>NC_091262.1:10020000-14820000 GCF_042477335.2 Ovis canadensis
AACAGGTTCCTTTGGAATGGACTGACACATCTGGGGGTCTCTTGGAATGGTGCCACGACCCTGGAGTTCCTTTCGCCTTTCCTGTGGAGAGCGCCTCCTCTTGAGATGCGACGGGAACGCCGGGAATTCTTTCCCTACGAAACAGGGAAAGGATCCCTCATCTCGAGCTAGGAGGCGGAAACGGGGCTCCCCTGGATGTGTGCGGGACCCCACGTGCTTCCTCTCGAGTGGAGACGGGTATGTCGCGGAACTTCTTGAGTTGCAGCAAGGGTGTGAAGGACCCTTTGGAAGTTCCAGTGGTTAGATGTGATTAGCCTCGAGAAGCCTCAGCGGAAATGGGCCTCATCTCGCCTGGAGGGCAAAACCTCCTGGATTTTCTCGAGTTGCGGCAGGTGCTCTCGACTTACGACGGGGACCTCAGGGACCCGCTCTGGAGGCCTCAGGAAAGGCCAGTCCCCATGCGAGTTCCTCGGGGGCCTCTCGGGATTCCTCTCCCGTCGATGCCGGGGCCTAAGACCTTGTGTGGAGTCGGGGCCGGAACCTGAGGATTCCTCTCCAGTGCTGACATGGATCTTGGGGTACTTCTGGAGTCTCCCCAGGGGAGTCAGTCCTCGTCTCGAATGCGGGCATGCACTTGCGCTTTCTTCCAGTGCGGTAGCAGCAGTGTCACGCAGTCCGCCGCGTGGATCAAAGGATCTATGGTTTTCCCTCGAGTCTTTCTCACGAGTCTTTCCGACGAGACTTTCCCACAGGGCTGTCCCACGTGCACACGTGGTGGGAGTCGATCCTCGGCTTGAACGTCAAGGCAGTGCAGGGAAAACAGGTTCCTCTGGAATGGACTGACACATCTGGGGGACTCTTGGAATGGTGGCAGGACCCTGGAGTTCCTCTCGCCTTTCCTGTGGAGAGCGCCTCCTCTTGAGATGCGACGGGAACGCCGGGAATTCTTTCCCTACGAAACAGGGAAAGGATCCCTCATCTCGAGCTAGGAAGCGGAAACGGGGCTCCCCTGGATGTGTGCGTGACCTTCGTGCTTCCTCTCGAGTGGAGACGGGTATGTCGGGGAACTTCTTGAGTTACAGCAAGGGTGTGAAGGACCCTTAGGAAGTTCCAGTGGTTAGACGTGATTATCCTCGAGAAGCCTCAGCGGAAATGGGCCTCATCTCGCCTGAAGGGCAAAACCTCCTGGATTTTCTCGAGTTTCGGCAGGTGCTCTCGACTTACGACGGGGACCTCAGGGACGCGCTCTGGTGGCCTCAGGAAAGGCCAGTCCCCATGCGAGTTTCTCGGGGGCCTCTTGGGATTCCTCTCCCGTCGATGCCGGGGCCTAAGACCTTGTGTGGAGTCGGGGCCGGAACCTGAGTATTCCTCTCCAGTGCTGACATGGATCTTGGGGTACTTCTGGAGTCTCCCCAGGGGAGTCAGTCCTCGTCTCTAATGCGGGCATGCACTTGTGCTTTCCTCCAGAGCGGTAGCAGCAGTGTCACGCAGTCCGCCGCGTGGATCAAAGGATCTATGGTTTTCCCTCGAGTCTTTCCCACGAGGCTTTCCCACGAGGCTTTCCCACAGGGCTGTCCCACGTGCACACGTGGTGGGAGTCGATCCTCGGCTTGAATGTCAAGGCAGTG
Source organism: Ovis canadensis (assembly GCF_042477335.2). Classification (NCBI taxonomy): domain Eukaryota; kingdom Metazoa; phylum Chordata; class Mammalia; order Artiodactyla; family Bovidae; genus Ovis; species Ovis canadensis. The sequence goes on from NC_091262.1 coordinate 10,021,629, forward strand.
CAGGGAAAACAGGTTCCTCTGGAATGGACTGACACATCTGGGGGACTCTTCGAATGGTGGCACGACCCTGGAGTTCCTCTCGCCTTTCCTGTGGAGAGCGCCTCCTCTTGAGATGCGACGGAAACGCCGGGAATTCTTTCCCTACGAAACAGGGAAAGGATCCCTCATCTCGAGCTAGGAGGCGGAAACGGGGCTCCCCTGGATGTGTGCGGGACCCTCGTGCTTCCTCTCGAGTGGCGATGTGTATGTCGGGGAACTTCGTGAGTTGCAGCAAGGGTGTGAATGACCCTTTGGAAGTTCCAGTGGTTAGATGTGATTACCCTCGAGAAGCCTCAGCGGAAATGGGCCTCATCTCGCCTGGAGGGCAAAACTTCCTGAATTTTCTGGAGTTGCGGCAGGTGCTCTCGAGTTACGACGGGGACCTCGGGGACCCGCTCTGGTGGCCTCAGGAAAGGCCAGTCCCCATGCGAGTTCCTCGGGGGCCTCTCGGGATTCCTCTCCCGTCCATGCCGGGGCCTAAGACCTTTTGTATAGTCGGAGCCGGATCCTGAGGATTCCTCTCCAGTGCTGACATGGATCTTGGGGTACTTCTGGAGTCTCCCCAGGGAAGTCAGTCCTCGTCTCGAAAGCGGGCATGCACTTGCGCTTTCCTCCAGAGCGGTAGCAGCAGTGTCACGCAGTCTGCCGCGTGGATCAAAGGATCTATGGTTTTCCCTCGAGTCTTTCCCACGAGGCTTTCCCACGAGGCTTTCCCACAGGGCTGTCCCACGTGCACACGTGGTGGGAGTCGATCCTCGACTTGAACGTCAAGGCAGTGCAGGGAAAACAGGTTCCTCTGGAATGGACTGACACATCTGGGGGAGTCTTGGAATGGTGGCACGACCCTGGAATTCCTCTCGCCTTTCCTGTGGAGAGCGCCTCCTCTTGAGATGCGACGGGAACGCCGGGAATTCTTTCCCTACGAAACAGGGAAAGGATCCGTCATCTCGAGCTAGGAGGCAGAAACGGGGCTCCCCTGGATGTGTGCGGGACCCCACGTGCTTCCTCTTGAGTGGAGACGGGTATGTCGCGGAACTGCTTGAGTTGCAGCAAGGGTGTGAAGGACCCTTTGGAAGTTCCAGTGGTTAGATGTGATTAGCCTCGAGAAGCCTCAGAGGAAATGGGCCTCATCTCGCCTGGAGGGCAAAACCTCCTGGATTTTCTCGAGTTGCGGCAGGTGCTCTCGACTTACGTCGGGGACCTCGGGGACCCGCTCTGGTGGCCTCAGGAAAGGCCAGTCCCCATGCGAGTTCCTCGGGGGCCTCTCGGGATTCCTCTCCCGTCGATGCCGGGGCCTAAGACCTTGTGTGGAGTCGGGGCCGTATCCTGAGGATTCCTCTCCAGTGCTGACATGGATCTTGGGGTACTTCTGGAGTCTCCCCAGGGGAGTCAGTCCTCGTCTCGAATGCGGGCATGCTCTTGCGCTTTCCTCCAGAGCGGTAGCAGCAGTGTCACGCAGTCTGCCGCGTGGATCAAAGGATCTATGGTTTTCCCTCGAGTCTTTCCCACGAGGCTTTCCCACGAGGCTTTCCCACAGGGCTGTCCCACGTGCACACGTGGTGGGAGTCGATCCTCGGCTTGAACGTCAAGGCAGTGCAGGGAAAACAGGTTCCTCTGGAATGGACTGACACATCTGGGGGAGTCTTGGAATGGTGGCACGACCCTGGAGTTCCTCTCGCCTTTCCTGTGGAGAGCGCCTCCTCTTGAGATGCGACGGGAACGCCGGGAATTCTTTCCCTACGAAACAGGGAAAGGATCCGTCATCTCGAGCTAGGAGGCAGAAACGGGGCTCCCCTGGATGTTTGCGGGACCCCACGTGCTTCCTCTTGAGTGGAGACGGGTATGTCGCGAACTGCTTGAGTTGCAGCAAGGGTGTGAAGGACCCTTTGGAATTTCCATTGGTTAGATGTGATTAGCCTCGAGAAGCCTCAGCGGAAATGGGCCTCATCTCGCCTGGAGGGCAAAACCTCCTGGATTTTCTCGAGTTGTGGCAGGTGCTCTCGACTTACGACGGGGACCTCAGGGACCCGCTCTGGTGGCCTCAGGAAAGGCCAGTCCCCATGCGAGTTCCTCGGGGGCCTCTCGGGTTTCCTCTCCCGTCGATGCCGGGGACTAAGACCTTGTGTGGATTCGGGGCCGGAACCTGAGGATTCCTCTCCAGTGCTGACATGGATCTTGGGGTACTTCTGGAGTCTCCCCAGGGGAGTCAGTCCTCGTATCGAATGCGGGCATGCACTTGCGCTTTCCTCCAGAGCGGTAGCAGCAGTGTCACGCAGTCCGCCGCGTGGATCAAAGGATCTATGGTTTTCCCTCGAGTCTTTCCCACGAGGCTTTCCCACGAGGCTTTCCCACAGGGCTGTCCCACGTGCACACGTGGTGGGAGTCGATCCTCGGCTTGAACTTCAAGGCAGTGCAGGGAAAACAGTTTCCTCTGGAATGGACTGACACATCTGGGGGACTCTTGGAATGGTGGCACGACCCTGGAGTTCCTCTCGCCTTTCCTGTGGAGAGCGCCTCCTCTTGAGATGCGACGGGAACGCCGGGAATTCTTTTCCTACGAAACAGGGAAAGGATCCGTCATCTCGAGCTAGGAGGCGGAAACGGGGCTCCCCTGGATGTGTGTGGGACCCCACGTGCTTCCTCTCGAGTGGAGACTCGTATGTTGGGGAACTTCTTGAGTTGCAGAAAGGGTGTGAAGGACCCTTTGGAAGTTCCAGTGGTTAGATGTGATTAGCCTCGAGAATCCTCAGCGGAAATGGGCCTCATCTCGCCTGGAGGGCAAAACCTCCTGGATTTTCTCGAGTTGCCGCAGGTGCTCTCGACTTACGACGGGGACCTCAGGGACCCGCTCTGGTGGCCTCAGGACAGGCCAGTCCCCATGCGAGTTCCTCGGGGGCCTCTCGGGATTCCTCTCCCGTCGATGCCGGGGCCTAAGACCTTGTGTGGAGTCGGGGCCGGAACCTGAGGATTCCTCTCCAGTGCTGACATGGATCTTGGGGTACTTCTGGAGTCTCCCCAGGGGAGTCAGTCCTCGTCTCGAATGCGGGCATGCACTTGCGCTTTCCTCCAGAGCGGTAGCAGCAGTTTCACGCAGTCCGCTGCATGGATCAAAGGATCTATGGTTTTCCCTCGAGTCTTTCCCACGAGGCTTTCCCACGAGGCTTTCCCACAGGGCTGTCCCACGTGCACACGGGGTGGGAGTCGATCCTCGGCTTGAACGTCAAGACAGTGCAGGGAAAACAGGTTCCTCTGGAATGGACTGACACATCTGGGGGTCTCTTGAAATGGTGGCACGATCCTGGAATTCCTCTGGCCTTTCCTGTGGAGAGTGCCTCCTCTTGAGATGCGACGGGAACGCCGGGAATTCTTTCCCTACGAAACAGGGAAAGGATCCCTCATCTCGAGCTAGGAGGCGGAAACGGGTCTCCCCTGGATGTGTGCGGGACCCCATGTGCTTCCTCTCGAGTTGAGACGGTTATGTCGGGGAACTTCTTGAGTTGCAGCAAGGGTGTGAAGGACCCTTTGGAAGTTCCAGTGGTTAGATGTGATTAGCCTCGAGAAGCCGCAGCGGAAATGGGCCTCATCTCGCCTGGAGGGCAAAACCTCCTGGATTTTCTCGAGTTGCGGCAGGTGCTCTCGACTTACGAAGGGGACCTCAGGGACCCGCTCTGGTGGCCTCAGGAAAGGCCAGACCCCATGCGAGTTCCTCGGGGGCCTCTCGGGATTCCTCTCCCGTCGATGCCGGGGCCTAAGACCTTGTTTGGAGTCGGGGCCGGAACCTGAGGATTCCTCTCCAGTGCTGACATGGATCTTGGGGTACTTCTGGAGTCTCCCCAGGGGAGTCAGTCCTCGTCTCGAATGCGGGCATGCACTTGCGCTTTCCTCCAGAGCGGTAGCAGCAGTGTCACGCAGTCCGCCGCTGGATCAAAGGATCTATTGTTTTCCCTCGAGTCTTTCCCACGAGGCTTTCCCACAGGGCTGTCCCACGTGCACACGTGGTGGGAGTCGATCCTCGGCTTGAACGTCAAGGCAGTGCAGGGAAAACAGGTTCCTCTGGAATGGACTGACACATCTGGAGGACTCTTGGAATCTTGGCCCGACCCTGGAGTTCCTCTCGCCTTTCCAGTGGAGAGCGCCTCCTTTTGAGATGCGACGGGAACGCCGGGAATTCTTTCCCTATGAAACAGGGAAAGGATCCCTCATCTCGAGCTAGGCGGGGGAAACGGGGCTCCCCTGGATGTGTGCGGGACCCTCGTGCTTCCTCTCGAGTGGAAACGTGTATGTCGGGGAACTTCTTGAGTTGCAGCAAGGGTGTGAAGGACCCTTTGGAAGTTCCAGTGGTTAGATGTGATTAGCCTCGAGAAACCTCAGCGGAAATGGGCCTCATCTCGCCTGGAGGACAAAACTTCCTGAATTTTCTCGAGTTGCGGCAGGTGCTCTCGAGTTACGACGGGGACCTCGGGGACCCGCTCTGGTGGCCTCAGGAAAGGCCAGTCCCCATGCGAGTTCCTCGGGGGCCTCTCGGGATTCCTCTCCCGTCGATGCCGGGGCCTAAGACCTTGTGTGGAGTCGGGGCCGGAACCTGAGGATTCCTCTCCAGTGCTGACATGGATCCTGGGGTACTTCTGGAGTCTCCCCAGGGGAGTCAGTCCTCGTCTCGAATGCGGACATGCACATGCGCTTTCCTCCAGCGCGGTAGCTGCAGTGTCACGCATTCCGCCGCGTGGATCAAAGGATCTATGGTTTTCTCTCGAGTCTTTCCCACGAGGCTTTCCACGAGGCTTTGCCACAGGGCTGTCCCACGTGCACACGTGGTGGGATTCAATCCTCGGCTTGAACGTCAATGCAGTGCAGGGAAAACAGGTTCCTCTGGAATGGACTGACACATCTGGGGGACTCTTGGAATGGTGGCACGACCCTGGAGTTCCTCTCGCCTTTCCTGTGGAGAGCGCCTTCTCTTGAGATGCGACGGGAACGCCGGGAATTCTTTCCCTACGAAACAGGGAAAGCATCCCTCATCTCGAGCTAGGAGGCGGAAACGGGGCTCCCCTGGATGTGTGCGGGACCCTCGTGCTTCCTCTCGAGTGGAGACGGGTATGTCGGGGAACTTCTTGAGTTGCAGCAAGGGTGTGAAGGACCCTTTGGAAGTTCCAGTGGTTAGATGTGATTAGCCTCGAGAAGCCTCAGCGGAAATGGGCCTCATCTGGCCTGGATGGTAAAACCTCCTGGATTTTCTCGAGTTCCGGCAGGTGCTCTCGACTTACGACGGGGACCTCAGGGACTCGCTCTGGTGGCCTCAGGAAAGGCCAGTCACCATGCGAGTTCCTCGGGGGCCTCTCGGGATTCCTCTCCCGTCGGTGCCGGGGCCTAAGACCTTGTGTGGATTCGGGGCCGGAACCTGAGGATTTCTCTCCAGTTCTGACATGGATCTTGGGGTAATTCTGGAGTTTAACCAGCGGAGCCAGTCCTCGTCTCGAATGCGGGCATGCACTTGCGCTTTCCTCCAGAGGGGTAGCAGCAGTGTCACGCAGACCGCCGCGTGGATCAAAGGAACTATGGTTTTCCCTCGAGTCTTTCCCACGAGGCTTTCCCACGAGGCTTTCCCACAGGGCTGTCCCACGTGCACACGTGGTGGGAGTCGATCCTCGGCTTGAACGTCAAGGCAGCGCAGGGAAAACAGGTTCCTCTGGAATGGACTGACACATCTGGGGGACTCTTGGAATGGTGGCACGACCCTGGAGTTCCTCTCGCCTTTCCTGTGGAGAGCGCCTCCTCTTGAGATGCGACGGGAACGCCGGGAATTCTTTCCCTATGAAACAGGGAAAGGATCCGTCATCTCGAGCTAGGAGGCGGAAACAGGGCTCCCCTGGTTGTGTGCGGGACCCCACATGCTTACTCTTGAGTGGAGACGGGTATGTCGCGGAACTGCTTGAGTTGCAGTAAGGGTGTGAAGGACCCTTTGGAAGTTCCAGTGGTTAGATGTGATTGGCCTCGAGAAGCCTCAGCGGAAATGGGCCTCATCTCGCCTGGAGGGCAAAACCTCCTGGATTTTCTCGAGTTGCGGCAGGTGCTCTCGACTTACGACGAGGACCTCAGGGACCCGCTCTGGTGGCCTCAGGAAAGGCCAGTCTCCTTGCGAGTTCCTCGGGGGCCTCTCGGGATTCCTCTCTCGTCCATGCCGGGGCCTAAGACCTTGTGTGGAGTCGGGGACGGAACCTGAGGATTCCTCTCCTGTGCTGACATGGATCTTGGGGTACTTCTGGAGTCTCCCCAGGGTGTCAGTTCTCGTCTCGAATGCGGGCATGCACTTGCGCTTTCCTCCAGAGCGGTAGCAGCAATGTCACGCAGTCCGCTGCGTGGATCAAAGGATCTATGGTTTTCCCTCGAGTCTTTCCCACGAGGCTTTCCCACAGGGCTGTCCCACGTGCACACGTGGTGGGAGTCGATCCTCGGCTTGAACGTCAAGGCAGTACAGGGAAAACAGGTTCCTCTGGAATGGACTGACACATCTGGTGTCTCTTGGAATGGTGGCACGACCCTGGAGTTCCTCTCGCCTTTCCTGTGGAGAGCGCCTCCTCTTGAGATGCGACGGGAACGCCGGGAATTCTTTCCCGACGAAACAGGGAAAGCATCCCTCATCCGAGCTAGGAGGCGGAAACGGGGCTCCCCTGGATGTGTGCGGGACCCTCGTGCTTCCTCTCGAGTGGAGACGGGTATGTCGGGGAACTTCTTGAGTTGCAGCAAGGGTGTGAAGGACCCTTTGGAAGTTCCAGTGGTAAGACGTGATTAGCCTCGAGAAGCCTCAGCGGAAATGGGCCTCATCTCGCCTGGAGGGCAAAACCTCCTGGAGTTTCTCGAGTTGCGGCAGGTGCTCTCGACTTACGACGGGGACCTCAGGGACCCGCTCTGGTGGCCTCAGGACAGGCCAGTCCCCATGCGAGTTCCTCGGGGGCCTCTCGGGATTCCTCTCCCGTCGATGCCGGGGCCTAAGACCTTGTGTGGAGTCGGGGCCGTATCCTGAGGATTCCTCTCCAGTGCTGACATGGATCTTGAGGTACTTCTGGAGTCTCCCCAGGGGAGTCAGTCCTCGTCTCGAATGCGGGCATGCTCTTGCGCTTTCCTCCAGAGCGGTAGCAGCAGTGTCACGCAGTCTGCCGCGTGGATCAAAGGATCTATGGTTTTCCCTCGAGTCTTTCCCACGAGGCTTTCCCACGAGGCTTTCCCACAGGGCTGTCCCACGTGCACACGTGGTGGGAGTCGATCCTCGGCTTGAACGTCAAGGCAGTGCAGGGAAAACAGGTTCCTCTGGAATGGACTGACACATCTGGGGGAGTCTTGGAATGGTGGCACGACCCTGGAGTTCCTCTCGCCTTTCCTGTGGAGAGCGCCTCCTCTTGAGATGCGACGGGAACGCCGGGAATTCTTTCCCTACGAAACAGGGAAAGGATCCGTCATCTCGAGCTAGGAGGCAGAAACGGGGCTCCCCTGGATGTTTGCGGGACCCCACGTGCTTCCTCTTGAGTGGAGACGGGTATGTCGCGAACTGCTTGAGTTGCAGCAAGGGTGTGAAGGACCCTTTGGAATTTCCATTGGTTAGATGTGATTAGCCTCGAGAAGCCTCAGCGGAAATGGGCCTCATCTCGCCTGGAGGGCAAAACCTCCTGGATTTTCTCGAGTTGTGGCAGGTGCTCTCGACTTACGACGGGGACCTCAGGGACCCGCTCTGGTGGCCTCAGGAAAGGCCAGTCCCCATGCGAGTTCCTCGGGGGCCTCTCGGGTTTCCTCTCCCGTCGATGCCGGGGACTAAGACCTTGTTTGGATTCGGGGCCGGAACCTGAGGATTCCTCTCCAGTGCTGACATGGATCTTGGGGTACTTCTGGAGTCTCCCCAGGGGAGTCAGTCCTCGTATCGAATGCGGGCATGCACTTGCGCTTTCCTCCAGAGCGGTAGCAGCAGTGTCACGCAGTCCGCCGCGTGGATCAAAGGATCTATGGTTTTCCCTCGAGTCTTTCCCACGAGGCTTTCCCACGAGGCTTTCCCACAGGGCTGTCCCACGTGCACACGTGGTGGGAGTCGATCCTCGGCTTGAACGTCAAGGCAGTGCAGGGAAAACAGGTTCCTCTGGAATGGACTGACACATCTGGGGGACTCTTGGAATGGTGGCACGACCCTGGAGTTCCTCTCGCCTTTCCTGTGGAGAGCGCCTCCTCTTGAGATGCGACGGGAACGCCGGGAATTCTTTCCCTACGAAACAGGGAAAGGATCCCTCATCTCGAGCTAGGAGGCGGAAACGGGGCTCCCCTGGATGTGTGTGGGACCCCACGTGCTTCCTCTCGAGTGGAGACTCGTATGTTGGGGAACTTCTTGAGTTGCAGAAAGGGTGTGAAGGACCCTTTGGAAGTTCCAGTGGTTAGATGTGATTGGCCTCGAGAATCCTCAGCGGAAATGGGCCTCATCTCGCCTGGAGGGCAAAACCTCCTGGATTTTCTCGAGTTGCCGCAGGTGCTCTCGACTTACGACGGGGACCTCAGGGACCCGCTCTGGTGGCCTCAGGACAGGCCAGTCCCCATGCGAGTTCCTCGGGGGCCTCTCGGGATTCCTCTCCCGTCGATGCCGGGGCCTAAGACCTTGTGTGGAGTCGGGGCCGGAACCTGAGGATTCCTCTCCAGTGCTGACATGGATCTTGGGGTACTTCTGGAGTCTCCCCAGGGGAGTCAGTCCTCGTCTCGAATGCGGGCATGCACTTGCGCTTTCCTCCAGAGCGGTAGCAGCAGTGTCACGCAGTCCGCTGCATGGATCAAAGGATCTATGGTTTTCCCTCGAGTCTTTCCCACGAGGCTTTCCCACGAGGCTTTCCCACAGGGCTGTCCCACGTGCACACGTGGTGGGAGTCGATCCTCGGCTTGAACGTCAAGACAGTGCAGGGAAAACAGGTTCCTCTGGAATGGACTGACACATCTGGGGGTCTCTTGAAATGGTGGCACGATCCTGGAATTCCTCTGGCCTTTCCTGTGGAGAGTGCCTCCTCTTGAGATGCGACGGGAACGCCGGGAATTCTTTCCCTACGAAACAGGGAAAGGATCCCTCATCTCGAGCTAGGAGGCGGAAACGGGTCTCCCCTGGATGTGTGCGGGACCCCATGTGCTTCCTCTCGAGTTGAGACGGTTATGTCGGGGAACTTCTTGAGTTGCAGCAAGGGTGTGAAGGACCCTTTGGAAGTTCCAGTGGTTAGATGTGATTAGCCTTGAGAAGCCGCAGCGGAAATGGGCCTCATCTCGCCTGGAGGGCAAAACCTCCTGGATTTTCTCGAGTTGCGGCAGGTGCTCTCGACTTACGAAGGGGACCTCAGGGACCCGCTCTGGTGGCCTCAGGAAAGGCCAGACCCCATGCGAGTTCCTCGGGGGCCTCTCGGGATTCCTCTCCCGTCGATGCCGGGGCCTAAGACCTTGTGTGGAGTCGGGGCCGGAACCTGAGGATTCCTCTCCAGTGCTGACATGGATCTTGGGGTACTTCTGGAGTCTCCCCAGGGGAGTCAGTCCTCGTCTCGAATGCGGGCATGCACTTGCGCTTTCCTCCAGAGCGGTAGCAGCAGTGTCACGCAGTCCGCCGCTGGATCAAAGGATCTATTGTTTTCCCTCGAGTCTTTCCCACGAGGCTTTCCCACAGGGCTGTCCCACGTGCACACGTGGTGGGAGTCGATCCTCGGCTTGAACGTCAAGGCAGTGCAGGGAAAACAGGTTCCTCTGGAATGGACTGACACATCTGGAGGACTCTTGGAATCTTGGCCCGACCCTGGAGTTCCTCTCGCCTTTCCAGTGGAGAGCGCCTCCTTTTGAGATGCGACGGGAACGCCGGGAATTCTTTCCCTATGAAACAGGGAAAGGATCCCTCATCTCGAGCTAGGCGGGGGAAACGGGGCTCCCCTGGATGTGTGCGGGACCCTCGTGCTTCCTCTCGAGTGGAAACGTGTATGTCGGGGAACTTCTTGAGTTGCAGCAAGGGTGTGAAGGACCCTTTGGAAGTTCCAGTGGTTAGATGTGATTAGCCTCGAGAAACCTCAGCGGAAATGGGCCTCATCTCGCCTGGAGGACAAAACTTCCTGAATTTTCTCGAGTTGCGGCAGGTGCTCTCGAGTTACGACGGGGACCTCGGGGACCCGCTCTGGTGGCCTCAGGAAAGGCCAGTCCCCATGCGAGTTCCTCGGGGGCCTCTCGGGATTCCTCTCCCGTCGATGCCGGGGCCTAAGACCTTGTGTATAGTCGGAGCCGGATCCTGAGGATTCCTCTCCAGTGCTGACATGGATCTTGGGGTACTTCTGGAGTCTCCCCAGGGGAGTCAGTCCTCGTCTCGAATGCGAGCATGCTCTTGCGCTTTCCTCCGGAGCGGTAGCAGCAGTGTCACGCAGTCTTCCGCGTGGATCAAAGGATCTATGGTTTTCCCTCGAGTCTTTCCCACGAGCCTTTCCCACGAGGCTTTCCCACAGGGCTGTCACACGTGCACACGTGGTGGGAGTCGATCCTCGGCTTGAACGTCAAGGCAGTGCAGGGAAAACAGGTTCCTCTGGAATGGACTGACACATCTGGAGGACTCTTGGAATGGTGGCACCACCCTGGAGTTCCTCTCGCCTTTCCTGTGGAGAGCGCCTCCTCTTGAGATGCGACGGGAACGCCGGGAATTCTTTCCCTATGAAACAGGGAAAGGATCCCTCATCTCGAGCTAGGCGGCGGAAACGGGGCTCCCCTGGATGTTTGCGCGACCCTCGTGCTTCCTCTCGAGTGGAGACGTGTATGTCGGGGAACTTTTTGAGTTGCAGCAAGGGTGTGAAGGACCCTTTGGAAGTTCCAGTGGTTAGATGTGATTAGCCTCAAGAAGCCTCAGCGGAAATGGGCCTCATCTCGCCTGGAGGGCAAAAGCTCCTGGATTTTCTCGAGTTTCGGCAGGTGCTCTCGACTTACGACGGGGACCTCGGGGACCCGCTCTGGTGGCCTCAGGAAAGGCCAGTCCCCATGCGAGTTCCTCGGGGGCCTCTCGGGATTCCTCTCCCGTCGATGCCGGGGCCTAAGACCTTGTGTGGAGTCGGGGCCGGAACCTGAGGATTCCTCTCCAGTGCTGACATGGATCCTGGGGTACTTCTGGAGTCTCCCCAGGGGAGTCAGTCCTCGTCTCGAATGCGGACATGCACATGCGCTTTCCTCCAGCGCGGTAGCTGCAGTGTCACGCATTCCGCCGCGTGGATCAAAGGATCTATGGTTTTCTCTCGAGTCTTTCCCACGAGGCTTTCCACGAGGCTTTGCCACAGGGCTGTCCCACGTGCACACGTGGTGGGATTCAATCCTCGGCTTGAACGTCAATGCAGTGCAGGGAAAACAGGTTCCTCTGGAATGGACTGACACATCTGGGGGACTCTTGGAATGGTGGCACGACCCTGGAGTTCCTCTCGCCTTTCCTGTGGAGAGCGCCTTCTCTTGAGATGCGACGGGAACGCCGGGAATTCTTTCCCTACGAAACAGGGAAAGCATCCCTCATCTCGAGCTAGGAGGCGGAAACGGGGCTCCCCTGGATGTGTGCGGGACCCTCGTGCTTCCTCTCGAGTGGAGACGGGTATGTCGGGGAACTTCTTGAGTTGCAGCAAGGGTGTGAAGGACCCTTTGGAAGTTCCAGTGGTTAGATGTGATTAGCCTCGAGAAGCCTCAGCGGAAATGGGCCTCATCTGGCCTGGATGGTAAAACCTCCTGGATTTTCTCGAGTTCCGGCAGGTGCTCTCGACTTACGACGGGGACCTCAGGGACTCGCTCTGGTGGCCTCAGGAAAGGCCAGTCACCATGCGAGTTCCTCGGGGGCCTCTCGGGATTCCTCTCCCGTCGGTGCCGGGGCCTAAGACCTTGTGTGGAGTCGGGGCCGGAACCTGAGGATTCCCCTCCAGTGCTGACATGGATCTTAGGGTACTTCTGCAGTCTCCCCAGAGGAGTCAGTCCTCGTCTCGAATGCGGGCTTGCACTTGCGCTTTCCTCCAGAGCGGTAGCAGCAGTGTCACGAAGTCCGCCGCGTGGATTAAAGGATCTATGGTTTTCCCTCGAGTCTTTCCCACGAAGCTTTCCCACGAGGCTTTCCCACAGGTTTGTCCCACGTGCACACGTGGTGCGAGTCGATCCTCGGCTTGAACGTGAAGGCAGTGCAGGGAAAACAGGTTCCTCTGGAATGGACTGACACATCTGGGGGACTCTTGGAATGGTGGCACGACCCTGGAGTTCCTCTCGCCTTTCCTGTAATGAGCGCCTACTCTTGAGATGCGACGGGAACGCCGGGAATTCTTTCCCTACGAAACAGGGAAAGGATCCCTCATCTCGAGCTAGGAGGCGGAAACGGGGCTCCCCTGGATGTGTGCGGGACCCTCGTGCTTCCTCTCGAGTGGAGACGCGTATGTCGGGGAACTTCTTGAGTTGCAGCAAGGGTCTGAAGGAACCTTTGGAAGTTCCAGTGGTTAGATGTGATTAGCCTCGAGAAGCCTCAGCGGAAATGGGCCTCTTCTCGCCTGGAGGGTAAAACCTCCTGGATTTTCTCGAGTTCCGGCAGGTGCTCTCGACTTACGACGGGGACCTCAGGGACTCGCTCTGGTGGCCTCAGGAAAGGCCAGTCCCCATGCGAGTTCCTCGGAGGCCTCTCGGGATTCCTCTCCCGTAGGTGCCGGGGCCTAAGACCTTGTGTGGAGTCGGGGCCGGAACCTGAGGTTTCCTCTTCAGTGCTGACATGGATCTTGGGGTACTTCTGGAGTTTAACCAGCGGAGCCAGTCCTCGTCTCGAATGCGGGCATGCACTTGCGCTTTCCTCCAGAGGGGTAGCAGCAGTGTCACGCAGTCCGCCGCGTGGATCAAAGGATCTATGGTTTTCCCTCGAGTCTTTCCCACGAGGTTTTCCCACGAGGCTTTCCCACAGGGCTCTCCCACGTGCACACGTTGTGGGAGTCGATCCCCGGCTTGAACGTCAAGGCAGTGCAGGGAAAACAGGTTCCTCTGGAATGGACTGACACATCTGGGGGACTCTTGGAATGGTTGCACGACCCTGGACTTCCTCTCGCCTTTCCTGTGGAGAGCGCCTCCTCTTGAGATGCGACTGGAACGCCGGGAATTCTTTCCCTACGAAACAGGGAAAGGATCCCTCATCTCGAGCTAGGAGGCGGAAACGGGGCTCCCCTGGATGTGTGCGGGACCCTCGTGCTTCCTCTCGTGTGGAGAAGGGTATGTCGGGGAACTTCTTGATTTGCAGCAAGGGTGTGAAGGACCCTTTGGAAGTTCCAGTGGTTAGATGTGATTAGCCTCGAGAAGCCTCAGCGGAAATGGGCCTCATCTCACCTGGAGGGCAAAACTTCCTGTATTTTCTCGAGTTGCGGCAGGTGCTCTCGACTTACGATGGGGACCTCGGGGACCCGCTCTGGTGGCCTCAGAAAAGGCCACTCCCCATGCGAGTTCCTCGGGGGCCTCTCGGGATTCCTCTCCCGTCGATGCCGGGGCCTAAGACCTTGTGTGGAGTCGGGGCCGGAACCTGAGTATTCCTCCCCAGTGCTGACATGGATCTTGGGGTACTTCTGGAGTCTCCCCAGGGGAGTCAGTCCTCGTCTCGAATGCGGGCATGCACTTGTGCTTTCCTCCAGAGCGGTAGCAGCAGTGTCACGCAGTCCGCCGCTGGATCAAAGGATCTATGGTTTTCCCTCGAGTCTTTCCCACGAGGCTTTCCCACGAGGCTTTCCCACAGGGCTGTCCCACGTGCACACGTGGTGGGAGTCGATCCTCGGCTTGAACGTCAAGGCAGTGCAGGGAAAACAGGTTCCTCTGGAATGGACTGACACATCTGGGGGACTCTTGGAATGGTGGCACGACCCTGGAGTTCCTCTCGCCTGTCCTGTGGAGAGCGCCTCCTCTTGAGATGCGACGGGAACGCCGGGAATTCTTTCCCTACGAAACAGGGAAAGGATCCCTCATCTCGAGCTAGGAGGCGGAAACGGGGCTCCCCTGGATGTGTGCGGGACCCTCGTGCTTCCTCTCGAGTGGAGACGGGTATGTCGGGGAACTTCTTGAGTAGCAGCAAGGGTGTGAAGGACCCTTTGGAAGTTCCAGTGGTTAGATGTGATTAGCCTCGAGAAGCCTCAGCGGAAATGGGCCTCATCTCGCCTGGAGGTCAAAACCTCCTGGAATTTCTCGAGTTGCGGCAGGTGCTCTGGACTTACGACGGGGACCTCAGGGACCCGCTCTGGTGGCCTCAGGAAAGGCCAGTCCTCATTCGAGTTCCTCGGGGGCCTCTCGGGATTCCTCTCCCGTCGATGCCGGGGCCTAAGACCTTGTGTGGATTCGGGGCCGGAACCTGAGGATTTCTCTCCAGTTCTGACATGGATCTTGGGGTAATTCTGGAGTTTAACCAGCGGAGCCAGTCCTCGTCTCGAATGCGGGCATGCACTTGCGCTTTCCTCCAGAGGGGTAGCAGCAGTGTCACGCAGACCGCCGCGTGGATCAAAGGAACTATGGTTTTCCCTCGAGTCTTTCCCACGAGGCTTTCCCACGAGGCTTTCCCACAGGGCTGTCCCACGTGCACACGTGGTGGGAGTCGATCCTCGGCTTGAACGTCAAGGCAGCGCAGGGAAAACAGGTTCCTCTGGAATGGACTGACACATCTGGGGGACTCTTGGAATGGTGGCACGACCCTGGAGTTCCTCTCGCCTTTCCTGTGGAGAGCGCCTCCTCTTGAGATGCGACGGGAACGCCGGGAATTCTTTCCCTATGAAACAGGGAAAGGATCCGTCATCTCGAGCTAGGAGGCGGAAACAGGGCTCCCCTGGTTGTGTGCGGGACCCCACATGCTTACTCTTGAGTGGAGACGGGTATGTCGCGGAACTGCTTGAGTTGCAGCAAGGGTGTGAAGGACCCTTTGGAAGTTCCAGTGGTTAGATGTGATTGGCCTCGAGAAGCCTCAGCGGAAATGGGCCTCATCTCGCCTGGAGGGCAAAACCTCCTGGATTTTCTCGAGTTGCGGCAGGTGCTCTCGACTTACGACGAGGACCTCAGGGACCCGCTCTGGTGGCCTCAGGAAAGGCCAGTCTCCTTGCGAGTTCCTCGGGGGCCTCTCGGGATTCCTCTCTCGTCCATGCCGGGGCCTAAGACCTTGTGTGGAGTCGGGGACGGAACCTGAGGATTCCTCTCCTGTGCTGACATGGATCTTGGGGTACTTCTGGAGTCTCCCCAGGGGAGTCAGTCCTCGTCTCGAATGCGGGCATGCACTTGCGCTTTCCTCCAGAGCGGTAGCAGCAGTGTCAC
Source organism: Ovis canadensis (assembly GCF_042477335.2). Classification (NCBI taxonomy): domain Eukaryota; kingdom Metazoa; phylum Chordata; class Mammalia; order Artiodactyla; family Bovidae; genus Ovis; species Ovis canadensis. The sequence goes on from NC_091262.1 coordinate 10,036,971, forward strand.
GCAGTCCGCCGCTGGAGCAAAGGATCTATGGTTTTCCCTCGAGTCTTTCCCACGAGGCTTTCCCACGAGGCTTTCCCACAGGGCTGTCCCACGTGCACACGTGGTGGGAGTCGATCCTCGGCTTGAACGTCAAGGCAGTGCAGGGAAAACAGGATCCTCTGGAATGGACTGACACATCTGGGGGACTCTTGGAATGGTGGCACGACCCTGGAGTTCCTCTCGCCTTTCCTGTGGAGAGCGCCTCCTCTTGAGATGCGACGGGAACGCCGGGAATTCTTTCCCTACGAAACAGGGAAAGGATCCCTCATCTCGAGCTAGGAGGCGGAAAAGGGGCTCCCCTGGATGTGTGCGGGACCCTCGTGATTTCTCTCGAGAGGAGACGGCTATGTCGGGGAACTTTTTGAGTTGCTGCAAGGGTGTGAAGGACCCTTTGGAAGTTCCAGTGGTTAGATGTGATTAGCCTCGAGAAGCCTAAGCGGAAATGAGCCTCATCTAGCCTCGAGGACAAAACCTCCTGGATTTTCTCGAGTAGCGGCAGGTGCTCTCGACTTAAGACTGGGACCTCAGGGACCCGCTCTGTTGGCCTCAGGAAAGGCCAGTCCTCATGCGAGTTCCTCGGGGGCCTCTCGGGATTCCTCTCCCGTCGATTCCGGGGACGAAGACCTTGTGTGGAGTCGGGGACGGAACCTGAGGATTCCTCTCCAGAGCTGACACGGATCTTGGGATACTTCTGGAGTCTCCCCAGGGGAGTCAGTCCTCGTCTCGAATGCGGGCATGCACTTGCGCTTTCCTCCAGAGCGGTAGCAGCAGTGTCACGCAGTCCGCCGCGTGGATCAAAGGATCTATGGTTTTCTCTCGAGTCTTTCCCTTAGGCTTTCCCACGAGGCTTTCCCAAAGGGCTGTCCCACGTACACCCGTGGTGGGAGTCGATCCTCGGCTTCAACGTCAAGGCAGTGCAGGGAAAACAGGTTCCTCTGGAATGGACTGACACATCTGGGGGACTCTTGGAATGGTGGCACGACCCTGGAGTTCCTCTCACCTTTCCGGTGGAGAGCGCCTCCTCTTGAGATGAGACGGGAACGCCGGGAATTCTTTCCCTACGAAACAGGGAAAGGATCCCTCATCTCGAGCTAGGAGGCGGAAACGGGGCTCCCCTGGATGTGTGCGGGACCCTCGTGCTTCCTCTCGAGCGGAGACGGGTATGTCGGGGAACTTCTTGAGTTGCAGCAAGGGTGTGAAGGACCCTTTGGAAGTTCCAGTGGTTAGATGTGATTAGCCTCGAGAAGCCTCAGCGGAAATGGGCCTCATCTCGCCTGGAGGGAAAAACCTCCTGGATTTTCCCGAGTTGCGTCAGGTGCTCTCGACTTACGATGGGGACCTCAGGGATCCGCTCTGGTGGCCTCAGGAAAGGCCAGTCCCCATGCGAGTTCTTGGGGGGCCTCTCGGGATTCCTCTCCCGTCGATGCCTGGGGCTAAGACCTTGTGTGGAGTCGGGGCCGGAACCTGAGGATTCCTCTCCAGTGCTGACATGGATCTTGGGGTACTTCTGGAGTCTCCCCAGTGGAGTCAGTCCTCGTCTCGAATGCGGGCATGCACTTGCGCTTTCCTCCAGAGCGGTAGCGACAGTGTCACGCAATCCGCCGCGTGGATCAAAGGATCTATGGTTTTCCCTCGAGTCTTTCCCTCGAGGCTTTCCCACAGGGCTGTCCCACGTGCATACGTGGTAGGAGTCGATCCTCGGCTTGAACGTGAAGGCAGTGCAGGGAAAACAGGTTCCTCTGGAATGGACTGACACATCTGAGAGACTCTTGGAATGGTGGCACGACCCTGGAGTTCCTCTCGACTTTCCTGTGGAGAGCGCCTCCTCTGGAGATGCGACGGGAACGCCGGGAATTCTTTCCATACGAAACGGGGAAAGGTACCCTCATATCGAGCTAGGAGGCGGAAACGGGGCTCCCCTGGATGAGTGCGGGACCCTCGTGCTTCCTCTCGAGTGGAGACGGGTATGTCGGGGAACTTCTTGAGTTGCAGCAAGGGTGTGAAGGAACCTTTGGAAGTTCCAGTGTTTAGATGTGATTAGCCTCTAGAAGCCTCAGCGGAAATGGGCCTCATCTCGCCTGGAGGGCAAAATCTCCTGGATTTTCTCGAGTTGCGGCAGGTGCTCTCGACTTACGACGGGGACCTCAGGGACCCGCTCTGGTGGCCTCAGGAAAGGCCAGTCCCCATGCGAGTTCCTCGGGGGCCTCTCGGGATTCCTCTCTCGTCGATGCCGGGGCCTAAGACCTTGTGTGGAGTCGGGGCCGGAACCTGAGGATTCCTCTCCAGTGCTGACATGGATCTTGGGGTACTTCTGGAGTCTCCCCAGGGGAGTCAGTCCTCGTCTCGAATGCGGGCATGCACTTGCGCTTTCCTCCAGAGCGGTAGCAGTAGTGTCACGCAGTCCGCCGCGTGGATCAAAGGATCTATGGTTTTCCCTCGAGTCTTTCCCACGAGGCTTTCCCACGAGGCTTTCCCACAGGGCTGTCCCACGTGCACACGTGGTGGGAGTCGATCCTCGGCTTGAACGTCAAGGCAGTGCAGGGAAAACAGGTTCCTCTGGAATGGACTGACACATCTGGGGGACTCTTGGAATGGTGTCTCGACCCTGGAGTTCCTCTCGACTTTCCTGTGGAGAGCGCCTCCTCTTGAGATGCGACGGGAACGCCGGGAATTCTTTCCCTACGTAACAGGGAAAGGATCCCTCATCTCGAGCTTGGAGGTGGAAACGGGGCTCCCCTGGATGTGTGCGGGACACCACGTGCTTCCTCTCGAGTGGGGACGGGTATGTCGGGGAACTTCTTGAGTTGCAGCAATGGTGTGAAGGACCCTTTGGAAGTTCCAGTGGTTAGAAGTGATTGGCCTCGAGAAGCCTCAGCGGAAATGGGCCTCATCTCGCCTGGAGGGCAAAACCTCCTGGATTTTCTCGAGTTGCGGCAGGTGCTCTCGACTTACGACGGGGACCTCAGGGACCCGCTCTGGTGGCCTCAGGAAAGGCCAGTCCCCATGCGAGTTCCTCGGGGGCCTCTCGGGATTCCTCTCCCGTCGATGCCGTGGCCTAAGACCTTGTGTGGAGTCGGGGCCTGAACCTGAGGATTCCTCTCCAGTGCTGACATGGATCTTGGGGTACTTCTGGAGTCTCCCCAGGGGAGTCAGTCCTCGTCTCGAATGCGGGCATGCACTTGCGCTTTCCTCCAGAGCGGTAGCAGAAGTGTCACGCAGTCCTCCGCGTGGAGCAAAGGATCTATGGTTTTCCCTCGAGTATTTCCCACGAAGCTTTCCCCCGAGGCTTTCCCACAGGGCAGTCCCACGTGCACACGTGGTGGGAGTCGATCCTCGGCTTGAACGTCAAGGCAGTGCAGGGAAAACAGGTTCCTCTGGAATGGACTGACACATCTGGGGGACTCTTGGAATGGTGGCACGACCCTGGATTTCCTCTCGCCTTTCCTGTGGAGAGCGCCTCCTCTTGAGATGCGACGGGAACGCCGGGAATTCTTTCCCTACGAAACAGGGAAAGGATCCCTCATCTCGAGCTAGGAGGCGGAAACGGGGCTCCGCTGGATGTGTGCGGGACCCTCGTGCTTCCTCTAGAGTGGAGACGGCTATGTCGGGGAACTTCTTGAGTTGCAGCAAGGGTGTGAAGGACCCTTTGGAAGTTCAAGTGGTTAGATGTGATTAGCCTCGAGAAGCCTCAGCGGAAATGGGCCTCATCTCGCCTGAAGGGCAAAATCTCCTGGATTTTCTCGAGTGGCGGCAGGTGCTCTCGACTTACGACGGGGACCTCAGGGACCCGCTCTGGTGGCCTTAGGAAAGGCCCGTCCCCATGCGAGTCCCTCGCGGGCCTCTCGGGATTGCTCTCCCGTCGATGACGGGGCCTAAGACCTTGTGTGGATTCGGGGCCGGAACCTGAGGATTCCTCTCCAGTGCTGACATGCATCTTGGGGTACTTCTGGAGTCTCCCCAGGGGAGTCAGTCCTCGTCTCGAATGCGGGCATGCACTTGCGCTTTCCTCCAAGGCGGTAGCAGCACTGTCACGCAATCCGCCGCGTGGATCAAAGGATCTATGGTTTTCCCTCGAGTCTTTCCCACGAGGCTTTCCCCCGAGGCTTTCCCACAGGGCTGTCCTACGTGCACACGTGGTGGGAGTCGATCCTGGCTTCAACGTCAAGGCAGTGCAGGGAAAACAGGATCCTCTGGAATGGACTGACACATCTGGGGGAGTCTTGGAATGGTGGCACGACCCTGGAGTTCCTCTCGCCTTTCCTGTGGAGAGCGCCTCCTCTTGAGATGCGACGGGAACGCCGGGAATTCTTTCCCTATGAAACAGGGAAAGGATCCCTCATTTCGAGCTAGGAGGCGGAAACGGGGCTCCGCTGGATGTGTGCGGGACCCTCGTGCTTCCTCTCGAGTGGAGACGGCTATGTCGGGGAACTTTTTGAGTTGCAGCAAGGGTGTGAAGGACCCTTTGGAAGTTCCAGTGGTTAGATGTGATTAGCCTCGAGAAGCCTAAGCGGAAATGAGCCTCATCTCGCCTCGAGGACAAAACCTCCTGGATTTTCTCGAGTAGCGGCAGGTGCTCTCGACTTAAGACTGGGACCTCAGGGACCCGCTCTGTTGGCCTCAGGAAAGGCCAGTCCTCATGCGAGTGCCTCGGGGGCCTCTCGGGATTCCTCTCCCGTCGATTCCGGGGCCGAAGACCTTGTGTGGAGTCGGGGACGGAACCTGAGGATTCCTCTCCAGAGCTGACACGGATCTTGGGATACTTCTGGAGTCTCCCCAGGGGAGTCAGTCCTCGTCTCGAATGCGGGCATGCACTTGCGCTTTCCTCCAGAGCGGTAGCAGCAGTGTCACGCAGTCCGCCGCGTGGATCAAAGGATCTATGGTTTTCTCTCGAGTCTTTCCCTCTAGGCTTTCCCACGAGGCTTTCCCAAAGGGCTGTCCCACGTGCACCCGTGGTGGGAGTCGATCCTCGGCTTCACCGTCAATGCAGTGCAGGGAAAACAGGTTCCTCTGGAATGGACTGACACATCTGGGGGACTCTTGGAATGGTGGCACGACCCTGGAGTTCCTCGCACCTTTCCTGTGGAGAGCGCCTCCTCTTGAGATGCGACGGGAACGCCGGGAATTCTTTCCCTACGAAACAGGGAAAGGATCCCTCATCTCGAGCTAGGAGGCGGAAACGGGGCTCCCCTGGATGTGTGCGGGACCCTCGTGCTTCCTCTCGAGCGGAGACGGGTATGTCGGGGAACTTCTTGAGTTGCAGCAAGGGTGTGAAGGACCCTTTGGAAGTTCCAGTGGTTAGATGTGATTAGCCTCGAGAAGCCTCAGCGGAAATGGGCCTCATCTCGCCTGGAGGGAAAAACCTCCTGGATTTTCCCGAGTTGCGTCAGGTGCTCTCGACTTACGATGGGGACCTCAGGGATCCGCTCTGGTGGCCTCAGGAAAGGCCAGTCCCCATGCGAGTTCTTGGGGGGCCTCTCGGGATTCCTCTCCCGTCGATGCCTGGGGCTAAGACCTTGTGTGGAGTCGGGGCCGGAACCTGAGGATTCCTCTCCAGTGCTGACATGGATCTTGGGGTACTTCTGGAGTCTCCCCAGTGGAGTCAGTCCTCGTCTCGAATGCGGGCATGCACTTGCGCTTTCCTCCAGAGCGGTAGCGACAGTGTCACGCAATCCGCCGCGTGGATCAAAGGATCTATGGTTTTCCCTCGAGTCTTTCCCACGAGGCTTTCCCACAGGGCTGTCCCACGTGCATACGTGGTAGGAGTCGATCCTCGGCTTGAACGTGAAGGCAGTGCAGGGAAAACAGGTTCCTCTGGAATGGACTGACACATCTGAGGGACTCTTGTAATGGTGGCACGACCCTGGAGTTCCTCTCGACTTTCCTGTGGAGAGCGCCTCCTCTTGAGATGCGACGGGAACGCCGGGAATTCTTTCCATACGAAACGGGGAAAGGTACCCTCATCTCGAGCTAGGAGGCGGAAACGGGGCTCCCCTGGATGAGTGCGGGACCCTCGTGCTTCCTCTCGAGTGGAGACGGGTATGTCGGGGAACTTCTTGAGTTGCAGCAAGGGTGTGAAGGAACCTTTGGAAGTTCCAGTGTTTAGATGTGATTAGCCTCTAGAAGCCTCAGCGGAAATGGGCCTCATCTCGCCTGGAGGGTAAAACCTCCTGGATTTTCCCGAGTTGCCGTTGGTGCTCTCGACTTTCGACGGGGACCTCAGGGACCCGCTCTGGTGGCCTCAGGAAAGGCCAGTCCCCATGCGAGTTCCTCGGGTGCCTCTCGGGATTGCTCTCCCGTCGATGCCGGGGCCTAAGACCTTCTGTGGAGTCGGGGCCGGAACCTGAGGATTCCTCCCCAGTGCTGACATGGATCTTGGGGTACTTCTTGAGACTCCCCAGGGGAGTCAGTCCTCGTCTCGAATGCGGGCATGCACTTGCGCTTTCCTCCAGAGCGGTAGCGACAGTGTCACGCAATCCGCCGCGTGGATCAAAGGATCTATGGTTTTCCCTCGAGTCTTTCCCACGAGGCATTCCCACAGGGCTGTCCCACGTGCACACGTGGTGGGAGTCGATCCACTGTTTGAACGTCAATGCAGTGCAGGGAAAACATGTTCTTCTGGAATGGACTGATACATCTGGGGGACTCTTGGAATGGTGGCACGACCCTGGAGTTCCTCTCGCCTTTCCTGTGGAGAGCGCCTCCTCTTGAGATGCGCCAGGAACTCCGGGAATTCATTCCCTACGAAACAGGGAAAGGATCCCTCATCTCGAGCTAGGAGGCGGAAACGGGGCTCCCCTGGATGTGTGCGGAACCCTCGTGCTTCCTCTCGAGTGGAGACGGCTATGTCGGTGAACTTTTTGAGTTGCAGCAAGGGTGTGAAGGACCCTTTGGAAGTTCCAGTGGTTAGATGTGATTAGCCTCGAGAAGCCTAAGCGGAAATGAGCCTCATCTCGCCTCGAGGACAAAACCTCCAGGTTTTCTCGAGTAACGGCAGGTGCTCTCGACTTAAGACGGGGACCTCAGGGACCCCCTCCGGTGGCCTCAGGAAAGGCCAGTCCCCATGCGAGTTCCTCGGGGGCCTCTCGGGATTCCTCTCCCGTCGATGCCGGGGGCTAAGACCTTGTGTGGAGTCGGGGCCGGAACCTGAGGATTCCTCTCCAGTGCTGACATGGATCTTGGGGTAATTCTGGAGTCTCCCCAGGGGAGTCAGTCCTCGTCTCGAATGCGGGCATGCACTTGCGCTTTCCTCCAGAGCGGTAGCGACAGTGTCACGCAGTCCGCCGCGTGGATCAAAGGATCTATGGTTTTCCCTCGAGTCTTTCCCACGAGGCTTTCCCACGAGGCTTTCCCACAGGGCTGTCCCACGTGCACACGTGGTGGGAGTCGATCCTCGGCTTGAACGTCAAGGCAGTGCAGGGAAAACAGGTTCCTCTGGAATGGACGGACACATCTGGGGGACTCTTGGAATGGTGTCACGACCCTGGATTTCCTCTCGCCTTTCCTGTGGAGAGCGCCTCCTCTTGAGATGAGACGGGAACGCCGGGAATTCTTTCCCTACGAAACAGGGAAAGGATCCCTCATCTCGAGCTAGGAGGCGGAAACGGGGCTCCCCTGGATGTGTGCGGGACCCCACGTGCTTCCTCTCGAGTGGAGACGGGTATGTCGGGGAACTTCTTGAGTTGCAGCAAGGGTGTGAAGGACCCTTTGGAAGTTCCAGTGGTTAGATGTGATTGGCCTCGAGAAGCCTCAGCGGAAATGGGCCTCATCTCGCCTGGAGGGCAAAATCTCCTGGATTTTCTCGAGTTGCGGCAGGTGCTCTCGACTTACGACGGGGACCTCAGGGACCCGCTCTGGTGGCCTCAGGAAAGGCCAGTCCCCATGCGAGTTCCTCGGGGGCCTCTCGGGATTCCTCTCTCGTCGATGCCGGGGCCTAAGACCTTGTGTGGAGTCGGGGCCGGAACCTGAGGATTCCTCTCCAGTGCTGACATGGATCTTGGGGTACTTCTGGAGTCTCCCCAGGGGAGTCAGTCCTCGTCTCGAATGCGGGCATGCACTTGCGCTTTCCTCCAGAGCGGTAGCAGTAGTGTCACGCAGTCCGCCGCGTGGATCAAAGGATCTATGGTTTTCCCTCGAGTCTTTCCCACGAGGCTTTCCCACGAGGCTTTCCCACAGGGCTGTCCCACGTGCACACGTGGTGGGAGTCGATCCTCGGCTTGAACGTCAAGGCAGTGCAGGGAAAACAGGTTCCTCTGGAATGGACTGACACATCTGGGGGTCTCTTGAAATGGTGGCACGATCCTGGAATTCCTCTGGCCTTTCCTGTGGAGAGTGCCTCCTCTTGAGATGCGACGGGAACGCCGGGAATTCTTTCCCTACGAAACAGGGAAAGGATCCCTCATCTCGAGCTAGGAGGCGGAAACGGGTCTCCCCTGGATGTGTGCGGGACCCCATGTGCTTCCTCTCGAGTTGAGACGGTTATGTCGGGGAACTTCTTGAGTTGCAGCAAGGGTGTGAAGGACCCTTTGGAAGTTCCAGTGGTTAGATGTGATTAGCCTCGAGAAGCCGCAGCGGAAATGGGCCTCATCTCGCCTGGAGGGCAAAACCTCCTGGATTTTCTCGAGTTGCGGCAGGTGCTCTCGACTTACGAAGGGGACCTCAGGGACCCGCTCTGGTGGCCTCAGGAAAGGCCAGACCCCATGCGAGTTCCTCGGGGGCCTCTCGGGATTCCTCTCCCGTCGATGCCGGGGCCTAAGACCTTGTTTGGAGTCGGGGCCGGAACCTGAGGATTCCTCTCCAGTGCTGACATGGATCTTGGGGTACTTCTGGAGTCTCCCCAGGGGAGTCAGTCCTCGTCTCGAATGCGGGCATGCACTTGCGCTTTCCTCCAGAGCGGTAGCAGCAGTGTCACGCAGTCCGCCGCTGGATCAAAGGATCTATTGTTTTCCCTCGAGTCTTTCCCACGAGGCTTTCCCACAGGGCTGTCCCACGTGCACACGTGGTGGGAGTCGATCCTCGGCTTGAACGTCAAGGCAGTGCAGGGAAAACAGGTTCCTCTGGAATGGACTGACACATCTGGAGGACTCTTGGAATCTTGGCCCGACCCTGGAGTTCCTCTCGCCTTTCCAGTGGAGAGCGCCTCCTTTTGAGATGCGACGGGAACGCCGGGAATTCTTTCCCTATGAAACAGGGAAAGGATCCCTCATCTCGAGCTAGGCGGGGGAAACGGGGCTCCCCTGGATGTGTGCGGGACCCTCGTGCTTCCTCTCGAGTGGAAACGTGTATGTCGGGGAACTTCTTGAGTTGCAGCAAGGGTGTGAAGGACCCTTTGGAAGTTCCAGTGGTTAGATGTGATTAGCCTCGAGAAACCTCAGCGGAAATGGGCCTCATCTCGCCTGGAGGACAAAACTTCCTGAATTTTCTCGAGTTGCGGCAGGTGCTCTCGAGTTACGACGGGGACCTCGGGGACCCGCTCTGGTGGCCTCAGGAAAGGCCAGTCCCCATGCGAGTTCCTCGGGGGCCTCTCGGGATTCCTCTCCCGTCGATGCCGGGGCCTAAGACCTTGTGTGGAGTCGGGGCCGGAACCTGAGGATTCCTCTCCAGTGCTGACATGGATCCTGGGGTACTTCTGGAGTCTCCCCAGGGGAGTCAGTCCTCGTCTCGAATGCGGACATGCACATGCGCTTTCCTCCAGCGCGGTAGCTGCAGTGTCACGCATTCCGCCGCGTGGATCAAAGGATCTATGGTTTTCTCTCGAGTCTTTCCCACGAGGCTTTCCACGAGGCTTTGCCACAGGGCTGTCCCACGTGCACACGTGGTGGGATTCAATCCTCGGCTTGAACGTCAATGCAGTGCAGGGAAAACAGGTTCCTCTGGAATGGACTGACACATCTGGGGGACTCTTGGAATGGTGGCACGACCCTGGAGTTCCTCTCGCCTTTCCTGTGGAGAGCGCCTTCTCTTGAGATGCGACGGGAACGCCGGGAATTCTTTCCCTACGAAACAGGGAAAGCATCCCTCATCTCGAGCTAGGAGGCGGAAACGGGGCTCCCCTGGATGTGTGCGGGACCCTCGTGCTTCCTCTCGAGTGGAGACGGGTATGTCGGGGAACTTCTTGAGTTGCAGCAAGGGTGTGAAGGACCCTTTGGAAGTTCCAGTGGTTAGATGTGATTAGCCTCGAGAAGCCTCAGCGGAAATGGGCCTCATCTGGCCTGGATGGTAAAACCTCCTGGATTTTCTCGAGTTCCGGCAGGTGCTCTCGACTTACGACGGGGACCTCAGGGACTCGCTCTGGTGGCCTCAGGAAAGGCCAGTCACCATGCGAGTTCCTCGGGGGCCTCTCGGGATTCCTCTCCCGTCGGTGCCGGGGCCTAAGACCTTGTGTGGATTCGGGGCCGGAACCTGAGGATTTCTCTCCAGTTCTGACATGGATCTTGGGGTAATTCTGGAGTTTAACCAGCGGAGCCAGTCCTCGTCTCGAATGCGGGCATGCACTTGCGCTTTCCTCCAGAGGGGTAGCAGCAGTGTCACGCAGACCGCCGCGTGGATCAAAGGAACTATGGTTTTCCCTCGAGTCTTTCCCACGAGGCTTTCCCACGAGGCTTTCCCACAGGGCTGTCCCACGTGCACACGTGGTGGGAGTCGATCCTCGGCTTGAACGTCAAGGCAGCGCAGGGAAAACAGGTTCCTCTGGAATGGACTGACACATCTGGGGGACTCTTGGAATGGTGGCACGACCCTGGAGTTCCTCTCGCCTTTCCTGTGGAGAGCGCCTCCTCTTGAGATGCGACGGGAACGCCGGGAATTCTTTCCCTATGAAACAGGGAAAGGATCCGTCATCTCGAGCTAGGAGGCGGAAACAGGGCTCCCCTGGTTGTGTGCGGGACCCCACATGCTTACTCTTGAGTGGAGACGGGTATGTCGCGGAACTGCTTGAGTTGCAGTAAGGGTGTGAAGGACCCTTTGGAAGTTCCAGTGGTTAGATGTGATTGGCCTCGAGAAGCCTCAGCGGAAATGGGCCTCATCTCGCCTGGAGGGCAAAACCTCCTGGATTTTCTCGAGTTGCGGCAGGTGCTCTCGACTTACGACGAGGACCTCAGGGACCCGCTCTGGTGGCCTCAGGAAAGGCCAGTCTCCTTGCGAGTTCCTCGGGGGCCTCTCGGGATTCCTCTCTCGTCCATGCCGGGGCCTAAGACCTTGTGTGGAGTCGGGGACGGAACCTGAGGATTCCTCTCCTGTGCTGACATGGATCTTGGGGTACTTCTGGAGTCTCCCCAGGGTGTCAGTTCTCGTCTCGAATGCGGGCATGCACTTGCGCTTTCCTCCAGAGCGGTAGCAGCAATGTCACGCAGTCCGCTGCGTGGATCAAAGGATCTATGGTTTTCCCTCGAGTCTTTCCCACGAGGCTTTCCCACAGGGCTGTCCCACGTGCACACGTGGTGGGAGTCGATCCTCGGCTTGAACGTCAAGGCAGTACAGGGAAAACAGGTTCCTCTGGAATGGACTGACACATCTGGTGTCTCTTGGAATGGTGGCACGACCCTGGAGTTCCTCTCGCCTTTCCTGTGGAGAGCGCCTCCTCTTGAGATGCGACGGGAACGCCGGGAATTCTTTCCCGACGAAACAGGGAAAGCATCCCTCATCCGAGCTAGGAGGCGGAAACGGGGCTCCCCTGGATGTGTGCGGGACCCTCGTGCTTCCTCTCGAGTGGAGACGGGTATGTCGGGGAACTTCTTGAGTTGCAGCAAGGGTGTGAAGGACCCTTTGGAAGTTCCAGTGGTAAGACGTGATTAGCCTCGAGAAGCCTCAGCGGAAATGGGCCTCATCTCGCCTGGAGGGCAAAACCTCCTGGAGTTTCTCGAGTTGCGGCAGGTGCTCTCGACTTACGACGGGGACCTCAGGGACCCGCTCTGGTGGCCTCAGGACAGGCCAGTCCCCATGCGAGTTCCTCGGGGGCCTCTCGGGATTCCTCTCCCGTCGATGCCGGGGCCTAAGACCTTGTGTGGAGTCGGGGCCGTATCCTGAGGATTCCTCTCCAGTGCTGACATGGATCTTGAGGTACTTCTGGAGTCTCCCCAGGGGAGTCAGTCCTCGTCTCGAATGCGGGCATGCTCTTGCGCTTTCCTCCAGAGCGGTAGCAGCAGTGTCACGCAGTCTGCCGCGTGGATCAAAGGATCTATGGTTTTCCCTCGAGTCTTTCCCACGAGGCTTTCCCACGAGGCTTTCCCACAGGGCTGTCCCACGTGCACACGTGGTGGGAGTCGATCCTCGGCTTGAACGTCAAGGCAGTGCAGGGAAAACAGGTTCCTCTGGAATGGACTGACACATCTGGGGGAGTCTTGGAATGGTGGCACGACCCTGGAGTTCCTCTCGCCTTTCCTGTGGAGAGCGCCTCCTCTTGAGATGCGACGGGAACGCCGGGAATTCTTTCCCTACGAAACAGGGAAAGGATCCGTCATCTCGAGCTAGGAGGCAGAAACGGGGCTCCCCTGGATGTTTGCGGGACCCCACGTGCTTCCTCTTGAGTGGAGACGGGTATGTCGCGAACTGCTTGAGTTGCAGCAAGGGTGTGAAGGACCCTTTGGAATTTCCATTGGTTAGATGTGATTAGCCTCGAGAAGCCTCAGCGGAAATGGGCCTCATCTCGCCTGGAGGGCAAAACCTCCTGGATTTTCTCGAGTTGTGGCAGGTGCTCTCGACTTACGACGGGGACCTCAGGGACCCGCTCTGGTGGCCTCAGGAAAGGCCAGTCCCCATGCGAGTTCCTCGGGGGCCTCTCGGGTTTCCTCTCCCGTCGATGCCGGGGACTAAGACCTTGTTTGGATTCGGGGCCGGAACCTGAGGATTCCTCTCCAGTGCTGACATGGATCTTGGGGTACTTCTGGAGTCTCCCCAGGGGAGTCAGTCCTCGTATCGAATGCGGGCATGCACTTGCGCTTTCCTCCAGAGCGGTAGCAGCAGTGTCACGCAGTCCGCCGCGTGGATCAAAGGATCTATGGTTTTCCCTCGAGTCTTTCCCACGAGGCTTTCCCACGAGGCTTTCCCACAGGGCTGTCCCACGTGCACACGTGGTGGGAGTCGATCCTCGGCTTGAACGTCAAGGCAGTGCAGGGAAAACAGGTTCCTCTGGAATGGACTGACACATCTGGGGGACTCTTGGAATGGTGGCACGACCCTGGAGTTCCTCTCGCCTTTCCTGTGGAGAGCGCCTCCTCTTGAGATGCGACGGGAACGCCGGGAATTCTTTCCCTACGAAACAGGGAAAGGATCCCTCATCTCGAGCTAGGAGGCGGAAACGGGGCTCCCCTGGATGTGTGTGGGACCCCACGTGCTTCCTCTCGAGTGGAGACTCGTATGTTGGGGAACTTCTTGAGTTGCAGAAAGGGTGTGAAGGACCCTTTGGAAGTTCCAGTGGTTAGATGTGATTAGCCTCGAGAAGCCTCAGCGGAAATGGGCCTCATCTCGCCTGGAGGGCAAAACCTCCTGGATTTTCTCGAGTTGCCGCAGGTGCTCTCGACTTACGACGGGGACCTCAGGGACCCGCTCTGGTGGCCTCAGGACAGGCCAGTCCCCATGCGAGTTCCTCGGGGGCCTCTCGGGATTCCTCTCCCGTCGATGCCGGGGCCTAAGACCTTGTGTGGAGTCGGGGCCGGAACCTGAGGATTCCTCTCCAGTGCTGACATGGATCTTGGGGTACTTCTGGAGTCTCCCCAGGGGAGTCAGTCCTCGTCTCGAATGCGGGCATGCACTTGCGCTTTCCTCCAGAGCGGTAGCAGCAGTGTCACGCAGTCCGCTGCATGGATCAAAGGATCTATGGTTTTCCCTCGAGTCTTTCCCACGAGGCTTTCCCACGAGGCTTTCCCACAGGGCTGTCCCACGTGCACACGTGGTGGGAGTCGATCCTCGGCTTGAACGTCAAGACAGTGCAGGGAAAACAGGTTCCTCTGGAATGGACTGACACATCTGGGGGTCTCTTGAAATGGTGGCACGATCCTGGAATTCCTCTGGCCTTTCCTGTGGAGAGTGCCTCCTCTTGAGATGCGACGGGAACGCCGGGAATTCTTTCCCTACGAAACAGGGAAAGGATCCCTCATCTCGAGCTAGGAGGCGGAAACGGGTCTCCCCTGGATGTGTGCGGGACCCCATGTGCTTCCTCTCGAGTTGAGACGGTTATGTCGGGGAACTTCTTGAGTTGCAGCAAGGGTGTGAAGGACCCTTTGGAAGTTCCAGTGGTTAGATGTGATTAGCCTTGAGAAGCCGCAGCGGAAATGGGCCTCATCTCGCCTGGAGGGCAAAACCTCCTGGATTTTCTCGAGTTGCGGCAGGTGCTCTCGACTTACGAAGGGGACCTCAGGGACCCGCTCTGGTGGCCTCAGGAAAGGCCAGACCCCATGCGAGTTCCTCGGGGGCCTCTCGGGATTCCTCTCCCGTCGATGCCGGGGCCTAAGACCTTGTGTGGAGTCGGGGCCGGAACCTGAGGATTCCTCTCCAGTGCTGACATGGATCTTGGGGTACTTCTGGAGTCTCCCCAGGGGAGTCAGTCCTCGTCTCGAATGCGGGCATGCACTTGCGCTTTCCTCCAGAGCGGTAGCAGCAGTGTCACGCAGTCCGCCGCTGGATCAAAGGATCTATTGTTTTCCCTCGAGTCTTTCCCACGAGGCTTTCCCACAGGGCTGTCCCACGTGCACACGTGGTGGGAGTCGATCCTCGGCTTGAACGTCAAGGCAGTGCAGGGAAAACAGGTTCCTCTGGAATGGACTGACACATCTGGAGGACTCTTGGAATCTTGGCCCGACCCTGGAGTTCCTCTCGCCTTTCCAGTGGAGAGCGCCTCCTTTTGAGATGCGACGGGAACGCCGGGAATTCTTTCCCTATGAAACAGGGAAAGGATCCCTCATCTCGAGCTAGGCGGGGGAAACGGGGCTCCCCTGGATGTGTGCGGGACCCTCGTGCTTCCTCTCGAGTGGAAACGTGTATGTCGGGGAACTTCTTGAGTTGCAGCAAGGGTGTGAAGGACCCTTTGGAAGTTCCAGTGGTTAGATGTGATTAGCCTCGAGAAACCTCAGCGGAAATGGGCCTCATCTCGCCTGGAGGACAAAACTTCCTGAATTTTCTCGAGTTGCGGCAGGTGCTCTCGAGTTACGACGGGGACCTCGGGGACCCGCTCTGGTGGCCTCAGGAAAGGCCAGTCCCCATGCGAGTTCCTCGGGGGCCTCTCGGGATTCCTCTCCCGTCGATGCCGGGGCCTAAGACCTTGTGTATAGTCGGAGCCGGATCCTGAGGATTCCTCTCCAGTGCTGACATGGATCTTGGGGTACTTCTGGAGTCTCCCCAGGGGAGTCAGTCCTCGTCTCGAATGCGAGCATGCTCTTGCGCTTTCCTCCGGAGCGGTAGCAGCAGTGTCACGCAGTCTTCCGCGTGGATCAAAGGATCTATGGTTTTCCCTCGAGTCTTTCCCACGAGCCTTTCCCACGAGGCTTTCCCACAGGGCTGTCACACGTGCACACGTGGTGGGAGTCGATCCTCGGCTTGAACGTCAAGGCAGTGCAGGGAAAACAGGTTCCTCTGGAATGGACTGACACATCTGGAGGACTCTTGGAATGGTGGCACCACCCTGGAGTTCCTCTCGCCTTTCCTGTGGAGAGCGCCTCCTCTTGAGATGCGACGGGAACGCCGGGAATTCTTTCCCTATGAAACAGGGAAAGGATCCCTCATCTCGAGCTAGGCGGCGGAAACGGGGCTCCCCTGGATGTGTGCGCGACCCTCGTGCTTCCTCTCGAGTGGAGACGTGTATGTCGGGGAACTTTTTGAGTTGCAGCAAGGGTGTGAAGGACCCTTTGGAAGTTCCAGTGGTTAGATGTGATTAGCCTCAAGAAGCCTCAGCGGAAATGGGCCTCATCTCGCCTGGAGGGCAAAAGCTCCTGGATTTTCTCGAGTTTCGGCAGGTGCTCTCGACTTACGACGGGGACCTCGGGGACCCGCTCTGGTGGCCTCAGGAAAGGCCAGTCCCCATGCGAGTTCCTCGGGGGCCTCTCGGGATTCCTCTCCCGTCGATGCCGGGGCCTAAGACCTTGTGTGGAGTCGGGGCCGGAACCTGAGGATTCCTCTCCAGTGCTGACATGGATCCTGGGGTACTTCTGGAGTCTCCCCAGGGGAGTCAGTCCTCGTCTCGAATGCGGACATGCACATGCGCTTTCCTCCAGCGCGGTAGCTGCAGTGTCACGCATTCCGCCGCGTGGATCAAAGGATCTATGGTTTTCTCTCGAGTCTTTCCCACGAGGCTTTCCACGAGGCTTTGCCACAGGGCTGTCCCACGTGCACACGTGGTGGGATTCAATCCTCGGCTTGAACGTCAATGCAGTGCAGGGAAAACAGGTTCCTCTGGAATGGACTGACACATCTGGGGGACTCTTGGAATGGTGGCACGACCCTGGAGTTCCTCTCGCCCTTCCTGTGGAGAGCGCCTTCTCTTGAGATGCGACGGGAACGCCGGGAATTCTTTCCCTACGAAACAGGGAAAGCATCCCTCATCTCGAGCTAGGAGGCGGAAACGGGGCTCCCCTGGATGTGTGCGGGACCCTCGTGCTTCCTCTCGAGTGGAGACGGGTATGTCGGGGAACTTCTTGAGTTGCAGCAAGGGTGTGAAGGACCCTTTGGAAGTTCCAGTGGTTAGATGTGATTAGCCTCGAGAAGCCTCAGCGGAAATGGGCCTCATCTGGCCTGGATGGTAAAACCTCCTGGATTTTCTCGAGTTCCGGCAGGTGCTCTCGACTTACGACGGGGACCTCAGGGACTCGCTCTGGTGGCCTCAGGAAAGGCCAGTCACCATGCGAGTTCCTCGGGGGCCTCTCGGGATTCCTCTCCCGTCGGTGCCGGGGCCT
This sequence comes from Ovis canadensis, assembly GCF_042477335.2. Lineage (NCBI taxonomy): Eukaryota > Metazoa > Chordata > Mammalia > Artiodactyla > Bovidae > Ovis > Ovis canadensis. Next base: position 10,053,887 of record NC_091262.1, read on the forward strand.
AAGACCTTGTGTGGAGTCGGGGCCGGAACCTGAGGATTCCCCTCCAGTGCTGACATGGATCTTAGGGTACTTCTGCAGTCTCCCCAGAGGAGTCAGTCCTCGTCTCGAATGCGGGCTTGCACTTGCGCTTTCCTCCAGAGCGGTAGCAGCAGTGTCACGAAGTCCGCCGCGTGGATTAAAGGATCTATGGTTTTCCCTCGAGTCTTTCCCACGAAGCTTTCCCACGAGGCTTTCCCACAGGTTTGTCCCACGTGCACACGTGGTGCGAGTCGATCCTCGGCTTGAACGTGAAGGCAGTGCAGGGAAAACAGGTTCCTCTGGAATGGACTGACACATCTGGGGGACTCTTGGAATGGTGGCACGACCCTGGAGTTCCTCTCGCCTTTCCTGTAATGAGCGCCTACTCTTGAGATGCGACGGGAACGCCGGGAATTCTTTCCCTACGAAACAGGGAAAGGATCCCTCATCTCGAGCTAGGAGGCGGAAACGGGGCTCCCCTGGATGTGTGCGGGACCCTCGTGCTTCCTCTCGAGTGGAGACGCGTATGTCGGGGAACTTCTTGAGTTGCAGCAAGGGTCTGAAGGAACCTTTGGAAGTTCCAGTGGTTAGATGTGATTAGCCTCGAGAAGCCTCAGCGGAAATGGGCCTCTTCTCGCCTGGAGGGTAAAACCTCCTGGATTTTCTCGAGTTCCGGCAGGTGCTCTCGACTTACGACGGGGACCTCAGGGACTCGCTCTGGTGGCCTCAGGAAAGGCCAGTCCCCATGCGAGTTCCTCGGAGGCCTCTCGGGATTCCTCTCCCGTAGGTGCCGGGGCCTAAGACCTTGTGTGGAGTCGGGGCCGGAACCTGAGGTTTCCTCTTCAGTGCTGACATGGATCTTGGGGTACTTCTGGAGTTTAACCAGCGGAGCCAGTCCTCGTCTCGAATGCGGGCATGCACTTGCGCTTTCCTCCAGAGGGGTAGCAGCAGTGTCACGCAGTCCGCCGCGTGGATCAAAGGATCTATGGTTTTCCCTCGAGTCTTTCCCACGAGGTTTTCCCACGAGGCTTTCCCACAGGGCTCTCCCACGTGCACACGTTGTGGGAGTCGATCCCCGGCTTGAACGTCAAGGCAGTGCAGGGAAAACAGGTTCCTCTGGAATGGACTGACACATCTGGGGGACTCTTGGAATGGTTGCACGACCCTGGACTTCCTCTCGCCTTTCCTGTGGAGAGCGCCTCCTCTTGAGATGCGACTGGAACGCCGGGAATTCTTTCCCTACGAAACAGGGAAAGGATCCCTCATCTCGAGCTAGGAGGCGGAAACGGGGCTCCCCTGGATGTGTGCGGGACCCTCGTGCTTCCTCTCGTGTGGAGAAGGGTATGTCGGGGAACTTCTTGATTTGCAGCAAGGGTGTGAAGGACCCTTTGGAAGTTCCAGTGGTTAGATGTGATTAGCCTCGAGAAGCCTCAGCGGAAATGGGCCTCATCTCACCTGGAGGGCAAAACTTCCTGTATTTTCTCGAGTTGCGGCAGGTGCTCTCGACTTACGATGGGGACCTCGGGGACCCGCTCTGGTGGCCTCAGAAAAGGCCACTCCCCATGCGAGTTCCTCGGGGGCCTCTCGGGATTCCTCTCCCGTCGATGCCGGGGCCTAAGACCTTGTGTGGAGTCGGGGCCGGAACCTGAGTATTCCTCCCCAGTGCTGACATGGATCTTGGGGTACTTCTGGAGTCTCCCCAGGGGAGTCAGTCCTCGTCTCGAATGCGGGCATGCACTTGTGCTTTCCTCCAGAGCGGTAGCAGCAGTGTCACGCAGTCCGCCGCTGGATCAAAGGATCTATGGTTTTCCCTCGAGTCTTTCCCACGAGGCTTTCCCACGAGGCTTTCCCACAGGGCTGTCCCACGTGCACACGTGGTGGGAGTCGATCCTCGGCTTGAACGTCAAGGCAGTGCAGGGAAAACAGGTTCCTCTGGAATGGACTGACACATCTGGGGGACTCTTGGAATGGTGGCACGACCCTGGAGTTCCTCTCGCCTGTCCTGTGGAGAGCGCCTCCTCTTGAGATGCGACGGGAACGCCGGGAATTCTTTCCCTACGAAACAGGGAAAGGATCCCTCATCTCGAGCTAGGAGGCGGAAACGGGGCTCCCCTGGATGTGTGCGGGACCCTCGTGCTTCCTCTCGAGTGGAGACGGGTATGTCGGGGAACTTCTTGAGTAGCAGCAAGGGTGTGAAGGACCCTTTGGAAGTTCCAGTGGTTAGATGTGATTAGCCTCGAGAAGCCTCAGCGGAAATGGGCCTCATCTCGCCTGGAGGTCAAAACCTCCTGGAATTTCTCGAGTTGCGGCAGGTGCTCTGGACTTACGACGGGGACCTCAGGGACCCGCTCTGGTGGCCTCAGGAAAGGCCAGTCCTCATTCGAGTTCCTCGGGGGCCTCTCGGGATTCCTCTCCCGTCGATGCCGGGGCCTAAGACCTTGTGTGGATTCGGGGCCGGAACCTGAGGATTTCTCTCCAGTTCTGACATGGATCTTGGGGTAATTCTGGAGTTTAACCAGCGGAGCCAGTCCTCGTCTCGAATGCGGGCATGCACTTGCGCTTTCCTCCAGAGGGGTAGCAGCAGTGTCACGCAGACCGCCGCGTGGATCAAAGGAACTATGGTTTTCCCTCGAGTCTTTCCCACGAGGCTTTCCCACGAGGCTTTCCCACAGGGCTGTCCCACGTGCACACGTGGTGGGAGTCGATCCTCGGCTTGAACGTCAAGGCAGCGCAGGGAAAACAGGTTCCTCTGGAATGGACTGACACATCTGGGGGACTCTTGGAATGGTGGCACGACCCTGGAGTTCCTCTCGCCTTTCCTGTGGAGAGCGCCTCCTCTTGAGATGCGACGGGAACGCCGGGAATTCTTTCCCTATGAAACAGGGAAAGGATCCGTCATCTCGAGCTAGGAGGCGGAAACAGGGCTCCCCTGGTTGTGTGCGGGACCCCACATGCTTACTCTTGAGTGGAGACGGGTATGTCGCGGAACTGCTTGAGTTGCAGCAAGGGTGTGAAGGACCCTTTGGAAGTTCCAGTGGTTAGATGTGATTGGCCTCGAGAAGCCTCAGCGGAAATGGGCCTCATCTCGCCTGGAGGGCAAAACCTCCTGGATTTTCTCGAGTTGCGGCAGGTGCTCTCGACTTACGACGAGGACCTCAGGGACCCGCTCTGGTGGCCTCAGGAAAGGCCAGTCTCCTTGCGAGTTCCTCGGGGGCCTCTCGGGATTCCTCTCTCGTCCATGCCGGGGCCTAAGACCTTGTGTGGAGTCGGGGACGGAACCTGAGGATTCCTCTCCTGTGCTGACATGGATCTTGGGGTACTTCTGGAGTCTCCCCAGGGGAGTCAGTCCTCGTCTCGAATGCGGGCATGCACTTGCGCTTTCCTCCAGAGCGGTAGCAGCAGTGTCACGCAGTCCGCCGCTGGAGCAAAGGATCTATGGTTTTCCCTCGAGTCTTTCCCACGAGGCTTTCCCACGAGGCTTTCCCACAGGGCTGTCCCACGTGCACACGTGGTGGGAGTCGATCCTCGGCTTGAACGTCAAGGCAGTGCAGGGAAAACAGGATCCTCTGGAATGGACTGACACATCTGGGGGACTCTTGGAATGGTGGCACGACCCTGGAGTTCCTCTCGCCTTTCCTGTGGAGAGCGCCTCCTCTTGAGATGCGACGGGAACGCCGGGAATTCTTTCCCTACGAAACAGGGAAAGGATCCCTCATCTCGAGCTAGGAGGCGGAAAAGGGGCTCCCCTGGATGTGTGCGGGACCCTCGTGATTTCTCTCGAGAGGAGACGGCTATGTCGGGGAACTTTTTGAGTTGCTGCAAGGGTGTGAAGGACCCTTTGGAAGTTCCAGTGGTTAGATGTGATTAGCCTCGAGAAGCCTAAGCGGAAATGAGCCTCATCTAGCCTCGAGGACAAAACCTCCTGGATTTTCTCGAGTAGCGGCAGGTGCTCTCGACTTAAGACTGGGACCTCAGGGACCCGCTCTGTTGGCCTCAGGAAAGGCCAGTCCTCATGCGAGTTCCTCGGGGGCCTCTCGGGATTCCTCTCCCGTCGATTCCGGGGCCGAAGACCTTGTGTGGAGTCGGGGACGGAACCTGAGGATTCCTCTCCAGAGCTGACACGGATCTTGGGATACTTCTGGAGTCTCCCCAGGGGAGTCAGTCCTCGTCTCGAATGCGGGCATGCACTTGCGCTTTCCTCCAGAGCGGTAGCAGCAGTGTCACGCAGTCCGCCGCGTGGATCAAAGGATCTATGGTTTTCTCTCGAGTCTTTCCCTCTAGGCTTTCCCACGAGGCTTTCCCAAAGGGCTGTCCCACGTACACCCGTGGTGGGAGTCGATCCTCGGCTTCAACGTCAAGGCAGTGCAGGGAAAACAGGTTCCTCTGGAATGGACTGACACATCTGGGGGACTCTTGGAATGGTGGCACGACCCTGGAGTTCCTCTCACCTTTCCGGTGGAGAGCGCCTCCTCTTGAGATGAGACGGGAACGCCGGGAATTCTTTCCCTACGAAACAGGGAAAGGATCCCTCATCTCGAGCTAGGAGGCGGAAACGGGGCTCCCCTGGATGTGTGCGGGACCCTCGTGCTTCCTCTCGAGCGGAGACGGGTATGTCGGGGAACTTCTTGAGTTGCAGCAAGGGTGTGAAGGACCCTTTGGAAGTTCCAGTGGTTAGATGTGATTAGCCTCGAGAAGCCTCAGCGGAAATGGGCCTCATCTCGCCTGGAGGGAAAAACCTCCTGGATTTTCCCGAGTTGCGTCAGGTGCTCTCGACTTACGATGGGGACCTCAGGGATCCGCTCTGGTGGCCTCAGGAAAGGCCAGTCCCCATGCGAGTTCTTGGGGGGCCTCTCGGGATTCCTCTCCCGTCGATGCCTGGGGCTAAGACCTTGTGTGGAGTCGGGGCCGGAACCTGAGGATTCCTCTCCAGTGCTGACATGGATCTTGGGGTACTTCTGGAGTCTCCCCAGTGGAGTCAGTCCTCGTCTCGAATGCGGGCATGCACTTGCGCTTTCCTCCAGAGCGGTAGCGACAGTGTCACGCAATCCGCCGCGTGGATCAAAGGATCTATGGTTTTCCCTCGAGTCTTTCCCACGAGGCTTTCCCACAGGGCTGTCCCACGTGCATACGTGGTAGGAGTCGATCCTCGGCTTGAACGTGAAGGCAGTGCAGGGAAAACAGGTTCCTCTGGAATGGACTGACACATCTGAGAGACTCTTGGAATGGTGGCACGACCCTGGAGTTCCTCTCGACTTTCCTGTGGAGAGCGCCTCCTCTGGAGATGCGACGGGAACGCCGGGAATTCTTTCCATACGAAACGGGGAAAGGTACCCTCATATCGAGCTAGGAGGCGGAAACGGGGCTCCCCTGGATGAGTGCGGGACCCTCGTGCTTCCTCTCGAGTGGAGACGGGTGTGTCGGGGAACTTCTTGAGTTGCAGCAAGGGTGTGAAGGAACCTTTGGAAGTTCCAGGGGTTAGATGTGATTAGCCTCTAGAAGCCTCAGCGGAAATGGGCCTCATCTCGCCTGGAGGGCAAAACCTCCTGGATTTTCTCGAGTTGCGGCAGGTGCTCTCGACTTACGACGGGGACCTCAGGGACCCGCTCTGGTGGCCTCAGGAAAGGCCAGTCCCCATGCGAGTTCCTCGGGGGCCTCTCGGGATTCCTCTCTCGTCGATGCCGGGGCCTAAGACCTTGTGTGGAGTCGGGGCCGGAACCTGAGGATTCCTCTCCAGTGCTGACATGGATCTTGGGGTACTTCTGGAGTCTCCCCAGGGGAGTCAGTCCTCGTCTCGAATGCGGGCATGCACTTGCGCTTTCCTCCAGAGCGGTAGCAGTAGTGTCACGCAGTCCGCCGCGTGGATCAAAGGATCTATGGTTTTCCCTCGAGTCTTTCCCACGAGGCTTTCCCACGAGGCTTTCCCACAGGGCTGTCCCACGTGCACACGTGGTGGGAGTCGATCCTCGGCTTGAACGTCAAGGCAGTGCAGGGAAAACAGGTTCCTCTGGAATGGACTGACACATCTGGGGGACTCTTGGAATGGTGTCTCGACCCTGGAGTTCCTCTCGACTTTCCTGTGGAGAGCGCCTCCTCTTGAGATGCGACGGGAACGCCGGGAATTCTTTCCCTACGTAACAGGGAAAGGATCCCTCATCTCGAGCTTGGAGGTGGAAACGGGGCTCCCCTGGATGTGTGCGGGACACCACGTGCTTCCTCTCGAGTGGGGACGGGTATGTCGGGGAACTTCTTGAGTTGCAGCAATGGTGTGAAGGACCCTTTGGAAGTTCCAGTGGTTAGAAGTGATTGGCCTCGAGAAGCCTCAGCGGAAATGGGCCTCATCTCGCCTGGAGGGCAAAACCTCCTGGATTTTCTCGAGTTGCGGCAGGTGCTCTCGACTTACGACGGGGACCTCAGGGACCCGCTCTGGTGGCCTCAGGAAAGGCCAGTCCCCATGCGAGTTCCTCGGGGGCCTCTCGGGATTCCTCTCCCGTCGATGCCGTGGCCTAAGACCTTGTGTGGAGTCGGGGCCTGAACCTGAGGATTCCTCTCCAGTGCTGACATGGATCTTGGGGTACTTCTGGAGTCTCCCCAGGGGAGTCAGTCCTCGTCTCGAATGCGGGCATGCACTTGCGCTTTCCTCCAGAGCGGTAGCAGAAGTGTCACGCAGTCCTCCGCGTGGAGCAAAGGATCTATGGTTTTCCCTCGAGTATTTCCCACGAAGCTTTCCCCCGAGGCTTTCCCACAGGGCAGTCCCACGTGCACACGTGGTGGGAGTCGATCCTCGGCTTGAACGTCAAGGCAGTGCAGGGAAAACAGGTTCCTCTGGAATGGACTGACACATCTGGGGGACTCTTGGAATGGTGGCACGACCCTGGATTTCCTCTCGCCTTTCCTGTGGAGAGCGCCTCCTCTTGAGATGCGACGGGAACGCCGGGAATTCTTTCCCTACGAAACAGGGAAAGGATCCCTCATCTCGAGCTAGGAGGCGGAAACGGGGCTCCGCTGGATGTGTGCGGGACCCTCGTGCTTCCTCTAGAGTGGAGACGGCTATGTCGGGGAACTTCTTGAGTTGCAGCAAGGGTGTGAAGGACCCTTTGGAAGTTCAAGTGGTTAGATGTGATTAGCCTCGAGAAGCCTCAGCGGAAATGGGCCTCATCTCGCCTGAAGGGCAAAATCTCCTGGATTTTCTCGAGTGGCGGCAGGTGCTCTCGACTTACGACGGGGACCTCAGGGACCCGCTCTGGTGGCCTTAGGAAAGGCCCGTCCCCATGCGAGTCCCTCGCGGGCCTCTCGGGATTGCTCTCCCGTCGATGACGGGGCCTAAGACCTTGTGTGGATTCGGGGCCGGAACCTGAGGATTCCTCTCCAGTGCTGACATGCATCTTGGGGTACTTCTGGAGTCTCCCCAGGGGAGTCAGTCCTCGTCTCGAATGCGGGCATGCACTTGCGCTTTCCTCCAAGGCGGTAGCAGCACTGTCACGCAATCCGCCGCGTGGATCAAAGGATCTATGGTTTTCCCTCGAGTCTTTCCCACGAGGCTTTCCCCCGAGGCTTTCCCACAGGGCTGTCCTACGTGCACACGTGGTGGGAGTCGATCCTGGCTTCAACGTCAAGGCAGTGCAGGGAAAACAGGATCCTCTGGAATGGACTGACACATCTGGGGGACTCTTGGAATGGTGGCACGACCCTGGAGTTCCTCTCGCCTGTCCTGTGGAGAGCGCCTCCTCTTGAGATGCGACGGGAACGCCGGGAATTCTTTCCCTATGAAACAGGGAAAGGATCCCTCATTTCGAGCTAGGAGGCGGAAACGGGGCTCCGCTGGATGTGTGCGGGACCCTCGTGCTTCCTCTCGAGTGGAGACGGCTATGTCGGGGAACTTTTTGAGTTGCAGCAAGGGTGTGAAGGACCCTTTGGAAGTTCCAGTGGTTAGATGTGATTAGCCTCGAGAAGCCTAAGCGGAAATGAGCCTCATCTCGCCTCGAGGACAAAACCTCCTGGATTTTCTCGAGTAGCGGCAGGTGCTCTCGACTTAAGACTGGGACCTCAGGGACCCGCTCTGTTGGCCTCAGGAAAGGCCAGTCCTCATGCGAGTGCCTCGGGGGCCTCTCGGGATTCCTCTCCCGTCGATTCCGGGGCCGAAGACCTTGTGTGGAGTCGGGGACGGAACCTGAGGATTCCTCTCCAGAGCTGACACGGATCTTGGGATACTTCTGGAGTCTCCCCAGGGGAGTCAGTCCTCGTCTCGAATGCGGGCATGCACTTGCGCTTTCCTCCAGAGCGGTAGCAGCAGTGTCACGCAGTCCGCCGCGTGGATCAAAGGATCTATGGTTTTCTCTCGAGTCTTTCCCTCTAGGCTTTCCCACGAGGCTTTCCCAAAGGGCTGTCCCACGTGCACCCGTGGTGGGAGTCGATCCTCGGCTTCACCGTCAATGCAGTGCAGGGAAAACAGGTTCCTCTGGAATGGACTGACACATCTGGGGGACTCTTGGAATGGTGGCACGACCCTGGAGTTCCTCGCACCTTTCCTGTGGAGAGCGCCTCCTCTTGAGATGCGACGGGAACGCCGGGAATTCTTTCCCTACGAAACAGGGAAAGGATCCCTCATCTCGAGCTAGGAGGCGGAAACGGGGCTCCCCTGGATGTGTGCGGGACCCTCGTGCTTCCTCTCGAGCGGAGACGGGTATGTCGGGGAACTTCTTGAGTTGCAGCAAGGGTGTGAAGGACCCTTTGGAAGTTCCAGTGGTTAGATGTGATTAGCCTCGAGAAGCCTCAGCGGAAATGGGCCTCATCTCGCCTGGAGGGAAAAACCTCCTGGATTTTCCCGAGTTGCGTCAGGTGCTCTCGACTTACGATGGGGACCTCAGGGATCCGCTCTGGTGGCCTCAGGAAAGGCCAGTCCCCATGCGAGTTCTTGGGGGGCCTCTCGGGATTCCTCTCCCGTCGATGCCTGGGGCTAAGACCTTGTGTGGAGTCGGGGCCGGAACCTGAGGATTCCTCTCCAGTGCTGACATGGATCTTGGGGTACTTCTGGAGTCTCCCCAGTGGAGTCAGTCCTCGTCTCGAATGCGGGCATGCACTTGCGCTTTCCTCCAGAGCGGTAGCGACAGTGTCACGCAATCCGCCGCGTGGATCAAAGGATCTATGGTTTTCCCTCGAGTCTTTCCCACGAGGCTTTCCCACAGGGCTGTCCCACGTGCATACGTGGTAGGAGTCGATCCTCGGCTTGAACGTGAAGGCAGTGCAGGGAAAACAGGTTCCTCTGGAATGGACTGACACATCTGAGGGACTCTTGTAATGGTGGCACGACCCTGGAGTTCCTCTCGACTTTCCTGTGGAGAGCGCCTCCTCTTGAGATGCGACGGGAACGCCGGGAATTCTTTCCATACGAAACGGGGAAAGGTACCCTCATCTCGAGCTAGGAGGCGGAAACGGGGCTCCCCTGGATGAGTGCGGGACCCTCGTGCTTCCTCTCGAGTGGAGACGGGTATGTCGGGGAACTTCTTGAGTTGCAGCAAGGGTGTGAAGGAACCTTTGGAAGTTCCAGTGTTTAGATGTGATTAGCCTCTAGAAGCCTCAGCGGAAATGGGCCTCATCTCGCCTGGAGGGTAAAACCTCCTGGATTTTCCCGAGTTGCCGTTGGTGCTCTCGACTTTCGACGGGGACCTCAGGGACCCGCTCTGGTGGCCTCAGGAAAGGCCAGTCCCCATGCGAGTTCCTCGGGTGCCTCTCGGGATTGCTCTCCCGTCGATGCCGGGGCCTAAGACCTTCTGTGGAGTCGGGGCCGGAACCTGAGGATTCCTCCCCAGTGCTGACATGGATCTTGGGGTACTTCTTGAGACTCCCCAGGGGAGTCAGTCCTCGTCTCGAATGCGGGCATGCACTTGCGCTTTCCTCCAGAGCGGTAGCGACAGTGTCACGCAATCCGCCGCGTGGATCAAAGGATCTATGGTTTTCCCTCGAGTCTTTCCCACGAGGCATTCCCACAGGGCTGTCCCACGTGCACACGTGGTGGGAGTCGATCCACTGTTTGAACGTCAATGCAGTGCAGGGAAAACATGTTCTTCTGGAATGGACTGATACATCTGGGGGACTCTTGGAATGGTGGCACGACCCTGGAGTTCCTCTCGCCTTTCCTGTGGAGAGCGCCTCCTCTTGAGATGCGCCAGGAACTCCGGGAATTCATTCCCTACGAAACAGGGAAAGGATCCCTCATCTCGAGCTAGGAGGCGGAAACGGGGCTCCCCTGGATGTGTGCGGAACCCTCGTGCTTCCTCTCGAGTGGAGACGGCTATGTCGGTGAACTTTTTGAGTTGCAGCAAGGGTGTGAAGGACCCTTTGGAAGTTCCAGTGGTTAGATGTGATTAGCCTCGAGAAGCCTAAGCGGAAATGAGCCTCATCTCGCCTCGAGGACAAAACCTCCAGGTTTTCTCGAGTAACGGCAGGTGCTCTCGACTTAAGACGGGGACCTCAGGGACCCCCTCCGGTGGCCTCAGGAAAGGCCAGTCCCCATGCGAGTTCCTCGGGGGCCTCTCGGGATTCCTCTCCCGTCGATGCCGGGGGCTAAGACCTTGTGTGGAGTCGGGGCCGGAACCTGAGGATTCCTCTCCAGTGCTGACATGGATCTTGGGGTAATTCTGGAGTCTCCCCAGGGGAGTCAGTCCTCGTCTCGAATGCGGGCATGCACTTGCGCTTTCCTCCAGAGCGGTAGCGACAGTGTCACGCAGTCCGCCGCGTGGATCAAAGGATCTATGGTTTTCCCTCGAGTCTTTCCCACGAGGCTTTCCCACGAGGCTTTCCCACAGGGCTGTCCCACGTGCACACGTGGTGGGAGTCGATCCTCGGCTTGAACGTCAAGGCAGTGCAGGGAAAACAGGTTCCTCTGGAATGGACGGACACATCTGGGGGACTCTTGGAATGGTGTCACGACCCTGGATTTCCTCTCGCCTTTCCTGTGGAGAGCGCCTCCTCTTGAGATGAGACGGGAACGCCGGGAATTCTTTCCCTACGAAACAGGGAAAGGATCCCTCATCTCGAGCTAGGAGGCGGAAACGGGGCTCCCCTGGATGTGTGCGGGACCCCACGTGCTTCCTCTCGAGTGGAGACGGGTATGTCGGGGAACTTCTTGAGTTGCAGCAAGGGTGTGAAGGACCCTTTGGAAGTTCCAGTGGTTAGATGTGATTGGCCTCGAGAAGCCTCAGCGGAAATGGGCCTCATCTCGCCTGGAGGGCAAAATCTCCTGGATTTTCTCGAGTTGCGGCAGGTGCTCTCGACTTACGACGGGGACCTCAGGGACCCGCTCTGGTGGCCTCAGGAAAGGCCAGTCCCCATGCGAGTTCCTCGGGGGCCTCTCGGGATTCCTCTCTCGTCGATGCCGGGGCCTAAGACCTTGTGTGGAGTCGGGGCCGGAACCTGAGGATTCCTCTCCAGTGCTGACATGGATCTTGGGGTACTTCTGGAGTCTCCCCAGGGGAGTCAGTCCTCGTCTCGAATGCGGGCATGCACTTGCGCTTTCCTCCAGAGCGGTAGCAGTAGTGTCACGCAGTCCGCCGCGTGGATCAAAGGATCTATGGTTTTCCCTCGAGTCTTTCCCACGAGGCTTTCCCACGAGGCTTTCCCACAGGGCTGTCCCACGTGCACACGTGGTGGGAGTCGATCCTCGGCTTGAACGTCAAGGCAGTGCAGGGAAAACAGGTTCCTCTGGAATGGACTGACACATCTGGGGGACTCTTGGAATGGTGGCACGACTCTGGAGTTCCTCTCGACTTTCCTGTGGAGAGCGCCTCCTCTTGAGATGCGACGGGAACGCCGGGAATTCTTTCCCTACGTAACAGGGAAAGGATCCATCATCTCGAGCTAGGAGGCGGAAACGGGGCTCCCCTGGATGTGTGCGGGACACCACGTGCTTCCTCTCGAGTGGGGACGGGTATGTCGGGGAACTTCTTGAGTTGCAGCAATGGTGTGAAGGACCCTTTGGAAGTTCCAGTGGTTAGAAGTGATTGGCCTCGAGAAGCCTCAGCGGAAATGGGCCTCATCTCGCCTGGAGGGCAAAACCTCCTGGATTTTCTCGAGTTGCGGCAGGTGCTCTCGACTTACGACGGGGACCTCAGGGACCCGCTCTGGTGGCCTCAGGAAAGGCCAGTCCCCATGCGAGTTCCTCGGGGGCCTCTCGGGATTCCTCTCCCGTCGATGCCGTGGCCTAAGACCTTGTGTGGAGTCGGGGCATGAACCTGAGGATTCCTCTCCAGTGCTGACATGGATCTTGGGGTACTTCTGGAGTCTCCCCAGGGGAGTCAGTCCTCGTCTCGAATGCGGGCATGCACTTGCGCTTTCCTCCAGAGCGGTAGCAGCAGTGTCACGCAGTCCGCCGCGTGGATCAAAGGATCTATGGTTTTCCCTCGAGTCTTTCCCACGAGGCTTTCCCACAAGGCTTTCCCACAGGGCTGTCCCACGTGCACACGTGGTGGGAGTCGATCCTCAGCTTGAACGTCAAGGCAGTGCAGGGAAAACAGGTTCCTCTGGAATGGACTGACACATCTGGGGGACTCTTGGAATGGTGGCACGACCCTGGAGTTCCTCTCGCCTTTCCTGTGGAGAGCGCCTCCTCTTGAGATGCGACTGGAACGCCGGGAATTCTTTCTCTACGAAACAGGGAAAGGATCCCTCATCTCGAGCTAGGAGGCGAAACGGGGCTCCCCTGGATGTGTGCGGGACCCACGTGCTTCCTCTCGAGTGGAGATGGGTATGTCGGGGAACTTCTTGAGTTGCAGCACGGGTGTGAAGGACCCTTTGGAAGTTCCAGTGGTTAGATGTGATTAGCCTCGAGAAGCCTCAGCGGAAATGGGCCTCATCTCGCCTGGAGGGCAAAACCTCCTGGATTTTCTCAAGTTGCGGCAGGTGCTCTCGACCCACGACGGGGACCTCAGGGAACCGCTCTGGTGGCCTCAGGAAAAGCCAGTCCCCATGCGAGTTCCTCGGGGGCCTCTCGGGATTCCTCTCCCGTCGATGCCGTTGCCTAAAACCTTGTGTGGAGTCGGGGCCGGAACCTGAGGATTCCTCTCCAGTGCTGACATGGATCTTGGGGTACTTCGGGAGTCTCCCCAGCGGAGTCAGTTCTCGTCTCGAATGCGGGCATGCACTTGCGCTTTCCTCCAGAGCGGTAGCAGCAGTGTCATGCAGTCCGCCGCGTGGATCAAAGGATCTATGGTTTTCCCTCGAGTCTTTAGAACGAGGCTTTCCCACGAGGCTTTCCCACAGGGCTGTCCCATGTGCACACGTGGTGGGAGTCGATCCTCGGCTTGAACGTCAAGGTAGTGCAGGGAAAACAGGTTCCTCTGGAATGGACTGACACATCTGGGGGACTCTTGGAATGGTGGCACGACCCTGGAGTTCCTCTCGCCTTTCCTGTAGAGAGCGCCTCCTCTTGAGATGCGACGGGAACGCCGTTAATTATTTCCCTACGAAACAGGGAAAGGATCCCTCATCTCGAGCTAGGAGGTGGAAACGGGGCTCCCCTGGATGTGTGCGGGACACCACGTGCTTCATCTCGAGTGGAGACGGGTATGTCGGGGAAGTTCTTGAGTTGCAGCAAGGGTGTGAATGACCCTTTGGAAGTTCCAGTGGTTAGACGTGATTAGCCTCCAGAAGCCTCAGCGGAAATGAGCCTCATCTCGCCTGGAGGGCAAAACCTCCTGGATTTTCTCGAGTTGCGGCAGATGCTCTCGACTTACGACGGGGACCTCAGGGACCCGCTCTGGTGGCCTCAGGAAAGGCCAATCCCCATGCGAGTTCCTCGGGGGCCTCTCGGGATTCCTCTCCTGTCGATGCCGGGGCCTAAGACCTTGTGTGGAGTCGGGGCCGGAACCTGAGGATTCCTCTCCAGTGCTGACATGGATCTTGGGGTATTTCTGGAGTCTTCCCAGGGGAGTCAGTCCTCGTCTCGAATGCGGGCATGCACTTGCGCTTTCCTCCAGAGCGGTAGCAGCAGTGTCACGCAGTCCACCGCGTGGATCAAAGGATCTATGGTTTTCCCTCGAGTCTTTCCCACGAGGCTTTCCCACGAGGCTTTCCCACAGGGCTGTCCCACGTGCACACGTGGTGGGAGTCGATCCTCGGCTTGAACGTCAAGGCAGTGCAGGGAAAACAGGTTCCTCTGGAATGGACTGACACATCTGGGGGTCTCTTGGAATGGTGGCACGACCCTGGAGTTCCTCTCCCCTTTCCTGTGGAGAGCGCTTCCTCTTGAGATGCGACAGGATCGCCGGGAATTCTTTCCCAACGAATCAGGGAAAGGATCCCTCATCTCGAGCTAGGAGGCGGAAACGGGGCTCCCCTGGATGTGTGCGGGACCCCACGTGCTTCCTCTCGAGTGGAGACGGGTATGTCGGGGAAGTTCTTGAGTTGCAGCAAGGGTGTGAATGACCCTTTGGAAGTTCCAGTGGTTAGACGTGATTAGCCTCGAGAAGCCTCAGCGGAAATGAGCCTCATCTCGCCTGGAGGGCAAAACCTCCTGGATTTTCTCGAGTTGCGGCAGGTGCTCTCGACTTACGACGGGGACCTCAGGGACCCGCTCTGGTGGCCTCAGGAAAGGCCAGTCCCCATGCGAGTTCCTCGGGGGCCTCTCGGGATTCCTCTCCCGTCGATGCCGGGGACTAAGACCTTGTGTGGAGTCGGGGCCGGAACCTGAGGATTCCTCTCCAGTGCTGACATGGATCTTGGGGTACTTCTGGAGTCTCCCCAGGGGAGTCAGTCCTCGTCTCGAATGCGGGCATGCACTTGCGCTTTCCTCCAGAGCGGTAGCAGCAGTGTCACGCAGTCCGCCGCGTGGATCAAAGGATATATGATTTTCCCTCGAGTCTTTCCCACGAGGCTTTCCCACGAGGCTTTCCCACAGGGCTGTCCCACGTGCACACGTGGTGGGAGTCGATACTCGGCTTGAACGTCAAGGCAGTGCAGGGAAAACAGGTTCCTCTGGAATGGACTGACACATCTGGGGGTCTCTTGGAATGGTGGCACGACCCTAGAGTTCCTCTCCCCTTTCCTGTGGAGAGCGCTTCCTCTTGAGATGCGACAGGATCGCCGGGAATTCTTTCCCTACGAAACAGGGAAAGGATCCCTCATCTCGAGCTAGGAGGCGGAAACGGGGCTCCCCTGGATGTGTGTGGGACCCCACGTGCTTCCTCTCGAGTGAAGACGGGTATGTCGGGAAGTTCTTGAGTTGCAGCAAGGGTGTGAATGACCCTTTGGAAGTTCCAGTGGTTAGACGTGATTAGCATCGAGAAGCCTCAGCGGAAATGGGCCTCATCTCGCCTGGAAGGCAAAACCTCCTGGATTTTCTCGAGTTGCGGCAGGTGCTCTCGACTTACGACGGGGACCTCAGGGACCCGCTCTGGTGGCCTCAGGAAAGGCCAATTCCCATGCGAGTTCCTCGGGGGCCTCTGGGGATTCCTCTCACGTCGATGCCGGTGCCTAAGACCTTGTGTGGAGTAGGGGCCGGAACCTGAGGATTTCTCTCCAGTGCTGACATGGATCTTGGGGTACTTCTGGAGTCTCCCCAGGGGAGTCAGTCCTAGTCTCGAATGCGGGCATGCACTTGCGCTTTCCTCCAGAGCGGTAGCAGCAGTGTCACGCAGTCCGCCGCGTGGATCAAAGGATCTATGGTTTTCCCTCGAGTCTTTCCCACGAGGCTATCCCACGAGGCTTTCCCACAGGGCTGTCCCACGTGCACACGTGGTGGGAGTCGATCCTCGGCTTGAACGTCAAGGCAGTGCAGGGAAAACAGGTTCCTCTGAAATGGACTGACACATCTGGGGGACTCTTGGAATGGTGGCACGACCCTGGAGTTCCTCTCGCCTTTCCTGTAGAGAGCGCCTCCTCTTGAGATGCGACGGGAACGCCGTTAATTATTTCCCTACGAAACAGGGAAAGGATCCCTCATCTCGAGCTAGGAGTCGGAAACGGGGCTCCCCTGGATGTGTGCGGGACACCACGTGCTTCCTCTCGAGTGCATACGGGTATGTCGGGGAACTTCTTGGGTTGCAGCAAGGGTGTGAAGGACCCTTTGGAAGTTCCAGTGGTTAGATGTGATTGGCCTCGAGAAGCCTCAGCGGAAATGGTCCTCATCTTGCCTGGAGGGCAAAACCTCCTGGATTTTCTCGAGTTGCGGCAGGTGCTCTCGACTTACGACGGGGACCTCATGGACCCGCTCTGGTGGCCTCAGGAAAGGCCAGTCCCCATGCGAGTTCCTCGGGGGCCTCTCGGGATTCCTCTCCCGTCGATGCCGGGGCCTAAGACCTTGTGGGGAATCGGGGCCGGAACCTGAGGATTCCTCTCCAGTGCTGACATGGATCTTGGGGTATTTCTGGAGTCTCCCCAGGGGAGTCAGTCCTCGTCTCGAATGCGGGCATGCACTTGCGCTTTCCTCCAGAGCGGTAGCAGCAGTGTCACGCAATCCGCCGCGTGGATCAAAGGATCTATGGTTTTCCCTCGAGTCTTTCCCACGAGGCTTTCCCACGAGGCGTTCCCACAGGGCTGTCCCACGTGCACACGTGGTGGGAGTCGATCCTCGGCTTGAACGTCAAGGCAGTGCAGGGAAAACAGATTCCTCTGGAATGGACTGACACATCTGGGGGACTCTTGGAATGGTGGCACGACCCTGGAGTTCCTCTCGCCTTTCCTGTGGAGAGCGCCTCCTCTTGAGATGCGACGGGAACGCCCGGAATTCTTTCCCTACGAAACAGGGAAAGGATCCCTCATCTCGAGCTAAGAGGCGGAAACGGGGCTCCCCTGGATGTGTGCGGGACCCCACGTGCTTCCTCTCGAGTGGAGACGGGTATGTCGGGGAACTTCTTGAGTTGCAGCAAGGGTGTGAAGGACCCTTTGGAAGTTCCAGTGGTTAGATGTGATTGGCCTCGAGAAGCCTCAGCGGAAATGGGCCTCATCTCGCCTGGAGGGCAAAACCTCCTGGATTTTCTCGAGTTGCGGCAGGTGCTCTCGACTTACGATGGGGACCTCAGGGAACCGATCTGGTGGCCTCAGGAAAGGCCAGTCCCCATGCGAGTTCCTCGGGGGCCTCTCGGGATTCCTCTCTCGTCGATGCCGGGGCCTAAGACCTTGTGTGGAGTCGGGGCCGGAACCTGAGGATTCCTCTCCAGTGCTGACATGGATCTGGGGTACTTCTGGAGTCTCCCCAGGGGAGTCAGTCCTCGTCTCGAATGCGGGCATGCATTGCGCTTTCCTCCAGAGCGGTAGCACAGTGTCACGCAGTCCGCCGCGTGGATCAAAGGATCTATGGTTTTCCCTCGAGTCATTCCCACGAGGCTTTCCCATGATGCTTTCCCACAGGGCTGTCCCACGTGCACACGTGGTGGGAGTCGATCCTCGGCTTGAACGTCAAGGCAGTGCAGGGAAAACAGGTTCCTCTGGAATGGACTGACACAGCTGTGGGACTCCTGGAAAGGTGGCACGACCCTGGAGTTCCTCTCGCCTTTCCTGTGGATAGCGCCTCCTCTTGAGATGCGACGGGAATGCCGGGAATTCTTTCCCAACGAAACAGGGAAAGGATCCCTCATCTCGAGCTAGGAGGCGGAAACGGGGTCCCCTGGATGTGTGCGGGACCCTCGTACTTCCTCTCGAGTGGAGACGGCTATGTCGGGGAACTTCTTGAGTTGCAGCAAAGTTGTGAAGGACCCTTTCGAAGTTCCAGTGGTTAGATGTGATTAGCCTCGAAAAGCCTCAGCGGAAATGGGCCTCATCTCGCCTGGAGGGGAAAACCTCCTGGATTTTCTCGAGTTGCGGCAGGTGCTCTCGACTTACGATGGGGACCTCAGGGACTCGCTCTGGTGGCCTCAGGAAAGGCCAGTCCCCATGCGAGTTCCTCGGGGGCCTCTCAGGATTCCTCTCCCGTCGATGCCGGGGCCTAAGACCTTGTGCGGAGTCGGGGCCGGAACCTGAGGATTCCTCTCCAGTGCTGACATGTATCTTGGGGTACTTCTGGAGTCTCCCCAGGGGAGTCCGTCCTCGTCTCGAATGCGGGCATGCACTTGCGCCTTCCTCCAGAGCGGTAGCAGCAGTGTCACGCAGTCCGCCGCGTGGATCAAAGGATCTATGGTTTTCCCTCGAGTCTTCCCACGAGGCTTTCCCACGAGGCTTTCCCACAGGGCTGTCCCACGTGCACACGTGGTGGAAGTCGATCCTCGGCTTGAACGTCAAGGCAGTGCAGGGAAAACAGGTTCCTCTGGAATGGAATGACACATCTGGGGGACTCTTGGAATGGTGGCACGATCCTGGAGTTTTTCTCGCCTTTTCCGTGGACAGCGCGTCCTCTTGAGATGCGACGGGAACGCCGGGAATTCTTTCCCTACGAAACAGGGAAAGGATCCCTCATCTCGAGCTAGGAGGCGGAAACGGGGCTCCCCTGGATGTGTGCGGGACCCCACGTGCTTCCTCTCGAGTGGAGACGGGTATGTCGGGGAACTTCTTGAGTTGCAGCAATGGTGTGAAGGACCCTTTGGAAGTTCCAGTGGTTAGATGTGATTAGCCTCGAGAAGCCTCAGCGGAAATGGGCCTCATCTCGCCTGGAGGGCAAAACCTCCTGGATTTTCTCGAGTTGCGGCAGGTGCTCTCGACTTACGACGGGGACCTCAGGGACCCGCTCTGGTGGCCTCAGGAAAGGCCAGTCCCCATGCGAGTTCCTCGGGGGCCTCTCGGGATTCCTCACCCCTCGATGCCGGGTCCTAAGACCTTGTGTGGAGTCGGGGCAGGAACCTGAGGATTCCTCTCCAGTGCTGACATGGATCTTGGGGTACTTTTGGAGTCTCCCCAGGGGAGTCAGTCCTCGTCTCGAATGCGGGCATGCACTTGCGCTTTCCTCCAGAGCGGTAGCAGCTGTGTCACGCATCCGCCGCGTGGATCAAATGATCTATGGCTTTCCCTTGAGGCTTTCCCACGAGGATTTCCCACAGAGCTGTCCCACCTGCCACCGTGGTGGGAGTCGATACTCGGCATGAAATTCGAGGCAATGCAGGGAAAAAACCTTCCTCTGGAATGGACTGACACATCTGGGGGACTCTTGGAATGGGGGCACGACCCTGGAGTTCCTCTCGCCTTTCCTGTGGAGAGCATCTCCTCTTGAGATGCGACGGGAACGCCGGGAATTCTTTCCCTACGAAACAGGGAAAGGATCCCTCATCTCGAGCTAGGAGGCGGAAACGGGGCTCCCCTGGATGTGTGCGGGACCCCACGTGCTTCCTCTCGAGTGGAGACGGGTATGTCGGGGAACTTCTTGAGTTGCAGCAAGGGTGTGAAGGACCCTTTGGAAGTTCCAGTGGTTAGATGTGATTGGCCTCGAGAAGCCTCAGCGGAAATGGGCCTCATCTCGCCTGGAGGGCTAAACCTCCTGGATTTTCTCGAGTTGCGGCAGGTGCTCTCGACTTACGATGGGGACCTCAGGGAACCGATCTGGTGGCCTCAGGAAAGGCCAGTCCCCATGCGAGTTCCTCGGGGGCCTCTCGGGATTCCTCTCTCGTCGATGCCGGGGCCTAAGACCTTGTGTGGAGTCGGGGCCGGAACCTGAGGATTCCTCTCCAGTGCTGACATGGATCTGGGGTACTTCTGGAGTCTCCCCAGGGGAGTCAGTCCTCGTCTCGAATGCGGGCATGCATTGCGCTTTCCTCCAGAGCGGTAGCACAGTGTCACGCAGTCCGCCGCGTGGATCAAAGGATCTATGGTTTTCCCTCGAGTCATTCCCACGAGGCTTTCCCATGATGCTTTCCCACAGGGCTGTCCCACGTGCACACGTGGTGGGAGTCGATCCTCGGCTTGA
Source organism: Ovis canadensis (assembly GCF_042477335.2). Lineage (NCBI taxonomy): Eukaryota > Metazoa > Chordata > Mammalia > Artiodactyla > Bovidae > Ovis > Ovis canadensis. The sequence goes on from NC_091262.1 coordinate 10,073,724, forward strand.
ACGTCAAGGCAGTGCAGGGAAAACAGGTTCCTCTGGAATGGACTGACACAGCTGTGGGACTCCTGGAAAGGTGGCACGACCCTGGAGTTCCTCTCGCCTTTCCTGTGGATAGCGCCTCCTCTTGAGATGCGACGGGAATGCCGGGAATTCTTTCCCAACGAAACAGGGAAAGGATCCCTCATCTCGAGCTAGGAGGCGGAAACGGGGTCCCCTGGATGTGTGCGGGACCCTCGTACTTCCTCTCGAGTGGAGACGGCTATGTCGGGGAACTTCTTGAGTTGCAGCAAAGTTGTGAAGGACCCTTTCGAAGTTCCAGTGGTTAGATGTGATTAGCCTCGAAAAGCCTCAGCGGAAATGGGCCTCATCTCGCCTGGAGGGGAAAACCTCCTGGATTTTCTCGAGTTGCGGCAGGTGCTCTCGACTTACGATGGGGACCTCAGGGACTCGCTCTGGTGGCCTCAGGAAAGGCCAGTCCCCATGCGAGTTCCTCGGGGGCCTCTCAGGATTCCTCTCCCGTCGATGCCGGGGCCTAAGACCTTGTGCGGAGTCGGGGCCGGAACCTGAGGATTCCTCTCCAGTGCTGACATGTATCTTGGGGTACTTCTGGAGTCTCCCCAGGGGAGTCCGTCCTCGTCTCGAATGCGGGCATGCACTTGCGCCTTCCTCCAGAGCGGTAGCAGCAGTGTCACGCAGTCCGCCGCGTGGATCAAAGGATCTATGGTTTTCCCTCGAGTCTTCCCACGAGGCTTTCCCACGAGGCTTTCCCACAGGGCTGTCCCACGTGCACACGTGGTGGAAGTCGATCCTCGGCTTGAACGTCAAGGCAGTGCAGGGAAAACAGGTTCCTCTGGAATGGAATGACACATCTGGGGGACTCTTGGAATGGTGGCACGATCCTGGAGTTTTTCTCGCCTTTTCCGTGGACAGCGCGTCCTCTTGAGATGCGACGGGAACGCCGGGAATTCTTTCCCTACGAAACAGGGAAAGGATCCCTCATCTCGAGCTAGGAGGCGGAAACGGGGCTCCCCTGGATGTGTGCGGGACCCCACGTGCTTCCTCTCGAGTGGAGACGGGTATGTCGGGGAACTTCTTGAGTTGCAGCAATGGTGTGAAGGACCCTTTGGAAGTTCCAGTGGTTAGATGTGATTAGCCTCGAGAAGCCTCAGCGGAAATGGGCCTCATCTCGCCTGGAGGGCAAAACCTCCTGGATTTTCTCGAGTTGCGGCAGGTGCTCTCGACTTACGACGGGGACCTCAGGGACCCGCTCTGGTGGCCTCAGGAAAGGCCAGTCCCCATGCGAGTTCCTCGGGGGCCTCTCGGGATTCCTCACCCCTCGATGCCGGGTCCTAAGACCTTGTGTGGAGTCGGGGCAGGAACCTGAGGATTCCTCTCCAGTGCTGACATGGATCTTGGGGTACTTTTGGAGTCTCCCCAGGGGAGTCAGTCCTCGTCTCGAATGCGGGCATGCACTTGCGCTTTCCTCCAGAGCGGTAGCAGCTGTGTCACGCATCCGCCGCGTGGATCAAATGATCTATGGCTTTCCCTTGAGGCTTTCCCACGAGGATTTCCCACAGAGCTGTCCCACCTGCCACCGTGGTGGGAGTCGATACTCGGCATGAAATTCGAGGCAATGCAGGGAAAAAACCTTCCTCTGGAATGGACTGACACATCTGGGGGACTCTTGGAATGGGGGCACGACCCTGGAGTTCCTCTCGCCTTTCCTGTGGAGAGCATCTCCTCTTGAGATGCGACGGGAACGCCGGGAATTCTTTCCCTACGAAACAGGGAAAGGATCCCTCATCTCGAGCTAGGAGGCGGAAACGGGGCTCCCCTGGATGTGTGCGGGACCCCACGTGCTTCCTCTCGAGTGGAGACGGGTATGTCGGGGAACTTCTTGAGTTGCAGCAAGGGTGTGAAGGACCCTTTGGAAGTTCCAGTGGTTAGATGTGATTGGCCTCGAGAAGCCTCAGCGGAAATGGGCCTCATCTCGCCTGGAGGGCTAAACCTCCTGGATTTTCTCGAGTTGCGGCAGGTGCTCTCGACTTACGATGGGGACCTCAGGGAACCGATCTGGTGGCCTCAGGAAAGGCCAGTCCCCATGCGAGTTCCTCGGGGGCCTCTCGGGATTCCTCTCTCGTCGATGCCGGGGCCTAAGACCTTGTGTGGAGTCGGGGCCGGAACCTGAGGATTCCTCTCCAGTGCTGACATGGATCTGGGGTACTTCTGGAGTCTCCCCAGGGGAGTCAGTCCTCGTCTCGAATGCGGGCATGCATTGCGCTTTCCTCCAGAGCGGTAGCACAGTGTCACGCAGTCCGCCGCGTGGATCAAAGGATCTATGGTTTTCCCTCGAGTCATTCCCACGAGGCTTTCCCATGATGCTTTCCCACAGGGCTGTCCCACGTGCACACGTGGTGGGAGTCGATCCTCGGCTTGAACGTCAAGGCAGTGCAGGGAAAACAGGTTCCTCTGGAATGGACTGACACAGCTGTGGGACTCCTGGAAAGGTGGCACGACCCTGGAGTTCCTCTCGCCTTTCCTGTGGATAGCGCCTCCTCTTGAGATGCGACGGGAATGCCGGGAATTCTTTCCCAACGAAACAGGGAAAGGATCCCTCATCTCGAGCTAGGAGGCGGAAACGGGGTCCCCTGGATGTGTGCGGGACCCTCGTACTTCCTCTCGAGTGGAGACGGCTATGTCGGGGAACTTCTTGAGTTGCAGCAAAGTTGTGAAGGACCCTTTCGAAGTTCCAGTGGTTAGATGTGATTAGCCTCGAAAAGCCTCAGCGGAAATGGGCCTCATCTCGCCTGGAGGGGAAAACCTCCTGGATTTTCTCGAGTTGCGGCAGGTGCTCTCGACTTACGATGGGGACCTCAGGGACTCGCTCTGGTGGCCTCAGGAAAGGCCAGTCCCCATGCGAGTTCCTCGGGGGCCTCTCGGGATTCCTCTCCCGTCGATGCCGGGGCCTAAGACCTTGTGCGGAGTCGGGGCCGGAACCTGAGGATTCCTCTCCAGTGCTGACATGTATCTTGGGGTACTTCTGGAGTCTCCCCAGGGGAGTCCGTCCTCGTCTCGAATGCGGGCATGCACTTGCGCCTTCCTCCAGAGCGGTAGCAGCAGTGTCACGCAGTCCGCCGCGTGGATCAAAGGATCTATGGTTTTCCCTCGAGTCTTCCCACGAGGCTTTCCCACGAGGCTTTCCCACAGGGCTGTCCCACGTGCACACGTGGTGGGAGTCGATCCTCGGCTTGAACGTCAAGGCAGTGCAGGGAAAACAGGTTCCTCTGGAATGGAATGACACATCTGGGGGACTCTTGGAATGGTGGCACGATCCTGGAGTTTTTCTCGCCTTTTCCGTGGACAGCGCGTCCTCTTGAGATGCGACGGGAACGCCGGGAATTCTTTCCCTACGAAACAGGGAAAGGATCCCTCATCTCGAGCTAGGAGGCGGAAACGGGGCTCCCCTGGATGTGTGCGGGACCCCACGTGCTTCCTCTCGAGTGGAGACGGGTATGTCGGGGAACTTCTTGAGTTGCAGCAATGGTGTGAAGGACCCTTTGGAAGTTCCAGTGGTTAGATGTGATTAGCCTCGAGAAGCCTCAGCGGAAATGGGCCTCATCTCGCCTGGAGGGCAAAACCTCCTGGATTTTCTCGAGTTGCGGCAGGTGCTCTCGACTTACGACGGGGACCTCAGGGACCCGCTCTGGTGGCCTCAGGAAAGGCCAGTCCCCATGCGAGTTCCTCGGGGGCCTCTCGGGATTCCTCACCCCTCGATGCCGGGTCCTAAGACCTTGTGTGGAGTCGGGGCAGGAACCTGAGGATTCCTCTCCAGTGCTGACATGGATCTTGGGGTACTTTTGGAGTCTCCCCAGGGGAGTCAGTCCTCGTCTCGAATGCGGGCATGCACTTGCGCTTTCCTCCAGAGCGGTAGCAGCAGTGTCACGCATCCGCCGCGTGGATCAAATGATCTATGGCTTTCCCTTGAGGCTTTCCCACGAGGATTTCCCACAGAGCTGTCCCACCTGCCACCGTGGTGGGAGTCGATACTCGGCATGAAATTCGAGGCAATGCAGGGAAAAAACCTTCCTCTGGAATGGACTGACACATCTGGGGGACTCTTGGAATGGGGGCACGACCCTGGAGTTCCTCTCGCCTTTCCTGTGGAGAGCATCTCCTCTTGAGATGCGACGGGAACGCCGGGAATTCTTTCCCTACGAAACAGGGAAAGGATCCCTCATCTCGAGCTAGGAGGCGGAAACGGGGCTCCCCTGGATGTGTGCGGGACCCTCGTGCTTCCTCTCGAGTGGAGACGGGTATGTCGGGGAACTTCTTGAGTTGCAGCAAGGGTGTGAAGGACCCTTTGGAAGTTCCAGTGGTTAGATGTGATTAGCCTCGAGAAGCCTCAGCAGAAATGGGCCTCATCTCGCCTGGAGGGCAAAACCTCCTGGATTTTCTCGAGTTGCGGCAGGTGCTCTCGACTTACGACGGGGACCTCAGGGACCCGCTCTGGTGGCCTCGGGAAAGGCCAGTCCCCATGCGAGTTCCTCGGGGGCCCCTCGGGATTCCTCTCCCGTCGATGCCGGGGCCTAAGACCTTGTGTGGAGTCGGGGCCGGAACCTGAGGATTCCTCTCCAGTGCTGACCTGGATCTTGGGGTACTTCTGGAGTCTCCCCAGGGGAGTCAGTCCTCGTCTCGAATGCGGGCATGCACTTGCGCTTTCCTCCAGAGCGGTAGCAGCAGTGTCACGCAGTCCGCCGCGTGGATCAAAGGATCTATGGTTTTCCCTCGAGTCTTTCCCATGAGGCTTTCCCACATGGCTGTCCCACGTGCACACGTGGTGGGAGTCGATCCTCGGCTTGAACATCAAGGCAGGGCAGGGAAAACAGGTTCCTCTGGAATGGACTGACACATCTGGGGGACTCTTGGAATGGTGGCACGACCCTGGAGTTCCTCTCGCCTTTCCTGTGGAGAGCGTCTCCTCTTGAGATGCGACGGGAACGCCGGGAATTCTTTCCCTACGAAACAGGGAAAGGATCCCACATCTCGAGCTAGGAGGCTGAAAGGGGGCCCCCCTGGATGTGTGCGGGACCCTCGTGCTTTCTCTCGAGTGGAGACGGGTATGTCGGGGAACTTCTTGAGTTGCAGCAAGGCTGTGAAGGACCCTGTGAAAGTTCCAGTGGTTAGATGTGATTAGCCTCGAGAAGCCTCAGCGGAAATGGGCCTCATCTCGCCTGGAGGGCAAAACCTCCTGGATTTTCTGGCGTTGCAGCAGGTGCTCTCGACGTACGACCGGGACCTCAGGGACCCTCTCTGGTGGCCTCAGGAAAGGACAGTCCCCAAGCGAGTTCCTCGGGGCCTCTCGGGATTCCTCTCCCGTCGATGCCGGGGCCTAAGACCTTGTGTGGAGTCGGGGCCGGAACCTGAGGATTCCTCTCCAGTGCTGACATATAACTTTGCGTACTTCTGGAGTCTCCTCAGGGGAGTCAGTCCTCGTCTTCAGAGGGGACATGCAAATGGGCTTTCCTCCCGATCTGGAGCAGCTATGTCACGCTTCCCGTCGGGTCGATCATGGGATGTGTGGGTTTCCCTCGAGCCTTTCCCCCGAGGCTTTCCCGCGAGGATTTCCAACAGGGCTGTCCCACGTGCCACCGTGGTGGGAGTCCATCCTCTGCGTGAAAGTCGAGGCAGCGGAGCAAAACAGGTTCCTCTGGAATGGTCTGAGACATCTGCGGGACTCTTGGAATGGGGACACGACCCTGGAGTTACTCTCACCTTTCCTGTGGAGAGCACCTCCACTTCAGATGCGACGGGAACGCCAGGAATGCTTTCCCGACCAAGCAGGGAAAGGATCCCTCATCTCGAGCTACGAGGCAGAAACGGGGCTCCTCTGGATGTGGGCGGGACCCTCGTGCTTCCTCTAGAGTGGAGACAGGGATGTCGGGGAACTTCTTGAGTTCCAGCAAGGGTGTGAAGGACCTTTTGGAAGTTCCAGGGTTTAGATGTGATTAGCCTTCAGAAGCCTCAGCGGAAATGGGCCTCATCTCGCCTGGAGGGCAAAACCTTCTGGATTTTCTCGAGTTGCGGCACGTGCTCTCGACTTACGGCGGGAACCTCAGGGACCCGCTCTCGTGGCCTCAGGAAAGGCCAGTCCCCATGCGAGTTGCTCGCCGGCCTCTGGGGATTCCTCTCCCTTCGATGCCAGGGCCTAAGACCTTGTGTGGATTCGGGGCCGGAACCTGAGGATTCCTCTCCTGTGTTGACATGGATCTTGGGGTACTTCTGGAGTCTCCCCAGTTGAGTAAGTCCACATCTCGAATGGGGACATGCACCTGCGCTTTCCTCCAGAGCCCTAGCAGCAGTGTCACGCTTTCCATCGCCTGGATCAAGGGATCTGTGGCTTTCACTCCAGGCTTTCCCGTGAGGCTTTCCCACGAGGCTTCCCCACAGGGGTCCCACGTGCCACCTTGGTTTGAGTCGATCCTTGGCGTGAAAGTCGAGACAGTGCAGGGAAAACAGGTTCCTCTGAAATGGACTGAGATATTTGGGGGACTCGGAATGGCGGCACAATGCTGGAGTTCCTCTCCCCTGTGCTGTGGAGAGCGCCTCCTCTTGAAATGCGACAGGAATGCCTAGAATTCTTTCCCGACCAAGCAGGGAAAGTATCCCTCATCTTGAGCACTGAGGAAGAAACGGTGCTCCTCTGGATGTGGGCGGGACCCTCGTGCTTCCTCTAGAGTGGAGACGGGGAAGTCGGGGAACGTCTTGAGTTGCAGCAAGGGTGTGAAGGACCTTTTGGAAGTTCCAGGGCTTAGATGTCATTAGCCTTGAGAAGCCTCAGCGAAAATGGGCCTCATCTCGCCTGGAGGGCAAAACCTCCTGGATTTTCTCGAGTTGTGGCAGGTGCTCTCGACTTATGACAGGGACCTCAGGGACCCGCTCTTGTGTCCTCAGGAAAGGCCATTCCCCATGCGAGTTGCTCGGGGGCCTCTGAGGATTCCTCGCCCGTCAATGCAGGCGCCTAAGACCTTGTGTGGAGTCGGACCAGAACCTGAGGATTCCTCTCCCGGGCTGACATGGATCTTGGCGTACTTCTGGAGTCTCCCAAGGGGCGTCAGTCCTCGTCTCGAGTGGGGTCATGCACGTGTGCTTTCCTCCTGAGCAGTAGCAGCAGTGTCTCGCTTCCCGTCTCGTGGATCAAGGGATCTGTGTCTTTCCCTCGAGGCTTTTCCATGGGGCTTTCCCACAGGGCTATTCCACGTGCCACCATGCAGTGCTGGGAAAACAGGAACCTCCTTCCCACATAGGGGGTACACTGTCCCCTTGGGCGTGTATCTCCAGGGCATTCGCGCTTGGGGGTTGCCCACGGATGTTGGCCTCAGGCTCCACATGAGAAAAGCTCCTAATGGCATTAGCTGCCGGTCCAGACGCTGGCCCCTCAGGTCTCTGGCCGCAGCCTTGGGCTCCAGGCAACTCAAAGCCCTCGGGGCTGGCGCTCTGGGACTGCTGTAGGGAAAGGGCGCCAGGAGCCCACGGAGGAGTTGGGGAGGCGCAGGGGGCATATGGAGGCGAGGACAGCGTGGGATCTAGGTGGAGGCGCTGGAGAGAGCGTCCGTTGTCCCGGAATGCCTCGGAGGAGCCAGCGGGGGACAGTCCAGGCCCAGGGACCTGTGGTATGTGAAAAGGTGGGAAACCCCAGAACAAGGCAGGCTGGGAAAGGGGGCGTGGGCGGCCAATTCAAAGGGACCTAGGGGGCGTTTCCTGGGCGGTGAGCTCCCTTGGCACTGCTGAGGGCCCCTGATTGATCCACCCGGGGTTGATCCCACCATCCGCTGCGAGGGATGGCCACAAACCAAAGCCCCCGAACTGCCCACCCACCCCGACGGGGATCTTGGCGGTCCGGGGCACAGCTGTGCCTGGGAAAAGCCCACTCACTCCACGGGACTCCGGCCAGGGTCTCTGCTTGGAAAGAGGCCAGGGGCGGCCCCCTCCATCTACGCACCCAAACCCTATTGACGTCAATGGGGGCGGAGACGCCTCCCGCTCTCCAGAGTCCTGGGCTGCTGGGTCCCCGCCCACTCGGCCAGCAGTCTGCAGTGCTCCCGTGTGCCTCTCCCACCATGGCTCCGTCCGGCTCCTCCAGCACCTCAAGCGGTACGTTTGCCCTCGGTCCCTGGGGTCGGATCACGTCTCAGGGGATTTGCGGGTGGCCCGGGCAAGGGCTCTCGGCCCACGTGTCGACCCCCCTTGCCGCCCGAGAACGGCGGGGACCCATCGGCCGGGCCTGGGGTTCCCAGGCGTCAGGTGTGCCCAAAGTTGGAGGGCGTGGCATCGTTCGTTCATCTTGCTCCTTTGGCACACACATGGCTTCTCCGTTCTCTTTTCTGGGAAGACAGTGTTGTTTTAGGGGGTGCGCTGCGGGGGTCGGGGGCCGGTGGGAGCGGGTGCTGTGCTGGGATGAGGCCCTTTATCCTCACATCTTCCTGTGGGAACGGGAGTCGGGGAGCTCTGTGGCCTTGCCGCCTTCAGTGGCTTCCTCTGCACAGGGGCCTAGTGCCTTCTGACTTCTGTCAGGCGTTACGGGGTTTGGGCTTCACTTTGGCGGCCTTGGCCTTGGCCCTGGCCTGAGCCTTGGCCTTACCCTTGGCGTTGCCCTTGCCCTTGCCCTTGGCCTTGGGCTTGGCCTTCCCTAGGCCTTGTCCTTGGCCTTACCTTGTCCTTGCCCTTACCTTGTCCTTGCCCTTAAACTTAAACTTGACCTTGACTTTGACCTTGAACTTGAACTTGACCTTGAACTTGACTTTGACCTTGAACTTGAACTTGACCTTGACCTTGAACTTGAACTTGATCTTGACCTTGACCTTGAACTTGAACTTGACCTTGACTTTGACCTTGAACTTGAACTTGACCTTGAACTTGAACTTGAACTTGACCAACAACGGCAGACCAGATTTGCTCAGAGCACCGGAGGTCCATAGGCAGGGCTGTGTATCTCCCCTTCCCTTTGTGATCATTGCAAAGACATTCCTAGCTGATAGCGGGAGTGCCCATGAAGAAGCAAGCAGTGGGAGTGTGTTTGACACGACTGTGTGCCTCAACTCCACAAGGGGCCTTTCCTCTCGAAGTAGGCCCCATGTCCCCTTGGGGAGGGTGTCATGCCTCTTTTCTCCACACTGCCAAAGGGTGGAGCAAAGCTCGCTCTGTCAGAGGTACAAAAACAGCAATTGAATGGATTTTCAAGCTCTTGCTAGGCTGCACCCTTTCAGGGCCCACTTTACTGAAACAGGTGCTCTGTGGCCCCCGGTTGGGTATGCAGGTTCACAAACAGGGTGAGATCCTGTCCAAGCCAACAATTTTCCTGAAAGACCTAGGCTCACTAAAGCTCTCCTCCAGAGCAAAGGGGATAGAGGAGATGTATGGAGGAGTCTTTGCCTTTCCCTGTGAGTGTGGGGCTACTCCCTACGGCCCCAAGCTCAGGGATAACTGCCTCTAAGAAAGGAATGGCAAGAAGCGCTAATCTTGGAGGTTGGGACAGGGAGTTCGCAGCATGTGGGGAAAGAAAGACTTCTTCGGGGAAGAAGAGGCAACCACCGGGGGTGTGTTCGCAAGCCTCTATTTGGAAGGAACACGTTTGCTTATACAACTCAAGACCTCCAGATCTGCTCAGAGGACTGAAGTTCCAGAGACAGGGCCATGTATCTCCCCTTCCCTTTGAGATCCTTGCCAAGACATTCCTAGCAGATTGTCGGAGTGCCCATGAAGAAGCAAGCAGCGGGAGTGTGCTTGACATCACTGGCTGCCTACCTGGGCTCAGCTCCTCAAGGGGCCTTTCTCTCCTGGTAGGCCCTATGTCCCCTTTGGGAGAGGGTTGTGCCCTCTTCCCTCCACACTGCCAAAGGGTGGAGGTGGAGCAAACTCGTTCTCTCCGAGGTAAAAGAAAGACAAATTGGATGGATCTTTAAGCTCTTGCTATGCTGCACCCCTCCAGGACCCACTCGAGCAAAACAGGTGCCCTGTGGCCCCTAGGTCGGGTATGCAGGTTCACACACCGGGTGTGATCCCGTCAAAGCCAAGAATTTTCCTGACAGACCTAGGCTCACTAGAGCTCTCCTCCAGAGGAAAGGGGACAGAAAAGATGTGTGTGTGGAGGTGGCTCTGCCTTTCCAGGTCCCAATCTCAGGGATAACTGCCCCTAAGAAAGGAACTGCTGCTGCTGCTGCTGCTGCTGCTGCTGCTGCTGCTGCTGCTGCTGCTGCTGCTGCTGCTAAGTTGGTTCAGTCGTGTTCGACTCTGTGCGACGCCATAGACGGTAGCCCACTAGGCTCCCCCGTCCCTGGGATTCTCCAGGCAAGAACAGTAAGTGGGTTGCCATTGCCTTCTCCAATGCATGAAAGTGAAAATGAAAGTGCAGTCGCTCAGTCGTGTCCGACCCTCAGCGACCCCATGGACTGCAGCCTACCAGGCTTCTCTGTCCATAGGATTTTCTGAAAGGAACTGCAAGAAGCACTTTTCCAGGAGGCTGGGAAAGGGAGTTTGCAGGATGTGGGGAAAGAGAGCCTCCTTCGGGGAAGAATAGGCGGCCACTTGTTTTGTGTTGCAAACCTCTATTTGGAAGGAACAGGTTAGCTTATACAAAGGGAGACCTCCAGATCTGCTCAGAGGACCGAAGTTGCAGAGGCAGGTCGGTGTATCTTCCCTTGACTTTGCGATCCTTGCAAAGACATTCCTTGCTGCTAGATGACTCAGCAAGGGCCTTTGAGACTGTTGTTTTCTTTCCTAGGTTCAAAGATTCCTTCAGTTCCTAATATAGATATCCTAGAAACGATATGACATCCGTGAAAATCTGATATGTCCTGGTCAAATGCTGTCAGTTATCATTCTAGTTATCATATTAAAGCATTTCAAGTCGCAGCAGTGACCAGATGACATAGTCAATTTCTATTTCATCAGGTTTTAACCATGTCCTCTGTGGTTTCACACTGATGCCTTTGCAGAAATACTGCTACTTCAAGATATATGGAAAATACTTTTTTTAAGCTTACTGATAATTTGTTTGTTTGTTTGCTTGTCTTCTGGTAAGCTGCTACCAGATGGAATTTAGTCTCCTCTCTAGGTTAAGAGAACTAAGTTTTCTTAGAATGCAATTTTTGATCACAGACTATGAGTTTCTCTACCTTTCATTGATTTATAATTGTTTTCATCATCTGTTTTTTTACTTCGGTAAAGTAAATAAGCCTTATTTAAGATTTTGGTACATGTAGGATGGACTAAGCTTTCCCCACTCTTGCAAGTTCCCTTAACCCTTCAGATTCTTCTCGTGGGACCAAGATCTCACTTTCCTCCAGAGGGACAATCCAAGCTTTTTATCAGTTGATCTGCCCCTGACATCAGAGTCAAGTTGAGCACGAGTTGGCCTATAATTTAGGCATGAAACTATGACTACATAAAGAAAAGGTGACTTTATGATTCAGGGATGGCCATGATATGCCTTGCACTTCAGAGAAAATGGGTTAAAATGATTTTTTTTTTCCTTCAAAACTGCACACCCAGTTCTTTCAGCATATGCAATTGAAAACATCTAGTCATTAGGTCAGTTTTCATTCCAATCCCAAAGAAAGGCAATGACAAAGACTATTCAAGCTGCTGCACAATTGCACTCATCTCACACACTAGTAAAGTAATGCTCAAAATTCTCCAAGTTCACATGAACTGTGAACTTCCAGATGTTCAAGAGGGATTTAAAAAATGCAGAGAAACCAGAGATCAAATTGCCAACATCCACTGGATCATTGAAAAAGCAAGAGAGTTCCGGAAAAAAAAAAAAAACATCTATTTCTGCTTTATTGACAATGCCAAAGCCTTTGACTGTGTGGATCACAAGAAACTGGGAAAAATTCTGAAAGAGATGGGAATACCAGACCACCTGACCTGTCTCTTGAGAAACCTGTATGCAGGTCAGGAAGAAACAGTTCGAACTGGACATGGAACAACAGACTGGTTCTACATAGGAAAAGGAACATGTCAAGGCTGTATATTGTCACCCTGCTTATTTAACTTATATGCAGAGTACAGCATGAGAAACACTGGGCTGGAGGAAGCACACGCTGGAATCAAGGTTGCTGGGAGAAATATCAATAATCTCAGATATTCAGATGACACCACCCTTATGGCAGAAAGTGAAGAAGAGCTAAAGAGTCTCCTGATGAAAGTGAAAGAGGAGAGTGAAAAAGTTAGCTTAAAGCTCAGCATTCAGAAAACTACAATCATTGCATCCAGTCTCATCACATTGGAAACAGCAGCAGACTATTTTGGGGGGCTTGGGAATCACTGCAGGTGATGGCTGCCTCCATGAACTTAAAACATATTTATGACTTGGAAGAAAAGTGATGACCAAACTAGACAGCATATTAAAAAGCCGAGACGTTGCTTTGCCAACAAAGATCCATCCGGTCAAGGCTATGGTTTTTCCATATGTCATGGATGGATATGAAAGATGTACTATAAAGAAAGTGACAGCTGAAAATTTGATGCTTTTGAACAGTGGTGTTGGAGAAGATGCTTGTAGGTCGCTTAGACTACAAGGAGACGCAACCACTCCATCCTAAAGGAAATCAGGTCTGAATATCCATTGGAAGGACTAATACTGAACCTGAAACTCCAATACTTTGGCCACTTGATGTGAAGAGCTGACTCACTTGGAAGTTGCTTTGATTTGCCTATGAGTGTGGGAGCCCTCCCTGGGCAAAGGGCCTCAGGGGTCATTGCCACTGAATCATGACATCCAAGCAAGCGCATTCCAGCTGTGTGACATGCAGGAAGCAGGAGACTGGGAAAACTGTCTTCCTTAGAGGAAGGAAAGTCATCCACAGAGAGTGTGTTTTCAGGCCTCTCTTTGCAGCAAGTGTTTTGCTTCTCAGACATCAGAGCTGCAGGCTTGTTCTGAGGGCCTCAATTCCAGAGTCAGGGCTGTGTGTCTCACTGCACTTTCCAAGCATTGCAGACACATTCCTAGGTTGGAGCAGTGCTTCCCATGAGAAAGAAGCCTCGGGAGTGTGTCTGAGCGGGCTGAGTGCCATGCTAGGGTCACCTAGTCGAGGGCACCTTGCACATCCAATGTGCCCCAGGCGAGTAGCTATGGACCAGCCCCTCGGTTGAGATATCCCAAAGCAGGGAACAAAGCTAGCTCTGTCTGTCAGAAGGAGGAAAACAGCAATGGGATGGATTTTCAAGCAGTTGCTAAGTCACACCACGTGAGGGCTCCGCGGGAAAGAAATGCGAATTTTGGCCTCTAGGCCCAGTATCCAGATGTGTGCACAGGATATTTTCCTCACAGGATCCAAGAATGTTCCAGACAGACCTAAGCTCACCAGCTCTCTCCTGCAGAGGAAATGAAATATTGTTGCTGAACCACGAAAAGATGCTGGGATTCTTGGCTTATGGAGGAGAAGAATTCAATCCAGGGCCCAAGACGAGGCTTGATTGCTCAGAGCTTTTGTGCAATCGAGTCTTATTCAAGTAGAAAGGAGATAGAGAAAGCTTCTGACAGAGACATCACAAGGGGCAGAAAGTGTACCCCCTTGCTAGTGTTAGTAATGGAGTTATATACTCTCCAATAAGTTATTACAACGAACAAAAGAATGTCTGGAGGTTGTAAAGACTCACTAGACCTACTCCCATCATTTACATTTTAAGATAACAGGATTAGCCAGAAGGTTTTTCCAGAGACCGTCCTCAAGAAGGATGCATGATTGTTATATAATCCGAAGGAATGTAGAGGGAAAAAAGTGTGCCCTTTCTTCCTCCTTGAGAATTCTAGACTCCTCTCTCCTTGGGGACCCTCGAACTTCTTATAAACCTGCCTTGGCAATGACTCTCTCCGAAACATGATTGAACAGCCGTTTGGAGCTTCCTTTGACTTTCCCTGGGAGGGAGGGAGCCCTCCCTGAGCACAGGGCCTCAGGGGCCATGGCCAATGAAAACTAATCTCCCAGTAAGTGCTTTTCAGCCCTGTGTGACTCTCAGCCCACAGGAGGCTGAGAAAACTCTCTTCCTTGGAGGAAGGAAAGGCAGCCCAAGAGTGTGTTTTCAGGCCTGTATCTTGCAGCAAGTGTTTGGCTTGTTAGACATAAGACCTGCAGGCCTGCTCCAACAGACTCCATTCCAGAATCAGGGCCTTGTGTCTCCCTGCAGTTTCCTGGCCTCGCAAACACATTCCTAGGGGAGAGCAGTCCTGCCCATGGGGAAGCAGGCTGCGGGAGTGTGTCTGAGGGGGCCAGGTGCCATGCTGGGGTCACCTGGTCGAGGGCACCTTGCACCTCCAATGGACCCCAGGCAAGGAGTTGCAGGCCACCACCTTGCTTCTGAAATCCCAAAGTGGGGAGCAAAGCTCGCTCTGTCAGAGGGAAGAAAACAGCAACAGGATGGATTTTCAAGCAGTTGCTAGGCTGTACTGCGTTAGGGCTCCAAGGAAGAAAAATGCAGATGTTAGCCCCTACGACTGGTATCCAGGTGGGCTCCCAGGATGATTTCCCCGCAGGATCCAAGAACGTTCCAGACAGACCTGGGCTCACTAGCTCCCTCCTGCAGAGGAAACATGATAGAACAGGTGTTTGGAGGTTGCTTTGACTTCCCCTGGGAGGGTAGGATCCCTCCCTGGGTGCAGGGCCTCAGGGGCCATTGCCGCTGAGAAATGCCCTCTAAGCCAGACCTTTCCAGCCTTGTATGACTCAGCACGGAGGAGACTGGAAAAGCTATCTTCCTTGGAGGAAGGAAAGGCAGCCCCAGAGAGTGTGTTTTCACACCTGTATCTCGCAGCAAGCATTTGCCGTCTCAGACGTCAGACCTCCAGGCCTGCTCCAACGGCCTCAGTTCCAGAGTCAGGGCCGTGTGTCTCCCTGCATTTTCTGAGCCTTGGGAACACATTCCTAGGTCAGAACAGTCCTGCCCATGGGGAAGGAGGCTGCGGGAGTGTGTCTGAGGGGGTCGGGTGCCATGCTGGGGTCCAATAGACCTGGTACCTCCAATAGACCCCAGGACAACAGCGGTGGGGCTCCCCCTGGCTTCCGAAATGCCAAAGCGAGAAGCAAAGCTAGCTCTATCAGAAGGAAGAAAAGAGCAATTAGATGGATGTTCAGGCTGTTGCTGGGCCGCACCACTTCAGGTTACCCCCCGAGAGGAGCAGGCGCCCTGTGGCCCCTCGGTCCCATATGCAGGTTAACACACAGGATGTGTCCCCATAGGAGCCAAGAATTTTCCTGACAGACCTAGGCTCACTAGAGCTCTCCTACAGGGCAAAAGGGATAGAACAGACTGTGGATGTGACTCTGCCTTTCCCAGCGAGCATGGGGCCCTCCCTACGGCCCCGGGCTCCAGGGAAAATTGTCCCTGAAAAATGACCTCCAAGAAGCGCTTTTCCAGCAGGCTGGGATGCAGAGTTCACAGGATGTGGGGAAAGTGATCGTCCTTCAGGGAAGAAGAGGCAGCCACCCAGTGTGTGTTTGCAAGCCTGTATTTGGAAGAAACTGGTTTGCTTCTTCAAGGGGAGACCTCCAGGTCTGCTCAGAGGACCGAAATTCCAGAGGCAGCACCATGCATCTCCCCTGTCCTTTCTGAGCCTTGGAAAGACATTCCTAGCTTATAGCGGTATTGCTCATGAAGAAGCAGGATGCAGGAATGTGTCAGACATGACTGGGTGCCTTCCTGGGTTCAGCTCCGTGAGGGGCCTTTCCACTCAAAGTAGGTCCCATGCCTCCTTGGGGAGGAAGTGGGGCCCGCTTGCCTCCAAATTGCCAAAGGCTGGAACAAAGCTAGTTCTATCAGAGGTAAGAAAAGAGCAATTGGATGGATGTGGAAGCTGTTGCTGGGCCACACTGCTTCAGGCCCCCCACCCCTCCGGCCCCGAGAGAAACAGGCGCCCTGTGGCCCCTCGGTCCTGTATGCAGTTTCACACATAGAATGTGTCCCCATAGGAGCCAAGAATTTTCCTGACAGACCTAGGCTCACTAGAGCTCTCCTACAGAGCAAAGGGGATGGGACAGATGTGTGGCTGTGGCTCTGCCTTTCCCTGGGAGTGTGGAGCCACTCCCTATGGCCCCGGGCTCCAGGGGAAATTGCCCCTGAATAATGACCTCCAAGAAGCGCTTTTCCAACTGGCTGAGACGTGGAGTTCTCAGGATGCAGGGAAAGCGAGTGTCCCTTCGGGGAAGCAAAGGCAGTCACCTGTTATCATTACTTACTAGAATAGTAGGTACCTTCTCTGGTTGGGCAGAGGCCTTCCCTACCTGATCTGAAAAAGAAAATGAAGTAGCTCGCTGATTTGAGAAATAATTCCCAGACTTGGGTTTCCAACCAGTATAGAATCCGACAATGGCCCTGTCTTTGTAGCCGCGTTAATTAACAGGTATGTGAAGCTCTAAATATCAGTGGAAATTACATACAGCATATAGGCCCCAGTGTTCTGGAATGGTGGAAAGAAACAACCAAACTCTTGAAGAGACTCTTTCAAAATGGATCATAGAGACTGACTGTACATGGATGGGCTTGCTTCTGGCAGACTTACTCATATTACGGGTAACTGCACGTTCCCATAGTTGTTGTCCTTATGAAATTTTCTATGGGAGAACCCCCCACCCCAAATGAGGCAGGTGTTAGCAGATTTGCCACAAGTAAGGAGGTGGGATTTCACAGCAGCTGGAACAATTAGGTAAGGTAATAAATCAGGTAACTAAGTTTGTGTAAAAAAAATATCATTCCCCCTTGAGGAACAGATTCATGAATTTGTGCTCAGTGATCAGGTGTGGCTCAATGACT
The DNA here is from genome assembly GCF_042477335.2 of Ovis canadensis. Taxonomy (NCBI): domain Eukaryota; kingdom Metazoa; phylum Chordata; class Mammalia; order Artiodactyla; family Bovidae; genus Ovis; species Ovis canadensis. The sequence goes on from NC_091262.1 coordinate 10,090,527, forward strand.
GGAAACACAATTCCTTGGCCTGACATCGGAAAGGTCCTTATACTGTTGTTTTAGCCACAATTCTGAAAGAGAAGGGAATACTAGACCACCTAACCTGCCTCTTGAGAAATCTGTATGAAGGTCAGGAAGCAACAGTTAGAGCAGGACATGGAACAACATACTGGTTCCAAAAAGGAAAAGGAGTATGTCAAGGCTGTATATTGTCACCCTGTTTATTTAGCTTATATGCAGACTACATCATGAAAAATGCTGCGATGGAAGATACCTGAGCTGGAATCAAGATTGCCGGAAGAAATAGCAATAAACTTAGATATGCAGATGTCACCACCATTATGGCAGAATGGGAAGAGGAACGCGTATGTCGGGGAACTTCTTGAGTTGCAGCAAAGGTGTGAAGGACCCTTTCGAATTCCAGAGGTTAGGTGTGGTTAGTCTCGAGATGCCTCAGCAGAAATGGGCCTCATGGCGCCTGGAATGGAGAGGCTTCTAGATATTCCCCAGTTTCAGCAGGTGCTCTCAAGATACCACGGGGACTTCAGGGACCCGCTCTGGCGGCCTCAGGAAAGGCCAGTCATCATGCGTGTTGCTAGGGGGCCTCTCGTGATTCCTCTCCCGTCGGTGCCGGGGCCTAAGACCTTGTGTGGAGTCGGGGCCGGAACCTGAGGATTCCTCACCAATGCCGACATGGATCTTGGGGTAATTATGGAGTCTCCCCAGGGGAGTCAGTCCTCGTCTCGAGAGGGGGCATGCAGGTGCGCTTTCCTCCTGATCTGTAGCAGCAGTGTCACGCTTCCCATCTCGTGAGTCATGGGATCTGTGGCTTTCCCTCCAGGATTTTCCACGAGGCTTTCCCACGAGGCTTTCCCACAGGGCTGTCCCACGAGGCTTTCGCACAGGGCTGTCTCACGTGCCACCTTGGTGGCAGTCGATCCTCGGCGTGAAAGTCGAGGCAGTGCAGGGAAAACAGGTTCCTCTGGAATGGACTGAGACATCTGGGGGACTCTTGGAATGGTGGAACGACGCTGGCGTACCTCTCGCCTTTCCTGTGGAGAGCGCCTCCTCTTGAGATGCGACAGGAACGCCCAGAATTCTTTCCCGGCCACCAGCGAAAGGATCCCTCATCACGAGCTACGAGCGGAAACGGGGCTCTTCTGGATGTGGGCCGGACCCTCGTGCTTCCTCTCGAGTGGAGACGGGTATGTCAGGCAACTTCTTGAGTTGCAGCAAGGGTGTGAAGGACCTTTTGGAAGTTACAGACTTTAGGTTTGATTAGCTTCGAGAAGCCTCAACGGAAATGGGCCTCATCTCGCCTGGAGGGCAAAACCTCCAGGATTTTCTGGAGTTGCGGCAGGTGCTCTCGACTTACGACGGGGACCTCAGGGACCCTCTCTGGTGGCCTCAGGAAAGGCCAATCCCCATGCGAGTTGCTCGGGGGCCTCTCGGCATTCCTCTCCTTTCGATGCCGGGGCCTAAGACCTTGTGTGGAGTCGGGGCCAGAACCTGAGGATTCCTCTCCAGGGCTGACATGGATCTTGGGGTACTTCTGGAGTCTCCCCAGGGGAGTAAGTCCTCGTCTCGAATGGGGGCATGCACGTGCGCTTTCCTCCAGAGCAGTAGCAGCAGTGTCACCCTTCCTGTCGCGTGGATCAAGGAATCTGTGGCTTTCCCACGAGGCTTTCCCACAGGGCTGTCCCACGTGCCACCGTGGTGGGAGTCGATCCTCGGCGTGAAACTCGAGGCAGTGCAGGGAAAACAGGTTCCGCTGGAATGGACTGAGACATCTGGGGGACTCTGGGAATGGCGCAACGACCCTGGAGTTCCTCTCGCCTTTCCTGTGGAGAGCGCCTCCTCTTGAGATGCGCCAGGAATGCCCAGAAATCTTTCCCGGGCAAGCAGCGAAAGGATCCCTCATCTCGAGCTACGAGGCGGAAACGGGACTCATCTGGATGTTTGCAGGACCCGCGTGCTTCCTCTCGAGTGGAGACGGGTATGTCGGGGAGCTTCTGGAGTTGCAGCAAGGGTGTGAAGGACCTTTTGGAAGTTCCAGAGGTTAGGTGTGACTAGCCTTCAAAAGGAACAGCGGAAATGGGCCTCATCTTGCCTGGAGGGCAAAACCTCCTGGATTTTCTCGAGTTGCGGCAGGTGCTCTCTACTTATGACAGGGACCTCAGGGACCCGCTCTGGTGGCCTCAGGAAAGGCCAGTCCCCATGTGAGTTGGTCGCGGGCCTCTCGGGATTCCTCTCCCTTGGATGCTGGAGCCTAAGACCTTGTGTGGAGTCGGGCCCGGAACCTGAGGATTCCTCTCCAGTGCTGACATGGATCTTGGGGTACTTCTGGAGTCTCCCCAGGGAAGTAAGTCCTCGTTTCGAATGGGGGCATGCAAGTGCCCTTTCCTCCAGAGCTGTAGCAGCAGTGTCACGCTTCCTATCAACTGCATCATGGTATCTGTGGCTTTCCTCGAGGTTTTCCCACAAGGCTTTCCCATGAGGCTTTCCCACAGGGCTGTCCCATGTGCCACCGTGGTGTGAGTCGATCTGCGCCGTGAAAGTCGAGGCAGTGGAGGGAAAACACCTTCCTCTGGAATGGACTGGGACATCTGGGGGACTCTGAGAATGGTGGCACGACCCTGGAGTTCCCCTCGCCTTTCCTGTGGAGAGCGCCTCCTCTTGAGATGCGACAGGAACGCCCAGAATTCTTTCCCGACCAAGCAGGGAAAGGATCCCTCATCTGGAACTACAATGAGGAAACGGGGCTCCTCTTGATGTGGGCGGGACCATTGTGCTTCCTCTAGAGTGGACAGGGGTAGTCGGGGAACTTCTTGAGTTGCAGCAAGGGTGTGAAGGACCTTTTGGAAGTTCCAGAGGTTAGTTGTGATTAGTGTCGAGAAGCATCGGCGGAAATGGGCCTCATTTCGCCTGGAGGGGAGTACCTCCTGGATTTTCTCGAGTTGCGGCAGGTGCTCTCGTCTTACGACGGTGACTTAAGGCACCCGCTCTGGTGGCCTCAGGACTGGCCAGTCCCCATTCGACTTGCTCGGGGGCCGCTCGGGATTCCTCTCCCTTCGATGCCGGGGCCTAAGACCTTGTGTGGAGTCGGAGGCGGAACCTGAGGATTCCTCTCCAGTGCTGACATGGATCTTGCGGTACTTCTGGAGTCTGCCCAGGAGAGTCAGTCCTCGTCTCGAGAGGGGGCATGCACGTGCGCTTTCCTCCCGAGCTGTAGTAGCAGTGTCACGCTTCCCGTCGTGTCGATCATGGGATCTGTGGCTTTCCCTCGAGGCTTTCCCACGAGGCTTTCCCACGAGGCTTTCCCACAGGGCTGTCTCACGTGCCACCGTGGTGTGAGTCGATCCTCGACGTGAAAGTCGAGGCAGTGCAGGGAAAGGAGGTTCCTCTGGAATGGACTGGGACATCTGGGGGTCTCTGGGAATGGTGGCACGACCCTGGAGTTCCTCTGGCCTTTCCTTTGGAGAGCGCCTGCTCTTGAGATGCGACGGGAACGCCGGGAATTCTTTCCCGACCAAGCAGGGAAAGGATCCCTTATCTCGAGCTACGAGGTGGAAACGGGGCTCCTCTGGATGTGGGCCGAACCCCGTGCTTTCTTTCGACTGGAGACGGGTATGTCGGGGAACTTCTTGAGTTGCAGTAAGGGTGTCAAGGACCCTTTGGAAGTTCCAGAGGTTAGATGTGATTAGCCTCGAGAGGCCTTAGCCAAAATGGGCCACATCTCGCCCGGAGGGGGGAACCTCCTGGTTTTCTCGAGTTGCGGCTTGTGCTCTCGACTTACGGCGGGGACCTCATGGACCCGCTCTGTTGGCCTCAGGAAAGGTCATTCCCCATGCGAGTTGCTCGGTGGCCTCTCAGGATTCCTCGCCCGTCGATGCCGGCGCCTAAGACCTTGTGTGGAGTCGGACCAGAACCTGAGGATTCCTCTCCCGTGCTCACATGGATCTTGGCGTACTTCTGGAGTCTCCCAAGGGGCGTCAGTCCTCGTCTCGAGTGGGGTCATGCAGATGTGCTTTCCTCCTGAGCAGTAGCAGCAGTGTCTCGCTTCCCGTCTTGTGGATCAAGGGATCTGTGTCTTTCCCTCGAGGCTTTTCCATGGGCTTTCCCACAGGGCTATTCCACGTGCCACCATGCAGTGCTGGGAAAACAGGAACCTCCTTCCCCACATAGGGGGTACACTGTCCCCTTGGGCGTGTATCTCCGGGGCATTCGCGCTTGGGGGTTGCCACGGATGTTGGCCTCAGGCTCCACATGAGAAAAGCCCCTAATTGCATTAGCTGCCGGTCCAGACGCTGGCCCCTCAGGTCTCTGGCCGGAGCCTTGGGCTCCAGGCAACTCAAAGCCCTCGGGGCTGGTGCTCTGGGACTGCTGTAGGGAAAGGACGCCAGGAGCCCACGGAGGAGTTGGGGAGGCGCAGGTGGCATATGGAGGCGAGGACAGCGTGGGATCTAGGTGGAGGCGCTGGAGTGAGCGTCCGTTGTCCCGGAATGCCTCGGAGGAGCCAGCGGGGGACAGTCCAGGCCCAGGGACCTGTGGTATGTGAAAAGGTGGGAAACCCCAGAACAAGGCAGGCTGGGAAAGGGGGCGTGGGCGGCCAATTCAAAGGGACCTAGGGGGCGTTTCCTGGGCGGTGAGCTCCCTTGGCACTGCTGAGGGCCCCTGATTGATCCACCCGGGGTTGATCCCACCATCCGCTGCGAGGGAGGGCCACAAACCAAAGCCCCCGAACTGCCCACCCACCCCAACGGGGATCTTGGCGGTCCGGGGCACAGCTGTGCCCGGGAAAAGCCCACTCACTCCACGGGACTCCGTCCAGGGTCTCTGCTTGGAAAGAGGCCAGGGGCGGCCCCCTCCATCTACGCACCCAAACCCTATTGACGTCAATGGGGGCGGAGACGCCTCCCGCTCTCCAGAGTCCTGGGCTGCTGGGTCCCCGCCCACTCGGCCAGCAGTCTGCAGCGCTCCTGTGTGCCTCTCCCACCATGGCTTCGTCCAGCTCCTCCAGCACCTCAAGCGGTACGTTTGCCCTCGGTCCCTGGGGTCGGATCACGTCTCAGGGGATTTGCGGGTGGCCCGGGCAAGGGCTCTAGGCCCACGTGTCGACCCCCGCTCCCGCCCGAGAACGGCGGGGACCCATCGGCCGGGCCTGGGGTTCCCAGGCGTCAGGTGTGCCCAAAGTTGGAGGGCGTTGCATCGTTCGTTCATCTTGCTCCTTTGGCACACACATGGCTTCTCCGTTCTCTTTTCTGGGAAGACAGTGTTGTTTTAGGGGGCGTGCTGCGGGAGTCAGGGGCCGGTGGGAGCGGGTGCTGTGCTGGGATGAGGCCCTTTATCCTCACATCTTCCTGTGGGAACGGGAGTCGGGGAGCTCTGTGGCCTTGCCGCCTTCAGTGGCTTCCTCTGCACACGGGCTTAGTGCCTTCTGCCTTCTGTCAGTCGTTACGGGGTTTGGGCTTCGCTTTGGCGGCCTTGGCCTTGGCCCTGGCCTGGGCCTTGGCCTTACCCTTGGCGTTGCCCTTGCCCTTGCCCTTGGCCTTCGGCTTGGCCTTCCCTAGGCCTTGTCCTTGGCCTTACCTTGTACTTGCCCTTACCTTTTCCTTGCCCTTAAACTTGAACTTGACCTTGACTTTGACCTTGAACTTGAACTTGACCTTGACCTTGACCTTGACCTTGACCTTGAACTTGAACTTGAACTTGACTTTGACCTTGAACTTGAACTTGACCTTGAATTTGACCTTGAACTTGAACTTGACCTTGACCTTGAACTTGAACTTGACCTTGAACTTGAACTTGAACTTGAACTTGACTTTGACCTTGAACTTGAACTTGACCTTGACTTTGACCTTGAACTTGAACTTGACCTTGACCTTGACCTTGAACTTGACCAACAACGGGAGACCAGATTTGCTCAGAGCACCGGAGGTCCAGAGGCAGGGCCGTGTATCTCCCCTTCCCTTTGTGATCATTGCAAAGACATTCCTAGCTGATAGCGGGAGTGCCCATGAAGAAGCAAGCAGTGGGAGTGTGTTTGACACGACTGTGTGCCTCAACTCCACAAGGGGCCTTTCCTCTCGAAGTAGGCCCCATGTCCCCTTGGGGAGGGTGTCATGCCTCTTTTCTCCACACTGCCAAAGGGTGGAGCAAAGCTCGCTCTGTCAGAGGTACAAAAACAGCAATTGAATGGATTTTCAAGCTCTTGCTAGGCTGCACCCTTTCAGGGCCCACTTTACTGAAACAGGTGCTCTGTGGCCCCCGGTTGGGTATGCAGGTTCACAAACAGGGTGAGATCCTGTCCAAGCCAACAATTTTCCTGAAAGACCTAGGCTCACTAAAGCTCTCCTCCAGAGCAAAGGGGATAGAGGAGATGTATGGAGGAGTCTTTGCCTTTCCCTGTGAGTGTGGGGCTACTCCCTACGGCCCCAAGCTCAGGGATAACTGCCTCTAAGAAAGGAATGGCAAGAAGCGCTAATCTTGGAGGTTGGGACAGGGAGTTCGCAGCATGTGGGGAAAGAAAGACTTCTTCGGGGAAGAAGAGGCAACCACCGGGGGTGTGTTCGCAAGCCTCTATTTGGAAGGAACACGTTTGCTTATACAACTCAAGACCTCCAGATCTGCTCAGAGGACTGAAGTTCCAGAGACAGGGCCATGTATCTCCCCTTCCCTTTGAGATCCTTGCCAAGACATTCCTAGCAGATTGTCGGAGTGCCCATGAAGAAGCAAGCAGCGGGAGTGTGCTTGACATCACTGGCTGCCTACCTGGGCTCAGCTCCTCAAGGGGCCTTTCTCTCCTGGTAGGCCCTATGTCCCCTTTGGGAGAGGGTTGTGCCCTCTTCCCTCCACACTGCCAAAGGGTGGAGGTGGAGCAAACTCGTTCTCTCCGAGGTAAAAGAAAGACAAATTGGATGGATCTTTAAGCTCTTGCTATGCTGCACCCCTCCAGGACCCACTCGAGCAAAACAGGTGCCCTGTGGCCCCTAGGTCGGGTATGCAGGTTCACACACCGGGTGTGATCCCGTCAAAGCCAAGAATTTTCCTGACAGACCTAGGCTCACTAGAGCTCTCCTCCAGAGGAAAGGGGACAGAAAAGATGTGTGTGTGGAGGTGGCTCTGCCTTTCCAGGTCCCAATCTCAGGGATAACTGCCCCTAAGAAAGGAACTGCTGCTGCTGCTGCTGCTGCTGCTGCTGCTGCTGCTGCTGCTGCTAAGTTGGTTCAGTCGTGTTCGACTCTGTGCGACGCCATAGACGGTAGCCCACTAGGCTCCCCCGTCCCTGGGATTCTCCAGGCAAGAACAGTAAGTGGGTTGCCATTGCCTTCTCCAATGCATGAAAGTGAAAATGAAAGTGCAGTCGCTCAGTCGTGTCCGACCCTCAGCGACCCCATGGACTGCAGCCTACCAGGCTTCTCTGTCCATAGGATTTTCTGAAAGGAACTGCAAGAAGCACTTTTCCAGGAGGCTGGGAAAGGGAGTTTGCAGGATGTGGGGAAAGAGAGCCTCCTTCGGGGAAGAATAGGCGGCCACTTGTTTTGTGTTGCAAACCTCTATTTGGAAGGAACAGGTTAGCTTATACAAAGGGAGACCTCCAGATCTGCTCAGAGGACCGAAGTTGCAGAGGCAGGTCGGTGTATCTTCCCTTCACTTTGCGATCCTTGCAAAGACATTCCTTGCTGCTAGATGACTCAGCAAGGGCCTTTGAGACTGTTGTTTTCTTTCCTAGGTTCAAAGATTCCTTCAGTTCCTAATATAGATATCCTAGAAATGATATGACATCCGTGAAAATCTGATATGTCCTGGTCAAATGCTGTCAGTTATCATTCTAGTTATCATATTAAAGCATTTCAAGTCGCAGCAGTGACCAGATGACATTGTCAATTTCTATTTCATCAGGTTTTAACCATGTCCTCTGTGGTTTCACACTGATGCCTTTGCAGAAATACTGCTACTTCAAGATACATGGAAAATACTTTTTTTAAGCTTACTGATAATTTGTTTGTTTGTTTGCTTGTCTTCTGGTAAGCTGCTACCAGATGGAATTTAGTCTCCTCTCTAGGTTAAGAGAACTAAGTTTTCTTAGAATGCAATTTTTGATCACAGACTATGAGTTTCTCTACCTTTCATTGATTTATAATTGTTTTCATCATCTGTTTTTTTACTTCGGTAAAGTAAATAAGCCTTATTTAAGATTTTGGTACATGTAGGATGGACTAAGCTTTCCCCACTCTTGCAAGTTCCCTTAACCCTTCAGATTCTTCTCGTGGGACCAAGATCTCACTTTCCTCCAGAGGGACAATCCAAGCTTTTTATCAGTTGATCTGCCCCTGACATCAGAGTCAAGTTGAGCACGAGTTGGCCTATAATTTAGGCATGAAACTATGACTACATAAAGAAAAGGTGACTTTATGATTCAGGGATGGCCATGATATGCCTTGCACTTCAGAGAAAATGGGTTAAAATGATTTTTTTTTTCCTTCAAAACTGCACACCCAGTTCTTTCAGCATATGCAATTGAAAACATCTAGTCATTAGGTCAGTTTTCATTCCAATCCCAAAGAAAGGCAATGACAAAGACTATTCAAGCTGCTGCACAATTGCACTCATCTCACACACTAGTAAAGTAATGCTCAAAATTCTCCAAGTTCACATGAACTGTGAACTTCCAGATGTTCAAGAGGGATTTAAAAAATGCAGAGAAACCAGAGATCAAATTGCCAACATCCACTGGATCATTGAAAAAGCAAGAGAGTTCCGGAAAAAAAAAAAACATCTATTTCTGCTTTATTGACAATGCCAAAGCCTTTGACTGTGTGGATCACAAGAAACTGGGAAAAATTCTGAAAGAGATGGGAATACCAGACCACCTGACCTGTCTCTTGAGAAACCTGTATGCAGGTCAGGAAGAAACAGTTCGAACTGGACATGGAACAACAGACTGGTTCTACATAGGAAAAGGAACATGTCAAGGCTGTATATTGTCACCCTGCTTATTTAACTTATATGCAGAGTACAGCATGAGAAACACTGGGCTGGAGGAAGCACACGCTGGAATCAAGGTTGCTGGGAGAAATATCAATAATCTCAGATATTCAGATGACACCACCCTTATGGCAGAAAGTGAAGAAGAGCTAAAGAGTCTCCTGATGAAAGTGAAAGAGGAGAGTGAAAAAGTTAGCTTAAAGCTCAGCATTCAGAAAACTACAATCATTGCATCCAGTCTCATCACTTCATGGCAAATAGATGGGAAAACATTGGAAACAGCAGCAGACTATTTTGGGGGGCTTGGGAATCACTGCAGGTGATGGCTGCCTCCATGAACTTAAAACATATTTATGACTTGGAAGAAAAGTGATGACCAAACTAGACAGCATATTAAAAAGCCGAGACGTTGCTTTGCCAACAAAGATCCATCCGGTCAAGGCTATGGTTTTTCCATATGTCATGGATGGATATGAAAGATGCACTATAAAGAAAGTGACAGCTGAAAATGTGATGCTTTTGAACAGTGGTGTTGGAGAAGATGCTTGTAGGTCGCTTAGACTACAAGGAGACGCAACCACTCCATCCTAAAGGAAATCAGGTCTGAATATCCATTGGAAGGACTAATACTGAACCTGAAACTCCAATACTTTGGCCACTTGATGTGAAGAGCTGACTCACTTGGAAGTTGCTTTGATTTGCCTATGAGTGTGGGAGCCCTCCCTGGGCAAAGGGCCTCAGGGGTCATTGCCACTGAATCATGACATCCAAGCAAGCGCATTCCAGCTGTGTGACATGCAGGAAGCAGGAGACTGGGAAAACTGTCTTCCTTAGAGGAAGGAAAGTCATCCACAGAGAGTGTGTTTTCAGGCCTCTCTTTGCAGCAAGTGTTTTGCTTCTCAGACATCAGAGCTGCAGGCTTGCTCTGAGGGCCTCAATTCCAGAGTCAGGGCTGTGTGTCTCACTGCACTTTCCAAGCATTGCAGACACATTCCTAGGTTGGAGCAGTGCTTCCCATGAGAAAGAAGCCTCGGGAGTGTGTCTGAGCGGGCTGAGTGCCATGCTAGGGTCACCTAGTCGAGGGCACCTTGCACATCCAATGTGCCCCAGGCGAGTAGCTATGGACCGGCCCCTCGGTTGAGATATCCCAAAGCAGGGAACAAAGCTAGCTCTGTCTGTCAGAAGGAGGAAAACAGCAATGGGATGGATTTTCAAGCAGTTGCTAAGTCACACCACGTGAGGGCTCCGCGGGAAAGAAATGCGAATTTTGACCTCTAGGCCCAGTATCCAGATGTGTGCACAGGATATTTTCCCCACAGGATCCAAGAATGTTCCAGACAGACCTAAGCTCACTAGCTCTCTCCTGCAGAGGAAATGAAATATTGTTGCTGAACCACGAAAAGATGCTGGGATTCTTGGCTTATGGAGGAGAAGAATTCAATCCAGGGCCCAAGACGAGGCTTGATTGCTCAGAGCTTTTGTGCAATCGAGTCTTATTCAAGTAGAAAGGAGATAGAGAAAGCTTCTGACAGAGACATCACAAGGGGCAGAAAGTGTACCCCCTTGCTAGTGTTAGTAATGGAGTTATATACTCTCCAATAAGTTATTACAACGAACAAAAGAATGTCTGGAGGTTGTAAAGACTCACTAGACCTACTCCCATCATTTACATTTTAAGATAACAGGATTAGCCAGAAGGTTTTTCCAGAGACCGTCCTCAAGAAGGATGCATGATTGTTATATAATCCGAAGGAATGTAGAGGGAAAAAAGTGTGCCCTTTCTTCCTCCTTGAGAATTCTAGACCCCTCTCTCCTTGGGGACCCTCGAACTTCTTATAAACCTGCCTTGGCAATGACTCTCTCCGAAACATGATTGAACAGCCGTTTGGAGCTTCCTTTGACTTTCCCTGGGAGGGAGGGAGCCCTCCCTGAGCACAGGGCCTCAGGGGCCATGGCCAATGAAAACTAATCTCCCAGTAAGTGCTTTTCAGCCCTGTGTGACTCTCAGCCCACAGGAGGCTGAGAAAACTCTCTTCCTTGGAGGAAGGAAAGGCAGCCCAAGAGTGTGTTTTCAGGCCTGTATCTTGCAGCAAGTGTTTGGCTTGTTAGACATAAGACCTGCAGGCCTGCTCCAACAGACTCCATTCCAGAATCAGGGCCTTGTGTCTCCCTGCAGTTTCCTGGCCTCGCAAACACATTCCTAGGGGAGAGCAGTCCTGCCCATGGGGAAGCAGGCTGCGGGAGTGTGTCTGAGGGGGCCAGGTGCCATGCTGGGGTCACCTGGTCGAGGGCACCTTGCACCTCCAATGGACCCCAGGCAAGGAGTTGCAGGCCACCACCTTGCTTCTGAAATCCCAAAGTGGGGAGCAAAGCTCGCTCTGTCAGAGGGAAGAAAACAGCAACAGGATGGATTTTCAAGCAGTTGCTAGGCTGTACTGCGTTAGGGCTCCAAGGAAGAAAAATGCAGATGTTAGCCCCTACGACTGGTATCCAGGTGGGCTCCCAGGATGATTTCCCCGCAGGATCCAAGAACGTTCCAGACAGACCTGGGCTCACTAGCTCCCTCCTGCAGAGGAAACATGATAGAACAGGTGTTTGGAGGTTGCTTTGACTTCCCCTGGGAGGGTAGGATCCCTCCCTGGGTGCAGGGCCTCAGGGGCCATTGCCGCTGAGAAATGCCCTCTAAGCCAGACCTTTCCAGCCTTGTATGACTCAGCACGGAGGAGACTGGAAAAGCTATCTTCCTTGGAGGAAGGAAAGGCAGCCCCAGAGAGTGTGTTTTCACACCTGTATCTCGCAGCAAGCATTTGCCGTCTCAGACGTCAGACCTCCAGGCCTGCTCCAACGGCCTCAGTTCCAGAGTCAGGGCCGTGTGTCTCCCTGCATTTTCTGAGCCTTGGGAACACATTCCTAGGTCAGAACAGTCCTGCCCATGGGGAAGGAGGCTGCGGGAGTGTGTCTGAGGGGGTCGGGTGCCATGCTGGGGTCCAGTAGACCTGGTACCTCCAATAGACCCCAGGACAACAGCGGTGGGGCTCCCCCTGGCTTCCGAAATGCCAAAGCGAGAAGCAAAGCTAGCTCTATCAGAAGGAAGAAAAGAGCAATTAGATGGATGTTCAGGCTGTTGCTGGGCCGCACCACTTCAGGTTACCCCCCGAGAGGAGCAGGCGCCCTGTGGCCCCTCGGTCCCATATGCAGGTTAACACACAGGATGTGTCCCCATAGGAGCCAAGAATTTTCCTGACAGACCTAGGCTCACTAGAGCTCTCCTACAGGGCAAAAGGGATAGAACAGACTGTGGATGTGACTCTGCCTTTCCCAGCGAGCATGGGGCCCTCCCTACGGCCCCGGGCTCCAGGGAAAATTGTCCCTGAAAAATGACCTCCAAGAAGCGCTTTTCCAGCAGGCTGGGATGCAGAGTTCACAGGATGTGGGGAAAGTGATCGTCCTTCAGGGAAGAAGAGGCAGCCACCCAGTGTGTGTTTGCAAGCCTGTATTTGGAAGAAACTGGTTTGCTTCTTCAAGGGGAGACCTCCAGGTCTGCTCAGAGGACCGAAATTCCAGAGGCAGCACCATGCATCTCCCCTGTCCTTTCTGAGCCTTGGAAAGACATTCCTAGCTTATAGCGGTATTGCTCATGAAGAAGCAGGATGCAGGAATGTGTCAGACATGACTGGGTGCCTTCCTGGGTTCAGCTCCGTGAGGGGCCTTTCCACTCAAAGTAGGTCCCATGCCTCCTTGGGGAGGAAGTGGGGCCCACTTGCCTCCAAATTGCCAAAGGCTGGAACAAAGCTAGTTCTATCAGAGGTAAGAAAAGAGCAATTGGATGGATGTGGAAGCTGTTGCTGGGCCGCACTGCTTCAGGCCCCCCACCCCTCCGGCCCCGAGAGAAACAGGCGCCCTGTGGCCCCTCGGTCCTGTATGCAGTTTCACACATAGAATGTGTCCCCATAGGAGCCAAGAATTTTCCTGACAGACCTAGGCTCACTAGAGCTCTCCTACAGAGCAAAGGGGATGGGACAGATGTGTGGCTGTGGCTCTGCCTTTCCCTGGGAGTGTGGAGCCACTCCCTATGGCCCCGGGCTCCAGGGGAAATTGCCCCTGAATAATGACCTCCAAGAAGCGCTTTTCCAACTGGCTGAGACGTGGAGTTCTCAGGATGCAGGGAAAGCGAGTGTCCCTTCGGGGAAGCAAAGGCAGTCACCTGTTATCATTACTTACTAGAATAGTAGGTACCTTCTCTGGTTGGGCAGAGGCCTTCCCTACCTGATCTGAAAAAGAAAATGAAGTAGCTCGCTGATTTGAGAAATAATTCCCAGACTTGGGTTTCCAACCAGTATAGAATCCGACAATGGCCCTGTCTTTGTAGCCGCGTTAATTAACAGGTATGTGAAGCTCTAAATATCAGTGGAAATTACATACAGCATATAGGCCCCAGTGTTCTGGAATGGTGGAAAGAAACAACCAAACTCTTGAAGAGACTCTTTCAAAATGGATCATAGAGACTGACTGTACATGGATGGGCTTGCTTCTGGCAGACTTACTCATATTACGGGTAACTGCACGTTCCCATAGTTGTTGTCCTTATGAAATTTTCTATGGGAGAACCCCCCACCCCAAATGAGGCAGGTGTTAGCAGATTTGCCACAAGTAAGGAGGTGGGATTTCACAGCAGCTGGAACAATTAGGTAAGGTAATAAATCAGGTAACTAAGTTTGTGTAAAAAAAATATCATTCCCCCTTGAGGAACAGATTCATGAATTTGTGCTCAGTGATCAGGTGTGGCTCAATGACTGGAAACACAATTCCTTGGCCTGACATCGGAAAGGTCCTTATACTGTTGTTTTAGCCACAATTCTGAAAGAGAAGGGAATACTAGACCACCTAACCTGCCTCTTGAGAAATCTGTATGAAGGTCAGGAAGCAACAGTTAGAGCAGGACATGGAACAACATACTGGTTCCAAAAAGGAAAAGGAGTATGTCAAGGCTGTATATTGTCACCCTGTTTATTTAGCTTATATGCAGACTACATCATGAAAAATGCTGCGATGGAAGATACCTGAGCTGGAATCAAGATTGCCGGAAGAAATAGCAATAAACTTAGATATGCAGATGTCACCACCATTATGGCAGAATGGGAAGAGGAACGCGTATGTCGGGGAACTTCTTGAGTTGCAGCAAAGGTGTGAAGGACCCTTTCGAATTCCAGAGGTTAGGTGTGGTTAGTCTCGAGATGCCTCAGCAGAAATGGGCCTCATGTCGCCTGGAATGGAGAGGCTTCTGGATATTCCCCAGTTTCAGCAGGTGCTCTCAAGTTACCACGGGGACTTCAGGGACCCGCTCTGGCGGCCTCAGGAAAGGCCAGTCATCATGCGTGTTGCTAGGGGGCCTCTCGTGATTCCTCTCCCGTCGGTGCCGGGGCCTAAGAAGTTGTGTGGAGTCGGGGCCGGAACCTGAGGATTCCTCACCAATGCTGACATGGATCATGGGGTAATTATGGAGTCTCCCCAGGGGAGTCAGTCCTCGTCTCGAGAGGGGGCATGCAGGTGCGCTTTCCTCCTGATCTGTAGCAGCAGTGTCACGCTTCCCATCTCGTGAGTCATGGGATCGGCGGCTTTCCCTCCAGGATTTTCCACGAGGCTTTCCCACGTGGCTTTCCCACAGGGCTGTCCCACGAGGCTTTCGCACAGGGCTGTCTCACGTGCCACTTTGGTGGCAGTCGATCCTTGGCGTGAAAGTCGAGGCAGTGCAGGGAAAACAGGTTCCTCTGGAATGGACTGAGACATCTGGGGGACTCTTGGAATGGTGGAACGACGCTGGCATACCTCTCGCCTTTCCTGTGGAGAGCGCCTCCTCTTGAGATGCGACGGGAACGCCGGGAATTCTTTCCCGGCCACCAGCGAAAGGATCCCTCATCACGAGCTACGAGCGGAAACGGGGCTCTTCTGGATGTGGGCCGGACCCTCGTGCTTCCTCTCGAGTGGAGACAGGTATGTCAGGCAACTTCTTGAGTTGCAGCAAGGGTGTGAAGGACCTTTTGGAAGTTACAGACTTTAGGTTTGATTAGCTTCGAGAAGCCTCAACGGAAATGGGCCTCATCTCGCCTGGAGGGCAAAACCTCCTGGATTTTCTCGAGTTGCGGCAGGTGCTCTCGACTTACGACGGGGACCTCAGGGACCCGCTCTGGTGGCCTTAGGAAAGGCCAGTCCCCATGCGAGTTGATCGGGGGCCTCTCGGCATTCCTCTCCGTTCGATGCCGGGGCCTCAGACCTTGTGTGGAGTCGGGGCCAGAACCTGAGGATTCCTCTCCAGGGCTGACATGGATCTTGGGGTACTTCTGGAGTCTCCCCAGGAGAGTAAGTCCCCGTCTCGAATGGGGGCATGCACGTGCGCTTTCCTCCAGAGCAGTAGCAGCAGTGTCACGCTTCCTATCGCGTGGATCAAGGGATCTGTGGCTTTCCCTCGAGGCTTTCCCACGAGGTTTTCCCACGTGGCTTTCCCACGAGGCTTTCCCACGTGGCTTTCCCACGAGGCTTTAACAAAGGGCTGTCCCACCTGCCACCGTGGTGGGAGTCGATCCTCGGCGTGAAAGTCGAGGCAGTGCATGGAAAATAGGTTCCTCTGGAATGGACTGAGACATCTGGGGGCTCTCGGAATGGTGGCACGACGCTGGAGTTCCTCTCGCCTTTCCTATTGCGACCGCCTCCTCTTGAAATGCAACGGGAACGCTGAGAATTCTTCCCCGACCAAGAAGCGAAAGGATGCCTCATCTCGAGCCACTAGGCGGAAACGAGGCTCATCTGGATGTGCCCAGGAACCTCGTGCTTCCTCTAGAGTGGAGACGGGTAAGTCGGGGAACTTCTCGAGTGGCAGCAAGGGAGTGAAGGACCTTTTGGAAGTTCCAGAGGTTAGGTGTGATTAGCCTCGAGAAGCATCAGTGGAAATGGGACTCTTCTCGCCTGGAGGGCAAAACCTCCTGGATTTTTTCGAGTTGCGGCTGGTGCTCTCGACTTACCACGGGGACCTCAGGGACACGATCTGGTGGCCTCAGGAAAGGCCAGTCCCCATGCAGGTTTCTCGTGGGCATCTTGGGATTCCTCTCACTTTGATGCCGGGGCCTAAGACCTTGTGTGGAGTTGGGCCCGGAACATGAGGATTCCTCTCCAGTGTTGAAATGGATCTTGGGTCACTTCTGGAGTCTCCCCAGGGGAGTGAGTCCTCGTCACGAGAGGGGGCATGCACGTGCGCTTTCCTTCCGACCTGTAGCACCAGTGTCACGCTTCCCATCGCGTGGATCAAGGGATCTGTGGCTTTCCCTCGAGGCTTTCCCACGAGGCTTTCCAACAGGGCTGTCCCATGTGAGACTGTGGTGGGAGTCGATCCTCGGCGTGAAAGTTGAGGCAGTGCAGGGAAAACAGGTTCCTCCGGAATGGACTGAGACATCTGGGGGACTCTTGGAATGGTGGCACGACACTGGAGTTGCTCTCACCTTTCCTGTGGAGAGCACCTCCTCTTGCGATGCGACGGGAACGCCCAGGATTCTCTCCCGAACAATCAGCGAAAGGATCCCTCATCTCCAGCTACGAGGCGGAAACGGAGCTCTTCTGGATGTGGGCGGGACCCACGTGCTTTCTCTCGAGTGGAGAGGGGTATGTTGGGGAACTTCTTGAGTTGCAACAAGGGTGTGAAGGACCCTTTGGAAGTTCCAGAGGTTAGATGTGATTAGCCACAAGACGCCTCAGCGGAAATGGGCCTCATCGAGCCTGGATGGGAGAACTTCCTGGATTTTCTCGAGTTTTGGCAGGTGGTCTCGTCTTACGATGGTGACCTAAGGAACCCGCTCTGGTGACCTCAGGACTGGCCAGTCCCGATACGACTTGTTCGGTGGCCTCCTGGGATTACACTCCCGTCGATGCCAGGGCCTAAGGTGTTGTGTGGAGTCGGGGCCGGAACCTGAGAATTCCTCTCCAGTGCTGAAATGGATATTGGGGTAATTCTGGAGTCTCCCCAGGGAAGTCAGCCCTCCGCTCTAAGGGACAGGCACGTACGCTTTCCTCCCGAGCTGTAGCAGCAGTGTGACATTTGCCATCGCGTCGATCATGGGATCTGTGGCTTTCCCTCGAGGATTTCCCTCGAGGCTTTCTCACGAGGATTTCGTACAGAGCTGTCCAACGTGCCACCGTGGTCGGAGTCGATCCTCGGCGTGAAAGTAGAGGCAGCACAGGGAAAACAGGTCCTCTGGAATGGACTGAGACAATGGGGGACTCTTGGTTTGGTGGCACGACCCTGGTGTTCCTTTCGCGTTTCCTGTGGAGAACGCATCCTCTTGAGATGGGACGGGAATGCCCAGAATTCTTTCCCGACCAAGCAGGGAAAGGATCCCTCATGTCAAGCTAGGAGGCGGAAACGGGGCTCCTCTGGATGTGGGCGGGACCTTCCTGCTTCCTCTCGAGTGGAGACAGGTAAGTCGGGGAACTTCTTCAGTTGCAGCAAGGGTGTGAAGGACCTTTTGAAAGTCCCAGATGTTAGGTGTGATTAGCCTCGAAACGCCTCAGCGGAAATGGGCCTCATCTCACCTGGAGGGCAAAACCTCGTGGATTTTCTCGAGTTGTGGCAGCTGCTCTCGACTTACGACGGGGACCTCAGGGACCCGCTCTGGTGGCCTCAGGAAAGGCCAGTCCCCATGCGAGTTTCTCGGGGTCCTCTCAGGATTCCTCTCCCTTTGATGCCAGGGCCTAAAACCTTGTGTGGAATCCGGGCCGGAACCTGAGGATTCCTCTCCAGTGCTGACATGGATCTTGGGGTACTTCTGGAGTCTTCCCAGGGGAGTAAGTCCTCGTCTCCAATGGGGGCATGCACGTGCGCTTTCCTCCAGAGTGGTAGCAGCAGTGTCACGCTACCGTCGCGTGGATCAAGGGATCTGTGGCTTTCCCTCAAAGCTTTCCCACGAGGCTTTCCCACAGGGCTCTCCCACGTGCCACCGTGGTGGTAGTCGATCCTCGGCGTGAAAGTCGAGGCAGTGCAGGGAAAACAGGTTCCTCTAGAATGGACTGAGATATTTGGGGGACTCTTGGAATGGCGGCACGACGCTGGAGTTCCTCTCGCCTTTCCTGTGGAGAGTGCCTCCTCTTGAGATGCGACGGGAATTCCCAGAATTCTTTCCCGACCAAGCAGGGAAAGGATCCCTCATCTCAAGGGGCGAGGCGGAAATGGGGCTCCTCTGGATGTGGGCGGGACCCTCGTGCTTCCTCTAGAGTGGAGAGGGGTATGTCGGGGAACTACTTGAGTTGCAGCAAGGGTGTGAAGGACCTTTTGGAAGTTCCAGAGGTTAGGTGTGATTAGCCTCGAGACTCCTCAGCGAAAATGGGCCTCATCTCGCCTGCAGGGCAAAACCTCCTGGATTTTCTCGAGTTGCGGCAGGTGCTGTCGAATTACGTCGGGGACCTCAGGTACCCGCTCTTGTGGCCTCAGGAAAGGCCAGTCCCCATGCGAGTTGCTCGCGGGCCTCTGGGGATTCCTCACCGTTGGATGCCGGATCCTAAGACCTGGTGTGGAGTCGGGGCCGGAACCTGAGGATTCCTCTCCAGTGCTGACACGGATCTTGGGGTACTTCTGGAGTCTCCTCAGCGGAGTAAGTCCTCGTCTCGAATGGGGGCATGCACGTGCGCTTTCCTCCAGAGCGGCAGCAGCAGCGTCACGCTTCCCGTCGCGTGGACAAGGGATCTGTGGCCATACCTCGAGGTTTTCCCACGAGGCTTTCCCAAGAGGCTTTCCCACAGGTCTGTCCCATGTGCCCCCGTGGTTGGAGTCGATCCTTGGCGTGAAAGTCGAGTCAGTGCAGGGAAAACAGGTTCCTCTGGAATGGGCGGAGACATATGGGGGACTCTTGGAATGGTGGCACGACGCTGATGTTCCTCTCGCCTTTCCTGTGGAGAGCGCCTCCTCTTGAGATGCGACGGGAACGCCGGGAATTCTTTCCCGACCAAGCAGGGAAAGGATCCCTCATCTCGAGCTACAAGGCGGAAACGGGCTCCTCTGGAGGTGGGCGGGACCCTCGTGCTTTCTCTAGAGTGGAGACGGGGATGTCGGGGAAATTCTTGAGTTGAAGCAAGGGTGTGAAGGACCTTTTGGAAGTTCCAGAGGTTAGGTGTGATTAGCCTCGAGAAGCCTCACTGGAAATGGTCCTCATCTCGCATGGAGGCCAAAACCTCCTGGATTTTCTCGAGTTTCGGCAGGTGCTCAAGACTTATAATGGGGTCCTCCGGGACCGGCTCTAGTGGCCTCAGGAAAGGCCAGTCAGCATGCGAGTTCCTCGGGGGCCTCTCGGGATTCCTCTCCAGTCCATGCCAGGGCCTAAGACCTTGTGTGGAGTCGGGGCCTGAACCTGCGGATTCCTCTCCAGTGCTGACATGGATCTTGGGGTACTTCTGGAGGCTCCCCAGGGGAGTAAGTCCTCGTCTCGAATGGGGTCATGCACGTGCGCTTTCCTCCCGATCGGTAGCAGCAGTGTCACGCTTCCGGTCGCGTTTATCAAGGGATCTGTGGCTTTCCCTGGAGGCTTTCCCACCAGGCTTTCCCACGAGGCTTTCCCACAGGGCTGTCCCATGTGCCACCGTGGTGGGAGTCGATCCTCGGCGTGAAAGTCGAGGCAGTGCATGGAAAACAGGTTCCTCTGAAATGGACTGAGACAATGGGGGACTCTTGGTTTGGTGACGCGACGATGGTGTTCCTTTCGCCTTTCCCGTGTAAAACGCATCCTCTTGAGATGGGACGGGAATGCCCAGAATTCTTTCCCGATCAAGCAGCCAAAGGATCCCTCATGTCGAGCTAGGATGCGGAAACGGGGCTCCTCTGGATGTCGGCGGGACCCTCGTGCTTCCTCTCGAGTGGAGACAGGTAATGCGGGGAACTTCTTGAGTTGCAGCAAGGGTGTGAAGGACCTTTTGAAAGTCCCAGATGTTAGGTGTGATTAGCCTTGAGACGCCTCAACGGAAATGGGCCCCATCTCGCCTGGAGGGCAAAACCTCCTGGATTTTCTCGAGTTGCGGCAGGTGCTCTCGACTTATGTCGGGGACCTCAGGGACCCGCTCTGGTGGCCTCAGGAAAGGCCAGTCCCCTGCGAGTTGCTCGGGTGCCTTTGGGGATTCCTCTCCCTTCGATGCCGGGGCCTAAGGCCTGTGTGGAGGCGGGGCCGGAACCTGAGGATTCCTCTCCTATGCTGAACTGGATCTTGGGGTACTTCTGGAGTCTCCTCAGGGGAGTAAGTCCTCATCTCGAATGGGGACATGCACCTGCGCTTTCCTCCAGAGCTCTAGCAGCAGTGTCACGCTTTCCATCGCCTGGATCAAGGGATCTGTGACTTTCACTCCAGGCTTTCCCAGGAGGCTTTCTCACGAGGCTTCCCCACAGGGGTCCCACGTGCCACCTTGGTTTGAGTCGATCCTCGGCGTGAAAGTCGAGGCAGTTCAGGGAAAACAGGTTCCTCTGAAATGACTGAGATATTTGGGGGACTCTTGGAATGGTGGCACGATGCTGGAGATCCGCTCGCCTTTGCTGTGGAGAGCGCCTCCTCTTGAAATGCGACAGGAATGCCCAGAATTCTTTCCCGACCAAGCAGGGAAAGTGTCCCTCATCTTGAGCTACGAGGAAGAAACAGGGCTCCTCTGGATGTGGGCGGGACCCTCATGCTTCCTCTAGAGTGGAGACAGGGAAGTCGGGGAACGTCTTGAGTTGCAGCAAGGGTGTGAAGGACCTTTTGGAAGTTCCAGAGGCTAGAAGTGACAAGCCTGGAGAAGCCTCAGCGGAAATGGGCGTCATCTCGCCTGGAGTGCCAAACCTCCTTGATTTTCCCGAGTTGCCGCAGGTGCTCTCGACTTACGACGGGGACTTTAGGGACCCGCTCTGGTGGCCTCAAGACTGGCCCGTCCCCATCCGAATTGCTCGGGGTCCTCTCGGGTTTCCTCTTCCGTAGATGCCGGGGCCTAAGTCCTTGTGTGGAGTCGGGGCCGGAACATGAGGATTCCTCTCCAGTACTGACATGGATCTTGGAGTACTTTTGGAGTCTCCCCAAGGGAGTAAGTCCTCGTCTCGAATGGGGGCATGCACGTGCGCTTTCCTCCGAGCTGTAGCACCAGCGTCACGATTCCTGTCGCGTGGATCAAGGGATCTGTGGCTTTCCCTCGAGGCTTTCCCACGAGGCTTTCCCACAGGGCTGTCCCACGTGAGACCGTGGTTGGAGTCGATCCTCCTCGTTAAAGTCAAGGCAGTGCAGGGAAAACAGTTTCCTCAGGAATGTTCTGAGACATCTGGGGGACTCTTGGAATGGTGGCACTACGCTGGAGTTGCTCTCAGCTTTCCTGTGGAGAGCCCCTACTCTTGAGATGCGACGGGAACGCCCAGGAATCTCTCCTGAACAAGCAGCGAAAGGATTCCTCATCTCGACCTACGAGGCGGAAATGGAGCTCTTCTGGATGTGGGTGGGACCCACGTGCTTCCTCTCAAGTGGAGAGGGGTATCTCGGGGAACTTCTTGAGTTGCAGCAAGGGTGTCAAGGACCCTTTGAAAGTTCCAGAGCTTAGGTGTGATTAGCCTTGAGAAGCCTCAGCGGAAATGGTCCTCATCTCGCCTGGAGGGCAAATCCTCCTGGATTTTCTCGAGTTGCCGCAGGTGCTCTCGACATACGACGGGGACCTCTGGGACCAGCTCTGGTGGCCTCAGGAAAGGCCAGTCCCCATGCGAGTTGCACGTGGGCCTCTCGGGATACCTCTCCCTTCGATGCCTGCGCCTAATACCTTGTGTGGAGGCGGGGCCGGAATCGGAGGATTCCTCTCCAGTGCTGACATGGATAATGGGGTAATTCTGGAGTCTCCCCAGGGGAGTAAGTCCTCGTCTCAAATGGGGGCATGCACGTGTGCTTTCCTCCAGAGCAGTAGCAGCAGTGTCATGCTTTCCATCGCCTGGAACAAGGGATCTGTGGCTTTCCCTCGAGGCTTTCCCACGAGGCTTTCCCACAGGGCTGTCACACGTGCCACTGTGGTGGGAGTCAATCCTCGGCGTGAAAGTCGAGGCAGTGCAGGGAAAACAGGTTCCACTGGAATGGACTGAGACTTCTGGGGAACTCTTGGAATGGTGGCACGACGCTGGAGTTCCTCTCGCCTTTCCTGTGGAGAGCACCTCCTCTTGAGGTGAGAGTGGAACGCCGGGAATTCTTTCCCGACAAAGCAGCGAAATGTCCCTCATCTCGAGGCGGAAACGGGTCTCCTCTGGATGTGGCCGGGACCCTTGTGCTTCCTCTAGAGTGGAGACGGGTATGTCAGGCAACTTCTTGAGTTACAGCAAGGGTGTGAAGTACCTTTTGGAAGTTCCAGAGGTTAGGTGTGATTAGCCTAAAGAAGCCTCAGCGGAAATGGGCCTCATCTCGCCTGGAGGGCAAAACCGCTTGGATTTTCTCGAGTTGTGGCAGGTGCTCTCGACTTAAGGCGGGGACATCAGGGACCTTCTCTGGTGGCCTCAGGACTGGCCAGTCCCCAATCGAGTTGCTCGGGGGCCTCTCGGGATTACTTTCCCGTCGATGCCGGGGCCTAAGTCCTTGTGTGGAGTCGGGCCCAGAACCTGAGGATTCCTCTGCAGTGCTGACATGGATTTTCGGGTACGTCTGGAGTCTCCCCATTGGAGTAAGTCCTCGTCTCGAATGGGGGCATGCACGTGCGCTTTCCTCAACAGCTATAGCAGCAGTGTCATTCTTCCCATCGCCTACATCAAGTGATCTGTGCCTTTCCCTTGAGGATTTCCCACGAGGTGTTCCCACCAGTCCTTCCCACAGGGCTGTCCCACGTGCCACCGAGTTGTGAGTCGATCCTCGGCTTGAATGTCGAGGCAGTGCAGGGAAAACAGATTCCTCTGGAATGGACTAAGACATCTAGCCGACTCTTGGAATGGTGGCACGACCCTGGAGTTCCTCTCGCCTTCCCTATGGAGAGCGCCTCCTCTTGAGATGCGAAGGGAACGCCGGGAATTCTTGCCCGACAAAGCAGGGAAAGGATCCCACATCTCGAGCAACGAAGCAGAAACGGGGCTCCTCTGGATGTGGGCGGGACCCTCGTGCTTCCTCTACAGTGGAGACCAGGATGTCGAGGAACTTCTTGAGTTGCAGCAAGGTTGTGAAGGAACTTTTGGAAGTTCCAGAGGTTAGGTGTGATTAGCCTCGAGAAGCCTCAGTGGAAATGGGCCTCAT
Organism: Ovis canadensis; assembly: GCF_042477335.2. Taxonomy (NCBI): domain Eukaryota; kingdom Metazoa; phylum Chordata; class Mammalia; order Artiodactyla; family Bovidae; genus Ovis; species Ovis canadensis. Next base: position 10,113,740 of record NC_091262.1, read on the forward strand.
CTCGCCTGGAGGGCAAACCTCCTGGATTTTCTCGAGTTGCCGCAGGTGCTCTCGACTTACAACGGGGACCTCAGGGACCCGCTCTGGTGGCCTCAGGAAAGGCCAGTCGCCATGCGAGTTCCTCGGGGTCCTCTCGGGATTCCTCTCCCTTCGATGCCGGGGCATAAGACCTTGTGTGGAGTCGGGGCCGGAAGCTGAGGATTCCTCTCCAGTGCTGACATGGATCTTGGGGTACTTCTGGAGTCTCCTCAGGGGAGTCAGTCCTCGTCTCGAATGCGGGCATGCACTTGCGCTTTCCTCCAGAGCGGTAGCAGCAGTGTCACGCAGTCCGATGCGTGGAGCAAAGGATCTATGGTTTTCACTCGAGTCTTTCCCACGAGGCTTTCCCACGAGGCTTTCCCATGAGGCTTTCCCACAGGACTGTCCCACGTGCACACGTGGCGGGAGTCGATCCTCGGCTTGAACGTCAAGGCAGTGAAGGGAAAACAGGTTCCTTTGGAATGGACTGACACATCTGGGGGACTCTTGGAATGGTGGCACTACCCTGGAGATCCTCTCGCCTTTCCTGTGGAGAGCGACTCCTCTTGAGATGCGACGGGAACGCCGGGAATTCTTTCCCTACGAAACAGGGAAAGGATCCCTCATCTCGAGCTAGGAGGCGGAAACGGGGCTCCCCTGGATGTGTGGGGTACCCTCGTGCTTCCTCTCGAGTGGAGACGGCTATGTCGGGGAACTTCTTGAGTTGAAGCAAGGGTGTGAAGGACCCTTTGGAAGTTCCAGTGGTTAGATGTGATTAGCCTCAAGAAGCCTCAGCGGAAATGGGCCTCATCTCGCCTGGAGGGCAAAACCTCCTGGATTTTCTCGAGTTGCGACAGGTGCTCTCGACTTACGACGGGGACCTCAGGGACCCGCTCTGCTGGCCTCAGGAAAGGCCAGTCCCCTGGCGAGTTCCTCGGGGGCCTCTCGGGATTGCTCTCCCGTCGATGCCGGGGCCTAAGACCTTGTGTGGAGTCGGGGCCGGAACCTGAGGATTCCTCTCCAGTGCTGACATGGATCTTGGGGTACTTCTGGAGTCTCCCCAGGGGAGTCAGTCCTCGTCTCGAATGCGGGCATGCACTTGCGCTTTCCTCCAGAGCGGTAGCAGCAGTGTCACGCAGTCCGCCGCGTGGATCAAAGGATCTATGGTTTTCCCTCGAGTCTTTCCCATGAGGTTTCCCACGAGGCTTTCCCACAGGGCAGTCCCACGTGCACACCTGGTGGGAGTCGATCCTCGGCTTGAACGTCAAGGCAGTGCAAGGAAAACAGGTTCCTCTGGAATGGACTGACACATGTGGGGGACTTTTGGAATGGTGGCACGACCCTGGAGTTCCTCTCGCCTTTCCTGTGGAGAGCGCCTCCTCTTGAGATGCGACGGGAACGCCGGGAATTCTTTCCCTACGAAACAGGGAAAGGATCCCTCATCTCGAGCTAGGAGGCGGAAACGGGGCTCCGCTGGATGTGTGCGGGACCCTGGTGCTTCCTCTCGAGTGGAGACGGGTAAGGCGGGGAACTTCTTGAGTTGCAGCAAGGGTGTGAAGGACCCTTTGGAAGTTCCAGTGGTTAGATGTGATTAGCCTCGAGAATCCCGAGCGGAAATGGGCCTCATCTCGCCTGGAGGGCAAAACCTCCTGGATTTTCTCGAGTTGCGGCAGGTGCTCTCGACTTACGACGGGGACCTCAGGGACCCGCTCTGGTGGCCTCAGGCAAGGCCAGTCCCCATGCGAGTTCCTCGGGGGCCTCTGGGGATTCCTCTCCCGTCGATGCCGGGGCCTAAGACCTTGTGTGGAGTCGGGGCCGGAACCTGAGGATTCCTCTCCAGTGCTGACATGGATCTTGGGGTACTTCTGGAGTCTCCCCAGGGGAGTCAGTCCTCGTCCCGAATGCGGGCATGCACTTGCGCTTTCCTCCAGAGCGGTAGCAGCAGTGTCACGCAGTCCGCCACGTGGATCAAAGGATCTATGGTTTTCCCTCGAGTCTGTCCCACGAGGCTTTCCCACGAGGCTTTCCCACAGGGCTGTCCAACGTGCACACGTGGTGGGAGTCGATCCTCGGCTTGAACGTCAAGGCAGTGCAGGGAAAACAGGTTCCTCTGGAATGTACTGACACATCTGGGGGACTCTTGGAATGGTGGCATGACCCTGTAGTTCCTCTCGCCTTTCATGTGGAGAGGGCCTCCTCTTGAGAATGCGACAGGAACGCCGGGAATTCTTTCCCTACGAAACAGGGAAAGGATCCCTCATCTCGCGCTAGGAGGCGGAAACGGGGCTCCCCTGGATGTGTGCGGGACCCTAGTGCTTCTTCTCGAGTGGAGACGGGCATGTCGGGGAACTTCTTGAGTTGCAGCAAGGGTGTGAAAGACCCTTTGGAAGTTCCAGTGGTTAGATGTGATTAGCATCGAGAAGCCTCAGCGGAAATGGGCCTCATCTCGCCTGGAGGGCAAAACCTCCTGGATTTTCTCGAGTTGCGGCAGATGCTCTCGACTTACGACGGGGAACTCAGGGACCCGCTCTGGTGGCCACAGGAAAGGCCAGTCCCCATGCGAGTTCCTCGGGGGCCTCTGGGGATTCCTCTCCCTTCAATGCCGGGGCCTAAGACCTTGTGTGGAGTCGGGGCCGGAACCTGAGGATTCCTCTGCAGTGCTGACATGGATCTTGGGGTAATTCTGGAGTCTCCCCAGGGGAGTCAATCCTCGTCTCGAATGCGGGCATGCACTTGCGCTTTCCTCCAGAGCGGTAGCAGCAGTGTCACGCAGTCCGCCGCGTGGATCAAAGGATCTATGGTTTTCCCTCGAGTCTTTCCCACGAGGCTTTCCCACGAGGCTTTCCCACAGGGCTGTCCCACGTGCACACGTGGTGGGAGTCGATCCTCGGCTTGAACGTCAAGGCAGTGCAGGGAAAACAGGTTCCTCTGTAATGGACTGACATATCTGGGGGTCTCTTGGAATGGTGGCACGACCCTGGAGTTCCTCTCGCCTTTCCTGTGGAGAGCGCCTCCTCTTGAGATGCGACGGGAACGCCGGGAATTCTTTCTCTACGAAACAGGGAAAGGATCCCTCATCTCGAGCTAGGAGGCGGAAACGGGGCTCCCCTGGATATGTGCGGGACCACACGTGCTTCCTCTCGAGTGGAGACGGGTATGTCGGGGAACTTCTTGAGTCGCAGCAAGGGTGTGAAGGACCCGTTGGAAGTTCCAGTATTTAGACGTGATTAGCCTGGAGAAGCCTCAGCGGAAATGGGCCTCATCTCGCCTGGAGGGCAAAACCTCCTGGATTTTGTCGTGTTGCGGCAGGTGCTCTCGACTTACGACGGGGACCTCAGGGAACCGCTCGGGTGGCCTCAGGAAAGGCCAGTCCCCATGCGAGTTCCTCGGGGGCCTCTGGGGATTCCTCTCCCATCGATGCCGGTGCCGAAGACCTTGTGTGGAGTCGGGGCCGGAACCTGAGGATTCCTCTCCAGTGCTGACATGGATCTTGGGGTACTTCTGGAGTCTCCCCAGGGGAGTCAGTCCTCGTCTCGAATGCGGGCATGCACTTGCGCTTTCCTCCAGAGCGGTAGCAGCAGTGTCACGCAGTCCGCCGCGTGGATCAAAGGATCTATGGTTTTCCCTCGAGTCTTTCCCACGAGGCTTTCCCACGAGGCTTTCCCACAGGGCTGTCCCACGTGCACACGTGGTGGGAGTCGATCCTCGGCTTGAACGTCAAGGCAGTGCATGGAAAACAGGTTCCTCTGGAATGGACTGACACATCTGGGGGACTCTTGGAATGGTATCACGACCCTGGAGTTCCTCTCGCCTTTCCTGTGGAGAGCGCCTCCTCTTGAGATGCGACGGGAAAGCCGGGAATTCTTTCCCTACGAAACAGGGAAAGGATCCCTCATCTCGAGCTAGGAGGCGGAAACGGGGCTCCCCTGGATGTGTGCGGGACCCCACGTGCTTCCTCTCGAGTGGAGACGGGTATGTCGGGGAACTTCTTGAGTTGCAGCAATGGTGTGAAGGACCCTTTGGAAGTTCCAGTGGTTAGATGTGATTGGCCTCTAGAAGCCTCAGCGGAAATGGGCCTCATCTCGCCTGGAGGGCAAAACCTCCTGGATTTTCTCGAGTTGCGGCAGGTGCTCTCGACTTACGACGGGGACCTCAGGGACCCGCTCTGGTGGCCTCAGGAAAGGCCAGTCCCCATGCGAGTTCCTCGGGGGCCTCTCGGGATTCCTCTCCCGTCGATGCCGGTGCCTAAGACCTAGTGTGAAGTCGGGGCCGCGACCTGATGATTCCTCCCCAGTGCTGACATGGATCTTGGGGTACTTCTGGAGTCTCCCCAGGGGAGTCAGTCCTCGTCTCGAATGCGGGCATGCACTTGCGCTTTCCTCCAGAGCGGTAGCAGCAGTGTCACGCAGTCCCCCCAATGGATCAAAGGATCTATGGTTTTCCCTCGAGTCTTTTCCACGAGGCTTTCCCACGAGGCTTTCCCACAGGGCTGTCCCACGTGCACACGTGGTGGGAGTCGATAATTGGCTGGAACGTCAAGGCAGTGCAGGGAAAACTGTTTCCTCTGGAATGGACTGACACATCTGGGGGACTCTTGGAATGGTATCACGACCCTGGAGTTCCTCTCGCCTTTCCTGTGGAGAGCGCCTCCTCTTGAGATGCGACGGGAACGCCGGGAATTCTTTTCCTACGAAACAGGGAAAGGATCCCTCATCTCGAGCTAGGAGGCGGAAACGGGGCTCCCCTGGATGGGTGCGGGACCCCACGTGCTTCCTCTCGAGTGGAGACGGGTATGTCGGGGAACTTCTTGAGTTGCAGCTAGGGTGTGAAGGACCCTTTGGAAGTTCCAGTGGTTAGATGTGATTGGCCTCGAGAAGCCTCAGCGGAAATGGGCCTCATCTCGCCTGGAGGGCAAAACCTCCTGGATATTCTCGAGTTGCGGCAGGTGCTCTCGACTTACGACGGGGACCTCAGGGACCCGCTCTGGTGGCCTCAGGAAAGGCCAGTCCCCATGCGAGTTCCTCGGGGGCCTCTGGGGTTTCCTCTCCCGTCGATGCCGGGGCCTAAGACCTTGTGTGGAGTCGGGCCCGGAACCTGAGGATTCCTCTCCAGTGCTGACATGGACCTTGGGGTACTTCTGGAGTCTCCCCAGGGGAGTCAGTCCTCGTCTCGAATGCGGGCATGCACTTGCGCTTTCCTCCAGAGCGGTAGCAGCAGTGTCACGCAGTCCGCCGCGTGGATCAAAGGATCTATGTTTTTCCCTCGAGTCTTTCCCACGAGGCTTTCCCACGAGGCTTTCCCACAGGGCTGTCCCACGTGCACACATGGTGGGAGTCGATCCTCGGCTTGAACGTCAAGGCAGTGCAGGGAAAACAGGTTGCTCTGGAATGGACTGACACATCTGGGGGACTCTTGGAATGGTGGCACGACCTTGGAGTTCCTCTAGCCTTTCCTGTGGAGAGCGCCTCCTCTTGAGATGCGACGGGAACGCCGGGAATTCTTTCCCTACGAAACAGGGAAAGGATCCCTCATCTCGAGCTAGGAGGCGGAAACGGGGCTCCCCTGGATGTGTGCGGGACCCACGTGCTTCCTCTCGAGTGGAGACGGGTATGTCGGGGAACTTCTTGAGTTGCAGCAAGGGTGTGAAGGACCCTTTGGAAGTTCCAGTGGTTAGACGTGATTAGCCTCGAGAAGCCTCAGCGGAAATGGGCCTCATCTCGCCTGGAGGGCAAAACCTCCTGGATTTTCTCGAGTTGCGGCAGGTGCTCTCGACTTACGACGGGGACCTCAGGGACCCGCTCTGGTGGCCTCAGGAAAGGCCAGTCCCCATGCGAGTTCCTCGGGGGCCTCTCGGGATTCCTCTCCCGTCGATGCCGGGGCCTAAGACCTTGTGTGGAGTCGGGGCCGGAACCTGAGGATTCCTCTCCAGTGCTGACATGGATCTTGGGGTACTTCTGGAGTCTCCCCAGGGGAGTCAGTCCTCCTCTCGAATGTGGGCATGCACTTGCGCTTTCCTCCAGAGCGGTAGCAGCAGTGTCACGCAGTCCGGCGCGTGGATCAAAGGATCTATGATTTTCCCTCGAGGGTTTCCCACGAGGCTTTCCCACGAGGCTTTCCCACAGGGCTGTCCCACGTGCACACGTGGTTGGAGTCGATCCTCGGCTTGAACGTCAAGGCAGTGCAGGGAAAACAGGTTCCTCTGGAATGGACTGACACATCTGGGGGACTCTTGGAATGGTGGCACGACCCTGGAGTTCTTCTCGCCTTTCCTGTGGAGAGCGCCTCCTCTTGAGATGCGACGGGAACGCCGCGAATTCTTTCCCTACGAAACAGGGAAACGATCCCTCATCTCGAGCTAGGAGTCGGAAACGGAGCTCCCCTGGATGTGGGCGGGACACCACGTGCTTCCTCTCGAGTGGAGACGGGTATGTCGGGGAACTTCTTGAGTTGCAGCAAGGGTGTGTAGGACCCTTTGGAAGTTCCAGTGGTTAGACGTGATTAGCCTCAAGAATCCTCAGCGGAATTGGGCCTCATCTCGCCTGGAGGGCAAAACCTCCTGGATTTTCTCGAGTTGCGGCAGGTGCTCTCGACTTACGACGGGGACCTCAGAGACCCACTCTGGTGGCCTCAGGAAAGTCCAGTCCCCATGCGAGTTCCTCGGGGGCCTCTGGGGATACCTCTCCCTTCGATGCCGGGGCCTAAGACCTTGTGTGGAGTCGGGGCCGGAACCTGAGGATTCCTCTCCAGTGCTGACATGAATCTTGGGGTACTTCTGGAGTCTCCCCAGGGGAGTCAGTCCTCGTCTCGAATGCGGGCATGCACTTGCGCTTTCCTCCAGAGCGGTAGCAGCAGTGTCACGCAGTCCGCCGCGTGGATCAAAGGATCTATGTTTTTCCCTCGAGTCTTTCCCACGAGGCTTTCCGACGAGGCTTTCCCACAGGGCTGTCCCACCAGCACACGTGGTGGGAGTCGATCCTCGGCTTGAACGTCAAGGCAGTTCAGGGAAAACAGGTTCCTCTGGAATGGACTGACACATCTGGGGGACTCTTGGAATGGTGGCACGACCCTGGAGTTCCTCTCGCCTTTCCTGTGGAGAGCGCCTCCTCTTGAGATGCGACGGGAACGCCGGGAATTCTTTCCCTACGAAACAGGGAAAGGATCCCTCATCTCGTGCTAGGAGGCGGAAACGGGGCTCCCCTGGATGTGTGCGGGACACCACGTGATTCCTCTCGAGTGGAGACGGGTATGTCGGGGAACTTCTTGAGTTGCAGCAAGGGTGTGAAGGACCCTTTGGAAGTTCCAGTGGTTAGATGTAATTGACCTCGAGAAGCCTCAGCGGAAATGGGCCTCATCTCGCCTGGAGGGCAAAACCTCCTGGATTTTCTCGAGTTGCGGCAGGTGCTCTCGACTTACGACGGGGACCTCAGGGACACGCTCTGGTGGCCTCAGGAAAGGCCAGTCCCCATGCGAGTTCCTCGGGGGCCTCTGGGGATTCCTCTCCCGTCGATGCCGGGGCCTAAGACCTTGTGTGGAGTCGGGGCCGGAACCTGAGGATTCCTCTCCAGTGCTGACATGGATCTTGGGGTACTTCTGGAGTTTCCCCAGGGGAGTCAGTCCTCATCTCGAATGCGGGCATGCACTTGCGCTTTCCTCCAGAGCGGTAGCAGCAGTGTCACGCAGTCCGCCGCGTGGATCAAAGGATCTATGGTTTTCCCTCGAGTCTTTCCCACGAGGCTTTCCCACGAGACTTTCCCACAGGGCTGTCCCACGTGCACACGTTGTGGGAGTCGATCCTCGGCTTGAACGTCAAGGCAGTGCAGGGAAAACAGGTTCCTCTGGAATGGACTACACATCTGGGGTACTCTTGGAATGGTGGCACGACCCTGGAGTTCCTCTCGCCTTTCCTGTGGAGAGCGCCTCCTCTTGAGATGCGACGGGAACGCCGGGAATTCTTTCCCTACGAAACAGTGAAAGGATCCCTCATCTCGAGCTCGGAGGCGGAAACGGGCCTCCCCTGGATGTGTGCGGGACCCACGTGCTTCCTCTCGAGTGGAGACGGGTATGTCGGGGAACTTCTTGAGTTGCAGCAAGGGTGTGAAGGACCCTTTGGAAGTTCCAGTGGTTAGACGTGATTAGCCTCGAGAAGCCTCAGCGGAAATGGGCCTCATCTCGCCTGGAGGGCAAAACCTCCTGGATTTTCTCGAGTTGCGGCAGGTGCTCTCGACTTACGACGGGGACCTCAGGGACCCGCTCTGGTGGCCTCAGGAAAGGCCAGTCCCCATGCGAGTTCCTCGGGGGCCTCTGGGGATTCCTCTCCCGTCGATTCCGGGGCTTAAGACCTTGTGTGGAGTCGGGGCCGGAACCTGAGGATTCCTCTCCAGTGCTGACATGGATCTTGGGGTACTTCTGGAGTCTCCCCAGGGGAGACAGTCCTCGTCTCGAATGCGGGCATGCACTTGCGCTTTCCTCCAGAGCGGTAGCAGCAGTGTCACGCAGTCCGCCGCGTGGATCAAAGGATCTATGGTTTTCCCTCGAGTCTTTCCCACGAGGCTTTCCCACGAGGCTTTCCCACAGGGCTGTCCCACGTGCACACGTGGTGGGAGTCGATCATTGGCAGGAACGTCAAGGCAGTGCAGGGAAAACAGGTTCCTCTGGAATGGACTGACACATCTGGGGGACTCTTGGAATGGTGGCACGACCCTGGAGTTCCTCTCGCCTTTCCTGTGGAGAGCGCCTCCTCTTGAGATGCGACGGGAATGCCGGGAATTCTTTCCCTACGAAACAGGGAAAGGATCCCTCATCTCGAGCTAGGAGGCGGAAACGGGGCTCCCCTGGATGTGTGCGGGACACCACGTGCTTCCTCTCGAGTGGAGACGGGTATGTCGGGGAACTTCTTGAGTTGCAGCAAGGGTGTGAAGGACCCTTTGGAAGTTCCAGTGGTTAGATGTGATTGGCCTCGAGAAGCCTCCGCGGAAATGGGCCTCATCTCGCCTGGAGGGCAAAACCTCCTGGATTTTCTCGAGTTGCGGCAGGTGCTCTCGACTTACGACGGGGACCTCAGGGACCCGCTCTGGTGGCCTCAGGAAAGGCCAGTCCCCATGCGAGTTCCTCGGGGGCCTCTCTGGATTCCTCTCCCGTCGATGCCGGGGCCTAAGACCTTGTGTGGAGTCGGGGCCGGAACCTGAGGATTCCTCTCCAGTGCTGACATGGATCTTGGGGTACTTCTGGAGTCTCCCCAGGGGAGTCAGTCCTCGTCTCGAATGCGGGCATGCACTTGCGCTTTCCTCCAGAGCGGTAGCAGCAGTGTCACGCAGTCCGCCGCGTGGATCAAAGGATCTATGGTTTTCCCTCGAGTCTTTCCCACGAGGCTTTCCCACGAGGCTTTCCCACAGGGCTGTCCCACGTGCACACGTGGTGGGAGTAGATCCTCGGCTTGAACGTCAAGGCAGTGCAGGGAAAACAGGTTCCTCTGGAATGGACTGACACATCTGGGGGACTCTTGGAATGGTGTCACGACCCTGGAGTTCCTCTCGCCATTCCTGTGGAGAGCGCCTCCTCTTGAGATGCGACGGGAACGCCGGGAATTCTTTCCCTACGAAACAGGGAAAGGATCCCTCATCTCGAGCTAGGAGGCGGAAACGGGGCTCCCTGGATGTGTGCGGGACCCCACGTGCTTCCTCTCGAGTAGAGACGGGTATGTCGGGGAACTTCTTGAGTTGCAGCAAGGGTGTGAAGGACCCTTTGGACGTTCCAGTGGTTAGACGTGATTGGCCTCGAGAAGCATCAGCGGAAATGGGCCTCATCTCGCCTGGAGGGCAAAACCTCCTGGATTTTCTCGAGTTGCGGCAGGTGCTCTCGACTTACGACGGGGACCTCAGGGAACCGCTCTGGTGGCCTCAGGAAAGGCCAGTCCCCATGCGAGTTCCTCGGGGGCCTCTCAGGATTTCTCTCCCGTCGATGGCGGGGCCTAAGACCTTGTGTGGAGTCGGGGCCAGAACCTGAGGATTCCTCTCCAGTGCTGACATGGATCTTGGGGTACTTCTGGAGTCTCCCCAGGGGAGTCAGTCCTCGTCTCGAATGCGGGCATGCACTTGCGCTTTCCTCCAGAGCGGTAGCAGCAGTGTCACGCAGTCCGCGGCGTGGATCAAAGGATCTATGTTTTTCCCTCGAGTCTTTCCCACGAGGCTTTCCCACGAGGCTTTCCCACAGGGCTGTCCCACGTGCACACGTGGTGGGAGTCGATCCTCGGCTTGAACGTCAAGGCAGTGCAGGGAAAACAGTTTCCTCTGGAATGGAGTGAACCATCTGGGGGTCTCTTGGAATGGTGGCACGACCCTGGAGTTCCTCTCGCCTTTCCTGTGGAGAGCGCCTCCTCTTGAGATGCGACGGGAACGCCGGGAATTCTTTCCCTACGAAGCAGGGAAAGGATCCCTCATCTCGAGCTAGGAGGCGGAAACGGGGCTCCCCTGGATGTGTGCGGGACCCTCGTGCTTCCTCTCGAGTGGAGACGGGTATGTCGGGGAACTTCTTGAGTTGCAGCAAGGGTGTGAAGGACCCTTTGGAAGTTCCAGTGGTTAGACGTGATTAGCCTCGAGAAGCCTCAGCGGAAATGGGCCTCATCTCGCCTGGAGGGCAAAACCTCCTGGATTTTCTCGAGTTGCGGCAGGTGCTCTCGACTTACGACGGGGACCTCAGGGACCCGCTCTGGTGGCCTCAGGAAAGGCCAGTCCCCATGCGAGTTCCTCGGGGGCCTCTGGGGATACCTCTCCCGTCGATTCCGGGGCCTAAGACCTTGTGTGGAGTCGGGGCCGGAACCTGAGGATTCCTCTCCAGTCCTGACATGGATCTGGGGTACTTCTGGAGTCTCCCCAGGGGAGTCAGTCCTCGTCTCGAATGCGGGCATGCATTGCGCTTTCCTCCAGAGCGGTAACAGCAGTGTCACGCAGTCCGCCGCGTGGATCAAAGGATCTATGGTTTTCCCTCGAGTCATTCCCACGAGGCTTTCCCACGTGGCTTTCGCACAGGGCTGTCCCACGTGCACACGTGGTGGGAGTCGATCCTCGGCTTGAACGTCAAGGCAGTGCAGGGAAAACAGGTTCCTCTGGAATGGACTGACACATCTGGGGGACTCTTGGAATGGTGGCAAAACCCTGGAGTTCCTCTCGCCTTTCCTGTTGAGAGCTCCTCCTCTTGAGATGCGACGGGAACGCCGGGAATTCTTTCCCTACGAAACAGGGAAAGGATCCCTCATCTCGAGCTAGGAGGCGGAAACGGGGCTCCCCTGGATGTGTGCGGGACACCACGTGCTTCCTCTCGAGTGGAGACGGGTATGTCGGGGAACTTCTTGAGTTGCAGCAAGGGTGTGAAGGACCCTTAGGAGGTTCCAGTTGCTAGGCGTGATTGGCCTCTACAAGCCTCAGCGGAAATGGGCCTCATCTCGCCTGGAGGGCAAAACCTCCTGGATTTTCTCGAGTTGCGGCAGGTTCTCTCGACTTACGACGGGGACCTCAGGGAACCGCTCTGGTGGCCTCAGGAAAGGCCAGTCCCCATGCGAGTTCCTCGGGGGCCTCTCGGGATTCCTCTCCCGTCGATGCCGGGGCCTAAGACCTTGTGTGGAGTCGGGGCCGGAACCTGAGGATTCCTCTCCAGTGCTGACATGGATCTTGGGGTACTTCTGGAGTCTCCCCAGGGGAGTCAGTCCTCGTCTCGAATGCGGGCATGCACTTGCCCTTTCCTCCAGAGCGGTAGCAGCAGTGTCACGCAGTCCGCCGCGTGGATCAAAGGATCTATGGTTTTCCCTCGAGTCTTTCCAACGAGGCTTTCCCACGAGGCTTTCCCACAGGTCTGTCCCACGTGCACACGTGGTGGGACTCGATCCTCGGCTTGAACGTCAAGGCAGTGAAGGGAAAACAGGTTCCTCTGGAATGGACTGACACATCTGGGGGACTCTTGGAATGGTGTCATGACCCAGGAGTTCCTCTCACATTTCCTGTGGAGAGCGCCTCCTCTTGAGATGCGTCGGGAACGCCGGGAATTCTTTCCCTACGAAACAGGGAAAGGATCCCTCATCTCGAGCTAGGAGGCAGAAACGGGGCTCCCCTGGATGTGTGCGGGACCCCACGTGCTTCCTCTCGAGTGCAGACGGGTATGTCGGGGAACTTCTTGAGTTGCAGCAATGGTGTGAAGGACCCTTTGGAAGTTCCAGTGGTTAGATGTGATTGGCCTCGAGAAGCCTCAGCGGAAATGGGCCTCATCTCGCCTGAAGGGCAAAACCTCCTGGATTTTCTCGAGTTGCGGCAGGTGCTCTCGACTTACGACGGGGACCTCAGCGAACCGCTCTGGTGGCCTCAGGAAAGGCCAGTCCCCATGCGAGTTCCTCGGGGGCCTCTCGGGATTCCTCTCCCGTCGATGCCGGGGCCTAAGACCTTGTGTGGAGTCGGGGCCGGAACCTGAGGATTCCTCTCCAGTGCCGACATGGATCTTGGGGTACTTCTGGAGTCTCCCCAGGGGAGTCAGTCCTCGTCTCGAATGCGGGCATGCACTTGCGCTTTCCTCCAGAGCGGTAGCAGCAGTGTCACGCAGTCCGCCGCGTGGATCAAAGGATCTATGGTTTTCCCTCGAGTCTTTCCCACGAGGCTTTCCCACGAGGCTTTCCCACAGGGCTGTCCCACGTGCACACGTGGTGGGAGTCGATCCTCGGCTTGAACCTCAAGGCAGTGCAGGGAAAACAGGTTCCTCTGGAATGGACTGACACATCTGGGGGACTCTTGGAATGGTGGCACGACCCTGGAGTTCCTCTGGCCTTTCCTGTGGAGAGCACCTCCTCTTGAGATGCGACGGGAACTCCGGGAATTCTTTCCCTACGAAACAGGGAAAGGATCACTCATCTCGAGATAGGAGGCGGAAACGGGGCTCCCCTGGATGTGTGCGGGACCCCACGTGCTTCCTCTCGAGTGGAGACGGGTATGTCGGGGAACTTCTTGAGTTGCAGCAATGGTGTGAAGGACCCTTTGGAAGTTCCAGTGGTTAGATGTGATTGGCCTCGAGAAGCCTCAGAGGAAATGGGCCTCATCGCGCCTGGAGGGCAAAACCTCCTGGATTTTCTCGAGTTGCGGCAGGTGCTCTCGACTTACGACGGGGACCTCAGGGAACCGCTCTGGTGGCCTCAGGAAAGGCCAGTCCCCATGCGAGTTCCACGGGGGCGTCTCGGGATTCCTCTCCCGAGGATGCCGGGGCCTAAGACCTTGTGTGGAGTCGGGGCCGGAACCTGAGGATTCCTCTCCAGTCCTGACATGGATCTGGGGTACTTCTGGAGTCTCCCCAGGGGAGTCAGTCCTCGTCTCGAATGCGGGCATGCACTTGCGCTTTCCTCCAGAGCGGTAGCAGCAGTGTCACGCAGTCCGCCGCGTGGATCAAAGGATCTATGGTTTTCCCTCGAGTCATTCCCACGAGGCTTTCCCACGTGGCTTTCCCACAGGGCTGTCCCACGTGCACACGTGGTGGGACTCGATCCTCGGCTTGAACGTCAAGGCAGTGCAGGGAAAACAGGTTCCTCTGGAATGGACTGACACATCTGGGGGACTCTTGGAATGGTGTCACGACCCAGGAGTTCCTCTCACATTTCCTGTGGAGAGCGCCTCCTCTTGAGATGCGACGGGAACGCCGGGAATTCTTTCCCTACGAAACAGGGAAAGGATCCCTCATCTCGAGCTAGGAGGCAGAAACGGGGCTCCCCTGGATGTGTGCGGGACCCCACGTGCTTCCTCTCGAGTGGAGACGGGTATGTCGGGGAACTTCTTGAGTTGCAGCAATGGTGTGAAGGACCCTTTGGAAGTTCCAGTGGTTAGATGTGATTGGCCTCGAGAAGCCTCAGAGGAAATGGGCCTCATCGCGCCTGGAGGGCAAAACCTCCTGGATTTTCTCGAGTTGCGGCAGGTGCTCTCGACTTACGACGGGGACCTCAGGGAACCGCTCTGGTGGCCTCAGGAAAGGCCAGTCCCCATGCGAGTTCCTCGGGGGCGTCTCGGGATTCCTCTCCCGAGGATGCCGGGGCCTAAGACCTTGTGTGGAGTCGGGGCGGGAACCTGAGGATTCCTCTCCAGTCCTGACATGGATCTGGGGTACTTCTGGAGTCTCCCCAGGGGAGTCAGTCCTCGTCTCGAATGCGGGCATGCATTGCCCTTTCCTCCAGAGCGGTAACAGTAGTGTCACGCAGTCCGCCGCGTGGATCAAAGGATCTATGGTTTTCCCTCGAGTCATTCCCACGAGGCTTTCCCACGTGGCTTTCCCACAGGGCTGTCCCACGTGCACACGTGGTGGGAGTCGATCCTCGGCTTGAACGTCAAGGCAGTGCAGGGAAAACAGGTTCCTCTGGAATGGACTGACACATCTGGGGGACTCTTGGAATGGTGGCAAGACCCTGGAGTTCCTCTCGCCTTTCCTGTTGAGAGCTCCTCCTCTTGAGATGCGACGGGAACGCCGGGAATTCTTTCCCTACGAAACAGGGAAAGGATCCCTCATCTCGAGCTAGGAGGCGGAAACGGGGCTCCCCTGGATGTGTGCGGGACCCACGTGCTTCCTCTCGAATGGAGACGGGTATGTCGGGGAACTTCTTGAGTTGCAGCAAGGGTGTGAAGGACCCTTTGGAAGTTCCAGTGGTTAGACGTGATTAGCCTCGAGAAGCCTCAGCGGAAATGGGCCTCATCTCGCCTGGAGGGCAAAACCTCCTGGATTTTCTCGAGTTGCGGCAGGTGCTCTCGACTTACGACGGGGACCTCAGGGACCCGCTCTGGTGGCCTCAGGAAAGGCCAGTCCCCATGCGAGTTCCTCGGGGGCCTCTGGGGATACCTCTCCCGTCGATTCCAGGGCCTAAGACCTTGTGTGGAGTCGGGGCCGGAACCTGAGGATTCCTCTCCAGTGCTGACATGGATCTTGGGGTATTTCTGGAGTCTCCCCAGGGGAGTCAGTCCTCGTCTCGAATGCGGGCATGCACTTGCGCTTTCCTCCAGAGCGGTAGCAGCAGTGTCACGCAGTCCGCCGCGTGGATAAAAGGATCTATGGTTTTCCCTCGAGTATTTCCCACGAGGCTTTCCCACGAGGCTTTCCCACAGGGCTGTCCCACATGCACACGTGGTGGGAGTCGATCCTCGGCTTGAACGTCAAGGCAGTGCAGGGAAAACAGGTTCCTCTGGAATGGACTGACACATCTGGGGGACTCTTGGAATGGTGGCACGACCCTGGAGTTCCTCTCGCCTTTCCTGTGGAGAGCGCCTCCTCTTGAGATGCGACGGGAACGCCGGGAATTCTTTCCCTATGAAACAGGGAAAGGATCCCTCATCTCGAGCTAGGAGGCGGAAACGGGGCTCCCCTGGATGTGTGCGGGACCCCACGTGCTTCCTCTCGAGTGGAGACTGGTATGTCGGGGAACTTCTTGAGTTGCAGCAAGGGTGTGAAGGACCCTTTGGAAGTTCCAGTGGTTAGATGTGATTGGCCTCGAGAAGCCTCAGCGGAAATGGGCCTCATCTCGCCTGGAGGGCAAAACCTCCTGGATTTTCTCGAGTTGCGGCAGGTGCTCTCGACTTACGACGGGGACCTCAGGGAACCGCTCTGGTGGCCTCAGGAAAGGCCAGTCCCCATGCGAGTTCCTCAGGGGCCTCTCGGGATTCCTCTCCCGTCAATGCCTGGGCCTAAGACCTTGTGTGGATTCGGGGCCGGAACCTGAGGATTCCTCTCCAGTGCCGACATGGATCTTGGGGTACTTCTGGAGTCTCCCCAGGGGAGTCAGTCCTCGTCTCGAATGCGGGCATGCACTTGCGCTTTCCTCCAGAGCGGTAGCAGCAGTGTCACGCAGTCCGCCGCGTGGATCAAAGGATCTATGGTTTTCCCTCGAGTCTTTCCCACGAGGCTTTCCCACGAGGCTTTCCCACAGGGCTGTCCCACGTGCACACGTGGTGGGAGTCGATCCTCGGCTTGAACGTCAAGGCAGTGCAGGGAAAACAGGTTCCTCTGGAATGGACTGACACATCTGGGGGACTCTTGGAATGGTGCCACGACCCTGGAGTTCCTCTCGCCTTTCCTGTGGAGAGCGCCTCCTCTTGAGATGCGACGGGAACTCCGGGAATTCTTTCCCTACGAAACAGGGAAAGGATCCCTCATCTCGAGATAGGAGGCGGAAACGGGGCTCCCCTGGATGTGTGCGGGACCCCACGTGCTTCCTCTCGAGTGGAGACGGGTATGTCGGGGAACTTCTAGAGTTGCAGCAATGGTGTGAAGGACCCATTGGAAGTTCCAGTGGTTAGATGCGATTGGCCTCGAGAAGCCTCAGCGGAAATGGGCCTCATCGCGCCTGGAGGGCAAAACCTCCTGGATTTTCTCGAGTTGCGGCAGGTGCTCTCGACTTACGACGGGGACCTCAGGGAACCGCTCTGGTGGCCTCAGGAAAGGCCAGTCCCCATGCGAGTTCCTCGGGGGCGTTTCGGGATTCCTCTCCCGTCGATGCCGGGGCCTAAGACCTTGTGTGGAGTCGGGGCCGGAACCTGAGGATTCCTCTCCAGTGCTGATATGGATCTTGGGGTACTTCTGGAGTCTCCCCAGGGGAATCAGTCCTCGTCTCGAATGCCGGCATGCACTTGCGCTTTCCTCCAGAGCGGTAGCAGCAGTGTCACGCAGTCCGCCGCGTGGGTCAAAGGATCTATGGTTTTCCCTCGAGTCTTTCCCACGAGGCTTTCCCACGAGGCTTTCCCACAGGGCTGTCCCACGTGCACACGTGGTGGGAGTCGATCCTCGGCGTGAACGTCAAGGCAGTGCAGGGAAAACAGGTTCCTCTGGAATGGACTGACACATCTGGGGGATTCTTGGAATGGTGGCACGACCCTGGAGTTCCTCTCGCCTTTCCTGTGGAGAGGGCCTCCTCTTGAGATGCGAAAGGAACGACGGGAATTCTTTCCCTACGAAACAGGGAAAGGATCCCTCATCTCGAGCTAGGAGGCGGAAACGGGGCTCCCCTGGATGTGTGCGGGAACCCACGTGCTTCCTCTCGAGTGGAGACGGGTATGTCGGGGAACTTCTTGAGATGCAGCAATGGTGTGAAGGACCCTTTGGAAGTTCCAGTGGTTAGATGTGATTGGCCTCGAGAAGCCTCAGCGGAAATGGGCCTCATCTCGCCTGGAGGGCAAAACCTCCTGGATTTTCTCGAGTTGCGGCAGGTGCTCTCGACTTACGACGGGGACCTCAGGGACCCGCTCTGGTGGCCTCAGGAAAGGCCAGTCCCCATGCGAGTTCCTCGGGGGCCTCTCGGGATTCCTCTCCCGTCGATGCCGGGGCCTAAGACCTTGTGTGGAGTCGGGGCCGGAACCTGAGGATTCCTCTCCAGTGCTGACATGGATCTTGGGGTACTTCTGGAGTCTCCCCAGGGGAGTCAGTCCTCGTCTCGAATGCGGGCATGCACTTGTGCTTTCCTCCAGAGAGGTAGCAGCAGTGTCACGCAGTCCGCCGCGTGGATCAAAGGATCTATGGTTTTCCCTCGAGTCTTTCCCACGAGGCTTTCCCACGAGGCTTTCCCACAGGGCTGTCCCACGTGCACACGTGGTGGGAGTCGATCCTCGGCTTGAACGTCAAGGCAGTGCAGGGAAAACAGGTTCCTCTGGAATGGACTGACACATCTGGGGGACTCTTGGAATGGTGTCACGACCCTGGAGTTCCTCTCGCCTTTCCTGTGGAGAGCGCCTCCTCTTGAGATGCGACGGGAACGCCGGGAATTCTTTCCCGACGAAACAGGGAAAGGATCCCTCATCTCGAGCTAGGAGGCGGAAACGGGGCTCCCCTGGATGTGTGCGGGACCCCACAAGCTTCCTCTCGAGTGGAGACGGGTATGTCGGGGAACTTCTTGAGTTGCAGCAATGGTGTGAAGGACCCTTTGGAAGTTCCAGTGGTTAGATGTGATTGGCCTCGAGAAGCCTCAGCGGAAATGGGCCTCATCTCGCCTGGAGGGCAAAACCTCCTGGATTTTCTCGAGTTGCGGCAGGTGCTCTCGACTTACGACGGGGACCTCAGGGAACCGCTCTGGTGGCCTCAGGAAATGCCAGTCCCCATGCGAGTTCCTCGGGGGCCTCTCGGGATTCCTCTCCCGTCGATGCCGGGGCCTAAAACCTTGTGTGGAATCGGGGCCGGAACCTGAGGATTCCTCTCCAGTGCTGACATGGATCTTGGGGTACTTCTGGAGTCTCCCCAGGGGAGTCAGTCCTCGTCTCGAATGCGGGCATGCACTTGTGCTTTCCTCCAGAGAGGTAGCAGCAGTGTCACGCAGTCCGCCGCGTGGATCAAAGGATCTATGGTTTTCCCTCGAGTCTTTCCCACGAGGCTTTCCCACGAGGCTTTCCCACAGGGCTGTCCCACGTGCACACGTGGTGGGAGTCGATCCTCGGCTTGAATGTCAAGGCAGTGCAGGGAAAACAGGTTCCTCTGGAATGGACTGACACATCTGGGGGACTATTGGAATGGTGGCATGACCCTGGAGTTCCTCTCGCCTTTCCTGTGGAGAGCGCCTCCTCTTGAGATGCGACGGGAACGCCGGGAATTCTTTCCCTACGAAACAGGGAAAGGATCCCTCATCTCGAGCTAGGAGGCGGAAACGGGGCTCCCCTGGATGTGTGCGAGACACCACGTGCTTCCTCTCGAGTGCAGACGGGTATGTCGGGGAACTTCTTGAGTTGCAGCAAGGGTGTGAAGGACCCTTTGGAAGTTCCAGTGGTTAGATGTGATTGGCCTCGAGAAGCCTCAGCGGAAATGGGCCTCATCTCGCCTGGAGGGCAAAACCTCCTGGATTTTCTCGAGTTGTGGCAGGTTCTCTCAACTTACGACGGGGACCTCAGGGAACCGCTCTGGTGGCCTCAGGAAAGGCCAGTCCCCATGCGAGTTCCTCGGGGGCCTCTCGGGATTCCTCTCCCGTCGATGCCGGGGCCTAAGACCTTGTGTGGAGTCGGGGCCGGAACCTGAGGATTCCTCTCCAGTGCTGACATGGATCTTGGGGTACTTCTGGAGTCTCCCCAGGGGAGTCAGTCCTCGTCTCGAATGCGGGCATGCACTTGTGCTTTCCTCCAGAGAGGTAGCAGCAGTGTCACGCAGTCCGCCGCGTGGATCAAAGGATCTATGGTTTTCCCTCGAGTCTTTCCCACGAGGCTTTCCCACGAGGCTTTCCCACAGGGCTGTCCCACGTGCACACGTGGTGGGAGTCGATCCTCGGCTTGAATGTCAAGGCAGTGCAGGGAAAACAGGTTCCTCTGGAATGGACTGACACATCTGGGGGACTCTTGGAATGGTGGCATGACCCTGGAGTTCCTCTCGCCTTTCCTGTGGAGAGCGCCTCCTCTTGAGATGCGACGGGAACGCCGGGAATTCTTTCCCTACGAAACAGGGAAAGGATCCCTCATCTCGAGCTAGGAGGCGGAAACGGGGCTCCCCTGGATGTGTGCGAGACACCACGTGCTTCCTCTCGAGTGCAGACGGGTATGTCGGGGAACTTCTTGAGTTGCAGCAAGGGTGTGAAGGACCCTTTGGAAGTTCCAGTGGTTAGATGTGATTGGCCTCGAGAAGCCTCAGCGGAAATGGGCCTCATCGCGCCTGGAGGGCAAAACCTCCTGGATTTTCTCGAGTTGCGGCAGGTGCTCTCGACTTACGACGGGGACCTCAGGGAACCGCTCTGGTAGCCTCAGGAAAGGCCAGTCCCCATGCGAGTTCCTCGGGGGCCTCTCGGGATTCCTCTCCCGTCGATGCCGGGGCCTAAAACCTTGTGTGGAGTCGGGGCCGGAACCTGAGGATTCCTCTCCAGTGCTGACATGGATCTTGGGGTATTTATGGAGTCTCCCCAGGGGAGTCAGTCCTCGTCTCGAATGCGGGCATGCACTTGTGCTTTCCTCCAGAGAGGTAGCAGCAGTGTCACGCAGTCCGCCGCGTGGATCAAAGGATCTATGGTTTTCCCTCGAGTCTTTTCCACGAGGTTTTCCCACGAGGCTTTCCCACAGGGCTGTCCCACGTGCACACGTGGTGGGAGTCGATCCTCGGCTTGAATGTCAAGGCAGTGCAGGGAAAACAGGTTCCTCTGGAATGGACTGACACATCTGGGGGACTCTTGGAATGGTGGCATGACCCTGGAGTTCCTCTCGCCTTTCCTGTGGAGAGCGCCTCCTCTTGAGATGCGACGGGAACGCCGGGAATTCTTTCCCTACGAAACAGGGAAAGGATCCCTCATCTCGAGCTAGGAGGCGGAAACGGGGCTCCCCTGGATGTGTGCGAGACACCACGTGCTTCCTCTCGAGTGCAGACGGGTATGTCGGGGAACTTCTTGAGTTGCAGCAAGGGTGTGAAGGACCCTTTGGAAGTTCCAGTGGTTAGATGTGATTGGCCTCGAGAAGCCTCAGCGGAAATGGGCCTCATCGCGCCTGGAGGGCAAAACCTCCTGGATTTTCTCAAGTTGCGGCAGGTGCTCTCGACTTACGACGGGGACCTCAGGGAACCGCTCTGGTGGCCTCAGGAAAGGCCAGTCCCGATGCGAGTTCCTCGGGGGCCTCTCGGGATTCCTCTCCCGTCAATGCCGGGGCCTAAAACCTTGTGTGGAGTCGGGGCCGGAACCTGAGGATTCCTCTCCAGTGCTGACATGGATCTTGGGGTACTTCTGGAGTCTCCCCAGGGGAGTCAGTCCTCGTCTCGAATGCGGGCATGCACTTGTGCTTTCCTACAGAGAGGTAGCAGCAGTGTCACGCAGTCCGCCGCGTGGATCAAAGGATCTATGGTTTTCCCTCGAGTCTTTCCCACGAGGCTTTCCCACGAGGCTTTCCCACAGGGCTGTCCCACGTGCACACGTGTTGGGAGTCGATCCTCGGCTTGAATGTCAAGGCAGTGCAGGGAAAACAGGTTCCTCTGGAATGGACTGACACATCTGGGGGACTCTTGGAATGGTGGCATGACCCTGGAGTTCCTCTCGCCTTTCCTGTGGAGAGCGCCTCCTCTTGAGATGCGACTGGAACGCCGGGAATTCTTTCCCTACGAAACAGGGAAAGGATCCCTCATCTCGAGCTAGGAGGCGGAAACGGGGCTCCCCTGGATGTGTGCGAGACACCACGTGCTTCCTCTCGAGTGCAGACGGGTATGTCGGGGAACTTCTTGAGTTGCAGCAAGGGTGTGAAGGACCCTTTGGAAGTTCCAGTGGTTAGATGTGATTGGCCTCGAGAAGCCTCAGCGGAAATGGGCCTCATCGCGCCTTGAGGGCAAAACCTCCTGGATTTTCTCGAGTTGCGGCAGGTGCTCTCGACTTACGACGGGGACCTCAGGGAACCGCTCTGGTGGCCTCAGGAAAGGCCAGTCCCCATGCGAGTTCCTCGGGGGCCTCTCGGGATTCCTCTCCCGTCGATGCCGGGGCCTAAGACCTTGTGTGGAGTCGGGGCCGGAACCTGAGGATTCCTCTCCAGTGCTGACATGGATCTTGGGGTACTTCTGGAGTCTCCCCAGGGGAGTCAGTCCTCGTCTCGAATGCGGGCATGCACTTGCGCTTTCCTCCAGAGCGGTAGCAGCAGTGTCACGCAGTCCGCCGCGTGGATCAAAGGATCTATGGTTTTCCCTCGAGTCTTTCCCACGAGGCTTTCCCACGAGGCGTTCCCACAGGGCTGTCCCACGTGCACACGTGGTGGGAGTCGATCCTCGGCTTGAACGTCAAGGCAGTGCAGGGAAAACAGGTTCCTCTGGAATGGACTGACACATCTGGGGGATTCTTGGAATGGTGGCACGACCCTGGAGTTCCTCTCGCCTTTCCTGTGGAGAGGGCGTCCTCTTGAGATGCGAAGGGAACGCCGGGAATTCTTTCCCTACGAAACAGGGAAAGGATCCCTCATCTCGAGCTAGGAGGCGGAAACGGGGCTACCCTGGATGGGTGCGGGACCCACGTGCTTCCTCTCGAGTGGAGACGGGTATGTCGGGGAACTTCTTGAGTTGCAGCAAGGGTGTGAAGGACCCTTTGGAAGTTCCAGTGGTTAGATGTGATTGGCCTCGAGAAGCCTCAGCGGAAATGGGCCTCATCTCGCCTGGAGGGCAAAACCTCCTGGATTTTCTCGAGTTGCGGCAGGTGCTCTCGACTTACGACGGGGACCTCAGGGAACCGCTCTGGTGGCCTCAGGAAAGGCCAGTCCCCATGCGAGTTCCTCGGGGGCCTCTCGGGATTCCTCTCCCGTCGATGCCGGGGCCTAAGACCTTGTGTGGAGTCGGGGCCGGAACCTGAGGATTCCTCTCCTGTGCTGACATGGATCTTGGGGTACGTCTGGAGTCTCCCCAGGGGATTCAGTCCTCGTCTCGAATGCGGGTATGCACTTGCGCTTTCCTCCAGAGCGGTAGCAATAGTGTCAGGCAGTCCGCCGCGTGGATCAAAGGATCTATGGTTTTCCCTCGAGTCTTTCCCACGAGGCTTTCCCACGAGGCTTTCCCACAGGGCTGTCCCACGTGCACACGTGGTGGGAGTCGATCCTCGGCTTGAACGTCAAGGCAGTGCAGGGAAAACAGGTTCCTCTGGAATGGACTGACACATCTGGAGGACTCTTGGAATGGTGGCACGACCCTGGAGTTCCTCTGGCCTTTCCTGTGGAGAGCTCCTCCTCTTGAGATGCGACGGGAACTCCGGGAATTCTTTCCCTACGAAACAGGGAAAGGATCACTCATCTCGAGATAGGAGGCGGAAACGGGGCACCCCTGGATGTGTGCGGGACCCCACGTGCTTCCTCTCGAGTTGAGACGGGTATGTCGGGGAACTTCTTGAGTTGCAGCAATGGTGTGAAGGACCCTTTGGAAGTTCCAGTGGTTAGATGTGATTGGCCTCGAGAAGCCTCAGCGGAAATGGGCCTCATCGCGCCTGGAGGGCAAAACCTCCTGGATTTTCTCGAGTTGCGGCAGGTGGTCTCGACTTACGACGGGGACCTCAGGGAACCGTTCTGGTGGCCTCAGGAAAGGCCAGTCCCCATGCGAGTTCCTCGGGGGCCTCTCGGGATTCCTCTCCCGTCGATGCCAGGGCCTAAGACCTTGTGTGGAGTCGGGGCCGGAACCTGAGGATTCCTCTCCTGTGCTGACATGGATCTTGGGGTACGTCTGGAGTCTCCCCAGGGGAGTCAGTCCTCGTCTCGAATGCGGGCATGCATTGCGCTTTCCTCGAGAGCGGTAGCAGCAGTGTCACGCAGTCCGCCGCGTGGATCAAAGGATCTATGGTTTTCCCTCGAGTCTTTCCCACGAGGCTTTCCCACGAGGCTTTCCCACAGGGCTGTCCCACGTGCACACGTGGTGGGAGTCGATCCTCGGCTTGAACGTCAAGGCAGTGCAGGGAAAACAGGTTCCTCTGGAATGGACTGACACATCTGGGGGACTCTTGGAATGGTGGCACGACCCTGGAGTTCCTCTCGCCTTTCCTGTGGAGAGCGCCTCCTCTTGAGATGCGACGGGAACGCCGGGAATTCTTTCCCTACGAAACAGGGAAAGGATCCCTCATCTCGAGCTAGGAGGCGGAAACGGGGCTCCCCTGGATGTGTGCGAGACACCACGTGCTTCCTCTCGAGTGCAGACGGGTATGTCGGGGAACTTCTTGAGTTGCAGCAAGGGTGTGAAGGACCCTTTGGAAGTTCCAGTGGTTAGATGTGATTGGCCTCGAGAAGCCTCAGCGGAAATGGGCCTCATCGCGCCTGGAGGGCAAAACCTCCTGGATTTTCTCGAGTTGCGGCAGGTGCTCTCGACTTACGACGGGGTCCTCAGGGAACCGCTCTGGTGGCCTCAGGAAAGGCCAGTCCCCATGCGAGTTCCTCGGGGGCCTCTCGGGATTCCTCTCCCGTCGATGCCGGGGCCTAAAACCTTGTGTGGAGTCGGGGCCGGAACCTGAGGATTCCTCTCCAGTGCTGACATGGATCTTGGGGTATTTATGGAGTCTCCCCAGGGGAGTCAGTCCTCGTCTCGAATGCGGGCATGCACTTGTGCTTTCCTCCAGAGAGGTAGCAGCAGTGTCACGCAGTCCGCCGCGTGGATCAAAGGATCTATGGTTTTCCCTCGAGTCTTTCCCACGAGGCTTTCCCACGAGGCTTTCCCACAGGGCTGTCCCACGTGCACACGTGGTGGGAGTCGATCCTCGGC
Organism: Ovis canadensis; assembly: GCF_042477335.2. NCBI lineage: Eukaryota > Metazoa > Chordata > Mammalia > Artiodactyla > Bovidae > Ovis > Ovis canadensis. Next base: position 10,137,905 of record NC_091262.1, read on the forward strand.
TTGAATGTCAAGGCAGTGCAGGGAAAACAGGTTCCTCTGGAATGGACTGACACATCTGGGGGACTCTTGGAATGGTGGCATGACCCTGGAGTTCCTCTCGCCTTTCCTGTGGAGAGCGCCTCCTCTTGAGATGCGACGGGAACGCCGGGAATTCTTTCCCTACGAAACAGGGAAAGGATCCCTCATCTCGAGCTAGGAGGCGGAAACGGGGCTCCCCTGGATGTGTGCGAGACACCACGTGCTTCCTCTCGAGTGCAGACGGGTATGTCGGGGAACTTCTTGAGTTGCAGCAAGGGTGTGAAGGACCCTTTGGAAGTTCCAGTGGTTAGATGTGATTGGCCTCGAGAAGCCTCAGCGGAAATGGGCCTCATCGCGCCTGGAGGGCAAAACCTCCTGGATTTTCTCGAGTTGCGGCAGGTGCTCTCGACTTACGACGGGGACCTCAGGGAACCGCTCTGGTGGCCTCAGGAAAGGCCAGTCCCCATGCGAGTTCCTCGGGGGCCTCTCGGGATTCCTCTCCCGTCGATGCCGGGGCCTAAGACCTTGTGTGGAGTCGGGGCCGGAACCTGAGGATTCCTCTCCAGTGCTGACATGGATCTTGGGGTACTTCTGGAGTCTCCCCAGGGGAGTCAGTCCTCGTCTCGAATGCGGGCATGCACTTGCGCTTTCCTCCAGAGCGGTAGCAGCAGTGTCACGCAGTCCGCCGCGTGGATCAAAGGATCTATAGTTTTCCCTCGAGTCTTTCCCACGAGGCTTTCCCACGAGGCGTTCCCACAGGGCTGTCCCACGTGCACACGTGGTGGGAGTCGATCCTCGGCTTGAACGTCAAGGCAGTGCAGGGAAAACAGGTTCCTCTGGAATGGACTGACACATCTGGGGGATTCTTGGAATGGTGGCACGACCCTGGAGTTCCTCTCGCCTTTCCTGTGGAGAGGGCGTCCTCTTGAGATGCGACGGGAACGCCGGGAATTCTTTCCCTACGAAACAGGGAAAGGATCCCTCATCTCGAGCTAGGAGGCGGAAACGGGGCTACCCTGGATGGGTGCGGGACCCACGTGCTTCCTCTCGAGTGGAGACGGGTATGTCGGGGAACTTCTTGAGTTGCAGCAAGGGTGTGAAGGACCCTTTGGAAGTTCCAGTGGTTAGATGTGATTGGCCTCGAGAAGCTTCAGCGGAAATGGGCCTCATCTCGCCTGGAGGGCAAAACCTCCTGGATTTTCTCGAGTTGCGGCAGGTGCTCTCGACTTACGACGGGGACCTCAGGGAACCGCTCTGGTGGCCTCAGGAAAGGCCAGTCCCCATGCGAGTTCCTCGGGGGCCTCTCGGGATTCCTCTCCCGTCGATGCCGGGGCCTAAGACCTTGTGTGGAGTCGGGGCCGGAACCTGAGGATTCCTCTCCTGTGCTGACATGGATCTTGGGGTACGTCTGGAGTCTCCCCAGGGGATTCAGTCCTCGTCTCGAATGCGGGTATGCACTTGCGCTTTCCTCCAGAGCGGTAGCAATAGTGTCAGGCAGTCCGCCGCGTGGATCAAAGGATCTATGGTTTTCCCTCGAGTCTTTCCCACGAGGCTTTCCCACGAGGCTTTCCCACAGGGCTGTCCCACGTGCACACGTGGTGGGAGTCGATCCTCGGCTTGAACGTCAAGGCAGTGCAGGGAAAACAGGTTCCTCTGGAATGGACTGACACATCTGGGGGACTCTTGGAATGGTGGCACGACCCTGGAGTTCCTCTGGCCTTTCCTGTGGAGAGCTCCTCCTCTTGAGATGCGACGGGAACTCCGGGAATTCTTTCCCTACTAAACAGGGAAAGGATCACTCATCTCGAGATAGGAGGCGGAAACGGGGCACCCCTGGATGTGTGCGGGACCCCACGTGATTCCTCTCGAGTTGAGACGGGTATGTCGGGGAACTTCTTGAGTTGCAGCAATGGTGTGAAGGACCCTTTGGAAGTTCCAGTGGTTAGATGTGATTGGCCTCGAGAAGCCTCAGCGGAAATGGGCCTCATCGCGCCTGAAGGGCAAAACCTCCTGGATTTTCTCGAGTTGCGGCAGGTGGTCTCGACTTACGACGGGGACCTCAGGGAACCGTTCTGGTGGCCTCAGGAAAGGCCAGTCCCCATGCGAGTTCCTCGGGGGCCTCTCGGGATTCCTCTCCCGTCGATGCCAGGGCCTAAGACCTTGTGTGGAGTCGGGGCCGGAACCTGAGGATTCCTCTCCTGTGCTGACATGGATCTTGGGGTACGTCTGGAGTCTCCCCAGGGGAGTCAGTCCTCGTCTCGAATGCGGGCATGCATTGCGCTTTCCTCCAGAGCGGTAGCAGCAGTGTCACGCAGTCCGCCGCGTGGATCAAAGGATCTATGGTTTTCCCTCGAGTCTTTGACACGAGGCTTTCCCACGAGGCTTTCCCACAGGGCTGGCCCACGTGCACTCGTGGTGGGAGTCGATCCTCGGCTTGAACGTCAAGGCAGTGCAGGGAAAACAGGTTCCTCTGGAATGGACTGACACATCTGGGGGACTCTTGGAATGGTGTCACGACCCTGGAGTTCCTCTCGACTTTCCTGTGGAGAGCGCCTCCTCTTGAGATGCGACGGGAACGCCGGGAATTCTTTCCCTACGAAACAGGGAAAGGATCCCTCATCTCGAGCTAGGAGGCAGAAACGGGGCTCCCCTGGATGTGTGCGGGACCCCACGTGCTTCCTCTCGAGTGGAGACGGGTATGTCGGGGAACTTCTTGAGTTGCAGCAAGGGTGTGAAGGACCCTTTGGAAGTTCCAGTGGTTAGATGTGATTGGCCTCGAGAAGCCACGGCGGAAATGGGCCTCATCTCGCCTGGAGGGCAAAACCTCCTGGATTTTCTCGAGTTGCGGCAGGTGCTCTCGACTTACGACGGCGACCTCAGGGAACCGCTCTGGTGGCCTCAGGAAAGGCCAGTCCCCATGCGAGTTCCTCGGGGTCCTCTCGGGATTCCTCTCCCGTCGATGCCGGGGCCTAAGACCTTGTGTGGAGTCGGGGCCGGAACCTGAGGATTCCTCTCCAGTGCTGACATGGATCTTGGGGTACTTCTGGAGTCTCCCCAGTGGAGTCAGTCCTCGTCTCGAATGCGTTCATGCACTTGCGCTTTCCTCCAGAGCGGTAGCAGCAGTGTCACGCAGTCCGCCGCGTGGAACAAAGGATCTATGTTTTTCCCTCGAGTCTTTCCCACGAGGCTTTCCCACGAGGCTTTCCCACAGGGCTGTCCCACGTGCACACGTGGTGGGAGTCGATCCTCGGCTTGAACGTCAAGGCAGTGCAGGGAAAACAGGTTCCTCTGGAATGGACTGACACATCTGGGGGACTCTTGGAATGGTGTCACGACCCTGGAGTTCCTCTCGCCTTTCCTGTGGAGAGCGCCTCCTCTTGAGATGCGACGGGAACGCCGGGAATTCGTTCCCTACGAAACAGGAAAAGGATCCCTCATCTCGAGCTAGGAGGCGGAAACGGGGCTCCCCTGGATGTGTGCGGGACACACGTGCTTCCTCTCGAGTGGAGACGGGTATGTCGGGGAACTTCTTGAGTTGCAGTAAGGGTGTTAAAGCCCCTTTGGAAGTTCCAGTGATTAGACGTGATTGGCCTCGAGAAGCCTCAGCGGAAATGGGCCTCATCTCGCCTGGAGGGCAAAACCTCCTGGATTTTCTCGAGTTGCGGCAGGTGCTCTCGACTTACGACGGGGACCTCAGGGACCCGCTCTGGTGGCCTCAGGAAAGGCCAGTCCCCATGCGAGTTCCTCGGGGGCCTCTCGGGATTCCTCTCCCGTCGATGCCGGGGCCTAAGACCTTGTGTGGAGTCGGGGCCGGAACCTGAGGATTCCTCTCCAGTGCTGACATGGATCTTGGGGTACTTCTGGAGTCTCCCCAGGGGAGTCAGTCCTCGTCTCGAATGCGGGCATGCACTTGCGCTTTCCTCCAGAGCGGTAGCAGCAGTGTCACGCAGTCCGCCGCGTGGATCAAAGGATCTATGGTTTTCCCTCGAGTCTTTCCCACGAGGCTTTCCCACGAGGCTTTCCCACAGGGCTGTCCCACGTGCACACGTGGTGGGAGTCGATCCTCGGCTTGAACGTCAAGGGAGTGCAGGGAAAACAGGTTCCTCTGGAATGGACTGACGCATCTGGGGGACTCTTGGAATGGTGGCATGACCCTGGAGTTCCTCTCGCCTTTCCTGTGGAGAGCGCCTCCTCTTGAGAACCGACGGGAACGCCGGGAATTCTTTCCCTACGAAACAGGGAAAGGATCCCTCATCTCGAGCTAGGAGGCGGAAACGGGGCTCAACTGGATGTGTGCGGACCCACGTGCTTAATCTCGAGTGGAGACGGGTATGTCGGGGAACTTCTTGAGTTGCAGCAAGGGTGTGAAGGACCCTTTGGAAGTTCCAGTGGTTAGATGTGATTGGCCTCGAGAAGCCTCAGCGGAAATGGGCCTCATCTCGCCTGGAGGGCAAAACCTCCTGGATTTTCTCGAGTTGCGGCAGGTGCTCTCGACTTACGACGGGGACCTCGGGGACCCGCTCTGGTGGCCTCAGGAAAGGGCAGTCCCCATGCGAGTTCCTCGGGGGCCTCTCGGGATTCCTCTCCCGTCGATGCCGGTGCCTAAGACCTTGTGTGGAGACGGGGCCGGAACCTGAGGATTCCTCTCCAGTGCTGACATGGATGTTGGGGTAAATCTGGAGTCTCCCCAGGGGAGTCAGTCCTCGTCTCGAATGCGGGCATGCACTTGCGCTTTCCTCCAGAGCGGTAGCAGCAGTGTCACGCAGTCCGCCGCGTGGATCAAAGGATCTCTGGTTTTCCCGCGAGACTTTCCCACGAGGCTTTCCCACAGGGCTGTCCCACGTGCACACGTGGTGGGAGTCGATCCTCGGCTTGAACGTCAAGGCAGTGCAGGGAAAACAGGTTCCTCTGGAATGGACTGACACATCTGGGGGACCCTTGGAATGGTGGCACGACCCTGGAGTTCCTCTCGCCTTTCCTGTGGAGAGCGCCTCCTCTTGAGATGCGACGGGAACGCCGGGAATTCTTTCCCTACGAAACAGGGAAAGGATCCCTCATCTTGAGCTAGGAGGCGGAAACGGGGCTCCCCTGAAAGTGTGCGGGACCCTCGTGCGTCCTCTCGAGTGGAGACGGGTATGTCGGGGAACTTCTTGAGTTGCAGCAAGGGTGTGAAGGACCCTTTGGAAGTTCCAGTGGTTAGATGTGATTAGCCTCGAGAAGCCTCAGTGGAAATGGGCCTCATCTCGCCTGGAGGGCAAAACCTCCTGGATTTTCTCGAGTTGCGGCAGGTGCTCTTGCCTTACGACTGGGACATCAGGGACCCGCTCTGGTGGCCTCAGGAAAGGCCAGTCCCCATGCGACTTCCTCGGGGGCCTCTCGGGATTCCTCTCCCGTCAATGCCGGGGCCTAAGACCTTGTGTGGAGTCGGGGCCGGAACCTGAGGATTCCTCTCCAGTGCTGACATGGATCTTGGGGTACTTCTGGAGTCTCCCCAGGGGAGTCAGTCCTCGTCTCGAATGCGGGCATGCACTTGAGCTTTCCTCCAGAGCGGTGGCAGCAGTGTCACGCAGTCCGCCGCGTGGATCAAAGGATCTATGGTTTTCCCTCGAGTCTTTCCCACGAGGCTTTCCCACGAGGCTTTCCCACAGTGCTGTCCCACGAGGCTTTCCCACAGGGCTGTCCCACGTGCACACGTGGTGGGAGTCGATCCTCGGCTTGAACGTCAAGGCAGTGCAGGGAAAACAGGTTCCTCTGGAATGGACTGACACATCTGGGGGACTCTTGGAATGGTGGCACGACCCTGGAGTTCCTCTCGCCTTTCCTGTGGAGAGCGCCTCCTCTTGAGATGCGACGGGAACGCCCGGAATTCTTTCCCTACGAAACAGGGAAAGGATCCCTCATCTCGAGCTAGGAGGCGGAAACGGGGCTCCCCTGGATGTGTGCGGGACCCTCGTGCTTCCTCTCGAGTGGAGACGGGTATGTCGGGGAACTTCTTGAGTTGCAGCAATGGTGTGAAGGACCCTTTGGAAGTTCCTGTGGTTAGATGTGATTAGCCTCGAGAAGCCTCAGCGGAAAAGGGCCTCATCTCGCCTGGAGGGCAAAACCTCCTGGATTTTCTCGAGTTGCGGCAGGTGCTCTCGACTTTCGACGGGGACCTCAGGGACCCGCTCCGGTGGCCTCAGGAAAGGCCGGTCCCCATGCGAGTTTCTCGGGGGCCTCTCGGGATTCCTCTCCCGTCGATGCCGGGGACTAACGCCTTGTGTGGAGTCGGGGCCGGAACCTGAGGATTCCTCTCCAGTGCTGACATGGATCTTGGGGTACTTCTGGAGTCTCCCCAGGGGAGTCAGTCCTCGTCTCGAATGCGGAAATGCACTTGCACTTTCCTCCAGAGCGGTAGCAGCAGTGTCACGCAGTCCGCCGCGTGGATCAATGGATCTATGGTTTTCCCACGAGTCTTTCCCACGAGGCTTTACCACAGGGCTGTCCCACGTGCACACGTGGTGGGAGTCGATCCTCGGCTTGAACGTAAGGTAGTGCAGGGAAAACAGGTTCCTCTGGAATGGACGGAAACATCTCGGGGACTCTTGGAATGGTGGCAAGACCCTGAAGTTCCTCTCACCTTTCCTGTGGAGAGCGCCTCCTCTTGAGGTGCGACGGGAACGCCGGGAATTCTTTCCCTACGAAACAGGGAAAGGATCCCTCATCTCGAGCTAGGAGGCGGAAACGGGGCACCCCTGGATGTGTGCGGGACCCTCGTGCTTCCTCTCGAGTGGAGACGGGCATGTCGGGGAACTTCTGGACTTGAAGCAAGGGTGTGAAGGACCCTTTGGAAGTTCCAGTGGTTAGATGTGATGAGCCTCGAGAAGCCTCCGCGGAAATGGGCCTCATCTCGCCTGGAGGGCAAAACCTCCTGGATTTTCTCGAGTTGCGGCAGGTGCTCTCGACTTACGACGGGGACCTCAGGGACCCGCTCTGGTGGCCTCAGGAAAGGCCAGTCCCCATGCGAGTTCCTCGGGGGCCTCTCGGGATTCCTCTCCCGTCGATGCCGGGGCCTAAGACCTGCGTGGAGTCGGGGCCGGAACCTGAGTATTCCTCTCCAGTGCTGACATGGATCTTGGGGTACTTCTGGAGTCTCCCCAGGGGAGTCAGTCCTCGTCTCGAATGCGGGCATGCACTTGCGCTTTCCTCCAGAGCGGTAACAGCAGTGTCACGCAGTCCGCCCCGTGGATCAAGGGATCTATGGCTTTCCCTCGAGGCTTTCCCACGAGGCTTTCCCACAGGGCTGTCCCACGTGCACACGTGGTGGGAGTCGATCCTCGGCTTGAACGTCAAGGCAGTTCAGGGAAAACAGGTTCCTCTGGAATGGACTGACACACCTGGGGGACTCTTGGAATGGGGGCACGACCCTGGAGTTCCTCTCGCCTTTCCTGTGGAGAGCGCCTCCTCTTGAGATGCGACGGGAACGCCGGGAATTCTTTCCCTACGAAATAGGGAATGGATCCCTCATTTCGAGCTAGGAGGCGGAAACGGGGCTCCCCTGGATGTGTGCGGTACCCTCGTGCTTCCTCTCGAGTGGAGACGGGTATGTCAGGGAACTTCTTGAGTTGCAGCTAGGGTGTGAAGGACCCTTTGAAGTTCCAGTGGTTAGATGTGATTAGCGTGGAGAAGCCTCAGCGGAAATGGGCCTCATCTCGCCTGGAGGGCAAAACCTCCTGGATTTTCTCGAGTTGCGGCAGGTGCTCTCGACTTATGACGGGGACCTCGGGTACCCGCTCTGGTGGCCTCAGGAAAGGCCAGTCCCCATGCGAGTTCCTCGGGGGCCTCTCGGGATTGCTCTCCCGTCGATGCCGGGGCCTAAGACCTTGTGTGGAGTCGGGGCCCGAACCTGAGGATTCCTCTCCAGTGCTGACATGGACATGGGGTACTTCTGGAGTCTCCCCAGGGGAGTCAGTCCTCGTCTCGAATGCGGGCATGCACTTGCGCTTTCCTCCAGAGCGGTAGCAGCAGTGTCACGCAGTTCGCCGCGTGGATCAACGGATCTATGGTTTTCCCTCGAGTGTTTCCCACGAGGCTTTCCCAAAAGGCTTTCCCACAGGGCTGTCCCACGTGCACACGTGGTGGGAGTCGATCCTCGGCTTGAACGTCAAGGCAGTGCAGGGGAAACAGGTTCCTCTGGAATGGACTGACACATCTGGGGGACTCTTGGAATGGTGGCACGACCCTGGAGTTACTCTCGCCTTTCCTGTGGAGAGCGCCTCCTCTTGAGATGCGACGGGAATGCCCAGAATTCTTTCCGGGGAAAGCAGGGAAAGAATCCCTCATCTGGGGCTACGAGGCGGAAACTGGGCTCCTCTGGATGTGGGCGGGACCCTCGTGCTTCCTCTCAAACGGAGACGGGGATGTCGAGGAACTTCTTCAGTTGCAGCAAGGGTGTGAAGGACGCTTTGGAATTTCCAGAGGTTAGATGTGATTAGCCTCGAGACGCCTCAGCTGAAATGGGCCTCATCTAACCTGAGGGGCAAAATCTCCTGGATTTTCTGGAGTTGCGGCAGGTGCTCTCGTCTTACGACGGTGACCTAAGGACCCCCTCTGGTGGCCTCAGGCCTGGCCAGTCCCCATTCGATTTTTTCAGGGGCCTCTCAGGATTTCTCTCCCGTCGATGCCGGGGCCTAAGACCTTGTGCTGAGTCGGTGCCGGAACCTGAGGTTTCCTGTCCAGTGCTGACATGGATCTTGGGGTACATCTGGAGTTTCCGCAGGAGAGCGAGTCCTCGTCTCGAGAGGGGGCATGTACGTGCGCTTTCCTCCCGATTTGTAGCAGCAGTGTCTCCCTTCCCATCTCGTGAATTATGGGATCTGTGGCTTTTCCTCGAGGATTTACCACGAGGCTTTACCACGAGGCTTTCCCACAGGGCTGTCCCACGAGGCTTTCGCACATGTCTGTCCCACGTGCCACCTTGGTGGCAGTCGATCCTTGGCGTGAAAGTCGAGGCAGTCCAGGGAAAACAGGTTCCTCTGGAATGGACTGAGACATCTGGGCGACTCTTGCAATGGTGGCACGACGCTGGCATACCTCTCGTCTTTCCTGTGGAGAGCGCCTCCTCTTGAGATGCGACGGGAACGCCCAGAATTCTTTCCTGACCAACCAGAGAAAGGATCCCTCATCAGGAGCTATGAGCGGAAACGGGGCTCCTCTGGATGTGGGTGGGACCCTGGTGCTTCCTCTCGAGGGGAGACGGGTATATCGGGGAACTTCGTGAGTTGCAGCAAGGGTGTGAAGTGCCTTTTGGAAGTTCCAGACGCTAGATGTGATTAGCCTCGAGAAGTCTCAGCCGAAATGGACCTCATCACGCCTGGAGGGGAGACCCTCCTGGATTTTCTCGAGTTTTGACAGGTACTCTCGACTTACGATGGGGACCTCAGGGACCCGCTCTGGTGGCCTCAGGAAAGGCCAGTCTCTATGCCAATTGCTCGGGGCCTCTCAGGATTCCTCTCCCGTCGATGCCGGGGCCTTTGACCATGTGTTGAGTCGGGGCCAGAAACTGAGGATTCCTCTCCAGTGCTGACATGGATCTTGGGGTATTTCTGGAGTCTCCCAAGGGGAGTAAGTCCTCGTCTCGAATGGGGGCATGCACGTGAGCTTTCCTCCAGAGCGGTAGCAGCAGTGTCACTCTTCCTGTCGAGTGGATCAAGGTATCTGTGGCTTTCCCATGAGGCTTTCCCAAAGGGCTGTCCCACGTGCCACCGTGGTGGGAGTGGATCCTCGGCGTGAAAATCGAGGCAGTGCAGGGAAAACAGGTTCCTCTGGAATGGACTGGCCATCTGGGGGACTCTTGGAATGGAGGCACGACGCTGGAGTTCCTCTCGCCTTTCCTGTGGAGAGCGCCTCCTCTTGAATGCGACGGGAAAGCCGGGAATTCTTTCCTGACCAAGCAGGGAAAGGATCCCTCATCTCGAGCTACGAGGCGGAAACGGGGCTCCTCTGGATGTGTGCAGTACCCGCGTGCTTCCTCTCGACTGGAGACGGATATGTCGGGGAGCTTCTTGTGTTGCAGCAAGGGAGTGAAGGACCTTTTAGAAGCTCCAGAGTTTAGGTTTGACTGGCCTTGAAAAGGAACAGCGGAAATGGGCCGCATCTCGCCTGGAGGGCAAAACCTCCTGGATTTTCTCGAGTTGCGGCTGGTGCTCTCGACTTACAACGGGGACCTCAGGGACCCGCTCTGGTGGCCTCAGTACTGGCCAGTCCCCATGCGAGTTGCTCAGGGGCCTCTCAGGATTCCGCTCCCTTCGATGCCAGAGCCTAACACCTTGTGTGGAGTCGGGCCCGGAACCTGAGGATTCCTCTCCACTGTTGACATGGATCTTGGGGTACTTCTGGAGTCTTCGCAGGGGAGTAAGTCCTCGTCTCGAATGGGGGCATGCACGTGCGCTTTCCTCCAGAGTGATAGCAGCAGTGTCACGCTTCCCGTTGCGTGGATCAAGGGATCTGTGGCTTTCCCTCGAGGCCTTCCCATGAGGCTTTCCTACGAGGCTTTCCCACAGGGCTGTCCCACGTGCCACCGTGGTGGGAGGCGATCCTCAGCATGAAGGTAGAGGCAGTGCAGGGAAAAAAGGTTCCTCTGGAATGGACTAAGTCATCTGAGGGACCCTTGGTATGGTGGCACGACCCTGGAGTTCCTCTCGCCTTTCCTGTGGAGAGCGCCTCCTCTTGAGATGCGACGGGAACGCCCAGATTTCTTTCCCGAAAGAGCAGTGACAATATCACTCATCTCGAGCTTCTAGGCGGAAATGGTGCTCCTCTGGATGTGGGAGGGACCCTCGTGCTTCCTCTGGAGGGGAGAAGGGTATGTCGGGGAACTTCTTGAGTTGCAGCCAGGGTGTGATGGACCCTTTGGAAGTTCCAGAGGTTCGATGTGATTAGCCTCGAGACGCCTCAGCTGAAAAGGGCCTCATCTAGCCTGGAGGGGAGAACCTCTTCGATTTTCTCGACTTGCGGAAGGTGCTCTCGTCTTACGATGGTGACCTAACAGACTGGCTCTGGTGGCCTCAGGCCTGGCCACACCCCATTCGAGTTTCTCCGGGGCCTCTCGGGATTCCTCTCCTTTCGATGCCCGGGACTAAGACCTTGTGTGGAATCGGGCCCGGAAACTGAGGATTCCTCTCCAGTGCTGACATGGATCTTGGGGTATTTGGAGTCTCCCCAGGGGAGTTAGTCCTGTTCTCAAGTGGGGGCATCACGTGCGCTTTCCTCCCGAGCTGTAGCAGAAGTGTCACGCTTTTCGTCACTTCGATAATGGGATCTGTGGCTTTTCCTCGAGGATTTCCCACAAGGCTTTCCCATGAGGCTTTCCCACAGGGCTGTCCCATGTGCCACCGTGGTGTGAGTCGATCTGCAGCGTGAAAGTCGAGGCAGTGGAGGGAAAACACCTTCCTCTGGAATGGACTGGGACATCTGGGGGACTCTGAGAATGGTGGCACGACCCTGGAGTTCCTCTCGCCTTTCCTGTGGAGAGCGCCTCCTCTTGAGATGCGACAGGAACGCCCAGAATTCTTTCCCGACCAAGCAGGGAAAGGATCCCTCATCTGGAACTACAATGCGGAAACGGGGCTCCTCTTGATGTGGGCGGGACCATTGTGCTTCCTCTAGAGTGGACAGGGGTAGTCGGGGAACTTCTTGAGTTGCAGCAAGGGTGTCGAGGACCTTTTGGAAGTTCCAGAGGTTAGTTGTGATTAGTGTCGAGAAGCATCGGCGGAAATGGGCCTCATTTCGCCTGGAGGGGAGTACCTCCTGGATTTTCTCGAGTTTCGGCAGGTGCTCTCGTCTTACGACGGTGACTTAAGGCAGCCGCTCTGGTGGCCTCAGGACTGGCCAGTCCCCATTCGAGTTGTTCGGGGGCCGCTAGGGATTCCTCTCCCTTCGATCCGGGGCCTAAGACCTTGTGTGGGGTCGGAGGCGGAACCTGAGGATTCCTCTCCAGTGCTGACATGGATCTTGCGGTACTTCTGGAGTCTGCCCAGGAGAGTCAGTCCTCGTCTCGAGAGGGGGCATGCACGTGCGCTTTCCTCCCGAGCTGTAGTAGCAGTGTCACGCTTCCCGTCGTTCGATCATGGGATCTGTGGCTTTCCCTCGAGGCTTTCCCACGAGGCTTTCCTACGAGGCTTTCCCACAGGGCTGTCTCACGTGCCACCGTGGTGTGAGTCGATCTTCGGCGTGAAAGTCGAGGCAGTGCAGGGAAAAGAGGTTCCTCTGGAACGGACTGGGACATCTGGGGACTCTGGGAATGGTGGCACGACCCTGGAGTTCCTCTCGCCTTTCCTATGGAGAGCGCCTCCTCTTGAGATGCGACAGGAATGCCGGGAATTCTTTCCCGACCAAGCAGGGAAAGGATCCCTCATCTCGAGCTACGAGGTGGAAACGGGGCTCCTCTGGATGTGGACCGAACCTCGTGCTTTCTTTCGACTGGAGACGGGTATGTCGGGGAACTTCTTGAGTTGCAGTAAGGGTGTCAAGGACCCTTTGGAAGTTCCAGAGGTTAGATGTGATTAGCCTTGAGACGCCTCAGCCAAAATGGGCCACATCTCGCCTGGAGGGTTGAACCTCCTTGTTTTCTCGAGTTGCGGCTTGTGCTCTCGACTTACGACAGGGACCTCATGGACCCGCTCTGTTGGCCTCAGGATAGGTCATTCCCCATGCGAGTTGCTCGGTGGCCTCTGAGGATTCCTCGCCCGTCAATACAGGCGCCTAAGACCTTGTGTGGAGTCGGACCAGAACCTGAGGATTCCTCTCCCGGGCTGACATGGATCTTGGCGTACTTCTGGAGTCTCCCAAGGGGCGTCAGTCCTCGTCTCGAGTGGGGTCATGCACGTGTGCTTTCCTCCTGAGCAGTAGCAGCAGTGTCTCACTTCCCGTCTCGTGGATCAAGGGATCTGTGTCTTTCCCTCTAGGCTTTTCCATGGGGCTTTCCCACAGGGCTATTCCACGTGCCACCATGCAGTGCTGGGAAAACAGGAACCTCCTTCCCACATAGGGGGTACACTGTCCCCTTGGGCGTGTATCTCCAGGGCATTCGCGCTTGGGGGTTGCCCACGGATGTTGGCCTCAGGCTCCACATGAGAAAAGCTCCTAATGGCATTAGCTGCCGTTCCAGACGCTGGCCCCTCAGGTCTCTGGCCGGAGCCTTGGGCTCCAGGCAACTCAAAGCCCTCGGGGCTGGCGCTCTGGGATTGCTGTAGGGAAAGGACGCCAGGAGCCCACGGAGGAGTTGGGGAGGCGCAGGGGGCATATGAAGGCGAGGACAGCGTGGGATCTAGGTGGAGGCGCTGGAGAGAGCGTCCATTGTCCCGGAATGCCTCGGAGGAGCCAGCGGGGGACAGTCCAGGCCCAGGGACCTGTGGTATGTGAAAAGGTGGGAAACCCCAGAACAAGGCAGGCTGGGAAAGGGGGCGTGGGCGGCCAATTCAAAGGGACCTAGGGGGCGTTTCCTGGGCGGTGAGCTCCCTTGGCACTGCTGAGGGCCCCTGATTGATCCACCCGGGGTTGATCCCACCATCCGCTGCGAGGGAGGGCCACAAACCAAAGCCCCCGAACTGCCCACCCACCCCGACGGGGATCTTGGTGGTCCGGGGCACAGCTGTGCCCGGGAAAAGCCCACTCACTCCACGGGACTCCGTCCAGGGTCTCTGCTTGGAAAGAGGCCAGGGGCGGCCCCCTCCATCTACGCACCCAAACCCTATTGACGTCAATGGGGGCGGAGACGCCTCCCGCTCTCCAGAGTCCTGGGCTGCTGGGTCCCCGCCCACTCGGCCAGCAGTCTGCAGTGCTCCCGTGTGCCTCTCCCACCATGGCTCCGTCCGGCTCCTCCAGCACCTCAAGCGGTACGTTTGCCCTCGGTCCATGGGGTCGGATCACGTCTCAGGGGATTTGCGGGTGGCCCGGGCAAGGGCTCTCGGCCCACGTGTCGACCCCCCCTCCCGCCCGAGAACGGCGGGGACCCATCGGCCGGGCCCGGGGTTCCCAGGCGTCAGGTGTGCCCAAAGTTGGAGGGCGTGGCATCGTTCGTTCATCTTGCTCCTTTGGCACACACATGGCTTCTCCGTTCTCTTTTCTGGGAAGACAGTGTTGTTTTAGAGGGTGCGCTGCGGGGGTCGGGGGCCGGTGGGAGCGGGGGCTGTGCTGGGATGAGGCCCTTTATCCTCACATCTTCCTGTGGGAACGGGAGTCGGGGAGCTCTGTGGCCTTGCCGCCTTCAGTGGCTTCGTCTGCACAGGGGCCTAGTGCCTTCTGCCTTCTGTCAGGCGTTACGGGGTTTGGGCTTCGCTTTGGCGGCCTTGGCCTTGGCCCTGGCCTGGGCCTTGGCCTTACCCTTGGCGTTGCCCTTGCCCTTGCCCTTGGCCTTGGGCTTGGCCTTCCCTAGGCCTTGTCCTTGGCCTTACCTTGTCCTTGGCCTTACCTTGTCCTTGCCCTTAAACTTAAACTTGACCTTGACTTTGACCTTGAACTTGACCTTGACTTTGACCTTGAACTTGAACTTGCCCTTGACTTTGACCTTGAACTTGAACTTGACCTTGACCTTGAACTTGACTTTGACCTTTGAACTTGACCTTGAACTTGACCTTGACCTTGACCTTGACTTTGACCTTGACCTTGACCTTGAACTTGGACTTGAACTTGACCAACAACGGGAGACCAGATTTGCTCAGAGCACCGGAGGTCCAGAGGCAGGGCTGTGTATCTCCCCTTCCCTTTGTGATCATTGCAAAGGCATTCCTAGCTGATAGCGGGAGTGCCCATGAAGAAGCAAGCAGTGGGAGTGTGTTTGACACGACTGTGTGCCTCAACTCCACAAGGGGCCTTTCCTCTCGAAGTAGGCCCCATGTCCCCTTGGGGAGGGTGTCATGCCTCTTTTCTCCACACTGCCAAAGGGTGGAGCAAAGCTCGCTCTGTCAGAGGTACAAAAACAGCAATTGAATGGATTTTCAAGCTCTTGCTAGGCTGCACCCTTTCAGGGCCCACTTTACTGAAACAGGTGCTCTGTGGCCCCCGGTTGGGTATGCAGGTTCACAAACAGGGTGAGATCCTGTCCAAGCCAACAATTTTCCTGAAAGACCTAGGCTCACTAAAGCTCTCCTCCAGAGCAAAGGGGATAGAGGAGATGTATGGAGGAGTCTTTGCCTTTCCCTGTGAGTGTGGGGCTACTCCCTACGGCCCCAAGCTCAGGGATAACTGCCTCTAAGAAAGGAATGGCAAGAAGCGCTAATCTTGGAGGTTGGGACAGGGAGTTCGCAGCATGTGGGGAAAGAAAGACTTCTTCGGGGAAGAAGAGGCAACCACCGGGGGTGTGTTCGCAAGCCTCTATTTGGAAGGAACACGTTTGCTTATACAACTCAAGACCTCCAGATCTGCTCAGAGGACTGAAGTTCCAGAGACAGGGCCATGTATCTCCCCTTCCCTTTGAGATCCTTGCCAAGACATTCCTAGCAGATTGTCGGAGTGCCCATGAAGAAGCAAGCAGCGGGAGTGTGCTTGACATCACTGGCTGCCTACCTGGGCTCAGCTCCTCAAGGGGCCTTTCTCTCCTGGTAGGCCCTATGTCCCCTTTGGGAGAGGGTTGTGCCCTCTTCCCTCCACACTGCCAAAGGGTGGAGGTGGAGCAAACTCGTTCTCTCCGAGGTAAAAGAAAGACAAATTGGATGGATTTTTAAGCTCTTGCTATGCTGCACCCCTCCAGGACCCACTCGAGCAAAACAGGTGCCCTGTGGCCCCTAGGTCGGGTATGCAGGTTCACACACCGGGTGTGATCCCGTCAAAGCCAAGCATTTTCCTGACAGACCTAGGCTCACTAGAGCTCTCCTCCAGAGGAAAGGGGACAGAAAAGATGTGTGTGTGGAGGTGGCTCTGCCTTTCCAGGTCCCAATCTCAGGGATAACTGCCCCTAAGAAAGGAACTGCTGCTGCTGCTGCTGCTGCTGCTGCTGCTGCTGCTAAGTTGCTTCAGTCGTGTTCGACTCTGTGCGACGCCATAGACGGTAGCCCACTAGGCTCCCCCGTCCCTGGGATTCTCCAGGCAAGAACAGTAAGTGGGTTGCCATTGCCTTCTCCAATGCATGAAAGTGAAAATGAAAGTGCAGTCGCTCAGTCGTGTCCGACCCTCAGCGACCCCATGGACTGCAGCCTACCAGGCTTCTCTGTCCATAGGATTTTCTGAAAGGAACTGCAAGAAGCACTTTTGCAGGAGGCTGGGAAAGGGAGTTCGCAGGATGTGGGGAAAGAGAGCCTCCTTTGGGGAAGAATAGGCGGCCACTTGTTTTGTGTTGCAAACCTCTATTTGAAAGGAACAGCTTAGCTTATACAAAGGGAGACCTCCAGATCTGCTCAGAGGACCGAAGTTGCAGAGGCAGGTCGGTGTATTTTCCCTTCACTTTGCGATCCTTGCAAAGACATTCCTTGCTGCTAGATGACTCAGCAAGGGCCTTTGAGACTGTTGTTTTCTTTCCTATGTTCAAAGATTCCTTCAGTTCCTAATATAGATATCCTAGAAATGATATGACATCCGTGAAAATCTGATATGTCCTGGTCAAATGCTGTCAGTTATCATTCTAGTTATCATATTAAAGCATTTCAAGTCGCAGCAGTGACCAGATGACATTGTCAATTTCTATTTCATCAGGTTTTAACCATGTCCTCTATGGTTTCACACTGATGCCTTTGCAGAAATACTGCTACTTCAAGATATATGGAAAATACTTTTTTTAAGCTTACTGATAATTTGTTTGTTTGTTTGCTTGTCTTCTGGTAAGCTGGTACCAGATGGAATTTAGTCTCCTCTCTAGGTTAAGAGAACTAAGTTTTCTTAGAATGCAATTTTTGATCACAGACTATGAGTTTCTCTACCTTTCATTGATTTATAATTGTTTTCATCATCTGTTTTTTTACTTCGGTAAAGTAAATAAGCCTTATTTAAGATTTTGGTACATGTAGGATGGACTAAGCTTTCCCCACTCTTGCAAGTTCCCTTAACCCTTCAGATTCTTCTCGTGGGACCAAGATCTCACTTTCCTCCAGAGGGACAATCCAAGCTTTTTATCAGTTGATCTGCCCCTGACATCAGAGTCAAGTTGAGCACGAGTTGGCCTATAATTTAGGCATGAAACTATGACTACATAAAGAAAAGGTGACTTTATGATTCAGGGATGGCCATGATATGCCTTGCACTTCAGAGAAAATGGGTTAAAATGATTTTTTTTCCTTCAAAACTGCACACCCAGTTCTTTCAGCATATGCAATTGAAAACATCTAGTCATTAGGTCAGTTTTCATTCCAATCCCAAAGAAAGGCAATGACAAAGAATATTCAAGCTGCTGCACAATTGCACTCATCTCACACACTAGTAAAGTAATGCTCAAAATTCTCCAAGTTCACATGAACTGTGAACTTCCAGATGTTCAAGAGGGATTTAAAAAATGCAGAGAAACCAGAGATCAAATTGCCAACATCCACTGGATCATTGAAAAAGCAAGAGAGTTCCAGAAAAAAAACCCCATCTATTTCTGCTTTATTGACAATGCCAAAGCCTTTGACTGTGTGGATCACAAGAAACTGGGAAAAATTCTGAAAGAGATGGGAATACCAGACCACGTGACCTGTCTCTTGAGAAACCTGTATGCAGGTCAGGAAGAAACAGTTCGAACTGGACACGGAACAACAGACTGGTTCTAAATAGGAAAAGGAACATGTCAAGGCTGTATATTGTCACCCTGCTTATTTAACTTATATGCAGAGTACAGCATGAGAAACACTGGGCTGGAGGAAGCACACGCTGGAATCAAGGTTGCTGGGAGAAATATCAATAATCTCAGATATTCAGATGACACCACCCTTATGGCAGAAAGTGAAGAAGAGCTAAAGAGTCTCCTGATGAAAGTGAAAGAGGAGAGTGAAAAAGTTAGCTTAAAGCTCAGCATTCAGAAAACTACAATCATTGCATCCAGTCTCATCACTTCATGGCAAATAGATGGGAAAACATTGGAAACAGCAGCAGACTATTTTGGGGGGCTTGGAAATCACTGCAGGTGATGGCTGCCTCCATGAACTTATAACATATTTATGACTTGGAAGAAAAGTGATGACCAAACTAGACAGCATATTAAAAAGCCGAGACGTTGCTTTGCCAACAAAGATCCATCCGGTCAAGGCTATGGTTTTTCCATATGTCATGGATGGATATGAAAGATGTACTATAAAGAAAGTGACAGCTGAAAATTTGATGCTTTTGAACTGTGGTGTTGGAGAAGATGCTTGTAGGTCGCTTAGACTACAAGGAGACGCAACCACTCCATCCTAAAGGAAATCAGGTCTGAATATCCATTGGAAGGACTAATACTGAACCTGAAACTCCAATACTTTGGCCACTTGATGTGAAGAGCTGACTCACTTGGAAGTTGCTTTGATTTGCCTATGAGTGTGGGAGCCCTCCCTGGGCAAAGGGCCTCAGGGGTCATTGCCACTGAATCATGACATCCAAGCAAGCGCATTCCAGCTGTGTGACATGCAGGAAGCAGGAGACTGGGAAAACTGTCTTCCTTAGAGGAAGGAAAGTCATCCACAGAGAGTGTGTTTTCAGGCCTCTCTTTGCAGCAAGTGTTTTGCTTCTCAGACATCAGAGCTGCAGGCTTGCTCTGAGGGCCTCAATTCCAGAGTCAGGGCTGTGTGTCTCACTGCACTTTCCAAGCATTGCAGACACATTCCTAGGTTGGAGCAGTGCTTCCCATGAGAAAGAAGCCTCAGGAGTGTGTCTGAGCGGGCTGAGTGCCATGCTAGGGTCACCTAGTCGAGGGCACCTTGCACATCCAATGGGCCCCAGGCGAGTAGCTATGGACCGGCCCCTCGGTTGAGATATCCCAAAGCAGGGAACAAAGCTAGCTCTGTCAGAAGGAGGAAAACAGCAATGGGATGGATTTTCAAGCAGTTGCTAAGTCACACCACGTGAGGGCTCCACGGGAAAGAAATGCGAATTTTGGCCTCTAGGCCCAGTATCCAGATGTGTGCACAGGATATTTTCCCCACAGGATCCAAGAATGTTCCAGACAGACCTAAGCTCACTAGCTCTCTCCTGCAGAGGAAATGAAATATTGTTGCTGAACCACGAAAAGATGCTGGGATTCTTGGCTTATGGAGGAGAAGAATTCAATCCAGGGCCCAAGACGAGGCTTGATTGCTCAGAGCTTTTGTGCAATCGAGTTTTATTCAAGTAGAAAGGAGATAGAGAAAGCTTCTGACAGAGACATCACAAGGGGCAGAAAGCGTACCCCCTTGCTAGTGTTAGTAATGGAGTTATATACTCTCCAATAAGTTATTACAACGAACAAAAGAATGTCTGGAGGTTGTAAAGACTCACTAGACCTACTCCCATCATTTACATTTTAAGATAACAGGATTAGCCAGAAGGTTTTTCCAGAGACCGTCCTCAAGAAGGATGCATGATTGTTATATAATCCTAAGGAATGTAGAGGGAAAAAAAGTGTGCCCTTTCTTCCTCCTTGAGAATTCTAGACCCCTCTCTCCTTGGGGACCCTCGAACTTCTTATAAACCTGCCTTGGCAATGACTCTCTCAGAAACATGATTGAACAGCCGTTTGGAGCTTCCTTTGACTTTCCCTGGGAGGGAGGGAGCCCTCCCTGAGCACAGGGCCTCAGGGGCCATGGCCAATGAAAACTAATCTCCCAGTAAGTGCTTTTCAGCCCTGTGTGACTCTCAGCCCACAGGAGGCTGAGAAAACTCTCTTCCTTGGAGGAAGGAAAGGCAGCCCAAGAGTGTGTTTTCAGGCCTGTATCTTGCAGCAAGTGTTTGGCTTGTTAGACATAAGACCTGCAGGCCTGCTCCAACAGACTCCATTCCAGAATCAGGGCCTTGTGTCTCCCTGCAGTTTCCTGGCCTCGCAAACACATTCCTAGGGGAGAGCAGTCCTGCCCATGGGGAAGCAGGCTGCGGGAGTGTGTCTGAGGGGGCCAGGTGCCATGCTGGGGTCATCTGGTCGAGGGCACCTTGCACCTCCAATGGACCCCAGGCAAGGAGTTGCAGGCCACCACCTTGCTTCTGAAATCCCAAAGTGGGGAGCAAAGCTCGCTCTGTCAGAGGGAAGAAAACAGCAACAGGATGGATTTTCAAGCAGTTGCTAGGCTGTACTGCGTTAGGGCTCCAAGGAAGAAAAATGCAGATGTTAGCCCCTACGACTGGTATCCAGGTGGGCTCCCAGGATGATTTCCCCGCAGGATCCAAGAACGTTCCAGACAGACCTGGGCTCACTAGCTCCCTCCTGCAGAGGAAACATGATAGAACAGCTGTTTGGAGGTTGCTTTGACTTCCCCTGGGAGGGTAGGATCCCTCCCTGGGTGCAGGGCCTCAGGGGCCATTGCCGCTGAGAAATGCCCTCTAAGCCAGACCTTTCCAGCCTTGTATGACTCAGCACGGAGGAGACTGGAAAAGCTATCTTCCTTTGAGGAAGGAAAGGCAGCCCCAGAGAGTGTGTTTTCACACCTGTATCTCGCAGCAAGCGTTTGCCGTCTCAGACGTCAGACCTCCAGGCCTGCTCCAACGGCCTCAGTTCCAGAGTCAGGGCCGTGTGTCTCCCTGCATTTTCTGAGCCTTGGGAACACATTCCTAGGTCAGAACAGTCCTGCCCATGGGGAAGGAGGCTGCGGGAGTGTGTCTGAGGGGGTCGGGTGCCATGCTGGGGTCCAATAGACCTGGTACCTCCAATAGACCCCAGGACAACAGCGGTGGGGCTCCCCCTGGCTTCCGAAATGCCAAAGCGAGAAGCAAAGCTAGCTCTATCAGAAGGAAGAAAAGAGCAATTAGATGGATGTTCAGGCTGTTGCTGGGCCTCACCACTTCAGGTTTCCCCCCGAGAGGAGCAGGCGCCCTGTGGCCCCTCGGTCCCATATGCAGGTTAACACACAGGATGTGTCCCCATAGGAGCCAAGAATTTTCCTGACAGACCTAGGCTCACTAGAGCTCTCCTACAGGGCAAAAGGGATAGAACAGACTGTGGATGTGACTCTGCCTTTCCCAGCGAGCATGGGGCCCTCCCTACGGCCCCGGGCTCCAGGGAAAATTGTCCCTGAAAAATGACCTCCAAGAAGCGCTTTTCCAGCAGGCTGGGATGCAGAGTTCACAGGATGTGGGGAAAGTGATCATCCTTCAGGGAAGAAGAGGCAGCCACCCAGTGTGTGTTTGCAAGCCTGTATTTGGAAGAAACTGGTTTGCTTCTTCAAGGGGAGACCTCCAGGTCTGCTCAGAGGACCGAAATTCCAGAGGCAGCACCATGCATCTCCCCTGTCCTTTCTGAGCCTTGGAAAGACATTCCTAGCTTATAGCGGTATTGCTCATGAAGAAGCAGGATGCAGGAATGTGTCAGACAAACTGGGTGCCTTCCTGGGTTCAGCTCCGTGAGGGGCCTTTCCACTCAAAGTAGGTCCCATGCCTCCTTGGGGAGGAAGTGGGGCCCGCTTGCCTCCAAATTGCCAAAGGCTGGAACAAAGCTAGTTCTATCAGAGGTAAGAAAAGAGCAATTGGATGGATGTGGAAGCTGTTGCTGGGCCGCACTGCTTCAGGCCCCCCACCCCTCCGGCCCCGAGAGAAACAGGCGCCCTGTGGCCCCTCGGTCCTGTATGCAGTTTCACACATAGAATGTGTCCCCATAGGAGCCAAGAATTTTCCTGACAGACCTAGGCTCACTAGAGCTCTCCTACAGAGCAAAGGGGATGGGACAGATGTGTGGCTGTGGCTCTGCCTTTCCCTGGGAGTGTGGAGCCGCTCCCTATGGCCCCGGGCTCCAGGGGAAATTGCCCCTGAATAATGACCTCCAAGAAGCGCTTTTCCAACTGGCTGAGACGTGGAGTTCTCAGGATGCAGGGAAAGCGAGTGTCCCTTCGGGGAAGCAAAGGCAGTCACCTGTTATCATTACTTACTAGAATAGTAGGTACCTTCTCTGGTTGGGCAGAGGCCTTCCCTACCTGATCTGAAAAAGAAAATGAAGTAGCTCGCTGATTTGAGAAATAATTCCCAGACTTGGGTTTCCAACCAGTATAGAATCCGACAATGGCCCTGTCTTTGTAGCCGCGTTAATTAACAGGTATGTGAAGCTCTAAATATCAGTGGAAATTGCATACAGCATATAGGCCCCAGTGTTCTGGAATGGTGGAAAGAAACAACCAAACTCTTGAAGAGACTCTTTCAAAATGGATCATAGAGACTGACTGTACATGGATGGGCTTGCTTCTGGCAGACTTACTCATATTACGGGTAACTGCACGTTCCCATAGTTGTGGTCCTTATGAAATTTTCTATGGGAGAACCCCCCACCCCAAATGAGGCAGGTGTTAGCAGATTCGCCACAAGTAAGGAGGTGGGATTTCACAGCAGCTGGAACAATTAGGTAAGGTAATAAATCAGGTAACTAAGTTTGTGTAAAAAAAAATATCATTCCCCCTTGAGGAACAGATTCATGAATTTGTGCTCAGTGATCAGGTGTGGCTCAATGACTGGAAACACAATTCCTTGGCCTGACATCGGAAAGGTCCTTATACTGTTGTTTTAGCCACAATTCTGAAAGAGAAGGGAATACTAGACCACCTAACCTGCCTCTTGAGAAATCTGTATGAAGGTCAGGAAGCAACAGCTAGAGCAGGACATGGAACAACATACTGGTTCCAAAAAGGAAAAGGAGTATGTCAAGGCTGTATATTGTCACCCTGTTTATTTAACTTATATGCAGACTACATCATGAAAAATGCTGGGATGGAAGATACCTGAGCTGGAATCAAGATTGCCGGAAGAAATAGCAATAAACTTAGATATGCAGATGTCACCACCATTATGGCAGAATGGGAAGAGGAACGCGTATGTCGGGGAACTTCTTGAGTTGCAGCAAAGGTGTGAAGGACCCTTTCGAAGTTCCAGAGGTTAGGTGTGGTTAGTCTCGAGATGCCTCAGCAGAAATGGGCCTCATGTCGCCTGGAATGGAGAGGCTTCTGGATATTCCCCAGTTTCAGCAGGTGCTCTCGAGTTACCACGGGGACCTCAGGGACCCGCTCTGGTGGCCTCAGGAAAGGCCAGTCCCCATGCGAGTTCCTAGGGGGCCTCTAGGGATGCCTCTCCCGTTGATGCCGGGGCCAAAGGCTTTGTATGGAGTCGGGGCGGGAACCTGAGGATTCCTCTCCAGTGCTGACATGGATCTTGGGGTACCTGTGGAGTCTCCCCAGGGGAGTCAGTCCTCGTCTCGAATGCGGGCATGCACTTGCGCTTTCCTCCAGAGCGGTAGCAGCAGTGTCACGCAGTCCGCCGCGTGGATCAAAGGATCTATGGATTTCCCTCGAGTCTTTCCCACGAGGCTTTCCCACGAGGCTTTCCCACAGGGCTGTCTCACGTGCACACGTGGTGGGAGTCGATTCTCGGCTTGAACGTCAAGGCAGTGCAGGGAAAACAGGTTCCTCTGGAATGGACTGACACATCTGGGGGACTCTTGGAATGGTGGAACGACCCTGAGTTCCTCTCGCCTTTCCTGTGGAGAGCACCTCCTCTTGAGATGCGACGGGAACGCCGGGAATTCTTTCCCTACGAAACAGGGAAAGGATCCCACATCACGAGCTAGCAGGCGGAAACGGGGCTCCCCTAGATGTGTGCGGGACCCTCGTGCTTCCACTCGAGTGGAGACGGCTATGTCGGGGAACTTCTTGAGTTGCAGCAAGGGTGTGAAGGACCCTTTGGAAGTTCCAGTGGTTAGATGTGATTAGCCTCGAGAAGCCTCAGCGGAAATGGGCCTCATCTCGCCTGGAGGGCAAAACCTCCTGGATTTTCTCGAGTTGCGGCAGGTGCTCTCGACTTCCTACGGGGACATCAGGGACCCGCTCTGGTGGCCTCAGGAAAGGCCAGTCCCCATGCGAGTTCCTCGGGGGCCTCTCGGGATTCCTCTCCCGTCGATGCCGGGGCCTAAGACCTTGTGTGGAGTCGGGGCTGAACCTGAGGATTCCTCTCCAGTGCTGACATGGATCTTGGGGTACTTCTGGAGTCTCCCCAGGGGAGTCAGTGCTCGTCTCGAATGCGGGCATGCACTTGCGCTTTCCTCCAGAGCGGTAGCAGCAGTGTCACGCAGTCCGCCGCGTGGATCAAAGGATCTATGGTTTTCCCTCGAGTCTTTCCCACGAGGCTTTCCCACGAGGCTTTCCCACAGGGCTGTCCCACGTGCACACGTGGTGGGAGTCGATTCTCGGCTTGAACGTCAAGGCAGTGCAGGGAAAACAGGTTCCTCTGGAATGGACTGACACATCTGGGGGACTCTTGGAATGGTGGAACGACCCTGAGTTCCTCTCGCCTTTCCTGTGGAGAGCACCTCCTCTTGAGATGCGACGGGAACGCCGGGATTTCTTTCCCTACGAAACAGGGAAAGGATCCCACATCTCGAGCTAGCAGGCGGAAACGGGGCTCCCCTAGATGTGTGCGGGACCCTCGTGCTTCCTCTCGAGTGGAGACGGCTATGTCGGGGAACTTCTTGAGTTGCAGCAAGGGTGTGAAGGACCCTTTGGAAGTTCCAGTGGTTAGATGTGATTAGCCTCGAGAAGCCTCAGCGGAAATGGGCCTCATCTCGCCTGGAGGGCAAAACCTCCTGGATTTTCTCGAGTTGCGGCAGGTGCTCTCGACTTCCTACGGGGACCTCAGGGACCCGCTCTGGTGGCCTCAGGAAAGGCCAGTCCTCATGCGAGTTCCTCGGGGGCCTCTCGGGATTCCTCTCCCGTCGATGCCGGGGCCTAAGACCTTGTGTGGAGTCGGGGCTGAACCTGAGGATTCCTCTCCAGTGCTGACATGGATCTTGGGGTACTTCTGGAGTCTCCCCAGGGGAGTCAGTCCTCGTCTCGAATGCGGGCATGCACTTGCGCTTTCCTCCAGAGCGGCAGCAGCAGTGTCACGCAGTCGGCCGCGTGGATCAAAGGATCTATGGTTTTCCCTCGAGTATTTCCCACGAGGCTTTCCCACGAGGCTTTCCCACAGGGCTGTCCCACGTGCACACGTGGTGGGAGTCGATTCTCGGCTTGAACGTCAAGGCAGTGCAGGGAAAACAGGTTCCTCTGGAATGGACTGACACATCTGGGGGACTCTTGGAATGGTGGAACGACCCTGAGTTCCTCTCGCCTTTCCTGTGGAGAGCACCTCCTCTTGAGATGCGACGGGAACGCCGGGAATTCTTTCCCTACGAAACAGGGAAAGGATCCCACATCACGAGCTAGCAGGCGGAAACGGGGCTCCCCTAGATGTGTGCGGGACCCTCGTGCTTCTTCTCGAGTGGAGACGGCTATGTCGGGGAACTTCTTGAGTTGCAGCAAGGGTGTGAAGGACCCTTTGGAAGTTTCAGTGGTTAGATGTGATTAGCCTCGAGAAGCCTCAGCGGAAATGGGCCTCATCTCGCCTGGAGGGCAAAACCTCCTGGATTTTCTCGAGTTGCGGCAGGTGCTCTCGACTTCCTACGGGGACCTCAGGGACCCGCTCTGGTGGCCTCAGGAAAGGCCAGTCCCCATGCGAGTTCCTCGGGGGCCTCTCGGGATTCCTCTCCCGTCGATGCCGGGGCCTAAGACCTTGTGTGGAGTCGGGGCCGGAACCTGAGGATTCCTCTCCAGTGCTGACATGGATCTTGGGGTACTTCTGGAGTCTCCCCAGGGGAGTCAGTCCTCGTCTCGAATGCGGGCATGCACTTGCGCTTTCCTCCAGAGCGGTAGCAGCAGTGTCACGCAGTCCGCCGCGTGGATCAAAGGATCTATAGTTTTCCCTCGATCTTTCCCACGAGGCTTTCCCACGAGGCTTTCCCACAGGGCTGTCCCACGTGCACACGTGGTGGGAGTCGATCCTCGGCTTGAACGTCAAGGTAGTGCAGTGAAAACAGGTTCCTCTGGAATGATCTGACACATCTGGTGGACTCTTGGAATGGTGGCACGACCCTGGATTTTCTCTCGCCTTTCCTGTGGAGTGCGCCTCCTCTCGAGTTGCGACGGGAACACCGGGAATTCTTTCCCTAAGAAACAGGAAAAGAAACCCTCATCTCGGGCTAGGAGGCGGAAACGGGGCTCCCCTGGATGTGTGCGGGACCCTCGTGCTTCCTCTCAAGTGGAGACGGCTATTTCGGGGAACTTCTTGAGTTGCAGCAAGGGTATGAAGGACCCTTTGGAAGTTCCAGTGGTTAGATGTGATTAGCCTCGAGAAGCCTCAGCGGAAATGAGCCTCATCTCGCCTGGAGGGCAAAACCTCCTGGATTTTCTCGAGTTGCGGCAGGTACTCTCCACTTACGGCGGGGACCTCGGGGACACGCTCTGGTGGCCTCCGGAACGGCCAGTCCCCATGCGAGTTCCTCGGGGGCCTCTCGGGATTTCTCTCCCGTCCATGCCGGGGCCTAAGACCTTGTGTGGAGTCGGGGCCGGAACCTGAGGATTCCTCTCCAGTGCTGACATGGATCTTGGGGTATTTCTGGAGTCCCCCCAGGGGAGTCAGTCCTCGTCTCTAATGCGGGCATGCACTTGCGCTTTCCTCCAGAGCGGTAGCAGCAGTTTCAGGCAGTCCGCCGCGTGGTTCAAAGGATCTATCGTTTTCCCACGAGGCTTTCCCACGAGGCTTTCCCACAGGGCTGTCCCACGTGCACACGTGGTGGGAGTCGATCCTCGGCTTGAACGTCAAGGCAGTGCAGGGAAAACAGGTTCCTCTGAAATGGACTGACACATCTGGGGGACTCTTGGAGTGGTGGCATGACCCTGGAGTTCCTCTCGCCTTTCCTGTGGATAGCGCCTCCAATTGAGATGCACAGGGAACGACGGGAATTCTTTCCCTACGAAACAGGGAAAGGATCCCTCATCTCGAGCTAGGAGACGGAAACGGGGCTCCCCTGGATGTGTGCGGGAGCCTCGTGCTTCCTCTCGAGTGGAGACGGGTATGTCGGGGAACTTCTTGAGTTGCAGCTAGGGTGTGAAGGACCCTTTGGAAGTTCCAGTGGTTAGATGTGATTAGCCTCGAGAAGCCTCAGCGGAAATGGGCCTCCTCTCGCCTGGAGGGCAAAACCTCCTGGATTTTCTCGAGTTGCGGCAGGTGCTTTCGACTTACGACGGGGACCTCGGGGACCCGCTCTGGTGGCCTCAGGAAAGGCCAGTCCCCATGCGAGTTCCTCGGGGACCTCTCGGGATTCCTCTCCCGTCGATGCCGGGGCCTAAGACCTTGTGTGGATTCGAGGCCGGAACCTGAGGATTCATCTCCAGTGCTGACATGGATCTTGGGGTACTTCTGGAGTCTCCCCAGGGGAGTCAGTCCTCGTCCCGAATGCGGGCATGCACTTGTGCTTTCCTCCAGAGCGGAAGCAGCAGTGTCACGCAGTCCGCCGCGTGGATCAAAGGATCTATGGTTTTCCCTCGAGTCTTTCCCACGAGGCTTTCCCACGAGGCTTTCCCACAGGGCTGTCCCACGTGCACACGTGGTGGGAGTCGATCCTCGGCTTGAACGTCAAGGCAGTGCAGGGAAAACAGGTTCCTCTGGAATGGACTGACACATCTGGGGGACTCTTGGACTCGTGGCACGACCCTGGAGTTCCTCTCGCCTTTCGTGGGGAGAGCGCCTCCTCTTGAGATGCGACGGGAACGGCGGGAATTCTTTCCCTACAAAACAGGGAAAGAATCCCTCATCTAGAGCTAGGAGGCGGAATCGCGGTTCCCATGGATGTGTGCGGGACCCTCGTGCTTCGTCTCGAGAGGAGACCGGTATGTCGGGGAACTTCTTGAGTTGCAGCAAGGGTGTGAAGGACCCTTTGGAAGTTCCAGTGGTTAGATGTGATTAGACTCGAGAAGCCTCAGCGGAAATGGGCTTCATCTCGCCTGGAGGGCAAAACCTCCTGGATTTTCTCGAGTTGCGGCAGGTGCTTTCGACTTACGACGGGGACCTCGGGGACCCGCTCTGGTGGCCTCAGGAAAGGCCAGTCCCCATGCGAGTTCCTCAGGGGCCTCTCGGGATTCCTCTCCCGTCGATGCCTGGTCCTAAGACCTTGTGTGGAGTCGGGGCCGGAACCTGAGGATTCCTCTCCAGTGCTGACATGGATCTTGGGGTACTTCTGGAGTCTCCCCTGGGGAGTCAGTCCTCATCTCGAATGCGGGCATGCACTTGCACTTTCCTCCAGAGCGGTAGCAGCAGTGTCATGCAGTCCGCAGCATGGATCAAAGGATCTAAGGTTTTCCCACGAATCTTTCCCACGAGGCTTTCCCACGAGGCTTTCCCACAGGGCTGTCCCACGTGCACACGTGGTGGGAGTCAATCCTCGGCTTGAACGTCAAGGCAGTGCAGGGAAAACAGGTTCCTCTGTAATGGACTGACACATCTGGGGTCTCTTGGAATGGTGGCACGACCCTGGATTTTCTCTCGCCTTTCCTGTGGAGAGCGCCTCCTCTTGAGATGCGACGGGAACGCCGGGAATTCTTTCCCTACGAAACAGGGAAAGGATCCCTCATCTCGAGCTTGGAGGCGGAAACGGGGCTACCCTGGATGTGTGCGGGACCCTCGTGCTTCCTCTCGAGTGGAGACGGGTATGTCGGGGAACTTCTTGAGTTGCAGCAAGGGTGTGAAGGACCCTTTGGAAGTTCCAGTGGTTAGATATGATTAGCCTCGAGAAGCCTCAGCGGAAATGGGCCTCATCTCGCCTGGAGGGCAAACCCTCGTGGATTTTCTCGAGTTGCGGCAGGTGCTCTCGACTTATGACGGGGACCTAGGGAAACGCTCTGGTGGCCTCAGGAAAGGCCAGTCCCCATTCGAGTTCCTTGGGGGCCTCTCGGGATTCTTTTCCCGTATATGCCGGGGCCTAAGACCTTGTGTGGAATCGGGCCCGAACCTGAGGATTCCTCTCCAGTGCTGACATGGATCTTGGGGTACTTCTGGAGTCTCCCCAGGGGAGTCAGTCCTCGTCTCGAATTCGGGCATGCACTTGCGCTTTCCTCCAGAGCGGTAGCAGCAATGTCACGCAGTCCGCCGCGTGGATCAAAGGATCTATGGTTTTCCCTCAAGTCTTTCCCACGAGGCTTTCCCACGAGGCTTTCCCACAGGGCTGTCCCACGTAAACACGTGGTGGGAGTCGATCCTCGGCGTGAACGTCAAGGCAGTGCAGAGAAAACAGGTTCCTCTGTAATGGACTGACACATATGGGGGACTCTTGGAATGGTGGCACGACCCTGGATTTCCTCTCGCCTTTCCTGTGGAGAGCGCCTCCTCTTGAGATGCGACGGGAACGCCGGGAATTCTTTCCCTACGAAACAGGGAAAGGATCCCTCATCTCGAGCTAGGAGGCGGAATCGGGGCTCCCATGGATGTGTGCGGGACCCTCGTGCTTCCTCTCGAGTGGAGACGGGTATGTCGGGGAACTTCTTGAGTTGCAGCAAGGGTGTGAAGGACCCTTTGGAAGGTCCAGTGGTTAGATGTGATTAGCCTCGAGAAGCCTCAGCGGAAATGGGCCTCATCTCGCCTGGAGGGCAAAACCTCCTGGATTTTCTCGAGTTGCGGCAGGTGCTCTCGACTTACGACAGGGACCTCGGGGACCCGCTCTGGTGGCCTCAGGAAAGGCCAGTCCCCATGCGAGTTCCTCAGGGGCCTCTCGGGATTCCTCTCCCGTCGATGCCTGGTCCTAAGACCTTGTGTGGAGTCGGGGCCAGAACCTGAGTATTCCTCTCCAGTGCTGACATGGATCTTGGGGTACTTCTGGAGTCTCCCCTGGGGAGTCAGTCCTCATCTCGAATGCGGGCATGCACTTGCACTTTCCTCCAGAGCGGTAGCAGCAGTGTCATGCAGTCCGCAGCATGGATCAAAGGATCTAAGGTTTTCCCACGAATCATTCCCACGAGGCTTTCCCACGAGGCTTTCCCACAGGGCTGTCCCACGTGCACACGTGGTGGGAGTCAATCCTCGGCTTGAACGTCAAGGCAGTGCAGGGAAAACAGGTTCCTCTGTAATGGACTGACACATCTGGGGTCTCTTGGAATGGTGGCACGACCCTGGATTTTCTCTCGCCTTTCCTGTGGAGAGCGCCTCCTCTTGAGATGCACCGGGAACGCCGGGAATTCTTTCCCTACGAAACAGGGAAAGGATCCCTCATCTCGAGCTTGGAGGCGGAAACGGGGCTACCCTGGAAGTGTGCGGGACCCTCGTGCTTCCTCTCGAGTGGAGACAGGTATGTCGGGGAACTTCTTGAGTTGCAGCAAGGGTGTGAAGGACCCTTTGGAAGTTCCAGTGGTTAGATATGATTAGCCTCGAGAAGCCTCAGCGGAAATGGGCCTCATCTCGCCTGGAGGGCAAAACCTCGTGGATTTTCTCGAGTTGCGGCAGGTGCTCTCGACTTATGACGGGGACCTAGGGAAACGCTCTGGTGGCCTCAGGAAAGGCCAGTCCCCATTCGAGTTCCTTGGGGGCCTCTCGGGATTCTTTTCCCGTATATGCCGGGGCCTAAGACCTTGTGTGGAATCGGGCCCGAACCTGAGGATTCCTCTCCAGTGCTGACATGGATCTTGGGGTACTTCTGGAGTCTCCCCAGGGGAGTCAGTCCTCGTCTCGAATGCGGGCATGCACTTGCGCTTTCCTCCAGAGCGGTAGCAGCAATGTCACGCAGTCCGCCGCGTGGATCAAAGGATCTATGGTTTTCCCTCAAGTCTTTCCCACGAGGCTTTCCCACGAGGCTTTCCCACAGGGCTGTCCCACGTAAACACGTGGTGGGAGTCGATCCTCGGCGTGAACGTCAAGGCAGTGCAGAGAAAACAGGTTCCTCTGTAATGGACTGACACATATGGGGGACTCTTGGAATGGTGGCACGACCCTGGAGTTCCTCTCGCCTTTCCTGTGGAGAGCGCCTCCTCTTGAGATGCGACGGGAACGCCGGGAATTCTTTCCCTACGAAACAGGGAAAGGATCCCTCATCTCGAGCTAGGAGGCGGAATCGGGGCTCCCATGGATGTGTGCGGGACCCTCGTGCTTCCTCTCGAGTGGAGACGGGTATGTCGGGGAACTTCTTGAGTTGCAGCAAGGGTGTGAAGGACCCTTTGGAAGGTCCAGTGGTTCGATGTGATTAGCCTCGAGAAGCCTCAGCGGAAATGGGCCTCATCTCGCCTGGAGGGCAAAACCTCCTGGATTTTCTCGAGTTGCGGCAGGTGCTCTCGACTTACAACAGGGACCTCGGGGACCCGCTCTGGTGGCCTCAGGAAAGGCCAGTCCCCATGCGAGTTCCTCGGGGGCCTCTCGGGATTCCTCTCCCGTCGATGCCGCGGCCTAAGACCTTGTGTGGAGTCAGGGCCGGAACCTGAGGATGCCTCTCCAGTGCTGACATGGATCTTGGGGTACTTCTAGAGTCTCCCCAGGGGAGTCAGTCATCGTCTCTAATGCGGGCATGCACTTGCACTTTCCTCCAAAGCGGTAGCAGCAGTGTAACGCAGTCCTCCGCATGGATCAAAGGATTTATGTTTTTCCCTCGAGTCTTTCCGCGAGGCTTTCTGACGAGGCTTTCCCACAGGGCTGTCCCACGTGCACACGTGGTGGGAGTCGATCCTCGGCTTGAACGTCAAGGCAGTGCAGTGAAAACAGGTTCCTCTGGAATGGACTGACAAATCTGGGGACTCTTGGAGTGGTGGCATGACCCTGGAGTTCCTCTCGCCTTTCCTGTGGAGAGCGCCTCCTCTTGAGATGCACCGGGAACGCCGGGAATTCTTTCCCTACGAAACAGGGAAAGGATCCCTCATCTCGAGCTCGGAGGCGGAAACGGAGCTCCCCTGGATGTGTGCGGGATCCTCTTGCTTCCTCTCGAGTGGAGACGTGTATGTCGGGGAACTTCTTGAGTTGCAGCAAGGGTGTGAATGACCCTTTGGAAGTTCCAGTGGTTAGAGGTGATTAGCCTCGAGAAGCCTCAGCGGAAATGGACCTCATCTCGCCTGGAGGGCAAAATCTCCTGGATTCTCTCGAGTTGCGGCAGGTGCTCTCAACTTGCGACGGGGACCTCAGGGACCCGCTCTGGTGGCCTCAGGAGAGGCCAGTCCCCATGCGAGTTCCTCGGGGGCCTCTCGGAATTCCTCTCCCGTCGATTCCGGGGCCTAAGACCTTGTGTGGAGTCGGGGACGGAACCTGAGGATTCCTCTCCAGTGCTGACATGGATCTTGGGGTACTTCTGGAGTCTCCCCAGGGGAGTCAGTCCTCGCCTCGAATGCGGGCATGCACTTGTGCTTTCCTCCAGAGCGGTAGCAGCAGTGTCACGCAGTCCGCCGCGTGGATCAAAGGATCTATGGTTTTCCCTCGAGTCTTTCCCACGAGGCTTTCCCACGAGGCTTTCCCACAGGGCTGTCCCACGTGCACACGTGGTGGGAGTCGATCCTCGGCTTGAACGTGAAGGAAGTGCAGGGAAAACAGGTTCCTCTGGAATGGACTGACACATCTGGGGGACTCTTGGAATGGTGGCACGACCCTGGATTTCCTCTCGCCTTTCCTGTGGAGAGCGCCTCCTCTTGAGATGCGACGGGAACGCCGGGAATTCTTTCCCTACGAAACAGGGAAAGGATCCCTCATCTCGAGCTAGGAGGCGGAATCGGGGCTCCCATGGATGTGTGCGGGACCCTCGTGCTTCCTCTCGAGTGGAGACGGGTATGTCGGGGAACTTCTTGAGTTGCAGCAAGGGTGTGAAGGACCCTTTGGAAGGTCCAGTGGTTCGATGTGATTAGCCTCGAGAAGCCTCAGCGGAAATGGGCCTCATCTCGCCTGGAGGGCAAAACCTCCTGGATTTTCTCGAGTTGCGGCAGGTGCTCTCGACTCACGACAGGGACCTCGGGGACCCGCTCTGGTGGCCTCAGGAAAGGCCAGTCCCCATGCGAGTTCCTCGGGGGCCTCTCGGGATTCCTCTCCCGTCCATGCCGGGGCCTAAGACCTTGTGTGGAGTCAGGGCCGAAACCTGAGGATGCCTCTCCAGTGCTGACATGGATCTTGGGGTACTTCTGGAGTCTCCCCAGGGGAGTCAGTCATCGTCTCTAATGCGGGCATGCACTTGCACTTTCCTGCAAAGCGGTAGCAGCAGTGTAACGCAGTCCGCCGCATGGATCAAAGGATTTATGGTTTTCCTTCGAGTCTTTCCTCGAGGCTTTCCCACGAGGCTTTCCCACAGGGCTGTCCCACGTGCACACGTGGTGGGAGTCGATCCTCGGCTTGAACGTCAAGGCAGTGCAGGGAAAACAGGTTCCTCTGGAATGGACTGACAAATCTGGGGACTCTTGGAGTGGTGGCATGACCCTGGAGTTCCTCTCGCCTTTCCTGTGGAGAGCGCCTCCTCTTGAGATGCACCGGGAACGCCGGGAATTTTTTCCCTACGAAACAGGGAAAGGATCCCTCATCTCGAGCTCGGAGGCGGAAACGGAGCTCCCCTGGATGTGTGCGGGATCCTCTTGCTTCCTCTCGAGTGGAGACGTGTATGTCGGGGAACTTCTTGAGTTGCAGCAAGGGTGTGAATGACCCTTTGGAAGTTCCAGTGGTTAGATGTGATTAGCCTCGAGAAGCCTCAGCGGAAATGGACCTCATCTCGCCTGGAGGGCAAAATCTCCTGGATTCTCTCGAGTTGCGGCAGGTGCTCTCAACTTGCGACGGGGACCTCAGGGACCCGCTCTGGTGGCCTCAGGAGAGGCCAGTCCCCATGCGAGTTCCTCGGGGGCCTCTCGGAATTCCTCTCCCGTCGATTCCGGGGCCTAAGACCTTGTGTGGAGTCGGGGCCGGAACCTGAGGATTCCTCTCCAGTGCTGACATGGATCTTGGGGTACTTCTGGAGTCTCCCCAGGGGAGTCAGTCCTCGCCTCGAATGCGGGCATGCACTTGTGCTTTCCTCCAGAGCGGTAGCAGCAGTGTCACGCAGTCCGCCGCGTGGATCAAAGGATCTATGGTTTTCCCTCGAGTCTTTCCCACGAGGCTTTCCCACGAGGCTTTCCCACAGGGCTGTCCCACGTGCACACGTGGTGGGAGTCGATCCTCGGCTTGAACGTGAAGGCAGTGCAGGGAAAACAGGTTCCTCTGGAATGGACTGACACATCTGGGGGACTCTTGGAATGGTGGCACGACCCTGGATTTCCTCTCGCCTTTCCTGTGGAGAGCGCCTCCTCTTGAGATGCGACGGGAACGCCGGGAATTCTTTTCCTACGAAACAGGGAAAGGATCCCTCATCTCGAGCTAGGAGGCGGAATCGGGGCTCCCATGGATGTGTGCGGGACCCTCGTGCTTCCTCTCGAGTGAAGACGGGTATGTCGGGGAACTTCTTGAGTTGCAGCAAGGGTGTGAAGGACCCTTTGGAAGGTCCAGTGGTTCGATGTGATTAGCCTCGAGAAGCCTCAGCGGAAATGGGCCTCATCTCGCCTGGAGGGCAAAACCTCCTGGATTTTCTCGAGTTGCGGCAGGTGCTCTCGACTCACGACAGGGACCTCGGGGACCCGCTCTGGTGGCCTCAGGAAAGGCCAGTCCCCATGCGAGTTCCTCGGGGGCCTCTCGGGATTCCTCTCCCGTCGATGCCGGGGCCTAAGACCTTGTGTGGAGTCAGGGCCGAAACCTGAGGATGCCTCTCCAGTGCTGACATGGATCTTGGGGTACTTCTGGAGTCTCCCCAGGGGAGTCAGTCATCGTCTCTAATGCGGGCATGCACTTGCACTTTCCTCCAAAGCGGTAGCAGCAGTGTAACGCAGTCCGCCGCATGGATCAAAGGATTTATGGTTTTCCCTCGAGTCTTTCCGCGAGGCTTTCCCACGAGGCTTTCCCACAGGGCTGTCCCACGTGCACACGTGGTGGGAGTCGATCCTCGGCTTGAACGTCAAGGCAGTGCAGGGAAAACAGGTTCCTCTGGAATGGACTGACAAATCTGGGGACTCTTGGAGTGGTGGCATGACCCTGGAGTTCCTCTCGCCTTTCCTGTGGAGAGCGCCTCCTCTTGAGATGCACCGGGAACGCCGGGAATTCTTTCCCTACGAAACAGGGAAAGGATCCCTCATCTCGAGCTCGGAGGCGGAAACGGAGCTCCCCTGGATGTGTGCGGGATCATCTTGCTTCCTCTCGAGTGGAGACGTGTATGTCGGGGAACTTCTTGTGTTGCAGCAAGGGTGTGAATGACCCTTTGGAAGTTCCAGTTGTTAGATGTGATTAGCCTCGAGAAGCCTCAGCGGAAATGGACCTCATCTCGCCTGGAGGGCAAAATCTCCTGGATTTTCTCGAGTTGCGGCAGGTGCTCTCAACTTGCGACGGGGACCTCAGGGACCCGCTCTGGTGGCCTCAGGAAAGGCCAGTCCCCATGCGAGTTACTCGGGGGCCTGTCGGGATTCCTCTCCCGTCGATGCTGGGGCTTAAGACCTTGTGTGGAGTCGGGGCCGGAACCTGAGGATTCCTCTCCAGTGCTGACATGGATCTTGTGGTACTTCAGGAGTCTCCCCAGGAGAGTCAGTGCTCGTCTCGAATGCGGGCATGCACTTGCGATTTCCTCCAGAGCGGTAGCAGCAGTGTCACACAGTCCGCCGCATGGATCAAAGGATCTATGGTTTTCCCTCGAGTCTTTCCCACTAGGCTTTTCGACGAGGCTTTCCCAAAGGGCTGTCCCACGTGCACACGTGGTGGGAGTCGATGCTCGGCTTGAACGTCAAGGCAGTGCAGGGAAAACAGGTTCCTCTGGAATCTACTCGCACATCTGGGGGACTCTTGGAATGGTGGCACGACCCTGGAGTTCCTCTCGCCTTTCCTGTGGAGAGCGCCTCCTCTTGAGATGCGACGGTAACGCCGGGAATTCTTTCCCTAATAAACAGGGAAAGGATCCCTCATCTCGAGCTAGGAGGCGGAAACGGGGCTCCCCTGGATGTGTGCGGGACCCCACGTGCTTCATCTCGAGTGGAGACGGGTATGTCGGGGAACTTCTTGAGTTGCAGCAAGGGTGTGAAGGACCCTTTGGAAGTTCCAGTGGTTAGATGTGATTAGCCTCGAGAAGCCTCAGGGGAAATGGGCCTCATCTCGCCTGGAGGGCAAAACCTCCTGGATTTTCTCGAGTTGTGGCAGGTGCTCTCAACTTACGATGGGGACCTCTGGGACCCGCTCTGGTGGCCTCAGGAAAGGCCAGTCCCCATGCGAGTTCCTCGGGGGCCTGTCGGGATTACTCTCCCGTCGATGCCGGGGCCTAAGACCTTGTGTGGAGTCGGGGCCGGAACCTGAGGATTCCTCTCCAGTGCTGACATGGATCTTGGGGTACTTCTGGAGTCTCCCCAGGGGAGTCAGTGCTCGTCTCGAATGCGGGCATGCACTTGCGCTTTCCTCCATAGCGGTAGCAGCAGTGTCACGCGGTCCGCCGCGTGGATCAAAGGATCTATGGTTTTCCCTCGAGTCTTTCCCAGGAGGCTTTCCCACGAGGCTTTTCCACAGGGCTGTCCCACGTGCCACCGTGGTGGGAGTCGATCCACGGTATGAACGTGGAGGCAGTGCAGGGAAAACAGGTTCCTCTGGAAGGGACTGACACATCTGGGGGACTATTGTAATGTTGGCACGACCCTGGAGTTCCTCTCGCCGTTCCTGTGGAGAGCGCCTCCTCTTGAGATGCGACGGGAACGCCGGGAATTCTTTCCCTACGAAAGAGGGAAAGGATCCCTCATCTCGAGCTAGGAGGCGGAAACGAGGCTACCCTGGATGTGTGCGGGACCCTCGTGCTTCCTCTCGAGTGGAGACGGGTATGTCGGGGAACTTCTTGAGTTGCAGCAAGGGTGTGAAGGACCCTTTGGAAGTTCCAGTGGTTAGATGTGATTAGCCTCGAGAAGCCTCAGCGGAAATGGGCCTCATCTCGCCTGGAGGGCAAAACCTCCTGGATTTTCTCGAGTTGCGGCAGGTGCTCTCGACTTACTACGGGGACCTCAGGGACCCGCTCTGGTGGCCTCAGGAAAGGCCAGTCCCCATGCGAGTTCCTCGGGGGCCTCTCGGGATTCCTCTCCCGTCGATGCCGGGGCCTAAGACCTTGTGTGGAGTCGGGGCCGGAACCTGAGGATTCCTCTCCAGTGCTGACATTGATCTTGGGGTACTTCTGTAGTCTCCCCAGGGGAGTCAGTCCTCGTCTCGAATGCGGGCATGCACTTGCGTTTTCCTCCAGAGCGGTAGCAGCACTGTCACGCAGTCCGCCACGTGGATCAAAGGATCTATGGTTTTCCCTCGAGTCTTTCCCACGAGGCTTTCCCACGAGGCTTTCCCACAGGGATGTCCCACGTGCACACGTGGTGGGAGTCGATCCTCGGCTTGAACGTCAAGGCGGTGCAGGGAAAACAGGTTCCTCTGGAATGGACTGACACATCTGGGGGACTCTTGGAATGGTGGCACGACCCTGGAGTTCCTCTCGCCTTTCCTGTGGAGAGCGCCTCCTCTTGAGATGCGACGGGAACGCCGGGAATTCTTTCCCTAAGAAACAGGGAGAGGATCCCTCATCTCGAGCTAGGAGGCGGAAACGGGGCTCCCCTGGATGTGTGCGGGACCCTCGTGCTTCCTCTCGAGTGGAGACGGGTATGTCGGGGAACTTCTTGAGTTGCAGCAAGGGTGTGAAGGACCCTTTGGAAGTTCCAGTGGTTAGATGTGATTAGCCTCGAGAAGCCTCAGCGGAAATGGGCCTCATCTGGCCTGGAGGGCAAAACCTCCTGGATTTTCTCCAGTTGAGGCAGGTGCTCTCGACTTAACACGGGGACCTGAGGGACCCGCTCTGGTGGCCTCAGGAAAGGCCAGTCCCCATGCGAGTTCCTGGGGGGCCTCTCGGGATTACTCTCCCGTCGATGCCGGGGCCTAAGACCTTGTGTGGAGTCGGGGCCGGAACCTGAGGATTCCTCTCCAGTGCTGACATGAATCTTGGGGTACTTCTGGAGTCCCCCAGGGGAGTCAGTCCTCGTCTCGAATGCGGGCATGCACTTGCGCTTTCCTCCTGAGCGGTAGCAGCAGTGTCACGCAGTCCGCCGCGTGGATCAAAGGATCTATGGTTTTCCCTCGAGTCTTTCCCACGAGGCTTTCCCACGAGGCTTTCTCAAAGGGCTGTACCACGTGCACACGTGGTGGGAGTCGATCCTCGGCTTGAACGTCAAGGCAGTGCAGGGAAAACAGGTTCCTCTGGAATGGACTGACACATCTGGGGGACTCTTGGAATGGTGGCACGACCCTGGAGTTCCTCTCGCCTTTCCTGTGGAGAGCGCCTCCTCTTGAGATGGGACGGGAACGCCGGGAATTCTTTCCCTACGAAACAGGGAAAGGATCCCTCATCTCGAGCTAGAAGGTGGAAACGGGGCTCCCCTGCATATGTGCGGGACCCTCGTCTTCCCCTCGATGGGAGACGGGTATGTCGGGGAACTTCTTGAGTTGCAGCAAGGGTGTGAAGGACCCTTTGGAAGTTCCAGTGGTTAGATGTGATTAGCCTCGAGAAGCCTCAGCGGAAATGGGCCTCATCTCGCCTGGAGGGCAAAACCTCCTGGATTTTCTCGAGTTGCGGCAGGTGCTCTCGACTTACGACGGGGACCTCAGGGACCCGCTCTGGTGGCCTCAGGAAAGGCCAGTCCCCATGCGAGTTCCTCGGGGGCCTCTCGGGATTCCTCTCCCGTCGATGCCGGGGCCTAAGACCTTGTGTGGAGTCGGGGCCGGAACCTGAGGATTCCTCTCCAGTGCTGACATGGATCTTGGGGTACTTCTGGAGTCTCCCCAGGGGAGTCAGTCGTCGTCTCGAATGCAGGCATGCACTTGCGCTTTCCTCCAGAGCGGTAGCAGCAGTGTCACGCAGTCCGCCGCGTGGATCAAAGGATCTATGGTTTTCCCTCGAGTCTTTCCCACGAGGCTTTCCCACGAGGCTTTCCCACAGGGCTGTCCCACGTGAACACGTGGTGGGAGTCGATCCTCGACTTAAACGTCAAGGCAGTGCAGGGAAAACAGGTTCCTCTGGAATGGACTGACACATCTGGGGGACTCTTGGAATGGTGGCACGACCCTGGAGTTCCTCTCGCCTTTCCTGTGGAGAGCGCCTCCTCTTGAGATGCGACGGGAACGCCGGGAATTCTTTCCCTACGAAACAGGGAAAGGATCCCTCATCTCGAGCTAGGAGGCGGAAACGGGGCTCCCCTGGATGTGTGCGGGACACCAAGTGCTTCCTCTCGAGTGGAGACGGGTATGTCGGGGAACTTCTTGAGTTGCAACAAGGGTGTGAAGGACCCTTTGGAAGTTCCAGTGGTTAGACGTGATTGGCCTCGAGAAGCCTCAGCGGAAATGGGCCTCATCTCGCCTGGAGGGCAAAACCTCCTGGATTTTCTCGAGTTGCGGCAGGTACTCTCGACTTACGACGGGGCCCTCAGGGACCCGCTCTGGTGGCCTCAGGAAAGGCCCGTCCACATGCGAGTTCCACGGGGGCCTCTCGGGATTCCTCTCCCGTCGATGCCGGGGCCTAAGACCTTGTGTGGAGTCGGGACCGGAACCTGAGGATTCCTCTCCAGTGCTGACGTGGATCTTGGGGTACTTCTGGAGTCTCCCCAGGGAAGTAAGTCCTCGTCTCGAATTCGGGCATGCACTTGCGCTTTCCTCCAGAGCGGTAGTAGCAGTGTCACGCAGTCTGCTGCGTGGATCAAATTATCTGTGGTTTTCCCTCGAGTCTTTCCCACGAGGCTTTCCCACGAGGCTTTCCCACAGGGCTGTCCCACGTGCACACGTGGTGGGAGTCGATCCTCGGCTTGAAGGTCAAGGCAGTGCAGGGAAAACAGGTTCCTCTGGAATGGACTGACACATCTGGGGGACTCTTGGAATGGTGGCACGACCCTGGATTTCCTCTCGACTTTCCTGTGGAGATCGCCTCCTCTTGAGATGCGACGGGAACGCCGGGAATTCTTTCCCTACGAAACAAGGAAAGGATCCCTCATCTCGAGCTAGGAGGCGGAAACGGGGCTCCCCTGGATGTGTGCGGGACCCTCGTGCTTCCTCTCGAAAGTAGACGTGTATGTCGGGAAACTTCTTGAGTTGCAGCAAGGGTGTGAAGGACCCTTTGGAAGTTCCAGTGGTTAGATGTGATTAGCCTCGAGAAGCCTCAGCCGAAAAGGGCCTCATCTCGCCTGGAGGGCAAAACCTCCTGGATTTTCTCGAGTTGCGGCAGGTGCTCTCAGCTTACGACGGGGCCCTCAGGGACCCGCTCTGGTGGCCTCAGGAAAGGCCAGTCCCCATGCGAATTCCTCGCGGGTCTCTCAGGATTCCTCTCCCATCGATGCCGGGGCCTAAGACCTTGTGTGGAGTCGGGGCCAGATCCTGAGGATTCCTCTCCAGTGCTCACATGGATCTTGGGGTACTTCTGGAGTCTCCCCAGGTGAGTCAGTCCTCGTCTCGAATACGGGCATGCACTTGCGCTTTCCTCCAGAGCGGTAGCAGCAGTGTCACGAATTCCACCACGTGGATCAAAGGATCTATGGTTTTCCCTCGAGACTTTCCCACGAGGGTTTCCCATGAGGCCTTCCCACAGGGCTGTCCCACGTGCACAGGTGGTGGGAGTCGATCCTCGGCTTGAGCGTCAAGGCAGTGCAGGGAAAAAAGGTTCCTCTGGAATGGACTGACACATCTGGGGAACTCTTGGAATGGTGACACGACCCTGGACTTCCTCTCGTCTTTCCTGTGGAGAGCGCCTCCTCTTGAGATGCGACGGGAACGCCGGGAAATCTTTCCCTATGAAACAGGGAAAGGATCCCTCATCTCGAACTAGGAGACGGAATCGGGGCTCCCCTGGATGTGTGCGGGACCCTCGTGCTTCCTCTGGAGTGGAGACGTGTATGTCAGGGAATTTCTTGAGTTGCAGCAAGGGTGTGAAGGACCCTTGGGAAGTTCCAGTGGTTAGATGTGATTATCCTCGAGAAGCCTCAGCGGAAATGGGCCTCATCTCGTCTGGAGGGCAAAACATCCTGGATTTTCTCGAGTTGCGGCAGGTGCTCTCCACGTACGACGGGGACCTCAGGGACCCGCTCTGGTGGCCTCAGGAAAGGCCAGTCCCCATGCGAGTTCCTCGGGGGCCTCTCGGGATTCCTCTCCCGTCGATGCCGGGGCCTAAAACCTTGTGTGGAGTCGGGGCCGGAAACTGAGGATTCCTCTTCAATGATGACATGGATCCAGGGGTACTTCTGGAGTCTCCCCAGGGGAGTCAGTCCTCGTCTCGAATGCGGGCATGCACTTGCACTTTCCTCCTGAGCGGTAGCAGCAGTGTCACGCAGTCCGCCGCGTGGATCAAACGATCTATGGTTTTCCCTCGAGTCTTTCCCACGAGGCTTTCCCACGAAGCTTTCGCACAGGGATGTCGCACGTGCACACGTGGTGGGAGTCGATCCTCGGCTTGAACGTCAAGGCAGTGCAGGGAAAACAGGTTCCTCTGCAATGGACTGACACATCTGGGGGACTCTTGGAATGGTGGCACGATCCTGGATTTCCTCTCGACTTTCCTGTGGAGAGCGCCTCCTCTTGAGATGCGACGGGAACGCCGGGAATTATTTCCCTACGAAACAAGGAAAGGATCCCTCATCTCGAGCTAGGAGGCGGAAACGGGGCTCCCCTGGATGTGTGCGGGACCCTCGTGCTTCCTCTCGAGAGTAGACGTGTATGTCGGGAAACTTCTTGAGTTTCAGCAAGGGTGTGAAGGACCCTTTGGAAGTTCCAGTGGTTAGATGTGATTAGCCTCGAGAAGCCTCAGCTGAAAAGGGCCTCATCTCGCCTGGAGGGCAAAACCTCCTGGATTTTCTCGAGTTGCGGCAGGTGCTCTCAGCTTACGACGGGGCCCTCAGGGACCCGCTCTGGTGGCCTCAGGAAAGGCCAGTCCCCATGTGAATTCATCGGGGGTCTCTCAGCATTCCTCTCCCATCGATGCCGGGGCCTAAGACCTTGTGTGGAGTCGGGGCCGGATCCTGAGGATTCCTCTCCAGTGCTGACATGGAACTTGGGGTACTTCTGGAGTCTCCCCAGGGGAGTCAGTCCTCGTCTCGAATGCGGCATGCACTTGCGCTTTCCTCCAGAGAGGTATCAGCAGTGTCACGCATTCCACCGCGTGAATCAAAGGATCTATGGTTTTCCCTCGAGTCTTTCCCACGAGGCTTTCCCAGGAGGCTTTCTCACTCTGCTTTCCACGTGCACACGTGGTATGAGTCGATCCTCGGCTTGAACGTCAAGGCAGTGCAGGGAAATCAGGTTCCTCTGGAATGGACTGACAGATCTGGGGGACTCTTGGAATGGTGGCACGACCCTGGATTTCCTCTCGCCTTTCCTGTGGAGAGCGCCTCCTCTTGAGATGCGACGGGAACGCCGGGAATTCTTTCCCTACGAAAGAGGGAGAGGATCCCTCATCTCGAGCTAGGAGGCGGAAACGGGGCTCCCTTGGATGTGTGCGGGACCCTTGTGCTTCCTCTCGAGAGTAGACGTGTATGTCGGGGAACTTCTTGATTTGCAGCAAGGGTGTGAAGGACCCTTTGGAAGTTCCAGTCGTTAGATGTGATTAGCCTCGAGAAGCCTCAGCTGAAAAGGGCCTCATCTCGCCTGGAGGGCAAAACCTCCTGGATTTTCTCGAGTTGCGGCAGGTGCTCTCAGCTTACGACGGGGCCCTCAGGGACCCGCTCTGGTGGCCTCAGGAAAGGCCAGTCCCCATGCGAATTCCTCGGTTGTCTCTCAGGATTCCTCTCCCATCGATGCCGGGGCCTAAGACCTTGTGTGTAGTCGGGGCCAGAACCTGAGGATTCCTCTCCAGTGCTGACATGGATCTTGGGGTACTTCTGGAGTCTCCCCAGGGGAGTCAGTCCTCGTCTCGAATGCGGGCATGCACATGCACTTACCTCCAGAGCGGTAGCAGCAGTGTCACGCAATCCGCCGCGTGGATCAAAGGATCTATGATTTTCCCTCGAGTCTTTCCCACGAGGCTTTCCCACAGGGCTGTCCCACGTGCACACGTGGTGGGAGTCGATCCTCGGCTTGAACGTCAAGGAAGTGCAGGGAAAACAGTTTCCTCTGGAATGGACTGACACATCTGAGGGACTCTTAGAATGGTGGCACGACCCTGGAGTTCCTCTCTCCTTTGCTGTGGAGAGCGCCTCCTCTTGAGATGCGACGGGAACGCCGGGAATTCTTTCCCTAAGAAACAGGGAAAGGTTCCCACATCTCGAGCTAGGAGGCGGAAACGGGGCTCCCCTGGATGAGTGCGGGACCCTCGTGCTTCCTCTCGAGTGGAGACGGGTATGTCGGGAAACTTCTTGAGTTGCAGCAAGGGTGTGAAGGACCCTTTGGAAGTTCCAGTGGTTAGATGTGATTAGCCTCAAGAAGCCTCAGCGGAAATGGGCCTCATCACGCCTGGAGGGCAAAACCTCCTGGATTTTCTCGGGTTGCGGCAGGTGTTCTGACTTACGACGGGGACATCAAGGACCCGCTCTGGTGGCCTCAGGAAAGGCCAGTCCCCATGCGAGTTTCTCGGGGGCCTCTCAGGATTCCTCTCCCTTCGATGCCAGGGCCTAAAACCTTGTGTGGAATCCGGGCCGGAACCTGAGAATTCCTCTCCAGTGCTGACATGGATCTTGGGGTACTTCTGGAGTCTTCCCAGGGGAGTAAGTCCTCGTCTCCAATGGGGGCATGCACGTGCGCTTTCCTCCAGAGTGGTAGCAGCAGTGACACGCTTCCCGTTGCGTGGATCAAGGGATCTGTGGCTTTCCCTCGAAGCTTTCCCACGAGGCTTTCCCACAGGGCTGTCCCACGTGCCACCGTGGTGGGAGTCGATCCTCGGCGTGAAAGTCGAGGCAGTGCAGGGAAAACAGGTTCCTCTAGAATGGACTGAGATATTTGGGGGACTCTTGGAATGGCGGCACGATCCTGGAGTTCCTCTCGCCTTTGCTGTGGAGAGTGCCTCCTCTTGAGATGCGACGGGAACGCCGGGAATTCTTTCCCGACCAAACAGGGAAAGGATCCCTCATCTCGAGCTATGAGGCCGAAACGGGGCTCCTCTGGATGTGTGCGGGACCCTCGTGCTTCCTCTAGAGTGGAGACGGGGATATCGGGGAACTTCTTGAGTTCCAGCAAGGGTGTGAAGGACCTTTTGGAAGTTCCAGGGGTTAGATGTGATTAGCCTTCAGAAGCCTCAGCGGAAATGGGCCTCATCTCGCCTGGAGGGCAAAACCTTCTGGATTTTCTCGTGTTGCGGCAGGTGCTCTCGACTTATGGCGGGAACCTCAGGGACCCGCTCTGGTGGCCTCAGGATAGGCCAGTCCCCTTGCGAGTTGCTCGGGGGCCTCTGGGATTCCTCTCCCTTCGATGCCGGGGCCTAAGACCT
Source organism: Ovis canadensis (assembly GCF_042477335.2). Classification (NCBI taxonomy): domain Eukaryota; kingdom Metazoa; phylum Chordata; class Mammalia; order Artiodactyla; family Bovidae; genus Ovis; species Ovis canadensis. The sequence continues at coordinate 10,182,282 of NC_091262.1, forward strand.
TGTGTGGAGTCGGGGCCGGAACCTGATTATTCCTCTCCTCTGCTGACATGGATCTTTCCGTTCTTCTGGAGTCTCCCCAGGGGAGTAAGTCCTCATCTCGAATGGGAACATGCACCTGCGCTTTCCTCCAGAGCTGTAGCAGCAGTGTCACGCTTTCCATCGCCTGGATCAAGGGATCTGTGGCTTTCACTCCAGGCTTTCCCACGAGGCTTTCCCACGAGGCTTCCCCACAGGGATCATACGTGCCACCTTGGTTTGCGTCCATCCTTGGCGTGAAAGTCGAGGCAGTGCAGGGAAAACAGGTTCTTCTGAAGTGGACTGAGATATTTGGGGGACTCTTGGAATGGCGGCACGATGCTGGAGTTCCTCTCGCCTTTGCTGTGGAGAGCGCCTCCTCTTGAAATGCGACAGGAACGCCCAGAATTCTTTCCCGACCAAGCAGGGAAAGTATCCCTCATCTTGAGCTCTGAGGAAGAAACGGGGCTCCTCTGAATATGGGTGGGACCCTCGTGCTTCCTCTCGAGTGGAGACGGGGATATTGGGGAACTTCTTGAGTTTCAGCAAGGGTGGGAAGGACCTTTTGGAAGTTCCAGGGCTTAGATGTGATTAGCCTTGAGAAGCCTCAGCGGAAATGGGCCTCATCTCGCCTGGAGGGCAAAACCTCCTGGATTTTCTCGAGTTGCGGCAGGTGCTCTCGACTTATGACAGGGACCTCAGGGACCCGCTCTGGTGGCCTCAGGAAAGGTCATTCCCAATGCGAGTTGCTCAGGGGCCTCTCGGGATTCCTCTCCCTTTGATGCCGGGGTCTAAGACCTTGTGTGGAGGCGGGGCTGGAACCTGAGGATTCCTCTCCAGTGCTGACATGGATCTTGGGGTACTTCTGGAGTCTCCCCAGGGGAGTCAGTCCTCGTCTCGAATGCGGGCATGCACTTGCGCTTTCCTCCAGAGCGGTAGCAGCAGTGTCACGCAGTCCGCCGCCTGAATCAAAGGATCTATGGTTTTCCCTTGAGTCTTTCGCTCCAGGCTTTCCCAGGAGGCTTTCCCACAGGGCTTTCCCACGTGCACACGTGGTGGGAGTCGAACCTCGTCTTGAACGTCAAGGCAGTGAAGGGAAAACAGGTTCCTCTGGAATGGAATGAAACATCTGGGGGTTTCTGGGAATGGTGGCACGACGTTGGAGTTCTAGCCTTTCCTGTGGAGAGCACCTCCTAATTGAGATGCGACAGGAATGCACAGAATTCTTTCCAGAACACGCAGCGAAAGGATCCCTCATCTCGAGCTACGTTGCGGAAACGGGGCTCCTCAGGATGTGGCCGGGACCCTCGTGTTTCCTCTAGATGGGAGACGGGTATGTCAGGCAACTTCTTGAGTTGCAGCAAGGGTGTGAAGGACCTTTTGGAAATTCCAGAGGTTAGTTGTGATTAGCTTCGGAAAGCCTCAGTGGAAATGGGCCTCATCTCTCCTGGAGGGCAAAACCTCCTGGATTCTGTCGACTTGCGGCAGGTGCTCTCAACTTCCGACGGGGACCTCATGGACCCGCTCTGGTTGCCTAAGGAAAGGCCAGTCCCTATGCGAGTTTCACGGGGGCCTCTCAGGATTCCTTTCCCTTCGAAGCCGGGGCCTAAGACCTTGTGTGGAGTCGGGGCCGGAACCTCAGGTTTCCTCTCCAGTGCTGACATGAATCTTGGGGTACTTCTGGAGTCTCCCCAGGGGAGTAAGTCCTCGTCTCGAATGGGGGCATGCACGTGAGCTTTCCTCCAGAGCGGTAGCAGCAGTGTCACGCTTCCCATCGCCTGGAATAAGGGATCTGTGGCTTCCCCTCGAGGCTTTCCCACCAGGCTTTCCCACAGGGCTGTCCCACGTGCCACCGTGGTGGGAGTCGATCCTCGGCGTGGGAGTCGATCCTCGGCGTGAAAGCCGAGGTAGTGCAGGGCAAACAGGTTCCTCTGGAATGGACTGAGACATCTGGGGGACTCTTGGAATGGTGGCACGACGCTGGACTTCCTCTCGCCTTTCCTGTGGAGAGCGCCTCCTATTGAGGTGAGAGGGGAACGCCGGGAATTCGTTCCGGACAAAGCAGCAAAATGTCCCTCATCTCGAGCTACGAGGCGGAAACGGGGATCCTCTGGATGTGGATGGGATCCTCGTGCTTCCTCTAGAGTGGAGATGGGTATGTCAGGCAAATTCTTGAGTTGCAGCAAGGGTGTGAAGGACCTTTTGGAAGTTCCAGAGGCTAGACGTGATTAGCCTGGAGAAGCCTCAGCGGAAATGGGCCTCACCTCGCCTAGAGGGAAAAACCTCCTGGATTTTCTCGAGTTGCGGCAAGTGCTCTCGTCTTACGACGATGACCTAAGGGACCCGCTCTGGTAGCCTCAGGACTGGCCAGTTCCCATTCCAGTGGCTCGCGAGCCTCTCGGGATTCCTCTCCCGTCGATGCCAGGCCTAAGACCTTGTGTGGAGTCAGAGCCGGATCCTGAGGATTCCTCTCCAGTGCTGACATGGATCTTGGGGTACTTCTGGAGTCTCCCCAGGGGAGTCAGTCCTCGTCTCGAATGCGGCCATGCACTTGCGCTTTCCTCCAGAGGGGTAGCAGCAGTGTCACGCATTCCGCCGAGTGTACCAAGAGATCTATGGCTTTCCCTCGAGGCTTTCCCACGAGGCTTTCCCACAGGGCTGTCCCACGTGCCACCGTGGTGGGAGTCGATCGATGGCATGAACATCGAGGCAGTGAAGGGAAAATACGTTCCTCTGGATGGACTGACACATCTGGGGGACTCTTGGAATGGTGGCACCACCCTGGAGTTCCTCTCGCCTTTCCTGTGGAGAGCGCCTCCTCTTGAGATGCGACGGGAACGCCGGGAATTCTTTCCCTACGAAACAGGTAAAGGATCCCTCATCTCGAGCTAGGAGGCGGAAACGGGGCTCCCCTGGATGTGTGCGGGACCCTCGTGCTTCCTCTCGAGTGGAGACGTGTATGTCGGGGAACTTCTTGAGTTGCAGCAAGGGTGTGAAGGACCCTAGGGAAGTTCCAGTGGTTAGATGTGATTAGCCTCGAGAAGCCTCAGCGGAAATGGGCCTCATCTCGCCTGGAGGGCAAAACCTCCTGGATTTTCTCGAGTTGCGGCAGGTGCTTTCGACTAACGACGGAGTACCTCAGGGACCCGCTCTGGTGGCCTCAGGAAAGGCCAGTCCCCATGCGAGTTCCTCGGGGGCCTCTCGGGATTCCTCTCCCGTCGATGCCGGGACCTAAGTCCTTGTGTGGAGTCGGGGCCGGAACCTGAGGATTCCTCTCCAGTGCTGACATGGATCTTCGGGACTTCTGGAGTCTCCTCAGGGGAGTCAGTCCTCGTGTCGAATGCGGGCATGCACTTGCGCTTTCCTCCAGAGGGGTAACAGCAGTGTTACGCAGTCCTCCGCATGGATCAAAGGATCTATGGTTTTCCCTCGAGTCTTTCCCACGAGGCTTTCCCACAGGGTTGTCGCACGTGCACACGTGGTGGTAGTCGATCCTCGGCTTGAACTTCATGGCAGTGCAGGGAAAACAGGTTCCTCTGGAATGGACTGACACATCAGGGGGACTCTTGGAATGGTGGTATGACTCTGGAGTTTCTCTCGCCTTTCCTGTGGAGAGCGCCTCCTCTTGAGTTGCGACCGGAACACAGGGAATTTTTTCCCTAAAAAACAGGGAAAGGATCCCTCATCTCGAGCTAGGAGGCGGAAACGGGGCTCCCCTGGATGTGTGCGGGACCCGCGTGCTTCCTCTCGAGTGGAGACGTGTATGTCGGGGACCTTCTGGAGTTGCTGCAAGGATGTGAAGGACCCTTTGGAATTTCCAGTGGTTAGATGTGATTAGCCTGGAGAAGCCTCAGCGGAAATGGGCCTCATCTCGCCTGGAGGGCAAAACCTCCTGGATTTTCTCGAGTTGCGGCAGGTGCTCTCAGCTTACGACGGGGACCTCAGGGACCCGCTCTGGTGGCCTCAAGAAAGGCCATTCCCCATGCGAGTTCCTCGGGGGTCTCTCGGGTTTCCTCTCCCATTGATGCCGGGGCCTAAGACCTTGTGTGGAGTCGGAGCCGGACCCTGAGGATTCCTCTCGAGTGCTGACATGGATCTTGGGGTACTTCTGGAGTCTCCCCAGGGGAGTCAGTCCTCGTCTCGAATGCGGGCATGCACTTGCGCTTTCCTCCAGAGCGGTAGCAGCAGTGTCACGCATTCCGCCGAGTGTACCAAGTGATCTATGGCTTTCCCTCGAGGCTTTCCCACGAGGCTTTCCCACGAGGCTTTCCCACAGGGCTGTCCCACGTGCACACGTGGTAGGAGTCGATCCTCGGCTTGAACGTCAAGGCAGTGCAGAGAAAACAGGTCCTCTGGAATGGACTGATACATCTGAGGGACTCATGGAATGGTGGCAAGACCCTGGAGTTCCTCTCGCCTTTCCTGTGGAGAGCGCCCCCTCCTGAGATGTGCCGGGATCGCGGGAATTCTTTCCCTACGAAACAGGGAAAGGATCCTTCATCTCCAGCTATGAGGCGGAAATGGGGCTCCCCTGGATGTGTGCGGGACCCTCGTGCTTCCTCTGGAGTGGAGACGGGTATGTTGGGGAACTTCTTGAGTTGCAGCAAGGGTGTGAAGGACCCTTTGGAAGTTTCAGTGGTTAGATGTGATTAGCCTCGAGAAGCCTCAGCGGAAATGGGCCTCATCTCGCCTGGAGGGCAAAACCTCCTGGATTTTCTCGAGTTGCGGCAGGTGCTCTCGACTTACGACGGGGACCTCAGGGACCCGCTCTGGTGGCCTCAGGAAAGGCCAGTCCCCATGCGAGTTGCTCAGGGGCCTCTAGGGATTCCTCTCCCGTCAATGCCGGGGCCTAAGACCTTGTGTGGAGTCGGGGCCAGAACCTGAGGATTCCTCTCCAGTGCTGACATGGATCTTGGGGTACTTCTGGAGTCTCCCCAGGGGAGTCAGTCCTCGTCTCGAATGCGGGCATGCACATGCACTTACCTCCAGAGCGGTAGCAGCAGTGTCACGCAATCCGCCGCGTGGATCAAAGGATCTATGATTTTCCCTCGAGTCTTTCCCACGAGGCTTTCCCACAGGGCTGTCCCACGTGCACACGTGGTGGGAGTCGATCCTCGGCTTGAACGTCAAGGAAGTGCAGGGAAAACAGTTTCCTCTGGAATGGACTGACACATCTGAGGGACTCTTAGAATGGTGGCACGACCCTGGAGTTCCTCTCTCCTTTGCTGTGGAGAGCGCCTCCTCTTGAGATGCGACGGGAACGCCGGGAATTCTTTCCCTAAGAAACAGGGAAAGGTTCCCACATCTCGAGCTAGGAGGCGGAAACGGGGCTCCCCTGGATGAGTGCGGGACCCTCGTGCTTCCTCTCGAGTGGAGACGGGTATGTCGGGAAACTTCTTGAGTTGCAGCAAGGGTGTGAAGGACCCTTTGGAAGTTCCAGTGGTTAGATGTGATTAGCCTCAAGAAGCCTCAGCGGAAATGGGCCTCATCACGCCTGGAGGGCAAAACCTCCTGGATTTTCTCGGGTTGCGGCAGGTGTTCTGACTTACGACGGGGACATCAAGGACCCGCTCTGGTGGCCTCAGGAAAGGCCAGTCCCCATGCGAGTTTCTCGGGGGCCTCTCAGGATTCCTCTCCCTTCGATGCCAGGGCCTAAAACCTTGTGTGGAATCCGGGCCGGAACCTGAGAATTCCTCTCCAGTGCTGACATGGATCTTGGGGTACTTCTGGAGTCTTCCCAGGGGAGTAAGTCCTCGTCTCCAATGGGGGCATGCACGTGCGCTTTCCTCCAGAGTGGTAGCAGCAGTGACACGCTTCCCGTTGCGTGGATCAAGGGATCTGTGGCTTTCCCTCGAAGCTTTCCCACGAGGCTTTCCCACAGGGCTGTCCCACGTGCCACCGTGGTGGGAGTCGATCCTCGGCGTGAAAGTCGAGGCAGTGCAGGGAAAACAGGTTCCTCTAGAATGGACTGAGATATTTGGGGGACTCTTGGAATGGCGGCACGATCCTGGAGTTCCTCTCGCCTTTGCTGTGGAGAGTGCCTCCTCTTGAGATGCGACGGGAACGCCGGGAATTCTTTCCCGACCAAACAGGGAAAGGATCCCTCATCTCGAGCTATGAGGCCGAAACGGGGCTCCTCTGGATGTGTGCGGGACCCTCGTGCTTCCTCTAGAGTGGAGACGGGGATATCGGGGAACTTCTTGAGTTCCAGCAAGGGTGTGAAGGACCTTTTGGAAGTTCCAGGGGTTAGATGTGATTAGCCTTCAGAAGCCTCAGCGGAAATGGGCCTCATCTCGCCTGGAGGGCAAAACCTTCTGGATTTTCTCGTGTTGCGGCAGGTGCTCTCGACTTATGGCGGGAACCTCAGGGACCCGCTCTGGTGGCCTCAGGATAGGCCAGTCCCCTTGCGAGTTGCTCGGGGGCCTCTGGGATTCCTCTCCCTTCGATGCCGGGGCCTAAGACCTTGTGTGGAGTCGGGGCCGGAACCTGATTATTCCTCTCCTCTGCTGACATGGATCTTTCCGTTCTTCTGGAGTCTCCCCAGGGGAGTAAGTCCTCATCTCGAATGGGAACATGCACCTGCGCTTTCCTCCAGAGCTGTAGCAGCAGTGTCACGCTTTCCATCGCCTGGATCAAGGGATATGTGGCTTTCACTCCAGGCTTTCCCACGAGGCTTTCCCACGAGGCTTCCCCACAGGGATCATACGTGCCACCTTGGTTTGCGTCCATCCTTGGCGTGAAAGTCGAGGCAGTGCAGGGAAAACAGGTTCTTCTGAAGTGGACTGAGATATTTGGGGGACTCTTGGAATGGCGGCACGATGCTGGAGTTCCTCTCGCCTTTGCTGTGGAGAGCGCCTCCTCTTGAAATGCGACAGGAACGCCCAGAATTCTTTCCCGACCAAGCAGGGAAAGTATCCCTCATCTTGAGCTCTGAGGAAGAAACGGGGCTCCTCTGAATATGGGTGGGACCCTCGTGCTTCCTCTCGAGTGGAGACGGGGATATTGGGGAACTTCTTGAGTTTCAGCAAGGGTGGGAAGGACCTTTTGGAAGTTCCAGGGCTTAGATGTGATTAGCCTTGAGAAGCCTCAGCGGAAATGGGCCTCATCTCGCCTGGAGGGCAAAACCTCCTGGATTTTCTCGAGTTGCGGCAGGTGCTCTCGACTTATGACAGGGACCTCAGGGACCCGCTCTGGTGGCCTCAGGAAAGGTCATTCCCAATGCGAGTTGCTCAGGGGCCTCTCGGGATTCCTCTCCCTTTGATGCCGGGGTCTAAGACCTTGTGTGGAGGCGGGGCTGGAACCTGAGGATTCCTCTCCAGTGCTGACATGGATCTTGGGGTACTTCTGGAGTCTCCCCAGGGGAGTCAGTCCTCGTCTCGAATGCGGGCATGCACTTGCGCTTTCCTCCAGAGCGGTAGCAGCAGTGTCACGCAGTCCGCCGCCTGAATCAAAGGATCTATGGTTTTCCCTTGAGTCTTTCGCTCCAGGCTTTCCCAGGAGGCTTTCCCACAGGGCTTTCCCACGTGCACACGTGGTGGGAGTCGAACCTCGTCTTGAACGTCAAGGCAGTGAAGGGAAAACAGGTTCCTCTGGAATGGAATGAAACATCTGGGGGTTTCTGGGAATGGTGGCACGACGTTGGAGTTCTAGCCTTTCCTGTGGAGAGCACCTCCTAATTGAGATGCGACAGGAATGCACAGAATTCTTTCCAGAACACGCAGCGAAAGGATCCCTCATCTCGAGCTACGTTGCGGAAACGGGGCTCCTCAGGATGTGGCCGGGACCCTCGTGTTTCCTCTAGATGGGAGACGGGTATGTCAGGCAACTTCTTGAGTTGCAGCAAGGGTGTGAAGGACCTTTTGGAAATTCCAGAGGTTAGTTGTGATTAGCTTCGGAAAGCCTCAGTGGAAATGGGCCTCATCTCTCCTGGAGGGCAAAACCTCCTGGATTCTGTCGACTTGCGGCAGGTGCTCTCAACTTCCGACGGGGACCTCATGGACCCGCTCTGGTTGCCTAAGGAAAGGCCAGTCCCTATGCGAGTTTCACGGGGGCCTCTCAGGATTCCTTTCCCTTCGAAGCCGGGGCCTAAGACCTTGTGTGGAGTCGGGGCCGGAACCTCAGGTTTCCTCTCCAGTGCTGACATGAATCTTGGGGTACTTCTGGAGTCTCCCCAGGGGAGTAAGTCCTCGTCTCGAATGGGGGCATGCACGTGAGCTTTCCTCCAGAGCGGTAGCAGCAGTGTCACGCTTCCCATCGCCTGGAATAAGGGATCTGTGGCTTCCCCTCGAGGCTTTCCCACCAGGCTTTCCCACAGGGCTGTCCCACGTGCCACCGTGGTGGGAGTCGATCCTCGGCGTGGGAGTCGATCCTCGGCGTGAAAGCCGAGGTAGTGCAGGGCAAACAGGTTCCTCTGGAATGGACTGAGACATCTGGGGGACTCTTGGAATGGTGGCACGACGCTGGACTTCCTCTCGCCTTTCCTGTGGAGAGCGCCTCCTATTGAGGTGAGAGGGGAACGCCGGGAATTCGTTCCGGACAAAGCAGCAAAATGTCCCTCATCTCGAGCTACGAGGCGGAAACGGGGATCCTCTGGATGTGGATGGGATCCTCGTGCTTCCTCTAGAGTGGAGATGGGTATGTCAGGCAAATTCTTGAGTTGCAGCAAGGGTGTGAAGGACCTTTTGGAAGTTCCAGAGGCTAGACGTGATTAGCCTGGAGAAGCCTCAGCGGAAATGGGCCTCACCTCGCCTAGAGGGAAAAACCTCCTGGATTTTCTCGAGTTGCGGCAAGTGCTCTCGTCTTACGACGATGACCTAAGGGACCCGCTCTGGTAGCCTCAGGACTGGCCAGTTCCCATTCCAGTGGCTCGCGAGCCTCTCGGGATTCCTCTCCCGTCGATGCCAGGCCTAAGACCTTGTGTGGAGTCAGAGCCGGATCCTGAGGATTCCTCTCCAGTGCTGACATGGATCTTGGGGTACTTCTGGAGTCTCCCCAGGGGAGTCAGTCCTCGTCTCGAATGCGGCCATGCACTTGCGCTTTCCTCCAGAGGGGTAGCAGCAGTGTCACGCATTCCGCCGAGTGTACCAAGAGATCTATGGCTTTCCCTCGAGGCTTTCCCACGAGGCTTTCCCACAGGGCTGTCCCACGTGCCACCGTGGTGGGAGTCGATCGATGGCATGAACATCGAGGCAGTGAAGGGAAAATACGTTCCTCTGGATGGACTGACACATCTGGGGGACTCTTGGAATGGTGGCACCACCCTGGAGTTCCTCTCGCCTTTCCTGTGGAGAGCGCCTCCTCTTGAGATGCGACGGGAACGCCGGGAATTCTTTCCCTACGAAACAGGTAAAGGATCCCTCATCTCGAGCTAGGAGGCGGAAACGGGGCTCCCCTGGATGTGTGCGGGACCCTCGTGCTTCCTCTCGAGTGGAGACGTGTATGTCGGGGAACTTCTTGAGTTGCAGCAAGGGTGTGAAGGACCCTAGGGAAGTTCCAGTGGTTAGATGTGATTAGCCTCGAGAAGCCTCAGCGGAAATGGGCCTCATCTCGCCTGGAGGGCAAAACCTCCTGGATTTTCTCGAGTTGCGGCAGGTGCTTTCGACTAACGACGGAGTACCTCAGGGACCCGCTCTGGTGGCCTCAGGAAAGGCCAGTCCCCATGCGAGTTCCTCGGGGGCCTCTCGGGATTCCTCTCCCGTCGATGCCGGGACCTAAGTCCTTGTGTGGAGTCGGGGCCGGAACCTGAGGATTCCTCTCCAGTGCTGACATGGATCTTCGGGACTTCTGGAGTCTCCTCAGGGGAGTCAGTCCTCGTGTCGAATGCGGGCATGCACTTGCGCTTTCCTCCAGAGGGGTAACAGCAGTGTTACGCAGTCCTCCGCATGGATCAAAGGATCTATGGTTTTCCCTCGAGTCTTTCCCACGAGGCTTTCCCACAGGGTTGTCGCACGTGCACACGTGGTGGTAGTCGATCCTCGGCTTGAACTTCATGGCAGTGCAGGGAAAACAGGTTCCTCTGGAATGGACTGACACATCAGGGGGACTCTTGGAATGGTGGTATGACTCTGGAGTTTCTCTCGCCTTTCCTGTGGAGAGCGCCTCCTCTTGAGTTGCGACCGGAACACAGGGAATTTTTTCCCTAAAAAACAGGGAAAGGATCCCTCATCTCGAGCTAGGAGGCGGAAACGGGGCTCCCCTGGATGTGTGCGGGACCCGCGTGCTTCCTCTCGAGTGGAGACGTGTATGTCGGGGACCTTCTGGAGTTGCTGCAAGGATGTGAAGGACCCTTTGGAATTTCCAGTGGTTAGATGTGATTAGCCTGGAGAAGCCTCAGCGGAAATGGGCCTCATCTCGCCTGGAGGGCAAAACCTCCTGGATTTTCTCGAGTTGCGGCAGGTGCTCTCAGCTTACGACGGGGACCTCAGGGACCCGCTCTGGTGGCCTCAAGAAAGGCCATTCCCCATGCGAGTTCCTCGGGGGTCTCTCGGGTTTCCTCTCCCATTGATGCCGGGGCCTAAGACCTTGTGTGGAGTCGGAGCCGGACCCTGAGGATTCCTCTCGAGTGCTGACATGGATCTTGGGGTACTTCTGGAGTCTCCCCAGGGGAGTCAGTCCTCGTCTCGAATGCGGGCATGCACTTGCGCTTTCCTCCAGAGCGGTAGCAGCAGTGTCACGCATTCCGCCGAGTGTACCAAGTGATCTATGGCTTTCCCTCGAGGCTTTCCCACGAGGCTTTCCCACGAGGCTTTCCCACAGGGCTGTCCCACGTGCACACGTGGTAGGAGTCGATCCTCGGCTTGAACGTCAAGGCAGTGCAGGGAAAACAGGTCCTCTGGAATGGACTGATACATCTGAGGGACTCATGGAATGGTGGCAAGACCCTGGAGTTCCTCTCGCCTTTCCTGTGGAGAGCGCCCCCTCCTGAGATGTGCCGGGATCGCGGGAATTCTTTCCCTACGAAACAGGGAAAGGATCCTTCATCTCCAGCTATGAGGCGGAAATGGGGCTCCCCTGGATGTGTGCGGGACCCTCGTGCTTCCTCTGGAGTGGAGACGGGTATGTTGGGGAACTTCTTGAGTTGCAGCAAGGGTGTGAAGGACCCTTTGGAAGTTTCAGTGGTTAGATGTGATTAGCCTCGAGAAGCCTCAGCGGAAATGGGCCTCATCTCGCCTGGAGGGCAAAACCTCCTGGATTTTCTCGAGTTGCGGCAGGTGCTCTCGACTTACGACGGGGACCTCAGGGACCCGCTCTGGTGGCCTCAGGAAAGGCCAGTCCCCATGCGAGTTGCTCAGGGGCCTCTAGGGATTCCTCTCCCGTCAATGCCGGGGCCTAAGACCTTGTGTGGAGTCGGGGCCAGAACCTGAGGATTCCTCTCCAGTGCTGACATGGATCTTGGGGTACTTCTGGAGTCTCCCCAGGGGAGTCAGTCCTCGTCTCGAATGCGGGCATGCACATGCACTTACCTCCAGAGCGGTAGCAGCAGTGTCACGCAATCCGCCGCGTGGATCAAAGGATCTATGATTTTCCCTCGAGTCTTTCCCACGAGGCTTTCCCACAGGGCTGTCCCACGTGCACACGTGGTGGGAGTCGATCCTCGGCTTGAACGTCAAGGAAGTGCAGGGAAAACAGTTTCCTCTGGAATGGACTGACACATCTGAGGGACTCTTAGAATGGTGGCACGACCCTGGAGTTCCTCTCTCCTTTGCTGTGGAGAGCGCCTCCTCTTGAGATGCGACGGGAACGCCGGGAATTCTTTCCCTAAGAAACAGGGAAAGGTTCCCACATCTCGAGCTAGGAGGCGGAAACGGGGCTCCCCTGGATGAGTGCGGGACCCTCGTGCTTCCTCTCGAGTGGAGACGGGTATGTCGGGAAACTTCTTGAGTTGCAGCAAGGGTGTGAAGGACCCTTTGGAAGTTCCAGTGGTTAGATGTGATTAGCCTCAAGAAGCCTCAGCGGAAATGGGCCTCATCACGCCTGGAGGGCAAAACCTCCTGGATTTTCTCGGGTTGCGGCAGGTGTTCTGACTTACGACGGGGACATCAAGGACCCGCTCTGGTGGCCTCAGGAAAGGCCAGTCCCCATGCGAGTTTCTCGGGGGCCTCTCAGGATTCCTCTCCCTTCGATGCCAGGGCCTAAAACCTTGTGTGGAATCCGGGCCGGAACCTGAGAATTCCTCTCCAGTGCTGACATGGATCTTGGGGTACTTCTGGAGTCTTCCCAGGGGAGTAAGTCCTCGTCTCCAATGGGGGCATGCACGTGCGCTTTCCTCCAGAGTGGTAGCAGCAGTGACACGCTTCCCGTTGCGTGGATCAAGGGATCTGTGGCTTTCCCTCGAAGCTTTCCCACGAGGCTTTCCCACAGGGCTGTCCCACGTGCCACCGTGGTGGGAGTCGATCCTCGGCGTGAAAGTCGAGGCAGTGCAGGGAAAACAGGTTCCTCTAGAATGGACTGAGATATTTGGGGGACTCTTGGAATGGCGGCACGATCCTGGAGTTCCTCTCGCCTTTGCTGTGGAGAGTGCCTCCTCTTGAGATGCGACGGGAACGCCGGGAATTCTTTCCCGACCAAACAGGGAAAGGATCCCTCATCTCGAGCTATGAGGCCGAAACGGGGCTCCTCTGGATGTGTGCGGGACCCTCGTGCTTCCTCTAGAGTGGAGACGGGGATATCGGGGAACTTCTTGAGTTCCAGCAAGGGTGTGAAGGACCTTTTGGAAGTTCCAGGGGTTAGATGTGATTAGCCTTCAGAAGCCTCAGCGGAAATGGGCCTCATCTCGCCTGGAGGGCAAAACCTTCTGGATTTTCTCGTGTTGCGGCAGGTGCTCTCGACTTATGGCGGGAACCTCAGGGACCCGCTCTGGTGGCCTCAGGATAGGCCAGTCCCCTTGCGAGTTGCTCGGGGGCCTCTGGGATTCCTCTCCCTTCGATGCCGGGGCCTAAGACCTTGTGTGGAGTCGGGGCCGGAACCTGATTATTCCTCTCCTCTGCTGACATGGATCTTTCCGTTCTTCTGGAGTCTCCCCAGGGGAGTAAGTCCTCATCTCGAATGGGAACATGCACCTGCGCTTTCCTCCAGAGCTGTAGCAGCAGTGTCACGCTTTCCATCGCCTGGATCAAGGGATATGTGGCTTTCACTCCAGGCTTTCCCACGAGGCTTTCCCACGAGGCTTCCCCACAGGGATCATACGTGCCACCTTGGTTTGCGTCCATCCTTGGCGTGAAAGTCGAGGCAGTGCAGGGAAAACAGGTTCTTCTGAAGTGGACTGAGATATTTGGGGGACTCTTGGAATGGCGGCACGATGCTGGAGTTCCTCTCGCCTTTGCTGTGGAGAGCGCCTCCTCTTGAAATGCGACAGGAACGCCCAGAATTCTTTCCCGACCAAGCAGGGAAAGTATCCCTCATCTTGAGCTCTGAGGAAGAAACGGGGCTCCTCTGAATATGGGTGGGACCCTCGTGCTTCCTCTCGAGTGGAGACGGGGATATTGGGGAACTTCTTGAGTTTCAGCAAGGGTGGGAAGGACCTTTTGGAAGTTCCAGGGCTTAGATGTGATTAGCCTTGAGAAGCCTCAGCGGAAATGGGCCTCATCTCGCCTGGAGGGCAAAACCTCCTGGATTTTCTCGAGTTGCGGCAGGTGCTCTCGACTTATGACAGGGACCTCAGGGACCCGCTCTGGTGGCCTCAGGAAAGGTCATTCCCAATGCGAGTTGCTCAGGGGCCTCTCGGGATTCCTCTCCCTTTGATGCCGGGGTCTAAGACCTTGTGTGGAGGCGGGGCTGGAACCTGAGGATTCCTCTCCAGTGCTGACATGGATCTTGGGGTACTTCTGGAGTCTCCCCAGGGGAGTCAGTCCTCGTCTCGAATGCGGGCATGCACTTGCGCTTTCCTCCAGAGCGGTAGCAGCAGTGTCACGCAGTCCGCCGCCTGAATCAAAGGATCTATGGTTTTCCCTTGAGTCTTTCGCTCCAGGCTTTCCCAGGAGGCTTTCCCACAGGGCTTTCCCACGTGCACACGTGGTGGGAGTCGAACCTCGTCTTGAACGTCAAGGCAGTGAAGGGAAAACAGGTTCCTCTGGAATGGAATGAAACATCTGGGGGTTTCTGGGAATGGTGGCACGACGTTGGAGTTCTAGCCTTTCCTGTGGAGAGCACCTCCTAATTGAGATGCGACAGGAATGCACAGAATTCTTTCCAGAACACGCAGCGAAAGGATCCCTCATCTCGAGCTACGTTGCGGAAACGGGGCTCCTCAGGATGTGGCCGGGACCCTCGTGTTTCCTCTAGATGGGAGACGGGTATGTCAGGCAACTTCTTGAGTTGCAGCAAGGGTGTGAAGGACCTTTTGGAAATTCCAGAGGTTAGTTGTGATTAGCTTCGGAAAGCCTCAGTGGAAATGGGCCTCATCTCTCCTGGAGGGCAAAACCTCCTGGATTCTGTCGACTTGCGGCAGGTGCTCTCAACTTCCGACGGGGACCTCATGGACCCGCTCTGGTTGCCTAAGGAAAGGCCAGTCCCTATGCGAGTTTCACGGGGGCCTCTCAGGATTCCTTTCCCTTCGAAGCCGGGGCCTAAGACCTTGTGTGGAGTCGGGGCCGGAACCTCAGGTTTCCTCTCCAGTGCTGACATGAATCTTGGGGTACTTCTGGAGTCTCCCCAGGGGAGTAAGTCCTCGTCTCGAATGGGGGCATGCACGTGAGCTTTCCTCCAGAGCGGTAGCAGCAGTGTCACGCTTCCCATCGCCTGGAATAAGGGATCTGTGGCTTCCCCTCGAGGCTTTCCCACCAGGCTTTCCCACAGGGCTGTCCCACGTGCCACCGTGGTGGGAGTCGATCCTCGGCGTGGGAGTCGATCCTCGGCGTGAAAGCCGAGGTAGTGCAGGGCAAACAGGTTCCTCTGGAATGGACTGAGACATCTGGGGGACTCTTGGAATGGTGGCACGACGCTGGACTTCCTCTCGCCTTTCCTGTGGAGAGCGCCTCCTATTGAGGTGAGAGGGGAACGCCGGGAATTCGTTCCGGACAAAGCAGCAAAATGTCCCTCATCTCGAGCTACGAGGCGGAAACGGGGATCCTCTGGATGTGGATGGGATCCTCGTGCTTCCTCTAGAGTGGAGATGGGTATGTCAGGCAAATTCTTGAGTTGCAGCAAGGGTGTGAAGGACCTTTTGGAAGTTCCAGAGGCTAGACGTGATTAGCCTGGAGAAGCCTCAGCGGAAATGGGCCTCACCTCGCCTAGAGGGAAAAACCTCCTGGATTTTCTCGAGTTGCGGCAAGTGCTCTCGTCTTACGACGGTGACCTAAGGGACCCGCTCTGGTAGCCTCAGGACTGGCCAGTTCCCATTCCAGTGGCTCGCGAGCCTCTCGGGATTCCTCTCCCGTCGATGCCAGGCCTAAGACCTTGTGTGGAGTCAGAGCCGGATCCTGAGGATTCCTCTCCAGTGCTGACATGGATCTTGGGGTACTTCTGGAGTCTCCCCAGGGGAGTCAGTCCTCGTCTCGAATGCGGCCATGCACTTGCGCTTTCCTCCAGAGGGGTAGCAGCAGTGTCACGCATTCCGCCGAGTGTACCAAGAGATCTATGGCTTTCCCTCGAGGCTTTCCCACGAGGCTTTCCCACAGGGCTGTCCCACGTGCCACCGTGGTGGGAGTCGATCGATGGCATGAACATCGAGGCAGTGAAGGGAAAATACGTTCCTCTGGATGGACTGACACATCTGGGGGACTCTTGGAATGGTGGCACCACCCTGGAGTTCCTCTCGCCTTTCCTGTGGAGAGCGCCTCCTCTTGAGATGCGACGGGAACGCCGGGAATTCTTTCCCTACGAAACAGGTAAAGGATCCCTCATCTCGAGCTAGGAGGCGGAAACGGGGCTCCCCTGGATGTGTGCGGGACCCTCGTGCTTCCTCTCGAGTGGAGACGTGTATGTCGGGGAACTTCTTGAGTTGCAGCAAGGGTGTGAAGGACCCTAGGGAAGTTCCAGTGGTTAGATGTGATTAGCCTCGAGAAGCCTCAGCGGAAATGGGCCTCATCTCGCCTGGAGGGCAAAACCTCCTGGATTTTCTCGAGTTGCGGCAGGTGCTCTCGACTAACGACGGAGTACCTCAGGGACCCGCTCTGGTGGCCTCAGGAAAGGCCAGTCCCCATGCGAGTTCCTCGGGGGCCTCTCGGGATTCCTCTCAAGACGATGCCGGCGCCTAAGACCTTGTGTGAGGTCGGGGCCGAAACCTGAGGATTCCTCTCCAGTGCTGACATGGATCTTGGGGTACTTCTGGAGTCTCCCCAGGGGAGTCAGTCCTCGTCTCGAATGCGGGCATGCACTTGCGCTTTCCTCCAGAGCGGTAGCAGAAGGTTCACGCATTTCGCAGCGTGGATCAAAGGATCTATGGTTTTCCCTCGAGTCTTTCCCACGAGGCTTTCCCACGAGGCTTTCCCACTGGGCAGTCCCACGTGCACACGTGGTGGGAGTCGATCCTCGGCTTGAACGTCAAGGCAGTGCAGGGAAAACAGGTTCCTTTGGAATGGACTGACACATCTGGGGGACTCTTGGAATGGTGGCACGACCCTGGAGTTCCTCTCGCCTTTCCTGTGGAGAGCACCTCCTCTTGAGATGCGACGGGAACGCCGGGAATTCTTTCCCTACGAAACAGGGAAAGGATCCCTCATCTCGAGCTAGGAGGCGGAATCGGGCTCCCCTGGATGTGTGCGGGACCCTCGTGCTTCCTCTCGAGTGGAGACGGGTATGTCGGGAACTTCTTGAGTTGCAGCAAGGGTGTGAAGGACCCTTTGGAAGTTCCAGTGGTTAGATGTGATTAGCCTCGAGAAACCTCAGCGGAAATGGGCCTCATCTCGCCTGGAGGGCAAAACCTCCTGGATTTTTTCGAGTTGCGGCAGGTGCTCTCGACTTACGGCGGGGACTCCAGGGACCCGCTCTGGTGGCCTCAGGAAAGGCCAGTCCCCATGCGAGTTCCTAGGGGGCCTCTCGGGATTCCTCTCCCTTCGATGCCAGGGCTAAGACCTTGTGTGGAGTCGGGCCGGAACCTGAGGATTCCTCTCCACTGCTGACATGGATCTTGGGGTACTTCTGGAGTCTCCCCAGGGGAGTCAGTCCTCGTCTCGAATGCGGGCATGCCCTTCCGCTTTCCTCCAGAGCGGTAGCAGCAGTGTCACGCATTCCGCCGCCTGGATCAAAGGATCTATGGTTTTCCCTCGAGTCTTTCCCACGAGGCTTTCCCACAGGGCTGTCCCACGTGCACACGTGGTGGGAGTCGATCCTCGGCTTGAATGTCACGGCAGTGCAGGGAAAACAGGTTCCTCTGGATTGGACTGACACATCTGGGGGACTTCTGGAATGGTGGAACGACCCTGGAGTTCCTCTCGCCTTTCCTGTGGAGAGCGCCTCCTCTTGAGATGCGAAGGGAATGCCGGGATTTCTTTCCCTACGAAATAGGCAAAGGAACCCTATCTTGAGCTAGGAGGCGGAAACGGGGCTCCCCTGGGTGTGTGCGTGACCCTCGTGCTTCCTCTCGAGTGGAGACGGGTATGTCGGGGAACTTCCTGAGTTGCAGCAAGGGTGTGAAGGACCCTTTGGAAGTTCCAGTGGTTAGATGTGATTAGCCTCGAGAAGCCTCAGCGGAAATGGGCCTCATCTCGCCTGGAGGGCAAAACCTCCTGGATTTTCTCGAGTTGCGGCAGGTGCTCTCGACTTACGACGGGGACTTCAGGGACCCGCTCTGGTGGCCTCAGGAAAGGACAGTCCCCATGCGAATTCCTCGGGGGCCTCTCGGGATTCCTCTCCCGTCGATGCCGGTGCCTAAGACCTTGTGTGGAGTCGGGTTCGGAACCTAGGATTCCTCTCCAGTGCTGACATGGATCTTGGGGTACCTTGGAGTCTCCCCATGGGAGTCAGTGCTTGTCTCGAATGCGGGCATGAACTTGCGCTTTACTCCAGAGCGGTAGCAGCAGTGTCACGCAGTCCACCGCGTGGAGCAAAGGATCTATGGTTTTCCCTCGAGTCTTTCCCACGAGGCTTTCCCACGAGGCTTTCCCACAGGGCTGTCCCACGTGCACAGGTGGTGGGAGTCGATCCTCGGCTTGAACGTCAAGGCTGTGCAGGGAAAACAGGTTCCTCTGGAATGGACTGACACATCTGGGGGACTCTTGGAATGGTGGCACGACCCTGGAGTTCCTCTTGCCTTTCCTGTGGAGATCGCTTCCTCTTGAGATGCGACGGGAATGCCGGAAATTCTTTCCCTATGAAACAGCGATAGGATCCCTCATCTCGAGCTAGGAGGCGGAAACGGGGCTCCCCTGGATGTGTGCGGGAGCCTCGTGCTTCCATTCGAGTGGAGACGGGTATGTCGGGGAACTTCTTGAGTTGCAGCAAGGGTGTGAAGGACCCTTTGTGAGTTCCAGTGGTTAGATGTGATTAGCCTCGAGAAGCCTCAGCGGAAATGGGCCTCATGTCGCCTGGAGGGCAAAACCTCCTGGATTTTCTCGAGTTGCGGCAGGTGCTCTCGACTTATGACGGGGCCCTCAGGGACCCGCTCTGGTGTCCTCAGGAAAGGCCAGTCCCATGCGAGTTCCTCGAGGGCCTCACGGGATTCCTCTCCCGTCGATGCCGGGGCCTAAGACCTTGTGTGAAGTAGGGCCGTGTCCTGAGGATTCCTCTCCTGTGCTGACATGGATCTTGGGGTACTTCTGGAGTCTCACCAGGGGAGTCAGTGCTCGTCTCGAATGCGGGCATGCACTTTCGCTTTCCTCCAGAGCGGTAGCAGCAGTGTCACGCAGTCCGCCGCGTGGATCAAAGGATCTATGGTTTTCCCTCGAGTGTTTCCCACGAGGCTTTCCCACGAGGCTTTCCCACAGGGCTGTCCCACGTGCACACGTGGTGGGAGTCGATCCTCGGCTTGAACGTCTAGGCAGTGCAGGGAAAACAGGTTCCTCTGGAATGGACTGACACATCTGGGGGACTCTTGGAATGGTGGCACGACCCTGGAGTTCCTCTCGCCTTTCCTGTGGAGAGCGCCTCCTCTTGAGATGCGACGGGAACGCCGGGAACTCTTTCCATACGAAACAGGAAAGGATCCCTCATCTCGAGCTAGGAGGCGGAAACGGGGCTCCCCTGGATGTGTGCGGGACCCTCGTGCTTCCTCTCGAGTGGACACGGGTATGTCGGGGAACTTCTTGAGTTGCAGCAAGGGTGTGAAGGACCCTTTGTGAGTTCCAGTGGTTAGATGTGATTAGCCTCGAGAAGCCTCAGCGGAAATGGGCCTCATCTCGCCTAGAGGGCAAAACCTCTAGGATTTTCTCGAGTTGCGGCAGGTGCTCTCGACTTACGACGGGGCCCTCAGGGACCCGCTCTGGTGGCCTCAGGAAAGCCCAGTCCCCATGCGAATTCCTCGGGGGCCTCTCGGGATTCCTCTCCCGTCGATGCCGGTGCCTAAGACCTTGTGTGGAGTCGGGTTCGGAACCTAGGATTCCTCTCCAGTGCTGACATGGATCTTGGGGTACCTTGGAGTCTCCCCATGGGAGTCAGTGCTTGTCCTGAATGCGGGCATGAACTTGCGCTTTCCTCCAGAGCGGTAGCAGCAGTGTCACGCAGTCCGCTGCGTGGATCAAAGGATCTATGGGTTTCCCTCGAGTCTTTCCCACGAGGCTTGCCCACGAGGCTTTCCCACGAGGCTTTCCCACAGGGCTGTCCCACGTGCACACGTGGTGGGAGTCGATCCTCGGCTTGAACGTCAAGGCAGTTTAGGGAAAACAGGTTCCTCTGGAATGGACTGACACATCTGGGGGACTCTTGGAATGGTGGCACGACCCTGGAGTTCCTCTCGCCTTTCCTGTGGAGAGCGCCTCCTCTTGAGATGCGACGGGAACGCCGGGAATTCTTTCCCTACGAAACAGGGAAAGGATCCCTCATCTCGAGCTAGGAGGCGGAAACGGGGCTTCCCGGGATCTGTGCGGGACCCAACGTGCTTCCTCTCGAGTGGAGACGGGTATGTCGGGGAACTTCTTGAGTTGCAGCAAGGGTGTGAAGGACCCTTTGGAAGTTCCCGTGGTTAGATGTGATTAGCCTCGAGAAGCCTCAGCGGAAATGGGCCTCATCTCGCCTGGAGGGCAAAACCTACCGGATTTTCTCGAGGTGCGGCAGGTGCTCTCGACTTACGACGGGGACCTCAGGGACCCGCTCTGGTGGCCTCAGGAAAGGCCAGTCCCCATGCGAGTTCCTCGGGGGCCTCTCGGGATTCCTCTCCCATCGATGCCGGGGCCTAAGACCTTGTGTGGAGTCGGGGCCGGAACCTGAGGATTCCTCTCCAGTGCTGACATGGATCTTGGGGTACTTCTGGAGTCTCCCCAGGGGAGTCAGTGCTCGTTTCGAATGCGGGCATGCACTTGCGCTTTCCTCCAGAGCAGTAGCAGCAGTGTCACGCAGTCCGCCGCGTGGATCAAAGGATCTATGGTTTTCCCTCGAGTCTTTCCCACGAGGCTTTCCCACAGGGCGGTCCCACGTGCACATGTGGTGGGAGTCGATCCTCGGCTTGAACGTCAAGGCAGTGCAGGGAAAACAGGTTCCTCTGGAATGGACTGACACATCTGGGGGACTCTTGGAATGGTGGCACGACCCTGGAGTTCCTCTCGCCTTTCCTGTGGAGAGCGCCTCCTCTTGAGATGCGACGGGAACGCCGGGAATTCTTTCCCTACGAAACAGGGAAAGGATCCCTCATCTCGAGCTAGGTGGCGGAAACGGGGCTCCACTGGATGTGTGCGGGACCCCACGTACTTCCTCTCGAGTGGAGACGGGTATGTCGCGGAACTTCTTGAGTTGCAGCAAGGGTGTGAAAGACCCTTTGGAAGTTCCAATGGTTAGATGTGATTAGCCTCGAGAAGCCTCAGTGGAAAAGGGCCTCATCTCGCCTGGAGGGCAAAACCTCCTGGATTCTCTCGAGTTGCGGCAGGTGCTCTCGACTTACGATGGGGACCTCAGGGACCCGCTCTGGTGGCCTCAGGAAAGGCCAGTCCCCATGCGTGTTCCTCGGGGGCCTCTCGGGATTCCTTTCCCGTTGATGCCGGGGCCTAAGACCTTGTGTGGAGTCGGGGCCGGAACCTGAGGATTCCTCTCCAGTGATTACATGGATCTTGGGGTACTTCTGGAGTCTCCCCAGGGGAGTCAGTGCTCGTCTCGAATGCGGGCATGCACTTGCGCTTTCCTCCAGAGCGGTAGCAGCAGTGTCACGCAGTCCGCCCTGTGGATCAAAGGATCTATGGATTTCCCTCGAGTCTTTCCCACGAGGCTTTCCCAAGAGGCTTTCCCACAGGGCTATCCCACGTGCACACGTGGTGGGAGTCGATCCTCGGCTTGAACGTCAAGGCAGTGCAGGGCAAACAGGTTCCTCTGGAATGGACTGACACATCTGGGGGACTCTTGGAATGGTGGCACGACCCTGGAGTTCCTCTCGCCTTTCCTGTGGAGAGCGCCTCCTCTTGATATGCGACGGGAACGCCGGGAATTCTTTCCCTACGAAACAGGGAAAGGATCCCTCATCTCGAGCTAGGAGGCGGAAACGGGGCTCCCCTGGATGTGTGCGGGACACCACGTGCTTCCTCTCGAGTGGAGACGGGTATGTCGGGGAACATCTTGATTTGCAGCAAGGGTGTGAAGGACCCTTTGGAAGTTCCAGTGGTTAGATGTGATTAACCTCGTGAAGCCTCAGCGGAAATGGGCCTCATCTCGCCTGGAGGGCAAAACCTCCTGGATTTTCTCGAGTTGCGGCAGGTGCTCTCGACTTACGACGGGGACCTCAGGGACCCGCTCTGGTGGCCTCAGGAAAGGCCAGTCCCCATGCGAGTTCCTCGGGGGCCTCTCGGGATTCCTCTCCCGTCGATGCCGGGGCCTAAGACCTTGTGTGGAGTCGGGGCCGGAACCTGAGGATTCCTCTCCAGTGCTGACATGGATCTTGGGGTACTTCTGGAGTCTCCCCAGGGGAGTCAGTGCTCATCTCGAATGCGGGCATGCACTTGCGCTTTCCTCCAGAGCGGTAGCAGCAGTGTCACGCAGTCCGCCGTGTGGATCAAAGGATCTATGGTTTTCCCTCGAGTCTTTCCCACGAGGCTTTCCGACGAGGCTTTCCCACAGGGCTGTCCCACGTGCACACGTGGTGGGAGTCGATCCTCGGCTTGAACGTCAAGGCAGTGTAGGGAAAACAGGTTCCTCTGGAATGTACTCACACATCTGGGGGACTCTTGGAATGGTGGCACGACCCTGGAGTTCCTCTTGCCTTTCCTGTGGAGAGCGTCTCCTCTTGAGATGCGTCGGAAACGCCAGGAATTCTTTCCCTACGAAACAGGGAAAGGATCCCTCATCTCGAGCTAGGAGGCGGAAACGGGGCTCCCCTGGATGTGTGCGGGACCCTCGTCCTTCCTCTCGAGTGGAGACGGGTATGTCGGGGAACTTCTTGAGTTGCAGCAAGGTTGTGAATGACCCTTTGGAAGTTCCCGTGGTTAGATGTGATTAGCCTCGAGAAGCCTCAGCGGAAATGGGCTTCATCTCGCCTGGAGTGCAAAACCAAACGGATTTACTCGAGTTGCGGCAGGTGCTCTCGACTTACGATGGGGACCTCAGGGACCCGCTCTATTGGCCTCAGGAAAGGCCAGTCCCCATGCGAGTTCCTCGGGGGCCTCTCGGGATTCCTCTCCCGTCGATGCCGGGGCCTAAGACCTTGTGTGGAGTCGGGGCCGGAACCTGAGGATTCCTCTCCAGTGCTGACATGGATCTTGGGGTACTTCTGGAGTCTCCCCAGGGGAGTCAGTGCTCGTCTCGAATGCGGGCATGCACTTGCGCTTTCCTCCAGAGGGGTAGCAGCAGTGTCACGCAGTCCGCCGCGTGGATCAAAGGATCTATGGTTTCCCTCGAGTCTTTCCCACGAGGCTTTCCGACGAGGCTTTCCCAAAGGGCTGTCCCACGTGCACACGTGGTGGGAGTCGATCCTCGGCTTGAACGTCAAGGCAGTTTAGGGAAAACAGGTTCCTCTGGAATGGACTGACACATCTGGGGGACTCTTGGAATGGTGGCACGACCCTGGAGTTCCTCTCGCCTTTCCTGTGGAGAGCGCCTCCTCTTGAGATGCGACGGGAACGCCGGGAATTCTTTCCCTACGAAACAGGGAAAGGATCCCTCATCTCGAGCTAGGAGGCGGAAACGGGGCTCCCCGGGATGTGTGCGGGACCCAACGTGCCTCCTCTCGAGTGGAGACGGTTATGTCGGGGAACTTCTTGAGTTGCAGCAAGGGTGTGAAGGACCCTTTGGAAGTTCCCGTGGTTAGATGTGATTAGCCTCGAGAAGCCTCAGCGGAAATGGGCCTCATCTCGCCTGGAGGGCAAAACCTCCTGGATTTTCTCGAGTTGCGGCAGGTGCTCTCGACTTACGACGGGGACCTCCGGGACCCGCTCTGGTGGCCTCAGGAAAGGCCAGTCCCCATGCGAGTTCCTCGGGGGCCTGTCGGGATTCCTCTCCCGTCGATGCCGGGGCCTAAGACCTTGTGTGGAGTCGGGGCCGGAACCTGAGGATTCCTCTCCAGTGCTGACATGGATCTTGGGGTACTTCTGCAGTCTCCCCAGGGGAGTCAGTGCTCGTCTCGAATGCGGGCATGCACTTGCGCTTTCCTCCAGAGCGGTAGCAGCAGTGTCACGCAGTCAGCCGCGTGGATCAAAGGATCTATGGGTTTCCCTCGAGTTTTTCCCACGAGGCATTCCGACGAGGCTTTCCCACAGGGCTATTCCACGTGCACACGTGGTGGGAGTCGATCCTCGGCTTGAACGTCAAGGCAGTGCAGGGAAAACAGGTTCCTCTGGAATGGACTGACACATCTGGGGGACTCTTGGAATGGTGGCACGACCCTGGAGTTCATCTCGCCTTTCCTGTGGAGAGCCCCTCCTCTTGAGATGCGACGGGAACGCCGGGAATTCTTTCCCTACGAAACAGGGAAAGGATCCCTCATCTCGAGCTAGGAGGCGGAAACTGGGCTCCCCTGGATGTGTGCGGGACCCCACGTGCTTCCTCTCCAGTGGAGACGGGTATGTCGGGGAACTTCTTGAGTTGCAGCAAGGGTGTGAAGGACCCTTTGGAAGTTCCAGTGGTTAGATGTGATTAGCCTCGAGAAGCCTCAGCGGAAATGGGCCTCATCTCGCCTGGAGGGAAAAACCTCCTGGATTTTCTCGAGTTGCGGCAGGTGATCTGGACTTATGATGGGGACCTCAGGGACCCGCTCTGGTGGCCTCAGGAAAGGCCAGTCCCCATGCGAGTTCCTCGGGGGCCTCTCGGGATTCCTCTCCCGTCGATGCCGGGGCCTAAGACCTTGTGTGGAGTCGGGGCCGGAACCTGAGGATTCCTCTCCAGTGCTGACATGGATCTTGGGGTACTTCTGGAGTCTCCCCAGGGGAGTCAGTGCTCGTCTCGAATGCGGGCATGCACTTGCGCTTTCCTCCAGAGCGGTAGCAGCAGTGTCACGCAGTCCGCCGCGTGGATGAAAGGATCTATGGTTTTCCCTCGAGTCTTTCCCACGAGGCTTTCCGACGAGGCTTTCCCTCAGACGGCCCCACGTGCACACGTGGTGGGAGTCGATCCTCGGCTTGAACGTGAAGGCAGTGCAGGGAAAACAGGTTCCTCTGGCATGGACTGACACATCTGGGGGACTCTTGGAATGGTGGCACGACCCTGGAGTTCCTCTCGCCTTTCCTGTGGAGAGCGCCTCCTCTTGAGATGCGACGGGAACGCCTGGAATTCTTTCCCTATGAAACAGGGAAAGGATCCCTCATCTCGAGCTAGGAGGCGGAAACGGGGCTCATCTGGATGTGTGCGGGACCCTCGTGCTTCCTCTCGAGTGAAGACGGGTATGTCGGGGAACTTCTTGAGTTGCAGCAAGGGTGTGAAGGACCCTTTGGAAGTTCCAATGGTTAGATGTGATTAGCCTCGAGAAGCCTCAGCGGAAATGGGCCTCATCTCGCCTGGAGGGCAAAACCTACCGGATTTTCTCGAGTTGCGGCAGGTGCTCTCGACTTACGACGGGGACCTCAGGGACCCGCTCTGGTGGCCTCAGGAAAGGCCAGTCCCCATGCGAGTTCCTCGGGGGCCTCTCGGGATTCCTCTCCCGTCGATGCCGGGGCCTAAGACCTTGTGGTGAGTCGGGGCCGGAACCTGAGGATTCCTCTCCAGTGCTGACATGGATTTTGGGGTACTTCTGGAGTCTCCCCAGGGGAGTCAGTGCTCGTCTCGAATGCGGGCATGCACTTGCGCTTTCCTCCAGAGCGGTAGCAGCAGTGTCACGGAGTCCGCCCTGTGGATCAAAGGATCTATGGGTTTCCCTCGAGTCTTTCCCACGAGGCTTGCCCACGAGGCTTTCCCACGAGGCTTTCCCACAGGGCTGTTCCACGTGCACACGTGGTGGGAGTCGATCCTCGGCTTGAACGTCAAGGCAGTTTAGGGAAAACAGGTTCCTCTGGGATGGACTGACACATCTGGGGGACTCTTGGAATGGTGGCACGACCCTGGAGTTCCTCTCGCCTTTCCTGTGGAGAGCGCCTCCTCTTGCGATGCGACGGGAACGCCGGGAATTCTTTCCCTACGAAACAGGGAAAGGATCCCTCATCTCGAGCTAGGAGGCGAAAACGGGGCTTCCCGGGATCTGTGCGGGACCCAACGTGCTTCCTCTCGAGTGGAGACGGGTATGTCGGGGAACTTCTTGAGTTGCAGCAAGGGTGTGAAGGACCCTTTGGAAGTTCCCGTGGTTAGATGTGATTAGCCTCGAGAAGCCTCAGCGGAAATGGGCCTCATCTCGCCTGGAGGGCAAAACCTACCGGATTTTCTCGAGGTGCGGCAGGTGCTCTCGACTTACGACGGGGACCTGAGGGACCCGCTCTGGTGGCCTCAGGAAAGGCCAGTCCCCATGCGAGTTCCTCGGGGGCCTCTCGGGATTCCTCTCCCGTCGATGCCGGGGCCTAAGACCTTGTGTGGAGTCGGGGCCGGAACCTGAGGATTCCTCTCCAGTGCTGACATGTCTCTTGGGGTACTTCTGGAGTCTCCCCAGGGGAGTCAGTGCTCGTCTCGAATGCGGGCATGCACTTGCGCTTTCCTCCAGAGCGGTAGCAGCAGTGTCACGCAGTACGCCGCGTGGATCAAAGGATCTATGGTTTTCCCTCGAGTCTTTCCCACGAGGCTTTCCGACGAGGCTTTCCCACAGGGCGGTCCCACGTGCACACGTGGTGGGAGTAGATCCTCGGCTTGAACGTGAAGGCTGTGCAGGGAAAACAGGTTCCTCTGGAATGGACTGACACATCTGGGGGACTCTTGGAATGGTGGCAAGACCCTGGAGTTCCTCTCGCCTTTCCTGTGGAGAGCGCCTCCTCTTGAGATGCGACGGGAACGCCGGGAATTCTTTCCCTACGAAACAGGGAAAGGATCCCTCATCTCGAGCTAGGATGCGGAAACGGGGCTCACCTGGATGTGTGCGGGACCCTCGTGCTTCCTCTCGAGTGGAGACGGGTATGTCGGGGAACTTCTTGAGTTGCAGCAAGGGTGTGAAGGACCCTTTGGAGGTTCCAGTGGTTAGATGTGATTAGCCTCTAGAAGCCTCAGCGGAAATGGGCCTCATCTCGCCTGGAGGGCAAAACCTCCTGGATTTTCTCGAGTTGTGGCAGGTGCTCTCGACTTACGACGGGGACCTCTGGGACCCGCTCTGGTGGCCTCAGGAAAGGCCAGTCCCCATGCGAGTTCCTCGGGGGCCTCTCGGGATTCCTCTCCCGTCGATGCCGGGGCCTAAGACCTTGTGTGGAGTCGGGGCCGGAACCTGAGATTTCCTCTCCAGTGCTGACATGGATCTTGGGGTACTTCTGGAGTCTCCCCAGGGGAGTCAGTGCTCGTCTCGAATGCGGGCATGCACTTGCGCTTTCCTCCAGAGCGGTAGCAGCAGTGTCACGCAGTCAGCCGCGTGGATCAAAGGATCTATGGGTTTCCCTCGAGTCTTTCCCACGAGGCTTGCCCACGAGGCTTTTCCACAGGGCTATTCCACGTGCACACGTGGTGGGAGTCGATCCTCGGCTTGAACGTCAAGGCAGTGCAGGGAAAACAGGTTCCTCTGGAATGGACTGACACATCTGGGGGACTCTTGGAATGGTGGCACGACCCTGGAGTTCCTCTCGCCTTTAATGTGGAGAGCCCCTCCTCTTGAGATGCGACGGGAACGCCGGGAATTCTTTCCCTACGAAACAGGGAAAGGATCCCTCATCTCGAGCTAGGAGGCGGAAACGGGGCTCCCCTGGATGTGTGCGGGACCCCACGTGCTTCCTCTCCAGTGGAGACGGGTATGTCGGGGAACTTCTTGAGTTGCAGCAAGGGTGTGAAGGACCCTTTGGAAGTTCCAGTGGTTAGATGTGATTAGCCTCGAGAAGCCTCAGCGGAAATGGGCCTCATCTCGCCTGGAGGGCAAAACCTCCTGGATTTTCTCGAGTTGCGGCAGGTGATCTGGACTTATGATGGGGACCTCAGGGACCCGCTCTGGTGGCCTCAGGAAAGGCCAGTCCCCATGCGAGTTCCTCGGGGGCGTCTCGGGATTCCTCTCCCGTCGATGCCGGGGCCTAAGCCCTTGTGGGGAGTGGGGGCCGGAACCTGAGGATTCCTCTCCAGTGCTGACATGGATCTTGGGGTACTTCTGGAGTCTCCCCAGGGGAGTCAGTGCTCGTCTCGAATGCGGGCATGCACTTGCGCTTTCCTCCAGAGCGGTAGCAGCAGTGTCACGCAGTCCACCGCGTGGATGAAAGGATCTATGGTTTTCCCTCGAGTCTTTCCCACGAGGCTTTCCCAAGAGGCTTTCCCTCAGACGGCCCCACGTGCACACGTGGTGGGTGTCGATCCTCGGCTTGAACGTGAAGGCAGTGCAGGGAAAACAGGTTCCTCTGGAATGGACTGACACATCTGGGGGACTCTTGGAATGGTGGC
This sequence comes from Ovis canadensis, assembly GCF_042477335.2. NCBI lineage: Eukaryota > Metazoa > Chordata > Mammalia > Artiodactyla > Bovidae > Ovis > Ovis canadensis. The sequence continues at coordinate 10,210,278 of NC_091262.1, forward strand.
TCGACCCTGGAGTTCCTCTCGCCTTTCCTGTGGAGAGCGCCTCCTCTTGAGATGCGACGGGAACGCCGGGAATTCTTTCCCTACGAAACAGGGAAAGGATCCCTCATCTCGAGCTAGGATGCGGACACGGGGCTCCCCTGGATGTGTGCGGGACCCTCGTGCTTCCTCTCGAGTGGAGACGGGTATGTCGGGGAACTTCTTGAGTTGCAGCAAGGGTGTGAAGGACCCTTTGAAATTTCAAATGGTTAGATGTGATTAGCCTCGAGAAGCCTCAGCGGAAATGGGCCTCATCTCGCCTGGAGGGCAAAACCTACCGGATTTTCTCGAGTTGCGGCAGGTGCTCTCGACTTACGACGGGGACCTCAGGGACCCGCTCTGGTGGCCTCAGGAAAGGCCAGTCCCCATGCGAGTGCCTCGGGGGCCTGTAGGGATTCCTCGCCCGTCGATGCCGGGGCCTAAGACCTTGTGTGGAGTCGGGGCCGGAACCTGAGGATACCTCTCCAGTGCTGACATGGATCTTGGGGTACTTCTGGAGTCTCCCCAGGGGAGTCAGTGCTCGTCTCTAATGCGGGCATGCACTTGCGCTTTCCTCCAGAGCGGTAGCAGCAGTGTCACGAAGTCCGCCGCGTGGATCAAAGGATCTATGGTTTTCCCTCGAGTCTTTCCGACGAGGCTTTCCCACGAGGCTTTCCCACAGGGCTGTCCCACGTGCACACGTGGTGGGAGTCGATCCTCGGCTTGAACGTCAAGGCAGTGCAGGGAAAACAGGTTCCTCTGGAATGGACTGACACATCTGGGGGACTCATGGAATGGTGGCACGACCCTGGAGTTCCTCTCGCCTTTCCTGTGGAGAGCGCCTCCTCTTGAGATGCGACGGGAACGCCGGGAATTCATTCCCTACGAAACAGGGAAAGGATCCCTCATCTCGAGCTAGGAGGCGGAAACGGGGCTCCCCTGGATGTGTGCGGGACCCTCGTGCTTCCTCTCGAGTGGAGACGGGTATGTCGGGGAACTTCTTGAGTTGCAGCAAGGGTGTGAAGGACCCTTTGGAAGTTCCAGTGGTTAGATGTGATTAGCCTCGAGAAGCCTCAGCGGAAATGGGCCTCATCTCGCCTGGAGGGCAAAACCTACCGGATTTTCTCGAGTTGCGGCAGGTGCCCTCGACTTACAACGGGGACCTCAGGGACCCGCTCTGTGGCCTCAGGAAAGGCCAGTCCCCATGCGAGTTCCTCGGGGGCCTCTCGGGATTCCTCTCCCGTCGATGCCGGGGCCTAAGACCTTGTGTGGAGTCGGGGCCGGAACTTGAGGATTCCTCTCCAGTGCTGACATGGATCTTGGGGTACTTCTGGAGTCTCCCCAGGGGAGTCAGTCCTCATCTCGAATGCGGGCATGCACTTGCGATTTCCTCCAGAGCGGTAGCAGCAGTGTCACGCAGTCCGCCGCGTGGATCAAAGGATCTATGGTTTTCCCTCGAGTCTTTCCCAAGAGGCTTTCCGACGAGGCTTTCCCACAGGGCTGTCCCACGTGCACACGTGGTGGGAGTCGATCCTCGGCTTGAACGTCAAGGCAGTGTAGGGAAAACAGGTTCCTCTGGAATGTACTCACACATCTGGGGGACTCTTGGAATGGTGGCACGACCCTGGAGTTCCTCTCGCCTTTCCTGTGGAGAGCGCCTCCTCTTGAGATGCGTCGGAAACGCCAGGAATTCTTTCCCTACGAAACAGGGAAAGGATCCCTCATCTCGAGCTAGGAGGCGGAAACGGGGCTCCCCTGGATGTGTGCGGGACCCTCGTGCTTCCTCTCGAGTGGAGACGGGTATGTCGGGGAACTTCTTGAGTTGCAGCAAGGGTGTGAAGGACCCTTTGGATGTTCCAGTGGTTAGATGTGATTAGCCTCGAGAAGCCTCAGCGGAAATGGGCCTCATCTCGCCTGGAGGGCAAAACCTCCTGGATTTTCTCGAGTTGCGGCAGGTGCTCTCGACTTACGACGGGGACCTCAGGGACCCGCTCTTGTGGGATCAGGAAAGGCCAGTCCCCATGAGAGTTCCTCGGGGGCCTCTCGGGATTCCTCTGCCGTCGATGCCGGGGCCTAAGACCTTGTGTGGAGTCGGGGCCGGAACCTGAGGATTCCTCTCCAGTGCTGACATGGATCTTGGGGTACTTCTGGAGTCTCCCCAGGGGAGTCAGTGCTCGTCTCGAATGCGGGAATGCACTTGCGCTTTCCTCCAGAGCGGTAGCAGCAGTGTCACGCAGTCCGCCGCGTGGATCAATGGATCTATGGTTTTCCCTCCAGTCTTTCCCACGAGGCTTTCAGACGAGGCTTTCCCACAGGGTGGTCCCTCGTGCACACCTGTTGGGAGTCCATCCTCGGCTTTAACGTCAAGGCAGTGCAGGGAAAACAGGTTCCTCTGGAATGGACTGACACATCTGGGGGACTCTTGGAATGGTGGCACGACCCTGGAGTTCCTCTAGCCTTTCCTGTGGAGAGCGCCTCCTCTTGAGATGCGACGGGAACGCCGGGAATTCTTTCCCTACGAAACAGGGAAAGGATCCCTCATCTCGAGCTAGGAGGCGGAAACGGGGCTCCCCTGGATGTGTGCGGGACCCTCGTGCTTCCTCTCAAGTGGAGACGGTATGTCGGGGAACTTCTTGAGTTGCAGCAAGGGTGTGAAGGACCCTTTGGAAGTTCCAGTCGTTAGATGTGATTAGCCTCGAGAAGCCTCAACGGAAATGGGCCTCATCTGGCCTGGAGTGCAAAACCTACCGGATTTTCTCGAGTTGCGGCAGGTGCTCTCGACTTACAACGGGGACCTCAGGGACCCGCTCTGGTGGGCTCAGGAAAGGCCAGTCCCCACGTGAGTTCCTCGGGGGCCTCTCGGGATTCCTCTCCCGTCGATGTCGGTGTCTAAGACCTTGTGTGGAGTCGGGACCGGAACCTGAGGATTCCTCTCTAGTGCTGACATGGATCTTGGGGTACTTCTGGAGTCTCCCCAGGGGAGTCAGTGCTCGTCTCGAATGCGGGCATGCACTTGCGCTTTCCTCCAGAGAGGTAGCAGCAGTGTCACGCAGTCCGCCGCGTGGATCAAAGGATCTATGGTTTTCCCTCGAGTCTTTCCCACGAGGCTTTCCCACGAGGCTTTCCCACAGGGCTGTCCCACGTGCACACGTGGTGGGAGTCGATCCTCGGCTTGAACGTGAAGGCAGTGCAGGGAAAACAGGTTCCTCTGGAATGGACTGACACATCTGGGGGCTCTTGGAATGGTGACACGACCCTGGAGTTCCTCTCGCCTTTCCTGTGGAGAGCGCCTCCTCTTGAGATGCGACGGGAACGCCGGGAATTCTTTCCCTACGAAACAGGGAAAGGATCCCTCATCTCGAGCTAGGAGGCGGAAACGGGGCTCCCCTGGATGTGTGCGGGACCCCACGTGCTTCCTCTCGAGTGGTGACGGGTATGTCGGGGAACTTCTTGAGTTGCAGCAAGGGTGTGAAGGACCCTTTGGAAGTTCCCGTGGTTAGATGTGATTAGCCTCGAGAAGCCTCAGCGGAAATGGGCCTCATCTCGCCTGGAGGGCAAAACCTCCTGGATTTTCTCGAGTTGCGGCAGGTGCTCTCGACTTACGACGGGGACCTCAGGGACCCGCTCTGGTGGCCTCAGGAAAGGCCAGTCCCCATGCGAGTTCCTCGGGGGCCTCTCGGGATTCCTCTCCCGTCGATGCCGGGGCCTAAGCCCTTGTGTGGAGTCGGGGCCGGAACCTGAGTATTCCTCTCCAGTGCTGACATGGATCTTGGGGTACTTCTGGAGTCTCCCCAGGGGAGTCAGTGCTCATCTCGAATGCGGGCATGCACTTGCGCTTTCCTCCAGAGCGGTAGCAGCAGTGTCACGCAGTCCGCCCTGTGGATCAAAGAATCTATGGGTTTCCCTCGAGTCTTTCCCACGAGGCTTTCCCACAGGGCTGTCCCACGTGCACACGTGGTGGGAGTCGATCCTCGGCTTGAACGTCAAGGCAGTGCAGGGAAAACAGGTTCCTCTGGAATGGACTGACACATCTGGGGGACTCTTGGAATGGTGGCACGACCCTGGAGTTCCTTTCGCCTTTCCTGTGGAGAGCGCCTCCTCTTGAGATGCGACGGGAACGCCGGGAATTCTTTCCCTACGAAACAGGGAAAGGATCCCTCATCTCGAGCTAGGAGGCGGAAACGGGGCTCCCCTGGATGTGTGCGGGACCCTCGTGCTTCCTCTCAAGTGGAGACGGTATGTCGGGGAACTTCTTGAGTTGCAGCAAGGGTGTGAAGGACCCTTTGGAAGTTCCAGTCGTTAGATGTGATTAGCCTCGAGAAGCCTCAACGGAAATGGGCCTCATCTCGCCTGGAGGGCAAAACCTACCGGATTTTCTCGAGTTGCGGCAGGTGCTCTCGACTTACAACGGGGACCTCAGGGACCCGCTCTGGTGGGCTCAGGAAAGGCCAGTCCCCACGCGAGTTCCTCGGGGGCCTCTCGGGATTCCTCTCCCGTCGATGTCGGTGTCTAAGACCTTGTGTGGAGTCGGGACCGGAACCTGAGGATTCCTCTCTAGTGCTGACATGGATCTTGGGGTACTTCTGGAGTCTCCCCAGGGGAGTCAGTGCTCGTCTCGAATGCGGGCATGCACTTGCGCTTTCCTCCAGAGAGGTAGCAGCAGTGTCACGCAGTCCGCCGCGTGGATCAAAGGATCTATGGTTTTCCCTCGAGTCTTTCCCACGAGGCTTTCCGACGAGGCTTTCCCACAGGGCGGTCCCACGTGCACACGTGGTGGGAGTCGATCCTCGGCTTGAACGTGAAGGCAGTGCAGGGAAAACAGGTTCCTCTGGAATGGACTGACACATCTGGGGGCTCTTGGAATGGTGACACGACCCTGGAGTTCCTCTCGCCTTTCCTGTGGAGAGCGCCTCCTCTTGAGATGCGACGGGAACGCCGGGAATTCTTTCCCTACGAAACAGGGAAAGGATCCCTCATCTCGAGCTAGGAGGCGGAAACGGGGCTCCCCTGGATGTGTGCGGGACCCTCGTGCTTCCTCTCGAGTGGTGACGGGTATGTCGGGGAACTTCTTGAGTTGCAGCAAGGGTGTGAAGGACCCTTTGGAAGTTCCCGTGGTTAGATGTGATTAGCCTCGAGAAGCCTCAGCGGAAATGGTCCTCATCTCGCCTGGAGGGCAAAACCTCCTGGATTTTCTCGAGTTGCGGCAGGTGCTCTCGACTTACGACGGGGACCTCAGGGACCCGCTCTGGTGGCCTCAGGAAAGGCCAGTCCCCATGCGAGTTCCTCGGGGGCCTCTCGGGATTCCTCTCCCGTCGATGCCGGGGCCTAAGCCCTTGTGTGGAGTCGGGGCCGGAACCTGAGTATTCCTCTCCAGTGCTGACATGGATCTTGGGGTACTTCTGGAGTCTCCCCAGGGGAGTCAGTGCTCATCTCGAATGCGGGCATGCACTTGCGCTTTCCTCCAGAGCGGTAGCAGCAGTGTCACGCAGTCCGCCCTGTGGATCAAAGAATCTATGGGTTTCCCTCGAGTCTTTCCCACGAGGCTTTCCCACAGGGCTGTCCCACGTGCACACGTGGTGGGAGTCGATCCTCGGCTTGAACGTCAAGGCAGTGCAGGGAAAACAGGTTCCTCTGGAATGGACTGACACATCTGGGGGACTCTTGGAATGGTGGCACGACCCTGGAGTTCCTTTCGCCTTTCCTGTGGAGAGCGCCTCCTCTTGAGATGCGACGGGAACGCCGGGAATTCTTTCCCTACGAAACAGGGAAAGGATCCCTCATCTCGAGCTAGGAGGCGGAAACGGGGCTCCCCTGGATGTGTGCGGGACCCTCGTGCTTCCTCTCAAGTGGAGACGGTATGTCGGGGAACTTCTTGAGTTGCAGCAAGGGTGTGAAGGACCCTTTGGAAGTTCCAGTCGTTAGATGTGATTAGCCTCGAGAAGCCTCAACGGAAATGGGCCTCATCTCGCCTGGAGGGCAAAACCTACCGGATTTTCTCGAGTTGCGGCAGGTGCTCTCGACTTACAACGGGGACCTCAGGGACCCGCTCTGGTGGGCTCAGGAAAGGCCAGTCCCCACGCGAGTTCCTCGGGGGCCTCTCGGGATTCCTCTCCCGTCGATGTCGGTGTCTAAGACCTTGTGTGGAGTCGGGACCGGAACCTGAGGATTCCTCTCTAGTGCTGACATGGATCTTGGGGTACTTCTGGAGTCTCCCCAGGGGAGTCAGTGCTCGTCTCGAATGCGGGCATGCACTTGCGCTTTCCTCCAGAGAGGTAGCAGCAGTGTCACGCAGTCAGCCGCGTGGATCAAAGGATCTATGGTTTTCCCTCGAGTCTTTCCCACGAGGCTTTCCGACGAGGCTTTCCCACAGGGCGGTCCCACGTGCACACGTGGTGGGAGTCGATCCTCGGCTTGAACGTGAAGGCAGTGCAGGGAAAACAGGTTCCTCTGGAATGGACTGACACATCTGGGGGCTCTTGGAATGGTGACACGACCCTGGAGTTCCTCTCGCCTTTCCTGTGGAGAGCGCCTCCTCTTGAGATGCGACGGGAACGCCGGGAATTCTTTCCCTACGAAACAGGGAAAGGATCCCTCATCTCGAGCTAGGAGGCGGAAACGGGGCTCCCCTGGATGTGTGCGGGACCCTCGTGCTTCCTCTCGAGTGGTGACGGGTATGTCGGGGAACTTCTTGAGTTGCAGCAAGGGTGTGAAGGACCCTTTGGAAGTTCCCGTGGTTAGATGTGATTAGCCTCGAGAAGCCTCAGCGGAAATGGGCCTCATCTCGCCTGGAGGGCAAAACCTCCTGGATTTTCTCGAGTTGCGGCAGGTGCTCTCGACTTACGACGGGGACCTCAGGGACCCGCTCTGGTGGCCTCAGGAAAGGCCAGTCCCCATGCGAGTTCCTCGGGGGCCTCTCGGGATTCCTCTCCCGTCGATGCCGGGGCCTAAGCCCTTGTGTGGAGTCGGGGCCGGAACCTGAGTATTCCTCTCCAGTGCTGACATGGATCTTGGGGTACTTCTGGAGTCTCCCCAGGGGAGTAAGTGCTCATCTCGAATGCGGGCATGCACTTGCGCTTTCCTCCAGAGCGGTAGCAGCAGTGTCACGCAGTCCGCCCTGTGGATCAAAGAATCTATGGGTTTCCCTCGAGTCTTTCCCACGAGGCTTTCCCACAGGGCTGTCCCACGTGCACACGTGGTGGGAGTCGATCCTCGGCTTGAACGTCAAGGCAGTGCAGGGAAAACAGGTTCCTCTGGAATGGACTGACACATCTGGGGGACTCTTGGAATGGTGGCACGACCCTGGAGTTCCTTTCGCCTTTCCTGTGGAGAGCGCCTCCTCTTGAGATGCGACGGGAACGCCGGGAATTCATTCCCTACGAAACAGGGAAAGGATCCCTCATCTCGAGCTAGGAGGCGGAAACGGGGCTCCGCTGGATGTGTGCGGGACCATCGTGTTTCCTCTCCAGTGGTTTCGGGTATGTCGGGGAACTTCTTGATTTGCAGCAAGGGTGTGAAGGACCCTTTGGAAGTTCCAATGGTTAGATGTGATTAGCCTCGAGAAGCCTCAGCGGAAATGGGCCACATCTCGCCTGGAGGGCAAAACCTCCTGGATTTTCTCGAGTTGCGGCAGGTGCTCTCGACTTACGATGGGTTACTCAATGACCCGCTCTGGTGGCCTCAGGAAAGGCCAGTCCCCATGCGAGTTCCTCTGGGGCCTCTCGGGATTACTCTCCCGTCGATGCCGGGGCCTAAGACCTTGTGTGGAGTCGGGGCCGGAACCTGAGGATTCCTCTCCAGTGCTGACATGGATCTTGGGGTACTTCTGGAGTCTCCCCAGGGGAGTCAGTGCTCGTCTCGAATGCGGGCATGCACTTGCGCTTTCCTCCAGAGCGGTAGCAGCAGTGTCACGCAGTCCGCCGCGTGGATCAAAGGATCTATGGTTTTCCCTCGAGTCTTTCCGACGAGGCTTTCCCACAGGGCGGTCCCACGTGCACACGTGGTGGGAGTCGATCCTCGGCTTGAACGTCAAGGCAGTGCAGGGAAAACAGGTTCCTCTGGAATGGACTGACACATCTGGGGGACTCTTGGAATGGTGGCAAGACCCTGGAGTTCCTCTCGCCTTTCCTGTGGAGAGCGCCTCCTCTTGAGATGCGACGGGAACGCCGGGAATTCTTTCCCTACGAAACAGGGAAAGGATCCCTCATCTGGAGCTAGGAGTCGGAAACGGGGCTCCACTGGATGTGTGCGGGACCCCACGTACCCCCTCTCGAGTGGAGACGGGTATGTCGGGGAACTTCTTGAGTTGCAGCAAGGGTGTGAAGGCCCCTTTGGAAGTTCCCGTGGTTAGATGTGATTAGCCTCGAGAAGCCTCAGCGGAAATGGGCCTCATCTCGCCTGGAGGGCAAAACCTCCTGGATTTTCTCGAGTTGCGGCAGGTGCTCTCGACTTACGATGGGGACCTCAGGGACACGCTCTGGTGGCCTCAGGAAAGGCCAGTCCCCATGCGAGTTCCTCGGGGGCCTCTCGGGATTCCTCTCCCGTCGATGCCGGGGCCTAAGCCATTGTGGGGAATCGGGGCCGGAACCTGAGGATTCCTCTCCAGTGCTGACATGGATCTTGGGGTACTTCTGGAGTCTCCCCAGGGGAGTCAGTGCTCGTCTCGAATGCGGGCATGCACTTGCCCTTTCCTCCAGAGCGGTAGCAGCAGTGTCACGGAGTCCGCCCTGTGGATCAAAGGATCTATGGTTTTCCCTCGAGTCTTTCCCACGAGGCTTTCCTACGAGGCTTTCCCACAGGGCGGTCCCACGTGCACACGTGGTCTGAGTAGATCCTCGGCTTGAACGTGAAGGCAGTGCAGGGAAAACAGGTTCCTCTGGAATGGACTGACACATCTGGGGGACTCTTGGAATGGTGTCACGACCCTGGAGTTCCTCTCGCCTTTGCTGTGGAGAGCGCCTCCTCTTGAGATGCGACGGGAACGCCGGGAATTCTTTCCCTACGAAACAGGTAAAGGATCCCTCATCTCGAGCTAGGAGGCGGAAACGGGGCTCCCCTGGATGTGTGCGGGACCCCACGTGCTTCCTCTCGAGTGGAGATGGGTATGTCGGGGAACTTCTTGAGTTGCAGCAAGGGTGTGAAGGACCCTTTGGAAGTTCCAGTAGTTAGATGTGATTAGCCTCGAGAAGCCTCTGCGGAAATGGGCCTCATCTCGCCTGGAGGGCAAAACCTCCTGGATTTTCTCGAGTTGCGGCAGGTGCTCTTCCGACTTACGACGGGGACCTCAGGGACCCGCTCTGGTGGGATCAGGAAAGGCCAGTCCCCATGCGAGTTCCTCGGGGGCCTCTCGGGATTCCTCTGCCTTCGATGCCGGGGCCTAAGACCTTGTGTGGAGTCGGGGCCGGAACCTGAGGATTCCTCTCCAGTGCTGACATGGATATTGGGGTAATTCTGGAGTCTCCCCAGGGGAGTCAGTCCTCGTCTCGAATGCGGGCATGCACTTGCGCTTTCCTCCAGAGCGGTAGCAGCAGTGTCACGCAGTCCGCCGCGTGGATCAATGGATCTATGGTTTTCCCTCCAGTCTTTCCCACGAGGCTTTCAGACGAGGCTTTCCCACAGGGTGGTCCCTCGTGCACACGTGTTGGGAGTCCATCCTCGGCTTTAACGTCAAGGCAGTGCAGGGAAAACAGGTTCCTCAGGAATGGACTGACACATCTGGGGGACTCTTGGAATGGTGGCACGACCCTGGAGTTCCTCTCTCCTTTCCTGTGGAGAGCGCCTCCTCTTGAGATGCGACGGGAACGCCGGGAATTCTTTCCCTACGAAACAGGGAAAGGATCCCTCATCTCGAGCTAGGAGGCGGAAACGGGGCTCCCCTGGATGTGTGCGGGACCCTCGTGCTTCCTCTCGAGTGGAGACGGGTATGTCGGGGAACTTCTTGAGTTGCAGCAAGGGTGTGAAGGACCCTTTGGAAGTTCCAGTGGTTAGTTGTGTTTAGCCTCGAGAAGCCTCAGCGGAAATGGGCCTCATCTCGCCTGCAGGGCAAAACCTCCTGGATTTTCTGGAGTTGCTGCAGGTGCTCTCGACTTACGACGGGGACCTCCGGGACCCGCTCTGGTGACCTCAGGAAAGGCCAGTCCCCATGCGAGTTCCTCGGGGGCCTCTCGGGATTCCTCTCCCGTCGATGCCGGGGCCTAAGACCTTGTGTGGAGTCAGGGACGGAACCTGAGGATTCCTCTCCAGTGCTGACATGGATCTTGGGGTACTTCTGGAGTCTTCCCAGGGGAGTCAGTCCTCGTCTCGAATGCGGGCATGCACTTGCGCTTTCCTCCATAGCGGTAGCAGCAGTGTCACGCAGTCCTCCGCGTGGATCAAAGGATCTATGGGTTTCCCTCGAGTCTTTCCCACGAGGCTTTCCCAAGAGGCTTTCCCACAGGGCTGTCCCACGTGCACACGTGGTGGGAGTCGATCCTCGGCTTGAACGTCAAGGAAGTGCAGGGAAAACAGGTTCCTCTGGAATGGACTGACACATCTGGGGGACTCTTGGAATGGTGGCACGACCCTGGAGTTCCTCTCGCCTTTTCTGTGGAGAGCGCCTCCTCTTGAGATGCGACGGGAACGCCGGGAATTCTTTCCCTACGAAACAGGGAAAGGATCCCTCATCTCGAGCTAGGAGGCGGAAACGGGGCTCCCCTGGATGTGTGCGGGACCCCACGTGCTTCCTCTCGAGTGGAGATGGGTATGTTGGGGAACTTCTTGAGTTGCAGCAAGGGTGTGAAGGACGCTTTGGAAGTAACAGTGGTTAGATGTGATTAACCTCGAGAAGCCTCAGCGGAAATGGGCCTCATCTCGCCTGGAGGGCAAAACCTCCTGGATTTTCTCGAGTTGCGGCAGGTGCTCTCGACTTACGACGGGGACCTCAGGGACCCGCTCTGGTGGGATCAGGAAAGGCCAGTCCCCATGCGAGTTCCTCGGGGGCCTCTCGGGATTCATCTGCCGTCGATGCCGGGGCCTAAGACCTTGTGTGGAGTCGGGGCCGGAACCTGAGGATTCCTCTCCAGTGCTGACATGGATCTTGGGGTACTTCTGGAGTCTCCCCAGGGGAGTCAGTGCTCGTCTCGAATGCGGGCATGCACTTGCGCTTTCCTCCAGAGCGGTAGCAGCAGTGTCACGCAGTCCGCCCTGTGGATCAAAGGATCTATGGTTTTCCCTCGAGTCTTTCCCACGAGGTTTTCCCACAGGGCGGTCCCACGTGCACACGTGGTGGGAGTCGATCCTCGGCTTGAACGTCAAGGCAGTGCAGGGAAAACAGGTTCCTCTGGAATGGACTGACACATCTGGGGGACTCTTGGAATGGTGGCACGACCCTGGAGTTCCTCTCGCCTTTCCTGTGGAGAGCGCCTCCTCTGGAGATGCGACGGGAACGCCGGGAATTCTGTCCCTACGAAACAGGGAAAGGATCCCTCATCTCGAGCTAGGAGGCGGAAACGGGGCTCCACTGGATGTGGGCGGGACCCCACGTACTTCCTCTCGAGTGGAGATGGGTATGTCGGGGAACTTCTTGAGTTGCAGCAAGGGTGTGAAGGACCCTTTGGAAGTTCCCGTGGTTAGATGTGATTAGCCTCGAGAAGCCTCAGCGGAAATGGGCCTCATCTCGCCTGGAGGGCAAAACCTCCTGGATTATCTCGAGTTGCGGCAGGTGCTCTCGACTTACGATGGGGACCTCAGGGACCCGCTCTGGTGGCCTCAGGAAAGGCCAGTCCCCATGCGAGTTCCTCGGGGGCCTTTCGGGATTCCTCTCCCGTCGATGCCGGGGCCTAAGACCTTGTGTGGAGTCGGGACCGGAACCTGAGGATTCCTCTCCAGTGCTGACATGGATCTTGGGGTACTTCTAGAGTCTCCCAAGGGGAGTCAGTGCTCGTCTCGAATGCGGGCATGCACTTGCGCTTTCCTCCAGAGCGGTTGCAGCAGTGTCACGCAGTCCGCCCTGTGGATCAAAGGATCTATGGTTTTCCCTCGAGTCTTTCCCAAGAGGCTTTCCGACGAGACTTTCCCACAGGGCGGTCCCACGTGCACACATGGTGGGAGTCGATCCTCGGCTTGAACGTCAAGGCAGTGCAGGGAAAACAGGTTCCTCTGGAATGGACTGACACATCTGGGGGACTCTTGGAATGGTGGCACGACCCTGGAGTTCCTCTCGCCTTTCCTGTGGAGAGCGCCTCCTCTTGAGATGCGCCGGGAACGCCGGGAATTCTTTCCCTACGAAAGAGGGAAAGGATCCCTCATCTGGAGCTAGAAGGCGGAAACGGGGCTCCCCTGGATGTGTGCGGGACCCTCGTGCTTCCTCTCGAGTGGTGACGGGTATGTCGGGAAACTTCTTGTGTTGCAGCAAGGGTGTGAAGGACCCTTTGGAAGTTCCAGTGGTTAGATGTGATTAGCCTCGAGAAGCCTCAGCGGAAATGGGCCTCATCTCGCCTGGAGGGCAAAACCTCCTGGATTTTCACGAGTTGCGGCAGGTGCTCTCGACTTACGACGGGGACCTCAGGGACCCGCTCTGGTGGCCTCAGGAAAGGCCAGTCCCCATGCGAGTTCCTCGGGGGCCTCTCGGGATTCCTCTCCCGTCGATGCCGGGGCCTAAGCCCTTGTGTGGCGTCGGGGCCGGAACCTGAGGATTCCTCTCCAGTGCTGACATGGATCTTGGGGTACTTCTGGAGTCTCCCCAGGGGAGTCAGTGCTCGTCTCGAATGCGGGCATGCACTTGCGCTTTCCTCCAGAGCGGTAGCAGCAGTGTCACGCAGTCAGCCGCGTGGATCAAAGGATCTATGGGTTTCCCTCGAGTCTTTCCCACGAGGCTTTCCGACGAGGCTTTCCCACAGGGCTATTCCACGTGCACACGTGGTGGGAGTCGATCATCGGCTTGAACGTCAAGGCAGTGCAGGGAAAACAGGTTCCTCTGGAATGGACTGACACATCTGGGGGACTCTTGGAATGGTGGCACGACCCTGGAGTTCCTCTCGCCTTTCCTGTGGAGAGCCCCTCCTCTTGAGATGCGACGGGAACGCCGGGAATTCTTTCCCTACGAAACAGGGAAAGGATCCCTCATCTGGAGCTAGAAGGCGGAAACGGGGCTCCCCTGGATGTGTGCGGGACCCTCGTGCTTCCTCTCGAGTGGTGACGGGTATGTCGGGAAACTTCTTGAGTTGCAGCAAGGGTGTGAAGGACCCTTTGGAAGTTCCAGTGGTTAGATGTGATTAGCCTCGAGAAGCCTCAGCGGAAATGGGCCTCATCTCGCCTGGAGGGCAAAACCTCCTGGATTTTCTCGAGTTGCGGCAGGTGATCTGGACTTATGATGGGGACCTCAGGGACCCGCTCTGGTGGCCTCAGGAAAGGCCAGTCCCCATGCGAGTTCCTCGGGGGCCTCTCGGGATTCCTCTCCCGTCGATGCCGGGGCCTAAGACCTTGTGTGGAGTCGGGGCCGGAACCTGAGGATTCCTCTCCAGTGCTGACATGGATCTTGGGGTACTTCTGGAGTCTCCCCAGGGGAGTCAGTGCTCGTCTCGAATGCGGGCATGCACTTGCGCTTTCCTCCAGAGCGGTAGCAGCAGTGTCACGCATTCCGCCGCGTGGATCAAAGGATCTATGGTTTTCCCTCGAGTCTTTCCCACGAGGCTTTCCGACGAGGCTTTCCCACAGGGCGGTCCCACGTGCACACGTGGTGGGAGTAGATCCTCGGCTTGAACGTGAAGGCAGTGCAGGGAAAACAGGTTCCTCTGGAATTGACTGACACATCTGGGGGACTCTTGGAATGGTGGCAAGACCCTGGAGTTCCTCTCGCCTTTCCTGTGGAGAGCGCCTCCTCTTGAGTTGCGACGGGAACGCCGGGAATTCTTTCCCTACGAAACAGGGAAAGGATCCCTCATCTCGAGCTAGGAGTCGGAAACGGGGCTCCACTGGATGTGTGCGGGACCCCACGTACTTCCTCTCGAGTGGAGACGGGTATGTCGGGGAACTTCTTGAGTTACAGCAAGGGTGTGAAGGCCCCTTTGGAAGTTCCCGTGGTTAGACGTGATTAGCCTCGAGAAGCCTCAGCGGAAATGGGCCTCATCTCTCCTGGAGGGCAAATCCTCCTGGATTTTCTCGAGTTGCGGCAGGTGCTCTCGACTTACGATGGGGACCTCAGGGACCCGCTCTGGTGGCCTCAGGAAAGGCCAGTCCCCATGCGAGTTCCTCGGGGGCCTCTCGTGATTCCTCTCCCGTGGATGGCGGGGCCTAAGCCATTGTGGGGAATCGGGGCCGGAACCTGAGGATTCCTCTCCAGTGCTGACATGGATCTTGGGGTACTTCTGGAGTCTCCCCAGGGGAGTCAGTGCTCGTCTCGAATGCGGGCATGCACTTGCCCTTTCCTCCAGAGCGGTAGCAGCAGTGTCACGCAGTCCGCCGCGTGGATCAAAGGATCTATGGTTTTCCCTCGAGTCTTTCCCACGAGGCTTTCCTACGAGGCTTTCCCATAGGGCGGTCCCACGTGCACACGTGGTCTGAGTAGATCCTCGGCTTGAACGTGAAGGCAGTGCAGGGAAAACAGGTTCCTCTGGAATGGACTGACACATCTGGGGGACTCTTGGAATGGTGGCAAGACCCTGGAGTTCCTCTCGCCTTTCCTGTGGAGAGCGCCTCCTCTTGAGATGCGACAGGAACGCCGGGAATTCTTTCCCTACGAAACAGGGAAAGGATCCCTCATCTCGAGCTAGGAGGCGGAAACGGGGCTCCCCTGGAGGTGTGCCGGACCCTCGTGCTTCCTCTCGAGTGGAGACGGGTATGTCGGGGAACTTCTTGAGTTGCAGCAAGGGTGTGAAGGACCCTTTGGAGGTTCCTGTGGTTAGATGTGATTAGCCTCGAGAAGCCTCAGCGGAAATGGGCCTCATCTCGCCTGGAGGGCAAAACCTCCTGGATTTTCTCGAGTTGCGGCAGGTGCTCTCGACTTACGACGGGGACCTCCGGGACCCGCTCTGGTGGCCTCAGGAAAGGCCAGTCCCCATGCGAGTTCCTCGGGGGCCTCTCGGGATTCCTCTCCCGTCGATGCCGGGGCCTAAGACCTTGTGTGGAGTCGGGGCCGGAACCTGAGGATTCCTCTCCAGTGCTGACATGGATCTTGGGGTACTTCTGGAGTTTCCCCAGGGGAGTCAGTGCTCGTCTCGAATGCGGGCATGCACTTGCGCTTTCCTCCAGAGCGGTAGCAGCAGTGTCACGCAGTCCGCCCTGTGGATCAAAGGATCTATGGGTTTCCCTCGAGTCTTTCCCACGAGGCTTTCCCACAGGGCTGTCCCACGTGCACACGTGGTGGGAGTCGATCCTCGGCTTGAACGTCAAGGCAGTGCAGGGAAAACAGGTTTCTCTGGAATGGACTGACACATCTGGGGGACTCTTGGAATGTTGGCACGACCCTGGAGTTCCTCTCGCCTTTCCTGTGGAGAGCGCCTCCTCTTGAGATGCGACGGGAATGCCGGGAATTCTTTCCCTACGAAGGAGGGAAAGGATCCCTCATCTGGAGCTAGGAGGCGGAAACGGGGCTCCCCTGGATGTGTGCGGGACCCTCGTGCTTCCTCTCGAGTGGAGACGGGTATGTCGGGGAACTTCTTGAGTTGCAGCAAGGGTGTGAAGGACCCTTTGGAAGTTCCAGTGGTTAGATGTGATTAGCCTCGAGAAGCCTCAACGGAAATGGGCCTCATCTCGCCTGGAGGGCAAAACCTACCGGATTTTCTCGAGTTGCGGCAGGTGCTCTCGACTTACGACGGGGACCTCAGGGACCCGCTCTGGTGGCCTCAGGAAAGGCCAGTCCCCACGCGAGTTCCTCGGGGGCCTCTCGGGATTCCTCTCCCGTCGATGCTGGGGCCTAAGACCTTGTGTGGAGTCGGGGCCGGAACCTGAGGATACCTCTCCAGTGCTGACATGGATCTTGGGGTACTTCTGGAGTCTCCCCAGGGGAGTCAGTGCTCGTCTCGAATGCCGGCATGCACTTGCGCTTTCCTCCAGAGTGGTAGCAGCAGTGTCACGCAGTCCGCCGCGTGGATCAAAGGATCTATGGTTTTCCCTCGAGTTTTTCCCACGAGGCTTTCCGACGAGACTTTCCCACAGGGCTGTCCCACGTGCACACGTGGTGGGAGTCGATCCTCGGCTTGAACGTCAAGGCAGTGCAGGGAAAACAGGTTCCTCTGGAATGGACTGACACATCTGGGGGACTCTTGGAATGGTGGCACGACCCTGGAGTTCCTCTCTCCTTTCCTGTGGAGAGCGCCTCCTCTTGAGATGCGACGGGAACGCCGGGAATTCTTTCCCTACGAAGGAGGGAAAAGATCCCTCATCTGGAGCTAGAAGGCGGAAACGGGGCTCCCCTGGATGTGTGCGGGACCCTCGTGCTTCCTCTCGAGTGGAGACGGGTATGTCGGGGAACTTCTTGAGTTGCAGCAAGGGTGTGAAGGACCGTTTGGAAGTTCCCGTGGTTAGATGTGATTAGCCTCGAGAAGCCTCAGCGGAAATGGGCCTCATCTCGCCTGGAGGGCAAAACCTCCTGGATTTTCTCGAGTTGCGGCAGGTGCTCTCGACTTACGACAGGGACCTCAGGGACCCGCTCTGGTGGCCTCAGGAAAGGCCAGTCCCCATGCGAGTTCCTCGGGGGCCTCTCGGGATTCCTCTCCCATTGATGCCGGGGCCTAAGCCCTTGTGTGGAGTCGGGGCCGGAACCTGAGGATTCCTCTCCAGTGCTGACATGGATCTTGGGGTACTTCTGGAGTCTCCCCAGGGGAGTCAGTGCTCGTCTCGAATGCGGGCATGCACTTGCGCTTTCCTCCAGAGCGGTAGCAGCAGTGTCACGCAGTCAGCCGCGTGGATCAAAGGATCTATGGGTTTCCCTCGAGTCTTTCCCACGAGGCTTTCCGACGAGGCTTTCCCACAGGGCTATTCCACGTGCACACGTGGTGGGAGTCGATCCTCGGCTTGAACGTCAAGGCAGTGCAGGGAAAACAGGTTCCTCTGGAATGGACTGACACATCTGGGGGACTCTTGGAATGGTGGCACGACCCTGGAGTTCCTCTAGCCTTTCCTGTGGAGAGCCCCTCCTCTTGAGATGCGACGGGAACGCCGGGAATTCTTTCCCTACGAAACAGGGAAAGGATCCCTCATCTCGAGCTAGGAGGCGGAAACGGGGCTCCCCTGGATGTGTGCGGGACCCCACGTGCTTCCTCTCCAGTGGAGACGGGTATGTCGGGGAACTTCTTGAGTTGCAGCAAGGGTGTGAAGGACCCTTTGGAAGTTCCAGTGTTTAGATGTGATTAGCCTCGAGAAGCCTCAGCGGAAATGGGCCTCATCTCGCCTGGAGGGCAAAACCTCCTGGATTTTCTCGAGTTGCGGCAGGTGATCTAGACTTATGATGGGGACCTCAGGGACCCGCTCTGGTGGCTTCAGGAAAGGCCAGTCCCCATGTGAGTTCCTCGGGGGCCTCTCGGGATTCCTCTCCCGTCGATGCCGGGGCCTAAGACCTTGTGTGGAGTCGGTGCCGGAACCTGAGGATTCCTCTCCAGTGCTGACATGGATCTTGGGGTATTTCTGGAGTCTCCCCAGGGGAGTCAGTGCTCGTCTCGAATGCGGGCATGCACTTGCGCTTTCCTCCAGAGCGGTAGCAGCAGTGTCACGCAGTCCACCGCGTGGATGAAAGGATCTATGGTTTTCCCTCGAGTCTTTCCCACGAGGCTTTCCCAAGAGGCTTTCCCTCAGACGGCCCCACGTACACACGTGGTGGGAGTCGATCCTCGGCTTGAACGTCAAGGCAGTGCAGGGAAAACAGGTTCCTCTGGAATGGACTGACACATCTGGGGGACTCTTGGAATGGTGGCACGACCCTGGAGTTCCTCTCGCCTTTCCTGTGGAGAGCGCCTCCTCTTGAGATGCGACGGGAACGCCGGGAATTCTTTCCCTACGAAACAGGGAAAGGATCCCTCATCTCGAGCTAGGAGGCGGAAACGGGGCTCCCCTGGATGTGTGCGGGACCCTCGTGCTTCCTCTCGAGTGGAGACGGGTATGTCGGGGAACTTCTTGAGTTGCAGCAAGGGTGTGAAGGACCCTTTGGAATTTCAAATGGTTAGATGTGATTAGCCTCGAGAAGCCTCAGCGGAAATGGGCCTCATCTCGCCTGGAGGGCAAAACCTACCGGATTTTCTCGAGTTGCGGCAGGTGCTCTCGACTTACGACGGGGACCTCAGGGACCCGCTCTGGTGGCCTCAGGAAAGGCCAGTCCCCATGCGAGTTCCTCGGGGGCCTGTCGGGATTCCTCTCCCGTCGATGCCGGGGCCTAAGACCTTGTGGGGAGTGGGGGCCGGAACCTGAGGATTCCTCTCCAGTGCTGACATGGATCTTGGGGTACTTCTGGAGTCTCCCCAGGGGAGTCAGTGCTCGTCTCGAATGCGGGCATGCACTTGCGCTTTCCTCCAGAGCGGTAGCAGCCGTGTCACGCAGTCCGCCCTGTGGATCAAAGGATCTATGGGTTTCCCTCGAGTCTTTCCCACGAGGCTTTCTGACGAGGCTTTCCCACAGGGCGGTCCCACGTGCACACGTGGTGGGAGTCGATCCTCGGCTTGAACGTGAAGGCTGTGCAGGGAAAACAGGTTCCTCTGGAATGGACTGACACATCTGGGGGACTCTTGGAATGGTGTCACGACCCTGGAGTTCCTCTCGCCTTTCCTGTGGAGAGCGCCTCCTCTTGAGATGCGACGGGAACGCCGGGAATTCTTTCCCTACGAAACAGGGAAAGGATCCCTCATCTCGAGCTAGGAGGCGGAAACGGGGATCCCCTGGATGTGCGCGGGACCCCACGTGCTTCCTCTCGGGTGGAGACGGGTATGTCGGGGAACTTCTTGAGTTGCAGCAAGGGTGTGAAGGACGCTTTGGAAGTTCCAGTGGTTAGATGTGATTAGCATCGAGAAGCCTCAGCGGAAATGGGCCTCATCTCGCCTGGAGGGCAAAACCTCCTGGATTTTCTCGAGTTGTGGCAGGTGCTCTCGATTTACGATGGGGACCTCAGGGACCCGCTCTGGTGGCCTCAGGAAAGGCCAGTCCCCATGCGAGTTCCTCGGGGGCCTCTCCGGATTCCTCTCCCGTCGATGCCGGGGCCTAAGACCTTGTGTGGAGTCGGGGCCGGAACCTGAGGATACCTCTCCAGTGCTGACATGGATCTTGGGGTACTTCTGGAGTCTCCCCAGGGGAGTCAGTGCTCGTCTCGAATGCGGGCATGCACTTGCGCTTTCCTCCAGAGCGGTAGCAGCAGTGTCACGCAGTCCGCCGCGTGGATCAAAGGATCTATGGTTTTCCCTCGATTCTTTCCCAAGAGGCTTTCCGACGAGGCTTTCCCACAGGGCTGTCCCACGTGCACACGTGGTGGGAGTCGATCCTCGGCTTGAACGTCAAGGCAGTGTAGGGAAAACAGGTTCCTCTGGAATGTACTCACACATCTGGGGGACTCTTGGAATGGTGGCACGACCCTGGAGTTCCTCTCGCCTTTCCTGTGGAGAGCGCCTCCTCTTGAGATGCGTCGGAAACGCCAGGAATTCTTTCCCTACGAAACAGGGAAAGGATCCCTCATCTCGAGCTAGGAGGCGGAAACGGGGCTCCCCTGGATGTGTGCGGGACCCTCGTGCTTCCTCTCGAGTGGAGACGGGTATGTAGGGGAACTTCTTGAGTTGCAGCAAGGGTGTGAAGGACCCTTTGGATGTTCCAGTGGTTAGATGTGATTAGCCTCGAGAAGCCTCAGCGGAAATGGGCCTCATCTCGCCTGGAGGGCAAAACCTCCTGGATTTTCTCGAGTTGCGGCAGGTGCTCTCGACTTACGACGGGGACCTCAGGGACCCGCTCTTGTGGGATCAGGAAAGGCCAGTCCCCATGAGAGTTCCTCGGGGGCCTCTCGGGATTCCTCTGCCGTCGATGCCGGGGCCTAAGACCTTGTGTGGAGTCGGGGCCGGAACCTGAGGATTCCTCTCCAGTGCTGACATGGATCTTGGGGTACTTCTGGAGTCTCCCCAGGGGAGTCAGTCCTCGTCTCGAATGCGGGAATGCACTTGCGCTTTCCTCCAGAGCGGTAGCAGCAGTGTCACGCAGTCCGCCGCGTGGATCAATGGATCTATGGTTTTCCCTCCAGTCTTTCCCACGAGGCTTTCATACGAGGCTTTCCCACAGGGTGGTCCCTCGTGCACACCTGTTGGGAGTCCATCCTCGGCTTTAACGTCAAGGCAGTGCAGGGAAAACAGGTGCCTCTGGAATGGACTGACACATCTGGGGGACTCTTGGAATGGTGGCACGACCCTGGAGTTCCTCTAGCCTTTCCTGTGGAGAGCGCCTCCTCTTGAGATGCGACGGGAACGCCGGGAATTCTTTCCCTACGAAACAGGGAAAGGATCCCTCATCTCGAGCTAGGAGGCGGAAACGGGGCTCCCCTGGATGTGTGCGGGACCCTCGTGCTTCCTCTCAAGTGGAGACGGTATGTCGGGGAACTTCTTGAGTTGCAGCAAGGGTGTGAAGGACCCTTTGGAAGTTCCAGTCGTTAGATGTGATTAGCCTCGAGAAGCCTCAACGGAAATGGGCCTCATCTGGCCTGGAGTGCAAAACCTACCGGATTTTCTCGAGTTGCGGCAGGTGCTCTCGACTTACAACGGGGACCTCAGGGACCCGCTCTGGTGGGCTCAGGAAAGGCCAGTCCCCACGTGAGTTCCTCGGGGGCCTCTCGGGATTCCTCTCCCGTCGATGTCGGTGTCTAAGACCTTGTGTGGAGTCGGGACCGGAACCTGAGGATTCCTCTCTAGTGCTGACATGGATCTTGGGGTACTTCTGGAGTCTCCCCAGGGGAGTCAGTGCTCGTCTCGAATGCGGGCATGCACTTGCGCTTTCCTCCAGAGAGGTAGCAGCAGTGTCACGCAGTCCGCCGCGTGGATCAAAGGATCTATGGTTTTCCCTCGAGTCTTTCCCACGAGGCTTTCCCACGAGGCTTTCCCACAGGGCTGTCCCACGTGCACACGTGGTGGGAGTCGATCCTCGGCTTGAACGTGAAGGCAGTGCAGGGAAAACAGGTTCCTCTGGAATGGACTGACACATCTGGGGGCTCTTGGAATGGTGACACGACCCTGGAGTTCCTCTCGCCTTTCCTGTGGAGAGCGCCTCCTCTTGAGATGCGACGGGAACGCCGGGAATTCTTTCCCTACGAAACAGGGAAAGGATCCCTCATCTCGAGCTAGGAGGCGGAAACGGGGCTCCCCTGGATGTGTGCGGGACCCTCGTGCTTCCTCTCGAGTGGTGACGGGTATGTCGGGGAACTTCTTGAGTTGCAGCAAGGGTGTGAAGGACCCTTTGGAAGTTCCCGTGGTTAGATGTGATTAGCCTCGAGAAGCCTCAGCGGAAATGGGCCTCATCTCGCCTGGAGGGCAAAACCTCCTGGATTTTCTCGAGTTGCGGCAGGTGCTCTCGACTTACGACGGGGACCTCAGGGACCCGCTCTGGTGGCCTCAGGAAAGGCCAGTCCCCATGCGAGTTCCTCGGGGGCCTCTCGGGATTCCTCTCCCGTCGATGCCGGGGCCTAAGCCCTTGTGTGGAGTCGGGGCCGGAACCTGAGTATTCCTCTCCAGTGCTGACATGGATCTTGGGGTACTTCTGGGTCTCCCAAGGGGAGTCAGTGCTCATCTCGAATGCGGGCATGCACTTGCGCTTTCCTCCAGAGCGGTAGCAGCAGTGTCACGCAGTCCGCCCTGTGGATCAAAGAATCTATGGGTTTCCCTCGAGTCTTTCCCACGAGGCTTTCCCACAGGGCTGTCCCACGTGCACACGTGGTGGGAGTCGATCCTCGGCTTGAACGTCAAGGCAGTGCAGGGAAAACAGGTTCCTCTGGAATGGACTGACACATCTGGGGGACTCTTGGAATGGTGGCACGACCCTGGAGTTCCTTTCGCCTTTCCTGTGGAGAGCGCCTCCTCTTGAGATGCGACGGGAACGCCGGGAATTCTTTCCCTACGAAACAGGGAAAGGATCCCTCATCTCGAGCTAGGAGGCGGAAACGGGGCTCCCCTGGATGTGTGCGGGACCCTCGTGCTTCCTCTCAAGTGGAGACGGTATGTCGGGGAACTTCTTGAGTTGCAGCAAGGGTGTGAAGGACCCTTTGGAAGTTCCAGTCGTTAGATGTGATTAGCCTCGAGAAGCCTCAACGGAAATGGGCCTCATCTCGCCTGGAGGGCAAAACCTACCGGATTTTCTCGAGTTGCGGCAGGTGCTCTCGACTTACAACGGGGACCTCAGGGACCCGCTCTGGTGGGCTCAGGAAAGGCCAGTCCCCACGCGAGTTCCTCGGGGGCCTCTCGGGATTCCTCTCCCGTCGATGTCGGTGTCTAAGACCTTGTGTGGAGTCGGGACCGGAACCTGAGGATTCCTCTCTAGTGCTGACATGGATCTTGGGGTACTTCTGGAGTCTCCCCAGGGGAGTCAGTGCTCGTCTCGAATGCGGGCATGCACTTGCGCTTTCCTCCAGAGAGGTAGCAGCAGTGTCACGCAGTCCGCCGCGTGGATCAAAGGATCTATGGTTTTCCCTCGAGTCTTTCCCACGAGGCTTTCCGACGAGGCTTTCCCACAGGGCGGTCCCACGTGCACACGTGGTGGGAGTCGATCCTCGGCTTGAACGTGAAGGCAGTGCAGGGAAAACAGGTTCCTCTGGAATGGACTGACACATCTGGGGGCTCTTGGAATGGTGACACGACCCTGGAGTTCCTCTCGCCTTTCCTGTGGAGAGCGCCTCCTCTTGAGATGCGACGGGAACGCCGGGAATTCTTTCCCTACGAAACAGGGAAAGGATCCCTCATCTCGAGCTAGGAGGCGGAAACGGGGCTCCCCTGGATGTGTGCGGGACCCTCGTGCTTCCTCTCGAGTGGTGACGGGTATGTCGGGGAACTTCTTGAGTTGCAGCAAGGGTGTGAAGGACCCTTTGGAAGTTCCCGTGGTTAGATGTGATTAGCCTCGAGAAGCCTCAGCGGAAATGGTCCTCATCTCGCCTGGAGGGCAAAACCTCCTGGATTTTCTCGAGTTGCGGCAGGTGCTCTCGACTTACGACGGGGACCTCAGGGACCCGCTCTGGTGGCCTCAGGAAAGGCCAGTCCCCATGCGAGTTCCTCGGGGGCCTCTCGGGATTCCTCTCCCGTCGATGCCGGGGCCTAAGCCCTTGTGTGGAGTCGGGGCCGGAACCTGAGTATTCCTCTCCAGTGCTGACATGGATCTTGGGGTACTTCTGGAGTCTCCCCAGGGGAGTCAGTGCTCATCTCGAATGCGGGCATGCACTTGCGCTTTCCTCCAGAGCGGTAGCAGCAGTGTCACGCAGTCCGCCCTGTGGATCAAAGAATCTATGGGTTTCCCTCGAGTCTTTCCCACGAGGCTTTCCCACAGGGCTGTCCCACGTGCACACGTGGTGGGAGTCGATCCTCGGCTTGAACGTCAAGGCAGTGCAGGGAAAACAGGTTCCTCTGGAATGGACTGACACATCTGGGGGACTCTTGGAATGGTGGCACGACCCTGGAGTTCCTTTCGCCTTTCCTGTGGAGAGCGCCTCCTCTTGAGATGCGACGGGAACGCCGGGAATTCTTTCCCTACGAAACAGGGAAAGGATCCCTCATCTCGAGCTAGGAGGCGGAAACGGGGCTCCCCTGGATGTGTGCGGGACCCTCGTGCTTCCTCTCAAGTGGAGACGGTATGTCGGGGAACTTCTTGAGTTGCAGCAAGGGTGTGAAGGACCCTTTGGAAGTTCCAGTCGTTAGATGTGATTAGCCTCGAGAAGCCTCAACGGAAATGGGCCTCATCTCGCCTGGAGGGCAAAACCTACCGGATTTTCTCGAGTTGCGGCAGGTGCTCTCGACTTACAACGGGGACCTCAGGGACCCGCTCTGGTGGGCTCAGGAAAGGCCAGTCCCCACGCGAGTTCCTCGGGGGCCTCTCGGGATTCCTCTCCCGTCGATGTCGGTGTCTAAGACCTTGTGTGGAGTCGGGACCGGAACCTGAGGATTCCTCTCTAGTGCTGACATGGATCTTGGGGTACTTCTGGAGTCTCCCCAGGGGAGTCAGTGCTCGTCTCGAATGCGGGCATGCACTTGCGCTTTCCTCCAGAGAGGTAGCAGCAGTGTCACGCAGTCCGCCGCGTGGATCAAAGGATCTATGGTTTTCCCTCGAGTCTTTCCCACGAGGCTTTCCGACGAGGCTTTCCCACAGGGCGGTCCCACGTGCACACGTGGTGGGAGTCGATCCTCGGCTTGAACGTGAAGGCAGTGCAGGGAAAACAGGTTCCTCTGGAATGGACTGACACATCTGGGGGCTCTTGGAATGGTGACACGACCCTGGAGTTCCTCTCGCCTTTCCTGTGGAGAGCGCCTCCTCTTGAGATGCGACGGGAACGCCGGGAATTCTTTCCCTACGAAACAGGGAAAGGATCCCTCATCTCGAGCTAGGAGGCGGAAACGGGGCTCCCCTGGATGTGTGCGGGACCCTCGTGCTTCCTCTCGAGTGGTGACGGGTATGTCGGGGAACTTCTTGAGTTGCAGCAAGGGTGTGAAGGACCCTTTGGAAGTTCCCGTGGTTAGATGTGATTAGCCTCGAGAAGCCTCAGCGGAAATGGGCCTCATCTCGCCTGGAGGGCAAAACCTCCTGGATTTTCTCGAGTTGCGGCAGGTGCTCTCGACTTACGACGGGGACCTCAGGGACCCGCTCTGGTGGCCTCAGGAAAGGCCAGTCCCCATGCGAGTTCCTCGGGGGCCTCTCGGGATTCCTCTCCCGTCGATGCCGGGGCCTAAGCCCTTGTGTGGAGTCGGGGCCGGAACCTGAGTATTCCTCTCCAGTGCTGACATGGATCTTGGGGTACTTCTGGAGTCTCCCCAGGGGAGTAAGTGCTCATCTCGAATGCGGGCATGCACTTGCGCTTTCCTCCAGAGCGGTAGCAGCAGTGTCACGCAGTCCGCCCTGTGGATCAAAGAATCTATGGGTTTCCCTCGAGTCTTTCCCACGAGGCTTTCCCACAGGGCTGTCCCACGTGCACACGTGGTGGGAGTCGATCCTCGGCTTGAACGTCAAGGCAGTGCAGGGAAAACAGGTTCCTCTGGAATGGACTGACACATCTGGGGGACTCTTGGAATGGTGGCACGACCCTGGAGTTCCTTTCGCCTTTCCTGTGGAGAGCGCCTCCTCTTGAGATGCGACGGGAACGCCGGGAATTCATTCCCTACGAAACAGGGAAAGGATCCCTCATCTCGAGCTAGGAGGCGGAAACGGGGCTCCGCTGGATGTGTGCGGGACCATCGTGTTTCCTCTCCAGTGGTTTCGGGTATGTCGGGGAACTTCTTGATTTGCAGCAAGGGTGTGAAGGACCCTTTGGAAGTTCCAATGGTTAGATGTGATTAGCCTCGAGAAGCCTCAGCGGAAATGGGCCTCATCTCGCCTGGAGGGCAAAACCTCCTGGATTTTCTCGAGTTGCGGCAGGTGCTCTCGACTTACGATGGGTTACTCAGTGACCCGCTCTGGTGGCCTCAGGAAAGGCCAGTCCCCATGCGAGT
This sequence comes from Ovis canadensis, assembly GCF_042477335.2. Lineage (NCBI taxonomy): Eukaryota > Metazoa > Chordata > Mammalia > Artiodactyla > Bovidae > Ovis > Ovis canadensis. The sequence continues at coordinate 10,235,894 of NC_091262.1, forward strand.
TCCTCTGGGGCCTCTCGGGATTACTCTCCCGTCGATGCCGGGGCCTAAGACCTTGTGTGGAGTCGGGGCCGGAACCTGAGGATTCCTCTCCAGTGCTGACATGGATCTTGGGGTACTTCTGGAGTCTCCCCAGGGGAGTCAGTGCTCGTCTCGAATGCGGGCATGCACTTGCGCTTTCCTCCAGAGCGGTAGCAGCAGTGTCACGCAGTCCGCCGCGTGGATCAAAGGATCTATGGTTTTCCCTCGAGTCTTTCCGACGAGGCTTTCCCACAGGGCGGTCCCACGTGCACACGTGGTGGGAGTCGATCCTCGGCTTGAACGTCAAGGCAGTGCAGGGAAAACAGGTTCCTCTGGAATGGACTGACACATCTGGGGGACTCTTGGAATGGTGGCAAGACCCTGGAGTTCCTCTCGCCTTTCCTGTGGAGAGCGCCTCCTCTTGAGATGCGACGGGAACGCCGGGAATTCTTTCCCTACGAAACAGGGAAAGGATCCCTCATCTGGAGCTAGGAGTCGGAAACGGGGCTCCACTGGATGTGTGCGGGACCCCACGTACCCCCTCTCGAGTGGAGACGGGTATGTCGGGGAACTTCTTGAGTTGCAGCAAGGGTGTGAAGGCCCCTTTGGAAGTTCCCGTGGTTAGATGTGATTAGCCTCGAGAAGCCTCAGCGGAAATGGGCCTCATCTCGCCTGGAGGGCAAAACCTCCTGGATTTTCTCGAGTTGCGGCAGGTGCTCTCGACTTACGATGGGGACCTCAGGGACACGCTCTGGTGGCCTCAGGAAAGGCCAGTCCCCATGCGAGTTCCTCGGGGGCCTCTCGGGATTCCTCTCCCGTCGATGCCGGGGCCTAAGCCATTGTGGGGAATCGGGGCCGGAACCTGAGGATTCCTCTCCAGTGCTGACATGGATCTTGGGGTACTTCTGGAGTCTCCCCAGGGGAGTCAGTGCTCGTCTCGAATGCGGGCATGCACTTGCCCTTTCCTCCAGAGCGGTAGCAGCAGTGTCACGGAGTCCGCCCTGTGGATCAAAGGATCTATGGTTTTCCCTCGAGTCTTTCCCACGAGGCTTTCCTACGAGGCTTTCCCACAGGGCGGTCCCACGTGCACACGTGGTCTGAGTAGATCCTCGGCTTGAACGTGAAGGCAGTGCAGGGAAAACAGGTTCCTCTGGAATGGACTGACACATCTGGGGGACTCTTGGAATGGTGTCACGACCCTGGAGTTCCTCTCGCCTTTGCTGTGGAGAGCGCCTCCTCTTGAGATGCGACGGGAACGCCGGGAATTCTTTCCCTACGAAACAGGTAAAGGATCCCTCATCTCGAGCTAGGAGGCGGAAACGGGGCTCCCCTGGATGTGTGCGGGACCCCACGTGCTTCCTCTCGAGTGGAGATGGGTATGTCGGGGAACTTCTTGAGTTGCAGCAAGGGTGTGAAGGACCCTTTGGAAGTTCCAGTAGTTAGATGTGATTAGCCTCGAGAAGCCTCTGCGGAAATGGGCCTCATCTCGCCTGGAGGGCAAAACCTCCTGGATTTTCTCGAGTTGCGGCAGGTGCTCTCGACTTACGACGGGGACCTCAGGGACCCGCTCTGGTGGGATCAGGAAAGGCCAGTCCCCATGCGAGTTCCTCGGGGGCCTCTCGGGATTCCTCTGCCTTCGATGCCGGGGCCTAAGACCTTGTGTGGAGTCGGGGCCGGAACCTGAGGATTCCTCTCCAGTGCTGACATGGATATTGGGGTAATTCTGGAGTCTCCCCAGGGGAGTCAGTCCTCGTCTCGAATGCGGGCATGCACTTGCGCTTTCCTCCAGAGCGGTAGCAGCAGTGTCACGCAGTCCGCCGCGTGGATCAATGGATCTATGGTTTTCCCTCCAGTCTTTCCCACGAGGCTTTCAGACGAGGCTTTCCCACAGGGTGGTCCCTCGTGCACACGTGTTGGGAGTCCATCCTCGGCTTTAACGTCAAGGCAGTGCAGGGAAAACAGGTTCCTCAGGAATGGACTGACACATCTGGGGGACTCTTGGAATGGTGGCACGACCCTGGAGTTCCTCTCTCCTTTCCTGTGGAGAGCGCCTCCTCTTGAGATGCGACGGGAACGCCGGGAATTCTTTCCCTACGAAACAGGGAAAGGATCCCTCATCTCGAGCTAGGAGGCGGAAACGGGGCTCCCCTGGATGTGTGCGGGACCCTCGTGCTTCCTCTCGAGTGGAGACGGGTATGTCGGGGAACTTCTTGAGTTGCAGCAAGGGTGTGAAGGACCCTTTGGAAGTTCCAGTGGTTAGTTGTGTTTAGCCTCGAGAAGCCTCAGCGGAAATGGGCCTCATCTCGCCTGCAGGGCAAAACCTCCTGGATTTTCAGGAGTTGCTGCAGGTGCTCTCGACTTACGACGGGGACCTCCGGGACCCGCTCTGGTGACCTCAGGAAAGGCCAGTCCCCATGCGAGTTCCTCGGGGGCCTCTCGGGATCCTCTCCCGTCGATGCCGGGGCCTAAGACCTTGTGTGGAGTCAGGGACGGAACCTGAGGATTCCTCTCCAGTGCTGACATGGATCTTGGGGTACTTCTGGAGTCTTCCCAGGGGAGTCAGTCCTCGTCTCGAATGCGGGGATGCACTTGCGCTTTCCTCCATAGCGGTAGCAGCAGTGTCACGCAGTCCTCCGCGTGGATCAAAGGATCTATGGGTTTCCCTCGAGTCTTTCCCACGAGGCTTTCCCAAGAGGCTTTCCCACAGGGCTGTCCCACGTGCACACGTGGTGGGAGTCGATCCTCGGCTTGAACGTCAAGGAAGTGCAGGGAAAACAGGTTCCTCTGGAATGGACTGACATATCTGGGGGACTCTTGGAATGGTGGCACGACCCTGGAGTTCCTCTCGCCTTTTCTGTGGAGAGCGCCTCCTCTTGAGATGCGACGGGAACGCCGGGAATTCTTTCCCTACGAAACAGGGAAAGGATCCCTCATCTCGAGCTAGGAGGCGGAAACGGGGCTCCCCTGGATGTGTGCGGGACCACACGTGCTTCCTCTCGAGTGGAGATGGGTATGTTGGGGAACTTCTTGAGTTGCAGCAAGGGTGTGAAGGACGCTTTGGAAGTAACAGTGGTTAGATGTGATTAACCTCGAGAAGCCTCAGCGGAAATGGGCCTCATCTCGCCTGGAGGGCAAAACCTCCTGGATTTTCTCGAGTTGCGGCAGGTGCTCTCGACTTACGACGGGGACCTCAGGGACCCGCTCTGGTGGGATCAGGAAAGGCCAGTCCCCATGCGAGTTCCTCGGGGGCCTCTCGGGATTCATCTGCCGTCGATGCCGGGGCCTAAGACCTTGTGTGGAGTCGGGGCTGGAACCTGAGGATTCCTCTCCAGTGCTGACATGGATCTTGGGGTACTTCTGGAGTCTCCCCAGGGGAGTCAGTGCTCGTCTCGAATGCGGGCATGCACTTGCGCTTTCCTCCAGAGCGGTAGCAGCAGTGTCACGCAGTCCGCCCTGTGGATCAAAGGATCTATGGTTTTCCCTCGAGTCTTTCCCACGAGGCTTTCCCACAGGGCGGTCCCACGTGCACACGTGGTGGGAGTCGATCCTCGGCTTGAACGTCAAGGCAGTGCAGGGAAAACAGGTTCCTCTGGAATGGACTGACACATCTGGGGGACTCTTGGAATGGTGGCACGACCCTGGAGTTCCTCTCGCCTTTCCTGTGGAGAGCGCCTCCTCTTGAGATGCGACGGGAACGCCGGGAATTCTGTCCCTACGAAACAGGGAAAGGATCCCTCATCTCGAGCTAGGAGGCGGAAACGGGGCTCCACTGGATGTGGGCGGGACCCCACGTACTTCCTCTCGAGTGGAGATGGGTATGTCGGGGAACTTCTTGAGTTGCAGCAAGGGTGTGAAGGACCCTTTGGAAGTTCCCGTGGTTAGATGTGATTAGCCTCGAGAAGCCTCAGCGGAAATGGGCCTCATCTCGCCTGGAGGGCAAAACCTCCTGGATTATCTCGAGTTGCGGCAGGTGCTCTCGACTTACGACGGGGCCCTCAGGGACCCGCTCTGGTGGCCTCAGGAAAGGCCAGTCCCCATGCGAGTTCCTCGGGGGCCTTTCGGGATTCCTCTCCCGTCGATGCCGGGGCCTAAGACCTTGTGTGGAGTCGGGACCGGAACCTGAGGATTCCTCTCCAGTGCTGACATGGATCTTGGGGTACTTCTAGAGTCTCCCAAGGGGAGTCAGTGCTCGTCTCGAATGCGGGCATGCACTTGCGCTTTCCTCCAGAGCGGTTGCAGCAGTGTCACGCAGTCCGCCCTGTGGATCAAAGGATCTATGGTTTTCCCTCGAGTCTTTCCCAAGAGGCTTTCCGACGAGACTTTCCCACAGGGCGGTCCCACGTGCACACATGGTGGGAGTCGATCCTCGGCTTGAACGTCAAGGCAGTGCAGGGAAAACAGGTTCCTCTGGAATGGACTGACACATCTGGGGGACTCTTGGAATGGTGGCACGACCCTGGAGTTCCTCTCGCCTTTCCTGTGGAGAGCGCCTCCTCTTGAGATGCGCCGGGAACGCCGGGAATTCTTTCCCTACGAAAGAGGGAAAGGATCCCTCATCTGGAGCTAGAAGGCGGAAACGGGGCTCCCCTGGATGTGTGCGGGACCCTCGTGCTTCCTCTCGAGTGGTGACGGGTATGTCGGGAAACTTCTTGTGTTGCAGCAAGGGTGTGAAGGACCCTTTGGAAGTTCCAGTGGTTAGATGTGATTAGCCTCGAGAAGCCTCAGCGGAAATGGGCCTCATCTCGCCTGGAGGGCAAAACCTCCTGGATTTTCACGAGTTGCGGCAGGTGCTCTCGACTTACGACGGGGACCTCAGGGACCCGCTCTGGTGGCCTCAGGAAAGGCCAGTCCCCATGCGAGTTCCTCGGGGGCCTCTCGGGATTCCTCTCCCGTCGATGCCGGGGCCTAAGCCCTTGTGTGGCGTCGGGGCCGGAACCTGAGGATTCCTCTCCAGTGCTGACATGGATCTTGGGGTACTTCTGGAGTCTCCCCAGGGGAGTCAGTGCTCGTCTCGAATGCGGGCATGCACTTGCGCTTTCCTCCAGAGCGGTAGCAGCAGTGTCACTCAGTCAGCCGCGTGGATCAAAGGATCTATGGGTTTCCCTCGAGTCTTTCCCACGAGGCTTTCCGACGAGGCTTTCCCACAGGGCTATTCCACGTGCACACGTGGTGGGAGTCGATCCTCGGCTTGAACGTCAAGGCAGTGCAGGGAAAACAGGTTCCTCTGGAATGGACTGACACATCTGGGGGACTCTTGGAATGGTGGCACGACCCTGGAGTTCCTCTCGCCTTTCCTGTGGAGAGCCCCTCCTCTTGAGATGCGACGGGAACGCCGGGAATTCTTTCCCTACGAAACAGGGAAAGGATCCCTCATCTCGAGCTAGGAGGCGGAAACGGGGCTCCCCTGGATGTGTGCGGGACCCCACGTGCTTCCTCTCCAGTGAGACGGGTATGTCGGGGAACTTCTTGAGTTGCAGCAAGGGTGTGAAGGACCCTTTGGAAGTTCCAGTGGTTAGATGTGATTAGCCTCGAGAAGCCTCAGCGGAAATGGGCCTCATCTCGCCTGGAGGGCAAAACCTCCTGGATTTTCTCGAGTTGCGGCAGGTGATCTGGACTTATGATGGGGACCTCAGGGACCCGCTCTGGTGGCCTCAGGAAAGGCCAGTCCCCATGCGAGTTCCTCGGGGGCCTCTCGGGATTCCTCTCCCGTCGATGCCGGGGCCTAAGACCTTGTGTGGAGTCGGGGCCGGAACCTGAGGATTCCTCTCCAGTGCTGACATGGATCTTGGGGTACTTCTGGAGTCTCCCCAGGGGAGTCAGTGCTCGTCTCGAATGCGGGCATGCACTTGCGCTTTCCTCCAGAGCGGTAGCAGCAGTGTCACGCATTCCGCCGCGTGGATCAAAGGATCTATGGTTTTCCCTCGAGTCTTTCCCACGAGGCTTTCCGACGAGGCTTTCCCACAGGGCGGTCCCACGTGCACACGTGGTGGGAGTCGATCCTCGGCTTGAACGTGAAGGCAGTGCAGGGAAAACAGGTTCCTCTGGAATGGACTGACACATCTGGGGGCTCTTGGAATGGTGGCAAGACCCTGGAGTTCCTCTCGCCTTTCCTGTGGAGAGCGCCTCCTCTTGAGTTGCGACGGGAACGCCGGGAATTCTTTCCCTACGAAACAGGGAAAGGATCCCTCATCTGGAGCTAGGAGTCGGAAACGGGGCTCCACTGGATGTGTGCGGGACCCCACGTACTTCCTCTCGAGTGGAGACGGGTATGTCGGGGAACTTCTTGAGTTACAGCAAGGGTGTGAAGGCCCCTTTGGAAGTTCCCGTGGTTAGACGTGATTAGCCTCGAGAAGCCTCAGCGGAAATGGGCCTCATCTCTCCTGGAGGGCAAAACCTCCTGGATTTTCTCGAGTTGCGGCAGGTGCTCTCGACTTACGATGGGGACCTCAGGGACCCGCTCTGGTGGCCTCAGGAAAGGCCAGTCCCCATGCGAGTTCCTCGGGGGCCTCTCGTGATTCCTCTCCCGTGGATGGCGGGGCCTAAGCCATTGTGGGGAATCGGGGCCGGAACCTGAGGATTCCTCTCCAGTGCTGACATGGATCTTGGGGTACTTCTGGAGTCTCCCCAGGGGAGTCAGTGCTCGTCTCGAATGCGGGCATGCACTTGCCCTTTCCTCCAGAGCGGTAGCAGCAGTGTCACGCAGTCCGCCGCGTGGATCAAAGGATCTATGGTTTTCCCTCGAGTCTTTCCCACGAGGCTTTCCTACGAGGCTTTCCCATAGGGCGGTCCCACGTGCACACGTGGTCTGAGTAGATCCTCGGCTTGAACGTGAAGGCAGTGCAGGGAAAACAGGTTCCTCTGGAATGGACTGACACATCTGGGGGACTCTTGGAATGGTGGCAAGACCCTGGAGTTCCTCTCGCCTTTCCTGTGGAGAGCGCCTCCTCTTGAGATGCGACAGGAACGCCGGGAATTCTTTCCCTACGAAACAGGGAAAGGATCCCTCATCTCGAGCTAGGAGGCGGAAACGGGGCTCCCCTGGAGGTGTGCCGGACCCTCGTGCTTCCTCTCGAGTGGAGACGGGTATGTCGGGGAACTTCTTGAGTTGCAGCAAGGGTGTGAAGGACCCTTTGGAGGTTCCTGTGGTTAGATGTGATTAGCCTCGAGAAGCCTCAGCGGAAATGGGCCTCATCTCGCCTGGAGGGCAAAACCTCCTGGATTTTCTCGAGTTGCGGCAGGTGCTCTCGACTTACGACGGGGACCTCCGGGACCCGCTCTGGTGGCCTCAGGAAAGGCCAGTCCCCATGCGAGTTCCTCGGGGGCCTCTCGGGATTCCTCTCCCGTCGATGCCGGGGCCTAAGACCTTGTGTGGAGTCGGGGCCGGAACCTGAGGATTCCTCTCCAGTGCTGACATGGATCTTGGGGTACTTCTGGAGTCTCCCCAGGGGAGTCAGTGCTCGTCTCGAATGCGGGCATGCACTTGCGCTTTCCTCCAGAGCGGTAGCAGCAGTGTCACGCAGTCCGCCCTGTGGATCAAAGGATCTATGGGTTTCCCTCGAGTCTTTCCCACGAGGCTTTCCCACAGGGCTGTCCCACGTGCACACGTGGTGGGAGTCGATCCTCGGCTTGAACGTCAAGGCAGTGCAGGGAAAACAGGTTTCTCTGGAATGGACTGACACATCTGGGGGACTCTTGGAATGTTGGCACGACCCTGGAGTTCCTCTCGCCTTTCCTGTGGAGAGCGCCTCCTCTTGAGATGCGACGGGAATGCCGGGAATTCTTTCCCTACGAAGGAGGGAAAGGATCCCTCATCTGGAGCTAGGAGGCGGAAACGGGGCTCCCCTGGATGTGTGCGGGACCCTCGTGCTTCCTCTCGAGTGGAGACGGGTATGTCGGGGAACTTCTTGAGTTGCAGCAAGGGTGTGAAGGACCCTTTGGAAGTTCCAGTGGTTAGATGTGATTAGCCTCGAGAAGCCTCAACGGAAATGGGCCTCATCTCGCCTGGAGGGCAAAACCTACCGGATTTTCTCGAGTTGCGGCAGGTGCTCTCGACTTACGACGGGGACCTCAGGGACCCGCTCTGGTGGCCTCAGGAAAGGCCAGTCCCCACGCGAGTTCCTCGGGGGCCTCTCGGGATTCCTCTCCCGTCGATGCTGGGGCCTAAGACCTTGTGTGGCGTCGGGGCCGGAACCTGAGGATACCTCTCCAGTGCTGACATGGATCTTGGGGTACTTCTGGAGTCTCCCCAGGGGAGTCAGTGCTCGTCTCGAATGCCGGCATGCACTTGCGCTTTCCTCCAGAGCGGTAGCAGCAGTGTCACGCAGTCCGCCGCGTGGATCAAAGGATCTATGGTTTTCCCTCGAGTTTTTCCCACGAGGCTTTCCGACGAGACTTTCCCACAGGGCTGTCCCACGTGCACACGTGGTGGGAGTCGATCCTCGGCTTGAACGTCAAGGCAGTGCAGGGAAAACAGGTTCCTCTGGAATGGACTGACACATCTGGGGGACTCTTGGAATGGTGGCACGACCCTGGAGTTCCTCTCTCCTTTCCTGTGGAGAGCGCCTCCTCTTGAGATGCGACGGGAACGCCGGGAATTCTTTCCCTACGAAGGAGGGAAAAGATCCCTCATCTGGAGCTAGAAGGCGGAAACGGGGCTCCCCTGGATGTGTGCGGGACCCTCGTGCTTCCTCTCGAGTGGAGACGGGTATGTCGGGGAACTTCTTGAGTTGCAGCAAGGGTGTGAAGGACCGTTTGGAAGTTCCCGTGGTTAGATGTGATTAGCCTCGAGAAGCCTCAGCGGAAATGGGCCTCATCTCGCCTGGAGGGCAAAACCTCCTGGATTTTCTCGAGTTGCGGCAGGTGCTCTCGACTTACGACAGGGACCTCAGGGACCCGCTCTGGTGGCCTCAGGAAAGGCCAGTCCCCATGCGAGTTCCTCGGGGGCCTCTCGAGATTCCTCTCCCATTGATGCCGGGGCCTAAGCCCTTGTGTGGAGTCGGGGCCGGAACCTGAGGATTCCTCTCCAGTGCTGACATGGATCTTGGGGTACTTCTGGAGTCTCCCCAGGGGAGTCAGTGCTCGTATCGAATGCGGGCATGCACTTGCGCTTTCCTCCAGAGCGGTAGCAGCAGTGTCACGCAGTCAGCCGCGTGGATCAAAGGATCTATGGGTTTCCCTCGAGTCTTTCCCACGAGGCTTTCCGACGAGGCTTTCCCACAGGGCTATTCCACGTGCACACGTGGTGGGAGTCGATCCTCGGCTTGAACGTCAAGGCAGTGCAGGGAAAACAGGTTCCTCTGGAATGGACTGACACATCTGGGGGACTCTTGGAATGGTGGCACGACCCTGGAGTTCCTCTAGCCTTTCCTGTGGAGAGCCCCTCCTCTTGAGATGCGACGGGAACGCCGGGAATTCTTTCCCTACGAAACAGGGAAAGGATCCCTCATCTCGAGCTAGGAGGCGGAAACGGGGCTCCCCTGGATGTGTGCGGGACCCCACGTGCTTCCTCTCCAGTGGAGACGGGTATGTCGGGGAACTTCTTGAGTTGCAGCAAGGGTGTGAAGGACCCTTTGGAAGTTCCAGTGTTTAGATGTGATTAGCCTCGAGAAGCCTCAGCGGAAATGGGCCTCATCTCGCCTGGAGGGCAAAACCTCCTGGATTTTCTCGAGTTGCGGCAGGTGATCTAGACTTATGATGGGGACCTCAGGGACCCGCTCTGGTGGCTTCAGGAAAGGCCAGTCCCCATGTGAGTTCCTCGGGGGCCTCTCGGGATTCCTCTCCCGTCGATGCCGGGGCCTAAGACCTTGTGTGGAGTCGGTGCCGGAACCTGAGGATTCCTCTCCAGTGCTGACATGGATCTTGGGGTATTTCTGGAGTCTCCCCAGGGGAGTCAGTGCTCGTCTCGAATGCGGGCATGCACTTGCGCTTTCCTCCAGAGCGGTAGCAGCAGTGTCACGCAGTCCACCGCGTGGATGAAAGGATCTATGGTTTTCCCTCGAGTCTTTCCCACGAGGCTTTCCCAAGAGGCTTTCCCTCAGACGGCCCCACGTACACACGTGGTGGGAGTCGATCCTCGGCTTGAACGTCAAGGCAGTGCAGGGAAAACAGGTTCCTCTGGAATGGACTGACACATCTGGGGGACTCTTGGAATGGTGGCACGACCCTGGAGTTCCTCTCGCCTTTCCTGTGGAGAGCGCCTCCTCTTGAGATGCGACGGGAACGCCGGGAATTCTTTCCCTACGAAACAGGGAAAGGATCCCTCATCTCGAGCTAGGAGGCGGAAACGGGGCTCCCCTGGATGTGTGCGGGACCCTCGTGCTTCCTCTCGAGTGGAGACGGGTATGTCGGGGAACTTCTTGAGTTGCAGCAAGGGTGTGAAGGACCCTTTGGAATTTCAAATGGTTAGATGTGATTAGCCTCGAGAAGCCTCAGCGGAAATGGGCCTCATCTCGCCTGGAGGGCAAAACCTACCGGATTTTCTCGAGTTGCGGCAGGTGCTCTCGACTTACGACGGGGACCTCAGGGACCCGCTCTGGTGGCCTCAGGAAAGGCCAGTCCCCATGCGAGTTCCTCGGGGGCCTGTCGGGATTCCTCTCCCGTCGATGCCGGGGCCTAAGACCTTGTGGGGAGTGGGGGCCGGAACCTGAGGATTCCTCTCCAGTGCTGACATGGATCTTGGGGTACTTCTGGAGTCTCCCCAGGGGAGTCAGTGCTCGTCTCGAATGCGGGCATGCACTTGCGCTTTCCTCCAGAGCGGTAGCAGCCGTGTCACGCAGTCCGCCCTGTGGATCAAAGGATCTATGGGTTTCCCTCGAGTCTTTCCCACGAGGCTTTCTGACGAGGCTTTCCCACAGGGCGGTCCCACGTGCACACGTGGTGGGAGTCGATCCTCGGCTTGAACGTGAAGGCTGTGCAGGGAAAACAGGTTCCTCTGGAATGGACTGACACATCTGGGGGACTCTTGGAATGGTGTCACGACCCTGGAGTTCCTCTCGCCTTTCCTGTGGAGAGCGCCTCCTCTTGAGATGCGACGGGAACGCCGGGAATTCTTTCCCTACGAAACAGGGAAAGGATCCCTCATCTCGAGCTAGGAGGCGGAAACGGGGATCCCCTGGATGTGCGCGGGACCCCACGTGCTTCCTCTCGGGTGGAGACGGGTATGTCGGGGAACTTCTTGAGTTGCAGCAAGGGTGTGAAGGACGCTTTGGAAGTTCCAGTGGTTAGATGTGATTAGCATCGAGAAGCCTCAGCGGAAATGGGCCTCATCTCGCCTGGAGGGCAAAACCTCCTGGATTTTCTCGAGTTGTGGCAGGTGCTCTCGATTTACGATGGGGACCTCAGGGACCCGCTCTGGTGGCCTCAGGAAAGGCCAGTCCCCATGCGAGTTCCTCGGGGGCCTCTCCGGATTCCTCTCCCGTCGATGCCGGGGCCTAAGACCTTGTGTGGAGTCGGGGCCGGAACCTGAGGATACCTCTCCAGTGCTGACATGGATCTTGGGGTACTTCTGGAGTCTCCCCAGGGGAGTCAGTGCTCGTCTCGAATGCGGGCATGCACTTGCGCTTTCCTCCAGAGCGGTAGCAGCAGTGTCACGCAGTCCGCCGCGTGGATCAAAGGATCTATGGTTTTCCCTCGAGTCTTTCCCACGAGGCTTTCTGACGAGGCTTTCCCACAGGGCTGTCCCACGTGCACACGTGGTGGGAGTCGATCCTCGGCTTGAACGTCAAGGCAGTGCAGGGAAAACAGGTTCCTCTGGAATGGACTGACACATCTGGGGGCTCTTCGAATGGTGGCACGACCCTGGAGTTCCTCTCGCCTTTCCTGTGGAGAGCGCCTCCTCTTGAGATGTGACGGGAACGCCGGAAATTCTTTCCCTACGAAACAGGGAAAGGATCCCTCATCTGGAGCTAGGAGGCGGAAACGGGGCTCCCCTGGATGTGTGCGGGACCCTCGTGCTTCCTCTCGAGTGGAGACGGGTATGTCGGGGAACTTCTTGAGTTGCAGCAAGGGTGTGAAGGACCCTTTGGAAGTTCCAGTGGTTAGATGTGATTAGCCTCGAGAAGCCTCTGCGGAAATGGGCCTCATCTCGCCTGGAGGGCAAAACCTACCGGATTTTCTCGAGTTGCGGCAGGTGCCCTCGACTTACGACGGGGACCTCAGGGACCCGCTCTGGTGGCCTCAGGAAAGGCCAGTCCCCATGCGAGTTCCTCGGGGGCCTCTCGGGATTCCTCTCCCATCGATGCCGGGGCCTAAGACCTTGTGTGGAGTCGGTGCCGGAACTTGAGGATTCCTCTCCAGTGCTGACATGGATCTTGGGGTAATTCTGGAGTCTCCCCAGGGGAGTAAGTGCTAGTCTCGAATGCGGGCATGCACTTGCGCTTTCCTCCAGAGCGGTAGCAGCAGTGTCACGCAGTCCGCCGCGTGGATCAATGGATCTATGGTTTTCCCTCCAGTCTTTCCCACGAGGCTTTCAGACGAGGCTTTCCCACAGGGTGATCCCTCGGCACACGTGTTGGGAGTCCATCCTCGGCTTGAACGTCAAGGCAGTGCAGGGAAAACAGGTTCCTCTGGAATGGACTGACACATCTGGGGGACTCTTGGAATGGTGGCACCACCCTGGAGTTCCTCTCGCCTTTCCTGTGGAGAGCGCCTCCTCTTGAGATGCGACAGGAACGCCGGGAATTCTTTCCCTACGAAACAGGGAAAGGATCCCTCATCTCGAGCTAGGAGGCGGAAACGGGGCTCCCCTGGATGTGTTCGGGACCCTCGTGCTTCCTCTCGAGTGGAGACGGTATGTCGGGGAACTTCTTGAGTTGCAGCAAGGGTGTGAAGGACCCTTTGGAAGTTCCAGTGGTTAGATGTGATTAGCCTCGAGAAGCCTCAACGGAAATGGGCCTCATCTCGCCTGGAGGGCAAAACCTACCGGATTTTCTCGAGTTGCGGCAGGTGCTCTCGACTTACGACGGGGACCTCAGGGACCCGCTCTGGTGGGCTCAGGAAAGGCCAGTCCCCACCCGAGTTCCTCGGGGGCCTCTCGGGATTCCTCTCCCGTCGATGCCGGTGTCTAAGACCTTGTGTGGAGTCGGGAGCGGAACCTGAGGATTCCTCTCCAGTGCTGACATGGATCTTGGGGTACTTCTGGAGTCTCCCCAGGGGAGTCAGTGCTCGTCTCGAATGCGGGCATGCACTTGCGCTTTCCTCCAGAGCGGTAGCAGCAGTGTCACGCATTCCGCCGCGTGGATCAAAGGATCTATGGTTTTCCCTCGAGTCTTTCCCACGAGGCTTTCCGACGAGGCTTTCCCACAGGGCGGTCCCACGTGCACACGTGGTGGGAGTCGATCCTCGGCTTGAACGTGAAGGCAGTGCAGGGAAAACAGGTTCCTCTGGAATGGACTGACACATCTGGGGGACTCTTGGAATGGTGGCACGACCCTGGAGTTCCTCTCGCCTTTCCTGTGGAGAGCGCCTCCTCTTGAGATGCGACGGGAACGCCGGGAATTCTTTCCCTACGAAACAGGGAAAGGATCCCTCATCTGGAGCTAGGAGTCGGAAACGGGGCTCCACTGGATGTGTGCAGGACCCCACGTACTTCCTCTCGAGTGGAGACGGGTATGTCGGGGAACTTCTTGAGTTACAGCAAGGGTGTGAAGGCCCCTTTGGAAGTTCCCGTGGTTAGATGTGATTAGCCTCGAGAAGCCTCAGCGGAAATGGGCCTCATCTCGCCTGGAGGGCAAAACCTCCTGGATTTTCTCGAGTTGCGGCAGGTGCTCTCGACTTACGACGGGGACCTACGGGACCCGCTCTGGTGGCCTCAGGAAAGGCCAGTCCCCATCCGAGTTCCTCGGGGGCCTCTCGGGATTCCTCTCCCGTCGAGGCCGGGGCCTAAGACCTTGTGTGGAGTCGGGGCCGGAACCTGAGGATTCCTCTCCAGTGCTGACATGGATCTTGGGGTACTTCTGGAGTCTCCCCAGGGGAGTCAGTGCTCGTCTCGAATGCCGGCATGCACTTGCGCTTTCCTCCAGAGCGGTAGCAGCAGTGTCACGCAGTCCGCCCTGTGGATCAAAGGATCTATGGGTTTCCCTCGAGTCTTTCCCACGAGGCTTTCCCACAGGGCTGTCCCACGTTCACACGTGGTGGGAGTCGATCCTCGGCTTGAACGTCAAGGCAGTGCAGGGAAAACAGTTTCCTCTGGAATGGACTGACACATCTGGCGGACTCTTGGAATGGTGGCACGACCCTGGAGTTCCTCTCGCCTTTCCTGTGGAGAGCGCCTCCTCTTGAGATGCGACGGGAATGCCGGGAATTCTTTCCCTACGAAGGAGGGAAAGGATCCCTCATCTGGAGCTAGGAGGCGGAAACGGGGCTCCCCTGGATGTGTGCGGGACCCTCGTGCTTCCTCTCGAGTGGAGACGGGTATGTCGGGGAACTTCTTGAGTTGCAGCAAGGGTGTGAAGGACCCTTTGGAAGTTCCAGTGGTTAGATGTGATTAGCCTCGAGAAGCCTCAACGGAAATGGGCCTCATCTCGCCTGGAGGGCAAAACCTACCGGATTTTCTCGAGTTGCGGCAGGTGCTCTCGACTTACGACGGGGACCTCAGGGACCCGCTCTGGTGGCCTCAGGAAAGGCCAGTCCCCACGCGAGTTCCTCGGGGGCCTCTCGGGTTTCCTCTCCCGTCGATGCTGGGGCCTAAGACCTTGTGTGGAGTCGGGGCCGGAACCTGAGGATACCTCTCCAGTGCTGACATGGATCTTGGGGTACTTCTGGAGTCTCCCCAGGGGAGTCAGTGCTCGTCTCGAATGCCGGCATGCACTTGCGCTTTCCTCCAGAGCGGTTGCAGCAGTGTCACGCAGTCCGCCGCGTGGATCAAAGGATCTATGGTTTTCCCTCGAGTTTTTCCCACGAGGCTTTCAGACGAGGCTTTCCCACAGGGCTGTCCCACGTGCACACGTGGTGGGAGTCCATCCTCGGCTTGAACGTCAAGGCAGTGCAGGGAAAACAGGTTTCTCTGGAATGGACTGACACATCTGGGGGACTCTTGGAATGGTGTCACGACCCTGGAGTTCCTCTCGCCTTTCCTGTGGAAAGCGCCTCCTCTTGAGATGCGACGGGAACGCCGGGAATTCTTTCCCTACGAAACAGGGAAAGGATCCCTCATCTCGAGCTAGGAGGCGGAAACGGGGCTCCACTGAATGTGTGCGGGACCCCACGTACTTCCTCTCGAGTGGAGACGGGTATGTCGGGGAACTTCTTGAGTTGCAGCAAGGGTGTGAAGGACGCTTTGGAAGTTCCAGTGGTTAGATGTGATTAGCCTCGAGAAGCCTCAGCGGAAATGGGCCTCATCTCGCCTGGATGGCAAAACCTCCTGGATTTTCTCGAGTTGCGGCAGGTGCTCTCGACTTACGATGGGGACCTCAGGGATCCGCTCTGGTGGCCTCAGGAAAGGCCAGTCCCCATGCGAGTTCCTCGGGGGCCTCTCGGGATTCCTCTCCCGTCGATGCTGGGGCCTAAGACCTTGTGTGGATTTGGGGCCGGAACCTGAGGATTCCTCTCCAGTGCTGACATGAATCTTTGGGTACTTCTGGAGTCTCCCCAGGGGAGTCATTGCTCGTCTCGAATGCGGGCATGCACTTGCGCTTTCCTCCAGAGCGGTAGCAGCAGTGTCACGCAGTCCGCCGCGTGGATCAAAGGATCTATGGTTTTCCCTCGAGTCTTTCCCACGAGGCTTTCCGACGAGGCTTTCCCACAGGGCGGTCCCACGTGCACACGTGGTGGGAGTGGATCCTCGGCTTGAACGTCAAGGCAGTGCAGGGAAAACAGGTTCCTCTGGAATGGACTGACATATCTGGGGGACTCTTGGAATGGTGGCACGACCCTGGAGTTCCTCTCGCCTTTCCTGTGGAGAGAGCCTCCTCTTGAGATGCGACGGGAACGCCGGGAATTCTTTCCCTACGAAACAGGGAAAGGATCCCTCATCTCGAGCTAGGAGGCGGAAACGGGGCTCCCCTGGATGTGTGCGGGACCCTCGTGCTTCCTCTCGAGTGAAGACAGGTATGTCGGGGAACTTCTTGAGTTGCAGCAAGGGTGTGAAGGACCCTTTGGAAGTTCCAGTGGTTAGATGTGATTAGCCTCGAGAAACCTCAGCGTAAATGGGCCTCATCTCGCCTGGAGGGCAAAACCTCCTGGATTTTTTCGAGTTGCGGCAGGTGTTCTCGCCTTACGACAGGCACCTCAGGGACCGCTCTGGTGGCCTCAGGAAAGGCCAGTCCCCATGCGAGTTCCTCGGGGGCCTCTCGGGATTCCTCTCCCGTCGATGCTGGGGCCTAAGACCTTGTGTGGAGTCGGGGCAGGAACCTGAGGATTCCTCTCCAGTGCTGACATGGATCTTGGGGTACTTCTTGAGTCTCCCCAGGGGAGTCAGTGCTTGTCTCGAATGCTGGCATGCACTTGCGCTTTCCTCCAGAGCGGTAGCAGCAGTGTCACGCAGTCCGCCGCGTGGATCAAATGATCTATGGTTTTCCCTCGAGTCTTTCCCACGAGGCTTTCCCACGAGGCTTTCCCACAGTTCTGTCCCACGTGCACACGTGGTGGGAGTCGTTCCTCGGCTTGAACGTCAAGGCAGTTCAGGGAAAACAGTTTCCTCTGGAATGGACTGACACATCTGGGGGACTCTTTGCATGGTGGCACGACCCTGGTGTTACTCTCGCCTTTCCTGTGGAGAGCGCCTCCTCTTGAGATGCGACGGGAACGCCGGGAATTCTTTCCCTACGAAACAGGGAAAGGATCCCTCATCTCGAGCTAGGAGGCGGAAACGGGGCTCCCCTGGATGTGTGCGGGACCCTCGTGCTTCCTCTCGAGTGGAGACGGGTATGTCGGTGAACTTCTTGAGTTGCAGCAAGGGTGTGAAGGACCCTTTGGAAGTTCCAGTGGTTAGATGTGATTAGCCTCGAGAAGCCTCAGCGGAAATGGGCCTCATCTCGCCTGGAGGGCAAAACCTCCTGGATTTTCTCGAGTTGCGGCAGGTGCTCTCGACTTACGACGGGGACCTCAGGGACCCGCTCTGGTGGCCTCAGGAAAGACCAGTCCCCATGCGAGTTCCTCGGGGGCCTCTCTGGATTCCTCTCCCGTCGATGCCGGGGCCTAAGCCCTTGTGCGGCGTCGGGGCCGGAACCTGAGGATTCCTCTCCAGTGCTGACATGGATCTTGGGGTACTTCTGGAGTCTCCCCAGGGGAGTCAGTCCTCGTCTCGAATGCGGGCATGCACTTGCGCTTTCCTCCAGAGCGGTAGCAGCAGTGTCACGCAGTCCGCCGCGTGGATCAAAGGATCTATGGTTTTCCTTCGAGTCTTTCCCACGAGGCTTTCCGACGAGCTTTCCCACAGGGCGGTCCCACGTGCACACGTGGTGGGAGTCGATCCTCGGCTTGAACGTGAAGGCAGTGCATGGAAAACAGGTTCCTCTGGAATGGACTGACATATCTGGGGGACTCTTGGAATGGTGGCACGACCCTGGAGTTCCTCTCGCCTTTCCTGTGGAGAGCGCCTCCTCTTGAGATGCGACGGGAACGCCGGGAATTCTTTCCCTATGAAACAGGGAAAGGATCCCTCATCTCGAGCTAGGAGGCGGAAACGGGGCTCCCCTGGATGTGTGCGGGACCCCACGTGCTTCCTCTCGAGTGGAGATGGGTATGTCGGGGAGCTTCTTGAGTTGCAGCAAGGGTGTGAAGGACGCTTTGGAAGTTCCAGTGGTTAGATGTGATTAGCCTCGAGAAGCCTCAGCGGAAATGGGCCTCATCTCGCCTGGAGGGCAAAACCTCCTGGATTTTCTCGAGTTGCGGCAGGTGCTCTCGACTTACGACGGGGACCTCAGGGACCCGCTCTGGTGGGATCAGGAAAGGCCAGTCCCCATGCGAGTTCCTCGGGGGCCTCTCGGGATTCCTCTGCCGTCGATGCCGGGGCCTAAGACCTTGTGTGGAGTCGGGGCCGGAACCTGAGGATTCCTCTCCAGTGCTGACATGGATCTTGGGGTACTTCTGGAGTCTCCCCAGGGGAGTCAGTGCTCGTCTCGAATGCGGGCATGCACTTGCGCTTTCCTCCAGAGCGGTAGCAGCACTGTCACGCAGTCCGCCGCGTGGATCAATGGATCTATGGTTTTCCCTCGAGTCTTTCCCACGAGGCTTTCAGACGAGGCTTTCCCACAGGGTGGTCCCTGGTGCACACGTTTTGGGAGTCGATCCTCGGCTTGAACGTCAAGGCAGTGCAGGGAAAACAGGTTCCTCTGGAATGGACTGACACATCTGGGGGACTCTTGGAATGGTGGCACGACCCTGGAGTTCCTCTCGCCTTTCCTGTGGAGGGCGCCTCCTCTTGAGATGCGCCGGGAACGCCGAGAATTCTTTCCCTACGAAAGAGGGAAAGGATCCCTCATCTGGAGCTAGGAGGCGGAAACGGGGCTCCCCTGGATGTGTGCGGGACCCTCGTGCTTCCTCTCGAGTGGTGACGGGTATGTCGGGGAACTTCTTGAGTTGCAGCAAGGGTGTGAAGGACCCTTTGGAAGTTCCAGTGGTTAGATGTGATTAGCCTCGAGAAGCCTCAGCGGAAATGGGCCTCATCTCGCCTGGAGGGCAAAACCTCCTGGATTTTCTCGAGTTGCGGCAGGTGCTCTCGACTTACGACGGGGACCTCAGGGACCCGCTCTGGTGGCCTCAGGAAAGGCCAGTCCCCATGCGAGTTCCTCGGGGGCCTCTCTGGATTCCTCTCCCGTCGATGCCGGGGCCTAAGCCCTTGTGTGGCGTCGGGGCCGGAACCTGAGGATTCCTCTCCAGTGCTGACATGGATCTTGGGGTACTTCTGGAGTCTCCCCAGGGGAGTCAGTCCTCGTCTCGAATGCGGGCATGCACTTGCGCTTTCCTCCAGAGCGGTAGCAGCAGTGTCACGCAGTCCGCCGCGTGGATCAAAGGATCTATGGTTTTCCCTCGAGTCTTTCCCACGAGGCTTTCCGACGAGCTTTCCCACAGGGCGATCCCACGTGCACACGTGGTGGGAGTCGATCCTCGGCTTGAACGTGAAGGCAGGGCATGGAAAACAGGTTCCTCTGGAATGGACTGACATATCTGGGGGACTCTTGGAATGGTGGCACGACCCTGGAGTTCCTCTCGCCTTTCCTGTGGAGAGCGCCTCCTCTTGAGATGCGACGGGAACGCCGGGAATTCTTTCCCTATGAAACAGGGAAAGGATCCCTCATCTCGAGCTAGGAGGCGGAAACGGGTCTCCCCTGGATGTGTGCGGGACCCCACGTGCTTCCTCTCGAGTGGAGATGGGTATGTCGGGGAGCTTCTTGAGTTGCAGCAAGGGTGTGAAGGACGCTTTGGAAGTTCCAGTGGTTAGATGTGATTAGCCTCGAGAAGCCTCAGAGGAAATGGGCCTCATCTCGCCTGGAGGGCAAAACCTCCTGGATTTTCTCGAGTTGCGGCAGGTGCTCTCGACTTACGACGGGGACCTCAGGGACCCGCTCTGGTGGGATCAGGAAAGGCCAGTCCCCATGCGAGTTCCTCGGGGGCCTCTCGGGATTCCTCTCCCGTCGATGCCGGGGCCTAAGACCTTGTGTGGAGTCGGGGCCGGAACCTGAGGATTCCTCTCCAGTGCTGACATGGATCTTGTGGTACTTCTGGAGTCTCCCCAGGGGAGTCAGTGCTCGTCTCGAATGCGGGCATGCACTTGCGCTTTCCTCCAGAGCGGTAGCAGCAGTGTCACGCAGTCCGCCGCGTGGATCAAAGAATCTATGGTTTTCCCTCGAGTCTTTCCCACGAGGCTTTCCGACGAGGCTTTCCCACAGGGCGGTCCCACGTGCACACGTGGTGGGATTGGATCCTCGGCTTGAACGTCAAGGCAGTGCAGGGAAAACAGGTTCCTCTGGAATGGACTGACACATCTGGGGGACTCTTGGAATGGTGGCACGACCCTGGAGTTCCTCTCGCCTTTCCTGTGGAGAGAGCCTCCTCTTGAGATGCGACGGGAACGCCGGGAATTCTTTCCCTACGAAACAGGGAAAGGATCCCTCATCTCGAGCTAGGAGGCGGAAACGGGGCTCCCCTGGATGTGTGCGGGACCCTCGTGCTTCCTCTCGAGTGAAGACAGGTATGTCGGGGAACTTCTTGAGTTGCAGCAAGGGTGTGAAGGACCCTTTGGAAGTTCCAGTGGTTAGATGTGATTAGCCTCGAGAAACCTCAGCTTAAATGGGCCTCATCTCGCCTGGAGGGCAAAACCTCCTGGATTTTCTCGAGTTGCGGCAGGTGCTCTCGACTTACGACGGGGACCTCAGGGACCCGCTCTGGTGGCCTCAGGAAAGGCCAGTCCCCATGCGAGTTCCTCGGGGGCCTCTCTGGATTCCTCTCCAGTCGATGCCGGGGCCTAAGCCCTTGTGTGGCGTCGGGGCCGGAACTGAGGATTCCTCTCCAGTGCTGACATGGATCTTGGGGTACTTCTGGAGTCTCCCCAGGGGAGTCAGTTCTCGTCTCGAATGCGGGCATGCACTTGCGCTTTCCTCCAGAGCGGTAGCAGCAGTGTCACGCAGTCCGCCGCGTGGATCAAAGGATCTATGGTTTTCCCTCGAGTCTTTCCCAAGAGGCTTTCCGACGAGCTTTCCCACAGGGCGGTCCCACGTGCACACGTGGTGGGAGTCGATCCTCGGCTTGAACGTGAAGGCAGTGCATGGAAAACAGGTTCCTCTGGAATGGACTGACATATCTGGGGGACTCTTGGAATGGTGGCACGACCCTGGAGTTCCTCTCGCCTTTCCTGTGGAGAGCGCCTCCTCTTGAGATGCGACGGGAACGCCGGGAATTCTTTCCCTATGAAACAGGGAAAGGATCCCTCATCTCGAGCTAGGAGACGGAAACGGGGCTCCCCTGGATGTGTGCGGGACCCCACGTGCTTCCTCTCGAGTGGAGATGGGTATGTCGGGGAGCTTCTTGAGTTGCAGCAAGGGTGTGAAGGACGCTTTGGAAGTTCCAGTGGTTAGATGTGATTAGCCTCGAGAAGCCTCAGCGGAAATGGGCCTCATCTCGCCTGGAGGGCAAAACCTCCTGGATTTTCTCGAGTTGCGGCAGGTGCTCTCGACTTACGACGGGGACCTCAGGGACCCGCTCTGGTGGGATCAGGAAAGGCCAGTCCCCATGCGAGTTCCTCGGGGGCCTCTCGGGATTCCTCTGCCGTCGATGCCGGGGCCTAAGACCTTGTGTGGAGTCGGGGCCGGAACCTGAGGATTCCTCTCCAGTGCTGACATGGATCTTGGGGTACTTCTGGAGTCTCCCCAGGGGAGTCAGTGCTCGTCTCGAATGCGGGCATGCACTTGCGCTTTCCTCCAGAGCGGTAGCAGCACTGTCACGCAGTCCGCCGCGTGGATCAATGGATCTATGGTTTTCCCTCGAGTCTTTCCCACGAGGCTTTCAGACGAGGCTTTCCCACAGGGTGGTCCCTGGTGCACACGTTTTGGGAGTCGATCCTCGGCTTGAACGTCAAGGCAGTGCAGGGAAAACAGGTTCCTCTGGAATGGACTGACACATCTGGGGGACTCTTGGAATGGTGGCACGACCCTGGAGTTCCTCTCGCCTTTCCTGTGGAGGGCGCCTCCTCTTGAGATGCGCCGGGAACGCCGAGAATTCTTTCCCTACGAAAGAGGGAAAGGATCCCTCATCTGGAGCTAGGAGGCGGAAACGGGGCTCCCCTGGATGTGTGCGGGACCCTCGTGCTTCCTCTCGAGTGGTGACGGGTATGTCGGGGAACTTCTTGAGTTGCAGCAAGGGTGTGAAGGACCCTTTGGAAGTTCCAGTGGTTAGATGTGATTAGCCTCGAGAAGCCTCAGCGGAAATGGGCCTCATCTCGCCTGGAGGGCAAAACCTACCGGATTTTCTCGAGTTGCGGCAGGTGCTCTCGACTTATGATGGGGACCTCAGGGACCCGCTCTGTTGGCCTCAGGAAAGGCCAGTCCCCATGCGAGTTCCTCGGGGGCCTGTCGGGATTCCTCTCCCGTCGATGCTGGGGCCTAAGACCTTGTGTGGATTTGGGGCCGGAACCTGAGAATTCCTCTCCAGTGCTGACATGAATCTTTGGGTACTTCTGGAGTCTCCCCAGGGGAGTCATTGCTCGTCTCGAATGCGGGCATGCACTTGCGCTTTCCTCCAGAGCGGTAGCAGCAGTGTCACGCAGTCCGCCGCGTGGATCAAAGGATCTATGGTTTTCCCTCGAGTCTTTCCCACGAAGCTTTCCGACGAGGCTTTCCCACAGGGCGGTCCCACGTGCACACGTGGTGGGAGTGGATCCTCGGCTTGAACGTCAAGGCAGTGCAGGGAAAACAGGTTCCTCTGGAATGGACTGACACATCTGGGGGACTCTTGGAATGGTGGCACGACCCTGGAGTTCCTCTCGCCTTTCCTGTGGAGAGCGCCTCCTCTTGAGATGCGACGGGAACGCCGGGAATTCTTTCCCTACGAAACAGGGAAAGGATCCCTCATCTCGAGCTAGGACGCGGAAACGGGGCTCCCCTGGATGTGTGCGGGACCCTCGTGCTTCCTCTCGAGTGGAGACGGGTATGTCGGGGAACTTCTTGAGTTGCAGCAAGGGTGTGAAGGACCCTTTGGAAGTTCCAGTGGTTAGATGTGATTAGCCTCGAGAAGCCTCAGCGGAAATGGGCCTCATCTCGCCTGGAGGGCAAAACCTCCTGGATTTTCTCGAGTTGCGGCAGGTGCTCTCGACTTACGATGGGGACCTCAGGGTCCCGCTCTGGTGGCCTCAGGAAAGGCCAGTCCCCATGCGAGTTCCTCGGGGGCTTCTCGGGATTACTCTCCCGTCGATGCCGGGGCCTAAGACCTTGTTTGGAGTCGGGGCCGGAACCTGGGCATTCCTCTCCAGTGCTGACATGGATCTTGGTGTGCTTCTGGAGTCTCCCCAGGGGAGTCAGTGCTCGTCTCGAATGCGGGCATGCACTTGCGCTTTCCTCCAGAGCGGTAGCAGCAGTGCCACGCAGTCCGCCGCGTGGATCAAAGGATCTATGGTTTTCCCTCGAGTCTTTCCCACGAGGCTTTCCCACGAGGCTTTCCCACAGGGCTGTCCCACGTGCACACGTGGTGGGAGTCGATCCTCGGCTTGAACGTCAAGGCAGTGCAGGGAAAACAGGTTCCTCTGGAATGGACTGACACATCTGGGGGACTCTTGGAATGGTGGCACGACCCTGGAGTTCCTCTCGCCTTTCCTGTGGAGAGCGCCTCCTCTTGAGATGCGACGGGAACGCCGGGAATTCTTTCCCTACGAAACACGGAAAGGATCCCTCATCTCGAGCTAGGAGGCGGAAACGGGGCTCCCCTGGATGTGTGCGGGACCCTCGTGCTTCCTCTCGAGTGGAAACGGGTATGTCGGGGAACTTCTTGAGTTGCAGCAAGGGTGTGAAGGACCCTTTGGAAGTTCCAGTTGTTAGATGTGATTAGCCTCGAGAAGCCTCAGGGGAAATGGGCCTCATCTCGCCTGGAGGGCAAAACCTCCTGGATTTTCTCGAGTTGCGGCAGGTGCTCTCGACTTACGACGGGGACCTCAGGGACCCGCTCTGGTGGCCTCAGGAAAGGCCAGTCCCCATGCGAGTTCCTCGGGGGCCTCTCGGGATTCCTCTCCCGTCGATGCCGGGGCCTAAGACCTTGTGTGGAGTCGGGGCCGGAACCTGAGGATTCCTCTACAGTGCTGACATGGATCTTGGGGTACTTCTGGAGTCTCCCCAGGGGAGTCAGTGCTCGTCTCGAATGCGGGCATGCACTTGTGCTTTCCTCCAGAGCAGTAGCAGCAGTGTCACACTTTCCGCCGCGTGGATCAAAGGATCTATGGTTTTCCCTCGAGTCTTTCCCACGAGGCTTTCCCACAGGGCTGTCCCACGTGCACACGTGGTGGGAGTCGATCCTCGGCTTGAACGTCAAGGCAGTGCAGGAAAAAAAGGTTCCTCTGGAATGGACTGACACATCTGGGGGACTCTTGGAATGGTGGCACGACCCTGGAGTTCCTCTCGCCTTTCCTGTGGAGAGCGCCTCCTCTTGAGATGCGACGGGAACGCCGGGAATTCTTTCCCTACGAAACAGGGAAAGGATCCCTCATCTCGAGCTAGGAGGCGGAAACGGGTCTCCCCTGGATGTGTGCGGGACCCTCGTGCTTCCTCTCGAGTGGAGACGGGTATGTCGGGGAACTTCTTGAGTTGCAGCAAGGGTGTGAAGGACCCTTTGGAAGTTCCAGTGGTTAGATGTGATTAGCCTCGAGAAGCCTCAGCGGAAATGGGCCTCATCTCGCCTGGAGGGCAAAACCTCCTGGATTTTCTCGAGTTGCGGCAGGTGCTCTCGACTTACGATGGGGACCTCAGGGTCCTTCTCTGGTGGCCTCAGGAAAGGCCAGTCTCCATGCGAGTTCCTCGGGGGCTTCTCGGGATTACTCTCCCGTCGATGCCGGGGCCTAAGACCTTGTGTGGAGTCGGGGCCGGACCCTGGGCATTCCTCTCCAGTGCTGACATGGATCTTGGGGTACTTCTGGAGTCTCCCCAGGGGAGTCAGTCCTCGTCTCGAATGCGGGCATGCACTTGCGCTTTCCTCCAGAGCGGTAGCAGCAGTGTCACGCAGTCCGCCGCGTGGATCAAAGGATCTATGGTTTTCCCTCGAGTGTTTCCCACGAGGCTTTCCCACAGGGCTGTCCCACGTGCACACGTGGTGGGAGTCGATCCTCGGCTTGAACGTCAAGGCAGTGCAGGGAAAACAGGTTCCTCTGGAATGGACTGACACATCTGGGGGACTCTTGGAATGGTGGCACGACCCTGGAGTTCCTCTCGCCTTTCCTGTGGAGAGCGCCTCCTCTTGAGATGCGACGGGAACGCCGGGAATTCTTTCCCTACGAAAGAGGGAAAGGATCCCTCATCTCGAGCTAGGAGGCGGAAACGGGGCTCCCCTGGATGTGTGCGGGACCCTCGTGCTTCCTCTCGAGTGGAGACGGGTATGTCGGGGAACTTCTTGAGTTGCAGCAAGGGTGTGAAGGACCCTTTGGACGTTCCAGTGGTTAGATGTGATTAGCCTCGAGAAGCCTCTGTGGAAATGGGCCTCATCTCGCCTGGAGGGCAAAACCTACCGGATTTTCTCGAGTTGCGGCAGGTGCTCTCGACTTATGATGGGGACCTCAGGGACCCGCTCTGTTGGCCTCAGGAAAGGCCAGTCCCCATGCGAGTTCCTCGGGGGCCTGTCGGGATTCCTCTCCCGTCGATGCTGGGGCCTAAGACCTTGTGTGGATTTGGGGCCGGAACCTGAGGATTCCTCTCCAGTGCTGACATGAATCTTTGGGTACTTCTGGAGTCTCCCCAGGGGAGTCATTGCTCGTCTCGAATGCGGGCATGCACTTGCGCTTTCCTCCAGACCGGTAGCAGCAGTGTCACGCAGTCCGCCGCGTGGATCAAAGGATCTATGGTTTTCCCTCGAGTCTTTCCCACGAAGCTTTCCGACGAGGCTTTCCCACAGGGCGGTCCCACGTGCACACGTGGTGGGAGTGGATCCTCGGCTTGAACGTCAAGGCAGTGCAGGGAAAACAGGTTCCTCTGGAATGGACTGACACATCTGGGGGACTCTTGGAATGGTGGCACGACCCTGGAGTTCCTCTCGCCTTTCCTGTGGAGAGCGCCTCCTCTTGAGATGCGACGGGAACGCCGGGAATTCTTTCCCTACGAAACAGGGAAAGGATCCCTCATCTCGAGCTAGGACGCGGAAACGGGGCTCCCCTGGATGTGTGCGGGACCCTCGTGCTTCCTCTCGAGTGGAGACGGGTATGTCGGGGAACCTCTTGAGTTGCAGCAAGGGTGTGAAGGACCCTTTGGAAGTTCCAGTGGTTAGATGTGATTAGCCTCGAGAAGCCTCAGCGGAAATGGGCCTCATCTCGCCTGGAGGGCAAAACCTCCTGGATTTTCTCGAGTTGCGGCAGGTGCTCTCGACTTACGATGGGGACCTCAGGGTCCCGCTCTGGTGGCCTCAGGAAAGGCCAGTCCCCATGCGAGTTCCTCGGGGGCTTCTCGGGATTACTCTCCCGTCGATGCCGGGGCCTAAGACCTTGTTTGGAGTCGGGGCCGGAACCTGGGCATTCCTCTCCAGTGCTGACATGGATCTTGGGGTACTTCTGGAGTCTCCCAAGGGGAGTCAGTGCTCGTCTCGAATGCGGGCATGCACTTGCGCTTTCCTCCAGAGCGGTAGCAGCAGTGCCACGCAGTCCGCCGCGTGGATCAAAGGATCTATGGTTTTCCCTCGAGTCTTTCCCACGAGGCTTTCCCACGAGGCTTTCCCACAGGGCTGTCCCACGTGCACACGTGTTGGGAGTCGATCCTCGGCTTGAACGTCAAGGCAGTGCAGGGAAAACAGGTTCCTCTGGAATGGACTGACACATCTGGGGGACTCTTGGAATGGTGGCACGACCCTGGAGTTCCTCTCGCCTTTCCTGTGGAGAGCGCCTCCTCTTGAGATGCGACGGGAACGCCGGGAATTCTTTCCCTACGAAACAGGGAAAGGATCCCTCATCTCGAGCTAGGAGGCGGAAACGGGTCTCCCCTGGATGTGTGCGGGACCCTCGTGCTTCCTCTCGAGTGGAGACGGGTATGTCGGGGAACTTCTTGAGTTGCAGCAAGGGTGTGAAGGACCCTTTGGAAGTTCCAGTGGTTAGATGTGATTAGCCTCGAGAAGCCTCAGCGGAAATGGGCCTCATCTCGCCTGGAGGGCAAAACCTCCTGGATTTTCTCGAGTTGCGGCAGGTGCTCTCGACTTACGATGGGGACCTCAGGGTCCTTCTCTGGTGGCCTCAGGAAAGGCCAGTCTCCATGCGAGTTCCTCGGGGGCTTCTCGGGATTACTCTCCCGTCGAAGCCGGGGCCTAAGACCTTGTGTGGAGTCGGGGCCGGACCCTGGGCATTCCTCTCCAGTGCTGACATGGATCTTGGGGTACTTCTGGAGTCTCCCCAGGGGAGTCAGTCCTCGTCTCGAATGCGGGCATGCACTTGCGCTTTCCTCCAGAGCGGTAGCAGCAGTGTCACACAGTCCGCCGCGTGGATCAAAGGATCTATGGTTTTCCCTCGAGTGTTTCCCACGAGGCTTTCCCACGAGGCTTTCCCACAGGGCTGTCCCACGTGCACACGTGGTGGGAGTCGATCCTCGGCTTGAACGTCAAGGCAGTGCAGGGAAAACAGGTTCCTCTGGAATGGACTGACACATCTGGGGGACTCTTTGAATGGTGGCACGACCCTGGAGTTCCTCTCGCCTTTCCTGTGGAGAGCGCCTCCTCTTGAGTTGCGACGGGAACGCCGGGAATTCTTTCCCTACGAAACAGGGAAAGGATCCCTCATCTCGAGCTAGGAGGCGGAAACGGGGCTCCCCTGGATGTGTGCGGGACCCTCGTGCTTCCTCTCGAGTGGAGACGGGTATGTCGGGGAATTTCTTGAGTTGCAACAAGGGTGTGAAGGACCCTTTGGAAGTTCCAGTGGTTAGATGTGATTAGCCTCGAGAAGCCTCAGCGGAAATGGGCCTCATCTCGCCTGGAGGGCAAAACCTCCTGGATTTTCTCGAGTTGCGGCAGGTGCTCTCGACTTACGACGGGGACCACAGGGACCCGCTCTGGTGGCCTCAGGAAAGGCCAGTCCCCATGCGAGTTCCTCGGGGGCCTCTCGGGATTCCTCTCCCGTCGATGCCGGGGCCTAAGACCTTGTGCGGAGTCGGGGCCGGAACCTGAGGATTCTTCTCCAGTGCTGACATGGATCTTGGGGTACTTCTGGAGTCTCCCCTGGGGAGTCAGTGCTCGTCTCGAATGCGGGCATGCACTTGCGCTTTCCTCCAGAGCAGTAGCAGCAGTGTCACACTTTCCGCCGCGTGGATCAAAGGATCTATGGTTTTCCCTCGAGTCTTTCCCACGAGGCTTTCCCACAGGGCTGTCCCACGTGCACACGTGGTGGGAGTCGATCCTCGGCTTGAACGTCAAGGCAGTGCAGGAAAAAAAGTTTCCTCTGGAATGGACTGACCCATCTGGGGGACTCTTGGAATGGTGGCACGACCCTGGAGTTCCTCTCGCCTTTCCTGTGGAGAGCGCCTCCTCTTGAGATGCGACGGGAACGCCGGGAATTCTTTCCCTACGAAACAGGGAAAGGATCCCTCATCTCGAGCTAGGAGGAGGAAACGGGTCTCCCCTTGATGTGTGCGGGACCCTCGTGCTTCCTCTCGAGTGGAGACGGGTATGTCGGGGAACTTCTTGAGTTGCAGCAAGGGTGTGAAGGACCCTTTGGAAGTTCCAGTGGTTAGATGTGATTAGCCTCGAGAAGCCTCAGCGGAAATGGGCCTCATCTCGCCTGGAGGGCAAAACCTCCTGGATTTTCTCGAGTTGCGGCAGGTGCTCTCGACGTAAGACTTGGACCTCGGGGACCCGCTCTGGTGGCCTCAGGAAAGGCCAGTCCCCATGCGAGTTCCTCGGGGGCCTCTCGGGATTCCTCTCCCGTCGATGCCGGGGCCTAAGACCTTGTGTGGAGTCGGTGCCGGAACCTGAGGATTCCTCTCCAGTGCTGACATGGATCTTGGGATACTTCTGGAGTCTCCCCAGTGGAGTCAGTCATCGTCTCTAATGCGGGCATGCACTTGCGCTTTCCTGCAGAGCGGTAGCAGCAATGTCACACAGTCCGCCGCGTGGATCAAAGGATCTATGGGTTTCCCTCGAGTCTTTCTCACGAGGCTTTCCCACAGGGCTATCCTACGTGCTCACGTGGTGTGAGTCGATCCTCCGATTGAACGTCGAGGCAGTGCAGGGAAAAAAGTTTCCTCTGGAATGGGCTGACACATCTGGGGGACTCGTGGAATGGTGGCACGACCCTGGAGTTCCTCTCGCCTTTCCTGTTGAGAGCGCCTCCTCTTGAGATGCGACGGGAACGCCGGGAATTCTTTACCTACGAAACTGGGAAAGGATCCATCATCTCGAGCTAAGAGGCGGAAACGGGGCTCCCCTTGGTGTGTGCGGGACCCTCGTGCTTCCTCTCGAGTGGAGACGGGTATGTCGGGAACTTTTTGAGTTGCAGCAAGGGTGTGAAGGACCCTTTGGAAGTTCCAGTGTTTAGATGTGATTAGCCTCGAGAAGCCTCAGCGGAAATGGGCCTCATCTCGCCTGGAGGGCAAAACTCCTGGATTTTCTCGAGTTGCGGCAGGTGCTCTCGACTTACGACGGGGACCTCAGGGACCCGCTCTGGTGGCCTCAGGAAAGGCCAGTCCCCATGCGAGTTCCTCGGGGGCCTCTCGGGATACCTCTCCCGTCGATGCCGGGGCCTAAGACCTTGTGTGGAGTCGGGGCCGAAACCTGAGGATTCCTCTCCAGTGCTGACATGGATCTTGGGGGTATTTCTGGAGTCTCCCCAGGGGAGTCAGTGCTCGTCTCGAATGCGGGCATGCACTTGCGCTTTCCTCCAGAGCGGTAGCAGCAGTGTCACGCAGTCCGCCCCGTGGATCAAAGGATCTATGGTTTTCCCTCGAGTCTTTCTCACGAGGGTTTCCCACAAGGCTTTCCCACAGGGCTGTCCCACGTGCACACGTGGAGGGAGTCGATCCTCTGCTTGAACGTCAAAGCAGTGCAGGGAAAACAGGTTCCTCTGGAATGGACTGACACATCTGGGGGACTCTTGGAATGGTGGCACGACCCTGGAGTTCCTCTCGCCTTTCCTGTGGAGAGCGCCTCCTCTTGAGATGCGACGGGAACGCCGGGAATTCTTTCCCTACGAAAAAGGGAAAGGATCCCTCATCTCGAGCTAGGAGGCGGAAACGTGGCTCCCCTGGATGTGTGCGGGACCCTCGTGCTTCCTCTCGAGTGGAGACGGGTATGTCGGGGAACTTCTTGAGTTGCAGCAAGGGTGTGAAGGACCCTTTGGAAGTTCCAGTGGTTAGATGTGATTAGCCTGGAGAAGCCTCAGCGAAAATGGGCCTCATCTCGCCTGGAGGGCAAAACCTCCTGGATTTTCTCGAGTTGCGGCAGGTGCTCTCGACGTAAGACTTGGACCACGGGGACCCGCTCTGGTGGCCTCAGGAAAGGCCAGTCCCCATGCGAGTTCCTCGGGGGCCTCTCGGGATTCCTCTCCCGTCGATGCCGGGGCCTAAGACCTTGTGTGGAGTCCGAGCCGGAACCTGAGGATTCCTCTCCAGTGCTGACATGGATCTTGGGATACTTCTGGAGTCTCCCCAGGGGAGTCAGTCATCGTCTCTAATGCGGGCATGCACTTGCGCTTTCCTGCAGAGCGGTAGCAGCAGTGTCACACAGTCCGCCGCGTGGATCAAAGGATCTATGGGTTTCCCTCGAGTCTTTCTCACGAGGCTTTCCCACAGGGCTATCCTACGTGCTCACGTGGTGTGAGTCGATCCTCCGCTTGAACGTCGAGGCAGTGCAGGGAAAAAAATTTCCTCTGGAATGGGCTGACACATCTGGGGGACTCGTGGAATGGTGGCACGACCCTGGAGTTCCTCTCGCCTTTCCTGTGGAGAGCGCCTCCTCTTGAGATGCGACGGGAACGCCGGGAATTATTTCCCTACGAAACTGGGAAAGGATCCGTCATCTCGAGCTAGGAGGCGGAAACGGGGCTCCCCTGGGTGTGTGCGGGACCCTCGTGCTTCCTCTCGAGTGGAGACGGGTAGGTCGGGGAACTTCTTGAGTTGCAGCAAGGGTGTGAAGGACCCTTTGGAAGTTCCAGTGGTTAGATGTGATTAGACTCGAGAAGCCTCAACGGAAATGGGCCTCATCTCGCCTGGAGGGCAAAACCTCCTGGATTTTCTCGAGTTGCGGCAGGTGCTCTCGAATTACGACGGGGACCGCGGGGACCCGCTCTGGTGGCCTCAGGAAAGGCCAGTCCCCATGCGAGTTCCTCGGGGGCCTCTCGGGATTCCTCTCCCGTCGATGCCGGGGCCTAAGACCTCGTGTGGAGTCGGGGCCGGAACCTGAGTATTCCTCTCCAGTGCTGACATGGATCTTGGGGTATTTCTGGAGTCTCCCCAGGGGAGTCAGTCCTCGTCTCGAATGCGGGCATGCACTTGCGCTTTCCTCCGGAGCAGTAGCAGCCGTGTCATACAGTCCGCCGCGTAGATCAAAGGATCTATGCTTTTCCCTCGAGTCTTTCCCACGAGGCTTTCCCACTAGGCTTTCCCACAGGGC
Organism: Ovis canadensis; assembly: GCF_042477335.2. NCBI lineage: Eukaryota > Metazoa > Chordata > Mammalia > Artiodactyla > Bovidae > Ovis > Ovis canadensis. The sequence continues at coordinate 10,267,112 of NC_091262.1, forward strand.
TGTCCCACGTGCACACGTGGTGGGAGTTGATCCTCGGCCTGAATGTCAAGGCAGTGCAGGGAAAACAGGTTCCGCTGGAATGGACTGACACATCTGGGGGACTCTTGGAATGGTGGCACGACCCTGGAGTTCCTCTCCCCCTTCCTGTGGAGAGCGCCTCCTCTTGAGATGGGACAGGAACGCCGGGAATTCTTTCCCTACGAAACAGGGAAAGGATCTCTCATCTCGAGCTAGGAGGCCGAAACGGGGCTCCCCTGGATGTATGCGGGACCCTCGTGCTTCCTCTCGAGTGGAGACGGGTATGTTGCGGAACTTCTTGAGTTGCAGCAAGAGTGTGAAGGACCCTTTGGAAGTTCCAGTGGTTAGATTTGATTAGCCTAGAGAAGCCTCATCGGAAATGGGCCTCATCTCGCCTGGAGGGCAAAACCTCCTGGATTTTCTCGAGTTGCGGCAGGTGCTCTCGACTTACGACGGGGACCTCAGGGACACGCTCTGCTGGCCTCAGGAAAGGCCAGTCCCCATGCGAGTTCCTCGGGGGCCTCTCGGAATTCCTCTCCCATCGATGCCGGGGCCTAAGACCTTGTGTGGAGTCGGGGCCGGAAACTGAGGATTCCACTCCAGTGCTGACATGGATATGGGGTACTTCTGGAGTCTCCCCAGGGGAGTCAGTCCTCGTCTCGAATGCGGGCATGCACTTGCGCTTTCATCCAGAGCGGTAGCCGCAGTGTCACGCAGTCCGCCGCGTGGATCAAAGGATCTATGTTTTTCCCTCGAGTCTTTCCCACGAGGCTTTCCCACGAGGCTTTCCCACAGGGCTGTCCCACGTGCACACGTGGTGGGAGCCGATCCTCGGCTTGAACGTCAAGGCAGTGCAGGGAAAACAGGTTCCTCTGGAATGGACTGACACATCTGGGGGACTCTTGGAATGGTGGCACGACCCTGGAGTTCCTCTCGCTTTTCCTGTGGAGAGCGCCTCCTCTTGAGATGCGACGGGAACGCCGGGACTCTTTCCCTACGAAACAGGGTAAGGATCCCTCATCTCGAGCTAGGCGGCGGAAACGGGGCTCCCCTGGATGTGTGAGGGACCCTCGTGCTTCCTCTCGAGTGGAGACGGGTATGTCGGGGAACTTCGTGATTTGCAGCAAGGGTGTGAAGGACCCTTTGGAAGTTCCAGTGGTTAGATGTGATTAGCCTCGAGAAGCCTCAGCGGAAATGGGCCTCATCTCGCCTGGAAGGCAAAACCTCCTGGATTTTCTCGAGTTGCGGCAGGTGCTCTCGACTTACGACAGGGACCTCAGGGACCCGCTCTGGTGGCCTCAGGAAAGGCCAGTCCCCATGCGAGTTCCTCGGGGGCCTCTCGGGATTCCTCTCCCGTCGAGGCCGGGGCCTAAGACCTTGTGTGGAGTCGGGGCCGGAACCTGAGGATTCCTCTCCAGTGCTGACATGGATCTTGGGGTACTTCTGGAGTCTCCCCAGGGGAGTCAGTCCTCGTCTCGAATGCGGGCATGCACTTGCGCTTTCCTCCAGAGCAGTAGCAGCAGTGTCACGCAGTCCCCCGCGTGGATCAATGGATCTATGATTTTCCCTGGAGTCTTTCCAACGAGGATTTCCCACGAGGCTTTCCCACAGGGCTGTCCCACGTGCACACGTGGTGGGAGTCGATCCTCGGCTTGAACGTCAAGGCTGTGCAGGGAAAACAGGTTCCTCTGGAATGGACTGACATATCTGGGGGACTCTTGGAATGGTGGCACGACCATGGAGTTCCTCTCCCCTTTCCTGTGGAGAGCGCCTCCTCTTGAGATGCGACGGGAACGCCGGGAATTCTTTCCCTACGAAACAGGGAAAGGATCCCTCATCTCGAGCTAGGAGGCGGAAACGGGGCTCCCCTTGATGTTTGCGGGACCCTCGTGCTTCCTCTCGAGTGGAGATGGGTATGTCGGGCAACTTCTTGAGTTGCAGCAAGGGTGTGAAGGATCCTTTGGAAGTTCCAGTGGTTAGATGTGATTAGCCTCGAGAAGCCTCAGCGGAAATGGGCCTCATCTCGCCTGGAGGGCAAAACCTCCTGGATTTTCTCGAGTTGCGGCAGGTGCTCTCGACTTACGACGGGGACCTCAGGGACCCGCTCTGGTGGCCTCAGGAAAGGCCAGTCCCCATGCGAGTTCCTCGGGGGCCTCTCGGGATTCCTCTCCCGTCGATGCCGGGGCCTAAGACCTTGTGTGGAGACGGGGCCGGAACCTGAGTATTCCTCTCCAGTGCTGACATGGATCTTGGGGTACTTCTGGAGTCTCCCCAGGGGAGTCAGTCCTCGTCTCGAATGCGGGCATGCACTTGCGCTTTCCTCCAGAGCGGTAGCAGCAGTGTCACGCAGTCCGCCGCGTGGATCAAAGGATCTATGGTTTTCCCTCGAGTCTTTCCCACGAGGCTTTCCCACGAGGCTTTCCCACAGGGCTGTCCCACGTGCACACGTGGTGGGAGTCGATCCTCGGCTTGAACGTCAAGGCAGTGCAGGGAAAACAGGTTTCTCTGGAATGGACTGACACATCTGGGGGACTCTTGGAATGGTGGCACGACCCTGGAGTTTCTCTCGCCGTTCCTGTGGAGAGCGCCTCCTCTTGAGATGCGACGGGAACGCCGGGAATTCGTTCCCTACGAAACAGGGAAAGGATCCCTCATCTCGAGCTAGGAGGCGGAAACGGGGCTCCCCTGGATGTGTGCGGGACCCTCGTGCTTCCTCTCGAGTGGAGACGGGTATGTCGGGGAACTTCTTGAGTTGCAGCAAGGGTGTGAAGGACCCTTTGGAAGTTCCAGTGGTTAGATGTGATTAGCCTCGAGAAGCCTCAGCGGAAATGCGCCTCATCTCGCCTGGAGGGCAAAACCTCCTGGATTTTCTCGAGTTGCGGCAGGTGCTCTCGACTTACGACGGGGACCTCAGGGACACGCTCTGCTGGCCTCAGGAAAGGCCAGTCCCCATGCGAGTTCCTCGGGAGCCTCTCGGGATTCCTCTCCCGTCGATGCCGGGGCCTAAGACCTTGTGTGGAGTCGGGGCCGGAACCTGAGTATTCCTCTCCAGTGCTGACATGGATCTTGGGGTACTTCTGGAGTCTCCCCAGGGGAGTCAGTCCTCGTCTAGAATGCGGGCATGCAGTTGCGCTTTCCTCCAGAGCAGTAGCATCAGTGTCACGCAGTCCCCTGTGTGGATCAATGGATCTATGGTTTTCCCTGGAGTCTTTCCAACGAGGATTTCCCACGAGGCTTTCCCACAGGGCTGTCACACGTGCACACGTGGTGGGAGTCGATCCTCGGCTTGAACCTCAAGGCAGTGCAGGGAAAACAGGTTCCTCTGTCAATGGACTGACACATCTGGGGGACTCTTGGAATGGTGGCACGACCCTGGAGTTCCTCTCGCCTTTCCTGTGGAGAGCGCCTCCTCTTGAGATGCGACGGGAACGCCGGGAATTCTTTCCCTACGAAACAGGGAAAGGATCCCTCATCTCGAGCTAGGAGGCGGAAACGGGGCTCCCCTGGATGTGTGCGGGACCCTCGTGCTTTCTCTCGAGTGGAGACGGGTATGTCTTGGAACTTGTTGAGTTGCAGCAAGGGTGTGAAGGACCCTTTGGAAGTTCCAGTGGTTAGATGTGATTAGCCTCGAGAAGCCTCAGCGGAAATGGGCCTCATCTCGCCTGGAGGGCAAAACCTCCTGGATTTTCTCGAGTTGCGGCAGGTGCTCTCGACTTACGACGGGGACCTCAGGGAACCGCTCTGGTGGCCTCAGGAAAGGCCAGTCCCCATGCGAGTTCCTCGGGGGCCTCTCGGGATTCCTCTCCCGTCGATGCCGGGGCCTAAGACCTTGTGTGGAGTCGGGGCCGGAACCTGAGGATTCCTCTCCAGTGCTTACATGGATCTTGGGGTACTTCTGGAGTCTCCCCAGGGGAGTCAGTCCTCGTCTCGAATGCGGGCATGCATTGCGCTTTCCTCCAGAGCGGTAGCAGCAGTGTCACGCAGTCCGCCACGTGGATCAAAGGATCTATGTTTTTCCCTCGAGTCTTTCCCACGAGGCTTTCCCACGAGGCTTTCCCACAGGGCTGTCCCACGTGCACACGTGGTGGGAGTCGATCCTCGGCTTGAACGTCAAGGCAGTGCAGGGAAAACAGGTTCCTCTGGAATGGACTGACACATCTGGGGGACTCTTGGAATGGTGGCACGACCCTGGAGTTCCTCTCGCTTTTCCTGTGGAGAGCGCCTCCTCTTGAGATGCGACGGGAACGCCGGGACTCTTTCCCTACGAAACAGGGTAAGGATCCCTCATCTCGAGCTAGGCGGCGGAAACGGGGCTCCCCTGGATGTGTGAGGGACCCTCGTGCTTCCTCTCGAGTGGAGACGGGTATGTCGGGGAACTTCGTGATTTGCAGCAAGGGTGTGAAGGACCCTTTGGAAGTTCCAGTGGTTAGATGTGATTAGCCTCGAGAAGCCTCAGCGGAAATGGGCCTCATCTCGCCTGGAGGGCAAAACCTCCTGGATTTTCTCGAGTTGCGGCAGGTGCTCTCGACTTACGACAGGGACCTCAGGGACCCGCTCTGGTGGCCTCAGGAAAGGCCAGTCCCCATGCGAGTTCCTCGGGGGCCTCTCGGGATTCCTCTCCCGTCGAGGCCGGGGCCTAAGACCTTGTGTGGAGTCGGGGCCGGAACCTGAGGATTCCTCTCCAGTGCTGACATGGATCTTGGGGTACTTCTGGAGTCTCCCCAGGGGAGTTAGTCCTCGTCTCGAATGTGGGCATGCACTTGCGCTTTCCTCCAGAGCGGTAGCAGCAGTGTCAGGCAGTCCGCCGCGTGGATCAAAGGATCTATGGTTTTCCCTCGAGTCTTTCCCACGAGGCTTTCCCACGAGGCTTTCCCACAGGGCTGTCCCACGTGCACACGTGGTGGGAGTCGATCCTCGGCTTGAACGTCAAGGCAGTGCAGGGAAAACAGGTTCCACTGGAATGGACTGACACATCTGGGGGACTCTTGGAATGGTGTCACGACCCTGGAGTTCCTCTCGCCTTTCCTGTGGAGAGCGCCTCCTCTTGAGATGCGACGGGAACGCCGGGAATTCTTTCCCTACGAAACAGGGAAAGGATCCCTCATCTCGAGCTAGGAGGCGGAAACGGGGCTCCCCTGGATGTGTGCGGGACCCTCGTGCTTTCTCTCGAGTGGAGACGGGTATGTCTTGGAACTTGTTGAGTTGCAGCAAGAGTGTGAAGGACCCTTTGGAAGTTCCAGTGGTTAGATGTGATTAGCCTCGAGAAGCCTCAGCGGAAATGGGCCTCATCTCGCCTGGAGGGCAAAACCTCCTGGATTTTCTCGAGTTGCGGCAGGTGCTCTCGACTTACGACAGGGACCTCAGGGACCCGCTCTGGTGGCCTCAGGAAAGGCCAGTCCCCATGCGAGTTCCTCGGGGGCCTCTCGGGATTCCTCTCCCGTCGAGGCCGGGGCCTAAGACCTTGTGTGGAGTCGGGGCCGGAACCTGAGGATTCCTCTCCAGTGCTGACATGGATCTTGGGGTACTTCTGGAGTCTCCCCAGGGGAGTCAGTCCTCGTCTCGAATGCGGGCATGCACTTGCGCTTTCCTCCAGAGCGGTAGCAGCAGTGTCAGGCAGTCCGCCGCGTGGATCAAAGGATCTATGGTTTTCCCTCGAGTCTTTCCCACGAGGCTTTCCCACGAGGCTTTCCCACAGGGCTGTCCCACGTGCACACGTGGTGGGAGTCGATCCTCGGCTTGAACGTCAAGGCAGTGCAGGGAAAACAGGTTCCACTGGAATGGACTGACACATCTGGGGGACTCTTGGAATGGTGTCACGACCCTGGAGTTCCTCTCGCCTTTCCTGTGGAGAGCGCCTCCTCTTGAGATGCGACGGGAACGCCGGGAATTCTTTCCCTACGAAACAGGGAAAGGATCCCTCATCTCGAGCTAGGAGGCGGAAACGGGGCTCCCCTGGATGTGTGCGGGACCCCACGTGCTTACTCTCGAAGGCAGACGGGTATGTCGGGGAACTTCTTGAGTTGCAGCAAGGGTGTGAAGGACCCTTTGGAAGTTCCAGTGTTTAGACGTGATTAGCCTCGAGAAGCCTCAGCGGAAATGAGCCTCATCTCGCCTGGAGGGCAAAACCTCCTGGATTTTCTCGAGTTGCGGCAGGTGATCACGACTTATGACGGGGACCTCAGGGACTCGCTCTGGTGGCCTCAGGAAAAGCCAGTCCCTATGCGAGTTCCTCGGTGGCCTCTCGGGATTCCTCTCCCGGCGATGCCGGGGCCTAAGACCTTGTGTGGAGTCGGGGCCGGAACCTGAGGATTCCTCTCCAGTGCTGACATGGATCTTGGGGTACTTCTGGAGTCTCCCCAGGGGAGTCAGTCTCGTCTCGAATGCGGGCATGCACTTGCGCTTTCCTCCAGAGCGGTATCAGCAGTGTCACGCAGTCCGCCGCGTGGATCAAAGGATCTATGGTTTTCCCTCGAGTCTTTCCCACGAGGCTTTCCCACGAGGTTTTCCCACAGGTCTGTCCCACGTGCACACGTGGTGGGAGTCGATCCTCGGCTTGAACGTCAAGGCAGTGCAGGGAAAACAGGTTCCTCTGGAATGGACTGACACATCTGGGGGACTCTTGGAATGATGTCTCGACCCTGGAGTTCCTCTCGCCTTTCCTGTGGAGAGCGCCTCCTCTTGAGATGCGACGGGAACGCCGGGAATTCTTTCCCTACGAAACAGGGAAAGGATCCCTCATCTCGAGCTAGGAGGCGGAAACGGGGCTCGCCTGGATGTGTGCGGGACGCACGTGCTTCCTCTCGAGTGGAGACGGGTATGTCGGGGAACTTCTTGAGTTGCAGCAAGGGTGTGAAGGACCCTTTGGAAGTTCCAGTGTTTGGACGTGATTAGCCTCGAGAAGCCTCAGCGGAAATGGGCCTCATCTCGCCTGGAGGGCAAAACCTCCTGGATTTTCTCGAGTTGCGGCAGGTGCTCTCGACTTACGACGGGGACCTCAGGGACCCGCTCTGGTGGCCTCAGGAAAGGCCAGTCCCCATGCGAGTTCCTCGGGGGCCTGTCGGGATTCCTCTCCCGTCGATGCTGGGGCCTAAGACCTTGTGTGGATTTGGGGCCGGAACCTGAGGATTCCTCTCCAGTGCTGACATAATTTTGGGTACTTCTGGAGTCTCCCCAGGGGAGTCATTGCTCGTCTCGAATGCGGGCATGCACTTGCGCTTTCCTCCAGAGCGGTAGCAGCAGTGTCACGCAGTCCGCCGCGTGGATCAAAGGATCTATGGTTTTCCCTCGAGTCTTTCTCACGAGGCTTTCCCACGAGGCTTTCCCACAGGGCGGTCCCACGTGCACACGTGGTGGGAGTGGATCCTCGGCTTGAACGTCAAGGCAGTGCAGGGAAAACAGGTTCCTCTGGAATGGACTGACACATCTGGGGGACTCTTGGAATGGTGGCACGACCCTGGAGTTCCTCTCGCCTTTCCTGTGGAGAGAGCCTCCTCTTGAGATGCGACGGGAACGCCGGGAATTCTTTCCCTACGAAACAGGGAAAGGATCCCTCATCTTGAGCTAGGAGGCGGAAACGGGGCTCCCCTGGATGTGTGCGGGACCCTCGTGCTTCCTCTCGAGTGAAGACAGGTATGTCGGGGAACTTCTTGAGTTGCAGCAAGGGTGTGAAGGACCCTTTGGAAGTTCCAGTGGTTAGATGTGATTAGCCTCGAGAAACCTCAGCGTAAATGGGCCTCATGTCGCCTGGAGGGCAAAACCTCCTGGATTTTCTCGAGTTGCGGCAGGTGTTCTCGCCTTACGACAGGCACCTCAGGGACCGCTCTGGTGGCCTCAGGAAAGGCCAGTCCCCATGCGAGTTCCTCGGGGGCCTCTCGGGATTCCTCTCCCGTCGATGCTGGGGCCTAAGACCTTGTGTGGAGTCGGGGCAGGAACCTGAGGATTCCTCTCCAGTGCTGACATGGATCTTGGGGTACTTCTTGAGTCTCCCCAGGGGAGTCAGTGCTTTTCTCGAATGCTGGCATGCACTTGCGCTTTCCTCCAGAGCGGTAGCAGCAGTGTCACGCAGTCCGCCGCGTGGATCAAATGATCTATGGTTTTCCCTGGAGTCTTTCCCACGAGGCTTTCCCACGAGGCTTTCCCACAGTTCTATCCCACGTGCACACGTGGTGGGAGTCGTTCCTCGGCTTGAACGTCAAGGCAGTTCAGGGAAAACAGTTTCCTCTGGAATGGACTGAAACATCTGGGGGACTCTTTGCATGGTGGCACGACCCTGGTGTTACTCTCGCCTTTCCTGTGGAGAGCGCCTCCTCTTGAGATGCGACGGGAACGCCGGGAATTCTTTCCCTACGAAACAGGGAAAGGATCCCTCATCTCGAGCTAGGAGGCGGAAACGGGGCTCCCCTGGATGTGTGCGGGACCCTCGTGCTTCCTCTCGAGTGGAGACGGGTATGTCGGTGAACTTCTTGAGTTGCAGCAAGGGTGTGAAGGACCCTTTGGAAGTTCCAGTGGTTAGATGTGATTAGCCTCGAGAAGCCTCAGCGTAAATGGGCCTCATCTCGCCTGGAGGGCAAAACCTCCTGGATTTTCTCGAGTTGCGGCAGGTGCTCTCGACTTACGATGGGGACCTCAGGGACCCGCTCTGGTGGCCTCAGAAAAGGCCAGTCCCCATGCGAGTTCCTCGGGGGCTTCTCGGGATTACTCTCCCGTCGATGCCGGGGCCTAAGACCTTGTGTGGAGTCAGGGCCGGAACCTGGGCATTCCTCTCCAGTGCTGACATGGATCTTGGGGTACTTCTGGAGTCTCCCCAGGGGAGTCAGTCCTCGTCTCGAATGCGGGCATGCACTTGCGCTTTCCTCCAGAGCGGTAGCAGCAGTGTCACGCAGTCCGCCGCGTGGATCAAAGGATCTATGGTTTTCCCTCGAGTCTTTCCCACGAGGCTTTCCCACGAAGCTTTCCCACAGGGATGTCCCACGTGCACACGTGGTGGGAGTCGATCCTCGGCTTGAACGTCAAGGCAGTGCAGGGAAAACAGGTTCCTCTGGAATGGACTGACACATCTGGGGGACTCTTGGAATGGTGGCACGACCCTGGAGTTCCTCTCGCCTTTCCTGTGGAGAGCGCCTCCTCTTGAGTTGCGACGGGAACGCCGGGAATTCTTTCCCTCCGAAACAGGGAAAGGATCCCTCATCTCGAGCTAGCAGGCGGAAACGGGGCTCCCCTGGATGTGTGCGGGACCCTCGTGCTTCCTCTCGAGTGGAGACGGGTATGTCGGGAACTTCTTGAGTTGCAACAAGGGTGTGAAGGACCCTTTGGAAGTTCCAGTGGTTAGATGTGATTAGCCTCGAGAAGCCTCAGCGGAAATGGGCCTCATCTCGCCTGGAGGGCAAAACCTCCTGGATTTTCTCGAGTTGCGGCAGGTGCTCTCGACTTACTACGGGGACCTCAGGGACCCGCTCTGGTGGCCTCAGGAAAGGCCAGTCCCCATGCGAGTTCCACGGGGGCCTCTCGGAATTCCTCTCCCGTCTATGCCGGGGCCTAAGACCTTGTGTGGAGTCGGGGCCGGAACCTGAGGATTCCTCTCCAGTGCTGACATGGATCTTGGGGTATTTCTGGAGTCTCCCCAGGGGAGTCAGTGCTCGTCTCGAATGCGGGCATGCACTTGCGCTTTCCTCCAGAGCGGTAGCAGCAGTGTCACGCAGTCCGCCGCGTGGATCAAAGAATCTATGGTTTTCCCTCGAGTCTTTCCCACGAGGCTTTCCGACGAGGCTTTCCCACAGGGCGATCCCACGTGCACACGTGATGGGAGTCGATCCTCGGCTTGAACGTCAAGGCTGTGCAGGGAAAACAGGTTCCTCTGGAATGGACTGACACATCTGGGGGACTCTTGGAATGGTGGCACGACCCTGGAGTTCCTCTTGCCTTTCTTGTGGAGAGCGCCTCCTCTTGAGTTGCGACGGGAACGCCGGGAATTCTTTCCCTACGAAACAGGGAAAGAATCCCTCATCTCGAGCTAGGAGGCGGAAACGGGGCTCCCCTGGATGTGTGCGGGACCCTCGTGCTTCCTCTCGAGTGGAGACGGGTTTGTCGGGGAACTTCTTGAGTTGCAGCAAGGGTGTGAAGGACCCTTTGGAAGTTCCAGTGATTAGATGTGATTGGCCTCGAGAAGCCTCAGCGGAAATGGGCCTCATCTCGCCTGGAGGGCAAAACCTCCTGGATTTTCTCGAGTTGCGGCAGGTGCTCTCGACTTACGACGGGGACCTCAGGGACCCGCTCTGGTGGCCTCAGGAAAGGCCAGTCCCCATGCGAGTTCCTCGGGGGCCTCTCGGGATTCCTCTCCCGTCGATGCCGGGGCCTAAGACCTTGTGTGGAGTCGGGGCCGGAACCTGAGGGTTCCTCTCCAGTGCTGACATGGATCTTGGGGTACTTCTGGAGTCTCCCCAGGGGAGTCAGTCCTCGTCTCGAATGCGGGCATGCACTTGCGCTTTCCTCCAGAGCGGTAGCAGCAGTGTCACGCAGTCCGCCGCGTGGATCAAAGGATCTATGGTTTTCCCTCGAGTCTTTCCAACGAGGCTTTCCCACGAGGCTTTCCCACAGGGCTGTCCCACGTGCACACGTGGTGGGAGTCGATCCTCGGCTTGAACGTCAAGGCAGTGCAGGGAAAACAGGTTCCTCTGGAATGGACTGACACATCTGGGGGACTCTTGGAATGGTGGCACGACCCTGGAGTTCCTCTCGCCTTTCCTGTGGAGAGCGCCTCCTCTTGAGATGCGACGGGAACGCCGGGAATTCTTTCCCTACGAAACTGGGAAAGGATCCCTCATCTCGAGCTAGGACGCGGAAACGGGGCTCCCCTGGATGTGTGCGGGACCCTCGTGCTTCCTCTCGAGTGGTGACGGGTATGTCGGGGAACTTCTTGAGTTGCAGCAAGGGTGTGAAGGACCCTTTGGAAGTTCCAGTGGTTAGATGTGATTAGCCTCGAGAAGCCTCAGCGGAAATGGGCCTCATCTCGCCTGGAGGGCAAAACCTCCTGGATTTTCTCGAGTTGCGGCAGGTGCTCTCGACTTACGACGGGGACCTCAGGGACCCGCTCTGGTGGCCTCAGGAAAGGCCAGTCCCCATGCGAGTTCCTCGGGGGCCTCTCTGGATTCCTCTCCCGTCGATGCCGGGGCCTAAGCCCTTGTGTGGCGTCGGGGCCGGAACCTGAGGATTCCTCTCCAGTGCTGACATGGATCTTGGGGTACTTCTGGAGTCTCCCCAGGGGAGTCAGTCCTCGTCTCGAATGCGGGCATGCACTTGCGCTTTCCTCCAGAGCGGTAGCAGCAGTGTCACGCAGTCCGCCGCGTGGATCAAAGGATCTATGGTTTTCCCTCGAGTCTTTCCCACGAGGCTTTCCGACGAGCTTTCCCACAGGGCGATCCCACGTGCACACGTGGTGGGAGTCGATCCTCGGCTTGAACGTGAAGGCAGTGCATGGAAAACAGGTTCCTCTGGAATGGACTGACATATCTGGGGGACTCTTGGAATGGTGGCACGACCCTGGAGTTCCTCTCGCCTTTCCTGTGGAGAGCGCCTCCTCTTGAGATGCGACGGGAACGCCGGGAATTCTTTCCCTATGAAACAGGGAAAGGATCCCTCATCTCGAGCTAGGAGGCGGAAACGGGTCTCCCCTGGATGTGTGCGGGACCCCACGTGCTTCCTCTCGAGTGGAGATGGGTATGTCGGGGAGCTTCTTGAGTTGCAGCAAGGGTGTGAAGGACGCTTTGGAAGTTCCAGTGGTTAGATGTGATTAGCCTCGAGAAGCCTCAGAGGAAATGGGCCTCATCTCACCTGGAGGGCAAAACCTCCTGGATTTTCTCGAGTTGCGGCAGGTGCTCTCGACTTACGACGGGGACCTCAGGGACCCGCTCTGGTGGGATCAGGAAAGGCCAGTCCCCATGCGAGTTCCTCGGGGGCCTCTCGGGATTCCTCTGCCGTCGATGCCGGGGCCTAAGACCTTGTGTGGAGTCGGGGCCGGAACCTGAGGATTCCTCTCCAGTGCTGACATGGATCTTGGGGTACTTCTGGAGTCTCCCCAGGGGAGTCAGTGCTCGTCTCGAATGCGGGCATGCACTTGCGCTTTCCTCCAGAGCGGTAGCAGCAGTGTCACGCAGTCCGCCGCGTGGATCAAAGAATCTATGGTTTTCCCTCGAGTCTTTCCCACGAGGCTTTCCGACGAGGCTTTCCCACAGGGCGATCCCACGTGCACACGTGATGGGAGTCGATCCTCGGCTTGAACGTCAAGGCAGTGCAGGGAAAACAGGTTCCTCTGGAATGGACTGACACATCTGGGGGACTCTTTGCATGGTGGCACGACCCTGGTGTTACTCTCGCCTTTCCTGTGGAGAGCGCCTCCTCTTGAGATGCGACGGGAACGCCGGGAATTCTTTCCCTACGAAACAGGGAAAGGATCCCTCATCTCGAGCTAGGAGGCGGAAACGGGGCTCCCCTGGATGTGTGCGGGACCCTCGTGCTTCCTCTCGAGTGGAGACGGGTATGTCGGGGAACTTCTTGAGTTGCAGCAAGGGTGTGAAGGACCCTTTGGAAGTTCCAGTGATTAGATGTGATTAGCCTCGAGAAGCCTCAGCGGAAATGGGCCTCATCTCGCCTGGAGGGCAAAACCTCCTGGATTTTCTCGAGTTGCGGCAGGTGCTCTCGACTTACGACGGGGACCTCAGGGACCCGCTCTGGTGGCCTCAGGAAAGGCCAGTCCCCATGCGAGTTCCTCGGGGGCCTCTCCGGATTCCTCTCCCGTCGATGCCGGGGCCTAAGACCTTGTGTGGAGTCGGGGCCGGAACCTGAGGGTTCCTCTCCAGTGCTGACATGGATCTTGGGGTACTTCTGGAGTCTCCCCAGGGGAGTCAGTCCTCGTCTCGAATGCGGGCATGCACTTGCGCTTTCCTCCAGAGCGGTAGCAGCAGTGTCACGCAGTCCGCCGCGTGGATCAAAGGATCTATGGTTTTACCTCGAGTCTTTCCCACGAGGCTTTCCCACGAGGCTTTCCCACAGGGCTGTCCCACGTGCACACGTGGTGGGACTCGATCCTCGGCTTGAACGTCAAGGCAGTGCAGGGAAAACAGGTTCCTCTGGAATGGACTGACACATCTGGGGGACTCTTGGAATGGTGGCACGACCCTGGAGTTCCTCTCGCCTTTCCTGTGGAGAGCGCCTCCTCTTGAGATGCGACGGGAACGCCGGGAATTCTTTCCCTACGAAACAGGGAAAGGATCCCTCATCTCGAGCTAGGACGCGGAAACGGGGCTCCCCTGGATGTGTGCGGGACCCTCGTGCTTCCTCTCGAGTGGAGACGGGTATGTCGGGGAACTTCTTGAGTTGCAGCAAGGGTGTGAAGGACCCTTTGGAAGTTCCAGTGGTTAGATGTGATTAGCCTCGAGAAGCCTCAGCGGAAATGGGCCTCATCTCGCCTGGAGGGCAAAACCTCCTGGATTTTCTCGAGTTGCGGCAGGTGCTCTCGACTTACGATGGGGACCTCAGGGTCCCGCTCTGGTGGCCTCAGGAAAGGCCAGTCCCCATGCGAGTTCCTCGGGGGCTTCTCGGGATTACTCTCCCGTCGATGCCGGGGCCTAAGACCTTGTTTGGAGTCGGGGCCGGAACCTGGGCATTCCTCTCCTGTGCTGACATGGATCTTGGGGTACTTCTGGAGTCTCCCCAGGGGAGTCAGTCCTCGTCTCGAATGCGGGCATGCACTTGCGCTTTCCTCCAGAGCGGTAGCAGCAGTGCCACGCAGTCCGCCGCGTGGATCAAAGGATCTATGGTTTTCCCTCGAGTCTTTCCCACGAGGCTTTCCCACGAGGCTTTCCCACAGGGCTGTCCCACGTGCACACGTGGTGGGAGTCGATCCTCGGCTTGAACGTCAAGGCAGTGCAGGGAAAACAGGTTCCTCTGGAATGGACTGACACATCTGGGGGACTCTTGGAATGGTGGCACGACCCTGGAGTTCCTCTCGCCTTTCCTGTGGAGAGCGCCTCCTCTTGAGATGCGACGGGAACGCCGGGAATTCTTTCCCTACGAAACAGGGAAAGGATCCCTCATCTCGAGCTAGGAGGCGGAAACGGGGCTCCCCTGGATGTGTGCGGGACCCTCGTGCTTCCTCTCGAGTGGAAACGGGTATGTCGGGGAACTTCTTGAGTTGCAGCAAGGGTGTGAAGGACCCTTTGGAAGTTCCAGTGGTTAGATGTGATTAGCCTGGAGAAGCCTCAGCGAAAATGGGCCTCATCTCGCCTGGAGGGCAAAACCTCCTGGATTTTCTCGAGTTGCGGCAGGTGCTCTCGACGTAAGACTTGGACCACGGGGACCCGCTCTGGTGGCCTCAGGAAAGGCCAGTCCCCATGCGAGTTCCTCGGGGGCCTCTCGGGATTCCTCTCCCGTCGATGCCGGGGCCTAAGACCTTGTGTGGAGTCCGTGCCGGAACCTGAGGATTCCTCTCCAGTGCTGACATGGATCTTGGGATACTTCTGGAGTCTCCCCAGGGGAGTCAGTCATCGTCTCTAATGCGGGCATGCACTTGCGCTTTCCTGCAGAGCGGTAGCAGCAGTGTCACACAGTCCGCCGCGTGGATCAAAGGATCTATGGGTTTCCCTCGAGTCTTTCTCACGAGGCTTTCCCACAGGGCTATCCTACGTGCTCACGTGGTGTGAGTCGATCCTCCGCTTGAACGTCGAGGCAGTGCAGGGAAAAAAATTTCCTCTGGAATGGGCTGACACATCTGGGGGACTCGTGGAATGGTGGCACGACCCTGGAGTTCCTCTCGCCTTTCCTGTGGAGAGCGCCTCCTCTTGAGATGCGACGGAAACGCCGGGAATTATTTCCCTACGAAACTGGGAAAGGATCCGTCATCTGGAGCTAGGAGGCGGAAACGGGGCTCCCCTGGGTGTGTGCGGGACCCTCGTGCTTCCTCTCGAGTGGAGACGGGTATGTCGGGGAACTTCTTGAGTTGCAGCAAGGTTGTGAAGGACCCTTTGGAAGTTCCAGTGGTTAGATTTGATTAGCCTAGAGAAGCCTCATCGGAAATGGGCCTCATCTCGCCTGGAGGGCAAAACCTCCTGGATTTTCTCGAGTTGCGGCAGGTGCTCTCGACTTACGACGGGGACCTCAGGGACACGCTCTGCTGGCCTCAGGAAAGGCCAGTCCCCATGCGAGTTCCTCGGGGGCCTCTCGGAATTCCTCTCCCATCGATGCCGGGGCCTAAGACCTTGTGTGGAGTCGGGGCCGGAACCTGAGGATTCCACTCCAGTGCTGACATGGATATGGGGTACTTCTGGAGTCTCCCCAGGGGAGTCAGTCCTCGTCTCGAATGCGGGCATGCACTTGCGCTTTCATCCAGAGCGGTAGCCGCAGTGTCACGCAGTCCGCCGCGTGGATCAAAGGATCTATGTTTTTCCCTCGAGTCTTTCCCACGAGGCTTTCCCACGAGGCTTTCCCACAGGGCTGTCCCACGTGCACACGTGGTGGGAGTCGATCCTCGGCTTGAACGTCAAGGCAGTGCAGGGAAAACAGGTTCCTCTGGAATGGACTGACACATCTGGGGGACTCTTGGAATGGTGGCACGACCCTGGAGTTCCTCTCGCTTTTCCTGTGGAGAGCGCCTCCTCTTGAGATGCGACGGGAACGCCGGGACTCTTTCCCTACGAAACAGGGTAAGGATCCCTCATCTCGAGCTAGGCGGCGGAAACGGGGCTCCCCTGGATGTGTGAGGGACCCTCGTGCTTCCTCTCGAGTGGAGACGGGTATGTCGGGGAACTTCGTGATTTGCAGCAAGGGTGTGAAGGACCGTTTGGAAGTTCCAGTGGTTAGATGTGATTAGCCTCGAGAAGCCTCAGCGGAAATGGGCCTCATCTCGCCTGGAAGGCAAAACCTCCTGGATTTTCTCGAGTTGCGGCAGGTGCTCTCGACTTACGACAGGGACCTCAGGGACCCGCTCTGGTGGCCTCAGGAAAGGCCAGTCCCCATGCGAGTTCCTCGGGGGCCTCTCGGGATTCCTCTCCCGTCGAGGCCGGGGCCTAAGACCTTGTGTGGAGTCGGGGCCGGAACCTGAGGATTCCTCTCCAGTGCTGACATGGATCTTGGGGTACTTCTGGAGTCTCCCCAGGGGAGTCAGTCCTCGTCTCGAATGCGGGCATGCACTTGCGCTTTCCTCCAGAGCAGTAGCAGCAGTGTCACGCAGTCCCCCGCGTGGATCAATGGATCTATGATTTTCCCTGGAGTCTTTCCAACGAGGATTTCCCACGAGGCTTTCCCACAGGGCTGTCCCACGTGCACACGTGGTGGGAGTCGATCCTCGGCTTGAACGTCAAGGCTGTGCAGGGAAAACAGGTTCCTCTGGAATGGACTGACATATCTGGGAGACTCTTGGAATGGTGGCACGACCATGGAGTTCCTCTCCCCTTTCCTGTGGAGAGTGCCTCCTCTTGAGATGCGATGGGAACGCCGGGAATTCTTTCCCTACGAAACAGGGAAAGGATCCCTCATCTCGAGCTAGGAGGCGGAAACGGGGCTCCCCTTGATGTTTGCGGGACCCTCGTGCTTCCTCTCGAGTGGAGATGGGTATGTCGGGCAACTTCTTGAGTTGCAGCAAGGGTGTGAAGGACCCTTTGGAAGTTCCAGTGGTTAGATGTGATTAGCCTCGAGAAGCCTCAGCGGAAATGGGCCTCATCTCGCCTGGAGGGCAAAACCTCCTGGATTTTCTCGAGTTGCGGCAGGTGCTCTCGACTTACGACGGGGACCTCAGGGACCCGCTCTGGTGGCCTCAGGAAAGGCCAGTCCCCATGCGAGTTCCTCGGGGGCCTCTCGGGATTCCTCTCCCGTCGATGCCGGGGCCTAAGACCTTGTGTGGAGACGGGGCCGGAACCTGAGTATTCCTCTCCAGTGCTGACATGGATCTTGGGGTACTTCTGGAGTCTCCCCAGGGGAGTCAGTCCTCGTCTCGAATGCGGGCATGCACTTGCGCTTTCCTCCAGAGCGGTAGCAGCAGTGTCACGCAGTCCGCCGCGTGGATCAAAGGATCTATGGTTTTCCCTCGAGTCTTTCCCACGAGGCTTTCCCACGAGGCTTTCCCACAGGGCTGTCCCACGTGCACACGTGGTGGGAGTCGATCCTCGGCTTGAACGTCAAGGCAGTGCAGGGAAAACAGGTTTCTCTGGAATGGACTGACACATCTGGGGGACTCTTGGAATGGTGGCACGACCCTGGAGTTTCTCTCGCCGTTCCTGTGGAGAGCGCCTCCTCGTGAGATGCGACGGGAACGCCGGGAATTCGTTCCCTACGAAACAGGGAAAGGATCCCTCATCTCGAGCTAGGAGGCGGAAACGGGGCTCCCCTGGATGTGTGCGGGACCCTCGTGCTTCCTCTCGAGTGGAGACGGGTATGTCGGGGAACTTCTTGAGTTGCAGCAAGGGTGTGAAGGACCCTTTGGAAGTTCCAGTGGTTAGATGTGATTAGCCTCGAGAAGCCTCAGCGTAAATGGGCCTCATCTCGCCTGGAGGGCAAAACCTCCTGGATTTTCTCGAGTTGCGGCAGGTGCTCTCGACTTACGACGGGGACCTCAGGGACACGCTCTGCTGGCCTCAGGAAAGGCCAGTCCCCATGCGAGTTCCTCGGGAGCCTCTCGGGATTCCTCTCCCGTCGATGCCGGGGCCTAAGACCTTGTGTGGAGTCGGGGCCGGAACCTGAGTATTCCTCTCCAGTGCTGACATGGATCTTGGGGTACTTCTGGAGTCTCCCCAGGGGAGTCAGTCCTCGTCTAGAATGCGGGCATGCAGTTGCGCTTTCCTCCAGAGCAGTAGCATCAGTGTCACGCAGTCCCCCGCGTGGATCAATGGATCTATGGTTTTCCCTGGAGTCTTTCCAACGAGGATTTCCCACGAGGCTTTCTCACAGGGCTGTCACACGTGCACACGTGGTGGGAGTCGATCCTCGGCTTGAACCTCAAGGCAGTGCAGGGAAAACAGGTTCCTCTGTCAATGGACTGACACATCTGGGGGACTCTTGGAATGGTTTCACGACCCTGGAGTTCCTCTCGCCTTTCCTGTGGAGAGCGCCTCCTCTTGAGATGCGACGGGAACGCCGGGAATTCTTTCCCTACGAAACAGGGAAAGGATCCCTCATCTCGAGCTAGGAGGCGGAAACGGGGCTCCCCTGGATGTGTGCGGGACCCTCGTGCTTTCTCTCGAGTGGAGACGGGTATGTCGGGGAACTTGTTGAGTTGCAGCAAGGGTGTGAAGGACCCTTTGGAAGTTCCAGTGGTTAGATGTGATTAGCCTCGAGAAGCCTCAGCGGAAATGGGCCTCATCTCGCCTGGAGGGCAAAACCTCCTGGATTTTCTCGAGTTGCGGCAGGTGCTCTCGACTTACGACGGGGACCTCAGGGAACCGCTCTGGTGGCCTCAGGAAAGGCCAGTCCCCATGCGAGTTCCTCGGGGGCCTCTCGGGATTCCTCTCCCGTCGATGCCGGGGCCTAAGACCTTGTGTGGAGTCGGGGCCGGAACCTGAGGATTCCTCTCCAGTGCTTACATGGATCTTGGGGTACTTCTGGAGTCTCCCCAGGGGAGTCAGTCCTCGTCTCGAATGCGGGCATGCATTGCGCTTTCCTCCAGAGCGGTAGCAGCAGTGTCACGCAGTCCGCCACGTGGATCAAAGGATCTATGTTTTTCCCTCGAGTCTTTCCCACGAGGCTTTCCCACGAGGCTTTCCCACAGGGCTGTCCCACGTGCACACGTGGTGGGAGTCGATCCTCGGCTTGAACGTCAAGGCAGTGCAGGGAAAACAGGTTCCTCTGGAATGGACTGACACATCTGGGGGACTCTTGGAATGGTGGCACGACCCTGGAGTTCCTCTCGCTTTTCCTGTGGAGAGCGCCTCCTCTTGAGATGCGACGGGAACGCCGGGACTCTTTCCCTACGAAACAGGGTAAGGATCCCTCATCTCGAGCTAGGCGGCCGAAACGGGGCTCCCCTGGATGTGTGAGGGACCCTCGTGCTTCCTCTCGAGTGGAGACGGGTATGTCGGGGAACTTCGTGATTTGCAGCAAGGGTGTGAAGGACCCTTTGGAAGTTCCAGTGGTTAGATGTGATTAGCCTCGAGAAGCCTCAGCGGAAATGGGCCTCATCTCGCCTGGAGGGCAAAACCTCCTGGATTTTCTCGAGTTGCGGCAGGTGCTCTCGACTTACGACGGGGACCTCAGGGACCCGCTCTGGTGGCCTCAGGAAAGGCCAGTACCCATGCGAGTTCCTCGGGGGCCTCTCGAGATTCCTCTCCCGTCGAGGCCGGGGCCTAAGACCTTCTGTGGAGTCGGGGCCGGAACCTGAGGATTCCTCTCCAGTGCTGACATGGATCTTGGGGTACTTCTGGAGTCTCCCCAGGGGAGTCAGTCCTCGTCTCGAATGCGGGCATGCACTTGCGCTTTCCTCCAGAGCGGTAGCAGCAGTGTCAGGCAGTCCGCCGCGTGGATCAAAGGATCTATGGTTTTCCCTCGAGTCTTTCCCACGAGGCTTTCCCACGAGGCTTTCCCACAGGGCTGTCCCACGTGCACACGTGGTGGGAGTCGATCCTCGGCTTGAACGTCAAGGCAGTGCAGGGAAAACAGGTTCCACTGGAATGGACTGACACATCTGGGGGACTCTTGGAATGGTGTCACGACCCTGGAGTTCCTCTCGCCTTTCCTGTGGAGAGCGCCTCCTCTTGAGATGCGACGGGAACGCCGGGAATTCTTTCCCTACGAAACAGGGAAAGGATCCCTCATCTCGAGCTAGGAGGCGGAAACGGGGCTCCCCTGGATGTGTGCGGGACCCCACGTGCTTCCTCTCGAGTGCAGACGGGTATGTCGGGGAACTTCTTGAGTTGCAGCAAGGGTGTGAAGGACCCTTTGGAAGTTCCAGTGTTTAGACGTGATTAGCCTCGAGAAGCCTCAGCGGAAATGAGCCTCATCTCGCCTGGAGGGCAAAACCTCCTGGATTTTCTCGAGTTGCGGCAGGTGATCACGACTTATGACGGGGACCTCAGGGACTCGCTCTGGTGGCCTCAGGAAAAGCCAGTCCCTATGCGAGTTCCTCGGGGGCCTCTCGGGATTCCTCTCCCGGCGATGCCGGGGCCTAAGACCTTGTGTGGAGTCGGGGCCGGAACCTGAGGATTCCTCTCCAGTGCTGACATGGATCTTGGGGTACTTCTGGAGTCTCCCCAGGGGAGTCAGTCTCGTCTCTAATGCGGGCATGCACTTGCGCTTTCCTCCAGAGCGGTATCAGCAGTGTCACGCAGTCCGCCGCGTGGATCAAAGGATCTATGGTTTTCCCTCGAGTCTTTCCCACGAGGCTTTCCCACGAGGTTTTCCCACAGGTCTGTCCCACGTGCACACGTGGTGGGAGTCGATCCTCGGCTTGAACGTCAAGGCAGTGCAGGGAAAACAGGTTCCTCTGGAATGGACTGACACATCTGGGGGACTCTTGGAATGGTGTCTCGACCCTGGAGTTCCTCTCGCCTTTCCTGTGGAGAGCGCCTCCTCTTGAGATGCGACGGGAACGCCGGGAATTCTTTCCCTACGAAACAGGGAAAGGATCCCTCATCTCGAGCTAGGAGGCGGAAACGGGGCTCGCCTGGATGTGTGCGGGACGCACGTGCTTCCTCTCGAGTGGAGACGGGTATGTCGGGGAACTTCTTGAGTTGCAGCAAGGGTGTGAAGGACCCTTTGGAAGTTCCAGTGTTTGGACGTGATTAGCCTCGAGAAGCCTCAGCGGAAATGGGCCTCATCTCGCCTGGAGGGCAAAACCTCCTGGATTTTCTCGAGTTGCGGCAGGTGCTCTCGACTTACGACGGGGACCTCAGGGACCCGCTCTGGTGGCCTCAGGAAAGGCCAGTCCCCATGCGAGTTCCTCGGGGGCGTCTCGGGATTCCTCTCCTGTCGATGCCGGGGCCTAAGACCTTGTGTGGAGTCAGGACCGGAACCTGAGGATTCCTCTCCAGTGCTGACATGGATCTTGGGGTACTTCTGGAGTCTCCCCAGGGGAGTCCGTCCTCGTCTCGAATGCGGGGATGCATTGCGCTTTCCTCCAGAGCGGTAGCAGTAGTGTCACGCAGTCCGCCTCGTGGATCAAAGGATGTTTGGTTTTCCCTCGAGTCTTTCCCACGAGGCTTTCCCACGAGGCTTTCCCACAGGGCTGTCCCACGTGCACACGTGGTGGGAGTCGATCCTCGGCTTGAACGTCAAGGCAGTGCAGGGAAAACAGGTTCCTCTGGGATGGACTGACACATCTGGGGGACTCTTGGAATGGTGGAACGACCCTGGAGTTCCTCTCGCCTTTCCTGTGGAGAGCGCCTCCTCTTGAGATGCGACGGGAACGCCGGGAATTCTTTCCCTACGAAACAGGGAAAGGATCCCTCATCTCGAGCTAGGAGGCGGAAACGGGGCTCCCCTGGATGTGTGCGGGACACCAAGTGCTTCCTCTCGAGTGGAGACGGGTATGTCGGGGAACTTCTTGAGTTGCAACAAGGGTGTGAAGGACCCTTTGGAAGTTCCAGTGGTTAGACGTGATTGGCCTCGAGAAGCCTCAGCGGAAATGGGCCTCATCTCGCCTGGAGGGCAAAACCTCCTGGATTTTCTCGAGTTGTGGCAGGTGCTCTCGACTTACGACGGGGACCTCAGGGACCCGCTCTGGTGGCCTCAGGAAAGGCCAGTCCCCATGCGAGTTCCTCGGGGGCCTCTCGGGATTCCTCTCCTGTCGATGCCGGGGCCTAAGACCTTGTGTGGAGTCGGGGCCGGAACCTGAGGATTCCTCTCCAGTGCTGACATGGATCTTGGGGTACTTCTGGAGTCTCCCCAGGGGAGTCAGTCCTCGTCTCGAATGCGGGCATGCACTTGCGCTTTCCTCCAGAGCGGTAGCAGCAGTGTCACGCAGTCCGCCGCGTGGATCAAAGGATCTATGGTTTTCCCTCGAGTCTTTCCCACGAGGCTTTCCCACGAGGCTTTCCCACAGGGCTGTCCCACGTGCACACGTGGTGGGACTCGATCCTCGGCTTGAACGTCAAGGCAGTGCAGGGAAAACAGGTTCCTCTGGAATGGACTGACACATCTGGGGGACTCTTGGAATGGTGTCACGACCCTGGAGTTCCTCTCGCCTTTCCTGTGGAGAGCGCCTCCTCTTTAGATGCGACGGGAACGCCGGGAATTCTTTCCCTACGAAACAGGGAAAGGATCCCTCATCTCGAGCTAGGAGGCGGAAACGGGGCTCCCCTGGATGTGTGCGGGACCCCACGTGCTTCCTCTCGAGTGGAGACGGGTATGTCGGGGAACTTCTTGAGTTGCAGCAAGGGTGTGAAGGACCCTTTGGAAGTTCCAGTGGTTAGACGTGATTGGCCTCGAGAAGCCTCAGCGGAAATGGGCCTCATCTCGCCTGGAGGGCAAAACCTCCTGGATTTTCTCGAGTTGCGGCAGGTGCTCTCGACTTACGACGGGGACCTCAGGGACCCGCTCTGGTGGCCTCAGGAAAGGCCAGTCCCCATGCGAGTTCCTCAGGGGCCTCTCGGGATTCCTCTCCCGTCGATGCCGGGGCCTAAGACCTTGTGTGGAGTCGGGGCCGGAACCTGAGGATTCCTCTCCAGTGCTGACATGGATCTTGGGGTACTTCTGGAGTCTCCCCAGGGGAGTCAGTCCTCGTCTCGAATGCGGGCATGCACTTGCGCTTTCCTCCAGAGCGGTAGCAGCAGTGTCACGCAGTTCGCCGCGTGGATCAAAGGATCTATGGTTTTCCCTCGAGTCTTTCCCACGAGGCTTTCCCACGAGGCTTTCCCACAGGGCTGTCCCACGTGCACACGTGGTGGGACTCGATCCTCGGCTTGAACGTCAAGGCAGTGCAGGGAAAACAGGTTCCTCTGGAATGGACTGACACATCTGGGGGACTCTTGGAATGGTGGCATGACCCTGGAGTTCCTCTCGCCTTTCCTGTGGAGAGCGCCTCCTCTTGAGATGCGACGGGAACGCCGGGAATTCTTTCCCTACGAAACAGGGAAAGGATCCCTCATCTCGAGCTAGGAGGCGGAAACGGGGCTCCCCTGGATGTGTGCGGGACACCACGTGCTTCCTCTCGAGTGCAGACGGGTATGTCGGGGAACTTCTTGAGTTGCAGCAAGGGTGTGAAGGACCCTTTGGAAGTTCCAGTGGTTAGATGTGATTGGCCTCGAGGAGCCTCAGCGGAAATGGGCCTCATCTCGCCTGGAGGGAAAAACCTCCTGGATTTTCTCCAGTTGCGGCAGGTGCTCTCGACTTACGACGGGGACCTCAGGGACCCGCTCTGGTGGCCTCAGGAAAGGCCAGTCCCCATGCGAGTTCATCGGGGGCCTCTCGGGATTCCTCTCCCGTCGATGCCGGGGCTTAAGACCTTGTGTGGAGTCGGGGCCGGAACCTGAGGATTCCTCTCCAGTGCTGACATGGATCTTGGGGTACTTCGGGAGTCTCCCCAGGGAGTCAGTCCTCGTCTCGAATGCGGGCATGCACTTGCGCTTTCCTCCAGAGCGGTAGCAGCAGTGTCACGCAGTCCGCCGCGTGGACCAAAGGATCTATGGTTTTCCCTCGAGTCTTTCCCACGAGGCTTTCCCACGAGGCTTTCCCACAGTGCTGTCCCACGTGCACACGTGGTGGGAGTCGATCCTCGGCTTGAACGTCAAGGCAGTGCAGGGAAAACAGGTTCCTCTGTAATGGAGTGACACATCTGGGGGTCTCTTGGAATGGTGGCACGACCCTGGAGTTCCTCTCGCCTTTCCTGTGGAGAGCGCCTCCTCTTGAGATGCGACGGGAACGCCGGGAATTCTTTCCCTACGAAACAGGGAAAGGATCCCTCATCTCGAGCTAGGAGGCGGAAACGGGGATCCCCTGGATGTGTGCGGGACACCACGTGCTTCCTCTCGAGTGCAGACGGGTATGTCGGGGAAGTTCTTGAGTTGCAGCAAGGGTGTGAAGGACCCTTTGGAAGTTCCAGTGGTTAGATGTGATTGGCCTCGAGAAGCCTCAGCGGAAATGGGCCTCATCTCGCCTGGAGGGCAAAACCTCCTGGATTTTCTCGAGTTGCGGCAGGTGCTCTCGACTTACGACGGGGACCTCAGGGACCCGCTCTGGTGGCCTCAGGAAAGGCCAGTCCCCATGCGAGTTCCTCGGGAGCCTCTCGGGATTCCTCTCCCGTCGATGCCGGGGCCTAAGACCTTGTGTGGAGTCGGGGCCGGAACCTGAGTATTCCTCTCCAGTGCTGACATGGATCTTGGGGTACTTCTGGAGTCTCCCCAGGGGAGTCAGTCCTCGTCTAGAATGCGGGCATGCAGTTGCACTTTCCTCCAGAGCAGTAGCATCAGTGTCACGCAGTCCCCCGCGTGGATCAATGGATCTATGGTTTTCCCTGGAGTCTTTCAAACGAGGATTTCCCACGAGGCTTTCCCACAGGGCTGTCCCACGTGCACACGTGGTGGGAGTCGATCCTCGGCTTGAACGTCAAGGCAGTGCAGGGAAAACAGGTTCCTATGGAATGGACTGACACATCTGGGGGACTCTTGGAATGGTGGCACAACCCTGGAGTTCCTCTCGCCTTTCCTGTGGAGAGCGCCTCCTCTTGAGATGCGACGGGAACGCCGGGAATTCTTTCCCTACGAAACAGGGAAAGGATCCCTCATCTCGAGCTAGGAGGCGGAAACGGGGCTCCCCTGGATGTGTGCGGGACACCACGTGCTTCCTCTCGAGTGGAGACGGGTATGTCGGGGAACTTCTTGAGTTGCAGCAAGGGTGTGAAGAACCCTTCGGAAGTTCCAGTGGTTAGACGTGATTGGCCTCGAGAAGCCTCAGCGGAAATCGGCCTCATCTCGCCTGGAGGGCAAAACCTCCTGGATTTTCTCGAGTTGCGGCAGGTGCTCTCGACTTATGACGGGGACCTCAGGGAACCGATCTGGTGGCCTCAGGAAAGGCCTGTCCCCATGCGAGTTCCTCGGGGGCCTCTCGGGATTCCTCTCCCGTCGATGCCGGGGCCTAAGACCTTGTGTGGAGTCGGGGCTGGAACCTGAGGATTCCTCTCCAGTGCTGACATGGATCTTGGGGTACTTCTGGAGTCTCCCCAGGGGAGTCAGTCCTCGTCTCGAATGCGGGGATGCATTGCGCTTTCCTCCAGAGCGGTAGCAGCAGTGTCACGCAGTCCGCCGCGTGGATCAAAGGATCTATGGTTTTCCCTCGAGTCTTTCCCACGAGGCTTTCCCACGAGGCTTTCCCACAGGGCTGTCCCACGTGCACACGTGGTGGGAGTCGATCCTCGGCTTGAACGTCAAGGCAGTGCAGGGAAAACAGGTTCCTCTGGAAAGGACTGACTCATCTGGGGGACTCTTGGAATGGTGGCACGACCCTGGAGTTCCTCTCGCCTTTCCTGTGGAGAGCGCCTCCTCTTAAGATGCGACGGGAACGCCGGGAATTCTTTCCCTACGAAACAGGGAAAGGATCCCTCATCTCGAGCTAGGAGGCGGAAACGGGGCTCCCCTGGATGTGTGCGGGACCCACGTGCTTCCTCTCGAGTGCAGACGGGTATGTCGGGGAACTTCTTGAGTTGCAGCAAGGGTGTGAAGGACCCTTTGGAAGTTCCAGTGGTTAGACGTGATTAGCCTCAAGAAGCCTCAGCGGAAATGGGCCTCATCTCGCCTGGAGGGCAAAACCTCCTGGATGTTCTCGAGTTGCGGCAGGTGCTCTCGACTTACGACGGGGACCTCAGGGAACCGCTCTGGTGGCCTCAGGAAAAGCCAGTCCCCATGCGAATTCCTCGGGGGTCTCTCGGGATTCCTCTCCCGTCGATGCCCGGGCCTAAGACCTTGTGTGGAGTCGGGGCCGGAACCTGAGGATTCCTCTCCAGGGCTGACATGGATCTTGAGGTACTTCTGGAGTCTCCCCAGGGGAGTCAGTCCTCGTCTCGAATGCGGGGATGCATTGCGCTTTCCTCCAGAGCGGTAGCAGTAGTGTCACGCAGTCCGCCTCGTGGATCAAAGGATGTTTGGTTTTCCCTCGAGTCTTTCCCACGAGGCTTTCCCACGAGGCTTTCCCACAGGGCTGTCCCACGTGCACACGTGGTGGGAGTCGATCCTCGGCTTGAACGTCAAGGCAGTGCAGGGAAAACAGGTTCCTCTGGGATGGACTGACACATCTGGGGGACTCTTGGAATGGTGGAACGACCCTGGAGTTCCTCTCGCCTTTCCTGTGGAGAGCGCCTCCTCTTGAGATGCGACGGGAACGCCGGGAATTCTTTCCCTACGAAACAGGGAAAGGATCCCTCATCTCGAGCTAGGAGGCGGAAACGGGTCTCCCCTGGATGTGTGCGGGACACCAAGTGCTTCCTCTCGAGTGGAGACGGGTATGTCGGGGAACTTCTTGAGTTGCAACAAGGGTGTGAAGGACCCTTTGGAAGTTCCAGTGGTTAGACGTGATTGGCCTCGAGAAGCCTCAGCGGAAATGGGCCTCATCTCGCCTGGAGGGCAAAACCTCCAGGATTTTCTCGAGTTGTGGCAGGTGCTCTCGACTTACGACGGGGACCTCAGGGACCCGCTCTGGTGGCCTCAGGAAAGGCCAGTCCCCATGAGAGTTCCTCGGGGGCCTCTCGGGATTCCTCTCCTGTCGATGCCGGGGCCTAAGACCTTGTGTGGAGTCGGGGCCGGAACCTGAGGATTCCTCTCCAGTGCTGACATGGATCTTGGGGTACTTCTGGAGTCTCCCCAGGGGACTCAGTCCTCGTCTCGAATGCGGGCATGCACTTGCGCTTTCCTCCAGAGCGGTAGCAGCAGTGTCACGCAGTCCGCCGCGTGGATCAAAGGATCTATGGTTTTCCCTCGAGTCTTTCCCACGAGGCTTTCCCACGAGGCTTTCCCACAGGGCTGTCCCACGTGCACACGTGGTGGGACTCGATCCTCGGCTTGAACGTCAAGGCAGTGCAGGGAAAACAGGTTCCTCTGGAATGGACTGACACATCTGGGGGACTCTTGGAATGGTGTCACGACCCTGGAGTTCCTCTCGCCTTTCCTGTGGAGAGCGCCTCCTCTTGAGATGCGACGGGAACGCCGGGAATTCTTTCCCTACGAAACAGGGAAAGGATCCCTCATCTCGAGCTAGGAGGCGGAAACGGGGCTCCCCTGGATGTGTGCGGGACACCACGTGCTTCCTCTCGAGTGCAGACGGGTATGTCGGGGAACTTCTTGAGTTGCAGCAAGGGTGTGAAGGACCCTTTGGAAGTTCCAGTGGTTAGATGTGATTGGCCTCGAGGAGCCTCAGCGGAAATGGGCCTCATCTCGCCTGGAGGGAAAAACCTCCTGGATTTTCTCCAGTTGCGGCAGGTGCTCTCGACTTACGACGGGGACCTCAGGGACCCGCTCTGGTGGCCTCAGGAAAGGCCAGTCCCCATGCGAGTTCCTCGGGGGCCTCTCTGGATTCCTCTCCCGGCGATGCCGGGGCCTAAGACCTTGTGTGGAGTCGGGGCCGGAACCTGAGGATTCCTCTCCAGTGCTGACATGGATCTTGGGGTACTTCTGGAGTCTCCCCAGGGGAGTCAGTCCTCGTCTCGAATGCGGGCATTCACTTGCGCTTTCCTCCAGAGCGGTAGCAGCAGTGTCACGCAGTCCGCCGCGTGGATCAAAGGATCTATGGTTTTCCCTCGAGTCTTTCCCACGAGGCTTTCCCACGAGGCTTTCCCACAGGGCTGTCCCACGTGCACACGTGGTGGGACTCGATCCTCGGCTTGAACGTCAAGGCAGTGCAGGGAAAACAGGTTCCTCTGGAATGGACTGACACATCTGGGGGACTCTTGGAATGGTGGCACGACCCTGGAGTTCCTCTCGCCTTTCCTGTGGAGAGCGCCTCCTCTTGAGATGCGACGGGATCGCCGGGAATTCTTTCCCTACGAAACAGGGAAAGGATCCCTCATCTCGAGCTAGGAGGCGGAAACGGGGCTCACCTGGATGTGTGCGGGACACCACGTGCTTCCTCTCGAGTAGAGACAGGTATGTCGGGGAACTTCTTGAGTTGCAGCAAGGGTGTGAAGGACCCTTTGGAAGTTCCAGTGGTTAGACGTGATTGGCCTCGAGAAGCCTCAGCGGAAAAGGGCCTCATCTCGCCTGGAGGGCAAAACCTCCTGGATTTTCTCGAGTTGCGGCAGGTGCTCTCGACTTACGACGGGGACCTCAGGGACCCGCTCTGGTGGCTTCAGGAAAGGCCAGTCCCCATGCGAGTTCCTCGGGGGCCTCTCGGGATTCCTCTCCCGTCGATGCCGGGGCTTAAGACCTTGTGTGGAGTCGGGGCCGGAACCTGAGGATTCCTCTCCAGTGCTGACATGGATCTTGGGGTACTTCGGGAGTCTCCCCAGGGAGTCAGTCCTCGTCTCGAATGCGGGCATGCACTTGCGCTTTCCTCCAGAGCGGTAGCAGCAGTGTCACGCAGTCCGCCGCGTGGACCAAAGGATCTATGGTTTTCCCTCGAGTCTTTCCCACGAGGCTTTCCCACGAGGCTTTCCCACAGGGCTGTCCCACGTGCACACGTGGTGGGAGTCGATCCTCGGCTTGAAAGTCAAGGCAGTGCAGGGAAAACAGGTTCCTCTGTAATGGAGTGACACATCTGGGGGTCTCTTGGAATGGTGGCACGACCCTGGAGTTCCTCTCGCCTTTCCTGTGGAGAGCGCCTCCTCTTGAGATGCGACGGGAACGCCGGGAATTCTTTCCCTACGAAACAGGGAAAGGATCCCTCATCTCGAGCTAGGAGGCGGAAACGGGGATCCCCTGGATGTGTGCGGGACACCACGTGCTTCCTCTCGAGTGCAGACGGGTATGTCGGGGAAGTTCTTGAGTTGCAGCAAGGGTGTGAAGGACCCTTTGGAAGTTCCAGTGGTTAGATGTGATTGGCCTCGAGAAGCCTCAGCGGAAATGGGCCTCATCTCGCCTGGAGGGCAAAACCTCCTGGATTTTCTCGAGTTGCGGCAGGTGCTCTCGACTTACGACGGGGACCTCAGGGACCCGCTCTGGTGGCCTCAGGAAAGGCCAGTCCCCATGCGAGTTCCTCGGGGGCCTCTCTGGATTCCTCTCCCGGCGAGGCCGGGGCCTAAGACCTTGTGTGGAGTCGGGGCCGGAACCTGAGGATTCCTCTCCAGTGCTGACATGGATCTTGGGGTACTTCTGGAGTCTCCCCAGGGGAGTCAGTCCTCGTCTCGAATGCGGGCATGCACTTGCGCATTCCTCCAGAGCGGGAGCAGCTGTGTCACGCAGTCTGCCGAGTGGATCAAAGGATCTATGGTTTTCCCTCGAGTCTTTCCCACGAGGCTTTCCCACGAGGCTTTCCCACAGGGCGGTCCCACGTGCACACGTGGTGGGACTCGATCCTCGGCTTGAACGTCAAGGCAGTGCAGGGAAAACAGGTTCCTCTGGAATGGACTGACACATCTGGGGGACTCTTGGAATGGTGTCACGACCCTGGAGTTCCTCTCGCCTTTCCTGTGGAGAGCGCCTCCTCTTTAGATGCGACGGGAACGCCGGGAATTCTTTCCCTACGAAACAGGGAAAGGATCCCTCATCTCGAGCTAGGAGGCGGAAACGGGGCTCCCCTGGATGTGTGCGGGACACCACGTGCTTCCTCCCGAGTGGAGACGGGGTGTCGGGGAACTTCTTGATTTGCAGCAATGGTGTGAATGACCCTTTGGAAGTTCCAGTGGTTAGATGTGATTGGCCTCGAGAAGCCTCAGCGGAAATGGGCCTCATCTCGCCTGGAGGGCAAAACCTCCTGGATTTTCTCGAGTTGCGGGAGGTGCTCTCGACTTACGACGGGGACCTCAGGGACCCGCTCTGGTGGCCTCAGGAAAGGCCAGTCCCCATGCGAGTTCCTCGGGGGCCTCTCGGGATTCCTCTCCCGTCGATGCCGGGGCCTAAGACCTTGTGTGGAGTCGGGGCCGGAACCTGAGGATTCCTCTCCAGTGCTGATATGGATCTTGGGGTACTTCTGGAGTCTCCCCTTGGGAGTCAGTCCTCGTCTCGAATGCAGGCATGCACTTGCGCTTTCCTCCAGAGCGGTAGCAGCAGTGTCACGCAGTCCGCCGCGTGGACCAAAGGATCTATGGTTTTCCCTCGAGTCTTTCCCACGAGGCTTTCCCACGAGGCTTTCCCACAGGGCTGTCCCACGTGCACACGTGGAGGGAGTCGATCCTCGGCTTGAACGTCAAGGCAGTGCAGGGAAAACAGGTTCCTCTGTAATGGACTGACACATCTGGGGGTCTCTTGGAATGGTGGCACGACCCTGGAGTTCCTCTCGCCTTTCCTGTGGAGAGCGCCTCCTCTTGAGATGCGACGGGAACGCCGGGAATTCTTTCCCTACAAAACAGGGAAAGGATCCCTCATCTCGAGCTAGGTGTCGGAAATGGAGCTCCCGTGGATGTGGGCGGGACACCACGTGCTTCCTCTCGAGTGGAGACGGGTATGTCGGGGAACTTCTTGAGTTGCAGCAAGGGTGTGAAGGACCATTTGGAAGTTCCAGTGGTTAGACGTGATTAGCCTCGAGAAGCCTCAGCGGAAATCGGCCTCATCTCGCCTGGAGGGCAAAACCTCCTGGATTTTCTCGAGTTGCGGCAGGTGCTCTCGACTTACGACGGGGACCTCAGGGACCCGCTCTGGTGGCCTCAGTAAAGGCCAGTATCCATGCGAGTTCCTCGGGGGCTTCTCGGGATTCCTCTCCCGTCGATGCCGGGGCCTAAGACCTTGTGTGGAGTCGGGGCCGGAACCTGAGGATTCCTCTCCAGTGCTGACATGGATCGTGGGGTACTTCTGGAGTCTCCCCAGGGGAGTCAGTCCTCGTCTCGAATGCGGGCATTCACTTGCGCTTTCCTCCAGAGCGGTAGCAGCAGTGTCACGCAGTCCGCCCCGTGGATCAAAGGATCTATGGTTTTCCCTCGAGTCTTTCCCACGAGGCTTTCCCCCGAGGCTTTCCCACAGGGCTGTCCCACGTGCACACGTGGTGGGACTCGATCCTCGGCTTGAACGTCAAGGCAGTGCAGGGAAAACAGGTTCCTCTGGAATGGACTGACACATCTTGGGGACTCTTGGAATGGTGGCACGACCCTGGAGTTCCTCTCGCCTTTCCTGTGGAGAGCGCCTCCTCTTGAGATGCGACGGGAACGCCGGGAATTCTTTCCCTACGAAACAGGGAAAGGATCCCTCATCTCGAGCTAGGAGGCGGAAACGGGGCTCCCCTGGATGTTTGAGGGACCCCACGTGCTTCCTCTCGAGTGGAGACGGGTATGTCGGGGAACTTCTTGAGTTGCAGCACGGGTGTGAAGGACCCTTTGGAAGTTCCAGTGGTTAGATGTGATTGGCCTCGAGAAGCCTCAGCGGAAATGGGCCTCATCTCGCCTGGAGGGCAAAACCTCCTGGATTTTCTCGAGTTGCGGCAGGTGCTCTCGACTTACGACGGGGTCCTCAGGGAACCGCTCTGGTGGCCTCAGGAAAGGCCAGTCCCCATGCGAGTTCCTCGGGGGCCTCTCGGGATTCCTCTCCCGTCGATGCCGGGGCCTAAGACCTTGTGTGGAGTCGGGGCCGGAACCTGAGGATTCCTCTCCAGTGCTGACATGGATCTTGGGGTACTTCTGGAGTCTCCCCAGGGGACTCAGTCCTCGTCTCGAATTCGGGCATGCATTGCGATTTCCTCCAGAGCGGTAGCAGCAGTGTCACGCAGTCCGCCGCGTGGATCAAAGGATCTATGGTTTTCCCTCGAGTCTTTCCCACGAGGCTTTCCCACGAGGCTTTCCCACAGGGCTGTCCCACGTGCACAAGTGGTGGGAGTCGATCCTCGGCTTGAACGTCAAGGCAGTGCAGGGAAAACAGGTTCCTCTGGAATGGACTGACTCATCTGGGGGACTCTTGGAATGGTGGCACGACCCTGGAGTTCCTCTCGCCTTACCTGTGGAGAGCGCCTCCTCTTGAGATGCGACGGGAACGCCGGGAATTCTTTCCCTACGAAACAGGGAAAGGATCCCTCATCTCGAGCTAGGAGGCGGAAACGGGGCTCCCCTGGATGTGTGCGGGACCCCACGTGCTTCCTCTCGAGTGCAGACGGGTATGTCGGGGAACTTCTTGAGTTGCAGCAAGGGTGTGAAGGACCCTTTGGAAGTTCCAGTGGTTAGACGTGATTAGCCTCGAGAAGCCTCAGCGGAAATGGGCCTCATCTCGCCTGGAGGGCAAAACCTCCCGGATTTTCTCGAGTTGCGGCAGGTGCTCTCGACTTACGACGGGGACCTCAGGGACCCGCTCTGGTGGCCTCAGGAAAGGCCAGTCCCCATGCGAGTTCCTCGGCGGCCTCTCGGGATTCCTCTCCCGTCGATGCCGGGGCCTAAGACCTTGTGTGGAGTCGGGGCCGGAACCTGAGGATTCCTCCCCAAGGCTGACATAGATCTTTGGGTACTTCTGGAGTCTCCCCAGGGGAGTCAGTCCTCGTCTCGAATGCGGGCATGCATTGCGCTTTCCTCCAGAGCGGTAGCAGCAGTGTCACGCAGTCCGCCGCGTGGATCAAAGGATCTATGGTTTTCCCTCGAGTCTTTCCCACGAGGCTTTCCCACGAGGCTTTCCCACAGGGCTGTCCCACGTGCACACGTGGTGGGAGTCGATCCTCGGCTTGAACGTCAAGGCTGTGCAGGGAAAACAGGTTCCTCTGGAATGGACTGACACATCTGGGGGACTCTTGGAATGGTGGCACGGCCCTGGAGTTCCTCTCGCCTTTCCTGTGGAGAGCGCCTCCTCTTGAGATGCGACGGGAACGCCGGGAATTCTTTCCCTACGAAACAGGGAAAGGATCCCTCATCTCGAGCTAGGAGGCGGAAACGGGGCTCCCCTGGATGTGTGCAGGACCCCACGTGCTTCCTCTCGAGTGGAGACGGGTATGTCGGGGAACTTCTTGAGTTGCAGCAAGGATGTGAAGGACCCTTTGGAAGTTCCAGTGTTTAGACGTGATTAGCCTCGAGAAGCCTCAGCGGAAATGAGCCTCATCTCGCCTGGAGGGCAAAACCTCCTGGATTTTCTCGAGTTGCGGCAGGTGATCACGAGTTATGACGGGGACCTCAGGGACCCGCTCTGGTGGCCTCAGGAAAGGCCAGTCCCCATGCGAGTTCCTCTGGGGCCTCTCGGGATTCCTCTCCCGTCGATGCCGGGGCCTAAGACCTTGTGTGGAGGCGGGGCCGGAACCTGAGGATTCCTCTCCAGTGCTGACATGGATTTGGGGTACTTCTGGAGTCTCCCCAGGGGAGTCAGTCCTCGTCTCGAATGCGGGCATGCATTGCGCTTTCCTCCAGAGCGGTAGCAGCAGTGTCACACAGTCCGCCGCGTGGAACAAAGGATCTATGGTTTTCCCTCGAGTCTTTCCCACGAGGCTTTCCCACGAGGCTTTCCCACAGGGCTGTCCCACGTGCACACGTGGTGGGAGTCGATCCTCGGCTTGAACGTCAAGGCAGTGCAGGGAAAACAGGTTCCTCTGGAATGGACTGACACATCTGGGGGACTCTTGGAATGGTGGCACGACCCTGGAGTTCCTCTCGCCTTTCCTGTGGAGAGCGCCTCCTCTTGAGATGCGACGGGAACGCCGGGAATTCTTTCCCTACGAAACAGGGAAAGGATCCCTCATCTCGAGCTAGGAGGCGGAAACGGGGCTCCCCTGGATGTGTGCGGGACCCCACGTGCTTCCTCTCGAGTGCAGACGGGTATGTCGGGGAACTTCTTGAGTTGCAGCAAGGGTGTGAAGGACCCTTTGGAAGTTCCAGTGGTTAGACGTGATTAGCCTCGAGAAGCCTCAGCGGAAATGGGCCTCATCTCGCCTGGAGGGCAAAACCTCCCGGATTTTCTCGAGTTGCGGCAGGTGCTCTCGACTTACGACGGGGACCTCAGGGACCCGCTCTGGTGGCCTCAGGAAAGGCCAGTCCCCATGCGAGTTCCTCGGCGGCCTCTCGGGATTCCTCTCCCGTCGATGCCGGGGCCTAAGACCTTGTGTGGAGTCGGGGCCGGAACCTGAGGATTCCTCCCCAAGGCTGACATAGATCTTGGGGTACTTCTGGAGTCTCCCCAGGGGAGTCAGTCCTCGTCTCGAATGCGGGCATGCATTGCGCTTTCCTCCAGAGCGGTATCAGCAGTGTCACGCAGTCCGCCGCGTGGATCAAAGGATCTATGGTTTTCCCTCGAGTCTTTCCCACGAGGCTTTCCCACGAGGCTTTCCCACAGGGCTGTCCCACGTGCACACGTGGTGGGAGTCGATCCTCGGCTTGAACGTCAAGGCTGTGCAGGGAAAACAGGTTCCTCTGGAATGGACTGACACATCTGGGGGACTCTTGGAATGGTGGCACGGCCCTGGAGTTCCTCTCGCCTTTCCTGTGGAGAGCGCCTCCTCTTGAGATGCGACGGGAACGCCGGGAATTCTTTCCCTACGAAACAGGGAAAGGATCCCTCATCTCGAGCTAGGAGGCGGAAACGGGGCTCCCCTGGATGTGTGCAGGACCCCACGTGCTTCCTCTCGAGTGGAGACGGGTATGTCGGGGAACTTCTTGAGTTGCAGCAAGGATGTGAAGGACCCTTTGGAAGTTCCAGTGTTTAGACGTGATTAGCCTCGAGAAGCCTCAGCGGAAATGAGCCTCATCTCGCCTGGAGGGCAAAACCTCCTGGATTTTCTCGAGTTGCGGCAGGTGATCACGAGTTATGACGGGGACCTCAGGGACCCGCTCTGGTGGCCTCAGGAAAGGCCAGTCCCCATGCGAGTTCCTCTGGGGCCTCTCGGGATTCCTCTCCCGTCGATGCCGGGGCCTAAGACCTTGTGTGGAGGCGGGGCCGGAACCTGAGGATTCCTCTCCAGTGCTGACATGGATTTGGGGTACTTCTGGAGTCTCCCCAGGGGAGTCAGTCCTCGTCTCGAATGCGGGCATGCATTGCGCTTTCCTCCAGAGCGGTAGCAGCAGTGTCACACAGTCCGCCGCGTGGAACAAAGGATCTATGGTTTTCCCTCGAGTCTTTCCCACGAGGCTTTCCCACGAGGCTTTCCCACAGGGCTGTCCCACGTGCACACGTGGTGGGAGTCGATCCTCGGCTTGAACGTCAAGGCAGTGCAGGGAAAACAGGTTCCTCTGGAATGGACTGACACATCTGGGGGACTCTTGGAATGGTGGCACGACCCTGGAGTTCCTCTCGCCTTTCCTGTGGAGAGCGCCTCCTCTTGAGATGCGACGGGAACGCCGGGAATTCTTTCCCTACGAAACAGGGAAAGGATCCCTCATCTCGAGCTAGGAGGCAGAAACGGGGCTCCCCTGGATGTGTGCGGGACCCCACGTGCTTCCTCTCGAGTGGAGACGGGTATGTCGGGGAACTTCTTGAGTTGCAGCAAGGGTGTGAAGGACCCTTTGGTAGTTCCAGTGGTTAGACGTGATTAGCCTCGAGAAGCCTCAGCGGAAATGGGCCTCATCTCGCCTGGAGGGCAAAACCTCCAGGATTTTCTCGAGTTGCGGCGGGTGCTCTCGACTTACGACGGGGACCTCAGGGACCCGCTCTGGTGGCCTCAGGAAAGGCCAGTCCCCATGCGAGTTCCTCGGGGGCCTCTCGGGATTCCTCTCCCGTCGATGCCGGGGCCTAAGACCTTGTGTGGAGTCGGGGCCGGAACCTGAGGATTCCTCTCCAGTCCTGACATGGATCTTGGGGTACTTCTGGAGTCTCCCCAGGGGAGTCAGTCCTCGTCTCGAATGCGGGCGTGCACTTGCGCTTTCCTCCAGAGCGGTAGCAGCAGTGTCACGCAGTCCGCCGCGTGGATCAAAGGATCTATGGTTTTCCCTCGAGTCTTTCCCACGAGGCTTTCCCACGAGGCTTTCCCACAGGGCTGTCCCACGTGCACACGTGGTGGGAGTCGATCCTCGGCTTGAACGTCAAGGCAGTGCAGGGAAAACAGGTTCCTCTGGAATGGACTGACACAACTGGGGGACTCTTGGAATGGTGTCACGACCTTGGAGTTCCTCTCGCCTTTCCAGTGGAGAGCGCCTCCTCTTGAGATGCGACGGGAACGCCGGGAATTCTTTCCCTACGAAACAGGGAAAGGATCCCTCATCTCGAGCTAGGAGGCGGAAACGGGGCTCCCCTGGATGTTTGCGGGACCCCACGTGCTTCCTCTCGAGTGGAGACGGGTATGTCGGGGAACTTCTTGAGTTGCAGCACGGGTGTGAAGGACCCTTTGGAAGTTCCAGTGGTTAGATGTGATTGGCCTCGAGAAGCCTCAGCGGAAATGGGCCTCATCTCGCCTGGAGGGCAAAACCTCCTGGATTTTCTCGAGTTGCGGCAGGTGCTCTCGACTTACGACGGGGTCCTCAGGGAACCGCTCTGGTGGCCTCAGGAAAGGCCAGTCCCCATGCGAGTTCCTCGGGGGCCTCTCGGGATTCCTCTCCCGTCGATGCCGGGGCCTAAGACCTTGTGTGGAGTCGGGGCCGGAACCTGAGGATTCCTCTCCAGTGCTGACATGGATCTTGGGGTACTTCTGGAGTCTCCCCAGGGGACTCAGTCCTCGTCTCGAATTCGGGCATGCATTGCGATTTCCTCCAGAGCGGTAGCAGCAGTGTCACGCAGTCCGCCGCGTGGATCAAAGGATCTATGGTTTTCCCTCGAGTCTTTCCCACGAGGCTTTCCCACGAGGCTTTCCCACAGGGCTGTCCCACGTGCACAAGTGGTGGGAGTCGATCCTCGGCTTGAACGTCAAGGCAGTGCAGGGAAAACAGGTTCCTCTGGAATGGACTGACTCATCTGGGGGACTCTTGGAATGGTGGCACGACCCTGGAGTTCCTCTCGCCTTACCTGTGGAGAGCGCCTCCTCTTGAGATGCGACGGGAACGCCGGGAATTCTTTCCCTACGAAACAGGGAAAGGATCCCTCATCTCGAGCTAGGAGGCGGAAACGGGGCTCCCCTGGATGTGTGCGGGACCCCACGTGCTTCCTCTCGAGTGCAGACGGGTATGTCGGGGAACTTCTTGAGTTGCAGCAAGGGTGTGAAGGACCCTTTGGAAGTTCCAGTGGTTAGACGTGATTAGCCTCGAGAAGCCTCAGCGGAAATGGGCCTCATCTCGCCTGGAGGGCAAAACCTCCCGGATTTTCTCGAGTTGCGGCAGGTGCTCTCGACTTACGACGGGGACCTCAGGGACCCGCTCTGGTGGCCTCAGGAAAGGCCAGTCCCCATGCGAGTTCCTCGGCGGCCTCTCGGGATTCCTCTCCCGTCGATGCCGGGGCCTAAGACCTTGTGTGGAGTCGGGGCCGGAACCTGAGGATTCCTCCCCAAGGCTGACATAGATCTTGGGGTACTTCTGGAGTCTCCCCAGGGGAGTCAGTCCTCGTCTCGAATGCGGGCATGCATTGCGCTTTCCTCCAGAGCGGTAGCAGCAGTGTCACGCAGTCCGCCGCGTGGATCAAAGGATCTATGGTTTTCCCTCGAGTCTTTCCCACGAGGCTTTCCCACGAGGCTTTCCCACAGGGCTGTCCCACGTGCACACGTGGTGGGAGTCGATCCTCGGCTTGAACGTCAAGGCTGTGCAGGGAAAACAGGTTCCTCTGGAATGGACTGACACATCTGGGGGACTCTTGGAATGGTGGCACGACCCTGGAGTTCCTCTCGCCTTTCCTGTGGAGAGCGCCTCCTCTTGAGATGCGACGGGAACGCCGGGAATTCTTTCCCTACGAAACAGGGAAAGGATCCCTCATCTCGAGCTAGGAGGCGGAAACGGGGCTCCCCTGGATGTGTGCAGGACCCCACGTGCTTCCTCTCGAGTGGAGACGGGTATGTCGGGGAACTTCTTGAGTTGCAGCAAGGATGTGAAGGACCCTTTGGAAGTTCCAGTGGTTAGACGTGATTAGCCTCGAGAAGCCTCAGCGGAAATCGGCCTCATCTCGCCTGGAGGGCAAAACCTCCAGGATTTTCTCGAGTTGCGGCGGGTGCTCTCGACTTACGACGGGGACTTCAGGGACCCGCTCCGGTGGCCTCAGGAAAGGCCAGTCCCCATGCGAGTTCCTCGGGGGCCTCTCGGGATTCCTCTCCCGTCGATGCCGGGGCCTAAGACCTTGTGTGGAGTCGGGGCCGGAACCTGAGGATTCCTCTCCAGTGCTGACATGGATCTTGGGGTACTTCTGGAGTCTCCCCAGGGGAGTCAGTCCTCGTCTCGAATGCGGGCATGCATTGCGCTTTCCTCCAGAGCGGTAGCAGCAGTGTCACGCAGTCCGCCGCGTGGATCAAAGGATCTATGGTTTTCCCTCGAGTCTTTCCCACGAGGCTTTCCCACGAGGCTTTCCCACAGGGCTGTCCCACCTGCACACGTGGTGGGAGTCGATCCTCGGCTTGAACGTCAATGCAGTGCAGGGAAAACAGGTTCCTCTGGAATGGACTGACACATTTGGGGGACTCTTGGAATGGTGTCACGACCCTGGAGTTCCTCTCGCCTTTCCAGTGGAGAGCGCCTCCTCTTGAGATGCGACGGGAACGCCGGGAATTCTTTCCCTACGAAACAGGGAAAGGATCCCTCATCTCGAGCTAGGAGGCGGAAACGGGGCTCCCCTGGATGTTTGCGGGACCCCACGTGCTTCCTCTCGAGTGGAGACCGGTATGTCGGGGAACTTCTTGAGTTGCAGCAAGGGTGTGAAGGACCCTTTGGAAGTTCCAGTGGTTAGATGTGATTGGCCTCGAGAAGCCTCAGCGGAAATGGGCCTCATCTCGCCTGGAGGGCAAAACCTCCTGGATTTTCTCGAGTTGCGGCAGGTGCTCTCGACTTACGACGGGGTCCTCAGGGAACCGCTCTGGTGGCCTCGGGAAAGGCCAGTCCCCATGCGAGTTCCTCGGGGGCCTCTCGGGATTCCTCTCCCGTCGATGCCGGGGCCTAAGACCTTGTGTGGAGTCGGGGCCGGAACCTGAGGATTCCTCTCCAGTGCTGACATGGATCTTGGGGTACTTCTGGAGTCTCCCCAGGGGACTCAGTCCTCGTCTCGAATTCGGGCATGCATTGCGATTTCCTCCAGAGCGGTAGCAGCAGTGTCACGCAGTCCTCCGCGTGGATCAAAGGATCTATGGTTTTCCCTCGAGTCTTTCCCACGAGGCTTTCCCACGAGGCTTTCCCACAGGGCTGTCCCACGTGCACACGTGGTGGGAGTCGATCCTCGGCTTGAACGTCAAGGCAGTGCAGGGAAAACAGGTTCCTCTGGAATGGACTGACTCATCTGGGGGACTCTTGGAATGGTGGCACGACCCTGGAGTTCCTCTCGCCTTTCCTGTGGAGAGCGCCTCCTCTTGAGATGCGACGGGAACGCCGGGAATTCTTTCCCTACGAAACAGGGAAAGGATCCCTCATCTCGAGCTAGGAGGCGGAAACGGGGCTCCCCTGGATGTGTGCGGGACCCCACGTGCTTCCTCTCGAGTGGAGACGAGTATGTCGGGGAACTTCTTGAGTTGCAGTAATGGTGTGAAGGATCCTTTGGAAGTTCCAGTGGTTAGATGTGATTGGCCTCGAGAAGCCTGAGCGGAAATGGGCCTCATCTCGCCTGGAGGGCAAAACCTCCTGGATTTTCTCGAGTTGCGGCAGGTGCTCTCGACTTATGACGGGGACCTCAGGGAACCGCTCTGGTGGCCTCAGGAAAGGCCAGTCCCCATGCGAGTTCCTCGGGGGCCTCTCGGGATTCCTCTCCCGTCGATGCCCGGGCCTAAGACCTTGTGTGGAGTCGGGGCCGGAACCTGAGGATTCCTCTCCAGTGCTGACATGGATCTTGGGGTACTTCTGGAGTCTCCCCAGGGGAGTCAGACCTCGTCTCGAATACGGGCATGCACTTACGCTTTCCTCCAGAGCGGTAGCAGCAGTGTCACGCAGTCCGCCGCGTGGATCAAAGGATCTATGGTTTTCCCTCGAGTCTTTCCCACGAGGCTTTCCCACAGGGCTGTCCCACGTGCACACGTGGTGGGAGTTGATCCTCGGCTTGAACGTCAAGGCAGTGCAGGGAAAACAGGTTCCTCCGGAATGGACTCACTCATCTGGGGGACTCTTGGAATGGTGGCACGAACCTGGAGTTCCTCTCGCCTTTCCTGTGGAGAGCGCCTCCTCTTGAGATGCGACGGGAACTCCGGGAATTCTTTCCCTACGAAACAGGGAAAGGATCCCTCATCTCGAGCTAGGAGGCGGAAACGGGGCTCCCCTGGATGTGTGCGGGACACCACGTGCTTCCACTCGAGTGCAGACGGGTATGTCGGGGAACTTCTTGAGTTGCAGCAATGGTGTGAAGGACCCTTTGGAAGTTCCAGTGGTTAGATGTGATTGGCCTCGAGAAGCCTCAGCGGAAATGGGCCTCATCTCGCCTGGAGGGCAAAACCTCCTGGATTTTCTCGAGTTGCAGCAGGTGCTCTCGACTTACGACGGGGACCTCAGGGACCCGCTCTGGTGGCCTCAGGAAAGGCAGTCCCCATGCGAGTTCCTCGGGGGCCTCTCGGGATTCCTCTCCCGTCGATGCCGGGGCCTAAGACCTTGTGTGGAGTCGGGGCCGGAACCTGAGGATTCCTCTCCAGTGCTGACATGGATCTTGGGGTACTTCTGGAGTCTCCCCAGGGGAGTCAGACCTCGTCTCGAATGCGGGCATGCACTTGCGCTCTCCTCCAGAGCGGTAGCAGCAGTGTCACGCAGTCCGCCGCGTGGATCAAAGGATCTATGGTTTTCCCTCGAGTCTTTCCCACGAGGCTTTCCCACGAGGCTTTCCCACAGGGCTGTCCCACGTGCACACGTGGTGGGAGTCGATCCTCGGCTTGATCGTCAAGGCAGTGCAGGGAAAACAGGTTCCTCTGGAATGGACTGACACATCTGGGGGACTCTTGGAATGGTGGCACGACCCTGGAGTTCCTCTCGCCTTTCCTGTGGAGAGCGCCTCCGCTTGAGATGCGACGGGAACGCCGGGAATTCTTTCCCTACGAAACAGGGAAAGGATCCCTCATCTCGAGCTAGGAGGCGGAAACGGGGCTCCCCTGGATGTGTGCGGGACCCACGTGCTTCCTCTCGAGTGGAGACGGGTATGTCGGGGAACTTCTTGATTTGCAGCAAGGGTGTGAAGGACCCTTTGGAAGTTCCAGTGGTTAGACGTGATTAGCCTCGAGAAGCCTCAGCGGAAATGGGCCTCATCTCACCTGGAGGGCAAAACCTCCTGGATTTTCTCGAGTTGCGGCAGGTGCTCTCGACTTACGACGGGGACCTCAGGGAACCGCTCCTGTGGCCTCAGGAAAGGCCAGTCCCCATGCGAGTTCCTCGGGGGCCTCTCGGGATTCCTCTCCCGTCGATGCCGGGGCCTAAGACCTTGTGTGGAGTCGGGGCCGGAACCTGAGGATTCCTCTCCAGTGCTGACATGGATCTTGGGGTACTTCTGGAGTCTCCCCAGGGGAGTCAGTCCTCGTCTCGAATGCGGGCATGCATTGCGCTTTCCTCCAGAGCGGTAGCAGCAGTGTCACGCTGTCCGCCGCGTGGATCAAAGGATCTATGGTTTTCCCTCGAGTCTTTCCCACGAGGCTTTCCCACGAGGCTTTCCCACAGGGCTGTCCCACGTGCACACGTGGTGGGAGTCGATCCTCGGCTTGAACGTCAAGGCAGTGCAGGGAAAACAGGTTCCTCCGGAATGGACTGACTCATCTGGGGGACTCTTGGAATGGTGGCACGAACCTGGAGTTCCTCTCGCCTTTCCTGTGGAGAGCGCCTCCTCTTGAGATGCGACGGGAACTCCGGGAATTCTTTCCCTACGAAACAGGGAAAGGATCCCTCATCTCGAGCTAGGAGGCGGAAACGGGGCTCCCCTGGATGTGTGGGGGACACCACGTGCTTCCACTCGAGTGCAGACGGGTATGTCGGGGAACTTCTTGATTTGCAGCAATGGTGTGAAGGACCCTTTGGAAGTTCCAGTGGTTAGATGTGATTAGCCTCGAGAAGCCTCAGCGCAAATGGGCCTCATCTCGCCTGGAGGGCAAAACCTCCTGGATTTTCTCGAGTTGCGGCAGGTGCTCTCGACTTACGACGGGGACCTCAGGGACCCGCTCTGGTGGCCTCAGGAAAGGCCAGACCCCATGCGAGTTCCTCGGGGGCCTCTCGGGATTCCTCTCCCGTCGATGCCGGGGCCTAAGACCTTGTGTGGAGTCGGGGCCGGAACCTGAGGATTCCTCTCCAGTGCTGACATGGATCTTGGGGTACTTCTGGAGTCTCCCCAGGGGAGTCAGTCCTCGTCTCGAATGCGGGCATGCACTTGCGCTTTCCTCCAGAGCGGTAGCAGCAGTGTCACGCAGTCCGCCGCGTGGATCAACGGATCTATGGTTTTCCCTCGAGTCTTTCCCACGAGGCTTTCCCACGAGGCTGTCCCACGTGCACACGTGGTGGGAGTCGATCCTCGGCTTGATCGTCAAGGCAGTGCAGGGAAAACAGGTTCCTCTGGAATGGACTGACAAATCTGGGGGACTCTTGGAATGGTGGCACGACCCTGGAGTTCCTCTCGCCTTTCCTGTGGAGAGCGCCTCCGCTTGAGTTGCGACGGGAACGCCGGGAATTCTTTCCCTACGAAACAGGGAAAGGATCCCTCATCTCGAGCTAGGAGGCGGAAACGGGGCTCCCCAGGATGTGTGCGGGACCCACGTGCTTCCTCTCGAGTGGAGACGGGTATGTCGGGGAACTTCTTGAGTTACAGCAAGGGTGTGAAGGACCCTTTGGAAGTTCCAGTGGTTAGACATGATTAGCCTCGAGAAGCCTCAGCGGAAATGGGCCTCATCTCGCCTGGAGGGCAAAACCTCCTGGATTTTCTCGAGTTGCGGCAGGTGCTCTCCACTTACGACGGGGACCTCAGGGAACCGCTCTGGTGGCCTCATGAAAGGCCAGTCCCATTGCGAGTTCTCGGGGGCGTCTCGGGATTCTTCTCCCGTCGATGCCGGGGCCTAAGACCTTGTGTGGAGTCGGGGCCGGAACCTGAGGATTCCTCTCCAGTGCTGACATGGATCTTGGGGTACTTCTGGAGTCTCCCCAGGGGAGTCAGTCCTCGTCTCGAATGCGGGCATGCACTTGCGCTTTCCTCCAGAGCGGTAGCAGCAGTGTCACGCAGTCCGCCGCGTGGATCAAAGGATCTATGGTTTTCCCTCGAGTCTTTCCCACGAGGCTTTCCCACGAGGCTTTCCCACAGGGCTGTCCCACGTGCACACGTGGTGGGACTCGATCCTCGGCTTGAACGTCAAGGCAGTGCAGGGAAAACAGGTTCCTCTGGAATGGACTGACACATCTGGGGGACTCTTGGAATGGTGTCACGACCCTGGAGTTCCTCTCGCCTTTCCTGTGGAGAGCGCCTCCTCTTGAGATGCGACGGGAACGCCGGGAATTCTTTCCCTACGAA
The DNA here is from genome assembly GCF_042477335.2 of Ovis canadensis. Lineage (NCBI taxonomy): Eukaryota > Metazoa > Chordata > Mammalia > Artiodactyla > Bovidae > Ovis > Ovis canadensis. The sequence continues at coordinate 10,310,572 of NC_091262.1, forward strand.
ACAGGGAAAGGATCCCTCATCTCGAGCTAGGAGGCGGAAACGGGGCTCCCCTGGATGTGTGCGTGACCCCACGTGCTTCCTCTCGAGTGGATAGGGGTATGTCGGGGAACTTCTTGAGTTGCAGCAAGGGTGTGAAGGACCCTGTGGAAGTTCCAGTGGTTAGATCTGATTGGCCTCGAGAAGCCTCAGCGGAAATGGGCCTCATCTCGCCTGGAGGGCAAAACCTCCTGGATTTTCTCGAGTTGCGGCAGGTGCTCTCGACTTACGACGGGGACCTCAGGGACCCGCTCTGGTGGCCTCAGGAAAGGCCAGTCCCCATGCGAGTTCCTCGGGGGCCTCTCGGGATTCCTCTCCCGTCGATGCCGGGGCCTAAGACCTTGTGTGGAGTCGGGGCCGGAACCTGAGGATTCCTCTCCAGTGCTGACATGGATCTTGGGGTACTTCTGGAGTCTCCCCAGGGGAGTCAGTCCACGTCTCGAATGCGGTCATGCACTTGCGCTATCCTCCAGAACGGTAGCAGCAGTGTCAAGCAGTCCGCCGCGTTCATCAAAGGATCTATGGTTTTCCCTCGAGTCTTTCCCTCGAGGCTTTCCCACGAGGCTTTCCCACAGGGCTGTCCCACGTGCACACGTGGTGGGAGTCGATCCTCGGCTTGAACGTCAAGGCAGTGCCGGGAAAACAGGTTCCTCTGGAATGGACTGACACATCTGTGGGACTCTTGGAATGGTGGCATGACCCTGGAGTTCCTCTCGCCTTTCCTGTGGAGAGCGCCTCCTCTTGAGATGCGACGGGAACGCCGGGAATTCTTTCCCTACAAAACAGGGAAAGGATCCGTCATCTCGAGCTAGGAGGCGGAAACGGGGCTCCCCTGGATGTGTGCGGGACACCACGTGCTTCCTCTCGAGTGGAGACGGGTATGTCGGGGAACTTCTTGAGTTGCAGCAAAGGTGTGAAGGACCCTTTGGAAGTTCCAGTGGTTAGAAGTGTTTCGCCTCGAGAAGCCTCAGCGGAAATGGGCCTCATCTCGCCTGGAGGGCAAAACCTCCTGGATTATCTCGAGTTGCAGCAGGTGCTCTCGACTTACGATGGGGACCTCAGGGACCCGCTCTGGTGGCCTCAGGAAAGGCCATTCCCCATGCGAGTTCCTCGGGGGCCTCTCGGGATTCCCCTGCCGTCGATGTCGGGGCCTAAGACCTTGTGTGGAGTAGGGCCAGAACCTGAGGATTCCTCTCCTGTGCTGACATGGATCTTGGGGTACTTCTGGAGTCTCCCCAGGGGAGTCAGTCCTCGTCTGGAATGCGGGCATGCACTTGCGCTATCCTTCAGAGCGGTAGCAGCAGTGTCACGCAGTCCACCGCGTGCATCAAAGGATCTATGGTTTTCCCTCGAGTCTTTCCCACGAGGCTTTCCCACGAGTCCTTCCCACAGAGCTGTCCCACGTGCACACGTGGTGGGAGTCGATCCTCGGCTTGAACGTCAAGGCAGTGCAGGGAAAACAGGTTCCTCTGGAATGGACTGACATATCTGGGGGACACTTTGGATGGTGGCACGACGCTGGAGTCCTCTCGCCTTTCCTGCGGAGAGCGCCTCCTCTTGAGATCCAACGGGAACGCCGGGAATTCTTTCCCTACGAAACAGGGAAAGGATCCCTCATCTCGAGCTAGGAGGCGGAAACGGGGCTCCCCTGGATGTGTGCGGGAACCCACGTGCTTCCTCTCGAGTGGAGACGGGTATGTCGGGGAACTTCTTGAGTTGCAGCAAGGGTGTGAAGGACCCTTTGGAAGTTCCAGTGTTTAGATGTGATTAGCCTCGAGAAGCCTCAGCGGAAATGGGCCTCATCTCGCCTGGAGGGCAAAACCTCCTGGATTTTCTCGAGTTGCGGCAGGTGCTCTCGACTTACGACCGGGACCTCAGGGACACGCTCTGGTGGCCTCAGGAAAGGCCAGTCCCCATGCGAGTTCCTCGGGGGCCTCTCGGGATTCCTCTCCCGTCGATGCCGGGACCTAAGACCTTGTGTGGAGTCGGGGCCGGAACCTGAGGATTCCTCTCCAGTGCTGACATGGATCTTGGGGTACTTCTGGAGTCTCCCCAGGGGAGTCAGTCCTCGTCTCGAATGCGGGCATGCACTTGCGCTTTCCTCCAGAGCGGTAGCAGCAGTGTCAGGCAGTCCGCCGCGTGGATCAAAGGATCTATGGTTTTCCCTCGAGTCTTTCCCACGAGGCTTTCCCACGAGGCTTTCCACAGGGCTGTCCCACGTGCACACGTGGTGGGAGTCGATCCTCGGCTTGAACGTCAAGGCAGAGCAGGGAAAACAGGTTCCTCTGGAATGGACTGACACATCTGGGGGACTCTTGGAATGGTGGCACGACCCTGGAGTTCCTCTCGCCTTTCCTGTGGAGAGCGCCTCCTCTTGAGATGCGACAGGAACGCCGGGAATTCTTTCCCTACGAAACAGGGAAAGGATCCCTCATCTCGAGCTAGGAGGCGGAAATGGGGATCCCCTGGATGTGTGCGGGACCCCACTTGCTTCCTCTCGAGTGGAGATGGGTATGTCGCGGAACTGCTTGAGTTGCAGCAAGGGTGTGAAGGACCCTTTGGAAGTTTCAGTGGTTAGATGTGATTAGCCTCGAGAAGCCTCAGCGGAAATGGGCCTCATCTCGCCTGGAGGGCAAAACCTCCTGGATTTTCTCGAGTTGCAGCAGGTGCTCTCGACTTACAATGGGGACCTCAGGGACCCGCTCTGGTGGCCTCAGGAAAAGCCATTCCCCATGCGAGTTCCTCGGGGGCCTCTCGGGATTCCTCTCCCGTCGATGTCGGGGCCTAAGACCTTGTGTGGAGTAGGGCCAGAACCTGAGGATTCCTCTCCAGTGCTGACATGGATCTTGGGGTACTTCTGGAGTCTCCCCAGGGGAGTCAGTCCACGTCTCGAATGCGGTCATGCACTTGCGCTATCCTCCAGAGCGGCAGCAGCAGTGTCAAGCAGTCCGCCGCGTTCATCAAAGGATCTATGGTTTTCCCTCGAGTCTTTCCCTCGAGGCTTTCCCACGAGGCTTTCCCACAGGGCTGTCCCACGTGCACACGTGGTGGGAGTCGATCCTCGGCTTGAACGTCAAGGCAGTGCCGGGAAAACAGGTTCCTCTGGAATGGACTGACACATCTGTGGGACTCTTGGAATGGTGGCGTGACCCTGGAGTTCCTCTCGCCTTTCCTGTGGAGAGCGCCTCCTCTTGAGATGCGACGGGAACGCCGGGAATTCTTTCCCTACAAAACAGGGAAAGGATCCCTCATCTCGAGCTAGGAGGCGGAAACGGGGCTCCCCTGGATGTGTGCGGGACACCACGTGCTTCCTCTCGAGTGGAGACGGGTATGTCGGGGAACTTCTTGAGTTTCAGCAAAGGTGTGAAGGACCCTTTGGAAGTTCCAGTGGTTAGAAGTGTTTCGCCTCGAGAAGCCTCAGCGGAAATGGGCCTCATCTCGCCTGGAGGGCAAAACCTCCTGGATTTTCTCGAGTTGCAGCAGGTGCTCTCGACTTACGATGGGGACCTCAGGGACCCGCTCTGGTGGCCTCAGGAAAGGCCATTCCCCATGCGAGTTCCTCGGGGCCCTCTCGGGATTCCTCTGCCGTCGATGTCGGGGCCTAAGACCTTGTGTGGAGTAGGGCCAGAACCTGAGGATTCCTCTCCTGTGCTGACATGGATCTTGGGGTCCTTCTGGAGTCTCCCCAGGGGAGTCAGTCCTCGTCTGGAATGCGGGCATGCACTTGCGCTATCCTTCAGAGCGGTACCAGCAGTGTCACGCAGTCCGCCGCGTGCATCAAAGGATCTATGGTTTTCCCTCGAGTCTTTCCCACGAGGCTTTCCCACGAGTCCTTCCCACAGGGCTGTCCCACGTGCACACGTGGTGGGAGTCGATCCTCGGCTTGAACGTCAAGGCAGTGCAGGGAAAACAGTTTCCTCTTGCATGGACTGACATATCTGGGGGACACTTTGGATGGTGGCACGACGCTGGAGTCCTCTCGCCTTTCCTGCGGAGAGCGCCTCCTCTTGAGATCCGACGGGAACGCCGGGAATTCTTTCCCTACGAAACAGGGAAAGGATCCCTCATCTCGAGCTAGGAGGCGGAAACGGGGCTCCCCTGGATGTGTGCGGGAACCTCGTGCTTCCTCTCGAGTGGAGACGGGTATGTCGGGGAACTTCTTGAGGTGCAGCAAGGGTGTGAAGGACCCTTTGGAAGTTCCAGTGTTTAGATGTGATTAGCCTCGAGAAGCCTCAGCGGAAATGGGCCTCATCTCGCCTGGAGGGCAAAACCTCCTGGATTTTCTCGAGTTGCGGCAGGTGCTCTCGATTTACGACCGGGACCTCAGGGACACGCTCTGGCGGCCTCAGGAAAGGCCAGTCCCCATGCGAGTTCCTCGGGGGCCTCTCGGGATTCCTCTCCCGTCGATGCCGGGGCCTAAAACCTTGTGTGGAGTCGGGGCCGGAACCTGAGGATTCCTCTCCAGTGCTGACATGGATCTTGGGGTACTTCAGGAGTCTCCCTAGGGAAGTCAGTCCTCGTCTCGAATGCGGGCATGCACTTGCGCTTTCCTCCAGAGCGGAGCAGCAGTGTCACGCAGTCCGCCGCGTGGATCAAAGGATCTATTGTTTTCCCTCGAGTCTTTCCCACGAGGCTTTCCCACGAGGCTTTCCCACAGGGCTGTCTCACGTGCACACGTGGGGGGAGTCGATCCTCGGCTTGAACGTCAAGGCAGTGCAGGGAAAACATGTTCCTCTGGAATGGACTGACACATCTGGGGGACTCTTGGAATGGTGGCACGACCCTGGATTTCCTCTCGCCTTTCCTGTGGAGAGCGCCTCCTCTTGAGATGCGACGGGAACGCCGGGAATTCTTTCCCTTCGAAACAGGGAAAAGATCCCTCATCTCGAGGTAGGAGGCGGAAACGGGGCTCCCCTGGATGTGTGCGGGACGCCACGTGCTTCCTCTCGAGTGGAGACGGGTATGTCGGGGAACTTCTTGAGTTGCAGCAAGGGTGTGAAGGACCCTTTGGAAGTTCCAGTGGTTAGAAGTGATTAGCCTGGAGAAGCCTCAGCGGAAATGGGCCTCATCTCGCCTGGAGAGCAAAACCTCCTGGATTTTCTCGAGTTGCGGCAGGTGCTCTCGACTTACAACGGGGACCTCAGAGACCCGCTCTGGTGGCCTCAGGAAAGGCCAGTCCCCATGCGAGTTCCTCGGGTCCTCTTGGGATTCCTCTCCCGTCGATGCTGGGGCCTAAGACCTTGTGTGGAGTCGGGGCCGGAACCTGAGGATTCCTCTCCAGTGCTGACATGGATCTTGCAGTACTTCTGGAGTCTCCCCAGGGGAGTCAGTCTTCGTCTCGAATGCGGGCATGCACTTGCGCTTTCCTCCAGAGCGGTAGCAGCAGTGTCACGCAGTCCGACGCGTGGATCAAAGGATCTATGGTTTTCCCTCGAGTCTTTCCCACGAGGCTTTCCCACGAGGCTTTCCCACAGGGCTGTCCCACGTGCACACGTGGTGGGAGTCGATCCTCGTCTTGAATGTCAAGGCGGTGCAGGGAAAATAGGTTCCTCTGGAATGGACTGACACATCTGGGGTCTCTTGGAATGGTGGCACGACCCTGGAGTTCCTCTCACCTTTCCTGTGGAGAGCGCCTCCTCTTGAGATGCGACGGGAACGCCGGGAATTCTTTCCCTACGAAACAGGGAAAGGATCCCTCATCTCGAGCTAGTAGGCGGAAACCGGGCTCCCCTCGATGTTTGCGGGACCCCACGTGCTTCCTCTCGAGTGGAGACGGGTATGTCGGGGAACTTCTTGAGTTGCAGCAAAGGTGTGAAGGACCCTTTGGAAGTTCCAGTGGTTAGACGTGATTAGCCTCGAGAAGCCTCAGCGGAAATGGGCCTCATCTCGCCTGGAGGGCAAAACCTCCTGGATTTTCTCGATTTGCGGCATGTGCTCTCGACTTACGACGGGAACCTCGGGGACCCGCTCTGGTGGCCACAGGAAAGGCCAGTCCCCATGCGAGTTCCTCGGGGGCCTCTCGGGATTCCTCTCCCGTCGATGTCGGGGCCTAAGACCTTGTGTGGAGTAGGGCCAGAACCTGAGGATTCCTCTCCAGTGCTGACATGGATCTTGGGGTACTTCTGGAGTCTCCCCAGGGGAGTCAGTCCACGTCTCGAATGCGGTCATGCACTTGCGCTATCCTCCAGAGCGGTAGCAGCAGTGTCAAGCAGTCCTCCGCGTTCATCAAAGGATCTATGGTTTTCCCTCGAGTCTTTCCCTCGAGGCTTTCCCACGAGGCTTTCCCACAGGGCTGTCCCACGTGCACACGTGGTGGGACTCGATCCTCGGCTTGAACGTCAAGGCAGTGCCGGGAAAACAGGTTCCTCTGGAATGGACTGACACATCTGTGGGACTCTTGGAATGGTGGCATGACCCTGGAGTTCCTCTCGCCTTTCCTGTGGAGAGCGCCTCCTCTTGAGATGCGACGGGAACGCCGGGAATTCTTTCCCTACAAAACAGGGAAAGGATCCCTCATCTCGAGCTAGGAGGCGGAAACGGGGCTCCCCTGGATGTGTGCGGGACACCACGTGCTTCCTCTCGAGTGGAGACGGGTATGTCGGGGAACTTCTTGAGTTTCAGCAAAGGTGTGAAGGACCCTTTGGAAGTTCCAGTGGTTAGAAGTGTTTCGCCTCGAGAAGCCTCAGCGGAAATGGGCCTCATCTCGCCTGGAGGGCAAAACCTCCTGGATTTTCTCGAGTTGCAGCAGGTGCTCTCGACTTACGATGGGGACCTCAGGGACCCGCTCTGGTGGCCTCAGGAAAGGCCATTCCCCATGCGAGTTCCTCGGGGCCCTCTCGGGATTCCTCTGCCGTCGATGTCGGGGCCTAAGACCTTGTGTGGAGTAGGGCCAGAACCTGAGGATTCCTCTCCTGTGCTGACATGGATCTTGGGGTACTTCTGGAGTCTCCCCAGGGGAGTCAGTCCTCGTCTGGAATGCGGGCATGCACTTGCGCTATCCTTCAGAGCGGTAGCAGCAGTGTCACGCAGTCCGCCGCGTGCATCAAAGGATCTATGGATTTCCCTCGAGTCTTTCCCACGAGGCTTTCCCACGAGTCCTTCCCACAGGGCTGTCCCACGTGCACACGTGGTGGGAGTCGATCCTCGGCTTGAACGTCAAGGCAGTGCAGGGAAAACAGTTTCCTCTGGCATGGACTGACATATCTGGGGGACACTTTGGATGGTGGCACGACGCTGGAGTCCTCTCGCCTTTCCTGCGGAGAGCGCCTCCTCTTGAGATCCGACGGGAACTCCGGGAATTCTTTCCCTACGAAACAGGGAAAGGATCCCTCATCTCGAGCTAGGAGGCGGAAACGGGGCTCCCCTGGATGTGTGCGGGAACCTCGTGCTTCCTCTCGAGTGGAGACGGGTATGTCGGGGAACTTCTTGAGGTGCAGCAAGGGTGTGAAGGACCCTTTGGAAGTTCCAGTGTTTAGATGTGATTAGCCTCGAGAAGCCTCAGCGGAAATGGGCCTCATCTCGCCTGGAGGGCAAAACCTCCTGGATTTTCTCGAGTTGCGGCAGGTGCTCTCGACTTACGACCGGGACCTCAGGGACACGCTCTGGTGGCCTCAGGAAAGGCCAGTCCCCATGCGAGTTCCTCGGGGGCCTCTCGGGATTCCTCTCCCGTCGATGCCGGGGCCTAAGACCTTGTGTGGAGTCGGGGCCGGAACCTGAGGTTTCCTCTCCAGTGCTGACATGGATCTTGGGGTACTTCTGGAGTCTCCCCAGGGGAGTCAGTCGTCGTGTCGAATGCGGGCATGCACTTGCGCTTTCCTCCAGAGCGGTAGCAGCAGTGTCACGCAGTCCGCCGCGTTTATCAAAGGATCTATGGTTTTCCCTCGAGTCTTTCCCACGAGGCTTTCCCACGAGGCTTTCCACAGGGCTGTCCCACGTGCACACGTGGTGGGAGTCGATCCTCGGCTTGAACGTCAAGGCAGAGCAGGGAAAACAGGTTCCTCTGGAATGGACTGACACATCTGGGGGACTCTTGGAATGGTGGCACGACCCTGGAGTTCCTCTCGCCTTTCCTGTGGAGAGCGCCTCCTCTTGAGATGCGACGGGAACGCCGGGAATTCTTTCCCTACGAAACAGGGAAAGGATCCCTCATCTCGAGCTAGGAGGCGGAAACGGGGCTCCCCTGGATGTGTGCGGGACCCCACTTGCTTCCTCTCGAGTGGAGATGGATATGTCGCGGAACTGCTTGAGTTGCAGCAAGGGTGTGAAGGACCCTTTGGAAGTTTCAGTGGTTAGATGTGATTAGCCTCGAGAAGCCTCAGCGGAAATGGGCCTCATCTCGCCTGGAGGGCAAAACCTCCTGGATTTTCTCGAGTTGCAGCAGGTGCTCTCGACTTACAATGGGGACCTCAGGGACCCGCTCTGGTGGCCTCAGGAAAAGCCATTCCCCATGCGAGTTCCTCGGGGGCCTCTCGGGATTCCTCTCCCGTCGATGTCGGGGCCTAAGACCTTGTGTGGAGTAGGGCCAGAACCTGAGGATTCCTCTCCAGTGCTGACATGGATCTTGGGGTACTTCTGGAGTCTCCCCAGGGGAGTCAGTCCACGTCTCGAATGCGGTCATGCACTTGCGCTATCCTCCAGAGCGGTAGCAGCAGTGTCAAGCAGTCCGCCGCGTTCATCAAAGGATCTATGGTTTTCCCTCGAGTCTTTCCCTCGAGGCTTTCCCACGAGGCTTTTCCACAGGGCTGTCCCACGTGCACACGTGGTGGGAGTCGATCCTCGGCTTGAACGTCAAGGCAGTGCCGGGAAAACAGGTTCCTCTGGAATGGACTGACACATCTGGGGGACTCTTGGAATGGTGGCATGACCCTGGAGTTCCTCTCGCCTTTCCTGTGGAGAGCGCCTCCTCTTGAGATGCGACGGGAACGCCATGAATTCTTTCCCTTCAAAACAGGGAAAGGATCCCTCATCTCGAGCTAGGAGGCGGAAACGGGGCTCCCCTGGATGTGTGCGGGACCCCACGTGCTTCCTCTCGAGTGGAGACGGGTATGTCGCGGAACTGCTTGAGTTGCAGCAAGGGTGTGAAGGACCCTTTGGAAGTTCCAATGGTTAGATGTGATTAGCCTCGAGAAGCCTCAGCGGAAATGGACCTCATCTCGCCTGGAGGGCAAAACCTCCTGGATTTTCTCGAGTTGCGGCAGGTGCTCTCGACTTACGACGGGGACCTCAGGGACCCGCTCTGGTGGCCTCAGGAAAGGCCAGTCCCAATGCGAATTCCTCGGGGGCCTCTCGGGATTACTCTCCCGTCGATGCCGGGGCCTAAGACCTTGTGTGGAGTCGGGGCCGGAACCTGAGGATTCCTCTCCAGTGCTGACATGGATCTTGGGGTACTTCTGGAGTCTCCCCAGGGGAGTCAGTCCTCGTCTCGAATGCGGGCATGCACTTGCGCTTTCCTCCAGAGCGGTAGCAGCAGTGTCACGCAGTCCGCCGCGTGGATCAAAGGATCTATGGTTTTCCCTCGAGTCTTTCCCACGAGGCTTTCCCACGAGGCTTTCCCACAGGGCTGTCCCACGTGCACACGTGGTGGGAGTCGATCCTCGGCTTGAACGTCAAGGCAGTGCAGGGAAAACAGGCTCCTCTGTAATGGACTGACACATCTGGGCGTCTCTTGGAATGGTGGCACGACCCTGGAGTTCCTCTCGCCTTTCCTGTGGAGAGCGCCTCCTCTTGAGATGCGACGGGAACGCCGGGAATTCTTTCCCTACGAAACAGGGAAAGGATCCCTCATCTCGAGCTAGGAGGCGGAAACGGGGCTCCCCTGGATGTGTTCGGGACCCAACGTGCTTCCTCTCGAGTGGAGACGGGTATTTCGGGGAACTTCTTGAGTTGCAGCAAGGGTGTGAAGGACCCTTTGGAAGTTCCAGTGGTTAGAAGTGATTAGCCTCGAGAAGCCTCAGCGGAAATGGGCCTCATCTCGCCTGGAGAGCAAAACCTCCTGGATTTTCTCGAGTTGCGGCAGGTGCTCTCGACTTACGACGGGGAACTCAGAGACCCGCTCTGGTGGCCTCAGGAAAGGCCAGTCCCCATGCGAGTTCCTCGGGTCCTCTCGGGATTCCTCTCCCGTCGATGCTGGGGCCTAAGCCCTTGTGTGGAGTAGGGGCCGGATCCTGAGGATTCCTCTCCAGTGCTGACATGGATCTTGGGGTACTTCTGGAGTCTCCCCAGGGGAGTCAGTCCTCGTCTCGAATGCGGGCATGCACTTGCGCTTTCCTCCAGAGCGGTAGCAGCAGTGTCACGCAGTCCACCGCGTGGATCAAAGGATCTATGGTTTTCCCTCGAGTCTTTCCCACGAGGCTTTCCCACGAGGCTTTCCCACAGGGCTGTACCACGTGCACACGTGGTGGGAGTCGATCCTCGGCTTGAACGTCAAGGCAGTGCAGGGAAAACAGGTTCCTCTGGAATGGACTGACACATCTGTGGGACTCTTGGAATGGGGGCACGACCCTGGAGTTCCTCTTGCCTTTCCTGTGGAGAGCTCCTCCTCTTGAGATGCGACGGGAACGCCGGGAATTCTTTCCCTACGAAACAGGGAAAGGATCACTCATCTCGAGCTAAGAGGCGGAAACGGGGCTCCCCTGGATGTGTGCGGGAACCCACGTGCTTCCACTCGAGTGGAGACGGGTATGTCGGGGAACTTCTTGAGTTGCAGCAAGGGTGTGAAGGACCCTTTGGAAGTTCCAGTGGTTAGACGTGATTAGCCTCGAGAAGCCTCAGCGGAAATGGGCCTCATCTCGCCTGGAGGGCAAAACCTCCTGGATTTTCTCGAGTTGCGGCAGGTACTCTCGACTTACGACGGGGACTTCAGGGACCCGCTCTGGTGGCCTCAGGAAAGGCCAGTCCCCATGCGAGTTCCTCGGGGGCCTCTCGGGATTCCTCTCCCTTCGATGCCGGGGCCTAAGACCTTGTGTGGAGTCGGGGCCGGAACCTGAGGATTCCTCTCCAGTGCTGACATGGATCTTGGGGTACTTCTGGAGTCTCCCCAGGGGAGTCAGTCCTCGTCTCGAATGCGGAAATGCACTTGCGCTTTCCTCCAGAGCGGTAGCAGCAGTGTCACGCAGTCCGCCGCGTGGATCAAAGGATCTATGGTTTTCACTCGAGTCTTTCCCACGAGGCTTTCCCACGAGGCTTTCCCACAGGGCTGTCCCACGTGCACACGTGGTGGGAGTCGATCCTCGGCTTGAACGTCAAGGCAGTGCAGGGAAAACAGGTTCCTCTGGAATGGACTGACACATCTGGGGGTCTCTTGGAATGGTGCCACAACCCTGGAGTTCCTCTCGCCTTTCCTGTGGAGAGCGCCACCTCTTGAGATGCGACGGGAACGCCGGGAATTCTTTCCCTACGAAACAGGGAAAGGATCCTCATCTCGAGCTAGGAGGCGGAAACGGGGCTCCCCTGGATGTGTGCGGGACCCCACGTCCTTCCTCTGGAGTGGAGACGGGTATGTCGCGGAACTGCTTCAGTTGCAGCAAGGGTGTGAAGGACCCTTTGGAAGTTCCAGTGGTTAGACGTGATTAGCCTCTAGAAGCCTCAGCGGAAATGGGCCTCATCTCGCCTGGAGGGCAAAACCTCCTGGATTTTCTCGAGTTGCGGCAGGTGCTCTCGACTTACGACGGGGACCTCAGGGACCCGCTCTGGTGGCCTCAGGAAAGGCCAGTCCCCATGCGAGTTCCTCGGGGGCCACTCGGGATTCCTCTCCCGTCGATGCCGGGGCCTAAGACCTTTTGTGGAGTCGGGGCCGGAACCTGAGGATTCCTGGCCAGTGCTGACATGGATCTTGGGGTACTTCTGGAGTCTCCCCAGGGGAGTCAGTCCTCGTCTCGAATGCGGGCATGCACTTGCGCTTTCCTCCAGAGCGGTAGCAGCAGTGTCACGCAGTCCGCCGCGTGGATCAAAGGATCTATGGTTTTCCCTCGAGTCTTTCCCACGAGGCTTTCCCATGAGGCTTTCCCACAGGGCTGTCCCACGTGCACACGTGGTGGGAGTCGATCCTCGGCTTGAACGTCAAGGCAGTGCAGGGAAAACAGGTTCCTCTGGAATGGACTGACACATCTGGGGGACTCTTGGAATGGTGGCACGACGCTGGAGTTCCTCTCGCCTTTCCTGTGGAGAGCGCCTCCTCTTGAAATGCGACGGGAACGCCGGGAATTCTTTCCCTACGAAACAGGGAAAGGATCCCTCATCTCGAGCTAGGAGGCGGAAACGGGGCTCCCCTGGATGTGTGCGGGAACCCACGTGCTTCCTCTCGAGTGGAGACGGGTATGTCGGGGAACTTCTTGAGTTGCAGCAAGGGTGTGAAGGACCCTTTGGAAGTTCCAGTGGTTAGACGTGATTAGCCTCGAGAAGCTTCAGCGGAAATGGGCCTCATCTCGCCTGGAGGGCAAAACCTCCTGGATTTTCTCGAGTTGCGGCAGGTGCTCTCGACTTACGACGGGGACCTCAGGGACCCGCTCTGGTGGCCTCAGGAAAGGCCAGTCCCCATGCGAGTTCCTCGGGGGCCTCTCGGGATTCCTCTCCCGTCGATGCCGGGGCCTAAGACCTTGTGTGGAGTCGGGGCCGGACCTGAGGATTCCTCTCCAGTGCTGACATGGATCTGGGGTACTTCTGGAGTCTCCCCAGGGGAGTCAGTCCTCGTCTCGAATGCGGGCATGCACTTGCGCTTTCCTCCAGAGCGGTAGCAGCAGTGTCACGCAGTCCGCCGCGTGGATCAAAGGATCTATGGTTTTCCCTCGAGTCATTCCCAAGAGGCTTTCCCACGAGGCTTTCCCACAGGGCTGTCCCACGTGCACACGTGGTGGGAGTCGATCCTCGGCTTGAACATCAAGGCAGTGCAGGGAAAACAGGTTCCTCTGGAATGGACTGACACATCTGGGGGACTCTTGGAATGGTGGCACGACCCTGGAGTTCCTCTCGCCTTTCCTGTGGAGAGCGCCTCCTCTTGAGATGCGACGGGAACGCCGGGAATTCTTTCCCTACGAAACAGGGAAAGGATCCCTCATCTCGAGCTAGGAGGCGGAAACGGGGCTCCCCTGGATGTGTGCGGGACCCCACGTGCTTCCTCTCGAGTGGAGACGGGTATGTCGGGGAACTTCTTGAGTTGCAGCAAGCTGTGAAGGACCCTTTGGAAGTTCCAGTGGTTAGACGTGATTGGCCTCGAGAAGCCTCAGCAGAAATGGGCCTCATCTCGCCTGGAGGGCAAAACCTCCTGGATTTTCTCGAGTTGCGGCAGGTGCTCTCGACTTACGACGGGGACCTCAGGGACCCGCTCTGGTGGCCTCAGGAAAGGCCAGTCCCCATGCGAGTTCCTCGGTGGCCTCTCGGGATTCCTCTCCCGTCGATGCCGGGGCCTAAGACCTTGTGTGGAGTCGGGGCCGGAACCTGAGGATTCCTCTCCAGTGCTGACATGGACCTTGGGTTATTTCTGGAGTCTCCCCAGGGGAGTCAGTCCTCGTCTCGAATGCGGGCATGCACTTGCGCTTTCCTCCAGAGCGGTAGCAGCAGTGTCACGCAGTCCGCCGCGTGGATCAAAGGATCTATGGTTTTCCCTCGAGTCTTTCCCACGAGGCTTTCCCACGAGGCTTTCCCACAGGGCTGTCCCACGTGCACACGTGGTGGGAGTCGATCCTCGGCTTGAACGTCAAGGCAGTGCAGGGAAAACAGGTTCCTCTGGAATGGACTGACACATCTGGGGGACTCTTGGAATGGTGGCATGACCCTGGAGTTCCTCTCGCCTTTCCTGTGGAGAGCGCCTCCTCTTGAGATGCGACGGGAACGCCGGGAATTCTTTCCCTACGAAACAGGGAAAGGATCCCTCATCTCGAGCTAGGAGGCGGAAACGGGGCTCCCCTGGATGTGTGCGGGACCCACGTTCTTCCTCTCGAGTGGAGACGGGTATGTCGGGGAACTTCTTGAGTTGCAGCAAGGGTGTGAAGGACCCTTTGGAAGTTCCAGCGGTTAGATGTGATTGGCCTCGAGAAGCCTCAGCGGAAATGGGCCTCATCTCGCCTGGAGGGCAAAACCTCCTGGATTTTCTCGAGTTGCGGCAGGTGCTCTCGACTTACGACGGGGACCTCAGGGACCCGCTCTGGTGGCCTCAGGAAAGGCCAGTCCCCATGCGAGTTCCTCGGGGGCCTCTCGGGATTCCTCTCCAGTCGATGCCGGGGCCTAAGACCTTGTGTGGAGTCGGGGCCGGAACCTGAGGATTCCTCTCCAGTGCTGACATGGATCTTGGGGTACCTCTGGAGTCTCCCCAGGGGAGTCAGTCCTCGTCTCGAATGTGGGCATGCACTTGCGCTTTCCTCCAGTGCGGTAGCAGCAGTGTCACGCAGTCCGCCGCGTGGATCAAAGGATCTATGGTTTTCCCTCGAGTCTTTCCCACGAGGCTTTCACACGAGGCTTTCCCACAGGGCTGTCCCACGTGCACACGTGGTGGGAGTCGATCCTCGGCTTGAACGTCAAGGCAGTGCAGGGAAAAATGGTTCCTCTGGAATGGACTGACACATCTGGGGGACTCTTGGAATGGTGTCTCGACCCTGGAGTTCCTCTCGCCTTTCCTGTGGAGAGCCCCTCCTCTTGAGATGCGACGGGAACGCCGGGAATTCTTTCCCTACGAAACAGGGAAAGGATCCCTCATCTCGAGCTAGGAGGCGGAAACGGGGCTCCCCTGGATGTGTGCGGGACCCCACGTGCTTCCTCTCGAGTGGAGACGGGTATGTCGGGAAACTTCTTGAGTTGCAGCAAGGGTGTGAAGGACCCTTTGGAAGTTCAAGTGGTTAGATGTGATTGGCCTCGAGAAGCCTTAGCGGAAATGGGCCTCATCTCGCCTGGAGGGCAAAACCTCCTGGATTTTCTCGAGTTGCGGCAGGTGCTCTCGACTTACGACGGGGACCTCAGGGAACCGCTCTGGTGGCCTCAGGAAAGGCCAGTCCCTATGCGAGTTCCTCGGGGGCCTCTCGGGATTCCTCTCCCGTCTATGCCGGGGTCTAAGACCTTGTGTGGAGTTGGGGCCGGAACCTGAGGATTCCTCTCCAGTGCTGACATGGATCTTGGGGTACTTCTGGAGTCTCCCCAGGGGAGTCAGTCCTCGTCTCGAATGCGGGCATGCACTTGCGCTTTCCTCCAGAGCGGGAGCAGCAGTGTCACGCAGTCTGCCGCGTGGATCAAAGGATCTATGGTTTTCCCTCGAGTCTTTCCCACGAGGCTTTCCCACGAGGCTTTCCCACAGGGCTGTCCCACGTGCACACGTGGGGGGAGTCGATCCTCGGCTTGAACGTCAAGGCAGTGCAGGGAAAACAGGTTCCTTTTGAATGGACTGACACATCTGGGGGACTCTTGGAATGGTGGCACGACCCTGGAGTTCCTCTCGCCTTTCCTGTGGAGAGCGCCTCCTCTTGAGATGCGACGGGAACGCCGGGAATTCTTTCCCTACGAAACAGGGAAAGGATCCCTCATCTCGAGCTAGGAGGCGGAAACGGGGCTCCGCTGGATGTGTGCGGGACCCACGTGCTTCCTCTCGAGTGGAGACGGGTATGTCGGGGAACTTCTTGAGTTGCAGCAAGGGTGTGAAGGACCCTTTGGAAGTTCCAGTGTTTAGACGTGATTAGCCTCGAGAAGCCGCAGCGGAAATGAGCCTCATCTCGCCTGGAGTGCAAAACCTCCTGGATTTTCTCGAGTTGCGGCAAGTGATCTCGACTTACGACGGGGACCTCAGGGAGCCGCTCTGGTGGCCTCAGGAAAAGCCAGCCCCCATGCGAGTTCCTCGGGGGCCTCTCGGGATCCCTCTCCCGTCGATGCCGGGGCCTAAGACCTTGTGTGGAGTCGGGGCCGGACCTGAGGATTCCTCTCCAGTGCTGACATGGATCTGGGGTACTTCTGGAGTCTCCCCAGGGGAGTCAGTCCTCGTCTCGAATGCGGGCATGCACTTGCGCTTTCCTCCAGAGCGGTAGCAGCAGTGTCACGCAGTCCGCCGCGTGGATCAAAGGATCTATGGTTTTCCCTCGAGTCATTCCCAAGAGGCTTTCCCACGAGGCTTTCCCACAGGGCTGTCCCACGTGCACACGTGGTGGGAGTCGATCCTCGGCTTGAACATCAAGGCAGTGCAGGGAAAACAGGTTCCTCTGGAATGGACTGACACATCTGGGGGACTCTTGGAATGGTGGCACGACCCTGGAGTTCCTCTCGCCTTTCCTGTGGAGAGCGCCTCCTCTTGAGATGCGACGGGAACGCCGGGAATTCTTTCCCTACGAAACAGGGAAAGGATCCCTCATCTCGAGCTAGGAGGCGGAAACGGGGCTCCCCTGGATGTGTGCGGGACCCCACGTGCTTCCTCTCGAGTGGAGACGGGTATGTCGGGGAACTTCTTGAGTTGCAGCAAGCTGTGAAGGACCCTTTGGAAGTTCCAGTGGTTAGACGTGATTGGCCTCGAGAAGCCTCAGCAGAAATGGGCCTCATCTCGCCTGGAGGGCAAAACCTCCTGGATTTTCTCGAGTTGCGGCAGGTGCTCTCGACTTACGACGGGGACCTCAGGGACCCGCTCTGGTGGCCTCAGGAAAGGCCAGTCCCCATGCGAGTTCCTCGGTGGCCTCTCGGGATTCCTCTCCCGTCGATGCCGGGGCCTAAGACCTTGTGTGGAGTCGGGGCCGGAACCTGAGGATTCCTCTCCAGTGCTGACATGGACCTTGGGGTATTTCTGGAGTCTCCCCAGGGGAGTCAGTCCTCGTCTCGAATGCGGGCATGCACTTGCGCTTTCCTCCAGAGCGGTAGCAGCAGTGTCACGCAGTCCGCCGCGTGGATCAAAGGATCTATGGTTTTCCCTCGAGTCTTTCCCACGAGGCTTTCCCACTAGGCTTTCCCACAGGGCTGTCCCACGTGCACACGTGGTGGGAGTCGATCCTCGGCTTGAACGTCAAGGCAGTGCAGGGAAAACAGGTTCCTCTGGAATGGACTGACACATCTGGGGGACTCTTGGAATGGTGGCATGACCCTGGAGTTCCTCTCGCCTTTCCTGTGGAGAGCGCCTCCTCTTGAGATGCGACGGGAACGCCGGGAATTCTTTCCCTACGAAACAGGGAAAGGATCCCTCATCTCGAGCTAGGAGGCGGAAACGGGGCTCCCCTGGATGTGTGCGGGACCCACGTTCTTCCTCTCGAGTGGAGACGGGTATGTCGGGGAACTTCTTGAGTTGCAGCAAGGGTGTGAAGGACCCTTTGGAAGTTCCAGCGGTTAGATGTGATTGGCCTCGAGAAGCCTCAGCGGAAATGGGCCTCATCTCGCCTGGAGGGCAAAACCTCCTGGATTTTCTCGAGTTGCGGCAGGTGCTCTCGACTTACGACGGGGACCTCAGGGACCCGCTCTGGTGGCCTCAGGAAAGGCCAGTCCCCATGCGAGTTCCTCGGGGGCCTCTCGGGATTCCTCTCCAGTCGATGCCGGGGCCTAAGACCTTGTGTGGAGTCGGGGCCGGAACCTGAGGATTCCTCTCCAGTGCTGACATGGATCTTGGGGTACCTCTGGAGTCTCCCCAGGGGAGTCAGTCCTCGTCTCGAATGTGGGCATGCACTTGCGCTTTCCTCCAGAGCGGTAGCAGCAGTGTCACGCAGTCCGCCGCGTGGATCAAAGGATCTATGGTTTTCCCTCGAGTCTTTCCCACGAGGCTTTCACACGAGGCTTTCCCACAGGGCTGTCCCACGTGCACACGTGGTGGGAGTCGATCCTCGGCTTGAACGTCAAGGCAGTGCAGGGAAAAATGGTTCCTCTGGAATGGACTGACACATCTGGGGGACTCTTGGAATGGTGTCTCGACCCTGGAGTTCCTCTCGCCTTTCCTGTGGAGAGCCCCTCCTCTTGAGATGCGACGGGAACGCCGGGAATTCTTTCCCTACGAAACAGGGAAAGGATCCCTCATCTCGAGCTAGGAGGCGGAAACGGGGCTCCCCTGGATGTGTGCGGGACCCCACGTGCTTCCTCTCGAGTGGAGACGGGTATGTCGGGAAACTTCTTGAGTTGCAGCAAGGGTGTGAAGGACCCTTTGGAAGTTCAAGTGGTTAGATGTGATTGGCCTCGAGAAGCCTTAGCGGAAATGGGCCTCATCTCGCCTGGAGGGCAAAACCTCCTGGATTTTCTCGAGTTGCGGCAGGTGCTCTCGACTTACGACGGGGACATCAGGGAACCGCTCTGGTGGCCTCAGGAAAGGCCAGTCCCTATGCGAGTTCCTCGGGGGCCTCTCGGGATTCCTCTCCCGTCTATGCCGGGGTCTAAGACCTTGTGTGGAGTTGGGGCCGGAACCTGAGGATTCCTCTCCAGTGCTGACATGGACCTTGGGGTACTTCTGGAGTCTCCCCAGGGGAGTCAGTCCTCGTCTCGAATGCGGGCATGCACTTGCGCTTTCCTCCAGAGCGGGAGCAGCAGTGTCACGCAGTCTGCCGCGTGGATCAAAGGATCTATGGTTTTCCCTCGAGTCTTTCCCACGAGGCTTTCCCACGAGGCTTTCCCACAGGGCTGTCCCACGTGCACACGTGGGGGGAGTCGATCCTCGGCTTGAACGTCAAGGCAGTGCAGGGAAAACAGGTTCCTTTTGAATGGACTGACACATCTGGGGGACTCTTGGAATGGTGGCACGACCCTGGAGTTCCTCTCGCCTTTCCTGTGGAGAGCGCCTCCTCTTGAGATGCGACGGGAACGCCGGGAATTCTTTCCCTACGAAACAGGGAAAGGATCCCTCATCTCGAGCTAGGAGGCGGAAACGGGGCTCCGCTGGATGTGTGCGGGACCCACGTGCTTCCTCTCGAGTGGAGACGGGTATGTCGGGGAACTTCTTGAGTTGCAGCAAGGGTGTGAAGGACCCTTTGGAAGTTCCAGTGTTTAGACGTGATTAGCCTCGAGAAGCCTCAGCGGAAAAGAGCCTCATCTCGCCTGGAGTGCAAAACCTCCTGGATTTTCTCGAGTTGCGGCAAGTGATCTCGACTTACGACGGGGACCTCAGGGAGCCGCTCTGGTGGCCTCAGGAAAAGCCAGCCCCCATGCGAGTTCCTCGGGGGCCTCTCGGGATCCCTCTCCCGTCGATGCCGGGGCCTAAGACCTTGTGTGGAGTCGGGGCCGGACCTGAGGATTCCTCTCCAGTGCTGATATGGATCTTGGGGTACTTCTGGAGTCTCCCCAGGGGAGTCAGTCCTCGTCTCGAATGCGGGCATGCACTTGTGCTTTCCTCCAGAGCGGTAGCAGCAGTGTCACGCAGTCCGCCGCGTGGATCAAAGGATCTATGGTATTCCCTCGAGTCTTTCCCACGAGGCTTTCCCACGAGGCTTTCCCACAGGGCTGTCCCACGTGCACACGTGGTGGGAGTCGATCCTCGGCTTGAACGTCAAGGCAGTGCAGGGAAAACAGGTTCCTCTGGAATGGACTGACACATCTGGTGGTCTCTTGGAATGGTGGCACGACCCTGGAGTTCCTCTCGCCTTTCCTGTGGAGAGCGCCTCCTCTTGAGATGCGACGGGAACGCCGGGAATTCTTTCCCTGCGAAACAGGGAAAGGATCCCTCATCTCGAGCTAGGAGGCGGAAACGGGGCTCCCCTGGATGTGTGCGGGACCCCACGTGTTTCCTCTCGAGTGGAGACGGGTATGTCGGGGAAGTTCTTGAGTTGCAGCAAGGGTGTGAAGGACCCTTTGGAAGTTCCAGTGGTTAGACGTGATTAGCCTCGAGAAGCCTCAGGGGAAATGGGCCTCATCTCGCCTGAAGGGCAAAACCTCCTGGATTTTCTCGAGTTGCGGCAGGTGCTCTCGACTTACGACGGGGACCTCAGGGACCCGCTCTGGTGGCCTCAGGAAAGGCCAGTCCCCATGCGAGTTCCTCGGGGGCGTCTCGGGATTCCTCTCCCGTCGATTCCGGGGCCTAAGACCTTGTGTGGAGTCGGGGCCGGAACCTGAGGATTCCTCTCCAGTGCTGACATGGATCTTGGGGTACTTCTGGAGTCTCCCCAGGGGAGTCAGTCCTCGTCTCGAATGCGGGCATGCACTTGCGCTTTCCTCCAGAGCGGTAGCAGCAGTGTCACGCAGTCCGCCGCGTGGATCAAAGGATCTATGGTTTTCCCTCGAGTCTTTCCCACGAGGCTTTCCCACGAGGCTTTCCCACAGGGCTGTCCCACGTGCACACGTGGTGGGAGTCGATCCTCGGCTTGAACGTCAAGGCAGTGCAGGGAAAACAGGTTCCTCTGGAATGGACTGACATATCTGGGGGACACTTTGGATGGTGGCACGACGCTGGAGTCCTCTCGCCTTTCCTGCGGAGAGCGCCTCCTCTTGAGATCCAACGGGAACGCCGGGAATTCTTTCCCTACGAAACAGGGAAAGGATCCCTCATCTCGAGCTAGGAGGCGGAAACGGGGCTCCCCTGGATGTGTGCGGGAACCCACGTGCTTCCTCTCGAGTGGAGACGGGTATGTCGGGGAACTTCTTGAGTTGCAGCAAGGGTGTGAAGGACCCTTTGGAAGTTCCAGTGTTTAGATGTGATTAGCCTCGAGAAGCCTCAGCGGAAATGGGCCTCATCTCGCCTGGAGGGCAAAACCTCCTGGATTTTCTCGAGTTGCGGCAGGTGCTCTCGACTTACGACCGGGACCTCAGGGACACGCTCTGGTGGCCTCAGGAAAGGCCAGTCCCCATGCGAGTTCCTCGGGGGCCTCTCGGGATTCCTCTCCCGTCGATGCCGGGACCTAAGACCTTGTGTGGAGTCGGGGCCGGAACCTGAGGATTCCTCTCCAGTGCTGACATGGATCTTGGGGTACTTCTGGAGTCTCCCCAGGGGAGTCAGTCCTCGTCTCGAATGCGGGCATGCACTTGCGCTTTCCTCCAGAGCGGTAGCAGCAGTGTCAGGCAGTCCGCCGCGTGGATCAAAGGATCTATGGTTTTCCCTCGAGTCTTTCCCACGAGGCTTTCCCACGAGGCTTTCCACAGGGCTGTCCCACGTGCACACGTGGTGGGAGTCGATCCTCGGCTTGAACGTCAAGGCAGAGCAGGGAAAACAGGTTCCTCTGGAATGGACTGACACATCTGGGGGACTCTTGGAATGGTGGCACGACCCTGGAGTTCCTCTCGCCTTTCCTGTGGAGAGCGCCTCCTCTTGAGATGCGACAGGAACGCCGGGAATTCTTTCCCTACGAAACAGGGAAAGGATCCCTCATCTCGAGCTAGGAGGCGGAAATGGGGATCCCCTGGATGTGTGCGGGACCCCACTTGCTTCCTCTCGAGTGGAGATGGGTATGTCGCGGAACTGCTTGAGTTGCAGCAAGGGTGTGAAGGACCCTTTGGAAGTTTCAGTGGTTAGATGTGATTAGCCTCGAGAAGCCTCAGCGGAAATGGGCCTCATCTCGCCTGGAGGGCAAAACCTCCTGGATTTTCTCGAGTTGCAGCAGGTGCTCTCGACTTACAATGGGGACCTCAGGGACCCGCTCTGGTGGCCTCAGGAAAAGCCATTCCCCATGCGAGTTCCTCGGGGGCCTCTCGGGATTCCTCTCCCGTCGATGTCGGGGCCTAAGACCTTGTGTGGAGTAGGGCCAGAACCTGAGGATTCCTCTCCAGTGCTGACATGGATCTTGGGGTACTTCTGGAGTCTCCCCAGGGGAGTCAGTCCACGTCTCGAATGCGGTCATGCACTTGCGCTATCCTCCAGAGCGGCAGCAGCAGTGTCAAGCAGTCCGCCGCGTTCATCAAAGGATCTATGGTTTTCCCTCGAGTCTTTCCCTCGAGGCTTTCCCACGAGGCTTTCCCACAGGGCTGTCCCACGTGCACACGTGGTGGGAGTCGATCCTCGGCTTGAACGTCAAGGCAGTGCCGGGAAAACAGGTTCCTCTGGAATGGACTGACACATCTGTGGGACTCTTGGAATGGTGGCGTGACCCTGGAGTTCCTCTCGCCTTTCCTGTGGAGAGCGCCTCCTCTTGAGATGCGACGGGAACGCCGGGAATTCTTTCCCTACAAAACAGGGAAAGGATCCCTCATCTCGAGCTAGGAGGCGGAAACGGGGCTCCCCTGGATGTGTGCGGGACACCACGTGCTTCCTCTCGAGTGGAGACGGGTATGTCGGGGAACTTCTTGAGTTTCAGCAAAGGTGTGAAGGACCCTTTGGAAGTTCCAGTGGTTAGAAGTGTTTCGCCTCGAGAAGCCTCAGCGGAAATGGGCCTCATCTCGCCTGGAGGGCAAAACCTCCTGGATTTTCTCGAGTTGCAGCAGGTGCTCTCGACTTACGATGGGGACCTCAGGGACCCGCTCTGGTGGCCTCAGGAAAGGCCATTCCCCATGCGAGTTCCTCGGGGCCCTCTCGGGATTCCTCTGCCGTCGATGTCGGGGCCTAAGACCTTGTGTGGAGTAGGGCCAGAACCTGAGGATTCCTCTCCTGTGCTGACATGGATCTTGGGGTCCTTCTGGAGTCTCCCCAGGGGAGTCAGTCCTCGTCTGGAATGCGGGCATGCACTTGCGCTATCCTTCAGAGCGGTACCAGCAGTGTCACGCAGTCCGCCGCGTGCATCAAAGGATCTATGGTTTTCCCTCGAGTCTTTCCCACGAGGCTTTCCCACGAGTCCTTCCCACAGGGCTGTCCCACGTGCACACGTGGTGGGAGTCGATCCTCGGCTTGAACGTCAAGGCAGTGCAGGGAAAACAGTTTCCTCTTGCATGGACTGACATATCTGGGGGACACTTTGGATGGTGGCACGACGCTGGAGTCCTCTCGCCTTTCCTGCGGAGAGCGCCTCCTCTTGAGATCCGACGGGAACGCCGGGAATTCTTTCCCTACGAAACAGGGAAAGGATCCCTCATCTCGAGCTAGGAGGCGGAAACGGGGCTCCCCTGGATGTGTGCGGGAACCTCGTGCTTCCTCTCGAGTGGAGACGGGTATGTCGGGGAACTTCTTGAGGTGCAGCAAGGGTGTGAAGGACCCTTTGGAAGTTCCAGTGTTTAGATGTGATTAGCCTCGAGAAGCCTCAGCGGAAATGGGCCTCATCTCGCCTGGAGGGCAAAACCTCCTGGATTTTCTCGAGTTGCGGCAGGTGCTCTCGATTTACGACCGGGACCTCAGGGACACGCTCTGGCGGCCTCAGGAAAGGCCAGTCCCCATGCGAGTTCCTCGGGGGCCTCTCGGGATTCCTCTCCCGTCGATGCCGGGGCCTAAAACCTTGTGTGGAGTCGGGGCCGGAACCTGAGGATTCCTCTCCAGTGCTGACATGGATCTTGGGGTACTTCAGGAGTCTCCCTAGGGAAGTCAGTCCTCGTCTCGAATGCGGGCATGCACTTGCGCTTTCCTCCAGAGCGGAGCAGCAGTGTCACGCAGTCCGCCGCGTGGATCAAAGGATCTATTGTTTTCCCTCGAGTCTTTCCCACGAGGCTTTCCCACGAGGCTTTCCCACAGGGCTGTCTCACGTGCACACGTGGGGGGAGTCGATCCTCGGCTTGAACGTCAAGGCAGTGCAGGGAAAACATGTTCCTCTGGAATGGACTGACACATCTGGGGGACTCTTGGAATGGTGGCACGACCCTGGATTTCCTCTCGCCTTTCCTGTGGAGAGCGCCTCCTCTTGAGATGCGACGGGAATGCCGGGAATTCTTTCCCTTCGAAACAGGGAAAAGATCCCTCATCTCGAGGTAGGAGGCGGAAACGGGGCTCCCCTGGATGTGTGCGGGACGCCACGTGCTTCCTCTCGAGTGGAGACGGGTATGTCGGGGAACTTCTTGAGTTGCAGCAAGGGTGTGAAGGACCCTTTGGAAGTTCCAGTGGTTAGAAGTGATTATCCTCGAGAAGCCTCAGCGGAAATGGGCCTCATCTCGCCTGGAGAGCAAAACCTCCTGGATTTTCTCGAGTTGCGGCAGGTGCTCTCGACTTACAACGGGGACCTCAGAGACCCGCTCTGGTGGCCTCAGGAAAGGCCAGTCCCCATGCGAGTTCCTCGGGTCCTCTTGGGATTCCTCTCCCGTCGATGCTGGGGCCTAAGACCTTGTGTGGAGTCGGGGCCGGAACCTGAGGATTCCTCTCCAGTGCTGACATGGATCTTGCAGTACTTCTGGAGTCTCCCCAGGGGAGTCAGTCTTCGTCTCCAATGCGGGCATGCACTTGCGCTTTCCTCCAGAGCGGTAGCAGCAGTGTCACGCAGTCCGACGCGTGGATCAAAGGATCTATGGTTTTCCCTCGAGTCTTTCCCACGAGGCTTTCCCACGAGGCTTTCCCACAGGGCTGTCCCACGTGCACACGTGGTGGGAGTCGATCCTCGTCTTGAATGTCAAGGCGGTGCAGGGAAAATAGGTTCCTCTGGAATGGACTGACACATCTGGGGTCTCTTGGAATGGTGGCACGACCCTGGAGTTCCTCTCACCTTTCCTGTGGAGAGCGCCTCCTCTTGAGATGCGACGGGAACGCCGGGAATTCTTTCCCTACGAAACAGGGAAAGGATCCCTCATCTCGAGCTAGTAGGCGGAAACCGGGCTCCCCTCGATGTTTGCGGGACCCCACGTGCTTCCTCTCGAGTGGAGACGGGTATGTCGGGGAACTTCTTGAGTTGCAGCAAAGGTGTGAAGGACCCTTTGGAAGTTCCAGTGGTTAGACGTGATTAGCCTCGAGAAGCCTCAGCGGAAATGGGCCTCATCTCGCCTGGAGGGCAAAACCTCCTGGATTTTCTCGATTTGCGGCATGTGCTCTCGACTTACGACGGGAACCTCGGGGACCCGCTCTGGTGGCCACAGGAAAGGCCAGTCCCCATGCGAGTTCCTCGGGGGCCTCTCGGGATTCCTCTCCCGTCGATGTCGGGGCCTAAGACCTTGTGTGGAGTAGGGCCAGAACCTGAGGATTCCTCTCCAGTGCTGACATGGATCTTGGGGTACTTCTGGAGTCTCCCCAGGGGAGTCAGTCCACGTCTCGAATGCGGTCATGCACTTGCGCTATCCTCCAGAGCGGTAGCAGCAGTGTCAAGCAGTCCTCCGCGTTCATCAAAGGATCTATGGTTTTCCCTCGAGTCTTTCCCTCGAGGCTTTCCCACGAGGCTTTCCCACAGGGCTGTCCCACGTGCACACGTGGTGGGACTCGATCCTCGGCTTGAACGTCAAGGCAGTGCCGGGAAAACAGGTTCCTCTGGAATGGACTGACACATCTGTGGGACTCTTGGAATGGTGGCATGACCCTGGAGTTCCTCTCGCCTTTCCTGTGGAGAGCGCCTCCTCTTGAGATGCGACGGGAACGCCGGGAATTCTTTCCCTACAAAACAGGGAAAGGATCCCTCATCTCGAGCTAGGAGGCGGAAACGGGGCTCCCCTGGATGTGTGCGGGACACCACGTGCTTCCTCTCGAGTGGAGACGGGTATGTCGGGGAACTTCTTGAGTTTCAGCAAAGGTGTGAAGGACCCTTTGGAAGTTCCAGTGGTTAGAAGTGTTTCGCCTCGAGAAGCCTCAGCGGAAATGGGCCTCATCTCGCCTGGAGGGCAAAACCTCCTGGATTTTCTCGAGTTGCAGCAGGTGCTCTCGACTTACGATGGGGACCTCAGGGACCCGCTCTGGTGGCCTCAGGAAAGGCCATTCCCCATGCGAGTTCCTCGGGGCCCTCTCGGGATTCCTCTGCCGTCGATGTCGGGGCCTAAGACCTTGTGTGGAGTAGGGCCAGAACCTGAGGATTCCTCTCCTGTGCTGACATGGATCTTGGGGTACTTCTGGAGTCTCCCCAGGGGAGTCAGTCCTCGTCTGGAATGCGGGCATGCACTTGCGCTATCCTTCAGAGCGGTAGCAGCAGTGTCACGCAGTCCGCCGCGTGCATCAAAGGATCTATGGATTTCCCTCGAGTCTTTCCCACGAGGCTTTCCCACGAGTCCTTCCCACAGGGCTGTCCCACGTGCACACGTGGTGGGAGTCGATCCTCGGCTTGAACGTCAAGGCAGTGCAGGGAAAACAGTTTCCTCTGGCATGGACTGACATATCTGGGGGACACTTTGGATGGTGGCACGACGCTGGAGTCCTCTCGCCTTTCCTGCGGAGAGCGCCTCCTCTTGAGATCCGACGGGAACTCCGGGAATTCTTTCCCTACGAAACAGGGAAAGGATCCCTCATCTCGAGCTAGGAGGCGGAAACGGGGCTCCCCTGGATGTGTGCGGGAACCTCGTGCTTCCTCTCGAGTGGAGACGGGTATGTCGGGGAACTTCTTGAGGTGCAGCAAGGGTGTGAAGGACCCTTTGGAAGTTCCAGTGTTTAGATGTGATTAGCCTCGAGAAGCCTCAGCGGAAATGGGCCTCATCTCGCGTGGAGGGCAAAACCTCCTGGATTTTCTCGAGTTGCGGCAGGTGCTCTCGACTTACGACCGGGACCTCAGGGACACGCTCTGGTGGCCTCAGGAAAGGCCAGTCCCCATGCGAGTTCCTCGGGGGCCTCTCGGGATTCCTCTCCCGTCGATGCCGGGGCCTAAGACCTTGTGTGGAGTCGGGGCCGGAACCTGAGGTTTCCTCTCCAGTGCTGACATGGATCTTGGGGTACTTCTGGAGTCTCCCCAGGGGAGTCAGTCGTCGTGTCGAATGCGGGCATGCACTTGCGCTTTCCTCCAGAGCGGTAGCAGCAGTGTCACGCAGTCCGCCGCGTTTATCAAAGGATCTATGGTTTTCCCTCGAGTCTTTCCCACGAGGCTTTCCCACGAGGCTTTCCACAGGGCTGTCCCACGTGCACACGTGGTGGGAGTCGATCCTCGGCTTGAACGTCAAGGCAGAGCAGGGAAAACAGGTTCCTCTGGAATGGACTGACACATCTGGGGGACTCTTGGAATGGTGGCACGACCCTGGAGTTCCTCTCGCCTTTCCTGTGGAGAGCGCCTCCTCTTGAGATGCGACGGGAACGCCGGGAATTCTTTCCCTACGAAACAGGGAAAGGATCCCTCATCTCGAGCTAGGAGGCGGAAACGGGGCTCCCCTGGATGTGTGCGGGACCCCACTTGCTTCCTCTCGAGTGGAGATGGATATGTCGCGGAACTGCTTGAGTTGCAGCAAGGGTGTGAAGGACCCTTTGGAAGTTTCAGTGGTTAGATGTGATTAGCCTCGAGAAGCCTCAGCGGAAATGGGCCTCATCTCGCCTGGAGGGCAAAACCTCCTGGATTTTCTCGAGTTGCAGCAGGTGCTCTCGACTTACAATGGGGACCTCAGGGACCCGCTCTGGTGGCCTCAGGAAAAGCCATTCCCCATGCGAGTTCCTCGGGGGCCTCTCGGGATTCCTCTCCCGTCGATGTCGGGGCCTAAGACCTTGTGTGGAGTAGGGCCAGAACCTGAGGATTCCTCTCCAGTGCTGACATGGATCTTGGGGTACTTCTGGAGTCTCCCCAGGGGAGTCAGTCCACGTCTCGAATGCGGTCATGCACTTGCGCTATCCTCCAGAGCGGTAGCAGCAGTGTCAAGCAGTCCGCCGCGTTCATCAAAGGATCTATGGTTTTCCCTCGAGTCTTTCCCTCGAGGCTTTCCCACGAGGCTTTTCCACAGGGCTGTCCCACGTGCACACGTGGTGGGAGTCGATCCTCGGCTTGAACGTCAAGGCAGTGCCGGGAAAACAGGTTCCTCTGGAATGGACTGACACATCTGGGGGACTCTTGGAATGGTGGCATGACCCTGGAGTTCCTCTCGCCTTTCCTGTGGAGAGCGCCTCCTCTTGAGATGCGACGGGAACGCCATGAATTCTTTCCCTTCAAAACAGGGAAAGGATCCCTCATCTCGAGCTAGGAGGCGGAAACGGGGCTCCCCTGGATGTGTGCGGGACCCCACGTGCTTCCTCTCGAGTGGAGACGGGTATGTCGCGGAACTGCTTGAGTTGCAGCAAGGGTGTGAAGGACCCTTTGGAAGTTCCAATGGTTAGATGTGATTAGCCTCGAGAAGCCTCAGCGGAAATGGACCTCATCTCGCCTGGAGGGCAAAACCTCCTGGATTTTCTCGAGTTGCGGCAGGTGCTCTCGACTTACGACGGGGACCTCAGGGACCCGCTCTGGTGGCCTCAGGAAAGGCCAGTCCCAATGCGAATTCCTCGGGGGCCTCTCGGGATTACTCTCCCGTCGATGCCGGGGCCTAAGACCTTGTGTGGAGTCGGGGCCGGAACCTGAGGATTCCTCTCCAGTGCTGACATGGATCTTGGGGTACTTCTGGAGTCTCCCCAGGGGAGTCAGTCCTCGTCTCGAATGCGGGCATGCACTTGCGCTTTCCTCCAGAGCGGTAGCAGCAGTGTCACGCAGTCCGCCGCGTGGATCAAAGGATCTATGGTTTTCCCTCGAGTCTTTCCCACGAGGCTTTCCCACGAGGCTTTCCCACAGGGCTGTCCCACGTGCACACGTGGTGGGAGTCGATCCTCGGCTTGAACGTCAAGGCAGTGCAGGGAAAACAGGCTCCTCTGTAATGGACTGACACATCTGGGCGTCTCTTGGAATGGTGGCACGACCCTGGAGTTCCTCTCGCCTTTCCTGTGGAGAGCGCCTCCTCTTGAGATGCGACGGGAACGCCGGGAATTCTTTCCCTACGAAACAGGGAAAGGATCCCTCATCTCGAGCTAGGAGGCGGAAACGGGGCTCCCCTGGATGTGTTCGGGACCCAACGTGCTTCCTCTCGAGTGGAGACGGGTATTTCGGGGAACTTCTTGAGTTGCAGCAAGGGTGTGAAGGACCCTTTGGAAGTTCCAGTGGTTAGAAGTGATTAGCCTCGAGAAGCCTCAGCGGAAATGGGCCTCATCTCGCCTGGAGAGCAAAACCTCCTGGATTTTCTCGAGTTGCGGCAGGTGCTCTCGACTTACGACGGGGAACTCAGAGACCCGCTCTGGTGGCCTCAGGAAAGGCCAGTCCCCATGCGAGTTCCTCGGGTCCTCTCGGGATTCCTCTCCCGTCGATGCTGGGGCCTAAGCCCTTGTGTGGAGTAGGGGCCGGATCCTGAGGATTCCTCTCCAGTGCTGACATGGATCTTGGGGTACTTCTGGAGTCTCCCCAGGGGAGTCAGTCCTCGTCTCGAATGCGGGCATGCACTTGCGCTTTCCTCCAGAGCGGTAGCAGCAGTGTCACGCAGTCCACCGCGTGGATCAAAGGATCTATGGTTTTCCCTCGAGTCTTTCCCACGAGGCTTTCCCACGAGGCTTTCCCACAGGGCTGTACCACGTGCACACGTGGTGGGAGTCGATCCTCGGCTTGAACGTCAAGGCAGTGCAGGGAAAACAGGTTCCTCTGGAATGGACTGACACATCTGTGGGACTCTTGGAATGGGGGCACGACCCTGGAGTTCCTCTTGCCTTTCCTGTGGAGAGCTCCTCCTCTTGAGATGCGACGGGAACGCCGGGAATTCTTTCCCTACGAAACAGGGAAAGGATCACTCATCTCGAGCTAAGAGGCGGAAACGGGGCTCCCCTGGATGTGTGCGGGAACCCACGTGCTTCCACTCGAGTGGAGACGGGTATGTCGGGGAACTTCTTGAGTTGCAGCAAGGGTGTGAAGGACCCTTTGGAAGTTCCAGTGGTTAGACGTGATTAGCCTCGAGAAGCCTCAGCGGAAATGGGCCTCATCTCGCCTGGAGGGCAAAACCTCCTGGATTTTCTCGAGTTGCGGCAGGTACTCTCGACTTACGACGGGGACTTCAGGGACCCGCTCTGGTGGCCTCAGGAAAGGCCAGTCCCCATGCGAGTTCCTCGGGGGCCTCTCGGGATTCCTCTCCCTTCGATGCCGGGGCCTAAGACCTTGTGTGGAGTCGGGGCCGGAACCTGAGGATTCCTCTCCAGTGCTGACATGGATCTTGGGGTACTTCTGGAGTCTCCCCAGGGGAGTCAGTCCTCGTCTCGAATGCGGAAATGCACTTGCGCTTTCCTCCAGAGCGGTAGCAGCAGTGTCACGCAGTCCGCCGCGTGGATCAAAGGATCTATGGTTTTCACTCGAGTCTTTCCCACGAGGCTTTCCCACGAGGCTTTCCCACAGGGCTGTCCCACGTGCACACGTGGTGGGAGTCGATCCTCGGCTTGAACGTCAAGGCAGTGCAGGGAAAACAGGTTCCTCTGGAATGGACTGACACATCTGGGGGTCTCTTGGAATGGTGCCACAACCCTGGAGTTCCTCTCGCCTTTCCTGTGGAGAGCGCCACCTCTTGAGATGCGACGGGAACGCCGGGAATTCTTTCCCTACGAAACAGGGAAAGGATCCTCATCTCGAGCTAGGAGGCGGAAACGGGGCTCCCCTGGATGTGTGCGGGACCCCACGTCCTTCCTCTGGAGTGGAGACGGGTATGTCGCGGAACTGCTTCAGTTGCAGCAAGGGTGTGAAGGACCCTTTGGAAGTTCCAGTGGTTAGACGTGATTAGCCTCTAGAAGCCTCAGCGGAAATGGGCCTCATCTCGCCTGGAGGGCAAAACCTCCTGGATTTTCTCGAGTTGCGGCAGGTGCTCTCGACTTACGACGGGGACCTCAGGGACCCGCTCTGGTGGCCTCAGGAAAGGCCAGTCCCCATGCGAGTTCCTCGGGGGCCACTCGGGATTCCTCTCCCGTCGATGCCGGGGCCTAAGACCTTTTGTGGAGTCGGGGCCGGAACCTGAGGATTCCTGGCCAGTGCTGACATGGATCTTGGGGTACTTCTGGAGTCTCCCCAGGGGAGTCAGTCCTCGTCTCGAATGCGGGCATGCACTTGCGCTTTCCTCCAGAGCGGTAGCAGCAGTGTCACGCAGTCCGCCGCGTGGATCAAAGGATCTATGGTTTTCCCTCGAGTCTTTCCCACGAGGCTTTCCCATGAGGCTTTCCCACAGGGCTGTCCCACGTGCACACGTGGTGGGAGTCGATCCTCGGCTTGAACGTCAAGGCAGTGCAGGGAAAACAGGTTCCTCTGGAATGGACTGACACATCTGGGGGACTCTTGGAATGGTGGCACGACGCTGGAGTTCCTCTCGCCTTTCCTGTGGAGAGCGCCTCCTCTTGAAATGCGACGGGAACGCCGGGAATTCTTTCCCTACGAAACAGGGAAAGGATCCCTCATCTCGAGCTAGGAGGCGGAAACGGGGCTCCCCTGGATGTGTGCGGGAACCCACGTGCTTCCTCTCGAGTGGAGACGGGTATGTCGGGGAACTTCTTGAGTTGCAGCAAGGGTGTGAAGGACCCTTTGGAAGTTCCAGTGGTTAGACGTGATTAGCCTCGAGAAGCTTCAGCGGAAATGGGCCTCATCTCGCCTGGAGGGCAAAACCTCCTGGATTTTCTCGAGTTGCGGCAGGTGCTCTCGACTTACGACGGGGACCTCAGGGACCCGCTCTGGTGGCCTCAGGAAAGGCCAGTCCCCATGCGAGTTCCTCGGGGGCCTCTCGGGATTCCTCTCCCGTCGATGCCGGGGCCTAAGACCTTGTGTGGAGTCGGGGCCGGACCTGAGGATTCCTCTCCAGTGCTGACATGGATCTGGGGTACTTCTGGAGTCTCCCCAGGGGAGTCAGTCCTCGTCTCGAATGCGGGCATGCACTTGCGCTTTCCTCCAGAGCGGTAGCAGCAGTGTCACGCAGTCCGCCGCGTGGATCAAAGGATCTATGGTTTTCCCTCGAGTCATTCCCAAGAGGCTTTCCCACGAGGCTTTCCCACAGGGCTGTCCCACGTGCACACGTGGTGGGAGTCGATCCTCGGCTTGAACATCAAGGCAGTGCAGGGAAAACAGGTTCCTCTGGAATGGACTGACACATCTGGGGGACTCTTGGAATGGTGGCACGACCCTGGAGTTCCTCTCGCCTTTCCTGTGGAGAGCGCCTCCTCTTGAGATGCGACGGGAACGCCGGGAATTCTTTCCCTACGAAACAGGGAAAGGATCCCTCATCTCGAGCTAGGAGGCGGAAACGGGGCTCCCCTGGATGTGTGCGGGACCCCACGTGCTTCCTCTCGAGTGGAGACGGGTATGTCGGGGAACTTCTTGAGTTGCAGCAAGCTGTGAAGGACCCTTTGGAAGTTCCAGTGGTTAGACGTGATTGGCCTCGAGAAGCCTCAGCAGAAATGGGCCTCATCTCGCCTGGAGGGCAAAACCTCCTGGATTTTCTCGAGTTGCGGCAGGTGCTCTCGACTTACGACGGGGACCTCAGGGACCCGCTCTGGTGGCCTCAGGAAAGGCCAGTCCCCATGCGAGTTCCTCGGTGGCCTCTCGGGATTCCTCTCCCGTCGATGCCGGGGCCTAAGACCTTGTGTGGAGTCGGGGCCGGAACCTGAGGATTCCTCTCCAGTGCTGACATGGACCTTGGGTTATTTCTGGAGTCTCCCCAGGGGAGTCAGTCCTCGTCTCGAATGCGGGCATGCACTTGCGCTTTCCTCCAGAGCGGTAGCAGCAGTGTCACGCAGTCCGCCGCGTGGATCAAAGGATCTATGGTTTTCCCTCGAGTCTTTCCCACGAGGCTTTCCCACGAGGCTTTCCCACAGGGCTGTCCCACGTGCACACGTGGTGGGAGTCGATCCTCGGCTTGAACGTCAAGGCAGTGCAGGGAAAACAGGTTCCTCTGGAATGGACTGACACATCTGGGGGACTCTTGGAATGGTGGCATGACCCTGGAGTTCCTCTCGCCTTTCCTGTGGAGAGCGCCTCCTCTTGAGATGCGACGGGAACGCCGGGAATTCTTTCCCTACGAAACAGGGAAAGGATCCCTCATCTCGAGCTAGGAGGCGGAAACGGGGCTCCCCTGGATGTGTGCGGGACCCACGTTCTTCCTCTCGAGTGGAGACGGGTATGTCGGGGAACTTCTTGAGTTGCAGCAAGGGTGTGAAGGACCCTTTGGAAGTTCCAGCGGTTAGATGTGATTGGCCTCGAGAAGCCTCAGCGGAAATGGGCCTCATCTCGCCTGGAGGGCAAAACCTCCTGGATTTTCTCGAGTTGCGGCAGGTGCTCTCGACTTACGACGGGGACCTCAGGGACCCGCTCTGGTGGCCTCAGGAAAGGCCAGTCCCCATGCGAGTTCCTCGGGGGCCTCTCGGGATTCCTCTCCAGTCGATGCCGGGGCCTAAGACCTTGTGTGGAGTCGGGGCCGGAACCTGAGGATTCCTCTCCAGTGCTGACATGGATCTTGGGGTACCTCTGGAGTCTCCCCAGGGGAGTCAGTCCTCGTCTCGAATGTGGGCATGCACTTGCGCTTTCCTCCAGTGCGGTAGCAGCAGTGTCACGCAGTCCGCCGCGTGGATCAAAGGATCTATGGTTTTCCCTCGAGTCTTTCCCACGAGGCTTTCACACGAGGCTTTCCCACAGGGCTGTCCCACGTGCACACGTGGTGGGAGTCGATCCTCGGCTTGAACGTCAAGGCAGTGCAGGGAAAAATGGTTCCTCTGGAATGGACTGACACATCTGGGGGACTCTTGGAATGGTGTCTCGACCCTGGAGTTCCTCTCGCCTTTCCTGTGGAGAGCCCCTCCTCTTGAGATGCGACGGGAACGCCGGGAATTCTTTCCCTACGAAACAGGGAAAGGATCCCTCATCTCGAGCTAGGAGGCGGAAACGGGGCTCCCCTGGATGTGTGCGGGACCCCACGTGCTTCCTCTCGAGTGGAGACGGGTATGTCGGGAAACTTCTTGAGTTGCAGCAAGGGTGTGAAGGACCCTTTGGAAGTTCAAGTGGTTAGATGTGATTGGCCTCGAGAAGCCTTAGCGGAAATGGGCCTCATCTCGCCTGGAGGGCAAAACCTCCTGGATTTTCTCGAGTTGCGGCAGGTGCTCTCGACTTACGACGGGGACCTCAGGGAACCGCTCTGGTGGCCTCAGGAAAGGCCAGTCCCTATGCGAGTTCCTCGGGGGCCTCTCGGGATTCCTCTCCCGTCTATGCCGGGGTCTAAGACCTTGTGTGGAGTTGGGGCCGGAACCTGAGGATTCCTCTCCAGTGCTGACATGGATCTTGGGGTACTTCTGGAGTCTCCCCAGGGGAGTCAGTCCTCGTCTCGAATGCGGGCATGCACTTGCGCTTTCCTCCAGAGCGGGAGCAGCAGTGTCACGCAGTCTGCCGCGTGGATCAAAGGATCTATGGTTTTCCCTCGAGTCTTTCCCACGAGGCTTTCCCACGAGGCTTTCCCACAGGGCTGTCCCACGTGCACACGTGGGGGGAGTCGATCCTCGGCTTGAACGTCAAGGCAGTGCAGGGAAAACAGGTTCCTTTTGAATGGACTGACACATCTGGGGGACTCTTGGAATGGTGGCACGACCCTGGAGTTCCTCTCGCCTTTCCTGTGGAGAGCGCCTCCTCTTGAGATGCGACGGGAACGCCGGGAATTCTTTCCCTACGAAACAGGGAAAGGATCCCTCATCTCGAGCTAGGAGGCGGAAACGGGGCTCCGCTGGATGTGTGCGGGACCCACGTGCTTCCTCTCGAGTGGAGACGGGTATGTCGGGGAACTTCTTGAGTTGCAGCAAGGGTGTGAAGGACCCTTTGGAAGTTCCAGTGTTTAGACGTGATTAGCCTCGAGAAGCCGCAGCGGAAATGAGCCTCATCTCGCCTGGAGTGCAAAACCTCCTGGATTTTCTCGAGTTGCGGCAAGTGATCTCGACTTACGACGGGGACCTCAGGGAGCCGCTCTGGTGGCCTCAGGAAAAGCCAGCCCCCATGCGAGTTCCTCGGGGGCCTCTCGGGATCCCTCTCCCGTCGATGCCGGGGCCTAAGACCTTGTGTGGAGTCGGGGCCGGACCTGAGGATTCCTCTCCAGTGCTGACATGGATCTGGGGTACTTCTGGAGTCTCCCCAGGGGAGTCAGTCCTCGTCTCGAATGCGGGCATGCACTTGCGCTTTCCTCCAGAGCGGTAGCAGCAGTGTCACGCAGTCCGCCGCGTGGATCAAAGGATCTATGGTTTTCCCTCGAGTCATTCCCAAGAGGCTTTCCCACGAGGCTTTCCCACAGGGCTGTCCCACGTGCACACGTGGTGGGAGTCGATCCTCGGCTTGAACATCAAGGCAGTGCAGGGAAAACAGGTTCCTCTGGAATGGACTGACACATCTGGGGGACTCTTGGAATGGTGGCACGACCCTGGAGTTCCTCTCGCCTTTCCTGTGGAGAGCGCCTCCTCTTGAGATGCGACGGGAACGCCGGGAATTCTTTCCCTACGAAACAGGGAAAGGATCCCTCATCTCGAGCTAGGAGGCGGAAACGGGGCTCCCCTGGATGTGTGCGGGACCCCACGTGCTTCCTCTCGAGTGGAGACGGGTATGTCGGGGAACTTCTTGAGTTGCAGCAAGCTGTGAAGGACCCTTTGGAAGTTCCAGTGGTTAGACGTGATTGGCCTCGAGAAGCCTCAGCAGAAATGGGCCTCATCTCGCCTGGAGGGCAAAACCTCCTGGATTTTCTCGAGTTGCGGCAGGTGCTCTCGACTTACGACGGGGACCTCAGGGACCCGCTCTGGTGGCCTCAGGAAAGGCCAGTCCCCATGCGAGTTCCTCGGTGGCCTCTCGGGATTCCTCTCCCGTCGATGCCGGGGCCTAAGACCTTGTGTGGAGTCGGGGCCGGAACCTGAGGATTCCTCTCCAGTGCTGACATGGACCTTGGGGTATTTCTGGAGTCTCCCCAGGGGAGTCAGTCCTCGTCTCGAATGCGGGCATGCACTTGCGCTTTCCTCCAGAGCGGTAGCAGCAGTGTCACGCAGTCCGCCGCGTGGATCAAAGGATCTATGGTTTTCCCTCGAGTCTTTCCCACGAGGCTTTCCCACTAGGCTTTCCCACAGGGCTGTCCCACGTGCACACGTGGTGGGAGTCGATCCTCGGCTTGAACGTCAAGGCAGTGCAGGGAAAACAGGTTCCTCTGGAATGGACTGACACATCTGGGGGACTCTTGGAATGGTGGCATGACCCTGGAGTTCCTCTCGCCTTTCCTGTGGAGAGCGCCTCCTCTTGAGATGCGACGGGAACGCCGGGAATTCTTTCCCTACGAAACAGGGAAAGGATCCCTCATCTCGAGCTAGGAGGCGGAAACGGGGCTCCCCTGGATGTGTGCGGGACCCACGTTCTTCCTCTCGAGTGGAGACGGGTATGTCGGGGAACTTCTTGAGTTGCAGCAAGGGTGTGAAGGACCCTTTGGAAGTTCCAGCGGTTAGATGTGATTGGCCTCGAGAAGCCTCAGCGGAAATGGGCCTCATCTCGCCTGGAGGGCAAAACCTCCTGGATTTTCTCGAGTTGCGGCAGGTGCTCTCGACTTACGACGGGGACCTCAGGGACCCGCTCTGGTGGCCTCAGGAAAGGCCAGTCCCCATGCGAGTTCCTCGGGGGCCTCTCGGGATTCCTCTCCAGTCGATGCCGGGGCCTAAGACCTTGTGTGGAGTCGGGGCCGGAACCTGAGGATTCCTCTCCAGTGCTGACATGGATCTTGGGGTACCTCTGGAGTCTCCCCAGGGGAGTCAGTCCTCGTCTCGAATGTGGGCATGCACTTGCGCTTTCCTCCAGAGCGGTAGCAGCAGTGTCACGCAGTCCGCCGCGTGGATCAAAGGATCTATGGTTTTCCCTCGAGTCTTTCCCACGAGGCTTTCACACGAGGCTTTCCCACAGGGCTGTCCCACGTGCACACGTGGTGGGAGTCGATCCTCGGCTTGAACGTCAAGGCAGTGCAGGGAAAAATGGTTCCTCTGGAATGGACTGACACATCTGGGGGACTCTTGGAATGGTGTCTCGACCCTGGAGTTCCTCTCGCCTTTCCTGTGGAGAGCCCCTCCTCTTGAGATGCGACGGGAACGCCGGGAATTCTTTCCCTACGAAACAGGGAAAGGATCCCTCATCTCGAGCTAGGAGGCGGAAACGGGGCTCCCCTGGATGTGTGCGGGACCCCACGTGCTTCCTCTCGAGTGGAGACGGGTATGTCGGGAAACTTCTTGAGTTGCAGCAAGGGTGTGAAGGACCCTTTGGAAGTTCAAGTGGTTAGATGTGATTGGCCTCGAGAAGCCTTAGCGGAAATGGGCCTCATCTCGCCTGGAGGGCAAAACCTCCTGGATTTTCTCGAGTTGCGGCAGGTGCTCTCGACTTACGACGGGGACCTCAGGGAACCGCTCTGGTGGCCTCAGGAAAGGCC
The DNA here is from genome assembly GCF_042477335.2 of Ovis canadensis. Classification (NCBI taxonomy): domain Eukaryota; kingdom Metazoa; phylum Chordata; class Mammalia; order Artiodactyla; family Bovidae; genus Ovis; species Ovis canadensis. The sequence continues at coordinate 10,347,637 of NC_091262.1, forward strand.
AGTCCCTATGCGAGTTCCTCGGGGGCCTCTCGGGATTCCTCTCCCGTCTATGCCGGGGTCTAAGACCTTGTGTGGAGTTGGGGCCGGAACCTGAGGATTCCTCTCCAGTGCTGACATGGATCTTGGGGTACTTCTGGAGTCTCCCCAGGGGAGTCAGTCCTCGTCTCGAATGCGGGCATGCACTTGCGCTTTCCTCCAGAGCGGGAGCAGCAGTGTCACGCAGTCTGCCGCGTGGATCAAAGGATCTATGGTTTTCCCTCGAGTCTTTCCCACGAGGCTTTCCCACGAGGCTTTCCCACAGGGCTGTCCCACGTGCACACGTGGGGGGAGTCGATCCTCGGCTTGAACGTCAAGGCAGTGCAGGGAAAACAGGTTCCTTTTGAATGGACTGACACATCTGGGGGACTCTTGGAATGGTGGCACGACCCTGGAGTTCCTCTCGCCTTTCCTGTGGAGAGCGCCTCCTCTTGAGATGCGACGGGAACGCCGGGAATTCTTTCCCTACGAAACAGGGAAAGGATCCCTCATCTCGAGCTAGGAGGCGGAAACGGGGCTCCGCTGGATGTGTGCGGGACCCACGTGCTTCCTCTCGAGGGGAGACGGGTATGTCGGGGAACTTCTTGAGTTGCAGCAAGGGTGTGAAGGACCCTTTGGAAGTTCCAGTGTTTAGACGTGATTAGCCTCGAGAAGCCTCAGCGGAAAAGAGCCTCATCTCGCCTGGAGTGCAAAACCTCCTGGATTTTCTCGAGTTGCGGCAAGTGATCTCGACTTACGACGGGGACCTCAGGGAGCCGCTCTGGTGGCCTCAGGAAAAGCCAGCCCCCATGCGAGTTCCTCGGGGGCCTCTCGGGATCCCTCTCCCGTCGATGCCGGGGCCTAAGACCTTGTGTGGAGTCGGGGCCGGACCTGAGGATTCCTCTCCAGTGCTGATATGGATCTTGGGGTACTTCTGGAGTCTCCCCAGGGGAGTCAGTCCTCGTCTCGAATGCGGGCATGCACTTGTGCTTTCCTCCAGAGCGGTAGCAGCAGTGTCACGCAGTCCGCCGCGTGGATCAAAGGATCTATGGTATTCCCTCGAGTCTTTCCCACGAGGCTTTCCCACGAGGCTTTCCCACAGGGCTGTCCCACGTGCACACGTGGTGGGAGTCGATCCTCGGCTTGAACGTCAAGGCAGTGCAGGGAAAACAGGTTCCTCTGGAATGGACTGACACATCTGGTGGTCTCTTGGAATGGTGGCACGACCCTGGAGTTCCTCTCGCCTTTCCTGTGGAGAGCGCCTCCTCTTGAGATGCGACGGGAACGCCGGGAATTCTTTCCCTGCGAAACAGGGAAAGGATCCCTCATCTCGAGCTAGGAGGCGGAAACGGGGCTCCCCTGGATGTGTGCGGGACCCCACGTGTTTCCTCTCGAGTGGAGACGGGTATGTCGGGGAAGTTCTTGAGTTGCAGCAAGGGTGTGAAGGACCCTTTGGAAGTTCCAGTGGTTAGACGTGATTAGCCTCGAGAAGCCTCAGGGGAAATGGGCCTCATCTCGCCTGAAGGGCAAAACCTCCTGGATTTTCTCGAGTTGCGGCAGGTGCTCTCGACTTACGACGGGGACCTCAGGGACCCGCTCTGGTGGCCTCAGGAAAGGCCAGTCCCCATGCGAGTTCCTCGGGGGCGTCTCGGGATTCCTCTCCCGTCGATTCCGGGGCCTAAGACCTTGTGTGGAGTCGGGGCCGGAACCTGAGGATTCCTCTCCAGTGCTGACATGGATCTTGGGGTACTTCTGGAGTCTCCCCAGGGGAGTCAGTCCTCGTCTCGAATGCGGGCATGCACTTGCGCTTTCCTCCAGAGCGGTAGCAGCAGTGTCACGCAGTCCGCCGCGTGGATCAAAGGATCTATGGTTTTCCCTCGAGTCTTTCCCACGAGGCTTTCCCACGAGGCTTTCCCACAGGGCTGTCCCACGTGCACACGTGGTGGGAGTCGATCCTCGGCTTGAACGTCAAGGCAGTGCAGGGAAAACAGGTTCCTCTGGAATGGACTGACACATCTGGGGGACTCTTGGAATGGTGGCATGACCCTGGAGTTCCTCTCGCCTTTCCTGTGGAGAGCGCCTCCTCTTGAGATGCGACGGGAACGCCGGGAATTCTTTCCCTACGAAACAGGGAAAGGATCCCTCATCTCGAGCTAGGAGGCGGAAACGGGGCTCCCCTGGATGTGTGCGGGACCCACGTGCTTCCTCTCGAGTGGAGACGGGTATGTCGGGGAACTTCTTGAGTTGCAGCAAGGGTGTGAAGGACCCTTTGGAAGTTCCAGTGGTTAGACGTGATTAGCCTCGAGAAGCCTCAGCGGAAATGGGCCTCATCTCGCCTGGAGGGCAAAACCTCCTGGATTTTCTCGAGTTGTGGCAGGTGCTCTCGACATACGACGGGGACCTCAGGGACCCGCTCTGGTGGCCTCAGGAAAGGCCAGTCCCCATGCGAGTTCCTCGGGGGCATCTCGGGATTCCTCTCCCGACGATGCCGGGGCCTAAGACCTTGTGTGGAGTCGGGGCCGGAACCTGAGGATTCCTCTCCAGTGCTGACATGGGTCTGGGGTACTTCTGGAGTCTCCCCAGGGGAGTCAGTCCTCGTCTCGAATGCGGGCATGCACTTGCGCTTTCCTCCAGAGCGGTAGCAGCAGTGTCACGCAGTCCGCCGCGTGGATCAAAGGATCTATGGTTTTCCCTCGAGTCTTTCCCACGAGGCTTTCCCACGAGGCTTTCCCACAGGGCTGTCCCACGTGCACACGTGGTGGGAGTCGATCCTCGGCTTGAACGTCAAGGCAGTGCAGGGAAAACAGGTTCCTCTGGAATGGACTGACACATCTGGGGGACTCTTGGATTGGTGGCACGACCCTGGAATTCCTCTCGCCTTTCCTGTGGAGAGCGCCTCCTCTTGAGATGCGACGGGAACGCCGGGAATTCTTTCCCTACGAAACAGGGAAAGGATCCCTCATCTCGAGCTAGGAGGCGGAAACGGGGCTCCCCTGGATGTGTGCGGGACCCACGTGCTTCCTCTCGAGTGGAGACGGGTATGTCGGGGAACTTCTTGAGTTGCAGCAAGGGTGTGAAGGACCCTTTGGAAGTTCCAGTGGTTAGATGTGATTAGCCTCGAGAAGCCTCAGCGGAAATGGGCCTCATCGCGCCTGGAGGGCAAAACCTCCTGGATTTTCTCGAGTTGCGGCAGGTGCTCTCGACTTACGACGGGGACCTCAGGGACCCGCTCTGGTGGCCTCAGGAAAGGCCAGTCCCCATGCGAGTTCCTCGGGGGCGTCTCGGGATTCCTCTCCCGTCGATTCCGGGGCCTAAGACCTTGTGTGGAGTCGGGGCCGGAACCTGAGGATTCCTCTCCAGTGCTGACATGGATCTTGGGGTACTTCTGGAGTCTCCCCAGGGGAGTCAGTCCTCGTCTCGAATGCGGGCATGCACTTGCGCTTTCCTCCAGAGCGGTAGCAGCAGTGTCACGCAGTCCGCCGCGTGGATCAAAGGATCTATGGTTTTCCCTCGAGTCTTTCCCACGAGGCTTTCCCACGAGGCTTTCCCACAGGGCTGTCCCACGTGCACACGTGGTGGGAGTCGATCCTCGGCTTGAACGTCAAGGCAGTGCAGGGAAAACAGGTTTCTCTGTAATGGACTGACACATCTGGGGGACTCTTGGAATGGTGGCATGACCCTGGAGTTCCTCTCGCCTTTCCTGTGGAGAGCGCCTCCTCTTGAGATGCGACGGGAACGCCGGGAATTCTTTCCCTACGAAACAGGGAAAGGATCCCTCATCTCGAGCTAGGAGGCGGAAACGGGGCTCCCCTGGATGTGTGCGGGACCCACGTGCTTCCTCTCGAGCGGAGACGGGTATGTCGGGGAACTTCTTGAGTTGCAGCAAGGGTGTGAAGGACCCTTTGGAAGTTCCAGTGGTTAGACGTGATTAGCCTCGAGAAGCCTCAGCGGAAATGGGCCTCATCTCGCCTGGAGGGCAAAACCTCCTGGATTTTCTCGAGTTGTGGCAGGTGCTCTCGACATACGACGGGGACCTCAGGGACCCGCTCTGGTGGCCTCAGGAAAGGCCAGTCCCCATGCGAGTTCCTCGGGGGCATCTCGGGATTCCTCTCCCGACGATGCCGGGGCCTAAGACCTTGTGTGGAGTCGGGGCCGGAACCTGAGGATTCCTCTCCAGTGCTGACATGGGTCTGGGGTACTTCTGGAGTCTCCCCAGGGGAGTCAGTCCTCGTCTCGAATGCGGGCATGCACTTGCGCTTTCCTCCAGAGCGGTAGCAGCAGTGTCACGCAGTCCGCCGCGTGGATCAAAGGATCTATGGTTTTCCCTCGAGTCTTTCCCACGAGGCTTTCCCACGAGGCTTTCCCACAGGGCTGTCCCACGTGCACACGTGGTGGGAGTCGATCCTCGGCTTGAACGTCAAGGCAGTGCAGGGAAAACAGGTTCCTCTGGAATGGACTGACACATCTGGGGGACTCTTGGATTGGTGGCACGACCCTGGAGTTCCTCTCGCCTTTCCTGTGGAGAGCGCCTCCTCTTGAGATGCGACGGGAACGCCGGGAATTCTTTCCCTACGAAACAGGGAAAGGATCCCTCATCTCGAGCTAGGAGGCGGAAACGGGGCTCCCCTGGATGTGTGCGGGACCCACGTGCTTCCTCTCGAGTGGAGACGGGTATGTCGGGGAACTTCTTGAGTTGCAGCAAGGGTGTGAAGGACCCTTTGGAAGTTCCAGTGGTTAGATGTGATTAGCCTCGAGAAGCCTCAGCGGAAATGGGCCTCATCGCGCCTGGAGGGCAAAACCTCCTGGATTTTCTCGAGTTGCGGCAGGTGCTCTCGACTTACGACGGGGACCTCAGGGACCCGCTCTGGTGGCCTCAGGAAAGGCCAGTCCCCATGCGAGTTCCTCGGGGGCCTCTCGGGATTCCTCTCCCGTCGATGCCGGGGCCTAAGACCTTGTGTGGAGTCGGGGCCGGAACCTGAGGATTCCTCTCCAGTGCTGACATGGATCTTGGGGTACTTCTGGAGTCTCCCCAGGGGAGTCAGTCCTCGTCTCGAATGCGGGCATGCACTTGCGCTTTCCTCCAGAGCGATAGCAGCAGTGTCACGCAATCCGCCGCGTGGATCAAAGGATCTATGGTTTTCCCTCGAGTCTTTCCCCCGAGACTTTCCCACGAGGCTTTCCCACAGGGCTGTCCCACGTGCACACGTGGTGGGAGTCGCTCCTCGGCTTGAACGTCAAGGCAGTGCAGGGAAAACAGGTTCCTCTGGAATGGACTGACACATCTGGGGGACTCTTGGAATGGTGGCACGACCCTGGAGTTCCTCTCGCCTTTCCTGTGGAGAGCGCCTCCTCTTGAGATGCGACGGGAACGCCGGGAATTCTTTCCCTACGAAACAGGGAAAGGATCCCTCATCTCGAGCTAGGAGGCGGAAACGGGGCTCCCCTGGATGTGTGCGGGACCCACGTGCTTCCTCTCGAGTGGAGACGGGTATGTCGGGGAACTTCTTGAGTTGCAGCAAGGGTGTGAAGGACCCTTTGGAAGTTCCAGTGGTTAGACGTGATTAGCCTCGAGAAGCCTCAGCGGAAATGGGCCTCATCTCGCCTGGAGGGCAAAACCTCCTGGATTTTCTCGAGTTGCGGCAGGTGCTCTCGACTTACGACGGGGACCTCAGGGACCCGCTCTGGTGGCCTCAGGAAAGGCCAGTCCCCATGCGAGTTCCTCGGGGGCGTCTCGGGATTCCTCTCCAGTCGATGCCGGGGCCTAAGACCTTGTGTGGAGTCGGGGCCGGAACCTGAGGATTCCTCTCCAGTGCTGACATGGATCTGGGGTACTTCTGGAGTCTCCCCAGGGGAGTCAGTCCTCGTCTCGAATGCGGGCATGCACTTGCGCTTTCCTCCAGAGCGGTAGCAGCAGTGTCACGCAGTCCGCCGCGTGGATCAAAGGATCTATGGTTTTCCCTCGAGTCTTTCCCACGAGGCTTTCCCACGAGGCTTTCCCACAGGGCTGTCCCACGTGCACACGTGGTGGGAGTCGATCCTCGGCTTGAACGTCAAGGCAGTGCAGGGAAAACAGGTTCCTCTGGAATGGACTGACACATCTGGGGGACTCTTGGAATGGTGGCACGACCCTGGAGTTCCTCTCGCCTTTCCTGTGGAGAGCGCCTCCTCTTGAGATGCGACGGGAACGCCGGGAATTCTTTCCCTACGAAACAGGGAAAGGATCCCTCATCTCGAGCTAGGAGGCGGAAACGGGGCTCCCCTGGATGTGTGCGGGACCCACGTGCTTCCTCTCGAGTGGAGACGGGTATGTCGGGGAACTTCTTGAGTTGCAGCAAGGGTGTGAAGGACCCTTTGGAAGTTCCAGTGGTTAGATGTGATTGGCCTTGAGAAGCCTCAGCGGAAATGGGCCTCATCTCGCCTGGAGGGCAAAACCTCCTGGATTTTCTCGAGTTGCGGCAGGTGCTCTCGACTTACGACGGGGACCTCAGGGACCCGCTCTGGTGGCCTCAGGAAAGGCCAGTCCCCATGCGAGTTCCTCGGGGGCGTCTCGGGATTCCTCTCCCGTCGATGCCGGGGCCTAAGACCTTGTGTGGAGTCGGGGCCGGAACCTGAGGATTCCTCTCCAGTGCTGACATGGATCTTGGGGTACTTCTGGAGTCTCCCCAGGGGAGTCAGTCCTCGTCTCGAATGCGGGCATGCACTTGCGCTTTCCTCCAGAGCGGTAGCAGCAGTGTCACGCAGTCCGCCGCGTGGATCAAAGGATCTATGGTTTTCCCTCGAGTCTTTCCCACGATGCTTTCCCACGAGGCTTTCCCACAGGGCTGTCCCACGTGCACACGTGGTGGGAGTCGATCCTCGGCTTGAACGTCAAGGCAGTGCAGGGAAAACAGGTTCCTCTGGAATGGACTGACACATCTGGGGGACTCTTGGAATGGTGGCACGACCCTGGAGTTCCTGTCGACTTTCCTGTGGAGAGCGCCTCCTCTTGAGATGCGACGGGAACGCCGGGAATTCTTTCCCTACGAAACAGGGAAAGGATCCCTCATCTCGAGCTAGGAGGCGGAAACGGGGCTCCCCTGGATGTGGGCGGGACATCACGTGCTTCCTCCAGATGGAGACGGGTATGTCGGGGAACTTCTTGAGTTGCAGCACTGGTGTGTAGGACCCTTTGGAAGTTCCAGTGGTTAGATGTGATTGGCCTCGAGAAGCCTCAGCGGAAATGGGCCTCATCTCGCCTGGAGGGCAAAACCTCCTGGATTTTCTCGAGTTGCGGCAGGTGCTCTCGTCTTACGACGGGGACCTCAGGGAACCGCTCTGGTGGCCTCAGGAAAGGCCATTCCCCATGCGAGTTCCTCGGGGCCTCTCGGGATTCCTCTCCCGTCGATGCCGGGGCCTAAGACCTTGTGTGGAGTCGGGGCCGGAACCTGAGGATTCCTCTCCAGTGCTGATATGGATCTTGGGGTACTTCTGGAGTCTCCCCAGGGGAGTCAGTCCTCGTCTCGAATGCGGGCATGCACTTGCGCTTTCCTCCAGAGCGGTAGCAGCAGTGTCACGCAGTCCGCCGCGTGGATCAAAGGATCTATGGTTTTCCCTCGAGTCTTTCCCACGAGTCTTTCCCACGAGGCTTTCCCACAGGGCTGTCCCACGTGCACACGTGGTGGGAGTCGATCCTCGGCTTGAACGTCAAGGCAGTGCAGGGAAAACAGGTTCCTCTGGAATGGACTGACACATCTGGGGGACTCTTGGAATGGTGGCATGACCCTGGAGTTCCTCTCGCCTTTCCTGTGGAGAGCGCCTCCTCTTGAGATGCGACGGGAACGCCGGGAATTCTTTCCCTCCGAAACAGGGTAAGGATCCCTCATTTCGAGCTAGGAGGCGGAAACGGGGCTCCCCTGGATGTGTGCGGGACCCACGTGCTTCCTCTCGATTGGAAACGGGTATGTCGGGGAACTTCTTGAGTTGCAGCAAGGGTGTGAAGGACCCTTTGGAAGTTCCAGTGGTTAGACTTGATTAGCCTCGAGAAGCCTCAGCTGAAATGGGCCTCATCTCGCCTGGAGGGCAAAACCTCCTGGATTTTCTCGAGTTGCGGCAGGTGCTCTCGACTTACGACGGGGACCTCAGGGAACCGCTCTGGTGGCCTCAGGAAAGGCCAGTCCCCATGCGAGTTCCTCGGGGGCGTCTCGGGATTCCTCTCCCGTCGATGCCGGGGCCTAAGACCTTGTGTGGAGTCGGGGCCGGAACCTGAGGATTCCTCTCCAGTGCTGACATGGATCTTGGGGTACTTCTGGAGTCTCCCCAGGGGAGTCAGTCCTCCTCTCCAATGCGGGCATGCACTTGCGCTTTCCTCCAGAGCGGTAGCAGCAGTGTCACGCAGTCCGCCGCGTGGATCAAAGGATCTATGGTTTTCCCTCGAGTCTTTCCCACGAGGCTTTCCCACGAGGCTTTCCCACAGGGCTGTCCCACGTGCACACGTGGGGGGGGTCGATCCTTGGCTTGAACGTCAAGGCAGTGCAGGGAAAACAGGTTCCTCTGGAATGGACTGACACATCTGCGGGACTCTTGGAATGGTGGCACGACCCTGGAGTTCCTCTCGCCTTTCCTGTGGAGAGCGCCTCCTCTTGAGATGCGACGGGAACGCCGGGAATTCTTTCCCTACGAAACAGGGAAAGGATCCCTCATCTCGAGCTAGGAGGCGGAAACGGGGCTCCCCTGGATGTGTGCGGGACCCACGTGCTTCCTCTCGAGTGGAGACGGGTATGTCGGGGAACTTCTTGAGTTGCAGCAAGGGTGTGAAGGACCCTTTGGAAGTTCCAGTGGTTAGACGTGATTAGCCTCGAGAAGCCTCAGCGGAAATGGGCCTCATCTCGCCTGGAGGGCAAAACCTCCTGGATTTTCTCGAGTTGCGGCAGGTGCTCTCGACTTACGACGGGGACCTCAGGGACCCGCTCTGGTGGCCTCAGGAAAGGCCAGTCCCCATGCGAGTTCCTCGGGGGCCTCTCGGGATTCCTCTCCCGTCGATGCCGGGTCCTAAGACCTTGTGTGGAGTCGGGGCCGGAACCTGAGGATTCCTCTCCAGTGCTGACATGGATCTTGGGGTACTTCTGGAGTCTCCCCAGGGGAGTCAGTCCTCGTCTCGAATGAGGGCATGCAATTGCGCTTTCCTCCAGAGCGGTAGCAGCAGTGTCACGCAGTCCGCCGCGTGGATCAAAGGATCTATGGTTTTCCCTCGAGTCTTTCCCACGAGGCTTTCCCACGAGGCTTTCCCACAGGGCTGTCCCACGTGCACACGTGGTGGGAGTCGATCCTCGGCTGGAACGTCAAGGCAGTGCAGGGAAAACAGGTTCCTCTGGAATGGACTGACACATCTGGGGGACTCTTGGAATGGTGGCATGACCCTGGAGTTCCTCTCGCCTTTCCTGTGGAGAGCGCCTCCTCTTGAGATGCGACGGGAACGCCGGGAATTCTTTCCCTACTAAACAGGGAAAGGATCCCTCATCTCGAGCTAGGAGGCGGAAACGGGGCTCCCCTGGATGTGGGCGGGACATCACGTGCTTCCTCCAGATGGAGACGGGTATGTCGGGGAACTTCTTGAGTTGCAGCACTGGTGTGTAGGACCCTTTGGAAGTTCCAGTGGTTAGATGTGATTGGCCTCGAGAAGCCTCAGCGGAAATGGGCCTCATCTCGCCTGGAGGGCAAAACCTCCTGGATTTTCTCGAGTTGCGGCAGGTGCTCTCGTCTTACGACGGGGACCTCAGGGAACCGCTCTGGTGGCCTCAGGAAAGGCCAGTCCCCATGCGAGTTCCTCGGGGCCTCTCGGGATTCCTCTCCCGTCGATGCCGGGGCCTAAGACCTTGTGTGGAGTCGGGGCCGGAACCTGAGGATTCCTCTCCAGTGCTGACATGGATCTTGGGGTACTTCTGGAGTCTCCCCAGGGGAGTCAGTCCTCGTCTCGAATGCGGGCATGCACTTGCGCTTTCCTCCAGAGCGGTAGCAGCAGTGTCACGCAGTCCGCCGCGTGGATCAAAGGATCTATGGTTTTCCCTCGAGTCTTTCCCACGAGGCTTTCCCACGAGGCTTTCCCACAGGGCTGTCCCACGTGCACACGTGGTGGGAGTCGATCCTCGGCTGGAACGTCAAGGCAGTGCAGGGAAAACAGGTTCCTCTGGAATGGACTGACACATCTGGGGGACTCTTGGAATGGTGGCATGACCCTGGAGTTCCTCTCGCCTTTCCTGTGGAGAGCGCCTCCTCTTGAGATGCGACGGGAACGCCGGGAATTCTTTCCCTACTAAACAGGGAAAGGATCCCTCATCTCGAGCTAGGAGGCGGAAACGGGGCTCCCCTGGATGTGTGCGGGACACCACGTGCTTCCTCTTGAATGCAGACGGGTATGTCGGGGAACTTCTTGAGTTGCAGCAAGGGTGTGAAGGACCCTTTGGAAGGTCCAGTGGTTAGATGTGATTGGCCTGGAGAAGCCTCAGCGGAAATGGGCCTCATCTCGCCTGGAGGGCAAAACCTCCTGGATTTTCTAGAGTTGCGGCAGGTGCTCTCGACTTACGACGGGGACCTCAGGGACCCGCTCTGGTGGCCTCAGGAAATCCCAGTCCCCATGCGAGTTCCTCGGGGGCGTCTCGGGATTCCTCTCCCGTCGATGCCGGGGCCTAAGACCTTGTGTGGAGTCGGGGCTGGAACCTGAGGATTCCTCTCCAGTGCTGACATGGATCTTGGGGTACTTCTGGAGTCTCCCCAGGGGAGTCAGTCCTCGTCTCGAATGCGGGCATGCACTTGCGCTTTCCTCAAGAGCGGTAGCAGCAGTGTCACGCAGTCCGCCGCGTGGTTAAAGGATCTATGGTTTTCCCTCGAGTCTTTCCCACGAGGCTTTCCCACGAGGCTTTCCCACAGGGCTGTCCCACGTGCACACGTGGTGGGAGTCGATCCTCGGCTTGAACGTCAAGGCAGTGCAGGGAAAACAGGTTCCTCTGGAATGGACTGACACATCTGGGGGACTCTTGGAATGGTGGCACGACCCTGGAGTTCCTCTTGCCTTTCCTGTGGAGAGCGCCTCCTCTTGAGATGCGACGGGAACGCCGGGAATTCTTTCCATACGAAACAGGGAAAGGATCCCTCATCTCGAGCTAGGAGGCGAAAACGGGGCTCCCCTGGATGTGGGCGGGAAATCACGTACTTCCTCCAGATGGAGACGGGTATGTCGGGGAACTTCTTGAGTTGCAGCACTGGTGTGTAGGACCCTTTGGAAGTTCCAGTGGTTAGATGTGATTGGCCTCGAGAAGCCTCAGCGGAAATGGGCCTCATCTCGCCTGGAGGGCAAAACCTCCTGGCTTTTCTCGAGTTGCGGCAGGTGCTCTCGACTTACGACGGGGACCTCAGGGAACCGCTCTGGTGGCCTCAGGAAAGGCCAGTCCCCATGCGAGTTCCTCGGGGCCTCTCGGGATTCCTCTCCCGTCGATGCCGGGGCCTAAGACCTTGTGTGGAGTCGGGGCCGGAGCCTGAGGATTCCTCTCCAGTGCTGACATGGATCTTGGGGTACTTCTGGAGTCTCCCCAGGGGAGTCAGTCCTCGTCTCGAATGCGGGCATGGACTTGCGCTTTCCTCCAGAGCGGTAGCAGCAGTGTCACGCAGTCCGCCGCGTGGATCAAAGGATCTATGGTTTTCCCTCGAGTCTTTCCCACGAGTCTTTCCCACGAGGCTTTCCCACAGGGCTGTCCCACATGCACACGTGGTGGGAGTCGATCCTCGGCTTGAACGTCAAGGCAGTGCAGGGAAAACAGGTTCCTCTGGAATGGACTGACACATCTGGGGGACTCTTGGAACGGTGTCATGACCCTGGAGTTCCTCTCGCCTTTCCTGTGGAGAGCGCCTCCTCTTGAGATGCGACGGGAACGCCGGGAATTCTTTCCCTACTAAACAGGGAAAGGATCCCTCATCTCGAGCTAGGAGGCGGAAACGGGGCTCCCCTGGATGTGTGCGGGACACCACGTGCTCCCTCTTGCGTGCAGACGGGTATGTCGGGGAACTTCTTGAGTTGCAGCAAGGTTGTGAAGGACCCTTTGGAAGGTCCAGTGGTTAGATGTGATTGGCCTCGAGAAGCCTCAGCGGAAATGGGCCTCATCTCGCCTGGAGGGCAAAACCTCCTGGATTTTCTCGAGTTGCGGCAGGTGCTCTCGACTTACGACGGGGACCTCAGGGACCCGCTCTGTGGCCTCAGGAAAGGCCAGTCCCCATGCGAGTTCCTCGGGGGCGTCTCGGGATTCCTCTCCCGTCGATGCCGGGGCCTAAGACCTTGTGTGGAGTCGGGGCTGGAACCTGAGGATTCCTCTCCAGTGCTGACATGGATCTTGGGGTACTTCTGGAGTCTCCCCAGGGGAGTCAGTCCTCGTCTCGAATGCGGGCATGCACTTGCGCTTTCCTCCAGAGCGGTAGCAGCAGTGTCACGCAGTCCGCCGCGTGGATGAAAGGATCTATGGTTTTCCCTCGAGTCTTTCCCACGAGGCTTTCCCACGAGGCTTTCCCACAGGGCTGTCCCACGTGCACACGTGGTGGGAGTCGATCCTCGGCTTGAACGTCAAGGCAGTGCAGGGAAAACAGGTTCCTCTGGAATGGACTGACACATCTGGGGGACTCTTGGAATGGTGGCACGACCCTGGAGTTCCTCTTGCCTTTCCTGTGGAGAGCGCCTCCTCTTGAGATGCGACGGGAACGCCGGGAATTCTTTCCCTACGAAACAGGGAAAGGATCCCTCATCTCGAGCTAGGAGGCGGAAACGGGGCTCCCCTGGATGTGTGCGGGACCCCACGTGCTTCCTCTCGAGTGGAGACGGGTATGTCGGGGAACATCTTGAGTTGCAGCAATGGTGTGAAGGACCCTTTGGAAGTTCCAGTGGTTAGATGTGATTGGCCTCGAGAAGCCTCAGCGGAAATGGGCCTCATCTCGCCTGGAGGGCAAAACCTCCTGGATTTTCTCGAGTTGCGGCAGGTGCTCTCGACTTACGACGGGGACCTCAGGGACCCGCTCTGGTGGCCTCAGGAAAGGCCAGTCCCCATGCGAGTTCCTCGGGGGCGTCTCGGGATTCCTCTCCCGTCGATGCCGGGGCCTAAGAGCTTGTGTGGAGTCGGGGCCGGAACCTGAGGATTCCTCTCCAGTGCTGACATGGATCTTGGGGTACTTCTGGAGTCTCCCCAGGGGAGTCAGTCCTCGTCTCGAATGCGGGCATGCACTTGCGCTTTCCTCCAGAGCGGTAGCAGCAGTGTCACGCAGTCCGCCGCATGGATCAAAGGATCTATGTTTTTCCCTCGAGTCTTTCCCACGAGGCTTTCCCACGAGGCTTTCCCACAGGGCTGTCCCACGTGCACACGTGGTGGGAGTCGATCCTCGGCTTGAACGTCAAGGCAGTGCAGGGAAAACAGGTTCCTCTGGAATGGACTGACACATCTGGGGGACTCTTGGAATGGTGTCATGACCCTGGAGTTCCTCTCGCCTTTCCTGTGGAGAGCGCCTCCTCTTGAGATGCGACGGGAACGCCGGGAATTCTTTCCCTACTAAACAGGGAAAGGATCCCTCATCTCGAGCTAGGAGGCGGAAACGGGGCTCCCCTGGATGTGTGCGGGACCCCACGTGCTTCCTCTCGAGTGGAGACGGGTATGTCGGGGAACTTCTTGAGTTGCAGCAAGGGTGTGAAGGACCCTTTGGAAGGTCCAGTGGTTAGATGTGATTGGCCTCGAGAAGCCTCAGCGGAAATGGGCCTCATCTCGCCTGGAGGGCATAACCTCCTGGATTTTCTCGAGTTGCGGCAGGTGCTCTCGACTTACGACGGGGACCTCAGGGACCCTCTCTGGTGGCCTCAGGAAAGGCCAGTCCCCATGCGAGTTCCTCGGGGGCCTCTAGGGATTCCTCTCCCCTCGATGTCGTGGCCTAAGACCTTGTGTTGTGTCGGGGCCGGAACATGAGCATTCCTCTCCAGTGCTGACATGGATCTTGGGGTACTTCTGGAGTCTCCCCAGGGGAGTCAGTCCTCGTCTCGAATGCGGGCATGCACTTGCGCTTTCCTCCAGAGCGGTAGCAGCAGTGTCACGCAGTCCGCCGCATGGATCAAAGGATCTATGGTTTTCCCTCGAGTCTTTCCCACGAGGCTTTCCCACGAGGCTTTCCCACAGGGCTGTCCCACGTGCACACGTGGTGGGAGTCGATCCTCGGCTTGAACGTCAAGGCAGTGCAGGGAAAACAGGTTCCTCTGGAATGGACTGACACATCTGGGGGACTCTTGGAATGGTGGCATGACCCTGGAGTTCCTCTCGCCTTTCCTGTGGAGAGCGCCTCCTCTTGAGATGCGACGGGAACGCCGGGAATTCTTTCCCTACGAAACAGGGAAAGGATCCCTCATCTCGAGCTAGGAGGCGGAAACGGGGCTCCCCTGGATGTGTGCGAGACCCCACGTGCTTCCTCTCGAGTGGAGACGGGTATGTCGGGGAACATCTTGAGTTGCAGCAATGGTGTGAAGGACCCTTTGGAAGTTCCAGTGGTTAGATGTGATTGGCCTCGAGAAGCCTCAGCGGAAATGGGCCTCATCTCGCCTGGAGGGCAAAACCTCCTGGATATTCTCGAGTTGCGGCAGGTGCTCTCGACTTACGACGGGGACCTCAGGGACCCGCTCTGGTGGCCTCAGGAAAGGCCAGTCCCCATGCGAGTTCCTCGGGGGCCTCTCGGGATTCCTCTCTCGTCGATGCCGGGGCCTAAGACCTTGTGTGGAGTCGGGGCCGGAAACTGAGGATTCCTCTCCAGTGCTGACATGGATCTTGGGGTACTTCTGGAGTCTCCCCAATGGAGTCAGTCCTCGTCTCGAATGCGGGCATGCACTTGCGCTTTCCTCCAGAGCGGTAGCAGCAGTGTCACGCAGTCCGCCGCGTGGATCAAAGGATCTATGGTTTTCCCTCGAGTCTTTCCCACGAGGCTTTCCCACGAGGCTTTCCCACAGGGTTGTCCCACGTGCACACGTGGTGGGAGTCGATCCTCGGCTGGAACGTCAAGGCAGTGCAGGGAAAACAGGTTCCTCTGGAATGGACTGACACATCTGGGGGACTCTTGGAATGGTGGCATGACCCTGGAGTTCCTCTCGCCTTTCCTGTGGAGAGCGCCTCCTCTTGAGATGCGACGGGAACGCCGGGAATTCTTTCCCTACGAAACAGGGAAAGGATCCCTCATCTCGTGCTAGGAGGCGGAAACGGGGCTCCCCTGGATGTGTGCGGCACCCCACGTGCTTCCTCTCGAGTGGAGACGGGTATGTCGGGGAACTTCTTGAGTTGCAGCAATGGTGTGAAGGACCCTTTGGAAGTTCCAGTGGTTAGATGTGATTGGCCTCGAGAAGCCTCAGCGGAAATGGGCCTCATCTGGCCTGGAGGGCAAAACCTCCTGGATTTTCTCGAGTTGCGGCAGGTGCTCTCGACTTACGACGGGGACCTCAGGGACCCGCTCTGGTGGCCTCAGGAAAGGCCAGTCCCCATGCGAGTTCCTCGGGGGCCTCTCGGGATTCCTCTCCCGTCGATGCTGGGGCCTAAGACCTTGTGTGGAGTCGGGGCCGGAACCTGAGGATTCCTCTCCAGTGCTGACATGGATCTTGGGGTACTTCTGGAGTCTCCCCAGGGGAGTCAGTCCTCGTCTCGAATGCGGGCATGCACTTGCGCTTTCCTCCAGAGCGGTAGCAGCAGTGTCACGCAGTCCGCCGCGTGGATCAAAGGATGTATGGTTTTCCCTCGAGTCGTTCCCACGAGGCTTTCCCACGAGGCTTTCCCACAGGGCTGTCCCACGTGCACACGTGGTGGGAGTCGATCCTCGGCTTGAACGTCAAGGCAGTGCAGGGAAAACAGGTTCCTCTGGAATGGACTGACACATCTGGGGGACTCTTGGAATGGTGGCATGACCCTGGAGTTCCTCTCGCCTTTCCTGTGGAGAGCGCCTCCTCTTGAGATGCGACGGGAACGCCGGGAATTCTTTCCCTACGAAACAGGGAAAGGATCCCTCATCTCGAGCTAGGAGGCGGAAACGGGGCTCCCCTGGATGTGTGCGAGACCCCACGTGCTTCCTCTCGAGTGGAGACGGGTATGTCGGGGAACTTCTTGAGTTGCAGCAATGGTGTGAAGGACCCTTTGGAAGTTCCAGTGGTTAGATGTGATTGGCCTCGAGAAGCCTCAGCGGAAATGGGCCTCATCTCGCCTGGAGGGCAAAACCTCCTGGATATTCTCGAGTTGCGGCAGGTGCTCTCGACTTACGACGGGGACCTCAGGGACCCGCTCTGGTGGCCTCAGGAAAGGCCAGTCCCCATGCGAGTTCCTCGGGGGCCTCTCGGGATTCCTCTCCCGTCGATGCCGGGGCCTAAGACCTTGTGTGGAGTCGGGGCCGGAAACTGAGGATTCCTCTCCAGTGCTGACATGGATCTTGGGGTACTTCTGGAGTCTCCCCAGTGGAGTCAGTCCTCGTCTCGAATGCGGGCATGCACTTGCGCTTTCCTCCAGAGCGGTAGCAGCAGTGTCACGCAGTCCGCCGCGTGGATCAAAGGATCTATGGTTTTCCCTCGAGTCTTTCCCACGAGGCTTTCCCACGAGGCTTTCCCACAGGGTTGTCCCACGTGCACACGTGGTGGGAGTCGATCCTCGGCTTGAACGTCAAGGCAGTGCAGGGAAAACAGGTTCCTCTGGAATGGACTGACACATCTGGGGGACTCTTGGAATGGTGGCATGACCCTGGAGTTCCTCTCGCCTTTCCTGTGGAGAGCGCCTCCTCTTGAGATGCGACGGGAACGCCGGGAATTCTTTCCCTACGAAACAGGGAAAGGATCCCTCATCTCGTGCTAGGAGGCGGAAACGGGGCTCCCCTGGATGTGTGCGGGACCCCACGTGCTTCCTCTCGAGTGGAGACGGGTATGTCGGGGAACTTCTTGAGTTGCAGCAATGGTGTGAAGGACCCTTTGGAAGTTCCAGTGGTTAGATGTGATTGGCCTCGAGAAGCCTCAGCGGAAATGGGCCTCATCTGGCCTGGAGGGCAAAACCTCCTGGATTTTCTCGAGTTGCGGCAGGTGCTCTCGACTTACGACGGGGACCTCAGGGACCCGCTCTGGTGGCCTCAGGAAAGGCCAGTCCCCATGCGAGTTCCTCGGGGGCCTCTCGGGATTCCTCTCCCGTCGATGCCGGGGCCTAAGACCTTGTGTGGAGTCGGGGCCGGAACCTGAGGATTCCTCTCCAGTGCTGACATGGATCTTGGGGTACTTCTGGAGTCTCCCCAGGGGAGTCAGTCCTCGTCTCGAATGCGGGCATGCACTTGCGCTTTCCTCCAGAGCGGTAGCAGCAGTGTCACTCAGTCCGCCGCGTGGATCAAAGGATCTATGGTTTTCCCTCGAGTCTTTCCCACGAGGCTTTCCCACGAGGCTTTCCCACAGGGCTGTCCCACGTGCACACGTGGTGGGAGTCGATCCTCGGCTGGAACGTCAAGGCAGTGCAGGGAAAACAGGTTCCTCTGGAATGGACTGACACATCTGGGGGACTCTTGGAATGGTGGCACGACCCTGGAGTTCCTCTCGCCTTTCCTGTGGAGAGCGCCTCCTCTTGAGATGCGACGGGAACGCCGGGAATTCTTTCCCTACGAAACAGGGAAAGGATCCCTCATCTCGTGCTAGGAGGCGGAAACGGGGCTCCCCTGGATGTGTGCGGGACCCCACGTGCTTCCTCTAGAGTGGAGACGGGTATGTCGGGGAACTTCTTGAGTTGCAGCAATGGTGTGAATGACCCTTTGGAAGTTCCAGTGGTTAGATGTGATTGGCCTCGAGAAGCCTCAGCGGAAATGGGCCTCATCTGGCCTGGAGGGCAAAACCTCCTGGATTTTCTCGAGTTGCGGCAGGTGCTCTCGACTTACGACGGGGACCTCAGGGACCCGCTCTGGTGGCCTCAGGAAAGGCCAGTCCCCATGCGAGTTCCTCGGGGGCCTCTCGGGATTCCTCTCCCGTCGATGCCGGGGCCTAAGACCTTGTGTGGAGTCGGGGCCGGAACCTGAGGATTCCTCTCCAGTGCTGACATGGATCTTGGGGTACTTCTGGAGTCTCCCCAGGGGAGTCAGTCCTCGTCTCGAATGCGGGCATGCACTTGCGCTTTCCTCCAGAGCGGTAGCAGCAGTGTCACGCAGTCCGCCGCGTGGATCAAAGGATGTATGGTTTTCCCTCGAGTCGTTCCCACGAGGCTTTCCCACGAGGCTTTCCCACAGGGCTGTCCCACGTGCACACGTGGTGGGAGTCGATCCTCGGCTGGAACGTCAAGGCAGTGCAGGGAAAACAGGTTCCTCTGGAATGGACTGACACATCTGGGGGACTCTTGGAATGGTGGCATGACCCTGGAGTTCCTCTCGCCTTTCCTGTGGAGAGCGCCTCCTCTTGAGATGCGACGGGAACGCCGGGAATTCTTTCCCTACGAAACAGGGAAAGGATCCCTCATCTCGAGCTAGGAGGCGGAAACGGGGCTCCCCTGGATGTGTGCGGGACCCCACGTGCTTCCTCTCGAGTGGAGACGGGTATGTCGGGGAACTTCTTGAGTTGCAGCAATGGTGTGAAGGACCCTTTGGAAGTTCCAGTGGTTAGATGTGATTGGCCTCGAGAAGCCTCAGCGGAAATGGGCCTCATCTCGCCTGGAGGGCAAAACCTCCTGGATTTTCTCGAGTTGCGGCAGGTGCTCTCGACTTACGACGGGGACCTCAGGGACCCGCTCTGGTGGCCTCAGGAAAGGCCAGTCCCCATGCGAGTTCCTCGGGGGCCTCTCGGGATTCCTCTCCCGTCGATGCCGGGGCCTAAGACCTTGTGTGGAGTCGGGGCCGGAACCTGAGGATTCCTCTCCAGTGCTGACATGGATCTTGGGGTACTTCTGGAGTCTCCCCAGGGGAGTCAGTCCTCGTCTCGAATGCGGGCATGCACTTGCGCTTTCCTCCAGAGCGGTAGCAGCAGTGTCACTCAGTCCGCCGCGTGGATCAAAGGATCTATGGTTTTCCCTCGAGTCATTCCCACGAGGCTTTCCCACGAGGCTTTCCCACAGGGCTGTCCCACGTGCACACGTGGTGGGAGTCGATCCTCGCTTGAACGTCATGGCAATGCAGGGAAAACATGTTCCTCTGGAATGGACTGACACATCTGGGGGACTCTTGGAATGGTGTCACGACCCTGGAGTTCCTCTCGCCTTTCCTGTGGAGAGCGCCTCCTCATGAGATGCGACGGGAACACCGGGAATTCTTTCCCTACGAAACAGGGAAAGGATCCCTCATCTCGAGCTAGGAGGCGGAAACGGGGCTCCCCTGGATGTGGGGGGGACATCACGTGCTTCCTCTAGATGGAGACTGGTATGTCGGGGAACTTTTTGAGTTGCAGCAATGGTGTGAAGGACCCTTTGGAAGTTCCAGTGGTTAGATGTGATTGGCCTCGAGAAGCCTCAGCGGAAATGGGCCTCATCTCGCCTGGAGGGCAAAACCTCCTGGATTTTCTCGAGTTGCGGCAGGTGCTCTCGACTTACGACGGGGACCTCAGGGAACCGCTCTGGTGGCCTCAGGAAAGGCCAGTCCCCATGCGAGTTCCTCGGGGCCTCTCGGGATTCCTCTCCCGTCGATGCCGGGGCCTAAGACCTTGTGTGGAGTCGGGGCCGGAACCTGAGGATTCCTCTCCAGTGCTGACATGGATCTTGGGGTACTTCTGGAGTCTCCCCAGGGGAGTCAGTCCTCGTCTCGAATGCGGGCATGCACTTGCGCTTTCCTCCAGAGCGGTAGCAGCAGTGTCACGCAGTCCGCCGCGTGGATCAAAGGATCTATGGTTTTCCCTCGAGTCTTTCCCACGATGCTTTCCCACGAGGCTTTCCCACAGGGCTGTCCCACGTGCACACGTGGTGGGAGTCGATCCTCGGCTGGAACGTCAAGGCAGTGCAGGGAAAACAGGTTCCTCTGGAATGGACTGACACATCGGGGGGACTCTTGGAATGGTGGCATGACCCTGGAGTTCCTCTCGCCTTTCCTGTGGAGAGCGCCTCCTCTTGAGATGCGACGGGAACGCCGGGAATTCTTTCCCTACGAAACGGGGAAAGGATCCCTCATCTCGAGCTAGGAGGCGGAAACGGGGCTCCCCTGGATGTGTGCGGGACCCCACGTGCTTCCTCTCGAGTGGAGACGGGTATGTCGGGGAACTTCTTGAGTTGCAGCAAGGGTGTGAAGGACCCTTTGGAAGTTCCAGTGGTTAGATGTGATTGGCCTCGGGAAGCCTCAGCGGAAATGGGCCTCATCTCGCCTGGAGGGCAAAACCTCCTGGATTTTCTCGAGTTGCGGCAGGTGCTCTCGACTTACGACGGGGACCTCAGGGACCCGCTCTGGTGGCCTCAGGAAAGGCCAGTCCCCATGCGAGTTCCTCGGGGGCCTCTCGGGATTCCTCTCCCGTCGATGCCAGGGCCTAAGACCTTGTGTGGAGTCGGGGCCGGAACCTGAGGATTCCTCTCCAGTGCTGACATGGATCTTGGGGTACTTCTGGAGTCTCCCCAGGGGAGTCAGTCCTCGTCTCGAATGCGGGCATGCACTTGCGCTTTCCTCCAGAGCGGTAGCAGCAGTGTCACGCAGTCCGCCGCGTGGATCAAAGGATCTATGGTTTTCCCTCGAGTCTTTCCCACGAGGCTTTCCCACGAGGCTTTCCCACAGGGCTGTCCCCCGTGCACACGTGGTGGGAGTCGATCCTCGCTTGAACGTCATGGCAATGCAGGGAAAACATGTTCCTCTGGAATGGACTGACACATCTGGGGGACTCTTGGAATGGTGTCGCGACCCTGTAGTTCCTCTCGCCTTTCCTGTGGAGAGCGCCTCCTCATGAGATGCGACGGGAACGCCGGGAATTCTTTCCCTACGAAACAGGGAAAGGATCCCTCATCTCGAGCTAGGAGGCGGAAACGGGGCTCCCCTGGATGTGGGGGGGACATCACGTGCTTCCTCTAGATGGAGACGGGTATGTCGGGGAACTTTTTGAGTTGCAGCAATGGTGTGAAGGACCCTTTGGAAGTTCCAGTGGTTAGATGTGATTGGCCTCGAGAAGCCTCAGCGGAAATGGGCCTCATCTCGCCTGGAGGGCAAAACCTCCTGGATTTTCTCGAGTTGCGGCAGGTGCTCTCGACTTACGACGGGGACCTCAGGGAACCGCTCTGGTGGCCTCAGGAAAGGCCAGTCCCCATGCGAGTTCCTCGGGGCCTCTCGGGATTCCTCTCCCGTCGATGCCGGGGCCTAAGACCTTGTGTGGAGTCGGGGCCGGAACCTGAGGATTCCTCTCCAGTGGTGACATGGATCTTGGGGTACTTCTGGAGTCTCCCCAGGGGAGTCAGTCCTCGTCTCGAATGCGGGCATGCACTTGCGCTTTCCTCCAGAGCGGTAGCAGCAGTGTCACGCAGTCCGCCACGTGGATCAAAGGATCTATGGTTTTCCCTCGAGTCTTTCCCACGAGGCTTTCCCACGAGGCTTTCCCACAGGGCTGTCCCACGTGCACACGTGGTGGGAGTCGATCCTCGCTTGAACGTCATGGCAATGCAGGGAAAACATGTTCCTCTGGAATGGACTGACACATCTGGGGGACTCTTGGAATGGTGTCACGACCCTGGAGTTCCTCTCGCCTTTCCTGTGGAGAGCGCCTCCTCATGAGATGCGACGGGAACGCCGGGAATTCTTTCCCTACGAAACAGGGAAAGGATCCCTCATCTCGAGCTAGGAGGCGGAAACGGGGCTCCCCTGGATGTGGGGGGGACATCACGTGCTTCCTCTAGAAGGAGACGGTTATGTCGGGGAACTTCTTGAGTTGCAGCAATGGTGTGAAGGACCCTTTGGAAGTTCCAGTGGTTAGATGTGATTGGCCTCGAGAAGCCTCAGCGGAAATGGGCCTCATCTCGCCTGGAGGGCAAAACCTCCTGGATTTTCTCGAGTTGCGGCAGGTGCTCTCGACTTATGACGGGGACCTCAGGGAACCGCTCTGGTGGCCTCAGGAAAGGCCAGTCCCCATGCGAGTTCCTCGGGGCCTCTCGGGATTCCTCTCCCGTCGATGCCGGGGCCTAAGACCTTGTGTGGAGTCGGGGCCGGAACCTGAGGATTCCTCTCCAGTGCTGACATGGATCTTGGGGTACTTCTGGAGTCTCCCCAGGGGAGTCAGTCCTCGTCTCGAATGCGGGCATGCACTTGCGCTTTCCTCCAGAGCGGTAGCAGCAGTGTCACGCAGTCCGCCACGTGGATCAAAGGATCTATGGTTTTCCCTCGAGTCTTTCCCAAGAGGCTTTCCCACGAGGCTTTCCCACAGGGCTGTCCCACGTGCACACGTGGTGGGAGTCGATCCTCGGCTTGAACGTCAAGGCAGTGCAGGGAAAACAGATTCCTCTGGAATGGACTGACACATCTGGGGGACTCTTGGAATGGTGGCACGACCCTGGAGTTCCTCTCGCCTTTCCTGTGGAGAGCGCCTCCTCTTGAGATGCGACGGGAACGCCGGGAATTCTTTCCCTACGAAACAGGGAACGGATCCCTCATCTCGAGCTAGGAGGCGGAAACGGGGCTCCCCTGGATGTGTGCGGGACCCTCGTGCTTCCTCTCGAGTGGAGACGGGTATGTCGGGGAACTTCTTGAGTTGCAGCAAGGGTGTGAAGGACCCTTTGGAAGTTCCAGTGGTTAGAAGTGATTAGCCTCGAGAAGCCTCAGCGGAAATGGGCCTCATCTCGCCTGGAGGGCAAAACCTCCTGGATTTTCTCGAGTTGCGGCAGGTGCTCTCGACTTACGACGGGGACCTCAGGGACCCGCTCTGGTGGCCTCTGGAAAGGCCAGTCCCCATGCGAGTTCCTCGGGGGCCTCTCGGGATTCCTCTCCCGTCGATGCCGGGGCCTAAGACCTTGTGTGGAGTCGGGGCCGGAACCTGAGGATTCCTCTCCAGTGCTGACATGGATCTTGGGGTACTTCTGGAGTCTCCCCAGGGGAGTCAGTCCTCGTCTCGAATGCGGGCATGCACTTGCGCTTTCCTCCAGAGCGGTAGCAGCAGTGTCACGCAGTCGGCCGCAAGGATCAAAGGATCTATGGTTTTCCCTCGAGTCTTTCCCACGAGGCTTTCCCACGAGGCTTTCCCACAGGGCTGTCCCACGTGCACACGTGGTGGGAATCGATCCTCGGCTTGAACGTCAAGGCAGTGCAGGGAAAACAGGTTCCTCTGGAATGGACTGACACATCTGGGGGACTCTTGGAATGGTGGCATGACCCTGGAGTTCCTTCCGCCTTTCCTGTGGAGAGCGCCTCCTCTTGAGATGCGACGGGAACGCCGGGAATTCTTTCCCTACGAAACAGGGAAAGGATCCCTCATCTCGAGCTAGGAGGCGGAAACGGGGCTCCCCTGGATGTGTGCGGGACCCCACGTGCTTCCTCTCGAGTGGAGACGGGTATGTCGGGGAACATCTTGAGTTGCAGGAATGGTGTGAAGGACCCTTTGGAAGTTCCAGTGGTTAGATGCGATTGGCCTCGAGAAGCCTCAGCGGAAATGGGCCTCATCTCGCCTGGAGGGCAAAACCTCCTGGATTTTCTCGAGTTGCGGCAGGTGCTCTCGACTTACGACGGGGACCTCAGGGACCCGCTCTGGTGGCCTCAGGAAAGGCCAGTCCCCATGCGAGTTCCTCGGGGGCCTCTCGGGATTCCTCTCCCGTCGATGCCGGGGCCTAAGACCTTGTGTGGAGTCGGGGCCGGAACCTGAGGATTCCTCTCCAGTGCTGACATGGATCTTGGGGTACTTCTGGAGTCTCCCCAGGGGAGTCAGTCCTCGTCTCGAATGCGGGCATGCACTTGCGCTTTCCTCCAGAGCGGTAGCAGCAGTGTCACGCAGTCCGCCGCGTGGATCAAAGGATCTATGGTTTTCCCTCGAGTCTTTCCCACGAGGCTTTCCCACGAGGCTTTCCCACAGGGCTGTCCCACGTGCACACGTGGTGGGAGTCGATCCTCGGCTTGAACATCAAGGCAGTGCAGGGAAAACAGGTTCCTCTGGAATGGACTGACACATCTGGGGGACTCTTGGAATGGTGGCACGACCCTAGAGTTCCTCTCGCCTTTCCTGTGGAGAGCGCCTCCTCTTGAGATGCGACGGAAACGCCGGGAATTCTTTCCCTACGAAACAGGGAAAGGATCCCTCATCTCGAGCTAGGAGGCGGAAACGGGGCTCCCCTGGATGTGTGCGGGACCCCACGTGCTTCCTCTCGAGTGGAGACGGGTATGTCGGGGAACTTCTTGAGTTGCAGCAATGGTGTGAAGGACCCTTTGGAAGTTCCAGTGGTTAGATGTGATTGGCCTTGAGAAGCCTCAGCGAAAAAGGGCCTCATCTCGCCTGGAGGGCAAAACCTCCTGGATTTTCTAGAGTTGCGGCAGGTGCTCTCGACTTACGACGGGGACCTCAGGGACCCGCTCTGGTGGCCTCAGGAAAGGACAGTCCCCATGCGAGTTCCTCGGGGGCGTCTCGGGATTCCTCTCCCGTCGATGCCGGGGCCTAAGACCTTGTGTGCAGTCGGGGCCGGATCCTGAGGATTCCTCTCCAGTGCTGACATGGATCTTGGGGTACTTCTGGAGTCTCCCCAGGGGAGTCAGTCCTCGTCTCGAATGCGGGCATGCATTGCGCTTTCCTCCAGAGCGGTAGCAGCAGTGTCACGCAGTCCGCCGCGTGGATCAAAGGATCTATGGTTTTCCCTCGAGTCTTTCCCACGAGGCTTTTCCACGAGGCTTTCCCACAGGGCTGTCCCACGTGCACACGTGGTGGGAGTCGATCCTCGGCTTGAACGTCAAGGCAGTGCAGGGAAAACAGGTTCCTCTGGAATGGACTGACACATCTGGGGGACTCTTGGAATGGTGGCACGACCCTGGAGTTCCTCTCGCCTTTCCTGTGGAGAGCGCCTCCTCTTGAGATGCGACGGGAACGCCGGGAATTCTTTCCCTACGAAACAGGGAAAGGATCCCTCATCTCGAGCTAGTAGGCGGAAACGTAGCTCCCCTGGATGTGTGCGGGACACCACGTGCTTCCTCTCGAGTGCAGACGGGTATGTCGGGGAACTTCTTGAGTTGCAGCAAGGGTGTGAAGGACCCTTTGGAAGTTCCAGTGGTTAGATGTGATTGGCCTCGAGAAGCCTCAGCGGAAATGGGCCTCATCTCGCCTGGAGGGCAAAACCTCCTGGATTTTCTCGAGTTGCGGCAGGTGCTCTCGACTTACGACGGGGACCTCAGGGAACCGCTCTGGTGGCCTCAGGAAAGGCCAGTCCCCATGCGAGTTCCTCGGGGGCCTCTCGGGATTCCTCTCCCGTCGATGCCGGGGCCTAAGACCTTGTGTGGAGTCGGGGCCGGAACCTGAGGATTCCTCTCCAGTGCTGACATGGATCTTGGGGTACTTCTGGAGTCTCCCCAGGGGAGTCAGTCCTCGTCTCGAATGCGGGCATGCATTGCGCTTTCCTCCAGAGCGGTAGCAGCAGTGTCACGCAGTCCGCCGCGTGGATCAAAGGATCTATGGTTTTCCCTCGAGTCTTTCCCACGAGGCTTTCCCACGAGGCTTTCCCACAGGGCTGTCCCACATGCACACGTGGTGGGAGTCAATCCTCGGCTTGAACGTCAAGGCAGTGCAGGGAAAACAGGTTCCTCTGGAATGGACTGACACATCTGGGGGACTCTTGGAATGGTGGCACGACCCTGGAGTTCCTCTCGCCTTTCCTGTGGAGAGCGCCTCCTCTTGAGATGCGACGGGAACGCCGGGAATTCTTTCCCTACGAAACAGGGAAAGGATCCCTCATCTCGAGCTAGGAGGCGGAAACGGGGCTCCACTGGATGTGTGCGGGACACCACGTGCTTCCTCTCGAGTGCAGACGGGTATGTCGGGGAAGTTCTTGAGTTGCAGCAAGGGTGTGAAGGACCCTTTGGAAGTTCCAGTGGTTAGATGTGATTGGCCTCGAGAAGCCTCAGCGGAAATGGGCCTCATCTCGCCTGGAGGGCAAAACCTCCTGGATTTTCTCGAGTTGCGGCAGGTGCTCTCGACTTACGACGGGGACCTCAGGGACCCGCTCTGGTGGCCTCAGGAAAGGCCAGTCCCCATGCGAGTTCCTCGGGGGCCTCTCGGCATTCCTCTCCCGTCGATGCCGGGGCCTAAGAACTTGTGTGGAGTCGGGGCCGGAACCTGAGGATTCCTCTCCAGTGCTGACATGGATCTTGGGGTACTTCTGGAGTCTCCCCAGGGGAGTCAGTCCTCGTCTCGAATGCGGGCATGCACTTGCGCTTTCCTCCAGAGCGGTAGCAGCAGTGTCACGCAGTCCGCCGCGTGGATCAAAGGATGTATGGTTTTCCCTCGAGTCTTTCCCACGAGGCTTTCCCACGAGGCTTTCCCACAGGGCTGTCCCACGTGCACACGTGGTGGGAGTCGATCCTCGGCTTGAAGTCACGGCAGTGCAGGGAAAACAGGTTCCTCTGGAATGGACTGACACATCTGGGGGACTCTTGGAATGGTGTCACGACCCTGGAGTTCCTCTCGCCTTTCCTGTGGAGAGCGCCTCCTCTTGAGATTCGACGGGAACGCCGGGAATTCTTTCCCTACGAAACAGGGAAAGGATCCCTCATCTCGAGCTAGGAGGCGGAAACGGGGCTCCCCTGGATGTGTGCGGGACCCACGTGCTTCCTCTCGAGTGGAGACGGGTATGTTGGGAAACTTCTTGAGTTGCCGCAAGGGTGTGAAGGACCCTTTGGAAGTTCCAGTGGTTAGATGTGATTAGCCTCGAGAAGCCTCAGCGGAAATGGGCCTCATCTCGCCTGGAGGGCAAAACCTCCTGGATTTTCTCGAGTTGCGGCAGGTGCTCTCGACTTACGACGGGGACCTCAGGGACCCGCTCTGGTGGCCTCAGGAAAGGCCAGTCCCCATGCGAGTTCCTTGGGGGCCTCTCGGGATTCCTCTCCCGTCGATGCCAGGGCCTAAGACCTTGTGTGGAGTCGGGGCCGGAACATGAGGATTCCTCTCCAGTGCTGACATGGATCTTGGGGTACTTCTGGAGTCTCCTCAGGGGAGTCAGTCCTCGTCTCGAATGCGGGCATGCACTAGCGCTTTCCTCCAGAGCGGTAGCAGCAGTGTCACGCAGTCCGCCGCGTGGATCAAAGGATCTATGTTTTTCCCTCGAGTCTTTCCCACGAGGCTTTCCCACGAGGCTTTCCCACAGGGCTGTCCCACGTGCACACGTGGTGGGAGTCGATCCTCGGCTTGAACGTCAAGGCAGTGCAGGGAAAACAGGTTCCTCTGGAATGGACTGACACATCTGGGGGACTCTTGGAATGGTGGCACGACCCTGGAGTTCCTCTCGCCTTTCCTGTGGAGAGCGCCTCCTCTTGAGATGCGACGGGAAGGCCGGGAATTCTTTCCCTACGAAACAGGGAAAGGATCCCTCATCTCGAGCTAGGAGGCGGAAACGGTGCTCCCCTGGATGTGTGAGGGACCCCACGTGCTTCCTCTCAAGTGGAGACGGGTATGTCGGGGAACTTCTTGAGTTGCAGCAAGGGTGTGAAGGACCCTTTGGAAGTTCCAGTGGTTAGATATGATTGGCCTCGAGAAGCCTCAGCGGAAATGGGCCTCATCTCGCCTGGAGGGCAAAACCTACTGGATTTTCTCGAGTTGGGGCAGGTGCTCTCGACTTACGACGGGGACCTCAGGGACCCGCTCTGGTGGCCTCAGGAAAGGCCAGTCCCCATGCGAGTTCCTCGGGGGCCTCTCGGGATTCCTCTCCCGTCGGTGCCAGGGCCTAAGACCTTGTGTGGAGTCGGGGCCGGAACCTGAGGATTCCTCTCCAGTGCTGACATGGATCTTGGGGTACTTCTGGAGTCTCCCCAGGGGAGTCAGTCCTCGTCTCGAATGCGGGCATGCACTTGCGCTTTCCTCCAGAGCGGTAGCAGCAGTGTCACGCAGTCCGCCGCGTGGATCAAAGGATCTATGGTTTTCCCTCGAGTCTTTCCCAGGAGGCTTTCCCACGAGGCTTTCCCACAGGGCTGTCCCACGTGCACACGTGGTGGGAGTCGATCCTCGGCTTGAACGTCAAGGCAGTGCAGGGAAAACAGGTTCCTCTGGAATGGACTGACACATCTGGGGGACTCTTGGAATGGTGGCACGACCCTGGAGTTCCTCTCGCCTTTCCTGTGGAGAGCGCCTCCTCTTGAGATGCGACGGGAACGTCGGGAATTCTTTCCCTACGAAACAGGGAAAGGATCCCTCATCTCGAGCGAGGAGGCGGAAACGGGGCTCCCCTGGATGTGTGCGGGACCCCACGTGCTTCCTCTCGAGTGGAGACGGGTATGTCGGGGAACTTCTAGAGTTGCAGCAAGGGTGTGAAGGACCCTTTGGAAGTTCCAGTGGTTAGATGTGATTGGCCTCGAGAAGCCTCAGCGGAAATGGGCCTCATCTCGCCTGGAGGGCAAAACCTCCTGGATTTTCTCGAGTTGCTGCAGGTGCTCTCGACTTACGACGGGGACCTCAGGGACCCGCTCTGGTGGCCTCAGGAAAGGCCAGTCCCCATGCGAGTTCCTCGGGGGCCTCTCGGGATTCCTCTCCCGTCGATGCCGGGGCCTAAGACCTTGTGTGGAGTCGGGGCCGGAACCTGAGGATTCCTCTCCAGTGCTGACATGGATCTTGGGGTACTTCTGGAGTCTCCCCAGGGGAGTCAGTCCTCGTCTCGAATGCGGGCATGCACTTGCGCTTTTCTCCAGAGCGGTAGCAGCAGTGTCACGCAGTCCGCCGCGTGGATCAAAGGATCTATGGTTTTCCCTCGAGTCTTTCCCACGAGGCTTTCCCACGAGGCTTTCCCACAGGGCTGTCCCACGTGCACACGTGGTGGGAGTCGATCCTCGGCTTGAACGTCAAGGCAGTGCAGGGAAAACAGGTTCCTCTGGAATGGACTGACACATCTGGGGGACTCTTGGAATGGTGGCACGACCCTGGAGTTCCTCTCGCCTTTCCTGTGGAGAGCGCCTCCTCTTGAGATGCGACGGGAACGCCGGGAATTCTTTCCCTACGAAACAGGGAAAGGATCCCTAATCTCGAGCTAGGAGGCGGAAACGGGGCTCCCCTGGATGTGTGGGGGAACCCACGTGCTTCCTCTCGAGTGGAGACGGGTATGTCGGGGAACTTCTTGAGTTGCAGCAATGGTGTGAAGGACCCTTTGGAAGTTCCATTGGTTAGATGTGATTGACCTCGAGAAGCCTCAGCGGAAATGGGCCTCATCTCGCCTGGAGGGCAAAACCTCCTGGATTTTCTCGAGTTGCTGCAGGTGCTCTCGACTTACGACGGGGACCTCAGGGACCCGCTCTGGTGGCCTCAGGAAAGGCCAGTCCCCATGCGAGTTCCTCGGGGGCCTCTCGGGATTCCTCTCCCGTCGATGCCGGGGCCTAAGACCTTGTGTGGAGTCGGGGCCGGAACCTGAGGATTCCTCTCCAGTGCTGACATGGATCTTGGGGTACTTCTGGAGTCTCCCCAGGGGAGTCAGTCCTCGTCTCGAATGCGGGCATGCACTTGCGCTTTCCTCCAGAGCGGTAGCAGCAGTGTCACGCAGTCCGCCGCGTGGATCAAAGGATCTATGGTTTTCCCTCGAGGCTTTCCCACGAGGCTTTCCCACGAGGCTTTCCCACAGTGCTGTCCCACGTGCACACGTGGTGGGAGTCGATCCTCGGCTTCAACGTCAAGGCAGTGCAGGGAAAACAGGTACCTCTGTAATGGACTGACACATCTGGGGGACTCTTGGAATGGTGTCACGACCCTGGAGTTCCTCTCGCCTTTCCTGTGGAGAGCGCCTCCTCTTGAGATGCGACGGGAACGCCGGGAATTCTTTCCCTACGAAACAGGGAAAGGATCCCTCATCTCGAGCTAGGAGGCGGAAACGGGGCTCCCCTGGATGTGTGCGGGACACCACGTGCTTCCTCTCGAGTGGAGACGGGTATGTCGGGGAACTTCTTGAGTTGCAGCAAGGGTGTGAAGGACCCTTGGAAGTTCCAGTGGTTAGATGTGATTGGCCTCGAGAAGCCTCAGCGGAAATGGGCCTCATCTCGCCTGGAGGGCAAAACCTCCTGGATTTTCTCGAGTTGCGGCAGGTGCTCTCGACTTACGACGGGGACCTCAGGGACCCGCTCTG
This sequence comes from Ovis canadensis, assembly GCF_042477335.2. Classification (NCBI taxonomy): domain Eukaryota; kingdom Metazoa; phylum Chordata; class Mammalia; order Artiodactyla; family Bovidae; genus Ovis; species Ovis canadensis. Next base: position 10,377,849 of record NC_091262.1, read on the forward strand.
GTGGCCTCAGGAAAGGCCAGTCCCCATGCGAGTTCCTCGGGGGCCTCTCGGGATTCCTCTCCCGTCGATGCCAGGGCCTAAGACCTTGTGTGGAGTCGGGGCTGGAACATGAGGATTCCTCTCCAGTGCTGACATGGATCTTGGGGTACTTCTGGAGTCTCCCCAGGGGAGTCAGTCCTCGTCTCAAATGCGGGCATGCACTTGCGCTTTCCTCCAGAGCGGTAGCAGCAGTGTCACGCAGTCCGCCGCGTGGATCAAAGGATCTATGGTTTTCCCTCGTGTCTTTCACACGAGGCTTTCCCATGAGGCTTTCCCACAGGGCTGTCCCACGTGCACACGTGGTGGGAGTCGATCCTCGGCTTAAACGTCAAGGCAGTGCAGGGAAAACAGGTTCCTCTGGAATGGACTGACACATCTGGGGGACTCTTGGAATGGTGTCACGACCCTGGAGTTCCTCTCGCCTTTCCTGTGGAGAGCGCTTCCTCTTGAGATGCGACGAGAACGCCGGGAATTCTTTCTCTACGAAACAGGGAAAGGATCCCTCATCTCGAGCTAGGAGGCGGAAACGGTGCTCCCCTGGATGTGTGAGGGACCCCACGTGCTTCCTCTCGAGTGGAGACGGGTATGTCGGGGAACTTCTTGAGTTGCAGCAATGGTGTGAAGGACCCTTTGGAAGTTCCAGTGGTTAGATGTGATTGGCCTCGAGAAGCCTCAGCGGAAATGGGCCTCATTTCGCCTGGAAGGCAAAACCTCCTGGATTTTCTCGAGTTGCGGCAGGTGCTCTCGACTTACGACGGGGACCTCAGGGAACTGCTCTGGTGGCCTCAGGAAAGGCCAGTCCCCATGCGAGTTCCTCGGGGGCCTCTCGGGATTCCTCTCCCGTCGATGCCGGGGCCTAAGACCTTGTGTGGAGTCGGGGCCGGAACCTGAGGATTCCTCTCCAGTGCTGACATGGATCTTGGGGTACTTCTGGAGTCTCCCCAGGGGAATCAGTCCTCGTCTCGAATGCGGGCATGCACTTGCGCTTTCCTCCAGAGCGGTAGCACCAGTGTCACGCAGTCCGCCGCGTGGATCAAAGGATCTATGGTTTTCCCTCGAGTCTTTCCCACGAGGCTTTCCCACGAGGCTTTCCCACAGGGCTGTCCCACGTGCACACGTGGTGGGAGTCGATCCTCGGCTTGAACGTCAAGGCAGTGCAGGGAAAACAGGTTCCTCTGGAATGGACTGACACATCTGGGGGACTCTTGGAATGGTGTCACGACCCTGGAGTTCCTCTCGCCTTTCCTGTGGAGAGCGCCTCCTCTTGAGATGCGACGGGAACGCCGGGAATTCTTTCCCTACGAAACAGGGAAAGGATCCCTCATCTCGAGCTAGGAGGCGGAAACGGTGCTCCCCTGGATGTGTGAGGGACCCCACGTGCTTCCTCTCGAGTGGAGACGGGTATGTCGGGGAACTTCTTGAGTTGCAGCAAGGGTGTGAAGGACCCTTTGGAATTTCCAGTGGTTAGATGTGATTGGCCTCGAGAAGCCTCAGCGGAAATGGGCCTCATCTCGCCTGGAGGGCAACACCTCCTGGATTTTCTCGAGTTGCTGCAGGTGCTCTCGACTTACGACGGGGACCTCAGGGACCCGCTCTGGTGGCCTTAGGAAAGGCCAGTCCCCATGCGAGTTCCTCGGGGGCCTCTCGGGATTCCTCTCCCGTCGATGCCGGGGCCTAAGACCTTGTGTGGAGTCGGGGCCGGAACCTGAGGATTCCTCTCCAGTGCTGACATGGATCTTGGGGTACTTATGGAGTCTCCCCAGTGGAGTCAGTCCTCGTCTCGAATGCGGGCATGCACTTGCGCTTTCCTCCAGAGCGGTAGCAGCAGTGTCACGCAGTCCGCCGCGTGGATCAAAGGATCTATGGTTTTCCCTCGAGTCTTTCCCACGAGGCTTTCCCACGAGGCTTTCCCACAGGGCTGTCCCACGTGCACACGTGGTGGGAGTCGATCCTCGGCTGGAACGTCAAGGCAGTGCAGGGAAAACAGGTTCCTCTGGAATGGACTGACACATCTGGGGGACTCTTGGAATGGTGGCATGACCCTGGAGTTCCTCTCGCCTTTCCTGTGGAGAGCGCCTCCTCTTGAGATGCGACGGGAACGCCGGGAATTCTTTCCCTACGAAACAGGGAAAGGATCCCTCATCTCGTGCTAGGAGGCGGAAACGGGGCTCCCCTGGATGTGTGCGGGACCCCACGTGCTTCCTCTCGAGTGGAGACTGGAATGTCGGGGAACTTCTTGAGTTGCAGCAATGGTGTGAAGGACCCTTTGGAAGTTCCAGTGGTTAGATGTGATTGGCCTCGAGAAGCCTCAGCGGAAATGGGCCTCATCTGGCCTGCAGGGCAAAACCTCCTGGATTTTCTCGAGTTGCGGCAGGTGCTCTCGACTTACGACGGGGACCTCAGGGACCCGCTCTGGTGGCCTCAGGAAAGGCCAGTCCCCATGCGAGTTCCTCGGGGGCCTCTTGGGATTCCTCTCCCGTCGATGCCGGGGCTTAAGACCTTGTGTGGAGTCGGGGCCGGAACCTGAGGATTCCTCTCCAGTGCTGACATGGATCTTGGGGTACTTCTGGAGTCTCCCCAGGGGAGTCAGTCCTCGTCTCGAATGCAGGCATGCACTTGCGCTTTCCTCCAGAGCGGTAGCAGCAGTGTCACGCAGTCCGCCGCGTGGATCAAAGGATGTATGGTTTTCCCTCGAGTCTTTCCCACGAGGCTTTCCCACGAGGCTTTCCCACAGGGCTGTCCCACGTGCACACGTGGTGGGAGTCGATCCTCGGCTTGAAAGTCAAGGTGGTGCAGGGAAAACAGGTTCCTCTGGAATGGACTGACACATCTGGGGGACTCTTGGAATGGTGGCACGACCCTGGAGTTCCTCTCGCCTTTCCTGTGGAGAGCGCCTCCTCTTGAGATGCGACGGGAACGCCGGGAATTCTTTCCCTACGAAACAGGGAAAGGATCCCTCATCTCGAGCTAGGAGGCGGAAACGGGGCTCCCCTGGATGTGGGGGGGACATCACGTGCTTCCTCTAGATGAAGACGGGTATGTCGGGGAAATTCTTGAGTTGCAGCAATGGTGTGAAGGACCCTTTGGAAGTTCCAGTGGTTAGATGTGATTGGCCTCGAGAAGCCTCAGCGGAAATGGGCCTCATCTCGCCTGGAGGGCAAAACCTCCTGGATTTTCTCGAGTTGCGGCAGGTGCTCTCGACTTACGACGGGGACCTCAGGGAACCGCTCTGGTGGCCTCAGGAAAGGCCAGTCCCCATGCGAGTTCCTCGGGGCCTCTCGGGATTCCTCTCCCGTCGATGCCGGGGCCTAAGAACTTGTGTGGAGTCGGGGCCGGAACCTGAGGATTCCTCTCCAGTGCTGACATGGATCTTGGGGTACTTCTGGAGTCTCCCCAGGGGAGTCAGTCCTCGTCTCGAATGCGGGCATGCACTTGCGCTTTCCTCCAGAGCGGTAGCAGCAGTGTCACGCAGTCCGCCACGTGGATCAAAGGATCTATGGTTTTCCCTCGAGTCTTTCCCAAGAGGCTTTCCCACGAGGCTTTCCCACAGGGCTGTCCCACGTGCACACGTGGTGGGAGTCGATCCTCGGCTTGAACGTCAAGGCAGTGCAGGGAAAACAGATTCCTCTGGAATGGACTGACACATCTGGGGGACTCTTGGAATGGTGGCACGACCCTGGAGTTCCTCTCGCCTTTCCTGTGGAGAGCGCCTCCTCTTGAGATGCGACGGGAACGCCGGGAATTCTTTCCCTACGAAACAGGGAACGGATCCCTCATCTCGAGCTAGGAGGCGGAAATGGGGCTCCCCTGGATGTGTGCGGGACCCTCGTGCTTCCTCTCGAGTGGAGACGGGTATGTCGGGGAACTTCTTGAGTTGCAGCAAGGGTGTGAAGGACCCTTTGGAAGTTCCAGTGGTTAGAAGTGATTAGCCTCGAGAAGCCTCAGCGGAATTGGGCCTCATCTCGCCTGGAGGGCAAAACCTCCTGGATTTTCTCGAGTTGCGGCAGGTGCTCTCGACTTACGACGGGGACCTCAGGGACCCGCTCTGGTGGCCTCTGGAAAGGCCAGTCCCCATGCGAGTTCCTCGGGTGCCTCTCTGGATTCCTCTCCCGTCGATGCCGGGGCCTAAGACCTTGTGTGGAGTCGGGGCCGGAACCTGAGGATTCCTCTCCAGTGCTGACATGGATCTTGGGGTACTTCTGGAGTCTCCCCAGGGGAGTCAGTCCTCGTCTCGAATGCGGGCATGCACTTGCGCTTTCCTCCAGAGCGGTAGCAGCAGTGTCACGCAGTCCGCCGCGTGGATCAAAGGATCTATGGTTTTCCCTCGAGTCTTTCCCACGAGGCTTTCCCACGAGGCTTTCCCACAGGGCTGTCCCACGTGCACACGTGGTGGGAGTCGATCCTCGGCTTGAACGTCAAGGCAGTGCAGGGAAAACAGGTTCCTCTGGAATGGACTGACACATCTGGGGGACTCTTGGAATGGTGGCACGACCCTGGAGTTCCTCTCGCCTTTCCTGTGGAGAGCGCCTCCTCTTGAGATGCGACGGGAACGCCGGGAATTCTTTCCCTACGAAACAGGGAAAGGATCCCTCATCTCGAGCTAGGAGGCGGAAACGGGGCTCCCCTGGATGTGTGCGGGACCCACGTGCTTCCTCTCGAGTGGAGACGGGTATGTCGGGGAACTTCTTGAGTTGCAGCAAGGGTGTGAAGGACCCTTTGGAAGTTCCAGTGGTTAGACGTGATTAGCCTCGAGAAGCCTCAGCGGAAATGGGCCTCATCTCGCCTGGAGGTGAAAACCTCCTGGATTTTCTCGAGTTGCGGCAGGTGCTCTCGACTTACGACGGGGACATCGGGGACCCGCTCTGGTGGCCTCAGGAAAGGCCAGTCCCCATGCGAGTTCCTCGGGGGCCTCTCGGGATTCCTCTCCCGTCGATGCCGGGGCTTAAGACCTTGTGTGGAGTCGGGGCCGGAACCTGAGGATTCCTCTCCCGTGCTGACATGGATCTTGGGGTACTTCTGGAGTCTCCCCAGGGGAGTCAGTCCTCGTCTCGAATGCGGGCATGCATTGCGCTTTCCTCCAGAGCGGTAGCAGCAGTGTCACGCAGTCCGCCGCGTGGATCAAAGGATTTATGGTTTTCCCTCGAGTCTTTCCCACTAGGCTTTCCCACGAGGCTTTCCCACAGGGCTGTCCCACGTGCACACGTGGTGGGAGTCGATCCTCGGCTTGAACGTCAATGCAGTGCAGGGAACACAGGTTCCTCTGGAATGGACTGACACATCTGGGGGACTATTGGAATGGTGGCACGACCCTGGAGTTCCTCTCGCCTTTCCTGTGGAGAGCTCCTCCTCTTGAGATGCGACGGGAACGCCGGGAATTCTTTCCCTACGAAACAGGGAAAGGATCCCTCATCTCGAGCTAGGAGGCGGAAACGGGGCTCCCCTGGATGTGTGCGGGACCCCACGTGCTTCCTCTCGAGTGCAGACGGGTATGTCGGGGAAGTTCTTGAGTTGCAGCAAGGGTGTGAAGGACCCTTTGGAAGTTCCACTGGTTAGATGTGATTGGCCTCGAGAAGCCTCAGCGGAAATGGGCCTCATCTCGCCTGGAGGGCAAAACCTCCTGGATTTTCTCGAGTTGCGGCAGGTGCTCTCGACTTACGACGGAGACCTCAGGGACCCGCTCTGGTGGCCTCAGGAAAGGCCAGTCCCCATGCGAGTTCCTCGGGGGCCTCTCGGGATTCCTCTCCCGTCGATGCCGCGGCCTAAGACCTTGTGTGGAGTCGGGGCCGGAACCTGAGGATTCCTCTCCAGTGCTGACATGGATCTTGGGGTACTTCTGGAGTCTCCCCAGGGGAGTCAGTCCTCGTCTCGAATGCGGGCATGCACTTGCGCTTTCCTCCAGAGCGGTAGCAGCAGTGTCACGCAGTCCGCCGCGTGGATCAAAGGATCTATGGTTTTCCCTCGTGTCTTTCACACGAGGCTTTCCCACGAGGCTTTCCCACAGGGCTGTCCCACGTGCACACGTGGTGGGAGTCGATCCTCGGCTTGAACGTCAAGGCAGTGCAGGGAAAACAGGTTCCTCTGGAATGGACTGACACATCTGGGGGACTCTTGGAATGGTGTCACGACCCTGGAGTTCCTCTCGCCTTTCCTGTGGAGAGCGCCTCCTCTTGAGATGCGACGGAACGCCGGGAATTCTTTCCCTACGAAACAGGGAAAGGATCCCTCATCTCGAGCTAGGAGGCGGAAACGGTGCTCCCCTGGATGTGTGAGGGACCCCACGTGCTTCCTCTCGAGTGGAGACGGGTATGTCGGGGAACTTCTTGAGTTGCAGCAAGGGTGTGAAGGACCCTTTGGAAGTTCCAGTGGTTAGATGTGATTGGCCTCGAGAAGCCTCAGTGGAAATGGGCCTCATCTCGCCTGGAGGGCAAAACCTCCTGGATTTTCTCGAGTTGCGGAAGGTGCTCTCGACTTACGACTGGGACCTCAGGGACCCGCTCTGGTGGCCTCAGGAAAGGCCAGTCCCCATGCGAGTTCCGCGGGGGCGTCTCGGGATTCCTCCCCCGTCGATGCCGGGGCCTAAGACCTTGTGTGGAGTCGGGGCCGGAACCTGAGGATTCCTCTCCAGTGCTGACATGGATCTTGGGGTACTTCTGGAGTCTCCCCAGGGGAGTCAGTCCTCGTCTCGAATGCGGGCATGCACTTGCGCTTTCCTCCAGAGCGGTAGCAGCAGTGTCACGCAGTCCGCCGCGTGGATCAAAGGATCTATGATTTTCCCTCGAGTCTTTCCCACGAGGCTTTCCCACGAGGCTTTCCCACAGGGCTGTCCCACGTGCACACGTGGTGGGAGTCGATCCTCGGCTTGAACGTCAAGGCAGTGCAGGGAAAACAGGTTCCTCTGGAATGGACTGACACATCTGGGGGACTCTTGGAATGGTGGCACGACCCTGGAGTTCCTCTCGCCTTTCCTGTGGAGAGCGCCTCCTCTTGAGATGCGACGGGAACGCCTCGAATTCTTTCCCTACGAAACAGGGAAAGGATCCCTCATCTCGAGCTAGGAGGCGGAAACGGGGCTCCCCTGGATGTGTGCGGGACCCCACGTGCTTCCTCTCGAGTGGAGACGGGTATGTCGGGGAACTTCTTGAGTTGCAGCAATGGTGTGAAGGACCCTTTGGAATTTCCAGTGGTTAGATGTGATTGGCCTCGAGAAGCCTCAGCGGAAATGGGCCTCATCTCGCCTGGAGGGCAACACCTCCTGGATTTTCTCGAGTTGCTGCAGGTGCTCTCGACTTACGACGGGGACCTCAGGGACCCGCTCTGGTGGCCTTAGGAAAGGCCAGTCCCCATGCGAGTTCCTCGGGGGCCTCTCGGGATTCCTCTCCCGTCGATGCCGGGGCCTAAGACCTTGTGTGGAGTCGGGGCCGGAACCTGAGGATTCCTCTCCAGTGCTGACATGGATCTTGGGGTACTTATGGAGTCTCCCCAGGGGAGTCAGTCCTCGTCTCGAATGCGGGCATGCACTTGCGCTTTCCTCCAGAGCGGTAGCAGCAGTGTCACGCAGTCCGCCGCGTGGATCAAAGGATCTATGTTTTTCCCTCGAGTCTTTCCCACGAGGCTTTCCCACGAGGCTTTCCCACAGGGCTGTCCCACGTGCACACGTGGTGGGAGTCGATCCTCGGCTTGAACGTCAAGGCAGTGCAGGGAAAACAGGTTCCTCTGGAATGGACTGACACATCTGGGGGACTCTTGGAATGGTGGCACGACCCTGGAGTTCCTCTCGCCTTTCCTGTGGAGAGCGCCTCCTCTTGAGATGCGACGGGAAGGCCGGGAATTCTTTCCCTACGAAACAGGGAAAGGATCCCTCATCTCGAGCTAGGAGGCGGAAACGGTGCTCCCCTGGATGTGTGAGGGACCCCACGTGCTTCCTCTCAAGTGGAGACGGGTATGTCGGGGAACTTCTTGAGTTGCAGCAAGGGTGTGAAGGACCCTTTGGAAGTTCCAGTGGTTAGATATGATTGGCCTCGAGAAGCCTCAGCGGAAATGGGCCTCATCTCGCCTGGAGGGCAAAACCTACTGGATTTTCTCGAGTTGGGGCAGGTGCTCTCGACTTACGACGGGGACCTCAGGGACCCGCTCTGGTGGCCTCAGGAAAGGCCAGTCCCCATGCGAGTTCCTCGGGGGCCTCTCGGGATTCCTCTCCCGTCGGTGCCAGGGCCTAAGACCTTGTGTGGAGTCAGGGCCGGAACCTGAGGATTCCTCTCCAGTGCTGACATGGATCTTGGGGTACTTCTGGAGTCTCCCCAGGGGAGTCAGTCCTCGTCTCGAATGCGGGCATGCACTTGCGCTTTCCTCCAGAGCGGTAGCAGCAGTGTCACGCAGTCCGCCGCGTGGATCAAAGGATCTATGGTTTTCCCTCGAGTCTTTCCCAGGAGGCTTTCCCACGAGGCTTTCCCACAGGGCTGTCCCACGTGCACACGTGGTGGGAGTCGATCCTCGGCTTGAACGTCAAGGCAGTGCAGGGAAAACAGGTTCCTCTGGAATGGACTGACACATCTGGGGGACTCTTGGAATGGTGGCACGACCCTGGAGTTCCTCTCGCCTTTCCTGTGGAGAGCGCCTCCTCTTGAGATGCGACGGGAACGTCGGGAATTCTTTCCCTACGAAACAGGGAAAGGATCCCTCATCTCGAGCGAGGAGGCGGAAACGGGGCTCCCCTGGATGTGTGCGGGACCCCACGTGCTTCCTCTCGAGTGGAGACGGGTATGTCGGGGAACTTCTAGAGTTGCAGCAAGGGTGTGAAGGACCCTTTGGAAGTTCCAGTGGTTAGATGTGATTGGCCTCGAGAAGCCTCAGCGGAAATGGGCCTCATCTCGCCTGGAGGGCAAAACCTCCTGGATTTTCTCGAGTTGCTGCAGGTGCTCTCGACTTACGACGGGGACCTCAGGGACCCGCTCTGGTGGCCTCAGGAAAGGCCAGTCCCCATGCGAGTTCCTCGGGGGCCTCTCGGGATTCCTCTCCCGTCGATGCCGGGGCCTAAGACCTTGTGTGGAGTCGGGGCCGGAACCTGAGGATTCCTCTCCAGTGCTGACATGGATCTTGGGGTACTTCTGGAGTCTCCCCAGGGGAGTCAGTCCTCGTCTCGAATGCGGGCATGCACTTGCGCTTTTCTCCAGAGCGGTAGCAGCAGTGTCACGCAGTCCGCCGCGTGGATCAAAGGATCTATGGTTTTCCCTCGAGTCTTTCCCACGAGGCTTTCCCACGAGGCTTTCCCACAGGGCTGTCCCACGTGCACACGTGGTGGGAGTCGATCCTCGGCTTGAACGTCAAGGCAGTGCAGGGAAAACAGGTTCCTCTGGAATGGACTGACACATCTGGGGGACTCTTGGAATGGTGGCACGACCCTGGAGTTCCTCTCGCCTTTCCTGTGGAGAGCGCCTCCTCTTGAGATGCGACGGGAACGCCGGGAATTCTTTCCCTACGAAACAGGGAAAGGATCCCTCATCTCGAGCTAGGAGGCGGAAACGGGGCTCCCCTGGATGTGTGGGGGAACCCACGTGCTTCCTCTCGAGTGGAGACGGGTATGTCGGGGAACTTCTTGAGTTGCAGCAATGGTGTGAAGGACCCTTTGGAAGTTCCAGTGGTTAGATGTGATTGACCTCGAGAAGCCTCAGCGGAAATGGGCCTCATCTCGCCTGGAGGGCAAAACCTCCTGGATTTTCTCGAGTTGCTGCAGGTGCTCTCGACTTACGACGGGGACCTCAGGGACCCGCTCTGGTGGCCTCAGGAAAGGCCAGTCCCCATGCGAGTTCCTCGGGGGCCTCTCGGGATTCCTCTCCCGTCGATGCCGGGGCCTAAGACCTTGTGTGGAGTCGGGGCCGGAACCTGAGGATTCCTCTCCAGTGCTGACATGGATCTTGGGGTACTTCTGGAGTCTCCCCAGGGGAGTCAGTCCTCGTCTCGAATGCGGGCATGCACTTGCGCTTTCCTCCAGAGCGGTAGCAGCAGTGTCACGCAGTCCGCCGCGTGGATCAAAGGATCTATGGTTTTCCCTCGAGGCTTTCCCACGAGGCTTTCCCACGAGGCTTTCCCACAGTGCTGTCCCACGTGCACACGTGGTGGGAGTCGATCCTCGGCTTCAACGTCAAGGCAGTGCAGGGAAAACAGGTACCTCTGTAATGGACTGACACATCTGGGGGACTCTTGGAATGGTGTCACGACCCTGGAGTTCCTCTCGCCTTTCCTGTGGAGAGCGCCTCCTCTTGAGATGCGACGGGAACGCCGGGAATTCTTTCCCTACGAAACAGGGAAAGGATCCCTCATCTCGAGCTAGGAGGCGGAAACGGGGCTCCCCTGGATGTGTGCGGGACACCACGTGCTTCCTCTCGAGTGGAGACGGGTATGTCGGGGAACTTCTTGAGTTGCAGCAAGGGTGTGAAGGACCCTTGGAAGTTCCAGTGGTTAGATGTGATTGGCCTCGAGAAGCCTCAGCGGAAATGGGCCTCATCTCGCCTGGAGGGCAAAACCTCCTGGATTTTCTCGAGTTGCGGCAGGTGCTCTCGACTTACGACGGGGACCTCAGGGACCCGCTCTGGTGGCCTCAGGAAAGGCCAGTCCCCATGCGAGTTCCTCGGGGGCCTCTCGGGATTCCTCTCCCGTCGATGCCAGTGCCTAAGACCTTGTGTGGAGTCGGGGCTGGAACATGAGGATTCCTCTCCAGTGCTGACATGGATCTTGGGGTACGTCTGGAGTCTCCCCAGGGGAGTCAGTCCTCGTCTCAAATGCGGGCATGCACTTGCGCTTTCCTCCAGAGCGGTAGCAGCAGTGTCACGCAGTCCGCCGCGTGGATCAAAGGATCTATGGTTTTCCCTCGTGTCTTTCACACGAGGCTTTCCCATGAGGCTTTCCCACAGGGCTGTCCCACGTGCACACGTGGTGGGAGTCGATCCTCGGCTTAAACGTCAAGGCAGTGCAGGGAAAACAGGTTCCTCTGGAATGGACTGACACATCTGGGGGACTCTTGGAATGGTGTCACGACCCTGGAGTTCCTCTCGCCTTTCCTGTGGAGAGCGCTTCCTCTTGAGATGCGACGAGAACGCCGGGAATTCTTTCTCTACGAAACAGGGAAAGGATCCCTCATCTCGAGCTAGGAGGCGGAAACGGTGCTCCCCTGGATGTGTGAGGGACCCCACGTGCTTCCTCTCGAGTGGAGACGGGTATGTCGGGGAACTTCTTGAGTTGCAGCAATGGTGTGAAGGACCCTTTGGAAGTTCCAGTGGTTAGATGTGATTGGCCTCGAGAAGCCTCAGCGGAAATGGGCCTCATTTCGCCTGGAAGGCAAAACCTCCTGGATTTTCTCGAGTTGCGGCAGGTGCTCTCGACTTACGACGGGGACCTCAGGGAACTGCTCTGGTGGCCTCAGGAAAGGCCAGTCCCCATGCGAGTTCCTCGGGGGCCTCTCGGGATTCCTCTCCCGTCGATGCCGGGGCCTAAGACCTTGTGTGGAGTCGGGGCCGGAACCTGAGGATTCCTCTCCAGTGCTGACATGGATCTTGGGGTACTTCTGGAGTCTCCCCAGGGGAATCAGTCCTCGTCTCGAATGCGGGCATGCACTTGCGCTTTCCTCCAGAGCGGTAGCACCAGTGTCACGCAGTCCGCCGCGTGGATCAAAGGATCTATGGTTTTCCCTCGAGTCTTTCCCACGAGGCTTTCCCACGAGGCTTTCCCACAGGGCTGTCCCACGTGCACACGTGGTGGGAGTCGATCCTCGGCTTGAACGTCAAGGCAGTGCAGGGAAAACAGGTTCCTCTGGAATGGACTGACACATCTGGGGGACTCTTGGAATGGTGGCATGACCCTGGAGTTCCTCTCGCCTTTCCTGTGGAGAGCGCCTCCTCTTGAGATGCGACGGGAACGCCGGGAATTCTTTCCCTACGAAACAGGGAAAGGATCCCTCATCTCGTGCTAGGAGGCGGAAACGGGGCTCCCCTGGATGTGTGCGGGACCCCACGTGCTTCCTCTCGAGTGGAGACTGGAATGTCGGGGAACTTCTTGAGTTGCAGCAATGGTGTGAAGGACCCTTTGGAAGTTCCAGTGGTTAGATGTGATTGGCCTCGAGAAGCCTCAGCGGAAATGGGCCTCATCTGGCCTGCAGGGCAAAACCTCCTGGATTTTCTCGAGTTGCGGCAGGTGCTCTCGACTTACGACGGGGACCTCAGGGACCCGCTCTGGTGGCCTCAGGAAAGGCCAGTCCCCATGCGAGTTCCTCGGGGGCCTCTTGGGATTCCTCTCCCGTCGATGCCGGGGCTTAAGACCTTGTGTGGAGTCGGGGCCGGAACCTGAGGATTCCTCTCCAGTGCTGACATGGATCTTGGGGTACTTCTGGAGTCTCCCCAGGGGAGTCAGTCCTCGTCTCGAATGCAGGCATGCACTTGCGCTTTCCTCCAGAGCGGTAGCAGCAGTGTCACGCAGTCCGCCGCGTGGATCAAAGGATGTATGGTTTTCCCTCGAGTCGTTCCCACGAAGCTTTCCCACGAGGCTTTCCCACAGGGCTGTCCCACGTGCACACGTGGTGGGAGTCGATCCTCGGCTGGAACGTCAAGGCAGTGCAGGGAAAACAGGTTCCTCTGGAATGGACTGACACATCTGGGGGACTCTTGGAATGGTGGCATGACCCTGGAGTTCCTCTCGCCTTTCCTGTGGAGAGCGCCTCCTCTTGAGATGCGACGGGAACGCCGGGAATTCTTTCCCTACGAAACAGGGAAAGGATCCCTCATCTCGAGCTAGGAGGCGGAAACGGGGCTCCCCTGGATGTGTGCGGGACACCACGTGCTTCCTCTCGAGTGGAGACGGGTATGTCGGGGAACTTCTTGAGTTGCAGCAATGGTGTGAAGGACCCTTTGGAAGTTCCAGTGGTTAGATGTGATTGGCCTCGAGAAGCCTCAGCGGAAATGGGCCTCATCTCGCCTGGAGGGCAAAACCTCCTGGATTTTCTCGAGTTGCGGCAGGTGCTCTCGACTTACGACGGGGACCTCAGGGACCCGCTCTGGTGGCCTCAGGAAAGGCCAGTCCCCATGCGAGTTCCTCGGGGGCCTCTCGGGATTCCTCTCCCTTCGATGCCAGGGCCTAAGACCTTGTGTGGAGTCGGGGCCGGAACCTGAGGATTCCTCTCCAGTGCTGACATGGATCTTGGGGTACTTCTCGAGTCTCCCCAGGGGAGTCAGTCCTCGTCTCGAATGCGGGCATGCACTTGCGCTTTCCTCCAGAGCGGTAGCAGCAGTGTCACGCAGTCCGCCGCGTGGATCAAAGGATGTATGGTTTTCCCTCGAGTCTTTCCCACGAGGCTTTCCCACAGGGCTGTCCCACGTGCACACGTGGTGGGAGTCGATCCTCGGCTTGAACGTCAAGGCAGTGCAGGGAAAACAGGTTCCTCTGGAATGGACTGACACATCTGGGGGACTCTTGGAATGGTGGCACGACCCTGGAGTTCCTCTCGCCTTTCCTGTGGAGAGCGCCTCCTCTTGAGATGCGACGGGAACGCCGGGAATTCTTTCCCTACGAAACAGGGAAAGGATCCCTCATCTCGAGCTAGGAGGCGGAAACGGGGCTCCCCTGGATGTGTGCGGGACCCACGTGCTTCCTCTCGAGTGGAGACGGGTATGTCGGGGAACTTCTTGAGTTGCAGCAAGGGTGTGAAGGACCCTTTGGAAGTTCCAGTGGTTAGACGTGATTAGCCTCGAGAAGCCTCAGCGGAAATGGGCCTCATCTCGCCTAGAGGTGAAAACCTCCTGGATTTTCTCGAGTTGCGGCAGGTGCTCTCGACTTACGACGGGGACCTCAGGGACCCGCTCTGGTGGCCTCAGGAAAGGCCAGTCCCCATGCGAGTTCCTCGGGGGCCTCTCGGGATTCCTCTCCCGTCGATGCCGGGGCCTAAGACCTTGTGTGGAGTCGGGGCCGGAACCTGAGGATTCCTCTCCAGTGCTGACATGGATCTTGGGGTACTTCTGGAGTCCCCCCAGGGGAGTCAGTCCTCGTCTCGAATGCGGGCATGCACTTGCGCTTTCCTCCAGAGCGGTAGCAGCAGTGTCACGCAGTCCGCCGCGTGGATCAAAGGATCTATGGTTTTCCCTCGAGTCTTTCCCACGAGGCTTTCCCACGAGGCTTTCCCACAGGGCTGTCCCACGTGCACACGTGGTGGGAGTCGATCCTCGCTTGAACGTCATGGCAATGCAGGGAAAACATGTTCCTCTGGAATGGACTGACACATCTGGGGGACTCTTGGAATGGTGTCACGACCCTGGAGTTCCTCTCGCCTTTCCTGTGGAGAGCGCCTCCTCATGAGATGCGACGGGAACGCCGGGAATTCTTTCCCTACGAAACAGGGAAAGGATCCCTCATCTCGAGCTAGGAGGCGGAAACGGGGCTCCCCTGGATGTGGGGGGGACATCACGTGCTTCCTCTAGATGAAGACGGGTATGTCGGGGAAATTCTTGAGTTGCAGCAATGGTGTGAAGGACCCTTTGGAAGTTCCAGTGGTTAGATGTGATTGGCCTCGAGAAGCCTCAGCGGAAATGGGCCTCATCTCGCCTGGAGGGCAAAACCTCCTGGATTTTCTCGAGTTGCGGCAGGTGCTCTCGACTTACGACGGGGACCTCAGGGAACCGCTCTGGTGGCCTCAGGAAAGGCCAGTCCCCATGCGAGTTCCTCGGGGCCTCTCGGGATTCCTCTCCCGTCGATGCCGGGGCCTAAGAACTTGTGTGGAGTCGGGGCCGGAACCTGAGGATTCCTCTCCAGTGCTGACATGGATCTTGGGGTACTTCTGGAGTCTCCCCAGGGGAGTCAGTCCTCGTCTCGAATGCGGGCATGCACTTGCGCTTTCCTCCAGAGCGGTAGCAGCAGTGTCACGCAGTCCGCCACGTGGATCAAAGGATCTATGGTTTTCCCTCGAGTCTTTCCCAAGAGGCTTTCCCACGAGGCTTTCCCACAGGGCTGTCCCACGTGCACACGTGGTGGGAGTCGATCCTCGGCTTGAACGTCAAGGCAGTGCAGGGAAAACAGATTCCTCTGGAATGGACTGACACATCTGGGGGACTCTTGGAATGGTGGCACGACCCTGGAGTTCCTCTCGCCTTTCCTGTGGAGAGCGCCTCCTCTTGAGATGCGACGGGAACGCCGGGAATTCTTTCCCTACGAAACAGGGAACGGATCCCTCATCTCGAGCTAGGAGGCGGAAATGGGGCTCCCCTGGATGTGTGCGGGACCCTCGTGCTTCCTCTCGAGTGGAGACGGGTATGTCGGGGAACTTCTTGAGTTGCAGCAAGGGTGTGAAGGACCCTTTGGAAGTTCCAGTGGTTAGAAGTGATTAGCCTCGAGAAGCCTCAGCGGAATTGGGCCTCATCTCGCCTGGAGGGCAAAACCTCCTGGATTTTCTCGAGTTGCGGCAGGTGCTCTCGACTTACGACGGGGACCTCAGGGACCCGCTCTGGTGGCCTCTGGAAAGGCCAGTCCCCATGCGAGTTCCTCGGGTGCCTCTCTGGATTCCTCTCCCGTCGATGCCGGGGCCTAAGACCTTGTGTGGAGTCGGGGCCGGAACCTGAGGATTCCTCTCCAGTGCTGACATGGATCTTGGGGTACTTCTGGAGTCTCCCCAGGGGAGTCAGTCCTCGTCTCGAATGCGGGCATGCACTTGCGCTTTCCTCCAGAGCGGTAGCAGCAGTGTCACGCAGTCCGCCGCGTGGATCAAAGGATCTATGGTTTTCCCTCGAGTCTTTCCCACGAGGCTTTCCCACGAGGCTTTCCCACAGGGCTGTCCCACGTGCACACGTGGTGGGAGTCGATCCTCGGCTTGAACGTCAAGGCAGTGCAGGGAAAACAGGTTCCTCTGGAATGGACTGACACATCTGGGGGACTCTTGGAATGGTGGCACGACCCTGGAGTTCCTCTCGCCTTTCCTGTGGAGAGCGCCTCCTCTTGAGATGCGACGGGAACGCCGGGAATTCTTTCCCTACGAAACAGGGAAAGGATCCCTCATCTCGAGCTAGGAGGCGGAAACGGGGCTCCCCTGGATGTGTGCGGGACCCACGTGCTTCCTCTCGAGTGGAGACGGGTATGTCGGGGAACTTCTTGAGTTGCAGCAAGGGTGTGAAGGACCCTTTGGAAGTTCCAGTGGTTAGACGTGATTAGCCTCGAGAAGCCTCAGCGGAAATGGGCCTCATCTCGCCTGGAGGTGAAAACCTCCTGGATTTTCTCGAGTTGCGGCAGGTGCTCTCGACTTACGACGGGGACATCGGGGACCCGCTCTGGTGGCCTCAGGAAAGGCCAGTCCCCATGCGAGTTCCTCGGGGGCCTCTCGGGATTCCTCTCCCGTCGATGCCGGGGCTTAAGACCTTGTGTGGAGTCGGGGCCGGAACCTGAGGATTCCTCTCCCGTGCTGACATGGATCTTGGGGTACTTCTGGAGTCTCCCCAGGGGAGTCAGTCCTCGTCTCGAATGCGGGCATGCATTGCGCTTTCCTCCAGAGCGGTAGCAGCAGTGTCACGCAGTCCGCCGCGTGGATCAAAGGATTTATGGTTTTCCCTCGAGTCTTTCCCACTAGGCTTTCCCACGAGGCTTTCCCACAGGGCTGTCCCACGTGCACAGGTGGTGGGAGTCGATCCTCGGCTTGAACGTCAATGCAGTGCAGGGAACACAGGTTCCTCTGGAATGGACTGACACATCTGGGGGACTATTGGAATGGTGGCACGACCCTGGAGTTCCTCTCGCCTTTCCTGTGGAGAGCTCCTCCTCTTGAGATGCGACGGGAACGCCGGGAATTCTTTCCCTACGAAACAGGGAAAGGATCCCTCATCTCGAGCTAGGAGGCGGAAACGGGGCTCCCCTGGATGTGTGCGGGACCCCACGTGCTTCCTCTCGAGTGCAGACGGGTATGTCGGGGAAGTTCTTGAGTTGCAGCAAGGGTGTGAAGGACCCTTTGGAAGTTCCAGTGGTTAGATGTGATTGGCCTCGAGAAGCCTCAGCGGAAATGGGCCTCATCTCGCCTGGAGGGCAAAACCTCCTGGATTTTCTAGAGTTGCGGCAGGTGCTCTCGACTTACGACGGGGACCTCAGGGAACTGCTCTGGTGGCCTCAGGAAAGGCCAGTCCCCATGCGAGTTCCTCGGGGGCGTCTCGGGATTCCTCCCCCGTCGATGCCGGGGCCTAAGACCTTGTGTGGAGTCGGGGCCGGAACCTGAGGATTCCTCTCCAGTGCTGACATGGATCTTGGGGTAATTCTGGAGTCTCCCCAGGGGAGTCAGTCCTCGTCTCGAATGCGGGCATGCATTGCGCTTTCCTCCAGAGCGGTAGCAGCAGTGTCACGCAGTCCGCCGCGTGGATCAAAGGATCTATGGTTTTCCCTCGAGTCTTTCCCACGAGGCTTTCCCACGAGGCTTTCCCACAGGGCTGTCCCACGTGCACACGTGGTGGAAGTCGATCCTCGGCTTGAACGTCAAGGCAGTGCAGGGAAAACAGGTTCCTCTGGAATGGACTGACACATCTGGGGGACTCTTGGAATGGTGGCACGACCCTGGAGTTCCTCTCGCCTTTCCTGAGGAGAGCGCCTCCTCTTGAGATGCGACGGGAACGCCGGGAATTCTTTCCCTACGAAACAGGGAAAGGATCCCTCATCTCGAGCTAGGAGGCGGAAACGGGGCTCCCCTGGATGTGTGCGGGACCCCACGTGCTTCCTCTCGAGTGGAAACGGGTATGTCGGGGACCTTCTTGAGTTGCAGCAAGGGTGTGAAGGACCCTGTGGAAGTTCCAGTGGTTAGATGTGATTGGCCTCGAGAAGCCTCAGCGGAAATGGGCCTCATCTCGCCTGGAGGGCAAAACCTCCTGGATTTTCTCGAGTTGCGGCAGGTTCTCTAGACTTACGACGGGGACCTCAGGGACACGCTCTGGTGGCCTCAGGAAAGGCCAGTCCCCATGCGAGTTCCTCGGGGGCCTCTCGGGATTCCTCTCCCGTCGATGCCGGGGCCTAAGACCTTGTGTGGAGTCGGGGCCGGAACCTGAGGATTCCTCTCCAGTGCTGACATGGATCTTGGGGTACTTCTGGAGTCTCCCCAGGGGAGTCAGTCCTCGTCTCGAATGCGGGCATGCACTTGCGCTTTCCTCCAGAGCGGTAGCAGCAGTGTCACGCAGTCCGCCGCGTGGATCAAAGGATCTATGGTTTTCCCTCGAGTCTTTCCCACGAGGCTTTCCCACGAGGCTTTCCCACAGGGCTGTCCCACGTGCACACGTGGTGGGAGTCGATCCTCGGCTTGAACGTCAAGGCAGTGCAGGGAAAACAGGTACCTCTGTAATGGACTGACACATCTGGGGGACTCTTGGAATGGTGTCACGACCCTGGAGTTCCTCTCGCCTTTCCTGTGGAGAGCGCCTCCTCTTGAGATGCGACGGGAACGCCGGGAATTCTTTCCCTACGAAACAGGGAAAGGATCCCTCATCTCGAGCTAGGAGGCGGAAACGGGGCTCCCCTGGATGTGTGCGGGACCCCACGTGCTTCCTCTCGAGTGGAGACGGGTATGTCGGGGAACTTCTTGAGTTGCAGCAATGGTGTGAAGGACCCTTTGGAAGTTCCAGTTGTTAGATGTGATTGGCCTCGAGAAGCCTCAGCGGAAATGGGCCTCATCTCGCCTGGAGGGCAAAACCTCCTGGATTTTCTCGAGTTGCGGCAGGTGCTCTCGACTTACGACGGGGACCTCAGGGACCCGCTCTGGTGGCCTCAGGAAAGGCCAGTCCCCATGCGAGTTCCTCGGGGGCCTCTCGGGATTCCTCTCCCGTCGATGCCAGGGCCTAAGACCTTGTGTGGAGTCGGGGCTGGAACATGAGGATTCCTCTCCAGTGCTGACATGGATCTTGGGGTACTTCTGGAGTCTCCCCAGGGGAGTCAGTCCTCGTCTCGAATGCGGGCATGCACTTGCGCTTTCCTCCAGAGCGGTAGCAGCAGAGTCACGCAGTCCGCCGCGTGGATCAAAGGATCTATGGTTTTCCCTCGTGTCTTTCACACGAGGCTTTCCCATGAGGCTTTCCCACAGGGCTGTCCCACGTGCACACGTGGTGGGAGTCGATCCTCGGCTTAAACGTCAAGGCAGTGCAGGGAAAACAGGTTCCTCTGGAATGGACTGACACATCTGGGGGACTCTTGGAATGGTGTCACGACCCTGGAGTTCCTCTCGCCTTTCCTGTGGAGAGCGCCTCCTCTTGAGATGCGACGGGAACGCCGGGAATTCTTTCCCTACGAAACAGGGAAAGGATCCCTCATCTCGAGCTAGGAGGCGGAAACGGTGCTCCCCTGGATGTGTGAGGGACCCCACGTGCTTCCTCTCGAGTGGAGACGGGTATGTCGGGGAACTTCTTGAGTTGCAGCAAGGGTGTGAAGGACCCTTTGGAAGTTCCACTGGTTAGATGTGATTGGCCTCGAGAAGCCTCAGCGGAAATGGGCCTCATTTCGCCTGGAGGGCAAAACCTCCTGGATTTTCTCGAGTTGCGGCAGGTGCTCTCGACTTACGACGGGGACCTCAGGGAACTGCTCTGGTGGCCTCAGGAAAGGCCAGTCCCCATGCGAGTTCCTCGGGGGCCTCTCGGGATTCCTCTCCCGTCGATTCCGGGGCCTAAGACCTTGTGTGAACTCAGGGCCGGAACCTGAGGATTCCTCTCCAGTGCTGACATGGATCTTGGGGTACTTCTGGAGTCTCCCCAGGGGAATCAGTCCTCGTCTCGAATGCGGGCATGCACTTGCGCTTTCCTCCAGAGCGGGAGCAGCAGTGTCACGCAGTCCGCCGCGTGGATCAAAGGATCTATGGTTTTCCCTCGAGTCTTTCCCACGAGGCTTTCCCACGAGGCTTTCCCACAGGGCTGTCCCACGTGCACACGTGGTGGGAGTCGATCCTCGGCTTGAACGTCAAGGCAGTGCAGGGAAAACAGGTTCCTCTGGAATGGACTGACACATCTGGGGGACTCTTGGAATGGTGTCACGACCCTGGAGTTCCTCTCGCCTTTCCTGTGGAGAGCGCCTCCTCTTGAGATGCGACGGGAATGCCGGGAATTCTTTCCCTACGAAACAGGGAAAGGATCCCTCATCTCGAGCTAGGAGGCGGAAACGGTGCTCCCCTGGATGTGTGAGGGACCCCACGTGCTTCCTCTCGAGTGGAGACGGGTATGTCGGGGACGTTCTTGAGTTGCAGCAAGGGTGTGAAGGACCCTTTGGAAGTTCCAGTGGTTAGATGTGATTGGCCTCGAGAAGCCTCAGCGGAAATGGGCCTCATCTCGCCTGGAGGGCAAAACCTCCTGGATTTTCTCGAGTTGCGGAAGGTGCTCTCGACTTACGACTGGGACCTCAGGGACCCGCTCTGGTGGCCTCAGGAAAGGCCAGTCCCCATGCGAGTTCCTCGGGGGCGTCTCGGGATTCCTCCCCCGTCGATGCCGGGGCCTAAGACCTTGTGTGGAGTCGGGGCCGGAACCTGAGGATTCCTCTCCAGTGCTGACATGGATCTTGGGGTACTTCTGGAGTCTCCCCAGGGGAGTCAGTCCTCGTCTCGAATGCGGGCATGCACTTGCGCTTTCCTCCAGAGCGGTAGCAGCAGTGTCACGCAGTCCGCCGCGTGGATCAAAGGATCTATGATTTTCCCTCGAGTCTTTCCCACGAGGCTTTCCCACGAGGCTTTCCCACAGGGCTGTCCCACGTGCACACGTGGTGGGAGTCGATCCTCGGCTTGAACGTCAAGGCAGTGCAGGGAAAACAGGTTCCTCTGGAATGGACTGACACATCTGGGGGACTCTTGGAATGGTGGCACGACACTGGAGTTCCTCTCGCCTTTCCTGTGGAGAGCGCCTCCTCTTGAGATGCAACGGGAACGCCTCGAATTCTTTCCCTACGAAACAGGGAAAGGATCCCTCATCTCGAGCTAGGAGGCGGAAACGGGGCTCCCCTGGATGTGTGCGGGACCCCACGTGCTTCCTCTCGAGTGGAGACGGGTATGTCGGGGAACTTCTTGAGTTGCAGCAATGGTGTGAAGGACCCTTTGGAATTTCCAGTGGTTAGATGTGATTGGCCTCGAGAAGCCTCAGCGGAAATGGGCCTCATCTCGCCTGGAGGGCAACACCTCCTGGATTTTCTCGAGTTGCTGCAGGTGCTCTCGACTTACGACGGGGACCTCAGGGACCCGCTCTGGTGGCCTCAGGAAAGGCCAGTCCCCATGCGAGTTCCTCGGGGGCCTCTCGGGATTCCTCTCCCGTCGATGCCGGGGCCTAAGACCTTGTGTGGAGTCGGGGCCGGAACCTGAGGATTCCTCTCCAGTGCTGACATGGATCTTGGGGTACTTCTGGAGTCTCCCCAGGGGAGTCAGTCCTCGTCTCGAATGCGGGCATGCACTTGCGCTTTCCTCCAGAGCGGTAGCAGCAGTGTCACACAGTCCGCCGCGTGGATCAAAGGATCTATGGTTTTCCCTCGAGTCTTTCCCACGAGGCTTTCCCACGAGGCTTTCCCACAGGGCTGTCCCACGTGCACACGTGGTGGGAGTCGATCCTCGGCTTGAACGTCAAGGCAGTGCAGGGAAAACAGGTTCCTCTGGAATGGACTGACACATCTGGGGGACTCTTGGAATGGTGGCACGACCCTGGAGTTCCTCTCGCCTTTCCTGTGGAGAGCGCCTCCTCTTGAGATGCGACGGGAACGCCGGGAATTCTTTCCCTACGAAACAGGGAAAGGATCCCTCATCTCGAGCTAGGAGGCGGAAACGGGGCTCCCCTGGATGTGTGCGGGACCCCACGTGGTTCCTCTCGAGTGGAGACGGGTATGTCGGGGAACTTCTTGAGTTGCAGCAAGGGTGTGAAGGACCCTTTGGAAGTTCCAGTGGTTAGATGTGATTGGCCTCGAGAAGCCTCAGCGGAAATGGGCCTCATCTCGCCTGGAGAGCAAAACCTCCTGGATTTTCTCGAGTTGCTGCAGGTGCTCTCGACTTACGACGGGGACCTCAGGGACCCGCTCTGGTGGCCTCAGGAAAGGCCAGTCCCCATGCGAGTTCCTCGGGGGCCTTTCGGGATTCCTCTCCCGTCGATGCCGGGGCCTAAGACCTTGTGTGGAGTCGGGGCCGGAACCTGAGGATTCCTCTCCAGTGCTGACATGGATCTTGGGGTACTTCTGGAGTCTCCCCAGGGGAGTCAGTCCTCGTCTCGAATGCGGCCATGCACTTGCGCTTTCGTCCAGAGCGGTAGCAGCAGTGTCACGCAGTCCGCCGCGTGGATCAAAGGATCTATGGTTTTCCCTCGAGTCTTTCCCACGAGGCTTTCCCACGAGGCTTTCCCACAGGGCTGTCCCACGTGCACACGTGGTGGGAGTCGATCCTCGGCTTGAACGTCAAGGCAGTGCAGGGAAAACAGGTTCCTCTGGAATGGACTGACACATCTGGGGGACTCTTGGAATGGTGGCACGACCCTGGAGTTCCTCTCGCCTTTCCTGTGGAGAGCGCCTCCTCTTGAGATGCGACGGGAACGCCGGGAATTCTTTCCCTACGAAACAGGGAAAGGATCCCTCATCTCGAGCTAGGAGGCGGAAACGGGGCTCCCCTGGATATGTGCGGGACCCCACGTGCTTCCTCTCGAGTGGAGACGGGTATGTCGGGGAACTTCTTGATTTGCAGCAAGGGTGTGAAGGACCCTTTGGAAGTTCCAGTGGTTAGATGTGATTGGCCTCGAGAAGCCTCAGCGGAAATGGGCCTCATCTCGCCTGGAGGGCAAAACCTCCTGGATTTTCTCGAGTTGCTGCAGGTGCTCTCGACTTACTACGGGGACCTCAGGGACCCGCCCTGGTGGCCTCAGGAAAGGCCAGTCCCCATGCGAGTTCCTAGGGGGCCTCTCGGGATTCCTCTCCCGTCGATGCCGGGGCTTAAGACCTTGTGTGGAGTCGGGGCCGGAACCTGAGGATTCCTCTCCAGTGCTGACATGGATCTTGGGGTACTTCTGGAGTCTCCCCAGGGGAGTCAGTCCTCGTCTCGAATGCGGGCATGCACTTGCGCTTTCCTCCAGAGCGGTAGCAGCAGTGTCACGCAGTCCGCCGCGTGGATCAAAGGATCTATGGTTTTCCCTCGAGTCTTTCCCACGAGGCTTTCCCACGAGGCTTTCCCACAGGGCTGTCCCACGTGCACACGTGGTGGGAGTCGATCCTCGGCTTGAACGTCAAGGCAGTGCAGGGAAAACAGGTACCTCTGTAATGGACTGACACATCTGGGGGACTCTTGGAATGGTGGCACGACCCTGGAGTTCCTCTCGCCTTTCCTGTGGAGAGCGCCTCCTCTTGAGATGCGACGGGAACGCCGGGAATTCTTTCCCTACGAAACAGGGAAAGGATCCCTCATCTCGAGCTAGGAGGCGGAAACGGGGCTCCCCTGGATGTGTGCGGGACCCCACGTGCTTCCTCTCGAGTGGAGACGGGTATGTCGGGGAACTTCTTGATTTGCAGCAAGGGTGTGAAGGACCCTTTGGAAGTTCCAGTGGTTAGATGTGATTGGCCTCGAGAAGCCTCAGCGGAAATGGGCCTCATCTCGCCTGGAGGGCAAAACCTCCTGGATTTTCTCGAGTTGCTGCAGGTGCTCTCGACTTACTACGGGGACCTCAGGGACCCGCTCTGGTGGCCTCAGGAAAGGCCAGTCCCCATGCGAGTTCCTAGGGGGCCTCTCGGGATTCCTCTCCCGTCGATGCCGGGGCTTAAGACCTTGTGTGGAGTCGGGGCCGGAACCTGAGGATTCCTCTCCAGTGCTGACATGGATCTTGGGGTACTTCTGGAGTCTCCGCAGGGGAGTCAGTCCTCGTCTCGAATGCGGGCATGCACTTGCGCTTTCCTCCAGAGCGGTAGCAGCAGTGTCACGCAGTCCGCCGCGTGGATCAAAGGATCTATGGTTTTCCCTCGAGTCTTTCCCACGAGGCTTTCCCACGAGGCTTTCCCACAGGGCTGTCCCACGTGCACACGTGGTGGGAGTCGATCCTCGGCTTGATCGTCAAGGCAGTGCAGGGAAAAAAGGTTCCTCTGGAATGCACTGACACATCTGGGGGACTCTTGGAATGGTGGCACGACCCTGGAGTTCCTCTCGCCTTTCCTGTGGAGAGCGCCTCCTCTTGAGATGCGACGGGAACGCCGGGAATTCTTTCCCTACGAAACAGGGAAAGGATCCCTCATCTCGACCTAGGAGGCGGAAACGGGGCTCCCCTAGATGTGTGCGGAACCCCACGTGCTTCCTCTCGAGTGCAGACGGGTATGTCGGGGAACTTCTTGAGTTGCAGCAATGGTGTGAAGGACCCTTTGGAAGTTCCAGTGGTTAGATGTGATTGGCCTCGAGAAGCCTCAGCGGAAATGGGCCTCATCTCGCCTGGAGGGCAAAACCTCCTGGATTTTCTCGAGTTGCGGCAGATGCTCTCGACTTACGACGGGGACCTCAGGGACCCGCTCTGGTGGCCTAGGAAAGGCCAGTCCCCATGCGAGTTCCTCGGGGGCCTCTCGGGATTCCTCTCCCGTCCATGCCGGGGCCTAAGACCTTGTGTGGAGTCGGGGCCGGAACCTGAGGATTCCTCTCCAGTGCTGACATGGATCTTGGGGTACTTCTGGAGTCTCCCCAGGGGAGTCAGTCCTCGTCTCGAATGCGGGCATGCACTTGCGCTTTCCTCCAGAGCGGTAGCAGCAGTGTCACGCAGTCCGCCGCGTGGATCAAAGGATCTATGGTTTTCCCTCGAGTCTTTCCCACGAGGCTTTCCCACGAGGCTTTCCCACAGGGCTGTCCCACGTGCACACGTGGTGGGAGTCGATCCTCGGCTTGAACGTCAAGGCAGTGCAGGGAAAACAGGTTCCTCTGGAATGGACTGACACATTTGGGGGACTCTCGGTATGGTGGCACGAGCCTGGAGTTCCTCTCGCCTTTCCTGTGGAGAGCGCCTCCTCTTGAGATGCGACGGGAACGCCGGGAATTCTTTCCCTACGAAACAGGGAAAGGATCCCTCATCTCGAGCTAGGAGGCGGAAACGGGGCTCCCCTAGATGTGTGCGGGACCCCACGTGCTTCCTCTCGAGTGGAGACGGGTATGTCGGGGAACTTCTTGAGTTGCAGCAGTGGTGTGAAGGACCCTTTGGAAGTTCCAGTGGTTAGATGTGATTGGCCTCGAGAAGCTTCAGCGGAAATGGGCCTCATCTCGCCTGGAGGGCAAAACCTCCTGGATTTTCTCGAGTTGCGGCAGGTGCTCTCGACTTACGACGGGGACCTCAGGGACCCGCTCTGGTGGCCTCAGGAAAGGCCAGTCCCCATGCGAGTTCCTCGGGGGCCTCTCGGGATTCCTCTCCCATCGATGCCGGGGCCTAAGACCTTGTGTGGAGTCGGGGCCGGAACCTGAGGATTCCTCTCCAGTGCTGACATGGATCTTGGGGTACTTCTGGAGTCTCCCCAGGGGAGTCAGTCCTCGTCTCGAATGCGGGCATGCACTTGCCCTTTCCTCCAGAGCGGTAGCAGCAGTGTCACGCAGTCCGCCGCGTGGATCAAAGGATCTGTGGTTTTCCCTCGAGTCTTTCCCACGAGGCTTTCTCACGAGGCTTTCCCACAGGGCTGTCCCACGTGCACACGTGGTGGGAGTCGATCCTCTGCTTGAACGTCAAGGCAGTGCAGGGAAAACAGGTTCCTCTGGAATGGACTGACACATCTGGGGGACTCTTGGAATGGTGGCACGACCCTGGAGTTCCTCTCGCCTTTCCTGTGGAGAGCGCCTCCTCTTGAGATGCGACGGGAACGTCGGGAATTCTTTCCCTACGAAACAGGGAAAGGATCCCTCATCTCGAGCTAGGAGGCGAAACGGGGCTCCCCTGGATGTGTGCGGGACCCCACGTGCTTCCTCTCGAGTGGAGACGGGTATGTCGGGGAACTTCTTGAGTTGCAGCAATGGTGTGAAGGACCCTTTGGAAGTTCCAGTGGTTAGATGTAATTGGCCTCGAGAAGCCTCAGCGGAAATGGGCCTCATCTCGCCTGGAGGGCAAAACCTCCTGGATTTTCTCGAGTTGCGGCAGGTGCTCTCGACTTACGACGGGGACCTCAGGGACCCGCTCTGGTGGCCTCAGGAAAGGCCAGTCCCCATGCGAGTTCCTCGGGGGCGTCTCGGGATTCCTCTCCCGTCGATGCCGGGGTCTAAGACCTTGTGTGGAGTCAGGGCCGGAACCTGTGGATTCCTCTCCAGTGCTGACATGGATCTTGGGGTACTTCTGGAGTCTCCCCAGGGGAGTCAGTCCTCGTCTCGAATGCGGGCATGCACTTGCCCTTTCCTCCAGAGCGGTAGCAGCAGTGTCACGCAGTCCGCCGCGTGGATCAAAGGATCTATGGTTTTCCCTCGAGTCTTTCCCAGGAGGCTTTCCCACGAGGCTTTCCCACAGGGCTGTCCCACGTGCACACGTGGTGGGAGTCGATCCTCGGCTTGAACGTCAAGGCAGTGCAGGGAAAACAGGTTCCTCTGGAATGGACTGACACATCTGGTGGACTCTTGGAATGGTGTCACGACCCTGGAGTTCCTCTCGCCTTTCCTGTGGAGAGCGCCTCCTCTTGAGATGCGACGGGAACGCCGGGAATTCTTTCCCTACGAAACAGGGAAAGGATCCCTCACCTCGAGCTAGGAGGCGGAAACGGGGCTCCCCTGTATGTGTGCGGGACACCACGTGCTTCCTCTCGAGTGCAGACGGGTATGTCGGGGAACTTCTTGAGTTGCAGCAAGGGTGTGAAGGACCCTTTGGAAGTTCCAGTGGTGAGATGTGATTGGCCTCGAGAAGCCTCAGCGGAATTGGGCCTCATCTCGCCTGGAGGGCAAAACCTCCTGGATTTTCTCGAGTTGCGGCAGGTGCTCTCGACTTACGACGGGGACCTCAGGGACCCGCTCTGGTGGCCTCAGGAAAGGCCAGTCCCCATGCGAGTTCCTCGGGGGCGTCTCGGGATTCCTCTCCCGTCGATGCCGGGGCCTAAGACCTTGTGTGGAGACGGGGCCGGAACCTGAGGATTCCTCTCCAGTGCTGACATGGATCTTGGGGTACTTCTGGAGTCTCCCCAGGGGAGTCAGTCCTCGTGTAGAATGCGGGCATGCACTTGCGCTTTCCTCCAGAGCGGTAGCAGCAGTGTCACGCAGTCCGCCGGGTGGATCAAAGGATCTATGGTTTTCCCTCGAGTCTTTCCCACGAGGCTTTCCCACGAGGCTTTCCCACAGGGCTGTCCCACGTGCACACGTGGTGGGAGTCGATCCTCGGCTTGAACGTCAAGGCAGTGCAGGGAAAACAGGTTCCTCTGGAATGGACTGACACATCTGGGGGACTCTTTGAATGGTGTCTCGACCCTGGAGTTCCTCTCGCCTTTCCTGTGGAGAGCGCCTCCTCTTGAGATTCGACGGGAACGCCGGGAATTCTTTCCCTACGAAACAGGGAAAGGATCCCTCATCTCGAGCTAGAAGGCGGAAACGGGGCTCCCCTGGATGTGTGCGGGACCCCACGTGCTTCCTCTCGAGTGGAGACGGGTATGTCGGGGAACTTCTTGAGTTGCAGCAAGGGTGTAAAGGACCCTTTGGAAGTTCCAGTGGTTAGATGTGATTGGCCTTGAGAAGCCTCAGCGGAAATGGGCCTCATCTCGCCTGGAGGGCAAAACCTCCTGGATTTTCTCGAGTTGCGGCAGGTGCTCTCGACTTACGACGGGGACCTCAGGGACCCGCTCTGGTGGCCTCAGGAAAGGCCAGTCCCCATGCGAGTTCCTCGGGGGCCTCTCGGGATTCCTCTCCCGTCGATGCCGGGGCCTAAGACCTTGTGTGGAGTCGGGGCCGGAACCTGAGGATTCCTCTCCAGTGCTGACATGGATCTTGGGGTACTTCTGGAGTCTCCCCAGGGGAGTCAGTAATCGTCTCGAATGCGGGCATGCACTTGCGCTTTCCTCCAGAGCGGTAGCAGCAGCGTCACGCAGTCCGCCGCGTGGATCAAAGGATCTATGGTTTTCCCTCGAGTCTTTCCCACGAGGCTTTCCCACGAGGCTTTCCCACAGGGCTGTCCCACGTGCACACGTGGTGGGAGTCGATCCTCGGCTTGAACATCAAGGCAGTGCAGGGAAAACAGGTTCCTATGGAATGGACTGACATATCTGGGGGTCTCTTGGAATGGTGGCACAACCCTGGAGTTCCTCTCGCCTTTCCTGTGGAGAGCACCTCCTCTTGAGATGCGACGGGAACGCCGGGAATTCGTTCCCTACGAAACAGGGAAGGATCCCTCATCTCGAGCTAGGAGGTGGAAACGGAGCTCCCCTGGATGTGTGAGGGACCCCACGTGCTTCCTCTCGAGTGGAGACGGGTATGTCGGGGAACTTCTTGAGTTGCAGGAATGGTGTGAAGGACCCTTTGGAAGTTCCAGTGGTTAGATGTGATTGGCCTCGAGAAGCCTCAGCGGAAATGGTCCTCATCTCGCCTGGAGGGCAAAACCTCCTGGATTTTCTCGAGTTGCCGCAGGTGCTCTCGACTTACGACGGGGACCTCAGGGAACCGCTCTGGTGGCCTCAGGAAAGGCCAGTCCCCATGCGAGTTCCTCGGGGGCCTCTCGGGATTCCTCTCCCGTCGATGCCGGGGCCTAAGACCTTGTGTGGAGTCGGGGCCGGATCCTGAGGATTCCTCTCCAGTGCTGACATGGATCTTGGGGTACTTCTGGAGTCTCCCCAGGGGAGTCAGTCCTCGTCTCGAATGCGGGCATGCACTTGCGCTTTCCTCCAGAGCGGTAGCAGCAGTGTCACGCATTCCGCCGCGTGGATCAAAGGATCTATGGCTTTCCCTCGAGTCTTTCCCACGAGGCTTTCCCACGAAGCTTTCCCACAGGGCTGTCCCACGTGCACACGTGGTGGGAGTCGATCCTCGGCTTGAACGTCAAGGCAGTGCAGGGAAAACAGGTTCCTCTGGAATGGACTGACACATCTGGGGGACTCTTGGAATGGTGTCACGACCCTGGAGTTCCTCTCGCCTTTCCTGTGGAGAGCGCCTCCTCTTGAGATGCGACGGGAACGCCGGGAATTCTTTCCCTACGAAGCAGGGAAAGAATCCCTCATCTCGAGCTAGGAGGCGGGAACGGTGCTCCCCTGGATGTGTGCGGGACCCCACGTGCTTCCTCTCGAGTGGAGACGGGTATGTCGGGGAACTTCTTGATTTGCAGCAATGGTGTGAAGGACCCTTTGGAAGTTCCAGTGTTTAGATGTGATTGGCCTCGAGAAGCCTCAGCGGAAATGGGCCTCATCTCGCCTGGAGGGCAAAACCTCCTGGATTTTCTCGAGTTGCGGCAGGTGCTCTCGACTTACGACGGGGAACTCAGGGACCCGCTCTGGTGGCCTCAGGAAAGGCCAGTCCCTATGCCAGTTCCTCGGGGGCGTCTCGGGATTCCTCTCCCGTCGATGCCGGGGCCTAAGACCTTGTGTGGAGTCGGGGCCGGAACCTAAGGATTCCTCTCCAGTGCTGACATGGATCTTGGGGTACTTCTGGAGTCTCCCCAGGGGAGTCAGTCCTCGTCTCGAATGCGGGCATGCACTTGCGCTTTCCTCCAGAGCGGTAGCAGCAGTGTCACGCAGTCCGCCACGTGGATCAAAGGATCTATGGTTTTCCCTCGAGTCTTTCCCACGAGGCTTTCCCACGAGGCTTTCCCACAGGGCTGTCCCACGTGCACACGTGGTGGGAGTCGATCCTCGGCTTGAACGTCAAAGCAGTGCAGGGAAAACAGGTTCCTCTGAAAAAGACTGACACATCTGGGGGACTCTTGGAATGGTGGCACGACCCTGGAGTTCCTCTCGCCTTTCCTGTGGAGAGCGCCTCCTCTTGAGATGCGACTGGAACGCCGGGAATTCTTTCCCTACGAAACAGGGAAAGGATCCCTCATCTCGAGCTAGGAGGCAGAAACGGGGCTCCCCTGGATGTGTGCGGTACCCCAAGTGCTTCCTCTCGAGTGGAGACGGGTATGTCGGGGAACGTCTTGAGTTGCAGCAATGGTGTGAAGGACCCTTTGGAAGTTCCAGTGGTTAGATGTGATTGGCCTCGAGAAGCCTCAGCGGAAATGGGCCTCATCTCGCCTGGAGGGCAAAACCTCTTGGATTTTCTCGAGTTGCGGCAGGTGCTCTCGACTTACGACGGGGACCTCAGGGACCCACTCTGGTGGCCTCAGGAAAGGCCAGTCCCCATGCGAGTTCCTCGGGGGCCTCTCGGGATTCCTCTCCCGTCGATGCCGGGGCCTAAGACCTTGTGTGGAGTCGGGGCCGGAACCTGAGGATTCCTCTCCAGTGCTGACATGGATCTTGGGGTACTTCTGGAGTCTCCCCAGGGGAGTCAGTCCTCGTCTCGAATGCGGGCATGCACTTGCGCTTTCCTCCAGAGCGGTAGCAGCAGTTTCACGCAGTCCGCCGCGTGGATCAAAGGATCTATGGTTTTCCCTCGGGTCTTTTCCCACGAGGCTTTCCCACGAGGCTTTCCCACAGGGCTGTCCCACGTGCACACGTGGTGGGAGTCGATCCTCGGCTTGAACGCCAAGGCAGTGCAGGGAAAACAGGTTCCTCTGGAATGGACTGACACATCTGGGGGACTCTTGGAATGGTGTTTCGACCCTGGAGTTCCTCTCGCCTTTCCTGTGGAGAGCGCCTCCTCTTGAGATGCGACGGGAACGTCGGGAATTCTTTCCCTACGAAACAGGGAAAGGATCCCTCATCTCGAGCTAGGAGGCGAAACGGGGCTCCCCTGGATGTGTGCGGGACCCCACGTGCTTCCTCTCGAGTGGAGACGGGTATGTCGGGGAACTTCTTGAGTTGCAGCAATGGTGTGAAGGACCCTTTGGAAGTTCCAGTGGTTAGATGTAATTGGCCTCGAGAAGCCTCAGCGGAAATGGGCCTCATCTCGCCTGGAGGGCAAAACCTCCTGGATTTTCTCGAGTTGCGGCAGGTGCTCTCGACTTACGACGGGGACCTCAGGGACCCGCTCTGGTGGCCTCAGGAAAGGCCAGTCCCCATGCGAGTTCCTCGGGGGCGTCTCGGGATTCCTCTCCCGTCGATGCCGGGGTCTAAGACCTTGTGTGGAGTCAGGGCCGGAACCTGTGGATTCCTCTCCAGTGCTGACATGGATCTTGGGGTACTTCTGGAGTCTCCCCAGGGGAGTCAGTCCTCGTCTCGAATGCGGGCATGCACTTGCCCTTTCCTCCAGAGCGGTAGCAGCAGTGTCACGCAGTCCGCCGCGTGGATCAAAGGATCTATGGTTTTCCCTCGAGTCTTTCCCAGGAGGCTTTCCCACGAGGCTTTCCCACAGGGCTGTCCCACGTGCACACGTGGTGGGAGTCGATCCTCGGCTTGAACGTCAAGGCAGTGCAGGGAAAACAGGTTCCTCTGGAATGGACTGACACATCTGGTGGACTCTTGGAATGGTGTCACGACCCTGGAGTTCCTCTCGCCTTTCCTGTGGAGAGCGCCTCCTCTTGAGATGCGACGGGAACGCCGGGAATTCTTTCCCTACGAAACAGGGAAAGGATCCCTCACCTCGAGCTAGGAGGCGGAAACGGGGCTCCCCTGTATGTGTGCGGGACACCACGTGCTTCCTCTCGAGTGCAGACGGGTATGTCGGGGAACTTCTTGAGTTGCAGCAAGGGTGTGAAGGACCCTTTGGAAGTTCCAGTGGTGAGATGTGATTGGCCTCCAGAAGCCTCAGCGGAATTGGGCCTCATCTCGCCTGGAGGGCAAAACCTCCTGGATTTTCTCGAGTTGCGGCAGGTGCTCTCGACTTACGACGGGGACCTCAGGGACCCGCTCTGGTGGCCTCAGGAAAGGCCAGTCCCCATGCGAGTTCCTCGGGGGCGTCTCGGGATTCCTCTCCCGTCGATGCCGGGGCCTAAGACCTTGTGTGGAGACGGGGCCGGAACCTGAGGATTCCTCTCCAGTGCTGACATGGATCTTGGGGTACTTCTGGAGTCTCCCCAGGGGAGTCAGTCCTCGTGTAGAATGCGGGCATGCACTTGCGCTTTCCTCCAGAGCGGTAGCAGCAGTGTCACGCAGTCCCCCGGGTGGATCAAAGGATCTATGGTTTTCCCTCGAGTCTTTCCCACGAGGCTTTCCCACGAGGCTTTCCCACAGGGCTGTCCCACGTGCACACGTGGTGGGAGTCGATCCTCGGCTTGAACGTCAAGGCAGTGCAGGGAAAACAGGTTCCTCTGGAATGGACTGACACATCTGGGGGACTCTTTGAATGGTGTCTCGACCCTGGAGTTCCTCTCGCCTTTCCTGTGGAGAGCGCCTCCTCTTGAGATGCGACGGGAACGCCGGGAATTCTTTCCCTACGAAACAGGGAAAGGATCCCTCATCTCGAGCTAGAAGGCGGAAACGGGGCTCCCCTGGATGTGTGCGGGACCCCACGTGCTTCCTCTCGAGTGGAGACGGGTATGTCGGGGAACTTCTTGAGTTGCAGCAAGGGTGTGAAGGACCCTTTGGAAGTTCCAGTGGTTAGATGTGATTGGCCTTGAGAAGCCTCAGCGGAAATGGGCCTCATCTCGCCTGGAGGGCAAAACCTCCTGGATTTTCTCGAGTTGCGGCAGGTGCTCTCGACTTACGACGGGGACCTCAGGGACCCGCTCTGGTGGCCTCAGGAAAGGCCAGTCCCCATGCGAGTTCCTCGGGGGCCTCTCGGGATTCCTCTCCCGTCGATGCCGGGGCCTAAGACCTTGTGTGGAGTCGGGGCCGGAACCTGAGGAGTCCTCTCCAGTGCTGACATGGATCTTGGGGTACTTCTGGAGTCTCCCCAGGGGAGTCAGTAATCGTCTCGAATGCGGGCATGCACTTGCGCTTTCCTCCAGAGCGGTAGCAGCAGCGTCACGCAGTCCGCCGCGTGGATCAAAGGATCTATGGTTTTCCCTCGAGTCTTTCCCACGAGGCTTTCCCACGAGGCTTTCCCACAGGGCTGTCCCACGTGCACACGTGGTGGGAGTCGATCCTCGGCTTGAACATCAAGGCAGTGCAGGGAAAACAGGTTCCTATGGAATGGACTGACATATCTGGGGGTCTCTTGGAATGGTGGCACAACCCTGGAGTTCCTCTCGCCTTTCCTGTGGAGAGCACCTCCTCTTGAGATGCGACGGGAACGCCGGGAATTCGTTCCCTACGAAACAGGGAAGGATCCCTCATCTCGAGCTAGGAGGTGGAAACGGAGCTCCCCTGGATGTGTGAGGGACCCCACGTGCTTCCTCTCGAGTGGAGACGGGTATGTCGGGGAACTTCTTGAGTTGCAGGAATGGTGTGAAGGACCCTTTGGAAGTTCCAGTGGTTAGATGTGATTGGCCTCGAGAAGCCTCAGCGGAAATGGTCCTCATCTCGCCTGGAGGGCAAAACCTCCTGGATTTTCTCGAGTTGCCGCAGGTGCTCTCGACTTACGACGGGGACCTCAGGGAACCGCTCTGGTGGCCTCAGGAAAGGCCAGTCCCCATGCGAGTTCCTCGGGGGCCTCTCGGGATTCCTCTCCCGTCGATGCCGGGGCCTAAGACCTTGTGTGGAGTCGGGGCCGGATCCTGAGGATTCCTCTCCAGTGCTGACATGGATCTTGGGGTACTTCTGGAGTCTCCCCAGGGGAGTCAGTCCTCGTCTCGAATGCGGGCATGCACTTGCGCTTTCCTCCAGAGCGGTAGCAGCAGTGTCACGCATTCCGCCGCGTGGATCAAAGGATCTATGGCTTTCCCTCGAGTCTTTCCCACGAGGCTTTCCCACGAAGCTTTCCCACAGGGCTGTCCCACGTGCACACGTGGTGGGAGTCGATCCTCGGCTTGAACGTCAAGGCAGTGCAGGGAAAACAGGTTCCTCTGGAATGGACTGACACATCTGGGGGACTCTTGGAATGGTGTCACGACCCTGGAGTTCCTCTCGCCTTTCCTGTGGAGAGCGCCTCCTCTTGAGATGCGACGGGAACGCCGGGAATTCTTTCCCTACGAAGCAGGGAAAGAATCCCTCATCTCGAGCTAGGAGGCGGGAACGGTGCTCCCCTGGATGTGTGCGGGACCCCACGTGCTTCCTCTCGAGTGGAGACGGGTATGTCGGGGAACTTCTTGAGTTGCAGCAATGGTGTGAAGGACCCTTTGGAAGTTCCAGTGTTTAGATGTGATTGGCCTCGAGAAGCCTCAGCGGAAATGGGCCTCATCTCGCCTGGAGGGCAAAACCTCCTGGATTTTCTCGAGTTGCGGCAGGTGCTCTCGACTTAAGACGGGGAACTCAGGGACCCGCTCTGGTGGCCTCAGGAAAGGCCAGTCCCTATGCCAGTTCCTCGGGGGCGTCTCGGGATTCCTCTCCCGTCGATGCCGGGGCCTAAGACCTTGTGTGGAGTCGGGGCCGGAACCTAAGGATTCCTCTCCAGTGCTGACATGGATCTTGGGGTACTTCTGGAGTCTCCCCAGGGGAGTCAGTCCTCGTCTCGAATGCGGGCATGCACTTGCGCTTTCCTCCAGAGCGGTAGCAGCAGTGTCACGCAGTCCGCCACGTGGATCAAAGGATCTATGGTTTTCCCTCGAGTCTTTCCCACGAGGCTTTCCCACGAGGCTTTCCCACAGGGCT
The DNA here is from genome assembly GCF_042477335.2 of Ovis canadensis. NCBI lineage: Eukaryota > Metazoa > Chordata > Mammalia > Artiodactyla > Bovidae > Ovis > Ovis canadensis. The sequence continues at coordinate 10,412,496 of NC_091262.1, forward strand.
GTCCCACGTGCACACGTGGTGGGAGTCGATCCTCGGCTTGAACGTCAAAGCAGTGCAGGGAAAACAGGTTCCTCTGAAAAAGACTGACACATCTGGGGGACTCTTGGAATGGTGGCACGACCCTGGAGTTCCTCTCGCCTTTCCTGTGGAGAGCGCCTCCTCTTGAGATGCGACTGGAACGCCGGGAATTCTTTCCCTACGAAACAGGGAAAGGATCCCTCATCTCGAGCTAGGAGGCAGAAACGGGGCTCCCCTGGATGTGTGCGGGACCCCAAGTGCTTCCTCTCGAGTGGAGACGGGTATGTCGGGGAACGTCTTGAGTTGCAGCAATGGTGTGAAGGACCCTTTGGAAGTTCCAGTGGTTAGATGTGATTGGCCTCGAGAAGCCTCAGCGGAAATGGGCCTCATCTCGCCTGGAGGGCAAAACCTCTTGGATTTTCTCGAGTTGCGGCAGGTGCTCTCGACTTACGACGGGGACCTCAGGGACCCACTCTGGTGGCCTCAGGAAAGGCCAGTCCCCATGCGAGTTCCTCGGGGGCCTCTCGGGATTCCTCTCCCGTCGATGCCGGGGCCTAAGACCTTGTGTGGAGTCGGGGCCGGAACCTGAGGATTCCTCTCCAGTGCTGACATGGATCTTGGGGTACTTCTGGAGTCTCCCCAGGGGAGTCAGTCCTCGTCTCGAATGCGGGCATGCACTTGCGCTTTCCTCCAGAGCGGTAGCAGCAGTTTCACGCAGTCCGCCGCGTGGATCAAAGGATCTATGGTTTTCCCTCGGGTCTTTTCCCACGAGGCTTTCCCACGAGGCTTTCCCACAGGGCTGTCCCACGTGCACACGTGGTGGGAGTCGATCCTCGGCTTGAACGCCAAGGCAGTGCAGGGAAAACAGGTTCCTCTGGAATGGACTGACACATCTGGGGGACTCTTGGAATGGTGTTTCGACCCTGGAGTTTCTCTCGCCTTTCCTGTGGAGAGCGCCTCCTCTTGAGATGCGACGGGAACGCCGGGAATTCTTTCCCTACGAAACAGGGAAAGGATCCCTCATCTCGAGCTAGGAGGCGAAACGGGGCTCCCCTGGATGTGTGCGGGACCCCACGTGCTTCCTCTCGAGTGGAGACGGGTATGTCGGGGAACTTCTTGAGTTTCAGCAATGGTGTGAAGGACCCTTTGGAAGTTCCAGTGGTTAGATGTGATTGGCCTCGAGAAGCCTCAGCGGAAATGGGCCTCATCTCGCCTGGAGGGCAAAACCTCCTGGATTTTCTCGAGATGCGGCAGGTGCTCTCGACTTACGACGGGGACCTCAGGGACCCGCTCTGGTGGCCTCTGGAAAGGCCAGTCCCCATGCGAGTTCCTCGGGGGCCTCTCGGGATTCCTCTCCCTTCGATGCCGGGGCCTAAGACCTTGTGTGGAGTCGGGGAAGGAACCTGAGGATTCCTCTCCAGTGCTGACATGGATCTTGGGGTACTTCTGGAGTCTCCCCAGGGGAGTCAGTCCTCGTCTCGAATGCGGGCATGCACTTGCGCTTTCCTCCAGAGCGGTAGCAGCAGTGTCACGCAGTCCGCCGCGTGGATCAAAGGATCTATGATTTTCCCTCGAGTCTTTCCCAGGAGGCTTTCCCACGAGGCTTTCCCACAGGGCTGTCCCACGTGCACACGTGGTGGGAGTCGATCCTCGGCTTGAACGTCAAGGCAGTGCAGGGAAAACAGGTTCCTCTGGAATGGACTGACACATCTGGGGGACTCTTGGAATGGTGGCACGACCCTGGAGTGCCTCTCGCCTTTCCTGTGGAGAGCGCCTCCTCTTGAGATGCGACGGGAACTCCGGGAATTCTTTCCCTACGAAACAGGGAAAGGATCCCTCATCTCGAGCTAGGAGGCGGAAACGGGGCTCCCCTGGATGTGTGCGGGACCCCACGTGCTTCCTCTCGAGTGGAGACGGGTATGTCGGGGAACTTCTTGAGTTGCAGCAAGGGTGTGAAGGACCCTTTGGAAGTTCCAGTGGTTTGATGTGATTGGCCTCGAGAAGCCTCAGCGGAAATGGGCCTCATCTCGCCTGGAGGGCAAAACCTCCTGGATTTTCTCGAGTTGCGGCAGGTGCTCTCGACTTACGACGGGGACCTCAGGGACCCGCTCTGGTGGCCTCAGGAAAGGCCAGTCCCCATGCGAGTTCCTCGGGGGCCTCTCGGGATTCCTCTCCCGTCGATGCCAGGGCCTAAGACCTTGTGTGGAGTCGGGGCCGGAACCTGAGGATTCCTCTCCAGTGCTGACATGGATCTTGGGGTACTTCTGGAGTCTCCCCAGGGGAGTCAGTCCTCGTCTCGAATGCAGGCATGCACTTGCGCTTTCCTCCAGAGCGGTAGCAGCAGTGTCACGCAGTCCGCCGCGTGGATCAAAGGATCTATGATTTTCCCTCGAGTCTTTCCCACGAGGCTTTCCCACGAGGCTTTCCCACAGGGCTGTCCCACGTGCACACGTGGTGGGAGTCGATCCTCGGCTTGAACGTCAAGGCAGTGCAGGGAAAACAGGTTCCTCTGGAATGGACTGACACATTTGGGGGACTCTCGTAATGGTGGCACGAGCCTGGAGTTCCTCTCGCCTTTCCTGTGGAGAGCGCCTCCTCTTGAGATGCGACTGCAACGCCGGGAATTCTTTCCCTACGAAACAGGGAAAGGATCCCTCATCTCGAGCTAGGAGGCGGAAACGGGGCTCCCCTAGATGTGTGCGGGACCCCACGTGCTTCCTCTCGAGTGGAGACGGGTATGTCGGGGAACTTCTTGAGTTGCAGCAATGGTGTGAAGGACCCTTTGGAAGTTCCAGTGGTTAGATGTGATTGGCCTCGAGAAGCTTCAGCGGAAATGGGCCTCATCTCGCCTGGAGGGCAAAACCTCCTGGATTTTCTCGAGTTGCGGCAGGTGCTCTCGACTTACGACGGGGACCTCAGGGACCCGCTCTGGTGGCCTCAGGAAAGGCCAGTCCCCATGCGAGTTCCTCGGGGGCCTCTCGGGATTCCTCTCCCATCGATGCCGGGGCCTAAGACCTTGTGTGGAGTCGGGGCCGGAACCTGAGGATTCCTCTCCAGTGCTGACATGGATCTTGGGGTACTTCTGGAGTCTCCCCAGGGGAGTCAGTCCTCGTCTCGAATGCGGGCATGCACTTGCCCTTTCCTCCAGAGCGGTAGCAGCAGTGTCACGCAGTCCGCCGCGTGGATCAAAGGATCTGTGGTTTTCCCTCGAGTCTTTCCCACGAGGCTTTCCCACGAGGCTTTCCCACAGGGCTGTCCCACGTGCACACGTGGTGGGAGTCGATCCTCGGCTTGAACGTCAAGGCAGTGCAGGGAAAACAGGTTCCTCTGGAATGGACTGACACATCTGGGGGACTCTTGGAATGGTGTTTCGACCCTGGAGTTCCTCTCGCCTTTCCTGTGGAGAGCGTCTCCTCTTGAGATGCGACGGGAACGCCGGGAATTTTTTCCCTACGAAACAGGGAAAGGATCCCTCATCTCGAGCTAGGAGGCGAAACGGGGCTCCCCTGGATGTGTGCGGGACCCCACGTGCTTCCTCTCGAGTGGAGACGGGTATGTCGGGGAACTTCTTGAGTTGCAGCAATGGTGTGAAGGACCCTTTGGAAGTTCCAGTGGTTAGATGTGATTGGCCTCGAGAAGCCTCAGCGGAAATGGGCCTCATCTCGCCTGGAGGGCAAAACCTCCTGGATTTTCTCGAGTTGCGGCAGGTGCTCTCGACTTACGACGGGGACCTCAGGGACCCGCTCTGGTGGCCTCAGGAAAGGCCAGTCCCCATGCGAGTTCCTCGGGGGCGTCTCGGGATTCCTCTCCCGTCGATGCCGGGGTCTAAGACCTTGTGTGGAGTCAGGGCCGGAACCTGTGGATTCCTCTCCAGTGCTGACATGGATCTTGGGGTACTTCTGGAGTCTCCACAGTGGAGTCAGTCCTCGTCTCGAATGCGGGCATGCACTTGCCCTTTCCTCCAGAGCGGTAGCAGCAGTGTCACGCAGTCCGCCGCGTGGATCAAAGGATCTATGGTTTTCCCTCGAGTCTTTCCCAGGAGGCTTTCCCACGAGGCTTTCCCACAGGGCTGTCCCACGTGCACACGTGGTGGGAGTCGATCCTCGGCTTGAACGTCAAGGCAGTGCAGGGAAAACAGGTTCCTCTGGAATGGACTGACACATCTGGGGGACTCTTGGAATGGTGGCACGACCCTGGAGTATCTGTCGCCTTTCCTGTGGAGAGCGCCACCTCTTGAGATGCGACGGGAACGCCGGGAATTCTTTCCCTACGAAGCAGGGAAAGGATCCCTCATCTCAAGCTAGGAGGCGGGAACGGGGCTCCCCTGGATGTGTGCGGGACCCCACGTGCTTCCTCTCGAGTGGAGACGGGTATGTCGGGGAACTTCTTGAGTTGCAGCAATGGTGTGAAGGACCCTTTGGAAGTTCCAGTGTTTAGATGTGATTGGCCTCGAGAAGCCTCAGCGGAAATGGGCCTCATCTCGCCTGGAGGGCAAAACCTCCTGGATTTTCTCGAGTTGCGGCAGGTGCTCTCGACTTAAGACGGGGAACTCAGGGACCCGCTCTGGTGGCCTCAGGAAAGGCCAGTCCCTATGCCAGTTCCTCGGGGGCGTCTCGGGATTCCTCTCCCGTCGATGCCGGGGCCTAAGACCTTGTGTGGAGTCGGGGCCGGAACCTAAGGATTCCTCTCCAGTGCTGACATGGATCTTGGGGTACTTCTGGAGTCTCCCCAGGGGAGTCAGTCCTCGTCTCGAATGCGGGCATGCATTGCGCTTTCCTCCAGAGCGGTAGCAGCAGTGTCACGCAGTCCGCCACGTGGATCAAAGGATCTATGGTTTTCCCTCGAGTCTTTCCCACGAGGCTTTCCCACGAGGCTTTCCCACAGGGCTGTCCCACGTGCACACGTGGTGGGAGTCGATCCTCGGCTTGAACGTCAAAGCAGTGCAGGGAAAACAGGTTCCTCTGAAATAGACTGACACATCTGGGGGAATCTTGGAATGGTGGCACGACCCTGGAGTTCCTCTCGCCTTTCCTGTGAAGAGCGCCTCCTCTTGAGATGCGACTGGAACGCCGGGAATTCTTTCCCTACGAAACAGGGAAAGGATCCCTCATCTCGAGCTAGGAGGCAGAAACGGGGCTCCCCTGGATGTGTGCGGGACCCCAAGTGCTTCCTCTCGAGTGGAGACGGGTATGTCGGGGAACTTCTTGAGTTGCAGCAATGGTGTGAAGGACCCTTTGGAAGTTCCAGTGGTTAGATGTGATTGGCCTCGAGAAGCCTCAGCGGAAATGGGCCTCATCTCGCCTGGAGGGCAAAACCTCTTGGATTTTCTCGAGTTGCGGCAGGTGCTCTCGACTTACGACGGGGACCTCAAGGACCCACTCTGGTGGCCTCAGGAAAGGCCAGTCCCCATGCGAGTTCCTCGGGGGCCTCTCGGGATTCCTCTCCCGTCGATGCCGGGGCCTAAGACCTTGTGTGGAGTCGGGGCCGGAACCTGAGGATTCCTCTCCAGTGCTGATATGGATCTTGGGGTACTTCTGGAGTCTCCCCAGGGGAGTCAGTCCTCGTCTCGAATGCGGGCATGCACTTGCGCTTTCCTCCAGAGCGGTAGAAGCAGTGTCACGCAGTCCGCCGCGTGGATCAAAGGATCTATGGTTTTCCCTCGGGTCTTTTCCCACGAGGCTTTCCCACGAGGCTTTCCCACAGGGCTGTCCCACATCCACACGTGGTGGGAGTCGATCCTCGGCTTGAACGCCAAGGCAGTGCAGGGAAAACAGGTTCCTCTGGAATGGACTGACACATCTGGGGGACTCTTGGAATGGTGTTTCGACCCTGGAGTTCCTCTCGCCTTTCCTGTGGAGAGCGCCTCCTCTTGAGATGCGACGGGAACGCCGGGAATTCATTCCCTACGAAACAGGGAAAGGATCCCTCATCTCGAGCTAGGAGGCGAAACGGGGCTCCCCTGGATGTGTGCGGGACCCCACGTGCTTCCTCTCGAGTGGAGACGGGTATGTCGGGGAACTTCTTGAGTTTCAGCAATGGTGTGAAGGACCCTTTGGAAGTTCCAGTGGTTAGATGTGATTGGCCTCGAGAAGCCTCAGCGGAAATGGGCCTCATCTCGCCTGGAGGGCAAAACCTCCTGGATTTTCTCGAGATGCGGCAGGTGCTCTCGACTTACGACGGGGACCTCAGGGACCCGCTCTGGTGGCCTCAGGAAAGGCCAGTCCCCATGCGAGTTCCTCGGGGGCGTCTCGGGATTCCTCTCCCATCGATGCCGGGGCCTAAGACCTTGTGTGGAGTCAGGGCCGGAACCTGTGGATTCCTCTCCAGTGCTGACATGGATCTTGGGGTACTTCTGGAGTCTCCCCAGGGGAGTCAGTCCTCGTCTCGAATGCGGGCATGCACTTGCCCTTTCCTCCAGAGCGGTAGCAGCAGTGTCACGCAGTCCGCCGCGTGGATCAAAGGATCTGTGGTTTTCCCTCGAGTCTTTCCCACGAGGCTTTCCCACGAGGCTTTCCCACAGGGCTGTCCCACGTGCACACGTGGTGGGAGTCGATCCTCGGCATGAACGTCAAGGCAGTGCAGGGAAAACAGGTTCCTCTGGAATGGACTGACACATCTGGGGGACTCTTGGAATGGTGGCACGACCCTGGAGTTCCTGTCGACTTTCCTGTGGAGAGCGACTCCTCTTGAGATGCGACGGGAACGCCGGGAATTCTTTCCCTACGAAACAGGGAAAGGATCCCTCATCTCGAGCTAGGAGGCGGAAACGGGGCTCCCCTAGATGTGTGCGGGACCCCACGTGCTTCCTCTCGAGTGGAGACGGGTATGTCGGGGAACTTCTTGAGTTGCAGCAATGGTGTGAAGGACCCTTTGGAAGTTCCAGTGGTTAGATGTGATTGGCCTCGAGAAGCCTCAGCGGAAATGGGCCTCATCTCGCCTGGAGGGCAAAACCGCCTGGATTTTCTCGAGTTGCTGCAGGTGCTCTCGACTTACGACGGGGACCTCAGGGACCCGCTCTGGTGGCCTCAGGAAAGGCCAGTCCCCATGCGAGTTCCTCGGGGGCCTCTCGGGATTCCTCTCCCTTCGATGCCGGGGCCTAAGACCTTGTGTGTAGTCGGGGCCGGAACCTGAGGATTCCTCTCCAGTGCTGACATGGATCTTGGGGTACTTCTGGAGTCTCCCCAGGGGAGTCAGTCCTCGTCTCGAATGCGGGCATGCAATTGCCCTTTCCTCCAGAGCGGTAGCAGCAGTGTCACGCAGTCCGCCGCGTGGATCAAAGGATCTGTGGTTTTCCCTCGAGTCTTTCCCACGAGGCTTTCCCACGAGGCTTTCCCACAGGGCTGTCCCACGTGCACACGTGGTGGGAGTCGATCCTCGGCTTTAACGTCAAGGCAGTGCAGGGAAAACAGGTTCCTCTGGAATGGACTGACACATCTGGGGGACTCTTGGAATGGTGTCACGACCCTGGAGTTCCTCTCGCCTTTCCTGTGGAGAGCGCCTCCTCTTGAGACGCGACGGGAACGCCGGGAATTCTTTCCCTACGAAACAGGGAAAGGATCCCTCATCTCGAGCTAGGAGGCGGAAACGGGGCTCCCCTGGATGTGTGCGGGACCCCACGTGCTTCCTCTCGAGTGGAGACGGGTATGTCGGGGAACTTCTTGAGTTGCAGCAATGGTGTGAAGGACCCTTTGGAAGTTCCAGTGTTTAGATGTGATTGGCCTCGAGAAGCCTCAGCGGAAATGGGCCTCATCTCGCCTGGAGGGCAAAACCTCCTGGATTTTCTCGAGTTGCGGCAGGTGCTCTCGACTTACGACTGGGACCTCAGGGACCCGCTCTGGTGGCCTCAGGAAAGGCCAGTCCCCATGCGAGTTCCTCGGGGGTCTCTCGGGATTCCTCTCCCGTCGATGCCGGGGCCTAAGACCTTGTGTGGAGTCGGGGCCGGAACCTGAGGATTCCTCTCCAGTGCTGACATGGATCTTGGGGTACTTCTGGAGTCTCCCCAGGGGAGTCAGTCCTCGTCTCGAATGCGGGCATGCACTTGCGCTTTCCTCCAGAGCGGTAGCAGCAGTGTCACGCAGTCCGCCGCGTGGATCAAAGGATCTATGGTTTTCCCTCGGGTCTTTTCCCACGAGACTTTCCCACGAGGCTTTCCCACAGGGCTGTCCCACGTGCACACGTGGTGGGAGTCGATCCTCGGCTTGAACGTCAAGGCAGTGCAGGGAAAACAGGTTCCTCTGGAATGGACTGACACATCTGGGGGACTCTTGGAATGGTGGCACGACCCTGGAGTTCCTGTCGACTTTCCTGTGGAGAGCGACTCCTCTTGAGATGCGACGGGAACGCCGGGAATTCTTTCCCTACGAAACAGGGAAAGGATCCCTCATCTCGAGCTAGGAGGCGGAAACGGGGCTCCCCTAGATGTGTGCGGGACCCCACGTGCTTCCTCTCGAGTGGAGACGGGTATGTCGGGGAACTTCTTGAGTTGCAGCAATGGTGTGAAGGACCCTTTGGAAGTTCCAGTGGTTAGATGTGATTGGCCTCGAGAAGCCTCAGCGGAAATGGGCCTCATCTCGCCTTGAGGGCAAAACCGCCTGGATTTTCTCGAGTTGCTGCAGGTGCTCTAGACTTACGACGGGGACCTCAGGGACCCGCTCTGGTGGCCTCAGGAAAGGCCAGTCCCCATGCGAGTTCCTCGGGGGCCTCTCGGGATTCCTCTCCCTTCGATGCCGGGGCCTAAGACCTTGTGTGTAGTCGGGGCCTGAACCTGAGGATTCCTCTCCAGTGCTGACATGGATCTTGGGGTACTTCTGGAGTCTCCCCAGGGGAGTCAGTCCTCGTCTCGAATGCGGGCATGCACTTGCGCTTTCCTCCAGAGCGGTAGCAGCAGTGTCACGCAGTCCGCCGCGTGGATCAAAGGATCTATGCTTTTCCCTCGAGTCTTTCCCAGGAGGCTTTCCCACGAGGCTTTCCCACAGGGCTGTCCCACGTGCACACGTGGTGGGAGTCGATCCTCGGCTTGAACGTCAAGGCAGTGCAGGGAAAACAGGTACCTCTGTAATGGACTGACACATCTGGGGGACTCTTGGAATGGTGGCACGACCCTGGAGTTCCTCTCGCCTTTCCTGTGGAGAGCGCCTCCTCTTGAGATGCGACGGGAACGCCGGGAATTCTTTCCCTACGAAACAGGGAAAGGATCCCTCATCTCGAGCTAGGAGGCGGAAACGGGGCTCCCCTGGATGTGTGCGGGACCCCACGTGCTTCCTCTCGAGTGGAGACGGGTATGTCGGGGAACTTCTTGAGTTGCAGCAAGGGTGTGAAGGACCCTTTGGAAGTTCCAGTGGTTTGATGTGATTGGCCTCGAGAAGCCTCAGCGGAAATGGGCCTCATCTCGCCTGGAGGGCAAAACCTCCTGGATTTTCTCGAGTTGCGGCAGGTGCTCTCGACTTACGACGGGGACCTCAGGGACCCGCTCTGGTGGCCTCAGGAAAGGCCAGTCCCCATGCGAGTTCCTCGGGGGCCTCTCGGGATTCCTCTCCCGTCGATGCCGGGGCCTAAGACCTTGTGTGGAGTCGGGGCCGGAACCTGAGGATTCCTCTCCAGTGCTGACATGGATCTTGGGGTACTTCTGGAGTCTCCCCAGGGGAGTCAGTCCTCGTCTCGAATGCGGGCATGCACTTGCCCTTTCCTCCAGAGCGGTAGCAGCAGTGTCACGCAGTCCGCCACGTGGATCAAAGGATCTGTGGTTTTCCCTCGAGTCTTTCCCACGAGGCTTTCCCACGAGGCTTTCCCACAGGGCTCTCCCACGTGCACACGTGGTGGGAGTCGATCCTCGGCTTTAACGTCAAGGCAGTGCAGGGAAAACAGGTTCCTCTGGAATGGACTGACACATCTGGGGGACTCTTGGAATGGTGTCACGACCCTGGAGTTCCTCTCGCCTTTCCTGTGGAGAGCGCCTCCTCTTGAGATGCGACGGGAACGCCGGGAATTCTTTCCCTACGAAACAGGGAAAGGATCCCTCATCTCGAGCTAGGAGGCGGAAACGGGGCTCCCCTGGATGTGTGCGGGACCCCACGTGCTTCCTCTCGAGTGGAGACGGGTATGTCGGGGAACTTCTTGAGTTGCAGCAATGGTGTGAAGGACCCTTTGGAAGTTCCAGTGTTTAGATGTGATTGGCCTCGAGAAGCCTCAGCGGAAATGGGCCTCATCTCGCCTGGAGGGCAAAACCTCGTGGATTTTCTCGAGTTGCGGCAGGTGCTCTCGACTTACGACTGGGACCTCAGGGACCCGCTCTGGTGGCCTCAGGAAAGGCCAGTCCCCATGCGAGTTCCTCGGGGGTCTCTCGGGATTCCTCTCCCGTCGATGCCGGGGCCTAAGACCTTGTGTGGAGTCGGGGCCGGAACCTGAGGATTCCTCTCCAGTGCTGACATGGATCTTGGGGTACTTCTGGAGTCTCCCCAGGGGAGTCAGTCCTCGTCTCGAATGCGGGCATGCACTTGCCCTTTCCTCCAGAGCGGTAGCAGCAGTGTCACGCAGTCCGCCGCGTGGATCAAAGGATCTGTGGTTTTCCCTCGAGTCTTTCCCACGAGGCTTTCCCACGAGGCTTTCCCACAGGGCTCTCCCACGTGCACACGTGGTGGGAGTCGATCCTCGGCTTGAACGTCAAGGCAGTGCAGGGAAAACAGGTTCCTCTGGAATGGACTGACACATCTGGGGGACTCTTGGAATGGTGTTTAGACCCTGGAGTTCCTCTCGCCTTTCCTGTGGAGAGCGCCTCCTCTTGAGATGCGACGGGAACGCCGGGAATTCTTTCCCTACGAAACAGGGAAAGGATCCCTCATCTCGAGCTAGGAGGCGAAACGGGGCTCCCCTGGATGTGTGCGGGACACCACGTGCTTCCTCTCGAGTGGAGACGGGTATGTCGGGGAACTTCTCGAGTTGCAGCAATGGTGTGAAGGACCCTTTGGAAGTTCCAGTGGTTAGATGTGATTGGCCTCGAGAAGCCTCAGCGGAAATGGGCCTCATCTCGCCTGGAGGGCAAAACCTCCTGGATTTTCTCGAGTTGCGGCAGGTGCTCTCGACTTACGACGGGGACCTCAGGGACCCGCTCTGGTGGCCTCAGGAAAGGCCAGTCCCCATGCGAGTTCCTCGGGGGCGTCTCGGGATTCCTCTCCCATCGATGCCGGGGCCTAAGACCTTGTGTGGAGTCAGGGCCGGAACCTGTGGATTCCTCTCCAGTGCTGACATGGATCTTGGGGTACTTCTGGAGTCTCCCCAGGGGAGTCAGTCCTCGTCTCGAATGCGGGCATGCACTTGCCCTTTCCTCCAGAGCGGTAGCAGCAGTGTCGCGCAGTCCTCCGCGTGGATCAAAGGATCTATGGTTTTCCCTCGAGTCTTTCCCACGAGGCTTTCCCACGAGGCTTTCCCACAGGGCTGTCCCACGTGCATACGTGGTGGGAGTCGATCCTCGACTTGAACGTCAAGGCAGTGCAGGGAAAACAGGTTTCTCTGGAATGGACTGACACATCTGGGGGACTCTTGGAATGGTGTCTCGACCCTGGAGTTCCTCTCGCCTTTCCTGTGGAGAGCGCCTCCTCTTGAGATGCGACTGCAACGCCGGGAATTCTTTCCCTACGAAACAGGGAAAGGATCCCTCATCTCGAGCTAGGAGGCGGAAACGGGGCTCCCCTGGATGTGTGCGGGACACCACGTGCTTCCTCTCGAGTGGAGACGGGTATGTCGGGGAACTTCTTGAGTTGCAGCAATGGTGTGAAGGACCCTTTGGAAGTTCCAGTGGTTAGATGTGATTGGCCTCGAGAAGCCTCAGCGGAAATGGGCCTCATCTCGCCTGGAGGGCAAAACCTCCTGGATTTTCTCGAGTTGCGGCAGGTGCTCTCGACTTACGACGGGGACCTCTGGGACCCGCTCTGGTGGCCTCAGGAAAGGCCAATCCCCATGCGAGTTCCTCGGGGGCCTCTCGGGATTCCTCTCCCGTCGATGCCGGGGCCTAAGACCTTGTGTGGAGTCGGGGCCGGAACCTGAGGATTCCTCTCCAGTGCTGACATGGATCTTGGGGTAATTCTGGAGTCTCCCCAGGGGAGTCAGTCCTCGTCTCGAATGCGGGCATGCACTTGCGCTTTCCTCCAGAGCGGTAGAAGCAGTGTCACGCATTCCGCCTCGTGGATCAAAGGATCTATGGTTTTCCCTCGAGTCTTTTACACGAGGCTTTCCCACGAGGCTTTCCCACAGGGCTGTCCCACGTGCACACGTGGTGGGAGTCGATCCTCGGCTTGAACGTCAAGGCAGTGCAGGGAAAACAGGTTCCTCTGGAATGGAATGACACATCTGGGGGACTCTTGGAATGGTGTCACGACCCTGGAGTTCCTCTCGCCTTTCCTGTGGAGAGCGCCTCCTCTTGAGATGCGACGGGAACGCCTCGAATTCTTTCCCTACGAAACAGGGAAAGGATCCCTCATCTCGAGCTAGGAGGCGGAAACGGGACTCCCCTGGATGTGTGCGGGACCCCCGTGCTTCCTCTCGAGTGGAGACGGGTATGTCGGGGAACTTCTTGAGTTGCAGCAAGGGTGTGAAGGACCCTTTGGAAGTTCCAGTGGTTAGATGTGATTGGCCTTGAGAAGCCTCAGCGGAAATGGGCCTCATCTCGCCTGGAGGGCAAAACCTCGTGGATTTTCTCGAGTTGCGGCAGGTGCTCTCGACTTACGACGGGGACCACAGTGACCCGCTCTGGTGGCCTCAGGAAAGGCCAGTCCCCATGCGAGTTCCTCGGGGGCCTCTCGGGATTCCTCTCCCGTCGATGCCGTGGCCTGAGACCTTGTGTGGAGTCGGGGCCGGAACCTGAGGATTCCTCTCCAGTGCTGACATGGATCTTGGGGTACTTCTGGAGTCTCCCCAGGGGAGTCAGTAATCGTCTCGAATGCGGGCATGCACTTGCGCTTTCCTCCAGAGCGGTAGCAGCAGTGTCACGCAGTCCGCCGCGTGGATCAAAGGATCTATGGTTTTCCCTCGAGTCTTTCCCACGAGGCTTTCCCACGAAGCTTTCCCACAGGGCTGTCCCACGTGCACACGTGGTGGGAGTCGATCCTCGGCTTGAACGTCAAGGCAGTGCAGGGAAAACACGTTCCTCTGGAATGGACTGACACATCTGGGGGACTCTTGGAATGGTGTCTCGACCCTGGAGTTCCTCTCGCCTTTCCTGTGGAGAGCGCCTCCTCTTGAGATGCGACGGGAACGCCGGGAATTCTTTCCCTACGAAACAGGGAAAGGATCCCTCATCTCGAGCTAGGAGGCGGAAACGGGGCTCCCCTGGATGTGTGCGGGACACCACGTGCTTCCTCTCGAGTGGAGACGGGTATGTCGGGGAACTTCTTGAGTTGCAGCAAGGGTGTGAAGGACCCTTGGAAGTTCCAGTGGTTAGATGTGATTGGCCTCGAGAAGCCTCAGCGGAAATGGGCCTCATCTCGCCTGGAGGGCAAAACCTCCTGGATTTTCTCGAGTTGCGGCAGGTGCTCTCGACTTACGACGGGGACCTCAGGGACCCGCTCTGGTGGCCTCAGGAAAGGCCAATCCCCATGCGAGTTCCTCGGGGGCGTCTTGGGATTCCTCTCCCGTCGATGCCGGGGCCTAAGACCTTGTGTGGAGTCGGGGCCGGATCCTGAGGATTCCTCTCCAGTGCTGACATGGATCTTGGGGTACTTCTGAAGTCTCCCCAGGGGAGTCAGTCCTCGTCTCGAATGCGGGCATGCACTTGCGCTTTCCTCCAGAGCGGTAGCAGCAGTGACACGCAGTCCGCCGCGTGGATCAAAGGATCTATGGTTTTCCCTCGAGTCTTTCCCACGAGGCTTTCCCATGAGGCTTTCCCACAGGGCTGTCCCACGTGCACACGTGGTGGGACTCGATCCTCGGCTTGAACGTCAAGGCAGTGCAGGGAAAACAGGTTCCTCTGGAATGGACTGACACATCTGGGGGACTCTTGGAATGGTGTTTAGACCCTGGAGTTCCTCTCGCCTTTCCTGTGGAGAGCGCCTCCTCTTGAGATGCGACGGGAACGCCGGGAATTCTTTCCCTACGAAACAGGGAAAGGATCCCTCATCTCGAGCTAGGAGGCGAAACGGGGCTCCCCTGGATGTGTGCGGGACACCACGTGCTTCCTCTCGAGTGGAGACGGGTATGTCGGGGAACTTCTCGAGTTGCAGCAATGGTGTGAAGGACCCTTTGGAAGTTCCAGTGGTTAGATGTGATTGGCCTCGAGAAGCCTCAGCGGAAATGGGCCTCATCTCGCCTGGAGGGCAAAACCTCCTGGATTTTCTCGAGTTGCGGCAGGTGCTCTCGACTTACGACGGGGACCTCAGGGACCCGCTCTGGTGGCCTCAGGAAAGGCCAGTCCCCATGCGAGTTCCTCGGGGGCGTCTCGGGATTCCTCTCCCATCGATGCCGGGGCCTAAGACCTTGTGTGGAGTCAGGGCCGGAACCTGTGGATTCCTCTCCAGTGCTGACATGGATCTTGGGGTACTTCTGGAGTCTCCCCAGGGGAGTCAGTCCTCGTCTCGAATGCGGGCATGCACTTGCCCTTTCCTCCAGAGCGGTAGCAGCAGTGTCGCGCAGTCCTCCGCGTGGATCAAAGGATCTATGGTTTTCCCTCGAGTCTTTCCCACGAGGCTTTCCCACGAGGCTTTCCCACAGGGCTGTCCCACGTGCATACGTGGTGGGAGTCGATCCTCGACTTGAACGTCAAGGCAGTGCAGGGAAAACAGTTTTCTCTGGAATGGACTGACACATCTGGGGGACTCTTGGAATGGTGTCTCGACCCTGGAGTTCCTCTCGCCTTTCCTGTGGAGAGCGCCTCCTCTTGAGATGCGACTGCAACGCCGGGAATTCTTTCCCTACGAAACAGGGAAAGGATCCCTCATCTCGAGCTAGGAGGCGGAAACGGGGCTCCCCTGGATGTGTGCGGGACACCACGTGCTTCCTCTCGAGTGGAGACGGGTATGTCGGGGAACTTCTTGAGTTGCAGCAAGGGTGTGAAGGACCCTTTGGAAGTTCCAGTGGTTAGATGTGATTGGCCTCGAGAAGCCTCAGCGGAAATGGGCCTCATCTCGCCTGGAGGGCAAAACCTCCTGGATTTTCTCGAGTTGCGGCAGGTGCTCTCGACTTACGACGGGGACCTCTGGGACCCGCTCTGGTGGCCTCAGGAAAGGCCAATCCCCATGCGAGTTCCTCGGGGGCCTCTCGGGATTCCTCTCCCGTCGATGCCGGGGCCTAAGACCTTGTGTGGAGTCGGGGCCGGAACCTGAGGATTCCTCTCCAGTGCTGACATGGATCTTGGGGTAATTCTGGAGTCTCCCCAGGGGAGTCAGTCCTCGTCTCGAATGCGGGCATGCACTTGCGCTTTCCTCCAGAGCGGTAGAAGCAGTGTCACGCATTCCGCCTCGTGGATCAAAGGATCTATGGTTTTCCCTCGAGTCTTTTACACGAGGCTTTCCCACGAGGCTTTCCCACAGGGCTGTCCCACGTGCACACGTGGTGGGAGTCGATCCTCGGCTTGAACGTCAAGGCAGTGCAGGGAAAACAGGTTCCTCTGGAATGGAATGACACATCTGGGGGACTCTTGGAATGGTGTCACGACCCTGGAGTTCCTCTCGCCTTTCCTGTGGAGAGCGCCTCCTCTTGAGATGCGACGGGAACGCCTCGAATTCTTTCCCTACGAAACAGGGAAAGGATCCCTCATCTCGAGCTAGGAGGCGGAAACGGGACTCCCCTGGATGTGTGCGGGACCCCCGTGCTTCCTCTCGAGTGGAGACGGGTATGTCGGGGAACTTCTTGAGTTGCAGCAAGGGTGTGAAGGACCCTTTGGAAGTTCCAGTGGTTAGATGTGATTGGCCTTGAGAAGCCTCAGCGGAAATGGGCCTCATCTCGCCTGGAGGGCAAAACCTCGTGGATTTTCTCGAGTTGCGGCAGGTGCTCTCGACTTACGACGGGGACCACAGTGACCCGCTCTGGTGGCCTCAGGAAAGGCCAGTCCCCATGCGAGTTCCTCGGGGGCCTCTCGGGATTCCTCTCCCGTCGATGCCGTGGCCTGAGACCTTGTGTGGAGTCGGGGCCGGAACCTGAGGATTCCTCTCCAGTGCTGACATGGATCTTGGGGTACTTCTGGAGTCTCCCCAGGGGAGTCAGTAATCGTCTCGAATGCGGGCATGCACTTGCGCTTTCCTCCAGAGCGGTAGCAGCAGTGTCACGCAGTCCGCCGCGTGGATCAAAGGATCTATGGTTTTCCCTCGAGTCTTTCCCACGAGGCTTTCCCACGAAGCTTTCCCACAGGGCTGTCCCACGTGCACACGTGGTGGGAGTCGATCCTCGGCTTGAACGTCAAGGCAGTGCAGGGAAAACACGTTCCTCTGGAATGGACTGACACATCTGGGGGACTCTTGGAATGGTGTCTCGACCCTGGAGTTCCTCTCGCCTTTCCTGTGGAGAGCGCCTCCTCTTGAGATGCGACGGGAACGCCGGGAATTCTTTCCCTACGAAACAGGGAAAGGATCCCTCATCTCGAGCTAGGAGGCGGAAACGGGGCTCCCCTGGATGTGTGCGGGACACCACGTGCTTCCTCTCGAGTGGAGACGGGTATGTCGGGGAACTTCTTGAGTTGCAGCAAGGGTGTGAAGGACCCTTGGAAGTTCCAGTGGTTAGATGTGATTGGCCTCGAGAAGCCTCAGCGGAAATGGGCCTCATCTCGCCTGGAGGGCAAAACCTCCTGGATTTTCTCGAGTTGCGGCAGGTGCTCTCGACTTACGACGGGGACCTCAGGGACCCGCTCTGGTGGCCTCAGGAAAGGCCAATCCCCATGCGAGTTCCTCGGGGGCGTCTTGGGATTCCTCTCCCGTCGATGCCGGGGCCTAAGACCTTGTGTGGAGTCGGGGCCGGATCCTGAGGATTCCTCTCCAGTGCTGACATGGATCTTGGGGTACTTCTGAAGTCTCCCCAGGGGAGTCAGTCCTCGTCTCGAATGCGGGCATGCACTTGCGCTTTCCTCCAGAGCGGTAGCAGCAGTGACACGCAGTCCGCCGCGTGGATCAAAGGATCTATGGTTTTCCCTCCAGTCTTTCCCACGAGGCTTTCCCATGAGGCTTTCCCACAGGGCTGTCCCACGTGCACACGTGGTGGGACTCGATCCTCGGCTTGAACATCAAGGCAGTGCAGGGAAAACAGGTTCCTCTGGAATGGACTGACACATCTGGGGGACTCTTGGAATGGTGGCACGACCCTGGAGTTCCTCTCGCCTTTCCTGTGGAGAGCGCCTCCTCTTGAGATGCGACGGGAACGCCGGGAATTCTTTCCCTACGAAACAGGGAAAGGATCCCTCATCTCGAGCTAGTAGGCGGAAACGGGGCTCCCCTAGATGTGTGCGGGACCCCACGTGCTTCCTCTCGAGTGGAGACGGGTATGTCGGGGAACTTCTTGAGTTGCAGCAATGGTGTGAAGGACCCTTTGGAAGTTTCAGTGGTTAGATGTGATTGGCCTCGAGAAGCCTCAGCGGAAATGGGCCTCATCTCGCCTGGAGGGCAAAACCTCCTGGATTTTCTCGAGTTGCGGCAGGTGCTCTCGACGTACGACGGGGACCTCAGGGACCCGCTCTGGTGGCCTCAGGAAAGGCCAGTCCCCATGCGAGTTCCTCGGGGGCCTCTCGGGATTCCTCTCCCTTCGATGCCGGGGCCTAAGACCTTGTGTGTAGTCGGGGCCTGAACCTGAGGATTCCTCTCCAGTGCTGACATGGATCTTGGGGTACTTCTGGAGTCTCCCCAGGGGAGTCAGTCCTCGTCTCGAATGCGGGCATGCACTTGCGCTTTCCTCCAGAGCGGTAGCAGCAGTGTCACGCAGTCCGCCGCGTGGATCAAAGGATCTATGCTTTTCCCTCGAGTCTTTCCCAGGAGGCTTTCCCACGAGGCTTTCCCACAGGGCTGTCCCACGTGCACACGTGGTGGGAGTCGATCCTCGGCTTGAACGTCAAGGCAGTGCAGGGAAAACAGGTACCTCTGTAATGGACTGACACATCTGGGGGACTCTTGGAATGGTGGCACGACCCTGGAGTTCCTCTCGCCTTTCCTGTGGAGAGCGCCTCCTCTTGAGATGCGACGGGAACGCCGGGAATTCTTTCCCTACGAAACAGGGAAAGGATCCCTCATCTCGAGCTAGGAGGCGGAAACGGGGCTCCCCTGGATGTGTGCGGGACCCCACGTGCTTCCTCTCGAGTGGAGACGGGTATGTCGGGGAACTTCTTGAGTTGCAGCAAGGGTGTGAAGGACCCTTTGGAAGTTCCAGTGGTTTGATGTGATTGGCCTCGAGAAGCCTCAGCGGAAATGGGCCTCATCTCGCCTGGAGGGCAAAACCTCCTGGATTTTCTCGAGTTGCGGCAGGTGCTCTCGACTTACGACGGGGACCTCAGGGACCCGCTCTGGTGGCCTCAGGAAAGGCCAGTCCCCATGCGAGTTCCTCGGGGGCCTCTCGGGATTCCTCTCCCGTCGATGCCGGGGCCTAAGACCTTGTGTGGAGTCGGGGCCGGAACCTGAGGATTCCTCTCCAGTGCTGACATGGATCTTGGGGTACTTCTGGAGTCTCCCCAGGGGAGTCAGTCCTCGTCTCGAATGCGGGCATGCACTTGCCCTTTCCTCCAGAGCGGTAGCAGCAGTGTCACGCAGTCCGCCACGTGGATCAAAGGATCTGTGGTTTTCCCTCGAGTCTTTCCCACGAGGCTTTCCCACGAGGCTTTCCCACAGGGCTCTCCCACGTGCACACGTGGTGGGAGTCGATCCTCGGCTTTAACGTCAAGGCAGTGCAGGGAAAACAGGTTCCTCTGGAATGGACTGACACATCTGGGGGACTCTTGGAATGGTGTCACGACCCTGGAGTTCCTCTCGCCTTTCCTGTGGAGAGCGCCTCCTCTTGAGATGCGACGGGAACGCCGGGAATTCTTTCCCTACGAAACAGGGAAAGGATCCCTCATCTCGAGCTAGGAGGCGGAAACGGGGCTCCCCTGGATGTGTGCGGGACCCCACGTGCTTCCTCTCGAGTGGAGACGGGTATGTCGGGGAACTTCTTGAGTTGCAGCAATGGTGTGAAGGACCCTTTGGAAGTTCCAGTGTTTAGATGTGATTGGCCTCGAGAAGCCTCAGCGGAAATGGGCCTCATCTCGCCTGGAGGGCAAAACCTCGTGGATTTTCTCGAGTTGCGGCAGGTGCTCTCGACTTACGACTGGGACCTCAGGGACCCGCTCTGGTGGCCTCAGGAAAGGCCAGTCCCCATGCGAGTTCCTCGGGGGTCTCTCGGGATTCCTCTCCCGTCGATGCCGGGGCCTAAGACCTTGTGTGGAGTCGGGGCCGGAACCTGAGGATTCCTCTCCAGTGCTGACATGGATCTTGGGGTACTTCTGGAGTCTCCCCAGGGGAGTCAGTCCTCGTCTCGAATGCGGGCATGCACTTGCCCTTTCCTCCAGAGCGGTAGCAGCAGTGTCACGCAGTCCGCCGCGTGGATCAAAGGATCTGTGGTTTTCCCTCGAGTCTTTCCCACGAGGCTTTCCCACGAGGCTTTCCCACAGGGCTCTCCCACGTGCACACGTGGTGGGAGTCGATCCTCGGCTTGAACGTCAAGGCAGTGCAGGGAAAACAGGTTCCTCTGGAATGGACTGACACATCTGGGGGACTCTTGGAATGGTGTTTAGACCCTGGAGTTCCTCTCGCCTTTCCTGTGGAGAGCGCCTCCTCTTGAGATGCGACGGGAACGCCGGGAATTCTTTCCCTACGAAACAGGGAAAGGATCCCTCATCTCGAGCTAGGAGGCGAAACGGGGCTCCCCTGGATGTGTGCGGGACACCACGTGCTTCCTCTCGAGTGGAGACGGGTATGTCGGGGAACTTCTCGAGTTGCAGCAATGGTGTGAAGGACCCTTTGGAAGTTCCAGTGGTTAGATGTGATTGGCCTCGAGAAGCCTCAGCGGAAATGGGCCTCATCTCGCCTGGAGGGCAAAACCTCCTGGATTTTCTCGAGTTGCGGCAGGTGCTCTCGACTTACGACGGGGACCTCAGGGACCCGCTCTGGTGGCCTCAGGAAAGGCCAGTCCCCATGCGAGTTCCTCGGGGGCGTCTCGGGATTCCTCTCCCATCGATGCCGGGGCCTAAGACCTTGTGTGGAGTCAGGGCCGGAACCTGTGGATTCCTCTCCAGTGCTGACATGGATCTTGGGGTACTTCTGGAGTCTCCCCAGGGGAGTCAGTCCTCGTCTCGAATGCGGGCATGCACTTGCCCTTTCCTCCAGAGCGGTAGCAGCAGTGTCGCGCAGTCCTCCGCGTGGATCAAAGGATCTATGGTTTTCCCTCGAGTCTTTCCCACGAGGCTTTCCCACGAGGCTTTCCCACAGGGCTGTCCCACGTGCATACGTGGTGGGAGTCGATCCTCGACTTGAACGTCAAGGCAGTGCAGGGAAAACAGGTTTCTCTGGAATGGACTGACACATCTGGGGGACTCTTGGAATGGTGTCTCGACCCTGGAGTTCCTCTCGCCTTTCCTGTGGAGAGCGCCTCCTCTTGAGATGCGACTGCAACGCCGGGAATTCTTTCCCTACGAAACAGGGAAAGGATCCCTCATCTCGAGCTAGGAGGCGGAAACGGGGCTCCCCTGGATGTGTGCGGGACACCACGTGCTTCCTCTCGAGTGGAGACGGGTATGTCGGGGAACTTCTTGAGTTGCAGCAAGGGTGTGAAGGACCCTTTGGAAGTTCCAGTGGTTAGATGTGATTGGCCTCGAGAAGCCTCAGCGGAAATGGGCCTCATCTCGCCTGGAGGGCAAAACCTCCTGGATTTTCTCGAGTTGCGGCAGGTGCTCTCGACTTACGACGGGGACCTCTGGGACCCGCTCTGGTGGCCTCAGGAAAGGCCAATCCCCATGCGAGTTCCTCGGGGGCCTCTCGGGATTCCTCTCCCGTCGATGCCGGGGCCTAAGACCTTGTGTGGAGTCGGGGCCGGAACCTGAGGATTCCTCTCCAGTGCTGACATGGATCTTGGGGTAATTCTGGAGTCTCCCCAGGGGAGTCAGTCCTCGTCTCGAATGCGGGCATGCACTTGCGCTTTCCTCCAGAGCGGTAGAAGCAGTGTCACGCATTCCGCCTCGTGGATCAAAGGATCTATGGTTTTCCCTCGAGTCTTTTACACGAGGCTTTCCCACGAGGCTTTCCCACAGGGCTGTCCCACGTGCACACGTGGTGGGAGTCGATCCTCGGCTTGAACGTCAAGGCAGTGCAGGGAAAACAGGTTCCTCTGGAATGGAATGACACATCTGGGGGACTCTTGGAATGGTGTCACGACCCTGGAGTTCCTCTCGCCTTTCCTGTGGAGAGCGCCTCCTCTTGAGATGCGACGGGAACGCCTCGAATTCTTTCCCTACGAAACAGGGAAAGGATCCCTCATCTCGAGCTAGGAGGCGGAAACGGGACTCCCCTGGATGTGTGCGGGACCCCCGTGCTTCCTCTCGAGTGGAGACGGGTATGTCGGGGAACTTCTTGAGTTGCAGCAAGGGTGTGAAGGACCCTTTGGAAGTTCCAGTGGTTAGATGTGATTGGCCTTGAGAAGCCTCAGCGGAAATGGGCCTCATCTCGCCTGGAGGGCAAAACCTCGTGGATTTTCTCGAGTTGCGGCAGGTGCTCTCGACTTACGACGGGGACCACAGTGACCCGCTCTGGTGGCCTCAGGAAAGGCCAGTCCCCATGCGAGTTCCTCGGGGGCCTCTCGGGATTCCTCTCCCGTCGATGCCGTGGCCTGAGACCTTGTGTGGAGTCGGGGCTGGAACCTGAGGATTCCTCTCCAGTGCTGACATGGATCTTGGGGTACTTCTGGAGTCTCCCCAGGGGAGTCAGTAATCGTCTCGAATGCGGGCATGCACTTGCGCTTTCCTCCAGAGCGGTAGCAGCAGTGTCACGCAGTCCGTCGCGTGGATCAAAGGATCTATGGTTTTCCCTCGAGTCTTTCCCACGAGGCTTTCCCACGAAGCTTTCCCACAGGGCTGTCCCACGTGCACACGTGGTGGGAGTCGATCCTCGGCTTGAACGTCAAGGCAGTGCAGGGAAAACACGTTCCTCTGGAATGGACTGACACATCTGGGGGACTCTTGGAATGGTGTCTCGACCCTGGAGTTCCTCTCGCCTTTCCTGTGGAGAGCGCCTCCTCTTGAGATGCGACGGGAACGCCGGGAATTCTTTCCCTACGAAACAGGGAAAGGATCCCTCATCTCGAGCTAGGAGGCGGAAACGGGGCTCCCCTGGATGTGTGCGGGACACCACGTGCTTCCTCTCGAGTGGAGACGGGTATGTCGGGGAACTTCTTGAGTTGCAGCAAGGGTGTGAAGGACCCTTGGAAGTTCCAGTGGTTAGATGTGATTGGCCTCGAGAAGCCTCAGCGGAAATGGGCCTCATCTCGCCTGGAGGGCAAAACCTCCTGGATTTTCTCGAGTTGCGGCAGGTGCTCTCGACTTACGACGGGGACCTCAGGGACCCGCTCTGGTGGCCTCAGGAAAGGCCAATCCCCATGCGAGTTCCTCGGGGGCGTCTTGGGATTCCTCTCCCGTCGATGCCGGGGCCTAAGACCTTGTGTGGAGTCGGGGCCGGATCCTGAGGATTCCTCTCCAGTGCTGACATGGATCTTGGGGTACTTCTGAAGTCTCCCCAGGGGAGTCAGTCCTCGTCTCGAATGCGGGCATGCACTTGCGCTTTCCTCCAGAGCGGTAGCAGCAGTGACACGCAGTCCGCCGCGTGGATCAAAGGATCTATGGTTTTCCCTCGAGTCTTTCCCACGAGGCTTTCCCATGAGGCTTTCCCACAGGGCTGTCCCACGTGCACACGTGGTGGGACTCGATCCTCGGCTTGAACGTCAAGGCAGTGCAGGGAAAACAGGTTCCTCTGGAATGGACTGACACATCTGGGGGACTCTTGGAATGGTGTTTAGACCCTGGAGTTCCTCTCGCCTTTCCTGTGGAGAGCGCCTCCTCTTGAGATGCGACGGGAACGCCGGGAATTCTTTCCCTACGAAACAGGGAAAGGATCCCTCATCTCGAGCTAGGAGGCGAAACGGGGCTCCCCTGGATGTGTGCGGGACACCACGTGCTTCCTCTCGAGTGGAGACGGGTATGTCGGGGAACTTCTCGAGTTGCAGCAATGGTGTGAAGGACCCTTTGGAAGTTCCAGTGGTTAGATGTGATTGGCCTCGAGAAGCCTCAGCGGAAATGGGCCTCATCTCGCCTGGAGGGCAAAACCTCCTGGATTTTCTCGAGTTGCGGCAGGTGCTCTCGACTTACGACGGGGACCTCAGGGACCCGCTCTGGTGGCCTCAGGAAAGGCCAGTCCCCATGCGAGTTCCTCGGGGGCGTCTCGGGATTCCTCTCCCATCGATGCCGGGGCCTAAGACCTTGTGTGGAGTCAGGGCCGGAACCTGTGGATTCCTCTCCAGTGCTGACATGGATCTTGGGGTACTTCTGGAGTCTCCCCAGGGGAGTCAGTCCTCGTCTCGAATGCGGGCATGCACTTGCCCTTTCCTCCAGAGCGGTAGCAGCAGTGTCGCGCAGTCCTCCGCGTGGATCAAAGGATCTATGGTTTTCCCTCGAGTCTTTCCCACGAGGCTTTCCCACGAGGCTTTCCCACAGGGCTGTCCCACGTGCATACGTGGTGGGAGTCGATCCTCGACTTGAACGTCAAGGCAGTGCAGGGAAAACAGGTTTCTCTGGAATGGACTGACACATCTGGGGGACTCTTGGAATGGTGTCTCGACCCTGGAGTTCCTCTCGCCTTTCCTGTGGAGAGCGCCTCCTCTTGAGATGCGACTGCAACGCCGGGAATTCTTTCCCTACGAAACAGGGAAAGGATCCCTCATCTCGAGCTAGGAGGCGGAAACGGGGCTCCCCTGGATGTGTGCGGGACACCACGTGCTTCCTCTCGAGTGGAGACGGGTATGTCGGGGAACTTCTTGAGTTGCAGCAAGGGTGTGAAGGACCCTTTGGAAGTTCCAGTGGTTAGATGTGATTGGCCTCGAGAAGCCTCAGCGGAAATGGGCCTCATCTCGCCTGGAGGGCAAAACCTCCTGGATTTTCTCGAGTTGCGGCAGGTGCTCTCGACTTACGACGGGGACCTCTGGGACCCGCTCTGGTGGCCTCAGGAAAGGCCAATCCCCATGCGAGTTCCTCGGGGGCCTCTCGGGATTCCTCTCCCGTCGATGCCGGGGCCTAAGACCTTGTGTGGAGTCGGGGCCGGAACCTGAGGATTCCTCTCCAGTGCTGACATGGATCTTGGGGTAATTCTGGAGTCTCCCCAGGGGAGTCAGTCCTCGTCTCGAATGCGGGCATGCACTTGCGCTTTCCTCCAGAGCGGTAGAAGCAGTGTCACGCATTCCGCCTCGTGGATCAAAGGATCTATGGTTTTCCCTCGAGTCTTTTACACGAGGCTTTCCCACGAGGCTTTCCCACAGGGCTGTCCCACGTGCACACGTGGTGGGAGTCGATCCTCGGCTTGAACGTCAAGGCAGTGCAGGGAAAACAGGTTCCTCTGGAATGGAATGACACATCTGGGGGACTCTTGGAATGGTGTCACGACCCTGGAGTTCCTCTCGCCTTTCCTGTGGAGAGCGCCTCCTCTTGAGATGCGACGGGAACGCCTCGAATTCTTTCCCTACGAAACAGGGAAAGGATCCCTCATCTCGAGCTAGGAGGCGGAAACGGGACTCCCCTGGATGTGTGCGGGACCCCCGTGCTTCCTCTCGAGTGGAGACGGGTATGTCGGGGAACTTCTTGAGTTGCAGCAAGGGTGTGAAGGACCCTTTGGAAGTTCCAGTGGTTAGATGTGATTGGCCTTGAGAAGCCTCAGCGGAAATGGGCCTCATCTCGCCTGGAGGGCAAAACCTCGTGGATTTTCTCGAGTTGCGGCAGGTGCTCTCGACTTACGACGGGGACCACAGTGACCCGCTCTGGTGGCCTCAGGAAAGGCCAGTCCCCATGCGAGTTCCTCGGGGGCCTCTCGGGATTCCTCTCCCGTCGATGCCGTGGCCTGAGACCTTGTGTGGAGTCGGGGCCGGAACCTGAGGATTCCTCTCCAGTGCTGACATGGATCTTGGGGTACTTCTGGAGTCTCCCCAGGGGAGTCAGTAATCGTCTCGAATGCGGGCATGCACTTGCGCTTTCCTCCAGAGCGGTAGCAGCAGTGTCACGCAGTCCGCCGCGTGGATCAAAGGATCTATGGTTTTCCCTCGAGTCTTTCCCACGAGGCTTTCCCACGAAGCTTTCCCACAGGGCTGTCCCACGTGCACACGTGGTGGGAGTCGATCCTCGGCTTGAACGTCAAGGCAGTGCAGGGAAAACACGTTCCTCTGGAATGGACTGACACATCTGGGGGACTCTTGGAATGGTGTCTCGACCCTGGAGTTCCTCTCGCCTTTCCTGTGGAGAGCGCCTCCTCTTGAGATGCGACGGGAACGCCGGGAATTCTTTCCCTACGAAACAGGGAAAGGATCCCTCATCTCGAGCTAGGAGGCGGAAACGGGGCTCCCCTGGATGTGTGCGGGACACCACGTGCTTCCTCTCGAGTGGAGACGGGTATGTCGGGGAACTTCTTGAGTTGCAGCAAGGGTGTGAAGGACCCTTGGAAGTTCCAGTGGTTAGATGTGATTGGCCTCGAGAAGCCTCAGCGGAAATGGGCCTCATCTCGCCTGGAGGGCAAAACCTCCTGGATTTTCTCGAGTTGCGGCAGGTGCTCTCGACTTACGACGGGGACCTCAGGGACCCGCTCTGGTGGCCTCAGGAAAGGCCAATCCCCATGCGAGTTCCTCGGGGGCGTCTTGGGATTCCTCTCCCGTCGATGCCGGGGCCTAAGACCTTGTGTGGAGTCGGGGCCGGATCCTGAGGATTCCTCTCCAGTGCTGACATGGATCTTGGGGTACTTCTGAAGTCTCCCCAGGGGAGTCAGTCCTCGTCTCGAATGCGGGCATGCACTTGCGCTTTCCTCCAGAGCGGTAGCAGCAGTGACACGCAGTCCGCCGCGTGGATCAAAGGATCTATGGTTTTCCCTCGAGTCTTTCCCACGAGGCTTTCCCATGAGGCTTTCCCACAGGGCTGTCCCACGTGCACACGTGGTGGGACTCGATCCTCGGCTTGAACATCAAGGCAGTGCAGGGAAAACAGGTTCCTCTGGAATGGACTGACACATCTGGGGGACTCTTGGAATGGTGGCACGACCCTGGAGTTCCTCTCGCCTTTCCTGTGGAGAGCGCCTCCTCTTGAGATGCGACGGGAACGCCGGGAATTCTTTCCCTACGAAACAGGGAAAGGATCCCTCATCTCGAGCTAGGAGGCGGAAACGGGGCTCCCCTAGATGTGTGCGGGACCCCACGTGCTTCCTCTCGAGTGGAGACGGGTATGTCGGGGAACTTCTTGAGTTGCAGCAATGGTGTGAAGGACCCTTTGGAAGTTTCAGTGGTTAGATGTGATTGGCCTCGAGAAGCCTCAGCGGAAATGGGCCTCATCTCGCCTGGAGGGCAAAACCTCCTGGATTTTCTCGAGTTGCGGCAGGTGCTCTCGACGTACGACGGGGACCTCAGGGACCCGCTCTGGTGGCCTCAGGAAAGGCCAGTCCCCATGCGAGTTCCTCGGGGGCCTCTCGGGATTCCTCTCCCTTCGATGCCGGGGCCTAAGACCTTGTGTGTAGTCGGGGCCGGAACCTGAGGATTCCTCTCCAGTGCTGACATGGATCTTGGGGTACTTCTGGAGTCTCCCCAGGGGAGTCAGTCCTCGTGTCGAATGCGGGCATGCACTTGCGCTTTCCTCCAGAGCGGTAGCAGCAGTGTCGCGCAGTCCGCCGCGTGGATCAAAGGATCTATGGTTTTCCCTCGAGTCTTTCCCACGAGGCTTTCCCACGAGGCTTTCCCACAGGGCTGTCCCACGTGCATACGTGGTGGGAGTCGATCCTCGACTTGAACGTCAAGGCAGTGCAGGGAAAACAGGTTTCTCTGGAATGGACTGACACATCTGGGGGACTCTTGGAATGGTGTCTCGACCCTGGAGTTCCTCTCGCCTTTCCTGTGGAGAGCGCCTCCTCTTGAGATGCGACTGCAACGCCGGGAATTCTTTCCCTACGAAACAGGGAAAGGATCCCTCATCTCGAGCTAGGAGGCGGAAACGGGGCTCCCCTGGATGTGTGCGGGACACCACGTGCTTCCTCTCGAGTGGAGACGGGTATGTCGGGGAACTTCTTGAGTTGCAGCAAGGGTGTGAAGGACCCTTTGGAAGTTCCAGTGGTTAGATGTGATTGGCCTCGAGAAGCCTCAGCGGAAATGGGCCTCATCTCGCCTGGAGGGCAAAACCTCCTGGATTTTCTCGAGTTGCGGCAGGTGCTCTCGACTTACGACGGGGACCTCTGGGACCCGCTCTGGTGGCCTCAGGAAAGGCCAATCCCCATGCGAGTTCCTCGGGGGCGTCTCGGGATTCCTCTCCCGTCGATGCCGGGGCCTAAGACCTTGTGTGGAGTCGGGGCCGGAACCTGAGGATTCCTCTCCAGTGCTGACATGGATCTTGGGGTAATTCTGGAGTCTCCCCAGGGGAGTCAGTCCTCGTCTCGAATGCGGGCATGCACTTGCGCTTTCCTCCAGAGCGGTAGAAGCAGTGTCACGCATTCCGCCGCGTGGATCAAAGGATCTATGGTTTTCCCTCGAGTCTTTTACACGAGGCTTTCCCACGAGGCTTTCCCACAGGGCTGTCCCACGTGCACACGTGGTGGGAGTCGATCCTCGGCTTGAACGTCAAGGCAGTGCAGGGAAAACAGGTTCCTCTGGAATGGAATGACACATCTGGGGGACTCTTGGAATGGTGTCACGACCCTGGAGTTCCTCTCGCCTTTCCTGTGGAGAGCGCCTCCTCTTGAGATGCGACGGGAACGCCGGGAATTCTTTCCCTACGAAACAGGGAAAGGATCCCTCATCTCGAGCTAGGAGGCGGAAACGGGACTCCCCTGGATGTGTGCGGGACCCCACGTGCTTCCTCTCGAGTGGAGACGGGTATGTCGGGGAACTTCTTGAGTTGCAGCAAGGGTGTGAAGGACCCTTTGGAAGTTCCAGTGGTTAGATGTGATTGGCCTCGAGAAGCCTCAGCGGAAATGGGCCTCATCTCGCCTGGAGGGCAAAACCTCCTGGATTTTCTCGAGTTGCGGCAGGTGCTCTCGACTTACGACGGGGACCTCAGGGACCCGCTCTGGTGGCCTCAGGAAAGGCCAGTCCCCATGCGAGTTCCTCGGGGGCCTCTCGGGATTCCTCTCCCGTCGATTCCGGGGCCTAAGACCTTGTGTGGAGTCGGGGCCGGAACCTGAGGATTCCTCTCCAGTGCTGACATGGATCTTGGGGTACTTCTGGAGTCTCCCCAGGGGAGTCAGTCCTCGTCTCGAATGCGGGCATGCACTTGCGCTTTCCTCCAGAGCGGTAGCAGCAGTGACACGCAGTCCGCCGCGTGGATCAAAGGATCTATGGTTTTCCCTCGAGTCTTTCCCACGAGGCTTTCCCACGAAGCTTTCCCACAGGGCTGTCCCACGTGCACACGTGGTGGGAGTCGATCCTCGGCTTGAACGTCAAGGCAGTGCAGGGAAAACACGTTCCTCTGGAATGGACTGACACATCTGGGGGACTCTTGGAATGGTGTCTCGACCCTGGAGTTCCTCTCGCCTTTCCTGTGGAGAGCGCCTCCTCTTGAGATGCGACGGGAACGCCGGGAATTCTTTCCCTACAAAACAGGGAAAGGATCCCTCATCTCGAGCTAGGAGGCGGAAACGGGGCTCCCCTGGATGTGTGCGGGACACCACGTGCTTCCTCTCGAGTGGAGACGGGTATGTCGGGGAACTTCTTGAGTTGCAGCAAGGGTGTGAAGGACCCTTGGAAGTTCCAGTGGTTAGATGTGATTGGCCTCGAGAAGCCTCAGCGGAAATGGGCCTCATCTCGCCTGGAGGGCAAAACCTCCTGGATTTTCTCGAGTTGCGGCAGGTGCTCTCGACTTACGACGGGGACCTCAGGGACCCGCTCTGGTGGCCTCAGGAAAGGCCAATCCCCATGCGAGTTCCTCGGGGGCGTCTCGGGATTCCTCTCCCGTCGATGCCGGGGCCTAAGACCTTGTGTGGAGTCGGGGCCGGATCCTGAGGATTCCTCTCCAGTGCTGACATGGATCTTGGGGTACTTCTGAAGTCTCCCCAGGGGAGTCAGTCCTCGTCTCGAATGCGGGCATGCACTTGCGCTTTCCTCCAGAGCGGTAGCAGCAGTGACACGCAGTCCGCCGCGTGGATCAAAGGATCTATGGTTTTCCCTCGAGTCTTTCCCACGAGGCTTTCCCATGAGGCTTTCCCACAGGGCTGTCCCACGTGCACACGTGGTGGGACTCGATCCTCGGCTTGAACGTCAAGGCAGTGCAGGGAAAACAGGTTCCTCTGGAATGGACTGACACATCTGGGGGACTCTTGGAATGGTGGCACGACCCTGGAGTTCCTCTCGCCTTTCCTGTGGAGAGCGCCTCCTCTTGAGATGCGACGGGAACGCCGGGAATTCTTTCCCTACGAAACAGGGAAAGGATCCCTCATCTCGAGCTAGGAGGCGGAAACGGGGCTCCCCTAGATGTGTGCGGGACCCCACGTGCTTCCTCTCGAGTGGAGACGGGTATGTCGGGGAACTTCTTGAGTTGCAGCAATGGTGTGAAGGACCCTTTGGAAGTTCCAGTGGTTAGATGTGATTGGCCTCGAGAAGCCTCAGCGGAAATGGGCCTCATCTCGCCTGGAGGGCAAAACCTCCTGGATTTTCTCGAGTTGCGGCAGGTGCTCTCGACTTACGACGGGGACCTCAGGGACCCGCTCTGGTGGCCTCAGGAAAGGCCAGTCCCCATGCGAGTTCCTCGGGGGCCTCTCGGGATTCCTCTCCCTTCGATGCCGGGGCCTAAGACCTTGTGTGTAGTCGGGGCCGGAACCTGAGGATTCCTCTCCAGTGCTGACATGGATCTTGGGGTACTTCTGGAGTCTCCCCAGGGGAGTCAGTCCTCGTGTCGAATGCGGGCATGCACTTGCGCTTTCCTCCAGAGCGGTAGCAGCAGTGTCACGCAGTCCGCCGCGTGGATCAGAGGATCTATGCTTTTCCCTCGAGTCTTTCCCAGGAGGCTTTCCCACGAGGCTTTCCCACAGGGCTGTCCACGTGCACACGTGGTGGGAGTCGATCCTCGGCTTGAACGTCAAGGCAGTGCAGGGAAAACAGGTTCCTCTGGAATGGACTGACACATCTGGGGGACTCTTGGAATGGTGGCACGACCCTGGAGTTCCTCTCGCCTTTCCTGTGGAGAGCGCCTCCTCTTGAGATGCGACGGGAACTCCGGGAATTCTTTCCCTACGAAACAGGGAAAGGATCCCTCATCTCGAGCTAGGAGGCGGAAACGGGCCTCCCCTGGATGTGTGCGGGACCCCACGTGCTTCCTCTCGAGTGGAGACGGGTATGTCGGGGAAATTCTTGAGTTGCAGCAATGGTGTGAAGGACCCTTTGGAAGCTCCAGTGTTTAGATGTGATTGGCCTCGAGAAGCCTCAGCGGAAATGGGCCTCATCTCGCCTGGAGGGCAAAACCTCCTGGATTTTCTCGAGTTGCGGCAGGTGCTCTCGACTTACGACGGGGACCTCAGGGACCCGCTCTGGTGGCCTCAGGAAAGGCCAGTCCCCATGCGAGTTCCTCGGGGGTCTCTCGGGATTCCTCTCCCGTCGATGCCGGGGCCTAAGACCTTGTGTGGAGTCGGGGCCGGAACCTGAGGATTCCTCTCCAGTGCTGACATGGATCTTGGGGTACTTCTGAAGTCTCCCCAGGGGAGTCAGTCCTCGTCTCGAATGCGGGCATGCACTTGCGCTTTCCTCCAGAGCGGTAGCAGCAGTGTCACGCAGTCCGCCGCGTGGATCAAAGGATCTATGGTTTTCCCTCGGGTCTTTTCCCACGAGACTTTCCCACGAGGCTTTCCCACAGGGCTGTCCCACGTGCACACGTGGTGGGAGTCGATCCTCGGCTTGAACGTCAAGGCAGTGCAGGGAAAACAGGTTCCTCTGGAATGGACTGACACATCTGGGGGACTCTTGGAATGGTGTTTCGACCCTGGAGTTCCTCTCGCCTTTCCTGTGGAGAGCGCCTCCTCTTGAGATGCGACGGGAACGCCGGGAAATCTTTCCCTACGAAACAGGGAAAGGATCCCTCATCTCGAGCTAGGAGGCGAAACGGGGCTCCCCTGGATGTGTGCGGGACACCACGTGCTTCCTCTCGAGTGGAGACGGGTATGTCGGGGAACTTCTTGAGTTGCAGCAATGGTGTGAAGGACCCTTTGGAAGTTCCAGTGGTTAGATGTGATTGGCCTCGAGAAGCCTGAGCGGAATTGGGCCTCATCTCGCCTGGAGGGCAAAACCTCCTGGATTTTCTCGAGTTGCGGCAGGTGCTCTCGACTTACGACGGGGACCTCAGGGACCCGCTCTGGTGGCCTCAGGAAAGGCCAGTCCCCATGCGAGTTCCTCGGGGGCGTCTCGGGATTCCTCTCCCGTCGATGCCGGGGCCTAAGACCTTGTGTGGAGACGGGGCCGGATCCTGAGGATTCCTCTCCAGTGCTGACATGGATCTTGGGGTTCTTCTGGAGTCTCCCCAGGGGAGTCAGTCCTCGTCTCGAATGCGGGCATGCACTTGCGCTTTCCTCCAGAGCGGTAGCAGCAGTGTCACGCAGTCCGCCGCGTGGATCAAAGGATCTATGGTTTTCCCTCGAGTCTTTCCCACGAGGCTTTCCCACGAGGCTTTCCCACAGGGCTGTCCCACGTGCACACGTGGTGGGAGTCGATCCTCGGCTTGAACGTCAAGGCAGTGCAGGGAAAACAGGTTCCTCTGGAATGGACTGACACATCTGGGGGACTCTTTGAATATTGTCTCGACCCTGGAGTTCCTCTCGCCTTTCCTGTGGAGAGCGCCTCCTCTTGAGATGCGACGGGAACGCCGGGAATTCTTTCCCTACGAAACAGGGAAAGGATCCCTCATCTCCAGCTAGAAGGCGGAAACGGGACTCCCCTGGATGTGTGCGGGACCCCACGTGCTTCCTCTCGAGGGGAGACGGGTATGTCGGGGAACTTCTTGAGTTGCAGCAAGGGTGTGAAGGACCCTTTGGAAGTTCCAGTGGTTAGATGTGATTGGCCTTGAGAAGCCTCAGCGGAAATGGGCCTCATCTCGCCTGGAGGGCAAAACCTCCTGGATTTTCTCGAGTTGCGGCAGGTGCTCTCGTCTTACGACGGGGACCTCAGGGAACCGCTCTGGTGGCCTCAGGAAAGGCCAGTCCCCATGCGAGTTCCTCGGGGGCCTCTCGGGATTCCTCTCCCTTCGATGCCGGGGCCTAAGACCTTGTGTGGAGTCGGGGCCGGAACCTGAGGATTCCTCTCCAGTGCTGACATGGATCTTGGGGTACTTCTGGAGTCTCCCCAGGGGAGTCAGTAATCGTCTCGAATGCGGGCATGCACTTGCGCTTTCCTCCAGAGCGGTAGCAGCAGCGTCACGCAGTCCGCCGCGTGGATCAAAGGATCTATGGTTTTCCCTCGAGTCTTTCCCACGAGACTTTCCCACGAGGCTTTCCCACAGGGCTGTCCCACGTGCACACGTGGTGGGAGTCGATCCTCGGCTTGAACGTCAAGGCAGTGCAGGGAAAACAGGTTCCTATGGAATGGACTGACATATCTGGGGGTCTCTTGGAATGGTGGCACAACCCTGGAGTTCCTCTCGCCTTTCCTGTGGAGAGCACCTCCTCTTGAGATGCGACGGGAATGCCGGGAATTCCTTCCCTACGAAACAGGGAAGGATCCCTCATCTCGAGCTAGGAGGTGGAAACGGAGCTCCCCTGGATGTGTGAGGGACCCCACGTGCTTCCTCTCGAGTGGAGACGGGTATGTCGGGGAACTTCTTGAGTTGCAGCAATGGTGTGAAGGACCCTTTGGAAGTTCCAGTGGTTAGATGTGATTGGCCTCGAGAAGCCTCAGCGGAAATGGTCCTCATCTCGCCTGGAGGGCAAAACCTCCTGGATTTTCTCGAGTTGCGGCAGGTGCTCTCGACTTACGACGGGGACCTCAGGGAACCGCTCTGGTGGCCTCAGAAAAGGCCAGTCCCCATGCGAGTTCCTCGGGGGCCTCTCGGGATTCCTCTCCCGTCGATGCCGGGGCCTAAGACCTTGTGTGGAGTCGAGGCCGGATCCTGAGGATTCCTCTCCAGTGCTGACATGGATCTTGGGGTACTTCTGGAGTCTCCCCAGGGGAGTCAGTCCTCGTCCTGAATGCGGGCATGCACTTGCGCTTTCCTCTAGAGCGGTAGCAGCAGTGTCACGCAGTCCGCCGCGTGGATCAAAGGATGTATGGTTTTCCCTCGAGTCTTTCCCACGAGGCTTTCCCACGAGGCTTTCCCACAGGGCTGTCCCACGTGCATACGTGGTGGGAGTCGATCCTCGACTTGAACGTCAAGGCAGTTCAGGGAAAACAGGTTTCTCTGGAATGGACTGACACATCTGGGGGACTCTTGGAATGGTGTCTCGACCCTGGAGTTCCTCTCGCCTTTCTGTGGAGAGCGCCTCCTCTTGAGATGCGACTGCAACGCCGGGAATTCTTTCCCTACGAAACAGGGAAAGGATCCCTCATCTCGAGCTAGGAGGCGGAAACGGGGCTCCCCTGGATGTGTGCGGGACACCACGTGCTTCCTCTCGAGTGGAGACGGGTATGTCGGGGAACTTCTTGAGTTGCAGCAAGGGTGTGAAGGACCCTTTGGAAGTTCCAGTGGTTAGATGTGATTGGCCTTGAGAAGCCTCAGCGGAAATGGGCCTCATCTCGCCTGGAGGGCAAAACCTCCTGGATTTTCTCGAGTTGCGGCAGGTGCTCTCGACTTACGACGGGGACCTCAGGGACCCGCTCTGGTGGCCTCAGGATAGGCCAGTCCCCATGCGAGTTCCTCGGGGGCCTCTCGGGATTCCTCTCCCGTCGATGCCGTGGCCTGAGACCTTGTGTGGAGTCGGGGCCGGAACCTGAGGATTCCTCTCCAGTGCTGACATGGATCTTGGGGTACTTCTGGAGTCTCCCCAGGGGAGTCAGTAATCGTCTCGAATGCGGGCATGCACTTGCGCTTTCCTCCAGAGCGGTAGCAGCAGTGTCACGCAGTCCGCCGCGTGGATCAAAGGATCTATGGTTTTCCCTCGAGTCTTTCCCACGAGGCTTTCCCACGAAGCTTTCCCACAGGGCTGTCCCACGTGCACACGTGGTGGGAGTCGATCCTCGGCTTGAACGTCAAGGCAGTGCAGGGAAAACACGTTCCTCTGGAATGGACTGACACATCTGGGGGACTCTTGGAATGGTGTCTCGACCCTGGAGTTCCTCTCGCCTTTCCTGTGGAGAGCGCCTCCTCTTGAGATGCGACGGGAACGCCGGGAATTCTTTCCCTACGAAACAGGGAAAGGATCCCTCATCTCGAGCTAGGAGGCGGAAACGGGGCTCCCTGGATGTGTGCGGGACACCACGTGCTTCCTCTCGAGTGGAGACGGGTATGTCGGGGAACTTCTTGAGTTGCAGCAAGGGTGTGAAGGACCCTTTGGAAGTTCCAGTGGTTAGGTGTGATTAGCCTTGAGAAGCCTCAGCGGAAATGGGCCTCATCTCGCCTGGAGGGCAAAACCTCCTGAATTTTCTCGAGTTGCGGCAGGTGCTCTCGACTTACGATGGGGACCTCAGGGACCCGCTCTGGTGCCCTCAGGAAAGGCCAATCCCCATGCGAGTTCCTCGGGGGCGTCTCGGGATTCCTCTCCCGTCGATGCCGGGGCCTAAGACCTTGTGTGGAGTCGGGGCCGGATCCTGAGGATTCCTCTCCAGTGCTGACATGGATCTTGGGGTACTTCTGAAGTCTCCCCAGGGGAGTCAGTCCTCGTCTCGAATGCGGGCATGCACTTGCGCTTTCCTCCAGAGCGGTAGCAGCAGTGTCACGCTGTCCGCCGCGTGGATCAAAGGATCTATGGTTTTCCCTCGAGTCTTTCCCACGAGGCTTTCCCACGAGGCTTTCCCACAGGGCTGTCCCACGTGCACACGTGTTGGGAGTCGATCCTCGGCTTGAACGTCAAGGCAGTGCAGGGAAAACAGGTTCCTCTGGAATGGACTGACACATCTGGGGGACTCTTGGAATGGTGTCTCGACCCTGGAGTTTCTCTCGCCTTTCCTGTGGAGAGCACCTCCTCTTGAGATGCGACGGGAACGCCGGGAATTCTTTCCCTACGAAACAGGGAAAGGATCCCTCATCTCGAGCTAGGAGGCGGAAACGGGGCTCCCCTGGATGTGTGCGGGACCCCACGTGCTTCCTCTCGAGTGGAGACGGGTATGTCGGGGAAATTCTTGAGTTGCAGCAATGGTGTTAAGGACCCTTTGGAAGTTCCAGTGGTTAGATGTGATTGGCTTTGAGAAGCCTCAGCGGAAATGGGCCTCATCTCGCCTGGAGGGCAAAACCTCCTGGATTTTCTCGAGTTGCGGCAGGTGCTCTCGACTTACGACGGGGACCTCAGGGACCCGCTCTGGTGGCCTCAGGAAAGGCCAGTCCCCATGCGAGTTCCTCGGGGGCCTCTCGGGATTCCTCTCCCGTCTATGCCGGGACCTAAGACCTTGTGTGGAGTCGGGGCCGGAACCTGAGGATTCCTCTCCAGTGCTGACATGGATCTTGGGGTACTTCTGGAGTCTCCCCAGGGGAGTCAGTCCTCGTCTCGAATGCGGGCATGCACTGGCGCTTTCCTCCAGAGCGGTAGCAGCAGTGTCACGCAGTCCTCCGCGTGGATCAAAGGATCTATGGTTTTCCCTTGAGTCTTTCCCACGAGGCTTTCCCACGAGGCTTTCCCACAGGGCTGTCCCACGTGCACACGTGGTGGGAGTCGATCCTCGGCTTGAACGTCAAGGCAGTGCAGGGAAAACAGGTTCCTCTGGAATGGAATGACACATCTGGGGGACTCTTGGAATGGTGTCACGACCCTGGAGTTCCTCTCGCCTTTCCTGTGGAGAGCGCCTCCTCTTGAGATGCGACGGGAACGCCGGGAATTCTTTCCCTACGAAACAGGGAAAGGATCCCTCATCTCGAGCTAGGAGGCGGAAACGGGGCTCCCCTGGATGTGTGCGGGACACCACGTGCTTCCTCTCGAGTGGAGACGGGTATGTCGAGGAACTTCTTGAGTTTCAGCAAGGGTGTGAAGGACCCTTTGGAAGTTCCAGTGGTTAGATGTGATTGGCCTCGAGAAGCCTCAGCGGAAATGGGCCTCATCTCGCCTGGAGGGCAAAACCTCCTGGATTTTCTCGAGTTGCGGCAGGTGCTCTCGACTTACGACGGGGACCTCAGGGACCCGCTCTGGTGGACTCAGGAAAGGCCAATCCCCATGCGAGTTCCTCGGGGGCGTCTCGGGATTCCTCTCCCGTCGATGCCGGGGCCTAAGACCTTGTGTGGAGTCGGGGCCGGAACCTGAGGATTCCTCTCCAGTGCTGACATGGATCTTGGGGTAATTCTGGAGTCTCCCCAGGGGAGTCAGTCCTCGTCTCGAATGCGGGCATGCACTTGCGCTTTCCTCCAGAGCGGTAGCAGCAGTGTCACGCAGTCCGCCGCGTGGATCAAAGGATCTATGGTTTTCCCTCGAGTCTTTCCCACAAGGCTTTCCCACGAGGCTTTCCCACAGGGCTGTCCCACGTGCACACGTGGTGGGAGTCGATCCTCGGCTTGAACGTCAAGGCAGTGCAGGGAAAACAGGTTCCTCTGGAATGGGCTGACACATCTGGGGGACTCTTGGAATGGTGTCTCGACCCTGAAGTTTCTCTCGCCTTTCCTGTGGAGAGCGCCTCCTCTTGAGATGCGACGGGAACGCCGGGAATTCTTTCCCTACGAAACAGGGAAAGGATCCCTCATCTCGAGCTAGGAGGCGGAAACGGGGCTCACCTGGATGTGTGCGGGACCCCACGTGCTTCCTCTCGAGTGGAGACGGGTATGTCGGGGAACTTCTTGAGTTGCAGCAATGGTGTGAAGGACCCTTTGGAAGTTCCAGTGGTTAGATGTGATTGGCTTCGAGAAGCCTCAACGGAAATGGGCCTCATCTCGCCTGGAGAGCAAAACCTCCTGGATTTTCTCGAGTTGCGGCAGGTGCTCTCGACTTACGACGGGGACCTCAGGGACCCGCTCTGGTGGCCTCAGGAAAGGCCAGTCCCCATGCGAGATCCTCGGGGGCCTCTCGGGATTCCTCTCCCGTCGATGCCGGGGCCTAAGACCTTGTGTGGAGTCGGGGCCGGAACCTGAGGATTCCTCTCCAGTTCTGACATGGATCTTGGGGTACTTCTGGAGTTCCCCAGGGGAGTCAGTCCTCGTCTCGAATGCGGGCATGCACTTGCGCTTTCCTCCAGAGCAGTAGCAGCAGTGTCACGCAGTCCACCGCGTGGATCAAAGGATCTATGGTTTTCCCTCGAGGCTTTCCCACGAGGCTTTCCCACGAGGCTTTCCCACAGGGCTGTCCCACGTGCACACGTGGTGGGAGTCGATCCTCGGCTTGAACGTCAAGGCAGTGCAGGGAAAACAGGTTCCTCTGGAATGGACTGACACATCTGGGGGACTCTTGGAATGGTGGCACGACCCTGGAGTTCCTCTCGCCTTTCCTGTGGAGAGCGCCTCCTCTTGAGATGCGACGGGAACGCCGGGAATTCTTTCCCTACGAAACAGGGAAAGGATCCCTCATCTCGAGCTAGGAGGCGAAACGGGGTCCCCTGGATGTGTGCGGGACACCACGTGCTTCCTCTCGAGTGGAGACGGGTATGTCGGGGAACTTCTTGAGTTGCAGCAAGGGTGTGAAGGACCCTTTGGAAGTTCCAGTGGTTAGATGTGATTGGCCTCGAGAAGCCTTAGCGGAAATGGGCCTCATCTCCCCTGGAGGGCAAAACCTCCTGGATTTACTCGAGTTGCAGCAGGTGCTCTCGACTTACGACGGGGACCTCAGGGACCCGCTCTGGTGGCCTCAGGAAAGGCCAGTCCCCATGCGAGTTCCTCGGGGGCGTCTCGGGATTCCTCTCCCGTCGATGCCGGGGCCTAAGACCTTGTGTGGAGTCGGGGCCGGAACCTGAGGATTCCTCTCCAGTGCTGACATGGACCTTGGGGTACTTCTGGAGTCTCCCCAGGGGAGTCAGTCCTCGTCTCGAATGCGGGCATGCACTTGCGCTTTCCTCCAGAGAGGTAGCAGCAGTGTCACGCATTCCGCCGCGTGGATCAAAGGATCTATGGTTTTCCCTCGAGTCTTTCCCACGAGGCTTTCCCACGAGGCTTTCCCACAGGGCTGTCCCACGTGCACACGTGGTGGGAGTCGATCCTCGGCTTGAACGTCAAGGCAGTGCAGGGAAAACAGGTTCCTCTGGAATGGACTGACACATCTGGGGGACTCTTGGAATGGTGGCACGACCCTGGAGTTCCTCTCGCCTTTCCTGTGGAGAGCGCCTCCTCTTGAGATGCGACGGGAACGCCGGGAATTCTTTCCCTACAAAACAGGGAAAGGATCCCTCATCTCGAGCTAGGAGGCGGAAACGGGGTTCCCCTGGATGTGTGCGGGACACCACGTGCTTCCTCTCGAGTGGAGACGGGTATGTCGGGGAACTTCTTGAGTTGCAGCAAGGGTGTGAAGGACCCTTTGGAAGTTCCAGTGGTTAGATGTGATTGGCCTCGAGAAGCCTCAGCGGAAATGGGCCTCATCTCGCCTGGAGGGCAAAACCTCCTGGATTTTCTCGAGTTGCGGCAGGTGCTCTCGACTTACGACGGGGACCTCAGGGAACCGCTCTGGTGGCCTCAGGAAAGGCCAGTCCCCATGCGAGTTCCTCGGGGGCGTCTCGGGATTCCTCTCCCGTCGATGCCGGGGCCTAAGACCTTGTGTGGAGTCGGGGCCGGAACCTGAGGATTCCTCTCCAGTGCTGACATGGATCTTGGGGTAATTCTGGAGTCTCCCCAGGGGAGTCAGTCCTCGTCTCGAATGCGGGCATGCACTTGCGCTTTCCTCCAGAGCGGTAGCAGCAGTGTCACGCAGTCCGCCGCGTGGATCAAAGGATCTATGGTTTTCCCTCGAGTATTTCCCACAAGGCTTTCCCACGAGGCTTTCCCACAGGGCTGTCCCACGTGCACACGTGGTCGGAGTCGATCCTCGGCTTGAACGTCAAGGCAGTGCAGGGAAAACAGGTTCCTCTGGAATGGACTGACACATCTGGGGGACTCTTGGAATGGTGTCTCGACCCTGGAGTTTCTCTCGCCTTTCCTGTGGAGAGCGCCTCCTCTTGAGATGCGACGGGAACGCCGGGAATTCTTTCCCTACGAAACAGGGAAAGGATCCCTCATCTCGAGCTAGGAGGCGGAAACGGGGCTCACCTGGATGTGTGCGGGACCCCACGTGCTTCCTCTCGAGTGGAGACGGGTATGTCGGGGAACTTCTTGAGTTGCAGCAATGGTGTGAAGGACCCTTTGGAAGTTCCAGTGGTTAGATGTGATTGGCTTCGAGAAGACTCAACGGAAATGGGCCTCATCTCGCCTGGAGAGCAAAACCTCCTGGATTTTCTCGAGTTGCGGCAGGTGCTCTCGACTTACGACGGGGACCTCAGGGACCCGCTCTGGTGGCCTCAGGAAAGGCCAGTCCCCATGCGAGATCCTCGGGGCCCTCTCGGGATTCCTCTCCCGTCGATGCCGGGGCCTAAGACCTTGTGTGGAGTCGGGGCCGGAACCTGAGGATTCCTCTCCAGTTCTGACATGGATCTTGGGGTACTTCTGGAGTCTCCCCAGGGGAGTCAGGCCTCGTCTCGAATGCGGGCATGCACTTGCGCTTTCCTCCAGAGCGGTAGCAGCAGTGTCACGCAGTCCGCCGCGTGGATCAAAGGATCTATGGTTTTCCCTCGAGTCTTTCCCACGAGGTTTTCCCACGAGGCTTTCCCACAGGGCTTTCCCACGGGCACACGTGGTGGGAGTCGATCCTCGGCTTGAACGTCAAGGCAGTGCAGGGAAAACAGGTTCCTCTGGAATGGACTGACACATCTGGGGGACTCTTGGAATGGTGGCACGACCCTGGAGTTCCTCTCGCCTTTCCTGTGGAGAGCGCCTCCTCTTGAGATGCGACGGGAACGCCGGGAATTCTTTCCCTACGAAACAGGGAAAGGATCCCTCATCTCGAGCTAGGAGGCGAAACGGGGTCCCCTGGATGTGTGCGGGACACCACGTGCTTCCTCTCGAGTGGAGATGGGTATGTCGGGGAACTTCTTGAGTTGCAGCAAGGGTGTGAAGGACCCTTTGGAAGTTCCAGTGGTTAGATGTGATTGGCCTCGAGAAGCCTCAGCGGAAATGGGCCTCATCTCCCCTGGAGGGCAAAACCTCCTGGATTTACTCGAGTTGCAGCAGGTGCTCTCGACTTACGACGGGGACCTCAGGGACCCGCTCTGGTGGCCTCAGGAAAGGCCAGTCCCCATGCGAGTTCCTCGGGGGCCTCTCGGGATTCCTCTCCCGTCGATGCCGGGGCCTAAGACCTTGTGTGGAGTCGGGGCCGGAACCTGAGGATTCCTCTCCAGTGCTGACATGGATCTTGGGGTACTTCTGGAGTCTCCCCAGGGGAGTCAGTCCTCGTCTCGAATGCGGGCATGCACTTGCGCTTTCCTCCAGAGCGGTAGCAGCAGTGTCACGCAGTCCGCCGCGTGGATCAAAGGATCTATGGTTTTCCCTCGAGTCTTTCCCACGAGGCTTTCCCACGAGGCTTTTCCACAGGGCTGTCCCACGTGCACACGTGGTGGGAGTCGATCCTCGGCTTGAACGTCAAGGCAGTGCAGGGAAAACAGGTTCCTCTGGAATGGACTGACACATCTGGGGGACTCTTGGAATGGTGGCACGACCCTGGAGTTCCTCTCGCCTTTCCTGTGGAGAGCGCCTCCTCTTGAGATGCGACGGGAACGCCGGGAATTCTTTCCCTACGAAACAGGGAAAGGATCCCTCATCTCGAGCTAGGAGGCGGAAACGGGGCTCCCCTGGATGTGTGCGGGACACCACGTGCTTCCTCTCGAGTGGAGACGGGTATGTCGGGGAACTTCTTGAGTTGCAGCAATGGTGTGAAGGACCCTTTGGAAGTTCCAGTGGTTAGATGTGATTGGCCTCGAGAAGCCTCAGCGGAAATGGGCCTCATCTCGCCTGGAGGGCAAAACCTCCTGGATTTTCTCGAGTTGCGGCAGGTGCTCTCGACTTACGACGGGGACCTCAGGGAACCGCTCTGGTGGCCTCAGGAAAGGCCAGTCCCCATGCGAGTTCCTCGGGGGCGTCTCGGGATTCCCCTCCCGACGATGCCGGGGCCTAAGACCTTGTGTGGAGTCGGGGCCAGAACCTGAGGATTCCTCTCCAGTGCTGACACGGATCTTGGGGTACTTCTGGAGTCTCCCCAGGGGAGTCAGTCCTCGTCTCGAATGCGGGCATGCACTTGCGCTTTCCTCCAGAGCGGTAGCAGCAGTGTCACGCAGTCCGCCGTGTGGATCAAAGGATCTATGGTTTTCCCTCGAGTCTTTCCCACGAGGCTTTCCCACGAGGCTTTCCCACAGGGTTGTCCCACGTGCACACGTGGTGGGAGCCGATCCTCGGCTTGAACGTCAAGGAAGTGCAGGGAAAACAGGTTCCTCTGGAATGGACTGACACATCTGGGGGACTCTTGGATTGGTGGCACGACCCTGGAATTCCTCTCGCCTTTCCTGTGGAGAGCGCCTCCTCTTGAGATGCGACGGGAACGCCGGGAATTCTTTCCCTACGAAACAGGGAAAGGATCCCTCATCTCGAGCTAGGAGGCGGAAACGGGGCTCCCCTGGATGTGTGCGGGACACCACGTGCTTCCTCTCGAGTGGAGACGGGTATGTCGGGGAACTTCTTGAGTTGCAGCAATGGTGTGAAGGACCCTTTGGAAGTTCCAGTGGTTAGATGTGATTTTCCTCGAGAAGCCTCAGTGGAAATGGGCCTCATCTCGCCTGGAGGGCAAAACCTCCTGGACTTTCTCGAGTTGCGGCAGGTGCTCTCGACTTACGACGGGGACCTCAGCGACCCGCTCTGGTGGCCTCAGGAAAGGCCAGTCCCCATGCGAGTTCCTCGGGGGCGTCTCGGGATTCCTCTCCCGTCGATGCCGGGGCCTAAGACCTTGTGTGGAGTCGGGGCCGGAACCTGAGGATTCCTCTCCAGTGCTGACATGGATCTTGGGGTACTTCTGGAGTCTCCCCAGGGGAGTCAGTCCTCGTCTCGAATGCGGGCATGCACTTGCGCTTTCCTCCAGAGCGGTAGCAGCAGTGTCACGCAGTCCGCCGCGAGGATCAAAGGATCTATGGTTTTCCCTCGAGTCTTTCCCACGAGGCTTTCCCACGAGGCTTTCCCACAGGGCTGTCCCACGTGCACACGTGGTGGGAGTCGATCCTCGGCTTGAACGTCAAGGCAGTGCAGGGAAAACAGGTTCCTCTGGAATGGACTGACACATCTGGGGGACTCTTGGAATGGTGTCTCGACCCTGGAGTTCCTCTCGCCTTTCCTGTGGAGAGCGCCTCCTCTTGAGATGCGACGGGAACGCCGGGAATTCTTTCCCTACGAAACAGGGAAAGGATCCCTCATCTCGAGCTAGGAGGCGGAAACGGGGCTCCCCTGGATGTGTGCGGGACCCCAAGTGCTTCCTCTCGAGTGGAGACGGGTATGTCGGGGAACTTCTTGAGTTGCACCAATGGTGTGAAGGACCCTTTGGAAGTTCCCGTGTTTAGATGTGATTGGCCTCGAGAAGCCTCAGCGGAAATGGGCCTCATCTCACCTGGAGGGCAAAACCTCCTGGATTTTCTCGAGTTGCGGCAGGTGCTCTCGACTTACGACGGGGACCTCAGGGACCCGCTCTGGTGGCCTCAGGAAAGGCCAGTCCCCATGCGAGTTCCTCGGGGGCGTCTCGGGATTCCTCTCCCGTCGATGCCGGGGCCTAAGACCTTGTGTGGAGTCGGGGCCGGAACCTGAGGATTCCTCTCCAGTTCTGACATGGATCTTGGGGTACTTCTGGAGTCTCCCCAGGGGAGTCAGGCCACGTCTCGAATGCGGGCATGCACTTGCGCTTTCCTCCAGAGCAGTAGCAGCAGTGTCACGCAGTCCGCCGCGTGGATCAAAGGATCTATGGTTTTCCCTCGAGTCTTTCCCACGAGGCTTTCCCACGAGGCTTTCCCACAGGGCTGTCCCACGTGCACACGTGGTGGGAGTCGATCCTCGGCTTGAACGTCAAGGCAGTGCAGGGAAAACAGGTTCCTCTGGAATGGACTGACACATCTGGGGGACTCTTGGAATGGTGGCACGACCCTGGAGTTCCTCTCGCCTTTCCTGTGGAGAGCGCCTCCTCTTGAGATGCGACGGGAACGCCGGGAATTCTTTCCCTACGAAACAGGGAAAGGATCCCTCATCTCGAGCTAGGAGGCGGAAACGGGGCTCCCCTGGATGTGTGCGGGACACCACATGCTTCCTCTCGAGTGGAGACGGGTATGTCGGGGAACTTCTTGAGTTGCAGCAAGGGTGTGAAGGACCCTTTGTAAGTTCCAGTGGTTAGACGTCATTGGCCTCGAGAAGCCTCAGCGGAAATGGGCCTCATCTCGCCTGGAGGGCAAAACCTCCTGGATTTTCTCGAGTTGCGGCAGGTGCTCTCGACTTACGACGGGGACCTCAGGGAACCGCTCTGGTGGCCTCAGGAAAGGCCATTCTACATGCGAGTTCCTCGGGGGCATCTCGGAATTCCTCTCCCGTCGAAGCCGGGGCCTAAGACCTTGTGTGGAGTCGAGGCCGGAACCTGAGGATTTCTCTCCAGTGCTGACATGGATCTTGGGGTACTTCTGGAGTCTCCCCAGGGGAGTCAGTCCTCGTCTCGAATGCGGGCATGCACTTGCGCTTTCCTCCAGAGCGGTAGCAGCAGTCTCACGCAGTCTGCCGCGTGGATCAAAGGATCTACGGTTTTCCCTCGAGTCTTTCCCACGAGGCTTTCCCACGAGGATTTCCCACAG
Organism: Ovis canadensis; assembly: GCF_042477335.2. Taxonomy (NCBI): domain Eukaryota; kingdom Metazoa; phylum Chordata; class Mammalia; order Artiodactyla; family Bovidae; genus Ovis; species Ovis canadensis. The sequence goes on from NC_091262.1 coordinate 10,456,641, forward strand.
GGCTGTCCCACGTGCACACGTGGTGGGAGTCGATCCTCGGCTTGAACGTCAAGGCAGTGCAGGGAAAACAGGTTCCTCTGGAATGGACTGACACATCTGGGGGACTCTTGGAATGGTGTCTCGACCCTGGAGTTCCTCTCGCCTTTCCTGTGGAGAGCGCCTCCTCTTGAGATGCGACGGGAACGCCGGGAATTCTTTCCCTACGAAACAGGGAAAGGATCCCTCATCTCGAGCTAGGAGGCGGAAACGGGGCTCCCCTGGATGTGTGCGGGACACCACGTGCTTCCTCTCGAGTGGAGACGGGTATGTCGGGGAACTTCTTGAGTTGCAGCAAGGGTGTGAAGGACCATTTGGAAGTTCCAGTGGTTAGAGGTGATTGGCCTCGAGAAGCCTCAGGGGAAATGGGCCTCATCTCGCCTGGAGGGCAAAACCTCCTGGATTTTCTCGAGTTGCGGCAGGTGATCTCGACATACGACGGACACCTCAGGGACCCGCTCTGGTGGCCTCAGGAAAGGCCAGTCCCCATGCGAGTTCCTCTGGGGATTCCTCTCCCGTCGATGCCGGGGCCTAAGACCTTGTGTGGAGTCAGGGCCGGAACCTGAGGATTCCTCTCCAGTGCTGACATGTATCTTGGGGTACTTCTGGAGTCTCCTCAGGGGAGTCAGTCCTCGTCTCGAATGCGGGCATGCACTTGCGCTTTCCTCCAGAGCGGTAGCAGCAGTGTCACGCAGTCCGCCGCGTGGATCAAAGGATCTATGGTTTTCCCTCGAGTCTTTCCCACGAGGCTTTCCCACGAGGCTTTCGCACAGGGCTGTCCCACGTGCACACGTGTTGGGAGTCGATCCTCGGCTTGAACGTCAAGGCAGTGCAGGGAAAACAGATTCCTCTGGAATGGACTGACACATCTGGGGGACTCTTGGAATAGTGGCACGACCCTGGAGTTCTGCTCGCTTTTTCTGTGGAGAGCGCCTCCTCTTGAGATGCGACGGGAACGCCGGGAATTCTTTCCCTACGAAACAGGGAAAGGATCCCTCATCTCCAGCTAGGAGTCGGAAACGGAGCTCCCCTGGATGTGGGCGGAACACCACGTGCTTCCTCTCGAGTGGAGATGGGTATGTCGGGGAACTTCTTGAGTTGCAGCAAGGGTGTGAAGGACCCTTTGGAAGTTCCAGTGGTTAGACGTGATTAGCCTCGATAAGCCTCAGCGGAAATGGGCCTCATCTCCCCTGGAGGGCACAACCTCCTGGATTTTCTCGAGTTGCGGCAGGTGCTCTCGACTTACGAAGGGGACCTCAGGGACCCGCTCTGGTGGCCTCAGGAAAGGCCAGTCCCCATGCGAGTTCCTCGGGGGCCACTCGGGATTCCTCTCCCGTCGATGCCGGGGCCTAAGACCTTGTGTGGAGTCGGGGCCGGAACCTGAGGATTCCTCTCCATTGCTGACATGGATCTTGGGGTTCTTCTGGAGTCTCCCCAGGGGAGTCAGTCCTCGTCTCGAATGCGGGCATGCACTTGCGCTTTCCTCCAGAGCGGTAGCAGCAGTGTCACCCAGTCCGCCGCGTGGATCAAAGGATCTATGGTTTTCCCTCGAGTCTTTCCCACGAGGCTTTCCCACGAGGCTTTCCCACAGGGCTGTCCCACGTGCACACGTGGTGGGAGTCGATCCTCGGCTTGAACGTCAAGGCAGTGCAGGGAAAACAGGTTCCTCTGGAATGGACTGATACATCTGGGGGACTCTTGGAATGGTGGCACGACCCTGGAGTTCCTCTCGCCTTTCCTTTGGAGAGCGCCTCCTCTTGAGATGCGACGGGAACGCCGGGAATTCTTTCCCTACGAAACAGGGAAAGGATCCCTCATCTCGAGCTAGGAGGCGGAAACGGGGCTCCCCTGGATGTGTGCGGGACACCACGTGCTTCCTCTCGAGTGGAGACGGGTATGTCGGGGAACTTCTTGAGTTGCAGCAAGGGTGTGAAGGACCCTTTGAAGTTCCAGTGGTTAGATGTGATTGGCCTCGAGAAGCCTCAGCGGAAATGGGCCTCATCTCGCCTGGAGGGCAAAACCTCCTGGATTTTCTCGAGTTGCGGCAGGTGCTCTCGACTTACGACGGGGACCTCAGGGACCCGCTCTGGTGGCCTCAGGAAAGGCCAGTCCCCATGCGAGTTCCTCGGGGGCCTCTCGGGATTCCTCTCCCGTCGATGCCGGGGCCTAAGACCTTGTGTGGAGTCGGGGCCGGAACCTGAGGATTCCTCTCCAGTGCTGACATGGATCTTGGGGTACTTCTGGAGTCTCCCCAGGGGAGTCAGTCCTCGTCTCGAATGCGGGCATGCACTTGCGCTTTCCTCCAGAGCGGTAGCAGCAGTGTCACGCAGTCCGCCGCGTGGATCAAAGGATCTATGGTTTTCCCTCGAGTCTTTCCCACGAGGCTTTCCCACGAGGCTTTCCCACAGGGCTGTCCCACGTGCACACGTGGTGGGAGTCGATCCTCGGCTTGAACGTCAAGGCAGTGCAGGGAAAAAGGTTCCTCTGGAATGGACTGACACATCTGGGGGACTCTTGGAATGGTGTCACGACCCTGGAGTTCCTCTCGCCTTTCCTGTGGAGAGCGCCTCCTCTTGAGATGCGACGGGAACGCCGGGAATTCTTTCCCTACGAAACAGGGAAAGGATCCCTCATCTCGAGCTAGGAGGCGGAAACGGGGCTCCCCTGGATGTGTGCGGGAACCCACGTGCTTCCTCTCGAGTGGAGACGAGTATGTAGGGGAACTTCTTGAGTTGCAGCAAGGGTGTGAAGGACCCTTTGGAAGTTCCAGTGGTTAGATGTGATTGGCCTCGAGAAGCCTCACCGGAAATGGGCCTCATCTCGCCTGGAGGGCAAAACCTCCTGGATTTTCTCGAGTTGCGGCAGGTGCTCTCGACTTACAACGGGGACCTCAGGGACCCGCTCTGGTGGCCTCAGGAAAGGCCAGTCCCCATGCGAGTTCCTCGGGGGCCTCTCGGGATTCCTCTCCCGTCGATGCCGGGGCCTAAGACCTTGTGTGGAGTCGGGGCCGGAACCTGAGGATTCCTCTCCATTGCTGACATGGATCTTGGGGTTCTTCTGGAGTCTCCCCAGGGGAGTCAGTCCTCGTCTCGAATGCGGGCATGCACTTGCGCTTTCCTCCAGAGCGGTAGCAGCAGTGTCACCCAGTCCGCCGCGTGGATCAAAGGATCTATGGTTTTCCCTCGAGTCTTTCCCACGAGGCTTTCCCACGAGGCTTTCCCACAGGGCTGTCCCACGTGCACACGTGGTGGGAGTCGATCCTCGGCTTGAACGTCAAGGCAGTGCAGGGAAAACAGGTTCCTCTGGAATGGACTGATACATCTGGGGGACTCTTGGAATGGTGGCACGACCCTGGAGTTCCTCTCGCCTTTCCTTTGGAGAGCGCCTCCTCTTGAGATGCGACGGGAACGCCGGGAATTCTTTCCCTACGAAACAGGGAAAGGATCCCTCATCTCGAGCTAGGAGGCGGAAACGGGGCTCCCCTGGATGTGTGCGGGACACCACGTGCTTCCTCTCGAGTGGAGACGGGTATGTCGGGGAACTTCTTGAGTTGCAGCAAGGGTGTGAAGGACCCTTTGAAGTTCCAGTGGTTAGATGTGATTGGCCTCGAGAAGCCTCAGCGGAAATGGGCCTCATCTCGCCTGGAGGGCAAAACCTCCTGGATTTTCTCGAGTTGCGGCAGGTGCTCTCGACTTACGACGGGGACCTCAGGGACCCGCTCTGGTGGCCTCAGGAAAGGCCAGTCCCCATGCGAGTTCCTCGGGGGCCTCTCGGGATTCCTCTCCCGTCGATGCCGGGGCCTAAGACCTTGTGTGGAGTCGGGGCCGGAACCTGAGGATTCCTCTCCAGTGCTGACATGGATCTTGGGGTACTTCTGGAGTCTCCCCAGGGGAGTCAGTCCTCGTCTCGAATGCGGGCATGCACTTGCGCTTTCCTCCAGAGCGGTAGCAGCAGTGTCACGCAGTCCGCCGCGTGGATCAAAGGATCTATGGTTTTCCCTCGAGTCTTTCCCACGAGGCTTTCCCACAGGGCTGTCCCACGTGCAGACGTGGTGGGAGTCGATCCTCGGCTTGAACGTCAAGGCAGTGCAGGGAAAACAGGTTCCTCTGGAATGGACTGACACATCTGGGGGACTCTTGGAATGGTGGCACGACCCTGGAGTTCCTCTCGCCTTTCCTTTGGAGAGCGCCTCCTCTTGAGATGCGACGGGAACGCCGGGAATTCTTTCCCTACGATACAGGGAAAGGATCCCTCATCTCGAGCTAGGACGCGAAACGGGGCTCCCCTGGATGTGTGCGGGACCCCACGTGCTTCCTCTCGAGTGGAGACGGGTATGTCGGGGAACTTCTTGAGTTGCAGCAATGGTGTGAAGGACCCTTTGGAAGTTCCAGTGGTTAGATGTGATTGGCCTCGAGAAGCCTCAGCGGAAAAGGGCCTCATCTCGCCTGGAGGGCAAAACCTCCTGGATTTTCTCGAGTTGCGGCAGGTGCTCTCGACTTACGACGGGGACCTCAGGGACCCGCTCTGGCCATGCGAGTTCCTCGGGGGCCTCTCGGGATTCCTCTCCCGTCGATGCCGGGGCCTAAGACCTTGTGTGGAGTCGGGGCCGGAACCTGAGGATTCCTCTCCATTGCTGACATGGATCTTGGGGTTCTTCTGGAGTCTCCCCAGGGGAGTCAGTCCTCGTCTCGAATGCGGGCATGCACTTGCGCTTTCCTCCAGAGCGGTAGCAGCAGTGTCACCCAGTCCGCCGCGTGGATCAAAGGATCTATGGTTTTCCCTCGAGTCTTTCCCACGAGGCTTTCCCACGAGGCTTTCCCACAGGGCTGTCCCACGTGCACACGTGGTGGGAGTCGATCCTCGGCTTGAACGTCAAGGCAGTGCAGGGAAAACAGGTTCCTCTGGAATGGACTGATACATCTGGGGGACTCTTGGAATGGTGGCACGACCCTGGAGTTCCTCTCGCCTTTCCTTTGGAGAGCGCCTCCTCTTGAGATGCGACGGGAACGCCGGGAATTCTTTCCCTACGAAACAGGGAAAGGATCCCTCATCTCGAGCTAGGAGGCGGAAACGGGGCTCCCCTGGATGTGTGCGGGACACCACGTGCTTCCTCTCGAGTGGAGACGGGTATGTCGGGGAACTTCTTGAGTTGCAGCAAGGGTGTGAAGGACCCTTTGAAGTTCCAGTGGTTAGATGTGATTGGCCTCGAGAAGCCTCAGCGGAAATGGGCCTCATCTCGCCTGGAGGGCAAAACCTCCTGGATTTTCTCGAGTTGCGGCAGGTGCTCTCGACTTACGACGGGGACCTCAGGGACCCGCTCTGGTGGCCTCAGGAAAGGCCAGTCCCCATGCGAGTTCCTCGGGGGCCTCTCGGGATTCCTCTCCCGTCGATGCCGGGGCCTAAGACCTTGTGTGGAGTCGGGGCCGGAACCTGAGGATTCCTCTCCAGTGCTGACATGGATCTTGGGGTACTTCTGGAGTCTCCCCAGGGGAGTCAGTCCTCGTCTCGAATGCGGGCATGCACTTGCGCTTTCCTCCAGAGCGGTAGCAGCAGTGTCACGCAGTCCGCCGCGTGGATCAAAGGATCTATGGTTTTCCCTCGAGTCTTTCCCACGAGGCTTTCCCACGAGGCTTTCCCACAGGGCTGTCCCACGTGCACACGTGGTGGGAGTCGATCCTCGGCTTGAACGTCAAGGCAGTGCAGGGAAAAAGGTTCCTCTGGAATGGACTGACACATCTGGGGGACTCTTGGAATGGTGTCACGACCCTGGAGTTCCTCTCGCCTTTCCTGTGGAGAGCGCCTCCTCTTGAGATGCGACGGGAACGCCGGGAATTCTTTCCCTACGAAACAGGGAAAGGATCCCTCATCTCGAGCTAGGAGGCGGAAACGGGGCTCCCCTGGATGTGTGCGGGAACCCACGTGCTTCCTCTCGAGTGGAGACGAGTATGTAGGGGAACTTCTTGAGTTGCAGCAAGGGTGTGAAGGACCCTTTGGAAGTTCCAGTGGTTAGATGTGATTGGCCTCGAGAAGCCTCAGCGGAAATGGGCCTCATCTCGCCTGGAGGGCAAAATCTCCTGGATTTTCTCGAGTTGCGGCAGGTGCTCTCGACTTACGACGGGGACCTCAGGGACCCGCTCTGGTGGCCTCAGGAAAGGTCAGTCCCCATGCGAGTTCCACGGGGGCCTCTCGGGATTCCTTTCCCGTCGATGCCGGGGCCTAAGACCTTGTGGGGAGTCGGGGCCGGAACCTGAGGATTCCTCTCCAGTGCTGACATGGATCTTGGGGTACTTCTGGAGTCTCCCCAGGGGAGTCAGTCCTCGTCTCGAATGCAGGCATGCACTTGCGCTTTCCTCCAGAGCGGTAGCAGCAGTGTCACGCAGTCCGCCGCGTGGATCAAAGGATCTATGGTTTTCCCTCGAGTCTTTCCCACGAGGCTTTCCCACGAGGCTTTCCCACAGGGCTGTCCCACGTGCACACGTGGTGGGAGTCGATCCTCGGCTTGAACATCAAGGCAGTGCAGGGAAAACAGGTTCCTCTGGAATGGACTGACACATCTGGGGGACTCTTGGAATGGTGGCACGACCCTGGAGTTCCTCTCGCCTTTCCTTTGGAGAGCGCCTCCTCTTGAGATGCGACGGGAACGCCGGGAATTCTTTCCCTACGATACAGGGAAAGGATCCCTCATCTCGAGCTAGGACGCGAAACGGGGCTCCCCTGGATGTGTGCGGGACCCCACGTGCTTCCTCTCGAGTGGAGACGGGTATGTCGGGGAACTTCTTGAGTTGCAGCAATGGTGTGAAGGACCCTTTGGAAGTTCCAGTGGTTAGATGTGATTGGCCTCGAGAAGCCTCACCGGAAATGGGCCTCATCTCGCCTGGAGGGCAAAACCTCCTGGATTTTCTCGAGTTGCGGCAGGTGCTCTCGACTTACGACGGGGACCTCAGGGACCCGCTCTGGTGGCCTCAGGAAAGGCCAGTCCCCATGCGAGTTCCTCGGGGGCCTCTCGGGATTCCTCTCCCGTCGATGCCGGGGCCTAAGACCTTGTGTGGAGTCGGGGCCGGAACCTGAGGATTCCTCTCCATTGCTGACATGGATCTTGGGGTTCTTCTGGAGTCTCCCCAGGGGAGTCAGTCCTCGTCTCGAATGCGGGCATGCACTTGCGCTTTCCTCCAGAGCGGTAGCAGCAGTGTCACCCAGTCCGCCGCGTGGATCAAAGGATCTATGGTTTTCCCTCGAGTCTTTCCCACGAGGCTTTCCCACGAGGCTTTCCCACAGGGCTGTCCCACGTGCACACGTGGTGGGAGTCGATCCTCGGCTTGAACGTCAAGGCAGTGCAGGGAAAACAGGTTCCTCTGGAATGGACTGATACATCTGGGGGACTCTTGGAATGGTGGCACGACCCTGGAGTTCCTCTCGCCTTTCCTTTGGAGAGCGCCTCCTCTTGAGATGCGACGGGAACGCCGGGAATTCTTTCCCTACGAAACAGGGAAAGGATCCCTCATCTCGAGCTAGGAGGCGGAAACGGGGCTCCCCTGGATGTGTGCGGGACACCACGTGCTTCCTCTCGAGTGGAGACGGGTATGTCGGGGAACTTCTTGAGTTGCAGCAAGGGTGTGAAGGACCCTTTGAAGTTCCAGTGGTTAGATGTGATTGGCCTCGAGAAGCCTCAGCGGAAATGGGCCTCATCTCGCCTGGAGGGCAAAACCTCCTGGATTTTCTCGAGTTGCGGCAGGTGCTCTCGACTTACGACGGGGACCTCAGGGACCCGCTCTGGTGGCCTCAGGAAAGGCCAGTCCCCATGCGAGTTCCTCGGGGGCCTCTCGGGATTCCTCTCCCGTCGATGCCGGGGCCTAAGACCTTGTGTGGAGTCGGGGCCGGAACCTGAGGATTCCTCTCCAGTGCTGACATGGATCTTGGGGTACTTCTGGAGTCTCCCCAGGGGAGTCAGTCCTCGTCTCGAATGCGGGCATGCACTTGCGCTTTCCTCCAGAGCGGTAGCAGCAGTGTCACGCAGTCCGCCGCGTGGATCAAAGGATCTATGGTTTTCCCTCGAGTCTTTCCCACGAGGCTTTCCCACGAGGCTTTCCCACAGGGCTGTCCCACGTGCACACGTGGTGGGAGTCGATCCTCGGCTTGAACGTCAAGGCAGTGCAGGGAAAACAGGTTCCTCTGGAATGGACTGACACATCTGGGGGACTCTTGGAATGGTGTCACGACCCTGGAGTTCCTCTCGCCTTTCCTGTGGAGAGCGCCTCCTCTTGAGATGCGACGGGAACGCCGGGAATTCTTTCCCTACGAAACAGGGAAAGGATCCCTCATCTCGAGCTAGGAGGCGGAAACGGGGCTCCCCTGGATGTGTGCGGGAACCCACGTGCTTCCTCTCGAGTGGAGACGAGTATGTCGGGGAACTTCTTGAGTTGCAGCAAGGGTGTGAAGGACCCTTTGGAAGTTCCAGTGGTTAGATGTGATTGGCCTCGAGAAGCCTCAGCGGAAATGGGCCTCATCTCGCCTGGAGGGCAAAATCTCCTGGATTTTCTCGAGTTGCGGCAGGTGCTCTCGACTTACGACGGGGACCTCAGGGACCCGCTCTGGTGGCCTCAGGAAAGGTCAGTCCCCATGCGAGTTCCACGGGGGCCTCTCGGGATTCCTTTCCCGTCGATGCCGGGGCCTAAGACCTTGTGGGGAGTCGGGGCCGGAACCTGAGGATTCCTCTCCAGTGCTGACATGGATCTTGGGGTACTTCTGGAGTCTCCCCAGGGGAGTCAGTCCTCGTCTCGAATGCGGGCATGCACTTGCGCTTTCCTCCAGAGCGGTAGCAGCAGTGTCACGCAGTCCGCCGCGTGGATCAAAGGATCTATGGTTTTCCCTCGAGTCTTTCCCACGAGGCTTTCCCACGAGGCTTTCCCACAGGGCTGTCCCACGTGCACACGTGGTGGGAGTCGATCCTCGGCTTGAACGTCAAGGCAGTGCAGGGAAAACAGGTTCCTCTGGAATGGACTGACACATCTGGGGGACTCTTGGAATGATGTCTCGACCCTGGAGTTCCTCTCGCCTTTCCTGTGGAGAGCGCCTCCTCTTGAGATGCGACGGGAACGCCGGGAATTCTTTCCCTACGAAACAGGGAAAGGATCCCTCATCTCGAGCTAGGAGGCGGAAACGGGGCTCCCCTGGATGTTTGCGGGAACCCACGTGCTTCCTCTCGAGTGGATACGGGTATGTCGGGGAACTTCTTGAGTTGCAGCAATGGTGTGAAGGACCCTTTGGAAGTTCCAGTGGTTAGATGTGATTGGCCTCGAGAAGCCTCAGCGGAAATGGGCCTCATCTCGCCTGGAGGGCAAAACCTCCTGGATTTTCTCGAGTTGCGGCAGGTGCTCTCGACTTACGACGGGGACCTCAGGGACCCGCTCTGGTGGCCTCAGGAAAGGCCAGTCCCCATGCGAGTTCCTCGGGGGCCTCTCGGGATTCCTCTTCCGTCGATGCCGGGGCCTAAGACCTTGTGTGGAGTCGGGGCCGGAACCTGAGGATTCCTCTCCAGTGCTGACATGGATCTTGGGGTACTTCTCGAGTCTCCCCAGGGGAGTCAGTCCTCGTCTCGAATGCGGGCATGCACTTGCGCTTTCCTCCAGAGCGGTAGCAGCAGTGTCACGCAGTCCGCCGCGTGGATCAAAGGATCTATGGTTTTCCCTCGAGTCTTTCCCACGAGGCTTTCCCACGAGGCTTTCCCACAGGGCTGTCCCACGTGCACACGTGGTGGGAGTCGATCCTCGGCTTGAACGTCAAGCTAGTGCAGGGAAAACAGGTCCCTCTGGAATGGACTGACACATCTGGGGGACTCTTGGAATGGTGGCACGACCCTGGAGTTCCTCTCGCCTTTCCTGTGGAGAGGGCCTCCTCTTGAGATGCGACGGGAACGCCGGGAATTCTTTCCCTACAAAACAGGGAAAGGATCCCTCATCTCGAGCTAGGAGGCGGAAACGGGGCTCCCCTGGATGTGTGCGGGACACCACGTGCTTCCTCTCGAGTGGAGACGGGTATGTCGGGGAACTTCTTGAGTTGCAGCAATGGTGTGAAGGACCCTTTGGAAGTTCCAGTGGTTAGATGTGATTGGCCTCGAGATGCCTCAGCGGAAATGGGCCTCATCTCGCCTGGAGGGCAAAACCTCCTGGATTTTCTCGAGTTGCGGCAGGTGCTCTCGACTTACGACGGGGACCTCAGGGACCCGCTCTGGTGGCCTCAGGAAAGGCCAGTCCCCATGCGAGTTCCTCGGGGGCCTCTCGGGATTCCTCTCCCATCGATGCCGGGGCCTAAGAACTTGTGTGGAGTCGGGGCCGGAACCTGAGGATTCCTCTCCAGTGCTGACATGGATCTTGGGGTACTTCTGGAGTCTCCCCAGGGGAGTCAGTCCTCGTCTCGAATGCGGGCATGCACTTGCGCTTTCCTCCAGAGCGGTAGCAGCCGTGTCACGCAGTCCGCCGCGTGGATCAAAGGATCTATGGTTTTCCCTCGAGTCTTTCCCACGAGCCTTTCCCACGAGGCTTTCCCAAAGGGCTGTCCCACGTGCACACGTGGTGGGAGTCGATCCTCGGCTTGAACGTCAAGGCAGTGCAGGGAAAACAGGTTCCTCTGGAATGGACTGACACATCTGGGGGACTCTTGGAATGGTGTCACGACCCTGGAGTTCCTCTCGCCTTTCCTGTGGAAAGCGCCTCCTCTTGAGATGCGTCGGGAACGCCGGGAATTCTTTCCCTACGAAACAGGGAAAGGATCCCTCATCTCGAGCTAGGAGGCGAAACGGGGCTCCCCTGGATGTGTGCGGGACACCACGTGCTTCCTCTCGAGTGCAGACGGGTATGTCGGGGAACTTCTTGAGTTGCAGCAAGGGTGTGAAGGACCCTTTGGAAGTTCCAGTGGTTAGACGTGATTGGCCTCGAGAAGCCTCAGCGGAAATCGGCCTCATCTCGCCTGGAGGGCAAAACCTCCTGGATTTTCTCGAGTTGCGGCAGGTGCTCTCGACTTACGACGGGGACCTCAGGGACCCGCTCTGGTGGCCTCAGGAAAGGCCAGTCCCCATGCGAGTTCCTCGGGGGCCTCTCGGGATTCCTCTCCCGTCGATGCCGGGGCCTAAGACCTTGTGTGGAGTCGGGGCCGGAACCTGAGGATTCCTCTCCAGTGCTGACATGGATCTTGGGGTACTTCTGGAGTCTCCCCAGGGGAGTCAGTCCTCGTCTCGAATGCGGGCATGCACTTGCGCTTTCCTCCAGAGCGGTAGCAGCAGTGTCACGCAGTCAGCCGCGTGGATCAAAGGATCTATGGTTTTCCCTCGAGTCTTTCCCACGAGGCTTTCCCACGAGGCTTTCCCACAGGGCTGTCCCACGTGCACACGTGGTGGGAGTCGATCCTCGGCTTGAACGTCAAGCTAGTGCAGGGAAAACAGGTCCCTCTGGAATGGACTGACACATCTGGGGGACTCTTGGAATGGTGGCACGACCCTGGAGTTCCTCTCGCCTTTCCTGTGGAGAGGGCCTCCTCTTGAGATGCGACGGGAACGCCGGGAATTTTTTCCCTACGAAACAGGGAAAGGATCCCTCATCTCGAGCTAGGAGGCGGAAACGGGGCTCCCCTGGATGTGTGCGGGACACCACGTGCTTCCTCTCGAGTGGAGACGGGTATGTCGGGGAACTTCTTGAGTTGCAGCAATGGTGTGAAGGACCCTTTGGAAGTTCCAGTGGTTAGATGTGATTGGCCTCGAGATGCCTCAGCGGAAATGGGCCTCATCTCGCCTGGAGGGCAAAACCTCCTGGATTTTCTCGAGTTGCGGCAGGTGTTCTCGACTTACGACGGGAAACTCAGGGACCCGCTCTGGTGGCCTCAGGAAAGGCCAGTCCACATGCGAGTTCCTCGGGGGCCTCTCTGGATTCCTCTCCCATCGATGCCGGGGCCTAAGAACTTGTGTGGAGTCGGGGCCGGAACCTGAGGATTCCTCTTCAGTGCTGACATGGATCTTGGGGTACTTCTGGAGTCTCCCCAGGGGAGTCAGTCCTCGTCTCGAATGCGGGCATGCACTTGCGCTTTCCTCCAGAGCGGTAGCAGCCGTGTCACGCAGTCCGCCGCGTGGATCAAAGGATCCATGGTTTTCCCTCGAGTCTTTCCCACGAGCCTTTCCCACGAGGCTTTCCCACAGGGCTGTCCCACGTGCACACGTGGTGGGAGTCGATCCTCGGCTTGAACGTCAAGGCAGTGCAGGGAAAACAGGTTCCTCTGGAATGGACTGACACATCTGGGGGACTCTTGGAATGGTGTCACGACCCTGGAGTTCCTCTCGCCTTTCCTGTGGAAAGCGCCTCCTCTTGAGATGCGTCGGGAACGCCGGGAATTCTTTCCCTACGAAACAGGGAAAGGATCCCTCATCTCGAGCTAGGAGGCGAAACGGGGCTCCCCTGGATGTGTGCGGGACACCACGTGCTTCCTCTCGAGTGGAGACGGGTATGTCGGGGAACTTCTTGAGTTGCAGCAAGGGTGTGAAGGACCCTTTGGAAGTTCCAGTGGTTAGACGTGATTGGCCTCGAGAAGCCTCAGCGGAAATGGGCCTCATCTCGCCTGGAGGGCAAAACCCCCTGGATTTTCTCGAGTTGCGGCAGGTGCTCTCGACTTACGACGGGGACCTCAGGGACCCGCTCTGGTGGCCTCAGGAAAGGCCAGTCCCCATGCGAGTTCCTCGGGGGCCTCTCGGGATTCCTCTCCCGTCGATGCCGGGGCCTAAGACCTTGTGTGGAGTCGGGGCCGGAACCTGAGGATTCCTCTCCAGTGCTGACATGGATCTTGGGGTACTTCTGGAGTCTCCCCAGGGGAGTCAGTCCTCGTCTCGAATGCGGGCATACACTTGCGCTTTCCTCCAGAGCGGTAGCAGCAGTGTCACGCAGTCCGCCGCGTGCATCAAAGGATCTATGGTTTTCCCTCGAGTCTTTCCCACGAGGCTTTCCCACGAGGCTTTCCCACAGGGCTGTCCCACGTGCACACGTGGTGGGAGTCGATCCTCGGCTTGAACGTCAAGGCAGTGCAGGGAAAACAGGTTCCTCTGGAATGGACTGACACATCTGGGGGACTCTTGGAATGGTGGCACGACCCTGGAGTTCCTCTCGCCTTTCCTGTGGAGAGCGCCTCCTCTTGAGATGCGACGGGAACGCCGGGAATTCTTTCCCTACGAAACAGGGAAAGGATCCCTCATCTCGAGCTAGGAGGCGGAAACGGGGCTCCCCTGGATGTGTGCGGGACCCCACGTGCTTCCTCTCGAGTGCAGACGGGTATGTCGGGGAACTTCTTGAGTTGCAGCAAGGGTATGAAGGACCCTTTGGAAGTTCCAGTGGTTAGATGTGATTGGCCTCGAGAAGCCTCAGCGGAAATGGGCCTCATCTCGCCTGGAGGGCAAAACCTCCTGGATTTTCTCGAGTTGCGGCAGGTGCTCTCGACTTACGACGGGGACCTCAGGGACCCGCTCTGGTGGCCTCAGGAAAGGCCAGTCCCCATGCGAGTTCCTCGGGGGCCTCTCGGGATTCCTCTCCCGTCGATGCCGGGGCCTAAGACCTTGTGTGGAGTCGGGGCCGGAACCTGAGGATTCCTCTCCAGTGCTGACATGGATCTTGGGGTACTTCTGGAGTCTCCCCAGGGGAGTCAGTCCTCGTCTCGAATGCGGGCATGCACTTGCGCTTTCCTCCAGAGCGGTAGCAGCAGTGTCACGCAGTCCGCCGCGTGGATCAAAGGATCTATGGTTTTCCCTCGAGTCTTTCCCACGAGGCTTTCCCACGAGGCTTTCCCACAGGGCTGTCCCACGTGCACACGTGGTGGGAGTCGATCCTCGGCTTGAACGTCAAGCTAGTGCAGGGAAAACAGGTCCCTCTGGAATGGACTGACACATCTGGGGGACTCTTGGAATGGTGGCACGACCCTGGAGTTCCTCTCGCCTTTCCTGTGGAGAGGGCCTCCTCTTGAGATGCGATGGGAACGCCGGGAATTTTTTCCCTACGAAACAGGGAAAGGATCCCTCATCTCGAGCTAGGAGGCGGAAACGGGGCTCCCCTGGATGTGTGCGGGACCCCACGTGCTTCCTCTCGAGTGGAGACGGGTATGTCGGGGAACTTCTTGAGTTGCAGCAAGGGTATGAAGGACCCTTTGGAAGTCCCAGTGGTTAGATGTGATTGGCCTCGAGAAGCCTCAGCGGAAATGGGCCTCATCTGGCCTGGAGGGCAAAACCTCCTGGATTTTCTCGAGTTGCGGCAGGTGCTCTCGACTTACGACGGGGACCTCAGGCAACCGCTCTTGTGGCATCAGGAAAGGCCAGTCCCCATGCGAGTTCCTCGGGTGCCTCTCGGGATTCCTCTCCCGTCGATGCCGGGTCCTAAGACCTTGTGTGGAGTCAGGGCCGGAACCTGAGGATTCCTCTCCAGTGCTGACATGGATCTTGGGGTACTTCTGGAGTCTCCCCAGGGGAGTCAGTCCTCGTCTCGAATGCGGGCATGCACTTGCGCTTTCCTCCAGAGCGGTAGCAGCAGTGTCACGCAGTCCGCTGCGTGGATCAAAGGATCTATGGTTTTCCCTCGAGTCTTTCCCACGAGGCTTTCCCACGAGGCTTTCCCACAGGGCTGTCCCACGTGCACACGTGGTGGGAGTCGATCCTCGGCTTGAACGTCAAGGCAGTGCAGGGAAAACAGGTTCCTCTGGAATGGACTGACACATCTATGTGACCCTTGGAATGGTGGCACGACCCTGGAGTTCCTCTCGCCTTTCCTGTGGAGAGCGCCTCCTCTTGAGATTCGACGGGAACGCCGGGAAATTTTTCCCTAAGGAGCAGGGAAAGGATCCCTCATCTCGAGCTAGGAGGCGGAAACGGGGCTCCCCTGGATGTGTGCGGGACACCACGTGCTTCCTCTCGAGTGCAGACGGGTATGTCGGGGAACTTCTTGAGTTGCAGCAAGGGTGTGAAGGACCCTTTGGAAGTTCCAGTGGTTAGATGTGATTGGCCTCGAGAAGCCTCAGCGGAAATGGGCCTCATCTCGCCTGGAGGGCAAAACCTCCTGGATTTTCTCGAGTTGCGGCAGGTACTCTCGACTTACGACGGGGACTTCAGGGAACCGCTCTGGTGGCCTCAGGAAAGGCCAGTCCCCATGCGAGTTCCTGGGGGCCTCTCGGGATTCCTCTCCCGTCAATGCCGGGGCCTAAGACCTTGTGTGGAGTCGTGGCCGGAACCTGAGGATTCCTCTCCAGTGCTGACATGGATCTTGGGGTACTTCTGGAGTCTCCCCAGGGGAGTCAGTCCTCGTCTCGAATGCGGGCATGCACTTGCGCTTTCCTCCAGAGCGGTAGCAGCAGTGTCACGCAGTCCGATGCGTGGATCAAAGGATCTATGGTTTTCCCTCGAGTCTTTCCCACGAGGCTTTCCCACGAGGCTTTCCCACAGGGCTGTCCCACGTGCACACGTGGTGGGAGTCGATCCTCAGCTTGAACGTCAAGACAGTGCAGGGAAAACAGGTTCCTCTGGAATGGACTGACACATCTGGGGACTCTTGGAATGGTGGCACGACCCTGGAGTTCCTCTCGCCGTTCCTGTGGAGAGCGCCTCCTCTTGAGATGCGACGGGAACGCCGGGAAATCTTTCCCTACGAAACAGGGAAAGGATCCCTCATCTCGAGCTAGGAAGCGGAAACGGGGCTCCCCTGGATGTGTGCGGGACACCACGTGCTTCCTCTCGAGTGCAGACGGGTATGTCGGGGAACTTCTTGAGTTGCAGCAAGGGTGTGAAGGACCCTTTGGAAGTTCCAGTGGTTAGATGTGATTGGCCTCGAGAAGCTTCAGCGGAAATGGGCCTCATCTCGCCTGGAGGGCAAAACCTCCTGGATTTTCTCGAGTTGCGGCAGGTGCTCTCGACTTACGACGGGGACCTCAGGGACCCGCTCTGGTGGCCTCAGGAAAGGCCAGTCCCCATGCGAGTTCCTCGGGGGCCTCTCGGGATTCCTCTCCCGTCGATGCCGGGGCCTAAGACCTTGTGTGGAGTCGTGGCCGGAACCTGAGGATTCCTCTCCAGTGCTGACATGGATCTTGGGGTACTTCTGGAGTCTCCCCAGGGGAGTCAGTCCTCGTCTCGAATGCGGGCATGCACTTGCGCTTTCCTCCAGAGCGGTAGCAGCAGTGTCACGCAGTCCGCCGCGTGGATCAAAGGATCTATGGTTTTCCCTCGAGTCTTTCCCACGAGGCTTTCCCACGAGGCTTTCCCACAGGGCTGTCCCACGTGCACACGTGGTGGGAGTCGATCCTCGTCTTGAACGTCAATACAGTGCAGGGAAAACAGGTTCCTCTGGAATGGACTGACACATCTGGGGGACTCTTGGAATGGTGGCATGACCCTGGAGTTCCTCTCGCCTTTCCTGTGGAGAGCGCCTCCTCTTGAGATGCGACGGGAACGCCGGGAATTCTTTCCCTACGAAACAGGGAAAGGATCCCTCATCTCGAGCTAGGAGGCGGAAACGGGGCTCCCCTGGATGTGTGCGGGACACCACGTGCTTCCTCTCGAGTGCAGACGGGTATGTCGGGGAACTTCTTGAGTTGCAGCAAGGGTGTGAAGGACCCTTTGGAAGTTCCAGTGGTTAGATGTGATTGGCCTCGAGAAGCCTCAGCGGAAATGGGCCTCATCTCGCCTGGAGGGCAAAACCTCCTGGATTTTCTCGAGTTGCGGCAGGTGCTCTCGACTTACGACGGGGACCTCAGGGACCCGCTCTGGTGGCCTCAGGAAAGGCCAGTCCCCATGCGAGTTCCTCGGGGGCCTCTCGCGATTCCTCTCCCGTCGATGCCGGGGCCTAAGACCTTGTGTGGAGTCGGGGCCAGAACCTGAGGATTCCTCTCCAGTGCTGACATGGATCTTGGGGTACTTCTGAAGTCTCCCCAGGGGAGTCAGTCCTCGTCTCGAATGCGGGCATGCACTTGCGCTTTCCTCCAGAGCGGTAGCAGCAGTGTCACGCAGTCCGCCGCGTGGATCAAAGGATCTATGGTTTTCCCGCGAGTCTTTCCCCCGAGGCTTTCCCACGAGGCTTTCCCACAGGGCTGTCCCACGTGCACACGTGGTGGGAGTCGATCCTCGGCTTGAACGTCAAGGCAGTGCAGGGAAAACAGGTTCCTCTGGAATGGACTGACACATCTGGGGGACTCTTGGAATGGTGGCACGACCCTGGAGTTCCTCTCGCCTTTCCTGTGGAGAGCGCCTCCTCTTGAGATGCGACGGGAACGCCGGGAATTCTTTCCCTACGAAACAGGGAAAGGATCCCTCATCTCGAGCTAGGAGGCGGAAACGGGGCTCCCCTGGATGTGTGCGGGACACCACGTGCTTCCTCTCGAGTGCAGACGGGTATGTCGGGGAACTTCTTGAGTTGCAGCAAGGGTGTGAAGGACCCTTTGGAAGTTCCAGTGGTTAGATGTGATTGGCCTCGAGAAGCCTCAGCGGAAATGGGCCTCATCTCGCCTGGAGGGCAAAACCTCCTGGATTTTCTCGAGTTGCGGCAGGTGCTCTCGACTTACGACGGGGACCTCAGGGACCCGCTCTGGTGGCCTCAGGAAAGGCCAGTCCCCATGCGAGTTCCTCGGGGGCCTCTCGCGATTCCTCTCCCGTCGATGCCGGGGCCTAAGACCTTGTGTGGAGTCGGGGCCAGAACCTGAGGATTCCTCTCCAGTGCTGACATGGATCTTGGGGTACTTCTGAAGTCTCCCCAGGGGAGTCAGTCCTCGTCTCGAATGCGGGCATGCACTTGCGCTTTCCTCCAGAGCGGTAGCAGCAGTGTCACGCAGTCCGCCGCGTGGATCAAAGGATCTATGGTTTTCCCTCGAGTCTTTCCCACGAGGCTTTCCCACGAGGCTTTCCCACAGGGCTGTCCCACGTGCACACGTGGTGGGAGTCGATCCTCGGCTTGAACGTCAAGGCAGTGCAGGGAAAACAGGTTCCTCTGGAATGGACTGACACATCTGGGGGACTCTTGGAATGGTGGCACGACCCTGGAGTTCCTCTCGCCTTTCCTGTGGAGAGCGCCTCCTCTTGAGATGCGACGGGAACGCCGGGAATTCTTTCCCTACGAAACAGGGAAAGGATCCCTCATCTCGAGCTAGGAGGCGGAAACGGGGCTCCCCTGGATGTGTGCGGGACACCACGTGCTTCCTCTCGAGTGGAGACGGGTATGTCGGGGAACTTCTTGTGTTGCAGCAATGGTGTGAAAGACCCTTTGGAAGTTCCAGTGGTTAGATGTGATTGGCCTTGAGAAGCCTCAGCGGAAATGGGCCTCATCTCGCCTGGAGGGCAAAACCTCCTGGATTTTCTCGAGTTGCGGCAGGTGCTTTCGACTTACGACGGGGACCTCAGGGAACCGCTCTGGTGGCCTCAGGAAAGGCCAGACATCATGCGAGTTCCTCGGGGGCGTCTCGGGATTCCTCTCCCGTCGATGCCGGGGCCTAAGACCTTGTGTGGAGTCGGGGCCGGAACTTGAGGATTCCTCTCCAGTGCTGACATGGATCTTGGGGTACTTCTGGAGTCTCCCCAGGGGAGTCAGTCCTCGTCTCGAATGCGGGCATGCACTTGCGCTTTCCTCCAGAGCGGTAGCAGCAGTGTCACGCAGTCCGCCGCGTGGATCAAAGGATCTATGGTTTTCCCTCGAGTCTTTCCCCCGAGGCTTTCCCACGAGGCTTTCCCACAGGGCTGTCCCACGTGCACACGTGGTGGGAGTCGATCCTCGGCTTGAACGTCAAGGCAGTGCAGGGAAAACAGGTTCCTCTGGAATGGACTGACACATCTGGGGGACTCTTGGAATGGTGGCACGACCCTGGAGTTCCTCTCGCCTTTCCTGTGGAGAGCGCCTCCTCTTGAGATGCGACGGGAACGCCGGGAATTCTTTCCCTACGAAACAGGGAAAGGATCCCTCATCTCGAGCTAGGAGGCGGAAACGGGGCTCCCCTGGATGTGTGCGGGACACCACGTGCTTCCTCTCGAGTGCAGACGGGTATGTCGGGGAACTTCTTGAGTTGCAGCAAGGGTGTGAAGGACCCTTTGGAAGTTCCAGTGGTTAGATGTGATTGGCCTCGAGAAGCCTCAGCGGAAATGGGCCTCATCTCGCCTGGAGGGCAAAACCTCCTGGATTTTCTCGAGTTGCGGCAGGTTCTCTCGACTTACGACGGGGACCTCAGGGACCCGCTCTGGTGGCCTCAGGAAAGGCCAGTCCCCATGCGAGTTCCTCGGGGGCCTCTCGGGATTCCTCTCCCGTCGATGCCGGGGCCTAAGACCTTGTGTGGAGTCGGGGCCAGAACCTGAGGATTCCTCTCCAGTGCTGACATGGATCTTGGGGTACTTCTGGAGTCTCCCCAGGGGAGTCAGTCCTCGTCTCGAATGCGGGCATGCACTTGCGCTTTCCTCCAGAGCGGTAGCAGCAGTGTCACACACTCCGCCGCGTGGATCAAAGGATCTATGGTTTTCCCTCGAGTCTTTCCCACGAGCTTTTCCCACGAGGCTTTCCCACAGGGCTGTCCCACGTGCACACGTGGTGGGAGTCGATCCTCGGCTTGAACGTCAAGGCAGTGCAGGGAAAACAGGTTCCTCTGGAATGGACTGACACATCTGGGGGACTCTTGGAATGGTGGCACGACCCTGGAGTTCCTCTCGCCTTTCCTGTGGAGAGCGCCTCCTCTTGAGATGCGAAGGGAACGCCGGGAATTCTTTCCCTACGAAACAGGGAAAGGATCCCTCATCTCGAGCTAGGAGGCGGAAACGGGGCTCCCCTGGATGTGTGCGGGACACCACGTGCTTCCTCTCGAATGGAGACGGGTATGTCAGGGAACTTCTTGAGTTGCAGCAAGGGTGTGAAGGACCCTTTGGAAGTTCCAGTGGTTAGACGTGATTAGCCTCGAGAAGCCTCAGCGGAAATGGGCCTCATCTCGCCTGGAGGGCAAAACCTCCTGGATTTTCTCGAGTTGAGGCAGGTGCTCTAGACTTACGATGGGGACCTCAGGGACCCGCTCTGGTGGCCTCAGGAAAGGCCAGTCCCCATGCGAGTTCCTCGGGGGCCTCTCGGGATTCCTCTCCCGTCGATGCCGGGGCCTAAGACCTTGTGTGGAGTCGGGGCCGGAACCTGAGGATTCCTCTCCAGTGCTGACATGGATCTTGGGGTACTTCTGGAGTCTCCCCAGGGGAGTCAGTCCTCGTGTCGAATGCGGGCATGCACTTGCGCTTTCCTCCAGAGCGGTAGCAGCAGTGTCACGCAGTCCGCCGCGTGGATCAAAGGATCTATGGTTTTCCCTCGAGTCTTTCCCACGAGGCTTTCCCATGAGGCTTTCCCACAGGGCTGACCCACGTGCACACGTGGTGGGAGTCGATCCTCGGCTTGAACGTCAAGGCAGTGCAGGGAAAACAGGTTCCTCTGGAATGGACTGACACATCTGGGGGACTCTTGGAATGGTGTCACGACCCTGGAGTTCCTCTCGCCTTTCCTGTGGAAAGCGCCTCCTCTTGAGATGCGTCGGGAATGCCGGGAATTCTTTCCCTACGAAACAGGGAAAGGATCCCTCATCTCGAGCTAGGAGGCGAAACGGGGCTCCCCTGGATGTGTGCGGGACACCACGTGCTTCCTCTGGAGTGCAGACGGGTATGTCGGGGAACTTCTTGAGCTGCAGCAAGGGTGTGAAGGACCCTTTGGAAGTTCCAGTGGTTAGACGTGATTGGCCTCGAGAAGCCTCAGCGGAAATCGGCCTCATCTCGCCTGGAGGGCAAAACCTCCTGGATTTTCTCGAGTTGCGGCAGGTGCTCTCGACTTACGACGGGGACCTCAGGGAACCGCTCTGGTGGCCTCAGGAAAGGCCAGTCCCCATGCGAGTTCCTCGGGGGCCTCTCGGGATTCCTCTCCCTTCGATGCCGGGGCCTAAGACCTTGTGTGGAGTCGGGGCCGGAACCTGAGGATTCCTCTCCAGTGCTGACATGGATCTTGGGGTACTTCTGGAGTCTCCCCAGGGGAGTCAGTCCTCGTCTCGAATGCGGGAATGCACTTGCGCTTTCCTCCAGAGCGGTAGCAGCAGTGTCACGCAGTCCGCCGCGTGGATCAAAGGATCTATGGTTTTCCCTCGAGTCTTTCCCACGAGGTTTCCCACGAGGCTTTCCCACAGGGCTGTCCCACGTGCACACGTGGTGGGAGTCGATCCTCGGCTTGAACGTCAAGGCAGTACAGGGAAACAGGTTCCTCTGGAATGGACTGACACATCTGGGGGACTCTTGGAATGGTGGCATGACCCTGGAGTTCCTCTCGCCTTTCCTGTGGAGAGCGCCTACTCTTGAGATGCGACGGGAACGCCGGGAATTCTTTCCCTACGAAACAGGGAAAGGATCCCTCATCTCGAGCTAGGAGGCGGAAACGGGGCTCCCCTCTATGTGTGCGGGAACCCACGTGCTTCCTCTCGAGTGGAGACGGGTATGTCGGGGAACTTCTTGAGTTGCAGCAATGGTGTGAAGGACCCTTTGGAAGTTCCAGTGGTTAGATGTGATTGGCCTCGAGATGCCTCAGCGGAAATGGGCCTCATCTCACCTGGAGGGCAAAACCTCCTGGATTTTCTCGAGTTTCGGCAGGTGCTCTCGACTTACGACGGGAACTTCAGGGACCCGCTCTGGTGGCCTCAGGAAAGGCCAGTCCCCATGCGAGTTCCTTGGGGGCCTCTCGGGATTCCTCTCCCATCGATGCCGGGGCCTAAGAACTTGTGTGGAGTCGGGGCCGGAACCTGAGGATTCCTCTCCAGTGCTGACATGGATCTTGGGGTACTTCTGGAGTCTCCCCAGGGGAGTCAGTCCTCGTCTCGAATGCGGGCATGCACTTGCGCTTTCCTCCAGAGCGGTAGCAGCAGTGTCACGCAGTCCGCCGCGTGGATCAAAGGATCTATGGTTTTCCCTCGAGTCTTTCCCACGAGGCTTTCCCACAGGGCTGTCCCACGTTCACACGTGGTGGGAGTCGATCCTCGGCTTGAACGTCAAGGCAGTGCAGGGAAAACAGGTTCCTCTGGAATGGACTGACACATCTATGGGACTCTTGGAATGGTGGCACGACCCTGGATTTCCTCTCGCCTTTCCTGTGGAGAGCGCCTCCTCTTGAGATTCGACGGGAACGCCGGGAAATCTTTCCCTAAGTAGCAGGGAAAGGATCCCTCATCTCGAGCTAGGAGGCGGAAACGGGGCTCCCCTGGATGTGTGCGGGACACCACGTGATTCCTCTCGAGTGCAGACGGGTATGTCGGGGAACTTCTTGAGTTGCAGCAAGGGTGTGAAGGACCCTTTGGAAGTTCCAGTGGTTAGACGTGATTGGCCTCGAGAAGCCTCAGCGGAAATGGGCCTCATCTCGCCTGGAGGGCAAAACCTCCTGGATTTTCTCGAGTTGCGGCAGGTGCTCTCGACTTACGACGGGGACCTCAGGGAACCGCTCTGGTGGCCTCAGGAAAGGCCAGTCCCCATGCGAGTTCCTCGGGGGACTCTCGGGATTCCTCTCCCGTCGATGCCGGGGCCTAAGACCTTGTGTGGAGTCGTGGCCGGAACCTGAGGATTCCTCTCCAGTGCTGACATGGGTCTTGGGGTACTTCTGGAGTCTCCCCAGGGGAGTCAGTCCTCGTCTCGAATGCGGGCATGCACTTGCGCTTTCCTCCAGAGCGGTAGCAGCAGTGTCACGCAGTCCGCCGCGTGGATGAAAGGATCTATGGTTTTCCCTCGAGTCTTTCCCACTTAGCTTTCCCACGAGGCTTTCCCACAGGGCTGTCCCACGTGCACACGTGGTGGCAGTCGATCCTCGGCTTGAACGTCAAGGCAGTGCAGGGAAAACAGGTTCCTCTGGAATGGACTGACACATCTGGGGGACTCTTGGAATGGTGGCACGACCCTGGAGTTCCTCTCGCCTTTCCTGTGGAGAGCGCCTCCTCTTGAGATGCGACGGGAACGCCGGGAATTCTTTCCCTACGAAACAGGGAAAGGATCCCTCATCTCGAGCTAGGAGGTGGAAACGGGGCTCCCGTGGATGTGTGCGGGACCCCACGTGCTTCCTCTCGAGTGGAGACGGGTATGTCGGGGAACTTCTTGAGTTGCAGCAAGGGTGTGAAGGACCCTTTGGAAGTTCCAGTGGTTAGACGTGATTGGCCTCGAGAAGCCTCAGCGGAAATGGGCCTCATCTCGCCTGGAGGGCAAAACCTCCTGGATTTTCTCGAGTTGCGGCAGGTGCTCTCGACTTACGACGGGGACCTCAGGGAACCGCTCTGGTGACCTCAGGAAAGGCCAGTCCCCATGCGAGTTCCTCGGGGGCGCCTCGGGATTCCTCTCCCGTCGATGCCGGGGCCTAAGACCTTGTGTGGAGTCGGGGCCGGAACCTGAGGATTCCTCTCCAGTGCTGACATGGATCTTGGGGTACTTCTGGAGTCTCCCCAGGGGAGTCAGTCCTCGTCTCGAATGCGGGCATGCACTTGCGCTTTCCTCCAGAGCGGTAGCAGCAGTGTCATGCAGTCCGCCGCGTGGATCAAAGGATCTATGGTTTTCCCTCGAGTCTTTCCCACGAGGCTTTCCCACGAGGCTTTCCCACAGGGCTGTCCCACGTGCACACGTGGTGGGAGTCGATCCTCGGCTTGAACGTCAAGGCAGTGCAGGGAAAACAGGTTCCTCTGGAATAGACTGACACATCTGGGGGACTCTTGGAATGGTGTCACGACCCTGGAGTTCCTCTCGCCTTTCCTGTGGAGAGCCCCTCCTCTTGAGATGCGACGGGAACGCCGGGAATTCTTTCCCTACGAAACAGGCAAAGGATCCCTCATCTCGAGCTAGGAGGCGGAAACTGTGCTCCCCTGGATGTGTGCGGGACCCCACGTGCTTGTCTCGAGTGCCGACGGGTATGTCGGGGAACTTCTTCAGTTGCAGCAATGGTGTGAAGGACCCTTTGGAAGTTCCAGTGGTTAGATGCGATTGGCCTCGAGAAGCCTCAGCGGAAATGGGCCTCATCTGGCCTGGAGGGCAAAACCTCCTGGATTTTCTCGAGTTGCGGCAGGTGCTCTCGACTTACGACGGGGACCTCAGGGAACCGCTCTGGTGGCCTCAGGAAAGGCCAGTCCCCATGCGAGTTCCTCGGGGGCCTCTCGGGATTCCTCTCCCGTCGATTCCGGGGCCTAAGACCTTGTGTGGAGTCGGGGCCGGAACCTGAGGATTCCTCTCCAGTGCTGACATGGATCTTGGGGTACTTCTGGAGTCTCCCCAGGGGAGTCAGTCCTCGTCTCGAATGCGGGCATGCACTTGCGCTTTCCTCCAGAGCGGTAGCAGCAGTGTCACGCAGTCCTCCGCGTGGATCAAAGATCTATGGTTTTCCCTCGAGTCTTTCCCACGAGGCTTTCCCACGAGGCTTTCCCACAGGGCTGTCCCACGTGCACACGTGGTGGGAGTCGATCCTCGGCTTGAACGTCAAGGCAGTGCAGGGAAAACAGGTTCCTCTGGAATGGACTGACACATCTATGGGACTCTCGGAATGGTGGCACGACCCTGGAGTTCCTCTCGCCTTTCCTGTGGAGAGCGCCTAATCTTGAGATTCGACGGGAACGCCGGGAAATCTTTCCCTAAGAAGCAGGGAAAGGATCCCTCATCTCGAGCTAGGAGGCGGAAACGGGGCTCCCCTGGATGTGTGCGGGACACCACGTGCTTCCTCTCGAGTGCAGACGGGTATGTCGGGGAACTTCTTGAGTTGCAGCAAGGGTGTGAAGGACCCTTTGGAAGTTCCAGTGGTTAGACGTGATTGGCCTCGAGAAGCCTCAGCGGAAATGGGCCTCATCTCGCCTGGAGGGCAAAACCTCCTGGATTTTCTCGAGTTGCGGCAGATGCTCTCCACTAACGACGGGGACCTCAGGGACCCGCTCATGTGGCCTCAGGAAAGGCCAGTCCCCATGCGAGTTCCTCCGGGGCCTCTCGGGATTCCTCTCCCGTCGATGCCTGGGCCTAAGACCTTGTGTGGATTCGGGGCCGGAACCTGAGGATTCCTCTCCAGTGTCACATGGATCTTGGGGTACTTCTGGAGTTTCCCCAGGGGAGTCAGTCCTCGTCTCGAATGCGGGCATGCACTTGCGCTTTCCTCCAGAGCGGTAGCAGCAGTGTCACTCAGTCCGCCGCGTTGATCAAAGGATCTATGGTTTTCCCTCGAGTCTTTCCCACTTAGCTTTCCCACGAGGCTTTCCCACAGGGCTCTCCCACGTGCACACGTGGTGGGAGTCGATCCTCGGCTTGAACGTCAAGGCAGTGCAGGGAAAACAGGTTCCTCTGGAATGGACTGACACATCTGGGGGACCCTTGGAATGGTGTCACGACCCTGGAGTTCCTCTCGCCTTTCCTGTGGAGAGCGCCTCCTCTTGAGATGCGACGGGAACGCCGGGAATTCTTTCCCTACGAAACAGGGAAAGGATCCCTCATCTCGAGCTAGGAGGCGGAAACGGGGCTCCCGTGGATGTGTGCGGGACCCCACGTGCTTCCTCTCGAGTGGAGACGGGTATGTCGGGGAACTTCTTGAGTTGTAGCAATGGTGTGAAGGACCCTTTGGAAGTTCCAGTGGTTAGATGTGATTGGCCTCGAGAAGCCTCAGCGGAAATGGGCCTCATCTCGCCTGGAGGGCAAAACCTCCTGGATTTTCTCGAGTTGCGGCAGGTGCTTTCGACTTACGACGGGGACCTCAGGGAACCGCTCTGCTGGCCTCAGGAAAGGCCAGTCCCCATGCGAGTTCCTCGTGGGCGTCTCGGGATTCCTCTCCCGTCGATGCCGGGGCCTAAGACCTTGTGTGGAGTCGGGGCCGGAACCTGAGGATTCCTCTCCAGTGCTGACATGGATCTTGGGGTACTTCTGGAGTCTCCCCAGGGGAGTCAGTCCTCGTCTCGAATGCGGGCATGCACTTGCGCTTTCCTCCAGAGCGGTAGCAGCAGTGTCACGCAGTCCGCCGCGTGGATCAAAGGATCTATGGTTTTCCCTCGAGTCTTTCCCACAAGGCTTTCCCACGAGGCTTTCCCACAGGGCTGTCCCACGTGCACACGTGGTGGGAGTCGATCCTCGGCTTGAACGTCAAGGCAGTGCAGGGAAAACAGGTTCCTCTGGAATGGACTGACTCATCTGGGGGACTCTTGGAATGGTGGCACGACCCTGGAGTTCCTCTCGCCTTTCCTGTGGAGAGCGCCTCCTCTTGAGATGCGACGGGAACGCCGGGAATTCTTTCCCTACGAAACAGGGAAAGGATCCCTCATCTCGAGATAGGAGGCGGAAACGGGGCTCCCCTGGATGTGTGCGGGACACCACGTGCTTCCTCTCGAGTGCAGACGGGTATGTCGGGGAACTTCTTGAGTTGCAGCAAGGGTGTGAAGGACCCTTTGGAAGTTCCAGTGGTTAGATGTGATTGGCCTCGAGAAGCCTCAGCGGAAATGGGCCTCATCTCGCCTGGAGGGCAAAACCTCCTGGATTTTCTCGAGTTGCGGCAGGTGCTCTCGACTTACGACGGGGACCTCAGGGACCCGCTCTGGTTGCCTCAGGAAAGGCCAGTCCCCATGCGAGTTCCTCGGGGGCCTCTCGGGATTCCTCTCCCGTCGATGCCGGGGCCTAAGACCTTGTGTGGAGTCGGGGCCGGAACCTGAGGATTCCTCTCCAGTGCTGACATGTATCTTGGGGTACTTCTGGAGTCTCCCCAGGGGAGTCAGTCCTCATCTCGAATGCGGGCATGCACTTGCGCTTTCCTCCAGAGTGGTAGCAGCAGTGTCACGCAGTCTGCCGCGTGGATCAAAGGATCTATGGTTTTCCCTCGAGTCTTTCCCACGAGGCTTTCCCACGAGGCTTTCCCACAGGGCTGTCCCACGTGCACACGTGGTGGGAGTCGCTCCTCGGCTTGAACGTCAAGGCAGTGCAGGGAAAACAGGTTCCTCTGGAATGGACTGACACATCTGGGGGACTCTTGGAATGGTGGCACGACCCTGGAGTTCCTCTCGCCTTTCCTGTGGAGAGCGCCTCCTCTTGAGATGCGACGGGAACGCCGGGAATTCTTTCCCTACGAAACAGGGAAAGGATCCCTCATCTCGAGCTAGGAGGCGGAAACGGGGCTCCCCTGGATGTGTGCGGGACACCAGGTGCTTCCTCTCGAGTGCAGACGGGTATGTCGGGGAACTTCTTGAGTTGCAGCAATGGTGTGAAGGACCCTTTGGAAGTTCCAGTGGTTAGATGTGATTGGCCTCGAGAAGCCTCAGCGGAAATGGGCCTCATCTCGCCTGGAGGGCATAACCTCCTGGATTTTCTCGAGTTGCGGCAGGTGCTCTCGACTTACGACGGGGACCTCAGGGAACCGCTCTGGTGGCCTCAGGAAAGGCCAGTCCCCATGCGAGTTCCTCGGGGGCGTCTCGGGATTCCTCTCCCGTCGATGCTGGGGCCTAAGACCTTGTGTGGAGTCGGGGCCGGAACCTGATGATTCCTCTCCAGTGCTGACATGGATCTTGGGGTACTTATGGAGTCTCCCCAGGGGAGTCAGTCCTTGTCTCGAATTCGGGCATGCACTTGCGCTTTCCTCCAGAGCGGTAGCAGCAGTGTCACGCAGTCCGCCGCGTGGATCAAAGGATCTATTGTTTTCCCTCGAGTCTTTCCCACTTAGCTTTCCCACGAGGCTTTCCCACAGGGCTGTCCCACGTGCACACGTGGTGGGAGTCGATCCTCGGCTTGAACGTCAATACAGTGCAGGGAAAACAGGTTCCTCTGGAATGGACTGACACATCTGGGGGACTCTTGGAATGGTGGCATGACCCTGGAGTTCCTCTCGCCTTTCCTGTGGAGAGCGCCTCCTCTTGAGATGCGACGGGAACGCCGGGAATTCTTTCCCTACGAAACAGGGAAAGGATCCCTCATCTCGAGCTAGGAGGCGGAAACGGGGCTCCCCTGGATGTGTGCGGGACACCACGTGCTTCCTCTCGAGTGCAGACGGGTATGTCGGGGAACTTCTTGAGTTGCAGCAAGGGTGTGAAGGACCCTTTGGAAGTTCCAGTGGTTAGATGTGATTGGCCTCGAGAAGCCTCAGCGGAAATGGGCCTCATCTCGCCTGGAGGGCAAAACCTCCTGGATTTTCTCGAGTTGCGGCAGGTGCTCTCGACTTACGACGGGGACCTCAGGGACCCGCTCTGGTGGCCTCAGGAAAGGCCAGTCCCCATGCGAGTTCCTCGGGGGCCTCTCGGGATTCCTCTCCCGTCGATGCCGGGGCCTAAGACCTTGTGTGGAGTCGTGGCCGGAACCTGAGGATTCCTCTCCAGTGCTGACATGGATCTTGGGGTACTTCTGGAGTCTCCCCAGGGGAGTCAGTCCTCGTCTCGAATGCGGGCATGCACTTGCGCTTTCCTCCAGAGCGGTAGCAGCAGTGTCACGCAGTCCGCCGCGTGGATCAAAGGATCTATGGTTTTCCCTCGAGTCTTTCCCACGAGGCTTTCCCACGAGGTTTTCCCACAGGGCTGTCCCACGTGCACACGTGGTGGGAGTCGATCCTCGGCTTGAACGTCAAGGCAGTGCAGGGAAAACAGGTTCCTCTGGAATGGACTGACACATCTGGGGGACTCTTGGAATGGTGGCACGACCCTGGAGTTCCTCTCGCCTTTCCTGTGGAGAGCGCCTCCTCTTGAGATGCGACGGGGACGCCGGGAATTCTTTCCCTAAGAAACATGGAAAGGATCCCTCATCTCCAGCTAGGAGGCGGAAACGGGGCTCCCCTGGATATGTGCGGGACACCACATGCTTCCTCTCGAGTGGAGACGGGTATGTCGGGGAACTTCTTGAGTTGCAGCAAGGGTGTGAAGGACCCTTTGAAAGTTCCAGTGGTTAGACGTGATTGGCCTCGAGAAGCCTCAGCGGAAATGGGCCTCATCTTGCCTGGAGGGCAAAACCTCCTGGATTTTTTCGAGTTGCGGCAGGTGCTCTCGACTTACGAAGGGGACCTCAGGGACCCGCTCTGGTGGCCTCAGGAAAGGCCAGTCCCCATGCGAGTTCCTCGGGGGCCTCTCGGGATTCCTTTCCCGTCGATGCCGGGGCCTAAGACCTTGTGTGGAGTCGGGGCCGGAACCTGAGGATTCCTCTCCAGTGCTGACATGGATCTTGGGGTACTTCTGGAGTCTCCCCAGGGGAGTCAGTCCTCGTCTCGAATGCGAGCATGCACTTGCGCTTTCCTCCAGAGCGGTAGCAGCAGTGTCACCCAGTCCCGCGTGGATCAAAGGATCTATGGTTTTCCCTCGAGTCTTTCCCACGAGGCTTTCCCACGAGGCTTTCCCACAGGGCTGTCCCACGTGCACACGTGGTGGGAGTCGATCCTCGTCTTGAACGTCAATTCAGTGCAGGGAAAACAGGTTCCTCTGGAATGGACTGACACATCTGGGGGACTCTTGGAATGGTGGCATGACCCTGGAGTTCCTCTCGCCTTTCCTGTGGAGAGCGCCTCCTCTTGAGATGCGACGGGAACGCCGGGAATTCTTTCCCTACGAAACAGGGAAAGGATCCCTCATCTCGAGCTAGGAGGCGGAAACGGGGCTCCCCTGGATGTGTGCGGGACCCCACGTGCTTCCTCTCGAGTGCAGACGGGTATGTCGGGGAACTTCTTGAGTTGCAGCAATGGTGTGAAGGACCCTTTGGAAGTTCCAGTGGTTAGATGTGATTGGCCTCGAGATGCCTCAGCGGAAATGGGCCTCATCTCGCCTGGAGGGCAAAACCTCCTGGATTTTCTCGAGTTGCGGCAGGTGCTCTCGACTTACGACGGGAACCTCAGGGACCCGCTCTGGTGGCCTCAGGAAAGGCCAGTCCCCATGCAAGTTCCTCGGGGGCCTCTCGGGATTCCTCTCCCATCGATGCCGGGACCTAAACACTTGGGTGGAGTCGGGGCCGGAACCTGAGGATTCCTCTCCAGTGCTGACATGGATCTTGGGGTACTTCTGGAGTCTCCCCAGGGGAGTCAGTCCTCGTCTCGAATGCGGGCATGCACTTGCGCTTTCCTCCAGAGCGGTAGCAGCAGTGTCTCGCAGTCTGCCGCGTGGATCAAAGGATCTATGGTTTTCCCTCGAGTCTTTCCCACGAGGCTTTCCCACGAGGCTTTCCCACAGGGCTGTCCCACGTGCACACGTGGTGGGAGTCGATCCTCGGCTTGAACGTCAAGGCAGTGCAGGGAAAACAGGTTCCTCTGGAATGGACTGACACATCTGGGGGACTCTTGGAATGGTGTCACGACCCTGGAGTTCCTCTCGCCTTTCCTGTGGAGAGCGCCTCCTCTTGAGATGCGACGGGAACGCCTGGAATTCTTTCCCTACGAAACAGGGAAAGGATCCCTCATCTCGAGCTAGGAGGCGGAAACGGTGCTCCCCTGGATGTGTGCGGGACCCCACGTGCTTCCTCTCGAGTGCCGACGGGTATGTCGGGGAACTTCTTCAGTTGCAGCAATGGTGTGAAGGACCCTTTGGAAGTTCCAGTGGTTAGATGCGATTGGCCTCGAGAAGCCTCAGCGGAAATGGGCCTCATCTGGCCTGCAGGGCAAAACCTCCTGGATTTTCTCGAGTTGCGGCAGGTGCTCTCGACTTACGACGGGGACCTCAGGGAACCGCTCTGGTGGCCTCAGGAAAGGCCAGTCCCCATGCGAGTTCCTCGGGGGCCTCTCGGGATTCCTCTCCCGTCTATGCCGGGGCCTAAGACCTTGTGTGGAGTCGGGGCCGGAACCTGAGGATTCCTCTCCAGTGCTGACATGGATCTTGGGGTACTTCTGGAGTCTCCCCAGGGGAGTCAGTCCTCGTCTCGAATGCGGGCATGCACTTGCGCTTTCCTCCAGAGCGGTAGCAGCAGTGTCACGCAGTCTGCCGCGTGGATCAAAGGATCTATGGTTTTCCCTCGAGTCTTTCCCACGAGGCTTTCCCACGAGGCTTTCCCACAGGGCTGTCCCACGTGCACACGTGGTGGGAGTCGATCCTCGGCTTGAACGTCAAGGCAGTGCAGGGAAAACAGGTTCCTCTGGAATGGACTGACACATCTGGGGGACTCTTGGAATGGTGTCACGACCCTGGAGTTCCTCTCGCCTTTCCTGTGGAAAGCGCCTCCTCTTGAGATGCGTCGGGAACGCCGGGAATTCTTTCCCTACGAAACAGGGAAAGGATCCCTCATCTCGAGCTAGGAGGCGAAACGGGGCTCCCCTGGATGTGTGCGGGACACCACGTGCTTCCTCTCGAGTGCAGACGGGTATGTCGGGGAACTTCTTGAGCTGCAGCAAGGGTGTGAAGGACCCTTTGGAAGTTCCAGTGGTTAGACGTGATTGGCCTCGAGAAGCCTCAGCGGAAATGGGCCTCATCTCGCCTGGAGGGCAAAACCTCCTGGATTTTCTCGAGTTGCGGCAGGTGCTCTCGACTTACGACGGGGACCTCAGGGACCCGCTCTGGTGGCCTCAGGAAAGGCCAGTCCCCATGCGAGTTCCTCGGGGGCCTCTCGGGATTCCTCTCCCTTCGATGCCGGGGCCTCAGACCTTGTGTGGAGTCGGGGCCGGAACCTGAGGATTACTCTCCAGTGCTGACATGGATCTTGGGGTACTTCTGGAGTCTCCCCAGGGGAGTCACTCCTCGTCTCGAATGCGGGAATGCACTTGCGCTTTCCTCCAGAGCGGTAGCAGCAGTGTCACGCAGTCCGCCGCGTGGATCAAAGGATCTATGGTTTTCCCTCGAGTCTTTCCCACGAGGTTTCCCACGAGGCTTTCCCACAGGGCTGTCCCACGTGCACACGTGGTGGGAGTCGGTCCTCGGCTTGAACGTCAAGGCAGTACAGGGAAAACAGGTTCCTCTGGAATGGACTGACACATCTGGGGGACTCTTGGAATGGTGGCATGACCCTGGAGTTCCTCTCGCCTTTCCTGTGGAGAGCGCCTTCTCTTGAGATGCGACAGGAACGCCGGGAATTCTTTCCCTACGAAACAGGGAAAGGATCCCTCATCTCGAGCTAGGAGGCGGAAACGGTGCTCCCCTGGATGTGTGCGGTACCCCACGTGCTTCCTCTCGAGTGCAGACGGGTATGTCGGGGAACTTCTTAATTTGCAGCAATGGTGTGAAGGACCCTTTGGAAGTTCCAGTGGTTAGATGCGATTGGCCTCGAGAAGCCTCAGCAGAAATGGGCCTCATCTGGCCTGGAGGGCAAAACCTCCTGGATTTTCTCGAGTTGCGGCAGGTGCTCTCGACTTACGACGGGGACCTCAGGGACCCGCTCTGGTGGCCTCAGGAAAGGCCAGTCCCCATGCGAGTTCCTCGGGGGCCTCTCGGGATTCCTCTCCCGTCGATGCCGGTGCCTAAGACCTTGTGTGTAGTCGGGGCCGGAACCTGAGGATTCCTCTCCAGTGCTGACATGGATCTTGGGGTACTTCTGGAGTCTCCCCAGGGGAGTCAGTCCTCGTCTCGAATGCGGGCATGCACTTGCGCTTTCCTCCAGAGCGGTAGCAGCAGTGTCACGCAGTCCGCCGCGTGGATCAAAGGATCTATGGTTTTCCCTCGAGTCTTTCCCACGAAGCTTTCCCACGAGGCTTTCCCACAGGGCTGTCCCACGTGCACACGTGGTGGGAGTCGATCCTCGGCTTGAACGTCAAGGCAGTGCAGGGAAAACAGGTTCCTCTGGAATGGACTGACACATCTATGTGACCCTTGGAATGGTGGCACGACCCTGGAGTTCCTCTCGCCTTTCCTGTGGAGAGCGCCTCCTCTTGAGATTCGACGGGAACGCCGGGAAATTTTTCCCTAAGGAGCAGGGAAAGGATCCCTCATCTCGAGCTAGGAGGCGGAAACGGGGCTCCCCTGGATGTGTGCGGGACACCACGTGCTTCCTCTCGAGTGCAGACGGGTATGTCGGGGAACTTCTTGAGTTGCAGCAAGGGTGTGAAGGACCCTTTGGAAGTTCCAGTGGTTAGATGTGATTGGCCTCGAGAAGCCTCAGCGGAAATGGGCCTCATCTCGCCTGGAGGGCAAAACCTCCTGGATTTTCTCGAGTTGCGGCAGGTACTCTCGACTTACGACGGGGACCTCAGGGAACCGCTCTGGTGGCCTCAGGAAAGGCCAGTCCCCATGCGAGTTCCTGGGGGCCTCTCGGGATTCCTCTCCCGTCGATGCCGGGGCCTAAGACCTTGTGTGGAGTCGTGGCCGGAACCTGAGGATTCCTCTCCAGTGCTGACATGGATCTTGGGGTACTTCTGGAGTCTCCCCAGGGGAGTCAGTCCTCGTCTCGAATGCGGGCATGCACTTGCGCTTTCCTCCAGAGCGGTAGCAGCAGTGTCACGCAGTCCGATGCGTGGATCAAAGGATCAATGGTTTTCCCTCGAGTCTTTCCCACGAGGCTTTCCCACGAGGCTTTCCCACAGGGCTGTCCCACGTGCACACGTGGTGGGAGTCGATCCTCAGCTTGAACGTCAAGACAGTGCAGGGAAAACAGGTTCCTCTGGAATGGACTGACACATCTGGGGACTCTTGGAATGGTGGCACGACCCTGGAGTTCCTCTCGCCGTTCCTGTGGAGAGCGCCTCCTCTTGAGATGCGACGGGAACGCCGGGAAATCTTTCCCTACGAAACAGGGAAAGGATCCCTCATCTCGAGCTAGGAAGCGGAAACGGGGCTCCCCTGGATGTGTGCGGGACACCACGTGCTTCCTCTCGAGTGCAGACGGGTATGTCGGGGAACTTCTTGAGTTGCAGCAAGGGTGTGAAGGACCCTTTGGAAGTTCCAGTGGTTAGATGTGATTGGCCTCGAGAAGCCTCAGCGGAAATGGGCCTCATCTCGCCTGGAGGGCAAAACCTCCTGGATTTTCTCGAGTTGCGGCAGGTGCTCTCGACTTACGACGGGGACCTCAGGGACCCGCTCTGGTGGCCTCAGGAAAGGCCAGTCCCCATGCGAGTTCCTCGGGGGCCTCTCGGGATTCCTCTCCCGTCGATGCCGGGGCCTAAGACCTTGTGTGGAGTCGTGGCCGGAACCTGAGGATTCCTCTCCAGTGCTGACATGGATCTTGGGGTACTTCTGGAGTCTCCCCAGGGGAGTCAGTCCTCGTCTCGAATGCGGGCATGCACTTGCGCTTTCCTCCAGAGCGGTAGCAGCAGTGTCACGCAGTCCGCCGCGTGGATCAAAGGATCTATGGTTTTCCCTCGAGTCTTTCCCACGAGGCTTTCCCACGAGGCTTTCCCACAGGGCTGTCCCACGTGCACACGTGGTGGGAGTCGATCCTCGGCTTGAACGTCAAGGCAGTGCAGGGAAAACAGGTTCCTCTGGAATGGACTGACACATCTGGGGGACTCTTGGAATGGTGGCACGACCCTGGAGTTCCTCTCGCCTTTCCTGTGGAGAGAGCCTCCTCTTGAGATGCGACGGGAACGCCGGGAATTCTTTCCCTACGAAACAGGGAAAGGATCCCTCATCTCGAGCTAGGAGGCGGAAACGGGGCTCCCCTGGATGTGTGCGGGACACCACGTGCTTCCTCTCGAGTGGAGACGGGTATGTCGGGGAACTTCTTGTGTTGCAGCAATGGTGTGAAGGACCCTTTGGAAGTTCCAGTGGTTAGATGTGATTGGCCTTGAGAAGCCTCAGCGGAAATGGGCCTCATCTCGCCTGGAGGGCAAAACCTCCTGGATTTTCTCGAGTTGCGGCAGGTGCTTTCGACTTACGACGGGGACCTCAGGGAACCGCTCTGGTGGCCTCAGGAAAGGCCAGACATCATGCGAGTTCCTCGGGGGCGTCTCGGGATTCCTCTCCCGTCGATGCCGGGGCCTAAGACCTTGTGTGGAGTCGGGGCCGGAACTTGAGGATTCCTCTCCAGTGCTGACATGGATCTTGGGGTACTTCTGGAGTCTCCCCAGGGGAGTCAGTCCTCGTCTCGAATGCGGGCATGCACTTGCGCTTTCCTCCAGAGCGGTAGCAGCAGTGTCACGCAGTCCGCCGCGTGGATCAAAGGATCTATGGTTTTCCCTCGAGTCTTTCCCCCGAGGCTTTCCCACGAGGCTTTCCCACAGGGCTGTCCCACGTGCACACGTGGTGGGAGTCGATCCTCGGCTTGAACGTCAAGGCAGTGCAGGGAAAACAGGTTCCTCTGGAATGGACTGACACATCTGGGGGACTCTTGGAATGGTGGCACGACCCTGGAGTTCCTCTCGCCTTTCCTGTGGAGAGCGCCTCCTCTTGAGATGCGACGGGAACGCCGGGAATTCTTTCCCTACGAAACAGGGAAAGGATCCCTCATCTCGAGCTAGGAGGCGGAAACGGGGCTCCCCTGGATGTGTGCGGGACACCACGTGCTTCCTCTCGAGTGCAGACGGGTATGTCGGGGAACTTCTTGAGTTGCAGCAAGGGTGTGAAGGACCCTTTGGAAGTTCCAGTGGTTAGATGTGATTGGCCTCGAGAAGCCTCAGCGGAAATGGGCCTCAACTCGCCTGGAGGGCAAAACCTCCTGGATTTTCTCGAGTTGCGGCAGGTTCTCTCGACTTACGACGGGGACCTCAGGGACCCGCTCTGGTGGCCTCAGGAAAGGCCAGTCCCCATGCGAGTTCCTCGGGGGCCTCTCGGGATTCCTCTCCCGTCGATGCCGGGGCCTAAGACCTTGTGTGGAGTCGGGGCCAGAACCTGAGGATTCCTCTCCAGTGCTGACATGGATCTTGGGGTACTTCTGGAGTCTCCCCAGGGGAGTCAGTCCTCGTCTCGAATGCGGGCATGCACTTGCGCTTTCCTCCAGAGCGGTAGCAGCAGTGTCACACACTCCGCCGCGTGGATCAAAGGATCTATGGTTTTCCCTCGAGTCTTTCCCACGAGCTTTTCCCACGAGGCTTTCCCACAGGGCTGTCCCACGTGCACACGTGGTGGGAGTCGATCCTCGGCTTGAACGTCAAGGCAGTGCAGGGAAAACAGGTTCCTCTGGAATGGACTGACACATCTGGGGGACTCTTGGAATGGTGGCACGACCCTGGAGTTCCTCTCGCCTTTCCTGTGGAGAGCGCCTCCTCTTGAGATGCGAAGGGAACGCCGGGAATTCTTTCCCTACGAAACAGGGAAAGGATCCCTCATCTCGAGCTAGGAGGCGGAAACGGGGCTCCCCTGGATGTGTGCGGGACACCACGTGCTTCCTCTCGAATGGAGACGGGTATGTCAGGGAACTTCTTGAGTTGCAGCAAGGGTGTGAAGGACCCTTTGGAAGTTCCAGTGGTTAGACGTGATTAGCCTCGAGAAGCCTCAGCGGAAATGGGCCTCATCTCGCCTGGAGGGCAAAACCTCCTGGATTTTCTCGAGTTGAGGCAGGTGCTCTAGACTTACGATGGGGACCTCAGGGACCCGCTCTGGTGGCCTCAGGAAAGGCCAGTCCCCATGCGAGTTCCTCGGGGGCCTCTCGGGATTCCTCTCCCGTCGATGCCGGGGCCTAAGACCTTGTGTGGAGTCGGGGCCGGAACCTGAGGATTCCTCTCCAGTGCTGACATGGATCTTGGGGTACTTCTGGAGTCTCCCCAGGGGAGTCAGTCCTCGTGTCGAATGCGGGCATGCACTTGCGCTTTCCTCCAGAGCGGTAGCAGCAGTGTCACGCAGTCCGCCGCGTGGATCAAAGGATCTATGGTTTTCCCTCGAGTCTTTCCCACGAGGCTTTCCCACGAGGCTTTCCCACAGGGCTGACCCACGTGCACACGTGGTGGGAGTCGATCCTCGGCTTGAACGTCAAGGCAGTGCAGGGAAAACAGGTTGCTCTGGAATGGACTGACACATCTGGGGGACTCTTGGAATGGTGTCACGACCCTGGAGTTCCTCTCGCCTTTCCTGTGGAAAGCGCCTCCTCTTGAGATGCGTCGGGAACGCCGGGAATTCTTTCCCTACGAAACAGGGAAAGGATCCCTCATCTCGAGCTAGGAGGCGAAACGGGGCTCCCCTGGATGTGTGCGGGACACCACGTGCTTCCTCTGGAGTGCAGACGGGTATGTCGGGGAACTTCTTGAGCTGCAGCAAGGGTGTGAAGGACCCTTTGGAAGTTCCAGTGGTTAGACGTGATTGGCCTCGAGAAGCCTCAGCGGAAATCGGCCTCATCTCGCCTGGAGGGCAAAACCTCCTGGATTTTCTCGAGTTGCGGCAGGTGCTCTCGACTTACGACGGGGACCTCAGGGAACCGCTCTGGTGGCCTCAGGAAAGGCCAGTCCCCATGCGAGTTCCTCGGGGGCCTCTCGGGATTCCTCTCCCTTCGATGCCGGGGCCTAAGACCTTGTGTGGAGTCGGGGCCGGAACCTGAGGATTCCTCTCCAGTGCTGACATGGATCTTGGGGTACTTCTGGAGTCTCCCCAGGGGAGTCAGTCCTCGTCTCGAATGCGGGAATGCACTTGCGCTTTCCTCCAGAGCGGTAGCAGCAGTGTCACGCAGTCCGCCGCGTGGATCAAAGGATCTATGGTTTTCCCTCGAGTCTTTCCCACGAGGTTTCCCACGAGGCTTTCCCACAGGGCTGTCCCACGTGCACACGTGGTGGGAGTCGATCCTCGGCTTGAACGTCAAGGCAGTACAGGGAAACAGGTTCCTCTGGAATGGACTGACACATCTGGGGGACTCTTGGAATGGTGGCATGACCCTGGAGTTCCTCTCGCCTTTCCTGTGGAGAGCGCCTACTCTTGAGATGCGACGGGAACGCCGGGAATTCTTTCCCTACGAAACAGGGAAAGGATCCCTCATCTCGAGCTAGGAGGCGGAAACGGGGCTCCCCTCTATGTGTGCGGGAACCCACGTGCTTCCTCTCGAGTGGAGACGGGTATGTCGGGGAACTTCTTGAGTTGCAGCAATGGTGTGAAGGACCCTTTGGAAGTTCCAGTGGTTAGATGTGATTGGCCTCGAGATGCCTCAGCGGAAATGGGCCTCATCTCACCTGGAGGGCAAAACCTCCTGGATTTTCTCGAGTTGCGGCAGGTGCTCTCGACTTACGACGGGAACTTCAGGGACCCGCTCTGGTGGCCTCAGGAAAGGCCAGTCCCCATGCGAGTTCCTCGGGGGCCTCTCGGGATTCCTCTCCCATCGATGCCGGGGCCTAAGAACTTGTGTGGAGTCGGGGCCGGAACCTGAGGATTCCTCTCCAGTGCTGACATGGATCTTGGGGTACTTCTGGAGTCTCCCCAGGGGAGTCAGTCCTCGTCTCGAATGCGGGCATGCACTTGCGCTTTCCTCCAGAGCGGTAGCAGCAGTGTCACGCAGTCCGCCGCGTGGATCAAAGGATCTATGGTTTTCCCTCGAGTCTTTCCCACGAGGCTTTCCCACAGGGCTGTCCCACGTTCACACGTGGTGGGAGTCGATCCTCGGCTTGAACGTCAAGGCAGTGCAGGGAAAACAGGTTCCTCTGGAATGGACTGACACATCTATGGGACTCTTGGAATGGTGGCACGACCCTGGAGTTCCTCTCGCCTTTCCTGTGGAGAGCGCCTCCTCTTGAGATGCGACGGGAACGCTGGGAAATCTTTCCCTAAGGAGCAGGGAAAGGATCCCTCATCTCGAGCTAGGAGGCGGAAACGGGGCTCCCCTGGATGTGTGCGGGACACCACGTGATTCCTCTCGAGTGCAGACGGGTATGTCGGGGAACTTCTTGAGTTGCAGCAAGGGTGTGAAGGACCCTTTGGAAGTTCCAGTGGTTAGACGTGATTGGCCTCGAGAAGCCTCAGTGGAAATGGGCCTCATCTCGCCTGGAGGGCAAAACCTCCTGGATTTTCTCGAGTTGCGGCAGGTGCTCTCGACTTACGACGGGGACCTCAGGGAACCGCTCTGGTGGCCTCAGGAAAGGCCAGTCCCCATGCGAGTTCCTCGGGGGACTCTCGGGATTCCTCTCCCGTCGATGCCGGGGCCTAAGACCTTGTGTGGATTCGGGGCCGGAACCTGAGGATTCCTCTCCAGTGCTGACATGGGTCTTGGGGTACTTCTGGAGTCTCCCCAGGGGAGTCAGTCCTCGTCTCGAATGCGGGCATGCACTTGCGCTTTCCTCCAGAGCGGTAGCAGCAGTGTCACGCAGTCCGCCGCGTGGATCAAAGGATCTATGGTTTTCCCTCGAGTCTTTCCCACTTAGCTTTCCCACGAGGCTTTCCCACAGGGCTGTCCCACGTGCACACGTGGTGGCAGTCGATCCTCGGCTTGAACGTCAAGGCAGTGCAGGGAAAACAGGTTCCTCTGGAATGGACTGACACATCTATGGGACTCTTGGAATGGTGGCACGACCCTGGAGTTCCTCTCGCCTTTCCTGTGGAGAGCGCCTCCTCTTGAGATACGACGGGAACGCCGGGAAATCTTTCCCTAAGAAGCAGGGAAAGGATCCCTCATCTCGAGCTAGGAGGCGGAAACGGGGCTCCCCTGGATGTGTGCGGGACACCACGTGCTTCCTCTCGAGTGCAGACGGGTATGTCGGGGAACTTCTTGAGTTGCAGCAAGGGTGTGAAGGAACCTTTGGAAGTTCCAGTGGTTAGACGTGATTGGCCTCGAGAAGCCTCAGCGGAAATGGGCCTCATCTCGCCTGGAGGGCAAAACCTCCTGGATTTTCTCGAGTTGCGGCAGATGCTCTCCACTTACGACGGGGACCACAGGGACCCGCTCTGGTGGCCTCAGGAAAGGCCAGTCCCCATGCGAGTTCCTCCGGGGCCTCTCGGGATTCCTCTCCCGTCGATGCCTGGGCCTAAGACCTTGTGTGGATTCGGGGCCGGAACCTGAGGATTCCTCTCCAGTGTCACATGGATCTTGGGGTACTTCTGGAGTCTCCCCAGGGGAGTCAGTCCTCGTCTCGAATGCGGGCATGCACTTGCGCTTTCCTCCAGAGCGGTAGCAGCAGTGTCACGCAGTCCGCCGCGTTGATCAAAGGATCTATGGTTTTCCCTCGAGTCTTTCCCACTTAGCTTTCCCACGAGGCTTTCCCACAGGGCTCTCCCACGTGCACACGTGGTGGGAGTCGATCCTCGGCTTGAACGTCAAGGCAGTGCAGGGAAAACAGGTTCCTCTGGAATGGACTGACACATCTGGGGGACCCTTGGAATGGTGTCACGACCCTGGAGTTCCTCTCGCCTTTCCTGTGGAGAGCGCCTCCTCTTGAGATGCGACGGGAACGCCGGGAATTCTTTCCCTACGAAACAGGGAAAGGATCCCTCATCTCGAGCTAGGAGGCGGAAACGGGGCTCCCGTGGATGTGTGCGGGACCCCACGTGCTTCCTCTCGAGTGGAGACGGGTATGTCGGGGAACTTCTTGAGTTGTAGCAATGGTGTGAAGGACCCTTTGGAAGTTCCAGTGGTTAGATGTGATTGGCCTCGAGAAGCCTCAGCGGAAATGGGCCTCATCTCCCCTGGAGGGCAAAACCTCCTGGATTTTCTCGAGTTGCGGCAGGTGCTTTCGACTTACGACGGGGACCTCAGGGAACCGCTCTGGTGGCCTCAGGACAGGCCAGTCCCCATGCGAGTTCCTCGCGGGCGTCTCGGGATTCCTCTCCCGTCGATGCCGGGGCCTAAGACCTTGTGTGGAGTCGGGGCCGGAACCTGAGGATTCCTCTCCAGTGCTGACATGGATCTTGGGGTACTTCTGGAGTCTCCCCAGGGGAGTCAGTCCTCGTCTCGAATGCGGGCATGCACTTGCGCTTTCCTCCAGAGCGGTAGCAGCAGTGTCACGCAGTCCGCCGCGTGGATCAAAGGATCTATGGTTTTCCCTCGAGTCTTTCCCACGAGGCTTTACCACGAGGCTTTCCCACAGGGCTGTCCCACGTGCACACGTGGTGGGAGTCGATCCTCGGCTTGAACGTCAAGGCAGTGCAGGGAAAACAGGTTCCTCTGGAATGGACTGACTCATCTGGGGGACTCTTGGAATGGTGGCACGACCCTGGAGTTCCTCTCGCCTTTCCTGTGGAGAGCGCCTCCTCTTGAGGTGCGACGGGAACGCCGGGAATTCTTTCCCTACGAAACAGGGAAAGGATCCCTCATCTCGAGATAGGAGGCGGAAACGGGGCTCCCCTGGATGTGTGCGGGACACCACGTGCTTCCTCTCGAGTGCAGACGGGTATGTCGGGGAACTTCTTGAGTTGCAGCAAGGGTGTGAAGGACCCTTTGGAAGTTCCAGTGGTTAGATGTGATTGGCCTCGAGAAGCCTCAGCGGAAATGGGCCTCATCTCGCCTGGAGGGCAAAACCTCCTGGATTTTTTCGAGTTGCGGCAGGTGCTCTCGACTTACGACGGGGACCTCAGGGACCCGCTCTGGTGGCCTCAGGAAAGGCCAGTCCCCATGCGAGTTCCTCGGGGGCCTCTCGGGATTCCTCTCCCGTCGATGCCGGGGCCTAAGACCTTATGTGGAGTCGGGGCCGGAACCTGAGGATTCCTCTCCAGTGCTGACATGTATCTTGGGGTACTTCTGGAGTCTCCCCAGGGGAGTCAGTCCTCATCTCGAATGCGGGCATGCACTTGCGCTTTCCTCCAGAGTGGTAGCAGCAGTGTCACGCAGTCTGCCGCGTGGATCAAAGGATCTATGGTTTTCCCTCGAGTCTTTCCCACGAGGCTTTCCCACGAGGCTTTCCCACAGGGCTGTCCCACGTGCACACGTGGTGGGAGTCGCTCCTCGGCTTGAACGTCAAGGCAGTGCAGGGAAAACAGGTTCCTCTGGAATGGACTGACACATCTGGGGGACTCTTGGAATGGTGGCACGACCCTGGAGTTCCTCTCGCCTTTCCTGTGGAGAGCGCCTCCTCTTGAGATGCGACGGGAACGCCGGGAATTCTTTCCCTACGAAACAGGGAAAGGATCCCTCATCTCGAGCTAGGAGGCGGAAACGGGGCTCCCCTGGATGTGTGCGGGACACCAGGTGCTTCCTCTCGAGTGCAGACGGGTATGTCGGGGAACTTCTTGAGTTGCAGCAATGGTGTGAAGGACCCTTTGGAAGTTCCAGTGGTTAGATGTGATTGGCCTCGAGAAGCCTCAGCGGAAATGGGCCTCATCTCGCCTGGAGGGCATAACCTCCTGGATTTTCTCGAGTTGCGGCAGGTGCTCTCGACTTACGACGGGGACCTCAGGGAACCGCTCTGGTGGCCTCAGGAAAGGCCAGTCCCCATGCGAGTTCCTCGGGGGCGTCTCGGGATTCCTCTCCCGTCGATGCTGGGGCCTAAGACCTTGTGTGGAGTCGGGGCCGGAACCTGATGATTCCTCTCCAGTGCTGACATGGATCTTGGGGTACTTATGGAGTCTCCCCAGGGGAGTCAGTCCTTGTCTCGAATTCGGGCATGCACTTGCGCTTTCCTCCAGAGCGGTAGCAGCAGTGTCACGCAGTCCGCCGCGTGGATCAAAGGATCTATTGTTTTCCCTCGAGTCTTTCCCACTTAGCTTTCCCACGAGGCTTTCCCACAGGGCTGTCCCACGTGCACACGTGGTGGGAGTCGATCCTCGGCTTGAACGTCAATACAGTGCAGGGAAAACAGGTTCCTCTGGAATGGACTGACACATCTGGGGGACTCTTGGAATGGTGGCAGGACCCTGGAGTTCCTCTCGCCTTTCCTGTGGAGAGCGCCTCCTCTTGAGATGCGACGGGAACGCCGGGAATTCTTTCCCTACGAAACAGGGAAAGGATCCCTCATCTCGAGCTAGGAGGCGGAAACGGGGCTCCCCTGGATGTGTGCGGGACACCACGTGCTTCCTCTCGAGTGCAGACGGGTATGTCGGGGAACTTCTTGAGTTGCAGCAAGGGTGTGAAGGACCCTTTGGAAGTTCCAGTGGTTAGATGTGATTGGCCTCGAGAAGCCTCAGCGGAAATGGGCCTCATCTCGCCTGGAGGGCAAAACCTCCTGGATTTTCTCGAGTTGCGGCAGGTGCTCTCGACTTACGACGGGGACCTCAGGGACCCGCTCTGGTGGCCTCAGGAAAGGCCAGTCCCCATGCGAGTTCCTCGGGGGCCTCTCGGGATTCCTCTCCCGTCGATGCCGGGGCCTAAGACCTTGTGTGGAGTCGTGGCCGGAACCTGAGGATTCCTCTCCAGTGCTGACATGGATCTTGGGGTACTTCTGGAGTCTCCCCAGGGGAGTCAGTCCTCGTCTCGAATGCGGGCATG
Organism: Ovis canadensis; assembly: GCF_042477335.2. NCBI lineage: Eukaryota > Metazoa > Chordata > Mammalia > Artiodactyla > Bovidae > Ovis > Ovis canadensis. The sequence continues at coordinate 10,499,776 of NC_091262.1, forward strand.
CACTTGCGCTTTCCTCCAGAGCGGTAGCAGCAGTGTCACGCAGTCCGCCGCGTGGATCAAAGGATCTATGGTTTTCCCTCGAGTCTTTCCCACGAGGCTTTCCCACGAGGTTTTCCCACAGGGCTGTCCCACGTGCACACGTGGTGGGAGTCGATCCTCGGCTTGAACGTCAAGGCAGTGCAGGGAAAACAGGTTCCTCTGGAATGGACTGACACATCTGGGGGACTCTTGGAATGGTGGCACGACCCTGGAGTTCCTCTCGCCTTTCCTGTGGAGAGCGCCTCCTCTTGAGATGCGACGGGGACGCCGGGAATTCTTTCCCTAAGAAACAGGGAAAGGATCCCTCATCTCCAGCTATGAGGCGGAAACGGGGCTCCCCTGGATATGTGCGGGACACCACATGCTTCCTCTCGAGTGGAGACGGGTATGTCGGGGAACTTCTTGAGTTGCAGCAAGGGTGTGAAGGACCCTTTGAAAGTTCCAGTGGTTAGACGTGATTGGCCTCGAGAAGCCTCAGCGGAAATGGGCCTCATCTTGCCTGGAGGGCAAAACCTCCTGGATTTTTTCGAGTTGCGGCAGGTGCTCTCGACTTACGAAGGGGACCTCAGGGACCCGCTCTGGTGGCCTCAGGAAAGGCCAGTCCCCATGCGAGTTCCTCGGGGGCCTCTCGGGATTCCTTTCCCGTCGATGCCGGGGCCTAAGACCTTGTGTGGAGTCGGGGCCGGAACCTGAGGATTCCTCTCCAGTGCTGACATGGATCTTGGGGTACTTCTGGAGTCTCCCCAGGGGAGTCAGTCCTCGTCTCGAATGCGAGCATGCACTTGCGCTTTCCTCCAGAGCGGTAGCAGCAGTGTCACCCAGTCCCGCGTGGATCAAAGGATCTATGGTTTTCCCTCGAGTCTTTCCCACGAGGCTTTCCCACGAGGCTTTCCCACAGGGCTGTCCCACGTGCACACGTGGTGGGAGTCGATCCTCGTCTTGAACGTCAATTCAGTGCAGGGAAAACAGGTTCCTCTGGAATGGACTGACACATCTGGGGGACTCTTGGAATGGTGGCATGACCCTGGAGTTCCTCTCGCCTTTCCTGTGGAGAGCGCCTCCTCTTGAGATGCGACGGGAACGCCGGGAATTCTTTCCCTACGAAACAGGGAAAGGATCCCTCATCTCGAGCTAGGAGGCGGAAACGGGGCTCCCCTGGATGTGTGCGGGACCCCACGTGCTTCCTCTCGAGTGCAGACGGGTATGTCGGGGAACTTCTTGAGTTGCAGCAAGGGTGTGAAGGACCCTTTGGAAGTTCCAGTGGTTAGATGTGATTGGCCTCGAGAAGCCTCAGCGGAAATGGGCCTCATCTCGCCTGGAGGGCAAAACCTCCTGGATTTTCTCGAGTTGCGGCAGGTGCTCCCGACTTACGACGGGGACCTCAGGGACCCGCTCTGGTGGCCTCAGGACAGGCCAGTCCCCATGCGAGTTCATCGGGGGCCTCTCGGGATTCCTCTCCCGTCGATGCCGGGGCCTAAGACCTTGTGTGGAGTCGGGGCCGGAACCTGAGGATTCCTCTCCAGTGCTGACATGGATCTTGGGGTACTTCTGAAGTCTCCCCAGGGGAGTCAGTCCTCGTCTCGAATGCGGGCATGCAATTGCGCTTTCCTCCAGAGCGGTAGCAGCAGTGTCACGCAGTCCGCCGCGTGGATCAAAGGATCTATGGTTTTCCCTCGAGTCTTTCCCCCGAGGCTTTCCCACGAGGCTTTCCCACAGGGCTGTCCCACGTGCACACGTGGTGGGAGTCGATCCTCGGCTTGAACGTCAAGGCAGTGCAGGGAAAACAGGTTCCTCTGGAATGGACTGACACATCTGGGGGACTCTTGGAATGGTGGCACGACCCTGGAGTTCCTCTCGCCTTTCCTGTGGAGAGCGCCTCCTCTTGAGATGCGACGGGAACGCCGGGAATTCTTTCCCTACGAAACAGGGAAAGGATCCCTCATCTCGAGCTAGGAGGCGGAAACGGGGCTCCCCTGGATGTGTGCGGGACCCCACGTGCTGACTCTCGAGTGCAGACGGGTATGTCGGGGAACTTCTTGAGTTGCAGCAAGGGTGTGAAGGACCCTTTGGAAGTTCCAGTGGTTAGATGTGATTGGCCTCGAGAAGCCTCAGCGGAAATGGGCCTCATCTCGCCTGGAGGGCAAAACCTCCTGGATTTTCTCGAGTTGCGGCAGGTGCTCTCGACTTACGACGGGGACCTCAGGGACCCGCTCTGGTGGCCTCAGGAAAGGCCAGTCCCCATGCGAGTTCCTCGGGGGCCTCTCGGGATTCCTCTCCCGTCGATGCCGGGGCCTAAGACCTTGTGTGGAGTCGGGGCCAGAACCTGAGGATTCCTCTCCAGTGCTGACATGGATCTTGGGGTACTTCTGGAGTCTCCCCAGGGGAGTCAGTCCTCGTCTCGAATGCGGGCATGCACTTGCGCTTTCCTCCAGAGCGGTAGCAGCAGTGTCACGCACTCCGCCGCGTGGATCAAAGGATCTATGGTTTTCCCTCGAGTCTTTCCCACGAGCTTTTCCCACGAGGCTTACCCACAGGGCTGTCCCACGTGCACACGTGGTGGGAGTCGATCCTCGGCTTGAACGTCAAGGCAGTGCAGGGAAAACAGGTTCCTCTGGAATGGACTGACACATCTGGGGGACTCTTGGAATGGTGGCACGACCCTGGAGTTCCTCTCGCCTTTCCTGTGGAGAGCGCCTCCTCTTGAGATGCGAAGGGAACGCCGGGAATTCTTTCCCTACGAAACAGGGAAAGGATCCCTCATCTCGAGCTAGGAGGCGGAAACGGGGCTCCCCTGGATGTGTGCGGGACACCACGTGCTTCCTCTCGAATGGAGACGGGTATGTCAGGGAACTTCTTGAGTTGCAGCAAGGGTGTGAAGGACCCTTTGGAAGTTCCAGTGGTTAGACGTGATTAGCCTCGTGAAGCCTCAGCGGAAATGGGCCTCATCTCGCCTGGAGGGCAAAACCTCCTGGATTTTCTCGAGTTGAGGCAGGTGCTCTAGACTTACGATGGGGACCTCAGGGACCCGCTCTGGTGGCCTCAGGAAAGGCCAGTCCCCATGCGAGTTCCTCGGGGGCCTCTCGGGATTCCTCTCCCGTCGATGCCGGGGCCTAAGACCTTGTGTGGAGTCGGGGCCGGAACCTGAGGATTCCTCTCCAGTGCTGACATGGATCTTGGGGTTCTTCTGGAGTCTCCCCAGGTGAGTCAGTCCTCGTCTCGAATGCGGGCATGCACTTGCGCTTTCCTCCAGAGCGGTAGCAGCAGTGTCACGCAGTCCGCCGCGTGGATCAAAGGATCTATGGTTTTCCCTCGAGTCTTTCCCACGAGGCTTTCCCACGAGGCTTTCCCACAGGGCTGTCCCACGTGCACACGTGGTGGGAGTCGATCCTCGGCTTGAACGTCAAGGCAGTGCAGGGAAAACAGGTTCCTCTGGAATGGACTGACACATCTGGGGGACTCTTGGAATGGTGTCACGACCCTGGAGTTCCTCTCGCCTTTCCTGTGGAAAGCGCCTCCTCTTGAGATGCGTCGGGAACGCCGGGAATTCTTTCCCTACGAAACAGGGAAAGGATCCCTCATCTCGAGCTAGGAGGCGAAACGGGGCTCCCCTGGATGTGTGCGGGACACCACGTGCTTCCTCTGGAGTGCAGACGGGTATGTCGGGGAACTTCTTGAGCTGCAGCAAGGGTGTGAAGGACCCTTTGGAAGTTCCAGTGGTTAGACGTGATTGGCCTCGAGAAGCCTCAGCGGAAATCGGCCTCATCTCGCCTGGAGGGCAAAACCTCCTGGATTTTCTCGAGTTGCGGCAGGTGCTCTCGACTTACGACGGGGACCTCAGGGACCCGCTCTGGTGGCCTCAGGAAAGGCCAGTCCCCATGCGAGTTCCTCGGGGGCCTCTCGGGATTCCTCTCCCTTCGATGCAGGGGCCTAAGACCTTGTGTGGAGTCGGGGCCGGAACCTGAGGATTCCTCTCCAGTGCTGACATGGATCTTGGGGTACTTCTGGAGTCTCCCCAGGGGAGTCAGTCCTCGTCTCGAATGCGGGAATGCACTTGCGCTTTCCTCCAGAGCGGTAGCAGCAGTGTCACGCAGTCCGCCGCGTGGATCAAAGGATCTATGGTTTTCCCTCGAGTCTTTCCCACGAGGTTTCCCACGAGGCTTTCCCACAGGGCTGTCCCACGTGCACACGTGGTGGGAGTCGATCCTCGGCTTGAACGTCAAGGCAGTACAGGGAAACAGGTTCCTCTGGAATGGACTGACACATCTGGGGGACTCTTGGAATGGTGGCATGACCCTGGAGTTCCTCTCGCCTTTCCTGTGGAGAGCGCCTCCTCTTGAGATGCGACGGGAACGCCGGGAATTCTTTCCCTACGAAACAGGGAAAGGATCCCTCATCTCGAGCTAGGAGGCGGAAACGGGACTCCCCTCTATGTGTGCGGGAACCCACGTGCTTCCTCTCGAGTGGAGACGGGTATGTCGGGGAACTTCTTGAGTTGCAGCAATGGTGTGAAGGACCCTTTGGAAGTTCCAGTGGTTAGATGTGATTGGCCTCGAGATGCCTCAGCGGAAATGGGCCTCATCTCACCTGGAGGGCAAAACCTCCTGGATTTTCTCGAGTTGCAGCAGGTGCTCTCGACTTACGACGGGAACTTCAGGGACCCGCTCTGGTGGCCTCAGGAAAGGCCAGTCCCCATGCGAGTTCCTCGAGGGCCTCTCGGGATTCCTCTCCCATCGATGCCGGGGCCTAAGAACTTGTGTGGAGTCGTGGCCGGAACCTGAGGATTCCTCTCCAGTGCTGACATGGGTCTTGGGGTACTTCTGGAGTCTCCCCAGGGGAGTCAGTCCTCGTCTCGAATGCGGGCATGCACTTGCGCTTTCCTCCAGAGCGGTAGCAGCAGTGTCACGCAGTCCGCCGCGTGGATCAAAGGATCTATGGTTTTCCCTCGAGTCTTTCCCACTTAGCTTTCCCACGAGGCTTTCCCACAGGGCTGTCCCACGTGCACACGTGGTGGCAGTCGATCCTCGGCTTGAACGTCAAGGCAGTGCAGGGAAAACAGGTTCCTCTGGAATGGACTGACACATCTGGGGGACCCTTGGAATGGTGGCACGACCCTGGAGTTCCTCTCGCCTTTCCTGTGGAGAGCGCCTCCTCTTGAGATGCGACGGGAACGCCGGGAATTCTTTCCCTACGAAACAGGGAAAGGATCCCTCATCTCGAGCTAGGAGGCGGAAACGGGGCTCCCGTGGATGTGTGCGGGACCCCACGTGCTTCCTCTCGAGTGGAGACGGGTATGTCGGGGAACTTCTTGAGTTGCAGCAAGGGTGTGAAGGACCCTTTGGAAGTTCCAGTGGTTAGACGTGATTGGCCTCGAGAAGCCTCAGCGGAAATGGGCCTCATCTCGCCTGGAGGGCAAAACCTCCTGGATTTTCTCGAGTTGCGGCAGGTGCTCTCGACTTACGACGGGGACCTCAGGGAACCGCTCTGGTGGCCTCAGGAAAGGCCAGTCCCCATGCGAGTTCCTCGGGGGACTCTCGGGATTCCTCTCCCGTCGATGCCGGGGCCTAAGACCTTGTGTGGAGTCGTGGCCGGAACCTGAGGATTCCTCTCCAGTGCTGACATGGGTCTTGGGGTACTTCTGGAGTCTCCCCCGGGGAGTCAGTCCTCGTCTCGAATGCGGGCATGCACTTGCGCTTTCCTCCAGAGCGGTAGCAGCAGTGTCACGCAGTCCGCCGCGTGGATCAAAGGATCTATGGTTTTCCCTCGAGTCTTTCCCACTTAGCTTTCCCACGAGGCTTTCCCACAGGGCTGTCCCACGTGCACACGTGGTGGCAGTCGATCCTCGGCTTGAACGTCAAGGCAGTGCAGGGAAAACAGGTTCCTCTGGAATGGACTGACACATCTGGGGGACCCTTGGAATGGTGTCACGACCCTGGAGTTCCTCTCGCCTTTCCTGTGGAGAGCGCCTCCTCTTGAGATGCGACGGGAACGCCGGGAATTCTTTCCCTACGAAACAGGGAAAGGATCCCTCATCTCGAGCTAGGAGGCGGAAACGGGGCTCCCGTGGATGTGTGCGGGACCCCACGTGCTTCCTCTCGAGTGGAGACGGGTATGTCGGGGAACTTCTTGAGTTGCAGCAAGGGTGTGAAGGACCCTTTGGAAGTTCCAGTGGTTAGACGTGATTGGCCTCGAGAAGCCTCAGCGGAAATGGGCCTCATCTCGCCTGGAGGGCAAAACCTCCTGGATTTTCTCGAGTTGCGGCAGGTGCTCTCGACTTACGACGGGGACCTCAGGGAACCGCTCTGGTGACCTCAGGAAAGGCCAGTCCCCATGCGAGTTCCTCGGGGGTCTCTCGGGATTCCTCTCCCGTCGATGCCGGGGCCTAAGACCTTGTGTGGAGTCGGGGCCGGAACCTGAGGATTCCTCTCCAGTGCTGACATGGATCTTGGGGTACTTCTGGAGTCTCCCCAGGGGAGTCAGTCCTCGTCTCGAATGCGGGCATGCACTTGCGCTTTCCTCCAGAGCGGTAGCAGCAGTGTCACGCAGTCTGCCGCGTGGATCAAAGGACCTATGGTTTTCCCTCGAGTCTTTCCCACGAGGCTTTCCCACGAGGCTTTCCCACAGGGCTGTCCCACGTGCACACGTGGTGGGAGTCGATCCTCGGCTTGAACGTCAAGGCAGTGCAGGGAAAACAGGTTCCTCTGGAATGGACTGACACATCTGGGGGACTCTTGGAATGGTGTCACGACCCTGGAGTTCCTCTCGCCTTTCCTGTGGAGAGCCCCTCCTCTTGAGATTCGACGGGAACGCCGGGAATTCTTTCCCTACGAAACAGGGAAAGGATCCCTCATCTCGAGCTAGGAGGCGGAAACGGTGCTCCCCTGGATGTGTGCGGGACCCCACGTGCTTGTCTCGAGTGCCGACGGGTATGTCGGGGAACTTCTTCAGTTGCAGTAATGGTGTGAAGGACCCTTTGGAAGTTCCAGTGGTTAGATGCGATTGGCCTCGAGAAGCCTCAGCGGAAATGGGCCTCATCTGGCCTGGAGGGCAAAACCTCCTGGATTTTCTCGAGTTGCGGCAGGTGCTCTCGACTTACGACGGGGACCTCAGGGAACCGCTCTGGTGGCCTCAGGAAAGGCCAGTCCCCATGCGAGTTCCTCGGGGGCCTCTCGGGATTACTCTCCCGTCGATTCCGGGGCCTAAGACCTTGTGTGGAGTCGGGGCCGGAACCTGAGGATTCCTCTCCAGTGCTGACATGGATCTTGGGGTACTTCTGGAGTCTCCCCAGGGGAGTCAGTCCTCGTCTCGAATGCGGGCATGCACTTGCGCTTTCCTCCAGAGCGGTAGCAGCAGTGTCACGCAGTCCTCCGCGTGGATCAAAGATCTATGGTTTTCCCTCGAGTCTTTCCCACGAGGCTTTCCCACGAGGCTTTCCCACAGGGCTGTCCCACGTGCACACGTGGTGGGAGTCGATCCTCGGCTTGAACGTCAAGGCAGTGCAGGGAAAACAGGTTCCTCTGGAATGGACTGACACATCTATGGGACTCTTGGAATGGTGGCACGACCCTGGAGTTCCTCTCGCCTTTCCTGTGGAGAGCGCCTCCTCTTGAGATTCGACGGGAACGCCGGGAAATCTTTCCCTAAGAAGCAGGGAAAGGATCCCTCATCTCGAGCTAGGAGGCGGAAACGGGGCTCCCCTGGATGTGTGCGGGACACCACGTGCTTCCTCTCGAGTGCAGACGGGTATGTCGGGGAACTTCTTGAGTTGCAGCAAGGGTGTGAAGGACCCTTTGGAAGTTCCAGTGGTTAGATGTGATTGGCCTCGAGAAGCCTCAGCGGAAATGGGCCTCATCTCGCCTGGAGGGCAAAACCTCCTGGATTTTCTCGAGTTGCGGCAGATGCTCTCCACTTACGACGGGGACCTCAGGGACCCGCTCTGGTGGCCTCAGGACAGGCCAGTCCCCATGCGAGTTCCTCGCGGGCGTCTCGGGATTCCTCTCCCGTCGATGCCGGGGCCTAAGACCTTGTGTGGAGTCGGGGCCGGAACCTGAGGATTCCTCTCCAGTGCTGACATGGATCTTGGGGTACTTCTGGAGTCTCCCCAGGGGAGTCAGTCCTCGTCTCGAATGCGGGCATGCACTTGCGCTTTCCTCCAGAGCGGTAGCAGCAGTGTCACGCAGTCCGCCGCGTGGATCAAAGGATCTATGTTTTTCCCTCGAGTCTTTCCCACGAGGCTTTCCCACGAGGCTTTCCCACAGGGCTGTCCCACGTGCACACGTGGTGGGAGTCGATCCTCGGCTTGAACGTCAAGGCAGTGCAGGGAAAACAGGTTCCTCTGGAATGGACTGACTCATCTGGGGGACTCTTGGAATGGTGGCAAGACCCTGGAGTTCCTCTCGCCTTTCCTGTGGAGAGCGCCTCCTCTTGAGATGCGACGGGAACGCCGGGAATTCTTTCCCTACGAAACAGGGAAAGGATCCCTCATCTCGAGATAGGAGGCGGAAACGGGGCTCCCCTGGATGTGTGCGGGACACCACGTGCTTCCTCTCGAGTGCAGACGGGTATGTCGGGGAACTTCTTGAGTTGCAGCAAGGGTGTGAAGGACCCTTTGGAAGTTCCAGTGGTTAGATGTGATTGGCCTCGAGAAGCCTCAGCGGAAATGGGCCTCATCTCGCCTGGAGGGCAAAACCTCCTGGATTTTCTCGAGTTGCGGCAGGTGCTCTCGACTTACGACGGGGACCTCAGGGACCCGCTCTGGTGGCCGCAGGAAAGGCCAGTCCCCTTGCGAGTTCCTCGGGGGCCTCTCGGGATTCCTCTCCCGTCGATGCCGGGGCCTAAGACCTTGTGTGGAGTCGGGGCCGGAACCTGAGGATTCCTCTCCAGTGCTGACATGTATCTTGGGGTACTTCTGGAGTCTCCCCAGGGGAGTCAGTCCTCATCTCGAATGCGGGCATGCACTTGCGCTTTCCTCCAGAGTGGTAGCAGCAGTGTCACGCAGTCCGCCGCGTGGATCAAAGGATCTATGGTTTTCCCTCGAGTCTTTCCCACGAGGCTTTCCCACGAGGCTTTCCCACAGGGCTGTCCCACGTGCACACGTGGTGGGAGTCGATCCTCGGCTTGAACGTCAAGGCAGTGCAGGGAAAACAGGTTCCTCTGGAATGGACTGACACATCTGGGGGACTCTTGGAATGGTGGCACGACCCTGGAGTTCCTCTCGCCTTTCCTGTGGAGAGCGCCTCCTCTTGAGATGCGACGGGAACGCCGGGAATTCTTTCCCTACGAAACAGGGAAAGGATCCCACATCTCGAGCTAGGAGGCGGAAACGGGGCTCCCCTGGATGTGTGCGGGACACCACGTGCTTCCTCTCGAGTGCAGACGGGTATGTCGGGGAACTTCTTGAGTTGCAGCAATGGTGTGAAGGACCCTTTGGAAGTTCCAGTGGTTAGATGTGATTGGCCTCGAGAAGCCTCAGCGGAAATGGGCCTCATCTCGACTGGAGGGCATAACCTCCTGGATTTTCTCGAGTTGCGGCAGTTGCTCTCGACTTACGACGGGGACCTCAGGGAACCGCTCTGGTGGCCTCAGGAAAGGCCAGACCCCATGCGAGTTCCTCGGGGGCGTCTCGGGATTCCTCTCCCGTCGATGCTGGGGCCTAAGACCTTGTGTGGAGTCGGGGCCGGAACCTGAGGATTCCTCTCCAGTGCTGACATGGATCTTGGGGTACTTCTGGAGTCTCCCCAGGGGAGTCAGTCCTTGTCTCGAATTCGGGCATGCACTTGCGCTTTCCTCCAGAGCGGTAGCAGCAGTGTCATGCAGTCCGCCGCGTGGATCAAAGGATCTATGGTTTTCCCTCGAGTCTTTCCCAATTAGCTTACCCACGAGGCTTTCCCATAGGGCTGTCCCACGTGCACACGTGGTGGGAGTTGATCCTCGGCTTGAACGTCAATACAGTGCAGGGAAAACAGGTTCCTCTGGAATGGACTGACACATCTGGGGGACTCTTGGAATGGTGGCATGACCCTGGAGTTCCTCTCGCCTTTCCTGTGGAGAGCGCCTCCTCTTGAGATGCGACGGGAACGCCGGGAATTCTTTCCCTACGAAACAGGGAAAGGATCCCTCATCTCGAGCTAGGAGGCGGAAACGGGGCTCCCCTGGATGTGTGCGGGACACCACGTGCTTCCTCTGGAGTGCAGACGGGTATGTCGGGGAACTTCTTGAGTTGGAGCAAGGGTGTGAAGGACCCTTTGGAAGTTCCAGTGGTTAGATGTGATTGGCCTCGAGAAGCCTCAGCGGAAATGGGCCTCATCTCGCCTGGAGGGCAAAACCTCCTGGACTTTCTCGAGTTGCGGCAGGTGCTCTCGACTTACGACGGGGACCTCAGGGACCCGCTCTGGTGGCCTCAGGAAAGGCCAGTCCCCATGCGAGTTCCTCGGGGGCCTCTCGGGATTCCTCTCCCGTCGATGCCGGGGCCTAAGACCTTGTGTGGAGTCGTGGCCGGAACCTGAGGATTCCTCTCCAGTGCTGACATGGATCTTGGGGTACTTCTGGAGTCTCCCCAGGGGAGTCAGTCCTCGTCTCGAATGCGGGCATGCACTTGCGCTTTCCTCCAGAGCGGTAGCAGCAGTGTCACGCAGTCCGCCGCGTGGATCAAAGGATCTATGGTTTTCCCTCGAGTCTTTCCCACGAGGCTTTCCCACGAGGTTTTCCCACAGGGCTGTCCCACGTGCACACGTGGTGGGAGTCGATCCTCGGCTTGAACGTCAAGGCAGTGCAGGGAAAACAGGTTGCTCTGGAATGGACTGACACATCTGGGGGACTCTTGGAATGGTGGCACGACCCTGGAGTTCCTCTCGCCTTTCCTGTGGAGAGCGCCTCCTCTTGAGATGCGACGGGAACGCCGGGAATTCTTTCCCTACGAAACAGGGAAAGGATCCCTCATCTCGAGCTAGGAGGCGGAAACGGGGCTCCCCTGGATATGTGCGGGACACCACATGCTTCCTCTCGAGTGGAGACGGGTATGTCGGGGAACTTCTTGAGTTGCAGCAAGGGTGTGAAGGACCCTTTGAAAGTTCCAGTGGTTAGACGTGATTGGCCTCGAGAAGCCTCAGCGGAAATGGGCCTCATCTTGCCTGGAGGGCAAAACCTCCTGGATTTTTTCGAGTTGCGGCAGGTGCTCTCGACTTATGAAGGGGACCTCAGGGACCCGCTCTGGTGGCCTCAGGAAAGGCCAGTCCCCATGCGAGTTCCTCGGGGGCCTCTCGGGATTCCTTTCCCGTCGATGCCGGGGCCTAAGACCTTGTGTGGAGTCGGGGCCGGAACCTGAGGATTCCTCTCCAGTGCTGACATGGATCTTGGGGTACTTCTGGAGTCTCCCCAGGGGAGTCAGTCCTCGTCTCGAATGCGAGCATCCACTTGCGCTTTCCTCCAGAGCGGTAGCAGCAGTGTCACGCAGTCCCGCGTGGATCAAAGGATCTATGGTTTTCCCTCGAGTCTTTCCCACGAGGCTTTCCCACGAGGCTTTCCCACAGGGCTGTCCCACGTGCACACGTGGTGGGAGTCGATCCTCGTCTTGAACGTCAATTCAGTGCAGGGAAAACAGGTTCCTCTGGAATGGACTGACACATCTGGGGGACTCTTGGAATGGTGGCATGACCCTGGAGTTCCTCTCGCCTTTCCTGTGGAGAGCGCCTCCTCTTGAGATGCGACGGGAACGCCGGGAATTCTTTCCCTACGAAACAGGGAAAGGATCCCTCATCTCGAGCTAGGAAGCGGAAACGGGGCTCCCCTGGATGTGTGCGGGACACCACGTGCTTCCTCTCAAGTGCAGACGGGTATGCCGGGGAACTTCTTGAGTTGCAGCAAGGGTGTGAAGGACCCTTTGGAAGTTCCAGTGGTTAGATGTGATTGGCCTCCAGAAGCCTCAGCGGAAATGGGCCTCATCTCGCCTGGAGGGCAAAACCTCCTGGATTTTCTCGAGTTGCGGCAGGTGCTCTCGACTTACGACGGGGACCTCAGGGACCCGCTCTGGTGGCCTCAGGACAGGCCAGTCCCCATGCGAGTTCATCGGGGGCCTCTCGGGATTCCTCTCCCGTCGATGCCGGGGCCTAAGACCTTGTGTGGAGTCGGGGCCGGAACCTGAGGATTCCTCTCCCGTGCTGACATGGATCTTGGGGTACTTCTGAAGTCTCCCCAGGGGAGTCAGTCCTCGTCTCGAATGCGAGCATGCACTTGCGCTTTCCTCCAGAGCGGTAGCAGCAGTGTCACGCAGTCCGCCGCGTGGATCAAAGGATCTATGGTTTTCCCTCGAGTCTTTCCCCCGAGGCTTTCCCACGAGGCTTTCCCACAGGGCTGTCTCACGTGCACACGTGGTGGGAGTCGATCCTCGGCTTGAACGTCAATACAGTGCAGGGAAAACTGGTTCCTCTGGAATGGACTGACACATCTGGGGGACTCTTGGAATGGTGGCATGACCCTGGAGTTCCTCTCGCCTTTCCTGTGGAGAGCGCCTCCTCTTGAGATGCGACGGGAACGCCGGGAATTCTTTCCCTACAAAACAGGAAAAGGATCCCTCATCTCGAGCTAGGAGGCGGAAACGGGGCTCCCCTGGATGTGTGCGGGACCCCACGTGCTTCCTCTCGAGTGGAGACGGGTATGTCGGGGAACTTCTTGAGTTGCAGCAATGGTGTGAAGGACCCTTTGGAAGTTCCAGTGGTTAGATGTGATTGGCCTCGAGAAGCCTCAGCGGAAATGGGCCTCATCTCGCCTGGAGGGCAAAACCTCCTGGATTTTCTCGAGTTGCGGCAGGTGCTCTCGACTTACGACGGGGACCTCAGGGACCCGCTCTGGTGGCCTCAGGAAAGGCCAGTCCCCATGCGAGTTCCTCGGGGGCCTCTCGGGATTCCTCTCCCGTCGATGCCGGGGCCTAAGACCTTGTGTGGAGTCGGGGCCGGAACCTGAGGATTCCTCTCCAGTGCTGACATGGATCTTGGGGTAATTCTGGAGTCTCCCCAGGGGAGTCAGTCCTCGTCTCGAATGCGGGCATGCATTGCGCTTTCTCCAGAGCGGTAGCAGCAGTGTCTCGCAGTCCGCCGCGTGGATCAAAGGATCTATGGTTTTCCCTCGAGTCTTTACCACGAGGCTTTCCCACGAGGCTTTCCCACAGGGCTGTCCCACGTGCACACGTGGTGGGAGTCGATCCTCGGCTTGAACGTCAAGGCAGTGCAGGGAAAACAGGTTCCTCTGGAATGGACTGACTCATCTGGGGGACTCTTGGAATGGTGGCACGACCCTGGAGTTCCTCTCGCCTTTCCTGTGGAAAGCGCCTCCTCTTGAAATGCGACGGGAACGCCGGGAATTCTTTCCCTACGAAACAGGGAAAGGATCCCTCATCTCGAGCTAGGAGGCGGAAACGGGGCTCCCCTGGATGTGTGCGGGACACCACGTGCTTCCTCTCGAGTGCAGACGGGTATGTCGGGGAACTTCTTGAGTTGCAGCAAGGGTGTGAAGGACCCATTGGAAGTTCCAGTGGTTAGATGTGATTGGCCTCGAGAAGCCTCAGCGGAAATGGGCCTCATCTCGCCTGGAGGGCAAAACCTCCTGGATTTTCTCGAGTTGCGGCAGGTGCTCTCGACTTACGACGGGGACCTCAGGGACCCGCTCTGGTGGCCTCAGGAAAGGCCAGTCCCCATGCGAGTTCCTCGGGGGCCTCTCGGGATTCCTCTCCCGTCGATGCCGGGGCCTAAGACCTTGTGTGTAGTCGGGGCCGGAACCTGAGGATTCCTCTCCAGTGCTGACATGGATCTTGGGGTACTTCTGGAGTCTCCCCAGGGGAGTCAGTCCTCGTCTCGAATGCGGGCATGCACTTGCGCTTTCCTCCAGAGCGGTAGCAGCAGTGTCACGCAGTCCGCCGCGTGGATCAAAGGATCTATGGTTTTCCCTCGAGTCTTTCCCACGAGGCTTTCCCACGAGGCTTTCCCACAGGGCTGTCCCACGTGCACACGTGGTGGGAGTCGATCCTCGGCTTGAACGTCAAGGCAGTGCAGGGAAAACATGTTCCTCTGGAATGGACTGACACATCTGGGGGACTCTTGGAATGGTGTCACGACCCTGGAGTTCCTCTCGCCTTTCCTGTGGAGAGCGCCTCCTCCTGAGATGCGGCGGGAACGCCGGGAATTCTTTCCCTATGAAACAGGGAAAGGATCCCTCATCTCGAGCTAGGAGGCGGAAACGGGGCTCCCCTGGATGTGTGCGGGACCCATGTGCTTCCTCTCGAGTGGAGACGGGTATGTCGGGGAACTTCTTGAGTTGCAGCAAGGGTGTGAAGGACCCTTTGGAAGTTCCAGTGGTTAGACGTGATTAGCCTCGAGAAGCCTCAGCGGAAATGGGCCTCATCTCGCCTGGAGGGCAAAACCTCCTGGATTTTCTCGAGTTGCGGCAGGTGCTCTCGACTTACGACGGGGACCTCAGGGAACCGCTCTGGTGGCCTCAGGAAAGGCCAGTCCCCATGCGAGTTCCTCGGGGGCCTCTCGGGATTCCTCTCACGTCGATGCCGGCGCCTAAGACCTTGTGTGGAATCGGGGCCGGAACCTGAGGATTCCTCTCCAGTGCTGACATGGATCTTGGGGTATTTCTGGAGTCTCCCCAGGGGAGTCAGTCCTAGTCTCGAATGCGGGCATGCACATGCGCTTTCCTCCAGAGCGGTAGCAGCAGTGTCACGCAGTCCGCCGCGTGGATCAAAGGATCCATGGTTTTCCCTCGAGTCTTTCCCACAGGGCTGTCCCACGTGCACACGTGGTGGGAGTCGATCCTCGGCTTGAACGTCAAGGCAGTGCAGGGAAAACAGGTTCCTCTGGAATGGACTGACACATCTGGGGGACTCTTGGAATGGTGGCACGACCCTGGAGTTCCTCTCCCCTTTCCTGTGGAGAGCGCCTCCTCTTGAGATGCGACGGGAACGCCGGGAATTCTTTCCCTACGAAACAGGGAAAGGATCCCTCATCTCGAGCTAGGAGGCGGAAACGGGGCTGCCCTGGATGTGTGCGGGACCCACGTGCTTCCTCTCGAGTGGAGACGGGTATGTCGGGGAACTTCTTGAGTTACAGCAATGGTGTGAAGGACCCTTTGGAAGTTCCAGTGGTTAGATGTGATTAGCCTCGAGAAGCCTCAGCGGAAATGGGCCTCATCTCGCCTGGAGGGCAAAACCTCCTGGATTTTCTCGAGTTGCGGCAGGTGCTCTCGACTTACGACGGGGACCTCAGGGACCCGCTCTGGTGGCCTCAGGAAAGGCCAGTCCCCATGCGAGTTCCTCGGGGGCCTCTCGGGATTCCTCTCCCGTCGATGCCGGGGCCTAAGACCTTGTGTGGAGTCGGGGCCGGAACCTGAGGATTCCTCTCCAGTGCTGACATGGATCTTGGGGTACTTCTGGAGTCTCCCCAGGGGAGTCAGTCCTCGTCTCGAATGCGGGCATGCACTTGCGCTTTCCTCCAGAGCGGTAGCAGCAGTGTCACGCAGTTCGCCGCGTGGATCAAAGGATCTATGGTTTTCCCTCGAGTCTTTCCCACGAGGCTTTCCCACGAGGCTTTCCCACAGGGCTGTCCCACGTGCACACGTGGTGGGAGTCGATCCTCGGCTTGAACGTCAAGGCAGTGCAGGGAAAACAGGTTCCACTGGAATGGACTGACTCATCTGGGGGACTCTTGGAATGGTGGCACGACGCTGGAGTTCCTCTCGCCATTCCTGTGGAGAGCGCCTCCTCTTGAGATGCGACGGGAACGCCGGGAATTCTTTCCCTACGAAACAGGGAAAGGATCCCTCATCTCGAGCTAGGAGGCGGAAACGGGGCTCCCCTGGATGTGTGCGGGACCCACGTGCTTCCTCTCGAGTGGAGACGGGTATGTCGGGGAACTTCTTGAGTTGTAGCAAGGGTGTGAAGGACCCTTTGGAAGTTCCAGTGGTTAGACGTGATTAGCCACGAGAAGCCTCAGCGGAAATGGGCCTCATCTCGCCTGGAGGGCAAAACCTCCTGGATTTTCTCGAGTTGCGGCAGGTGCTCTCGACTTACAACGGGGACCTCAGGGAACCGCTCTGGTGGCCTCAGGAAAGGCCAGTCCCCATGCGAGTTCCTCGGGGGCGTCTCGGGATTCCTCTCCCGTCGATGCCGGGGCCTAAGACCTTGTGTGGAGTCGGGGCCGGAACCTGAGGATTCCTCTCCAGTGCTGACATGGATCTTGGGGTACTTCTGGAGTCTCCCCAGGGGAGTCAGTCCTCGTCTCGAATGCGGGCATGCATTGCGCTTTCCTCCAGAGCGGTAGCAGCAGTGTCTCGCATTCCGCCGCGTAGATAAAGGATCTATGGTTTTCCCTCGAGTCTTTCCCATGAGGCTTTCCCACGAGGCTTTCCCACAGGGCTGTCCCACGTGCACACGTGGTGGGAGTCGATCCTCGGCTTGAACGTCAAGGCAGTGCAGGGAAAACAGGTTCCTCTGGAATGGACTGACACATCTGGGGGACTCTTGGAATGGTGGCACGACCCTGGAGTTCCTCTCGACTTTCCTGTGGAGAGCGCCTCCTCTTGAGATGCGACGGGAACGCCGGGAATTCTTTCCCTACGAACCAGGGAAAGGATCCCTCATCTCGAGCTAGGAGGCGGAAACGGGGCTCCCCTGGATGTGTGCGGGACACCACGTGCTTCCTCTCGAGTGGAGTCGGGTATGTCGGGGAACTTCTTGAGTTGCAGCAAGGGTGTGAAGGACCCTTTGGAAGTTCCAGTGGTTAGATGTGATTGGCCTCGAGAAGCCTCAGCGGAAATGGGCCTCATCTCGCCTGGGGGGCAAAACCTCCTGGATTATTTCGAGTTGCGGCAGGTGCTCTCGACTTACGACGGGGACCTCAGGGACCCGCTCTGGTGGCCTCAGGAAAGGCCAGTCCCCATGCGAGTTCCTCGGGGGCCACGTGCACACGTGGTGGGAGTCGATCCTCGGCTTGAACGTCAAGGCAGTGCAGGGAAAACAGTGGAGGAACAGTGTGAGTTCCTCGGGGGCGTCTCGGGATTCCTCTCCCGTCGATGCCGGAGACTAAGACCTTGTGTGGAGTCGGGGCCGGAACCTGAGGATTCCTCTCCAGTACTGACATGGATCTTGGGGTACTTCTGGAGTCTCCCCAGGGGAGTCAGTCCTCGTCTCGAATGCGGGCATGCACTTGCGCTTTCCTCCAGAGCGGTAGCAGCAGTGTCACGCTGTCCGCCGCGTGGATCAAAGGATCTATGGTTTTCCCTCGAGTCTTTCCCACGAGGCTTTCCCACGAGGCTTTCCCACAGGGCTGTCCCACGTGCACACGTGGTGGGAGTCGATCCTCGGCTTGAACGTCAAGGCAGTGCAGGGAAAACAGGTTCCTCTGGAATGGACTGACACATCTGGGGGACTCTTGGAATGGTGTCTCGACCCTGGAGTTTCTCTCGCCTTTCCTGTGGAGAGCACCTCCTCTTGAGATGCGACGGGAACGCCGGGAATTCTTTCCCTACGAACCAGGGAAAGGATCCCTCATCTCGAGCTAGGAGGCGGAAACGGGGCTCCCCTGGATGTGTGCGGGACCCTCGTGCTTCCTCTCGAGTGGAGACGGGTATGTCGGGGAACTTCTTGAGTTGCAGCAAGGGTGTGAAGGACCCTTTGGAAGTTCCAGTGGTTAGACGTGATTAGCCTCGAGAAGCCTCAGCGGAAATGGGCCTCATCTCGCCTGGAGGGCAAAACCTCCTGGATTTTCTCGAGTTGTGGCAGGTGCTCTCGACTTACGACGTTGACCTCAGGGAACCGCTCTGGTGGCCTCAGGAAAGGCCAGTCCCCATGCAAGTTCCTCGGGGGCGTCTCGGGATTCCTCTCCCGTCGATGCCGGGGCCTAAGACCTTGTGTGGAGTCGGGGCCGGAACCTGAGGATTCCTCTCCAGTGCTGACATGGATCTTGGGGTACTTCTGGAGTCTCCCCAGGGGAGTCAGTCCTCGTCTCGAATGCGGGCATGCATTGCGCTTTCCTCCAGAGCGGTAGCAGCAGTGTCACGCAGTCCGCCGCGTAGATCAAAGGATCTATGGTTTTCCCTCGAGTCTTTCCCACGAGGCTTTCCCACGAGGCTTTCCCACAGGGCTGTCCCACGTGCACACGTGGTGGGAGTCGATCCTCGGCATGAACGTCAAGGCAGTGCAGGGAAAACAGGTTCCTCTGGAATGGACTGACACATCTGGGGGACTCTTGGAATGGTGGCACGACCCTGGAGTTCCTCTCGCCTTTCCTGTGGAGAGCGCCTCCTCTTGAGATGCGACGGGAACGCCGGGAATTCTTTCCCTACGAAACAGGGAAAGGATCCCTCATCTCGAGCTAGGAGGCGGAAACGGGGCTCCCCTGGATGTGTGCGGGACACCACGTGCTTCCTCTCGAGTGGAGACGGGTATGTCGGGGAACTTCTTGAGTTGCAGCAAGTGTGTGAAGGACCCTTTGGAAGTTCCAGTGGTTAGATGTGGTTGGCCTCGAGAAGCCTCAGCGGAAATGGGCCTCATCTCGCCTGGAGGGCAAAACCTCCTGGATTTTCTCGAGTTGCGGCAGGTGCTCTCGACTTACGACGGGGACCTCAGGGACCCGCTCTGGTGGCCTCAGGAAAGGCCAGTCCCCATGCGAGTTCCTCGGGGGCCTCTCGGGATTCCTCTCCCGTCGATGCCGGGGCCTAAGACCTTGTGTGGAGTCGGGGCCGGAACCTGAGGATTCCTCTCCAGTACTGACATGGATCTTGGGGTACTTCTGGAGTCTCCCCAGGGGAGTCAGTCCTCGTCTCGAATGCGGGCATGCACTTGCGCTTTCCTCCAGAGCGGTAGTAGCAGTGTCACTCAGTCCGCCGCGTGGATCAAAGGATCTATGGTTTTCCCTCGAGTGTTTCCCACGAGTCTTTCCCACGAGGCTTTCCCACAGGGCTGTCCCACGTGCACACGTGGTGGGAGTCGATCCTCGGCTTGAACGTCAAGGCAGTGCAGGGAAAACAGGTTCCTCTGGAATGGACTGACACATCTGGGGGACTCTTGGAATGGTGTCACGACCCTGGAGTTCCTCTCGCCTTTCCTGTGGAGAGCACCTCCTCTTGAGATGCGACGGGAACGCCGGGAATTCTTTCCCTACGAAACAGGGAAAGGATCCCTCATCTCGAGCTAGGAGGCGGAAACGGGGCTCCCCTGGATGTGTGCGGGACCCCACGTGCTTCCTCTCGAGTGGAGACGGGTATGTCGGGGAACTTCTTGAGTTGCAGCAAGGGTGTGAAGGATCCTTTGGAAGTTCCAGTGGTTAGACGTGATTGGCCTCGAGAAGCCTCAGCGGAAATGGGCCTCATCTCGCCTGGAGGGCAAAACCTCCTGGATTTTCTCAAGTTGCGGCAGGTGCTCTCGACTTACGACGGGGACCTCAGGGACCCGCTCTGGTGGCCTCAGGAAAGGCCAGTCCCCATGCGAGTTCCTCGGGGGCCTCTCGGGATTCCTCTCCCGTCGATGCCGGGGCCTAAGACCTTGTGTGGAGTCGGGGCCGGAACCTGAGGATTCCTCTCCAGTGCTGACATGGATCTTGGGGTAATTCTGGAGTCTCCCCAGGGGAGTCAGTCCTCGTCTCGAATGCGGGCATGCATTGCGCTTTCTCCAGAGCGGTAGCAGCAGTGTCTCGCAGTCCGCCGCGTGGATCAAAGGATCTATGGTTTTCCCTCGAGTCTTTACCACGAGGCTTTCCCACGAGGCTTTCCCACAGGGCTGTCCCACGTGCACACGTGGTGGGAGTCGATCCTCGGCTTGAACGTCAAGGCAGTGCAGGGAAAACAGGTTCCTCTGGAATGGACTGACTCATCTGGGGGACTCTTGGAATGGTGGCACGACCCTGGAGTTCCTCTCGCCTTTCCTGTTGAAAGCGCCTCCTCTTGAGATGCGACGGGAACGCCGGGAATTCTTTCCCTACGAAACAGGGAAAGGATCCCTCATCTCGAGCTAGGAGGCGGAAACGGGGCTCCCCTGGATGTGTGCGGGACACCACGTGCTTCCTCTCGAGTGCAGACGGGTATGTCGGGGAACTTCTTGAGTTGCAGCAAGGGTGTGAAGGACCCATTGGAAGTTCCAGTGGTTAGATGTGATTGGCCTCGAGAAGCCTCAGCGGAAATGGGCCTCATCTCGCCTGGAGGGCAAAACCTCCTGGATTTTCTCGAGTTGCGGCAGGTGCTCTCGACTTACGACGGGGACCTCAGGGACCCGCTCTGGTGGCCTCAGGAAAGGCCAGTCCCCATGCGAGTTCCTCGGGGGCCTCTCGGGATTCCTCTCCCGTCGATGCCGGGGCCTAAGACCTTGTGTGTAGTCGGGGCCGGAACCTGAGGATTCCTCTCCAGTGCTGACATGGATCTTGGGGTACTTCTGGAGTCTCCCCAGGGGAGTCAGTCCTCGTCTCGAATGCGGGCATGCACTTGTGCTTTCCTCCAGAGCGGTAGCAGCAGTGTCACGCAGTCCGCCGCGTGGATCAAAGGATCTATGGTTTTCCCTCGAGTCTTTCCCACGAGGCTTTCCCACGAGGCTTTCCCACAGGGCTGTCCCACGTGCACACGTGGTGGGAGTCGATCCTCGGCTTGAACGTCAAGGCAGTGCAGGGAAAACATGTTCCTCTGGAATGGACTGACACATCTGGGGGACTCTTGGAATGGTGTCACGACCCTGGAGTTCCTCTCGCCTTTCCTGTGGAGAGCGCCTCCTCCTGAGATGCGGCGGGAACGCCGGGAATTCTTTCCCTATGAAACAGGGAAAGGATCCCTCATCTCGAGCTAGGAGGCGGAAACGTGGCTCCCCTGGATGTGTGCGGGACCCATGTGCTTCCTCTCGAGTGGAGACGGGTATGTCGGGGAACTTCTTGAGTTGCAGCAAGGGTGTGAAGGACCCTTTGGAAGTTCCAGTGGTTAGACGTGATTAGCCTCGAGAAGCCTCAGCGGAAATGGGCCTCATCTCGCCTGGAG
The DNA here is from genome assembly GCF_042477335.2 of Ovis canadensis. Lineage (NCBI taxonomy): Eukaryota > Metazoa > Chordata > Mammalia > Artiodactyla > Bovidae > Ovis > Ovis canadensis. The sequence goes on from NC_091262.1 coordinate 10,520,815, forward strand.
GGCAAAACCTCCTGGATTTTCTCGAGTTGCGGCATGTGCTCTCGACTTACGACGGGGACCTCAGGGAACCGCTCTGGTGGCCTCAGGAAAGGCCAGTCCCCATGCGAGTTCCTCGGGGGCCTCTCGGGATTCCTATCACGTCGATGCCGGCGCCTAAGATCTTGTGTGGAATCGGGGCCGGAACCTGAGGATTCCTCTCCAGTGCTGACATGGATCTTGGGGTATTTCTGGAGTCTCCCCAGGGGAGTCAGTCCTAGTCTCGAATGCGGGCATGCACATGCGCTTTCCTCCAGAGCGGTAGCAGCAGTGTCACGCAGTCCGCCGCGTGGATCAAAGGATCCATGGTTTTCCCTCGAGTCTTTCCCACAGGGCTGTCCCACGTGCACACGTGGTGGGAGTCGATCCTCGGCTTGAACCTCAAGGCAGTGCAGGGAAAACAGGTTCCTCTGGAATGGACTGACACATCTGGGGGACTCTTGGAATGGTGGCACGACCCTGGAGTTCCTCTCCCCTTTCCTGTGGAGAGCGCCTCCTCTTGAGATGCGACGGGAACGCCGGGAATTCTTTCCCTACGAAACAGGGAAAGGATCCCTCATCTCGAGCTAGGAGGCGGAAACGGGGCTCCCCTGGATGTGTGCGGGACCCACGTGCTTCCTCTCGAGTGGAGACGGGTATGTCGGGGAACTTCTTGAGTTACAGCAATGGTGTGAAGGACCCTTTGGAAGTTCCAGTGGTTAGACGTGATTAGCCTCGAGAAGCCTCAGCGGAAATGGGCCTCATCTCGCCTGGAGGGCAAAACCTCCTGGATTTTCTCGAGTTGCGGCAGGTGCTCTCGACTTACGACGGGGACCTCAGGGACCCGCTCTGGTGGCCTCAGGAAAGGCCAGTCCCCATGCGCGTTCCTCGGGGGCGTCTCGGGATTCCTCTCCCGTCGATGCCGGGGCCTAAGACCTTGTGTGGAGTCGGGGCCGGAACCTGAGGATTCCTCTCCAGTGCTGACATGGATCTTGGGGTACTTCTGGAGTCTCCCCAGGGGAGTCAGTCCTCGTCTCGAATGCGGGCATGCACTTGCGCTTTCCTCCAGAGCGGTAGCAGCAGTGTCACGCAGTCCGCCGCGTGGATCAAAGGATCTATGGTTTTCCCTCGAGTCTTTCCCACGAGGCTTTCCCACGAGGCTTTCCCACAGGGCTGTCCCACGTGCACACGTGGTGGGAGTCGATCCTCGGCTTGAACGTCAAGGCAGTGCAGGGAAAACAGGTTCCTCTGGAATGGACTGACTCATCTGGGGGACTCTTGGAATGGTGGCACGACGCTGGAGTTCCTCTCGCCATTCCTGTGGAGAGCGCCTCCTCTTGAGATGCGACGGGAACGCCGGGAATTCTTTCCCTACGAAACAGGGAAAGGATCCCTCATCTCGAGCTAGGAGGCGGAAACGGGGCTCCCCTGGATGTGTGCGGGACCCACGTGCTTCCTCTCGAGTGGAGACGGGTATGTCGGGGAACTTCTTGAGTTGCAGCAAGGGTGTGAAGGACCCTTTGGAAGTTCCAGTGGTTAGACGTGATTAGCCACGAGAAGCCTCAGCGGAAATGGGCCTCATCTCGCCTGGAGGGCAAAACCTCCTGGATTTTCTCGAGTTGCGGCAGGTGCTCTCGACTTACAACGGGGACCTCAGGGAACCGCTCTGGTGGCCTCAGGAAAGGCCAGTCCCCATGCGAGTTCCTCGGGGGCGTCTCGGGATTCCTCTCCCGTCGATGCCGGGGCCTAAGACCTTGTGTGGAGTCGGGGCCGGAACCTGAGGATTCCTCTCCAGTGCTGACATGGATCTTGGGGTACTTCTGGAGTCTCCCCAGGGGAGTCAGTCCTCGTCTCGAATGCGGGCATGCATTGCGCTTTCCTCCAGAGCGGTAGCAGCAGTGTCTCGCATTCCGCCGCGTAGATAAAGGATCTATGGTTTTCCCTCGAGTCTTTCCCATGAGGCTTTCCCACGAGGCTTTCCCACAGGGCTGTCCCACGTGCACACGTGGTGGGAGTCGATCCTCGGCTTGAACGTCAAGGCAGTGCAGGGAAAACAGGTTCCTCTGGAATGGACTGACACATCTGGGGGACTCTTGGAATGGTGGCACGACCCTGGAGTTCCTCTCGACTTTCCTGTGGAGAGCGCCTCCTCTTGAGATGCGACGGGAACGCCGGGAATTCTTTCCCTACGAACCAGGGAAAGGATCCCTCATCTCGAGCAAGGAGGCGGAAACGGGGCTCCCCTGGATGTGTGCGGGACACCACGTGCTTCCTCTCGAGTGGAGTCGGGTATGTCGGGGAACTTCTGGAGTTGCAGCAAGGGTGTGAAGGACCCTTTGGAAGTTCCAGTGGTTAGATGTGATTGGCCTCGAGAAGCCTCAGCGGAAATGGGCCTCATCTCGCCTGGAGGGCAAAACCTCCTGGATTATTTCGAGTTGCGGCAGGTGCTCTCGACTTACGACGGGGACCTCAGGGACCCGCTCTGGTGGCCTCAGGAAAGGCCAGTCCCCATGCGAGTTCCTCGGGGGCCACGTGCACACGTGGTGGGAGTCGATCCTCGGCTTGAACGTCAAGGCAGTGCAGGGAAAACAGTGGAGGAACAGTGTGAGTTCCTCGGGGGCGTCTCGGGATTCCTCTCCCGTCGATGCCGGAGACTAAGACCTTGTGTGGAGTCGGGGCCGGAACCTGAGGATTCCTCTCCAGTACTGACATGGATCTTGGGGTACTTCTGGAGTCTCCCCAGGGGAGTCAGTCCTCGTCTCGAATGCGGGCATGCATTGCGCTTTCCTCCAGAGCGGTAGCAGCAATGTCACGCAGTCCGCCGCGTAGATCAAAGGATCTATCGTTTTCCCTCGAGTCTTTCCCACGAGGCTTTCCCACGAGGCTTTCCCACAGGGCTGTCCCACGTGCACACGTGGTGGGAGTCGATCCTCGGCTTGACCGTCAAGGCAGTGCAGGGAAAACAGGTTCCTCTGGAATGGACTGACACATCTGGGGGACTCTTGGAATGGTGTCTCGACCCTGGAGTTCCTCTCGCCTTTCCTGTGGAGAGCGCCTCCTCTTGAGATGCGACGGGAACGCCGGGAATTCTTTCCCTACGAAACAGGGAAAGGATCCCTCATCTCGAGCTAGGAGGCGGAAACGGGGCTCCCCTGGATGTGTGCGGGACCCACGTGCTTCCTCTCGAGTGGAGACGGGTATGTCGGGGAACTTCTTGAGTTGCAGCAAGGGTGTGAAGGACCCTTTGGAAGTTCCAGTGGTTAGACGTGATTAGCCTCGAGAAGCCTCAGCGGAAATGGGCCTCATCTCGCCTGGAGGGCAAAACCTCCTGGATTTTCTCGAGTTGTGGCAGGTGCTCTCGACTTACGACGGGGACCTCAGGGAACCGCTCTGGTGGCCTCAGGAAAGGCCAGTCCCCATGCAAGTTCCTCGGGGGCGTCTCGGGATTCCTCTCCCGTCGATGCCGGAGACTAAGACCTTGTGTGGAGTCGGGGCCGGAACCTGAGGATTCCTCTCCAGTACTGACATGGATCTTGGGGTACTTCTGGAGTCTCCCCAGGGGAGTCAGTCCTCGTCTCGAATGCGGGCATGCATTGCGCTTTCCTCCAGAGCGGAGCAGCAGTGTCACGCAGTCCGCCGCGTAGATCAAAGGATCTATGGTTTTCCCTCGAGTCTTTCCCACGAGGCTTTCCCACGAGGCTTTCCCACAGGGCTGTCCCACGTGCACACGTGGTGGGAGTCGATCCTCGGCTTGAACGTCAAGGCAGTGCAGGGAAAACAGGTTCCTCTGGAATGGACTGACACATCTGGGGGACTCTTGGAATGGTGGCACGACCCTGGAGTTCCTCTCGCCTTTCCTGTGGAGAGCGCCTCCTCTTGAGATGCGACGGGAACGCCGGGAATTCTTTCCGTACGAAACAGGGAAAGGATCCCTCATCTCGAGCTAGGAGGCGGAAACGGGGCTCCCCTGGATGTGTGCGGGACACCACGTGCTTCCTCTCGAGTGGAGACGGGTATGTCGGGGAACTTCTTGAGTTGCAGCAAGTGTGTGAAGGACCCTTTGGAAGTTCCAGTGGTTAGATGTGGTTGGCCTCGAGAAGCCTCAGCGGAAATGGGCCTCATCTCGCCTGGAGGGCAAAACCTCCTGGATTTTCTCGAGTTGCGGCAGGTGCTCTCGACTTACGACGGGGACCTCAGGGACCCGCTCTGGTGGCCTCAGGAAAGGCCAGTCCCCATGCGAGTTCCTCGGGGGCCTCTCGGGATTCCTCTCCCGTCGATGCCGGGGCCTAAGACCTTGTGTGGAGTCGGGGCCGGAACCTGAGGATTCCTCTCCAGTACTGACATGGATCTTGGGGTACTTCTGGAGTCTCCCCAGGGGAGTCAGTCCTCGTCTCGAATGCGGGCATGCACTTGCGCTTTCCTCCAGAGCGGTAGTAGCAGTGTCACTCAGTCCGCCGCGTGGATCAAAGGATCTATGGTTTTCCCTCGAGTGTTTCCCACGAGTCTTTCCCACGAGGCTTTCCCACAGGGCTGTCCCACGTGCACACGTGGTGGGAGTCGATCCTCGGCTTGAACGTCAAGGCAGTGCAGGGAAAACAGGTTCCTCTGGAATGGACTGACACATCTGGGGGACTCTTGGAATGGTGGCACGACCCTGGAGTTCCTCTCGACTTTCCTGTGGAGAGCGCCTCCTCTTGAGATGCGACGGGAACGCCGGGAATTCTTTCCCTACGAACCAGGGAAAGGATCCCTCATCTCGAGCAAGGAGGCGGAAACGGGGCTCCCCTGGATGTGTGCGGGACACCACGTGCTTCCTCTCGAGTGGAGTCGGGTATGTCGGGGAACTTCTTGAGTTGCAGCAAGGGTGTGAAGGACCCTTTGGAAGTTCCAGTGGTTAGATGTGATTGGCCTCGAGAAGCCTCAGCGGAAATGGGCCTCATCTCGCCTGGAGGGCAAAACCTCCTGGATTATTTCGAGTTGCGACAGGTGCTCTCGACTTACGACGGGGACCTCAGGGACCCGCTCTGGTGGCCTCAGGAAAGGCCAGTCCCCATGCGAGTTCCTCGGGGGCCACGTGCACACGTGGTGGGAGTCGATCCTCGGCTTGAACGTCAAGGCAGTGCAGGGAAAACAGTGGAGGAACAGTGTGAGTTCCTCGGGGGCGTCTCGGGATTCCTCTCCCGTCGATGCCGGAGACTAAGACCTTGTGTGGAGTCGGGGCCGGAACCTGAGGATTCCTCTCCAGTACTGACATGGATCTTGGGGTACTTCTGGAGTCTCCCCAGGGGAGTCAGTCCTCGTCTCGAATGCGGGCATGCATTGCGCTTTCCTCCAGAGCGGTAGCAGCAATGTCACGCAGTCCGCCGCGTAGATCAAAGGATCTATCGTTTTCCCTCGAGTCTTTCCCACGAGGCTTTCCCACGAGGCTTTCCCACAGGGCTGTCCCACGTGCACACGTGGTGGGAGTCGATCCTCGGCTTGACCGTCAAGGCAGTGCAGGGAAAACAGGTTCCTCTGGAATGGACTGACACATCTGGGGGACTCTTGGAATGGTGTCTCGACCCTGGAGTTCCTCTCGCCTTTCCTGTGGAGAGCGCCTCCTCTTGAGATGCGACGGGAACGCCGGGAATTCTTTCCCTACGAAACAGGGAAAGGATCCCTCATCTCGAGCTAGGAGGCGGAAACGGGGCTCCCCTGGATGTGTGCGGGACCCACGTGCTTCCTCTCGAGTGGAGACGGGTATGTCGGGGAACTTCTTGAGTTGCAGCAAGGGTGTGAAGGACCCTTTGGAAGTTCCAGTGGTTAGACGTGATTAGCCTCGAGAAGCCTCAGCGGAAATGGGCCTCATCTCGCCTGGAGGGCAAAACCTCCTGGATTTTCTCGAGTTGTGGCAGGTGCTCTCGACTTACGACGGGGACCTCAGGGAACCGCTCTGGTGGCCTCAGGAAAGGCCAGTCCCCATGCAAGTTCCTCGGGGGCGTCTCGGGATTCCTCTCCCGTCGATGCCGGAGACTAAGACCTTGTGTGGAGTCGGGGCCGGAACCTGAGGATTCCTCTCCAGTACTGACATGGATCTTGGGGTACTTCTGGAGTCTCCCCAGGGGAGTCAGTCCTCGTCTCGAATGCGGGCATGCATTGCGCTTTCCTCCAGAGCGGAGCAGCAGTGTCACGCAGTCCGCCGCGTAGATCAAAGGATCTATGGTTTTCCCTCGAGTCTTTCCCACGAGGCTTTCCCACGAGGCTTTCCCACAGGGCTGTCCCACGTGCACACGTGGTGGGAGTCGATCCTCGGCTTGAACGTCAAGGCAGTGCAGGGAAAACAGGTTCCTCTGGAATGGACTGACACATCTGGGGGACTCTTGGAATGGTGGCACGACCCTGGAGTTCCTCTCGCCTTTCCTGTGGAGAGCGCCTCCTCTTGAGATGCGACGGGAACGCCGGGAATTCTTTCCGTACGAAACAGGGAAAGGATCCCTCATCTCGAGCTAGGAGGCGGAAACGGGGCTCCCCTGGATGTGTGCGGGACACCACGTGCTTCCTCTCGAGTGGAGACGGGTATTTCGGGGAACTTCTTGAGTTGCAGCAAGTGTGTGAAGGACCCTTTGGAAGTTCCAGTGGTTAGATGTGGTTGGCCTCGAGAAGCCTCAGCGGAAATGGGCCTCATCTCGCCTGGAGGGCAAAACCTCCTGGATTTTCTCGAGTTGCGGCAGGTGCTCTCGACTTACGACGGGGACCTCAGGGACCCGCTCTGGTGGCCTCAGGAAAGGCCAGTCCCCATGCGAGTTCCTCGGGGGCCTCTCGGGATTCCTCTCCCGTCGATGCCGGGGCCTAAGACCTTGTGTGGAGTCGGGGCCGGAACCTGAGGATTCCTCTCCAGTACTGACATGGATCTTGGGGTACTTCTGGAGTCTCCCCAGGGGAGTCAGTCCTCGTCTCGAATGCGGGCATGCACTTGCGCTTTCCTCCAGAGCGGTAGTAGCAGTGTCACTCAGTCCGCCGCGTGGATCAAAGGATCTATGGTTTTCCCTCGAGTGTTTCCCACGAGTCTTTCCCACGAGGCTTTCCCACAGGGCTGTCCCACGTGCACACGTGGTGGGAGTCGATCCTCGGCTTGAACGTCAAGGCAGTGCAGGGAAAACAGGTTCCTCTGGAATGGACTGACACATCCGGGGGACTCTTGGAATTGTGGCACGACCCTGGAGTTCCTCTCGCCTTTCCTGTGGAGAGCACCTCCTCTTGAGATGCGACGGGAACGCCGGGAATTCTTTCCCTACGAAACAGGGAAAGGATCCCTCATCTCGAGCTAGGAGGCGGAAACGGGGCTCCCCTGGATGTGTGCGGGACCCCACGTGCTTCCTCTCGAGTGGAGACGGGTATGTCGGGGAACTTCTTGAGTTGCAGCAAGGGTGTGAAGGACCCTTTGGAAGTTCCAGTGGTTAGACGTGATTGGCCTCGAGAAGCCTCAGCGGAAATGGGCCTCATCTCGCCTGGAGGGCAAAACCTCCTGGATTTTCTCGAGTTGCGGCAGGTGCTCTCGACTTACGACGGGGACCACAGGGACCCGCTCTGGTGGCCTCAGGAAAGGCCAGTCCCCAGGCGAGTTCCTCGGGGGCGTCTCGGGATTCCTCTCCCGTCGATGCCGGGTTCTAAGACCTTGTGTGGAGTCGGGGCCGGAACCTGAGGATTCCTCTCCAGTGCTGACATGGATCTTGGGGTACTTCTGGAGTCTCCCCAGGGGAGTCAGTCCTCGTCTCGAATGCGGGCATGCACTTGCGCTTTCCTCCAGAGCGGTAGCAGCAGTGTCACGCAGTCCGCCGCTGGAGCAAAGGATCTATGGTTTTCCCTCGAGTCTTTCCCACGAGGCTTTCCCACGAGGCTTTCCCACAGGGCTGTCCCACGTGCACACGTGGTGGGAGTCGATCCTCGGCTTGAACGTCAAGGCAGTGCAGGGAAAACAGGTTCCTCTGGAATGGACTGACACATCTGGGGGACTCTTGGAATGGTGGCACGACCCTGGAGTTCCTCTCGCCTTTCCTGTGGAGAGCGCCTCCTCTTGAGATGCGACGGGAACGCCGGGAATTCTTTCCGTATGAAACAGGGAAAGGATCCCTCATCTCGAGCTAGGAGGCGGAAACGGGGCTCCCCTGGATGTGTGCGGGACCCCACGTGCTTCCTCTCGAGTGGAGACGGGTATGTCGGGGAACTTCTTGAGTTGCAGCAATGGTGTGAAGGACCCTTTGGAAGTTCCAGTGGTTAGACGTGATTGGCCTCGAGAAGCCTCAGCGGAAATGGGCCTCATCTCGCCTGGAGGGCAAAACCTCCTGGATTTTCTCGAGTTGCGGCAGGTGCTCTCGACTTACGACGGGGACCTCAGGGACCCGCTCTGGTGGCCTCAGGAAAGGCCAGTCCCCATGCGAGTTCCTCGGGGGCGTCAAGGGATTCCTCTCCCGTCGATGCCGGAGCCTAAGACCTTGTGTGGAGTCGGGGCCGGAACCTGAGGATTCCCCTCCAGTGCTGACATGGATCTTGGGGTACTTCTGGAGTCTCCCCAGGTGAGTCAGTCCTCGTCTCGAATGCGGGCATGCATTGCGCTTTCCTCCAGAGCGGTAGCAGCAGTGTCACGCAGTCTGCCGCGTGGATCAAAGGATCTATGGTTTTCCCTCGAGTCTTTCCCACGAGGCTTTCCCACGAGGCTTTCCCACAGGGCTGTCCCACGTGCACACGTGGTGGGAGTCGATCCTCGGCTTGAACGTCAAGGCAGTGCAGGGAAAACAGGTTCCTCTGGAATGGACTGACACATCTGGGGGACTCTTGGAATTGTGGCACGACCCTGGAGTTCCTCTCGCCTTTCCTGTGGAGAGCGCCTCCTCTTGAGATGCGACGGGAACGCCGGGAATTCTTTCTCTACGAAACAGGGAAAGGATCCCTCATCTCGAGCTAGGAGGCGGAAACGGGTCTCCCCTGGATGTGTGCGGGACACCACGTGCTTCCTCTCGAGTGGAGACGGGTATGTCGGGGAACTTCTTGAGTTGCAGCAAGTGTGTGAAGGACCCTTTGGAAGTTCCAGTGGTTAGATGTGGTTGGCCTCGAGAAGCCTCAGCGGAAATGGGCCTCATCTCGCCTGGAGGGCAAAACCTCCTGGATTTTCTCGAGTTGCGGCAGGTGCTCTCGACTTACGACGGGGACCTCAGGGACCCGCTCTGGTGGCCTCAGGAAAGGCCAGTCCCCATGCGAGTTCCTCGGGGGCCTCTCGGGATTCCTCTCCCGTCGATGCCGGGGCCTAAGACCTTGTGTGGAGTCGGGGCCGGAACCTGAGGATTCCTCTCCAGTACTGACATGGATCTTGGGGTACTTCTGGAGTCTCCCCAGGGGAGTCAGTCCTCGTCTCGAATGCGGGCATGCACTTGCGCTTTCCTCCAGAGCGGTAGTAGCAGTGTCACTCAGTCCGCCGCGTGGATCAAAGGATCTATGGTTTTCCCTCGAGTGTTTCCCACGAGTCTTTCCCACGAGGCTTTCCCACAGGGCTGTCCCACGTGCACACGTGGTGGGAGTCGATCCTCGGCTTGAACGTCAAGGCAGTGCAGGGAAAACAGGTTCCTCTGGAATGGACTGACACATCCGGGGGACTCTTGGAATTGTGGCACGACCCTGGAGTTCCTCTCGCCTTTCCTGTGGAGAGCACCTCCTCTTGAGATGCGACGGGAACGCCGGGAATTCTTTCCCTACGAAACAGGGAAAGGATCCCTCATCTCGAGCTAGGAGGCGGAAACGGGGCTCCCCTGGATGTGTGCGGGACCCCACGTGCTTCCTCTCGAGTGGAGACGGGTATGTCGGGGAACTTCTTGAGTTGCAGCAAGGGTGTGAAGGACCCTTTGGAAGTTCCAGTGGTTAGACGTGATTGGCCTCGAGAAGCCTCAGCGGAAATGGGCCTCATCTCGCCTGGAGGGCAAAACCTCCTGGATTTTCTCGAGTTGCGGCAGGGGCTCTCGACTTACGACGGGGACCACAGGGACCCGCTCTGGTGGCCTCAGGAAAGGCCAGTCCCCAGGCGAGTTCCTCGGGGGCGTCTCGGGATTCCTCTCCCGTCGATGCCGGGTTCTAAGACCTTGTGTGGAGTCGGGGCCGGAACCTGAGGATTCCTCTCCAGTGCTGACATGGATCTTGGGGTACTTCTGGAGTCTCCCCAGGGGAGTCAGTCCTCGTCTCGAATGCGGGCATGCACTTGCGCTTTCCTCCAGAGCGGTAGCAGCAGTGTCACGCAGTCCGCCGCTGGAGCAAAGGATCTATGGTTTTCCCTCGAGTCTTTCCCACGAGGCTTTCCCACGAGGCTTTCCCACAGGGCTGTCCCACGTGCACACGTGGTGGGAGTCGATCCTCGGCTTGAACGTCAAGGCAGTGCAGGGAAAACAGGTTCCTCTGGAATGGACTGACACATCTGGGGGACTCTTGGAATGGTGGCACGACCCTGGAGTTCCTCTCGCCTTTCCTGTGGAGAGCGCCTCCTCTTGAGATGCGACGGGAACGCCGGGAATTCTTTCCGTATGAAACAGGGAAAGGATCCCTCATTTCGAGCTAGGAGGCGGAAACGGGGCTCCCCTGGATGTGTGCGGGACCCCACGTGCTTCCTCTCGAGTGGAGACGGGTATGTCGGGGAACTTCTTGAGTTGCAGCAATGGTGTGAAGGACCCTTTGGAAGTTCCAGTGGTTAGACGTGATTGGCCTCGAGAAGCCTCAGCGGAAATGGGCCTCATCTCGCCTGGAGGGCAAAACCTCCTGGATTTTCTCGAGTTGCGGCAGGTGCTCTCGACTTACGACGGGGACCTCAGGGACCCGCTCTGGTGGCCTCAGGAAAGGCCAGTCCCCATGCGAGTTCCTCGGGTGCCTCTCGGGATTCCTCTCCCGTCGATGCCGGGGCCTAAGACCTTGTGTGGAGTCGGGGCCGGAACCTGAGGATTCCTCTCCAGTGCTGACATGGATCTTGGGGTACTTCTGGAGTCTCCCCAGGGGAGTCAGTCCTCGTCTCGAATGCGGGCATGCACTTGCGCTTTCCTCCAGAGCGTAGCAGCAGTGTCACGCAGTCCGCCGCATGGATCAAAGGATCTATGGTTTTCCCTCGAGTCTTCCCACGAGGCTTTCCCACGAGGCTTTCCCACAGGGCTGTCCCACGTGCACACGTGGTGGGAGTCGATCCTCGGCTTGAACGTCAAGGCAGTGCAGGGAAAACAGGTTCCTCTGCAATGGACTGACACATCTGGGGGACTCTTGGAATGGTGTCACGACCCTGGAGTTCCTCTCGCCTTTCCTTTGGAGAGCGCCTCCTCTTGAGATGCGACGGGAACGCCGGGAATTCTTTCCCTACGAAACAGGGAAAGGATCCCTCATCTCGAGCTAGGAGGCGGAAACAGGGATCCCCTGGATGTGTGCGGGACCCCACGTGCTTCCTCTCGAGTGCAGACGGGTATGTCGTGGAACTTCTTGAGTTGCAGCAATGGTGTGAAGGACCCTTTGGAAGTTCCAGTGGATAGATGTGATTGGCCTCGAGAAGCCTCAGCGGAAATGGGCCTCATCTCGCCTGGAGGGCAAAACCTCCTGGATTTTCTCGAGTTGCGGCAGGTGCTCTCGACTTACGACCGGGACCTCAGGGAACCGCTCTGGTGGCCTCAGGAAAGCCAGTCCCCATGCGAGTTCCTCGGGGCCTCTCGGGATTCCTCTCCCGTCGATGCCGGGGCCTAAGACCTTGTGTGGAGTCGGGGCCGGAACCTGAGGATTCCTCTCCAGTGCTGACATGGATCTTGGGGTACTTCTGGAGTCTCCCCAGGGGAGTCAGTCCTCGTCTCGAATGCGGGCATGCACTTGCGCTTTCCTCCAGAGCGGTAGCAGCAGTGTCACGCAGTCCGCCGCGTGGATCAAAGGATCTATGATTTTCCCTCGAGTCTTTCCCACGAGGCTTTCCCACGAGGCTTTCCCACAGGGCTGTCCCACCTGCACACGTGGTGGGAGTCGATCCTCGGCTTGAACGTCAAGGCAGTGCAGGGAAAACAGGTTCCTCTGGAATGGACTGACTCATCTGGGGGACTCTTGGAATGGTGGCACGACCCTGGAGTTCCTCTCGCCTTTCCTGTGGAGAGCGCCTCCTCTTGAGATGCAACGGGAACGCCGGGAATTCTTTCCCTACGAAACAGGGAAAGGATCCCTCATTACGAGCTAGGAGGCGGAAACGGGGCTCCCCTGGATGTGTGCGGGACCCACGTGCTTCCTCTCGAGTGGAGACGGGTATGTCGGGGAACTTCTTGAGTTGCAGCAAGGGTGTGAAGGACCCTTTAGAAGTTTCAGTGGTTAGAAGTGATTAGCCTCGAGAAGCCTCAGCGGAAATGGGCCTCATCTCGCCTGGAGGGCAAAACCTCCTGGATTTTCTCGAGTTGCGGCAGGTGCTCTCGACTTACGACGGGGACCTCAGGGACCCGCTCTGGTGGCCTCAGGAAAGGCCAGTCCCCATGCGAGTTCCTCGGGGGCCTCTCGGGATTCCTCTCCCGTCGATGCCGGGGCCTAAGACCTTGTGTGGAGTCGGGGCCGGAACCTGAGGATTCTTCTCCAGTGCTGACATGGATCTTGGGGTACTTCTGGAGTCTCCCCAGGGGAGTCAGTCCTCGTCTCGAATGCGGGCATGCACTTGCGCTTTCCTCCAGAGCGGTAGCAGCAGTGTCACGCAGTCCGCCGCGTGGATCAAAGGATCTATGGTTTTCCCTCGAGTCTTTCCCACGAGGCTTTCCCACGAGGCTTTCCCACAGGGCTGTCCCACGTGCACACGTGGTGGGAGTCGATCCTCGGCTTGAACGTCAAGGCAGTGCAGGGAAAACAGGTTCCTCTGGAATGGACTGACACATCTGGGGGACTCTTGGAATGGTGGCACGACCCTGGAGTTCCTCTCGCCTTTCCTGTGGAGAGCGCCTCCTCTTGAGATGCGACGGGAACGCCGTGAATTCTTTCCCTACGAAACAGGGAAAGGATCCCTCATCTCGAGCTAGGAGGCGGAAACGGGGCTCCACTGGATGTGTGCGGGACCCACGTGCTTCCTCTCGAGTGGAGACGGGTATGTCGGGGAACTTCTTGAGTTGCAGCAAGGGTGTGAAGGACCCTTTGGAAGTTCCAGTGGTTAGAAGTGATTAGCCTCGAGAAGCCTCAGCGGAAATGGGCCTCATCTCGCCTGGAGGGCAAAACCTCCTGGATTTTCTCGAGTTGCGGCAGGTGCTCTCTACTTACGACGGGGACCTCAGGGACCCGCTCTGGTGGCCTCAGGAAAGGCCAGTCCCCATGCGAGTTCCTCGGGTGCCTCTCGGGATTCCTCTCCCGTCGATGCCGGGGCCTAAGACCTTGTGTGGAGTCGGGGCCGGAACCTGAGGATTCCTCTCCAGTGCTGACATGGATCTTGGGGTACTTCTGGAGTCTCCCCAGGGGAGTCAGTCCTCGTCTCGAATGCGGGCATGCACTTGCGCTTTCCTCCAGAGCGTAGCAGCAGTGTCACGCAGTGCGCCGCATGGATCAAAGGATCTATGGTTTTCCCTCGAGTCTTCCCACGAGGCTTTCCCACGAGGCTTTCCCACAGGGCTGTCCCACGTGCACACGTGGTGGGAGTCGATCCTCGGCTTGAACGTCAAGGCAGTGCAGGGAAAACAGGTTCCTCTGCAATGGACTGACACATCTGGGGGACTCTTGGAATGGTGTCACGACCCTGGAGTTCCTCTCGCCTTTCCTTTGGAGAGCGCCTCCTCTTGAGATGCGACGGGAACGCCGGGAATTCTTTCCCTACGAAACAGGGAAAGGATCCCTCATCTCGAGCTAGGAGGCGGAAACAGGGCTCCCCTGGATGTGTGCGGGACCCCACGTGCTTCCTCTCGAGTGCAGACGGGTATGTCGTGGAACTTCTTGAGTTGCAGCAATGGTGTGAAGGACCCTTTGGAAGTTCCAGTGGATAGATGTGATTGGCCTCGAGAAGCCTCAGCGGAAATGGGCCTCATCTCGCCTGGAGGGCAAAACTTCCTGGATTTTCTCGAGTTGCGGCAGGTGCTCTCGACTTACGACGGGGACCTCAGGGAACCGCTCTGGTGGCCTCAGGAAAGCCAGTCCCCATGCGAGTTCCTCGGGGGCCTCTCGGGATTCCTCTCCCGTCGATGCCGGGGCCTAAGACCTTGTGTGGAGTCGGGGCCGGAACCTGAGGATTCCTCTCCAGTGCTGACATGGATCTTGGGGTACTTCTGGAGTCTCCCCAGGGGAGTCAGTCCTCGTCTCGAATGCGGGCATGCACTTGCGCTTTCCTCCAGAGCGGTAGCAGCAGTGTCACGCAGTCCGCCGCGTGGATCAAAGGATCTATGATTTTCCCTCGAGTCTTTCCCACGAGGCTTTCCCACGAGGCTTTCCCACAGGGCTGTCCCACGTGCACACGTGGTGGGAGTCGATCCTCGGCTTGAACGTCAAGGCAGTGCAGGGAAAACAGGTTCCTCTGGAATGGACTGACTCATCTGGGGGACTCTTGGAATGGTGGCACGACCCTGGAGTTCCTCTCGCCTTTCCTGTGGAGAGCGCCTCCTCTTGAGATGCAACGGGAACGCCGGGAACTCTTTCCCTACCAAACAGGGAAAGGATCCCTCATTACGAGCTAGGAGGCGGAAACGGGGCTCCCCTGGATGTGTGCGGGACCCACGTGCTTCCTCTCGAGTGGAGACGGGTATGTCGGGGAACTTCTTGAGTTGCAGCAAGGGTGTGAAGGACCCTTTGGAAGTTCCAGTGGTTAGAAGTGATTAGCCTCGAGAAGCCTCAGCGGAAATGGGCCTCATCTCGCCTGGAGGGCAAAACCTCCTGGATTTTCTCGAGTTGCGGCAGGTGCTCTCGACTTACGACGGGGACCTCAGGGACCCGCTCTGGTGGCCTCAGGAAAGGCCAGTCCCCATGCGAGTTCCTCGGGGGCGTCTCGGGATTCCTCTCCCGTCGATGCCGGGGCCTAAGACCTTGTGTGGAGTCGGGGCCGGAACCTGAGGATTCCTCTCCAGTGCTGACATGGATCTTGGGGTACTTCTGGAGTCTCCCCAGGGGAGTCAGTCCTCGTCTCGAATGCGGGCATGCACTTGCGCTTTCCTCCAGAGCGGTAGCAGCAGTGTCACGCAGTCCGCCGCGTGGATCAAAGGATCTATGGTTTTCCCTCGAGTCTTTCCCACGAGGCTTTCCCACGAGGCTTTCCCACAGGGCTGTCCCACGTGCACACGTGGTGGGAGTCGATCCTCGGCTTGAACGTCAAGGCAGTGCAGGGAAAACAGGTTCCTCTGGAATGGACTGACACATCTGGGGGACTCTTGGAATGGTGGCACGACCCTGGAGTTCCTCTCGCCTTTCCTGTGGAGAGCGCCTCCTCTTGAGATGCGACGGGAACGCCGGGAATTCTTTCCCTACTAAACAGGGAAAGGATCCCTCATCTCGAGCTAGGAGGCGGAAACGGGGCTCCCCTGGATGTGTGCGGGACACCACGTGCTTCCTCTCGAGTGCAGACGGGTATGTCGGGGAACTTCTTGAGTTGCAGCAAGGGTGTGAAGGACCCTTTGGAAGGTCCAGTGGTTAGATGTGATTGGCCTCGAGAAGCCTCAGCGGAAATGGGCCTCATCTCGCCTGGAGGGCATAACCTCCTGGATTTTCTCGAGTTGCGGCAGGTGCTCTCGACTTACGATGGGGACCTCAGGGACCCGCTCTGGTGGCCTCAGGAAAGGCCAGTCCCCATGCGATTTCCTCGGGGGCCTCTCGGGATTCCTCTCCCCTCGATGCCGTGGCCTAAGACCTTGTGTTGAGTCGGGGCCGGAACATGAGGATTCCTCTCCAGTGCTGACATGGATCTTGGGGTACTTCTGGAGTCTCCCCAGGGGAGTCAGTCCTCGTCTCGAATGCGGGCATGCACTTGCGCTTTCCTCCAGAGCGGTAGCAGCAGTGTCACGCAGTCCGCCGCATGGATCAAAGGATCTATGGTTTTCCCTCGAGTCTTTCCCACGAGGCTTTCCCACGAGGCTTTCCCACAGGGCTGTCCCACGTGCACACGTGGTGGGAGTCGATCCTCGGCTTGAACGTCAAGGCAGTGCAGGGAAAACAGGTTCCTCTGGAATGGACTGACACATCTGGGGGACTCTTGGAATTGTGGCACGACCCTGGAGTTCCTCTCGCCTTTCCTGTGGAGAGCGCCTCCTCTTGAGATGCGACGGGAACGCCGTGAATTCTTTCCCTACGAAACAGGGAAAGGATCCCTCATCTCGAGCTAGGAGGCGGAAACGGGGCTCCACTGGATGTGTGCGTGACCCACGTGCTTCCTCTCGAGTGGAGACGGGTATGTCGGGGAACTTCTTGAGTTGCAGCAAGGGTGTGAAGGACCCTTTGGAAGTTCCAGTGGTTAGAAGTGATTAGCCTCGAGAAGCCTCAGCGGAAATGGGCCTCATCTCGCCTGGAGGGCAAAACCTCCTGGATTTTCTCGAGTTGCGGCAGGTTCTCTCGACTTACGACGGGGACCTCAGGGACCCGCTCTGGTGGCCTCAGGAAAGGCCAGTCCCCATGCGAGTTCCTCGGGGGCGTCTCGGGATTCCTCTCCCGTCGATGCCGGGGCCTAAGACCTTGTGTGGAGTCGGGGCGGGAACCTGAGGATTCCTCTCCAGTGCTGACATGGATCTTGGGGTACTTCTGGAGTCTCCCCAGGGGAGTCAGTCCTCGTCTCGAATGCGGGCATGCACTTGCGCTTTCCTCCAGAGCGGTAGCAGCAGTGTCACGCAGTCCGCCGCGTGCAACAAAGGATCTATGGTTTTCCCTCGAGTCTTTCCCACGAGGCTTTCCCACGAGGCTTTCGCACAGGGCTGTCCCACGTGCACACGTGGTGGGAGTCGATCCTCGGCTTGAACGTCAAGGCAGTGCAGGGAAAACAGGTTCCTCTGGAATGGACTGACACATCTGGGGGACTCTTGGAATGGTGGCATAACCCTGGAGTTCCTCTCGCCTTTCCTGTGGAGAGCGCCTCCTCTTGAGATGCGACGGGAACGCCGGGAATTCTTTCCCTACGAAACAGGGAAAGGATCCCTCATCTCGTGCTAGGAGGCGGAAACGAGGCTCCCCTGGGTGTGTGCGGGACACCACGTGCTTCCTCTCGAGTGCAGACGGGTATGTCGGGGAACTTCTTGAGTTGCAGCAATGGTGTGAAGGACCCTTTGGAAGTTCCAGTGGTTAGATGTGATTGGCCTCGAGAAGCCTCAGCGGAAATGGGCCTCTTCTCGCCTGGAGGGCAAAACCTCATGGATTTTCTCGAGTTGCGGCAGGTGCTCTCGACTTATGACGGCGACCTCAGGGACCCGCTCTGGTGGCCTCAGGAAAGGCCAGTCCCCATGCGAGTTCCTCGTGGGCCTCTCGGGATTCCTCTCCCGTCGATGCCGGGGCCTAAGACCTTGTGTGGAGTCGGGGCCGGAACCTGAGGATTCCTCCCCAGTGCTGACATGGATCTTGGGATACTTCTGGAGTCTCCACAGGGGAGTCAGTCCTCGTCTCGAATGCGGGCATGCACTTGCACTTTCCTCCAGAGCGGTAGCAGCAGTGTCACGCAGTTCGCCGCGTGGATCAAAGGATCTATGGTTTTCCCTCGAGTCTTTCCCACGAGGCTTTCCCACGAGGCTTTCCCACAGGGCTGTCCCATGTGCACACGTGGTGGGAGTAGATCATCGGCTTGAACGTTAAGGCAGTGCAGGGAAAACAGGTTCCTCTGGAATGGACTGACAATCTGGGGGACTCTTGGAATGGTGGCATGACCCTGGAGTTCCTCTCGCCTTTCCTGTGGAGAGCGCCTCCTCTTGAGATGCGACGGGAACGCCGGGAATTCTTTCCCTACGACACAGGGAAAGGATCCCTCATCTCGAGCTAGGAGGCGGAAACGGGGCTCCACGGGATGTGTGCGGGACACCACGTGCTTCCTCTCGAGTGCAGACGGGTATGTCGGGGAACTTCTTGAGTTGCAGCAAGGGTGTGAAGGACCCTTTGGAAGGTCCAGTGGTTAGATGTGATTGGCCTCGAGAAGCCTCAGCGGAAATGGGCCTCATCTCGCCTGGAGGGCATAACCTCCTGGATTTTCTCGAGTTGCGGCAGGTGCTCTCGACTTACGACGGGGACCTCAGGGACCCGCTCTGGTGGCCTCAGGAAAGGCCAGTCCCCATGCGATTTCCTCGGGGGCCTCTCGGGATTCCTCTCCCCTCGATGCCGTGGCCTAAGACCTTGTGTTGAGTCGGGGCCGGAACATGAGGATTCCTCTCCAGTGCTGACATGGATCTTGGGGTACTTCTGGAGTCTCCCCAGGGGAGTCAGTCCTCGTCTCGAATGCGGGCATGCACTTGCGTTTTCCTCCAGAGCGGTAGCAGCAGTGTCACTCAGTCCGCCGCATGGATCAAAGGATCTATGGTTTTCCCTCGAGTCTTTCCCACGAGGCTTTTCCACGAGGCTTTCCCACAGGGCTTTAACACGTGCACACGTGGTGGGAGTCGATCCTCGGCTTGAACGTCAAGGCAGTGCAGGGAAAACAGGTTCCTCTGGAATGGACTGACACATCTGGGGGACTCTTGGAATGGTGGCACGACCCTGGAGTTCCTCTCGCCTTTCCTGTGGAGAGCGCCTCCTCTTGAGATGCGACGGGAACGCCGGGAATTCTTTCCCTACGAAACAGGGAAAGGATCCCTCATCTCGAGCTAGGAGGCGGAAACGGGGCTCCCCTGGATGTGTGCGGGACCCACGTGCTTCCTCTCGAGTGGAGACGGGTATGTCGGGGAACTTCTTGAGTTGCAGCAAGGGTGTGAAGGACCCTTTGGAAGTTCCAGTGGTTAGAAGTGATTAGCCTCGAGAAGCCTCAGCGGAAATGAGCCTCATCTCGCCTGGAGGGCAAAACCTCCTGGATTTTCTCGAGTTGCGGCAGGTGCTCTCGACTTACGACGGGGACCTCAGGGACCCGCTCTGCTGGCCTCAGGAAAGGCCAGTCCCCATGCGAGTTCCTCGGGGGCGTCTCGGGATTCCTCTCCCGTCGATGCCGGGGCCTAAGACCTTGTGTGGGGTCGGGGCCGGAACATGAGGATTCCTCTCCAGTGCTGACATGGATCTTGCGGTACTTCTGGAGTCTCCCCAGGGGAGTCAGTCCTCGTCTCGAATGCGGGCATGCACTTGCGCTTTCCTCCAGAGCGGTCGCAGCAGTGTCACGCAGTCCGCCGCGTGCATCAAAGGATCTATGGTTTTCCCTCGAGTCTTTCCCACGAGGCTTTCGCACAGGGCTGTCCCACGTGCACACGTGGTGGGAGTCGATCCTCGGCTTGAACGTCAAGGCAGTGCAGGGAAAACAGGTTCCTCTGGAATGGACTGACACATCTGGGGGACTCTTGGAATGGTGGCATGACCCTGGAGTTCCTCTCGCCTTTCCTGTGGAGAGCGCCTCCTCTTGAGATGCGACGGGAACGCCGGGAATTCTTTTCCTACGAAACAGGGAAAGGATCCCTCATCTCGTGCTAGGAGGCGGAAACGGGGCTCCCCTGGATGTGTGCGGGACACCACGTGCTTCCTCTCGAGTGCAGACGGGTATGTCGGGGAACTTCTTGAGTTGCAGCAATGGTGTGAAGGACCCTTTGGAAGTTCCAGTGGTTAGAAGTGATTGGCCTCGAGAAGCCTCAGCGGAAATGGGCCTCATCTCGCCTGGAGGGCAAAACCTCCTGGATTTTCCCGAGTTGCGGCAGGTGCTCTCGACTTACGACGGGGACCTCAGGGACCCGCTCTGGTGGCCTCAGGAAAGGCCAGTCCCCATGCGAGTTCCTCGTGGGCCTCTCGGGATTCCTCTCCCGTCGATGCCGGGGCCTAAGACCTTGTGTGGAGTCGGGGCCGGAACCTGAGGATTCCTCTCCAGTGCTGACATGGATCTTGGGGTACTTCTGGAGTCTCCCCAGGGGAGTCAGTCCTCGTCTCGAATGCGGGCATGCACTTACGCTTTCCTCCAGAGCGGTAGCAGCAGTGTCACGCAGTTAGCCGCGTGGATCAAAGGATCTATGGTTTTCCCTCGAGTCTTTCCCACGAGGCTTTCCCACGAGGCTTTCCCACAGGGCTGTCCCACGTGCACACGTGGTGGGAGTCGATCCTCGGCTTGAACGTCAAGGCAGTGCAGGGAAAACAGGTTCCTCTGGAATGGACTGACACATCTGGGGGACTCTTGGAATGGTGTCATGACCCTGGAGTTCCTCTCGCCTTTCCTGTGGAGAGCGCCTCCTCTTGAGATGCGACGGGAACGCCGGGAATTCTTTCCCTACGAAACAGGGAAAGGATCCCTCATCTCGAGCTAGGAGGCGGAAACGGGGCTCCCCTGGATGTGTGCGGGACACCACGTGCTTCCTCTCGAGTGGAGACGGGTATGTCGGGGAACTTCTTCAGTTGCAGCAAGGGTATGAAGGACCCTTTGGAAGGTCCAGTGGTTAGATGTGATTGGCCTCGAGAAGCCTCAGCGGAAATGGGCCTCATCTCGCCTGGGGGCATAACCTCCTGGATTTTCTCCAGTTGCGGCAGGTGCTCTCGACTCACGACGGGGACCTCAGGGACCCGCTCTGGTGGCCTCAGGAAAGGCCAGTCCCCATGCGATTTCCTCGGGGGCCTCTCGGGATTCCTCTCCCCTCGATGCCGTGGCCTAAGACCTTGTGTTGAGTCGGGGCCGGAACGTGAGGATTCCTCTCCAGTGCTGACATGGATCTTGAGGTACTTCTGGAGTCTCCCCAGGAGAGTCAGTCCTCGTCTCGAATGCGGGCATGCACTTGCGCTTTCCTCCAGAGCGGTAGCAGCAGTGTCACGCAGTCCGCCGCATGGATCAAAGGATCTATGGTTTTCCCTCGAGTCTTTCCCACGAGGCTTTCCCACGAGGCTTTCCCACAGGGCTGTCCCACGTGCACACGTGGTGGGAGTCGATCCTCGGCTTGAACGTCAAGGCAGTGCAGGGAAAACAGGTTCCTCTGGAATGGACTGACACATCTGGGGGACTCTTGGAATGGTGGCATGACCCTGGAGTTCCTCTCGCCTTTCCTGTGGAGAGCGCCTCCTCTTGAGATGCGACGGGAACGCCGGGAATTCTTTCCCTACGAAACAGGGAAAGGATCCCTCATCTCGAGCTAGGAGGCGGAAACGGGGCTCCCCTGGATGTGTGCGGGACACCACGTGCTTCCTCTCGAGTGTAGACGGGTATGTCGGGGAACTTCTTGAGTTGCAGCAAGGGTGTGAAGGACCCTTTTGAAGGTCCAGTGGTTAGATGTGATTGGCCTGGAGAAGCCTCAGCGGAAAGGGCCTCATCTCGCCTGGAGGGCAAAACCTCCTGGATTTTCTCGAGTTGCGGCAGGTGCTCTCGACTTACGACGGGGACCTCAGGGACCCGCTCTGGTGGCCTCAGGAGAGGCCAGTCCCCATGCGAGTTCCTCGGGGGCGTCTCGGGATTCCTCTCCCGTCGATGCCGGGGCCTAAGACCTTGTGTGGAGTCGGGGCCGGAACCTGAGGATTCCTCTCCAGTGCTGACATGGATCTTGGGGTACTTCTGGAGTCTCCCCAGGGGAGTCAGTCCTCGTCTCGAATGCGGGCATGCACTTGCGCTTTCCTCCAGAGCGGTAGCAGCAGTGTCACGCAGTCCGCCGCGTGGATCAAAGGATCTATGGTTTTCCCTCGAGTCTTTCCCACGAGGCTTTCCCACGAGGCTTTCCCACAGGGCTGTCCCACGTGCACACGTGGTGGGAGTCGATCCTCGGCTTGAACGTCAAGGCAGTGCAGGGTAAACAGGTTCCTCTGGAATGGACTGACACATCTGGGGGACTCTTGGAATGGTGGCACAACCCTGGAGTTCCTCTCGCCTTTCCTGTGGAGAGCGCCTCCTCTTGAGATGCGACGGGAACGCCGGGAATTCTTTCCCTACTAAACAGGGAAAGGATCCCTCATCTCGAGCTAGGAGGCGGAAACGGGGCTCCCCTGGATGTGTGCGGGACACCACGTGCTTCCTCTCGAGTGGAGACGGGTATGTCGGGGAACTTCTTGAGTTGCAGCAAGGGTGTGAAGGACCCTTTGGAAGTTCCAGTGGTTAGACGTGATTGGCCTCGAGAAGCCTCAGCGGAAATGGGCCTCATCTCGCCTGGAGGGCAAAACCTCCTGGATTTTCTCGAGTTGCGGCAGGTGCTCTCGACTTACGACGGGGACCTCAGGGACCCGCTCTGGTGGCCTCAGGAAAGGAGAGTCCCCATGGGAGTTCCTCGGGGGCCTCTCGGGATTCCTCTCCCGTCGATGCCGGGGCCTAAGACCTTGTGTGGAGTCGGGGCCGGAACCTGAGGATTCCTCTCCAGTGCTGACATGGATCTTGGGGTACTTCTGGAGTCTCCCCAGGGGAGTCAGTCCTCGTCTCGAATGCGGGCATGCACTTGCGCTTTCCTCCAGAGCGGTAGCAGCAGTGTCACGCAGTCCGCCGCGTGGATCAAAGGATCTACGGTTTTCCCTCGAGTCTTTCCCACGAGGCTTTCCCACGAGGCTTTCCCACAGGGCTGTCCCACGTGCACACGTGGTGGGAGTCGATCCTCGGCTTGAACGTCAAGGCAGTGCAGGGAAAACAGGTTCCTCTGGAATGGACTGACACATCTGGGGGACTCTTGGAATGGTGGCACGACCCTGGAGTTCCTCTCGCCTTTCCTGTGGAGAGCGCCTCCTCTTGAGATGCGACGGGAACGCCGGGAATTCTTTCCCTACGAAACAGGGAAAGGATCCCTCATCTCGAGCTAGGAGGCGGAAACGGGGCTCCCCTGGATGTGGGCGGGACATCACATGCTTCCTCTCGATGGAGACGGGTATGTCGGGGAACTTCTTGAGTTGCAGCAATGGTGTGAAGGACCCTTTGGAAGTTCCAGTGGTTAGATGTGATTGGCCTCGAGAAGCCTCAGCGGAAATGGGCCTCATCTCGCCTGGAGGGCAAAACCTCCTGGATTTTCTCGAGTTGCGGCAGGTGCTCTCGACTTACGACGGGGACCTCAGGGACCCGCTCTGGTGGCCTCAGGAAAGGCCAGTCCCCATGCGAGTTCCTCGGGGGCCTCTCGGGATTCCTCTCCCGTCGATGCCGGGGCCTAAGACCTTGTGTGGAGTCGGGGCCGGAACCTGAGGATTCCTCTCCAGTGCTGACATGGATCTTGGGGTACTTCTGGAGTCTCCCCAGGGGAGTCAGACCTCGTCTCGAATGCGGGCATGCACTTGCGCTTTCCTCCAGAGCGGTAGCAGCAGTGTCACGCAGTCCGCCGCGTGGATCAAAGGATCTATGGTTTTCCCTCGAGTCTTTCCCACGAGGCTTTCCCACGAGGCTTTCCCACAGGGCTGTCCCACGTGCACACGTGGTGGGAGTCGATCCTCGGCTTGAACGTCAAGGCAGTGCAGGGAAAACAGGTTCCTCTGGAATGGACTGACACATCTGGGGGACTCTTGGAATGGTGGCACGACCCTGGAGTTCCTCTCGCCTTTCCTGTGGAGAGCGCCTCCTCTTGAGATGCGACGGGAACGCCGGGAATTCTTTCCCTACGAAACAGGGAAAGGATCCCTCATCTCGAGCTAGGAGGCGGAAACGGGGCTCCCCTGGATGTGTGCGGGACCCACGTGCTTCCTCTCGAGTGGAGACGGGTATGTCGGGGAACTTCTTGAGTTGCAGCAAGGGTGTGAAGGACCCTTTGGAAGTTCCAGTGGTTAGACGTGATTAGCCTCGAGAAGCCTCAGCGGAAATGGGCCTCATCTCGCCTGGAGGGCAAAACCTCCTGGATTTTCTCGAGTTGCGGCAGGTGCTCTCGACTTACGACGGGGACCTCAGGGACCCGCTCTGGTGGCCTCAGGAAAGGCCAGTCCCCATGCGAGTTCCTCGGGGGCCTCTCGGGATTCCTCTCCCGTCGATGCCGGGGCCTAAGACCTTGTGTGGAGTCGGGGCCGGAACCTGAGGATTCCTCTCCAGTGCTGACATGGATCTTGGGGTACTTCTGGAGTCTCCCCAGGGGAGTCAGTCCTCGTCTCGAATGCGGGCATGCACTTGCGCTTTCCTCCAGAGCGGTAGCAGCAGTGTCACGCAGTTAGCCGCGTGGATCAAAGGATCTATGGTTTTCCCTCGAGTCTTTCCCACGAGGCTTTCCCACGAGGCTTTCCCACAGGGCTGTCCCACGTGCACACGTGGTGGGAGTCGATCCTCGGCTTGAACGTCAAGGCAGTGCAGGGAAAACAGGTTCCTCTGGAATGGACTGACACATCTGGGGGACTCTTGGAATGGTGGCACGACCCTGGAGTTCCTCTCGCCTTTCCTGTGGAGAGCGCCTCCTCTTGAGATGCGACGGGAACGCCGGGAATTCTTTCCCTACGAAACAGGGAAAGGATCCCTCATCTCGAGCTAGGAGGCGGAAACGGGGCTCCCCTGGATGTGTGCGGGACACCACGTGCTTCCTCTCGAGTGGAGACGGGTATGTCGGGGAACTTCTTCAGTTGCAGCAAGGGTATGAAGGACCCTTTGGAAGGTCCAGTGGTTAGATGTGATTGGCCTCGAGAAGCCTCAGCGGAAATGGGCCTCATCTCGCCTGGGGGCATAACCTCCTGGATTTTCTCCAGTTGCGGCAGGTGCTCTCGACTCACGACGGGGACCTCAGGGACCCGCTCTGGTGGCCTCAGGAAAGGCCAGTCCCCATGCGATTTCCTCGGGGGCCTCTCGGGATTCCTCTCCCCTCGATGCCGTGGCCTAAGACCTTGTGTTGAGTCGGGGCCGGAACGTGAGGATTCCTCTCCAGTGCTGACATGGATCTTGAGGTACTTCTGGAGTCTCCCCAGGAGAGTCAGTCCTCGTCTCGAATGCGGGCATGCACTTGCGCTTTCCTCCAGAGCGGTAGCAGCAGTGTCACGCAGTCCGCCGCATGGATCAAAGGATCTATGGTTTTCCCTCGAGTCTTTCCCACGAGGCTTTCCCACGAGGCTTTCCCACAGGGCTGTCCCACGTGCACACGTGGTGGGAGTCGATCCTCGGCTTGAACGTCAAGGCAGTGCAGGGAAAACAGGTTCCTCTGGAATGGACTGACACATCTGGGGGACTCTTGGAATGGTGGCATGACCCTGGAGTTCCTCTCGCCTTTCCTGTGGAGAGCGCCTCCTCTTGAGATGCGACGGGAACGCCGGGAATTCTTTCCCTACGAAACAGGGAAAGGATCCCTCATCTCGAGCTAGGAGGCGGAAACGGGGCTCCCCTGGATGTGTGCGGGACACCACGTGCTTCCTCTCGAGTGTAGACGGGTATGTCGGGGAACTTCTTGAGTTGCAGCAAGGGTGTGAAGGACCCTTTTGAAGGTCCAGTGGTTAGATGTGATTGGCCTGGAGAAGCCTCAGCGGAAAGGGCCTCATCTCGCCTGGAGGGCAAAACCTCCTGGATTTTCTCGAGTTGCGGCAGGTGCTCTCGACTTACGACGGGGACCTCAGGGACCCGCTCTGGTGGCCTCAGGAGAGGCCAGTCCCCATGCGAGTTCCTCGGGGGCGTCTCGGGATTCCTCTCCCGTCGATGCCGGGGCCTAAGACCTTGTGTGGAGTCGGGGCCGGAACCTGAGGATTCCTCTCCAGTGCTGACATGGATCTTGGGGTACTTCTGGAGTCTCCCCAGGGGAGTCAGTCCTCGTCTCGAATGCGGGCATGCACTTGCGCTTTCCTCCAGAGCGGTAGCAGCAGTGTCACGCAGTCCGCCGCGTGGATCAAAGGATCTATGGTTTTCCCTCGAGTCTTTCCCACGAGGCTTTCCCACGAGGCTTTCCCACAGGGCTGTCCCACGTGCACACGTGGTGGGAGTCGATCCTCGGCTTGAACGTCAAGGCAGTGCAGGGTAAACAGGTTCCTCTGGAATGGACTGACACATCTGGGGGACTCTTGGAATCGTGGCACAACCCTGGAGTTCCTCTCGCCTTTCCTGTGGAGAGCGCCTCCTCTTGAGATGCGACGGGAACGCCGGGAATTCTTTCCCTACTAAACAGGGAAAGGATCCCTCATCTCGATCTAGGAGGCGGAAACGGGGCTCCCCTGGATGTGTGCGGGACACCACGTGCTTCCTCTCGAGTGGAGACGGGTATGTCGGGGAACTTCTTGAGTTGCAGCAAGGGTGTGAAGGACCCTTTGGAAGTTCCAGTGGTTAGACGTGATTGGCCTCGAGAAGCCTCAGCGGAAATGGGCCTCATCTCGCCTGGAGGGCAAAACCTCCTGGATTTTCTCGAGTTGCGGCAGGTGCTCTCGACTTACGACGGGGACCTCAGGGACCCGCTCTGGTGGCCTCAGGAGAGGCCAGTCCCCATGCGAGTTCCTCGGGGGCGTCTCGGGATTCCTCTCCCGTCGATGCCGGGGCCTAAGACCTTGTGTGGAGTCGGGGCCGGAACCTGAGGATTCCTCTCCAGTGCTGACATGGATCTTGGGGTACTTCTGGAGTCTCCCCAGGGGAGTCAGTCCTCGTCTCGAATGCGGGCATGCACTTGCGCTTTCCTCCAGAGCGGTAGCAGCAGTGTCACGCAGTTAGCCGCGTGGATCAAAGGATCTATGGTTTTCCCTCGAGTCTTTCCCACGAGGCTTTCCCACGAGGCTTTCCCACAGGGCTGTCCCACGTGCACACGTGGTGGGAGTCGATCCTCGGCTTGAACGTCAAGGCAGTGCAGGGTAAACAGGTTCCTCTGGAATGGACTGACACATCTGGGGGACTCTTGGAATGGTGGCACAACCCTGGAGTTCCTCTCGCCTTTCCTGTGGAGAGCGCCTCCTCTTGAGATGCGACGGGAACGCCGGGAATTCTTTCCCTACTAAACAGGGAAAGGATCCCTCATCTCGAGCTAGGAGGCGGAAACGGGGCTCCCCTGGATGTGTGCGGGACACCACGTGCTTCCTCTCGAGTGGAGACGGGTATGTCGGGGAACTTCTTGAGTTGCAGCAAGGGTGTGAAGGACCCTTTGGAAGTTCCAGTGGTTAGACGTGATTGGCCTCGAGAAGCCTCAGCGGAAATGGGCCTCATCTCGCCTGGAGGGCAAACCCTCCTGGATTTTCTCGAGTTGCGGCAGGTGCTCTCGACTTAAGACGGGGACCTCAGGGACCCGCTCTGATGGCCTCAGGAAAGGAGAGTCCCCATGGGAGTTCCTCGGGGGCCTCTCGGGATTCCTCTCCCGTCGATGCCGGGGCCTAAGACCTTGTGTGGAGTCGGGGCCGGAACCTGAGGATTCCTCTCCAGTGCTGACATGGATCTTGGGGTACTTCTGGAGTCTCCCCAGGGGAGTCAGTCCTCGTCTCGAATGCGGGCATGCACTTGCGCTTTCCTCCAGAGCGGTAGCAGCAGTGTCACGCAGTCCGCCGCGTGGATCAAAGGATCTACGGTTTTCCCTCGAGTCTTTCCCACGAGGCTTTCCCACGAGGCTTTCCCACAGGGCTGTCCCACGTGCACACGTGGTGGGAGTCGATCCTCGGCTTGAACGTCAAGGCAGTGCAGGGAAAACAGGTTCCTCTGGAATGGACTGACACATCTGGGGGACTCTTGGAATGGTGGCATGACCCTGGAGTTCCTCTCGCCTTTCCTGTGGAGAGCGCCTCCTCTTGAGATGCGACGGGAACGCCGGGAATTCTTTCCCTACGAAACAGGGAAAGGATCCCTCATCTCGAGCTAGGAGGCGGAAACGGGGCTCCCCTGGATGTGTGCGGGACACCACGTGCTTCCTCTCGAGTGTAGACGGGTATGTCGGGGAACTTCTTGAGTTGCAGCAAGGGTGTGAAGGACCCTTTTGAAGGTCCAGTGGTTAGATGTGATTGGCCTGGAGAAGCCTCAGCGGAAAGGGCCTCATCTCGCCTGGAGGGCAAAACCTCCTGGATTTTCTCGAGTTGCGGCAGGTGCTCTCGACTTACGACGGGGACCTCAGGGACCCGCTCTGGTGGCCTCAGGAGAGGCCAGTCCCCATGCGAGTTCCTCGGGGGCGTCTCGGGATTCCTCTCCCGTCGATGCCGGGGCCTAAGACCTTGTGTGGAGTCGGGGCCGGAACCTGAGGATTCCTCTCCAGTGCTGACATGGATCTTGGGGTACTTCTGGAGTCTCCCCAGGGGAGTCAGTCCTCGTCTCGAATGCGGGCATGCACTTGCGCTTTCCTCCAGAGCGGTAGCAGCAGTGTCACGCAGTCCGCCGCGTGGATCAAAGGATCTATGGTTTTCCCTCGAGTCTTTCCCACGAGGCTTTCCCACGAGGCTTTCCCACAGGGCTGTCCCACGTGCACACGTGGTGGGAGTCGATCCTCGGCTTGAACGTCAAGGCAGTGCAGGGTAAACAGGTTCCTCTGGAATGGACTGACACATCTGGGGGACTCTTGGAATGGTGGCACAACCCTGGAGTTCCTCTCGCCTTTCCTGTGGAGAGCGCCTCCTCTTGAGATGCGACGGGAACGCCGGGAATTCTTTCCCTACTAAACAGGGAAAGGATCCCTCATCTCGAGCTAGGAGGCGGAAACGGGGCTCCCCTGGATGTGTGCGGGACACCACGTGCTTCCTCTCGAGTGGAGACGGGTATGTCGGGGAACTTCTTGAGTTGCAGCAAGGGTGTGAAGGACCCTTTGGAAGTTCCAGTGGTTAGACGTGATTGGCCTCGAGAAGCCTCAGCGGAAATGGGCCTCATCTCGCCTGGAGGGCAAAACCTCCTGGATTTTCTCGAGTTGCGGCAGGTGCTCTCGACTTACGACGGGGACCTCAGGGACCCGCTCTGGTGGCCTCAGGAAAGGAGAGTCCCCATGGGAGTTCCTCGGGGGCCTCTCGGGATTCCTCTCCCGTCGATGCCGGGGCCTAAGACCTTGTGTGGAGTCGGGGCCGGAACCTGAGGATTCCTCTCCAGTGCTGACATGGATCTTGGGGTACTTCTGGAGTCTCCCCAGGGGAGTCAGTCCTCGTCTCGAATGCGGGCATGCACTTGCGCTTTCCTCCAGAGCGGTAGCAGCAGTGTCACGCAGTCCGCCGCGTGGATCAAAGGATCTACGGTTTTCCCTCGAGTCTTTCCCACGAGGCTTTCCCACGAGGCTTTCCCACAGGGCTGTCCCACGTGCACACGTGGTGGGAGTCGATCCTCGGCTTGAACGTCAAGGCAGTGCAGGGAAAACAGGTTCCTCTGGAATGGACTGACACATCTGGGGGACTCTTGGAATGGTGGCACGACCCTGGAGTTCCTCTCGCCTTTCCTGTGGAGAGCGCCTCCTCTTGAGATGCGACGGGAACGCCGGGAATTCTTTCCCTACGAAACAGGGAAAGGATCCCTCATCTCGAGCTAGGAGGCGGAAACGGGGCTCCCCTGGATGTGGGCGGGACATCACATGCTTCCTCTCGATGGAGACGGGTATGTCGGGGAACTTCTTGAGTTGCAGCAATGGTGTGAAGGACCCTTTGGAAGTTCCAGTGGTTAGATGTGATTGGCCTCGAGAAGCCTCAGCGGAAATGGGCCTCATCTCGCCTGGAGGGCAAAACCTCCTGGATTTTCTCGAGTTGCGGCAGGTGCTCTCGACTTACGACGGGGACCTCAGGGACCCGCTCTGGTGGCCTCAGGAAAGGCCAGTCCCCATGCGAGTTCCTCGGGGGCCTCTCGGGATTCCTCTCCCGTCGATGCCGGGGCCTAAGACCTTGTGTGGAGTCGGGGCCGGAACCTGAGGATTCCTCTCCAGTGCTGACATGGATCTTGGGGTACTTCTGGAGTCT
The DNA here is from genome assembly GCF_042477335.2 of Ovis canadensis. Lineage (NCBI taxonomy): Eukaryota > Metazoa > Chordata > Mammalia > Artiodactyla > Bovidae > Ovis > Ovis canadensis. Next base: position 10,550,608 of record NC_091262.1, read on the forward strand.
CCCCAGGGGAGTCAGACCTCGTCTCGAATGCGGGCATGCACTTGCGCTTTCCTCCAGAGCGGTAGCAGCAGTGTCACGCAGTCCGCCGCGTGGATCAAAGGATCTATGGTTTTCCCTCGAGTCTTTCCCACGAGGCTTTCCCACGAGGCTTTCCCACAGGGCTGTCCCACGTGCACACGTGGTGGGAGTCGATCCTCGGCTTGAACGTCAAGGCAGTGCAGGGAAAACAGGTTCCTCTGGAATGGACTGACACATCTGGGGGACTCTTGGAATGGTGGCACGACCCTGGAGTTCCTCTCGCCTTTCCTGTGGAGAGCGCCTCCTCTTGAGATGCGACGGGAACGCCGGGAATTCTTTCCCTACGAAACAGGGAATGGATCCCTCATCTCGAGCTAGGAGGCGGAAACGGGGCTCCCCTGGATGTGTGCGGGACCCACGTGCTTCCTCTCGAGTGGAGACGGGTATGTCGGGGAACTTCTTGAGTTGCAGCAAGGGTGTGAAGGACCCTTTGGAAGTTCCAGTGGTTAGACGTGATTAGCCTCGAGAAGCCTCAGCGGAAATGGGCCTCATCTCGCCTGGAGGGCAAAACCTCCTGGATTTTCTCGAGTTGCGGCAGGTGCTCTCGACTTACGACGGGGACCTCAGGGACCCGCTCTGGTGGCCTCAGGAAAGGCCAGTCCCCATGCGAGTTCCTCGGGGGCCTCTCGGGATTCCTCTCCCGTCGATGCCGGGGCCTAAGACCTTGTGTGGAGTCGGGGCCGGAACCTGAGGATTCCTCTCCAGTGCTGACATGGATCTTGGGGTACTTCTGGAGTCTCCCCAGGGGAGTCAGTCCTCGTCTCGAATGCGGGCATGCACTTGCGCTTTCCTCCAGAGCGGTAGCAGCAGTGTCACGCAGTTAGCCGCGTGGATCAAAGGATCTATGGTTTTCCCTCGAGTCTTTCCCACGAGGCTTTCCCACGAGGCTTTCCCACAGGGCTGTCCCACGTGCACACGTGGTGGGAGTCGATCCTCGGCTTGAACGTCAAGGCAGTGCAGGGAAAACAGGTTCCTCTGGAATGGACTGACACATCTGGGGGACTCTTGGAATGGTGGCACGACCCTGGAGTTCCTCTCGCCTTTCCTGTGGAGAGCGCCTCCTCTTGAGATGCGACGGGAACGCCGGGAATTCTTTCCCTACGAAACAGGGAAAGGATCCCTCATCTCGAGCTAGGAGGCGGAAACGGGGCTCCCCTGGATGTGTGCGGGACACCACGTGCTTCCTCTCGAGTGGAGACGGGTATGTCGGGGAACTTCTTCAGTTGCAGCAAGGGTATGAAGGACCCTTTGGAAGGTCCAGTGGTTAGATGTGATTGGCCTCGAGAAGCCTCAGCGGAAATGGGCCTCATCTCGCCTGGGGGCATAACCTCCTGGATTTTCTCCAGTTGCGGCAGGTGCTCTCGACTCACGACGGGGACCTCAGGGACCCGCTCTGGTGGCCTCAGGAAAGGCCAGTCCCCATGCGATTTCCTCGGGGGCCTCTCGGGATTCCTCTCCCCTCGATGCCGTGGCCTAAGACCTTGTGTTGAGTCGGGGCCGGAACGTGAGGATTCCTCTCCAGTGCTGACATGGATCTTGAGGTACTTCTGGAGTCTCCCCAGGAGAGTCAGTCCTCGTCTCGAATGCGGGCATGCACTTGCGCTTTCCTCCAGAGCGGTAGCAGCAGTGTCACGCAGTCCGCCGCATGGATCAAAGGATCTATGGTTTTCCCTCGAGTCTTTCCCACGAGGCTTTCCCACGAGGCTTTCCCACAGGGCTGTCCCACGTGCACACGTGGTGGGAGTCGATCCTCGGCTTGAACGTCAAGGCAGTGCAGGGAAAACAGGTTCCTCTGGAATGGACTGACACATCTGGGGGACTCTTGGAATGGTGGCATGACCCTGGAGTTCCTCTCGCCTTTCCTGTGGAGAGCGCCTCCTCTTGAGATGCGACGGGAACGCCGGGAATTCTTTCCCTACGAAACAGGGAAAGGATCCCTCATCTCGAGCTAGGAGGCGGAAACGGGGCTCCCCTGGATGTGTGCGGGACACCACGTGCTTCCTCTCGAGTGTAGACGGGTATGTCGGGGAACTTCTTGAGTTGCAGCAAGGGTGTGAAGGACCCTTTTGAAGGTCCAGTGGTTAGATGTGATTGGCCTGGAGAAGCCTCAGCGGAAAGGGCCTCATCTCGCCTGGAGGGCAAAACCTCCTGGATTTTCTCGAGTTGCGGCAGGTGCTCTCGACTTACGACGGGGACCTCAGGGACCCGCTCTGGTGGCCTCAGGAGAGGCCAGTCCCCATGCGAGTTCCTCGGGGGCGTCTCGGGATTCCTCTCCCGTCGATGCCGGGGCCTAAGACCTTGTGTGGAGTCGGGGCCGGAACCTGAGGATTCCTCTCCAGTGCTGACATGGATCTTGGGGTACTTCTGGAGTCTCCCCAGGGGAGTCAGTCCTCGTCTCGAATGCGGGCATGCACTTGCGCTTTCCTCCAGAGCGGTAGCAGCAGTGTCACGCAGTCCGCCGCGTGGATCAAAGGATCTATGGTTTTCCCTCGAGTCTTTCCCACGAGGCTTTCCCACGAGGCTTTCCCACAGGGCTGTCCCACGTGCACACGTGGTGGGAGTCGATCCTCGGCTTGAACGTCAAGGCAGTGCAGGGTAAACAGGTTCCTCTGGAATGGACTGACACATCTGGGGGACTCTTGGAATCGTGGCACAACCCTGGAGTTCCTCTCGCCTTTCCTGTGGAGAGCGCCTCCTCTTGAGATGCGACGGGAACGCCGGGAATTCTTTCCCTACTAAACAGGGAAAGGATCCCTCATCTCGATCTAGGAGGCGGAAACGGGGCTCCCCTGGATGTGTGCGGGACACCACGTGCTTCCTCTCGAGTGGAGACGGGTATGTCGGGGAACTTCTTGAGTTGCAGCAAGGTTGTGAAGGACCCTTTGGAAGTTCCAGTGGTTAGACGTGATTGGCCTCGAGAAGCCTCAGCGGAAATGGGCCTCATCTCGCCTGGAGGGCAAAACCTCCTGGATTTTCTCGAGTTGCGGCAGGTGCTCTCGACTTACGACGGGGACCTCAGGGACCCGCTCTGGTGGCCTCAGGAGAGGCCAGTCCCCATGCGAGTTCCTCGGGGGCGTCTCGGGATTCCTCTCCCGTCGATGCCGGGGCCTAAGACCTTGTGTGGAGTCGGGGCCGGAACCTGAGGATTCCTCTCCAGTGCTGACATGGATCTTGGGGTACTTCTGGAGTCTCCCCAGGGGAGTCAGTCCTCGTCTCGAATGCGGGCATGCACTTGCGCTTTCCTCCAGAGCGGTAGCAGCAGTGTCACGCAGTTAGCCGCGTGGATCAAAGGATCTATGGTTTTCCCTCGAGTCTTTCCCACGAGGCTTTCCCACGAGGCTTTCCCACAGGGCTGTCCCACGTGCACACGTGGTGGGAGTCGATCCTCGGCTTGAACGTCAAGGCAGTGCAGGGTAAACAGGTTCCTCTGGAATGGACTGACACATCTGGGGGACTCTTGGAATGGTGGCACAACCCTGGAGTTCCTCTCGCCTTTCCTGTGGAGAGCGCCTCCTCTTGAGATGCGACGGGAACGCCGGGAATTCTTTCCCTACTAAACAGGGAAAGGATCCCTCATCTCGAGCTAGGAGGCGGAAACGGGGCTCCCCTGGATGTGTGCGGGACACCACGTGCTTCCTCTCGAGTGGAGACGGGTATGTCGGGGAACTTCTTGAGTTGCAGCAAGGGTGTGAAGGACCCTTTGGAAGTTCCAGTGGTTAGACGTGATTGGCCTCGAGAAGCCTCAGCGGAAATGGGCCTCATCTCGCCTGGAGGGCAAACCCTCCTGGATTTTCTCGAGTTGCGGCAGGTGCTCTCGACTTACGACGGGGACCTCAGGGACCCGCTCTGATGGCCTCAGGAAAGGAGAGTCCCCATGGGAGTTCCTCGGGGGCCTCTCGGGATTCCTCTCCCGTCGATGCCGGGGCCTAAGACCTTGTGTGGAGTCGGGGCCGGAACCTGAGGATTCCTCTCCAGTGCTGACATGGATCTTGGGGTACTTCTGGAGTCTCCCCAGGGGAGTCAGTCCTCGTCTCGAATGCGGGCATGCACTTGCGCTTTCCTCCAGAGCGGTAGCAGCAGTGTCACGCAGTCCGCCGCGTGGATCAAAGGATCTACGGTTTTCCCTCGAGTCTTTCCCACGAGGCTTTCCCACGAGGCTTTCCCACAGGGCTGTCCCACGTGCACACGTGGTGGGAGTCGATCCTCGGCTTGAACGTCAAGGCAGTGCAGGGAAAACAGGTTCCTCTGGAATGGACTGACACATCTGGGGGACTCTTGGAATGGTGGCACGACCCTGGAGTTCCTCTCGCCTTTCCTGTGGAGAGCGCCTCCTCTTGAGATGCGACGGGAACGCCGGGAATTCTTTACCTACGAAACAGGGAAAGGATCCCTCATCTCGAGCTAGGAGGCGGAAACGGGGCTCCCCTGGATGTGGGCGGGACATCACATGCTTCCTCTCGATGGAGACGGGTATGTCGGGGAACTTCTTGAGTTGCAGCAATGGTGTGAAGGACCCTTTGGAAGTTCCAGTGGTTAGATGTGATTGGCCTCGAGAAGCCTCAGCGGAAATGGGCCTCATCTCGCCTGGAGGGCAAAACCTCCTGGATTTTCTCGAGTTGCGGCAGGTGCTCTCGACTTACGACGGGGACCTCAGGGACCCGCTCTGGTGGCCTCAGGAAAGGCCAGTCCCCATGCGAGTTCCTCGGGGGCCTCTCGGGATTCCTCTCCCGTCGATGCCGGGGCCTAAGACCTTGTGTGGAGTCGGGGCCGGAACCTGAGGATTCCTCTCCAGTGCTGACATGGATCTTGGGGTACTTCTGGAGTCTCCCCAGGGGAGTCAGACCTCGTCTCGAATGCGGGCATGCACTTGCGCTTTCCTCCAGAGCGGTAACAGCAGTGTCACGCAGTCCGCCGCGTGGATCAAAGGATCTATGGTTTTCCCTCGAGTCTTTCCCACGAGGCTTTCCCACGAGGCTTTCCCACAGGGCTGTCCCACGTGCACACGTGGTGGGAGTCGATCCTCGGCTTGAACGTCAAGGCAGTGCAGGGAAAACAGGTTCCTCTGGAATGGACTGACACATCTGGGGGACTCTTGGAATGGTGGCACGACCCTGGAGTTCCTCTCGCCTTTCCTGTGGAGAGCGCCTCCTCTTGAGATGCGACGGGAACGCCGGGAATTCCTTCCCTACGAAACAGGGAAAGGATCCCTCATCTCGAGCTAGGAGGCGGAAACGGGGCTCCCCTGGATGTGTGCGGGACCCACGTGCTTCCTCTCGAGTGGAGACGGGTATGTCGGGGAACTTCTTGAGTTGCAGCAAGGGTGTGAAGGACCCTTTGGAAGTTCCAGTGGTTAGACGTGATTAGCCTCGAGAAGCCTCAGCGGAAATGGGCCTCATCTCGCCTGGAGGGCAAAACCTCCTGGATTTTCTCGAGTTGCGGCAGGTGCTCTCGACTTACGACGGGGACCTCAGGGACCCGCTCTGGTGGCCTCAGGAAAGGCCAGTCCCCATGCGAGTTCCTCGTGGGCCTCTCGGGATTCCTCTCCCGTCGATGCCGGGGCCTAAGACCTTGTGTGGAGTCGGGGCCGGAACCTGAGGATTCCTCTCCAGTGCTGACATGGATCTTGGGGTACTTCTGGAGTCTCCCCAGGGGAGTCAGTCCTCGTCTCGAATGCGGGCATGCACTTACGCTTTCCTCCAGAGCGGTAGCAGCAGTGTCACGCAGTTAGCCGCGTGGATCAAAGGATCTATGGTTTTCCCTCGAGTCTTTCCCACGAGGCTTTCCCACGAGGCTTTCCCACAGGGCTGTCCCACGTGCACACGTGGTGGGAGTCGATCCTCGGCTTGAACGTCAAGGCAGTGCAGGGAAAACAGGTTCCTCTGGAATGGACTGACACATCTGGGGGACTCTTGGAATGGTGTCATGACCCTGGAGTTCCTCTCGCCTTTCCTGTGGAGAGCGCCTCCTCTTGAGATGCGACGGGAACGCCGCGAATTCTTTCCCTACGAAACAGGGAAAGGATCCCTCATCTCGAGCTAGGAGGCGGAAACGGGGCTCCCCTGGATGTGTGCGGGACACCACGTGCTTCCTCTCGAGTGGAGACGGGTATGTCGGGGAACTTCTTCAGTTGCAGCAAGGGTATGAAGGACCCTTTGGAAGGTCCAGTGGTTAGATGTGATTGGCCTCGAGAAGCCTCAGCGGAAATGGGCCTCATCTCGCCTGGGGGCATAACCTCCTGGATTTTCTCCAGTTGCGGCAGGTGCTCTCGACTCACGACGGGGACCTCAGGGACCCGCTCTGGTGGCCTCAGGAAAGGCCAGTCCCCATGCGATTTCCTCGGGGGCCTCTCGGGATTCCTCTCCCCTCGATGCCGTGGCCTAAGACCTTGTGTTGAGTCGGGGCCGGAACGTGAGGATTCCTCTCCAGTGCTGACATGGATCTTGAGGTACTTCTGGAGTCTCCCCAGGAGAGTCAGTCCTCGTCTCGAATGCGGGCATGCACTTGCGCTTTCCTCCATAGCGGTAGCAGCAGTGTCACGCAGTCCGCCGCATGGATCAAAGGATCTATGGTTTTCCCTCGAGTCTTTCCCACGAGGCTTTCCCACGAGGCTTTCCCACAGGGCTGTCCCACGTGCACACGTGGTGGGAGTCGATCCTCGGCTTGAACGTCAAGGCAGTGCAGGGAAAACAGGTTCCTCTGGAATGGACTGACACATCTGGGGGACTCTTGGAATGGTGGCATGACCCTGGAGTTCCTCTCGCCTTTCCTGTGGAGAGCGCCTCCTCTTGAGATGCGACGGGAACGCCGGGAATTCTTTCCCTACGAAACAGGGAAAGGATCCCTCATCTCGAGCTAGGAGGCGGAAACGGGGCTCCCCTGGATGTGTGCGGGACACCACGTGCTTCCTCTCGAGTGTAGACGGGTATGTCGGGGAACTTCTTGAGTTGCAGCAAGGGTGTGAAGGACCCTTTTGAAGGTCCAGTGGTTAGATGTGATTGGCCTGGAGAAGCCTCAGCGGAAAGGGCCTCATCTCGCCTGGAGGGCAAAACCTCCTGGATTTTCTCGAGTTGCGGCAGGTGCTCTCGACTTACGACGGGGACCTCAGGGACCCGCTCTGGTGGCCTCAGGAGAGGCCAGTCCCCATGCGAGTTCCTCGGGGGCGTCTCGGGATTCCTCTCCCGTCGATGCCGGGGCCTAAGACCTTGTGTGGAGTCGGGGCCGGAACCTGAGGATTCCTCTCCAGTGCTGACATGGATCTTGGGGTACTTCTGGAGTCTCCCCAGGGGAGTCAGTCCTCGTCTCGAATGCGGGCATGCACTTGCGCTTTCCTCCAGAGCGGTAGCAGCAGTGTCACGCAGTCCGCCGCGTGGATCAAAGGATCTATGGTTTTCCCTCGAGTCTTTCCCACGAGGCTTTCCCACGAGGCTTTCCCACAGGGCTGTCCCACGTGCACACGTGGTGGGAGTCGATCCTCGGCTTGAACGTCAAGGCAGTGCAGGGTAAACAGGTTCCTCTGGAATGGACTGACACATCTGGGGGACTCTTGGAATGGTGGCACAACCCTGGAGTTCCTCTCGCCTTTCCTGTGGAGAGCGCCTCCTCTTGAGATGCGACGGGAACGCCGGGAATTCTTTCCCTACTAAACAGGGAAAGGATCCCTCATCTCGATCTAGGAGGCGGAAACGGGGCTCCCCTGGATGTGTGCGGGACACCACGTGCTTCCTCTCGAGTGGAGACGGGTATGTCGGGGAACTTCTTGAGTTGCAGCAAGGGTGTGAAGGACCCTTTGGAAGTTCCAGTGGTTAGACGTGATTGGCCTCGAGAAGCCTCAGCGGAAATGGGCCTCATCTCGCCTGGAGGGCAAAACCTCCTGGATTTTCTCGAGTTGCGGCAGGTGCTCTCGACTTACGACGGGGACCTCAGGGACCCGCTCTGGTGGCCTCAGGAAAGGAGAGTCCCCATGGGAGTTCCTCGGGGGCCTCTCGGGATTCCTCTCCCGTCGATGCCGGGGCCTAAGACCTTGTGTGGAGTCGGGGCCGGAACCTGAGGATTCCTCTCCAGTGCTGACATGGATCTTGGGGTACTTCTGGAGTCTCCCCAGGGGAGTCAGTCCTCGTCTCGAATGCGGGCATGCACTTGCGCTTTCCTCCAGAGCGGTAGCAGCAGTGTCACGCAGTCCGCCGCGTGGATCAAAGGATCTACGGTTTTCCCTCGAGTCTTTCCCACGAGGCTTTCCCACGAGGCTTTCCCACAGGGCTGTCCCACGTGCACACGTGGTGGGAGTCGATCCTCGGCTTGAACGTCAAGGCAGTGCAGGGAAAACAGGTTCCTCTGGAATGGACTGACACATCTGGGGGACTCTTGGAATGTTGGCACGACCCTGGAGTTCCTCTCGCCTTTCCTGTGGAGAGCGCCTCCTCTTGAGATGCGACGGGAACGCCGGGAATTCTTTCCCTACGAAACAGGGAAAGGATCCCTCATCTCGAGCTAGGAGGCGGAAACGGGGCTCCCCTGGATGTGGGCGGGACATCACATGCTTCCTCTCGATGGAGACGGGTATGTCGGGGAACTTCTTGAGTTGCAGCAATGGTGTGAAGGACCCTTTGGAAGTTCCAGTGGTTAGATGTGATTGGCCTCGAGAAGCCTCAGCGGAAATGGGCCTCATCTCGCCTGGAGGGCAAAACCTCCTGGATTTTCTCGAGTTGCGGCAGGTGCTCTCGACTTACGACGGGGACCTCAGGGACCCGCTCTGGTGGCCTCAGGAAAGGCCAGTCCCCATGCGAGTTCCTCGGGGGCCTCTCGGGATTCCTCTCCCGTCGATGCCGGGGCCTAAGACCTTGTGTGGAGTAGGGGCCGGAACCTGAGGATTCCTCTCCAGTGCTGACATGGATCTTGGGGTACTTCTGGAGTCTCCCCAGGGGAGTCAGACCTCGTCTCGAATGCGGGCATGCACTTGCGCTTTCCTCCAGAGCGGTAACAGCAGTGTCACGCAGTCCGCCGCGTGGATCAAAGGATCTATGGTTTTCCCTCGAGTCTTTCCCACGAGGCTTTCCCACGAGGCTTTCCCACAGGGCTGTCCCACGTGCACACGTGGTGGGAGTCGATCCTCGGCTTGAACGTCAAGGCAGTGCAGGGAAAACAGGTTCCTCTGGAATGGACTGACACATCTGGGGGACTCTTGGAATGGTGGCACGACCCTGGAGTTCCTCTCGCCTTTCCTGTGGAGAGCGCCTCCTCTTGAGATGCGACGGGAACGCCGGGAATTCTTTCCCTACGAAACAGGGAAAGGATCCCTCATCTCGAGCTAGGAGGCGGAAACGGGGATCCCCTGGATGTGTGCGGGACCCACGTGCTTCCTCTCGAGTGGAGACGGGTATGTCGGGGAACTTCTTGAGTTGCAGCAAGGGTGTGAAGGACCCTTTGGAAGTTCCAGTGGTTAGACGTGATTAGCCTCGAGAAGCCTCAGCGGAAATGGGCCTCATCTCGCCTGGAGGGCAAAACCTCCTGGATTTTCTCGAGTTGCGGCAGGTGCTCTCGACTTACGACGGGGACCTCAGGGACCCGCTCTGGTGGCCTCAGGAAAGGCCAGTCCCCATGCGAGTTCCTCGGGGGCCTCTCGGGATTCCTCTCCCGTCGATGCCGGGGCCTAAGACCTTGTGTGGAGTCGGGGCCGGAACCTGAGGATTCCTCTCCAGTGCTGACATGGATCTTGGGGTACTTCTGGAGTCTCCCCAGGGGAGTCAGTCCTCGTCTCGAATGCGGGCATGCACTTGCGCTTTCCTCCAGAGCGGTAGCAGCAGTGTCACGCAGTCCGCCGCGTGGATCAAAGGATCTATGGTTTTCCCTCGAGTCTTTCCCACGAGGCTTTCCCACGAGGCTTTCCCACAGGGCTGTCCCACGTGCACACGTGGTGGGAGTCGATCCTCGGCTTGAACGTCAAGGCAGTGCAGGGAAAACAGGTTCCTCTGGAATGGACTGACACATCTGGGGGACTCTTGGAATGGTGGCACGACCCTGGAGTTCCTCTCGCCTTTCCTGTGGAGAGCGCCTCCTCTTGAGATGCGACGGGAACGCCGGGAATTCTTTCCCTACGAAACAGGGAAAGGATCCCTCATCTCGAGCTAGGAGGCGGAAACGGGGCTCCCCTGGATGTGTGCGGGACACCACGTGATTCCTCTCGAGTGGAGACGGGTATGTCGGGGAACTTCTTGAGTTGCAGCAAGGGTGTGAAGGACCCTTTTGAAGGTCCAGTGGTTAGATGTGATTGGCCTGGAGAAGCCTCAGCGGAAAGGGCCTCATCTCGCCTGGAGGGCAAAACCTCCTGGATTTTCTCGAGTTGCGGCAGGTGCTCTCGACTTACGACGGGGACCTCAGGGACCCGCTCTGGTGGCCTCAGGAGAGGCCAGTCCCCATGCGAGTTCCTCGGGGGCGTCTCGGGATTCCTCTCCCGTCGATGCCGGGGCCTAAGACCTTGTGTGGAGTCGGGGCCGGAACCTGAGGATTCCTCTCCAGTGCTGACATGGATCTTGGGGTACTTCTGGAGTCTCCCCAGGGGAGTCAGTCCTCGTCTCGAATGCGGGCATGCACTTGCGCTTTCCTCCAGAGCGGTAGCAGCAGTGTCACGCAGTCCGCCGCGTGGATCAAAGGATCTATGGTTTTCCCTCGAGTCTTTCCCACGAGGCTTTCCCACGAGGCTTTCCCACAGGGCTGTCCCACGTGCACACGTGGTGGGAGTCGATCCTCGGCTTGAACGTCAAGGCAGTGCAGGGTAAACAGGTTCCTCTGGAATGGACTGACACATCTGGGGGACTCTTGGAATGGTGGCACAACCCTGGAGTTCCTCTCGCCTTTCCTGTGGAGAGCGCCTCCTCTTGAGATGCGACGGGAACGCCGGGAATTCTTTCCCTACTAAACAGGGAAAGGATCCCTCATCTCGAGCTAGGAGGCGGAAACGGGGCTCCCCTGGATGTGTGCGGGACACCACGTGCTTCCTCTCGAGTGGAGACGGGTATGTCGGGGAACTTCTTGAGTTGCAGCAAGGGTGTGAAGGACCCTTTGGAAGTTCCAGTGGTTAGACGTGATTGGCCTCGAGAAGCCTCAGCGGAAATGGGCCTCATCTCGCCTGGAGGGCAAACCCTCCTGGATTTTCTCGAGTTGCGGCAGGTGCTCTCGACTTACGACGGGGACCTCAGGGACCCGCTCTGATGGCCTCAGGAAAGGAGAGTCCCCATGGGAGTTCCTCGGGGGCCTCTCGGGATTCCTCTCCCGTCGATGCCGGGGCCTAAGACCTTGTGTGGAGTCGGGGCCGGAACCTGAGGATTCCTCTCCAGTGCTGACATGGATCTTGGGGTACTTCTGGAGTCTCCCCAGGGGAGTCAGTCCTCGTCTCGAATGCGGGCATGCACTTGCGCTTTCCTCCAGAGCGGTAGCAGCAGTGTCACGCAGTCCGCCGCGTGGATCAAAGGATCTACGGTTTTCCCTCGAGTCTTTCCCACGAGGCTTTCCCACGAGGCTTTCCCACAGGGCTGTCCCACGTGCACACGTGGTGGGAGTCGATCCTCGGCTTGAACGTCAAGGCAGTGCAGGGAAAACAGGTTCCTCTGGAATGGACTGACACATCTGGGGGACTCTTGGAATGGTGGCACGACCCTGGAGTTCCTCTCGCCTTTCCTGTGGAGAGCGCCTCCTCTTGAGATGCGACGGGAACGCCGGGAATTCTTTCCCTACGAAACAGGGAAAGGATCCCTCATCTCGAGCTAGGAGGCGGAAACGGGGCTCCCCTGGATGTGGGCGGGACATCACATGCTTCCTCTCGATGGAGACGGGTATGTCGGGGAACTTCTTGAGTTGCAGCAATGGTGTGAAGGACCCTTTGGAAGTTCCAGTGGTTAGATGTGATTGGCCTCGAGAAGCCTCAGCGGAAATGGGCCTCATCTCGCCTGGAGGGCAAAACCTCCTGGATTTTCTCGAGTTGCGGCAGGTGCTCTCGACTTACGACGGGGACCTCAGGGACCCGCTCTGGTGGCCTCAGGAAAGGCCAGTCCCCATGCGAGTTCCTCGGGGGCCTCTCGGGATTCCTCTCCCGTCGATGCCGGGGCCTAAGACCTTGTGTGGAGTCGGGGCCGGAACCTGAGGATTCCTCTCCAGTGCTGACATGGATCTTGGGGGACTTCTGGAGTCTCCCCAGGGGAGTCAGACCTCGTCTCGAATGCGGGCATGCACTTGCGCTTTCCTCCAGAGCGGTAACAGCAGTGTCACGCAGTCCGCCGCGTGGATCAAAGGATCTATGGTTTTCCCTCGAGTCTTTCCCACGAGGCTTTCCCACGAGGCTTTCCCACAGGGCTGTCCCACGTGCACACGTGGTGGGAGTCGATCCTCGGCTTGAACGTCAAGGCAGTGCAGGGAAAACAGGTTCCTCTGGAATGGACTGACACATCTGGGGGACTCTTGGAATGGTGGCACGACCCTGGAGTTCCTCTCGCCTTTCCTGTGGAGAGCGCCTCCTCTTGAGATGCGACGGGAACGCCGGGAATTCCTTCCCTACGAAACAGGGAAAGGATCCCTCATCTCGAGCTAGGAGGCGGAAACGGGGCTCCCCTGGATGTGTGCGGGACCCACGTGCTTCCTCTCGAGTGGAGACGGGTATGTCGGGGAACTTCTTGAGTTGCAGCAAGGGTGTGAAGGACCCTTTGGAAGTTCCAGTGGTTAGACGTGATTAGCCTCGAGAAGCCTCAGCGGAAATGGGCCTCATCTCGCCTGGAGGGCAAAACCTCCTGGATTTTCTCGAGTTGCGGCAGGTGCTCTCGACTTACGACGGGGACCTCAGGGACCCGCTCTGGTGGCCTCAGGAAAGGCCAGTCCCCATGCGAGTTCCTCGGGGGCCTCTCGGGATTCCTCTCCCGTCGATGCCGGGGCCTAAGACCTTGTGTGGAGTCGGGGCCGGAACCTGAGGATTCCTCTCCAGTGCTGACATGGATCTTGGGGTACTTCTGGAGTCTCCCCATGGGAGTCAGTCCTCGTCTCGAATGCGGGCATGCACTTGCGCTTTCCTCCAGAGCGGTAGCAGCAGTGTCACGCAGTCCGCCGCGTGGATCAAAGGATCTATGGTTTTCCCTCGAGTCTTTCCCACGAGGCTTTCCCACGAGGCTTTCCCACAGGGCTGTCCCACGTGCACACGTGGTGGGAGTCGATCCTCGGCTTGAACGTCAAGGCAGTGCAGGGAAAACAGGTTCCTCTGGAATGGACTGACACATCTGGGGGACTCTTGGAATGGTGGCACGACCCTGGAGTTCCTCTCGCCTTTCCTGTGGAGAGCGCCTCCTCTTGAGATGCGACGGGAACGCCGGGAATTCTTTCCCTACGAAACAGGGAAAGGATCCCTCATCTCGAGCTAGGAGGCGGAAACGGGGCTCCCCTGGATGTGTGCGGGACACCACGTGCTTCCTCTCGAGTGGAGACGGGTATGTCGGGGAACTTCTTGAGTTGCAGCAAGGGTGTGAAGGACCCTTTTGAAGGTCCAGTGGTTAGATGTGATTGGCCTGGAGAAGCCTCAGCGGAAAGGGCCTCATCTCGCCTGGAGGGCAAAACCTCCTGGATTTTCTCGAGTTGCGGCAGGTGCTCTCGACTTACGACGGGGACCTCAGGGACCCGCTCTGGTGGCCTCAGGAGAGGCCAGTCCCCATGCGAGTTCCTCGGGGGCGTCTCGGGATTCCTCTCCCGTCGATGCCGGGGCCTAAGACCTTGTGTGGAGTCGGGGCCGGAACCTGAGGATTCCTCTCCAGTGCTGACATGGATCTTGGGGTACTTCTGGAGTCTCCCCAGGGGAGTCAGTCCTCGTCTCGAATGCGGGCATGCACTTGCGCTTTCCTCCAGAGCGGTAGCAGCAGTGTCACGCAGTCCGCCGCGTGGATCAAAGGATCTATGGTTTTCCCTCGAGTCTTTCCCACGAGGCTTTCCCACGAGGCTTTCCCACAGGGCTGTCCCACGTGCACACGTGGTGGGAGTCGATCCTCGGCTTGAACGTCAAGGCAGTGCAGGGTAAACAGGTTCCTCTGGAATGGACTGACACATCTGGGGGACTCTTGGAATGGTGGCACAACCCTGGAGTTCCTCTCGCCTTTCCTGTGGAGAGCGCCTCCTCTTGAGATGCGACGGGAACGCCGGGAATTCTTTCCCTACTAAACAGGGAAAGGATCCCTCATCTCGAGCTAGGAGGCGGAAACGGGGCTCCCCTGGATGTGTGCGGGACACCACGTGCTTCCTCTCGAGTGGAGACGGGTATGTCGGGGAACTTCTTGAGTTGCAGCAAGGGTGTGAAGGACCCTTTGGAAGTTCCAGTGGTTAGACGTGATTGGCCTCGAGAAGCCTCAGCGGAAATGGGCCTCATCTCGCCTGGAGGGCAAAACCTCCTGGATTTTCTCGAGTTGCGGCAGGTGCTCTCGACTTACGACGGGGACCTCAGGGACCCGCTCTGGTGGCCTCAGGAAAGGAGAGTCCCCATGGGAGTTCCTCGGGGGCCTCTCGGGATTCCTCTCCCGTCGATGCCGGGGCCTAAGACCTTGTGTGGAGTCGGGGCCGGAACCTGAGGATTCCTCTCCAGTGCTGACATGGATCTTGGGGTACTTCTGGAGTCTCCCCAGTGGAGTCAGTCCTCGTCTCCAATGCGGGCATGCACTTGCGCTTTCCTCCAGAGCGGTAGCAGCAGTGTCACGCAGTCCGCCGCGTGGATCAAAGGATCTATGGTTTTCCCTCGAGTCTTTCCCACGAGGCTTTCCCACGAGGCTTTCCCACAGGGCTGTCCCACGTGCACACGTGGTGGGAGTCGATCCTCGGCTTGAACGTCAAGGCAGTGCAGGGAAAACAGGTTCCTCTGGAATGGACTGACACATCTGGGGGACTCTTGGAATGGTGGCACGACCCTGGAGTTCCTCTCGCCTTTCCTGTGGAGAGCGCCTCCTCTTGAGATGCGATGGGAACGCCGGGAATTCTTTTCCTACGAAACAGGGAAAGGATCCCTCATCTCGAGCTAGGAGGCGGAAACGGGGCTCCCCTGGATGTGGGCGGGACATCACGTGCTTCCTCTCGATGGAGACGGGTATGTCGGGGAACTTCTTGAGTTGCAGCAATGGTGTGAAGGACCCTTTGTAAGTTCCAGTGGTTAGATGTGATTGGCCTCGAGAAGCCTCAGCGGAAATGGGCCTCATCTCGCCTGGAGGGCAAAACCTCCTGGATTTTCTCGAGTTGCGGCAGGTGCTCTCGACTTACGACGGGGACCTCAGGGACCCGCTCTGGTGGCCTCAGGAAAGGCCAGTCCCCATGCGAGTTCCTCGGGGGCCTCTCGGGATTCCTCTCCCGTCGATGCCGGGGCCTAAGACCTTGTGTGGAGTCGGGGCCGGAACCTGAGGATTCCTCTCCAGTGCTGACATGGATCTTGGGGTACTTCTGGAGTCTCCCCAGGGGAGTCAGACCTCGTCTCGAATGCGGGCATGCACTTGCGCTTTCCTCCAGAGCGGTAGCAGCAGTGTCACGCAGTCCGCCGCGTGGATCAAAGTATCTATGGTTTTCCCTCGAGTCTTTCCCACGAGGCTTTCCCACGAGGCTTTCCCACAGGGCTGTCCCACGTGCACACGTGGTGGGAGTCGATCCTCGGCTTGAACGTCAAGGCAGTGCAGGGAAAACAGGTTCCTCTGGAATGGACTGACACATCTGGGGGACTCTTGGAATGGTGGCACGACCCTGGAGTTCCTCTCGCCTTTCCTGTGGAGAGCGCCTCCTCTTGAGATGCGACGGGAACGCCGGGAATTCTTTCCCTACGAAACAGGGAAAGGATCCCTCATCTCGAGCTAGGAGGCGGAAACGGGGCTCCCCTGGATGTGTGCGGGACCCACGTGCTTCCTCTCGAGTGGAGACGGGTATGTCGGGGAACTTCTTGAGTTGCAGCAAGGGTGTGAAGGACCCTTTGGAAGTTCCAGTGGTTAGACGTGATTAGCCTCGAGAAGCCTCAGCGGAAATGGGCCTCATCTCGCCTGGAGGGCAAAACCTCCTGGATTTTCTCGAGTTGCGGCAGGTGCTCTCGACTTACGACGGGGACCTCAGGGACCCGCTCTGGTGGCCTCAGGAAAGGCCAGTCCCCATGCGAGTTCCTCGGGGGCCTCTCAGGATTCCTCTCCCGTCGATGCCGGGGCCTAAGACCTTGTGTGGAGTCGGGGCCGGAACCTGAGGATTCCTCTCCAGTGCTGACATGGATCTTGGGGTACTTCTGGAGTCTCCCCAGGGGAGTCAGTCCTCGTCTCGAATGCGGGCATGCACTTGCGCTTTCCTCCAGAGCGGTAGCAGCAGTGTCACGCAGTCCGCCGCGTGGATCAAAGGATCTATGGTTTTCCCTCGAGTCTTTCCCACGAGGCTTTCCCACGAGGCTTTCCCACAGGGCTGTCCCACGTGCACACGTGGTGGGAGTCGATCCTCGGCTTGAACGTCAAGGCAGTGCAGGGAAAACAGGTTCCTCTGGAATGGACTGACACATCTGGGGGACTCTTGGAATGGTGGCACGACCCTGGAGTTCCTCTCGCCTTTCCTGTGGAGAGCGCCTCCTCTTGAGATGCGACGGGAACGCCGGGAATTCTTTCCCTACGAAACAGGGAAAGGATCCCTCATCTCGAGCTAGGAGGCGGAAACGGGGCTCCCCTGGATGTGTGCGGGACCCACGTGCTTCCTCTCGAGTGGAGACGGGTATGTCGGGGAACTTCTTGAGTTGCAGCAAGGGTGTGAAGGACCCTTTGGAAGTTCCAGTGGTTAGACGTGATTAGCCTCGAGAAGCCTCAGCGGAAATGGGCCTCATCTCGCCTGGAGGGCAAAACCTCCTGGATTTTCTCGAGTTGCGGCAGGTGCTCTCGACTTACGACGGGGACCTCAGGGACCCGCTCTGGTGGCCTCAGGAAAGGCCAGTCCCCATGCGAGTTCCTCGGGGGCCTCTCGGGATTCCTCTCCCGTCGATGCCGGGGCCTAAGACCTTGTGTGGAGTCGGGGCCGGAACCTGAGGATTCCTCTCCAGTGCTGACATGGATCTTGGGGTACTTCTGGAGTCTCCCCAGGGGAGTCAGTCCTCGTCTCGAATGCGGGCATGCACTTGCGCTTTCCTCCAGAGCGGTAGCAGCAGTGTCACGCAGTCCGCCGCGTGGATCAAAGGATCTATGGTTTTCCCTCGAGTCTTTCCCACGAGGCTTTCCCACGAGGCTTTCCCACAGGGCTGTCCCACGTGCACACGTGGTGGGAGTCGATCCTCGGCTTGAACGTCAAGGCAGTGCAGGGAAAACAGGTTCCTCTGGAATGGACTGACACATCTGGGGGACTCTTGGAATGGTGGCACGACCCTGGAGTTCCTCTCGCCTTTCCTGTGGAGAGCGCCTCCTCTTGAGATGCGACGGGAACGCCGGGAATTCTTTCCCTACGAAACAGGGAAAGGATCCCTCATCTCGAGCTAGGAAGCGGAAACGGGGCTCCCCTGGATGTGTGCGGGACCCACGTGCTTCCTCTCGAGTGGAGACGGGTATGTCGGGGAACTTCTTGAATTGCAGCAAGGGTGTGAAGGACCCTTTGGAAGTTCCAGTGGTTAGAAGTGATTAGCCTCGAGAAGCCTCAGCGGAAATGGGCCTCATCTCGCCTGGAGGTGAAAACCTCCTGGATTTTCTCGAGTTGCGGCAGGTGCTCTCGACTTACGACGGGGACCTCAGGGACCCGCTCTGGTGGCCTCAGGAAAGGCCAGTCCCCATGCGAGTTCCTCGGGGGCGTCTCGGGATTCCTCTCCCGTCGATGCCGGGGCCTAAGACCTTGTGTGGAGTCGGGGCCGGAACCTGAGGATTCCTCTCCAGTGCTGACATGGATCTTGGGGTACTTCTGGAGTCTCCCCAGGGGAGTCAGTCCTCGTCTCGAATGCGGGCATGCACTTGCGCTTTCCTCCAGAGCGGTAGCAGCAGTGTCACGCAGTCCGCCGCGTGGATCAAAGGATCTATGGTTTTCCCTCGAGTCTTTCCCACGAGGCTTTCCCACGAGGCTTTCCCACAGGGCTGTCCCACGTGCACACGTGGTGGGAGTCGATCCTCGGCTTGAACGTCAAGGCAGTGCAGGGAAAACAGGTTCCTCTGGAATGGACTGACACATCTGGGGGACTCTTGGAATGGTGGCACGACCCTGGAGTTCCTCTCGCCTTTCCTGTGGAGAGCGCCTCCTCTTGAGATGCGACGGGAACGCCGGGAATTCTTTCCCTACGAAACAGGGAAAGGATCCCTCATCTCGAGCTAGGAGGCGGAAACGGGGCTCCCCTGGATGTGGGTGGGACATCACGTGCTTCCTCTCGATGGAGACGGGTATGTCGGGGAACTTCTTGAGTTGCAGCAATGGTGTGAAGGACCCTTTGGAAGTTCCAGTGGTTAGATGTGATTGGCCTGGAGAAGCCTCAGCGGAAATGGGCCTCATCTCGCCTGGAGGGCAAAACCTCCTGGATTTTCTCGAGTTGCGGCAGGTGCTCTCGACTTACGACGGGGACCTCAGGGAACCGCTCTGGTGGCCTCAGGAAAGGCCAGTCCCCATGCGAGTTCCTCGGGGGACTCTCGGGATTCCTCTCCCGTCGATGCCGGGGCCTAAGACCTTGTGTGGAGTCGGGGCCGGAACCTGAGGATTCCTCTCCAGTGCTGACATGGATCTTGGGGTACTTCTGGAGTCTCCCCAGGGGAGTCAGACCTCGTCTGGAATGCGGGCATGCACTTGCGCTTTCCTCCAGAGCGGTAGCAGCAGTGTGACGCAGTCCGCCGCGTGGATCAAAGGATCTATGGTTTTCCCTCGAGTCTTTCCCACGAGCCTTTCCCACAGGGCTGTCCCACGTGCACACGTGGTGTGAGTCGATCCTCGGCTTGAACGTCAAGGCAGTGCAGGGAAAAAAGGTTCCTCTGGAATGGACTGACACATCTGGGGGACTCTTGGAATGGTGTCACGACCCTGGAGTTCCTCTCGCCTTTCCTGTGGAGAGCGCCTCCTCTTGAGATGCGACGGGAACGCCGGGAATTCTTTCCCTACGAAACAGGGAAAGGATCCCTCATCTCGAGCTAGGAGGCGGAAACAGGGCTCCCCTGGATGTGTGCGGTACCCCACGTGCTTCCTCTCGAGTGCAGACGGGTATGTCGGGGAACTTCTTGAGTTGCAGCAATGGTGTGAATGACCCTTTGGAAGTTCCAGTGGTTAGATGTGATTGGCCTCGAGAAGCCTCAGCGGAAATGGGCCTCATCTCGCCTGGAGGGCAAAACCTCCTGGATTTTCTCGAGTTGCGGCAGGTGCTCTCGACTTACGACGGGGACCTCAGGGAACCGCTCTGGTGGCCTCAGGAAAGGCCAGTCCCCATGCGAGTTCCTCGGGGCCTCTCGGGATTCCTCTCCCGTCGATGCCGGGGCCTAAGACCTTGTGTGGAGTCGGGGCCGGAACCTGAGGATTCCTCTCCAGTGCTGACATGGATCTTGGGGTACTTCTGGAGTCTCCCCAGGGGAGTCAGTCCTCGTCTCGAATGCGGGCATGCACTTGCGCTTTCCTCCAGAGCGGTAGCAGCAGTGTCACGCAGTCCGCCGCGTGGATCAAAGGATCTATGGTTTTCCCTCGAGTCTTTCCCACGAGGCTTTCCCACGAGGCTTTCCCACAGGGCTGTCCCACGTGCACACGTGGTGGGAGTCGATCCTCGGCTTGAACGTCAAGGCAGTGCAGGGAAAACAGGTTCCTCTGGAATGGACTGACACATCTGGGGGACTCTTGGAAAGGTGGCACGACCCTGGAGTTCCTCTCGCCTTTCCTGTGGAGAGCGCCTCCTCTTGAGATGCGACGGGAACGCCGGGAATTCTTTCCCTACTAAACAGGGAATGGATCCCTCATCTCGAGCTAGGAGGCGGAAACGGGGTCCCCTGGATGTGTGCGGGACCCACGTGCTTCCTCTCGAGTGGAGACGGGTATGTCGGGGAACTTCTTGAGTTGCAGCAAGGGTGTGAAGGACCCTTTGGAAGTTCCAGTGGTTAGACGTGATTGGCCTCGAGAAGCCTCAGCGGAAATGGGCCTCATCTCGCCTGGAGGGCAAAACCTCCTGGATTTTCTCGAGTTGCGGCAGGTGCTCTCGACTTACGACGGGGACCTCAGGGACCCGCTCTGGTGGCCTCAGGAAAGGAGAGTCCCCATGGGAGTTCCTCGGGGGCCTCTCGGGATTCCTCTCCCGTCGATGCCGGGGCCTAAGACCTTGTGTGGAGTCGGGGCCGGAACCTGAGGATTCCTCTCCAGTGCTGACATGGATCTTGGGGTACTTCTGGAGTCTCCCCAGTGGAGTCAGTCCTCGTCTCGAATGCGGGCATGCACTTGCGCTTTCCTCCAGAGCGGTAGCAGCAGTGTCACGCAGTCCGCCGCGTGGATCAAAGGATCTATGGTTTTCCCTCGAGTCTTTCCCACGAGGCTTTCCCACGAGGCTTTCCCACAGGGCTGTCCCACGTGCACAAGTGGTGGGAGTCGATCCTCGGCTGGAACGTCAAGGCAGTGCAGGGAAAACAGGTTCCTCTGAATGGACTGACACATCTGGGGGACTCTTGGAATCGTGGCATGACCCTGGAGTTCCTCTCGCCTTTCCTGTGGAGAGCGCCTCCTCTTGAGATGCGACGGGAACGCCGGGAATTCTTTCCCTACGAAACAGGGAAAGGATCCCTCATCTCGAGCTAGGAGGCGGAAACGGGGCTCCCCTGGATGTGTCCGGGACACCACGTGCTTCCTCTCGAGTGGAGACGGGTATGTCGGGGAACTTCTTGAGTTGCAGCAATGGTGTGAAGGACCCTTTGGAAGTTCCAGTGGTTAGATGTGATTGGCCTCGAGAAGCCTCAGCGGAAATGGGCCTCATCTCGCCTGGAGGGCAAAACCTCCTGGATTTTCTCGAGTTGCGGCAGGTGCTCTCGACTTACGACGGGGACCTCAGGGACCCGCTCTGGTGGCCTCAGGAAAGGCCAGTCCCCATGCGAGTTCCTCGGGGGCCTCTCGGGATTCCTCTCCCGTCGATGCCGGGGCCTAAGACCTTGTGTGGAGTCGGGGCCGGAACCTGAGGATTCCTCTCCAGTGCTGACATGGATCTTGGGGTACTTCTGGAGTCTCCCCAGGGGAGTCAGTCCTCGTCTCGAATGCGGGCATGCACTTGCGCTTTCCTCCAGAGCGGTAGCAGCAGTGTCACGCAGTCGGCCGCGTGGATCAAAGGATCTACGGTTTTCCCTCGAGTCTTTCCCACGAGGCTTTCCCACGAGGCTTTCCCACAGGGCTGTCCCACGTGCACACGTGGTGGGAGTCGATCCTCGGCTTGAACGTCAAGGCAGTGCAGGGAAAACAGGTTCCTCTGGAATGGACTGACACATCTGGGGGACTCTTGGAATGGTGCCACGACCCTGGAGTTCCTCTCGCCTTTCCTGTGGAGAGCGCCTCCTCTTGAGATGCGACGGGAACGCCGGGAATTCTTTCCCTACGAAACAGGGAAAGGATCCCTCATCTCGAGCTAGGAGGCGGAAACGGGGCTCCCCTGGATGTGTGCGGGACCCACGTGCTTCCTCTCGAGTGGAGACGGGTATGTCGGGGAACTTCTTGAGTTGCAGCAAGGGTGTGAAGGACCCTTTGGAAGTTCCAGTGGTTAGACGTGATTAGCCTCGAGAAGCCTCAGCGGAAATGGGCCTCATCTCGCCTGGAGGTGAAAACCTCCTGGATTTTCTCGAGTTGCGGCAGGTGCTCTCGACTTACGACGGGGACCTCAGGGACCCGCTCTGGTGGCCTCAGGAAAGGCCAGTCCCCATGCGAGTTCCTCGGGGGCGTCTCGGGATTCCTCTCCCGTCGATGCCGGGGCCTAAGACCTTGTGTGGAGTCGGGGCCGGAACCTGAGGATTCCTCTCCAGTGCTGACATGGATCTTGGGGTACTTCTCGAGTCTCCCCAGGGGAGTCAGTCCTCGTCTCGAATGCGGGCATGCACTTGCGCTTTCCTCCAGAGCGGTAGCAGCAGTGTCACGCAGTCCGCCGCGTGGATCAAAGGATCTATGGTTTTCCCTCGAGTCTTTCCCACGAGGCTTTCCCACGAGGCTTTCCCACAGGGCTGTCCCACCTGCACACGTGGTGGGAGTCGATCCTCTCCTTGAACGTCAAGGCAATGCAGGGAAAACATGTTCCTCTGGAATGGACCGACACATCTGGGGGACTCTTGGAATGGTGTCACGACCCTGGAGTTCCTCTCGCCTTTCCTGTGGAGAGCGCCTCCTCTTGAGATGCGACGGGAACGCCGGGAATTCTTTCCCTACGAAACAGGGAAAGGATCCCTCATCTCGAGCTAGGAGGCGGAAACGGGGCTCCCCTGGATGTGGGCGGGACATCACGTGCTTCCTCTAGATTGAGACGGGTATGTCGGGGAACTTCTTGAGTTGAAGCAATGGTGTGAAGGACCCTTTGGAAGTTCCAGTGGTTAGATGTGATTGGCCTCGAGAAGCCTCAGCGGAAATGGGCCTCATCTCGCCTGGAGGGCAAAACCTCCTGGATTTCCTCGAGTTGCGGCAGGTGCCCTCGACTTACGACGGGGACCTCAGGGACCCGCTCTGGTGGCCTCAGGAAAGGCCAGTCCCCATGCGAGTTCCTCGGGGGCCTCTCGGGATTCCTCTCCCGTCGATGCCAGGGCCTAAGACCTTGTGTGGAGTCGGGGCCGGAACCTGAGGATTCCTCTCCAGTGCTGACATGGATCTTGGGGTACTTCTGGAGTCTCCCCAGGGGAGTCAGTCCTCGTCTCGAATGCGGGCATGCACTTGTGCTTTCCTCCAGAGCGGTAGCAGCAGTGTCACGCAGTCCGCCGCGTGGATCAAAGGATCTACGGTTTTCCCTCGAGTCTTTCCCACGAGGCTTTCCCACGAGGCTTTCCCACAGGGCTGTCCCACGTGCACACGTGGTGGGAGTCGATCCTCGGCTTGAACGTCAAGGCAGTGCAGGGAAAACAGGTTCCTCTGGAATGGACCGACACTTCTGGGGGACTCTTGGAATGGTGGCACGACCCTGGAGTTCCTCTCGCCTTTCCTGTGGAGAGCGCCTCCTCTTGAGATGCGACGGGAACGCCGGGAATTCTTTCCCTACGAAACAGGGAAAGGATCCCTCATCTCGAGCTAGGAGGCGGAAACGGGGCTCCCCTGGATGTGGGCGGGACATCACGTGCTTCCTCTCAATGGAGACGGGTATGTCGGGGAACTTCTTGAGTTGCAGCAATGGTGTGAAGGACCCTTTGGAAGTTCCAGTGGTTAGATGTGATTGGCCTCGAGAAGCCTCAGCGGAAATGGGCCTCATCTCGCCTGGAGGGCAAAACCTCCTGGATTTTCTCGAGTTGCGGCAGGTGCTCTCGACTTACGACGGGGACCTCAGGGACCCGCTCTGGTGGCCTCAGGAAAGGCCAGTCCCCATGCGAGTTCCTCGGGGGCCTCTCGGGATTCCTCTCCCGTCGATGCCGGGGCCTAAGACCTTGTGTGGAGTCGGGGCCGGAACCTGAGGATTCCTCTCCAGTGCTGACATGGATCTTGGGGTACTTCTGGAGTCTCCCCAGGGGAGTCAGACCTCGTCTCGAATGCGGGCATGCACTTGCGCTTTCCTCCAGAGCGGTAGCAGCAGTGTCACGCAGTCCGCCGCGTGGATCAAAGGATCTATGGTTTTCCCTCGAGTCTTTCCCACGAGGCTTTCCCACGAGGCTTTCCCACAGGGCTGTCCCACGTGCACACGTGTTGGGAGTCGATCCTCGGCTTGAACGTCAAGGCAGTGCAGGGAAAACAGGTTCCTCTGGAATGGACTGACACATCTGGGGGACTCTTGGAATGGTGGCACGACCCTGGAGTTCCTCTCGCCTTTCCTGTGGAGAGCGCCTCCTCTTGAGATGCGACGGGAACGCCGGGAATTCTTTCCCTACGAAACAGGGAAAGGATCCCTCATCTCGAGCTAGGAGGCGGAAACGGGGCTCCCCTGGATGTGTGCGGGACCCACGTGCTTCCTCTCGAGTGGAGACGGGTATGTCGGGGAACTTCTTGAGTTGCAGCAAGGGTGTGAAGGACCCTTTGGAAGTTCCAGTGGTTAGACGTGATTAGCCTCGAGAAGCCTCAGCGGAAATGGGCCTCATCTCGCCTGGAGGGCAAAACCTCCTGGATTTTCTCGAGTTGCGGCAGGTGCTCTCGACTTACGACGGGGACCTCAGGGACCCGCTCTGGTGGCCTCAGGAAAGGCCAGTCCCCATGCGAGTTCCTAGGGGGCCTCTCGGGATTCCTCTCCCGTCGATACCGGGGCCTAAGACCTTGTGTGGAGTCGGGGCCGGAACCTGAGGATTCCTCTCCAGTGCTGACATGGATCTTGGGGTACTTCTGGAGTCTCCCCAGGGGAGTCAGTCCTCGTCTCGAATGCGGGCATGCACTTGCGCTTTCCTCCAGAGCGGTAGCAGCAGTGTCACGCAGTCCGCCGCGTGGATCAAAGGATCTATGGTTTTCCCTCGAGTCTTTCCCACGAGGCTTTCCCACGAGGCTTTCCCACAGGGCTGTCCCACGTGCACACGTGGTGGGAGTCGATCCTCGGCTTGAACGTCAAGGCAGTGCAGGGAAAACAGGTTCCTCTGGAATGGACTGACACATCTGGGGGACTCTTGGAATGGTGGCACGACCCTGGAGTTCCTCTCGCCTTTCCTGTGGAGAGCGCCTCCTCTTGAGATGCGACGGGAACGCCGGGAATTCTTTCCCTACGAAACAGGGAAAGGATCCCTCATCTCGAGCTAGGAGGCGGAAACGGGGCTCCCCTGGATGTGTGCGGGACCCACGTGCTTCCTCTCGAGTGGAGACGGGTATGTCAGGGAACTTCTTGAATTGCAGCAAGGGTGTGAAGGACCCTTTGGAAGTTCCAGTGGTTAGAAGTGATTAGCCTCGAGAAGCCTCAGCGGAAATGGGCCTCATCTCGCCTGGAGGTGAAAACCTCCTGGATTTTCTCGAGTTGCGGCAGGTGCTCTCGACTTACGACGGGGACCTCAGGGACCCGCTCTGCTGGCCTCAGGAAAGGCCAGTCCCCATGCGAGTTCCTCGGGGGCGTCTCGGGATTCCTCTCCCGTCGATTCCGGGGCCTAAGACCTTGTGTGGAGTCGGGGCCGGAACCTGAGGATTCCTCTCCAGTGCTGACATGGGTCTTGGGGTACTTCTGGAGTCTCCCCAGGGGAGTCAGTCCTCGTCTCGAATGCGGGCATGCACTTGCGCTTTCCTCCAGAGCGGTAGCAGCAGTGTCACGCAGTCCGCCGCGTGGATCAAAGGATCTATGGTTTTCCCTCGAGTCTTTCCCACGAGGCTTTCCCACGAGGCTTTCCCACAGGGCTGTCCCACGTGCACACGTGGTGGGAGTCGATCCTCGGCTTGAACGTCAAGGCAGTGCAGGGAAAACAGGTTCCTCTGGAATGGACTGACACATCTGGGGGACTCTTGGAATGGTGGCACGACCCTGGAGTTCCTCTCGCCTTTCCTGTGGAGAGCGCCTCCTCTTGAGATGCGACGGGAATGCCGGGAATTCTTTCCCTACGAAACAGGGAAAGGATCCCTCATCTCGAGCTAGGAGGCGGAAACGGGGCTCCCCTGGATGTGGGTGGGACATCACGTGCTTCCTCTCGATGGAGACGGGTATGTCGGGGAACTTCTTGAGTTGCAGCAATGGTGTGAAGGACCCTTTGGAAGTTCCAGTGGTTAGATGTGATTGGCCTCGAGAAGCCTCAGCGGAAATGGGCCTCATCTCGCCTGGAGGGCAAAACCTCCTGGATTTTCTCGAGTTGCGGCAGGTGCTCTCGACTTACGACGGGGACCTCAGGGAACCGCTCTGGTGGCCTCAGGAAAGGCCAGTCCCCATGCGAGTTCCTCGGGGGACTCTCGGGATTCCTCTCCCGTCGATGCCGGGGCCTAAGACCTTGTGTGGAGTCGGGGCCGGAACCTGAGGATTCCTCTCCAGTGCTGACATGGATCTTGGGGTACTTCTGGAGTCTCCCCAGGGGAGTCAGACCTCGTCTGGAATGCGGGCATGCACTTGCGCTTTCCTCCAGAGCGGTAGCAGCAGTGTCACGCAGTCCGCCGCGTGGATCAAAGGATCTATGGTTTTCCCTCGAGTCTTTCCCACGAGCCTTTCCCACAGGGCTGTCCCACGTGCACACGTGGTGTGAGTCGATCCTCGGCTTGAACGTCAAGGCAGTGCAGGGAAAACAGGTTCCTCTGGAATGGACTGACACATCTGGGGGACTCTTGGAATGGTGTCACGACCCTGGAGTTCCTCTCGCCTTTCCTGTGGAGAGCGCCTCCTCTTGAGATGCGACGGGAACGCCGGGAATTCTTTCCCTACGAAACAGGGAATGGATCCCTCATCTCGAGCTAGGAGGCGGAAACGGGGTCCCCTGGATGTGTGCGGGACCCACGTGCTTCCTCTCGAGTGGAGACGAGTATGTCGGGGAACTTCTTGAGTTGCAGCAAGGGTGTGAAGGACCCTTTGGAAGTTCCAGTGGTTAGACGTGATTGGCCTCGAGAAGCCTCAGCGGAAATGGGCCTCATCTCGCCTGGAGGGCAAAACCTCCTGGATTTTCTCGAGTTGCGGCTGGTGCTCTCGACTTACGACGGGGACCTCAGGGACCCGCTCTGGTGGCCTCAGGAAAGGCCAGTCCCCATGCGAGTTCCTCGGGGGCCTCTCGGGATTCCTCTCCCGTCGATGCCGGGGCCTAAGACCTTGTGTGGAGTCGGGGCCGGAACCTGAGGATTCCTCTCCAGTGCTGACATGGATCTTGGGGTACTTCTGGAGTCTCCCCAGGGGAGTCAGTCCTCGTCTCGAATGCGGGCATGCACTTGCGCTTTCCTCCAGAGCGGTAGCAGCAGTGTCACGCAGTCCGCCGCGTGGATCAAAGGATCTATGGTTTTCCCTCGAGTCTTTCCCATGAGGCTTTCCCACGAGGCGTTCCCACAGGGCTGTCCCACGTGCACACGTGGTGGGAGTCGATCCTCGGCTTGAACGTCAAGGCAGTGCAGGGAAAACAGGTTCCTCTGGAATGGACTGACACATCTGGGGGACTCTTGGAATGGTGTCACGACCCTGGAGTTCCTCTCGCCTTTCCTGTGGAGAGCGCCTCCTCTTGAGATGCGACGGGAACGCCGGGAATTCTTTCCCTACGAAACAGGGAAAGGATCCCTCATCTCGAGCTAGGAGGCGGAAACAGGGCTCCCCTGGATGTGTGCGGGACCCCACGTGCTTCCTCTCGAGTGGAGACGGGTATGTCGGGGAACTTCTTGAGTTGCAGCAAGGGTGTGAAGGACCCTTTGGAAGTTCCAGTGGTTAGATGTGATTGGCCTCGAGAAGCCTCAGCGGAAATGGGCCTCATCGCGCCTGGAGGGCAAAACCTCCTGGATTTTCTCGAGTTGCGGCAGGTGCTCTCGACTTACGACGGGGACCTCAGGGACCCGCTCTGGTGGCCTCAGGAAAGGCCAGTCCCCATGCGAGTTCCTCGGGGCCTCTCGGGATTCCTCTCCCGTCGATGCCGGGGCCTAAGACCTTGTGTGGAGTCGGGGCCGGAACCTGAGGATTCCTCTCCAGTGCTGACATGGATCTTGGGGTACTTCTGGAGTCTCCCCAGGGGAGTCAGTCCTCGTCTCGAATGCGGGCATGCCCTTGCGCTTTCCTCCAGAGCGGTAGCAGCAGTGTCACGCAGTCCGCCGCGTGGATCAAAGGATCTATGGTTTTCCCTCGAGTCTTTCCCACGAGGCTTTCCCACGAGGCTTTCCCACAGGGCTGTCCCACGTGCACACGTGGTGGGAGTCGATCCTCGGCTTGAACGTCAAGGCAGTGCAGGGAAAACAGGTTCCTCTGGAATGGACTGACACATCTGGGGGACTCTTGGAATGGTGGCACGACCCTGGAGTTCCTCTCGCCTTTCCTGTGGAGAGCGCCTCCTCTTGAGATGCGACGGGAACGCCGGGAATTCTTTCCCTACGACACAGGGAAAGGATCCCTCATCTCGAGCTAGGAGGCGGAAACGGGGCTCCCCTGGATGTGTGCGGGACCCACGTGCTTCCTCTCGAGTGGAGACGGGTATGTCGGGGAACTTCTTGAGTTGCAGCAAGGGTGTGAAGGACCCTTTGGAAGTTCCAGTGGTTAGAAGTGATTAGCCTCGAGAAGCCTCAGCGGAAATGGGCCTCATCGCGCCTGGAGGGCAAAACCTCCTGGATTTTCTCGAGTTGCGGCAGGTGCTCTCGACTTACGACGGGGACCTCAGGGACCCGCTCTGGTGGCCTCAGGAAAGGCCAGTCCCCATGCGAGTTCCTCGGGGCCTCTCGGGATTCCTCTCCCGTCGATGCCGGGGCCTAAGACCTTGTGTGGAGTCGGGGCCGGAACCTGAGGATTCCTCTCCAGTGCTGACATGGATCTTGGGGTACTTCTGGAGTCTCCCCAGGGGAGTCAGTCCTCGTCTCGAATGCGGGCATGCACTTGCGCTTTCCTCCAGAGCGGTAGCAGCAGTGTCACGCAGTCCGCCGCGTGGATCAAAGGATCTATGGTTTTCCCTCGAGTCTTTCCCACGAGGCTTTCCCACGAGGCTTTCCCACAGGGCTGTCCCACGTGCACACGTGGTGGGAGTCGATCCTCGGCTTGAACGTCAAGGCAGTGCAGGGAAAACAGGTTCCTCTGGAATGGACTGACACATCTGGGGGACTCTTGGAATGGTGGCACGACCCTGGAGTTCCTCTCGCCTTTCCTGTGGAGAGCGCCTCCTCTTGAGATGCGACGGGAACGCCGGGAATTCTTTCCCTACGACACAGGGAAAGGATCCCTCATCTCGAGCTAGGAGGCGGAAACGGGGCTCCCCTGGATGTGTGCGGGACCCACGTGCTTCCTCTCGAGTGGAGACGGGTATGTCGGGGAACTTCTTGAGTTGCAGCAAGGGTGTGAAAGACCCTTTGGAAGTTCCAGTGGTTAGAAGTGATTAGCCTCGAGAAGCCTCAGCGGAAATGGGCCTCATCTCGCCTGGAGGGCAAAACCTCCTGGATTTTCTCGAGTTGCGGCAGGTGCTCTCGACTTACGACGGGGACCTCAGGGACCCGCTCTGCTGGCCTCAGGAAAGGCCAGTCTCCTTGCGAGTTCCTCGGGGGCCTCTCGGGATTCCTCTCCCGTCGATGCCGGGGCCTAAGACCTTGTGTGGAGTCGGGGCCGGAACCTGAGGATTCCTCTCCAGTGCTGACATGGATCTTGGGGTACTTCTGGAGTCTCCCCAGGGGAGTCAGTCCTCGTCTCGAATGCGGGCATGCACTTGGGCTTTCCTCCAGAGCGGCAGCGGCAGTGTCACGCAGTCCGCCGCATGGATCAAAGGATCTATGGTTTTCCCTCGAGTCTTTCCCACGAGGCTTTCCCACGAGGCTTTCCCACAGGGCTGTCCCACGTGCACACGTGGTGGGAGTCGATCCTCGGCTTGAACGTCAAGGCAGTGCAGGGAAAACAGGTTCCTCTGGAATGGACTGACACATCTGGGGGACTCTTGGAATGGTGGCACGACCCTGGAGTTCCTCTCGCCTTTCCTGTGGAGAGCGCCTCCTCTTGAGATGCGACGGGAACGCCGGGAATTCTTTCCCTACGAAACAGGGAAAGGATCCCTCATCTCGAGCTAGGAGGCGGAAACGGGGCTCCCCTGGATGTGGGCGGGACACCACGTGCTTCCTCTCGAGTGGAGACGGGTATGTCGGGGAAATTCTTGAGTTGCAGCAAGGGTGTGAAGGACCCTTTGGAAGTTCCAGTGGTTAGACTTGATTAGCCTCGAGAAGCCTCAGCGGAAATGGGCCTCATCTCGCCTGGAGGGCAAAACCTCCTGGATTTTCTCGAGTTGCGGCAGGTGCTCTCGACTTACGACGGGGACCTCAGGGACCCGCTCTGGTGGCCTCAGGAAAGGCCAGTCCCCATGCGAGTTCCTTGGGGGCCTCTCGGGATTACTCTCCCGTCGATGCCGGGCCTAAGACCTTGTGTGGAGTCGGGGTCGGAACCTGAGGATTCCTCTTCAGTGCTCACATGGATCTTGGGGTACTTCTGGAGTCTCCCCAGGGGAGTCAGTCCTCGTCTCGAATGCGGGCATGCACTTGCGCTTTCCTCCAGAGCGGTACCAGCAGTGTCACGCAGTCCGCCGCGTGCATCAAAGGATCTATGGTTTTCCCTCGAGTCTTTCCCACGAGGCTTTCCCACGAGGCTTTCCCACAGGGCTGTCCCACGTGTACACGTGGTGGGAGTCGATCCTCGGCTTGAACGTCAAGGCAGTGCAGGGAAAACAGGTTCCTCTGGAATGGACTGACACATCTGGGGGACTCTTGGAATGGTGGCATGTCCCTGGAGTTCCTCTCGCCTTTCCTGTGGAGAGCGCCTCCTCTTGAGATGCGACGGGAACGCCGGGAATTCTTTACCTACGAAACAGGGAAAGGATCCCTCATCTCGTGCTAGGAGGCGGAAACGGGGCTCCCCTGGATGTGTGCGGGACACCACGTGCTTCCTCTCGAGTGCAGACGGGTATGTCGGGGAACTTCTTGAGTTGCAGCAAGGGTGTGAAGGACCCTTTGGAAGGTCCATTGGTTAGATGTGATTGGCCTCGAGAAGCCTCAGCGGAAATGGGCCTCATCTCGCCTAGAGGGCAAAACCTCCTGGATTTTCTCGAGTTGCGGCAGGTGCTCTCGACTTACGACGGGGACCTCAGGAACCGCTCTGGTGGCCTCAGGAAAGGCCAGTCCCCATGCGAGTTCCTCGGTGGCCTCTCGGGATTCCTCTCCCGTCGATGCCGGGGCCTAAGACCTTGTGTGGAGTCGGGGCCGGAACCTGAGGATTCCTCTCCAGTGCTGACATGGATCTTGGGGTACTTCTGGAGTCTCCCCAGGGGAGTCAGTCCTCGTCTCGAATGCGGGCATGCACTTGCGCTTTTCTCCAGAGCGGTAGCAGCAGTGTCACGCAGTCCGCCGCGTGGATCAAAGGATCTATGGTTTTCCCTCGAGTCTTTCCCACGAGGCTTTCCCACGAGGCTTTCCCACAGGGCTGTCCCACGTGCACACGTGGTGGGAGTCGATCCTCGGCTTGAACGTCAAGGCAGTGCAGGGAAAACAGGTTCCTCTGGAATGGACTGACACATCTGGGGGACTCTTGGAATGGTGGCATGACCCTGGAGTTCCTCTCGCCTTTCCAGTGGAGAGCGCCTCCTCTTGAGATGCGACGGGAACGCCGGGAATTCTTTCCCTACGAAACAGGGAAAGGATCCCTCATCTCGAGCTAGGAGGCGGAAATGGGGCACCCCTGGATGTGTGCGGGACACCACGTGCTTCCTCTCGAGTGCAGACGGGTATGTCGGGGAACTTCTTAAGTTGCAGCAAGGGTGTGAAGGACCCTTTGGAAGTTCCAGTGGTTAGATGTGATTGGCCTCGAGAAGCCTCAGCGGAAATGGGCCTCATCTCGCCTGGAGGGCAAAACCTCCTGGATTTTCTCGAGTTGCGGCAGGTGCTCTCGACTTACGACGGGGACCTCAGGGACCCGCTCTGGTGGCCTCAGGAAAGGCCAGTCCCCATGCGAGTTCCTCGGGGGCCTCTCGGGATTCCTCTCCCGTCGATGCCGGGGCCTAAGACCTTGTGTGGAGTCGGGGCCGGAACCTGAGGATTCCTCTCCAGTGCTGACATGGATCTTGGGGTACTTCTGGAGTCTCCCCAGGGGAGTCAGTCCTCGTCTCGAATGCGGGCATGCACTTGCGCTTTCCTCCAGAGCGGTAGCAGCAGTGTCACGCAGTCCGCCGCGTGGATCAAAGGATCTATGGTTTTCCCTCGAGTCTTTTCCATGAGGCTTTCCCACGAGGCGTTCTCACAGGGCTGTCCCACGTGCACACGTGGTGGGAGTCGATCCTCGGCTTGAACGTCAAGGCAGTGCAGGGAAAACAGGTTCCTCTGGAATGGACTGACACATCTGGGGGACTCTTGGAATGGTGTCACGACCCTGGAGTTCCTCTCGCCTTTCCTGTGGAGAGCGCCTCCTCTTGAGATGCGACGGGAACGCCGGGAATTCTTTCCCTACGAAACAGGGAAAGGATCCCTCATCTCGAGCTAGGAGGCGGAAACAGGGCTCCCCTGGATGTGTGCGGGACCCCACGTGCTTCCTCTCGAGTGGAGACGGGTATGTCGGGGAACTTCTTGAGTTGCAGCAATGGTGTGAAGGACCCTTTGGAAGTTCCAGTGGTTAGATGTGATTGGCCTCGAGAAGCCTCAGCGGAAATGGGCCTCATCGCGCCTGGAGGGCAAAACCTCCTGGATTTTCTCGAGTTGCGGCAGGTGCTCTCGACTTACGACGGGGACCTCAGGGACCCGCTCTGGTGGCCTCAGGAAAGGCCAGTCCCCATGCGAGTTCCTCGGGGCCTCTCGGGATTCCTCTCCCGTCGATGCCGGGGCCTAAGACCTTGTGTGGAGTCGGGGCTGGAACCTGAGGATTCCTCTCCAGTGCTGACATGGATCTTGGGGTACTTCTGGAGTCTCCCCAGGGGAGTCAGTCCTCGTCTCGAATGCGGGCATGCACTTGCGCTTTCCTCCAGAGCGGTAGCAGCAGTGTCACGCAGTCCGCCGCGTGGATCAAAGGATCTATGGTTTTCCCTCGAGTCTTTCCCACGAGGCTTTCCCACGAGGCTTTCCCACAGGGCTGTCCCACGTGCACACGTGGTGGGAGTCGATCCTCGGCTTGAACGTCAAGGCAGTGCAGGGAAAACAGGTTCCTCTGGAATGGACTGACACATCTGGGGGACTCTTGGAATGGTGGCACGACCCTGGAGTTCCTCTCGCCTTTCCTGTGGAGAGCGCCTCCTCTTGAGATGCGACGGGAACGCCGGGAATTCTTTCCCTACGACACAGGGAAAGGATCCCTCATCTCGAGCTAGGAGGCGGAAACGGGGCTCCCCTGGATGTGTGCGGGACCCACGTGCTTCCTCTCGAGTGGAGACGGGTATGTCGGGGAACTTCTTGAGTTGCAGCAAGGGTGTGAAGGACCCTTTGGAAGTTCCAGTGGTTAGAAGTGATTAGCCTCGAGAAGCCTCAGCGGAAATGGGCCTCATCTCGCCTGGAGGGCAAAACCTCCTGGATTTTCTCGAGTTGCGGCAGGTGCTCTCGACTTACGACGGGGACCTCAGGGACCCGCTCTGCAGGCCTCAGGAAAGGCCAGTCTCCTTGCGAGTTCCTCGGGGGCCTCTCGGGATTCCTCTCCCGTCGATGCCGGGGCCTAAGACCTTGTGTGGAGTCGGGGCCGGAACCTGAGGATTCCTCTCCAGTGCTGACATGGATCTTGGGGTACTTCTGGAGTCTCCCCAGGGGAGTCAGTCCTCGTCTCGAATGCGGGCATGCACTTGCGCTTTCCTCCAGAGCGGCAGCAGCAGTGTCACGCAGTCCGCCGCGTGGATCAAAGGATCTGTGGTTTTCCCTCAAGTCTTTCCCACGAGGCTTTCCCACGAGGCTTTCCCACAGGGCTGTCCCACGTGCACACGTGGTGGGAGTCGATCCTCGCCTTGAACGTCAAGGCAGTGAAGGGAAAACAGGTTCCTCTGGAATGGACTGACACATCTGAGGGACTCTTGGAATGGTGGCACGACCCTGGAGTTCCTCTCGACTTTCCTGTGGAGAGCGCCTCCTCTTGAGATGCGACGGGAACGCCGGGAATTCTTTCCCTACGAAACAGTGAAAGGATCCCTCATCTCGAGCTAGGAGGCGGAAACGGGGCTCCCCTGGTTGTGTGCGGGACCCCACGTGCTTCCTCTCGAGTGGAGACGGGTATGTCGGGGACCTTCTTGAGTTGCAGCAAGGGTGTGAAGGACCCTTTGGAAGTTCCAGTGGTTAGACGTGATTGGCCTCGAGAAGCCTCAGCGGAAATGGGCCTCATCTCGCCTGGAGGGCAAAACCTCCTGGATTTTCTCGAGTTGCGGCAGATGCTCTCGACTTACGACGAGGACCTCAGGGACCCGCTCTGGTGGCCTCAGGAAAGGCCAGTCCCCATGCGACTTCCTCTGGGGATTCCTCTCCCGTCGATGCCGGGGCCTAAGACCTTGGGTGGAGTCGGGGCCGGAACCTGAGGATTCCTCTCCAGTGCTGACATGGATCTTGGGGTACTTCTGGAGTCTCCCCAGGGGAGTCAGTCCTCGTCTCGAATGCGGGCATGCACTTGGGCTTTCCTCCAGAGCGGCAGCGGCAGTGTCACGCAGTCCGCCGCATGGATCAAAGGATCTATGGTTTTCCCTCGAGTCTTTCCCACGAGGCTTTCCCACGAGGCTTTCCCACAGGGCTGTCCCACGTGCACACGTGGTGGGAGTCGATCCTCGGCTTGAACGTCAAGGCAGTGCATGGAAAACAGGTTCCTCTGGAATGGACTGACACATCTGGGGGACTCTTGGAATGGTGGCACGACCCTGGAGTTCCTCTCGCCTTTCCTGTGGAGAGCGCCTCCTCTTGAGATGCGACGGGAACGCCGGGAATTCTTTCCCTACGAAACAGGGAAAGGATCCCTCATCTCGAGCTAGGATGCGGAAACGGGGCTCCCCTGGATGTGGGCGGGACACCACGTGCTTCCTCTCGAGTGGAGACGGGTATGTCGGGGAACTTCTTGAGTTGCAGCAAGGGTGTG
Source organism: Ovis canadensis (assembly GCF_042477335.2). Lineage (NCBI taxonomy): Eukaryota > Metazoa > Chordata > Mammalia > Artiodactyla > Bovidae > Ovis > Ovis canadensis. Next base: position 10,585,391 of record NC_091262.1, read on the forward strand.
AAGGACCCTTTGGAAGTTCCAGTGGTTAGACTTGATTAGCCTCGAGAAGCCTCAGCGGAAATGGGCCTCATCTCGCCTGGAGGGCAAAACCTCCTGGATTTTCTCGAGTTGCGGCAGGTGCTCTCGACTTACGACGGGGACCTCAGGGACCCGCTCTGGTGGCCTCAGGAAAGGCCAGTCCCCATGCGACTTCCTTGGGGGCCTCTCGGGATTACTCTCCCGTCGATGCCGGGCCTAAGACCTTGTGTGGAGTCGGGGTCGGAACCTGAGGATTCCTCTTCAGTGCTGACATGGATCTTGGGGTACTTCTGGAGTCTCCCCAGGGGAGTCAGTCCTCGTCTCGAATGCGGGCATGCACTTGCGCTTTCCTCCAGAGCGGTAGCAGCAGTGTCACGCAGTCCGCCGCGTGCATCAAAGGATCTATGGTTTTCCCTCGAGTCTTTCCCACGAGGCTTTCCCACGAGGCTTTCCCACAGGGCTGTCCCACGTGTACACGTGGTGGGAGTCGATCCTCGGCTTGAACGTCAAGGCAGTGCAGGGAAAACAGGTTCCTCTGGAATGGACTGACACATCTGGGGGACTCTTGGAATGGTGGCATGTCCCTGGAGTTCCTCTCGCCTTTCCTGTGGAGAGCGCCTCCTCTTGAGATGCGACGGGAACGCCGGGAATTCTTTACCTACGAAACAGGGAAAGGATCCCTCATCTCGTGCTAGGAGGCGGAAACTGGGCTCCCCTGGATGTGTGCGGGACACCACGTGCTTCCTCTCGAGTGCAGACGGGTATGTCGGGGAACTTCTTGAGTTGCAGCAAGGGTGTGAAGGACCCTTTGGAAGGTCCAGTGGTTAGATGTGATTGGCCTCGAGAAGCCTCAGCGGAAATGGGCCTCATCTCGCCTAGAGGGCAAAACCTCCTGGATTTTCTCGAGTTGCGGCAGGTGCTCTCGACTTACGACGGGGACCTCAGGAACCACTCTGGTGGCCTCAGGAAAGGCCAGTCCCCATGCGAGTTCCTCGGTGGCCTCTCGGGATTCCTCTCCCGTCGATGCCGGGGCCTAAGACCTTGTGTGGAGTCGGGGCCGGAACCTGAGGATTCCTCTCCAGTGCTGACATGGATCTTGGGGTACTTCTGGAGTCTCCCCAGGGGAGTCAGTCCTCGTCTCGAATGCGGGCATGCACTTGCGCTTTCCTCCAGAGCGGTAGCAGCAGTGTCACGCAGTCCGCCGCGTGGATCAAAGGATCTATGGTTTTCCCTCGAGTCTTTCCCATGAGGCTTTCCCACGAGGCTTTCCCACAGGGCTGTCCCACGTGCACACGTGGTGGGAGTCGATCCTCGGCTTGAACGTCAAGGCAGTGCAGGGAAAACAGGTTCCTCTGGAATGGACTGACACATCTGGGGGACTCTTGGAATGGTGGCACGACCCTGGAGTTCCTCTCGCCTTTCCTGTGGAGAGCGCCTCCTCTTGAGATGCGACGGGAACGCCGGGAATTCTTTCCCTACGACACAGGGAAAGGATCCCTCATCTCGAGCTAGGAGGCGGAAACGGGGCTCCCCTGGATGTGTGCGGGACCCACGTGCTTCCTCTCGAGTGGAGACGGGTATGTCGGGGAACTTCTTGAGTTGCAGCAAGGGTGTGAAGGACCCTTTGGAAGTTCCAGTGGTTAGAAGTGATTAGCCTCGAGAAGCCTCAGCGGAAATGGGCCTCATCTCGCCTGGAGGGCAAAACCTCCTGGATTTTCTCGAGTTGCGGCAGGTGCTCTCGACTTACGACGGGGACCTCAGGGACCCGCTCTGCAGGCCTCAGGAAAGGCCAGTCTCCTTGCGAGTTCCTCGGGGGCCTCTCGGGATTCCTCTCCCGTCGATGCCGGGGCCTAAGACCTTGTGTGGAGTCGGGGCCGGAACCTGAGGATTCCTCTCCAGTGCTGACATGGATCTTGGGGTACTTCTGGAGTCTCCCCAGGGGAGTCAGTCCTCGTCTCGAATGCGGGCATGCACTTGCGCTTTCCTCCAGAGCGGCAGCAGCAGTGTCACGCAGTCCGCCGCGTGGATCAAAGGATCTGTGGTTTTCCCTCAAGTCTTTCCCACGAGGCTTTCCCACGAGGCTTTCCCACAGGGCTGTCCCACGTGCACACGTGGTGGGAGTCGATCCTCGCCTTGAACGTCAAGGCAGTGAAGGGAAAACAGGTTCCTCTGGAATGGACTGACACATCTGAGGGACTCTTGGAATGGTGGCACGACCCTGGAGTTCCTCTCGACTTTCCTGTGGAGAGCGCCTCCTCTTGAGATGCGACGGGAACGCCGGGAATTCTTTCCCTACGAAACAGTGAAAGGATCCCTCATCTCGAGCTAGGAGGCGGAAACGGGGCTCCCCTGGTTGTGTGCGGGACCCCACGTGCTTCCTCTCGAGTGGAGACGGGTATGTCGGGGACCTTCTTGAGTTGCAGCAAGGGTGTGAAGGACCCTTTGGAAGTTCCAGTGGTTAGACGTGATTGGCCTCGAGAAGCCTCAGCGGAAATGGGCCTCATCTCGCCTGGAGGGCAAAACCTCCTGGATTTTCTCGAGTTGCGGCAGATGCTCTCGACTTACGACGAGGACCTCAGGGACCCGCTCTGGTGGCCTCAGGAAAGGCCAGTCCCCATGCGACTTCCTCTGGGGATTCCTCTCCCGTCGATGCCGGGGCCTAAGACCTTGGGTGGAGTCGGGGCCGGAACCTGAGGATTCCTCTCCAGTGCTGACATGGATCTTGGGGTACTTCTGGAGTCTCCCCAGGGGAGTCAGTCCTCGTCTCGAATGCGGGCATGCACTTGGGCTTTCCTCCAGAGCGGCAGCGGCAGTGTCACGCAGTCCGCCGCATGGATCAAAGGATCTATGGTTTTCCCTCGAGTCTTTCCCACGAGGCTTTCCCACGAGGCTTTCCCACAGGGCTGTCCCACGTGCACACGTGGTGGGAGTCGATCCTCGGCTTGAACGTCAAGGCAGTGCATGGAAAACAGGTTCCTCTGGAATGGACTGACACATCTGGGGGACTCTTGGAATGGTGGCACGACCCTGGAGTTCCTCTCGCCTTTCCTGTGGAGAGCGCCTCCTCTTGAGATGCGACGGGAACGCCGGGAATTCTTTCCCTACGAAACAGGGAAAGGATCCCTCATCTCGAGCTAGGATGCGGAAACGGGGCTCCCCTGGATGTGGGCGGGACACCACGTGCTTCCTCTCGAGTGGAAACGGGTATGTCGGGGAACTTCTTGAGTTGCAGCAAGGGTGTGAAGGACCCTTTGGAAGTTCCAGTGGTTAGACTTGATTAGCCTCGAGAAGCCTCAGCGGAAATGGGCCTCATCTCGCCTGGAGGGCAAAACCTCCTGGATTTTCTCGAGTTGCGGCAGGTGCTCTCGACTTACGACGGGGACCTCAGGGACCCGCTCTGGTGGCCTCAGGAAAGGCCAGTCCCCATGCGACTTCCTTGGGGGCCTCTCGGGATTACTCTCCCGTCGATGCCGGGCCTAAGACCTTGTGTGGAGTCGGGGTCGGAACCTGAGGATTCCTCTTCAGTGCTCACATGGATCTTGGGGTACTTCTGGAGTCTCCCCAGGGGAGTCAGTCCTCGTCTCGAATGCGGGCATGCACTTGCGCTTTCCTCCAGAGCGGTAGCAGCAGTGTCACGCAGTCCGCCGCGTGCATCAAAGGATCTATGGTTTTCCCTCGAGTCTTTCCCACGAGGCTTTCCCACGAGGCTTTCCCACAGGGCTGTCCCACGTGTACACGTGGTGGGAGTCGATCCTCGGCTTGAACGTCAAGGCAGTGCAGGGAAAACAGGTTCCTCTGGAATGGACTGACACATCTGGGGGACTCTTGGAATGGTGGCATGTCCCTGGAGTTCCTCTCGCCTTTCCTGTGGAGAGCGCCTCCTCTTGAGATGCGACGGGAACGCCGGGAATTCTTTCCCTACGAAACAGGGAAAGGATCCCTCATCTCGAGCTAGGAGGCGGAAACGGGGCTACCCTGGATGTGTTCGGGACCCACGTGCTTCCTCTCGAGTGGAGTCGGGTATGTCGGGGAACTTCTTGAGTTGCAGCAATGGTGTGAAGGACCCTTTGGAAGTTCCAGTGGTTAGATGTGATTGGCCTGGAGAAGCCTCAGCGGAAATGGGCCTCATCTCGCCTGGAGGGCAAAACCTCCTGGATTTTCTCGAGTTGCGGCAGGTGCTCTCGACTTACGACGGGGACCTCAGGGACCCGCTCTGGTGGCCTCAGGAAAGGCCAGTCCCCACGCGAGTTCCTCGGGGGCCTCTCGGGATTCCTCTCCCGTCGATGCCGGGGCCTAAGACCTTTTGTGGAGTCGGGGCCGGAACCTGAGGATTCCTCTCCAGTGCTGACATGGATCTTGGGGTACTTCTGGAGTCTCCCCAGGGGAGTCAGTCCTCGTCTCGAATGCGGGCATGCACTTGCGCTTTCCTCCTGAGCGGTAGCAGCAGTGTCACGCAGTCCTCCGCGTGGATCAAAGGATCTATGGTTTTCCCTCGAGTCATTCCCTCGAGGCTTTCCCACGAGGCTTTCCCACGAGGCTTTCCCACAGGGCTGTCCCACGTGCACACGTGGTGGGATTAGATCCTCGGCTTGATCGTCAAGGCAGTGCAGGGAAAACAGGTTCCTCTGGAATGGACTGACACATCTGGGGGACTCTTAGAATGGTGTCTAAACCCTGGAGTTCCTCTCGCCTTTCCTGTGGAGAGCGCCTCATCTTGAGATGCGACGGGAACGCCGGGAATTCTTTCCCTACGAAACAGGGAAAGGATCCCTCATCTCGAGCTTGGAGGCGGAAACGGGGCTCCCCTGGATGTGTGCGGGACCCCACGTGCTTCCTCTCGAGTGGAAACGGGTATGTCGGGGAACTTCTTGAGTTGCAGCAAGGGTGTGAAAGACCCTTTGGAAGTTCCAGTGGTTAGATGTGATTGGCCTCGAGAAGCCTCAGCGGAAATGGGCCTCATCTCGCCTGGAGGGCAAAACCTCCTGGATTTTCTCGAGTTGCGGCAGGTGCTCTCGACTTACGACGGGGACCTCAGGGAACCGCTCTGGTGGCCTCAGGAAAGGCCAGTCCCCATGCGAGTTCCTCGGGGGCCTCTCGGGATTCCTCTCCCGTCGATGCCGGGGCCTAAGACCTTGTGTGGAGTCGGGGCCGGAACCTGAGGATTCCTCTCCAGTGCTGACATGGATCTTGGGGTACTTCTGGAGTCTCCCCAGGGGAGTCAGTCCTCGTCTCGAATGCGGGCATGCACTTGCGCTTTCCTCCAGAGCGGTAGCAGCAGTGTCACGCAGTCCGCCGCGTGGATCAAAGGATCTATGGTTTTCCCTCGAGTCTTTCCCACGAGGCTTTCCCACGAGGCTTTCCCACAGGGCTGTCCCACGTGCACACGTGGTGGGAGTCGATCCTCAGCTTGAACGTCAAGGCAGTGCAGGGATAACAGGTTCCTCTGGAATGGACTGACACATCTGGGGGACTCTTGGAATGGTGTCACGACCCTGGAGTTCCTCTCGCCTTTCCTGTGGAGAGCGCCTCATCTTGAGATGCGACGGGAACGCCGGGAATTCTTTCCCTACGAAACAGGGAAAGGATCCCTCATCTCGAGCTTGGAGGCGGAAACGGGGCTCCCCTGGATGTGTGCGGGACCCCACGTGCTTCCTCTCGAGTGGAAACGGGTATGTCGGGGAACTTCTTGAGTTGCAGCAAGGGTGTGAAAGACCCTTTGGAAGTTCCAGTGGTTAGATGTGATTGGCCTCGAGAAGCCTCAGCGGAAATGGGCCTCATCTCGCCTGGAGGGCAAAACCTCCTGGATTTTCTCGAGTTGCGGCAGGTGCTCTCGACTTACGACGGGGACCTCAGGGAACCGCTCTGGTGGCCTCAGGAAAGGCCAGTCCCCATGCGAGTTCCTCGGGGGCCTCTCGGGATTCCTCTCCCGTCGATGCCGGGGCCTAAGACCTTGTGTGGAGTCGGGGCCGGAACCTGAGGATTCCTCTCCAGTGCTGACATGGATCTTGGGGTACTTCTGGAGTCTCCCCAGGGGAGTCAGTCCTCGTCTCGAATGCGGGCATGCACTTGCGCTTTCCTCCAGAGCGGTAGCAGCAGTGTCACGCAGTCCGCCGCGTGGATCAAAGGATCTATGGTTTTCCCTCGAGTCTTTCCCACGAGGCTTTCCCACGAGGCTTTCCCACAGGGCTGTCCCACGTGCACACGTGGTGGGAGTCGATCCTCAGCTTGAACGTCAAGGCAGTGCAGGGATAACAGGTTCCTCTGGAATGGACTGACACATCTGGGGGACTCTTGGAATGGTGTCACGACCCTGGAGTTCCTCTCGCCTTTCCTGTGGAGAGCGCCTCATCTTGAGATGCGACGGGAACGCCGGGAATTCTTTCCCTACGAAACAGGGAAAGGATCCCTCATCTCGAGCTTGGAGGCGGAAACGGGGCTCCCCTGGATGTGTGCGGGACCCCACGTGCTTCCTCTCGAGTGGAAACGGGTATGTCGGGGAACTTCTTGAGTTGCAGCAAGGGTGTGAAAGACCCTTTGGAAGTTCCAGTGGTTAGATGTGATTGGCCTCGAGAAGCCTCAGCGGAAATGGGCCTCATCTCGCCTGGAGGGCAAAACCTCCTGGATTTTCTCGAGTTGCGGCAGGTGCTCTCGACTTACGACGGGGACCTCAGGGAACCGCTCTGGTGGCCTCAGGAAAGGCCAGTCCCCATGCGAGTTCCTCGGGGGCCTCTCGGGATTCCTCTCCCGTCGATGCCGGGGCCTAAGACCTTGTGTGGAGTCGGGGCCGGAACCTGAGGATTCCTCTCCAGTGCTGACATGGATCTTGGGGTACTTCTGGAGTCTCCCCAGGGGAGTCAGTCCTCGTCTCGAATGCGGGCATGCACTTGCGCTTTCCTCCAGAGCGGTAGCAGCAGTGTCACGCAGTCCGCCGCGTGGATCAAAGGATCTATGGTTTTCCCTCGAGTCTTTCCCACGAGGCTTTCCCACGAGGCTTTCCCACAGGGCTGTCCCACGTGCACACGTGGTGGGAGTCGATCCTCAGCTTGAACGTCAAGGCAGTGCAGGGATAACAGGTTCCTCTGGAATGGACTGACACATCTGGGGGACTCTTGGAATGGTGTCACGACCCTGGAGTTCCTCTCGCCTTTCCTGTGGAGAGCGCCTCATCTTGAGATGCGACGGGAACGCCGGGAATTCTTTCCCTACGAAACAGGGAAAGGATCCCTCATCTCGAGCTTGGAGGCGGAAACGGGGCTCCCCTGGATGTGTGCGGGACCCCACGTGCTTCCTCTCGAGTGGAAACGGGTATGTCGGGGAACTTCTTGAGTTGCAGCAAGGGTGTGAAAGACCCTTTGGAAGTTCCAGTGGTTAGATGTGATTGGCCTCGAGAAGCCTCAGCGGAAATGGGCCTCATCTCGCCTGGAGGACAAAACCTCCTGGATTTTCTCGAGTTGCGGCAGGTGCTCTCGACTTACGACTGGGACCTCAGGGACCCGCTCTGGTGGCCTCAGGAAAGGCCAGTCCCCACGCGAGTTCCTTGGGGGCCTCTCGGGATTCCTCTCCCGTCGATGCCGGGCCTAAGACCTTGTGTGGAGTCGGGACCGGAACCTGAGGATTCCTCTTCAGTGCTGACATGGATCTTGGGGTACTTCTGGAGTCTCCCCAGGGGAGTCAGTCCTCGTCTCGAATGCGGGCATGCACTTGCGCTTTCCTCCAGAGCGGTAACAGCAGTGTCACGCAGTCCGCCGCGTGGATCAAAGGATCTATGGTTTTCCCTCGAGTCTTTCCCACGAGGCTTTCCCACGAGGCTTTCCCACAGCGCTGTCCCACGTGCACACGTGGTGGGTTAGATCCTCGGCTTGATCGTCAATGCAGTGCAGGGAAAACAGGTTCCTCTGGAATGGACTGACACATCTGGGGGACTCTTAGAATGGTGTTTAGACCCTGGAGTTCCTCTCTCCTTTCCTGTGGAGAGCGCCTCCTCTTGAGATGCGATGGGAACGCCGGGAATTCTTTCCCTACAAAACAGGGAAAGGATCCCTCATCTCGAGCTAGGAGGCGGAAACGGGGCTCCCCTGGATGTGTGCGGGACCCCACGTGCTTCCTCTCGAGTGGAGACGGGTATGTCGGGGAACTTCTTGAGTTGCAGCAATGGTGTGAAAGACCCTTTGGAAGTTCCAGTGGTTAGATGTGATTGGCCTCGAGAAGCCTCATTGGAAATGGGCCTCATCTCGCCTGGAGGGCAAAACCTCCTGGATTTTCTCGAGTTGCGGCAGGTGCTCTCGACTTACGACGGGGACCTCAGGGAACCGCTCTGGTGGCCTCAGGAAAGGCCAGTCCCCATGCGAGTTCCTCGGGGGCCTCTCGGCATTTCTCTCCCGTCGATGCCGGGGCCTAAGACCTTGTGTGGAGTCGGGGCCGGAACCTGAGGATTCCTCTCCAGTGCTGACATGGATCTTGGGGTACTTCTGGAGTCTCCCCAGGGGAGTCAGTCCTCGTCTCGAATGCGGGCATGCACTTGCGCTTTCCTCCAGAGCGGTAGCAGCAGTGTCACGCAGTCCGCCGCGTGGATCAAAGGATCTATGGTTTTTCCTCGAGTCTTTCCCACGAGGCTTTCCCACGAGGCTTTCCCACAGGGCTGTCCCACGTGCACACGTGGTGGGAGTCGATCCTCGGCTTGAACGTCAAGGCAGTGCAGGGAAAACAGGTTCCTCTGGAATGGACTGACACATCTGGGGGACTCTTGGAACGGTGTCACGACCCTGGAGTTCCTCTCGCCTTTCCTGTGGAGAGCGCCTCCTCTTGAGATGCGACGGGAACGCCGGGAATTCTTTCCCTACGAAATAGGGAAAGGATCTCTCATCTCGAGCTAGGAGGCGGAAACGGGGCTCCCCTGGATGTGTGCGGGACCCACGTGCTTCCTCTCGAGTGGAGACGGGTATGTCGGGGAACTTCTTGAGTTGCAGCAAGGGTGTGAAGGACCCTTTGGAAGTTCCAGTGGTTAGACGTGATTAGCCTCGAGAAGCCTCAGCGGAAATGGGCCTCATCTCGCCTGGAGGGCAAAACCTCCTGGATTTTCTCGAGTTGCGGCAGGTGCTCTCGACTTACGACGGGGACCTCAGGGACCCGCTCTGGTGGCCTCAGGAAAGGCCAGTCCCCATGCGAGTTCCTCGGGGGCCTCTCGGGATTCCTCTCCCGTCGATGCCGGGGCCTAAGACCTTGTGTGGAGTCGGGGGCGGAACCTGAGGATTCCTCTCCAGTGCTGACATGGATCTTGGGGTACTTCTGGAGTCTCCCCAGGGGAGTCAGTCCTCGTCTCGAATGCGGGCATGCACTTGCGCTTTCCTCCAGAGCGGTAGCAGCAGTGTCAGGCAGTCCGCCACGTGCATCAAAGGATCTATGGTTTTCCCTCCAGTCTTTCCCACGAGGCTTTCCCACGAGGCTTTCCCACAGGGCTGTCCCACGTGCACACGTGGTGGGAGTCGTTCCTCTGCTTGAACGTCAAGGCAGTGCAGGGAAAACAGGTTCCTCTGGAATGGACTGACACATCTGGGGGACTCTTGGAATGGTGGCACGACCCTGGAGTTCCTCTCGCGTTTCCTTTGGAGAGCGCCTCCTCTTGAGATGCGACGGGAACGCCGGGAAATCTTTCCCTACGAAACAGGGAAAGGATCCCTCATCTCGAGCTAGGAGGCGGAAACGGGGCTCCCCTGGATGTGTGCGGGACCCCACGTGCTTCCTCTCGAGTGGAGACGGGTATGTCTTGGAACTTCTTGAGTTGCAGCAATGGTGTGAAGGACCCTTTGGAAGTTCCAGTGGTTAGATGTGATTGGCCTCGAGAAGCCTCAGCAGAAATGGGCCTCATCTCGCCTGGAGGGCAAAACCTCCTGGATTTTCTCGAGTTGCGGCAGGTGCTCTCGACTTACGACGGGGACCTCAGGGACCCGCTCTGGTGGCCTCAGGAAAGGCCAGTCCCCATGCGAGTTCCTCGGGGGCCTCTCGGGATTCCTCTCCCGTCGATGCCGGGGCCTAAGACCTTGTGTGGAGTCGGGGCCGGAACCTGAGGATTCCTCTCCAGTGCTGACATGGATCTTGGGGTACTTCTGGAGTCTCCCCAGGGGAGTCAGTCCTCGTCTCGAATGCGGGCATGCACTTGCGCTTTCCTCCAGAGCGGTAGCAGCAGTGTCACGCAGTCCGCCGCGTGGATCAAAGGATCTATGGTTTTCCCTCGAGTCTTTCCCACGAGGCTTTCCCACGAGGCTTTCCCACAGGGCTGTCCCACGTGCACACGTGGTGGGAGTCGATCCTCGGCTTGAACGTCAAGGCAGTGCAGGGAAAACAGGTTCCTCTGGAATGGACTGACACATCTGGGGGACTCTTGGAATGGTGTCACGACCCTGGAGTTCCTCTCGCCTTTCCTGTGGAGAGCGCCTCCTCTTGAGATGCGACGGGAACGCCGGGAATTCTTTCCCTACGAAACAGGGAAAGGATCCCTCATCTCGAGCTAGGAGGCGGAAACGGGGCTCCCCTGGATGTGTGCGGGACACCACGTGCTTCCTCTCGAGTGGAGACGGGTATGTCAGGGAACTTCTTGAGTTGCAGCAAGGGTGTGAAGGACCCTTTGGAAGTTCCAGTGGTTAGACGTGATTAGCCTCGAGAAGCCTCAGCGGAAATGGGCCTCATCTCGCCTGGAGGGCAAAACCTCCTGGATTTTCTCGAGTTGCGGCAGGTGCTCTCGACTTACGACGGGGACCTCAGGGACCCGCTCTGGTGGCCTCAGGAAAGGCCAGTCCCCATGCGAGTTCCTCGGGGGCCTCTCGGGATTCCTCTCCCGTCGATGCCGGGGCCTAAGACCTTGTGTGGAGTAGGGGCCTGAACCTGAGGATTCCTCTCCAGTGCTGACATGGATCTTGGGGTACTTCTGGAGTCTCCCCAGGGGAGTCAGTCCTCGTCTCGAATGCGGGCATGCACTTGCGCTTTCCTCCAGAGCGGTAGCAGCAGTGTCACGCAGTCCGCCGCGTGGATCAAAGGATCTATGGTTTTCCCTCGAGTCTTTCCCACGAGGCTTTCCCACGAGGCTTTCCCACAGGGCTGTCCCACGTGCACACGTGGTGGGAGTCGATCCTCGGCTTGAACGTCAAGGCAGTGCAGGGAAAACAGGTACCTCTGGAATGGACTGACACATCTGGGGGACTCTTGGAATGGTGGCACGACCCTGGAGTTCCTCTCGCCTTTCCTGTGGAGAGCGCCTCCTCTTGAGATGCGACGGGAACGCCGGGAATTCTTTCCCTACGAAACAGGGAAAGGATCCCTCATCTCGAGCTAGGAGGCGGAAACGGGGCTCCCCTGGATGTGTGCGGGACACCACGTGCTTCCTCTCGAGTGGAGACGGGTATGTCGGGGAACTTCTTGAGTTGCAGCAAGGGTGTGAAGGACCCTTTGGAAGTTCCAGTGGTTAGACGTGATTAGCCTCGAGAAGCCTCAGCGGAAATGGGCCTCATCTCGCCTGGAGGGCAAAACCTCCTGGATTTTCTCGAGTTGCGGCAGGTGCTCTCGACTTACGACGGGGACCTCAGGGACCCGCTCTGGTGTCCTCAGGAAAGGCCAGTCCCCATGCGAGTTCCTAGGGGGCCTCTCGGGATTCCTCTCCCGTCGATGCCGGGGCCTAAGACCTTGTGTGGAGTAGGGGCCTGAACCTGAGGATTCCTCTCCAGTGCTGACATGGATCTTGGGGTACTTCTGGAGTCTCCCCAGGGGAGTCAGTCCTCGTCTCGAATGCGGGCATGCACTTGCGCTTTCCTCCAGAGCGGTAGCAGCAGTGTCACGCAGTCCGCCGCGTGGATCAAAGGATCTATGGTTTTCCCTCGAGTCTTTCCCACGAGGCTTTCCCACGAGGCTTTCCCACAGGGCTGTCCCACGTGCACACGTGGTGGGAGTCGATCCTCGGCTTGAACGTCAAGGCAGTGCAGGGAAAACAGGTACCTGTGGAATGGACTGACACATCTGGGGGACTCTTGGAATGGTGGCACGACCCTGCAGTTCCTCTCGCCTTTCCTGTGGAGAGCGCCTCCTCTTGAGATGCGACGGGAACGCCGGGAATTCTTTCCCTACGAAACAGGGAAAGGATCCCTCATCTCGAGCTAGGAGGCGGAAACGGGGCTCCCCTGGATGTGTGCGGGACACCACGTGCTTCCTCTCGAGTGGAGACGGGTATGTCGGGGAACTTCTTGAGTTGCAGCAAGGGTGTGAAGGACCCTTTGGAAGTTCCAGTGGTTAGACGTGATTAGCCTCGAGAAGCCTCAGCGGAAATGGGCCTCATCTCGCCTGGAGGGCAAAACCTCCTGGATTTTCTCGAGTTGCGGCTGGTGCACTCGACTTACGACGGGGACCTCAGGGACCCGCTCTGGTGGCCTCAGGAAAGGCCAGTCCCCATGCGAGTTCCTCGGGGGCTTCTCGAGATTCCTCTCCCGTCGATGCCGGTGCCTAAGACCTTGTGTGGAGTAGGGGCCCGAACCTGAGGATTCTTCTCCAGTGCTGACATGGATCTTGGGGTACTTCTGGAGTCTCCCCAGGGGAGTCAGTCCTCGTCTCGAATGCGGGCATGCACTTGCGCTTCCTCCAGAGCGGTAGCAGCAGTGTCACGCAGTCTGCCGCGTGGATCAAAGGATCTATGGTTTTTCCTCGAGTCTTTCCCACGAGGCTTTCACACGAGGCTTTCCCACAGGGCTGTCCCACGTGCACACGTGGTGGGAGTTGATCCTCGGCTTGAACGTCAACTCAGTGCAGGGAAAACAGGTTCTTCTGGAATGGACTGACACATCTGGAGAACTCTTGGAATGGTGTCACGACCCTGGAGTTCCTCTCGCCTTTCCTGTGGAGAGCGCCTCCTCTGGAGATGCGACGGGAACGCCGGGAATTCTTTCCCTACGAAACAGTGAAAGGATCCCTCATCTCGAGCTAGGAGGCGGAAACGGGGCTCCCCTGGATGTGTGCGGGACCCCACGTGCTTCCTCTCGAGTGGAGACGGGTATGTCGGGGAACTTCTTGAGTTGCAGCAACGGTGTGAAGGACCCTTTGGAAGTTCCAGTGGTTAGATGTGATTGGCCTCGAGAAGCCTCAGCGGAAATGGGCCTCATCTCGCCTGGAGGGCAAAACCTCCTGGATTTTCTCGAGTTGCCGCAGGTGCTCTCGACTTACGACGGGGACCTCAGGGACCCGCTCTGGTGGCCTCAGGAAAGGCCAGTCCCCATGCGAGTTCCTCGGGGGTGTCTCGGGATTCCTCTCCCGTCGATGCCGGGGCCTAAGACCTTGTGTGGAGTCGGGGCCGGAACCTGAGGATTCCTCTCCAGTGCTGACATGGATCTTGGGGTACTTCTGGAGTCTCCCCAGGGGAGTCAGTCCTCGTCTCGAATGCGGGCATGCACTTGCGCTTTCCTCCAGAGCGGTAGCAGCAGTGTCACACAGTCCGCCGCGTGGATCAAAGGATCTATGGTTTTCCCTCGAGTCTTTCCCACGAGGCTTTCACACAGGGCTGTCCCACGTGCACACGTGGTGGGAGTCGATCCTCGGCTTGAACGTCAAGGCAGTGCAGGGAAAACAGGTTCCTCTGGAATGGACTGACACATCTGTGGGACTCTTGGAATGGTGGCACGACCCTGGAGTTCCTCTCGCCTTTCCTGTGGAGAGCGCCTCCTCTTGAGATGCGACGGGAACGCCGGGAATTCTTTCCCTACGAAACAGGGAAAGGATCCCTCATCTCGAGCTAGGAGGCGGAAACGGGGCTCCCCTGGATGTGTGCGGGACCCCACGTGCTTCCTCTCGAGTGGAGACGGGTATGTCGGGGAACTTCTTGAGTTGCAGCAAGGGTGTGAAGGACCCTTTGGAAGTTCCAGTGGTTAGATGTGATTGGCCTCGAGAAGCCTCAGCGGAAATGGGCCTCATCTCGCCTGGAGGGCAAAACCTCCTGGATTTTCTCGAGTTGCGGCAGGTGCTCTCGACTTCCGACGGGGACCTCAGGGACCCGCTCTGGTGGCCTCAGGAAAGGCCAGTCCCCATGCGAGTTCCACGGGGGCCTCTCGGGATTACTCTCCCGTCGATGCCGGGGCCTAAGACCTTGTGTGGAGTCGGGGTCGGAACCTGAGGATTCCTCTCCAGTGCTGACATGGATCTTGGGGTACTTCTGGAGTCTCCCCAGGGGAGTCAGTCCTCGTCTCGAATGCGGGCATGCACTTGCGCTTCCTCCAGAGCGTTAGCAGCAGTGTCACGCAGTCCGCCGCGTGGATCAAAGGATCTATGGTTTTCCCTCGAGTCTTTCCCACGAGGCTTTCCCACGAGGCTTTCCCACAGGGCTGTCCCACGTGCACACGTGGTGGCAGTCGATCCTCGGCTTGAACGTCAAGGCAGTGCAGGGAAAACAGGTTCCTCTGGAATGGACTGACACATCTGGGGGACTCTTGGAATGGTGGCACGACCCTGGAGTTCCTCTCGCCTTTCCTGTGGAGAGCGCCTCCTCTTGAGATGCGACGGGAACGCCGGGAATTCTTTCCCTACGAAACAGGGAAAGGATCCCTCATCTCGAGCTAGGAGGCGGAAACGGGGCTCCCCTGGATGTGTGCGGGACCCACGTGCTTCCTCTCGAGTGGAGACGTGTATGTCGGGGAACTTCTTGAGTTGCAGCAAGGGTGTGAAGGACCCTTTGGAAGTTCCAGTGGTTAGATGTGATTAGCCTCGACAAGCCTCAACGGAAATGGGCCTCATCTCGCCTGGAGGGCAAAACCTCCTGGATTTTCTCGAGTTGCGGCAGGTGCTCTCGACTTACGACGGGGACCTCAGAGACCCGCTCTTGTGGCCTCAGGAAAGGCCAGTCCCCATGCGAGTTCCTAGGGGTCCTCTCGGGATTCCTCTCCCGTCGATGCCGGGGCCTACGACCCTGTGTGGAGTCAGGGCCCGAACGTGAGGATTCCTCTCCAGTGCTGACATGGATCTTGGGGTACTTCTGGAGTCTCCCCAGGGGAGTCAGTCCTCGTTTCGAATGCGGGCATGCACTTGCGCTTTCCTCCAGAGCGGTAGCAGCAGTGTCACGCAGTCCGCTGCGTGCATCAAAGGATCTATGGTTTTCCCTCGAGTCTTTCCCACGAGGCTTTCCCACGAGGCTTTCCCACAGGGCTGTCTAACGTGCAAACGTGGTGGGAGTCTATCCTCGGCTTGAATGTCAAGGCAGTGCAAGGCAAACAGGTTCCTCTGGAATGGACTGACACATCTGCGGGACTCTTGGAATGGTGGCACGACCCTGGAGTTCATCTCGCCTTTCCTGTGGAGAGCGCCTCCTCTTGAGATGCGACGGGAACGCCGGGAATTATTTCCCTACGAAACTGGGAAAGGATCCGTCATCTGGAGCTAGGAGGCGGAAACGGGGCTTCCCTGGATGTGTGCGGGACACCCTTGCTTCCTCTCGAGTGCAGACGGGTATGTCGGGGAACTTCTTGAGTTGCAGCAAGGGTGTGAAGGACCCTTTGGAAGTTCCAGTGTTTAGACGTGATTGGCCTCGAGAAGCCTCAGCGGAAATGGGCCTCATCTCGCCTGGAGGGCAAAACCTCCTGGATTTTCTCGAGTTGCGGCAGGTGCTCTCGACTTACGACGGGGACCTCAGGGACCCGCTCTGGTGGCCTCAGGAAAGGCCAGTCCCCATGCGAGTTCCTCGGGGGTGTCTCGGGATTCCTCTCCCGTCGATGCCGGGGCCTAAGACCTTGTGTGGAGTCGGGGCCGGAACCTGAGGATTCCTCTCCAGTGCTGACATGGATCTTGGGGTACTTCTGGAGTCTCCCCAGGGGAGTCAGTCCTCGTCTCGAATGCGGGCATGCACTTGCGCTTTCCTCCAGTGCGGTAGCAGCAGTGTCACACAGTCCGCCGCGTGGATCAAAGGATCTATGGTTTTCCCTCGAGTCTTTCCCACGAGGCTTTCACACAGGGCTGTCCCACGTGCACACGTGGTGGGAGTCGATCCTCGGCTTGAACATCAAGGCAGTGCAGGGAAAACAGGTTCCTCTGTAATGGACTGACATATCTGGGGGTCTCTTGGAATGGTGGCACGACCCTGGAGTTCCTCTCCCCTTTCCTGTGGAGAGCACCTCCTCTTGAGATGCGACGGGAACGCCGGGAATTTTTTCCCTATGAAACAGGGAAAGGATCCCTCATCTCGAGCTAGGAGGCGGAAACGGTGCTCCCCTGGATGTGTGCGGGACCCCACGTGCTTCCTCTGGAGTGGAGACGGGTATGTCGGGGAACTTCTTGTGTCGCAGCAAGGGTGTGAAGGACCCGTTGGAAGTTCCAGTATTTAGACGTGATTAGCCTCGAGAAGCCTCAGCGGAAATGAACCTCATCTCGCCTGGAGGGCAAAACCTCCTGGATTTTCTCGAGTTGCGGCAGGTGCTCTCAACTCTCGACGGGGACCTCAGGGAACCGCTCTGGTGGCCTCAGGAAAGGCCAGTCCCCATGCGAGTTCCACGGGGGCCTCTCGGGATTCCTCTCCCGTCGATGCCAGGGCCTAAGACCTTGTGTGGAGTCGGGGCCGGAACCTCAGGATTCCTCTCCAGTGCTGACATGGATCTTGGGGTACTTCTGGAGTCTCCCCAGGGGAGTCAGTCCTCGTCTCGAATGCGGGCATGCACTTGCGCTTTCCTCCAGAGCGGTAGCAGCAGTGTCACGCAGTCCGCCTCATGGATCAAAGGATCTATGGTGTTCCCTCGAGTCTTTCCCACGAGGCTTTCCCACGAGGCTTTCACACAGGGCTGTCCCACGTGCACACGTGGTGGGAGTCGATCCTCGGCTTGAACGTCAAGGCAGTGCAGGGAAAACAGGTTCCTCTGGAATGGCCTGACACATCTGGGGGACTCTTGGAATGGTGGCACGACCCTGGAGTTCCTCTCGCCTTTCCTGTGGAGAGCGCCTCCTCTTGAGATGCGACAGGAACGCCGGGAATTCTTTCCCTACGAAACAGGGAAAGGATCCCTCATCTCGAGCTAGGAGGCGGAAACGGGGCTCCCCTGGATGTGTGCGGGACCCCACGTGCTTCCTTTCGAGTAGAGACGGGTATGTTGGGGAACTTCTTGAGTTGCAGCAAGGGTGTGAAGGACCCTTTGGAAGTTCCAGTGTTTAGACGTGATTAGACTCGAGAAGCCTCAGCGGAAATGAGCCTCATCTCGCCTGGAGGGCAAAACCTCCTGGATTTTCTCGAGTTGCGGCAGGTGATCTCGACTGACGACGGGGACCTCAGGGACCCGTTCTGGTGGCCTCAGGAAAAGCCAGTCCCCATGCGAGTTCCTCGGGGGCCTCTCGGGATCCCTCTTCCGTCGATGCCGGGGCCTAAGACCTTGTGTGGAGTCGGGGCCGGAACCTGAGGATTCCTCTCCAGTGCTGACATGGATCTTGGGGTACTTCTGGAGTCTCCCCAGGGGTTCAGTCCTCGTCTCGAATGCGGGCATGCACTTGCGCTTTCCTCCAGAGCGGTAGCAGCAGTGTCACGCAGTCCGCCGCGTGGATCAAAGGATCTATGGTTTTCCCTCGAGTCTTTCCCACGAGGCTTTCCCACGAGGCTTTCCCACAGGGCTGTCCCACGTGCACTCGTGGTGGGAGTCGATCCTCGGCTTGAACGTCAAGGCAGTGCAGGGAAAACAGGTTCCTCTGTAATGGACTGACACATCTGGGGGTCTCTTGTAATGGTGGCACGACCCTGGAGTTCCTCTCCCCTTTCCTGTGGAGAGCGCTTCCTCTTGAGATGCGACGGGATCGCCGGGAATTCTTTCCCTACGAAACAGGGAAAGGATCCCTCATCTCGAGCTAGGAGGCGGAAAAGGGGCTCCCCTGGATGTGTGCGGGACCTCACGTGCTTCCTCTCGAGTGGAGACGGGTATGTTGGGGAACTTCTTGAGTTGCAGCAAGGGTGTGAAGGACACTTTGGAAGTTCCAGTGGTTAGATGTGATTAGCCTCGAGAAGCCTCAGCGGAAATGGGCCTCATCTCGCCTGGAGGGCAAAACTTCCTGGATTTTCTCGAGTTGCCGCAGGGGCTCTCGACTTACGACGAGGACCTCAGGTACCCGATCTGGTGGCCTCAGGAAAGGCCAGTCCCCATGCGAGTTCCTCTGGGGATTCCTCTCCCGTCGATGCCGGGGCCTAAGACCTTGTGTGGAGTCGGGGCCGGAACCTGAGGATTCCTCTCCAGTGCTGACATGGATCTTGGGGTACTTCTGTAGTCTCCCCAGGGGAGTCAGTCCTCGTCTCGAATGCGGGCATGCACTTGCGCTTTCCTCCAGAGCGGTAGCAGCAGTGTCACGCAGTCCGCCTCATGGATCAAAGGATCTATAGTGTTCCCTCGAGTCTTTCCCACGAGGCTTTCCCACGAGGCTTTCCCACAGGGCTGTCCCACGTGCACACGTGGTGGGAGTCGATCCTTGGCTTGAACGTCAAGGCAGTGCAGGGAAAACAGGTTCCTCTGGAATGGACTGACACATCTGGGGGACTCTTGGAATGGTGGCACGACCCTGGAGTTCCTCTCGCCTTTCCTGTGGAGAGCGCCTCCTCTTGAGATGCGACGGGAACGCCGGGAATTCTTTCCCTACGAAACAGGGAAAGGATCCCTCATCTCGAGCTAGGAAGCGGAAACGGGGCTAACCTGGATGTTTGCGGGACCCCACGTGCTTCCTTTCGAGTGGAGACGGGTATGTCGGGGAACTTCTTGAGTTGCAGCAAGGGTGTGAAGGACCCTTTGGAAGTTCCAGTGTTTAGACGTGATTAGCCTCCAGAAGCCTCAGCGGAAATGAGCCTCATCTCGCCTGGAGGGCAAAACCTCCTGGATTTTCTCGAGTTGCGGCAGGTGCTCTCGACTGACGACGGGGACCTCAGGGACCCGCTCTGGTGGCCTCAGGAAAAGCCAGTCCCCATGCGAGTTCCTCGGGGGCCTCTCGGGATCCCTCTCCCGTCGATGCCGGGGCCTAAGACCTTGTGTGGAGTCAGGGCCGGAACCTGAGGATTCCTCTACAGTGCTGACATGGATCTTGGGGTACTTCTGGAGTCTCCCCAGGGGAGTCAGTCCTCGTCTCGAATGCGGGCATGCACTTGCGCTTTCCTCCAGAGCGGTAGCAGCAGTGTCACGCATTCCGCCGCGTGGATCAAAGGATCTATGGATTTCCCTCCAGTCTTTCCCACGAGGCTTTCCCACGAGGCTTTCCCACAGGGCTGTCCCACGTGGACACGTGGTGTTAGTCGATCCTCGGCTTGAACGTCAAGGCAGTGCAGGGAAAACAGGTTCTTCTGGAATGGACTGAAACATCTGGGGGACTCTTGGAATGGTGGCACGACCCTGGAGTTCCTCTCGCCTTTCCTGTGGGAGCGCCTCCTCTTGAGATGCGACGGGAACGCCGGGAATTCTTTCCCTACGAAACAGGGAAAGGATCCCTCATCTCGAGCTAGGAGGCGGAAACGGGGCTCCCCTGGATGTGTGCGGGACCCACGTGCTTCCTCTCGAGTGGAGACGGGTATGTCGGGGAACTTCTTGAGTTGCAGCAAGGGTGTGAAGGACCCTTTTGAAGTTCCAGTGGTTAGACGTGATTACCCCCGAGAAGCCTCAGCGGAAATGGGCCTCATCTCGCCTGGAGGGCAAAACCTCCTGGATTTTCTCGAGTTGCGGCAGGTGCTCTCGACTTACGACGGGGACCTCAGGGACCCGCTCTGGTGGCCTCAGGAAAGGCCAGTCCCCATGCGAGTTCCTCTGGGGATTCCTTTCCCGTCGATGCCGGGGCCTAAGTCCTTGTGTGGAGTCGGGGCCGGAACCTGAGGATTCTTCTCCAGTGCTGACTTGGATCTTGGGGTACTTCTGGAGTCTCCCCAGGGGAGTCAGTCCTCGTCTCGAATGCGGGCATGCACTTGCGCTATCCTCCAGAGCGGTAGCAGCAGTGTCACGCCGTCCGCCGCATGGATCAAAGGATCTATGGTTTTCTCTCGAGTCTTTCCCACGAGGCTTTCCCACGAGGCTTTCCCACAGGGCTGTCCCACGTGCACACGTGGTGGGAGTCGATCCTCGGCTTGAACGTCAAGGCAGTGCAGGGAAAACAGGTTCCTCTGTAATGGACTGACACGTCAGGGGGTCTCTTGGAATGGTGGCACGACCCTGGAGTTCCTCTCGCCTTTCCTGTGGAGAGTGCCTCCTCTTGAGATGCGACGGGAACGCCGGGAATTCTTTCCCTACGAAACAGGGAAAGGATCCCTCATCTCGAGCTAGGAGGCGGAAACGGGGCTCCCCTGATGGGTGCGGGACCCTCGTGCTTCCTCTCGAGTGGAGACGGCTATGTCGGGGAACTTCTTGAGTTGCAGCAAGGTGTGAAGGACCCTTTGGAAGTTCCAGTGGTTAGATGTGATTGGCCTCGAGAAGCCTAAGCGGAAATGGGCCTCATCTCGCCTGGAGGGAAAAACCTCCTGGATTTATTCGAATTGTGGCAGGTGCTCTCGACTTACGACGGGGACCTCAGGGACCCGCTCTGGTGGCCTCAGGAAAGGCCAGTCCCCATGCGAGTTCCTCGGGGGCCTCTCGGGATTCCTCTCCCGTCGATGCCGGGGCCTAAGACCTTGTGTGGAGTCGGGGCCGGACCTGAGGATTCCTCTCCAGTGCTGACATGGATCTTGGGGTACTTCTGGAGTCTCCCCAGGGGAGTCAGTCCTCGTCTCAAATGCGGGCATGCACTTGTGCTTTCCTCCAGAGCGGTGGCAGCAGTGTCACGCAGTCCGCCGCGTGGATCAAAGGATCTATGATTTTCCCTCGAGTCTTTCCCACGAGGCTTTCCCACGTGGCTTTCCCACAGGACTGTCCCACGTGCACACGTGGTGGGACTCGATCCTCGGCTTGAACGTCAAGGCGGTGCAGGGAAAACAGGTTCCTCTGGAATGGACTGACACATCTGGGGGACTCTTGGAATGGTGGCACGACCCTTCAGTTCCTCTCGCCTTTCCTGTGGAGAGCGCCTCCTCTTGAGATGCGACGGGAACGCTGGGAATTCTTTTCCTCCGAAACAGTGAAAGGATCCCTCATCTCGAGCTAGGAGGCGGAATCGGGGCTCCCCTGGATGTGTGCGGGACCCACGTGCTTCCTCTCGAGTGGAGACGGGTATGTCGGGGAACTTCTTGAGTTGCAGCAAGGGTGTGAAGGACCCTTTGGAAGTTCCAGTGGTTAGATTTGATTGGCCTCGAGAAGCCTCAGCGGAAATGGGCCTCTTCTCGCCTGGAGGGCAAAACCTCCTGGATTTTCTCGAGTTGCGGCAGGTGCTCTTGACTTACGACGGGGACCTCAGGGACCCGCTCTGGTGGCCTCAGGAAAGGCCAGTCCCCATGCGAGTTCCTCTGGGGATTCCTCTCCCGTCGATGCCGAGGCCTAAGACCTTGTGTGGAGTCGGGGCCGGAACCTGAGGATTCCTCTCCAGTGCTGACATGGATCTTGGGGTACTTCTGGAGTCTCCCCAGGGGAGTCAGTCCTCGTCTCGAATGCGGGCATGCACTTGCGCTTTCCTCCAGAGCGGTAGCAGCAGTGTCACGCAGTCCGCCGCGTGGATCAAAGGATCTATGGTTTTCCCTCGAGCCTTTCCCACGAGGCTTTCCCACGAGGCTTTCCCACAGGGCTGTCCCACGTGCACACGTGGTGGGAGTCGATCCTCGGCTTGAACGTAAAGGCAGTGCAGGGAAAACAGGTTCCTCTGGAATGGACTGACACATCTGGGGGACTCTTGGAATGGTGGCACGACCCTGGAGTTCCTCTCGCCTTTCCTGTGGAGAGCGCCTCCTCTTGAGATGCGACGGGAACGCCGGGAATTCTTTCCCTACGAAACAGGGAAAGGATCCCTCATCTCGAGCTAGGAGGCGGAAACGGGGCTCCCCTGGATGTGTGCGGGACACCACGTGCTTCCTCTCGAGTGGAGACGGGTATGTCGGGGAACTTCTTGAGTTGCAGCAAGGGTGTGAAGGACCTTTGGAAGTTCCAGTGGATAGATGTGATTCGCCTCGAGAAGCCTCAGCGGAAATGGGCCTCATCTCGCCTGGAGGGCAAAACCGCCTGGATTTTCTCGAGTTGCGGCAGGTGCTCTCGACTTACGACGAGGACCTCAGGGACCCGCTCTGGTGGCCTCAGGAAAGGCCAGTCCCCATGCGAGTTCCTCTGGGGATTCCTCTCCCGTCGATGCCGGGGCCTAAGACCTTGTGTGGAGTTGGGGCCGGAACCTGAGGATTCCTCTCCAGTGCTGACATGGATCTTGGGGTACTTCTGGAGTCTCCCCAGGGGAGTCAGTCCTCGTCTCGAATGCGGGCATGCACTTGCGCTTTCCTCCAGAGCGGTAGCAGCAGTGTCACGCAGTCCGCCGCGTGGATCAAAGGATGTTTGGTTTTCCCTCGAGTCTTTCCCACGAGGCTTTCCCACGAGGCTGTCCCACGTGCACACGTGGTGGGAGTCGATCCTCGGCTTGAACGTCAAGGCAGTGCAGGGAAAACAGGTTCCTCTGGAATGGACTGACACATCTGGGGGACTCTTGGAATGGTGGCACGACCCTGGAGTTCCTCTCGCCTTTCCTGTGGAGAGCGCCTCCTCTTGAGATGCGACGGGAACGCCGGGAATTCTTTCCCTACGAAACAGGGAAAGGATCCCTCATCTCGAGCTAGGAGGCGGAAACGGGGCTCCCCTGGATGTGTGCGGGACCCACGTGCTTCCTCTCGAGTGGAGACGGGTATGTCGGGGAACTTCTTGAGTTGCAGCAAGGGTGTGAAGGACCCTTTGGAAGTTCCAGTGGTTAGGCGAGATTAGCCTCGAGAAGCCTCAGCGGAAATGGGCCTCATCTCGCCTGGAGGGCAAAACCTCCTGGATTTTCTCGAGTTGCGGCAGGTGCTCTCGACTTACGACGGGGACCTCAGGGACCCGCTCTGGTGGCCTCAGGAAAGGCCAGTCCCCATGCGAGTTCCTCGGGGGCCTCTCGGGATTCCTCTCCCGTAGATGCCGGGGCCTAAGACCTTGTGTGGAGTCGGGGCCGGAACCTGAGGATTCCTCTCCAGTGCTGACATGGATCTTGGGGTACTTCTGGAGTCTCCCCAGGGGAGTCAGTCCTCGTCTCGAATGCGGGCATGCACTTGCGCTTTCCTCCAGAGCGGTAGCAGCAGTGTCACGCAGTCCGCCGCGTGGATCAAAGGATCTATGGTTTTCCCTCGAGCCTTTCCCACGAGGCTCTCCCACGAGGCTTTCCCACAGGGCTGTCCCACGTGCACACGTGGTGGGAGTCGATCCTCGGCTTGAACGTAAAGGCAGTGCAGGGAAAACAGGTTCCTCTGGAATGGACTGACACATCTGGGGGACTCTTGGAATGGTGGCACGACCCTGGAGTTCCTCTCGCCTTTCCTGTGGAGAGCGCCTCCTCTTGAAATGCGACGGGAACGCCGGGAATTCTTTCCCTACGAAACAGGGAAAGGATCCCTCATCTCGAGCTAGGAGGCGGAAACGGGGCTCCCCTGGATGTGTGCGGGACCCCACGTGCTTCCTCTCGAGTGGAGACGGGTATGTCGGGGAACTTCTTGAGTTGCAGCAAGGGTGTGAAGGACCTTTGGAAGTTCCAGTGGTTAGATGTGTTTGGCCTCGAGAAGCCTCAGCGGAAATGGGCCTCATCTCGCCTGGAGGGCAAAACCTCCTGGATTTTCTCGAGTTGCGGCAGGTGCTCTCGACTTACGACGGGGACCTCAGGGAATCGCTCTGGTGGCCTCAGGAAAGGCCAGTCCCCATGCGAGTTCCTTGGGGGCGTCTCGGGATTCCTCTCCCGTCGATGCCTGGGCATAAGACCTTGTGTGGAGTCGGGGCCGGAACCTGAGGATTCCTCTCCAGTGATGACATGGATCTTGGGGTACTTCTGGAGTCTCCCCAGGGGAGTCAGTCCTCGTGTCGAATGCGGGCATGCACTTGCGCTTTCCTCGAGAGCGGTAGCAGCAGTGTCACGCAGTCCGCCGGGTGGATCAATGGATCTATGGTTTTCCCTCGAGTCTTTCCCAGGAGGCTTTCCCACGAGGCTTTCCCACAGGGCTGTCCCACGTGCACACGTGGTGGGAGTCGATCCTCGGCTTGAACGTCAAGGCAGTGCAGGGAAAACAGGTTCCTCTGGAATGGACTGACACATCTGGGGGACTCTTGGAATGGTGTCTCGACCCTGGAGTTCCTCTCGCCTTTCAAGTGGAGAGCGTCTCCTCTTGAGATGCGACGGGAACGCCGGGAATTCTTTCCATACGAAACAGGGAAAGGATCCCTCATCTCGAGCTAGGAGGCGGAAACGGGGCTCCCCTGGATGTGTGCGGGACCCACGTGCTTCCTCTCGAGTGGAGACGGGTATGTCGGGGAACTTCTTGAGTTGCAGCAAGGGTGTGAAGGACCCTTTGGAAGTTCCAGTGGTTAGATGTGATTAGCCTCGAGAAGCCTCAGCGGAAATGGGCCTCATCTCGCCTGGAGGGCAAAACCTCGTGGATTTTCTCGAGTTGCGGCAGGTGCTCTCGACTTACGACGGGGACCTCAGGGACCCGCTCTGGTGGCCTCAGGAAAGGCCAGTCCCCATGCGAGTTCCTCGGGGGCCTCTCGGGATTCCTCTCCCGTCGATGCCGCGGCCTAAGACCTTGTGTGGAGTCGGGGCCGGAACCTGAGGATTCCTCTCCAGTGCTGACATGGATCTTGGGGTACTTCTGGAGTCTCCCCAGGGGAGTCAGTCCTCGTCTCGAATGCGGGCATGCACTTGCGCTTTCATCCAGAGAGGTAGCAGCAGTGTCACGCAGTCTGCCGCGTGGATCAAAGGATCTATGGTTTTCCCTCGAGTCTTTCCCACGAGGCTTTCCCACGAGGCTTTCCCACAGGGCTGTCCCAGGTGCACACGTGGTGGGAGTCGATCCTCGGCTTGAACGTCAAGGCAGTGCAGGGAAAACAGGTTCCTCTGGAATGGACTGACACATCTGGGGGACTCTTGGAATGGTGTCACGACCCTGGAGTTCATCTCGCATTTCCTGTGGAGAGCACCTCCTCTTGAAATGCGACGGGAACACCGGGAATTCTTTCCCTACGAAACAGGGAAAGGATCCCTCATCTCGAGCTAGGAGGCGGAAACGGGGCTCCCCTGGATGTGTGCGGGACCCCACGTGCTTCCTCTCGAGTGGAGACGGGTATGTCGGGGAACTTCTTGAGTTGCAGCAATGGTGTGAAGGACCCTTTGTAAGTTCCAGTGGTTAGATGTGATTGGCCTCGAGAAGCCTCAGCGGAAATGGGCCTCATCTCGCCTGGAGGGCAAAACCGCCTGGATTTTCTCGAGTTGCGGCAGGTGCTCTCGACTTACGACGAGGACCTCAGGGACCCGCTCTGGTGGCCTCAGGAAAGGCCAGTCCCCATGCGAGTTCCTCTGGGGATTCCTCTCCCGTCGATGCCGGGGCCTAAGACCTTGTGTGGAGTCGGGGCCGGAACCTGAGGATTCCTCTCCAGTGCTGACATGGATCTTGGGGTACTTCTGGAGTCTCCCCAGGGGAGTCAGTCCTCGTCTCGAATGCGGGCATGCACTTGCGCTTTCCTCCAGAGCGGTAGCAGCAGTGTCACGCAGTCCGCCGCGTGGATCAAAGGATGTTTGGTTTTCCCTCGAGTCTTTCCCACGAGGCTTTCCCACGAGGCTGTCCCACGTGCACACGTGGTGGGAGTCGATCCTCGGCTTGAACGTCAAGGCAGTGCAGGGAAAACAGGTTCCTCTGGAATGGACTGACACATCTGGGGGACTCTTGGAATGGTGGCACGACCCTGGAGTTCCTCTCGCCTTTCCTGTGGAGAGCGCCTCCTCTTGAGATGCGACGGGAACGCCGGGAATTCTTTCCCTACGAAACAGGGAAAGGATCCCTCATCTCGAGCTAGGAGGCGGAAACGGGGCTCCCCTGGATGTTTGCGGGACCCACGTGCTTCCTCTCGAGTGGAGACGGGTATGTCGGGGAACTTCTTGAGTTGCAGCAAGGGTGTGAAGGACCCTTTGGAAGTTTCAGTGGTTAAACGAGATTAGCCTCGAGAAGCCTCAGCGGAAATGGGCCTCATCTCGCCTGGAGGGCAAAACCTCCTGGATTTTCTCGAGTTGCGGCAGGTGCTCTCGACTTACGACGGGGACTTCAGGGACCCGCTCTGGTGGCCTCAGGAAAGGCCAGTCCCCATGCGAGTTCCTCGGGGGCCTCTCGGGATTCCTCTCCCGTAGATGCCAGGGCCTAAGACCTTGTGTGGAGTCGGGGCCGGAACCTGGGCATTCCTCTCCAGTGCTGACATGGATCTTGGGGTACTTCTGGAGTCTCCCCAGGGGAGTCAGTCCTCGTCTCGAATGCGGGCATGCACTTGCGCTTTCCTCGAGAGCGGTAGCAGCAGTGTCACGCAGTCCGCCGCGTTGATCAAAGGATCTATGGTTTTCCCTCGAGTCTTTCCCACGAGGCTTTCCCACGAGGCGTTCCCACAGGGCTGTCCCACGTGCACACGTGGTGGGAGTCGATCCTCGGCTTGAACGTCAAGGCAGTGCAGGGAAAACAGGTTCCTCTGGAATGGACTGACACATCTGGGGGACTCTTGGAATGGTGGCACGACCCTGGAGTTCCTCTCGCCTTTCCTGTGGAGAGCGCCTCCTCTTGAGATACGACGGGAACGCCGGGAATTCTTTCCCTACGAAACAGGGAAAGGATCCCTCATCTCGAGCTAGGAGGCGGAAACGGGGCTCCCCTGGATGTGTGCGGGACCCACGTGCTTCCTCTCGATTGGAGACGGGTATGTCGGGGAACTTCTTGAGTTGCAGCAAGGGTGTGAAGGACCCTTTGGAAGTTCCAGTGGTTAGACGTGATTAGCCTCGAGAAGCCTCAGCGGAAATGGGCCTCATCTCGCCCGGAGGGCAAAACCTCCTGGATTTTCTGGAGTTGCGGCAGGTGCTCTCGACTTACGATGGGGACCTCAGGGACCCGCTCTGGTCGCCTCAGGAAAGGCCAGTCCCCATGCGAGTTCCTCGGGGGCGTCTCGGGATTCCTCTCCCGTCGATGCCGGGGCCTAAGACCTTGTGTGGAGTCGGGGCCGGAACCTGAGGATTCCTCTCCAGTGCTGACATGGATCTTGGGGTACTTCTGGAGTCTCCCCAGGGGAGTCAGTCCTCGTCTCGAATGCGGGCATGCACTTGCGCTTTCCTCCAGAGCGGTAGCAGCAGTGTCACGCAGTCCGCCGCGTGGATCAAAGGATCTATGGTTTTCCCTCGAGTCTTTCCCACGAGGCTTTCCCACGAGGCTTTCCCACAGGGCTGTCCCAGGTGCACACGTGGTGGGAGTCGATCCTCGGCTTGAACGTCAAGGCAGTGCAGGGAAAACAGGGTCCTCTGGAATGGACTGACACATCTGGGGGACTCTTGGAATCGTGGCACGACCCTGGAGTTCCTCTCGCCTTTCCTGTGGAGAGCGCCTCCTCTTGAGATGCGACGGGAACGCCGGGAATTCTTTCCCTACGAAACAGGGAAAGGATCCCTCATCTCGAGCTAGGAGGCGGAAACGGGGCTCCCCTGGATGTGTGCGGGACCCACGTGCTTCCTCTCGAGTGGAGACGGGCATGTCGGGGAACTTCTTGAGTTGCAGCAAGGGTGTGAAGGACCCTTTGGAAGTTTCAGT
Organism: Ovis canadensis; assembly: GCF_042477335.2. NCBI lineage: Eukaryota > Metazoa > Chordata > Mammalia > Artiodactyla > Bovidae > Ovis > Ovis canadensis. The sequence continues at coordinate 10,613,106 of NC_091262.1, forward strand.
GGTTAGACGTGATTAGCCTCGAGAAGCCTCAGCGGAAATGGGCCTCTTCTCGCCTGGAGGGCAAAACCTCCTGGATTTTCTCGAGTTGCGGCAGGTGCTCTCGACTTACGACGGGGACCTCAGGGACCCGCTCTGGTGGCCTCAGGAAAGGCCAGTCCCCATGCGAGTTCCTCGGGGTCCTCTCGGGATTCCTCTCCCATCGATGCCGGGGCCTAAGACCTTGTGTGGAGTCGGGGCCGGAACCTGAGGATTCCTCTCCAGTGCTGACATGGATCTTGGGGTACTTCTGGAGTCTCCCCAGGGGAGTCAGTCCTCGTCTCGAATGCGGGCATGCACTTGCGCTTTCCTCCAGAGCGGTAGCAGCACTGTCACGCAGTCGGCCGCGTGGATCAAAGGATCTATGGTTTTCCCTCGAGTCTTTCCCACGAGGCTTTCCCACGAGGCTTTCCCACAGGGCTGTCCCACGTGCACACGTGGTGGGAGTCGATCCTCGGCTTGAACGTCAAGGCAGTGCAGGGAAAACAGGTTCCTCTGGAATGGACTGACACATCTGGGGGACTCTTGGAATGGTGTCACGACCCTGGAGTTCCTCTCGCCTTTCCTCTGGAGAGCGCCTCCTCTTGAGATGCGACGGGAACGCCGGGAATTCTTTCCCTACGAAACAGGGAAAGGATCCCTCATCTCGAGCTAGGAGGCGGAAACGGGGCTCCCCTGGATGTGTGCGGCACACCACGTGCTTCCTCTCGAGTGCAGACGGGTATGTCGGGGAACTTCTTGAGTTGCAGCAAGGGTGTGAAGGACCCTTTGAAGTTCCAGTGGTTAGATGTGATTGGCCTCGAGAAGCCTCAGCGGAAATGGGCCTCATCTCGCCTGGAGGGCAAAACCTCCTGGATTTTCTCGAGTTGCTGCAGGTGCTCTGGACTTACGACGGGGACCTCAGGGACCCGCTCTGGTGGCCTCTGGAAGGGCCAGTCCCCATGCGAGTTCCTCGGGGGCGTCTCGGGATTCCTCTCCCGTCGATGCCGGGGCCTAAGACCTTGTGTGGAGTCGGGGCCGGAACCTGAGGATTCCTCTCCAGTGCTGACATGGATCTTGGGGTACTTCTGGAGTCTCCCCAGGGGAGTCAGTCCTCGTCTCGAATGCGCGCATGCACTTGCGCTTTCCTCGAGAGCGGTATCAGCAGTGTCACGCAGTCCGCCGCGTGGATCAAAGGATCTATGGTTTTCCCTCGAGTCTTTCCCACGAGGCTTTCCCACGAGGCTTTCCCACAGGGCTGTCCCACGTGCACACGTGGTGGGAGTCGATCCTCGGCTTGAACGTCAAGGCAGTGCAGGGAAAACAGGTTCCTCTGGAATGGACTGACACATCTGGGGGACTCTTGGAATGGTGGCACGACCCTGGAGTTCCTCTCGCCTTTCCTGTGGAAAGCGCCTCCTCTTGAGATGCGACAGGAACGCAGGGAATTCTTTCCCTACGAAACAGGGAAAGGATCCCTCATCTCGAGCTAGGAGGCGGAAACGGGGCTCCCCTGGATGTGTGCGGGACACCACGTGCTTCCTCTCGAGTGGAGACGGGTATGTCGGGGAACTTCTTGAGTTGCAGCAAGGGTGTGAAGGACCCTTTGGAAGTTCCAGTGGTTAGACGTGATTAGCCTCGAGAAGCCTCAGCGGAAATGGGCCTCATCTCGCCTGGAGGGCAAAACCTCGTGGATTTTCTCGAGTTGCGGCAGGTGCTCTCGACTTACGACGGGGACCTCAGGGACCCGCTCTGGTGGCCTCAGGAAAGGCCAGTACCCATGCGAGTTCCTCGGGGGCCTCTCGGGATTCCTCTCCGGTCGATGCCGGGGCCTAAGACTTTGTGTGGAGTCGCGGCCGGAACCTGAGGATTCCTCTCCAGTGCTGACATGGATCTTGGGGTACTTCTGGAGTCTCCCCAGGGGAGTCAGTCCTCGTCTCGAATGCGGACATGCACTTGCGCTTTCCTACAGAGCGGTAGCAGCAGTGTCACGCAGTCCGCCGCGTGGATCAAAGGATCTATGGTTTTCCCTCGAGTCTTTCCCACGAGGCTTTCCCACGAGGCTTTCCCACAGGGCTGTCCCACGTGCACACGTGGTGGGAGTCGATCCTCGGCTTGAACGTCAAGGCAGTGCAGGGAAAACAGGTTCCTCTGGAATGGACTGACACATCTGGGGGACTCTTGGAATGGTGGCATGACCCTGGAGTTCCTCTCGCCTTTCCTGTGGAGAGCGCCTCCTCTTGAGATGCGACGGGAACGCCGGGAATTCTTTCCCTACGAAACAGGGAAAGGATCCCTCATCTCGAGCTAGGAGGCGGAAACGGGGCTCCCCTGGATGTGTGCGGGACACCACGTGCTTCCTCTCGAGTGCAGACGGGTATGTCGGGGAACTTCTTGAGTTGCAGCAAGGGTGTGAAGGACCCTTTGGAAGTTCCAGTGGTTAGATGTGATTGGCCTCGAGAAGCCTCAGCGGAAATGGGCCTCATCTCGCCTGGAGGGCAAAACCTCCTGGATTTTCTCGAGTTGCGGCAGGTGCTCTCGACTTACGACGGGGACCTCAGGGAATCGCTCTGGTGGCCTCAGGAAAGGCCAGTCCCCATGCGAGTTCCTTGGGGGCGTCTCGGGATTCCTCTCCCGTCGATGCCTGGGCATAAGACTTTGTGTGGAGTCGGGGCCGGAACCTGAGGATTCCTCTCCAGTGCTGACATGGATCTTGGGGTACTTCTGGAGTCTCCCCAGGGGAGTCAGTCCTCGTCTCGAATGCGGGCATGCACTTGCGCTTTCCTCCAGAGCGGTAGCAGCAGTGTCACGCAGTCCGCCGCGTGGATCAAAGGATCTATGGTTTTCCCTCGAGTCTTTCCCAGGAGGCTTTCCCACGAGGCTTTCCCACAGGGCTGTCCCACGTGCACACGTGGTGGGAGTCGATCCTCGGCTTGAACGTCAAGGCAGTGCAGGGAAAACAGGTTCCTCTGGAATGGACTGACACATCTGGGGGACTCTTGGAATGGTGTCTCGACCCTGGAGTTAATCTCGCCTTTCCTGTGGAGAGCGTCTCCTCTTGAGATGCGACGGGAACGCCGGGAATTCTTTCCCTACGAAACAGGGAAAGGATCCCTCATCTCGAGCTAGGAGGCGGAAACGGGGCTCCCCTGGATGTGTGCGGGACCCACGTGCTTCCTCTGGAGTGGAGACGGGTATGTCGGGGAACTTCTTGAGTTGCAGCAAGGGTGTGAAGGACCCTTTGGAAGTTCCAGTGGTTAGACGTGATTAGCCTCGAGAAGCCTCAGCGGAAATGGGCCTCATCTCGCCTGGAGGGCAAAACCTCGTGGATTTTCTCGAGTTGCGGCAGGTGCTCTCGACTTACGACGGGGACCTCAGGGACCCGCTCTGGTGGCCTCAGGAAAGGCCAGTCCCCATGCGAGTTCCTCGGGGGCCTCTCGGGATTCCTCTCCCGTCGATGCCGCGGCCTAAGACCTTGTGTGGAGTCGGGGCCGGAACCTGAGGATTCCTCTCCAGTGCTGACATGGATCTTGTGGTACTTCTGGAGTCTCCCCAGGGGAGTCAGTCCTCGTCTCGAATGCGGGCATGCACTTGCGCTTTCCTCCAGAGAGGTAGCAGCAGTGTCACGCAGTCTGCCGCGTGGATCAAAGGATCTATGGTTTTCCCTCGAGTCTTTCCCACGAGGCTTTCCCACGAGGCTTTCCCACAGGGCTGTCCCAGGTGCACACGTGGTGGGAGTCGATCCTCGGCTTGAACGTCAAGGCAGTGCAGGGAAAACAGGTTCCTCTGGAATGGACTGACACATCTGGGGGACTCTTGGAATGGTGTCACGACCCTGGAGTTCATCTCGCATTTCCTGTGGAGAGCGCCTCCTCTTGAAATGCGACGGGAACGCCGGGAATTCTTTCCCTACGAAACAGGGAAAGGATCCCTCATCTCGAGCTAGGAGGCGGAAACGGGGCTCCCCTGGATGTGTGCGGGACCCCACGTGCTTCCTCTCGAGTGGAGACGGGTATGTCGGGGAACTTCTTGAGTTGCAGCAATGGTGTGAAGGACCCTTTGTAAGTTCCAGTGGTTAGATGTGATTGGCCTCGAGAAGCCTCAGCGGAAATGGGCCTCATCTCGCCTGGAGGGCAAAACCTCCTGGATTTTCTCGAGTTGCGGCAGGTGCTCTCGACTCTCGACGGGGACCTCAGGGAACCGCTCTGGTGGCCTCAGGAAAGGCCAGTCCCCATGCGAGTTCCTCGGGGGCCTCTCGGGATTCCTCTCCCGTCGATGCCGGGGCATAAGACCTTGTGTGGAGTCGGGGCCGGAACCTGAGGATTCCTCTCCAGTGCTGACATGGATCTTGGGGTACTTCTGGAGTCTCCCCAGGTGAGTCAGTCCTCGTCTCGAATGCGGGCATGCACTTGCGCTTTCCTCCAGAGCGGTAGCAGCAGTGTCACGCAGTCCCCCGCGTGGAGCAAAGGATCTATGGTTTTCCCTCGAGTCTTTCCCACGAGGCTTTCCCACGAGGCTTTCCCACAGGGCTGTCCCACGTGCACACGTGGTGGGAGTCGATCCTCGGCTTGAACGTCAAGGCAGTGCAGGTAAAACAGGTTCCTCTGGAATGGACTGACACATCTGGGGGACTCTTGGAATGGTGTCACGACCCTGGAGTTCCTCTCGCCTTTCCTGTGGAGAGCGCCTCCTCTTGAGATGCGACGGGAACGCCGGGAATTCTTTCCCTACGAAACAGGGAAAGGATCCCTCATCTCGAGCTAGGAGGCGGAAACGGGGCTCCCCTAGATGTGTGCGGGACACCACGTGCTTCCTCTCGAGTGCAGACGGGTATCTCGGGGAACTTCTTGAGTTGCAGCAAGGGTGTGAAGGACCCTTTGGAAGTTCCAGTGGTTAGACGTGATTAGCCTCGAGAAGCCTCAGCGGAAATGGGCCTCATCTCGCCTGGAGAGCAAAACCTCGTGGATTTTCTCGAGTTGCGGCAGGTGCTCTCGACTTACGACGGGGACCTCAGGGACCCGCTCTGGTGGCCTCAGGAAAGGCCAGTACCCATGCGAGTTCCTCGGGGGCCTCTCGGGATTCCTCTCCGGTCGATGCCGGGGCCTAAGACCTTGTGTGGAGTCGCGGCCGGAACCTGAGGATTCCTCTCCAGTGCTGACATGGATCTTGGGGTACTTCTGGAGTCTCCCCAGGGGAGTCAGTCCTCGTCTCGAATGCGGGCATGCACTTGCGCTTTCCTCCAGAGCGGTAGCAGCAGTGTCACGCAGTCCGCCGCGTTGATCAAAGGATCTATGGTTTTCCCTCGAGTCTTTCCCACGAGGCTTTCCCACGAGGCGTTCCCACAGGGCTGTCCCACGTGCACACGTGGTGGGAGTCGATCCTCGGCTTGAACGTCAAGGCAGTGCAGGGAAAACAGGTTCCTCTGGAATGGACTGACACATCTGGGGGACTCTTGGAATGGTGTCACGACCCTGGAGTTCCTCTCGCCTTTCCTGTGGAGAGCGCCTCCTCTTGAGATGCGACGGGAACGCCGGGAATTCTTTCCCTACGAAACAGGGAAAGGATCCCTCATCTCGAGCTAGGAGGCGGAAACGGGGCTCCCCTGGATGTGTGCGGGACCCCTCGTGCTTCCTCTCGAGTGGAGACGGATATGTCGGGGAACTTCTTGAGTTGCAGCAAGGGTGTGAAGGACCCTTTGGAAGTTCCAGTGGTTAGATGTGATTGGCCTCGAGAAGCCTCAGCGGAAATGGGCCTCATCTCGCCTGGAGGGCAAAACCTCCTGGATTTTCTCGAGTTGCGGCAGGTGCTCTCGACTTACGACGGAGACCTCAGGGAACCGCTCTGGTGGCCTCAGGAAAGGCCAGTCCCCATGCGAGTTCCTCGGGGGCGTCTCGGGATTCCTCTCCCGTCGATGCCGGGGCCTAAGACCTTGTGTGGAGTCGGGGCCGGATCCTGAGGATTCCTCTCCAGTGCTGACATGGATCTTGGGGTACTTCTGGAGTCTCCCCAGGGGAGTCAGTCCGCGTCTCGAATGCGGGCATGCATTGCGCTTTCCTCCAGAGCGGTAGCAGCAGTGTCACGCAGTCCGCCGCGTGGAGCAAAGGATCTATGGTTTTCCCTCGAGTCTTTCCCACGAGGCTTTCCCACGAGGCTTTCCCAAAGGGATGTCGCACGTGCACACGTGGTGGGAGTCGATCCTCGGCTTGAACGTCAAGGCAGTGCAGGGAAAACAGGTTCCTCTGGAATGGACTGACACATCTGGGGGACTCTTGGAATGGTGTCACGACCCTAGAGTTCCTCTCGCCTTTCCTGTGGAGAGCGCCTCCTCTTGAGATGCGACGGGAACGCCGGGAATTCTTTCCCTACGAAACAGGGAAAGGATCCCTCATCTCGAGCTAGGAGGCGGAAACGGGGCTCCCCTGGATGTGTGCGGGACCCCACGTGCTTCCTCTCGAGTGGAGACGGGTATGTTGGGGAACTTCTTGAGTTGCAGCAAGGGTGTGAAGGACCCTTTGGAAGTTCCAGTGGTTAGATGTGATTGGCCTCGAGAAGCCTCAGCGGAAATGGGCCTCATCTCGCCTGGAGGGCAAAACCTCCTGGATTTTCTCGAGTTGCGGCAGGTGCTCTCGACTTACGACGGGGACCTCAGGGACCCGCTCTGGTGGCCTCAGGAAAGGCCAGTCCCCATGCTAGTTCCTCGGGGGCCTCTCGGGATTCCTCTCCCGTCGATGCCGGGGCCTAAGACCTTGTGTGGAGTCGGGGCCGGAACCTGAGGATTCCTCTCCAGTGCTGACATGGATCTTGGGGTACTTCTGGAGTCTCCCCAGGGGAGTCAGTCCTCGTCTCGAATGCGGGCATGTACTTGCGCTTTTCTCCAGAGGGGTAGCAGGAGTGTCACGCAGTCCGCCGCGTGGATCAAAGGATCTATGGTTTTCCCTCGAGTCTTTCCCACGAGGCTTTCCCACGAGGCTTTCCCACAGGGCTGTCCCACGTGCACACGTGGGGGAGTCGATCCTCGGCTTGAACGTCAAGGCAGTGCAGGGAAAACAGGTTCCTCTGGAATGGACTGACACATCTGGGGGACTCTTGGAATGGTGGCACGACCCTGGAGTTCCTCTCGCCTTTCCTGTGGAGAGCGCCTCCTCTTGAGATGCGACGGGAACGCCGGGAATTCTTTCCCTACGAAACAGGGAAAGGATCCCTCATCTCGAGCTAGGAGGCGGAAACGGGGCTCCCCTGGATGTGTGCGGGACCCCACGTGCTTCCTCTCGAGTGGAGACGGGTATGTCGGGGAACTTCTTGAGTTGCAGCAAGGGTGTGAAGGACCCTTTGGAAGTTCCAGTGGTTAGATGTGATTGGCCTCGAGAAGCCTCAGCGGAAATGGGCCTCATCTCGCCTGGAGGGCAAAACCTCCTGGATTTTCTCGAGTTGCTGCAGGTGCTCTCGACTTACGACGGGGACCTCAGGGACCCGCTCTGGTGGCCTCAGGAAAGGCCAGTTCCCATGCGAGTTCCTCGGGGGCCTCTCGGGATTCCTCTCCCGTCGATGCCGGGGCCTAAGACCTTGTGTGGAGTCGGGGCCGGAACCTGAGGATTCCTCTCCAGTGCTGACATGGATCTTGGGGTACTTCTGGAGTCTCCCCAGGGGAGTCAGTCCTCGTCTCGAATGCGGGCATGTACTTGCGCTTTTCTCCAGAGCGGTAGCAGGAGTGTCACGCAGTCCGCCGCGTGGATCAAAGGATCTATGGTTTTCCATCGAGTCTTTCCCACGAGGCTTTCCCACGAGGCTTTCCCACAGGGCTGTCCCACGTGCACACGTGGGGGAGTCGATCCTCGGCTTGAACGTCAAGGCAGTGCAGGGAAAACAGGTTCCTCTGGAATGGACTGAGACATCTGGGGGACTCTTGGAATGGTGGCACGACCCTGGAGTTCCTCTCGCCTTTCCTGTGGAGAGTGCCTCCTCTTGAGATGCGACGGGAACGCCGGGAATTCTTTCCCTACGAAACAGGGAAAGGATCCCTCATCTCGAGCTAGGAGGCGGAAACGGGGCTCCCCTGGATGTGTGCGGGACACCACGTGCTTCCTCTCAAGTGGAGACGGGTATGTCGGGGAACTTCTTGAGTTGCAGCAAGGGTGTGAAGGACCCTTTGGAAGTTCCAGTGGTTAGATGTGATTGGCCTCGAGAAGCCTCAGCTGAAATGGGCCTCATCTCGCCTGGAGGGCAACACCTCCTGGATTTTCTCGAGTTGCGGCAGGTGCACTCGACTTACGACGGGGACCTCAGGGACCCGCTCTGGTGGCCTCAGGAAAGGCCAGTCCCCATGCGAGTTCCTCGGGGGCGTCTCGGGATTCCTCCCCCATCGATGCCGGGGCCTAAGACCTTGTGTGGAGTCGGGGCCGGAACCTGAGGATTCCTCTCCAGTGCTGACATGGATCTTGGGGTACTTCTGGAGTCTCCCCAGGGGAGTCAGTCCTCGTCTCGAATGCGGGCATGCACTTGCGCTTTCCTCCAGAGCGGTAGCAGCAGTGTCACGCAGTCCGCCGCGTGGATCAAAGGATCTATGGTTTTCCCTCGAGTCTTTCCCACGAGGCTTTCCCACGAGGCTTTCCCACAGGGCTGTCCCACGTGCACACGTGGTGGGAGTCGATCCTCGGCTTGAACGTCAAGGCAGTGCAGGGAAAACAGGTTCCTCTGGAATGGACTGACACATCTGGGGGACTCTTGGAATGGTGGCACGATCCTGGAGTTCCTCTCGCCTTTCCTGTGGAGAGCGCCTCCTCTTGAGATGCGACGGGAACGCCGGGAATTCTTTCCCTACGAAACAGGGAAAGAATCCCTCATCTCGAGCTAGGAGGCGGAAACGGGGCTCCCCTGGATGTGTGCGGGACCCCACGTGCTTCCTCTCGAGTGGAGACGGGTATGTCGGGAAACTTCTTGAGTTGCAGCAATGGTGTGAAGGACGCTTTGGAAGTTCCAGTGGTTAGATGTGATTGGCCTCGAGAAGCCTCAGAGGAAATGGGCCTCATCTCGCCTGGAGGGCAACACCTCCTGGATTTTCTCGAGTTGCTGCAGGTGCTCTCGACTTAAGACGGGGACCTCAGGGACCCGCTCTGGTGGCCTCAGGAAAGGCCAGTCCCCATGCGAGTTCCTCGTGGGCCTCTCGGGATTCCTCTCCCGTCGATGCCGGGGCCTAAGACCTTGTGTGGAGTCGGGGCCGGAACCTGAGGATTCCTCTCCAGTGCTGACATGGATCTTGGGGTACTTCTGGAGTCTCCCCAGGGGAGTCAGTCCTCGTCTCGAATGCGGGCATGCACTTGCGCTTTCCTCCAGAGCGGTAGCAGCAGTGTCACGCAGTCCGCCGCGTGGATCAAAGGATCTATGGTTTTCCCTCGAGTCTTTCCCATGAGGCTTTCCCACGAGGCTTTCCCACAGGGCTGTCCCACGTGCACACGTGGTGGGAGTCGATCCTCGGCTTGATCGTCAAGGCAGTGCAGGGAAAACAGGTTCCTCTGGAACGGACTGACACATCTGGGGGACTCTTGGAATGTTGGCACGACCCTGGAGTTCCTCTCGCCTTTCCTGTGGAGAGCGCCTCCTCTTGAGATGCGACGGGAACGCCGGGAATTCTTTCCCTACGAAACAGGGAAAGGATCCCTCATCTCGAGCTAGGAGGCGGAAACGGGGCTCCCCTGGATGTGTGCGGGACCCCTCGTGCTTCCTCTCGAGTGGAGACGGATATGTCGGGGAACTTCTTGAGTTGCAGCAAGGGTGTGAAGGACCCTTTGGAAGTTCCAGTGGTTAGATGTGATTGGCCTCGAGAAGCCTCAGCGGAAATGGGCCTCATCTCGCCTGGAGGGCAAAACCTCCTGGATTTTCTCGAGTTGCGGCAGGTGCTCTCGACTTACGACGGGGACCTCAGGGAACCGCTCTGGTGGCCTCAGGAAAGGCCAGTCCCCATGCGAGTTCCTCGGGGGCGTCTCGGGATTCCTCTCCCGTCGATGCCGGGGCCTAAGACCTTGTGTGGAGTCGGGGCCGGAACCTGAGGATTCCTCTCCAGTGCTGACATGGATCTTGGGGTACTTCTGGAGTCTCCCCAGGGGAGTCAGTCCTCGTCTCAAATGCGGGCATGCACTTGCGCTTTCCTCCAGAGCGGTAGCAGCAGTGTCACGCAGTCCGCCGCGTGGATCAAAGGATCTATGGTTTTCCCTCGAGTCTTTCCCACGAGGCTTTCCCACGAGGCTTTCCCACAGGGCTGTCCCATGTGCACACGTGGTGGGAGTCGATCCTCGGCTTGAACGTCAAGGCAGTGCAGGGAAAACAGGTTCCTCTGGAATGGACTGACACATCTGGGGGACTCTTGGAATGGTGGCACGACCCTGGAGTTCCTCTCGCCTTTCCTGTGGAGAGCGCCTCCTCTTGAGATGCGACGGGAACGCCGGGAATTCTTTCCCTACGAAACAGGGAAAGGATCCCTCATCTCGAGCTAGGAGGCCGAAACGGGGCTCCCCTGGATGTGTGCGGGACCCCACGTGCTTCCTCTCGAGTGGAGACGGGTATGTCGGGGAACTTCTTGAGTTGCAGCAATGGAGTGAAGGACCCTTTGGAAGTTCCAGTGGTTAGATGTGATTGGCCTCGAGAAGCCTCAGCGGAAATGGGCCTCATCTCGCCTGGAGGGCAACACCTCCTGGATTTTCTCGAGTTGCTGCAGGTGCTCTCGACTTACGACGGGGACCTCAGGGACCCGCTCTGGTGGCCTCAGGAAAGGCCAGTCCCCATGCGAGTTCCTCGGGGGCCTCTCGGGATTCCTCTCCCGTCGATGCCGGGGCCTAAGACCTTGTGTGGAGTCGGGGCCGGAACCTGAGGATTCCTCTCCAGTGCTGACATGGATCTTGGGGTACTTCTGGAGTCTCCCCAGGGGAGTCAGTCCTCGTCTCGAATGCGGGCATGCACTTGCGCTTTCCTCCAGAGCGGTAGCTGCAGTGTCACGCAGTCCGCCGCGTGGATCAAAGGATCTATGGTTTTCCCTCGAGTCTTTCCCACGAGGCTTTCCCACGAGGCTTTCCCACAGGGCTGTCCCACGTGCACACGTGGTGGGAGTCGATCCTCGGCTTGATCGTCAAGGCAGTGCAGGGAAAACAGGTTCCTCTGGAATGCACTGAAACATCTGGGGGACTCTTGGAATGTTGGCACGACCCTGGAGTTCCTCTCGCCTTTCCTGTGGAGAGCGCCTCCTCTTGAGATGCGACGGGAACGCCGGGAATTCTTTTCCTACGAAACAGGGAAAGGATCCCTCATCTCGAGCTAGGAGGCGGAAACGGGGCTCCCCTGGATGTGTGCGGGACACCACGTGCTTCCTCTCGAGTGGAGACGGGTATGTCGGGGACCTTCTTGAGTTGCAGCAAGGGTGTGAAGGACCCTTTGGAAGTTCCAGTGGTTAGATGTGATTGGCCTCGAGAAGCCTCAGCGGAAATGGGCCTCATCTCGCCTGGAGGGCAAAACCTCCTGGATTTTCTCGAGTTGCGGCAGGTGCTCTCTACTTCCGACGGGGACCCCAGGGACCCGCTCTGGTGGCCTCAGGAAAGGACAGTCCCCATGCGAGTTCCTCGGGGGCCTCTCGGGATTCCTCTCCCGTCGATGCCGGGGCCTAAGACCTTGTGTGGAGTCGGGGCCGGAACCTGAGGATTCCTCTCCAGTGCTGACATGGATCTTGGGGTACTTCTGGAGTCTCCCCAGGGGAGTCAGTAATCGTCTCGAATGCGTGCATGCACTTGCGCTTTCGTCCAGAGCGGTAGCAGCAGTGTCACGCAGTCCGCCGCGTGGATCAAAGGATCTATGGTTTTCCCTCGAGTCTTTCCCACGAGGCTTTCCCACGAGGCTTTCCCACAGGGCTGTCCCACGTGCACACGTGGTGGGAGTCGATCCTCGGCTTGAACGTCAAGGCAGTGCAGGGAAAACAGGTTCCTCTGGAATGGACTGACACATCTGGGGGACTCTTGGAATGGTGGCACGACCCTGGAGTTCCTCTCGCCTTTCCTGTGGAGAGCGCCTCCTCTTGAGATGCGACGGGAACGCCGGGAATTCTTTCCCTACGAAACAGGGAAAGGATCCCTCATCTCGAGCTAGGAGGCGGAAACGGGGCTCCCCTGGATGTGTGCGCGACCCTACGTGCTTCCTCTCGAGTGGAGACGGGTATGTCGGGGAACTTCTTGAGTTGCAGCAAGGGTGTGAAGGACCCTTTGGAAGTTCCAGTGGTTAGATGTGATTGGCCTTGAGAAGCCTCAGCGGAAATGGGCCTCATCTGGCCTGGAGGGCAAAACCTCCTGGATTTACTCGAGTTGCGGCAGGTGCTCTCTACTTCCGACGGGGACCCCAGGGACCCGCTCTGGTGGCCTCAGGAAAGGCCAGTCCCCATGCGAGTTCCTCGGGGGCCTCTCGGGATTCCTCTCCCGTCGATGCCGGGGCCTAAGACCTTGTGTGGAGTCGGGGCCGGAACCTGAGGATTCCTCTCCAGTGCTGACATGGATCTTGGGGTACTTCTGGAGTCTCCCCAGGGGAGTCAGTAATCGTCTCGAATGCGTGCATGCACTTGCGCTTTCCTCCAGAGCGGTAGCAGCAGTGTCACGCAGTCCGCCGCGTGGATCAAAGGATCTATGGTTTTCCCTCGAGTCTTTCCCACGAGGCTTTCCCACGAGGCTTTCCCACAGGGCTGTCCCACGTGCACACGTGGTGGGAGTCGATCCTCGGCTTGAACGTCAAGGCAGTGCAGGGAAAACAGGTTCCTCTGGAATGGACTGACACATCTGGGGGACTCTTGGAATGGTGGCACGACCCTGGAGTTCCTCTCGCCTTTCCTGTGGAGAGCGCCTCCTCTTGAGATGCGACGGGAACGCCGGGAATTCTTTCCCTACGAAACAGGGAAAGGATCCCTCATCTCGAGCTAGGAGGCGGAAACGGGGCTCCCCTGGATGTGTGCGGGACACCACGTGCTTCCTCTCCAGTGGAGACGGGTATGTCGGGGAACTTCTTGAGTTGCAGCAAGGGTGTGAAGGACCCTTTGGAAGTTCCAGTGGTTAGATGTGATTGGCCTCGAGAAGCCTCAGCTGAAATGGGCCTCATCTCGCCTGGAGGGCAAAACCTCCTGGATTTTCTCGAGTTGCGGCAGGTGCACTCGACTTACGACGGGGACCTCAGGGACCCGCTCTGGTGGCCTCAGGAAAGGCCAGTCCCCATGCGAGTTCCTCGGGGGCGTCTCGGGATTCCTCCCCCATCGATGCCGGGGCCTAAGACCTTGTGTGGAGTCGGGGCCGGAACCTGAGGATTCCTCTCCAGTGCTGACATGGATCTTGGGGTACTTCTGAAGTCTCCCCAGGGGAGTCAGTCCTCGTCTCGAATGCGGGCATGCACTTGCGCTTTCCTCCAGAGCGGTAGCAGCAGTGTCACGCAGTCCGCCGCGTGGATCAAAGGATCTATGGTTTTCCCTTGAGTCTTTCCCACGAGGCTTTCCCACAGGGCTGTCCCACGTGCACACGTGGTGGGAGTCGATCCTCGGCTTGAACGTCAAGGCAGTGCAGGGAAAACAGGTTCCTCTGGAATGGACTGACACATCTGGGGGACTCTTGGAATGGTGTCACGACCCTGGAGTTCCTCTCGCCTTTCCTGTGGAGACGCCTCCTCTTGAGATGCGACGGGAACGCCGGGAATTCTTTCCCTACGAAACAGGGAAAGGATCCCTCATCTCGAGCTAGGAGGCGGAAACGGGGCTCCCTTGGATGTGTGCGGGACACAACGTGCTTCCTCTCGAGTGGAGACGGGTATGTCGGGGAACTTCTTGAGTTGCAGCAAGGGTGTGAAGGACCCTTTGGAAGTTCCAGTGGTAGATGTGATTGGCCTCGAGAAGCCTCAGCGGAAATGGGCCTCATCTCGCCTGGAGGGCAAAACCTCCTGGATTTTCTCGAGTTGAGGCAGGTGCTCTCGACTTACGACGGGGACCTCAGGGACACGCTCTGGTGGCCTCAGGAAAGGCCAGTCCCCATGCGAGTTCCTCGGGGGCCTCTCGGGATTCCTCTCCCGTCGATGCCGGGGCCTAAGACCTTGTGTGGAGTCGGGGCCGGAACCTGAGGATTCCTCTCCAGTGCTGACATGGATCTTGGGGTACTTCTGGAGTATCCCCAGGGGAGTCAGTCCTCGTCTCGAATGCGGGCATGCACTTGCGCTTTCCTCCAGAGCGGTAGCAGCAGTGTCACGCAGTCCGCCGCGTGGATCAAAGGATCTATGGTTTTCCCTCGAGTCTTTCCCACGAGGCTTTCCCACGAGGCTTTCCCACAGGGCTGTCCCACGTGCACACGTGGTGGGAGTCGATCCTCGGCTTGAACGTCAAGGCAGTGCAGGGAAAACAGGTTCCTCTGGAATGGACTGACACATCTGGGGGACTCTTGGAATGGTGGCACGACCCTGGAGTTCCTCTCGCCTTTCCTGTGGAGAGCGCCTCCTCTTGAGATGCGACGGGAACGCCGCGAATTCTTTCCCTACGAAACAGGGAAAGGATCCCTCATCTCGAGCTAGGAGGCGGAAACGGGGCTCCCCTGGATGTGTGCGGGACACCACGTGCTTCCTCTCGAGTGGAGACGGGTATGTCGGGGAACTTCTTGAGTTGCAGCAATGGTGTGAAGGACCCTTTGTAAGTTCCAGTGGTTAGATGTGATTGGCCTCGAGAAGCCTCAGCGGAAATGGGCCTCATCTCGCCTGGAGGGCAAAACCTCCTGGATTTTCTCGAGTTGCGGCAGGTGCTCTCGACTTACGACGGGGACCACAGGGACCCGCTCTGGTGGCCTCAGGAAAGGCCAGTCCCCATTCGAGTTCCTCGGGGGCCTCTCGGGATTCCTCTCCCGTCGATGCCGGGGCCTAAGACCTTGTATGGAGTCCGGGCCGGAACCTGAGGATTCCTCCCCAGTGCTGACATGGATCTTGGGGTACTTCTGGAGTCTCCCCAGGGGAGTCAGTCCTCGTCTCGAATGCGGGCATGCACTTGCGCTTTCCTCCAGAGCGGTAGCAGCAGTGTCACGCAGTCCGCCGCGTGGATCAAAGGATCTATGGTTTTCCCTTGAGTCTTTCCCACGAGGCTTTCCCACAGGGCTGTCCCACGTGCACACGTGGTGGGAGTCGATCCTCGGCTTGAACGTCAAGGCAGTGCAGGGAAAACAGGTTCCTCTGGAATGGAATGACACATCTGGGGGACTCTTGGAATGGTGTCACGACCCTGGAGTTCCTCTCGCCTTTCCTGTGGAGAGCGCCTCCTCTTGAGATGCGACGGGAACACCGGGAATTCTTTCCCTACGAAACAGGGAAAGGATCCCTCATCTCGAGCTAGGAGGCGGAAACGGGGCTCCCCTGGATGTGTGCGGGACCCCACGTGCTTCCTCTCGAGTGGAGACGGGTATGTCGGGGAACTTCTTGAGTTGCAGCAATGGTGTGAAGGACCCTTTGGAAGTTCCAGTGGTTAGATGTGATTGGCTTCGAGAAGCCTCAGCGGAAATGGGCCTCATCTCGCCTGGAGGGCAAAACCTCCTGGATTTTCTCGAGTTGCGGCAGGTGCTCTCGACTTACGACGGGGACCACAGGGACACGCTCTGGTGGCCTCAGGAAAGGCCAATCCCCATGCGAGTTCCTCGGGGGCCTCTCGGGATTCCTCTCCCGTCTATGCCGGGGCCTAAGACCTTGTGTGGAGTCCGGGCCGGAACCTGAGGATTCCTCCCCAGTGCTGACATGGATCTTGGGGTACTTCTGGAGTCTCCCCCGGGGAGTCAGTCCTCGTCTCGAATGCGGGCATGCACTTGCGCTTTCCTCCAGAGCGGTAGCAGCAGTGTCACGCAGTCCGCCGCGTGGATCAAAGGATCTATGGTTTTCCCTTGAGTCTTTCCCACGAGGCTTTCCCACAGGGCTGTCCCACGTGCACACGTGGTGGGAGTCGATCCTCGGCTTGAACGTCAAGGCAGTGCAGGGAAAACAGGTTCCTCTGGAATGGAATGACACATCTGGGGGACTCTTGGAATGGTGTCACGACCCTGGAGTTCCTCTCGCCTTTCCTGTGGAGAGCGCCTCCTCTTGAGATGCGACGGGAACGCCGGGAATTCTTTCCCTACGAAACAGGGAAAGGATCCCTCATCTCGAGCTAGGAGGCGGAAACGGGGCTCCCCTGGATGTGTGCGGGACCCCACGTGCTTCCTCTCGAGTGGAGACGGGTATGTCGGGGAACTTCTTGAGTTGCAGCAATGGTGTGAAGGACCCTTTGGAAGTTCCAGTGGTTAGATGTGATTGGCCTCGAGAAGCCTCAGCGGAAATGGGCCTCATCTCGCCTGGAGGGCAAAACCTCCTGGATTTTCTCGAGTTGCGGCAGGTGCTCTCGACTTACGACGGGGACCTCAGGGACCCGCTCTGGTGGCCTCAGGAAAGGCCAGTCCCCATGCGAGTTCCTCGGGGGCCTCTCGGGATTCCTCTCCCGTCGATGCCGGGGCCTAAGACCTTGTGTGGAATCGGGGCCGGAACCTGAGGATTCCTCTCCAGTGCTGACATGGATCTTCGGGTACTTCTGGAGTCTCCCCAGGGGAGTCAGTCCTCGTCTCGAATGCGGGCATGCACTTGCGCTTTCCTCCAGAGCGGTAGCAGCAGTGTCACGCAGTCCGCCGCGTGGATCAAAGGATCTATGGTTTTCCCTCGAGTCTTTCCCACGAGGCTTTCCCACGAGGCTTTCCCACAGGGCTGTCCCACGTGCACACGTGGTGGGAGTCGATCCTCGGCTTGAACATCAAGGCAGTGCAGGGAAAACAGGTTTCTCTGGAATGGACTGACACATCTGGGGGATTCTTGGAATGGTGGCACGACCCTGGAGTTCCTCTCGCCTTTCCTGTGTAGAGCGCCTCCTCTTGAGATGCGACGGGAACTCCGGGAATTCTTTCCCTACGAAACAGGGAAAGAATCCCTCATCTCGAGCTAGGAGGCGGAAACGGGGCTCCCCTGGATGTGTGCGGAACACCACGTGCTTCCTCTCGAGTGCAGACGGGTATGTCGGGGAACTTCTTGAGTTGCAGCAAGGGTGTGAAGGACCCTTTGGAACTTCCAGTGGTTAGATGTGATTGGCCTCGAGAAGCCTCAGCGGAAATGGGCCTCATCTCGCCTGGAGGGCAAAACCTCCTGGATTTTCTCGAGTTGTGGCAGGTGCTCTCGACTTACGACGGGGACCTCAGGGACCCGCTCTGGTGGCCTCAGGAAAGGCCAGTCCCCATGCGAGTTCTTCGGGGGCGTCTCGGGATTCCTCTCCCGTCGATGCCGGGGCCTAAGACCTTGTGTGGAGTCGGGGCCGGAACCTGAGGATTCCTCTCCAGTGCTGACATGGATCTTGGGGTACTTCTGGAGTCTCCCCAGGGGAGTCAGTCCTCGTCTCGAATGCGGGCATGCACTTGCGCTTTCCTCCAGAGCAGTAGCAGCAGTGTCACGCAGTCCGCCGCGTGGATCAAAGGATCTATGGTTTTCCCTCGAGTTTTTCCCACGAGGCTTTCCCACGAGGCTTTCCCACAGGGCTGTCCCACGTGCACACGTGGTGGGAGTCGATCCTCGGCTTGAACGTCAAGGCAGTGCAGGGAAAACAAGTTCCTCTGGAATGGACTCACACATCTGGGGGACTCTTGGAATGGTGGCACGACCCTGGAGTTCCTCTCGCCTTTCCTGTGGAGAGGGCCTCCTCTTGAGATGCGACGGGAACGCCGGGAATTCTTTCCCTAAGAAACAGGGAAAGGATCCCTCATCTCGAGCTAGGAGGCGGAAACGGGGCTCCCCTGGATGTGTGCGGGACACCACGTGCTTCCTCTCGAGTGGAGACGGGTATGTCGGGGAACTTCTTGAGTTGCAGCAAGGGTGTGAAGGACCCTTTGGAAGTTCCAGTGGTTAGACGTGATTGGCCTCGAGAAGCCTCAGCGGAAATGGGCCTCATCTCGCCTGGAGGGCAAAACCTCCAGGATTTTCTCGAGTTGCGGCAGGTGCTCTCGACTTACGACGGGGACCTCAGGGACCCGCTCTGGTGGCCTCAGGAAAGGCCAGTCCCCATGCGAGTTCCTCGGGGGCGTCTCGGGATTCCACTCCCGTCGATGCCGGGGCCTAAGACCTTGTGTGGAGTCGGGGCCGGAACCTGAGGATTCCTCTCCAGTGCTGACATGGATCTTGGGGTACTTCTGGAGTCTCCCCAGGGGAGTTAGTCCTCGTCTCGAATGCGGGCATGCACTTGCGCTTTCCTCCAGAGAGGTAGCAGCAGTGTCACGCAGTCCGCCACGTGGATCAAAGGATCTATGGTTTTCCCTCGAGTCTTTCCCACGAGGCTTTCCCACGAGGCTTTCCCACAGGGCTGTCCCACGTGCACACGTGGTGGGAGTCGATCCTCGGCTTGAACGTCAAGGCAGTGCAGGGAAAACAGGTTACTCTGGAATGGACTGACACATCTGGGGGACTCTTGGAATGGTGTCTCGACCCTGGAGTTCCTCTCGCCTTTCCTGTGGAGAGCGCCTCCTCTTGAGATGCGACGGGAACGCCGGGAATTCTTTCCCTACGAAACAGGGAAAGGATCCCTCATCTCGAGCTAGGAGGCGGAAACGGGGCTCCCCTGGATGTGTGCGGGACCCCACGTGCTTCCTCTCGAGTGGAGACGGGTATGTCGGGGAACTTCTTGAGTTGCAGCAAGGGTGTGAAGGACCCTTTGGAAGTTCCAGTGCTTAGATGTGATTGGCCTCGAGAAGCCTCAGCGGAAATGGGCCTCATCTCGCCTGGAGGGCAAAACCTCCTGGATTTTCTCGAGTTGCGGCAGGTGCTCTCGACTTACGACGGGGACCTCAGGGACCCGCTCTGGTGGCCTCAGGAAAGGCCAGTCCCCATGAGAGTTCCTCGGGGGCGTCTCGGGATTCCTCTCCCGTCGATGCCGGGGCCTAAGACCTTGTGTGGAGTCGGGGCCGGAACCTGAGGATTCCTCTCCAGTGCTGACATGGATCTTGGGGTACTTCTGGAGTCTCCCCAGGGGAGTCAGTCCTCGTCTCGAATGCGGGCATGCACTTGCGCTTTCCTCCAGAGCGGTAGCAGCAGTGTCACGCAGTCCGCCGCGTGGATCAAAGGATCTATGGTTTTCCCTCGAGTCTTTCCCACGAGGCTTTCCCACGAGGCTGTCCCACAGGGCTGTCCCACGTGCACACGTGGTGGGACTCGATCCTCGGCTTGAACGTCAAGGCAGTGCAGGGAAAACAGGTTCCTCTGGAATGGACTGACACATCTGGGAGACTCTTGGAATGTTGGCAAGACCCTGGAATTCCTCTCGCCTTTCCTGTGGAGAGCGCCTCCTCTTGAGATGCGACGGGAACGCCGGGAATTCTTTCCCTACGAAACAGGGATAGGATCCCTCATCTCGAGCTAGGAGGCGGAAACGGGGCTCGCCTGCATGTGTGCGGGACACCACGTGCTTCCTTTCGAGTGCAGACGGGTATGTCGGGGAACTTCTTGAGTTGCAGCAAGGGTGTGAAGGACCCTTTGGAAGTTTCAGTGGTTAGACGTGATTGGCCTTGAGAAGCCTCAGCGGAAATGGGCCTCATCTCGTCTGGAGGGCAAAACCTCCGGGATTTTCTCGAGTTGCGGCAGGTGCTCTCGACTTACGACGGGGACCTAAGGGACCAGCTCTGGTGGCCTCAGGAAAGGCCAGTCCCCATGCGAGTTCCTCGGGGGCCTCTCGGGATTCCTCTCCCGTCGATGCCGGGGCCTAAGACCTTGTGTGGAGTCGGGGCAGGAACCTGAGGATTCCTCTCTAGTGCTGACATGGATCTTGGGGTACTTCTGGAGTCTCCCCAGGGGAGTCAGTCCTCGTCTCGAATGCGGGCATGCATTGAGCTTTCCTCCAGAGCGGTAGCAGAAGTGTCACGCAGTCCGCCGCGTGGATCAAAGGATCTATGGTTTTCCCTCGAGTCTTTCCCACGAGGCTTTCCCACGAGGCTTTCCCACAGGGCTGTCCCACGTGCACACGTGGTGGGAGTCGATCCTCGGCTTGAACGTCAAGGCAGTGCAGGGAAAACAGGTTCCTCTGGAATGGACTGACACATCTGGGGGACTCTTGGAATGGTGGCATGACCCTGGAGTTCCTCTCGCCTTTCCTGTGGAGAGCGCCTCCTCTTGAGATGCGACGGGAACGCCGGGAATTCTTTCCCTACGAAACAGGGAAAGGATCCCTCATCTCGAGCTAGGAGGCGTAAACGGGGCTCCCCTGGATGTGTGCGGGACACCACGTGCTTCCTCTCGTGTGCAGACGGGTATGTCGGGGAACTTCTTGAGTTGCAGCAAGGGTGTGAAGGACCCTTTGGAAGTTCCAGTGGTTTGATGTGATTGGCCTCGAGAAGCCTCAGCGGAAATGGGCCTCATCTCGCCTGGAGGGCAAAACCTCCTGGATTTTCTCGAGTTGAGGCAGGTGCTCTCGACTTACGACGGGGACCTCAGGGACCCGCTCTGGTGGCCTCAGGAAAGGCCAGTCCCCATGCGAGTTCCTCGGGGGCCTCTCGGGATTCCTCTCCCGTCGATGCCGGGGCCTAAGACCTTGTGTGGAGTCGGGGCCGGAACCTGAGGATTCCTCTCCAGTGCTGACATGGATCTTGGGGTACTTCTGGAGTCTCCCCAGGGGAGTCAGTCCTCGTCTCGAATGCGGGCATGCACTTGCACTTTCCTCCAGAGCGGTAGCAGCAGTGTCACGCAGTCCGCCGCGTGGATCAAAGGATCTATGGGTTTCCCTCGAGTCTTTCCCACGAGGCTTTCCCACGAGGCTTTCCCACAGGGCTGTCCCACGTGCACACGTGGTGGGAGTCGATCCTCAGCTTGAACGTCAAGGCAGTGCAGGGAAAACAGGTTCCTCTGCAATGGACTGACACATCTGGGGGACTCTTGGAATGGTGGCATGACCCTGGAGTTCCTCTCGCCTTTCCTGTGGAGAGCGCCTCCTCTTGAGATGCGACGGGAACGCCGGGAATTCTTTCACCACGAAACAGGGAAAGGATCCATCATCTCGAGCTAGGAGGCGGAAACGGGGCTCCCCTGGATGTGTGCGGGACCCCACGTGCTTCCTCTCGAGTGGAGACGGGTATGTCGGGGAACTTCTTGAGTTGCAGCAATGGTGTGAAGGACCCTTTGGAAGTTCCAGTGGTTAGATTGGATTGGCCTCGAGAAGCCTCAGCGGAAATGGGCCTCATCTCGCCTGGAGGGCAAAACCTCCTGGATTTTCTCGAGTTGCGGCAGGTGCTCTCGACTTACGACGGGGACCTCATGGACCCGCTCTGGTGGCCTCAGGAAAGGCCAGTCCCCATGCGAGTTCGTCGGGGGCCTCTGGGGATTCTTCTCCCGTCGATGCCGGCGCCTAAGACCTTGTGTGGAGTCGGGGCCGGAACCTGAGGATTCCTCTCCAGTGCTGACATGGATCTTGGGGTACTTCTGGAGTCTCCCCAGGGGAGTCAGTCCTCGTCTCGAATGCGGGCATGCACTTGCGCTTTCCTCCAGAGCGGTAGCAGCAGTGTCACTCAGTCCGCCGCGTGGATCAAAGGATCTATGGTTTTCCCTCGAGTCTTTCCCACGAGGCTTTCCCACGAGGCTTTCCCACAGGGCTGTCCCACGTGCACACGTGGTGGGAGTCGATCCTCGGCTTGAACGTCAAGGCAGTTCATGGAAAACAGGTTCCTCTGGAATGGACTGACACATCTGGGGGACTCTTGGAATGGTGTCACGACCCTGGAGTTCCTCTGGCCTTTCCTGTGGAGAGCGCCTCCTCTTGAGATGCGACGGGAACGCCGGGAATTCTTTCCCTACGAAACAGGGAAAGGATCCCTCATCTCGAGCTAGGAGGCGGAAACGGGGCTCCCCTGGATGTGTGCGGGACCCACGTGCTTCCTCTCGAGTGGAGACGGGTATGTCGGGGAACTTCTTGAGTTGCAGCAAGGGTGTGAAGGACCCTTTGGAAGTTCCAGTGGTTAGACGTTATTAGCCTAGAGAAGCCTCAGCGGAAATGGGCCTCATCTCGCCTGGAGGGCAAAACCTCCTGGATTTTCTCGAGTTGCGGCAGGTGCTCTCGACTTACGACGGGGACCTCAGGGACCCGCTCTGGTGGCCTCAGGAAAGGCCAGTCCCCATGCGAGTTCCTCGGGGGCCACTCGGGATTCCTCTCCCGTCGATGCCGGGGCCTAAGACCTTGTGTGGAGTCGGGGCCGGAACCTGAGGATTCCTCTCCAGTGCTGACATGGATCTTGGGGTACTTCTGGAGTCTCCCCAGGGGAGTCAGTCCTCGTCTCGAATGCGGGCATGCACTTGCGCTTTCCTCCAGAGCGGTAGCAGCAGTGTCACGCAGTCCGCCGCGTGGATCAAAGGATCTATGGTTTTCCATCGAGTCTTTCCCTCGAGACTTTCCCACGAGGCTTTCCCACAGGGCTGTCCCACGTGCAGACGTGGTGGGAGTCGATCCTCGGCTTGAACGTCAAGGCAGTGCAGGGAAAACAGGTTCCTCTGGAATGGACTGACACATCTGGGGGACTCTTGGAATGGTGGCATGACCCTGGAGTTCCTCTCGCCTTTCCTGTGGAGAGCGCCTCCTCTTGAGATGTGATGAGAACGCTGGGAATCCTTTCCCTACGAAACAGGGAAAGGATCCCTCATCTCGAGCTAGGAGGCAGAAACGGGGCTCCCCTGGATGTGTGCGGGACCCACGTGCTTCCTCTCGAGTGGAGACGGGTATGTGGGGGAACTTCTTCAGTTGCAGTAAGGGTGTGAAGGACCCTTTGGAAGTTCCAGTGGTTAGACGTGATTAGCCTCGAGAAGCCTCAGCGGAAATGGGCCTCATCTCGCCTGGAGGGCAAAACCTCCTGGATTTTCTCGAGTTGCGGCAGGTGCTCTAGACTTACGACGGGGACCTCAGGGACCCGCTCTGGTGGCCTCAGGAAAGGCCAGTCCCCATGCGAGTTCCTCGGGGGCCTCTCGGGATTCCTCTCCCATCGATGCCGGGGCCTAAGACCTTGTGTGGAATCGGTGTCGGAACCTGAGGATTCCTCTCCAGAGCTGACATGGATCTTGGGGTACTTCTGGAGTCTCCCCAGGGGAGTCAGTCCTCGTCTCGAATGCGGGCATGCACTTGCGCTTTCCTCCAGAGTGGTAGCAGCAGTGTCACGCAGTCCGCCGCGTGGATCAAAGGATCTATGGTTTTCGCTCGAGTCTTTCCAACAAGGCTTTCCCACGAGGCTTTCCCACAGGGCTGCCCAACGTGCACACGTGGTGGGAGTCGATCCTCGGCTTGAACGTCAAGGCAGTGCAGGGAAAACAGGTTCCTCTGGAATGGACTGACACATCTGGGGGACTCTTGGAATGGTGGCACGACCCTGGAGTTCCTCTCGCCTTTCCTGTGGAGAGCGCCTCCTCTTGAGATGCGACGAGAACGCCGGGAATTCTTTCCCTACGAAACAGGGAAAGGATCCCTCATCTCGAGCTAGGAGGCGGAAACGGGGCTCCCCTGGTTGTGTGCGGGACCCACGTGCTTCCTCTCGAGTGGAGACGGGTATGTCGGGGAACTTCTTGAGTTGCAGCAAGGGTGTGAAGGACCCTTTGGAAGTGCCAGTGGTTAGACGTGATTAGCCTCGAGAAGCCTCAGCGGAAATGGGCCTCATCTCGCCTGGAGGGCAAAACCTCGTGGATTTTCTCGAGTTGCGGCAGGTGCTCTCGACTTACAACGGGGACCTCAGGGACCCGCTCTGGAGGCCTTAGGAAAGGCCAGTCCCCATGCGAGTTCCTCGGGGGCCTCTCGGGATTCCTCTCCCGTCGATGCCGGGGCCTAAGACCTTGTGTGGAGTCGGGGCCGGAACCTGAGGATTCCTCTCCAGGGCTGACATGGATCTTGGGGTACTTCTGGAGTCTCCCCAGGGGAGTCAGTCCTCGTCTCGAATGCGGGCATGCACTTGCGCTTTCCTCCAGAGCGGTAGCAGCAGTGTCACGCAGTCCGCCGCGTGGATCAAAGGATCTATGGTTTTCCCTCGAGTCTTTCCCACGAGGCTTTCCCACAGGGCTGTCCCACGTGCAGACGTGGTGGGAGTCGATCCTCGGCTTGAACGTCAAGGCAGTGCAGGGAAAACAGGTTCCTCTGGAATGGACTGACACATCTGGTGGACTCTTGGAATGGTGACACGACCCTGGAGTTCCTCTCGCCTTTCCTGTGGAGAGCGCCTCCTCTTGAGATGCGACGGGAACGCCGGGAATTCTTTCCCTACGAAACAGGGAAAAGATCCCTCATCTCGAGCTAGGAGGTGGAAACGGGGCTCCCCTGGATGTGTGCGGGACCCCACGTGCTTCCTCTCGAGTGGAGACGGGTATGTCGGGGACCTTCTTGAGTTGCTGCAAGGGTGTGAAGGACCCTTTGGAAGTTCCAGTGGTTAGATGTGATTAGCCTCGAGAAGCCTCAGCGGAAATGGGCCTCATCTCGCCTGGAGGGCAAAACCTCCTGGATTTTCTCGAGTTGCGGCAGGTGCTCTCGACTTACGACGGGGACCTCAGGGACCCGCTCTGGTGGCCTCAGGAAAGGCCAGTCCCCATGCGAGTTCCTCGGGGGCCTCTCGGGATTCCTCTCCCGTCGATGCCGGGGCCTAAGACCTTGTGTGGAGTCGGGGCCGGAACCTGAGGATTCCTCTCCAGTGCTGACATGGATCTTGGGGTACTTCTGGAGTCTCCCCAGGGGAGTCAGTCCTCGTCTCGAATGCGGGCATGCACTTGCGCTTTCCTCCAGAGCGGTAGCAGCAGTGTCACGCAGTTCGCCGCGTGGATCAAAGGATCTATGGTTTTCCCTCGAGTCTTTCCCACGAGGCTTTCCCACGAGGCTTTCCCACAGGGCTGTCCCACATGCACACGTGGTGGGAGTCGATCTTCAGCTTGAACGTCAATGCAGTGCAGGGAAAACAGGTTCCTCTGGAATGGACTGACACATCTGGGGGACTCTTGGAATGGTGGCACGACTCTGGAGTTCCTCTCGCCTTTCCTGTGGAGAGCGCCTCCTCTTGAGATGCGACGGGAACGCCGGGAATTCTTTCCCTACGAAACAGGGAAAGGATCCCTCATCTCGAGCTAGGAGGCGGAAACGGGGCTCCCCTGGATGTGTGCGGGACCCCACGTGCTTCCTCTCGAGTGGAGACGGGTATTTCGGGGAACTTCTTGAGTTGCAGCAAGGGTGTGAAGGACCCTTTGGAAGTTCCAGTGGTTAGATGTGATTGGCCTCGAGAAGCCTCAGCGGAAATGGGCCTCATCTCGCCTGGAGGGCAAAACCGCCTGGACTTTCTCGTGTTGCGGCAGGTGCTCTCGACTTACGACGAGGACCTCAGGGACCCGCTCTGGTGGCCTCAGGAAAGGCCAGTCCCCATGCGAGTTCCTCTGGGGATTCCTCTCCCGTCGATGCCGGGGCCTAAGACCGTGTGTGGAGTCGGGGCCGGAACCTGAGGATTCCTCTCCAGTGCTGACATGGATCTTGGGGTACTTCTGGAGTCTCCCCAGGGGAGTCAGTCCTCGTCTCGAATGCGGGCATGCACTTGCGCTTTCCTCCAGAGCGGTAGCAGCAGTGTCACGCAGTCTGCCACGTGGATCAAAGGATCTATGGTTTTCCCTCGAGTCTTTCCCACGAGGCTTTCCCACGAGGCTTTCCCACAGGGCTGTCCCACGTGGAAACGTGGTGGGAGTCGATCCTCGGCTTGAACGTCAAGGCAGTGCAGGGAAAACAGGTTCCTCTTGAATGGACTGACACATCTGGGGGACTCTTGGAATGGTGGCACGACCCTGGAGTTCCTCTCGCCTTTCCTGTGGAGAGCGCCTCCTCTTGAGATGCGACGGGAACGCCGGGAATTCTTTCCCTATGAAACAGGGAAAGGATCCCTCATCTCGAGCTAGGAGGCGGAAACGGGGCTCCCCTGGATGTGTTCGGGACCCACGTGCTTCCTCTCGAGTGGAGACGGGTATGTTGGGGAACTTCTTGAGTTGCAGCAAGGGTGTGAAGGACCCTTTTTAAGTTCCAGTGGTTAGACGTGATTAGCCTCGAGAAGCCTCAGAGGAAATGGGCCTCATCTCGCCTGGAGGGCAAAACCTCCTGGATTTTCTCGAGTTGCGGCAGGTGCTCTCGACTTACGACGGGGACCTCAGGGACCCGCTCTGGTGGCCTCAGGAAAGGCCAGTCCCCATGCGAGTTCCTCGGGGGCCTCTGGGGATTCCTCTCCCGTCGATGCCGGGGCCTAAGACCTTGAGTGGAGTCGGGGCCGGAACCTGAGGATTCCTCTCCAGTGCTGACATGGATCTTGGGGTACTTCTGGAGTCTCCCCAGGGGAGTCAGTCCTCGTCTCGAATGCGGGCATGCACTTGCGCTTTCCTCCAGAGCGGTAGCAGCAGTGTCACTCAGTCCGCCGCGTGGATCAAAGGATCTATGGATTTCCCTCAAGTCTTTCCCACGAGGCTTTCCCACGAGGCTTTCCCACAGGGCTGTCCCACGTGCACACGTGGTGGGAGTCGATCCTCGGCTTGAACGTCAAGGCAGTGCAGGGAAAACAGGTTCCTCTGGAATGGACTGACACATCTGGGGGACTCTTGGAATGGTGGCACGACCCTGGAGTTCCTCTCGCCTTTCCTGTGGAGAGCGCCTCCTCTTGAGATGCGACGGGAACGCCGGGAATTCTTTCCCTACGAAACAGGGAAAGGATCCCTCATCTCGAGCTAGGAGGCGGAAACGGGGCTCCCCTGGATGTGTGTGGGACCCCACGTGCTTCCTCTCGAGTGGAGACGGGTATGTCGGGGACCTTCTTGAGTTGCAGCAAGGGTGTGAAGGACCCTTTGGAAGTTCCAGTGCTTAGATGTGATTAGCCTCGAGAAGCCTCAGCGGAAATGGGCCTCATCTCGCCTGGAGGGCAAAACCTCCTGGATTTTCTCGAGTTGCGGCAGGTGCTCTCGACTTACGACGGGGACCTCAGGGACCCGCTCTGGTGGCCTCAGGAAAGGCCAGTCCCCATGCGAGTTCCTCGGGGGCCTCTCGGGATTCCTCTCCCGTCGATGCCGGGGCCTAAGACCTTGTGTGGAGTCGGGGCCGGAACCTGAGGATTCCTCTCCAGTGCTGACATGGATCTTGGGGTACTTCTGGAGTCTCCCCAGGGGAGTCAGTCCTCGTCTCGAATGCGGGCATGCACTTGCGCTTTCCTCCAGAGCGGTAGCAGCAGTGTCACGCAGTCCGCCGCGTGGATCAAAGGATCTATGGTTTTCCCTCGAGTCTTTCCCACGAGGCTTTCCCACGAGGCTTTCCCACAGGGCTGTCCCACATGCACACGTGGTGGGAGTAGATCTTCAGCTTGAACGTCAAGGCAGTGCAGGGAAAACAGGTTCCTCTGGAATGGACTGACACATCTGGGGGACTCTTGGAATGGTGGCACGACTCTGGAGTTCCTCTCGCCTTTCCTGTGGAGAGCGCCTCCTCTTGAGATGCGATGGGAACGCCGGGAATTCTTTCCCTACGAAACAGGGAAAGGATCCCTCATCTCGAGCTAGGAGGCGGAAACGGGGCTCCCCTGGATGTGTGCGGGACACCACGTGCTTCCTCTCGAGTGGAGACGGGTATTTCGGGGAACTTCTTGAGTTGCAGCAAGGGTGTGAAGGACCCTTTGGAAGTTCCAGTGGTTAGATGTGATTGGCCTCGAGAAGCCTCAGCGGAAATGGGCCTCATCTCGCCTGGAGGGCAAAACCGCCTGGATTTTCTCGTGTTGCGGCAGGTGCTCTCGACTTACGACGAGGACCTCAGGGACCCGCTCTGGTGGCCTCAGGAAAGGCCATTCCCATGCGAGTTCCTCTGGGGATTCCTCTCCCGTCGATGCCGGGGCCTAAGACCTTGTGTGGAGTCGGGGCCGGAATCTGAGGATTCCTCTCCAGTGCTGACATGGATCTTGGGGTACTTCTGGAGTCTCCCCAGGGGAGTCAGTCCTCGTCTCGAATGCGGGCATGCACTTGCGCTTTCCTCCAGAGCGGTAGCAGCAGTGTCACGCAGTCCCCCGCGTGGAGCAAAGGATCTATGGTTTTCCCTCGAGTCTTTCCCACGAGGCTTTCCCACGAGGCTTTCCCACAGGGCTGTCCCACGTGCACACGTGGTGGGAGTCGATCCTCGGCTTGAACGTCAAGGCAGTGCAGGGAAAACAGGTTCCTCTGGAATGGACTGACACATCTGGGGGACTCTTGGAATGGTGGCACGACCCTGGAGTTCCTCTCGCCTTTCCTGTGGAGAGCGCCTCCTCTTGAGATGCGACGGGAACGCCGGGAATTCTTTCCCTACGAAACAGGGAAAGGATCCCTCATCTCGAGCTAGGAGGCGGAAACGGGGCTCCCCTGGATGTGTGCGGGACCCACGTGCTTCCTCTCGAGTGGAGACGGGTATGTTGGGGAACTTCTTGAGTTGCAGCAAGGGTGTGAAGGACCCTTTTTAAGTTCCAGTGGTTAGACGTGATTAGCCTCGAGAAGCCTCAGAGGAAATGGGCCTCATCTCGCCTGGAGGGCAAAACCTCCTGGATTTTCTCGAGTTGCGGCAGGTGCTCTCGACTTACGACGGGGACCTCAGGGACCCGCTCTGGTGGCCTCAGGAAAGGCCAGTCCCCATGCGAGTTCGTCGGGGGCCTCTGGGGATTCCTCTCCCGTCGATGCCGGGGCCTAAGACCTTGTGTGGAGTCGGGGCCGGAACCTGAGGATTCCTCTCCAGTGCTGACATGGATCTTGGGGTACTTCTGGAGTCTCCCCAGGGGAGTCAGTCCTCGTCTCGAATGCGGGCATGCACTTGCGCTTTCCTCCAGAGCGGTAGCAGCAGTGTCACTCAGTCCGCCGCGTGGATCAAAGGATCTATGGTTTTCCCTCAAGTCTTTCCCACGAGGCTTTCCCACGAGGCTTTCCCACAGGGCTGTCCCACGTGCACACGTGGTGGGAGTCGATCCTCGGCTTGAACGTCAAGGCAGTGCAGGGAAAACAGGTTCCTCTGGAATGGACTGACACATCTGGGGGACTCTTGGAATGGTGGCACGACCCTGGAGTTCCTCTCGCCTTTCCTTTGGAGAGCGCCTCCTCTTGAGATGCGACGGGAACGCCGGGAATTCTTTCCCTACGAAACAGGGAAAGGATCCCTCATCTAGAGCTAGGAGGCGGAAACGGGGCTCCCCTGGATGTGTGCGGGACCCACGTGCTTCCTCTCGAGTGGAGACGGGTATGTCGGGGACCTTCTTGAGTTGCAGCAAGGGTGTGAAGGACCCTTTGGAAGTTCCAGTGCTTAGATGTGATTAGCCTCGAGAAGCCTCAGCGGAAATGGGCCTCATCTCGCCTGGAGGGCAAAACCCGCTGGATTTTCTCGAGTTGCGGCAGGTGCTCTCGACTTACGACGGGGACCTCAGGGACCCGCTCTGGTGGCCTCAGGAAAGGTCAGTCCCCATGCGAGTTCCTCGGGGGCCTCTCGGGATTCCTCTCCCGTCGATGCCGGGGCCTAAGACCTTGTGTGGAGTCGGGGCCGGAACCTGAGGATTCCTCTCCAGTGCTGACATGGATCTTGGGGTACTTCTGGAGTCTCCCCAGGGGAGTCAGTCCTCGTCTCGAATGCGGGCATGCACTTGCGCTTTCCTCCAGAGCGGTAGCAGCAGTGTCACGCAGTCCGCCGCGTGGATCAAAGGATCTATGGTTTTCCCTCGAGTCTTTCCCACGAGGCTTTCCCACGAGGCTTTCCCACAGGGCTGTCCCACATGCACACGTGGTGGGAGTCGATCTTCAGCTTGAAGGTCAAGGCAGTGCAGGGAAAACAGGTTCCTCTGGAATGGACTGACACATCTGGGGGACTCTTGGAATGGTGGCACGACTCTGGAGTTCCTCTCGCCTTTCCTGTGGAGAGCGCCTCCTCTTGAGATGCGATGGGAACGCCGGGAATTCTTTCCCTTCGAAACAGGGAAAGGATCCCTCATCTCGAGCTAGGAGGCGGAAACGGGGCTCCCCTGGATGTGTGCGGGACCCCACGTGCTTCCTCTCGAGTGGAGACGGGTATTTCGAGGAACTTCTTGAGTTGCAGCAAGGGTGTGAAGGACCCTTTGGAAGTTCCAGTGGTTAGATGTGATTGGCCTCGAGAAGCCTCAGCGGAAATGGGCCTCATCTCGCCTGGAGGGCAAAACCTCCTGGATTTTCTCGAGTTGCGGCAGGTGCTCTCGACTTACGACGAGGACCTCAGGGACCCGCTCTGGTGGCCTCAGGAAAGGCCAGTCCCCATGCGAGTTCCTCGGGGGCCACTCGGGATTACTCTCCCGTCGATGCCGGGGCCTAAGACCTTGTGTGGAGTCGGGGCCGGAACCTGAGGATTCCTCTCCAGTGCTGACATGGATCTTGGGGTACTTCTGGAGTCTCCCCAGGGGAGTCAGTCCTCGTCTCGAATGCGGGCATGCACTTGCGCTTTCCTCCAGAGCGGTAGCAGCAGTGTCACACAGTCCGCCGCGTGGATCAAAGGATCTATGGTTTTCCCTCGAGTCTTTCCCACGAGGCTTTCCCACGAGGCTTTCCCACAGGGCTGTCCCACGTGCACACGTGGTGGGAGTCGATCCTCGGCTTGAACGTCAAGGCAGTTCATGGAAAACAGGTTCCTCTGGAATGGACTGACACATCTGGGGGACTCTTGGAATGGTGTCACGACCCTGGAGTTCCTCTGGCCTTTCCTGTGGAGAGCGCCTCCTCTTGAGATGCGACGGGAACGCCGGGAATTCTTTCCCTACGAAACAGGGAAAGGATCCCTCATCTCGAGCTAGAAGGCGGAAACGGGGCTCCCCTGGATGTGTGCGGGACCCACGTGCTTCCTCTCGAGTGGAGACGGGTATGTCGGGGAACTTCTTGAGTTGCAGCAAGGGTGTGAAGGACCCTTTGGAAGTTCCAGTGGTTAGACGTTATTAGCCTAGAGAAGCCTCAGCGGAAATGGGCCTCATCTCGCCTGGAGGGCAAAATCTCCTGGATTTTCTCGAGTTGCGGCAGGTGCTCTCGACTTACGACGGGGACCTCAGGGACCCGCTCTGGTGGCCTCAGGAAAGGCCAGTCCCCATGTGAGTTCCTCGGGGGCCACTCGGGATTCCTCTCCCGTCGATGCCGGGGCCTAAGACCTTGTGTGGAGTCGGGGCCGGAACCTGAGGATTCCTCTCCAGTGCTGACATGGATCTTGGGGTACTTCTGGAGTCTCCCCAGGGGAGTCAGTCCTCGTCTCGAATGCGGGCATGCACTTGCGCTTTCCTCCAGAGCGGTAGCAGCAGTGTCACGCAGTCCGCCGCGTGGATCAAAGGATCTATGGTTTTCCATCGAGTCTTTCCCTCGAGACTTTCCCACGAGGCTTTCCCACAGGGCTGTCCCACGTGCAGACGTGGTGGGAGTCGATCCTCGGCTTGAACGTCAAGGCAGTGCAGGGAAAACAGGTTCCTCTGGAATGGACTGACACATCTGGGGGACTCTTGGAATGGTGGCATGACCCTGGAGTTCCTCTCGCCTTTCCTGTGGAGAGCGCCTCCTCTTGAGATGTGATGAGAACGCTGGGAATCCTTTCCCTACGAAACAGGGAAAGGATCCCTCATCTCGAGCTAGGAGGCAGAAACGGGGCTCCCCTGGATGTGTGCGGGACCCACGTGCTTCCTCTCGAGTGGAGACGGGTATGTGGGGGAACTTCTTCAGTTGCAGTAAGGGTGTGAAGGACCCTTTGGAAGTTCCAGTGGTTAGACGTGATTAGCCTCGAGAAGCCTCAGCGGAAATGGGCCTCATCTCGCCTGGAGGGCAAAACCTCCTGGATTTTCTCGAGTTGCGGCAGGTGCTCTAGACTTACGACGGGGACCTCAGGGACCCGCTCTGGTGGCCTCAGGAAAGGCCAGTCCCCATGCGAGTTCCTCGGGGGCCTCTCGGGATTCCTCTCCCATCGATGCCGGGGCCTAAGACCTTGTGTGGAATCGGTGTCGGAACCTGAGGATTCCTCTCCAGAGCTGACATGGATCTTGGGGTACTTCTGGAGTCTCCCCAGGGGAGTCAGTCCTCGTCTCGAATGCGGGCATGCACTTGCGCTTTCCTCCAGAGTGGTAGCAGCAGTGTCACGCAGTCCGCCGCGTGGATCAAAGGATCTATGGTTTTCGCTCGAGTCTTTCCAACGAGGCTTTCCCACGAGGCTTTCCCACAGGGCTGCCCAACGTGCACACGTGGTGGGAGTCGATCCTCGGCTTGAACGTCAAGGCAGTGCAGGGAAAACAGGTTCCTCTGGAATGGACTGACACATCTGGGGGACTCTTGGAATGGTGGCACGACCCTGGAGTTCCTCTCGCCTTTCCTGTGGAGAGCGCCTCCTCTTGAGATGCGACGAGAACGCCGGGAATTCTTTCCCTACGAAACAGGGAAAGGATCCCTCATCTCGAGCTAGGAGGCGGAAACGGGGCTCCCCTGGTTGTGTGCGGGACCCACGTGCTTCCTCTCGAGTGGAGACGGGTATGTCGGGGAACTTCTTGAGTTGCAGCAAGGGTGTGAAGGACCCTTTGGAAGTGCCAGTGGTTAGACGTGATTAGCCTCGAGAAGCCTCAGCGGAAATGGGCCTCATCTCGCCTGGAGGGCAAAACCTCGTGGATTTTCTCGAGTTGCGGCAGGTGCTCTCGACTTACAACGGGGACCTCAGGGACCCGCTCTGGT
The DNA here is from genome assembly GCF_042477335.2 of Ovis canadensis. NCBI lineage: Eukaryota > Metazoa > Chordata > Mammalia > Artiodactyla > Bovidae > Ovis > Ovis canadensis. Next base: position 10,645,875 of record NC_091262.1, read on the forward strand.
GGCCTTAGGAAAGGCCAGTCCCCATGCGAGTTCCTCGGGGGCCTCTCGGGATTCCTCTCCCGTCGATGCCGGGGCCTAAGACCTTGTGTGGAGTCGGGGCCGGAACCTGAGGATTCCTCTCCAGGGCTGACATGGATCTTGGGGTACTTCTGGAGTCTCCCCAGGGGAGTCAGTCCTCGTCTCGAATGCGGGCATGCACTTGCGCTTTCCTCCAGAGCGGTAGCAGCAGTGTCACGCAGTCCGCCGCGTGGATCAAAGGATCTATGGTTTTCCCTCGAGTCTTTCCCACGAGGCTTTCCCACAGGGCTGTCCCACGTGCAGACGTGGTGGGAGTCGATCCTCGGCTTGAACGTCAAGGCAGTGCAGGGAAAACAGGTTCCTCTGGAATGGACTGACACATCTGGTGGACTCTTGGAATGGTGACACGACCCTGGAGTTCCTCTCGCCTTTCCTGTGGAGAGCGCCTCCTCTTGAGATGCGACGGGAACGCCGGGAATTCTTTCCCTACGAAACAGGGAAAAGATCCCTCATCTCGAGCTAGGAGGTGGAAACGGGGCTCCCCTGGATGTGTGCGGGACCCCACGTGCTTCCTCTCGAGTGGAGACGGGTATGTCGGGGACCTTCTTGAGTTGCAGCAAGGGTGTGAAGGACCCTTTGGAAGTTCCAGTGGTTAGATGTGATTAGCCTCGAGAAGCCTCAGCGGAAATGGGCCTCATCTCGCCTGGAGGGCAAAACCTCCTGGATTTTCTCGAGTTGCGGCAGGTGCTCTCGACTTACGACGGGGACCTCAGGGACCCGCTCTGGTGGCCTCAGGAAAGGCCAGTCCCCATGCGAGTTCCTCGGGGGCCTCTCGGGATTCCTCTCCCGTCGATGCCGGGGCCTAAGACCTTGTGTGGAGTCGGGGCCGGAACCTGAGGATTCCTCTCCAGTGCTGACATGGATCTTGGGGTACTTCTGGAGTCTCCCCAGGGGAGTCAGTCCTCGTCTCGAATGCGGGCATGCACTTGCGCTTTCCTCCAGAGCGGTAGCAGCAGTGTCACGCAGTTCGCCGCGTGGATCAAAGGATCTATGGTTTTCCCTCGAGTCTTTCCCACGAGGCTTTCCCACGAGGCTTTCCCACAGGGCTGTCCCACATGCACACGTGGTGGGAGTCGATCTTCAGCTTGAACGTCAATGCAGTGCAGGGAAAACAGGTTCCTCTGGAATGGACTGACACATCTGGGGGACTCTTGGAATGGTGGCACGACTCTGGAGTTCCTCTCGCCTTTCCTGTGGAGAGCGCCTCCTCTTGAGATGCGACGGGAACGCCGGGAATTCTTTCCCTACGAAACAGGGAAAGGATCCCTCATCTCGAGCTAGGAGGCGGAAACGGGGCTCCCCTGGATGTGTGCGGGACCCCACGTGCTTCCTCTCGAGTGGAGACGGGTATTTCGGGGAACTTCTTGAGTTGCAGCAAGGGTGTGAAGGACCCTTTGGAAGTTCCAGTGGTTAGATGTGATTGGCCTCGAGAAGCCTCAGCGGAAATGGGCCTCATCTCGCCTGGAGGGCAAAACCGCCTGGACTTTCTCGTGTTGCGGCAGGTGCTCTCGACTTACGACGAGGACCTCAGGGACCCGCTCTGGTGGCCTCAGGAAAGGCCAGTCCCCATGCGAGTTCCTCTGGGGATTCCTCTCCCGTCGATGCCGGGGCCTAAGACCTTGTGTGGAGTCGGGGCCGGAACCTGAGGATTCCTCTCCAGTGCTGACATGGATCTTGGGGTACTTCTGGAGTCTCCCCAGGGGAGTCAGTCCTCGTCTCGAATGCGGGCATGCACTTGCGCTTTCCTCCAGAGCGGTAGCAGCAGTGTCACGCAGTCTGCCACGTGGATCAAAGGATCTATGGTTTTCCCTCGAGTCTTTCCCACGAGGCTTTCCCACGAGGCTTTCCCACAGGGCTGTCCCACGTGGAAACGTGGTGGGAGTCGATCCTCGGCTTGAACGTCAAGGCAGTGCAGGGAAAACAGGTTCCTCTTGAATGGACTGACACATCTGGGGGACTCTTGGAATGGTGGCACGACCCTGGAGTTCCTCTCGCCTTTCCTGTGGAGAGCGCCTCCTCTTGAGATGCGACGGGAACGCCGGGAATTCTTTCCCTATGAAACAGGGAAAGGATCCCTCATCTCGAGCTAGGAGGCGGAAACGGGGCTCCCCTGGATGTGTTCGGGACCCACGTGCTTCCTCTCGAGTGGAGACGGGTATGTTGGGGAACTTCTTGAGTTGCAGCAAGGGTGTGAAGGACCCTTTTTAAGTTCCAGTGGTTAGACGTGATTAGCCTCGAGAAGCCTCAGAGGAAATGGGCCTCATCTCGCCTGGAGGGCAAAACCTCCTGGATTTTCTCGAGTTGCGGCAGGTGCTCTCGACTTACGACGGGGACCTCAGGGACCCGCTCTGGTGGCCTCAGGAAAGGCCAGTCCCCATGCGAGTTCCTCGGGGGCCTCTGGGGATTCCTCTCCCGTCGATGCCGGGGCCTAAGACCTTGAGTGGAGTCGGGGCCGGAACCTGAGGATTCCTCTCCAGTGCTGACATGGATCTTGGGGTACTTCTGGAGTCTCCCCAGGGGAGTCAGTCCTCGTCTCGAATGCGGGCATGCACTTGCGCTTTCCTCCAGAGCGGTAGCAGCAGTGTCACTCAGTCCGCCGCGTGGATCAAAGGATCTATGGATTTCCCTCAAGTCTTTCCCACGAGGCTTTCCCACGAGGCTTTCCCACAGGGCTGTCCCACGTGCACACGTGGTGGGAGTCGATCCTCGGCTTGAACGTCAAGGCAGTGCAGGGAAAACAGGTTCCTCTGGAATGGACTGACACATCTGGGGGACTCTTGGAATGGTGGCACGACCCTGGAGTTCCTCTCGCCTTTCCTGTGGAGAGCGCCTCCTCTTGAGATGCGACGGGAACGCCGGGAATTCTTTCCCTACGAAACAGGGAAAGGATCCCTCATCTCGAGCTAGGAGGCGGAAACGGGGCTCCCCTGGATGTGTGCGGGACCCCACGTGCTTCCTCTCGAGTGGAGACGGGTATGTCGGGGACCTTCTTGAGTTGCAGCAAGGGTGTGAAGGACCCTTTGGAAGTTCCAGTGCTTAGATGTGATTAGCCTCGAGAAGCCTCAGCGGAAATGGGCCTCATCTCGCCTGGAGGGCAAAACCTCCTGGATTTTCTCGAGTTGCGGCAGGTGCTCTCGACTTACGACGGGGACCTCAGGGACCCGCTCTGGTGGCCTCAGGAAAGGCCAGTCCCCATGCGAGTTCCTCGGGGGCCTCTCGGGATTCCTCTCCCGTCGATGCCGGGGCCTAAGACCTTGTGTGGAGTCGGGGCCGGAACCTGAGGATTCCTCTCCAGTGCTGACATGGATCTTGGGGTACTTCTGGAGTCTCCCCAGGGGAGTCAGTCCTCGTCTCGAATGCGGGCATGCACTTGCGCTTTCCTCCAGAGCGGTAGCAGCAGTGTCACGCAGTCCGCCGCGTGGATCAAAGGATCTATGGTTTTCCCTCGAGTCTTTCCCACGAGGCTTTCCCACGAGGCTTTCCCACAGGGCTGTCCCACATGCACACGTGGTGGGAGTAGATCTTCAGCTTGAACGTCAAGGCAGTGCAGGGAAAACAGGTTCCTCTGGAATGGACTGACACATCTGGGGGACTCTTGGAATGGTGGCACGACTCTGGAGTTCCTCTCGCCTTTCCTGTGGAGAGCGCCTCCTCTTGAGATGCGATGGGAACGCCGGGAATTCTTTCCCTACGAAACAGGGAAAGGATCCCTCATCTCGAGCTAGGAGGCGGAAACGGGGCTCCCCTGGATGTGTGCGGGACACCACGTGCTTCCTCTCGAGTGGAGACGGGTATGTCGGGGAACTTCTTGAGTTGCAGCAAGGGTGTGAAGGACCCTTTGGAAGTTCCAGTGGTTAGATGTGATTGGCCTCGAGAAGCCTCAGCGGAAATGGGCCTCATCTCGCCTGGAGGGCAAAACCGCCTGGATTTTCTCGTGTTGCGGCAGGTGCTCTCGACTTACGACGAGGACCTCAGGGACCCGCTCTGGTGGCCTCAGGAAAGGCCATTCCCATGCGAGTTCCTCTGGGGATTCCTCTCCCGTCGATGCCGGGGCCTAAGACCTTGTGTGGAGTCGGGGCCGGAATCTGAGGATTCCTCTCCAGTGCTGACATGGATCTTGGGGTACTTCTGGAGTCTCCCCAGGGGAGTCAGTCCTCGTCTCGAATGCGGGCATGCACTTGCGCTTTCCTCCAGAGCGGTAGCAGCAGTGTCACGCAGTCCCCCGCGTGGAGCAAAGGATCTATGGTTTTCCCTCGAGTCTTTCCCACGAGGCTTTCCCACGAGGCTTTCCCACAGGGCTGTCCCACGTGCACACGTGGTGGGAGTCGATCCTCGGCTTGAACGTCAAGGCAGTGCAGGGAAAACAGGTTCCTCTGGAATGGACTGACACATCTGGGGGACTCTTGGAATGGTGGCACGACCCTGGAGTTCCTCTCGCCTTTCCTGTGGAGAGCGCCTCCTCTTGAGATGCGACGGGAACGCCGGGAATTCTTTCCCTACGAAACAGGGAAAGGATCCCTCATCTCGAGCTAGGAGGCGGAAACGGGGCTCCCCTGGATGTGTGCGGGACCCACGTGCTTCCTCTCGAGTGGAGACGGGTATGTTGGGGAACTTCTTGAGTTGCAGCAAGGGTGTGAAGGACCCTTTTTAAGTTCCAGTGGTTAGACGTGATTAGCCTCGAGAAGCCTCAGAGGAAATGGGCCTCATCTCGCCTGGAGGGCAAAACCTCCTGGATTTTCTCGAGTTGCGGCAGGTGCTCTCGACTTACGACGGGGACCTCAGGGACCCGCTCTGGTGGCCTCAGGAAAGGCCAGTCCCCATGCGAGTTCGTCGGGGGCCTCTGGGGATTCCTCTCCCGTCGATGCCGGGGCCTAAGACCTTGTGTGGAGTCGGGGCCGGAACCTGAGGATTCCTCTCCAGTGCTGACATGGATCTTGGGGTACTTCTGGAGTCTCCCCAGGGGAGTCAGTCCTCGTCTCGAATGCGGGCATGCACTTGCGCTTTCCTCCAGAGCGGTAGCAGCAGTGTCACTCAGTCCGCCGCGTGGATCAAAGGATCTATGGTTTTCCCTCAAGTCTTTCCCACGAGGCTTTCCCACGAGGCTTTCCCACAGGGCTGTCCCACGTGCACACGTGGTGGGAGTCGATCCTCGGCTTGAACGTCAAGGCAGTGCAGGGAAAACAGGTTCCTCTGGAATGGACTGACACATCTGGGGGACTCTTGGAATGGTGGCACGACCCTGGAGTTCCTCTCGCCTTTCCTTTGGAGAGCGCCTCCTCTTGAGATGCGACGGGAACGCCGGGAATTCTTTCCCTACGAAACAGGGAAAGGATCCCTCATCTAGAGCTAGGAGGCGGAAACGGGACTCCCCTGGATGTGTGCGGGACCCACGTGCTTCCTCTCGAGTGGAGACGGGTATGTCGGGGACCTTCTTGAGTTGCAGCAAGGGTGTGAAGGACCCTTTGGAAGTTCCAGTGCTTAGATGTGATTAGCCTCGAGAAGCCTCAGCGGAAATGGGCCTCATCTCGCCTGGAGGGCAAAACCCGCTGGATTTTCTCGAGTTGCGGCAGGTGCTCTCGACTTACAACGGGGACCTCAGGGACCCGCTCTGGTGGCCTCAGGAAAGGTCAGTCCCCATGCGAGTTCCTCGGGGGCCTCTCGGGATTCCTCTCCCGTCGATGCCGGGGGCCTAAGACCTTGTGTGGAGTCGGGGCCGGAACCTGAGGATTCCTCTCCAGTGCTGACATGGATCTTGGGGTACTTCTGGAGTCTCCCCAGGGGAGTCAGTCCTCGTCTCGAATGCGGGCATGCACTTGCGCTTTCCTCCAGAGCGGTAGCAGCAGTGTCACGCAGTCCGCCGCGTGGATCAAAGGATCTATGGTTTTCCCTCGAGTCTTTCCCACGAGGCTTTCCCACGAGGCTTTCCCACAGGGCTGTCCCACATGCACACGTGGTGGGAGTCGATCTTCAGCTTGAAGGTCAAGGCAGTGCAGGGAAAACAGGTTCCTCTGGAATGGACTGACACATCTGGGGGACTCTTGGAATGGTGGCACGACTCTGGAGTTCCTCTCGCCTTTCCTGTGGAGAGCGCCTCCTCTTGAGATGCGATGGGAACGCCGGGAATTCTTTCCCTACGAAACAGGGAAAGGATCCCTCATCTCGAGCTAGGAGGCGGAAACGGGGCTCCCCTGGATGTGTGCGGCACACCACGTGCTTCCTCTCGAGTGCAGACGGGTATTTCGGGGAACTTCTTGAGTTGCAGCAAGGGTGTGAAGGACCCTTTGGAAGTTCCAGTGGTTAGATGTGATTGGCCTCGAGAAGCCTCAGCGGAAATGGGCCTCATCTCGCCTGGAGGGCAAAACCTCCTGGATTTTCTCGAGTTGCGGCAGGTGCTCTCGACTTACGACGAGGACCTCAGGGACCCGCTCTGGTGGCCTCAGGAAAGGCCAGTCCCCATGCGAGTTCCTCGGGGGCCACTCGGGATTACTCTCCCGTCGATGCCGGGGCCTAAGACCTTGTGTGGAGTCGGGGCCGGAACCTGAGGATTCCTCTCCAGTGCTGACATGGATCTTGGGGTACTTCTGGAGTCTCCCCAGGGGAGTCAGTCCTCGTCTCGAATGCGGGCATGCACTTGCGCTTTCCTCCAGAGCGGTAGCAGCAGTGTCACACAGTCCGCCGCGTGGATCAAAGGATCTATGGTTTTCCCTCGAGTCTTTCCCACGAGGCTTTCCCACGAGGCTTTCCCACAGGGCTGTCCCACGTGCACACGTGGTGGGAGTCGATCCTCGGCTTGAACGTCAAGGCAGTGCAGGGAAAACAGGTTCCTCTGGAATGGACTGACACATCTGGGGGACTCTTGGAATGGTGTCACGACCCTGGAGTTCCTCTGGCCTTTCCTGTGGAGAGCGCCTCCTCTTGAGATGCGACGGGAACGCCGGGAATTCTTTCCCTACGAAACAGGGAAAGGATCCCTCATCTCAAGCTAGAAGGCGGAAACGGGGCTCCCCTGGATGTGTGCGGGACCCACGTGCTTCCTCTCGAGTGGAGACGGGTATGTCGGGGAACTTCTTGAGTTGCAGCAAGGGTGTGAAGGACCCTTTGGAAGTTCCAGTGGTTAGACGTTATTAGCCTAGAGAAGCCTCAGCGGAAATGGGCCTCATCTCGCCTGGAGGGCAAAATCTCCTGGATTTTCTCGAGTTGCGGCAGGTGCTCTCGACTTACGACGGGGACCTCAGGGACCCGCTCTGGTGGCCTCAGGAAAGGCCAGTCCCCATGCGAGTTCCTCGGGGGCCACTCGGGATTCCTCTCCCGTCGATGCCGGGGCCTAAGACCTTGTGTGGAGTCGGGGCCGGAACCTGAGGATTCCTCTCCAGTGCTGACATGGATCTTGGGGTACTTCTGGAGTCTCCCCAGGGGAGTCAGTCCTCGTCTCGAATGCGGGCATGCACTTGCGCTTTCCTCCAGAGCGGTAGCAGCAGTGTCACGCAGTCCGCCGCGTGGATCAAAGGATCTATGGTTTTCCATCGAGTCTTTCCCTCGAGACTTTCCCACGAGGCTTTCCCACAGGGCTGTCCCACGTGCAGACGTGGTGGGAGTCGATCCTCGGCTTGAACGTCAAGGCAGTGCAGGGAAAACAGGTTCCTCTGGAATGGACTGACACATCTGGGGGACTCTTGGAATGGTGGCATGACCCTGGAGTTCCTCTCGCCTTTCCTGTGGAGAGCGCCTCCTCTTGAGATGTGATGAGAACGCTGGGAATCCTTTCCCTACGAAACAGGGAAAGGATCCCTCATCTCGAGCTAGGAGGCAGAAACGGGGCTCCCCTGGATGTGTGCGGGACCCACGTGCTTCCTCTCGAGTGGAGACGGGTATGTGGGGGAACTTCTTCAGTTGCAGTAAGGGTGTGAAGGACCCTTTGGAAGTTCCAGTGGTTAGACGTGATTAGCCTCGAGAAGCCTCAGTGGAAATGGGCCTCATCTCGCCTGGAGGGCAAAACCTCCTGGATTTTCTCGAGTTGCGGCAGGTGCTCTAGACTTACGACGGGGACCTCAGGGACCCGCTCTGGTGGCCTCAGGAAAGGCCAGTCCCCATGCGAGTTCCTCGGGGGCCTCTCGGGATTCCTCTCCCATCGATGCCGGGGCCTAAGACCTTGTGTGGAATCGGTGTCGGAACCTGAGGATTCCTCTCCAGAGCTGACATGGATCTTGGGGTACTTCTGGAGTCTCCCCAGGGGAGTCAGTCCTCGTCTCGAATGCGGGCATGCACTTGCGCTTTCCTCCAGAGTGGTAGCAGCAGTGTCACGCAGTCCGCCGCGTGGATCAAAGGATCTATGGTTTTCGCTCGAGTCTTTCCAACGAGGCTTTCCCACGAGGCTTTCCCACAGGGCTGCCCAACGTGCACACGTGGTGGGAGTCGATCCTCGGCTTGAACGTCAAGGCAGTGCAGGGAAAACAGGTTCCTCTGGAATGGACTGACACATCTGGGGGACTCTTGGAATGGTGGCACGACCCTGGAGTTCCTCTCGCCTTTCCTGTGGAGAGCGCCTCCTCTTGAGATGCGACGAGAACGCCGGGAATTCTTTCCCTACGAAACAGGGAAAGGATCCCTCATCTCGAGCTAGGAGGCGGAAACGGGGCTCCCCTGGTTGTGTGCGGGACCCACGTGCTTCCTCTCGAGTGGAGACGGGTATGTCGGGGAACTTCTTGAGTTGCAGCAAGGGTGTGAAGGACCCTTTGGAAGTGCCAGTGGTTAGACGTGATTAGCCTCGAGAAGCCTCAGCGGAAATGGGCCTCATCTCGCCTGGAGGGCAAAACCTCGTGGATTTTCTCGAGTTGCGGCAGGTGCTCTCGACTTACAACGGGGACCTCAGGGACCCGCTCTGGTGGCCTTAGGAAAGGCCAGTCCCCATGCGAGTTCCTCGGGGGCCTCTCGGGATTCCTCTCCCGTCGATGCCGGGGCCTAAGACCTTGTGTGGAGTCGGGGCCGGAACCTGAGGATTCCTCTCCAGGGCTGACATGGATCTTGGGGTACTTCTGGAGTCTCCCCAGGGGAGTCAGTCCTCGTCTCGAATGCGGGCATGCACTTGCGCTTTCCTCCAGAGCGGTAGCAGCAGTGTCACGCAGTCCGCCGCGTGGATCAAAGGATCTATGGTTTTCCCTCGAGTCTTTCCCACGAGGCTTTCCCACAGGGCTGTCCCACGTGCAGACGTGGTGGGAGTCGATCCTCGGCTTGAACGTCAAGGCAGTGCAGGGAAAACAGGTTCCTCTGGAATGGACTGACACATCTGGTGGAGTCTTGGAATGGTGACACGACCCTGGAGTTCCTCTCGCCTTTCCTGTGGAGAGCGCCTCCTCTTGAGATGCGACGGGAACGCCGGGAATTCTTTCCCTACGAAACAGGGAAAGGATCCCTCATCTCGAGCTAGGAGGCGCAAACGGGGCTCCCCTGGATGTGTGCGGGAACCCACGTGCTTCCTCTCGAGTGGAGACGGGTATGTGGGGGAACTTCTTGAGTTGCAGCAATGGTGTGAAGGACCCTTTGGAAGTTCCAGTGGTTAGATGTGATTGGCCTCGAGAAGCCTCAGCGGAAATGGGCCTCATCTCGCCTGGAGGGCAAAACCTCCTGGATTTTCTCGAGTTGCGGCAGGTGCTCTCGACTTACGACGGGGACCTCAGGGACCCGCTCTGGTGGCCTCAGGAAAGGCCAGTCCCCATGCGAGTTCCTCGGGGGTCTCTCGGGATTCCTCTCCCGTCGATGCCGGGGCCTAAGACCTTGTGTGGAGTCGGGGCCGGAACCTGAGGATTCCTCTCCAGTGCTGACATGGATCTTGGGGTACTTCTGGAGTCTCCCCAGGGGACTCAGTCCTCGTCTCGAATGCGGGCATGCACTTGCGCTTTCCTCCAGAGCGGTAGCAGCAGTGTCACACAGTCCGCCGCGTGGATCAAAGGATCTATGGTTTTCCCTCGAGTCTTTCCCAAGAGGCTTTCCCACGAGGCTTTCCCACAGGGCTGTCCCACGTGCACACGTGGTGGGAGTCGATCCTCGGCTTGAACGTCAAGGCAGTTCATGGAAAACAGGTTCCTCTGGAATGGACTGACACATCTGGGGGACTCTTGGAATGGTGTCACGACCCTGGAGTTCCTCTGGCCTTTCCTGTGGAGAGCGCCTCCTCTTGAGATGCGACGGGAACGCCGGGAATTCTTTCCCTACGAAACAGGGAAATGATCCCTCATCTCGAGCTAGGAGGCGGAAACGGGGCTCCCCTGGATGTGTGCGGGACCCACGTGCTTCCTCTCGAGTGGAGACGGGTATGTCGGGGAACTTCTTGAGTTGCAGCAAGGGTGTGAAGGACCCTTTGGAAGTTCCAGTGGTTAGACATTATTAGCCTAGAGAAGCCTCAGCGGAAATGGGCCTCATCTCGCCTGGAGGGCAAAACCTCCTGGATTTTCTCGAGTTGCGGCAGGTGCTCTCGACTTACGACGGGGACCTCAGGGACCCGCTCTGGTGGCCTCAGGAAAGGCCAGTCCCCATGCGAGTTCCTCGGGGGCCACTCGGGATTCCTCTCCCGTCGATGCCGGGGCCTAAGACCTTGTGTGGAGTCGGGGCCGGAACCTGAGGATTCCTCTCCAGTGCTGACATGGATCTTGGGGTACTTCTGGAGTCTCCCCAGGGGAGTCAGTCCTCGTCTCGAATGCGGGCATGCACTTGCGCTTTCCTCCAGAGCGGTAGCAGCAGTGTCACGCAGTCCGCCGCGTGGATCAAAGGATCTATGGTTTTCCATCGAGTCTTTCCCTCGAGACTTTCCCACGAGGCTTTCCCACAGGGCTGTCCCACGTGCAGACGTGGTGGGAGTCGATCCTCGGCTTGAACGTCAAGGCAGTGCAGGGAAAACAGGTTCCTCTGGAATGGACTGACACATCTGGGGGACTCTTGGAATGGTGGCATGACCCTGGAGTTCCTCTCGCCTTTCCTGTGGAGAGCGCCTCCTCTTGAGATGTGATGAGAACGCTGGGAATCCTTTCCCTACGAAACAGGGAAAGGATCCCTCATCTCGAGCTAGGAGGCAGAAACGGGGCTCCCCTGGATGTGTGCGGGACCCACGTGCTTCCTCTCGAGTGGAGACGGGTATGTGGGGGAACTTCTTCAGTTGCAGTAAGGGTGTGAAGGACCCTTTGGAAGTTCCAGTGGTTAGACGTGATTAGCCTCGAGAAGCCTCAGCGGAAATGGGCCTCATCTCGCCTGGAGGGCAAAACCTCCTGGATTTTCTCGAGTTGCGGCAGGTGCTCTAGACTTACGACGGGGACCTCAGGGACCCGCTCTGGTGGCCTCAGGAAAGGCCAGTCCCCATGCGAGTTCCTCGGGGGCCTCTCGGGATTCCTCTCCCATCGATGCCGGGGCCTAAGACCTTGTGTGGAATCGGTGTCGGAACCTGAGGATTCCTCTCCAGAGCTGACATGGATCTTGGGGTACTTCTGGAGTCTCCCCAGGGGAGTCAGTCCTCGTCTCGAATGCGGGCATGCACTTGCGCTTTCCTCCAGAGTGGTAGCAGCAGTGTCACGCAGTCCGCCGCGTGGATCAAAGGATCTATGGTTTTCGCTCGAGTCTTTCCAACGAGGCTTTCCCACGAGGCTTTCCCACAGGGCTGCCCAACGTGCACACGTGGTGGGAGTCGATCCTCGGCTTGAACGTCAAGGCAGTGCAGGGAAAACAGGTTCCTCTGGAATGGACTGACACATCTGGGGGACTCTTGGAATGGTGGCACGACCCTGGAGTTCCTCTCGCCTTTCCTGTGGAGAGCGCCTCCTCTTGAGATGCGACGAGAACGCCGGGAATTCTTTCCCTACGAAACAGGGAAAGGATCCCTCATCTCGAGCTAGGAGGCGGAAACGGGGCTCCCCTGGTTGTGTGCGGGACCCACGTGCTTCCTCTCGAGTGGAGACGGGTATGTCGGGGAACTTCTTGAGTTGCAGCAAGGGTGTGAAGGACCCTTTGGAAGTGCCAGTGGTTAGACGTGATTAGCCTCGAGAAGCCTCAGCGGAAATGGGCCTCATCTCGCCTGGAGGGCAAAACCTCGTGGATTTTCTCGAGTTGCGGCAGGTGCTCTCGACTTACAACGGGGACCTCAGGGACCCGCTCTGGTGGCCTTAGGAAAGGCCAGTCCCCATGCGAGTTCCTCGGGGGCCTCTCGGGATTCCTCTCCCGTCGATGCCGGGGCCTAAGACCTTGTGTGGAGTCGGGGCCGGAACCTGAGGATTCCTCTCCAGGGCTGACATGGATCTTGGGGTACTTCTGGAGTCTCCCCAGGGGAGTCAGTCCTCGTCTCGAATGCGGGCATGCACTTGCGCTTTCCTCCAGAGCGGTAGCAGCAGTGTCACGCAGTCCGCCGCGTGGATCAAAGGATCTATGGTTTTCCCTCGAGTCTTTCCCACGAGGCTTTCCCGCAGGGCTGTCCCACGTGCAGACGTGGTGGGAGTCGATCCTCGGCTTGAACGTCAAGGCAGTGCAGGGAAAACAGGTTCCTCTGGAATGGACTGACACATCTGGTGGACTCTTGGAATGGTGACACGACCCTGGAGTTCCTCTCGCCTTTCCTGTGGAGAGCGCCTCCTCTTGAGATGCGACGGGAACGCCGGGAATTCTTTCCCTACGAAACAGGGAAAGGATCCCTCATCTCGAGCTAGGAGGCGCAAACGGGGCTCCCCTGGATGTGTGCGGGAACCCACGTGCTTCCTCTCGAGTGGAGACGGGTATGTGGGGGAACTTCTTGAGTTGCAGCAATGGTGTGAAGGACCCTTTGGAAGTTCCAGTGGTTAGATGTGATTGGCCTCGAGAAGCCTCAGCGGAAATGGGCCTCATCTCGCCTGGAGGGCAAAACCTCCTGGATTTTCTCGAGTTGCGGCAGGTGCTCTCGACTTACGACGGGGACCTCAGGGACCCGCTCTGGTGGCCTCAGGAAAGGCCAGTCCCCATGCGAGTTCCTCTGGGGATTCCTCTCCCGTCGATGCCAGGGCCTAAGACCTTGTGTGGAGTCGGGGCCGGAACCTGAGGATTCCTCTCCAGTGCTGACATGGATCTTGGGGTACTTCTGGAGTCTCCCCAGGGGAGTCAGTCCTCGTCTCGAATGCGGGCATGCACTTGCGCTTTCCTCCAGAGCGGTAGCAGCAGTGTCACGCAGTCCGCCGCGTGGATCAACGGATCTATGGTTTTCCCTCGAGTCTTTCCCACGAGGCTTTCCCACGAGGCTTTCCCACAGGGCTGTCCCACGTGCACACGTGGTGGGACTCGATCCTCGGCTTGAACGTCAAGGCAGTGCAGGGAAAACAGGTTCCTCTGGAATGGACTGACACATCTGGGGGACTCTTGGAATGGTGTCACGACCCTGGAGTTCCTCTCGCCTTTCCTGTGGAGAGCGCCACCTCTTGAGATGGGACGGGAACGCCGGGAATACTTTCCCTACGAAACAGGGAAAGGATCCCTCATCTCGAGCTAGGAGGCGGAAACGGTGCTCCCCTGGATTTGTGCGGGAACCCACGTGCTTCCTCTCAAGTGGAGACGGGTATGTCGGGGAACTTCTTGAGTTGCAGCAATGGTGTGAAAGACCCTTTGGAAGTTCCAGTGGTTAGATGTGATTGGCCTCGAGAAGCCTCAGCGGAAATGGGCCTCATCTCGCCTGGAGGGCAAAACCTCCTGGATTTTCTCGAGTTGCGGCAGGTGCTCTCGACTTACGACGGGGACCTCAGGGAACCGCTCTGGTGGCCTCAGGAAAGGCCAGTCCCCATGCGAGTTCCTCGGGGGCCTCTCGGGATTCCTCTCCCGTCGATGCCGGGGCCTAAGACCTTGTGTGGAGTCGGGGCCGGAACCTGAGGATTCCTCTCCAGTGCTGACATGGATCTTGGGGTACTTCTGGAGTCTCCCCAGGGGAGTCAGTCCTCGTCTCGAATGCGGGCATGCACTTGCGCTTTCCTCCAGAGCGGTAGCAGCAGTGTCACGCAGTCTGCCGCGTGGATCAAAGGATCTATGGTTTCCCTTCGAGTCTTTCCCACGAGGCTTTCCCACTGGGCTGTCCCACGTGCACACGTGGTGGGAGTCGATCCTCGGCTTGAACGTCAAGGCAGTGCAGGGAAAACAGGTTCCTATGGAATGGACTGACACATCTGGGGGACTCTTGGAATGGTGGCACGACCCTGGAGTTTCTCTCGCCTTTCCTGTGGAGAGCGCCTCCTCTTGAGATGCGACGGGAACGCCGGGAATTCTTTCCCTACGAAACAGGGAAAGGATCCCTCATCTCGAGCTAGGAGGCGGAAACGGGGCTCCCCTGGATGTGTGCGGGACCCACGTGCTTCATCTCGAGTGGAGAAGGGTATGTCGGGGAACTTCTTGAGTTGCAGCAAGGGTGAGAAGGACCCTTTGGAAATTCCAGTTTTTAGACGAGATTAGCCTCGAGAAGCCTCAGCGGAAATGGGCCTCATCTCGCCTGGAGGGCAAAACCTCCTGGATTTTCTCGAGTTGCGGCAGGTGCTCTCGACTTACGACGGGGACCTCAGGGACCCGCTCTGGTGGCCTCAGGAAAGGCCAGTCCCCATGCGAGTTCCTCGGGGGCCTCTCGGGATTCCTCTCCCGTCGCTGCCGGGGCCTAAGACCTTGTGTGGAGTCGGGGCCGGAACCTGAGGATTCCTCTCCAGTGCTGACATGGATCTTGGGGTACTTCTGGAGTCTCCCCAGGGGAGTCAGTCCTCGTCTCGAATGCGGGCATGCACTTGCGCTTTCCTCCAGAGCGGTAGCAGCAGTGTCACGCAGTCCGCCGCGTGGATCAAAGGATCTATGGTTTTCCCTCGAGTCTTTCCCACGAGGCTTTCCCACGAGGCTTTCCCACAGGGCTGTCCCACGTGCACACGTGGTGGGAGTCGATCCTCGGCTTGAACGTAAAGGCAGTGCAGGGAAAACAGGTTCCTCTGGAATGGACTGACACATCTGGGGGACTCTTGGAATGGTGGCATGACCCTGGAGTTCCTCTCGCCTTTCCTGTGGAGAGCGCCTCCTCTTGAGATGCGACGGGAACGCCGGGAATTCTTTCCCTACGAAACAGGGAAAGGATCCCTCATCTCGAGCTAGGAGGCGGAAACGGGGCTCCCCTGGATGTTTGCGGGACACCACGTGCTTCCTCTTGAGTGCAGACGGGTAAGTCGGGGAACTTCTGGAGTTGCAGCAAGGGTGTGAAGGACCCTTTGGAAGTTCCAGTGGTTAGACGAGATTAGCCTCGAGAAGGCTCAGCGGAAATGGGCCTCATCTCGCCTGGAGGGCAAAACCTCCTGGATTTTCTCGAGTTGCGGCAGGTGCTCTCGACTTACGACGGGGACCTCAGGGACCCGCTCTGGTGGCCTCAGGAAAGGCCAGTCCCCATGCGAGTTCCTCTGGGGATTCCTCTCCCGTCGATGCCAGGGCCTAAGACCTTGTGTGGAGTCGGGGCCGGAACCTGAGGATTCCTCTCCAGTGCTGACATGGATCTTGGGGTACTTCTGGAGTCTCCCCAGGGGAGTCAGTCCTCGTCTCGAATGCGGGCATGCACTTGCGCTTTCCTCCAGAGCGGTAGCAGCAGTGTCACGCAGTCCGCCGCGTGGATCAACGGATCTATGGTTTTCCCTCGAGTCTTTCCCACGAGGCTTTCCCACGAGGCTTTCCCACAGGGCTGTCCCACGTGCACACGTGGTGGGACTCGATCCTCGGCTTGAACGTCAAGGCAGTGCAGGGAAAACAGGTTCCTCTGGAATGGACTGACACATCTGGGGGACTCTTGGAATGGTGTCACGACCCTGGAGTTCCTCTCGCCTTTCCTGTGGAGAGCGCCACCTCTTGAGATGGGACGGGAACGCCGGGAATACTTTCCCTACGAAACAGGGAAAGGATCCCTCATCTCGAGCTAGGAGGCGGAAACGGGGCTCCCCTGGATTTGTGCGGGAACCCACGTGCTTCCTCTCAAGTGGAGACGGGTATGTCGGGGAACTTCTTGAGTTGCAGCAATGGTGTGAAAGACCCTTTGGAAGTTCCAGTGGTTAGATGTGATTGGCCTCGAGAAGCCTCAGCGGAAATGGGCCTCATCTCGCCTGGAGGGCAAAACCTCCTGGATTTTCTCGAGTTGCGGCAGGTGCTCTCGACTTACGACGGGGACCTCAGGGACCCGCTCTGGTGGCCTCAGGAAAGGCCAGTCCCCATGCGAGTTCCTCGGGGGCCTCTCGGGATTCCTCTCCCGTCGATGCCGGGGCCTAAGACCTTGTGTGGAGTCGGGGCCGGAACCTGAGGATTCCTCTCCAGTGCTGACATGGATCTTGGGGTACTTCTGGAGTCTCCCCAGGGGAGTCAGTCCTCGTCTCGAATGCGGGCATGCACTTGCGCTTTCCTCCAGAGCGGTAGCAGCAGTGTCACGCAGTCTGCCGCGTGGATCAAAGGATCTATGGTTTTCCTTCGAGTCTTTCCCACGAGGCTTTCCCACTGGGCTGTCCCACGTGCACACGTGGTGGGAGTCGATCCTCGGCTTGAACGTCAAGGCAGTGCAGGGAAAACAGGTTCCTATGGAATGGACTGACACATCTGGGGGACTCTTGGAATGGTGGCACGACCCTGGAGTTCCTCTCGCCTTTCCTGTGGAGAGCGCCTCCTCTTGAGATGCGACGGGAACGCCGGGAATTCTTTCCCTACGAAACAGGGAAAGGATCCCTCATCTCGAGCTAGGAGGCGGAAACGGGGCTCCCCTGGATGTGTGCGGGACCCACGTGCTTCATCTCGAGTGGAGAAGGGTATGTCGGGGAACTTCTTGAGTTGCAGCAAGGGTGAGAAGGACCCTTTGGAAATTCCAGTTTTTAGACGAGATTAGCCTCGAGAAGCCTCAGCGGAAATGGGCCTCATCTCGCCTGGAGGGCAAAACCTCCTGGATTTTCTCGAGTTGCGGCAGGTGCTCTCGACTTACGACGGGGACCTCAGGGACCCGCTCTGGTGGCCTCAGGAAAGGCCAGTCCCCATGCGAGTTCCTCGGGGGCCACTCGGGATTCCTCTCCCGTCGCTGCCGGGGCCTAAGACCTTGTGTGGAGTCGGGGCCGGAACCTGAGGATTCCTCTCCAGTGCTGACATGGATCTTGGGGTACTTCTGGAGTCTCCCCAGGGGAGTCAGTCCTCGTCTCGAATGCGGGCATGCACTTGCGCTTTCCTCCAGAGCGGTAGCAGCAGTGTCACGCAGTCCGCCGCGTGGATCAAAGGATCTATGGTTTTCCCTCGAGTCTTTCCCACGAGGCTTTCCCACGAGGCTTTCCCACAGGGCTGTCCCACGTGCACACGTGGTGGGAGTCGATCCTCGGCTTGAACGTAAAGGCAGTGCAGGGAAAACAGGTTCCTCTGGAATGGACTGACACATCTGGGGGACTCTTGGAATGGTGGCATGACCCTGGAGTTCCTCTCGCCTTTCCTGTGGAGAGCGCCTCCTCTTGAGATGCGACGGGAACGCCGGGAATTCTTTCCCTACGAAACAGGGAAAGGATCCCTCATCTCGAGCTAGGAGGCGGAAACGGGGCTCCCCTGGATGTTTGCGGGACACCACGTGCTTCCTCTTGAGTGCAGACGGGTAAGTCGGGGAACTTCTGGAGTTGCAGCAAGGGTGTGAAGGACCCTTTGGAAGCTCCAGTGGTTAGATGTGATTGGCCTCGAGAAGCCTCAGCGGAAATGGGCCTCATCTCGCCTGGAGGGCAAAACCTCCTGGATTTTCTCGAGGTGCGGAAGGTGCTCTCGACTTACGATGGGGACCTCAGGGACCCGCTCTGGTGGCCTCAGGAAAGGCCAGTCCCCATGCGAGTTCCTCGGGGGCCTCTCGGGATTCCTCTCCCGTCGATGCCGGGGCCTAAGACCTTGTGTGGAGTCGGGGCTGGAACCTGAGCATTCCTCTCCAGTGCTGACATGGATCTTGGGGTACTTCTGGAGTCTCCCCAGGGGAGTCAGTCCTCGTCTCGAATGCGGGCATGCACTTGCGCTTTCCTCCAGAGCGGTAGCAGCAGTGTCACGCAGTCCGCCGCGTGGATCAAAGGATCTATGGTTTTCCCTCGAGTCTTTCCCACGAGGCTTTCCCACGAGGCTTTCCCACAGGGCTGTCCCACGTGCACACGTGGTGGGAGTCTATCCTCGGCTTGAACGTCAAGGCAGTGCAGGGAAAACAGGTTCCTCTGGAATGGACTGACACATCTGGGGGACTCTTGGAATGGTGGCACGACCCTGGAGTTCCTCTCGCCTTTCCTGTGGAGAGCGCCTCCTCTTGAGATGCGACGAGAACGCCGGGAATTCTTTCCCTACGAAACAGGGAAAGGATCCCTCATCTCGAGCTAGGAGGCGGAAACGGGGCTCCCCTGGTTGTGTGCGGGACCCACGTGCTTCCTCTCGAGTGGAGACGGGTATGTCGGGGAACTTCTTGAGTTGCAGCAAGGGTGTGAAGGACCCTTTGGAAGTTCCAGTGCTTAGATGTGATTAGCCTCGAGAAGCCTCAGCGGAAATGGGCCTCATCTCGCCTGGAGGGCAAAACCCCGTGGATTTTCTCGAGTTGCGGCAGGTGCTCTCGACTTACAACGGGGACCTCAGGGACCCGCTCTGGTGGCCTTAGGAAAGGCCAGTCCCCATGCGAGTTCCTCGGGGGCCTCTCGGGATTCCTCTCCCGTCGATGCCGGGGCCTAAGACCTTGTGTGGAGTCGGGGCCGGAACCTGAGGATTCCTCTCCAGGGCTGACATGGATCTTGGGGTACTTCTGGAGTCTCCCCAGGGGAGTCAGTCCTCGTCTCGAATGCGGGCATGCACTTGCGCTTTCCTCCAGAGCGGTAGCAGCAGTGTCACGCAGTCCGCCGCGTGGATCAAAGGATCTATGGTTTTCCCTCGAGTCTTTCCCACGAGGCTTTCCCGCAGGGCTGTCCCACGTGCAGACGTGGTGGGAGTCGATCCTCGGCTTGAACGTCAAGGCAGTGCAGGGAAAACAGGTTCCTCTGGAATGGACTGACACATCTGGTGGACTCTTGGAATGGTGACACGACCCTGGAGTTCCTCTCGCCTTTCCTGTGGAGAGCGCCTCCTCTTGAGATGCGACGGGAACGCCGGGAATTCTTTCCCTACGAAACAGGGAAAGGATCCCTCATCTCGAGCTAGGAGGCGCAAACGGGGCTCCCCTGGATGTGTGCGGGAACCCACGTGCTTCCTCTCGAGTGGAGACGGGTATGTGGGGGAACTTCTTGAGTTGCAGCAATGGTGTGAAGGACCCTTTGGAAGTTCCAGTGGTTAGATGTGATTGGCCTCGAGAAGCCTCAGCGGAAATGGGCCTCATCTCGCCTGGAGGGCAAAACCTCCTGGATTTTCTCGAGTTGCGGCAGGTGCTCTCGACTTACGACGGGGACCTCAGGGACCCGCTCTGGTGGCCTCAGGAAAGGCCAGTCCCCATGCGAGTTCCTCTGGGGATTCCTCTCCCGTCGATGCCAGGGCCTAAGACCTTGTGTGGAGTCGGGGCCGGAACCTGAGGATTCCTCTCCAGTGCTGACATGGATCTTGGGGTACTTCTGGAGTCTCCCCAGGGGAGTCAGTCCTCGTCTCGAATGCGGGCATGCACTTGCGCTTTCCTCCAGAGCGGTAGCAGCAGTGTCCCGCAGTCCGCCGCGTGGATCAACGGATCTATGGTTTTCCCTCGAGTCTTTCCCACGAGGCTTTCCCACGAGGCTTTCCCACAGGGCTGTCCCACGTGCACACGTGGTGGGACTCGATCCTCGGCTTGAACGTCAAGGCAGTGCAGGGAAAACAGGTTCCTCTGGAATGGACTGACACATCTGGGGGACTCTTGGAATGGTGTCACGACCCTGGAGTTCCTCTCGCCTTTCCTGTGGAGAGCGCCACCTCTTGAGATGGGACGGGAACGCCGGGAATACTTTCCCTACGAAACAGGGAAAGGATCCCTCATCTCGAGCTAGGAGGCGGAAACGGTGCTCCCCTGGATTTGTGCGGGAACCCACGTGCTTCCTCTCAAGTGGAGACGGGTATGTCGGGGAACTTCTTGAGTTGCAGCAATGGTGTGAAAGACCCTTTGGAAGTTCCAGTGGTTAGATGTGATTGGCCTCGAGAAGCCTCAGCGGAAATGGGCCTCATCTCGCCTGGAGGGCAAAACCTCCTGGATTTTCTCGAGTTGCGGCAGGTGCTCTCGACTTACGACGGGGACCTCAGGGAACCGCTCTGGTGGCCTCAGGAAAGGCCAGTCCCCATGCGAGTTCCTCGGGGGCCTCTCGGGATTCCTCTCCCGTCGATGCCGGGGCCTAAGACCTTGTGTGGAGTCGGGGCCGGAACCTGAGGATTCCTCTCCAGTGCTGACATGGATCTTGGGGTACTTCTGGAGTCTCCCCAGGGGAGTCAGTCCTCGTCTCGAATGCGGGCATGCACTTGCGCTTTCCTCCAGAGCGGTAGCAGCAGTGTCACGCAGTCTGCCGCGTGGATCAAAGGATCTATGGTTTCCCTTCGAGTCTTTCCCACGAGGCTTTCCCACTGGGCTGTCCCACGTGCACACGTGGTGGGAGTCGATCCTCGGCTTGAACGTCAAGGCAGTGCAGGGAAAACAGGTTCCTATGGAATGGACTGACACATCTGGGGGACTCTTGGAATGGTGGCACGACCCTGGAGTTTCTCTCGCCTTTCCTGTGGAGAGCGCCTCCTCTTGAGATGCGACGGGAACGCCGGGAATTCTTTCCCTACGAAACAGGGAAAGGATCCGTCATCTCGAGCTAGGAGGCGGAAACGGGGCTCCCCTGGATGTGTGCGGGACCCACGTGCTTCATCTCGAGTGGAGAAGGGTATGTCGGGGAACTTCTTGAGTTGCAGCAAGGGTGAGAAGGACCCTTTGGAAATTCCAGTTTTTAGACGAGATTAGCCTCGAGAAGCCTCAGCGGAAATGGGCCTCATCTCGCCTGGAGGGCAAAACCTCCTGGATTTTCTCGAGTTGCGGCAGGTGCTCTCGACTTACGACGGGGACCTCAGGGACCCGCTCTGGTGGCCTCAGGAAAGGCCAGTCCCCATGCGAGTTCCTCGGGGGCCTCTCGGGATTCCTCTCCCGTCGCTGCCGGGGCCTAAGACCTTGTGTGGAGTCGGGGCCGGAACCTGAGGATTCCTCTCCAGTGCTGACATGGATCTTGGGGTACTTCTGGAGTCTCCCCAGGGGAGTCAGTCCTCGTCTCGAATGCGGGCATGCACTTGCGCTTTCCTCCAGAGCGGTAGCAGCAGTGTCACGCAGTCCGCCGCGTGGATCAAAGGATCTATGGTTTTCCCTCGAGTCTTTCCCACGAGGCTTTCCCACGAGGCTTTCCCACAGGGCTGTCCCACGTGCACACGTGGTGGGAGTCGATCCTCGGCTTGAACGTCAAGGCAGTGCAGGGAAAACAGGTTCCTCTGGAATGGACTGACACATCTGGGGGACTCTTGGAATGGTGGCACGACCCTGGAGTTCCTCTCGCCTTTCCTGTGGAGAGCGCCTCCTCTTGAGATGCGACGAGAACGCCGGGAATTCTTTCCCTACGAAACAGGGAAAGGATCCCTCATCTCGAGCTAGGAGGCGGAAACGGGGCTCCCCTGGTTGTGTGCGGGACCCACGTGCTTCCTCTCGAGTGGAGACGGGTATGTCGGGGAACTTCTTGAGTTGCAGCAAGGGTGTGAAGGACCCTTTGGAAGTGCCAGTGGTTAGACGTGATTAGCCTCGAGAAGCCTCAGCGGAAATGGGCCTCATCTCGCCTGGAGGGCAAAACCTCGTGGATTTTCTCGAGTTGCGGCAGGTGCTCTCGACTTACAACGGGGACCTCAGGGACCCGCTCTGGTGGCCTTAGGAAAGGCCAGTCCCCATGCGAGTTCCTCGGGGGCCTCTCGGGATTCCTCTCCCGTCGATGCCGGGGCCTAAGACCTTGTGTGGAGTCGGGGCCGGAACCTGAGGATTCCTCTCCAGGGCTGACATGGATCTTGGGGTACTTCTGGAGTCTCCCCAGGGGAGTCAGTCCTCGTCTCGAATGCGGGCATGCACTTGCGCTTTCCTCCAGAGCGGTAGCAGCAGTGTCACGCAGTCCGCCGCGTGGATCAAAGGATCTATGGTTTTCCCTCGAGTCTTTCCCACGAGGCTTTCCCGCAGGGCTGTCCCACGTGCAGACGTGGTGGGAGTCGATCCTCGGCTTGAACGTCAAGGCAGTGCAGGGAAAACAGGTTCCTCTGGAATGGACTGACACATCTGGTGGACTCTTGGAATGGTGACACGACCCTGGAGTTCCTCTCGCCTTTCCTGTGGAGAGCGCCTCCTCTTGAGATGCGACGGGAACGCCGGGAATTCTTTCCCTACGAAACAGGGAAAGGATCCCTCATCTCGAGCTAGGAGGCGCAAACGGGGCTCCCCTGGATGTGTGCGGGAACCCACGTGCTTCCTCTCGAGTGGAGACGGGTATGTGGGGGAACTTCTTGAGTTGCAGCAATGGTGTGAAGGACCCTTTGGAAGTTCCAGTGGTTAGATGTGATTGGCCTCGAGAAGCCTCAGCGGAAATGGGCCTCATCTCGCCTGGAGGGCAAAACCTCCTGGATTTTCTCGAGTTGCGGCAGGTGCTCTCGACTTACGACGGGGACCTCAGGGACCCGCTCTGGTGGCCTCAGGAAAGGCCAGTCCCCATGCGAGTTCCTCTGGGGATTCCTCTCCCGTCGATGCCAGGGCCTAAGACCTTGTGTGGAGTCGGGGCCGGAACCTGAGGATTCCTCTCCAGTGCTGACATGGATCTTGGGGTACTTCTGGAGTCTCCCCAGGGGAGTCAGTCCTCGTCTCGAATGCGGGCATGCACTTGCGCTTTCCTCCAGAGCGGTAGCAGCAGTGTCACGCAGTCCGCCGCGTGGATCAACGGATCTATGGTTTTCCCTCGAGTCTTTCCCACGAGGCTTTCCCACGAGGCTTTCCCACAGGGCTGTCCCACGTGCACACGTGGTGGGACTCGATCCTCGGCTTGAACGTCAAGGCAGTGCAGGGAAAACAGGTTCCTCTGGAATGGACTGACACATCTGGGGGACTCTTGGAATGGTGTCACGACCCTGGAGTTCCTCTCGCCTTTCCTGTGGAGAGCGCCACCTCTTGAGATGGGACGGGAACGCCGGGAATACTTTCCCTACGAAACAGGGAAAGGATCCCTCATCTCGAGCTAGGAGGCGGAAACGGTGCTCCCCTGGATTTGTGCGGGAACCCACGTGCTTCCTCTCAAGTGGAGACGGGTATGTCGGGGAACTTCTTGAGTTGCAGCAATGGTGTGAAAGACCCTTTGGAAGTTCCAGTGGTTAGATGTGATTGGCCTCGAGAAGCCTCAGCGGAAATGGGCCTCATCTCGCCTGGAGGGCAAAACCTCCTGGATTTTCTCGAGTTGCGGCAGGTGCTCTCGACTTACGACGGGGACCTCAGGGAACCGCTCTGGTGGCCTCAGGAAAGGCCAGTCCCCATGCGAGTTCCTCGGGGGCCTCTCGGGATTCCTCTCCCGTCGATGCCGGGGCCTAAGACCTTGTGTGGAGTCGGGGCCGGAACCTGAGGATTCCTCTCCAGTGCTGACATGGATCTTGGGGTACTTCTGGAGTCTCCCCAGGGGAGTCAGTCCTCGTCTCGAATGCGGGCATGCACTTGCGCTTTCCTCCAGAGCGGTAGCAGCAGTGTCACGCAGTCTGCCGCGTGGATCAAAGGATCTATGGTTTCCCTTCGAGTCTTTCCCACGAGGCTTTCCCACTGGGCTGTCCCACGTGCACACGTGGTGGGAGTCGATCCTCGGCTTGAACGTCAAGGCAGTGCAGGGAAAACAGGTTCCTATGGAATGGACTGACACATCTGGGGGACTCTTGGAATGGTGGCACGACCCTGGAGTTTCTCTCGCCTTTCCTGTGGAGAGCGCCTCCTCTTGAGATGCGACGGGAACGCCGGGAATTCTTTCCCTACGAAACAGGGAAAGGATCCCTCATCTCGAGCTAGGAGGCGGAAACGGGGCTCCCCTGGATGTGTGCGGGACCCACGTGCTTCATCTCGAGTGGAGAAGGGTATGTCGGGGAACTTCTTGAGTTGCAGCAAGGGTGAGAAGGACCCTTTGGAAATTCCAGTTTTTAGACGAGATTAGCCTCGAGAAGCCTCAGCGGAAATGGGCCTCATCTCGCCTGGAGGGCAAAACCTCCTGGATTTTCTCGAGTTGCGGCAGGTGCTCTCGACTTACGACGGGGACCTCAGGGACCCGCTCTGGTGGCCTCAGGAAAGGCCAGTCCCCATGCGAGTTCCTCGGGGGCCTCTCGGGATTCCTCTCCCGTCGCTGCCGGGGCCTAAGACCTTGTGTGGAGTCGGGGCCGGAACCTGAGGATTCCTCTCCAGTGCTGACATGGATCTTGGGGTACTTCTGGAGTCTCCCCAGGGGAGTCAGTCCTCGTCTCGAATGCGGGCATGCACTTGCGCTTTCCTCCAGAGCGGTAGCAGCAGTGTCACGCAGTCCGCCGCGTGGATCAAAGGATCTATGGTTTTCCCTCGAGTCTTTCCCACGAGGCTTTCCCACGAGGCTTTCCCACAGGGCTGTCCCACGTGCACACGTGGTGGGAGTCGATCCTCGGCTTGAACGTAAAGGCAGTGCAGGGAAAACAGGTTCCTCTGGAATGGACTGACACATCTGGGGGACTCTTGGAATGGTGGCATGACCCTGGAGTTCCTCTCGCCTTTCCTGTGGAGAGCGCCTCCTCTTGAGATGTGATGAGAACGCTGGGAATCCTTTCCCTACGAAACAGGGAAAGGATCCCTCATCTCGAGCTAGGAGGCAGAAACGGGGCTCCCCTGGATGTGTGCGGGACCCACGTGCTTCCTCTCGAGTGGAGACGGGTATGTGGGGGAACTTCTTCAGTTGCAGTAAGGGTGTGAAGGACCCTTTGGAAGTTCCAGTGGTTAGACGTGATTAGCCTCGAGAAGCCTCAGCGGAAATGGGCCTCATCTCGCCTGGAGGGCAAAACCTCCTGGATTTTCTCGAGTTGCGGCAGGTGCTCTAGACTTACGACGGGGACCTCAGGGACCCGCTCTGGTGGCCTCAGGAAAGGCCAGTCCCCATGCGAGTTCCTCGGGGGCCTCTCGGGATTCCTCTCCCATCGATGCCGGGGCCTAAGACCTTGTGTGGAATCGGTGTCGGAACCTGAGGATTCCTCTCCAGAGCTGACATGGATCTTGGGGTACTTCTGGAGTCTCCCCAGGGGAGTCAGTCCTCGTCTCGAATGCGGGCATGCACTTGCGCTTTCCTCCAGAGTGGTAGCAGCAGTGTCACGCAGTCCGCCGCGTGGATCAAAGGATCTATGGTTTTCGCTCGAGTCTTTCCAACGAGGCTTTCCCACGAGGCTTTCCCACAGGGCTGCCCAACGTGCACACGTGGTGGGAGTCGATCCTCGGCTTGAACGTCAAGGCAGTGCAGGGAAAACAGGTTCCTCTGGAATGGACTGACACATCTGGGGGACTCTTGGAATGGTGGCACGACCCTGGAGTTCCTCTCGCCTTTCCTGTGGAGAGCGCCTCCTCTTGAGATGCGACGAGAACGCCGGGAATTCTTTCCCTACGAAACAGGGAAAGGATCCCTCATCTCGAGCTAGGAGGCGGAAACGGGGCTCCCCTGGTTGTGTGCGGGACCCACGTGCTTCCTCTCGAGTGGAGACGGGTATGTCGGGGAACTTCTTGAGTTGCAGCAAGGGTGTGAAGGACCCTTTGGAAGTGCCAGTGGTTAGACGTGATTAGCCTCGAGAAGCCTCAGCGGAAATGGGCCTCATCTCGCCTGGAGGGCAAAACCTCGTGGATTTTCTCGAGTTGCGGCAGGTGCTCTCGACTTACAACGGGGACCTCAGGGACCCGCTCTGGTGGCCTTAGGAAAGGCCAGTCCCCATGCGAGTTCCTCGGGGGCCTCTCGGGATTCCTCTCCCGTCGATGCCGGGGCCTAAGACCTTGTGTGGAGTCGGGGCCGGAACCTGAGGATTCCTCTCCAGGGCTGACATGGATCTTGGGGTACTTCTGGAGTCTCCCCAGGGGAGTCAGTCCTCGTCTCGAATGCGGGCATGCACTTGCGCTTTCCTCCAGAGCGGTAGCAGCAGTGTCACGCAGTCCGCCGCGTGGATCAAAGGATCTATGGTTTTCCCTCGAGTCTTTCCCACGAGGCTTTCCCGCAGGGCTGTCCCACGTGCAGACGTGGTGGGAGTCGATCCTCGGCTTGAACGTCAAGGCAGTGCAGGGAAAACAGGTTCCTCTGGAATGGACTGACACATCTGGTGGACTCTTGGAATGGTGACACGACCCTGGAGTTCCTCTCGCCTTTCCTGTGGAGAGCGCCTCCTCTTGAGATGCGACGGGAACGCCGGGAATTCTTTCCCTACGAAACAGGGAAAGGATCCCTCATCTCGAGCTAGGAGGCGCAAACGGGGCTCCCCTGGATGTGTGCGGGAACCCACGTGCTTCCTCTCGAGTGGAGACGGGTATGTGGGGGAACTTCTTGAGTTGCAGCAATGGTGTGAAGGACCCTTTGGAAGTTCCAGTGGTTAGATGTGATTGGCCTCGAGAAGCCTCAGCGGAAATGGGCCTCATCTCGCCTGGAGGGCAAAACCTCCTGGATTTTCTCGAGTTGCGGCAGGTGCTCTCGACTTACGACGGGGACCTCAGGGACCCGCTCTGGTGGCCTCAGGAAAGGCCAGTCCCCATGCGAGTTCCTCTGGGGATTCCTCTCCCGTCGATGCCAGGGCCTAAGACCTTGTGTGGAGTCGGGGCCGGAACCTGAGGATTCCTCTCCAGTGCTGACATGGATCTTGGGGTACTTCTGGAGTCTCCCCAGGGGAGTCAGTCCTCGTCTCGAATGCGGGCATGCACTTGCGCTTTCCTCCAGAGCGGTAGCAGCAGTGTCACGCAGTCCGCCGCGTGGATCAACGGATCTATGGTTTTCCCTCGAGTCTTTCCCACGAGGCTTTCCCACGAGGCTTTCCCACAGGGCTGTCCCACGTGCACACGTGGTGGGACTCGATCCTCGGCTTGAACGTCAAGGCAGTGCAGGGAAAACAGGTTCCTCTGGAATGGACTGACACATCTGGGGGACTCTTGGAATGGTGTCACGACCCTGGAGTTCCTCTCGCCTTTCCTGTGGAGAGCGCCACCTCTTGAGATGGGACGGGAACGCCGGGAATACTTTCCCTACGAAACAGGGAAAGGATCCCTCATCTCGAGCTAGGAGGCGGAAACGGTGCTCCCCTGGATTTGTGCGGGAACCCACGTGCTTCCTCTCAAGTGGAGACGGGTATGTCGGGGAACTTCTTGAGTTGCAGCAATGGTGTGAAAGACCCTTTGGAAGTTCCAGTGGTTAGATGTGATTGGCCTCGAGAAGCCTCAGCGGAAATGGGCCTCATCTCGCCTGGAGGGCAAAACCTCCTGGATTTTCTCGAGTTGCGGCAGGTGCTCTCGACTTACGACGGGGACCTCAGGGAACCGCTCTGGTGGCCTCAGGAAAGGCCAGTCCGCATGCGAGTTCCTCGGGGGCCTCTCGGGATTCCTCTCCCGTCGATGCCGGGGCCTAAGACCTTGTGTGGAGTCGGGGCCGGAACCTGAGGATTCCTCTCCAGTGCTGACATGGATCTTGGGGTACTTCTGGAGTCTCCCCAGGGGAGTCAGTCCTCGTCTCGAATGCGGGCATGCACTTGCGCTTTCCTCCAGAGCGGTAGCAGCAGTGTCACGCAGTCTGCCGCGTGGATCAAAGGATCTATGGTTTCCCTTCGAGTCTTTCCCACGAGGCTTTCCCACTGGGCTGTCCCACGTGCACACGTGGTGGGAGTCGATCCTCGGCTTGAACGTCAAGGCAGTGCAGGGAAAACAGGTTCCTATGGAATGGACTGACACATCTGGGGGACTCTTGGAATGGTGGCACGACCCTGGAGTTTCTCTCGCCTTTCCTGTGGAGAGCGCCTCCTCTTGAGATGCGACGGGAACGCCGGGAATTCTTTCCCTACGAAACAGGGAAAGGATCCCTCATCTCGAGCTAGGAGGCGGAAACGGGGCTCCCCTGGATGTGTGCGGGACCCACGTGCTTCATCTCGAGTGGAGAAGGGTATGTCGGGGAACTTCTTGAGTTGCAGCAAGGGTGAGAAGGACCCTTTGGAAATTCCAGTTTTTAGACGAGATTAGCCTCGAGAAGCCTCAGCGGAAATGGGCCTCATCTCGCCTGGAGGGCAAAACCTCCTGGATTTTCTCGAGTTGCGGCAGGTGCTCTCGACTTACGACGGGGACCTCAGGGACCCGCTCTGGTGGCCTCAGGAAAGGCCAGTCCCCATGCGAGTTCCTCGGGGGCCTCTCGGGATTCCTCTCCCGTCGCTGCCGGGGCCTAAGACCTTGTGTGGAGTCGGGGCCGGAACCTGAGGATTCCTCTCCAGTGCTGACATGGATCTTGGGGTACTTCTGGAGTCTCCCCAGGGGAGTCAGTCCTCGTCTCGAATGCGGGCATGCACTTGCGCTTTCCTCCAGAGCGGTAGCAGCAGTGTCACGCAGTCCGCCGCGTGGATCAAAGGATCTATGGTTTTCCCTCGAGTCTTTCCCACGAGGCTTTCCCACGAGGCTTTCCCACAGGGCTGTCCCACGTGCACACGTGGTGGGAGTCGATCCTCGGCTTGAACGTAAAGGCAGTGCAGGGAAAACAGGTTCCTCTGGAATGGACTGACACATCTGGGGGACTCTTGGAATGGTGGCATGACCCTGGAGTTCCTCTCGCCTTTCCTGTGGAGAGCGCCTCCTCTTGAGATGCGACGGGAACGCCGGGAATTCTTTCCCTACGAAACAGGGCAAGGATCCCTCATCTCGAGCTAGGAGGCGGAAACGGGGCTCCCCTGGATGTTTGCGGGACACCACGTGCTTCCTCTTGAGTGCAGACGGGTAAGTCGGGGAACTTCTGGAGTTGCAGCAAGGGTGTGAAGGACCCTTTGGAAGTTCCAGTGGTTAGACGAGATTAGCCTCGAGAAGGCTCAGCGGAAATGGGCCTCATCTCGCCTGGAGGGCAAAACCTCCTGGATTTTCTCGAGTTGCGGCAGGTGCTCTCGACTTACGACGGGGACCTCAGGGACCCGCTCTGGTGGCCTCAGGAAAGGCCAGTCCCCATGCGAGTTCCTCTGGGGATTCCTCTCCCGTCGATGCCAGGGCCTAAGACCTTGTGTGGAGTCGGGGCCGGAACCTGAGGATTCCTCTCCAGTGCTGACATGGATCTTGGGGTACTTCTGGAGTCTCCCCAGGGGAGTCAGTCCTCGTCTCGAATGCGGGCATGCACTTGCGCTTTCCTCCAGAGCGGTAGCAGCAGTGTCACGCAGTCCGCCGCGTGGATCAACGGATCTATGGTTTTCCCTCGAGTCTTTCCCACGAGGCTTTCCCACGAGGCTTTCCCACAGGGCTGTCCCACGTGCACACGTGGTGGGACTCGATCCTCGGCTTGAACGTCAAGGCAGTGCAGGGAAAACAGGTTCCTCTGGAATGGACTGACACATCTGGGGGACTCTTGGAATGGTGTCACGACCCTGGAGTTCCTCTCGCCTTTCCTGTGGAGAGCGCCACCTCTTGAGATGGGACGGGAACGCCGGGAATACTTTCCCTACGAAACAGGGAAAGGATCCCTCATCTCGAGCTAGGAGGCGGAAACGGGGCTCCCCTGGATTTGTGCGGGAACCCACGTGCTTCCTCTCAAGTGGAGACGGGTATGTCGGGGAACTTCTTGAGTTGCAGCAATGGTGTGAAAGACCCTTTGGAAGTTCCAGTGGTTAGATGTGATTGGCCTCGAGAAGCCTCAGCGGAAATGGGCCTCATCTCGCCTGGAGGGCAAAACCTCCTGGATTTTCTCGAGTTGCGGCAGGTGCTCTCGACTTACGACGGGGACCTCAGGGACCCGCTCTGGTGGCCTCAGGAAAGGCCAGTCCCCATGCGAGTTCCTCGGGGGCCTCTCGGGATTCCTCTCCCGTCGATGCCGGGGCCTAAGACCTTGTGTGGAGTCGGGGCCGGAACCTGAGGATTCCTCTCCAGTGCTGACATGGATCTTGGGGTACTTCTGGAGTCTCCCCAGGGGAGTCAGTCCTCGTCTCGAATGCGGGCATGCACTTGCGCTTTCCTCCAGAGCGGTAGCAGCAGTGTCACGCAGTCTGCCGCGTGGATCAAAGGATCTATGGTTTTCCTTCGAGTCTTTCCCACGAGGCTTTCCCACTGGGCTGTCCCACGTGCACACGTGGTGGGAGTCGATCCTCGGCTTGAACGTCAAGGCAGTGCAGGGAAAACAGGTTCCTATGGAATGGACTGACACATCTGGGGGACTCTTGGAATGGTGGCACGACCCTGGAGTTCCTCTCGCCTTTCCTGTGGAGAGCGCCTCCTCTTGAGATGCGACGGGAACGCCGGGAATTCTTTCCCTACGAAACAGGGAAAGGATCCCTCATCTCGAGCTAGGAGGCGGAAACGGGGCTCCCCTGGATGTGTGCGGGACCCACGTGCTTCATCTCGAGTGGAGAAGGGTATGTCGGGGAACTTCTTGAGTTGCAGCAAGGGTGAGAAGGACCCTTTGGAAATTCCAGTTTTTAGACGAGATTAGCCTCGAGAAGCCTCAGCGGAAATGGGCCTCATCTCGCCTGGAGGGCAAAACCTCCTGGATTTTCTCGAGTTGCGGCAGGTGCTCTCGACTTACGACGGGGACCTCAGGGACCCGCTCTGGTGGCCTCAGGAAAGGCCAGTCCCCATGCGAGTTCCTCGGGGGCCACTCGGGATTCCTCTCCCGTCGCTGCCGGGGCCTAAGACCTTGTGTGGAGTCGGGGCCGGAACCTGAGGATTCCTCTCCAGTGCTGACATGGATCTTGGGGTACTTCTGGAGTCTCCCCAGGGGAGTCAGTCCTCGTCTCGAATGCGGGCATGCACTTGCGCTTTCCTCCAGAGCGGTAGCAGCAGTGTCACGCAGTCCGCCGCGTGGATCAAAGGATCTATGGTTTTCCCTCGAGTCTTTCCCACGAGGCTTTCCCACGAGGCTTTCCCACAGGGCTGTCCCACGTGCACACGTGGTGGGAGTCGATCCTCGGCTTGAACGTAAAGGCAGTGCAGGGAAAACAGGTTCCTCTGGAATGGACTGACACATCTGGGGGACTCTTGGAATGGTGGCATGACCCTGGAGTTCCTCTCGCCTTTCCTGTGGAGAGCGCCTCCTCTTGAGATGCGACGGGAACGCCGGGAATTCTTTCCCTACGAAACAGGGAAAGGATCCCTCATCTCGAGCTAGGAGGCGGAAACGGGGCTCCCCTGGATGTTTGCGGGACACCACGTGCTTCCTCTTGAGTGCAGACGGGTAAGTCGGGGAACTTCTGGAGTTGCAGCAAGGGTGTGAAGGACCCTTTGGAAGCTCCAGTGGTTAGATGTGATTGGCCTCGAGAAGCCTCAGCGGAAATGGGCCTCATCTCGCCTGGAGGGCAAAACCTCCTGGATTTTCTCGAGGTGCGGAAGGTGCTCTCGACTTACGATGGGGACCTCAGGGACCCGCTCTGGTGGCCTCAGGAAAGGCCAGTCCCCATGCGAGTTCCTCGGGGGCCTCTCGGGATTCCTCTCCCGTCGATGCCGGGGCCTAAGACCTTGTGTGGAGTCGGGGCTGGAACCTGAGCATTCCTCTCCAGTGCTGACATGGATCTTGGGGTACTTCTGGAGTCTCCCCAGGGGAGTCAGTCCTCGTCTCGAATGCGGGCATGCACTTGCGCTTTCCTCCAGAGCGGTAGCAGCAGTGTCACGCAGTCCGCCGCGTGGATCAAAGGATCTATGGTTTTCCCTCGAGTCTTTCCCACGAGGCTTTCCCACGAGGCTTTCCCACAGGGCTGTCCCACGTGCACACGTGGTGGGAGTCTATCCTCGGCTTGAACGTCAAGGCAGTGCAGGGAAAACAGGTTCCTCTGGAATGGACTGACACATCTGGGGGACTCTTGGAATGGTGGCACGACCCTGGAGTTCCTCTCGCCTTTCCTGTGGAGAGCGCCTCCTCTTGAGATGCGACGAGAACGCCGGGAATTCTTTCCCTACGAAACAGGGAAAGGATCCCTCATCTCGAGCTAGGAGGCGGAAACGGGGCTCCCCTGGTTGTGTGCGGGACCCACGTGCTTCCTCTCGAGTGGAGACGGGTATGTCGGGGAACTTCTTGAGTTGCAGCAAGGGTGTGAAGGACCCTTTGGAAGTTCCAGTGCTTAGATGTGATTAGCCTCGAGAAGCCTCAGCGGAAATGGGCCTCATCTCGCCTGGAGGGCAAAACCCCGTGGATTTTCTCGAGTTGCGGCAGGTGCTCTCGACTTACAACGGGGACCTCAGGGACCCGCTCTGGTGGCCTTAGGAAAGGCCAGTCCCCATGCGAGTTCCTCGGGGGCCTCTCGGGATTCCTCTCCCGTCGATGCCGGGGCCTAAGACCTTGTGTGGAGTCGGGGCCGGAACCTGAGGATTCCTCTCCAGGGCTGACATGGATCTTGGGGTACTTCTGGAGTCTCCCCAGGGGAGTCAGTCCTCGTCTCGAATGCGGGCATGCACTTGCGCTTTCCTCCAGAGCGGTAGCAGCAGTGTCACGCAGTCCGCCGCGTGGATCAAAGGATCTATGGTTTTCCCTCGAGTCTTTCCCACGAGGCTTTCCCGCAGGGCTGTCCCACGTGCAGACGTGGTGGGAGTCGATCCTCGGCTTGAACGTCAAGGCAGTGCAGGGAAAACAGGTTCCTCTGGAATGGACTGACACATCTGGTGAACTCTTGGAATGGTGACACGACCCTGGAGTTCCTCTCGCCTTTCCTGTGGAGAGCGCCTCCTCTTGAGATGCGACGGGAACGCCGGGAATTCTTTCCCTACGAAACAGGGAAAGGATCCCTCATCTCGAGCTAGGAGGCGCAAACGGGGCTCCCCTGGATGTGTGCGGGAACCCACGTGCTTCCTCTCGAGTGGAGACGGGTATGTGGGGGAACTTCTTGAGTTGCAGCAATGGTGTGAAGGACCCTTTGGAAGTTCCAGTGGTTAGATGTGATTGGCCTCGAGAAGCCTCAGCGGAAATGGGCCTCATCTCGCCTGGAGGGCAAAACCTCCTGGATTTTCTCGAGTTGCGGCAGGTGCTCTCGACTTACGACGGGGACCTCAGGGACCCGCTCTGGTGGCCTCAGGAAAGGCCAGTCCCCATGCGAGTTCCTCTGGGGATTCCTCTCCCGTCGATGCCAGGGCCTAAGACCTTGTGTGGAGTCGGGGCCGGAACCTGAGGATTCCTCTCCAGTGCTGACATGGATCTTGGGGTACTTCTGGAGTCTCCCCAGGGGAGTCAGTCCTCGTCTCGAATGCGGGCATGCACTTGCGCTTTCCTCCAGAGCGGTAGCAGCAGTGTCCCGCAGTCCGCCGCGTGGATCAACGGATCTATGGTTTTCCCTCGAGTCTTTCCCACGAGGCTTTCCCACGAGGCTTTCCCACAGGGCTGTCCCACGTGCACACGTGGTGGGACTCGATCCTCGGCTTGAACGTCAAGGCAGTGCAGGGAAAACAGGTTCCTCTGGAATGGACTGACACATCTGGGGGACTCTTGGAATGGTGTCACGACCCTGGAGTTCCTCTCGCCTTTCCTGTGGAGAGCGCCACCTCTTGAGATGGGACGGGAACGCCGGGAATACTTTCCCTACGAAACAGGGAAAGGATCCCTCATCTCGAGCTAGGAGGCGGAAACGGTGCTCCCCTGGATTTGTGCGGGAACCCACGTGCTTCCTCTCAAGTGGAGACGGGTATGTCGGGGAACTTCTTGAGTTGCAGCAATGGTGTGAAAGACCCTTTGGAAGTTCCAGTGGTTAGATGTGATTGGCCTCGAGAAGCCTCAGCGGAAATGGGCCTCATCTCGCCTGGAGGGCAAAACCTCCTGGATTTTCTCGAGTTGCGGCAGGTGCTCTCGACTTACGACGGGGACCTCAGGGAACCGCTCTGGTGGCCTCAGGAAAGGCCAGTCCCCATGCGAGTTCCTCGGGGGCCTCTCGGGATTCCTCTCCCGTCGATGCCGGGGCCTAAGACCTTGTGTGGAGTCGGGGCCGGAACCTGAGGATTCCTCTCCAGTGCTGACATGGATCTTGGGGTACTTCTGGAGTCTCCCCAGGGGAGTCAGTCCTCGTCTCGAATGCGGGCATGCACTTGCGCTTTCCTCCAGAGCGGTAGCAGCAGTGTCACGCAGTCTGCCGCGTGGATCAAAGGATCTATGGTTTCCCTTCGAGTCTTTCCCACGAGGCTTTCCCACTGGGCTGTCCCACGTGCACACGTGGTGGGAGTCGATCCTCGGCTTGAACGTCAAGGCAGTGCAGGGAAAACAGGTTCCTATGGAATGGACTGACACATCTGGGGGACTCTTGGAATGGTGGCACGACCCTGGAGTTTCTCTCGCCTTTCCTGTGGAGAGCGCCTCCTCTTGAGATGCGACGGGAACGCCGGGAATTCTTTCCCTACGAAACAGGGAAAGGATCCGTCATCTCGAGCTAGGAGGCGGAAACGGGGCTCCCCTGGATGTGTGCGGGACCCACGTGCTTCATCTCGAGTGGAGAAGGGTATGTCGGGGAACTTCTTGAGTTGCAGCAAGGGTGAGAAGGACCCTTTGGAAATTCTAGTTTTTAGACGAGATTAGCCTCGAGAAGCCTCAGCGGAAATGGGCCTCATCTCGCCTGGAGGGCAAAACCTCCTGGATTTTCTCGAGTTGCGGCAGGTGCTCTCGACTTACGACGGGGACCTCAGGGACCCGCTCTGGTGGCCTCAGGAAAGGCCAGTCCCCATGCGAGTTCCTCGGGGGCCTCTCGGGATTCCTCTCCCGTCGCTGCCGGGGCCTAAGACCTTGTGTGGAGTCGGGGCCGGAACCTGAGGATTCCTCTCCAGTGCTGACATGGATCTTGGGGTACTTCTGGAGTCTCCCCAGGGGAGTCAGTCCTCGTCTCGAATGCGGGCATGCACTTGCGCTTTCCTCCAGAGCGGTAGCAGCAGTGTCACGCAGTCCGCCGCGTGGATCAAAGGATCTATGGTTTTCCCTCGAGTCTTTCCCACGAGGCTTTCCCACGAGGCTTTCCCACAGGGCTGTCCCACGTGCACACGTGGTGGGAGTCGATCCTCGGCTTGAACGTAAAGGCAGTGCAGGGAAAACAGGTTCCTCTGGAATGGACTGACACATCTGGGGGACTCTTGGAATGGTGGCATGACCCTGGAGTTCCTCTCGCCTTTCCTGTGGAGAGCGCCTCCTCTTGAGATGCGACGGGAACGCCGGGAATTCTTTCCCTACGAAACAGGGAAAGGATCCCTCATCTCGAGCTAGGAGGCGGAAACGGGGCTCCCCTGGATGTTTGCGGGACACCACGTGCTTCCTCTCGAGTGCAGACGGGTATGTCGGGGAACTTCTGGAGTTGCAGCAAGGGTGTGAAGGACCCTTTGGAAGTTCCAGTGGTTAGACGAGATTAGCCTCGAGAAGCCTCAGCGGAAATGGGCCTCATCTCGCCTGGAGGGCAAAACCTCCTGGATTTTCTCGAGTTGCGGCAGGTGCTCTCGACTTACGACGGGGACCTCAGGGACCCGCTCTGGTGGCCTCAGGAAAGGCCAGTCCCCATGCGAGTTCCTCTGGGGATTCCTCTCCCGTCGATGCCAGGGCCTAAGACCTTGTGTGGAGTCGGGGCCGGAACCTGAGGATTCCTCTCCAGTGCTGACATGGATCTTGGGGTACTTCTGGAGTCTCCCCAGGGGAGTCAGTCCTCGTCTCGAATGCGGGCATGCACTTGCGCTTTCCTCCAGAGCGGTAGCAGCAGTGTCACGCAGTCCGCCGCGTGGATCAACGGATCTATGGTTTTCCCTCGAGTCTTTCCCACGAGGCTTTCCCACGAGGCTTTCCCACAGGGCTGTCCCACGTGCACACGTGGTGGGACTCGATCCTCGGCTTGAACGTCAAGGCAGTGCAGGGAAAACAGGTTCCTCTGGAATGGACTGACACATCTGGGGGACTCTTGGAATGGTGTCACGACCCTGGAGTTCCTCTCGCCTTTCCTGTGGAGAGCGCCACCTCTTGAGATGGGACGGGAACGCCGGGAATACTTTCCCTACGAAACAGGGAAAGGATCCCTCATCTCGAGCTAGGAGGCGGAAACGGGGCTCCCCTGGATTTGTGCGGGAACCCACGTGCTTCCTCTCAAGTGGAGACGGGTATGTCGGGGAACTTCTTGAGTTGCAGCAATGGTGTGAAAGACCCTTTGGAAGTTCCAGTGGTTAGATGTGATTGGCCTCGAGAAGCCTCAGCGGAAATGGGCCTCATCTCGCCTGGAGGGCAAAACCTCCTGGATTTTCTCGAGTTGCGGCAGGTGCTCTCGACTTACGACGGGGACCTCAGGGACCCGCTCTGGTGGCCTCAGGAAAGGCCAGTCCCCATGCGAGTTCCTCGGGGGCCTCTCGGGATTCCTCTCCCGTCGATGCCGGGGCCTAAGACCTTGTGTGGAGTCGGGGCCGGAACCTGAGGATTCCTCTCCAGTGCTGACATGGATCTTGGGGTACTTCTGGAGTCTCCCCAGGGGAGTCAGTCCTCGTCTCGAATGCGGGCATGCACTTGCGCTTTCCTCCAGAGCGGTAGCAGCAGTGTCACGCAGTCTGCCGCGTGGATCAAAGGATCTATGGTTTTCCTTCGAGTCTTTCCCACGAGGCTTTCCCACTGGGCTGTCCCACGTGCACACGTGGTGGGAGTCGATCCTCGGCTTGAACGTCAAGGCAGTGCAGGGAAAACAGGTTCCTCTGGAATGGACTGACACATCTGGGGGACTCTTGGAATGGTGGCACGACCCTGGAGTTCCTCTCGCCTTTCCTGTGGAGAGCGCCTCCTCTTGAGATGCGACGGGAACGCCGGGAATTCTTTCCCTACGAAACAGGGAAAGGATCCCTCATCTCGAGCTAGGAGGCGGAAACGGGGCTCCCCTGGATGTGTGCGGGACCCACGTGCTTCATCTCGAGTGGAGAAGGGTATGTCGGGGAACTTCTTGAGTTGCAGCAAGGGTGAGAGGGACCCTTTGGAAATTCCAGTTTTTAGACGAGATTAGCCTCGAGAAGCCTCAGCGGAAATGGGCCTCATCTCGCCTGGAGGGCAAAACCTCCTGGATTTTCTCGAGTTGCGGCAGGTGCTCTCGACTTACGACGGGGACCTCAGGGACCCGCTCTGGTGGCCTCAGGAAAGGCCAGTCCCCATGCGAGTTCCTCGGGGGCCACTCGGGATTCCTCTCCCGTCGCTGCCGGGGCCTAAGACCTTGTGTGGAGTCGGGGCCGGAACCTGAGGATTCCTCTCCAGTGCTGACATGGATCTTGGGGTACTTCTGGAGTCTCCCCAGGGGAGTCAGTCCTCGTCTCGAATGCGGGCATGCACTTGCGCTTTCCTCCAGAGCGGTAGCAGCAGTGTCACGCAGTCCGCCGCGTGGATCAAAGGATCTATGGTTTTCCCTCGAGTCTTTCCCACGAGGCTTTCCCACGAGGCTTTCCCGCAGGGCTGTCCCACGTGCAGACGTGGTGGGAGTCGATCCTCGGCTTGAACGTCAAGGCAGTGCAGGGAAAACAGGTTCCTCTGGAATGGACTGACACATCTGGTGGACTCTTGGAATGGTGACACGACCCTGGAGTTCCTCTCGCCTTTCCTGTGGAGAGCGCCTCCTCTTGAGATGCGACGGGAACGCCGGGAATTCTTTCCCTACGAAACAGGGAAAGGATCCCTCATCTCGAGCTAGGAGGCGCAAACGGGGCTCCCCTGGATGTGTGCGGGAACCCACGTGCTTCCTCTCGAGTGGAGACGGGTATGTGGGGGAACTTCTTGAGTTGCAGCAATGGTGTGAAGGACCCTTTGGAAGTTCCAGTGGTTAGATGTGATTGGCCTCGAGAAGCCTCAGCGGAAATGGGCCTCATCTCGCCTGGAGGGCAAAACCTCCTGGATTTTCTCGAGTTGCGGCAGGTGCTCTCGACTTACGACGGGGACCTCAGGGACCCGCTCTGGTGGCCTCAGGAAAGGCCAGTCCCCATGCGAGTTCCTCTGGGGATTCCTCTCCCGTCGATGCCAGGGCCTAAGACCTTGTGTGGAGTCGGGGCCGGAACCTGAGGATTCCTCTCCAGTGCTGACATGGATCTTGGGGTACTTCTGGAGTCTCCCCAGGGGAGTCAGTCCTCGTCTCGAATGCGGGCATGCACTTGCGCTTTCCTCCAGAGCGGTAGCAGCAGTGTCCCGCAGTCCGCCGCGTGGATCAACGGATCTATGGTTTTCCCTCGAGTCTTTCCCACGAGGCTTTCCCACGAGGCTTTCCCACAGGGCTGTCCCACGTGCACACGTGGTGGGACTCGATCCTCGGCTTGAACGTCAAGGCAGTGCAGGGAAAACAGGTTCCTCTGGAATGGACTGA
Organism: Ovis canadensis; assembly: GCF_042477335.2. Lineage (NCBI taxonomy): Eukaryota > Metazoa > Chordata > Mammalia > Artiodactyla > Bovidae > Ovis > Ovis canadensis. The sequence continues at coordinate 10,684,413 of NC_091262.1, forward strand.
CACATCTGGGGGACTCTTGGAATGGTGTCACGACCCTGGAGTTCCTCTCGCCTTTCCTGTGGAGAGCGCCACCTCTTGAGATGGGACGGGAACGCCGGGAATACTTTCCCTACGAAACAGGGAAAGGATCCCTCATCTCGAGCTAGGAGGCGGAAACGGGGCTCCCCTGGATTTGTGCGGGAACCCACGTGCTTCCTCTCAAGTGGAGACGGGTATGTCGGGGAACTTCTTGAGTTGCAGCAATGGTGTGAAAGACCCTTTGGAAGTTCCAGTGGTTAGATGTGATTGGCCTCGAGAAGCCTCAGCGGAAATGGGCCTCATCTCGCCTGGAGGGCAAAACCTCCTGGATTTTCTCGAGTTGCGGCAGGTGCTCTCGACTTACGACGGGGACCTCAGGGACCCGCTCTGGTGGCCTCAGGAAAGGCCAGTCCCCATGCGAGTTCCTCGGGGGCCTCTCGGGATTCCTCTCCCGTCGATGCCGGGGCCTAAGACCTTGTGTGGAGTCGGGGCCGGAACCTGAGGATTCCTCTCCAGTGCTGACATGGATCTTGGGGTACTTCTGGAGTCTCCCCAGGGGAGTCAGTCCTCGTCTCGAATGCGGGCATGCACTTGCGCTTTCCTCCAGAGCGGTAGCAGCAGTGTCACGCAGTCTGCCGCGTGGATCAAAGGATCTATGGTTTTCCTTCGAGTCTTTCCCACGAGGCTTTCCCACTGGGCTGTCCCACGTGCACACGTGGTGGGAGTCGATCCTCGGCTTGAACGTCAAGGCAGTGCAGGGAAAACAGGTTCCTCTGGAATGGACTGACACATCTGGGGGACTCTTGGAATGGTGGCACGACCCTGGAGTTCCTCTCGCCTTTCCTGTGGAGAGCGCCTCCTCTTGAGATGCGACGGGAACGCCGGGAATTCTTTCCCTACGAAACAGGGAAAGGATCCCTCATCTCGAGCTAGGAGGCGGAAACGGGGCTCCCCTGGATGTGTGCGGGACCCACGTGCTTCATCTCGAGTGGAGAAGGGTATGTCGGGGAACTTCTTGAGTTGCAGCAAGGGTGAGAGGGACCCTTTGGAAATTCCAGTTTTTAGACGAGATTAGCCTCGAGAAGCCTCAGCGGAAATGGGCCTCATCTCGCCTGGAGGGCAAAACCTCCTGGATTTTCTCGAGTTGCGGCAGGTGCTCTCGACTTACGACGGGGACCTCAGGGACCCGCTCTGGTGGCCTCAGGAAAGGCCAGTCCCCATGCGAGTTCCTCGGGGGCCACTCGGGATTCCTCTCCCGTCGCTGCCGGGGCCTAAGACCTTGTGTGGAGTCGGGGCCGGAACCTGAGGATTCCTCTCCAGTGCTGACATGGATCTTGGGGTACTTCTGGAGTCTCCCCAGGGGAGTCAGTCCTCGTCTCGAATGCGGGCATGCACTTGCGCTTTCCTCCAGAGCGGTAGCAGCAGTGTCACGCAGTCCGCCGCGTGGATCAAAGGATCTATGGTTTTCCCTCGAGTCTTTCCCACGAGGCTTTCCCACGAGGCTTTCCCGCAGGGCTGTCCCACGTGCAGACGTGGTGGGAGTCGATCCTCGGCTTGAACGTCAAGGCAGTGCAGGGAAAACAGGTTCCTCTGGAATGGACTGACACATCTGGTGGACTCTTGGAATGGTGACACGACCCTGGAGTTCCTCTCGCCTTTCCTGTGGAGAGCGCCTCCTCTTGAGATGCGACGGGAACGCCGGGAATTCTTTCCCTACGAAACAGGGAAAGGATCCCTCATCTCGAGCTAGGAGGCGCAAACGGGGCTCCCCTGGATGTGTGCGGGAACCCACGTGCTTCCTCTCGAGTGGAGACGGGTATGTGGGGGAACTTCTTGAGTTGCAGCAATGGTGTGAAGGACCCTTTGGAAGTTCCAGTGGTTAGATGTGATTGGCCTCGAGAAGCCTCAGCGGAAATGGGCCTCATCTCGCCTGGAGGGCAAAACCTCCTGGATTTTCTCGAGTTGCGGCAGGTGCTCTCGACTTACGACGGGGACCTCAGGGACCCGCTCTGGTGGCCTCAGGAAAGGCCAGTCCCCATGCGAGTTCCTCTGGGGATTCCTCTCCCGTCGATGCCAGGGCCTAAGACCTTGTGTGGAGTCGGGGCCGGAACCTGAGGATTCCTCTCCAGTGCTGACATGGATCTTGGGGTACTTCTGGAGTCTCCCCAGGGGAGTCAGTCCTCGTCTCGAATGCGGGCATGCACTTGCGCTTTCCTCCAGAGCGGTAGCAGCAGTGTCCCGCAGTCCGCCGCGTGGATCAACGGATCTATGGTTTTCCCTCGAGTCTTTCCCACGAGGCTTTCCCACGAGGCTTTCCCACAGGGCTGTCCCACGTGCACACGTGGTGGGACTCGATCCTCGGCTTGAACGTCAAGGCAGTGCAGGGAAAACAGGTTCCTCTGGAATGGACTGACACATCTGGGGGACTCTTGGAATGGTGTCACGACCCTGGAGTTCCTCTCGCCTTTCCTGTGGAGAGCGCCACCTCTTGAGATGGGACGGGAACGCCGGGAATACTTTCCCTACGAAACAGGGAAAGGATCCCTCATCTCGAGCTAGGAGGCGGAAACGGTGCTCCCCTGGATTTGTGCGGGAACCCACGTGCTTCCTCTCAAGTGGAGACGGGTATGTCGGGGAACTTCTTGAGTTGCAGCAATGGTGTGAAAGACCCTTTGGAAGTTCCAGTGGTTAGATGTGATTGGCCTCGAGAAGCCTCAGCGGAAATGGGCCTCATCTCGCCTGGAGGGCAAAACCTCCTGGATTTTCTCGAGTTGCGGCAGGTGCTCTCGACTTACGACGGGGACCTCAGGGAACCGCTCTGGTGGCCTCAGGAAAGGCCAGTCCCCATGCGAGTTCCTCGGGGGCCTCTCGGGATTCCTCTCCCGTCGATGCCGGGGCCTAAGACCTTGTGTGGAGTCGGGGCCGGAACCTGAGGATTCCTCTCCAGTGCTGACATGGATCTTGGGGTACTTCTGGAGTCTCCCCAGGGGAGTCAGTCCTCGTCTCGAATGCGGGCATGCACTTGCGCTTTCCTCCAGAGCGGTAGCAGCAGTGTCACGCAGTCTGCCGCGTGGATCAAAGGATCTATGGTTTCCCTTCGAGTCTTTCCCACGAGGCTTTCCCACTGGGCTGTCCCACGTGCACACGTGGTGGGAGTCGATCCTCGGCTTGAACGTCAAGGCAGTGCAGGGAAAACAGGTTCCTATGGAATGGACTGACACATCTGGGGGACTCTTGGAATGGTGGCACGACCCTGGAGTTTCTCTCGCCTTTCCTGTGGAGAGCGCCTCCTCTTGAGATGCGACGGGAACGCCGGGAATTCTTTCCCTACGAAACAGGGAAAGGATCCCTCATCTCGAGCTAGGAGGCGGAAACGGGGCTCCCCTGGATGTGTGCGGGACCCACGTGCTTCATCTCGAGTGGAGAAGGGTATGTCGGGGAACTTCTTGAGTTGCAGCAAGGGTGAGAAGGACCCTTTGGAAATTCCAGTTTTTAGACGAGATTAGCCTCGAGAAGCCTCAGCGGAAATGGGCCTCATCTCGCCTGGAGGGCAAAACCTCCTGGATTTTCTCGAGTTGCGGCAGGTGCTCTCGACTTACGACGGGGACCTCAGGGACCCGCTCTGGTGGCCTCAGGAAAGGCCAGTCCCCATGCGAGTTCCTCGGGGGCCTCTCGGGATTCCTCTCCCGTCGCTGCCGGGGCCTAAGACCTTGTGTGGAGTCGGGGCCGGAACCTGAGGATTCCTCTCCAGTGCTGACATGGATCTTGGGGTACTTCTGGAGTCTCCCCAGGGGAGTCAGTCCTCGTCTCGAATGCGGGCATGCACTTGCGCTTTCCTCCAGAGCGGTAGCAGCAGTGTCACGCAGTCCGCCGCGTGGATCAAAGGATCTATGGTTTTCCCTCGAGTCTTTCCCACGAGGCTTTCCCACGAGGCTTTCCCACAGGGCTGTCCCACGTGCACACGTGGTGGGAGTCGATCCTCGGCTTGAACGTAAAGGCAGTGCAGGGAAAACAGGTTCCTCTGGAATGGACTGACACATCTGGGGGACTCTTGGAATGGTGGCATGACCCTGGAGTTCCTCTCGCCTTTCCTGTGGAGAGCGCCTCCTCTTGAGATGCGACGGGAACGCCGGGAATTCTTTCCCTACGAAACAGGGAAAGGATCCCTCATCTCGAGCTAGGAGGCGGAAACGGGGCTCCCCTGGATGTTTGCGGGACACCACGTGCTTCCTCTTGAGTGCAGACGGGTAAGTCGGGGAACTTCTGGAGTTGCAGCAAGGGTGTGAAGGACCCTTTGGAAGTTCCAGTGGTTAGACGAGATTAGCCTCGAGAAGGCTCAGCGGAAATGGGCCTCATCTCGCCTGGAGGGCAAAACCTCCTGGATTTTCTCGAGTTGCGGCAGGTGCTCTCGACTTACGACGGGGACCTCAGGGACCCGCTCTGGTGGCCTCAGGAAAGGCCAGTCCCCATGCGAGTTCCTCTGGGGATTCCTCTCCCGTCGATGCCAGGGCCTAAGACCTTGTGTGGAGTCGGGGCCGGAACCTGAGGATTCCTCTCCAGTGCTGACATGGATCTTGGGGTACTTCTGGAGTCTCCCCAGGGGAGTCAGTCCTCGTCTCGAATGCGGGCATGCACTTGCGCTTTCCTCCAGAGCGGTAGCAGCAGTGTAACGCAGTCCGCCGCGTGGATCAACGGATCTATGGTTTTCCCTCGAGTCTTTCCCACGAGGCTTTCCCACGAGGCTTTCCCACAGGGCTGTCCCACGTGCACACGTGGTGGGACTCGATCCTCGGCTTGAACGTCAAGGCAGTGCAGGGAAAACAGGTTCCTCTGGAATGGACTGACACATCTGGGGGACTCTTGGAATGGTGTCACGACCCTGGAGTTCCTCTCGCCTTTCCTGTGGAGAGCGCCACCTCTTGAGATGGGACGGGAACGCCGGGAATACTTTCCCTACGAAACAGGGAAAGGATCCCTCATCTCGAGCTAGGAGGCGGAAACGGGGCTCCCCTGGATTTGTGCGGGAACCCACGTGCTTCCTCTCAAGTGGAGACGGGTATGTCGGGGAACTTCTTGAGTTGCAGCAATGGTGTGAAAGACCCTTTGGAAGTTCCAGTGGTTAGATGTGATTGGCCTCGAGAAGCCTCAGCGGAAATGGGCCTCATCTCGCCTGGAGGGCAAAACCTCCTGGATTTTCTCGAGTTGCGGCAGGTGCTCTCGACTTACGACGGGGACCTCAGGGACCCGCTCTGGTGGCCTCAGGAAAGGCCAGTCCCCATGCGAGTTCCTCGGGGGCCTCTCGGGATTCCTCTCCCGTCGATGCCGGGGCCTAAGACCTTGTGTGGAGTCGGGGCCGGAACCTGAGGATTCCTCTCCAGTGCTGACATGGATCTTGGGGTACTTCTGGAGTCTCCCCAGGGGAGTCAGTCCTCGTCTCGAATGCGGGCATGCACTTGCGCTTTCCTCCAGAGCGGTAGCAGCAGTGTCACGCAGTCTGCCGCGTGGATCAAAGGATCTATGGTTTTCCTTCGAGTCTTTCCCACGAGGCTTTCCCACTGGGCTGTCCCACGTGCACACGTGGTGGGAGTCGATCCTCGGCTTGAACGTCAAGGCAGTGCAGGGAAAACAGGTTCCTCTGGAATGGACTGACACATCTGGGGGACTCTTGGAATGGTGGCACGACCCTGGAGTTCCTCTCGCCTTTCCTGTGGAGAGCGCCTCCTCTTGAGATGCGACGGGAACGCCGGGAATTCTTTCCCTACGAAACAGGGAAAGGATCCCTCATCTCGAGCTAGGAGGCGGAAACGGGGCTCCCCTGGATGTGTGCGGGACCCACGTGCTTCATCTCGAGTGGAGAAGGGTATGTCGGGGAACTTCTTGAGTTGCAGCAAGGGTGAGAAGGACCCTTTGGAAATTCCAGTTTTTAGACGAGATTAGCCTCGAGAAGCCTCAGCGGAAATGGGCCTCATCTCGCCTGGAGGGCAAAACCTCCTGGATTTTCTCGAGTTGCGGCAGGTGCTCTCGACTTACGACGGGGACCTCAGGGACCCGCTCTGGTGGCCTCAGGAAAGGCCAGTCCCCATGCGAGTTCCTCGGGGGCCACTCGGGATTCCTCTCCCGTCGCTGCCGGGGCCTAAGACCTTGTGTGGAGTCGGGGCCGGAACCTGAGGATTCCTCTCCAGTGCTGACATGGATCTTGGGGTACTTCTGGAGTCTCCCCAGGGGAGTCAGTCCTCGTCTCGAATGCGGGCATGCACTTGCGCTTTCCTCCAGAGCGGTAGCAGCAGTGTCACGCAGTCCGCCGCGTGGATCAAAGGATCTATGGTTTTCCCTCGAGTCTTTCCCACGAGGCTTTCCCACGAGGCTTTCCCACAGGGCTGTCCCACGTGCACACGTGGTGGGAGTCGATCCTCGGCTTGAACGTAAAGGCAGTGCAGGGAAAACAGGTTCCTCTGGAATGGACTGACACATCTGGGGGACTCTTGGAATGGTGGCATGACCCTGGAGTTCCTCTCGCCTTTCCTGTGGAGAGCGCCTCCTCTTGAGATGCGACGGGAACGCCGGGAATTCTTTCCCTACGAAACAGGGAAAGGATCCCTCATCTCGAGCTAGGAGGCGGAAACGGGGCTCCCCTGGATGTTTGCGGGACACCACGTGCTTCCTCTTGAGTGCAGACGGGTAAGTCGGGGAACTTCTGGAGTTGCAGCAAGGGTGTGAAGGACCCTTTGGAAGCTCCAGTGGTTAGATGTGATTGGCCTCGAGAAGCCTCAGCGGAAATGGGCCTCATCTCGCCTGGAGGGCAAAACCTCCTGGATTTTCTCGAGGTGCGGAAGGTGCTCTCGACTTACGATGGGGACCTCAGGGACCCGCTCTGGTGGCCTCAGGAAAGGCCAGTCCCCATGCGAGTTCCTCGGGGGCCTCTCGGGATTCCTCTCCCGTCGATGCCGGGGCCTAAGACCTTGTGTGGAGTCGGGGCTGGAACCTGAGCATTCCTCTCCAGTGCTGACATGGATCTTGGGGTACTTCTGGAGTCTCCCCAGGGGAGTCAGTCCTCGTCTCGAATGCGGGCATGCACTTGCGCTTTCCTCCAGAGCGGTAGCAGCAGTGTCACGCAGTCCGCCGCGTGGATCAAAGGATCTATGGTTTTCCCTCGAGTCTTTCCCACGAGGCTTTCCCACGAGGCTTTCCCACAGGGCTGTCCCACGTGCACACGTGGTGGGAGTCGATCCTCGGCTTGAACGTCAAGGCAGTGCAGGGAAAACAGGTTCCTCTGGAATGGACTGACACATCTGGGGGACTCTTGGAATGGTGGCACGACCCTGGAGTTCCTCTCGCCTTTCCTGTGGAGAGCGCCTCCTCTTGAGATGCGACGGGAATGCCGGAAATTCTTTCCCTACGAAACAGGGAAAGGATCCCTCATCTCGAGCTAGGAGGCGGAAACGGGGCTCCCCTGGATGTGTGCGGGACCCCACGTGCTTCCTCTCGAGTGGAGACGGGTATGTCGGGTAACTTCTTGAGTTGCAGCAAGGGTGTGAAGGACCCTTTGGAAGTTCCAGTGGTTAGATGTGATTGGCCTCGAGAAGCCTCAGCGGAAATGGGCCTCATCTCGCCTGGAGGGCAAAACCTCCTGGATTTTCTCGAGTTGCGGCAGGTGCTCTCGACTTACGACGGGGACCTCAGGGACCCGCTCTGGTGGCCTCAGGAAAGGCCAGTCCCCATGCGAGTTCCTCGGGGGCCTCTCGGGATTCCTCTCCCGTCGATGCCGGGGCCTAAGACCTTGTGTGGAGTCGGGGCCGGAACCTGAGGATTCCTCTCCAGTGCTGACATGGATCTTGGGGTACTTCTGGAGTCTCCCCAGGGGAGTCAGTCCTCGTCTCGAATGCAGGCATGCACTTGCGCTTTCCTCCAGAGCGGTAGCAGCAGTGTCACGCAGTCCGCAGCGTGGATCAAAGGATCTATGGTTTTCCCTCGAGTCTTTCCCACGAGGCTTTCCCACAGGGCTGTCCCACGTGCACACGTGGTTGGAGTCGATCCTCGGCTTGAACGTCAAGGCAGTGCAGGGAAAACAGGTTCCTCTGGAATGGACTGACACATCTGGGGGACTCTTGGAATGGTTTCACGACCCTGGAGTTCCTCTCGCCTTTCCTGTGGAGAGCGCCTCCTCTTGAAATGCGACGGGAACGCCGGGAATTCTTTCCCTACGAAACAGGGAAAGGATCCCTCATCTCGAGCTAGGAGGCGGAAACGGGGCTCCCCTGGATGTGTGCGGGAACCCACGTGCTTCCTCTCGAGTGGAGACGGGTATGTCGGGGAACTTCTTGAGTTGCAGCAAGGGTGTGAAGGACCCTTTGGAAGTTCCAGTGGTTAGATGTGATTGGCCTCGAGAAGCCTCAGCGGAAATGGGCCTCATCTCGCCTGGAGGGCAAAACCTCCTGGATTTTCTCGAGTTGCGGCAGGTGCTCTCCACTTACGACGGGGACCTCAGGGACCCGCTCTGGTGGCCTCAGGAAAGGCCAGTCCCCATGCGAGTTCCTCGGGGGCCTCTCGGGATTCCTCTCCCGTCGATGCCGGGGCCTAAGACCTTGTGTGGAGTCGGGGCCGGAACCTGAGCATTCTTCTCCAGTGCTGACATGGATTTTGGGGTACTTCTGGAGTCTCCCAAGGGGCGTCAGTCCTCGTCTCGAATGCGGGCATGCACTTGCGCTTTCCTCCAGAGCGGTAGCAGCAGTGTCACGCAGTCCGCCGCATGGATCAAAGGATCTATGGTTTTCCCTCGAGTCTTTCCCACGAGGCTTTCCCACGAGGCTTTCCCACAGGGCTGTCCCACGTGCACACGTGGTGGGAGTCGATCCTCGGCTTGAACGTCAAGGCAGTGCAGGGAAAACAGGTTCCTCTGGAATGGACTGACACATCTGGGGGACTCTTGGAATGGTGGCACGACCCTGGAGTTCCTCTCGCCTTTCCTGTGGAGAGCGCCTCCTCTTGAGATGCGACGGGAACGCCGGGAATTCTTTCCCTACGAAACAGGGAAAGGATCCCTCATCTCGAGCTAGGAGGCGGAAACGGGGCTCCCCTGGATGTGTGCGGGACACCACGTGCTTCTTCTCGAGTGGAGACGGGTATGTCGGGCAACTTCTTGAGTTGCAGCAAGGGTGTGAAGGACCCTTTGGAAGTTCCAGTGGTTAGATGTGATTGGCCTCGAGAAGCCTCAGCGGAAATGGGCCTCATCTCGCCTGGAGGGCAAAACCTCCTGGATTTTCTCGAGTTGCGGCAGGTGCTCTCGACTTACGACGGGGACCTCAGGGAACCGCTCTGGTGGCCTCAGGAAAGGCCAGTCCCCATGCGAGTTCCTCGGGGGCCTCTCGGGATTCCTCTCCCGTCGATGCCGGGGCCTAAGACCTTGTGTGGAGTCGGGGCCGGAACCTGAGGATTCCTCTCCAGTGCTGACATGGATCTTGGGGTACTTCTGGAGTCTCCCCAGGGGAGTCAGTCCTCGTCTCGAATGCGGGCATGCACTTGCGCTTTCCTCCAGAGCGGTAGCAGCAGTGTCACGCAGTCCGCCGCGTGGATCAAAGGATCTATGGTTTTCCCTCGAGTCTTTCCCACGAGGCTTTCCCACGAGGCTTTCCCACAGGGCTGTCCCACGTGCACACGTGGTGGGAGTCGATCCTCGGCTTGAGCGTCAAGGCAGTGCAGGGAAAACAGGTTCCTCTGGAATGGACTGCCACATCTGGGGGACTCTTGGAATGGTGGCACGACCCTGGAGTTCCTCTCGCCTTTCCTGTGGAGAGCGCCTCCTCTTGAGATGCGACGGGAACGCAGGGAATTCTTTCCCTACGAAACAGGGAAAGGATCCCTCATCTCGAGCTAGGAGGCGGAAACGGGGCTCCCCTGGATGTGTGCGGGACAACACGTGCTTCCTCTCGAGTGGAGACGGGTATGTCGGGGAACTTCTTGAGTTGCAGCAAGGGTGTGAAGGACCCTTTGGAAGTTCCAGTGGTTAGATGTGATTGGCCTCGAGAAGCCTCAGCGGAAATGGGCCTCATCACGCCTGGAGGGCAAAACCTCCTGGATTTTCTCGAGTTGCGGCAGGTGCTCTCGACTTACGACGGGGACCTCAGGGACACGCTCTGGTGGCCTCAGGAAAGGCCAGTCCCCATGCGAGTTCCTCGGGGGCCTCTCGGAATTCCTCTCCCGTCGATGCCGGGGCCTAAGACCTTGTGTGGAGTCGGGGCCGGAACCTGAGGATTCCTCTCCAGTGCTGACATGGATCTTGGGGTACTTCTGGAGTCTCCCCAGGGGAGTCAGTCCTCGTCTCGAATGCGGGCATGCACTTGCGCTTTCCTCCAGAGCGGTAGCAGCAGTGTCACGCAGTCCGCCGCGTGGATCAAAGGATCTATGGTTTTCCCTTGAGTCTTTCCCACGAGGCTTTCCCACGAGGCTTTCCCACAGGGCTGTCCCACGTGCACACGTGGTGGGAGTCGATCCTCGGCTTGAACGTCAAGGCAGTGCAGGGAAAACAGGTTCCTCTGGAATGGACTGACACATCTGGGGGACTCTTGGAATGGTGGCACGACCCTGGAGTTCCTCTCGCCTTTCCTGTGGAGAGCGCCTCCTCTTGAGATGCGACGGCAACGCCGGGAATTCTTTCCCTACGAAACAGGGAAAGGATCCCTCATCTCGAGCTAGGAGGCGGAAACGGGGCTCCCCTGGATGTGTGCGGGACCCACGTGCTTCCTCTCGAGTGGAGACGGGTATGTCGGGGAACTTCTTGAGTTGCAGCAAGGGTGTGAAGGACCCTTTGGAAGTTCCAGTGGTTAGACGAGATTAGCCTCGAGAAGCCTCAGCGGAAATGGGCCTCATCTCGCCTGGAGGGCAAAACCTCCTGGATTTTCTCGAGTTGCGGCAGGTGCTCTCGACTTACGACGGGGACCTCAGGGACCCGCTCTGGTGGCCTCAGGAAAGGCCAGTCCCCATGCGAGTTCCTCGGGGGCCTCTCGGGATTCCTCTCCCGTCGATGCCGGGGCCTAAGACCTTGTGTGGAGTCGGGGCCGGAACCTGAGGATTCCTCTCCAGTGCTGACATGGATCTTGGGGTATTTCTGGAGTCTCCCCAGGGGAGTCAGTCCTCGTCTCGAATGCGGGCATGCACTTGCGCTTTCCTCCAGAGCAGTAGCAGCAGTGTCACGCAGTCCGCCGCGTGGATCAAAGGATCTATGGTTTTCCCTCGAGTCTTTCCCACGAGGCTTTCCCACGAGGCTTTCCCACAGGGCTGTCCCACGTGCACACGTGGTGGGAGTCGATCCTCGGCTTGAACGTCAAGGCAGTGCAGGGAAAACAGGTTCCTCTGGAATGGACTGACACATCTGGGGGACTCTTGGAATGGTGGCATGACGCTGGAGTTCCTCTCGCCTTTCCTGTGGAGAGCGCTTCCTCTTGAGATGCGACGGGAACGCCGGGAATTCTTTCCCTACGAAACAGGGCAAGGATCCCTCATCTCGAGCTAGGAGGCGGAAACGGGGCTCCCCTGGATGTTTGCGGGACACCACGTGCTTCCTCTTGAGTGCAGACGGGTAAGTCGGGGAACTTCTGGAGTTGCAGCAAGGGTGTGAAGGACCCTTTGGAAGTTCCAGTGGTTAGATGTGATTGGCCTCGAGAAGCCTCAGCGGAAATGGGCCTCATCTCGCTTGGAGGGCAAAACCTCCTGGATTTTCTCGAGGTGCGGCAGGTGCTCTCGACTTACGACGGGGACCACAGGGACCCGCTCTGGTGGCCTCAGGAAAGGCCAGTCCCCATGCGAGTTCCTCGGGGGCCTCTCGGGATTCCTCTCCCGTCGATGCCGGGGCCTAAGACCTTGTGTGGAGTCGGGGCCGGAACCTGAGGATTCCTCTCCAGTGCTGACATGGATCTTGGGGTACTTCTGGAGTCTCCCCAGGGGAGTCAGTCTTCGTCTCGAATGCGGGCATGCACTTGCGCTTTCCTCCAGAGCGGTAGCAGCAGTGTCACGCAGTCCGCCGCGTGGATCAAAGGATCTATGGTTTTCCCTCGAGTCTTTCCCACGAGGCTTTCCCACGAGGCTTTCCCACAGGGCTGTCCCACGTGCACACGTGGTGGGAGTCGATCCTCGGCTTGAACGTCAAGGCAGTGCAGGGAAAACAGGTTCCTCTGGAATGGACTGACACATCTGGGGGACTCTTGGAATGGTGGCACGACCCTGGAGTTCCTCTCGCCTTTCCTGTGGAGAGCGCCTCCTCTTGAGATGCGACGGGAACGCCGGGAATTCTTTCCCTACGAAACAGGGAAAGGATCCCTCATCTCGAGCTAGGAGGCGGAAACGGGGCTCCCCTGGATGTGTGCGGGACACCACGTGCTTCTTCTCGAGTGGAGACGGGTATGTCGGGCAACTTCTTGAGTTGCAGCAAGGGTGTGAAGGACCCTTTGGAAGTTCCAGTGGTTAGATGTGATTGGCCTCGAGAAGCCTCAGCGGAAATGGGCCTCATCTCGCCTGGAGGGCAAAACCTCCTGGATTTTCTCGAGTTGCGGCAGGTGCTCTCGACTTACGACGGGGACCTCAGGGAACCGCTCTGGTGGCCTCAGGAAAGGCCAGTCCCCATGCGAGTTCCTCGGGGGCCTCTCGGGATTCCTCTCCCGTCGATGCCGGGGCCTAAGACCTTGTGTGGAGTCGGGGCCGGAACCTGAGGATTCCTCTCCAGTGCTGACATGGATCTTGGGGTACTTCTGGAGTCTCCCCAGGGGAGTCAGTCCTCGTCTCGAATGCGGGCATGCACTTGCGCTTTCCTCCAGAGCGGTAGCAGCAGTGTCACGCAGTCCGCCGCGTGGATCAAAGGATCTATGGTTTTCCCTCGAGTCTTTCCCACGAGGCTTTCCCACGAGGCTTTCCCACAGGGCTGTCCCACGTGCACACGTGGTGGGAGTCGATCCTCGGCTTGAGCGTCAAGGCAGTGCAGGGAAAACAGGTTCCTCTGGAATGGACTGCCACATCTGGGGGACTCTTGGAATGGTGGCACGACCCTGGAGTTCCTCTCGCCTTTCCTGTGGAGAGCGCCTCCTCTTGAGATCCGACGGGAACGCCGGGAATTCTTTCCCTACGAAACAGGGAAAGGATCCCTCATCTCGAGCTAGGAGGCGGAAACGGGGCTCCCCTGGATGTGTGCGGGACAACACGTGCTTCCTCTCGAGTGGAGACGGGTATGTCGGGGAACTTCTTGAGTTGCAGCAAGGGTGTGAAGGACCCTTTGGAAGTTCCAGTGGTTAGATGTGATTGGCCTCGAGAAGCCTCAGCGGAAATGGGCCTCATCACGCCTGGAGGGCAAAACCTCCTGGATTTTCTCGAGTTGCGGCAGGTGCTCTCGACTTACGACGGGGACCTCAGGGACACGCTCTGGTGGCCTCAGGAAAGGCCAGTCCCCATGCGAGTTCCTCGGGGGCCTCTCGGGATTCCTCTCCCGTCGATGCCGGGGCCTAAGACCTTGTGTGGAGTCGGGGCCGGAACCTGAGGATTCCTCTCCAGTGCTGACATGGATCTTGGGGTACTTCTGGAGTCTCCCCAGGGGAGTCAGTCCTCGTCTCGAATGCGGGCATGCACTTGCGCTTTCCTCCAGAGCGGTAGCAGCAGTGTCACGCAGTCCGCCGCGTGGATCAAAGGATCTATGGTTTTCCCTCGAGTCTTTCCCACGAGGCTTTCCCACGAGGCTTTCCCACAGGGCTGTCCCACGTGCACACGTGGTGGGAGTCGATCCTCGGCTTGAACGTCAAGGCAGTGCAGGGAAAACAGGTTCCTCTGGAATGGACTGACACATCTGGGGGACTCTTGGAATGGTGGCACGACCCTGGAGTTCCTCTCGCCTTTCCTGTGGAGAGCGCCTCCTCTTGAGATGCGACGGCAACGCCGGGAATTCTTTCCCTACGAAACAGGGAAAGGATCCCTCATCTCGAGCTAGGAGGCGGAAACGGGGCTCCCCTGGATGTGTGCGGGACCCACGTGCTTCCTCTCGAGTGGAGACGGGTATGTCGGGGAACTTCTTGAGTTGCAGCAAGGGTGTGAAGGACCCTTTGGAAGTTCCAGTGGTTAGACGAGATTAGCCTCGAGAAGCCTCAGCGGAAATGGGCCTCATCTCGCCTGGAGGGCAAAACCTCCTGGATTTTCTCGAGTTGCGGCAGGTGCTCTCGACTTACGACGGGGACCTCAGGGACCCGCTCTGGTGGCTTCAGGAAAGGCCAGTCCCCATGCGAGTTCCTCGGGGGCCTCTCGGGATTCCTCTCCCGTCGATGCCGGGGCCTAAGACCTTGTGTGGAGTCGGGGCCGGAACCTGAGGATTCCTCTCCAGTGCTGACATGGATCTTGGGGTACTTCTGGAGTCTCCCCAGGGGAGTCAGTCCTCGTCTCGAATGCGGGCATGCACTTGCGCTTTCCTCCAGAGCAGTAGCAGCAGTGTCACGCAGTCCGCTGCGTGGATCAAAGGATCTATGGTTTTCCCTCGAGTCTTTCCCACGAGGCTTTCCCACGAGGCTTTCCCACAGGGCTGTCCCACGTGCACACGTGGTGGGAGTCGATCCTCGGCTTGAACGTCAAGGCAGTGCAGGGAAAACAGGTTCCTCTGGAATGGACTGACACATCTGGGGGACTCTTGGAATGGTGGCATGACGCTGGAGTTCCTCTCGCCTTTCCTGTGGAGAGCGCTTCCTCTTGAGATGCGACGGGAACGCCGGGAATTCTTTCCCTACGAAACAGGGCAAGGATCCCTCATCTCGAGCTAGGAGGCAGAAACGGGGCTCCCCTGGATGTTTGCGGGACACCACGTGCTTCCTCTTGAGTGCAGACGGGTAAGTCGGGGAACTTCTGGAGTTGCAGCAAGGGTGTGAAGGACCCTTTGGAAGTTCCAGTGGTTAGATGTGATTGGCCTCGAGAAGCCTCAGCGGAAATGGGCCTCATCTCGCTTGGAGGGCAAAACCTCCTGGATTTTCTCGAGGTGCGGCAGGTGCTCTCGACTTACGACGGGGACCACAGGGACCCGCTCTGGTGGCCTCAGGAAAGGCCAGTCCCCATGCGAGTTCCTCGGGGGCCTCTCGGGATTCCTCTCCCGTCGATGCCGGGGCCTAAGACCTTGTGTGGAGTCGGGGCCGGAACCTGAGGATTCCTCTCCAGTGCTGACATGGATCTTGGGGTACTTCTGGAGTCTACCCAGGGGAGTCAGTCTTCGTCTCGAATGCGGGCATGCACTTGCGCTTTCCGCCAGAGCGGTAGCAGCAGTGTCACGCAGTCCGCCGCGTGGATGAAAGGATCTATGTTTTTCCCTCGAGTCTTTCCCACGAGGCTTTCCCACGAGGCTTTCCCACAGGGCTGTCCCACGTGCACACGTGGTGGGAGTCGATCCTCGGCTTGAACGTCAAGGCAGTGCAGGGAAAACAGGTTCCTCTGGAATGGACTGACACATCTGGGGGACTCTTGGAATGGTGGCACGACCCTGGAGTTCCTCTCGCCTTTCCTGTGGAGAGCGCCTCCTCTTGAGATGCGACGGGAACGCCGGGAATTCTTTCCCTACGAAACAGGGCAAGGATCCCTCATCTCGAGCTAGGAGGCGGAAACGGGGCTCCCCTGGATGTGTGCGGGACCCACGTGCTTCCTCTCGAGTGGAGACGGGTATGTCGGGGAACTTCTTGAGTTGCAGCAAGGGTGTGAAGGACCCTTTGGATGTTCCAGTGGTTAGACGTGATTAGCCTCGAGAAGCCTCAGCGGAAATGGGCCTCATCTCGCCTGGAGGGCAAAACCTCCTGGATTTTCTCGAGTTGCGGCAGGTGCTCTCGACTTACGACGGGGACCTCAGGGACCCGCTCTGGTGGCCTCAGGAAAGGCCAGTCCCCATGCGAGTTCCTCGGGGGCCTCTCGGGATTCCTCTCCCGTCGATGCCGGGGCCTAAGACCTTGTGTGGAGTCGGGGCCGGAACCTGAGGATTCCTCTCCAGTGCTGACATGGATCTTGGGGTACTTCTGGAGTCTCCCCAGGGGAGTCAGTCCTCGTCTCGAATGCGGGCATGCACTTGCGCTTTCCTCCAGAGCGGTAGCAGCAGTGTCACGCAGTCCGCCGCGTGGATCAAAGGATCTATGGTTTTCCCTCGAGTCTTTCCCACGAGGCTTTCCCACAGGGCTGTCCCACGTGCAGACGTGGTGGGAGTCGATCCTCGGCTTGAACGTCAAGGCAGTGCAGGGAAAACAGGTTCCTCTGGAATGGACTGACACATCTGGGGGACTCTTGGAATGGTGGCACGACCCTGGAGTTCCTCTCGCCTTTCCTGTGGAGAGCGCCTCCTCTTGAGATGCGACGGGAACGCAGGGAATTCTTTCCCTATGAAACAGGGAAAGGATCCCTCATCTAGAGCTAGGAGGCGGAAACGGGGCTCCCCTGGATGTGTGCGGGACAACACGTGCTTCCTCTCGAGTGGAGACGGGTATGTCGGGGAACTTCTTGAGTTGCAGCAAGGGTGTGAAGGACCCTTTGGAAGTTCCAGTGGTTAGATGTGATTGGCCTCGAGAAGCCTCAGCGGAAATGGGCCTCATCACGCCTGGAGGGCAAAACCTCCTGGATTTTCTCGAGTTGCGGCAGGTGCTCTCGACTTACGACGGGGACCTCAGGGAACCGCTCTGGTGGCCTCAGGAAAGGCCAGTCCCCATGCGAGTTCCTCGGGGGCCTCTCGGGATTCCTCTCCCGTCGATGCCGGGGCCTAAGACCTTGTGTGGAGTCGGGGCCGGAACCTGAGGATTCCTCTCCAGTGCTGACATGGATCTTGGGGTACTTCTGGAGTCTCCCCAGGCGAGTCAGTCCTCGTCTCGAATGCGGGCATGCACTTGCGCTTTCCTCCAGAGCGGTAGCAGCAGTGTCACGCAGTCCGCCGCGTGGATCAAAGGATGTATGGTTTTCCCTCGAGTCTTTCCCACGAGGCTTTCCCACGAGGCTTTCCCACAGGGCTGTCCCACGTGCACACGTGGTGGGAGTCGATCCTCGGCTTGAACGTCAAGGCAGTGCAGGGAAAACAGGTTCCTCTGGAATGGACTGACACATCTGGGGGACTCTTGGAATGGTGGCACGACCCTGGAGTTCCTCTCGCCTTTCCTGTGGAGAGCGCCTCCTCTTGAGATGCGACGGGAACGCAGGGAATTCTTTCCCTACGAAACAGGGCAAGGATCCCTCATCTCGAGCTAGGAGGCGGAAACGGGGCTCCCCTGGATGTGTGCGGGACAACACGTGCTTCCTCTCGAGTGGAGACGGGTATGTCGGGGAACTTCTTGAGTTGCAGCAAGGGTGTGAAGGACCCTTTGGAAGTTCCAGTGGTTAGATGTGATTGGCCTCGAGAAGCCTCAGCGGAAATGGGCCTCATCACGCCTGGAGGGCAAAACCTCCTGGATTTTCTCGAGGTGCGGCAGGTGCTCTCGACTTACGACGGGGACCTCAGGGAACCGCTCTGGTGGCCTCAGGAAAGGCCAGTCCCCATGCGAGTTCCTCGGGGGCCTCTCGGGATTCCTCTCCCGTCGATGCCGGGGCCTTAGACCTTGTGTGGAGTCGGGGCCGGAACCTGAGGATTCCTCTCCAGTGCTGACATGGATCTTGGGGTACTTCTGGAGTCTCCCCAGGGGAGTCAGTCCTCGTCTCGAATGCGGGCATGCACTTGCGCTTTCCTCCAGAGCGGTAGCAGCAGTGTCACGCAGTCTGCCGCGTGGATCAAAGGATCTATGGTTTTCCCTCGAGTCTTTCCCACGAGGCTTTCCCACAGGGCTGTCCCACGTGCACACGTGGTGGGAGTCGATCCTCGGCTTGAACCTCAAGGCAGTGCAGGGAAAACAGTTTCCTCTGGAATGGACTGACACATCTGAGGGACTCTTGGAATTGTGGCACGACCCTGGAGTTCCTCTCGCCTTTCCTGTGGAGAGCGCCTCCTCTTGAGATGCGACGGGAATGCCGGGAATTCTTTCCCTACGAAACAGGGAAAGGATCCCTCATCTCGAGCTAGGAGGCGGAAACGGGGCTCCCCTGGATGTGTGCGGGACCCCACGTGCTTCCTCTCGAGTGGAGACGGGTATGTCGGGGAACTTCTTGAGTTGCAGCAATGGTGTGAAGGACCCTTTGGAAGTTCCAGTGGTTAGATGTGATTGGCCTCGAGAAGCCTCAGCGGAAATGGGCCTCATCTCGCCTGGAGGGCAAAACGTCCTGGATTTTCTCGAGTTGCGGCAGGTGCTCTCGACTTACGACGGGGACCTCAGGGACACGCTCTGGTGGCTTCAGGAAAGGCCAGTCCCCATGCGAGTTCCTCGGGGGCCTCTCGGGATTCCTCTCCCGTCGATGCCGGGGCCTAAGACCTTGTGTGGAGTCGGGGCCGGAACCTGAGGTTTCCTCTCCAGTGCTGACATGGATCTTGGGGTACTTCTGGAGTCTCCCCAGGGGAGTCAGTCCTCGTCTCGAATGCGGGCATGCACTTGCGCTTTCCTCCAGAGCGGTAGCAGCAGTGTCACGCAGTCCGCCGCGTGGATCAAAGGATCTATGTTTTTCCCTCGAGTCTTTCCCACGAGGCTTTCCCACGAGGCTTTCCCACAGGGCTGTCCCACGTGCACACGTGGTGGGGGTCGATCCTCGGCTTGAACGTCAAGGCAGTGCAGGGAAAACAGGTTCCTCTGGAATGGACTGACACATCTGGGGGACTCTTGGAATGGTGGCACGACCCTGGAGTTCCTCTCGCCTTTCCTGTGGAAAGCGCCTCCTCTTGAGATGCGACGGGAACGCAGGGAATTCTTTCCCTACGAAACAGGGCAAGGATCCCTCATCTCGAGCTAGGAGGCGGAAACGGGGCTCCCCTGGATGTGTGCGGGACAACACGTGCTTCCTCTCGAGTGGAGACGGGTATGTCGGGGAACTTCTTGAGTTGCAGCAAGGGTGTGAAAGACCCTTTGGAAGTTCCAGTGGTTAGATGTGATTGGCCTCGAGAAGCCTCAGCGGAAATGGGCCTCATCTCGCCTGGAGGGCAAAACCTCCTGGATTTTCTCGAGGTGCGGCAGGTGCTCAAGACTTACGACGGGAACCTCAGGGACCCGCTCTGGTGGCCTCAGGAAAGGCCAGTCCCCATGCGAGTTCCTCGGGGGCCTCTCGGGATTCCTCTCCCGTCGATGCCGGGGCCTAAGACCTTGTGTGGAGTCGGGGCCGGAACCTGAGGATTCCTCTCCAGTGCTGACATGGATCTTGGGGTACTTCTGGAGTCTCCCCAGGGGAGTCAGTCCTCGTCTCGAATGCGGGCATGCACTTGCGCTTTCCTCCAGAGCGGTAGCAGCAGTGTCACGCAGTCTGCCGCGTGGATCAAAGGATCTATGGTTTTCCTTCGAGTCTTTCCCTCGAGGCTTTCCCACTGGGCTGTCCCACGTGCACACGTGGTGGGAGTCGATCCTCGGCTTGAACGTCAAGGCAGTGCAGGGAAAACAGGTTCCTCTGGAATGGACTGACACATCTGGGGGACTCTTGGAATGGTGGCACGATCCTGGAGTTCCTCTCGCCTTTCCTGTGGAGAGCGCCTCCTCTTGAGATGCGACGGGAACGCCGGGAATTCTTTCCCTACGAAACAGGGAAAGGATCCCTCATCTCGAGCTAGGAGGCGGAAACGGGGCTCCCCTGGATGTGTGCGGGACACACGTGCTTCATCTCCAGTGGAGAAGGGTATGTCGGGGAACTTCTTGAGTTGCAGCAAGGGTGTGAAGGACCCTTTGGAAGTTCCAGTGGTTAGACGAGATTAGCCTCGAGAAGGCTCAGCGGAAATGGGCCTCATCTCGCCTGGAGGGCAAAACCTCCTGGATTTTCTCGAGTTGCGGCAGGTGCTCTCGACTTACGACGGGGACCTCAGGGACCCGCTCTGGTGGCATCAGGAAAGGCCAGTCCCCATGCGAGTTCCTCTGGGGATTCCTCTCCCGTCGATGCCAGGGCCTAAGACCTTGTGTGGAGTCGGGGCCGGAACCTGAGGATTCCTCTCCAGTGCTGACATGGATCTTGGGGTACTTCTGGAGTCTCCCCAGGGGAGTCAGTCCTCGTCTCGAATGCGGGCATGCACTTGCGCTTTCCTCCAGAGCGGTAGCAGCAGTGTCACGCAGTCCGCCGCGTGGATCAACGGATCTATGGTTTTCCCTCGAGTCTTTCCCACGAGGCTTTCCCACGAGGCTTTCCCACAGGGCTGTCCCACGTGCACACGTGGTGGGACTCGATCCTCGGCTTGAACGTCAAGGCAGTGCAGGGAAAACAGGTTCCTCTGGAATGGACTGACACATCTGGGGGACTCTTGGAATGGTGTCACGACCCTGGAGTTCCTCTCGCCTTTCCTGTGGAGAGCGCCACCTCTTGAGATGGGACGGGAACGCCGGGAATACTTTCCCTACGAAACAGGGAAAGGATCCCTCATCTCGAGCTAGGAGGCGGAAACGGTGCTCCCCTGGATTTGTGCGGGAACCCACGTGATTCCTCTCAAGTGGAGACGGGTATGTCGGGGAACTTCTTGAGTTGCAGCAATGGTGTGAAAGACCCTTTGGAAGTTCCAGTGGTTAGATGTGATTGGCCTCGAGAAGCCTCAGCGGAAATGGGCCTCATCTCGCCTGGAGGGCAAAACCTCCTGGATTTTCTCGAGTTGAGGCAGGTGCTCTCGACTTACGACGGGGACCTCAGGGAACCGCTCTGGTGGCCTCAGGAAAGGCCAGTCCCCATGCGAGTTCCTCGGGGGCCTCTCGGGATTCCTCTCCCGTCGATGCCGGGGCCTAAGACCTTGTGTGGAGTCGGGGCCGGAACCTGAGGATTCCTCTCCAGTGCTGACATGGATCTTGGGGTACTTCTGGAGTCTCCCCAGGGGAGTCAGTCCTCGTCTCGAATGCGGGCATGCACTTGCGCTTTCCTCCAGAGCGGTAGCAGCAGTGTCACGCAGTCTGCCGTGTGGATCAAAGGATCTATGGTTTTCCTTCGAGTCTTTCCCACGAGGCTTTCCCACTGGGCTGTCCCACGTGCACACGTGGTGGGAGTCGATCCTCGGCTTGAACGTCAAGGCAGTGCAGGGAAAACAGGTTCCTATGGAATGGACTGACACATCTGGGGGACTCTTGGAATGGTGGCACGACCCTGGAGTTCCTCTCGCCTTTCCTGTGGAGAGTGCCTCCTCTTGAGATGCGACGGGAACGCCGGGAATTCTTTCCCTACGAAACAGGGAAAGGATCCCTCATCTCGAGCTAGGAGGCGGAAACGGGGCTCCCCTGGATGTGTGCGGGACCCACGTGCTTCATCTCGAGTGGAGAAGGGTATGTCGGGGAACTTCTTGAGTTGCAGCAAGGGTGAGAAGGACCCTTTGGAAATTCCAGTTTTTAGACGAGATTAGCCTCGAGAAGGCTCAGCGGAAATGGGCCTCATCTCGCCTGGAGGGCAAAACCTCCTGGATTTTCTCGAGTTGCGGCAGGTGCTCTCGACTTACGACGGGGACCTCAGGGACCCGCTCTGGTGGCCTCAGGAAAGGCCAGTCCCCATGCGAGTTCCTCGGGGGCCTCTCGGGATTCCTCTCCCGTCGCTGCCGGGGCCTAAGACCTTGTGTGGAGTCGGGGCCGGAACCTGAGGATTCCTCTCCAGTGCTGACATGGATCTTGGGGTACTTCTGGAGTCTCCCCAGGGGAGTCAGTCCTCGTCTCGAATGCGGGCATGCACTTGCGCTTTCCTCCAGAGCGGTAGCAGCAGTGTCACGCAGTCCGCCGCGTGGATCAAAGGATCTATGGTTTTCCCTCGAGTCTTTCCCACGAGGCTTCCCCACGAGGCTTTCCCACAGGGCTGTCCCACGTGCACACGTGGTGGGAGTCGATCCTCGGCTTGAACATCAAGGCAGTGCAGGGAAAACAGGTTCCTCTGGAATGGACTGACACATCTGGGGGACTCTTGGAATGGTGGCATGACCCTGGAGTTCCTCTCGCCTTTCCTGTGGAGAGCGCCTCCTCTTGAGATGCGACGGGAACGCCGGGAATTCTTTCCCTACGAAACAGGGAAAGGATCCCTCATCTCGAGCTAGGAGGCGGAAACGGGGCTCCCCTGGATGTGTGCGGGACCCCACGTGCTTCCTCTCGAGTGCAGACGGGTATGTCGGGGAACTTCTTGAGTTGCAGCAAGGGTGTGAAGGACCCTTTGGAAGTTCCAGTGGTTAGATGTGATTGGCCTCTAGAAGGCTCAGCGGAAATGGGCCTCATCTCGCCTGGAGGGCAAAACCTCCTGGATTTTCTCGAGTTGTGGCAGGTGCTCTCGACTTACGACGGGGACCTCAGGGACCCGCTCTGGTGGCCTCAGGAAAGGCCAGTCCCCATGCGAGTTCCTCTGGGGCCTCTCGGGATTCCTTTCCCGTCGATGACGGTGCCAAAGACCTTGTGTGGAGTCGGGGCCGGAACCTGAGGATTCCTCTCCAGTGCTGACATGGATCTTGGGGTACTTCTGGAGTCTCCCCAGGGGAGTCAGTCCTCGTCTCGAATGCGGGCATGCACTTGCGCTTTCCTCCAGAGCGGTAGCAGCAGTGTCACGCAGTCCGCAGCGTGGATCAAAGGATCTATGGTTTTCCCTCGAGTCTTTCCCACGAGGCTTTCCCACAGGGCTGTCCCACGTGCACACGTGGTTGGAGTCGATCCTCGGCTTGAACGTCAAGGCAGTGCAGGGAAAACAGGTTCCTCTGGAATGGACTGACACATCTGGGGGACTCTTGGAATGGTTTCACGACCCTGGAGTTCCTCTCGCCTTTCCTGTGGAGAGCGCCTCCTCTTGAAATGCGACGGGAACGCCGGGAATTCTTTCCCTACGAAACAGGGAAAGGATCCCTCATCTCGAGCTAGGAGGCGGAAACGGGGCTCCCCTGGATGTGTGCGGGAACCCACGTGCTTCCTCTCGAGTGGAGACGGGTATGTCGGGGAACTTCTTGAGTTGCAGCAAGGGTGTGAAGGACCCTTTGGAAGTTCCAGTGGTTAGATGTGATTGGCCTCGAGAAGCCTCAGCGGAAATGGGCCTCATCTCGCCTGGAGGGCAAAACCTCCTGGATTTTCTCGAGTTGCGGCAGGTGCTCTCAACTTACGACGGGGACCTCAGGGACCCGCTCTGGTGGCCTCAGGAAAGGCCAGTCCCCATGCGAGTTCCTCGGGGGCCTCTCGGGATTCCTCTCCCGTCGATGCCGGGGCCTAAGACCTTGTGTGGAGTCGGGCCGGAACCTGAGCATTCTTCTCCAGTGCTGACATGGATCTTGGGGTACTTATGGAGTCTCCCCAGGGGCGTCAGTCCTCGTCTCGAATGCGGGCATGCACTTGCGCTTTCCTCCAGAGCGGTAGCAGCAGTGTCACGCAGTCCGCCGCGTGGATCAAAGGATCTATGGTTTTCCCTCGAGTCTTTCCCACGAGGCTTTCCCACGAGGCTTTCCCACAGGGCTGTCCCACGTGCACACGTGGTGGGAGTCGATCCTCGGCTTGAACGTCAAGGCAGTGCAGGGAAAACAGGTTCCTCTGGAATGGACTGACACATCTGGGGGACTCTTGGAATGGTGGCACGACCCTGGAGTTCCTCTCGCCTTTCCTGTGGAGAGCGCCTCCTCTTGAGATGCGACGGGAACGCCGGGAATTCTTTCCCTACGAAACAGGGAAAGGATCCCTCATCTCGAGCTAGGAGGCGGAAACGGGGCTCCCCTGGATGTGTACAGGGCTCCCCTGGATGTGTGCGGGACCCCACGTCCTTCCCCTCGAATGGAGAGGGGTATGTCGGGGAACTTCTTGAGTTGCAGCAAGGGTGTGAAGGACCCTTTGGAAGTTCCAGTGGTTAGATGTGATTAGCCTCGAGAAGCCTCAGCGGAAATGGGCCTCATCTCGCCTGGAGGGCAAAACCTCCTGGATTTTCTCGAGTTGCGGCAGGTGCCTTCGACTTTCGACGGGGACCTCAGGGAACCGCTCTGGTGGCGTCAGGAAAGGCCAGTCCCCATGCGAGTTCCTCTGGGGATTCCTCTTCCGTCGATGCCGGGGCCTAAGACCTTGTGTGGAGTCGGGGCCGGAACCTGAGGATTCCTCTCCAGTGCTGACATGGATCTAGGGGTACTTTTGGAGTCTCCCCAGGGGAGTCAGTCCTCGTCTCGAATGCGGGCATGCACTTGCGCTTTCCTCCAGAGCGGTAGCAGCAGTGTCACGCAGTCCGCCGCGTGGATCAAAGGATCTATGGTTTTCCCTCGAGACTTTCCCACGAGGCTTTCCCACGAGGCTTTCCCACAGGGCTGTCCCACGTGCACACGTGGTGTGTGTCGATCCTCGGCTTGAACGTCAAGGCAGTGCAGGGAAAACAGGTTCCTCTGGAATGGACTGACACATCTGGGGGACTCTAGGAATGGTGTCACGACCCTGGAGTTCCTCTCGCCTTTCCTGTGGAGAGCGCCTCCTCTTGAGATGCGACGGGAACGCCGGGAATTCTTTCCCTACGAAACAGGGAAAGGATCCCTCATCTCGAGCTAGGAGGCGGAAACGGGGCTCCCCTGGATGTGTGCGGGACCCCACGTGCTTCCCCTCGAGTGGAGACGGGTATGTCAGGGAACTTCTTGAGTTTCAGCAAGGGTGTGAAGGACCCTTTGGAAGTTCCAGTGGTTAGACGTGATTGGCCTCGAGAAGCCTCAGCGGAAATGGGCCTCATCTCGCCTGGAGGGCAAAACCTCCTGGATTTTCTCGAGTTGCGGCAGGTGCTCTCGACTTACGACGAGGACCTCAGGGACCCGCTCTGGTGGCCTCAGGAAAAGCCAGTCCCCATGCGAGTTCCTCGGGAGCCTCTCGGGATCCCTCTCCCGTCGATCCCGGGGCTTAAGACCTTGTGTGGAGTCGGGGCCGGAACCTGAGGATTCCTCTCCAGTGCTGACATGGATCTTGTGGTACTTCTGGAGTCTCCCCAGGGGAGTCAGTCCTCGTCTCGAATGCGGGCATGCACTTGCGCTTTCCTCCAGAGCGGTAGCAGCAGTGTCACGCAGTCCGCCGCGTGGATCAAAGGATCTATGGTTTTCCCTCGAGTCTTTCCCACGAGGCTTTCCCACGAGGCTTTCCCACAGGGCTGTCCCACGTGCACATGTGGTGGGAGTCGATCCTCGGCTTGAACGTCAAGGCAGTGCAGGGAAAACAGGTTCCTCTGGAATGGACTGACACATCTGGGGGACTCTTGGAATTGTGGCACGACCCTGGAGTTCCTCTCGCCTTTCCTGTAGAGAGCGCCTCCTCTTGAGATGCGACGGGAATGCCGGAAATTCTTTCCCTATGAAACAGGGAAAGGATCCCTCATCTCAAGCTAGGAGGCGGAAACGGGGCTCCCCTGGATGTGTGCGGGACCCACGTGCTTCCTCTCGAGTGAAGACGGGTATGCCGGGGAACTTCTTGAGTTGCAGCAAGGGTGTGAAGGACCCTTTGGAAGTTCCAGTGGTTAGACGTGATTGGCCTCGAGAAGCCTCAGCGGAAATGGGCCTCATCTCGCCTGGAGGGCAAAACCTCCTGGATTTTCTCGAGTTGCGGCAGGTGCTCTCGACTTACGACGGGGACCTCAGGGACCCGCTCTGGTGGCCTCAGGAAAGGCCAGTCCCCATGCGAGTTCCTCGGGGGCCTCTCGGGATTCCTCTCCCGTCGATGCCGGAGCCTAAGACCTTGTGTGGAGTCGGGGCCGGAACCTGAGGATTCCTCTCCAGTGCTGACATGGATCTTGGGGTACTTATGGAGTCTCCCCAGGGGAGTCAGTCCTCGTCTCGAATGCGGGCATGCACTTGCGCTTTCCTCCAGAGCGGTAGCAGCAGTGTCACGCAGTCCGCCGCGTGGATCAAAGGATCTATGGTTTTCCCTCGAGTCTTTCCCACGAGGCTTTCCCACGAGGCTTTCCCACAGGGCGGTCCCACGTGCACACGTGGTGGGACTCGATCCTCGGCTTGAACGTCAAGGCAGTGCAGGGAAAACAGGTTCCTCTGGAATGGACTGACACATCTGGGGGACTCTTGGAATGGTGTCACGACCCTGGAGTTCCTCTCGCCTTTCCTGTGGAGAGCGCCTCCTCTTGAGATGCGACGGGAACGCCGGGAATTCTTTCCCTACGAAACAGGGAAAGGATCCCTCATCTCGAGCTAGGAGGCGGAAACGGGGCTCCCCTGGATGTGTGCGGGACACCACGTGCTTCCTCTCGAGTGCAGACGGGTATGTCGGGGAACTTCTTGAGTTGCAGCAAGGGTGTGAAAGACCCTTTGGAAGTTCCACTGGTTAGATGTGATTGGCCTCGAGAAGCCTCAGCGGAAATGGGCCTCATCTCGCCTGGAGGGCAAAACCTCCTGGATTTTCTCGAGGTGCGGCAGGTGCTCTCGACTTACGACGGGGACCTCAGGGACCCGCTCTGGTGGCCTCAGGAAAGGCCAGTCCCCATGCGAGTTCCTCGGGGGCCTCTCGGGATTCCTCTCCCGTCGATGCCGGGGCCTAAGACCTTGTGTGGAGTCGGGGCCGGAACCTGAGGATTCCTCTCCAGTGCTGACATGGATCTTGGGGTACTTCTGGAGTCTCCCCAGGGGAGTCAGTCCTCGTCTCGAATGCGGGCATGCACTTGCGCTTTCCTCCAGAGCGGTAGCAGCAGTGTCACGCAGTCCGCCGCGTGGATCAAAGGATCTATGGTTTTCCCTCGAGTCTTTCCCACGAGGCTTTCCCACGAGGCTTTCCCACAGGGCTGTCCCACGTGCACACGTGGTGTGTGTCGATCCTCGGCTTGAACGTCAAGGCAGTGCAGGGAAAACAGGTTCCTCTGGAATGGACTGACACATCTGGGGGACTCTAGGAATGGTGTCACGACCCTGGAGTTCCTCTCGCCTTTCCTGTGGAGAGCGCCTCCTCTTGAGATGCGACGGGAACGCCGGGAATTCTTTCCCTACGAAACAGGGAAAGGATCCCTCATCTCGAGCTAGGAGGCGGAAACGGGGCTCCCCTGGATGTGTGCGGGACCCCACGTGCTTCCCCTCGAGTGGAGACGGGTATGTCAGGGAACTTCTTGAGTTGCAGCAAGGGTGTGAAGGACCCTTTGGAAGTTCCAGTGGTTAGATGTGATTGGCCTCGAGAAGCCTCAGCGGAAATGGGCCTCATCTGGCCTGGAGGGCAAAACCTCCTGGATTTTCTCGAGTTGCGGCAGGTGCTCTCGACTTACGACGAGGACCTCAGGGACCCGCTCTGGTGGCCTCAGGAAAGGCCATGGCCAGGCAAGTTCCACTGGGGCCTCTTGGGATTCCTCTCCCGTCGATGCCGGGGCCTAAGACCTTGTGTGGAGTCGGGACCGGAACCTGAGGATTCCTCTCCAGTGCTGACATGGATCTTGGGGTACTTCTGGAGTCTCCCCAGGGGAGTCAGTCCTCGTCTCGAATGCGGGCATGCACTTGCGCTTTCCTCCAGAGCGGTGGCAGCAGTGTCACGCAGTCCGCCGCGTGGATCAAAGGATCTATGGTTTTCCCTCGAGTCTTTCCCACGAGGCTTTCCCACGAGGCTTTCCCACAGGGCTGTCCCACGTGCACACGTGGTGGAAGTCGATCCTCGGCTTGAACGTCAAGGCAGTGCAGGGAAAACAGTTTCCTCTGGAATGGACTGACACATCTGGGGGACTCTTGGAATGGTGGCACGACCCTGGAGTTCCTCTCGCCTTTCCTGTGGAGAGCGCCTCCTCTTGAGATGCGACGGGAACGACGGGAATTCTTTCCCTACGAAACAGGGCAAGGATCCCTCATCTCGAGCTAGGAGGCGGAAACGGGGCTCCCCTGGATGTGTGCGGGACCCACGTGCTTCCTCTCGAGTGGAGACGGGTATGTCGGGGAACTTCTTGAGTTGCAGCAAGGGTGTGAAGGACCCTTTGGAAGTTCCAGTGGTTAGATGTGATTGGCCTCGAGAAGCCTCAGCGGAAATGGGCCTCATCTCGCCTGGAGGGCAAAACCTCCTGGATTTTCTCGAGTTGCGGCAGGTGCTCTCGACTTACGACGGGGACCTCAGGGACCCGCTCTGGTGGCCTCAGGAAAGGCCAGTCCCCATGCGAGTTCCTCGGGGGCCCCTCGGGATTCCTCTCCCGTCGATGCCGGGGCCTAAGACCTTGTGTGGAGTCGGGGCCGGACCCTGAGGATTCCTCTCCAGTGCTGACATGGATCTTGGGGTACTTCTGGAGTCTCCCCAGGGGAGTCAGTCCTCGTCTCGAATTCGGGCATGCACTTGCGCTTTCCTCCAGAGCGGTAGCAGCAGTGTCACGCAGTCTGCCGCGTGGATCAAAGGATCTATGGTTTTCCCTCGAGTCTTTCCCACGAGGCTTTCCCACAGGGCTGTCCCACGTGCACACGTGGTGGGAGTCGATCCTCGGCTTGAACGTCAAGGCAGTGCAGGGAAAACAGGTTCCTCTGGAATGGACTGACACATCTGGGGGACTCTTGGAATGGTGGCACGACCCTGGAGTTCCTCTCGCCTTTCCTGTGGAGAGCGCCTCCTCTTGAGATGCGACGGGAATGCCGGGAATTCTTTCCCTACGAAACAGGGAAAGGATCCCTCATCTCGAGCTAGGAGGCGGAACCGGGGCTCCCCTGGATGTGTGCGGGACCCACGTGCTTCCTCTCGAGTGGAGACGGGTATGTCGGGGAACTTCTTGAGTTGCAGCAAGGGTGTGAAGGACCCTTTGGAAGTTCCAGTGGTTAGACGTGATTGGCCTCGAGAAGCCTCAGCGGAAATGGGCCTCATCTCGCCTGGAGGGCAAAACCTCCTGGATTTTCTCGAGTTGCGGCAGGTGCTCTCGACTTACGACGGGGACCTCAGGGACCCGCTCTGGTGGCCTCAGGAAAGGCCAGTCCCCATGCGAGTTCCTCGGGGGTCTCTCGGGATTCCTCTCCCGTCGATGCCGGGGCCTAAGACCTTGTGTGGAGTCGGGGCCGGAACCTGAGGATTCCTCTCCAGTGCTGACATGGATCTTGGGGTACTTCTGGAGTCTCCCCAGGGGACTCAGTCCTCGTCTCGAATGCGGACATGCACTTGCGCTTTCCTCCAGAGCGGTAGCAGCAGTGTCACGCAGTCCGCCGCGTGGATCAAAGGATCTATGGTTTTCCCTCGAGTCTTTCCCACGAGGCTTTCCCACGAGGCTTTCCCACAGGGCTGTCCCACGTGCACACGTGGTGGGAGTCGATCCTCGGCTTGAACGTCAAGGCAGTACAGGGAAAACAGGTTCCTCTGGAATGGACTGACACATCTGGGGGACTCTTGGAATGGTGGCACGACCCTGGAGTTCCTCTCGCCTTTCCTGTGGAGAGCGCCTCCTCTTGAGATGCGACGGGAACGCCGGGAATTCTTTCCCTACGAAACAGGGAAAGGATCCCTCATCTCGAACTAGGAGGCGAAACGGGGCTCCCCTGGATGTGTGTGGGACACCACGTGCTTCCTCTCGAGTGGAGACGGGTATGTCGGGGAACTTCTTGAGTTGCAGCAATGGTGTGAAGGACCCTTTGGATGTTCCAGTGGTTAGATGTGATTGGCCTCGAGAAGCCTCAGCGGAAATGGGCCTCATCTCACCTGGAGTGCAAAACCTCCTGGATTTTCTCGAGTTGCGGCAGGTGCTCTCGACTTACGACGGGGACCTCAGGGACCCGCTCTGGTGGCCTCAGGAAAGGCCAGTCCCCATGCGAGTTCCTCGGGGGTCTCTCGGGATTCCTCTCCCGTCGATGCCGGGGCCTAAGACCTTGTGTGGAGTCGGGGCCGGAACCTGAGGATTCCTCTCCAGTGCTGACATGGATCTTGGGGTACTTCTGGAGTCTCCCCAGGGGAGTCAGTCCTCGTCTCGAATGCGGGCATGCACTTGCGCTTTCCTCCAGAGCGGTAGCAGCAGTGTCACGCAGTCCGCCGCCTGGATCAAAGGATCTATGGTTTTCCATCGAGTCTTTCCCACGAGACTTTCCCACGAGGCTTTCCCACAGGGCTGTCCCACGTGCAGACGTGGTGGGAGTCGATCCTCGGCTTGAACGTCAAGGCAGTGCAGGGAAAACAGGTTCCTCTGGAATGGACTGACACATCTGGGGGACTCTTGGAATGGTGGCATGACCCTGGAGTTCCTCTCCTCTTTCCTGTGGAGAGCGCCTCCTCTTGAGATGTGATGAGAACGCCGGGAATCCTTTCCCTACGAAACAGGGAAAGGATCCCTCATCTCGAGCTAGGAGGCGGAAACGGGGCTCCCCTGGATGTGTGCGGGACCCACGTGCTTCCTCTCGAGTGGAGACGGGTATGTGGGGGAACTTCTTCAGTTGCAGTAAGGGTGTGAAGGACCCTTTGGAAGTTCCAGTGGTTAGACGTGATTAGCCTCGAGAAGCCTCAGCGGAAATGGGCCTCATCTCGCCTGGAGGGCAAAACCTCCTGGATTTTCTCGAGTTGCGGCAGGTGCTCTAGACTTACGACGGGGACCTCAGGGACCCGCTCTGGTGGCCTCAGGAAAGGCCAGTCCCCATGCGAGTTCCTCGGGGGCCTCTCGGGATTCCTCTCCCGTCGATGCCGGGGCCTAAGACCTTGTGTGGAGTCGGGGCCGGAACCTGAGGATTCCTCTCCAGGGCTGACATGGATCTTGGGGTACTTCTGGAGTCTCCCCAGGGGAGTCAGTCCTCGTCTCGAATGCGGGCATGCACTTGCGCTTTCCTCCAGAGCGGTAGCAGCAGTGTCACGCAGTCCGCCGCGTGGATCAAAGGATCTATGGTTTTCCCTCGAGTCTTTCCCACGAGGCTTTCCCACAGGGCTGTCCCACGTGCACACGTGGTGGGAGTCGATCCTCGGCTTGAACGTCAAGGCAGTGCAGGGAAAACAGGTTCCTCTGGAATGGACTGACACATCTGGTGGACTCTTGGAATGGTGACACGACCCTGGAGTTCCTCTCGCCTTTCCTGTGGAGAGCGCCTCCTCTTGAGATGCGACGGGAACGCCGGGAATTCTTTCCCTACGAAACAGGGAAAGGATCCCTAATCTCGAGCTAGGAGGCGCAAACGGGGCTCCCCTGGATGTGTGCGGGAACCCACGTGCTTCCTCTCGAGTGGAGACGGGTATGTCGGGGAACTTCTTGAGTTGCAGCAATGGTGTGAAGGAACCTTTGGAAGTTCCAGTGGTTAGATGTGATTGGCCTCGAGAAGCCTCAGCGGAAATGGGCCTCATCTCACCTGGAGTGCAAAACCTCCTGGATTTTCTCGAGTTGCGGCAGGTGCTCTCGACTTACGACGGGGACCTAAGGGACCAGCTCTGGTGGCCTCAGGAAAGGTCAGTCCCCATGCGAGTTCCTCGGGGGTCTCTCGGGATTCCTCTCCCGTCGATGCCGGGGCCTAAGACCTTGTGTGGAGTCGGGGCCGGAACCTGAGGATTCCTCTCCAGTGCTGACATGGATCTTGGGGTACTTCTGGAGTCTCCCCAGGGGAGTCAGTCCTCGTCTCGAATGCGGGCATGCACTTGCGCTTTCCTCCAGAGCGGTAGCAGCAGTGTCACGCAGTCCGCCGCGTGGATCAAAGGATCTATGGTTTTCCATCGAGTCTTTCCCACGAGACTTTCCCACGAGGCTTTCCCACAGGGCTGTCCCACGTGCAGACGTGGTGGGAGTCGATCCTCGGCTTGAACGTCAAGGCAGTGCAGGGAAAACAGGTTCCTCTGGAATGGACTGACACATCTGGGGGACTCTTGGAATGGTGGCATGACCCTGGAGTTCCTCTCGCCTTTCCTGTGGAGAGCGCCTCCTCTTGAGATGTGATGAGAACGCCGGGAATCCTTTCCCTACGAAACAGGGAAAGGATCACTCATCTCGAGCTAGGAGGCGGAAACGGGGCTCCCCTGGATGTGTGCGGGACCCACGTGCTTCCTCTCGAGTGGAGACGGGTATGTGGGGGAACATCTTCAGTTGCAGTAAGGGTGTGAAGGACCCTTTGGAAGTTCCAGTTGTTAGACGTGATTAGCCTCGAGAAGCCTCAGCGGAAATGGGCCTCATCTCGCCTGGAGGGCAAAACCTCCTGGATTTTCTCGAGTTGCGGCAGGTGCTCTAGACTTACGACGGGGACCTCAGGGACCCGCTCTGGTGGCCTCAGGAAAGGCCAGTCCCCATGCGAGTTCCTCGGGGGCCTCTCGGGATTCCTCTCCCATCGATGCCGGGGCCTAAGACCTTGTGTGGAATCGGTGCCGGAACCTGAGGATTCCTCTCCAGAGCTGACATGGATCTTGGGGTACTTCTGGAGTCTCCCCAGGGGAGTCAGTCCTCGTCTCGAATGCGGGCATGCACTTGCGCTTTCCTCCAGAGCGGTAGCAGCAGTGTCACGCAGTCCGCCGCGTGGATCAAAGGATCTATGGTTTTCCCTCGAGTCTTTCCAACGAGGCTTTCCCACGAGGCTTTCCCACAGGGCGGCCCAACGTGCACACGTGGTGGGAGTCGATCCTCGGCTTGAACGTCAAGGCAGTGCAGGGAAAACAGGTTCCTCTGGAATGGACTGACACATCTGGGGGACTCTTGGAATGGTGGCACGACCCTGGAGTTCCTCTCGCCTTTCCTGTGGAGAGCGCCTCCTCTTGAGATGCGACGAGAACGCCGGGAATTCTTTCCCTACGAAACAGGGAAAGGATCCCTGATCTCGAGCTAGGAGGCGGAAACGGGGCTCCCCTGGTTGTGTGCGGGACCCACGTGCTTCCTCTCGAGTGGAGACGGGTATGTCGGGGAACTTCTTGAGTTGCAGAAAGGGTGTGAAGGACCCTTTGGAAGTGCCAGTGGTTAGACGTGATTAGCCTCGAGAAGCCTCAGCGGAAATGGGCCTCATCTCGCCTGGAGGGCAAAACCTCGTGGATTTTCTCGAGTTGAGGCAGGTGCTCTCGACGTACAACGGGGACCTCAGGGACCCGCTCTGGTGGCCTTAGGAAAGGCCAGTACCCATGCGAGTTCCTCGGGGGCCTCTCGGGATTCCTCTCCCGTCGATGCCGGGGCCTAAGACCTTGTGTGGAGTCGGGGCCGGAACCTGAGGATTCCTCTCCAGGGCTGACATGGATCTTGGGGTACTTCTGGAGTCTCCCCAGGGGAGTCAGTCCTCGTCTCGAATGCGGGCATGCACTTGTGCTTTCCTCCAGAGCGGTAGCAGCAGTGTCACGCAGTCCGCCGCGTGGATCAAAGGATCTATGGTTTTCCCTCGAGTCTTTCCCACGAGGCTTTCGCACAGGGCTGTCCCACGTGCACACGTGGTGGGAGTCGATCCTCGGCTTGAACGTCAAGGCAGTGCAGGGAAAACAGGTTCCTCTGGAATGGACTGACACATCTGGGGGACTCTTGGAATGGTGTCACGACCCTGGAGTTCCTCTCGCCTTTCCTGTGGAGAGTGCCTCCTCTTGAGATGCGACGGGAACGCCGGGAATTCTTTCCCTACGAAACAGGGAAAGGATCCCTCATCTCGAGTTAGGAGGCGGAAACGGGGCTCCCCTGGATGTGTGCGGGACCCCCGTGCTTCCTCTCGAGTGGAGACGGGTATGTCGGGGAACTTCTTGAGTTGCAGCAATGGTGTGAAGGACCCTTTGGAAGTTCCAGTGGTTAGATGTGATTGGCCTCGAGAAGCCTCAGCGGAAATGGGCCTCATCTCGCCTGGAGGGCAAAACCTCCTGATTTTCTCGAGTTGTGGCAGGTGCTCTCGACTTACGACGGGGATCTCAGGGAACCGCTCTGGTGGCCTCAGGCAAGGCCAGTCCCCATGCGAGTTCCTCGGGGGCGTCTCGGGATTCCTCTCCCGTCGATGCCGGGGCCTAAGACCTTGTGTGGAGTCGGGGCCGGAACCTGAGGATTCCTCTCCAGGGCTGACATGGATCTTGGGGTACTTCTGGAGTCTCCCCAGGGGAGTCAGTC
This sequence comes from Ovis canadensis, assembly GCF_042477335.2. Classification (NCBI taxonomy): domain Eukaryota; kingdom Metazoa; phylum Chordata; class Mammalia; order Artiodactyla; family Bovidae; genus Ovis; species Ovis canadensis. Next base: position 10,718,346 of record NC_091262.1, read on the forward strand.
CTCGTCTCGAATGCGGGCATGCACTTGCGCTTTCCTCCAGAGCGGTAGCAGCTGTGTCACGCAGTCCGCCGCGTGGATCAAAGGATCTATGGTTTTCCCTCGAGTCTTTCCCACGAGGCTTTCCCACGAGGCTTTCCCACAGGGCTGTCCCACGTGCACACGTGGTGGGAGTCGATCCTCGGCTTGAACGTCATGGCAGTGCAGGGAAAACAGGTTCCTCTGGAATGAACTGACACATCTGGGGGACTCTTGGAATGGAGGCACGACCCTGGAGTTCCTCTCGCCTTTCCTGTGGAGAGCGCCTCCTCTTGAGATGCGACGGGAAAGCCGGGAATTCTTTCCCTACGAAACAGGGAAAGGATCCCTCATCTCGAGCTAGGAGGCGGAAACGGGGCTCCCCTGGATGTGTGCGGGACACCACGTGCTTCCTCTAGAGTGGAGACGGGTATGTCGGGGAACTTCTTGAGTTGCAGCAAGCGTGTGAAGGACCCTTTGGAAGTTCCAGTGGTTAGATGTAATTGGCGTCGAGAAGCCTCAGCGGAAATGGGCCTCATCTGGCCTGGAGGGCAAAACCTCCTGGATTTTCTCGAGTTGCGGCAGGTGCTCTCGACTTACGACGGGGACCTCAGGGACCCGCTCTGGTGGCCTCAGGAAAGGCCAGTCCCCATGCGAGTTCCTCGGGGGCCTCTCGGGATTCCTCTCCCGTCGATGCCGGGGCCTAAGACCTTGTGTGGAGTCGTGGCCGGAACATGAGGATTCCTCTCCAGTGCTGACATGGATCTTGGGGTACTTCTGGAGTCTCCCCAGGGGAGTCAGTCCTCGTCTCGAATGCGGGCATGCACATGCGCTTTCCTCCAGAGCGGTAGCAGCAGTGTCACGCAGTCCGCCGCGTGGATCTAAGGATCTTTGGTTTTCCCTCGAGTCTTTCCCACGAGGCTTTCCCACGAGGCTTTCCCACAGGGCTGTCCCACGTGCACACGTGGTGGGAGTCGATCCTCGGCTTGAACGTCAAGGCAGTGCAGGGAAAACAGGTTCCTCAGGAATGGACTGACATATCTGGGGGACTCTTGGAATGGTGTCTCGACCCTGGAGTTCCTCTCGCCTTTCCTGTGGAGAGCGCCTCCTCTTGAGATGCGACGGGAACGCCGGGAATTCTTTCCCTACGAAACAGGGAAAGGATCCCTCATCTCGAGCTAGGAGGCGGAAACGGGGCTCCCCTGGATGTGTGCGGGAACCCACGTGATTCCTCTCTAGTGGAGACGGGTATGTCGGGGAACTTCTTGAGTTGCAGCAATGGTGTGAAGGACCCTTTGGAAGTTCCAATGGTTAGATGTGATTGGCCTCGAGAAGCCTCAGCGGAAATGGGCCTCATCTCGCCTGGAGGGCAAAACCTCCTGGATTTTCTCGAGTTGCGGCAGGTGCTCTCGACTTACGACGGGGACCTCAGGGACCCGCTCTGGTGGCCTCAGGAAAGGCCAGTCCCCATGCGAGTTCCTCGGGGGCCTCTCGGGATTCCTCTCCCGTCGATGCCGGGGCCTAAGACCTTGTGTGGAGTCGGGGCCGGAACCTGAGGATTCCTCTCCAGTGCTGACATGGATCTTGGGGTACTTCTGGAGTATCCCCAGGGGAGTCAGTCCTCGTCTCGAATGCGGGCATGCACTTGCGCTTTCCTCCAGAGCGGTAGCAGCAGTGTCACGCAGTCCGCCGCGTGGATCAAAGGATCTATGGTTTTCCCTCGAGTCTTTCCCCCGAGGCTTTCCCACGAGGCTTTTCCACAGGGCTGTCCCACGTGCACACGTGGTGGGAGTCGATCCTCGGCTTGAACGTCAAGGCAGTGCAGGGAAAACAGGTTCCTCTGGAATGGACTGACACATCTGGGGGACTCTTGGAATGGTGGCACGACCCTGGAGTTCCTCTCGCCTTTCCTGTGGAGAGCGCCTCCTCTTGAGATGGGACGGGAACGCCGGGAATTCTTTCCCTACGAAACAGGGAAAGGATCCCTCATCTCGAGCTTGTAGGTGGAAACAGGGCTCCCCTGGATGTGTGCGGGACACCACGTGCTTCCTCTCGAGTGGAGACGGGTATGTCGGGGAACTTCTTGAGTTGCAGCAATGGTGTGAAGGACCCTTTGGAAGTTCCAGTGGTTAGATGTGATTGGCCTCGAGAAGCCTCAGCGGAAATGGGCCTCATCTCACCTGGAGGGCAAAACCTCCTGGATTTTCTCGAGTTGCGGCAGGTGCTCTCGACTTACGACGGGGACCTCAGGGACCCGCTCTGGTGGCCTCAGGAAAGGCCAGTCCCCATGCGAGTTCCTCGGGGGTCTCTCGGGATTCCTCTCCCGTCGATGCCGGGGCCTAAGACCTTGTGTGGAGTCGGGGCCGGAACCTGAGGATTCCTCTCCATTGCTGACATGGATCTTGGGGTTCTTCTGGAGTCTCCCCAGGGGAGTCAGTCCTCGTCTCGAATGCGGGCATGCACTTGCGCTTTCCTCCAGAGCGGTAGCAGCAGTGTCACGCAGTCCGCCGCGTGGATCAAAGGATCTATGGTTTTCCCTCGAGTCTTTCCCACGAGGCTTTCCCACGAGGCTTTCCCACAGGGCTGTCCCACGTGCAGACGTGGTGGGAGTCGATCCTCGGCTTGAACGTCAAGGCAGTGCAGGGAAAACAGGTTCCTCTGGAATGGACTGACACATCTGGGGGACTCTTGGAATGGTGTCACGACCCTGGAGTTCCTCTCGCCTTTCCTGTGGAGAGCGCCTCCTCTTGAGATGCGACGGGAACGCCGGGAATTCTTTCCCTGCGAAACAGGGAAAGGATCCCTCATCTCGAGCTAGGAGGCGGAAACGGGGTTCCCCTGGATGTGTGCGGGACACCACTTGCTTCCTCGCGAGTGGAGACGGGTATGTCGGGGAACTTCTTGAGTTGCAGCAAGGGTGTGAAGGACCCTTTGAAGTTCCAGTGGTTAGATGTGATTGGCCTCGAGAAGCCTCAGCGGAAATGGGCCTCATCTCGCCTGGAGGGCAAAACCTCCTGGATTTTCTCGAGTTGTGGCAGGTGCTCTCGACTTACGACGGGGACCTCAGGGAACCGCTCTGGTGGCCTCAGGACAGGCCAGTCCCCATGCGAGTTCCTCGGGGGCGTCTCGGGATTCCTCTCCCGTCGATTCCGGGGCCTAAGACCTTGTGTGGAGTCGGGGCCGGAACCTGAGGATTCCTCTCCAGTGCTGACATGGATCTTGGGGTACTTCTGGAGTCTCCCCAGGGGAGTCAGTCCTCGTCTCGAATGCGGGCATGCACTTGTGCTTTCCTCCAGAGCGGTAGCAGCAGTGTCACGCAGTCCGCCGCGTGGATCAAAGATCTATGGTTTTCCCTCGAGTCTTTCCCACGAGGCTTTCCCACGAGGCTTTCCCACAGGGCTGTCCCACGTGCACACGTGGTGGGAGTCGATCCTCGGCTTGAACGTCAAGGCAGTGCAGGGAAAACAGGTTCCTCTGGAATGGACTGACTCATCTGGGGGACTCTTGGAATGGTGGCACGACCCTGGAGTTCCTCTCGCCTTTCCTGTGGAGAGCGCCTCCTCTTGAGATGCGACGGGAACGCCGGGAAATCTTTCCCTAAGAAGCAGGAAAAGGATCCCTCATCTCGAGCTAGGAGGCGGAAACGGGGCTCCCCAGGATGTGTGCGGGACACCACGTGCTTCCTCTCGAGTGCAGACGGGTATGTCGGGGAACTTCTTGAGTTGCAGCAAGGGTGTGAAGGACCCTTTGGAAGTTCCAGTGGTTAGATGTGATTGGCCTCGAGAAGCCTCAGCGGAAATGGGCCTCATCTCGCCTGGAGGGCAAAACGTCCTGGATTTTCTCGAGTTGCGGCAGGTGCTCTCGACTTACGACGGGGACCTCAGGGACCCGCTCTGGTGGCCTCAGGAAAGGCCTGTCCCCATGCGAGTTCCTCGGGGGCCTCTCGGGATTCCTCTCCCGTCGATGCCGGGGCCTAAGACCTTGTGTGGAGTCGGGGCCGGAACCTGAGGATTCCTCTCCAGTGCTGACATGGATCTTGGGGTACTTCTGGAGTCTCCCCAGGGGAGTCAGTCCTCGTCTCGAATGCGGGCATGCACTTGCGCTTTCCTCCAGAGCGGTAGCAGCAGTGTCACGCAGTCCGCTGCGTGGATCAAAGGATCTATGGTTTTCCCTCGAGTCTTTCCCACGAGGCTTTCCCACGAGGCTTTCCCACAGGGCTGTCCCACGTGCACACGTGGTGGGAGTCGATCCTCGGCTTGAACGTCAAGGCAGTGCAGGGAAAACAGGTTCCTCTGGAATGGACTGACACATCTGGGGGACTCTTGGAATGGTGTCACGACCCTGGAGTTCCTCTCGCCTTTCCTGTGGAGAGCGCCTCCTCTTGAGATGCGACGGGAACGCCGGGAATTCTTTCCCTACGAAACAGGGAAAGGATCCCTCATCTCGAGCTAGGAGGCGTAAACGGGGCTCCCCTGGATGTGTGCGGGACCCCACGTGCTTCCTCTCGAGTGCAGACGGGTATGTCGGGGAACTTCTTGAGTTTCAGGAATGGTGTGAAGGACCCTTTGGAAGTTCCAGTGGTTAGATGTGATTGGCCTCGAGATGCCTCAGCGGAAATGGGCCTCATCTCGCCTGGAGGGCAAAACCTCCTGGATTTTCTCGAGTTGCGGCAGGTGCTCTCGACTTACGACGGGGACCTCAGGGAACCGCTCTGGTGGCCTCAGGAAAGGCCAGTCTCCATGCGAGTTCCTCGGGGGCCTCTCGGGATTCCTCTCCCGTCGATGCCGGGGCCTAAGACCTTGTGTGGAGTCGGGGCCGGAACCTGAGGATTCCTCTCCAGTGCTGACATGGATCTTGGGGTACTTCTGGAGTCTCCCCAGGGGAGTCAGTCCTCGTCTCGAATGCGGGCATGCACTTGCGCTTTCCTCCAGAGCGGTAGCAGCAGTGTCACGCAGTCCGCCGCGTGGATCAAAGGATCTATGGTTTTAACTCGAGTCTTTCCCACGAGGCTTTCCCACGAGGCTTTCCCACAGGGCTGTCCCACGTGCACACGTGGTGGGAGTCGATCCTCGGCTTGAACGTCAAGGCAGTGCAGGGAAAACAGGTTCCTCTGGAATGGACTGACACATCTGGGGGACTCTTGGAATGGTGTCACGACCCTGGAGTTCCTCTCGCCTTTCCTGTGGAGAGCGCCTCCTCTTGAGATGCGACGGGAACGCCGGGAATTCTTTCCCTACGAAACAGGGAAAGGATCCCTCATCTCGAGCTAGGAGGCGAAACGGGGCTCCCCTGGATGTGTGCGGGACACCACGTGCTTCCTCTCGAGTGGAGACGGGTATGTCGGGGAACTTCTTGAGTTGCAACAAGGGTGTGAAGGACCCTTTGGAAGTTCCAGTGGTTAGACGTGATTGGCCTCGAGAAGCCTCAGCGGAAATGGGCCTCATCTCGCCTGGAGGGCAAAACCTCCTGGATTTTCTCGAGTTGCGGCAGGTGCTCTCGACTTACGACGGGGACCTCAGGGAACCGCTCTGGTGGCCTCAGGAAAGGCCAGTCCCCATGCGAGTTCCTCGGGGGCGTCTCGGGATTCCTCTCCCGTCGATGCCGGGGCCTAAGACCTTGGGTGGAGTCGGGGCCGGAACCTGAGGATTCCTCTCCAGTGCTGACATGGATCTTGGGGTACTTTTGGAGTCTCCCCAGGGGAGTCAGTCCTCGTCTCGAATGCGGGCATGCACTTGCGCTTTCCTCCAGAGCGGTAGCAGCAGTGTCACGCAGTCTGCGCGTGGATCAAAGGATCTATGGTTTTCCCTCGAGTCTTTCCCACGAGGCTTTCCCACGAGGCTTTCCCACAGGGCTGTCCCACGTGCGCACGTGGTGGGAGTCGATCCTCGGCTTGAACGTCAAGGCAGTGCAGGGAAAACAGGTTCCTCTGGAATGGACTGACACATCTGGGGGACACTTGGAATGGTGGCACGACCCTGGAGTTCCTCTCGCCTTTCCTGTGGAGAGCGCCTCCTCTTGAGATGCGACGGGAACGCCGGAAATTCTTTCCCTACGAAACAGGGAAAGGATCCCTCATCTCGAGCTAGGAGGCGGAAACGGGGCTCCCCTGGATGTGTGCGGGACACCACATGCTTCCTCTCGAGTGGAGACGGGTATGTCGGGGAACTTCTTGAGTTGCAGCAAGGGTGTGAAGGACCCTTTGGAAGTTCCAGTGGTTAGATGTGATTGGCCTCGAGAAGCCTCAGCGGAAATGGGCCTCATCTCGCCTGGAGGGCAAAACCTCCTGGATTTTCTCGAGTTGCGGCAGGTGCTCTCGACTTACGACAGGGACCTCAGGGAACCGCTCTGGTGGCCTCAGGAAAGGCCAGTCGCCATGCGAGTTCCTCGGAGGCGTCTCGGGATTCCTCTCCCGTCGATGCCGGGGCCTAAGACCTTGTGTGGAATCGGGGCCGGAACCTGAGGATTCCTCTCCAGTGCTGACATGGATCTTGGGGTACTTCTGGAGTCTCCCCAGGGGAGTCAGTCCTCGTCTCGAATGCGGGCATGCACTTGCGCTTTCCTCCAGAGCGGTAGCAGCAGTGTCACGCAGTCCGCCGCGTGGATCAAAGGATCTATGGTTTTCCCTCGAGTCTTTCCCACGAGGCTTTCCCACGAGGCTTTCCCACAGGGCTGTCCCACGTGCACACGTGGTGGGAGTCGATCCTCGGCTTGAACGTCAAGGCAGTGCAGGGAAAACAGGTTCCTCTGGAATGGACTGACACATCTGGGGGACTCTTGGAATGGTGTCACGACCCTGGAGTTCCTCTCGCCTTTCCTGTGGAGAGCGCCTCCTCTTGAGATGCGACGGGAACGCCGGGAATTCTTTCCCTACGAAACAGGGAAAGGATCCCTCATCTCGAGCTAGGAGGCGGAAACGGGGCTCCCCTGGATGTGTGCGGGACACCATATGCTTCCTCTCGAGTGGAGACGGGTATGTCGGGGAACTTCTTGAGTTGCAGCAAGGGTGTGAAGGACCCTTTGGAAGTTCCAGTGGTTAGACGTGATTGGCCTCGAGAAGCCTCCGCGGAAAAGGGCCTCATCTCGCCTGGAGGGCAAAACCTCCTTGATTTTCTCGAGTTGCGGCAGGTGCTCTCGACTTACGACGGGGACCTCAGGGACCCGCTCTGGTGGCCTCAGGAAAGGCCAGTCCCCATGCGAGTTCCTCGGGGGCGTCTCGGGATTCCTCTCCCGTCGATGCCGGGGCCTAAGACCTTGTGTGTAGTCGGGGCCGGAACCTGAGGATTCCTCTCCAGTGCTGACATGGATCTTGGGGTACTTCTGGAGTCTCCCCAGGGGAGTCAGTCCTCGTCTCGAATGCGGGCATGCACTTGCGCTTTCCTCCAGAGCGGTAGCAGCAGTGTCACGCAGTCCGCCGCGTGGATCAAAGGATCTATGGTTTTAACTCGAGTCTTTCCCACGAGGCTTTCCCACGAGGCTTTCCCACAGGGCTGTCCCACGTGCACACGTGGTGGGAGTCGATCCTCGGCTTGAACGTCAAGGCAGTGCAGGGAAAACAGGTTCCTCTGGAATGGACTGACACATCTGGGGGACTCTTGGAATGGTGTCACGACCCTGGAGTTCCTCTCGCCTTTCCTGTGGAGAGCGCCTCCTCTTGAGATGCGACGGGAACGCCGGGAATTCTTTCCCTACGAAACAGGGAAAGGATCCCTCATCTCGAGCTAGGAGGCGAAACGGGGCTCCCCTGGATGTGTGCGGGACACCACGTGCTTCCTCTCGAGTGGAGACGGGTATGTCGGGGAACTTCTTGAGTTGCAACAAGGGTGTGAAGGACCCTTTGGAAGTTCCAGTGGTTAGACGTGATTGGCCTCGAGAAGCCTCAGCGGAAATGGGCCTCATCTCGCCTGGAGGGCAAAACCTCCTGGATTTTCTCGAGTTGCGGCAGGTGCTCTCGACTTACGACGGGGACCTCAGGGACCCGCTCTGGTGGCCTCAGGAAAGGCCAGTCCCCATGCGAGTTCCTCGGGGGCCTCTCGGGATTCCTCTCCCGTCGATGCCGGGGCCTAAGACCTTGTGTGTAGTCGGGGCCGGAACCTGAGGATTCCTCTCCAGTGCTGACATGGATCTTGGGGTACTTCTGGAGTCTCCCCAGGGGAGTCAGTCCTCGTCTCGAATGCGGGCATGCACTTGCGCTTTCCTCCAGAGCGGTAGCAGCAGTGTCACGCAGTCCGCCGCGTGGATCAAAGGATCTATGGTTTTAACTCGAGTCTTTCCCACGAGGCTTTCCCACGAGGCTTTCCCACAGGGCTGTCCCACGTGCACACGTGGTGGGAGTCGATCCTCGGCTTGAACGTCAAGGCAGTGCAGGGAAAACAGGTTCCTCTGGAATGGACTGACACATCTGGGGGACTCTTGGAATGGTGTCACGACCCTGGAGTTCCTCTCGCCTTTCCTGTGGAGAGCGCCTCCTCTTGAGATGCGACGGGAACGCCGGGAATTCTTTCCCTACGAAACAGGGAAAGGATCCCTCATCTCGAGCTAGGAGGCGAAACGGGGCTCCCCTGGATGTGTGCGGGACACCACGTGCTTCCTCTCGAGTGGAGACGGGTATGTCGGGGAACTTCTTGAGTTGCAACAAGGGTGTGAAGGACCCTTTGGAAGTTCCAGTGGTTAGACGTGATTGGCCTCGAGAAGCCTCAGCGGAAATGGGCCTCATCTCGCCTGGAGGGCAAAACCTCCTGGATTTTCTCGAGTTGCGGCAGGTGCTCTCGACTTACGACGGGGACCTCAGGGACCCGCTCTGGTGGCCTCAGGAAAGGCCAGTCCCCATGCGAGTTCCTCGGGGGCGTCTCGGGATTCCTCTCCCGTCGATGCCGGGGCCTAAGACCTTGGGTGGAGTCGGGGCCGGAACCTGAGGATTCCTCTCCAGTGCTGACATGGATCTTGGGGTACTTTTGGAGTCTCCCCAGGGGAGTCAGTCCTCGTCTCGAATGCGGGCATGCACTTGCGCTTTCCTCCAGAGCGGTAGCAGCAGTGTCACGCAGTCTGCGCGTGGATCAAAGGATCTATGGTTTTCCCTCGAGTCTTTCCCACGAGGCTTTCCCACGAGGCTTTCCCACAGGGCTGTCCCACGTGCGCACGTGGTGGGAGTCGATCCTCGGCTTGAACGTCAAGGCAGTGCAGGGAAAACAGGTCCCTCTGGAATGGACTGACACATCTGGGGGACACTTGGAATGGTGGCACGACCCTGGAGTTCCTCTCGCCTTTCCTGTGGAGAGCGCCTCCTCTTGAGATGCGACGGGAACGCCGGAAATTCTTTCCCTACGAAACAGGGAAAGGATCCCTCATCTCGAGCTAGGAGGCGGAAACGGGGCTCCCCTGGATGTGTGCGGGACACCACATGCTTCCTCTCGAGTGGAGACGGGTATGTCGGGGAACTTCTTGAGTTGCAGCAAGGGTGTGAAGGACCCTTTGGAAGTTCCAGTGGTTAGATGTGATTGGCCTCGAGAAGCCTCAGCGGAAATGGGCCTCATCTCGCCTGGAGGGCAAAACCTCCTGGATTTTCTCGAGTTGCGGCAGGTGCTCTCGACTTACGACAGGGACCTCAGGGAACCGCTCTGGTGGCCTCAGGAAAGGCCAGTCCCCATGCGAGTTCCTCGGAGGCGTCTCGGGATGCCTCTCCCGTCGATGCCGGGGCCTAAGACCTTGTGTGGAATCGGGGCCGGAACCTGAGGATTCCTCTCCAGTGCTGACATGGATCTTGGGGTACTTCTGGAGTCTCCCCAGGGGAGTCAGTCCTCGTCTCGAATGCGGGCATGCACTTGCGCTTTCTTCCAGAGCGGTAGCAGCAGTGTCACGCAGTCCGCCGCGTGGATCAAAGGATCTATGGTTTTCCCTCGAGTCTTTCCCACGAGGCTTTCCCACGAGGCTTTCCCACAGGGCTGTCCCACGTGCACACGTGGTGGGAGTCGATCCTCGGCTTGAACGTCAAGGCAGTGCAGGGAAAACAGGTTCCTCTGGAATGGACTGACACATCTGGGGGACTCTTGGAATGGTGTCACGACCCTGGAGTTCCTCTCGCCTTTCCTGTGGAGAGCGCCTCCTCTTGAGATGCGACGGGAACGCCGGGAATTCTTTCCCTACGAAACAGGGAAAGGATCCCTCATCTCGAGCTAGGAGGCGGAAACGGGGCTCCCCTGGATGTGTGCGGGACACCATATGCTTCCTCTCGAGTGGAGACGGGTATGTCGGGGAACTTCTTGAGTTGCAGCAAGGGTGTGAAGGACCCTTTGGAAGTTCCAGTGGTTAGACGTGATTGGCCTCGAGAAGCCTCCGCGGAAAAGGGCCTCATCTCGCCTGGAGGGCAAAACCTCCTTGATTTTCTCGAGTTGCGGCAGGTGCTCTCGACTTACGACGGGGACCTCAGGGACCCGCTCTGGTGGCCTCAGGAAAGGCCAGTCCCCATGCGAGTTCCTCGGGGGCCTCTCGGGATTCCTCTCCCGTCGATGCCGGGGCCTAAGACCTTGTGTGTAGTCGGGGCCGGAACCTGAGGATTCCTCTCCAGTGCTGACATGGATCTTGGGGTACTTCTGGAGTCTCCCCAGGGGAGTCAGTCCTCGTCTCGAATGCGGGCATGCACTTGCGCTTTCCTCCAGAGCGGTAGCAGCAGTGTCACGCAGTCCGCCGCGTGGATCAAAGGATCTATGGTTTTAACTCGAGTCTTTCCCACGAGGCTTTCCCACGAGGCTTTCCCACAGGGCTGTCCCACGTGCACACGTGGTGGGAGTCGATCCTCGGCTTGAACGTCAAGGCAGTGCAGGGAAAACAGGTTCCTCTGGAATGGACTGACACATCTGGGGGACTCTTGGAATGGTGTCACGACCCTGGAGTTCCTCTCGCCTTTCCTGTGGAGAGCGCCTCCTCTTGAGATGCGACGGGAACGCCGGGAATTCTTTCCCTACGAAACAGGGAAAGGATCCCTCATCTCGAGCTAGGAGGCGAAACGGGGCTCCCCTGGATGTGTGCGGGACACCACGTGCTTCCTCTCGAGTGGAGACGGGTATGTCGGGGAACTTCTTGAGTTGCAACAAGGGTGTGAAGGACCCTTTGGAAGTTCCAGTGGTTAGACGTGATTGGCCTCGAGAAGCCTCAGCGGAAATGGGCCTCATCTCGCCTGGAGGGCAAAACCTCCTGGATTTTCTCGAGTTGCGGCAGGTGCTCTCGACTTACGACGGGGACCTCAGGGACCCGCTCTGGTGGCCTCAGGAAAGGCCAGTCCCCATGCGAGTTCCTCGGGGGCGTCTCGGGATTCCTCTCCCGTCGATGCCGGGGCCTAAGACCTTGGGTGGAGTCGGGGCCGGAACCTGAGGATTCCTCTCCAGTGCTGACATGGATCTTGGGGTACTTTTGGAGTCTCCCCAGGGGAGTCAGTCCTCGTCTCGAATGCGGGCATGCACTTGCGCTTTCCTCCAGAGCGGTAGCAGCAGTGTCACGCAGTCTGCGCGTGGATCAAAGGATCTATGGTTTTCCCTCGAGTCTTTCCCACGAGGCTTTCCCACGAGGCTTTCCCACAGGGCTGTCCCACGTGCGCACGTGGTGGGAGTCGATCCTCGGCTTGAACGTCAAGGCAGTACAGGGAAAACAGGTTCCTCTGGAATGGACTGACACATCTGGGGGACACTTGGAATGGTGGCACGACCCTGGAGTTCCTCTCGCCTTTCCTGTGGAGAGCGCCTCCTCTTGAGATGCGACGGGAACGCCGGAAATTCTTTCCCTACGAAACAGGGAAAGGATCCCTCATCTCGAGCTAGGAGGCGGAAACGGGGCTCCCCTGGATGTGTGCGGGACACCACATGCTTCCTCTCGAGTGGAGACGGGTATGTCGGGGAACTTCTTGAGTTGCAGCAAGGGTGTGAAGGACCCTTTGGAAGTTCCAGTGGTTAGATGTGATTGGCCTCGAGAAGCCTCAGCGGAAATGGGCCTCATCTCGCCTGGAGGGCAAAACCTCCTGGATTTTCTCGAGTTGCGGCAGGTGCTCTCGACTTACGACAGGGACCTCAGGGCACCGCTCTGGTGGCCTCAGGAAAGGCCAGTCCCCATGCGAGTTCCTCGGAGGCGTCTCGGGATGCCTCTCCCGTCGATGCCGGGGCCTAAGACCTTGTGTGGAATCGGGGCCGGAACCTGAGGATTCCTCTCCAGTGCTGACATGGATCTTGGGGTACTTCTGGAGTCTCCCCAGGGGAGTCAGTCCTCGTCTCGAATGCGGGCATGCACTTGCGCTTTCCTCCAGAGCGGTAGCAGCAGTGTCATGCAGTCCGCCGCGTGGATCAAAGGATCTATGTTTTTCCCTCGAGTCTTTCCCACGAGGCTTTCCCACGAGGCTTTCCCACAGGGCTGTCCCACGTGCACACGTGGTGGGAGTCGATCTTCGGCTTGAACGTCAAGGCAGTGCAGGGAAAACAGGTTCCTCTGAAATGGACTGACACATCTGGGGGACTCTTGGAATGGTGGCACGACCCTGGAGTTCCTCTCGCCTTTCCTGTGGAGAGCGCCTCCTCTTGAGATGCGACGGGAACGCCGGGAATTCTTTCCCTACGAAACAGGGAAAGGATCCCTCATCTCGAGCTAGGAGGCGGAAACGGGGTTCCCTGGATGTGTGCGGGACACCACGTGCTTCCTCTCGAGTGCAGACGGGTATGTCGGGGAACTTCTTGAGTTGCAGCAAGGGTGTGAAGGACCCTTTGGAAGTTCCAGTGGTTAGATGTGATTGGCCTCGAGAAGCCTCAGCGGAAATGGGCCTCATCTCGCCTGGAGGGCAAAACCTCCTGGATTTTCTCGAGTTGCGGCAGGTGCTCTCGACTTACGACGGGGACCTCAGGGACCCGCTCTGGTGGCCTCAGGACAGGCCAGTCCCCATGAGAGTTCATCGGGGGCGTCTCGGGATTCCTCTCCCGTCGATGCCGGGGCCTAAGACCTTGTGTGGAGTCGGGGCCGGAACCTGAGGATTCCTCTCCAGTGCTGACATGGATCTTGGGGTACTTCTGAAGTCTCCCCAGGGGAGTCAGTCCTCGTCTCGAATGCGGGCATGCACTTGAGCTTTCCTCCAGAGCGGTAGCAGCAGTGTCACGCAGTTCGCCGCGTGGATCAAAGGATCTATGGTTTTCCCTCGAGTCTTTCCCCCGAGGCTTTCCCACGAGGCTTTCCCACAGGGCTGTCCCACGTGCACACGTGGTGGGAGTCGATCTTCGGCTTGAACGTCAAGGCAGTGCAGGGAAAACAGGTTCCTCTGGAATGGACTGACACATCTGAGGGACTCTTGGAATGGTGGCACGACCCTGGAGTTCCTCTCGCCTTTCCTGTGGAGAGCGCCTCCTCTTGAGATGCGACGGGAACGCCGGGAATTCTTTCCCTAAGAAACAGGGAAAGGATCCCTCATCTCGAGCTAGGAGGCGGAAACAGGGCTCCCCTGGATATGTGCGGGACACGACTTGCTTCCTCTCGAGTGGAGACGGGTATGTCGGGGAACTTCTTGAGTTGCAGCAAGGGTGTGAAGGACCCTTTGGAAGTTCCAGTGGTTAGATGTGATTGGCCTCGAGAAGCCTCAGCGGAAATGGGCCTCATCTCGCCTGGAGGGCAAAACCTCCTGGATTTTCTCGAGTTGCGGCAGGTGCTCTCCACTTACGACGGGGACCTCAGGGACCCGCTCTGGTGGCCTCAGGACAGGCCAGTCCCCATGCGAGTTCCTCGGGGGCCTCTCGGGATTCCTCTCCCGTCGATGCCGGGGCCTAAGACCTTGTGTGGAGTCGGGGCCGGAACCTGAGGATTCCTCTCCAGTGCTGACATGGATCTTGGGGTACTTCTGGAGTCTCCCCAGGGGAGTCAGTCCTCGTCTCGAATGCGAGCATGCACTTGCGCTTTCCTCCAGAGCGGTAGCAGCAGTGTCACGCAGTCCGCCGCGTGGATCAAAGGATCTATGGTTTTCCCTCGAGTCTTTCCCACGAGGCTTTCCCACGATGCTTTCCCACAGGGCTGTCCCACGTGCACACGTGGTGGGAGTCGATCCTCGGCTCGAACGTCAAGGCAGTGCAGGGAAAACAGGTTCCTCTGGAATGGACTGACACATCTGGGGGACTCTTGGAATGGTGGCACGACCCTGGAGTTCCTCTCGCCTTTCCTGTGGAGAGCGCCTCCTCTTGAGATGCGACGGGAAAGCCGGGAATTCTTTCCCTAAGAAACAGGGAAAGGATCCCTCATCTCGAGCTAGGAGGAGGAAACGGGGCTCCCCTGGATATGTGCGGGACACCACATGCTTCCTCTCGAGTGGAGACGGGTATGTCGGGGAACTTCTTGAGTTGCAGCAAGGGTGTGAAGGACCCTTTGGAAGTTCCAGTGGTTAGACGTGATTAGCCTCGAGAAGCCTCAGCGGAAATGGGCCTCATCTCGCCTGGAGGGCAAAACCTCCTGGATTTTCTCGAGTTGCGGCAGGTGCTCTCGACTTACGACGGGGACCTCAGGGACACGCTCTGGTGGCCTCAGGAAAGGCCAGTCCCCATGCGAGTTCCTCGGGGGCCTCTGGGGATTCCTCTCGCGTCGATGCCGGGGCCTAAGTCCTTGTGTGGAGTCGGGGCCGGAACCTGAGGATTCGTCTCCAGTGCTGACATGGATCTTGGGGTATTTCTGGAGTCTCCCCAGGGGAGTCAGTCTTCGTCTCGAATGCGGGCATGCACTTGCGCTTTCCTCCAGAGCGGCAGCAGCAGTGTCACGCAGTCTGCCGCGTGGATCAAAGGATCTATGGTTTTCGCTCGAGTCTTTCCCACGAGGCTTTCCCACGTGGCTTCCCACAGGGCTGTCCCACGTGCACACGTCGTGGGAGTCGATCCTCGGCTTGAACGTCAAGGCAGTGCAGGGAAAACAGGTTCCTCTGTAATGGACTGACACATATGGGGGACTCTTGGAATGGTGACACGACCCTGGAGTTCCTCTCGCCTTTCCTGTGGAGAGCGCCTCCTCTTGAGATGCGACGGGAACGCCGGGAATTCTTTCCCTACGAAACAGGGAAAGGATCCCACATCTCGAGCTAGGAGGCGGAAACGGGCCTCCCCTGGATGTGTGCAGGACCCACGTGCTTCCTCTCGAGTGGAGACGGGTATGTCGGGGAACTTCTTGAGTTGCAGCAAGGGTGTGAAGGACCCTTTGGAAGTTCCAGTAGTTAGACGTGATTAGCCTCGAGAAGCCTCAGCGGAAATGGGCCTCATCTCGCCTGGAGGGCAAAAGCTCCTGGATTTTCTCGAGTTGGGGCAGGTGCTCTCGACTTACGACGGGGACCTCAGGGACCCGCTCTGGTGGCCTCAGGAAAGGCCAGTCCCCATGCGAGTTCCTCGGGGGCCTCTCGGGATTCCTCTCCCGTCGATGCCGGGGCCTAAGACCTTGTGTGGAGTCGGGGCCGGAACCTGAGGATTCCTCTCCAGTGCTGACATGGATCTTGGGGTACTTCTGGAGTCTCCCCAGGGGAGTCAGTCCTCGTCTCGAATGCGAGCATGCACTTGCGCTTTCCTCCAGAGCGGTAGCAGCAGTGTCACGCAGTCCGCCGCGTGGATCAAAGGATCTATGGTTTTCCCTCGAGTCTTTCCCCCGAGGCTTTCCCACGAGGCTTTCCCACAGGGCTGTCCCACGTGCACACGTGGTGGGAGTCGATCCTCGGCTCGAACGTCAAGGCAGTGCAGGGAAAACAGGTTCCTCTGGAATGGACTTACACATCTGGGGGACTCTTGGAATGGTGGCACGACCCTGGAGTTCCTCTCGCCTTTCCTGTGGAGAGCGCCTCCTCTTGAGATGCGACGGGAACGCCGGGAATTCTTTCCCTAAGAAACAGGGAAAGGATCCCTCATCTCGAGCTAGGAGGCGGAAACGGGGCTCCCCTGGATATGTGCGGGACACGACTTGCTTCTTCTCGAGTGGAGACGGGTATGTCGGGGAACTTCTTGAGTTGCAGCAACGGTGTGAAGGACCCTTTGGAAGTTCCAGTGGTTAGATGTGATTGGCCTCGAGAAGCCTCAGCGGAAATGGGCCTGATCTCGCCTGGAGGGCAAAACCTCCTGGATTTTCTCGAGTTGCGGCAGGTGCTCTCCACTTAGGACGGGGACCTCAGGGACCCGCTCTGGTGGCCTCAGGACAGGCCAGTCCCCATGCGAGTTCATCGGGGGCCTCTCGGGATTCCTCTCCCATCGATGCCGGGGCCTAAGACCTTGTGTGGAGTCGGGGCCGGAACCTGAGGATTCCTCTCCAGTGCTGACATGGATCTTGGGGTACTTCTGGAGTCTCCCCAGGGGAGTCAGTCCTCGTCTCGAATGCGAGCATGCACTTGCGCTTTCCTCCAGAGCGGTAGCAGCAGTGTCACGCAGTCCGCCGCGTGGATCAAAGGATCTATGGTTTTCCCTCGAGTCTTTCCCACGAGGCTTTCCCACGAGGCTTTCCCACAGGGCTGTCCCACGTGCACACGAGGTGGGAGTCGATCCTCGGCTTGAACGTCAATACAGTGCAGGGAAAACAGGTTCCTCTGGAATGGACTGACACATCTAGGGGACTCTTGGAATGGTGGCACGACCCTGGAGTTCCTCTCGCCTTTCCTGTGGAGAGCGCCTCCTCTTGAGATGCGACGGGAACGCCGGGAATTCTTTCCCTACGAAACAGGGAAAGGATCCCTCATCTCGAGCTAGGAGGCGGAAACGGGGCTCCCCTGGATGTGTGCGGGACACGACGTGCTTCCTCTCGAGTGGAGACGGGTATGTCGGGGAACTTCTTGAGTTGCAGCAAGGGTGTGAAGGACCCTTTGGAAGTTCCAGTGGTTAGATGTGATTGGCCTCGAGAAGCCTCAGCGGAAATGGGCCTCATCTCGCCTGGAGGGCAAAACCTCCTGGATTTTCTCGAGTTGCGGCAGGTGCTCTCGACTTACGACGGGGACCCCAGGGACCCGCTCTGGTGGCCTCAGGACAGGCCAGTCCCCATGCGAGTTCATCGGGGGCCTCTCGGGATTCCTCTCCCGTCGATGCCGGGGCCTAAGACCTTGTGTGGAGTCGGGGCCGGAACCTGAGGATTCCTCTCCAGTGCTGACATGGATCTTGGGGTACTTCTGGAGTCTCCCCAGGGGAGTCAGTCCTCGTCTCGAATGCGAGCATGCACTTGCGCTTTCCTCCAGAGCGGTAGCAGTAGTGTCACGCAGTCCGCCGCGTGGATCAAAGGATCTATGGTTTTCCCTCGAGTCTTTCCCACGAGGCTTTCCCACGAGGCTTTCCCACAGGGCTGTCCCACGTCCACACGTGGTGGGAGTCGATCCTCGGCTTGAACGTCAATACAGTGCAGGGAAAACAGGTTCCTCTGGAATGGACTGACACATCTGGCGGACTCTTGGAATGGTGGCATGACCCTGGAGTTCCTCTCGCCTTTCCTGTGGAGAGCGCCTCCTCTTGAGATGCGACGGGACCGCCGGGAATTCTTTCCCTACGAAACAGGGAAAGGATCCCTCATCTCGAGCTAGGAGGCGGAAACGGGGCTCCCCTGGATGTGTGCGGGACCCCACGTGCTTCCTCTCGAGTGGAGACGGGTATGTCGGGGAACTTCTTGAGTTGCAGCAAGGGTGTGAAGGACCCTTTGGAAGTTCCAGTGGTTAGAAGTGATTGGCCTCGAGAAGCCTCAGCGGAAATGGGCCTCATCTCGCCTGGAGGGCAAAACCTCCTGGATTTTCTCGAGTTGCGGCAGGTGCTCTCGACTTACGACGGGGACCTCAGGGACCCGCTCTGGTGGCCTCAGGACAGGCCAGTCCCCATGCGAGTTCATCGGGGGCCTCTCGGGATTCCTCTCCCGTCGATGCCGGGGCCTAAGACCTTGTGTGGAGTCGGGGCCGGAACCTGAGGATTCCTCTCCAGTGCTGACATGGATCTTGGGGTACTTCTGGAGTCTCCCCAGGGGAGTCAGTCCTCGTCTCGAATGCGAGCTTGCACTTGCGCTTTCCTCCAGAGCGGTAGCAGCAGTGTCACGCAGTCCGCCGCGTGGATCAAAGGATCTATGGTTTTCCCTCGAGTCTTTCCCACGAGGCTTTCCCACGAGGCTTTCCCACAGGGCTGTCCCACGTGCACACGTGGTGGGAGTCGATCCTCGGCTTGAACGTCAATACAGTGCAGGGAAAACAGGTTCCTCTGGAATGGACTGACACATCTGGGGGACTCTTGGAATGGTGGCATGACCCTGGAGTTCCTCTCGCCTTTCCTGTGGAGAGCGCCTCCTCTTGAGATGCGACGGGAACGCCGGGAGTTCTTTCCCTACGAAACAGGGAAAGGATCCCTCATCTCGAGCTAGGAGGCGGAAACGGGGCTCACCTGGATGTGTGCGGGACCCCACGTGCTTCCTCTCGATTGGAGACGGGTATGTCGGGGAACTTCTTGAGTTGCAGCAAGGGTGTGAAGGACCCTTTGGAAGTTCCAATGGTTAGATGTGATTGGCCTCGAGAAGCCTCAGCGGAAATGGGCCTCATCTCGCCTGGAGGGCAAAACCTCCTGGATTTTCTCGAGTTGCGGCAGGTGCTCTCGACTTACGACGGGGACCTCAGGGACCCGCTCTGGTGGCCTCAGGACAGGCCAGTCCCCATGCAAGTTCCTCGGGGGCCTCTCGGGATTCCTCTCCCGTCGATGCCGGGGCCTAAGACCTTGTGTGGAGTCGGGGCCGGAACCTGAGATTCCTTTCCAGTGCTGACATGGATCTTGGGGTACTTCTGAAGTCTCCCCAGGGGAGTCAGTCCTCGTCTCGAATGCGGGCATGCACTTGCGCTTTCCTCCAGAGCGGTAGCAGCAGTGTCACGCAGTCCGCCGCGTGGATCAAAGGATCTATGGTTTTCCCTCGAGTCTTTCCCCCGAGGCTTTCCCACGAGGCTTTCCCACAGGGCCGTCCCACGTGCACACGTGGTGGGAGTCGATCCTCGGCTCGAACATCAAGGCAGTGCAGGGAAAACAGGTTCCTCTGGAATGGACTGACACATCTGGGGGACTCTTGGAATGGTGGCACGACCCTGGAGTTCCTCTCGCCTTTCCTGTGGAGAGCGCCTCCTCTTGAGATGCGACGGGAACGCCGGGAATTCTTTCCCTAAGAAACAGGCAAAGGATCCCTCATCTCGAGCTAGGAGGCGGAAACGGGGCTCCCCTGGATATGTGCGGGACACCACATGCTTCCTCTCGAGTGGAGACGGGTATGTCGGGGAACTTCTTGAGTTGCAGCAAGGGTGTGAAGGACCCTTTGGAAGTTCCAGTGGTTAGACGTGATTGGCCTCGAGAAGCCTCAGCGGAAATGGGCCTCATCTTGCCTGGAGGGCAAAACCTCCTGGATTTTCTCGAGTTGCGGCAGGTGCTCTCGACTTACGACGGGGACCTCAGGGACCCGCTCTGGCGGCCTCAGGAAAGGCCAGTCCCCATGCGAGTTCCTCGGGGGCCTCTCGGGATTCCTCTCCCGTCGATGCCGGGGCCTAAGACCTTGTGTGGAGTCGGGGCCGGAACCTGAGGATTCCTCTCCAGTGCTGACATGGATCTTGGGGTACTTCTGGAGTCTACCCATGGGAGTCAGTCCTCGTCTCGAATGCGAGCATGCACTTGCGCTTTCCTCCAGAGCGGTAGCAGCAGTGTCACGCAGTCCACCGCGTGGATCAAAGGATCTATGGTTTTCCCTCGAGTTTTTCCCACGAGGCTTTCCCAAGAGGCTTTCCCACAGGCTGTCCCACGTGCACACGAGGTGGGAGTCGATCCTCGGCTTGAACGTCAATACAGTGCAGGGAAAACAGGTTCCTCTGGAATGGACTGACACATCTGGGGGACTCTTGGAATGGTGGCATGACCCTGGAGTTCCTCTCGCCTTTCCTGTGGAGAGCGCCTCCTCTTGAGATGCGACGGGAACGCCGGGAATTCTTTCCCTACGAAACAGGGAAAGGATCCCTCATCTCGAGCTAGGAGGCGGAAACGGGGCTCCCCTGGATGTGTGCGGGACACCACGTGCTTCCTCTCGAGTGCAGACGGGTATGTCGGGGAACTTCTTGAGTTGCAGCAAGGGTGTGAAGGACCCTTTGGAAGTTCCAGTGGTTAGATGTGATTGGCCTCGAGAAGCCTCAGCGGAAATGGGTCTCATCTCGCCTGGAGGGCAAAACCTCCTGGATTTTCTCGAGTTGCGGCAGGTGCTCTCGACTTACGACGGGGACCTCAGGGACCCGCTCTGGTGGCCTCAGGACAGGCCAGTCCCCATGCGAGATCATCGGGGGCCTCTCGGGATTCCTCTCCCGTCGATGCCGGGGCCTAAGACCTTGTGTGGAGTCGGGGCCGGAACCTGAGGATTCCTCTCCAGTGCTGACATGGATCTTGGGGTACTTCTGAAGTCTCCCCAGGGGAGTCAGTCCTCGTCTCGAATGCGGGCATGCACTTGCGCTTTCCTCCAGAGCGGTAGCAGCAGTGTCACGCAGTCCGCCGCGTGGATCAAAGGATCTATGGTTTTCCCTCGAGTCTTTCCCCCGAGGCTTTCCCACGAGGCTTTCCCACAGGGCTGTCCCACGTGCACACGTGGTGGGAGTCGATCCTCGGCTTGAACGTCAAGGCAGTGCAGGGAAAACAGGTTCCTCTGGAATGGACTGACACATCTGGGGGACTCTTGGAATGGTGGCACGACCCTGGAGTTCCTCTCGCCTTTCCTGTGGAGAGCGCCTCCTCTTGAGATGCGACGGGAACGCCGGGAATTCTTTACCTACGAAACAGGGAAAGGATCCCTCATCTCGAGCTAGGAGGCGGAAACGGGGCTCCCCTGGATGTGTGCGGGACACCACGTGCTTCCTCTCGAGTGGAGACGGGTATGTCGGGGAACTTCTTGTGTTGCAGCAATGGTGTGAAGGACCCTTTGGAAGTTCCAGTGGTTAGATGTGATTGGCCTTGAGAAGCCTCAGGGGAAATGGGCCTCATCTCGCCTGGAGGGCAAAACCTCCTGGATTTTCTCGAGTTGCGGCAGGTGCTCTCGACTTACGACGGGGACCTCATGGAACCGCTCTGGTGGCCTCAGGAAAGGCCAGTCATCATGCGAGTTCCTCGGGGGCGTCTCGGGATTCCTCTCCCGTCGATGCCGGGGCCTAAGACCTTGTGTGGAGTCGGGGCCGGAACCTGAGGATTCCTCTCCAGTGCTGACATGGATCTTGGGGTACTTCTGGAGTCTCCGCAGGGGAGTCAGTCCTCGTCTCGAATGCGGGCATGCACTTGCGCTTTCCTCCAGAGCGGTAGCAGCAGTGTCACGCAGTCCGCCGCGTGGATCAAAGGATCTATGGTTTTCCCTCGAGTCTTTCCCACGAGGCTTTCCCACGAGGCTTTCCCACAGGGCTGTCCCACGTGCACACGTGGTGGGAGTCGATCCTCGGCTTGAACGTCAAGGCAGTGAAGGGAAAACAGGTTCCTCTGGAATGGACTGACACATCTGGGGGACTCTTGGAATGGTGGCACGACCCTGGAGTTCCTCTCGCCTTTCCTGTTAAGAGCGCCTCCTCTTGAGATGCGAAGGGAACGCCGGGAATTCTTTTCCTACGAAACAGGGAAAGGATCCCTCATCTCGAGCTAGGAGGCGGAAACGGGGCTCCCCTGGATGTGTGCAGGACACCACGTGCTTCCTCTCGAGTGGAGACGGGTATGTCAGGGAACTTCTTGAGTTGCAGCAAGGGTGTGAAGGGCCCTTTGGAAATTCCAGTGGTTAGACGTGATTGGCCTCGAGAAGCCTCAGCGGAAATGGGCCTCATCTCGCCTGGAGGGCAAAACCTCCTGGATTTTCTCAAGTTGCGGCCGGTGCTCTAGACCTACGATGGGGACCTCAGGGACCCGCTCTGGTGGCCTCAGGAAAGGCCAGTCCCCATGCGAGTTCCTCGGGGGCCTCTCGGGATTCCTCTCCCGTCGATGCCGGGGCCTAAGACCTTGTGTGGATTCGGGGCCGGAACCTGAGGATTCCTCTCCAGTGCTGACATGGATCTTGGGGTACTTCTGGAGTCTCCCCAGGGGAGTCAGTCCTCGTCTCGAATGCGGGCATGCACTTGCGCTTTCCTCCAGAGCGGTAACAGCAGTGTCACGCAGTCCGCCGCGTGGATCAAAGGATCTATGGTTTTCCCTCGAGTCTTTCCCACGAGGCTTTCCCACGAGGCTTTCCCACAGGGCTGTCCCACGTGCACACGTGGTGGGAGTCGATCTTCGGCTTGAATGTCAAGGCAGTGCAGGGAAAACAGGTTCCTCTGGAATGGACTGACACATCTGGGGGACTCTTGGAATGGTGGCACGACCCTGGAGTTCCTCTCGCCTTTCCTGTGGAGAGCGCCTCCTCTTGAGATGCGACGGGAACGCCGGGAATTCTTTCCCTAAGAAACAGGGAAAGGATCCCTCATCTCGAGCTAGGAGGCAGAAACGGGGCTCCCCTGGAGGTGTGCGGGACCCCACGTGCTGCCTCTCGAGTGGAGACGGGTATGTCGGGGAACTTCTTGAGTTGCAGCAAGGGTGTGAAGGACCCTTTGGAAGTTCCAGTGGTTAGATGTGATTGGCCTCGAGAAGCCTCAGCGGAAATGGGCCTCATCTCGCCTGGAGGGCAAAACCTTCTGGATTTTCTCGAGTTGCGGCAGGTGCTCTCGACTTACGACGGGGACCTCAGGGACCCGCTCTGGTGGCCTCAGGAAAGGCCAGTCCCCATGCGAGTTCCTCGGGGGCCTCTCGGGATTCCTCTCCTGTCGATGCCGGGGCCTAAGACCTTGTGTGGAGTCGGGGCCGGAACCTGAGGATTCCTCTCCAGTGCTGACATGGATCTTGGGGTACTTCTGGAGTCTCCCCAGGGGAGTCAGTCCTCGTCTCGAATGCGGGCATGCATTTGCGCGTTCCTCCAGAGCGGTAGCAGCAGTGTCATGCAGTCCGCCGCGTGGATCAAAGGATCTATGGTTTTCCCTGGAGTCTTTCCCACGAGGCTTTCCCACGAGGCTTTCCCACAGGGCTGTCCCACGTGCACACGTGGTGGGAGTCGATCCTCGGCTTGAACGTCAAGGCAGTGCAGGGAAAACAGGTTCCTCTGGAATGGACTGACACATCTGGGGGACTCTTGGAATGGTGGCATGACCCTGGAGTTCCTCTCGCCTTTCCTGTGGAGAGCGCCTCCTCTTGAGATGCGACGGGAACGCCGGGAATTCTTTCCCTACGAAACAGGGAAAGGATCCCTCATCTCGAGCTAGGAAGCGGTAACTGGGCTCCCCTGGATGTGTGCGGGACACCACGTGCTTCCTCTCGAGTGCAGACGGGTATGTCGGGGAACTTCTTGAGTTGCAGCAAGGGTGTGAAGGACCCTTTGGAAGTTCCAGTGGTTAGATGTAATTGGCCTCGAGAAGCCTCAGCGGAAATGGGCCTCATCTCGCCTGGAGGGCAAAACCTCCTGGATTTTCTCGAGTTGCGGCAGGTGCTCTCGACTTACGACGGGGACCTCAGGGACCCGCTCTGCTGGCCTCAGGAAAGGCCAGTCCCCATGCGAGTTCCTCGGGGGCCTCTCGGGATTCCTCTCCCGTCGATGCCGGGGCCTAAGACCTTGTGTGGAGTCGGGGCCGGAACCTGAGGATTCCTCTCCAGTGCTGACATGGATCTTGGGGTACTTCTGGAGTCTCCCCAGGGGAGTCACTCCTCGTCTCGAATGCGGGGATGCACTTGCGGTTTCCTGCAGAGCGGTAGCAGCAGTGTCATGCAGTCCGCCGCGTGGATCAAAGGATCTATGGTTTTCGCTCGAGTCTTTCCCACGAGGCTTTCCCACGAGGCTTTCCCACAGGGCTGTCCCACGTGCAAACGTGGTGGGAGTCGATCTTCGGCTTGAATGTCAAGGCAGTGCAGGGAAAACAGGTTCCTCTGGAATGGACTGACACATCTGGGGGACTCTTGGAATGGTGGCACGACCCTGGAGTTCCTCTCGCCTTTCCTGTGGAGAGCGCCTCCTCTTGAGATGCGACGGGAACGCCGGGAATTCTTTCCCTAAGAAACAGGGAAAGGATCCCTCATCTCGAGCTAGGAGGCAGAAACGGGGCTCCCCTGGAGGTGTGCGGGACCCCACGTGCTGCCTCTCGAGTGCAGACGGGTATGTCGGGGAACTTCTTGAGTTGCAGCAAGGGTGTGAAGGACCCTTTGGAAGTTCCAGTGGTTAGATGTGATTGGCCTCGAGAAGCCTCAGCGGAAATGGGCCTCATCTCGCCTGGAGGGCAAAACCTCCTGGATTTTCTCGAGTTGCGGTAGGTGCTCTCGACTTACGACGGGGACCTCAGGGACCCGCTCTGGTGGCCTCAGGAAAGGCCAGTCCCCATGCGAGTTCCTCGGGGGCCTCTCGGGATTCCTCTCCTGTCGATGCCGGGGCCTAAGACCTTGTGTGGAGTCGGGGCCGGAACCTGAGGATTCCTCTCCAGTGCTGACATGGATCTTGGGGTACTTCTGGAGTCTCCCCAGGGGAGTCAGTCCTCGTCTCGAATGCGGGCATGCATTTGCGCTTTCCTCCAGAGTGGTAGCAGCAGTGTCATACAGTCCGCCGCGTGGATCAAAGGATCTATGGTTTTCCCTGGAGTCTTTCCCACGAGGCTTTCCTACGAGGCTTTCCCACAGGGCTGTCCCACGTGCACACGTGGTGGGAGTCGATCCTCGGCTTGAACTTCAAGGCAGTGCAGGGAAAACAGGTTCCTCTGGAATGGACTGACACATCTGGGGGACTCTTGGAATGGTGGCACGACCCTGGAGTTCCTCTCGCCTTTCCTGTGGAGAGCGCCTCCTCTTGAGATGCGACGGGATCGCCGGGAATTCTTTCCCTACGAAACAGGGAAAGGATCCCTCATCTCGAGCTAGGAGGCGGAAACGGGGCTCCCCTGGATGTGTGCGGGACACCACGTGCTTCCTCTCGAGTGGAGACGGGTATGTCGGGGAACTTCTTGAGTTGCAGCAAGGGTGTGAAGGACCCTTTGGAAGTTCCAGTGGTTAGATGTGATTGGCCTCGAGAAGCCTCAGCGGAAATGGGCCTCATCTCGCCTGGAGGGCAAAACCTCCTGGATTTTCTCGAGTTGCGGCAGGTGCTCTCGACTTACGACGGGGACCTCAGGGACCCGCTCTGGTGGCCTCAGGACAGGCCAGTCCCCATGCGAGTTCATCAGGGGCCTCTCGGGATTCCTCTCCCGTCGATGCCGGGGCCTAAGACCTTGTGTGGAGTCGGGGCCGGAACCTGAGGATTCCTCTCCAGTGCTGACATGGATCTTGGGGTACTTCTGAAGCCTCCCCAGGGGAGTCAGTCCTCGTCTCGAATGCGGGCATGCACTTGCGCTTTCCTCCAGAGCGGTAGCAGCAGTGTCACGCAGTCCGCCGCGTGGATCAAAGGATCTATGGTTTTCCCTCGAGTCTTTCCCATGAGGCTTTCCCACGAGGCTTTCCCACAGGGCTGTCCCACGTGCACACGTGGTGGGAGTCGATCCTCGGCTCGAACGTCAAGGCAGTGCAGGGAAAACAGGTTCCTCTGGAATGGACTGACACATCTGGGTGACTCTTGGAATGGTGGCACGACCCTGGAGTTCCTCTCGCCTTTCCTGTGGAGAGCGCCTCCTCTTGAGATGCGACGGGAACGCCGGGAATTCTTTCCCTAAGAAACAGGGAAAGGATCCCTCAACTCGAGCTAGGAGGCGGAAACGGGGCTCCCCTGGATATGTGCGGGACACCACATGCTTCCTCTCGAGTGGAGACGGGTATGTCGGGGAACTTCTTGAGTTGCAGCAAGGGTGTGAAGGACCCTTTGGAAGTTCCAGTGGTTAGACGTGATTGGCCTCGAGAAGCCTCAGCGGAAATGGGCCTCATCTTGCCTGGAGGGCAAAACCTCCTGGATTTTCTCGAGTTGCGGCAGGTGCTCTCGACTTACGACGGGGACCTCAGGGACCCGCTCTGGTGGCCTCAGGAAAGGCCAGTCCCCATGCGAGTTCCTCGGGGGCGTCTCGGGATTCCTCTCCCGTCGATGCCGGGGCCTAAGACCTTGTGTGGAGTCGGGGCCGGAACCTGAGGATTCCTCTCCAGTGCTGACATGGATCTTGGGGTACTTCTGGAGTCTCCCCAGGGGAGTCAGTCCTCGTCTCGAATGCGAGCATGCACTTGCGCTTTCCTCCAGAGCGGTAGCAGCAGTGTCACGCAGTCCGCCGCGTGGATCAAAGGATCTATGGTTTTCCCTCGAGTCTTTCCCAAGAGGCTTTCCCACGAGGCTTTCCCACAGGGCTGTCCCACGTGCACACGAGGTGGGAGTCGATCCTCGGCTTGAACGTCAAGGCAGTGCAGGGAAAACAGGTTCCTCTGGAATGGACTGACACATCTGGGGGACTCTTGGAATGGTGGCATGACCCTGGAGTTCCTCTCGCCTTTCCTGTGGAGAGCACCTCCTCTTGAGATGCGACGGGAACGCCGGGAGTTCTTTCCCTACGAAACAGGGAAAGGATCCCTCATCTCGAGCTAGGAGGCGGAAACGGGGCTCCCCTGGATGTGTGCGGGACCCCACGTGCTTCCTCTCGATTGGAGACGGGTATGTCGGGGAACTTCTTGAGTTGCAGCAAGGGTGTGAAGGACCCTTTGGAAGTTCCAGTGGTTAGATGTGATTGGCCTCGAGAAGCCTCAGCGGAAATGGGCCTCATCTCGCCTGGAGGGCAAAACCTCCTGGATTTTCTCGAGTTGCGGCAGGTGCTCTCGACTTACGACGGGGACCTCAGGGACCCGCTCTGGTGGCCTCAGGACAGGCCAGTCCCCATGCGAGTTCCTCGGGGGCCTCTCGGGATTCCTCTCCCGTCGATGCCGGGGCCTAAGACCTTGTGTGGAGTCGGGGCCGGAACCTGAGGATTCCTCTCCAGTGCTGACATGGATCTTGGGGTACTTCTGAAGTCTCCCCAGGGGAGTCAGTCCTCGTCTCGAATGCGGGCATGCACTTGCGCTTTCCTCCAGAGCGGTAGCAGCAGTGTCACGCAGTCCGCCGCGTGGATCAAAGGATCTATGGTTTTCCCTCGAGTCTTTCCCCCGAGGCTTTCCCACGAGGCTTTCCCACAGGGCTGTCCCACGTGCACACGTGGTGGGAGTCGATCCTCGGCTCGAACATCAAGGCAGTGCAGGGAAAACAGGTTCCTCTGGAATGGACTGACACATCTGGGGGACTCTTGGAATGGTGGCACGACCCTGGAGTTCCTCTCGCCTTTCCTGTGGAGAGCGCCTCCTCTTGAGATGCGACGGGAACGCCGGGAATTCTTTACCTACGAAACAGGGAAAGGATCCCTCATCTCGAGCTAGGAGGCGGAAACGGGGCTCCCCTGGATGTGTGCGGGACACCACGTGCTTCCTCTCGAGTGGAGACGGGTATGTCGGGGCACTTCTTGAGTTGCAGCAAGGGTGTGAAGGACCCTTTGGAAGTTCCAGTGGTTAGACGTGATTGGCCTCGAGAAGCCTCAGCGGAAATGGGCCTCATCTTGCCTGGAGGGCAAAACCTCCTGGATTTTCTCGAGTTGCGGCAGGTGCTCTCGACTTACGACGGGGACCTCAGGGACCCGCTCTGGTGGCCTCAGGAAAGGCCAGTCCCCATGCGAGTTCCTCGGGGGCCTCTCGGGATTCCTCTCCCGTCGATGCCGGGGCCTAAGACCTTGTGTGGAGTCGGGGCCGGAACCTGAGGATTCCTCTCCAGTGCTGACATGGATCTTGGGGTACTTCTGGAGTCTCCCCAGGGGAGTCAGTCCTCGTCTCGAATGCGAGCATGCACTTGCGCTTTCCTCCAGAGCGGTAGCAGCAGTGTCACGCAGTCCGCCGCGTGGATCAAAGGATCTATGGTTTTCCCTCGAGTCTTTCCCAAGAGGCTTTCCCACGAGGCTTTCCCACAGGGCTGTCCCACGTGCACACGAGGTGGGAGTCGATCCTCGGCTTGAACGTCAAGGCAGTGCAGGGAAAACAGGTTCCTCTGGAATGGACTGACACATCTGGGGGACTCTTGGAATGGTGGCATGACCCTGGAGTTCCTCTCGCCTTTCCTGTGGAGAGCACCTCCTCTTGAGATGCGACGGGAACGCCGGGAGTTCTTTCCCTACGAAACAGGGAAAGGATCCCTCATCTCGAGCTAGGAGGCGGAAACGGGGCTCCCCTGGATGTGTGCGGGACCCCACGTGCTTCCTCTCGATTGGAGACGGGTATGTCGGGGAACTTCTTGAGTTGCAGCAAGGGTGTGAAGGACCCTTTGGAAGTTCCAGTGGTTAGATGTGATTGGCCTCGAGAAGCCTCAGCGGAAATGGGCCTCATCTCGCCTGGAGGGCAAAACCTCCTGGATTTTCTCGAGTTGCGGCAGGTGCTCTCCACTTACGACGGGGACCTCAGGGACCCGCTCTGGTGGCCTCAGGACAGGCCAGTCCCCATGCGAGTTCATCGGGGGCCTCTCGGGATTCCTCTCCCATCGATGCCGGGGCCTAAGACCTTGTGTGGAGTCGGGGCAGGAACCTGAGGATTCCTCTCCAGTGCTGACATGGATCTTGGGGTACTTCTGGAGTCTCCCCAGGGGAGTCAGTCCTCGTCTCGAATGCGAGCATGCACTTGCGCTTTCCTCCAGAGCGGTAGCAGCAGTGTCACGCAGTCCGCCGCGTGGATCAAAGGATCTATGGTTTTCCCTCGAGTCTTTCCCACGAGGCTTTCCCACGAGGCTTTCCCACAGGGCTGTCCCACGTGCACACGTGGTGGGAGTCGATCCTCGGCTTGAACGTCAAGGCAGTGCAGGGAAAACAGGTTCCTCTGGAATGGACTGACACATCTGGGGGACTCTTGGAATGGTGGCATGACCCTGGAGTTCCTCTCGCCTTTCCTGTGGAGAGCGCCTCCTCTTGAGATGCGACGGGAACGCCGGGAATTCTTTCCCTACGAAACAGGGAAAGGATCCCTCATCTCGAGCTAGGAAGCGGAAACGGGGCTCCCCTGGATGTGTGCGGGACACCACGTGCTTCCTCTCGAGTGCAGACGGGTATGTCGGGGAACTTCTTGAGTTGCAGCAAGGGTGTGAAGGACCCTTTGGAAGTTCCAGTGGTTAGATGTAATTGGCCTCGAGAAGCCTCAGCGGAAATGGGCCTCATCTCGCCTGGAGGGCAAAACCTCCTGGATTTTCTCGAGTTGCGGCAGGTGCTCTCGACTTACGACGGGGACCTCAGGGACCCGCTCTGGTGGCCTCAGGAAAGGCCAGTCCCCATGCGAGTTCCTCGGGGGCCTCTCGGGATTCCTCTCCCGTCGATGCCGGGGCCTAAGACCTTGTGTGGAGTCGGGGCCGGAACCTGAGGATTCCTCTCCAGTGCTGACATGGATCTTGGGGTACTTCTGGAGTCTCCCCAGGGGAGTCAGTCCTCGTCTCGAATGCGGGCATGCACTTGCGCTTTCCTGCAGAGCGGTAGCAGCAGTGTCATGCAGTCCGCCGCGTGGATCAAAGGATCTATGGTTTTCGCTCGAGTCTTTCCCACGAGGCTTTCCCACGAGGCTTTCCCACAGGGCTGTCCCACGTGCACACGTGGTGGGAGTCGATCTTCGGCTTGAATGTCAAGGCAGTGCAGGGAAAACAGGTTCCTCTGGAATGGACTGACACATCTGGGGGACTCTTGGAATGGTGGCACGACCCTGGAGTTCCTCTCGCCTTTCCTGTGGAGAGCGCCTCCTCTTGAGATGCGACGGGAACGCCGGGAATTCTTTCCCTAAGAAACAGGGAAAGGATCCCTCATCTCGAGCTAGGAGGCAGAAACGGGGCTCCCCTGGAGGTGTGCGGGACCCCACGTGCTGCCTCTCGAGTGCAGACGGGTATGTCGGGGAACTTCTTGAGTTGCAGCAAGCGTGTGAAGGACCCTTTGGAAGTTCCAGTGGTTAGATGTGATTGGCGTCGAGAAGCCTCAGCGGAAATGGGCCTCATCTGGCCTGGAGGGCAAAACCTCCTGGATTTTCTCGAGTTGCGGCAGGTGCTCTCGACTTACGACGGGGACCTCAGGGACCCGCTCTGGTGGCCTCAGGAAAGGCCAGTCCCCATGCGAGTTCCTCGGGGGCCTCTCGGGATTCCTCTCCCGTCGATGCCGGGGCCTAAGACCTTGTGTGGAGTCGTGGCCGGAACATGAGGATTCCTCTCCAGTGCTGACATGGATCTTGGGGTACTTCTGGAGTCTCCCCAGGGGAGTCAGTCCTCGTCTCGAATGCGGGCATGCACATGCGCTTTCCTCCAGAGCGGTAGCAGCAGTGTCACGCAGTCCGCCGCGTGGATCTAAGGATCTTTGGTTTTCCCTCGAGTCTTTCCCACGAGGCTTTCCCACGAGGCTTTCCCACAGGGCTGTCCCACGTGCACACGTGGTGGGAGTCGATCCTCGGCTTGAACGTCAAGGCAGTGCAGGGAAAACAGGTTCCTCAGGAATGGACTGACATATCTGGGGGACTCTTGGAATGGTGTCTCGACCCTGGAGTTCCTCTCGCCTTTCCTGTGGAGAGCGCCTCCTCTTGAGATGCGACGGGAACGCCGGGAATTCTTTCCCTACGAAACAGGGAAAGGATCCCTCATCTCGAGCTAGGAGGCGGAAACGGGGCTCCCCTGGATGTGTGCGGGAACCCACGTGATTCCTCTCTAGTGGAGACGGGTATGTCGGGGAACTTCTTGAGTTGCAGCAATGGTGTGAAGGACCCTTTGGAAGTTCCAATGGTTAGATGTGATTGGCCTCGAGAAGCCTCAGCGGAAATGGGCCTCATCTCGCCTGGAGGGCAAAACCTCCTGGATTTTCTCGAGTTGCGGCAGGTGCTCTCGACTTACGACGGGGACCTCAGGGACCCGCTCTGGTGGCCTCAGGAAAGGCCAGTCCCCATGCGAGTTCCTCGGGGGCCTCTCGGGATTCCTCTCCCGTCGATGCCGGGGCCTAAGACCTTGTGTGGAGTCGGGGCCGGAACCTGAGGATTCCTCTCCAGTGCTGACATGGATCTTGGGGTACTTCTGGAGTATCCCCAGGGGAGTCAGTCCTCGTCTCGAATGCGGGCATGCACTTGCGCTTTCCTCCAGAGCGGTAGCAGCAGTGTCACGCAGTCCGCCGCGTGGATCAAAGGATCTATGGTTTTCCCTCGAGTCTTTCCCCCGAGGCTTTCCCACGAGGCTTTTCCACAGGGCTGTCCCACGTGCACACGTGGTGGGAGTCGATCCTCGGCTTGAACGTCAAGGCAGTGCAGGGAAAACAGGTTCCTCTGGAATGGACTGACACATCTGGGGGACTCTTGGAATGGTGGCACGACCCTGGAGTTCCTCTCGCCTTTCCTGTGGAGAGCGCCTCCTCTTGAGATGGGACGGGAACGCCGGGAATTCTTTCCCTACGAAACAGGGAAAGGATCCCTCATCTCGAGCTTGTAGGTGGAAACAGGGCTCCCCTGGATGTGTGCGGGACACCACGTGCTTCCTCTCGAGTGGAGACGGGTATGTCGGGGAACTTCTTGAGTTGCAGCAATGGTGTGAAGGACCCTTTGGAAGTTCCAGTGGTTAGATGTGATTGGCCTCGAGAAGCCTCAGCGGAAATGGGCCTCATCTCACCTGGAGGGCAAAACCTCCTGGATTTTCTCGAGTTGCGGCAGGTGCTCTCGACTTACGACGGGGACCTCAGGGACCCGCTCTGGTGGCCTCAGGAAAGGCCAGTCCCCATGCGAGTTCCTCGGGGGTCTCTCGGGATTCCTCTCCCGTCGATGCCGGGGCCTAAGACCTTGTGTGGGGTCGGGGCCGGAACCTGAGGATTCCTCTCCATTGCTGACATGGATCTTGGGGTTCTTCTGGAGTCTCCCCAGGGGAGTCAGTCCTCGTCTCGAATGCGGGAATGCACTTGCGCTTTCCTCCAGAGCGGTAGCAGCAGTGTCACGCAGTCCGCCGCGTGGATCAAAGGATCTATGGTTTTCCCTCGAGTCTTTCCCACGAGGCTTTCCCACGAGGCTTTCCCACAGGGCTGTCCCACGTGCAGACGTGGTGGGAGTCGATCCTCGGCTTGAACGTCAAGGCAGTGCAGGGAAAACAGGTTCCTCTGGAATGGACTGACACATCTGGGGGACTCTTGGAATGGTGTCACGACCCTGGAGTTCCTCTCGCCTTTCCTGTGGAGAGCGCCTCCTCTTGAGATGCGACGGGAACGCCGGGAATTCTTTCCCTGCGAAACAGGGAAAGGATCCCTCATCTCGAGCTAGGAGGCGGAAACGGGGTTCCCCTGGATGTGTGCGGGACACCACTTGCTTCCTCGCGAGTGGAGACGGGTATGTCGGGGAACTTCTTGAGTTGCAGCAAGGGTGTGAAGGACCCTTTGAAGTTCCAGTGGTTAGATGTGATTGGCCTCGAGAAGCCTCAGCGGAAATGGGCCTCATCTCGCCTGGAGGGCAAAACCTCCTGGATTTTCTCGAGTTGTGGCAGGTGCTCTCGACTTACGACGGGGACCTCAGGGAACCGCTCTGGTGGCCTCAGGACAGGCCAGTCCCCATGCGAGTTCCTCGGGGGCGTCTCGGGATTCCTCTCCCGTCGATTCCGGGGCCTAAGACCTTGTGTGGAGTCGGGGCCGGAACCTGAGGATTCCTCTCCAGTGCTGACATGGATCTTGGGGTACTTCTGGAGTCTCCCCAGGGGAGTCAGTCCTCGTCTCGAATGCGGGCATGCACTTGTGCTTTCCTCCAGAGCGGTAGCAGCAGTGTCACGCAGTCCGCCGCGTGGATCAAAGATCTATGGTTTTCCCTCGAGTCTTTCCCACGAGGCTTTCCCACGAGGCTTTCCCACAGGGCTGTCCCACGTGCACACGTGGTGGGAGTCGATCCTCGGCTTGAACGTCAAGGCAGTGCAGGGAAAACAGGTTCCTCTGGAATGGACTGACTCATCTGGGGGACTCTTGGAATGGTGGCACGACCCTGGAGTTCCTCTCGCCTTTCCTGTGGAGAGCGCCTCCTCTTGAGATGCGACGGGAACGCCGGGAAATCTTTCCCTAAGAAGCAGGAAAAGGATCCCTCATCTCGAGCTAGGAGGCGGAAACGGGGCTCCCCAGGATGTGTGCGGGACACCACGTGCTTCCTCTCGAGTGCAGACGGGTATGTCGGGGAACTTCTTGAGTTGCAGCAAGGGTGTGAAGGACCCTTTGGAAGTTCCAGTGGTTAGATGTGATTGGCCTCGAGAAGCCTCAGCGGAAATGGGCCTCATCTCGCCTGGAGGGCAAAACCTCCTGGATTTTCTCGAGTTGCGGCAGGTGCTCTCGACTTACGACGGGGACCTCAGGGACCCGCTCTGGTGGCCTCAGGAAAGGCCTGTCCCCATGCGAGTTCCTCGGGGGCCTCTCGGGATTCCTCTCCCGTCGATGCCGGGGCCTAAGACCTTGTGTGGAGTCGGGGCCGGAACCTGAGGATTCCTCTCCAGTGCTGACATGGATCTTGGGGTACTTCTGGAGTCTCCCCAGGGGAGTCAGTCCTCGTCTCGAATGCGGGCATGCACTTGCGCTTTCCTCCAGAGCGGTAGCAGCAGTGTCACGCAGTCCGCTGCGTGGATCAAAGGATCTATGGTTTTCCCTCGAGTCTTTCCCACGAGGCTTTCCCACGAGGCTTTCCCACAGGGCTGTCCCACGTGCACACGTGGTGGGAGTCGATCCTCGGCTTGAACGTCAAGGCAGTGCAGGGAAAACAGGTTCCTCTGGAATGGACTGACACATCTGGGGGACTCTTGGAATGGTGTCACGACCCTGGAGTTCCTCTCGCCTTTCCTGTGGAGAGCGCCTCCTCTTGAGATGCGACGGGAACGCCGGGAATTCTTTCCCTACGAAACAGGGAAAGGATCCCTCATCTCGAGCTAGGAGGCGTAAACGGGGCTCCCCTGGATGTGTGCGGGACCCCACGTGCTTCCTCTCGAGTGCAGACGGGTATGTCGGGGAACTTCTTGAGTTTCAGGAATGGTGTGAAGGACCCTTTGGAAGTTCCAGTGGTTAGATGTGATTGGCCTCGAGATGCCTCAGCGGAAATGGGCCTCATCTCGCCTGGAGGGCAAAACCTCCTGGATTTTCTCGAGTTGCGGCAGGTGCTCTCGACTTACGACGGGGACCTCAGGGAACCGCTCTGGTGGCCTCAGGAAAGGCCAGTCTCCATGCGAGTTCCTCGGGGGCCTCTCGGGATTCCTCTCCCGTCGATGCCGGGGCCTAAGACCTTGTGTGGAGTCGGGGCCGGAACCT
Source organism: Ovis canadensis (assembly GCF_042477335.2). NCBI lineage: Eukaryota > Metazoa > Chordata > Mammalia > Artiodactyla > Bovidae > Ovis > Ovis canadensis. The sequence continues at coordinate 10,752,619 of NC_091262.1, forward strand.
GAGGATTCCTCTCCAGTGCTGACATGGATCTTGGGGTACTTCTGGAGTCTCCCCAGGGGAGTCAGTCCTCGTCTCGAATGCGGGCATGCACTTGCGCTTTCCTCCAGAGCGGTAGCAGCAGTGTCACGCAGTCCGCCGCGTGGATCAAAGGATCTATGGTTTTAACTCGAGTCTTTCCCACGAGGCTTTCCCACGAGGCTTTCCCACAGGGCTGTCCCACGTGCACACGTGGTGGGAGTCGATCCTCGGCTTGAACGTCAAGGCAGTGCAGGGAAAACAGGTTCCTCTGGAATGGACTGACACATCTGGGGGACTCTTGGAATGGTGTCACGACCCTGGAGTTCCTCTCGCCTTTCCTGTGGAGAGCGCCTCCTCTTGAGATGCGACGGGAACGCCGGGAATTCTTTCCCTACGAAACAGGGAAAGGATCCCTCATCTCGAGCTAGGAGGCGAAACGGGGCTCCCCTGGATGTGTGCGGGACACCACGCGCTTCCTCTCGAGTGGAGACGGGTATGTCGGGGAACTTCTTGAGTTGCAACAAGGGTGTGAAGGACCCTTTGGAAGTTCCAGTGGTTAGACGTGATTGGCCTCGAGAAGCCTCAGCGGAAATGGGCCTCATCTCGCCTGGAGGGCAAAACCTCCTGGATTTTCTCGAGTTGCGGCAGGTGCTCTCGACTTACGACGGGGACCTCAGGGAACCGCTCTGGTGGCCTCAGGAAAGGCCAGTCCCCATGCGAGTTCCTCGGGGGCGTCTCGGGATTCCTCTCCCGTCGATGCCGGGGCCTAAGACCTTGGGTGGAGTCGGGGCCGGAACCTGAGGATTCCTCTCCAGTGCTGACATGGATCTTGGGGTACTTTTGGAGTCTCCCCAGGGGAGTCAGTCCTCGTCTCGAATGCGGGCATGCACTTGCGCTTTCCTCCAGAGCGGTAGCAGCAGTGTCACGCAGTCTGCGCGTGGATCAAAGGATCTATGGTTTTCCCTCGAGTCTTTCCCACGAGGCTTTCCCACGAGGCTTTCCCACAGGGCTGTCCCACGTGCGCACGTGGTGGGAGTCGATCCTCGGCTTGAACGTCAAGGCAGTGCAGGGAAAACAGGTTCCTCTGGAATGGACTGACACATCTGGGGGACACTTGGAATGGTGGCACGACCCTGGAGTTCCTCTCGCCTTTCCTGTGGAGAGCGCCTCCTCTTGAGATGCGACGGGAACGCCGGAAATTCTTTCCCTACGAAACAGGGAAAGGATCCCTCATCTCGAGCTAGGAGGCGGAAACGGGGCTCCCCTGGATGTGTGCGGGACACCACATGCTTCCTCTCGAGTGGAGACGGGTATGTCGGGGAACTTCTTGAGTTGCAGCAAGGGTGTGAAGGACCCTTTGGAAGTTCCAGTGGTTAGATGTGATTGGCCTCGAGAAGCCTCAGCGGAAATGGGCCTCATCTCGCCTGGAGGGCAAAACCTCCTGGATTTTCTCGAGTTGCGGCAGGTGCTCTCGACTTACGACAGGGACCTCAGGGAACCGCTCTGGTGGCCTCAGGAAAGGCCAGTCCCCATGCGAGTTCCTCGGAGGCGTCTCGGGATTCCTCTCCCGTCGATGCCGGGGCCTAAGACCTTGTGTGGAATCGGGGCCGGAACCTGAGGATTCCTCTCCAGTGCTGACATGGATCTTGGGGTACTTCTGGAGTCTCCCCAGGGGAGTCAGTCCTCGTCTCGAATGCGGGCATGCACTTGCGCTTTCCTCCAGAGCGGTAGCAGCAGTGTCACGCAGTCCGCCGCGTGGATCAAAGGATCTATGGTTTTCCCTCGAGTCTTTCCCACGAGGCTTTCCCACGAGGCTTTCCCACAGGGCTGTCCCACGTGCACACGTGGTGGGAGTCGATCCTCGGCTTGAACGTCAAGGCAGTGCAGGGAAAACAGGTTCCTCTGGAATGGACTGACACATCTGGGGGACTCTTGGAATGGTGTCACGACCCTGGAGTTCCTCTCGCCTTTCCTGTGGAGAGCGCCTCCTCTTGAGATGCGACGGGAACGCCGGGAATTCTTTCCCTACGAAACAGGGAAAGGATCCCTCATCTCGAGCTAGGAGGCGGAAACGGGGCTCCCCTGGATGTGTGCGGGACACCATATGCTTCCTCTCGAGTGGAGACGGGTATGTCGGGGAACTTCTTGAGTTGCAGCAAGGGTGTGAAGGACCCTTTGGAAGTTCCAGTGGTTAGACGTGATTGGCCTCGAGAAGCCTCCGCGGAAAAGGGCCTCATCTCGCCTGGAGGGCAAAACCTCCTTGATTTTCTCGAGTTGCGGCAGGTGCTCTCGACTTACGACGGGGACCTCAGGGACCCGCTCTGGTGGCCTCAGGAAAGGCCAGTCCCCATGCGAGTTCCTCGGGGGCCTCTCGGGATTCCTCTCCCGTCGATGCCGGGGCCTAAGACCTTGTGTGGAGTCGGGGCCGGAACCTGAGGATTCCTCTCCAGTGCTGACATGGATCTTGGGGTACTTCTGGAGTCTCCCCAGGGGAGTCAGTCCTCGTCTCGAATGCGGGCATGCACTTGCGCTTTCCTCCAGAGCGGTAGCAGCAGTGTCACGCAGTCCGCCGCGTGGATCAAAGGATCTATGGTTTTAACTCGAGTCTTTCCCACGAGGCTTTCCCACGAGGCTTTCCCACAGGGCTGTCCCACGTGCACACGTGGTGGGAGTCGATCCTCGGCTTGAACGTCAAGGCAGTGCAGGGAAAACAGGTTCCTCTGGAATGGACTGACACATCTGGGGGACTCTTGGAATGGTGTCACGACCCTGGAGTTCCTCTCGCCTTTCCTGTGGAGAGCGCCTCCTCTTGAGATGCGACGGGAACGCCGGGAATTCTTTCCCTACGAAACAGGGAAAGGATCCCTCATCTCGAGCTAGGAGGCGAAACGGGGCTCCCCTGGATGTGTGCGGGACACCACGTGCTTCCTCTCGAGTGGAGACGGGTATGTCGGGGAACTTCTTGAGTTGCAACAAGGGTGTGAAGGACCCTTTGGAAGTTCCAGTGGTTAGACGTGATTGGCCTCGAGAAGCCTCAGCGGAAATGGGCCTCATCTCGCCTGGAGGGCAAAACCTCCTGGATTTTCTCGAGTTGCGGCAGGTGCTCTCGACTTACGACGGGGACCTCAGGGACCCGCTCTGGTGGCCTCAGGAAAGGCCAGTCCCCATGCGAGTTCCTCGGGGGCGTCTCGGGATTCCTCTCCCGTCGATGCCGGGGCCTAAGACCTTGGGTGGAGTCGGGGCCGGAACCTGAGGATTCCTCTCCAGTGCTGACATGGATCTTGGGGTACTTTTGGAGTCTCCCCAGGGGAGTCAGTCCTCGTCTCGAATGCGGGCATGCACTTGCGCTTTCCTCCAGAGCGGTAGCAGCAGTGTCACGCAGTCTGCGCGTGGATCAAAGGATCTATGGTTTTCCCTCGAGTCTTTCCCACGAGGCTTTCCCACGAGGCTTTCCCACAGGGCTGTCCCACGTGCGCACGTGGTGGGAGTCGATCCTCGGCTTGAACGTCAAGGCAGTGCAGGGAAAACAGGTTCCTCTGGAATGGACTGACTCATCTGGGGGACACTTGGAATGGTGGCACGACCCTGGAGTTCCTCTCGCCTTTCCTGTGGAGAGCGCCTCCTCTTGAGATGCGACGGGAACGCCGGAAATTCTTTCCCTACGAAACAGGGAAAGGATCCCTCATCTCGAGCTAGGAGGCGGAAACGGGGCTCCCCTGGATGTGTGCGGGACACCACATGCTTCCTCTCGAGTGGAGACGGGTATGTCGGGGAACTTCTTGAGTTGCAGCAAGGGTGTGAAGGACCCTTTGGAAGTTCCAGTGGTTAGATGTGATTGGCCTCGAGAAGCCTCAGCGGAAATGGGCCTCATCTCGCCTGGAGGGCAAAACCTCCTGGATTTTCTCGAGTTGCGGCAGGTGCTCTCGACTTACGACAGGGACCTCAGGGAACCGCTCTGGTGGCCTCAGGAAAGGCCAGTCCCCATGCGAGTTCCTCGGAGGCGTCTCGGGATGCCTCTCCCGTCGATGCCGGGGCCTAAGACCTTGTGTGGAATCGGGGCCGGAACCTGAGGATTCCTCTCCAGTGCTGACATGGATCTTGGGGTACTTCTGGAGTCTCCCCAGGGGAGTCAGTCCTCGTCTCGAATGCGGGCATGCACTTGCGCTTTCCTCCAGAGCGGTAGCAGCAGTGTCACGCAGTCCGCCGCGTGGATCAAAGGATCTATGTTTTTCCCTCGAGTCTTTCCCACGAGGCTTTCCCACGAGGCTTTCCCACAGGGCTGTCCCACGTGCACACGTGGTGGGAGTCGATCTTCGGCTTGAACGTCAAGGCAGTGCAGGGAAAACAGGTTCCTCTGAAATGGACTGACACATCTGGGGGACTCTTGGAATGGTGGCACGACCCTGGAGTTCCTCTCGCCTTTCCTGTGGAGAGCGCCTCCTCTTGAGATGCGACGGGAACGCCGGGAATTCTTTCCCTACGAAACAGGGAAAGGATCCCTCATCTCGAGCTAGGAGGCGGAAACGGGGTTCCCTGGATGTGTGCGGGACACCACGTGCTTCCTCTCGAGTGCAGACGGGTATGTCGGGGAACTTCTTGAGTTGCAGCAAGGGTGTGAAGGACCCTTTGGAAGTTCCAGTGGTTAGATGTGATTGGCCTCGAGAAGCCTCAGCGGAAATGGGCCTCATCTCGCCTGGAGGGCAAAACCTCCTGGATTTTCTCGAGTTGCGGCAGGTGCTCTCGACTTACGACGGGGACCTCAGGGACCCGCTCTGGTGGCCTCAGGACAGGCCAGTCCCCATGCGAGTTCATCGGGGGCGTCTCGGGATTCCTCTCCCGTCGATGCCGGGGCCTAAGACCTTGTGTGGAGTCGGGGCCGGAACCTGAGGATTCCTCTCCAGTGCTGACATGGATCTTGGGGTACTTCTGAAGTCTCCCCAGGGGAGTCAGTCCTCGTCTCGAATGCGGGCATGCACTTGAGCTTTCCTCCAGAGCGGTAGCAGCAGTGTCACGCAGTTCGCCGCGTGGATCAAAGGATCTATGGTTTTCCCTCGAGTCTTTCCCCCGAGGCTTTCCCACGAGGCTTTCCCACAGGGCTGTCCCACGTGCACACGTGGTGGGAGTCGATCTTCGGCTTGAACGTCAAGGCAGTGCAGGGAAAACAGGTTCCTCTGGAATGGACTGACACATCTGAGGGACTCTTGGAATGGTGGCACGACCCTGGAGTTCCTCTCGCCTTTCCTATGGAGAGCGCCTCCTCTTGAGATGCGACGGGAACGCCGGGAATTCTTTCCCTAAGAAACAGGGAAAGGATCCCTCATCTCGAGCTAGGAGGCGGAAACAGGGCTCCCCTGGATATGTGCGGGACACGACTTGCTTCCTCTCGAGTGGAGACGGGTATGTCGGGGAACTTCTTGAGTTGCAGCAAGGGTGTGAAGGACCCTTTGGAAGTTCCAGTGGTTAGATGTGATTGGCCTCGAGAAGCCTCAGCGGAAATGGGCCTCATCTCGCCTGGAGGGCAAAACCTCCTGGATTTTCTCGAGTTGCGGCAGGTGCTCTCCACTTACGACGGGGACCTCAGGGACCCGCTCTGGTGGCCTCAGGAAAGGCCAGTCCCCATGCGAGTTCCTCGGGGGCCTCTCGGGATTCCTCTCCCGTCGATGCCGGGGCCTAAGACCTTGTGTGGAGTCGGGGCCGGAACCTGAGGATTCCTCTCCAGTGCTGACATGGATCTTGGGGTACTTCTGGAGTCTCCCCAGGGGAGTCAGTCCTCGTCTCGAATGCGAGCATGCACTTGCGCTTTCCTCCAGAGCGGTAGCAGCAGTGTCACGCAGTCCGCCGCGTGGATCAAAGGATCTATGGTTTTCCCTCGAGTCTTTCCCACGAGGCTTTCCCACGAGGCTTTCCCACAGGGCTGTCCCACGTGCACACGTGGTGGGAGTCGATCCTCGGCTCGAACGTCAAGGCAGTGCAGGGAAAACAGGTTCCTCTGGAATGGACTGACACATCTGGGGGACTCTTGGAATGGTGGCACGACCCTGGAGTTCCTCTCGCCTTTCCTGTGGAGAGCGCCTCCTCTTGAGATGCGACGGGAAAGCCGGGAATTCTTTCCCTAAGAAACAGGGAAAGGATCCCTCATCTCGAGCTAGGAGGAGGAAACGGGGCTCCCCTGGATATGTGCGGGACACCACATGCTTCCTCTCGAGTGGAGACGGGTATGTCGTGGAACTTCTTGAGTTGCAGCAAGGGTGTGAAGGACCCTTTGGAAGTTCCAGTGGTTAGACGTGATTAGCCTCGAGAAGCCTCAGCGGAAATGGGCCTCATCTCGCCTGGAGGGCAAAACCTCCTGGATTTTCTCGAGTTGCGGCAGGTGCTCTCGACTTACGACGGGGACCTCAGGGACACGCTCTGGTGGCCTCAGGAAAGGCCAGTCCCCATGCGAGTTCCTCGGGGGCCTCTGGGGATTCCTCTCCCGTCGATGCCGGGGCCTAAGTCCTTGTGTGGAGTCGGGGCCGGAACCTGAGGATTCGTCTCCAGTGCTGACATGGATCTTGGGGTATTTCTGGAGTCTCCCCAGGGGAGTCAGTCTTCGTCTCGAATGCGGGCATGCACTTGCGCTTTCCTCCAGAGCGGCAGCAGCAGTGTCACGCAGTCTGCCGCGTGGATCAAAGGATCTATGGTTTTCGCTCGAGTCTTTCCCACGAGGCTTTCCCACGTGGCTTCCCACAGGGCTGTCCCACGTGCACACGTCGTGGGAGTCGATCCTCGGCTTGAACGTCAAGGCAGTGCAGGGAAAACAGGTTCCTCTGTAATGGACTGACACATATGGGGGACTCTTGGAATGGTGACACGACCCTGGAGTTCCTCTCGCCTTTCCTGTGGAGAGCGCCTCCTCTTGAGATGCGACGGGAACGCCGGGAATTCTTTCCCTACGAAACAGGGAAAGGATCCCTCATCTCGAGCTAGGAGGCGGAAACGGGCCTCCCCTGGATGTGTGCGGGACCCACGTGCTTCCTCTCGAGTGGAGACGGGTATGTCGGGGAACTTCTGGAGTTGCAGCAAGGGTGTGAAGGACCCTTTGGAAGTTCCAGTGGTTAGACGTGATTAGCCTCGAGAAGCCTCAGCGGAAATGGGCCTCATCTCGCCTGGAGGGCAAAAGCTCCTGGATTTTCTCGAGTTGGGGCAGGTGCTCTCGACTTACGACGGGGACCTCAGGGACCCGCTCTGGTGGCCTCAGGAAAGGCCAGTCCCCATGCGAGTTCCTCGGGGGCCTCTCGGGATTCCTCTCCCGTCGATGCCGGGGCCTAAGACCTTGTGTGGAGTCGGGGCCGGAACCTGAGGATTCCTCTCCAGTGCTGACATGGATCTTGGGGTACTTCTGGAGTCTCCCCAGGGGAGTCAGTCCTCGTCTCGAATGCGAGCATGCACTTGCGCTTTCCTCCAGAGCGGTAGCAGCAGTGTCACGCAGTCCGCCGCGTGGATCAAAGGATCTATGGTTTTCCCTCGAGTCTTTCCCCCGAGGCTTTCCCACGAGGCTTTCCCACAGGGCTGTCCCACGTGCACACGTGGTGGGAGTCGATCCTCGGCTCGAACGTCAAGGCAGTGCAGGGAAAACAGGTTCCTCTGGAATGGACTTACACATCTGGGGGACTCTTGGAATGGTGGCACGACCCTGGAGTTCCTCTCGCCTTTCCTGTGGAGAGCGCCTCCTCTTGAGATGCGACGGGAACGCCGGGAATTCTTTCCCTAAGAAACAGGGAAAGGATCCCTCATCTCGAGCTAGGAGGCGGAAACGGGGCTCCCCTGGATATGTGCGGGACACGACTTGCTTCCTCTCGAGTGGAGACGGGTATGTCGGGGAACTTCTTGAGTTGCAGCAACGGTGTGAAGGACCCTTTGGAAGTTCCAGTGGTTAGATGTGATTGGCCTCGAGAAGCCTCAGCGGAAATGGGCCTCATCTCGCCTGGAGGGCAAAACCTCCTGGATTTTCTCGAGTTGCGGCAGGTGCTCTCCACTTAGGACGGGGACCTCAGGGACCCGCTCTGGTGGCCTCAGGACAGGCCAGTCCCCATGCGAGTTCATCGGGGGCCTCTCGGGATTCCTCTCCCATCGATGCCGGGGCCTAAGACCTTGTGTGGAGTCGGGGCCGGAACCTGAGGATTCCTCTCCAGTGCTGACATGGATCTTGGGGTACTTCTGGAGTCTCCCCAGGGGAGTCAGTCCTCGTCTCGAATGCGAGCATGCACTTGCGCTTTCCTCCAGAGCGGTAGCAGCAGTGTCACGCAGTCCGCCGCGTGGATCAAAGGATCTATGGTTTTCCCTCGAGTCTTTCCCACGAGGCTTTCCCACGAGGCTTTCCCACAGGGCTGTCCCACGTGCACACGAGGTGGGAGTCGATCCTCGGCTTGAACGTCAATACAGTGCAGGGAAAACAGGTTCCTCTGGAATGGACTGACACATCTGGGGGACTCTTGGAATGGTGGCACGACCCTGGAGTTCCTCTCGCCTTTCCTGTGGAGAGCGCCTCCTCTTGAGATGCGACGGGAACGCCGGGAATTCTTTCCCTACGAAACAGGGAAAGGATCCCTCATCTCGAGCTAGGAGGCGGAAACGGGGCTCCCCTGGATGTGTGCGGGACACGACGTGCTTCCTCTCGAGTGGAGACGGGTATGTCGGGGAACTTCTTGAGTTGCAGCAAGGGTGTGAAGGACCCTTTGGAAGTTCCAGTGGTTAGATGTGATTGGCCTCGAGAAGCCTCAGCGGAAATGGGCCTCATCTCGCCTGGAGGGCAAAACCTCCTGGATTTTCTCGAGTTGCGGCAGGTGCTCTCGACTTACGACGGGGACCCCAGGGACCCGCTCTGGTGGCCTCAGGACAGGCCAGTCCCCATGCGAGTTCATCGGGGGCCTCTCGGGATTCCTCTCCCGTCGATGCCGGGGCCTAAGACCTTGTGTGGAGTCGGGGCCGGAACCTGAGGATTCCTCTCCAGTGCTGACATGGATCTTGGGGTACTTCTGGAGTCTCCCCAGGGGAGTCAGTCCTCGTCTCGAATGCGAGCATGCACTTGCGCTTTCCTCCAGAGCGGTAGCAGTAGTGTCACGCAGTCCGCCGCGTGGATCAAAGGATCTATGGTTTTCCCTCGAGTCTTTCCCACGAGGCTTTCCCACGAGGCTTTCCCACAGGGCTGTCCCACGTCCACACGTGGTGGGAGTCGATCCGCGGCTTGAACGTCAATACAGTGCAGGGAAAACAGGTTCCTCTGGAATGGACTGACACATCTGGGGGACTCTTGGAATGGTGGCATGACCCTGGAGTTCCTCTCGCCTTTCCTGTGGAGAGCGCCTCCTCTTGAGATGCGACGGGACCGCCGGGAATTCTTTCCCTACGAAACAGGGAAAGGATCCCTCATCTCGAGCTAGGAGGCGGAAACGGGGCTCCCCTGGATGTGTGCGGGACCCCACGTGCTTCCTCTCGAGTGGAGACGGGTATGTCGGGGAACTTCTTGAGTTGCAGCAAGGGTGTGAAGGACCCTTTGGAAGTTCCAGTGGTTAGAAGTGATTGGCCTCGAGAAGCCTCAGCGGAAATGGGCCTCATCTCGCCTGGAGGGCAAAACCTCCTGGATTTTCTCGAGTTGCGGCAGGTGCTCTCGACTTACGACGGGGACCTCAGGGACCCGCTCTGGTGGCCTCAGGACAGGCCAGTCCCCATGCGAGTTCATCGGGGGCCTCTCGGGATTCCTCTCCCGTCGATGCCGGGGCCTAAGACCTTGTGTGGAGTCGGGGCCGGAACCTGAGGATTCCTCTCCAGTGCTGACATGGATCTTGGGGTACTTCTGGAGTCTCCCCAGGGGAGTCAGTCCTCGTCTCGAATGCGAGCTTGCACTTGCGCTTTCCTCCAGAGCGGTAGCAGCAGTGTCACGCAGTCCGCCGCGTGGATCAAAGGATCTATGGTTTTCCCTCGAGTCTTTCCCACGAGGCTTTCCCACGAGGCTTTCCCACAGGGCTGTCCCACGTGCACACGTGGTGGGAGTCGATCCTCGGCTTGAACGTCAATACAGTGCAGGGAAAACAGGTTCCTCTGGAATGGACTGACACATCTGGGGGACTCTTGGAATGGTGGCATGACCCTGGAGTTCCTCTCGCCTTTCCTGTGGAGAGCGCCTCCTCTTGAGATGCGACGGGAACGCCGGGAGTTCTTTCCCTACGAAACAGGGAAAGGATCCCTCATCTCGAGCTAGGAGGCGGAAACGGGGCTCACCTGGATGTGTGCGGGACCCCACGTGCTTCCTCTCGATTGGAGACGGGTATGTCGGGGAACTTCTTGAGTTGCAGCAAGGGTGTGAAGGACCCTTTGGAAGTTCCAATGGTTAGATGTGATTGGCCTCGAGAAGCCTCAGCGGAAATGGGCCTCATCTCGCCTGGAGGGCAAAACCTCCTGGATTTTCTCGAGTTGCGGCAGGTGCTCTCGACTTACGACGGGGACCTCAGGGACCCGCTCTGGTGGCCTCAGGACAGGCCAGTCCCCATGCAAGTTCCTCGGGGGCCTCTCGGGATTCCTCTCCCGTCGATGCCGGGGCCTAAGACCTTGTGTGGAGTCGGGGCCGGAACCTGAGGATTCCTTTCCAGTGCTGACATGGATCTTGGGGTACTTCTGAAGTCTCCCCAGGGGAGTCAGTCCTCGTCTCGAATGCGGGCATGCACTTGCGCTTTCCTCCAGAGCGGTAGCAGCAGTGTCACGCAGTCCGCCGCGTGGATCAAAGGATCTATGGTTTTCCCTCGAGTCTTTCCCCCGAGGCTTTCCCACGAGGCTTTCCCACAGGGCCGTCCCACGTGCACACGTGGTGGGAGTCGATCCTCGGCTCGAACATCAAGGCAGTGCAGGGAAAACAGGTTCCTCTGGAATGGACTGACACATCTGGGGGACTCTTGGAATGGTGGCACGACCCTGGAGTTCCTCTCGCCTGTCCTGTGGAGAGCGCCTCCTCTTGAGATGCGACGGGAACGCCGGGAATTCTTTCCCTAAGAAACAGGCAAAGGATCCCTCATCTCGAGCTAGGAGGCGGAAACGGGGCTCCCCTGGATATGTGCGGGACACCACATGCTTCCTCTCGAGTGGAGACGGGTATGTCGGGGAACTTCTTGAGTTGCAGCAAGGGTGTGAAGGACCCTTTGGAAGTTCCAGTGGTTAGACGTGATTGGCCTCGAGAAGCCTCAGCGGAAATGGGCCTCATCTTGCCTGGAGGGCAAAACCTCCTGGATTTTCTCGAGTTGCGGCAGGTGCTCTCGACTTACGACGGGGACCTCAGGGACCCGCTCTGGCGGCCTCAGGAAAGGCCAGTCCCCATGCGAGTTCCTCGGGGGCCTCTCGGGATTCCTCTCCCGTCGATGCCGGGGCCTAAGACCTTGTGTGGAGTCGGGGCCGGAACCTGAGGATTCCTCTCCAGTGCTGACATGGATCTTGGGGTACTTCTGGAGTCTACCCATGGGAGTCAGTCCTCGTCTCGAATGCGAGCATGCACTTGCGCTTTCCTCCAGAGCGGTAGCAGCAGTGTCACGCAGTCCACCGCGTGGATCAAAGGATCTATGGTTTTCCCTCGAGTTTTTCCCACGAGGCTTTCCCAAGAGGCTTTCCCACAGGCTGTCCCACGTGCACACGAGGTGGGAGTCGATCCTCGGCTTGAACGTCAATACAGTGCAGGGAAAACAGGTTCCTCTGGAATGGACTGACACATCTGGGGGACTCTTGGAATGGTGGCATGACCCTGGAGTTCCTCTCGCCTTTCCTGTGGAGAGCGCCTCCTCTTGAGATGCGACGGGAACGCCGGGAATTCTTTCCCTACGAAACAGGGAAAGGATCCCTCATCTCGAGCTAGGAGGCGGAAACGGGGCTCCCCTGGATGTGTGCGGGACACCACGTGCTTCCTCTCGAGTGCAGACGGGTATGTCGGGGAACTTCTTGAGTTGCAGCAAGGGTGTGAAGGACCCTTTGGAAGTTCCAGTGGTTAGATGTGATTGGCCTCGAGAAGCCTCAGCGGAAATGGGTCTCATCTCGCCTGGAGGGCAAAACCTCCTGGATTTTCTCGAGTTGCGGCAGGTGCTCTCGACTTACGACGGGGACCTCAGGGACCCGCTCTGGTGGCCTCAGGACAGGCCAGTCCCCATGCGAGTTCATCGGGGGCCTCTCGGGATTCCTCTCCCGTCGATGCCGGGGCCTAAGACCTTGTGTGGAGTCGGGGCCGGAACCTGAGGATTCCTCTCCAGTGCTGACATGGATCTTGGGGTACTTCTGAAGTCTCCCCAGGGGAGTCAGTCCTCGTCTCGAATGCGGGCATGCACTTGCGCTTTCCTCCAGAGCGGTAGCAGCAGTGTCACGCAGTCCGCCGCGTGGATCAAAGGATCTATGGTTTTCCCTCGAGTCTTTCCCCCGAGGCTTTCCCACGAGGCTTTCCCACAGGGCTGTCCCACGTGCACACGTGGTGGGAGTCGATCCTCGGCTCGAACGTCAAGGCAGTGCAGGGAAAACAGGTTCCTCTGGAATGGACTGACACATCTGGGGGACTCTTGGAATGGTGGCACGACCCTGGAGTTCCTCTCGCCTTTCCTGTGGAGAGCGCCTCCTCTTGAGATGCGACGGGAACGCCGGGAGTTCTTTACCTACGAAACAGGGAAAGGATCCCTCATCTCGAGCTAGGAGGCGGAAACGGGGCTCCCCTGGATGTGTGCGGGACACCACGTGCTTCCTCTCGAGTGGAGACGGGTATGTCGGGGAACTTCTTGTGTTGCAGCAATGGTGTGAAGGACCCTTTGGAAGTTCCAGTGGTTAGATGTGATTGGCCTTGAGAAGCCTCAGGGGAAATGGGCCTCATCTCGCCTGGAGGGCAAAACCTCCTGGATTTTCTCGAGTTGCGGCAGGTGCTCTCGACTTACGACGGGGACCTCATGGAACCGCTCTGGTGGCCTCAGGAAAGGCCAGTCATCATGCGAGTTCCTCGGGGGCGTCTCGGGATTCCTCTCCATTCGATGCCGGGGCCTAAGACCTTGTGTGGAGTCGGGGCCGGAACCTGAGGATTCCTCTCCAGTGCTGACATGGATCTTGGGGTACTTCTGGAGTCTCCGCAGGGGAGTCAGTCCTCGTCTCGAATGCGGGCATGCACTTGCGCTTTCCTCCAGAGCGGTAGCAGCAGTGTCACGCAGTCCGCCGCGTGGATCAAAGGATCTATGGTTTTCCCTCGAGTCTTTCCCACGAGGCTTTCCCACGAGGCTTTCCCACAGGGCTGTCCCACGTGCACACGTGGTGGGAGTCGATCCTCGGCTTGAACGTCAAGGCAGTGAAGGGAAAACAGGTTCCTCTGGAATGGACTGACACATCTGGGGGACTCTTGGAATGGTGGCACGACCCTGGAGTTCCTCTCGCCTTTCCTGTTAAGAGCGCCTCCTCTTGAGATGCGAAGGGAACGCCGGGAATTCTTTTCCTACGAAACAGGGAAAGGATCCCTCATCTCGAGCTAGGAGGCGGAAACGGGGCTCCCCTGGATGTGTGCAGGACACCACGTGCTTCCTCTCGAGTGGAGACGGGTATGTCAGGGAACTTCTTGAGTTGCAGCAAGGGTGTGAAGGGCCCTTTGGAAATTCCAGTGGTTAGACGTGATTGGCCTCGAGAAGCCTCAGCGGAAATGGGCCTCATCTCGCCTGGAGGGCAAAACCTCCTGGATTTTCTCAAGTTGCGGCCGGTGCTCTAGACCTACGATGGGGACCTCAGGGACCCGCTCTGGTGGCCTCAGGAAAGGCCAGTCCCCATGCGAGTTCCTCGGGGGCCTCTCGGGATTCCTCTCCCGTCGATGCCGGGGCCTAAGACCTTGTGTGGATTCGGGGCCGGAACCTGAGGATTCCTCTCCAGTGCTGACATGGATCTTGGGGTACTTCTGGAGTCTCCCCAGGGGAGTCAGTCCTCGTCTCGAATGCGGGCATGCACTTGCGCTTTCCTCCAGAGCGGTAGCAGCAGTGTCACGCAGTCCGCCGCGTGGATCAAAGGATCTATGGTTTTCCCTCGAGTCTTTCCCACGAGGCTTTCCCACGAGGCTTTCCCACAGGGCTGTCCCACGTGCACACGTGGTGGGAGTCGATCTTCGGCTTGAATGTCAAGGCAGTGCAGGGAAAACAGGTTCCTCTGGAATGGACTGACACATCTGGGGGACTCTTGGAATGGTGGCACGACCCTGGAGTTCCTCTCGCCTTTCCTGTGGAGAGCGCCTCCTCTTGAGATGCGACGGGAACGCCGGGAATTCTTTCCCTAAGAAACAGGGAAAGGATCCCTCATCTCGAGCTAGGAGGCAGAAACGGGGCTCCCCTGGAGGTGTGCGGGACCCCACGTGCTGCCTCTCGAGTGGAGACGGGTATGTCGGGGAACTTCTTGAGTTGCAGCAAGGGTGTGAAGGACCCTTTGGAAGTTCCAGTGGTTAGATGTGATTGGCCTCGAGAAGCCTCAGCGGAAATGGGCCTCATCTCGCCTGGAGGGCAAAACCTTCTGGATTTTCTCGAGTTGCGGCAGGTGCTCTCGACTTACGACGGGGACCTCAGGGACCCGCTCTGGTGGCCTCAGGAAAGGCCAGTCCCCATGCGAGTTCCTCGGGGGCCTCTCGGGATTCCTCTCCTGTCGATGCCGGGGCCTAAGACCTTGTGTGGAGTCGGGGCCGGAACCTGAGGATTCCTCTCCAGTGCTGACATGGATCTTGGGGTACTTCTGGAGTCTCCCCAGGGGAGTCAGTCCTCGTCTCGAATGCGGGCATGCATTTGCGCGTTCCTCCAGAGCGGTAGCAGCAGTGTCATGCAGTCCGCCGCGTGGATCAAAGGATCTATGGTTTTCCCTGGAGTCTTTCCCACGAGGCTTTCCCACGAGGCTTTCCCACAGGGCTGTCCCACGTGCACACATGGTGGGAGTCGATCCTCGGCTTGAACGTCAAGGCAGTGCAGGGAAAACAGGTTCCTCTGGAATGGACTGACACATCTGGGGGACTCTTGGAATGGTGGCACGACCCTGGAGTTCCTCTCGCCTTTCCTGTGGAGAGCGCCTCCTCTTGAGATGCGACGGGAACGCCGGGAATTCTTTCCCTACGAAACAGGGAAAGGATCCCTCATCTCGAGCTAGGAGGCGGAAACGGGGCTCCCCTGGATGTGTGCGGGACACCACGTGCTTCCTCTCGAGTGCAGACGGGTATGTCGGGGAACTTCTTGAGTTGCAGCAAGGGTGTGAAGGACCCTTTGGAAGTTCCAGTGGTTAGATGTGATTGGCCTCGAGAAGCCTCAGCGGAAATGGGCCTCATCTCGCCTGGAGGGCAAAACCTCCTGGATTTTCTCGAGTTGCGGCAGGTGCTCTCGACTTACGACGGGGACCTCAGGGACCCGCTCTGGTGGCCTCAGGACAGGCCAGTCCCCATGCGAGTTCATCAGGGGCCTCTCGGGATTCCTCTCCCGTCGATGCCGGGGCCTAAGACCTTGTGTGGATTCGGGGCCGGAACCTGAGGATTCCTCTCCAGTGCTGACATGGATCTTGGGGTACTTCTGAAGCCTCCCCAGGGGAGTCAGTCCTCGTCTCGAATGCGGGCATGCACTTGCGCTTTCCTCCAGAGCGGTAGCAGCAGTGTCACGCAGTCCGCCGCGTGGATCAAAGGATCTATGGTTTTCCCTCGAGTCTTTCCCATGAGGCTTTCCCACGAGGCTTTCCCACAGGGCTGTCCCACGTGCACACGTGGTGGGAGTCGATCCTCGGCTCGAACGTCAAGGCAGTGCAGGGAAAACAGGTACCTCTGTAATGGACTGACACATCTGGGGGACTCTTGGAATGGTGGCACGACCCTGGAGTTCCTCTCGCCTTTCCTGTGGAGAGCGCCTCCTCTTGAGATGCGACGGGAACGCCGGGAATTCTTTCCCTAAGAAACAGGGAAAGGATCCCTCAACTCGAGCTAGGAGGCGGAAACGGGGCTCCCCTGGATATGTGCGGGACACCACATGCTTCCTCTCGAGTGGAGACGGGTATGTCGGGGCACTTCTTGAGTTGCAGCAAGGGTGTGAAGGACCCTTTGGAAGTTCCAGTGGTTAGACGTGATTGGCCTCGAGAAGCCTCAGCGGAAATGGGCCTCATCTTGCCTGGAGGGCAAAACCTCCTGGATTTTCTCGAGTTGCGGCAGGTGCTCTCGACTTACGACGGGGACCTCAGGGACCCGCTCTGGTGGCCTCAGGAAAGGCCAGTCCCCATGCGAGTTCCTCGGGGGCGTCTCGGGATTCCTCTCCCGTCGATGCCGGGGCCTAAGACCTTGTGTGGAGTCGGGGCCGGAACCTGAGGATTCCCCTCCAGTGCTGACATGGATCTTGGGGTACTTCTGGAGTCTCCCCAGGGGAGTCACTCCTCGTCTCGAATGCGGGGATGCACTTGCGGTTTCCTGCAGAGCGGTAGCAGCAGTGTCATGCAGTCCGCCGCGTGGATCAAAGGATCTATGGTTTTCGCTCGAGTCTTTCCCACGAGGCTTTCCCACGAGGCTTTCCCACAGGGCTGTCCCACGTGCAAACGTGGTGGGAGTCGATTTTCGGCTTGAATGTCAAGGCAGTGCAGGGAAAACAGGTTCCTCTGGAATGGACTGACACATCTGGGGGACTCTTGGAATGGTGGCACGACCCTGGAGTTCCTCTCGCCTTTCCTGTGGAGAGCGCCTCCTCTTGAGATGCGACGGGAACGCCGGGAATTCTTTCCCTAAGAAACAGGGAAAGGATCCCTCATCTCGAGCTAGGAGGCAGAAACGGGGCTCCCCTGGAGGTGTGCGGGACCCCACGTGCTGCCTCTCGAGTGCAGACGGGTATGTCGGGGAACTTCTTGAGTTGCAGCAAGGGTGTGAAGGACCCTTTGGAAGTTCCAGTGGTTAGATGTGATTGGCCTCGAGAAGCCTCAGCGGAAATGGGCCTCATCTCGCCTGGAGGGCAAAACCTCCTGGATTTTCTCGAGTTGCGGTAGGTGCTCTCGACTTACGACGGGGACCTCAGGGACCCGCTCTGGTGGCCTCAGGAAAGGCCAGTCCCCATGCGAGTTCCTCGGGGGCCTCTCGGGATTCCTCTCCTGTCGATGCCGGGGCCTAAGACCTTGTGTGGAGTCGGGGCCGGAACCTGAGGATTCCTCTCCAGTGCTGACATGGATCTTGGGGTACTTCTGGAGTCTCCCCAGGGGAGTCAGTCCTCGTCTCGAATGCGGGCATGCATTTGCGCTTTCCTCCAGAGTGGTAGCAGCAGTGTCATACAGTCCGCCGCGTGGATCAAAGGATCTATGGTTTTCCCTGGAGTCTTTCCCACGAGGCTTTCCTACGAGGCTTTCCCACAGGGCTGTCCCACGTGCACACGTGGTGGGAGTCGATCCTCGGCTTGAACTTCAAGGCAGTGCAGGGAAAACAGGTTCCTCTGGAATGGACTGACACATCTGGGGGACTCTTGGAATGGTGGCACGACCCTGGAGTTCCTCTCGCCTTTCCTGTGGAGAGCGCCTCCTCTTGAGATGCGACGGGATCGCCGGGAATTCTTTCCCTACGAAACAGGGAAAGGATCCCTCATCTCGAGCTAGGAGGCGGAAACGGGGCTCCCCTGGATGTGTGCGGGACACCACGTGCTTCCTCTCGAGTGGAGACGGGTATGTCGGGGAACTTCTTGAGTTGCAGCAAGGGTGTGAAGGACCCTTTGGAAGTTCCAGTGGTTAGATGTGATTGGCCTCGAGAAGCCTCAGCGGAAATGGGCCTCATCTCGCCTGGAGGGCAAAACCTCCTGGATTTTCTCGAGTTGCGGCAGGTGCTCTCGACTTACGACGGGGACCTCAGGGACCCGCTCTGGTGGCCTCAGGACAGGCCAGTCCCCATGCGAGTTCATCAGGGGCCTCTCGGGATTCCTCTCCCGTCGATGCCGGGGCCTAAGACCTTGTGTGGAGTCGGGGCCGGAACCTGAGGATTCCTCTCCAGTGCTGACATGGATCTTGGGGTACTTCTGAAGCCTCCCCAGGGGAGTCAGTCCTCGTCTCGAATGCGGGCATGCACTTGCGCTTTCCTCCAGAGCGGTAGCAGCAGTGTCACGCAGTCCGCCGCGTGGATCAAAGGATCTATGGTTTTCCCTCGAGTCTTTCCCATGAGGCTTTCCCACGAGGCTTTCCCACAGGGCTGTCCCACGTGCACACGTGGTGGGAGTCGATCCTCGGCTCGAACGTCAAGGCAGTGCAGGGAAAACAGGTTCCTCTGGAATGGACTGACACATCTGGGTGACTCTTGGAATGGTGGCACGACCCTGGAGTTCCTCTCGCCTTTCCTGTGGAGAGCGCCTCCTCTTGAGATGCGACGGGAACGCCGGGAATTCTTTCCCTAAGAAACAGGGAAAGGATCCCTCAACTCGAGCTAGGAGGCGGAAACGGGGCTCCCCTGGATATGTGCGGGACACCACATGCTTCCTCTCGAGTGGAGACGGGTATGTCGGGGAACTTCTTGAGTTGCAGCAAGGGTGTGAAGGACCCTTTGGAAGTTCCAGTGGTTAGACGTGATTGGCCTCGAGAAGCCTCAGCGGAAATGGGCCTCATCTTGCCTGGAGGGCAAAACCTCCTGGATTTTCTCGAGTTGCGGCAGGTGCTCTCGACTTACGACGGGGACCTCAGGGACCCGCTCTGGTGGCCTCAGGAAAGGCCAGTCCCCATGCGAGTTCCTCGGGGGCGTCTCGGGATTCCTCTCCCGTCGATGCCGGGGCCTAAGACCTTGTGTGGAGTCGGGGCCGGAACCTGAGGATTCCTCTCCAGTGCTGACATGGATCTTGGGGTACTTCTGGAGTCTCCCCAGGGGAGTCAGTCCTCGTCTCGAATGCGAGCATGCACTTGCGCTTTCCTCCAGAGCGGTAGCAGCAGTGTCACGCAGTCCGCCGCGTGGATCAAAGGATCTATGGTTTTCCCTCGAGTCTTTCCCAAGAGGCTTTCCCACGAGGCTTTCCCACAGGGCTGTCCCACGTGCACACGAGGTGGGAGTCGATCCTCGGCTTGAACGTCAAGGCAGTGCAGGGAAAACAGGTTCCTCTGGAATGGACTGACACATCTGGGGGACTCTTGGAATGGTGGCATGACCCTGGAGTTCCTCTCGCCTTTCCTGTGGAGAGCACCTCCTCTTGAGATGCGACGGGAACGCCGGGAGTTCTTTCCCTACGAAACAGGGAAAGGATCCCTCATCTCGAGCTAGGAGGCGGAAACGGGGCTCCCCTGGATGTGTGCGGGACCCCACGTGCTTCCTCTCGATTGGAGACGGGTATGTCGGGGAACTTCTTGAGTTGCAGCAAGGGTGTGAAGGACCCTTTGGAAGTTCCAGTGGTTAGATGTGATTGGCCTCGAGAAGCCTCAGCGGAAATGGGCCTCATCTCGCCTGGAGGGCAAAACCTCCTGGATTTTCTCGAGTTGCGGCAGGTGCTCTCGACTTACGACGGGGACCTCAGGGACCCGCTCTGGTGGCCTCAGGACAGGCCAGTCCCCATGCGAGTTCCTCGGGGGCCTCTCGGGATTCCTCTCCCGTCGATGCCGGGGCCTAAGACCTTGTGTGGAGTCGGGGCCGGAACCTGAGGATTCCTCTCCAGTGCTGACATGGATCTTGGGGTACTTCTGAAGTCTCCCCAGGGGAGTCAGTCCTCGTCTCGAATGCGGGCATGCACTTGCGCTTTCCTCCAGAGCGGTAGCAGCAGTGTCACGCAGTCCGCCGCGTGGATCAAAGGATCTATGGTTTTCCCTCGAGTCTTTCCCCCGAGGCTTTCCCACGAGGCTTTCCCACAGGGCTGTCCCACGTGCACACGTGGTGGGAGTCGATCCTCGGCTCGAACATCAAGGCAGTGCAGGGAAAACAGGTTCCTCTGGAATGGACTGACACATCTGGGGGACTCTTGGAATGGTGGCACGACCCTGGAGTTCCTCTCGCCTTTCCTGTGGAGAGCGCCTCCTCTTGAGATGCGACGGGAACGCCGGGAATTCTTTACCTACGAAACAGGGAAAGGATCCCTCATCTCGAGCTAGGAGGCGGAAACGGGGCTCCCCTGGATGTGTGCGGGACACCACGTGCTTCCTCTCGAGTGGAGACGGGTATGTCGGGGAACTTCTTGAGTTGCAGCAAGGGTGTGAAGGACCCTTTGGAAGTTCCAGTGGTTAGACGTGATTGGCCTCGAGAAGCCTCAGCGGAAATGGGCCTCATCTTGCCTGGAGGGCAAAACCTCCTGGATTTTCTCGAGTTGCGGCAGGTGCTCTCGACTTACGACGGGGACCTCAGGGACCCGCTCTGGTGGCCTCAGGAAAGGCCAGTCCCCATGCGAGTTCCTCGGGGGCGTCTCGGGATTCCTCTCCCGTCGATGCCGGGGCCTAAGACCTTGTGTGGAGTCGGGGCCGGAACCTGAGGATTCCTCTCCAGTGCTGACATGGATCTTGGGGTACTTCTGGAGTCTCCCCAGGGGAGTCAGTCCTCGTCTCGAATGCGAGCATGCACTTGCGCTTTCCTCCAGAGCGGTAGCAGCAGTGTCACGCAGTCCGCCGCGTGGATCAAAGGATCTATGGTTTTCCCTCGAGTCTTTCCCAAGAGGCTTTCCCACGAGGCTTTCCCACAGGGCTGTCCCACGTGCACACGAGGTGGGAGTCGATCCTCGGCTTGAACGTCAAGGCAGTGCAGGGAAAACAGGTTCCTCTGGAATGGACTGACACATCTGGGGGACTCTTGGAATGGTGGCATGACCCTGGAGTTCCTCTCGCCTTTCCTGTGGAGAGCACCTCCTCTTGAGATGCGACGGGAACGCCGGGAGTTCTTTCCCTACGAAACAGGGAAAGGATCCCTCATCTCGAGCTAGGAGGCGGAAACGGGGCTCCCCTGGATGTGTGCGGGACCCCACGTGCTTCCTCTCGATTGGAGACGGGTATGTCGGGGAACTTCTTGAGTTGCAGCAAGGGTGTGAAGGACCCTTTGGAAGTTCCAGTGGTTAGATGTGATTGGCCTCGAGAAGCCTCAGCGGAAATGGGCCTCATCTCGCCTGGAGGGCAAAACCTCCTGGATTTTCTCGAGTTGCGGCAGGTGCTCTCGACTTACGACGGGGACCTCAGGGACCCGCTCTGGTGGCCTCAGGACAGGCCAGTCCCCATGCGAGTTCCTCGGGGGCCTCTCGGGATTCCTCTCCCGTCGATGCCGGGGCCTAAGACCTTGTGTGGAGTCGGGGCCGGAACCTGAGGATTCCTCTCCAGTGCTGACATGGATCTTGGGGTACTTCTGAAGTCTCCCCAGGGGAGTCAGTCCTCGTCTCGAATGCGGGCATGCACTTGCGCTTTCCTCCAGAGCGGTAGCAGCAGTGTCACGCAGTCCGCCGCGTGGATCAAAGGATCTATGGTTTTCCCTCGAGTCTTTCCCCCGAGGCTTTCCCACGAGGCTTTCCCACAGGGCTGTCCCACGTGCACACGTGGTGGGAGTCGATCCTCGGCTCGAACATCAAGGCAGTGCAGGGAAAACAGGTTCCTCTGGAATGGACTGACACATCTGGGGGACTCTTGGAATGGTGGCACGACCCTGGAGTTCCTCTCGCCTTTCCTGTGGAGAGCGCCTCCTCTTGAGATGCGACGGGAACGCCGGGAATTCTTTACCTACGAAACAGGGAAAGGATCCCTCATCTCGAGCTAGGAGGCGGAAACGGGGCTCCCCTGGATGTGTGCGGGACACCACGTGCTTCCTCTCGAGTGGAGACGGGTATGTCGGGGAACTTCTTGAGTTGCAGCAAGGGTGTGAAGGACCCTTTGGAAGTTCCAGTGGTTTGATGTGATTGGCCTCGAGAAGCCTCAGCGGAAATGGGCCTCATCTCGCCTGGAGGGCAAAACCTCCTGGATTTTCTCGAGTTGCGGCAGGTGCTCTCCACTTACGACGGGGACCTCAGGGACCCGCTCTGGTGGCCTCAGGACAGGCCAGTCCCCATGCGAGTTCATCGGGGGCCTCTCGGGATTCCTCTCCCGTCGATGCCGGGGCCTAAGACCTTGTGTGGAGTCGGGGCAGGAACCTGAGGATTCCTCTCCAGTGCTGACATGGATCTTGGGGTACTTCTGGAGTCTCCCCAGGGGAGTCAGTCCTCGTCTCGAATGCGAGCATGCACTTGCGCTTTCCTCCAGAGCGGTAGCAGCAGTGTCACGCAGTCCGCCGCGTGGATCAAAGGATCTATGGTTTTCCCTCGAGTCTTTCCCACGAGGCTTTCCCACGAGGCTTTCCCACAGGGCTGTCCCACGTGCACACGTGGTGGGAGTCGATCCTCGGCTTGAACGTCAAGGCAGTGCAGGGAAAACAGGTTCCTCTGGAATGGACTGACACATCTGGGGGACTCTTGGAATGGTGGCATGACCCTGGAGTTCCTCTCGCCTTTCCTGTGGAGAGCGCCTCCTCTTGAGATGCGACGGGAACGCCGGGAATTCTTTCCCTACGAAACAGGGAAAGGATCCCTCATCTCGAGCTAGGAAGCGGAAACGGGGCTCCCCTGGATGTGTGCGGGACACCACGTGCTTCCTCTCGAGTGCAGACGGGTATGTCGGGGAACTTCTTGAGTTGCAGCAAGGGTGTGAAGGACCCTTTGGAAGTTCCAGTGGTTAGATGTAATTGGCCTCGAGAAGCCTCAGCGGAAATGGGCCTCATCTCGCCTGGAGGGCAAAACCTCCTGGATTTTCTCGAGTTGCGGCAGGTGCTCTCGACTTACGACGGGGACCTCAGGGACCCGCTCTGGTGGCCTCAGGAAAGGCCAGTCCCCATGCGAGTTCCTCGGGGGCCTCTCGGGATTCCTCTCCCGTCGATGCCGGGGCCTAAGACCTTGTGTGGAGTCGGGGCCGGAACCTGAGGATTCCTCTCCAGTGCTGACATGGATCTTGGGGTACTTCTGGAGTCTCCCCAGGGGAGTCAGTCCTCGTCTCGAATGCGGGCATGCACTTGCGCTTTCCTGCAGAGCGGTAGCAGCAGTGTCATGCAGTCCGCCGCGTGGATCAAAGGATCTATGGTTTTCGCTCGAGTCTTTCCCACGAGGCTTTCCCACGAGGCTTTCCCACAGGGCTGTCCCACGTGCACACGTGGTGGGAGTCGATCTTCGGCTTGAATGTCAAGGCAGTGCAGGGAAAACAGGTTCCTCTGGAATGGACTGACACATCTGGGGGACTCTTGGAATGGTGGCACGACCCTGGAGTTCCTCTCGCCTTTCCTGTGGAGAGCGCCTCCTCTTGAGATGCGACGGGAACGCCGGGAATTCTTTCCCTAAGAAACAGGGAAAGGATCCCTCATCTCGAGCTAGGAGGCAGAAACGGGGCTCCCCTGGAGGTGTGCGGGACCCCACGTGCTGCCTCTCGAGTGCAGACGGGTATGTCGGGGAACTTCTTGAGTTGCAGCAAGGGTGTGAAGGACCCTTTGGAAGTTCCAGTGGTTAGATGTGATTGGCCTCGAGAAGCCTCAGCGGAAATGGGCCTCATCTCGCCTGGAGGGCAAAACCTCCTGGATTTTCTCGAGTTGCGGCAGGTGCTCTCGACTTACGACGGGGACCTCAGGGACCCGCTCTGGTGGCCTCAGGAAAGGCCAGTCCCCATGCGAGTTCCTCGGGGGCCTCTCGGGATTCCTCTCCTGTCGATACCGGGGCCTAAGACCTTGTGTGGAGTCGGGGCCGGAACCTGAGGATTCCTCTCCAGTGCTGACATGGATCTTGGGGTACTTCTGGAGTCTCCCCAGGGGAGTCAGTCCTCGTCTCGAATGCGGGCATGCATTTGCGCTTTCCTCCAGAGTGGTAGCAGCAGTGTCATGCAGTCCGCCGCGTGGATCAAAGGATCTATGGTTTTCCCTGGAGTCTTTCCCACGAGGCTTTCCCACGAGGCTTTCCCACAGGGCTGTCCCACGTGCACACGTGGTGGGAGTCGATCCTCGGCTTGAACTTCAAGGCAGTGCAGGGAAAACAGGTTCCTCTGGAATGGACTGAAACATCTGGGGGACTCTTGGAATGGTGGCACGACCCTGGAGTTCCTCTCGCCTTTTCTGTGGAGAGCGCCTCCTCTTGAGATGCGACGGGAACGCCGGGAATTCTTTCCCTACGAAACAGGGAAAGGATCCCTCATCTCGAGCTAGGAGGCGGAAACGGGGCTCCCCTGGATGTGTGCGGGACACCACGTGCTTCCTCTCGAGTGCAGACGGGTATGTCGGGGAACTTCTTGAGTTGCAGCAATGCTGTGAAGGACCCTTTGGAAGTTCCAGTGGTTAGATGTGATTGGCCTCGAGAAGCCTCAGCGGAAATGGGCCTCATCTCGCCTGGAGGGCAAAACCTCCTGGATTTTCTCGAGTTGCGGCAGGTGATCTCGACTTACGACGGGGACCTCAGGGACCCGCTCTGGTGGCCTCAGGACAGGCCAGTCCCCATGCGAGTTCATCAGGGGCCTCTCGGGATTCCTCTCCCGTCGATGCCGGGGCCTAAGACCTTGTGTGGAGTCGGGGCCGGAACCTGAGGATTCCTCTCCAGTGCTGACATGGATCTTGGGGTACTTCTGAAGTCTCCCCAGGGGAGTCAGTCCTCGTCTCGAATGCGGGCATGCACTTGCGCTTTCCTCCAGAGCGGTAGCAGCAGTGTCACGCAGTCCGCCGCGTGGATCAAAGGATCTATGGTTTTCCCTCGAGTCTTTCCCATGAGGCTTTCCCACGAGGCTTTCCCACAGGGCTGTCCCACGTGCACACGTGGTGGGAGTCGATCCTCGGCTCGAACGTCAAGGCAGTGCAGGGAAAACAGGTTCCTCTGGAATGGACTGACACATCTGGGTGACTCTTGGAATGGTGGCACGACCCTGGAGTTCCTCTCGCCTTTCCTGTGGAGAGCGCCTCCTCTTGAGATGCGACGGGAACGCCGGGAATTCTTTCCCTACGAAACAGGGAAAGGATCCCTCAACTCGAGCTAGGAGGCGGAAACGGGGCTCCCCTGGATATGTGCGGGACACCACATGCTTCCTCTCGAGTGGAGACGGGTATGTCGGGGAACTTCTTGAGTTGCAGCAAGGGTGTGAAGGACCCTTTGGAAGTTCCAGTGGTTAGACGTGATTGGCCTCGAGAAGCCTCAGCGGAAATGGGCCTCATCTTGCCTGGAGGGCAAAACCTCCTGGATTTTCTCGAGTTGCGGCAGGTGCTCTCGACTTACGACGGGGACCTCAGGGACCCGCTCTGGTGGCCTCAGGAAAGGCCAGTCCCCATGCGAGTTCCTCGGGGGCGTCTCGGGATTCCTCTCCCGTCGATGCCGGGGCCTAAGACCTTGTGTGGAGTCGGGGCCGGAACCTGAGGATTCCTCTCCAGTGCTGACATGGATCTTGGGGTACTTCTGGAGTCTCCCCAGGGGAGTCAGTCCTCGTCTCGAATGCGAGCATGCACTTGCGCTTTCCTCCAGAGCGGTAGCAGCAGTGTCACGCAGTCCGCCGCGTGGATCAAAGGATCTATGGTTTTCCCTCGAGTCTTTCCCAAGAGGCTTTCCCACGAGGCTTTCCCACAGGGCTGTCCCACGTGCACACGAGGTGGGAGTCGATCCTCGGCTTGAACGTCAAGGCAGTGCAGGGAAAACAGGTTCCTCTGGAATGGACTGACACATCTGGGGGACTCTTGGAATGGTGGCATGACCCTGGAGTTCCTCTCGCCTTTCCTGTGGAGAGCACCTCCTCTTGAGATGCGACGGGAACGCCGGGAGTTCTTTCCCTACGAAACAGGGAAAGGATCCCTCATCTCGAGCTAGGAGGCGGAAACGGGGCTCCCCTGGATGTGTGCGGGACCCCACGTGCTTCCTCTCGATTGGAGACGGGTATGTCGGGGAACTTCTTGAGTTGCAGCAAGGGTGTGAAGGACCCTTTGGAAGTTCCAGTGGTTAGATGTGATTGGCCTCGAGAAGCCTCAGCGGAAATGGGCCTCATCTCGCCTGGAGGGCAAAACCTCCTGGATTTTCTCGAGTTGCGGCAGGTGCTCTCGACTTACGACGGGGACCTCAGGGACCCGCTCTGGTGGCCTCAGGACAGGCCAGTCCCCGTGCGAGTTCCTCCGGGGCCTCTCGGGATTCCTCTCCCGTCGATGCCGGGGCCTAAGACCTTGTGTGGAGTCGGGGCCGGAACCTGAGGATTCCTCTCCAGTGCTGACATGGATCTTGGGGTACTTCTGAAGTCTCCCCAGGGGAGTCAGTCCTCGTCTCGAATGCGGGCATGCACTTGCGCTTTCCTCCAGAGCGGTAGCAGCAGTGTCACGCAGTCCGCCACGTGGATCAAAGGATCTATGGTTTTCCCTCGAGTCTTTCCCCCGAGGCTTTCCCACGAGGCTTTCCCACAGGGCTGTCCCACGTGCACACGTGGTGGGAGTCGATCCTCGGCTCGAACATCAAGGCAGTGCAGGGAAAACAGGTTCCTCTGGAATGGACTGACACATCTGGGGGACTCTTGGAATGGTGGCACGACCCTGGAGTTCCTCTCGCCTTTCCTGTGGAGAGCGCCTCCTCTTGAGATGCGACGGGAACGCCGGGAATTCTTTACCTACGAAACAGGGAAAGGATCCCTCATCTCGAGCTAGGAGGCGGAAACGGGGCTCCCCTGGATGTGTGCGGGACACCACGTGCTTCCTCTCGAGTGGAGACGGGTATGTCGGGGAACTTCTTGTGTTGCAGCAATGGTGTGAAGGACCCTTTGGAAGTTCCAGTGGTTAGATGTGATTGGCCTTGAGAAGCCTCAGGGGAAATGGGCCTCATCTCGCCTGGAGGGCAAAACCTCCTGGATTTTCTCGAGTTGCGGCAGGTGCTCTCGACTTACGACGGGGACCTCAGGGAACCGCTCTGGTGGCCTCAGGAAAGGCCAGTCATCATGCGAGTTCCTCAGGGGCGTCTCGGGATTCCTCTCCCGTCGATGCCGGGGCCTAAGACCTTGTGTGGAGTCGGGGCCGGAACCTGAGGATTCCTCTCCAGTGCTGACATGGATCTTGGGGTACTTCTGGAGTCTCCGCAGGGGAGTCAGTCCTCGTCTCGAATGCGGGCATGCACTTGCGCTTTCCTCCAGAGCGGTAGCAGCAGTGTCACGCAGTCCGCCGCGTGGATCAAAGGATCTATGGTTTTCCCTGGAGTCTTTCCCACGAGGCTTTCCCACGAGGCTTTCCCACAGGGCTGTCCCACGTGCACACGTGGTGGGAGTCGATCCTCGGCTTGAACGTCAAGGCAGTGCAGGGAAAACAGGTTCCTCTGGAATGGACTGACACATCTGGGGGACTCTTGGAATGGTGGCACGACCCTGGAGTTCCTCTCGCCTTTCCTGTGGAGAGCGCCTCCTCTTGAGATGCGAAGGGAACGCCGGGAATTCTTTCCCTACGAAACAGGGAAAGGATCCCTCATCTCGAGCTAGGAGGCGGAAACGGGGCTCCCCTGGATGTGTGCGGGACACCACGTGCTTCCTCTCGAGTGCAGACGGGTATGTCAGGGAACTTCTTGAGTTGCAGCAAGGGTGTGAAGGGCCCTTTGGAAATTCTAGTGGTTAGACGTGATTGGCCTCGAGAAGCCTCAGCGGAAATGGGCCTCATCTCGCCTGGAGGGCAAAACCTCCTGGATTTTCTCAAGTTGCGGCCGGTGCTCTAGACCTACGATGGGGACCTCAGGGACCCGCTCTGGTGGCCTCAGGAAAGGCCAGTCCCCATGCGAGTTCATCGGGGGCCTCTCGGGATTCCTCTCCCGTCGATGCCGGGGCCTAAGACCTTGTGTGGATTCGGGGCCGGAACCTGAGGATTCCTCTCCAGTGCTGACATGGATCTTGGGGTACTTCTGGAGTCTCCCCAGGGGAGTCAGTCCTCGTCTCGAATGCGGGCATGCACTTGCGCTTTCCTCCAGAGCGGTAGCAGCAGTGTCAGGCAGTCCGCCTCATGGATCAAAGGATCTATGGTTTTCCCACGAGTCTTTCCCACGAGGCTTTCCCACGAGGCTTTCCCACAGGGCTGTCCCACGTGCACACGCGGTGGGAGTCGATCCTCGGCTTGAACGTCAAGGCAGTGCAGGGAAAACAGGTTCCTCTGGAATGGACTGATTCATCTGGGGGACTCTTGGAATGGTGACACGACCCTGGAGTTCCTCTCGCCTTTCCTGTGGAGAGCGCCTCCTCTTGAGATGCGACGGGAACGCCCGGAATTCTTTCCCTACGAAACAGGGAAAGGATCCCTTATCTCGAGCTAGGAGGCGGAAACGGGGCTCCCCTGGATGTGTGCGGGACCCCACGTGCTTCCTCTCGAGTGGAGACGGGTATGTCGGGGAACTTCTTGAGTTGCAGCAAGGGTGTGAAGGACCCTTTGGAAGTTACAGTGGTTAGATGTGATTGGCCTCGAGAAGCCTCAGCGGAAATGGGCCTCATCTCGCCTGGAGGGCAAAACCTCCTGGATTTTCTCGAGTTGCGGCAGGTGCTCTCGACTTACGACGGGGACCTCAGGGACCCGCTCTGGTGGCCTCAGGACAGGCCAGTCCCCATGCGAGTTCATCGGGGGCCTCTCGGGATTCCTCTCCCGTCGATGCCGGGGCCTAAGACCTTGTGTGGAGTCGGGGCCGGAACCTGAGGATTCCTCTCCAGTGCTGACATGGATCTTGGGGTACTTCTGGAGTCTCCCCAGGGGAGTCAGTCCTCGTCTCGAATGCGGGCATGCACTTGCGCTTTCCTCCACAGCGGTAGCAGCAGTGTCACGCATTCCGCCGCGTGGATCAAAGGATCTATGGTTTTCCCTCGAGTCTTTCCCACGAGGCTTTCCCACGAGGCTTTCCCACAGGGCTGTCCCACGTGCACACGTGGTGGGAGTCGATCTTCGGCTTGAATGTCAAGGCAGTGCAGGGAAAACAGGTTCCTCTGGAATGGACTGATTCATCTGGGGGACTCTTGGAATGGTGGCACAACCCTGGAGTTCCTCTCGCCTTTCCTGTGGAGAGCGCCTCCTCTTGAGATGCGACGGGAACGCCGGGAATTCTTTCCCTATGAAACAGGGAAAGGATCCCTCATCTCGAGCTAGGAGGCGGAAACGGGGCTCCCCTGGCTGTGTGCGGGACCCCACGTGCTTCCTCTCGAGTGGAGACGGGTATGTCAGGGAACTTCTTGAGTTGCAGCAAGGGTGTGAAGGGCCCTTTGGAAATTCCAGTGGTTAGACGTGATTAGCCTCGAGAAGCCTCAGCGGAAATGGGCCTCATCTCGCCTGGAGGGCAAAACCTCCTGGATTTTCTCAAGTTGCGGCAGGTGCTCTAGACTTACGACGGGGACCTCAGGGACCCGCTCTGGTGGCCGCAGGAAAGGCCAGTCCCCATGCGAGTTCCTCGGGGGCCTCTCGGGATTCCTCTCCCGTCGATGCCGGGGCCTAAGACCTTGTGTGGATTCGGGGCCGGAACCTGAGGATTCCTCTCCAGTGCTGACATGGATCTTGGGGTACTTCTGGAGTCTCCCCAGGGGAGTCAGTCCTCGTCTCGAATGCGGGCATGCACTTGCGCTTTCCTCCAGAGCGGTAGCAGCAGTATCACGCAGTCCGCCACGTGGATCAAAGGATCTATGGTTTTCCCTCGAGTCTTTCCCACGAGGCTTTCCCACGAGGCTTTCCCACAGGGCTGTCCCACGTGCACACGTGGTGGGAGTCGATCCTCGGCTGGAACGTCAAGGCAGTGCAGGGAAAACAGGTTCCTCTGGAATGGACTGATTCATCTGGGGGACTCTTGGAATGGTGGCACGACCCTGGAGTTCCTCTCGCCTTTCCTGTGGAGAGCGCCTCCTCTTGAGATGCGATGGGAACGCCGGGAATTCTTTCCCTACGAAACAGGGAAAGGATCCCTCATCTCGAGCTAGGAGGCGGAAACGGGGCTCCCCTGGATGTGTGCGTGACCCCACGTGCTTCCTCTCGAGTAGAGACGGGTATGTCGGGGAACTTCTTGAGTTGCAGCAATGGTGTGAAGGACCCTTTGGAAGTTCCATTGGTTAGATGTGATTGGCCTCGAGAAGCCTCAGCGGAAATGGGCCTCATCTCGCCTGGAGGGCAAAACCTCCTGGATTTTCTCGAGTTGCGGCAGGTGCTCTCGACTTACGACGGGGACCTCAGGGACCCGCTCTGGTGGCCTCAGGAAAGGCCAGTCCCCATGCGAGTTCATCGGGGGCCTCTCGGGATTCCTCTCCCGTCGATGCCGGGGCCTAAGACCTTGTGTGTAGTCGGGGCCGGAACCTGAGGATTCCTCTCCAGTGCTGACATGGATCTTGGGGTACTTCTGGAGTCTCCCCAGGGGAGTCAGTCCTCGTCTCGAATGCGGGCATGCACTTGCGCTTTCCTCCAGAGCGGTAGCAGCAGTGTCACACAGTCCGCCGCGTGGATCAAAGGATCTATGGTTTTCCCTCGAGTCTTTCCCACGAGGCTTTCCCACGAGGCTTTCCCACAGGGCTGTCCCACGTGCAAACGTGGTGGGAGTCGATCCTCGGCTTGAACGTCAAGGCAGTGCAGGGAAAACAGGTTCCTCTGGAATGGACTGACACATCTGGGGGACTCTTGGAATGGTGTCACGTCCCCGGAGTTCCTCTCGCCTTTCCTGTGGAGAGCGCCTCCTCTTGAGATGCGACGGGAAAGCCGGGAATTCTTTCCCTACGAAACAGGGAAAGGATCCCTCATCTCGAGCTAGGAGGCGGAAACGGGGCTCCCCTGGATGTGTGCGGGACCCCACGTGCTTCCTCTCGAGTGCAGACGGGTATGTCGGGGAACTTCTTGAGTTGCAGCAATGCTGTGAAGGACCCTTTGGAAGTTCCAGTGGTTAGATGTGATTGGCCTCGAGAAGCCTCAGCGGAAATGGGCCTCATCTCGCCTGGAGGGCAAAACCTCCTGGATTTTCTCGAGTTGCGGCAGGTGCTCTCGACTTACGACAGGGACCTCAGGGACCCGCTCTGGTGGCCTCAGGAAAGTCCAGTCCCCATGCGAGTTCCTCGGGGGCCTCTCGGGATTCCTCTCCCGTCGATGCCGGGGCCTAAGACCTTGTGTGGAGTCGGGGCCGGAACCTGAGGATTCCTCTCCAGTGCTGACATGTATCTTGGGGTACTTCTGGAGTCTCCCCAGGGGAGTCAGTCCTCATCTCGAATGCGGGCATGCACTTGCGCTTTCCTCCAGAGCGGTAGCAGCAGTGTCACGCAGTCCGCCGCGTGGATCAAAGGATCTATGGTTTTCCCTCGAGTCTTTCCCACGAGGCTTTCCAACGAGGCTTTCCCACAGGGCTGTCCCACGTGCACACGTGGTGGGAGTCGATCCTCGGCTCGAACGTCAAGGCAGTGCAGGGAAAACAGGTTCCTCTGGAATGGACTGACACATCTGGGGGACTCTTGGAATGGTGGCACGACCCTGGAGTTCCTCTCGCCTTTCCTGTGGAGAGCGCCTCCTCTTGAGATGCGACGGGAACGCCGGGAATTCTTTCCCTACGAAACAGGGAAAGGATCCCTCATCTCGAGCTAGGAGGCGGAAACGGGGCTCCCCTGGATATGTGCGGGACACCACATGCTTCCTCTCGAGTGGAGACGGGTATGTCGGGGAACTTCTTGAGTTGCAGCAAGGGTGTGAAGGACCCTTTGGAAGTTACAGTGGTTAGACGTAATTGGCCTCGAGAAGCCTCAGCGGAAATGGGCCTCATCTTGCCTGGAGGGCAAAACCTCCTGGATTTTCTCGAGTTGTGGCAGGTGCTCTCGACTTACGACGGGGACCTCAGGGACCCGCTCTGGTGGCCTCAGGAAAGGCCAGTCCCCATGCGAGTTCCTCGGGGGCCTCTCGGGATTCCTCTCCCGTCGATGCCGGGGCCTAAGACCTTGTGTGGAGTCGGGGCCGGAACCTGAGGATTCCTCTCCAGTGCTGACATGGATCTTGGGGTACTTCTGGAGTATCCCCAGGGGAGTCAGTCCTCGTCTCGAATGCGGGCATGCACTTGCGCTTTCCTCCAGAGCGGTAGCAGCAGTGTCACGCAGTCCGCCGCGTGGATCAAAGGATCTATGGTTTTCCCTCGAGTCTTTCCCACGAGTCTTTCCCACGAGGCTTTCCCACAGGGCTGTCCCACGTGCACACGAGGTGGGAGTCGATCCTCGGCTTGAACGTCAAGGCAGTGCAGGGAAAACAGGTTCCTCTGGAATGGACTGACACATCTGGGGGACTCTTGGAATGGTGGCATGACCCTGGAGTTCCTCTCGCCTTTCCTGTTGAGAACGCCTCCTCTTGAGATGCGACGGGAACGCCGGGAATTCTTTCTCTACGAAACAGGGAAAGGATCCCTCATCTCGAGCTAGGAGGCGGAAACGGGGCTCCCCTGGATGTGTGCGGGACACGACGTGCTTCCTCTCGAGTGCAGACGGGTATGTCGGGGAACTTCTTGAGTTGCAGCAAGGGTGTGAAGGACCCTTTGGAAGTTCCAGTGGTTTGATGTGATTGGCCTCGAGAAGCCTCAGCGGAAATGGGCCTCATCTCGCCTGGAGGGCAAAACCTCCTGGATTTTCTCGAGTTGCGGCAGGTGCTCTCGACTTACGACGGGGACCTCAGGGACCCGCTCTGGTGGCCTCAGGACAGGCCAGTCCCCATGCGAGTTCATCGGGGGCCTCTCGGGATTCCTCTCCCGTCGATGCCGGGGCCTAAGACCTTGTGTGGAGTCGGGGCCGGAACCTGAGGATTCCTCTCCAGTGCTGACATGGATCTTGGGGTACTTCTGGAGTCTCCCCAGGGGAGTCAGTCCTCATCTCGAATGCGAGCATGCACTTGCGCTTTCCTCCAGAGCGGTAGCAGCAGTGTCACGCAGTCCGCCGCGTGGATCAAAGGATCTATGGTTTTCCCTCGAGTCTTTCCCACGAGGCTTTCCCACGAGGCTTTCCCACAGGGCTGTCCCACGTGCACAAGTGGTGGGAGTCGATCCTCGGCTTGAACGTCAATACAGTGCAGGGAAAACAGGTTCCTCTGGAATGGACTGACACATCTGGGGGACTCTTGGAATGGTGGCATGACCCTGGAGTTCCTCTCGCCTTTCCTGTGGAGAGCGCCTCCTCTTGAGATGAGACGGGAACGCCGGGAATTCTTTCCCTACGAAACAGGGAAAGGATCCCTCATCTCGAGCTAGGAGGCGGAAACGGGGCTCCCCTGGATGTGTGCGGGACACCACGTGCTTCCTCTCAAGTGCAGACGGGTATGTCGGGGATCTTCTTGAGTTGCAGCAAGGGTGTGAAGGACCCTTTGGAAGTTCCAGTGGTTAGATGTGATTGGCCTCGAGAAGCCTCAGCGGAAATGGGCCTCATCTCGCCTGGAGGGCAAAACCTCCTGGATTTTCTCGAGTTGCTGCAGGTGCTCTCAACTTACGACGGGGACCTCAGGGACCCGCTCTGGTGGCCTCAGGACAGGCCAGTCCCCATGCGAGTTCATCGGGGGCCTCTCGGGATTCCTCTCCCGTCGATGCCGGGGCCTAAGACCTTGTGTGGAGTCGGGGCCGGAACCTGAGGATTCCTCTCCAGTGCTGACATGGATCTTGGGGTACTTCTGAAGTCTCCCCAGGGGAGTCAGTCCTCGTCTCGAATGCGGGCATGCACTTGCGCTTTCCTCCACAGCGGTAGCAGCAGTGTCACGCAGTCCGCCGCGTGGATCAAAGGATCTATGGTTTTCCCTCGAGTCTTTCCCACGAGGCTTTCCCACGAGGCTTTCCCACAGGGCTGTCCCACGTGCACACGTGGTGGGAGTCGATCCTCGGCTTGAACGTCAAGGCAGTGCAGGGAAAACAGGTTCCTCTGGAATGGACTGACACATCTGGGGGACTCTTGGAATGGTGGCACGACCCTGGAGTTCCTCTCGCTTTCCTGTGGAGAGCGCATCCTCTTGAGATGCGACGGGAACGCCGGGAATTCTTTCCCTACGAAACAGGGAAAGGATCCCTCATCTCGAGCTAGGAGGCGGAAACGGGGCTCCCCTGGATGTGTGCGGGACCCCACGTGCTGCCTGTCGAGTGCAGACGGGTATGTCGGGGAACTTCTTGAGTTGCAGCAAGGGTGTGAAGGACCCTTTGGCAGTTCCAGTGGTTAGATGTGATTGGCCTCGAGAAGCCTCAGAGGAAATGGGCCTCATCTCGCCTGGAGGGCAAAACCTCCTGGATTTTCTCGAGTTGCGGCAGGTGCTCTCGACTTACGACGGGGACCTCAGGGAACCGCTCTGGTGGCCTCAGGAAAGGCCAGTCCCCATGCGAGTTCCTCGGGGGCCTCTCGGGATTCCTCTCCCGTCGATGCCGGGGCCTAAGACCTTGTGTGGAGTTGGGGCCGGAACCTGAGGATTCCTCTCCAGTGCTGACATGGATCTTGGGGTACTTCTGGAGTCTCCCCAGGGGAGTCAGTCCTCGTCTCGAATGCGGGCATGCACTTGCGCTTTCCTCCAGAGCGGTAGCAGCAGTGTCACGCAGTCCGCCGCGTGGATCAAAGGATCTATGGTTTTCCCTCGAGTCTTTCCCACGAGGCTTTCCCACGAGGCTTTCCCACAGGGCTGTCCCACGTGCACACGTGGTGGGAGTCGATCCTCGGCTTGAACGTCAAGGCAGTGCAGGGAAAACAGGTTCCTCTGGAATGGACTGACACATCTGGGGGACTCTTGGAATGGTGGCACGACCCTGGAGTTCCTCTCGCCTTTCCTGTGGAGAGCGCCTCCTCTTGAGATGCGAAGGGAACGCCGGGAATTCTTTCCCTACGAAACAGGGAAAGGATCCCTCATCTCGAGCTAGGAGGCGGAAACGGGGCTCCCCTGGATGTGTGCGGGACACGACGTGCTTCCTCTCGAGTGCAGACGGGTATGTCGGGGAACTTCTTGAGTTGCAGCATGGGTGTGAAGGACCCTTTGGAAGTTCCAGTGGTTAGATGTGATTGGCCTCGAGAAGCCTCAGCGGAAATGGGCCTCATCTCGCCTGGAGGGCAAAACCTCCTGGATTTTCTCGAGTTGCGGCAGGTGCTCTCGACTTACGACGGGGACCTCAGGGACCCGCTCTGGTGGCCTCAGGACAGGCCAGTCCCCATGCGAGTTCATCGGGGGCCTCTCGGGATTCCTCTCCCGTCGATGCCGGGGCCTAAGACCTTGTGTGGAGTCGGGGCCGGAACCTGAGGATTCCTCTCCAGTGCTGACATGGATCTTGGGGTATTTCTGGAGTCTCCCCAGGGGAGTCAGTCCTCGTCTCGAATGCGAGCATGCACTTGCGCTTTCCTCCAGAGCGGTAGCAGCAGTGTCACGCAGTCCGCCGCGTGGATCAAAGGATCTATGGTTTTCCCTCGAGTCTTTCCCACGAGGCTTTCCCACGAGGCTTTCCCACAGGGCTGTCCCACGTGCACACGTGGTGGGAGTCGATCCTCGGCTCGAACGTCAAGGCAGTGCAGGGAAAACAGGTTCCTCTGGAATGGACTGACACATCTGGGGGACTCTTGGAATGGTGGCACGACCCTGGAGTTCCTCTCGCTTTCCTGTGGAGAGCGCCTCCTCTTGAGATGCGACGGGAACGCCGGGAATTCTTTCCCTACGAAACAGGGAAAGGATCCCTCATCTCGAGCTAGGAGGCGGAAACGGGGCTCCCCTGGATGTGTGCGGGACCCCACGTGCTGCCTCTCGAGTGCAGACGGGTATGTCGGGGAACTTCTTGAGTTGCAGCAAGGGTGTGAAGGACCCTTTGGCAGTTCCAGTGGTTAGATGTGATTGGCCTCGAGAAGCCTCAGCGGAAATGGGCCTCATCTCGCCTGGAGGGCAAAACCTCCTGGATTTTCTCGAGTTGCGGCAGGTGCTCTCGACTTACGACGGGGACCTCAGGGACCCGCTCTGGTGGCCTCAGGAAAGGCCAGTCCCCATGCGAGTTCCTCGGGGGCCTCTCGGGATTCCTCTCCCGTCGATGCCGGGGCCTAAGACCTTTTGTGGAGTCGGGGCCGGAACCTGAGGATTCCTCTCCAGTGCTGACATGTATCTTGGGGTACTTCTGGAGTCTCCCCAGGGGAGTCAGTCCTCATCTCGAATGCGGGCATGCACTTGCGCTTTCCTCCAGAGCGGTAGCAGCAGTGTCACGCAGTCCGCCGCGTGGATCAAAGGATCTATGGTTTTCCCTCGAGTCTTTCCCACGAGGCTTTCCCACGAGGCTTTCCCACAGGGCTGTCCCACGTGCACACGTGGTGGGAGTCGATCCTCGGCTTGAACGTCAAGGCAGTGCAGGGAAAACAGGTTCCTCTGGAATGGACTGACACATCTGGGGGACTCTTGGAATGGTGGCACGACCCTGGAGTTCCTCTCGCCTTTCCTGTGGAGAGCGCCTCCTCTTGAGATGCGGCGGGAACGCCGGGAATTCTTTCCCTACGAAACAGGGAAAGGATCCCTCATCTCGAGCTGGGAGGCGGAAACGGGCTCCCCTGGATGTGTGCGGGACCCCACGTGCTTCCTCTCGAGTGGAGACGGGTATGTCGGAGAACTTCTTGAGTTGCAGCAATGCTGTGAAGGACCCTTTGGAAGTTCCAGTGGTTAGATGTGATTGGCCTCGAGAAGCCTCAGCGGAAATGGGCCTCATCTCGCCTGGAGGGAAAAAACCTCCTCGATTTTCTCGAGTTGCGGCAGGTGCTCTCGACTTACGACGGGGACCTCAGGGACCCGCTCTGGTGGCCTCAGGAAAGGCCAGTCCCCATGCGAGTTCCTCGGGGGCCTCTCGGGATTCCTCTCCCGTTGATGCCGGGGCCTAAGACCTTGTGTGGAGTCGGTGCCGGAACCTGAGGATTCCTCTCCAGTGCTGACATGGATCTTGGGGTACTTCTGGAGTCTCCCCAGGGGAGTCAGTCCTCGTCTCGAATGCGGGCATGCACTTGCGCTTTCCTCAAGAGCGGTAGCAGCAGTGTCACGCAGTCCGCCGCGTGGATCAAAGGATCTATGGTTTTCCCTCGAGTCTTTCCCACGAGGCTTTCCCACGAGGCTTTCCCACAGGGCTGTCCCACGTGCACACGTGGTGGGAGTCGATCCTCGGCTTGAACGTCAAGGCAGTGCAGGGAAAACAGGTTCCTCTGGAATGGACTGATTCATCTGGGGGACTCTTGGAATGGTGGCACGACCCTGGAGTTCCTCTCGCCTTTCCTGTGGAGAGCGCCTCCTCTTGAGATGCGGCGGGAACGCCGGGAATTCTTTCCCTATGAAACAGGGAAAGGATCCCTCATCTCGAGCTAGGAGGCGGAAACGGGGCTCCCCTGGATGTGTGCGGGACCCCACGTGCTTCCTCTCGAGTGGAGACGGGTATGTCGGGGAACTTCTTGAGTTGCAGCAATGGTGTGAAGGACCCTTTGGAAGTTCCAGTGGTTAGATGTGATTGGCCTCGAGAAGCCTCAGCGGAAATGGGCCTCATCTCGCCTGGAGGGCAAAACCTCCTGGATTTTCTCGAGTTGCGGCAGGTGCTCTCGACTTACGACGGGGACCTCAGGGACCCGCTCTGGTGGCCTCAGGAAAGGCCAGTCCCCATGCGAGTTCCTCGGGGGCCTCTCGGGATTCCTCTCCCGTTGATGCCGGGGCCTAAGACCTTGTGTGGAGTCGGTGCCGGAACCTGAGGATTCCTCTCCAGTGCTTACATGGATCTTGGGGTACTTCTGGAGTCTCCCCAGGGGAGTCAGTCCTCGTCTCGAATGCGGGCATGTATTGCGCTTTCCTCCAGAGCGTTAGCAGCAGTGTCACGAAGTCCGCCGCGTGGATCAAAGGATCTATGGTTTTCCCTCGAGTCTTTCCCACGAGGCTTTCCCACGAGGCTTTCCCACAGGGCTGTCCCACGTGCACACGTGGTGGGAGTCGATCCTCGGCTTGAACGTCAAGGCAGTGCAGGGAAAACAGGTTCCTCTGGAATGGACTGACACATCTGGGGGACTCTTGGAATGGTGGCACGACCCTGGAGTTCCTCTCGCCTTTCCTGTGGAGAGCGCCTCCTCTTGAGATGCGACGGGAACGCCGGGAATTCTTTCCCTACGAAACAGGGAAAGGATCCCTCATCTCGAGCTAGGAGGCGGAAACGGGGCTCCCCTGGATGTGTGCGGGACACCACGTGCTTCCTCTCGAGTGCAGACGGGTATGTCGGGGAACTTCTTGAGTTGCAGCAAGGGTGTGAAGGACCCTTTGGAAGTTCCAGTGGTTAGATGTGATTGGCCTCGAGAAGCCTCAGCGGAAATGGGCCTCATCTCGCCTGGAGGGCAAAACCTCCTGGATTTTCTCGAGTTGCGGCAGGTGCTCTCGACTTACGACGGGGACCTCAGGGACCCGCTCTGGTGGCCTCAGGAAAGGCCAGTCCCCATGCGAGTTCCTCGGGGGCCTCTCGGGATTCCTCTCCCGTTGATGCCGGGGCCTAAGACCTTTTGTGGAGTCGGGGCCGGAACCTGAGGATTCCTCTCCAGTGCTGACATGTATCTTGGGGTACTTCTGGAGTCTCCCCAGTGGAGTCAGTCCTCATCTCGAATGCGGGCATGCACTTGCGCTTTCCTCCAGAGCGGTAGCAGCAGTGTCACGCAGTCCGCCGCGTGGATGAAAGGATCTATGGTTTTCCCTCGAGTCTTTCCCACGAGGCTTTCCCACGAGGCTTTCCCACAGGGCTGTCCCACGTGCACACGTGGTGGGAGTCGATCCTCGGCTTGAACGTCAAGGCAGTGCAGGGAAAACAGGTTCCTCTGGAATGGACTGATTCATCTGGGGGACTCTTGGAATGGTGGCACGACCCTGGAGTTCCTCTCGCCTTTCCTGTGGAGAGCGCCTCCTCTTGAGATGCGACGGGAACGCCGGGAATTCTTTCCCTATGAAACAGGGAAAGGATCCCTCATCTCGAGCTAGGAGGCGGAAACGGGGCTCCCCTGGATGTGTGCGGGACCCCACGTGCTTCCTCTCGAGTGCAGACGGGTATGTCGGGGAACTTCTTGAGTTGCAGCAATGCTGTGAAGGACCCTTTGGAAGTTCCAGTGGTTAGATGTGATTGGCCTCGAGAAGCCTCAGCGGAAATGGGCCTCATCTCGCCTGGAGGGCAAAACCTCCTGGATTTTCTCGAGTTGCGGCAGGTGCTCTCGACTTACGACGGGGACCTCAGGGACCCGCTCTGGTGGCCTCAGGAAAGGCCAGTCCCCATGCGAGTTCCTCGGGGGCCTCTCGGGATTCCTCTCCCGTCGATGCCGGGGCCTAAGAACTTGTGTGGAGTCGGGGCCGGAACCTGAGGATTCCTCTCCAGTGCTGACATGGATCTTGGGGTACTTCTGGAGTCTCCCAAGGGGAGTCAGTCCTCGTCTCGAATGCGGGCATGCACTTGCGCTTTCCTCCAGAGCGGTAGCAGCAGTGTCACGCAG
Organism: Ovis canadensis; assembly: GCF_042477335.2. Lineage (NCBI taxonomy): Eukaryota > Metazoa > Chordata > Mammalia > Artiodactyla > Bovidae > Ovis > Ovis canadensis. The sequence continues at coordinate 10,792,003 of NC_091262.1, forward strand.
TCCGCCGCGTGGATCAAAGGATCTATGGTTTTCCCTCGAGTCTTTCCCACGAGGCTTTCCCACGAGGCTTTCCCACAGGGCTGTCCCACGTGCACACGTGGTGGGAGTCGATCCTCGGCTTGAACGTCAAGGCAGTGCAGGGAAAACAGGTTCCTCTGGAATGGACTGACACATCTGGGGGACTCTTGGAATGGTGGCACGACCCTGGAGTTCCTCTCGCCTTTCCTGTGGAGAGCGCCTCCTCTTGAGATGCGGCGGGAACGCCGGGAATTCTTTCCCTACGAAACAGGGAAAGGATCCCTCATCTCGAGCTGGGAGGCGGAAACGGGCTCCCCTGGATGTGTGCGGGACCCCACGTGCTTCCTCTCGAGTGGAGACGGGTATGTCGGAGAACTTCTTGAGTTGCAGCAATGCTGTGAAGGACCCTTTGGAAGTTCCAGTGGTTAGATGTGATTGGCCTCGAGAAGCCTCAGCGGAAATGGGCCTCATCTCGCCTGGAGGGAAAAAACCTCCTCGATTTTCTCGAGTTGCGGCAGGTGCTCTCGACTTACGACGGGGACCTCAGGGACCCGCTCTGGTGGCCTCAGGAAAGGCCAGTCCCCATGCGAGTTCCTCGGGGGCCTCTCGGGATTCCTCTCCCGTTGATGCCGGGGCCTAAGACCTTGTGTGGAGTCGGTGCCGGAACCTGAGGATTCCTCTCCAGTGCTGACATGGATCTTGGGGTACTTCTGGAGTCTCCCCAGGGGAGTCAGTCCTCGTCTCGAATGCGGGCATGCACTTGCGCTTTCCTCCAGAGCGGTAGCAGCAGTGTCACGCAGTCCGCCGCGTGGATCAAAGGATCTATGGTTTTCCCTCGAGTCTTTCCCACGAGGCTTTCCCACGAGGCTTTCCCACAGGGCTGTCCCACGTGCACACGTGGTGGGAGTCGATCCTCGGCTTGAACTTCAAGGCAGTGCAGGGAAAACAGGTTCCTCTGGAATGGACTGATTCATCTGGGGGACTCTTGGAATGGTGGCACGACCCTGGAGTTCCTCTCGCCTTTCCTGTGGAGAGCGCCTCCTCTTGAGATGCGGCGGGAACGCCGGGAATTCTTTCCCTATGAAACAGGGAAAGGATCCCTCATCTCGAGCTAGGAGGCGGAAACGGGGCTCCCCTGGATGTGTGCGGGACCCCACGTGCTTCCTCTCGAGTGCAGACGGGTATGTCGGGGAACTTCTTGAGTTGCAGCAATGGTGTGAAGGACCCTTTGGAAGTTCCAGTGGTTAGATGTGATTGGCCTCGAGAAGCCTCAGCGGAAATGGGCCTCATCTCGCCTGGAGGGCAAAACCTCCTGGATTTTCTCGAGTTGCGGCAGGTGCTCTCGACTTACGACGGGGACCTCAGGGACCCGCTCTGGTGGCCTCAGGAAAGGCCAGTCCCCATGCGAGTTCCTCGGGGGCCTCTCGGGATTCCTCTCCCGTTGATGCCGGGGCCTAAGACCTTGTGTGGAGTCGGTGCCGGAACCTGAGGATTCCTCTCCAGTGCTGACATGTATCTTGGGGTACTTCTGGAGTCTCCCCAGTGGAGTCAGTCCTCATCTCGAATGCGGGCATGCACTTGCGCTTTCCTCCAGAGCGGTAGCAGCAGTGTCACGCAGTCCGCCGCGTGGATGAAAGGATCTATGGTTTTCCCTCGAGTCTTTCCCACGAGGCTTTCCCACGAGGCTTTCCCACAGGGCTGTCCCACGTGCACACGTGGTGGGAGTCGATCCTCGGCTTGAACGTCAAGGCAGTGCAGGGAAAACAGGTTCCTCTGGAATGGACTGACACATCTGGGGGACTCTTGGAATGGTGGCACGACCCTGGAGTTCCTCTCGCCTTTCCTGTGGAGAGCGCCTCCTCTTGAGATGCGACGGGAACGCCGGGAATTCTTTCCCTACGAAACAGGGAAAGGATCCCTCATCTCGAGCTAGGAGGCGGAAACGGGGCTCCCCTGGATGTGTGCGGGACACCACGTGCTTCCTCTCGAGTGCAGACGGGTATGTCGGGGAACTTCTTGAGTTGCAGCAAGGGTGTGAAGGACCCTTTGGAAGTTCCAGTGGTTAGATGTGATTGGCCTCGAGAAGCCTCAGCGGAAATGGGCCTCATCTCGCCTGGAGGGCAAAACCTCCTGGATTTTCTCGAGTTGCGGCAGGTGCTCTCGACTTACGACGGGGACCTCAGGGACCCGCTCTGGTGGCCTCAGGAAAGGCCAGTCCCCATGCGAGTTCCTCGGGGGCCTCTCGGGATTCCTCTCCCGTCGATGCCGGGGCCTAAGACCTTTTGTGGAGTCGGGGCCGGAACCTGAGGATTCCTCTCCAGTGCTGACATGTATCTTGGGGTACTTCTGGAGTCTCCCCAGGGGAGTCAGTCCTCATCTCGAATGCGGGCATGCACTTGCGCTTTCCTCCAGAGCGGTAGCAGCAGTGTCACGCAGTCCGCCGCGTGGATCAAAGGATCTATGGTTTTCCCTCGAGTCTTTCCCACGAGGCTTTCCCACGAGGCTTTCCCACAGGGCTGTCCCACGTGCACACGTGGTGGGAGTCGATCCTCGGCTTGAACGTCAAGGCAGTGCAGGGAAAACAGGTTCCTCTGGAATGGACTGATTCATCTGGGGGACTCTTGGAATGGTGGCACGACCCTGGAGTTCCTCTCGCCTTTCCTGTGGAGAGCGCCTCCTCTTGAGATGCGGCGGGAACGCCGGGAATTCTTTCCCTATGAAACAGGGAAAGGATCCCTCATCTCGAGCTAGGAGGCGGAAACGGGGCTCCCCTGGATGTGTGCGGGACCCCACGTGCTTCCTCTCGAGTGCAGACGGGTATGTCGGGGAACTTCTTGAGTTGCAGCAATGCTGTGAAGGACCCTTTGGAAGTTCCAGTGGTTAAATGTGATTGGCCTCGAGAAGCCTCAGCGGAAATGGGCCTCATCTCGCCTGGAGGGCAAAACCTCCTGGATTTTCTCGAGTTGCGGCAGGTGCTCTCGACTTACGACGGGGACCTCAGGGACCCGCTCTGGTGGCCTCAGGAAAGGCCAGTCCCCATGCGAGTTCCTCGGGGGCCTCTCGGGATTCCTCTCCCGTCGATGCCGGGGCCTAAGAACTTGTGTGGAGTCGGGGCCGGAACCTGAGGATTCCTCTCCAGTCATGACATGGATCTTGGGTTACTTCTGGAGTCTCCCAAGGGGAGTCAGTCCTCGTCTCGAATGCGGGCATGCACTTGCGCTTTCCTCCAGAGTGGTAGCAGGAGTGTCACGCAGTCCGCCGCGTGGATCAAAGGATCTATGGTTTTCCCTCGAGTCTTTCCCACGAGGCTTTCCCACGAGGCTTTCCCACAGGGCTGTCCCACGTGCACACGTGGTGGGAGTCGATCCTCGGATTGAACGTCAAGGCAGTGCAGGGAAAACAGGTTCCTCTGGAATGGACTGACACATCTGGGGGACTCTTGGAATGGTGGCACGACCCTGGAGTTCCTCTCGCCTTTCCTGTGGAGAGCGCCTCCTCTTGAGATGCGACGGGAACGCCGGGAATTCTTTCCCTACGAAACAGGGAAAGGATCCCTCATCTCGAGCTAGGAGGCGGAAACGGGGCTCCCCTGGATGTGTGCGGGACCCCACGTGCTTCCTCTCGAGTGGAGACGGGTATGTCGGGGAACTTCTTGATTTGCAGCAAGGGTGTGAAGGACCCTTTGGAAGTTCCAGTGGTTAGATGTGATTGGCCTCGAGAAGCCTCAGCGGAAATGGGCCTCATCTCGCCTGGAGGGCAAAACCTCCTGGATTTTCTCGAGTTGCTGCAGGTGCTCTCGACTTACTACGGGGACCTCAGGGACCCCCTCTGGTGGCCTCAGGAAAGGCCAGTCCCCATGCGAGTTCCTAGGGGGCCTCTCGGGATTCCTCTCCCGTCGATGCCGGGGCTTAAGACCTTGTGTGGAGTCGGGGCCGGAACCTGAGGATTCCTCTCCAGTGCTGACATGGATCTTGGGGTACTTCTGGAGTCTCCCCAGGGGAGTCAGTCCTCGTCTCGAATGCGGGCATGCACTTGCGCTTTCCTCCAGAGCGGTAGCAGCAGTGTCACGCAGTCCGCCGCGTGGATCAAAGGATCTATGGTTTTCCCTCGAGTCTTTCCCACGAGGCTTTCCCACGAGGCTTTCCCACAGGGCTGTCCCACGTGCACACGTGGTGGGAGTCGATCCTCGGCTTGAACGTCAAGGCAGTGCAGGGAAAACAGGTACCTCTGTAATGGACTGACACATCTGGGGGACTCTTGGAATGGTGGCACGACCCTGGAGTTCCTCTCGCCTTTCCTGTGGAGAGCGCCTCCTCTTGAGATGCGACGGGAACTCCGGGAATTCTTTCCCTACGAAACAGGGAAAGGATCCCTCATCTCGAGCTAGGAGGCGGAAACGGGGCTCCCCTGGATGTGTGCGGGACCCCACGTGCTTCCTCTCGAGTGGAGACGGGTATGTCGGGGAACTTCTTGATTTGCAGCAAGGGTGTGAAGGACCCTTTGGAAGTTCCAGTGGTTAGATGTGATTGGCCTCGAGAAGCCTCAGCGGAAATGGGCCTCATCTCGCCTGGAGGGCAAAACCTCCTGGATTTTCTCGAGTTGCTGCAGGTGCTCTCGACTTACTACGGGGACCTCAGGGACCCGCTCTGGTGGCCTCAGGAAAGGCCAGTCCCCATGCGAGTTCCTAGGGGGCCTCTCGGGATTCCTCTCCCGTCGATGCCGGGGCTTAAGACCTTGTGTGGAGTCGGGGCCGGAACCTGAGGATTCCTCTCCAGTGCTGACATGGATCTTGGGGTACTTCTGGAGTCTCCCCAGGGGAGTCAGTCCTCGTCTCGAATGCGGGCATGCACTTGCGCTTTCCTCCAGAGCGGTAGCAGCAGTGTCACACAGTCCGCCGCGTGGATCAAAGGATCTATGGTTTTCCCTCGAGTCTTTCCCACGAGGCTTTCCCACGAGGCTTTCCCACAGGGCTGTCCCACGTGCACACGTGGTGGGAGTCGATCCTCGGCTTGAACGTCAAGGCAGTGCAGGGAAAACAGGTACCTCTGTAATGGACTGACACATCTGGGGGACTCTTGGAATGGTGGCACGACCCTGGAGTTCCTCTCGCCTTTCCTGTGGAGAGCGCCTCCTCTTGAGATGCGACGGGAACGCCGGGAATTCTTTCCCTACGAAACAGGGAAAGGATCTCTCATCTCGAGCTAGGAGGCGGAAACGGGGCTCCCCTGGATGTGTGCGGGACCCCAAGTGCTTCCTCTCGAGTGGAGACGGGTATGTCGGGGAACTTCTTGAGTTGCAGCAAGGGTGTGAAGGACCCTTTGGAAGTTCCAGTGGTTAGATGTGATTGGCCTCGAGAAGCCTCAGCGGAAATGGGCCTCATCTCACCTGGAGGGCAAAACCTCCTGGATTTTCTCGAGTTGCGGCAGGTGCTCTCGACTTACGACGGGGACCTCAGGGACCCGCTCTGGTGGCCTCAGGAAAGGCCAGTCCCCATGCGAGTTCCTCGGGGGCCTCTCGGGATTCCTCTCCCGTCGATGCCAGGGCCTAAGACCTTGTGTGGAGTCGGGGCCGGAACCTGAGGATTCCTCTCCAGTGCTGACATGGATCTTGGGGTACTTCTGGAGTCTCCCCAGGGGAGTCAGTCCTCGTCTCGAATGCGGGCATGCACTTGCGCTTTCCTCCAGAGCGGTAGCAGCAGTGTCACGCAGTCCGCCGCGTGGATCAAAGGATCTATGGTTTTCCCTCGAGTCTTTCCCACGAGGCTTTCCCACGAGGCTTTCCCACAGGGCTGTCCCACGTGCACACGTGGTGGGAGTCGATCCTCGGCTTGATCGTCAAGGCAGTGCAGGGAAAAAAGGTTCCTCTGGAATGCACTGACACATCTGGGGGACTCTTGGAATGGTGGCACGACCCTGGAGTTCCTCTCGCCTTTCCTGTGGAGAGCGCCTCCTCTTGAGATGCGACGGGAACGCCGGGAATTCTTTCCCTACGAAACAGGGAAAGGATCCCTCATCTCGAGCTAGGAGGCGGAAACGGGGCTCCCCTGGATGTGTGCGGGACACCACGTGCTTCCTCTCGAGTGGAGACGGGTATGTCGGGGAACTTCTTGAGTTGCAGCAATGGTGTGAAGGACCCTTTGGAAGTTCCAGTGGTTAGATGTGATTAGCCTCGAGAAGCCTCAGCGGAAATGGGCCTCATCTCGCCTGGAGGGCAAAACCTCCTGGATTTTCTCGAGTGGCTGCAGGTGCTCTCGACTTACGACGGGGATCTCAGGGACCCGCTCTGGTGGCCTCAGGAAAGGCCAGTCCTCATGCGAGTTCCTCGGGGGCCTCTCGGGATTCCTCTCCCTTCGATGCCAGGGTCTAAGACCTTGTGTGGAGTCGGGGCCGGAACCTGAGGATTCCTCTCTTGTGCTGATATGGATCTTGGGGTATTTCTGGAGTCTCCCCAGGGGAGTCAGTCCTCGTCTCGAATGCGGGCATGTACTTGCGCTTTCCTCCAGAGCGGTAGCAGCAGTGTCAGGCAGTCCGCCGCGTGGATCAAAGGATCTATGCTTTTCCCTCGAGTCTTTCCCAGGAGGCTTTCCCACGAGGCTTTCCCAAAGGGCTGTCCCAATTGCACACGTGGTGGGAGTCGATCCTCGGCTTGAACGCCAAGGCAGTGCAGGGAAAACAGGTTCCGCTGGAATGGACTGACACATCTGGGGGACTCTTGGAATGGTGGCACGACCCTGGAGTTCCTCTCGCCTTTCCTGTGGAGAGCGCCTCCTCTTGAGATGCGACAGGAACTCCGGGAATTCTTTCCCTACGAAACAGGGAAAGGATCCCTCATCTCGAGCTAGGAGGCGGAAACGGGGCTCCCCTGGATGTGTGCGGGACCCACGTGCTTCCTCTCGAGTGGAGACGGGTATGTCGGGGAACTTCTTGAGTTGCAGCAATGGTGTGAAGGACCCTTTGGAAGTTCCAGTGGTTAGATGTGATTGGCCTCGAGAAGCCTCAGCGGAAATGGGCCTCATCTCGCCTGGAGGGCAAAACCTCCTGGATTTTCTCGAGTTGCTGCAGGTGCTCTCGACTTACGACGGGGACCTCAGGGACCCGCTCTGGTGGCCTCAGGAAAGGCCAGTCCCCATGAGAGTTCCTCGGGGGCCTCTCGGGATTCCTCTCCCGTCGATGCCGGGGCCTAAGAACTTGTGTGGAGTCGGGGCCGGAACCTGAGGATTCCTCTCCAGTGCTGACATGGATCTTGGGGTACTTCTGGAGTCTCCCCAGGGGAGTCAGTCCTCGTCTTGAATGCGGGCATGCACTTGCGCTTTCCTCCAGAGTGGTAGCAGCAGTGTCAGGCAGTCCGCCGCGTGGATCAAAGGATCTATGGTTTTCCCTCGAGTCTTTCCCACGAGGCTTTCCCACGAGGCTTTCCCACAGGGCTGTCCCACGTGCACACGTGGTGGGAGTCGATCCTCGGCTTGAACGTCAAGGCAGTGCAGGGAAAACAGGTTCCTCTGGAATGGACTGACACATCTGGGGGACTCTTGGAATGGTGTCACGACCCTGGAGTTCCTCTCGTCTTTCCTGTGGAGAGCGCCTCCTCTTGAGATGCGACGGGAACGCCGGGAATTCCTTCCCTACGAAGCAGGGAAAGGATCCCTCATCTCGAGCTAGGAGGCGGAAACGGGGCTCCCCTGGATGTGTGCGGGACCCCACGTGCTTCCTCTCGAGTGGAGACGGGTATGTCGGGGAACTTCTTGAGTTGCAGCAATGGTGTGAAGGACCCTTTGGAAGTTCCAGTGGTTAGATGTGATTGGCCTCGAGAAGCCTCAGCGGAAATGGGCCTCATCTCGCCTGGAGGGCAAAACCTCCTGGATTTTCTCGAGTTGCGTCAGGTGCTCTCGACTTACGACGGGGACCTCAGGGACCCGCTCTGGTGGCCTCAGGAAAGGCCAGTCCCCATGCGAGTTCCTCGGGGGCCTCTTGGGATTCCTCTCCCGTCGATGCCGGGGCCTAAGACCTTGTGTGGAGTCGGGGCCGGAACCTGAGGATTCCTCTCCAGTGCTGACATGGATCTTGGGGTACTTCTGGAGTCTCCCCAGGGGAGTCAGTCCTTGTCTCGAATGCGGGCATGCACTTGCGCTTTCCTCTAGAGCGGTAGCAGCAGTGTCACGCAGTCCGCCGCGTGGATCAAAGGATCTATGCTTTTCCCTTGAGTCTTTCCCAGGAGGCTTTCCCACGAGGCTTTCCCACAGGGCTGTCCCACGTGCACACGTGGTGGGAGTCGATCCTCGGCTTGAACGTCAAGGCAGTGCAGGGAAAACAGGTTCCTCTGGAATGGACTGACACATCTGGGGGACTCTTGGAATGGTGGCACGACCCTGGAGTTCCTCTCGCCTTTCCTGTGGAGAGCGCCTCCTCTTGAGATGCGACGGGAACGCCGGGAATTCTTTCCCTACGAAACAGGGAAAGGATCCCTCATCTCGAGCTAGGAGGGGGAAACGGGGCTCCCCAGGATGTGTGCGGGACCCCACGTGCTTCCTCTCGAGTGGAGACGGGTATGTCGGGGAACTTCTTGAGTTGCAGCAATGCTGTGAAGGACCCTTTGGAAGTTCCAGTGGTTAGATGTGATTGGCCTCGAGAAGCCTCAGCGGAAATGGGCCTCATCTCGCCTGGAGGGCAAAACCTCCTGGATTTTCTCGAGTTGCGGCAGGTGCTCTCGACTTACGACGGGGACCTCAGGGACCCGCTCTGGTGGCCTCAGGAAAGGCCAGTCCCCATGCGAGTTCCTCGGGGGCGTCTCGGGATTCCTCTCCCGTCGATGCCGGGGCCTAAGACCTTGTGTGGAGTCGGGGCCGGAACCTGAGGATTCCTCTCCAGTGCTGACATGGATCTTGGGGTACTTCTGGAGTCTCCCCAGGGGAGTCAGTCCTCGTCTCGAATGCGGGCATGCACTTGTGCTTTCCTCCAGAGCGGTAGCAGCAGTGTCACGCAGTCCACCGCGTGGATCAAAGGATGTATGGTTTTCCCTCGAGTCTTTCCCACGAGGCTTTCCCACGAGGCTTTCCCACAGGGCTGTCCCACGTGCACACGTGGTGGGAGTCGATCCTCGGCTTGAACGTCAAGGCAGTGCAGGGAAAACAGGTTCCTCTGGAATGGACTGACACATCTGGGGGACTCTTGGAATGGTGGCACGACCCTGGAGTTCCTCTCGCCTTTCCTGTGGAGACCGCCTCCTCTTGAGATGCGACGGGAACGCCGGGAATTCTTTCCCTACGAAACAGGGAAAGGATCCCTCATCTCGAGCTAGGAGGAGGAAACGGGGCTCCCCAGGATGTGTGCGGGACCCCACGTGCTTCCTCTCGAGTGGAGACGGGTATGTCGGGGAACTTCTTGAGTTGCAGCAATGCTGTGAAGGACCCTTTGGAAGTTCCAGTGGTTAGATGTGATTGGCCTCGAGAAGCCTCAGCGGAAATGGGCCTCATCTCGCCTGGAGGGCAAAACCTCCTGGATTTTCTCGAGTTGCGGCAGGTGCTCTCGACTTACGACGGGGACCTCAGGGACCCGCTCTGGTGGCCTCAGGAAAGGCCAGTCCCCATGCGAGTTCCTCGGGGGCGTCTCGGGATTCCTCTCCCGTCGATGCCGGGGCCTAAGACCTTGTGTGGAGTCGGGGCCGGAACCTGAGGATTCCTCTCCAGTGCTGACATGGATCTTGGGGTACTTCTGGAGTCTCCCCAGGGGAGTCAGTCCTCGTCTCGAATGCGGGCATGCACTTGTGCTTTCCTCCAGAGCGGTAGCAGCAGTGTCACGCAGTCCACCGCGTGGATCAAAGGATGTATGGTTTTCCCTCGAGTCTTTCCCACGAGGCTTTCCCACGAGGCTTTCCCACAGGGCTGTCCCACGTGCACACGTGGTGGGAGTCGATCCTCGGCTTGAACGTCAAGGCAGTGCAGGGAAAACAGGTTCCTCTGGAATGGACTGACACATCTGGGGGACTCTTGGAATGGTGGCACGACCCTGGAGTTCCTCTCGCCTTTCCTGTGGAGAGCGCCTCCTCTTGAGATGCGACGGGAACGCCGGGAATTCTTTCCCTACGAAACAGGGAAAGGATCCCTCATCTCGAGCTAGGAGGCGGAAACGGGGCTCCCCTAGATGTGTGCGGAACCCCACGTGCTTCCTCTCGAGTGGAGACGGGTATGTCGGGGAACTTCTTGAGTTGCAGCAATGGTGTGAAGGACCTTTTGGAAGTTCCAGTGGTTAGATGTGATTGGCCTCGAGAAGCCTCAGCGGAAATGGGCCTCATCTCCCCTGGAGGGCAAAACCTCCTGGATTTTCTCGAGTTGCGGCAGATGCTCTCGACTTACGACGGGGACCTCAGGGACCCGCTCTGGTGGCCTAGGAAAGGCCAGTCCCCATGCGAGTTCCTCGGGGGCCTCTCGGGATTCCTCTCCCGTCCATGCCGGGGCCTAAGACCTTGTGTGGAGTCGGGGCCAGAACCTGAGGATTCCTCTCCAGTGCTGACATGGATCTTGGGGTACTTCTGGAGTCTCCCCAGGGGAGTCAGTCCTCGTCTCGAATGCGGGCATGCACTTGCGCTTTCCTCCAGAGCGGTAGCAGCAGTGTCACGCAGTCCGCCGCGTGGATCAAAGGATCTATGGTTTTCCCTCGAGTCTTTCCCACGAGGCTTTCCCACGAGGCTTTCCCACAGGGCTGTCCCACGTGCACACGTGGTGGGACTCGATCCTCGGCTTGAACGTCAAGGCAGTGCAGGGAAAACAGGTTCCTCTGGAATGGACTGACACATCTGGGGGACTCTTGGAATGGTGGCACGACCCTGGAGTTCCTCTCGCCTTTCCTGTGGAGAGCGCCTCCTCTTGAGATGCGACGGGAACGCCGGGAATTCTTTCCCTACGAAACAGGGAAAGGATCCCTCATCTCGAGCTAGGAGGCGGAAACGGGGCTCCTCTAGATGTGTGCGGGACCCCACGTGCTTCCTCTCGAGTGGAGACGGGTATGTCGGGGAACTTCTTGAGTTGCAGCAATGGTGTGAAGGACCCTTTGGAAGTTCCAGTGGTTAGATGTGATTGGCCTCGAGAAGCCTCAGCGGAAATGGGCCTCATCTCGCCTGGAGGGCAAAACCTCCTGGATTTTCTCGAGTTGCTGCAGGTGCTCTCGACTTACGACGGGGACCTCAGGGACCCGCTCTGGTGGCCTCAGGAAAGGCCAGTCCCCATGCGAGTTCCTCGGGGGCCTCTCGGGATTCCTCTCCCTTCGATGCCGGGGCCTAAGACCTTGTGTGCAGTCGGGGCCGGAACCTGAGGATTCCTCTCCAGTGCTGACATGGATCTTGGGGTACTTCTGGAGTCTCCCCAGGGGAGTCAGGCCTCGTCTCGAATGCGGGCATGCACTTGCGCTTTCCTCCAGAGCGGTAGCAGCAGTGTCACGCAGTCCGCCGGGTGGATCAAAGGATCTATGGTTTTCCCTCGAGTCTTTCCCACGAGGCTTTCCCACGAGGCTTTCCCACAGGGCTGTCCCACGTGCACACGTGGTGGGAGTCGATCCTCGGCTTGAACGTCAAGGCAGTGCAGGGAAAACAGGTTCCTCTGGAATGGACTGACACATCTGGGGGACTCTTGGAATGGTGGCACGACCCTGGAGTTCCTCTCGCCTTTCCTGTGGAGAGCGCCTCCTCTTGAGATGCGACTGGAACTCCGGGAATTCTTTCCCTACGAAACAGGGAAAGGATCCCTCATCTCGAGCTAGGAGGCGAAACGGGGCTCCCCTGGATGTGTGCGGGACCCCACGTGCTTCCTCTCGAGTGGAGACGGGTATGTCGGGGAACTTCTTGAGTTGCAGCAATGGTGTGAAGGACCCTTTGGAAGTTCCAGTGGTTAGATGTAATTGGCCTCGAGAAGCCTCAGCGGAAATGGGCCTCATCTCGCCTGGAGGGCAAAACCTCCTGGATTTTCTCGAGTTGCGGCAGGTGCTCTCGACTTACGACGGGGACCTCAGGGACCCGCTCTGGTGGCCTCAGGAAAGGCCAGTCCCCATGCGAGTTCCTCGGGGGCGTCTCGGGATTCCTCTCCCGTCGATGCCGGGGTCTAAGACCTTGTGTGGAGTCAGGGCCGGAACCTGTGGATTCCTCTCCAGTGCTGACATGGATCTTGGGGTACTTCTGGAGTCTCCCCAGGGGAGTCAGTCCTCGTCTCGAATGCGGGCATGCACTTGCCCTTTCCTCCAGAGCGGTAGCAGCAGTGTCACGCAGTCCGCCGCGTGGATCAAAGGATCTATGTTTTTCCCTCGAGTCTTTCCCAGGAGGCTTTCCCACGAGGCTTTCCCACAGGGCTGTCCCACGTGCACACGTGGTGGGAGTCGATCCTCGGCTTGAACGTCAAGGCAGTGCAGGGAAAACAGGTTCCTCTGGAATGGACTGACACATCTGGGGGACTCTTGGAATGGTGGCACGACCCTGGTGTATCTGTCGCCTTTCCTGTGGAGAGCGCCTCCTCTTGAGATGCGACGGGAACGCCGGGAATTCTTTCCCTACGAAACAGGGAAAGGATCCCTCACCTCGAGCTAGGAGGCGGAAACGGGGCTCCCCTGTATGTGTGCGGGACACCACGTGATTCCTCTCAAGTGCAGACGGGTATGTCGGGGAACTTCTTGAGTTGCAGCAAGGGTGTGAAGGACCCTTTGGAAGTTCCAGTGGTGAGATGTGATTGGCCTCGAGAAGCCTCAGCGGAATTGGGCCTCATCTCGCCTGGAGGGCAAAACCTCCTGGATTTTCTCGAGTTGCGGCAGGTGCTCTCGACTTACGACGGGGACCTCAGGGACCCGCTCTGGTGGCCTCAGGAAAGGCCAGTCCCCATGCGAGTTCCTCGGGGGCATCTCGGGATTCCTCTCCCGTCGATGCCGGGGCCTAAGACTTTGTGTGGAGACGGGGCCGGAACCTGAGGATTCCTCTCCAGTGCTGACATGGATCTTGGGGTACTTCTGGAGTCTCCCCAGGGGAGTCAGTCCTCGTGTAGAATGCGGGCATGCACTTGCGCTTTCCTCCAGAGCGGTAGCAGCAGTGTCACGCAGTCCGCCGGGTGGATCAAAGGATCTATGGTTTTCCCTCGAGTCTTTCCCACGAGGCTTTCCCACGAGGCTTTCCCACAGGGCTGTCCCACGTGCACACGTGGTGGGAGTCGATCCTCGGCTTGAACGTCAAGGCAGTGCAGGGAAAACAGGTTCCTCTGGAATGGACTGACACATCTGGGGGACTCTTTGAATGGTGTCTCGACCCTGGAGTTCCTCTCGCCTTTCCTGTGGAGAGCGCCTCCTCTTGAGATGCGACGGGAACGCCGGGAATTCTTTCCCTACGAAACAGGGAAAGGATCCCTCATCTCGAGCTAGAAGGCGGAAACGGGACTCCCCTGGATGTGTGCGGGACCCCACGTGCTTCCTCTCGAGTGGAGACGGGTATGTCGGGGAACTTCTTGAGTTGCAGCAAGGGTGTGAAGGACCCTTTGGAAGTTCCAGTGGTTAGATGTGATTGGCCTTGAGAAGCCTCAGCGGAAATGGGCCTCATCTCGCCTGGAGGGCAAAACCTCCTGGATTTTCTCGAGTTGCGGCAGGTGCTCTCGACTTACGACGGGGACCTCAGGGACCAGCTCTGGTGGCCTCAGGAAAGGCCAGTCCCCATGCGAGTTCCTCGGGGGCCTCTCGGGATTCCTCTCCCGTCGATGCCGGGGCCTAAGACCTTGTGTGGAGTCGGGGCCGGAACCTGAGGATTCCTCTCCAGTGCTGACATGGATCTTGGGGTACTTCTGGAGTCTCCCCAGGGGAGTCAGTAATCGTCTCGAATGCGGGCATGCACTTGCGCTTTCCTCCAGAGCGGTAGCAGCAGCGTCACGCAGTCCGCCGCGTGGATCAAAGGATCTATGGTTTTCCCTCGAGTCTTTCCCACGAGGCTTTCCCACGAGGCTTTCCCACAGGGCTGTCCCACGTGCACACGTGGTGGGAGTCGATCCTCGGCTTGAACGTCAAGGCAGTGCAGGGAAAACAGGTTCCTATGGAATGGACTGACATATCTGGGGGTCTCTTGGAATGGTGGCACAACCCTGGAGTTCCTCTCGCCTTTCCTGTGGAGAGCACCTCCTCTTGAGATGCGACGGGAACGCCGGGAATTCGTTCCCTACGAAGCAGGGAAAGGATCCCTCATCTCGAGCTAGGAGGCGGGAACGGGGCTCCCCTGGATGTGTGCGGGACACCACGTGCTTCCTCTCGAGTGGAGACGGGTATGTCGGGGAACTTCTTGAGTTGCAGCAATGGTGTGAAGGACCCTTTGGAAGTTCCAGTGGTTAGATGTGATTGGCCTCGAGAAGCCTCAGCGGAAATGGGCCTCATCTCGCCTGGAGGGCAAAACCTCCTGGATTTTCTCGAGTTGCGGCAGGTGCTCTCGACTTAAGACGGGGAACTCAGGGACCCGCTCTGGTGGCCTCAGGAAAGGCCAGTCCCAATGCCAGTTCCTCGGGGGCGTCTCGGGATTCCTCTCCCGTCGATGCCGGGGCCTAAGACCTTGTGTGGAGTCGGGGCCGGAACCTAAGGATTCCTCTCCAGTGCTGACATGGATCTTGGGGTACTTCTGGAGTCTCCCCAGGGGAGTCAGTCCTCGTCTCGAATGCGGGCATGCACTTGCGCTTTCCTCCAGAGCGGTAGCAGCAGTGTCACGCAGTCCGCCACGTGGATCAAAGGATCTATGGTTTTCCCTCGAGTCTTTCCCACGAGGCTTTCCCACGAGGCTTTCCCACAGGGCTGTCCCACGTGCACACGTGGTGGGAGTCGATCCTCGGCTTGAACGTCAAAGCAGTGCAGGGAAAACAGGTTCCTCTGAAAAAGACTGACACATCTGGGGGACTCTTGGAATGGTGGCACGACCCTGGAGTTCCTCTCGCCTTTCCTGTGGAGAGCGCCTCCTCTTGAGATGCGACTGGAACGCCGGGAATTCTTTCCCTACGAAACAGGGAAAGGATCCCTCATCTCGAGCTAGGAGGCAGAAACGGGGCTCCCCTGGATGTGTGCGGGACCCCAAGTGCTTCCTCTCGAGTGGAGACGGGTATGTCGGGGAACGTCTTGAGTTGCAGCAATGGTGTGAAGGACCCTTTGGAAGTTCCAGTGGTTAGATGTGATTGGCCTCGAGAAGCCTCAGCGGAAATGGGCCTCATCTCGCCTGGAGGGCAAAACCTCTTGGATTTTCTCGAGTTGCGGCAGGTGCTCTCGACTTACGACGGGGACCTCAGGGACCCACTCTGGTGGCCTCAGGAAAGGCCAGTCCCCATGCGAGTTCCTCGGGGGCCTCTCGGGATTCCTCTCCCGTCGATGCCGGGGCCTAAGACCTTGTGTGGAGTCGGGGCTGGAACCTGAGGATTCCTCTCCAGTGCTGACATGGATCTTGGGGTACTTCTGGAGTCTCCCTAGGGGAGTCAGTCCTCGTCTCGAATGCGGGCATGCACTTGCGCTTTCCTCCAGAGCGGTAGCAGCAGTGTCATGCAGTCCGCCGCGTGGATCAAAGGATCTATGGTTTTCCCTCGGGTCTTTTCCCACGAGGCTTTCCCACGAGGCTTTCCCACAGGGCTGTCCCACGTGCACACGTGGTGGGAGTCGATCCTCGGCTTGAACGCCAAGGCAGTGCAGGGAAAACAGGTTCCTCTGGAATGGACTGACACATCTGGGGGACTCTTGGAATGGTGTTTCGACCCTGGAGTTTCTCTCGCCTTTCCTGTGGAGAGCGCCTCCTCTTGAGATGCGACGGGAACGCCGGGAATTCTTTCCCTACGAAACAGGGAAAGGATCCCTCATCTCGAGCTAGGAGGCGAAACGGGGCTCCCCTGGATGTGTGCGGGACCCCACGTGCTTCCTCTCGAGTGGAGACGGGTATGTCGGGGAACTTCTTGAGTTTCAGCAATGGTGTGAAGGACCCTTTGGAAGTTCCAGTGGTTAGATGTGATTAGCCTCGAGAAGCCTCAGCGGAAATGGGCCTCATCTCGCCTGGAGGGCAAAACCTCCTGGATTTTCTCGAGATGCGGCAGGTGCTCTCGACTTACGACGGGGACCTCAGGGACCCGCTCTGGTGGCCTCTGGAAAGGCCAGTCCCCATGCGAGTTCCTCGGGGGCCTCTCGGGATTCCTCTCCCTTCGATGCCGGGGCCTAAGACCTTGTGTGCAGTCGGGGCCGGAACCTGAGGATTCCTCTCCAGTGCTGACATGGATCTTGGGGTACTTCTGGAGTCTCCCCAGGGGAGTCAGTCCTCGTCTCGAATGCGGGCATGCACTTGCGCTTTCCTCCAGAGCGGTAGCAGCAGTGTCACGCAGTCCGCCGCGTGGATCAAAGGATCTATGGTTTTCCCTCGAGTCTTTCCCAGGAGGCTTTCCCACGAGGCTTTCCCACAGGGCTGTCCCACGTGCACACGTGGTGGGAGTCGATCCTCGGCTTGAACGTCAAGGCAGTGCAGGGAAAACAGTTTCCTCTGGAATGGACTGACACATCTGGGGGACTCTTGGAATGGTGGCACGACCCTGGAGTTCCTCTCGCCTTTCCTGTGGAGAGCGCCTCCTCTTGAGATGCGACGGGAACTCCGGGAATTCTTTCCCTACGAAACAGGGAAAGGATCCCTCATCTCGAGCTAGGAGGCGGAAACGGGGCTCCCCTGGATGTGTGCGGGACCCCACGTGCTTCCTCTCGAGTGGAGACGGGTATGTCGGGGAACTTCTTGAGTTGCAGCAAGGGTGTGAAGGACCCTTTGGAAGTTCCAGTGGTTTGATGTGATTGGCCTCGAGAAGCCTCAGCGGAAATGGGCCTCATCTCGCCTGGAGGGCAAAACCTCCTGGATTTTCTCGAGTTGCGGCAGGTGCTCTCGACTTACGACGGGGACCTCAGGGACCCGCTCTGGTGGCCTCAGGAAAGGCCAGTCCCCATGCGAGTTCCTCGGGGGCCTCTCGGGATTCCTCTCCCGTCGATGCCGGGGCCTAAGACCTTGTGTGTAGTCGGGGCCGGAACCTGAGGATTCCTCTCCAGTGCTGACATGGATCTTGGGGTACTTCTGGAGTCTCCCCAGGGGAGTCAGTCCTCGTCTCGAATGCAGGCATGCACTTGCGCTTTCCTCCAGAGCGGTAGCAGCAGTGTCACGCAGTCCGCCGCGTGGATCAAAGGATCTATGATTTTCCCTCGAGTCTTTCCCACGATGCTTTCCCACGAGGCTTTCCCACAGGGCTGTCCCACGTGCACACGTGGTGGGAGTCGATCCTCGGCTTGAACGTCAAGGCAGTGCAGGGAAAACAGGTTCCTCTGGAATGGACTGACACATTTGGGGGACTCTCGGAATGGTGGCACGAGCCTGGAGTTCCTCTCGCCTTTCCTGTGGAGAGCGCCTCCTCTTGAGATGCGACTGCAACGCCGGGAATTCTTTCCCTACGAAACAGGGAAAGGATCCCTCATCTCGAGCTAGGAGGCGGAAACGGGGCTCAACTAGATGTGTGCGGGACCCCACGTGCTTCCTCTCGAGTGGAGACGGGTATGTCGGGGAACTTCTTGAGTTGCAGCAATGGTGTGAAGGACCCTTTGGAAGTTCCAGTGGTTAGATGTGATTGGCCTCGAGAAGCTTCAGCGGAAATGGGCCTCATCTCGCCTGGAGGGCAAAACCTCCTGGATTTTCTCGAGTTGCGGCAGGTGCTCTCGACTTACGACGGGGACCTCAGGGACCCGCTCTGGTGGCCTCAGGAAAGGCCAGTCCCCATGCGAGTTCCTCGGGGGCCTCTCGGGATTCCTCTCCCATCGATGCCGGGGCCTAAGACCTTGTGTGGAGTCGGGGCCGGAACCTGAGGATTCCTCTCCAGTGCTGACATGGATCTTGGGGTACTTCTGGAGTCTCCCCAGGGGAGTCAGTCCTCGTCTCGAATGCGGGCATGCACTTGCCCTTTCCTCCAGAGCGGTAGCAGCAGTGTCACGCAGTCCGCCGCGTGGATCAAAGGATCTGTGGTTTTCCCTCGAGTCTTTCCCACGAGGCTTTCCCACGAGGCTTTCCCACAGGGCTGTCCCACGTGCACACGTGGTGGGAGTCGATCCTCGGCTTAAACGTCAAGGCAGTGCAGGGAAAACAGGTTCCTCTGGAATGGACTGACACATCTGGGGGACTCTTGGAATGGTGTTTCGACCCTGGAGTTCCTCTCGCCTTTCCTGTGGAGAGCGTCTCCTCTTGAGATGCGACGGGAACGCCGGGAATTCTTTCCCTACGAAACAGGGAAAGGATCCCTCATCTCGAGCTAGGAGGCGAAACGGGGCTCCCCTGGATGTGTGCGGGACCCCACTTGCTTCCTCTCGAGTGGAGACGGGTATGTCGGGGAACTTCTTGAGTTGCAGCAATGGTGTGAAGGACCCTTTGGAAGTTCCAGTGGTTAGATCTGATTGGCCTCGAGAAGCCTCAGCGGAAATGGGCCTCATCTCGCCTGGAGGGCAAAACCTCCTGGATTTTCTCGAGTTGCGGCAGGTGCTCTCGACTTACGACGGGGACCTCAGGGACCCGCTCTGGTGGCCTCAGGAAAGGCCAGTCCCCATGCGAGTTCCTCGGGGGCCTCTCGGGATTCTTCTCCCGTCGATGCCGGGGCCTAAGACCTTGTGTGGAGTCGGGGCCGGAACCTGAGGATTCCTCTCCAGTGCTGACATGGATCTTGGGGTACTTCTGGAGTTTCCCCATGGGAGTCAGTCCTCGTCTCGAATGCGGGCATGCACTTGCGCTTTCCTCCAGAGCGGTAGCAGCAGCGTCACGCAGTCCGCCGCGTGGATCAAAGGATCTATGGTTTTCCCTCGAGTCTTTCCCACGAGGCTTTCCCACGGGGCTTTCCCACAGGGCTGTCCCACGTGCACACGTGGTGGGAGTCGATCCTCGGCTTGAACGTCAAGGCAGTGCAGGGAAAACAGGTTCCTATGGAATGGACTGACATATCTGGGGGTTTCTTGGAATGGTGGCACAACCCTGGAGTTCCTCTCGCCTTTCCTGTGGAGAGCACCTCCTCTTGAGATGCGACGGGAACGCCGGGAATTCGTTCCCTACGAAACAGGGAAGGATCCCTCATCTCGAGCTAGGAGGTGGAAACGGAGCTCCCCTGGATGTGTGAGGGACCCCACGTGCTTCTTCTCGAGTGGAGACGGGTATGTCGGGGAACTTCTTGAGTTGCAGCAGTGGTGTGAAGGACCCTTTGGAAGTTCCAGTGGTTAGATGTGATTGGCCTCGAGAAGCCTCAGCGGAAATGGGCCTCATCTCTCCTGGAGGGCAAAACCTCCTGGATTTTCTCGAGTTGCGGCAGGTGCTCTCGACTTAAGACGGGGAACTCAGGGACCCGCTCTGGTGGCCTCAGGAAAGGCCAGTCCCTATGCCAGTTCCTCGGGGGCGTCTCGGGATTCCTCTCCCGTCGATGCCGGGGCCTAAGACCTTGTGTGGAGTCGGGGCCGGAACCTAAGGATTCCTCTCCAGTGCTGACATGGATCTTGGGGTACTTCTGGAGTCTCCCCAGGGGAGTCAGTCCTCGTCTCGAATGCGGGCATTCACTTGCGCTTTCCTCCAGAGCGGTAGCAGCAGTGTCACGCAGTCCGCCACGTGGATCAAAGGATCTATGGTTTTCCCTCGAGTCTTTCCCACGAGGCTTTCCCACGAGGCTTTCCCACAGGGCTGTCCCACGTGCACACGTGGTGGGAGTCGATCCTCGGCTTGAACGTCAAAGCAGTGCAGGGAAAACAGGTTCCTCTGAAAAAGACTGACACATCTGGGGGACTCTTGGAATGGTGGCACGACCCTGGAGTTCCTCTCGCCTTTCCTGTGGAGAGCGCCTCCTCTTGAGATGCGACTGGAACGCCGGGAATTCTTTCCCTACGAAACAGGGAAAGGATCCCTCATCTCGAGCTAGGAGGCAGAAACGGGGCTCCCCTGGATGTGTGCGGGACCCCAAGTGCTTCCTCTCGAGTGGAGACGGGTATGTCGGGGAACTTCTTGAGTTGCAGCAATGGTGTGAAGGACCCTTTGGAAGTTCCAGTGGTTAGATGTGATTGGCCTCGAGAAGCCTCAGCGGAAATGGGCCTCATCTCGCCTGGAGGGCAAAACCTCTTGGATTTTCTCGAGTTGCGGCAGGTGCTCTCGACTTACGACGGGGACCTCAGGGACCCACTCTGGTGGCCTCAGGAAAGGCCAGTCCCCATGCGAGTTCCTCGGGGGCCTCTCGGGATTCCTCTCCCGTCGATGCCGGGGCCTAAGACCTTGTGTGGAGTCGGGGCCGGAACCTGAGGATTCCTCTCCAGTGCTGACATGGATCTTGGGGTACTTCTGGAGTCTCCCCAGGGGAGTCAGTCCTCGTCTCGAATGCGGGCATGCACTTGCGCTTTCCTCCAGAGCGGTAGCAGCAGTGTCATGCAGTCCGCCGCGTGGATCAAAGGATCTATGGTTTTCCCTCGGGTCTTTTCCCACGAGGCTTTCCCACGAGGCTTTCCCACAGGGCTGTCCCACGTGCACACGTGGTGGGAGTCGATCCTCGGCTTGAACGCCAAGGCAGTGCAGGGAAAACAGGTTCCTCTGGAATGGACTGACACATCTGGGGGACTCTTGGAATGGTGTTTCGACCCTGGAGTTTCTCTCGCCTTTCCTGTGGAGAGCGCCTCCTCTTGAGATGCGACGGGAACGCCGGGAATTCTTTCCCTACGAAACAGGGAAAGGATCCCTCATCTCGAGCTAGGAGGCGAAACGGGGCTCCCCTGGATGTGTGCGGGACCCCACGTGCTTCCTCTCGAGTGGAGACGGGTATGTCGGGGAACTTCTTGAGTTTCAGCAATGGTGTGAAGGACCCTTTGGAAGTTCCAGTGGTTAGATGTGATTGGCCTCGAGAAGCCTCAGCGGAAATGGGCCTCATCTCGCCTGGAGGGCAAAACCTCCTGGATTTTCTCGAGATGCGGCAGGTGCTCTCGACTTACGACGGGGACCTCAGGGACCCGCTCTGGTGGCCTCTGGAAAGGCCAGTCCCCATGCGAGTTCCTCGGGGGCCTCTCGGGATTCCTCTCCCTTCGATGCCGGGGCCTAAGACCTTGTGTGCAGTCGGGGCCGGAACCTGAGGATTCCTCTCCAGTGCTGACATGGATCTTGGGGTACTTCTGGAGTCTCCCCAGGGGAGTCAGTCCTCGTCTCGAATGCGGGCATGCACTTGCGCTTTCCTCCAGAGCGGTAGCAGCAGTGTCACGCAGTCCGCCGCGTGGATCAAAGGATCTATGGTTTTCCCTCGAGTCTTTCCCAGGAGGCTTTCCCACGAGGCTTTCCCACAGGGCTGTCCCACGTGCACACGTGGTGGGAGTCGATCCTCGGCTTGAACGTCAAGGCAGTGCAGGGAAAACAGTTTCCTCTGGAATGGACTGACACATCTGGGGGACTCTTGGAATGGTGGCACGACCCTGGAGTTCCTCTCGCCTTTCCTGTGGAGAGCGCCTCCTCTTGAGATGCGACGGGAACTCCGGGAATTCTTTCCCTACGAAACAGGGAAAGGATCCCTCATCTCGAGCTAGGAGGCGGAAACGGGGCTCCCCTGGATGTGTGCGGGACCCCACGTGCTTCCTCTCGAGTGGAGACGGGTATGTCGGGGAACTTCTTGAGTTGCAGCAAGGGTGTGAAGGACCCTTTGGAAGTTCCAGTGGTTTGATGTGATTGGCCTCGAGAAGCCTCAGCGGAAATGGGCCTCATCTCGCCTGGAGGGCAAAACCTCCTGGATTTTCTCGAGTTGCGGCAGGTGCTCTCGACTTACGACGGGGACCTCAGGGACCCGCTCTGGTGGCCTCAGGAAAGGCCAGTCCCCATGCGAGTTCCTCGGGGGCCTCTCGGGATTCCTCTCCCGTCGATGCCGGGGCCTAAGACCTTGTGTGTAGTCGGGGCCGGAACCTGAGGATTCCTCTCCAGTGCTGACATGGATCTTGGGGTACTTCTGGAGTCTCCCCAGGGGAGTCAGTCCTCGTCTCGAATGCAGGCATGCACTTGCGCTTTCCTCCAGAGCGGTAGCAGCAGTGTCACGCAGTCCGCCGCGTGGATCAAAGGATCTATGATTTTCCCTCGAGTCTTTCCCACGATGCTTTCCCACGAGGCTTTCCCACAGGGCTGTCCCACGTGCACACGTGGTGGGAGTCGATCCTCGGCTTGAACGTCAAGGCAGTGCAGGGAAAACAGGTTCCTCTGGAATGGACTGACACATTTGGGGGACTCTCGGAATGGTGGCACGAGCCTGGAGTTCCTCTCGCCTTTCCTGTGGAGAGCGCCTCCTCTTGAGATGCGACTGCAACGCCGGGAATTCTTTCCCTACGAAACAGGGAAAGGATCCCTCATCTCGAGCTAGGAGGCGGAAACGGGGCTCAACTAGATGTGTGCGGGACCCCACGTGCTTCCTCTCGAGTGGAGACGGGTATGTCGGGGAACTTCTTGAGTTGCAGCAATGGTGTGAAGGACCCTTTGGAAGTTCCAGTGGTTAGATGTGATTGGCCTCGAGAAGCTTCAGCGGAAATGGGCCTCATCTCGCCTGGAGGGCAAAACCTCCTGGATTTTCTCGAGTTGCGGCAGGTGCTCTCGACTTACGACGGGGACCTCAGGGACCCGCTCTGGTGGCCTCAGGAAAGGCCAGTCCCCATGCGAGTTCCTCGGGGGCCTCTCGGGATTCCTCTCCCATCGATGCCGGGGCCTAAGACCTTGTGTGGAGTCGGGGCCGGAACCTGAGGATTCCTCTCCAGTGCTGACATGGATCTTGGGGTACTTCTGGAGTCTCCCCAGGGGAGTCAGTCCTCGTCTCGAATGCGGGCATGCACTTGCCCTTTCCTCCAGAGCGGTAGCAGCAGTGTCACGCAGTCCGCCGCGTGGATCAAAGGATCTGTGGTTTTCCCTCGAGTCTTTCCCACGAGGCTTTCCCACGAGGCTTTCCCACAGGGCTGTCCCACGTGCACACGTGGTGGGAGTCGATCCTCGGCTTAAACGTCAAGGCAGTGCAGGGAAAACAGGTTCCTCTGGAATGGACTGACACATCTGGGGGACTCTTGGAATGGTGTTTCGACCCTGGAGTTCCTCTCGCCTTTCCTGTGGAGAGCGTCTCCTCTTGAGATGCGACGGGAACGCCGGGAATTCTTTCCCTACGAAACAGGGAAAGGATCCCTCATCTCGAGCTAGGAGGCGAAACGGGGCTCCCCTGGATGTGTGCGGGACCCCACTTGCTTCCTCTCGAGTGGAGACGGGTATGTCGGGGAACTTCTTGAGTTGCAGCAATGGTGTGAAGGACCCTTTGGAAGTTCCAGTGGTTAGATCTGATTGGCCTCGAGAAGCCTCAGCGGAAATGGGCCTCATCTCGCCTGGAGGGCAAAACCTCCTGGATTTTCTCGAGTTGCGGCAGGTGCTCTCGACTTACGACGGGGACCTCAGGGACCCGCTCTGGTGGCCTCAGGAAAGGCCAGTCCCCATGCGAGTTCCTCGGGGGCCTCTCGGGATTCTTCTCCCGTCGATGCCGGGGCCTAAGACCTTGTGTGGAGTCGGGGCCGGAACCTGAGGATTCCTCTCCAGTGCTGACATGGATCTTGGGGTACTTCTGGAGTTTCCCCATGGGAGTCAGTCCTCGTCTCGAATGCGGGCATGCACTTGCGCTTTCCTCCAGAGCGGTAGCAGCAGCGTCACGCAGTCCGCCGCGTGGATCAAAGGATCTATGGTTTTCCCTCGAGTCTTTCCCACGAGGCTTTCCCACGGGGCTTTCCCACAGGGCTGTCCCACGTGCACACGTGGTGGGAGTCGATCCTCGGCTTGAACGTCAAGGCAGTGCAGGGAAAACAGGTTCCTATGGAATGGACTGACATATCTGGGGGTTTCTTGGAATGGTGGCACAACCCTGGAGTTCCTCTCGCCTTTCCTGTGGAGAGCACCTCCTCTTGAGATGCGACGGGAACGCCGGGAATTCGTTCCCTACGAAACAGGGAAGGATCCCTCATCTCGAGCTAGGAGGTGGAAACGGAGCTCCCCTGGATGTGTGAGGGACCCCACGTGCTTCTTCTCGAGTGGAGACGGGTATGTCGGGGAACTTCTTGAGTTGCAGCAGTGGTGTGAAGGACCCTTTGGAAGTTCCAGTGGTTAGATGTGATTGGCCTCGAGAAGCCTCAGCGGAAATGGGCCTCATCTCTCCTGGAGGGCAAAACCTCCTGGATTTTCTCGAGTTGCGGCAGGTGCTCTCGACTTAAGACGGGGAACTCAGGGACCCGCTCTGGTGGCCTCAGGAAAGGCCAGTCCCTATGCCAGTTCCTCGGGGGCGTCTCGGGATTCCTCTCCCGTCGATGCCGGGGCCTAAGACCTTGTGTGGAGTCGGGGCCGGAACCTAAGGATTCCTCTCCAGTGCTGACATGGATCTTGGGGTACTTCTGGAGTCTCCCCAGGGGAGTCAGTCCTCGTCTCGAATGCGGGCATGCACTTGCGCTTTCCTCCAGAGCGGTAGCAGCAGTGTCACGCAGTCCGCCACGTGGATCAAAGGATCTATGGTTTTCCCTCGAGTCTTTCCCACGAGGCTTTCCCACGAGGCTTTCCCACAGGGCTGTCCCACGTGCACACGTGGTGGGAGTCGATCCTCGGCTTGAACGTCAAAGCAGTGCAGGGAAAACAGGTTCCTCTGAAATAGACTGACACATCTGGGGGACTCTTGAAATGGTGGCACGACCCTGGAGTTCCTCTCGCCTTTCCTGTGAAGAGCGCCTCCTCTTGAGATGCGACTGGAACGCCGGGAATTCTTTCCCTACGAAACAGGGAAAGGATCCCTCCTCTCGAGCTAGGAGGCAGAAACGGGGCTCCCCTGGATGTGTGCGGGACCCCAAGTGCTTCCTCTCGAGTGGAGACGGGTATGTCGGGGAACTTCTTGAGTTGCAGCAATGGTGTGAAGGACCCTTTGGAAGTTCCAGTGGTTAGATGTGATTGGCCTCGAGAAGCCTCAGCGGAAATGGGCCTCATCTCGCCTGGAGGGCAAAACCTCTTGGATTTTCTCGAGTTGCGGCAGGTGCTCTCGACTTACGACGGGGACCTCAAGGACCCACTCTGGTGGCCTCAGGAAAGGCCAGTCCCCATGCGAGTTCCTCGGGGGCCTCTCGGGATTCCTCTCCCGTCGATGCCGGGGCCTAAGACCTTGTGTGGAGTCGGGGCCGGAACCTGAGGATTCCTCTCCAGTGCTGACATGGATCTTGGGGTACTTCTGGAGTCTCCCCAGGGGAGTCAGTCCTCGTCTCGAATGCGGGCATGCACTTGCGCTTTCCTCCAGAGCGGTAGCAGCAGTGTCACGCAGTCCGCCACGTGGATCAAAGGATCTATGGTTTTCCCTCGAGTCTTTCCCACGAGGCTTTCCCACGAGGCTTTCCCACAGGGCTGTCCCACGTGCACACGTGGTGGGAGTCGATCCTCGGCTTGAACGTCAAAGCAGTGCAGGGAAAACAGGTTCCTCTGAAATAGACTGACACATCTGGGGGACTCTTGGAATGGTGGCACGACCCTGGAGTTCCTCTCGCCTTTCCTGTGAAGAGCGCCTCCTCTTGAGATGCGACTGGAACGCCGGGAATTCTTTCCCTACGAAACAGGGAAAGGATCCCTCATCTCGAGCTAGGAGGCAGAAACGGGGCTCCCCTGGATGTGTGCGGGACCCCAAGTGCTTCCTCTCGAGTGGAGACGGGTATGTCGGGGAACGTCTTGAGTTGCAGCAATGGTGTGAAGGACCCTTTGGAAGTTCCAGTGGTTAGATGTGATTGGCCTCGAGAAGCCTCAGCGGAAATGGGCCTCATCTCGCCTGGAGGGCAAAACCTCTTGGATTTTCTCGAGTTGCGGCAGGTGCTCTCGACTTACGACGGGGACCTCAAGGACCCACTCTGGTGGCCTCAGGAAAGGCCAGTCCCCATGCGAGTTCCTCGGGGGCCTCTCGGGATTCCTCTCCCGTCGATGCCGGGGCCTAAGACCTTGTGTGGAGTCGGGGCCGGAACCTGAGGATTCCTCTCCAGTGCTGACATGGATCTTGGGGTACTTCTGGAGTCTCCCCAGGGGAGTCAGTCCTCGTCTCGAATGCGGGCATGCACTTGCGCTTTCCTCCAGAGCGGTAGCAGCAGTGTCACGCAGTCCGCCGCGTGGATCAAAGGATCTATGGTTTTCCCTCGGGTCTTTTCCCACGAGGCTTTCCCACGAGGCTTTCCCACAGGGCTGTCCCACATCCACACGTGGTGGGAGTCGATCCTCGGCTTGAACGCCAAGGCAGTGCAGGGAAAACAGGTTCCTCTGGAATGGACTGACACATCTGGGGGACTCTTGGAATGGTGTTTCGACCCTGGAGTTCCTCTCGCCTTTCCTGTGGAGAGCGCCTCCTCTTGAGATGCGACGGGAACGCCGGGAATTCTTTCCCTACGAAACAGGGAAAGGATCCCTCATCTCGAGCTAGGAGGCGAAACGGGGCTCCCCTGGATGTGTGCGGGACCCCACGTGCTTCCTCTCGAGTGGAGACGGGTATGTCGGGGAACTTCTTGAGTTTCAGCAATGGTGTGAAGGACCCTTTGGAAGTTCCAGTGGTTAGATGTGATTGGCCTCGAGAAGCCTCAGCGGAAATGGGCCTCATCTCGCCTGGAGGGCAAAACCTCCTGGATTTTCTCGAGATGCGGCAGGTGCTCTCGACTTACGACGGGGACCTCAGGGACCCGCTCTGGTGGCCTCAGGACAGGCCAGTCCCCATGCGAGTTCCTCGGGGGCGTCTCGGGATTCCTCTCCCATCGATGCCGGGGCCTAAGACCTTGTGTGGAGTCAGGGCCGGAACCTGTGGATTCCTCTCCAGTGCTGACATGGATCTTGGGGTACTTCTGGAGTCTCCCCAGGGGAGTCAGTCCTCGTCTCGAATGCGGGCATGCACTTGCCCTTTCCTCCAGAGCGGTAGCAGCAGTGTCGCGCAGTCCGCCGCGTGGATCAAAGGATCTATGGTTTTCCCTCGAGTCTTTCCCACGAGGCTTTCCCACGAGGCTTTCCCACAGGGCTGTCCCACGTGCACACGTGGTGGGAGTCGATCCTCGGCTTGAACGTCAAGGCAGTGCAGGGAAAACAGGTACCTCTGTAATGGACTGACACATCTGGGGGACTCTTGGAATGGTGGCACGACCCTGGAGTTCCTCTCGCCTTTCCTGTGGAGAGCGCCTCCTCTTGAGATGCGACGGGAACGCCGGGAATTCTTTCCCTACGAAACAGGGAAAGGATCTCTCATCTCGAGCTAGGAGGCGGAAACGGGGCTCCCCTGGATGTGTGCGGGACCCCAAGTGCTTCCTCTCGAGTGGAGACGGGTATGTCGGGGAACTTCTTGAGTTGCAGCAAGGGTGTGAAGGACCCTTTGGAAGTTCCAGTGGTTAGATGTGATTGGCCTCGAGAAGCCTCAGCGGAAATGGGCCTCATCTCACCTGGAGGGCAAAACCTCCTGGATTTTCTCGAGTTGCGGCAGGTGCTCTCGACTTACGACGGGGACCTCAGGGACCCGCTCTGGTGGCCTCAGGAAAGGCCAGTCCCCATGCGAGTTCCTCGGGGGCCTCTCGGGATTCCTCTCCCGTCGATGCCAGGGCCTAAGACCTTGTGTGGAGTCGGGGCCGGAACCTGAGGATTCCTCTCCAGTGCTGACATGGATCTTGGGGTACTTCTGGAGTCTCCCCAGGGGAGTCAGTCCTCGTCTCGAATGCGGGCATGCACTTGCGCTTTCCTCCAGAGCGGTAGCAGCAGTGTCACGCAGTCCGCCGCGTGGATCAAAGGATCTATGGTTTTCCCTCGAGTCTTTCCCACGAGGCTTTCCCACGAGGCTTTCCCACAGGGCTGTCCCACGTGCACACGTGGTGGGAGTCGATCCTCGGCTTGATCGTCAAGGCAGTGCAGGGAAAAAAGGTTCCTCTGGAATGCACTGACACATCTGGGGGACTCTTGGAATGGTGGCACGACCCTGGAGTTCCTCTCGCCTTTCCTGTGGAGAGCGCCTCCTCTTGAGATGCGACGGGAACGCCGGGAATTCTTTCCCTACGAAACAGGGAAAGGATCCCTCATCTCGAGCTAGGAGGCGGAAACGGGGCTCCCCTGGATGTGTGCGGGACACCACGTGCTTCCTCTCGAGTGGAGACGGGTATGTCGGGGAACTTCTTGAGTTGCAGCAATGGTGTGAAGGACCCTTTGGAAGTTCCAGTGGTTAGATGTGATTAGCCTCGAGAAGCCTCAGCGGAAATGGGCCTCATCTCGCCTGGAGGGCAAAACCTCCTGGATTTTCTCGAGTGGCTGCAGGTGCTCTCGACTTACGACGGGGATCTCAGGGACCCGCTCTGGTGGCCTCAGGAAAGGCCAGTCCTCATGCGAGTTCCTCGGGGGCCTCTCGGGATTCCTCTCCCTTCGATGCCAGGGCCTAAGACCTTGTGTGGAGTCGGGGCCGGAACCTGAGGATTCCTCTCTGGTGCTGATATGGATCTTGGGGTATTTCTGGAGTCTCCCCAGGGGAGTCAGTCCTCGTCTCGAATGCGGGCATGTACTTGCGCTTTCCTCCAGAGCGGTAGCAGCAGTGTCAGGCAGTCCGCCGCGTGGATCAAAGGATCTATGCTTTTCCCTCGAGTCTTTCCCAGGAGGCTTTCCCACGAGGCTTTCCCAAAGGGCTGTCCCAATTGCACACGTGGTGGGAGTCGATCCTCGGCTTGAACGCCAAGGCAGTGCAGGGAAAACAGGTTCCTCTGGAATGGACTGACACATCTGGGGGACTCTTGGAATGGTGGCACGACCCTGGAGTTCCTCTCGCCTTTCCTGTGGAGAGCGCCTCCTCTTGAGATGCGACAGGAACTCCGGGAATTCTTTCCCTACGAAACAGGGAAAGGATCCCTCATCTCGAGCTAGGAGGCGGAAACGGGGCTCCCCTGGATGTGTGCGGGACCCACGTGCTTCCTCTCGAGTGGAGACGGGTATGTCGGGGAACTTCTTGAGTTGCAGCAATGGTGTGAAGGACCCTTTGGAAGTTCCAGTGGTTAGATGTGATTGGCCTCGAGAAGCCTCAGCGGAAATGGGCCTCATCTCGCCTGGAGGGCAAAACCTCTTGGATTTTCTCGAGTTGCTGCAGGTGCTCTCGACTTACGACGGGGACCTCAGGGACCCGCTCTGGTGGCCTCAGGAAAGGCCAGTCCCCATGAGAGTTCCTCGGGGGCCTCTCGGGATTCCTCTCCCGTCGATGCCGGGGCCTAAGAACTTGTGTGGAGTCGGGGCCGGAACCTGAGGATTCCTCTCCAGTGCTGACATGGATCTTGGGGTACTTCTGGAGTCTCCCCAGGGGAGTCAGTCCTCGTCTTGAATGCGGGCATGCACTTGCGCTTTCCTCCAGAGTGGTAGCAGCAGTGTCAGGCAGTCCGCCGCGTGGATCAAAGGATCTATGGTTTTCCCTCGAGTCTTTCCCACGAGGCTTTCCCACGAGGCTTTCCCACAGGGCTGTCCCACGTGCACACGTGGTGGGAGTCGATCCTCGGCTTGAACGTCAAGGCAGTGCAGGGAAAACAGGTTCCTCTGGAATGGACTGACACATCTGGGGGACTCTTGGAATGGTGTCACGACCCTGGAGTTCCTCTCGTCTTTCCTGTGGAGAGCGCCTCCTCTTGAGATGCGACGGGAACGCCGGGAATTCCTTCCCTACGAAGCAGGGAAAGGATCCCTCATCTCGAGCTAGGAGGCGGAAACGGGGCTCCCCTGGATGTGTGCGGGACCCCACGTGCTTCCTCTCGAGTGGAGACGGGTATGTCGGGGAACTTCTTGAGTTGCAGCAATGGTGTGAAGGAACCTTTGGAAGTTCCAGTGGTTAGATGTGATTGGCCTCGAGAAGCCTCAGCGGAAATGGGCCTCATCTCGCCTGGAGGGCAAAACCTCCTGGATTTTCTCGAGTTGCGTCAGGTGCTCTCGACTTACGACGGGGACCTCAGGGACCCGCTCTGGTGGCCTCAGGAAAGGCCAGTCCCCATGCGAGTTCCTCGGGGGCCTCTTGGGATTCCTCTCCCGTCGATGCCGGGGCCTAAGACCTTGTGTGGAGTCGGGGCCGGAACCTGAGGATTCCTCTCCAGTGCTGACATGGATCTTGGGGTACTTCTGGAGTCTCCCCAGGGGAGTCAGTCCTTGTCTCGAATGCGGGCATGCACTTGCGCTTTCCTCTAGAGCGGTAGCAGCAGTGTCACGCAGTCCGCCGCGTGGATCAAAGGATCTATGCTTTTCCCTTGAGTCTTTCCCAGGAGGCTTTCCCACGAGGCTTTCCCACAGGGCTGTCCCACGTGCACACGTGGTGGGAGTCGATCCTCGGCTTGAACGTCAAGGCAGTGCAGGGAAAACAGGTTCCTCTGGAATGGACTGACACATCTGGGGGACTCTTGGAATGGTGGCACGACCCTGGAGTTCCTCTCGCCTTTCCTGTGGAGAGCGCCTCCTCTTGAGATGCGACGGGAACGCCGGGAATTCTTTCCCTACGAAACAGGGAAAGGATCCCTCATCTCGAGCTAGGAGGGGGAAACGGGGCTCCCCAGGATGTGTGCGGGACCCCACGTGCTTCCTCTCGAGTGGAGACGGGTATGTCGGGGAACTTCTTGAGTTGCAGCAATGCTGTGAAGGACCCTTTGGAAGTTCCAGTGGTTAGATGTGATTGGCCTTGAGAAGCCTCAGCGGAAATGGGCCTCATCTCGCCTGGAGGGCAAAACCTCCTGGATTTTCTCGAGTTGCGGCAGGTGCTCTCGACTTACGACGGGGACCTCAGGGACCCGCTCTGGTGGCCTCAGGAAAGGCCAGTCCCCATGCGAGTTCCTCGGGGGCGTCTCGGGATTCCTCTCCCGTCGATGCCGGGGCCTAAGACCTTGTGTGGAGTCGGGGCCGGAACCTGAGGATTCCTCTCCAGTGCTGACATGGATCTTGGGGTACTTCTGGAGTCTCCCCAGGGGAGTCAGTCCTCGTCTCGAATGCGGGCATGCACTTGTGCTTTCCTCCAGAGCGGTAGCAGCAGTGTCACGCAGTCCACCGCGTGGATCAAAGGATGTATGGTTTTCCCTCGAGTCTTTCCCACGAGGCTTTCCCACGAGGCTTTCCCACAGGGCTGTCCCACGTGCACACGTGGTGGGAGTCGATCCTCGGCTTGAACGTCAAGGCAGTGCAGGGAAAACAGGTTCCTCTGGAATGGACTGACACATCTGGGGGACTCTTGGAATGGTGGCACGACCCTGGAGTTCCTCTCGCCTTTCCTGTGGAGAGCGCCTCCTCTTGAGATGCGACGGGAACGCCGGGAATTCTTTCCCTACGAAACAGGGAAAGGATCCCTCATCTCGAGCTAGGAGGCGGAAACGGGGCTCCCCTAGATGTGTGCGGAACCCCACGTGCTTCCTCTCGAGTGCAGACGGGTATGTCGGGGAACTTCTTGAGTTGCAGCAATGGTGTGAAGGACCTTTTGGAAGTTCCAGTGGTTAGATGTGATTGGCCTCGAGAAGCCTCAGCGGAAATGGGCCTCATCTCCCCTGGAGGGCAAAACCTCCTGGATTTTCTCGAGTTGCGGCAGATGCTCTCGACTTACGACGGGGACCTCAGGGACCCGCTCTGGTGGCCTAGGAAAGGCCAGTCCCCATGCGAGTTCCTCGGGGGCCTCTCGGGATTCCTCTCCCGTCCATGCCGGGGCCTAAGACCTTGTGTGGAGTCGGGGCCAGAACCTGAGGATTCCTCTCCAGTGCTGACATGGATCTTGGGGTACTTCTGGAGTCTCCCCAGGGGAGTCAGTCCTCGTCTCGAATGCGGGCATGCACTTGCGCTTTCCTCCAGAGCGGTAGCAGCAGTGTCACGCAGTCCGCCGCGTGGATCAAAGGATCTATGGTTTTCCCTCGAGTCTTTCCCACGAGGCTTTCCCACGAGGCTTTCCCACAGGGCTGTCCCACGTGCACACGTGGTGGGACTCGATCCTCGGCTTGAACGTCAAGGCAGTGCAGGGAAAACAGGTTCCTCTGGAATGGACTGACACATCTGGGGGACTCTTGGAATGGTGGCACGACCCTGGAGTTCCTCTCGCCTTTCCTGTGGAGAGCGCCTCCTCTTGAGATGCGACGGGAACGCCGGGAATTCTTTCCCTACGAAACAGGGAAAGGATCCCTCATCTCGAGCTAGGAGGCGGAAACGGGGCTCCTCTAGATGTGTGCGGGACCCCACGTGCTTCCTCTCGAGTGGAGACGGGTATGTCGGGGAACTTCTTGAGTTGCAGCAATGGTGTGAAGGACCCTTTGGAAGTTCCAGTGGTTAGATGTGATTGGCCTCGAGAAGCCTCAGCGGAAATGGGCCTCATCTCGCCTGGAGGGCAAAACCTCCTGGATTTTCTCGAGTTGCTGCAGGTGCTCTCGACTTACGACGGGGACCTCAGGGACCCGCTCTGGTGGCCTCAGGAAAGGCCAGTCCCCATGCGAGTTCCTCGGGGGCCTCTCGGGATTCCTCTCCCTTCGATGCCGGGGCCTAAGACCTTGTGTGTAGTCGGGGCCGGAACCTGAGGATTCCTCTCCAGTGCTGACATGGATCTTGGGGTACTTCTGGAGTCTCCCCAGGGGAGTCAGGCCTCGTCTCGAATGCGGGCATGCACTTGCGCTTTCCTCCAGAGCGGTAGCAGCAGTGTCACGCAGTCCGCCGCGTGGATCAAAGGATCTATGGTTTTCCCTCGAGTCTTTCCCAGGAGGCTTTCCCACGAGGCTTTCCCACAGGGCTGTCCCACGTGCACACGTGGTGGGAGTCGATCCTCGGCTTGAACGTCAAGGCAGTGCAGGGAAAACAGGTTCCTCTTGAATGGACTGACACATCTGGGGGACTCTTGGAATGGTGGCACGACCCTGGAGTTCCTCTCGCCTTTCCTGTGGAGAGCGCCTCCTCTTGAGATGCGACGGGAACTCCTGGAATTCTTTCCCTACGAAACAGGGAAAGGATCCCTCATCTCGAGCTAGGAGGCGAAACGGGGCTCCCCTGGATGTGTGCGGGACCCCACGTGCTTCCTCTCGAGTGGAGACGGGTATGTCGGGGAACTTCTTGAGTTGCAGCAATGGTGTGAAGGACCCTTTGGAAGTTCCAGTGGTTAGATGTAATTGGCCTCGAGAAGCCTCAGCGGAAATGGGCCTCATCTCGCCTGGAGGGCAAAACCTCCTGGATTTTCTCGAGTTGCGGCAGGTGCTCTCGACTTACGACGGGGACCTCAGGGACCCGCTCTGGTGGCCTCAGGAAAGGCCAGTCCCCATGCGAGTTCCTCGGGGGCGTCTCGGGATTCCTCTCCCGTCGATGCCGGGGTCTAAGACCTTGTGTGGAGTCAGGGCCGGAACCTGTGGATTCCTCTCCAGTGCTGACATGGATCTTGGGGTACTTCTGGAGTCTCCCCAGGGGAGTCAGTCCTCGTCTCGAATGCGGGCATGCACTTGCCCTTTCCTCCAGAGCGGTAGCAGCAGTGTCACGCAGTCCGCCGCGTGGATCAAAGGATCTATGTTTTTCCCTCGAGTCTTTCCCAGGAGGCTTTCCCACGAGGCTTTCCCACAGGGCTGTCCCACGTGCACACGTGGTGGGAGTCGATCCTCGGCTTGAACGTCAAGGCAGTGCAGGGAAAACAGGTTCCTCTGGAATGGACTGACACATCTGGGGGACTCTTGGAATGGTGGCACGACCCTGGTGTATCTGTCGCCTTTCCTGTGGAGAGCGCCTCCTCTTGAGATGCGACGGGAACGCCGGGAATTCTTTCCCTACGAAACAGGGAAAGGATCCCTCACCTCGAGCTAGGAGGCGGAAACGGGGCTCCCCTGTATGTGTGCGGGACACCACGTGCTTCCTCTCAAGTGCAGACGGGTATGTCGGGGAACTTCTTGAGTTGCAGCAAGGGTGTGAAGGACCCTTTGGAAGTTCCAGTGGTGAGATGTGATTGGCCTCGAGAAGCCTCAGCGGAATTGGGCCTCATCTCGCCTGGAGGGCAAAACCTCCTGGATTTTCTCGAGTTGCGGCAGGTGCTCTCGACTTACGACGGGGACCTCAGGGACCCGCTCTGGTGGCCTCAGGAAAGGCCAGTCCCCATGCGAGTTCCTCGGGGGCGTCTCGGGATTCCTCTCCCGTCGATGCCGGGGCCTAAGACCTTGTGTGGAGACGGGGCCGGAACCTGAGGATTCCTCTCCAGTGCTGACATGGATCTTGGGGTACTTCTGGAGTCTCCCCAGGGGAGTCAGTCCTCGTGTAGAATGCGGGCATGCACTTGCGCTTTCCTCCAGAGCGGTAGCAGCAGTGTCACGCAGTCCGCCGGGTGGATCAAAGGATCTATGGTTTTCCCTCGAGTCTTTCCCACGAGGCTTTCCCACGAGGCTTTCCCACAGGGCTGTCCCACGTGCACACGTGGTGGGAGTCGATCCTCGGCTTGAACGTCAAGGCAGTGCAGGGAAAACAGGTTCCTCTGGAATGGACTGACACATCTGGGGGACTCTTTGAATGGTGTCTCGACCCTGGAGTTCCTCTCGCCTTTCCTGTGGAGAGCGCCTCCTCTTGAGATGCGACGGGAACGCCGGGAATTCTTTCCCTACGAAACAGGGAAAGGATCCCTCATCTCGAGCTAGAAGGCGGAAACGGGACTCCCCTGGATGTGTGCGGGACCCCACGTGCTTCCTCTCGAGTGGAGACGGGTATGTCGGGGAACTTCTTGAGTTGCAGCAAGGGTGTGAAGGACCCTTTGGAAGTTCCAGTGGTTAGATGTGATTGGCCTTGAGAAGCCTCACCGGAAATGGGCCTCATCTCGCCTGGAGGGCAAAACCTCCTGGATTTTCTCGAGTTGCGGCAGGTGCTCTCGACTTACGACGGGGACCTCAGGGACCAGCTCTGGTGGCCTCAGGAAAGGCCAGTCCCCATGCGAGTTCCTCGGGGGCCTCTCGGGATTCCTCTCCCGTCGATGCCGGGGCCTAAGACCTTGTGTGGAGTCGGGGCCGGAACCTGAGGATTCCTCTCCAGTGCTGACATGGATCTTGGGGTACTTCTGGAGTCTCCCCAGGGGAGTCAGTAATCGTCTCGAATGCGGGCATGCACTTGCGCTTTCCTCCAGAGCGGTAGCAGCAGCGTCACGCAGTCCGCCGCGTGGATCAAAGGATCTATGGTTTTCCCTCGAGTCTTTCCCACGAGGCTTTCCCACGAGGCTTTCCCACAGGGCTGTCCCACGTGCACACGTGGTGGGAGTCGATCCTCGGCTTGAACGTCAAGGCAGTGCAGGGAAAACAGGTTCCTATGGAATGGACTGACATATCTGGGGGTCTCTTGGAATGGTGGCACAACCCTGGAGTTCCTCTCGCCTTTCCTGTGGAGAGCACCTCCTCTTGAGATGCGACGGGAACGCCGGGAATTCGTTCCCTACGAAACAGGGAAGGATCCCTCATCTCGAGCTAGGAGGTGGAAACGGAGCTCCCCTGGATGTGTGAGGGACCCCACGTGCTTCCTCTCGAGTGGAGACGGGTATGTCGGGGAACTTCTTGAGTTGCAGCAATGGTGTGAAGGACCCTTTGGAAGTTCCAGTGGTTAGATGTGATTGGCCTCGAGAAGCCTCAGCGGAAATGGTCCTCATCTCGCCTGGAGGGCAAAACCTCCTGGATTTTCTCGAGTTGCCGCAGGTGCTCTCGACTTACGACGGGGACCTCAGGGAACCGCTCTGGTGGCCTCAGGAAAGGCCAGTCCCCATGCGAGTTCCTCGGGGGCCTCTCGGGATTCCTCTCCCGTCGATGCCGGGGCCTAAGACCTTGTGTGGAGTCGGGGCCGGATCCTGAGGATTCCTCTCCAGTGCTGACATGGATCTTGGGGTACTTCTGGAGTCTCCCCAGGGGAGTCAGTCCTCGTCTCGAATGCGGGCATGCACTTGCGCTTTCCTCCAGAGCGGTAGCAGCAGTGTCACGCATACCGCCGCGTGGATCAAAGGATCTATGGTTTTCCCTCGAGTCTTTCCCACGAGGCTTTCCCACGAAGCTTTCCCACAGGGCTGTCCCACGTGCACACGTGGTGGGAGTCGATCCTCGGCTTGAACGTCAAGGCAGTGCAGGGAAAACAGGTTCCTCTGGAATGGACTGACACATCTGGGGGACTCTTGGAATGGTGTCACGACCCTGGAGTTCCTCTCGCCTTTCCTGTGGAGAGCGCCTCCTCTTGAGATGCGACGGGAACTCCGGGAATTCTTTCCCTACGAAGCAGGGAAAGGATCCCTCATCTCGAGCTAGGAGGCGGGAACGGGGCTCCCCTGGATGTGTGCGGGACACCACGTGCTTCCTCTCGAGTGGAGACGGGTATGTCGGGGAACTTCTTGAGTTGCAGCAATGGTGTGAAGGACCCTTTGGAAGTTCCAGTGGTTAGATGTGATTGGCCTCGAGAAGCCTCAGCGGAAATGGGCCTCATCTCGCCTGGAGGGCAAAACCTCCTGGATTTTCTCGAGTTGCGGCAGGTGCTCTCGACTTAAGACGGGGAACTCAGGGACCCGCTCTGGTGGCCTCAGGAAAGGCCAGTCCCAATGCCAGTTCCTCGGGGGCGTCTCGGGATTCCTCTCCCGTCGATGCCGGGGCCTAAGACCTTGTGTGGAGTCGGGGCCGGAACCTAAGGATTCCTCTCCAGTGCTGACATGGATCTTGGGGTACTTCTGGAGTCTCCCCAGGGGAGTCAGTCCTCGTCTCGAATGCGGGCATGCACTTGCGCTTTCCTCCAGAGCGGTAGCAGCAGTGTCACGCAGTCCGCCACGTGGATCAAAGGATCTATGGTTTTCCCTCGAGTCTTTCCCACGAGGCTTTCCCACGAGGCTTTCCCACAGGGCTGTCCCACGTGCACACGTGGTGGGAGTCGATCCTCGGCTTGAACGTCAAAGCAGTGCAGGGAAAACAGGTTCCTCTGAAAAAGACTGACACATCTGGGGGACTCTTGGAATGGTGGCACGACCCTGGAGTTCCTCTCGCCTTTCCTGTGGAGAGCGCCTCCTCTTGAGATGCGACTGGAACGCCGGGAATTCTTTCCCTACGAAACAGGGAAAGGATCCCTCATCTCGAGCTAGGAGGCAGAAACGGGGCTCCCCTGGATGTGTGCGGGACCCCAAGTGCTTCCTCTCGAGTGGAGACGGGTATGTCGGGGAACGTCTTGAGTTGCAGCAATGGTGTGAAGGACCCTTTGGAAGTTCCAGTGGTTAGATGTGATTGGCCTCGAGAAGCCTCAGCGGAAATGGGCCTCATCTCGCCTGGAGGGCAAAACCTCTTGGATTTTCTCGAGTTGCGGCAGGTGCTCTCGACTTACGACGGGGACCTCAGGGACCCACTCTGGTGGCCTCAGGAAAGGCCAGTCCCCATGCGAGTTCCTCGGGGGCCTCTCGGGATTCCTCTCCCGTCGATGCCGGGGCCTAAGACCTTGTGTGGAGTCGGGGCCGGAACCTGAGGATTCCTCTCCAGTGCTGACATGGATCTTGGGGTACTTCTGGAGTCTCCCCAGGGGAGTCAGTCCTCGTCTCGAATGCGGGCATGCACTTGCGCTTTCCTCCAGAGCGGTAGCAGCAGTGTCATGCAGTCCGCCGCGTGGATCAAAGGATCTATGGTTTTCCCTCGGGTCTTTTCCCACGAGGCTTTCCCACGAGGCTTTCCCACAGGGCTGTCCCACGTGCACACGTGGTGGGAGTCGATCCTCGGCTTGAACGCCAAGGCAGTGCAGGGAAAACAGGTTCCTCTGGAATGGACTGACACATCTGGGGGACTCTTGGAATGGTGTTTCGACCCTGGAGTTTCTCTCGCCTTTCCTGTGGAGAGCGCCTCCTCTTGAGATGCGACGGGAACGCCGGGAATTCTTTCCCTACGAAACAGGGAAAGGATCCCTCATCTCGAGCTAGGAGGCGAAACGGGGCTCCCCTGGATGTGTGCGGGACCCCACGTGCTTCCTCTCGAGTGGAGACGGGTATGTCGGGGAACTTCTTGAGTTTCAGCAATGGTGTGAAGGACCCTTTGGAAGTTCCAGTGGTTAGATGTGATTGGCCTCGAGAAGCCTCAGCGGAAATGGGCCTCATCTCGCCTGGAGGGCAAAACCTCCTGGATTTTCTCGAGATGCGGCAGGTGCTCTCGACTTACGACGGGGACCTCAGGGACCCGCTCTGGTGGCCTCTGGAAAGGCCAGTCCCCATGCGAGTTCCTCGGGGGCCTCTCGGGATTCCTCTCCCTTCGATGCCGGGGCCTAAGACCTTGTGTGCAGTCGGGGCCGGAACCTGAGGATTCCTCTCCAGTGCTGACATGGATCTTGGGGTACTTCTGGAGTCTCCCCAGGGGAGTCAGTCCTCGTCTCGAATGCGGGCATGCACTTGCGCTTTCCTCCAGAGCGGTAGCAGCAGTGTCACGCAGTCCGCCGCGTGGATCAAAGGATCTATGGTTTTCCCTCGAGTCTTTCCCAGGAGGCTTTCCCACGAGGCTTTCCCACAGGGCTGTCCCACGTGCACACGTGGTGGGAGTCGATCCTCGGCTTGAACGTCAAGGCAGTGCAGGGAAAACAGTTTCCTCTGGAATGGACTGACACATCTGGGGGACTCTTGGAATGGTGGCACGACCCTGGAGTTCCTCTCGCCTTTCCTGTGGAGAGCGCCTCCTCTTGAGATGCGACGGGAACTCCGGGAATTCTTTCCCTACGAAACAGGGAAAGGATCCCTCATCTCGAGCTAGGAGGCGGAAACGGGGCTCCCCTGGATGTGTGCGGGACCCCACGTGCTTCCTCTCGAGTGGAGACGGGTATGTCGGGGAACTTCTTGAGTTGCAGCAAGGGTGTGAAGGACCCTTTGGAAGTTCCAGTGGTTTGATGTGATTGGCCTCGAGAAGCCTCAGCGGAAATGGGCCTCATCTCGCCTGGAGGGCAAAACCTCCTGGATTTTCTCGAGTTGCGGCAGGTGCTCTCGACTTACGACGGGGACCTCAGGGACCCGCTCTGGTGGCCTCAGGAAAGGCCAGTCCCCATGCGAGTTCCTCGGGGGCCTCTCGGGATTCCTCTCCCGTCGATGCCGGGGCCTAAGACCTTGTGTGTAGTCGGGGCCGGAACCTGAGGATTCCTCTCCAGTGCTGACATGGATCTTGGGGTACTTCTGGAGTCTCCCCAGGGGAGTCAGTCCTCGTCTCGAATGCAGGCATGCACTTGCGCTTTCCTCCAGAGCGGTAGCAGCAGTGTCACGCAGTCCGCCGCGTGGATCAAAGGATCTATGATTTTCCCTCGAGTCTTTCCCACGATGCTTTCCCACGAGGCTTTCCCACAGGGCTGTCCCACGTGCACACGTGGTGGGAGTCGATCCTCGGCTTGAACGTCAAGGCAGTGCAGGGAAAACAGGTTCCTCTGGAATGGACTGACACATTTGGGGGACTCTCGGAATGGTGGCACGAGCCTGGAGTTCCTCTCGCCTTTCCTGTGGAGAGCGCCTCCTCTTGAGATGCGACTGCAACGCCGGGAATTCTTTCCCTACGAAACAGGTAAAGGATCCCTCATCTCGAGCTAGGAGGCGGAAACGGGGCTCAACTAGATGTGTGCGGGACCCCACGTGCTTCCTCTCGAGTGGAGACGGGTATGTCGGGGAACTTCTTGAGTTGCAGCAATGGTGTGAAGGACCCTTTGGAAGTTCCAGTGGTTAGATGTGATTGGCCTCGAGAAGCTTCAGCGGAAATGGGCCTCATCTCGCCTGGAGGGCAAAACCTCCTGGATTTTCTCGAGTTGCGGCAGGTGCTCTCGACTTACGACGGGGACCTCAGGGACCCGCTCTGGTGGCCTCAGGAAAGGCCAGTCCCCATGCGAGTTCCTCGGGGGCCTCTCGGGATTCCTCTCCCATCGATGCCGGGGCCTAAGACCTTGTGTGGAGTCGGGGCCGGAACCTGAGGATTCCTCTCCAGTGCTGACATGGATCTTGGGGTACTTCTGGAGTCTCCCCAGGGGAGTCAGTCCTCGTCTCGAATGCGGGCATGCACTTGCCCTTTCCTCCAGAGCGGTAGCAGCAGTGTCACGCAGTCCGCCGCGTGGATCAAAGGATCTGTGGTTTTCCCTCGAGTCTTTCCCACGAGGCTTTCCCACGAGGCTTTCCCACAGGGCTGTCCCACGTGCACACGTGGTGGGAGTCGATCCTCGGCTTAAACGTCAAGGCAGTGCAGGGAAAACAGGTTCCTCTGGAATGGACTGACACATCTGGGGGACTCTTGGAATGGTGTTTCGACCCTGGAGTTCCTCTCGCCTTTCCTGTGGAGAGCGTCTCCTCTTGAGATGCGACGGGAACGCCGGGAATTCTTTCCCTACGAAACAGGGAAAGGATCCCTCATCTCGAGCTAGGAGGCGAAACGGGGCTCCCCTGGATGTGTGCGGGACCCCACTTGCTTCCTCTCGAGTGGAGACGGGTATGTCGGGGAACTTCTTGAGTTGCAGCAATGGTGTGAAGGACCCTTTGGAAGTTCCAGTGGTTAGATCTGATTGGCCTCGAGAAGCCTCAGCGGAAATGGGCCTCATCTCGCCTGGAGGGCAAAACCTCCTGGATTTTCTCGAGTTGCGGCAGGTGCTCTCGACTTACGACGGGGACCTCAGGGACCCGCTCTGGTGGCCTCAGGAAAGGCCAGTCCCCATGCGAGTTCCTCGGGGGCCTCTCGGGATTCTTCTCCCGTCGATGCCGGGGCCTAAGACCTTGTGTGGAGTCGGGGCCGGAACCTGAGGATTCCTCTCCAGTGCTGACATGGATCTTGGGGTACTTCTGGAGTTTCCCCATGGGAGTCAGTCCTCGTCTCGAATGCGGGCATGCACTTGCGCTTTCCTCCAGAGCGGTAGCAGCAGCGTCACGCAGTCCGCCGCGTGGATCAAAGGATCTATGGTTTTCCCTCGAGTCTTTCCCACGAGGCTTTCCCACGGGGCTTTCCCACAGGGCTGTCCCACGTGCACACGTGGTGGTAGTCGATCCTCGGCTTGAACGTCAAGGCAGTGCAGGGAAAACAGGTTCCTATGGAATGGACTGACATATCTGGGGGTTTCTTGGAATGGTGGCACAACCCTGGAGTTCCTCTCGCCTTTCCTGTGGAGAGCACCTCCTCTTGAGATGCGACGGGAACGCCGGGAATTCGTTCCCTACGAAACAGGGAAGGATCCCTCATCTCGAGCTAGGAGGTGGAAACGGAGCTCCCCTGGATGTGTGAGGGACCCCACGTGCTTCTTCTCGAGTGGAGACGGGTATGTCGGGGAACTTCTTGAGTTGCAGCAGTGGTGTGAAGGACCCTTTGGAAGTTCCAGTGGTTAGATGTGATTGGCCTCGAGAAGCCTCAGCGGAAATGGGCCTCATCTCGCCTGGAGGGCAAAACCTCCTGGATTTTCTCGAGTTGCGGCAGGTGCTCTCGACTTAAGACGGGGAACTCAGGGACCCGCTCTGGTGGCCTCAGGAAAGGCCAGTCCCTATGCCAGTTCCTCGGGGGCGTCTCGGGATTCCTCTCCCGTCGATGCCGGGGCCTAAGACCTTGTGTGGAGTCGGGGCCGGAACCTAAGGATTCCTCTCCAGTGCTGACATGGATCTTGGGGTACTTCTGGAGTCTCCCCAGGGGAGTCAGTCCTCGTCTCGAATGCGGGCATGCACTTGCGCTTTCCTCCAGAGCGGTAGCAGCAGTGTCACGCAGTCCGCCACGTGGATCAAAGGATCTATGGTTTTCCCTCGAGTCTTTCCCACGAGGCTTTCCCACGAGGCTTTCCCACAGGGCTGTCCCACGTGCACACGTGGTGGGAGTCGATCCTCGGCTTGAACGTCAAAGCAGTGCAGGGAAAACAGGTTCCTCTGAAATAGACTGACACATCTGGGGGACTCTTGAAATGGTGGCACGACCCTGGAGTTCCTCTCGCCTTTCCTGTGAAGAGCGCCTCCTCTTGAGATGCGACTGGAACGCCGGGAATTCTTTCCCTACGAAACAGGGAAAGGATCCCTCCTCTCGAGCTAGGAGGCAGAAACGGGGCTCCCCTGGATGTGTGCGGGACCCCAAGTGCTTCCTCTCGAGTGGAGACGGGTATGTCGGGGAACTTCTTGAGTTGCAGCAATGGTGTGAAGGACCCTTTGGAAGTTCCAGTGGTTAGATGTGATTGGCCTCGAGAAGCCTCAGCGGAAATGGGCCTCATCTCGCCTGGAGGGCAAAACCTCTTGGATTTTCTCGAGTTGCGGCAGGTGCTCTCGACTTACGACGGGGACCTCAAGGACCCACTCTGGTGGCCTCAGGAAAGGCCAGTCCCCATGCGAGTTCCTCGGGGGCCTCTCGGGATTCCTCTCCCGTCGATGCCGGGGCCTAAGACCTTGTGTGGAGTCGGGGCCGGAACCTGAGGATTCCTCTCCAGTGCTGACATGGATCTTGGGGTACTTCTGGAGTCTCCCCAGGGGAGTCAGTCCTCGTCTCGAATGCGGGCATGCACTTGCGCTTTCCTCCAGAGCGGTAGCAGCAGTGTCACGCAGTCCGCCACGTGGATCAAAGGATCTATGGTTTTCCCTCGAGTCTTTCCCACGAGGCTTTCCCACGAGGCTTTCCCACAGGGCTGTCCCACGTGCACACGTGGTGGGAGTCGATCCTCGGCTTGAACGTCAAAGCAGTGCAGGGAAAACAGGTTCCTCTGAAATAGACTGACACATCTGGGGGACTCTTGGAATGGTGGCACGACCCTGGAGTTCCTCTCGCCTTTCCTGTGAAGAGCGCCTCCTCTTGAGATGCGACTGGAACGCCGGGAATTCTTTCCCTACGAAACAGGGAAAGGATCCCTCATCTCGAGCTAGGAGGCAGAAACGGGGCTCCCCTGGATGTGTGCGGGACCCCAAGTGCTTCCTCTCGAGTGGAGACGGGTATGTCGGGGAACTTCTTGAGTTGCAGCAATGGTGTGAAGGACCCTTTGGAAGTTCCAGTGGTTAGATGTGATTGGCCTCGAGAAGCCTCAGCGGAAATGGGCCTCATCTCGCCTGGAGGGCAAAACCTCTTGGATTTTCTCGAGTTGCGGCAGGTGCTCTCGACTTACGACGGGGACCTCAAGGACCCACTCTGGTGGCCTCAGGAAAGGCCAGTCCCCATGCGAGTTCCTCGGGGGCCTCTCGGGATTCCTCTCCCGTCGATGCCGGGGCCTAAGACCTTGTGTGGAGTCGGGGCCGGAACCTGAGGATTCCTCTCCAGTGCTGACATGGATCTTGGGGTACTTCTGGAGTCTCCCCAGGGGAGTCAGTCCTCGTCTCGAATGCGGGCATGCACTTGCGCTTTCCTCCAGAGCGGTAGCAGCAGTGTCACGCAGTCCGCCGCGTGGATCAAAGGATCTATGGTTTTCCCTCGGGTCTTTTCCCACGAGGCTTTCCCACGAGGCTTTCCCACAGGGCTGTCCCACATCCACACGTGGTGGGAGTCGATCCTCGGCTTGAACGCCAAGGCAGTGCAGGGAAAACAGGTTCCTCTGGAATGGACTGACACATCTGGGGGACTCTTGGAATGGTGTTTCGACCCTGGAGTTCCTCTCGCCTTTCCTGTGGAGAGCGCCTCCTCTTGAGATGCGACGGGAACGCCGGGAATTCTTTCCCTACGAAACAGGGAAAGGATCCCTCATCTCGAGCTAGGAGGCGAAACGGGGCTCCCCTGGATGTGTGCGGGACCCCACGTGCTTCCTCTCGAGTGGAGACGGGTATGTCGGGGAACTTCTTGAGTTTCAGCAATGGTGTGAAGGACCCTTTGGAAGTTCCAGTGGTTAGATGTGATTGGCCTCGAGAAGCCTCAGCGGAAATGGGCCTCATCTCGCCTGGAGGGCAAAACCTCCTGGATTTTCTCGAGATGCGGCAGGTGCTCTCGACTTACGACGGGGACCTCAGGGACCCGCTCTGGTGGCCTCAGGACAGGCCAGTCCCCATGCGAGTTCCTCGGGGGCGTCTCGGGATTCCTCTCCCATCGATGCCGGGGCCTAAGACCTTGTGTGGAGTCAGGGCCGGAACCTGTGGATTCCTCTCCAGTGCTGACATGGATCTTGGGGTACTTCTGGAGTCTCCCCAGGGGAGTCAGTCCTCGTCTCGAATGCGGGCATGCACTTGCCCTTTCCTCCAGAGCGGTAGCAGCAGTGTCGCGCAGTCCGCCGCGTGGATCAAAGGATCTATGGTTTTCCCTCGAGTCTTTCCCACGAGGCTTTCCCACGAGGCTTTCCCACAGGGCTGTCCCACGTGCACACGTGGTGGGAGTCGATCCTCGGCATGAACGTCAAGGCAGTGCAGGGAAAACAGGTTCCTCTGGAATGGACTGACACATCTGGGGGACTCTTGGAATGGTGGCACGACCCTGGAGT
Organism: Ovis canadensis; assembly: GCF_042477335.2. NCBI lineage: Eukaryota > Metazoa > Chordata > Mammalia > Artiodactyla > Bovidae > Ovis > Ovis canadensis. The sequence continues at coordinate 10,836,373 of NC_091262.1, forward strand.
TCCTGTCGACTTTCCTGTGGAGAGCGACTCCTCTTGAGATGCGACGGGAACGCCGGGAATTCTTTCCCTACGAAACAGGGAAAGGATCCCTCATCTCGAGCTAGGAGGCGGAAACGGGGCTCCCCTAGATGTGTGCGGGACCCCACGTGCTTCCTCTCGAGTGGAGACGGGTATGTCGGGGAACTTCTTGAGTTGCAGCAATGGTGTGAAGGACCCTTTGGAAGTTCCAGTGGTTAGATGTGATTGGCCTCGAGAAGCCTCAGCGGAAATGGGCCTCATCTCGCCTGGAGGGCAAAACCGCCTGGATTTTCTCGAGTTGCTGCAGGTGCTCTCGACTTACGACGGGGACCTCAGGGACCCGCTCTGGTGGCCTCAGGAAAGGCCAGTCCCCATGCGAGTTCCTCGGAGGCCTCTCGGGATTCCTCTCCCTTCGATGCCGGGGCCTAAGACCTTGTGTGTAGTCGGGGCCGGAACCTGAGGATTCCTCTCCAGTGCTGACATGGATCTTGGGGTACTTCTGGAGTCTCCCCAGGGGAGTCAGTCCTCGTCTCGAATGCGGGCATGCACTTGCCCTTTCCTCCAGAGCGGTAGCAGCGGTGTCACGCAGTCCGCCGCGTGGATCAAAGGATCTGTGGTTTTCCCTCGAGTCTTTCCCACGAGGCTTTCCCACGAGGCTTTCCCACAGGGCTGTCCCACGTGCACACGTGGTGGGAGTCGATCCTCGGCTTGAACGTCAAGGCAGTGCAGGGAAAACAGGTTCCTCTGGAATGGACTGACACATCTGGGGGACTCTTGGAATGGTGTCACGACCCTGGAGTTCCTCTCGCCTTTCCTGTGGAGAGCGCCTCCTCTTGAGATGCGACGGGAACGCCGGGAATTCTTTCCCTACGAAACAGGGAAAGGATCCCTCATCTCGAGCTAGGAGGCGGAAACGGGGCTCCCCTGGATGTGTGCGGGACCCCACGTGCTTCCTCTCGAGTGGAGACGGGTATGTCGGGGAACTTCTTGAGTTGCAGCAATGGTGTGAAGGACCCTTTGGAAGTTCCAGTGTTTAGATGTGATTGGCCTCGAGAAGCCTCAGCGGAAATGGGCCTCATCTCGCCTGGAGGGCAAAACCTCCTGGATTTTCTCGAGTTGCGGCAGGTGCTCTCGACTTACGACTGGGACCTCAGGGACCCGCTCTGGTGGCCTCAGGAAAGGCCAGTCCCCATGCGAGTTCCTCGGGGGTCTCTCGGGATTCCTCTCCCGTCGATGCCGGGGCCTAAGACCTTGTTTGGAGTCGGGGCCGGAACCTGAGGATTCCTCTCCAGTGCTGACATGGATCTTGGGGTACTTCTGGAGTCTCCCCAGGGGAGTCAGTCCTCGTCTCGAATGCGGGCATGCACTTGCGCTTTCCTCCAGAGCGGTAGCAGCAGTGTCACGCAGTCCGCCGCGTGGATCAAAGGATCTATGGTTTTCCCTCGGGTCTTTTCCCACGAGACTTTCCCACGAGGCTTTCCCACAGGGCTGTCCCACGTGCACACGTGGTGGGAGTCGATCCTCGGCTTGAACGTCAAGGCAGTGCAGGGAAAACAGGTTCCTCTGGAATGGACTGACACATCTGGGGGACTCTTGGAATGGTGGCACGACCCTGGAGTTCCTGTCGACTTTCCTGTGGAGAGCGACTCCTCTTGAGATGCGACGGGAACGCCGGGAATTCTTTCCCTACGAAACAGGGAAAGGATCCCTCATCTCGAGCTAGGAGGCGGAAACGGGGCTCCCCTAGATGTGTGCGGGACCCCACGTGCTTCCTCTCGAGTGGAGACGGGTATGTCGGGGAACTTCTTGAGTTGCAGCAATGGTGTGAAGGACCCTTTGGAAGTTTCAGTGGTTAGATGTGATTGGCCTCGAGAAGCCTCAGCGGAAATGGGCCTCATCTCGCCTGGAGGGCAAAACCTCCTGGATTTTCTCGAGTTGCTGCAGGTGCTCTCGACTTACGACGGGGACCTCAGGGACCCGCTCTGGTGGCCTCAGGAAAGGCCAGTCCCCATGCGAGTTCCTCGGGGGCCTCTCGGGATTCCTCTCCCTTCGATGCCGGGGCCTAAGACCTTGTGTGTAGTCGGGGCCTGAACCTGAGGATTCCTCTCCAGTGCTGACATGGATCTTGGGGTACTTCTGGAGTCTCCCCAGGGGAGTCAGTCCTCGTCTCGAATGCGGGCATGCACTTGCGCTTTCCTCCAGAGCGGTAGCAGCAGTGTCACGCAGTCCTCCGCGTGGATCAAAGGATCTATGCTTTTCCCTCGAGTCTTTCCCAGGAGGCTTTCCCTCGAGGCTTTCCCACAGGGCTGTCCCACGTGCACACGTGGTGGGAGTCGATCCTCGGCTTGAACGTCAAGGCAGTGCAGGGAAAACAGGTTCCTCTGGAATGGACTGACACATCTGGGGGACTCTTGGAATGGTGTTTCGACCCTGGAGTTCCTCTCGCCTTTCCTGTGGAAAGCGCCTCCTCTTGAGATGCGACGGGAACGCCGGGAATTCTTTCCCTACGAAACAGGGAAAGGATCCCTCATCTCGAGCTAGGAGGCGAAACGGGGCTCCCCTGGATGTGTGCGGGACACCACGTGCTTCCTCTCGAGTGGAGACGGGTATGTCGGGGAACTTCTTGAGTTGCAGCAATGGTGTGAAGGACCCTTTGGAAGTTCCAGTGGTTAGATGTGATTGGCCTCGAGAAGCCTCAGCGGAAATGGGCCTCATCTCGCCTGGAGGGCAAAACCTCCTGGATTTTCTCGAGTTGCGGCAGGTGCTCTCGACTTACGACGGGGACCTCAGGGACCCGCTCTGGTGGCCTCAGGAAAGGCCAATCCCCATGCGAGTTCCTCGGGGGCGTCTCGGGATTCCTCTCCCGTCGATGCCGGGGCCTAAGACCTTGTGTGGAGTCGGGGCCGGAACCTGAGGATTCCTCTCCAGTGCTGACATGGATCTTGGGGTACTTCTGAAGTCTCCCCAGGGGAGTCAGTCCTCGTCTCGAATGCGGGCATGCACTTGCGCTTTCCTCCAGAGCGGTAGCAGCAGTGACACGCAGTCCGCCGCGTGGATCAAAGGATCTATGGTTTTCCCTCGAGTCTTTCCCACGAGGCTTTCCCATGAGGCTTTCCCACAGGGCTGTCCCACGTGCACACGTGGTGGGACTCGATCTTCGGCTTGAACGTCAAGGCAGTGCAGGGAAAACAGGTTCCTCTGGAATGGACTGACACATCTGGGGGACTCTTGGAATGGTGGCACGACCCTGGAGTTCCTCTCGCCTTTCCTGTGGAGAGCGCCTCCTCTTGAGATGCGACTGCAACGCCGGGAATTCTTTCCCTACGAAACAGGGAAAGGATCCCTCATCTCGAGCTAGGAGGCGGAAACGGGGCTCCCCTGGATGTGTGCGGGACACCACGTGCTTCCTCTCGAGTGGAGACGGGTATGTCGGGGAACTTCTTGAGTTGCAGCAATGGTGTGAAGGACCCTTTGGAAGTTCCAGTGGTTAGATGTGATTGGCCTCGAGAAGCCTCAGCGGAAATGGGCCTCATCTCGCCTGGAGGGCAAAACCTCCTGGATTTTCTCGAGTTGCGGCAGGTGCTCTCGACTTACGACGGGGACCTCTGGGACCCGCTCTGGTGGCCTCAGGAAAGGCCAATCCCCATGCGAGTTCCTCGGGGGCGTCTCGGGATTCCTCTCCCGTCGATGCCGGGGCCTAAGACCTTGTGTGGAGTCGGGGCCGGAACCTGAGGATTCCTCTCCAGTGCTGACATGGATCTTGGGGTAATTCTGGAGTCTCCCCAGGGGAGTCAGTCCTCGTCTCGAATGCGGGCATGCACTTGCGCTTTCCTCCAGAGCGGTAGAAGCAGTGTCACGCATTCCGCCGCGTGGATCAAAGGATCTATGGTTTTCCCTCGAGTCTTTTACACGAGGCTTTCCCACGAGGCTTTCCCACAGGGCTGTCCCACGTGCACACGTGGTGGGAGTCGATCCTCGGCTTGAACGTCAAGGCAGTGCAGGGAAAACAGGTTCCTCTGGAATGGAATGACACATCTGGGGGACTCTTGGAATGGTGTCACGACCCTGGAGTTCCTCTCGCCTTTCCTGTGGAGAGCGCCTCCTCTTGAGATGCGACGGGAACGCCGGGAATTCTTTCCCTACGAAACAGGGAAAGGATCCCTCATCTCGAGCTAGGAGGCGGAAACGGGGCTCCCCTGGATGTGTGCGGGACCCACGTGCTTCCTCTCGAGTGGAGACGGGTATGTCGGGGAACTTCTTGAGTTGCAGCAAGGGTGTGAAGGACCCTTTGGAAGTTCCAGTGGTTAGACGTTATTAGCCTCGAGAAGCCTCAGCGGAAATGGGCCTCATCTCGCCTGGAGGGCAAAACCTCCTGGATTTTCTCGAGTTGCGGCAGGTGCTCTCGACTTACGACGGGGACCTCAGGGACCCGCTCTGGTGGCCTCAGGAAAGGCCAGTCCCCATGCGAGTTCCTCGGGGGCCTCTGGGGATTCCTCTCCCGTCGATGGCGGGGCCTAAGTCCTTGTGTGGAGTCGGGGTCGTAACCTAAGGATTCCTCTCCAGTGCTGACATGGATCTTGGTGTACTTCTGGAGTCTCCCCAGGGGAGTCAGTCTTCGTCTCGAATGCGGGCATGCACTTGCGCTTTCCTCCAGAGCGGTAGCAGCAGTGTCACGTGGTCCGCCGCGTGGATCAAAGGATCTATGGTTTTCCCTCGAGTCTTTTCCACGAGGCTTTCCCACGAGGCTTTCCCACAGGTCTGTCCCACGTGCACACGTGGTGGGAGTCGATCCTTGGCTTGAACGTCAAAGCAGTGCAGGGAAAACAGATTCCTCTGTAATGGACTGACACATCTGGGGGACTCTTGGAATGGTGGCACGACCCTGGAGTTCTGCTCGCTTTTCCTGTGGAGAGCGCCTCCTCTTGAGATGCGACGGGAACGCCGGGAATTCTTTCCCTACGAAACAGGGAAAGGATCCCTCATCTCCAGCTAGGAGTCGGAAACGGAGCTCCCCTGGATGTGGGCGGAACACCACGTGCTTCCTCTCGAGTGGAGACGGGTATGTCGGGGAACTTCTTGAGTTGCAGCAAGGGTGTGAAGGTCCCTTTGGAAGTTCCAGTGGTTTGACGAGATTAGCCTCGAGAAGCCTCAGCGGAAATGGGCCTCATCTCGCCTGGAGGGCAAAACCTCCTGGATTTTCTCCAGTTGCGGCAGGTGCTCTCGACTTACGACGGGGACCTCAGGGACCCGCTCTGGTGGCCTCAGGAAAGGCCAGTCCCCATGCGAGTTCCACGGGGGCCACTCGGGATTCCTCTCCCGTCGATGCCGGGGCCTAAGACCTTGTGTGGAGTCGGGGCCGGAACCTGAGGATTCCTCTCCAGTGCTGACATGGATCTTGGGGTACTTCTGGAGTCTCCCCAGGGGAGTCAGTCCTCGTCTCGAATGCGGGCATGCACTTGCGCTTTCCTCCAGAGCGGTAGCAGCAGTGTCACGCAGTCCGCCGCGTGGATCAAAGGATCTATGGTTTTCCCTCGAGGCTTTCCCACGAGGCTTTCCCACAGGGCTGTCCCACGTGCACACGTGGTGGGAGTCGATCCTCGGCTTGAACGTCAAGGCAGTGCAGGGAAAAAAGGTTCCTCTGGAATGGACTGACACATCTGGGGGACTCTTGGAATGGTGTCACGACCCTGGAGTTCCTCTCGCCTTTCCTGTGGAGAGCGCCTCCTCTTGAGATGCGACGGGAACGCCGGGAATTCTTTCCCTACGAAACAGGGAAAGGATCCCTCATCTCGAGCTAGGAGGCGGAAACGGGGCCCCCCTGGATGTGTGCGGGACCCACGTGCTTCCTCTCGAGTGGAGACGGGTATGTCGGGGAACTTCTTGAGTTTCAGCAAGGGTGTGAAGGACCCTTTGGAAGTTCCAGTGGTTAGATGTGATTGGCCTCGAGAAGCCTCAGCGGAAATGGGCCTCATCTCGCCTGGAGGGCAAAACCTCCTGGATTTTCTCGAGTTGCGGCAGGTGCTCTCGACTTACGACGGGGACCTCAGCGACCCGCTCTGGTGGCCTCAGGAAAGGCCAGTCACCATGCGAGTTCCTCGTTGGCCTCTCGGGATTCCTCTCCCGTCGATGCCGGGGCCTAAGACCTTGTGTGGAGTCGGGGCCGGAACCTGAGGATTCCTCTCCAGTGCTGACATGGATCTTGGGGTACTTCTGGAGTCTCCCCAGGGGAGTCAGTCCTCGTCTCGAATGCGGGCATGCACTTGCGCTTTCCTCCAGAGCGGTAGCAGCAGTGTCACGCAGTCCGCCGCGTGGATCAAAGGATCTATGGTTTTCCCTCGAGTCTTTCCCACGAGGCTTTCCCACGAAGCTTTCCCACAGGGCTGTCCCACGTGCACACGTGGTGGGAGTCGATCCTCGGCTTGAACGTCAAGGCAGTGCAGGGAAAACACGTTCCTCTGGAATGGACTGACACATCTGGGGGACTCTTGGAATGGTGTCTCGACCCTGGAATTTCTCTCGCCTTTCCTGTGGAGAGCGCCTCCTCTTGAGATGCGACGGGAACGCCGGGGATTCTTTCCCTACGAAACAGGGAAAGGATCCCTCATCTCGAGCTAGGAGGCGGAAACGGGGCTCCCCTGGATGTGTGCGGGACCCCACGTGCTTCCTCTCGAGTGGAGACGGGTATGTCGGGGAACTTCTTGAGTTGCAGCAAGGGTGTGAAGGACCCTTTGGAAGTTCCAGTGGTTAGATGTGATTTTCCTCGAGAAGCCTCAGTGGAAATGGGCCTCATCTCGCCTGGAGGGCAAAACCTCCTGGACTTTCTCGAGTTGCGGCAGGTGCTCTCGACTTACGACGGGGACCTCAGCGACCCGCTCTGGTGGCCTCAGGAAAGGCCAGTCCCCATGCGAGTTCCTCGGGGGCGTCTCGGGATTCCTCTCCCGTCGATGCCGGGGCCTAAGACCTTGTGTGGAGTCGGGGCCGGAACCTGAGGATTCCTCTCCAGTGCTGACATGGATCTTGGGGTACTTCTGGAGTCTCCCCAGGGGAGTCAGTCCTCGTCTCGAATGCGGGCATGCACTTGCGCTTTCCTCCAGAGCGGTAGCAGCAGTGTCACGCAGTCCGCCGCGTGGATCAAAGGATCTATGGTTTTCCCTCGAGTCTTTCCCACGAGGCTTTCCCACGAGGCTTTCCCACAGGGCTGTCCCACGTGCACACGTGGTGGGAGTCGATCCTCGGCTTGAACGTCAAGGCAGTGCAGGGAAAACAGGTTCCTCTGGAATGGACTGACACATCTGGGGGACTCTTGGAATGGTGTCTCGACCCTGGAATTTCTCTCGCCTTTCCTGTGGAGAGCGCCTCCTCTTGAGATGCGACGGGAACGCCGGGGATTCTTTCCCTACGAAACAGGGAAAGGATCCCTCATCTCGAGCTAGGAGGCGGAAACGGGGCTCCCCTGGATGTGTGCGGGACCCACGTGCTTCCTCTCGAGTGGAGACGGGCATGTCGGGGAACTTCTTGAGTTGCAGCAAGGGTGTGAAGGACCCTTTGGAAGTTCCAGTGGTTAGACGTTATTAGCCTCGAGAAGCCTCAGCGGAAATGGGCCTCATCTCGCCTGGAGGGCAAAACCTCCTGGATTTTCTCGAGTTGCGGCAGGTGCTCTCGACTTACGACGGGGACCTCAGGGACCCGCTCTGGTGGCCTCAGGAAAGGCCAGTCCCCATGCGAGTTTCTCGGGGGCCTCTGGGGATTCCTCTCCCGTCGATGCCGGGGCCTAAATCCTTGTGTGGAGTCGGGGTCGGAACCTAAGGATTCCTCTCCAGTGCTGACATGGATCTTGGTGTACTTCTGGAGTCTCCCCAGGGGAGTCAGTCTTCGTCTCGAATGCGGGCATGCACTTGCGCTTTCCTCCAGAGCGGTAGCAGCAGTGTCACGTGGTCCGCCGCGTGGATCAAAGGATCTATGGTTTTCCCTCGAGTCTTTCCCACGAGGCTTTCCCACGAGGCTTTCCCACAGGTCTGTCCCACGTGCACACGTGGTGGGAGTCGATCCTTGGCTTGAACGTCAAGGCAGTGCAGGGAAAACAGATTCCTCTGGAATGGACTGACACATCTGGGGGACTCTTGGAATGGTGGCACGACCCTGGAGTTCTGCTCGCTTTTCCTGTGGAGAGCGCCTCCTCTTGAGATGCGACGAGAACGCCGGGAATTCTTTCCCTACGAAACAGGGAAAGGATCCCTCATCTCGAGCTAGGAGGCGGAAACGGGGCTCCCCTGGATGTGTGCGGGAACCCACGTGCTTCCTCTCGAGTGGAGACGGGTATGTCGGGGAACTTCTTGAGTTGCAGCAATGGTGTGAAGGACCCTTTGGAAGTTCCCGTGTTTAGATGTGATTGGCCTCGAGAAGCCTCAGCGGAAATGGGCCTCATCTGGCCTGGAGGGCAAAACCTCCTGGATTTTCTCGAGTTGCGGCAGGTGCTCTCGACTTACGACGGGGACCTCAGGGACCCGCTCTGGTGGCCTCAGGAAAGGCCAGTCCCCATGCGAGTTCCTCGGGGGCGTCTCGGGATTCCTCTCCCGTCGATGCCGGGGCCTAAGACCTTGTGTGGAGTCGGGGCCGGAACCTGAGGATTCCTCTCCCGTGCTGACATGGATCTTGGGGTACTTCTGGAGTCTCCCCAGGGGAGTCAGTCCTCGTCTCGAATGCGGGCATGCACTTGCGCTTTGCTCCAGAGCGGTAGCAGCAGTGTCACGCAGTCCGCCGCATGGATCAAAGGATCTATGGTTTTCCCTCGAGTCTTTCCCACGAGGCTTTCCCACAGGGCTGTCCCACGTGCAGACGTGGTGGGAGTCGATCCTCGGCTTGAACGTCAAGCCAGTGCAGGGAAAACAGGTTCCTCTGGAATGGACTGACACATCTGGGGGACTCTTGGAATGGTGGCACGACCCTAGAGTTCCTCTCGCCTTTCCTGTGGAGAGCGCCTCCTCTTGAGATGCGACGGGAACGCCGGGAATTCTTTCCCTACGAAACAGGGAAAGGATCCCTCATCTCGAGCTAGGAGGCGGAAACGGGGCTCCCCTGGATGTGTGCGGGACACCACATGCTTCCTCTCGAGTGGAGACGGGTATGTCGGGGAACTTCTTGAGTCGCAGCAAGGGTGTGAAGGACCCTTTGGAAGTTCCAGTGGTTAGACGTCATTGGCCTCGAGAAGCCTCAGCGGAAATGGGTCTCATCTGGCCTGGAGGGCAAAACCTCCTGGATTTTATCGAGTTGCGGCAGGTGCTCTCGACTTACGACGGGGACCTAAGGGAACCGCTCTGGTGGCCTCAGGAAAGGCCATTCTCCATGCGAGTTCCTCGGGGGCGTCTCGGGATTCCTCTCCCGTCGATGCCGGGGCCTAAGACCTTGTGTGGAGTCGGGGCCGGAACCTGAGGATTCCTCTCCAGTGCTGACATGGATCTTGGGGTACTTCTGGAGTCTCCCCAGGGGAGTCAGTCCTCGTCTCGAATGCGGGCATGCACTTGCGCTTTCCTCCAGTGCTGTAGCAGCAGTGTCACGCAGTCCGCCGCGTGGATCAAAGGATCTATGGTTTTCCCTCGAGTCTTTCCCACGAGGCTTTCCCACGAGGCTTTCCCACAGGGCTGTCCCACGTGCACACGTGGTGGGAGTCGATCCTCGGCTTGAACGTCAAGGCAGTGCAGGGAAAACAGGTTCCTCTGGAATGGACTGACACATCTGGTGGACTCTTGGAATGGTGGCACGACCCTGGAGTTCCTCTCGCCTTTCCTGTGGAGAGCGCCTCCTCTTGAGATGCGACGGGAACGCCGGGAATTCTTTCCCTACGAAACAGGGAAAGGACCCCTCATCTCGAGCTAGGAGGCGAAACGGGGCTCCCCTGGATGTGTGCGGGACACCACGTGCTTCCTCTCGAGTGGAGACGGGTATGTCGGGGAACTTCTTGAGTTGCAGCAATGGTGTGAAGGACCCTTTGGAAGTTCCAGTGGTTAGATGTGATTGGCCTCGAGAAGCCTCAGCGGAAATGGGCCTCATCTCCCCTGGAGGGCAAAACCTCCTGGATTTTCTCCAGTTGCGGCAGGTGCTCTCGACTTACGACGGGGACCTCAGGGACCCGCTCTGGTGGCCTCAGGAAAGGCCAGTCCCCATGCGAGTTCCTCGGGGGCCTCTCGGGATTCCTCTCCCGTCGATGCCGGGGCCTAAGACCTTGTGTGGATTCGGGGCCGGAACCTGAGGATTCCTCTCCAGTGCTGACATGGATCTTCGGGTACTTCTGGAGTCTCCCCAGGGGAGTCAGTCCTCGTCTCGAATGCGGGCATGCACTTGCGCTTTCCTCCAGAGCGGTAGCAGCAGTGTCACGCAGTCCGCCGCGTGGATCAAAGGATCTATGGTTTTCCCTCGAGTCTTTCCCACGAGGCTTTCCCACGAGGCTTTCCCACAGGGCTGTCCCAAGTGCACACGTGGTGGGAGTCGATCCTCGGCTTGAACGTCAAGGCAGTGCAGGGAAAACAGGTTCCTCTGGAATGGACTGACACATCTGGGGGACTCTTGGAATGGTGGCACGACCCTGGAGTTCCTGTCGCCTTTCCTGTGGAGAGCGCCTCCTCTTGAGATGCGACGGGAACGCCGGGAATTCTTTCCCTACGAAACAGGGAAAGGATCCCTCATCTCGAGCTAGGAGGCGGAAACGGGGCTCCCCTGGATGTGTGCGGGACCCACGTGCTTCCTCTCGAGTGGAGACGGGTATGTCGGGGAACTTCTTGAGTTGCAGCAAGGGTGTGAAGGACCCTTTGGAAGTTCCAGTGGTTAGACGTTATTAGCCTCGAGAAGCCTCAGCGGAAATGGGCCTCATCTCGCCTGGAGGGCAAAACCTCCTGGATTTTCTCGAGTTGCGGCAGGTGCTCTCGACTTACGACGGGGACCTCAGGGACCCGCTCTGGTGGCCTCAGGAAAGGCCAGTCCCCATGCGAGTTCCTCGGGGGCCTCTGGGGATTCCTCTCCCGTCGATGGCGGGGCCTAAGTCCTTGTGTGGAGTCGGGGTCGTAACCTAAGGATTCCTCTCCAGTGCTGACATGGATCTTGGTGTACTTCTGGAGTCTCCCCAGGGGAGTCAGTCTTCGTCTCGAATGCGGGCATGCACTTGCGCTTTCCTCCAGAGCGGTAGCAGCAGTGTCACGTGGTCCGCCGCGTGGATCAAAGGATCTATGGTTTTCCCTCGAGTCTTTTCCACGAGGCTTTCCCACGAGGCTTTCCCACAGGTCTGTCCCACGTGCACACGTGGTGGGAGTCGATCCTTGGCTTGAACGTCAAGGCAGTGCAGGGAAAACAGATTCCTCTGTAATGGACTGACACATCTGGGGGACTCTTGGAATGGTGGCACGACCCTGGAGTTCTGCTCGCTTTTCCTGTGGAGAGCGCCTCCTCTTGAGATGCGACGGGAACGCCGGGAATTCTTTCCCTACGAAACAGGGAAAGGATCCCTCATCTCCAGCTAGGAGTCGGAAACGGAGCTCCCCTGGATGTGGGCGGAACACCACGTGCTTCCTCTCGAGTGGAGACGGGTATGTCGGGGAACTTCTTGAGTTGCAGCAAGGGTGTGAAGGTCCCTTTGGAAGTTCCAGTGGTTTGACGAGATTAGCCTCGAGAAGCCTCAGCGGAAATGGGCCTCATCTCGCCTGGAGGGCAAAACCTCCTGGATTTTCTCCAGTTGCGGCAGGTGCTCTCGACTTACGACGGGGACCTCAGGGACCCGCTCTGGTGGCCTCAGGAAAGGCCAGTCCCCATGCGAGTTCCACGGGGGCCACTCGGGATTCCTCTCCCGTCGATGCCGGGGCCTAAGACCTTGTGTGGAGTCGGGGCCGGAACCTGAGGATTCCTCTCCAGTGCTGAGATGGATCTTGGGGTACTTCTGGAGTCTCCCCAGGGGAGTCAGTCCTCGTCTCGAATGCGGGCATGCACTTGCGCTTTCCTCCAGAGCGGTAGCAGCAGTGTCACGCAGTCCGCCGCGTGGATCAAAGGATCTATGGTTTTCCCTCGAGGCTTTCCCACGAGGCTTTCCCACAGGGCTGTCCCACGTGCACACGTGGTGGGAGTCGATCCTCGGCTTGAACGTCAAGGCAGTGCAGGGAAAAAAGGTTCCTCTGGAATGGACTGACACATCTGGGGGACTCTTGGAATGGTGTCACGACCCTGGAGTTCCTCTCGCCTTTCCTGTGGAGAGCGCCTCCTCTTGAGATGCGACGGGAACGCCGGGAATTCTTTCCCTACGAAACAGGGAAAGGATCCCTCATCTCGAGCTAGGAGGCGGAAACGGGGCTCCCCTGGATGTGTGCGGGACCCACGTGCTTCCTCTCGAGTGGAGACGGGTATGTCGGGGAACTTCTTGAGTTGCAGCAAGGGTGTGAAGGACCCTTTGGAAGTTCCAGTGGTTAGACGTGATTAGCCTCGATAAGCCTCAGCGGAAATGGGCCTCATCTCCCCTGGAGGGCACAACCTCCTGGATTTTCTCGAGTTGCGGCAGGTGCTCTCGACTTACGACGGGGACCTCAGGGACCCGCTCTGGTGGCCTCAGGAAAGGTCAGTCCCCATGCGAGTTCCACGGGGGCCTCTCGGGATTCCTCTCCCGTCGATGCCGGGGCCTAAGACCTTGTGGGGAGTCGGGGCCGGAACCTGAGGATTCCTCTCCAGTGCTGACATGGATCTTGGGGTACTTCTGGAGTCTCCCCAGGGGAGTCAGTCCTCGTCTCGAATGCGGGCATGCACTTGCGCTTTCCTCCAGAGCGGTAGCAGCAGTGTCACGCAGTCCGCCGCGTGGATCAAAGGATCTATGGTTTTCCCTCGAGTCTTTCCCACGAGGCTTTCCCACGAGGCTTTCCCACAGGGCTGTCCCACGTGCACACGTGGTGGGAGTCGATCCTCGGCTTGAACGTCAAGGCAGTGCAGGGAAAACAGGTTCCTCTGGAATGGACTGACACATCTGGGGGACTCTTGGAATGATGTCTCGACCCTGGAGTTCCTCTCGCCTTTCCTGTGGAGAGCGCCTCCTCTTGAGATGCGACGGGAACGCCGGGAATTCTTTCCCTACGAAACAGGGAAAGGATCCCTCATCTCGAGCTAGGAGGCGGAAACGGGGCTCCCCTGGATGTTTGCGGGAACCCACGTGCTTCCTCTCGAGTGGATACGGGTATGTCGGGGAACTTCTTGAGTTGCAGCAATGGTGTGAAGGACCCTTTGGAAGTTCCAGTGGTTAGATGTGATTGGCCTCGAGAAGCCTCAGCGGAAATGGGCCTCATCTCGCCTGGAGGGCAAAACCTCCTGGATTTTCTCGAGTTGCGGCAGGTGCTCTCGACTTACGACGGGGACCTCAGGGACCCGCTCTGGTGGCCTCAGGAAAGGCCAGTCCCCATGCGAGTTCCTCGGGGGCCTCTCGGGATTCCTCTTCCGTCGATGCCGGGGCCTAAGACCTTGTGTGGAGTCGGGGCCGGAACCTGAGGATTCCTCTCCAGTGCTGACATGGATCTTGGGGTACTTCTCGAGTCTCCCCAGGGGAGTCAGTCCTCATCTCGAATGCGGGCATGCACTTGCGCTTTCCTCCAGAGCGGTAGCAGCAGTGTCACGCAGTCCGCCGCGTGGATCAAAGGATCTATGGTTTTCCCTCGAGTCTTTCCCACGAGGCTTTCCCACGAGGCTTTCCCACAGGGCTGTCCCACGTGCACACGTGGTGGGAGTCGATCCTCGGCTTGAACGTCAAGCTAGTGCAGGGAAAACAGCTCCCTCTGGAATGGACTGACACATCTGGGGGACTCTTGGAATGGTGGCACGAACCTGGAGTTCCTCTCGCCTTTCCTGTGGAGAGGGCCTCCTCTTGAGATGCGACGGGAACGCCGGGAATTCTTTCCCTACGAAACAGGGAAAGGATCCCTCATCTCGAGCTAGGAGGCGGAAACGGGGCTCCCCTGGATGTGTGCGGGACACCACGTGCTTCCTCTCGAGTGGAGACGGGTATGTCGGGGAACTTCTTGAGTTGCAGCAATGGTGTGAAGGACCCTTTGGAAGTTCCAGTGGTTAGATGTGATTGGCCTCGAGATGCCTCAGCGGAAATGGGCCTCATCTCGCCTGGAGGGCAAAACCTCCTGGATTTTCTCGAGTTGCGGCAGGTGCTCTCGACTTACGACGGGGACCTCAGGGACCCGCTCTGGTGGCCTCAGGAAAGGCCAGTCCCCATGCGAGTTCCTCGGGGGCCTCTCGGGATTCCTCTCCCGTCGATGCCGGGGCCTAAGAACTTGTGTGGAGTCGGGGCCGGAACCTGAGGATTCCTCTCCAGTGCTGACATGGATCTTGGGGTACTTCTGGAGTCTCCCCAGGGGAGTCAGTCCTCGTCTCGAATGCGGGCATGCACTTGCGCTTTCCTCCAGAGCGGTAGCAGCCGTGTCACGCAGTCCGCCGCGTGGATCAAAGGATCTATGGTTTTCCCTCGAGTCTTTCCCACGAGCCTTTCCCACGAGGCTTTCCCACAGGGCTGTCCCACGTGCACACGTGGTGGGAGTCGATCCTCGGCTTGAACGTCAAGCTAGTGCAGGGAAAACAGCTCCCTCTGGAATGGACTGACACATCTGGGGGACTCTTGGAATGGTGGCACGACCCTGGAGTTCCTCTCGCCTTTCCTGTGGAGAGGGCCTCCTCTTGAGATGCGACGGGAACGCCGGGAATTCTTTCCCTACGAAACAGGGAAAGGATCCCTCATCTCGAGCTAGGAGGCGGAAACGGGGCTCCCCTGGATGTGTGCGGGACACCACGTGCTTCCTCTCGAGTGGAGACGGGTATGTCGGGGAACTTCTTGAGTTGCAGCAATGGTGTGAAGGACCCTTTGGAAGTTCCAGTGGTTAGATGTGATTGGCCTCGAGATGCCTCAGCGGAAATGGGCCTCATCTCGCCTGGAGGGCAAAACCTCCTGGATTTTCTCGAGTTGCGGCAGGTGCTCTCGACTTACGACGGGGACCTCAGGGACCCGCTCTGGTGGCCTCAGGAAAGGCCAGTCCCCATGCGAGTTCCTCGGGGGCCTCTCGGGATTCCTCTCCCATCGATGCCGGGGCCTAAGAACTTGTGTGGAGTCGGGGCCGGAACCTGAGGATTCCTCTCCAGTGCTGACATGGATCTTGGGGTACTTCTGGAGTCTCCCCAGGGGAGTCAGTCCTCGTCTCGAATGCGGGCATGCACTTGCGCTTTCCTCCAGAGCGGTAGCAGCCGTGTCACGCAGTCCGCCGCGTGGATCAAAGGATCTATGGTTTTCCCTCGAGTCTTTCCCACGAGCCTTTCCCACGAGGCTTTCCCACAGGGCTGTCCCACGTGCACACGTGGTGGGAGTCGATCCTCGGCTTGAACGTCAAGGCAGTGCAGGGAAAACAGGTTCCTCTGGAATGGACTGACACATCTGGGGGACTCTTGGAATGGTGTCACGACCCTGGAGTTCCTCTCGCCTTTCCTGTGGAAAGCGCCTCCTCTTGAGATGCGTCGGGAACGCCGGGAATTCTTTCCCTACGAAACAGGGAAAGGATCCCTCATCTCGAGCTAGGAGGCGAAACGGGGCTCCCCTGGATGTGTGCGGGACACCACGTGCTTCCTCTCGAGTGCAGACGGGTATGTCGGGGAACTTCTTGAGTTGCAGCAAGGGTGTGAAGGACCCTTTGAAGTTCCAGTGGTTAGACGTGATTGGCCTCGAGAAGCCTCAGCGGAAATCGGCCTCATCTCGCCTGGAGGGCAAAACCTCCTGGATTTTCTCGAGTTGCGGCAGGTGCTCTCGACTTACGACGGGGACCTCAGGGACCCGCTCTGGTGGCCTCAGGAAAGGCCAGTCCCCATGCGAGTTCCTCGGGGGCCTCTCGGGATTCCTCTCCCGTCGATCCCGGGGCCTAAGACCTTGTGTGGAGTCGGGGCCGGAACCTGAGGATTCCTCTCCAGTGCTGACATGGATCTTGGGGTACTTCTGGAGTCTCCCCAGGGGAGTCAGTCCTCGTCTCGAATGCGGGCATGCACTTGCGCTTTCCTCCAGAGCGGTAGCAGCAGTGTCACGCAGTCCGCCGCGTGCATCAAAGGATCTATGGTTTTCCCTCGAGTCTTTCCCACGAGGCTTTCCCACGAGGCTTTCCCACAGGGCTGTCCCACGTGCACACGTGGTGGGAGTCGATCCTCGGCTTGAACGTCAAGGCAGTGCAGGGAAAACAGGTTCCTCTGGAATGGACTGACACATCTGGGGGACTCTTGGAATGGTGGCACGACCCTGGAGTTCCTCTCGCCTTTCCTGTGGAGAGCGCCTCCTCTTGAGATGCGACGGGAACGCCGGGAATTCTTTCCCTACGAAACAGGGAAAGGATCCCTCATCTCGAGCTAGGAGGCGGAAACGGGGCTCCCCTGGATGTGTGCGGGACCCCACGTGCTTCCTCTCGAGTGCAGACGGGTATGTCGGGGAACTTCTTGAGTTGCAGCAAGGGTATGAAGGACCCTTTGGAAGTTCCAGTGGTTAGATGTGATTGGCCTCGAGAAGCCTCAGCGGAAATGGGCCTCATCTCGCCTGGAGGGCAAAACCTCCTGGATTTTCTCGAGTTGCGGCAGGTGCTCTCGACTTACGACGGGGACCTCAGGGACCCGCTCTGGTGGCCTCAGGAAAGGTCAGTCCCCATGCGAGTTCCACGGGGGCCTCTCGGGATTCCTCTCCCGTCGATGCCGGGGCCTAAGACCTTGTGGGGAGTCGGGGCCGGAACCTGAGGATTCCTCTCCAGTGCTGACATGGATCTTGGGGTACTTCTGGAGTCTCCCCAGGGGAGTCAGTCCTCGTCTCGAATGCGGGCATGCACTTGCGCTTTCCTCCAGAGCGGTAGCAGCAGTGTCACGCAGTCCGCCGCGTGGATCAAAGGATCTATGGTTTTCCCTCGAGTCTTTCCCAGGAGGCTTTCCCACGAGGCTTTCCCACAGGGCTGTCCCACGTGCACACGTGGTGGGAGTCGATCCTCGGCTTGAACGTCAAGGCAGTGCAGGGAAAACAGGTTCCTCTGGAATGGACTGACACATCTGGGGGACTCTTGGAATGATGTCTCGACCCTGGAGTTCCTCTCGCCTTTCCTGTGGAGAGCGCCTCCTCTTGAGATGCGACGGGAACGCCGGGAATTCTTTCCCTACGAAACAGGGAAAGGATCCCTCATCTCGAGCTAGGAGGCGGAAACGGGGCTCCCCTGGATGTTTGCGGGAACCCACGTGCTTCCTCTCGAGTGGATACGGGTATGTCGGGGAACTTCTTGAGTTGCAGCAATGGTGTGAAGGACCCTTTGGAAGTTCCAGTGGTTAGATGTGATTGGCCTCGAGAAGCCTCAGCGGAAATGGGCCTCATCTCGCCTGGAGGGCAAAACCTCCTGGATTTTCTCGAGTTGCGGCAGGTGCTCTCGACTTACGACGGGGACCTCAGGGACCCGCTCTGGTGGCCTCAGGAAAGGCCAGTCCCCATGCGAGTTCCTCGGGGGCCTCTCGGGATTCCTCTTCCGTCGATGCCGGGGCCTAAGACCTTGTGTGGAGTCGGGGCCGGAACCTGAGGATTCCTCTCCAGTGCTGACATGGATCTTGGGGTACTTCTGGAGTCTCCCCAGGGGAGTCAGTCCTCGTCTCGAATGCGGGCATGCACTTGCGCTTTCCTCCAGAGCGGTAGCAGCAGTGTCACGCAGTCCGCCGCGTGGATCAAAGGATCTATGGTTTTCCCTCGAGTCTTTCCCACGAGGCTTTCCCACGAGGCTTTCCCACAGGGCTGTCCCACGTGCACACGTGGTGGGAGTCGATCCTCGGCTTGAACGTCAAGCTAGTGCAGGGAAAACAGGTCCCTCTGGAATGGACTGACACATCTGGGGGACTCTTGGAATGGTCGCACGACCCTGGAGTTCCTCTCGCCTTTCCTGTGGAGAGGGCCTCCTCTTGAGATGCGACGGGAACGCCGGGAATTCTTTCCCTACAAAACAGGGAAAGGATCCCTCATCTCGAGCTAGGAGGCGGAAACGGGGCTCCCCTGGATGTGTGCGGGACACCACGTGCTTCCTCTCGAGTGGAGACGGGTATGTCGGGGAACTTCTTGAGTTGCAGCAAGGGTGTGAAGGACCCTTTGGAAGTTCCAGTGGTTAGATGTGATTGGCCTCGAGATGCCTCAGCGGAAATGGGCCTCATCTCGCCTGGAGGGCAAAACCTCCTGGATTTTCTCCAGTTGCGGCAGGTGTTCTCGACTTACGACGGGGACCTCAGGGACCCGCTCTGGTGGCCTCAGGAAAGGCCAGTCCCCATGCGAGTTCCTCGGGGGCCTCTCGGGATTCCTCTCCCATCGATGCCGG
Source organism: Ovis canadensis (assembly GCF_042477335.2). Classification (NCBI taxonomy): domain Eukaryota; kingdom Metazoa; phylum Chordata; class Mammalia; order Artiodactyla; family Bovidae; genus Ovis; species Ovis canadensis. Next base: position 10,854,762 of record NC_091262.1, read on the forward strand.
GGCCTAAGAACTTGTGTGGAGTCGGGGCCGGAACCTGAGGATTCCTCTCCAGTGCTGACATGGATCTTGGGGTACTTCTGGAGTCTCCCCAGGGGAGTCAGTCCTCGTCTCGAATGCGGGCATGCACTTGCGCTTTCCTCCAGAGCGGTAGCAGCCGTGTCACGCAGTCCGCCGCGTGGATCAAAGGATCTATGGTTTTCCCTCGAGTCTTTCCCACGAGCCTTTCCCACGAGGCTTTCCCACAGGGCTGTCCCACGTGCACACGTGGTGGGAGTCGATCCTCGGCTTGAACGTCAAGGCAGTGCAGGGAAAACAGGTTCCTCTGGAATGGACTGACACATCTGGGGGACTCTTGGAATGGTGTCACGACCCTGGAGTTCCTCTCGCCTTTCCTGTGGAAAGCGCCTCCTCTTGAGATGCGTCGGGAACGCCGGGAATTCTTTCCCTACGAAACAGGGAAAGGATCCCTCATCTCGAGCTAGGAGGCGAAACGGGGCTCCCCTGGATGTGTGCGGGACACCACGTGCTTCCTCTCGAGTGGAGACGGGTATGTCGGGGAACTTCTTGAGTTGCAGCAAGGGTGTGAAGGACCCTTTGGAAGTTCCAGTGGTTAGACGTGATTGGCCTCGAGAAGCCTCAGCGGAAATGGGCCTCATCTCGCCTGGAGGGCAAAACCTCCTGGATTTTCTCGAGTTGCGGCAGGTGCTCTCGACTTACGACGGGGACCTCAGGGACCCGCTCTGGTGGCCTCAGGAAAGGCCAGTCCCCATGCGAGTTCCTCGGGGGCCTCTCGGGATTCCTCTCCCTTCGATGCCGGGGCCTAAGACCTTGTGTGGAGTCGGGGCCGGAACCTGAGGATTCCTCTCCAGTGCTGACATGGATCTTGGGGTACTTCTGGAGTCTCCCCAGGGGAGTCAGTCCTCGTCTCGAATGCGGGCATGCACTTGCGCTTTCCTCCAGAGCGGTAGCAGCAGTGTCACGCAGTCCGCCGCGTGGATCAAAGGATCTATGGTTTTCCCTCGAGTCTTTCCCACGAGGCTTTCCCACGAGGCTTTCCCACAGGGCTGTCCCACGTGCACACGTGGTGGGAGTCGATCCTCGGCTTGAACGTCAAGGCAGTGCAGGGAAAACAGGTTCCTCTGGAATGGACTGACACATCTGGGGGACTCTTGGAATGGTGTCACGACCCTGGAGTTCCTCTCGCCTTTCCTGTGGAGAGCGCCTCCTCTTGAGATGCGACGGGAACGCCGGGAATTCTTTCCCTACGAAACAGGGAAAGGATCCCTCATCTCGAGCTAGGAGGCGGAAACGGGGCTCCCCTGGATGTGTGCGGGACCCCACGTGCTTCCTCTCGAGTGGAGACGGGTATGTCGGGGAACTTCTTGAGTTGCAGCAAGGGTATGAAGGACCCTTTGGAAGTTCCAGTGGTTAGATGTGATTGGCCTCGAGAAGCCTCAGCGGAAATGGGCCTCATCTCGCCTGGAGGGCAAAACCTCCTGGATTTTCTCGAGTTGCGGCAGGTGCTCTCGACTTACGACGGGGACCTCAGGGACCCGCTCTGGTGGCCTCAGGAAAGGCCAGTCCCCATGCGAGTTCCTCGGGGGCCTCTCGGGATTCCTCTCCCGTCGATGCCGGGGCCTAAGACCTTGTGTGGAGTCGGGGCCGGAACCTGAGGATTCCTCTCCAGTGCTGACATGGATCTTGGGGTACTTCTGGAGTCTCCCCAGGGGAGTCAGTCCTCGTCTCGAATGCGGGCATGCACTTGCGCTTTCCTCCAGAGCGGTAGCAGCAGTGTCACGCAGTCCGCCGCGTGGATCAAAGGATCTATGGTTTTCCCTCGAGTTTTTCCCACGAGGCTTTCCCACGAGGCTTTCCCACAGGGCTGTCCCACGTGCACACGTGGTGGGAGTCGATCCTCGGCTTGAACGTCAAGCTAGTGCAGGGAAAACAGGTCCCTCTGGAATGGACTGACACATCTGGGGGACTCTTGGAATGGTGGCACGACCCTGGAGTTCCTCTCGCCTTTCCTGTGGAGAGGGCCTCCTCTTGAGATGCGATGGGAACGCCGGGAATTCTTTCCCTACGAAACAGGGAAAGGATCCCTCATCTCGAGCTAGGAGGCGGAAACGGGGCTCCCCTGGATGTGTGCGGGACCCCACGTGCTTCCTCTCGAGTGGAGACGGGTATGTCGGGGAACTTCTTGAGTTGCAGCAATGGTGTGAAGGACCCTTTGGAAGTTCCAGTGGTTAGATGTGATTGGCCTCGAGATGCCTCAGCGGAAATGGGCCTCATCTCGCCTGGAGGGCAAAACCTCCTGGATTTTCTCGAGTTGCGGCAGGTGCTCTCGACTTACGACGGGAAACTCAGGGACCCGCTCTGGTGGACTCAGGAAAGGCCAGTCCCAATGCGAGTTCCTCGGGGGCCTCTCGGGATTCCTCTCCCATCGATGCCGGGGCCTAAGAACTTGTGTGGAGTCGGGGCCGGAACCTGAGGTTTCCTCTCCAGTGCTGACATGGATCTTGGGGTACTTCTGGAGTCTCCCCAGGGGAGTCAGTCCTCGTCTCGAATGCGGGCATGCACTTGCGCTTTCCTCCAGAGCGGTAGCAGCCGTGTCACGCAGTCCGCCGCGTGGATCAAAGGATCTATGGTTTTCCCTCGAGTCTTTCCCACGAGCCTTTCCCACGAGGCTTTCCCACAGGGCTGTCCCACTTGCACACGTGGTGGGAGTCGATCCTCGGCTTGAACGTCAAGGCAATGCAGGGAAAACAGGTTCCTCTGGAATGGACTGACACAGCTGGGGGACTCTTGGAATGGTGTCACGACCCTGGAGTTCCTCTCGCCTTTCCTGTGGAGAGCGCCTCCTCTTGAGATGCGACGGGAACGCCGGGAATTCTTTCCCTACGAAACAGGGAAAGGATCCCTCATCTCGAGCTAGGAGGCGGAAACGGGGCTCCCCTGGATGTGTGCGGGACCCCACGTGCTTCCTCTCGAGTGGAGACGGGTATGTCGGGGAACTTCTTGAGTTGCAGCAAGGGTATGAAGGACCCTTTGGAAGTTCCAGTGGTTAGATGTGATTGGCCTCGAGAAGCCTCAGCGGAAATGGGCCTCATCTCGCCTGGAGGGCAAAACCTCCTGGATTTTCTCGAGTTGCGGCAGGTGCTCTCGACTTACGACGGGGACCTCAGGGACCCGCTCTGGTGGCCTCAGGAAAGGCCAGTCCCCATGCGAGTTCCTCGGGGGCCTCTCGGGATTCCTCTCCCGTCGATGCCGGGGCCTAAGACCTTGTGTGGAGTCGGGGCCGGAACCTGAGGATTCCTCTCCAGTGCTGACATGGATCTTGGGGTACTTCTGGAGTCTCCCCAGGGGAGTCAGTCCTCGTCTCGAATGCGGGCATGCACTTGCGCTTTCCTCCAGAGCGGTAGCAGCCGTGTCACGCAGTCCGCCGCGTGGATCAAAGGATCTATGGTTTTCCCTCGAGTCTTTCCCACGAGCCTTTCCCACGAGGCTTTCCCACAGGGCTGTCCCACGTGCACACGTGGTGGGAGTCGATCCTCGGCTTGAACGTCAAGGCAGTGCAGGGAAAACAGGTTCCTCTGGAATGGACTGACACATCTGGGGGACTCTTGGAATGGTGTCACGACCCTGGAGTTCCTCTCGCCTTTCCTGTGGAAAGCGCCTCCTCTTGAGATGCGTCGGGAACGCCGGGAATTCTTTCCCTACGAAACAGGGAAAGGATCCCTCATCTCGAGCTAGGAGGCGAAACGGGGCTCCCCTGGATGTGTGCGGGACACCACGTGCTTCCTCTCGAGTGCAGACGGGTATGACGTGGAACTTCTTGAGTTGCAGCAAGGGTGTGAAGGACCCTTTGGAAGTTCCAGTGGTTAGACGTGATTGGCCTCGAGAAGCCTCAGCGGAAATCGGCCTCATCTCGCCTGGAGGGCAAAACCTCCTGGATTTTCTCGAGTTGCGGCAGGTGCTCTCGACTTACGACGGGGACCTCAGGGACCCGCTCTGGTGGCCTCAGGAAAGGCCAGTCCCCATGCGAGTTCCTCGGGGGCCTCTCGGGATTCCTCTCCCGTCGATGCCGGGGCCTAAGACCTTGTGTGGAGTCGGGGCCGGAACCTGAGGATTCCTCTCCAGTGCTGACATGGATCTTGGGGTACTTCTGGAGTCTCCCCAGGGGAGTCAGTCCTCGTCTCGAATGCGGGCATGCACTTGCGCTTTCCTCCAGAGCGGTAGCAGCAGTGTCACGCAGTCCGCCGCGTGCATCAAAGGATCTATGGTTTTCCCTCGAGTCTTTCCCACGAGGCTTTCCCACGAGGCTTTCCCACAGGGCTGTCCCACGTGCACACGTGGTGGGAGTCGATCCTCGGCTTGAACGTCAAGGCAGTGCAGGGAAAACAGGTTCCTCTGGAATGGACTGACACATCTGGGGGACTCTTGGAATGGTGGCACTACCCTGGAGTTCCTCTCGCCTTTCCTGTGGAGAGCGCCTCCTCTTGAGATGCGACGGGAACGCCGGGAATTCTTTCCCTACGAAACAGGGAAAGGATCCCTCATCTCGAGCTAGGAGGCGGAAACGGGGCTCCCCTGGATGTGTGCGGGACCCCACGTGCTTCCTCTCGAGTGCAGACGGGTATGTCGGGGAACTTCTTGAGTTGCAGCAAGGGTATGAAGGACCCTTTGGAAGTTCCAGTGGTTAGATGTGATTGGCCTCGAGAAGCCTCAGCGGAAATGGGCCTCATCTCGCCTGGAGGGCAAAACCTCCTGGATTTTCTCGAGTTGCGGCAGGTGCTCTCGACTTACGACGGGGACCTCAGGGACCCGCTCTGGTGGCCTCAGGTAAGGCCAGTCCCCATGCGAGTTCCTCGGGGGCCTCTCGGGATTCCTCTCCCGTCGATGCCGGGGCCTAAGACCTTGTGTGGAGTCGGGGCCGGAACCTGAGGATTCCTCTCCAGTGCTGACATGGATCTTGGGGTACTTCTGGAGTCTCCCCAGGGGAGTCAGTCCTCGTCTCGAATGCGGGCATGCACTTGCGCTTTCCTCCAGAGCGGTAGCAGCAGTGTCACGCAGTCCGCCGCGTGGATCAAAGGATCTATGGTTTTCCCTCGAGTCTTTCCCACGAGGCTTTCCCACGAGGCTTTCCCACAGGGCTGTCCCACGTGCACACGTGGTGGGAGTCGATCCTCGGCTTGAACGTCAAGCTAGTGCAGGGAAAACAGGTCCCTCTGGAATGGACTGACACATCTGGGGGACTCTTGGAAAGGTGGCACGACCCTGGAGTTCCTATCGCCTTTCCTGTGGAGAGGGCCTCCTCTTGAGATGCGACGGGAACGCCGGGAATTCTTTCCCTACGAAACAGGGAAAGGATCCCTCATCTCGAGCTAGGAGGCGGAAACGGGGCTCCCCTGGATGTGTGCGGGACACCACGTGCTTCCTCTCGAGTGGAGACGGGCATGTCGGGGAACTTCTTGAGTTGCAGCAATGGTGTGAAGGACCCTTTGGAAGTTCCAGTGGTTAGATGTGATTGGCCTCGAGATGCCTCAGCGGAAATGGGCCTCATCTCGCCTGGAGGGCAAAACCTCCTGGATTTTCTCGAGTTGCGGCAGGTGTTCTCGACTTACGACGGGAAACTCAGGGACCCGCTCTGGTGGCCTCAGGAAAGGCCAGTCCCCATGCGAGTTCCTCGGGGGCCTCTCGGGATTCCTCTCCCATCGATGCCGGGGCCTAAGAACTTGTGTGGAGTCGGGGCCGGAACCTGAGGATTCCTCTCCAGTGCTGACATGGATCTTGGGGTACTTCTGGAGGCTCCCCAGGGGAGTCAGTCCTCGTCTCGAATGCGGGCATGCACTTGCGCTTTCCTCCAGAGCGGTAGCAGCCGTGTCACCCAGTCCGCCGCGTGGATCAAAGGATGTATGGTTTTCCCTTGAGTCTTTCCCACGAGCCTTTCCCACGAGGCTTTCCCACAGGGCTGTCCCACGTGCACACGTGGTGGGAGTCGATCCTCGGCTTGAACGTCAAGGCAGTGCAGGGAAAACAGGTTCCTCTGGAATGGACTGACACATCTGGGGGACTCTTGGAATGGTGTCACGACCCTGGAGTTCCTCTCGCCTTTCCTGTGGAAAGCGCCTCCTCTTGAGATGCGTCGGGAACGCCGGGAATTCTTTCCCTACGAAACAGGGAAAGGATCCCTCATCTCGAGCTAGGAGGCGAAACGGGGCTCCCCTGGATGTGTGCGGGACACCACGTGCTTCCTCTCGAGTGGAGACGGGTATGTCGGGGAACTTCTTGAGTTGCAGCAAGGGTGTGAAGAACCCTTTGGAAGTTCCAGTGGTTAGACGTGATTGGCCTCGAGAAGCCTCAGCGGAAATGGGCCTCATCTCGCCTGGAGGGCAAAACCTCCTGGATTTTCTCGAGTTGCGGCAGGTGCTCTCGACTTACGACGGGGACCTCAGGGACCCGCTCTGGTGGCCTCAGGAAAGGCCAGTCCCCATGCGAGTTCCTCGGGGGCCTCTCGGGATTCCTCTCCCTTCGATGCCGGGGCCTAAGACCTTGTGTGGAGTCGGGGCCGGAACCTGAGGATTCCTCTCCAGTGCTGACATGGATCTTGGGGTACTTCTGGAGTCTCCCCAGGGGAGTCAGTCCTCGTCTCGAATGCGGGCATGCACTTGCGCTTTCCTCCAGAGCGGTAGCAGCAGTGTCACGCAGTCCGCCGCGTGGATCAAAGGATCTATGGTTTTCCCTCGAGTCTTTCCCACGAGGCTTTCCCACGAGGCTTTCCCACAGGGCTGTCCCACGTGCACACGTGGTGGGAGTCGATCCTCGGCTTGAACGTCAAGGCAGTGCAGGGAAAACAGGTTCCTCTGGAATGGACTGACACATCTGGGGGACTCTTGGAATGGTGTCACGACCCTGGAGTTCCTCTCGCCTTTCCTGTGGAGAGCGCCTCCTCTTGAGATGCGACGGGAACGCCGGGAATTCTTTCCCTACGAAACAGGGAAAGGATCCCTCATCTCGAGCTAGGAGGCGGAAACGGGGCTCCCCTGGATGTGTGCGGGACCCCACGTGCTTCCTCTCGAGTGGAGACGGGTATGTCGGGGAACTTCTTGAGTTGCAGCAAGGGTATGAAGGACCCTTTGGAAGTTCCAGTGGTTAGATGTGATTGGCCTCGAGAAGCCTCAGCGGAAATGGGCCTCATCTCGCCTGGAGGGCAAAACCTCCTGGATTTTCTCGAGTTGCGGCAGGTGCTCTCGACTTACGACGGGGACCTCAGGGACCCGCTCTGGTGGCCTCAGGAAAGGCCAGTCCCCATGCGAGTTCCTCGGGGGCCTCTCGGGATTCCTCTCCCGTCGATGCCGGGGCCTAAGACCTTGTGTGGAGTCGGGGCCGGAACCTGAGGATTCCTCTCCAGTGCTGACATGGATCTTGGGGTACTTCTGGAGTCTCCCCAGGGGAGTCAGTCCTCGTCTCGAATGCGGGCATGCACTTGCGCTTTCCTCCAGAGCGGTAGCAGCAGTGTCACGCAGTCCGCCGCGTGGATCAAAGGATCTATGGTTTTCCCTCGAGTGTTTCCCACGAGGCTTTCCCACGAGGCTTTCCCACAGGGCTGTTCCACGTGCACACGTGGTGGGAGTCGATCCTCGGCTTGAACGTCAAGCTAGTGCAGGGAAAACAGGTCCCTCTGGAATGGACTGACACATCTGGGGGACTCTTGGAATGGTGGCACGACCCTGGAGTTCCTCTCGCCTTTCCTGTGGAGAGGGCCTCCTCTTGAGATGCGTCGGGAACGCCGGGAATTCTTTCCCTACGAAACAGGGAAAGGATCCCTCATCTCGAGCTAGGAGGCGGAAACGGGGCTCCCCTGGATGTGTGCGGGACCCCACTTGCTTCCTCTCGAGTGGAGACGGGTATGTCGGGGAACTTCTTGAGTTGCAGCAATGGTGTGAAGGACCCTTTGGAAGTTCCAGTGGTTAGATGTGATTGGCCTCGAGATGCCTCAGCGGAAATGGGCCTCATCTCGCCTGGAGGGCAAAACCTCCTGGATTTTCTCGAGTTTCGGTAGGTGCTCTCGACTTACGACGGGAAACTCAGGGACCCGCTCTGGTGGACTCAGGAAAGGCCAGTCCCCATGCGAGTTCCTCGGGGGCCTCTCGGGATTCCTCTCCCATCGATGCCGGGGCCTAAGAACTTGTGTGGAGTCGGGGCCGGAACCTGAGGTTTCCTCTCCAGTGCTGACATGGATCTTGGGGTACTTCTGGAGTCTCCCCAGGGGAGTCAGTCCTCGTCTCGAATGCGGGCATGCACTTGCGCTTTCCTCCAGAGCGGTAGCAGCCGTGTCACGCAGTCCGCCGCGTGGATCAAAGGATCTATGGTTTTCCCTCGAGTCTTTCCCACGAGCCTTTCCCACGAGGCTTTCCCACAGGGCTGTCCCACGTGCACACGTGGTGGGAGTCGATCCTCGGCTTGAACGTCAAGGCAGTGCAGGGAAAACAGGTTCCTCTGGAATGGACTGACACATCTGGGGGACTCTTGGAATGGTGTCACGACCCTGGAGTTCCTCTCGCCTTTCCTATGGAGAGCGCCTCCTCTTGAGATGCGACAGGAACGCCGGGAATTCTTTCCCTACGAAACAGGGAAAGGATCCCTCATCTCGAGCTAGGAGGCGAAACGGGGCTCCCCTGGATGTGTGCGGGACACCACGTGCTTCCTCTCGAGTGCAGACGGGTATGTCGGGGAACTTCTTGAGTTGCAGCTAGGGTGTGAAGGACCCTTTGGAAGTTCCAGTGGTTATACGTGATTGGCCTCGAGAAGCCTCAGCGGAAATGGGCCTCATCTGGCCTGGAGGGCAAAACCTCCTGGATTTTCTCGAGTTGCGGCAGGTGCTCTCGACTTACGACGGGGACCTCAGGGAACCGCTCTTGTGGCCTCAGGAAAGGCCAGTCCCCATGCGAGTTCCTCGGGTGCCTCTCGGGATTCCTCTCCCGTCGATGCCGGGTCCTAAGACCTTGTGTGGAGTCAGGGCCGGAACCTGAGGATTCCTCTCCAGTGCTGACATGGATCTTGGGGTACTTCTGGAGTCTCCCCAGGGGAGTCAGTCCTCGTCTCGAATGCGGGCATGCACTTGCGCTTTCCTCCAGAGCGGTAGCAGCAGTGTCACGCAGTCCGCTGCGTGGATCAAAGGATCTATGGTTTTCCCTCGAGTCTTTCCCACGAGGCTTTCCCACGAGGCTTTCCCACAGGGCTGTCCCACGTGCACACGTGGTGGGAGTCGATCCTCGGCTTGAACGTCAATGTAGTGCAGGGAAAACAGGTTCCTCTGGAATGGACTGACACATCTGGGGGACTCTTGGAATGGTGGCACGACCCTGGAGTTCCTCTCGCCTTTCCTGTGGAGAGGGCCTCCTCTTGAGATGCGACGGGAACGCCGGGAATTCTTTCCCTATGAAAAAGGGAAAGGATCCCTCATCTCGAGCTAGGAGGCGGAAACGGGGCTCCCCTGGATGTGTGCGGGACCCCACGTGCTTCCTCTCGAGTGGAGACGGGTATGTCGGGGAACTTCTTGAGTTGCAGCAATGGTGTGAAGGACCCTTTGGAAGTTCCAGTGGTTAGATGTGATTGGCCTCGAGATGCCTCAGCGGAAATGGGCCTCATCTCGCCTGGAGGGCAAAACCTCCTGGATTTTCTCGAGTTGCGGCAGGTGCTCTCGGCTTACGACGGGAACCTCAGGGACCCGCTCTGGTGGCCTCAGGAAAGGCCAGTCCCCATGCGAGTTCCTCGGGGGCCTCTCGGGATTCCTCTCCCATCGATGCCGGGACCTAAGAACTTGGGTGGAGTCGGGGCCGGAACCTGAGGATTCCTCTCCAGTGCTGACATGGATCTTGGGGTACTTCTGGAGTCTCCCCAGGGGAGTCAGTCCTCGTCTCGAATGCGGGCATGCACTTGCGCTTTCCTCCAGAGCGGTAGCAGCAGTGTCACGCAGTCTGCCGCGTGGATCAAAGGATCTATGGTTTTCCCTCGAGTCTTTCCCACGAGGCTTTCCCACGAGGCTTTCCCACAGGGCTGTCCCACGTGCACACGTGGTGGGAGTCGATCCTCGGCTTGAACGTCAAGGCAGCGCAGGGAAAACAGGTTCCTCTGGAATGGACTGACACATCTGGGGGACTCTTGGAATGGTGGCACGACCCTGGAGTTCCTCTCGCCTTTCCTGTGGAGAGCGCCTCCTCTTGAGATGCGACGGGAACGCCTGGAATTCTTTCCCTACGAAACAGGGAAAGGATCCCTCATCTCGAGCTAGGAGGCGGAAACGGTGCTCCCCTGGATGTGTGCGGGACCCCACGTGCTTCCTCTCGAGTGCCGACGGGTATGTCGGGGAACTTCTTCAGTTGCAGCAATGGTGTGAAGGACCCTTTGGAAGTTCCAGTGGTTAGATGCGGTTGGCCTCGAGAAGCCTCAGCGGAAATGGGCCTCATCTGGCCTGGAGGGCAAAACCTCCTGGATTTTCTCGAGTTGCGGCAGGTGCTCTCGACTTACGACGGGGACCTCAGGGAACCGCTCTGGTGGCCTCAGGAAAGGCCAGTCCCCATGCGAGTTCCTCGGGGGCCTCTCGGGATTCCTCTCCCGTCTATGCCGGGGCCTAAGACCTTGTGTGGAGTCGGGGCCGGAACCTGAGGATTCCTCTCCAGTGCTGACATGGGTCTTGGGGTACTTCTGGAGTCTCCCCAGGGGAGTCAGTCCTCGTCTCGAATGCGGGCATGCACTTGCGCTTTCCTCCAGAGCGGTAGCAGCAGTGTCACGCAGTCCGCCGCGTGGATCAAAGGATCTATGGTTTTCCCTCGAGTCTTTCCCACGAGGCTTTCCCACGAGGCTTTCCCACAGGGCTGTCCCACGTGCACACGTGGTGGGAGTCGATCCTCGGCTTGAACGTCAAGGCAGTGCAGGGAAAACAGGTTCCTCTGGAATGGACTGACACATCTGGGGGACTCTTGGAATGGTGTCACGACCCTGGAGTTCCTCTCGCCTTTCCTATGGAGAGCGCCTCCTCTTGAGATGCGACAGGAACGCCGGGAATTCTTTCCCTACGAAACAGGGAAAGGATCCCTCATCTCGAGCTAGGAGGCGAAACGGGGCTCCCCTGGATGTGTGCGGGACACCACGTGCTTCCTCTCAAGTGCAGACGGGTATGTCGGGGAACTTCTTGAGCTGCAGCAAGGGTGTGAAGGACCCTTTGGAAGTTCCAGTGGTTAGATGTGATTGGCCTCGAGAAGCCTCAGCGGAAATGGGCCTCATCTCGCCTGGAGGGCAAAACCTCCTGGATTTTCTCGAGTTGCGGCAGGTGCTCTCGACTTACGACGGGGACCTCAGGGAACCGCTCTGGTGGCCTCAGGAAAGGCCAGTCCCCATGCGAGTTCCTCGGGGGCCTCTCGGGATTCCTCTCCCGTCGATGCCGGGGCCTAAGACCTTGTGTGGAGTCGTGGCCGGAACCTGAGGATTCCTCTCCAGTGCTGACATGGATCTTGGGGTACTTCTGGAGTCTCCCCAGGGGAGTCAGTCCTCGTCTCGAATGCGGGCATGCACTTGCGCTTTCCTCCAGAGCGGTAGCAGCAGTGTCACGCAGTCCGCCGCGTGGATCAAAGGATCTATGGTTTTCCCTCGAGTCTTTCCCACGAGGCTTTCCCACGAGGCTTTCCCAAGGGCTGTCCCACGTGCACACGTGGTGGGAGTCGATCCTCGTCTTGAACGTCAATACAGTGCAGGGAAAACAGGTTCCTCTGGAATGGACTGACACATCTGGGGGACTCTTGGAATGGTGGCATGACCCTGGAGTTCCTCTCGCCTTTCCTGTGGAGAGGGCCTCCTCTTGAGATGCGACGGGAACGCCGGGAATTCTTTCCCTACGAAACAGGGAAAGGATCCCTCATCTCGAGCTAGGAGGCGGAAACGGGGCTCCCCTGGATGTGTGCGGGACACCACGTGCTTCCTCTCGAGTGCAGACGGGTATGTCGGGGAACTTCTTGAGTTGCAGCAAGGGTGTGAAGGACCCTTTGGAAGTTCCAGTGGTTAGATGTGATTGGCCTCGAGAAGCCTCAGCGGAAATGGGCCTCATCTCGCCTGGAGGGCAAAACCTCCTGGATTTTCTCGAGTTGCGGCAGGTGCTCTCGACTTACGACGGGGACCTCAGGGACCCGCTCTGGTGGCCTCAGGAAAGGCCAGTCCCCATGCGAGTTCCTCGGGGGCCTCTCGGGATTCCTCTCCCGTCGATGCCGGGGCCTAAGACCTTGTGTGGAGTCGGGGCCAGAACCTGAGGATTCCTCTCCAGTGCTGACATGGATCTTGGGGTACTTCTGAAGTCTCCCCAGGGGAGTCAGTCCTCGTCTCGAATGCGGGCATGCACTTGCGCTTTCCTCCAGAGCGGTAGCAGCAGTGTCACGCAGTCCGCCGCGTGGACCAAAGGATCTATGGTTTTCCCTCGAGTCTTTCCCACGAGGCTTTCCCACGAGGCTTTCCCACAGGGCTGTCCCACGTGCACACGTGGTGGGAGTCGATCCTCGGCTTGAACGTCAAGGCAGTGCAGGGAAAACAGGTTCCTCTGGAATGGACTGACACATCTGGGGGACTCTTGGAATGGTGGCACGACCCTGGAGTTCCTCTCGCCTTTCCTGTGGAGAGCGCCTCCTCTTGAGATGCGACGGGAACGCCGGGAATTCTTTCCCTACGAAACAGGGAAAGGATCCCTCATCTCGAGCTAGGAGGCGGAAACGGGGCTCCCCTGGATGTGTGCGGGACACCACGTGCTTCCTCTCGAGTGGAGACGGGTATGTCGGGGAACTTCTTGTGTTGCAGCAATGGTGTGAAGGACCCTTTGGAAGTTCCAGTGGTTAGATGTGATTGGCCTTGAGAAGCCTCAGCGGAAATGGGCCTCATCTCGCCTGGAGGGCAAAACCTCCTGGATTTTCTCGAGTTGCGGCAGGTGCTCTCGACTTACGACGGGGACCTCAGGGAACCGCTCTGGTGGCCTCAGGAAAGGCCAGACATCATGCGAGTTCCTCGGGGGCGTCTCGGGATTCCTCTCCCGTCGATGCCGGGGCCTAAGACCTTGTGTGGAGTCGGGGCCGGAACTTGAGGATTCCTCTCCAGTGCTGACATGGATCTTGGGGTACTTCTGGAGTCTCCCCAGGGGAGTCAGTCCTCGTCTCGAATGCGGGCATGCACTTGCGCTTTTCTCCAGAGCGGTAGCAGCAGTGTCACGCAGTCCGCCGCGTGGATCAAAGGATCTATGGTTTTCCCTCGAGTCTTTCCCCCGAGGCTTTCCCACGAGGCTTTCCCACAGGGCTGTCCCACGTGCACACGTGGTGGGAGTCGATACTCGGCTTGAACGTCTAGGCAGTGCAGGGAAAACAGGTTCCTCTGGAATGGACTGACACATCTGGGGGACTCTTGGAATGGTGGCACGACCCTGGAGTTCCTCTCGCCTTTCCTGTGGAGAGCGCCTCCTCTTGAGATGCGACGGGAACGCCGGGAATTTTTTCCCTACGAAACAGGGAAAGGATCCCTCATCTCGAGCTAGGAGGCGGAAACGGGGCTCCCCTGGATGTGTGCGGGACACCACGTGCTTCCTCTCGAGTGAAGACGGGTATGTCGGGGAACTTCTTGAGTTGCAGCAAGGGTGTGAAGGACCCTTTGGAAGTTCCAGTGGTTAGATGTGATTGGCCTCGAGAAGCCTCAGCGGAAATGGGCCTCATCTCGCCTGGAGGGCAAAACCTCCTGGATTTTCTCGAGTTGCGGCAGGTTCTCTCGACTTACGACGGGGACCTCAGGGACCCGCTCTGGTGGCCTCAGGAAAGGCCAGTCCCCATGCGAGTTCCTCGGGGGCCTCTCGGGATTCCTCTCCCGTCGATGCCGGGGCCTAAGACCTTGTGTGGAGTCGGGGCCAGAACCTGAGGATTCCTCTCCAGTGCTGACATGGATCTTGGGGTACTTCTGGAGTCTCCCCAGGGGAGTCAGTCCTCGTCTCGAATGCGGGCATGCACTTGCGCTTTCCTCCAGAGCGGTAGCAGCAGTGTCACACACTCCGCCGCGTGGATCAAAGGATCTATGGTTTTCCCTCGAGTCTTTCCCACGAGGCTTTCCCACGAGGCTTTCCCACAGGGCTGTCCCACGTGCACACGTGGTGGGAGTCGATCCTCGGCTTGAACGTCAAGGCAGTGCAGGGAAAACAGGTTCCTCTTGAATGGACTGACACATCTGGGGGACTCTTGGAATGGTGTCACGACCCTGGAGTTCCTCTCGCCTTTCCTGTGGAAAGCGCCTCCTCTTGAGATGCGTCGGGAACGCCGGGAATTCTTTCCCTACGAAACAGGGAAAGGATCCCTCATCTCGAGCTAGGAGGCGAAACGGGGCTCCCCTGGATGTGTGCGGGACACCACGTGCTTCCTCTGGAGTGCAGACGAGTATGTCGGGGAACTTCTTGAGCTGCAGCAAGGGTGTGAAGGACCCTTTGGAAGTTCCAGTGGTTAGACGTGATTGGCCTCGAGAAGCCTCAGCGGAAATCGGCCTAATCTCGCCTGGAGGGCAAAACCTCCTGGATTTTCTCGAGTTGCGGCAGGTGCTCTCGACTTACGACGGGGACCTCAGGGAACCGCTCTGGTGGCCTCAGGAAAGGCCAGTCCCCATGCGAGTTCCTCGGGGGCCTCTCGGGATTCCTCTCCCTTCGATGCCGGGGCCTAAGACCTTGTGTGGAGTCGGGGCCGGAACCTGAGGATTCCTCTCCAGTGCTGACATGGATCTTGGGGTACTTCTGGAGTCTCCCCAGGGGAGTCAGTCCTCGTCTCGAATGCGGGAATGCACTTGCGCTTTCCTCCAGAGCGGTAGCAGCAGTGTCACGCAGTCCGCCGCGTGGATCAAAGGATCTATGGTTTTCCCTCGAGTCTTTCCCACGAGGTTTCCCACGAGGCTTTCCCACAGGGCTGTCCCACGTGCACACGTGGTGGGAGTCGATCCTCGGCTTGAACGTCAAGGCAGTACAGGGAAACAGGTTCCTCTGGAATGGACTGACACATCTGGGGGACTCTTGGAATGGTGGCATGACCCTGGAGTTCCTCTCGCCTTTCCTGTGGAGAGCGCCTACTCTTGAGATGCGACGGGAATGCCGGGAATTCTTTCCCTACGAAACAGGGAAAGGATCCCTCATCTCGAGCTAGGAGGCGGAAACGGGGCTCCCCTCTATGTGTGCGGGAACCCACGTGCTTCCTCTCGAGTGGAGACGGGTATGTCGGGGAACTTCTTGAGTTGCAGCAATGGTGTGAAGGACCCTTTGGAAGTTCCAGTGGTTAGATGTGATTGGCCTCGAGATGCCTCAGCGGAAATGGGCCTCATCTCACCTGGAGGGCAAAACCTCCTGGATTTTCTCGAGTTGCGGCAGGTGCTCTCGACTTACGACGGGAACTTCAGGGACCCGCTCTGGTGGCCTCAGGAAAGGCCAGTCCCCATGCGAGTTCCTCGGGGGCCTCTCGGGATTCCTCTCCCATCGATGCCGGGGCCTAAGAACTTGTGTGGAGTCGGGGCCGGAACCTGAGGATTCCTCTCCATTGCTGACATGGATCTTGGGGTACTTCTGGAGTCTCCCCAGGGAAGTCAGTCCTCGTCTCGAATGCGGGCATGCACTTGCGCTTTCCTCCAGAGCGGTAGCAGCAGTGTCACGCAGTCCGCCGCGTGGATCAAAGGATCTATGGTTTTCCCTCGAGTCTTTCCCACGAGGCTTTCCCACAGGGCTGTCCCACGTTCACACGTGGTGGGAGTCGATCCTCGGCTTGAACGTCAAGGCAGTGCAGGGAAAACAGGTTCCTCTGGAATGGACTGACACATCTATGGGACTCTTGGAATGGTGGCACGACCCTGGAGTTCCTCTCGCCTTTCCTGTGGAGAGCGCCTCCTCTTGAGATTCGACGGGAACGCCGGGAAATCTTTCCCTAAGGAGCAGTGAAAGGATCCCTCATCTCGAGCTAGGAGGCGGAAACGGGGCTCCCCTGGATGTGTGCGGGACACCACGTGATTCCTCTCGAGTGCAGACGGGTATGTCGGGGAACTTCTTGAGTTGCAGCAACGGTGTGAAGGACCCTTTGGAAGTTCCAGTGGTTAGACGTGATTGGCCTCGAGAAGCCTCAGCGGAAATGGGCCTCATCTCGCCTGGAGGGCAAAACCTCCTGGATTTTCTCGAGTTGCGGCAGGTGCTCTCGACTTACGACGGGGACCTCAGGGACCCGCTCTGGTGGCCTCAGGAAAGGCCAGTCCCCATGCGAGTTCCTCGGGGGACTCTCGGGATTCCTCTCCCGTCGATGCCGGGGCCTAAGACCTTGTGTGGAGTCGTGGCCGGAACCTGAGGATTCCTCTCCAGTGCTGACATGGGTCTTGGGGTACTTCTGGAGTCTCCCCAGGGGAGTCAGTCCTCGTCTCGAATGCGGGCATGCACTTGCGCTTTCCTCCAGAGCGGTAGCAGCAGTGTCACGCAGTCCGCCGCGTGGATCAAAGGATCTATGGTTTTCCCTCGAGTCTTTCCCACTTAGCTTTCCCACGAGGCTTTCCCACAGGGCTGTCCCACGTGCACACGTGGTGGCAGTCGATCCTCGGCTTGAACGTCAAGGCAGTGCAGGGAAAACAGGTTCCTCTGGAATGGACTGACACATCTGGGGGACCCTTGGAATGGTGTCACGACCCTGGAGTTCCTCTCGCCTTTCCTGTGGAGAGCGCCTCCTCTTGAGATGCGACGGGAACGCCGGGAATTCTTTCCCTACGAAACAGGGAAAGGATCCCTCATCTCGAGCTAGGAGGCGGAAACGGGGCTCCCGTGGATGTGTGCGGGACCCCACGTGCTTCCTCTCGAGTGGAGACGGGTATGTCGGGGAACTTCTTGAGTTGCAGCAAGGGTGTGAAGGACCCTTTGGAAGTTCCAGTGGTTAGACGTGATTGGCCTCGAGAAGCCTCAGCGGAAATGGGCCTCATCTCGCCTGGAGGGCAAAACCTCCTGGATTTTCTCGAGTTGCGGCAGGTGCTCTCGACTTACGACGGGGACCTCAGGGAACCGCTCTGGTGACCTCAGGAAAGGCCAGTCCCCATGCGAGTTCCTCGGGGGCGCCTCGGGATTCCTCTCCCGTCGATGCCGGGGCCTAAGACCTTGTGTGGAGTCGGGGCCGGAACCTGAGGATTCCTCTCCAGTGCTGACATGGATCTTGGGGTACTTCTGGAGTCTCCCCAGGGGAGTCAGTCCTCGTCTCGAATGCGGGCATGCACTTGCGCTTTCCTCCAGAGCGGTAGCAGCAGTGTCACGCAGTCCGCCGCGTGGATCAAAGGATCTATGGTTTTCCCTCGAGTCTTTCCCACGAGGCTTTCCCACGAGGCTTTCCCACAGGGCTGTCCCACGTGCACACGTGGTGGGAGTCGATCCTCGGCTTGAACGTCAAGGCAGTGCAGGGAAAACAGGTTCCTCTGGAATAGACTGACACATCTGGGGGACTCTTGGAATGGTGTCACGACCCTGGAGTTCCTCTCGCCTTTCCTGTGGAGAGCCCCTCCTCTTGAGATGCGACGGGAACGCCGGGAATTCTTTCCCTACGAAACAGGCAAAGGATCCCTCATCTCGAGCTAGGAGGCGGAAACGGTGCTCCCCTGGATGTGTGCGGGACCCCACGTGCTTGTCTCGAGTGCCGACGGGTATGTCGGGGAACTTCTTCAGTTGCAGCAATGGTGTGAAGGACCCTTTGGAAGTTCCAGTGGTTAGATGCGATTGGCCTCGAGAAGCCTCAGCGGAAATGGGCCTCATCTGGCCTGGAGGGCAAAACCTCCTGGATTTTCTCGAGTTGCGGCAGGTGCTCTCGACTTACGACGGGGACCACAGGGAACCGCTCTGGTGGCCTCAGGAAAGGCCAGTCCCCATGCGAGTTCCTCGGGGGCCTCTCGGGATTCCTCTCCCGTCGATTCCGGGGCCTAAGACCTTGTGTGGATTCGGGGCCGGAACCTGAGGATTCCTCTCCAGTGCTGACATGGATCTTGGGGTACTTCTGGAGTCTCCCCAGGGGAGTCAGTCCTCGTCTCGAATGCGGGCATGCACTTGCGCTTTCCTCCAGAGCGGTAGCAGCAGTGTCACGCAGTCCTCCACGTGGATCAAAGATCTATGGTTTTCCCTCGAGTCTTTCCCACGAGGCTTTCCCACGAGGCTTTCCCACAGGGCTGTCCCACGTGCACACGTGGTGGGAGTCGATCCTCGGCTTGAACGTCAAGGCAGTGCAGGGAAAACAGGTTCCTCTGGAATGGACTGACGCATCTATGGGACTCTTGGAATGGTGGCACGACCCTGGAGTTCCTCTCGCCTTTCCTGTGGAGAGCGCCTCCTCTTGAGATTCGACGGGAACGCCGGGAAATCTTTCCCTAAGAAGCAGGGAAAGGATCCCTCATCTCGAGCTAGGAGGCGGAAACGGGGCTCCCCTGGATGTGTGCGGGACACCACGTGCTTCCTCTCGAGTGCAGACGGGTATGTCGGGGAACTTCTTGAGTTTCAGCAAGGGTGTGAAGGACCCTTTGGAAGTTCCAGTGGTTAGATGTGATTGGCCTCGAGAAGCCTCAGCGGAAATGGGCCTCATCTCGCCTGGAGGGCAAAACCTCCTGGATTTTCTCGAGTTGCGGCAGATGCTCTCCACTTACGACGGGGACCTCAGGGACCCGCTCTGGTGGCCTCAGGAAAGGCCAGTCCCCATGCGAGTTCCTCCGGGGCCTCTCGGGATTCCTCTCCCGTCGATGCCTGGGCCTAAGACCTTGTGTGGATTCGGGGCCGGAACCTGAGGATTCCTCTCCAGTGTCACATGGATCTTGGGGTACTTCTGGAGTTTCCCCAGGGGAGTCAGTCCTCGTCTCGAATGCGGGCATGCACTTGCGCTTTCCTCCAGAGCGGTAGCAGCAGTGTCACGCAGTCCGCCGCGTTGATCAAAGGATCTATGGTTTTCCCTCGAGTCTTTCCCACTTAGCTTTCCCACGAGGCTTTCCCACAGGGCTCTCCCACGTGCACACGTGGTGGGAGTCGATCCTCGGCTTGAACGTCAAGGCAGTGCAGGGAAAACAGGTTCCTCTGGAATGGACTGACACATCTGGGGGACCCTTGGAATGGTGTCACGACCCTGGAGTTCCTCTCGCCTTTCCTGTGGAGAGCGCCTCCTCTTGAGATGCGACGGGAACGCCGGGAATTCTTTCCCTACGAAACAGGGAAAGGATCCCTCATCTCGAGCTAGGAGGCGGAAACGGGGCTCCCGTGGTTGTGTGCGGGACCCCACGTGCTTCCTCTCGAGTGGAGACGGGTATGTCGGGGAACTTCTTGAGTTGTAGCAATGGTGTGAAGGACCCTTTGGAAGTTCCAGTGGTTAGATGTGATTGGCCTCGAGAAGCCTCAGCGGAAATGGGCCTCATCTCGCCTGGAGGGCAAAACCTCCTGGATTTTCTCGAGTTGCGGCAGGTGCTCTCGACTTACGACGGGGACCTCAGGGAACCGCTCTGCTGGCCTCAGGAAAGGCCAGTCCCCATGCGAGTTCCTCGCGGGCGTCTCGGGATTCCTCTCCCGTCGATGCCGGGGCCTAAGACCTTGTGTGGAGTCGGGGCCGGAACCTGAGGATTCCTCTCCAGTGCTGACATGGATCTTGGGGTACTTCTGGAGTCTCCCCAGGGGAGTCAGTCCTCGTCTCGAATGCGGGCATGCACTTGCGCTTTCCTCCAGAGCGGTAGCAGCAGTGTCACGCAGTCCGCCGCGTGGATCAAAGGATCTATGGTTTTCCCTCGAGTCTTTCCCACGAGGCTTTCCCACGAGGCTTTCCCACAGGGCTGTCCCACGTGCACACGTGGTGGGAGTCGATCCTCGGCTTGAACGTCAAGGCAGTGCAGGGAAAACAGGTTCCTCTGGAATGGACTGACTCATCTGGGGGACTCTTGGAATGGTGTCACGACCCTGGAGTTCCTCTCGCCTTTCCTGTGGAGAGCGCCTCCTCTTGAGATGCGACGGGAACGCCGGGAATTCTTTCCCTACGAAACAGGGAAAGGATCCCTCATCTCGAGATAGGAGGCGGAAACGGGGCTCCCCTGGATGTGTGCGGGACACCACGTGCTTCCTCTCGAGTGCAGACGGGTATGTCGGGGAACTTCTTGAGTTGCAGCAAGGGTGTGAAGGACCCTTTGGAAGTTCCAGTGGTTAGATGTGATTGGCCTCGAGAAGCCTCAGCGGAAATGGGCCTCATCTCGCCTGGAGGGCAAAACCTCCTGGATTTTCTCGAGTTGCGGCAGGTGCTCTCGACTTACGACGGGGACCTCAGGGACCCGCTCTGGTGGCCTCAGGAAAGGCCAGTCCCCATGCGAGTTCCTCGGGGGTCTCTCGGGATTCCTCTCCCGTCGATGCCGGGGCCTAAGACCTTGTGTGGAGTCGGGGCCGGAACCTGAGGATTCCTCTCCAGTGCTGACATGTATCTTGGGGTACTTCTGGAGTCTCCCCAGGGGAGTCAGTCCTCATCTCGAATGCGGGCATGCACTTGCGCTTTCCTCCAGAGTGGTAGCAGCAGTGTCACGCAGTCTGCCGCGTGGATCAAAGGATCTATGGTTTTCCCTCGAGTCTTTCCCACGAGGCTTTCCCACGAGGCTTTCCCACAGGGCTGTCCCACGTGCACACGTGGTGGGAGTCGATCCTCGGCTTGAACGTCAAGGCAGTGCAGGGAAAACAGGTTCCTCTGGAATGGACTGACACATCTGGGGGACTCTTGGAATGGTGGCACGACCCTGGAGTTCCTCTCGCCTTTCCTGTGGAGAGCGCCTCCTCTTGAGATGCGACGGGAACGCCGGGAATTCTTTCCCTACGAAACAGGGAAAGGATCCCTCATCTCGAGCTAGGAGGCGGAAACGGGGCTCCCCTGGATGTGTGCGGGACACCACGTGCTTCCTCTCGAGTGCAGACGGGTATGTCGGGGAACTTCTTGAGTTGCAGCAATGGTGTGAAGGACCCTTTGGAAGTTCCATTGGTTAGATGTGATTGGCCTCGAGAAGCCTCAGCGGAAATGGGCCTCATCTCGCCTGGAGGGCATAACCTCCTGGATTTTCTCGAGTTGCGGCAGGTGCTCTCGACTTACGACGGGGACCTCAGGGAACCGCTCTGGTGGCCTCAGGAAAGGCCAGTCCCCATGCGAGTTCCTCGGGGGCGTCTCGGGATTCCTCTCCCGTCGATGCTGGGGCCTAAGACCTTGTGTGGAGTCGGGGCCGGAACCTGATGATTCCTCTCCAGTGCTGACATGGATCTTGGGGTACTTATGGAGTCTCCCCAGGGGAGTCAGTCCTTGTCTCGAATTCGGGCATGCACTTGCGCTTTCCTCCAGAGCGGTAGCAGCAGTGTCATGCAGTCCGCCGCGTGGATCAAAGGATCTATTGTTTTCCCTCGAGTCTTTCCCACTTAGCTTTCCCACGAGGCTTTCCCACAGGGCTGTCCCACGTGCACACGTGGTGGGAGTCGATCCTCGGCTTGAACGTCAATACAGTGCAGGGAAAACAGGTTCCTCTGGAATGGACTGACACATCTGGGGGACTCTTGGAATGGTGGCATGACCCTGGAGTTCCTCTCGCCTTTCCTGTGGAGAGCGCCTCCTCTTGAGATGCGACGGGAACGCCGGGAATTCTTTCCCTACGAAACAGGGAAAGGATCCCTCATCTCGAGCTAGGAGGCGGAAACGGGGCTCCCCTGGATGTGTGCGGGACACCACGTGCTTCCTCTCGAGTGCAGACGGGTATGTCGGGGAACTTCTTGAGTTGCAGCAAGGGTGTGAAGGACCCTTTGGAAGTTCCAGTGGTTAGATGTGATTGGCCTCGAGAAGCCTCAGCGGAAATGGGCCTCATCTCGCCTGGAGGGCAAAACCTCCTGGATTTTCTCGAGTTGCGGCAGGTGCTCTCGACTTACGACGGGGACCTCAGGGACCCGCTCTGGTGGCCTCAGGAAAGGCCAGTCCCCATGCGAGTTCCTCGGGGGCCTCTCGGGATTCCTCTCCCGTCGATGCCGGGGCCTAAGACCTTGTGTGGAGTCGTGGCCGGAACCTGAGGATTCCTCTCCAGTGCTGACATGGATCTTGGGGTACTTCTGGAGTCTCCCCAGGGGAGTCAGTCCTCGTCTCGAATGCGGGCATGCACTTGCGCTTTCCTCCAGAGCGGTAGCAGCAGTGTCACGCAGTCCGCCGCGTGGATCAAAGGATCTATGGTTTTCCCTCGAGTCTTTCCCACGAGGCTTTCCCACGAGGTTTTCCCACAGGGCTGTCCCACGTGCACACGTGGTGGGAGTCGATCCTCGGCTTGAACGTCAAGGCAGTGCAGGGAAAACAGGTTGCTCTGGAATAGACTGACACATCTGGGGGACTCTTGGAATGGTGGCACGACCCTGGAGTTCCTCTCGCCTTTCCTGTGGAGAGCGCCTCCTCTTGAGATGCGACGGGGACGCCGGGAATTCTTTCCCTAAGAAACAGGGAAAGGATCCCTCATCTCCAGCTAGGAGGCGGAAACGGGGCTCCCCTGGATATGTGCGGGACACCACATGCTTCCTCTCGAGTGGAGACGGGTATGTCGGGGAACTTCTTGAGTTGCAGCAAGGGTGTGAAGGACCCTTTGAAAGTTCCAGTGGTTAGACGTGATTGGCCTCGAGAAGCCTCAGCGGAAATGGGCCTCATCTTGCCTGGAGGGCAAAACCTCCTGGATTTTTTCGAGTTGCGGCAGGTGCTCTCGACTTACGAAGGGGACCTCAGGGACCCGCTCTGGTGGCCTCAGGAAAGGCCAGTCCCCATGCGAGTTCCTCGGGGGCCTCTCGGGATTCCTTTCCGTCGATGCCGGGGCCTAAGACCTTGTGTGGAGTCGGGGCCGGAACCTGAGGATTCCTCTCCAGTGCTGACATGGATCTTGGGGTACTTCTGGAGTCTCCCCAGGGGAGTCATTCCTCGTCTCGAATGCGAGCATGCACTTGCGCTTTCCTCCAGAGCGGTAGCAGCAGTGTCACCCAGTCCCGCGTGGATCAAAGGATCTATGGTTTTCCCTCGAGTCTTTCCCACGAGGCTTTCCCACGAGGCTTTCCCACAGGGCTGTCCCACGTGCACACGTGGTGGGAGTCGATCCTCGTCTTGAACGTCAATTCAGTGCAGGGAAAACAGGTTCCTCTGGAATGGACTGACACATCTGGGGGACTCTTGGAATGGTGGCATGACCCTGGAGTTCCTCTCGCCTTTCCTGTGGAGAGCGCCTCCTCTTGAGATGCGACGGGAACGCCGGGAATTCTTTCCCTACGAAACAGGGAAAGGATCCCTCATCTCGAGCTAGGAGGCGGAAACGGGGCTCCCCTGGATGTGTGCGGGACACCACGTGCTTCCTCTCGAGTGCAGACGGGTATGTCGGGGAACTTCTTGAGTTGCAGCAAGGGTGTGAAGGACCCTTTGGAAGTTCCAGTGGTTAGATGTGATTGGCCTCGAGAAGCCTCAGCGGAAATGGTCCTCATCTCGCCTGGAGGGCAAAACCTCCTGGATTTTCTCGAGTTGCGGCAGGTGCTCTCGACTTACGACGGGGACCTCAGGGACCCGCTCTGGTGGCCTCAGGAAAGGCCAGTCCCCATGCGAGTTCCTCGGGGGCCTCTCGGGATTCCTCTCCCGTCGATGCCGGGGCCTAAGACCTTGTGTGGAGTCGTGGCCGGAACCTGAGGATTCCTCTCCAGTGCTGACATGGATCTTGGGGTACTTCTGGAGTCTCCCCAGGGGAGTCAGTCCTCGTCTCGAATGCGGGCATGCACTTGCGCTTTCCTCCAGAGCGGTAGCAGCAGTGTCACGCAGTCCGCCGCGTGGATCAAAGGATCTATGGTTTTCCCTCGAGTCTTTCCCACGAGGCTTTCCCACGAGGTTTTCCCACAGGGCTGTCCCACGTGCACACGTGGTGGGAGTCGATCCTCGGCTTGAACGTCAAGGCAGTGCAGGGAAAACAGGTTGCTCTGGAATAGACTGACACATCTGGGGGACTCTTGGAATGGTGGCACGACCCTGGAGTTCCTCTCGCCTTTCCTGTGGAGAGCGCCTCCTCTTGAGATGCGACGGGAACGCCGGGAATTCTTTCCCTAAGAAACAGGGAAAGGATCCCTCATCTCCAGCTAGGAGGCGGAAACGGGGCTCCCCTGGATATGTGCGGGACACCACATGCTTCCTCTCGAGTGGAGACGGGTATGTCGGGGAACTTCTTGAGTTGCAGCAAGGGTTTGAAGGACCCTTTGAAAGTTCCAGTGGTTAGACGTGATTGGCCTCGAGAAGCCTCAGCGGAAATGGGCCTCATCTTGCCTGGAGGGCAAAACCTCCTGGATTTTTTCGAGTTGCGGCAGGTGCTCTCGACTTACGAAGGGGACCTCAGGGACCCGCTCTGGTGGCCTCAGGAAAGGCCAGTCCCCATGCGAGTTCCTCGGGGGCCTCTCGGGATTCCTTTCCCGTAGATGCCGGGGCCTAAGACCTTGTGTGGAGTCGGGGCCGGAACCTGAGGATTCCTCTCCAGTGCTGACATGGATCTTGGGGTACTTCTGGAGTCTCCCCAGGGGAGTCAGTCCTCGTCTCGAATGCGAGCATGCACTTGCGCTTTCCTCCAGAGCGGTAGCAGTAGTGTCACGCAGTCCCGCGTGGATCAAAGGATCTATGGTTTTCCCTCGAGTCTTTCCCACGAGGCTTTCCCACGAGGCTTTCCCACAGGGCTGTCCCACGTGCACACGTGGTGGGAGTCGATCCTCGGCTTGAACGTCAATTCAGTGCAGGGAAAACAGGTTCCTCTGGAATGGACTGACACATCTGTGGGACTCTTGGAATGGTGGCATGACCCTGGAGTTCCTCTCGCCTTTCCTGTGGAGAGCGCCTCCTCTTGAGATGCGACGGGAACGCCGGGAATTCTTTCCCTACGAAACAGGGAAAGGATCCCTCATCTCGAGCTAGGAAGCGGAAACGGGGCTCCCCTGGATGTGTGCGGGACACCACGTGCTTCCTCTCAAGTGCAGACGGGTATGTCGGGGAACTTCTTGAGTTGCAGCAAGGGTGTGAAGGACCCTTTGGAAGTTCCAGTGGTTAGATGTGATTGGCCTCGAGAAGCCTCAGCGGAAATGGGCCTCATATCGCCTGGAGGGCAAAACCTCCTGGATTTTCTCGAGTTGCGGCAGGTGCTCTCGACTTACGACGGGGACCTCAGGGACCCGCTCTGGTGGCCTCAGGACAGGCCAGTCCCCATGCGAGTTCATCGGGGGCCTCTCGGGATTCCTCTCCCGTCGATGCCGGGGCCTAAGACCTTGTGTGGAGTCGGGGCCGGAACCTGAGGATTCCTCTCCAGTGCTGACATGGATCTTGGGGTACTTCTGAAGTCTCCCCAGGGGAGTCAGTCCTCGTCTCGAATGCGGGCATGCACTTGCGCTTTCCTCCAGAGCGGTAGCAGCAGTGTCACGCAGTCCGCCGCGTGGATCAAAGGATCTATGGTTTTCCCTCGAGTCTTTCCCCCGAGGCTTTCCCACCAGGCTTTCCCACAGGGCTGTCCCACGTGCACACGTGGTGGGAGTCGATCCTCGGCTTGAACGTCAAGGCAGTGCAGGGAAAACAGGTTCCTCTGGAATGGACTGACACATCTGGGGGACTCTTGGAATGGTGGCACGACCCTGGAGTTCCTCTCGCCTTTCCTGTGGAGAGCGCCTCCTCTTGAGATGCGACGGGAACGCCGGGAATTCTTTCCCTACGAAACAGGGAAAGGATCCCTCATCTCGAGCTAGGAGGCGGAAACGGGGCTCCCCTGGATGTGTGCGGGACCCCACGTGCTGACTGTCGAGTGCAGACGGGTATGTCGGGGAACTTCTTGAGTTGCAGCAAGGGTGTGAAGGACCCTTTGGAAGTTCCAGTGGTTAGATGTGATTGGCCTCGAGAAGCCTCAGCGGAAATGGGCCTCATCTGGCCTGGAGGGCAAAACCTCCTGGATTTTCTCGAGTTGCGGCAGGTGCTCTCGACTTACGACGGGGACCTCAGGGAACCGCTCTGGTGGCCTCAGGAAAGGCCAGTCCCCATGCGAGTTCCTCGGGGGCCTCTCGGGATTACTCTCCCGTCGATTCCGGGGCCTAAGACCTTGTGTGGAGTCGGGGCCGGAACCTGAGGATTCCTCTCCAGTGCTGACATGGATCTTGGGGTACTTCTGGAGTCTCCCCAGGGGAGTCAGTCCTCGTCTCGAATGCGGGCATGCACTTGCGCTTTCCTCCAGAGCGGTAGCAGCAGTGTCACGCAGTCCTCCGCGTGGATCAAAGATCTATGGTTTTCCCTCGAGTCTTTCCCACGAGGCTTTCCCACGAGGCTTTCCCACAGGGCTGTCCCACGTGCACACGTGGTGGGAGTCGATCCTCGGCTTGAACGTCAAGGCAGTGCAGGGAAAACAGGTTCCTCTGGAATGGACTGACACATCTGGGGGACCCTTGGAATGGTGTCACGACCCTGGAGTTCCTCTCGCCTTTCCTGTGGAGAGCGCCTCCTCTTGAGATGCGACGGGAACGCCGGGAATTCTTTCCCTACGAAACAGGGAAAGGATCCCTCATCTCGAGCTAGGAGGCGGAAACGGGGCTCCCGTGGATGTGTGCGGGACACCACGTGCTTCCTCTCGAGTGCAGACGGGTATGTCGGGGAACTTCTTGAGTTGCAGCAAGGGTGTGAAGGACCCTTTGGAAGTTCCAGTGGTTAGATGTGATTGGCCTCGAGAAGCCTCAGCGGAAATGGGCCTCATCTCGCCTGGAGGGCAAAACCTCCTGGATTTTCTCGAGTTGCGGCAGATGCTCTCCACTTACGACGGGGACCTCAGGGACCCGCTCTGGTGGCCTCAGGAAAGGCCAGTCCCCATGCGAGTTCCTCCGGGGCCTCTCGGGATTCCTCTCCCGTCGATGCCTGGGCCTAAGACCTTGTGTGGATTCGGGACCGGAACCTGAGGATTCCTCTCCAGTGTCACATGGATCTTGGGGTACTTCTGGAGTCTCCCCAGGGGAGTCAGTCCTCGTCTCGAATGCGGGCATGCACTTGCGCTTTCCTCCAGAGCGGTAGCAGCAGTGTCACGCAGTCCGCCGCGTGGATCAAAGGATCTATGGTTTTCCCTCGAGTCTTTCCCACTTAGCTTTCCCACGAGGCTTTCCCACAGGGCTGTCCCACGTGCACACGTGGTGGCAGTCGATCCTCGGCTTGAACGTCAAGGCAGTGCAGGGAAAACAGTTTCCTCTGGAATGGACTGACACATCTGGGGGACCCTTGGAATGGTGTCACGACCCTGGAGTTCCTCTCGCCTTTCCTGTGGAGAGCGCCTCCTCTTGAGATGCGACGGGAACGCCGGGAATTCTTTCCCTACGAAACAGGGAAAGGATCCCTCATCTCGAGCTAGGAGGCGGAAACGGGGCTCCCGTGGATGTGTGCGGGACCCCACGTGCTTCCTCTCGAGTGGAGACGGGTATGTCGGGGAACTTCTTGAGTTGCAGCAAGGGTGTGAAGGACCCTTTGGAAGTTCCAGTGGTTAGACGTGATTGGCCTCGAGAAGCCTCAGCGGAAATGGGCCTCATCTCGCCTGGAGGGCAAAACCTCCTGGATTTTCTCGAGTTGCGGCAGGTGCTCTCGACTTACGACGGGGACCTCAGGGAACCGCTCTGGTGACCTCAGGAAAGGCCAGTCCCCATGCGAGTTCCTCGGGGGCGCCTCGGGATTCCTCTCCCGTCGATGCCGGGGCCTAAGACCTTGTGTGGAGTCGGGGCCGGAACCTGAGGATTCCTCTCCAGTGCTGACATGGATCTTGGGGTACTTCTGGAGTCTCCCCAGGGGAGTCAGTCCTCGTCTCGAATGCGGGCATGCACTTGCGCTTTCCTCCAGAGCGGTAGCAGCAGTGTCACGCAGTCTGCCGCGTGGATCAAAGGACCTATGGTTTTCCCTCGAGTCTTTCCCACGAGGCTTTCCCACGAGGCTTTCCCACAGGGCTGTCCCACGTGCACACGTGGTGGGAGTCGATCCTCGGCTTGAACGTCAAGGCAGTGCAGGGAAAACAGGTTCCTCTGGAATGGACTGACACATCTGGGGACTCTTGGAATGGTGTCACGACCCTGGAGTTCCTCTCGCCTTTCCTGTGGAGAGCCCCTCCTCTTGAGATGCGACGGGAACGCCGGGAATTCTTTCCCTACGAAACAGGGAAAGGATCCCTCATCTCGAGCTAGGAGGCGGAAACGGTGCTCCCCTGGATGTGTGCGGGACCCCACGTGCTTGTCTCGAGTGCCGACGGGAATGTCGGGGAACTTCTTCAGTTGCAGCAATGGTGTGAAGGACCCTTTGGAAGTTCCAGTGGTTAGATGCGATTGGCCTCGAGAAGCCTCAGCGGAAATGGGCCTCATCTTGCCTGGAGGGCAAAACCTCCTGGATTTTCTCCAGTTGCGGCAGGTGCTCTCGACTTACGACGGGGACCTCAGGGAACCGCTCTGGTGGCCTCAGGAAAGGCCAGTCCCCATGCGAGTTCCTCGGGGGCGTCTCGGGATTCCTCTCCCGTCGATGCTGGGGCCTAAGACCTTGTGTGGAGTCGGGGCCGGAACCTGAGGATTCCTCTCCAGTGCTGACATGGATCTTGGGGTACTTATGGAGTCTCCCCAGGGGAGTCAGTCCTTGTCTCGAATTCGGGCATGCACTTGCGCTTTCCTCCAGAGCGGTAGCAGCAGTGTCATGCAGTCCACCGCGTGGATCAAAGGATCTATGGTTTTCCCTCGAGTCTTTCCCACTTAGCTTACCCACGAGGCTTTCCCATAGGGCTGTCCCACGTGCACACGTGGTGGGAGTCGATCCTCGGCTTGAACGTCAATACAGTGCAGGGAAAACAGGTTCCTCTGGAATGGACTGACACATCTGGGGGACTCTTGGAATGGTGGCATGACCCTGGAGTTCCTCTCGCCTTTCCTGTGGAGAGCGCCTCCTCTTGAGATGCGACGGGAACGCCGGGAATTCTTTCCCTACGAAACAGGGAAAGGATCCCTCATCTCGAGCTAGGAGGCGGAAACGGGGCTCCCCTGGATGTGTGCGGGACACCACGTGCTTCCTCTCGAGTGCAGACGGGTATGTCGGGGAACTTCTTGAGTTGCAGCAAGGGTGTGAAGGACCCTTTGGAAGTTCCAGTGGTTAGATGTGATTGGCCTCGAGAAGCCTCAGCGGAAATGGGCCTCATCTCGCCTGGAGGGCAAAACCTCCTGGATTTTCTCGAGTTGCGGCAGGTGCTCTCGACTTACGACGGGGACCTCAGGGACCCGCTCTGGTGGCCTCAGGAAAGGCCAGTCCCCATGCGAGTTCCTCGGGGGCCTCTCGGGATTCCTCTCCCGTCGATGCCGGGGCCTAAGACCTTGTGTGGAGTCGTGGCCGGAACCTGAGGATTCCTCTCCAGTGCTGACATGGATTTTGGGGTACTTCTGGAGTCTCCCCAGGGGAGTCAGTCCTCGTCTCGAATGCGGGCATGCACTTGCGCTTTCTTCCAGAGCGGTAGCAGCAGTGTCACGCAGTCCGCCGCGTGGATCAAAGGATCTATGGTTTTCCCTCGAGTCTTTCCCACGAGGCTTTCCCACGAGGTTTTCCCACAGGGCTGTCCCACGTGCACACGTGGTGGGAGTCGATCCTCGGCTTGAACGTCAAGGCAGTGCAGGGAAAACAGGTTGCTCTGGAATGGACTGACACATCTGGGGGACTCTTGGAATGGTGGCACGACCCTGGAGTTCCTCTCGCCTTTCCTGTGGAGAGCGCCTCCTCTTGAGATGCGACGCGAACGCC
This sequence comes from Ovis canadensis, assembly GCF_042477335.2. NCBI lineage: Eukaryota > Metazoa > Chordata > Mammalia > Artiodactyla > Bovidae > Ovis > Ovis canadensis. The sequence continues at coordinate 10,884,608 of NC_091262.1, forward strand.
GGGAATTCTTTCCCTAAGAAACAGGGAAAGGATCCCTCATCTCCAGCTAGGAGGCGGAAACGGGGCTCCCCTGGATATGTGCGGGACACCACATGCTTCCTCTCGAGTGGAGACGGGTATGTCGGGGAACTTCTTGAGTTGCAGCAAGGGTGTGAAGGACCCTTTGAAAGTTCCAGTGGTTAGACGTGATTGGCCTCGAGAAGCCTCAGCGGAAATGGGCCTCATCTTGCCTGGAGGGCAAAACCTCCTGGATTTTTTCGAGTTGCGGCAGGTGCTCTCGACTTACGAAGGGGACCTCAGGGACCCGCTCTGGTGGCCTCAGGAAAGGCCAGTCCCCATGCGAGTTCCTCGGGGGCCTCTCGGGATTCCTTTCCCGTCGATGCCGGGGCCTAAGACCTTGTGTGGAGTCGGGGCCGGAACCTGAGGATTCCTCTCCAGTGCTGACATGGATCTTGGGGTACTTCTGGAGTCTCCCCAGGGGAGTCAGTCCTCGTCTCGAATGCGAGCATGCACTTGCGCTTTCCTCCAGAGCGGTAGCAGCAGTGTCACGCAGTCCCGCGTGGATCAAAGGATCTATGGTTTTCCCTCGAGTCTTTCCCACGAGGCTTTCCCACGAGGCTTTCCCACAGGGCTGTCCCACGTGCACACGTGGTGGGAGTCGATCCTCTTCTTGAACGTCAATTCAGTGCAGGGAAAACAGGTTCCTCTGGAATGGACTGACACATCTGGGGGACTCTTGGAATGGTGGCATGACCCTGGAGTTCCTCTCGCCTTTCCTGTGGAGAGCGCCTCCTCTTGAGATGCGACGGGAACGCCGGGAATTCTTTCCCTACGAAACAGGGAAAGGATCCCTCATCTCGAGCTAGGAAGCGGAAACGGGGCTCCCCTGGATGTGTGCGGGACACCACGTGCTTCCTCTCAAGTGCAGACGGGTATGCCGGGGAACTTCTTGAGTTGCAGCAAGGGTGTGAAGGACCCTTTGGAAGTTCCAGTGGTTAGATGTGATTGGCCTCGAGAAGCCTCAGCGGAAATGGGCCTCATCTCTCCTGGAGGGCAAAACCTCCTGGATTTTCTCGAGTTGCGGCAGGTGCTCTCGACTTACGACGGGGACCTCAGGGACCCGCTCTGGTGGCCTCAGGAAAGGCCAGTCCCCATGCGAGTTCCTCGGGGGCCTCTCGGGATTCCTCTCCCGTCGATGCCGGGGCCTAAGACCTTGTGTGGAGTCGGGGCCAGAACCTGAGGATTCCTCTCCAGTGCTGACATGGGTCTTGGGGTACTTCTGGAGTCTCCCCAGGGGAGTCAGTCCTCGTCTCGAATGCGGGCATGCACTTGCGCTTTCCTCCTGAGCGGTAGCAGCAGTGTCACGCAGTCCGCCGCGTGGATCAAAGGATCTATGGTTTTCCCTCGAGTCTTTCCCACGAGCCTTTCCCACGAGGCTTTCCCACAGGGCTGTCCCACGTGCACACGTGGTGGGATTCGATCCTCGGCTTGAACGTCAAGGCAGTGCAGGGAAAACAGGTTCCTCTGGAATGGACTGACACATCTGGGGGACTCTTGGAATGGTGGCACGACCCTGGAGTTCCTCTCGCCTTTCCTGTGGAGAGCGCCTCCTCTTGAGATGCGAAGGGAACGCCGGGAATTCTCTCCCTAAGAAACAGGGAAAGGATCACTCATCTCGAGCTAGGAGGCGGAAACGGGGCTCCCCTCGATGTGTGCGGGACACCACGTGCTTCCTCTCGAGTGGAGACGGGTATGTCAGGGAACTTCTTGAGTTGCAGCAAGGGTGTGAAGGACCCTTTGGAAGTTCCAGTGGTTAGACGTGATTAGCCTCGAGAAGCCTCAGCGGAAATGGGCCTCATCTCGCCTGGAGGGCAAAACCTCCTGGATTTTCTCAACTTGCGGCAGGTGCTCTAGACTTACGATGGGGACCTCAGGGACCCGCTCTGGTGGCCTCAGGAAAGGCCAGTCCCCATGCGAGTTCCTCGGGGGCCTCTCGGGATTCCTCTCCCGTCGATGCCGGGGCCTAAGACCTTGTGTGGAGTCGGGGCCGGAACCTGAGGATTCCTCTCCAGTGCTGACATGGATCTTGGGGTACTTCTGGAGTCTCCCCAGGGGAGTCAGTCCTCGTCTCGAATGCGGGCATGCACTTGCGCTTTCCTCCAGAGCGGTAGCAGCAGTGTCACGCAGTCCGCCGCGTGGATCAAAGGATCTATGGTTTTCCCTCGAGTCTTTCCCCCGAGGCTTTCCCACGAGGCTTTCCCACAGGGCTGTCTCACGTGCACACGTGGTGGGAGTCGATCCTCGGCTTGATCGTCAATACAGTGCAGGGAAAACAGGTTCCTCTGGAATGGACTGACACATCTGGGGGACTCTTGGAATGGTGGCATGACCCTGGAGTTCCTCTCGCCTTTCCTGTGGAGAGCGCCTCCTCTTGAGATGCGACGGGAACGCCGGGAATTCTTTCCCTACGAAACAGGAAAAGGATCCCTCATCTCGAGCTAGGAGGCGGAAACGGGGCTCCCCTGGATGTGTGCGGGACCCCACGTGCTTCCTCTCGAGTGGAGACGGGTATGTCGGGGAACTTCTTGAGTTGCAGCAATGGTGTGAAGGACCCTTTGGAAGTTCCAGTGGTTAGATGTGATTGGCCTCGAGAAGCCTCAGCGGAAATGGGCCTCATCTCGCCTGGAGGGCAAAACCTCCTGGATTTTCTCGAGTTGCGGCAGGTGCTCTCGACTTACGACGGGGACCTCAGGGACCCGCTCTGGTGGCCTCAGGAAAGGCCAGTCCCCATGCGAGTTCCTCGGGGGCCTCTCGGGATTCCTCTCCCGTCGATGCCGGGGCCTAAGACCTTGTGTGGAGTCGGGGCCGGAACCTGAGGATTCCTCTCCAGTGCTGACATGGATCTTGGGGTAATTCTGGAGTCTCCCCAGGGGAGTCAGTCCTCGTCTCGAATGCGGGCATGCATTGCGCTTTCTCCAGAGCGGTAGCAGCAGTGTCTCGCAGTCCGCCGCGTGGATCAAAGGATCTATGGTTTTCCCTCGAGTCTTTACCACGAGGCTTTCCCACGAGGCTTTCCCACAGGGCTGTCCCACGTGCACACGTGGTGGGAGTCGATCCTCGGCTTGAACATCAAGGCAGTGCAGGGAAAACAGGTTCCTCTGGAATGGACTGACTCATCTGGGGGACTCTTGGAATGGTGGCACGACCCTGGAGTTCCTCTCGCCTTTCCTGTGGAGAGCGCCTCCTCTTGAGATGCGACGGGAACGCCGGGAATTCTTTCCCTACGAAACAGGGAAAGGATCCCTCATCTCGAGCTAGGAGGCGGAAACGGGGCTCCCCTGGATGTGTGCGGGACACCACGTGCTTCCTCTCGAGTGCAGACGGGTATGTCGGGGAACTTCTTGAGTTGCAGCAAGGGTGTGAAGGACCCATTGGAAGTTCCAGTGGTTAGATGTGATTGGCCTCGAGAAGCCTCAGCGGAAATGGGCCTCATCTCGCCTGGAGGGCAAAACCTCCTGGATTTTCTCGAGTTGCGGCAGGTGCTCTCGACTTACGACGGGGACCTCAGGGACCCGCTCTGGTGGCCTCAGGAAAGGCCAGTCCCCATGCGAGTTCCTCGGGGGCCTCTCGGGATTCCTCTCCCGTCGATGCCGGGGCCTAAGACCTTGTGTGGAGTCGGGGCCGGAACCTGAGGATTCCTCTCCAGTGCTGACATGGATCTTGGGGTACTTCTGGAGTCTCCCCAGGGGAGTCAGTCCTCGTCTCGAATGCGGGCATGCACTTGCGCTTTCCTCCAGAGCGGTAGCAGCAGTGTCACGCAGTCCGCCGCGTGGATCAAAGGATCTATGGTTTTCCCTCGAGTCTTTCCCACGAGGCTTTCCCACGAGGCTTTCCCACAGGGCTGTCCCACGTGCACACGTGGTGGGAGTCGATCCTCGGCTTGAACGTCAAGGCAGTGCAGGGAAAACATGTTCCTCTGGAATGGACTGACACATCTGGGGGACTCTTGGAATGGTGTCACGACCCTGGAGTTCCTCTCGCCTTTCCTGTGGAGAGCGCCTCCTCTTGAGATGCGGCGGGAACGCCGGGAATTCTTTCCCTATGAAACAGGGAAAGGATCCCTCATCTCGAGCTAGGAGGCGGAAACGGGGCTCCCCTGGATGTGTGCGGGACCCACGTGATTCCTCTCGAGTGGAGACGGGTATGTCGGGGAACTTCTTGAGTTGCAGCAAGGGTGTGAAGGACCCTTTGGAAGTTCCAGTGGTTAGACGTGATTGGCCTCGAGAAGCCTCAGCGGAAATGTGCCTCATCTTGCCTGGAGGGCAAAACCTCCTGGATTTTCTCGAGTTGCGGCAGGTGCTCTCGACTTACGACGGGGACCTCAGGGACCCGCTCTGGTGGCCTCAGGAAAGGGCAGTCCCCATGCGAGTTCCTCGGGGGCATCTCGGGATTCCTCTCCCGTCGATGCCGGGGCCTAAGACCTTGTGTGGAGTCGGGGCCGGAACCTGAGGATTCCTCTCCAGTGCTGACATGGATCTTGGGGTACTTCTGGAGTCTCCCCAGGGGAGTCAGTCCTCGTCTCGAATGCGAGCATGCACATGCGCTTTCCTCCAGAGCGGTAGCAGCAGTGTCACGCAGTCCGCCGCGTGGATCAAAGGATCTATGGTTTTCCCTCGAGTCTTTCCCCCGAGGCTTTCCCACGAGGCTTTCCCACAGGGCTGTCTCACGTGCACACGTGGTGGGAGTCGATCCTCGGCTTGAACGTCAATACAGTGCAGGGAAAACTGGTTCCTCTGGAATGGACTGACACATCTGGGGGACTCTTGGAATGGTGGCATGACCCTGGAGTTCCTCTCGCCTTTCCTGTGGAGAGCGCCTCCTCTTGAGATGCGACGGGAACGCCGGGAATTCTTTCCCTACGAAACAGGAAAAGGATCCCTCATCTCGAGCTAGGAGGCGGAAACGGGGCTCCCCTGGATGTGTGCGGGACCCCACGTGCTTCCTCTCGAGTGGAGACGGGTATGTCGGGGAACTTCTTGAGTTGCAGCAATGGTGTGAAGGACCCTTTGGAAGTTCCAGTGGTTAGATGTGATTGGTCTCGAGAAGCCTCAGCGGAAATGGGCCTCATCTCGCCTGGAGGGCAAAACCTCCTGGATTTTCTCGAGTTGCGGCAGGTGCTCTCGACTTACGACGGGGACCTCAGGGACCCGCTCTGGTGGCCTCAGGAAAGGCCAGTCCCCATGCGAGTTCCTCGGGGGCCTCTCGGGATTCCTCTCCCGTCGATGCCGGGGCCTAAGACCTTGTGTGGAGTCGGGGCCGGAACCTGAGGATTCCTCTCCAGTGCTGACATGGATCTTGGGGTAATTCTGGAGTCTCCCCAGGGGAGTCAGTCCTCGTCTCGAATGCGGGCATGCATTGCGCTTTCTCCAGAGCGGTAGCAGCAGTGTCTCGCAGTCCGCCGCGTGGATCAAAGGATCTATGGTTTTCCCTCGAGTCTTTACCACGAGGCTTTCCCACGAGGCTTTCCCACAGGGCTGTCCCACGTGCACACGTGGTGGGAGTCGATCCTCGGCTTGAACGTCAAGGCAGTGCAGGGAAAACAGGTTCCTCTGGAATGGACTGACTCATCTGGGGGACTCTTGGAATGGTGGCACGACCCTGGAGTTCCTCTCGCCTTTCCTGTGGAAAGCGCCTCCTCTTGAGATGCGACGGGAACGCCGGGAATTCTTTCCCTACGAAACAGGGAAAGGATCCCTCATCTCGAGCTAGGAGGCGGAAACGGGGCTCCCCTGGATGTGTGCGGGACACCACGTGCTTCCTCTCGAGTGCAGACGGGTATGTCGGGGAACTTCTTGAGTTGCAGCAAGGGTGTGAAGGACCCATTGGAAGTTCCAGTGGTTAGATGTGATTGGCCTCGAGAAGCCTCAGCGGAAATGGGCCTCATCTCGCCTGGAGGGCAAAACCTCCTGGATTTTCTCGAGTTGCGGCAGGTGCTCTCGACTTACGACTGGGACCTCAGGGACCCGCTCTGGTGGCCTCAGGAAAGGCCAGTCCCCATGCGAGTTCCTCGGGGGCCTCTCGGGATTCCTCTCCCGTCGATGCCGGGGCCTAAGACCTTGTGTGTAGTCGGGGCCGGAACCTGAGGATTCCTCTCCAGTGCTGACATGGATCTTGGGGTACTTCTGGAGTCTCCCCAGGGGAGTCAGTCCTCGTCTCGAATGCGGGCATGCACTTGCGCTTTCCTCCAGAGCGGTAGCAGCAGTGTCACGCAGTCCGCCGCGTGGATCAAAGGATCTATGGTTTTCCCTCGAGTCTTTCCCACGAGGCTTTCCCACGAGGCTTTCCCACAGGGCTGTCCCACGTGCACACTTGGTGGGAGTCGATCCTCGGCTTGAACGTCAAGGCAGTGCAGGGAAAACATGTTCCTCTGGATTTTACTGACACATCTGGGGGACTCTTGGAATGGTGTCACGACCCTGGAGTTCCTCTCGCCTTTCCTGTGGAGAGCGCCTCCTCTTGAGATGCGGCGGGAACGCCGGGAATTCTTTCCCTATGAAACAGGGAAAGGATCCCTCATCTCGAGCTAGGAGGCGGAACGGGGCTCCCCTGGATGTGTGCGGGACCCACGTGCTTCCTCTCGAGTGGAGACGGGTATGTCGGGGAACTTCTTGAGTTGCAGCAAGGGTGTGAAGGACCCTTTGGAAGTTCCAGTGGTTAGACGTGATTAGCCTCGAGAAGCCTCAGCGGAAATGGGCCTCATCTCGCCTGGAGGGCAAAACCTCCTGGATTTTCTCGAGTTGCGGCAGGTGCTCTCGACTTACGACGGGGACCTCAGGGAACCGCTCTGGTGGCCTCAGGAAAGGCCAGTCCCCATGCGAGTTCCTCGGGGGCCTCTCGGGATTCCTCTCACGTCGATGCCGGCGCCTAAGACCTTGTGTGGAATCGGGGCCGGAACCTGAGGATTCCTCTCCAGTGCTGACATGGATCTTGGGGTATTTCTGGAGTCTCCCCAGGGGAGTCAGTCCTAGTCTCGAATGCGGGCATGCACATGCGCTTTCCTCCAGAGCGGTAGCAGCAGTGTCACGCAGTCCGCCGCGTGGATCAAAGGATCCATGGTTTTCCCTCGAGTCTTTCCCACAGGGCTGTCCCACGTGCACACGTGGTGGGAGTCGATCCTCGGCTTGTACGTCAAGGCAGTGCAGGGAAAACAGGTTCCTCTGGAATGGACTGACACATCTGGGGGACTCTTGGAATGGTGGCACGACCCTGGAGTTCCTCTCGCCTTTCCTGTGGAGAGCGCCTCCTCTTGAGATGCGACGGGAACGCCGGGAATTCTTTCCCTACGAAACAGGGAAAGGATCCCTCATCTCGAGCTAGGAGGCGGAAACGGGGCTCCCCTGGATGTGTGCGGGACCCACGTGCTTCCTCTCGAGTGGAGACGGGTATGTCGGGGAACTTCTTGAGTTACAGCAATGGTGTGAAGGACCCTTTGGAAGTTCCAGTGGTTAGACGTGATTAGCCTCGAGAAGCCTCAGCGGAAATGGGCCTCATCTGGCCTGGAGGGCAAAACCTCCTGGATTTTCTCGAGTTGCGGCAGGTGCTCTCGACTTACGACGGGGACCTCAGGGACCCGCTCTGGTGGCCTCAGGAAAGGCCAGTCCCCATGCGAGTTCCTCGGGGGCCTCTCGGGATTCCTCTCCCGTCGATGCCGGGGCCTAAGACCTTGTGTGGAGTCGGGGCCGGAACCTGAGGATTCCTCTCCAGTGCTGACATGGATCTTGGGGTACTTCTGGAGTCTCCCCAGGGGAGTCAGTCCTCGTCTCGAATGCGGGCATGCACTTGCGCTTTCCTCCAGAGCGGTAGCAGCAGTGTCACGCAGTCCGCCGCGTGGATCAAAGGATCTATGGTTTTCCCTCGAGTCTTTCCCACGAGGCTTTCCCACGAGGCTTTCCCACAGGGCTGTCCCACGTGCACACGTGGTGGGAGTCGATCCTCGGCTTGAACGTCAAGGCAGTGCAGGGAAAACATGTTCCTCTGGAATGGACTGACACATCTGGGGGACTCTTGGAATGGTGTCACGACCCTGGAGTTCCTCTCGCCTTTCCTGTGGAGAGCGCCTCCTCTTGAGATGCGGCGGGAACGCCGGGAATTCTTTCCCTATGAAACAGGGAAAGGATCCCTCATCTCGAGCTAGGAGGCTTAAACGGGGCTCCCCTGGATGTGTGCGGGACCCACGTGCTTCCTCTCGAGTGGAGACGGGTATGTCGGGGAACTTCTTGAGTTGCAGCAAGGGTGTGAAGGACCCTTTGGAAGTTCCAGTGGTTAGACGTGATTAGCCTCGAGAAGCCTCAGCGGAAATGGGCCTCATCTCGCCTGGAGGGCAAAACCTCCTGGATTTTCTCGAGTTGCGGCAGGTGCTCTCGACTTACGACGGGGACCCCAGGGAACCGCTCTGGTGGCCTCAGGAAAGGCCAGTCCCCATGCGAGTTCCTCGGGGGCCTCTCGGGATTCCTCTCACGTCGATGCCGGCGCCTAAGACCTTGTGTGGAATCGGGGCCGGAACCTGAGGATTCCTCTCCAGTACTGACATGGATCTTGGGGTATTTCTGGAGTCTCCCCAGGGGAGTCAGTCCTAGTCTCGAATGTGGGCATGCACATGCGCTTTCCTCCAGAGCGGTAGCAGCAGTGTCACGCAGTCCGCCGCGTGGATCAAAGGATCCATGGTTTTCCCTCGAGTCTTTCCCACAGGGCTGTCCCACGTGTACACGTGGTGGGAGTCGATCCTCGGCTTGAACGTCAAGGCAGTGCAGGGAAAACAGGTTCCTCTGGAATGGACTGACACATCTGGGGGACTCTTGGAATGGTGGCACGACCCTGGAGTTCCTCTCCCCTTTCCTGTGGAGAGCGCCTCCTCTTGTGATGCGACGGGAACGCCGGGAATTCTTTCCCTACGAAACAGGGAAAGGATCCCTCATCTCGAGCTAGGAGGCGGAAACGGGGCTCCCCTGGATGTGTGCGGGACCCACGTGCTTCCTCTCGAGTGGAGACGGGTATGTCGGGGAACTTCTTGAGCTGCAGCAATGGTGTGAAAGACCCTTTGGAAGTTCCAGTGGTTAGACGTGATTAGCCTCGAGAAGCCTCAGCGGAAATGGGCCTCATCTCGCCTGGAGGGCAAAACCTCCTGGATTTTCTCGAGTTGCGGCAGGTGCTCTCGACTTACGACGGGGACCTCAGGGACCCGCTCTGGTGGCCTCAGGAAAGGCCCGTCCCCATGCGAGTTCCTCGGGGGCCTCTCGGGATTCCTCTCCCGTCGATGCCGGGGCCTAAGACCTTGTGTGGAGTCGGGGCCGGAACCTGAGGATTCCTCTCCAGTGCTGACATGGATCTTGGGGTACTTCTGGAGTCTCCCCAGGGGAGTCAGTCCTCGTCTCGAATGCGGGCATGCACTTGCGCTTTCCTCCAGAGCGGTAGCAGCAGTGTCACGCAGTCCGCCGCATGGATCAAAGGATCTAAGGTTTTCCCTCGAGTCTTTCCCACGAGGCTTTCCCACGAGGCTTTCCCACAGGGCTGTCCCACGTGCACACGTGGTGGGAGTCGATCCTCGGCTTGAACGTCAAGGCAGTGCAGGGAAAACAGGTTCCTCTGGAATGGACTGACTCATCTGGGGGACTCTTGGAATGGTGGCACGACGCTGGAGTTCCTCTCGCCATTCCTGTGGAGAGCGCCTCCTCTTGAGATGCGACGGGAACGCCGGGAATTCTTTCCCTACGAAACAGGGAAAGGATCCCTCATCTCGAGCTAGGAGGCGGAAACGGGGCTCCCCTGGATGTGTGCGGGACCCACGTGCTTCCTCTCGAGTGGAGACGGGTATGTCGGGGAACTTCTTGAGTTGCAGCAAGGGTGTGAAGGACCCTTTGGAAGTTCCAGTGGTTAGACGTGATTAGCCACGAGAAGCCTCAGCGGAAATGGGCCTCATCTCGCCTGGAGGGCAAAACCTCCTGGATTTTCTCGAGTTGCGGCAGGTGCTCTCGACTTACAACGGGGACCTCAGGGAACCGCTCTGGTGGCCTCAGGAAAGGCCAGTCCCCATGCGAGTTCCTCGGGGGCGTCTCGGGATTCCTCTCCCGTCGATGCCGGGGCCTAAGACCTTGTGTGGAGTCGGGGCCGGAACCTGAGGATTCCTCTCCAGTGCTGACATGGATCTTGGGGTACTTCTGGAGTCTCCCCAGGGGAGTCAGTCCTCGTCTCGAATGCGGGCATGCATTGCGCTTTCCTCCAGAGCGGTAGCAGCAGTGTCTCGCATTCCGCCGCGTAGATAAAGGATCTATGGTTTTCCCTCGAGTCTTTCCCATGAGGCTTTCCCACGAGGCTTTCCCACAGGGCTGTCCCACGTGCACACGTGGTGGGAGTCGATCCTCGGCTTGAACGTCAAGGCAGTGCAGGGAAAACAGGTTCCTCTGGAATGGACTGACACATCTGGGGGACTCTTGGAATGGTGGCACGACCCTGGAGTTCCTCTCGACTTTCCAGTGGAGAGCGCCTCCTCTTGAGATGCGACGGGAACGCCGGGAATTCTTTCCCTACGAAACAGGGAAAGGATCCCTCATCTCGAGCTAGGAGGCGGAAACGGGGCTCCCCTGGATGTGTGCGGGACACCACGTGCTTCCTCTCGAGTGGAGTCGGGTATGTCGGGGAACTTCTTGAGTTGCAGCAAGGGTGTGAAGGACCCTTTGGAAGTTCCAGTGGTTAGATGTGATTGGCCTCGAGAAGCCTCAGCGGAAATGGGCCTCATCTCGCCTGGAGGGCAAAACCTCCTGGATTATTTCGAGTTGCGGCAGGTGCTCTCGACTTACGACGGGGACCTCAGGGACCCGCTCTGGTGGCCTCAGGAAAGGCCAGTCCCCATGCGAGTTCCTCGGGGGCCACGTGCACACGTGGTGGGAGTCGATCCTCGGCTTGAACGTCAAGGCAGTGCAGGGAAAACAGTGGAGGAACAGTGTGAGTTCCTCGGGGGCGTCTCGGGATTCCTCTCCCGTCGATGCCGGAGACTAAGACCTTGTGTGGAGTCGGGGCCGGAACCTGAGGATTCCTCTCCAGTACTGACATGGATCTTGGGGTACTTCTGGAGTCTCCCCAGGGGAGTCAGTCCTCGTCTCGAATGCGGGCATGCATTGCCCTTTCCTCCAGAGCGGTAGCAGCAATGTCACGCAGTCCGCCGCGTAGATCAAAGGATCTATCGTTTTCCCTCGAGTCTTTCCCACGAGGCTTTCCCACGAGGCTTTCCCACAGGGCTGTCCCACGTGCACACGTGGTGGGAGTCGATCCTCGGCTTGACCGTCAAGGCAGTGCAGGGAAAACAGGTTCCTCTGGAATGGACTGACACATCTGGGGGACTCTTGGAATGGTGTCTCGACCCTGGAGTTCCTCTCGCCTTTCCTGTGGAGAGCGCCTCCTCTTGAGATGCGACGGGAACGCCGGGAATTCTTTCCCTACGAAACAGGGAAAGGATCCCTCATCTCGAGCTAGGAGGCCGAAACGGGGCTCCCCTGGATGTGTGCGGGACCCACGTGCTTCCTCTCGAGTGGAGACGGGTATGTCGGGGAACTTCTTGAGTTGCAGCAAGGGTGTGAAGGACCCTTTGGAAGTTCCAGTGGTTAGATGTGGTTGGCCTCGAGAAGCCTCAGCGGAAATGGGCCTCATCTCGCCTGGAGGGCAAAACCTCCTGGATTTTCTCGAGTTGCGGCAGGTGCTCTCGACTTACGACGGGGACCTCAGGGACCCGCTCTGGTGGCCTCAGGAAAGGCCAGTCCCCATGCGAGTTCCTCGGGGGCCTCTCGGGATTCCTCTCCCGTCGATGCCGGGGCCTAAGACCTTGTGTGGAGTCGGGGCCGGAACCTGAGGATTCCTCTCCAGTACTGACATTGATTTTGGGGTACTTCTGGAGTCTCCCCAGGGGAGTCAGTCCTCGTCTCGAATGCGGGCATGCACTTGCGCTTTCCTCCAGAGCGGTAGTAGCAGTGTCACTCAGTCCGCCGCGTGGATCAAAGGATCTATGGTTTTCCCTCGAGTGTTTCCCACGAGTCTTTCCCACGAGGCTTTCCCACAGGGCTGTCCCACGTGCACACGTGGTGGGAGTCGATCCTCGGCTTGAACGTCAAGGCAGTGCAGGGAAAACAGGTTCCTCTGGAATGGACTGACACATCCGGGGGACTCTTGGAATGGTGTCACGACCCTGGAGTTCCTCTCGCCTTTCCTGTGGAGAGCACCTCCTCTTGAGATGCGACGGGAACGCCGGGAATTCTTTCCCTACGAAACAGGGAAAGGATCCCTCATCTCGAGCTAGGAGGCGGAAACGGGGCTCCCCTGGATGTGTGCGGGACCCCACGTGCTTCCTCTCGAGTGGAGACGGGTATGTCGGGGAACTTCTTGAGTTGCAGCAAGGGTGTGAAGGACCCTTTGGAAGTTCCAGTGGTTAGACGTGATTGGCCTCGAGAAGCCTCAGCGGAAATGGGCCTCATCTCGCCTGGAGGGCAAAACCTCCTGGATTTTCTCGAGTTGCGGCAGGTGCTCTCGACTTACGACGGGGACCTCAGGGACCCGCTCTGGTGGCCTCAGGAAAGGCCAGTCCCCAGGCGAGTTCCTCGGGGGCGTCTCGGGATTCCTCTCCCGTCGATGCCGGGTTCTAAGACCTTGTGTGGAGTCGGGGCCGGAACCTGAGGATTCCTCTCCAGTGCTGACATGGATCTTGGGGTACTTCTGGAGTCTCCCCAGGGGAGTCAGTCCTCGTCTCGAATGCGGGCATGCACTTGCGCTTTCCTCCAGAGCGGTAGCAGCAGTGTCACGCAGTCCGCCGCTGGAGCAAAGGATCTATGGTTTTCCCTCGAGTCTTTCCCACGAGGCTTTCCCACGAGTCTTTCCCACAGGGCTGTCCCACGTGCACACGTGGTGGGAGTCGATCCTCGGCTTGAACGTCAAGGCAGTGCAGGGAAAACAGGTTCCTCTGGAATGGACTGACACATCTGGGGGACTTTTGGAATGGTGTCACGACCCTGGAGTTCCTCTCGCCTTTCCTGTGGAGAGCGCCTCCTCTTGAGATGCGACGGGAACGCCGGGAATTCTTTCCCTACGAAACAGGGAAAGGATCCCTCATCTCGAGCTAGGAGGCGGAAACGGGGCTCCCCTGGATGTGTGCGGGACCCACGTGCTTCCTCTCGAGTGGAGACGGGTATGTCGGGGAACTTCTTGAGTTGCAGCAAGGGTGTGAAGGACCCTTTGGAAGTTCCAGTGGTTAGACGTGATTAGCCTCGAGAAGCCTCAGCGGAAATGGGCCTCATCTCGCCTGGAGGGCAAAACCTCCTGGATTTTCTCGAGTTGCGGCAGGTGCTCTCGACTTACGACGGGGACCTCAGGGACCCGCTCTGGTGGCCTCAGGAAAGGCCAGTCCCCATGCGAGTTCCTCGGGGGCCTCTCGGGATTCCTCTCCCGTCGATGCCGGGGCCTAAAACCTTGTGTGGAGTCGGGGCCGGAACCTGAGGATTCCTCTCCAGTGCTGACATGGACCTTGGGGTAATTCTGGAGTCTCCCCAGGGGAGTCAGTCCTCGTCTCGAATGCGGGCATGCACTTGCGCTTTCCTCCAGAGCGGTAGCAGCAGTGTCACGCAGTCCGCCTCGTGGATCAAAGGATCTATGGTTTTCCCTCGAGTCTTTCCCACGAGGCTTTCCCACGAGGCTTTCCCACAGGGCTGTCCCACGTGCACACGTGGTGGGAGTCGATCCTCGGCTTGAACGTCAAGGCAGTGCAGGGAAAACAGGTTCCTCTGGAATGGACTGACACATCTGGGGGACTCTTGGAATGGTGGCACGACCCTGGAGTTCCTCTCGCCTTTCCTGTGGAGAGCGCCTCCTCTTGAGATGCGACGGGAACGCCGGGAATTCTTTCCGTATGAAACAGGGAAAGGATCCCTCATCTCGAGCTAGGAGGCGGAAACGGGGCTCCCCTGGATGTGTGCGGGACCCCACGTGCTTCCTCTCGAGTGGAGACGGGTATGTCGGGGAACTTCTTGAGTTGCAGCAATGGTGTGAAGGACCCTTTGGAAGTTCCAGTGGTTAGACGTGATTGGCCTCGAGAAGCCTCAGCGGAAATGGGCCTCATCTCGCCTGGAGGGCAAAACCTCCTGGATTTTCTCGAGTTGCGGCAGGTGCTCTCGACTTACGACGGGGACCTCAGGGACCCGCTCTGGTGGCCTCAGGACAGGCCAGTCCCCATGCGAGTTCCTCGGGGGCGTCTCGGGATTCCTCTCCCGTCGATGCCGGGGCCTAAGACCTTGTGTGGAGTCGGGGCCGGAACCTGAGGATTCCTCTCCAGTGCTGACATGGGTCTTGGGGTACTTCTGGAGTCTCCCCAGGGGAGTCAGTCCTCGTCTCGAATGCGGGCATGCACTTGCGCTTTCCTCCAGAGCGGTAGCAGCAGTGTCACGCAGTCCGCCGCGTGGATCAAAGGATCTATGGTTTTCCCTCGAGTCTTTCCCACGAGGCTTTCCCACGAGGCTTTCCCACAGGGCTGTCCCACGTGCACACGAGGTGGGAGTCGATCCTCGGCTTGAACGTCAAGGCAGTGCAGGGAAAACAGGTTCCTCTGGAATGGACTGACACATCTGGGGGACTCTTGGAATGGTGGCACGACCCTGGAGTTCCTCTCGCCTTTCCTGTGGAGAGCGCCTCCTCTTGAGATGCGACGGGAACGCCGGGAATTCTTTCCCTACGAAACAGGGAAATGATCCCTCATCTCGAGCAAGGAGGCGGAAACGGGGCTCCCCTGGATGTGGGTGGGACATCACGTGCTTCCTCTCGATGGAGACGGGTATGTCGGGGAACTTCTTGAGTTGCAGCAATGGTGTGAAGGACCCTTTGGAAGTTCCAGTGGTTAGATGTGATTGGCCTCGAGAAGCCTCAGCGGAAATGGGCCTCATCTCGCCTGGAGGGCAAAACCTCCTGGATTTTCTCGAGTTGCGGCAGGTGCTCTCGACTTACGACGGGGACCTCAGGGAACCGCTCTGGTGGCCTCAGGAAAGGCCAGTCCCCATGCGAGTTCCTCGGGGGACTCTCGGGATTCCTCTCCCGTCGATGCCGGGGCCTAAGACCTTGTGTGGAGTCGGGGCCGGAACCTGAGGATTCCTCTCCAGTGCTGACATGGATCTTGGGGTACTTCTGGAGTCTCCCCAGGGGAGTCAGACCTCGTCTGGAATGCGGGCATGCACTTGCGCTTTCCTCCAGAGCGGTAGCAGCAGTGTCACGCAGTCCGCCGCGTGCATCAAAGGATCTATGGTTTTCCCTCGAGTCTTTCCCACGAGCCTTTCCCACAGGGCTGTCCCACGTGCACACGTGGTGTGAGTCGATCCTCGGCTTGAACGTCAAGGCAGTGCAGGGAAAACATGTTCCTCTGGAATGGACTGACACATCTGGGGGACTCTTGGAATGGTGTCACGACCCTGGAGTTCCTCTCGCCTTTCCTGTGGAGAGCGCCTCCTCTTGAGATGCGACGGGAACGCCGGGAATTCTTTCCCTACGAAACAGGGAAAGGATCCCTCATCTCGAGCTAGGAGGCGGAAACAGGGCTCCCCTGGATGTGTGCGGTACCCCACGTGCTTCCTCTCGAGTGCAGACGGGTATGTCGGGGAACTTCTTGAGTTGCAGCAATGGTGTGAAGGACCCTTTGGAAGTTCCAGTGGTTAGATGTGATTGGCCTCGAGAAGCCTCAGCGGAAATGGGCCTCATCTCGCCTGGAGGGCAAACCTCCTGGATTTTCTCGAGTTGCGGCAGGTGCTCTCGTCTTACGACGGGGACCTCAGGGAACCGCTCTGGTGGCCTCAGGAAAGGCCAGTCCCCATGCGATTTCCTCGGGGTCCTCTCGGGATTCCTCTCCCCTCGATGCCAGGGCCTAGACCTTGTGTTGAGTCGGGGCCGGAACCTGAGGATTCCTCTCCAGTGCTGACATGGATCTTGGGGTACTTCTGGAGTCTCCCCAGGAGAGTCAGTCCTCGTCTCGAATGCGGGCATGCACTTGCGCTTTCCTCCAGAGCGGTAGCAGCAGTGTCACGCAGTCCGCCGCATGGATCAAAGGATCTATGGTTTTCCCTCGAGTCTTTCCCACGAGGCTTTCCCACGAGGCTTTCCCACAGGGCTGTCCCACGTGCACACGTGGTGGGAGTCGATCCTCGGCTTGAACGTCAAGGCAGTGCAGGGAAAACAGGTTCCTCTGGAATGGACTGACACATCTGGGGGACTCTTGGAATGGTGGCATGACCCTGGAGTTCCTCTCGCCTTTCCTGTGGAGAGCGCCTCCTCTTGAGATGTGACGGGAACGCCGGGAATTCTTTCCCTACGAAACAGGGAAAGGATCCCTCATCTCGAGCTAGGAGGCGGAAACGGGGCTCCCCTGGATGTGTGCGGGACACCACGTGCTTCCTCTCGAGTGTAGACGGGTATGTCGGGGAACTTCTTGAGTTGCAGCAAGGGTGTGAAGGACCCTTTTGAAGGTCCAGTGGTTAGATGTGATTGGCCTGGAGAAGCCTCAGCGGAAAGGGCCTCATCTCGCCTGGAGGGCAAAACCTCCTGGATTTTCTCGAGTTGCGGCAGGTGCTCTCGACTTACGACGGGGACCTCAGGGACCCGCTCTGGTGGCCTCAGGAGAGGCCAGTCCCCATGCGAGTTCCTCGGGGGCGTCTCGGGATTCCTCTCCCGTCGATGCCGGGGCCTAAGACCTTGTGTGGAGTCGGGGCCGGAACCTGAGGATTCCTCTCCAGTGCTGACATGGATCTTGGGGTACTTCTGGAGTCTCCCCAGGGGAGTCAGTCCTCGTCTCGAATGCGGGCATGCACTTGCGCTTTCCTCCAGAGCGGTAGCAGCAGTGTCACGCAGTCCGCCGCGTGGATCAAAGGATCTATGGTTTTCCCTCGAGTCTTTCCCACGAGGCTTTCCCACGAGGCTTTCCCACAGGGCTGTCCCACGTGCACACGTGGTGGGAGTCGATCCTCGGCTTGAACGTCAAGGCAGTGCAGGGTAAACAGGTTCCTCTGGAATGGACTGACACATCTGGGGGACTCTTGGAATGGTGGCACAACCCTGGAGTTCCTCTCGCCTTTCCTGTGGAGAGCGCCTCCTCTTGAGATGCGACGGGAACGCCGGGAATTCTTTCCCTACTAAACAGGGAAAGGATCCCTCATCTCGAGCTAGGAGGCGGAAACGGGGCTCCCCTGGAAGTGTGCGGGACACCACGTGCTTCCTCTCGAGTGGAGACGGGTATGTCGGGGAACTTCTTGAGTTGCAGCAAGGGTGTGAAGGACCCTTTGGAAGTTCCAGTGGTTAGACGTGATTGGCCTCGAGAAGCCTCAGCGGAAATGGGTCTCATCTCGCCTGGAGGGCAAAACCTCCTGGATTTTCTCGAGTTGCGGCAGGTGCTCTCGACTTACGACGGGGACCTCAGGGACCCGCTCTGGTGGCCTCAGGAAAGGAGAGTCCCCATGGGAGTTCCTCGGGGGCCTCTCGGGATTCCTCTCCCGTCGATGCCGGGGCCTAAGACCTTGTGTGGAGTCGGGGCCGGAACCTGAGGATTCCTCTCCAGTGCTGACATGGATCTTGGGGTACTTCTGGAGTCTCCCCAGTGGAGTCAGTCCTCGTCTCGAATGCGGGCATGCACTTGCGCTTTCCTCCAGAGCGGTAGCAGCAGTGTCACGCAGTCCGCCGCGTGGATCAAAGGATCTATGGTTTTCCCTCGAGTCTTTCCCACGAGGCTTTCCCACGAGGCTTTCCCACAGGGCTGTCCCACGTGCACACGTGGTGGGAGTCGATCCTCGGCTTGAACGTCAAGGCAGTGCAGGGAAAACAGGTTCCTCTGGAATGGACTGACACATCTGGGGGACTTTTGGAATTGTGTCACGACCCTCGAGTTCCTCTCGCCTTTCCTGTGGAGAGCGCCTCCTCTTGAGATGCGACGGGAACGCCGGGAATTCTTTCCCTACGAAACAGGGAAAGGATCCCTCATCTCGAGCTAGGAGGCGGAAACGGGGCTCCCCTGGATGTGTGCGGGACCCACGTGCTTCCTCTCGAGTGGAGACGGGTATGTCGGGGAACTTCTTGAGTTGCAGCAAGGGTGTGAAGGACCCTTTGGAAGTTCCAGTGGTTAGACGTGATTAGCCTCGAGAAGCCTCAGCGGAAATGGGCCTCATCTCGCCTGGAGGGCAAAACCTCCTGGATTTTCTCGAGTTGCGGCAGGTGCTCTCGACTTACGACGGGGACCTCAGGGACCCGCTCTGGTGGCCTCAGGAACGGCCAGTCCCCATGCGAGTTCCTCGGGGGCCTCTCGGGATTCCTCTCCCGTCGATGCCGGGGCCTAAAACCTTGTGTGGAGTCGGGGCCGGAACCTGAGGATTCCTCTCCAGTGCTGACATGGATCTTGGGGTACTTCTGGAGTCTCCCCAGGGGAGTCAGTCCTCGTCTCGAATGCGGGCATGCACTTGCGCTTTCCTCCAGAGCGGTAGCAGCAGTGTCACGCAGTCCGCCTCGTGGATCAAAGGATCTATGGTTTTCCCTCGAGTCTTTCCCACGAGGCTTTCCCACGAGGCTTTCCCACAGGGCTGTCCCACGTGCACACGTGGTGGGAGTCGATCCTCGGCTTGAACGTCAAGGCAGTGCAGGGAAAACAGGTTCCACTGGAATGGACTGACACATCTGGGGGACTCTTGGAATGGTGGCACGACCCTGGAGTTCCTCTCGCCTTTCCTGTGGAGAGCGCCTCCTCTTGAGATGCGACGGGAACGCCGGGAATTCTTTCCGTATGAAACAGGGAAAGGATCCCTCATCTCGAGCTAGGAGGCGGAAACGGGGCTCCCCTGGATGTGTGCGGGACCCCACGTGCTTCCTCTCGAGTGGAGACGGGTATGTCGGGGAACTTCTTGAGTTGCAGCAATGGTGTGAAGGACCCTTTGGAAGTTCCAGTGGTTAGACGTGATTGGCCTCGAGAAGCCTCAGCGGAAATGGGCCTCATCTCGCCTGGAGGGCAAAACCTCCTGGATTTTCTCGAGTTGCGGCAGGTGCTCTCGACTTACGACGGGGACCTCAGGGACCCGCTCTGGTGGCCTCAGGAAAGGCCAGTCCCCATGCGAGTTCCTCGGGGGCGTCACGGGATTCCTCTCCCGTCGATGCCGGAGCCTAAGACCTTGTGTGGAGTCGGGGCCGGAACCTGAGGATTCCCCTCCAGTGCTGACATGGATCTTGGGGTACTTCTGGAGTCTCCCCAGGGGAGTCAGTCCTCGTCTCGAATGCGGGCATGCATTGCGCTTTCCTCCAGAGCGGTAGCAGCAGTGTCACGCAGTCTGCCGCGTGGATCAAAGGATCTATGGTTTTCCCTCGAGTCTTTCCCACGAGGCTTTCCCACGAGGCTTTCCCACAGGGCTGTCCCACGTGCACACGTGGTGGGAGTCGATCCTCGGCTTGAACGTCAAGGCAGTGCAGGGAAAACAGGTTCCTCTGGAATGGACTGACACATCTGGGGGACTCTTGGAATTGTGGCACGACCCTGGAGTTCCTCTCGCCTTTCCTGTGGAGAGCGCCTCCTCTTGAGATGCGACGGGAACGCCGGGAATTCTTTCTCTACGAAACAGGGAAAGGATCCCTCATCTCGAGCTAGGAGGCGGAAACGGGTCTCCCCTGGTTGTGTGCGGGACACCACGTGCTTCCTCTCGAGTGCAGACGGGTATGTCGGGGAACTTCTTGAGTTGCAGCAAGGGTGTGAAGGACCCTTTGGAAGTTCCAGTGGTTAGATGTGATTGGCCTCGAGAAGCCTCAGCGGAAATGGGCCTCATCTCGCCTGGAGGGCAAAACCTCCTGGATTTTCTCGAGTTGCGGCAGGTGCTCTGGACTTACGACGGGGACCTCAGGGACCCGCTCTGGTGGCCTCAGGAAAGGCCAGTCCCCATGCGAGTTCCTCGGGGGCCTCTCGGGATTCCTCTCCCGTCGATGCCGGGGCCTAAGACCTTGTGTGGAGTCGGGGCCGGAACCTGAGGATTCCTCTCCAGTGCTGACATGGATCTTGGGGTACTTCTGGAGTCTCCCCAGGGGAGTCAGTCCTCGTCTCGAATGCGGGCATGCACTTGCGCTTTCCTCCAGAGCGGTAGCAGCAGTGTCACGCAGTCCGCCGCGTGGATCAAAGGATCTATGGTTTTCCCTCGAGTCTTTCCCACGAGGCTTTCCCACGAGGCTTTCCCACAGGGCGGTCCCACGTGCACACGTGGTGGGAGACGATCCTCGGCTTGAACGTCAAGGCAGTGCAGGGAAAACAGGTTTCTCTGGAATGGACTGACACATCTGGGGGACTCTTGGAATGGTGGCACGACCCTGGAGTTCCTCTCGCCTTTCCTGTGGAGAGCGCCTCCTCTTGAGATGCGACGGGAACGCCGGGAATTCTTTCCCTACGAAACAGGGAAAGGATCCCTCATCTCGAGCTAGGAGGCGGAAACGGGGCTCCCCTGGATGTGTGCGGGACCCACGTGCTTCCTCTCGAGTGGAGACGGGTATGTCGGGGAACTTCTTGAGTTGCAGCAAGGGTGTGAAGGACCCTTTGGAAGTTCCAGTGGTTAGACGTGATTAGCCTCGAGAAGCATCAGCGGAAATGGGCCTCATCTCGCCTGGAGGGCAAAACCTCCTGAATTTTCTCGTGTTGCGGCAGGTGCTATCGACTTACGACGGGGACCTCAGGGACCCGCTCTGGTGGCCTCAGGAAAGGCCAGTCCCCATGCGAGTTCCTCGGGGGCGTCTCGGGATTCCTCTCCCGTCGATGCCGGGGCCTAAGACCTTGTGTGGAGTCGGGGCCGGAACCTGAGAATTCCTCTCCAGTGCTGACATGGATCTGGGGTACTTCTGGAGTCTCCCCAGGGGAGTCAGTCCTCGTCTCGAATGCGGGCATGCACTTGCGCTTTCCTCCAGAGCGGTAGCAGCAGTGTCACGCAGTCCGCCGCGTGGATCAAAGGATCTATGGTTTTCCCTCGAGTCTTTCCCACGAGGCTTTCCCACGAGGCTTTCCCACAGGGCTGTCCCACGTGCACACGTGGTGGGAGTCGATCCTCGCCTGGAACGTCAAGGCAGTGCAGGGAAAACAGGTTCCTCTGGAATGGACTGACACATCTGGGGGACTCTTGGAATGGTGGCATGACCCTGGAGTTCCTCTCGCCTTTCCTGTGGAGAGCGCCTCCTCTTGAGATGCGACGGGAACGCCGGGAATTCTTTCCCTACGAAACAGGGAAAGGATCCCTCATCTCGAGCTAGGAGGCGGCAACGGGGCTCCCCTGGATGTGTGCGGGAACCCACGTGCTTCCTCTCGAGTGGAGACGGGTATGTCAGGGAACTTCTTGAGTTGCAGCAATGGTGTGAAGGACCCTTTGTAAGTTCCAGTGGTTAGATGTGATTGGCCTCGAGAAGCCTCAGCGGAAATGGGCCTCATCTCGCCTGGAGGGCAAAACCTCCTGGATTTTCTCGAGTTGCGGCAGGTGCTCTCGACTTACGACGGGGACCTCAGGGAACCGCTCTGGTGGCCTCAGGAAAGCCAGTCCCCATGCGAGTTCCTCAGGGCCTCTCGGAATTCCTCTCCCGTCGATGCCGGGGCCTAAGACCTTGTGTGGAGTCGGGGCCGGAACCTGAGGATTCCTCTCCAGTGCTGACATGGATCTTGGGGTACTTCTGGAGTCTCCCCAGGGGAGTCAGTCCTCGTCTCGAATGCGGGCATGCACTTGCGCTTTCCTCCAGAGCGGTAGCAGCAGTGTCACGCAGTCCTCCGCGTGGATCAAAGATCTATGGTTTTCCCTCGAGTCTTTCCCACGAGGCTTTCCCACGAGGCTTTCCCACAGGGCTGTCCCACGTGCACACGTGGTGGGAGTCGATCCTCGGCTTGAACGTCAAGGCAGTGCAGGGAAAACAGGTTCCTCTGGAATGGACTGACACATCTATGGGACTCTTGGAATGGTGGCACGACCCTGGAGTTCCTCTCGCCTTTCCTGTGGAGAGCGCCACCTCTTGAGATTCGACGGGAACGCCGGGAAATCTTTCCCTAAGAAGCAGGGAAAGGATCCCTCATCTCGAGCTAGGAGGCGGAAACGGGGCTCCCCTGGATGTGTGCGGGACACCACGTGCTTCCTCTCGAGTGCAGACGGTTATGTCGGGGAACTTCTTGAGTTGCAGCAAGGGTGTGAAGGAACCTTTGGAAGTTCCAGTGGTTAGACGTGATTGGCCTCGAGAAGCCTCAGCGGAAATGGGCCTCATCTCGCCTGTAGGGCAAAACCTCCTGGATTTTCTCGAGTTGCGGCAGATGCTCTCCACTTACGACGGGGACCACAGGGACCCGCTCTGGTGGCCTCAGGAAAGGCCAGTCCCCATGCGAGTTCCTCCGGGGCCTCTCGGGATTCCTCTCCCGTCGATGCCTGGGCCTAAGACCTTGTGTGGATTCGGGGCCGGAACCTGAGGATTCCTCTCCAGTGTCACATGGATCTTGGGGTACTTCTGGAGTTTCCCCAGGGGAGTCAGTCCTCGTCTCGAATGCGGGCATGCACTTGCGCTTTCCTCCAGAGCGGTAGCAGCAGTGTCACGCAGTCCGCCGCGTTGATCAAAGGATCTATGGTTTTCCCTCGAGTCTTTCCCACTTAGCTTTCCCACGAGGCTTTCCCACAGGGCTCTCCCACGTGCACACGTGGTGGGAGTCGATCCTCGGCTTGAACGTCAAGGCAGTGCAGGGAAAACAGGTTCCTCTGGAATGGACTGACACATCTGGGGGACCCTTGGAATGGTGTCACGACCCTGGAGTTCCTCTCGCCTTTCCTGTGGAGAGCGCCTCCTCTTGAGATGCGACGGGAACGCCGGGAATTCTTTCCCTACGAAACAGGGAAAGGATCCCTCATCTCGAGCTAGGAGGCGGAAACGGGGCTCCCCTGGATGTGTGTGGGACACCAGGTGCTTCCTCTCGAGTGCAGACGGGTATGTCGGGGAACTTCTTGAGTTGCAGCAATGGTGTGAAGGACCCTTTGGAAGTTCCAGTGGTTAGATGTGATTGGCCTCGAGAAGCCTCAGCGGAAATGGGCCTCATCTCGCCTGGAGGGCATAACCTCCTGGATTTTCTCGAGTTGCGGCAGGTGCTCTCGACTTACGACGGGGACCTCAGGGAACCGCTCTGGTGGCCTCAGGAAAGGCCAGTCCCCATGCGAGTTCCTCGGGGGCGTCTCGGGATTCCTCTCCCGTCGATGCTGGGGCCTAAGACCTTGTGTGGAGTCGGGGCCGGAACCTGATGATTCCTCTCCAGTGCTGACATGGATCTTGGGGTACTTATGGAGTCTCCCCAGGGGAGTCAGTCCTTGTCTCGAATTCGGGCATGCACTTGCGCTTTCCTCCAGAGCGGTAGCAGCAGTGTCACGCAGTCCGCCGCGTGGATCAAAGGATCTATTGTTTTCCCTCGAGTCTTTCCCACTTAGCTTTCCCACGAGGCTTTCCCACAGGGCTGTCCCACGTGCACACGTGGTGGGAGTCGATCCTCGGCTTGAACGTCAATACAGTGCAGGGAAAACAGGTTCCTCTGGAATGGACTGACACATCTGGGGGACTCTTGGAATGGTGGCATGACCCTGGAGTTCCTCTCGCCTTTCCTGTGGAGAGCGCCTCCTCTTGAGATGCGACGGGAACGCCGGGAATTCTTTCCCTACGAAACAGGGAAAGGATCCCTCATCTCGAGCTAGGAGGCGGAAACGGGGCTCCCCTGGATGTGTGCGGGACACCACGTGCTTCCTCTCGAGTGCAGACGGGTATGTCGGGGAACTTCTTGAGTTGCAGCAAGGGTGTGAAGGACCCTTTGGAAGTTCCAGTGGTTAGATGTGATTGGCCTCGAGAAGCCTCAGCGGAAATGGGCCTCATCTCGCCTGGAGGGCAAAACCTCCTGGATTTTCTCGAGTTGCGGCAGGTGCTCTCGACTTACGACGGGGACCTCAGGGACCCGCTCTGGTGGCCTCAGGAAAGGCCAGTCCCCATGCGAGTTCCTCGGGGGCCTCTCGGGATTCCTCTCCCGTCGATGCCGGGGCCTAAGACCTTGTGTGGAGTCGTGGCCGGAACCTGAGGATTCCTCTCCAGTGCTGACATGGATCTTGGGGTACTTCTGGAGTCTCCCCAGGGGAGTCAGTCCTCGTCTCGAATGCGGGCATGCACTTGCGCTTTCCTCCAGAGCGGTAGCAGCAGTGTCACGCAGTCCGCCGCGTGGATCAAAGGATCTATGGTTTTCCCTCGAGTCTTTCCCACGAGGCTTTCCCACGAGGTTTTCCCACAGGGCTGTCCCACGTGCACACGTGGTTGGAGTCGATCCTCTGCTTGAACGTCAAGGCAGTGCAGGGAAAACAGGTTCCTCTGGAATGGACTGACACATCTGGGGGACTCTTGGAATGGTGGCACGACCCTGGAGTTCCTCTCGCCTTTCCTGTGGAGAGCGCCTCCTCTTGAGATGCGACGGGGACGCCGGGAATTCTTTCCCTAAGAAACAGGGAAAGGATCCCTCATCTCCAGCTAGGAGGCGGAAACGGGGCTCCCCTGGATATGTGCGGGACACCACATGCTTCCTCTCGAGTGGAGACGGGTATGTCGGGGAACTTCTTGAGTTGCAGCAAGGGTGTGAAGGACCCTTTGAAAGTTCCAGTGGTTAGACGTGATTGGCCTCGAGAAGCCTCAGCGGAAATGGGCCTCATCTTGCCTGGAGGGCAAAACCTCCTGGATTTTTTCGAGTTGCGGCAGGTGCTCTCGACTTACGAAGGGGACCTCAGGGACCCGCTCTGGTGGCCTCAGGAAAGGCCAGTCCCCATGCGAGTTCCTCGGGGGCCTCTCGGGATTCCTTTCCCGTCGATGCCGGGGCCTAAGACCTTGTGTGGAGTCGGGGCCGGAACCTGAGGATTCCTCTCCAGTGCTGACATGGATCTTGGGGTACTTCTGGAGTCTCCCCAGGGGAGTCAGTCCTCGTCTCGAATGCGAGCATGCACTTGCGCTTTCCTCCAGAGCGGTAGCAGCAGTGTCACCCAGTCCCGCGTGGATCAAAGGATCTATGGTTTTCCCTCGAGTCTTTCCCACGAGGCTTTCCCACGAGGCTTTCCCACAGGGCTGTCCCACGTGCACACGTGGTGGGGGTCGATCCTCGGCTTGAACGTCAATTCAGTGCAGGGAAAACAGGTTCCTCTGGAATGGACTGACACATCTGGGGGACTCTTGGAATGGTGGCATGACCCTGGAGTTCCTCTCGCCTTTCCTGTGGAGAGCGCCTCCTCTTGAGATGCGACGGGAACGCCGGGAATTCTTTCCCTACGAAACAGGGAAAGGATCCCTCATCTCGAGCTAGGAGGCGGAAACGGGGCTCCCCTGGATGTGTGCGGGACCCCACGTGCTTCCTCTCGAGTGCAGACGGGTATGTCGGGGAACTTCTTGAGTTGCAGCAAGGGTGTGAAGGACCCTTTGGAAGTTCCAGTGGTTAGATGTGATTGGCCTCGAGAAGCCTCAGCGGAAATGGGCCTCATCTCGCCTGGAGGGCAAAACCTCCTGGATTTTCTCGAGTTGCGGCAGGTGCTCTCGACTTACGACGGGGACCTCAGGGACCCGCTCTGGTGGCCTCAGGACAGGCCAGTCCCCATGCGAGTTCATCGGGGGCCTCTCGGGATTCCTCTCCCGTCGATGCCGGGGCCTAAGACCTTGTGTGGAGTCGGGGCCGGAACCTGAGGATTCCTCTCCAGTGCTGACATGGATCTTGGGGTACTTCTGAAGTCTCCCCAGGGGAGTCAGTCCTCGTCTCGAATGCGGGCATGCAATTGCGCTTTCCTCCAGAGCGGTAGCAGCAGTGTCACGCAGTCCGCCGCGTGGATCAAAGGATCTATGGTTTTCCCTCGAGTCTTTCCCCCGAGGCTTTCCCACGAGGCTTTCCCACAGGGCTGTCCCACGTGCACACGTGGTGGGAGTCGATCCTCGGCTTGAACGTCAAGGCAGTGCAGGGAAAACAGGTTCCTCTGGAATGGACTGACACATCTGGGGGACTCTTGGA
The DNA here is from genome assembly GCF_042477335.2 of Ovis canadensis. NCBI lineage: Eukaryota > Metazoa > Chordata > Mammalia > Artiodactyla > Bovidae > Ovis > Ovis canadensis. The sequence continues at coordinate 10,910,703 of NC_091262.1, forward strand.
ATGGTGGCACGACCCTGGAGTTCCTCTCGCCTTTCCTGTGGAGAGCGCCTCCTCTTGAGATGCGACGGGAACGCCGGGAATTCTTTCCCTACGAAACAGGGAAAGGATCCCTCATCTCGAGCTAGGAGGCGGAAACGGGCTCCCCTGGATGTGTGCGGGACCCCACGTGCTGACTCTCGAGTGCAGACGGGTATGTCGGGGAACTTCTTGAGTTGCAGCAAGGGTGTGAAGGACCCTTTGGAAGTTCCAGTGGTTAGATGTGATTGGCCTCGAGAAGCCTCAGCGGAAATGGGCCTCATCTCGCCTGGAGGGCAAAACCTCCTGGATTTTCTCGAGTTGCGGCAGGTGCTCTCGACTTACGACGGGGACCTCAGGGACCCGCTCTGGTGGCCTCAGGAAAGGCCAGTCCCCATGCGAGTTCCTCGGGGGCCTCTCGGGATTCCTCTCCCGTCGATGCCGGGGCCTAAGACCTTGTGTGGAGTCGGGGCCAGAACCTGAGGATTCCTCTCCAGTGCTGACATGGATCTTGGGGTACTTCTGGAGTCTCCCCAGGGGAGTCAGTCCTCGTCTCGAATGCGGGCATGCACTTGCGCTTTCCTCCAGAGCGGTAGCAGCAGTGTCACGCACTCCGCCGCGTGGATCAAAGGATCTATGGTTTTCCCTCGAGTCTTTCCCACGAGCTTTTCCCACGAGGCTTTCCCACAGGGCTGTCCCACGTGCACACGTGGTGGGAGTCGATCCTCGGCTTGAACGTCAAGGCAGTGCAGGGAAAACAGGTTCCTCTGGAATGGACTGACACATCTGGGGGACTCTTGGAATGGTGGCACGACCCTGGAGTTCCTCTCGCCTTTCCTGTGGAGAGCGCCTCCTCTTGAGATGCGAAGGGAACGCCGGGAATTCTTTCCCTACGAAACAGGGAAAGGATCCCTCATCTCGAGCTAGGAGGCGGAAACGGGGCTCCCCTGGATGTGTTCGGGACACCACGTGCTTCCTCTCGAATGGAGACGGGTATGTCAGGGAACTTCTTGAGTTGCAGCAAGGGTGTGAAGGACCCTTTGGAAGTTCCAGTGGTTAGACGTGATTAGCCTCGTGAAGCCTCAGCGGAAATGGGCCTCATCTCGCCTGGAGGGCAAAACCTCCTGGATTTTCTCGAGTTGAGGCAGGTGCTCTAGACTTACGATGGGGACCTCAGGGACCCGCTCTGGTGGCCTCAGGAAAGGCCAGTCCCCATGCGAGTTCCTCGGGGGCCTCTCGGGATTCCTCTCCCGTCGATGCCGGGGCCTAAGACCTTGTGTGGAGTCGGGGCCGGAACCTGAGGATTCCTCTCCAGTGCTGACATGGATCTTGGGGTTCTTCTGGAGTCTCCCCAGGTGAGTCAGTCCTCGTCTCGAATGCGGGCATGCACTTGCGCCTTCCTCCAGAGCGGTAGCAGCAGTGTCACGCAGTCCGCCGCGTGGATCAAAGGATCTATGGTTTTCCCTCGAGTCTTTCCCACGAGGCTTTCCCACGAGGCTTTCCCACAGGGCTGTCCCACGTGCACACGTGGTGGGAGTCGATCCTCGGCTTGAACGTCAAGGCAGTGCAGGGAAAACAGGTTCCTCTGGAATGGACTGACACATCTGGGGGACTCTTGGAATGGTGTCACGACCCTGGAGTTCCTCTCGCCTTTCCTGTGGAAAGCGCCTCCTCTTGAGATGCGTCGGGAACGCCGGGAATTCTTTCCCTACGAAACAGGGAAAGGATCCCTCATCTCGAGCTAGGAGGCGAAACGGGGCTCCCCTGGATGTGTGCGGGACACCACGTGCTTCCTCTGGAGTGCAGACGGGTATGTCGGGGAACTTCTTGAGCTGCAGCAAGGGTGTGAAGGACCCTTTGGAAGTTCCAGTGGTTAGACGTGATTGGCCTCGAGAAGCCTCAGCGGAAATCGGCCTCATCTCGCCTGGAGGGCAAAACCTCCTGGATTTTCTCGAGTTGCGGCAGGTGCTCTCGACTTACGACGGGGACCTCAGGGACCCGCTCTGGTGGCCTCAGGAAAGGCCAGTCCCCATGCGAGTTCCTCGGGGGCCTCTCGGGATTCCTCTCCCTTCGATGCCGGGGCCTAAGACCTTGTGTGGAGTCGGGGCCGGAACCTGAGGATTCCTCTCCAGTGCTGACATGGATCTTGGGGTACTTCTGGAGTCTCCCCAGGGGAGTCAGTCCTCGTCTCGAATGCGGGAATGCACTTGCGCTTTCCTCCAGAGCGGTAGCAGCAGTGTCACGCAGTCCGCCGCGTGGATCAAAGGATCTATGGTTTTCCCTCGAGTCTTTCCCACGAGGTTTCCCACGAGGCTTTCCCACAGGGCTGTCCCACGTGCACACGTGGTGGGAGTCGATCCTCGGCTTGAACGTCAAGGCAGTACAGGGAAACAGGTTCCTCTGGAATGGACTGACACATCTGGGGGACTCTTGGAATGGTGGCATGACCCTGGAGTTCCTCTCGCCTTTCCTGTGGAGAGCGCCTCCTCTTGAGATGCGACGGGAACGCCGGGAATTCTTTCCCTACGAAACAGGGAAAGGATCCCTCATCTCGAGCTAGGAGGCGGAAACGGGACTCCCCTCTATGTGTGCGGGAACCCACGTGCTTCCTCTCGAGTGGAGACGGGTATGTCGGGGAACTTCTTGAGTTGCAGCAATGGTGTGAAGGACCCTTTGGAAGTTCCAGTGGTTAGATGTGATTGGCCTCGAGATGCCTCAGCGGAAATGGGCCTCATCTCACCTGGAGGGCAAAACCTCCTGGATTTTCTCGAGTTGCAGCAGGTGCTCTCGACTTACGACGGGAACTTCAGGGACCCGCTCTGGTGGCCTCAGGAAAGGTCAGTCCCCATGCGAGTTCCTCGAGGGCCTCTCGGGATTCCTCTCCCATCGATGCCGGGGCCTAAGAACTTGTGTGGAGTCGGGGCCGGAACCTGAGGATTCCTCTCCAGTGCTGACATGGATCTTGGGGTACTTCTGGAGTCTCCCCAGGGAAGTCAGTCCTCGTCTCGAATGCGGGCATGCACTTGCGCTTTCCTCCAGAGCGGTAGCAGCAGTGTCACGCAGTCCGCCGCGTGAATCAAAGGATCTATGGTTTTCCCTCGAGTCTTTCCCACGAGGCTTTCCCACAGGGCTGTCCCACGTGCACACGTGGTGGGAGTCGATCCTCGGCTTGAACGTCAAGGCAGTGCAGGGAAAACAGTTTCCTCTGGAATGGACTGACACATCTATGGGACTCTTGGAATGGTGGCACGACCCTGGAGTTCCTCTCGCCTTTCCTGTGGAGAGCGCCTCCTCTTGAGATTCGACGGGAACGCCGGGAAATCTTTCCCTAAGGAGCAGGGAAAGGATCCCTCATCTCGAGCTAGGAGGCGGAAACGGGGCTCCCCTGGATGTGTGCGGGACACCACGTGATTCCTCTCGAGTGCAGACGGGTATGTCGGGGAACTTCTTGAGTTGCAGCAACGGTGTGAAGGACCCTTTGGAAGTTCCAGTGGTTAGATGTGATTGGCCTCGAGAAGCCTCAGCGGAAATGGGCCTCATCTCGCCTGGAGGGCAAAACCTCCTGGATTTTCTCGAGTTGCGGCAGGTGCTCTCGACTTACGACGGGGACCTCAGGGAACCGCTCTGGTGGCCTCAGGAAAGGCCAGTCCCCATGCGAGTTCCTCGGGGGACTCTCGGGATTCCTCTCCCGTCGATGCCGGGGCCTAAGACCTTGTGTGGAGTCGTGGCCGGAACCTGAGGATTCCTCTCCAGTGCTGACATGGATCTTGGGGTACTTCTGGAGTCTCCCCAGGGGAGTCAGTCCTCGTCTCGAATGCGGGCATGCACTTGCGCTTTCCTCCAGAGCGGTAGCAGCAGTGTCACGCAGTCCGCCGCGTGGATCAAAGGATCTATGGTTTTCCCTCGAGTCTTTCCCACTTAGCTTTCCCACGAGGCTTTCCCACAGGGCTGTCCCACGTGCACACGTGGTGGCAGTCGATCCTCGACTTGAACGTCAAGGCAGTGCAGGGAAAACAGGTTCCTCTGGAATGGACTGACACATCTGGGGGACCCTTGGAATGGTGTCACGACCCTGGAGTTCCTCTCGCCTTTCCTGTGGAGAGCGCCTCCTCTTGAGATGCGACGGGAACGCCGGGAATTCTTTCCCTACGAAACAGGGAAAGGATCCCTCATCTCGAGCTAGGAGGCGGAAACGGGGCTCCCGTGGATGTGTGCGGGACCCCACGTGCTTCCTCTCGAGTGGAGACGGGTATGTCGGGGAACTTCTTGAGTTGCAGCAAGGGTGTGAAGGACCCTTTGGAAGTTCCAGTGGTTAGACGTGATTGGCCTCGAGAAGCCTCAGCGGAAATGGGCCTCATCTCGCCTGGAGGGCAAAACCTCCTGGATTTTCTCGAGTTGCGGCAGGTGCTCTCGACTTACGACGGGGACCTCAGGGAACCGCTCTGGTGACCTCAGGAAAGGCCAGTCCCCATGCGAGTTCCTCGGGGGTCTCTCGGGATTCCTCTCCCGTCGATGCCGGGGCCTAAGACCTTGTGTGGAGTCGGGGCCGGAACCTGAGGATTCCTCTCCAGTGCTGACATGGGTGTTGGGGTACTTCTGGAGTCTCCCCAGGGGAGTCAGTCCTCGTCTCGAATGCGGGCATGCACTTGCGCTTTCCTCCAGAGCGGTAGCAGCAGTGTCACGCAGTCTGCCGCGTGGATCAAAGGACCTATGGTTTTCCCTCGAGTCTTTCCCACGAGGCTTTCCCACGAGGCTTTCCCACAGGGCTGTCCCACGTGCACACGTGGTGGGAGTCGATCCTCGGCTTGAACGTCAAGGCAGTGCAGGGAAATCAGGTTCCTCTGGAATGGACTGACACATCTGGGGGACTCTTGGAATGGTGTCACGACCCTGGAGTTCCTCTCGCCTTTCCTGTGGAGAGCCCCTCCTCTTGAGATTCGACGGGAACGCCGGGAATTCTTTCCCTACGAAACAGGGAAAGGATCCCTCATCTCGAGCTAGGAGGCGGAAACGGTGCTCCCCTGGATGTGTGCGGGACCCCACGTGCTTGTCTCGAGTGCCGACGGGTATGTCAGGGAACTTCTTCAGTTGCAGTAATGGTGTGAAGGACCCTTTGGAAGTTCCAGTGGTTAGATGCGATTGGCCTCGAGAAGCCTCAGCGGAAATGGGCCTCATCTGGCCTGGAGGGCAAAACCTCCTGGATTTTCTCGAGTTGCGGCAGGTGCTCTCGACTTACGACGGGGACCTCAGGGAACCGCTCTGGTGGCCTCAGGAAAGGCCAGTCCCCATGCGAGTTCCTCGGGGGCCTCTCGGGATTACTCTCCCGTCGATTCCGGGGCCTAAGACCTTGTGTGGAGTCGGGGCCGGAACCTGAGGATTCCTCTCCAGTGCTGACATGGATCTTGGGGTACTTCTGGAGTCTCCCCAGGGCAGTCAGTCCTCGTCTCGAATGCGGGCAGGCACTTGCGCTTTCCTCCAGAGCGGTAGCAGCAGTGTCACGCAGTCCTCCGCGTGGATCAAAGATCTATGGTTTTCCCTCGAGTCTTTCCCACGAGGCTTTCCCACGAGGCTTTCCCACAGGGCTGTCCCACGTGCACACGTGGTGGGAGTCGATCCTCGGCTTGAACGTCAAGGCAGTGCAGGGAAAACAGGTTCCTCTGGAATGGACTGACACATCTATGGGACTCTTGGAATGGTGGCACGACCCTGGAGTTCCTCTCGCCTTTCCTGTGGAGAGCGCCTCCTCTTGAGATTCGACGGGAACGCCGGGAAATCTTTCCCTAAGGAGCAGGGAAAGGATCCCTCATCTCGAGCTAGGAGGCGGAAACGGGGCTCCCCTGGATGTGTGCGGGACACCACGTGATTCCTCTCGAGTGCAGACGGGTATGTCGGGGAACTTCTTGAGTTGCAGCAACGGTGTGAAGGACCCTTTGGAAGTTCCAGTGGTTAGATGTGATTGGCCTCGAGAAGCCTCAGCGGAAATGGGCCTCATCTCGCCTGGAGGGCAAAACCTCCTGGATTTTCTCGAGTTGCGGCAGGTGCTCTCGACTTACGACGGGGACCTCAGGGAACCGCTCTGGTGGCCTCAGGAAAGGCCAGTCCCCATGCGAGTTCCTCGGGGGACTCTCGGGATTCCTCTCCCGTCGATGCCGGGGCCTAAGACCTTGTGTGGAGTCGTGGCCGGAACCTGAGGATTCCTCTCCAGTGCTGACATGGGTCTTGGGGTACTTCTGGAGTCTCCCCAGGGGAGTCAGTCCTCGTCTCGAATGCGGGCATGCACTTGCGCTTTCCTCCAGAGCGGTAGCAGAAGTGTCACGCAGTCCGCCGCGTGGATCAAAGGATCTATGGTTTTCCCTCGAGTCTTTCCCACTTAGCTTTCCCACGAGGCTTTCCCACAGGGCTGTCCCACGTGCACACGTGGTGGCAGTCGATCCTCGGCTTGAACGTCAAGGCAGTGCAGGGAAAACAGGTTCCTCTGGAATGGACTGACACATCTGGGGAACCCTTGGAATGGTGTCACGACCCTGGAGTTCCTCTCGCCTTTCCTGTGGAGAGCGCCTCCTCTTGAGATGCGACGGGAACGCCGGGAATTCTTTCCCTACGAAACAGGGAAAGGATCCCTCATCTCGAGCTAGGAGGCGGAAACGGGGCTCCCGTGGATGTGTGCGGGACCCCACGTGCTTCCTCTCGAGTGGAGACGGGTATGTCGGGGAACTTCTTGAGTTGCAGCAAGGGTGTGAAGGACCCTTTGGAAGTTCCAGTGGTTAGACGTGATTGGCCTCGAGAAGCCTCAGCGGAAATGGGCCTCATCTCGCCTGGAGGGCAAAACCTCCTGGATTTTCTCGAGTTGCGGCAGGTGCTCTCGACTTACGACGGGGACCTCAGGGAACCGCTCTGGTGACCTCAGGAAAGGCCAGTCCCCATGCGAGTTCCTCGGGGGTCTCTCGGGATTCCTCTCCCGTCGATGCCGGGGCCTAAGACCTTGTGTGGAGTCGGGGCCGGAACCTGAGGATTCCTCTCCAGTGCTGACATGGATCTTGGGGTACTTCTGGAGTCTCCCCAGGGGAGTCAGCCCTCGTCTCCAATGCGGGCATGCACTTGCGCTTTCCTCCAGAGCGGTAGCAGCAGTGTCACGCAGTCTGCCGCGTGGATCAAAGGACCTATGGTTTTCCCTCGAGTCTTTCCCACGAGGCTTTCCCACGAGGCTTTCCCACAGGGCTGTCCCACGTGCACACGTGGTGGGAGTCGATCCTCGGCTTGAACGTCAAGGCAGTGCAGGGAAAACAGGTTCCTCTGGAATGGACTGACACATCTGGGGGACTCTTGGAATGGTGTCACGACCCTGGAGTTCCTCTCGCCTTTCCTGTGGAGAGCCCCTCCTCTTGAGATTTGACGGGAACGCCGGGAATTCTTTCCCTACGAAACAGGGAAAGGATCCCTCATCTCGAGCTAGGAGGCGGAAACGGTGCTCCCCTGGATGTGTGCGGGACCCCACGTGCTTGTCTCGAGTGCCGACGGGTATGTCGGGGAACTTCTTCAGTTGCAGTAATGGTGTGAAGGACCCTTTGGAAGTTCCAGTGGTTAGATGCGATTGGCCTCGAGAAGCCTCAGCGGAAATGGGCCTCATCTGGCCTGGAGGGCAAAACCTCCTGGATTTTCTCGAGTTGCGGCAGGTGCTCTCGACTTACGACGGGGACCTCAGGGAACCGCTCTGGTGGCCTCAGGAAAGGCCAGTCCCCATGCGAGTTCCTCGGGGGCCTCTCGGGATTACTCTCCCGTCGATTCCGGGGCCTAAGACCTTGTGTGGAGTCGGGGCCGGAACCTGAGGATTCCTCTCCAGTGCTGACATGGATCTTGGGGTACTTCTGGAGTCTCCCCAGGGGAGTCAGTCCTCGTCTCGAATGCGGGCATGCACTTGCGCTTTCCTCCAGAGCGGTAGCAGCAGTGTCACGCAGTCCTCCGCGTGGATCAAAGATCTATGGTTTTCCCTCGAGTCTTTCCCACGAGGCTTTCCCACGAGGCTTTCCCACAGGGCTGTCCCACGTGCACACGTGGTGGGAGTCGATCCTCGGCTTGAACGTCAAGGCAGTGCAGGGAAAACAGGTTCCTCTGGAATGGACTGACACATCTATGGGACTCTTGGAATGGTGGCACGACCCTGGAGTTCCTCTCGCCTTTCCTGTGGAGAGCGCCTCCTCTTGAGATTCGACGGGAACGCCGGGAAATCTTTCCCTAAGAAGCAGGGAAAGGATCCCTCATCTCGAGCTAGGAGGCGGAAACGGGGCTCCCCTGGATGTGTGCGGGACACCACGTGCTTCCTCTCGAGTGCAGACGGGTATGTCGGGGAACTTCTTGAGTTGCAGCAAGGGTGTGAAGGACCCTTTGGAAGTTCCAGTGGTTAGATGTGATTGGCCTCGAGAAGCCTCAGCGGAAATGGGCCTCATCTCGCCTGGAGGGCAAAACCTCCTGGATTTTCTCGAGTTGCGGCAGATGCTCTCCACTTACGACGGGGACCTCAGGGACCCGCTCTGGTGGCCTCAGGAAAGGCCAGTCCCCATGCGAGTTCCTCCGGGGCCTCTCGGGATTCCTCTCCCGTCGATGCCTGGGCCTAAGACCTTGTGTGGATTCGGGGCCGGAACCTGAGGATTCCTCTCCAGTGTCACATGGATCTTGGGGTACTTCTGGAGTTTCCCCAGGGGAGTCAGTCCTCGTCTCGAATGCGGGCATGCACTTGCGCTTTCCTCCAGAGCGGTAGCAGCAGTGTCACGCAGTCCGCCGCGTGGATCAAAGGATCTATGGTTTTCCCTCGAGTCTTTCCCACTTAGCTTTCCCACGAGGCTTTCCCACAGGGCTGTCCCACGTGCACACGTGGTGGGAATCGATCCTCGGCTTGAACGTCAAGGCAGTGCAGGGAAAACAGGTTCCTCTGGAATGGACTGACACATCTGGGGGACCCTTGGAATGGTGTCACGACCCTGGAGTTCCTCTCGCCTTTCCTGTGGAGAGCGCCTCCTCTTGAGATGCGACGGGAACGCCGGGAATTCTTTCCCTACGAAACAGGGAAAGGATCCCTCATCTCTAGCTAGGAGGCGGAAACGGGGCTCCCGTGGATGTGTGCGGGACCCCACGTGCTTCCTCTCGAGTGGAGACGGGTATGTCGGGGAACTTCTTGAGTTGTAGCAATGGTGTGAAGGACCCTTTGGATGTTCCAGTGGTTAGATGTGATTGGCCTCGAGAAGCCTCAGCGGAAATGGGCCTCATCTCGCCTGGAGGGCAAAACCTCCTGGATTTTCTCGAGTTGCGGCAGGTGCTCTCGACTTACGACGGGGACCTCAGGGACCCGCTCTGGTGGCCTCAGGACAGGCCAGTCCCCATGCGAGTTCCTCGCGGGCGTCTCGGGATTCCTCTCCCGTCGATGCCGGGGCCTAAGACCTTGTGTGGAGTCGGGGCCGGAACCTGAGGATTCCTCTCCAGTGCTGACATGGATCTTGGGGTACTTCTGGAGTCTCCCCAGGGGAGTCAGTCCTCGTCTCGAATGCGGGCATGCACTTGCGCTTTCCTCCAGAGCGGTAGCAGCAGTGTCACGCAGTCCGCCGCGTGGATCAAAGAATCTATGTTTTTCCCTCGAGTCTTTCCCACGAGGCTTTCCCACGAGGCTTTCCCACAGGGCTGTCCCACGTGCACACGTGGTGGGAGTCGATCCTCGGCTTGAACGTCAAGGCAGTGCAGGGAAAACAGGTTCCTCTGGAATGGACTGACTCATCTGGGGGACTCTTGGAATGGTGGCAAGACCCTGGAGTTCCTCTCGCCTTTCCTGTGGAGAGCGCCTCCTCTTGAGATGCGACGGGAACGCCGGGAATTCTTTCCCTACGAAACAGGGAAAGGATCCCTCATCTCGAGATAGGAGGCGGAAACGGGGCTCCCCTGGATGTGTGCGGGACACCACGTGCTTCCTCTCGAGTGCAGACGGGTATGTCGGGGAACTTCTTGAGTTGCAGCAAGGGTGTGAAGGACCCTTTGGAAGTTCCAGTGGTTAGAGGTGATTGGCCTCGAGAAGCCTCAGCGGAAATGGGCCTCATCTCGCCTGGAGGGCAAAACCTCCTGGATTTTCTCGAGTTGCGGCAGGTGCTCTCGACTTACGACGGGGACCTCAGGGACCCGCTCTGGTGGCCGCAGGAAAGGCCAGTCCCCTTGCGAGTTCCTCGGGGGCCTCTCGGGATTCCTCTCCCGTCGATGCCGGGGCCTAAGACCTTGTGTGGAGTCGGGGCCGGAACCTGAGGATTCCTCTCCAGTGCTGACATGTATCTTGGGGTACTTCTGGAGTCTCCCCAGGGGAGTCAGTCCTCATCTCGAATGCGGGCATGCACTTGCGCTTTCCTCCAGAGTGGTAGCAGCAGTGTCACGCAGTCCGCCGCGTGGATCAAAGGATCTATGGTTTTCCCTCGAGTCTTTCCCACGAGGCTTTCCCACGAGGCTTTCCCACAGGGCTGTCCCACGTGCACACGTGGTGGGAGTCGATCCTCGGCTTGAACGTCAAGGCAGTGCAGGGAAAACAGGTTCCTCTGGAATGGACTGACACATCTGGGGGACTCTTGGAATGGTGGCACGACCCTGGAGTTCCTCTCGCCTTTCCTGTGGAGAGCGCCTCCTCTTGAGATGCGACGGGAACGCCGGGAATTCTTTCCCTACGAAACAGGGAAAGGATCCCTCATCTCGAGCTAGGAGGCGGAAACGGGGCTCCCCTGGATGTGTGCGGGACACCACGTGCTTCCTCTCGAGTGCAGACGGGTATGTCGTGGAACTTCTTGAGTTGCAGCAATGGTGTGAAGGACCCTTTGGAAGTTCCAGTGGTTAGATGTGATTGGCCTCGAGAAGCCTCAGCGGAAATGGGCCTCATCTCGACTGGAGGGCATAACCTCCTGGATTTTCTCGAGTTGCGGCAGGTGCTCTCGACTTACGACGGGGACCTCAGGGAACCGCTCTGGTGGCCTCAGGAAAGGCCAGACCCCATGCGAGTTCCTCGGGGGCGTCTCGGGATTCCTCTCCCGTCGATGCTGGGGCCTAAGACCTTGTGTGGAGTCGGGGCCGGAACCTGAGGATTCCTCTCCAGTGCTGACATGGATCTTGGGGTACTTCTGGAGTCTCCCCAGGGGAGTCAGTCCTTGTCTCGAATTCGGGCATGCACTTGCGCTTTCCTCCAGAGCGGTAGCAGCAGTGTCATGCAGTCCGCCGCGTGGATCAAAGGATCTATGGTTTTCCCTCGAGTCTTTCCCACTTAGCTTACCCACGAGGCTTTCCCATAGGGCTGTCCCACGTGCACACGTGGTGGGAGTCGATCCTCGGCTTGAACGTCAATACAGTGCAGGGAAAACAGGTTCCTCTGGAATGGACTGACACATCTGGGGGACTCTTGGAATGGTGGCATGACCCTGGAGTTCCTCTCGCCTTTCCTGTGGAGAGCGCCTCCTCTTGAGATGCGACGGGAACGCCGGGAATTCTTTCCCTACGAAACAGGGAAAGGATCCCTCATCTCGAGCTAGGAGGCGGAAACGGGGCTCCCCTGGATGTGTGCGGGACACCACGTGCTTCCTCTGGAGTGCAGACGGGTATGTCGGGGAACTTCTTGAGTTGGAGCAAGGGTGTGAAGGACCCTTTGGAAGTTCCAGTGGTTAGATGTGATTGGCCTCGAGAAGCCTCAGCGGAAATGGGCCTCATCTCGCCTGGAGGGCAAAACCTCCTGGACTTTCTCGAGTTGCGGCAGGTGCTCTCGACTTACGACGGGGACCTCAGGGACCCGCTCTGGTGGCCTCAGGAAAGGCCAGTCCCCATGCGAGTTCCTCGGGGGCCTCTCGGGATTCCTCTCCCGTCGATGCCGGGGCCTAAGACCTTGTGTGGAGTCGTGGCCGGAACCTGAGGATTCCTCTCCAGTGCTGACATGGATCTTGGGGTACTTCTGGAGTCTCCCCAGGGGAGTCAGTCCTCGTCTCGAATGCGGGCATGCACTTGCGTTTTCCTCCAGAGCGGTAGCAGCAGTGTCACGCAGTCCGCCGCGTGGATCAAAGGATCTATGGTTTTCCCTCGAGTCTTTCCCACGAGGCTTTTCCACGAGGTTTTCCCACAGGGCTGTCCCACGTGCACACGTGGTGGGAGTCGATCCTCGGCTTGAACGTCAAGGCAGTGCAGGGAAAACAGGTTGCTCTGGAATGGACTGACACATCTGGGGGACTCTTGGAATGGTGGCACGACCCTGGAGTTCCTCTCGCCTTTCCTGTGGAGAGCGCCTCCTCTTGAGATGCGACGGGGACGCCGGGAATTCTTTCCCTAAGAAACAGGGAAAGGATCCCTCATCTCCAGCTAGGAGGCGGAAACGGGGCTCCCCTGGATATGTGCGGGACACCACATGCTTCCTCTCGAGTGGAGACGGGTATGTCGGGGAACTTCTTGAGTTGCAGCAAGGGTGTGAAGGACCCTTTGAAAGTTCCAGTGGTTAGACGTGATTGGCCTCGAGAAGCCTCAGCGGAAATGGGCCTCATCTTGCCTGGAGGGCAAAACCTCCTGGATTTTTTCGAGTTGCGGCAGGTGCTCTCGACTTACGAAGGGGACCTCAGGGACCCGCTCTGGTGGCCTCAGGAAAGGCCAGTCCCCATGCGAGTTCCTCGGGGCCTCTCGGGATTCCTTTCCCGTCGATGCCGGGGCCTAAGACCTTGTGTGGAGTCGGGGCCGGAACCTGAGGATTCCTCTCCAGTGCTGACATGGATCTTGGGGTACTTCTGGAGTCTCCCCAGGGGAGTCAGTCCTCGTCTCGAATGCGGGCATGCACTTGCGCTTTCCTCCAGAGCGGTAGCAGCAGTGTCACGCAGTCCGCCGCGTGGATCAAAGGATCTATGGTTTTCCCTCGAGTCTTTCCCACGAGGCTTTCCCACGAGGTTTTCCCACAGGGCTGTCCCACGTGCACACGTGGTGGGAGTCGATCCTCGGCTTGAACGTCAAGGCAGTGCAGGGAAAACAGGTTGCTCTGGAATGGACTGACACATCTGGGGGACTCTTGGAATGGTGGCACGACCCTGGAGTTCCTCTCGCCTTTCCTGTGGAGAGCGCCTCCTCTTGAGATGCGACGGGAACGCCGGGAATTCTTTCCCTAAGAAACAGGGAAAGGATCCCTCATCTCCAGCTAGGAGGCGGAAACGGGGCTCCCCTGGATATGTGCGGGACACCACATGCTTCCTCTCGAGTGGAGACGGGTATGTCGGGGAACTTCTTGAGTTGCAGCAAGGGTGTGAAGGACCCTTTGAAAGTTCCAGTGGTTAGACGTGATTGGCCTCGAGAAGCCTCAGCGGAAATGGGCCTCATCTTGCCTGGAGGGCAAAACCTCCTGGATTTTTTCGAGTTGCGGCAGGTGCTCTCGACTTATGAAGGGGACCTCAGGGACCCGCTCTGGTGGCCTCAGGAAAGGCCAGTCCCCATGCGAGTTCCTCGGGGGCCTCTCGGGATTCCTTTCCCGTCGATGCCGGGGCCTAAGACCTTGTGTGGAGTCGGGGCCGGAACCTGAGGATTCCTCTCCAGTGCTGACATGGATCTTGGGGTACTTCTGGAGTCTCCCCAGGGGAGTCAGTCCTCGTCTCGAATGCGAGCATGCACTTGCGCTTTCCTCCAGAGCGGTAGCAGCAGTGTCACGCAGTCCCGCGTGGATCAAAGGATCTATGGTTTTCCCTCGAGTCTTTCCCACGAGGCTTTCCCACGAGGCTTTCCCACAGGGCTGTCCCACGTGCACACGTGGTGGGAGTCGATCCTCGTCTTGAACGTCAATTCAGTGCAGGGAAAACAGGTTCCTCTGGAATGGACTGACACATCTGGGGGACTCTTGGAATGGTGGCATGACCCTGGAGTTCCTCTCGCCTTTCCTGTGGAGAGCGCCTCCTCTTGAGATGCGACGGGAACGCCGAGAATTCTTTCCCTACGAAACAGGGAAAGGATCCCTCATCTCGAGCTAGGAAGCGGAAACGGGGCTCCCCTGGATGTGTGCGGGACACCACGTGCTTCCTCTCAAGTGCAGACGGGTATGCCGGGGAACTTCTTGAGTTGCAGCAAGGGTGTGAAGGACCCTTTGGAAGTTCCAGTGGTTAGATGTGATTGGCCTCCAGAAGCCTCAGCGGAAATGGGCCTCATCTCGCCTGGAGGGCAAAACCTCCTGGATTTTCTCGAGTTGCGGCAGGTGCTCTCGACTTACGACGGGGACCTCAGGGACCCGCTCTGGTGGCCTCAGGAAAGGCCAGTCCCCATGCGAGTTCATCGGGGGCCTCTCGGGATTCCTCTCCCGTCGATGCCGGGGCCTAAGACCTTGTGTGGAGTCGGGGCCGGAACCTGAGGATTCCTCTCCCGTGCTGACATGGATCTTGGGGTACTTCTGAAGTCTCCCCAGGGGAGTCAGTCCTCGTCTCGAATGCGAGCATGCACTTGCGCTTTCCTCCAGAGCGGTAGCAGCAGTGTCACGCAGTCCGCCGCGTGGATCAAAGGATCTATGGTTTTCCCTCGAGTCTTTCCCACGAGGCTTTTCCACGAGGTTTTCCCACAGGGCTGTCCCACGTGCACACGTGGTGGGAGTCGATCCTCGGCTTGAACGTCAAGGCAGTGCAGGGAAAACAGGTTGCTCTGGAATGGACTGACACATCTGGGGGACTCTTGGAATGGTGGCACGACCCTGGAGTTCCTCTCGCCTTTCCTGTGGAGAGCGCCTCCTCTTGAGATGCGACGGGGACGCCGGGAATTCTTTCCCTAAGAAACAGGGAAAGGATCCCTCATCTCCAGCTAGGAGGCGGAAACGGGGCTCCCCTGGATATGTGCGGGACACCACATGCTTCCTCTCGAGTGGAGACGGGTATGTCGGGGAACTTCTTGAGTTGCAGCAAGGGTGTGAAGGACCCTTTGAAAGTTCCAGTGGTTAGACGTGATTGGCCTCGAGAAGCCTCAGCGGAAATGGGCCTCATCTTGCCTGGAGGGCAAAACCTCCTGGATTTTTTCGAGTTGCGGCAGGTGCTCTCGACTTACGAAGGGGACCTCAGGGACCCGCTCTGGTGGCCTCAGGAAAGGCCAGTCCCCATGCGAGTTCCTCGGGGGCCTCTCGGGATTCCTTTCCCGTCGATGCCGGGGCCTAAGACCTTGTGTGGAGTCGGGGCCGGAACCTGAGGATTCCTCTCCAGTGCTGACATGGATCTTGGGGTACTTCTGGAGTCTCCCCAGGGGAGTCAGTCCTCGTCTCGAATGCGAGCATGCACTTGCGCTTTCCTCCAGAGCGGTAGCAGCAGTGTCACGCAGTCCCGCGTGGATCAAAGGATCTATGGTTTTCCCTCGAGTCTTTCCCACGAGGCTTTCCCACGAGGCTTTCCCACAGGGCTGTCCCACGTGCACACGTGGTGGGAGTCGATCCTCGTCTTGAACGTCAATTCAGTGCAGGGAAAATAGGTTCCTCTGGAATGGACTGACACATCTGGGGGACTCTTGGAATGGTGGCATGACCCTGGAGTTCCTCTCGCCTTTCCTGTGGAGAGCGCCTCCTCTTGAGATGCGACGGGAACGCCGGGAATTCTTTCCCTACGAAACAGGGAAAGGATCCCTCATCTCGAGCTCGGAGGCGGAAACGGGGCTCCCCTGGATGTGTGCGGGACACCACGTGCTTCCTCTCGAGTGCAGACGGGTATGTCGGGGAACTTCTTGAGTTGCAGCAAGGGTGTGAAGGCCCCTTTGGAAGTTCCAGTGGTTAGATGTGATTGGCCTCGAGAAGCCTCAGCGGAAATGGGCCTCATCTCGCCTGGAGGGCAAAACCTCCTGGATTTTCTCGAGTTGCGGCAGGTGCTCTCGACTTACGACGGGGACCTCAGGGACCCGCTCTGGTGGCCTCAGGAAAGGCCAGTCCCCATGCGAGTTCCTCGGGGGCCTCTCGGGATTCCTCTCCCGTCGATGCCGGGGGCTAAGACCTTGTGTGGAGTCGTGGCCGGAACCTGAGGATTCCTCTCCAGTGCTGACATGGATTTTGGGGTACTTCTGGAGTCTCCCCAGGGGAGTCAGTCCTCGTCTCGAATGCGGGCATGCACTTGCGCTTTCCTCCAGAGCGGTAGCAGCAGTGTCACGCAGTCCGCCGCGTGGATCAAAGGATCTATGGTTTTCCCTCGAGTCTTTCCCACGTGGCTTTCCCACGAGGTTTTCCCACAGGGCTGTCCCGCGTGCACACGTGGTGGGAGTCGATCCTCGGCTTGAACGTCAAGGCAGTGCAGGGAAAACAGGTTGCTCTGGAATGGACTGACACATCTGGGGGACTCTTGGAATGGTGGCACGACCCTGGAGTTCCTCTCGCCTTTCCTGTGGAGAGCGCCTCCTCTTGAGATGCGACGGGAACGCCGGGAATTCTTTCCCTAAGAAACAGGGAAAGGATCCCTCATCTCCAGCTAGGAGGCGGAAACGGGGCTCCCCTGGATATGTGCGGGACACCACATGCTTCCTCTCGAGTGGAGACGGGTATGTCGGGGAACTTCTTGAGTTGCAGCAAGGGTGTGAAGGACCCTTTGAAAGTTCCAGTGGTTAGACGTGATTGGCCTCGAGAAGCCTCAGCGGAAATGGGCCTCATCTTGCCTGGAGGGCAAAACCTCCTGGATTTTTTCGAGTTGCGGCAGGTGCTCTCGACTTACGAAGGGGACCTCAGGGACCCGCTCTGGTGGCCTCAGGAAAGGCCAGTCCCCATGCGAGTTCCTCGGGGGCCTCTCGGGATTCCTTTCCCGTCGATGCCGGGGCCTAAGACCTTGTGTGGAGTCGGGGCCGGAACCTGAGGATTCCTCTCCAGTGCTGACATGGATCTTGGGGTACTTCTGGAGTCTCCCCAGGGGAGTCAGTCCTCGTCTCGAATGCGAGCATGCACTTGCGCTTTCCTCCAGAGCGGTAGCAGGAGTGTCACGCAGTCCCGCGTGGATCAAAGGATCTATGGTTTTCCCTCGAGTCTTTCCCACGAGGCTTTCCCACGAGGCTTTCCCACAGGGCTGTCCCACGTGCACACGTGGTGGGAGTCGATCCTCGTCTTGAACGTCAATTCAGTGCAGGGAAAACAGGTTCCTCTGGAATGGACTGACACATCTGGGGGACTCTTGGAATGGTGGCATGACCCTGGAGTTCCTCTCGTCTTTCCTGTGGAGAGCGCCTCCTCTTGAGATGCGACGGGAACGCCGGGAATTCTTTCCCTACGAAACAGGGAAAGGATCCCTCATCTCGAGCTAGGAAGCGGAAACGGGGCTCCCCTGGATGTGTGCGGGACACCACGTGCTTCCTCTCAAGTGCAGACGGGTATGCCGGGGAACTTCTTGAGTTGCAGCAAGGGTGTGAAGGACCCTTTGGAAGTTCCAGTGGTTAGATGTGATTGGCCTCCAGAAGCCTCAGCGGAAATGGGCCTCATCTCGCCTGGAGGGCAAAACCTCCTGGATTTTCTCGAGTTGCGGCAGGTGCTCTCGACTTACGACGGGGACCTCAGGGACCCGCTCTGGTGGCCTCAGGACAGGCCAGTCCCCATGCGAGTTCCTCGGGGGCGTCTCGGGATTCCTCTCCCGTCGATGTCGGGGCCTAAGACCTTGTGTGGAGTCGGGGCCGGAACCTGAGGATTCCTCTCCAGTGCTGACATGGATCTTGGGGTACTTTTGGAGTCTCCCCAGGGGAGTCAGTCCTCGTCTCGAATGCGGACATGCACTTGCGCTTTCCTCCAGAGCGGTAGCAGCAGTGTCACGCAGTCCGCCGCGTGGATCAAAGGATCTATGGTTTTCCCTCGAGTCTTTCCCACGAGGCTTTCCCACGAGGCTTTCCCACAGGGCTGTCCCACGTGCACACGTGGTGGGAGTCGATCCTCGGCTTGAACGTCAAGGCAGTGCAGGGAAAACAGGTTCCTCTGGAATGGACTGACACATCTGGGGGACTCTTGGAATGGTGGCACGACCCTGGAGTTCCTCTCGCCTTTCCTGTGGAGAGCGCCTCCTCTTGAGATGCGACGGGAACGCCGGGAATTCTTTCCCTACGAAACAGGGAAAGGATCCCTCATCTCGAGCTAGGAGGCGGAAACGGGGCTCCCCTGGATGTGTGCGGGACACCACGTGCTGCCTCTCGAGTGCAGACGGGTATGTCGAGGAACTTCTTGAGTTGCAGCAAGGGTGTGAAGGACCCTTTGGAAGTTCCAGTGGTTAGATGTGATTGGCCTCGAGAAGCCTCAGCGGAAATGGGCCTCATCTCTCCTGGAGGGCAAAACCTCCTGGATTTTCTCGAGTTGCGGCAGGTGTTCTCGACTTACGACGGGGACCTCAGGGACCCGCTCTGGTGGCCTCAGGAAAGGCCAGTCCCCATGCGAGTTCCTCGGGGGCCTCTCGGGATTCCTCTCCCGTCGATGCCGGGGCCTAAGACCTTGTGTGGAGTCGGGGCCAGAACCTGAGGATTCCTCTCCAGTGCTGACATGGATCTTGGGGTACTTCTGGAGTCTCCCCAGGGGAGTCAGTCCTCGTCTCGAATGCGGGCATGCACTTGCGCTTTCCTCCTGAGCGGTAGCAGCAGTGTCACGCAGTCCGCCGCGTGGATCAAAGGATCTATGGTTTTCCCTCGAGTCTTTCCCACGAGCCTTTCCCACGAGGCTTTCCCACAGGGCTGTCCCACGTGCACACGTGGTGGGATTCGATCCTCGGCTTGAACGTCAAGGCAGTGCAGGGAAAACAGGTTCCTCTGGAATGGACTGACACATCTGGGGGACTCTTGGAATGGTGGCACGACCCTGGAGTTCCTCTCGCCTTTCCTGTGGAGAGCGCCTCCTCTTGAGATGCGAAGGGAACGCCGGGAATTCTCTCCCTACGAAACAGGGAAAGGATCCCTCATCTCGAGCTAGGAGGCGGAAACGGGGCTCCCCTGGATGTGTGCGGGACACCACGTGCTTCCTCTCGAGTGGAGACGGGTATTTCAGGGAACTTCTTGAGTTGCAGCAAGGGTGTGAAGGACCCTTTGGAAGTTCCAGTGGTTAGACGTGATTAGCCTCGAGAAGCCTCAGCGGAAATGGGCCTCATGTCGCCTGGAGGGCAAAACCTCCTGGATTTTCTCAAGTTGCGGCAGGGGCTCTAGACTTACGATGGGGACCTCAGGGACCCGCTCTGGTGGCCTCAGGAAAGGCCAGTCCCCATGCGAGTTCCTCGGGGGCCTCTCGGGATTCCTCTCCCGTCGATGCCGGGGCCTAAGACCTTGTGTGGAGTCGGGGCCGGAACCTGAGGATTCCTCTCCAGTGCTGACATGGATCTTGGGGTACTTCTGGAGTCTCCCCAGGGGAGTCAGTCCTCGTCTCGAATGCGGGCATGCACTTGCGCTTTCCTCCAGAGCGGTAGCAGCAGTGTCACGCAGTCCGCCGCGTGGATCAAAGGATCTATGGTTTTCCCTCGAGTCTTTCCCCCGAGGCTTTCCCACGAGGCTTTCCCACAGGGCTGTCTCACGTGCACACGTGGTGGGAGTCGATCCTCGGCTTGAACGTCAAGGCAGTGCAGGGAAAACAGGTTCCTCTGGAATGGACTGACTCATCTGGGGGACTCTTGGAATGGTGGCACGACCCTGGAGTTCCTCTCGCCTTTCCTGTGGAGAGCGCCTCCTCTTGAGATGCGACGGGAACGCCGGGAATTCTTTCCCTACGAAACAGGGAAAGGATCCCTCATCTCGAGCTAGGAGGCGGAAACGGGGCTCCCCTGGATGTGTGCGGGACACCACGTGCTTCCTCTCGAGTGCAGACGGGTATGTCGGGGAACTTCTTGAGTTGCAGCAAGGGTGTGAAGGACCCATTGGAAGTTCCAGTGGTTAGATGTGATTGGCCTCGAGAAGCCTCAGCGGAAATGGGCCTCATCTCGCCTGGAGGGCAAAACCTCCTGGATTTTCTCGAGTTGCGGCAGGTGCTCTCGACTTACGACGGGGACCTCAGGGACCCGCTCTGGTGGCCTCAGGAAAGGCCAGTCCCCATGCGAGTTCCTCGGGGGCCTCTCGGGATTCCTCTCCCGTCGATGCCGGGGCCTAAGACCTTGTGTGGAGTCGGGGCCGGAACCTGAGGATTCCTCTCCAGTGCTGACATGGATCTTGGGGTACTTCTGGAGTCTCCCCAGGGGAGTCAGTCCTCGTCTCGAATGCGGGCATGCACTTGCGCTTTCCTCCAGAGCGGTAGCAGCAGTGTCACGCAGTCCGCCGCGTGGATCAAAGGATCTATGGTTTTCCCTCGAGTCTTTCCCACGAGGCTTTCCCACGAGGCTTTCCCACAGGGCTGTCCCACGTGCACACGTGGTGGGAGTCGATCCTCGGCTTGAACGTCAAGGCAGTGCAGGGAAAACATGTTCCTCTGGAATGGACTGACACATCTGGGGGACTCTTGGAATGGTGTCACGACCCTGGAGTTCCTCTCGCCTTTCCTGTGGAGAGCGCCTCCTCTTGAGATGCGGCGGGAACGCCGGGAATTCTTTCCCTATGAAACAGGGAAAGGATCCCTCATCTCGAGCTAGGAGGCGGAAACGGGGCTCCCCTGGATGTGTGCGGGACCCACGTGCTTCCTCTCGAGTGGAGACGGGTATGTCGGGGAACTTCTTGAGTTGCAGCAAGGGTGTGAAGGACCCTTTGGAAGTTCCAGTGGTTAGACGTGATTGGCCTCGAGAAGCCTCAGCGGAAATGGGCCTCATCTTGCCTGGAGGGCAAAACCTCCTGGATTTTCTCGAGTTGCGGCAGGTGCTCTCGACTTACGACGGGGACCTCAGGGACCCGCTCTGGTGGCCTCAGGAAAGGCCAGTCCCCATGCGAGTTCCTCGGGGGCATCTCGGGATTCCTCTCCCGTCGATGCCGGGGCCTAAGACCTTGTGTGGAGACGGGGCCGGAACCTGAGGATTCCTCTCCAGTGCTGACATGGATCTTGGGGTACTTCTGGAGTCTCCCCAGGGGAGTCAGTCCTCGTCTCGAATGCGAGCATGCACATGCGCTTTCCTCCAGAGTGGTAGCAGCAGTGTCACGCAGTCCGCCGCGTGGATCAAAGGATCTATGGTTTTCCCTCGAGTCTTTCCCCCGAGGCTTTCCCACGAGGCTTTCCCACAGGGCTGTCTCACGTGCACACGTGGTGGGAGTCGATCCTCGGCTTGAACGTCAATACAGTGCAGGGAAAACTGGTTCCTCTGGAATGGACTGACACATCTGGGGGACTCTTGGAATGGTGGCATGACCCTGGAGTTCCTCTCGCCTTTCCTGTGGAGAGCGCCTCCTCTTGAGATGCGACGGGAACGCCGGGAATTCTTTCCCTACAAAACAGGAAAAGGATCCCTCATCTCGAGCTAGGAGGCGGAAACGGGGCTCCCCTGGATGTGTGCGGGACCCCACGTGCTTCCTCTCGAGTGGTGACGGGTATGTCGGGGAACTTCTTGAGTTGCAGCAATGGTGTGAAGGACCCTTTGGAAGTTCCAGTGGTTAGATGTGATTGGCCTCGAGAAGCCTCAGCGGAAATGGGCCTCATCTCGCCTGGAGGGCAAAACCTCCTGGATTTTCTCGAGTTGCGGCAGGTGCTCTCGACTTACGACGGGGACCTCAGGGACCCGCTCTGGTGGCCTCAGGAAAGGCCAGTCCCCATGCGAGTTCCTCGGGGGCCTCTCGGGATTCCTCTCCCGTCGATGCCGGGGCCTAAGACCTTGTGTGGAGTCGGGGCCGGAACCTGAGGATTCCTCTCCAGTGCTGACATGGATCTTGGGGTAATTCTGGAGTCTCCCCAGGGGAGTCAGTCCTCGTCTCGAATGCGGGCATGCATTGCGCTTTCTCCAGAGCGGTAGCAGCAGTGTCTCGCAGTCCGCCGCGTGGATCAAAGGATCTATGGTTTTCCCTCGAGTCTTTACCACGAGGCTTTCCCACGAGGCTTTCCCACAGGGCTGTCCCACGTGCACACGTGGTGGGAGTCGATCCTCGGCTTGAACGTCAAGGCAGTGCAGGGAAAACAGGTTCCTCTGGAATGGACTGACTCATCTGGGGGACTCTTGGAATGGTGGCACGACCCTGGAGTTCCTCTCGCCTTTCCTGTGGAAAGCGCCTCCTCTTGAAATGCGACGGGAACGCCGGGAATTCTTTCCCTACGAAACAGGGAAAGGATCCCTCATCTCGAGCTAGGAGGCGGAAACGGGGCTCCCCTGGATGTGTGCGGGAAACCACGTGCTTCCTCTCGAGTGCAGACGGGTATGTCGGGGAACTTCTTGAGTTGCAGCAAGGGTGTGAAGGACCCATTGGAAGTTCCAGTGGTTAGATGTGATTGGCCTCGAGAAGCCTCAGCGGAAATGGGCCTCATCTCGCCTGGAGGGCAAAACCTCCTGGATTTTCTCGAGTTGCGGCAGGTGCTCTCGACTTACGACGGGGACCTCAGGGACCCGCTCTGGTGGCCTCAGGAAAGGCCAGTCCCCATGCGAGTTCCTCGGGGGCCTCTCGGGATTCCTCTCCCGTCGATGCCGGGGCCTAAGACCTTGTGTGGAGTCGGGGCCGGAACCTGAGGATTCCTCTCCAGTGCTGACATGGATCTTGGGGTACTTCTGGAGTCTCCCCAGGGGAGTCAGTCCTCGTCTCGAATGCGGGCATGCACTTGCGCTTTCCTCCAGAGCGGTAGCAGCAGTGTCACGCAGTCCGCCGCGTGGATCAAAGGATCTATGGTTTTCCCTCGAGTCTTTCCCACGAGGCTTTCCCACGAGGCTTTCCCACAGGGCTGTCCCACGTGCACACGTGGTGGGAGTCGATCCTCGGCTTGAACGTCAAGGCAGTGCAGGGAAAACATGTTCCTCTGGAATGGACTGACACATCTGGGGGACTCTTGGAATGGTGTCACGACCCTGGAGTTCCTCTCGCCTTTCCTGTGGAGAGCGCCTCCTCCTGAGATGCGGCGGGAACGCCGGGAATTCTTTCCCTATGAAACAGGGAAAGGATCCCTCATCTCGAGCTAGGAGGCGGAAACGGGGCTCCCCTGGATGTGTGCGGGACCCATGTGCTTCCTCTCGAGTGGAGACGGGTATGTCGGGGAACTTCTTGAGTTGCAGCAAGGGTGTGAAGGACCCTTTGGAAGTTCCAGTGGTTAGACGTGATTAGCCTCGAGAAGCCTCAGCGGAAATGGGCCTCATCTCGCCTGGAGGGCAAAACCTCCTGGATTTTCTCGAGTTGCGGCAGGTGCTCTCGACTTACGACGGGGACCTCAGGGACCCGCTCTGGTGGCCTCAGGAAAGGCCAGTCCCCATGCGAGTTCCTCGGGGGCCTCTCGGGATTCCTCTCACGTCGATGCCGGCGCCTAAGACCTTGTGTGGAATCGGGGCCGGAACCTGAGGATTCCTCTCCAGTGCTGACATGGATCTTGGGGTATTTCTGGAGTCTCCCCAGGGGAGTCAGTCCTAGTCTCGAATGCGGGCATGCACATGCGCTTTCCTCCAGAGCGGTAGCAGCAGTGTCACGCAGTCCGCCGCGTGGATCAAAGGATCCATGGTTTTCCCTCGAGTCTTTCCCACAGGGCTGTCCCACGTGCACACGTGGTGGGAGTCGATCCTCGGCTTGAACGTCAAGGCAGTGCAGGGAAAACAGGTTCCTCTGGAATGGACTGACACATCTGGGGGACTCTTGGAATGGTGGCACGACCCTGGAGTTCCTCTCCCCTTTCCTGTGGAGAGCGCCTCCTCTTGAGATGCGACGGGAACGCCGGGAATTCTTTCCCTACGAAACAGGGAAAGGATCCCTCATCTCGAGCTAGGAGGCGGAAACGGGGCTCCCCTGGATGTGTGCGGGACCCACGTGCTTCCTCTCGAGTGGAGACGGGTATGTCGGGGAACTTCTTGAGTTACAGCAATGGTGTGAAGGACCCTTTGGAAGTTCCAGTGGTTAGACGTGATTAGCCTCGAGAAGCCTCAGCGGAAATGGGCCTCATCTCGCCTGGAGGGCAAAACCTCCTGGATTTTCTCGAGTTGCGGCAGGTGCTCTCGACTTACGACGGGGACCTCAGGGACCCGCTCTGGTGGCCTCAGGAAAGGCCAGTCCCCATGCGAGTTCCTCGGGGGCCTCTCGGGATTCCTCTCCCGTCGATGCCGGGGCCTAAGACCTTGTGTGGAGTCGGGGCCGGAACCTGAGGATTCCTCTCCAGTGCTGACATGGATCTTGGGGTACTTCTGGAGTCTCCCCAGGGGAGTCAGTCCTCGTCTCGAATGCGGGCATGCACTTGCGCTTTCCTCCAGAGCGGTAGCAGCAGTGTCACGCAGTCCGCCGCGTGGATCAAAGGATCTATGGTTTTCCCTCGAGTCTTTCCCACGAGGCTTTCCCACGAGGCTTTCCCACAGGGCTGTCCCACGTGCACACGTGGTGGGAGTCGATCCTCGGCTTGAACGTCAAGGCAGTGCAGGGAAATCAGGTTCCTCTGGAATGGACTGACTCATCTGGGGGACTCTTGGAATGGTGGCACGACGCTGGAGTTCCTCTCGCCATTCCTGTGGAGAGCGCCTCCTCTTGAGATGCGACGGGAACGCCGGGAATTCTTTCCCTACGAAACAGGGAAAGGATCCCTCATCTCGAGCTAGGAGGCGGAAACGGGGCTCCCCTGGATGTGTGCGGGACCCACGTGCTTCCTCTCGAGTGGAGACGGGTATGTCGGGGAACTTCTTGAGTTGCAGCAAGGGTGTGAAGGACCCTTTGGAAGTTCCAGTTGTTAGACGTGATTAGCCACGAGAAGCCTCAGCGGAAATGGGCCTCATCTCGCCTGGAGGGCAAAACCTCCTGGATTTTCTCGAGTTGCGGCAGGTGCTCTCGACTTACAACGGGGACCTCAGGGAACCGCTCTGGTGGCCTCAGGAAAGGCCAGTCCCCATGCGAGTTCCTCGGGGGCGTCTCGGGATTCCTCTCCCGTCGATGCCGGGGCCTAAGACCTTGTGTGGAGTCGGGGCCGGAACCTGAGGATTCCTCTCCAGTGCTGACATGGATCTTGGGGTACTTCTGGAGTCTCCCCAGGGGAGTCAGTCCTCGTCTCGAATGCGGGCATGCATTGCGCTTTCCTCCAGAGCGGTAGCAGCAGTGTCTCGCATTCCGCCGCGTAGATAAAGGATCTATGGTTTTCCCTCGAGTCTTTCCCATGAGGCTTTCCCACGAGGCTTTCCCACAGGGCTGTCCCACGTGCACACGTGTTGGGAGTCGATCCTCGGCTTGAACGTCAAGGCAGTGCAGGGAAAACAGGTTCCTCTGGAATGGACTGACACATCTGGGGGACTCTTGGAATGGTGGCACGACCCTGGAGTTCCTCTCGACTTTCCTGTGGAGAGCGCCTCCTCTTGAGATGCGACGGGAACGCCGGGAATTCTTTCCCTACAAACCAGGGAAAGGATCCCTCATCTCGAGCTAGGAGGCGGAAACGGGGCTCCCCTGGATGTGTGCGGGACACCACGTGCTTCCTCTCGAGTGGAGTCGGGTATGTCGGGGAACTTCTTGAGTTGCAGCAAGGGTGTGAAGGACCCTTTGGAAGTTCCAGTGGTTAGATGTGATTGGCCTCGAGAAGCCTCAGCGGAAATGGGCCTCATCTCGCCTGGAGGGCAAAACCTCCTGGATTATTTCGAGTTGCGGCAGGTGCTCTCGACTTACGACGGGGACCTCAGGGACCCGCTCTGGTGGCCTCAGGAAAGGCCAGTCCCCATGCGAGTTCCTCGGGGGCCACGTGCACACGTGGTGGGAGTCGATCCTCGGCTTGAACGTCAAGGCAGTGCAGGGAAAACAGTGGAGGAACAGTGTGAGTTCCTCGGGGGCGTCTCGGGATTCCTCTCCCGTCGATGCCGGAGACTAAGACCTTGTGTGGAGTCGGGGCCGGAACCTGAGGATTCCTCTCCAGTACTGACATGGATCTTGGGGTACTTCTGGAGTCTCCCCAGGGGAGTCAGTCCTCGTCTCGAATGCGGGCATGCACTTGCGCTTTCCTCCAGAGCGGTAGCAGCAGTGTCACGCTGTCCGCCGCGTGGATCAAAGGATCTATGGTTTTCCCTCGAGTCTTTCCCACGAGGCTTTCCCACGAGGCTTTCCCACAGGGCTGTCCCACGTGCACACGTGGTGGGAGTCGATCCTCGGCTTGAACGTCAAGGCAGTGCAGGGAAAACAGGTTCCTCTGGAATGGACTGACACATCTGGGGGACTCTTGGAATGGTGTCTCGACCCTGGAGTTTCTCTCGCCTTTCCTGTGGAGAGCACCTCCTCTTGAGATGCGACGGGAACGCCGGGAATTCTTTCCCTACGAACCAGGGAAAGGATCCCTCATCTCGAGCTAGGAGGCGGAAACGGGGCTCCCCTGGATGTGTGCGGGACCCACGTGCTTCCTCTCGAGTGGAGACGGGTATGTCGGGGAACTTCTTGAGTTGCAGCAAGGGTGTGAAGGACCCTTTGGAAGTTCCAGTGGTTAGACGTGATTAGCCTCGAGAAGCCTCAGCGGAAATGGGCCTCATCTCGCCTGGAGGGCAAAACCTCCTGGATTTTCTCGAGTTGTGGCAGGTGCTCTCGACTTACGACGTTGACCTCAGGGAACCGCTCTGGTGGCCTCAGGAAAGGCCAGTCCCCATGCAAGTTCCTCGGGGGCGTCTCGGGATTCCTCTCCCGTCGATGCCGGGGCCTAAGACCTTGTGTGGAGTCGGGGCCGGAACCTGAGGATTCCTCTCCAGTGCTGACATGGATCTTGGGGTACTTCTGGAGTCTCCCCAGGGGAGTCAGTCCTCGTCTCGAATGCGGGCATGCATTGCGCTTTCCTCCAGAGCGGTAGCAGCAGTGTCACGCAGTCCGCCGCGTAGATCAAAGGATCTATGGTTTTCCCTCGAGTCTTTCCCACGAGGCTTTCCCACGAGGCTTTCCCACAGGGCTGTCCCACGTGCACACGTGGTGGGAGTCGATCCTCGGCATGAACGTCAAGGCAGTGCAGGGAAAACAGGTTCCTCTGGAATGGACTGACACATCTGGGGGACTCTTGGAATGGTGGCACGACCCTGGAGTTCCTCTCGCCTTTCCTGTGGAGAGCGCCTCCTCTTGAGATGCGACGGGAACGCCGGGAATTCTTTCCCTACGAAACAGGGAAAGGATCCCTCATCTCGAGCTAGGAGGCGGAAACGGGGCTCCCCTGGATGTGTGCGGGACACCACGTGCTTCCTCTCGAGTGGAGACGGGTATGTCGGGAAACTTCTTGAGTTGCAGCAAGTGTGTGAAGGACCCTTTGGAAGTTCCAGTGGTTAGATGTGGTTGGCCTCGAGAAGCCTCAGCGGAAATGGGCCTCATCTCGCCTGGAGGGCAAAACCTCCTGGATTTTCTCGAGTTGCGGCAGGTGCTCTCGACTTACGACGGGGACCTCAGGGACCCGCTCTGGTGGCCTCAGGAAAGGCCAGTCCCCATGCGAGTTCCTCGGGGGCCTCTCGGGATTCCTCTCCCGTCGATGCCGGGGCCTAAGACCTTGTGTGGAGTCGGGGCCGGAACCTGAGGATTCCTCTCCAGTACTGACATGGATCTTGGGGTACTTCTGGAGTCTCCCCAGGGGAGTCAGTCCTCGTCTCGAATGCGGGCATGCACTTGCGCTTTCCTCCAGAGCGGTAGTAGCAGTGTCACTCAGTCCGCCGCGTGGATCAAAGGATCTATGGTTTTCCCTCGAGTGTTTCCCACGAGTCTTTCCCACGAGGCTTTCCCACAGGGCTGTCCCACGTGCACACGTGGTGGGAGTCGATCCTCGGCTTGAACGTCAAGGCAGTGCAGGGAAAACAGGTTCCTCTGGAATGGACTGACACATCCGGGGGACTCTTGGAATGGTGTCACGACCCTGGAGTTCCTCTCGCCTTTCCTGTGGAGAGCACCTCCTCTTGAGATGCGACGGGAACGCCGGGAATTCTTTCCCTACGAAACAGGGAAAGGATCCCTCATCTCGAGCTAGGAGGCGGAAACGGGGCTCCCCTGGATGTGTGCGGGACCCCACGTGCTTCCTCTCGAGTGGAGACGGGTATGTCGGGGAACTTCTTGAGTTGCAGCAAGGGTGTGAAGGATCCTTTGGAAGTTCCAGTGGTTAGACGTGATTGGCCTCGAGAAGCCTCAGCGGAAATGGGCCTCATCTCGCCTGGAGGGCAAAACCTCCTGGATTTTCTCAAGTTGCGGCAGGTGCTCTCGACTTACGACGGGGACCTCAGGGACCCGCTCTGGTGGCCTCAGGAAAGGCCATTCCCCATGCGAGTTCCTCGGGGGCCTCTCGGGATTCCTCTCCCGTCGATGCCGGGGCCTAAGACCTTGTGTGGAGTCGGGGCCGGAACCTGAGGATTCCTCTCCAGTGCTGACATGGATCTTGGGGTAATTCTGGAGTCTCCCCAGGGGAGTCAGTCCTCGTCTCGAATGCGGGCATGCATTGCGCTTTCTCCAGAGCGGTAGCAGCAGTGTCTCGCAGTCCGCCGCGTGGATCAAAGGATCTATGGTTTTCCCTCGAGTCTTTACCACGAGGCTTTCCCACGAGGCTTTCCCACAGGGCTGTCCCACGTGCACACGTGGTGGGAGTCGATCCTCGGCTTGAACGTCAAGGCAGTGCAGGGAAAACAGGTTCCTCTGGAATGGACTGACTCATCTGGGGGACTCTTGGAATGGTGGCACGACCCTGGAGTTCCTCTCGCCTTTCCTGTTGAAAGCGCCTCCTCTTGAGATGCGACGGGAACGCCGGGAATTCTTTCCCTACGAAACAGGGAAAGGATCCCTCATCTCGAGCTAGGAGGCGGAAACGGGGCTCCCCTGGATGTGTGCGGGACACCACGTGCTTCCTCTCGAGTGCAGACGGGTATGTCGGGGAACTTCTTGAGTTGCAGCAAGGGTGTGAAGGACCCATTGGAAGTTCCAGTGGTTAGATGTGATTGGCCTCGAGAAGCCTCAGCGGAAATGGGCCTCATCTCGCCTGGAGGGCAAAACCTCCTGGATTTTCTCGAGTTGCGGCAGGTGCTCTCGACTTACGACGGGGACCTCAGGGACCCGCTCTGGTGGCCTCAGGAAAGGCCAGTCCCCATGCGAGTTCCTCGGGGGCCTCTCGGGATTCCTCTCCCGTCGATGCCGGGGCCTAAGACCTTGTGTGGAGTCGGGGCCGGAACCTGAGGATTCCTCTCCAGTGCTGACATGGATCTTGGGGTACTTCTGGAGTCTCCCCAGGGGAGTCAGTCCTCGTCTCGAATGCGGGCATGCACTTGCGCTTTCCTCCAGAGCGGTAGCAGCAGTG
Source organism: Ovis canadensis (assembly GCF_042477335.2). Lineage (NCBI taxonomy): Eukaryota > Metazoa > Chordata > Mammalia > Artiodactyla > Bovidae > Ovis > Ovis canadensis. The sequence goes on from NC_091262.1 coordinate 10,939,978, forward strand.
TCACGCAGTCCGCCGCGTGGATCAAAGGATCTATGGTTTTCCCTCGAGTCTTTCCCACGAGGCTTTCCCACGAGGCTTTCCCACAGGGCTGTCCCACGTGCACACGTGGTGGGAGTCGATCCTCGGCTTGAACGTCAAGGCAGTGCAGGGAAAACATGTTCCTCTGGAATGGACTGACACATCTGGGGGACTCTTGGAATGGTGTCACGACCCTGGAGTTCCTCTCGCCTTTCCTGTGGAGAGCGCCTCCTCCTGAGATGCGGCGGGAACGCCGGGAATTCTTTCCCTATGAAACAGGGAAAGGATCCCTCATCTCGAGCTAGGAGGCGGAAACGTGGCTCCCCTGGATGTGTGCGGGACCCATGTGCTTCCTCTCGAGTGGAGACGGGTATGTCGGGGAACTTCTTGAGTTGCAGCAAGGGTGTGAAGGACCCTTTGGAAGTTCCAGTGGTTAGACGTGATTAGCCTCGAGAAGCCTCAGCGGAAATGGGCCTCATCTCGCCTGGAGGGCAAAACCTCCTGGATTTTCTCGAGTTGCGGCAGGTGCTCTCGACTTACGACGGGGACCTCAGGGAACCGCTCTGGTGGCCTCAGGAAAGGCCAGTCCCCATGCGAGTTCCTCGGGGGCCTCTCGGGATTCCTCTCACGTCGATGCCGGCGCCTAAGATCTTGTGTGGAATCGGGGCCGGAACCTGAGGATTCCTCTCCAGTGCTGACATGGATCTTGGGGTATTTCTGGAGTCTCCCCAGGGGAGTCAGTCCTAGTCTCGAATGCGGGCATGCACATGCGCTTTCCTCCAGAGCGGTAGCAGCAGTGTCACGCAGTCCGCCGCGTGGATCAAAGGATCCATGGTTTTCCCTCGAGTCTTTCCCACAGGGCTGTCCCACGTGCACACGTGGTGGGAGTCGATCCTCGGCTTGAACGTCAAGGCAGTGCAGGGAAAACAGGTTCCTCTGGAATGGACTGACACATCTGGGGGACTCTTGGAATGGTGGCACGACCCTGGAGTTCCTCTCCCCTTTTCTGTGGAGAGCGCCTCCTCTTGAGATGCGACGGGAACGCCGGGAATTCTTTCCCTACGAAACAGGGAAAGGATCCCTCATCTCGAGCTAGGAGGCGGAAACGGGGCTCCCCTGGATGTGTGCGGGACCCACGTGCTTCCTCTCGAGTGGAGACGGGTATGTCGGGGAACTTCTTGAGTTACAGCAATGGTGTGAAGGACCCTTTGGAAGTTCCAGTGGTTAGACGTGATTAGCCTCGAGAAGCCTCAGCGGAAATGGGCCTCATCTCGCCTGGAGGGCAAAACCTCCTGGATTTTCTCGAGTTGCGGCAGGTGCTCTCGACTTACGACGGGGACCTCAGGGACCCGCTCTGGTGGCCTCAGGAAAGGCCAGTCCCCATGCGAGTTCCTCGGGGGCCTCTCGGGATTCCTCTCCCGTCGATGCCGGGGCCTAAGACCTTGTGTGGAGTCGGGGCCGGAACCTGAGGATTCCTCTCCAGTGCTGACATGGATCTTGGGGTACTTCTGGAGTCTCCCCAGGGGAGTCAGTCCTCGTCTCGAATGCGGGCATGCACTTGCGCTTTCCTCCAGAGCGGTAGCAGCAGTGTCACGCAGTCCGCCGCGTGGATCAAAGGATCTATGGTTTTCCCTCGAGTCTTTCCCACGAGGCTTTCCCACGAGGCTTTCCCACAGGGCTGTCCCACGTGCACACGTGGTGGGAGTCGATCCTCGGCTTGAACGTCAAGGCAGTGCAGGGAAAACAGGTTCCTCTGGAATGGACTGACTCATCTGGGGGACTCTTGGAATGGTGGCACGACGCTGGAGTTCCTCTCGCCATTCCTGTGGAGAGCGCCTCCTCTTGAGATGCGACGGGAACGCCGGGAATTCTTTCCCTACGAAACAGGGAAAGGATCCCTCATCTCGAGCTAGGAGGCGGAAACGGGGCTCCCCTGGATGTGTGCGGGACCCACGTGCTTCCTCTCGAGTGGAGACGGGTATGTCGGGGAACTTCTTGAGTTGCAGCAAGGGTGTGAAGGACCCTTTGGAAGTTCCAGTGGTTAGACGTGATTAGCCACGAGAAGCCTCAGCGGAAATGGGCCTCATCTCGCCTGGAGGGCAAAACCTCCTGGATTTTCTCGAGTTGCGGCAGGTGCTCTCGACTTACAACGGGGACCTCAGGGAACCGCTCTGGTGGCCTCAGGAAAGGCCAGTCCCCATGCGAGTTCCTCGGGGGCGTCTCGGGATTCCTCTCCCGTCGATGCCGGGGCCTAAGACCTTGTGTGGAGTCGGGGCCGGAACCTGAGGATTCCTCTCCAGTGCTGACATGGATCTTGGGGTACTTCTGGAGTCTCCCCAGGGGAGTCAGTCCTCGTCTCGAATGCGGGCATGCATTGCGCTTTCCTCCAGAGCGGTAGCAGCAGTGTCTCGCATTCCACCGCGTAGATAAAGGATCTATGGTTTTCCCTCGAGTCTTTCCCATGAGGCTTTCCCACGAGGCTTTCCCACAGGGCTGTCCCACGTGCACACGTGGTGGGAGTCGATCCTCGGCTTGAACGTCAAGGCAGTGCAGGGAAAACAGGTTCCTCTGGAATGGACTGACACATCTGGGGGACTCTTGGAATGGTGGCACGACCCTGGAGTTCCTCTCGACTTTCCTGTGGAGAGCGCCTCCTCTTGAGATGCGACGGGAACGCCGGGAATTCTTTCCCTACGAACCAGGGAAAGGATCCCTCATCTCGAGCTAGGAGGCGGAAACGGGGCTCCCCTGGATGTGTGCGGGACACCACGTGCTTCCTCTCGAGTGGAGTCGGGTATGTCGGGGAACTTCTTGAGTTGCAGCAAGGGTGTGAAGGACCCTTTGGAAGTTCCAGTGGTTAGATGTGATTGGCCTCGAAAAGCCTCAGCGGAAATGGGCCTCATCTCGCCTGGAGGGCAAAACCTCCTGGATTATTTCGAGTTGCGGCAGGTGCTCTCGACTTACGACGGGGACCTCAGGGACCCGCTCTGGTGGCCTCAGGAAAGGCCAGTCCCCATGCGAGTTCCTCGGGGGCCACGTGCACACGTGGTGGGAGTCGATCCTCGGCTTGAACGTCAAGGCAGTGCAGGGAAAACAGTGGAGGAACAGTGTGAGTTCCTCGGGGGCGTCTCGGGATTCCTCTCCCGTCGATGCCGGAGACTAAGACCTTGTGTGGAGTCGGGGCCGGAACCTGAGGATTCCTCTCCAGTACTGACATGGATCTTGGGGTACTTCTGGAGTCTCCCCAGGGGAGTCAGTCCTCGTCTCGAATGCGGGCATGCATTGCGCTTTCCTCCAGAGCGGTAGCAGCAATGTCACGCAGTCCGCCGCGTAGATCAAAGGATCTATCGTTTTCCCTCGAGTCTTTCCCACGAGGCTTTCCCACGAGGCTTTCCCACAGGGCTGTCCCACGTGCACACGTGGTGGGAGTCGATCCTCGGCTTGACCGTCAAGGCAGTGCAGGGAAAACAGGTTCCTCTGGAATGGACTGACACATCTGGGGGACTCTTGGAATGGTGTCTCGACCCTGGAGTTCCTCTCGCCTTTCCTGTGGAGAGCGCCTCCTCTTGAGATGCGACGGGAACGCCGGGAATTCTTTCCCTACGAAACAGGGAAAGGATCCCTCATCTCGAGCTAGGAGGCGGAAACGGGGCTCCCCTGGATGTGTGCGGGACCCACGTGCTTCCTCTCGAGTGGAGACGGGTATGTCGGGGAACTTCTTGAGTTGCAGCAAGGGTGTGAAGGACCCTTTGGAAGTTCCAGTGGTTAGACGTGATTAGCCTCGAGAAGCCTCAGCGGAAATGGGCCTCATCTCGCCTGGAGGGCAAAACCTCCTGGATTTTCTCGAGTTGTGGCAGGTGCTCTCGACTTACGACGGGGACCTCAGGGAACCGCTCTGGTGGCCTCAGGAAAGGCCAGTCCCCATGCAAGTTCCTCGGGGGCGTCTCGGGATTCCTCTCCCGTCGATGCCGGGGCCTAAGACCTTGTGTGGAGTCGGGGCCGGAACCTGAGGATTCCTCTCCAGTGCTGACATGGATCTTGGGGTACTTCTGGAGTCTCCCCAGGGGAGTCAGTCCTCGTCTCGAATGCGGGCATGCATTGCGCTTTCCTCCAGAGCGGTAGCAGCAGTGTCACGCAGTCCGCCGCGTAGATCAAAGGATCTATGGTTTTCCCTCGAGTCTTTCCCACGAGGCTTTCCCACGAGGCTTTCCCACAGGGCTGTCCCACGTGCACACGTGGTGGGAGTCGATCCTCGGCTTGAACGTCAAGGCAGTGCAGGGAAAACAGGTTCCTCTGGAATGGACTGACACATCTGGGGGACTCTTGGAATGGTGGCACGACCCTGGAGTTCCTCTCGCCTTTCCTGTGGAGAGCGCCTCCTCTTGAGATGCGACGGGAACGCCGGGAATTCTTTCCCTACGAAACAGGGAAAGGATCCCTCATCTCGAGCTAGGAGGCGGAAACGGGGCTCCCCTGGATGTGTGCGGGACCCCACGTGCTTCCTCTCGAGTGCAGACGGGTATGTCGGGGAACTTCTTGAGTTGCAGCAAGGGTGTGAAGGACCCTTTGGAAGTTCCAGTGGTTAGACGTGATTGGCCTCGAGAAGCCTCAGCGGAAATGGGCCTCATCTCGCCTGGAGGGCAAAACCTCCTGGATTTTCTCGAGTTGCGGCAGGTGCTCTCGACTTACGACGGGGACCACAGGGACCCGCTCTGGTGGCCTCAGGAAAGGCCAGTCCCCAGGCGAGTTCCTCGGGGGCGTCTCGGGATTCCTCTCCCGTCGATGCCGGGTTATAAGACCTTGTGTGGAGTCGGGGCCGGAACCTGAGGATTCCTCTCCAGTGCTGACATGGATCTTGGGGTACTTCTGGAGTCTCCCCAGGGGAGTCAGTCCTCGTCTCGAATGCGGGCATGCACTTGCGCTTTCCTCCAGAGCGGTAGCAGCAGTGTCACGCAGTCCGCCGCTGGAGCAAAGGATCTATGGTTTTCCCTCGAGTCTTTCCCACGAGGCTTTCCCACGAGGCTTTCCCACAGGGCTGTCCCACGTGCACACGTGGTGGGAGTCGATCCTCGGCTTGAACGTCAAGGCAGTGCAGGGAAAACAGGTTCCTCTGGAATGGACTGACACATCTGGGGGACTCTTGGAATGGTGGCACGACCCTGGAGTTCCTCTCGCCTTTCCTGTGGAGAGCGCCTCCTCTTGAGATGCGACGGGAACGCCGGGAATTCTTTCCGTATGAAACAGGGAAAGGATCCCTCATCTCGAGCTAGGAGGCGGAAACGGGGCTCCCCTGGATGTGTGCGGGACACCACGTGCTTCCTCTCGAGTGGAGACGGGTATGTCGGGGAACTTCTTGAGTTGCAGCAATGGTGTGAAGGACCCTTTGGAAGTTCCAGTGGTTAGACGTGATTGGCCTCGAGAAGCCTCAGCGGAAATGGGCCTCATCTCGCCTGGAGGGCAAAACCTCCTGGATTTTCTCGAGTTGCGGCAGGTGCTCTCGACTTACGACGGGGACCTCAGGGACCCGCTCTGGTGGCCTCAGGAAAGGCCAGTCCCCATGCGAGTTCCTCGGGGGCGTCAAGGGATTCCTCTCCCGTCGATGCCGGAGCCTAAGACCTTGTGTGGAGTCGGGGCCGGAACCTGAGGATTCCCCTCCAGTGCTGACATGGATCTTGGGGTACTTCTGGAGTCTCCCCAGGTGAGTCAGTCCTCGTCTCGAATGCGGGCATGCATTGCGCTTTCCTCCAGAGCGGTAGCAGCAGTGTCACGCAGTCTGCCGCGTGGATCAAAGGATCTATGGTTTTCCCTCGAGTCTTTCCCACGAGGCTTTCCCACGAGGCTTTCCCACAGGGCTGTCCCACGTGCACACGTGGTGGGAGTCGATCCTCGGCTTGAACGTCAAGGCAGTGCAGGGAAAACAGGTTCCTCTGGAATGGACTGACACATCTGGGGGACTCTTGGAATTGTGGCACGACCCTGGAGTTCCTCTCGCCTTTCCTGTGGAGAGCGCCTCCTCTTGAGATGCGACGGGAACGCCGGGAATTCTTTCTCTACGAAACAGGGAAAGGATCCCTCATCTCGAGCTAGGAGGCGGAAACGGATCTCCCCTGGATGTGTGCGGGACACCACGTGCTTCCTCTCGAGTGGAGACGGGTATGTCGGGGAACTTCTTGAGTTGCAGCAAGTGTGTGAAGGACCCTTTGGAAGTTCCAGTGGTTAGATGTGGTTGGCCTCGAGAAGCCTCAGCGGAAATGGGCCTCATCTCGCCTGGAGGGCAAAACCTCCTGGATTTTCTCGAGTTGCGGCAGGTGCTCTCGACTTACGACGGGGACCTCAGGGACCCGCTCTGGTGGCCTCAGGAAAGGCCAGTCCCCATGCGAGTTCCTCGGGGGCCTCTCGGGATTCCTCTCCCGTCGATGCCGGGGCCTAAGACCTTGTGTGGAGTCGGGGCCGGAACCTGAGGATTCCTCTCCAGTACTGACATGGATCTTGGGGTACTTCTGGAGTCTCCCCAGGGGAGTCAGTCCTCGTCTCGAATGCGGGCATGCACTTGCGCTTTCCTCCAGAGCGGTAGTAGCAGTGTCACTCAGTCCGCCGCGTGGATCAAAGGATCTATGGTTTTCCCTCGAGTGTTTCCCACGAGTCTTTCCCACGAGGCTTTCCCACAGGGCTGTCCCACGTGCACACGTGGTGGGAGTCGATCCTCGGCTTGAACGTCAAGGCAGTGCAGGGAAAACAGGTTCCTCTGGAATGGACTGACACATCCGGGGGACTCTTGGAATTGTGGCACGACCCTGGAGTTCCTCTCGCCTTTCCTGTGGAGAGCACCTCCTCTTGAGATGCGACGGGAACGCCGGGAATTCTTTCCCTACGAAACAGGGAAAGGATCCCTCATCTCGAGCTAGGAGGCGGAAACGGGGCTCCCCTGGATGTGTGCGGGACCCCACGTGCTTCCTCTCGAGTGGAGACGGGTATGTCGGGGAACTTCTTGAGTTGCAGCAAGGGTGTGAAGGACCCTTTGGAAGTTCCAGTGGTTAGACGTGATTGGCCTCGAGAAGCCTCAGCGGAAATGGGCCTCATCTCGCCTGGAGGGCAAAACCTCCTGGATTTTCTCGAGTTGCGGCAGGTGCTCTCGACTTACGACGGGGACCACAGGGACCCGCTCTGGTGGCCTCAGGAAAGGCCAGTCCCCAGGCGAGTTCCTCGGGGGCGTCTCGGGATTCCTCTCCCGTCGATGCCGGGTTCTAAGACCTTGTGTGGAGTCGGGGCCGGAACCTGAGGATTCCTCTCCAGTGCTGACATGGATCTTGGGGTACTTCTGGAGTCTCCCCAGGGGAGTCAGTCCTCGTCTCGAATGCGGGCATGCACTTGCGCTTTCCTCCAGAGCGGTAGCAGCAGTGTCACGCAGTCCGCCGCTGGAGCAAAGGATCTATGGTTTTCCCTCGAGTCTTTCCCACGAGGCTTTCCCACGAGGCTTTCCCACAGGGCTGTCCCACGTGCACACGTGGTGGGAGTCGATCCTCGGCTTGAACGTCAAGGCAGTGCAGGGAAAACAGGTTCCTCTGGAATGGACTGACACATCTGGGGGACTCTTGGAATGGTGGCACGACCCTGGAGTTCCTCTCGCCTTTCCTGTGGAGAGCGCCTCCTCTTGAGATGCGACGGGAACGCCGGGAATTCTTTCCGTATGAAACAGGGAAAGGATCCCTCATCTCGAGCTAGGAGGCGGAAACGGGGCTCCCCTGGATGTGTGCGGGACCCCAGGTGCTTCCTCTCGAGTGGAGACGGGTATGTCGGGGAACTTCTTGAGTTGCAGCAATGGTGTGAAGGACCCTTTGGAAGTTCCAGTGGTTAGACGTGATTGGCCTCGAGAAGCCTCAGCGGAAATGGGCCTCATCTCGCCTGGAGGGCAAAACCTCCTGGATTTTCTCGAGTTGCGGCAGGTGCTCTCGACTTACGACGGGGACCTCAGGGACCCGCTCTGGTGGCCTCAGGAAAGGCCAGTCCCCATGCGAGTTCCTCGGGGGCGTCAAGGGATTCCTCTCCCGTCGATGCCGGAGCCTAAGACCTTGTGTGGAGTCGGGGCCGGAACCTGAGGATTCCCCTCCAGTGCTGACATGGATCTTGGGGTACTTCTGGAGTCTCCCCAGGTGAGTCAGTCCTCGTCTCGAATGCGGGCATGCATTGCGCTTTCCTCCAGAGCGGTAGCAGCAGTGTCACGCAGTCTGCCGCGTGGATCAAAGGATCTATGGTTTTCCCTCGAGTCTTTCCCACGAGGCTTTCCCACGAGGCTTTCCCACAGGGCTGTCCCACGTGCACACGTGGTGGGAGTCGATCCTCGGCTTGAACGTCAAGGCAGTGCAGGGAAAACAGGTTCCTCTGGAATGGACTGACACATCTGGGGGACTCTTGGAATTGTGGCACGACCCTGGAGTTCCTCTCGCCTTTCCTGTGGAGAGCGCCTCCTCTTGAGATGCGACGGGAACGCCGGGAATTCTTTCTCTACGAAACAGGGAAAGGATCCCTCATCTCGAGCTAGGAGGCGGAAACGGGGCTCCCCTGGTTGTGTGCGGGACACCACGTGCTTCCTCTCGAGTGCAGACGGGTATGTCGGGGAACTTCTTGAGTTGCAGCAAGGGTGTGAAGGACCCTTTGGAAGTTCCAGTGGTTAGATGTGATTGGCCTCGAGAAGCCTCAGCGGAAATGGGCCTCATCTCGCCTGGAGGGCAAAACCTCCTGGATTTTCTCGAGTTGCGGCAGGTGCTCTGGACTTACGACGGGGACCTCAGGGACCCGCTCTGGTGGCCTCAGGAAAGGCCAGTCCCCATGCGAGTTCCTCGGGGGCGTCTCGGGATTCCTCTCCCGTCGATGCCGGGGCCTAAGACCTTGTGTGGAGTCGGGGCCGGAACCTGAGAATTCCTCTCCAGTGCTGACATGGATCTGGGGTACTTCTGGAGTCTCCCCAGGGGAGTCAGTCCTCGTCTCGAATGCGGGCATGCACTTGCGCTTTCCTCCAGAGCGGTAGCAGCAGTGTCACGCAGTCCGCCGCGTGGATCAAAGGATCTATGGTTTTCCCTCGAGTCTTTCCCACGAGGCTTTCCCACGAGGCTTTCCCACAGGGCTGTCCCACGTGCACACGTGGTGGGAGTCGATCCTCGCCTGGAACGTCAAGGCAGTGCAGGGAAAACAGGTTCCTCTGGAATGGACTGACACATCTGGGGGACTCTTGGAATGGTGGCATGACCCTGGAGTTCCTCTCGCCTTTCCTGTGGAGAGCGCCTCCTCTTGAGATGCGACGGGAACGCCGGGAATTCATTCCCTACGAAACAGGGAAAGGATCCCTCATCTCGAGCTAGGAGGCGGCAACGGGGCTCCCCTGGATGTGTGCGGGACCCCACGTGCTTCCTCTCGAGTGGAGACGGTTATGTCAGGGAACTTCTTGAGTTGCAGCAATGGTGTGAAGGACCCTTTGGAAGTTCCAGTGGTTAGATGTGATTGGCCTCGAGAAGCCTCAGCGGAAATGGGCCTCATCTCGCCTGGAGGGCAAAACCTCCTGGATTTTCTCGAGTTGCGGCAGGTGCTCTCGACTTACGACGGGGACCTCAGGGACCCGCTCTGGTGGCCTCAGGAAAGGCCAGTCCCCATGCGAGTTCCTCGGGTGCCTCTCGGGATTCCTCTCCCGTCGATGCCGGGGCCTAAGACCTTGTGTGGAGTCGGGGCCGGAACCTGAGGATTCCTCTCCAGTGCTGACATGGATCTTGGGGTACTTCTGGAGTCTCCCCAGGGGAGTCAGTCCTCGTCTCGAATGCGGGCATGCACTTGCGCTTTCCTCCAGAGCGTAGCAGCAGTGTCACGCAGTCCGCCGCATGGATCAAAGGATCTATGGTTTTCCCTCGAGTCTTCCCACGAGGCTTTCCCACGAGGCTTTCCCACAGGGCTGTCCCACGTGCACACGTGGTGGGAGTCGATCCTCGGCTTGAACGTCAAGGCAGTGCAGGGAAAACAGGTTCCTCTGCAATGGACTGACACATCTGGGGGACTCTTGGAATGGTGTCACGACCCTGGAGTTCCTCTCGCCTTTCCTTTGGAGAGCGCCTCCTCTTGAGATGCGACGGGAACGCCGGGAATTCTTTCCCTACGAAACAGGGAAAGGATCCCTCATCTCGAGCTAGGAGGCGGAAACAGGGCTCCCCTGGATGTGTGCGGGACCCCACGTGCTTCCTCTCGAGTGCAGACGGGTATGTCGTGGAACTTCTTGAGTTGCAGCAATGGTGTGAAGGACCCTTTGGAAGTTCCAGTGGATAGATGTGATTGGCCTCGAGAAGCCTCAGCGGAAATGGGCCTCATCTCGCCTGGAGGGCAAAACCTCCTGGATTTTCTGGAGTGCGGCAGGTGCTCTCGACTTACGACGGGGACCTCAGGGAACCGCTCTGGTGGCCTCAGGAAAGCCAGTCCCCATGCGAGTTCCTCGGGGCCTCTCGGGATTCCTCTCCCGTCGATGCCGGGGCCTAAGACCTTGTGTGGAGTCGGGGCCGGAACCTGAGGATTCCTCTCCAGTGCTGACATGGATCTTGGGGTACTTCTGGAGTCTCCCCAGGGGAGTCAGTCCTCGTCTCGAATGCGGGCATGCACTTGCGCTTTCCTCCAGAGCGGTAGCAGCAGTGTCACGCAGTCCGCCGCGTGGATCAAAGGATCTATGATTTTCCCTCGAGTCTTTCCCACGAGGCTTTCCCACGAGGCTTTCCCACAGGGCTGTCCCACGTGCACACGTGGTGGGAGTCGATCCTCGGCTTGAACGTCAAGGCAGTGCAGGGAAAACAGGTTCCTCTGGAATGGACTGACTCATCTGGGGGACTCTTGGAATGGTGGCACGACCCTGGAGTTCCTCTCCCCTTTCCTGTGGACAGCGCCTCCTCTTGAGATGCAACGGGAACGCCGGGAATTCTTTCCCTACGAAACAGGGAAAGGATCCCTCATTACGAGCTAGGAGGCGGAAACGGGGCTCCCCTGGATGTGTGCGGGACCCACGTGCTTCCTCTCGAGTGGAGACGGGTATGTCGGGGAACTTCTTGAGTTGCAGCAAGGGTGTGAAGGACCCTTTAGAAGTTTCAGTGGTTAGAAGTGATTAGCCTCGAGAAGCCTCAGCGGAAATGGGCCTCATCTCGCCTAGAGGGCAAAACCTCCTGGATTTTCTCGAGTTGCGGCAGGTGCTCTCGACTTACGACGGGGACCTCAGGGACCCGCTCTGGTGGCCTCAGGAAAGGCCAGTCCCCATGCGAGTTCCTCGGGTGCCTCTCGGGATTCCTCTCCCGTCGATGCCGGGGCCTAAGACCTTGTGTGGAGTCGGGGCCGGAACCTGAGGATTCCTCTCCAGTGCTGACATGGATCTTGGGGTACTTCTGGAGTCTCCCCAGGGGAGTCAGTCCTCATCTCGAATGCGGGCATGCACTTGCGCTTTCCTCCAGAGCGTAGCAGCAGTGTCACGCAGTCCGCCGCATGGATCAAAGGATCTATGGTTTTCCCTCGAGTCTTCCCACGAGGCTTTCCCACGAGGCTTTCCCACAGGGCTGTCCCACGTGCACACGTGGTGGGAGTCGATCCTCGGCTTGAACGTCAAGGCAGTGCAGGGAAAACAGGTTCCTCTGCAATGGACTGACACATCTGGGGGACTCTTGGAATGGTGTCACGACCCTGGAGTTCCTCTCGCCTTTCCTTTGGAGAGCGCCTCCTCTTGAGATGCGACGGGAACGCCGGGAATTCTTTCCCTACGAAACAGGGAAAGGATCCCTCATCTCGAGCTAGGAGGCGGAAACGGGGCTCCCCTGGATGTGTGCGGGACCCCACGTGCTTCCTCTCGAGTGCAGACGGGTATGTCGTGGAACTTCTTGAGTTGCAGCAATGGTGTGTAGGACCCTTTGGAAGTTCCAGTGGATAGATGTGATTGGCCTCGAGAAGCCTCAGCGGAAATGGGCCTCATCTCGCCTGGAGGGCAAAACCTAATGGATTTTCTCGAGTTGCGGCAGGTGCTCTCGACTTACGACGGGGACCTCAGGGAACCGCTCTGGTGGCCTCAGGAAAGCCAGTCCCCATGCGAGTTCCTCGGGGCCTCTCGGGATTCCTCTCCCGTCGATGCCGGGGCCTAAGACCTTGTGTGGAGTCGGGGCCGGAACCTGAGGATTCATCTCCAGTGCTGACATGGATCTTGGGGTACTTCTGGAGTCTCCCCAGGGGAGTCAGTCCTCGTCTCGAATGCGGGCATGCACTTGCGCTTTCCTCCAGAGCGGTAGCAGCAGTGTCACGCAGTCCGCCGCGTGGATCAAAGGATCTATGGTTTTCCCTCGAGTCTTTCCCACGAGGCTTTCCCACGAGGCTTTCCCACAGGGCTGTCCCAGGTGCACACGTGGTGGGAGTCGATCCTCGGCTTGAACGTCAAGGCAGTGCAGGGAAAACAGGTTCCTCTGGAATGGACTGACTCATCTGGGGGACTCTTGGAATGGTGGCACGACCCTGGAGTTCCTCTCGCCTTTCCTGTGGAGAGCGCCTCCTCTTGAGATGCAACGGGAACGCCGGGAATTCTTTCCCTACGAAACAGGGAAAGGATCCCTCATTACGAGCTAGGAGGCGGAAACGGGGCTCCCCTGGATGTGTGCGGGACCCACGTGCTTCCTCTCGAGTGGAGACGGGTATGTCGGGGAACTTCTTGAGTTGCAGCAAGGGTGTGAAGGACCCTTTAGAAGTTTCAGTGGTTAGAAGTGATTAGCCTCGAGAAGCCTCAGCGGAAATGGGCCTCATCTCGCCTGGAGGGCAAAACCTCCTGGATTTTCTCGAGTTGCGGCAGGTGCTCTCGACTTACGACGGGGACCTCAGGGACCCGCTCTGGTGGCCTCAGGAAAGGCCAGTCCCCATGCGAGTTCCTCGGGGGCCTCTCGGGATTCCTCTCCCGTCGATTCCGGGGCCTAAGACCTTGTGTGGAGTCGGGGCCGGAACCTGAGGATTCCTCTCCAGTGCTGACATGGATCTTGGGGTACTTCTGGAGTCTCCCCAGGGGAGTCAGTCCTCGTCTCGAATGCGGGCATGCACTTGCGCTTTCCTCCAGAGCGGTAGCAGCAGTGTCACGCAGTCCGCCGCGTGGATCAAAGGATCTATGGTTTTCCCTCGAGTCTTTCCCACGAGGCTTTCCCACGAGGCTTTCCCACAGGGCTGTCCCACGTGCACACGTGGTGGGAGTCGATCCTCGGCTTGAACGTCAAGGCAGTGCAGGGAAAACAGGTTCCTCTGGAATGGACTGACACATCTGGGGGACTCTTGGAATGGTGGCACGACCCTGGAGTTCCTCTCGCCTTTCCTGTGGAGAGCGCCTCCTCTTGAGATGCGACGGGAACGCCGGGAATTCTTTCCCTACTAAACAGGGAAAGGATCCCTCATCTCGAGCTAGGAGGCGGAAACGGGGCTCCCCTGGATGTGTGCGGGACACCACGTGCTTCCTCTCGAGTGCAGACGGGTATGTCGGGGAACTTCTTGAGTTGCAGCAAGGGTGTGAAGGACCCTTTGGAAGGTCCAGTGGTTAGATGTGATTGGCCTCGAGAAGCCTCAGCGGAAATGGGCCTCATCTCGCCTGGAGGGCATAACCTCCTGGATTTTCTCGAGTTGCGGCAGGTGCTCTCAGCTTACGACGGGGACCTCAGGGACCCGCTCTGGTGGCCTCAGGAAAGGCCAGTCCCCATGCGATTTCCTCGGGGGCCTCTCGGGATTCCTCTCCCCTCGATGCCGTGGCCTAAGACCTTGTGTTGAGTCGGGGCCGGAACATGAGGATTCCTCTCCAGTGCTGACATGGATCTTGGGGTAATTCTGGAGTCTCCCCAGGGGAGTCAGTCCTCGTCTCGAATGCGGGCATGCACTTGCGCTTTCCTCCAGAGCGGTAGCAGCAGTGTCACGCAGTCCGCCGCATGGATCAAAGGATCTATGGTTTTCCCTCGAGTCTTCCCACGAGGCTTTCCCACGAGGCTTTCCCACAGGGCTGTCCCACGTGCACACGTGGTGGGAGTCGATCCTCGGCTTGAACGTCAAGGCAGTGCAGGGAAAACAGGTTCCTCTGCAATGGACTGACACATCTGGGGGACTCTTGGAATGGTGTCACGACCCTGGAGTTCCTCTCGCCTTTCCTTTGGAGAGCGCCTCCTCTTGAGATGCGACGGGAACGCCGGGAATTCTTTCCCTACGAAACAGGGAAAGGATCCCTCATCTCGAGCTAGGAGGCGGAAACAGGGCTCCCCTGGATGTGTGCGGGACCCCACGTGCTTCCTCTCGAGTGCAGACGGGTATGTCGTGGAACTTCTTGAGTTGCAGCAATGGTGTGAAGGACCCTTTGGAAGTTCCAGTGGATAGATGTGATTGGCCTCGAGAAGCCTCAGCGGAAATGGGCCTCATCTCGCCTGGAGGGCAAAACCTCCTGGATTTTCTCGAGTTGCGGCAGGTGCTCTCGACTTACGACCGGGACCTCAGGGAACCGCTCTGGTGGCCTCAGGAAAGCCAGTCCCCATGCGAGTTCCTCGGGGCCTCTCGGGATTCCTCTCCCGTCGATGCCGGGGCCTAAGACCTTGTGTGGAGTCGGGGCCGGAACCTGAGGATTCCTCTCCAGTGCTGACATGGATCTTGGGGTACTTCTGGAGTCTCCCCAGGGGAGTCAGTCCTCGTCTCGAATGCGGGCATGCACTTGCGCTTTCCTCCAGAGCGGTAGCAGCAGTGTCACGCAGTCCGCCGCGTGGATCAAAGGATCTATGATTTTCCCTCGAGTCTTTCCCACGAGGCTTTCCCACGAGGCTTTCCCACAGGGCTGTCCCACCTGCACACGTGGTGGGAGTCGATCCTCGGCTTGAACGTCAAGGCAGTGCAGGGAAAACAGGTTCCTCTGGAATGGACTGACTCATCTGGGGGACTCTTGGAATGGTGGCACGACCCTGGAGTTCCTCTCGCCTTTCCTGTGGAGAGCGCCTCCTCTTGAGATGCGACGGGAACGCCGGGAATTCTTTCCCTACGAAACAGGGAAAGGATCCCTCATCTCGAGATAGGAGGCGGAAACGGGGCTCCCCTGGATGTGTGCGGGACACCACGTGCTTCCTCTCGAGTGCAGACGGGTATGTCGGGGAACTTCTTGAGTTGCAGCAAGGGTGTGAAGGACCCTTTGGAAGTTCCAGTGGTTAGAGGTGATTGGCCTCGAGAAGCCTCAGCGGAAATGGGCCTCATCTCGCCTGGAGGGCAAAACCTCCTGGATTTTCTCGAGTTGCGGCAGGTGCTCTCGACTTACGACGGGGACCTCAGGGACCCGCTCTGGTGGCCGCAGGAAAGGCCAGTCCCCTTGCGAGTTCCTCGGGGGCCTCTCGGGATTCCTCTCCCGTCGATGCCGGGGCCTAAGACCTTGTGTGGAGTCGGGGCCGGAACCTGAGGATTCCTCTCCAGTGCTGACATGTATCTTGGGGTACTTCTGGAGTCTCCCCAGGGGAGTCAGTCCTCATCTCGAATGCGGGCATGCACTTGCGCTTTCCTCCAGAGTGGTAGCAGCAGTGTCACGCAGTCCGCCGCGTGGATCAAAGGATCTATGGTTTTCCCTCGAGTCTTTCCCACGAGGCTTTCCCACGAGGCTTTCCCACAGGGCTGTCCCACGTGCACACGTGGTGGGAGTCGATCCTCGGCTTGAACGTCAAGGCAGTGCAGGGAAAACAGGTTCCTCTGGAATGGACTGACACATCTGGGGGACTCTTGGAATGGTGGCACGACCCTGGAGTTCCTCTCGCCTTTCCTGTGGAGAGCGCCTCCTCTTGAGATGCGACGGGAACGCCGGGAATTCTTTCCCTACGAAACAGGGAAAGGATCCCTCATCTCGAGCTAGGAGGCGGAAACGGGGCTCCCCTGGATGTGTGCGGGACACCACGTGCTTCCTCTCGAGTGCAGACGGGTATGTCGTGGAACTTCTTGAGTTGCAGCAATGGTGTGAAGGACCCTTTGGAAGTTCCAGTGGTTAGATGTGATTGGCCTCGAGAAGCCTCAGCGGAAATGGGCCTCATCTCGACTGGAGGGCATAACCTCCTGGATTTTCTCGAGTTGCGGCAGGTGCTCTCGACTTACGACGGGGACCTCAGGGAACCGCTCTGGTGGCCTCAGGAAAGGCCAGACCCCATGCGAGTTCCTCGGGGGCGTCTCGGGATTCCTCTCCCGTCGATGCTGGGGCCTAAGACCTTGTGTGGAGTCGGGGCCGGAACCTGAGGATTCCTCTCCAGTGCTGACATGGATCTTGGGGTACTTCTGGAGTCTCCCCAGGGGAGTCAGTCCTTGTCTCGAATTCGGGCATGCACTTGCGCTTTCCTCCAGAGCGGTAGCAGCAGTGTCATGCAGTCCGCCGCGTGGATCAAAGGATCTATGGTTTTCCCTCGAGTCTTTCCCACTTAGCTTACCCACGAGGCTTTCCCATAGGGCTGTCCCACGTGCACACGTGGTGGGAGTCGATCCTCGGCTTGAACGTCAATACAGTGCAGGGAAAACAGGTTCCTCTGGAATGGACTGACACATCTGGGGGACTCTTGGAATGGTGGCATGACCCTGGAGTTCCTCTCGCCTTTCCTGTGGAGAGCGCCTCCTCTTGAGATGCGACGGGAACGCCGGGAATTCTTTCCCTACGAAACAGGGAAAGGATCCCTCATCTCGAGCTAGGAGGCGGAAACGGGGCTCCCCTGGATGTGTGCGGGACACCACGTGCTTCCTCTGGAGTGCAGACGGGTATGTCGGGGAACTTCTTGAGTTGGAGCAAGGGTGTGAAGGACCCTTTGGAAGTTCCAGTGGTTAGATGTGATTGGCCTCGAGAAGCCTCAGCGGAAATGGGCCTCATCTCGCCTGGAGGGCAAAACCTCCTGGACTTTCTCGAGTTGCGGCAGGTGCTCTCGACTTACGACGGGGACCTCAGGGACCCGCTCTGGTGGCCTCAGGAAAGGCCAGTCCCCATGCGAGTTCCTCGGGGGCCTCTCGGGATTCCTCTCCCGTCGATGCCGGGGCCTAAGACCTTGTGTGGAGTCGTGGCCGGAACCTGAGGATTCCTCTCCAGTGCTGACATGGATCTTGGGGTACTTCTGGAGTCTCCCCAGGGGAGTCAGTCCTCGTCTCGAATGCGGGCATGCACTTGCGTTTTCCTCCAGAGCGGTAGCAGCAGTGTCACGCAGTCCGCCGCGTGGATCAAAGGATCTATGGTTTTCCCTCGAGTCTTTCCCACGAGGCTTTTCCACGAGGTTTTCCCACAGGGCTGTCCCACGTGCACACGTGGTGGGAGTCGATCCTCGGCTTGAACGTCAAGGCAGTGCAGGGAAAACAGGTTGCTCTGGAATGGACTGACACATCTGGGGGACTCTTGGAATGGTGGCACGACCCTGGAGTTCCTCTCGCCTTTCCTGTGGAGAGCGCCTCCTCTTGAGATGCGACGGGGACGCCGGGAATTCTTTCCCTAAGAAACAGGGAAAGGATCCCTCATCTCCAGCTAGGAGGCGGAAACGGGGCTCCCCTGGATATGTGCGGGACACCACATGCTTCCTCTCGAGTGGAGACGGGTATGTCGGGGAACTTCTTGAGTTGCAGCAAGGGTGTGAAGGACCCTTTGAAAGTTCCAGTGGTTAGACGTGATTGGCCTCGAGAAGCCTCAGCGGAAATGGGCCTCATCTTGCCTGGAGGGCAAAACCTCCTGGATTTTTTCGAGTTGCGGCAGGTGCTCTCGACTTACGAAGGGGACCTCAGGGACCCGCTCTGGTGGCCTCAGGAAAGGCCAGTCCCCATGCGAGTTCCTCGGGGCCTCTCGGGATTCCTTTCCCGTCGATGCCGGGGCCTAAGACCTTGTGTGGAGTCGGGGCCGGAACCTGAGGATTCCTCTCCAGTGCTGACATGGATCTTGGGGTACTTCTGGAGTCTCCCCAGGGGAGTCAGTCCTCGTCTCGAATGCGGGCATGCACTTGCGCTTTCCTCCAGAGCGGTAGCAGCAGTGTCACGCAGTCCGCCGCGTGGATCAAAGGATCTATGGTTTTCCCTCGAGTCTTTCCCACGAGGCTTTCCCACGAGGTTTTCCCACAGGGCTGTCCCACGTGCACACGTGGTGGGAGTCGATCCTCGGCTTGAACGTCAAGGCAGTGCAGGGAAAACAGGTTGCTCTGGAATGGACTGACACATCTGGGGGACTCTTGGAATGGTGGCACGACCCTGGAGTTCCTCTCGCCTTTCCTGTGGAGAGCGCCTCCTCTTGAGATGCGACGGGAACGCCGGGAATTCTTTCCCTAAGAAACAGGGAAAGGATCCCTCATCTCCAGCTAGGAGGCGGAAACGGGGCTCCCCTGGATATGTGCGGGACACCACATGCTTCCTCTCGAGTGGAGACGGGTATGTCGGGGAACTTCTTGAGTTGCAGCAAGGGTGTGAAGGACCCTTTGAAAGTTCCAGTGGTTAGACGTGATTGGCCTCGAGAAGCCTCAGCGGAAATGGGCCTCATCTTGCCTGGAGGGCAAAACCTCCTGGATTTTTTCGAGTTGCGGCAGGTGCTCTCGACTTATGAAGGGGACCTCAGGGACCCGCTCTGGTGGCCTCAGGAAAGGCCAGTCCCCATGCGAGTTCCTCGGGGGCCTCTCGGGATTCCTTTCCCGTCGATGCCGGGGCCTAAGACCTTGTGTGGAGTCGGGGCCGGAACCTGAGGATTCCTCTCCAGTGCTGACATGGATCTTGGGGTACTTCTGGAGTCTCCCCAGGGGAGTCAGTCCTCGTCTCGAATGCGAGCATGCACTTGCGCTTTCCTCCAGAGCGGTAGCAGCAGTGTCACGCAGTCCCGCGTGGATCAAAGGATCTATGGTTTTCCCTCGAGTCTTTCCCACGAGGCTTTCCCACGAGGCTTTCCCACAGGGCTGTCCCACGTGCACACGTGGTGGGAGTCGATCCTCGTCTTGAACGTCAATTCAGTGCAGGGAAAACAGGTTCCTCTGGAATGGACTGACACATCTGGGGGACTCTTGGAATGGTGGCATGACCCTGGAGTTCCTCTCGCCTTTCCTGTGGAGAGCGCCTCCTCTTGAGATGCGACGGGAACGCCGAGAATTCTTTCCCTACGAAACAGGGAAAGGATCCCTCATCTCGAGCTAGGAAGCGGAAACGGGGCTCCCCTGGATGTGTGCGGGACACCACGTGCTTCCTCTCAAGTGCAGACGGGTATGCCGGGGAACTTCTTGAGTTGCAGCAAGGGTGTGAAGGACCCTTTGGAAGTTCCAGTGGTTAGATGTGATTGGCCTCCAGAAGCCTCAGCGGAAATGGGCCTCATCTCGCCTGGAGGGCAAAACCTCCTGGATTTTCTCGAGTTGCGGCAGGTGCTCTCGACTTACGACGGGGACCTCAGGGACCCGCTCTGGTGGCCTCAGGACAGGCCAGTCCCCATGCGAGTTCATCGGGGGCCTCTCGGGATTCCTCTCCCGTCGATGCCGGGGCCTAAGACCTTGTGTGGAGTCGGGGCCGGAACCTGAGGATTCCTCTCCCGTGCTGACATGGATCTTGGGGTACTTCTGAAGTCTCCCCAGGGGAGTCAGTCCTCGTCTCGAATGCGAGCATGCACTTGCGCTTTCCTCCAGAGCGGTAGCAGCAGTGTCACGCAGTCCGCCGCGTGGATCAAAGGATCTATGGTTTTCCCTCGAGTCTTTCCCACGAGGCTTTTCCACGAGGTTTTCCCACAGGGCTGTCCCACGTGCACACGTGGTGGGAGTCGATCCTCGGCTTGAACGTCAAGGCAGTGCAGGGAAAACAGGTTGCTCTGGAATGGACTGACACATCTGGGGGACTCTTGGAATGGTGGCACGACCCTGGAGTTCCTCTCGCCTTTCCTGTGGAGAGCGCCTCCTCTTGAGATGCGACGGGGACGCCGGGAATTCTTTCCCTAAGAAACAGGGAAAGGATCCCTCATCTCCAGCTAGGAGGCGGAAACGGGGCTCCCCTGGATATGTGCGGGACACCACATGCTTCCTCTCGAGTGGAGACGGGTATGTCGGGGAACTTCTTGAGTTGCAGCAAGGGTGTGAAGGACCCTTTGAAAGTTCCAGTGGTTAGACGTGATTGGCCTCGAGAAGCCTCAGCGGAAATGGGCCTCATCTTGCCTGGAGGGCAAAACCTCCTGGATTTTTTCGAGTTGCGGCAGGTGCTCTCGACTTACGAAGGGGACCTCAGGGACCCGCTCTGGTGGCCTCAGGAAAGGCCAGTCCCCATGCGAGTTCCTCGGGGGCCTCTCGGGATTCCTTTCCCGTCGATGCCGGGGCCTAAGACCTTGTGTGGAGTCGGGGCCGGAACCTGAGGATTCCTCTCCAGTGCTGACATGGATCTTGGGGTACTTCTGGAGTCTCCCCAGGGGAGTCAGTCCTCGTCTCGAATGCGAGCATGCACTTGCGCTTTCCTCCAGAGCGGTAGCAGCAGTGTCACGCAGTCCCGCGTGGATCAAAGGATCTATGGTTTTCCCTCGAGTCTTTCCCACGAGGCTTTCCCACGAGGCTTTCCCACAGGGCTGTCCCACGTGCACACGTGGTGGGAGTCGATCCTCGTCTTGAACGTCAATTCAGTGCAGGGAAAATAGGTTCCTCTGGAATGGACTGACACATCTGGGGGACTCTTGGAATGGTGGCATGACCCTGGAGTTCCTCTCGCCTTTCCTGTGGAGAGCGCCTCCTCTTGAGATGCGACGGGAACGCCGGGAATTCTTTCCCTACGAAACAGGGAAAGGATCCCTCATCTCGAGCTCGGAGGCGGAAACGGGGCTCCCCTGGATGTGTGCGGGACACCACGTGCTTCCTCTCGAGTGCAGACGGGTATGTCGGGGAACTTCTTGAGTTGCAGCAAGGGTGTGAAGGCCCCTTTGGAAGTTCCAGTGGTTAGATGTGATTGGCCTCGAGAAGCCTCAGCGGAAATGGGCCTCATCTCGCCTGGAGGGCAAAACCTCCTGGATTTTCTCGAGTTGCGGCAGGTGCTCTCGACTTACGACGGGGACCTCAGGGACCCGCTCTGGTGGCCTCAGGAAAGGCCAGTCCCCATGCGAGTTCCTCGGGGGCCTCTCGGGATTCCTCTCCCGTCGATGCCGGGGGCTAAGACCTTGTGTGGAGTCGTGGCCGGAACCTGAGGATTCCTCTCCAGTGCTGACATGGATTTTGGGGTACTTCTGGAGTCTCCCCAGGGGAGTCAGTCCTCGTCTCGAATGCGGGCATGCACTTGCGCTTTCCTCCAGAGCGGTAGCAGCAGTGTCACGCAGTCCGCCGCGTGGATCAAAGGATCTATGGTTTTCCCTCGAGTCTTTCCCACGTGGCTTTCCCACGAGGTTTTCCCACAGGGCTGTCCCACGTGCACACGTGGTGGGAGTCGATCCTCGGCTTGAACGTCAAGGCAGTGCAGGGAAAACAGGTTGCTCTGGAATGGACTGACACATCTGGGGGACTCTTGGAATGGTGGCACGACCCTGGAGTTCCTCTCGCCTTTCCTGTGGAGAGCGCCTCCTCTTGAGATGCGACGGGAACGCCGGGAATTCTTTCCCTAAGAAACAGGGAAAGGATCCCTCATCTCCAGCTAGGAGGCGGAAACGGGGCTCCCCTGGATATGTGCGGGACACCACATGCTTCCTCTCGAGTGGAGACGGGTATGTCGGGGAACTTCTTGAGTTGCAGCAAGGGTGTGAAGGACCCTTTGAAAGTTCCAGTGGTTAGACGTGATTGGCCTCGAGAAGCCTCAGCGGAAATGGGCCTCATCTTGCCTGGAGGGCAAAACCTCCTGGATTTTTTCGAGTTGCGGCAGGTGCTCTCGACTTACGAAGGGGACCTCAGGGACCCGCTCTGGTGGCCTCAGGAAAGGCCAGTCCCCATGCGAGTTCCTCGGGGGCCTCTCGGGATTCCTTTCCCGTCGATGCCGGGGCCTAAGACCTTGTGTGGAGTCGGGGCCGGAACCTGAGGATTCCTCTCCAGTGCTGACATGGATCTTGGGGTACTTCTGGAGTCTCCCCAGGGGAGTCAGTCCTCGTCTCGAATGCGAGCATGCACTTGCGCTTTCCTCCAGAGCGGTAGCAGGAGTGTCACGCAGTCCCGCGTGGATCAAAGGATCTATGGTTTTCCCTCGAGTCTTTCCCACGAGGCTTTCCCACGAGGCTTTCCCACAGGGCTGTCCCACGTGCACACGTGGTGGGAGTCGATCCTCGTCTTGAACGTCAATTCAGTGCAGGGAAAACAGGTTCCTCTGGAATGGACTGACACATCTGGGGGACTCTTGGAATGGTGGCATGACCCTGGAGTTCCTCTCGTCTTTCCTGTGGAGAGCGCCTCCTCTTGAGATGCGACGGGAACGCCGGGAATTCTTTCCCTACGAAACAGGGAAAGGATCCCTCATCTCGAGCTAGGAAGCGGAAACGGGGCTCCCCTGGATGTGTGCGGGACACCACGTGCTTCCTCTCAAGTGCAGACGGGTATGCCGGGGAACTTCTTGAGTTGCAGCAAGGGTGTGAAGGACCCTTTGGAAGTTCCAGTGGTTAGATGTGATTGGCCTCCAGAAGCCTCAGCGGAAATGGGCCTCATCTCGCCTGGAGGGCAAAACCTCCTGGATTTTCTCGAGTTGCGGCAGGTGCTCTCGACTTACGACGGGGACCTCAGGGACCCGCTCTGGTGGCCTCAGGACAGGCCAGTCCCCATGCGAGTTCCTCGGGGGCGTCTCGGGATTCCTCTCCCGTCGATGTCGGGGCCTAAGACCTTGTGTGGAGTCGGGGCCGGAACCTGAGGATTCCTCTCCAGTGCTGACATGGATCTTGGGGTACTTTTGGAGTCTCCCCAGGGGAGTCAGTCCTCGTCTCGAATGCGGACATGCACTTGCGCTTTCCTCCAGAGCGGTAGCAGCAGTGTCACGCAGTCCGCCGCGTGGATCAAAGGATCTATGGTTTTCCCTCGAGTCTTTCCCACGAGGCTTTCCCACGAGGCTTTCCCACAGGGCTGTCCCACGTGCACACGTGGTGGGAGTCGATCCTCGGCTTGAACGTCAAGGCAGTGCAGGGAAAACAGGTTCCTCTGGAATGGACTGACACATCTGGGGGACTCTTGGAATGGTGGCACGACCCTGGAGTTCCTCTCGCCTTTCCTGTGGAGAGCGCCTCCTCTTGAGATGCGACGGGAACGCCGGGAATTCTTTCCCTACGAAACAGGGAAAGGATCCCTCATCTCGAGCTAGGAGGCGGAAACGGGGCTCCCCTGGATGTGTGCGGGACACCACGTGCTGCCTCTCGAGTGCAGACGGGTATGTCGAGGAACTTCTTGAGTTGCAGCAAGGGTGTGAAGGACCCTTTGGAAGTTCCAGTGGTTAGATGTGATTGGCCTCGAGAAGCCTCAGCGGAAATGGGCCTCATCTCTCCTGGAGGGCAAAACCTCCTGGATTTTCTCGAGTTGCGGCAGGTGTTCTCGACTTACGACGGGGACCTCAGGGACCCGCTCTGGTGGCCTCAGGAAAGGCCAGTCCCCATGCGAGTTCCTCGGGGGCCTCTCGGGATTCCTCTCCCGTCGATGCCGGGGCCTAAGACCTTGTGTGGAGTCGGGGCCAGAACCTGAGGATTCCTCTCCAGTGCTGACATGGATCTTGGGGTACTTCTGGAGTCTCCCCAGGGGAGTCAGTCCTCGTCTCGAATGCGGGCATGCACTTGCGCTTTCCTCCTGAGCGGTAGCAGCAGTGTCACGCAGTCCGCCGCGTGGATCAAAGGATCTATGGTTTTCCCTCGAGTCTTTCCCACGAGCCTTTCCCACGAGGCTTTCCCACAGGGCTGTCCCACGTGCACACGTGGTGGGATTCGATCCTCGGCTTGAACGTCAAGGCAGTGCAGGGAAAACAGGTTCCTCTGGAATGGACTGACACATCTGGGGGACTCTTGGAATGGTGGCACGACCCTGGAGTTCCTCTCGCCTTTCCTGTGGAGAGCGCCTCCTCTTGAGATGCGAAGGGAACGCCGGGAATTCTCTCCCTACGAAACAGGGAAAGGATCCCTCATCTCGAGCTAGGAGGCGGAAACGGGGCTCCCCTGGATGTGTGCGGGACACCACGTGCTTCCTCTCGAGTGGAGACGGGTATTTCAGGGAACTTCTTGAGTTGCAGCAAGGGTGTGAAGGACCCTTTGGAAGTTCCAGTGGTTAGACGTGATTAGCCTCGAGAAGCCTCAGCGGAAATGGGCCTCATGTCGCCTGGAGGGCAAAACCTCCTGGATTTTCTCAAGTTGCGGCAGGGGCTCTAGACTTACGATGGGGACCTCAGGGACCCGCTCTGGTGGCCTCAGGAAAGGCCAGTCCCCATGCGAGTTCCTCGGGGGCCTCTCGGGATTCCTCTCCCGTCGATGCCGGGGCCTAAGACCTTGTGTGGAGTCGGGGCCGGAACCTGAGGATTCCTCTCCAGTGCTGACATGGATCTTGGGGTACTTCTGGAGTCTCCCCAGGGGAGTCAGTCCTCGTCTCGAATGCGGGCATGCACTTGCGCTTTCCTCCAGAGCGGTAGCAGCAGTGTCACGCAGTCCGCCGCGTGGATCAAAGGATCTATGGTTTTCCCTCGAGTCTTTCCCCCGAGGCTTTCCCACGAGGCTTTCCCACAGGGCTGTCTCACGTGCACACGTGGTGGGAGTCGATCCTCGGCTTGAACGTCAAGGCAGTGCAGGGAAAACAGGTTCCTCTGGAATGGACTGACTCATCTGGGGGACTCTTGGAATGGTGGCACGACCCTGGAGTTCCTCTCGCCTTTCCTGTGGAGAGCGCCTCCTCTTGAGATGCGACGGGAACGCCGGGAATTCTTTCCCTACGAAACAGGGAAAGGATCCCTCATCTCGAGCTAGGAGGCGGAAACGGGGCTCCCCTGGATGTGTGCGGGACACCACGTGCTTCCTCTCGAGTGCAGACGGGTATGTCGGGGAACTTCTTGAGTTGCAGCAAGGGTGTGAAGGACCCATTGGAAGTTCCAGTGGTTAGATGTGATTGGCCTCGAGAAGCCTCAGCGGAAATGGGCCTCATCTCGCCTGGAGGGCAAAACCTCCTGGATTTTCTCGAGTTGCGGCAGGTGCTCTCGACTTACGACGGGGACCTCAGGGACCCGCTCTGGTGGCCTCAGGAAAGGCCAGTCCCCATGCGAGTTCCTCGGGGGCCTCTCGGGATTCCTCTCCCGTCGATGCCGGGGCCTAAGACCTTGTGTGGAGTCGGGGCCGGAACCTGAGGATTCCTCTCCAGTGCTGACATGGATCTTGGGGTACTTCTGGAGTCTCCCCAGGGGAGTCAGTCCTCGTCTCGAATGCGGGCATGCACTTGCGCTTTCCTCCAGAGCGGTAGCAGCAGTGTCACGCAGTCCGCCGCGTGGATCAAAGGATCTATGGTTTTCCCTCGAGTCTTTCCCACGAGGCTTTCCCACGAGGCTTTCCCACAGGGCTGTCCCACGTGCACACGTGGTGGGAGTCGATCCTCGGCTTGAACGTCAAGGCAGTGCAGGGAAAACATGTTCCTCTGGAATGGACTGACACATCTGGGGGACTCTTGGAATGGTGTCACGACCCTGGAGTTCCTCTCGCCTTTCCTGTGGAGAGCGCCTCCTCTTGAGATGCGGCGGGAACGCCGGGAATTCTTTCCCTATGAAACAGGGAAAGGATCCCTCATCTCGAGCTAGGAGGCGGAAACGGGGCTCCCCTGGATGTGTGCGGGACCCACGTGCTTCCTCTCGAGTGGAGACGGGTATGTCGGGGAACTTCTTGAGTTGCAGCAAGGGTGTGAAGGACCCTTTGGAAGTTCCAGTGGTTAGACGTGATTGGCCTCGAGAAGCCTCAGCGGAAATGGGCCTCATCTTGCCTGGAGGGCAAAACCTCCTGGATTTTCTCGAGTTGCGGCAGGTGCTCTCGACTTACGACGGGGACCTCAGGGACCCGCTCTGGTGGCCTCAGGAAAGGCCAGTCCCCATGCGAGTTCCTCGGGGGCATCTCGGGATTCCTCTCCCGTCGATGCCGGGGCCTAAGACCTTGTGTGGAGACGGGGCCGGAACCTGAGGATTCCTCTCCAGTGCTGACATGGATCTTGGGGTACTTCTGGAGTCTCCCCAGGGGAGTCAGTCCTCGTCTCGAATGCGAGCATGCACATGCGCTTTCCTCCAGAGTGGTAGCAGCAGTGTCACGCAGTCCGCCGCGTGGATCAAAGGATCTATGGTTTTCCCTCGAGTCTTTCCCCCGAGGCTTTCCCACGAGGCTTTCCCACAGGGCTGTCTCACGTGCACACGTGGTGGGAGTCGATCCTCGGCTTGAACGTCAATACAGTGCAGGGAAAACTGGTTCCTCTGGAATGGACTGACACATCTGGGGGACTCTTGGAATGGTGGCATGACCCTGGAGTTCCTCTCGCCTTTCCTGTGGAGAGCGCCTCCTCTTGAGATGCGACGGGAACGCCGGGAATTCTTTCCCTACAAAACAGGAAAAGGATCCCTCATCTCGAGCTAGGAGGCGGAAACGGGGCTCCCCTGGATGTGTGCGGGACCCCACGTGCTTCCTCTCGAGTGGTGACGGGTATGTCGGGGAACTTCTTGAGTTGCAGCAATGGTGTGAAGGACCCTTTGGAAGTTCCAGTGGTTAGATGTGATTGGCCTCGAGAAGCCTCAGCGGAAATGGGCCTCATCTCGCCTGGAGGGCAAAACCTCCTGGATTTTCTCGAGTTGCGGCAGGTGCTCTCGACTTACGACGGGGACCTCAGGGACCCGCTCTGGTGGCCTCAGGAAAGGCCAGTCCCCATGCGAGTTCCTCGGGGGCCTCTCGGGATTCCTCTCCCGTCGATGCCGGGGCCTAAGACCTTGTGTGGAGTCGGGGCCGGAACCTGAGGATTCCTCTCCAGTGCTGACATGGATCTTGGGGTAATTCTGGAGTCTCCCCAGGGGAGTCAGTCCTCGTCTCGAATGCGGGCATGCATTGCGCTTTCTCCAGAGCGGTAGCAGCAGTGTCTCGCAGTCCGCCGCGTGGATCAAAGGATCTATGGTTTTCCCTCGAGTCTTTACCACGAGGCTTTCCCACGAGGCTTTCCCACAGGGCTGTCCCACGTGCACACGTGGTGGGAGTCGATCCTCGGCTTGAACGTCAAGGCAGTGCAGGGAAAACAGGTTCCTCTGGAATGGACTGACTCATCTGGGGGACTCTTGGAATGGTGGCACGACCCTGGAGTTCCTCTCGCCTTTCCTGTGGAAAGCGCCTCCTCTTGAAATGCGACGGGAACGCCGGGAATTCTTTCCCTACGAAACAGGGAAAGGATCCCTCATCTCGAGCTAGGAGTCGGAAACGGAGCTCCCCTGGATGTGTGCGGGAAACCACGTGCTTCCTCTCGAGTGCAGACGGGTATGTCGGGGAACTTCTTGAGTTGCAGCAAGGGTGTGAAGGACCCATTGGAAGTTCCAGTGGTTAGATGTGATTGGCCTCGAGAAGCCTCAGCGGAAATGGGCCTCATCTCGCCTGGAGGGCAAAACCTCCTGGATTTTCTCGAGTTGCGGCAGGTGCTCTCGACTTACGACGGGGACCTCAGGGACCCGCTCTGGTGGCCTCAGGAAAGGCCAGTCCCCATGCGAGTTCCTCGGGGGCCTCTCGGGATTCCTCTCCCGTCGATGCCGGGGCCTAAGACCTTGTGTGGAGTCGGGGCCGGAACCTGAGGATTCCTCTCCAGTGCTGACATGGATCTTGGGGTACTTCTGGAGTCTCCCCAGGGGAGTCAGTCCTCGTCTCGAATGCGGGCATGCACTTGCGCTTTCCTCCAGAGCGGTAGCAGCAGTGTCACGCAGTCCGCCGCGTGGATCAAAGGATCTATGGTTTTCCCTCGAGTCTTTCCCACGAGGCTTTCCCACGAGGCTTTCCCACAGGGCTGTCCCACGTGCACACGTGGTGGGAGTCGATCCTCGGCTTGAACGTCAAGGCAGTGCAGGGAAAACATGTTCCTCTGGAATGGACTGACACATCTGGGGGACTCTTGGAATGGTGTCACGACCCTGGAGTTCCTCTCGCCTTTCCTGTGGAGAGCGCCTCCTCCTGAGATGCGGCGGGAACGCCGGGAATTCTTTCCCTATGAAACAGGGAAAGGATCCCTCATCTCGAGCTAGGAGGCGGAAACGGGGCTCCCCTGGATGTGTGCGGGACCCATGTGCTTCCTCTCGAGTGGAGACGGGTATGTCGGGGAACTTCTTGAGTTGCAGCAAGGGTGTGAAGGACCCTTTGGAAGTTCCAGTGGTTAGACGTGATTAGCCTCGAGAAGCCTCAGCGGAAATGGGCCTCATCTCGCCTGGAGGGCAAAACCTCCTGGATTTTCTCGAGTTGCGGCAGGTGCTCTCGACTTACGACGGGGACCTCAGGGACCCGCTCTGGTGGCCTCAGGAAAGGCCAGTCCCCATGCGAGTTCCTCGGGGGCCTCTCGGGATTCCTCTCACGTCGATGCCGGCGCCTAAGACCTTGTGTGGAATCGGGGCCGGAACCTGAGGATTCCTCTCCAGTGCTGACATGGATCTTGGGGTATTTCTGGAGTCTCCCCAGGGGAGTCAGTCCTAGTCTCGAATGCGGGCATGCACATGCGCTTTCCTCCAGAGCGGTAGCAGCAGTGTCACGCAGTCCGCCGCGTGGATCAAAGGATCCATGGTTTTCCCTCGAGTCTTTCCCACAGGGCTGTCCCACGTGCACACGTGGTGGGAGTCGATCCTCGGCTTGAACGTCAAGGCAGTGCAGGGAAAACAGGTTCCTCTGGAATGGACTGACACATCTGGGGGACTCTTGGAATGGTGGCACGACCCTGGAGTTCCTCTCCCCTTTCCTGTGGAGAGCGCCTCCTCTTGAGATGCGACGGGAACGCCGGGAATTCTTTCCCTACGAAACAGGGAAAGGATCCCTCATCTCGAGCTAGGAGGCGGAAACGGGGCTCCCCTGGATGTGTGCGGGACCCACGTGCTTCCTCTCGAGTGGAGACGGGTATGTCGGGGAACTTCTTGAGTTACAGCAATGGTGTGAAGGACCCTTTGGAAGTTCCAGTGGTTAGACGTGATTAGCCTCGAGAAGCCTCAGCGGAAATGGGCCTCATCTCGCCTGGAGGGCAAAACCTCCTGGATTTTCTCGAGTTGCGGCAGGTGCTCTCGACTTACGACGGGGACCTCAGGGACCCGCTCTGGTGGCCTCAGGAAAGGCCAGTCCCCATGCGAGTTCCTCGGGGGCCTCTCGGGATTCCTCTCCCGTCGATGCCGGGGCCTAAGACCTTGTGTGGAGTCGGGGCCGGAACCTGAGGATTCCTCTCCAGTGCTGACATGGATCTTGGGGTACTTCTGGAGTCTCCCCAGGGGAGTCAGTCCTCGTCTCGAATGCGGGCATGCACTTGCGCTTTCCTCCAGAGCGGTAGCAGCAGTGTCACGCAGTCCGCCGCGTGGATCAAAGGATCTATGGTTTTCCCTCGAGTCTTTCCCACGAGGCTTTCCCACGAGGCTTTCCCACAGGGCTGTCCCACGTGCACACGTGGTGGGAGTCGATCCTCGGCTTGAACGTCAAGGCAGTGCAGGGAAATCAGGTTCCTCTGGAATGGACTGACTCATCTGGGGGACTCTTGGAATGGTGGCACGACGCTGGAGTTCCTCTCGCCATTCCTGTGGAGAGCGCCTCCTCTTGAGATGCGACGGGAACGCCGGGAATTCTTTCCCTACGAAACAGGGAAAGGATCCCTCATCTCGAGCTAGGAGGCGGAAACGGGGCTCCCCTGGATGTGTGCGGGACCCACGTGCTTCCTCTCGAGTGGAGACGGGTATGTCGGGGAACTTCTTGAGTTGCAGCAAGGGTGTGAAGGACCCTTTGGAAGTTCCAGTTGTTAGACGTGATTAGCCACGAGAAGCCTCAGCGGAAATGGGCCTCATCTCGCCTGGAGGGCAAAACCTCCTGGATTTTCTCGAGTTGCGGCAGGTGCTCTCGACTTACAACGGGGACCTCAGGGAACCGCTCTGGTGGCCTCAGGAAAGGCCAGTCCCCATGCGAGTTCCTCGGGGGCGTCTCGGGATTCCTCTCCCGTCGATGCCGGGGCCTAAGACCTTGTGTGGAGTCGGGGCCGGAACCTGAGGATTCCTCTCCAGTGCTGACATGGATCTTGGGGTACTTCTGGAGTCTCCCCAGGGGAGTCAGTCCTCGTCTCGAATGCGGGCATGCATTGCGCTTTCCTCCAGAGCGGTAGCAGCAGTGTCTCGCATTCCGCCGCGTAGATAAAGGATCTATGGTTTTCCCTCGAGTCTTTCCCATGAGGCTTTCCCACGAGGCTTTCCCACAGGGCTGTCCCACGTGCACACGTGTTGGGAGTCGATCCTCGGCTTGAACGTCAAGGCAGTGCAGGGAAAACAGGTTCCTCTGGAATGGACTGACACATCTGGGGGACTCTTGGAATGGTGGCACGACCCTGGAGTTCCTCTCGACTTTCCTGTGGAGAGCGCCTCCTCTTGAGATGCGACGGGAACGCCGGGAATTCTTTCCCTACAAACCAGGGAAAGGATCCCTCATCTCGAGCTAGGAGGCGGAAACGGGGCTCCCCTGGATGTGTGCGGGACACCACGTGCTTCCTCTCGAGTGGAGTCGGGTATGTCGGGGAACTTCTTGAGTTGCAGCAAGGGTGTGAAGGACCCTTTGGAAGTTCCAGTGGTTAGATGTGATTGGCCTCGAGAAGCCTCAGCGGAAATGGGCCTCATCTCGCCTGGAGGGCAAAACCTCCTGGATTATTTCGAGTTGCGGCAGGTGCTCTCGACTTACGACGGGGACCTCAGGGACCCGCTCTGCTGGCCTCAGGAAAGGCCAGTCCCCATGCGAGTTCCTCGGGGGCCACGTGCACACGTGGTGGGAGTCGATCCTCGGCTTGAACGTCAAGGCAGTGCAGGGAAAACAGTGGAGGAACAGTGTGAGTTCCTCGGGGGCGTCTCGGGATTCCTCTCCCGTCGATGCCGGAGACTAAGACCTTGTGTGGAGTCGGGGCCGGAACCTGAGGATTCCTCTCCAGTACTGACATGGATCTTGGGGTACTTCTGGAGTCTCCCCAGGGGAGTCAGTCCTCGTCTCGAATGCGGGCATGCACTTGCGCTTTCCTCCAGAGCGGTAGCAGCAGTGTCACGCTGTCCGCCGCGTGGATCAAAGGATCTATGGTTTTCCCTCGAGTCTTTCCCACGAGGCTTTCCCACGAGGCTTTCCCACAGGGCTGTCCCACGTGCACACGTGGTGGGAGTCGATCCTCGGCTTGAACGTCAAGGCAGTGCAGGGAAAACAGGTTCCTCTGGAATGGACTGACACATCTGGGGGACTCTTGGAATGGTGGCACGACCCTGGAGTTCCTCTCGCCTTTCCTGTGGAGAGCACCTCCTCTTGAGATGCGACGGGAACGCCGGGAATTCTTTCCCTACGAACCAGGGAAAGGATCCCTCATCTCGAGCTAGGAGGCGGAAACGGGGCTCCCCTGGATGTGTGCGGGACCCACGTGCTTCCTCTCGAGTGGAGACGGGTATGTCGGGGAACTTCTTGAGTTGCAGCAAGGGTGTGAAGGACCCTTTGGAAGTTCCAGTGGTTAGACGTGATTAGCCTCGAGAAGCCTCAGCGGAAATGGGCCTCATCTCGCCTGGAGGGCAAAACCTCCTGGATTTTCTCGAGTTGTGGCAGGTGCTCTCGACTTACGACGTTGACCTCAGGGAACCGCTCTGGTGGCCTCAGGAAAGGCCAGTCCCCATGCAAGTTCCTCGGGGGCGTCTCGGGATTCCTCTCCCGTCGATGCCGGGGCCTAAGACCTTGTGTGGAGTCGGGGCCGGAACCTGAGGATTCCTCTCCAGTGCTGACATGGATCTTGGGGTACTTCTGGAGTCTCCCCAGGGGAGTCAGTCCTCGTCTCGAATGCGGGCATGCATTGCGCTTTCCTCCAGAGCGGTAGCAGCAGTGTCACGCAGTCCGCCGCGTAGATCAAAGGATCTATGGTTTTCCCTCGAGTCTTTCCCACGAGGCTTTCCCACGAGGCTTTCCCACAGGGCTGTCCCACGTGCACACGTGGTGGGAGTCGATCCTCGGCATGAACGTCAAGGCAGTGCAGGGAAAACAGGTTCCTCTGGAATGGACTGACACATCTGGGGGACTCTTGGAATGGTGGCACGACCCTGGAGTTCCTCTCGCCTTTCCTGTGGAGAGCGCCTCCTCTTGAGATGCGACGGGAACGCCGGGAATTCTTTCCCTACGAAACAGGGAAAGGATCCCTCATCTCGAGCTAGGAGGCGGAAACGGGGCTCCCCTGGATGTGTGCGGGACACCACGTGCTTCCTCTCGAGTGGAGACGGGTATGTCGGGAAACTTCTTGAGTTGCAGCAAGTGTGTGAAGGACCCTTTGGAAGTTCCAGTGGTTAGATGTGGTTGGCCTCGAGAAGCCTCAGCGGAAATGGGCCTCATCTCGCCAGGAGGGCAAAACCTCCTGGATTTTCTCGAGTTGCGGCAGGTGCTCTCGACTTACGACGGGGACCTCAGGGACCCGCTCTGGTGGCCTCAGGAAAGGCCAGTCCCCATGCGAGTTCCTCGGGGGCCTCTCGGGATTCCTCTCCCGTCGATGCCGGGGCCTAAGACCTTGTGTGGAGTCGGGGCCGGAACCTGAGGATTCCTCTCCAGTACTGACATGGATCTTGGGGTACTTCTGGAGTCTCCCCAGGGGAGTCAGTCCTCGTCTCGAATGCGGGCATGCACTTGCGCTTTCCTCCAGAGCGGTAGTAGCAGTGTCACTCAGTCCGCCGCGTGGATCAAAGGATCTATGGTTTTCCCTCGAGTGTTTCCCACGAGTCTTTCCCACGAGGCTTTCCCACAGGGCTGTCCCACGTGCACACGTGGTGGGAGTCGATCCTCGGCTTGAACGTCAAGGCAGTGCAGGGAAAACAGGTTCCTCTGGAATGGACTGACACATCCGGGGGACTCTTGGAATGGTGTCACGACCCTGGAGTTCCTCTCGCCTTTCCTGTGGAGAGCACCTCCTCTTGAGATGCGACGGGAACGCCGGGAATTCTTTCCCTACGAAACAGGGAAAGGATCCCTCATCTCGAGCTAGGAGGCGGAAACGGGGCTCCCCTGGATGTGTGCGGGACCCCACGTGCTTCCTCTCGAGTGGAGACGGGTATGTCGGGGAACTTCTTGAGTTGCAGCAAGGGTGTGAAGGATCCTTTGGAAGTTCCAGTGGTTAGACGTGATTAGCCTCGAGAAGCCTCAGCGGAAATGGGCCTCATCTCGCCTGGAGGGCAAAACCTCCTGGATTTTCTCAAGTTGCGGCAGGTGCTCTCGACTTACGACGGGGACCTCAGGGACCCGCTCTGGTGGCCTCAGGAAAGGCCATTCCCCATGCGAGTTCCTCGGGGGCCTCTCGGGATTCCTCTCCCGTCGATGCCGGGGCCTAAGACCTTGTGTGGAGTCGGGGCCGGAACCTGAGGATTCCTCTCCAGTGCTGACATGGATCTTGGGGTAATTCTGGAGTCTCCCCAGGGGAGTCAGTCCTCGTCTCGAATGCGGGCATGCATTGCGCTTTCTCCAGAGCGGTAGCAGCAGTGTCTCGCAGTCCGCCGCGTGGATCAAAGGATCTATGGTTTTCCCTCGAGTCTTTACCACGAGGCTTTCCCACGAGGCTTTCCCACAGGGCTGTCCCACGTGCACACGTGGTGGGAGTCGATCCTCGGCTTGAACGTCAAGGCAGTGCAGGGAAAACAGGTTCCTCTGGAATGGACTGACTCATCTGGGGGACTCTTGGAATGGTGGCACGACCCTGGAGTTCCTCTCGCCTTTCCTGTTGAAAGCGCCTCCTCTTGAGATGCGACGGGAACGCCGGGAATTCTTTCCCTACGAAACAGGGAAAGGATCCCTCATCTCGAGCTAGGAGGCGGAAACGGGGCTCCCCTGGATGTGTGCGGGACACCACGTGCTTCCTCTCGAGTGCAGACGGGTATGTCGGGGAACTTCTTGAGTTGCAGCAAGGGTGTGAAGGACCCATTGGAAGTTCCAGTGGTTAGATGTGATTGGCCTCGAGAAGCCTCAGCGGAAATGGGCCTCATCTCGCCTGGAGGGCAAAACCTCCTGGATTTTCTCGAGTTGCGGCAGGTGCTCTCGACTTACGACGGGGACCTCAGGGACCCGCTCTGGTGGCCTCAGGAAAGGCCAGTCCCCATGCGAGTTCCTCGGGGGCCTCTCGGGATTCCTCTCCCGTCGATGCCGGGGCCTAAGACCTTGTGTGGAGTCGGGGCCGGAACCTGAGGATTCCTCTCCAGTGCTGACATGGATCTTGGGGTACTTCTGGAGTCTCCCCAGGGGAGTCAGTCCTCGTCTCGAATGCGGGCATGCACTTGCGCTTTCCTCCAGAGCGGTAGCAGCAGTGTCACGCAGTCCGCCGCGTGGATCAAAGGATCTATGGTTTTCCCTCGAGTCTTTCCCACGAGGCTTTCCCACGAGGCTTTCCCACAGGGCTGTCCCACGTGCACACGTGGTGGGAGTCGATCCTCGGCTTGAACGTCAAGGCAGTGCAGGGAAAACATGTTCCTCTGGAATGGACTGACACATCTGGGGGACTCTTGGAATGGTGTCACGACCCTGGAGTTCCTCTCGCCTTTCCTGTGGAGAGCGCCTCCTCCTGAGATGCGGCGGGAACGCCGGGAATTCTTTCCCTATGAAACAGGGAAAGGATCCCTCATCTCGAGCTAGGAGGCGGAAACGTGGCTCCCCTGGATGTGTGCGGGACCCATGTGCTTCCTCTCGAGTGGAGACGGGTATGTCGGGGAACTTCTTGAGTTGCAGCAAGGGTGTGAAGGACCCTTTGGAAGTTCCAGTGGTTAGACGTGATTAGCCTCGAGAAGCCTCAGCGGAAATGGGCCTCATCTCGCCTGGAGGGCAAAACCTCCTGGATTTTCTCGAGTTGCGGCAGGTGCTCTCGACTTACGACGGGGACCTCAGGGAACCGCTCTGGTGGCCTCAGGAAAGGCCAGTCCCCATGCGAGTTCCTCGGGGGCCTCTCGGGATTCCTCTCACGTCGATGCCGGCGCCTAAGATCTTGTGTGGAATCGGGGCCGGAACCTGAGGATTCCTCTCCAGTGCTGACATGGATCTTGGGGTATTTCTGGAGTCTCCCCAGGGGAGTCAGTCCTAGTCTCGAATGCGGGCATGCACATGCGCTTTCCTCCAGAGCGGTAGCAGCAGTGTCACGCAGTCCGCCGCGTGGATCAAAGGATCCATGGTTTTCCCTCGAGTCTTTCCCACAGGGCTGTCCCACGTGCACACGTGGTGGGAGTCGATCCTCGGCTTGAACGTCAAGGCAGTGCAGGGAAAACAGGTTCCTCTGGAATGGACTGACACATCTGGGGGACTCTTGGAATGGTGGCACGACCCTGGAGTTCCTCTCCCCTTTTCTGTGGAGAGCGCCTCCTCTTGAGATGCGACGGGAACGCCGGGAATTCTTTCCCTACGAAACAGGGAAAGGATCCCTCATCTCGAGCTAGGAGGCGGAAACGGGGCTCCCCTGGATGTGTGCGGGACCCACGTGCTTCCTCTCGAGTGGAGACGGGTATGTCGGGGAACTTCTTGAGTTACAGCAATGGTGTGAAGGACCCTTTGGAAGTTCCAGTGGTTAGACGTGATTAGCCTCGAGAAGCCTCAGCGGAAATGGGCCTCATCTCGCCTGGAGGGCAAAACCTCCTGGATTTTCTCGAGTTGCGGCAGGTGCTCTCGACTTACGACGGGGACCTCAGGGACCCGCTCTGGTGGCCTCAGGAAAGGCCAGTCCCCATGCGAGTTCCTCGGGGGCCTCTCGGGATTCCTCTCCCGTCGATGCCGGGGCCTAAGACCTTGTGTGGAGTCGGGGCCGGAACCTGAGGATTCCTCTCCAGTGCTGACATGGATCTTGGGGTACTTCTGGAGTCTCCCCAGGGGAGTCAGTCCTCGTCTCGAATGCGGGCATGCACTTGCGCTTTCCTCCAGAGCGGTAGCAGCAGTGTCACGCAGTCCGCCGCGTGGATCAAAGGATCTATGGTTTTCCCTCGAGTCTTTCCCACGAGGCTTTCCCACGAGGCTTTCCCACAGGGCTGTCCCACGTGCACACGTGGTGGGAGTCGATCCTCGGCTTGAACGTCAAGGCAGTGCAGGGAAAACAGGTTCCTCTGGAATGGACTGACTCATCTGGGGGACTCTTGGAATGGTGGCACGACGCTGGAGTTCCTCTCGCCATTCCTGTGGAGAGCGCCTCCTCTTGAGATGCGACGGGAACGCCGGGAATTCTTTCCCTACGAAACAGGGAAAGGATCCCTCATCTCGAGCTAGGAGGCGGAAACGGGGCTCCCCTGGATGTGTGCGGGACCCACGTGCTTCCTCTCGAGTGGAGACGGGTATGTCGGGGAACTTCTTGAGTTGCAGCAAGGGTGTGAAGGACCCTTTGGAAGTTCCAGTGGTTAGACGTGATTAGCCACGAGAAGCCTCAGCGGAAATGGGCCTCATCTCGCCTGGAGGGCAAAACCTCCTGGATTTTCTCGAGTTGCGGCAGGTGCTCTCGACTTACAACGGGGACCTCAGGGAACCGCTCTGGTGGCCTCAGGAAAGGCCAGTCCCCATGCGAGTTCCTCGGGGGCGTCTCGGGATTCCTCTCCCGTCGATGCCGGGGCC
This sequence comes from Ovis canadensis, assembly GCF_042477335.2. Classification (NCBI taxonomy): domain Eukaryota; kingdom Metazoa; phylum Chordata; class Mammalia; order Artiodactyla; family Bovidae; genus Ovis; species Ovis canadensis. The sequence continues at coordinate 10,976,690 of NC_091262.1, forward strand.
TAAGACCTTGTGTGGAGTCGGGGCCGGAACCTGAGGATTCCTCTCCAGTGCTGACATGGATCTTGGGGTACTTCTGGAGTCTCCCCAGGGGAGTCAGTCCTCGTCTCGAATGCGGGCATGCATTGCGCTTTCCTCCAGAGCGGTAGCAGCAGTGTCTCGCATTCCACCGCGTAGATAAAGGATCTATGGTTTTCCCTCGAGTCTTTCCCATGAGGCTTTCCCACGAGGCTTTCCCACAGGGCTGTCCCACGTGCACACGTGGTGGGAGTCGATCCTCGGCTTGAACGTCAAGGCAGTGCAGGGAAAACAGGTTCCTCTGGAATGGACTGACACATCTGGGGGACTCTTGGAATGGTGGCACGACCCTGGAGTTCCTCTCGACTTTCCTGTGGAGAGCGCCTCCTCTTGAGATGCGACGGGAACGCCGGGAATTCTTTCCCTACGAACCAGGGAAAGGATCCCTCATCTCGAGCTAGGAGGCGGAAACGGGGCTCCCCTGGATGTGTGCGGGACACCACGTGCTTCCTCTCGAGTGGAGTCGGGTATGTCGGGGAACTTCTTGAGTTGCAGCAAGGGTGTGAAGGACCCTTTGGAAGTTCCAGTGGTTAGATGTGATTGGCCTCGAAAAGCCTCAGCGGAAATGGGCCTCATCTCGCCTGGAGGGCAAAACCTCCTGGATTATTTCGAGTTGCGGCAGGTGCTCTCGACTTACGACGGGGACCTCAGGGACCCGCTCTGGTGGCCTCAGGAAAGGCCAGTCCCCATGCGAGTTCCTCGGGGGCCACGTGCACACGTGGTGGGAGTCGATCCTCGGCTTGAACGTCAAGGCAGTGCAGGGAAAACAGTGGAGGAACAGTGTGAGTTCCTCGGGGGCGTCTCGGGATTCCTCTCCCGTCGATGCCGGAGACTAAGACCTTGTGTGGAGTCGGGGCCGGAACCTGAGGATTCCTCTCCAGTACTGACATGGATCTTGGGGTACTTCTGGAGTCTCCCCAGGGGAGTCAGTCCTCGTCTCGAATGCGGGCATGCATTGCGCTTTCCTCCAGAGCGGTAGCAGCAATGTCACGCAGTCCGCCGCGTAGATCAAAGGATCTATCGTTTTCCCTCGAGTCTTTCCCACGAGGCTTTCCCACGAGGCTTTCCCACAGGGCTGTCCCACGTGCACACGTGGTGGGAGTCGATCCTCGGCTTGACCGTCAAGGCAGTGCAGGGAAAACAGGTTCCTCTGGAATGGACTGACACATCTGGGGGACTCTTGGAATGGTGTCTCGACCCTGGAGTTCCTCTCGCCTTTCCTGTGGAGAGCGCCTCCTCTTGAGATGCGACGGGAACGCCGGGAATTCTTTCCCTACGAAACAGGGAAAGGATCCCTCATCTCGAGCTAGGAGGCGGAAACGGGGCTCCCCTGGATGTGTGCGGGACCCACGTGCTTCCTCTCGAGTGGAGACGGGTATGTCGGGGAACTTCTTGAGTTGCAGCAAGGGTGTGAAGGACCCTTTGGAAGTTCCAGTGGTTAGACGTGATTAGCCTCGAGAAGCCTCAGCGGAAATGGGCCTCATCTCGCCTGGAGGGCAAAACCTCCTGGATTTTCTCGAGTTGTGGCAGGTGCTCTCGACTTACGACGGGGACCTCAGGGAACCGCTCTGGTGGCCTCAGGAAAGGCCAGTCCCCATGCAAGTTCCTCGGGGGCGTCTCGGGATTCCTCTCCCGTCGATGCCGGGGCCTAAGACCTTGTGTGGAGTCGGGGCCGGAACCTGAGGATTCCTCTCCAGTGCTGACATGGATCTTGGGGTACTTCTGGAGTCTCCCCAGGGGAGTCAGTCCTCGTCTCGAATGCGGGCATGCATTGCGCTTTCCTCCAGAGCGGTAGCAGCAGTGTCACGCAGTCCGCCGCGTAGATCAAAGGATCTATGGTTTTCCCTCGAGTCTTTCCCACGAGGCTTTCCCACGAGGCTTTCCCACAGGGCTGTCCCACGTGCACACGTGGTGGGAGTCGATCCTCGGCTTGAACGTCAAGGCAGTGCAGGGAAAACAGGTTCCTCTGGAATGGACTGACACATCTGGGGGACTCTTGGAATGGTGGCACGACCCTGGAGTTCCTCTCGCCTTTCCTGTGGAGAGCGCCTCCTCTTGAGATGCGACGGGAACGCCGGGAATTCTTTCCCTACGAAACAGGGAAAGGATCCCTCATCTCGAGCTAGGAGGCGGAAACGGGGCTCCCCTGGATGTGTGCGGGACCCCACGTGCTTCCTCTCGAGTGCAGACGGGTATGTCGGGGAACTTCTTGAGTTGCAGCAAGGGTGTGAAGGACCCTTTGGAAGTTCCAGTGGTTAGACGTGATTGGCCTCGAGAAGCCTCAGCGGAAATGGGCCTCATCTCGCCTGGAGGGCAAAACCTCCTGGATTTTCTCGAGTTGCGGCAGGTGCTCTCGACTTACGACGGGGACCACAGGGACCCGCTCTGGTGGCCTCAGGAAAGGCCAGTCCCCAGGCGAGTTCCTCGGGGGCGTCTCGGGATTCCTCTCCCGTCGATGCCGGGTTATAAGACCTTGTGTGGAGTCGGGGCCGGAACCTGAGGATTCCTCTCCAGTGCTGACATGGATCTTGGGGTACTTCTGGAGTCTCCCCAGGGGAGTCAGTCCTCGTCTCGAATGCGGGCATGCACTTGCGCTTTCCTCCAGAGCGGTAGCAGCAGTGTCACGCAGTCCGCCGCTGGAGCAAAGGATCTATGGTTTTCCCTCGAGTCTTTCCCACGAGGCTTTCCCACGAGGCTTTCCCACAGGGCTGTCCCACGTGCACACGTGGTGGGAGTCGATCCTCGGCTTGAACGTCAAGGCAGTGCAGGGAAAACAGGTTCCTCTGGAATGGACTGACACATCTGGGGGACTCTTGGAATGGTGGCACGACCCTGGAGTTCCTCTCGCCTTTCCTGTGGAGAGCGCCTCCTCTTGAGATGCGACGGGAACGCCGGGAATTCTTTCCGTATGAAACAGGGAAAGGATCCCTCATCTCGAGCTAGGAGGCGGAAACGGGGCTCCCCTGGATGTGTGCGGGACACCACGTGCTTCCTCTCGAGTGGAGACGGGTATGTCGGGGAACTTCTTGAGTTGCAGCAATGGTGTGAAGGACCCTTTGGAAGTTCCAGTGGTTAGACGTGATTGGCCTCGAGAAGCCTCAGCGGAAATGGGCCTCATCTCGCCTGGAGGGCAAAACCTCCTGGATTTTCTCGAGTTGCGGCAGGTGCTCTCGACTTACGACGGGGACCTCAGGGACCCGCTCTGGTGGCCTCAGGAAAGGCCAGTCCCCATGCGAGTTCCTCGGGGGCGTCAAGGGATTCCTCTCCCGTCGATGCCGGAGCCTAAGACCTTGTGTGGAGTCGGGGCCGGAACCTGAGGATTCCCCTCCAGTGCTGACATGGATCTTGGGGTACTTCTGGAGTCTCCCCAGGTGAGTCAGTCCTCGTCTCGAATGCGGGCATGCATTGCGCTTTCCTCCAGAGCGGTAGCAGCAGTGTCACGCAGTCTGCCGCGTGGATCAAAGGATCTATGGTTTTCCCTCGAGTCTTTCCCACGAGGCTTTCCCACGAGGCTTTCCCACAGGGCTGTCCCACGTGCACACGTGGTGGGAGTCGATCCTCGGCTTGAACGTCAAGGCAGTGCAGGGAAAACAGGTTCCTCTGGAATGGACTGACACATCTGGGGGACTCTTGGAATTGTGGCACGACCCTGGAGTTCCTCTCGCCTTTCCTGTGGAGAGCGCCTCCTCTTGAGATGCGACGGGAACGCCGGGAATTCTTTCTCTACGAAACAGGGAAAGGATCCCTCATCTCGAGCTAGGAGGCGGAAACGGATCTCCCCTGGATGTGTGCGGGACACCACGTGCTTCCTCTCGAGTGGAGACGGGTATGTCGGGGAACTTCTTGAGTTGCAGCAAGTGTGTGAAGGACCCTTTGGAAGTTCCAGTGGTTAGATGTGGTTGGCCTCGAGAAGCCTCAGCGGAAATGGGCCTCATCTCGCCTGGAGGGCAAAACCTCCTGGATTTTCTCGAGTTGCGGCAGGTGCTCTCGACTTACGACGGGGACCTCAGGGACCCGCTCTGGTGGCCTCAGGAAAGGCCAGTCCCCATGCGAGTTCCTCGGGGGCCTCTCGGGATTCCTCTCCCGTCGATGCCGGGGCCTAAGACCTTGTGTGGAGTCGGGGCCGGAACCTGAGGATTCCTCTCCAGTACTGACATGGATCTTGGGGTACTTCTGGAGTCTCCCCAGGGGAGTCAGTCCTCGTCTCGAATGCGGGCATGCACTTGCGCTTTCCTCCAGAGCGGTAGTAGCAGTGTCACTCAGTCCGCCGCGTGGATCAAAGGATCTATGGTTTTCCCTCGAGTGTTTCCCACGAGTCTTTCCCACGAGGCTTTCCCACAGGGCTGTCCCACGTGCACACGTGGTGGGAGTCGATCCTCGGCTTGAACGTCAAGGCAGTGCAGGGAAAACAGGTTCCTCTGGAATGGACTGACACATCCGGGGGACTCTTGGAATTGTGGCACGACCCTGGAGTTCCTCTCGCCTTTCCTGTGGAGAGCACCTCCTCTTGAGATGCGACGGGAACGCCGGGAATTCTTTCCCTACGAAACAGGGAAAGGATCCCTCATCTCGAGCTAGGAGGCGGAAACGGGGCTCCCCTGGATGTGTGCGGGACCCCACGTGCTTCCTCTCGAGTGGAGACGGGTATGTCGGGGAACTTCTTGAGTTGCAGCAAGGGTGTGAAGGACCCTTTGGAAGTTCCAGTGGTTAGACGTGATTGGCCTCGAGAAGCCTCAGCGGAAATGGGCCTCATCTCGCCTGGAGGGCAAAACCTCCTGGATTTTCTCGAGTTGCGGCAGGTGCTCTCGACTTACGACGGGGACCACAGGGACCCGCTCTGGTGGCCTCAGGAAAGGCCAGTCCCCAGGCGAGTTCCTCGGGGGCGTCTCGGGATTCCTCTCCCGTCGATGCCGGGTTCTAAGACCTTGTGTGGAGTCGGGGCCGGAACCTGAGGATTCCTCTCCAGTGCTGACATGGATCTTGGGGTACTTCTGGAGTCTCCCCAGGGGAGTCAGTCCTCGTCTCGAATGCGGGCATGCACTTGCGCTTTCCTCCAGAGCGGTAGCAGCAGTGTCACGCAGTCCGCCGCTGGAGCAAAGGATCTATGGTTTTCCCTCGAGTCTTTCCCACGAGGCTTTCCCACGAGGCTTTCCCACAGGGCTGTCCCACGTGCACACGTGGTGGGAGTCGATCCTCGGCTTGAACGTCAAGGCAGTGCAGGGAAAACAGGTTCCTCTGGAATGGACTGACACATCTGGGGGACTCTTGGAATGGTGGCACGACCCTGGAGTTCCTCTCGCCTTTCCTGTGGAGAGCGCCTCCTCTTGAGATGCGACGGGAACGCCGGGAATTCTTTCCGTATGAAACAGGGAAAGGATCCCTCATCTCGAGCTAGGAGGCGGAAACGGGGCTCCCCTGGATGTGTGCGGGACCCCAGGTGCTTCCTCTCGAGTGGAGACGGGTATGTCGGGGAACTTCTTGAGTTGCAGCAATGGTGTGAAGGACCCTTTGGAAGTTCCAGTGGTTAGACGTGATTGGCCTCGAGAAGCCTCAGCGGAAATGGGCCTCATCTCGCCTGGAGGGCAAAACCTCCTGGATTTTCTCGAGTTGCGGCAGGTGCTCTCGACTTACGACGGGGACCTCAGGGACCCGCTCTGGTGGCCTCAGGAAAGGCCAGTCCCCATGCGAGTTCCTCGGGGGCGTCAAGGGATTCCTCTCCCGTCGATGCCGGAGCCTAAGACCTTGTGTGGAGTCGGGGCCGGAACCTGAGGATTCCCCTCCAGTGCTGACATGGATCTTGGGGTACTTCTGGAGTCTCCCCAGGTGAGTCAGTCCTCGTCTCGAATGCGGGCATGCATTGCGCTTTCCTCCAGAGCGGTAGCAGCAGTGTCACGCAGTCTGCCGCGTGGATCAAAGGATCTATGGTTTTCCCTCGAGTCTTTCCCACGAGGCTTTCCCACGAGGCTTTCCCACAGGGCTGTCCCACGTGCACACGTGGTGGGAGTCGATCCTCGGCTTGAACGTCAAGGCAGTGCAGGGAAAACAGGTTCCTCTGGAATGGACTGACACATCTGGGGGACTCTTGGAATTGTGGCACGACCCTGGAGTTCCTCTCGCCTTTCCTGTGGAGAGCGCCTCCTCTTGAGATGCGACGGGAACGCCGGGAATTCTTTCTCTACGAAACAGGGAAAGGATCCCTCATCTCGAGCTAGGAGGCGGAAACGGGGCTCCCCTGGTTGTGTGCGGGACACCACGTGCTTCCTCTCGAGTGCAGACGGGTATGTCGGGGAACTTCTTGAGTTGCAGCAAGGGTGTGAAGGACCCTTTGGAAGTTCCAGTGGTTAGATGTGATTGGCCTCGAGAAGCCTCAGCGGAAATGGGCCTCATCTCGCCTGGAGGGCAAAACCTCCTGGATTTTCTCGAGTTGCGGCAGGTGCTCTGGACTTACGACGGGGACCTCAGGGACCCGCTCTGGTGGCCTCAGGAAAGGCCAGTCCCCATGCGAGTTCCTCGGGGGCGTCTCGGGATTCCTCTCCCGTCGATGCCGGGGCCTAAGACCTTGTGTGGAGTCGGGGCCGGAACCTGAGAATTCCTCTCCAGTGCTGACATGGATCTGGGGTACTTCTGGAGTCTCCCCAGGGGAGTCAGTCCTCGTCTCGAATGCGGGCATGCACTTGCGCTTTCCTCCAGAGCGGTAGCAGCAGTGTCACGCAGTCCGCCGCGTGGATCAAAGGATCTATGGTTTTCCCTCGAGTCTTTCCCACGAGGCTTTCCCACGAGGCTTTCCCACAGGGCTGTCCCACGTGCACACGTGGTGGGAGTCGATCCTCGCCTGGAACGTCAAGGCAGTGCAGGGAAAACAGGTTCCTCTGGAATGGACTGACACATCTGGGGGACTCTTGGAATGGTGGCATGACCCTGGAGTTCCTCTCGCCTTTCCTGTGGAGAGCGCCTCCTCTTGAGATGCGACGGGAACGCCGGGAATTCATTCCCTACGAAACAGGGAAAGGATCCCTCATCTCGAGCTAGGAGGCGGCAACGGGGCTCCCCTGGATGTGTGCGGGACCCCACGTGCTTCCTCTCGAGTGGAGACGGTTATGTCAGGGAACTTCTTGAGTTGCAGCAATGGTGTGAAGGACCCTTTGGAAGTTCCAGTGGTTAGATGTGATTGGCCTCGAGAAGCCTCAGCGGAAATGGGCCTCATCTCGCCTGGAGGGCAAAACCTCCTGGATTTTCTCGAGTTGCGGCAGGTGCTCTCGACTTACGACGGGGACCTCAGGGACCCGCTCTGGTGGCCTCAGGAAAGGCCAGTCCCCATGCGAGTTCCTCGGGTGCCTCTCGGGATTCCTCTCCCGTCGATGCCGGGGCCTAAGACCTTGTGTGGAGTCGGGGCCGGAACCTGAGGATTCCTCTCCAGTGCTGACATGGATCTTGGGGTACTTCTGGAGTCTCCCCAGGGGAGTCAGTCCTCGTCTCGAATGCGGGCATGCACTTGCGCTTTCCTCCAGAGCGTAGCAGCAGTGTCACGCAGTCCGCCGCATGGATCAAAGGATCTATGGTTTTCCCTCGAGTCTTCCCACGAGGCTTTCCCACGAGGCTTTCCCACAGGGCTGTCCCACGTGCACACGTGGTGGGAGTCGATCCTCGGCTTGAACGTCAAGGCAGTGCAGGGAAAACAGGTTCCTCTGCAATGGACTGACACATCTGGGGGACTCTTGGAATGGTGTCACGACCCTGGAGTTCCTCTCGCCTTTCCTTTGGAGAGCGCCTCCTCTTGAGATGCGACGGGAACGCCGGGAATTCTTTCCCTACGAAACAGGGAAAGGATCCCTCATCTCGAGCTAGGAGGCGGAAACAGGGCTCCCCTGGATGTGTGCGGGACCCCACGTGCTTCCTCTCGAGTGCAGACGGGTATGTCGTGGAACTTCTTGAGTTGCAGCAATGGTGTGAAGGACCCTTTGGAAGTTCCAGTGGATAGATGTGATTGGCCTCGAGAAGCCTCAGCGGAAATGGGCCTCATCTCGCCTGGAGGGCAAAACCTCCTGGATTTTCTGGAGTGCGGCAGGTGCTCTCGACTTACGACGGGGACCTCAGGGAACCGCTCTGGTGGCCTCAGGAAAGCCAGTCCCCATGCGAGTTCCTCGGGGCCTCTCGGGATTCCTCTCCCGTCGATGCCGGGGCCTAAGACCTTGTGTGGAGTCGGGGCCGGAACCTGAGGATTCCTCTCCAGTGCTGACATGGATCTTGGGGTACTTCTGGAGTCTCCCCAGGGGAGTCAGTCCTCGTCTCGAATGCGGGCATGCACTTGCGCTTTCCTCCAGAGCGGTAGCAGCAGTGTCACGCAGTCCGCCGCGTGGATCAAAGGATCTATGATTTTCCCTCGAGTCTTTCCCACGAGGCTTTCCCACGAGGCTTTCCCACAGGGCTGTCCCACGTGCACACGTGGTGGGAGTCGATCCTCGGCTTGAACGTCAAGGCAGTGCAGGGAAAACAGGTTCCTCTGGAATGGACTGACTCATCTGGGGGACTCTTGGAATGGTGGCACGACCCTGGAGTTCCTCTCCCCTTTCCTGTGGACAGCGCCTCCTCTTGAGATGCAACGGGAACGCCGGGAATTCTTTCCCTACGAAACAGGGAAAGGATCCCTCATTACGAGCTAGGAGGCGGAAACGGGGCTCCCCTGGATGTGTGCGGGACCCACGTGCTTCCTCTCGAGTGGAGACGGGTATGTCGGGGAACTTCTTGAGTTGCAGCAAGGGTGTGAAGGACCCTTTAGAAGTTTCAGTGGTTAGAAGTGATTAGCCTCGAGAAGCCTCAGCGGAAATGGGCCTCATCTCGCCTAGAGGGCAAAACCTCCTGGATTTTCTCGAGTTGCGGCAGGTGCTCTCGACTTACGACGGGGACCTCAGGGACCCGCTCTGGTGGCCTCAGGAAAGGCCAGTCCCCATGCGAGTTCCTCGGGTGCCTCTCGGGATTCCTCTCCCGTCGATGCCGGGGCCTAAGACCTTGTGTGGAGTCGGGGCCGGAACCTGAGGATTCCTCTCCAGTGCTGACATGGATCTTGGGGTACTTCTGGAGTCTCCCCAGGGGAGTCAGTCCTCATCTCGAATGCGGGCATGCACTTGCGCTTTCCTCCAGAGCGTAGCAGCAGTGTCACGCAGTCCGCCGCATGGATCAAAGGATCTATGGTTTTCCCTCGAGTCTTCCCACGAGGCTTTCCCACGAGGCTTTCCCACAGGGCTGTCCCACGTGCACACGTGGTGGGAGTCGATCCTCGGCTTGAACGTCAAGGCAGTGCAGGGAAAACAGGTTCCTCTGCAATGGACTGACACATCTGGGGGACTCTTGGAATGGTGTCACGACCCTGGAGTTCCTCTCGCCTTTCCTTTGGAGAGCGCCTCCTCTTGAGATGCGACGGGAACGCCGGGAATTCTTTCCCTACGAAACAGGGAAAGGATCCCTCATCTCGAGCTAGGAGGCGGAAACGGGGCTCCCCTGGATGTGTGCGGGACCCCACGTGCTTCCTCTCGAGTGCAGACGGGTATGTCGTGGAACTTCTTGAGTTGCAGCAATGGTGTGAAGGACCCTTTGGAAGTTCCAGTGGATAGATGTGATTGGCCTCGAGAAGCCTCAGCGGAAATGGGCCTCATCTCGCCTGGAGGGCAAAACCTAATGGATTTTCTCGAGTTGCGGCAGGTGCTCTCGACTTACGACGGGGACCTCAGGGAACCGCTCTGGTGGCCTCAGGAAAGCCAGTCCCCATGCGAGTTCCTCGGGGCCTCTCGGGATTCCTCTCCCGTCGATGCCGGGGCCTAAGACCTTGTGTGGAGTCGGGGCCGGAACCTGAGGATTCATCTCCAGTGCTGACATGGATCTTGGGGTACTTCTGGAGTCTCCCCAGGGGAGTCAGTCCTCGTCTCGAATGCGGGCATGCACTTGCGCTTTCCTCCAGAGCGGTAGCAGCAGTGTCACGCAGTCCGCCGCGTGGATCAAAGGATCTATGGTTTTCCCTCGAGTCTTTCCCACGAGGCTTTCCCACGAGGCTTTCCCACAGGGCTGTCCCAGGTGCACACGTGGTGGGAGTCGATCCTCGGCTTGAACGTCAAGGCAGTGCAGGGAAAACAGGTTCCTCTGGAATGGACTGACTCATCTGGGGGACTCTTGGAATGGTGGCACGACCCTGGAGTTCCTCTCGCCTTTCCTGTGGAGAGCGCCTCCTCTTGAGATGCAACGGGAACGCCGGGAATTCTTTCCCTACGAAACAGGGAAAGGATCCCTCATTACGAGCTAGGAGGCGGAAACGGGGCTCCCCTGGATGTGTGCGGGACCCACGTGCTTCCTCTCGAGTGGAGACGGGTATGTCGGGGAACTTCTTGAGTTGCAGCAAGGGTGTGAAGGACCCTTTAGAAGTTTCAGTGGTTAGAAGTGATTAGCCTCGAGAAGCCTCAGCGGAAATGGGCCTCATCTCGCCTGGAGGGCAAAACCTCCTGGATTTTCTCGAGTTGCGGCAGGTGCTCTCGACTTACGACGGGGACCTCAGGGACCCGCTCTGGTGGCCTCAGGAAAGGCCAGTCCCCATGCGAGTTCCTCGGGGGCCTCTCGGGATTCCTCTCCCGTCGATTCCGGGGCCTAAGACCTTGTGTGGAGTCGGGGCCGGAACCTGAGGATTCCTCTCCAGTGCTGACATGGATCTTGGGGTACTTCTGGAGTCTCCCCAGGGGAGTCAGTCCTCGTCTCGAATGCGGGCATGCACTTGCGCTTTCCTCCAGAGCGGTAGCAGCAGTGTCACGCAGTCCGCCGCGTGGATCAAAGGATCTATGGTTTTCCCTCGAGTCTTTCCCACGAGGCTTTCCCACGAGGCTTTCCCACAGGGCTGTCCCACGTGCACACGTGGTGGGAGTCGATCCTCGGCTTGAACGTCAAGGCAGTGCAGGGAAAACAGGTTCCTCTGGAATGGACTGACACATCTGGGGGACTCTTGGAATGGTGGCACGACCCTGGAGTTCCTCTCGCCTTTCCTGTGGAGAGCGCCTCCTCTTGAGATGCGACGGGAACGCCGGGAATTCTTTCCCTACTAAACAGGGAAAGGATCCCTCATCTCGAGCTAGGAGGCGGAAACGGGGCTCCCCTGGATGTGTGCGGGACACCACGTGCTTCCTCTCGAGTGCAGACGGGTATGTCGGGGAACTTCTTGAGTTGCAGCAAGGGTGTGAAGGACCCTTTGGAAGGTCCAGTGGTTAGATGTGATTGGCCTCGAGAAGCCTCAGCGGAAATGGGCCTCATCTCGCCTGGAGGGCATAACCTCCTGGATTTTCTCGAGTTGCGGCAGGTGCTCTCAGCTTACGACGGGGACCTCAGGGACCCGCTCTGGTGGCCTCAGGAAAGGCCAGTCCCCATGCGATTTCCTCGGGGGCCTCTCGGGATTCCTCTCCCCTCGATGCCGTGGCCTAAGACCTTGTGTTGAGTCGGGGCCGGAACATGAGGATTCCTCTCCAGTGCTGACATGGATCTTGGGGTAATTCTGGAGTCTCCCCAGGGGAGTCAGTCCTCGTCTCGAATGCGGGCATGCACTTGCGCTTTCCTCCAGAGCGGTAGCAGCAGTGTCACGCAGTCCGCCGCATGGATCAAAGGATCTATGGTTTTCCCTCGAGTCTTCCCACGAGGCTTTCCCACGAGGCTTTCCCACAGGGCTGTCCCACGTGCACACGTGGTGGGAGTCGATCCTCGGCTTGAACGTCAAGGCAGTGCAGGGAAAACAGGTTCCTCTGCAATGGACTGACACATCTGGGGGACTCTTGGAATGGTGTCACGACCCTGGAGTTCCTCTCGCCTTTCCTTTGGAGAGCGCCTCCTCTTGAGATGCGACGGGAACGCCGGGAATTCTTTCCCTACGAAACAGGGAAAGGATCCCTCATCTCGAGCTAGGAGGCGGAAACAGGGCTCCCCTGGATGTGTGCGGGACCCCACGTGCTTCCTCTCGAGTGCAGACGGGTATGTCGTGGAACTTCTTGAGTTGCAGCAATGGTGTGAAGGACCCTTTGGAAGTTCCAGTGGATAGATGTGATTGGCCTCGAGAAGCCTCAGCGGAAATGGGCCTCATCTCGCCTGGAGGGCAAAACCTCCTGGATTTTCTCGAGTTGCGGCAGGTGCTCTCGACTTACGACCGGGACCTCAGGGAACCGCTCTGGTGGCCTCAGGAAAGCCAGTCCCCATGCGAGTTCCTCGGGGCCTCTCGGGATTCCTCTCCCGTCGATGCCGGGGCCTAAGACCTTGTGTGGAGTCGGGGCCGGAACCTGAGGATTCCTCTCCAGTGCTGACATGGATCTTGGGGTACTTCTGGAGTCTCCCCAGGGGAGTCAGTCCTCGTCTCGAATGCGGGCATGCACTTGCGCTTTCCTCCAGAGCGGTAGCAGCAGTGTCACGCAGTCCGCCGCGTGGATCAAAGGATCTATGATTTTCCCTCGAGTCTTTCCCACGAGGCTTTCCCACGAGGCTTTCCCACAGGGCTGTCCCACCTGCACACGTGGTGGGAGTCGATCCTCGGCTTGAACGTCAAGGCAGTGCAGGGAAAACAGGTTCCTCTGGAATGGACTGACTCATCTGGGGGACTCTTGGAATGGTGGCACGACCCTGGAGTTCCTCTCGCCTTTCCTGTGGAGAGCGCCTCCTCTTGAGATGCGACGGGAACGCCGGGAATTCTTTCCCTACTAAACAGGGAAAGGATCCCTCATCTCGAGCTAGGAGGCGGAAACGGGGCTCCCCTGGATGTGTGCGGGACACCACGTGCTTCCTCTCGAGTGCAGACGGGTATGTCGGGGAACTTCTTGAGTTGCAGCAAGGGTGTGAAGGACCCTTTGGAAGGTCCAGTGGTTAGATGTGATTGGCCTCGAGAAGCCTCAGCGGAAATGGGCCTCATCTCGCCTGGAGGGCATAACCTCCTGGATTTTCTCGAGTTGCGGCAGGTGCTCTCGACTTACGATGGGGACCTCAGGGACCCGCTCTGGTGGCCTCAGGAAAGGCCAGTCCCCATGCGATTTCCTCGGGGGCCTCTCGGGATTCCTCTCCCCTCGATGCCGTGGCCTAAGACCTTGTGTTGAGTCGGGGCCGGAACATGAGGATTCCTCTCCAGTGCTGACATGGATCTTGGGGTACTTCTGGAGTCTCCCCAGGGGAGTCAGTCCTCGTCTCGAATGCGGGCATGCACTTGCGCTTTCCTCCAGAGCGGTAGCAGCAGTGTCACGCAGTCCGCCGCATGGATCAAAGGATCTGTGGTTTTCCCTCGAGTCTTTCCCACGAGGCTTTCCCACGAGGCTTTCCCACAGGGCTGTCCCACGTGCACACGTGGTGGGAGTCGATCCTCGGCTTGAACGTCAAGGCAGTGCAGGGAAAACAGGTTCCTCTGGAATGGACTGACACATCTGGGGGACTCTTGGAATTGTGGCACGACCCTGGAGTTCCTCTCGCCTTTCCTGTGGAGAGCGCCTCCTCTTGAGATGCGACGGGAACGCCGTGAATTCTTTCCCTACGAAACAGGGAAAGGATCCCTCATCTCGAGCTAGGAGGCGGAAACGGGGCTCCACTGGATGTGTGCGGGACCCACGTGCTTCCTCTCCAGTGGAGACGGGTATGTCGGGGAACTTCTTGAGTTGCAGCAAGGGTGTGAAGGACCCTTTGGAAGTTCCAGTGGTTAGAAGTGATTAGCCTCGAGAAGCCTCAGCGGAAATGGGCCTCATCTCGCCTGGAGGGCAAAACCTCCTGGATTTTCTCGAGTTGCGGCAGGTTCTCTCGACTTACGACGGGGACCTCAGGGACCCGCTCTGGTGGCCTCAGGAAAGGCCAGTCCCCATGCGAGTTCCTCGGGGGCGTCTCGGGATTCCTCTCCCGTCGATGCCGGGGCCTAAGACCTTGTGTGGAGTCGGGGCGGGAACCTGAGGATTCCTCTCCAGTGCTGACATGGATCTTGGGGTACTTCTGGAGTCTCCCCAGGGGAGTCAGTCCTCGTCTCGAATGCGGGCATGCACTTGCGCTTTCCTCCAGAGCGGTAGCAGCAGTGTCACGCAGTCCGCCGCGTGGATCAAAGGATCTATGGTTTTCCCTCGAGTCTTTCCCACGAGGCTTTCCCACGAGGCTTTCCCACAGGGCTGTCCCACGTGCACACGTGGTGGGAGTCGATCCTCGGCTTGAACGTCAAGGCAGTGCAGGGAAAACAGGTTCCTCTGGAATGGACTGACACATCTGGGGGACTCTTGGAATGGTGGCACGACCCTGGAGTTCCTCTCGCCTTTCCTGTGGAGAGCGCCTCCTCTTGAGATGCGACGGGAACGCCGGGAATTCTTTCCCTACTAAACAGGGAAAGGATCCCTCATCTCGAGCTAGGAGGCGGAAACGGGGCTCCCCTGGATGTGTGCGGGACACCACGTGCTTCCTCTCGAGTGCAGACGGGTATGTCGGGGAACTTCTTGAGTTGCAGCAAGGGTGTGAAGGACCCTTTGGAAGGTCCAGTGGTTAGATGTGATTGGCCTCGAGAAGCCTCAGCGGAAATGGGCCTCATCTCGCCTGGAGGGCATAACCTCCTGGATTTTCTCGAGTTGCGGCAGGTGCTCTCAGCTTACGACGGGGACCTCAGGGACCCGCTCTGGTGGCCTCAGGAAAGGCCAGTCCCCATGCGATTTCCTCGGGGGCCTCTCGGGATTCCTCTCCCCTCGATGCCGTGGCCTAAGACCTTGTGTTGAGTCGGGGCCGGAACATGAGGATTCCTCTCCAGTGCTGACATGGATCTTGGGGTAATTCTGGAGTCTCCCCAGGGGAGTCAGTCCTCGTCTCGAATGCGGGCATGCACTTGCGCTTTCCTCCAGAGCGGTAGCAGCAGTGTCACGCAGTCCGCCGCATGGATCAAAGGATCTATGGTTTTCCCTCGAGTCTTTCCCACGAGGCTTTCCCACGAGGCTTTCCCACAGGGCTGTCCCACGTGCACACGTGGTGGGAGTCGATCCTCGGCTTGAACGTCAAGGCAGTGCAGGGAAAACAGGTTCCTCTGGAATGGACTGACACATCTGGGGGACTCTTGGAATTGTGGCACGACCCTGGAGTTCCTCTCGCCTTTCCTGTGGAGAGCGCCTCCTCTTGAGATGCGACGGGAACGCCGTGAATTCTTTCCCTACGAAACAGGGAAAGGATCCCTCATCTCGAGCTAGGAGGCGGAAACGGGGCTCCACTGGATGTGTGCGGGACCCACGTGCTTCCTCTCGAGTGGAGACGGGTATGTCGGGGAACTTCTTGAGTTGCAGCAAGGGTGTGAAGGACCCTTTGGAAGTTCCAGTGGTTAGAAGTGATTAGCCTCGAGAAGCCTCAGCGGAAATGAGCCTCATCTCGCCTGGAGGGCAAAACCTCCTGGATTTTCTCGAGTTGCGGCAGGTGCTCTCGACTTACGACGGGGACCTCAGGGACCCGCTCTGGTGGCCTCAGGAAAGGCCAGTCCCCATGCGAGTTCCTCGGGTGCCTCTCGGGATTCCTCTCCCGTCGATGCCGGGGCCTAAGACCTTGTGTGGAGTCGGGGCCGGAACCTGAGGATTCCTCTCCAGTGCTGACATGGATCTTGGGGTACTTCTGGAGTCTCCCCAGGGGAGTCAGTCCTCGTCTCGAATGCGGGCATGCACTTGCGCTTTCCTCCAGAGCGTAGCAGCAGTGTCACGCAGTCCGCCGCATGGATCAAAGGATCTATGGTTTTCCCTCGAGTCTTCCCACGAGGCTTTCCCACGAGGCTTTCCCACAGGGCTGTCCCACGTGCACACGTGGTGGGAGTCGATCCTCGGCTTGAACGTCAAGGCAGTGCAGGGAAAACAGGTTCCTCTGCAATGGACTGACACATCTGGGGGACTCTTGGAATGGTGTCACGACCCTGGAGTTCCTCTCGCCTTTCCTTTGGAGAGCGCCTCCTCTTGAGATGCGACGGGAACGCCGGGAATTCTTTCCCTACGAAACAGGGAAAGGATCCCTCATCTCGAGCTAGGAGGCGGAAACAGGGCTCCCCTGGATGTGTGCGGGACCCCACGTGCTTCCTCTCGAGTGCAGACGGGTATGTCGTGGAACTTCTTGAGTTGCAGCAATGGTGTGAAGGACCCTTTGGAAGTTCCAGTGGATAGATGTGATTGGCCTCGAGAAGCCTCAGCGGAAATGGGCCTCATCTCGCCTGGAGGGCAAAACCTCCTGGATTTTCTCGAGTTGCGGCAGGTGCTCTCGACTTACGACCGGGACCTCAGGGAACCGCTCTGGTGGCCTCAGGAAAGCCAGTCCCCATGCGAGTTCCTCGGGGCCTCTCGGGATTCCTCTCCCGTCGATGCCGGGGCCTAAGACCTTGTGTGGAGTCGGGGCCGGAACCTGAGGATTCCTCTCCAGTGCTGACATGGATCTTGGGGTACTTCTGGAGTCTCCCCAGGGGAGTCAGTCCTCGTCTCGAATGCGGGCATGCACTTGCGCTTTCCTCCAGAGCGGTAGCAGCAGTGTCACGCAGTCCGCCGCGTGGATCAAAGGATCTATGATTTTCCCTCGAGTCTTTCCCACGAGGCTTTCCCACGAGGCTTTCCCACAGGGCTGTCCCACCTGCACACGTGGTGGGAGTCGATCCTCGGCTTGAACGTCAAGGCAGTGCAGGGAAAACAGGTTCCTCTGGAATGGACTGACTCATCTGGGGGACTCTTGGAATGGTGGCACGACCCTGGAGTTCCTCTCGCCTTTCCTGTGGAGAGCGCCTCCTCTTGAGATGCGACGGGAACGCCGGGAATTCTTTCCCTACTAAACAGGGAAAGGATCCCTCATCTCGAGCTAGGAGGCGGAAACGGGGCTCCCCTGGATGTGTGCGGGACACCACGTGCTTCCTCTCGAGTGCAGACGGGTATGTCGGGGAACTTCTTGAGTTGCAGCAAGGGTGTGAAGGACCCTTTGGAAGGTCCAGTGGTTAGATGTGATTGGCCTCGAGAAGCCTCAGCGGAAATGGGCCTCATCTCGCCTGGAGGGCATAACCTCCTGGATTTTCTCGAGTTGCGGCAGGTGCTCTCGACTTACGATGGGGACCTCAGGGACCCGCTCTGGTGGCCTCAGGAAAGGCCAGTCCCCATGCGATTTCCTCGGGGGCCTCTCGGGATTCCTCTCCCCTCGATGCCGTGGCCTAAGACCTTGTGTTGAGTCGGGGCCGGAACATGAGGATTCCTCTCCAGTGCTGACATGGATCTTGGGGTACTTCTGGAGTCTCCCCAGGGGAGTCAGTCCTCGTCTCGAATGCGGGCATGCACTTGCGCTTTCCTCCAGAGCGGTAGCAGCAGTGTCACGCAGTCCGCCGCATGGATCAAAGGATCTGTGGTTTTCCCTCGAGTCTTTCCCACGAGGCTTTCCCACGAGGCTTTCCCACAGGGCTGTCCCACGTGCACACGTGGTGGGAGTCGATCCTCGGCTTGAACGTCAAGGCAGTGCAGGGAAAACAGGTTCCTCTGGAATGGACTGACACATCTGGGGGACTCTTGGAATTGTGGCACGACCCTGGAGTTCCTCTCGCCTTTCCTGTGGAGAGCGCCTCCTCTTGAGATGCGACGGGAACGCCGTGAATTCTTTCCCTACGAAACAGGGAAAGGATCCCTCATCTCGAGCTAGGAGGCGGAAACGGGGCTCCACTGGATGTGTGCGGGACCCACGTGCTTCCTCTCCAGTGGAGACGGGTATGTCGGGGAACTTCTTGAGTTGCAGCAAGGGTGTGAAGGACCCTTTGGAAGTTCCAGTGGTTAGAAGTGATTAGCCTCGAGAAGCCTCAGCGGAAATGGGCCTCATCTCGCCTGGAGGGCAAAACCTCCTGGATTTTCTCGAGTTGCGGCAGGTTCTCTCGACTTACGACGGGGACCTCAGGGACCCGCTCTGGTGGCCTCAGGAAAGGCCAGTCCCCATGCGAGTTCCTCGGGGGCGTCTCGGGATTCCTCTCCCGTCGATGCCGGGGCCTAAGACCTTGTGTGGAGTCGGGGCGGGAACCTGAGGATTCCTCTCCAGTGCTGACATGGATCTTGGGGTACTTCTGGAGTCTCCCCAGGGGAGTCAGTCCTCGTCTCGAATGCGGGCATGCACTTGCGCTTTCCTCCAGAGCGGTAGCAGCAGTGTCACGCAGTCCGCCGCGTGCAACAAAGGATCTATGGTTTTCCCTCGAGTCTTTCCCACGAGGCTTTCCCACGAGGCTTTCGCACAGGGCTGTCCCACGTGCACACGTGGTGGGAGTCGATCCTCGGCTTGAACGTCAAGGCAGTGCAGGGAAAACAGGTTCCTCTGGAATGGACTGACACATCTGGGGGACTCTTGGAATGGTGGCATAACCCTGGAGTTCCTCTCGCCTTTCCTGTGGAGAGCGCCTCCTCTTGAGATGCGACGGGAACGCCGGGAATTCTTTCCCTACGAAACAGGGAAAGGATCCCTCATCTCGTGCTAGGAGGCGGAAACGAGGCTCCCCTGGGTGTGTGCGGGACACCACGTGCTTCCTCTCGAGTGCAGACGGGTATGTCGGGGAACTTCTTGAGTTGCAGCAATGGTGTGAAGGACCCTTTGGAAGTTCCAGTGGTTA
Organism: Ovis canadensis; assembly: GCF_042477335.2. NCBI lineage: Eukaryota > Metazoa > Chordata > Mammalia > Artiodactyla > Bovidae > Ovis > Ovis canadensis. The sequence continues at coordinate 10,995,357 of NC_091262.1, forward strand.
GATGTGATTGGCCTCGAGAAGCCTCAGCGGAAATGGGCCTCTTCTCGCCTGGAGGGCAAAACCTCATGGATTTTCTCGAGTTTCGGCAGGTGCTCTCGACTTACGACGGCGACCTCAGGGACCCGCTCTGGTGGCCTCAGGAAAGGCCAGTCCCCATGCGAGTTCCTCGTGGGCCTCTCGGGATTCCTCTCCCGTCGATGCCGGGGCCTAAGACCTTGTGTGGAGTCGGGGCCGGAACCTGAGGATTCCTCCCCAGTGCTGACATGGATCTTGGGATACTTCTGGAGTCTCCACAGGGGAGTCAGTCCTCGTCTCGAATGCGGGCATGCACTTGCACTTTCCTCCAGAGCGGTAGCAGCAGTGTCACGCAGTTCGCCGCGTGGATCAAAGGATCTATGGTTTTCCCTCGAGTCTTTCCCACGAGGCTTTCCCACGAGGCTTTCCCACAGGGCTGTCCCATGTGCACACGTGGTGGGAGTAGATCATCGGCTTGAACGTTAAGGCAGTGCAGGGAAAACAGGTTCCTCTGGAATGGACTGACAATCTGGGGGACTCTTGGAATGGTGGCATGACCCTGGAGTTCCTCTCGCCTTTCCTGTGGAGAGCGCCTCCTCTTGAGATGCGACGGGAACGCCGGGAATTCTTTCCCTACGACACAGGGAAAGGATCCCTCATCTCGAGCTAGGAGGCGGAAACGGGGCTCCCCGGGATGTGTGCGGGACACCACGTGCTTCCTCTCGAGTGCAGACGGGTATGTCGGGGAACTTCTTGAGTTGCAGCAAGGGTGTGAAGGACCCTTTGGAAGGTCCAGTGGTTAGATGTGATTGGCCTCGAGAAGCCTCAGCGGAAATGGGCCTCATCTCGCCTGGAGGGCATAACCTCCTGGATTTTCTCGAGTTGCGGCAGGTGCTCTCGACTTACGACGGGGACCTCAGGGACCCGCTCTGGTGGCCTCAGGAAAGGCCAGTCCCCATGCGATTTCCTCGGGGGCCTCTCGGGATTCCTCTCCCCTCGATGCCGTGGCCTAAGACCTTGTGTTGAGTCGGGGCCGGAACATGAGGATTCCTCTCCAGTGCTGACATGGATCTTGGGGTACTTCTGGAGTCTCCCCAGGGGAGTCAGTCCTCGTCTCGAATGCGGGCATGCACTTGCGTTTTCCTCCAGAGCGGTAGCAGCAGTGTCACTCAGTCCGCCGCATGGATCAAAGGATCTATGGTTTTCCCTCGAGTCTTTCCCACGAGGCTTTTCCACGAGGCTTTCCCACAGGGCTTTAACACGTGCACACGTGGTGGGAGTCGATCCTCGGCTTGAACGTCAAGGCAGTGCAGGGAAAACAGGTTCCTCTGGAATGGACTGACACATCTGGGGGACTCTTGGAATGGTGGCACGACCCTGGAGTTCCTCTCGCCTTTCCTGTGGAGAGCGCCTCCTCTTGAGATGCGACGGGAACGCCGGGAATTCTTTCCCTACGAAACAGGGAAAGGATCCCTCATCTCGAGCTAGGAGGCGGAAACGGGGCTCCCCTGGATGTGTGCGGGACCCACGTGCTTCCTCTCGAGTGGAGACGGGTATGTCGGGGAACTTCTTGAGTTGCAGCAAGGGTGTGAAGGACCCTTTGGAAGTTCCAGTGGTTAGAAGTGATTAGCCTCGAGAAGCCTCAGCGGAAATGAGCCTCATCTCGCCTGGAGGGCAAAACCTCCTGGATTTTCTCGAGTTGCGGCAGGTGCTCTCGACTTACGACGGGGACCTCAGGGACCCGCTCTGCTGGCCTCAGGAAAGGCCAGTCCCCATGCGAGTTCCTCGGGGGCGTCTCGGGATTCCTCTCCCGTCGATGCCGGGGCCTAAGACCTTGTGTGGGGTCGGGGCCGGAACATGAGGATTCCTCTCCAGTGCTGACATGGATCTTGCGGTACTTCTGGAGTCTCCCCAGGGGAGTCAGTCCTCGTCTCGAATGCGGGCATGCACTTGCGCTTTCCTCCAGAGCGGTAGCAGCAGTGTCACGCAGTCCGCCGCGTGCATCAAAGGATCTATGGTTTTCCCTCGAGTCTTTCCCACGAGGCTTTCGCACAGGGCTGTCCCACGTGCACACGTGGTGGGAGTCGATCCTCGGCTTGAACGTCAAGGCAGTGCAGGGAAAACAGGTTCCTCTGGAATGAACTGACACATCTGGGGGACTCTTGGAATGGTGGCATGACCCTGGAGTTCCTCTCGCCTTTCCTGTGGAGAGCGCCTCCTCTTGAGATGCGACGGGAACGCCGGGAATTCTTTTCCTACGAAACAGGGAAAGGATCCCTCATCTCGTGCTAGGAGGCGGAAACGGGGCTCCCCTGGATGTGTGCGGGACACCACGTGCTTCCTCTCGAGTGCAGACGGGTATGTCGGGGAACTTCTTGAGTTGCAGCAATGGTGTGAAGGACCCTTTGGAAGTTCCAGTGGTTAGATGTGATTGGCCTCGAGAAGCCTCAGCGGAAATGGGCCTCATCTCGCCTGGAGGGCAAAACCTCCTGGATTTTCCCGAGTTGCGGCAGGTGCTCTCGACTTACGACGGGGACCTCAGGGACCCGCTCTGGTGGCCTCAGGAAAGGCCAGTCCCCATGCGAGTTCCTCGTGGGCCTCTCGGGATTCCTCTCCCGTCGATGCCGGGGCCTAAGACCTTGTGTGGAGTCGGGGCCGGAACCTGAGGATTCCTCTCCAGTGCTGACATGGATCTTGGGGTACTTCTGGAGTCTCCCCAGGGGAGTCAGTCCTCGTCTCGAATGCGGGCATGCACTTACGCTTTCCTCCAGAGCGGTAGCAGCAGTGTCACGCAGTTAGCCGCGTGGATCAAAGGATCTATGGTTTTCCCTCGAGTCTTTCCCACGAGGCTTTCCCACGAGGCTTTCCCACAGGGCTGTCCCACGTGCACACGTGGTGGGAGTCGATCCTCGGCTTGAACGTCAAGGCAGTGCAGGGAAAACAGGTTCCTCTGGAATGGACTGACACATCTGGGGGACTCTTGGAATGGTGTCATGACCCTGGAGTTCCTCTCGCCTTTCCTGTGGAGAGCGCCTCCTCTTGAGATGCGACGGGAACGCCGGGAATTCTTTCCCTACGAAACAGGGAAAGGATCCCTCATCTCGAGCTAGGAGGCGGAAACGGGGCTCCCCTGGATGTGTGCGGGACACCACGTGCTTCCTCTCGAGTGGAGACGGGTATGTCGGGGAACTTCTTCAGTTGCAGCAAGGGTATGAAGGACCCTTTGGAAGGTCCAGTGGTTAGATGTTATTGGCCTCGAGAAGCCTCAGCGGAAATGGGCCTCATCTCGCCTGGGGGCATAACCTCCTGGATTTTCTCCAGTTGCGGCAGGTGCTCTTGACTCACGACGGGGACCTCAGGGACCCGCTCTGGTGGCCTCAGGAAAGGCCAGTCCCCATGCGATTTCCTCGGGGGCCTCTCGGGATTCCTCTCCCCTCGATGCCGTGGCCTAAGACCTTGTGTTGAGTCGGGGCCGGAACGTGAGGATTCCTCTCCAGTGCTGACATGGATCTTGAGGTACTTCTGGAGTCTCCCCAGGAGAGTCAGTCCTCGTCTCGAATGCGGGCATGCACTTGCGCTTTCCTCCAGAGCGGTAGCAGCAGTGTCACGCAGTCCGCCGCATGGATCAAAGGATCTATGGTTTTCCCTCGAGTCTTTCCCACGAGGCTTTCCCACGAGGCTTTCCCACAGGGCTGTCCCACGTGCACACGTGGTGGGAGTCGATCCTCGGCTTGAACGTCAAGGCAGTGCAGGGAAAACAGGTTCCTCTGGAATGGACTGACACATCTGGGGGACTCTTGGAATGGTGGCATGACCCTGGAGTTCTTCTCGCCTTTCCTGTGGAGAGCGCCTCCTCTTGAGATGCGACGGGAACGCCGGGAATTCTTTCCCTACGAAACAGGGAAAGGATCCCTCATCTCGAGCTAGGAGGCGGAAACGGGGCTCCCCTGGATGTGTGCGGGACACCACGTGCTTCCTCTCGAGTGTAGACGGGTATGTCGGGGAACTTCTTGAGTTGCAGCAAGGGTGTGAAGGACCCTTTTGAAGGTCCAGTGGTTAGATGTGATTGGCCTGGAGAAGCCTCAGCGGAAAGGGCCTCATCTCGCCTGGAGGGCAAAACCTCCTGGATTTTCTCGAGTTGCGGCAGGTGCTCTCGACTTACGACGGGGACCTCAGGGACCCGCTCTGGTGGCCTCAGGAGAGGCCAGTCCCCATGCGAGTTCCTCGGGGGCGTCTCGGGATTCCTCTCCCGTCGATGCCGGGGCCTAAGACCTTGTGTGGAGTCGGAGCCGGAACCTGAGGATTCCTCTCCAGTGCTGACATGGATCTTGGGGTACTTCTGGAGTCTCCCCAGGGGAGTCAGTCCTCGTCTCGAATGCGGGCATGCACTTGCGCTTTCCTCCAGAGCGGTAGCAGCAGTGTCACGCAGTCCGCCGCGTGGATCAAAGGATCTATGGTTTTCCCTCGAGTCTTTCCCACGAGGCTTTCCCACGAGGCTTTCCCACAGGGCTGTCCCACGTGCACACGTGGTGGGAGTCGATCCTCGGCTTGAACGTCAAGGCAGTGCAGGGTAAACAGGTTCCTCTGGAATGGACTGACACATCTGGGGGACTCTTGGAATGGTGGCACAACCCTGGAGTTCCTCTCGCCTTTCCTGTGGAGAGCGCCTCCTCTTGAGATGCGACGGGAACGCCGGGAATTCTTTCCCTACTAAACAGGGAAAGGATCCCTCATCTCGAGCTAGGAGGCGGAAACGGGGCTCCCCTGGATGTGTGCGGGACACCACGTGCTTCCTCTCGAGTGGAGACGGGTATGTCGGGGAACTTCTTGAGTTGCAGCAAGGGTGTGAAGGACCCTTTGGAAGTTCCAGTGGTTAGACGTGATTGGCCTCGAGAAGCCTCAGCGGAAATGGGCCTCATCTCGCCTGGAGGGCAAAACCTCCTGGATTTTCTCGAGTTGCGGCAGGTGCTCTCGACTTACGACGGGGACCTCAGGGACCCGCTCTGGTGGCCTCAGGAAAGGAGAGTCCCCATGGGAGTTCCTCGGGGGCCTCTCGGGATTCCTCTCCCGTCGATGCCGGGGCCTAAGACCTTGTGTGGAGTCGGGGCCGGAACCTGAGGATTCCTCTCCAGTGCTGACATGGATCTTGGGGTACTTCTGGAGTCTCCCCAGGGGAGTCAGTCCTCGTCTCGAATGCGGGCATGCACTTGCGCTTTCCTCCAGAGCGGTAGCAGCAGTGTCACGCAGTCCGCCGCGTGGATCAAAGGATCTACTGTTTTCCCTCGAGTCTTTCCCACGAGGCTTTCCCACGAGGCTTTCCCACAGGGCTGTCCCACGTGCACACGTGGTGGGAGTCGATCCTCGGCTTGAACGTCAAGGCAGTGCAGGGAAAACAGGTTCCTCTGGAATGGACTGACACATCTGGGGGACTCTTGGAATGGTGGCACGACCCTGGAGTTCCTCTCGCCTTTCCTGTGGAGAGCGCCTCCTCTTGAGATGCGACGGGAACGCCGGGAATTCTTTCCCTACGAAACAGGGAAAGGATCCCTCATCTCGAGCTAGGAGGCGGAAACGGGGCTCCCCTGGATGTGGGCGGGACATCACGTGCTTCCTCTCGATGGAGACGGGTATGTCGGGGAACTTCTTGAGTTGCAGCAATGGTGTGAAGGACCCTTTGGAAGTTCCAGTGGTTAGATGTGATTGGCCTCGAGAAGCCTCAGCGGAAATGGGCCTCATCTCGCCTGGAGGGCAAAACCTCCTGGATTTTCTCGAGTTGCGGCAGGTGCTCTCGACTTACGACGGGGACCTCAGGGACCCGCTCTGGTGGCCTCAGGAAAGGCCAGTCCCCATGCGAGTTCCTCGGGGGCCTCTCGGGATTCCTCTCCCGTCGATGCCGGGGCCTAAGACCTTGTGTGGAGTCGGGGCCGGAACCTGAGGATTCCTCTCCAGTGCTGACATGGATCTTGGGGTACTTCTGGAGTCTCCCCAGGGGAGTCAGACCTCGTCTCGAATGCGGGCATGCACTTGCGCTTTCCTCCAGAGCGGTAACAGCAGTGTCACGCAGTCCGCCGCGTGGATCAAAGGATCTATGGTTTTCCCTCGAGTCTTTCCCACGAGGCTTTCCCACGAGGCTTTCCCACAGGGCTGTCCCACGTGCACACGTGGTGGGAGTCGATCCTCGGCTTGAACGTCAAGGCAGTGCAGGGAAAACAGGTTCCTCTGGAATGGACTGACACATCTGGGGGACTCTTGGAATGGTGGCACGACCCTGGAGTTCCTCTCGCCTTTCCTGTGGAGAGCGCCTACTCTTGAGATGCGACGGGAACGCCGGGAATTCTTTCCCTACGAAACAGGGAAAGGATCCCTCATCTCGAGCTAGGAGGCGGAAACGGGGCTCCCCTGGATGTGTGCGGGACCCACGTGCTTCCTCTCGAGTGGAGACGGGTATGTCGGGGAACTTCTTGAGTTGCAGCAAGGGTGTGAAGGACCCTTTGGAAGTTCCAGTGGTTAGACGTGATTAGCCTCGAGAAGCCTCAGCGGAAATGGGCCTCATCTCGCCTGGAGGGCAAAACCTCCTGGATTTTCTCGAGTTGCGGCAGGTGCTCTCGACTTACGACGGGGACCTCAGGGACCCGCTCTGGTGGCCTCAGGAAAGGCCAGTCCCCATGCGAGTTCCTCGGGGGCCTCTCGGGATTCCTCTCCCGTCGATGCCGGGGCCTAAGACCTTGTGTGGAGTCGGGGCCGGAACCTGAGGATTCCTCTCCAGTGCTGACATGGATCTTGGGGTACTTCTGGAGTCTCCCCATGGGAGTCAGTCCTCGTCTCGAATGCGGGCATGCACTTGCGCTTTCCTCCAGAGCGGTAGCAGCAGTGTCACGCAGTCCGCCGCGTGGATCAAAGGATCTATGGTTTTCCCTCGAGTCTTTCCCACGAGGCTTTCCCACGAGGCTTTCCCACAGGGCTGTCCCACGTGCACACGTGGTGGGAGTCGATCCTCGGCTTGAACGTCAAGGCAGTGCAGGGAAAACAGGTTCCTCTGGAATGGACTGACACATCTGGGGGACTCTTGGAATGGTGGCACGACCCTGGAGTTTCTCTCGCCTTTCCTGTGGAGAGCGCCTCCTCTTGAGATGCGACGGGAACGCCGGGAATTCTTTCCCTACGAAACAGGGAAAGGATCCCTCATCTCGAGCTAGGAGGCGGAAACGGGTCTCCCCTGGATGTGTGCGGGACACCACGTGCTTCCTCTCGAGTGGAGACGGGTATGTCGGGGAACTTCTTGAGTTGCAGCAAGGGTGTGAAGGACCCTTTGGAAGTTCCAGTGGTTAGACGTGATTGGCCTCGAGAAGCCTCAGCGGAAATGGGCCTCATCTCGCCTGGAGGGCAAAACCTCCTGGATTTTCTCGAGTTGCGGCAGGTGCTCTCGACTTACGACGGGGACCTCAGGGACCCGCTCTGGTGGCCTCAGGAAAGGAGAGTCCCCATGGGAGTTCCTCGGGGGCCTCTCGGGATTCCTCTCCCGTCGATGCCGGGGCCTAAGACCTTGTGTGGAGTCGGGGCCGGAACCTGAGGATTCCTCTCCAGTGCTGACATGGATCTTGGGGTACTTCTGGAGTCTCCCCAGGGGAGTCAGTCCTCGTCTCGAATGCGGGCATGCACTTGCGCTTTCCTCCAGAGCGGTAGCAGCAGTGTCACGCAGTCCGCCGCGTGGATCAAAGGATCTACGGTTTTCCCTCGAGTCTTTCCCACGAGGCTTTCCCACGAGGCTTTCCCACAGGGCTGTCCCACGTGCACACGTGGTGGGAGTCGATCCTCGGCTTGAACGTCAAGGCAGTGCAGGGAAAACAGGTTCCTCTGGAATGGACTGACACATCTGGGGGACTCTTGGAATGGTGGCACGACCCTGGAGTTCCTCTCGCCTTTCCTGTGGAGAGCGCCTCCTCTTGAGATGCGACGGGAACGCCGGGAATTCTTTCCCTACGAAACAGGGAAAGGATCCCTCATCTCGAGCTAGGAGGCGGAAACGGGGCTCCCCTGGATGTGGGCGGGACATCACATGCTTCCTCTCGATGGAGACGGGTATGTCGGGGAACTTCTTGAGTTGCAGCAATGGTGTGAAGGACCCTTTGGAAGTTCCAGTGGTTAGATGTGATTGGCCTCGAGAAGCCTCAGCGGAAATGGGCCTCATCTCGCCTGGAGGGCAAAACCTCCTGGATTTTCTCGAGTTGCGGCAGGTGCTCTCGACTTACGACGGGGACCTCAGGGACCCGCTCTGGTGGCCTCAGGAAAGGCCAGTCCCCATGCGAGTTCCTCGGGGGCCTCTCGGGATTCCTCTCCCGTCGATGCCGGGGCCTAAGACCTTGTGTGGAGTCGGGGCCGGAACCTGAGGATTCCTCTCCAGTGCTGACATGGATCTTGGGGTACTTCTGGAGTCTCCCCAGGGGAGTCAGACCTCGTCTCGAATGCGGGCATGCACTTGCGTTTTCCTCCAGAGCGGTAGCAGCAGTGTCACTCAGTCCGCCGCATGGATCAAAGGATCTATGGTTTTCCCTCGAGTCTTTCCCACGAGGCTTTTCCACGAGGCTTTCCCACAGGGCTTTAACACGTGCACACGTGGTGGGAGTCGATCCTCGGCTTGAACGTCAAGGCAGTGCAGGGAAAACAGGTTCCTCTGGAATGGACTGACACATCTGGGGGACTCTTGGAATGGTGGCACGACCCTGGAGTTCCTCTCGCCTTTCCTGTGGAGAGCGCCTCCTCTTGAGATGCGACGGGAACGCCGGGAATTCTTTCCCTACGAAACAGGGAAAGGATCCCTCATCTCGAGCTAGGAGGCGGAAACGGGGCTCCCCTGGATGTGTGCGGGACCCACGTGCTTCCTCTCGAGTGGAGACGGGTATGTCGGGGAACTTCTTGAGTTGCAGCAAGGGTGTGAAGGACCCTTTGGAAGTTCCAGTGGTTAGAAGTGATTAGCCTCGAGAAGCCTCAGCGGAAATGAGCCTCATCTCGCCTGGAGGGCAAAACCTCCTGGATTTTCTCGAGTTGCGGCAGGTGCTCTCGACTTACGACGGGGACCTCAGGGACCCGCTCTGCTGGCCTCAGGAAAGGCCAGTCCCCATGCGAGTTCCTCGGGGGCGTCTCGGGATTCCTCTCCCGTCGATGCCGGGGCCTAAGACCTTGTGTGGGGTCGGGGCCGGAACATGAGGATTCCTCTCCAGTGCTGACATGGATCTTGCGGTACTTCTGGAGTCTCCCCAGGGGAGTCAGTCCTCGTCTCGAATGCGGGCATGCACTTGCGCTTTCCTCCAGAGCGGTAGCAGCAGTGTCACGCAGTCCGCCGCGTGCATCAAAGGATCTATGGTTTTCCCTCGAGTCTTTCCCACGAGGCTTTCGCACAGGGCTGTCCCACGTGCACACGTGGTGGGAGTCGATCCTCGGCTTGAACGTCAAGGCAGTGCAGGGAAAACAGGTTCCTCTGGAATGAACTGACACATCTGGGGGACTCTTGGAATGGTGGCATGACCCTGGAGTTCCTCTCGCCTTTCCTGTGGAGAGCGCCTCCTCTTGAGATGCGACGGGAACGCCGGGAATTCTTTTCCTACGAAACAGGGAAAGGATCCCTCATCTCGTGCTAGGAGGCGGAAACGGGGCTCCCCTGGATGTGTGCGGGACACCACGTGCTTCCTCTCGAGTGCAGACGGGTATGTCGGGGAACTTCTTGAGTTGCAGCAATGGTGTGAAGGACCCTTTGGAAGTTCCAGTGGTTAGATGTGATTGGCCTCGAGAAGCCTCAGCGGAAATGGGCCTCATCTCGCCTGGAGGGCAAAACCTCCTGGATTTTCCCGAGTTGCGGCAGGTGCTCTCGACTTACGACGGGGACCTCAGGGACCCGCTCTGGTGGCCTCAGGAAAGGCCAGTCCCCATGCGAGTTCCTCGTGGGCCTCTCGGGATTCCTCTCCCGTCGATGCCGGGGCCTAAGACCTTGTGTGGAGTCGGGGCCGGAACCTGAGGATTCCTCTCCAGTGCTGACATGGATCTTGGGGTACTTCTGGAGTCTCCCCAGGGGAGTCAGTCCTCGTCTCGAATGCGGGCATGCACTTACGCTTTCCTCCAGAGCGGTAGCAGCAGTGTCACGCAGTTAGCCGCGTGGATCAAAGGATCTATGGTTTTCCCTCGAGTCTTTCCCACGAGGCTTTCCCACGAGGCTTTCCCACAGGGCTGTCCCACGTGCACACGTGGTGGGAGTCGATCCTCGGCTTGAACGTCAAGGCAGTGCAGGGAAAACAGGTTCCTCTGGAATGGACTGACACATCTGGGGGACTCTTGGAATGGTGTCATGACCCTGGAGTTCCTCTCGCCTTTCCTGTGGAGAGCGCCTCCTCTTGAGATGCGACGGGAACGCCGGGAATTCTTTCCCTACGAAACAGGGAAAGGATCCCTCATCTCGAGCTAGGAGGCGGAAACGGGGCTCCCATGGATGTGTGCGGGACACCACGTGCTTCCTCTCGAGTGGAGACGGGTATGTCGGGGAACTTCTTCAGTTGCAGCAAGGGTATGAAGGACCCTTTGGAAGGTCCAGTGGTTAGATGTTATTGGCCTCGAGAAGCCTCAGCGGAAATGGGCCTCATCTCGCCTGGGGGCATAACCTCCTGGATTTTCTCCAGTTGCGGCAGGTGCTCTCGACTCACGACGGGGACCTCAGGGACCCGCTCTGGTGGCCTCAGGAAAGGCCAGTCCCCATGCGATTTCCTCGGGGGCCTCTCGGGATTCCTCTCCCCTCGATGCCGTGGCCTAAGACCTTGTGTTGAGTCGGGGCCGGAACGTGAGGATTCCTCTCCAGTGCTGACATGGATCTTGAGGTACTTCTGGAGTCTCCCCAGGAGAGTCAGTCCTCGTCTCGAATGCGGGCATGCACTTGCGCTTTCCTCCAGAGCGGTAGCAGCAGTGTCACGCAGTCCGCCGCATGGATCAAAGGATCTATGGTTTTCCCTCGAGTCTTTCCCACGAGGCTTTCCCACGAGGCTTTCCCACAGGGCTGTCCCACGTGCACACGTGGTGGGAGTCGATCCTCGGCTTGAACGTCAAGGCAGTGCAGGGAAAACAGGTTCCTCTGGAATGGACTGACACAGCTGTGGGACTCCTGGAAAGGTGGCATGACCCTGGAGTTCCTCTCGCCTTTCCTGTGGAGAGCGCCTCCTCTTGAGATGCGACGGGAACGCCGGGAATTCTTTCCCTACGAAACAGGGAAAGGATCCCTCATCTCGAGCTAGGAGGCGGAAACGGGGCTCCCTTGGATGTGTGCGGGACACCACGTGCTTCCTCTCGAGTGTAGACGGGTATGTCGGGGAACTTCTTGAGTTGCAGCAAGGGTGTGAAGGACCCTTTTGAAGGTCCAGTGGTTAGATGTGATTGGCCTGGAGAAGCCTCAGCGGAAAGGGCCTCATCTCGCCTGGAGGGCAAAACCTCCTGGATTTTCTCGAGTTGCGGCAGGTGCTCTCGACTTACGACGGGGACCTCAGGGACCCGCTCTGGTGGCCTCAGGAGAGGCCAGTCCCCATGCGAGTTCCTCGGGGGCGTCTCGGGATTCCTCTCCCGTCGATGCCGGGGCCTAAGACCTTGTGTGGAGTCGGAGCCGGAACCTGAGGATTCCTCTCCAGTGCTGACATGGATCTTGGGGTACTTCTGGAGTCTCCCCAGGGGAGTCAGTCCTCGTCTCGAATGCGGGCATGCACTTGCGCTTTCCTCCAGAGCGGTAGCAGCAGTGTCACGCAGTCCGCCGCGTGGATCAAAGGATCTATGGTTTTCCCTCGAGTCTTTCCCACGAGGCTTTCCCACGAGGCTTTCCCACAGGGCTGTCCCACGTGCACACGTGGTGGGAGTCGATCCTCGGCTTGAACGTCAAGGCAGTGCAGGGTAAACAGGTTCCTCTGGAATGGACTGACACATCTGGGGGACTCTTGGAATGGTGGCACAACCCTGGAGTTCCTCTCGCCTTTCCTGTGGAGAGCGCCTCCTCTTGAGATGCGACGGGAACGCCGGGAATTCTTTCCCTACTAAACAGGGAAAGGATCCCTCATCTCGAGCTAGGAGGCGGAAACGGGGCTCCCCTGGATGTGTGCGGGACACCACGTGCTTCCTCTCGAGTGGAGACGGGTATGTCGGGGAACTTCTTGAGTTGCAGCAAGGGTGTGAAGGACCCTTTGGAAGTTCCAGTGGTTAGACGTGATTGGCCTCGAGAAGCCTCAGCGGAAATGGGCCTCATCTCGCCTGGAGGGCAAAACCTCCTGGATTTTCTCGAGTTGCGGCAGGTGCTCTCGACTTACGACGGGGACCTCAGGGACCCGCTCTGGTGGCCTCAGGAAAGGAGAGTCCCCATGGGAGTTCCTCGGGGGCCTCTCGGGATTCCTCTCCCGTCGATGCCGGGGCCTAAGACCTTGTGTGGAGTCGGGGCCGGAACCTGAGGATTCCTCTCCAGTGCTGACATGGATCTTGGGGTACTTCTGGAGTCTCCCCAGGGGAGTCAGTCCTCGTCTCGAATGCGGGCATGCACTTGCGCTTTCCTCCAGAGCGGTAGCAGCAGTGTCACGCAGTCCGCCGCGTGGATCAAAGGATCTACTGTTTTCCCTCGAGTCTTTCCCACGAGGCTTTCCCACGAGGCTTTCCCACAGGGCTGTCCCACGTGCACACGTGGTGGGAGTCGATCCTCGGCTTGAACGTCAAGGCAGTGCAGGGAAAACAGGTTCCTCTGGAATGGACTGACACATCTGGGGGACTCTTGGAATGGTGGCACGACCCTGGAGTTCCTCTCGCCTTTCCTGTGGAGAGCGCCTCCTCTTGAGATGCGACGGGAACGCCGGGAATTCTTTCCCTACGAAACAGGGAAAGGATCCCTCATCTCGAGCTAGGAGGCGGAAACGGGGCTCCCCTGGATGTGGGCGGGACATCACGTGCTTCCTCTCGATGGAGACGGGTATGTCGGGGAACTTCTTGAGTTGCAGCAATGGTGTGAAGGACCCTTTGGAAGTTCCAGTGGTTAGATGTGATTGGCCTCGAGAAGCCTCAGCGGAAATGGGCCTCATCTCGCCTGGAGGGCAAAACCTCCTGGATTTTCTCGAGTTGCGGCAGGTGCTCTCGACTTACGACGGGGACCTCAGGGACCCGCTCTGGTGGCCTCAGGAAAGGCCAGTCCCCATGCGAGTTCCTCGGGGGCCTCTCGGGATTCCTCTCCCGTCGATGCCGGGGCCTAAGACCTTGTGTGGAGTCGGGGCCGGAACCTGAGGATTCCTCTCCAGTGCTGACATGGATCTTGGGGTACTTCTGGAGTCTCCCCAGGGGAGTCAGACCTCGTCTCGAATGCGGGCATGCACTTGCGCTTTCCTCCAGAGCGGTAACAGCAGTGTCACGCAGTCCGCCGCGTGGATCAAAGGATCTATGGTTTTCCCTCGAGTCTTTCCCACGAGGCTTTCCCACGAGGCTTTCCCACAGGGCTGTCCCACGTGCACACGTGGTGGGAGTCGATCCTCGGCTTGAACGTCAAGGCAGTGCAGGGAAAACAGGTTCCTCTGGAATGGACTGACACATCTGGGGGACTCTTGGAATGGTGGCACGACCCTGGAGTTCCTCTCGCCTTTCCTGTGGAGAGCGCCTCCTCTTGAGATGCGACGGGAACGCCGGGAATTCTTTCCCTACGAAACAGGGAAAGGATCCCTCATCTCGAGCTAGGAGGCGGAAACGGGGCTCCCCTGGATGTGTGCGGGACCCACGTGCTTCCTCTCGAGTGGAGACGGGTATGTCGGGGAACTTCTTGAGTTGCAGCAAGGGTGTGAAGGACCCTTTGGAAGTTCCAGTGGTTAGACGTGATTAGCCTCGAGAAGCCTCAGCGGAAATGGGCCTCATCTCGCCTGGAGGGCAAAACCTCCTGGATTTTCTCGAGTTGCGGCAGGTGCTCTCGACTTACGACGGGGACCTCAGGGACCCGCTCTGGTGGCCTCAGGAAAGGCCAGTCCCCATGCGAGTTCCTCGGGGGCCTCTCGGGATTCCTCTCCCGTCGATGCCGGGGCCTAAGACCTTGTGTGGAGTCGGGGCCGGAACCTGAGGATTCCTCTCCAGTGCTGACATGGATCTTGGGGTACTTCTGGAGTCTCCCCATGGGAGTCAGTCCTCGTCTCGAATGCGGGCATGCACTTGCGCTTTCCTCCAGAGCGGTAGCAGCAGTGTCACGCAGTCCGCCGCGTGGATCAAAGGATCTATGGTTTTCCCTCGAGTCTTTCCCACGAGGCTTTCCCACGAGGCTTTCCCACAGGGCTGTCCCACGTGCACACGTGGTGGGAGTCGATCCTCGGCTTGAACGTCAAGGCAGTGCAGGGAAAACAGGTTCCTCTGGAATGGACTGACACATCTGGGGGACTCTTGGAATGGTGGCACGACCCTGGAGTTCCTCTCGCCTTTCCTGTGGAGAGCGCCTCCTCTTGAGATGCGACGGGAACGCCGGGAATTCTTTCCCTACGAAACAGGGAAAGGATCCCTCATCTCGAGCTAGGAGGCGGAAACGGGGCTCCCCTGGATGTGTGCGGGACACCACGTGCTTCCTCTCGAGTGGAGACGGGTATGTCGGGGAACTTCTTGAGTTGCAGCAAGGGTGTGAAGGACCCTTTTGAAGGTCCAGTGGTTAGATGTGATTGGCCTGGAGAAGCCTCAGCGGAAAGGGCCTCATCTCGCCTGGAGGGCAAAACCTCCTGGATTTTCTCGAGTTGCGGCAGGTGCTCTCGACTTACGACGGGGACCTCAGGGACCCGCTCTGGTGGCCTCAGGAGAGGCCAGTCCCCATGCGAGTTCCTCGGGGGCGTCTCGGGATTCCTCTCCCGTCGATGCCGGGGCCTAAGACCTTGTGTGGAGTCGGGGCCGGAACCTGAGGATTCCTCTCCAGTGCTGACATGGATCTTGGGGTACTTCTGGAGTCTCCCCAGGGGAGTCAGTCCTCGTCTCGAATGCGGGCATGCACTTGCGCTTTCCTCCAGAGCGGTAGCAGCAGTGTCACGCAGTCCGCCGCGTGGATCAAAGGATCTATGGTTTTCCCTCGAGTCTTTCCCACGAGGCTTTCCCACGAGGCTTTCCCACAGGGCTGTCCCACGTGCACACGTGGTGGGAGTCGATCCTCGGCTTGAACGTCAAGGCAGTGCAGGGTAAACAGGTTCCTCTGGAATGGACTGACACATCTGGGGGACTCTTGGAATGGTGGCACAACCCTGGAGTTCCTCTCGCCTTTCCTGTGGAGAGCGCCTCCTCTTGAGATGCGACGGGAACGCCGGGAATTCTTTCCCTACTAAACAGGGAAAGGATCCCTCATCTCGAGCTAGGAGGCGGAAACGGGGCTCCCCTGGATGTGTGCGGGACACCACGTGCTTCCTCTCGAGTGGAGACGGGTATGTCGGGGAACTTCTTGAGTTGCAGCAAGGGTGTGAAGGACCCTTTGGAAGTTCCAGTGGTTAGACGTGATTGGCCTCGAGAAGCCTCAGCGGAAATGGGCCTCATCTCGCCTGGAGGGCAAAACCTCCTGGATTTTCTCGAGTTGCGGCAGGTGCTCTCGACTTACGACGGGGACCTCAGGGACCCGCTCTGGTGGCCTCAGGAAAGGAGAGTCCCCATGGGAGTTCCTCGGGGGCCTCTCGGGATTCCTCTCCCGTCGATGCCGGGGCCTAAGACCTTGTGTGGAGTCGGGGCCGGAACCTGAGGATTCCTCTCCAGTGCTGACATGGATCTTGGGGTACTTCTCGAGTCTCCCCAGGGGAGTCAGTCCTCGTCTCGAATGCGGGCATGCACTTGCGCTTTCCTCCAGAGCGGTAGCAGCAGTGTCACGCAGTCCGCCGCGTGGATCAAAGGATCTACGGTTTTCCCTCGAGTCTTTCCCACGAGGCTTTCCCACGAGGCTTTCCCACAGGGCTGTCCCACGTGCACACGTGGTGGGAGTCGATCCTCGGCTTGAACGTCAAGGCAGTGCAGGGAAAACAGGTTCCTCTGGAATGGACTGACACATCTGGGGGACTCTTGGAATGGTGGCACGACCCTGGAGTTCCTCTCGCCTTTCCTGTGGAGAGCGCCTCCTCTTGAGATGCGACGGGAACGCCGGGAATTCTTTCCCTACGAAACAGGGAAAGGATCCCTCATCTCGAGCTAGGAGGCGGAAACGGGGCTCCCCTGGATGTGGGCGGGACATCACATGCTTCCTCTCGATGGAGACGGGTATGTCGGGGAACTTCTTGAGTTGCAGCAATGGTGTGAAGGACCCTTTGGAAGTTCCAGTGGTTAGATGTGATTGGCCTCGAGAAGCCTCAGCGGAAATGGGCCTCATCTCGCCTGGAGGGCAAAACCTCCTGGATTTTCTCGAGTTGCGGCAGGTGCTCTCGACTTACGACGGGGACCTCAGGGACCCGCTCTGGTGGCCTCAGGAAAGGCCAGTCCCCATGCGAGTTCCTCGGGGGCCTCTCGGGATTCCTCTCCCGTCGATGCCGGGGCCTAAGACCTTGTGTGGAGTCGGGGCCGGAACCTGAGGATTCCTCTCCAGTGCTGACATGGATCTTGGGGTACTTCTGGAGTCTCCCCAGGGGAGTCAGACCTCGTCTCGAATGCGGGCATGCACTTGCGCTTTCCTCCAGAGCGGTAACAGCAGTGTCACGCAGTCCGCCGCGTGGATCAAAGGATCTATGGTTTTCCCTCGAGTCTTTCCCACGAGGCTTTCCCACGAGGCTTTCCCACAGGGCTGTCCCACGTGCACACGTGGTGGGAGTCGATCCTCGGCTTGAACGTCAAGGCAGTGCAGGGAAAACAGGTTCCTCTGGAATGGACTGACACATCTGGGGGACTCTTGGAATGGTGGCACGACCCTGGAGTTCCTCTCGCCTTTCCTGTGGAGAGCGCCTCCTCTTGAGATGCGACGGGAACGCCGGGAATTCTTTCCCTACGAAACAGGGAAAGGATCCCTCATCTCGAGCTAGGAGGCGGAAACGGGGCTCCCCTGGATGTGTGCGGGACCCACGTGCTTCCTCTCGAGTGGAGACGGGTATGTCGGGGAACTTCTTGAGTTGCAGCAAGGGTGTGAAGGACCCTTTGGAAGTTCCAGTGGTTAGACGTGATTAGCCTCGAGAAGCCTCAGCGGAAATGGGCCTCATCTCGCCTGGAGGGCAAAACCTCCTGGATTTTCTCGAGTTGCGGCAGGTGCTCTCGACTTACGACGGGGACCTCAGGGACCCGCTCTGGTGGCCTCAGGAAAGGCCAGTCCCCATGCGAGTTCCTCGGGGGCCTCTCGGGATTCCTCTCCCGTCGATGCCGGGGCCTAAGACCTTGTGTGGAGTCGGGGCCGGAACCTGAGGATTCCTATCCAGTGCTGACATGGATCTTGGGGTACTTCTGGAGTCTCCCCATGGGAGTCAGTCCTCGTCTCGAATGCGGGCATGCACTTGCGCTTTCCTCCAGAGCGGTAGCAGCAGTGTCACGCAGTCCGCCGCGTGGATCATAGGATCTATGGTTTTCCCTCGAGTCTTTCCCACGAGGCTTTCCCACGAGGCTTTCCCACAGGGCTGTCCCACGTGCACACGTGGTGGGAGTCGATCCTCGGCTTGAACGTCAAGGCAGTGCAGGGAAAACAGGTTCCTCTGGAATGGACTGACACATCTGGGGGACTCTTGGAATGGTGGCACGACCCTGGAGTTCCTCTCGCCTTTCCTGTGGAGAGCGCCTCCTCTTGAGATGCGACGGGAACGCCGGGAATTCTTTCCCTACGAAACAGGGAAAGGATCCCTCATCTCGAGCTAGGAGGCGGAAACGGGGCTCCCCTGGATGTGTGCGGGACACCACGTGATTCCTCTCGAGTGGAGACGGGTATGTCGGGGAACTTCTTGAGTTGCAGCAAGGGTGTGAAGGACCCTTTTGAAGGTCCAGTGGTTAGATGTGATTGGCCTGGAGAAGCCTCAGCGGAAAGGGCCTCATCTCGCCTGGAGGGCAAAACCTCCTGGATTTTCTCGAGTTGCGGCAGGTGCTCTCGACTTACGACGGGGACCTCAGGGACCCGCTCTGGTGGCCTCAGGAGAGGCCAGTCCCCATGCGAGTTCCTCGGGGGCGTCTCGGGATTCCTCTCCCGTCGATGCCGGGGCCTAAGACCTTGTGTGGAGTCGGGGCCGGAACCTGAGGATTCCTCTCCAGTGCTGACATGGATCTTGGGGTACTTCTGGAGTCTCCCCAGGGGAGTCAGTCCTCGTCTCGAATGCGGGCATGCACTTGCGCTTTCCTCCAGAGCGGTAGCAGCAGTGTCACGCAGTCCGCCGCGTGGATCAAAGGATCTATGGTTTTCCCTCGAGTCTTTCCCACGAGGCTTTCCCACGAGGCTTTCCCACAGGGCTGAGCCACGTGCACACGTGGTGGGAGTCGATCCTCGGCTTGAACGTCAAGGCAGTGCAGGGTAAACAGGTTCCTCTGGAATGGACTGACACATCTGGGGGACTCTTGGAATGGTGGCACAACCCTGGAGTTCCTCTCGCCTTTCCTGTGGAGAGCGCCTCCTCTTGAGATGCGACGGGAACGCCGGGAATTCTTTCCCTACTAAACAGGGAAAGGATCCCTCATCTCGAGCTAGGAGGCGGAAACGGGGCTCCCCTGGATGTGTGCGGGACACCACGTGCTTCCTCTCGAGTGGAGACGGGTATGTCGGGGAACTTCTTGAGTTGCAGCAAGGGTGTGAAGGACCCTTTGGAAGTTCCAGTGGTTAGACGTGATTGGCCTCGAGAAGCCTCAGCGGAAATGGGCCTCATCTCGCCTGGAGGGCAAAACCTCCTGGATTTTCTCGAGTTGCGGCAGGTGCTCTCGACTTACGACGGGGACCTCAGGGACCCGCTCTGGTGGCCTCAGGAAAGGAGAGTCCCCATGGGAGTTCCTCGGGGGCCTCTCGGGATTCCTCTCCCGTCGATGCCGGGGCCTAAGACCTTGTGTGGAGTCGGGGCCGGAACCTGAGGATTCCTCTCCAGTGCTGACATGGATCTTGGGGTACTTCTGGAGTCTCCCCAGGGGAGTCAGTCCTCGTCTCGAATGCGGGCATGCACTTGCGCTTTCCTCCAGAGCGGTAGCAGCAGTGTCACGCAGTCCGCCGCGTGGATCAAAGGATCTACGGTTTTCCCTCGAGTCTTTCCCACGAGGCTTTCCCACGAGGCTTTCCCACAGGGCTGTCCCACGTGCACACGTGGTGGGAGTCGATCCTCGGCTTGAACGTCAAGGCAGTGCAGGGAAAACAGGTTCCTCTGGAATGGACTGACACATCTGGGGGACTCTTGGAATGGTGGCACGACCCTGGAGTTCCTCTCGCCTTTCCTGTGGAGAGCGCCTCCTCTTGAGATGCGACGGGAACGCCGGGAATTCTTTCCCTACGAAACAGGGAAAGGATCCCTCATCTCGAGCTAGGAGGCGGAAACGGGGCTCCCCTGGATGTGGGCGGGACATCACATGCTTCCTCTCGATGGAGACGGGTATGTCGGGGAACTTCTTGAGTTGCAGCAATGGTGTGAAGGACCCTTTGGAAGTTCCAGTGGTTAGATGTGATTGGCCTCGAGAAGCCTCAGCGGAAATGGGCCTCATCTCGCCTGGAGGGCAAAACCTCCTGGATTTTCTCGAGTTGCGGCAGGTGCTCTCGACTTACGACGGGGACCTCAGGGACCCGCTCTGGTGGCCTCAGGAAAGGCCAGTCCCCATGCGAGTTCCTCGGGGGCCTCTCGGGATTCCTCTCCCATCGATGCCGGGGCCTAAGACCTTGTGTGGAGTCGGGGCCGGAACCTGAGGATTCCTCTCCAGTGCTGACATGGATCTTGGGGTACTTCTGGAGTCTCCCCAGGGGAGTCAGACCTCGTCTCGAATGCGGGCATGCACTTGCGCTTTCCTCCAGAGCGGTAACAACAGTGTCACGCAGTCCGCCGCGTGGATCAAAGGATCTATGGTTTTCCCTCGAGTCTTTCCCACGAGGCTTTCCCACGAGGCTTTCCCACAGGGCTGTCCCACGTGCACACGTGGTGGGAGTCGATCCTCGGCTTGAACGTCAAGGCAGTGCAGGGAAAACAGGTTCCTCTGGAATGGACTGACACATCTGGGGGACTCTTGGAATGGTGGCACGACCCTGGAGTTCCTCTCGCCTTTCCTGTGGAGAGCGCCTCCTCTTGAGATGCGACGGGAACGCCGGGAATTCTTTCCCTACGAAACAGGGAAAGGATCCCTCATCTCGAGCTAGGAGGCGGAAACGGGGCTCCCCTGGATGTGTGCGGGACCCACGTGCTTCCTCTCGAGTGGAGACGGGTATGTCGGGGAACTTCTTGAGTTGCAGCAAGGGTGTGAAGGACCCTTTGGAAGTTCCAGTGGTTAGACGTGATTAGCCTCGAGAAGCCTCAGCGGAAATGGGCCTCATCTCGCCTGGAGGGCAAAACCTCCTGGATTTTCTCGAGTTGCGGCAGGTGCTCTCGACTTACGACGGGGACCTCAGGGACCCGCTCTGGTGGCCTCAGGAAAGGCCAGTCCCCATGCGAGTTCCTCGGGGGCCTCTCGGGATTCCTCTCCCGTCGATGCCGGGGCCTAAGACCTTGTGTGGAGTCGGGGCCGGAACCTGAGGATTCCTCTCCAGTGCTGACATGGATCTTGGGGTACTTCTGGAGTCTCCCCATGGGAGTCAGTCCTCGTCTCGAATGCGGGCATGCACTTGCGCTTTCCTCCAGAGCGGTAGCAGCAGTGTCACGCAGTCCGCCGCGTGGATCAAAGGATCTATGGTTTTCCCTCGAGTCTTTCCCACGAGGCTTTCCCACGAGGCTTTCCCACAGGGCTGTCCCACGTGCACACGTGGTGGGAGTCGATCCTCGGCTTGAACGTCAAGGCAGTGCAGGGAAAACAGGTTCCTCTGGAATGGACTGACACATCTGGGGGACTCTTGGAATGGTGGCACGACCCTGGAGTTCCTCTCGCCTTTCCTGTGGAGAGCGCCTCCTCTTGAGATGCGACGGGAACGCCGGGAATTCTTTCCCTACGAAACAGGGAAAGGATCCCTCATCTCGAGCTAGGAGGCGGAAACGGGGCTCCCCTGGATGTGTGCGGGACACCACGTGCTTCCTCTCGAGTGGAGACGGGTATGTCGGGGAACTTCTTGAGTTGCAGCAAGGGTGTGAAGGACCCTTTTGAAGGTCCAGTGGTTAGATGTGATTGGCCTGGAGAAGCCTCAGCGGAAAGGGCCTCATCTCGCCTGGAGGGCAAAACCTCCTGGATTTTCTCGAGTTGCGGCAGGTGCTCTCGACTTATGACGGGGACCTCAGGGACCCGCTCTGGTGGCCTCAGGAGAGGCCAGTCCCCATGCGAGTTCCTCGGGGGCGTCTCGGGATTCCTCTCCCGTCGATGCCGGGGCCTAAGACCTTGTGTGGAGTCGGGGCCGGAACCTGAGGATTCCTCTCCAGTGCTGACATGGATCTTGGGGTACTTCTGGAGTCTCCCCAGGGGAGTCAGTCCTCGTCTCGAATGCGGGCATGCACTTGCGCTTTCCTCCAGAGCGGTAGCAGCAGTGTCACGCAGTCCGCCGCGTGGATCAAAGGATCTATGGTTTTCCCTCGAGTCTTTCCCACGAGGCTTTCCCACGAGGCTTTCCCACAGGGCTGTCCCACGTGCACACGTGGTGGGAGTCGATCCTCGGCTTGAACGTCAAGGCAGTGCAGGGTAAACAGGTTCCTCTGGAATGGACTGACACATCTGGGGGACTCTTGGAATGGTGGCACAACCCTGGAGTTCCTCTGGCCTTTCCTGTGGAGAGCGCCTCCTCTTGAGATGCGACGGGAACGCCGGGAATTCTTTCCCTACTAAACAGGGAAAGGATCCCTCATCTCGAGCTAGGAGGCGGAAACGGGGCTCCCCTGGATGTGTGCGGGACACCACGTGCTTCCTCTCGAGTGGAGACGGGTATGTCGGGGAACTTCTTGAGTTGCAGCAAGGGTGTGAAGGACCCTTTGGAAGTTCCAGTGGTTAGACGTGATTGGCCTCGAGAAGCCTCAGCGGAAATGGGCCTCATCTCGCCTGGAGGGCAAAACCTCCTGGATTTTCTCGAGTTGCGGCAGGTGCTCTCGACTTACGACGGGGACCTCAGGGACCCGCTCTGGTGGCCTCAGGAAAGGAGAGTCCCCATGGGAGTTCCTCGGGGGCCTCTCGGGATTCCTCTCCCGTCGATGCCGGGGCCTAAGACCTTGTGTGGAGTCGGGGCCGGAACCTGAGGATTCCTCTCCAGTGCTGACATGGATCTTGGGGTACTTCTGGAGTCTCCCCAGTGGAGTCAGTCCTCGTCTCCAATGCGGGCATGCACTTGCGCTTTCCTCCAGAGCGGTAGCAGCAGTGTCACGCAGTCCGCCGCGTGGATCAAAGGATCTATGGTTTTCCCTCGAGTCTTTCCCACGAGGCTTTCCCACAGGGCTGTCCCACGTGCACACGTGGTGGGAGTCGATCCTCGGCTTGAACGTCAAGGCAGTGCAGGGAAAACAGGTTCCTCTGGAATGGACTGACACATCTGGGGGACTCTTGGAATGGTGGCACGACCCTGGAGTTCCTCTCGCCTTTCCTGTGGAGAGCGCCTCCTCTTGAGATGCGACGGGAACGCCGGGAATTCTTTTCCTACGAAACAGGGAAAGGATCCCTCATCTCGAGCTAGGAGGCGGAAACGGGGCTCCCCTGGATGTGGGCGGGACATCACGTGCTTCCTCTCGATGGAGACGGGTATGTCGGGGAACTTCTTGAGTTGCAGCAATGGTGTGAAGGACCCTTTGTAAGTTCCAGTGGTTAGATGTGATTGGCCTCGAGAAGCCTCAGCGGAAATGGGCCTCATCTCGCCTGGAGGGCAAAACCTCCTGGATTTTCTCGAGTTGCGGCAGGTGCTCTCGACTTACGACGGGGACCTCAGGGACCCGCTCTGGTGGCCTCAGGAAAGGCCAGTCCCCATGCGAGTTCCTCGGGGGCCTCTCGGGATTCCTCTCCCGTCGATGCCGGGGCCTAAGACCTTGTGTGGAGTCGGGGCCGGAACCTGAGGATTCCTCTCCAGTGCTGACATGGATCTTGGGGTACTTCTGGAGTCTCCCCAGGGGAGTCAGACCTCGTCTCGAATGCGGGCATGCACTTGCGCTTTCCTCCAGAGCGGTAGCAGCAGTGTCACGCAGTCCGCCGCGTGGATCAAAGTATCTATGGTTTTCCCTCGAGTCTTTCCCACGAGGCTTTCCCACGAGGCTTTCCCACAGGGCTGTCCCACGTGCACACGTGGTGGGAGTCGATCCTCGGCTTGAACGTCAAGGCAGTGCAGGGAAAACAGGTTCCTCTGGAATGGACTGACACATCTGGGGGACTCTTGGAATGGTGGCACGACCCTGGAGTTCCTCTCGCCTTTCCTGTGGAGAGCGCCTCCTCTTGAGATGCGACGGGAACGCCGGGAATTCTTTCCCTACGAAACAGGGAAAGGATCCCTCATCTCGAGCTAGGAGGCGGAAACGGGGCTCCCCTGGATGTGTGCGGGACCCACGTGCTTCCTCTCGAGTGGAGACGGGTATGTCGGGGAACTTCTTGAGTTGCAGCAAGGGTGTGAAGGACCCTTTGGAAGTTCCAGTGGTTAGACGTGATTAGCCTCGAGAAGCCTCAGCGGAAATGGGCCTCATCTCGCCTGGAGGGCAAAACCTCCTGGATTTTCTCGAGTTGCGGCAGGTGCTCTCGACTTACGACGGGGACCTCAGGGACCCGCTCTGGTGGCCTCAGGAAAGGCCAGTCCCCATGCGAGTTCCTCGGGGGCCTCTCGGGATTCCTCTCCCGTCGATGCCGGGGCCTAAGACCTTGTGTGGAGTCGGGGCCGGAACCTGAGGATTCCTCTCCAGTGCTGACATGGATCTTGGGGTACTTCTGGAGTTTCCCCAGGGGAGTCAGTCCTCGTCTCGAATGCGGGCATGCACTTGCGCTTTCCTCCAGAGCGGTAGCAGCAGTGTCACGCAGTCCGCCGCGTGGATCAAAGGATCTATGGTTTTCCCTCGAGTCTTTCCCACGAGGCTTTCCCACGAGGCTTTCCCACAGGGCTGTCCCACGTGCACACGTGGTGGGAGTCGATCCTCGGCTTGAACGTCAAGGCAGTGCAGGGAAAACAGGTTCCTCTGGAATGGACTGACACATCTGGGGGACTCTTGGAATGGTGGCACGACCCTGGAGTTCCTCTCGCCTTTCCTGTGGAGAGCGCCTCCTCTTGAGATGCGACGGGAACGCCGGGAATTCTTTCCCTACGAAACAGGGAAAGGATCCCTCATCTCGAGCTAGGAGGCGGAAACGGGGCTCCCCTGGATGTGTGCGGGACCCACGTGCTTCCTCTCGAGTGGAGACGGGTATGTCGGGGAACTTCTTGAATTGCAGCAAGGGTGTGAAGGACCCTTTGGAAGTTCCAGTGGTTAGAAGTGATTAGCCTCGAGAAGCCTCAGCGGAAATGGGCCTCATCTCGCCTGGAGGTGAAAACCTCCTGGATTTTCTCGAGTTGCGGCAGGTGCTCTCGACTTACGACGGGGACCTCAGGGACCCGCTCTGGTGGCCTCAGGAAAGGCCAGTCCCCATGCGAGTTCCTCGGGGGCGTCTCGGGATTCCTCTCCCGTCGATGCCAGGGCCTAAGACCTTGTGTGGAGTCGGGGCCGGAACCTGAGGATTCCTCTCCAGTGCTGACATGGATCTTGGGGTACTTCTGGAGTCTCCCCAGGGGAGTCAGTCCTCGTCTCGAATGCGGGCATGCACTTGCGCTTTCCTCCAGAGCGGTAGCAGCAGTGTCACGCAGTCCGCCGCGTGGATCAAAGGATCTATGGTTTTCCCTCGAGTCTTTCCCACGAGGCTTTCCCACGAGGCTTTCCCACAGGGCTGTCCCACGTGCACACGTGGTGGGAGTCGATCCTCGGCTTGAACGTCAAGGCAGTGCAGGGAAAACAGGTTCCTCTGGAATGGACTGACACATCTGGGGGACTCTTGGAATGGTGGCACGACCCTGGAGTTCCTCTCGCCTTTCCTGTGGAGAGCGCCTCCTCTTGAGATGCGACGGGAACGCCGGGAATTCTTTCCCTACGAAACAGGGAAAGGATCCCTCATCTCGAGCTAGGAGGCGGAAACGGGGCTCCCCTGGATGTGGGTGGGACATCACGTGCTTCCTCTCGATGGAGACGGGTATGTCGGGGAACTTCTTGAGTTGCAGCAATGGTGTGAAGGACCCTTTGGAAGTTCCAGTGGTTAGATGTGATTGGCCTGGAGAAGCCTCAGCGGAAATGGGCCTCATCTCGCCTGGAGGGCAAAACCTCCTGGATTTTCTCGAGTTGCGGCAGGTGCTCTCGACTTACGACGGGGACCTCAGGGAACCGCTCTGGTGGCCTCAGGAAAGGCCAGTCCCCATGCGAGTTCCTCGGGGGACTCTCGGGATTCCTCTCCCGTCGATGCCGGGGCCTAAGACCTTGTGTGGAGTCGGGGCCGGAACCTGAGGATTCCTCTCCAGTGCTGACATGGATCTTGGGGTACTTCTGGAGTCTCCCCAGGGGAGTCAGACCTCGTCTGGAATGCGGGCATGCACTTGCGCTTTCCTCCAGAGCGGTAGCAGCAGTGTGACGCAGTCCGCCGCGTGGATCAAAGGATCTATGGTTTTCCCTCGAGTCTTTCCCACGAGCCTTTCCCACAGGGCTGTCCCACGTGCACACGTGGTGTGAGTCGATCCTCGGCTTGAACGTCAAGGCAGTGCAGGGAAAACAGGTTCCTCTGGAATGGACTGACACATCTGGGGGACTCTTGGAATGGTGTCACGACCCTGGAGTTCCTCTCGCCTTTCCTGTGGAGAGCGCCTCCTCTTGAGATGCGACGGGAACGCCGGGAATTCTTTCCCTACGAAACAGGGAAAGGATCCCTCATCTCGAGCTAGGAGGCGGAAACAGGGCTCCCCTGGATGTGTGCGGTACCCCACGTGCTTCCTCTCGAGTGCAGACGGGTATGTCGGGGAACTTCTTGAGTTGCAGCAAGGGTGTGAAGGACCCTTTGGAAGTTCCAGTGGTTAGACGTGATTGGCCTCGAGAAGCCTCAGCGGAAATGGGCCTCATCTCGCCTGGAGGGCAAAACCTCCTGGATTTTCTCGAGTTGCGGCAGGTGCTCTCGACTTACGACGGGGACCTCAGGGAACCGCTCTGGTGGCCTCAGGAAAGGAGAGTCCCCATGGGAGTTCCTCGGGGGCCTCTCGGGATTCCTCTCCCGTCGATGCCGGGGCCTAAGACCTTGTGTGGAGTCGGGGCCGGAACCTGAGGATTCCTCTCCAGTGCTGACATGGATCTTGGGGTACTTCTGGAGTCTCCCCAGTGGAGTCAGTCCTCGTCTCCAATGCGGGCATGCACTTGCGCTTTCCTCCAGAGCGGTAGCAGCAGTGTCACGCAGTCCGCCGCGTGGATCAAAGGATCTATGGTTTTCCCTCGAGTCTTTCCCACGAGGCTTTCCCACGAGGCTTTCCCACAGGGCTGTCCCACCTGCACACGTGGTGGGAGTCGATCCTCTCCTTGAACGTCAAGGCAATGCAGGGAAAACATGTTCCTCTGGAATGGACCGACACATCTGGGGGACTCTTGGAATGGTGTCACGACCCTGGAGTTCCTCTCGCCTTTCCTGTGGAGAGCGCCTCCTCTTGAGATGCGACGGGAACGCCGGGAATTCTTTCCCTACGAAACAGGGAAAGGATCCCTCATCTCGAGCTAGGAGGCGGAAACGGGGCTCCCCTGGATGTGGGCGGGACATCACGTGCTTCCTCTAGATTGAGACGGGTATGTCGGGGAACTTCTTGAGTTGAAGCAATGGTGTGAAGGACCCTTTGGAAGTTCCAGTGGTTAGATGTGATTGGCCTCGAGAAGCCTCAGCGGAAATGGGCCTCATCTCGCCTGGAGGGCAAAACCTCCTGGATTTTCTCGAGTTGCGGCAGGTGCCCTCGACTTACGACGGGGACCTCAGGGACCCGCTCTGGTGGCCTCAGGAAAGGCCAGTCCCCATGCGAGTTCCTCGGGGGCCTCTCGGGATTCCTCTCCCGTCGATGCCAGGGCCTAAGACCTTGTGTGGAGTCGGGGCCGGAACCTGAGGATTCCTCTCCAGTGCTGACATGGATCTTGGGGTACTTCTGGAGTCTCCCCAGGGGAGTCAGTCCTCGTCTCGAATGCGGGCATGCACTTGCGCTTTCCTCCAGAGCGGTAGCAGCAGTGTCACGCAGTCCGCCGCGTGGATCAAAGGATCTACGGTTTTCCCTCGAGTCTTTCCCACGAGGCTTTCCCACGAGGCTTTCCCACAGGGCTGTCCCACGTGCACACGTGGTGGGAGTCGATCCTCGGCTTGAACGTCAAGGCAGTGCAGGGAAAACAGGTTCCTCTGGAATGGACCGACACTTCTGGGGGACTCTTGGAATGGTGGCACGACCCTGGAGTTCCTCTCGCCTTTCCTGTGGAGAGCGCCTCCTCTTGAGATGCGACGGGAACGCCGGGAATTCTTTCCCTACGAAACAGGGAAAGGATCCCTCATCTCGAGCTAGGAGGCGGAAACGGGGCTCCCCTGGATGTGGGCGGGACATCACGTGCTTCCTCTCGATGGAGACGGGTATGTCGGGGAACTTCTTGAGTTGCAGCAATGGTGTGAAGGACCCTTTGGAAGTTCCAGTGGTTAGATGTGATTGGCCTCGAGAAGCCTCAGCGGAAATGGGCCTCATCTCCCCTGGAGGGCAAAACCTCCTGGATTTTCTCGAGTTGCGGCAGGTGCTCTCGACTTACGACGGGGACCTCAGGGACCCGCTCTGGTGGCCTCAGGAAAGGCCAGTCCCCATGCGAGTTCCTCGGGGGCCTCTCGGGATTCCTCTCCCGTCGATGCCGGGGCCTAAGACCTTGTGTGGAGTCGGGGCCGGAACCTGAGGATTCCTCTCCAGTGCTGACATGGATCTTGGGGTACTTCTGGAGTCTCCCCAGGGGAGTCAGACCTCGTCTCGAATGCGGGCATGCACTTGCGCTTTCCTCCAGAGCGGTAGCAGCAGTGTCACGCAGTCCGCCGCGTGGATCAAAGGATCTATGGTTTTCCCTCGAGTCTTTCCCACGAGGCTTTCCCACGAGGCTTTCCCACAGGGCTGTCCCACGTGCACACGTGGTGGGAGTCGATCCTCGGCTTGAACGTCAAGGCAGTGCAGGGAAAACAGGTTCCTCTGGAATGGACTGACACATCTGGGGGACTCTTGGAATGGTGGCACGACCCTGGAGTTCCTCTCGCCTTTCCTGTGGAGAGCGCCTCCTCTTGAGATGCGACGGGAACGCCGGGAATTCTTTCCCTACGAAACAGGGAAAGGATCCCTCATCTCGAGCTAGGAGGCGGAAACGGGGCTCCCCTGGATGTGTGCGGGACCCACGTGCTTCCTCTCGAGTGGAGACGGGTATGTCGGGGAACTTCTTGAGTTGCAGCAAGGGTGTGAAGGACCCTTTGGAAGTTCCAGTGGTTAGACGTGATTAGCCTCGAGAAGCCTCAGCGGAAATGGGCCTCATCTCGCCTGGAGGGCAAAACCTCCTGGATTTTCTCGAGTTGCGGCAGGTGCTCTCGACTTACGACGGGGACCTCAGGGACCCGCTCTAGTGGCCTCAGGAAAGGCCAGTCCCCATGCGAGTTCCTCGGGGGCCTCTCGGGATTCCTCTCCCGTCGATGCCGGGGCCTAAGACCTTGTGTGGAGTCGGGGCCGGAACCTGAGGATTCCTCTCCAGTGCTGACATGGATCTTGGGGTACTTCTGGAGTCTCCCCAGGGGAGTCAGTCCTCGTCTCGAATGCGGGCATGCACTTGCGCTTTCCTCCAGAGCGGTAGCAGCAGTGTCACGCAGTCCGCCGCGTGGATCAAAGGATCTATGGTTTTCCCTCGAGTCTTTCCCACGAGGCTTTCCCACGAGGCTTTCCCACAGGGCTGTCCCACGTGCACACGTGGTGGGAGTCGATCCTCGGCTTGAACGTCAAGGCAGTGCAGGGAAAACAGGTTCCTCTGGAATGGACTGACACATCTGGGGGACTCTTGGAATGGTGGCACGACCCTGGAGTTCCTCTCGCCTTTCCTGTGGAGAGCGCCTCCTCTTGAGATGCGACGGGAACGCCGGGAATTCTTTCCCTACGAAACAGGGAAAGGATCCCTCATCTCGAGCTAGGAGGCGGAAACGGGGCTCCCCTGGATGTGTGCGGGACCCACGTGCTTCCTCTGGAGTGGAGACGGGTATGTCAGGGAACTTCTTGAATTGCAGCAAGGGTGTGAAGGACCCTTTGGAAGTTCCAGTGGTTAGAAGTGATTAGCCTCGAGAAGCCTCAGCGGAAATGGGCCTCATCTCGCCTGGAGGTGAAAACCTCCTGGATTTTCTCGAGTTGCGGCAGGTGCTCTCGACTTACGACGGGGACCTCAGGGACCCGCTCTGCTGGCCTCAGGAAAGGCCAGTCCCCATGCGAGTTCCTCGGGGGCGTCTCGGGATTCCTCTCCCGTCGATTCCGGGGCATAAGACCTTGTGTGGAGTCGGGGCCGGAACCTGAGGATTCCTCTCCAGTGCTGACATGGGTCTTGGGGTACTTCTGGAGTCTCCCCAGGGGAGTCAGTCCTCGTCTCGAATGCGGGCATGCACTTGCGCTTTCCTCCAGAGCGGTAGCAGCAGTGTCACGCAGTCCGCCGCGTGGATCAAAGGATCTATGGTTTTCCCTCGAGTCTTTCCCACGAGGCTTTCCCACGAGGCTTTCCCACAGGGCTGTCCCACGTGCACACGTGGTGGGAGTCGATCCTCGGCTTGAACGTCAAGGCAGTGCAGGGAAAACAGGTTCCTCTGGAATGGACTGACACATCTGGGGGACTCTTGGAATGGTGGCACGACCCTGGAGTTCCTCTCGCCTTTCCTGTGGAGAGCGCCTCCTCTTGAGATGCGACGGGAACGCCGGGAATTCTTTCCCTACGAAACAGGGAAAGGATCCCTCATCTCGAGCTAGGAGGCGGAAACGGGGCTCCCCTGGATGTGGGTGGGACATCACGTGCTTCCTCTCGATGGAGACGGGTATGTCGGGGAACTTCTTGAGTTGCAGCAATGGTGTGAAGGACCCTTTGGAAGTTCCAGTGGTTAGATGTGATTGGCCTCGAGAAGCCTCAGCGGAAATGGGCCTCATCTCGCCTGGAGGGCAAAACCTCCTGGATTTTCTCGAGTTGCGGCAGGTGCTCTCGACTTACGACGGGGACCTCAGGGACCCGCTCTGGTGGCCTCAGGAGAGGCCAGTCCCCATGCGAGTTCCTCGGGGGCGTCTCGGGATTCCTCTCCCGTCGATGCCGGGGCCTAAGACCTTGTGTGGAGTCGGGGCCGGAACCTGAGGATTCCTCTCCAGTGCTGACATGGATCTTGGGGTACTTCTGGAGTCTCCCCAGGGGAGTCAGTCCTCGTCTCGAATGCGGGCATGCACTTGCGCTTTCCTCCAGAGCGGTAGCAGCAGTGTCACGCAGTCCGCCGCGTGGATCAAAGGATCTATGGTTTTCCCTCGAGTCTTTCCCACGAGGCTTTCCCACGAGGCTTTCCCACAGGGCTGTCCCACGTGCACACGTGGTGGGAGTCGATCCTCGGCTTGAACGTCAAGGCAGTGCAGGGTAAACAGGTTCCTCTGGAATGGACTGACACATCTGGGGGACTCTTGGAATGGTGGCACAACCCTGGAGTTCCTCTCGCCTTTCCTGTGGAGAGCGCCTCCTCTTGAGATGCGACGGGAACGCCGGGAATTCTTTCCCTACTAAACAGGGAAAGGATCCCTCATCTCGAGCTAGGAGGCGGAAACGGGGCTCCCCTGGATGTGTGCGGGACACCACGTGCTTCCTCTCGAGTGGAGACGGGTATGTCGGGGAACTTCTTGAGTTGCAGCAAGGGTGTGAAGGACCCTTTGGAAGTTCCAGTGGTTAGACGTGATTGGCCTCGAGAAGCCTCAGCGGAAATGGGCCTCATCTCGCCTGGAGGGCAAAACCTCCTGGATTTTCTCGAGTTGCGGCAGGTGCTCTCGACTTACGACGGGGACCTCAGGGACCCGCTCTGGTGGCCTCAGGAAAGGAGAGTCCCCATGGGAGTTCCTCGGGGGCCTCTCGGGATTCCTCTCCCGTCGATGCCGGGGCCTAAGACCTTGTGTGGAGTCGGGGCCGGAACCTGAGGATTCCTCTCCAGTGCTGACATGGATCTTGGGGTACTTCTGGAGTCTCCCCAGTGGAGTCAGTCCTCGTCTCCAATGCGGGCATGCACTTGCGCTTTCCTCCAGAGCGGTAGCAGCAGTGTCACGCAGTCCGCCGCGTGGATCAAAGGATCTATGGTTTTCCCTCGAGTCTTTCCCACGAGGCTTTCCCACGAGGCTTTCCCACAGGGCTGCCCCACGTGCACACGTGGTGGGAGTCGATCCTCGGCTTGAACGTCAAGGCAGTGCAGGGAAAACAGGTTCCTCTGGAATGGACTGACACATCTGGGGGACTCTTGGAATGGTGCCACGACCCTGGAGTTCCTCTCGCCTTTCCTGTGGAGAGCGCCTCCTCTTGAGATGCGACAGGAACGCCGGGAATTCTTTCCCTACGAAACAGGGAAAGGATCCCTCATCTCGAGCTAGGAGGCGGAAACGGGGCTCCCCTGGATGTGGGCGGGACATCACGTGCTTCCTCTAGATTGAGACGGGTATGTCGGGGAACTTCTTGAGTTGCAGCAATGGTGTGAAGGACCCTTTGGAAGTTCCAGTGGTTAGATGTGATTGGCCTCGAGAAGCCTCAGCGGAAATGGGCCTCATCTCGCCTGGAGGGCAAAACCTCCTGGATTTTCTCGAGTTGCGGCAGGTGCTCTCGACTTACGACGGGGACCTCAGGGACCCGCTCTGGTGGCCTCAGGAAAGGCCAGTCCCCATGCGAGTTCCTCGGGGGCCTCTCGGGATTCCTCTCCCGTCGATGCCAGGGCCTAAGACCTTGTGTGGAGTCGGGGCCGGAACCTGAGGATTCCTCTCCAGTGCTGACATGGATCTTGGGGTACTTCTGGAGTCTCCCCAGGGGAGTCAGTCCTCGTCTCGAATGCGGGCATGCACTTGCGCTTTCCTCCAGAGCGGTAGCAGCAGTGTCACGCAGTCCGCCGCGTGGATCAAAGGATCTACGGTTTTCCCTCGAGTCTTTCCCACGAGGCTTTCCCACGAGGCTTTCCCACAGGGCTGTCCCACGTGCACACGTGGTGGGAGTCGATCCTCGGCTTGAACGTCAAGGCAGTGCAGGGAAAACAGGTTCCTCTGGAATGGACTGACACATCTGGGGGACTCTTGGAATGGTGGCACGACCCTGGAGTTCCTCTCGCCTTTCCTGTGGAGAGCGCCTCCTCTTGAGATGCGACGGGAACGCCGGGAATTCTTTTCCTACGAAACAGGGAAAGGATCCCTCATTTCGAGCTAGGAGGCGGAAACGGGGCTCCCCTGGATGTGGGCGGGACATCACGTGCTTCCTCTCGATGGAGACGGGTATGTCGGGGAACTTCTTGAGTTGCAGCAATGGTGTGAAGGACCCTTTGGAAGTTCCAGTGGTTAGATGTGATTGGCCTCGAGAAGCCTCAGCGGAAATGGGCCTCATCTCGCCTGGAGGGCAAAACCTCCTGGATTTTCTCGAGTTGCGGCAGGTGCTCTCGACTTACGACGGGGACCTCAGGGACCCGCTCTGGTGGCCTCAGGAAAGGCCAGTCCCCATGCGAGTTCCTCGGGGGCCTCTCGGGATTCCTCTCCCGTCGATGCCGGGGCCTAAGACCTTGTGTGGAGTCGGGGCCGGAACCTGAGGATTCCTCTCCAGTGCTGACATGGATCTTGGGGTACTTCTGGAGTCTCCCCAGGGGAGTCAGTCCTCGTCTCGAATGCGGGCATGCACTTGCGCTTTCCTCCAGAGCGGTAGCAGCAGTGTCACGCAGTCCGCCGCGTGGATCAAAGGATCTATGGTTTTCCCTCGAGTCTTTCCCACGAGGCTTTCCCACGAGGCTTTCCCACAGGGCTGTCCCACGTGCACACGTGGTGGGAGTCGATCCTCGGCTTGAACGTCAAGGCAGTGCAGGGAAAACAGGTTCCTCTGGAATGGACTGACACATCTGGGGGACTCTTGGAATGGTGGCACGACCCTGGAGTTCCTCTCGCCTTTCCTGTGGAGAGCGCCTCCTCTTGAGATGCGACGGGAACGCCGGGAATTCTTTCCCTACGAAACAGGGAAAGGATCCCTCATCTCGAGCTAGGAGGCGGAAACGGGGCTCCCCTGGATGTGTGCGGGACCCACGTGCTTCCTCTCGAGTGGAGACGGGTATGTCGGGGAACTTCTTGAATTGCAGCAAGGGTGTGAAGGACCCTTTGGAAGTTCCAGTGGTTAGAAGTGATTAGCCTCGAGAAGCCTCAGCGGAAATGGGCCTCATCTCGCCTGGAGGGCAAAACCTCCTGGATTTTCTCGAGTTGCGGCAGGTGCTCTCGACTTACGACGGGGACCTCAGGGACCCGCTCTGGTGGCCTCAGGAAAGGCCAGTCCCCATGCGAGTTCCTCGGGGGCGTCTCGGGATTCCTCTCCCGTCGATGCCGGGGCCTAAGACCTTGTGTGGAGTCGGGGCCGGAACCTGAGGATTCCTCTCCAGTGCTGACATGGATCTTGGGGTACTTCTGGAGTCTCCCCAGGGGAGTCAGTCCTCGTCTCGAATGCGGGCATGCACTTGCGCTTTCCTCCAGAGCGGTAGCAGCAGTGTCACGCAGTCCGCCGCGTGGATCAAAGGATCTATGGTTTTCCCTCGAGTCTTTCCCACGAGGCTTTCCCACGAGGCTTTCCCACAGGGCTGTCCCACGTGCACACGTGGTGGGAGTCGATCCTCGGCTTGAACGTCAAGGCAGTGCAGGGAAAACAGGTTCCTCTGGAATGGACTGACACATCTGGGGGACTCTTGGAATGGTGGCACGACCCTGGAGTTCCTCTCGCCTTTCCTGTGGAGAGCGCCTCCTCTTGAGATGCGACGGGAACGCCGGGAATTCTTTCCCTACGAAACAGGGAAAGGATCCCTCATCTCGAGCTAGGAGGCGGAAACGGGGCTCCCCTGGATGTGGGTGGGACATCACGTGCTTCCTCTCGATGGAGACGGGTATGTCGGGGAACTTCTTGAGTTGCAGCAATGGTGTGAAGGACCCTTTGGAAGTTCCAGTGGTTAGATGTGATTGGCCTGGAGAAGCCTCAGCGGAAATGGGCCTCATCTCGCCTGGAGGGCAAAACCTCCTGGATTTTCTCGAGTTGCGGCAGGTGCTCTCGACTTACGACGGGGACCTCAGGGACCCGCTCTGGTGGCCTCAGGAAAGGCCAGTCCCCATGCGAGTTCCTCGGGGGACTCTCGGGATTCCTCTCCCGTCGATGCCGGGGCCTAAGACCTTGTGTGGAGTCGGGGCCGGAACCTGAGGATTCCTCTCCAGTGCTGACATGGATCTTGGGGTACTTCTGGAGTCTCCCCAGGGGAGTCAGACCTCGTCTGGAATGCGGGCATGCACTTGCGCTTTCCTCCAGAGCGGTAGCAGCAGTGTGACGCAGTCCGCCGCGTGGATCAAAGGATCTATGGTTTTCCCTCGAGTCTTTCCCACGAGCCTTTCCCACAGGGCTGTCCCACGTGCACACGTGGTGTGAGTCGATCCTCGGCTTGAACGTCAAGGCAGTGCAGGGAAAACAGGTTCCTCTGGAATGGACTGACACATCTGGGGGACTCTTGGAATGGTGTCACGACCCTGGAGTTCCTCTCGCCTTTCCTGTGGAGAGCGCCTCCTCTTGAGATGCGACGGGAACGCCGGGAATTCTTTCCCTACGAAACAGGGAAAGGATCCCTCATCTCGAGCTAGGAGGCGGAAACAGGGCTCCCCTGGATGTGTGCGGTACCCCACGTGCTTCCTCTCGAGTGCAGACGGGTATGTCGGGGAACTTCTTGAGTTGCAGCAATGGTGTGAATGACCCTTTGGAAGTTCCAGTGGTTAGATGTGATTGGCCTCGAGAAGCCTCAGCGGAAATGGGCCTCATCTCGCCTGGAGGGCAAAACCTCCTGGATTTTCTCGAGTTGCGGCAGGTGCTCTCGACTTACGACGGGGACCTCAGGGAACCGCTCTGGTGGCCTCAGGAAAGGCCAGTCCCCATGCGAGTTCCTCGGGGCCTCTCGGGATTCCTCTCCCGTCGATGCCGGGGCCTAAGACCTTGTGTGGAGTCGGGGCCGGAACCTGAGGATTCCTCTCCAGTGCTGACATGGATCTTGGGGTACTTCTGGAGTCTCCCCAGGGGAGTCAGTCCTCGTCTCGAATGCGGGCATGCACTTGCGCTTTCCTCCAGAGCGGTAGCAGCAGTGTCACGCAGTCCGCCGCGTGGATCAAAGGATCTATGGTTTTCCCTCGAGTCTTTCCCACGAGGCTTTCCCACGAGGCTTTCCCACAGGGCTGTCCCACGTGCACACGTGGTGGGAGTCGATCCTCGGCTTGAACGTCAAGGCAGTGCAGGGAAAACAGGTTCCTCTGGAATGGACTGACACATCTGGGGGACTCTTGGAAAGGTGGCACGACCCTGGAGTTCCTCTCGCCTTTCCTGTGGAGAGCGCCTCCTCTTGAGATGCGACGGGAACGCCGGGAATTCTTTCCCTACGAAAAAGGGAATGGATCCCTCATCTCGAGCTAGGAGGCGGAAACGGGGTCCCCTGGATGTGTGCGGGACCCACGTGCTTCCTCTCGAGTGGAGACGGGTATGTCGGGGAACTTCTTGAGTTGCAGCAAGGGTGTGAAGGACCCTTTGGAAGTTCCAGTGGTTAGACGTGATTGGCCTCGAGAAGCCTCAGCGGAAATGGGCCTCATCTCGCCTGGAGGGCAAAACCTCCTGGATTTTCTCGAGTTGCGGCAGGTGCTCTCGACTTACGACGGGGACCTCAGGGACCCGCTCTGGTGGCCTCAGGAAAGGCCAGTCCCCATGCGAGTTCCTCGGGGGCCTCTCGGGATTCCTCTCCCGTCGATGCCGCGGCCTAAGACCTTGTGTGGAGTCGGGGCCGGAACCTGAGGATTCCTCTCCAGTGCTGATATGGATCTTGGGGTACTTCTGGAGTCTCCCCAGTGGAGTCAGTCCTCGTCTCGAATGCGTGCATGCACTTGCGCTTTCCTCCAGAGCGGTAGCAGCAGTGTCACGCAGTCCGCCGCGTGGATCAAAGGATCTATGGTTTTCCCTCGAGTCTTTCCCACGAGGCTTTCCCACGAGGCTTTCCCACAGGGCTGTCCCACGTGCACACGTGGTGGGAGTCGATCCTCGGCTGGAACGTCAAGGCAGTGCAGGGAAAACAGGTTCCTCTGAATGGACTGACACATCTGGGGGACTCTTGGAATCGTGGCATGACCCTGGAGTTCCTCTCGCCTTTCCTGTGGAGAGCGCCTCCTCTTGAGATGCGACGGGAACGCCGGGAATTCTTTCCCTACGAAACAGGGAAAGGATCCCTCATCTCGAGCTAGGAGGCGGAAACGGGGCTCCCCTGGATGTGTCCGGGACCCCACGTGCTTCCTCTCGAGTGGAGACGGGTATGTCGGGGAACTTCTTGAGTTGCAGCAATGGTGTGAAGGACCCTTTGGAAGTTCCAGTGGTTAGATGTGATTGGCCTCGAGAAGCCTCAGCGGAAATGGGCCTCATCTCGCCTGGAGGGCAAAACCTCCTG
Organism: Ovis canadensis; assembly: GCF_042477335.2. Taxonomy (NCBI): domain Eukaryota; kingdom Metazoa; phylum Chordata; class Mammalia; order Artiodactyla; family Bovidae; genus Ovis; species Ovis canadensis. The sequence goes on from NC_091262.1 coordinate 11,032,134, forward strand.
GATTTTCTCGAGTTGCGGCAGGTGCTCTCGACTTACGACGGGGACCTCAGGGACCCGCTCTGGTGGCCTCAGGAAAGGCCAGTCCCCATGCGAGTTCCTCGGGGGCCTCTCGGGATTCCTCTCCCGTCGATGCCGGGGCCTAAGACCTTGTGTGGAGTCGGGGCCGGAACCTGAGGATTCCTCTCCAGTGCTGACATGGATCTTGGGGTACTTCTGGAGTCTCCCCAGGGGAGTCAGTCCTCGTCTCGAATGCGGGCATGCACTTGCGCTTTCCTCCAGAGCGGTAGCAGCAGTGTCACGCAGTCGGCCGCGTGGATCAAAGGATCTATGGTTTTCCCTCGAGTCTTTCCCACGAGGCTTTCCCACGAGGCTTTCCCACAGGGCTGTCCCACGTGCACACGTGGTGGGAGTCGATCCTCGGCTTGAACGTCAAGGCAGTGCAGGGAAAACAGGTTCCTCTGGAATGGACTGACACATCTGGGGGACTCTTGGAATGGTGCCACGACCCTGGAGTTCCTCTCGCCTTTCCTGTGGAGAGCGCCTCCTCTTGAGATGCGACGGGAACGCCGGGAATTCTTTCCCTACGAAACAGGGAAAGGATCCCTCATCTCGAGCTAGGAGGCGGAAACGGGGCTCCCCTGGATGTGTGCGGGACCCACGTGCTTCCTCTCGAGTGGAGACGGGTATGTCGGGGAACTTCTTGAGTTGCAGCAAGGGTGTGAAGGACCCTTTGGAAGTTCCAGTGGTTAGACGTGATTAGCCTCGAGAAGCCTCAGCGGAAATGGGCCTCATCTCGCCTGGAGGTGAAAACCTCCTGGATTTTCTCGAGTTGCGGCAGGTGCTCTCGACTTACGACGGGGACCTCAGGGACCCGCTCTGGTGGCCTCAGGAACGGCCAGTCCCCATGCGAGTTCCTCGGGGGCGTCTCGGGATTCCTCTCCCGTCGATGCCGGGGCCTAAGACCTTGTGTGGAGTCGGGGCCGGAACCTGAGGATTCCTCTCCAGTGCTGACATGGATCTTGGGGTACTTCTCGAGTCTCCCCAGGGGAGTCAGTCCTCGTCTCGAATGCGGACATGCACTTGCGCTTTCCTCCAGAGCGGTAGCAGCAGTGTCACGCAGTCCGCCGCGTGGATCAAAGGATCTATGGTTTTCCCTCGAGTCTTTCCCACGAGGCTTTCCCACGAGGCTTTCCCACAGGGCTGTCCCACCTGCACACGTGGTGGGAGTCGATCCTCTCCTTGAACGTCAAGGCAATGCAGGGAAAACATGTTCCTCTGGAATGGACCGACACATCTGGGGGACTCTTGGAATGGTGTCACGACCCTGGAGTTCCTCTCGCCTTTCCTGTGGAGAGCGCCTCCTCTTGAGATGCGACGGGAACGCCGGGAATTCTTTCCCTACGAAACAGTGAAAGGATCCCTCATCTCGAGCTAGGAGGCGGAAACGGGGCTCCCCTGGATGTGGGCGGGACATCACGTGCTTCCTCTAGATTGAGACGGGTATGTCGGGGAACTTCTTGAGTTGAAGCAATGGTGTGAAGGACCCTTTGGAAGTTCCAGTGGTTAGATGTGATTGGCCTCGAGAAGCCTCAGCGGAAATGGGCCTCATCTCGCCTGGAGGGCAAAACCTCCTGGATTTTCTCGAGTTGCGGCAGGTGCCCTCGACTTACGACGGGGACCTCAGGGACCCGCTCTGGTGGCCTCAGGAAAGGCCAGTCCCCATGCGAGTTCCTCGGGGGCCTCTCGGGATTCCTCTCCCGTCGATGCCAGGGCCTAAGACCTTGTGTGGAGTCGGGGCCGGAACCTGAGGATTCCTCTCCAGTGCTGACATGGATCTTGGGGTACTTCTGGAGTCTCCCCAGGGGAGTCAGTCCTCGTCTCGAATGCGGGCATGCACTTGCGCTTTCCTCCAGAGCGGTAGCAGCAGTGTCACGCAGTCCGCCGCGTGGATCAAAGGATCTACGGTTTTCCCTCGAGTCTTTCCCACGAGGCTTTCCCACGAGGCTTTCCCACAGGGCTGTCCCACGTGCACACGTGGTGGGAGTCGATCCTCGGCTTGAACGTCAAGGCAGTGCAGGGAAAACAGGTTCCTCTGGAATGGACCGACACTTCTGGGGGACTCTTGGAATGGTGGCACGACCCTGGAGTTCCTCTCGCCTTTCCTGTGGAGAGCGCCTCCTCTTGAGATGCGACGGGAACGCCGGGAATTCTTTCCCTACGAAACAGGGAAAGGATCCCTCATCTCGAGCTAGGAGGCGGAAACGGGGCTCCCCTGGATGTGGGCGGGACATCACGTGCTTCCTCTCAATGGAGACGGGTATGTCGGGGAACTTCTTGAGTTGCAGCAATGGTGTGAAGGACCCTTTGGAAGTTCCAGTGGTTAGATGTGATTGGCCTCGAGAAGCCTCAGCGGAAATGGGCCTCATCTCGCCTGGAGGGCAAAACCTCCTGGATTTTCTCGAGTTGCGGCAGGTGCTCTCGACTTACGACGGGGACCTCAGGGACCCGCTCTGGTGGCCTCAGGAAAGGCCAGTCCCCATGCGAGTTCCTCGGGGGCCTCTCGGGATTCCTCTCCCGTCGATGCCGGGGCCTAAGACCTTGTGTGGAGTCGGGGCCGGAACCTGAGGATTCCTCTCCAGTGCTGACATGGATCTTGGGGTACTTCTGGAGTCTCCCCAGGGGAGTCAGACCTCGTCTCGAATGCGGGCATGCACTTGCGCTTTCCTCCAGAGCGGTAGCAGCAGTGTCACGCAGTCCGCCGCGTGGATCAAAGGATCTATGGTTTTCCCTCGAGTCTTTCCCACGAGGCTTTCCCACGAGGCTTTCCCACAGGGCTGTCCCACGTGCACACGTGTTGGGAGTCGATCCTCGGCTTGAACGTCAAGGCAGTGCAGGGAAAACAGGTTCCTCTGGAATGGACTGACACATCTGGGGGACTCTTGGAATGGTGGCACGACCCTGGAGTTCCTCTCGCCTTTCCTGTGGAGAGCGCCTCCTCTTGAGATGCGACGGGAACGCCGGGAATTCTTTCCCTACGAAACAGGGAAAGGATCCCTCATCTCGAGCTAGGAGGCGGAAACGGGGCTCCCCTGGATGTGTGCGGGACCCACGTGCTTCCTCTCGAGTGGAGACGGGTATGTCGGGGAACTTCTTGAGTTGCAGCAAGGGTGTGAAGGACCCTTTGGAAGTTCCAGTGGTTAGACGTGATTAGCCTCGAGAAGCCTCAGCGGAAATGGGCCTCATCTCGCCTGGAGGGCAAAACCTCCTGGATTTTCTCGAGTTGCGGCAGGTGCTCTCGACTTACGACGGGGACCTCAGGGACCCGCTCTGGTGGCCTCAGGAAAGGCCAGTCCCCATGCGAGTTCCTCGGGGGCCTCTCGGGATTCCTCTCCCGTCGATGCCGGGGCCTAAGACCTTGTGTGGAGTCGGGGCCGGAACCTGAGGATTCCTCTCCAGTGCTGACATGGATCTTGGGGTACTTCTGGAGTCTCCCCAGGGGAGTCAGTCCTCGTCTCGAATGCGGGCATGCACTTGCGCTTTCCTCCAGAGCGGTAGCAGCAGTGTCACGCAGTCCGCCGCGTGGATCAAAGGATCTATGGTTTTCCCTCGAGTCTTTCCCACGAGGCTTTCCCACGAGGCTTTCCCACAGGGCTGTCCCACGTGCACACGTGGTGGGAGTCGATCCTCGGCTTGAACGTCAAGGCAGTGCAGGGAAAACAGGTTCCTCTGGAATGGACTGACACATCTGGGGGACTCTTGGAATGGTGGCACGACCCTGGAGTTCCTCTCGCCTTTCCTGTGGAGAGCGCCTCCTCTTGAGATGCGACGGGAACGCCGGGAATTCTTTCCCTACGAAACAGGGAAAGGATCCCTCATCTCGAGCTAGGAGGCGGAAACGGGGCTCCCCTGGATGTGGGTGGGACATCACGTGCTTCCTCTCGATGGAGACGGGTATGTCGGGGAACTTCTTGAGTTGCAGCAATGGTGTGAAGGACCCTTTGGAAGTTCCAGTGGTTAGATGTGATTGGCCTCGAGAAGCCTCAGCGGAAATGGGCCTCATCTCGCCTGGAGGGCAAAACCTCCTGGATTTTCTCGAGTTGCGGCAGGTGCTCTCGACTTACGACGGGGACCTCAGGGAACCGCTCTGGTGGCCTCAGGAAAGGCCAGTCCCCATGCGAGTTCCTCGTGGGACTCTCGGGATTCCTCTCCCGTCGATGCCGGGGCCTAAGACCTTGTGTGGAGTCGGGGCCGGAACCTGAGGATTCCTCTCCAGTGCTGACATGGATCTTGGGGTACTTCTGGAGTCTCCCCAGTGGAGTCAGACCTCGTCTGGAATGCGGGCATGCACTTGCGCTTTCCTCCAGAGCGGTAGCAGCAGTGTCACGCAGTCCGCCGCGTGGATCAAAGGATCTATGGTTTTCCCTCGAGTCTTTCCCACGAGCCTTTCCCACAGGGCTGTCCCACGTGCACACGTGGTGTGAGTCGATCCTCGGCTTGAACGTCAAGGCAGTGCAGGGAAAACAGGTTCCTCTGGAATGGACTGACACATCTGGGGGACTCTTGGAATGGTGTCACGACCCTGGAGTTCCTCTCGCCTTTCCTGTGGAGAGCGCCTCCTCTTGAGATGCGACGGGAACGCCGGGAATTCTTTCCCTACGAAACAGGGAATGGATCCCTCATCTCGAGCTAGGAGGCGGAAACGGGGTCCCCTGGATGTGTGCGGGACCCACGTGCTTCCTCTCGAGTGGAGACGAGTATGTCGGGGAACTTCTTGAGTTGCAGCAAGGGTGTGAAGGACCCTTTGGAAGTTCCAGTGGTTAGACGTGATTGGCCTCGAGAAGCCTCAGCGGAAATGGGCCTCATCTCGCCTGGAGGGCAAAACCTCCTGGATTTTCTCGAGTTGCGGCTGGTGCTCTCGACTTACGACGGGGACCTCAGGGACCCGCTCTGGTGGCCTCAGGAAAGGCCAGTCCCCATGCGAGTTCCTCGGGGGCCTCTCGGGATTCCTCTCCCGTCGATGCCGGGGCCTAAGACCTTGTGTGGAGTCGGGGCCGGAACCTGAGGATTCCTCTCCAGTGCTGACATGGATCTTGGGGTACTTCTGGAGTCTCCCCAGGGGAGTCAGTCCTCGTCTCGAATGCGGGCATGCACTTGCGCTTTCCTCCAGAGCGGTAGCAGCAGTGTCACGCAGTCCGCCGCGTGGATCAAAGGATCTATGGTTTTCCCTCGAGTCTTTCCCATGAGGCTTTCCCACGAGGCTTTCCCACAGGGCTGTCCCACGTGCACACGTGGTGGGAGTCGATCCTCGGCTTGAACGTCAAGGCAGTGCAGGGAAAACAGGTTCCTCTGGAATGGACTGACATATCTGGGGGACTCTTGGAATGGTGTCACGACCCTGGAGTTCCTCTCGCCTTTCCTGTGGAGAGCGCCTCCTCTTGAGATGCGACGGGAACGCCGGGAATTCTTTCCCTACGAAACAGGGAAAGGATCCCTCATCTCGAGCTAGGAGGCGGAAACAGGGCTCCCCTGGATGTGTGCGGGACCCCACGTGCTTCCTCTCGAGTGGAGACGGGTATGTCGGGGAACTTCTTGAGTTGCAGCAAGGGTGTGAAGGACCCTTTGGAAGTTCCAGTGGTTAGATGTGATTGGCCTCGAGAAGCCTCAGCGGAAATGGGCCTCATCGCGCCTGGAGGGCAAAACCTCCTGGATTTTCTCGAGTTGCGGCAGGTGCTCTCGACTTACGACGGGGACCTCAGGGACCCGCTCTGGTGGCCTCAGGAAAGGCCAGTCCCCATGCGAGTTCCTCGGGGCCTCTCGGGATTCCTCTCCCGTCGATGCCGGGGCCTAAGACCTTGTGTGGAGTCGGGGCCGGAACCTGAGGATTCCTCTCCAGTGCTGACATGGATCTTGGGGTACTTCTGGAGTCTCCCCAGGGGAGTCAGTCCTCGTCTCGAATGCGGGCATGCCCTTGCGCTTTCCTCCAGAGCGGTAGCAGCAGTGTCACGCAGTCCGCCGCGTGGATCAAAGGATCTATGGTTTTCCCTCGAGTCTTTCCCACGAGGCTTTCCCACGAGGCTTTCCCACAGGGCTGTCCCACGTGCACACGTGGTGGGAGTCGATCCTCGGCTTGAACGTCAAGGCAGTGCAGGGAAAACAGGTTCCTCTGGAATGGACTGACACATCTGGGGGACTCTTGGAATGGTGGCACGACCCTGGAGTTCCTCTCGCCTTTCCTGTGGAGAGCGCCTCCTCTTGAGATGCGACGGGAACGCCGGGAATTCTTTCCCTACGACACAGGGAAAGGATCCCTCATCTCGAGCTAGGAGGCGGAAACGGGGCTCCCCTGGATGTGTGCGGGACCCACGTGCTTCCTCTCGAGTGGAGACGGGTATGTCGGGGAACTTCTTGAGTTGCAGCAAGGGTGTGAAGGACCCTTTGGAAGTTCCAGTGGTTAGAAGTGATTAGCCTCGAGAAGCCTCAGCGGAAATGGGCCTCATCTCGCCTGGAGGGCAAAACCTCCTGGATTTTCTCGAGTTGCGGCAGGTGCTCTCGACTTACGACGGGGACCTCAGGGACCCGCTCTGCTGGCCTCAGGAAAGGCCAGTCTCCTTGCGAGTTCCTCGGGGGCCTCTCGGGATTCCTCTCCCGTCGATGCCGGGGCCTAAGACCTTGTGTGGAGTCGGGGCCGGAACCTGAGGATTCCTCTCCAGTGCTGACATGAATCTTGGGGTACTTCTGGAGTCTCCCCAGGGGAGTCAGACCTCGTCTGGAATGCGGGCATGCACTTGCGCTTTCCTCCAGAGCGGTAGCAGCAGTGTCACGCAGTCCGCCGCGTGGATCAAAGGATCTATGGTTTTCCCTCGAGTCTTTCCCACGAGCCTTTCCCACAGGGCTGTCCCACGTGCACACGTGGTGTGAGTCGATCCTCGGCTTGAACGTCAAGGCAGTGCAGGGAAAACAGGTTCCTCTGGAATGGACTGACACATCTGGGGGACTCTTGGAATGGTGTCACGACCCTGGAGTTCCTCTCGCCTTTCCTGTGGAGAGCGCCTCCTCTTGAGATGCGACGGGAACGCCGGGAATTCTTTCCCTACGAAACAGGGAAAGGATCCCTCATCTCGAGCTAGGAGGCGGAAACAGGGCTCCCCTGGATGTGTGCGATACCCCACGTGCTTCCTCTCGAGTGCAGACGGGTATGTCGGGGAACTTCTTGAGTTGCAGCAATGGTGTGAAGGACCCTTTGGAAGTTCCAGTGGTTAGATGTGATTGGCCTCGAGAAGCCTCAGCGGAAATGGGCCTCATCTCGCCTGGAGGGCAAAACCTCCTGGATTTTCTCGAGTTGCGGCAGGTGCTCTCGACTTACGACGGGGACCTCAGGGACCCGCTCTGGTGGCCTCAGGAAAGGCCAGTCCCCATGCGAGTTCCTCGGGGCCTCTCGGGATTCCTCTCCCGTCGATGCCGGGGCCTAAGACCTTGTGTGGAGTCGGGGCCGGAACCTGAGGATTCCTCTCCAGTGCTGACATGGATCTTGGGGTACTTCTGGAGTCTCCCCAGGGGAGTCAGTCCTCGTCTCGAATGCGGGCATGCACTTGCGCTTTCCTCCAGAGCGGTAGCAGCAGTGTCACGCAGTCCGCCGCGTGGATCAAAGGATCTATGGTTTTCCCTCGAGTCTTTCCCACGAGGCTTTCCCACGAGGCTTTCCCACAGGGCTGTCCCACGTGCACACGTGGTGGGAGTCGATCCTCGGCTTGAACGTCAAGGCAGTGCAGGGAAAACAGGTTCCTCTGGAATGGACTGACACATCTGGGGGACTCTTGGAATGGTGGCACGACCCTGGAGTTCCTCTCGCCTTTCCTGTGGAGAGCGCCTCCTCTTGAGATGCGACGGGAACGCCGGGAATTCTTTCCCTACGACACAGGGAAAGGATCCCTCATCTCGAGCTAGGAGGCGGAAACGGGGCTCCCCTGGATGTGTGCGGGACCCACGTGCTTCCTCTCGAGTGGAGACGGGTATGTCGGGGAACTTCTTGAGTTGCAGCAAGGGTGTGAAAGACCCTTTGGAAGTTCCAGTGGTTAGAAGTGATTAGCCTCGAGAAGCCTCAGCGGAAATGGGCCTCATCTCGCCTGGAGGGCAAAACCTCCTGGATTTTCTCGAGTTGCGGCAGGTGCTCTCGACTTACGACGGGGACCTCAGGGACCCGCTCTGCTGGCCTCAGGAAAGGCCAGTCTCCTTGCGAGTTCCTCGGGGGCCTCTCGGGATTCCTCTCCCGTCGATGCCGGGGCCTAAGACCTTGTGTGGAGTCGGGGCCGGAACCTGAGGATTCCTCTCCAGTGCTGACATGGATCTTGGGGTACTTCTGGAGTCTCCCCAGGGGAGTCAGTCCTCGTCTCGAATGCGGGCATGCACTTGGGCTTTCCTCCAGAGCGGCAGCGGCAGTGTCACGCAGTCCGCCGCATGGATCAAAGGATCTATGGTTTTCCCTCGAGTCTTTCCCACGAGGCTTTCCCACGAGGCTTTCCCACAGGGCTGTCCCACGTGCACACGTGGTGGGAGTCGATCCTCGGCTTGAACGTCAAGGCAGTGCATGGAAAACAGGTTCCTCTGGAATGGACTGACACATCTGGGGGACTCTTGGAATGGTGGCACGACCCTGGAGTTCCTCTCGCCTTTCCTGTGGAGAGCGCCTCCTCTTGAGATGCGACGGGAACGCCGGGAATTCTTTCCCTACGAAACAGGGAAAGGATCCCTCATCTCGAGCTAGGAGGCGGAAACGGGGCTCCCCTGGATGTGGGCGGGACACCACGTGCTTCCTCTCGAGTGGAGACGGGTATGTCGGGGAAATTCTTGAGTTGCAGCAAGGGTGTGAAGGACCCTTTGGAAGTTCCAGTGGTTAGACTTGATTAGCCTCGAGAAGCCTCAGCGGAAATGGGCCTCATCTCGCCTGGAGGGCAAAACCTCCTGGATTTTCTCGAGTTGCGGCAGGTGCTCTCGACTTACGACGGGGACCTCAGGGACCCGCTCTGGTGGCCTCAGGAAAGGCCAGTCCCCATGCGAGTTCCTTGGGGGCCTCTCGGGATTACTCTCCCGTCGATGCCGGGCCTAAGACCTTGTGTGGAGTCGGGGTCGGAACCTGAGGATTCCTCTTCAGTGCTGACATGGATCTTGGGGTACTTCTGGAGTCTCCCCAGGGGAGTCAGTCCTCGTCTCGAATGCGGGCATGCACTTGCGCTTTCCTCCAGAGCGGTAGCAGCAGTGTCACGCAGTCCGCCGCGTGCATCAAAGGATCTATGGTTTTCCCTCGAGTCTTTCCCACGAGGCTTTCCCACGAGGCTTTCCCACAGGGCTGTCCCACGTGTACACGTGGTGGGAGTCGATCCTCGGCTTGAACGTCAAGGCAGTGCAGGGAAAACAGGTTCCTCTGGAATGGACTGACACATCTGGGGGACTCTTGGAATGGTGGCATGTCCCTGGAGTTCCTCTCGCCTTTCCTGTGGAGAGCGCCTCCTCTTGAGATGCGACGGGAACGCCGGGAATTCTTTACCTACGAAACAGGGAAAGGATCCCTCATCTCGTGCTAGGAGGCGGAAACGGGGCTCCCCTGGATGTGTGCGGGACACCACGTGCTTCCTCTCGAGTGCAGACGGGTATGTCGGGGAACTTCTTGAGTTGCAGCAAGGGTGTGAAGGACCCTTTGGAAGGTCCAGTGGTTAGATGTGATTGGCCTCGAGAAGCCTCAGCGGAAATGGGCCTCATCTCGCCTAGAGGGCAAAACCTCCTGGATTTTCTCGAGTTGCGGCAGGTGCTCTCGACTTACGACGGGGACCTCAGGAACCGCTCTGGTGGCCTCAGGAAAGGCCAGTCCCCATGCGAGTTCCTCGGTGGCCTCTCGGGATTCCTCTCCCGTCGATGCCGGGGCCTAAGACCTTGTGTGGAGTCGGGGCCGGAACCTGAGGATTCCTCTCCAGTGCTGACATGGATCTTGGGGTACTTCTGGAGTCTCCCCAGGGGAGTCAGTCCTCGTCTCGAATGCGGGCATGCACTTGCGCTTTTCTCCAGAGCGGTAGCAGCAGTGTCACGCAGTCCGCCGCGTGGATCAAAGGATCTATGGTTTTCCCTCGAGTCTTTCCCACGAGGCTTTCCCACGAGGCTTTCCCACAGGGCTGTCCCACGTGCACACGTGGTGGGAGTCGATCCTCGGCTTGAACGTCAAGGCAGTGCAGGGAAAACAGGTTCCTCTGGAATGGACTGACACATCTGGGGGACTCTTGGAATGGTGGCATGACCCTGGAGTTCCTCTCGCCTTTCCTGTGGAGAGCGCCTCCTCTTGAGATGCGACGGGAACGCCGGGAATTCTTTCCCTACGAAACAGGGAAAGGATCCCTCATCTCGAGCTAGGAGGCGGAAATGGGGCACCCCTGGATGTGTGCGGGACACCACGTGCTTCCTCTCGAGTGCAGACGGGTATGTCGGGGAACTTCTTAAGTTGCAGCAAGGGTGTGAAGGACCCTTTGGAAGTTCCAGTGGTTAGATGTGATTGGCCTCGAGAAGCCTCAGCGGAAATGGGCCTCATCTCGCCTGGAGGGCAAAACCTCCTGGATTTTCTCGAGTTGCGGCAGGTGCTCTCGACTTACGACGGGGACCTCAGGGACCCGCTCTGGTGGCCTCAGGAAAGGCCAGTCCCCATGCGAGTTCCTCGGGGGCCTCTCGGGATTCCTCTCCCGTCGATGCCGGGGCCTACGACCTTGTGTGGAGTCGGGGCCGGAACCTGAGGATTCCTCTCCAGTGCTGACATGGATCTTGGGGTACTTCTGGAGTCTCCCCAGGGGAGTCAGTCCTCGTCTCGAATGCGGGCATGCACTTGCGCTTTCCTCCAGAGCGGTAGCAGCAGTGTCACGCAGTCCGCCGCGTGGATCAAAGGATCTATGGTTTTCCCTCGAGTCTTTCCCATGAGGCTTTCCCACGAGGCGTTCTCACAGGGCTGTCCCACGTGCACACGTGGTGGGAGTCGATCCTCGGCTTGAACGTCAAGGCAGTGCAGGGAAAACAGGTTCCTCTGGAATGGACTGACACATCTGGGGGACTCTTGGAATGGTGTCACGACCCTGGAGTTCCTCTCGCCTTTCCTGTGGAGAGCGCCTCCTCTTGAGATGCGACGGGAACGCCGGGAATTCTTTCCCTACGAAACAGGGAAAGGATCCCTCATCTCGAGCTAGGAGGCGGAAACAGGGCTCCCCTGGATGTGTGCGGGACCCCACGTGCTTCCTCTCGAGTGGAGACGGGTATGTCGGGGAACTTCTTGAGTTGCAGCAATGGTGTGAAGGACCCTTTGGAAGTTCCAGTGGTTAGATGTGATTGGCCTCGAGAAGCCTCAGCGGAAATGGGCCTCATCGCGCCTGGAGGGCAAAACCTCCTGGATTTTCTCGAGTTGCGGCAGGTGCTCTCGACTTACGACGGGGACCTCAGGGACCCGCTCTGGTGGCCTCAGGAAAGGCCAGTCCCCATGCGAGTTCCTCGGGGCCTCTCGGGATTCCTCTCCCGTCGATGCCGGGGCCTAAGACCTTGTGTGGAGTCGGGGCTGGAACCTGAGGATTCCTCTCCAGTGCTGACATGGATCTTGGGGTACTTCTGGAGTCTCCCCAGGGGAGTCAGTCCTCGTCTCGAATGCGGGCATGCACTTGCGCTTTCCTCCAGAGCGGTAGCAGCAGTGTCACGCAGTCCGCCGCGTGGATCAAAGGATCTATGGTTTTCCCTCGAGTCTTTCCCACGAGGCTTTCCCACGAGGCTTTCCCACAGGGCTGTCCCACGTGCACACGTGGTGGGAGTCGATCCTCGGCTTGAACGTCAAGGCAGTGCAGGGAAAACAGGTTCCTCTGGAATGGACTGACACATCTGGGGGACTCTTGGAATGGTGGCACGACCCTGGAGTTCCTCTCGCCTTTCCTGTGGAGAGCGCCTCCTCTTGAGATGCGACGGGAACGCCGGGAATTCTTTCCCTACGACACAGGGAAAGGATCCCTCATCTCGAGCTAGGAGGCGGAAACGGGGCTCCCCTGGATGTGTGCGGGACCCACGTGCTTCCTCTCGAGTGGAGACGGGTATGTCGGGGAACTTCTTGAGTTGCAGCAAGGGTGTGAAGGACCCTTTGGAAGTTCCAGTGGTTAGAAGTGATTAGCCTCGAGAAGCCTCAGCGGAAATGGGCCTCATCTCGCCTGGAGGGCAAAACCTCCTGGATTTTCTCGAGTTGCGGCAGGTGCTCTCGACTTACGACGGGGACCTCAGGGACCCGCTCTGCAGGCCTCAGGAAAGGCCAGTCTCCTTGCGAGTTCCTCGGGGGCCTCTCGGGATTCCTCTCCCGTCGATGCCGGGGCCTAAGACCTTGTGTGGAGTCGGGGCCGGAACCTGAGGATTCCTCTCCAGTGCTGACATGGATCTTGGGGTACTTCTGGAGTCTCCCCAGGGGAGTCAGTCCTCGTCTCGAATGCGGGCATGCACTTGCGCTTTCCTCCAGAGCGGCAGCAGCAGTGTCACGCAGTCCGCCGCGTGGATCAAAGGATCTGTGGTTTTCCCTCAAGTCTTTCCCACGAGGCTTTCCCACGAGGCTTTCCCACAGGGCTGTCCCACGTGCACACGTGGTGGGAGTCGATCCTCGGCTTGAACGTCAAGGCAGTGCATGGAAAACAGGTTCCTCTGGAATGGACTGACACATCTGGGGGACTCTTGGAATGGTGGCACGACCCTGGAGTTCCTCTCGCCTTTCCTGTGGAGAGCGCCTCCTCTTGAGATGCGACGGGAACGCCGGGAATTCTTTCCCTACGAAACAGGGAAAGGATCCCTCATCTCGAGCTAGGAGGCGGAAACGGGGCTCCCCTGGATGTGGGCGGGACACCACGTGCTTCCTCTCGAGTGGAGACGGGTATGTCGGGGAAATTCTTGAGTTGCAGCAAGGGTGTGAAGGACCCTTTGGAAGTTCCAGTGGTTAGACTTGATTAGCCTCGAGAAGCCTCAGCGGAAATGGGCCTCATCTCGCCTGGAGGGCAAAACCTCCTGGATTTTCTCGAGTTGCGGCAGGTGCTCTCGACTTACGACGGGGACCTCAGGGACCCGCTCTGGTGGCCTCAGGAAAGGCCAGTCCCCATGCGAGTTCCTTGGGGGCCTCTCGGGATTACTCTCCCGTCGATGCCGGGCCTAAGACCTTGTGTGGAGTCGGGGTCGGAACCTGAGGATTCCTCTTCAGTGCTCACATGGATCTTGGGGTACTTCTGGAGTCTCCCCAGGGGAGTCAGTCCTCGTCTCGAATGCGGGCATGCACTTGCGCTTTCCTCCAGAGCGGTAGCAGCAGTGTCACGCAGTCCGCCGCGTGCATCAAAGGATCTATGGTTTTCCCTCGAGTCTTTCCCACGAGGCTTTCCCACGAGGCTTTCCCACAGGGCTGTCCCACGTGTACACGTGGTGGGAGTCGATCCTCGGCTTGAACGTCAAGGCAGTGCAGGGAAAACAGGTTCCTCTGGAATGGACTGACACATCTGGGGGACTCTTGGAATGGTGGCATGTCCCTGGAGTTCCTCTCGCCTTTCCTGTGGAGAGCGCCTCCTCTTGAGATGCGACGGGAACGCCGGGAATTCTTTACCTACGAAACAGGGAAAGGATCCCTCATCTCGTGCTAGGAGGCGGAAACGGGGCTCCCCTGGATGTGTGCGGGACACCACGTGCTTCCTCTCGAGTGCAGACGGGTATGTCGGGGAACTTCTTGAGTTGCAGCAAGGGTGTGAAGGACCCTTTGGAAGGTCCAGTGGTTAGATGTGATTGGCCTCGAGAAGCCTCAGCGGAAATGGGCCTCATCTCGCCTAGAGGGCAAAACCTCCTGGATTTTCTCGAGTTGCGGCAGGTGCTCTCGACTTACGACGGGGACCTCAGGAACCGCTCTGGTGGCCTCAGGAAAGGCCAGTCCCCATGCGAGTTCCTCGGTGGCCTCTCGGGATTCCTCTCCCGTCGATGCCGGGGCCTAAGACCTTGTGTGGAGTCGGGGCCGGAACCTGAGGATTCCTCTCCAGTGCTGACATGGATCTTGGGGTACTTCTGGAGTCTCCCCAGGGGAGTCAGTCCTCGTCTCGAATGCGGGCATGCACTTGCGCTTTTCTCCAGAGCGGTAGCAGCAGTGTCACGCAGTCCGCCGCGTGGATCAAAGGATCTATGGTTTTCCCTCGAGTCTTTCCCACGAGGCTTTCCCACGAGGCTTTCCCACAGGGCTGTCCCACGTGCACACGTGGTGGGAGTCGATCCTCGGCTTGAACGTCAAGGCAGTGCAGGGAAAACAGGTTCCTCTGGAATGGACTGACACATCTGGGGGACTCTTGGAATGGTGGCATGACCCTGGAGTTCCTCTCGCCTTTCCTGTGGAGAGCGCCTCCTCTTGAGATGCGACGGGAACGCCGGGAATTCTTTCCCTACGAAACAGGGAAAGGATCCCTCATCTCGAGCTAGGAGGCGGAAATGGGGCACCCCTGGATGTGTGCGGGACACCACGTGCTTCCTCTCGAGTGCAGACGGGTATGTCGGGGAACTTCTTAAGTTGCAGCAAGGGTGTGAAGGACCCTTTGGAAGTTCCAGTGGTTAGATGTGATTGGCCTCGAGAAGCCTCAGCGGAAATGGGCCTCATCTCGCCTGGAGGGCAAAACCTCCTGGATTTTCTCGAGTTGCGGCAGGTGCTCTCGACTTACGACGGGGACCTCAGGGACCCGCTCTGGTGGCCTCAGGAAAGGCCAGTCCCCATGCGAGTTCCTCGGGGGCCTCTCGGGATTCCTCTCCCGTCGATGCCGGGGCCTACGACCTTGTGTGGAGTCGGGGCCGGAACCTGAGGATTCCTCTCCAGTGCTGACATGGATCTTGGGGTACTTCTGGAGTCTCCCCAGGGGAGTCAGTCCTCGTCTCGAATGCGGGCATGCACTTGCGCTTTCCTCCAGAGCGGTAGCAGCAGTGTCACGCAGTCCGCCGCGTGGATCAAAGGATCTATGGTTTTCCCTCGAGTCTTTCCCATGAGGCTTTCCCACGAGGCGTTCTCACAGGGCTGTCCCACGTGCACACGTGGTGGGAGTCGATCCTCGGCTTGAACGTCAAGGCAGTGCAGGGAAAACAGGTTCCTCTGGAATGGACTGACACATCTGGGGGACTCTTGGAATGGTGTCACGACCCTGGAGTTCCTCTCGCCTTTCCTGTGGAGAGCGCCTCCTCTTGAGATGCGACGGGAACGCCGGGAATTCTTTCCCTACGAAACAGGGAAAGGATCCCTCATCTCGAGCTAGGAGGCGGAAACAGGGCTCCCCTGGATGTGTGCGGGACCCCACGTGCTTCCTCTCGAGTGGAGACGGGTATGTCGGGGAACTTCTTGAGTTGCAGCAATGGTGTGAAGGACCCTTTGGAAGTTCCAGTGGTTAGATGTGATTGGCCTCGAGAAGCCTCAGCGGAAATGGGCCTCATCGCGCCTGGAGGGCAAAACCTCCTGGATTTTCTCGAGTTGCGGCAGGTGCTCTCGACTTACGACGGGGACCTCAGGGACCCGCTCTGGTGGCCTCAGGAAAGGCCAGTCCCCATGCGAGTTCCTCGGGGCCTCTCGGGATTCCTCTCCCGTCGATGCCGGGGCCTAAGACCTTGTGTGGAGTCGGGGCTGGAACCTGAGGATTCCTCTCCAGTGCTGACATGGATCTTGGGGTACTTCTGGAGTCTCCCCAGGGGAGTCAGTCCTCGTCTCGAATGCGGGCATGCACTTGCGCTTTCCTCCAGAGCGGTAGCAGCAGTGTCACGCAGTCCGCCGCGTGGATCAAAGGATCTATGGTTTTCCCTCGAGTCTTTCCCACGAGGCTTTCCCACGAGGCTTTCCCACAGGGCTGTCCCACGTGCACACGTGGTGGGAGTCGATCCTCGGCTTGAACGTCAAGGCAGTGCAGGGAAAACAGGTTCCTCTGGAATGGACTGACACATCTGGGGGACTCTTGGAATGGTGGCACGACCCTGGAGTTCCTCTCGCCTTTCCTGTGGAGAGCGCCTCCTCTTGAGATGCGACGGGAACGCCGGGAATTCTTTCCCTACGACACAGGGAAAGGATCCCTCATCTCGAGCTAGGAGGCGGAAACGGGGCTCCCCTGGATGTGTGCGGGACCCACGTGCTTCCTCTCGAGTGGAGACGGGTATGTCGGGGAACTTCTTGAGTTGCAGCAAGGGTGTGAAGGACCCTTTGGAAGTTCCAGTGGTTAGAAGTGATTAGCCTCGAGAAGCCTCAGCGGAAATGGGCCTCATCTCGCCTGGAGGGCAAAACCTCCTGGATTTTCTCGAGTTGCGGCAGGTGCTCTCGACTTACGACGGGGACCTCAGGGACCCGCTCTGCAGGCCTCAGGAAAGGCCAGTCTCCTTGCGAGTTCCTCGGGGGCCTCTCGGGATTCCTCTCCCGTCGATGCCGGGGCCTAAGACCTTGTGTGGAGTCGGGGCCGGAACCTGAGGATTCCTCTCCAGTGCTGACATGGATCTTGGGGTACTTCTGGAGTCTCCCCAGGGGAGTCAGTCCTCGTCTCGAATGCGGGCATGCACTTGGGCTTTCCTCCAGAGCGGCAGCGGCAGTGTCACGCAGTCCGCCGCATGGATCAAAGGATCTATGGTTTTCCCTCGAGTCTTTCCCACGAGGCTTTCCCACGAGGCTTTCCCACAGGGCTGTCCCACGTGCACACGTGGTGGGAGTCGATCCTCGGCTTGAACGTCAAGGCAGTGCATGGAAAACAGGTTCCTCTGGAATGGACTGACACATCTGGGGGACTCTTGGAATGGTGGCACGACCCTGGAGTTCCTCTCGCCTTTCCTGTGGAGAGCGCCTCCTCTTGAGATGCGACGGGAACGCCGGGAATTCTTTCCCTACGAAACAGGGAAAGGATCCCTCATCTCTAGCTAGGGGGCGGAAACGGAGCTCCCCTGGATGTGTGCTGGACCCCACGTGCTTCCTCTCGAGTGGAGACGGGTATGTCGGGGAACTTCTTGAGTTGCAGCAATGGTGTGAAGGACCCTTTGGAAGTTCCAGTGGTTAGATGTGATTGGCCTCGAGAAGCCTCAGCGGAAATGGGCCTCATCTCGCCTGGAGGGCAAAACCTCCTGGATTTTCTCGAGTTGCGGCAGGTGCTCTCGACTTACGTCGGGGACCTCAGGGAACCGCTCTGGTGGCCTCAAGAAAAACCAGTCCCCATGCGAGTTCCACGGGGGCCTCTCGGGATTCCTCTCCCGTCGATGCCGGGGCCTAAGACCTTGTGTGGAGTCGGGGCCGGAACCTGAGGATTCCTCTCCAGTGCTGACATGGATCTTGGGCTACTTCTTGTGTCTCCCCAGGGGAGTCAGTCCTGTCTCGAATGCGGGCATGCACTTGCGCTTTCCTCCAGAGCGGTAGCAGCAGTGTCACGCAGTCCGCCGCGTGGATCAAAGGATCTATGGTTTTCCCTCGAGTCTTTCCCACGAGGCTTTCCCACGAGGCTTTCCCACAGGGCTGTCCCACGTGCACACGTGGTGGGAGTCGATCCTCGGCTTGAACGTCAAGGCAGTGCAGGGAAAACAGGTTCCTCTGGAATGGACTGACACATCTGGGGGACTCTTGGAATGGTGGCACGACCCTGGAGTTCCTCTCCCCTTTCCTGTGGACAGCGCCTCCTCTTGAGATGCGACGGGAACGCCGGGAATTTTTTCCCTACGAAACAGGGAAAGGATCCCTCATCTCGAGCTAGGAGGCGGAAACGGGGCTACCCTGGATGTGTGCGGGACCCACGTGCTTCCTCTCGAGTGGAGTCGGGTATGTCGGGGAACTTCTTGAGTTGCAGCAAGGGTGTGAAGGACCCTTTGGAAATTCCAGTGGTTAGACGTGATTAGCCTCGAGAAGCCTCAGCGGAAATGGGCCTCATCTCGCCTGGAGGGCAAAACCTCCTGGATTTTCTCGAGTTGCGGCAGGTGCTCTCGACTTACGACGGGGACCTCAGGGACCCGCTCTGGTGGCCTCAGGAAAGGCCAGTCCCCACGCGAGTTCCTCGGGGGCCTCTCGGGATTCCTCTCCCGTCGATGCCGGGGCCTAAGTCCTTTTGTGGAGTCGGGGCCGGAACCTGAGGATTCCTCTCCAGTGCTGACATGGATCTTGGGGTACTTCTGGAGTCTCCCCAGGGGAGTCAGTCCTCGTCTCGAATGCGGGCATGCACTTGCGCTTTCCTCCTGAGCGGTAGCAGCAGTGTCACGCAGTCCTCCGCGTGGATCAAAGGATCTATGGTTTTCCCTCGAGTCATTCCCTCGAGGCTTTCCCACGAGGCTTTCCCACGAGGCTTTCCCACAGGGCTGTCCCACGTGCACACGTGGTGGGATTAGATCCTCGGCTTGATCGTCAAGGCAGTGCAGGGAAAACAGGTTCCTCTGGAATGGACTGACACATCTGGGGGACTCTTAGAATGGTGTCTAAACCCTGGAGTTCCTCTCTCCTTTCCTGTGGAGAGCGCCTCCTCTTGAGATGCGATGGGAACGCCGGGAATTCTTTCCCTACAAAACAGGGAAAGGATCACTCATCTCGAGCTAGGAGGCGGAAACGGGGCTCCCCTTGATGTGTGCGGGACCCCACGTGTTTCCTCTCGAGTGGAAACGGGTATGTCGGGGAACTTCTTGAGTTGCAGCAATAGTGTGAAAGACCCTTTGGAAGTTCCAGTGGTTAGATGTGATTGGCCTCGAGAAGCCTCAGCGGAAATGGGCCTCATCTCGCCTGGAGGGCAAAACCTCCTGGATTTTCTCGAGTTGCGGCAGGTGCTCTCGACTTACGACGGGGACCTCAGGGACCCGCTCTGGTGGCCTCAGGAAAGGCCAGTCCCCATGCGAGTTCCTCGGGGGCCTCTCGGGATTCCTCTCCCTTCGATGCCGGGGCCCAAGGCCTTGTGAGGAGTCGGGGCCGGAACCTGAGGATTCCTCTCCAGTGCTGACATGGATCTTGGGGTACTTCTGGAGTGCCCCAGGGGAGTCAGTCCTCGTGTCGAATGCGGGCATGCACTTGCGCTTTCCTCCAGAGCGGTAGCAGCAGTGTCACACAGTCCTCCGCGTGGATCAATGGATCTATGGTTTTCCCTCGAGTCATTCCCTCGAGGCTTTCCCACGAGGCTTTCCCACGAGGCTTTCGCACAGGGCTGTCCCACGTGCACACGTGGTGGGAGTCGATCCTCGGCTTGAACGTCAAGGCAGTGCAGGGAAAACAGGTTCCTCTGGAATGGACTGACACATCTGGGGGACTCTTGGAATGGTGTCACGACCCTGGAGTTCCTCTCGCCTTACCTGTGGAGAGCGCCTCCTCTTGAGATGCGACGGGGACGCCGGGAATTCTTTCCCTACGAAACAGGGAAAGGATCCCTCTTCTCTAGCTAGGGGGCCTAAACGGAGCTCCCCTGGATGTGTGCTGGACCCCACGTGCTTCCTCTCGAGTGGAGACGGGTATGTCCGGGAACTTCTTGAGTTGCAGCAATGGTGTGAAGGACCCTTTGGAAGTTCCAGTGGTTAGATGTGATTGGCCTCGAGAAGCCTCAGCGGAAATGGGCCTCATCTCGCCTGGAGGGCAAAACCTCCTAGATTTTCTCGAGTTGCGGCAGGTGCTCTCGACTTACGTCGGGGACCTCAGGGAACCGCTCTGGTGGCCTCAGGAAAAACCAGTCCCCATGCGAGTTCCACGGAGGCCTCTCGGGATTCCTCTCCCGTCGATGCCGGGGCCTAAGACCTTGTTTGGAGTCGGGGCCGGAACCTGAGGATTCTTCTCCAGTGCTGACATGGATCTTGGGCTACTTCTTGAGTCTCCCAAGGGGAGTCAGTCCTGTCTCGAATGCGGGCATGCACTTGCGCTTTCCTCCAGAGCGGTAGCAGCAGTGTCACGCAGTCCGCCGCGTGGATCAAAGGATCTATGGTTTTCCCTCGAGTCTTTCCCACGAGGCTTTCCCACGAGGCTTTCCCACAGGGCTGTCCCACGTGCACACGTGGTGGGAGTCGATCCTCGGCTTGAACGTCAAGGCAGTGCAGGGAAAACAGGTTCCTCTGGAATGGACTGACACATCTGGGGGACTCTTGGAATGGTGGCACGACCCTGGAGTTCCTCTCGCCTTTCCTGTGGACAGCGCCTCCTCTTGAGATGCGACGGGAACGCCGGGAATTCTTTCCCTACGAAACAGGGAAAGGATCCCTCATCTCGAGCTAGGAGGCGGAAACGGGGCTACCCTGGATGTGTGCGGGACCCACGTGCTTCCTCTCGAGTGGAGTCGGGTATGTCGGGGAACTTCTTGAGTTGCAGCAAGGGTGTGAAGGACCCTTTGGAAGTTCCAGTGGTTAGACGTGATTAGCCTCGAGAAGCGTCAGCGGAAATGGGCCTCATCTCGCCTGGAGGTGAAAACCTCCTGGATTTTCTCGAGTTGCGGCAGGTGCTCTCGACTTACGACGGGGACCTCAGGGACCCGCTCTGGTGGCCTCAGGAAAGGCCAGTCCCCACGCGAGTTCCTCGGGGGCCTCTCGGGATTCCTCCCCCGTCGATGCCGGGGCCTAAGACCTTGTGTGGAGTCGGGGCCGGAACCTGAGGATTCCTCTCCAGTGCTGACATGGATCTTGGGGTACTTCTGGAGTCTCCCCAGGGGAGTCAGTCCTCGTCTCGAATGCGGGCATGCATTTGCGCTTTCCTCCTGAGCGGTAGCAGCAGTGTCACGCAGTCCTCCGCGTGGATCAAAGGATCTATGGTTTTCCCTCGAGTCATTCCCTCGAGGCTTTCCCACGAGGCTTTGCCACGAGGCTTTCCCACAGGGCTGTCCCACGTGCACACGTGGTGGGAGTCGATCCTCGGCTTGAACGTCAAGGCAGTGCAGGGAAAACAGGTTCCTCTGGAATGGACTGACACATCTGGGGGACTCTTGGAATGGTGGCACGACCCTGGAGTTCCTCTCGCCTTTCCTGTGGAGAGCGCCTCCTCTTGAGATGCGACGGGAACGCCGGGAATTCTTTCCCTACGAAACAGGGAAAGGATCCCTCATCTCGAGCTAGGAGGCGGAAACGGGTCTCCCCAGGATGTGTACGGGACCCACGTGCTTCCTCTCGAGTGGATACGAGTATGTCGGGGAACTTCTTGAGTTGCAGCAAGGGTGTGAAGGACCCTTTGGAAGGTCCAGTGGTTAGATGTGATTGGCCTCGAGAAGCCTCAGCGGAAATGGGCCTCATCTCACCTGGAGGGCAAAACCTCCTGGATTTTCTCGAGTTGCGGCAGGTGCTCTCGACTTACGACGGGGACCTCAGGGAACCGCTCTGGTGGCCTCAGGAAAGGCCAGTCCCCATGCGAGTTCCTCAGGGGCCTCTCGGGATTCCTCTTCCGACGATGCCGGGGCCTAAGACCTTGTGTGGAGTCGGGGCCGGAACCTGAGGATTCCTCTCCAGTGCTGACATGGATCTTGGGGTACTTCTGGAGTCTCCCCAGGGGAGTCAGTCCTCGTCTCGAATGCGGGCATGCACTTGCGCTTTCCTCCAGAGCGGTAGCAGCAGTGTCACGCAGTCCGCCGCGTGGATCAAAGGATCTATGGTTTTCCCTCGAGTCTTTCCCACGAGGCTTTCCCACGAGGCTTTCCCACAGGGCTGTCCCACGTGCACACGTGGTGGGAGTCGCTCCTCGGCTTGAACGTCAAGGCAGTGCAGGGAAAACAGGTTCCTCTGGAATGGACTGACACATCTGGGGGACTCTTGGAATGGTGTCACGACCCTGGAGTTCCTCTCGCCTTTCCTGTGGAGAGCGCCTCCTCTTGAGTTGCGACGGGAACGCCGGGAATTCTTTCCCTACGAAACAGGGAAAGGATCCCTCATCTCGAGCTAGGAGGCGGAAACGGGGCTCCCCTGGATGTGTGCGGGACACCACGTGCTTCCTCTCGAGTGGAGACGGGTATGTCGGGGAACTTCTTGAGTTGCAGCAAGCGTGTGAAGGACCCTTTGGAAGTTCCAGTGGTTAGATGTGATTGGCCTCGAGAAGCCTCAGCGGAAATGGGCCTCATCTCGCCTGGAGGGCAAAACCTCCTGGATTTTCTCGAGTTGCGGCAGGTGCTCTCGACTTACGACGGGGACCTCAGGGAACCGCTCTGGTGGCCTCAGGAAAGGCCAGTCCCCATGCGAGTTCCTCGGGGGCCTCTCGGGATTCCTCTCCCGTCGATGCCGGGGCCTAAGACCTTGTGTGGAGTCGGGGCCGGAACCTGAGGATTCCTCTCCAGTGCTGACATGGATCTTGGGGTACTTCTGGAGTCTCCCCAGGGGAGTCAGTCCTCGTCTCGAATGCGGGCATGCACTTGCGCTTTCCTCCAGAGCGGTAGCAGCAGTGTCACGCAGTCCGCCGCGTGGATCAAAGGATCTATGGTTTTCCCTCGAGTCTTTCCCACGAGGCTTTCCCACGAGGCTTTCCCACAGGGCTGTCCCACGTGCACACGTGGTGGGAGTCGATCCTCAGCTTGAACGTCAAGGCAGTGCAGGGATAACAGGTTCCTCTGGAATGGACTGACACATCTGGGGGACTCTTGGAATGGTGTCACGACCCTGGAGTTCCTCTCGCCTTTCCTGTGGAGAGCGCCTCATCTTGAGATGCGACGGGAACGCCGGGAATTCTTTCCCTACGAAACAGGGAAAGGATCCCTCATCTCGAGCTTGGAGGCGGAAACGGGGCTCCCCTGGATGTGTGCGGGACCCCACGTGCTTCCTCTCGAGTGGAAACGGGTATGTCGGGGAACTTCTTGAGTTGCAGCAAGGGTGTGAAAGACCCTTTGGAAGTTCCAGTGGTTAGATGTGATTGGCCTCGAGAAGCCTCAGCGGAAATGGGCCTCATCTCGCCTGGAGGACAAAACCTCCTGGATTTTCTCGAGTTGCGGCAGGTGCTCTCGACTTACGACTGGGACCTCAGGGACCCGCTCTGGTGGCCTCAGGAAAGGCCAGTCCCCATGCGAGTTCCTTGGGGGCCTCTCGGGATTCCTCTCCCGTCGATGCCGGCCCTAAGACCTTGTGTGGAGTCGGGACCGGAACCTGAGGATTCCTCTTCAGTGCTGACATGGATCTTGGGGTACTTCTGGAGTCTCCCCAGGGGAGTCAGTCCTCGTCTCGAATGCGGGCATGCACTTGCGCTTTCCTCCAGAGCGGTAGCAGCAGTGTCACGCAGTCCGCCGCGTGGATCAAAGGATCTATGGTTTTCCCTCGAGTCTTTCCCACGAGGCTTTCCCACGAGGCTTTCCCACAGCGCTGTCCCACGTGCACACGTGGTGGGTTAGATCCTCGGCTTGATCGTCAATGCAGTGCAGGGAAAACAGGTTCCTCTGGAATGGACTGACACATCTGGGGGACTCTTAGAATGGTGTTTAGACCCTGGAGTTCCTCTCTCCTTTCCTGTGGAGAGCGCCTCCTCTTGAGATGCGATGGGAACGCCGGGAATTCTTTCCCTACAAAACAGGGAAAGGATCCCTCATCTCGAGCTAGGAGGCGGAAACGGGGCTCCCCTGGATGTGTGCGGGACCCCACGTGCTTCCTCTCGAGTGGAGACGGGTATGTCGGGGAACTTCTTGAGTTGCAGCAATGGTGTGAAAGACCCTTTGGAAGTTCCAGTGGTTAGATGTGATTGGCCTCGAGAAGCCTCATTGGAAATGGGCCTCATCTCGCCTGGAGGGCAAAACCTCCTGGATTTTCTCGAGTTGCGGCAGGTGCTCTCGACTTACGACGGGGACCTCAGGGAACCGCTCTGGTGGCCTCAGGAAAGGCCAGTCCCCATGCGAGTTCCTCGGGGGCCTCTCGGCATTTCTCTCCCGTCGATGCCGGGGCCTAAGACCTTGTGTGGAGTCGGGGCCGGAACCTGAGGATTCCTCTCCAGTGCTGACATGGATCTTGGGGTACTTCTGGAGTCTCCCCAGGGGAGTCAGTCCTCGTCTCGAATGCGGGCATGCACTTGCGCTTTCCTCCAGAGCGGTAGCAGCAGTGTCACGCAGTCCGCCGCGTGGATCAAAGGATCTATGGTTTTCCCTCGAGTCTTTCCCACGAGGCTTTCCCACGAGGCTTTCCCACAGGGCTGTCCCACGTGCACACGTGGTGGGAGTCGATCCTCGGCTTGAACGTCAAGGCAGTGCAGGGAAAACAGGTTCCTCTGGAATGGACTGACACATCTGGGGGACTCTTGGAACGGTGTCACGACCCTGGAGTTCCTCTCGCCTTTCCTGTGGAGAGCGCCTCCTCTTGAGATGCGACGGGAACGCCGGGAATTCTTTCCCTACGAAATAGGGAAAGGATCTCTCATCTCGAGCTAGGAGGCGGAAACGGGGCTCCCCTGGATGTGTGCGGGACCCACGTGCTTCCTCTCGAGTGGAGACGGGTATGTCGGGGAACTTCTTGAGTTGCAGCAAGGGTGTGAAGGACCCTTTGGAAGTTCCAGTGGTTAGACGTGATTAGCCTCGAGAAGCCTCAGCGGAAATGGGCCTCATCTCGCCTGGAGGGCAAAACCTCCTGGATTTTCTCGAGTTGCGGCAGGTGCTCTCGACTTACGACGGGGACCTCAGGGACCCGCTCTGGTGGCCTCAGGAAAGGCCAGTCCCCATGCGAGTTCCTCGGGGGCCTCTCGGGATTCCTCTCCCGTCGATGCCGGGGCCTAAGACCTTGTGTGGAGTCGGGGGCGGAACCTGAGGATTCCTCTCCAGTGCTGACATGGATCTTGGGGTACTTCTGGAGTCTCCCCAGGGGAGTCAGTCCTCGTCTCGAATGCGGGCATGCACTTGCGCTTTCCTCCAGAGCGGTAGCAGCAGTGTCACGCAGTCCGCCACGTGCATCAAAGGATCGATGGTTTTCCCTCCAGTCTTTCCCACGAGGCTTTCCCACGAGGCTTTCCCACAGGGCTGTCCCACGTGCACACGTGGTGGGAGTCGTTCCTCTGCTTGAACGTCAAGGCAGTGCAGGGAAAACAGGTTCCTCTGGAATGGACTGACACATCTGGGGGACTCTTGGAATGGTGGCACGACCCTGGAGTTCCTCTCGCGTTTCCTTTGGAGAGCGCCTCCTCTTGAGATGCGACGGGAACGCCGGGAAATCTTTCCCTACGAAACAGGGAAAGGATCCCTCATCTCGAGCTAGGAGGCGGAAACGGGGCTCCCCTGGATGTGTGCGGGACCCCACGTGCTTCCTCTCGAGTGGAGACGGGTATGTCTTGGAACTTCTTGAGTTGCAGCAATGGTGTGAAGGACCCTTTGGAAGTTCCAGTGGTTAGATGTGATTGGCCTCGAGAAGCCTCAGCAGAAATGGGCCTCATCTCGCCTGGAGGGCAAAACCTCCTGGATTTTCTCGAGTTGCGGCAGGTGCTCTCGACTTACGACGGGGACCTCAGGGACCCGCTCTGGTGGCCTCAGGAAAGGCCAGTCCCCATGCGAGTTCCTCGGGGGCCTCTCGGGATTCCTCTCCCGTCGATGCCGGGGCCTAAGACCTTGTGTGGAGTCGGGGCCGGAACCTGAGGATTCCTCTCCAGTGCTGACATGGATCTTGGGGTACTTCTGGAGTCTCCCCAGGGGAGTCAGTCCTCGTCTCGAATGCGGGCATGCACTTGCGCTTTCCTCCAGAGCGGTAGCAGCAGTGTCACGCAGTCCGCCGCGTGGATCAAAGGATCTATGGTTTTCCCTCGAGTCTTTCCCACGAGGCTTTGCCACGAGGCTTTCCCACAGGGCTGTCCCACGTGCACACGTGGTGGGAGTCGATCCTCGGCTTGAACGTCAAGGCAGTGCAGGGAAAACAGGTTCCTCTGGAATGGACTGACACATCTGGGGGACTCTTGGAATGGTGTCACGACCCTGGAGTTCCTCTCGCCTTTCCTGTGGAGAGCGCCTCCTCTTGAGATGCGACGGGAACGCCGGGAATTCTTTCCCTACGAAACAGGGAAAGGATCCCTCATCTCGAGCTAGGAGGCGGAAACGGGGCTCCCCTGGATGTGTGCGGGACACCACGTGCTTCCTCTCGAGTGGAGACGGGTATGTCGGGGAACTTCTTGAGTTGCAGCAAGGGTGTGAAGGACCCTTTGGAAGTTCCAGTGGTTAGACGTGATTAGCCTCGAGAAGCCTCAGCGGAAATGGGCCTCATCTCGCCTGGAGGGCAAAACCTCCTGGATTTTCTCGAGTTGCGGCAGGTGCTCTCGACTTACGACGGGGACCTCAGGGACCCGCTCTGGTGGCCTCAGGAAAGGCCAGTCCCCATGCGAGTTCCTCGGGGGCCTCTCGGGATTCCTCTCCCGTCGATGCCGGGGCCTAAGACCTTGTGTGGAGTAGGGGCCTGAACCTGAGGATTCCTCTCCAGTGCTGACATGGATCTTGGGGTACTTCTGGAGTCTCCCCAGGGGAGTCAGTCCTCGTCTCGAATGCGGGCATGCACTTGCGCTTTCCTCCAGAGCGGTAGCAGCAGTGTCACGCAGTCCGCCGCGTGGATCAAAGGATCTATGGTTTTCCCTCGAGTCTTTCCCACGAGGCTTTCCCACGAGGCTTTCCCACAGGGCTGTCCCACGTGCACACGTGGTGGGAGTCGATCCTCGGCTTGAACGTCAAGGCAGTGCAGGGAAAACAGGTACCTCTGGAATGGACTGACACATCTGGGGGACTCTTGGAATGGTGGCACGACCCTGGAGTTCCTCTCGCCTTTCCTGTGGAGAGCGCCTCCTCTTGAGATGCGACGGGAACGCCGGGAATTCTTTCCCTACGAAACAGGGAAAGGATCCCTCATCTCGAGCTAGGAGGCGGAAACGGGGCTCCCCTGGATGTGTGCGGGACACCACGTGCTTCCTCTCGAGTGGAGACGGGTATGTCGGGGAACTTCTTGAGTTGCAGCAAGGGTGTGAAGGACCCTTTGGAAGTTCCAGTGGTTAGACGTGATTAGCCTCGAGAAGCCTCAGCGGAAATGGGCCTCATCTCGCCTGGAGGGCAAAACCTCCTGGATTTTCTCGAGTTGCGGCAGGTGCTCTCGACTTACGACGGGGACCTCAGGGACCCGCTCTGGTGTCCTCAGGAAAGGCCAGTCCCCATGCGAGTTCCTCGGGGGCCTCTCGGGATTCCTCTCCCGTCGATGCCGGGGCCTAAGACCTTGTGTGGAGTAGGGGCCTGAACCTGAGGATTCCTCTCCAGTGCTGACATGGATCTTGGGGTACTTCTGGAGTCTCCCCAGGGGAGTCAGTCCTCGTCTCGAATGCGGGCATGCACTTGCGCTTTCCTCCAGAGCGGTAGCAGCAGTGTCACGCAGTCCGCCGCGTGGATCAAAGGATCTATGGTTTTCCCTCGAGTCTTTCCCACGAGGCTTTCCCACGAGGCTTTCCCACAGGGCTGTCCCACGTGCACACGTGGTGGGAGTCGATCCTCGGCTTGAACGTCAAGGCAGTGCAGGGAAAACAGGTACCTCTGGAATGGACTGACACATCTGGGGGACTCTTGGAATGGTGGCACGACCCTGCAGTTCCTCTCGCCTTTCCTGTGGAGAGCGCCTCCTCTTGAGATGCGACGGGAACGCCGGGAATTCTTTCCCTACGAAACAGGGAAAGGATCCCTCATCTCGAGCTAGGAGGCGGAAACGGGGCTCCCCTGGATGTGTGCGGGACACCACGTGCTTCCTCTCGAGTGGAGACGGGTATGTCGGGGAACTTCTTGAGTTGCAGCAAGGGTGTGAAGGACCCTTTGGAAGTTCCAGTGGTTAGACGTGATTAGCCTCGAGAAGCCTCAGCGGAAATGGGCCTCATCTCGCCTGGAGGGCAAAACCTCCTGGATTTTCTCGAGTTGCGGCTGGTGCACTCGACTTACGACGGGGACCTCAGGGACCCGCTCTGGTGGCCTCAGGAAAGGCCAGTCCCCATGCGAGTTCCTCGGGGGCTTCTCGGGATTCCTCTCCCGTCGATGCCGGTGCCTAAGACCTTGTGTGGAGTAGGGGCCCGAACCTGAGGATTCTTCTCCACTGCTGACATGGATCTTGGGGTACTTCTGGAGTCTCCCCAGGGGAGTCAGTCCTCGTCTCGAATGCGGGCATGCACTTGCGCTTCCTCCAGAGCGGTAGCAGCAGTGTCACGCAGTCTGCCGCGTGGATCAAAGGATCTATGGTTTTTCCTCGAGTCTTTCCCACGAGGCTTTCACACGAGGCTTTCCCACAGGGCTGTCCCACGTGCACACGTGGTGGGAGTTGATCCTCGGCTTGAACGTCAACTCAGTGCAGGGAAAACAGGTTCTTCTGGAATGGACTGACACATCTGGAGAACTCTTGGAATGGTGTCACGACCCTGGAGTTCCTCTCGCCTTTCCTGTGGAGAGCGCCTCCTCTTGAGATGCGACGGGAACGCCGGGAATTCTTTCCCTACGAAACAGTGAAAGGATCCCTCATCTCGAGCTAGGAGGCGGAAACGGGGCTCCCCTGGATGTGTGCGGGACCCCACGTGCTTCCTCTCGAGTGGAGACGGGTATGTCGGGGAACTTCTTGAGTTGCAGCAACGGTGTGAAGGACCCTTTGGAAGTTCCAGTGGTTAGATGTGATTGGCCTCGAGAAGCCTCAGCGGAAATGGGCCTCATCTAGCCTGGAGGGCAAAACCTCCTGGATTTTCTCGAGTTGCCGCAGGTGCTCTCGACTTACGACGGGGACCTCAGGGACCCGCTCTGGTGGCCTCAGGAAAGGCCAGTCCCCATGCGAGTTCCTCGGGGGTGTCTCGGGATTCCTCTCCCGTCGATGCCGGGGCCTAAGACCTTGTGTGGAGTCGGGGCCGGAACCTGAGGATTCCTCTCCAGTGCTGACATGGATCTTGGGGTACTTCTGGAGTCTCCCCAGGGGAGTCAGTCCTCGTCTCGAATGCGGGCATGCACTTGCGCTTTCCTCCAGAGCGGTAGCAGCAGTGTCACACAGTCCGCCGCGTGGATCAAAGGATCTATGGTTTTCCCTCGAGTCTTTCCCACGAGGCTTTCACACAGGGCTGTCCCACGTGCACACGTGGTGGGAGTCGATCCTCGGCTTGAACGTCAAGGCAGTGCAGGGAAAACAGGTTCCTCTGGAATGGACTGACACATCTGGGGGACTCTTGGAATGGTGGCACGACCCTGGAGTTCCTCTCGCCTTTCCTGTGGAGAGCGCCTCCTCTTGAGATGCGACGGGAACGCCGGGAATTCTTTCCCTACGAAACAGGGAAAGGATCCCTCATCTCGAGCTAGGAGGCGGAAACGGGGCTCCCCTGGATGTGTGCGGGACCCCACGTGCTTCCTCTCGAGTGGAGACGGGTATGTCGGGGAACTTCTTGAGTTGCAGCAAGGGTGTGAAGGACCCTTTGGAAGTTCCAGTGGTTAGATGTGATTGGCCTCGAGAAGCCTCAGCGGAAATGGGCCTCATCTCGCCTGGAGGGCAAAACCTCCTGGATTTTCTCGAGTTGCGGCAGGTGCTCTCGACTTCCGACGGGGACCTCAGGGACCCGCTCTGGTGGCCTCAGGAAAGGCCAGTCCCCATGCGAGTTCCACGGGGGCCTCTCGGGATTACTCTCCCGTCGATGCCGGGGCCTAAGACCTTGTGTGGAGTCGGGGTCGGAACCTGAGGATTCCTCTCCAGTGCTGACATGGATCTTGGGGTACTTCTGGAGTCTCCCCAGGGGAGTCAGTCCTCGTCTCGAATGCGGGCATGCACTTGCGCTTCCTCCAGAGCGTTAGCAGCAGTGTCACGCAGTCCGCCGCGTGGATCAAAGGATCTATGGTTTTCCCTCGAGTCTTTCCCACGAGGCTTTCCCACGAGGCTTTCCCACAGGGCTGTCCCACGTGCACACGTGGTGGCAGTCGATCCTCGGCTTGAACGTCAAGGCAGTGCAGGGAAAACAGGTTCCTCTGGAATGGACTGACACATCTGGGGGACTCTTGGAATGGTGGCACGACCCTGGAGTTCCTCTCGCCTTTCCTGTGGAGAGCGCCTCCTCTTGAGATGCGACGGGAACGCCGGGAATTCTTTCCCTACGAAACAGGGAAAGGATCCCTCATCTCGAGCTAGGAGGCGGAAACGGGGCTCCCCTGGATGTGTGCGGGACCCACGTGCTTCCTCTCCAGTGGAGACGTGTATGTCGGGGAACTTCTTGAGTTGCAGCAAGGGTGTGAAGGACCCTTTGGAAGTTCCAGTGGTTAGATGTGATTAGCCTCAACAAGCCTCAACGGAAATGGGCCTCATCTCGCCTGGAGGGCAAAACCTCCTGGATTTTCTCGAGTTGCGGCAGGTGCTCTCGACTTACGACGGGGACCTCAGAGACCCGCTCTTGTGGCCTCAGGAAAGGCCAGTCCCCATGCGAGTTCCTAGGGGTCCTCTCGGGATTCCTCTCCCGTCGATGCCGGGGCCTACGACCCTGTGTGGAGTCAGGGCCCGAACGTGAGGATTCCTCTCCAGTGCTGACATGGATCTTGGGGTACTTCTGGAGTCTCCCCAGGGGAGTCAGTCCTCGTTTCGAATGCGGGCATGCACTTGCGCTTTCCTCCAGAGCGGTAGCAGCAGTGTCACGCAGTCCGCTGCGTGCATCAAAGGATCTATGGTTTTCCCTCGAGTCTTTCCCACGAGGCTTTCCCACGAGGCTTTCCCACAGGGCTGTCTAACGTGCAAACGTGGTGGGAGTCTATCCTCGGCTTGAAGGTCAAGGCAGTGCAAGGCAAACAGGTTCCTCTGGAATGGACTGACACATCTGCGGGACTCTTGGAATGGTGGCACGACCCTGGAGTTCATCTCGCCTTTCCTGTGGAGAGCGCCTCCTCTTGAGATGCGACGGGAACGCCGGGAATTATTTCCCTACGAAACTGGGAAAGGATCCGTCATCTGGAGCTAGGAGGCGGAAACGGGGCTTCCCTGGATGTGTGCGGGACACCCTTGCTTCCTCTCGAGTGCAGACGGGTATGTCGGGGAACTTCTTGAGTTGCAGCAAGGGTGTGAAGGACCCTTTGGAAGTTCCAGTGGTTAGACGTGATTAGCCTCGAGAAGCCTCAGTGGAAATGGGCCTCATCTCGCCTGGAGGGCAAAACCTCCTGTATTTTCTCGTGTTGCGGCAGGTGCTCTCGACTTACTACGGGGACCTCGGGGACCCGCTCTGGTGGCCTCAGAAAAGGCCAGTCCCCATGCGAGTTCCTCGGGGGCCTCTCGGGATTCCTCTCCCGTCGATGCCGGGGCCTAAGACCTTGTATGGAGTCGGGGCCGGAACCTGAGGATTCCTCTCCAGTGCTGACATGGATCGTGGGATACTTCTGGAGTCTCCCCAGGGGAGTCAGTCCTGGTCTCGAATGCGGGCATGCACTTGCGCTTTCCCCCAGAGCGGTAGCAGCAGTGTCACGCAGTCTGCCGCGTGGATCAAAGGATCTATGGTTTTCCCTCGAGTCTTTCCCACGAGGATTTCCCACAGGGCTGTCCCACGTGCACACGTGGTGGGAGTCGATTCTCGGCTTGAACGTCAAGGCAGTGCAGGGAAAACAGGTTCTTCTGGAATGGACTGACACATCTGGAGAACTCTTGGAATGGTGTCACGACCCTGGAGTTCCTCTCGCCTTTCCTGTGGAGAGCGCCTCCTCTTGAGATGCGACGGGAACGCCGGGAATTCTTTCCCTACGAAACAGGGAAAGGATCCCTCATCTTGAGCTAGGAGGCGGAAACGGGGCTCCCCTGGATGTGTGCGGGACCCCACGTGCTTCCTCTCGAGTGGAGACGGGTATGTCGGGGAACTTCTTGAGTTGCAGCAACGGTGTGAAGGACCCTTTGGAAGTTCCAGTGTTTAGACGTGATTGGCCTCGAGAAGCCTCAGCGGAAATGGGCCTCATCTCGCCTGGAGGGCAAAACCTCCTGGATTTTCTCGAGTTGCGGCAGGTGCTCTCGACTTACGACGGGGACCTCAGGGACCCGCTCTGGTGGCCTCAGGAAAGGCCAGTCCCCATGCGAGTTCCTCGGGGGTGTCTCGGGATTCCTCTCCCGTCGATGCCGGGGCCTAAGACCTTGTGTGGAGTCGGGGCCGGAACCTGAGGATTCCTCTCCAGTGCTGACATGGATCTTGGGGTACTTCTGGAGTCTCCCCAGGGGAGTCAGTCCTCGTCTCGAATGCGGGCATGCACTTGCGCTTTCCTCCAGTGCGGTAGCAGCAGTGTCACACAGTCCGCCGCGTGGATCAAAGGATCTATGGTTTTCCCTCGAGTCTTTCCCACGAGGCTTTCACACAGGGCTGTCCCACGTGCACACGTGGTGGGAGTCGATCCTCGGCTTGAACATCAAGGCAGTGCAGGGAAAACAGGTTCCTCTGTAATGGACTGACATATCTGGGGGTCTCTTGGAATGGTGGCACGACCCTGGAGTTCCTCTCCCCTTTCCTGTGGAGAGCACCTCCTTTTGAGATGCGACGGGAACGCCGGGAATTTTTTCCCTATGAAACAGGGAAAGGATCCCTCATCTCGAGCTAGGAGGCGGAAACGGTGCTCCCCTGGATGTGTGCGGGACCCCACGTGCTTCCTCTGGAGTGGAGACGGGTATGTCGGGGAACTTCTTGTGTCGCAGCAAGGGTGTGAAGGACCCGTTGGAAGTTCCAGTATTTAGACGTGATTAGCCTCGAGAAGCCTCAGCGGAAATGAACCTCATCTCGCCTGGAGGGCAAAACCTCCTGGATTTTCTCGAGTTGCGGCAGGTGCTCTCGACTCTCGACGGGGACCTCAGGGAACCGCTCTGGTGGCCTCAGGAAAGGCCAGTCCCCATGCGAGTTCCACGGGGGCCTCTCGGGATTCCAATCCCGTCGATGCCAGGGCTTAAGACCTTGTGTGGAGTCGGGGCCGGAACCTCAGGATTCCTCTCCAGTGCTGACATGGATCTTGGGGTACTTCTGGAGTCTCCCCAGGGGAGTCAGTCCTCGTCTCGAATGCGGGCATGCACTTGCGCTTTCCTCCAGAGCGGTAGCAGCAGTGTCACGCAGTCCGCCTCATGGATCAAAGGATCTATGGTGTTCCCTCGAGTCTCTCCCACGAGGCTTTCCCACGAGGCTTTCACACAGGGCTGTCCCACGTGCACACGTGGTGGGAGTCGATCCTCGGCTTGAACGTCAAGGCAGTGCAGGGAAAACAGGTTCCTCTGGAATGGCCTGACACATCTGGGGGACTCTTGGAATGGTGGCACGACCCTGGAGTTCCTCTCGCCTTTCCTGTGGAGAGCGCCTCCTCTTGAGATGCGACAGGAACGCCGGGAATTCTTTCCCTACGAAACAGGGAAAGGATCCCTCATCTCGAGCTAGGAGGCGGAAACGGGGCTCCCCTGGATGTGTGCGGGACCCCACGTGCTTCCTTTCGAGTAGAGACGGGTATGTTGGGGAACTTCTTGAGTTGCAGCAAGGGTGTGAAGGACCCTTTGGAAGTTCCAGTGTTTAGACGTGATTAGACTCGAGAAGCCTCAGCGGAAATGAGCCTCATCTCGCCTGGAGGGCAAAACCTCCTGGATTTTCTCGAGTTGCGGCAGGTGATCTCGACTGACGACGGGGACCTCAGGGACCCGTTCTGGTGGCCTCAGGAAAAGCCAGTCCCCATGCGAGTTCCTCGGGGGCCTCTCGGGATCCCTCTTCCGTCGATGCCGGGGCCTAAGAC
The DNA here is from genome assembly GCF_042477335.2 of Ovis canadensis. Classification (NCBI taxonomy): domain Eukaryota; kingdom Metazoa; phylum Chordata; class Mammalia; order Artiodactyla; family Bovidae; genus Ovis; species Ovis canadensis. Next base: position 11,065,760 of record NC_091262.1, read on the forward strand.
CTTGTGTGGAGTCGGGGCCGGAACCTGAGGATTCCTCTCCAGTGCTGACATGGATCTTGGGGTACTTCTGGAGTCTCCCCAGGGGAGTCAGTCCTCGTCTCGAATGCGGGCATGCACTTGCGCTTTCCTCCAGAGCGGTAGCAGCAGTGTCACGCAGTCCGCCGCGTGGATCAAAGGATCTATGGTTTTCCCTCGAGCCTTTCCCACGAGGCTTTCCCACGAGGCTTTCCCACAGGGCTGTCCCACGTGCACACGTGGTGGGAGTCGATCCTCGGCTTGAACGTAAAGGCAGTGCAGGGAAAACAGGTTCCTCTGGAATGGACTGACACATCTGGGGGACTCTTGGAATGGTGGCACGACCCTGGAGTTCCTCTCGCCTTTCCTGTGGAGAGCGCCTCCTCTTGAGATGCGACGGGAACGCCGGGAATTCTTTCCCTACGAAACAGGGAAAGGATCCCTCATCTCGAGCTAGGAGGCGGAAACGGGGCTCCCCTGGATGTGTGCGGGACACCACGTGCTTCCTCTCGAGTGGAGACGGGTATGTCGGGGAACTTCTTGAGTTGCAGCAAGGGTGTGAAGGACCTTTGGAAGTTCCAGTGGTTAGATGTGATTCGCCTCGAGAAGCCTCAGCGGAAATGGGCCTCATCTCGCCTGGAGGGCAAAACCGCCTGGATTTTCTCGAGTTGCGGCAGGTGCTCTCGACTTACGACGAGGACCTCAGGGACCCGCTCTGGTGGCCTCAGGAAAGGCCAGTCCCCATGCGAGTTCCTCTGGGGATTCCTCTCCCGTCGATGCCGGGGCCTAAGACCTTGTGTGGAGTTGGGGCCGGAACCTGAGGATTCCTCTCCAGTGCTGACATGGATCTTGGGGTACTTCTGGAGTCTCCCCAGGGGAGTCAGTCCTCGTCTCGAATGCGGGCATGCACTTGCGCTTTCCTCCAGAGCGGTAGCAGCAGTGTCACGCAGTCCGCCGCGTGGATCAAAGGATGTTTGGTTTTCCCTCGAGTCTTTCCCACGAGGCTTTCCCACGAGGCTGTCCCACGTGCACACGTGGTGGGAGTCGATCCTCGGCTTGAACGTCAAGGCAGTGCAGGGAAAACAGGTTCCTCTGGAATGGACTGACACATCTGGGGGACTCTTGGAATGGTGGCACGACCCTGGAGTTCCTCTCGCCTTTCCTGTGGAGAGCGCCTCCTCTTGAGATGCGACGGGAACGCCGGGAATTCTTTCCCTACGAAACAGGGAAAGGATCCCTCATCTCGAGCTAGGAGGCGGAAACGGGGCTCCCCTGGATGTGTGCGGGACCCACGTGCTTCCTCTCGAGTGGAGACGGGTATGTCGGGGAACTTCTTGAGTTGCAGCAAGGGTGTGAAGGACCCTTTGGAAGTTCCAGTGGTTAGGCGAGATTAGCCTCGAGAAGCCTCAGCGGAAATGGGCCTCATCTCGCCTGGAGGGCAAAACCTCCTGGATTTTCTCGAGTTGCGGCAGGTGCTCTCGACTTACGACGGGGACCTCAGGGACCCGCTCTGGTGGCCTCAGGAAAGGCCAGTCCCCATGCGAGTTCCTCGGGGGCCTCTCGGGATTCCTCTCCCGTAGATGCCGGGGCCTAAGACCTTGTGTGGAGTCGGGGCCGGAACCTGAGGATTCCTCTCCAGTGCTGACATGGATCTTGGGGTACTTCTGGAGTCTCCCCAGGGGAGTCAGTCCTCGTCTCGAATGCGGGCATGCACTTGCGCTTTCCTCCAGAGCGGTAGCAGCAGTGTCACGCAGTCCGCCGCGTGGATCAAAGGATCTATGGTTTTCCCTCGAGCCTTTCCCACGAGGCTCTCCCACGAGGCTTTCCCACAGGGCTGTCCCACGTGCACACGTGGTGGGAGTCGATCCTCGGCTTGAACGTAAAGGCAGTGCAGGGAAAACAGGTTCCTCTGGAATGGACTGACACATCTGGGGGACTCTTGGAATGGTGGCACGACCCTGGAGTTCCTCTCGCCTTTCCTGTGGAGAGCGCCTCCTCTTGAAATGCGACGGGAACGCCGGGAATTCTTTCCCTACGAAACAGGGAAAGGATCCCTCATCTCGAGCTAGGAGGCGGAAACGGGGCTCCCCTGGATGTGTGCGGGACCCCACGTGCTTCCTCTCGAGTGGAGACGGGTATGTCGGGGAACTTCTTGAGTTGCAGCAAGGGTGTGAAGGACCTTTGGAAGTTCCAGTGGTTAGATGTGATTGGCCTCGAGAAGCCTCAGCGGAAATGGGCCTCATCTCGCCTGGAGGGCAAAACCTCCTGGATTTTCTCGAGTTGCGGCAGGTGCTCTCGACTTACGACGGGGACCTCAGGGAATCGCTCTGGTGGCCTCAGGAAAGGCCAGTCCCCATGCGAGTTCATCGGGGGCCTCTCGGGATTCCTCTCCCGTAGATGCCAGGGCCTAAGACCTTGTGTGGAGTCGGGGCCGGAACCTGGGCATTCCTCTCCAGTGCTGACATGGATCTTGGGGTACTTCTGGAGTCTCCCCAGGGGAGTCAGTCCTCGTCTCGAATGCGGGCATGCACTTGCGCTTTCCTCGAGAGCGGTAGCAGCAGTGTCACGCAGTCCGCCGCGTTGATCAAAGGATCTATGGTTTTCCCTCGAGTCTTTCCCACGAGGCTTTCCCACGAGGCGTTCCCACAGGGCTGTCCCACGTGCACACGTGGTGGGAGTCGATCCTCGGCTTGAACGTCAAGGCAGTGCAGGGAAAACAGGTTCCTCTGGAATGGACTGACACATCTGGGGGACTCTTGGAATGGTGGCACGACCCTGGAGTTCCTCTCGCCTTTCCTGTGGAGAGCGCCTCCTCTTGAGATACGACGGGAACGCCGGGAATTCTTTCCCTACGAAACAGGGAAAGGATCCCTCATCTCGAGCTAGGAGGCGGAAACGGGGCTCCCCTGGATGTGTGCGGGACCCACGTGCTTCCTCTCGATTGGAGACGGGTATGTCGGGGAACTTCTTGAGTTGCAGCAAGGGTGTGAAGGACCCTTTGGAAGTTCCAGTGGTTAGACGTGATTAGCCTCGAGAAGCCTCAGCGGAAATGGGCCTCATCTCGCCCGGAGGGCAAAACCTCCTGGATTTTCTGGAGTTGCGGCAGGTGCTCTCGACTTACGATGGGGACCTCAGGGACCCGCTCTGGTGGCCTCAGGAAAGGCCAGTCCCCATGCGAGTTCCTCGGGGGCGTCTCGGGATTCCTCTCCCGTCGATGCCGGGGCCTAAGACCTTGTGTGGAGTCGGGGCCGGAACCTGAGGATTCCTCTCCAGTGCTGACATGGATCTTGGGGTACTTCTGGAGTCTCCCCAGGGGAGTCAGTCCTCGTCTCGAATGCGGGCATGCACTTGCGCTTTCCTCCAGAGCGGTAGCAGCAGTGTCACGCAGTCCGCCGCGTGGATCAAAGGATCTATGGTTTTCCCTCGAGTCTTTCCCACGAGGCTTTCCCACGAGGCTTTCCCACAGGGCTGTCCCAGGTGCACACGTGGTGGGAGTCGATCCTCGGCTTGAACGTCAAGGCAGTGCAGGGAAAACAGGGTCCTCTGGAATGGACTGACACATCTGGGGGACTCTTGGAATCGTGGCACGACCCTGGAGTTCCTCTCGCCTTTCCTGTGGAGAGCGCCTCCTCTTGAGATGCGACGGGAACGCCGGGAATTCTTTCCCTACAAAACAGGGAAAGGATCCCTCATCTCGAGCTAGGAGGCGGAAACGGGGCTCCCCTGGATGTGTGCGGGACCCACGTGCTTCCTCTCGAGTGGAGACGGGCATGTCGGGGAACTTCTTGAGTTGCAGCAAGGGTGTGAAGGACCCTTTGGAAGTTTCAGTGGTTAGACGTGATTAGCCTCGAGAAGCCTCAGCGGAAATGGGCCTCATCTCGCCTGGAGAGCAAAACCTCCTGGATTTTCTCGAGTTGCGGCAGGTGCTCTCGACTTACGACGGGGACCTCAGGGACCCGCTCTGGTGGCCTCAGGAAAGGCCAGTCCCCATGCGAGTTCCTCGGGGTCCTCTCGGGATTCCTCTCCCATCGATGCCGGGGCCTAAGACCTTGTGTGGAGTCGGGGCCGGAACCTGAGGATTCCTCTCCAGTGCTGACATGGATCTTGGGGTACTTCTGGAGTCTCCCCAGGGGAGTCAGTCCTCGTCTCGAATGCGGGCATGCACTTGCGCTTTCCTCCAGAGCGGTAGCAGCACTGTCACGCAGTCGGCCGCGTGGATCAAAGGATCTATGGTTTTCCCTCGAGTCTTTCCCACGAGGCTTTCCCACGAGGCTTTCCCACAGGGCTGTCCCACGTGCACACGTGGTGGGAGTCGATCCTCGGCTTGAACGTCAAGGCAGTGCAGGGAAAACAGGTTCCTCTGGAATGGACTGACACATCTGGGAGACTCTTGGAATGGTGTCACGACCCTGGAGTTCCTCTCGCCTTTCCTCTGGAGAGCGCCTCCTCTTGAGATGCGACGGGAACGCCGGGAATTCTTTCCCTACGAAACAGGGAAAGGATCCCTCATCTCGAGCTAGGAGGCGGAAACGGGGCTCCCCTGGATGTGTGCGGCACACCACGTGCTTCCTCTCGAGTGCAGACGGGTATGTCGGGGAACTTCTTGAGTTGCAGCAAGGGTGTGAAGGACCCTTTGAAGTTCCAGTGGTTAGATGTGATTGGCCTCGAGAAGCCTCAGCGGAAATGGGCCTCATCTCGCCTGGAGGGCAAAACCTCCTGGATTTTCTCGAGTTGCTGCAGGTGCTCTGGACTTACGACGGGGACCTCAGGGACCCGCTCTGGTGGCCTCTGGAAGGGCCAGTCCCCATGCGAGTTCCTCGGGGGCGTCTCGGGATTCCTCTCCCGTCGATGCCGGGGCCTAAGACCTTGTGTGGAGTCGGGGCCGGAACCTGAGGATTCCTCTCCAGTGCTGACATGGATCTTGGGGTACTTCTGGAGTCTCCCCAGGGGAGTCAGTCCTCGTCTCGAATGCGCGCATGCACTTGCGCTTTCCTCCAGAGCGGTAGCAGCAGTGTCACGCAGTCCGCCGCGTGGATCAAAGGATCTATGGTTTTCCCTCGAGTCTTTCCCACGAGGCTTTCCCACGAGGCTTTCCCACAGGGCTGTCCCACGTGCACACGTGGTGGGAGTCGATCCTCGGCTTGAACGTCAAGGCAGTGCAGGGAAAACAGGTTCCTCTGGAATGGACTGACACATCTGGGGGACTCTTGGAATGGTGGCACGACCCTGGAGTTCCTCTCGCCTTTCCTGTGGAAAGCGCCTCCTCTTGAGATGCGACAGGAACGCAGGGAATTCTTTCCCTACGAAACAGGGAAAGGATCCCTCATCTCGAGCTAGGAGGCGGAAACGGGGCTCCCCTGGATGTGTGCGGGACACCACGTGCTTCCTCTCGAGTGGAGACGGGTATGTCGGGGAACTTCTTGAGTTGCAGCAAGGGTGTGAAGGACCCTTTGGAATTTCCAGTGGTTAGATGTGATTGGCCTCGAGAAGCCTCAGCTGAAATGGGCCTCATCTCCCCTGGAGGGCAAAACCTCCTGGATTTTCTCGAGTTGCGGCAGGTGCACTCGACTTACGACGGGGACCTCAGGGACCCGCTCTGGTGGCCTCAGGAAAGGCCAGTCCCCATGCGAGTTCCTCGGGGGCGTCTCGGGATTCCTCCCCCATCGATGCCGGGGCCTAAGACCTTGTGTGGAGTCGGGGCCGGAACCTGAGGATTCCTCTCCAGTGCTGACATGGATCTTGGGGTACTTCTGGAGTCTCCCCAGGGGAGTCAGTCCTCGTCTCGAATGCGGGCATGCACTTGCGCTTTCCTCCAGAGCGGTAGCAGCAGTGTCACGCAGTCCGCCGCGTGGATCAAAGGATCTATGGTTTTCCCTCGAGTCTTTCCCACGAGGCTTTCCCACGAGGCTTTCCCACAGGGCTGTCCCACGTGCACACGTGGTGGGAGTCGATCCTCGGCTTGAACGTCAAGGCAGTGCAGGGAAAACAGGTTCCTCTGGAATGGACTGACACATCTGGGGGACTCTTGGAATGGTGGCACGATCCTGGAGTTCCTCTCGCCTTTCCTGTGGAGATGCCTCCTCTTGAGATGCGACGGGAACGCCGGGAATTCTTTCCCTACGAAACAGGGAAAGAATCCCTCATCTCGAGCTAGGAGGCGGAAACGGGGCTCCCCTGGATGTGTGCGGGACCCCACGTGCTTCCTCTCGAGTGGAGACGGGCATGTCGGGAAACTTCTTGAGTTGCAGCAATGGTGTGAAGGACGCTTTGGAAGTTCCAGTGGTTAGATGTGATTGGCCTCGAGAAGCCTCAGAGGAAATGGGCCTCATCTCGCCTGGAGGGCAACACCTCCTGGATTTTCTCGAGTTGCTGCAGGTGCTCTCGACTTAAGACGGGGACCTCAGGGACCCGCTCTGGTGGCCTCAGGAAAGGCCAGTCCCCATGCGAGTTCCTCGGGGGCCTCTCGGGATTCCTCTCCCGTCGATGCCGGGGCCTAAGACCTTGTGTGGAGTCGGGGCCGGAACCTGAGGATTCCTCTCCAGTGCTGACATGGATCTTGGGGTACTTCTGGAGTCTCCCCAGGGGAGTCAGTCCTCGTCTCGAATGCGGGCATGCACTTGCGCTTTCCTCCAGAGCGGTAGCAGCAGTGTCACGCAGTCCGCCGCGTGGATCAAAGGATCTATGGTTTTCCCTCGAGTCTTTCCCATGAGGCTTTCCCACGAGGCTTTCCCACAGGGCTGTCCCACGTGCACACGTGGTGGGAGTCGATCCTCGGCTTGATCGTCAAGGCAGTGCAGGGAAAACAGGTTCCTCTGGAACGGACTGACACATCTGGGGGACTCTTGGAATGTTGGCACGACCCTGGAGTTCCTCTCGCCTTTCCTGTGGAGAGCGCCTCCTCTTGAGATGCGACGGGAACGCCGGGAATTCTTTCCCTACGAAACAGGGAAAGGATCCCTCATCTCGAGCTAGGAGGCGGAAACGGGTCTCCCCTGGATGTGTGCGGGACCCCTCGTGCTTCCTCTCGAGTGGAGACGGATATGTCGGGGAACTTCTTGAGTTGCAGCAAGGGTGTGAAGGACCCTTTGGAAGTTCCAGTGGTTAGATGTGATTGGCCTCGAGAAGCCTCAGCGGAAATGGGCCTCATCTCGCCTGGAGGGCAAAACCTCCTGGATTTTCTCGAGTTGCGGCAGGTGCTCTCGACTTACGACGGGGACCTCAGGGAACCGCTCTGGTGGCCTCAGGAAAGGCCAGTCCCCATGCGAGTTCCTCGGGGGCGTCTCGGGATTCCTCTCCCGTCGATGCCGGGGCCTAAGACCTTGTGTGGAGTCGGGGCCGGAACCTGAGGATTCCTCTCCAGTGCTGACATGGATCTTGGGGTACTTCTGGAGTCTCCCCAGGGGAGTCAGTCCTCGTCTCAAATGCGGGCATGCACTTGCGCTTTCCTCCAGAGCGGTAGCAGCAGTGTCACGCAGTCCGCCGCGTGGATCAAAGGATCTATGGTTTTCCCTCGAGTCTTTCCCACGAGGCTTTCCCACGAGGCTTTCCCACAGGGCTGTCCCATGTGCACACGTGGTGGGAGTCGATCCTCGGCTTGAACGTCAAGGCAGTGCAGGGAAAACAGGTTCCTCTGGAATGGACTGACACATCTGGGGGACTCTTGGAATGGTGGCACGACCCTGGAGTTCCTCTCGCCTTTCCTGTGGAGAGCGCCTCCTCTTGAGATGCGACGGGAACGCCGGGAATTCTTTCCCTACGAAACAGGGAAAGGATCCCTCATCTCGAGCTAGGAGGCCGAAACGGGGCTCCCCTGGATGTGTGCGGGACCCCACGTGCTTCCTCTCGAGTGGAGACGGGTATGTCGGGGAACTTCTTGAGTTGCAGCAATGGAGTGAAGGACCCTTTGGAAGTTCCAGTGGTTAGATGTGATTGGCCTCGAGAAGCCTCAGCGGAAATGGGCCTCATCTCGCCTGGAGGGCAACACCTCCTGGATTTTCTCGAGTTGCTGCAGGTGCTCTCGACTTACGACGGGGACCTCAGGGACCCGCTCTGGTGGCCTCAGGAAAGGCCAGTCCCCATGCGAGTTCCTCGGGGGCCTCTCGGGATTCCTCTCCCGTCGATGCCGGGGCCTAAGACCTTGTGTGGAGTCGGGGCCCGAACCTGAGGATTCCTCTCCAGTGCTGACATGGATCTTGGGGTACTTCTGGAGTCTCCCCAGGGGAGTCAGTCCTCGTCTCGAATGCGGGCATGCACTTGCGCTTTCCTCTAGAGCGGTAGCTGCAGTGTCACGCAGTCCGCCGCGTGGATCAAAGGATCTATGGTTTTCCCTCGAGTCTTTCCCACGAGGCTTTCCCACGAGGCTTTCCCACAGGGCTGTCCCACGTGCACACGTGGTGGGAGTCGATCCTCGGCTTGATCGTCAAGGCAGTGCAGGGAAAACAGGTTCCTCTGGAATGCACTGACACATCTGGGGGACTCTTGGAATGTTGGCACGACCCTGGAGTTCCTCTCGCCTTTCCTGTGGAGAGCGCCTCCTCTTGAGATGCGACGGGAACGCCGGGAATTCTTTTCCTACGAAACAGGGAAAGGATCCCTCATCTCGAGCTAGGAGGCGGAAACGGGGCTCCCCTGGATGTGTGCGGGACACCACGTGCTTCCTCTCGAGTGGAGACGGGTATGTCGGGGAACTTCTTGAGTTGCAGCAAGGGTGTGAAGGACCCTTTGGAAGTTCCAGTGGTTAGATGTGATTGGCCTCGAGAAGCCTCAGCGGAAATGGGCCTCATCTCGCCTGGAGGGCAAAACCTCCTGGATTTTCTCGAGTTGCGGCAGGTGCTCTCGACTTACGACGGGGACCTCAGGGACCCGCTCTGGTGGCCTCAGGAAAGGCCAGTCCCCATGCGAGTTCCTCGGGGGCCTCGCGGGATTCCTCTCCCTTCGATGCCGGGGCCTAAGACCTTGTGTGTAGTCGGGGCCGGAACCTGAGGATTCCTCTCCAGTGCTGACATGGATCTTGGGGTACTTCTGGAGTCTCCCCAGGGGAGTCAGTCCTCGTCTCGAATGCGGGCATGCACTTGCGCTTTCCTCCAGAGCGGTAGCAGCAGTGTCACGCAGTCCGCCGCGTGGATCAAAGGATCTATGGTTTTCCCTCGAGTCTTTCCCAGGAGGCTTTCCCACGAGGCTTTCCCACAGGGCTGTCCCACGTGCACACGTGGTGGGAGTCGATCCTCGGCTTGAACGTCAAGGCAGTGCAGGGAAAACAGGTTCCTCTGGAATGGACTGACACATCTGGGGGACTCTTGGAATGGTGGAACGACCCTGGAGTTCCTCTCGCCTTTCCTGTGGAGAGCGCCTCCTCTTGAGTTGCGACGGGAATGCCGGGAATTCTTTCCCTACGAAACAGGGAAAGGATCCCTCATCTCGAGCTAGGAGGCGGAAACGGGGCTCCCCTGGATGTGTGCGCGACCCTACGTGCTTCCTCTCGAGTGGAGACGGGTATGTCGGGGAACTTCTTGAGTTGCAGCAATGCTGTGAAGGACCCTTTGGAAGTTCCAGTGGTTAGATGTGATTGGCCTTGAGAAGCCTCAGCGGAAATGGGCCTCATCTGGCCTGGAGGGCAAAACCTCCTGGATTTACTCGAGTTGCGGCAGGTGCTCTCTACTTCCGACGGGGACCCCAGGGACCCGCTCTGGTGGCCTCAGGAAAGGCCAGTCCCCATGCGAGTTCCTCGGGGGCCTCTCGGGATTCCTCTCCCGTCGATGCCGGGGCCTAAGACCTTGTGTGGAGTCGGGGCCGGAACCTGAGGATTCCTCTCCAGTGCTGACATGGATCTTGGGGTACTTCTGGAGTCTCCCCAGGGGAGTCAGTAATCGTCTCGAATGCGTGCATGCACTTGCGCTTTCCTCCAGAGCGGTAGCAGCAGTGTCACGCAGTCCGCCGCGTGGATCAAAGGATCTATGGTTTTCCCTCGAGTCTTTCCCACGAGGCTTTCCCACGAGGCTTTCCCACAGGGCTGTCCCACGTGCACACGTGGTGGGAGTCGATCCTCGGCTTGAACGTCAAGGCAGTGCAGGGAAAACAGGTTCCTCTGGAATGGACTGACACATCTGGGGGACTCTTGGAATGGTGGCACGACCCTGGAGTTCCTCTCGCCTTTCCTGTGGAGAGCGCCTCCTCTTGAGATGCGACGGGAACGCCGGGAATTCTTTCCCTACGAAACAGGGAAAGGATCCCTCATCTCGAGCTAGGAGGCGGAAACGGGGCTCCCCTGGATGTGTGCGCGACCCTACGTGCTTCCTCTCGAGTGGAGACGGGTATGTCGGGGAACTTCTTGAGTTGCAGCAATGCTGTGAAGGACCCTTTGGAAGTTCCAGTGGTTAGATGTGATTGGCCTTGAGAAGCCTCAGCGGAAATGGGCCTCATCTGGCCTGGAGGGCAAAACCTCCTGGATTTACTCGAGTTGCGGCAGGTGCTCTCTACTTCCGACGGGGACCCCAGGGACCCGCTCTGGTGGCCTCAGGAAAGGCCAGTCCCCATGCGAGTTCCTCGGGGGCCTCTCGGGATTCCTCTCCCGTCGATGCCGGGGCCTAAGACCTTGTGTGGAGTCGGGGCCGGAACCTGAGGATTCCTCTCCAGTGCTGACATGGATCTTGGGGTACTTCTGGAGTCTCCCCAGGGGAGTCAGTAATCGTCTCGAATGCGTGCATGCACTTGCGCTTTCCTCCAGAGCGGTAGCAGCAGTGTCACGCAGTCCGCCGCGTGGATCAAAGGATCTATGGTTTTCCCTCGAGTCTTTCCCACGAGGCTTTCCCACGAGGCTTTCCCACAGGGCTGTCCCACGTGCACACGTGGTGGGAGTCGATCCTCGGCTTGAACGTCAAGGCAGTGCAGGGAAAACAGGTTCCTCTGGAATGGACTGACACATCTGGGGGACTCTTGGAATGGTGGCACGACCCTGGAGTTCCTCTCGCCTTTCCTGTGGAGAGCGCCTCCTCTTGAGATGCGACGGGAACGCCGGGAATTCTTTCCCTACGAAACAGGGAAAGGATCCCTCATCTCGAGCTAGGAGGCGGAAACGGGGCTCCCCTGGATGTGTGCGGGACACCACGTGCTTCCTCTCCAGTGGAGACGGGTATGTCGGGGAACTTCTTGAGTTGCAGCAAGGGTGTGAAGGACCCTTTGGAAGTTCCAGTGGTTAGATGTGATTGGCCTCGAGAAGCCTCAGCTGAAATGGGCCTCATCTCGCCTGGAGGGCAAAACCTCCTGGATTTTCTCGAGTTGCGGCAGGTGCACTCGACTTACGACGGGGACCTCAGGGACCCGCTCTGGTGGCCTCAGGAAAGGCCAGTCCCCATGCGAGTTCCTCGGGGGCGTCTCGGGATTCCTCCCCCATCGATGCCGGGGCCTAAGACCTTGTGTGGAGTCGGGGCCGGAACCTGAGGATTCCTCTCCAGTGCTGACATGGATCTTGGGGTACTTCTGAAGTCTCCCCAGGGGAGTCAGTCCTCGTCTCGAATGCGGGCATGCACTTGCGCTTTCCTCCAGAGCGGTAGCAGCAGTGTCACGCAGTCCGCCGCGTGGATCAAAGGATCTATGGTTTTCCCTTGAGTCTTTCCCACGAGGCTTTCCCACAGGGCTGTCCCACGTGCACACGTGGTGGGAGTCGATCCTCGGCTTGAACGTCAAGGCAGTGCAGGGAAAACAGGTTCCTCTGGAATGGACTGACACATCTGGGGGACTCTTGGAATGGTGTCACGACCCTGGAGTTCCTCTCGCCTTTCCTGTGGAGAGCGCCTCCTCTTGAGATGCGACGGGAACGCCGGGAATTCTTTCCCTACGAAACAGGGAAAGGATCCCTCATCTCGAGCTAGGAGGCGGAAACGGGGCTCCCTTGGATGTGTGCGGGACACAACGTGCTTCCTCTCGAGTGGAGACGGGTATGTCGGGGAACTTCTTGAGTTGCAGCAAGGGTGTGAAGGACCCTTTGGAAGTTCCAGTGGTAGATGTGATTGGCCTCGAGAAGCCTCAGCGGAAATGGGCCTCATCTCGCCTGGAGGGCAAAACCTCCTGGATTTTCTCGAGTTGAGGCAGGTGCTCTCGACTTACGACGGGGACCTCAGGGACACGCTCTGGTGGCCTCAGGAAAGGCCAGTCCCCATGCGAGTTCCTCGGGGGCCTCTCGGGATTCCTCTCCCGTCGATGCTGGGGCCTAAGACCTTGTGTGGAGTCGGGGCCGGAACCTGAGGATTCCTCTCCAGTGCTGACATGGATCTTGGGGTACTTCTGGAGTATCCCCAGGGGAGTCAGTCCTCGTCTCGAATGCGGGCATGCACTTGCGCTTTCCTCCAGAGCGGTAGCAGCAGTGTCACGCAGTCCGCCGCGTGGATCAAAGGATCTATGGTTTTCCCTCGAGTCTTTCCCACGAGGCTTTCCCACGAGGCTTTCCCACAGGGCTGTCCCACGTGCACACGTGGTGGGAGTCGATCCTCGGCTTGAACGTCAAGGCAGTGCAGGGAAAACAGGTTCCTCTGGAATGGACTGACACATCTGGGGGACTCTTGGAATGGTGGCACGACCCTGGAGTTCCTCTCGCCTTTCCTGTGGAGAGCGCCTCCTCTTGAGATGCGACGGGAACGCCGCGAATTCTTTCCCTACGAAACAGGGAAAGGATCCCTCATCTCGAGCTAGGAGGCGGAAACGGGGCTCCCCTGGATGTGTGCGGGACACCACGTGCTTCCTCTCGAGTGGAGACGGGTATGTCGGGGAACTTCTTGAGTTGCAGCAATGGTGTGAAGGACCCTTTGTAAGTTCCAGTGGTTAGATGTGATTGGCCTCGAGAAGCCTCAGCGGAAATGGGCCTCATCTCGCCTGGAGGGCAAAACCTCCTGGATTTTCTCGAGTTGCGGCAGGTGCTCTCGACTTACGACGGGGACCACAGGGACCCGCTCTGGTGGCCTCAGGAAAGGCCAGTCCCCATTCGAGTTCCTCGGGGGCCTCTCGGGATTCCTCTCCCGTCGATGCCGGGGCCTAAGACCTTGTATGGAGTCCGGGCCGGAACCTGAGGATTCCTCCCCAGTGCTGACATGGATCTTGGGGTACTTCTGGAGTCTCCCCAGGGGAGTCAGTCCTCGTCTCGAATGCGGGCATGCACTTGCGCTTTCCTCCAGAGCGGTAGCAGCAGTGTCACGCAGTCCGCCGCGTGGATCAAAGGATCTATGGTTTTCCCTTGAGTCTTTCCCACGAGGCTTTCCCACAGGGCTGTCCCACGTGCACACGTGGTGGGAGTCGATCCTCGGCTTGAACGTCAAGGCAGTGCAGGGAAAACAGGTTCCTCTGGAATGGACTGACACATCTGGGGGACTCTTGGAATGGTGTCACGACCCTGGAGTTCCTCTCGCCTTTCCTGTGGAGAGCGCCTCCTCTTGAGATGCGACGGGAACGCCGGGAATTCTTTCCCTACGAAACAGGGAAAGGATCCCTCATCTCGAGCTAGGAGGCGGAAACGGGGCTCCCTTGGATGTGTGCGGGACACAACGTGCTTCCTCTCGAGTGGAGACGGGTATGTCGGGGAACTTCTTGAGTTGCAGCAAGGGTGTGAAGGACCCTTTGGAAGTTCCAGTGGTAGATGTGATTGGCCTCGAGAAGCCTCAGCGGAAATGGGCCTCATCTCGCCTGGAGGGCAAAACCTCCTGGATTTTCTCGAGTTGAGGCAGGTGCTCTCGACTTACGACGGGGACCTCAGGGACACGCTCTGGTGGCCTCAGGAAAGGCCAGTCCCCATGCGAGTTCCTCGGGGGCCTCTCGGGATTCCTCTCCCGTCGATGCCGGGGCCTAAGACCTTGTGTGGAGTCGGGGCCGGAACCTGAGGATTCCTCTCCAGTGCTGACATGGATCTTGGGGTACTTCTGGAGTATCCCCAGGGGAGTCAGTCCTCGTCTCGAATGCGGGCATGCACTTGCGCTTTCCTCCAGAGCGGTAGCAGCAGTGTCACGCAGTCCGCCGCGTGGATCAAAGGATCTATGGTTTTCCCTCGAGTCTTTCCCACGAGGCTTTCCCACGAGGCTTTCCCACAGGGCTGTCCCACGTGCACACGTGGTGGGAGTCGATCCTCGGCTTGAACGTCAAGGCAGTGCAGGGAAAACAGGTTCCTCTGGAATGGACTGACACATCTGGGGGACTCTTGGAATGGTGGCACGACCCTGGAGTTCCTCTCGCCTTTCCTGTGGAGAGCGCCTCCTCTTGAGATGCGACGGGAACGCCGCGAATTCTTTCCCTACGAAACAGGGAAAGGATCCCTCATCTCGAGCTAGGAGGCGGAAACGGGGCTCCCCTGGATGTGTGCGGGACACCACGTGCTTCCTCTCGAGTGGAGACGGGTATGTCGGGGAACTTCTTGAGTTGCAGCAATGGTGTGAAGGACCCTTTGTAAGTTCCAGTGGTTAGATGTGATTGGCCTCGAGAAGCCTCAGCGGAAATGGGCCTCATCTCGCCTGGAGGGCAAAACCTCCTGGATTTTCTCGAGTTGCGGCAGGTGCTCTCGACTTACGACGGGGACCACAGGGACCCGCTCTGGTGGCCTCAGGAAAGGCCAGTCCCCATTCGAGTTCCTCGGGGGCCTCTCGGGATTCCTCTCCCGTCGATGCCGGGGCCTAAGACCTTGTATGGAGTCCGGGCCGGAACCTGAGGATTCCTCCCCAGTGCTGACATGGATCTTGGGGTACTTCTGGAGTCTCCCCAGGGGAGTCAGTCCTCGTCTCGAATGCGGGCATGCACTTGCGCTTTCCTCCAGAGCGGTAGCAGCAGTGTCACGCAGTCCGCCGCGTGGATCAAAGGATCTATGGTTGTCCCTTGAGTCTTTCCCACGAGGCTTTCCCACAGGGCTGTCCCACGTGCACACGTGGTGGGAGTCGATCCTCGGCTTGAACGTCAAGGCAGTGCAGGGAAAACAGGTTCCTCTGGAATGGAATGACACATCTGGGGGACTCTTGGAATGGTGTCACGACCCTGGAGTTCCTCTCGCCTTTCCTGTGGAGAGCGCCTCCTCTTGAGATGCGACGGGAACACCGGGAATTCTTTCCCTACGAAACAGGGAAAGGATCCCTCATCTCGAGCTAGGAGGCGGAAACGGGGCTCCCCTGGATGTGTGCGGGACCCCACGTGCTTCCTCTCGAGTGGAGACGGGTATGTCGGGGAACTTCTTGAGTTGCAGCAATGGTGTGAAGGACCCTTTGGAAGTTCCAGTGGTTAGATGTGATTGGCTTCGAGAAGCCTCAGCGGAAATGGGCCTCATCTCGCCTGGAGGGCAAAACCTCCTGGATTTTCTCGAGTTGCGGCAGGTGCTCTCGACTTACGACGGGGACCACAGGGACACGCTCTGGTGGCCTCAGGAAAGGCCAATCCCCATGCGAGTTCCTCGGGGGCCTCTCGGGATTCCTCTCCCGTCTATGCCGGGGCCTAAGACCTTGTGTGGAGTCCGGGCCGGAACCTGAGGATTCCTCCCCAGTGCTGACATGGATCTTGGGGTACTTCTGGAGTCTCCCCAGGGGAGTCAGTCCTCGTCTCGAATGCGGGCATGCACTTGCGCTTTCCTCCAGAGCGGTAGCAGCAGTGTCACGCAGTCCGCCGCGTGGATCAAAGGATCTATGGTTTTCCCTTGAGTCTTTCCCACGAGGCTTTCCCACAGGGCTGTCCCACGTGCACACGTGGTGGGAGTCGATCCTCGGCTTGAACGTCAAGGCAGTGCAGGGAAAACAGGTTCCTCTGGAATGGAATGACACATCTGGGGGACTCTTGGAATGGTGTCACGACCCTGGAGTTCCTCTCGCCTTTCCTGTGGAGAGCGCCTCCTCTTGAGATGCGACGGGAACGCCGGGAATTCTTTCCCTACGAAACAGGGAAAGGATCCCTCATCTCGAGCTAGGAGGCGGAAACGGGGCTCCCCTGGATGTGTGCGGGACCCCACGTGCTTCCTCTCGAGTGGAGACGGGTATGTCGGGGAACTTCTTGAGTTGCAGCAATGGTGTGAAGGACCCTTTGGAAGTTCCAGTGGTTAGATGTGATTGGCCTCGAGAAGCCTCAGCGGAAATGGGCCTCATCTCGCCTGGAGGGCAAAACCTCCTGGATTTTCTCGAGTTGCGGCAGGTGCTCTCGACTTACGACGGGGACCTCAGGGACCCGCTCTGGTGGCCTCAGGAAAGGCCAGTCCCCATGCGAGTTCCTCGGGGGCCTCTCGGGATTCCTCTCCCGTCGATGCCGGGGCCTAAGACCTTGTGTGGAATCGGGGCCGGAACCTGAGGATTCCTCTCCAGTGCTGACATGGATCTTCGGGTACTTCTGGAGTCTCCCCAGGGGAGTCAGTCCTCGTCTCGAATGCGGGCATGCACTTGCGCTTTCCTCCAGAGCGGTAGCAGCAGTGTCACGCAGTCCGCCGCGTGGATCAAAGGATCTATGGTTTTCCCTCGAGTCTTTCCCACGAGGCTTTCCCACGAGGCTTTCCCACAGGGCTGTCCCACGTGCACACGTGGTGGGAGTCGATCCTCGGCTTGAACATCAAGGCAGTGCAGGGAAAACAGGTTTCTCTGGAATGGACTGACACATCTGGGGGATTCTTGGAATGGTGGCACGACCCTGGAGTTCCTCTCGCCTTTCCTGTGTAGAGCGCCTCCTCTTGAGATGCGACGGGAACTCCGGGAATTCTTTCCCTACGAAACAGGGAAAGAATCCCTCATCTCGAGCTAGGAGGCGGAAACGGGGCTCCCCTGGATGTATGCGGAACACCACGTGCTTCCTCTCGAGTGCAGACGGGTATGTCGGGGAACTTCTGAGTTGCAGCAAGGGTGTGAAGGACCCTTTGGAACTTCCAGTGGTTAGATGTGATTGGCCTCGAGAAGCCTCAGCGGAAATGGGCCTCATCTCGCCTGGAGGGCAAAACCTCCTGGATTTTCTCGAGTTGTGGCAGGTGCTCTCGACTTACGACGGGGACCTCAGGGACCCGCTCTGGTGGCCTCAGGAAAGGCCAGTCCCCATGCGAGTTCTTCGGGGGAGTCTCGGGATTCCTCTCCCGTCGATGCCGGGGCCTAAGACCTTGTGTGGAGTCGGGGCCGGAACCTGAGGATTCCTCTCCAGTGCTGACATGGATCTTGGGGTACTTCTGGAGTCTCCCCAGGGGAGTCAGTCCTCGTCTCGAATGCGGGCATGCACTTGCGCTTTCCTCCAGAGCGGTAGCAGCAGTGTCACGCAGTCCGCCGCGTGGATCAAAGGATCTATGGTTTTCCCTCGAGTTTTTCCCACGAGGCTTTCCCACGAGGCTTTCCCACAGGGCTGTCCCACGTGCACACGTGGTGGGAGTCGATCCTCGGCTTGAACGTCAAGGCAGTGCAGGGAAAACAGGTTCCTCTGGAATGGACTCACACATCTGGGGGACTCTTGGAATGGTGGCACGACCCTGGAGTTCCTCTCGCCTTTCCTGTGGAGAGGGCCTCCTCTTGAGATGCGACGGGAACGCCGGGAATTCTTTCCCTAAGAAACAGGGAAAGGATCCCTCATCTCGAGCTAGGAGGCGGAAACGGGGCTCCCCTGGATGTGTGCGGGACACCACGTGCTTCCTCTCGAGTGGAGACGGGTATGTCGGGGAACTTCTTGAGTTGCAGCAAGGGTGTGAAGGACCCTTTGGAAGTTCCAGTGGTTAGACGTGATTGGCCTCGAGAAGCCTCAGCGGAAATGGGCCTCATCTCGCCTGGAGGGCAAAACCTCCAGGATTTTCTCGAGTTGCGGCAGGTGCTCTCGACTTACGACGGGGACCTCAGGGACCCGCTCTGGTGGCCTCAGGAAAGGCCAGTCCCCATGCGAGTTCCTCGGGGGCGTCTCGGGATTCCACTCCCGTCGATGCCGGGGCCTAAGACCTTGTGTGGAGTCGGGGCCGGAACCTGAGGATTCCTCTCCAGTGCTGACATGGATCTTGGGGTACTTCTGGAGTCTCCCCAGGGGAGTCAGTCCTCGTCTCGAATGCGGGCATGCACTTGCGCTTTCCTCCAGAGCGGTAGCAGCAGTGTCACGCAGTCCGCCGCGTGGATCAAAGGATCTATGGTTTTCCCTCGAGTCTTTCCCACGAGGCTTTCCCACGAGGCTTTCCCACAGGGCTGTCCCACGTGCACACGTGGTGGGACTCGAACCTCGGCTTGAACGTCAAGGCAGTGCAGGGAAAACAGGTTCCTCTGGAATGGACTGACACATCTGGGGGACTCTTGGAATGTTGGCAAGACCCTGGAATTCCTCTCGCCTTTCCTGTGGAGAGCGCCTCCTCTTGAGATGCGACGGGAACGCCGGGAATTCTTTCCCTACGAAACAGGGATAGGATCCCTCATCTCGAGCTAGGAGGCGGAAACGGGGCTCCCCTGCATGTGTGCGGGACACCACGTGCTTCCTCTCGAGTGGAGACGGGTATGTCGGGGAACTTCTTGAGTTGCAGCAAGGGTGTGAAGGACCCTTTGGAAGTTCCAGTGGTTAGACGTGATTGGCCTTGAGAAGCCTCAGCGGAAATGGGCCTCATCTCGTCTGGAGGGCAAAACCTCCGGGATTTTCTCGAGTTGCGGCAGGTGCTCTCGACTTACGACGGGGACCTAAGGGACCAGCTCTGGTGGCCTCAGGAAAGGCCAGTCCCCATGCGAGTTCCTCGGGGGCCTCTCGGGATTCCTCTCCCGTCGATGCCGGGGCCTAAGACCTTGTGTGGAGTCGGGGCAGGAACCTGAGGATTCCTCTCTAGTGCTGACATGGATCTTGGGGTACTTCTGGAGTCTCCCCAGGGGAGTCAGTCCTCGTCTCGAATGCGGGCATGCATTGAGCTTTCCTCCAGAGCGGTAGCAGAAGTGTCACGCAGTCCGCCGCGTGGATCAAAGGATCTATGGTTTTCCCTCGAGTCTTTCCCACGAGGCTTTCCCACGAGGCTTTCCCACAGGGCTGTCCCACGTGCACACGTGGTGGGAGTCGATCCTCGGCTTGAACGTCAAGGCAGTGCAGGGAAAACAGGTTCCTCTGGAATGGACTGACACATCTGGGGGACTCTTGGAATGGTGGCATGACCCTGGAGTTCCTCTCGCCTTTCCTGTGGAGAGCGCCTCCTCTTGAGATGCGACGGGAACGCCGGGAATTCTTTCCCTACGAAACAGGGAAAGGATCCCTCATCTCGAGCTAGGAGGCGTAAACGGGGCTCCCCTGGATGTGTGCGGGACACCACGTGCTTCCTCTCGTGTGCAGACGGGTATGTCGGGGAACTTCTTGAGTTGCAGCAAGGGTGTGAAGGACCCTTTGGAAGTTCCAGTGGTTTGATGTGATTGGCCTCGAGAAGCCTCAGCGGAAATGGGCCTCATCTCGCCTGGAGGGCAAAACCTCCTGGATTTTCTCGAGTTGAGGCAGGTGCTCTCGACTTACGACGGGGACCTCAGGGACCCGCTCTGGTGGCCTCAGGAAAGGCCAGTCCCCATGCGAGTTCCTCGGGGGCCTCTCGGGATTCCTCTCCCGTCGATGCCGGGGCCTAAGACCTTGTGTGGAGTCGGGGCCGGAACCTGAGGATTCCTCTCCAGTGCTGACATGGATCTTGGGGTACTTCTGGAGTCTCCCCAGGGGAGTCAGTCCTCGTCTCGAATGCGGGCATGCACTTGCACTTTCCTCCAGAGCGGTAGCAGCAGTGTCACGCAGTCCGCCGCGTGGATCAAAGGATCTATGGGTTTCCCTCGAGTCTTTCCCACGAGGCTTTCCCACGAGGCTTTCCCACAGGGCTGTCCCACGTGCACACGTGGTGGGAGTCGATCCTCAGCTTGAACGTCAAGGCAGTGCAGGGAAAACAGGTTCCTCTGCAATGGACTGACACATCTGGGGGACTCTTGGAATGGTGGCATGACCCTGGAGTTCCTCTCGCCTTTCCTGTGGAGAGCGCCTCCTCTTGAGATGCGACGGGAACGCCGGGAATTCTTTCACCACGAAACAGGGAAAGGATCCATCATCTCGAGCTAGGAGGCGGAAACGGGGCTCCCCTGGATGTGTGCGGGACCCCACGTGCTTCCTCTCGAGTGGAGACGGGTATGTCGGGGAACTTCTTGAGTTGCAGCAATGGTGTGAAGGACCCTTTGGAAGTTCCAGTGGTTAGATTGGATTGGCCTCGAGAAGCCTCAGCGGAAATGGGCCTCATCTCGCCTGGAGGGCAAAACCTCCTGGATTTTCTCGAGTTGCGGCAGGTGCTCTCGACTTACGACGGGGACCTCAGGGACCCGCTCTGGTGGCCTCAGGAAAGGCCAGTCCCCATGCGAGTTCGTCGGGGGCCTCTGGGGATTCTTCTCCCGTCGATGCCGGGGCCTAAGACCTTGTGTGGAGTCGGGGCCGGAACCTGAGGATTCCTCTCCAGTGCTGACATGGATCTTGGGGTACTTCTGGAGTCTCCCCAGGGGAGTCAGTCCTCGTCTCGAATGCGGGCATGCACTTGCGCTTTCCTCCAGAGCGGTAGCAGCAGTGTCACTCAGTCCGCCGCGTGGATCAAAGGATCTATGGTTTTCCCTCGAGTCTTTCCCACGAGGCTTTCCCACGAGGCTTTCCCACAGGGCTGTCCCACGTGCACACGTGGTGGGAGTCGATCCTCGGCTTGAACGTCAAGGCAGTTCATGGAAAACAGGTTCCTCTGGAATGGACTGACACATCTGGGGGACTCTTGGAATGGTGTCACGACCCTGGAGTTCCTCTGGCCTTTCCTGTGGAGAGCGCCTCCTCTTGAGATGCGACGGGAACGCCGGGAATTCTTTCCCTACGAAACAGGGAAAGGATCCCTCATCTCGAGCTAGGAGGCGGAAACGGGGCTCCCCTGGATGTGTGCGGGACCCACGTGCTTCCTCTCGAGTGGAGACGGGTATGTCGGGGAACTTCTTGAGTTGCAGCAAGGGTGTGAAGGACCCTTTGGAAGTTCCAGTGGTTAGACGTTATTAGCCTAGAGAAGCCTCAGCGGAAATGGGCCTCATCTCGCCTGGAGGGCAAAACCTCCTGGATTTTCTCGAGTTGCGGCAGGTGCTCTCGACTTACGACGGGGACCTCAGGGACCCGCTCTGGTGGCCTCAGGAAAGGCCAGTCCCCATGCGAGTTCCTCGGGGGCCACTCGGGATTCCTCTCCCGTCGATGCCGGGGCCTAAGACCTTGTGTGGAGTCGGGGCCGGAACCTGAGGATTCCTCTCCAGTGCTGACATGGATCTTGGGGTACTTCTGGAGTCTCCCCAGGGGAGTCAGTCCTCGTCTCGAATGCGGGCATGCATTTGCGCTTTCCTCCAGAGCGGTAGCAGCAGTGTCACGCAGTCCGCCGCGTGGATCAAAGGATCTATGGTTTTCCATCGAGTCTTTCCCTCGAGACTTTCCCACGAGGCTTTTCCACAGGGCTGTCCCACGTGCAGACGTGGTGGGAGTCGATCCTCGGCTTGAACGTCAAGGCAGTGCAGGGAAAACAGGTTCCTCTGGAATGGACTGACACATCTGGGGGACTCTTGGAATGGTGGCATGACCCTGGAGTTCCTCTCGCCTTTCCTGTGGAGAGCGCCTCCTCTTGAGATGTGATGAGAACGCTGGGAATCCTTTCCCTACGAAACAGGGAAAGGATCCCTCATCTCGAGCTAGGAGGCAGAAACGGGGCTCCCCTGGATGTGTGCGGGACCCACGTGCTTCCTCTCGAGTGGAGACGGGTATGTGGGGGAACTTCTTCAGTTGCAGTAAGGGTGTGAAGGACCCTTTGGAAGTTCCAGTGGTTAGACGTGATTAGCCTCGAGAAGCCTCAGCGGAAATGGGACTCATCTCGCCTGGAGGGCAAAACCTCCTGGATTTTCTCGAGTTGCGGCAGGTGCTCTAGACTTACGACGGGGACCTCAGGGACCCGCTCTGGTGGCCTCAGGAAAGGCCAGTCCCCATGCGAGTTCCTCGGGGGCCTCTCGGGATTCCTCTCCCATCGATGCCGGGGCCTAAGACCTTGTGTGGAATCGGTGTCGGAACCTGAGGATTCCTCTCCAGAGCTGACATGGATCTTGGGGTACTTCTGGAGTCTCCCCAGGGGAGTCAGTCCTCGTCTCGAATGCGGGCATGCACTTGCGCTTTCCTCCAGAGTGGTAGCAGCAGTGTCACGCAGTCCGCCGCGTGGATCAAAGGATCTATGGTTTTCGCTCGAGTCTTTCCAACGAGGCTTTCCCACGAGGCTTTCCCACAGGGCTGCCCAACGTGCACACGTGGTGGGAGTCGATCCTCGGCTTGAACGTCAAGGCAGTGCAGGGAAAACAGGTTCCTCTGGAATGGACTGACACATCTGGGGGACTCTTGGAATGGTGGCACGACCCTGGAGTTCCTCTCGCCTTTCCTGTGGAGAGCGCCTCCTCTTGAGATGCGACGAGAACGCCGGGAATTCTTTCCCTACGAAACAGGGAAAGGATCCCTCATCTCGAGCTAGGAGGCGGAAACGGGGCTCCCCTGGTTGTGTGCGGGACCCACGTGCTTCCTCTCGAGTGGAGACGGGTATGTCGGGGAACTTCTTGAGTTGCAGCAAGGGTGTGAAGGACCCTTTGGAAGTGCCAGTGGTTAGACGTGATTAGCCTCGAGAAGCCTCAGCGGAAATGGGCCTCATCTCGCCTGGAGGGCAAAACCTCGTGGATTTTCTCGAGTTGCGGCAGGTGCTCTCGACTTACAACGGGGACCTCAGGGACCCGCTCTGGTGGCCTTAGGAAAGGCCAGTCCCCATGCGAGTTCCTCGGGGGCCTCTCGGGATTCCTCTCCCGTCGATGCCGGGGCCTAAGACCTTGTGTGGAGTCGGGGCCGGAACCTGAGGATTCCTCTCCAGGGCTGACATGGATCTTGGGGTACTTCTGGAGTCTCCCCAGGGGAGTCAGTCCTCGTCTCGAATGCGGGCATGCACTTGCGCTTTCCTCCAGAGCGGTAGCAGCAGTGTCACGCAGTCCGCCGCGTGGATCAAAGGATCTATGGTTTTCCCTCGAGTCTTTCCCACGAGGCTTTCCCACAGGGCTGTCCCACGTGCAGACGTGGTGGGAGTCGATCCTCGGCTTGAACGTCAAGGCAGTGCAGGGAAAACAGGTTCCTCTGGAATGGACTGACACATCTGGTGGACTCTTGGAATGGTGACACGACCCTGGAGTTCCTCTCGCCTTTCCTGTGGAGAGCGCCTCCTCTTGAGATGCGACGGGAACGCCGGGAATTCTTTCCCTACGAAACAGGGAAAAGATCCCTCATCTCGAGCTAGGAGGTGGAAACGGGGCTCCCCTGGATGTGTGCGGGACCCCACGTGCTTCCTCTCGAGTGGAGACGGGTATGTCGGGGACCTTCTTGAGTTGCAGCAAGGGTGTGAAGGACCCTTTGGAAGTTCCAGTGGTTAGATGTGATTAGCCTCGAGAAGCCTCAGCGGAAATGGGCCTCATCTCGCCTGGAGGGCAAAACCTCCTGGATTTTCTCGAGTTGCGGCAGGTGCTCTCGACTTACGACGGGGACCTCAGGGACCCGCTCTGGTGGCCTCAGGAAAGGCCAGTCCCCATGCGAGTTCCTCGGGGGCCTCTCGGGATTCCTCTCCCGTCGATGCCGGGGCCTAAGACCTTGTGTGGAGTCGGGGCCGGAACCTGAGGATTCCTCTCCAGTGCTGACATGGATCTTGGGGTACTTCTGGAGTCTCCCCAGGGGAGTCAGTCCTCGTCTCGAATGCGGGCATGCACTTGCGCTTTCCTCCAGAGCGGTAGCAGCAGTGTCACGCAGTTCGCCGCGTGGATCAAAGGATCTATGGTTTTCCCTCGAGTCTTTCCCACGAGGCTTTCCCACGAGGCTTTCCCACAGGGCTGTCCCACATGCACACGTGGTGGGAGTCGATCTTCAGCTTGAACGTCAATGCAGTGCAGGGAAAACAGGTTCCTCTGGAATGGACTGACACATCTGGGGGACTCTTGGAATGGTGGCACGACTCTGGAGTTCCTCTCGCCTTTCCTGTGGAGAGCGCCTCCTCTTGAGATGCGACGGGAACGCCGGGAATTCTTTCCCTACGAAACAGGGAAAGGATCCCTCATCTCGAGCTAGGAGGCGGAAACGGGGCTCCCCTGGATGTGTGCGGGACCCCACGTGCTTCCTCTCGAGTGGAGACGGGTATTTCGGGGAACTTCTTGAGTTGCAGCAAGGGTGTGAAGGACCCTTTGGAAGTTCCAGTGGTTAGATGTGATTGGCCTCGAGAAGCCTCAGCGGAAATGGGCCTCATCTCGCCTGGAGGGCAAAACCGCCTGGACTTTCTCGTGTTGCGGCAGGTGCTCTCGACTTACGACGAGGACCTCAGGGACCCGCTCTGGTGGCCTCAGGAAAGGCCAGTCCCCATGCGAGTTCCTCTGGGGATTCCTCTCCCGTCGATGCCGGGGCCTAAGACCTTGTGTGGAGTCGGGGCCGGAACCTGAGGATTCCTCTCCAGTGCTGACATGGATCTTGGGGTACTTCTGGAGTCTCCCCAGGGGAGTCAGTCCTCGTCTCGAATGCGGGCATGCACTTGCGCTTTCCTCCAGAGCGGTAGCAGCAGTGTCACGCAGTCTGCCACGTGGATCAAAGGATCTATGGTTTTCCCTCGAGTCTTTCCCACGAGGCTTTCCCACGAGGCTTTCCCACAGGGCTGTCCCACGTGGAAACGTGGTGGGAGTCGATCCTCGGCTTGAACGTCAAGGCAGTGCAGGGAAAACAGGTTCCTCTTGAATGGACTGACACATCTGGGGGACTCTTGGAATGGTGGCACGACCCTGGAGTTCCTCTCGCCTTTCCTGTGGAGAGCGCCTCCTCTTGAGATGCGACGGGAACGCCGGGAATTCTTTCCCTATGAAACAGGGAAAGGATCCCTCATCTCGAGCTAGGAGGCGGAAACGGGGCTCCCCTGGATGTGTTCGGGACCCACGTGCTTCCTCTCGAGTGGAGACGGGTATGTTGGGGAACTTCTTGAGTTGCAGCAAGGGTGTGAAGGACCCTTTTTAAGTTCCAGTGGTTAGACGTGATTAGCCTCGAGAAGCCTCAGAGGAAATGGGCCTCATCTCGCCTGGAGGGCAAAACCTCCTGGATTTTCTCGAGTTGCGGCAGGTGCTCTCGACTTACGACGGGGACCTCAGGGACCCGCTCTGGTGGCCTCAGGAAAGGCCAGTCCCCATGCGAGTTCCTCGGGGGCCTCTGGGGATTCCTCTCCCGTCGATGCCGGGGCCTAAGACCTTGAGTGGAGTCGGGGCCGGAACCTGAGGATTCCTCTCCAGTGCTGACATGGATCTTGGGGTACTTCTGGAGTCTCCCCAGGGGAGTCAGTCCTCGTCTCGAATGCGGGCATGCACTTGCGCTTTCCTCCAGAGCGGTAGCAGCAGTGTCACTCAGTCCGCCGCGTGGATCAAAGGATCTATGGATTTCCCTCAAGTCTTTCCCACGAGGCTTTCCCACGAGGCTTTCCCACAGGGCTGTCCCACGTGCACACGTGGTGGGAGTCGATCCTCGGCTTGAACGTCAAGGCAGTGCAGGGAAAACAGGTTCCTCTGGAATGGACTGACACATCTGGGGGACTCTTGGAATGGTGGCACGACCCTGGAGTTCCTCTCGCCTTTCCTGTGGAGAGCGCCTCATCTTGAGATGCGACGGGAACGCCGGGAATTCTTTCCCTACGAAACAGGGAAAGGATCCCTCATCTCGAGCTAGGAGGCGGAAACGGGGCTCCCCTGGATGTGTGCGGGACCCCACGTGCTTCCTCTCGAGTGGAGACGGGTATGTCGGGGAACTTCTTGAGTTGCAGCAAGGGTGTGAAGGACCCTTTGGAAGTTCCAGTGCTTAGATGTGATTAGCCTCGAGAAGCCTCAGCGGAAATGGGCCTCATCTCGCCTGGAGGGCAAAACCTCCTGGATTTTCTCGAGTTGCGGCAGGTGCTCTCGACTTACGACGGGGACCTCAGGGACCCGCTCTGGTGGCCTCAGGAAAGGCCAGTCCCCATGCGAGTTCCTCGGGGGCCTCTCGGGATTCCTCTCCCGTCGATGCCGGGGCCTAAGACCTTGTGTGGAGTCGGGGCCGGAACCTGAGGATTCCTCTCCAGTGCTGACATGGATCTTGGGGTACTTCTGGAGTCTCCCCAGGGGAGTCAGTCCTCGTCTCGAATGCGGGCATGCACTTGCGCTTTCCTCCAGAGCGGTAGCAGCAGTGTCACGCAGTCCGCCGCGTGGATCAAAGGATCTATGGTTTTCCCTCGAGTCTTTCCCACGAGGCTTTCCCACGAGGCTTTCCCACAGGGATGTCCCACATGCACACGTGGTGGGAGTAGATCTTCAGCTTGAACGTCAAGGCAGTGCAGGGAAAACAGGTTCCTCTGGAATGGACTGACACATCTGGGGGACTCTTGGAATGGTGGCACGACTCTGGAGTTCCTCTCGCCTTTCCTGTGGAGAGCGCCTCCTCTTGAGATGCGATGGGAACGCCGGGAATTCTTTCCCTACGAAACAGGGAAAGGATCCCTCATCTCGAGCTAGGAGGCGGAAACGGGGCTCCCCTGGATGTGTGCGGGACACCACGTGCTTCCTCTCGAGTGGAGACGGGTATTTCGGGGAACTTCTTGAGTTGCAGCAAGGGTGTGAAGGACCCTTTGGAAGTTCCAGTGGTTAGATGTGATCGGCCTCGAGAAGCCTCAGCGGAAATGGGCCTCATCTCGCCTGGAGGGCAAAACCGCCTGGATTTTCTCGTGTTGCGGCAGGTGCTCTCGACTTACGACGAGGACCTCAGGGACCCGCTCTGGTGGCCTCAGGAAAGGCCATTCCCATGCGAGTTCCTCTGGGGATTCCTCTCCCGTCGATGCCGGGGCCTAAGACCTTGTGTGGAGTCGGGGCCGGAATCTGAGGATTCCTCTCCAGTGCTGACATGGATCTTGGGGTACTTCTGGAGTCTCCCCAGGGGAGTCAGTCCTCGTCTCGAATGCGGGCATGCACTTGCGCTTTCCTCCAGAGCGGTAGCAGCAGTGTCACGCAGTCCCCCGCGTGGAGCAAAGGATCTATGGTTTTCCCTCGAGTCTTTCCCACGAGGCTTTCCCACGAGGCTTTCCCACAGGGCTGTCCCACGTGCACACGTGGTGGGAGTCGATCCTCGGCTTGAACGTCAAGGCAGTGCAGGGAAAACAGGTTCCTCTGGAATGGACTGACACATCTGGGGGACTCTTGGAATGGTGGCACGACCCTGGAGTTCCTCTCGCCTTTCCTGTGGAGAGCGCCTCCTCTTGAGATGCGACGGGAACGCCGGGAATTCTTTCCCTACGAAACAGGGAAAGGATCCCTCATCTCGAGCTAGGAGGCGGAAACGGGGCTCCCCTGGATGTGTGCGGGACCCACGTGCTTCCTCTCGAGTGGAGACGGGTATGTTGGGGAACTTCTTGAGTTGCAGCAAGGGTGTGAAGGACCCTTTTTAAGTTCCAGTGGTTAGACGTGATTAGCCTCGAGAAGCCTCAGAGGAAATGGGCCTCATCTCGCCTGGAGGGCAAAACCTCCTGGATTTTCTCGAGTTGCGGCAGGTGCTCTCGACTTACGACGGGGACCTCAGGGACCCGCTCTGGTGGCCTCAGGAAAGGCCAGTCCCCATGCGAGTTCGTCGGGGGCCTCTGGGGATTCCTCTCCCGTCGATGCCGGGGCCTAAGACCTTGTGTGGAGTCGGGGCCGGAACCTGAGGATTCCTCTCCAGTGCTGACATGGATCTTGGGGTACTTCTGGAGTCTCCCCAGGGGAGTCAGTCCTCGTCTCGAATGCGGGCATGCACTTGCGCTTTCCTCCAGAGCGGTAGCAGCAGTGTCACTCAGTCCGCCGCGTGGATCAAAGGATCTATGGTTTTCCCTCAAGTCTTTCCCACGAGGCTTTCCCACGAGGCTTTCCCACAGGGCTGTCCCACGTGCACACGTGGTGGGAGTCGATCCTCGGCTTGAACGTCAAGGCAGTGCAGGGAAAACAGGTTCCTCTGGAATGGACTGACACATCTGGGGGACTCTTGGAATGGTGGCATGACCCTGGAGTTCCTCTCGCCTTTCCTTTGGAGAGCGCCTCCTCTTGACATGCGACGGGAACGCCGGGAATTCTTTCCCTACGAAACAGGGAAAGGATCCCTCATCTAGAGCTAGGAGGCGGAAACGGGGCTCCCCTGGATGTGTGCGGGACCCACGTGCTTCCTCTCGAGTGGAGACGGGTATGTCGGGGACCTTCTTGAGTTGCAGCAAGGGTGTGAAGGACCCTTTGGAAGTTCCAGTGCTTAGATGTGATTAGCCTCGAGAAGCCTCAGCGGAAATGGGCCTCATCTCGCCTGGAGGGCAAAACCCGCTGGATTTTCTCGAGTTGCGGCAGGTGCTCTCGACTTACGACGGGGACCTCAGGGACCCGCTCTGGTGGCCTCAGGAAAGGTCAGTCCCCATGCGAGTTCCTCGGGGGCCTCTCGGGATTCCTCTCCCGTCGATGCCGGGGCCTAAGACCTTGTGTGGAGTCGGGGCCGGAACCTGAGGATTCCTCTCCAGTGCTGACATGGATCTTGGGGTACTTCTGGAGTCTCCCCAGGGGAGTCAGTCCTCGTCTCGAATGCGGGCATGCACTTGCACTTTCCTCCAGAGCGGTAGCAGCAGTGTCACGCAGTCCGCCGCGTGGATCAAAGGATCTATGGTTTTCCCTCGAGTCTTTCCCACGAGGCTTTCCCACGAGGCTTTCCCACAGGGCTGTCCCACATGCACACGTGGTGGGAGTCGATCTTCAGCTTGAAGGTCAAGGCAGTGCAGGGAAAACAGGTTCCTCTGGAATGGACTGACACATCTGGGGGACTCTTGGAATGGTGGCACGACTCTGGAGTTCCTCTCGCCTTTCCTGTGGAGAGCGCCTCCTCTTGAGATGCGATGGGAACGCCGGGAATTCTTTCCCTACGAAACAGGGAAAGGATCCCTCATCTCGAGCTAGGAGGCGGAAACGGGGCTCCCCTGGATGTGTGCGGGACCCCACGTGCTTCCTCTCGAGTGGAGACGGGTATTTCGGGGAACTTCTTGAGTTGCAGCAAGGGTGTGAAGGACCCTTTGGAAGTTCCAGTGGTTAGATGTGATTGGCCTCGAGAAGCCTCAGCGGAAATGGGCCTCATCTCGCCTGGAGGGCAAAACCTCCTGGATTTTCTCGAGTTGCGGCAGGTGCTCTCGACTTACGACGAGGACCTCAGGGACCCGCTCTGGTGGCCTCAGGAAAGGCCAGTCCCCATGCGAGTTCCTCGGGGGCCACTCGGGATTACTCTCCCGTCGATGCCGGGGCCTAAGACCTTGTGTGGAGTCGGGGCCGGAACCTGAGGATTCCTCTCCAGTGCTGACATGGATCTTGGGGTACTTCTGGAGTCTCCCCAGGGGAGTCAGTCCTCGTCTCGAATGCGGGCATGCACTTGCGCTTTCCTCCAGAGCGGTAGCAGCAGTGTCACACAGTCCGCCGCGTGGATCAAAGGATCTATGGTTTTCCCTCGAGTCTTTCCCACGAGGCTTTCCCACGAGGCTTTCCCACAGGGCTGTCCCACGTGCACACGTGGTGGGAGTCGATCCTCGGCTTGAACGTCAAGGCAGTTCATGGAAAACAGGTTCCTCTGGAATGGACTGACACATCTGGGGGACTCTTGGAATGGTGTCACGACCCTGGAGTTCCTCTGGCCTTTCCTGTGGAGAGCGCCTCCTCTTGAGATGCGACGGGAACGCCGGGAATTCTTTCCCTACGAAACAGGGAAAGGATCCCTCATCTCGAGCTAGAAGGCGGAAACGGGGCTCCCCTGGATGTGTGCGGGACCCACGTGCTTCCTCTCGAGTGGAGACGGGTATGTCGGGGAACTTCTTGAGTTGCAGCAAGGGTGTGAAGGACCCTTTGGAAGTTCCAGTGGTTAGACGTTATTAGCCTAGAGAAGCCTCAGCGGAAATGGGCCTCATCTCGCCTGGAGGGCAAAATCTCCTGGATTTTCTCGAGTTGCGGCAGGTGCTCTCGACTTACGACGGGGACCTCAGGGACCCGCTCTGGTGGCCTCAGGAAAGGCCAGTCCCCATGCGAGTTCCTCGGGGGCCACTCGGGATTCCTCTCCCGTCGATGCCGGGGCCTAAGACCTTGTGTGGAGTCGGGGCCGGAACCTGAGGATTCCTCTCCAGTGCTGACATGGATCTTGGGGTACTTCTGGAGTCTCCCCAGGGGAGTCAGTCCTCGTCTCGAATGCGGGCATGCACTTGCGCTTTCCTCCAGAGCGGTAGCAGCAGTGTCACGCAGTCCGCCGCGTGGATCAAAGGATCTATGGTTTTCCATCGAGTCTTTCCCTCGAGACTTTCCCACGAGGCTTTCCCACAGGGCTGTCCCACGTGCAGACGTGGTGGGAGTCGATCCTCGGCTTGAACGTCAAGGCAGTGCAGGGAAAACAGGTTCCTCTGGAATGGACTGACACATCTGGGGGACTCTTGGAATGGTGGCATGACCCTGGAGTTCCTCTCGCCTTTCCTGTGGAGAGCGCCTCCTCTTAAGATGTGATGAGAACGCTGGGAATCCTTTCCCTACGAAACAGGGAAAGGATCCCTCATCTCGAGCTAGGAGGCAGAAACGGGGCTCCCCTGGATGTGTGCGGGACCCACGTGCTTCCTCTCGAGTGGAGACGGGTATGTGGGGGAACTTCTTCAGTTGCAGTAAGGGTGTGAAGGACCCTTTGGAAGTTCCAGTGGTTAGACGTGATTAGCCTCGAGAAGCCTCAGCGGAAATGGGCCTCATCTCGCCTGGAGGGCAAAACCTCCTGGATTTTCTCGAGTTGCGGCAGGTGCTCTCGACTTACGACGGGGACCTCAGGGACCCGCTCTGGTGGCCTCAGGAAAGGCCAGTCCCCATGCGAGTTCCTCGGGGGCCTCTCGGGATTCCTCTCCCATCGATGCCGGGGCCTAAGACCTTGTGTGGAATCGGTGTCGGAACCTGAGGATTCCTCTCCAGAGCTGACATGGATCTTGGGGTACTTCTGGAGTGTCCCCAGGGGAGTCAGTCCTCGTCTCGAATGCGGGCATGCACTTGCGCTTTCCTCCAGAGTGGTAGCAGCAGTGTCACGCAGTCCGCCGCGTGGATCAAAGGATCTATGGTTTTCGCTCGAGTCTTTCCAACGAGGCTTTCCCACGAGGCTTTCCCACAGGGCTGCCCAACGTGCACACGTGGTGGGAGTCGATCCTCGGCTTGAACGTCAAGGCAGTGCAGGGAAAACAGGTTCCTCTGGAATGGACTGACACATCTGGGGGACTCTTGGAATGGTGGCACGACCCTGGAGTTCCTCTCGCCTTTCCTGTGGAGAGCGCCTCCTCTTGAGATGCGACGAGAACGCCGGGAATTCTTTCCCTACGAAACAGGGAAAGGATCCCTCATCTCGAGCTAGGAGGCGGAAACGGGGCTCCCCTGGTTGTGTGCGGGACCCACGTGCTTCCTCTCGAGTGGAGACGGGTATGTCGGGGAACTTCTTGAGTTGCAGCAAGGGTGTGAAGGACCCTTTGGAAGTGCCAGTGGTTAGACGTGATTAGCCTCGAGAAGCCTCAGCGGAAATGGGCCTCATCTCGCCTGGAGGGCAAAACCTCGTGGATTTTCTCGAGTTGCGGCAGGTGCTCTCGACTTACAACGGGGACCTCAGGGACCCGCTCTGGTGGCCTTAGGAAAGGCCAGTCCCCATGCGAGTTCCTCGGGGGCCTCTCGGGATTCCTCTCCCGTCGATGCCGGGGCCTAAGACCTTGTGTGGAGTCGGGGCCGGAACCTGAGGATTCCTCTCCAGGGCTGACATGGATCTTGGGGTACTTCTGGAGTCTCCCCAGGGGAGTCAGTCCTCGTCTCGAATGCGGGCATGCACTTGCGCTTTCCTCCAGAGCGGTAGCAGCAGTGTCACGCAGTCCGCCGCGTGGATCAAAGGATCTATGGTTTTCCATCGAGTCTTTCCCTCGAGACTTTCCCACGAGGCTTTCCCACAGGGCTGTCCCACGTGCAGACGTGGTGGGAGTCGATCCTCGGCTTGAACGTCAAGGCAGTGCAGGGAAAACAGGTTCCTCTGGAATGGACTGACACATCTGGGGGACTCTTGGAATGGTGGCATGACCCTGGAGTTCCTCTCGCCTTTCCTGTGGAGAGCGCCTCCTCTTGAGATGTGATGAGAACGCTGGGAATCCTTTCCCTACGAAACAGGGAAAGGATCCCTCATCTCGAGCTAGGAGGCAGAAACGGGGCTCCCCTGGATGTGTGCGGGACCCACGTGCTTCCTCTCGAGTGGAGACGGGTATGTGGGGGAACTTCTTCAGTTGCAGTAAGGGTGTGAAGGACCCTTTGGAAGTTCCAGTGGTTAGACGTGATTAGCCTCGAGAAGCCTCAGCGGAAATGGGCCTCATCTCGCCTGGAGGGCAAAACCTCCTGGATTTTCTCGAGTTGCGGCAGGTGCTCTAGACTTACGACGGGGACCTCAGGGACCCGCTCTGGTGGCCTCAGGAAAGGCCAGTCCCCATGCGAGTTCCTCGGGGGCCTCTCGGGATTCCTCTCCCGTCGATGCCGGGGCCTAAGACCTTGTGTGGAGTCGGGGCCGGAACCTGAGGATTCCTCTCCAGTGCTGACATGGATCTTGGGGTACTTCTGGAGTCTCCCCAGGGGAGCCAGTCCTCGTCTCGAATGCGGGCATGCACTTGCGCTTTCCTCCAGAGCGGTAGCAGCAGTGTCACGCAGTCCGCCGCGTGGATCAAAGGATCTATGGTTTTCCCTCGAGTCTTTCCCACGAGGCTTTCCCACGAGGCTTTCCCACAGGGCTGTCCCACATGCACACGTGGTGGGAGTAGATCTTCAGCTTGAACGTCAAGGCAGTGCAGGGAAAACAGGTTCCTCTGGAATGGACTGACACATCTGGGGGACTCTTGGAATGGTGGCACGACTCTGGAGTTCCTCTCGCCTTTCCTGTGGAGAGCGCCTCCTCTTGAGATGCGATGGGAACGCCGGGAATTCTTTCCCTACGAAACAGGGAAAGGATCCCTCATCTCGAGCTAGGAGGCGGAAACGGGGCTCCCCTGGATGTGTGCGGGACACCACGTGCTTCCTCTCGAGTGGAGACGGGTATTTCGGGGAACTTCTTGAGTTGCAGCAAGGGTGTGAAGGACCCTTTGGAAGTTCCAGTGGTTAGATGTGATTGGCCTCGAGAAGCCTCAGCGGAAATGGGCCTCATCTCGCCTGGAGGGCAAAACCGCCTGGATTTTCTCGTGTTGCGGCAGGTGCTCTCGACTTACGACGAGGACCTCAGGGACCCGCTCTGGTGGCCTCAGGAAAGGCCATTCCCATGCGAGTTCCTCTGGGGATTCCTCTCCCGTCGATGCCGGGGCCTAAGACCTTGTGTGGAGTCGGGGCCGGAATCTGAGGATTCCTCTCCAGTGCTGCCCTGGATCTTGGGGTACTTCTGGAGTCTCCCCAGGGGAGTCAGTCCTCGTCTCGAATGCGGGCATGCACTTGCGCTTTCCTCCAGAGCGGTAGCAGCAGTGTCACGCAGTCCCCCGCGTGGAGCAAAGGATCTATGGTTTTCCCTCGAGTCTTTCCCACGAGGCTTTCCCACGAGGCTTTCCCACAGGGCTGTCCCACGTGCACACGTGGTGGGAGTCGATCCTCGGCTTGAACGTCAAGGCAGTGCAGGGAAAACAGGTTCCTCTGGAATGGACTGACACATCTGGGGGACTCTTGGAATGGTGGCACGACCCTGGAGTTCCTCTCGCCTTTCCTGTGGAGAGCGCCTCCTCTTGAGATGCGACGGGAACGCCGGGAATTCTTTCCCTACGAAACAGGGAAAGGATCCCTCATCTCGAGCTAGGAGGCGGAAACGGGGCTCCCCTGGATGTGTGCGGGACCCCACGTGCTTCCTCTCGAGTGGAGACGGGTATGTTGGGGAACTTCTTGAGTTGCAGCAAGGGTGTGAAGGACCCTTTTTAAGTTCCAGTGGTTAGACGTGATTAGCCTCGAGAAGCCTCAGAGGAAATGGGCCTCATCTCGCCTGGAGGGCAAAACCTCCTGGATTTTCTCGAGTTGCGGCAGGTGCTCTCGACTTACGACGGGGACCTCAGGGACCCGCTCTGGTGGCCTCAGGAAAGGCCAGTCCCCATGCGAGTTCCTCGGGGGCCACTCGGGATTCCTCTCCCGTCGATGCCGGGGCCTAAGACCTTGTGTGGAGTCGGGGCCGGAACCTGAGGATTCCTCTCCAGTGCTGACATGGATCTTGGGGTACTTCTGGAGTCTCCCCAGGGGAGTCAGTCCTCGTCTCGAATGCGGGCATGCACTTGCGCTTTCCTCCAGAGCGGTAGCAGCAGTGTCACGCAGTCCGCCGCGTGGATCAAAGGATCTATGGTTTTCCATCGAGTCTTTCCCTCGAGACTTTCCCACGAGGCTTTCCCACAGGGCTGTCCCACGTGCAGACGTGGTGGGAGTCGATCCTCGGCTTGAACGTCAAGGCAGTGCAGGGAAAACAGGTTCCTCTGGAATGGACTGACACATCTGGGGGACTCTTGGAATGGTGGCATGACCCTGGAGTTCCTCTCGCCTTTCCTGTGGAGAGCGCCTCCTCTTGAGATGTGATGAGAACGCTGGGAATCCTTTCCCTACGAAACAGGGAAAGGATCCCTCATCTCGAGCTAGGAGGCAGAAACGGGGCTCCCCTGGATGTGTGCGGGACCCACGTGCTTCCTCTCGAGTGGAGACGGGTATGTGGGGGAACTTCTTCAGTTGCAGTAAGGGTGTGAAGGACCCTTTGGAAGTTCCAGTGGTTAGACGTGATTAGCCTCGAGAAGCCTCAGCGGAAATGGGCCTCATCTCGCCTGGAGGGCAAAACCTCCTGGATTTTCTCGAGTTGCGGCAGGTGCTCTAGACTTACGACGGGGACCTCAGGGACCCGCTCTGGTGGCCTCAGGAAAGGCCAGTCCCCATGCGAGTTCCTCGGGGGACTCTCGGGATTCCTCTCCCATCGATGCCGGGGCCTAAGACCTTGTGTGGAATCGGTGTCGGAACCTGAGGATTCCTCTCCAGAGCTGACATGGATCTTGGGGTACTTCTGGAGTCTCCCCAGGGGAGTCAGTCCTCGTCTCGAATGCGGGCATGCACTTGCGCTTTCCTCCAGAGTGGTAGCAGCAGTGTCACGCAGTCCGCCGCGTGGATCAAAGGATCTATGGTTTTCGCTCGAGTCTTTCCAACGAGGCTTTCCCACGAGGCTTTCCCACAGGGCTGCCCAACGTGCACACGTGGTGGGAGTCGATCCTCGGCTTGAACGTCAAGGCAGTGCAGGGAAAACAGGTTCCTCTGGAATGGACTGACACATCTGGGGGACTCTTGGAATGGTGGCACGACCCTGGAGTTCCTCTCGCCTTTCCTGTGGAGAGCGCCTCCTCTTGAGATGCGACGAGAACGCCGGGAATTCTTTCCCTACGAAACAGGGAAAGGATCCCTCATCTCGAGCTAGGAGGCGGAAACGGGGCTCCCCTGGTTGTGTGCGGGACCCACGTGCTTCCTCTCGAGTGGAGACGGGTATGTCGGGGAACTTCTTGAGTTGCAGCAAGGGTGTGAAGGACCCTTTGGAAGTGCCAGTGGTTAGACGTGATTAGCCTCGAGAAGCCTCAGCGGAAATGGGCCTCATCTCGCCTGGAGGGCAAAACCTCGTGGATTTTCTCGAGTTGCGGCAGGTGCTCTCGACTTACAACGGGGACCTCAGGGACCCGCTCTGGTGGCCTTAGGAAAGGCCAGTCCCCATGCGAGTTCCTCGGGGGCCTCTCGGGATTCCTCTCCCGTCGATGCCGGGGCCTAAGACCTTGTGTGGAGTCGGGGCCGGAACCTGAGGATTCCTCTCCAGTGCTGACATGGATCTTGGGGTACTTCTGGAGTCTCCCCAGGGGAGTCAGTCCTCGTCTCGAATGCGGGCATGCACTTGCGCTTTCCTCCAGAGCGGTAGCAGCAGTGTCACGCAGTCCGCCGCGTGGATCAAAGGATCTATGGTTTTCCATCGAGTCTTTCCCTCGAGACTTTCCCACGAGGCTTTCCCACAGGGCTGTCCCACGTGCAGACGTGGTGGGAGTCGATCCTCGGCTTGAACGTCAAGGCAGTGCAGGGAAAACAGGTTCCTCTGGAATGGACTGACACATCTGGGGGACTCTTGGAATGGTGGCATGACCCTGGAGTTCCTCTCGCCTTTCCTGTGGAGAGCGCCTCCTCTTGAGATGTGATGAGAACGCTGGGAATCCTTTCCCTACGAAACAGGGAAAGGATCCCTCATCTCGAGCTAGGAGGCAGAAACGGGGCTCCCCTGGATGTGTGCGGGACCCACGTGCTTCCTCTCGAGTGGAGACGGGTATGTGGGGGAACTTCTTCAGTTGCAGTAAGGGTGTGAAGGACCCTTTGGAAGTTCCAGTGGTTAGACGTGATTAGCCTCGAGAAGCCTCAGCGGAAATGGGCCTCATCTCGCCTGGAGGGCAAAACCTCCTGGATTTTCTCGAGTTGCGGCAGGTGCTCTAGACTTACGACGGGGACCTCAGGGACCCGCTCTGGTGGCCTCAGGAAAGGCCAGTCCCCATGCGAGTTCCTCGGGGGCCTCTCGGGATTCCTCTCCCGTCGATGCCGGGGCCTAAGACCTTGTGTGGAGTCGGGGCCGGAACCTGAGGATTCCTCTCCAGTGCTGACATGGATCTTGGGGTACTTCTGGAGTCTCCCCAGGGGAGCCAGTCCTCGTCTCGAATGCGGGCATGCACTTGCGCTTTCCTCCAGAGCGGTAGCAGCAGTGTCACGCAGTCCGCCGCGTGGATCAAAAGATCTATGGTTTTCCCTCGAGTCTTTCCCACGAGGCTTTCCCACGAGGCTTTCCCACAGGGCTGTCCCACATGCACACGTGGTGGGAGTAGATCTTCAGCTTGAACGTCAAGGCAGTGCAGGGAAAACAGGTTCCTCTGGAATGGACTGACACATCTGGGGGACTCTTGGAATGGTGGCACGACTCTGGAGTTCCTCTCGCCTTTCCTGTGGAGAGCGCCTCCTCTTGAGATGCGATGGGAACGCCGGGAATTCTTTCCCTACGAAACAGGGAAAGGATCCCTCATCTCGAGCTAGGAGGCGGAAACGGGGCTCCCCTGGATGTGTGCGGGACACCACGTGCTTCCTCTCGAGTGGAGACGGGTATTTCGGGGAACTTCTTGAGTTGCAGCAAGGGTGTGAAGGACCCTTTGGAAGTTCCAGTGGTTAGATGTGATTGGCCTCGAGAAGCCTCAGCGGAAATGGGCCTCATCTCGCCTGGAGGGCAAAACCGCCTGGATTTTCTCGTGTTGCGGCAGGTGCTCTCGACTTACGACGAGGACCTCAGGGACCCGCTCTGGTGGCCTCAGGAAAGGCCATTCCCATGCGAGTTCCTCTGGGGATTCCTCTCCCGTCGATGCCGGGGCCTAAGACCTTGTGTGGAGTCGGGGCCGGAATCTGAGGATTCCTCTCCAGTGCTGACATGGATCTTGGGGTACTTCTGGAGTCTCCCCAGGGGAGTCAGTCCTCGTCTCGAATGCGGGCATGCACTTGCGCTTTCCTCCAGAGCGGTAGCAGCAGTGTCACGCAGTCCCCCGCGTGGAGCAAAGGATCTATGGTTTTCCCTCGAGTCTTTCCCACGAGGCTTTCCCACGAGGCTTTCCCACAGGGCTGTCCCACGTGCACACGTGGT
The DNA here is from genome assembly GCF_042477335.2 of Ovis canadensis. NCBI lineage: Eukaryota > Metazoa > Chordata > Mammalia > Artiodactyla > Bovidae > Ovis > Ovis canadensis. The sequence goes on from NC_091262.1 coordinate 11,103,497, forward strand.
GGGAGTCGATCCTCGGCTTGAACGTCAAGGCAGTGCAGGGAAAACAGGTTCCTCTGGAATGGACTGACACATCTGGGGGACTCTTGGAATGGTGGCACGACCCTGGAGTTCCTCTCGCCTTTCCTGTGGAGAGCGCCTCCTCTTGAGATGCGACGGGAACGCCGGGAATTCTTTCCCTACGAAACAGGGAAAGGATCCCTCATCTCGAGCTAGGAGGCGGAAACGGGGCTCCCCTGGATGTGTGCGGGACCCCACGTGCTTCCTCTCGAGTGGAGACGGGTATGTTGGGGAACTTCTTGAGTTGCAGCAAGGGTGTGAAGGACCCTTTTTAAGTTCCAGTGGTTAGACGTGATTAGCCTCGAGAAGCCTCAGAGGAAATGGGCCTCATCTCGCCTGGAGGGCAAAACCTCCTGGATTTTCTCGAGTTGCGGCAGGTGCTCTCGACTTACGACGGGGACCTCAGGGACCCGCTCTGGTGGCCTCAGGAAAGGCCAGTCCCCATGCGAGTTCCTCGGGGGCCACTCGGGATTCCTCTCCCGTCGATGCCGGGGCCTAAGACCTTGTGTGGAGTCGGGGCCGGAACCTGAGGATTCCTCTCCAGTGCTGACATGGATCTTGGGGTACTTCTGGAGTCTCCCCAGGGGAGTCAGTCCTCGTCTCGAATGCGGGCATGCACTTGCGCTTTCCTCCAGAGCGGTAGCAGCAGTGTCACGCAGTCCGCCGCGTGGATCAAAGGATCTATGGTTTTCCATCGAGTCTTTCCCTCGAGACTTTCCCACGAGGCTTTCCCACAGGGCTGTCCCACGTGCAGACGTGGTGGGAGTCGATCCTCGGCTTGAACGTCAAGGCAGTGCAGGGAAAACAGGTTCCTCTGGAATGGACTGACACATCTGGTGGACTCTTGGAATGGTGACACTACCCTGGAGTTCCTCTCGCCTTTCCTGTGGAGAGCGCCTCCTCTTGAGATGCGACGGGAACGCCGGGAATTCTTTCCCTACGAAACAGGGAAAGGATCCCTCATCTCGAGCTAGGAGGCGCAAACGGGGCTCCCCTGGATGTGTGCGGGAACCCACGTGCTTCCTCTCGAGTGGAGACGGGTATGTGGGGGAACTTCTTGAGTTGCAGCAATGGTGTGAAGGACCCTTTGGAAGTTCCAGTGGTTAGATGTGATTGGCCTCGAGAAGCCTCAGCGGAAATGGGCCTCATCTCGCCTGGAGGGCAAAACCTCCTGGATTTTCTCGAGTTGCGGCAGGTGCTCTCGACTTACGACGGGGACCTCAGGGACCCGCTCTGGTGGCCTCAGGAAAGGCCAGTCCCCATGCGAGTTCCTCGGGGGTCTCTCGGGATTCCTCTCCCGTCGATGCCGGGGCCTAAGACCTTGTGTGGAGTCGGGGCCGGAACCTGAGGATTCCTCTCCAGTGCTGACATGGATCTTGGGGTACTTCTGGAGTCTCCCCAGGGGACTCAGTCCTCGTCTCAAATGCGGGCATGCACTTGCGCTTTCCTCCAGAGCGGTAGCAGCAGTGTCACACAGTCCGCCGCGTGGATCAAAGGATCTATGGTTTTCCCTCGAGTCTTTCCCACGAGGCTTTCCCACGAGGCTTTCCCACAGGGCTGTCCCACGTGCACACGTGGTGGGAGTCGATCCTCGGCTTGAACGTCAAGGCAGTTCATGGAAAACAGGTTCCTCTGGAATGGACTGACACATCTGGGGGACTCTTGGAATGGTGTCACGACCCTGGAGTTCCTCTGGCCTTTCCTGTGGAGAGCGCCTCCTCTTGAGATGCGACGGGAACGCCGGGAATTCTTTCCCTACGAAACAGGGAAAGGATCCCTCATCTCGAGCTAGGAGGCGGAAACGGGGCTCCCCTGGATGTGTGCGGGACCCACGTGCTTCCTCTCGAGTGGAGACGGGTATGTCGGGGAACTTCTTGAGTTGCAGCAAGGGTGTGAAGGACCCTTTGGAAGTTCCAGTGGTTAGACATTATTAGCCTAGAGAAGCCTCAGCGGAAATGGGCCTCATCTCGCCTGGAGGGCAAAACCTCCTGGATTTTCTCGAGTTGTGGCAGGTGCTCTCGACTTACGACGGGGACCTCAGGGACCCGCTCTGGTGGCCTCAGGAAAGGCCAGTCCCCATGCGAGTTCCTCGGGGGCCACTCGGGATTCCTCTCCCGTCGATGCCGGGGCCTAAGACCTTGTGTGGAGTCGGGGCCGGAACCTGAGGATTCCTCTCCAGTGCTGACATGGATCTTGGGGTACTTCTGGAGTCTCCCCAGGGGAGTCAGTCCTCGTCTCGAATGCGGGCATGCACTTGCGCTTTCCTCCAGAGCGGTAGCAGCAGTGTCACGCAGTCCGCCGCGTGGATCAAAGGATCTATGGTTTTCCATCGAGTCTTTCCCTCGAGACTTTCCCACGAGGCTTTCCCACAGGGCTGTCCCACGTGCAGACGTGGTGGGAGTCGATCCTCGGCTTGAACGTCAAGGCAGTGCAGGGAAAACAGGTTCCTCTGGAATGGACTGACACATCTGGGGGACTCTTGGAATGGTGGCATGACCCTGGAGTTCCTCTCGCCTTTCCTGTGGAGAGCGCCTCCTCTTGAGATGTGATGAGAACGCTGGGAATCCTTTCCCTACGAAACAGGGAAAGGATCCCTCATCTCGAGCTAGGAGGCAGAAACGGGGCTCCCATGGATGTGTGCGGGACCCACGTGCTTCCTCTCGAGTGGAGACGGGTATGTGGGGGAACTTCTTCAGTTGCAGTAAGGGTGTGAAGGACCCTTTGGAAGTTCCAGTGGTTAGACGTGATTAGCCTCGAGAAGCCTCAGCGGAAATGGGCCTCATCTCGCCTGGAGGGCAAAACCTCCTGGATTTTCTCGAGTTGCGGCAGGTGCTCTAGACTTACGACGGGGACCTCAGGGACCCGCTCTGGTGGCCTCAGGAAAGGCCAGTCCCCATGCGAGTTCCTCGGGGGCCTCTCGGGATTCCTCTCCCATCGATGCCGGGGCCTAAGACCTTGTGTGGAATCGGTGTCGGAACCTGAGGATTCCTCTCCAGAGCTGACATGGATCTTGGGGTACTTCTGGAGTCTCCCCAGGGGAGTCAGTCCTCGTCTCGAATGCGGGCATGCACTTGCGCTTTCCTCCAGAGTGGTAGCAGCAGTGTCACGCAGTCCGCCGCGTGGATCAAAGGATCTATGGTTTTCGCTCGAGTCTTTCCAACGAGGCTTTCCCACGAGGCTTTCCCACAGGGCTGCCCAACGTGCACACGTGGTGGGAGTCGATCCTCGGCTTGAACGTCAAGGCAGTGCAGGGAAAACAGGTTCCTCTGGAATGGACTGACACATCTGGGGGACTCTTGGAATGGTGGCACGACCCTGGAGTTCCTCTCGCCTTTCCTGTGGAGAGCGCCTCCTCTTGAGATGCGACGAGAACGCCGGGAATTCTTTCCCTACGAAACAGGGAAAGGATCCCTCATCTCGAGCTAGGAGGCGGAAACGGGGCTCCCCTGGTTGTGTGCGGGACCCACGTGCTTCCTCTCGAGTGGAGACGGGTATGTCGGGGAACTTCTTGAGTTGCAGCAAGGGTGTGAAGGACCCTTTGGAAGTGCCAGTGGTTAGACGTGATTAGCCTCGAGAAGCCTCAGCGGAAATGGGCCTCATCTCGCCTGGAGGGCAAAACCTCGTGGATTTTCTCGAGTTGCGGCAGGTGCTCTCGACTTACAACGGGGACCTCAGGGACCCGCTCTGGTGGCCTCAGGAAAGGCCAGTCCCCATGCGAGTTCCTCGGGGGCCTCTCGGGATTCCTCTCCCGTCGATCCCGGGGCCTAAGACCTTGTGTGGAGTCGGGGCCGGAACCTGAGGATTCCTCTCCAGTGCTGACATGGATCTTGGGGTACTTCTGGAGTCTCCCCAGGGGAGTCAGTCCTCGTCTCGAATGCGGGCATGCACTTGCGCTTTCCTCCAGAGCGGTAGCAGCAGTGTCACGCAGTCCGCCGCGTGCATCAAAGGATCTATGGTTTTCCCTCGAGTCTTTCCCACGAGGCTTTCCCACGAGGCTTTCCCACAGGGCTGTCCCACGTGCACACGTGGTGGGAGTCGATCCTCGGCTTGAACGTCAAGGCAGTGCAGGGAAAACAGGTTCCTCTGGAATGGACTGACACATCTGGGGGACTCTTGGAATGATGTCTCGACCCTGGAGTTCCTCTCGCCTTTCCTGTGGAGAGCGCCTCCTCTTGAGATGCGACGGGAACGCCGGGAATTCTTTCCCTACGAAACAGGGAAAGGATCCCTCATCTCGAGCTAGGAGGCGGAAACGGGGCTCCCCTGGATGTTTGCGGGAACCCACGTGCTTCCTCTCGAGTGGATACGGGTATGTCGGGGAACTTCTTGAGTTGCAGCAATGGTGTGAAGGACCCTTTGGAAGTTCCAGTGGTTAGATGTGATTGGCCTCGAGAAGCCTCAGCGGAAATGGGCCTCATCTCGCCTGGAGGGCAAAACCTCCTGGATTTTCTCGAGTTGCGGCAGGTGCTCTCGACTTACGACGGGGACCTCAGGGACCCGCTCTGGTGGCCTCAGGAAAGGCCAGTCCCCATGCGAGTTCCTCGGGGGCCTCTCGGGATTCCTCTTCCGTCGATGCCGGGGCCTAAGACCTTGTGTGGAGTCGGGGCCGGAACCTGAGGATTCCTCTCCAGTGCTGACATGGATCTTGGGGTACTTCTGGAGTCTCCCCAGGGGAGTCAGTCCTCGTCTCGAATGCGGGCATGCACTTGCGCTTTCCTCCAGAGCGGTAGCAGCAGTGTCACGCAGTCTGCCGCGTGGATCAAAGGATCTATGGTTTTCCCTCGAGTCTTTCCCACGAGGCTTTCCCACGAGGCTTTCCCACAGGGCTGTCCCACGTGCACACGTGGTGGGAGTCGATCCTCGGCTTGAACGTCAAGCTAGTGCAGGGAAAACAGGTCCCTCTGGAATGGACTGACACATCTGGGGGACTCTTGGAATGGTCGCACGACCCTGGAGTTCCTCTCGCCTTTCCTGTGGAGAGGGCCTCCTCTTGAGATGCGACGGGAACGCCGGGAATTCTTTCCCTACAAAACAGGGAAAGGATCCCTCATCTCGAGCTAGGAGGCGGAAACGGGGCTCCCCTGGATGTGTGCGGGACACCACGTGCTTCCTCTCGAGTGGAGACGGGTATGTCGGGGAACTTCTTGAGTTGCAGCAAGGGTGTGAAGGACCCTTTGGAAGTTCCAGTGGTTAGATGTGATTGGCCTCGAGATGCCTCAGCGGAAATGGGCCTCATCTCGCCTGGAGGGCAAAACCTCCTGGATTTTCTCGAGTTGCGGCAGGTGCTCTCGACTTACGACGGGGACCTCAGGGACCCGCTCTGGTGGCCTCAGGAAAGGCCAGTCCCCATGCGAGTTCCTCGGGGGCCTCTCGGGATTCCTCTCCCATCGATGCCGGGGCCTAAGAACTTGTGTGGAGTCGGGGCCGGAACCTGAGGATTCCTCTCCAGTGCTGACATGGATCTTGGGGTACTTCTGGAGTCTCCCCAGGGGAGTCAGTCCTCGTCTCGAATGCGGGCATGCACTTGCGCTTTCCTCCAGAGCGGTAGCAGCCGTGTCACGCAGTCCGCCGCGTGGATCAAAGGATCTATGGTTTTCCCTCGAGTCTTTCCCACGAGCCTTTCCCACGAGGCTTTCCCACAGGGCTGTCCCACGTGCACACGTGGTGGGAGTCGATCCTCGGCTTGAACGTCAAGGCAGTGCAGGGAAAACAGGTTCCTCTGGAATGGACTGACACATCTGGGGGACTCTTGGAATGGTGTCACGACCCTGGAGTTCCTCTCGCCTTTCCTGTGGAAAGCGCCTCCTCTTGAGATGCGTCGGGAACGCCGGGAATTCTTTCCCTTCGAAACAGGGAAAGGATCCCTCATCTCGAGCTAGGAGGCGAAACGGGGCTCCCCTGGATGTGTGCGGGACACCACGTGCTTCCTCTCGAGTGCAGACGGGTATGTCGGGGAACTTCTTGAGTTGCAGCAAGGGTGTGAAGGACCCTTTGGAAGTTCCAGTGGTTAGACGTGATTGGCCTCGAGAAGCCTCAGCGGAAATCGGCCTCATCTCGCCTGGAGGGCAAAACCTCCTGGATTTTCTCGAGTTGCGGCAGGTGCTCTCGACTTACGACGGGGACCTCAGGGACCCGCTCTGGTGGCCTCAGGAAAGGCCAGTTCCCATGCGAGTTCCTCGGGGGCCTCTCGGGATTCCTCTCCCGTCGATGCCGGGGCCTAAGACCTTGTGTGGAGTCGGGGCCGGAACCTGAGGATTCCTCTCCAGTGCTGACATGGATCTTGGGGTACTTCTGGAGTCTCCCCAGGGGAGTCAGTCCTCGTCTCGAATGCGGGCATGCACTTGCGCTTTCCTCCAGAGCGGTAGCAGCAGTGTCACGCAGTCCGCCGCGTGCATCAAAGGATCTATGGTTTTCCCTCGAGTCCTTCCCACGAGGCTTTCCCACGAGGCTTTCCCACAGGGCTGTCCCACGTGCACACATGGTGGGAGTCGATCCTCGGCTTGAACGTCAAGGCAGTGCAAGGAAAACAGGTTCCTCTGGAATGGACTGACACATCTGGGGGACTCTTGGAATGGTGGCACGACCCTGGAGTTCCTCTCGCCTTTCCTGTGGAGAGCGCCTCCTCTTGAGATGCGACGGGAACGCCGGGAATTCTTTCCCTACGAAACAGGGAAAGGATCCCTCATCTCGAGCTAGGAGGCGGAAACGGGGCTCCCCTGGATGTGTGCGGGACCCCACGTGCTTCCTCTCGAGTGCAGACGGGTATGTCGGGGAACTTCTTGAGTTGCAGCAATGGTATGAAGGACCCTTTGGAAGTTCCAGTGGTTAGATGTGATTGGCCTCGAGAAGCCTCAGCGGAAATGGGCCTCATCTCGCCTGGAGGGCAAAACCTCCTGGATTTTCTCGAGTTGCGGCAGGTGCTCTCGACTTACGACGGGGACCTCAGGGACCCGCTCTGGTGGCCTCAGGAAAGGCCAGTCCCCATGCGAGTTCCTCGGGGGCCTCTCGGGATTCCTCTCCCGTCGATGCCGGGGCCTAAGACCTTGTGTGGAGTCGGGGCCGGAACCTGAGGATTCCTCTCCAGTGCTGACATGGATCTTGGGGTACTTCTGGAGTCTCCCCAGGGGAGTCAGTCCTCGTCTCGAATGCGGGCATGCACTTGCGCTTTCCTCCAGAGCGGTAGCAGCAGTGTCACGCAGTCCGCCGCGTGGATCAAAGGATCTATGGTTTTCCCTCGAGTCTTTCCCACGAGGCTTTCCCACGAGGCTTTCCCACAGGGCTGTCCCACGTGCACACGTGGTGGGAGTCGATCCTCGGCTTGAACGTCAAGCTAGTGCAGGGAAAACAGGTCCCTCTGGAATGGACTGACACATCTGGGGGACTCTTGGAATGGTGGCACGACCCTGGAGTTCCTATCGCCTTTCCTGTGGAGAGGGCCTCCTCTTGAGATGCGACGGGAACGCCGGGAATTCTTTCCCTACGAAACAGGGAAAGGATCCCTCATCTCGAGCTAGGAGGCGGAAACGGGGCTCCCCTGGATGTGTGCGGGACACCACGTGCTTCCTCTCGAGTGGAGACGGGTATGTCGGGGAACTTCTTGAGTTGCAGCAATGGTGTGAAGGACCCTTTGGAAGTTCCAGTGGTTAGATGTGATTGGCCTCGAGATGCCTCAGCGGAAATGGGCCTCATCTCGCCTGGAGGGCAAAACCTCCTGGATTTTCTCGAGTTGCGGCAGGTGTTCTCGACTTACGACGGGAAACTCAGGGACCCGCTCTGGTGGCCTCAGGAAAGGCCAGTCCCCATGCGAGTTCCTCGGGGGCCTCTCGGGATTCCTCTCCCATCGATGCCGGGGCCTAAGAACTTGTGTGGAGTCGGGGCCGGAACCTGAGGATTCCTCTCCAGTGCTGACATGGATCTTGGGGTACTTCTGGAGTCTCCCCAGGGGAGTCAGTCCTCGTCTCGAATGCGGGCATGCACTTGCGCTTTCCTCCAGAGCGGTAGCAGCCGTGTCACGCAGTCCGCCGCGTGGATCAAAGGATGTATGGTTTTCCCTCGAGTCTTTCCCACGAGCCTTTCCCACGAGGCTTTCCCACAGGGCTGTCCCACGTGCACACGTGGTGGGAGTCGATCCTCGGCTTGAACGTCAAGGCAGTGCAGGGAAAACAGGTTCCTCTGGAATGGACTGACACATCTGGGGGACTCTTGGAATGGTGTCACGACCCTGGAGTTCCTCTCGCCTTTCCTGTGGAAAGCGCCTCCTCTTGAGATGCGTCGGGAACGCCGGGAATTCTTTCCCTACGAAACAGGGAAAGGATCCCTCATCTCGAGCTAGGAGGCGAAACGGGGCTCCCCTGGATGTGTGCGGGACACCACGTGCTTCCTCTCGAGTGGAGACGGGTATGTCGGGGAACTTCTTGAGTTGCAGCAAGGGTGTGAAGGACCCTTTGGAAGTTCCAGTGGTTAGACGTGATTGGCCTCGAGAAGCCTCAGCGGAAATGGGCCTCATCTCGCCTGGAGGGCAAAACCTCCTGGATTTTCTCGAGTTGCGGCAGGTGCTCTCGACTTACGACGGGGACCTCAGGGACCCGCTCTGGTGGCCTCAGGAAAGGCCAGTCCCCATGCGAGTTCCTCGGGGGCCTCTCGGGATTCCTCTCCCTTCGATGCCGGGGCCTAAGACCTTGTGTGGAGTCGGGGCCGGAACCTGAGGATTCCTCTCCAGTGCTGACATGGATCTTGGGGTACTTCTGGAGTCTCCCCAGGGGAGTCAGTCCTCGTCTCGAATGCGGGCATGCACTTGCGCTTTCCTCCAGAGCGGTAGCAGCAGTGTCACGCAGTCCGCCGCGTGGATCAAAGGATCTATGGTTTTCCCTCGAGTCTTTCCCACGAGGCTTTCCCACGAGGCTTTCCCACAGGGCTGTCCCACGTGCACACGTGGTGGGAGTCGATCCTCGGCTTGAACGTCAAGGCAGTGCAGGGAAAACAGGTTCCTCTGGAATGGACTGACACATCTGGGGGACTCTTGGAATGGTGTCACGACCCTGGAGTTCCTCTCGCCTTTCCTGTGGAGAGCGCCTCCTCTTGAGATGCGACGGGAACGCCGGGAATTCTTTCCCTACGAAACAGGGAAAGGATCCCTCATCTCGAGCTAGGAGGCGGAAACGGGGCTCCCCTGGATGTGTGCGGGACCCCACGTGCTTCCTCTCGAGTGGAGACGGGTATGTCGGGGAACTTCTTGAGTTGCAGCAAGGGTATGAAGGACCCTTTGGAAGTTCCAGTGGTTAGATGTGATTGGCCTCGAGAAGCCTCAGCGGAAATGGGCCTCATCTCGCCTGGAGGGCAAAACCTCCTGGATTTTCTCGAGTTGCGGCAGGTGCTCTCGACTTACGACGGGGACCTCAGGGACCCGCTCTGGTGGCCTCAGGAAAGGCCAGTCCCCATGCGAGTTCATCGGGGGCCTCTCGGGATTCCTCTCCCGTCGATGCCGGGGCCTAAGACCTTGTGTGGAGTCGGGGCCGGAACCTGAGGATTCCTCTCCAGTGCTGACATGGATCTTGGGGTACTTCTGGAGTCTCCCCAGGGGAGTCAGTCCTCGTCTCGAATGCGGGCATGCACTTGCGCTTTCCTCCAGAGCGGTAGCAGCAGTGTCACGCAGTCCGCCGCGTGGATCAAAGGATCTATGGTTTTCCCTCGAGTTTTTCCCACGAGGCTTTCCCACGAGGCTTTCCCACAGGGCTGTCCCACGTGCACACGTGGTGGGAGTCGATCCTCGGCTTGAACGTCAAGCTAGTGCAGGGAAAACAGGTCCCTCTGGAATGGACTGACACATCTGGGGGACTCTTGGAATGGTGGCACGACCCTGGAGTTCCTCTCGCCTTTCCTGTGGAGAGGGCCTCCTCTTGAGATGCGACGGGACCGCCGGGAATTCTTTCCCTACGAAACAGGGAAAGGATCCCTCATCTCGAGCTAGGAGGCGGAAACGGGGCTCCCCTGGATGTGTGCGGGACCCCACGTGCTTCCTCTCGAGTGGAGACGGGTATGTCGGGGAACTTCTTGAGTTGCAGCAATGGTGTGAAGGACCCTTTGGAAGTTCCAGTGGTTAGATGTGATTGGCCTCGAGATGCCTCAGCGGAAATGGGCCTCATCTCGCCTGGAGGGCAAAACCTCCTGGATTTTCTCGAGTTGCGGCAGGTGCTCTCGACTTACGACGGGAAACTCAGGGACCCGCTCTGGTGGACTCAGGAAAGGCCAGTCCCCATGCGAGTTCCTCGGGGGCCTCTCGGGATTCCTCTCCCATCGATGCCGGGGCCTAAGAACTTGTGTGGAGTCGGGGCCGGAACCTGAGGTTTCCTCTCCAGTGCTGACATGGATCTTGGGGTACTTCTGGAGTCTCCCCAGGGGAGTCAGTCCTCGTCTCGAATGCGGGCATGCACTTGCGCTTTCCTCCAGAGCGGTAGCAGCCGTGTCACGCAGTCCGCCGCGTGGATCAAAGGATCTATGGTTTTCCCTCGAGTCTTTCCCACGAGCCTTTCCCACGAGGCTTTCCCACAGGGCTGTCCCACTTGCACACGTGGTGGGAGTCGATCCTCGGCGTGAACGTCAAGGCAGTGCAGGGAAAACAGGTTCCTCTGGAATGGACTGACACAGCTGGGGGACTCTTGGAATGGTGTCACGACCCTGGAGTTCCTCTCGCCTTTCCTGTGGAGAGCGCCTCCTCTTGAGATGCGACGGGAACGCCGGGAATTCTTTCCCTACGAAACAGGGAAAGGATCCCTCATCTCGAGCTAGGAGGCGAAAACGGGGCTCCCCTGGATGTGTGCGGGACCCCACGTGCTTCCTCTCGAGTGGAGACGGGTATGTCGGGGAACTTCTTGAGTTGCAGCAAGGGTATGAAGGACCCTTTGGAAGTTCCAGTGGTTAGATGTGATTGGCCTCGAGAAGCCTCAGCGGAAATGGGCCTCATCTCGCCTGGAGGGCAAAACCTCCTGGATTTTCTCGAGTTGCGGCAGGTGCTCTCGACTTACGACGGGGACCTCAGGGACCCGCTCTGGTGGCCTCAGGAAAGGCCAGTCCCCATGCGAGTTCCTCGGGGGCCTCTCGGGATTCCTCTCCCGTCGATGCCGGGGCCTAAGACCTTGTGTGGAGTCGGGGCCGGAACCTGAGGATTCCTCTCCAGTGCTGACATGGATCTTGGGGTACTTCTGGAGTCTCCCCAGGGGAGTCAGTCCTCGTCTCGAATGCGGGCATGCACTTGCGCTTTCCTCCAGAGCGGTAGCAGCCGTGTCACGCAGTCCGCCGCGTGGATCAAAGGATCTATGGTTTTCCCTCGAGTCTTTCCCACGAGCCTTTCCCACGAGGCTTTCCCACAGGGCTGTCCCACGTGCACACGTGGTGGGAGTCGATCCTCGGCTTGAACGTCAAGGCAGTGCAGGGAAAACAGGTTCCTCTGGAATGGACTGACACATCTGGGGGACTCTTGGAATGGTGTCACGACCCTGGAGTTCCTCTCGCCTTTCCTGTGGAAAGCACCTCCTCTTGAGATGCGTCGGGAACGCCGGGAATTCTTTCCCTACGAAACAGGGAAAGGATCCCTCATCTCGAGCTAGGAGGCGAAACGGGGCTCCCCTGGATGTGTGCGGGACACCACGTGCTTCCTCTCGAGTGCAGACGGGTATGTCGTGGAACTTCTTGAGTTGCAGCAAGGGTGTGAAGGACCCTTTGGAAGTTCCAGTGGTTAGACGTGATTGGCCTCGAGAAGCCTCAGCGGAAATCGGCCTCATCTCGCCTGGAGGGCAAAACCTCCTGGATTTTCTCGAGTTGCGGCAGGTGCTCTCGACTTACGACGGGGACCTCAGGGACCCGCTCTGGTGGCCTCAGGAAAGGCCAGTCCCCATGCGAGTTCCTCGGGGGCCTCTCGGGATTCCTCTCCCGTCGATGCCGGGGCCTAAGACCTTGTGTGGAGTCGGGGCCGGAACCTGAGGATTCCTCTCCAGTGCTGACATGGATCTTGGGGTACTTCTGGAGTCTCCCCAGGGGAGTCAGTCCTCGTCTCGAATGCGGGCATGCACTTGCGCTTTCCTCCAGAGCGGTAGCAGCAGTGTCACGCAGTCCGCCGCGTGCATCAAAGGATCTATGGTTTTCCCTCGAGTCTTTCCCACGAGGCTTTCCCACGAGGCTTTCCCACAGGGCTGTCCCACGTGCACACGTGTTGGGAGTCGATCCTCGGCTTGAACGTCAAGGCAGTGCAGGGAAAACAGGTTCCTCTGGAATGGACTGACACATCTGGGGGACTCTTGGAATGGTGGCACTACCCTGGAGTTCCTCTCGCCTTTCCTGTGGAGAGCGCCTCCTCTTGAGATGCGACGGGAACGCCGGGAATTCTTTCCCTACGAAACAGGGAAAGGATCCCTCATCTCGAGCTAGGAGGCGGAAACGGGGCTCCCCTGGATGTGTGCGGGACCCCACGTGCTTCCTCTCGAGTGCAGACGGGTATGTCGGGGAACTTCTTGAGTTGCAGCAAGGGTATGAAGGACCCTTTGGAAGTTCCAGTGGTTAGATGTGATTGGCCTCGAGAAGCCTCAGCGGAAATGGGCCTCATCTCGCCTGGAGGGGAAAACCTCCTCGATTTTCTCGAGTTGCGGCAGGTGCTCTCGACTTACGACGGGGACCTCAGGGACCCGCTCTGGTGGCCTCAGGTAAGGCCAGTCCCCATACGAGTTCCTCGGGGGCCTCTCGGGATTCCTCTCCCGTCGATGCCGGGGCCTAAGACCTTGTGTGGAGTCGGGGCCGGAACCTGAGGATTCCTCTCCAGTGCTGACATGGATCTTGGGGTACTTCTGGAGTCTCCCCAGGGGAGTCAGTCCTCGTCTCGAATGCGGGCATGCACTTGCGCTTTCCTCCAGAGCGGTAGCAGCAGTGTCACGCAGTCCGCCGCGTGGATCAAAGGATCTATGGTTTTCCCTCGAGTCTTTCCCACGAGGCTTTCCCACGAGGCTTTCCCACAGGGCTGTCCCACGTGCACACGTGGTGGGAGTCGATCCTCGGCTTGAACGTCAAGCTAGTGCAGGGAAAACAGGTCCCTCTGGAATGGACTGACACATCTGGGGGACTCTTGGAAAGGTGGCACGACCCTGGAGTTCCTATCGCCTTTCCTGTGGAGAGGGCCTCCTCTTGAGATGCGACGGGAACGCCGGGAATTCTTTCCCTACGAAACAGGGAAAGGATCCCTCATCTCGAGCTAGGAGGCGGAAACGGGGCTCCCCTGGATGTGTGCGGGACACCACGTGCTTCCTCTCGAGTGGAGACGGGTATGTCGGGGAACTTCTTGAGTTGCAGCAATGGTGTGAAGGACCCTTTGGAAGTTCCAGTGGTTAGATGTGATTGGCCTCGAGATGCCTCAGCGGAAATGGGCCTCATCTCGCCTGGAGGGCAAAACCTCCTGGATTTTCTCGAGTTGCGGCAGGTGTTCTTGACTTACGACGGGAAACTCAGGGACCCGCTCTGGTGGCCTCAGGAAAGGCCAGTCCCCATGCGAGTTCCTCGGGGGCCTCTCGGGATTCCTCTCCCATCGATGCCGGGGCCTAAGAACTTGTGTGGAGTCGGGGCCGGAACCTGAGGATTCCTCTCCAGTGCTGACATGGATCTTGGGGTACTTCTGGAGTCTCCCCAGGGGAGTCAGTCCTCGTCTCGAATGCGGGCATGCACTTGCGCTTTCCTCCAGAGCGGTAGCAGCCGTGTCACGCAGTCCGCCGCGTGGATCAAAGGATGTATGGTTTTCCCTCGAGTCTTTCCCACGAGCCTTTCCCACGAGGCTTTCCCACAGGGCTGTCCCACGTGCACACGTGGTGGGAGTCGATCCTCGGCTTGAACGTCAAGGCAGTGCAGGGAAAACAGGTTCCTCTGGAATGGACTGACACATCTGGGGGACTCTTGGAATGGTGTCACGACCCTGGAGTTCCTCTCGCCTTTCCTGTGGAAAGCGCCTCCTCTTGAGATGCGTCGGGAACGCCGGGAATTCTTTCCCTACGAAACAGGGAAAGGATCCCTCATCTCGAGCTAGGAGGCGAAACGGGGCTCCCCTGGATGTGTGCGGGACACCACGTGCTTCCTCTCGAGTGGAGACGGGTATGTCGGGGAACTTCTTGAGTTGCAGCAAGGGTGTGAAGGACCCTTTGGAAGTGCCAGTGGTTAGACGTGATTAGCCTCGAGAAGCCTCAGCGGAAATGGGCCTCATCTCGCCTGGAGGGCAAAACCTCGTGGATTTTCTCGAGTTGCGGCAGGTGCTCTCGACTTACAACGGGGACCTCAGGGACCCGCTCTGGTGGCCTCAGGAAAGGCCAGTCCCCATGCGAGTTCCTCGGGGGCCTCTCGGGATTCCTCTCCCGTCGATCCCGGGGCCTAAGACCTTGTGTGGAGTCGGGGCCGGGACCTGAGGATTCCTCTCCAGTGCTGACATGGATCTTGGGGTACTTCTGGAGTCTCCCCAGGGGAGTCAGTCCTCGTCTCGAATGCGGGCATGCACTTGCGCTTTCCTCCAGAGCGGTAGCAGCAGTGTCACGCAGTCCGCCGCGTGCATCAAAGGATCTATGGTTTTCCCTCGAGTCTTTCCCACGAGGCTTTCCCACGAGGCTTTCCCACAGGGCTGTCCCACGTGCACACGTGGTGGGAGTCGATCCTCGGCTTGAACGTCAAGGCAGTGCAGGGAAAACAGGTTCCTCTGGAATGGACTGACACATCTGGGGGACTCTTGGAATGGTGGCACGACCCTGGAGTTCCTCTCGCCTTTCCTGTGGAGAGCGCCTCCTCTTGAGATGCGACGGGAACGCCGGGAATTCTTTCCCTACGAAACAGGGAAAGGATCCCTCATCTCGAGCTAGGAGGCGGAAACGGGGCTCCCCTGGATGTGTGCGGGACCCCACGTGCTTCCTCTCGAGTGCAGACGGGTATGTCGGGGAACTTCTTCAGTTGCAGCAAGGGTATGAAGGACCCTTTGGAAGTTCCAGTGGTTAGATGTGATTGGCCTCGAGAAGCCTCAGCGGAAATGGGCCTCATCTCGCCTGGAGGGCAAAACCTCCTGGATTTTCTCGAGTTGCGGCAGGTGCTCTCGACTTACGACGGGGACCTCAGGGACCCGCTCTGGTGGCCTCAGGAAAGGTCAGTCCCCATGCGAGTTCCACGGGGGCCTCTCGGGATTCCTCTCCCGTCGATGCCGGGGCCTAAGACCTTGTGGGGAGTCGGGGCCGGAACCTGAGGATTCCTCTCCAGTGCTGACATGGATCTTGGGGTACTTCTGGAGTCTCCCCAGGGGAGTCAGTCCTCGTCTCGAATGCGGGCATGCACTTGCGCTTTCCTCCAGAGCGGTAGCAGCAGTGTCACGCAGTCCGCCGCGTGGATCAAAGGATCTATGGTTTTCCCTCGAGTCTTTCCCACGAGGCTTTCCCACGAGGCTTTCCCACAGGGCTGTCCCACGTGCACACGTGGTGGGAGTCGATCCTCGGCTTGAACGTCAAGGCAGTGCAGGGAAAACAGGTTCCTCTGGAATGGACTGACACATCTGGGGGACTCTTGGAATGATGTCTCGACCCTGGAGTTCCTCTCGCCTTTCCTGTGGAGAGCGCCTCCTCTTGAGATGCGACGGGAACGCCGGGAATTCTTTCCCTACGAAACAGGGAAAGGATCCCTCATCTCGAGCTAGGAGGCGGAAACGGGGCTCCCCTGGATGTTTGCGGGAACCCACGTGCTTCCTCTCGAGTGGATACGGGTATGTCGGGGAACTTCTTGAGTTGCAGCAATGGTGTGAAGGACCCTTTGGAAGTTCCAGTGGTTAGATGTGATTGGCCTCGAGAAGCCTCAGCGGAAATGGGCCTCATCTCGCCTGGAGGGCAAAACCTCCTGGATTTTCTCGAGTTGCGGCAGGTGCTCTCGACTTACGACGGGGACCTCAGGGACCCGCTCTGGTGGCCTCAGGAAAGGCCAGTCCCCATGCGAGTTCCTCGGGGGCCTCTCGGGATTCCTCTTCCGTCGATGCCGGGGCCTAAGACCTTGTGTGGAGTCGGGGCCGGAACCTGAGGATTCCTCTCCAGTGCTGACATGGATCTTGGGGTACTTCTGGAGTCTCCCCAGGGGAGTCAGTCCTCGTCTCGAATGCGGGCATGCACTTGCGCTTTCCTCCAGAGCGGTAGCAGCAGTGTCACGCAGTCTGCCGCGTGGATCAAAGGATCTATGGTTTTCCCTCGAGTCTTTCCCACGAGGCTTTCCCACGAGGCTTTCCCACAGGGCTGTCCCACGTGCACACGTGGTGGGAGTCGATCCTCGGCTTGAACGTCAAGCTAGTGCAGGGAAAACAGGTCCCTCTGGAATGGACTGACACATCTGGGGGACTCTTGGAATGGTCGCACGACCCTGGAGTTCCTCTCGCCTTTCCTGTGGAGAGGGCCTCCTCTTGAGATGCGACGGGAACGCCGGGAATTCTTTCCCTACAAAACAGGGAAAGGATCCCTCATCTCGAGCTAGGAGGCGGAAACGGGGCTCCCCTGGATGTGTGCGGGACACCACGTGCTTCCTCTCGAGTGGAGACGGGTATGTCGGGGAACTTCTTGAGTTGCAGCAAGGGTGTGAAGGACCCTTTGGAAGTTCCAGTGGTTAGATGTGATTGGCCTCGAGATGCCTCAGCGGAAATGGGCCTCATCTCGCCTGGAGGGCAAAACCTCCTGGATTTTCTCGAGTTGCGGCAGGTGCTCTCGACTTACGACGGGGACCTCAGGGACCCGCTCTGGTGGCCTCAGGAAAGGCCAGTCCCCATGCGAGTTCCTCGGGGGCCTCTCGGGATTCCTCTCCCATCGATGCCGGGGCCTAAGAACTTGTGTGGAGTCGGGGCCGGAACCTGAGGATTCCTCTCCAGTGCTGACATGGATCTTGGGGTACTTCTGGAGTCTCCCCAGGGGAGTCAGTCCTCGTCTCGAATGCGGGCATGCACTTGCGCTTTCCTCCAGAGCGGTAGCAGCCGTGTCACGCAGTCCGCCGCGTGGATCAAAGGATCTATGGTTTTCCCTCGAGTCTTTCCCACGAGCCTTTCCCACGAGGCTTTCCCACAGGGCTGTCCCACGTGCACACGTGGTGGGAGTCGATCCTCGGCTTGAACGTCAAGGCAGTGCAGGGAAAACAGGTTCCTCTGGAATGGACTGACACATCTGGGGGACTCTTGGAATGGTGTCACGACCCTGGAGTTCCTCTCGCCTTTCCTGTGGAAAGCGCCTCCTCTTGAGATGCGTCGGGAACGCCGGGAATTCTTTCCCTTCGAAACAGGGAAAGGATCCCTCATCTCGAGCTAGGAGGCGAAACGGGGCTCCCCTGGATGTGTGCGGGACACCACGTGCTTCCTCTCGAGTGCAGACGGGTATGTCGGGGAACTTCTTGAGTTGCAGCAAGGGTGTGAAGGACCCTTTGGAAGTTCCAGTGGTTAGACGTGATTGGCCTCGAGAAGCCTCAGCGGAAATCGGCCTCATCTCGCCTGGAGGGCAAAACCTCCTGGATTTTCTCGAGTTGCGGCAGGTGCTCTCGACTTACGACGGGGACCTCAGGGACCCGCTCTGGTGGCCTCAGGAAAGGCCAGTCCCCATGCGAGTTCCTCGGGGGCCTCTCGGGATTCCTCTCCCGTCGATGCCGGGGCCTAAGACCTTGTGTGGAGTCGGGGCCGGAACCTGAGGATTCCTCTCCAGTGCTGACATGGATCTTGGGGTACTTCTGGAGTCTCCCCAGGGGAGTCAGTCCTCGTCTCGAATGCGGGCATGCACTTGCGCTTTCCTCCAGAGCGGTAGCAGCAGTGTCACGCAGTCCGCCGCGTGCATCAAAGGATCTATGGTTTTCCCTCGAGTCCTTCCCACGAGGCTTTCCCACGAGGCTTTCCCACAGGGCTGTCCCACGTGCACACATGGTGGGAGTCGATCCTCGGCTTGAACGTCAAGGCAGTGCAAGGAAAACAGGTTCCTCTGGAATGGACTGACACATCTGGGGGACTCTTGGAATGGTGGCACGACCCTGGAGTTCCTCTCGCCTTTCCTGTGGAGAGCGCCTCCTCTTGAGATGCGACGGGAACGCCGGGAATTCTTTCCCTACGAAACAGGGAAAGGATCCCTCATCTCGAGCTAGGAGGCGGAAACGGGGCTCCCCTGGATGTGTGCGGGACCCCACGTGCTTCCTCTCGAGTGCAGACGGGTATGTCGGGGAACTTCTTGAGTTGCAGCAATGGTATGAAGGACCCTTTGGAAGTTCCAGTGGTTAGATGTGATTGGCCTCGAGAAGCCTCAGCGGAAATGGGCCTCATCTCGCCTGGAGGGCAAAACCTCCTGGATTTTCTCGAGTTGCGGCAGGTGCTCTCGACTTACGACGGGGACCTCAGGGACCCGCTCTGGTGGCCTCAGGAAAGGCCAGTCCCCATGCGAGTTCCTCGGGGGCCTCTCGGGATTCCTCTCCCGTCGATGCCGGGGCCTAAGACCTTGTGTGGAGTCGGGGCCGGAACCTGAGGATTCCTCTCCAGTGCTGACATGGATCTTGGGGTACTTCTGGAGTCTCCCCAGGGGAGTCAGTCCTCGTCTCGAATGCGGGCATGCACTTGCGCTTTCCTCCAGAGCGGTAGCAGCAGTGTCACGCAGTCCGCCGCGTGGATCAAAGGATCTATGGTTTTCCCTCGAGTCTTTCCCACGAGGCTTTCCCACGAGGCTTTCCCACAGGGCTGTCCCACGTGCACACGTGGTGGGAGTCGATCCTCGGCTTGAACGTCAAGCTAGTGCAGGGAAAACAGGTCCCTCTGGAATGGACTGACACATCTGGGGGACTCTTGGAATGGTGGCACGACCCTGGAGTTCCTATCGCCTTTCCTGTGGAGAGGGCCTCCTCTTGAGATGCGACGGGAACGCCGGGAATTCTTTCCCTACGAAACAGGGAAAGGATCCCTCATCTCGAGCTAGGAGGCGGAAACGGGGCTCCCCTGGATGTGTGCGGGACACCACGTGCTTCCTCTCGAGTGGAGACGGGTATGTCGGGGAACTTCTTGAGTTGCAGCAATGGTGTGAAGGACCCTTTGGAAGTTCCAGTGGTTAGATGTGATTGGCCTCGAGATGCCTCAGCGGAAATGGGCCTCATCTCGCCTGGAGGGCAAAACCTCCTGGATTTTCTCGAGTTGCGGCAGGTGTTCTCGACTTACGACGGGAAACTCAGGGACCCGCTCTGGTGGCCTCAGGAAAGGCCAGTCCCCATGCGAGTTCCTCGGGGGCCTCTCGGGATTCCTCTCCCATCGATGCCGGGGCCTAAGAACTTGTGTGGAGTCGGGGCCGGAACCTGAGGATTCCTCTCCAGTGCTGACATGGATCTTGGGGTACTTCTGGAGTCTCCCCAGGGGAGTCAGTCCTCGTCTCGAATGCGGGCATGCACTTGCGCTTTCCTCCAGAGCGGTAGCAGCCGTGTCACGCAGTCCGCCGCGTGGATCAAAGGATGTATGGTTTTCCCTCGAGTCTTTCCCACGAGCCTTTCCCACGAGGCTTTCCCACAGGGCTGTCCCACGTGCACACGTGGTGGGAGTCGATCCTCGGCTTGAACGTCAAGGCAGTGCAGGGAAAACAGGTTCCTCTGGAATGGACTGACACATCTGGGGGACTCTTGGAATGGTGTCACGACCCTGGAGTTCCTCTCGCCTTTCCTGTGGAAAGCGCCTCCTCTTGAGATGCGTCGGGAACGCCGGGAATTCTTTCCCTACGAAACAGGGAAAGGATCCCTCATCTCGAGCTAGGAGGCGAAACGGGGCTCCCCTGGATGTGTGCGGGACACCACGTGCTTCCTCTCGAGTGGAGACGGGTATGTCGGGGAACTTCTTGAGTTGCAGCAAGGGTGTGAAGGACCCTTTGGAAGTTCCAGTGGTTAGACGTGATTGGCCTCGAGAAGCCTCAGCGGAAATGGGCCTCATCTCGCCTGGAGGGCAAAACCTCCTGGATTTTCTCGAGTTGCGGCAGGTGCCCTCGACTTACGACGGGGACCTCAGGGACCCGCTCTGGTGGCCTCAGGAAAGGCCAGTCCCCATGCGAGTTCCTCGGGGGCCTCTCGGGATTCCTCTCCCTTCGATGCCGGGGCCTAAGACCTTGTGTGGAGTCGGGGCCGGAACCTGAGGATTCCTCTCCAGTGCTGACATGGATCTTGGGGTACTTCTGGAGTCTCCCCAGGGGAGTCAGTCCTCGTCTCGAATGCGGGCATGCACTTGCGCTTTCCTCCAGAGCGGTAGCAGCAGTGTCACGCAGTCCGCCGCGTGGATCAAAGGATCTATGGTTTTCCCTCGAGTCTTTCCCACGAGGCTTTCCCACGAGGCTTTCCCACAGGGCTGTCCCACGTGCACACGTGGTGGGAGTCGATCCTCGGCTTGAACGTCAAGGCAGTGCAGGGAAAACAGGTTCCTCTGGAATGGACTGACACATCTGGGGGACTCTTGGAATGGTGTCACGACCCTGGAGTTCCTCTCGCCTTTCCTGTGGAGAGCGCCTCCTCTTGAGATGCGACGGGAACGCCGGGAATTCTTTCCCTACGAAACAGGGAAAGGATCCCTCATCTCGAGCTAGGAGGCGGAAACGGGGCTCCCCTGGATGTGTGCGGGACCCCACGTGCTTCCTCTCGAGTGGAGACGGGTATGTCGGGGAACTTCTTGAGTTGCAGCAAGGGTATGAAGGACCCTTTGGAAGTTCCAGTGGTTAGATGTGATTGGCCTCGAGAAGCCTCAGCGGAAATGGGCCTCATCTCGCCTGGAGGGCAAAACCTCCTGGATTTTCTCGAGTTGCGGCAGGTGCTCTCGACTTACGACGGGGACCTCAGGGACCCGCTCTGGTGGCCTCAGGAAAGGCCAGTCCCCATGCGAGTTCATCGGGGGCCTCTCGGGATTCCTCTCCCGTCGATGCCGGGGCCTAAGACCTTGTGTGGAGTCGGGGCCGGAACCTGAGGATTCCTCTCCAGTGCTGACATGGATCTTGGGGTACTTCTGGAGTCTCCCCAGGGGAGTCAGTCCTCGTCTCGAATGCGGGCATGCACTTGCGCTTTCCTCCAGAGCGGTAGCAGCAGTGTCACGCAGTCCGCCGCGTGGATCAAAGGATCTATGGTTTTCCCTCGAGTTTTTCCCACGAGGCTTTCCCACGAGGCTTTCCCACAGGGCTGTCCCACGTGCACACGTGGTGGGAGTCGATCCTCGGCTTGAACGTCAAGCTAGTGCAGGGAAAACAGGTCCCTCTGGAATGGACTGACACATCTGGGGGACTCTTGGAATGGTGGCACGACCCTGGAGTTCCTCTCGCCTTTCCTGTGGAGAGGGCCTCCTCTTGAGATGCGACGGGAACGCCGGGAATTCTTTCCCTACGAAACAGGGAAAGGATCCCTCATCTCGAGCTAGGAGGCGGAAACGGGGCTCCCCTGGATGTGTGCGGGACCCCACGTGCTTCCTCTCGAGTGGAGACGGGTATGTCGGGGAACTTCTTGAGTTGCAGCAATGGTGTGAAGGACCCTTTGGAAGTTCCAGTGGTTAGATGTGATTGGCCTCGAGATGCCTCAGCGGAAATGGGCCTCATCTCGCCTGGAGGGCAAAACCTCCTGGATTTTCTCGAGTTGCGGCAGGTGCTCTCGACTTACGACGGGAAACTCAGGGACCCGCTCTGGTGGACTCAGGAAAGGCCAGTCCCCATGCGAGTTCCTCGGGGGCCTCTCGGGATTCCTCTCCCATCGATGCCGGGGCCTAAGAACTTGTGTGGAGTCGGGGCCGGAACCTGAGGTTTCCTCTCCAGTGCTGACATGGATCTTGGGGTACTTCTGGAGTCTCCCCAGGGGAGTCAGTCCTCGTCTCGAATGCGGGCATGCACGTGCGCTTTCCTCCAGAGCGGTAGCAGCCGTGTCACGCAGTCCGCCGCGTGGATCAAAGGATCTATGGTTTTCCCTCGAGTCTTTCCCACGAGCCTTTCCCACGAGGCTTTCCCACAGGGCTGTCCCACTTGCACACGTGGTGGGAGTCGATCCTCGGCTTGAACGTCAAGGCAGTGCAGGGAAAACAGGTTCCTCTGGAATGGACTGACACAGCTGGGGGACTCTTGGAATGGTGTCACGACCCTGGAGTTCCTCTCGCCTTTCCTGTGGAGAGCGCCTCCTCTTGAGATGCGACGGGAACGCCGGGAATTCTTTCCCTACGAAACAGGGAAAGGATCCCTCATCTCGAGCTAGGAGGCGAAAACGGGGCTCCCCTGGATGTGTGCGGGACCCCACGTGCTTCCTCTCGAGTGGAGACGGGTATGTCGGGGAACTTCTTGAGTTGCAGCAAGGGTATGAAGGACCCTTTGGAAGTTCCAGTGGTTAGATGTGATTGGCCTCGAGAAGCCTCAGCGGAAATGGGCCTCATCTCGCCTGGAGGGCAAAACCTCCTGGATTTTCTCGAGTTGCGGCAGGTGCTCTCGACTTACGACGGGGACCTCAGGGACCCGCTCTGGTGGCCTCAGGAAAGGCCAGTCCCCATGCGAGTTCCTCGGGGGCCTCTCGGGATTCCTCTCCCGTCGATGCCGGGGCCTAAGACCTTGTGTGGAGTCGGGGCCGGAACCTGAGGATTCCTCTCCAGTGCTGACATGGATCTTGGGGTACTTCTGGAGTCTCCCCAGGGGAGTCAGTCCTCGTCTCGAATGCGGGCATGCACTTGCGCTTTCCTCCAGAGCGGTAGCAGCCGTGTCACGCAGTCCGCCGCGTGGATCAAAGGATCTATGGTTTTCCCTCGAGTCTTTCCCACGAGCCTTTCCCACGAGGCTTTCCCACAGGGCTGTCCCACGTGCACACGTGGTGGGAGTCGATCCTCGGCTTGAACGTCAAGGCAGTGCAGGGAAAACAGGTTCCTCTGGAATGGACTGACACATCTGGGGGACTCTTGGAATGGTGTCACGACCCTGGAGTTCCTCTCGCCTTTCCTGTGGAAAGCGCCTCCTCTTGAGATGCGTCGGGAACGCCGGGAATTCTTTCCCTACGAAACAGGGAAAGGATCCCTCATCTCGAGCTAGGAGGCGAAACGGGGCTCCCCTGGATGTGTGCGGGACACCACGTGCTTCCTCTCGAGTGCAGACGGGTATGTCGTGGAACTTCTTGAGTTGCAGCAAGGGTGTGAAGGACCCTTTGGAAGTTCCAGTGGTTAGACGTGATTGGCCTCGAGAAGCCTCAGCGGAAATCGGCCTCATCTCGCCTGGAGGGCAAAACCTCCTGGATTTTCTCGAGTTGCGGCAGGTGCTCTCGACTTACGACGGGGACCTCAGGGACCCGCTCTGGTGGCCTCAGGAAAGGCCAGTCCCCATGCGAGTTCCTCGGGGGCCTCTCGGGATTCCTCTCCCGTCGATGCCGGGGCCTAAGACCTTGTGTGGAGTCGGGGCCGGAACCTGAGGATTCCTCTCCAGTGCTGACATGGATCTTGGGGTACTTCTGGAGTCTCCCCAGGGGAGTCAGTCCTCGTCTCGAATGCGGGCATGCACTTGCGCTTTCCTCCAGAGCGGTAGCAGCAGTGTCACGCAGTCCGCCGCGTGCATCAAAGGATCTATGGTTTTCCCTCGAGTCTTTCCCACGAGGCTTTCCCACGAGGCTTTCCCACAGGGCTGTCCCACGTGCACACGTGTTGGGAGTCGATCCTCGGCTTGAACGTCAAGGCAGTGCAGGGAAAACAGGTTCCTCTGGAATGGACTGACACATCTGGGGGACTCTTGGAATGGTGGCACTACCCTGGAGTTCCTCTCGCCTTTCCTGTGGAGAGCGCCTCCTCTTGAGATGCGACGGGAACGCCGGGAATTCTTTCCCTACGAAACAGGGAAAGGATCCCTCATCTCGAGCTAGGAGGCGGAAACGGGGCTCCCCTGGATGTGTGCGGGACCCCACGTGCTTCCTCTCGAGTGCAGACGGGTATGTCGGGGAACTTCTTGAGTTGCAGCAAGGGTATGAAGGACCCTTTGGAAGTTCCAGTGGTTAGATGTGATTGGCCTCGAGAAGCCTCAGCGGAAATGGGCCTCATCTCGCCTGGAGGGGAAAACCTCCTCGATTTTCTCGAGTTGCGGCAGGTGCTCTCGACTTACGACGGGGACCTCAGGGACCCGCTCTGGTGGCCTCAGGTAAGGCCAGTCCCCATACGAGTTCCTCGGGGGCCTCTCGGGATTCCTCTCCCGTCGATGCCGGGGCCTAAGACCTTGTGTGGAGTCGGGGCCGGAACCTGAGGATTCCTCTCCAGTGCTGACATGGATCTTGGGGTACTTCTGGAGTCTCCCCAGGGGAGTCAGTCCTCGTCTCGAATGCGGGCATGCACTTGCGCTTTCCTCCAGAGCGGTAGCAGCAGTGTCACGCAGTCCGCCGCGTGGATCAAAGGATCTATGGTTTTCCCTCGAGTCTTTCCCACGAGGCTTTCCCACGAGGCTTTCCCACAGGGCTGTCCCACGTGCACACGTGGTGGGAGTCGATCCTCGGCTTGAACGTCAAGCTAGTGTAGGGAAAACAGGTCCCTCTGGAATGGACTGACACATCTGGGGGACTCTTGGAAAGGTGGCACGACCCTGGAGTTCCTATCGCCTTTCCTGTGGAGAGGGCCTCCTCTTGAGATGCGACGGGAACGCCGGGAATTCTTTCCCTACGAAACAGGGAAAGGATCCCTCATCTCGAGCTAGGAGGCGGAAACGGGGCTCCCCTGGATGTGTGCGGGACACCACGTGCTTCCTCTCGAGTGGAGACGGGTATGTCGGGGAACTTCTTGAGTTGCAGCAATGGTGTGAAGGACCCTTTGGAAGTTCCAGTGGTTAGATGTGATTGGCCTCGAGATGCCTCAGCGGAAATGGGCCTCATCTCGCCTGGAGGGCAAAACCTCCTGGATTTTCTCGAGTTGCGGCAGGTGTTCTTGACTTACGACGGGAAACTCAGGGACCCGCTCTGGTGGCCTCAGGAAAGGCCAGTCCCCATGCGAGTTCCTCGGGGGCCTCTCGGGATTCCTCTCCCATCGATGCCGGGGCCTAAGAACTTGTGTGGAGTCGGGGCCGGAACCTGAGGATTCCTCTCCAGTGCTGACATGGATCTTGGGGTACTTCTGGAGTCTCCCCAGGGGAGTCAGTCCTCGTCTCGAATGCGGGCATGCACTTGCGCTTTCCTCCAGAGCGGTAGCAGCCGTGTCACGCAGTCCGCCGCGTGGATCAAAGGATGTATGGTTTTCCCTCGAGTCTTTCCCACGAGCCTTTCCCACGAGGCTTTCCCACAGGGCTGTCCCACGTGCACACGTGGTGGGAGTCGATCCTCGGCTTGAACGTCAAGGCAGTGCAGGGAAAACAGGTTCCTCTGGAATGGACTGACACATCTGGGGGACTCTTGGAATGGTGTCACGACCCTGGAGTTCCTCTCGCCTTTCCTGTGGAAAGCGCCTCCTCTTGAGATGCGTCGGGAACGCCGGGAATTCTTTCCCTACGAAACAGGGAAAGGATCCCTCATCTCGAGCTAGGAGGCGAAACGGGGCTCCCCTGGATGTGTGCGGGACACCACGTGCTTCCTCTCGAGTGGAGACGGGTATGTCGGGGAACTTCTTGAGTTGCAGCAAGGGTGTGAAGGACCCTTTGGAAGTTCCAGTGGTTAGACGTGATTGGCCTCGAGAAGCCTCAGCGGAAATGGGCCTCATCTCGCCTGGAGGGCAAAACCTCCTGGATTTTCTCGAGTTGCGGCAGGTGCTCTCGACTTACGACGGGGACCTCAGGGACCCGCTCTGGTGGCCTCAGGAAAGGCCAGTCCCCATGCGAGTTCCTCGGGGGCCTCTCGGGATTCCTCTCCCTTCGATGCCGGGGCCTAAGACCTTGTGTGGAGTCGGGGCCGGAACCTGAGGATTCCTCTCCAGTGCTGACATGGATCTTGGGGTACTTCTGGAGTCTCCCCAGGGGAGTCAGTCCTCGTCTCGAATGCGTGCATGCACTTGCGCTTTCCTCCAGAGCGGTAGCAGCAGTGTCACGCAGTCCGCCGCGTGGATCAAAGGATCTATGGTTTTCCCTCGAGTCTTTCCCACGAGGCTTTCCCACGAGGCTTTCCCACAGGGCTGTCCCACGTGCACACGTGGTGGGAGTCGATCCTCGGCTTGAACGTCAAGGCAGTGCAGGGAAAACAGGTTCCTCTGGAATGGACTGACACATCTGGGGGACTCTTGGAATGGTGTCACGACCCTGGAGTTCCTCTCGCCTTTCCTGTGGAGAGCGCCTCCTCTTGAGATGCGACGGGAACGCCGGGAATTCTTTCCCTACGAAACAGGGAAAGGATCCCTCATCTCGAGCTAGGAGGCGGAAACGGGGCTCCCCTGGATGTGTGCGGGACCCCACGTGCTTCCTCTCGAGTGGAGACGGGTATGTCGGGGAACTTCTTGAGTTGCAGCAAGGGTATGAAGGACCCTTTGGAAGTTCCAGTGGTTAGATGTGATTGGCCTCGAGAAGCCTCAGCGGAAATGGGCCTCATCTCGCCTGGAGGGCAAAACCTCCTGGATTTTCTCGAGTTGCGGCAGGTGCTCTCGACTTACGACGGGGACCTCAGGGACCCGCTCTGGTGGCCTCAGGAAAGGCCAGTCCCCATGCGAGTTCCTCGGGGGCCTCTCGGGATTCCTCTCCCGTCGATGCCGGGGCCTAAGACCTTGTGTGGAGTCGGGGCCGGAACCTGAGGATTCCTCTCCAGTGCTGACATGGATCTTGGGGTACTTCTGGAGTCTCCCCAGGGGAGTCAGTCCTCGTCTCGAATGCGGGCATGCACTTGCGCTTTCCTCCAGAGCGGTAGCAGCAGTGTCACGCAGTCCGCCGCGTGGATCAAAGGATCTATGGTTTTCCCTCGAGTGTTTCCCACGAGGCTTTCCCACGAGGCTTTTGCCACAGGGCTGTTCCACGTGCACACGTGGTGGGAGTCGATCCTCGGCTTGAACGTCAAGCTAGTGCAGGGAAAACAGGTCCCTCTGGAATGGACTGACACATCTGGGGGACTCTTGGAATGGTGGCACGACCCTGGAGTTCCTCTCGCCTTTCCTGTGGAGAGGGCCTCCTCTTGAGATGCGTCGGGAACGCCGGGAATTCTTTCCCTACGAAACAGGGAAAGGATCCCTCATCTCGAGCTAGGAGGCGGAAACGGGGCTCCCCTGGATGTGTGCGGGACCCCACTTGCTTCCTCTCGAGTGGAGACGGGTATGTCGGGGAACTTCTTGAGTTGCAGCAATGGTGTGAAGGACCCTTTGGAAGTTCCAGTGGTTAGATGTGATTGGCCTCGAGATGCCTCAGCGGAAATGGGCCTCATCTCGCCTGGAGGGCAAAACCTCCTGGATTTTCTCGAGTTGCGGTAGGTGCTCTCGACTTACGACGGGAAACTCAGGGACCCGCTCTGGTGGACTCAGGAAAGGCCAGTCCCCATGCGAGTTCCTCGGGGGCCTCTCGGGATTCCTCTCCCATCGATGCCGGGGCCTAAGAACTTGTGTGGAGTCGGGGCCGGAACCTGAGGTTTCCTCTCCAGTGCTGACATGGATCTTGGGGTACTTCTGGAGTCTCCCCAGGGGAGTCAGTCCTCGTCTCGAATGCGGGCATGCACTTGCGCTTTCCTCCAGAGCGGTAGCAGCCGTGTCACGCAGTCCGCCGCGTGGATCAAAGGATCTATGGTTTTCCCTCGAGTCTTTCCCACGAGCCTTTCCCACGAGGCTTTCCCACAGGGCTGTCCCACGTGCACACGTGGTGGGAGTCGATCCTCGGCTTGAACGTCAAGGCAGTGCAGGGAAAACAGGTTCCTCTGGAATGGACTGACACATCTGGGGGACTCTTGGAATGGTGTCACGACCCTGGAGTTCCTCTCGCCTTTCCTATGGAGAGCGCCTCCTCTTGAGATGCGACAGGAACGCCGGGAATTCTTTCCCTACGAAACAGGGAAAGGATCCCTCATCTCGAGCTAGGAGGCGAAACGGGGCTCCCCTGGATGTGTGCGGGACACCACGTGCTTCCTCTCGAGTGCAGACGGGTATGTCGGGGAACTTCTTGATTTGCAGCTAGGGTGTGAAGGACCCTTTGGAAGTTCCAGTGGTTATACGTGATTGGCCTCGAGAAGCCTCAGCGGAAATGGGCCTCATCTGGCCTGGAGGGCAAAACCTCCTGGATTTTCTCGAGTTGCGGCAGGTGCTCTCGACTTACGACGGGGACCTCAGGGAACCGCTCTTGTGGCCTCAGGAAAGGCCAGTCCCCATGCGAGTTCCTCGGGTGCCTCTCGGGATTCCTCTCCCGTCGATGCCGGGTCCTAAGACCTTGTGTGGAGTCAGGGCCGGAACCTGAGGATTCCTCTCCAGTGCTGACATGGATCTTGGGGTACTTCTGGAGTCTCCCCAGGGGAGTCAGTCCTCGTCTCGAATGCGGGCATGCACTTGCGCTTTCCTCCAGAGCGGTAGCAGCAGTGTCACGCAGTCCGCTGCGTGGATCAAAGGATCTATGGTTTTCCCTCGAGTCTTTCCCACGAGGCTTTCCCACGAGGCTTTCCCACAGGGCTGTCCCACGTGCACACGTGGTGGGAGTCGATCCTCGGCTTGAACGTCAATGTAGTGCAGGGAAAACAGGTTCCTCTGGAATGGACTGACACATCTGGGGGACTCTTGGAATGGTGGCACGACCCTGGAGTTCCTCTCGCCTTTCCTGTGGAGAGGGCCTCCTCTTGAGATGCGACGGGAACGCCGGGAATTCTTTCCCTATGAAAAAGGGAAAGGATCCCTCATCTCTAGCTAGGAGGCGGAAACGGGGCTCCCCTGGATGTGTGCGGGACCCCACGTGCTTCCTCTCGAGTGGAGACGGGTGTGTCGGGGAACTTCTTGAGTTGCAGCAATGGTGTGAAGGACCCTTTGGAAGTTCCAGTGGTTAGATGTGATTGGCCTCGAGATGCCTCAGCGGAAATGGGCCTCATCTCGCCTGGAGGGCAAAACCTCCTGGATTTTCTCGAGTTGCGGCAGGTGCTCTCGACTTACGACGGGAACCTCAGGGACCCGCTCTGGTGGCCTCAGGAAAGGCCAGTCCCCATGCGAGTTCCTCGGGGGCCTCTCGGGATTCCTCTCCCATCGATGCCGGGACCTAAGAACTTGGGTGGAGTCGGGGCCGGAACCTGAGGATTCCTCTCCAGTGCTGACATGGATCTTGGGGTACTTCTGGAGTCTCCCCAGGGGAGTCAGTCCTCGTCTCGAATGCGGGCATGCACTTGCGCTTTCCTCCAGAGCGGTAGCAGCAGTGTCACGCAGTCTGCCGCGTGGATCAAAGGATCTATGGTTTTCCCTCGAGTCTTTCCCACGAGGCTTTCCCACGAGGCTTTCCCACAGGGCTGTCCCACGTGCACACGTGGTGGGAGTCGATCCTCGGCTTGAACGTCAAGGCAGCGCAGGGAAAACAGGTTCCTCTGGAATGGACTGACACATCTGGGGGACTCTTGGAATGGTGGCACGACCCTGGAGTTCCTCTCGCCTTTCCTGTGGAGAGCGCCTCCTCTTGAGATGCGACGGGAACGCCTGGAATTCTTTCCCTACGAAACAGGGAAAGGATCCCTCATCTCGAGCTAGGAGGCGGAAACGGTGCTCCCCTGGATGTGTGCGGGACCCCACGTGCTTCCTCTCGAGTGCCGACGGGTATGTCGGGGAACTTCTTCAGTTGCAGCAATGGTGTGAAGGACCCTTTGGAAGTTCCAGTGGTTAGATGCGGTTGGCCTCGAGAAGCCTCAGCGGAAATGGGCCTCATCTGGCCTGGAGGGCAAAACCTCCTGGATTTTCTCGAGTTGCGGCAGGTGCTCTCGACTTACGACGGGGACCTCAGGGAACCGCTCTGGTGGCCTCAGGAAAGGCCAGTCCCCATGCGAGTTCCTCGGGGGCCTCTCGGGATTCCTCTCCCGTCTATGCCGGGGCCTAAGACCTTGTGTGGAGTCGGGGCCGGAACCTGAGGATTCCTCTCCAGTGCTGACATGGATCTTGGGGTACTTCTGGAGTCTCCCCAGGGGAGTCAGTCCTCGTCTCGAATGCGGGCATGCACTTGCGCTTTCCTCCAGAGCGGTAGCAGCAGTGTCACGCAGTCCGCCGCGTGGATCAAAGGATCTATGGTTTTCCCTCGAGTCTTTCCCACGAGGCTTTCCCACGAGGCTTTCCCACAGGGCTGTCCCACGTGCACACGTGGTGGGAGTCGATCCTCGGCTTGAACGTCAAGGCAGTGCAGGGAAAACAGGTTCCTCTGGAATGGACTGACACATCTGGGGGACTCTTGGAATGGTGTCACGACCCTGGAGTTCCTCTCGCCTTTCCTGTGGAAAGCGCCTCCTCTTGAGATGCGTCGGGAACGCCGGGAATTCTTTCCCTACGAAACAGGGAAAGGATCCCTCATCTCGAGCTAGGAGGCGAAACGGGGCTCCCCTGGATGTGTGCGGGACACCACGTGCTTCCTCTCAAGTGCAGACGGGTATGTCGGGGAACTTCTTGAGCTGCAGCAAGGGTGTGAAGGACCCTTTGGAAGTTCCAGTGGTTAGACGTGATTGGCCTCGAGAAGCCTCAGCGGAAATCGGCCTCATCTCGCCTGGAGGGCAAAACCTCCTGGATTTTCTCGAGTTGCGGCAGGTGCTCTCGACTTACGACGGGGACCTCAGGGAACCGCTCTGGTGGCCTCAGGAAAGGCCAGTCCCCATGCGAGTTCCTCGGGGGCCTCTCGGGATTCCTCTCCCTTCGATGCCGGGGTCTAAGACCTTGTGTGGAGTCGGGGCCGGAACCTGAGGATTCCTCTCCAGTGCTGACATGGATCTTGGGGTACTTCTGGAGTCTCCCCAGGGGAGTCAGTCCTCGTCTCGAATGCGGGCATGCACTTGCGCTTTCCTCCAGAGCGGTAGCAGCAGTGTCACGCAGTCCGCCGCGTGGATCAAAGGATCTATGGTTTTCCCTCGAGTCTTTCCCACGAGGCTTTCCCACGAGGCTTTCCCACAGGGCTGTCCCACGTGCACACGTGGTGGGAGTCGATCCTCGGCTTGAACGTCAAGGCAGTGCAGGGAAAACAGGTTCCTCTGGAATGGACTGACACATCTGGGGGACTCTTGGAATGGTGTCACGACCCTGGAGTTCCTCTCGCCTTTCCTGTGGAAAGCGCCTCCTCTTGAGATGCGTCGGGAACGCCGGGAATTCTTTCCCTTCGAAACAGGGAAATGATCCCTCATCTCGAGCTAGGAGGCGAAACGGGGCTCCCCTGGATGTGTGCGGGACACCACGTGCTTCCTCTCGAGTGCAGACGGGTATGTCGGGGAACTTCTTGAGTTGCAGCAAGGGTGTGAAGGACCCTTTGGAAGTTCCAGTGGTTAGACGTGATTGGCCTCGAGAAGCCTCAGCTGAAATGGGCCTCAACTCGCCTGGAGGGCAAAACCTCCTGGATTTTCTCGAGTTGCGGCAGGTGGTCTCGACTTACGACGGGGACTTCATGGACCCGCTCTGGTGGCCTCAGGAAAGGCCAGTCCCCATGCGAGTTCCTCGGGGGCCTCTCGGGATTCCTCTCCCTTCGATGCCGGGGCCTCAGACCTTGTGTGGAGTCGGGGCCGGAACCTGAGGATTACTCTCCAGTGCTGACATGGATCTTGGGGTACTTCTGGAGTCTCCCCAGGGGAGTCACTCCTCGTCTCGAATGCGGGAATGCACTTGCGCTTTCCTCCAGAGCGGTAGCAGCAGTGTCACGCAGTCCGCCGCGTGGATCAAAGGATCTATGGTTTTCCCTCGAGTCTTTCCCACGAAGCTTTCCCACGAGGCTTTCCCACAGGGCTGTCCCACGTGCACACGTGGTGGGAGTCGATCCTCGGCTTGAACGTCAAGGCAGTGCAGGGAAAACAGGTTCCTCTGGAATGGACTGACACATCTATGTGACTCTTGGAATGGTGGCACGACCCTGGAGTTCCTCTCGCCTTTCCTGTGGAGAGCGCCTCCTCTTGAGATTCGACGGGAACGCCGGGAAATCTTTCCCTAAGGAGCAGGGAAAGGATCCCTCATCTCGAGCTAGGAGGCGGAAACGGGGCTCCCCTGGATGTGTGCGGGACACCACGTGCTTCCTCTCGAGTGCAGACGGGTATGTCGGGGAACTTCTTGAGTTGCAGCAAGGGTGTGAAGGACCCTTTGGAAGTTCCAGTGGTTAGATGTGATTGGCCTCGAGAAGCCTCAGCGGAAATGGGCCTCATCTCGCCTGGAGGGCAAAACCTCCTGGATTTTCTCGAGTTGCGGCAGGTGCTCTCGACTTACGACGGGGACCTCAGGGACCCGCTCTGGTGGCCTCAGGAAAGGCCAGTCCCCATGCGAGTTCCTCGGGGGCCTCTCGGGATTCCTCTCCCGTCGATGCCGGGGCCTAAGACCTTGTGTGGAGTCGTGGCCGGAACCTGAGGATTCCTCTCCAGTGCTGACATGGATCTTGGGGTACTTCTGGAGTCTCCCCAGGGGAGTCAGTCCTCGTCTCGAATGCGGGCATGCACTTGCGCTTTCCTCCAGAGCGGTAGCAGCAGTGTCACGCAGTCCGCCGCGTGGATCAAAGGATCTATGGTTTTCCCTCGAGTCTTTCCCACGAGGCTTTCCCACGAGGCTTTCCCACAGGGCTGTCCCACGTGCACACGTGGTGGGAGTCGATCCTCGTCTTGAACGTCAATACAGTGCAGGGAAAACAGGTTCCTCTGGAATGGACTGACACATCTGGGGGACTCTTGGAATGGTGGCATGACCCTGGAGTTCCTCTCGCCTTTCCTGTGGAGAGCGCCTCCTCTTGAGATGCGACGGGAACGCCGGGAATTCTTTCCCTACGAAACAGGGAAAGGATCCCTCATCTCGAGCTAGGAGGCGGAAACGGGGCTCCCCTGGATGTGTGCGGGACACCACGTGCTTCCTCTCGAGTGCAGACGGGTATGTCGGGGAACTTCTTGAGTTGCAGCAAGGGTGTGAAGGACCCTTTGGAAGTTCCAGTGGTTAGATGTGATTGGTCTCGAGAAGCCTCAGCGGAAATGGGCCTCATCTCGCCTGGAGGGCAAAACCTCCTGGATTTTCTCGAGTTGCGGCAGGTGCTCTCGACTTACGACGGGGACCTCAGGGACCCGCTCTGGTGGCCTCAGGAAAGGCCAGTCCCCATGCGAGTTCCTCGGGGGCCTCTCGGGATTCCTCTCCCGTCGATGCCGGGGCCTAAGACCTTGTGTGGAGTCGGGGCCAGAACCTGAGGATTCCTCTCCAGTGCTGACATGGATCTTGGGGTACTTCTGAAGTCTCCCCAGGGGAGTCAGTCCTCGTCTCGAATGCGGGCATGCACTTGCGCTTTCCTCCAGAGCGGTAGCAGCAGTGTCACGCAGTCCGCCGCGTGGACCAAAGGATCTATGGTTTTCCCTCGAGTCTTTCCCACGAGGCTTTCCCACGAGGCTTTCCCACAGGGCTGTCCCACGTGCACACGTGGTGGGAGTCGATCCTCGGCTTGAACGTCAAGGCAGTGCAGGGAAAACAGGTTCCTCTGGAATGGACTGACACATCTGGGGGACTCTTGGAATGGTGGCACGACCCTGGAGTTCCTCTCGCCTTTCCTGTGGAGAGCGCCTCCTCTTGAGATGCGACGGGAACGCCGGGAATTCTTTCCCTACGAAACAGGGAAAGGATCCCTCATCTCGAGCTAGGAGGCGGAAACGGGGCTCCCCTGGATGTGTGCGGGACACCACGTGCTTCCTCTCGAGTGGAGACGGGTATGTCGGGGAACTTCTTGTGTTGCAGCAATGGTGTGAAGGACCCTTTGGAAGTTCCAGTGGTTAGATGTGATTGGCCTTGAGAAGCCTCAGCGGAAATGGGCCTCATCTCGCCTGGAGGGCAAAACCTCCTGGATTTTCTCGAGTTGCGGCAGGTGCTCTCGACTTACGACGGGGACCTCAGGGAACCGCTCTGGTGGCCTCAGGAAAGGCCAGACATCATGCGAGTTCCTCGGGGGCGTCTCGGGATTCCTCTCCCGTCGATGCCGGGGCCTAAGACCTTGTGTGGAGTCGGGGCCGGAACTTGAGGATTCCTCTCCAGTGCTGACATGGATCTTGGGGTACTTCTGGAGTCTCCCCAGGGGAGTCAGTCCTCGTCTCGAATGCGGGCATGCACTTGCGCTTTCCTCCAGAGCGGTAGCAGCAGTGTCACGCAGTCCGCCGCGTGGATCAAAGGATCTATGGTTTTCCCTCGAGTCTTTCCCCCGAGGCTTTCCCACGAGGCTTTCCCACAGGGCTGTCCCACGTGCACACGTGGTGGGAGTCGATACTCGGCTTGAACGTCTAGGCAGTGCAGGGAAAACAGGTTCCTCTGGAATGGACTGACACATCTGGGGGACTCTTGGAATGGTGGCACGACCCTGGAGTTCCTCTCGCCTTTCCTGTGGAGAGCGCCTCCTCTTGAGATGCGACGGGAACGCCGGGAATTCTTTCCCTACGAAACAGGGAAAGGATCCCTCATCTCGAGCTAGGAGGCGGAAACGGGGCTCCCCTGGATGTGTGCGGGACACCACGTGCTTCCTCTCGAGTGCAGACGGGTATGTCGGGGAACTTCTTGAGTTGCAGCAAGGGTGTGAAGGACCCTTTGGAAGTTCCAGTGGTTAGATGTGATTGGCCTCGAGAAGCCTCAGCGGAAATGGGCCTCATCTCGCCTGGAGGGCAAAACCTCCTGGATTTTCTCGAGTTGCGGCAGGTTCTCTCGACTTACGACGGGGACCTCAGGGACCCGCTCTGGTGGCCTCAGGAAAGGCCAGTCCCCATGCGAGTTCCTCGGGGGCCTCTCGGGATTCCTCTCCCGTCGATGCCGGGGCCTAAGACCTTGTGTGGAGTCGGGGCCAGAACCTGAGGATTCCTCTCCAGTGCTGACATGGATCTTGGGGTACTTCTGGAGTCTCCCCAGGGGAGTCAGTCCTCGTCTCGAATGCGGGCATGCACTTGCGCTTTCCTCCAGAGCGGTAGCAGCAGTGTCACACACTCCGCCGCGTGGATCAAAGGATCTATGGTTTTCCCTCGAGTCTTTCCCACGAGCTTTTCCCACGAGGCTTTCCCACAGGGCTGTCCCACGTGCACACGTGGTGGGAGTCGATCCTCGGCTTGAACGTCAAGGCAGTGCAGGGAAAACAGGTTCCTCTGGAATGGACTGACACATCTGGGGGACTCTTGGAATGGTGGCACGACCCTGGAGTTCCTCTCGCCTTTCCTGTGGAGAGCGCCTCCTCTTGAGATGCGAAGGGAACGCCGGGAATTCTTTCCCTACGAAACAGGGAAAGGATCCCTCATCTCGAGCTAGGAGGCGGAAACGGGGCTCCCCTGGATGTGTGCGGGACACCACGTGCTTCCTCTCGAATGGAGACGGGTATGTCAGGGAACTTCTTGAGTTGCAGCAAGGGTGTGAAGGACCCTTTGGAAGTTCCAGTGGTTAGACGTGATTAGCCTCGAGAAGCCTCAGCGGAAATGGGCCTCATCTCGCCTGGAGGGCAAAACCTCCTGGATTTTCTCGAGTTGAGGCAGGTGCTCTAGACTTACGATGGGGACCTCAGGGACCCGCTCTGGTGGCCTCAGGAAAGGCCAGTCCCCATGCGAGTTCCTCGGGGGCCTCTCGGGATTCCTCTCCCGTCGATGCCGGGGCCTAAGACCTTGTGTGGAGTCGGGGCCGGAACCTGAGGATTCCTCTCCAGTGCTGACATGGATCTTGGGGTACTTCTGGAGTCTCCCCAGGGGAGTCAGTCCTCGTGTCGAATGCGGGCATGCACTTGCGCTTTCCTCCAGAGCGGTAGCAGCAGTGTCACGCAGTCCGCCGCGTGGATCAAAGGATCTATGGTTTTCCCTCGAGTCTTTCCCACGAGGCTTTCCCACGAGGCTTTCCCACAGGGCTGTCCCACGTGCACACGTGGTGGGAGTCGATCCTCGGCTTGAACGTCAAGGCAGTGCAGGGAAAACAGGTTCCTCTTGAATGGACTGACACATCTGGGGGACTCTTGGAATGGTGTCACGACCCTGGAGTTCCTCTCGCCTTTCCTGTGGAAAGCGCCTCCTCTTGAGATGCGTCGGGAACGCCGGGAATTCTTTCCCTACGAAACAGGGAAAGGATCCCTCATCTCGAGCTAGGAGGCGAAACGGGGCTCCCCTGGATGTGTGCGGGACACCACGTGCTTCCTCTGGAGTGCAGACGAGTATGTCGGGGAACTTCTTGAGCTGCAGCAAGGGTGTGAAGGACCCTTTGGAAGTTCCAGTGGTTAGACGTGATTGGCCTCGAGAAGCCTCAGCGGAAATCGGCCTCATCTCGCCTGGAGGGCAAAACCTCCTGGATTTTCTCGAGTTGCGGCAGGTGCTCTCGACTTACGACGGGGACCTCAGGGAACCGCTCTGGTGGCCTCAGGAAAGGCCAGTCCCCATGCGAGTTCCTCGGGGGCCTCTCGGGATTCCTCTCCCTTCGATGCCGGGGCCTAAGACCTTGTGTGGAGTCGGGGCCGGAACCTGAGGATTCCTCTCCAGTGCTGACATGGATCTTGGGGTACTTCTGGAGTCTCCCCAGGGGAGTCAGTCCTCGTCTCGAATGCGGGAATGCACTTGCGCTTTCCTCCAGAGCGGTAGCAGCAGTGTCACGCAGTCCGCCGCGTGGATCAAAGGATCTATGGTTTTCCCTCGAGTCTTTCCCACGAGGTTTCCCACGAGGCTTTCCCACAGGGCTGTCCCACGTGCACACGTGGTGGGAGTCGATCCTCGGCTTGAACGTCAAGGCAGTACAGGGAAACAGGTTCCTCTGGAATGGACTGACACATCTGGGGGACTCTTGGAATGGTGGCATGACCCTGGAGTTCCTCTCGCCTTTCCTGTGGAGAGCGCCTACTCTTGAGATGCGACGGGAATGCCGGGAATTCTTTCCCTACGAAACAGGGAAAGGATCCCTCATCTCGAGCTAGGAGGCGGAAACGGGGCTCCCCTCTATGTGTGCGGGAACCCACGTGCTTCCTCTCGAGTGGAGACGGGTATGTCGGGGAACTTCTTGAGTTGCAGCAATGGTGTGAAGGACCCTTTGGAAGTTCCAGTGGTTAGATGTGATTGGCCTCGAGATGCCTCAGCGGAAATGGGCCTCATCTCACCTGGAGGGCAAAACCTCCTGGATTTTCTCGAGTTGCGGCAGGTGCTCTCGACTTACGACGGGAACTTCAGGGACCCGCTCTGGTGGCCTCAGGAAAGGCCAGTCCCCATGCGAGTTCCTCGGGGGCCTCTCGGGATTCCTCTCCCATCGATGCCGGGGCCTAAGAACTTGTGTGGAGTCGGGGCCGGAACCTGAGGATTCCTCTCCAGTGCTGACATGGATCTTGGGGTACTTCTGGAGTCTCCCCAGGGAAGTCAGTCCTCGTCTCGAATGCGGGCATGCACTTGCGCTTTCCTCCAGAGCGGTAGCAGCAGTGTCACGCAGTCCGCCGCGTGGATCAAAGGATCTATGGTTTTCCCTCGAGTCTTTCCCACGAGGCTTTCCCACAGGGCTGTCCCACGTTCACACGTGGTGGGAGTCGATCCTCGGCTTGAACGTCAAGGCAGTGCAGGGAAAACAGGTTCCTCTGGAATGGACTGACACATCTATGGGACTCTTGGAATGGTGGCACGACCCTGGAGTTCCTCTCGCCTGTCCTGTGGAGAGCGCCTCCTCTTGAGATTCGACGGGAACGCCGGGAAATCTTTCCCTAAGGAGCAGGGAAAGGATCCCTCATCTCGAGCTAGGAGGCGGAAACGGGGCTCCCCTGGATGTGTGCGGGACACCACGTGATTCCTCTCGAGTGCAGACGGGTATGTCGGGGAACTTCTTGAGTTGCAGCAACGGTGTGAAGGACCCTTTGGAAGTTCCAGTGGTTAGACGTGATTGGCCTCGAGAAGCCTCAGCGGAAATGGGCCTCATCTCGCCTGGAGGGCAAAACCTCCTGGATTTTCTCGAGTTGCGGCAGGTGCTCTCGACTTACGACGGGGACCTCAGGGACCCGCTCTGGTGGCCTCAGGAAAGGCCAGTCCCCATGCGAGTTCCTCGGGGGCGCCTCGGGATTCCTCTCCCGTCGATGCCGGGGCCTAAGACCTTGTGTGGAGTCGGGGCCGGAACCTGAGGATTCCTCTCCAGTGCTGACATGGATCTTGGGGTACTTCTGGAGTCTCCCCAGGGGAGTCAGTCCTCGTCTCGAATGC
Source organism: Ovis canadensis (assembly GCF_042477335.2). NCBI lineage: Eukaryota > Metazoa > Chordata > Mammalia > Artiodactyla > Bovidae > Ovis > Ovis canadensis. Next base: position 11,141,762 of record NC_091262.1, read on the forward strand.
GGGCATGCACTTGCGCTTTCCTCCAGAGCGGTAGCAGCAGTGTCACGCAGTCCGCCGCGTGGATCAAAGGATCTATGGTTTTCCCTCGAGTCTTTCCCACGAGGCTTTCCCACGAGGCTTTCCCACAGGGCTGTCCCACGTGCACACGTGGTGGGAGTCGATCCTCGGCTTGAACGTCAAGGCAGTGCAGGGAAAACAGGTTCCTCTGGAATAGACTGACACATCTGGGGGACTCTTGGAATGGTGTCACGACCCTGGAGTTCCTCTCGCCTTTCCTGTGGAGAGCCCCTCCTCTTGAGATGCGACGGGAACGCCGGGAATTCTTTCCCTACGAAACAGGCAAAGGATCCCTCATCTCGAGCTAGGAGGCGGAAACGGTGCTCCCCTGGATGTGTGCGGGACCCCACGTGCTTGTCTCGAGTGCCGACGGGTATGTCGGGGAACTTCTTCAGTTGCAGCAATGGTGTGAAGGACCCTTTGGAAGTTCCAGTGGTTAGATGCGATTGGCCTCGAGAAGCCTCAGCGGAAATGGGCCTCATCTGGCCTGGAGGGCAAAACCTCCTGGATTTTCTCGAGTTGCGGCAGGTGCTCTCGACTTACGACGGGGACCACAGGGAACCGCTCTGGTGGCCTCAGGAAAGGCCAGTCCCCATGCGAGTTCCTCGGGGGCCTCTCGGGATTCCTCTCCCGTCGATTCCGGGGCCTAAGACCTTGTGTGGAGTCGGGGCCGGAACCTGAGGATTCCTCTCCAGTGCTGACATGGATCTTGGGGTACTTCTGGAGTCTCCCCAGGGGAGTCAGTCCTCGTCTCGAATGCGGGCATGCACTTGCGCTTTCCTCCAGAGCGGTAGCAGCAGTGTCACGCAGTCCTCCACGTGGATCAAAGATCTATGGTTTTCCCTCGAGTCTTTCCCACGAGGCTTTCCCACGAGGCTTTCCCACAGGGCTGTCCCACGTGCACACGTGGTGGGAGTCGATCCTCGGCTTGAACGTCAAGGCAGTGCAGGGAAAACAGGTTCCTCTGGAATGGACTGACGCATCTATGGGACTCTTGGAATGGTGGCACGACCCTGGAGTTCCTCTCGCCTTTCCTGTGGAGAGCGCCTCCTCTTGAGATTCGACGGGAACGCCGGGAAATCTTTCCCTAAGAAGCAGGGAAAGGATCCCTCATCTCGAGCTAGGAGGCGGAAACGGGGCTCCCCTGGATGTGTGCCGGACACCACGTGCTTCCTCTCGAGTGCAGACGGGTATGTCGGGGAACTTCTTGAGTTTCAGCAAGGGTGTGAAGGACCCTTTGGAAGTTCCAGTGGTTAGATGTGATTGGCCTCGAGAAGCCTCAGCGGAAATGGGCCTCATCTCGCCTGGAGGGCAAAACCTCCTGGATTTTCTCGAGTTGCGGCAGATGCTCTCCACTTACTACGGGGACCTCAGGGACCCGCTCTGGTGGCCTCAGGAAAGGCCAGTCCCCATGCGAGTTCCTCCCGGGCCTCTCGGGATTCCTCTCCCGTCGATGCCTGGGCCTAAGACCTTGTGTGGATTCGGGGCCGGAACCTGAGGATTCCTCTCCAGTGTCACATGGATCTTGGGGTACTTCTGGAGTTTCCCCAGGGGAGTCAGTCCTCGTCTCGAATGCGGGCATGCACTTGCGCTTTCCTCCAGAGCGGTAGCAGCAGTGTCACGCAGTCCGCCGCGTTGATCAAAGGATCTATGGTTTTCCCTCGAGTCTTTCCCACTTAGCTTTCCCACGAGGCTTTCCCACAGGGCTCTCCCACGTGCACACGTGGTGGGAGTCGATCCTCGGCTTGAACGTCAAGGCAGTGCAGGGAAAACAGGTTCCTCTGGAATGGACTGACACATCTGGGGGACCCTTGGAATGGTGTCACGACCCTGGAGTTCCTCTCGCCTTTCCTGTGGAGAGCGCCTCCTCTTGAGATGCGACGGGAACGCCGGGAATTCTTTCCCTACGAAACAGGGAAAGGATCCCTCATCTCGAGCTAGGAGGCGGAAACGGGGCTCCCGTGGTTGTGTGCGGGACCCCACGTGCTTCCTCTCGAGTGGAGACGGGTATGTCGGGGAACTTCTTGAGTTGTAGCAATGGTGTGAAGGACCCTTTGGAAGTTCCAGTGGTTAGATGTGATTGGCCTCGAGAAGCCTCAGCGGAAATGGGCCTCATCTCGCCTGGAGGGCAAAACCTCCTGGATTTTCTCGAGTTGCGGCAGGTGCTCTCGACTTACGACGGGGACCTCAGGGAACCGCTCTGCTGGCCTCAGGAAAGGCCAGTCCCCATGCGAGTTCCTCGCGGGCGTCTCGGGATTCCTCTCCCGTCGATGCCGGGGCCTAAGACCTTGTGTGGAGTCGGGGCCGGAACCTGAGGATTCCTCTCCAGTGCTGACATGGATCTTGGGGTACTTCTGGAGTCTCCCCAGGGGAGTCAGTCCTCGTCTCGAATGCGGGCATGCACTTGCGCTTTCCTCCAGAGCGGTAGCAGCAGTGTCACGCAGTCCGCCGCGTGGATCAAAGGATCTATGGTTTTCCCTCGAGTCTTTCCCACGAGGCTTTCCCACGAGGCTTTCCCACAGGGCTGTCCCACGTGCACACGTGGTGGGAGTCGATCCTCGGCTTGAACGTCAAGGCAGTGCAGGGAAAACAGGTTCCTCTGGAATGGACTGACTCATCTGGGGGACTCTTGGAATGGTGTCACGACCCTGGAGTTCCTCTCGCCTTTCCTGTGGAGAGCGCCTCCTCTTGAGATGCGACGGGAACGCCGGGAATTCTTTCCCTACGAAACAGGGAAAGGATCCCTCATCTCGAGATAGGAGGCGGAAACGGGGCTCCCCTGGATGTGTGCGGGACACCACGTGCTTCCTCTCGAGTGCAGACGGGTATGTCGGGGAACTTCTTGAGTTGCAGCAAGGGTGTGAAGGACCCTTTGGAAGTTCCAGTGGTTAGATGTGATTGGCCTCGAGAAGCCTCAGCGGAAATGGGCCTCATCTCGCCTGGAGGGCAAAACCTCCTGGATTTTCTCGAGTTGCGGCAGGTGCTCTCGACTTACGACGGGGACCTCAGGGACCCGCTCTGGTGGCCTCAGGAAAGGCCAGTCCCCATGCGAGTTCCTCGGGGGCCTCTCGGGATTCCTCTCCCGTCGATGCCGGGGCCTAAGACCTTGTGTGGAGTCGGGGCCGGAACCTGAGGATTCCTCTCCAGTGCTGACATGTATCTTGGGGTACTTCTGGAGTCTCCCCAGGGGAGTCAGTCCTCATCTCGAATGCGGGCATGCACTTGCGCTTTCCTCCAGAGTGGTAGCAGCAGTGTCACGCAGTCTGCCGCGTGGATCAAAGGATCTATGGTTTTCCCTCGAGTCTTTCCCACTTAGCTTTCCCACGAGGCTTTCCCACAGGGCTGTCCCACGTGCACACGTGGTGGGAGTCGATCCTCGGCTTGAACGTCAATACAGTGCAGGGAAAACAGGTTCCTCTGGAATGGACTGACACATCTGGGGGACTCTTGGAATTGTGGCATGACCCTGGAGTTCCTCTCGCCTTTCCTGTGGAGAGCGCCTCCTCTTGAGATGCGACGGGAACGCCGGGAATTCTTTCCCTACGAAACAGGGAAAGGATCCCTCATCTCGAGCTAGGAGGCGGAAACGGGGCTCCCCTGGATGTGTGCGGGACACCACGTGCTTCCTCTCGAGTGCAGACGGGTATGTCGGGGAACTTCTTGAGTTGCAGCAAGGGTGTGAAGGACCCTTTGGAAGTTCCAGTGGTTAGATGTGATTGGCCTCGAGAAGCCTCAGCGGAAATGGGCCTCATCTCGCCTGGAGGGCAAAACCTCCTGGATTTTCTCGAGTTGCGGCAGGTGCTCTCGACTTACGACGGGGACCTCAGGGACCCGCTCTGGTGGCCTCAGGAAAGGCCAGTCCCCATGCGAGTTCCTCGGGGGCCTCTCGGGATTCCTCTCCCGTCGATGCCGGGGCCTAAGACCTTGTGTGGAGTCGTGGCCGGAACCTGAGGATTCCTCTCCAGTGCTGACATGGATCTTGGGGTACTTCTGGAGTCTCCCCAGGGGAGTCAGTCCTCGTCTCGAATGCGGGCATGCACTTGCGCTTTCCTCCAGAGCGGTAGCAGCAGTGTCACGCAGTCCGCCGCGTGGATCAAAGGATCTATGGTTTTCCCTCGAGTCTTTCCCACGAGGCTTTCCCACGAGGTTTTCCCACAGGGCTGTCCCACGTGCACACGTGGTGGGAGTCGATCCTCGGCTTGAACGTCAAGGCTGTGCAGGGAAAACAGGTTGCTCTGGAATGGACTGACACATCTGGGGGACTCTTGGAATGGTGGCACGACCCTGGAGTTCCTCTCGCCTTTCCTGTGGAGAGCGCCTCCTCTTGAGATGCGACGGGGACGCCGGGAATTCTTTCCCTAAGAAACAGGGAAAGGATCCCTCATCTCCAGCTAGGAGGCGGAAACGGGGCTCCCCTGGATATGTGCGGGACACCACATGCTTCCTCTCGAGTGGAGACGGGTATGTCGGGGAACTTCTTGAGTTGCAGCAAGGGTGTGAAGGACCCTTTGAAAGTTCCAGTGGTTAGACGTGATTGGCCTCGAGAAGCCTCAGCGGAAATGGGCCTCATCTTGCCTGGAGGGCAAAACCTCCTGGATTTTTTCGAGTTGCGGCAGGTGCTCTCGACTTACGAAGGGGACCTCAGGGACCCGCTCTGGTGGCCTCAGGAAAGGCCAGTCCCCATGCGAGTTCCTCGGGGGCCTCTCGGGATTCCTTTCCCGTCGATGCCGGGGCCTAAGACCTTGTGTGGAGTCGGGGCCGGAACCTGAGGATTCCTCTCCAGTGCTGACATGGATCTTGGGGTACTTCTGGAGTCTCCCCAGGGGAGTCATTCCTCGTCTCGAATGCGAGCATGCACTTGCGCTTTCCTCCAGAGCGGTAGCAGCAGTGTCACCCAGTCCCGCGTGGATCAAAGGATCTATGGTTTTCCCTCGAGTCTTTCCCACGAGGCTTTCCCACGAGGCTTTCCCACAGGGCTGTCCCACGTGCACACGTGGTGGGAGTCGATCCTCGTCTTGAACGTCAATTCAGTGCAGGGAAAACAGGTTCCTCTGGAATGGACTGACACATCTGGGGGACTCTTGGAATGGTGGCATGACCCTGGAGTTCCTCTCGCCTTTCCTGTGGAGAGCGCCTCCTCTTGAGATGCGACGGGAACGCCGGGAATTCTTTCCCTACGAAACAGGGAAAGGATCCCTCATCTCGAGCTAGGAGGCGGAAACGGGGCTCCCCTGGATGTGTGCGGGACACCACGTGCTTCCTCTCGAGTGCAGACGGGTATGTCGGGGAACTTCTTGAGTTGCAGCAAGGGTGTGAAGGACCCTTTGGAAGTTCCAGTGGTTAGATGTGATTGGCCTCGAGAAGCCTCAGCGGAAATGGGCCTCATCTCGCCTGGAGGGCAAAACCTCCTGGATTTTCTCGAGTTGCGGCGGGTGCTCTCGACTTACGACGGGGACCTCAGGGACCCGCTCTGGTGGCCTCAGGAAAGGCCAGTCCCCATGCGAGTTCCTCGGGGGCCTCTCGGGATTCCTCTCCCATCGATGCCGGGGCCTAAGACCTTGTGTGGAGTCGGGGCCGGAACCTGAGGATTCCTCTCCAGTGCTGACATGGATCTTGGGGTACTTCTGGAGTCTCCCCAGGGGAGTCAGTCCTCGTCTCGAATGCGGGCATGCACTTGCGCTTTCCTCCAGAGCGGTAGCAGCAGTGTCACGCAGTCCGCCGCGTGGATCAAAGGATCTATGGTTTTCCCTCGAGTCTTTCCCACGAGGCTTTCCCACGAGGTTTTCCCACAGGGCTGTCCCACGTGCACACGTGGTGGGAGTCGATCCTCGGCTTGAACGTCAAGGCAGTGCAGGGAAAACAGGTTGCTCTGGAATAGACTGACACATCTGGGGGACTCTTGGAATGGTGGCACGACCCTGGAGTTCCTCTCGCCTTTCCTGTGGAGAGCGCCTCCTCTTGAGATGCGACGGGAACGCCGGGAATTCTTTCCCTAAGAAACAGGGAAAGGATCCCTCATCTCCAGCTAGGAGGCGGAAACGGGGCTCCCCTGGATATGTGCGGGACACCACATGCTTCCTCTCGAGTGGAGACGGGTATGTCGGGGAACTTCTTGAGTTGCAGCAAGGGTGTGAAGGACCCTTTGAAAGTTCCAGTGGTTAGACGTGATTGGCCTCGAGAAGCCTCAGCGGAAATGGGCCTCATCTTGCCTGGAGGGCAAAACCTCCTGGATTTTTTCGAGTTGCGGCAGGTGCTCTCGACTTACGAAGGGGACCTCAGGGACCCGCTCTGGTGGCCTCAGGAAAGGCCAGTCCCCATGCGAGTTCCTCGGGGGCCTCTCGGGATTCCTTTCCCGTAGATGCCGGGGCCTAAGACCTTGTGTGGAGTCGGGGCCGGAACCTGAGGATTCCTCTCCAGTGCTGACATGGATCTTGGGGTACTTCTGGAGTCTCCCCAGGGGAGTCAGTCCTCGTCTCGAATGCGAGCATGCACTTGCGCTTTCCTCCAGAGCGGTAGCAGCAGTGTCACGCAGTCCCGCGTGGATCAAAGGATCTATGGTTTTCCCTCGAGTCTTTCCCACGAGGCTTTCCCACGAGGCTTTCCCACAGGGCTGTCCCACGTGCACACGTGGTGGGAGTCGATCCTCGGCTTGAACGTCAATTCAGTGCAGGGAAAACAGGTTCCTCTGGAATGGACTGACACATCTGTGGGACTCTTGGAATGGTGGCATGACCCTGGAGTTCCTCTCGCCTTTCCTGTGGAGAGCGCCTCCTCTTGAGATGCGACGGGAACGCCGGGAATTCTTTCCCTACGAAACAGGGAAAGGATCCCTCATCTCGAGCTAGGAAGCGGAAACGGGGCTCCCCTGGATGTGTGCGGGACACCACGTGCTTCCTCTCAAGTGCAGACGGGTATGTCGGGGAACTTCTTGAGTTGCAGCAAGGGTGTGAAGGACCCTTTGGAAGTTCCAGTGGTTAGATGTGATTGGCCTCGAGAAGCCTCAGCGGAAATGGGCCTCATATCGCCTGGAGGGCAAAACCTCCTGGATTTTCTCGAGTTGCGGCAGGTGCTCTCGACTTACGACGGGGACCTCAGGGACCCGCTCTGGTGGCCTCAGGACAGGCCAGTCCCCATGCGAGTTCATCGGGGGCCTCTCGGGATTCCTCTCCCGTCGATGCCGGGGCCTAAGACCTTGTGTGGAGTCGGGGCCGGAACCTGAGGATTCCTCTCCAGTGCTTACATGGATCTTGGGGTACTTCTGAAGTCTCCCCAGGGGAGTCAGTCCTCGTCTCGAATGCGGGCATGCACTTGCGCTTTCCTCCAGAGCGGTAGCAGCAGTGTCACGCAGTCCGCCGCGTGGATCAAAGGATCTATGGTTTTCCCTCGAGTCTTTCCCCCGAGGCTTTCCCACCAGGCTTTCCCACAGGGCTGTCCCACGTGCACACGTGGTGGGAGTCGATCCTCGGCTTGAACGTCAATACAGTGCAGGGAAAACAGGTTCCTCTGGAATGGACTGACACATCTGGGGGACTCTTGGAATGGTGGCATGACCCTGGAGTTCCTCTCGCCTTTCCTGTGGAGAGCGCCTCCTCTTGAGATGCGACGGGAACGCCGGGAATTCTTTCCCTACGAAACAGGGAAAGGATCCCTCATCTCGAGCTAGGAGGCGGAAACGGGGCTCCCCTGGATGTGTGCGGGACACCACGTGCTTCCTCTCGAGTGCAGACGGGTATGTCGGGGAACTTCTTGAGTTGCAGCAATGGTGTGAAGGACCCTTTGGAAGTTCCAGTGGTTAGATGTGATTGGCCTCGAGAAGCCTCAGCGGAAATGGGCCTCATCTCGCCTGGAGGGCAAAACCTCCTGGATTTTCTCGAGTTGCGGCAGGTGCTCTCGACTTACGACGGGGACCTCAGGGACCCGCTCTGGTGGCCTCAGGAAAGGCCAGTCCCCATGCGAGTTCCTCGGGGGCCTCTCGGGATTCCTCTCCCGTCGATGCCGGGGCCTAAGACCTTGTGTGGAGTCGTGGCCGGAACCTGAGGATTCCTCTCCAGTGCTGACATGGATCTTGGGGTACTTCTGGAGTCTCCCCAGGGGAGTCAGTCCTCGTCTCGAATGCGGGCATGCACTTGCGCTTTCCTCCAGAGCGGTAGCAGCAGTGTCACGCAGTCCGCCGCGTGGATCAAAGGATCTATGGTTTTCCCTCGAGTCTTTCCCACGAGGCTTTCCCACGAGGTTTTCCCACAGGGCTGTCCCACGTGCACACGTGGTGGGAGTCGATCCTCGGCTTGAACGTCAAGGCAGTGCAGGGAAAACAGGTTGCTCTGGAATGGACTGACACATCTGGGGGACTCTTGGAATGGTGGCACGACCCTGGAGTTCCTCTCGCCTTTCCTGTGGAGAGCGCCTCCTCTTGAGATGCGACGGGGACGCCGGGAATTCTTTCCCTAAGAAACAGGGAAAGGATCCCTCATCTCCAGCTAGGAGGCGGAAACGGGGCTCCCCTGGATATGTGCGGGACACCACATGCTTCCTCTCGAGTGGAGACGGGTATGTCGGGGAACTTCTTGAGTTGCAGCAAGGGTGTGAAGGACCCTTTGAAAGTTCCAGTGGTTAGACGTGATTGGCCTCGAGAAGCCTCAGCGGAAATGGGCCTCATCTTGCCTGGAGGGCAAAACCTCCTGGATTTTTTCGAGTTGCGGCAGGTGCTCTCGACTTACGAAGGGGACCTCAGGGACCCGCTCTGGTGGCCTCAGGAAAGGCCAGTCCCCATGCGAGTTCCTCGGGGGCCTCTCGGGATTCCTTTCCCGTCGATGCCGGGGCCTAAGACCTTGTGTGGAGTCGGGGCCGGAACCTGAGGATTCCTCTCCAGTGCTGACATGGATCTTGGGGTACTTCTGGAGTCTCCCCAGGGGAGTCATTCCTCGTCTCGAATGCGAGCATGCACTTGCGCTTTCCTCCAGAGCGGTAGCAGCAGTGTCACCCAGTCCCGCGTGGATCAAAGGATCTATGGTTTTCCCTCGAGTCTTTCCCACGAGGCTTTCCCACGAGGCTTTCCCACAGGGCTGTCCCACGTGCACACGTGGTGGGAGTCGATCCTCGTCTTGAACGTCAATTCAGTGCAGGGAAAACAGGTTCCTCTGGAATGGACTGACACATCTGGGGGACTCTTGGAATGGTGGCATGACCCTGGAGTTCCTCTCGCCTTTCCTGTGGAGAGCGCCTCCTCTTGAGATGCGACGGGAACGCCGGGAATTCTTTCCCTACGAAACAGGGAAAGGATCCCTCATCTCGAGCTAGGAGGCGGAAACGGGGCTCCCCTGGATGTGTGCGGGACACCACGTGCTTCCTCTCGAGTGCAGACGGGTATGTCGGGGAACTTCTTGAGTTGCAGCAAGGGTGTGAAGGACCCTTTGGAAGTTCCAGTGGTTAGATGTGATTGGCCTCGAGAAGCCTCAGCGGAAATGGTCCTCATCTCGCCTGGAGGGCAAAACCTCCTGGATTTTCTCGAGTTGCGGCAGGTGCTCTCGACTTACGACGGGGACCTCAGGGACCCGCTCTGGTGGCCTCAGGAAAGGCCAGTCCCCATGCGAGTTCCTCGGGGGCCTCTCGGGATTCCTCTCCCGTCGATGCCGGGGCCTAAGACCTTGTGTGGAGTCGTGGCCGGAACCTGAGGATTCCTCTCCAGTGCTGACATGGATCTTGGGGTACTTCTGGAGTCTCCCCAGGGGAGTCAGTCCTCGTCTCGAATGCGGGCATGCACTTGCGCTTTCCTCCAGAGCGGTAGCAGCAGTGTCACGCAGTCCGCCGCGTGGATCAAAGGATCTATGGTTTTCCCTCGAGTCTTTCCCACGAGGCTTTCCCACGAGGTTTTCCCACAGGGCTGTCCCACGTGCACACGTGGTGGGAGTCGATCCTCGGCTTGAACGTCAAGGCAGTGCAGGGAAAACAGGTTGCTCTGGAATAGACTGACACATCTGGGGGACTCTTGGAATGGTGGCACGACCCTGGAGTTCCTCTCGCCTTTCCTGTGGAGAGCGCCTCCTCTTGAGATGCGACGGGAACGCCGGGAATTCTTTCCCTAAGAAACAGGGAAAGGATCCCTCATCTCCAGCTAGGAGGCGGAAACGGGGCTCCCCTGGATATGTGCGGGACACCACATGCTTCCTCTCGAGTGGAGACGGGTATGTCGGGGAACTTCTTGAGTTGCAGCAAGGGTGTGAAGGACCCTTTGAAAGTTCCAGTGGTTAGACGTGATTGGCCTCGAGAAGCCTCAGCGGAAATGGGCCTCATCTTGCCTGGAGGGCAAAACCTCCTGGATTTTTTCGAGTTGGGGCAGGTGCTCTCGACTTACGAAGGGGACCTCAGGGACCCGCTCTGGTGGCCTCAGGAAAGGCCAGTCCCCATGCGAGTTCCTCGGGGGCCTCTCGGGATTCCTTTCCCGTAGATGCCGGGGCCTAAGACCTTGTGTGGAGTCGGGGCCGGAACCTGAGGATTCCTCTCCAGTGCTGACATGGATCTTGGGGTACTTCTGGAGTCTCCCCAGGGGAGTCAGTCCTCGTCTCGAATGCGAGCATGCACTTGCGCTTTCCTCCAGAGCGGTAGCAGTAGTGTCACGCAGTCCCGCGTGGATCAAAGGATCTATGGTTTTCCCTCGAGTCTTTCCCACGAGGCTTTCCCACGAGGCTTTCCCACAGGGCTGTCCCACGTGCACACGTGGTGGGAGTCGATCCTCGGCTTGAACGTCAATTCAGTGCAGGGAAAACAGGTTCCTCTGGAATGGACTGACACATCTGTGGGACTCTTGGAATGGTGGCATGACCCTGGAGTTCCTCTCGCCTTTCCTGTGGAGAGCGCCTCCTCTTGAGATGCGACGGGAACGCCGGGAATTCTTTCCCTACGAAACAGGGAAAGGATCCCTCATCTCGAGCTAGGAAGCGGAAACGGGGCTCCCCTGGATGTGTGCGGGACACCACGTGCTTCCTCTCAAGTGCAGACGGGTATGTCGGGGAACTTCTTGAGTTGCAGCAAGGGTGTGAAGGACCCTTTGGAAGTTCCAGTGGTTAGATGTGATTGGCCTCGAGAAGCCTCAGCGGAAATGGGCCTCATATCGCCTGGAGGGCAAAACCTCCTGGATTTTCTTGAGTTGCGGCAGGTGCTCTCGACTTACGACGGGGACCTCAGGGACCCGCTCTGGTGGCCTCAGGACAGGCCAGTCCCCATGCGAGTTCATCGGGGGCCTCTCGGGATTCCTCTCCCGTCGATGCCGGGGCCTAAGACCTTGTGTGGAGTCGGGGCCGGAACCTGAGGATTCCTCTCCAGTGCTGACATGGATCTTGGGGTACTTCTGAAGTCTCCCCAGGGGAGTCAGTCCTCGTCTCGAATGCGGGCATGCACTTGCGCTTTCCTCCAGAGCGGTAGCAGCAGTGTCACGCAGTCCGCCGCGTGGATCAAAGGATCTATGGTTTTCCCTCGAGTCTTTCCCCCGAGGCTTTCCCACCAGGCTTTCCCACAGGGCTGTCCCACGTGCACACGTGGTGGGAGTCGATCCTCGGCTTGAACGTCAAGGCAGTGCAGGGAAAACAGGTTCCTCTGGAATGGACTGACACATCTGAGGGACTCTTGGAATGGTGGCACGACCCTGGAGTTCCTCTCGCCTTTCCTGTGGAGAGCGCCTCCTCTTGAGATGCGACGGGAACGCCGGGAATTCTTTCCCTACGAAACAGGGAAAGGATCCCTCATCTCGAGCTAGGAGGCGGAAACGGGGCTCCCCTGGATGTGTGCGGGACCCCACGTGCTGACTCTCGAGTGCAGACGGGTATGTCGGGGAACTTCTTGAGTTGCAGCAAGGGTGTGAAGGACCCTTTGGAAGTTCCAGTGGTTAGATGTGATTGGCCTCGAGAAGCCTCAGCGGAAATGGGCCTCATCTGGCCTGGAGGGCAAAACCTCCTGGATTTTCTCGAGTTGCGGCAGGTGCTCTCGACTTACGACGGGGACCTCAGGGAACCGCTCTGGTGGCCTCAGGAAAGGCCAGTCCCCATGCGAGTTCCTCGGGGGCCTCTCGGGATTACTCTCCCGTCGATTCCGGGGCCTAAGACCTTGTGTGGAGTCGGGGCCGGAACCTGAGGATTCCTCTCCAGTGCTGACATGGATCTTGGGGTACTTCTGGAGTCTCCCCAGGGGAGTCAGTCCTCGTCTCGAATGCGGGCATGCACTTGCGCTTTCCTCCAGAGCGGTAGCAGCAGTGTCACGCAGTCCTCCGCGTGGATCAAAGATCTATGGTTTTCCCTCGAGTCTTTCCCACGAGGCTTTCCCACGAGGCTTTCCCACAGGGCTGTCCCACGTGCACACGTGGTGGGAGTCGATCCTCGGCTTGAACGTCAAGGCAGTGCAGGGAAAACAGGTTCCTCTGGAATGGACTGACACATCTGGGGGACCCTTGGAATGGTGTCACGACCCTGGAGTTCCTCTCGCCTTTCCTGTGGAGAGCGCCTCCTCTTGAGATGCGACGGGAACGCCGGGAATTCTTTCCCTACGAAACAGGGAAAGGATCCCTCATCTCGAGCTAGGAGGCGGAAACGGGGCTCCCGTGGATGTGTGCGGGACACCACGTGCTTCCTCTCGAGTGCAGACGGGTATGTCGGGGAACTTCTTGAGTTGCAGCAAGGGTGTGAAGGACCCTTTGGAAGTTCCAGTGGTTAGATGTGATTGGCCTCGAGAAGCCTCAGCGGAAATGGGCCTCATCTCGCCTGGAGGGCAAAACCTCCTGGATTTTCTCGAGTTGCGGCAGATGCTCTCCACTTACGACGGGGACCTCAGGGACCCGCTCTGGTGGCCTCAGGAAAGGCCAGTCCCCATGCGAGTTCCTCCGGGGCCTCTCGGGATTCCTCTCCCGTCGATGCCTGGGCCTAAGACCTTGTGTGGATTCGGGGCCGGAACCTGAGGATTCCTCTCCAGTGTCACATGGATCTTGGGGTACTTCTGGAGTCTCCCCAGGGGAGTCAGTCCTCGTCTCGAATGCGGGCATGCACTTGCGCTTTCCTCCAGAGCGGTAGCAGCAGTGTCACGCAGTCCGCCGCGTGGATCAAAGGATCTATGGTTTTCCCTCGAGTCTTTCCCACTTAGCTTTCCCACGAGGCTTTCCCACAGGGCTGTCCCACGTGCACACGTGGTGGCAGTCGATCCTCGGCTTGAACGTCAAGGCAGTGCAGGGAAAACAGTTTCCTCTGGAATGGACTGACACATCTGGGGGACCCTTGGAATGGTGTCACGACCCTGGAGTTCCTCTCGCCTTTCCTGTGGAGAGCGCCTCCTCTTGAGATGCGACGGGAACGCCGGGAATTCTTTCCCTACGAAACAGGGAAAGGATCCCTCATCTCGAGCTAGGAGGCGGAAACGGGGCTCCCGTGGATGTGTGCGGGACCCCACGTGCTTCCTCTCGAGTGGAGACGGGTATGTCGGGGAACTTCTTGAGTTGCAGCAAGGGTGTGAAGGACCCTTTGGAAGTTCCAGTGGTTAGACGTGATTGGCCTCGAGAAGCCTCAGCGGAAATGGGCCTCATCTGGCCTGGAGGGCAAAACCTCCTGGATTTTCTCGAGTTGCGGCAGGTGCTCTCGACTTACGACGGGGACCTCAGGGACCCGCTCTGGTGGCCTCAGGAAAGGCCAGTCCCCATGCGAGTTCCTCGGGGGCCTCTCGGGATTCCTCTCCCGTCAATGCCGGGGCCTAAGACCTTGTGTGGAGTCGTGGCCGGAACCTGAGGATTCCTCTCCAGTGCTGACATGGATTTTGGGGTACTTCTGGAGTCTCCCCAGGGGAGTCAGTCCTCGTCTCGAATGCGGGCATGCACTTGCGCTTTCCTCCAGAGCGGTAGCAGCAGTGTCACGCAGTCCGCCGCGTGGATCAAAGGATCTATGGTTTTCCCTCGAGTCTTTCCCACGAGGCTTTCCCACGAGGTTTTCCCACAGGGCTGTCCCACGTGCACACGTGGTGGGAGTCGATCCTCGGCTTGAACGTCAAGGCAGTGCAGGGAAAACAGGTTGCTCTGGAATGGACTGACACATCTGGGGGACTCTTGGAATGGTGGCACGACCCTGGAGTTCCTCTCGCCTTTCCTGTGGAGAGCGCCTCCTCTTGAGATGCGACGGGAACGCCGGGAATTCTTTCCCTAAGAAACAGGGAAAGGATCCCTCATCTCCAGCTAGGAGGCGGAAACGGGGCTCCCCTGGATATGTGCGGGACACCACATGCTTCCTCTCGAGTGGAGACGGGTATGTCGGGGAACTTCTTGAGTTGCAGCAAGGGTGTGAAGGACCCTTTGAAAGTTCCAGTGGTTAGACGTGATTGGCCTCGAGAAGCCTCAGCGGAAATGGGCCTCATCTTGCCTGGAGGGCAAAACCTCCTGGATTTTTTCGAGTTGCGGCAGGTGCTCTCGACTTACGAAGGGGACCTCAGGGACCCGCTCTGGTGGCCTCAGGAAAGGCCAGTCCCCATGCGAGTTCCTCGGGGGCCTCTCGGGATTCCTTTCCCGTCGATGCCGGGGCCTAAGACCTTGTGTGGAGTCGGGGCCGGAACCTGAGGATTCCTCTCCAGTGCTGACATGGATCTTGGGGTACTTCTGGAGTCTCCCCAGGGGAGTCAGTCCTCGTCTCGAATGCGAGCATGCACTTGCGCTTTCCTCCAGAGCGGTAGCAGCAGTGTCACGCAGTCCCGCGTGGATCAAAGGATCTATGGTTTTCCCTCGAGTCTTTCCCACGAGGCTTTCCCACGAGGCTTTCCCACAGGGCTGTCCCACGTGCACACGTGGTGGGAGTCGATCCTCGTCTTGAACGTCAATTCAGTGCAGGGAAAACAGGTTCCTCTGGAATGGACTGACACATCTGGGGGACTCTTGGAATGGTGGCATGACCCTGGAGTTCCTCTCGCCTTTCCTGTGGAGAGCGCCTCCTCTTGAGATGCGACGGGAACGCCGGGAATTCTTTCCCTACGAAACAGGGAAAGGATCCCTCATCTCGAGCTAGGAAGCGGAAACGGGGCTCCCCTGGATGTGTGCGGGACACCACGTGCTTCCTCTCAAGTGCAGACGGGTATGCCGGGGAACTTCTTGAGTTGCAGCAATGGTGTGAAGGACCCTTTGGAAGTTCCAGTGGTTAGATGTGATTGGCCTCGAGAAGCCTCAGCGGAAATGGGCCTCATCTCTCCTGGAGGGCAAAACCTCCTGGATTTTCTCGAGTTGCGGCAGGTGCTCTCGACTTACGACGGGGACCTCAGGGACCCGCTCTGGTGGCCTCAGGAAAGGCCAGTCCCCATGCGAGTTCCTCGGGGGCCTCTCGGGATTCCTCTCCCGTCGATGCCGGGGCCTAAGACCTTGTGTGGAGTCGGGGCCAGAACCTGAGGATTCCTCTCCAGTGCTGACATGGGTCTTGGGGTACTTCTGGAGTCTCCCCAGGGGAGTCAGTCCTCGTCTCGAATGCGGGCATGCACTTGCGCTTTCCTCCTGAGCGGTAGCAGCAGTGTCACGCAGTCCGCCGCGTGGATCAAAGGATCTATGGTTTTCCCTCGAGTCTTTCCCACGAGGCTTTCCCACGAGGCTTTCCCACAGGGCTGTCCCACGTGCACACGTGGTGGGATTCGATCCTCGGCTTGAACGTCAAGGCAGTGCAGGGAAAACAGGTTCCTCTGGAATGGACTGACACATCTGGGGGACTCTTGGAATGGTGGCACGACCCTGGAGTTCCTCTCGCCTTTCCTGTGGAGAGCGCCTCCTCTTGAGATGCGAAGGGAACGCCGGGAATTCTCTCCCTACGAAACAGGGAAAGGATCACTCATCTCGAGCTAGGAGGCGGAAACGGGGCTCCCCTCGATGTGTGCGGGACACCACGTGCTTCCTCTCGAGTGGAGACGGGTATGTCAGGGAACTTCTTGAGTTGCAGCAAGGGTGTGAAGGACCCTTTGGAAGTTCCAGTGGTTAGACGTGATTAGCCTCGAGAAGCCTCAGCGGAAATGGGCCTCATCTCGCCTGGAGGGCAAAACCTCCTGGATTTTCTCAACTTGCGGCAGGTGCTCTAGACTTACGATGGGGACCTCAGGGACCCGCTCTGGTGGCCTCAGGAAAGGCCAGTCCCCATGCGAGTTCCTCGGGGGCCTCTCGGGATTCCTCTCCTGTCGATGCCGGGGCCTAAGACCTTGTGTGGAGTCGGGGCCGGAACCTGAGGATTCCTCTCCAGTGCTGACATGGATCTTGGGGTACTTCTGGAGTCTCCCCAGGGGAGTCAGTCCTCGTCTCGAATGCGGGCATGCACTTGCGCTTTCCTCCAGAGCGGTAGCAGCAGTGTCACGCAGTCCGCCGCGTGGATCAAAGGATCTATGGTTTTCCCTCGAGTCTTTCCCCCGAGGCTTTCCCACGAGGCTTTCCCACAGGGCTGTCTCACGTGCACACGTGGTGGGAGTCGATCCTCGGCTTGATCGTCAATACAGTGCAGGGAAAACAGGTTCCTCTGGGATGGACTGACACATCTGGGGGACTCTTGGAATGGTGGCATGACCCTGGAGTTCCTCTCGCCTTTCCTGTGGAGAGCGCCTCCTCTTGAGATGCGACGGGAACGCCGGGAATTCTTTCCCTACGAAACAGGAAAAGGATCCCTCATCTCGAGCTAGGAGGCGGAAACGGGGCTCCCCTGGATGTGTGCGGGACCCCACGTGCTTCCTCTCGAGTGGAGACGGGTATGTCGGGGAACTTCTTGAGTTGCAGCAATGGTGTGAAGGACCCTTTGGAAGTTCCAGTGGTTAGATGTGATTGGCCTCGAGAAGCCTCAGCGGAAATGGGCCTCATCTCGCCTGGAGGGCAAAACCTCCTGGATTTTCTCGAGTTGCGGCAGGTGCTCTCGACTTACGACGGGGACCTCAGGGACCCGCTCTGGTGGCCTCAGGAAAGGCCAGTCCCCATGCGAGTTCCTCGGGGGCCTCTCGGGATTCCTCTCCCGTCGATGCCGGGGCCTAAGACCTTGTGTGGAGTCGGGGCCGGAACCTGAGGATTCCTCTCCAGTGCTGACATGGATCTTGGGGTAATTCTGGAGTCTCCCCAGGGGAGTCAGTCCTCGTCTCGAATGCGGGCATGCATTGCGCTTTCTCCAGAGCGGTAGCAGCAGTGTCTCGCAGTCCGCCGCGTGGATCAAAGGATCTATGGTTTTCCCTCGAGTCTTTACCACGAGGCTTTCCCACGAGGCTTTCCCACAGGGCTGTCCCACGTGCACACGTGGTGGGAGTCGATCCTCGGCTTGAACATCAAGGCAGTGCAGGGAAAACAGGTTCCTCTGGAATGGACTGACTCATCTGGGGGACTCTTGGAATGGTGGCACGACCCTGGAGTTCCTCTCGCCTTTCCTGTGGAGAGCGCCTCCTCTTGAGATGCGACGGGAACGCCGGGAATTCTTTCCCTACGAAACAGGGAAAGGATCCCTCATCTCGAGCTAGGAGGCGGAAACGGGGCTCCCCTGGATGTGTGCGGGACACCACGTGCTTCCTCTCGAGTGCAGACGGGTATGTCGGGGAACTTCTTGAGTTGCAGCAAGGGTGTGAAGGACCCATTGGAAGTTCCAGTGGTTAGATGTGATTGGCCTCGAGAAGCCTCAGCGGAAATGGGCCTCATCTCGCCTGGAGGGCAAAACCTCCTGGATTTTCTCGAGTTGCGGCAGGTGCTCTCGACTTACGACGGGGACCTCAGGGACCCGCTCTGGTGGCCTCAGGAAAGGCCAGTCCCCATGCGAGTTCCTCGGGGGCCTCTCGGGATTCCTCTCCCGTCGATGCCGGGGCCTAAGACCTTGTGTGGAGTCGGGGCCGGAACCTGAGGATTCCTCTCCAGTGCTGACATGGATCTTGGGGTACTTCTGGAGTCTCCCCAGGGGAGTCAGTCCTCGTCTCGAATGCGGGAATGCACTTGCGCTTTCCTCCAGAGCGGTAGCAGCAGTGTCACGCAGTCCGCCGCGTGGATCAAAGGATCTATGGTTTTCCCTCGAGTCTTTCCCACGAGGCTTTCCCACGAGGCTTTCCCACAGGGCTGTCCCACGTGCACACTTGGTGGGAGTCGATCCTCGGCTTGAACGTCAAGGCAGTGCAGGGAAAACATGTTCCTCTGGATTTTACTGACACATCTGGGGGACTCTTGGAATGGTGTCACGACCCTGGAGTTCCTCTCGCCTTTCCTGTGGAGAGCGCCTCCTCTTGAGATGCGGCGGGAACGCCGGGAATTCTTTCCCTATGAAACAGGGAAAGGATCCCTCATCTCGAGCTAGGAGGCGGAACGGGGCTCCCCTGGATGTGTGCGGGACCCACGTGCTTCCTCTCGAGTGGAGACGGGTATGTCGGGGAACTTCTTGAGTTGCAGCAAGGGTGTGAAGGACCCTTTGGAAGTTCCAGTGGTTAGACGTGATTAGCCTCGAGAAGCCTCAGCGGAAATGGGCCTCATCTCGCCTGGAGGGCAAAACCTCCTGGATTTTCTCGAGTTGCGGCAGGTGCTCTCGACTTACGACTGGGACCTCAGGGAACCGCTCTGGTGGCCTCAGGAAAGGCCAGTCCCCATGCGAGTTCCTCGGGGGCCTCTCGGGATTCCTCTCACGTCGATGCCGGCGCCTAAGACCTTGTGTGGAATCGGGGCCGGAACCTGAGGATTCCTCTCCAGTGCTGACATGGATCTTGGGGTATTTCTGGAGTCTCCCCAGGGGAGTCAGTCCTAGTCTCGAATGCGGGCATGCACATGCGCTTTCCTCCAGAGCGGTAGCAGCAGTGTCACGCAGTCCGCCGCGTGGATCAAAGGATCCATGGTTTTCCCTCGAGTATTTCCCACAGGGCTGTCCCACGTGCACACGTGGTGGGAGTCGATCCTCGGCTTGTACGTCAAGGCAGTGCAGGGAAAACAGGTTCCTCTGGAATGGACTGACACATCTGGGGGACTCTTGGAATGGTGGCACGACCCTGGAGTTCCTCTCGCCTTTCCTGTGGAGAGCGCCTCCTCTTGAGATGCGACGGGAACGCCGGGAATTCTTTCCCTACGAAACAGGGAAAGGATCCCTCATCTCGAGCTAGGAGGCGGAAACGGGGCTCCCCTGGATGTGTGCGGGACCCACGTGCTTCCTCTCGAGTGGAGACGGGTATGTCGGGGAACTTCTTGAGTTACAGCAATGGTGTGAAGGACCCTTTGGAAGTTCCAGTGGTTAGACGTGATTAGCCTCGAGAAGCCTCAGCGGAAATGGGCCTCATCTGGCCTGGAGGGCAAAACCTCCTGGATTTTCTCGAGTTGCGGCAGGTGCTCTCGACTTACGACGGGGACCTCAGGGACCCGCTCTGGTGGCCTCAGGAAAGGCCAGTCCCCATGCGAGTTCCTCGGGGGCCTCTCGGGATTCCTCTCCCGTCGATGCCGGGGCCTAAGACCTTGTGTGGAGTCGGGGCCGGAACCTGAGGATTCCTCTCCAGTGCTGACATGGATCTTGGGGTACTTCTGGAGTCTCCCCAGGGGAGTCAGTCCTCGTCTCGAATGCGGGCATGCACTTGCGCTTTCCTCCAGAGCGGTAGCAGCAGTGTCACGCAGTCCGCCGCGTGGATCAAAGGATCTATGGTTTTCCCTCGAGTCTTTCCCACGAGGCTTTCCCACGAGGCTTTCCCACAGGGCTGTCCCACGTGCACACGTGGTGGGAGTCGATCCTCGGCTTGAACGTCAAGGCAGTGCAGGGAAAACATGTTCCTCTGGAATGGACTGACACATCTGGGGGACTCTTGGAATGGTGTCACGACCCTGGAGTTCCTCTCGCCTTTCCTGTGGAGAGCGCCTCCTCTTGAGATGCGGCGGGAACGCCGGGAATTCTTTCCCTATGAAACAGGGAAAGGATCCCTCATCTCGAGCTAGGAGGCTTAAACGGGGCTCCCCTGGATGTGTGCGGGACCCACGTGCTTCCTCTCGAGTGGAGACGGGTATGTCGGGGAACTTCTTGAGTTGCAGCAAGGGTGTGAAGGACCCTTTGGAAGTTCCAGTGGTTAGACGTGATTAGCCTCGAGAAGCCTCAGCGGAAATGGGCCTCATCTCGCCTGGAGGGCAAAACCTCCTGGATTTTCTCGAGTTGCGGCAGGTGCTCTCGACTTACGACGGGGACCCCAGGGAACCGCTCTGGTGGCCTCAGGAAAGGCCAGTCCCCATGCGAGTTCCTCGGGGGCCTCTCGGGATTCCTCTCACGTCGATGCCGGCGCCTAAGACCTTGTGTGGAATCGGGGCCGGAACCTGAGGATTCCTCTCCAGTACTGACATGGATCTTGGGGTATTTCTGGAGTCTCCCCAGGGGAGTCAGTCCTAGTCTCGAATGCGGGCATGCACATGCGCTTTCCTCCAGAGCGGTAGCAGCAGTGTCACGCAGTCCGCCGCGTGGATCAAAGGATCCATGGTTTTCCCTCGAGTCTTTCCCACAGGGCTGTCCCACGTGTACACGTGGTGGGA
The DNA here is from genome assembly GCF_042477335.2 of Ovis canadensis. Taxonomy (NCBI): domain Eukaryota; kingdom Metazoa; phylum Chordata; class Mammalia; order Artiodactyla; family Bovidae; genus Ovis; species Ovis canadensis. Next base: position 11,162,295 of record NC_091262.1, read on the forward strand.
GTCGATCCTCGGCTTGAACGTCAAGGCAGTGCAGGGAAAACAGGTTCCTCTGGAATGGACTGACACATCTGGGGGACTCTTGGAATGGTGGCACGACCCTGGAGTTCCTCTCCCCTTTCCTGTGGAGAGCGCCTCCTCTTGAGATGCGACGGGAACGCCGGGAATTCTTTCCCTACGAAACAGGGAAAGGATCCCTCATCTCGAGCTAGGAGGCGGAAACGGGGCTCCCCTGGATGTGTGCGGGACCCACGTGCTTCCTCTCGAGTGGAGACGGGTATGTCGGGGAACTTCTTGAGTTGCAGCAATGGTGTGAAAGACCCTTTGGAAGTTCCAGTGGTTAGACGTGATTAGCCTAGAGAAGCCTCAGCGGAAATGGGCCTCATCTCGCCTGGAGGGCAAAACCTCCTGGATTTTCTCGAGTTGCGGCAGGTGCTCTCGACTTACGACGGGGACCTCAGGGACCCGCTCTGGTGGCCTCAGGAAAGGCCAGTCCCCATGCGAGTTCCTCGGGGGCCTCTCGGGATTCCTCTCCCGTCGATGCCGGGGCCTAAGACCTTGTGTGGAGTCGGGGCCGGAACCTGAGGATTCCTCTCCAGTGCTGACATGGATCTTGGGGTACTTCTGGAGTCTCCCCAGGGGAGTCAGTCCTCGTCTCGAATGCGGGCATGCACTTGCGCTTTCCTCCAGAGCGGTAGCAGCAGTGTCACGCAGTCCGCCGCATGGATCAAAGGATCTAAGGTTTTCCCTCGAGTCTTTCCCACGAGGCTTTCCCACGAGGCTTTCCCACAGGGCTGTCCCACGTGCACACGTGGTGGGAGTCGATCCTCGGCTTGAACGTCAAGGCAGTGCAGGGAAAACAGGTTCCTCTGGAATGGACTGACTCATCTGGGGGACTCTTGGAATGGTGGCACGACGCTGGAGTTCCTCTCGCCATTCCTGTGGAGAGCGCCTCCTCTTGAGATGCGACGGGAACGCCGGGAATTCTTTCCCTACGAAACAGGGAAAGGATCCCTCATCTCGAGCTAGGAGGCGGAAACGGGGCTCCCCTGGATGTGTGCGGGACCCACGTGCTTCCTCTCGAGTGGAGACGGGTATGTCGGGGAACTTCTTGAGTTGCAGCAAGGGTGTGAAGGACCCTTTGGAAGTTCCAGTGGTTAGACGTGATTAGCCACGAGAAGCCTCAGCGGAAATGGGCCTCATCTCGCCTGGAGGGCAAAACCTCCTGGATTTTCTCGAGTTGCGGCAGGTGCTCTCGACTTACAACGGGGACCTCAGGGAACCGCTCTGGTGGCCTCAGGAAAGGCCAGTCCCCATGCGAGTTCCTCGGGGGCGTCTCGGGATTCCTCTCCCGTCGATGCCGGGGCCTAAGACCTTGTGTGGAGTCGGGGCCGGAACCTGAGGATTCCTCTCCAGTGCTGACATGGATCTTGGGGTACTTCTGGAGTCTCCCCAGGGGAGTCAGTCCTCGTCTCGAATGCGGGCATGCATTGCGCTTTCCTCCAAAGCGGTAGCAGCAGTGTCTCGCATTCCGCCGCGTAGATAAAGGATCTATGGTTTTCCCTCGAGTCTTTCCCATGAGGCTTTCCCACGAGGCTTTCCCATAGGGCTGTCCCACGTGCACACGTGGTGGGAGTCGATCCTCGGCTTGAACGTCAAGGCAGTGCAGGGAAAACAGGTTCCTCTGGAATGGACTGACACATCTGGGGGACTCTTGGAATGGTGGCACGACCCTGGAGTTCCTCTCGACTTTCCTGTGGAGAGCGCCTCCTCTTGAGATGCGACGGGAACGCCGGGAATTCTTTCCCTACGAAACAGGGAAAGGATCCCTCATCTCGAGCTAGGAGGCGGAAACGGGGCTCCCCTGGATGTGTGCGGGACACCACGTGCTTCCTCTCGAGTGGAGTCGGGTATGTCGGGGAACTTCTTGAGTTGCAGCAAGGGTGTGAAGGACCCTTTGGAAGTTCCAGTGGTTAGATGTGATTGGCCTCGAGAAGCCTCAGCGGAAATGGGCCTCATCTCGCCTGGAGGGCAAAACCTCCTGGATTATTTCGAGTTGCGGCAGGTGCTCTCGACTTACGACGGGGACCTCAGGGACCCGCTCTGGTGGCCTCAGGAAAGGCCAGTCCCCATGCGAGTTCCTCGGGGGCCACGTGCACACGTGGTGGGAGTCGATCCTCGGCTTGAACGTCAAGGCAGTGCAGGGAAAACAGTGGAGGAACAGTGTGAGTTCCTCGGGGGCGTCTCGGGATTCCTCTCCCGTCGATGCCGGAGACTAAGACCTTGTGTGGAGTCGGGGCCGGAACCTGAGGATTCCTCTCCAGTACTGACATGGATCTTGGGGTACTTCTGGAGTCTCCCCAGGGGAGTCAGTCCTCGTCTCGAATGCGGGCATGCATTGCCCTTTCCTCCAGAGCGGTAGCAGCAATGTCACGCAGTCCGCCGCGTAGATCAAAGGATCTATCGTTTTCCCTCGAGTCTTTCCCACGAGGCTTTCCCACGAGGCTTTCCCACAGGGCTGTCCCACGTGCACACGTGGTGGGAGTCGATCCTCGGCTTGACCGTCAAGGCAGTGTAGGGAAAACAGGTTCCTCTGGAATGGACTGACACATCTGGGGGACTCTTGGAATGGTGTCTCGACCCTGGAGTTCCTCTCGCCTTTCCTGTGGAGAGCGCCTCCTCTTGAGATGCGACGGGAACGCCGGGAATTCTTTCCCTACGAAACAGGGAAAGGATCCCTCATCTCGAGCTAGGAGGCGGAAACGGGGCTCCCCTGGATGTGTGCGGGACCCACGTGCTTCCTCTCGAGTGGAGACGGGTATGTCGGGGAACTTCTTGAGTTGCAGCAAGGGTGTGAAGGACCCTTTGGAAGTTCCAGTGGTTAGATGTGGTTGGCCTCGAGAAGCCTCAGCGGAAATGGGCCTCATCTCGCCTGGAGGGCAAAACCTCCTGGATTTTCTCGAGTTGCGGCAGGTGCTCTCGACTTACGACGGGGACCTCAGGGACCCGCTCTGGTGGCCTCAGGAAAGGCCAGTCCACATGCGAGTTCCTCGGGGGCCTCTCGGGATTCCTCTCCCGTCGATGCCGGGGCCTAAGACCTTGTGTGGAGTCGGGGCCGGAACCTGAGGATTCCTCTCCAGTACTGACATGGATTTTGGGGTACTTCTGGAGTCTCCCCAGGGGAGTCAGTCCTCGTCTCGAATGCGGGCATGCACTTGCGCTTTCCTCCAGAGCGGTAGTAGCAGTGTCACTCAGTCCGCCGCGTGGATCAAAGGATCTACGGTTTTCCCTCGAGTGTTTCCCACGAGTCTTTCCCACGAGGCTTTCCCACAGGGCTGTTCCACGTGCACACGTGGTGGGAGTCGATCCTCGGCTTGAACGTCAAGGCAGTGCAGGGAAAACAGGTTCCTCTGGAATGGACTGACACATCCGGGGGACTCTTGGAATGGTGTCACGACCCTGGAGTTCCTCTCGCCTTTCCTGTGGAGAGCACCTCCTCTTGAGATGCGACGGGAACGCCGGGAATTCTTTCCCTACGAAACAGGGAAAGGATCCCTCATCTCGAGCTAGGAGGCGGAAACGGGGCTCCCCTGGATGTGTGCGGGACCCCACGTGCTTCCTCTCGAGTGGAGACGGGTATGTCGGGGAACTTCTTGAGTTGCAGCAAGGGTGTGAAGGACCCTTTGGAAGTTCCAGTGGTTAGACGTGATTGGCCTCGAGAAGCCTCAGCGGAAATGGGCCTCATCTCGCCTGGAGGGCAAAACCTCCTGGATTTTCTCGAGTTGCGGCAGGTGCTCTCGACTTACGACGGGGACCTCAGGGACCCGCTCTGGTGGCCTCAGGAAAGGCCAGTCCCCATGCGAGTTCCTCGGGGGCCTCTCGGGATTCCTCTCCCGTCGATGCCGGGGCCTAAAACCTTGTGTGGAGTCGGGGCCGGAACCTGAGGATTCCTCTCCAGTGCTGACATGGACCTTGGGGTACTTCTGGAGTCTCCCCAGGGGAGTCAGTCCTCGTCTCGAATGCGGGCATGCACTTGCGCTTTCCTCCAGAGCGGTAGCAGCAGTGTCACGCAGTCCGCCTCGTGGATCAAAGGATCTATGGTTTTCCCTCGAGTCTTTCCCACGAGGCTTTCCCACGAGGCTTTCCCACAGGGCTGTCCCACGTGCACACGTGGTGGGAGTCGATCCTCGGCTTGAACGTCAAGGCAGTGCAGGGAAAACAGGTTCCTCTGGAATGGACTGACACATCTGGGGGACTCTTGGAATGGTGGCACGACCCTGGAGTTCCTCTCGCCTTTCCTGTGGAGAGCGCCTCCTCTTGAGATGCGACGGGAACGCCGGGAATTCTTTCCGTATGAAACAGGGAAAGGATCCCTCATCTCGAGCTAGGAGGCGGAAACGGGGCTCCCCTGGATGTGTGCGGGACCCCACGTGCTTCCTCTCGAGTGGAGACGGGTATGTCGGGGAACTTCTTGAGTTGCAGCAATGGTGTGAAGGACCCTTTGGAAGTTCCAGTGGTTAGACGTGATTGGCCTCGAGAAGCCTCAGCGGAAATGGGCCTCATCTCGCCTGGAGGGCAAAACCTCCTGGATTTTCTCGAGTTGCGGCAGGTGCTCTCGACTTACGACGGGGACCTCAGGGACCCGCTCTGGTGGCCTCAGGACAGGCCAGTCCCCATGCGAGTTCCTCGGGGGCGTCTCGGGATTCCTCTCCCGTCGATGCCGGGGCCTAAGACCTTGTGTGGAGTCGGGGCCGGAACCTGAGGATTCCTCTCCAGTGCTGACATGGGTCTTGGGGTACTTCTGGAGTCTCCCCAGGGGAGTCAGTCCTCGTCTCGAATGCGGGCATGCACTTGCGCTTTCCTCCAGAGCGGTAGCAGCAGTGTCACGCAGTCCGCCGCGTGGATCAAAGGATCTATGGTTTTCCCTCGAGTCTTTCCCACGAGGCTTTCCCACGAGGCTTTCCCACAGGGCTGTCCCACGTGCACACGAGGTGGGAGTCGATCCTCGGCTTGAACGTCAAGGCAGTGCAGGGAAAACAGGTTCCTCTGGAATGGACTGACACATCTGGGGGACTCTTGGAATGGTGGCACGACCCTGGAGTTCCTCTCGCCTTTCCTGTGGAGAGCGCCTCCTCTTGAGATGCGACGGGAACGCCGGGAATTCTTTCCCTACGAAACAGGGAAAGGATCCCTCATCTCGAGCAAGGAGGCGGAAACGGGGCTCCCCTGGATGTGGGTGGGACATCACGTGCTTCCTCTCGATGGAGACGGGTATGTCGGGGAACTTCTTGAGTTGCAGCAATGGTGTGAAGGACCCTTTGGAAGTTCCAGTGGTTAGATGTGATTGGCCTCGAGAAGCCTCAGCGGAAATGGGCCTCATCTCGCCTGGAGGGCAAAACCTCCTGGATTTTCTCGAGTTGCAGCAGGTGCTCTCGACTTACGACGGGGACCTCAGGGAACCGCTCTGGTGGCCTCAGGAAAGGCCAGTCCCCATGCGAGTTCCTCGGGGGACTCTCGGGATTCCTCTCCCGTCGATGCCGGGGCCTAAGACCTTGTGTGGAGTCGGGGCCGGAACCTGAGGATTCCTCTCCAGTGCTGACATGGATCTTGGGGTATTTCTGGAGTCTCCCCAGGGGAGTCAGACCTCGTCTGGAATGCGGGCATGCACTTGCGCTTTCCTCCAGAGCGGTAGCAGCAGTGTCACGCAGTCCGCCGCGTGGATCAAAGGATCTATGGTTTTCCCTCGAGTCTTTCCCACGAGCCTTTCCCACAGGGCTGTCCCACGTGCACACGTGGTGTGAGTCGATCCTCGGCTTGAACGTCAAGGCAGTGCAGGGAAAACATGTTCCTCTGGAATGGACTGACACATCTGGGGGACTCTTGGAATGGTGTCACGACCCTGGAGTTCCTCTCGCCTTTCCTGTGGAGAGCGCCTCCTCTTGAGATGCGACGGGAACGCCGGGAATTCTTTCCCTACGAAACAGGGAAAGGATCCCTCATCTCGAGCTAGGAGGCGGAAACAGGGCTCCCCTGGATGTGTGCGGTACCCCACGTGCTTCCTCTCGAGTGCAGACGGGTATGTCGGGGAACTTCTTGAGTTGCAGCAATGGTGTGAAGGACCCTTTGGAAGTTCCAGTGGTTAGATGTGATTGGCCTCGAGAAGCCTCAGCGGAAATGGGCCTCATCTCGCCTGGAGGGCAAACCTCCTGGATTTTCTCGAGTTGCGGCAGGTGCTCTCGTCTTACGACGGGGACCTCAGGGAACCGCTCTGGTGGCCTCAGGAAAGGCCAGTCCCCATGCGATTTCCTCGGGGTCCTCTCGGGATTCCTCTCCCCTCGATGCCAGGGCCTAAGACCTTGTGTTGAGTCGGGGCCGGAACCTGAGGATTCCTCTCCAGTGCTGACATGGATCTTGGGGTACTTCTGGAGTCTCCCCAGGAGAGTCAGTCCTCGTCTCGAATGCGGGCATGCACTTGCGCTTTCCTCCAGAGCGGTAGCAGCAGTGTCACGCAGTCCGCCGCATGGATCAAAGGATCTATGGTTTTCCCTCGAGTCTTTCCCACGAGGCTTTCCCACGAGGCTTTCCCACAGGGCTGTCCCACGTGCACACGTGGTGGGAGTCGATCCTCGGCTTGAACGTCAAGGCAGTGCAGGGAAAACAGGTTCCTCTGGAATGGACTGACACATCTGGGGGACTCTTGGAATGGTGGCATGACCCTGGAGTTCCTCTCGCCTTTCCTGTGGAGAGCGCCTCCTCTTGAGATGCGACGGGAACGCCGGGAATTCTTTCCCTACGAAACAGGGAAAGGATCCCTCATCTCGAGCTAGGAGGCGGAAACGGGGCTCCCCTGGATGTGTGCGGGACACCACGTGCTTCCTCTCGAGTGTAGACGGGTATGTCGGGGAACTTCTTGAGTTGCAGCAAGGGTGTGAAGGACCCTTTTGAAGGTCCAGTGGTTAGATGTGATTGGCCTGGAGAAGCCTCAGCGGAAAGGGCCTCATCTCGCCTGGAGGGCAAAACCTCCTGGATTTTCTCGAGTTGCGGCAGGTGCTCTCGACTTACGACGGGGACCTCAGGGACCCGCTCTGGTGGCCTCAGGAGAGGCCAGTCCCCATGCGAGTTCCTCGGGGGCGTCTCGGGATTCCTCTCCCGTCGATGCCGGGGCCTAAGACCTTGTGTGGAGTCGGGGCCGGAACCTGAGGATTCCTCTCCAGTGCTGACATGGATCTTGGGGTACTTCTGGAGTCTCCCCAGGGGAGTCAGTCCTCGTCTCGAATGCGGGCATGCACTTGCGCTTTCCTCCAGAGCGGTAGCAGCAGTGTCACGCAGTCCGCCGCGTGGATCAAAGGATCTATGGTTTTCCCTCGAGTCTTTCCCACGAGGCTTTCCCACGAGGCTTTCCCACAGGGCTGTCCCACGTGCACACGTGGTGGGAGTCGATCCTCGGCTTGAACGTCAAGGCAGTGCAGGGTAAACAGGTTCCTCTGGAATGGACTGTCACATCTGGGGGACTCTTGGAATGGTGGCACAACCCTGGAGTTCCTCTCGCCTTTCCTGTGGAGAGCGCCTCCTCTTGAGATGCGACGGGAACGCCGGGAATTCTTTCCCTACTAAACAGGGAAAGGATCCCTCATCTCGAGCTAGGAGGCGGAAACGGGGCTCCCCTGGAAGTGTGCGGGACACCACGTGCTTCCTCTCGAGTGGAGACGGGTATGTCGGGGAACTTCTTGAGTTGCAGCAAGGGTGTGAAGGACCCTTTGGAAGTTCCAGTGGTTAGACGTGATTGGCCTCGAGAAGCCTCAGCGGAAATGGGTCTCATCTCGCCTGGAGGGCAAAACCTCCTGGATTTTCTCGAGTTGCGGCAGGTGCTCTCGACTTACGACGGGGACCTCAGGGACCCGCTCTGGTGGCCTCAGGAAAGGAGAGTCCCCATGGGAGTTCCTCGGGGGCCTCTCGGGATTCCTCTCCCGTCGATGCCGGGGCCTAAGACCTTGTGTGGAGTCGGGGCCGGAACCTGAGGATTCCTCTCCAGTGCTGACATGGATCTTGGGGTACTTCTGGAGTCTCCCCAGTGGAGTCAGTCCTCGTCTCGAATGCGGGCATGCACTTGCGCTTTCCTCCAGAGCGGTAGCAGCAGTGTCACGCAGTCCGCCGCGTGGATCAAAGGATCTATGTTTTTCCCTCGAGTCTTTCCCACGAGGCTTTCCCACGAGGCTTTCCCACAGGGCTGTCCCACGTGCACACGTGGTGGGAGTCGATCCTCGGCTTGAACGTCAAGGCAGTGCAGGGAAAACAGGTTCCTCTGGAATGGACTGACACATCTGGGGGACTTTTGGAATTGTGTCACGACCCTGGAGTTCCTCTCGCCTTTCCTGTGGAGAGCGCCTCCTCTTGAGATGCGACGGGAACGCCGGGAATTCTTTCCCTACGAAACAGGGAAAGGATCCCTCATCTCGAGCAAGGAGGCGGAAACGGGGCTCCCCTGGATGTGTGCGGGACCCACGTGCTTCCTCTCGAGTGGAGACGGGTATGTCGGGGAACTTCTTGAGTTGCAGCAAGGGTGTGAAGGACCCTTTGGAAGTTCCAGTGGTTAGACGTGATTAGCCTCGAGAAGCCTCAGCGGAAATGGGCCTCATCTCGCCTGGAGGGCAAAACCTCCTGGATTTTCTCGAGTTGCGGCAGGTGCTCTCGACTTACGACGGGGACCTCAGGGACCCGCTCTGGTGGCCTCAGGAAAGGCCAGTCCCCATGCGAGTTCCTCGGGGGCCTCTCGGGATTCCTCTCCCGTCGATGCCGGGGCCTAAAACCTTGTGTGGAGTCGGGGCCGGAACCTGAGGATTCCTCTCCAGTGCTGACATGGACCTTGGGGTACTTCTGGAGTCTCCCCAGGGGAGTCAGTCCTCGTCTCGAATGCGGGCATGCACTTGCGCTTTCCTCCAGAGCGGTAGCAGCAGTGTCACGCAGTCCGCCTCGTGGATCAAAGGATCTATGGTTTTCCCTCGAGTCTTTCCCACGAGGCTTTCCCACGAGGCTTTCCCACAGGGCTGTCCCACGTGCACACGTGGTGGGAGTCGATCCTCGGCTTGAACGTCAAGGCAGTGCAGGGAAAACAGGTTCCTCTGGAATGGACTGACACATCTGGGGGACTCTTGGAATGGTGGCACGACCCTGGAGTTCCTCTCGCCTTTCCTGTGGAGAGCGCCTCCTCTTGAGATGCGACGGGAACGCCGGGAATTCTTTCCGTATGAAACAGGGAAAGGATCCCTCATCTCGAGCTAGGAGGCGGAAACGGGGCTCCCCTGGATGTGTGCGGGACCCCACGTGCTTCCTCTCGAGTGGAGACGGGTATGTCGGGGAACTTCTTGAGTTGCAGCAATGGTGTGAAGGACCCTTTGGAAGTTCCAGTGGTTAGACGTGATTGGCCTCGAGAAGCCTCAGCGGAAATGGGCCTCATCTCGCCTGGAGGGCAAAACCTCCTGGATTTTCTCGAGTTGCGGCAGGTGCTCTCGACTTACGACGGGGACCTCAGGGACCCGCTCTGGTGGCCTCAGGAAAGGCCAGTCCCCATGCGAGTTCCTCGGGGGCGTCACGGGATTCCTCTCCCGTCGATGCCGGAGCCTAAGACCTTGTGTGGAGTCGGGGCCGGAACCTGAGGATTCCCCTCCAGTGCTGACATGGATCTTGGGGTACTTCTGGAGTCTCCCCAGGGGAGTCAGTCCTCGTCTCGAATGCGGGCATGCATTGCGCTTTCCTCCAGAGCGGTAGCAGCAGTGTCACGCAGTCTGCCGCGTGGATCAAAGGATCTATGGTTTTCCCTCGAGTCTTTCCCACGAGGCTTTCCCACGAGGCTTTCCCACAGGGCTGTCCCACGTGCACACGTGGTGGGAGTCGATCCTCGGCTTGAACGTCAAGGCAGTGCAGGGAAAACAGGTTCCTCTGGAATGGACTGACACATCTGGGGGACTCTTGGAATTGTGGCACGACCCTGGAGTTCCTCTCGCCTTTCCTGTGGAGAGCGCCTCCTCTTGAGATGCGACGGGAACGCCGGGAATTCTTTCTCTACGAAACAGGGAAAGGATCCCTCATCTCGAGCTAGGAGGCGGAAACGGGTCTCCCCTGGTTGTGTGCGGGACACCACGTGCTTCCTCTCGAGTGCAGACGGGTATGTCGGGGAACTTCTTGAGTTGCAGCAAGGGTGTGAAGGACCCTTTGGAAGTTCCAGTGGTTAGATGTGATTGGCCTCGAGAAGCCTCAGCGGAAATGGGCCTCATCTCGCCTGGAGGGCAAAACCTCCTGAATTTTCTCGTGTTGCGGCAGGTGCTATCGACTTACGACGGGGACCTCAGGGACCCGCTCTGGTGGCCTCAGGAAAGGCCAGTCCCCATGCGAGTTCCTCGGGGGCGTCTCGGGATTCCTCTCCCGTCGATGCCGGGGCCTAAGACCTTGTGTGGAGTCGGGGCCGGAACCTGAGAATTCCTCTCCAGTGCTGACATGGATCTGGGGTACTTCTGGAGTCTCCCCAGGGGAGTCAGTCCTCGTCTCGAATGCGGGCATGCACTTGCGCTTTCCTCCAGAGCGGTAGCAGCAGTGTCACGCAGTCCGCCGCGTGGATCAAAGGATCTATGGTTTTCCCTCGAGTCTTTCCCACGAGGCTTTCCCACGAGGCTTTCCCACAGGGCTGTCCCACGTGCACACGTGGTGGGAGTCGATCCTCGCCTGGAACGTCAAGGCAGTGCAGGGAAAACAGGTTCCTCTGGAATGGACTGACACATCTGGGGGACTCTTGGAATGGTGGCATGACCCTGGAGTTCCTCTCGCCTTTCCTGTGGAGAGCGCCTCCTCTTGAGATGCGACGGGAACGCCGAGAATTCTTTCCCTACGAAACAGGGAAAGGATCCCTCATCTCGAGCTAGGAGGCGGCAACGGGGCTCCCCTGGATGTGTGCGGGAACCCACGTGCTTCCTCTCGAGTGGAGACGGGTATGTCAGGGAACTTCTTGAGTTGCAGCAATGGTGTGAAGGACCCTTTGTAAGTTCCAGTGGTTAGATGTGATTGGCCTCGAGAAGCCTCAGCGGAAATGGGCCTCATCTCGCCTGGAGGGCAAAACCTCCTGGATTTTCTCGAGTTGCGGCAGGTGCTCTCGACTTACGACGGGGACCTCAGGGAACCGCTCTGGTGGCCTCAGGAAAGCCAGTCCCCATGCGAGTTCCTCAGGGCCTCTCGGGATTCCTCTCCCGTCGATGCCGGGGCCTAAGACCTTGTGTGGAGTCGGGGCCGGAACCTGAGGATTCCTCTCCAGTGCTGACATGGATCTTGGGGTACTTCTGGAGTCTCCCCAGGGGAGTCAGTCCTCGTCTCGAATGCGGGCATGCACTTGCGCTTTCCTCCAGAGCGGTAGCAGCAGTGTCACGCAGTCCGCCGCGTGGATCAAAGGATCTATGATTTTCCCTCGAGTCTTTCCCACGAGGCTTTCCCACGAGGCTTTCCCACAGGGCTGTCCCACGTGCACACGTGGTGGGAGTCGATCCTCGGCTTGAACGTCAAGGCAGTGCAGGGAAAACAGGTTCCTCTGGAATGGACTGACTCATCTGGGGGACTCTTGGAATGGTGGCACGACCCTGGAGTTCCTCTCGCCTTTCCTGTGGAGAGCGCCTCCTCTTGAGATGCAACGGGAACGCCGGGAATTCTTTCCCTACGAAACAGGGAAAGGATCCCTCATCTCGAGCTAGGAGGCGGAAACGGGGCTCCCCTGGATGTGTGCTGGACCCACGTGTTTCCTCTCGAGTGGAGACGGGTATGTCGGGGAACTTCTTGAGTTGCAGCAAGGGTGTGAAGGTCCCTTTAGAAATTTCAGTGGTTAGAAGTGATTAGCCTCGAGAAGCCTCAGCGGAAATGGGCCTCATCTCGCCTGGAGGGCAAAACCTCCTGGATTTTCTCGAGTTGCGGCAGGTGCTCTCGACTTACGACGGGGACCTCAGGGACCCGCTCTGGTGGCCTCAGGAAAGGCCAGTCCCCATGCGAGTTCCTCGGGGGCCTCTCGGGATTCCTCTCCCGTCGATGCCGGGGCCTAAGACCTTGTGTGGAGTCGGGGCCGGAACCTGAGGATTCCTCTCCAGTGCTGACATGGATCTTGGGGTACTTCTGGAGTCTCCCCAGGGGAGTCAGTCCTCGTCTCGAATGCGGGCATGCACTTGCGCTTTCCTCCAGAGCGGTAGCAGCAGTGTCACGCAGTCCGCCGCGTTGATCAAAGGATCTATGGTTTTCCCTCGAGTCTTTCCCACGAGGCTTTCCCACGAGGCTTTCCCACAGGGCTGTCCCACGTGCACACGTGGTGGGAGTCGATCCTCGGCTTGAACGTCATGGCAGTGCAGGGAAAACAGGTTCCTCTGGAATGGACTGACACATCTGGGGGACTCTTGGAATGGTGGCACGACCCTGGAGTTCCTCTCGCCTTTCCTGTGGAGAGCGCCTCCTCTTGAGATGCGACGGGAACGCCGGGAATTCTTTCCCTACTAAACAGGGAAAGGATCCCTCATCTCGAGCTAGGAGGCGGAAACGGGGCTCCCCTGGATGTGTGCGGGACACCACGTGCTTCCTCTCGAGTGCAGACGGGTATGTCGGGGAACTTCTTGAGTTGCAGCAAGGGTGTGAAGGACCCTTTGGAAGGTCCAGTGGTTAGATGTGATTGGCCTCGAGAAGCCTCAGCGGAAATGGGCCTCATCTCGCCTGGAGGGCATAACCTCCTGGATTTTCTCGAGTTGCGGCAGGTGCTCTCGACTTACGACGGGGACCTCAGGGACCCGCTCTGGTGGCCTGAGGAAAGGCCAGTCCCCATGCGATTTCCTCGGGGGCCTCTCGGGATTCCTCTCCCCTCGATGCCGTGGCCTAAGACCTTGTGTTGAGTCGGGGCCGGAACATGAGGATTCCTCTCCAGTGCTGACATGGATCTTGGGGTACTTCTGGAGTCTCCCCAGGGGAGTCAGTCCTCGTCTCGAATGCGGGCATGCACTTGCGTTTTCCTCCAGAGCGGTAGCAGCAGTGTCACGCAGTCCGCCGCATGGATCAAAGGATCTATGGTTTTCCCTCGAGTCTTTCCCACGAGGCTTTCCCACGAGGCTTTCCCACAGGGCTGTCCCACGTGCACACGTGGTGGGAGTCGATCCTCGGCTTGAACGTCAAGGCAGTGCAGGGAAAACAGGTTCCTCTGGAATGGACTGACACATCTGGGGGACTCTTGGAATTGTGGCACGACCCTGGAGTTCCTCTCGCCTTTCCTGTGGAGAGCGCCTCCTCTTGAGATGCGACGGGAACGCCGTGAATTCTTTCCCTACGAAACAGGGAAAGGATCCCTCATCTCGAGCTAGGAGGCGGAAACGGGGCTCCACTGGATGTGTGCGGGACCCACGTGCTTCCTCTCGAGTGGAGACGGGTATGTCGGGGAACTTCTTGAGTTGCAGCAAGGGTGTGAAGGACCCTTTGGAAGTTCCAGTGGTTAGAAGTGATTAGCCTCGAGAAGCCTCAGCGGAAATGGGCCTCATCTCGCCTGGAGGGCAAAACCTCCTGGATTTTCTCGAGTTGCGGCAGGTGCTCTCGACTTACGACGTGGACCTCAGGGACCCGCTCTGGTGGCCTCAGGAAAGGCCAGTCCCCATGCGAGTTCCTCGGGTGCCTCTCGGGATTACTCTCCCGTCGATGCCGGGGCCTAAGACCTTGTGTGGAGTCGGGGCCGGAACCTGAGGATTCCTCTCCAGTGCTGACATGGATCTTGTGGTACTTCTGGAGTCTCCCCAGGGGAGTCAGTCCTCGTCTCGAATGCGGGCATGCACTTGCGCTTTCCTCCAGAGCGGTAGCAGCAGTGTCACGCAGTCCTCCGCGTGGATCAAAGGATCTATGATTTTCCCTCGAGTCTTTCCCACGAGGCTTTCCCACGAGGCTTTCCCACAGGGCTGTCCCACGTGCACACGTGGTGGGAGTCGATCCTCGGCTTGAACGTCAAGGCAGTGCAGGGAAAACAGGTTCCTCTGGAATGGACTGACACATCTGGGGGACTCTTGGAATGGTGGCATGACCCTGGAGTTCCTCTCGCCTTTCCTGTGGAGAGCGCCTCCTCTTGAGATGCGACGGGAACGCCGGGAATTCTTTTCCTACGAAACAGGGAAAGGATCCCTCATCTCGTGCTAGGAGGCGGAAACGGGGCTCCCCTGGATGTATGCGGGACACCACGTGCTTCCTCTCGAGTGCAGACGGGTATGTCGGGGAACTTCTTGAGTTGCAGCAATGGTGTGAAGGACCCTTTGGAAGTTCCAGTGGTTAGATGTGATTGGCCTCGAGAAGCCTCAGCGGAAATGGGCCTCATCTCGCCTGGAGGGCAAAACCTCCTGGATTTTCCCGAGTTGCGGCAGGTGCTCTCGACTTACGACGGGGACCTCAGGGACCCGCTCTGGTGGCCTCAGGAAAGGCCAGTCCCCATGCGAGTTCCTCGTGGGCCTCTCGGGATTCCTCTCCCGTCGATGCCGGGGCCTAAGACCTTGTGTGGAGTCGGGGCCGGAACCTGAGGATTCCTCTCCAGTGCTGACATGGATCTTGGGGTACTTCTGGAGTCTCCCCAGGGGAGTCAGTCCTCGTCTCGAATGCGGGCATGCACTTACGCTTTCCTCCAGAGCGGTAGCAGCAGTGTCACGCAGTTAGCCGCGTGGATCAAAGGATCTATGGTTTTCCCTCGAGTCTTTCCCACGAGGCTTTCCCACGAGGCTTTCCCACAGGGCTGTCCCACGTGCACACGTGGTGGGAGTCGATCCTCGGCTTGAACGTCAAGGCAGTGCAGGGAAAACAGGTTCCTCTGGAATGGACTGACACATCTGGGGGACTCTTGGAATGGTGTCATGACCCTGGAGTTCCTCTCGCCTTTCCTGTGGAGAGCGCCTCCTCTTGAGATGCGACGGGAACGCCGGGAATTCTTTCCCTACGAAACAGGGAAAGGATCCCTCATCTCGAGCTAGGAGGCGGAAACGGGGCTCCCCTGGATGTGTGCGGGACACCACGTGCTTCCTCTCGAGTGGAGACGGGTATGTCGGGGAACTTCTTCAGTTGCAGCAAGGGTATGAAGGACCCTTTGGAAGGTCCAGTGGTTAGATGTGATTGGCCTGGAGAAGCCTCAGCGGAAAGGGCCTCATCTCGCCTGGAGGGCAAAACCTCCTGGATTTTCTCGAGTTGCGGCAGGTGCTCTCGACTTACGACGGGGACCTCAGGGACCCGCTCTGGTGGCCTCAGGAGAGGCCAGTCCCCATGCGAGTTCCTCGGGGGCGTCTCGGGATTCCTCTCCCGTCGATGCCGGGGCCTAAGACCTTGTGTGGAGTCGGAGCCGGAACCTGAGGATTCCTCTCCAGTGCTGACATGGATCTTGGGGTACTTCTGGAGTCTCCCCAGGGGAGTCAGTCCTCGTCTCGAATGCGGGCATGCACTTGCGCTTTCCTCCAGAGCGGTAGCAGCAGTGTCACGCAGTCCGCCGCGTGCATCAAAGGATCTATGGTTTTCCCTCGAGTCTTTCCCACGAGGCTTTCCCACGAGGCTTTCCCACAGGGCTGTCCCACGTGCACACGTGGTGGGAGTCGATCCTCGGCTTGAACGTCAAGGCAGTGCAGGGTAAACAGGTTCCTCTGGAATGGACTGACACATCTGGGGGACTCTTGGAATGGTGGCACAACCCTGGAGTTCCTCTCGCCTTTCCTGTGGAGAGCGCCTCCTCTTGAGATGCGACGGGAACGCCGGGAATTCTTTCCCTACTAAACAGGGAAAGGATCCCTCATCTCGAGCTAGGAGGCGGAAACGGGGCTCCCCTGGATGTGTGCGGGACACCACGTGCTTCCTCTCGAGTGGAGACGGGTATGTCGGGGATCTTCTTGAGTTGCAGCAAGGGTGTGAAGGACCCTTTGGAAGTTCCAGTGGTTAGACGTGATTGGCCTCGAGAAGCCTCAGCGGAAATGGGCCTCATCTCGCCTGGAGGGCAAAACCTCCTGGATTTTCTCGAGTTGCGGCAGGTGCTCTCGACTTACGACGGGGACCTCAGGGACCCGCTCTGGTGGCCTCAGGAAAGGAGAGTCCCCATGGGAGTTCCTCGGGGGCCTCTCGGGATTCCTCTCCCGTCGATGCCGGGGCCTAAGACGTTGTGTGGAGTCGGGGCCGGAACCTGAGGATTCCTCTCCAGTGCTGACATGGATCTTGGGGTACTTCTGGAGTCTCCCCAGGGGAGTCAGTCCTCGTCTCCAATGCGGGCATGCACTTGCGCTTTCCTCCAGAGCGGTAGCAGCAGTGTCACGCAGTCCGCCGCGTGGATCAAAGGATCTATGGTTTTCCCTCGAGTCTTTCCCACGAGGCTTTCCCACGAGGCTTTCCCACAGGGCTGTCCCACGTGCACACGTGGTGGGAGTCGATCCTCGGCTGGAACGTCAAGGCAGTGCAGGGAAAACAGGTTCCTCTGAATGGACTGACACATCTGGGGGACTCTTGGAATCGTGGCATGACCCTGGAGTTCCTCTCGCCTTTCCTGTGGAGAGCGCC
Organism: Ovis canadensis; assembly: GCF_042477335.2. Taxonomy (NCBI): domain Eukaryota; kingdom Metazoa; phylum Chordata; class Mammalia; order Artiodactyla; family Bovidae; genus Ovis; species Ovis canadensis. Next base: position 11,178,849 of record NC_091262.1, read on the forward strand.
TCCTCTTGAGATGCGACGGGAACGCCGGGAATTCTTTCCCTACGAAACAGGGAAAGGATCCCTCATCTCGAGCTAGGAGGCGGAAACGGGGCTCCCCTGGATGTGTCCGGGACCCCACGTGCTTCCTCTCGAGTGGAGACGGGTATGTCGGGGAACTTCTTGAGTTGCAGCAATGGTGTGAAGGACCCTTTGGAAGTTCCAGTGGTTAGATGTGATTGGCCTCGAGAAGCCTCAGCGGAAATGGGCCTCATCTCGCCTGGAGGGCAAAACCTCCTGGATTTTCTCGAGTTGCGGCAGGTGCTCTCGACTTACGACGGGGACCTCAGGGACCCGCTCTGGTGGCCTCAGGAAAGGCCAGTCCCCATGCGAGTTCCTCGGGGGCCTCTCGGGATTCCTCTCCCGTCGATGCCAGGGCCTAAGACCTTGTGTGGAGTCGGGGCCGGAACCTGAGGATTCCTCTCCAGTGCTGACATGGATCTTGGGGTACTTCTGGAGTCTCCCCAGGGGAGTCAGTCCTCGTCTCGAATGCGGGCATGCACTTGCGCTTTCCTCCAGAGCGGTAGCAGCAGTGTCACGCAGTCCGCGGCGTGGATCAAAGGATCTATGGTTTTCCCTCGAGTCTTTCCCACGAGGCTTTCCCACAGGGCTGTCCCACGTGCACACGTGGTGGGAGTCGATCCTCGGCTTGAACGTCAAGGCAGTGCAGGGAAAACAGGTTCCTCTGGAATGGACTGACACATCTGGGGGACTCTTGGAATGGTGGCACGACCCTGGAGTTCCTCTCGCCTTTCCTGTGGAGAGCGCCTCCTCTTGAGATGCGACGGGAACGCCGGGAATTCTTTCCCTACGTAACAGGGAAAGGATCCCTCATCTCGAGCTAGGAGGCGGAAACGGGGCTCCCCTGGATGTGTGCGGGACCCACGTGCTTCCTCTCGAGTGGAGACGGGTATGTCGGGGAACTTCTTGAATTGCAGCAAGGGTGTGAAGGACCCTTTGGAAGTTCCAGTGGTTAGAAGTGATTAGCCTCGAGAAGCCTCAGCGGAAATGGGCCTCATCTCGCCTGGAGGTGAAAACCTCCTGGATTTTCTCGAGTTGCGGCAGGTGCTCTCGACTTACGACGGGGACCTCAGGGACCCGCTCTGGTGGCCTCAGGAAAGGCCAGTCCCCATGCGAGTTCCTCGGGGGCGTCTCGGGATTCCTCTCCCGTCGATGCCGGGGCCTAAGACCTTGTGTGGAGTCGGGGCCGGAACCTGAGGATTCCTCTCCAGTGCTGACATGGGTCTTGGGGTACTTCTGGAGTCTCCCCAGGGGAGTCAGTCCTCGTCTCGAATGCGGGCATGCACTTGCGCTTTCCTCCAGAGCGGTAGCAGCAGTGTCACGCAGTCCGCCGCGTGGATCAAAGGATCTATGGTTTTCCCTCGAGTCTTTCCCACGAGGCTTTCCCACGAGGCTTTCCCACAGGGCTGTCCCACGTGCACACGTGGTGGGAGTCGATCCTCGGCTTGAACGTCAAGGCAGTGCAGGGAAAACAGGTTCCTCTGGAATGGACTGACACATCTGGGGGACTCTTGGAATGGTGGCACGACCCTGGAGTTCCTCTCGCCTTTCCTGTGGAGAGCGCCTCCTCTTGAGATGCGACGGGAACGCCGGGAATTCTTTCCCTACGAAACAGGGAAAGGATCCCTCATCTCGAGCAAGGAGGCGGAAACGGGGCTCCCCTGGATGTGGGTGGGACATCACGTGCTTCCTCTCGATGGAGACGGGTATGTCGGGGAACTTCTTGAGTTGCAGCAATGGTGTGAAGGACCCTTTGGAAGTTCCAGTGGTTAGATGTGATTGGCCTCGAGAAGCCTCAGCGGAAATGGGCCTCATCTCGCCTGGAGGGCAAAACCTCCTGGATTTTCTCGAGTTGCGGCAGGTGCTCTCGACTTACGACGGGGACCTCAGGGAACCGCTCTGGTGGCCTCAGGAAAGGCCAGTCCCCATGCGAGTTCCTCGGGGGACTCTCGGGATTCCTCTCCCGTCGATGCCGGGGCCTAAGACCTTGTGTGGAGTCGGGGCCGGAACCTGAGGATTCCTCTCCAGTGCTGACATGGATCTTGGGGTACTTCTGGAGTCTCCCCAGGGGAGTCAGACCTCGTCTGGAATGCGGGCATGCACTTGCGCTTTCCTCCAGAGCGGTAGCAGCAGTGTCACGCAGTCCGCCGCGTGGATCAAAGGATCTATGGTTTTCCCTCGAGTCTTTCCCACGAGCCTTTCCCACAGGGCTGTCCCACGTGCACACGTGGTGTGAGTCGATCCTCGGCTTGAACGTCAAGGCAGTGCAGGGAAAACAGGTTCCTCTGGAATGGACTGACACATCTGGGGGACTCTTGGAATGGTGTCACGACCCTGGAGTTCCTCTCGCCTTTCCTGTGGAGAGAGCCTCCGCTTGAGATGCGACGGGAACGCCGGGAATTCTTTCCCTACGAAACAGGGAAAGGATCCCTCATCTCGAGCTAGGAGGCGGAAACAGGGCTCCCCTGGATGTGTGCGGTACCCCATGTGCTTCCTCTCGAGTGCAGACGGGTATGTCGGGGAACTTCTTGAGTTGCAGCAATGGTGTGAAGGACCCTTTGGAAGTTCCAGTGGTTAGATGTGATTGGCCTCGAGAAGCCTCAGCGGAAATGGGCCTCATCTCGCCTGGAGGGCAAAACCTCCTGGATTTTCTCGAGTTGCGGCAGGTGCTCTCGACTTACGACGGGGACCTCAGGGAACCGCTCTGGTGGCCTCCGGAAAGGCCAGTCCCCATGCGATTTCCTCGGGGGCCTCTCGGGATTCCTCTCCCCTCGATGCCAGGGCCTAAGACCTTGTGTTGAGTCGGGGCCGGAACCTGAGGATTCCTCTCCAGTGCTGACATGGATCTTGGGGTACTTCTGGAGTCTCCCCAGGAGAGTCAGTCCTCGTCTCGAATGCGGGCATGCACTTGCGCTTTCCTCCAGAGCGGTAGCAGCAGTGTCACGCAGTCCGCCGCATGGATCAAAGGATCTATGGTTTTCCCTCGAGTCTTTCCCACGAGGCTTTCCCAGGAGGCTTTCCCACAGGGCTGTCCCACGTGCACACGTGGTGAGAGCCGATCCTCGGCTTGAACGTCAAGGCAGTGCAGGGAAAACAGGTTCCTCTGGAATGGACTGACACATCTGGGGGACTCTTGGAATGGTGGCATGACCCTGGAGTTCCTCTCGCCTTTCCTGTGGAGAGCGCCTCCTCTTGAGATGCGACGGGAACGCCGGGAATTCTTTCCCTACGAAACAGGGAAAGGATCCCTCATCTCGAGCTAGGAGGCGGAAACGGGGCTCCCCTGGATGTGTGCGGGACACCACGTGCTTCCTCTCGAGTGTAGACGGGTATGTCGGGAAACTTCTTGAGTTGCAGCAAGGGTGTGAAGGACCCTTTTGAAGGTCCAGTGGTTAGATGTGATTGGCCTGGAGAAGCCTCAGCGGAAAGGGCCTCATCTCGCCTGGAGGGCAAAACCTCCTGGATTTTCTCGAGTTGCGGCAGGTGCTCTCGACTTACGACGGGGACCTCAGGGACCCGCTCTGGTGGCCTCAGGAGAGGCCAGTCCCCATGCGAGTTCCTCGGGGGCGTCTCGGGATTCCTCTCCCGTCGATGCCGGGGCCTAAGACCTTGTGTGGAGTCGGGGCCGGAACCTGAGGATTCCTCTCCAGTGCTGACATGGATCTTGGGGTACTTCTGGAGTCTCCCCAGGGGAGTCAGTCCTCGTCTCGAATGCGGGCATGCACTTGCGCTTTCCTCCAGAGCGGTAGCAGCAGTGTCACGCAGTCCTCCGCGTGCATCAAAGGATCTATGGTTTTCCCTCGAGTCTTTCCCACGAGGCTTTCCCACGAGGCTTTCCCACAGGGCTGTCCCACGTGCACACGTGGTGGGAGTCGATCCTCGGCTTGAACGTCAAGGCAGTGCAGGGTAAACAGGTTCCTCTGGAATGGACTGACACATCTGGGGGACTCTTGGAATGGTGGCACAACCCTGGAGTTCCTCTCGCCTTTCCTGTGGAGAGCGCCTCCTCTTGAGATGCGACGGGAACGCCGGGAATTCTTTCCCTACTAAACAGGGAAAGGATCCCTCATCTCGAGCTAGGAGGCGGAAACGGGGCTCCCCTGGATGTGTGCGGGACACCACGTGCTTCCTCTCGAGTGGAGTCGGGTATGTCGGGGATCTTCTTGAGTTGCAGCAAGGGTGTGAAGGACCCTTTGGAAGTTCCAGTGGTTAGACGTGATTGGCCTCGAGAAGCCTCAGCGGAAATGGGCCTCATCTCGCCTGGAGGGCAAAACCTCCTGGATTTTCTCGAGTTGCGGCAGGTGCTCTCGACTTACGACGGGGACCTCAGGGACCCGCTCTGGTGGCCTCAGGAAAGGAGAGTCCCCATGGGAGTTCCTCGGGGGCCTCTCGGGATTCCTCTCCCGTCGATGCCGGGGCCTAAGACGTTGTGTGGAGTCGGGGCCGGAACCTGAGGATTCCTCTCCAGTGCTGACATGGATCTTGGGGTACTTCTGGAGTCTCCCCAGGGGAGTCAGTCCTCGTCTCCAATGCGGGCATGCACTTGCGCTTTCCTCCAGAGCGGTAGCAGCAGTGTCACGCAGTCCGCCGCGTGGATCAAAGGATCTATGGTTTTCCCTCGAGTCTTTCCCACGAGGCTTTCCCACGAGGCTTTCCCACAGGGCTGTCCCACGTGCACACGTGGTGGGAGTCGATCCTCGGCTGGAACGTCAAGGCAGTGCAGGGAAAACAGGTTCCTCTGAATGGACTGACACATCTGGGGGACTCTTGGAATCGTGGCATGACCCTGGAGTTCCTCTCGCCTTTCCTGTGGAGAGCGCCTCCTCTTGAGATGCGACGGGAACGCCGGGAATTCTTTCCCTACGAAACAGGGAAAGGATCCCTCATCTCGAGCTAGGAGGCGGAAACGGGGCTCCCCTGGATGTGTCCGGGACCCCACGTGCTTCCTCTCGAGTGGAGACGGGTATGTCGGGGAACTTCTTGAGTTGCAGCAATGGTGTGAAGGACCCTTTGGAAGTTCCAGTGGTTAGATGTGATTGGCCTCGAGAAGCCTCAGCGGAAATGGGCCTCATCTCGCCTGGAGGGCAAAACCTCCTGGATTTTCTCGAGTTGCGGCAGGTGCTCTCGACTTACGACGGGGACCTCAGGGACCCGCTCTGGTGGCCTCAGGAAAGGCCAGTCCCCATGCGAGTTCCTCGGGGGCCTCTCGGGATTCCTCTCCCGTCGATGCCAGGGCCTAAGACCTTGTGTGGAGTCGGGGCCGGAACCTGAGGATTCCTCTCCAGTGCTGACATGGATCTTGGGGTACTTCTGGAGTCTCCCCAGGGGAGTCAGTCCTCGTCTCGAATGCGGGCATGCACTTGCGCTTTCCTCCAGAGCGGTAGCAGCAGTGTCACGCAGTCCGCGGCGTGGATCAAAGGATCTATGGTTTTCCCTCGAGTCTTTCCCACGAGGCTTTCCCACAGGGCTGTCCCACGTGCACACGTGGTGGGAGTCGATCCTCGGCTTGAACGTCAAGGCAGTGCAGGGAAAACAGGTTCCTCTGGAATGGACTGACACATCTGGGGGACTCTTGGAATGGTGGCACGACCCTGGAGTTCCTCTCGCCTTTCCTGTGGAGAGCGCCTCCTCTTGAGATGCGACGGGAACGCCGGGAATTCTTTCCCTACGTAACAGGGAAAGGATCCCTCATCTCGAGCTAGGAGGCGGAAACGGGGCTCCCCTGGATGTGTGCGGGACCCACGTGCTTCCTCTCGAGTGGAGACGGGTATGTCGGGGAACTTCTTGAATTGCAGCAAGGGTGTGAAGGACCCTTTGGAAGTTCCAGTGGTTAGAAGTGATTAGCCTCGAGAAGCCTCAGCGGAAATGGGCCTCATCTCGCCTGGAGGTGAAAACCTCCTGGATTTTCTCGAGTTGCGGCAGGTGCTCTCGACTTACGACGGGGACCTCAGGGACCCGCTCTGGTGGCCTCCGGAAAGGCCAGTCCCCATGCGAGTTCCTCGGGGGCGTCTCGGGATTCCTCTCCCGTCGATGCCGGGGCCTAAGACCTTGTGTGGAGTCGGGGCCGGAACCTGAGGATTCCTCTCCAGTGCTGACATGGGTCTTGGGGTACTTCTGGAGTCTCCCCAGGGGAGTCAGTCCTCGTCTCGAATGCGGGCATGCACTTGCGCTTTCCTCCAGAGCGGTAGCAGCAGTGTCACGCAGTCCGCCGCGTGGATCAAAGGATCTATGGTTTTCCCTCGAGTCTTTCCCACGAGGCTTTCCCACGAGGCTTTCCCACAGGGCTGTCCCACGTGCACACGTGGTGGGAGTCGATCCTCGGCTTGAACGTCAAGGCAGTGCAGGGAAAACAGGTTCCTCTGGAATGGACTGACACATCTGGGGGACTCTTGGAATGGTGGCACGACCCTGGAGTTCCTCTCGCCTTTCCTGTGGAGAGCGCCTCCTCTTGAGATGCGACGGGAACGCCGGGAATTCTTTCCCTACGAAACAGGGAAAGGATCCCTCATCTCGAGCAAGGAGGCGGAAACGGGGCTCCCCTGGATGTGGGTGGGACATCACGTGCTTCCTCTCGATGGAGACGGGTATGTCGGGGAACTTCTTGAGTTGCAGCAATGGTGTGAAGGACCCTTTGGAAGTTCCAGTGGTTAGATGTGATTGGCCTCGAGAAGCCTCAGCGGAAATGGGCCTCATCTCGCCTGGAGGGCAAAACCTCCTGGATTTTCTCGAGTTGCGGCAGGTGCTCTCGACTTACGACGGGGACCTCAGGGAACCGCTCTGGTGGCCTCAGGAAAGGCCAGTCCCCATGCGAGTTCCTCGGGGGACTCTCGGGATTCCTCTCCCGTCGATGCCGGGGCCTAAGACCTTGTGTGGAGTCGGGGCCGGAACCTGAGGATTCCTCTCCAGTGCTGACATGGATCTTGGGGTACTTCTGGAGTCTCCCCAGGGGAGTCAGACCTCGTCTGGAATGCGGGCATGCACTTGCGCTTTCCTCCAGAGCGGTAGCAGCAGTGTCACGCAGTCCGCCGCGTGGATCAAAGGATCTATGGTTTTCCCTCGAGTCTTTCCCACGAGCCTTTCCCACAGGGCTGTCCCACGTGCACACGTGGTGTGAGTCGATCCTCGGCTTGAACGTCAAGGCAGTGCAGGGAAAACAGGTTCCTCTGGAATGGACTGACACATCTGGGGGACTCTTGGAATGGTGTCACGACCCTGGAGTTCCTCTCGCCTTTCCTGTGGAGAGAGCCTCCGCTTGAGATGCGACGGGAACGCCGGGAATTCTTTCCCTACGAAACAGGGAAAGGATCCCTCATCTCGAGCTAGGAGGCGGAAACAGGGCTCCCCTGGATGTGTGCGGTACCCCATGTGCTTCCTCTCGAGTGCAGACGGGTATGTCGGGGAACTTCTTGAGTTGCAGCAATGGTGTGAAGGACCCTTTGGAAGTTCCAGTGGTTAGATGTGATTGTCCTCGAGAAGCCTCAGCGGAAATGGGCCTCATCTCGCCTGGAGGGCAAAACCTCCTGGATTTTCTCGAGTTGCGGCAGGTGCTCTCGACTTACGACGGGGACCTCAGGGAACCGCTCTGGTGGCCTCCGGAAAGGCCAGTCCCCATGCGATTTCCTCGGGGGCCTCTCGGGATTCCTCTCCCCTCGATGCCAGGGCCTAAGACCTTGTGTTGAGTCGGGGCCGGAACCTGAGGATTCCTCTCCAGTGCTGACATGGATCTTGGGGTACTTCTGGAGTCTCCCCAGGAGAGTCAGTCCTCGTCTCGAATGCGGGCATGCACTTGCGCTTTCCTCCAGAGCGGTAGCAGCAGTGTCACGCAGTCCGCCGCATGGATCAAAGGATCTATGGTTTTCCCTCGAGTCTTTCCCACGAGGCTTTCCCACGAGGCTTTCCCACAGGGCTGTCCCACGTGCACACGTGGTGAGAGCCGATCCTCGGCTTGAACGTCAAGGCAGTGCAGGGAAAACAGGTTCCTCTGGAATGGACTGACACATCTGGGGGACTCTTGGAATGGTGGCATGACCCTGGAGTTCCTCTCGCCTTTCCTGTGGAGAGCGCCTCCTCTTGAGATGCGACGGGAACGCCGGGAATTCTTTCCCTACGAAACAGGGAAAGGATCCCTCATCTCGAGCTAGGAGGCGGAAACGGGGCTCCCCTGGATGTGTGCGGGACACCACGTGCTTCCTCTCGAGTGTAGACGGGTATGTCGGGGAACTTCTTGAGTTGCAGCAAGGGTGTGAAGGACCCTTTTGAAGGTCCAGTGGTTAGATGTGATTGGCCTGGAGAAGCCTCAGCGGAAAGGGCCTCATCTCGCCTGGAGGGCAAAACCTCCTGGATTTTCTCGAGTTGCGGCAGGTGCTCTCGACTTACGACGGGGACCTCAGGGACCCGCTCTGGTGGCCTCAGGAGAGGCCAGTCCCCATGCGAGTTCCTCGGGGGCGTCTCGGGATTCCTCTCCCGTCGATGCCGGGGCCTAAGACCTTGTGTGGAGTCGGGGCCGGAACCTGAGGATTCCTCTCCAGTGCTGACATGGATCTTGGGGTACTTCTGGAGTCTCCCCAGGGGAGTCAGTCCTCGTCTCGAATGCGGGCATGCACTTGCGCTTTCCTCCAGAGCGGTAGCAGCAGTGTCACGCAGTCCGCCGCGTGGATCAAAGGATCTATGGTTTTCCCTCGAGTCTTTCCCACGAGGCTTTCCCACGAGGCTTTCCCACAGGGCTGTCCCACGTGCACACGTGGTGGGAGTCGATCCTCGGCTTGAACGTCAAGGCAGTGCAGGGTAAACAGGTTCCTCTGGAATGGACTGACACATCTGGGGGACTCTTGGAATGGTGGCACAACCCTGGAGTTCCTCTCGCCTTTCCTGTGGAGAGCGCCTCCTCTTGAGATGCGACGGGAACGCCGGGAATTCTTTCCCTACTAAACAGGGAAAGGATCCCTCATCTCGAGCTAGGAGGCGGAAACGGGGCTCCCCTGGATGTGTGCGGGACACCACGTGCTTCCTCTCGAGTGGAGACGGGTATGTCGGGGAACTTCTTGAGTTGCAGCAAGGGTGTGAAGGACCCTTTGGAAGTTCCAGTGGTTAGATGTGATTGGCCTCGAGAAGCCTCAGCGGAAATGGGCCTCATCTCGCCTGGAGGGCAAAACCTCCTGGATTTTCTCGAGTTGCGGCAGGTGCTCTCGACTTACGACGGGGACCTCAGGGACCCGCTCTGGTGGCCTCAGGAAAGGCCAGTCCCCATGCGAGTTCCTCGGGGGCCTCTCGGGATTCCTCTCCCGTCGATGCCGGGGCCTAAGACCTTGTGTGGAGTCGGGGCCGGAACCTGAGGATTCCTCTCCAGTGCTGACATGGATCTTGGGGTACTTCTGGAGTCTCCCCAGGGGAGTCAGTCCTCGTCTCGAATGCGGGCATGCACTTGCGCTTTCCTCCAGAGCGGTAGCAGCAGTGTCACGCAGTCGGCCGCGTGGATCAAAGGATCTATGGTTTTCCCTCGAGTCTTTCCCACGAGGCTTTCCCACGAGGCTTTCCCACAGGGCTGTCCCACGTGCACACGTGGTGGGAGTCGATCCTCGGCTTGAACGTCAAGGCAGTGCAGGGAAAACAGGTTCCTCTGGAATGGACTGACACATCTGGGGGACTCTTGGAATGGTGCCACGACCCTGGAGTTCCTCTCGCCTTTCCTGTGGAGAGCGCCTCCTCTTGAGATGCGACGGGAACGCCGGGAATTCTTTCCCTACGAAACAGGGAAAGGATCCCTCATCTCGAGCTAGGAGGCGGAAACGGGGCTCCCCTGGATGTGTGCGGGACACCACGTGCTTCCTCTCGAGTGTAGACGGGTATGTCGGGGAACTTCTTGAGTTGCAGCAATGGTGTGAAGGACCCTTTGGAAGTTCCAGTGGTTAGATGTGATTGGCCTCGAGAAGCCTCAGCGGAAATGGGCCTCATCTCGCCTGGAGGGCAAAACCTCCTGGATTTTCTCGAGTTGCGGCAGGTGCTCTCGACTTACGACGGGGACCTCAGGGACCCGCTCTGGTGGCCTCAGGAAAGGCCAGTCCCCATGCGAGTTCCTCGGGGGCCTCTCGGGATTCCTCTCCCGTCGATGCCGGGGCCTAAGACCTTGTGTGGAGTCGGGGCCGGAACCTGAGGATTCCTCTCCAGTGCTGACATGGATCTTGGGGTACTTCTGGAGTCTCCCCAGGGGAGTCAGTCCTCGTCTCGAATGCGGGCATGCACTTGCGCTTTCCTCCAGAGCGGTAGCAGCAGTGTCACGCAGTCCGCCGCGTGGATCAAAGGATCTATGGTTTTCCCTCGAGTCTATCCCACGAGGCTTTCCCACGAGGCTTTCCCACAGGGCTGTCCCACGTGCACACGTGGTGGGAGTCGATCCTCGGCTTGAACGTCAAGGCAGTGCAGGGAAAACAGGTTCCTCTGGAATGGACTGACACATCTGGGGGACTCTTGGAATGGTGGCACGACCCTGGAGTTCCTCTCGCCTTTCCTGTGGAGAGTGCCTCCTCTTGAGATGCGACGGGAACGCCGGGAATTCTTTCCCTACGAAACAGGGAAAGGATCCCTCATCTCGAGCTAGGAGGCGGAAACGGGGCTCCCCTGGATGTGTGCGGGACCCACGTGCTTCCTCTCGAGTGGAGACGGGTATGTCGGGGAACTTCTTGAATTGCAGCAAGGGTGTGAAGGACCCTTTGGAAGTTCCAGTGGTTAGAAGTGATTAGCCTCGAGAAGCCTCAGCGGAAATGGGCCTCATCTCGCCTGGAGGTGAAAACCTCCTGGATTTTCTCGAGTTGCGGCAGGTGCTCTCGACTTACGACGGGGACCTCAGGGACCCGCTCTGGTGGCCTCAGGAAAGGCCAGTCCCCATGCGAGTTCCTCGGGGGCGTCTCGGGATTCCTCTCCCGTCGATGCCGGGGCCTAAGACCTTGTGTGGAGTCGGGGCCGGAACCTGAGGATTCCTCTCCAGTGCTGACATGGATCTTGGGGTACTTCTGGAGTCTCCCCAGGGGAGTCAGACCTCGTCTGGAATGCGGGCATGCACTTGCGCTTTCCTCCAGAGCGGTAGCAGCAGTGTCACGCAGTCCGCCGCGTGGATCAAAGGATCTATGGTTTTCCCTCGAGTCTTTCCCACGAGCCTTTCCCACAGGGCTGTCCCACGTGCACACGTGGTGTGAGTCGATCCTCGGCTTGAACGTCAAGGCAGTGCAGGGAAAACAGGTTCCTCTGGAATGGACTGACACATCTGGGGGACTCTTGGAATGGTGTCACGACCCTGGAGTTCCTCTCGCCTTTCCTGTGGAGAGCGCCTCCTCTTGAGATGCGACGGGAACGCCGGGAATTCTTTCCCTACGAAACAGGGAAAGGATCCCTCATCTCGAGCTAGGAGGCGGAAACAGGGCTCCCCTGGATGTGTGCGGTACCCCACGTGCTTCCTCTCGAGTGCAGACGGGTATGTCGGGGAACTTCTTGAGTTGCAGCAATGGTGTGAAGGACCCTTTGGAAGTTCCAGTGGTTAGATGTGATTGGCCTCGAGAAGCCTCAGCGGAAATGGGCCTCATCTCGCCTGGAGGGCAAAACCTCCTGGATTTTCTCGAGTTGCGGCAGGTGCTCTCGACTTACGACGGGGACCTCAGGGAACCGCTCTGGTGGCCTCAGGAAAGGCCAGTCCCCATGCGAGTTCCTCGGGGCCTCTCGGGATTCCTCTCCCGTCGATGCCGGGGCCTAAGACCTTGTGTGGAGTCGGGGCCGGAACCTGAGGATTCCTCTCCAGTGCTGACATGGATCTTGGGGTACTTCTGGAGTCTCCCCAGGGGAGTCAGTCCTCGTCTCGAATGCGGGCATGCACTTGCGCTTTCCTCCAGAGCGGTAGCAGCAGTGTCACGCAGTCCGCCGCGTGGATCAAAGGATCTATGGTTTTCCCTCGAGTCTTTCCCACGAGGCTTTCCCACGAGGCTTTCCCACAGGGCTGTCCCACGTGCACACGTGGTGGGAGTCGATCCTCGGCTTGAACGTCAAGGCAGTGCAGGGAAAACAGGTTCCTCTGGAATGGACTGACACATCTGGGGGACTCTTGGAAAGGTGGCACGACCCTGGAGTTCCTCTCGCCTTTCCTGTGGAGAGCGCCTCCTCTTGAGATGCGACGGGAACGCCGGGAATTCTTTCCCTACGAAACAGGGAATGGATCCCTCATCTCGAGCTAGGAGGCGGAAACGGGGTCCCCTGGATGTGTGCGGGACCCACGTGCTTCCTCTCGAGTGGAGACGGGTATGTCGGGGAACTTCTTGAGTTGCAGCAAGGGTGTGAAGGACCCTTTGGAAGTTCCAGTGGTTAGACGTGATTGGCCTCGAGAAGCCTCAGCGGAAATGGGCCTCATCTCGCCTGGAGGGCAAAACCTCCTGGATTTTCTCGAGTTGCGGCAGGTGCTCTCGACTTACGACGAGGACCTCAGGGACCCGCTCTGGTGGCCTCAGGAAAGGCCAGTCCCCATGCGAGTTCCTCGGGGGCCTCTCGGGATTCCTCTCCCGTCGATGCCGGGGCCGAAGACCTTGTGTGGAGTCGGGGCCGGAACCAGAAGATTCCTCTCCAGTGCTGACATGGATCTTGGGGTACTTCTGGAGTCTCCCCAGGGGAGTCAGTCCTCGTCTCGAATGCGGGCATGCACTTGCGCTTTCCTCCAGAGCGGTAGCAGCAGTGTCACGCAGTCCGCCGCGTGGATCAAAGGATCTATGGTTTTCCCTCGAGTCTTTCCCACTTAGCTTTCCCACGAGGCTTTCCCACAGGGCTGTCCCACGTGCACACGTGGTGGGAGTCGATCCTCGGCTGGAACGTCAAGTCAGTGCAGGGAAAACAGGTTCCTCTGAATGGACTGACACATCTGGGGGACTCTTGGAATCGTGGCATGACCCTGGAGTTCCTCTCGCCTTTCCTGTGGAGAGCGCCTCCTCTTGAGATGCGACGGGAACGCCGGGAATTCTTTCCCTACGAAACAGGGAAAGGATCCCTCATCTCGAGCTAGGAGGCGGAAACGGGGCTCCCCTGGATGTGTGCGGGACCCCACGTGCTTCCTCTCGAGTGGAGACGGGTATGTCGGGGAACTTCTTGAGTTGCAGCAATGGTGTGAAGGACCCTTTGGAAGTTCCAGTGGTTAGATGTGATTGGCCTCGAGAAGCCTCAGCGGATATGGGCCTCATCTCGCCTGGAGGGCAAAACCTCCTGGATTTTCTCGAGTTGCGGCAGGTGCTCTCGACTTACGACGGGGACCTCAGGGACCCGCTCTGGTGGCCTCAGGAAAGGCCAGTCCCCATGCGAGTTCCTCGGGGGCCTCTCGGGATTCCTCTCCCGTCGATGCCGGGGCCTAAGACCTTGTGTGGAGTCGGGGCCGGAACCTGAGGATTCCTCTCCAGTGCTGACATGGATCTTGGGGTACTTCTGGAGTCTCCCCAGGGGAGTCAGTCCTCGTCTCGAATGCGGGCATGCACTTGCGCTTTCCTCCAGAGCGGTAGCAGCAGTGTCACGCAGTCGGCCGCGTGGATCAAAGGATCTATGGTTTTCCCTCGAGTCTTTCCCACGAGGCTTTCCCACGAGGCTTTCCCACAGGGCTGTCCCACGTGCACACGTGGTGGGACTCGATCCTCGGCTTGAACGTCAAGGCAGTGCAGGGAAAACAGGTTCCTCTGGAATGGACTGACACATCTGGGGGACTCTTGGAATGGTGCCACGACCCTGGAGTTCCTCTCGCCTTTCCTGTGGAGAGCGCCTCCTCTTGAGATGCGACGGGAACGCCGGGAATTCTTTCCCTACGAAACAGGGAAAGGATCCCTCATCTCGAGCTAGGAGGCGGAAACGGGGCTCCCCTGGATGTGTGCGGGACCCACGTGCTTCCTCTCGAGTGGAAACGGGTATGTCGGGGAACTTCTTGAGTTGCAGCAAGGGTGTGAAGGACCCTTTGGAAGTTCCAGTGGTTAGACGTGATTAGCCTCGAGAAGCCTCAGCGGAAATGGGCCTCATCTCGCCTGGAGGTAAAAACCTCCTGGATTTTCTCGAGTTGCGGCAGGTGCTCTCGACTTACGACGGGGACCTCAGGGACCCGCTCTGGTGGCCTCAGGAAAGGCCAGTCCCCATGCGAGTTCCTCGGGGGCGTCTCGGGATTCCTCTCCCGTCGATGCCGGGGCCTAAGACCTTGTGTGGAGTCGGGGCCGGAACCTGAGGATTCCTCTCCAGTGCTGACATGGATCTTGGGGTACTTCTCGAGTCTCCCCAGGGGAGTCAGTCCTCGTCTCGAATGCGGGCATGCACTTGCGCTTTCCTCCAGAGCGGTAGCAGCAGTGTCACGCAGTCCGCCGCGTGGATCAAAGGATCTATGGTTTTCCCTCGAGTCTTTCCCACGAGGCTTTCCCACGAGGCTTTCCCACAGGGCTGTCCCACCTGCACACGTGGTGGGAGTCGATCCTCTCCTTGAACGTCAAGGCAATGCAGGGAAAACATGTTCCTCTGGAATGGACCGACACATCTGGGGGACTCTTGGAATGGTGTCACGACCCTGGAGTTCCTCTCGCCTTTCCTGTGGAGAGCGCCTCCTCTTGAGATGCGACGGGAACGCCGGGAATTCTTTCCCTACGAAACAGGGAAAGGATCCCTCATCTCGAGCTAGGAGGCGGAAACGGGGCTCCCCTGGATGTGGGCGGGACATCACATGCTTCCTCTAGATTGAGACGGGTATGTCGGGGAACTTCTTGAGTTGCAGCAATGGTGTGAAGGACCCTTTGGAAGTTCCAGTGGTTAGATGTGATTGGCCTCGAGAAGCCTCAGCGGAAATGGGCCTCATCTCGCCTGGAGGGCGAAACCTCCTGGATTTTCTCGAGTTGCGGCAGGTGCTCTCGACTTACGACGGGGACCTCAGGGACCCGCTCTGGTGGCCTCAGGAAAGGCCAGTCCCCATGCGAGTTCCTCGGGGGCCTCTCGGGATTCCTCTCCCATCGATGCCAGGGCCTAAGACCTTGTGTGGAGTCGGGGCTGGAACCTGAGGATTCCTCTCCAGTGCTGACATGGATCTTGGGGTACTTCTGGAGTCTCCCCAGGGGAGTCAGTCCTCGTCTCGAATGCGGGCATGCACTTGCGCTTTCCTCCAGAGCGGTAGCAGCAGTGTCACGCAGTCCGCCGCGTGGATCAAAGGATCTACGGTTTTCCCTCGAGTCTTTCCCACGAGGCTTTCCCACGAGGCTTTCCCACAGGGCTGTCCCACGTGCACACGTGGTGGGAGTCGATCCTCGGCTTGAACGTCAAGGCAGTGCAGGGAAAACAGGTTCCTCTGGAATGGACTGACACATCTGGGGGACTCTTGGAATGGTGGCACGACCCTGGAGTTCCTCTCGCCTTTCCTGTGGAGAGCGCCTCCTCTTGAGATGCGACGGGAACGCCGGGAATTCTTTCCCTACGAAACAGGGAAAGGATCCCTCATCTCGAGCTAGGAGGCGGAAACGGGGCTCCCCTGGATGTGGGCGGGACATCACGTGCTTCCTCTCGATGGAGACGGGTATGTCGGGGAACTTCTTGAGTTGCAGCAATGGTGTGAAGGACCCTTTGGAAGTTCCAGTGGTTAGATGTGATTGGCCTCGAGAAGCCTCAGTGGAAATGGGCCTCATCTCGCCTGGAGGGCAAAACCTCCGGGATTTTCTCGAGTTGCGGCAGGTGCTCTCGACTTACGACGGGGACCTCAGGGACCCGCTCTGGTGGCCTCAGGAAAGGCCAGTCCCCATGCGAGTTCCTCGGGGGCCTCTCGGGATTCCTCTCCCGTCGATGCCGGGGCCTAAGACCTTGTGTGGAGTCGGGGCCGGAACCTGAGGATTCCTCTCCAGTGCTGACATGGATCTTGGGGTACTTCTGGAGTTTCCCCAGGGGAGTCAGACCTCGTCTCGAATGCGGGCATGCACTTGCGCTTTCCTCCAGAGCGGTAGCAGCAGTGTCACGCAGTCCGCCGCGTGGATCAAAGGATCTATGGTTTTCCCTCGAGTCTTTCCCACGAGGCTTTCCCACGAGGCTTTCCCACAGGGCTGTCCCACGTGCACACGTGGTGGGAGTCGATCCTCGGCTTGAACGTCAAGGCAGTGCAGGGAAAACAGGTTCCTCTGGAATCGACTGACACATCTGGGGGACTCTTGGAATGGTGGCACGACCCTGGAGTTCCTCTCGCCTTTCCTGTGGAGAGCGCCTCCTCTTGAGATGCGACGGGAACGCCGGGAATTCTTTCCCTACGAAACAGGGAAAGGATCCCTCATCTCGAGCTAGGAGGCGGAAACGGGGCTCCCCTGGATGTGTGCGGGACACACGTGCTTCCTCTCGAGTGGAGACGGGTATGTCGGGGAACTTCTTGAGTTGCAGCAAGGGTGTGAAGGACCCTTTGGAAGTTCCAGTGGTTAGACGTGATTAGCCTCGAGAAGCCTCAGCGAAAATGGGCCTCATCTCGCCTGGAGGGCAAAACCTCCTGGATTTTCTCGAGTTGCGGCAGGTGCTCTCGACTTACGACGGGGACCTCAGGGACCCGCTCTGGAGGCCTCAGGAAAGGCCAGTCCCCATGCGAGTTCCTCGGGGGCCTCTCGGGATTCCTCTCCCGTCGATGCCGGGGCCTAAGACCTTGTGTGGAGTCGGGGCCGGAACCTGAGGATTCCTCTCCAGTGCTGACATGGATCTTGGGGTACTTCTGGAGTCTCCCCAGGGGAGTCAGTCCTCGTCTCGAATGCGGGCATGCACTTGCGCTTTCCTCCAGAGCGGTAGCAGCAGTGTCACGCAGTCCGCCGCGTGGATCAAAGGATCTATGGTTTTCCCTCGAGTCTTTCCCACGAGGCTTTCCCACGAGGCTTTCCCACAGGGCTGTCCCACGTGCACACGTGGTGGGAGTCGATCCTCGGCTTGAACGTCAAGGCAGTGCAGGGAAAACAGGTTCCTCTGGAATGGACTGACACATCTGGGGGACTCTTGGAATGGTGGCACGACCCTGGAGTTCCTCTCGCCTTTCCTGTGGAGAGCGCCTCCTCTTGAGATGCGACGGGAACGCCGGGAATTCTTTCCCTACGAAACAGGGAAAGGATCCCTCATCTCGAGCTAGGAGGCGGAAACGGGGCTCCCCTGGATGTGTGCGGGACCCACGTGCTTCCTCTCGAGTGGAGACGGGTATGTCGGGGAACTTCTTGAATTGCAGCAAGGGCGTGAAGGACCCTTTGGAAGTTCCAGTGGTTAGAAGTGATTAGCCTCGAGAAGCCTCAGCGGAAATGGGCCTCATCTCGCCTGGAGGTGAAAACCTCCTGGATTTTCTCGAGTTGCGGCAGGTGCTCTCGACTTACGACGGGGACCTCAGGGACCCGCTCTGGTGGCCTCAGGAAAGGCCAGTCCCCATGCGAGTTCCTCGGGGGCGTCTCGGGATTCCTCTCCCGTCGATGCCGGGGCCTAAGACCTTGTGTGGAGTCGGGGCCGGAACCTGAGGATTCCTCTCCAGTGCTGACATGGGTCTTGGGGTACTTCTGGAGTCTCCCCAGGGGAGTCAGTCCTCGTCTCGAATGCGGGCATGCACTTGCGCTTTCCTCCAGAGCGGTAGCAGCAGTGTCACGCAGTCCGCCGCGTGGATCAAAGGATCTATGGTTTTCCCTCGAGTCTTTCCCACGAGGCTTTCCCACGAGGCTTTCCCACAGGGCTGTCCCACGTGCACACGTGGTGGGAGTCGATCCTCGGCTTGAACGTCAAGGCAGTGCAGGGAAAACAGGTTCCTCTGGAATGGACTGACACATCTGGGGGACTCTTGGAATGGTGGCACGACCCTGGAGTTCCTCTCGCCTTTCCTGTGGAGAGCGCCTCCTCTTGAGATGCGACGGGAACGCCGGGAATTCTTTCCCTACGAAACAGGGAAAGGATCCCTCATCTCGAGCTAGGAGGCGGAAACGGGGCTCCCCTGGATGTGGGTGGGACATCACGTGCTTCCTCTCGATGGAGACGGGTATGTCGGGGAACTTCTTGAGTTGCAGCAATGGTGTGAAGGACCCTTTGGAAGTTCCAGTGGTTAGATGTGATTGGCCTCGAGAAGCCTCAGCGGAAATGGGCCTCATCTCGCCTGGACGGCAAAACCTCCTGGATTTTCTCGAGTTGCGGCAGGTGCTCTCGACTTACGACGGGGACCTCAGGGAACCGCTCTGGTGGCCTCAGGAAAGGCCAGTCCCCATGCGAGTTCCTCGGGGGACTCTCGGGATTCCTCTCCCGTCGATGCCGGGGCCTAAGACCTTGTGTGGAGTCGGGGCCGGAACCTGAGGATTCCTCTCCAGTGCTGACATGGATCTTGGGGTACTTCTGGAGTCTCCCCAGGGGAGTCAGACCCCGTCTGGAATGCGGGCATGCACTTGCGCTTTCCTCCAGAGCGGTAGCAGCAGTGTCACGCAGTCCGCCGCGTGGATCAAAGGATCTATGGTTTTCCCTCGAGTCTTTCCCACGAGCCTTTCCCACAGGGCTGTCCCACGTGCACACGTGGTGTGAGTCGATCCTCGGCTTGAACGTCAAGGCAGTGCAGGGAAAACAGGTTCCTCTGGAATGGACTGACACATCTGGGGGACTCTTGGAATGGTGTCACGACCCTGTAGTTCCTCTCGCCTTTCCTGTGGAGAGCGCCTCCTCTTGAGATGCGACGGGAACGCCGGGAATTCTTTCCCTACGAAACAGGGAATGGATCCCTCATCTCGAGCTAGGAGGCGGAAACGGGGTCCCCTGGATGTGTGCGGGACCCACGTGCTTCCTCTCGAGTGGAGACGGGTATGTCGGGGAACTTCTTGAGTTGCAGCAAGGGTGTGAAGGACCCTTTGGAAGTTCCAGTGGTTAGACGTGATTGGCCTCGAGAAGCCTCAGCGGAAATGGGCCTCATCTCGCCTGGAGGGCAAAACCTCCTGGATTTTCTCGAGTTGCGGCAGGTGCTCTCGACTTACGACGGGGACCTCAGGGACCCGCTCTGGTGGCCTCAGGAAAGGCCAGTCCCCATGCGAGTTCCTCGGGGGCCTCTCGGGATTCCTCTCCCGTCGATGCCGGGGCCTAAGACCTTGTGTGGAGTCGGGGCCGGAACCTGAGGATTCCTCTCCAGTGCTGACATGGATCTTGGGGTACTTCTGGAGTCTCCCCAGGGGAGTCAGTCCTCGTCTCGAATGCGGGCATGCACTTGCGCTTTCCTCCAGAGCGGTAGCAGCAGTGTCACGCAGTCCGCCGCGTGGATCAAAGGATCTATGGTTTTCCCTCGAGTCTTTCCCATGAGGCTTTCCCACGAGGCGTTCCCACAGGGCTGTCACACGTGCACACGTGGTGGGAGTCGATCCTCGGCTTGAACGTCAAGGCAGTGCAGGGAAAACAGGTTCCTCTGGAATGGACTGACACATCTGGGGGACTCTTGGAATGGTGTCACGACCCTGGAGTTCCTCTCGCCTTTCCTGTGGAGAGCGCCTCCTCTTGAGATGCGACGGGAACGCCGGGAATTCTTTCCCTACGAAACAGGGAAAGGATCCCTCATCTCGAGCTAGGAGGCGGAAACAGGGCTCCCCTGGATGTGTGCGGGACCCCACGTGCTTCCTCTCGAGTGGAGACGGGTATGTCGGGGAACTTCTTGAGTTGCAGCAATGGTGTGAAGGACCCTTTGGAAGTTCCAGTGGTTAGATGTGATTGGCCTCGAGATGCCTCAGCGGAAATGGGCCTCATCGCGCCTGGAGGGCAAAACCTCCTGGATTTTCTCGAGTTGCGGCAGGTGCTCTCGACTTACGACTGGGACCTCAGGGACCCGCTCTGGTGGCCTCAGGAAAGGCCAGTCCCCATGCGAGTTCCTCGGGGCCTCTCGGGATTCCTCTCCCGTCGATGCCGGGGCCTAAGACCTTGTGTGGAGTCGGGGCCGGAACCTGAGGATTCCTCTCCAGTGCTGACATGGATCTTGGGGTACTTCTGGAGTCTCCCCAGGGGAGTCAGTCCTCGTCTCGAATGCGGGCATGCACTTGCGCTTTCCTCCAGAGCGGTAGCAGCAGTGTCACGCAGTCCGCCGCGTGGATCAAAGGATCTATGGTTTTCCCTCGAGTCTTTCCCACGAGGCTTTCCCACGAGGCTTTCCCACAGGGCTGTCCCACGTGCACACGTGGTGGGAGTCGATCCTCGGCTTGAACGTCAAGGCAGTGCAGGGAAAACAGGTTCCTCTGGAATGGACTGACACATCTGGGGGACTCTTGGAATGGTGGCACGACCCTGGAGTTCCTCTCGCCTTTCCTGTGGAGAGCGCCTCCTCTTGAGATGCGACGGGAACGCCGGGAATTCTTTCCCTACGACACAGGGAAAGGATCCCTCATCTCGAGCTAGGAGGCGGAAACGGGGCTCCCCTGGATGTGTGCGGGACCCACGTGCTTCCTCTCGAGTGGAGACGGGTATG
This sequence comes from Ovis canadensis, assembly GCF_042477335.2. NCBI lineage: Eukaryota > Metazoa > Chordata > Mammalia > Artiodactyla > Bovidae > Ovis > Ovis canadensis. The sequence goes on from NC_091262.1 coordinate 11,199,346, forward strand.
TCGGGGAACTTCTTGAGTTGCAGCAAGGGTGTGAAGGACCCTTTGGAAGTTCCAGTGGTTAGAAGTGATTAGCCTCGAGAAGCCTCAGCGGAAATGGGCCTCATCTCGCCTGGAGGGCAAAACCTCCTGGATTTTCTCGAGTTGCGGCAGGTGCTCTCGACTTACGACGGGGACCTCAGGGACCCGCTCTGCTGGCCTCAGGAAAGGCCAGTCTCCTTGCGAGTTCCTCGGGGGCCTCTCGGGATTCCTCTCCCGTCGATGCCGGGGCCTAAGACCTTGTGTGGAGTCGGGGCCGGAACCTGAGGATTCCTCTCCAGTGCTGACATGGATCTTGGGGTACTTCTGGAGTCTCCCCAGGGGAGTCAGACCTCGTCTGGAATGCGGGCATGCACTTGCGCTTTCCTCCAGAGCGGTAGCAGCAGTGTCACGCAGTCCGCCCCGTGGATCAAAGGATCTATGGTGTTCCCTCGAGTCTTTCCCACGAGCCTTTCCCACAGGGCTGTCCCACGTGCACACGTGGTGTGAGTCGATCCTCGGCTTGAACGTCAAGGCAGTGCAGGGAAAACAGGTTCCTCTGGAATGGACTGACACATCTGGGGGACTCTTGGAAAGGTGGCACGACCCTGGAGTTCCTCTCGCCTTTCCTGTGGAGAGCGCCTCCTCTTGAGATGCGACAGGAACGCCGGGAATTCTTTCCCTACGAAACAGGGAATGGATCCCTCATCTCGAGCTAGGAGGCGGAAACGGGGTCCCCTGGATGTGTGCGGGACCCACGTGCTTCCTCTCGAGTGGAGACGGGTATGTCGGGGAACTTCTTGAGTTGCAGCAAGGGTGTGAAGGACCCTTTGGAAGTTCCAGTGGTTAGACGTGATTGGCCTCGAGAAGCCTCAGCGGAAATGGGCCTCATCTCGCCTGGAGGGCAAAACCTCCTGGATTTTCTCGAGTTGCGGCAGGTGCTCTCGACTTACGACGGGGACCTCAGGGACCCGCTCTGGTGGCCTCAGGAAAGGCCAGTCCCCATGCGAGTTCCTCGGGGGCCTCTCGGGATTCCTCTCCCGTCGATGCCGGGGCCTAAGACCTTGTGTGGAGTCGGGGCCGGAACCTGAGGATTCCTCTCCAGTGCTGACATGGATCTTGGGGTACTTCTGGAGTCTCCCCAGGGGAGTCAGACCTCGTCTGGAATGCGGGCATGCACTTGCGCTTTCCTCCAGAGCGGTAGCAGCAGTGTCACGCAGTCCGCCGCGTGGATCAAAGGATCTATGGTTTTCCCTCGAGTCTTTCCCACGAGCCTTTCCCACAGGGCTGTCCCACGTGCACACGTGGTGTGAGTCGATCCTCGGCTTGAACGTCAAGGCAGTGCAGGGAAAACAGGTTCCTCTGGAATGGACTGACACATCTGGGGGACTCTTGGAATGGTGTCACGACCCTGGAGTTCCTCTCGCCTTTCCTGTGGAGAGAGCCTCCGCTTGAGATGCGACGGGAACGCCGGGAATTCTTTCCCTACGAAACAGGGAAAGGATCCCTCATCTCGAGCTAGGAGGCGGAAACAGGGCTCCCCTGGATGTGTGCGGTACCCCATGTGCTTCCTCTCGAGTGCAGACGGGTATGTCGGGGAACTTCTTGAGTTGCAGCAATGGTGTGAAGGACCCTTTGGAAGTTCCAGTGGTTAGATGTGATTGGCCTCGAGAAGCCTCAGCGGAAATGGGCCTCATCTCGCCTGGAGGGCAAAACCTCCTGGATTTTCTCGAGTTGCGGCAGGTGCTCTCGACTTACGACGGGGACCTCAGGGAACCGCTCTGGTGGCCTCCGGAAAGGCCAGTCCCCATGCGATTTCCTCGGGGGCCTCTCGGGATTCCTCTCCCCTCGATGCCAGGGCCTAAGACCTTGTGTTGAGTCGGGGCCGGAACCTGAGGATTCCTCTCCAGTGCTGACATGGATCTTGGGGTACTTCTGGAGTCTCCCCAGGAGAGTCAGTCCTCGTCTCGAATGCGGGCATGCACTTGCGCTTTCCTCCAGAGCGGTAGCAGCAGTGTCACGCAGTCCGCCGCATGGATCAAAGGATCTATGGTTTTCCCTCGAGTCTTTCCCACGAGGCTTTCCCACGAGGCTTTCCCACAGGGCTGTCCCACGTGCACACGTGGTGAGAGCCGATCCTCGGCTTGAACGTCAAGGCAGTGCAGGGAAAACAGGTTCCTCTGGAATGGACTGACACATCTGGGGGACTCTTGGAATGGTGGCATGACCCTGGAGTTCCTCTCGCCTTTCCTGTGGAGAGCGCCTCCTCTTGAGATGCGACGGGAACGCCGGGAATTCTTTCCCTACGAAACAGGGAAAGGATCCCTCATCTCGAGCTAGGAGGCGGAAACGGGGCTCCCCTGGATGTGTGCGGGACACCACGTGCTTCCTCTCGAGTGTAGACGGGTATGTCGGGGAACTTCTTGAGTTGCAGCAAGGGTGTGAAGGACCCTTTTGAAGGTCCAGTGGTTAGATGTGATTGGCCTGGAGAAGCCTCAGCGGAAAGGGCCTCATCTCGCCTGGAGGGCAAAACCTCCTGGATTTTCTCGAGTTGCGGCAGGTGCTCTCGACTTACGACGGGGACCTCAGGGACCCGCTCTGGTGGCCTCAGGAGAGGCCAGTCCCCATGCGAGTTCCTCGGGGGCGTCTCGGGATTCCTCTCCCGTCGATGCCGGGGCCTAAGACCTTGTGTGGAGTCGGGGCCGGAACCTGAGGATTCCTCTCCAGTGCTGACATGGATCTTGGGGTACTTCTGGAGTCTCCCCAGGGGAGTCAGTCCTCGTCTCGAATGCGGGCATGCACTTGCGCTTTCCTCCAGAGCGGTAGCAGCAGTGTCACGCAGTCCGCCGCGTGGATCAAAGGATCTATGGTTTTCCCTCGAGTCTTTCCCACGAGGCTTTCCCACGAGGCTTTCCCACAGGGCTGTCCCACGTGCACACGTGGTGGGAGTCGATCCTCGGCTTGAACGTCAAGGCAGTGCAGGGTAAACAGGTTCCTCTGGAATGGACTGACACATCTGGGGGACTCTTGGAATGGTGGCACAACCCTGGAGTTCCTCTCGCCTTTCCTGTGGAGAGCGCCTCCTCTTGAGATGCGACGGGAACGCCGGGAATTCTTTCCCTACTAAACAGGGAAAGGATCCCTCATCTCGAGCTAGGAGGCGGAAACGGGGCTCCCCTGGATGTGTGCGGGACACCACGTGCTTCCTCTCGAGTGGAGACGGGTATGTCGGGGAACTTCTTGAGTTGCAGCAAGGGTGTGAAGGACCCTTTGGAAGTTCCAGTGGTTAGATGTGATTGGCCTCGAGAAGCCTCAGCGGAAATGGGCCTCATCTCGCCTGGAGGGCAAAACCTCCTGGATTTTCTCGAGTTGCGGCAGGTGCTCTCGACTTACGACGGGGACCTCAGGGACCCGCTCTGGTGGCCTCAGGAAAGGCCAGTCCCCATGCGAGTTCCTCGGGGGCCTCTCGGGATTCCTCTCCCGTCGATGCCGGGGCCTAAGACCTTGTGTGGAGTCGGGGCCGGAACCTGAGGATTCCTCTCCAGTGCTGACATGGATCTTGGGGTACTTCTGGAGTCTCCCCAGGGGAGTCAGTCCTCGTCTCGAATGCGGGCATGCACTTGCGCTTTCCTCCAGAGCGGTAGCAGCAGTGTCACGCAGTCGGCCGCGTGGATCAAAGGATCTATGGTTTTCCCTCGAGTCTTTCCCACGAGGCTTTCCCACGAGGCTTTCCCACAGGGCTGTCCCACGTGCACACGTGGTGGGAGTCGATCCTCGGCTTGAACGTCAAGGCAGTGCAGGGAAAACAGGTTCCTCTGGAATGGACTGACACATCTGGGGGACTCTTGGAATGGTGCCACGACCCTGGAGTTCCTCTCGCCTTTCCTGTGGAGAGCGCCTCCTCTTGAGATGCGACGGGAACGCCGGGAATTCTTTCCCTACGAAACAGGGAAAGGATCCCTCATCTCGAGCTAGGAGGCGGAAACGGGGCTCCCCTGGATGTGTGCGGGACACCACGTGCTTCCTCTCGAGTGTAGACGGGTATGTCGGGGAACTTCTTGAGTTGCAGCAATGGTGTGAAGGACCCTTTGGAAGTTCCAGTGGTTAGATGTGATTGGCCTCGAGAAGCCTCAGCGGAAATGGGCCTCATCTCGCCTGGAGGGCAAAACCTCCTGGATTTTCTCGAGTTGCGGCAGGTGCTCTCGACTTACGACGGGGACCTCAGGGACCCGCTCTGGTGGCCTCAGGAAAGGCCAGTCCCCATGCGAGTTCCTCGGGGGCCTCTCGGGATTCCTCTCCCGTCGATGCCGGGGCCTAAGACCTTGTGTGGAGTCGGGGCCGGAACCTGAGGATTCCTCTCCAGTGCTGACATGGATCTTGGGGTACTTCTGGAGTCTCCCCAGGGGAGTCAGTCCTCGTCTCGAATGCGGGCATGCACTTGCGCTTTCCTCCAGAGCGGTAGCAGCAGTGTCACGCAGTCCGCCGCGTGGATCAAAGGATCTATGGTTTTCCCTCGAGTCTATCCCACGAGGCTTTCCCACGAGGCTTTCCCACAGGGCTGTCCCACGTGCACACGTGGTGGGAGTCGATCCTCGGCTTGAACGTCAAGGCAGTGCAGGGAAAACAGGTTCCTCTGGAATGGACTGACACATCTGGGGGACTCTTGGAATGGTGGCACGACCCTGGAGTTCCTCTCGCCTTTCCTGTGGAGAGTGCCTCCTCTTGAGATGCGACGGGAACGCCGGGAATTCTTTCCCTACGAAACAGGGAAAGGATCCCTCATCTCGAGCTAGGAGGCGGAAACGGGGCTCCCCTGGATGTGTGCGGGACCCACGTGCTTCCTCTCGAGTGGAGACGGGTATGTCGGGGAACTTCTTGAATTGCAGCAAGGGTGTGAAGGACCCTTTGGAAGTTCCAGTGGTTAGAAGTGATTAGCCTCGAGAAGCCTCAGCGGAAATGGGCCTCATCTCGCCTGGAGGTGAAAACCTCCTGGATTTTCTCGAGTTGCGGCAGGTGCTCTCGACTTACGACGGGGACCTCAGGGACCCGCTCTGGTGGCCTCAGGAAAGGCCAGTCCCCATGCGAGTTCCTCGGGGGCGTCTCGGGATTCCTCTCCCGTCGATGCCGGGGCCTAAGACCTTGTGTGGAGTCGGGGCCGGAACCTGAGGATTCCTCTCCAGTGCTGACATGGATCTTGGGGTACTTCTGGAGTCTCCCCAGGGGAGTCAGACCTCGTCTGGAATGCGGGCATGCACTTGCGCTTTCCTCCAGAGCGGTAGCAGCAGTGTCACGCAGTCCGCCGCGTGGATCAAAGGATCTATGGTTTTCCCTCGAGTCTTTCCCACGAGCCTTTCCCACAGGGCTGTCCCACGTGCACACGTGGTGTGAGTCGATCCTCGGCTTGAACGTCAAGGCAGTGCAGGGAAAACAGGTTCCTCTGGAATGGACTGACACATCTGGGGGACTCTTGGAATGGTGTCACGACCCTGGAGTTCCTCTCGCCTTTCCTGTGGAGAGCGCCTCCTCTTGAGATGCGACGGGAACGCCGGGAATTCTTTCCCTACGAAACAGGGAAAGGATCCCTCATCTCGAGCTAGGAGGCGGAAACAGGGCTCCCCTGGATGTGTGCGGTACCCCACGTGCTTCCTCTCGAGTGCAGACGGGTATGTCGGGGAACTTCTTGAGTTGCAGCAATGGTGTGAAGGACCCTTTGGAAGTTCCAGTGGTTAGATGTGATTGGCCTCGAGAAGCCTCAGCGGAAATGGGCCTCATCTCGCCTGGAGGGCAAAACCTCCTGGATTTTCTCGAGTTGCGGCAGGTGCTCTCGACTTACGACGGGGACCTCAGGGAACCGCTCTGGTGGCCTCAGGAAAGGCCAGTCCCCATGCGAGTTCCTCGGGGCCTCTCGGGATTCCTCTCCCGTCGATGCCGGGGCCTAAGACCTTGTGTGGAGTCGGGGCCGGAACCTGAGGATTCCTCTCCAGTGCTGACATGGATCTTGGGGTACTTCTGGAGTCTCCCCAGGGGAGTCAGTCCTCGTCTCGAATGCGGGCATGCACTTGCGCTTTCCTCCAGAGCGGTAGCAGCAGTGTCACGCAGTCCGCCGCGTGGATCAAAGGATCTATGGTTTTCCCTCGAGTCTTTCCCACGAGGCTTTCCCACGAGGCTTTCCCACAGGGCTGTCCCACGTGCACACGTGGTGGGAGTCGATCCTCGGCTTGAACGTCAAGGCAGTGCAGGGAAAACAGGTTCCTCTGGAATGGACTGACACATCTGGGGGACTCTTGGAAAGGTGGCACGACCCTGGAGTTCCTCTCGCCTTTCCTGTGGAGAGCGCCTCCTCTTGAGATGCGACGGGAACGCCGGGAATTCTTTCCCTACGAAACAGGGAATGGATCCCTCATCTCGAGCTAGGAGGCGGAAACGGGGTCCCCTGGATGTGTGCGGGACCCACGTGCTTCCTCTCGAGTGGAGACGGGTATGTCGGGGAACTTCTTGAGTTGCAGCAAGGGTGTGAAGGACCCTTTGGAAGTTCCAGTGGTTAGACGTGATTGGCCTCGAGAAGCCTCAGCGGAAATGGGCCTCATCTCGCCTGGAGGGCAAAACCTCCTGGATTTTCTCGAGTTGCGGCAGGTGCTCTCGACTTACGACGAGGACCTCAGGGACCCGCTCTGGTGGCCTCAGGAAAGGCCAGTCCCCATGCGAGTTCCTCGGGGGCCTCTCGGGATTCCTCTCCCGTCGATGCCGGGGCCGAAGACCTTGTGTGGAGTCGGGGCCGGAACCAGAAGATTCCTCTCCAGTGCTGACATGGATCTTGGGGTACTTCTGGAGTCTCCCCAGGGGAGTCAGTCCTCGTCTCGAATGCGGGCATGCACTTGCGCTTTCCTCCAGAGCGGTAGCAGCAGTGTCACGCAGTCCGCCGCGTGGATCAAAGGATCTATGGTTTTCCCTCGAGTCTTTCCCACTTAGCTTTCCCACGAGGCTTTCCCACAGGGCTGTCCCACGTGCACACGTGGTGGGAGTCGATCCTCGGCTGGAACGTCAAGTCAGTGCAGGGAAAACAGGTTCCTCTGAATGGACTGACACATCTGGGGGACTCTTGGAATCGTGGCATGACCCTGGAGTTCCTCTCGCCTTTCCTGTGGAGAGCGCCTCCTCTTGAGATGCGACGGGAACGCCGGGAATTCTTTCCCTACGAAACAGGGAAAGGATCCCTCATCTCGAGCTAGGAGGCGGAAACGGGGCTCCCCTGGATGTGTGCGGGACCCCACGTGCTTCCTCTCGAGTGGAGACGGGTATGTCGGGGAACTTCTTGAGTTGCAGCAATGGTGTGAAGGACCCTTTGGAAGTTCCAGTGGTTAGATGTGATTGGCCTCGAGAAGCCTCAGCGGATATGGGCCTCATCTCGCCTGGAGGGCAAAACCTCCTGGATTTTCTCGAGTTGCGGCAGGTGCTCTCGACTTACGACGGGGACCTCAGGGACCCGCTCTGGTGGCCTCAGGAAAGGCCAGTCCCCATGCGAGTTCCTCGGGGGCCTCTCGGGATTCCTCTCCCGTCGATGCCGGGGCCTAAGACCTTGTGTGGAGTCGGGGCCGGAACCTGAGGATTCCTCTCCAGTGCTGACATGGATCTTGGGGTACTTCTGGAGTCTCCCCAGGGGAGTCAGTCCTCGTCTCGAATGCGGGCATGCACTTGCGCTTTCCTCCAGAGCGGTAGCAGCAGTGTCACGCAGTCGGCCGCGTGGATCAAAGGATCTATGGTTTTCCCTCGAGTCTTTCCCACGAGGCTTTCCCACGAGGCTTTCCCACAGGGCTGTCCCACGTGCACACGTGGTGGGACTCGATCCTCGGCTTGAACGTCAAGGCAGTGCAGGGAAAACAGGTTCCTCTGGAATGGACTGACACATCTGGGGGACTCTTGGAATGGTGCCACGACCCTGGAGTTCCTCTCGCCTTTCCTGTGGAGAGCGCCTCCTCTTGAGATGCGACGGGAACGCCGGGAATTCTTTCCCTACGAAACAGGGAAAGGATCCCTCATCTCGAGCTAGGAGGCGGAAACGGGGCTCCCCTGGATGTGTGCGGGACCCACGTGCTTCCTCTCGAGTGGAAACGGGTATGTCGGGGAACTTCTTGAGTTGCAGCAAGGGTGTGAAGGACCCTTTGGAAGTTCCAGTGGTTAGACGTGATTAGCCTCGAGAAGCCTCAGCGGAAATGGGCCTCATCTCGCCTGGAGGTAAAAACCTCCTGGATTTTCTCGAGTTGCGGCAGGTGCTCTCGACTTACGACGGGGACCTCAGGGACCCGCTCTGGTGGCCTCAGGAAAGGCCAGTCCCCATGCGAGTTCCTCGGGGGCGTCTCGGGATTCCTCTCCCGTCGATGCCGGGGCCTAAGACCTTGTGTGGAGTCGGGGCCGGAACCTGAGGATTCCTCTCCAGTGCTGACATGGATCTTGGGGTACTTCTCGAGTCTCCCCAGGGGAGTCAGTCCTCGTCTCGAATGCGGGCATGCACTTGCGCTTTCCTCCAGAGCGGTAGCAGCAGTGTCACGCAGTCCGCCGCGTGGATCAAAGGATCTATGGTTTTCCCTCGAGTCTTTCCCACGAGGCTTTCCCACGAGGCTTTCCCACAGGGCTGTCCCACCTGCACACGTGGTGGGAGTCGATCCTCTCCTTGAACGTCAAGGCAATGCAGGGAAAACATGTTCCTCTGGAATGGACCGACACATCTGGGGGACTCTTGGAATGGTGTCACGACCCTGGAGTTCCTCTCGCCTTTCCTGTGGAGAGCGCCTCCTCTTGAGATGCGACGGGAACGCCGGGAATTCTTTCCCTACGAAACAGGGAAAGGATCCCTCATCTCGAGCTAGGAGGCGGAAACGGGGCTCCCCTGGATGTGGGCGGGACATCACATGCTTCCTCTAGATTGAGACGGGTATGTCGGGGAACTTCTTGAGTTGCAGCAATGGTGTGAAGGACCCTTTGGAAGTTCCAGTGGTTAGATGTGATTGGCCTCGAGAAGCCTCAGCGGAAATGGGCCTCATCTCGCCTGGAGGGCGAAACCTCCTGGATTTTCTCGAGTTGCGGCAGGTGCTCTCGACTTACGACGGGGACCTCAGGGACCCGCTCTGGTGGCCTCAGGAAAGGCCAGTCCCCATGCGAGTTCCTCGGGGGCCTCTCGGGATTCCTCTCCCATCGATGCCAGGGCCTAAGACCTTGTGTGGAGTCGGGGCTGGAACCTGAGGATTCCTCTCCAGTGCTGACATGGATCTTGGGGTACTTCTGGAGTCTCCCCAGGGGAGTCAGTCCTCGTCTCGAATGCGGGCATGCACTTGCGCTTTCCTCCAGAGCGGTAGCAGCAGTGTCACGCAGTCCGCCGCGTGGATCAAAGGATCTACGGTTTTCCCTCGAGTCTTTCCCACGAGGCTTTCCCACGAGGCTTTCCCACAGGGCTGTCCCACGTGCACACGTGGTGGGAGTCGATCCTCGGCTTGAACGTCAAGGCAGTGCAGGGAAAACAGGTTCCTCTGGAATGGACTGACACATCTGGGGGACTCTTGGAATGGTGGCACGACCCTGGAGTTCCTCTCGCCTTTCCTGTGGAGAGCGCCTCCTCTTGAGATGCGACGGGAACGCCGGGAATTCTTTCCCTACGAAACAGGGAAAGGATCCCTCATCTCGAGCTAGGAGGCGGAAACGGGGCTCCCCTGGATGTGGGCGGGACATCACGTGCTTCCTCTCGATGGAGACGGGTATGTCGGGGAACTTCTTGAGTTGCAGCAATGGTGTGAAGGACCCTTTGGAAGTTCCAGTGGTTAGATGTGATTGGCCTCGAGAAGCCTCAGTGGAAATGGGCCTCATCTCGCCTGGAGGGCAAAACCTCCGGGATTTTCTCGAGTTGCGGCAGGTGCTCTCGACTTACGACGGGGACCTCAGGGACCCGCTCTGGTGGCCTCAGGAAAGGCCAGTCCCCATGCGAGTTCCTCGGGGGCCTCTCGGGATTCCTCTCCCGTCGATGCCGGGGCCTAAGACCTTGTGTGGAGTCGGGGCCGGAACCTGAGGATTCCTCTCCAGTGCTGACATGGATCTTGGGGTACTTCTGGAGTTTCCCCAGGGGAGTCAGACCTCGTCTCGAATGCGGGCATGCACTTGCGCTTTCCTCCAGAGCGGTAGCAGCAGTGTCACGCAGTCCGCCGCGTGGATCAAAGGATCTATGGTTTTCCCTCGAGTCTTTCCCACGAGGCTTTCCCACGAGGCTTTCCCACAGGGCTGTCCCACGTGCACACGTGGTGGGAGTCGATCCTCGGCTTGAACGTCAAGGCAGTGCAGGGAAAACAGGTTCCTCTGGAATCGACTGACACATCTGGGGGACTCTTGGAATGGTGGCACGACCCTGGAGTTCCTCTCGCCTTTCCTGTGGAGAGCGCCTCCTCTTGAGATGCGACGGGAACGCCGGGAATTCTTTCCCTACGACACAGGGAAAGGATCCCTCATCTCGAGCTAGGAGGCGGAAACGGGGCTCCCCTGGATGTGTGCGGGACACACGTGCTTCCTCTCGAGTGGAGACGGGTATGTCGGGGAACTTCTTGAGTTGCAGCAAGGGTGTGAAGGACCCTTTGGAAGTTCCAGTGGTTAGACGTGATTAGCCTCGAGAAGCCTCAGCGAAAATGGGCCTCATCTCGCCTGGAGGGCAAAACCTCCTGGATTTTCTCGAGTTGCGGCAGGTGCTCTCGACTTACGACGGGGACCTCAGGGACCCGCTCTGGAGGCCTCAGGAAAGGCCAGTCCCCATGCGAGTTCCTCGGGGGCCTCTCGGGATTCCTCTCCCGTCGATGCCGGGGCCTAAGACCTTGTGTGGAGTCGGGGCCGGAACCTGAGGATTCCTCTCCAGTGCTGACATGGATCTTGGGGTACTTCTGGAGTCTCCCCAGGGGAGTCAGTCCTCGTCTCGAATGCGGGCATGCACTTGCGCTTTCCTCCAGAGCGGTAGCAGCAGTGTCACGCAGTCCGCCGCGTGGATCAAAGGATCTATGGTTTTCCCTCGAGTCTTTCCCACGAGGCTTTCCCACGAGGCTTTCCCACAGGGCTGTCCCACGTGCACACGTGGTGGGAGTCGATCCTCGGCTTGAACGTCAAGGCAGTGCAGGGAAAACAGGTTCCTCTGGAATGGACTGACACATCTGGGGGACTCTTGGAATGGTGGCACGACCCTGGAGTTCCTCTCGCCTTTCCTGTGGAGAGCGCCTCCTCTTGAGATGCGACGGGAACGCCGGGAATTCTTTCCCTACGAAACAGGGAAAGGATCCCTCATCTCGAGCTAGGAGGCGGAAACGGGGCTCCCCTGGATGTGTGCGGGACCCACGTGCTTCCTCTCGAGTGGAGACGGGTATGTCGGGGAACTTCTTGAATTGCAGCAAGGGCGTGAAGGACCCTTTGGAAGTTCCAGTGGTTAGAAGTGATTAGCCTCGAGAAGCCTCAGCGGAAATGGGCCTCATCTCGCCTGGAGGTGAAAACCTCCTGGATTTTCTCGAGTTGCGGCAGGTGCTCTCGACTTACGACGGGGACCTCAGGGACCCGCTCTGGTGGCCTCAGGAAAGGCCAGTCCCCATGCGAGTTCCTCGGGGGCGTCTCGGGATTCCTCTCCCGTCGATGCCGGGGCCTAAGACCTTGTGTGGAGTCGGGGCCGGAACCTGAGGATTCCTCTCCAGTGCTGACATGGGTCTTGGGGTACTTCTGGAGTCTCCCCAGGGGAGTCAGTCCTCGTCTCGAATGCGGGCATGCACTTGCGCTTTCCTCCAGAGCGGTAGCAGCAGTGTCACGCAGTCCGCCGCGTGGATCAAAGGATCTATGGTTTTCCCTCGAGTCTTTCCCACGAGGCTTTCCCACGAGGCTTTCCCACAGGGCTGTCCCACGTGCACACGTGGTGGGAGTCGATCCTCGGCTTGAACGTCAAGGCAGTGCAGGGAAAACAGGTTCCTCTGGAATGGACTGACACATCTGGGGGACTCTTGGAATGGTGGCACGACCCTGGAGTTCCTCTCGCCTTTCCTGTGGAGAGCGCCTCCTCTTGAGATGCGACGGGAACGCCGGGAATTCTTTCCCTACGAAACAGGGAAAGGATCCCTCATCTCGAGCTAGGAGGCGGAAACGGGGCTCCCCTGGATGTGGGTGGGACATCACGTGCTTCCTCTCGATGGAGACGGGTATGTCGGGGAACTTCTTGAGTTGCAGCAATGGTGTGAAGGACCCTTTGGAAGTTCCAGTGGTTAGATGTGATTGGCCTCGAGAAGCCTCAGCGGAAATGGGCCTCATCTCGCCTGGACGGCAAAACCTCCTGGATTTTCTCGAGTTGCGGCAGGTGCTCTCGACTTACGACGGGGACCTCAGGGAACCGCTCTGGTGGCCTCAGGAAAGGCCAGTCCCCATGCGAGTTCCTCGGGGGACTCTCGGGATTCCTCTCCCGTCGATGCCGGGGCCTAAGACCTTGTGTGGAGTCGGGGCCGGAACCTGAGGATTCCTCTCCAGTGCTGACATGGATCTTGGGGTACTTCTGGAGTCTCCCCAGGGGAGTCAGACCCCGTCTGGAATGCGGGCATGCACTTGCGCTTTCCTCCAGAGCGGTAGCAGCAGTGTCACGCAGTCCGCCGCGTGGATCAAAGGATCTATGGTTTTCCCTCGAGTCTTTCCCACGAGCCTTTCCCACAGGGCTGTCCCACGTGCACACGTGGTGTGAGTCGATCCTCGGCTTGAACGTCAAGGCAGTGCAGGGAAAACAGGTTCCTCTGGAATGGACTGACACATCTGGGGGACTCTTGGAATGGTGTCACGACCCTGTAGTTCCTCTCGCCTTTCCTGTGGAGAGCGCCTCCTCTTGAGATGCGACGGGAACGCCGGGAATTCTTTCCCTACGAAACAGGGAATGGATCCCTCATCTCGAGCTAGGAGGCGGAAACGGGGTCCCCTGGATGTGTGCGGGACCCACGTGCTTCCTCTCGAGTGGAGACGGGTATGTCGGGGAACTTCTTGAGTTGCAGCAAGGGTGTGAAGGACCCTTTGGAAGTTCCAGTGGTTAGACGTGATTGGCCTCGAGAAGCCTCAGCGGAAATGGGCCTCATCTCGCCTGGAGGGCAAAACCTCCTGGATTTTCTCGAGTTGCGGCAGGTGCTCTCGACTTACGACGGGGACCTCAGGGACCCGCTCTGGTGGCCTCAGGAAAGGCCAGTCCCCATGCGAGTTCCTCGGGGGCCTCTCGGGATTCCTCTCCCGTCGATGCCGGGGCCTAAGACCTTGTGTGGAGTCGGGGCCGGAACCTGAGGATTCCTCTCCAGTGCTGACATGGATCTTGGGGTACTTCTGGAGTCTCCCCAGGGGAGTCAGTCCTCGTCTCGAATGCGGGCATGCACTTGCGCTTTCCTCCAGAGCGGTAGCAGCAGTGTCACGCAGTCCGCCGCGTGGATCAAAGGATCTATGGTTTTCCCTCGAGTCTTTCCCATGAGGCTTTCCCACGAGGCGTTCCCACAGGGCTGTCACACGTGCACACGTGGTGGGAGTCGATCCTCGGCTTGAACGTCAAGGCAGTGCAGGGAAAACAGGTTCCTCTGGAATGGACTGACACATCTGGGGGACTCTTGGAATGGTGTCACGACCCTGGAGTTCCTCTCGCCTTTCCTGTGGAGAGCGCCTCCTCTTGAGATGCGACGGGAACGCCGGGAATTCTTTCCCTACGAAACAGGGAAAGGATCCCTCATCTCGAGCTAGGAGGCGGAAACAGGGCTCCCCTGGATGTGTGCGGGACCCCACGTGCTTCCTCTCGAGTGGAGACGGGTATGTCGGGGAACTTCTTGAGTTGCAGCAATGGTGTGAAGGACCCTTTGGAAGTTCCAGTGGTTAGATGTGATTGGCCTCGAGATGCCTCAGCGGAAATGGGCCTCATCGCGCCTGGAGGGCAAAACCTCCTGGATTTTCTCGAGTTGCGGCAGGTGCTCTCGACTTACGACTGGGACCTCAGGGACCCGCTCTGGTGGCCTCAGGAAAGGCCAGTCCCCATGCGAGTTCCTCGGGGCCTCTCGGGATTCCTCTCCCGTCGATGCCGGGGCCTAAGACCTTGTGTGGAGTCGGGGCCGGAACCTGAGGATTCCTCTCCAGTGCTGACATGGATCTTGGGGTACTTCTGGAGTCTCCCCAGGGGAGTCAGTCCTCGTCTCGAATGCGGGCATGCACTTGCGCTTTCCTCCAGAGCGGTAGCAGCAGTGTCACGCAGTCCGCCGCGTGGATCAAAGGATCTATGGTTTTCCCTCGAGTCTTTCCCACGAGGCTTTCCCACGAGGCTTTCCCACAGGGCTGTCCCACGTGCACACGTGGTGGGAGTCGATCCTCGGCTTGAACGTCAAGGCAGTGCAGGGAAAACAGGTTCCTCTGGAATGGACTGACACATCTGGGGGACTCTTGGAATGGTGGCACGACCCTGGAGTTCCTCTCGCCTTTCCTGTGGAGAGCGCCTCCTCTTGAGATGCGACGGGAACGCCGGGAATTCTTTCCCTACGACACAGGGAAAGGATCCCTCATCTCGAGCTAGGAGGCGGAAACGGGGCTCCCCTGGATGTGTGCGGGACCCACGTGCTTCCTCTCGAGTGGAGACGGGTATGTCGGGGAACTTCTTGAGTTGCAGCAAGGGTGTGAAGGACCCTTTGGAAGTTCCAGTGGTTAGAAGTGATTAGCCTCGAGAAGCCTCAGCGGAAATGGGCCTCATCTCGCCTGGAGGGCAAAACCTCCTGGATTTTCTCGAGTTGCGGCAGGTGCTCTCGACTTACGACGGGGACCTCAGGGACCCGCTCTGCTGGCCTCAGGAAAGGCCAGTCTCCTTGCGAGTTCCTCGGGGGCCTCTCGGGATTCCTCTCCCGTCGATGCCGGGGCCTAAGACCTTGTGTGGAGTCGGGGCCGGAACCTGAGGATTCCTCTCCAGTGCTGACATGGATCTTGGGGTACTTCTGGAGTCTCCCCAGGGGAGTCAGACCTCGTCTGGAATGCGGGCATGCACTTGCGCTTTCCTCCAGAGCGGTAGCAGCAGTGTCACGCAGTCCGCCCCGTGGATCAAAGGATCTATGGTGTTCCCTCGAGTCTTTCCCACGAGCCTTTCCCACAGGGCTGTCCCACGTGCACACGTGGTGTGAGTCGATCCTCGGCTTGAACGTCAAGGCAGTGCAGGGAAAACAGGTTCCTCTGGAATGGACTGACACATCTGGGGGACTCTTGGAAAGGTGGCACGACCCTGGAGTTCCTCTCGCCTTTCCTGTGGAGAGCGCCTCCTCTTGAGATGCGACAGGAACGCCGGGAATTCTTTCCCTACGAAACAGGGAATGGATCCCTCATCTCGAGCTAGGAGGCGGAAACGGGGTCCCCTGGATGTGTGCGGGACCCACGTGCTTCCTCTCGAGTGGAGACGGGTATGTCGGGGAACTTCTTGAGTTGCAGCAAGGGTGTGAAGGACCCTTTGGAAGTTCCAGTGGTTAGACGTGATTGGCCTCGAGAAGCCTCAGCGGAAATGGGCCTCATCTCGCCTGGAGGGCAAAACCTCCTGGATTTTCTCGAGTTGCGGCAGGTGCTCTCGACTTACGACGGGGACCTCAGGGACCCGCTCTGGTGGCCTCAGGAAAGGCCAGTCCCCATGCGAGTTCCTCGGGGGCCTCTCGGGATTCCTCTCCCGTCGATGCCGGGGCCTAAGACCTTGTGTGGAGTCGGGGCCGGAACCTGAGGATTCCTCTCCAGTGCTGACATGGATCTTGGGGTACTTCTGGAGTCTCCCCAGGGGAGTCAGTCCTCGTCTCGAACGCGGGCATGCACTTGCGCTTTCCTCCAGAGCGGTAGCAGCAGTGTCACGCAGTCCGCCGCGTGGATCAAAGGATCTATGGTTTTCCCTCGAGTCTTTCCCATGAGGCTTTCCCACGAGGCGTTCCCACAGGGCTGTCCCACGTGCACACGTGGTGGGAGTCGATCCTCGGCTTGAACGTCAAGGCAGTGCAGGGAAAACAGGTTCCTCTGGAATGGACTGACACATCTGGGGGACTCTTGGAATGGTGTCACGACCCTGGAGTTCCTCTCGCCTTTCCTGTGGAGAGCGCCTCCTCTTGAGATGCGACGGGAACGCCGGGAATTCTTTCCCTACGAAACAGGGAAAGGATCCCTCATCTCGAGCTAGGAGGCGGAAACAGGGCTCCCCTGGATGTGTGCGGGACCCCACGTGCTTCCTCTCGAATGGAGACGGGTATGTCGGGGAACTTCTTGAGTTGCAGCAATGGTGTGAAGGACCCTTTGGAAGTTCCAGTGGTTAGATGTGATTGGCCTCGAGAAGCCTCAGCGGAAATGGGCCTCATCGGGCCTGGAGGGCAAAACCTCCTGGATTTTCTCGAGTTGCGGCAGGTGCTCTCGACTTACGACGGGGACCTCAGGGACCCGCTCTGGTGGCCTCAGGAAAGGCCAGTCCCCATGCGAGTTCCTCGGGGCCTCTCGGGATTCCTCTCCCGTCGATGCCGGGGCCTAAGACCTTGTGTGGAGTCGGGGCCGGAACCTGAGGATTCCTCTCCAGTGCTGACATGGATCTTGGGGTACTTCTGGAGTCTCCCCAGGGGAGTCAGTCCTCGTCTCGAATGCGGGCATGCACTTGCGCTTTCCTCCAGAGCGGTAGCAGCAGTGTCACGCAGTCCGCCGCGTGGATCAAAGGATCTATGGTTTTCCCTCGAGTCTTTCCCACGAGGCTTTCCCACGAGGCTTTCCCACAGGGCTGTCCCACGTGCACACGTGGTGGGAGTCGATCCTCGGCTTGAACGTCAAGGCAGTGCAGGGAAAACAGGTTCCTCTCGAATGGACTGACACATCTGGGGGACTCTTGGAATGGTGGCACGACCCTGGAGTTCCTCTCGCCTTTCCTGTGGAGAGCGCCTCCTCTTGAGATGCGACGGGAACGCCGGGAATTCTTTCCCTACGACACAGGGAAAGGATCCCTCATCTCGAGCTAGGAGGCGGAAACGGGGCTCCCCTGGATGTGTGCGGGACGCACGTGCTTCCTCTCGAGTGGAGACGGGTATGTCGGGGTACTTCTTGAGTTGCAGCAAGGGTGTGAAGGACCCTTTGGAAGTTCCAGTGGTTAGAAGTGATTAGCCTCGAGAAGCCTCAGCGGAAATGGGCCTCATCTCGCCTGGAGGGCAAAACCTCCTGGATTTTCTCGAGTTGCGGCAGGTGCTCTCGACTTACGACGGGGACCTCAGGGACCCGCTCTCCTGGCCTCAGGAAAGGCCAGTCTCCTTGCGAGTTCCTCGGGGGCCTCTCGGGATTCCTCTCCCGTCGATGCCGGGGCCTAAGACCTTGTGTGGAGTCGGGGCCGGAACCTGAGGATTCCTCTCCAGTGCTGACATGGATCTTGGGGTACTTCTGGAGTCTCCCCAGGGGAGTCAGTCCTCGTCTCGAATGCGGGCATGCACTTGCGCTTTCCTCCAGAGCGGCAGCAGCAGTGTCACGCAGTCCGCCGCGTGGATCAAAGGATCTGTGGTTTTCCCTCAAGTCTTTCCCACGAGGCTTTCCCACGAGGCTTTCCCACAGGGCTGTCCCACGTGCACACGTGGCGGGAGTCGATCCTCGGCTTGAACGTCAAGGCAGTGCAGGGAAAACAGGTTCCTCTGGAATGGACTGACACATCTGGGGGACTCTTGGAATGGTGGCACGACCCTGGAGTTCCTCTCGACTTTCCTGTGGAGAGCGCCTCCTCTTGAGATGCGACGGGAACGCCGGGAATTCTTTCCCTACGAAACAGTGAAAGGATCCCTCATCTCGAGCTAGGAGGCGGAAACGGGTTCCCCTGGTTGTGTGCGGGACCCCACGTGCTTCCTCTCGAGTGGAGACGGGTATGTCGCGGACCTTCTTGAGTTGCAGCAAGGGTGTGAAGGACCCTTTGGAAGTTCCAGTGGTTAGACGTGATTGGCCTCGAGAAGCCTCAGCGGAAATGGGCCTCATCTCGCCTGGAGGGCAAAACCTCCTGGATTTTCTCGAGTTGCGGCAGATGCTCTCGACTTACGACGAGGACATCAGGGACCCGCTCTGGTGGCCTCAGGAAAGGCCAGTCCCCATGCGACTTCCTCTGGGGATTCCTCTCCCGTCGATGCCGGGGCCTAAGACCTTGTGTGGAGTCGGGGCCGGAACCTGAGGATTCCTCTCCAGTGCTGACATGGATCTTGGGGTACTTCTGGAGTCTCCCCAGGGGAGTCAGTGCTCGTCTCGAATGCGGGCATGCACTTGGGCTTTCCTCCAGAGCGGCAGCGGCAGTGTCACGCAGTCCGCCGCATGGATCAAAGGATCTATGGTTTTCCCTCGAGTCTTTCCCACGAGGCTTTCCAACGAGGCTTTCCCACAGGGCTGTCCCACGTGCACACGTGGTGGGAGTCGATCCTCGGCTTGAACGTCAAGGCAGTGCATGGAAAACAGGTTCCTCTGGAATGGACTGACACATCTGGGGGACTCTTGGAATGGTGGCACGACCCTGGAGTTCCTCTCGCCTTTCCTGTGGAGAGCGCCTCCTCTTGAGATGCGACGGGAACGCCGGGAATTCTTTCCCTACGAAACAGGGAAAGGATCCCTCATCTCGAGCTAGGAGGCGGAAACGGGGCTCCCCTGGATGTGTGCGGGACACCACGTGCTTCCGCTCGAGTGGAGACGGGTATGTCGGGGAAATTCTTGAGTTGCAGCAAGGGTGTGAAGGACCCTTTGGAAGTTCCAGTGGTTAGACTTGATTAGCCTCGAGAAGCCTCAGCGGAAATGGGCCTCATCTCGCCTGGAGGGCCAAACCTCCTGGATTTTCTCGAGTTGCGGCAGGTGCTCTCGACTTACGACGGGGACCTCAGGGACCCGCTCTGGTGGCCTCAGGAAAGGCCAGTCCCCATGCGAGTTCCTTGGGGGCCTCTCGGGATTACTCTCCCGTCGATGCCGGGCCTAAGACCTTGTGTGGAGTCGGGGTCGGAACCTGAGGATTCCTCTTCAGTGCTCACATGGATCTTGGGGTACTTCTGGAGTCTCCCCAGGGGAGTCAGTCCTCGTCTCGAATGCGGGCATGCACTTGCGCTTTCCTCCAGAGCGGTAGCAGCAGTGTCACGCAGTCCGCCGCGTGCATCAAAGGATCTATGGTTTTCCCTCGAGTCTTTCCCACGCGGCTTTCCCACGAGGCTTTCCCACAGGGCTGTCCCACGTGTACACGTGGTGGGAGTCGATCCTCGGCTTGAACGTCAAGGCAGTGCAGGGAAAACAGGTTCCTCTGGAATGGACTGACACATCTGGGGGACTCTTGGAATGGTGGCATGTCCCTGGAGTTCCTCTCGCCTTTCCTGTGGAGAGCGCCTCCTCTTGAGATGCGACGGGAACGCCGGGAATTCTTTCCCTACGAAACAGGGAAAGGATCCCTCATCTCGAGCTAGGAGGCGGAAACGGGGCTCCCCTGGATGTGTGCGGGACACCACGTGCTTCCTCTCGAGTGCAGACGGGTATGTCGGGGAACTTCTTGAGTTGCAGCAAGGGTGTGAAGGACCCTTTGGAAGGTCCAGTGGTTAGATGTGATTGGCCTCGAGAAGCCTCAGCGGAAATGGGCCTCATCTCGCCTAGAGGGCAAAACCTCCTGGATTTTCTCGAGTTGCGGCAGGTGCTCTCGACTTACGACGGGGACCTCAGGAACCGCTCTGGTGGCCTCAGGAAAGGCCAGTCCCCATGCGAGTTCCTCGGTGGCCTCTCGGGATTCCTCTCCCGTCGATGCCGGGGCCTAAGACCTTGTGTGGAGTCGGGGCCGGAACCTGAGGATTCCTCTCCAGTGCTGACATGGATCTTGGGGTACTTCTGGAGTCTCCCCAGGGGAGTCAGTCCTCTTCTCGAATGCGGGCATGCACTTGCGCTTTTCTCCAGAGCGGTAGCAGCAGTGTCACGCAGTCCGCCGCGTGGATCAAAGGATCTATGGTTTTCCCTCGAGTCTTTCCCACGAGGCTTTCCCACGAGGCTTTCCCACAGGGCTGTCCCACGTGCACACGTGGTGGGAGTCGATCCTCGGCTTGAACGTCAAGGCAGTGCAGGGAAAACAGGTTCCTCTGGAATGGACTGACACATCTGGGGGACTCTTGGAATGGTGGCATGACCCTGGAGTTCCTCTCGCCTTTCCTGTGGAGAGCGCCTCCTCTTGAGATGCGACGGGAACGCCGGGAATTCTTTCCCTACGAAACAGGGAAAGGATCCCTCATCTCGAGCTAGGAGGCGGAAACGGGGCTCCCCTGGATGTGTGCGGGACACCACGTGCTTCCTCTCGAGTGCAGACGGGTATGTCGGGGAACTTCTTGAGTTGCAGCAAGGGTGTGAAGGACCCTTTGGAAGGTCCAGTGGTTAGATGTGATTGGCCTCGAGAAGCCTCAGCGGAAATGGGCCTCATCTCGCCTAGAGGGCAAAACCTCCTGGATTTTCTCGAGTTGCGGCAGGTGCTCTCGACTTACGACGGGGACCTCAGGAACCGCTCTGGTGGCCTCAGGAAAGGCCAGTCCCCATGCGAGTTCCTCGGTGGCCTCTCGGGATTCCTCTCCCGTCGATGCCGGGGCCTAAGACCTTGTGTGGAGTCGGGGCCGGAACCTGAGGATTCCTCTCCAGTGCTGACATGGATCTTGGGGTACTTCTGGAGTCTCCCCAGGGGAGTCAGTCCTCTTCTCGAATGCGGGCATGCACTTGCGCTTTTCTCCAGAGCGGTAGCAGCAGTGTCACGCAGTCCGCCGCGTGGATCAAAGGATCTATGGTTTTCCCTCGAGTCTTTCCCACGAGGCTTTCCCACGAGGCTTTCCCACAGGGCTGTCCCACGTGCACACGTGGTGGGAGTCGATCCTCGGCTTGAACGTCAAGGCAGTGCAGGGAAAACAGGTTCCTCTGGAATGGACTGACACATCTGGGGGACTCTTGGAATGGTGGCATGACCCTGGAGTTCCTCTCGCCTTTCCTGTGGAGAGCGCCTCCTCTTGAGATGCGACGGGAACGCCGGGAATTCTTTCCCTACGAAACAGGGAAAGGATCCCTCATCTCGAGCTAGGAGGCGGAAATGGGGCACCCCTGGATGTGTGCGGGACACCACGTGCTTCCTCTCGAGTGCAGACGGGTATGTCGGGGAACTTCTTGAGTTGCAGCAAGGGTGTGAAGGACCCTTTGGAAGTTCCAGTGGTTAGATGTGATTGGCCTCGAGAAGCCTCAGCGGAAATGGGCCTCATCTCGCCTGGAGGGCAAAACCTCCTGGATTTTCTCGAGTTTCGGCAGGTGCTCTCGACTTACGACGGGGACCTCAGGGACCCGCTCTGGTGGCCTCAGGAAAGGCCAGTCCCCATGCGAGTTCCTCGGGGGCCTCTCGGGATTCCTCTCCCGTCGATGCCGGGGCCTAAGACCTTGTGTGGAGTCGGGGCCGGAACCTGAGGATTCCTCTCCAGTGCTGACATGGATCTTGGGGTACTTCTGGAGTCTCCCCAGGGGAGTCAGACCTCGTCTGGAATGCGGGCATGCACTTGCGCTTTCCTCCAGAGCGGTAGCAGCAGTGTCACGCAGTCCGCCCCGTGGATCAAAGGATCTATGGTTTTCCCTCGAGTCTTTCCCACGAGCCTTTCCCACAGGGCTGTCCCACGTGCACACGTGGTGGGAGTCGATCCTCGGCTTGAACGTCAAGGCAGTGCAGGGAAAACAGGTTCCTCTGGAATGGACTGACACATCTGGGGGACTCTTGGAATGCTGTCACGACCCTGGAGTTCCTCTCGCCTTTCCTGTGGAGAGCGCCTCCTCTTGAGATGCGACGGGAACGCCGGGAATTCTTTCCCTACGAAACAGGGAATGGATCCCTCATCTCGAGCTAGGAGGCGGAAACGGGGTCCCCTGGATGTGTGCGAGACCCACGTGCTTCCTCTCGAGTGGAGACGGGTATGTCGGGGAACTTCTTGAGTTGCAGCAAGGGTGTGAAGGACCCTTTGGAAGTTCCAGTGGTTAGACGTGATTGGCCTCGAGAAGCCTCAGCGGAAATGGGCCTCATCTCGCCTGGAGGGCAAAACCTCCTGGATTTTCTCGAGTTGCGGCAGGTGCTCTCGACTTACGACGGGGACCTCAGGGACCCGCTCTGGTGGCCTCAGGAAAGGCCAGTCCCCATGCGAGTTCCTCGGGGGCCTCTCGGGATTCCTCTCCCGTCGATGCCGGGGCCTAAGACCTTGTGTGGAGTCGGGGCCGGAACCTGAGGATTCCTCTCCAGTGCTGACATGGATCTTGGGGTACTTCTGGAGTCTCCCCAGGGGAGTCAGTCCTCGTCTCGAATGCGGGCATGCACTTGCGCTTTCCTCCAGAGCGGTAGCAGCAGTGTCACGCAGTCCGCCGCGTGGATCAAAGGATCTATGGTTTTCCCTCGAGTCTTTCCCATGAGGCTTTCCCACGAGGCGTTCTCACAGGGCTGTCCCACGTGCACACGTGGTGGGAGTCGATCCTCGGCTTGAACGTCAAGGCAGTGCAGGGAAAACAGGTTCCTCTGGAATGGACTGACACATCTGGGGGACTCTTGGAATGGTGTCACGACCCTGGAGTTCCTCTCGCCTTTCCTGTGGAGAGCGCCTCCTCTTGAGATGCGACGGGAACGCCGGGAATTCTTTCCCTACGAAACAGGGAAAGGATCCCTCATCTCGAGCTAGGAGGCGGAAACAGGGCTCCCCTGGATGTGTGCGGGACCCCACGTGCATCCTCTCGAGTTGAGACGGGTATGTCGGGGAACTTCTTGAGTTGCAGCAATGGTGTGAAGGACCCTTTGGAAGTTCCAGTGGTTAGATGTGATTGGCCTCGAGAAGCCTCAGCGGAAATGGGCCTCATCGCGCCTGGAGGGCAAAACCTCCTGGATTTTCTCGAGTTGCGGCAGGTGCTCTCGACTTACGACGGGGACCTCAGGGACCCACTCTGGTGGCCTCAGGAAAGGCCAGTCCCCATGCGAGTTCCTCGGGGCCTCTCGGGATTCCTCTCCCGTCGATGCCGGGGCCTAAGACCTTGTGTGGAGTCGGGGCCGGAACCTGAGGATTCCTCTCCAGTGCTGACATGGATCTTGGGGTACTTCTGGAGTCTCCCCAGGGGAGTCAGTCCTCGTCTCGAATGCGGGCATGCACTTGCGCTTTCCTCCAGAGCGGTAGCAGCAGTGTCACGCAGTCCGCCGCGTGGATCAAAGGATCTATGGTTTTCCCTCGAGTCTTTCCCACGAGGCTTTCCCACGAGGCTTTCCCACAGGGCTGTCCCACGTGCACACGTGGTGGGAGTCGATCCTCGGCTTGAACGTCAAGGCAGTGCAGGGAAAACAGGTTCCTCTGGAATGGACTGACACATCTGGGGGACTCTTGGAATGGTGGCACGACCCTGGAGTTCCTCTCGCCTTTCCTGTGGAGAGCGCCTCCTCTTGAGATGCGACGGGAACGCCGGGAATTCTTTCCCTACGACACAGGGAAAGGATCCCTCATCTCGAGCTAGGAGGCGGAAACGGGGCTCCCCTGGATGTGTGCGGGACCCACGTGCTTCCTCTCGAGTGGAGAAGGGTATGTCGGGGAACTTCTTGAGTTGCAGCAAGGGTGTGAAGGACCCTTTGGAAGTTCCAGTGGTTAGAAGTGATTAGCCTCGAGAAGCCTCAGCGGAAATGGGCCTCATCTCGCCTGGAGGGCAAAACCTCCTGGATTTTCTCGAGTTGCGGCAGGTGCTCTCGACTTACGACGGGGACCTCAGGGACCCGCTCTGCTGGCCTCAGGAAAGGCCAGTCTCCTTGCGAGTTCCTCGGGGGCCTCTCGGGATTCCTCTCCCGTCGATGCCGGGGCCTAAGACCTTGTGTGGAGTCGGGGCCGGAACCTGAGGATTCCTCTCCAGTGCTGACATGGATCTTGGGGTACTTCTGGAGTTTCCCCAGGGGAGTCAGTCCTCGTCTCGAATGCGGGCATGCACTTGCGCTTTCCTCCAGAGCGGCAGCAGCAGTGTCACGCAGTCCGCCGCGTGGATCAAAGGATCTGTGGTTTTCCCTCAAGTCTTTCCCACGAGGCTTTCCCACGAGGCTTTCCCACAGGGCTGTCCCACGTGCACACGTGGTGGGAGTCGATCCTCGCCTTGAACGTCAAGGCAGTGAAGGGAAAACAGGTTCCTCTGGAATGGACTGACACATCTGAGGGACTCTTGGAATGGTGGCACGACCCTGGAGTTCCTCTCGACTTTCCTGTGGAGAGCGCCTCCTCTTGAGATGCGACGGGAACGCCGGGAATTCTTTCCCTACGAAACAGTGAAAGGATCCCTCATCTCGAGCTAGGAGGCGGAAACGGGGCTCCCCTGGTTGTGTGCGGGACCCCACGTGCTTCCTCTCGAGTGGAGACGGGTATGTCGGGGACCTTCTTGAGTTGCAGCAAGGGTGTGAAGGACCCTTTGGAAGTTCCAGTGGTTAGACGTGATTGGCCTCGAGAAGCCTCAGCGGAAATGGGCCTCATCTCGCCTGGAGGGCAAAACCTCCTGGATTTTCTCGAGTTGCGGCAGATGCTCTCGACTTACGACGAGGACCTCAGGGACCCGCTCTGGTGGCCTCAGGAAAGGCCAGTCCCCATGCGACTTCCTCTGGGGATTCCTCTCCCGTCGATGCCGGGGCCTAAGACCTTGTGTGGAGTCGGGGCCGGAACCTGAGGATTCCTCTCCAGTGCTGACATGGATCTTGGGGTACTTCTGGAGTCTCCCCAGGGGAGTCAGTCCTCGTCTCGAATGCTGGCATTCACTTGCGCTTTCCTCCAGAGCGGTAGCAGCAGTGTCACGCAGTCCGCCGCGTGGATCAAAGGATCTATGGTTTTCCCTCGAGTCTTTCCCACGAGGCTTTCCCACGAGGCTTTCCCACGGGGCTGTCCCACGTGCACACGTGGTGGGAGTCGATCCTCGGCTTGAACGTCAAGGCAGTGCAGGGAAAACAGGTTCCTCTGGAATGGACTGACACATCTGGGGGACTCTTGGAATGGTGTCACGACCCTGGAGTTCCTCTCGCCTTACCTGTGGAGAGCGCCTCCTCTTGAGATGCAACGGGGACGCCGGGAATTCTTTCCCTACGAAACAGGGAAAGGATCCCTCATCTCTAGCTAGGGGGCGGAAACGGAGCTCCCCTGGATGTGTGCTGGACCCCACGTGCTTCCTCTCGAGTGGAGACGGGTATGTCGGGGAACTTCTTGAGTTGCAGCAATGGTGTGAAGGACCCTTTGGAAGTTCCAGTGGTTAGATGTGATTGGCCTCGAGAAGCCTCAGCGGAAATGGGCCTCATCTCGCCTGGAGGGCAAAACCTCCTGGATTTTCTCGAGTTGCGGCAGGTGCTCTCGACTTACGTCGGGGACCTCAGGGAACCGCTCTGGTGGCCTCAAGAAAAACCAGTCCCCATGCGAGTTCCTCGGGGGCCTCTCGGGATTCCTCTCCCGTCGATGCCGGGGCCTAAGACCTTGTGTGGAGTCGGGGCCGGAACCTGAGGATTCCTCTCCAGTGCTGACATGGATCTTGGGCTACTTCTTGAGTCTCCCCAGGGGAGTCAGTCCTGTCTCGAATGTGGGCATGCACTTGCGCTTTCCTCCAGAGCGGTAGCAGCAGTGTCACGCAGTCCGCCGCGTGGATCAAAGGATCTATGGTTTTCCCTCGAGTCTTTCCCACGAGGCTTTCCCACGAGGCTTTCCCACAGGGCTGTCCCACGTGCACACGTGGTGGGAGTCGATCCTCGGCTTGAACGTCAAGGCAGTGCAGGGAAAACAGGTTCCTCTGGAATGGACTGACACATCTGGGGGACTCTTGGAATGGTGGCACGACCCTGGAGTTCCTCTCCCCTTTCCTGTGGACAGCGCCTCCTCTTGAGATGCGACGGGAACGCCGGGAATTCTTTCCCTACGAAACAGGGAAAGGATCCCTCATCTCGAGCTAGGAGGCGGAAACGGGGCTACCCTGGATGTGTGCGGGACCCACGTGCTTCCTCTCGAGTGGAGTCGGGTATGTCGGGGAACTTCTTGAGTTGCAGCAAGGGTGTGAAGGACCCTTTGGAAATTCCAGTGGTTAGACGTGATTAGCCTCGAGAAGCCTCAGCGGAAATGGGCCTCATCTCGCCTGAAGGGCAAAACCTCCTGGATTTTCTCGAGTTGCGGCAGGTGCTCTCGACTTACGACGGGGACCTCAGGGACCCGCTCTGGTGGCCTCAGGAAAGGCCAGTCCCCATGCGAGTTCCTCGGGGGCCTCTCGGGATTCCTCTCCCGTCGATGCCGGGGCCTAAGACCTTTTGTGGAGTCGGGGCCGGAACCTGAGGATTCCTCTCCAGTGCTGACATGGATCTTGGGGTACTTCTGGAGTCTCCCCAGGGGAGTCAGTCCTCGTCTCGAATGCGGGCATGCACTTGCGCTTTCCTCCTGAGCGGTAGCAGCAGTGTCACGCAGTCCTCCGCGAGGATCAAAGGATCTATGGTTTTCCCTCGAGTCATTCCCTCGAGGCTTTCCCACGAGGCTTTCCCACGAGGCTTTCCCACAGGGCTGTCCCACGTGCACACGTGGTGGGATTAGATCCTCGGCTTGATCGTCAAGGCAGTGCAGGGAAAACAGGTTCCTCTGGAATGGACTGACACATCTGGGGGACTCTTAGAATGGTGTCTAAACCCTGGAGTTCCTCTCTCCTTTCCTGTGGAGAGCGCCTCCTCTTGAGACGCGATGGGAACGCCGGGAATTCTTTCCCTACAAAACAGGGAAAGGATCACTCATCTCGAGCTAGGAGGCGGAAACGGGGCTCCCCTTGATGTGTGAGGGACCCCACGTGTTTCCTCTCGAGTGGAAACGGGTATGTCGGGGAACTTCTTGAGTTGCAGCAATGGTGTGAAAGACCCTTTGGAAGTTCCAGTGGTTAGATGTGATTGGCCTCGAGAAGCCTCAGCGGAAATGGGCCTCATCTCGCCTGGAGGGCAAAACCTCCTGGATTTTCTCGAGTTGCGGCAGGTGCTCTCGACTTACGACGGGGACCTCAGGGACCCGCTCTGGTGGCCTCAGGAAAGGCCAGTCCCCATGCGAGTTCCTCGGGGGCCTCTCGGGATTCCTCTCCCGTCGATGCCGGGGCCCAAGACCTTGTGAGGACTCGGGGCCGGAACCTGAGGATTCCTCTCCAGTGCTGACATGGATCTTGGGGTACTTCTGGAGTGCCCCAGGGGAGTCAGTCCTCGTGTCGAATGCGGGCATGCACTTGCGCTTTCCTCCAGAGCGGTAGCAACAGTGTCACACAGTCCTCCGCGTGGATCAATGGATCTATGGTTTTCCCTCGAGTCATTCCCTCGAGGCTTTCCCACGAGGCTTTCCCACGAGGCTTTCCCACAGGGCTGTCCCACGTGCACACGTGGTGGGAGTCGCTCCTCGGCTTGAACGTCAAGGCAGTGCAGGGAAAACAGGTTCCTCTGGAATGGACTGACACATCTGGGGGACTCTTGGAATGGTGTCACGACCCTGGAGATCCTCTCGCCTTTCCTGTGGAGAGCGCCTCCTCTTGAGTTGCGACGGGAACGCCGGGAATTCTTTCCCTACGAAACAGGGAAAGGATCCCTCATCTCGAGCTAGGAGGCGGAAACGGGGCTCCCCTGGATGTGTGCGGGACACCACGTGCTTCCTCTCGAGTGGAGACGGGTATGTCGGGGAACTTCTTGAGTTGCAGCAAGCGTGTGAAGGACCCTTTGGAAGTTCCAGTGGTTAGATGTGATTGGCCTCGAGAAGCCTCAGCGGAAATGGGCCTCATCTCGCCTGGAGGGCAAAACCTCCTGGATTTTCTCGAGTTGCGGCAGGTGCTCTCGACTTACGACGGGGACCTCAGGGAACCGCTCTGGTGGCCTCAGGAAAGGCCAGTCCCCATGCGAGTTCCTCGGGGGCCTCTGGGGATTCCTCTCCCGTCGATGCCGGGGCCTAAGACCTTGTGTGGAGTCGGGGCCGGAACCTGAGGATTCCTCTCCAGTGCTGACATGGATCTTGGGGTACTTCTGGAGTCTCCCCAGGGGAGTCAGTGCTCGTCTCGAATGCGGGCATGCACTTGGGCTTTCCTCCAGAGCGGCAGCGGCAGTGTCACGCAGTCCGCCGCATGGATCAAAGGATCTATGGTTTTCCCTCGAGTCTTTCCCACGAGGCTTTCCAACGAGGCTTTCCCACAGGGCTGTCCCACGTGCACACGTGGTGGGAGTCGATCCTCGGCTTGAACGTCAAGGCAGTGCATGGAAAACAGGTTCCTCTGGAATGGACTGACACATCTGGGGGACTCTTGGAATGGTGGCACGACCCTGGAGTTCCTCTCGCCTTTCCTGTGGAGAGCGCCTCCTCTTGAGATGCGACGGGAACGCCGGGAATTCTTTCCCTACGAAACAGGGAAAGGATCCCTCATCTCGAGCTAGGAGGCGGAAACGGGGCTCCCCTGGATGTGTGCGGGACACCACGTGCTTCCGCTCGAGTGGAGACGGGTATGTCGGGGAAATTCTTGAGTTGCAGCAAGGGTGTGAAGGACCCTTTGGAAGTTCCAGTGGTTAGACTTGATTAGCCTCGAGAAGCCTCAGCGGAAATGGGCCTCATCTCGCCTGGAGGGCCAAACCTCCTGGATTTTCTCGAGTTGCGGCAGGTGCTCTCGACTTACGACGGGGACCTCAGGGACCCGCTCTGGTGGCCTCAGGAAAGGCCAGTCCCCATGCGAGTTCCTTGGGGGCCTCTCGGGATTACTCTCCCGTCGATGCCGGGCCTAAGACCTTGTGTGGAGTCGGGTTCGGAACCTGAGGATTCCTCTTCAGTGCTCACATGGATCTTGGGGTACTTCTGGAGTCTCCCCAGGGGAGTCAGTCCTCGTCTCGAATGCGGGCATGCACTTGCGCTTTCCTCCAGAGCGGTAGCAGCAGTGTCACGCAGTCCGCCGCGTGCATCAAAGGATCTATGGTTTTCCCTCGAGTCTTTCCCACGCGGCTTTCCCACGAGGCTTTCCCACAGGGCTGTCCCACGTGTACACGTGGTGGGAGTCGATCCTCGGCTTGAACGTCAAGGCAGTGCAGGGAAAACAGGTTCCTCTGGAATGGACTGACACATCTGGGAGACTCTTGGAATGGTGGCATGTCCCTGGAGTTCCTCTCGCCTTTCCTGTGGAGAGCGCCTCCTCTTGAGATGCGACGGGAACGCCGGGAATTCTTTCCCTACGAAACAGGGAAAGGATCCCTCATCTCGAGCTAGGAGGCGGAAACGGGGCTCCCCTGGATGTGTGCGGGACACCACGTGCTTCCTCTCGAGTGCAGACGGGTATGTCGGGGAACTTCTTGAGTTGCAGCAAGGGTGTGAAGGACCCTTTGGAAGGTCCAGTGGTTAGATGTGATTGGCCTCGAGAAGCCTCAGCGGAAATGGGCCTCATCTCGCCTAGAGGGCAAAACCTCCTGGATTTTCTCGAGTTGCGGCAGGTGCTCTCGACTTACGACGGGGACCTCAGGAACCGCTCTGGTGGCCTCAGGAAAGGCCAGTCCCCATGCGAGTTCCTCGGTGGCCTCTCGGGATTCCTCTCCCGTCGATGCCGGGGCCTAAGACCTTGTGTGGAGTCGGGGCCGGAACCTGAGGATTCCTCTCCAGTGCTGACATGGATCTTGGGGTACTTCTGGAGTCTCCCCAGGGGAGTCAGTCCTCTTCTCGAATGCGGGCATGCACTTGCGCTTTTCTCCAGAGCGGTAGCAGCAGTGTCACGCAGTCCGCCGCGTGGATCAAAGGATCTATGGTTTTCCCTCGAGTCTTTCCCACGAGGCTTTCCCACGAGGCTTTCCCACAGGGCTGTCCCACGTGCACACGTGGTGGGAGTCGATCCTCGGCTTGAACGTCAAGGCAGTGCAGGGAAAACAGGTTCCTCTGGAATGGACTGACACATCTGGGGGACTCTTGGAATGGTGGCATGACCCTGGAGTTCCTCTAGCCTTTCCTGTGGAGAGCGCCTCCTCTTGAGATGCGACGGGAACGCCGGGAATTCTTTCCCTACGAAACAGGGAAAGGATCCCTCATCTCGAGCTAGGAGGCGGAAACGGGGCTCCCCTGGATGTGTGCGGGACACCACGTGCTTCCTCTCGAGTGCAGACGGGTATGTCGGGGAACTTCTTGAGTTGCAGCAAGGGTGTGAAGGACCCTTTGGAAGGTCCAGTGGTTAGATGTGATTGGCCTCGAGAAGCCTCAGCGGAAATGGGCCTCATCTCGCCTAGAGGGCAAAACCTCCTGGATTTTCTCGAGTTGCGGCAGGTGCTCTCGACTTACGACGGGGACCTCAGGAACCGCTCTGGTGGCCTCAGGAAAGGCCAGTCCCCATGCGAGTTCCTCGGTGGCCTCTCGGGATTCCTCTCCCGTCGATGCCGGGGCCTAAGACCTTGTGTGGAGTCGGGGCCGGAACCTGAGGATTCCTCTCCAGTGCTGACATGGATCTTGGGGTACTTCTGGAGTCTCCCCAGGGGAGTCAGTCCTCTTCTCGAATGCGGGCATGCACTTGCGCTTTTCTCCAGAGCGGTAGCAGCAGTGTCACGCAGTCCGCCGCGTGGATCAAAGGATCTATGGTTTTCCCTCGAGTCTTTCCCACGAGGCTTTCCCACGAGGCTTTCCCACAGGGCTGTCCCACGTGCACACGTGGTGGGAGTCGATCCTCGGCTTGAACGTCAAGGCAGTGCAGGGAAAACAGGTTCCTCTGGAATGGACTGACACATCTGGGGGACTCTTGGAATGGTGGCATGACCCTGGAGTTCCTCTCGCCTTTCCTGTGGAGAGCGCCTCCTCTTGAGATGCGACGGGAACGCCGGGAATTCTTTCCCTACGAAACAGGGAAAGGATCCCTCATCTCGAGCTAGGAGGCGGAAATGGGGCACCCCTGGATGTGTGCGGGACACCACGTGCTTCCTCTCGAGTGCAGACGGGTATGTCGGGGAACTTCTTGAGTTGCAGCAAGGGTGTGAAGGACCCTTTGGAAGTTCCAGTGGTTAGATGTGATTGGCCTCGAGAAGCCTCAGCGGAAATGGGCCTCATCTCGCCTGGAGAGCAAAACCTCCTGGATTTTCTCGAGTTTCGGCAGGTGCTCTCGACTTACGACGGGGACCTCAGGGACCCGCTCTGGTGGCCTCAGGAAAGGCCAGTCCCCATGCGAGTTCCTCGGGGGCCTCTCGGGATTCCTCTCCCGTCGATGCCGGGGCCTAAGACCTTGTGTGGAGTCGGGGCCGGAACCTGAGGATTCCTCTCCAGTGCTGACATGGATCTTGGGGTACTTCTGGAGTCTCCCCAGGGGAGTCAGACCTCGTCTGGAATGCGGGCATGCACTTGCGCTTTCCTCCAGAGCGGTAGCAGCAGTGTCACGCAGTCCGCCCCGTGGATCAAAGGATCTATGGTTTTCCCTCGAGTCTTTCCCACGAGCCTTTCCCACAGGGCTGTCCCACGTGCACACGTGGTGGGAGTCGATCCTCGGCTTGAACGTCAAGGCAGTGCAGGGAAAACAGGTTCCTCTGGAATGGACTGACACATCTGGGGGACTCTTGGAATGCTGTCACGACCCTGGAGTTCCTCTCGCCTTTCCTGTGGAGAGCGCCTCCTCTTGAGATGCGACGGGAACGCCGGGAATTCTTTCCCTACGAAACAGGGAATGGATCCCTCATCTCGAGCTAGGAGGCGGAAACGGGGTCCCCTGGATGTGTGCGGGACCCACGTGCTTCCTCTCGAGTGGAGACGGGTATGTCGGGGAACTTCTTGAGTTGCAGCAAGGGTGTGAAGGACCCTTTGGAAGTTCCAGTGGTTAGACGTGATTGGCCTCGAGAAGCCTCAGCGGAAATGGGCCTCATCTCGCCTGGAGGGCAAAACCTCCTGGATTTTCTCGAGTTGCGGCAGGTGCTCTCGACTTACGACGGGGACCTCAGGGACCCGCTCTGGTGGCCTCAGGAAAGGCCAGTCCCCATGCGAGTTCCTCGGGGGCCTCTCGGGATTCCTCTCCCGTCGATGCCGGGGCCTAAGACCTTGTGTGGAGTCGGGGCCGGAACCTGAGGATTCCTCTCCAGTGCTGACATGGATCTTGGGGTACTTCTGGAGTCTCCCCAGGGGAGTCAGTCCTCGTCTCGAATGCGGGCATGCACTTGCGCTTTCCTCCAGAGCGGTAGCAGCAGTGTCACGCAGTCCGCCGCGTGGATCAAAGGATCTATGGTTTTCCCTCGAGTCTTTCCCATGAGGCTTTCCCACGAGGCGTTCTCACAGGGCTGTCCCACGTGCACACGTGGTGGGAGTCGATCCTCGGCTTGAACGTCAAGGCAGTGCAGGGAAAACAGGTTCCTCTGGAATGGACTGACACATCTGGGGGACTCTTGGAATGGTGTCACGACCCTGGAGTTCCTCTCGCCTTTCCTGTGGAGAGCGCCTCCTCTTGAGATGCGACGGGAACGCCGGGAATTCTTTCCCTACGAAACAGGGAAAGGATCCCTCATCTCGAGCTAGGAGGCGGAAACAGGGCTCCCCTGGATGTGTGCGGGACCCCACGTGCATCCTCTCGAGTTGAGACGGGTATGTCGGGGAACTTCTTGAGTTGCAGCAATGGTGTGAAGGACCCTTTGGAAGTTCCAGTGGTTAGATGTGATTGGCCTCGAGAAGCCTCAGCGGAAATGGGCCTCATCGCGCCTGGAGGGCAAAACCTCCTGGATTTTCTCGAGTTGCGGCAGGTGCTCTCGACTTACGACGGGGACCTCAGGGACCCACTCTGGTGGCCTCAGGAAAGGCCAGTCCCCATGCGAGTTCCTCGGGGCCTCTCGGGATTCCTCTCCCGTCGATGCCGGGGCCTAAGACCTTGTGTGGAGTCGGGGCCGGAACCTGAGGATTCCTCTCCAGTGCTGACATGGATCTTGGGGTACTTCTGGAGTCTCCCCAGGGGAGTCAGTCCTCGTCTCGAATGCGGGCATGCACTTGCGCTTTCCTCCAGAGCGGTAGCAGCAGTGTCACGCAGTCCGCCGCGTGGATCAAAGGATCTATGGTTTTCCCTCGAGTCTTTCCCACGAGGCTTTCCCACGAGGCTTTCCCACAGGGCTGTCCCACGTGCACACGTGGTGGGAGTCGATCCTCGGCTTGAACGTCAAGGCAGTGCAGGGAAAACAGGTTCCTCTGGAATGGACTGACACATCTGGGGGACTCTTGGAATGGTGGCACGACCCTGGAGTTCCTCTCGCCTTTCCTGTGGAGAGCGCCTCCTCTTGAGATGCGACGGGAACGCCGGGAATTCTTTCCCTACGACACAGGGAAAGGATCCCTCATCTCGAGCTAGGAGGCGGAAACGGGGCTCCCCTGGATGTGTGCGGGACCCACGTGCTTCCTCTCGAGTGGAGAAGGGTATGTCGGGGAACTTCTTGAGTTGCAGCAAGGGTGTGAAGGACCCTTTGGAAGTTCCAGTGGTTAGAAGTGATTAGCCTCGAGAAGCCTCAGCGGAAATGGGCCTCATCTCGCCTGGAGGGCAAAACCTCCTGGATTTTCTCGAGTTGCGGCAGGTGCTCTCGACTTACGACGGGGACCTCAGGGACCCGCTCTGCTGGCCTCAGGAAAGGCCAGTCTCCTTGCGAGTTCCTCGGGGGCCTCTCGGGATTCCTCTCCCGTCGATGCCGGGGCCTAAGACCTTGTGTGGAGTTGGGGCCGGAACCTGAGGATTCCTCTCCAGTGCTGACATGGATCTTGGGGTACTTCTGGAGTTTCCCCAGGGGAGTCAGTCCTCGTCTCGAATGCGGGCATGCACTTGCGCTTTCCTCCAGAGCGGCAGCAGCAGTGTCACGCAGTCCGCCGCGTGGATCAAAGGATCTGTGGTTTTCCCTCAAGTCTTTCCCACGAGGCTTTCCCACGAGGCTTTCCCACAGGGCTGTCCCACGTGCACACGTGGTGGGAGTCGATCCTCGCCTTGAACGTCAAGGCAGTGAAGGGAAAACAGGTTCCTCTGGAATGGACTGACACATCTGAGGGACTCTTGGAATGGTGGCACGACCCTGGAGTTCCTCTCGACTTTCCTGTGGAGAGCGCCTCCTCTTGAGATGCGACGGGAACGCCGGGAATTCTTTCCCTACGAAACAGTGAAAGGATCCCTCATCTCGAGCTAGGAGGCGGAAACGGGGCTCCCCTGGTTGTGTGCGGGACCCCACGTGCTTCCTCTCGAGTGGAGACGGGTATGTCGGGGACCTTCTTGAGTTGCAGCAAGGGTGTGAAGGACCCTTTGGAAGTTCCAGTGGTTAGACGTGATTGGCCTCGAGAAGCCTCAGCGGAAATGGGCCTCATCTCGCCTGGAGGGCAAAACCTCCTGGATTTTCTCGAGTTGCGGCAGATGCTCTCGACTTACGACGAGGACCTCAGGGACCCGCTCTGGTGGCCTCAGGAAAGGCCAGTCCCCATGCGACTTCCTCTGGGGATTCCTCTCCCGTCGATGCCGGGGCCTAAGACCTTGTGTGGAGTCGGGGCCGGAACCTGAGGATTCCTCTCCAGTGCTGACATGGATCTTGGGGTACTTCTGGAGTCTCCCCAGGGGAGTCAGTCCTCGTCTCGAATGCTGGCATTCACTTGCGCTTTCCTCCAGAGCGGTAGCAGCAGTGTCACGCAGTCCGCCGCGTGGATCAAAGGATCTATGGTTTTCCCTCGAGTCTTTCCCACGAGGCTTTCCCACGAGGCTTTCCCACGGGGCTGTCCCACGTGCACACGTGGTGGGAGTCGATCCTCGGCTTGAACGTCAAGGCAGTGCAGGGAAAACAGGTTCCTCTGGAATGGACTGACACATCTGGGGGACTCTTGGAATGGTGTCACGACCCTGGAGTTCCTCTCGCCTTACCTGTGGAGAGCGCCTCCTCTTGAGATGCAACGGGGACGCCGGGAATTCTTTCCCTACGAAACAGGGAAAGGATCCCTCATCTCTAGCTAGGGGGCGGAAACGGAGCTCCCCTGGATGTGTGCTGGACCCCACGTGCTTCCTCTCGAGTGGAGACGGGTATGTCGGGGAACTTCTTGAGTTGCAGCAATGGTGTGAAGGACCCTTTGGAAGTTCCAGTGGTTAGATGTGATTGGCCTCGAGAAGCCTCAGCGGAAATGGGCCTCATCTCGCCTGGAGGGCAAAACCTCCTGGATTTTCTCGAGTTGCGGCAGGTGCTCTCGACTTACGTCGGGGACCTCAGGGAACCGCTCTGGTGGCCTCAAGAAAAACCAGTCCCCATGCGAGTTCCTCGGGGGCCTCTCGGGATTCCTCTCCCGTCGATGCCGGGGCCTAAGACCTTGTGTGGAGTCGGGGCCGGAACCTGAGGATTCCTCTCCAGTGCTGACATGGATCTTGGGCTACTTCTTGAGTCTCCCCAGGGGAGTCAGT
Organism: Ovis canadensis; assembly: GCF_042477335.2. NCBI lineage: Eukaryota > Metazoa > Chordata > Mammalia > Artiodactyla > Bovidae > Ovis > Ovis canadensis. The sequence goes on from NC_091262.1 coordinate 11,234,755, forward strand.
CCTGTCTCGAATGTGGGCATGCACTTGCGCTTTCCTCCAGAGCGGTAGCAGCAGTGTCACGCAGTCCGCCGCGTGGATCAAAGGATCTATGGTTTTCCCTCGAGTCTTTCCCACGAGGCTTTCCCACAAGGCTTTCCCACAGGGCTGTCCCACGTGCACACGTGGTGGGAGTCGATCCTCGGCTTGAACGTCAAGGCAGTGCAGGGAAAACAGGTTCCTCTGGAATGGACTGACACATCTGGGGGACTCTTGGAATGGTGGCACGACCCTGGAGTTCCTCTCCCCTTTCCTGTGGACAGCGCCTCCTCTTGAGATGCGACGGGAACGCCGGGAATTCTTTCCCTACGAAACAGGGAAAGGATCCCTCATCTCGAGCTAGGAGGCGGAAACGGGGCTACCCTGGATGTGTGCGGGACCCACGTGCTTCCTCTCGAGTGGAGTCGGGTATGTCGGGGAACTTCTTGAGTTGCAGCAAGGGTGTGAAGGACCCTTTGGAAATTCCAGTGGTTAGACGTGATTAGCCTCGAGAAGCCTCAGCGGAAATGGGCCTCATCTCGCCTGGAGGGCAAAACCTCCTGGATTTTCTCGAGTTGCGGCAGGTGCTCTCGACTTACGACGGGGACCTCAGGGACCCGCTCTGGTGGCCTCAGGAAAGGCCAGTCCCCATGCGAGTTCCTCGGGGGCCTCTCGGGATTCCTCTCCCGTCGATGCCGGGGCCTAAGACCTTTTGTGGAGTCGGGGCCGGAACCTGAGGATTCCTCTCCAGTGCTGACATGGATCTTGGGGTACTTCTGGAGTCTCCCCAGGGGAGTCAGTCCTCGTCTCGAATGCGGGCATGCACTTGCGCTTTCCTCCTGAGCGGTAGCAGCAGTGTCACGCAGTCCTCCGCGTGGATCAAAGGATCTATGGTTTTCCCTCGAGTCATTCCCTCGAGGCTTTCCCACGAGGCTTTCCCACGAGGCTTTCCCACAGGGCTGTCCCACGTGCACACGTGGTGGGATTAGATCCTCGGCTTGATCGTCAAGGCAGTGCAGGGAAAACAGGTTCCTCTGGAATGGACTGACACATCTGGGGGACTCTTAGAATGGTGTCTAAACCCTGGAGTTCCTCTCTCCTTTCCTGTGGAGAGCGCCTCCTCTTGAGACGCGATGGGAACGCCGGGAATTCTTTCCCTACAAAACAGGGAAAGGATCACTCATCTCGAGCTAGGAGGCGGAAACGGGGCTCCCCTTGATGTGTGAGGGACCCCACGTGTTTCCTCTCGAGTGGAAACGGGTATGTCGGGGAACTTCTTGAGTTGCAGCAATGGTGTGAAAGACCCTTTGGAAGTTCCAGTGGTTAGATGTGATTGGCCTCGAGAAGCCTCAGCGGAAATGGGCCTCATCTCGCCTGGAGGGCAAAACCTCCTGGATTTTCTCGAGTTGCGGCAGGTGCTCTCGACTTACGACGGGGACCTCAGGGACCCGCTCTGGTGGCCTCAGGAAAGGCCAGTCCCCATGCGAGTTCCTCGGGGGCCTCTCGGGATTCCTCTCCCGTCGATGCCGGGGCCCAAGACCTTGTGAGGACTCGGGGCCGGAACCTGAGGATTCCTCTCCAGTGCTGACATGGATCTTGGGGTACTTCTGGAGTGCCCCAGGGGAGTCAGTCCTCGTGTCGAATGCGGGCATGCACTTGCGCTTTCCTCCAGAGCGGTAGCAACATTGTCACACAGTCCTCCGCGTGGATCAATGGATCTATGGTTTTCCCTCGAGTCATTCCCTCGAGGCTTTCCCACGAGGCTTTGCCACGAGGCTTTCGCACAGGGCTGTCCCACGTGCACACGTGGTGGGAGTCGCTCCTCGGCTTGAACGTCAAGGCAGTGCAGGGAAAACAGGTTCCTCTGGAATGGACTGACACATCTGGGGGACTCTTGGAATGGTGTCACGACCCTGGAGATCCTCTCGCCTTTCCTGTGGAGAGCGCCTCCTCTTGAGTTGCGACGGGAACGCCGGGAATTCTTTCCCTACGAAACAGGGAAAGGATCCCTCATCTCGAGCTAGGAGGCGGAAACGGGGCTCCCCTGGATGTGTGCGGGACACCACGTGCTTCCTCTCGAGTGGAGACGGGTATGTCGGGGAACTTCTTGAGTTGCAGCAAGCGTGTGAAGGACCCTTTGGAAGTTCCAGTGGTTAGATGTGATTGGCCTCGAGAAGCCTCAGCGGAAATGGGCCTCATCTCGCCTGGAGGGCAAAACCTCCTGGATTTTCTCGAGTTGCGGCAGGTGCTCTCGACTTACGACGGGGACCTCAGGGAACCGCTCTGGTGGCCTCAGGAAAGGCCAGTCCCCATGCGAGTTCCTCGGGGGCCTCTCGGGATTCCTCTCCCGTCGATGCCGGGGCCTAAGACCTTGTGTGGAGTCGGGGCCGGAACCTGAGGATTCCTCTCCAGTGCTGACATGGATCTTGGGGTACTTCTGGAGTCTCCCCAGGGGAGTCAGTCCTCGTCTCGAATGCGGGCATGCACTTGCGCTTTCCTCCAGAGCGGTAGCAGCAGTGTCACGCAGTCCGCCGCGTGGATCAAAGGATCTATGGTTTTCCCTCGAGTCTTTCCCACGAGGCTTTCCCACGAGGCTTTCCCACAGGGCTGTCCCACGTGCACACGTGGTGGGAGTCGATCCTCGGCTTGAACGTCAAGGCAGTGCAGGGATAACAGGTTCCTCTGGAATGGACTGACACATCTGGGGGACTCTTGGAATGGTGTCACGACCCTGGAGTTCCTCTCGCCTTTCCTGTGGAGAGCGCCTCATCTTGAGATGCGACGGGAACGCCGGGAATTCTTTCCCTACGAAACAGGGAAAGGATCCCTCATCTCGAGCTTGGAGGCGGAAACGGGGCTCCCCTGGATGTGTGCGGGACCCCACGTGCTTCCTCTCGAGTGGAAACGGGTATGTCGGGGAACTTCTTGAGTTGCAGCAAGGGTGTGAAGGACCCTTTGGAAGTTCCAGTGGTTAGATGTGATTGGCCTCGAGAAGCCTCAGCGGAAATGGGCCTCATCTCGCCTGGAGGACAAAACCTCCTGGATTTTCTCGAGTTGCGGCAGGTGCTCTCGACTTACGACTGGGACCTCAGGGACCCGCTCTGGTGGCCTCAGGAAAGGCCAGTCCCCACGCGAGTTCCTTGGGGGCCTCTCGGGATTCCTCTCCCGTCGATGCCGGGCCTAAGACCTTGTGTGGAGTCGGGACCGGAACCTGAGGATTCCTCTTCAGTGCTGACATGGATCTTGGGGTACTTCTGGAGTCTCCCCAGGGGAGTCAGTCCTCGTCTCGAATGCGGGCATGCACTTGCGCTTTCCTCCAGAGCGGTAACAGCAGTGTCACGCAGTCCGCCGCGTGGATCAAAGGATCTATGGTTTTCCCTCGAGTCTTTCCCACGAGGCTTTCCCACGAGGCTTTCCCACAGCGCTGTCCCACGTGCACACGTGGTGGGTTAGATCCTCGGCTTGATCGTCAAGGCAGTGCAGGGAAAACAGGTTCCTCTGGAATGGACTGACACATCTGGGGGACTCTTAGAATGGTGTTTAGACCCTGGAGTTCCTTTCTCCTTTCCTGTGGAGAGCGCCTCCTCTTGAGATGCGATGGGAACGCCGGGAATTCTTTCCCTACAAAACAGGGAAAGGATCCCTCATCTCGAGCTAGGAGGCGGAAACGGGGCTCCCCTGGATGTGTGCGGGACCCCACGTGCTTCCTCTCGAGTGGAGACGGGTATGTCGGGGAACTTCTTGAGTTGCAGCAATGGTGTGAAAGACCCTTTGGAAGTTCCAGTGGTTAGATGTGATTGGCCTCGAGAAGCCTCATTGGAAATGGGCCTCATCTCGCCTGGAGGGCAAAACCTCCTGGATTTTCTCGAGTTGCGGCAGGTGCTCTCGACTTACGACGGGGACCTCAGGGAACCGCTCTGGTGGCCTCAGGAAAGGCCAGTCCCCATGCGAGTTCCTCGGGGGCCTCTCGGCATTTCTCTCCCGTCGATGCCGGGGCCTAAGACCTTGTGTGGAGTCGGGGCCGGAACCTGAGGATTCCTCTCCAGTGCTGACATGGATCTTGGGGTACTTCTGGAGTCTCCCCAGGGGAGTCAGTCCTCGTCTCGAATGCGGGCATGCACTTGCGCTTTCCTCCAGAGCGGTAGCAGCAGTGTCACGCAGTCCGCCGCGTGGATCAAAGGATCTATGGTTTTTCCTCGAGTCTTTCCCACGAGGCTTTCCCACGAGGCTTTCCCACAGGGCTGTCCCACGTGCACACGTGGTGGGAGTCGATCCTCGGCTTGAACGTCAAGGCAGTGCAGGGAAAACAGGTTCCTCTGGAATGGACTGACACATCTGGGGGACTCTTGGAACGGTGTCACGACCCTGGGGTTCCTCTCGCCTTTCCTGTGGAGAGCGCCTCCTCTTGAGATGCGACGGGAACGCCGGGAATTCTTTCCCTACGAAATAGGGAAAGGATCTCTCATCTCGAGCTAGGAGGCGGAAACGGGGCTCCCCTGGATGTGTGCGGGACCCACGTGCTTCCTCTCGAGTGGAGACGGGTATGTCGGGGAACTTCTTGAGTTGCAGCAAGGGTGTGAAGGACCCTTTGGAAGTTCCAGTGGTTAGATGTGATTGGCCTCGAGAAGCCTCAGCAGAAATGGGCCTCATCTCGCCTGGAGGGCAAAACCTCCTGGATTTTCTCGAGTTGCGGCAGGTGCTCTCGACTTACGACGGGGACCTCAGGGAACCGCTCTGGTGGCCTCAGGAAAGGCCAGTCCCCATGCGAGTTCCTCGGGGGCCTCTCGGGATTCCTCTCCCGTCGATGCCGGGGTCTAAGACCTTGTGTGGAGTCGGGGCCGGAACCTGAGGATTCCTCTCCAGTGCTGACATGGATCTTGGGGTACTTCTGGAGTCTCCCCAGGGGAGTCAGTCCTCGTCTCGAATGCGGGCATGCACTTGCACTTTCCTCCAGAGCGGTAGCAGCAGTGTCACGCAGTCCGCCGCGTGGATCAAAGGATCTATGGTTTTCCCTCGAGTCTTTCCCACGAGGCTTTCCCACGAGGCTTTCCCACAGGGCTGTCCCACGTGCACACGTGTTGGGAGTCGATTCTCGGCTTGAACGTCAAGGCAGTGCAGGGAAAACAGGTTCCTCTGGAATGGACTGACACATCTGGGGGACTCTTGGAATGGTGGCACGACCCTGGAGTTCCTCTCGCCTTTCCTGTGGAGAGCGCCTCCTCTTGAGATGCGACGGGAACGCCGGGAATTCTTTCCCTACGAAACAGGGAAAGGATCCCTCATCTCGAGCTAGGAGGCGGAAACGGGGCTCCCCTGGATGTGTGCAGGACCCACGTGCTTCCTCTCGAGTGGAGACGGGTATGTCGTGGAACTTCTTGAGTTGCAGCAAGGGTGTGAAGGACCCTTTGGAAGTTCCAGTGGTTAGACGTGATTAGCCTCGAGAAGCCTCATCGGAAATGGGCCTCATCTCGCCTGGAGGGCAAAACTTCCTGGATTTTCTCGAGTTGGGGCAGGTGCTCTCGACTTACGACGGGGACCTCAGGGACCCGCTCTGGTGGCCTCAGGAAAGGCCAGTCCCCATGCGAGTTCCTCAGGGGCCTCTCGGGATTCCTCTCCCATCGATGCCGGGGCCTAAGACCTTGTGTGGAGTCGGGGCCGGAACCTGAGGATTCCTCTCCAGTGCTGACATGGATCTTGGGGTACTTCTGGAGTCTCGCCAGGGGAGTCAGTCCTCGTCTCGAATGCGGGCATGCACTTGCGCTTTCCTCCAGAGCGGTAGCAGCAGTGTCACGCAGTCCGCCGCGTAGATCAAAGGATCTATGGTTTTCCCTCGAGACTTTCCCACGAGGCTTTCCCACGAGGCTTTCCCACAGGGCTGTCCCACGTGCACACGTGTTGGGAGTCGATCCTCGGCTTGAACGTCAAGGCAGTGCAGGGAAAACAGGTTCCTCTGGAATGGACTGACACATCTGGGGGACTCTTGGAATGGTGGCATGACCCTGGAGTTCCTCTCTCCTTTCCTGTGGAGAGCGCCTCCTCTTGAGATGCGACGGGAACGCCAGGAATTCTTTCCCTACGAAACAGGGAAAGGATCCCTCATCTCGAGCTAGGAGGCGGAAACGGGGCTCCCCTGGATGTGTGCGGGACACCACGTGCTTCCTTTCGAGTGCAGACGGGTATATCGTGGAACTTCTTGAGTTGCAGCAAGGGTGTGAAGGACCCTTTGGAAGTTCCAGTGGTTAGATGTGATTGGCCTCGAGAAGCCTCAGCGGAAATGGGCCTCATCTCGCCTGGAGGGCAAAACCTCCTGGATTTTCTCGAGTTGCGGCAGGTGCTCTCGACTTACGACGGGGACCTCAGGGACCCGCTCTGGTGGCCTCAGGAAAGGCCAGTCCCCATGCGAGTTCCTCGTGGGCCTCTCGGGATTCCTCTCCCGTCGATGCCGGGGCCTAAGACCTTGTGTGGAGTCGGGGCCGGAACCTGAGGATTCCTCTCCAGTGCTGACATGGATCTTGGGGTACTTCTGGAGTCTCCCCAGGGGAGTCAGTCCTCGTCTCGAATGCGGGCATGCACTTGCGCTTTCCTCCAGAGCGGTAGCAGCAGTGTCACGCAGTCCGCCGCGTGGATCAAAGGATCTATGGTTTTCCCTCGAGTCTTTCCCACGAGGCTTTCCCACGAGGCTTTCCCACAGGGCTGTCCCACGTGCACACGTGGTGGGAGTCGATCCTCGGCTTGAACGTCAAGGCAGTGCAGGGAAAACAGGTTCCTCTGGAATGGACTGACACATCTGGGGGACTCTTGGAATGGTGGCACGACCCTGGAGTTCCTCTCGCCTTTCCTGTGGAGAGCGCCTCCTCTTGAGATGCGACGGGAACGCCGGGAATTCTTTCCCTACGAAACAGGGAAAGGATCCCTCATCTCGAGCTAGGAGGCGGAAACGGGGCTCCCCTGGATGTGTGCGGGACACCACGTGCTTCCTCTCGAGTGGAGACGGGTATGTCGGGGAACTTCTTGAGTTGCAGCAAGGGTGTGAAGGACCCTTTGGAAGTTCCAGTGGTTAGACGTGATTAGCCTCGAGAAGCCTCAGCGGAAATGGGCCTCATCTCGCCTGGAGGGCAAAACCTCCTGGATTTTCTCGAGTTGCGGCAGGTGCTCTCGACTTACGACGGGGACCTCAGGGACCCGCTCTGGTGGCCTCAGGAAAGGCCAGTCCCCATGCGAGTTCCTCGGGGGCCTCTCGGGATTCCTCTCCCGTCGATGCCGGGGCCTAAGACCTTGTGTGGAGTCGGGGCCTGAACCTGAGGATTCCTCTCCAGTGCTAACATGGATCTTGGGGTACTTCTGGAGTCTCCCCAGGGGAGTCAGTCCTCGTCTCGAATGCGGGCATGCACTTGCGCTTTCCTCCAGAGCGGTAGCAGCAGTGTCACGCAGTCCGCCGCGTGGATCAAAGGATCTATGGTTTTCCCTCGAGTCTTTCCCACGAGGCTTTCCCACGAGGCTTTCCCACAGGGCTGTCCCACGTGCACACGTGGTGGGAGTCGATCCTCGGCTTGAACGTCAAGGCAGTGCAGGGATAACAGGTTCCTCTGGAATGGACTGACACATCTGGGGGACTCTTGGAATGGTGTCACGACCCTGGAGTTCCTCTCGCCTTTCCTGTGGAGAGCGCCTCCTCTTGAGATGCGACGGGAACGCCGGGAATTCTTTCCCTACGAAACAGGGAAAGGATCCCTCATCTCGAGCTTGGAGGCGGAAACGGGGCTCCCCTGGATGTGTGCGGGACCCCACGTGCTTCCTCTCGAGTGGAAACGGGTATGTCGGGGAACTTCTTGAGTTGCAGCAAGGGTGTGAAGGACCCTTTGGAAGTTCCAGTGGTTAGATGTGATTGGCCTCGAGAAGCCTCATTGGAAATGGGCCTCATCTCGCCTGGAGGGCAAAACCTCCTGGATTTTCTCGAGTTGCGGCAGGTGCTCTCGACTTACGACGGGGACCTCAGGGAACCGCTCTGGTGGCCTCAGGAAAGGCCAGTCCCCATGCGAGTTCCTCGGGGGCCTCTCGGCATTTCTCTCCCGTCGATGCCGGGGCCTAAGACCTTGTGTGGAGTCGGGGCCGGAACCTGAGGATTCCTCTCCAGTGCTGACATGGATCTTGGGGTACTTCTGGAGTCTCCCCAGGGGAGTCAGTCCTCGTCTCGAATGCGGGCATGCACTTGCGCTTTCCTCCAGAGCGGTAGCAGCAGTGTCACGCAGTCCGCCTCGTGGATCAAAGGATCTATGGTTTTTCCTCGAGTCTTTCCCACGAGGCTTTCCCACGAGGCTTTCCCACAGGGCTGTCCCACGTGCACACGTGGTGGGAGTCGATCCTCGGCTTGAACGTCAAGGCAGTGCAGGGAAAACAGGTTCCTCTGGAATGGACTGACACATCTGGGGGACTCTTGGAACGGTGTCACGACCCTGGGGTTCCTCTCGCCTTTCCTGTGGAGAGCGCCTCCTCTTGAGATGCGACGGGAACGCCGGGAATTCTTTCCCTACGAAATAGGGAAAGGATCTCTCATCTCGAGCTAGGAGGCGGAAACGGGGCTCCCCTGGATGTGTGCGGGACCCACGTGCTTCCTCTCGAGTGGAGACGGGTATGTCGGGGAACTTCTTGAGTTGCAGCAAGGGTGTGAAGGACCCTTTGGAAGTTCCAGTGGTTAGATGTGATTGGCCTCGAGAAGCCTCAGCAGAAATGGGCCTCATCTCGCCTGGAGGGCAAAACCTCCTGGATTTTCTCGAGTTGCGGCAGGTGCTCTCGACTTACGACGGGGACCTCAGGGAACCGCTCTGGTGGCCTCAGGAAAGGCCAGTCCCCATGCGAGTTCCTCGGGGGCCTCTCGGGATTCCTCTCCCGTCGATGCCGGGGTCTAAGACCTTGTGTGGAGTCGGGGCCGGAACCTGAGGATTCCTCTCCAGTGCTGACATGGATCTTGGGGTAATTCTGGAGTCTCCCCAGGGGAGTCAGTCCTCGTCTCGAATGCGGGCATGCACTTGCACTTTCCTCCAGAGCGGTAGCAGCAGTGTCACGCAGTCCGCCGCGTGGATCAAAGGATCTATGGTTTTCCCTCGAGTCTTTCCCACGAGGCTTTCCCACGAGGCTTTCCCACAGGGCTGTCCCACGTGCACACGTGTTGGGAGTCGATTCTCGGCTTGAACGTCAAGGCAGTGCAGGGAAAACAGGTTCCTCTGGAATGGACTGACACATCTGGGGGACTCTTGGAATGGTGGCACGACCCTGGAGTTCCTCTCGCCTTTCCTGTGGAGAGCGCCTCCTCTTGAGATGCGACGGGAACGCCGGGAATTCTTTCCCTACGAAACAGGGAAAGGATCCCTCATCTCGAGCTAGGAGGCGGAAACGGGGCTCCCCTGGATGTGTGCAGGACCCACGTGCTTCCTCTCGAGTGGAGACGGGTATGTCGTGGAACTTCTTGAGTTGCAGCAAGGGTGTGAAGGACCCTTTGGAAGTTCCAGTGGTTAGACGTGATTAGCCTCGAGAAGCCTCAGCGGAAATGGGCCTCATCTCGCCTGGAGGGCAAAACTTCCTGGATTTTCTCGAGTTGGGGCAGGTGCTCTCGACTTACGACGGGGACCTCAGGGACCCGCTCTGGTGGCCTCAGGAAAGGCCAGTCCCCATGCGAGTTCCTCAGGGGCCTCTCGGGATTCCTCTCCCATCGATGCCGGGGCCTAAGACCTTGTGTGGAGTCGGGGCCGGAACCTGAGGATTCCTCTCCAGTGCTGACATGGATATTGGGGTACTTCTGGAGTCTCGCCAGGGGAGTCAGTCCTCGTCTCGAATGCGGGCATGCACTTGCGCTTTCCTCCAGAGCGGTAGCAGCAGTGTCACGCAGTCCGCCGCGTAGATCAAAGGATCTATGGTTTTCCCTCGAGACTTTCCCACGAGGCTTTCCCACGAGGCTTTCCCACAGGGCTGTCCCACGTGCACACGTGTTGGGAGTCGATCCTCGGCTTGAACGTCAAGGCAGTGCAGGGAAAACAGGTTCCTCTGGAATGGACTGACACATCTGGGGGACTCTTGGAATGGTGGCATGACCCTGGAGTTCCTCTCTCCTTTCCTGTGGAGAGCGCCTCCTCTTGAGATGCGACGGGAACGCCAGGAATTCTTTCCCTACGAAACAGGGAAAGGATCCCTCATCTCGAGCTAGGAGGCGGAAACGGGGCTCCCCTGGATGTGTGCGGGACACCACGTGCTTCCTTTCGAGTGCAGACGGGTATATCGTGGAACTTCTTGAGTTGCAGCAAGGGTGTGAAGGACCCTTTGGAAGTTCCAGTGGTTAGATGTGATTGGCCTCGAGAAGCCTCAGCGGAAATGGTCCTCATCTCGCCTGGAGGGCAAAACCTCCTGGATTTTCTCGAGTTGCGGCAGGTGCTCTCGACTTACGACGGGGACCTCAGGGACCCGCTCTGGTGGCCTCAGGAAAGGCCAGTCCCCATGCGAGTTCCTCGTGGGCCTCTCGGGATTCCTCTCCCGTCGATGCCGGGGCCTAAGACCTTGTGTGGAGTCGGGGCCGGAACCTGAGGATTCCTCTCCAGTGCTGACATGGATCTTGGGGTACTTCTGGAGTCTCCCCAGGGGAGTCAGTCCTCGTCTCGAATGCGGGCATGCACTTGCGCTTTCCTCCAGAGCGGTAGCAGCAGTGTCACGCAGTCCGCCGCGTGGATCAAAGGATCTATGGTTTTCCCTCGAGTCTTTCCCACGAGGCTTTCCCACGAGGCTTTCCCACAGGGCTGTCCCACGTGCACACGTGGTGGGAGTCGATCCTCGGCTTGAACGTCAAGGCAGTGCAGGGAAAACAGGTTCCTCTGGAATGGACTGACACATCTGGGGGACTCTTGGAATGGTGGCACGACCCTGGAGTTCCTCTCGCCTTTCCTGTGGAGAGCGCCTCCTCTTGAGATGCGACGGGAACGCCGGGAATTCTTTCCCTACGAAACAGGGAAAGGATCCCTCATCTCGAGCTAGGAGGCGGAAACGGGGCTCCCCTGGATGTGTGCGGGACCCCACGTGCTTCCTCTCGAGTGGAGACGGGTATGTCTTGGAACTTCTTGAGTTGCAGCAATGGTGTGAAGGACCCTTTGGAAGTTCCAGTGGTTAGATGTGATTGGCCTCGAGAAGCCTCAGCAGAAATGGGCCTCATCTCGCCTGGAGGGCAAAACCTCCTGGATTTTCTCGAGTTGCGGCAGGTGCTCTCGACTTACGACGGGGACCTCAGGGAACCGCTCTGGTGGCCTCAGGAAAGGCCAGTCCCCATGCGAGTTCCTCGCGGGCCTCTCGGGATTCCTCTCCCGTCGATGCCGGGGCCTAAGACCTTGTGTGGAGTCGGGGCCGGAACCTGAGGATTCCTCTCCAGTGCTGACATGGACCTTGGGGTACTTCTGGAGTCTCCCCAGGGGAGTCAGTTCTCGTCTCGAATGCGGGCATGCACTTGCGCTTTCCTCCAGAGCGGTAGCAGCAGTGTCACGCAGTCCGCCGCGTGGATCAAAGGATCTATGGTTTTCCCTCGAGTCTTTCCCACGAGGCTTTCCCACGAGGCTTTCCCACAGGGCTGTCCCACGTGCACACGTGGTGGGAGTCGATCCTCGGCTTGAACGTCAAGGCAGTGCAGGGAAAACAGGTTCCTCTGGAATGGACTGACACATCTGGGGGACTCTTGGAATGGTGTCACGACCCTGGAGTTCCTCTCGCCTTTCCTGTGGAGAGCGCCTCCTCTTGAGATGCGACGGGAACGCCGGGAATTCTTTCCCTACGAAACAGGGAAAGGATCCCTCATCTCGAGCTAGGAGGCGGAAACGGGGCTCCCCTGGATGTGTGCGGGAACCCACGTGCTTCCTCTCGAGTGGAGACGGGTATGTCGGGGAACTTCTTGAGTTGCAGCAAGGGTGTGAAGGACCCTTTGGAAGTTCCAGTGGTTAGACGTGATTAGCCTCGAGAAGCCTCAGCGGAAATGGGCCTCATCTCGCCTGGAGGGCAAAACCTCCTGGATTTTCTCGAGTTGCGGCAGGTGCTCTCGACTTACGACGGGGACCTCAGGGACCCGCTCTGGTGGCCTCAGGAAAGGCCAGTCCCCATGCGAGTTCCTCGGGGGCCTCTCGGGATTCCTCTCCCATCGATGCCGGGGCCTAAGACCTTGTGTGGAGTCGGGGCCGGAACCTGAGGATTCCTCTCCAGTGCTGACATGGATCTTGGGGTACTTCTGGAGTCTCCCCAGGGGAGTCAGTCCTCGTCTCGAATGCCGGCATGCACTTGCGCTTTCCTCCAGAGCGGTAGCAGCAGTGTCACGTAGTCCACCGCGTGGATCAAAGGATCTATGATTTTCCCTCCAGTCTTTCCCACGAGGCATTCCCACGAGGCTTTCCCACGAGGCTTTCCCACAGGGCTGTCCCACGTGCACACGTGGTGGGAGTCGATCCTCGGCTTGAACGTCAAGGCAGTGCAGGGAAAACAGGTTCCTCTGGAATGGACTGACACATCTGGGGGACTCTTGGAATGGTGGCATGACCCTGGAGTTCCTCTCGCCTTTCCTGTGGAGAGCGCCTCCTCTTGAGATGCGACGGGAACGCCGGGAATTCTTTCCCTACGAAACAGGGAAAGGATCCCTCATCTCGAGCTAGGAGGCGGAAACGGGGCCCACCTGGATGTGTGCGGGACACCACGTGCTTCCTCTCGAGTGGAGACGGGTATGTCGGGGAACTGCTTGAGTTGCAGCAAGGGTGTGAAGGACCCTTTGGAAGTTCCAGTGGTTAGACGTGATTAGCCTCGAGAAGCCTCAGCGGAAATGGGCCTCATCTCGCCTGGAGGGCAAAACCTCCTGGATTTTCTCGAGTTGCGGCAGGTGCTCTCGACTTACGACGGGGACCTCAGGGACCCGCTCTGGTGGCCTCAGGAAAGGCCAGTCCCCATGCGAGTTCCTCGGGGGCCTCTCGGGATTCCTCTCCCGTCGATGCCGGGGCCTAAGACCTTGTGTGGAGTAGGGGCCGGAACCTGAGGATTCCTCTCCAGTGCTAACATGGATCTTGGGGTACTTCTGGAGTCTCCCCAGGGGAGTCAGTCCTCGTCTCGAATGCGGGCATGTACTTGCGCTTTCCTCCAGAGCGGTAGCAGCAGTGTCACGCAGTCCGCCGCGTGGATCAAAGGATCTATGGTTTTCCCTCGAGTCTTTCCCACGAGGCTTTCCCACGAGGCTTTCCCACAGGGCTGTCCCACGTGCACACGTGGTGGGAGTCGATCCTCGGCTTGAACGTCAAGGCAGTGCAGGGAAAACAGGTACCTCTGGAATGGACTCACACATCTGGGGGACTCTTGGAATGGTGTGACAACCCTGGAGTTCCTCTCGCCTTTCCTGTGGAGAGCGCCTCCTCTTGAGATGCGACGGGAACGCCAGGAATTCTTTCCCTACGAAACAGGGAAAGGATCCCTCATCTCGAGCTAGGAGGCGGAAAAAGGCTCCCCTGGATGTGTGCGGGACACCACGTGCTTCCTCTCGAGTGGAGACGGGTATGTCGGGGAACTTCTTGAGTTGCAGCAAGGGTGTGAAGGACCCTTTGGAAGTTTCAGTGGTTAGACGTGATTAGCCTCGAGAAGCCTCAGCGGAAATGGGCCTCATCTCGCCTGGAGGGCAAAATCTCCTGGATTTTCTCGAGTTGCGGCAGGTGCTCTCGACTTATGACGGGGACCTCAGGGACCCGCTCTGCTGGCCTCAGGAAAGGCAAGTCCCCATGCGAGTTCCTCGGGGGCCTCTCGGGATTCCTCTCCCGTCGATGCCGGGGCCTAAGACCTTGTGTGGAGTCGGGGCCGGAACCTGAGGATTCCTCTCCAGTGTTGACATGGATCTTGGGGTACTTCTGGAGTCTCCCCAGGGGAGTCAGTCCTCGTCTCGAATGCGGGCATGCACTTGCGCTTTCCTCCAGAGCGGTAGCAGCAGTGTCACGCAGTCCGCCGCGTAGATCAAAGGAACTATGGTTTTCCCTCGAGACTTTCCCACGAGGCTTTCCCACGAGGCTTTCCCACAGGGCTATCCCACGTGCACACGTGGTGGGAGTCGATCCTCGGCTTGAACGTCAAGGCAGTGCAGGGAAAACAGGTTCCTCTGGAATGGACTGACACATCTGGGGGACTCTTGGAATGGTGGCATGACCCTGGAGTTCCTCTCTCCTTTCCTGGGGAGAGCGCCTCCTCTTGAGATGCGACGGGAACGCCAGGAATTCTTTCCCTACGAAACAGGGAAAGGATCCCTCATCTCGAGCTAGGAGGCGGAAACGGGGCTCCCCTGGATGTGTGCGGGACACCACGTGCTTCCTCTCGAGTGCAGACGGGTATGTCGGGGAACTTCTTGAGTTGCAGCAAGGGTGTGAAGGACCCTTTGGAAGTTCCAGTGGTTAGATGTGATTGGCCACGAAAAGCCTCAGCGGAAATGGGCCTCATCTCGCCTGGAGGGCAAAACCTCCTGGATTTTCTCGAGTTGCGGCAGGTGCTCTCGACTTACGACAGGGACCTCAGGGACCCGCTCTGGTGGCCTCAGGAAAGGCCAGTCCCCATGCGAGTTCTTCGGGGGCCTCTCGGGATTCCTCTCCCATCGATGCCGGGGCCTAAGACCTTGTGTGGAGTCGGGGCCGGAACCTGAGGATTCCTCTCCAGTGCTGACATGGATCTTGGGGTACTTCTGGAGTCTCGCCAGGGGAGTCAGTTCCCGTCTCGAATGCGGGCATGCACTTGCGCTTTCCTCCAGAGCGGTAGCAGCAGTGTCACGCAGTCCGCCGCGTGGATCAAAGGATCTATGGTTTTCCCTCGAGTCTTTCCCACGAGGCTTTCCCACGAGGCTTTCCCACAGGGCTGTCCCACGTGCACACGTGGTGGGAGTCGATCCTCGGCTTGAACGTCAAGGCAGTGCAGGGAAAACAGGTTCCTCTGGAATGGACTGACACATCTGGGGGACTCTTGTAATGGTGGCATGACCCTGGAGTTCCTCTCGCCTTTCCTGTGGAGAGCGCCTCCTCTTGAGATGCGACGGGAACGCCGGGAATTCTTTCCCTACGAAACAGGGAAAGGATCCCTCATCTCGAGCTAGGAGGCGGAAACGGGGCTCCCCTGGATGTGTGCGGGACCCACGTGCTTCCTCTCGAGTGGAGACGGGTATGTCGGGGAACTTCTTGAGTTGCAGCAATGGAGTGAAGGACCCTTTGGAAGTTCCAGTGGTTAGATGTGATTGGCCTCGGGAAGCCTCAGCGGAAATGGGCCTCATCTCGCCTGGAGGGCAAAACCTCCTGGATTTTCTCGAGTTGCGGCAGGTGCTCTCGACTTACGACGGGGACCTCAGGGACCCGCTCTGGTGGCCTCAGGAAAGGCCAGTCCCCATGCGAGTTCCTCGGGGGCCTCTCGGGATTCCTCTCCCGTCGATGCCGGGGCCTAAGACCTTGTGTGGAGTCGGGGCCGGAACCTGAGGATTCCTCTCCAGTGCTGACATGGATCTTGGGGTACTTCTGGAGTCTCCCCAGGGGAGTCAGTCCTCGTCTCGAATGCGGGCATGCACTTGCGCTTTCCTCGAGAGCGGTAGCAGCAGTGTCACGCAGTCCGCCGCGTTGATCAAAGGATCTATGGTTTTCCCTCGAGTCTTTCCCACGAGGCTTTCCCACGAGGCTTTCCCACAGGGCTGTCCCCCGTGAACACGTGGTGGGAGTCGATCCTCGGCTTGAACGTGAAGGCAGTGCAGGGAAAACAGGTTCCTCTGGAATGGACTGACACATCTGGGGGACTCTTGGAATGGTGGCACGACCCTGGAGTTCCTCTCGCCTTTCCTGTGGAGAGCGCCTCCTCTTGAGATGCGACGGGAACGCCGGGAATTCTTTCCCTACGAAACAGGGAAAGGATCCCTCATCTCGAGCTAGGAGGCGGAAACGGGGCTCCCCTGGGTGTGGGCGGGACATCACGTGCTTCCTCTAGATGGAGACGGGTATGTCGGGGAACTTCTTGAGTTGCAGCAATGGTGTGAAGGACCCTTTGGAAGTTCCAGTGGTTAGATGTGATTGGCCTCGAGAAGCCTCAGCGGAAATGGGCCTCATCTCGCCTGGAGGGCAAAACCTCCTGGATTTTCTCGAGTTGCGGCAGGTGCTCTCGACTTACGACGGGGACCTCAGGGACCCGCTCTGGTGGCCTCAGGAAAGGCCAGTCCCCATGCGAGTTCCTCGGGGGCCTCTCGGGATTCCTCTCCCGTCGATGCCGGGGCCTAAGACCTTGTGTGGAGTCGGGGCCGGAACCTGAGGATTCCTCTCCAGTGCTGACATGGATCTTGGGGTACTTCTGGAGTCTCCCCAGGGGAGTCAGTCCTCGTCTCGAATGCGGGCATGCACTTGCGCTTTCCTCCAGAGCGGTAGCAGCAGTGTCACGCAGTCCGCCGCGTGGATCAAAGGATCTATGGTTTTCCCTCGAGTCTTTCCCACGAGGCTTTCCCACGAGGCTTTCCCACAGGGCTGTCCCACGTGCACACGTGGTGGGAGTCGATCCTCGGCTTGAACGTCAAGGCAGTGCAGGGAAAACAGGTTCCTCTGGAATGGACTGAGACATCTGGGGGACTCTTGGAATGGTGGCACGACCCTGGAGTTCCTCTCGCCTTTCCTGTGGAGAGCGCCTCCTCTTGAGATGCGACGGGAACGCCGGGAATTCTTTCCCTATGAAACAGGCAAAGGATCCCTCATCTCGAGCTAGGAGGCGGAAACGGGGCTCCCCTGGATGTGTGCGGGACACCACGTGCTTCCTCTCGAGTGCAGACGGGTATGTCGTGGAACTTCTTGAGTTGCAGCAAGGGTGTGAAGAACCCTTTGGAAGTTCCAGTGGTTAGATGTGATTGGCCTCGAGAAGCCTCAGCGGAAATGGGCCTCATCTCGCCTGGAGGGCAAAACCTCCTGGATTTTCTCGAGTTGCGGCAGGTGCTCTCGACTTACGACGGGGACCTCAGGGACCCCTCTGGTGGCCTCAGGAAAGGCCAGTCCCCATGCGAGTTCCTCGGGGGCCTCTCGGGATTCCTCTCCCATCGATGCCGGGGCCTAAGACCTTGTGTGGAGTCGGGGCCGGAACCTGAGGATTCCTCTCCAGTGCTGACATGGATCTTGGGGTACTTCTGGAGTCTCCCCAGGGGAGTCAGTCCTCGTCTCGAATGCCGGCATGCACTTGCGCTTTCCTCCAGAGCGGTAGAAGCAGTGTCACGCAGTCCGCCGCGTGGATCAAAGGATCTATGGTTTTCCCTCCAGTCTTTCCCACGAGGCTTTCCCACGAGGCTTTCCCACGAGGCTTTCCCACAGGGCTGTCCCACGTGCACACGTGGTGGGAGTCGATCCTCGGCTTGAACGTCAAGGCAGTGCAGGGAAAACAGGTTCCTCTGGAATGGACTGACACATCTGGGGGACTCTTGGAATGGTGGCATGACCCTGGAGTTCCTCTCGCCTTTCCTGTGGAGAGCGCCTCCTCTTGAGATGCGACGGGAACGCCGGGAATTCTTTCCCTACGAAACAGGGAAAGGATCCCTCATCTCGAGCTAGGAGGCGGAAACGGGGCCCACCTGGATGTGTGCGGGACACCACGTGCTTCCTCTCGAGTGGAGACGGGTATGTCGGGGAACTTCTTGAGTTGCAGCAAGGGTGTGAAGGACCCTTTGGAAGTTCCAGTGGTTAGACGTGATTAGCCTCGAGAAGCCTCAGCGGAAATGGGCCTCATCTCGCCTGGAGGGCAAAACCTCCTGGATTTTTTCGAGTTGCGGCAGGTGCTCTCGACTTACGACGGGGACCTCAGGGACCCGCTCTGGTGGCCTCAGGAAAGGCCAGTCCCCATGCGAGTTCCTCGGGGGCCTCTCGGGATTCCTCTCCCGTCGATGCCGGGGCCTAAGACCTTGTGTGGAGTCGGGGCCGGAACCTGAGGATTCCTCTCCAGTGCTGACATTTATCTTGGGGTACTTCTGGAGTCTCCCCAGGGGAGTCAGTCCTCGTCTCGAATGCGGGCATGCACTTGCGCTTTCCTCCAGAGCGGTAGCAGCAGTGTCACGCAGTCCGCCGCGTGGATCAAAGGATCTATGGTTTTCCCTCGAGTCTTTCCCACGAGGCTTTCCCACGAGGCTTTCGCACAGGGCTGTCCCACGTGCACACGTGGTGGGAGTCGATCCTCGGCTTGAACGTCAAGGCAGTGCAGGGAAAACAGGTTCCTCTTGAATGGACTGACACATCTGGGGGACTCTTGGAATGGTGGCACGACCCTGGAGTTCCTCTCGCCTTTCCTGTGGAGAGCGCCTCCTCTTGAGATGCGACGGGAACGCCGGGAATTCTTTCCCTACGAAACAGGGAAAGGATCCCTCATCTCGAGCTAGGAGGCGGAAACGGGGCTCCCCTGGATGTGTGCGGGACCCACGTGCTTCCTCTCGAGTGGAGACGGGTATGTCGGGGAACTTCTTGAGTTGCAGCAAGGGTGTGAAGGACCCTTTGGAAGTTCCAGTGGTTAGACGTGATTAGCCTCTAGAAGCCTCAGCGGAAATGGGCCTCATCTCGCCTGGAGGGCAAAACCTCCTGGATATTCTCGAGTTGCGGCAGGTGCTCTCGACTTACGACGGGGACCTCAGGGACCCGCTCTGGTGGCCTCAGGAAAGGCCAGTCCCCATGCGAGTTCCTCGGGGGCCTCTCGGGATTCCTCTCCCGTCGATGCCGGGGCCTAAGACCTTGTGTGGAGTCGGGGCCGGAACCTGAGGATTCCTCTCCAGTGCTGACATGGATCTTGGGGTACTTCTGAAGTCTCCCCAGGGGAGTCAGTCCTCGTGTCGAATGCGGGCATGCACTTGCGCTTTCCTCCAGAGCGGTAGCAGCAGTGTCACGCAGTCCGCCGCGTGGATCAAAGGATCTATGGTTTTCCCTCGAGTCTTTCCCACGAGGCTTTCCCACGAGGCTTTCCCACAGGGCTGTCCCACGTGCACACGTGGTGGGAGTCGATCCTCGGCTTGAACGTCAAGGCAGTGCAGGGAAAACAGGTTCCTCTGGAATGGACTGACACATCTGGGGGACTCTTGTAATGGTGGCATGACCCTGGAGTTCCTCTCGCCTTTCCTGTGGAGAGCGCCTCCTCTTGAGATGCGACGGGAACGCCGGGAATTCTTTCCCTACGAAACAGGGAAAGGATCCCTCATCTCGAGCTAGGAGGCGGAAACGGGGCTCCCCTGGATGTGTGCAGGACCCCACGTGCTTCCTCTCGAGTGGAGACGGGTATGTCGGGGAACTTCTTGAGTTGCAGCAAGGGTGTGAAGGACCCTTTGGAAGTTCCAGTGGTTAGATGTGATTGGCCTCGAGAAGCCTCAGCGGAAATGGGCCTCATCTCGCCTGGAGGGCAAAACCTCCTGGATTTTCTCGAGTTGCGGCAGGTGCTCTCGACTTACGACGGGGACCTCAGGGACCCGCTCTGGTGGCCTCAGGAAAGGCCAGTCCCCGTGCGAGTTCCTCGGGGGCCTCTCGGGATTCCTCTCCCGTCGATGCCGGGGCCTAAGACCTTGTGTGGAGTCGGGGCCGGAACCTGAGGATTCCTCTCCAGTGCTGACATGGATCTTGGGGTACTTCTGGAGTCTCCCCAGGGGAGTCAGTCCTCGTCTCGAATGCGGGCATGCACTTGCGCTTTCCTCCAGAGCGGTAGCAGCAGTGTCACGCAGTCCGCCGCGTGGATCAAAGGATCTATGGTTTTCCCTCGAGTCTTTCCCACGAGGCTTTCCCACGAGGCTTTCCCACAGGGCTGTCCCCCGTGAACACGTGGTGGGAGTCGATCCTCGGCTTGAACGTGAAGGCAGTGCAGGGAAAACAGGTTCCTCTGGAATGGACTGACACATCTGGGGGACTCTTGGAATGGTGGCACGACCCTGGAGTTCCTCTCGCCTTTCCTGTGGAGAGCGCCTCCTCTTGAGATGCGACGGGAACGCCGGGAATTCTTTCCCTACGAAACAGGGAAAGGATCCCTCATCTCGAGCTAGGAGGCGGAAACGGGGCTCCCCTGGGTGTGGGCGGGACATCACGTGCTTCCTCTAGATGGAGACGGGTATGTCGAGGAACTTCTTGAGTTGCAGCAATGGTGTGAAGGACCCTTTGGAAGTTCCAGTGGTTAGATGTGATTGGCCTCGAGAAGCCTCAGCGGAAATGGGCCTCATCTCGCCTGGAGGGCAAAACCTCCTGGATTTTCTCGAGTTGCGGCAGGTGCTCTCGACTTACGACGGGGACCTCAGGGACCCGCTCTGGTGGCCTCAGGAAAGGCCAGTCCCCATGCGAGTTCCTCGGGGGCCTCTCGGGATTCCTCTCCCGTCGATGCCGGGGCCTAAGACCTTGTGTGGAGTCGGGGCCGGAACCTGAGGATTCCTCTCCAGTGCTGACATGGATCTTGGGGTACTTCTGGAGTCTCCCCAGGGGAGTCAGTCCTCGTCTCGAATGCGGGCATGCACTTGCGCTTTCCTCCAGAGCGGTAGCAGCAGTGTCACGCAGTCCGCCGCGTGGATCAAAGGATCTATGGTTTTCCCTCGAGTCTTTCCCACGAGGCTTTCCCACGAGGCTTTCCCACAGGGCTGTCCCACGTGCACACGTGGTGGGAGTCGATCCTCGGCTTGAACGTCAAGGCAGTGCAGGGAAAACAGGTTCCTCTGGAATGGACTGAGACATCTGGGGGACTCTTGGAATGGTGGCACGACCCTGGAGTTCCTCTCGCCTTTCCTGTGGAGAGCGCCTCCTCTTGAGATGCGACGGGAACGCCGGGAATTCTTTCCCTATGAAACAGGGAAAGGATCCCTCAT
The DNA here is from genome assembly GCF_042477335.2 of Ovis canadensis. Taxonomy (NCBI): domain Eukaryota; kingdom Metazoa; phylum Chordata; class Mammalia; order Artiodactyla; family Bovidae; genus Ovis; species Ovis canadensis. The sequence continues at coordinate 11,255,612 of NC_091262.1, forward strand.
CTCGAGCTAGGAGGCGGAAACGGGGCTCCCCTGGATGTGTGCGGGACACCACGTGCTTCCTCTCGAGTGCAGACGGGTATGTCGTGGAACTTCTTGAGTTGCAGCAAGGGTGTGAAGAACCCTTTGGAAGTTCCAGTGGTTAGATGTGATTGGCCTCGAGAAGCCTCAGCGGAAATGGGCCTCATCTCGCCTGGAGGGCAAAACCTCCTGGATTTTCTCGAGTTGCGGCAGGTGCTCTCGACTTACGACGGGGACCTCAGGGACCCCTCTGGTGGCCTCAGGAAAGGCCAGTCCCCATGCGAGTTCCTCGGGGGCCTCTCGGGATTCCTCTCCCATCGATGCCGGGGCCTAAGACCTTGTGTGGAGTCGGGGCCGGAACCTGAGGATTCCTCTCCAGTGCTGACATGGATCTTGGGGTACTTCTGGAGTCTCCCCAGGGGAGTCAGTCCTCGTCTCGAATGCCGGCATGCACTTGCGCTTTCCTCCAGAGCGGTAGAAGCAGTGTCACGCAGTCCGCCGCGTGGATCAAAGGATCTATGGTTTTCCCTCCAGTCTTTCCCACGAGGCTTTCCCACGAGTCTTTCCCACGAGGCTTTCCCACAGGGCTGTCCCACGTGCACACGTGGTGGGAGTCGATCCTCGGCTTGAACGTCAAGGCAGTGCAGGGAAAACAGGTTCCTCTGGAATGGACTGACACATCTGGGGGACTCTTGGAATGGTGGCATGACCCTGGAGTTCCTCTCGCCTTTCCTGTGGAGAGCGCCTCCTCTTGAGATGCGACGGGAACGCCGGGAATTCTTTCCCTACGAAACAGGGAAAGGATCCCTCATCTCGAGCTAGGAGGCGGAAACGGGGCCCACCTGGATGTGTGCGGGACACCACGTGCTTCCTCTCGAGTGGAGACGGGTATGTCGGGGAACTTCTTGAGTTGCAGCAAGGGTGTGAAGGACCCTTTGGAAGTTCCAGTGGTTAGACGTGATTAGCCTCGAGAAGCCTCAGCGGAAATGGGCCTAATCTCGCCTGGAGGGCAAAACCTCCTGGATTTTCTCGAGTTGCGGCAGGTGCTCTCGACTTACGACGGGGACCTCAGGGACCCGCTCTGGTGGCCTCAGGAAAGGCCAGTCCCCATGCGAGTTCCTCGGGGGCCTCTCGGGATTCCTCTCCCGTCGATGCCGGGGCCTAAGACCTTGTGTGGAGTCGGGGCCGGAACCTGAGGATTCCTCTCCAGTGCTGACATTTATCTTGGGGTACTTCTGGAGTCTCCCCAGGGGAGTCAGTCCTCGTCTCGAATGCGGGCATGCACTTGCGCTTTCCTCCAGAGCGGTAGCAGCAGTGTCATGCAGTCCGCCGCGTGGATCAAAGGATCTATGGTTTTCCCTCGAGTCTTTCCCACGAGGCTTTCCCACGAGGCTTTCGCACAGGGCTGTCCCACGTGCACACGTGGTGGGAGTCGATCCTCGGCTTGAACGTCAAGGCAGTGCAGGGAAAACAGGTTCCTCTTGAATGGACTGACACATCTGGGGGACTCTTGGAATGGTGGCACGACCCTGGAGTTCCTCTCGCCTTTCCTGTGGAGAGCGCCTCCTCTTGAGATGCGACGGGAACGCCGGGAATTCTTTCCCTACGAAACAGGGAAAGGATCCCTCATCTCGAGCTAGGAGGCGGAAACGGGGCTCCCCTGGATGTGTGCGGGACCCACGTGCTTCCTCTCGAGTGGAGACGGGTATGTCGGGGAACTTCTTGAGTTGCAGCAAGGGTGTGAAGGACCCTTTGGAAGTTCCAGTGGTTAGACGTGATTAGCCTCTAGAAGCCTCAGCGGAAATGGGCCTCATCTCGCCTGGAGGGCAAAACCTCCTGGATTTTCTCGAGTTGCGGCAGGTGCTCTCGACTTACGACGGGGACCTCAGGGACCCGCTCTGGTGGCCTCAGGAAAGGCCAGTCCCCATGCGAGTTCCTCGGGGGCCTCTCGGGATTCCTCTCCCGTCGATGCCGGGGCCTAAGACCTTGTGTGGAGTCGGGGCCGGAACCTGAGGATTCCTCTCCAGTGCTGACATGGATCTTGGGGTACTTCTGAAGTCTCCCCAGGGGAGTCAGTCCTCGTGTCGAATGCGGGCATGCACTTGCGCTTTCCTCCAGCGCGGTAGCAGCAGTGTCACGCAGTCCGCCGCGTGGATCAAAGGATCTATGGCTTTCCCTCGAGTCTTTCCCACGAGGCTTTCCCACGAGGCTTTCCCACAGGGCTGTCCCACGTGCACACGTGGTGGGAGTCGATCCTCGGCTTGAACGTCAAGGCAGTGCAGGGAAAACAGGTTCCTCTGGAATGGACTGACACATCTGGGGGACTCTTGTAATGGTGGCATGACCCTGGAGTTCCTCTCGCCTTTCCTGTGGAGAGCGCCTCCTCTTGAGATGCGACGGGAACGCCGGGAATTCTTTCCCTACGAAACAGGGAAAGGATCCCTCATCTCGAGCTAGGAGGCGGAAACGGGGCTCCCCTGGATGTGTGCAGGACCCCACGTGCTTCCTCTCGAGTGGAGACGGGTATGTCGGGGAACTTCTTGAGTTGCAGCAAGGGTGTGAAGGACCCTTTGGAAGTTCCAGTGGTTAGATGTGATTGGCCTCGAGAAGCCTCAGCGGAAATGGGCCTCATCTCGCCTGGAGGGCAAAACCTCCTGGATTTTCTCGAGTTGCGGCAGGTGCTCTCGACTTACGACGGGGACCTCAGGGACCCGCTCTGGTGGCCTCAGGAAAGGCCAGTCCCCATGCGAGTTCCTCGGGGGCCTCTCGGGATTCCTCTCCCGTCGATGCCGGGGCCTAAGACCTTGTGTGGAGTCGGGGCCGGAACCTGAGGATTCCTCTCCAGTGCTGACATGGATCTTGGTGTACTTCTGGAGTCTCCCCAGGGGAGTCAGTCCTCGTCTCGAATGCGGGCATGCACTTGCGCTTTCCTCCAGAGCGGTAGCAGCAGTGTCACGCAGTCCGCCGCGTGGATCAAAGGATCTATGGTTTTCCCTCGAGTCTTTCCCACGAGGCTTTCCCACGAGGCTTTCCCACAGGGCTGTCCCCCGTGAACACGTGGTGGGAGTCGATCCTCGGCTTGAACGTGAAGGCAGTGCAGGGAAAACAGGTTCCTCTGGAATGGACTGACACATCTGGGGGACTCTTGGAATGGTGGCACGACCCTGGAGTTCCTCTCGCCTTTCCTGTGGAGAGCGCCTCCTCTTGAGATGCGACGGGAACGCCGGGAATTCTTTCCCTACGAAACAGGGAAAGGATCCCTCATCTCGAGCTAGGAGGCGGAAACGGGGCTCCCCTGGGTGTGGGCGGGACATCACGTGCTTCCTCTAGATGGAGACGGGTATGTCGGGGAACTTCTTGAGTTGCAGCAATGGTGTGAAGGACCCTTTGGAAGTTCCAGTGGTTAGATGTGATTGGCCTCGAGAAGCCTCAGCGGAAATGGGCCTCATCTCGCCTGGAGGGCAAAACCTCCTGGATTTTCTCGAGTTGCGGCAGGTGCTCTCGACTTACGACGGGGACCTCAGGGACCCGCTCTGGTGGCCTCAGGAAAGGCCAGTCCCCATGCGACTTCCTCGGGGGCCTCTCGGGATTCCTCTCCCGTCGATGCCGGGGCCTAAGACCATGTGTGGAGTCGGGGCCGGAACCTGAGGATTCCTCTCCAGTGCTGACATGGATCTTGGGGTACTTCTGGAGTCTCCCCAGGGGAGTCAGTCCTCGTCTCGAATGCGGGCATGCACTTGCGCTTTCCTCCAGAGCGGTAGCAGCAGTGTCACGCATTCCGCCGCGTGGATCAAAGGATCTATGGTTTTCCCTCGAGTCTTTCCCACGAGGCTTTCCCACGAGGCTTTCCCACAGGGCTGTCCCACGTGCACACGTGGTGGGAGTCGCTCCTCGGCTTGAACGTCAAGGCAGTGCAGGGAAAACAGGTTCCTCTGGAATGGACTGAGACATCTGGGGGACTCTTGGAATGGTGGCACGACCCTGGAGTTCCTCTCGCCTTTCCTGTGGAGAGCGCCTCCTCTTGAGATGCGACGGGAACGCCGGGAATTCTTTCCCTATGAAACAGGGAAAGGATCCCTCATCTCGAGCTAGGAGGCGGAAAAGGGGCTCCCCTGGATGTGTGCGGGACACCACGTGCTTCCTCTCGATTGGAGACGGGTATGTCGGGGAACTTCTTGAGTTGCAGCAATGGTGTGAAGGACCCTTTGGAAGTTCCAGTGGTTAGATGTGATTGGCCTCGAGAAGCCTCAGCGGAAATGGGCCTCATCTCGCCTGGAGGGCAAAACCTCCTGGATTTTCTCGAGTTGCGGCAGGTGCTCTCGACTTACGACGGGGACCTCAGGGACCCGCTCTGGTGGCCTCAGGAAAGGCCAGTCCCCATGCGAGTTCCTCGGTGGCCTCTCGGGATTCCTCTCCCGTCGATGCCGGGGCCTAAGGCCTTGTGTGGAGTCGGGGCCGGAACCTGAGGATTCCTCTCCAGTGCTGACATGGATCTTGGGGTACTTCTGGAGTCTCCCAGGGGAGTCAGTCCTCGTCTCGAATGCGGGCATGCACTTGCCCTTTCCTCCAGAGCGGTAGCAGCAGTATAATGCAGTCCGCCGCGTGGATCAAAGGATCTATGGTTTTCCCTCGAGTCTTTCCCACGAGGCTTTCCCACGAGGCTTTCCCACAGGTCTGTCCCCCGTGCACACGTGGTGGGAGTCGATCCTTGGCTTGAACGTCAAGGCAGTGCAGGGAAAACAGGTTCCTCTGGAACGGACTGACACATCTGGGGGACTCTTGGAATGGTGGCACGACCCTGGAGTTCCTCTCGCCTTTCCTGTGGAGAGCGCCTCCTCTTGAGATGCGACGGGAAAGCCGGGAATTCTTTCCCGACGAAATAGGGAAAGGATCCCTCATCTCGAGCTAGGAGGCGGAAACGGGGCTCCCCTGGATGTGTGCGGGACCCCACGTGCTTCCTCTCGAGTGGAGACGGGTATGTCGGGGAACTTCTTGAGTTGCAGCAAGGGTGTGAAGGACCCTTTGGAAGTTCCAGTGGTTAGATGTGATTGGCCTCGAGAAGCCTCAGCGGAAATGGGCCTCATCTCGCCTGGAGGGCAAAACCTCCTGGATTTTCTCGAGTTGCGGCAGGTGCTCTCGTCTTACGACGGGGACCTCAGGGACCCGCTCTGGTGGCCTCAGGAAAGGCCAGTCCCCATGCGAGTTCCTCGGGGGCCTCTCGGGATTCCTCTCCCGTCGATGCCGGGGCCTAAGACCTTGTGTGGAGTCGGGGCCGGAACCTGAGGATTCCTCTCCAGTGCTGACATGGATCTTGGGGTACTTCTGGAGTCTCCCCAGGGGAGTCAGTCCTCGTCTCGAATGCGGGCATTCACTTGCGCTTTCCTCCAGAGCGGTAGCAGCAGTGTCACGCAGTCCGCCGCGTGGATCAAAGGATCTATGGTTTTCCCTCAAGTCTTTCCCACGAGGCTTTCCCACGAGGCTTTCCCACAGGGCTGTCCCACGTGCACACGTGGTGGGAGTCGATCCTCGGCTTGAACGTCAAGGCAGTGCAGGGAAAACAGGTTCGTCTGGAATGGACTGACACATCTGGGGGACTCTTGGAATGGTGGCATGACCCTGGAGTTCCTCACGCCTTTCCTGTGGAAAGCGCCTCCTCTTGAGATGCGACGGGAACGCCGGGAATTCTTTCCCTACGAAACAGGGAAAGGATCCCTCATCTCGAGCTAGGAGGCGGAAACGGGGCTCCCCTGGATGTGTGCGGGACACCACGTGCTTCCTCTCGAGTGGAGACGGGTATGTCGGGGAACTTCTTGAGTTGCAGCAAGGGTGTGAAGGACCCTTTGGAAGTTCCAGTGGTTAGATGTGATTGGCCTCGAGAAGCCTCAGCGGAAATGGGCCTCATCTCGCCTGGAGGGCAAAACCTCCTGGATTTTCTCGAGTTGCGGCAGGTGCTCTCGACTTACGACGGGGACCTCAGGGAACCGCTCTGATGGCCTCAGGAAAGGCCAGTCCCCATGCGAGTTCCTCGGGGGCCTCTCGGGATTCCTCTCCCGTCGATGCCGGGGCCTAAGACCTTGTGTGGAGTCGGGGCCGGAACCTGAGGATTCCTCTCCAGTGCTGACATGGATCTTGGGGTACTTCTGGAGTCTCCCCAGGGGAGTCAGTCCTCGTCTCGAATGCGGGCATGCACTTGCGCTTTCCTCCAGAGCGGATTGCAGCAGTGTCACGCAGTCCGCCGCGTGGATCAAAGGATCTATGGTTTTCCCTCGAGTCTTTCCCACGAGGCTTTCCCACGAGGCTTTCCCACAGGACTGTCCCACGTGCACACGTGGTGGGAGTCGATCCTCGGCTTGAACGTCAAGGCAGTGCAGGGAAAACTGGTTCCTCTGGAATGGACTGACACATCTGGGGGACTCTTGGAATGGTGGCATGACCCTGGAGTTCCTCTCGCCTTTCCTGTGGAGAGCGCCTCCTCTTGAGATGCGACGGGAACGCCGGGAATTCTTTCCCTACGAAACAGGGAAAGGATCCCTCATCTCGAGCTAGGAGGAGGAAACGGGGCTCCCCTGGATGTGAGCGGGACACCACGTGCTTCCTCTCGAGTGGAGACGGGTATGTCGGGGAACTTCTTGAGTTGCAGCAAGGGTATGAAGGACCCTTTGGAAGTTCCAGTGGTTAGATGTGATTGGCCTCGAGAAGCCTCAGCGGAAATGGGCCTCATCTCGCCTGGAGGGCAAAACCTCCTGGATTTTCTCGAGTTGCGGCAGGTGCTCTCGACTTACGACGGGGACCTCAGGGACCCGCTCTGGTGGCCTCAGGAAAGGCCAGTCCCCATGCGAGTTCCTCGGGGGCCTCTCGGGATTCCTCTCCCGTCGATGCCGGGGCCTAAGACCTTGTGTGGAGTCGGGGCCGGAACCTGAGGATTCCTCTCCAGTGCTGACATGGATCTTGGGGTACTTCTGGAGTCTCCCCAGGGGAGTCAGTCCTCGTCTCGAATGCGGGCATTCACTTGCGCTTTCCTCCAGAGCGGTAGCAGCAGTGTCACGCAGTCCGTCGCGTAGATCAAAGGATCTATGGTTTTCCCTCGAGTCTTTCCCACAAGGCTTTCCCACGAGGCTTTCCCACAGGGCTGTCCCACGTGCACACGTGTTGGGAGTCGATCCTCGGCTTGAACGTCAAGGCAGTGCAGGGAAAACAGGTTCGTCTGGAATGGACTGACACATCTGGGGGACTCTTGGAATGGTGGCATGACCCTGGAGTTCCTCTCGCCTTTCCTGTGGAAAGCGCCTCCTCTTGAGATGCGACGGGAACGCCGGGAATTCTTTCCCTACGAAACAGGGAAAGGATCCCTCATCTCGAGCTAGGAGGCGGAAACGGGGCTCCCCTGGATGTGTGCGTGACACCACGTGCTTCCTCTCGAGTGGAGACGGGTATGTCGGGGAACTTCTTGAGTTGCAGCAAGGGTGTGAAGGACCCTTTGGAAGTTCCAGTGGTTAGATGTGATTGGCCTCGAGAAGCCTCAGCGGAAATGGGCCTCATCTCGCCTGGAGGGCAAAACCTCCTGGATTTTCTCGAGTTGCGGCAGGTGCTCTCGACTTACGACGGGCACCTCAGGGAACCGCTCTGATGGCCTCAGGAAAGGCCAGTCCCCATGCGAGTTCCTCGGGGGCCTCTCGGGATTCCTCTCCCGTCGATGCCGGGGCCTAAGACCTTGTGTGGAGTCGGGGCCGGAACCTGAGGATTCCTCTCCAGTGCTGACATGGATCTTGGGCTACTTCTTGAGTCTCCCCAGGGGAGTCAGTCCTGTCTCGAATGCGGGCATGCACTTGCGCTTTCCTCCAGAGCGGTAGCAGCAGTGTCCCGCAGTCCGCCGCGTGAATCAAAGGATCTATGGTTTTCCCTCGAGTCTTTCCCACGAGGCTTTCCCACGAGGCTTTCCCACAGGGCTGTCCCACGTGCACACGTGGTGGGAGTCGATCCTCGGCTTGAACGTCAAGGCAGTGCAGGGAAAACAGGTTCCTCTGGAATGGACTGACACATCTGGGGGACTCTTGGAATGGTGGCACGACCCTGGAGTTCCTCTCGCCTTTCCTGTGGAGAGCGCCTCCTCTTGAGATGCGACGGGAACGCCGGGAATTCTTTCCCTACGAAACAGGGAAAGGATCCCTCATCTCGAGCTAGGAGGCGGAAACGGGGCTCCCCTGGATGTGTGCGGGACCCACGTGCTTCCTCTCGAGTGGAGTCGGGTATGTCGGGGAACTTCTTGAGTTGCAGCAAGGGTGTGAAGGACCCTTTGGAAGTTCCAGTGGTTAGACGTGATTAGCCTCGAGAAGCCTCAGCGGAAATGGGCCTCATCTCGCCTGGAGGTGAAAACCTCCTGGATTTTCTCGAGTTGCGGCAGGTGCTCTCGACTTACGACGGGGACCTCAGGGACCCGCTCTGGTGGCCTCAGGAAAGGCCAGTCCCCACGCGAGTTCCTCGGGGGCCTCTCGGGACTCCTCTCCCGTCGATGCCGGGGCCTAAGACCTTGTGTGGAGTCGGGGCCGGAACCTGAGGATTCCTCTCCAGTGCTGACATGGATCTTGGGGTACTTCTGGAGTCTCCCCAGGGGAGTCAGTCCTCGTCTCGTATGCGGGCATGCACTTGCGCTTTCCTCCAGAGCGGTAGCAGCAGTGTCACGCAGTCCTCCGCGTGGATCAAAGGATCTATGGTTTTCCCTCGAGTCATTCCCTCGAGGCTTTCCCACGAGGCTTTCCCACGAGGCTTTCCCACAGGGCTGTCCCACGTGCACACGTGGTGGGAGTAGATCCTCGGCTTGATCGTCAAGGCAGTGCAGGGAAAACAGGTTCCTCTGGAATGGACTGACACATCTGGGGGACTCTTAGAATGGTGTCTAGACCCTCGAGTTCCTCTCTCCTTTCCTGTGGAGAGCGCCTCCTCTTGAGATGCGATGGGAACGCCGGGAATTCTTTCCCTACGAAACAGGGAAAGGATCCCTCATCTCGAGCTAGGAGGCGGAAACGGGGCTCCCCTTGATGTGTGCGGGACCCCACGTGCTTCCTCTCGAGTGCAGACGGGTATGTCGGGGAACTTCTTGAGTTGCAGCAATGGTGTGAAAGACCCTTTGGAAGTTCCAGTGGTTAGATGTGATTGGCCTCGAGAAACCTCAGCGGAAATGGGCCTCATCTCGCCTGGAGGGCAAAACCTCCTGGATTTTCTCGAGTTGCGGCAGGTGCTCTCGACTTACGACGGGGACCTCAGGGACCCGCTCTGGTGGCCTCAGGAAAGGCCAGTCCCCATGCGAGTTCCTCGGGGGCCTCTCGGGATTCCTCTCCCGTCGATGCCGGGGCCTAAGACCTTGTGTGGAGTCGGGGCCGGAACCTGAGGATTCCTCTCCAGTGCTGACATGGATCTTGGGGTACTTCTGGAGTCTCCCCAGGGGAGTCAGTCCTCGTCTCGAATGCGGGCATGCACTTGCGCTTTCCTCCAGAGCGGTAGCAGCAGTGTCACGCAATCCGCCGCGTGGATCAAAGGTTCTATGGTTTTCCCTCGAGTCTTTCCCACGAGGCTTTCCCACGAGGCTTTCCCACAGGGCTGTCCCACGTGCACACGTGGTGGGAGTCGATCCTCGGCTTGAACGTCAAGGCAGTGCAGGGAAAACAGGTTCCTCTGGAATGGACTGACACATCTGGGGGACTCTTGGAATGGTGGCACGACCCTGGAGTTCCTCTCGCCTTTCCTGTGGAGAGCGCCTCCTCTTGAGATGCGACGGGAACGCCGGGAATTCTTTCCCTACGAAACAGGGAAAGGATCCCTCATCTCGAGCTAGGAGGCGGAAACGGGGCTCCCCTGGATGTGTACGGGACCAACGTGCTTCCTCTCGAGTGGATACGGGTATGTCGGGGAACTTCTTGAGTTGCAGCAAGGGTGTGAAGGACCCTTTGGAAGGTCCAGTGGTTAGATGTGATTGGCCTCGAGAAGCCTCAGCGGAAATGGGCCTCATCTCACCTGGAGGGCAAAACCTCCTGGATTTTCTCGAGTTGCGGCAGGTGCTCTCGACTTACGACGGGGACCTCAGGGAACCGCTCTGTTGGCCTCAGGAAAGGCCAGTCCCCATGCGAGTTCCTCAAGGGCCTCTCGGGATTCCTCTTCCGTCGATGCCGGGGCCTAAGACCTTGTGTGGAGTCGGGGCCGGAACCTGAGGATTCCTCTCCAGTGCTGACATGGATCTTGGGGTACTTCTGGAGTCTCCCCAGGGGAGTCAGTCCTCGTCTCGAATGCGGGCATGCACTTGCGCTTTCCTCCAGAGCGGTAGCAGCAGTGTCACGCAGTCCGCCGCGTGGATCAAAGGATCTATGGTTTTCCCTCGAGTCTTTCCCACGAGGCTTTCCCACGAGGCTTTCCCACAGGGCTGTCCCACGTGCACACGTGGTGGGAGTCGATCCTCGGCTTGAACGTCAAGGCAGTGCAGGGAAAACAGGTTCCTCTGGAATGGACTGACACATCTGGGGGACTCTTGGAATGGTGTCACGACCCTGGAGTTCCTCTCGCCTTTCCTGTGGAGAGCGCCTCCTCTTGAGATGCGACGGGAACGCCGGGAATTCTTTCCCTACGAAACAGGGAAAGGATCCCTCATCTCGAGCTAGGAGGCGGAAACGGGGCTCCCCTGGATGTGTGCGGGACACCACGTGCTTCCTCTCGAGTGGAGACGGGTATGTCGGGGAACTTCTTGAGTTTCAGCAAGCGTGTGAAGGACCCTTTGGAAGTTCCAGTGGTTAGATGTGATTGGCCTCGAGAAGCCTCAGCGGAAATGGGCCTCATCTCGCCTGGAGGGCAAAACCTCCTGGATTTTCTCGAGTTGCGGCAGGTGTTCTCGACTTACGACGGGGACCTCAGGGACCCGCTTTGGTGGCCTCAGGAAAGGCCAGTCCCCATGCGAGTTCCTCGGTTGCCTCTCGGGATTCCTCTCCCGTCGATGCCGGGGCCTAAGACCTTGTGTGGAGTCGGGGCCGGAACCTGAGGATTCCTCTCCAGTGCTGACATGGATCTTGGGGTACTTCTGGAGTCTCCCCAGGGGAGTCAGTCCTCGTCTAGAATGCGGGCATGCACTTGCGCTTTCCTCCAGAGCGGTAGCAGCAGTGTCACGCATTCCGCCGCATGGATCAAAGGATCTATGGTTTTCCCTCGAGTCTTTCCCACGAGGCTTTCCCACGAGGCTTTCCCACAGGGCTGTCCCACGTGCACACGTGGTGGGAGTCGATCCTCGGCTTGAACGTCAAGGCAGTGCAGGGAAAACAGGTTCCTCTGGAATGGACTGACACATCTGGGGGACTCTTGGAATGGTGACACGACCCTGGAGTTCCTCTCGCCTTTCCTGTGGAGAGCGCCTCCTCTTGAGATGCGACGGGAACGCCGGGAATTCTTTCCCTACGAAACAGGGAAAGGATCCCTCATCTCGAGCTAGGAGGCGGAAACGGGGCTCCCCTGGATGTGTGCGGGACCCACGTGCTTCCTCTCGAGTGGAGACGGGTATGTCGGGGAACTTCTTGAGTTGCAGCAAGGGTGTGAAGGACCCTTTGGAAGTTCCAGTGGTTAGAAGTGATTAGCCTCGAGAAGCCTCAGTGGAAATGGGCCTCATCTCGCCTGGAGGGCAAAACCTCCTGGATTTTCTCGAGTTGCGGCAGGTGCTCTCGACTTACGACGGGGACCTCAGGGACCCGCTCTGGTGGCCTCAGGAAAGGCCAGTCCCCACGCGAGTTCCTTGGGGGCCTCTCGGGATTCCTCTCCCGGCGATGCCGGGCCTAAGACCTTGTGTGGAGTCGGGGCCGGAACCTGAGGATTCCTCTTCAGTGCTGACATGGATCTTGGGGTACTTCTGGAGTCTCCCCAGGGGAGTCAGTCCTCGTCTCGAATGCGGGCATGCACTTGCGCTTTCCTCCAGAGCGGGAACAGCAGTGTCACGCAGTCCGCCGCGTGGATCAAAGGATCTATGGTTTTCCCTCGAGTCTTTCCCACGAGGCTTTCCCACGAGGCTTTCCCACAGCGCTGTCCCACGTGCACACGTGGTGGGAGTCGATCCTCGGCTTGAACGTCAAGGCAGTGCAGGGAAAACAGGTTCCTCTGGAATGGACTGACACATCTGGGGGACTCTTGGAATGGTGGCACGACCCTGGAGTTCCTCTCGCCTTTCCTGTGGAGAGTGCCTCCTCTTGAGATGCGACGGGAACGCCGGGAATTTTTTCCCTACGAAACAGGGAAAGGATCCCTCATCTCGAGCTAGGAGGCGGAAACGGTGCTCCCCTGGATGTGTGCGGGACCCACGTGCTTCCTCTCGAGTGGAGACGGGTATGTCGGGGAACTTCTTGAGTTGCAGCAAGGGTGTGAAGGACCCTTTGGAAGTTCCAGTGGTTAGACGTGATTAGCCTCGAGAAGCCTCAGCGGAAATGGGCCTCATCTCGCCTGGAGGGCAAAACCTCCTGGATTTTCTCGAGTTGCGGCAGGTGCTCTCGACTTACCACGGGGACCTCAGGGACCCGCTCTGGTGGCCTCAGGAAAGGCCAGTCCCCATGCGAGTTCCTCGGGGGCCTCTCGGGATTCCTCTCCCGTCGATGCCGGGGCCTAAGACCTTGTGTGGAGTCGGGGCCGGAACCTGAGGATTCCTCTCCAGTGCTGACATGGATCTTGGGGTACTTCTGGAGTCTCCCTAGGGGAGTCAGTCCTCGTGTCGAATGCGGGCATGCACTTGCGCTTTCCTCCAGAGCGGTAGCAGCAGTGTCACGCAGTCCTCCGCGTGGATCAATGGATCTATGGTTTTCCCTCGAGTCATTCCCTCGAGTCTTTCCCACGAGGCTTTCCCACGAGGCTTTCCCACAGGGCTGTCCCACGTGCACACGTGGTGGGAGTCGATCCTCGGCTTGAACGTCAAGGCAGTGCAGGGAAAACAGGTTCCTCTGGAATGGACTGACACATCTGGGGGACTCTTGGAATGGTGGCACGACCCTGGAGTTCCTCTCGCCTTTCCTGTGGAGAGCTCCTCCTCTTGAGATGCGACGGGAACTCCGGGAATTCTTTCCCTAAGAAATAGGGAAAGGATCTCTCATCTCGAGCTAGGAGGCGAAAACGGGGCTCCCCTGGATGTGTGCGGGACCCCACGTGCTTCCTCTCGAGTGGAGACGGGTATGTCTTGGAACTTCTTGAGTTGCAGCAATGGTGTGAAGGACCCTTTGGAAGTTCCAGTGGTTAGATGTGATTGGCCTCGAGAAGCCTCAGCAGAAATGGGCCTCATCTCGCCTGGAGGGCAAAACCTCCTGGATTTTCTCGAGTTGCGGCAGGTGCTCTCGACTTAGGACGGGGACCTCAGGGATCCGCTCTGGTGGCCTCAGGAAAGGCCAGTCCCCATGCGAGTTCCTCGGGGGCCTCTCGGGATTCCGCTCCCGTCGATGCCGGGGCCTAAGACCTTGTGTGGAGTCGGGGCCGGAACCTGAGGATTCCTCTCCAGTGCTGACATGGATCTTGGGGTACTTCTGGAGTCACCCCAGGGGAGTCAGTCCTCGTCTCGAATGCGGGCATGCACTTGCGCTTTCCTCCAGAGCGGTAGCAGCAGTGTCACGCAGTCCGCCGCGTGGATCAAAGGATCTATGGTTTTCCCTCGAGTCTTTCCCACGAGGCTTTCCCACGAGGCTTTCCCACAGGGCTGTCCCACGTGCACACGTGGTGGGAGTCGATCCTCGGCTTGAACGTCAAGGCAGTGCAGGGAAAACAGGTTCCTCTGGAATGGACTGACACATCTGGGGGACTCTTGGAATGGTGACACGACCCTGGAGTTCCTCTCGCCTTTCCTGTGGAGAGCGCCTCCTCTTGAGATGCGACGGGAACGCCGGGAATTCTTTCCCTACGAAACAGGGAAAGGATCCCTCATCTCGAGCTAGGAGGCGGAAACGGGGCTCCCCTGGATGTGTGCGGGACCCACGTGCTTCCTCTCGAGTGGAGACGGGTATGTCGGGGAACTTCTTGAGTTGCAGCAAGGGTGTGAAGGACCCTTTGGAAGTTCCAGTGGTTAGACGTGATTAGCCTCGAGAAGCCTCAGCGGAAATGGGCCTCATCTCGCCTGGAGGGCAAAACCTCCTGGATTTTCTCGAGTTGCGGCAGGTGCTCTCGACTTACGACGGGGACCTCAGGGACCCGCTCTGGTGGCCTCAGGAAAGGCCAGTCCCCACGCGAGTTCCTTGGGGGCCTCTCGGGATTCCTCTCCCGTCGATGCCGGGCCTAAGACCTTGTGTGGAGTCGGGGCCGGAACCTGAGGATTCCTCTTCAGTGCTGACATGGATCTTGGGGTACTTCTGGAGTCTCCCCAGGGGAGTCAGTCCTCGTCTGGAATGCGGGCATGCACTTGCGCTTTCCTCCAGAGCGGGAACAGCAGTGTCACGCAGTCCGCCGCGTGGATCAAAGGATCTATGGTTTTCCCTCGAGTCTTTCCCACGAGGCTTTCCCACGAGGCTTTCCCACAGCGCTGTCCCACGTGCACACGTGGTGGGAGTCGATCCTCGGCTTGAACGTCAAGGCAGTGCAGGGAAAACAGGTTCCTCTGGGATGGACTGACACATCTGGGGGACTCTTGGAATGGTGGCACGACCCTGGAGTTCCTCTCGCCTTTCCTGTGGAGAGTGCCTCCTCTTGAGATGCGACAGGAACGCCGGGAATTTCTTCCCTACGAAACAGGGAAAGGATCCCTCATCTCGAGCTAGGAGGCGGAAACGGTGCTCCCCTGGATGTGTGCGGGACCCACGTGCTTCCTCTCGAGTGGAGACGGGTATGTCGGGGAACTTCTTGAGTTGCAGCAAGGGTGTGAAGGACCCTTTGGAAGTTCCAGTGGTTAGACGTGATTAGCCTCGAGAAGCCTCAGCGGAAATGGGCCTCATCTCGCCTGGAGGGCAAAACCTCCTGGATTTTCTCGAGTTGCGGCAGGTGCTCTCGACTTACCACGGGGACCTCAGGGACCCGCTCTGGTGGCCTCAGGAAAGGCCAGTCCCCATGCGAGTTCCTCGGGGGCCTCTCGGGATTCCTTTCCCGTCGATGCCGGGGCCTAAGACCTTGTGTGGAGTCGGGGCCGGAACCTGAGGATTCCTCTCCAGTGCTGACATGGATCTTGGGGTACTTCTGGAGTCTCCCTAGGGGAGTCAGTCCTCGTGTCGAATGCGGGCATGCACTTGCGCTTTCCTCCAGAGCGGTAGCAGCAGTGTCACGCAGTCCTCCGCGTGGATCAATGGATCTATGGTTTTCCCTCGAGTCATTCCCTCGAGTCTTTCCCACGAGGCTTTCCCACGAGGCTTTCCCACAGGGCTGTCCCACGTGCACACGTGGTGGGAGTCGATCCTCGGCTTGAACGTCAAGGCAGTGCAGGGAAAACAGGTTCCTCTGGAATGGACTGACACATCTGGGGGACTCTTGGAATGGTGGCACGACCCTGGAGTTCCTCTCGCCTTTCCTGTGGAGAGCGCCTCCTCTTGAGATGCGACGGGAACTCCGGGAATTCTTTCCCTAAGAAATAGGGAAAGGATCTCTCATCTCGAGCTAGGAGGCGGAAACGGGGCTCCCCTGGATGTGTGCGGGACCCCACGTGCTTCCTCTCGAGTGGAGACGGGTATGTCTTGGAACTTCTTGAGTTGCAGCAATGGTGTGAAGGACCCTTTGGAAGTTCCAGTGGTTAGATGTGATTGGCCTCGAGAAGCCTCAGCAGAAATGGGCCTCATCTCGCCTGGAGGGCAAAACCTCCTGGATTTTCTCGAGTTGCGGCAGGTGCTCTCGACTTACGACGGGGACCTCAGGGATCCGCTCTGGTGGCCTCAGGAAAGGCCAGTCTCCATGCGAGTTCCTCGGGGGCCTCTCGGGATTCCGCTCCCGTCGATGCCGGGGCCTAAGACCTTGTGTGGAGTCGGGGCCGGAACCTGAGGATTCCTCTCCAGTGCTGACATGGATCTTGGGGTACTTCTGGAGTCACCCCAGGGGAGTCAGTCCTCGTCTCGAATGCGGGCATGCACTTGCGCTTTCCTCCAGAGCGGTAGCAGCAGTGTCACGCAGTCCGCCGCGTGGATCAAAGGATCTATGGTTTTCCCTCGAGTCTTTCCCACGAGGCTTTCCCACGAGGCTTTCCCACAGGGCTGTCCCACGTGCACACGTGGTGGGAGTCGATTCTCGGCTTGAACGTCAAGGCAGTGCAGGGAAAACAGGTTCCTCTGGAATGGACTGAAACATCTGGGGGACTCTTGGAATGGTGTCACGACCCTGGAGTTCCTCTCGCCTTTCCTGTGGAGAGCGCCTCCTCTTGAGATGCGACGGGAACGCCGGGAATTCTTTCCCTACGAAACAGGGAAAGGATCCCTCATCTCGAGCTAGGAGGCGGAAACGGGGCTCCCCTGGATGTGTGCAGGACCCACGTGCTTCCTCTCGAGTGGAGACGGGTATGTCGGGGAACTTCTTGAGTTGCAGCAATGGTGTGAAGGACCCTTTGGAAGTTCCAGTGGTTAGACGTGATTAGCCTCGAGAAGCCTCTGCGGAAATGGGCCTCATCTCGCCTGGAGGGCAAAACCTCCTGGATTTTCTCGAGTTGCGGCAGGTGCTCTCGACTTACGACGGGGACCTCAGGGACCCGCTCTGGTGGCCTCAGGAAAGGCCAGTCCCCATGCGAGTTCCTCGGGGGCCTCTCGGGATTCCTCTCCCGTCGATGCCGGGGCCTAAGACCTTGTGTGGAGTCGGGGCCGGAACCTGAGGATTCCTCTCCAGTGCTGACATGGATCTTGGGGTACTTCTGGAGTCTCCCCAGGGGAGTCAGTCCTCGTCTCGAATGTGGGCATGCACTTGCGCTTTCCTCCAGAGCGGTAGCAGCAGTGTCACGCAGTCCGCCGCGTGGATCAAAGGATCTATGGTTTTCCCTCGAGTCTTTCCCACGAGGCTTTCCCACGAGGCTTTCCCACAGGGCTGTCCCACGTGCACACGTGGTGGGAGTCGTTCCTCGGCTTGAACGTCAAGGCAGAGCAGGGAAAACAGGTTCCTCTGGAATGGACTGACACATCTGGGGGACTCTTGGAATGGTGGCACGACCCTGGAGTTCCTCTCGCGTTTCCTTTGGAGAGCGCCTCCTCTTGAGATGCGACGGGAACGCCGGGAAATCTTTCCCTGCGAAACAGGGAAAGGATCCCTCATCTCGAGCGAGGAGGCGGAAACGGGGCTCCCCTGGATGTGTGCGGGACCCCACGTGCTTCCTCTCGAGTGGAGACGGGTATGTCTTGGAACTTCTTGAGTTGCAGCAATGGTGTGAAGGACCCTTTGGAAGTTCCAGTGGTTAGATGTGATTGGCCTCGAGAAGCCTCAGCAGAAATGGGCCTCATCTCGCCTGGAGGGCAAAACCTCCTGGATTTTCTCGAGTTGCGGCAGGTGCTCTCGACTTACGACGGGGACCTCAGGGAACCGCTCTGGTGGCCTCAGGAAAGGCCAGTCCCCATGCGAGTTCCTCGGGGGCCTCTCGGGATTCCTCTCCCGTCGATGCCGGGGCCTAAGACCTTGTGTGGAGTCGGGGCCGGAACCTGAGGATTCCTCTCCAGTGCTGACATGGATCTTGGGGTACTTCTGGAGTCTCCCCAGGGGAGTCAGTCCTCGTCTCGAATGCGGGCATGCACTTGCGCTTTCCTCCAGAGCGGTAGCAGCAGTGTCACGCAGTCCGCCGCGTGGATCAAAGGATCTATGGTTTTCCCTCGAGTCTTTCCCACGAGGCTTTCCCACGAGGCTTTCCCACAGGGCTGTCCCACGTGCACACGTGGTGGGAGTCGATCCTCGGCTTGAACGTCAAGGCAGTGCAGGGAAAACAGGTACCTCTGGAATGGACTGACACATCTGGGGGACTCTTGGAATGGTGGCACGACCCTGCAGTTCCTCTCGCCTTTCCTGTGGAGAGCGCCTCCTCTTGAGATGCGACGGGAACGCCGGGAATTCTTTCCCTACGAAACAGGGAAAGGATCCCTCATCTCGAGCTAGGAGGCGGAAACGGGGCTCCCCTGGATGTGTGCGGGACACCACGTGCTTCCTCTCGAGTGGAGACGGGTATGTCGGGGAACTTCTTGAGTTGCAGCAAGGGTGTGAAGGACCCTTTGGAAGTTCCAGTGGTTAGACGTGATTAGCCTCGAGAAGCCTCAGCGGAAATGGGCCTCATCTCGCCTGGAGGGCAAAATCTCCTGGATTTTCTCGAGTTGCGGCAGGTGCTCTCGACTTACGACGGGGACCTCAGGGACCCGCTCTGCTGTCCTCAGGAAAGGCCAGTCCCCATGCGAGTTCCTCGGGGGCCTCTCGGGATTCCTCTCCCGTCAATGCCGGGGCCTAAGACCTTGTGTGGAGTCGGGGCCGGAACCTGAGGATTCCTCTCCAGTGTTGACATGGATCTTGGGGTACTTCTGGAGTCTCCCCAGGGGAGTCAGTCCTCGTCTCGAATGCGGGCATGCACTTGCGCTTTCCTCCAGAGCGGTAGCAGCAGTGTCACGCAGTCCGCCGCGTAGATCAAAGGATCTATGGTTTTCCCTCGAGACTTTCCCACGAGGCTTTCCCACGAGGCTTTCCCACAGGGCTGTCTCACGTGCACACGTGGTGGGAGTCGATCCTCGGCTTGAACGTCAAGGCAGTGCAGGGAAAACAGGTTCCTCTGGAATGGACTGACACATCTGGGGGACTCTTGGAATGGTGGCATGACCCTGGAGTTCCTCTCTCCTTTCCTGTGGAGAGCGCCTCCTCTTGAGATGCGAAGGGAACGCCAGGAATTCTTTCCCTACGAAACAGGGAAAGGATCCCTCATCTCGAGCTAGGAGGCGGAAACGGGGCTCCCCTGGATGTGTGCGGGACACCACGTGCTTCCTCTCGAGTGCAGACGGGTATGTCGGGGAACTTCTTGAGTTGCAGCAAGGGTGTGAAGGACCCTTTGGAAGTTCCAGTGGTTAGATGTGATTGGCCTCGAAAAGCCTCAGCGGAAATGGGCCTCATCTCGCCTGGAGGGCAAAACCTCCTGGATTTTCTCGAGTTGCGGCAGGTGCTCTCGACTTACGATGGGGACATCAGGGACCCGCTCTGGTGGCCTCAGGAAAGGCCAGGCCCCATGCGAGTTCCTCGGGGGCCTCTCGGGATTCCTCTCCCGTCGATGCCGGGGCCTAATACCTTGTGTGGAGTCGGGGCCGGAACCTGAGGATTCCTCTCCAGTGCTGACATGGATCTTGGGGTACTTCTGGAGTCTCCCCAGGGGAGTCAGTCCTCGTCTCGAATGCGGGCATGCACTTGCGCTTTCCTCCAGAGCGGTAGCAGCAGTGTCACGCAGTCCGCCGCGTGGATCAAAGGATCTATGGTTTTCCCTCGAGTCTTTCCCACTTAGCTTTCCCACGAGGCTTTCCCACAGGGCTGTCCCACGTGCACACGTGGTGGGAGTCGATCCTCGGCTTGAACGTCAAGGCAGTGCAGGGAAAAGAGGTTCCTCTGGAATGGACTGACATATCTGGGGGACTCTTGGAATGGTGTCACGACCCTGGAGTTCCTCTCGCCTTTCCTGTGGAGAGCGCCTCCTCTTGAGATGCTACCCGAACGCCGGAATTCTTTCCCTACGAAACAGGGAAAGGATCCCTCATCTCGAGCTAGGAGGCGGAAACGGGGCTCCCCTGGATGTGTGCGGGACCCACGTGCTTCCTCTCGAGTGGAGACGGGTATGTCGGGGAACTTCTTGAGTTGCAGCAAGGGTGTGAAGGACCCTTTGGAAGTTCCAGTGGTTAGACGTGATTAGCCTCGAGAAGCCTCAGCGGAAATGGGCCTCATCTCGCCTGGAGGGCAAAACCTCCTGGATTTTCTCGAGTTGCGGCAGGTGCTCTCGACTTACGACGGGGACCTCAGGGACCCGCTCTGGTGGCCTCAGGAAAGGCCAGTCCCCATGCGAGTTCCTCGGGGGCGTCTCGGGATTCCTCTCCCGTCGATGCCGGGGCCTAAGACCTTGTGTGGAGTCGGGGCCGGAACCTGAGGATTCCTCTCCAGTGCTGACATGGATCTTGGGGTACTTCTGGAGTCTCCCCAGGGGAGTCAGTCCTCGTCTCGAATGCGGGCATGCACTTGCGCTTTCCTCCAGAGTGGTAGCAGCAGTGTCACGCAGTCCGCCGCGTGGATCAAAGGATCTATGGTTTTCCCTCGAGTCTTTCCCACGAGGCTTTCCCACGAGGCTTTCCCACAGGGCTGTCCCACGTGCACACGTGGTGGGAGTCGATCCTCGGCTTGAACGTCAAGGCAGTGCAGGGAAAACAGGTTCCTCTGGTTTGGACTGACACATCTGGGGGACTCTTGGAATGGTGGCACGACCCTGGAGTTCCTCTCTCCTTTCCTGTGGAGAGCGCCTCCTCTTGAGATGCGACGGGAACGCCGGGAATTCTTTCCCTACGAAACAGGGAAAGGATCCCTCATCTCGAGCTAGGAGGCGAAACGGGGCTCCCCTGGATGTGTGCGGGACACCACGTGCTTCCTCTCGAGTGCAGACGTGTTTGTCGGGGAACTTCTTGAGTTGCAGCAAGGGTGTGAAGGACCCTTTGGAAGTTCCAGTGGTTAGATGTGATTGGCCTCGAGAAGCCTCAGCGGAAATGGGCCTCATCTCGCCTGGAGGGCAAAACCTCCTGGATTTTCTCGAGTTGCGGCAGGTGCTCTCGACTTAAGACGAGGACCTCAGGGAACCGCTCTGGTGGCCTCAGTAAAGGCAGTCCCCATGCGAGTTCCTCGGGGGCCTCTCGGGATTCCTCTCCCGTCGATGCCGGGGCCTAAGACCTTGTGTGGAGTCGGGGCCGGAACATGAGGATTCCTCTCCAGTGCTGACATGGATCTTGGGGTATTTCTGGAGTCTCCCCAGGGGAGTCAGTCCTCGTCTCGAATGCGGGCATGCACTTGCGCTTTCCTCCAGAGCGGTAGCAGCAGTGTCACGCAGTCTGCCACGTGGATCAAAGGATCTATGGTTTTCCCTCGAGTCTTTCCCACGAGACTTTCCCACGAGGCTTTCCCACAGGGCTGTCCCACGTGCACACGTGGTGGGAGTCGATCCTCGGCTTGAACGTCAAGGCAGTGCAGGGAAAACAGGTTCCTCTGGAATGGACTGACACATCTGGGGGACTCTTGGAATGGTGGCACGACCCTGGAGTTCCTCTCGCCTTTCCTGTGGAGAGCGCCTCCTCTTGAGATGCGACGGGAACGCCGGGAATTCTTTCCCTACGAAACAGGGAAAGGATCCCTCATCTCGAGCTAGGAGGCGGAAACGGGGCTCCCCTGGATGTGTGCGGGACCCCACGTGCTTCCTCTCGAGTGGAGACGGGTATGTCGGGGAACTTCTTGAGTTGCAGCAATGGTGTGAAGGACCCTTTGGAAGTTCCAGTGGTTAGATGTGATTGGCCTCGAGAAGCCTCAGCGGAAATGGGCCTCATCTCGCCTGGAGGGCAAAACCTCCTGGATTTTCTCGAGTTGCGGCAGGTGCTCTCGACTTACGATGGGGACCTCAGGGACCCGCTCTGGTGGCCTCAGGAAAGGACAGTCCCCATGCGAGTTCCTCGGGGGCCTCTCGGGATTCCTCTCCCGTCGATGCCGGGGCCTAAGATCTTGTGTGGAGTCGGGGCCGGAACCTGAGGATTCCTCTCCAGTGCTGACATGGATCTTGGGGTACTTCTGGAGTCTCCCCAGGGGAGTCAGTCCTGGTCTCGAATGCGGGCATGCAATTGCGCTTTCCTCCAGAGCGGTAGCAGCAGTGTCACCCAGTCCGCCGCGTGGATCAAAGCATCTATGGTTTTCCCTCGAGTCTTTCCCACGAGGCTTTCCCACGTGGCTTTCCCACAGGGCTGTCCCACGTGCACACGTGGTGGGAGTCGATCCTCGGCTTGAACGTCAAGGCAGTGCAGGGAAAACACGTTGCTCTGGATTGGACTGACACATCTGGGGGACTCTTGGAATGGTGGCACGACCCTGGAGTTCCTCTCGCCTTTCCTGTGCAGAGCGCCTCCTCTTGAGATGCGACGGGAACGCCAGGAATTCTTTCCCTATGAAACAGGGAAATGATCCCTCATCTCGAGCTAGGAGGCGGAAACGGGGCTCCCCTGAATGTGTGCGGGACCCTCGTGCTTCCTTTCGAGTGGAGACGGGTATGTCGGGGAACTTCTTGAGTTGCAGCAAGGGTGTAAATGACCCTTTGGAAGTTCCTGTTGTTAGATGTGATTAGCCTCGAGAAGCCTCAGCGGAAATGGACCTCATCTCGCCTGGAGGTCAAAACCTCCTGGATTTTCTCGAGTTGCGGCTGGTGCACTCGACTTACGACGGGGACCTCAGGGACCCGCTCTGGTGGCCTCAGGAAAGGCCAGTCCCCATGCGAGTTCCTCGGGGGCCTCTCGGGATTCCTCTCCCGTCGATGCCGGGGCCTAAGACCTTGTGTGGAGTCGGGGCCGGAACCTGAGGATTCCTCTCCAGTGTTGACATGGATCTTGGGGTACTTCTGGAGTCTCCCCAGGGGAGTCAGTCCTCGTCTCGAATGCGGGCATGCACTTGCGCTTTCCTCCAGAGCGGTAGCAGCAGTGTCACGCAGTCCGCCACGTAGATCAAAGGATCTATGGTTTTCCCTCGAGACTTTCCCACGAGGCTTTCCCACGAGGCTTTCCCACAGGGCTGTCCCACGTGCACACGTGGTGGGAGTCGATCCTCGGCTTGAACGTCAAGGCAGTGCAGGGAAAACAGGTTCCTCTGGAATGGACTGACACATCTGGGGGACTCTTGGAATGGTGGCATGACCCTGGAGTTCCTCTCTCCTTTCCTGTGGAGAGCGCCTCCTCTTGAGATGCGACGGGAACGCCAGGAATTCTTTCCCTACGAAACAGGGAAAGGATCCCTCATCTCGAGCTAGGAGGCGGAAACGGGGCTCCCCTGGATGTGTGCGGGACACCACGTGCTTCCTCTCGAGTGCAGACGGGTATGTCGGGGAACTTCTTGAGTTGCAGCAAGGGTGTGAAGGACCCTTTGGAAGTTCCAGTGGTTAGATGTGATTGGCCTCGAAAAGCCTCAGCGGAAATGGGCCTCATCTCGCCTGGAGGGCAAAACCTCCTGGATTTTCTCGAGTTGCGGCAGGTGCTCTCGACTTACGACGGGGACCTCAGGGACCCGCTCTGGTGGCCTCAGGAAAGGCCAGGCCCCATGCGAGTTCCTCGGGGGCCTCTCGGGATTCCTCTCCCGTCGATGCCGGGGCCTAAGACCTTGTGTGGAGTCGGGGCCGGAACCTGAGGATTCCTCTCCAGTGCTGACATGGATCTTGGGGTACTTCTGGAGTCTCCCCAGGGGAGTCAGTCCTCGTCTCGAATGCGGGCATGCACTTGCGCTTTCCTCCAGAGCGGTAGCAGCAGTGTCACGCAGTCCGCCGCGTGGATCAAAGGATCTATGGTTTTCCCTCGAGTCTTTCCCACGAGGCTTTCCCACGAGGCTTTCCCACAGGGCTGTCCCACGTGCACACGTGGTGGGAGTCGATCCTCGGCTTGAACGTCAAGGCAGTGCAGGGAAAAGAGGTTCCTCTGGAATGGACTGACATATCTGGGGGACTCTTGGAATGGTGTCACGACCCTGGAGTTCCTCTCGCCTTTCCTGTGGAGAGCGCCTCCTCTTGAGATGCTACCCGAACGCCGGAATTCTTTCCCTACGAAACAGGGAAAGGATCCCTCATCTCGAGCTAGGAGGCGGAAACGGGGCTCCCCTGGATGTGTGCGGGACCCACGTGCTTCCTCTCGAGTGGAGACGGGTATGTCGGGGAACTTCTTGAGTTGCAGCAAGGGTGTGAAGGACCCTTTGGAAGTTCCAGTGGTTAGACGTGATTAGCCTCGAGAAGCCTCAGCGGAAATGGGCCTCATCTCGCCTGGAGGGCAAAACCTCCTGGATTTTCTCGAGTTGCGGCAGGTGCTCTCGACTTACGACGGGGACCTCAGGGACCCGCTCTGGTGGCCTCAGGAAAGGCCAGTCCCCATGCGAGTTCCTCGGGGGCCTCTCGGGATTCCTCTCCCGTCGATGCCGGGGCCTAAGACCTTGTGTGGAGTCGGGGCCGGAACCTGAGGATTCCTCTCCAGTGCTGACATGGATCTTGGGGTACTTCTGGAGTCTCCCCAGGGGAGTCAGTCCTCGTCTCGAATGCGGGCATGCACTTGCGCTTTCCTCCAGAGTGGTAGCAGCAGTGTCACGCAGTCCGCCGCGTGGATCAAAGGATCTATGGTTTTCCCTCGAGTCTTTCCCACGAGGCTTTCCCACGAGGCTTTCCCACAGGGCTGTCCCACGTGCACACGTGGTGGGAGTCGATCCTCGGCTTGAACGTCAAGGCAGTGCAGGGAAAACAGGTTCCTCTGGTTTGGACTGACACATCTGGGGGACTCTTGGAATGGTGGCACGACCCTGGAGTTCCTCTCTCCTTTCCTGTGGAGAGCGCCTCCTCTTGAGATGCGACGGGAACGCCGGGAATTCTTTCCCTACGAAACAGGGAAAGGATCCCTCATCTCGAGCTAGGAGGCGAAACGGGGCTCCCCTGGATGTGTGCGGGACACCACGTGCTTCCTCTCGAGTGCAGACGGGTTTGTCGGGGAACTTCTTGAGTTGCAGCAAGGGTGTGAAGGACCCTTTGGAAGTTCCAGTGGTTAGATGTGATTGGCCTCGAGAAGCCTCAGCGGAAATGGGCCTCATCTCGCCTGGAGGGCAAAACCTCCTGGATTTTCTCGAGTTGCGGCAGGTGCTCTCGACTTACGACGAGGACCTCAGGGAACCGCTCTGGTGGCCTCAGTAAAGGCAGTCCCCATGCGAGTTCCTCGGGGGCCTCTCGGGATTCCTCTCCCGTCTATGCCGGGGCCTAAGACCTAGTGTGGAGTCGGGGCCGGAACATGAGGATTCCTCTCCAGTGCTGACATGGATCTTGGGGTACTTCTGGAGTCTCCCCAGGGGAGTCAGTCCTCGTCTCGAATGCGGGCATGCACTTGCGCTTTCCTCCAGAGCGGTAGCAGCAGTGTCACGCAGTCCGCCACGTGAATCAAAGGATCTATGGTTTTCCCTCGAGTCTTTCCCACGAGACTTTCCCACGAGGCTTTCCCACAGGGCTGTCCCACGTGCACACGTGGTGGGAGTCGATCCTCGGCTTGAACGTCAAGGCAGTGCAGGGAAAACAGGTTCCTCTGGAATGGACTGACACATCTGGGGGACTCTTGTAATGGTGGCACGACCCTGGAGTTCCTCTCGCCTTTCCTGTGGAGAGCGCCTCCTCTTGAGATGCGACGGGAACGCCGTGAATTCTTTCCCTACGAAACAGGGAAAGGATCCCTCATCTCGAGCTAGGAGGCGGAAACGGGGCTCCCCTGGATGTGTGCGGGACCCCACGTGCTTCCTCTCGAGTGGAGACGGGTATGTCGGGGAACTTCTTGAGTTGCAGCAATGGTGTGAAGGACCCTTTGGAAGTTCCAGTGGTTAGATGTGATTGGCCTCGAGAAGCCTCAGCGGAAATGGGCCTCATCTCGCCTGGAGGGCAAAACCTCCTGGATTTTCTCGAGTTGCGGCAGGTGCTCTCGACTTACGATGGGGACCTCAGGGACCCGCTCTGGTGGCCTCAGGAAAGGACAGTCCCCATGCGAGTTCCTCGGGGGCCTCTCGGGATTCCTCTCCCGTCGATGCCGGGGCCTAAGACCTTGTGTGGAGTCGGGGCCGGAACCTGAGGATTCCTCTCCAGTGCTGACATGGATCTTGGGGTACTTCTGGAGTCTCCCCAGGGGAGTCAGTCCTGGTCTCGAATGCGGGCATGCAATTGCGCTTTCCTCCAGAGCGGTAGCAGCAGTGTCACCCAGTCCGCCGCGTGGATCAAAGCATCTATGTTTTTCCCTCGAGTCTTTCCCACGAGGCTTTCCCACGTGGCTTTCCCACAGGGCTGTCCCACGTGCACACGTGGTGGGAGTCGATCCTCGGCTTGAACGTCAAGGCAGTGCAGGGAAAACACGTTGCTCTGGATTGGACTGACACATCTGGGGGACTCTTGGAATGGTGGCACGACCCTGGAGTTCCTCTCGCCTTTCCTGTGCAGAGCGCCTCCTCTTGAGATGCGACGGGAACGCCGGGAATTCTTTCCCTATGAAACAGGGAAAGGATCCCTCATCTCGAGCTAGGAGGCGGAAACGGGGCTCCCCTGAATGTGTGCGGGACCCTCGTGCTTCCTTTCGAGTGGAGACGGGTATGTCGGGGAACTTCTTGAGTTGCAGCAAGGGTGTAAATGACCCTTTGGAAGTTCCTGTTGTTAGATGTGATTAGCCTCGAGAAGCCTCAGCGGAAATGGGCCTCATCTCGCCTGGAGGTCAAAACCTCCTGGATTTTCTCGAGTTGCGGCTGGTGCACTCGACTTACGACGGGGACCTCAGGGACCCGCTCTGGTGGCCTCAGGAAAGGCCAGTCCCCATGCGAGTTCCTCGGGGGCCTCTCGGGATTCCTCTCCCGTCGATGCCGGTGCCTAAGACCTTGTGTGGAGTAGGGGCCCGAACCTGAGGATTCTTCTCCAGTGCTGACATGGATCTTGGGGTACTTCTGGAGTCTCCCCAGGGGAGTCAGTCCTCGTCTCGAATGCGGGCATGCACTTGCGCTTCCTCCAGAGCGGTAGCAGCAGTGTCACGCAGTCTGCCGCGTGGATCAAAGGATCTATGGTTTTTCCTCGAGTCTTTCCCACGAGGCTTTCCCACGAGGCTTTCCCACAGGGCTGTCCCACGTGCACACGTGGTGGGAGTTGATCCTCGGCTTGAACGTCAACTCAGTGCAGGGAAAACAGGTTCTTCTGGAATGGACTGACACATCTGGAGAACTCTTGGAATGGTGTCACGACCCTGGAGTTCCTCTCGCCTTTCCTGTGGAGAGCGCCTCCTCTTGAGATGCGACGGGAACGCCGGGAATTCTTTCCCTACGAAACAGGGAAAGGATCCCTCATCTCGAGCTAGGAGGTGGAAACGGGGCTCCCCTGGATGTGTGCGGGACCCCACGTGCTTCCTCTCGAGTGGAGACGGGTATGTCGGGGAACTTCTTGAGTTGCAGCAACGGTGTGAAGGACCCTTTGGAAGTTCCAGTGGTTAGATGTGATTGGCCTCGAGAAGCCTCAACGGAAATGGGCCTCATCTCGCCTGGAGGGCAAAACCTCCTGGATTTTCTCGAGTTGCGGCAGGTGCTCTCGAGTTACGACGGGGACCTCAGGGACCCGCTCTGGTGGCCTCAGGAAAGGCCAGTCCCCATGCGAGTTCCTCGGGGGTGTCTCGGGATTCCTCTACCGTCGATGCCGGGGCCTAAGACCTTGTGTGGAGTCGGGGCCGGAACCTGAGGATTCCTCTCCAGTGCTGACATGGATCTTGGGGTACTTCTGGAGTCTCCCCAGGGGAGTCAGTCCTCGTCTCGAATGCGGGCATGCACTTGCGCTTCCTCCAGAGCGTTAGCAGCAGTGTCACGCAGTCCGCCGCGTGGATCAAAGGATCTATGGTTTTCCCTCGAGTCTTTCCCACGAGGTTTTCCCACGAGGCTTTCCCACAGGGCTGTCCCACGTGCACACGTGGTGGCAGTCGATCCTCGGCTTGAACGTCAAGGCAGTGCAGGGAAAACAGGTTCCTCTGGAATGGACTGACACATCTGGGGGACTCTTGGAATGGTGGCACGACCCTGGAGTTCCTCTCGCCTTTCCTGTGGAGAGCGCCTCCTCTTGAGATGCGACGGGAACGCCGGGAATTCTTTCCCTACGAAACAGGGAAAGGATCCCTCATCTCGAGCTAGGAGGCGGAAACGGGGCTCCCCTGGATGTGTGCGGGACCCACGTGCTTCCTCTCGAGTGGAGACGTGTATGTCGGGGAACTTCTTGAGTTGCAGCAAGGGTGTGAAGGACCCTTTGGAAGTTCCAGTGGTTAGATGTGATTAGCCTCGACAAGCCTCAACGGAAATGGGCCTCATCTCGCCTGGAGGGCAAAACCTCCTGGATTTTCTCGAGTTGCGGCAGGTGCTCTCGACTTACGACGGGGACCTCAGAGACCCGCTCTTGTGGCCTCAGGAAAGGCCAGTCCCCATGCGAGTTCCTAGGGGTCCTCTCGGGATTCCTCTCCCGTCGATGCCGGGGCCTACGACCCTGTGTGGAGTCAGGGCCCGAACGTGAGGATTCCTCTCCAGTGCTGACATGGATCTTGGGGTACTTCTGGAGTCTCCCCAGGGGAGTCAGTCCTCGTTTCGAATGCGGGCATGCACTTGCGCTTTCCTCCAGAGCGGTAGCAGCAGTGTCACGCAGTCCGCTGCGTGCATCAAAGGATCTATGGTTTTCCCTCGAGTCTTTCCCACGAGGCTTTCCCACGAGGCTTTCCCACAGGGCTGTCTAACGTGCAAACGTGGTGGGAGTCTATCCTCGGCTTGAA
The DNA here is from genome assembly GCF_042477335.2 of Ovis canadensis. NCBI lineage: Eukaryota > Metazoa > Chordata > Mammalia > Artiodactyla > Bovidae > Ovis > Ovis canadensis. Next base: position 11,284,087 of record NC_091262.1, read on the forward strand.
CGTCAAGGCAGTGCAGGGAAAACAGGTTCTTCTGGAATGGACTGACACATCTGGAGAACTCTTGGAATGGTGTCACGACCCTGGAGTTCCTCTCGCCTTTCCTGTGGAGAGCGCCTCCTCTTGAGATGCGACGGGAACGCCGGGAATTCTTTCCCTACGAAACAGGGAAAGGATCCCTCATCTTGAGCTAGGAGGCGGAAACGGGGCTCCCCTGGATGTGTGCGGGACCCCACGTGCTTCCTCTCGAGTGGAGACGGGTATGTCGGGGAACTTCTTGAGTTGCAGCAACGGTGTGAAGGACCCTTTGGAAGTTCCAGTGGTTAGATGTGATTGGCCTCGAGAAGCCTCAGCGGAAATGGGCCTCATCTCGCCTGGAGGGCAAAACCTCCTGGATTTTCTCGAGTTGCGGCAGGTGCTCTCGACTTACGACGGGGACCTCAGGGACCCGCTCTGGTGGCCTCAGGAAAGGCCAGTCCCCATGCGAGTTCCTCGGGGGTGTCTCGGGATTCCTCTCCCGTCGATGCCGGGGCCTAAGACCTTGTGTGGAGTCGGGGCCGGAACCTGAGGATTCCTCTCCAGTGCTGACATGGATCTTGGGGTACTTCTGGAGTCTCCCCAGGGGAGTCAGTCCTCGTCTCGAATGCGGACATGCACTTGCGCTTTCCTCCAGTGCGGTAGCAGCAGTGTCACACAGTCCGCCGCGTGGATCAAAGGATCTATGGTTTTCCCTCGAGTCTTTCCCACGAGGCTTTCACACAGGGCTGTCCCACGTGCACACGTGGTGGGAGTCGATCCTCGGCTTGAACATCAAGGCAGTGCAGGGAAAACAGGTTCCTCTGTAATGGACTGACATATCTGGGGGTCTCTTGGAATGGTGGCACGACCCTGGAGTTCCTCTCCCCTTTCCTGTGGAGAGCACCTCCTCTTGAGATGCGACGGGAACGCCGGGAATTCTTTCCCTATGAAACAGGGAAAGGATCCCTCATCTCGAGCTAGGAGGCGGAAACGGTGCTCCCCTGGATGTGTGCGGGACCCCACGTGCTTCCTCTGGAGTGGAGACGGGTATGTCGGGGAACTTCTTGTGTCGCAGCAAGGGTGTGAAGGACCCGTTGGAAGTTCCAGTGGTTAGATTTGATTGTCCTCGAGAAGCCTCAGCGGAAATGAACCTCATCTCGCCTGGAGGGCAAAACCTCCTGGATTTTCTCGAGTTGCGGCAGGTGCTCTCGACTCTCGACGGGAACCCAGGGAACCGCTCTGGTGGCCTCAGGAAAGGCCAGTCCCCATGCGAGTTCCACGGGGGCCTCTCGGGATTCCTCTCCCGTCGATGCCAGGGCCTAAGACCTTGTGTGGAGTCGGGGCCGGAACCTCAGGATTCCTCTCCAGTGCTGACATGGATCTTGGGGTACTTCTGGAGTCTCCCCAGGGGAGTCAGTCCTCGTCTCGAATGCGGGCATGCACTTGCGCTTTCCTCCAGAGCGGTAGCAGCAGTGTCACGCAGTCCGCCTCATGGATCAAAGGATCTATGGTGTTCCCTCGAGTCTTTCCCACGAGGCTTTCCCACGAGGCTTTCACACAGGGCTGTCCCACGTGCACAAGTGGTGGGAGTCGATCCTCGGCTTGAACGTCAAGGCAGTGCAGGGAAAACAGGTTCCTCTGGAATGGCCTGACACATCTGGGGGACTCTTGGAATGGTGGCACGACCCTGGAGTTCCTCTCGCCTTTCCTGTGGAGAGCGCCTCCTCTTGAGATGCGACAGGAACGCCGGGAATTCTTTCCCTACGAAACAGGGAAAGGATCCCTCATCTCGAGGTAGGAGGCGGAAACGGGGCTCCCCTGGATGTGTGCGGGACCCCACGTGCTTCCTTTCGAGTAGAGACGGGTATGTTGGGGAACTTCTTGAGTTGCAGCAGGGGTGTGAAGGACCCTTTGGAAGTTCCAGTGTTTAGACGTGATTAGACTCGAGAAGCCTCAGCGGAAATGAGCCTCATCTCGCCTGGAGGGCAAAACCTCCTGGATTTTCTCGAGTTGCGGCAGGTGATCTCGACTGACGACGGGGACCTCAGGGACCCGTTCTGGTGGCCTCAGGAAAGCCAGTCCCCATGCGAGTTCCTCGGGGGCCTCTCGGGATCCCTCTTCCGTCGATGCCGGGGCCTAAGACCTTGTGTGGAGTCGGGGCCGGAACCTGAGGATTCCTCTCCAGTGCTGACATGGATCTTGGGGTACTTCTGGAGTCTCCCCAGGGGAGTCAGTCCTCGTCTCGAATGCGGGCATGCACTTGCGCTTTCCTCCAGAGCGGTAGCAGCAGTGTCACGCAGTCCGCCTCATGGATCAAAGGATCTATAGTGTTCCCTCGAGTCTTTCCCACGAGGCTTTCCCACGAGGCTTTCCCACAGGGCTGTCCCACGTGCACACGTGGTGGGAGTCGATCTTTGGCTTGAACGTCAAGGCAGTGCAGGGAAAACAGGTTCCTCTGGAATGGACTGACACATCTGGGGGACTCTTGGAATGGTGGCACGACCCTGGAGTTCCTCTCGCCTTTCCTGTGGAGAGCGCCTCCTCTTGAGATGCGACGGGAACGCCGGGAATTCTTTCCCTACGAAACAGGGAAAGGATCCCTCATCTCGAGCTAGGAGGCGGAAACGGGGCTAACCTGGATGTGTGCGGGACCCCACGTGCTTCCTTTCGAGTGGAGACGGGTATGTCGGGGAACTTCTTGAGTTGCAGCAAGGGTGTGAAGGACCCTTTGGAAGTTCCAGTGTTTAGACGTGATTAGCCTCGAGAAGCCTCAGCGGAAATGAGCCTCATCTCGCCTGGAGGGCAAAACCTCCTCGATTTTCTCGAGTTGCGGCAGGTGCTCTCGACTGACGACGGGGACCTCAGGGACCCGCTCTGGTGGCCTCAGGAAAAGCCAGTCCCCATGCGAGTTCCTCGGGGGCCTCTCGGGATCCCTCTCCCGTCGATGCCGGGGCCTAAGACCTTGTGTGGAGTCAGGGCCGGAACCTGAGGATTCCTCTACAGTGCTGACATGGATCTTGGGGTACTTCTGGAGTCTCCCCAGGGGAGTCAGTCCTCGTCTCGAATGCGGGCATGCACTTGCGCTTTCCTCCAGAGCGGTAGCAGCAGTGTCACGCATTCCGCCGCGTGGATCAAAGGATCTATGGTTTTCCCTCGAGTCTTTCCCACGAGGCTTTCCCACGAGGCTTTCCCACAGGGCTGTCCCACGTGCACACGTGGTGGGAGTCGATCCTCGGCTTGAACGTCAAGGCAGTGCAGGGAAAACAGGTTCTTCTGGAATGGACTGAAACATCTGGGGGACTCTTGGCATGGTGGCACGACCCTGGAGTTCCTCTCGCCTTTCCTGTGGAGAGCGCCTCCTCTTGAGATGCGACGGGAACGCCGGGAATTCTTTCCCTACGAAACAGGGAAAGGATCCCTCATCTCGAGCTAGGAGGCGGAAACGGGGCTCCCCTGGATGTGTGCGGGACCCACGTGCTTCCTCTCGAGTGGAGACGGGTATGTCGGGGAACTTCTTGAGTTGCAGCAAGGGTGTGAAGGACCCTTTTGAAGTTCCAGTGGTTAGACGTGATTACCCCCGAGAAGCCTCAGCGGAAATGGGCCTCATCTCGACTGGAGGGCAAAACCTCCTGGATTTTCTCGAGTTGCGGCAGGTGCTCTCGACTTACGACGGGGACCTCAGGGACCCGCTCTGGTGGCCTCAGGAAAGGCCAGTCCCCATGCGAGTTCCTCGGGGGCCTCTCGGGATTCCTCTCCCGTCGATGCCGGGGCCTAAGACCTTGTGTGGAGTCGGGGCCGGACCTGAGGATTCCTCTCCAGTGCTGACATGGATCTTGGGGTACTTCTGGAGTCTCCCCAGGGGAGTCAGTCCTCGTCTCAAATGCGGGCATGCACTTGTGCTTTCCTCCAGAGCGGTGGCAGCAGTGTCACGCAGTCCGCCGCGTGGATCAAAGGATCTATGATTTTCCCTCGAGTCTTTCCCACGAGGCTTTCCCACGTGGCTTTCCCACAGGACTGTCCCACGTGCACACGTGGTGGGACTCGATCCTCGGCTTGAACGTCAAGGCGGTGCAGGGAAAACAGGTTCCTCTGGAATTGACTGACACATCTGGGGGACTCTTGGAATGGTGGCACGACCCTTCAGTTCCTCTCGCCTTTCCTGTGGAGAGTGCCTCCTCTTGAGATGCGACGGGAACGCCGGGAATTCTTTTCCTCCGAAACAGTGAAAGGATCCCTCATCTCGAGCTAGGAGGCGGAATCGGGGCTCCCCTGGATGTGTGCGGGACCCACGTGCTTCCTCTCGAGTGGAGACGGGTATGTCGGGGAACTTCTTGAGTTGCAGCAAGGGTGTGAAGGACCCTTTGGAAGTTCCAGTGGTTAGATTTGATTGGCCTCGAGAAGCCTCAGCGGAAATGGGCCTCTTCTCGCCTGGAGGGCAAAACCTCCTGGATTTTCTCGAGTTGCGGCAGGTGCTCTTGACTTACGACGGGGACCTCAGGGACCCGCTCTGGTGGCCTCAGGAAAGGCCAGTCCCCATGCGAGTTCCTCTGGGGATTCCTCTCCCGTCGATGCCGGGGCCTAAGACCTTGTGTGGAGTCGGGGCCGGAACCTGAGGATTCCTCTCCAGTGCTGACATGGATCTTGGGGTACTTCTGGAGTCTCCCCAGGGGAGTCAGTCCTCGTCTCGAATGCGGGCATGCACTTGCGTTTTCCTCCAGAGCGGTAGCAGCAGTGTCACGCAGTCCGCCGCGTGGATCAAAGGATCTATGGTTTTCCCTCGAGCCTTTCCCACGAGGCTTTCCCACGAGGCTTTCCCACAGGGCTGTCCCACGTGCACACGTGGTGGGAGTCGATCCTCGGCTTGAACGTAAAGGCAGTGCAGGGAAAACAGGTTCCTCTGGAATGGACTGACACATCTGGGGGACTCTTGAAATGGTGGCACGACCCTGGAGTTCCTCTCGCCTTTCCTGTGGAGAGCGCCTCCTCTTGAGATGCGACGGGAACGCCGGGAATTCTTTCCCTACGAAACAGGGAAAGGATCCCTCATCTCGAGCTAGGAGGCGGAAACGGGGCTCCCCTGGATGTGTGCGGGACACCACGTGCTTCCTCTCGAGTGGAGACGGGTATGTCGGGGAACTTCTTGAGTTGCAGCAAGGGTGTGAAGGACCTTTGGAAGTTCCAGTGGTTAGATGTGATTCGCCTCGAGAAGCCTCAGCGGAAATGGGCCTCATCTCGCCTGGAGGGCAAAACCGCCTGGATTTTCTCGAGTTGCGGCAGGTGCTCTCGACTTACGACGAGGACCTCAGGGACCCGCTCTGGTGGCCTCAGGAAAGGCCAGTCCCCATGCGAGTTCCTCTGGGGATTCCTCTCCCGTCGATGCCGGGGCCTAAGACCTTGTGTGGAGTCGGGGCCGGAACCTGAGGATTCCTCTCCAGTGCTGACATGGATCTTGGGGTACTTCTGGAGTCTCCCCAGGGGAGTCAGTCCTCGTCTCGAATGCGGGCATGCACTTGCGCTTTCCTCCAGAGCGGTAGCAGCAGTGTCACGCAGTCCGCCGCGTGGATCAAAGGATGTTTGGTTTTCCCTCGAGTCTTTCCCACGAGGCTTTCCCACGAGGCTGTCCCACGTGCACACGTGGTGGGAGTCGATCCTCGGCTTGAACGTCAAGGCAGTGCAGGGAAAACAGGTTCCTCTGGAATGGACTGACACATCTGGGGGACTCTTGGAATGGTGGCACGACCCTGGAGTTCCTCTCGCCTTTCCTGTGGAGAGCGCCTCCTCTTGAGATGCGACGGGAACGCCGGGAATTCTTTCCCTACGAAACAGGGAAAGGATCCCTCATCTCGAGCTAGGAGGCGGAAACGGGGCTCCCCTGGATGTGTGCGGGACCCACGTGCTTCCTCTCGAGTGGAGACGGGTATGTCGGGGAACTTCTTGAGTTGCAGCAACGGTGTGAAGGACCCTTTGGAAGTTCCAGTGGTTAGGCGAGATTAGCCTCGAGAAGCCTCAGCGGAAATGGGCCTCATCTCGCCTGGAGGGCAAAACCTCCTGGATTTTCTCGAGTTGCGGCAGGTGCTCTCGACTTACGACGGGGACCTCAGGGACCCGCTCTGGTGGCCTCAGGAAAGGCCAGTCCCCATGCGAGTTCCTCGGGGGCCTCTCGGGATTCCTCTCCCGTAGATGCCGGGGCCTAAGACCTTGTGTGGAGTCGGGGCCGGAACCTGAGGATTCCTCTCCAGTGCTGACATGGATCTTGGGGTACTTCTGGAGTCTCCCCAGGGGAGTCAGTCCTCGTCTCGAATGCGGGCATGCACTTGCGCTTTCCTCCAGAGCGGTAGCAGCAGTGTCACGCAGTCCGCCGCGTGGATCAAAGGATCTATGGTTTTCCCTCGAGCCTTTCCCACGAGGCTCTCCCACGAGGCTTTCCCACAGGGCTGTCCCACGTGCACACGTGGTGGGAGTCGATCCTCGGCTTGAACGTAAAGGCAGTGCAGGGAAAACAGGTTCCTCTGGAATGGACTGACACATCTGGGGGACTCTTGGAATGGTGGCACGACCCTGGAGTTCCTCTCGCCTTTCCTGTGGAGAGCGCCTCCTCTTGAGATGCGACGGGAACGCCGGGAATTCTTTCCCTACGAAACAGGGAAAGGATCCCTCATCTCGAGCTAGGAGGCGGAAACGGGGCTCCCCTGGATGTGTGCGGGACCCCACGTGCTTCCCCTCGAGTGGAGACGGGTATGTCGGGGAACTTCTTGAGTTGCAGCAAGGGTGTGAAGGACCTTTGGAAGTTCCAGTGGTTAGATGTGATTGGCCTCGAGAAGCCTCAGCGGAAATGGGCCTCATCTCGCCTGGAGGGCAAAACCGCCTGGATTTTCTCGAGTTGCGGCAGGTGCTCTCGACTTACGACGAGGACCTCAGGGACCCGCTCTGGTGGCCTCAGGAAAGGCCAGTCCCCATGCGAGTTCCTCTGGGGATTCCTCTCCCGTCGATGCCGGGGCCTAAGACCTTGTGTGGAGTCGGGGCCGGAACCTGAGGATTCCTCTCCAGTGCTGACATGGATCTTGGGGTACTTCTGGAGTCTCCCCAGGGGAGTCAGTCCTCGTCTCGAATGCGGGCATGCACTTGCGCTTTCCTCCAGAGCGGTAGCAGCAGTGTCACGCAGTCCGCCGCGTGGATCAAAGGATGTTTGGTTTTCCCTCGAGTCTTTCCCACGAGGCTTTCCCACGAGGCTGTCCCACGTGCACACGTGGTGGGAGTCGATCCTCGGCTTGAACGTCAAGGCAGTGCAGGGAAAACAGGTTCCTCTGGAATGGACTGACACATCTGGGGGACTCTTGGAATGGTGGCACGACCCTGGAGTTCCTCTCGCCTTTCCTGTGGAGAGCGCCTCCTCTTGAGATGCGACGGGAACGCCGGGAATTCTTTCCCTACGAAACAGGGAAAGGATCCCTCATCTCGAGCTAGGAGGCGGAAACGGGGCTCCCCTGGATGTGTGCGGGACCCACGTGCTTCCTCTCGAGTGGAGACGGGTATGTCGGGGAACTTCTTGAGTTGCAGCAAGGGTGTGAAGGACCCTTTGGAAGTTCCAGTGGTTAGACGAGATTAGCCTCGAGAAGCCTCAGCGGAAATGGGCCTCATCTCGCCTGGAGGGCAAAACCTCCTGGATTTTCTCGAGTTGCGGCAGGTGCTCTCGACTTACGACGGGGACCTCAGGGACCCGCTCTGGTGGCCTCAGGAAAGGCCAGTCCCCATGCGAGTTCCTCGGGGGCCTCTCGGGATTCCTCTCCCGTAGATGCTGGGGCCTAAGACCTTGTGTGGAGTCGGGGCCGGAACCTGGGCATTCCTCTCCAGTGCTGACATGGATCTTGGGGTACTTCTGGAGTCTCCCCAGGGGAGTCAGTCCTCGTCTCGAATGCGGGCATGCACTTGCGCTTTCCTCGAGAGCGGTAGCAGCAGTGTCACGCAGTCCGCCGCGTTGATCAAAGGATCTATGGTTTTCCCTCGAGTCTTTCCCACGAGGCTTTCCCACCAGGCGTTCCCACAGGGCTGTCCCACGTGCACACGTGGTGGGAGTCGATCCTCGGCTTGAACGTCAAGGCAGTTCAGGGAAAACAGGTTCCTCTGGAATGGACTGACACATCTGGGGGACTCTTGGAATGGTGGCACGACCCTGGAGTTCCTCTCGCCTTTCCTGTGGAGAGCGCCTCCTCTTGAGATACGACGGGAACGCCGGGAATTCTTTCCCTACGAAACAGGGAAAGGATCCCTCATCTCGAGCTAGGAGGCGGAAACGGGGCTCCCCTGGATGTGTGCGGGACCCACGTGCTTCCTCTCGATTGGAGACGGGTATGTCGGGGAACTTCTTGAGTTGCAGCAAGGGTGTGAAGGACCCTTTGGAAGTTCCAGTGGTTAGACGTGATTAGCCTCGAGAAGCCTCAGCGGAAATGGGCCTCATCTCGCCCGGAGGGCAAAACCTCCTGGATTTTCTGGAGTTGCGGCAGGTGCTCTCGACTTACGATGGGGACCTCAGGGACCCGCTCTGGTGGCCTCAGGAAAGGCCAGTCCCCATGCGAGTTCCTCGGGGGCGTCTCGGGATTCCTCTCCCGTCGATGCCGGGGCCTAAGACCTTGTGTGGAGTCGGGGCCGGAACCTGAGGATTCCTCTCCAGTGCTGACATGGATCTTGGGGTACTTCTGGAGTCTCCCCAGGGGAGTCAGTGCTCGTCTCGAATGCGCGCATGCACTTGCGCTTTCCTCGAGAGCGGTAGCAGCAGTGTCACGCAGTCCGCCGCGTGGATCTAAGGATCTATGGTTTCCCTCGAGTCTTTCCCACGAGGCTTTCCCACGAGGCTTTCCCACAGGGCTGTCCCACGTGCACACGTGGTGGGAGTCGATCCTCGGCTTGAACGTCAAGGCAGTGCAGGGAAAACAGGGTCCTCTGGAATGGACTGACACATCTGGGGGACTCTTGGAATCGTGGCACGACCCTGGAGTTCCTCTCGCCTTTCCTGTGGAAAGCGCCTCCTCTTGAGATGCGACAGGAACGCCGGGAATTCTTTCCCTACCAAACAGGGAAAGGATCCCTCATCTCGAGCTAGGAGGCGGAAACGGGGCTCCCCTGGATGTGTGCGGGACACCACGTGCTTCCTCTCGAGTGGAGACGGGTATGTCGGGGAACTTCTTGAGTTGCAGCAAGGGTGTGAAGGACCCTTTGGAAGTTCCAGTGGTTAGACGTGATTAGCCTCGAGAAGCCTCAGCGGAAATGGGCCTCATCTCGCCTGGAGGGCAAAACCTCCGGGATTTTCTCCAGTTGCGGCAGGTGCTCTCGACTTACGACGGGGACCTCAGGGACCCGCTCTGGTGGCCTCAGGAAAGGCCAGTACCCATGCGAGTTCCTCGGAGGCCTCTCGGGATTCCTCTCCGGTCGATGCCGGGGCCTAAGACCTTGTGTGGAGTCGCGGCCGGAACCTGAGGATTCCTCTCCAGTGCTGACATGGATCTTGGGGTACTTCTGGAGTCTCCCCAGGGGAGTCAGTCCTCGTCTCGAATGCGGACATGCACTTGCGCTTTCCTACAGAGCGGTAGCAGCAGTGTCACGCAGTCCGCCGCGTGGATCAAAGGATCTATGGTTTTCCCTCGAGTCTTTCCCACGAGGCTTTCCCACGAGGCTTTCCCACAAGGCTGTCCCACGTGCACACGTGGTGGGAGTCGATCCTCGGCTTGAACGTCAAGGCAGTGCAGGGAAAACAGGTTCCTCTGGAATGGACTGACACATCTGGGGGACTCTTGGAATGGTGGCATGACCCTGGAGTTCCTCTCGCCTTTCCTGTGGAGAGCGCCTCCTCTTGAGATGCGACGGGAACGCCGGGAATTCTTTCCCTACGAAACAGGGAAAGGATCCCTCATCTCGAGCTAGGAGGCGGAAACGGGGCTCCCCTGGATGTGTGCGGGACACCACGTGCTTCCTCTCGAGTGCAGACGGGTATGTCGGGGAACTTCTTGAGTTGCAGCAAGGGTGTGAAGGACCCTTTGGAAGTTCCAGTGGTTAGATGTGATTGGCCTCGAGAAGCCTCAGCGGAAATGGGCCTCATCTCGCCTGGAGGGCAAAACCTCCTGGATTTTCTCGAGTTGCGGCAGGTGCTCTCGACTTACGACGGGGACCTCAGGGAATCGCTCTGGTGGCCTCAGGAAAGGCCAGTCCCCATGCGAGTTCCTTGGGGGCGTCTCGGGATTCCTCTCCCGTTGATGCCTGGGCATAAGACCTTGTGTGGAGTCGGGGCCGGAACCTGAGGATTCCTCTCCAGTGCTGACATGGATCTTGGGGTACTTCTGGAGTCTCCCCAGGGGAGTCAGTCCTCGTGTCGAATGCGGGCATGCACTTGCGCTTTCCTCGAGAGCAGTAGCAGCAGTGTCACGCAGTCCGCCGCGTGGATCAAAGGATCTATGGTTTTCCCTCGAGTCTTTCCCAGGAGGCTTTCCCACGAGGCTTTCCCACAGGGCTGTCCCACGTGCACACGTGGTGGGAGTCGATCCTCGGCTTGAACGTCAAGGCAGTGCAGGGAAAACAGGTTCCTCTGGAATGGACTGACACATCTGGGGGACTCTTGGAATGGTGTCTCGACCCTGGAGTTCCTCTCGCCTTTCCTGTGGAGAGCGTCTCTTCTTGAGATGCGACGGGAACGCCGGGAATTCTTTCCCTACGAAACAGGGAAAGGATCCCTCATCTCGAGCTAGGAGGCGGAAACGGGGCTCCCCTGGATGTGTGCGGGACCCACGTGCTTCCTCTCGAGTGGAGACGGGTATGTCGGGGAACTTCTTGAGTTGCAGCAAGGGTGTGAAGGACCCTTTGGAAGTTCCCGTGGTTAGACGTGATTAGCCTCGAGAAGCCTCAGCGGAAATGGGCCTCATCTCGCCTGGAGGGCAAAACCTCGTGGATTTTCTCGAGTTGCGGCAGGTGCTCTCGACTTACGACGGGGATCTCAGGGACCCGCTCTGGTGGCCTCAGGAAAGGCCAGTCCCCATGCGAGTTCCTCGGGGGCCTCTCGGGATTCCTCTCCCGTCGATGCCGGGGCCTAAGACCTTGTGTGGAGTCGGGGCCGGAACCTGAGGATTCCTCTCCAGTGCTGACATGGATCTTGGGGTACTTCTGGAGTCTCCCCAGGGGAGTCAGTTCTCGTCTCGAATGCGGGCATGCACTTGCGCTTTCCTCCAGAGAGGTAGCAGCAGTGTCACGCAGTCTGCCGCGTGGATCAAAGGATCTATGGTTTTCCCTCGAGTCTTTCCCATGAGGCTTTCCCACGAGGCTTTCCCACAGGGCTGTCCCAGGTGCACACGTGGTGGGAGTCGATCCTCGGCTTGAACGTCAAGGCAGTGCAGGGAAAACAGGTTCCTCTGGAATGGACTGACACATCTGGGGGACTCTTGGAATGGTGTCACGACCCTGGAGTTCATCTCGCATTTCCTGTGGAGAGCGCCTCCTCTTGAAATGCGACGGGAACGCCGGGAAATCTTTCCCTACGAAACAGGGAAAGGATCCCTCATCTCGAGCTAGGAGGCGGAAACGGGGCTCCCCTGGATGTGTGCGGGACCCCACGTGCTTCCTCTCGAGTGGAGACGGGTATGTCGGGGAACTTCTTGAGTTGCAGCAATGGTGTGAAGGACCCTTTGTAAGTTCCAGTGGTTAGATGTGATTGGCCTCGAGAAGCCTCAGCGGAAATGGGCCTCATCTCGCCTGGAGGGCAAAACCGCCTGGATTTTCTCGAGTTGCGGCAGGTGCTCTCGACTTACGACGGGGACCTCAGGGACCCGCTCTGGTGGCCTCAGGAAAGGCCAGTCCCCATGCGAGTTCCTCTGGGGATTCCTCTCCCGTCGATGCCGGGGCCTAAGACCTTGTGTGGAGTCGGGGCCGGAACCTGAGGATTCCTCTCCAGTGCTGACATGGATCTTGGGGTACTTCTGGAGTCTCCCCAGGGGAGTCAGTCCTCGTCTCGAATGCGGGCATGCACTTGCCCTTTCCTCCAGAGCGGTAGCAGCAGTGTCACGCAGTCCGCCGCGTGGATCAAAGGATGTTTGGTTTTCCCTCGAGTCTTTCCCACGAGGCTTTCCCACGAGGCTGTCCCACGTGCACACGTGGTGGGAGTCGATCCTCGGCTTGAACGTCAAGGCAGTGCAGGGAAAACAGGTTCCTCTGGAATGGACTGACACATCTGGGGGACTCTTGGAATGGTGGCACGACCCTGGAGTTCCTCTCGCCTTTCCTGTGGAGAGCGCCTCCTCTTGAGATGCGACGGGAACGCCGGGAATTCTTTCCCTACGAAACAGGGAAAGGATCCCTCATCTCGAGCTAGGAGGCGGAAACGGGGCTCCCCTGGATGTGTGCGGGACCCACGTGCTTCCTCTCGAGTGGAGACGGGTATGTCGGGGAACTTCTTGAGTTGCAGCAAGGGTGTGAGGGACCCTTTGGAAGTTTCAGTGGTTAGACGAGATTAGCCTCGAGAAGCCTCAGCGGAAATGGGCCTCATCTCGCCTGGAGGGCAAAACCTCCTGGATTTTCACGAGTTGCGGCAGGTGCTCTCGACTTAAGACGGGGACCTCAGGGACCCGCTCTGGTGGCCTCAGGAAAGGCCCGTCCCCATGCGAGTTCCTCGGGGGCCTCTCGGGATTCCTCTCCCGTAGATGCCAGGGCCTAAGACCTTGTGTGGAGTCGGGGCCGGAACCTGGGCATTCCTCTCCAGTGCTGACATGGATCTTGGGGTACTTCTGGAGTCTCCCCAGGGGAGTCAGTCCTCGTCTCGAATGCGGGCATGCACTTGCGCTTTCCTCGAGAGCGGTAGCAGCAGTGTCACGCAGTCCGCCGCGTTGATCAAAGGATCTATGGTTTTCCCTCGAGTCTTTCCCACGAGGCTTTCCCACGAGGCGTTCCCACAGGGCTGTCCCACGTGCACACGTGGTGGGAGTCGATCCTCGGCTTGAACGTCAAGGCAGTGCAGGGAAAACAGGTTCCTCTGGAATGGACTGACACATCTGGGGGACTCTTGGAATGGTGGCACGACCCTGGAGTTCCTCTCGCCTTTCCTGTGGAGAGCGCCTCCTCTTGAGATACGACGGGAACGCCGGGAATTCTTTCCCTACGAAACAGGGAAAGGATCCCTCATCTCGAGCTAGGAGGCGGAAACGGGGCTCCCCTGGATGTGTGCGGGACCCACGTGCTTCCTCTCGATTGGAGACGGGTATGTCGGGGAACTTCTTGAGTTGCAGCAAGGGTGTGAAGGACCCTTTGGAAGTTCCAGTGGTTAGACGTGATTAGCCTCGAGAAGCCTCAGCGGAAATGGGCCTCATCTCGCCCGGAGGGCAAAACCTCCTGGATTTTCTGGAGTTGCGGCAGGTGCTCTCGACTTACGATGGGGACCTCAGGGACCCGCTCTGGTGGCCTCAGGAAAGGCCAGTCCCCATGCGAGTTCCTCGGGGGCGTCTCGGGATTCCTCTCCCGTCGATGCCGGGGCCTAAGACCTTGTGTGGAGTCGGGGCCGGAACCTGAGGATTCCTCTCCAGTGCTGACATGGATCTTGGGGTACTTCTGGAGTCTCCCCAGGGGAGTCAGTCCTCGTCTCGAATGCGGGCATGCACTTGCGCTTTCCTCCAGAGCGGTAGCAGCAGTGTCACGCAGTCCGCCGCGTGGATCAAAGGATCTATGGTTTTCCCTCGAGTCTTTCCCACGAGGCTTTCCCACGAGGCTTTCCCACAGGGCTGTCCCAGGTGCACACGTGGTGGGAGTCGATCCTCGGCTTGAACGTCAAGGCAGTGCAGGGAAAACAGGGTCCTCTGGAATGGACTGACACATCTGGGGGACTCTTGGAATCGTGGCACGACCCTGGAGTTCCTCTCGCCTTTCCTGTGGAGAGCGCCTCCTCTTGAGATGCGACGGGAACGCCGGGAATTCTTTCCCTACGAAACAGGGAAAGGATCCCTCATCTCGAGCTAGGAGGCGGAAACGGGGCTCCCCTGGATGTGTGCGGGACCCACGTGCTTCCTCTCGAGTGGAGACGGGTATGTCGGGGAACTTCTTGAGTTGCAGCAAGGGTGTGAAGGACCCTTTGGAAGTTTCAGTGGTTAGACGTGATTAGCCTCGAGAAGCCTCAGCGGAAATGGGCCTCATCTCGCCTGGAGGGCAAAACCTCCTGGATTTTCTCGAGTTGCGGCAGGTGCTCTCGAATTACGACGGGGACCTCAGGGACCCGCTCTGGTGGCCTCAGGAAAGGCCAGTCCCCATGCGAGTTCCTCGGGGTCCTCTCGGGATTCCTCTCCCATCGATGCCGGGGCCTAAGACCTTGTGTGGAGTCGGGGCCGGAACCTGAGGATTCCTCTCCAGTGCTGACATGGATCTTGGGGTACTTCTGGAGTCTCCCCAGGGGAGTCAGTCCTCGTCTCGAATGTGGACATGCATTGTGCTTTCCTCCAGAGCGGTAGCAGCAGTGTCACGCAGTCCGCCGCGTGGATCAAAGGATCTATGGTTTTCCCTTGAGTCTTTCCCACGAGGCTTTCCCACGAGGCTTTCCCACAGGGCTGTCCCACGCGCACACGTGGTGGGAGTCGATCCTCGGCTTGAACGTCAAGGCAGTGCAGGGAAAACAGGTTCCTCTGGAATGGACTGACACATCTGGGGGACTCTTGAAATGGTGGCACGACCCTGGAGTTCCTCTCGCCTTTCCTGTGGAGAGCGCCTCCTCTTGAGATGCGACGGGAACGCAGGGAATTCTTTCCCTACGAAACATGGAAAGGATCCCTCATCTCGAGCTAGGAGGCGGAAACGGGGCTCCCCTGGATGTGTGCGGGACACCACGTGCTTCCTCTCGAGTGGAGACGGGTATGTCGGGGAACTTCATGAGTTGCAGCAAGGGTGTGAAGGACCCTTTGGAAGTTCCAGTGGTTAGATGTGATTGGCCTCGAGAAGCCTCAGCGGAAATGGGCCTCATCTCGCCTGGAGGGCAAAACCTCCTGGATTTTCTCGAGTTGCGGCAGGTGCTCTCGACTTACGACGGGGACCTCAGGGACCCGCTCTGGTGGCCTCAGGAAGGGCCAGTCCCCATGCGAATTCCTCGGGGGCCTCTCGGGATTCCTCTCCCGTCGATGCCGGGGCCTAAGACCTTGGGTGGAGTCGGGGCCGGAACCTGAGGATTCCTCTCCAGTGCTGACATGGATCTTGGGGTACTTCTGGAGTCTCCCCAGGGGAGTCAGTCCTCGTCTCGAATGCGGGCATGCACTTGCGCTTTCCTCCAGAGCGGTAGCAGCACTGTCACGCAGTCGGCCGCGTGGATCAAAGGATCTATGGTTTTCCCTCGAGTCTTTCCCACGAGGCTTTCCCACGAGGCTTTCCCACAGGGCTGTCCCACGTGCACACGTGGTGGGAGTCGATCCTCGGCTTGAACGTCAAGGCAGTGCAGGGAAAACAGGTTCCTCTGGAATGGACTGACACATCTGGGAGACTCTTGGAATGGTGTCACGACCCTGGAGTTCCTCTCGCCTTTCCTCTGGAGAGCGCCTCCTCTTGAGATGCGACGGGAACGCCGGGAATTCTTTACCTACGAAACAGGGAAAGGATCCCTCATCTCGAGCTAGGAGGCGGAAACGGGGCTCCCCTGGATGTGTGCGGCACACCACGTGCTTCCTCTCGAGTGCAGACGGGTATGTCGGGGAACTTCTTGAGTTGCAGCAAGGGTGTGAAGGACCCTTTGAAGTTCCATTGGTTAGATGTGATTGGCCTCGAGAAGCCTCAGCGGAAATGGGCCTCATCTCGCCTGGAGGGCAAAACCTCCTGGATTTTCTCGAGTTGCTGCAGGTGCTCTGGACTTACGACGGGGACCTCAGGGACCCGCTCTGGTGGCCTCTGGAAGGGCCAGTCCCCATGCGAGTTCCTCGGGGGCGTCTCGGGATTCCTCTCCCTTCGATGCCGGGGCCTAAGACCTTGTGTGGAGTCGGGGCCGGAACCTGAGGATTCCTCTCCAGTGCTGACATGGATCTTGGGGTACTTCTGGAGTCTCCCCAGGGGAGTCAGTCCTCGTCTCGAATGCGCGCATGCACTTGCGCTTTCCTCCAGAGCGGTAGCAGCAGTGTCACGCAGTCCGCCGCGTGGATCAAAGGATCTATGGTTTTCCCTCGAGTCTTTCCCACGAGGCTTTCCCACGAGGCTTTCCCACAGGGCTGTCCCACGTGCACACGTGGTGGGAGTCGATCCTCGGCTTGAACGTCAAGGCAGTGCAGGGAAAACAGGTTCCTCTGGAATGGACTGACACATCTGGGGGACTCTTGGAATGGTGGCACGACCCTGGAGTTCCTCTCGCCTTTCCTGTGGAAAGCGCCTCCTCTTGAGATGCGACAGGAACGCAGGGAATTCTTTCCCTACGAAACAGGGAAAGGATCCCTCATCTCGAGCTAGGAGGCGGAAACGGGGCTCCCCTGGATGTGTGCGGGACACCACGTGCTTCCTCTCGAGTGGAGACGGGTATGTCGGGGAACTTCTTGAGTTGCAGCAAGGGTGTGAAGGACCCTTTGGAAGTTCCAGTGGTTAGACGTGATTAGCCTCGAGAAGCCTCAGCGGAAATGGGCCTCATCTCGCCTGGAGGGCAAAACCTCGTGGATTTTCTCGAGTTGCGGCAGGTGCTCTCGACTTACGACGGGGACCTCAGGGACCCGCTCTGGTGGCCTCAGGAAAGGCCAGTACCCATGCGAGTTCCTCGGGGGCCTCTCGGGATTCCTCTCCGGTCGATGCCGGGGCCTAAGACCTTGTGTGGAGTCGCGGCCGGAACCTGAGGATTCCTCTCCAGTGCTGACATGGATCTTGGGGTACTTCTGGAGTCTCCCCAGGGGAGTCAGTCCTCGTCTCGAATGCGGACATGCACTTGCGCTTTCCTACAGAGCGGTAGCAGCAGTGTCACGCAGTCCGCCGCGTGGATCAAAGGATCTATGGTTTTCCCTCGAGTCTTTCCCACGAGGCTTTCCCACGAGGCTTTCCCACAGGGCTGTCCCACGTGCACACGTGGTGGGAGTCGATCCTCGGCTTGAACGTCAAGGCAGTGCAGGGAAAACAGGTTCCTCTGGAATGGACTGACACATCTGGGGGACTCTTGGAATGGTGGCATGACCCTGGAGTTCCTCTCGCCTTTCCTGTGGAGAGCGCCTCCTCTTGAGATGCGACGGGAACGCCGGGAATTCTTTCCCTACGAAACAGGGAAAGGATCCCTCATCTCGAGCTAGGAGGCGGAAACGGGGCTCCCCTGGATGTGTGCGGGACACCACGTGCTTCCTCTCGAGTGCAGACGGGTATGTCGGGGAACTTCTTGAGTTGCAGCAAGGGTGTGAAGGACCCTTTTGAAGTTCCAGTGGTTAGATGTGATTGGCCTCGAGAAGCCTCAGCGGAAATGGGCCTCATCTCGCCTGGAGGGCAAAACCTCCTGGATTTTCTCGAGTTGCGGCAGGTGCTCTCGACTTACGACGGGGACCTCAGGGAATCGCTCTGGTGGCCTCAGGAAAGGCCAGTCCCCATGCGAGTTCCTTGGGGGCGTCTCGGGATTCCTCTCCCGTCGATGCCTGGGCATAAGACCTTGTGTGGAGTCGGGGCCGGAACCTGAGGATTCCTCTCCAGTGCTGACATGGATCTTGGGGTACTTCTGGAGTCTCCCCAGGGGAGTCAGTCCTCGTCTCGAATGCGGGCATGCACTTGCGCTTTCCTCCAGAGCGGTAGCAGCAGTGTCACGCAGTCCGCCGCGTGGATCAAAGGATCTATGGTTTTCCCTCGAGTCTTTCCCAGGAGGCTTTCCCACGAGGCTTTCCCACAGGGCTGTCCCACGTGCACACGTGGTGGGAGTCGATCCTCGGCTTGAACGTCAAGGCAGTGCAGGGAAAACAGGTTCCTCTGGAATGGACTGACACATCTGGGGGACTCTTGGAATGGTGTCTCGACCCTGGAGTTAATCTCGCCTTTCCTGTGGAGAGCGTCTCCTCTTGAGATGCGACGGGAACGCCGGGAATTCTTTCCCTACGAAACAGGGAAAGGATCCCTCATCTCGAGCTAGGAGGCGGAAACGGGGCTCCCCTGGATGTGTGCGGGACCCACGTGCTTCCTCTCGAGTGGAGACGGGTATGTCGGGGAACTTCTTGAGTTGCAGCAAGGGTGTGAAGGACCCTTTGGAAATTCCAGTGGTTAGACGTGATTAGCCTCGAGAAGCCTCAGCGGAAATGGGCCTCATCTCGCCTGGAGGGCAAAACCTCGTGGATTTTCTCGAGTTGCGGCAGGTGCTCTCGACTTACGACGGGGACCTCAGGGACCCGCTCTGGTGGCCTCAGGAAAGGCCAGTCCCCATGCGAGTTCCTCGGGGGCCTCTCGGGATTCCTCTCCCGTCGATGCCGCAGCCTAAGACCTTGTGTGGAGTCGGGGCCGGAACCTGAGGATTCCTCTCCAGTGCTGACATGGATCTTGGGGTACTTCTGGAGTCTCCCCAGGGGAGTCAGTCCTCGTCTCGAATGCGGGCATGCACTTGCGCTTTCCTCCAGAGCGGTAGCAGCAGTGTCACGCAGTCCCCCGCGTGGAGCAAAGGATCTATGGTTTTCCCTCGAGTCTTTCCCACGAGGCTTTCCCACGAGGCTTTCCCACAGGGCTGTCCCACGTGCACACGTGGTGGGAGTCGATCCTCGGCTTGAACGTCAAGGCAGTGCAGGGAAAACAGGTTCCTCTGGAATGGACTGACACATCTGGGGGACTCTTGGAATGGTGGCACGACCCTGGAGTTCCTGTCGCGTTTCCTGTGGAGAGCGCCTCCTCTTGAGATGCGACGGGAACGCCGGGAATTCTTTCCCTACGAAACAGGGAAAGGATCCCTCATCTCGAGCTAGGAGGCGGAAACGGGGCTCCCCTGGATGTGTGCGGGACACCACGTGCTTCCTCTCGAGTGCAGACGGGTATGTCGGGGAACTTCTTGAGTTGCAGCAAGGGTGTGAAGGACCCTTTGGAAGTTCCAGTGGTTAGACGTGATTAGCCTCGAGAAGCCTCAGCGGAAATGGGCCTCATCTCGCCTGGAGAGCAAAACCTCGTGGATTTTCTCGAGTTGCGGCAGGTGCTCTCGACTTACGACGGGGACCTCAGGGACCCGCTCTGGTGGCCTCAGGAAAGGCCAGTACCCATGCGAGTTCCTCGGGGGCCTCTCGGGATTCCTCTCCGGTCGATGCCGGGGCCTAAGACCTTGTGTGGAGTCGCGGCCGGAACCTGAGGATTCCTCTCCAGTGCTGACATGGATCTTGGGGTACTTCTGGAGTCTCCCCAGGGGAGTCAGTCCTCGTCTCGAATGCGGGCATGCACTTGCGCTTTCCTCGAGAGCGGTAGCAGCAGTGTCACGCAGTCCGCCGCGTTGATCAAAGGATCTATGGTTTTCCCTCGAGTCTTTCCCACGAGGCTTTCCCACGAGGCGTTCCCACAGGGCTGTCCCACGTGCACACGTGGTGGGAGTCGATCCTCGGCTTGAACGTCAAGGCAGTGCAGGGAAAACAGGTTCCTCTGGAATGGACTGACACATCTGGGGGACTCTTGGAATGGTGGCACGACCCTGGAGTTCCTCTCGCCTTTCCTGTGGAGAGCGCCTCCTCTTGAGATGCGACGGGAACGCCGTGAATTCTTTCCCTACGAAACAGGGAAAGGATCCCTCATCTCGAGCTAGGAGGCGGAAACGGGGCTCCCCTGGATGTGTGCGGGACCCACGTGCTTCCTCTCGATTGGAGACGGGTATGTCGGGGAACTTCTTGAGTTGCAGCAAGGGTGTGAAGGACCCTTTGGAAGTTCCAGTGGTTAGACGTGATTAGCCTCGAGAAGCCTCAGCGGAAATGGGCCTCATCTCGCCCGGAGGGCAAAACCTCCTGGATTTTCTGGAGCTGCGGCAGGTGCTCTCGACTTACGATGGGGACCTCAGGGACCCGCTCTGGTGGCCTCAGGAAAGGCCAGTCCCCATGCGAGTTCCTCGGGGGCGTCTCGGGATTCCTCTCCCGTCGATGCCGGGGCCTAAGACCTTGTGTGGAGTCGGGGCCGGAACCTGAGGATTCCTCTCCAGTGCTGACATGGATCTTGGGGTACTTCTGGAGTCTCCCCAGGGGAGTCAGTCCTCGTCTCGAATGCGGGCATGCACTTGCGCTTTCCTCCAGAGCGGTAGCAGCAGTGTCACGCAGTCCGCCGCGTGGATCAAAGGATCTATGGTTTTCCCTCGAGTCTTTCCCACGAGGCTTTCCCACGAGGCTTTCCCACAGGGCTGTCCCAGGTGCACACGTGGTGGGAGTCGATCCTCGGCTTGAACGTCAAGGCAGTGCAGGGAAAACAGGGTCCTCTGGAATGGACTGACACATCTGGGGAACTCTTGGAATCGTGGCACGACCCTGGAGTTCCTCTCGCCTTTCCTGTGGAGAGCGCCTCCTCTTGAGATGCGACGGGAACGCCGGGAATTCTTTCCCTACGAAACAGGGAAAGGATCCCTCATCTCGAGCTAGGAGGCGGAAACGGGGCTCCCCTGGATGTGTGCGGGACCCACGTGCTTCCTCTCGAGTGGAGACGGGTATGTCGGGGAACTTCTTGAGTTGCAGCAAGGGTGTGAAGGACCCTTTGGAAGTTTCAGTGGTTAGACGTGATTAGCCTCGAGAAGCCTCAGCGGAAATGGGCCTCATCTCGCCTGGAGGGCAAAACCTCCTGGATTTTCTCGAGTTGCGGCAGGTGCTCACGACTTACGACGGGGACCTCAGGGACCCGCTCTGGTGGCCTCAGGAAAGGCCAGTCCCCATGCGAGTTCCTCGGGGTCCTCTCGGGATTCCTCTCCCATCGATGCCGGGGCCTAAGACCTTGTGTGGAGTCGGGGCCGGAACCTGAGGATTCCTCTCCAGTGCTGACATGGATCTTGGGGTACTTCTGGAGTCTCCCCAGGGGAGTCAGTCCTCGTCTCGAATGCGGACATGCATTGTGCTTTCCTCCAGAGCGGTAGCAGCAGTGTTACGCAGTCGGCCGCGTGGATCAAAGGATCTATGGTTTTCCCTTGAGTCTTTCCCACGAGGCTTTCCCACGAGGCTTTCCCACAGGGCTGTCCCACGCGCACACGTGGTGGGAGTCGATCCTCGGCTTGAACGTCAAGGCAGTGCAGGGAAAACAGGTTCCTCTGGAATGGACTGACACATCTGGGGGACTCTTGGAATGGTGGCACGACCCTGGAGTTCCTCTCGCCTTTCCTGTGGAGAGCGCCTCCTCTTGAGATGCGACGGGAACGCAGGGAATTCTTTCCCTACGAAACAGGGAAAGGATCCCTCATCTCGAGCTAGGAGGCGGAAACGGGGCTCCCCTGGATGTGTGCGGGACACCACGTGCTTCCTCTCGAGTGGAGACGGGTATGTCGGGGAACTTCTTGAGTTGCAGCAAGGGTGTGAAGGACCCTTTGGAAGTTCCAGTGGTTAGATGTGATTGGCCTCGAGAAGCCTCAGCGGAAATGGGCCTCATCTCGCCTGGAGGGCAAAACCTCCTGGATTTTCTCGAGTTGCGGCAGGTGCTCTCGACTTACGACGGGGACCTCAGGGACCCGCTCTGGTGGCCTCAGGAAGGGCCAGTCCCCATGCGAGTTCCTCGGGGGCCTCTCGGGATTCCTCTCCCGTCGATGCCGGGGCCTAAGACCTTGGGTGTAGTCGGGGCCGGAACCTGAGTATTCCTCTCCAGTGCTGACATGGATCTTGGGGTACTTCTGGAGTCTCCCCAGGGGAGTCAGTCCTCGTCTCGAATGCGGGCATGCACTTGCGCTGTCCTCCAGAGCGGTAGCAGCACTGTCACGCAGTCGGCCGCGTGGATCAAAGGATCTATGGTTTTCCCTCGAGTCTTTCCCACGAGGCTTTTCCACGAGGCTTTCCCACAGGGCTGTCCCACGTGCACACGTGGTGGGAGTCGATCCTCGGCTTGAACGTCAAGGCAGTGCAGGGAAAACAGGTTCCTCTGGAATGGACTGACACATCTGGGAGACTCTTGGAATGGTGTCACGACCCTGGAGTTCCTCTCGCCTTTCCTCTGGAGAGCGCCTCCTCTTGAGATGCGACGGGAACGCCGGGAATTCTTTCCCTACGAAACAGGGAAAGGATCCCTCATCTCGAGCTAGGAGGCGGAAACGGGGCTCCCCTGGATGTGTGCGGCACACCACGTGCTTCCTCTCGAGTGCAGACGGGTATGTCGGGGAACTTCTTGAGTTGCAGCTAGGGTGTGAAGGACCCTTTGAAGTTCCAGTGGTTAGATGTGATTGGCCTCGAGAAGCCTCAGCGGAAATGGGCCTCATCTCGCCTGGAGGGCAAAACCTCCTGGATTTTCTCGAGTTGCTGCAGGTGCTCTGGACTTACGACGGGGACCTCAGGGACCCGCTCTGGTGGCCTCTGGAAGGGCCAGTCCCCATGCGAGTTCCTCGGGGGCGTCTCGGGATTCCTCTCCCGTCGATGCCGGGGCCTAAGACCTTGTGTGGAGTCGGGGCCGGAACCTGAGGATTCCTCTCCAGTGCTGACATGGATCTTGGGGTACTTCTGGAGTCTCCCCAGGGGAGTCAGTCCTCGTCTCGAATGCGCGCATGCACTTGCGCTTTCCTCGAGAGCGGTAGCAGCAGTGTCACGCAGTCCGCTGCGTGGATCAAAGGATCTATGGTTTTCCCTCGAGTCTTTCCCACGAGGCTTTCCCACGAGGCTTTCCCACAGGGCTGTCCCACGTGCACACGTGGTGGGAGTCGATCCTCGGCTTGAACGTCAAGGCAGTGCAGGGAAAACAGGTTCCTCTGGAATGGACTGACACATCTGGGGGACTCTTGGAATGGTGGCACGACCCTGGAGTTCCTCTCGCCTTTCCTGTGGAAAGCGCCTCCTCTTGAGATGCGACAGGAACGCCGGGAATTCTTTCCCTACGAAACAGGGAAAGGATCCCTCATCTCGAGCTAGGAGGCGGAAACGGGGCTCCCCTGGATGTGTGCGGGACACCACGTGTTTCCTCTCGAGTGGAGACGGGTATGTCGGGGAACTTCTTGAGTTGCAGCAAGGGTGTGAAGGACCCTTTGGAAGTTCCAGTGGTTAGACGTGATTAGCCTCGAGAAGCCTCAGCGGAAATGGGCCTCATCTCGCCTGGAGGGCAAAACCTCGTGGATTTTCTCGAGTTGCGGCAGGTGCTCTCGACTTACGACGGGGACCTCAGGGACCCGCTCTGGTGGCCTCAGGAAAGGCCAGTACCCATGCGAGTTCCTCGGGGGCCTCTCGGGATTCCTCTCCGGTCGATGCCGGGGCCTAAGACCTTGTGTGGAGTCGCGGCCGGATCCTGAGGATTCCTCTCCAGTGCTGACATGGATCTTGGGGTACTTCTGGAGTCTCCCCAGGGGAGTCAGTCCTCGTCTCGAATGCGGACATGCACTTGCGCTTTCCTACAGAGCGGTAGCAGCAGTGTCACGAAGTCCGCCGCGTGGATCAAAGGATCTATGGTTTTCCCTCGAGTCTTTCCCACGAGGCTTTCCCACGAGGCTTTCCCACAGGGCTGTCCCACGTGCACACGTGGTGGGAGTCGATCCTCGGCTTGAACGTCAAGGCAGTGCAGGGAAAACAGGTTCCTCTGGAATGGACTGACACATCTGGGGGACTCTTGGAATGGTGGCATGACCCTGGAGTTCCTCTCGCCTTTCCTGTGGAGAGCGCCTCCTCTTGAGATGCGACGGGAACGCCGGGAATTCTTTCCCTACGAAACAGGGAAAGGATCCCTCATCTCGAGCTAGGAGGCGGAAACGGGGCTCCCCTGGATGTGTGCGGGACACCACGTGCTTCCTCTCGAGTGCAGACGGGTATGTCGGGGAACTTCTTGAGTTGCAGCAATGGTGTGAAGGACCCTTTGGAAGTTCCAGTGGTTAGATGTGATTGGCCTCGAGAAGCCTCAGCGGAAATGGGCCTCATCTCGCCTGGAGGGCAAAACCTCCTGGATTTTCTCGAGTTGCGGCAGGTGCTCTCGACTTACGACGGGGACCTCAGGGAATCGCTCTGGTGGCCTCAGGAAAGGCCAGTCCCCATGCGAGTTCCTTGGGGGCGTCTCGGGATTCCTCTCCCGTCGATGCCTGGGAATAAGACCTTGTGTGGAGTCGGGGCCGGAACCTGAGGATTCCTCTCCAGTGCTGACATGGATCTTGGGGTACTTCTGGAGTCTCCCCAGGGGAGTCAGTCCTCGTCTCGAATGCGGGCATGCACTTGCGCTTTCCTCGAGAGCGGTAGCAGCAGTGTCACGCAGTCCGCCGCGTGGATCAAAGGATCTATGGTTTTCCCTCGAGTCTTTCCCAGGAGGCTTTCCCACGAGGCTTTCCCACAGGGCTGTCCCACGTGCACACGTGGTGGGAGTCGATCCTCGGCTTGAACGTCAAGGCAGTGCAGGGAAAACAGGTTCCTCTGGAATGGACTGACACATCTGGGGGACTCTTGGAATGGTGTCTCGACCCTGGAGTTCCTCTCGCCTTTCCTGTGGAGAGCGTCTCCTCTTGAGATGCGACGGGAACGCCGGGAATTCTTTCCCTACGAAACAGGGAAAGGATCCCTCATCTCGAGCTAGGAGGTGGAAACAGGGCTCCCCTGGATGTGTGCGGGACCCACGTGCTTCCTCTCGAGTGGAGACGGGTATGTCGGGGAACTTCTTGAGTTGCAGCAAGGGTGTGAAGGACCCTTTGGAAGTTCCAGTGGTTAGACGTGATTAGCCTCGAGAAGCCTCAGCGGAAATGGGCCTCATCTCGCCTGGAGGGCAAAACCTCGTGGATTTTCTCGAGTTGCGGCAGGTGCTCTCGACTTACGACGGGGACCTCAGGGACCCGCTCTGGTGGCCTCAGGAAAGGCCAGTCCCCATGCGAGTTCCTCGGGGGCCTCTCGGGATTCCTCTCCCGTCGATGCCGCGGCCTAAGACCTTGTGTGGAGTCGGGGCCGGAACCTGAGGATTCCTCTCCAGTGCTGACATGGATCTTGGGGTACTTCTGTAGTCTCCCCAGGGGAGTCAGTCCTCGTCTCGAATGCGGGCATGCACTTGCGCTTTCCTCCAGAGAGGTAGCAGCAGTGTCACGCAGTCTGCCGCGTGGATCAAAGGATCTATGGTTTTCCCTCGAGTCTTTCCCACGAGGCTTTCCCACGAGGCTTTCCCACAGGGCTGTCCCAGGTGCACACGTGGTGGGAGTCGATCCTCGGCTTGAACGTCAAGGCAGTGCAGGGAAAACAGGTTCCTCTGGAATGGACTGACACATCTGGGGGACTCTTGGAATGGTGTCACGACCCTGGAGTTCATCTCGCATTTCCTGTGGAGAGCGCCTCCTCTTGAAATGCGACGGGAACGCCGGGAATTCTTTCCCTACGAAACAGGGAAAGGATCCCTCATCTCGAGCTAGGAGGCGGAAACGGGGCTCCCCTGGATGTGTGCGGGACCCCACGTGCTTCCTCTCGAGTGGAGACGGGTATGTCGGGGAACTTCTTGAGTTGCAGCAATGGTGTGAAGGACCCTTTGTAAGTTCCAGTGGTTAGATGTGATTGGCCTCGAGAAGCCTCAGCAGAAATGGGCCTCATCTCGCCTGGAGGGCAAAACCTCCTGGATTTTCTCGAGTTGCGGCAGGTGCTCTCGACTCTCGACGGGGACCTCAGGGAACCGCTCTGGTGGCCTCAGGAAAGGCCAGTCCCCATGCGAGTTCCTCGGGGGCCTCTCGGGATTCCTCTCCCGTCGATGCCGGGGCCTAAGACCTTGTGTGGAGTCGGGGCCGGAACCTGAGGATTCCTCTCCAGTGCTGACATGGATCTTGGGGTACTTCTGGAGTCTCCCCAGGGGAGTCAGTCCTCGTCTCGAATGAGGGCATGCACTTGCGCTTTCCTCCAGAGCGGTAGCAGCAGTGTCACGCAGTCCGCCTCGTGGATCAAAGGATCTATGGTTTTCCCTCGAGTCTTTCCCACGAGGCTTTCCCACGAGGCTTTCCCACAGGGCTGTCCCACGTGCACACGTGGTGGGAGTCGATCCTCGGCTTGAACGTCAAGGCAGTGCAGGGAAAACAGGTTCCTCTGGAATGGACTGACACATCTGGGGGACTCTTGGAATGGTGGCACGACCCTGGAGTTCCTGTCGCCTTTCCTGTGGAGAGCGCCTCCTCTTGAGATGCGACGGGAACGCAGGGAATTCTTTCCCTACGAAACAGGGAAAGGATCCCTCATCTCGAGCTAGGAGGCGGAAACGGGGCTCCCCTGGATGTGTGCGGGACACCACGTGCTTCCTCTCGAGTGCAGACGGGTATGTCGGGGAACTTCTTGAGTTGCAGCAAGGGTGTGAAGGACCCTTTGGAAGTTCCAGTGGTTAGACGTGATTAGCCTCGAGAAGCCTCAGCGGAAATGGGCCTCATCTCGCCTGGAGAGCAAAACCTCGTGGATTTTCTCGAGTTGCGGCAGGTGCTCTCGACTTACGACGGGGACCTCAGGGACCCGCTCTGGTGGCCTCAGGAAAGGCCAGTCCCCATGCGAGTTCCTCGGGGGCCTCTCGGGAGTCCTCTCCGGTCGATGCCGGGGCCTAAGACCTTGTGTGGAGTCGTGGCCGGAACCTGAGGATTCCTCTCCAGTGCTGACATGGATCTTGGGGTACTTCTGGAGTCTCCCCAGGGGAGTCAGTCCTCGTCTCGAATGCGGACATGCACTTGCGCTTTCCTACAGAGCGGTAGCAGCAGTGTCACGCAGTCCGCCGCGTGGATCAAAGGATCTATGGTTTTCCCTCGAGTCTTTCCCACGAGGCTTTCCCACGAGGCTTTCCCACAGGGCTGTCCCACGTGCACACGTGGTGGGAGTCGATCCTCGGCTTGAACGTCAAGGCAGTGCAGGGAAAACAGGTTCCTCTGGAATGGACTGACACATCTGGGGGACTCTAGGAATGGTGTCTCGACCCTGGAGTTCCTCTCGCCTTTCCTGTGGAGAGCGTCTCCTCTTGAGATGCGACGGGAACGCCGGGAATTCTTTCCCTACGAAACAGGGAAAGGATCCCTCATCTCGAGCTAGGAGGCGGAAACGGGGCTCCCCTGGATGTGTGCGGGACCACGTGCTTCCTCTCGAGTGGAGACGGGTATGTCGGGGAACTTCTTGAGTTGCAGCAAGGGTGTGAAGGACCCTTTGGAAGTTCCAGTGGTTAGACGTGATTAGCCTCGAGAAGCCTCATTGGAAATGGGCCTCATCTCGCCTGGAGGGCAAAACCTCGTGGATTTTCTCGAGTTGCGGCAGGTGCTCTCGACTTACGTCGGGGACCTCAGGGACCCGCTTTGGTGGCCTCAGGAAAGGCCAGTCCCCATGCGAGTTCCTCGGGGGCCTCTCGGGATTCCTCTCCCGTCGATGCCGCGGCCTAAGACCTTGTGTGGAGTCGCGGCCGGAACCTGAGGATTCCTCTCCAGTGCTGACATGGATCTTGGGGTACTTCTGGAGTCTCCCCAGGGGAGTCAGTCCTCGTCTCGAATGCGGGCATGCACTTGCGCTTTCCTCCAGAGCGGTAGCAGCAGTGTCACGCAGTCCGCCGTGTGGATCAAAGGATCTATGTTTTTCCCTCGAGTCTTTCCCACGAGGCTTTCCCACGAGGCTTTCCCACAGGGCTGTCCCACGTGCACACGTGGTGGGACTCGATCCTCGGCTTGAACGTCAAGGCAGTGCAGGGAAAACAGGGTCCTCTGGAATGGACTGACACATCTGGGGGACTCTTGGAATGGTGGCACGACCCTGGAGTTCCTCTCGCCTTTCCTGTGGAGAGCGCCTCCTCTTGAGATACGACGGGAACGCCGGGAATTCTTTCCCTACGAAACAGGGAAAGGATCCCTCATCTCGAGCTAGGAGGCGGATACGGGGCTCCCCTGAATGTGTGCGGGACCCACGTGCTTCCTCTCGAGTGGAGACGGGTATGTCGGGGAACTTCTTGAGTTGCAGCAAGGGTGTGAAGGACCCTTTGGAAGTTCCAGTGGTTAGACGTGATTAGCCTCGAGAAGCCTCAGCGGAAATGGGCCTCATCTCGCCGGGAGGGCAAAACCTCCTGGATTTTCTCGAGTTGCGGCAGGTGCTCTCGACTTACGACGGGGACCTCAGGGACCCGCTCTGGTGGCCTCAGGAAAGGCCAGTCCCCATGCGAGTTCCTCGGGGGCGTCTCGGGATTCCTCTCCCGTCGATGCCGGGGCCTAAGACCTTGTGTGGAGTCGGGGCCGGAACCTGAGGATTCCTCTCCAGTGCTGACATGGATCTTGGGGTACGTCTGGAGTCTCCCCAGGGGAGTCAGTCCTCGTCTCGAATGCGGGCATGCATTGCGCTTTCCTCCAGAGCGGTAGCAGCAGTGTCACGCAGTCCGCCGCGTGGATCAAAGGATCTATGGTTTTCCCTCAAGTCTCCCACGAGGCTTTCCCACGAGGCTTTCCCACAGGGCTTTCCCACGTGCACACGTGGTGGGAGTCGATCCTCGGCTTGAACGTCAAGGCAGTGCAGGGAAAACAGGTTCCTCTGGAATGGACTGACACATCTGGGGGACTCTTGGAATGGTGGCACGACCCTGGAGTTCCTCTCGCCTTTCCTGTGGAGAGCGCCTCCTCTTGAGATGCGACGGGAACGCCGGGAATTCTTTCCCTAAGAAACAGGGAAAGGATCCCTCATCTCGAGCTAGGAGGCGGAAACGGGGCTCCCCTGGATGTGTGCGGGACCCCACGTGCTTCCTCTCGAGTGGAAACGGGTATGTCGGGGAACTTCTTGAGTTGCAGCAATGGTGTGAAGGACCCTATGGAAGTTCCAGTGGTTAGATGAGATTGGCCTCGAGAAGCCTCAGCGGAAATGGGCCTCATCTCGCCTGGAGGGCAAAACCTCCTGGATTTTCTCGAGTTGCGGCAGGTGCTCTCGACTTACGACGGGGACCTCAGGGACCCGCTCTGGTGGCCTCAGGAAAGGCCAGTCCCCATGCGAGTTCCTCGGGGGCCTCTCGGGATTCCTCTCCCGTCGATGCCGGGGCCTAAGACCTCGTGTGGAGTCAGGGCCGGAACCTGAGGATTCCTCTCCAGTGCTGACATAGATCTTGGGGTACTTCTGGAGTCTCCCCAGGGGAGTCAGTCCTCGTCTCGAATGCGGGCATGCATTGCGCTTTCCTCCAGAGCGGTAGCAGCAGTGTCACGCAGTCCGCCGCGTGGAGCAAAGGATCTATGGTTTTCCCTCTAGTCTTTCCCACGAGGCTTTCCCACGAGGCTTTCCCACGAGGCTGTCCCACGTGCACACGTGGTGGGAGTCGATCCTCGGCTTGAACGTCAAGGCAGTGCAGGGAAAACAGGTTCCTCTGGAATGGACTGACACATCTGGGGGACTCTTGGAATGGTGGCACGACCCTGGAGTTCCTCTCGCCTTTCCTGTGGAGAGCACCTCCTCTTGAGATGCGACGGGAACGCCGGGAATTCTTTCCCTACGAAACAGGGAAAGGATCCCTCATCTCGTGCTAGGAGGCGGAAACGGGGCTCCCCTGGATGTGTGCGGGACCCCACGTGCTTCCTCTCGAGTGCAGACGGGTATGTCGGGGAAGTTCTTGAGTTGCAGCAAGGGTGTGAAGGACCCTTTGGAAGTTCCAGTGGTTAGATGTGATTGGCCTCGAGAAGCCTCAGCGGAAATGGGCCTCATCTCGCCTGGAGGGCAAAACCTCCTGGATTTTCTCGAGTTGCGGCAGGTGCTCTCGACTTACGACGGAGACCTCAGGGAACCGCTCTGGTGGCCTCAGGAAAGGCCAGTCCCCATGCGAGTTCCTCGGGGGCGTCTCGGGATTCCTCTCCCGTCGATGCCGGGGCCTAAGACCTTGTGTGGAGTCGGGGCCGGATCCTGAGGATTCCTCTCCAGTGCTGACATGGATCTTGGGGTACTTCTGGAGTCTCCCCAGGGGAGTCAGTCCTCGTCTCGAATGCGGGCATGCATTGCGCTTTCCTCCAGAGCGGTAGCAGCAGTGTCACGCAGTCCGCCGCGTGGATCAAAGGATCTATGGTTTTCCCTCGAGTCTTTCCCACGAGGCTTTCCCACGAGGCTTTCCCAAAGGGATGTCGCACGTGCACTCGTGGTGGGAGTCGATCCTCGGCTTGAACGTCAAGGCAGTGCAGGGAAAACAGGTTCCTCTGGAATGGACTGACACATCTGGGGGACTCTTGGAATGGTGTCACGACCCTAGAGTTCCTCTCGCCTTTCCTGTGGAGAGCGCCTCCTCTTGAGATGCGACGGGAACGCCGGGAATTCTTTCCCTACGAAACAGGGAAAGGATCCCTCATCTCGAGCTAGGAGGCGGAAACGGGGCTCCCCTGGATGTGTGCGGGACCCCACGTGCTTCCTCTCGAGTGGAGACGGGTATGTTGGGGAACTTCTTGAGTTGCAGCAAGTGTGTGAAGGACCCTTTGGAAGTTCCAGTGGTTAGATGTGATTGGCCTCGAGAAGCCTCAGCGGAAATGGGCCTCATCTCGCCTGGAGGGCAAAACCTCCTGGATTTTCTCGAGTTGCGGCAGGTGCTCTAGACTTACGACGGGGACCTCAGGGACCCGCTCTGGTGGCCTCAGGAAAGGCCAGTCCCCATGCGAGTTCCTCGGGGGCCTCTCGGGATTCCTCTCCCGTCGATGCCGGGGCCTAAGACCTTGTGTGGAGTCGGGGCCGGAACCTGAGGATTCCTCTCCAGTGCTGACATGGATCTTGGGGTACTTCTGGAGTCTCCCCAGGGGAGTCAGTCCTCGTCTCGAATGCGGGCATGTACTTGCGCTTTTCTCCAGAGGGGTAGCAGGAGTGTCACGCAGTCCGCCGCGTGGATCAAAGGATCTATGGTTTTCCCTCGAGTCTTTCCCACGAGGCTTTCCCACGAGGCTTTCCCACAGGGCTCTCCCACGTGCACACGTGGGGGAGTCGATCCTCGGCTTGAACGTCAAGGCAGTGCAGGGAAAACAGGTTCCTCTGGAATGGACTGACACATCTGGGGGACTCTTGGAATGGTGGCACGACCCTGGAGTTCCTCTCGCCTTTCCTGTGGAGAGCGCCTCCTCTTGAGATGCGACGGGAACGCCGGGAATTCTTTCCCTACGAAACAGGGAAAGGATCCCTCATCTCGAGCTAGGAGGCGGAAACGGGGCTCCCCTGGATGTGTGCGGGACCCCACGTGCTTCCTCTCGAGTGGAGACGGGTATGTCGGGGAACTTCTTGAGTTGCAGCAAGGGTGTGAAGGACCCTTTGGAAGTTCCAGTGGTTAGATGTGATTGGCCTCGAGAAGCCTCAGCGGAAATGGGCCTCATCTCGCCTGGAGGGCAAAACCTCCTGGATTTTCTCGAGTTGCTGCAGGTGCCCTCGACTTACGACGGGGACCTCAGGGACCCGCTCTGGTGGCCTCAGGAAAGGCCAGTTCCCATGCGAGTTCCTCGGGGGCCTCTCGGGATTCCTCTCCCGTCGATGCCGGGGCCTAAGACCTTGTGTGGAGTCGGGGCCGGAACCTGAGGATTCCTCTCCAGTGCTGACATGGATCTTGGGGTACTTCTGGAGTCTCCCCAGGGGAGTCAGTCCTCGTCTCGAATGCGGGCATGTACTTGCGCTTTTCTCCAGAGCGGTAGCAGCAGTGTCACGCAGTCCGCCGCGTGGATCAAAGGATCTATGGTTTTCCATCGAGTCTTTCCCACGAGGCTTTC
This sequence comes from Ovis canadensis, assembly GCF_042477335.2. Classification (NCBI taxonomy): domain Eukaryota; kingdom Metazoa; phylum Chordata; class Mammalia; order Artiodactyla; family Bovidae; genus Ovis; species Ovis canadensis. The sequence continues at coordinate 11,315,804 of NC_091262.1, forward strand.
CCACGAGGCTTTCCCACAGGGCTGTCCCACGTGCACACGTGGGGGAGTCGATCCTCGGCTTGAACGTCAAGGCAGTGCAGGGAAAACAGGTTCCTCTGGAATGGACTGAGACATCTGGGGGACTCTTGGAATGGTGGCACGACCCTGGAGTTCCTCTCGCCTTTCCTGTGGAGAGCGCCTCCTCTTGAGATGCGACGGGAACGCCGGGAATTCTTTCCCTACGAAACAGGGAAAGGATCCCTCATCTCGAGCTAGGAGGCGGAAACGGGGCTCCCCTGGATGTGTGCGGGACACCACGGGCTTCCTCTCAAGTGGAGACGGGTATGTCGGGGAACTTCTTGAGTTGCAGCAAGGGTGTGAAGGACCCTTTGGAAGTTCCAGTGGTTAGATGTGATTGGCCTCGAGAAGCCTCAGCTGAAATGGGCCTCATCTCGCCTGGAGGGCAAAACCTCCTGGATTTTCTCGAGTTGCGGCAGGTGCACTCGACTTACGACGGGGACCTCAGGGACCCGCTCTGGTGGCCTCAGGAAAGGCCAGTCCCCATGCGAGTTCCTCGGGGGCGTCTCGGGATTCCTCCCCCATCGATGCCGGGGCCTAAGACCTTGTGTGGAGTCGGGGCCGGAACCTGAGGATTCCTCTCCAGTGCTGACATGGATCTTGGGGTACTTCTGGAGTCTCCCCAGGGGAGTCAGTCCTCGTCTCGAATGCGGGCATGCACTTGCGCTTTCCTCCAGAGCGGTAGCAGCAGTGTCACGCAGTCCGCCGCGTGGATCAAAGGATCTATGGTTTTCCCTCGAGTCTTTCCCACGAGGCTTTCCCACGAGGCTTTCCCACAGGGCTGTCCCACGTGCACACGTGGTGGGAGTCGATCCTCGGCTTGAACGTCAAGGCAGTGCAGGGAAAACAGGTTCCTCTGGAATGGACTGACACATCTGGGGGACTCTTGGAAAGGTGGCACGATCCTGGAGTTCCTCTCGCCTTTCCTGTGGAGAGCGCCTCCTCTTGAGATGCGACGGGAACGCCGGGAATTCTTTCCCTACGAAACAGGGAAAGAATCCCTCATCTCGAGCTAGGAGGCGGAAACGGGGCTCCCCTGGATGTGTGCGGGACCCCACGTGCTTCCTCTCGAGTGGAGACGGGTATGTCGGGAAACTTCTTGAGTTGCAGCAATGGTGTGAAGGACGCTTTGGAAGTTCCAGTGGTTAGATGTGATTGGCCTCGAGAAGCCTCAGCGGAAATGGGCCTCATCTCGCCTGGAGGGCAAAACCTCCTGGATTTTCTCGAGTTGCGGCAGGTGCTCTCGACTTACGACGGAGACCTCAGGGAACCGCTCTGGTGGCCTCAGGAAAGGCCAGTCCCCATGCGAGTTCCTCGGGGGCGTCTCGGGATTCCTCTCCCGTCGATGCCGGGGCCTAAGACCTTGTGTGGAGTCGGGGCCGGATCCTGAGGATTCCTCTCCAGTGCTGACATGGATCTTGGGGTACTTCTGGAGTCTCCCCAGGGGAGTCAGTCCTCGTCTCGAATGCGGGCATGCATTGCGCTTTCCTCCAGAGCGGTAGCAGCAGTGTCACGCAGTCCGCCGCGTGGATCAAAGGATCTATGGTTTTCCCTCGAGTCTTTCCCACGAGGCTTTCCCACGAGGCTTTCCCAAGGGATGTCGCACGTGCACACGTGGTGGGAGTCGATCCTCGGCTTGAACGTCAAGGCAGTGCAGGGAAAACAGGTTCCTCTGGAATGGACTGACACATCTGGGGGACTCTTGGAATGGTGTCACGACCCTAGAGTTCCTCTCGCCTTTCCTGTGGAGAGCGCCTCCTCTTGAGATGCGACGGGAACGCCGGGAATTCTTTCCCTACGAAACAGGGAAAGGATCCCTCATCTCGAGCTAGGAGGCGGAAACGGGGCTCCCCTGGATGTGTGCGGGACCCCACGTGCTTCCTCTCGAGTGGAGACGGGTATGTTGGGGAACTTCTTGAGTTGCAGCAAGGGTGTGAAGGACCCTTTGGAAGTTCCAGTGGTTAGATGTGATTGGCCTCGAGAAGCCTCAGCGGAAATGGGCCTCATCTCGCCTGGAGGGCAAAACCTCCTGGATTTTCTCGAGTTGCGGCAGGTGCTCTCGACTTACGACGGGGACCTCAGGGACCCGCTCTGGTGGCCTCAGGAAAGGCCAGTCCCCATGCTAGTTCCTCGGGGGCCTCTCGGGATTCCTCTCCCGTCGATGCCGGGGCCTAAGACCTTGTGTGGAGTCGGGGCCGGAACCTGAGGATTCCTCTCCAGTGCTGACATGGATCTTGGGGTACTTCTGGAGTCTCCCCAGGGGAGTCAGTCCTCGTCTCGAATGCGGGCATGTACTTGCGCTTTTCTCCAGAGGGGTAGCAGGAGTGTCACGCAGTCCGCCGCGTGGATCAAAGGATCTATGGTTTTCCCTCGAGTCTTTCCCACGAGGCTTTCCCACGAGGCTTTCCCACAGGGCTGTCCCACGTGCACACGTGGGGGAGTCGATCCTCGGCTTGAACGTCAAGGCAGAGCAGGGAAAACAGGTTCCTCTGGAATGGACTGACACATCTGGGGGACTCTTGGAATGGTGGCACGACCCTGGAGTTCCTCTCGCCTTTCCTGTGGAGAGCGCCTCCTCTTGAGATGCGACGGGAACGCCGGGAATTCTTTCCCTACGAAACAGGGAAAGGATCCCTCATCTCGAGCTAGGAGGCGGAAACGGGGCTCCCCTGGATGTGTGCGGGACCCCACGTGCTTCCTCTCGAGTGGAGACGGGTATGTCGGGGAACTTCTTGAGTTGCAGCAAGGGTGTGAAGGACCCTTTGGAAGTTCCAGTGGTTAGATGTGATTGGCCTCGAGAAGCCTCAGCGGAAATGGGCCTCATCTCGCCTGGAGGGCAAAACCTCCTGGATTTTCTCGAGTTGCTGCAGGTGCTCTCGACTTACGACGGGGACCTCAGGGACCCGCTCTGGTGGCCTCAGGAAAGGCCAGTTCCCATGCGAGTTCCTCGGGGGCCTCTCGGGATTCCTCTCCCGTCGATGCCGGGGCCTAAGACCTTGTGTGGAGTCGGGGCCGGAACCTGAGGATTCCTCTCCAGTGCTGACATGGATATTGGGGTACTTCTGGAGTCTCCCCAGGGGAGTCAGTCCTCGTCTCGAATGCGGGCATGTACTTGCGCTTTTCTCCAGAGCGGTAGCAGCAGTGTCACGCAGTCCGCCGCGTGGATCAAAGGATCTATGGTTTTCCATCGAGTCTTTCCCACGAGGCTTTCCCACGAGGCTTTCCCACAGGGCTGTCCCACGTGCACACGTGGGGGAGTCGATCCTCGGCTTGAACGTCAAGGCAGTGCAGGGAAAACAGGTTCCTCTGGAATGGACTGAGACATCTGGGGGACTCTTGGAATGGTGGCACGACCCTGGAGTTCCTCTCGCCTTTCCTGTGGAGAGCGCCTCCTCTTGAGATGCGACGGGAACGCCGGGTATTCTTTCCCTACGAAACAGGGAAAGGATCCCTCATCTCGAGCTAGGAGGCGGAAACGGGGCTCCCCTGGATGTGTGTGGGACACCACGTGCTTCCTCTCAAGTGGAGACGGGTATGTCGGGGAACTTCTTGAGTTGCAGCAAGGGTGTGAAGGACCCTTTGGAAGTTCCAGTGGTTAGATGTGATTGGCCTCGAGAAGCCTCAGCTGAAATGGGCCTCATCTCGCCTGGAGGGCAAAACCTCCTGGATTTTCTCGAGTTGCGGCAGGTGCACTCGACTTACGACGGGGACCTCAGGGACCCGCTCTGGTGGCCTCAGGAAAGGCCAGTCCCCATGCGAGTTCCTCGGGGGCGTCTCGGGATTCCTCTCCCGTCAATGCCGGGCCTAAGACCTTGTGTGGAGTCGGACCGGAACCTGAGGATTCCTCTTCAGTGCTGACATGGATCTTGGGGTACTTCTGGAGTCTCCCCAGGGGAGTCAGTCCTCGTCTCGAATGCGGGCATGCACTTGCGCTTTCCTCCAGAGCGGTAACAGCAGTGTCACGCAGTCCGCCCCGTGGATCAAAGCATCTATGGTTTTCCCTCGAGTCTTTCCCACGAGGCTTTCCCACGAGGCTTTCCCACAGCGCTGTCCCACGTGCACACGTGGTGGGTTAGATCCTCGGCTTGATCGTCAAGGCAGTGCAGGGAAAACAGGTTCCTCTGGAATGGACTGACACATCTGGGGGACTCTTAGAATGGTGTTTAGACCCTGGAGTTCCTCTCTCCTTTCCTGTGGAGAGCGCCTCCTCTTGAGATGCGATGGGAACGCCGGGAATTTTTTCCCTACAAAACAGGGAAAGGATCCCTCATCTCGAGCTAGGAGGCGGAAACGGGGCTCCCCTGGATGTGTGCGGGACCCCACGTGCTTCCTCTCGAGTGGAGACGGGTATGTCGGGGAACTTCTTGAGTTGCAGCAATGGTGTGAAAGACCCTTTGGAAGTTCCAGTGGTTAGATGTGATTGGCCTCGAGAAGCCTCATTGGAAATGGGCCTCATCTCGCCTGGAGGGCAAAACCTCCTGGATTTTCTCGAGTTGCGGCAGGTGCTCTCGACTTACGACGGGGACCTCAGGGAACCGCTCTGGTGGCCTCAGGAAAGGCCAGTCCCCATGCGAGTTCCTCGGGGGCCTCTCGGCATTTCTCTCCCGTCGATGCCGGGGCCTAAGACCTTGTGTGGAGTCGGGGCCGGAACCTGAGGATTCCTCTCCAGTGCTGACATGGATCTTGGGGTACTTCTGGAGTCTCCCCAGGGGAGTCAGTCCTCGTCTCGAATGCGGGCATGCACTTGCGCTTTCCTCCAGAGCGGTAGCAGCAGTTTCACGCAGTCCGCCTCGTGGATCAAAGGATCTATGGTTTTTCCTCGAGTCTTTCCCACGAGGCTTTCCCACGAGGCTTTCCCACAGGGCTGTCCCACGTGCACACGTGGTGGGAGTCGATCCTCGGCTTGAACGTCAAGGCAGTGCAGGGAAAACAGGTTCCTCTGGAATGGACTGACACATCTGGGGGACTCTTGGAACGGTGTCACGACCCTGGGGTTCCTCTCGCCTTTCCTGTGGAGAGCGCCTCCTCTTGAGATGCGACGGGAACGCCGGGAATTCTTTCCCTACGAAATAGGGAAAGGATCTCTCATCTCGAGCTAGGAGGCGGAAACGGGGCTCCCCTGGATGTGTGCGGGACCCACGTGCTTCCTCTCGAGTGGAGACGGGTATGTCGGGGAACTTCTTGAGTTGCAGCAAGGGTGTGAAGGACCCTTTGGAAGTTCCAGTGGTTAGATGTGATTGGCCTCGAGAAGCCTCAGCAGAAATGGGCCTCATCTCGCCTGGAGGGCAAAACCTCCTGGATTTTCTCGAGTTGCGGCAGGTGCTCTCGACTTACGACGGGGACCTCAGGGAACCGCTCTGGTGGCCTCAGGAAAGGCCAGTCCCCATGCGAGTTCCTCGGGGGCCTCTCGGGATTCCTCTCCCGTCGATGCCGGGGTCTAAGACCTTGTGTGGAGTCGGGGCCGGAACCTGAGGATTCCTCTCCAGTGCTGACATGGATCTTGGGGTAATTCTGGAGTCTCCCCAGGGGAGTCAGTCCTCGTCTCGAATGCGGGCATGCACTTGCACTTTCCTCCAGAGCGGTAGCAGCAGTGTCACGCAGTCCGCCGCGTGGATCAAAGGATCTATGGTTTTCCCTCGAGTCTTTCCCACGAGGCTTTCCCACGAGGCTTTCCCACAGGGCTGTCCCACGTGCACACGTGTTGGGAGTCGATTCTCGGCTTGAACGTCAAGGCAGTGCAGGGAAAACAGGTTCCTCTGGAATGGACTGACACATCTGGGGGACTCTTGGAATGGTGGCACGACCCTGGAGTTCCTCTCGCCTTTCCTGTGGAGAGCGCCTCCTCTTGAGATGCGACGGGAACGCCGGGAATTCTTTCCCTACGAAACAGGGAAAGGATCCCTCATCTCGAGCTAGGAGGCGGAAACGGGGCTCCCCTGGATGTGTGCAGGACCCACGTGCTTCCTCTCGAGTGGAGACGGGTATGTCGTGGAACTTCTTGAGTTGCAGCAAGGGTGTGAAGGACCCTTTGGAAGTTCCAGTGGTTAGACGTGATTAGCCTCGATAAGCCTCAGCGGAAATGGGCCTCATCTCGCCTGGAGGGCAAAACTTCCTGGATTTTCTAGAGTTGGGGCAGGTGCTCTCGACTTACGACGGGGACCTCAGGGACCCGCTCTGGTGGCCTCAGGAAAGGCCAGTCCCCATGCGAGTTCCTCAGGGGCCTCTCGGGATTCCTCTCCCATCGATGCCGGGGCCTAAGACCTTGTGTGGAGTCGGGGCCGGAACCTGAGGATTCCTCTCCAGTGCTGACATGGATATTGGGGTACTTCTGGAGTCTCGCCAGGGGAGTCAGTCCTCGTCTCGAATGCGGGCATGCACTTGCGCTTTCCTCCAGAGCGGTAGCAGCAGTGTCACGCAGTCCGCCGCGTAGATCAAAGGATCTATGGTTTTCCCTCGAGACTTTCCCACGAGGCTTTCCCACGAGGCTTTCCCACAGGGCTGTCCCACGTGCACACGTGTTGGGAGTCGATCCTCGGCTTGAACGTCAAGGCAGTGCAGGGAAAACAGGTTCCTCTGGAATGGACTGACACATCTGGGGGACTCTTGGAATGGTGGCATGACCCTGGAGTTCCTCTCTCCTTTCCTGTGGAGAGCGCCTCCTCTTGAGATGCGACGGGAACGCCAGGAATTCTTTCACTACGAAACAGGGAAAGGATCCCTCATCTCGAGCTAGGAGGCGGAAACGGGGCTCCCCTGGATGTGTGCGGGACACCACGTGCTTCCTTTCGAGTGCAGACGGGTATATCGTGGAACTTCTTGAGTTGCAGCAAGGGTGTGAAGGACCCTTTGGAAGTTCCAGTGGTTAGATGTGATTGGCCTCGAGAAGCCTCAGCGGAAATGGTCCTCATCTCGCCTGGAGGGCAAAACCTCCTGGATTTTCTCGAGTTGCGGCAGGTGCTCTCGACTTACGACGGGGACCTCAGGGACCCGCTCTGGTGGCCTCAGGAAAGGCCAGTCCCCATGCGAGTTCCTCGTGGGCCTCTCGGGATTCCTCTCCCGTCGATGCCGGGGCCTAAGACCTTGTGTGGAGTCGGGGCCGGAACCTGAGGATTCCTCTCCAGTGCTGACATGGATCTTGGGGTACTTCTGGAGTCTCCCCAGGGGAGTCAGTCCTCGTCTCGAATGCGGGCATGCACTTGCGCTTTCCTCCAGAGCGGTAGCAGCAGTGTCACGCAGTCCGCCGCGTGGATCAAAGGATCTATGGTTTTCCCTCGAGTCTTTCCCACGAGGCTTTCCCACGAGGCTTTCCCACAGGGCTGTCCCACGTGCACACGTGGTGGGAGTCGATCCTCGGCTTGAACGTCAAGGCAGTGCAGGGAAAACAGGTTCCTCTGGAATGGACTGACACATCTGGGGGACTCTTGGAATGGTGGCACGACCCTGGAGTTCCTCTCGCCTTTCCTGTGGAGAGCGCCTCCTCTTGAGATGCGACGGGAACGCCGGGAATTCTTTCCCTACGAAACAGGGAAAGGATCCCTCATCTCGAGCTAGGAGGCGGAAACGGGGCTCCCCTGGATGTGTGCGGGACCCCACGTGCTTCCTCTCGAGTGGAGACGGGTATGTCTTGGAACTTCTTGAGTTGCAGCAATGGTGTGAAGGACCCTTTGGAAGTTCCAGTGGTTAGATGTGATTGGCCTCGAGAAGCCTCAGCAGAAATGGGCCTCATCTCGCCTGGAGGGCAAAACCTCCTGGATTTTCTCGAGTTGCGGCAGGTGCTCTCGACTTACGACGGGGACCTCAGGGAACCGCTCTGGTGGCCTCAGGAAAGGCCAGTCCCCATGCGAGTTCCTCGCGGGCCTCTCGGGATTCCTCTCCCGTCGATGCCGGGGCCTAAGACCTTGTGTGGAGTCGGGGCCGGAACCTGAGGATTCCTCTCCAGTGCTGACATGGACCTTGGGGTACTTCTGGAGTCTCCCCAGGGGAGTCAGTTCTCGTCTCGAATGCGGGCATGCACTTGCGCTTTCCTCCAGAGCGGTAGCAGCAGTGTCACGCAGTCCGCCGCGTGGATCAAAGGATCTATGGTTTTCCCTCGAGTCTTTCCCACGAGGCTTTCCCACGAGGCTTTCCCACAGGGCTGTCCCACGTGCACACGTGGTGGGAGTCGATCCTCGGCTTGAACGTCAAGGCAGTGCAGGGAAAACAGGTTCCTCTGGAATGGACTGACACATCTGGGGGACTCTTGGAATGGTGTCACGACCCTGGAGTTCCTCTCGCCTTTCCTGTGGAGAGCGCCTCCTCTTGAGATGCGACGGGAACGCCGGGAATTCTTTCCCTACGAAACAGGGAAAGGATCCCTCATCTCGAGCTAGGAGGCGGAAACGGGGCTCCCCTGGATGTGTGCGGGAACCCACGTGCTTCCTCTCGAGTGGAGACGGGTATGTCGGGGAACTTCTTGAGTTGCAGCAAGGGTGTGAAGGACCCTTTGGAAGTTCCAGTGGTTAGACGTGATTAGCCTCGAGAAGCCTCAGCGGAAATGGGCCTCATCTCGCCTGGAGGGCAAAACCTCCTGGATTTTCTCGAGTTGCGGCAGGTGCTCTCGACTTACGACGGGGACCTCAGGGACCCGCTCTGGTGGCCTCAGGAAAGGCCAGTCCCCATGCGAGTTCCTCGGGGGCCTCTCGGGATTCCTCTCCCATCGATGCCGGGGCCTAAGACCTTGTGTGGAGTCGGGGCCGGAACCTGAGGATTCCTCTCCAGTGCTGACATGGATCTTGGGGTACTTCTGGAGTCTCCCCAGGGGAGTCAGTCCTCGTCTCGAATGCCGGCATGCACTTGCGCTTTCCTCCAGAGCGGTAGCAGCAGTGTCACGTAGTCCGCTGCGTGGATCAAAGGATCTATGATTTTCCCTCCAGTCTTTCCCACGAGGCTTTCCCACGAGGCTTTCCCACGAGGCTTTCCCACAGGGCTGTCCCACGTGCACACGTGGTGGGAGTCGATCCTCGGCTTGAACGTCAAGGCAGTGCAGGGAAAACAGGTTCCTCTGGAATGGACTGACACATCTGGGGGACTCTTGGAATGGTGGCATGACCCTGGAGTTCCTCTCGCCTTTCCTGTGGAGAGCGCCTCCTCTTGAGATGCGACGGGAACGCCGGGAATTCTTTCCCTACGAAACAGGGAAAGGATCCCTCATCTCGAGCTAGGAGGCGGAAACGGGGCCCACCTGGATGTGTGCGGGACACCACGTGCTTCCTCTCGAGTGGAGACGGGTATGTCGGGGAACTGCTTGAGTTGCAGCAAGGGTGTGAAGGACCCTTTGGAAGTTCCAGTGGTTAGACGTGATTAGCCTCGAGAAGCCTCAGCGGAAATGGGCCTCATCTCGCCTGGAGGGCAAAACCTCCTGGATTTTCTCGAGTTGCGGCAGGTGCTCTCGACTTACGACGGGGACCTCAGGGACCCGCTCTGGTGGCCTCAGGAAAGGCCAGTCCCCATGCGAGTTCCTCGGGGGCCTCTCGGGATTCCTCTCCCGTCGATGCCGGGGCCTAAGACCTTGTGTGGAGTAGGGGCCGGAACCTGAGGATTCCTCTCCAGTGCTAACATGGATCTTGGGGTACTTCTGGAGTCTCCCCAGGGGAGTCAGTCCTCGTCTCGAATGCGGGCATGTACTTGCGCTTTCCTCCAGAGCGGTAGCAGCAGTGTCACGCAGTCCGCCGCGTGGATCAAAGGATCTATGGTTTTCCCTCGAGTCTTTCCCACGAGGCTTTCCCACGAGGCTTTCCCACAGGGCTGTCCCACGTGCACACGTGGTGGGAGTCGATCCTCGGCTTGAACGTCAAGGCAGTGCAGGGAAAACAGGTACCTCTGGAATGGACTGACACATCTGGGGGACTCTTGGAATGGTGTGACAACCCTGGAGTTCCTCTCGCCTTTCCTGTGGAGAGCGCCTCCTCTTGAGATGCGACGGGAACGCCAGGAATTCTTTCCCTACGAAACAGGGAAAGGATCCCTCATCTCGAGCTAGGAGGCGGAAAAAGGCTCCCCTGGATGTGTGCGGGACACCACGTGCTTCCTCTCGAGTGGAGACGGGTATGTCGGGGAACTTCTTGAGTTGCAGCAAGGGTGTGAAGGACCCTTTGGAAGTTTCAGTGGTTAGACGTGATTAGCCTCGAGAAGCCTCAGCGGAAATGGGCCTCATCTCGCCTGGAGGGCAAAATCTCCTGGATTTTCTCGAGTTGCGGCAGGTGCTCTCGACTTATGACGGGGACCTCAGGGACCCGCTCTGCTGGCCTCAGGAAAGGCAAGTCCCCATGCGAGTTCCTCGGGGGCCTCTCGGGATTCCTCTCCCGTCGATGCCGGGGCCTAAGACCTTGTGTGGAGTCGGGGCCGGAACCTGAGGATTCCTCTCCAGTGTTGACATGGATCTTGGGGTACTTCTGGAGTCTCCCCAGGGGAGTCAGTCCTCGTCTCGAATGCGGGCATGCACTTGCGCTTTCCTCCAGAGCGGTAGCAGCAGTGTCACGCAGTCCGCCGCGTAGATCAAAGGAACTATGGTTTTCCCTCGAGACTTTCCCACGAGGCTTTCCCACGAGGCTTTCCCACAGGGCTATCCCACGTGCACACGTGGTGGGAGTCGATCCTCGGCTTGAACGTCAAGGCAGTGCAGGGAAAACAGGTTCCTCTGGAATGGACTGACACATCTGGGGGACTCTTGGAATGGTGGCATGACCCTGGAGTTCCTCTCTCCTTTCCTGGGGAGAGCGCCTCCTCTTGAGATGCGACGGGAACGCCAGGAATTCTTTCCCTACGAAACAGGGAAAGGATCCCTCATCTCGAGCTAGGAGGCGGAAACGGGGCTCCCCTGGATGTGGGCGGGACATCACGTGCTTCCTCTCGAGTGCAGACGGGTATGTCGGGGAACTTCTTGAGTTGCAGCAAGGGTGTGAAGGACCCTTTGGAAGTTCCAGTGGTTAGATGTGATTGGCCACGAAAAGCCTCAGCGGAAATGGGCCTCATCTCGCCTGGAGGGCAAAACCTCCTGGATTTTCTCGAGTTGCGGCAGGTGCTCTCGACTTACGACAGGGACCTCAGGGACCCGCTCTGGTGGCCTCAGGAAAGGCCAGTCCCCATGCGAGTTCTTCGGGGGCCTCTCGGGATTCCTCTCCCATCGATGCCGGGGCCTAAGACCTTGTGTGGAGTCGGGGCCGGAACCTGAGGATTCCTCTCCAGTGCTGACATGGATCTTGGGGTACTTCTGGAGTCTCCCCAGGGGAGTCAGTTCCCGTCTCGAATGCGGGCATGCACTTGCGCTTTCCTCCAGAGCGGTAGCAGCAGTGTCACGCAGTCCGCCGCGTGGATCAAAGGATCTATGGTTTTCCCTCGAGTCTTTCCCACGAGGCTTTCCCACGAGGCTTTCCCACAGGGCTGTCCCACGTGCACACGTGGTGGGAGTCGATCCTCGGCTTGAACGTCAAGGCAGTGCAGGGAAAACAGGTTCCTCTGGAATGGACTGACACATCTGGGGGACTCTTGTAATGGTGGCATGACCCTGGAGTTCCTCTCGCCTTTCCTGTGGAGAGCGCCTCCTCTTGAGATGCGACGGGAACGCCGGGAATTCTTTCCCTACGAAACAGGGAAAGGATCCCTCATCTCGAGCTAGGAGGCGGAAACGGGGCTCCCCTGGATGTGTGCGGGACCCACGTGCTTCCTCTCGAGTGGAGACGGGTATGTCGGGGAACTTCTTGAGTTGCAGCAATGGTGTGAAGGACCCTTTGGAAGTTCCAGTGGTTAGATGTGATTGGCCTCGGGAAGCCTCAGCGGAAATGGGCCTCATCTCGCCTGGAGGGCAAAACCTCCTGGATTTTCTCGAGTTGCGGCAGGTGCTCTCGACTTACGACGGGGACCTCAGGGACCCGCTCTGGTGGCCTCAGGAAAGGCCAGTCCCCATGCGAGTTCCTCGGGGGCCTCTCGGGATTCCTCTCCCGTCGATGCCGGGGCCTAAGACCTTGTGTGGAGTCGGGGCCGGAACCTGAGGATTCCTCTCCAGTGCTGACATGGATCTTGGGGTACTTCTGGAGTCTCCCCAGGGGAGTCAGTCCTCGTCTCGAATGCGGGCATGCACTTGCGCTTTCCTCCAGAGCGGTAGCAGCAGTGTCACGCAGTCCGCCGCGTTGATCAAAGGATCTATGGTTTTCCCTCGAGTCTTTCCCACGAGGCTTTCCCACGAGGCTTTCCCACAGGGCTGTCCCCCGTGAACACGTGGTGGGAGTCGATCCTCGGCTTGAACGTGAAGGCAGTGCAGGGAAAACAGGTTCCTCTGGAATGGACTGACACATCTGGGGGACTCTTGGAATGGTGGCACGACCCTGGAGTTCCTCTCGCCTTTCCTGTGGAGAGCGCCTCCTCTTGAGATGCGACGGGAACGCCGGGAATTCTTTCCCTACGAAACAGGGAAAGGATCCCTCATCTCGAGCTAGGAGGCGGAAACGGGGCTCCCCTGGGTGTGGGCGGGACATCACGTGCTTCCTCTAGATGGAGACGGGTATGTCGGGGAACTTCTTGAGTTGCAGCAATGGTGTGAAGGACCCTTTGGAAGTTCCAGTGGTTAGATGTGATTGGCCTCGAGAAGCCTCAGCGGAAATGGGCCTCATCTCGCCTGGAGGGCAAAACCTCCTGGATTTTCTCGAGTTGCGGCAGGTGCTCTCGACTTACGACGGGGACCTCAGGGACCCGCTCTGGTGGCCTCAGGAAAGGCCAGTCCCCATGCGAGTTCCTCGGGGGCCTCTCGGGATTCCTCTCCCGTCGATGCCGGGGCCTAAGACCTTGTGTGGAGTCGGGGCCGGAACCTGAGGATTCCTCTCCAGTGCTGACATGGATCTTAGGGTACTTCTGGAGTCTCCCCAGGGGAGTCAGTCCTCGTCTCGAATGCGGGCATGCACTTGCGCTTTCCTCCAGAGCGGTAGCAGCAGTGTCACGCAGTCCGCCGCGTGGATCAAAGGATCTATGGTTTTCCCTCGAGTCTTTCCCACGAGGCTTTCCCACGAGGCTTTCCCACAGGGCTGTCCCACGTGCACACGTGGTGGGAGTCGATCCTCGGCTTGAACGTCAAGGCAGTGCAGGGAAAACAGGTTCCTCTGGAATGGACTGACACATCTGGGGGACTCTTGGAATGGTGTCACGACCCTGGAGTTCCTCTCGCCTTTCCTTTGGAGAGCGCCTCCTCTTGAGATGCGACGGGAACGCCGGGAATTCTTTCCCTACGAAACAGGGAAAGGATACCTCATCTCGAGCTAGGAGGCGGAAACAGGGCTCCCCTGGATGTGTGCGGGACCCCACGTGCTTCCTCTCGAGTGGACACGGGTATGTCGGGGAACTTCTTGAGTAGCAGCAACGGTGTGAAGGACCCTTTGGAAGTTCCAGTGGTTAGATGTGATTGGCCTCGAGAAGCCTCAGCGGATATGGGCCTCATCGCGCCTGGAGGGCAAAACCTCCTGGATTTTCTCGAGTTGCGGCAGGTGCTCTCGACGTACGACGGGGACCTCAGGGAACCGCTCTGGTGGCCTCAGGAAAGTCCAGTCCACATGCGAGTTCCTCGGGGCCTCTCGGGATTCCTCTCCCGTCGATGCCGGGGCCTAAGACCTTGTGTGGAGTCGGGGCCGGAACCTGAGGATTCCTCTCCAGTGCTGACATGGATCTTGGGGTACTTCTGGAGTCTCCCCAGGGGAGTCAGTTCTCGTCTCGAATGCGGGAATGCACTTGCGCTTTCCTCCAGAGCGGTAGCAGCAGTGTCACGCAGTCCGCCGCGTGGATCAAAGGATCTATGGTTTTCCCTCGAGTCTTTCCCACGAGGCTTTCCCACGAGGCTTTCCCACAGGGCTGTCCCACGTGCACACGTGGTGGGAGTCGCTCCTCGGCTTGAACGTCAAGGCAGTGCAGGGAAAACAGGTTCCTCTGGAATGGACTGAGACATCTGGGGGACTCTTGGAATGGTGGCACGACCCTGGAGTTCCTCTCGCCTTTCCTGTGGAGAGCGCCTCCTCTTGAGATGCGACGGGAACGCCGGGAATTCTTTCCCTATGAAACAGGGAAAGGATCCCTCATCTCGAGCTAGGAGGCGGAAACGGGGCTCCCCTGGATGTGTGCGGGACACCACGTGCTTCCTCTCGAGTGCAGACGGGTATGTCGTGGAACTTCTTGAGTTGCAGCAAGGGTGTGAAGAACCCTTTGGAAGTTCCAGTGGTTAGATGTGATTGGCCTCGAGAAGCCTCAGCGGAAATGGGCCTCATCTCGCCTGGAGGGCAAAACCTCCTGGATTTTCTCGAGTTGCGGCAGGTGCTCTCGACTTACGACGGGGACCTCAGGGACCCCTCTGGTGGCCTCAGGAAAGGCCAGTCCCCATGCGAGTTCCTCGGGGGCCTCTCGGGATTCCTCTCCCATCGATGCCGGGGCCTAAGACCTTGTGTGGAGTCGGGGCCGGAACCTGAGGATTCCTCTCCAGTGCTGACATGGATCTTGGGGTACTTCTGGAGTCTCCCCAGGGGAGTCAGTCCTCGTCTCGAATGCCGGCATGCACTTGCGCTTTCCTCCAGAGCGGTAGCAGCAGTGTCACGCAGTCCGCCGCGTGGATCAAAGGATCTATGGTTTTCCCTCCAGTCTTTCCCACGAGGCTTTCCCACGAGGCTTTCCCACGAGGCTTTCCCACAGGGCTGTCCCACGTGCACACGTGGTGGGAGTCGATCCTCGGCTTGAACGTCAAGGCAGTGCAGGGAAAACAGGTTCCTCTGGAATGGACTGACACATCTGGGGGACTCTTGGAATGGTGGCATGACCCTGGAGTTCCTCTCGCCTTTCCTGTGGAGAGCGCCTCCTCTTGAGATGCGACGGGAACGCCGGGAATTCTTTCCCTACGAAACAGGGAAAGGATCCCTCATCTCGAGCTAGGAGGCGGAAACGGGGCCCACCTGGATGTGTGCGGGACACCACGTGCTTCCTCTCGAGTGGAGACGGGTATGTCGGGGAACTTCTTGAGTTGCAGCAAGGGTGTGAAGGACCCTTTGGAAGTTCCAGTGGTTAGACGTGATTAGCCTCGAGAAGCCTCAGCGGAAATGGGCCTCATCTCGCCTGGAGGGCAAAACCTCCTGGATTTTCTCGAGTTGCGGCAGGTGCTCTCGACTTACGACGGGGACCTCAGGGACCCGCTCTGGTGGCCTCAGGAAAGGCCAGTCCCCATGCGAGTTCCTCGGGGGCCTCTCGGGATTCCTCTCCCGTCGATGCCGGGGCCTAAGACCTTGTGTGGAGTCGGGGCCGGAACCTGAGGATTCCTCTCCAGTGCTGACATTTATCTTGGGGTACTTCTGGAGTCTCCCCAGGGGAGTCAGTCCTCGTCTCGAATGCGGGCATGCACTTGCGCTTTCCTCCAGAGCGGTAGCAGCAGTGTCACGCAGTCCGCCGCGTGGATCAAAGGATCTATGGTTTTCCCTCGAGTCTTTCCCACGAGGCTTTCCCACGAGGCTTTCGCACAGGGCTGTCCCACGTGCACACGTGGTGGGAGTCGATCCTCGGCTTGAACGTCAAGGCAGTGCAGGGAAAACAGGTTCCTCTTGAATGGACTGACACATCTGGGGGACTCTTGGAATGGTGGCACGACCCTGGAGTTCCTCTCGCCTTTCCTGTGGAGAGCGCCTCCTCTTGAGATGCGACGGGAACGCCGGGAATTCTTTCCCTACGAAACAGGGAAAGGATCCCTCATCTCGAGCTAGGAGGCGGAAACGGGGCTCCCCTGGATGTGTGCGGGACCCACGTGCTTCCTCTCGAGTGGAGACGGGTATGTCGGGGAACTTCTTGAGTTGCAGCAAGGGTGTGAAGGACCCTTTGGAAGTTCCAGTGGTTAGACGTGATTAGCCTCTAGAAGCCTCAGCGGAAATGGGCCTCATCTCGCCTGGAGGGCAAAACCTCCTGGATTTTCTCGAGTTGCGGCAGGTGCTCTCGACTTACGACGGGGACCTCAGGGACCCGCTCTGGTGGCCTCAGGAAAGGCCAGTCCCCATGCGAGTTCCTCGGGGGCCTCTCGGGATTCCTCTCCCGTCGATGCCGGGGCCTAAGACCTTGTGTGGAGTCGGGGCCGGAACCTGAGGATTCCTCTCCAGTGCTGACATGGATCTTGGGGTACTTCTGAAGTCTCCCCAGGGGAGTCAGTCCTCGTGTCGAATGCGGGCATGCACTTGCGCTTTCCTCCAGAGCGGTAGCAGCAGTGTCACGCAGTCCGCCGCGTGGATCAAAGGATCTATGGTTTTCCCTCGAGTCTTTCCCACGAGGCTTTCCCACGAGGCTTTCCCACAGGGCTGTCCCACGTGCACACGTGGTGGGAGTCGATCCTCGGCTTGAACGTCAAGGCAGTGCAGGGAAAACAGGTTCCTCTGGAATGGACTGACACATCTGGGGGACTCTTGTAATGGTGGCATGACCCTGGAGTTCCTCTCGCCTTTCCTGTGGAGAGCGCCTCCTCTTGAGATGCGACGGGAACGCCGGGAATTCTTTCCCTACGAAACAGGGAAAGGATCCCTCATCTCGAGCTAGGAGGCGGAAACGGGGCTCCCCTGGATGTGTGCAGGACCCCACGTGCTTCCTCTCGAGTGGAGACGGGTATGTCGGGGAACTTCTTGAGTTGCAGCAAGGGTGTGAAGGACCCTTTGGAAGTTCCAGTGGTTAGATGTGATTGGCCTCGAGAAGCCTCAGCGGAAATGGGCCTCATCTCGCCTGGAGGGCAAAACCTCCTGGATTTTCTCGAGTTGCGGCAGGTGCTCTCGACTTACGACGGGGACCTCAGGGACCCGCTCTGGTGGCCTCAGGAAAGGCCAGTCCCCATGCGAGTTCCTCGGGGGCCTCTCGGGATTCCTCTCCCGTCGATGCCGGGGCCTAAGACCTTGTGTGGAGTCGGGGCCGGAACCTGAGGATTCCTCTCCAGTGCTGACATGGATCTTGGGGTACTTCTGGAGTCTCCCCAGGGGAGTCAGTCCTCGTCTCGAATGCGGGCATGCACTTGCGCTTTCCTCCAGAGCGGTAGCAGCAGTGTCACGCAGTCCGCCGCGTGGATCAAAGGATCTATGGTTTTCCCTCGAGTCTTTCCCACGAGGCTTTCCCACGAGGCTTTCCCACAGGGCTGTCCCCCGTGAACACGTGGTGGGAGTCGATCCTCGGCTTGAACGTGAAGGCAGTGCAGGGAAAACAGGTTCCTCTGGAATGGACTGACACATCTGGGGGACTCTTGGAATGGTGGCACGACCCTGGAGTTCCTCTCGCCTTTCCTGTGGAGAGCGCCTCCTCTTGAGATGCGACGGGAACGCCGGGAATTCTTTCCCTACGAAACAGGGAAAGGATCCCTCATCTCGAGCTAGGAGGCGGAAACGGGGCTCCCCTGGGTGTGGGTGGGACATCACGTGCTTCCTCTAGATGGAGACGGGTATGTCGGGGAACTTCTTGAGTTGCAGCAATGGTGTGAAGGACCCTTTGGAAGTTCCAGTGGTTAGATGTGATTGGCCTCGAGAAGCCTCAGCGGAAATGGGCCTCATCTCGCCTGGAGGGCAAAACCTCCTGGATTTTCTCGAGTTGCGGCAGGTGCTCTCGACTTACGACGGGGACCTCAGGGACCCGCTCTGGTGGCCTCAGGAAAGGCCAGTCCCCATGCGACCTCCTCGGGGGCCTCTCGGGATTCCTCTCCCGTCGATGCCGGGGCCTAAGACCTTGTGTGGAGTCGGGGCCGGAACCTGAGGATTCCTCTCCAGTGCTGACATGGATCTTGGGGTACTTCTGGAGTCTCCCCAGGGGAGTCAGTCCTCGTCTCGAATGCGGGCATGCACTTGCGCTTTCCTCCAGAGCGGTAGCAGCAGTGTCACGCATTCCGCCGCGTGGATCAAAGGATCTATGTTTTTCCCTCGAGTCTTTCCCACGAGGCTTTCCCACGAGGCTTTCCCACAGGTCTGTCCCCCGTGCACACGTGGTGGGAGTCGATCCTTGGCTTGAACGTCAAGGCAGTGCAGGGAAAACAGGTTCCTCTGGAACGGACTGACACATCTGGGGGACTCTTGGAATGTTGGCACGACCCTGGAGTTCCTCTCGCCTTTCCTGTGGAGAGCGCCTCCTCTTGAGATGCGACGGGAAAGCCGGGAATTCTTTCCCGACGAAATAGGGAAAGGATCCCTCATCTCGAGCTAGGAGGCGGAAACGGGGCTCCCCTGGATGTGTGCGGGACCCCACGTGCTTCCTCTCGAGTGGAGACGGGTATGTCGGGGAACTTCTTGAGTTGCAGCAAGGGTGTGAAGGACCCTTTGGAAGTTCCAGTGGTTAGATGTGATTGGCCTCGAGAAGCCTCAGCGGAAATGGGCCTCATCTCGCCTGGAGGGCAAAACCTCCTGGATTTTCTCGAGTTGCGGCAGGTGCTCTCGACTTACGACGGGGACCTCAGGGACCCGCTCTGGTGGCCTCAGGAAAGGCCAGTCCCCATGCGAGTTCCTCGGGGGCCTCTCGGGATTCCTCTCCCGTCGATGCCGGGGCCTAAGACCTTGTGTGGAGTCGGGGCCGGAACCTGAGGATTCCTCTCCAGTGCTGACATGGATCTTGGGGTACTTCTGGAGTCTCCCCAGGGGAGTCAGTCCTCGTCTCGAATGCGGGCATTCACTTGCGCTTTCCTCCAGAGCGGTAGCAGCAGTGTCACGCAGTCCGCCGCGTGGATCAAAGGATCTATGGTTTTCCCTCAAGTCTTTCCCACGAGGCTTTCCCACGAGGCTTTCCCACAGGGCTGTCCCACGTGCACACGTGGTGGGAGTCGATCCTCGGCTTGAACGTCAAGGCAGTGCAGGGAAAACAGGTTCGTCTGGAATGGACTGACACATCTGGGGGACTCTTGGAATGGTGGCATGACCCTGGAGTTCCTCACGCCTTTCCTGTGGAAAGCGCCTCCTCTTGAGATGCGACGGGAACGCCGGGAATTCTTTCCCTACGAAACAGGGAAAGGATCCCTCATCTCGAGCTAGGAGGCGGAAACGGGGCTCCCCTGGATGTGTGCGGGACACCACGTGCTTCCTCTCGAGTGGAGACGGGTATGTCGGGGAACTTCTTGAGTTGCAGCAAGGGTGTGAAGGACCCTTTGGAAGTTCCAGTGGTTAGATGTGATTGGCCTCGAGAAGCCTCAGCGGAAATGGGCCTCATCTCGCCTGGAGGGCAAAACCTCCTGGATTTTCTCGAGTTGCGGCAGGTGCTCTCGACTTACGACGGGGACCTCAGGGAACCGCTCTGATGGCCTCAGGAAAGGCCAGTCCCCATGCGAGTTCCTCGGGGGCCTCTCGGGATTCCTCTCCCGTCGATGCCGGGGCCTAAGGCCTTGTGTGGAGTCGGGGCCGGAACCTGAGGATTCCTCTCCAGTGCTGACATGGATCTTGGGGTACTTCTGGAGTCTCCCAGGGGAGTCAGTCCTCGTCTCGAATGCGGGCATGCACTTGCCCTTTCCTACAGAGCGGTAGCAGCAGTGTAATGCAGTCCGCCGCGTGGATCAAAGGATCTATGGTTTTCCCTCGAGTCTTTCCCACGAGGCTTTCCCACGAGGCTTTCCCACAGGTCTGTCCCCCGTGCACACGTGGTGGGAGTCTATCCTTGGCTTGAACGTCAAGGCAGTGCAGGGAAAACAGGTTCCTCTGGAACGGACTGACACATCTGGGGGACTCTTGGAATGGTGGCACGACCCTGGAGTTCCTCTCGCCTTTCCTGTGGAGAGCGCCTCCTCTTGAGATGCGACGGGAAAGCCGGGAATTCTTTCCCGACGAAATAGGGAAAGGATCCCTCATCTCGAGCTAGGAGGCGGAAACGGGGCTCCCCTGGATGTGTGCGGGACCCCACGTGCTTCCTCTCGAGTGGAGACGGGTATGTCGGGGAACTTCTTGAGTTGCAGCAAGGGTGTGAAGGACCCTTTGGAAGTTCCAGTGGTTAGATGTGATTGGCCTCGAGAAGCCTCAGCGGAAATGGGCCTCATCTCGCCTGGAGGGCAAAACCTCCTGGATTTTCTCGAGTTGCGGCAGGTGCTCTCGACTTACGACGGGGACCTCAGGGACCCGCTCTGGTGGCCTCAGGAAAGGCCAGTCCCCATGCGAGTTCCTCGGGGGCCTCTCGGGATTCCTCTCCCGTCGATGCCGGGGCCTAAGACCTTGTGTGGAGTCGGGGCCGGAACCTGAGGATTCCTCTCCAGTGCTGACATGGATCTTGGGGTACTTCTGGAGTCTCCCCAGGGGAGTCAGTCCTCGTCTCGAATGCGGGCATTCACTTGCGCTTTCCTCCAGAGCGGTAGCAGCAGTGTCACGCAGTCCGCCGCGTGGATCAAAGGATCTATGGTTTTCCCTCAAGTCTTTCCCACGAGGCTTTCCCACGAGGCTTTCCCACAGGGCTGTCCCACGTGCACACGTGGTGGGAGTCGATCCTCGGCTTGAACGTCAAGGCAGTGCAGGGAAAACAGGTTCGTCTGGAATGGACTGACACATCTGGGGGACTCTTGGAATGGTGGCATGACCCTGGAGTTCCTCACGCCTTTCCTGTGGAAAGCGCCTCCTCTTGAGATGCGACGGGAACGCCGGGAATTCTTTCCCTACGAAACAGGGAAAGGATCCCTCATCTCGAGCTAGGAGGCGGAAACGGGGCTCCCCTGGATGTGTGCGGGACACCACGTGCTTCCTCTCGAGTGGAGACGGGTATGTCGGGGAACTTCTTGAGTTGCAGCAAGGGTGTGAAGGACCCTTTGGAAGTTCCAGTGGTTAGATGTGATTGGCCTCGAGAAGCCTCAGCGGAAATGGGCCTCATCTCGCCTGGAGGGCAAAACCTCCTGGATTTTCTCGAGTTGCGGCAGGTGCTCTCGACTTACGACGGGGACCTCAGGGAACCGCTCTGATGGCCTCAGGAAAGGCCAGTCCCCATGCGAGTTCCTCGGGGGCCTCTCGGGATTCCTCTCCCGTCGATGCCGGGGCCTAAGACCTTGTGTGGAGTCGGGGCCGGAACCTGAGGATTCCTCTCCAGTGCTGACATGGATCTTGGGGTACTTCTGGAGTCTCCCCAGGGGAGTCAGTCCTCGTCTCGAATGCGGGCATGCACTTGCGCTTTCCTCCAGAGCGGATTGCAGCAGTGTCACGCAGTCCGCCGCGTGGATCAAAGGATCTATGGTTTTCCCTCGAGTCTTTCCCACGAGGCTTTCCCACGAGGCTTTCCCACAGGACTGTCCCACGTGCACACGTGGTGGGAGTCGATCCTCGGCTTGAACGTCAAGGCAGTGCAGGGAAAACTGGTTCCTCTGGAATGGACTGACACATCTGGGGGACTCTTGGAATGGTGGCATGACCCTGGAGTTCCTCTCGCCTTTCCTGTGGAGAGCGCCTCCTCTTGAGATGCGACGGGAACGCCGGGAATTCTTTCCCTACGAAACAGGGAAAGGATCCCTCATCTCGAGCTAGGAGGAGGAAACGGGGCTCCCCTGGATGTGAGCGGGACACCACGTGCTTCCTCTCGAGTGGAGACGGGTATGTCGGGGAACTTCTTGAGTTGCAGCAAGGGTGTGAAGGACCCTTTGGAAGTTCCAGTGGTTAGATGTGATTGGCCTCGAGAAGCCTCAGCGGAAATGGGCCTCATCTCGCCTGGAGGGCAAAACCTCCTGGATTTTCTCGAGTTGCGGCAGGTGCTCTCGACTTACGACGGGGACCTTAGGGACCCGCTCTGGTGGCCTCAGGAAAGGCCAGTCCCCATGCGAGTTCCTCGGGGGCCTCTCGGGATTCCTCTCCCGTCGATGCCGGGGCCTAAGACCTTGTGTGGAGTCGGGGCCGGAACCTGAGGATTCCTCTCCAGTGCTGACATGGATCTTGGGGTACTTCTGGAGTCTCCCCAGGGGAGTCAGTCCTCGTCTCGAATGCGGGCATTCACTTGCGCTTTCCTCCAGAGCGGTAGCAGCAGTGTCACGCAGTCCGTCGCGTAGATCAAAGGATCTATGGTTTTCCCTCGAGTCTTTCCCACAAGGCTTTCCCACGAGGCTTTCCCACAGGGCTGTCCCACGTGCACACGTGTTGGGAGTCGATCCTCGGCTTGAACGTCAAGGCAGTGCAGGGAAAACAGGTTCGTCTGGAATGGACTGACACATCTGGGGGACTCTTGGAATGGTGGCATGACCCTGGAGTTCCTCTCGCCTTTCCTGTGGAAAGCGCCTCCTCTTGAGATGCGACGGGAACGCCGGGAATTCTTTCCCTACGAAACAGGGAAAGGATCCCTCATCTCGAGCTAGGAGGCGGAAACGGGGCTCCCCTGGATGTGTGCGTGACACCACGTGCTTCCTCTCGAGTGGAGACGGGTATGTCGGGGAACTTCTTGAGTTGCAGCAAGGGTGTGAAGGACCCTTTGGAAGTTCCAGTGGTTAGATGTGATTGGCCTCGAGAAGCCTCAGCGGAAATGGGCCTCATCTCGCCTGGAGGGCAAAACCTCCTGGATTTTCTCGAGTTGCGGCAGGTGCTCTCGACTTACGACGGGCACCTCAGGGAACCGCTCTGATGGCCTCAGGAAAGGCCAGTCCCCATGCGAGTTCCTCGGGGGCCTCTCGGGATTCCTCTCCCGTCGATGCCGGGGCCTAAGACCTTGTGTGGAGTCGGGGCCGGAACCTGAGGATTCCTCTCCAGTGCTGACATGGATCTTGGGGTACTTCTGGAGTCTCCCCAGGGGAGTCAGTCCTCGTCTCGAATGCGGGCATGCACTTGCGCTTTCCTCCAGAGCGGATTGCAGCAGTGTCACGCAGTCCGCCGCGTGGATCAAAGGATCTATGGTTTTCCCTCGAGTCTTTCCCACGAGGCTTTCCCACGAGGCTTTCCCACAGGGCTGTCCCACGTGCACACGTGGTGGGAGTCGATCCTCGGCTTGAACGTCAAGGCAGTGCAGGGAAAACTGGTTCCTCTGGAATGGACTGACACATCTGGGGGACTCTTGGAATGGTGGCATGACCCTGGAGTTCCTCTCGCCTTTCCTGTTTAGAGCGCCTCCTCTTGAGATGCGACGGGAACGCCGGGAATTCTTTCCCTACGAAACAGGGAAAGGATCCCTCATCTCGAGCTAGGAGGAGGAAACGGGGCTCCCCTGGATGTGAGCGGGACACCACGTGCTTCCTCTCGAGTGGAGACGGGTATGTCGGGGAACTTCTTGAGTTGCAGCAAGGGTGTGAAGGACCCTTTGGAAGTTCCAGTGGTTAGATGTGATTGGCCTCGAGAAGCCTCAGCGGAAATGGGCCTCATCTCGCCTGGAGGGCAAAACCTCCTGGATTTTCTCGAGTTGCGGCAGGTGCTCTCGACTTACGACGGGGACCTCAGGGACCCGCTCTGGTGGCCTCAGGAAAGGCCAGTCCCCATGCGAGTTCCTCGGGGGCCGCTCGGGATTCCTCTCCCGTCGATGCCGGGGCCTAAGACCTTGTGTGGAGTCGGGGCCGGAACCTGAGGATTCCTCTCCAGTGCTGACATGGATCTTGGGGTACTTCTGGAGTCTCCCCAGGGGAGTCAGTCCTCGTCTCGAATGCGGGCATTCACTTGCGCTTTCCTCCAGAGCGGTAGCAGCAGTGTCACGCAGTCCGTCGCGTAGATCAAAGGATCTATGGTTTTCCCTCGAGTCTTTCCCACAAGGCTTTCCCACGAGGCTTTCCCACAGGGCTGTCCCACGTGCACACGTGGTGGGAGTCGATCCTCGGCTTGAACGTCAAGGCAGTGCAGGGAAAACAGGTTCGTCTGGAATGGACTGACACATCTGGGGGACTCTTGGAATGGTGGCATGACCCTGGAGTTCCTCTCGCCTTTCCTGTGGAAAGCGCCTCCTCTTGAGATGCGACGGGAACGCCGGGAATTCTTTCCCTACGAAACAGGGAAAGGATCCCTCATCTCGAGCTAGGAGGCGGAAACGGGGCTCCCCTGGATGTGTGCGGGACACCACGTGCTTCCTCTCGAGTGGAGACGGGTATGTCGGGGAACTTCTTGAGTTGCAGCAAGGGTGTGAAGGACCCTTTGGAAGTTCCAGTGGTTAGATGTGATTGGCCTCGAGAAGCCTCAGCGGAAATGGGCCTCATCTCGCCTGGAGGGCAAAACCTCCTGGATTTTCTCGAGTTGCGGCAGGTGCTCTCGACTTACGACGGGGACCTCAGGGACCCGCTCTGGTGGCCTCAGGAAAGGCCAGTCCCCATGCGAGTTCCTCGGGGGCCTCTCGGGATTCCTCTCCCGTCGATGCCGGGGCCTAAGACCTTGTGTGGAGTCGGGGCCGGAACCTGAGGATTCCTCTCCAGTGCTGACATGGATCTTGGGCTACTTCTTGAGTCTCCCCAGGGGAGTCAGTCCTGTCTCGAATGCGGGCATGCACTTGCGCTTTCCTCCAGAGCGGTAGCAGCAGTGTCCAGCAGTCCGCCGCGTGAATCAAAGGATCTATGGTTTTCCCTCGAGTCTTTCCCACGAGGCTTTCCCACGAGGCTTTCCCACAGGGCTGTCCCACGTGCACACGTGGTGGGAGTCGATCCTCGGCTTGAACGTCAAGGCAGTGCAGGGAAAACAGGTTCCTCTGGAATGGACTGACACATCTGGGGGACTCTTGGAATGGTGGCACGACCCTGGAGTTCCTCTCGCCTTTCCTGTGGAGAGCGCCTCCTCTTGAGATGCGACGGGAACGCCGGGAATTCTTTCCCTACGAAACAGGGAAAGGATCCCTCATCTCGAGCTAGGAGGAGGAAACGGGGCTCCCCTGGATGTGAGCGGGACACCACGTGCTTCCTCTCGAGTGGAGACGGGTACGTCGGGGAACTTCTTGAGTTGCAGCAAGGGTGTGAAGGACCCTTTGGAAGTTCCAGTGGTTAGATGTGATTGGCCTCGAGAAGCCTCAGCGGAAATGGGCCTCATCTCGCCTGGAGGGCAAAACCTCCTGGATTTTCTCGAGTTGCGGCAGGTGCTCTCGACTTACGACGGGGACCTCAGGGACCCGCTCTGGTGGCCTCAGGAAAGGCCAGTCCCCATGCGAGTTCCTCGGGGGCCTCTCGGGATTCCTCTCCCGTCGATGCCGGGGCCTAAGACCTTGTGTGGAGTCGGGGCCGGAACCTGAGGATTCCTCTCCAGTGCTGACATGGATCTTGGGCTACTTCTTGAGTCTCCCCAGGGGAGTCAGTCCTGTCTCGAATGCGGGCATGCACTTGCGCTTTCCTCCAGAGCGGTAGCAGCAGTGTCCCGCAGTCCGCCGCGTGAATCAAAGGATCTATGGTTTTCCCTCGAGTCTTTCCCACGAGGCTTTCCCACGAGGCTTTCCCACAGGGCTGTCCCACGTGCACACGTGGTGGGAGTCGATCCTCGGCTTGAACGTCAAGGCAGTGCAGGGAAAACAGGTTCCTCTGGAATGGACTGACACATCTGGGGGACTCTTGGAATGGTGGCACGACCCTGGAGTTCCTCTCGCCTTTCCTGTGGAGAGCGCCTCCTCTTGAGATGCGACGGGAACGCCGGGAATTCTTTCCCTACGAAACAGGGAAAGGATCCCTCATCTCGAGCTAGGAGGCGGAAACGGGGCTCCCCTGGATGTGTGCGGGACCCACGTGCTTCCTCTCGAGTGGAGTCGGGTATGTCGGGGAACTTCTTGAGTTGCAGCAAGGGTGTGAAGGACCCTTTGGAAGTTCCAGTGGTTAGACGTGATTAGCCTCGAGAAGCCTCAGCGGAAATGGGCCTCATCTCGCCTGGAGGTGAAAACCTCCTGGATTTTCTCGAGTTGCGGCAGGTGCTCTCGACTTACGACGGGGACCTCAGGGACCCGCTCTGGTGGCCTCAGGAAAGGCCAGTCCCCACGCGAGTTCCTCGGGGGCCTCTCGGGACTCCTCTCCCGTCGATGCCGGGGCCTAAGACCTTGTGTGGAGTCGGGGCCGGAACCTGAGGATTCCTCTCCAGTGCTGACATGGATCTTGGGGTACTTCTGGAGTCTCCCCAGGGGAGTCAGTCCTCGTCTCGTATGCGGGCATGCACTTGCGCTTTCCTCCAGAGCGGTAGCAGCAGTGTCACGCAGTCCTCCGCGTGGATCAAAGGATCTATGGTTTTCCCTCGAGTCATTCCCTCGAGGCTTTCCCACGAGGCTTTCCCACGAGGCTTTCCCACAGGGCTGTCCCACGTGCACACGTGGTGGGAGTAGATCCTCGGCTTGATCGTCAAGGCAGTGCAGGGAAAACAGGTTCCTCTGGAATGGACTGACACATCTGGGGGACTCTTAGAATGGTGTCTAGACCCTCGAGTTCCTCTCTCCTTTCCTGTGGAGAGCGCCTCCTCTTGAGATGCGATGGGAACGCCGGGAATTCTTTCCCTACAAAACAGGGAAAGGATCCCTCATCTCGAGCTAGGAGGCGAAAACGGGGCTCCCCTTGATGTGTGCGGGACCCCACGTGCTTCCTCTCGAGTGCAGACGGGTATGTCGGGGAACTTCTTGAGTTGCAGCAATGGTGTGAAAGACCCTTTGGAAGTTCCAGTGGTTAGATGTGATTGGCCTCGAGAAGCCTCAGCGGAAATGGGCCTCATCTCGCCTGGAGGGCAAAACCTCCTGGATTTTCTCGAGTTGCGGCAGGTGCTCTCGACTTACGACGGGGACCTCAGGGACCCGCTCTGGTGGCCTCAGGAAAGGCCAGTCCCCATGCGAGTTCCTCGGGGGCCTCTCGGGATTCCTCTCCCGTCGATGCCGGGGCCTAAGACCTTGTGTGGAGTCGGGGCCGGAACCTGAGGATTCCTCTCCAGTGCTGACATGGATCTTGGGGTACTTCTGGAGTCTCCCCAGGGGAGTCAGTCCTCGTCTCGAATGCGGGCATGCACTTGCGCTTTCCTCCAGAGCGGTAGCAGCAGTGTCACGCAGTCCGCCGCGTGGATCAAAGGATCTATGGTTTTCCCTCGAGTCTTTCCCACGAGGCTTTCCCACGAGGCTTTCCCACAGGGCTGTCCCACGTGCACACGTGGTGGGAGTCGATCCTCGGCTTGAACGTCAAGGCAGTGCAGGGAAAACAGGTTCCTCTGGAATGGACTGACACATCTGGGGGACTCTTGGAATGGTGTCACGACCCTGGAGTTCCTCTCGCCTTTCCTGTGGAGAGCGCCTCCTCTTGAGATGCGACGGGAACGCCGGGAATTCTTTCCCTACGAAACAGGGAAAGGATCCCTCATCTCGAGCTAGGAGGCGGAAACGGGGCTCCCCTGGATGTGTGCGGGACACCACGTGCTTCCTCTCGAGTGGAGACGGGTATGTCGGGGAACTTCTTGAGTTTCAGCAAGCGTGTGAAGGACCCTTTGGAAGTTCCAGTGGTTAGAAGTGATTAGCCTCGAGAAGCCTCAGTGGAAATGGGCCTCATCTCGCCTGGAGGGCAAAACCTCCTGGATTTTCTCGAGTTGCGGCAGGTGCTCTCGACTTACGACGGGGACCTCAGGGACCCGCTCTGGTGGCCTCAGGAAAGGCCAGTCCCCACGCGAGTTCCTTGGGGGCCTCTCGGGATTCCTCTCCCGTCGATGCCGGGCCTAAGACCTTGTGTGGAGTCGGGGCCGGAACCTGAGGATTCCTCTTCAGTGCTGACATGGATCTTGGGGTACTTCTGGAGTCTCCCCAGGGGAGTCAGTCCTCGTCTCGAATGCGGGCATGCACTTGCGCTTTCCTCCAGAGCGGGAACAGCAGTGTCACGGAGTCCGCCGCGTGGATCAAAGGATCTATGGTTTTCCCTCGAGTCTTTCCCACGAGGCTTTCCCACGAGGCTTTCCCACAGCGCTGTCCCACGTGCACACGTGGTGGGAGTCGATCCTCGGCTTGAACGTCAAGGCAGTGCAGGGAAAACAGGTTCCTCTGGAATGGACTGACACATCTGGGGGACTCTTGGAATGGTGGCACGACCCTGGAGTTCCTCTCGCCTTTCCTGTGGAGAGTGCCTCCTCTTGAGATGCGACGGGAACGCCGGGAATTTTTTCCCTACGAAACAGGGAAAGGATCCCTCATCTCGAGCTAGGAGGCGGAAACGGTGCTCCCCTGGATGTGTGCGGGACCCACGTGCTTCCTCTCGAGTGGAGACGGGTATGTCGGGGAACTTCTTGAGTTGCAGCAAGGGTGTGAAGGACCCTTTGGAAGTTCCAGTGGTTAGACGTGATTAGCCTCGAGAAGCCTCAGCGGAAATGGGCCTCATCTCGCCTGGAGGGCAAAACCTCCTGGATTTTCTCGAGTTGCGGCAGGTGCTCTCGACTTACCACGGGGACCTCAGGGACCCGCTCTGGTGGCCTCAGGAAAGGCCAGTCCCCATGCGAGTTCCTCGGGGGCCTCTCGGGATTCCTCTCCCGTCGATGCCGGGGCCTAAGACCTTGTGTGGAGTCGGGGCCGGAACCTGAGGATTCCTCTCCAGTGCTGACATGGATCTTGGGGTACTTCTGGAGTCTCCCTAGGGGAGTCAGTCCTCGTGTCGAATGCGGGCATGCACTTGCGCTTTCCTCCAGAGCGGTAGCAGCAGTGTCACGCAGTCCTCCGCGTGGATCAATGGATCTATGGTTTTCCCTCGAGTCATTCCCTCGAGTCTTTCCCACGAGGCTTTCCCACGAGGCTTTCCCACAGGGCTGTCCCACGTGCACACGTGGTGGGAGTCGATCCTCGGCTTGAACGTCAAGGCAGTGCAGGGAAAACAGGTTCCTCTGGAATGGACTGACACATCTGGGGGACTCTTGGAATGGTGGCACGACCCTGGAGTTCCTCTCGCCTTTCCTGTGGAGAGCGCCTCCTCTTGAGATGCGACGGGAACTCCGGGAATTCTTTCCCTAAGAAATAGGGAAAGGATCTCTCATCTCGAGCTAGGAGGCGGAAACGGGGCTCCCCTGGATGTGTGCGGGACCCCACGTGCTTCCTCTCGAGTGGAGACGGGTATGTCTTGGAACTTCTTGAGTTGCAGCAATGGTGTGAAGGACCCTTTGGAAGTTCCAGTGGTTAGATGTGATTGGCCTCGAGAAGCCTCAGCAGAAATGGGCCTCATCTCGCCTGGAGGGCAAAACCTCCTGGATTTTCTCGAGTTGCGGCAGGTGCTCTCGACTTACGACGGGGACCTCAGGGATCCGCTCTGGTGGCCTCAGGAAAGGCCAGTCCCCATGCGAGTTCCTCGGGGGCCTCTCGGGATTCCGCTCCCGTCGATGCCGGGGCCTAAGACCTTGTGTGGAGTCGGGGCCGGAACCTGAGGATTCCTCTCCAGTGCTGACATGGATCTTGGGGTACTTCTGGAGTCACCCCAGGGGAGTCAGTCCTCGTCTCGAATGCGGGCATGCACTTGCGCTTTCCTCCAGAGCGGTAGCAGCAGTGTCACGCAGTCCGCCGCGTGGATCAAAGGATCTATGGTTTTCCCTCGAGTCTTTCCCACGAGGCTTTCCCACGAGGCTTTCCCACAGGGCTGTCCCACGTGCACACGTGGTGGGAGTCGATCCTCGGCTTGAACGTCAAGGCAGTGCAGGGAAAACAGGTTCCTCTGGAATGGACTGACACATCTGGGGGACTCTTGGAATGGTGACACGACCCTGGAGTTCCTCTCGCCTTTCCTGTGGAGAGCGCCTCCTCTTGAGATGCGACGGGAACGCCGGGAATTCTTTCCCTACGAAACAGGGAAAGGATCCCTCATCTCGAGCTAGTAGGCGGAAACGGGGCTCCCCTGGATGTGTGCGGGACCCACGTGCTTCCTCTCGAGTGGAGACGGGTATGTCGGGGAACTTCTTGAGTTGCAGCAAGGGTGTGAAGGACCCTTTGGAAGTTCCAGTGGTTAGACGTGATTAGCCTCGAGAAGCCTCAGCGGAAATGGGCCTCATCTCGCCTGGAGGGCAAAACCTCCTGGATTTTCTCGAGTTGCGGCAGGTGCTCTCGACTTACGACGGGGACCTCAGGGACCCGCTCTGGTGGCCTCAGGAAAGGCCAGTCCCCATGCGAGTTCCTCGGGGGCCTCTCGGGATTCCTCTCCCGTCGATGCCGGGGCCTAAGACCTTGTGTGGAGTCGGGGCCGGAACCTGAGGATTCCTCTCCAGTGCTGACATGGATCTTGGGGTACTTCTGGAGTCTCCCCAGGGGAGTCAGTCCTCGTCTCGAATGTGGGCATGCACTTGCGCTTTCCTCCAGAGCGGTAGCAGCAGTGTCACGCAGTCCGCCGCGTGGATCAAAGGATCTATGGTTTTCCCTCGAGTCTTTCCCACGAGGCTTTCCCACGAGGCTTTCCCACAGGGCTGTCCCACGTGCACACGTGGTGGGAGTCGTTCCTCGGCTTGAACGTCAAGGCAGAGCAGGGAAAACAGGTTCCTCTGGAATGGACTGACACATCTGGGGGACTCTTGGAATGGTGGCACGACCCTGGAGTTCCTCTCGCGTTTCCTTTGGAGAGCGCCTCCTCTTGAGATGCGACGGGAACGCCGGGAAATCTTTCCCTGTGAAACAGGGAAAGGATCCCTCATCTCGAGCGAGGAGGCGGAAACGGGGCTCCCCTGGATGTGTGCGGGACCCCACGTGCTTCCTCTCGAGTGGAGACGGGTATGTCTTGGAACTTCTTGAGTTGCAGCAATGGTGTGAAGGACCCTTTGGAAGTTCCAGTGGTTAGATGTGATTGGCCTCGAGAAGCCTCAGCAGAAATGGGCCTCATCTCGCCTGGAGGGCAAAACCTCCTGGATTTTCTCGAGTTGCGGCAGGTGCTCTCGACTTACGACGGGGACCTCAGGGAACCGCTCTGGTGGCCTCAGGAAAGGCCAGTCCCCATGCGAGTTCCTCGGGGGCCTCTCGGGATTCCTCTCCCGTCGATGCCGGGGCCTAAGACCTTGTGTGGAGTCGGGGCCGGAACCTGAGGATTCCTCTCCAGTGCTGACATGGATCTTGGGGTACTTCTGGAGTCTCCCCAGGGGAGTCAGTCCTCGTCTCGAATGCGGGCATGCACTTGCGCTTTCCTCCAGAGCGGTAGCAGCAGTGTCACGCAGTCCGCCGCGTGGATCAAAGGATCTATGGTTTTCCCTCGAGTCTTTCCCACGAGGCTTTCCCACGAGGCTTTCCCACAGGGCTGTCCCACGTGCACACGTGGTGGGAGTCGATCCTCGGCTTGAACGTCAAGGCAGTGCAGGGAAAACAGGTACCTCTGGAATGGACTGACACATCTGGGGGACTCTTGGAATGGTGGCACGACCCTGCAGTTCCTCTCGCCTTTCCTGTGGAGAGCGCCTCCTCTTGAGATGCGACGGGAACGCCGGGAATTCTTTCCCTACGAAACAGGGAAAGGATCCCTCATCTCGAGCTAGGAGGCGGAAACGGGGCTCCCCTGGATGTGTGCGGGACACCACGTGCTTCCTCTCGAGTGGAGACGGGTATGTCGGGGAACTTCTTGAGTTGCAGCAAGGCTGTGAAGGACCCTTTGGAAGTTCCAGTGGTTAGACGTGATTAGCCTCGAGAAGCCTCAGCGGAAATGGGCCTCATCTCGCCTGGAGGGCAAAATCTCCTGGATTTTCTCGAGTTGCGGCAGGTGCTCTCGACTTACGACGGGGACCTCAGGGACCCGCTCTGCTGTCCTCAGGAAAGGCCAGTCCCCATGCGAGTTCCTCGGGGGCCTCTCGGGATTCCTCTCCCGTCAATGCCGGGGCCTAAGACCTTGTGTGGAGTCGGGGCCGGAACCTGAGGATTCCTCTCCAGTGTTGACATGGATCTTGGGGTACTTCTGGAGTCTCCCCAGGGGAGTCAGTCCTCGTCTCGAATGCGGGCATGCACTTGCGCTTTCCTCCAGAGCGGTAGCAGCAGTGTCACGCAGTCCGCCGCGTAGATCAAAGGATCTATGGTTTTCCCTCGAGACTTTCCCACGAGGCTTTCCCACGAGGCTTTCCCACAGGGCTGTCCCACGTGCACACGTGGTGGGAGTCGATCCTCGGCTTGAACGTCAAGGCAGTGCAGGGAAAACAGGTTCCTCTGGAATGGACTGACACATCTGGGGGACTCTTGGAATGGTGGCATGACCCTGGAGTTCCTCTCTCCTTTCCTGTGGAGAGCGCCTCCTCTTGAGATGCGACGGGAACGCCAGGAATTCTTTCCCTACGAAACAGGGAAAGGATCCCTCATCTCGAGCTAGGAGGCGGAAACGGGGCTCCCCTGGATGTGTGCGGGACACCACGTGCTTCCTCTCGAGTGCAGACGGGTATGTCGGGGAACTTCTTGAGTTGCAGCAAGGGTGTGAAGGACCCTTTGGAAGTTCCAGTGGTTAGATGTGATTGGCCTCGAAAAGCCTCAGCGGAAATGGGCCTCATCTCGCCTGGAGGGCAAAACCTCCTGGATTTTCTCGAGTTGCGGCAGGTGCTCTCGACTTACGACGGGGACATCAGGGACCCGCTCTGGTGGCCTCAGGAAAGGCCAGGCCCCATGCGAGTTCCTCGGGGGCCTCTCGGGATTCCTCTCCCGTCGATGCCGGGGCCTAAGACCTTGTGTGGAGTCGGGGCCGGAACCTGAGGATTCCTCTCCAGTGCTGACATGGATCTTGGGGTACTTCTGGAGTCTCCCCAGGGGAGTCAGTCCTCGTCTCGAATGCGGGCATGCACTTGCGCTTTCCTCCAGAGCGGTAGCAGCAGTGTCACGCAGTCCGCCGCGTGGATCAAAGGATCTATGGTTTTCCCTCGAGTCTTTCCCACTTAGCTTTCCCAAGAGGTTTTCCCACAGGGCTGTCCCACGTGCACACGTGGTGGGAGTCGATCCTCGGCTTGAACGTCAAGGCAGTGCAGGGAAAAGAGGTTCCTCTGGAATGGACTGACATATCTGGGGGACTCTTGGAATGGTGTCACGACCCTGGAGTTCCTCTCGCCTTTCCTGTGGAGAGCGCCTCCTCTTGAGATGCTACCCGAACGCCGGAATTCTTTCCCTACGAAACAGGGAAAGGATCCCTCATCTCGAGCTAGGAGGCGGAAACGGGGCTCCCCTGGATGTGTGCGGGACCCACGTGCTTCCTCTCGAGTGGAGACGGGTATGTCGGGGAACTTCTTGAGTTGCAGCAAGGGTGTGAAGGACCCTTTGGAAGTTCCAGTGGTTAGACGTGATTAGCCTCGAGAAGCCTCAGCGGAAATGGGCCTCATCTCGCCTGGAGGGCAAAACCTCCTGGATTTTCTCGAGTTGCGGCAGGTGCTCTCGACTTACCACGGGGACCTCAGGGACCCGCTCTGGTGGCCTCAGGAAAGGCCAGTCCCCATGCGAGTTCCTCGGGGGCCTCTCGGGATTCCTCTCCCGTCGATGCCGGGGCCTAAGACCTTGTGTGGAGTCGGGGCCGGAACCTGAGGATTCCTCTCCAGTGCTGACATGGATCTTGGGGTACTTCTGGAGTCTCCCTAGGGGAGTCAGTCCTCGTGTCGAATGCGGGCATGCACTTGCGCTTTCCTCCAGAGCGGTAGCAGCAGTGTCACGCAGTCCTCCGCGTGGATCAATGGATCTATGGTTTTCCCTCGAGTCATTCCCTCGAGTCTTTCCCACGAGGCTTTCCCACGAGGCTTTCCCACAGGGCTGTCCCACGTGCACACGTGGTGGGAGTCGATCCTCGGCTTGAACGTCAAGGCAGTGCAGGGAAAACAGGTTCCTCTGGAATGGACTGACACATCTGGGGGACTCTTGGAATGGTGGCACGACCCTGGAGTTCCTCTCGCCTTTCCTGTGGAGAGCGCCTCCTCTTGAGATGCGACGGGAACTCCGGGAATTCTTTCCCTAAGAAATAGGGAAAGGATCTCTCATCTCGAGCTAGGAGGCGGAAACGGGGCTCCCCTGGATGTGTGCGGGACCCCACGTGCTTCCTCTCGAGTGGAGACGGGTATGTCTTGGAACTTCTTGAGTTGCAGCAATGGTGTGAAGGACCCTTTGGAAGTTCCAGTGGTTAGATGTGATTGGCCTCGAGAAGCCTCAGCAGAAATGGGCCTCATCTCGCCTGGAGGGCAAAACCTCCTGGATTTTCTCGAGTTGCGGCAGGTGCTCTCGACTTACGACGGGGACCTCAGGGATCCGCTCTGGTGGCCTCAGGAAAGGCCAGTCCCCATGCGAGTTCCTCGGGGGCCTCTCGGGATTCCGCTCCCGTCGATGCCGGGGCCTAAGACCTTGTGTGGAGTCGGGGCCGGAACCTGAGGATTCCTCTCCAGTGCTGACATGGATCTTGGGGTACTTCTGGAGTCACCCCAGGGGAGTCAGTCCTCGTCTCGAATGCGGGCATGCACTTGCGCTTTCCTCCAGAGCGGTAGCAGCAGTGTCACGCAGTCCGCCGCGTGGATCAAAGGATCTATGGTTTTCCCTCGAGTCTTTCCCACGAGGCTTTCCCACGAGGCTTTCCCACAGGGCTGTCCCACGTGCACACGTGGTGGGAGTCGATCCTCGGCTTGAACGTCAAGGCAGTGCAGGGAAAACAGGTTCCTCTGGAATGGACTGACACATCTGGGGGACTCTTGGAATGGTGACACGACCCTGGAGTTCCTCTCGCCTTTCCTGTGGAGAGCGCCTCCTCTTGAGATGCGACGGGAACGCCGGGAATTCTTTCCCTACGAAACAGGGAAAGGATCCCTCATCTCGAGCTAGTAGGCGGAAACGGGGCTCCCCTGGATGTGTGCGGGACCCACGTGCTTCCTCTCGAGTGGAGACGGGTATGTCGGGGAACTTCTTGAGTTGCAGCAAGGGTGTGAAGGACCCTTTGGAAGTTCCAGTGGTTAGACGTGATTAGCCTCGAGAAGCCTCAGCGGAAATGGGCCTCATCTCGCCTGGAGGGCAAAACCTCCTGGATTTTCTCGAGTTGCGGCAGGTGCTCTCGACTTACGACGGGGACCTCAGGGACCCGCTCTGGTGGCCTCAGGAAAGGCCAGTCCCCACGCGAGTTCCTTGGGGGCCTCTCGGGATTCCTCTCCCGTCGATGCCGGGCCTAAGACCTTGTGTGGAGTCGGGGCCGGAACCTGAGGATTCCTCTTCAGTGCTGACATGGATCTTGGGGTACTTCTGGAGTCTCCCCAGGGGAGTCAGTCCTCGTCTGGAATGCGGGCATGCACTTGCGCTTTCCTCCAGAGCGGGAACAGCAGTGTCACGCAGTCCGCCGCGTGGATCAAAGGATCTATGGTTTTCCCTCGAGTCTTTCCCACGAGGCTTTCCCACGAGGCTTTCCCACAGCGCTGTCCCACGTGCACACGTGGTGGGAGTCGATCCTCGGCTTGAACGTCAAGGCAGTGCAGGGAAAACAGGTTCCTCTGGGATGGACTGACACATCTGGGGGACTCTTGGAATGGTGGCACGACCCTGGAGTTCCTCTCGCCTTTCCTGTGGAGAGTGCCTCCTCTTGAGATGCGACAGGAACGCCGGGAATTTTTTCCCTACGAAACAGGGAAAGGATCCCTCATCTCGAGCTAGGAGGCGGAAACGGTGCTCCCCTGGATGTGTGCGGGACCCACGTGCTTCCTCTCGAGTGGAGACGGGTATGTCGGGGAACTTCTTGAGTTGCAGCAAGGGTGTGAAGGACCTTTTGGAAGTTCCAGTGGTTAGACGTGATTAGCCTCGAGAAGCCTCAGCGGAAATGGGCCTCATCTCGCCTGGAGGGCAAAACCTCCTGGATTTTCTCGAGTTGCGGCAGGTGCTCTCGACTTACCACGGGGACCTCAGGGACCCGCTCTGGTGGCCTCAGGAAAGGCCAGTCCCCATGCGAGTTCCTCGGGGGCCTCTCGGGATTCCTCTCCCGTCGATGCCGGGGCCTAAGACCTTGTGTGGAGTCGGGGCCGGAACCTGAGGATTCCTCTCCAGTGCTGACATGGATCTTGGGGTACTTCTGGAGTCTCCCTAGGGGAGTCAGTCCTCGTGTCGAATGCGGGCATGCACTTGCGCTTTCCTCCAGAGCGGTAGCAGCAGTGTCACGCAGTCCTCCGCGTGGATCAATGGATCTATGGTTTTCCCTCGAGTCATTCCCTCGAGTCTTTCCCACGAGGCTTTCCCACGAGGCTTTCCCACAGGGCTGTCCCACGTGCACACGTGGTGGGAGTCGATCCTCGGCTTGAACGTCAAGGCAGTGCAGGGAAAACAGGTTCCTCTGGAATGGACTGACACATCTGGGGGACTCTTGGAATGGTGGCACGACCCTGGAGTTCCTCTCGCCTTTCCTGTGGAGAGCGCCTCCTCTTGAGATGCGACGGGAACTCCGGGAATTCTTTCCCTAAGAAATAGGGAAAGGATCTCTCATCTCGAGCTAGGAGGCGGAAACGGGGCTCCCCTGGATGTGTGCGGGACCCCACGTGCTTCCTCTCGAGTGGAGACGGGTATGTCTTGGAACTTCTTGAGTTGCAGCAATGGTGTGAAGGACCCTTTGGAAGTTCCAGTGGTTAGATGTGATTGGCCTCGAGAAGCCTCAGCAGAAATGGGCCTCATCGCGCCTGGAGGGCAAAACCTCCTGGATTTTCTCGAGTTGCGGCAGGTGCTCTCGACTTACGACGGGGACCTCAGGGATCCGCTCTGGTGGCCTCAGGAAAGGCCAGTCTCCATGCGAGTTCCTCGGGGGCCTCTCGGGATTCCGCTCCCGTCGATGCCGGGGCCTAAGACCTTGTGTGGAGTCGGGGCCGGAACCTGAGGATTCCTCTCCAGTGCTGACATGGATCTTGGGGTACTTCTGGAGTCACCCCAGGGGAGTCAGTCCTCGTCTCGAATGCGGGCATGCACTTGCGCTTTCCTCCAGAGCGGTAGCAGCAGTGTCACGCAGTCCGCCGCGTGGATCAAAGGATCTATGGTTTTCCCTCGAGTCTTTCCCACGAGGCTTTCCCACGAGGCTTTCCCACAGGGCTGTCCCACGTGCACACGTGGTGGGAGTCGATTCTCGGCTTGAACGTCAAGGCAGTGCAGGGAAAACAGGTTCCTCTGGAATGGACTGACACATCTGGGGGACTCTTGGAATGGTGTCACGACCCTGGAGTTCCTCTCGCCTTTCCTGTGGAGAGCGCCTCCTCTTGAGATGCGACGGGAACGCCGGGAATTCTTTCCCTACGAAACAGGGAAAGGATCCCTCATCTCGAGCTAGGAGGCGGAAACGGGGCTCCCCTGGATGTGTGCAGGACCCACGTGCTTCCTCTCGAGTGGAGACGGGTATGTCGGGGAACTTCTTGAGTTGCAGCAATGGTGTGAAGGACCCTTTGGAAGTTCCAGTGGTTAGACGTGATTAGCCTCGAGAAGCCTCTGCGGAAATGGGCCTCATCTCGCCTGGAGGGCAAAACCTCCTGGATTTTCTCGAGTTGCGGCAGGTGCTCTCGACTTACGACGGGGACCTCAGGGACCCGCTCTGGTGGCCTCAGGAAAGGCCAGTCCCCATGCGAGTTCCTCGGGGGCCTCTCGGGATTCCTCTCCCGTCGATGCCGGGGCCTAAGACCTTGTGTGGAGTCGGGGCCGGAACCTGAGGATTCCTCTCCAGTGCTGACATGGATCTTGGGGTACTTCTGGAGTCTCCCCAGGGGAGTCAGTCCTCGTCTCGAATGTGGGCATGCACTTGCGCTTTCCTCCAGAGCGGTAGCAGCAGTGTCACGCAGTCCGCCGCGTGGATCAAAGGATCTATGGTTTTCCCTCGAGTCTTTCCCACGAGGCTTTCCCACGAGGCTTTCCCACAGGGCTGTCCCACGTGCACACGTGGTGGGAGTCGTTCCTCGGCTTGAACGTCAAGGCAGAGCAGGGAAAACAGGTTCCTCTGGAATGGACTGACACATCTGGGGGACTCTTGGAATGGTGGCACGACCCTGGAGTTCCTCTCGCGTTTCCTTTGGAGAGCGCCTCCTCTTGAGATGCGACGGGAACGCCGGGAAATCTTTCCCTGTGAAACAGGGAAAGGATCCCTCATCTCGAGCGAGGAGGCGGAAACGGGGCTCCCCTGGATGTGTGCGGGACCCCACGTGCTTCCTCTCGAGTGGAGACGGGTATGTCTTGGAACTTCTTGAGTTGCAGCAATGGTGTGAAGGACCCTTTGGAAGTTCCAGTGGTTAGATGTGATTGGCCTCGAGAAGCCTCAGCAGAAATGGGCCTCATCTCGCCTGGAGGGCAAAACCTCCTGGATTTTCTCGAGTTGCGGCAGGTGCTCTCGACTTACGACGGGGACCTCAGGGAACCGCTCTGGTGGCCTCAGGAAAGGCCAGTCCCCATGCGAGTTCCTCGGGGGCCTCTCGGGATTCCTCTCCCGTCGATGCCGGGGCCTAAGACCTTGTGTGGAGTCGGGGCCGGAACCTGAGGATTCCTCTCCAGTGCTGACATGGATCTTGGGGTACTTCTGGAGTCTCCCCAGGGGAGTCAGTCCTCGTCTCGAATGCGGGCATGCACTTGCGCTTTCCTCCAGAGCGGTAGCAGCAGTGTCACGCAGTCCGCCGCGTGGATCAAAGGATCTATGGTTTTCCCTCGAGTCTTTCCCACGAGGCTTTCCCACGAGGCTTTCCCACAGGGCTGTCCCACGTGCACACGTGGTGGGAGTCGATCCTCGGCTTGAACGTCAAGGCAGTGCAGGGAAAACAGGTACCTCTGGAATGGACTGACACATCTGGGGGACTCTTGGAATGGTGGCACGACCCTGCAGTTCCTCTCGCCTTTCCTGTGGAGAGCGCCTCCTCTTGAGATGCGACGGGAACGCCGGGAATTCTTTCCCTACGAAACAGGGAAAGGATCCCTCATCTCGAGCTAGGAGGCGGAAACGGGGCTCCCCTGGATGTGTGCGGGACACCACGTGCTTCCTCTCGAGTGGAGACGGGTATGTCGGGGAACTTCTTGAGTTGCAGCAAGGCTGTGAAGGACCCTTTGGAAGTTCCAGTGGTTAGACGTGATTAGCCTCGAGAAGCCTCAGCGGAAATGGGCCTCATCTCGCCTGGAGGGCAAAATCTCCTGGATTTTCTCGAGTTGCGGCAGGTGCTCTCGACTTACGACGGGGACCTCAGGGACCCGCTCTGCTGTCCTCAGGAAAGGCCAGTCCCCATGCGAGTTCCTCGGGGGCCTCTCGGGATTCCTCTCCCGTCAATGCCGGGGCCTAAGACCTTGTGTGGAGTCGGGGCCGGAACCTGAGGATTCCTCTCCAGTGTTGACATGGATCTTGGGGTACTTCTGGAGTCTCCCCAGGGGAGTCAGTCCTCGTCTCGAATGCGGGCATGCACTTGCGCTTTCCTCCAGAGCGGTAGCAGCAGTGTCACGCAGTCCGCCGCGTAGATCAAAGGATCTATGGTTTTCCCTCGAGACTTTCCCACGAGGCTTTCCCACGAGGCTTTCCCACAGGGCTGTCCCACGTGCACACGTGGTGGGAGTCGATCCTCGGCTTGAACGTCAAGGCAGTGCAGGGAAAACAGGTTCCTCTGGAATGGACTGACACATCTGGGGGACTCTTGGAATGGTGGCATGACCCTGGAGTTCCTCTCTCCTTTCCTGTGGAGAGCGCCTCCTCTTGAGATGCGACGGGAACGCCAGGAATTCTTTCCCTACGAAACAGGGAAAGGATCCCTCATCTCGAGCTAGGAGGCGGAAACGGGGCTCCCCTGGATGTGTGCGGGACACCACGTGCTTCCTCTCGAGTGCAGACGGGTATGTCGGGGAACTTCTTGAGTTGCAGCAAGGGTGTGAAGGACCCTTTGGAAGTTCCAGTGGTTAGATGTGATTGGCCTCGAAAAGCCTCAGCGGAAATGGGCCTCATCTCGCCTGGAGGGCAAAACCTCCTGGATTTTCTCGAGTTGCGGCAGGTGCTCTCGACTTACGACGGGGACATCAGGGACCCGCTCTGGTGGCCTCAGGAAAGGCCAGGCCCCATGCGAGTTCCTCGGGGGCCTCTCGGGATTCCTCTCCCGTCGATGCCGGGGCCTAAGACCTTGTGTAGAGTCGGGGCCGGAACCTGAGGATTCCTCTCCAGTGCTGACATGGATCTTGGGGTACTTCTGGAGTCTCCCCAGGGGAGTCAGTCCTCGTCTCGAATGCGGGCATGCACTTGCGCTTTCCTCCAGAGCGGTAGCAGCAGTGTCACGCAGTCCGCCGCGTGGATCAAAGGATCTATGGTTTTCCCTCGAGTCTTTCCCACTTAGCTTTCCCAAGAGGTTTTCCCACAGGGCTGTCCCACGTGCACACGTGGTGGGAGTCGATCCTCGGCTTGAACGTCAAGGCAGTGCAGGGAAAAGAGGTTCCTCTGGAATGGACTGACATATCTGGGGGACTCTTGGAATGGTGTCACGACCCTGGAGTTCCTCCCGCCTTTCCTGTGGAGAGCGCCTCCTCTTGAGATGCTACCCGAACGCCGGAATTCTTTCCCTACGAAACAGGGAAAGGATCCCTCATCTCGAGCTAGGAGGCGGAAACGGGGCTCCCCTGGATGTGTGCGGGACCCACGTGCTTCCTCTCGAGTGGAGACGGGTATGTCGGGGAACTTCTTGAGTTGCAGCAAGGGTGTGAAGGACCCTTTGGAAGTTCCAGTGGTTAGACGTGATTAGCCTCGAGAAGCCTCAGCGGAAATGGGCCTCATCTCGCCTGGAGGGCAAAACCTCCTGGATTTTCTCGAGTTGCGGCAGGTGCTCTCGACTTACGACGGGGACCTCAGGGACCCGCTCTGGTGGCCTCAGGAAAGGCCAGTCCCCATGCGAGTTCCTCGGGGGCCTCTCGGGATTCCTCTCCCGTCGATGCCGGGGCCTAAGACCTTGTGTGGAGTCGGGGCCGGAACCTGAGGATTCCTCTCCAGTGCTGACATGGATCTTGGGGTACTTCTGGAGTCTCCCCAGGGGAGTCAGTCCTCGTCTCGAATGCGGGCATGCACTTGCGCTTTCCTCCAGAGTGGTAGCAGCAGTGTCACGCAGTCCGCCGCGTGGATCAAAGGATCTATGGTTTTCCCTCGAGTCTTTCCCACGAGGCTTTCCCACGAGGCTTTCCCACAGGGCTGTCCCACGTGCACATGTGGTGGGAGTCGATCCTCGGCTTGAACGTCAAGGCAGTGCAGGGAAAACAGGTTCCTCTGGTTTGGACTGACACATCTGGGGGACTCTTGGAATGGTGGCACGACCCTGGAGTTCCTCTCTCCTTTCCTGTGGAGAGCGCCTCCTCTTGAGATGCGACGGGAACGCCGGGAATTCTTTCCCTACGAAACAGGGAAAGGATCCCTCATCTCGAGCTAGGAGGCGAAACGGGGCTCCCCTGGATGTGTGCGGGACACCACGTGCTTCCTCTCGAGTGCAGACGTGTTTGTCGGGGAACTTCTTGAGTTGCAGCAAGGGTGTGAAGGACCCTTTGGAAGTTCCAGTGGTTAGATGTGATTGGCCTCGAGAAGCCTCAGCGGAAATGGGCCTCATCTCGCCTGGAGGGCAAAACCTCCTGGATTTTCTCGAGTTGCGGCAGGTGCTCTCGACTTACGACGAGGACCTCAGGGAACCGCTCTGGTGGCCTCAGTAAAGGCAGTCCCCATGCGAGTTCCTCGGGGGCCTCTCGGGATTCCTCTCCCGTCGATGCCGGGGCCTAAGACCTTGTGTGGAGTCGGGGCCGGAACATGAGGATTCCTCTCCAGTGCTGACATGGATCTTGGGGTATTTCTGGAGTCTCCCCAGGGGAGTCAGTCCTCGTCTCGAATGCGGGCATGCACTTGCGCTTTCCTCCAGAGCGGTAGCAGCAGTGTCACGCAGTCCGCCACGTGGATCAAAGGATCTATGGTTTTCCCTCGAGTCTTTCCCACGAGACTTTCCCACGAGGCTTTCCCACAGGGCTGTCCCACGTGCACACGTGGTGGGAGTCGATCCTCGGCTTGAACGTCAAGGCAGTGCAGGGAAAACAGGTTCCTCTGGAATGGACTGACACATCTGGGGGACTCTTGGAATGGTGGCACGACCCTGGAGTTCCTCTCGCCTTTCCTGTGGAGAGCGCCTCCTCTTGAGATGCGACGGGAACGCCGGGAATTCTTTCCCTACGAAACAGGGAAAGGATCCCTCATCTCGAGCTAGGAGGCGGAAACGGGGCTCCCCTGAATGTGTGCGGGACCCCACGTGCTTCCTCTCGAGTGGAGACGGGTATGTCGGGGAACTTCTTGAGTTGCAGCAATGGTGTGAAGGACCCTTTGGAAGTTCCAGTGGTTAGATGTGATTGGCCTCGAGAAGCCTCAGCGGAAATGGGCCTCATCTCGCCTGGAGGGCAAAACCTCCTGGATTTTCTCGAGTTGCGGCAGGTGCTCTCGACTTACGATGGGGACCTCAGGGACCCGCTCTGGTGGCCTCAGGAAAGGACTGTCCCCATGCGAGTTCCTCGGGGGCCTCTCGGGATTCCTCTCCCGTCGATGCCGGGGCCTAAGATCTTGTGTGGAGTCGGGGCCGGAACCTGAGGATTCCTCTCCAGTGCTGACATGGATCTTGGGGTACTTCTGGAGTCTCCCCAGGGGAGTCAGTCCTGGTCTCGAATGCGGGCATGCAATTGCGCTTTCCTCCAGAGCGGTAGCAGCAGTGTCACCCAGTCCGCCGCGTGGATCAAAGCATCTATGGTTTTCCCTCGAGTCTTTCCCACGAGGCTTTCCCACGTGGCTTTCCCACAGGGCTGTCCCACGTGCACACGTGGTGGGAGTCGATCCTCGGCTTGAACGTCAAGGCAGTGCAGGGAAAACACGTTGCTCTGGATTGGACTGACACATCTGGGGGACTCTTGGAATGGTGGCACGACCCTGGAGTTCCTCTCGCCTTTCCTGTGCAGAGCGCCTCCTCTTGAGATGCGACGGGAACGCCAGGAATTCTTTCCCTATGAAACAGGGAAAGGATCCCTCATCTCGAGCTAGGAGGCGGAAACGGGGCTCCCCTGAATGTGTGCGGGACCCTCGTGCTTCCTTTCGAGTGGAGACGGGTATGTCGGGGAACTTCTTGAGTTGCAGCAAGGGTGTAAATGACCCTTTGGAAGTTCCTGTTGTTAGATGTGATTAGCCTCGAGAAGCCTCAGCGGAAATGGGCCTCATCTCGCCTGGAGGTCAAAACCTCCTGGATTTTCTCGAGTTGCGGCTGGTGCACTCGACTTACGACGGGGACCTCAGGGACCCGCTCTGGTGGCCTCAGGAAAGGCCAGTCCCCATGCGAGTTCCTCGGGGGCCTCTCGGGATTCCTCTCCCGTCGATGCCGGGGCCTAAGACCTTGTGTGGAGTCGGGGCCGGAACCTGAGGATTCCTCTCCAGTGTTGACATGGATCTTGGGGTACTTCTGGAGTCTCCCCAGGGGAGTCAGTCCTCGTCTCGAATGCGGGCATGCACTTGCGCTTTCCTCCAGAGCGGTAGCAGCAGTGTCACGCAGTCCGCCACGTAGATCAAAGGATCTATGGTTTTCCCTCGAGACTTTCCCACGAGGCTTTCCGACGAGGCTTTCCCACAGGGCTGTCCCACGTGCACACGTGGTGGGAGTCGATCCTCGGCTTGAACGTCAAGGCAGTGCAGGGAAAACAGGTTCCTCTGGAATGGACTGACACATCTGGGGGACTCTTGGAATGGTGGCATGACCCTGGAGTTCCTCTCTCCTTTCCTGTGGAGAGCGCCTCCTCTTGAGATGCGACGGGAACGCCAGGAATTCTTTCCCTACGAAACAGGGAAAGGATCCCTCATCTCGAGCTAGGAGGCGGAAACGGGGCTCCCCTGGATGTGTGCGGGACACCACGTGCTTCCTCTCGAGTGCAGACGGGTATGTCGGGGAACTTCTTGAGTTGCAGCAAGGGTGTGAAGGACCCTTTGGAAGTTCCAGTGGTTAGATGTGATTGGCCTCGAAAAGCCTCAGCGGAAATGGGCCTCATCTCGCCTGGAGGGCAAAACCTCCTGGATTTTCTCGAGTTGCGGCAGGTGCTCTCGACTTACGACGGGGACCTCAGGGACCCGCTCTGGTGGCCTCAGGAAAGGCCAGGCCCCATGCGAGTTCCTCGGGGGCCTCTCGGGATTCCTCTCCCGTCGATGCCGGGGCCTAAGACCTTGTGTGGAGTCGGGGCCGGAACCTGAGGATTCCTCTCCAGTGCTGACATGGATCTTGGGGTACTTCTGGAGTCTCCCCAGGGGAGTCAGTCCTCGTCTCGAATGCGGGCATGCACTTGCGCTTTCCTCCAGAGCGGTAGCAGCAGTGTCACGCAGTCCGCCGCGTGGATCAAAGGATCTATGGTTTTCCCTCGAGTCTTTCCCACTTAGCTTTCCCACGAGGCTTTCTCACAGGGCTGTCCCACGTGCACACGTGGTGGGAGTCGATC
The DNA here is from genome assembly GCF_042477335.2 of Ovis canadensis. Lineage (NCBI taxonomy): Eukaryota > Metazoa > Chordata > Mammalia > Artiodactyla > Bovidae > Ovis > Ovis canadensis. Next base: position 11,360,075 of record NC_091262.1, read on the forward strand.
CTCGGCTTGAACGTCAAGGCAGTGCAGGGAAAAGAGGTTCCTCTGGAATGGACTGACATATCTGGGGGACTCTTGGAATGGTGTCACGACCCTGGAGTTCCTCTCGCCTTTCCTGTGGAGAGCGCCTCCTCTTGAGATGCTACCCGAACGCCGGAATTCTTTCCCTACGAAACAGGGAAAGGATCCCTCATCTCGAGCTAGGAGGCGGAAACGGGGCTCCCCTGGATGTGTGCGGGACCCACGTGCTTCCTCTCGAGTGGAGACGGGTATGTCGGGGAACTTCTTGAGTTGCAGCAAGGGTGTGAAGGACCCTTTGGAAGTTCCAGTGGTTAGACGTGATTAGCCTCGAGAAGCCTCAGCGGAAATGGGCCTCATCTCGCCTGGAGGGCAAAACCTCCTGGATTTTCTCGAGTTGCGGCAGGTGCTCTCGACTTACGACGGGGACCTCAGGGACCCGCTCTGGTGGCCTCAGGAAAGGCCAGTCCCCATGCGAGTTCCTCGGGGGCCTCTCGGGATTCCTCTCCCGTCGATGCCGGGGCCTAAGACCTTGTGTGGAGTCGGGGCCGGAACCTGAGGATTCCTCTCCAGTGCTGACATGGATCTTGGGGTACTTCTGGAGTCTCCCCAGGGGAGTCAGTCCTCGTCTCGAATGCGGGCATGCACTTGCGCTTTCCTCCAGAGTGGTAGCAGCAGTGTCACGCAGTCCGCCGCGTGGATCAAAGGATCTATGGTTTTCCCTCGAGTCTTTCCCACGAGGCTTTCCCACGAGGCTTTCCCACAGGGCTGTCCCACGTGCACACGTGGTGGGAGTCGATCCTCGGCTTGAACGTCAAGGCAGTGCAGGGAAAACAGGTTCCTCTGGTTTGGACTGACACATCTGGGGGACTCTTGGAATGGTGGCACGACCCTGGAGTTCCTCTCTCCTTTCCTGTGGAGAGCACCTCCTCTTGAGATGCGACGGGAACGCCGGGAATTCTTTCCCTACGAAACAGGGAAAGGATCCCTCATCTCGAGCTAGGAGGCGAAACGGGGCTCCCCTGGATGTGTGCGGGACACCACGTGCTTCCTCTCGAGTGCAGACGGGTTTGTCGGGGAACTTCTTGAGTTGCAGCAAGGGTGTGAAGGACCCTTTGGAAGTTCCAGTGGTTAGATGTGATTGGCCTCGAGAAGCCTCAGCGGAAATGGGCCTCATCTCGCCTGGAGGGCAAAACCTCCTGGATTTTCTCGAGTTGCGGCAGGTGCTCTCGACTTACGACGAGGACCTCAGGGAACCGCTCTGGTGGCCTCAGTAAAGGCAGTCCCCATGCGAGTTCCTCGGGGGCCTCTCGGGATTCCTCTCCCGTCGATGCCGGGGCCTAAGACCTAGTGTGGAGTCGGGGCCGGAACATGAGGATTCCTCTCCAGTGCTGACATGGATCTTGGGGTACTTCTGGAGTCTCCCCAGGGGAGTCAGTCCTCGTCTCGAATGCGGGCATGCACTTGCGCTTTCCTCCAGAGCGGTAGCAGCAGTGTCACGCAGTCCGCCACGTGAATCAAAGGATCTATGGTTTTCCCTCGAGTCTTTCCCACGAGACTTTCCCACGAGGCTTTCCCACAGGGCTGTCCCACGTGCACACGTGGTGGGAGTCGATCCTCGGCTTGAACGTCAAGGCAGTGCAGGGAAAACAGGTTCCTCTGGAATGGACTGACACATCTGGGGGACTCTTGGAATGGTGGCACGACCCTGGAGTTCCTCTCGCCTTTCCTGTGGAGAGCGCCTCCTCTTGAGATGCGACGGGAACGCCGTGAATTCTTTCCCTACGAAACAGGGAAAGGATCCCTCATCTCGAGCTAGGAGGCGGAAACGGGGCTCCCCTGGATGTGTGCGGGACCCCACGTGCTTCCTCTCGAGTGGAGACGGGTATGTCGGGGAACTTCTTGAGTTGCAGCAATGGTGTGAAGGACCCTTTGGAAGTTCCAGTGGTTAGATGTGATTGGCCTTGAGAAGCCTCAGCGGAAATGGGCCTCATCTCGCCTGGAGGGCAAAACCTCCTGGATTTTCTCGAGTTGCGGCAGGTGCTCTCGACTTACGATGGGGACCTCAGGGACCCGCTCTGGTGGCCTCAGGAAAGGACAGTCCCCATGCGAGTTCCTCGGGGGCCTCTCGGGATTCCTCTCCCGTCGATGCCGGGGCCTAAGACCTTGTGTGGAGTCGGGGCCGGAACCTGAGGATTCCTCTCCAGTGCTGACATGGATCTTGGGGTACTTCTGGAGTCTCCCCAGGGGAGTCAGTCCTGGTCTCGAATGCGGGCATGCAATTGCGCTTTCCTCCAGAGCGGTAGCAGCAGTGTCACCCAGTCCGCCGCGTGGATCAAAGCATCTATGGTTTTCCCTCGAGTCTTTCCCACGAGGCTTTCCCACGTGGCTTTCCCACAGGGCTGTCCCACGTGCACACGTGGTGGGAGTCGATCCTCGGCTTGAACGTCAAGGCAGTGCAGGGAAAACACGTTGCTCTGGATTGGACTGACACATCTGGGGGACTCTTGGAATGGTGGCACGACCCTGGAGTTCCTCTCGCCTTTCCTGTGCAGAGCGCCTCCTCTTGAGATGCGACGGGAACGCCGGGAATTCTTTCCCTATGAAACAGGGAAAGGATCCCTCATCTCGAGCTAGGAGGCGGAAACGGGGCTCCCCTGAATGTGTGCGGGACCCTCGTGCTTCCTTTCGAGTGGAGACGGGTATGTCGGGGAACTTCTTGAGTTGCAGCAAGGGTGTAAATGACCCTTTGGAAGTTCCTGTTGTTAGATGTGATTAGCCTCGAGAAGCCTCAGCGGAAATGGGCCTCATCTCGCCTGGAGGTCAAAACCTCCTGGATTTTCTCGAGTTGCGGCTGGTGCACTCGACTTACGACGGGGACCTCAGGGACCCGCTCTGGTGGCCTCAGGAAAGGCCAGTCCCCATGCGAGTTCCTCGGGGGCCTCTCGGGATTCCTCTCCCGTCGATGCCGGTGCCTAAGACCTTGTGTGGAGTAGGGGCCCGAACCTGAGGATTCTTCTCCAGTGCTGACATGGATCTTGGGGTACTTCTGGAGTCTCCCCAGGGGAGTCAGTCCTCGTCTCGAATGCGGGCATGCACTTGCGCTTCCTCCAGAGCGGTAGCAGCAGTGTCACGCAGTCTGCCGCGTGGATCAAAGGATCTATGGTTTTTCCTCGAGTCTTTCCCACGAGGCTTTCCCACGAGGCTTTCCCACAGGGCTGTCCCACGTGCACACGTGGTGGGAGTTGATCCTCGGCTTGAACGTCAACTCAGTGCAGGGAAAACAGGTTCTTCTGGAATGGACTGACACATCTGGAGAACTCTTGGAATGGTGTCACGACCCTGGAGTTCCTCTCGCCTTTCCTGTGGAGAGCGCCTCCTCTTGAGATGCGACGGGAACGCCGGGAATTCTTTCCCTACGAAACAGGGAAAGGATCCCTCATCTCGAGCTAGGAGGTGGAAACGGGGCTCCCCTGGATGTGTGCGGGACCCCACGTGCTTCCTCTCGAGTGGAGACGGGTATGTCGGGGAACTTCTTGAGTTGCAGCAACGGTGTGAAGGACCCTTTGGAAGTTCCAGTGGTTAGATGTGATTGGCCTCGAGAAGCCTCAACGGAAATGGGCCTCATCTCGCCTGGAGGGCAAAACCTCCTGGATTTTCTCGAGTTGCGGCAGGTGCTCTCGAGTTACGACGGGGACCTCAGGGACCCGCTCTGGTGGCCTCAGGAAAGGCCAGTCCCCATGCGAGTTCCTCGGGGGTGTCTCGGGATTCCTCTCCCGTCGATGCCGGGGCCTAAGACCTTGTGTGGAGTCGGGGCCGGAACCTGAGGATTCCTCTCCAGTGCTGACATGGATCTTGGGGTACTTCTGGAGTCTCCCCAGGGGAGTCAGTCCTCGTCTCGAATGCGGGCATGCACTTGCGCTTCCTCCAGAGCGTTAGCAGCAGTGTCACGCAGTCCGCCGCGTGGATCAAAGGATCTATGGTTTTCCCTCGAGTCTTTCCCACGAGGTTTTCCCACGAGGCTTTCCCACAGGGCTGTCCCACGTGCACACGTGGTGGCAGTCGATCCTCGGCTTGAACGTCAAGGCAGTGCAGGGAAAACAGGTTCCTCTGGAATGGACTGACACATCTGGGGGACTCTTGGAATGGTGGCACGACCCTGGAGTTCCTCTCGCCTTTCCTGTGGAGAGCGCCTCCTCTTGAGATGCGACGGGAACGCCGGGAATTCTTTCCCTACGAAACAGGGAAAGGATCCCTCATCTCGAGCTAGGAGGCGGAAACGGGGCTCCCCTGGATGTGTGCGGGACCCACGTGCTTCCTCTCGAGTGGAGACGTGTATGTCGGGGAACTTCTTGAGTTGCAGCAAGGGTGTGAAGGACCCTTTGGAAGTTCCAGTGGTTAGATGTGATTAGCCTCGACAAGCCTCAACGGAAATGGGCCTCATCTCGCCTGGAGGGCAAAACCTCCTGGATTTTCTCGAGTTGCGGCAGGTGCTCTCGACTTACGACGGGGACCTCAGAGACCCGCTCTTGTGGCCTCAGGAAAGGCCAGTCCCCATGCGAGTTCCTAGGGGTCCTCTCGGGATTCCTCTCCCGTCGATGCCGGGGCCTACGACCCTGTGTGGAGTCAGGGCCCGAACGTGAGGATTCCTCTCCAGTGCTGACATGGATCTTGGGGTACTTCTGGAGTCTCCCCAGGGGAGTCAGTCCTCGTTTCGAATGCGGGCATGCACTTGCGCTTTCCTCCAGAGCGGTAGCAGCAGTGTCACGCAGTCCGCTGCGTGTATCAAAGGATCTATGGTTTTCCCTCGAGTCTTTCCCACGAGGCTTTCCCACGAGGCTTTCCCACAGGGCTGTCTAACGTGCAAACGTGGTGGGAGTCTATCCTCGGCTTGAACGTCAAGGCAGTGCAGGGAAAACAGGTTCTTCTGGAATGGACTGACACATCTGGAGAACTCTTGGAATGGTGTCACGACCCTGGAGTTCCTCTCGCCTTTCCTGTGGAGAGCGCCTCCTCTTGAGATGCGACGGGAACGCCGGGAATTCTTTCCCTACGAAACAGGGAAAGGATCCCTCATCTTGAGCTAGGAGGCGGAAACGGGGCTCCCCTGGATGTGTGCGGGACCCCACGTGCTTCCTCTCGAGTGGAGACGGGTATGTCGGGGAACTTCTTGAGTTGCAGCAACGGTGTAAAGGACCCTTTGGAAGTTCCAGTGGTTAGATGTGATTGGCCTCGAGAAGCCTCAGCGGAAATGGGCCTCATCTCGCCTGGAGGGCAAAACCTCCTGGATTTTCTCGAGTTGCGGCAGGTGCTCTCGACTTACGACGGGGACCTCAGGGACCCGCTCTGGTGGCCTCAGGAAAGGCCAGTCCCCATGCGAGTTCCTCGGGGGTGTCTCGGGATTCCTCTCCCGTCGATGCCGGGGCCTAAGACCTTGTGTGGAGTCGGGGCCGGAACCTGAGGATTCCTCTCCAGTGCTGACATGGATCTTGGGGTACTTCTGGAGTCTCCCCAGGGGAGTCAGTCCTCGTCTCGAATGCGGACATGCACTTGCGCTTTCCTCCAGTGCGGTAGCAGCAGTGTCACACAGTCCGCCGCGTGGATCAAAGGATCTATGGTTTTCCCTCGAGTCTTTCCCACGAGGCTTTCACACAGGGCTGTCCCACGTGCACACGTGGTGGGAGTCGATCCTCGGCTTGAACATCAAGGCAGTGCAGGGAAAACAGGTTCCTCTGTAATGGACTGACATATCTGGGGGTCTCTTGGAATGGTGGCACGACCCTGGAGTTCCTCTCCCCTTTCCTGTGGAGAGCACCTCCTCTTGAGATGCGACGGGAACGCCGGGAATTCTTTCCCTATGAAACAGGGAAAGGATCCCTCATCTCGAGCTAGGAGGCGGAAACGGTGCTCCCCTGGATGTGTGCGGGACCCCACGTGCTTCCTCTGGAGTGGAGACGGGTATGTCGGGGAACTTCTTGTGTCGCAGCAAGGGTGTGAAGGACCCGTTGGAAGTTCCAGTGGTTAGATTTGATTGTCCTCGAGAAGCCTCAGCGGAAATGAACCTCATCTCGCCTGGAGGGCAAAACCTCCTGGATTTTCTCGAGTTGCGGCAGGTGCTCTCGACTCTCGACGGGAACCCAGGGAACCGCTCTGGTGGCCTCAGGAAAGGCCAGTCCCCATGCGAGTTCCACGGGGGCCTCTCGGGATTCCTCTCCCGTCGATGCCAGGGCCTAAGACCTTGTGTGGAGTCGGGGCCGGAACCTCAGGATTCCTCTCCAGTGCTGACATGGATCTTGGGGTACTTCTGGAGTCTCCCCAGGGGAGTCAGTCCTCGTCTCGAATGCGGGCATGCACTTGCGCTTTCCTCCAGAGCGGTAGCAGCAGTGTCACGCAGTCCGCCTCATGGATCAAAGGATCTATGGTGTTCCCTCGAGTCTTTCCCACGAGGCTTTCCCACGAGGCTTTCACACAGGGCTGTCCCACGTGCACACGTGGTGGGAGTCGATCCTCGGCTTGAACGTCAAGGCAGTGCAGGGAAAACAGGTTCCTCTGGAATGGCCTGACACATCTGGGGGACTCTTGGAATGGTGGCACGACCCTGGAGTTCCTCTCGCCTTTCCTGTGGAGAGCGCCTCCTCTTGAGATGCGACAGGAACGCCGGGAATTCTTTCCCTACGAAACAGGGAAAGGATCCCTCATCTCGAGCTAGGAGGCGGAAACGGGGCTCCCCTGGATGTGTGCGGGACCCCACGTGCTTCCTTTCGAGTAGAGACGGGTATGTTGGGGAACTTCTTGAGTTGCAGCAGGGGTGTGAAGGACCCTTTGGAAGTTCCAGTGTTTAGACGTGATTAGACTCGAGAAGCCTCAGCGGAAATGAGCCTCATCTCGCCTGGAGGGCAAAACCTCCTGGATTTTCTCGAGTTGCGGCAGGTGATCTCGACTGACGACGGGGACCTCAGGGACCCGTTCTGGTGGCCTCAGGAAAGCCAGTCCCCATGCGAGTTCCTCGGGGGCCTCTCGGGATCCCTCTTCCGTCGATGCCGGGGCCTAAGACCTTGTGTGGAGTCGGGGCCGGAACCTGAGGATTCCTCTCCAGTGCTGACATGGATCTTGGGGTACTTCTGGAGTCTCCCCAGGGGAGTCAGTCCTCGTCTCGAATGCGGGCATGCACTTGCGCTTTCCTCCAGAGCGGTAGCAGCAGTGTCACGCAGTCCGCCGCGTGGATCAAAGGATCTATGGTTTTCCCTCGAGTCTTTCCCACGAGGCTTTCCCACGAGGCTTTCCCACAGGGCTGTCCCACGTGCACACGTGGTGGGAGTCGATCCTCGGCTTGAACGTCAAGGCAGTGCAGGGAAAACAGGTTCCTCTGTAATGGACTGACACATCTGGGGGTCTCTTGGAATGGTGGCACGACCCTGGAGTTCCTCTCCCCTTTCCTGTGGAGAGCGCTTCCTCTTGAGATGCGACGGGATCGCCGGGAATTCTTTCCCTACGAAACAGGGAAAGGATCCCTCATCTCGAGCTAGGAGGCGGAAAAGGGGCTCCCCTGGATGTGTGCGGGACCTCACGTGCTTCCTCTCGAGTGGAGACGGGTATGTTGGGGAACTTCTTGAGTTGCAGCAAGGGTGTGAAGGACACTTTGGAAGTTCCAGTGGTTAGATGTGATTAGCTTCGAGAAGCCTCAGCGGAAATGGGCCTCATCTCGCCTGGAGGGCAAAACTTCCTGGATTTTCTCGAGTTGCCGCAGGGGCTCTCGACTTACGACGAGGACCTCAGGTACCCGATCTGGTGGCCTCAGGAAAGGCCAGTCCCCATGCGAGTTCCTCTGGGGATTCCTCTCCCGTCGATGCCGGGGCCTAAGACCTTGTGTGGAGTCGGGGCCGGAACCTGAGGATTCCTCTCCAGTGCTGACATGGATCTTGGGGTACTTCTGTAGTCTCCCCAGGGGAGTCAGTCCTCGTCTCGAATGCGGGCATGCACTTGCGCTTTCCTCCAGAGCGGTAGCAGCAGTGTCACGCAGTCCGCCTCATGGATCAAAGGATCTATAGTGTTCCCTCGAGTCTTTCCCACGAGGCTTTCCCACGAGGCTTTCCCACAGGGCTGTCCCACGTGCACACGTGGTGGGAGTCGATCTTTGGCTTGAACGTCAAGGCAGTGCAGGGAAAACAGGTTCCTCTGGAATGGACTGACACATCTGGGGGACTCTTGGAATGGTGGCACGACCCTGGAGTTCCTCTCGCCTTTCCTGTGGAGAGCGCCTCCTCTTGAGATGCGACGGGAACGCCGGGAATTCTTTCCCTACGAAACAGGGAAAGGATCCCTCATCTCGAGCTAGGAGGCGGAAACGGGGCTAACCTGGATGTGTGCGGGACCCCACGTGCTTCCTTTCCAGTGGAGACGGGTATGTCGGGGAACTTCTTGAGTTGCAGCAAGGGTGTGAAGGACCCTTTGGAAGTTCCAGTGTTTAGACGTGATTAGCCTCGAGAAGCCTCAGCGGAAATGAGCCTCATCTCGCCTGGAGGGCAAAACCTCCTGGATTTTCTCGAGTTGCGGCAGGTGCTCTCGACTGACGACGGGGACCTCAGGGACCCGCTCTGGTGGCCTCAGGAAAAGCCAGTCCCCATGCGAGTTCCTCGGGGGCCTCTCGGGATCCCTCTCCCGTCGATGCCGGGGCCTAAGACCTTGTGTGGAGTCAGGGCCGGAACCTGAGGATTCCTCTACAGTGCTGACATGGATCTTGGGGTACTTCTGGAGTCTCCCCAGGGGAGTCAGTCCTCGTCTCGAATGCGGGCATGCACTTGCGCTTTCCTCCAGAGCGGTAGCAGCAGTGTCACGCATTCCGCCGCGTGGATCAAAGGATCTATGGTTTTCCCTCGAGTCTTTCCCACGAGGCTTTCCCACGAGGCTTTCCCACAGGGCTGTCCCACGTGCACACGTGGTGGGAGTCGATCCTCGGCTTGAACGTCAAGGCAGTGCAGGGAAAACAGGTTCTTCTGGAATGGACTGAAACATCTGGGGGACTCTTGGCATGGTGGCACGACCCTGGAGTTCCTCTCGCCTTTCCTGTGGAGAGCGCCTCCTCTTGAGATGCGACGGGAACGCCGGGAATTCTTTCCCTACGAAACAGGGAAAGGATCCCTCATCTCGAGCTAGGAGGCGGAAACGGGGCTCCCCTGGATGTGTGCGGGACCCACGTGCTTCCTCTCGAGTGGAGACGGGTATGTCGGGGAACTTCTTGAGTTGCAGCAAGGGTGTGAAGGACCCTTTTGAAGTTCCAGTGGTTAGACGTGATTACCCCCGAGAAGCCTCAGCGGAAATGGGCCTCATCTCGACTGGAGGGCAAAACCTCCTGGATTTTCTCGAGTTGCGGCAGGTGCTCTCGACTTACGACGGGGACCTCAGGGAATCGCTCTGGTGGCCTCAGGAAAGGCCAGTCCCCATGCGAGTTCCACTGGGGATTCCTTTCCCGTCGATGCTGGGGCCTAAGTCCTTGTGTGGAGTCGGGGCCGGAACCTGAGGATTCTTCTCCAGTGCTGACTTGGATCTTGGGGTACTTCTGGAGTCTCCCCAGGGGAGTCAGTCCTCGTCTCGAATGCGGGCATGCACTTGCGCTATCCTCCAGAGCGGTAGCAGCAGTGTCACGCCGTCCGCCGCATGGATCAAAGGATCTATGGTTTTCCCTCGAGTCTTTCCCACGAGGCTTTCCCACGAGGCTTTCCCACAGGGCTGTCCCACGTGCACACGTGGTGGGAGTCGATCCTCGGCTTGAACGTCAAGGCAGTGCAGGGAAAACAGGTTCCTCTGTAATGGACTGACACGTCAGGGGGTCTCTTGGAATGGTGGCACGACCCTGGAGTTCCTCTCGCCTTTCCTGTGGAGAGTGCCTCCTCTTGAGATGCGACGGGAACGCCGGGAATTCTTTCCCTACGAAACAGGGAAAGGATCCCTCATCTCGAGCTAGGAGGCGGAAACGGGGCTCCCCTGATGGGTGCGGGACCCTCGTGCTTCCTCTCGAGTGGAGACGGCTATGTCGGGGAACTTCTTGAGTTGCAGCAAGGTGTGAAGGACCCTTTGGAAGTTCCAGTGGTTAGATGTGATTGGCCTCGAGAAGCCTAAGCGGAAATGGGCCTCATCTCGCCTGGAGGGAAAAACCTCCTGGATTTATTCGAATTGTGGCAGGTGCTCTCGACTTACGACGGGGACCTCAGGGACCCGCTCTGGTTGCCTCAGGAAAGGCCAGTCCCCATGCGAGTTCCTCGGGGGCCTCTCGGGATTCCTCTCCCGTCGATGCCGGGGCCTAAGACCTTGTGTGGAGTCGGGGCCGGACCTGAGGATTCCTCTCCAGTGCTGACATGGATCTTGGGGTACTTCTGGAGTCTCCCCAGGGGAGTCAGTCCTCGTCTCAAATGCGGGCATGCACTTGTGCTTTCCTCCAGAGCGGTGGCAGCAGTGTCACGCAGTCCGCCGCGTGGATCAAAGGATCTATTATTTTCCCTCGAGTCTTTCCCACGAGGCTTTCCCACGTGGCTTTCCCACAGGACTGTCCCACGTGCACACGTGGTGGGAGTCGATCCTCGGCTTGAACGTCAAGGCAGTGCAGGGAAAACAGGTTCCTCTGGAATGGACTGACACATCTGGGGGACTCTTGGAATGGTGGCACGACCCTGGAGTTCCTCTCGCCTTTCCTGTGGAGAGCGCCTCCTCTTGAGATGCGACGGGAACGCCGGGAATTCTTTCCCTACGAAACAGGGAAAGGATCCCTCATCTCGAGCTAGGAGGCGGAAACGGGGCTCCCCTGGATGTGTGCGGGACCCACGTGCTTCCTCTCGAGTGGAGACGGGTATGTCGGGGAACTTCTTGAGTTGCAGCAAGGGTGTGAAGGACCCTTTGGAAGTTCCAGTGGTTAGGCGAGATTAGCCTCGAGAAGCCTCAGCGGAAATGGGCCTCATCTCGCCTGGAGGGCAAAACCTCCTGGATTTTCTCGAGTTGCGGCAGGTGCTCTCGACTTACGACGGGGACCTCAGGGACCCGCTCTGGTGGCCTCAGGAAAGGCCAGTCCCCATGCGAGTTCCTCGGGGGCCTCTCGGGATTCCTCTCCCGTAGATGCCGGGGCCTAAGACCTTGTGTGGAGTCGGGGCCGGAACCTGAGGATTCCTCTCCAGTGCTGACATGGATCTTGGGGTACTTCTGGAGTCTCCCCAGGGGAGTCAGTCCTCGTCTCGAATGCGGGCATTCACTTGCGCTTTCCTCCAGAGCGGTAGCAGCAGTGTCACGCAGTCCGCCGCGTGGATCAAAGGATCTATGGTTTTCCCTCGAGCCTTTCCCACGAGGCTCTCCCACGAGGCTTTCCCACAGGGCTGTCCCACGTGCACACGTGGTGGGAGTCGATCCTCGGCTTGAACGTAAAGGCAGTGCAGGGAAAACAGGTTCCTCTGGAATGGACTGACACATCTGGGGGACTCTTGGAATGGTGGCACGACCCTGGAGTTCCTCTCGCCTTTCCTGTGGAGAGCGCCTCCTCTTGAGATGCGACGGGAACGCCGGGAATTCTTTCCCTACGAAACAGGGAAAGGATCCCTCATCTCGAGCTAGGAGGCGGAAACGGGGCTCCCCTGGATGTGTGCGGGACCCCACGTGCTTCCCCTCGAGTGGAGACGGGTATGTCGGGGAACTTCTTGAGTTGCAGCAAGGGTGTGAAGGACCTTTGGAAGTTCCAGTGGTTAGATGTGATTGGCCTCGAGAAGCCTCAGCGGAAATGGGCCTCATCTCGCCTGGAGGGCAAAACCGCCTGGATTTTCTCGAGTTGCGGCAGGTGCTCTCGACTTACGACGAGGACCTCAGGGACCCGCTCTGGTGGCCTCAGGAAAGGCCAGTCCCCATGCGAGTTCCTCTGGGGATTCCTCTCCCGTCGATGCCGGGGCCTAAGACCTTGTGTGGAGTCGGGGCCGGAACCTGAGGATTCCTCTCCAGTGCTGACATGGATCTTGGGGTACTTCTGGAGTCTCCCCAGGGGAGTCAGTCCTCGTCTCGAATGCGGGCATGCACTTGCGCTTTCCTCCAGAGCGGTAGCAGCAGTGTCACGCAGTCCGCCGCGTGGATCAAAGGATGTTTGGTTTTCCCTCGAGTCTTTCCCACGAGGCTTTCCCACGAGGCTGTCCCACGTGCACACGTGGTGGGAGTCGATCCTCGGCTTGAACGTCAAGGCAGTGCAGGGAAAACAGGTTCCTCTGGAATGGACTGACACATCTGGGGGACTCTTGGAATGGTGGCACGACCCTGGAGTTCCTCTCGCCTTTCCTGTGGAGAGCGCCTCCTCTTGAGATGCGACGGGAACGCCGGGAATTCTTTCCCTACGAAACAGGGAAAGGATCCCTCATCTCGAGCTAGGAGGCGGAAACGGGGCTCCCCTGGATGTGTGCGGGACCCACGTGCTTCCTCTCGAGTGCAGACGGGTATGTCGGGGAACTTCTTGAGTTGCAGCAAGGGTGTGAAGGACCCTTTGGAAGTTCCAGTGGTTAGACGAGATTAGCCTCGAGAAGCCTCAGCGGAAATGGGCCTCATCTCGCCTGGAGGGCAAAATCTCCTGGATTTTCTCGAGTTGCGGCAGGTGCTCTCGACTTACGACGGGGACCTCAGGGACCCGCTCTGGTGGCCTCAGGAAAGGCCAGTCCCCATGCGAGTTCCTCGGGGGCCTCTCGGGATTCCTCTCCGGTAGATGCTGGGGCCTAAGACCTTGTGTGGAGTCGGGGCCGGAACCTGGGCATTCCTCTCCAGTGCTGACATGGATCTTGGGGTACTTCTGGAGTCTCCCCAGGGGAGTCAGTCCTCGTCTCGAATGCGGGCATGCACTTGCGCTTTCCTCGAGAGCGGTAGCAGCAGTGTCACGCAGTCCGCCGCGTTGATCAAAGGATCTATGGTTTTCCCTCGAGTCTTTCCCACGAGGCTTTCCCACCAGGCGTTCCCACAGGGCTGTCCCACGTGCACACGTGGTGGGAGTCGATCCTCGGCTTGAACGTCAAGGCAGTGCAGGGAAAACAGGTTCCTCTGGAATGGACTGACACATCTGGGGGACTCTTGGAATGGTGGCACGACCCTGGAGTTCCTCTCGCCTTTCCTGTGGAGAGCGCCTCCTCTTGAGATACGACGGGAACGCCGGGAATTCTTTCCCTACGAAACAGGGAAAGGATCCCTCATCTCGAGCTAGGAGGCGGAAACGGGGCTCCCCTGGATGTGTGCGGGACCCACGTGCTTCCTCTCGATTGGAGACGGGTATGTCGGGGAACTTCTTGAGTTGCAGCAAGGGTGTGAAGGACCCTTTGGAAGTTCCAGTGGTTAGACGTGATTAGCCTCGAGAAGCCTCAGCGGAAATGGGCCTCATCTCGCCCGGAGGGCAAAACCTCCTGGATTTTCTGGAGTTGCGGCAGGTGCTCTCGACTTACGATGGGGACCTCAGGGACCCGCTCTGGTGGCCTCAGGAAAGGCCAGTCCCCATGCGAGTTCCTCGGGGGCGTCTCGGGATTCCTCTCCCGTCGATGCCGGGGCCTAAGACCTTGTGTGGAGTCGGGGCCGGAACCTGAGGATTCCTCTCCAGTGCTGACATGGATCTTGGGGTACTTCTGGAGTCTCCCCAGGGGAGTCAGTCCTCGTCTCGAATGCGGGCATGCACTTGCGCTTTCCTCCAGAGCGGTAGCAGCAGTGTCACGCAGTCCGCCGCGTGGATCAAAGGATCTATGGTTTTCCCTCGAGTCTTTCCCACGAGGCTTTCCCACGAGGCTTTCCCACAGGGCTGTCCCAGGTGCACACGTGGTGGGAGTCGATCCTCGGCTTGAACGTCAAGGCAGTGCAGGGAAAACAGGGTCCTCTGGAATGGACTGACACATCTGGGGGACTCTTGGAATCGTGGCACGACCCTGGAGTTCCTCTCGCCTTTCCTGTGGAGAGCGCCTCCTCTTGAGATGCGACGGGAACGCCGGGAATTCTTTCCCTACGAAACAGGGAAAGGATCCCTCATCTCGAGCTAGGAGGCGGAAACGGGGCTCCCCTGGATGTGTGCGGGACCCACGTGCTTCCTCTCGAGTGGAGACGGGTATGTCGGGGAACTTCTTGAGTTGCAGCAAGGGTGTGAAGGACCCTTTGGAAGTTTCAGTGGTTAGACGTGATTAGCCTCGAGAAGCCTCAGCGGAAATGGGCCTCATCTCGCCTGGAGGGCAAAACCTCCTGGATTTTCTCGAGTTGCGGCAGGTGCTCTCGAATTACGACGGGGACCTCAGGGACCCGCTCTGGTGGCCTCAGGAAAGGCCAGTCCCCATGCGAGTTCCTCGGGGTCCTCTCGGGATTCCTCTCCCATCGATGCCGGGGCCTAAGACCTTGTGTGGAGTCGGGGCCGGAACCTGAGGATTCCTCTCCAGTGCTGACATGGATCTTGGGGTACTTCTGGAGTCTCCCCAGGGGAGTCAGTCCTCGTCTCGAATGCGGACATGCATTGTGCTTTCCTCCAGAGCGGTAGCAGCAGTGTCACGCAGTCGGCCGCGTGGATCAAAGGATCTATGGTTTTCCCTTGAGTCTTTCCCACGAGGCTTTCCCACGAGGCTTTCCCACAGGGCTGTCCCACGCGCACACGTGGTGGGAGTCGATCCTCGGCTTGAACGTCAAGGCAGTGCAGGGAAAACAGGTTCCTCTGGAATGGACTGACACATCTGGGGGACTCTTGGAATGGTGGCACGACCCTGGAGTTCCTCTCGCCTTTCCTGTGGAGAGCGCCTCCTCTTGAGATGCGACGGGAACGCAGGGAATTCTTTCCCTACGAAACATGGAAAGGATCCCTCATCTCGAGCTAGGAGGCGGAAACGGGGCTCCCCTGGATGTGTGCGGGACACCACGTGCTTCCTCTCGAGTGGAGACGGGTATGTCGGGGAACTTCTTGAGTTGCAGCAAGGGTGTGAAGGACCCTTTGGAAGTTCCAGTGGTTAGATGTGATTGGCCTCGAGAAGCCTCAGCGGAAATGGGCCTCATCTCGCCTGGAGGGCAAAACCTCCTGGATTTTCTCGAGTTGCGGCAGGTGCTCTCGACTTACGACGGGGACCTCAGGGACCCGCTCTGGTGGCCTCAGGAAGGGCCAGTCCCCATGCGAATTCCTCGGGGGCCTCTCGGGATTCCTCTCCCGTCGATGCCGGGGCCTAAGACCTTGGGTGGAGTCGGGGCCGGAACCTGAGGATTCCTCTCCAGTGCTGACATGGATCTTGGGGTACTTCTGGAGTCTCCCCAGGGGAGTCAGTCCTCGTCTCGAATGCGGGCATGCACTTGCGCTTTCCTCCAGAGCGGTAGCAGCACTGTCACGCAGTCGGCCGCGTGGATCAAAGGATCTATGGTTTTCCCTCGAGTCTTTCCCACGAGGCTTTCCCACGAGGCTTTCCCACAGGGCTGTCCCACGTGCACACGTGGTGGGAGTCGATCCTCGGCTTGAACGTCAAGGCAGTGCAGGGAAAACAGGTTCCTCTGGAATGGACTGACACATCTGGGAGACTCTTGGAATGGTGTCACGACCCTGGAGTTCCTCTCGCCTTTCCTCTGGAGAGCGCCTCCTCTTGAGATGCGACGGGAACGCCGGGAATTCTTTCCCTACGAAACAGGGAAAGGATCCCTCATCTCGAGCTAGGAGGCGGAAACGGGGCTCCCCTGGATGTGTGCGGCACACCACGTGCTTCCTCTCGAGTGCAGACGGGTATGTCGGGGAACTTCTTGAGTTGCAGCAAGGGTGTGAAGGACCCTTTGAAGTTCCAGTGGTTAGATGTGAATGGCCTCGAGAAGCCTCAGCGGAAATGGGCCTCATCTCGCCTGGAGGGCAAAACCTCCTGGATTTTCTCGAGTTGCTGCAGGTGCTCTGGACTTACGAAGGGGACCTCAGGGACCCGCTCTGGTGGCCTCTGGAAGGGCCAGTCCCCATGCGAGTTCCTCGGGGGCGTCTCGGGATTCCTCTCCCTTCGATGCCGGGGCCTAAGACCTTGTGTGGAGTCGGGGCCGGAACCTGAGGATTCCTCTCCAGTGCTGACATGGATCTTGGGGTACTTCTGGAGTCTCCCCAGGGGAGTCAGTCCTCGTCTCGAATGCGCGCATGCACTTGCGCTTTCCTCGAGAGCGGTAGCAGCAGTGTCACGCAGTCCGCCGCGTGGATCAAAGGATCTATGGTTTTCCCTCGAGTCTTTCCCACGAGGCTTTCCCACGAGGCTTTCCCACAGGGCTGTCCCACGTGCACACGTGGTGGGAGTCGATCCTCGGCTTGAACGTCAAGGCAGTGCAGGGAAAACAGGTTCCTCTGGAATGGACTGACACATCTGGGGGACTCTTGGAATGGTGGCACGACCCTGGAGTTCCTCTCGCCTTTCCTGTGGAAAGCGCCTCCTCTTGAGATGCGACAGGAACGCAGGGAATTCTTTCCCTACGAAACAGGGAAAGGATCCCTCATCTCGAGCTAGGAGGCGGAAACGGGGCTCCCCTGGATGTGTGCGGGACACCACGTGCTTCCTCTCGAGTGGAGACGGGTATGTCGGGGAACTTCTTGAGTTGCAGCAAGGGTGTGAAGGACCCTTTGGAAGTTCCAGTGGTTAGACGTGATTAGCCTCGAGAAGCCTCAGCGGAAATGGGCCTCATCTCGCCTGGAGGGCAAAACCTCGTGGATTTTCTCGAGTTGCGGCAGGTGCTCTCGACTTACGACGGGGACCTCAGGGACCCGCTCTGGTGGCCTCAGGAAAGGCCAGTACCCATGCGAGTTCCTCGGGGGCCTCTCGGGATTCCTCTCCGGTCGATGCCGGGGCCTAAGACCTTGTGTGGAGTCGCGGCCGGAACCTGAGGATTCCTCTCCAGTGCTGACATGGATCTTGGGGTACTTCTGGAGTCTCCCCAGGGGAGTCAGTCCTCGTCTCGAATGCGGACATGCACTTGCGCTTTCCTACAGAGCGGTAGCAGCAGTGTCACGCAGTCCGCCGCGTGGATCAAAGGATCTATGGTTTTCCCTCGAGTCTTTCCCACGAGGCTTTCCCACGAGGCTTTCCCACAGGGCTGTCCCACGTGCACACGTGGTGGGAGTCGATCCTCCGCTTGAACGTCAAGGCAGTGCAGGGAAAACAGGTTCCTCTGGAATGGACTGACACATCTGGGGGACTCTTGGAATGGTGGCATGACCCTGGAGTTCCTCTCGCCTTTCCTGTGGAGAGCGCCTCCTCTTGAGATGCGACGGGAACGCCGGGAATTCTTTCCCTACGAAACAGGGAAAGGATCCCTCATCTCGAGCTAGGAGGCGGAAACGGGGCTCCCCTGGATGTGTGCGGGACACCACGTGCTTCCTCTCGAGTGCAGACGGGTATGTCGGGGAACTTCTTGAGTTGCAGCAAGGGTGTGAAGGACCCTTTTGAAGTTCCAGTGGTTAGATGTGATTGGCCTCGAGAAGCCTCAGCGGAAATGGGCCTCATCTCGCCTGGAGGGCAAAACCTCCTGGATTTTCTCGAGTTGCGCAGGTGCTCTCGACTTACGACGGGGACCTCAGGGAATCGCTCTGGTGGCCTCAGGAAAGGCCAGTCCCCATGCGAGTTCCTTGGGGGCGTCTCGGGATTCCTCTCCCGTCGATGCCTGGGCATAAGACCTTGTGTGGAGTCGGGGCCGGAACCTGAGGATTCCTCTCCAGTGCTGACATGGATCTTGGGGTACTTCTGGAGTCTCCCCAGGGGAGTCAGTCCTCGTCTCGAATGCGGGCATGCACTTGCGCTTTCCTCCAGAGCGGTAGCAGCAGTGTCACGCAGTCCGCCGCGTGGATCAAAGGATCTATGGTTTTCCCTCGAGTCTTTCCCAGGAGGCTTTCCCACGAGGCTTTCCCACAGGGCTGTCCCACGTGCACACGTGGTGGGAGTCGATCCTCGGCTTGAACGTCAAGGCAGTGCAGGGAAAACAGGTTCCTCTGGAATGGACTGACACATCTGGGGGACTCTTGGAATGGTGTCTCGACCCTGGAGTTAATCTCGCCTTTCCTGTGGAGAGCGTCTCCTCTTGAGATGCGACGGGAACGCCGGGAATTCTTTCCCTACGAAACAGGGAAAGGATCCCTCATCTCGAGCTAGGAGGCGGAAACGGGGCTCCCCTGGATGTGTGCGGGACCCACGTGCTTCCTCTCGAGTGGAGACGGGTATGTCGGGGAACTTCTTGAGTTGCAGCAAGGGTGTGAAGGACCCTTTGGAAATTCCAGTGGTTAGACGTGATTAGCCTCGAGAAGCCTCAGCGGAAATGGGCCTCATCTCGCCTGGAGGGCAAAACCTCGTGGATTTTCTCGAGTTGCGGCAGGTGCTCTCGACTTACGACGGGGACCTCAGGGACCCGCTCTGGTGGCCTCAGGAAAGGCCAGTCCCCATGCGAGTTCCTCGGGGGCCTCTCGGGATTCCTCTCCCGTCGATGCCGCAGCCTAAGACCTTGTGTGGAGTCGGGGCCGGAACCTGAGGATTCCTCTCCAGTGCTGACATGGATCTTGGGGTACTTCTGGAGTCTCCCCAGGGGAGTCAGTCCTCGTCTCGAATGCGGGCATGCACTTGCGCTTTCCTCCAGAGCGGTAGCAGCAGTGTCACGCAGTCCCCCGCGTGGAGCAAAGGATCTATGGTTTTCCCTCGAGTCTTTCCCACGAGGCTTTCCCACGAGGCTTTCCCACAGGGCTGTCCCACGTGCACACGTGGTGGGAGTCGATCCTCGGCTTGAACGTCAAGGCAGTGCAGGGAAAACAGGTTCCTCTGGAATGGACTGACACATCTGGGGGACTCTTGGAATGGTGGCACGACCCTGGAGTTCCTGTCGCGTTTCCTGTGGAGAGCGCCTCCTCTTGAGATGCGACGGGAACGCCGGGAATTCTTTCCCTACGAAACAGGGAAAGGATCCCTCATCTCGAGCTAGGAGGCGGAAACGGGGCTCCCCTGGATGTGTGCGGGACACCACGTGCTTCCTCTCGAGTGCAGACGGGTATGTCGGGGAACTTCTTGAGTTGCAGCAAGGGTGTGAAGGACCCTTTGGAAGTTCCAGTGGTTAGACGTGATTAGCCTCGAGAAGCCTCAGCGGAAATGGGCCTCATCTCGCCTGGAGAGCAAAACCTCGTGGATTTTCTCGAGTTGCGGCAGGTGCTCTCGACTTACGACGGGGACCTCAGGGACCCGCTCTGGTGGCCTCAGGAAAGGCCAGTACCCATGCGAGTTCCTCGGGGGCCTCTCGGGATTCCTCTCCGGTCGATGCCGGGGCCTAAGACCTTGTGTGGAGTCGCGGCCGGAACCTGAGGATTCCTCTCCAGTGCTGACATGGATCTTGGGGTACTTCTGGAGTCTCCCCAGGGGAGTCAGTCCTCGTCTCGAATGCGGGCATGCACTTGCGCTTTCCTCGAGAGCGGTAGCAGCAGTGTCACGCAGTCCGCCGCGTTGATCAAAGGATCTATGGTTTTCCCTCGAGTCTTTCCCACGAGGCTTTCCCACGAGGCGTTCCCACAGGGCTGTCCCACGTGCACACGTGTTGGGAGTCGATCCTCGGCTTGAACGTCAAGGCAGTGCAGGGAAAACTGGTTCCTCTGGAATGGACTGACACATCTGGGGGACTCTTGGAATGGTGGCACGACCCTTGAGTTCCTCTCGCCTTTCCTGTGGAGAGCGCCTCCTCTTGAGATACGACGGGAACGCCGGGAATTCTTTCCCTACGAAACAGGGAAAGGATCCCTCATCTCGAGCTAGGAGGCGGAAACGGGGCTCCCCTGGATGTGTGCGGGACCCACGTGCTTCCTCTCGATTGGAGACGGGTATGTCGGGGAACTTCTTGAGTTGCAGCAAGGGTGTGAAGGACCCTTTGGAAGTTCCAGTGGTTAGACGTGATTAGCCTCGAGAAGCCTCAGCGGAAATGGGCCTCATCTCGCCCGGAGGGCAAAACCTCCTGGATTTTCTGGAGCTGCGGCAGGTGCTCTCGACTTACGATGGGGACCTCAGGGACCCGCTCTGGTGGCCTCAGGAAAGGCCAGTCCCCATGCGGGTTCCTCGGGGGCGTCTCGGGATTCCTCTCCCGTCGATGCCGGGGCCTAAGACCTTGTGTGGAGTCGGGGCCGGAACCTGAGGATTCCTCTCCAGTGCTGACATGGATCTTGGGGTACTTCTGGAGTCTCCCCAGGGGAGTCAGTCCTCGTCTCGAATGCGGGCATGCACTTGCGCTTTCCTCCAGAGCGGTAGCAGCAGTGTCACGCAGTCGGCCGCGTGGATCAAAGGATCTATGGTTTTCCCTTGAGTCTTTCCCACGAGGCTTTCCCACGAGGCTTTCCCACAGGGCTGTCCCACGCGCACACGTGGTGGGAGTCGATCCTCGGCTTGAACGTCAAGGCAGTGCAGGGAAAACAGGTTCCTCTGGAATGGACTGACACATCTGGGGGACTCTTGGAATGGTGGCACGACCCTGGAGTTCCTCTCGCCTTTCCTGTGGAGAGCGCCTCCTCTTGAGATGCGACGGGAACGCAGGGAATTCTTTCCCTACGAAACAGGGAAAGGATCCCTCATCTCGAGCTAGGAGGCGGAAACGGGGCTCCCCTGGATGTGTGCGGGACACCACGTGCTTCCTCTCGAGTGGAGACGGGTATGTCGGGGAACTTCTTGAGTTGCAGCAAGGGTGTGAAGGACCCTTTGGAAGTTCCAGTGGTTAGATGTGATTGGCCTCGAGAAGCCTCAGCGGAAATGGGCCTCATCTCGCCTGGAGGGCAAAACCTCCTGGATTTTCTCGAGTTGCGGCAGGTGCTCTCGACTTACGACGGGGACCTCAGGGACCCGCTCTGGTGGCCTCAGGAAGGGCCAGTCCCCATGCGAGTTCCTCGGGGGCCTCTCGGGATTCCTCTCCCGTCGATGCCGGGGCCTAAGACCTTGGGTGTAGTCGGGGCCGGAACCTGAGTATTCCTCTCCAGTGCTGACATGGATCTTGGGGTCCTTCTGGAGTCTCCCCAGGGGAGTCAGTCCTCGTCTCGAATGCGGGCATGCACTTGCGCTGTCCTCCAGAGCGGTAGCAGCACTGTCACGCAGTCGGCCGCGTGGATCAAAGGATCTATGGTTTTCCCTCGAGTCTTTCCCACGAGGCTTTTCCACGAGGCTTTCCCACAGGGCTGTCCCACGTGCACACGTGGTGGGAGTCGATCCTCGGCTTGAACGTCAAGGCAGTGCAGGGAAAACAGGTTCCTCTGGAATGGACTGACACATCTGGGAGACTCTTGGAATGGTGTCACGACCCTGGAGTTCCTCTCGCCTTTCCTCTGGAGAGCGCCTCCTCTTGAGATGCGACGGGAACGCCGGGAATTCTTTCCCTACGAAACAGGGAAAGGATCCCTCATCTCGAGCTAGGAGGCGGAAACGGGGCTCCCCTGGATGTGTGCGGCACACCACGTGCTTCCTCTCGAGTGCAGACGGGTATGTCGGGGAACTTCTTGAGTTGCAGCTAGGGTGTGAAGGACCCTTTGAAGTTCCAGTGGTTAGATGTGATTGGCCTCGAGAAGCCTCAGCGGAAATGGGCCTCATCTCGCCTGGAGGGCAAAACCTCCTGGATTTTCTCGAGTTGCTGCAGGTGCTCTGGACTTACGACGGGGACCTCAGGGACCCGCTCTGGTGGCCTCTGGAAGGGCCAGTCCCCATGCGAGTTCCTCGGGGGCGTCTCGGGATTCCTCTCCCGTCGATGCCGGGGCCTAAGACCTTGTGTGGAGTCGGGGCCGGAACCTGAGGATTCCTCTCCAGTGCTGACATGGATCTTGGGGTACTTCTGGAGTCTCCCCAGGGGAGTCAGTCCTCGTCTCGAATGCGCGCATGCACTTGCGCTTTCCTCGAGAGCGGTAGCAGCAGTGTCACGCAGTCCGCTGCGTGGATCAAAGGATCTATGGTTTTCCCTCGAGTCTTTCCCACGAGGCTTTCCCACGAGGCTTTCCCACAGGGCTGTCCCACGTGCACACGTGGTGGGAGTCGATCCTCGGCTTGAACGTCAAGGCAGTGCAGGGAAAACAGGTTCCTCTGGAATGGACTGACACATCTGGGGGACTCTTGGAATGGTGGCACGACCCTGGAGTTCCTCTCGCCTTTCCTGTGGAAAGCGCCTCCTCTTGAGATGCGACAGGAACGCCGGGAATTCTTTCCCTACGAAACAGGGAAAGGATCCCTCATCTCGAGCTAGGAGGCGGAAACGGGGCTCCCCTGGATGTGTGCGGGACACCACGTGTTTCCTCTCGAGTGGAGACGGGTATGTCGGGGAACTTCTTGAGTTGCAGCAAGGGTGTGAAGGACCCTTTGGAAGTTCCAGTGGTTAGACGTGATTAGCCTCGAGAAGCCTCAGCGGAAATGGGCCTCATCTCGCCTGGAGGGCAAAACCTCGTGGATTTTCTCGAGTTGCGGCAGGTGCTCTCGACTTACGACGGGGACCTCAGGGACCCGCTCTGGTGGCCTCAGGAAAGGCCAGTACCCATGCGAGTTCCTCGGGGGCCTCTCGGGATTCCTCTCCGGTCGATGCCGGGGCCTAAGACCTTGTGTGGAGTCGCGGCCGGATCCTGAGGATTCCTCTCCAGTGCTGACATGGATCTTGGGGTACTTCTGGAGTCTCCCCAGGGGAGTCAGTCCTCGTCTCGAATGCGGGCATGCACTTGCGCTTTCCTCCAGAGCGGTAGCAGCAGTGTCACGAAGTCCGCCGCGTGGATCAAAGGATCTATGGTTTTCCCTCGAGTCTTTCCCACGAGGCTTTCCCACGAGGCTTTCCCACAGGGCTGTCCCACGTGCACACGTGGTGGGAGTCGATCCTCGGCTTGAACGTCAAGGCAGTGCAGGGAAAACAGGTTCCTCTGGAATGGACTGACACATCTGGGGGACTCTTGGAATGGTGGCATGACCCTGGAGTTCCTCTCGCCTTTCCTGTGGAGAGCGCCTCCTCTTGAGATGCGACGGGAACGCCGGGAATTCTTTCCCTACGAAACAGGGAAAGGATCCCTCATCTCGAGCTAGGAGGCGGAAACGGGGCTCCCCTGGATGTGTGCGGGACACCACGTGCTTCCTCTCGAGTGCAGACGGGTATGTCGGGGAACTTCTTGAGTTGCAGCAATGGTGTGAAGGACCCTTTGGAAGTTCCAGTGGTTAGATGTGATTGGCCTCGAGAAGCCTCAGCGGAAATGGGCCTCATCTCGCCTGGAGGGCAAAACCTCCTGGATTTTCTCGAGTTGCGGCAGGTGCTCTCGACTTACGACGGGGACCTCAGGGAATCGCTCTGGTGGCCTCAGGAAAGGCCAGTCCCCATGCGAGTTCCTTGGGGGCGTCTCGGGATTCCTCTCCCGTCGATGCCTGGGAATAAGACCTTGTGTGGAGTCGGGGCCGGAACCTGAGGATTCCTCTCCAGTGCTGACATGGATCTTGGGGTACTTCTGGAGTCTCCCCAGGGGAGTCAGTCCTCGTCTCGAATGCGGGCATGCACTTGCGCTTTCCTCGAGAGCGGTAGCAGCAGTGTCACGCAGTCCGCCGCGTGGATCAAAGGATCTATGGTTTTCCCTCGAGTCTTTCCCAGGAGGCTTTCCCACGAGGCTTTCCCACAGGGCTGTCCCACGTGCACACGTGGTGGGAGTCGATCCTCGGCTTGAACGTCAAGGCAGTGCAGGGAAAACAGGTTCCTCTGGAATGGACTGACACATCTGGGGGACTCTTGGAATGGTGTCTCGACCCTGGAGTTCCTCTCGCCTTTCCTGTGGAGAGCGTCTCCTCTTGAGATGCGACGGGAACGCCGGGAATTCTTTCCCTACGAAACAGGGAAAGGATCCCTCATCTCGAGCTAGGAGGCGGAAACAGGGCTCCCCTGGATGTGTGCGGGACCCACGTGCTTCCTCTCGAGTGGAGACGGGTATGTCGGGGAACTTCTTGAGTTGCAGCAAGGGTGTGAAGGACCCTTTGGAAGTTCCAGTGGTTAGACGTGATTAGCCTCGAGAAGCCTCAGCGGAAATGGGCCTCATCTCGCCTGGAGGGCAAAACCTCGTGGATTTTCTCGAGTTGCGGCAGGTGCTCTCGACTTACGACGGGGACCTCAGGGACCCGCTCTGGTGGCCTCAGGAAAGGCCAGTCCCCATGCGAGTTCCTCGGGGGCCTCTCGGGATTCCTCTCCCGTCGATGCCGCGGCCTAAGACCTTGTGTGGAGTCGGGGCCGGAACCTGAGGATTCCTCTCCAGTGCTGACATGGATCTTGGGGTACTTCTGTAGTCTCCCCAGGGGAGTCAGTCCTCGTCTCGAATGCGGGCATGCACTTGCGCTTTCCTCCAGAGAGGTAGCAGCAGTGTCACGCAGTCCGCCGCGTGGATCAAAGGATCTATGGTTTTCCCTCGTGTCTTTCCCACGAGGCTTTCCCACGAGGCTTTCCCACAGGGCTGTCCCAGGTGCACACGTGGTGGGAGTCGATCCTCGGCTTGAACGTCAAGGCAGTGCAGGGAAAACAGGTTCCTCTGGAATGGACTGACACATCTTGGGGACTCTTGGAATGGTGTCACGACCCTGGAGTTCATCTCGCATTTCCTGTGGAGAGCGCCTCCTCTTGAAATGCGACGGGAACGCCGGGAATTCTTTCCCTACGAAACAGGGAAAGGATCCTTCATCTCGAGCTAGGAGGCGGAAACGGGGCTCCCCTGGATGTGTGCGGGACCCCACGTGCTTCCTCTCGAGTGGAGACGGGTATGTCGGGGAACTTCTTGAGTTGCAGCAATGGTGTGAAGGACCCTTTGTAAGTTCCAGTGGTTAGATGTGATTGGCCTCGAGAAGCCTCAGCAGAAATGGGCCTCATCTCGCCTGGAGGGCAAAACCTCCTGGATTTTCTCGAGTTGCGGCAGGTGCTCTCGACTCTCGACGGGGACCTCAGGGACCCGCTCTGGTGGCCTCAGGAAAGGCCAGTCCCCATGCGAGTTCCTCGGGGGCCTCTCGGGATTCCTCTCCCGTCGATGCCGGGGCCTAAGACCTTGTGTGGAGTCGGGGCCGGAACCTGAGGATTCCTCTCCAGTGCTGACATGGATCTTGGGGTACTTCTGGAGTCTCCCCAGGGGAGTCAGTCCTCGTCTCGAATGAGGGCATGCACTTGCGCTTTCCTCCAGAGCGGTAGCAGCAGTGTCACGCAGTCCGCCTCGTGGATCAAAGGATCTATGGTTTTCCCTCGAGTCTTTCCCACGAGGCTTTCCCACGAGGCTTTCCCACAGGGCTGTCCCACGTGCACACGTGGTGGGAGTCGATCCTCGGCTTGAACGTCAAGGCAGTGCAGGGAAAACAGGTTCCTCTGGAATGGACTGACACATCTGGGGGACTCTTGGAATGGTGGCACGACCCTGGAGTTCCTGTCGCCTTTCCTGTGGAGAGCGCCTCCTCTTGAGATGCGACGGGAACGCCGGGAATTCTTTCCCTACGAAACAGGGAAAGGATCCCTCATCTCGAGCTAGCAGGCGGAAACGGGGCTCCCCTGGATGTGTGCGGGACACCACGTGCTTCCTCTCGAGTGCAGACGGGTATGTCGGGGAACTTCTTGAGTTGCAGCAAGGGTGTGAAGGACCCTTTGGAAGTTCCAGTGGTTAGACGTGATTAGCCTCGAGAAGCCTCAGCGGAAATGGGCCTCATCTCGCCTGGAGAGCAAAACCTCGTGGATTTTCTCGAGTTGCGGCAGGTGCTCTCGACTTACGACGGGGACCTCAGGGACCCGCTCTGGTGGCCTCAGGAAAGGCCAGTACCCATGCGAGTTCCTCGGGGGCCTCTCGGGATTCCTCTCCGGTCGATGCCGGGGCCTAAGACCTTGTGTGGAGTCGTGGCCGGAACCTGAGGATTCCTCTCCAGTGCTGACATGGATCTTGGGGTACTTCTGGAGTCTCCCCAGGGGAGTCAGTCCTCGTCTCGAATGCGGACATGCACTTGCGCTTTCCTACAGAGCGGTAGCAGCAGTGTCACGCAGTCCGCCGCGTGGATCAAAGGATCTATGGTTTTCCCTCGAGTCTTTCCCACGAGGCTTTCCCACGAGGCTTTCCCACAGGGCTGTCCCACGTGCACACGTGGTGGGAGTCGATCCTCGGCTTGAACGTCAAGGCAGTGCAGGGAAAACAGGTTCCTCTGGAATGGACTGACACATCTGGGGGACTCTAGGAATGGTGTCTCGACCCTGGAATTCCTCTCGCCTTTCCTGTGGAGAGCGTCTCCTCTTGAGATGCGACGGGAACGCCGGGAATTCTTTCCCTACGAAACAGGGAAAGGATCCCTCATCTCGAGCTAGGAGGCGGAAACGGGGCTCCCCTGGATGTGTGCGGGACCACGTGCTTCCTCTCGAGTGGAGACGGGTATGTCGGGGAACTTCTTGAGTTGCAGCAAGGGTGTGAAGGACCCTTTGGAAGTTCCAGTGGTTAGACGTGATTAGCCTCGAGAAGCCTCATTGGAAATGGGCCTCATCTCGCCTGGAGGGCAAAACCTCGTGGATTTTCTCGAGTTGCGGCAGGTGCTCTCGACTTACGTCGGGGACCTCAGGGACCCGCTTTGGTGGCCTCAGGAAAGGCCAATCCCCATGCGAGTTCCTCGGGGGCCTCTCGGGATTCCTCTCCCGTCGATGCCGCGGCCTAAGACCTTGTGTGGAGTCGCGGCCGGAACCTGAGGATTCCTCTCCAGTGCTGACATGGATCTTGGGGTACTTCTGGAGTCTCCCCAGGGGAGTCAGTCCTCGTCTCGAATGCGGGCATGCACTTGCGCTTTCCTCCAGAGCGGTAGCAGCAGTGTCACGCAGTCCGCCGTGTGGATCAAAGGATCTATGTTTTTCCCTCGAGTCTTTCCCACGAGGCTTTCCCACGAGGCTTTCCCACAGGGCTGTCCCACGTGCACACGTGGTGGGACTCGATCCTCGGCTTGAACGTCAAGGCAGTGCAGGGAAAACAGGGTCCTCTGGAATGGACTGACACATCTGGGGGACTCTTGGAATGGTGGCACGACCCTGGAGTTCCTCTCGCCTTTCCTGTGGAGAGCGCCTCCTCTAGAGATACGACGGGAACGCCGGGAATTCTTTCCCTACGAAACAGGGAAAGGATCCCTCATCTCGAGCTAGGAGGCGGATACGGGGCTCCCCTGAATGTGTGCGGGACCCACGTGCTTCCTCTCGAGTGGAGACGGGTATGTCGGGGAACTTCTTGAGTTGCAGCAAGGGTGTGAAGGACCCTTTGGAAGTTCCAGTGGTTAGACGTGATTAGCCTCGAGAAGCCTCAGCGGAAATGGGCCTCATCTCGCCGGGAGGGCAAAACCTCCTGGATTTTCTCGAGTTGCGGCAGGTGCTCTCGACTTACGACGGGGACCTCAGGGACCCGCTCTGGTGGCCTCAGGAAAGGCCAGTCCCCATGCGAGTTCCTCGGGGGCGTCTCGGGATTCCTCTCCCGCGGATGCCGGGGCCTAAGACCTTGTGTGGAGTCGGGGCCGGAACCTGAGCATTCCTCTCCAGTGCTGACATGGATCTTGGGGTACGTCTGGAGTCTCCCCAGGGGAGTCAGTCCTCGTCTCGAATGCGGGCATGCATTGCGCTTTCCTCCAGAGCGGTAGCAGCAGTGTCACGCAGTCCGCCGCGTGGATCAAAGGATCTATGGTTTTCCCTCAAGTCTCCCACGAGGCTTTCCCACGAGGCTTTCCCACAGGGCTTTCCCACGTGCACACGTGGTGGGAGTCGATCCTCGGCTTGAACGTCAAGGCAGTGCAGGGAAAACAGGTTCCTCTGGAATGGACTGACACATCTGGGGGACTCTTGGAATGGTGGCACGACCCTGGAGTTCCTCTCGCCTTTCCTGTGGAGAGCGCCTCCTCTTGAGATGTGACGGGAACGCCGGGAATTCTTTCCCTAAGAAACAGGGAAAGGATCCCTCATCTCGAGCTAGGAGGCGGAAACGGGGCTCCCCTGGATGTGTGCGGGACACCACGTGCTTCCTCTCGAGTGGAAACGGGTATGTCGGGGAACTTCTTGAGTTGCAGCAATGGTGTGAAGGACCCTATGGAAGTTCCAGTGGTTAGATGAGATTGGCCTCGAGAAGCCTCAGCGGAAATGGGCCTCATCTCGCCTGGAGGGCAAAACCTCCTGGATTTTCTCGAGTTGCGGCAGGTGCTCTCGACTTACGACGGGGACCTCAGGGACCCGCTCTGGTGGCCTCTGGAAGGGCCAGTCCCCATGCGAGTTCCTCGGGGGCGTCTCGGGATTCCTCTCCCTTCGATGCCGGGGCCTAAGACCTTGTGTGGAGTCGGGGCCGGAACCTGAGGATTCCTCTCCAGTGCTGACATGGATCTTGGGGTACTTCTGGAGTCTCCCCAGGGGAGTCAGTCCTCGTCTCGAATGCGCGCATGCACTTGCGCTTTCCTCGAGAGCGGTAGCAGCAGTGTCACGCAGTCCGCCGCGTGGATCAAAGGATCTATGGTTTTCCCTCGAGTCTTTCCCACGAGGCTTTCCCACGAGGCTTTCCCACAGGGCTGTCCCACGTGCACACGTGGTGGGAGTCGATCCTCGGCTTGAACGTCAAGGCAGTGCAGGGAAAACAGGTTCCTCTGGAATGGACTGACACATCTGGGGGACTCTTGGAATGGTGGCACGACCCTGGAGTTCCTCTCGCCTTTCCTGTGGAAAGCGCCTCCTCTTGAGATGCGACAGGAACGCAGGGAATTCTTTCCCTACGAAACAGGGAAAGGATCCCTCATCTCGAGCTAGGAGGCGGAAACGGGGCTCCCCTGGATGTGTGCGGGACACCACGTGCTTCCTCTCGAGTGGAGACGGGTATGTCGGGGAACTTCTTGAGTTGCAGCAAGGGTGTGAAGGACCCTTTGGAAGTTCCAGTGGTTAGACGTGATTAGCCTCGAGAAGCCTCAGCGGAAATGGGCCTCATCTCGCCTGGAGGGCAAAACCTCCTGGATTTTCTCGAGTTGCGGCAGGTGCTCTCGACTTACGACGGGGACCTCAGGGACCCGCTCTGGTGGCCTCAGGAAAGGCCAGTACCCATGCGAGTTCCTCGGGGGCCTCTCGGGATTCCTCTCCGGTCGATGCCGGGGCCTAAGACCTTGTGTGGAGTCGCGGCCGGAACCTGAGGATTCCTCTCCAGTGCTGACATGGATCTTGGGGTACTTCTGGAGTCTCCCCAGGGGAGTCAGTCCTCGTCTCGAATGCGGACATGCACTTGCGCTTTCCTACAGAGCGGTAGCAGCAGTGTCACGCAGTCCGCCGCGTGGATCAAAGGATCTATGGTTTTCCCTCGAGTCTTTCCCACGAGGCTTTCCCACGAGGCTTTCCCACAGGGCTGTCCCACGTGCACACGTGGTGGGAGTCGATCCTCGGCTTGAACGTCAAGGCAGTGCAGGGAAAACAGGTTCCTCTGGAATGGACTGACACATCTGGGGGACTCTTGGAATGGTGGCATGACCCTGGAGTTCCTCTCGCCTTTCCTGTGGAGAGCGCCTCCTCTTGAGATGCGACGGGAACGCCGGGAATTCTTTCCCTACGAAACAGGGAAAGGATCCCTCATCTCGAGCTAGGAGGCGGAAACGGGGCTCCCCTGGATGTGTGCGGGACACCACGTGCTTCCTCTCGAGTGCAGACGGGTATGTCGGGGAACTTCTTGAGTTGCAGCAAGGGTGTGAAGGACCCTTTTGAAGTTCCAGTGGTTAGATGTGATTGGCCTCGAGAAGCCTCAGCGGAAATGGGCCTCATCTCGCCTGGAGGGCAAAACCTCCTGGATTTTGTCGAGTTGCGGCAGGTGCTCTCGACTTACGACGGGGACCTCAGGGAATCGCTCTGGTGGCCTCAGGAAAGGCCAGTCCCCATGCGAGTTCCTTGGGGGCGTCTCGGGATTCCTCTCCCGTCGATGCCTGGGCATAAGACCTTGTGTGGAGTCGGGGCCGGAACCTGAGGATTCCTCTCCAGTGCTGACATGGATCTTGGGGTACTTCTGGAGTCTCCCCAGGGGAGTCAGTCCTCGTCTCGAATGCGGGCATGCACTTGCGCTTTCCTCCAGAGCGGTAGCAGCAGTGTCACGCAGTCCGCCGCGTGGATCAAAGGATCTATGGTTTTCCCTCGAGTCTTTCCCAGGAGGCTTTCCCACGAGGCTTTCCCACAGGGCTGTCCCACGTGCACACGTGGTGGGAGTCGATCCTCGGCTTGAACGTCAAGGCAGTGCAGGGAAAACAGGTTCCTCTGGAATGGACTGACACATCTGGGGGACTCTTGGAATGGTGTCTCGACCCTGGAGTTAATCTCGCCTTTCCTGTGGAGAGCGTCTCCTCTTGAGATGCGACGGGAACGCCGGGAATTCTTTCCCTACGAAACAGGGAAAGGATCCCTCATCTCGAGCTAGGAGGCGGAAACGGGGCTCCCCTGGATGTGTGCGGGACCCACGTGCTTCCTCTCGAGTGGAGACGGGTATGTCGGGGAACTTCTTGAGTTCCAGCAAGGGTGTGAAGGACCCTTTGGAAATTCCAGTGGTTAGACGTGATTAGCCTTGAGAAGCCTCAGCGGAAATGGGCCTCATCTCGCCTGGAGGGCAAAACCTCGTGGATTTTCTCGAGTTGCGGCAGGTGCTCTCGACTTACGACGGGGACCTCAGGGACCCGCTCTGGTGGCCTCAGGAAAGGCCAGTCCCCATGCGAGTTCCTCGGGGGCCTCTCGGGATTCCTCTCCCGTCGATGCCGCAGCCTAAGACCTTGTGTGGAGTCGGGGCCGGAACCTGAGGATTCCTCTCCAGTGCTGACATGGATCTTGGGGTACTTCTGGAGTCTCCCCAGGGGAGTCAGTCCTCGTCTCGAATGCGGGCATGCACTTGCGCTTTCCTCCAGAGCGGTAGCAGCAGTGTCACGCAGTCCCCCGCGTGGAGCAAAGGATCTATGGTTTTCCCTCGAGTCTTTCCCACGAGGCTTTCCCACGAGGCTTTCCCACAGGGCTGTCCCACGTGCACACGTGGTGGGAGTCGATCCTCGGCTTGAACGTCAAGGCAGTGCAGGGAAAACAGGTTCCTCTGGAATGGACTGACACATCTGGGGGACTCTTGGAATGGTGGCACGACCCTGGAGTTCCTGTCGCGTTTCCTGTGGAGAGCGCCTCCTCTTGAGATGCGACGGGAACGCCGGGAATTCTTTCCCTACGAAACAGGGAAAGGATCCCTCATCTCGAGCTAGGAGGCGGAAACGGGGCTCCCCTGGATGTGTGCGGGACACCACGTGCTTCCTCTCGAGTGCAGACGGGTATGTCGGGGAACTTCTTGAGTTGCAGCAAGGGTGTGAAGGACCCTTTGGAAGTTCCAGTGGTTAGACGTGATTAGCCTCGAGAAGCCTCAGCGGAAATGGGCCTCATCTCGCCTGGAGAGCAAAACCTCGTGGATTTTCTCGAGTTGCGGCAGGTGCTCTCGACTTACGACGGGGACCTCAGGGACCCGCTCTGGTGGCCTCAGGAAAGGCCAGTACCCATGCGAGTTCCTCGGGGGCCTCTCGGGATTCCTCTCCGGTCGATGCCGGGGCCTAAGACCTTGTGTGGAGTCGCGGCCGGAACCTGAGGATTCCTCTCCAGTGCTGACATGGATCTTGGGGTACTTCTGGAGTCTCCCCAGGGGAGTCAGTCCTCGTCTCGAATGCGGGCATGCACTTGCGCTTTCCTCGAGAGCGGTAGCAGCAGTGTCACGCAGTCCGCCGCGTTGATCAAAGGATCTATGGTTTTCCCTCGAGTCTTTCCCACGAGGCTTTCCCACGAGGCGTTCCCACAGGGCTGTTCCACGTGCACACGTGGTGGGAGTCGATCCTCGGCTTGAACGTCAAGGCATTGCAGGGAAAACTGGTTCCTCTGGAATGGACTGACACATCTGGGGGACTCTTGGAATGGTGGCACGACCCTTGAGTTCCTCTCGCCTTTCCTGTGGAGAGCGCCTCCTCTTGAGATACGACGGGAACGCCGGGAATTCTTTCCCTACGAAACAGGGAAAGGATCCCTCATCTCGAGCTAGGAGGCGGAAACGGGGCTCCCCTGGATGTGTGCGGGACCCACGTGCTTCCTCTCGATTGGAGACGGGTATGTCGGGGAACTTCTTGAGTTGCAGCAAGGGTGTGAAGGACCCTTTGGAAGTTCCAGTGGTTAGACGTGATTAGCCTCGAGAAGCCTCAGCGGAAATGGGCCTCATCTCGCCCGGAGGGCAAAACCTCCTGGATTTTCTGGAGCTGCGGCAGGTGCTCTCGACTTACGATGGGGACCTCAGGGACCCGCTCTGGTGGCCTCAGGAAAGGCCAGTCCCCATGCGAGTTCCTCGGGGGCGTCTCGGGATTCCTCTCCCGTCGATGCCGGGGCCTAAGACCTTGTGTGGAGTCGGGGCCGGAACCTGAGGATTCCTCTCCAGTGCTGACATGGATCTTGGGGTACTTCTGGAGTCTCCCCAGGGGAGTCAGTCCTCGTCTCGAATGCGGGCATGCACTTGCGCTTTCCTCCAGAGCGGTAGCAGCAGTGTCACGCAGTCCGCCGCGTGGATCAAAGGATCTATGGTTTTCCCTCGAGTCTTTCCCACGAGGCTTTCCCACGAGGCTTTCCCACAGGGCTGTCCCAGGTGCACACGTGGTGGGAGTCGATCCTCGGCTTGAACGTCAAGGCAGTGCAGGGAAAACAGGGTCCTCTGGAATGGACTGACACATCTGGGGGACTCTTGGAATCGTGGCACGACCCTGGAGTTCCTCTCGCCTTTCCTGTGGAGAGCGCCTCCTCTTGAGATGCGACGGGAACGCCGGGAATTCTTTCCCTACGAAACAGGGAAAGGATCCCTCATCTCGAGCTAGGAGGCGGAAACGGGACTCCCCTGGATGTGTGCGGGACCCACGTGCTTCCTCTCGAGTGGAGACGGGTATGTCGGGGAACTTCTTGAGTTGCAGCAAGGGTGTGAAGGACCCTTTGGAAGTTTCAGTGGTTAGACGTGATTAGCCTCGAGAAGCCTCAGCGGAAATGGGCCTCATCTCGCCTGGAGGGCAAAACCTCCTGGATTTTCTCGAGTTGCGGCAGGTGCTCACGACTTACGACGGGGACCTCAGGGACCCGCTCTGGTGGCCTCAGGAAAGGCCAGTCCCCATGCGAGTTCCTCGGGGTCCTCTCGGGATTCCTCTCCCATCGATGCCGGGGCCTAAGACCTTGTGTGGAGTCGGGGCCGGAACCTGAGGATTCCTCTCCAGTGCTGACATGGATCTTGGGGTACTTCTGGAGTCTCCCCAGGGGAGTCAGTCCTCGTCTCGAATGCGGACATGCATTGTGCTTTCCTCCAGAGCGGTAGCAGCAGTGTTACGCAGTCGGCCGCGTGGATCAAAGGATCTATGGTTTTCCCTTGAGTCTTTCCCACGAGGCTTTCCCACGAGGCTTTCCCACAGGGCTGTCCCACGCGCACACGTGGTGGGAGTCGATCCTCGGCTTGAACGTCAAGGCAGTGCAGGGAAAACAGGTTCCTCTGGAATGGACTGACACATCTGGGGGACTCTTGGAATGGTGGCACGACCCTGGAGTTCCTCTCGCCTTTCCTGTGGAGAGCGCCTCCTCTTGAGATGCGACGGGAACGCAGGGAATTCTTTCCCTACGAATCAGGGAAAGGATCCCTCATCTCGAGCTAGGAGGCGGAAACGGGGCTCCCCTGGATGTGTGCGGGACACCACGTGCTTCCTCTCGAGTGGAGACGGGTATGTCGGGGAACTTCTTGAGTTGCAGCAAGGGTGTGAAGGACCCTTTGGAAGTTCCAGTGGTTAGATGTGATTGGCCTCGAGAAGCCTCAGCGGAAATGGGCCTCATCTCGCCTGGAGGGCAAAACCTCCTGGATTTTCTCGAGTTGCGGCAGGTGCTCTCGACTTACGACGGGGACCTCAGGGACCCGCTCTGGTGGCCTCAGGAAGGGCCAGTCCCCATGCGAGTTCCTCGGGGGCCTCTCGGGATTCCTCTCCCGTCGATGCCGGGGCCTAAGACCTTGGGTGTAGTCGGGGCCGGAACCTGAGTATTCCTCTCCAGTGCTGACATGGATCTTGGGGTACTTCTGGAGTCTCCCCAGGGGAGTCAGTCCTCGTCTCGAATGCGGGCATGCACTTGCGCTGTCCTCCAGAGCGGTAGCAGCACTGTCACGCAGTCGGCCGCGTGGATCAAAGGATCTATGGTTTTCCCTCGAGTCTTTCCCACGAGGCTTTTCCACGAGGCTTTCCCACAGGGCTGTCCCACGTGCACACGTGGTGGGAGTCGATCCTCGGCTTGAACGTCAAGGCAGTGCAGGGAAAACAGGTTCCTCTGGAATGGACTGACACATCTGGGAGACTCTTGGAATGGTGTCACGACCCTGGAGTTCCTCTCGCCTTTCCTCTGGAGAGCGCCTCCTCTTGAGATGCGACGGGAACGCCGGGAATTCTTTCCCTACGAAACAGGGAAAGGATCCCTCATCTCGAGCTAGGAGGCGGAAACGGGGCTCCCCTGGATGTGTGCGGCACACCACGTGCTTCCTCTCGAGTGCAGACGGGTATGTCGGGGAACTTCTTGAGTTGCAGCTAGGGTGTGAAGGACCCTTTGAAGTTCCAGTGGTTAGATGTGATTGGCCTCGAGAAGCCTCAGCGGAAATGGGCCTCATCTCGCCTGGAGGGCAAAACCTCCTGGATTTTCTCGAGTTGCTGCAGGTGCTCTGGACTTACGACGGGGACCTCAGGGACCCGCTCTGGTGGCCTCTGGAAGGGCCAGTCCCCATGCGAGTTCCTCGGGGGCGTCTCGGGATTCCTCTCCCGTCGATGCCGGGGCCTAAGACCTTGTGTGGAGTCGGGGCCGGAACCTGAGGATTCCTCTCCAGTGCTGACATGGATCTTGGGGTACTTCTGGAGTCTCCCCAGGGGAGTCAGTCCTCGTCTCGAATGCGCGCATGCACTTGCGCTTTCCTCGAGAGCGGTAGCAGCAGTGTCACGCAGTCCGCTGCGTGGATCAAAGGATCTATGGTTTTCCCTCGAGTCTTTCCCACGAGGCTTTCCCACGAGGCTTTCCCACAGGGCTGTCCCACGTGCACACGTGGTGGGAGTCGATCCTCGGCTTGAACGTCAAGGCAGTGCAGGGAAAACAGGTTCCTCTGGAATGGACTGACACATCTGGGGGACTCTTGGAATGGTGGCACGACCCTGGAGTTCCTCTCGCCTTTCCTGTGGAGAGCGCCTCCTCTTGAGATGCGACAGGAACGCCGGGAATTCTTTCCCTACGAAACAGGGAAAGGATCCCTCATCTCGAGCTAGGAGGCGGAAACGGGGCTCCCCTGGATGTGTGCGGGACACCACGTGTTTCCTCTCGAGTGGAGACGGGTATGTCGGGGAACTTCTTGAGTTGCAGCAAGGGTGTGAAGGACCCTTTGGAAGTTCCAGTGGTTAGACGTGATTAGCCTCGAGAAGCCTCAGCGGAAATGGGCCTCATCTCGCCTGGAGGGCAAAACCTCGTGGATTTTCTCGAGTTGCGGCAGGTGCTCTCGACTTACGACGGGGACCTCAGGGACCCGCTCTGGTGGCCTCAGGAAAGGCCAGTACCCATGCGAGTTCCTCGGGGGCCTCTCGGGATTCCTCTCCGGTCGATGCCGGGGCCTAAGACCTTGTGTGGAGTCGCGGCCGGATCCTGAGGATTCCTCTCCAGTGCTGACATGGATCTTGGGGTACTTCTGGAGTCTCCCCAGGGGAGTCAGTCCTCGTCTCGAATGCGGACATGCACTTGCGCTTTCCTACAGAGCGGTAGCAGCAGTGTCACGAAGTCCGCCGCGTGGATCAAAGGATCTATGGTTTTCCCTCGAGTCTTTCCCACGAGGCTTTCCCACGAGGCTTTCCCACAGGGCTGTCCCACGTGCACACGTGGTGGGAGTCGATCCTCGGCTTGAACGTCAAGGCAGTGCAGGGAAAACAGGTTCCTCTGGAATGGACTGACACATCTGGGGGACTCTTGGAATGGTGGCATGACCCTGGAGTTCCTCTCGCCTTTCCTGTGGAGAGCGCCTCCTCTTGAGATGCGACGGGAACGCCGGGAATTCTTTCCCTACGAAACAGGGAAAGGATCCCTCATCTCGAGCTAGGAGGCGGAAACGGGGCTCCCCTGGATGTGTGCGGGACACCACGTGCTTCCTCTCGAGTGCAGACGGGTATGTCGGGGAACTTCTTGAGTTGCAGCAATGGTGTGAAGGACCCTTTGGAAGTTCCAGTGGTTAGATGTGATTGGCCTCGAGAAGCCTCAGCGGAAATGGGCCTCATCTCGCCTGGAGGGCAAAACCTCCTGGATTTTCTCGAGTTGCGGCAGGTGCTCTCGACTTACGACGGGGACCTCAGGGAATCGCTCTGGTGGCCTCAGGAAAGGCCAGTCCCCATGCGAGTTCCTTGGGGGCGTCTCGGGATTCCTCTCCCGTCGATGCCTGGGAATAAGACCTTGTGTGGAGTCGGGGCCGGAACCTGAGGATTCCTCTCCAGTGCTGACATGGATCTTGGGGTACTTCTGGAGTCTCCCCAGGGGAGTCAGTCCTCGTCTCGAATGCGGGCATGCACTTGCGCTTTCCTCGAGAGCGGTAGCAGCAGTGTCACGCAGTCCGCCGCGTGGATCAAAGGATCTATGGTTTTCCCTCGAGTCTTTCCCAGGAGGCTTTCCCACGAGGCTTTCCCACAGGGCTGTCCCACGTGCACACGTGGTGGGAGTCGATCCTCGGCTTGAACGTCAAGGCAGTGCAGGGAAAACAGGTTCCTCTGGAATGGACTGACACATCTGGGGGACTCTTGGAATGGTGTCTCGACCCTGGAGTTCCTCTCGCCTTTCCTGTGGAGAGCGTCTCCTCTTGAGATGCGACGGGAACGCCGGGAATTCTTTCCCTACGAAACAGGGAAAGGATCCCTCATCTCGAGCTAGGAGGCGGAAACGGGGCTCCCCTGGATGTGTGCGGGACCCCACGTGCTTCCTCTCGAGTGGAGACGGGTATGTCGGGGAACTTCTTGAGTTGCAGCAATGGTGTGAAGGACCCTTTGTAAGTTCCAGTGGTTAGATGTGATTGGCCTCGAGAAGCCTCAGCAGAAATGGGCCTCATCTCGCCTGGAGGGCAAAACCTCCTGGATTTTCTCGAGTTGCGGCAGGTGCTCTCGACTCTCGACGGGGACCTCAGGGAACCGCTCTGGTGGCCTCAGGAAAGGCCAGTCCCCATGCGAGTTCCTCGGGGGCCTCTCGGGATTCCTCTCCCGTCGATGCCGGGGCCTAAGACCTTGTGTGGAGTCGGGGCCGGAACCTGAGGATTCCTCTCCAGTGCTGACATGGATCTTGGGGTACTTCTGGAGTCTCCCCAGGGGAGTCAGTCCTCGTCTCGAATGAGGGCATGCACTTGCGCTTTCCTCCAGAGCGGTAGCAGCAGTGTCACGCAGTCCGCCTCGTGGATCAAAGGATCTATGGTTTTCCCTCGAGTCTTTCCCACGAGGCTTTCCCACGAGGCTTTCCCACAGGGCTGTCCCACGTGCACACGTGGTGGGAGTCGATCCTCGGCTTGAACGTCAAGGCAGTGCAGGGAAAACAGGTTCCTCTGGAATGGACTGACACATCTGGGGGACTCTTGGAATGGTGGCACGACCCTGGAGTTCCTGTCGCCTTTCCTGTGGAGAGCGCCTCCTCTTGAGATGCGACGGGAACGCCGGGAATTCTTTCCCTAAGAAACAGGGAAAGGATCCCTCATCTCGAGCTAGGAGGCGGAAACGGGGCTCCCCTGGATGTGTGCGGGACCCCACGTGCTTCCTCTCGAGTGGAAACGGGTATGTCGGGGAACTTCTTGAGTTGCAGCAATGTTGTGAAGGACCCTATGGAAGTTCCAGTGGTTAGATGAGATTGGCCTCGAGAAGCCTCAGCGGAAATGGGCCTCATCTCGCCTGGAGGGCAAAACCTCCTGGATTTTCTCGAGTTGCGGCAGGTGCTCTCGACTTACGACGGGGACCTCAGGGACCCGCTCTGGTGGCCTCAGGAAAGGCCAGTCCCCATGCGAGTTCCTCGGGGGCCTCTCGGGATTCCTCTCCCGTCGATGCCGGGGCCTAAGACCTCGTGTGGAGTCAGGGCCGGAACCTGAGGATTCCTCTCCAGTGCTGACATAGATCTT
Source organism: Ovis canadensis (assembly GCF_042477335.2). Classification (NCBI taxonomy): domain Eukaryota; kingdom Metazoa; phylum Chordata; class Mammalia; order Artiodactyla; family Bovidae; genus Ovis; species Ovis canadensis. Next base: position 11,398,218 of record NC_091262.1, read on the forward strand.
GGGGTACTTCTGGAGTCTCCCCAGGGGAGTCAGTCCTCGTCTCGAATGCGGGCATGCATTGCGCTTTCCTCCAGAGCGGTAGCAGCAGTGTCACGCAGTCCGCCGCGTGGAGCAAAGGATCTATGGTTTTCCCTCTAGTCTTTCCCACGAGGCTTTCCCACGAGGCTTTCCCACGAGGCTGTCCCACGTGCACACGTGGTGGGAGTCGATCCTCGGCTTGAACGTCAAGGCAGTGCAGGGAAAACAGGTTCCTCTGGAATGGACTGACACATCTGGGGGACTCTTGGAATGGTGGCACGACCCTGGAGTTCCTCTCGCCTTTCCTGTGGAGAGCACCTCCTCTTGAGATGCGACGGGAACGCCGGGAATTCTTTCCCTACGAAACAGGGAAAGGATCCCTCATCTCGAGCTAGGAGGCGGAAACGGGGCTCCCCTGGATGTGTGCGGGACCCCACGTGCTTCCTCTCGAGTGCAGACGGGTATGTCGGGGAAGTTCTTGAGTTGCAGCAAGGGTGTGAAGGACCCTTTGGAAGTTCCAGTGGTTAGATGTGATTGGCCTCGAGAAGCCTCAGCGGAAATGGGCCTCATCTCGCCTGGAGGGCAAAACCTCCTGGATTTTCTCGAGTTGCGGCAGGTGCTCTCGACTTACGACGGAGACCTCAGGGAACCGCTCTGGTGGCCTCAGGAAAGGCCAGTCCCCATGCGAGTTCCTCGGGGGCGTCTCGGGATTCCTCTCCCGTCGATGCCGGGGCCTAAGACCTTGTGTGGAGTCGGGGCCGGATCCTGAGGATTCCTCTCCAGTGCTGACATGGATCTTGGGGTACTTCTGGAGTCTCCCCAGGGGAGTCAGTCCTCGTCTCGAATGCGGGCATGCATTGCGCTTTCCTCCAGAGCGGTAGCAGCAGTGTCACGCAGTCCGCCGCGTGGATCAAAGGATCTATGGTTTTCCCTCGAGTCTTTCCCACGAGGCTTTCCCACGAGGCTTTCCCAAAGGGATGTCGCACGTGCACTCGTGGTGGGAGTCGATCCTCGGCTTGAACGTCAAGGCAGTGCAGGGAAAACAGGTTCCTCTGGAATGGACTGACACATCTGGGGGACTCTTGGAATGGTGTCACGACCCTAGAGTTCCTCTCGCCTTTCCTGTGGAGAGCGCCTCCTCTTGAGATGCGACGGGAACGCCGGGAATTCTTTCCCTACGAAACAGGGAAAGGATCCCTCATCTCGAGCTAGGAGGCGGAAACGGGGCTCCCCTGGATGTGTGCGGGACCCCACGTGCTTCCTCTCGAGTGGAGACGGGTATGTTGGGGAACTTCTTGAGTTGCAGCAAGTGTGTGAAGGACCCTTTGGAAGTTCCAGTGGTTAGATGTGATTGGCCTCGAGAAGCCTCAGCGGAAATGGGCCTCATCTCGCCTGGAGGGCAAAACCTCCTGGATTTTCTCGAGTTGCGGCAGGTGCTCTAGACTTACGACGGGGACCTCAGGGACCCGCTCTGGTGGCCTCAGGAAAGGCCAGTCCCCATGCGAGTTCCTCGGGGGCCTCTCGGGATTCCTCTCCCGTCGATGCCGGGGCCTAAGACCTTGTGTGGAGTCGGGGCCGGAACCTGAGGATTCCTCTCCAGTGCTGACATGGATCTTGGGGTACTTCTGGAGTCTCCCCAGGGGAGTCAGTCCTCGTCTCGAATGCGGGCATGTACTTGCGCTTTTCTCCAGAGGGGTAGCAGGAGTGTCACGCAGTCCGCCGCGTGGATCAAAGGATCTATGGTTTTCCCTCGAGTCTTTCCCACGAGGCTTTCCCACGAGGCTTTCCCACAGGGCTGTCCCACGTGCACACGTGGGGGAGTCGATCCTCGGCTTGAACGTCAAGGCAGTGCAGGGAAAACAGGTTCCTCTGGAATGGACTGACACATCTGGGGGACTCTTGGAATGGTGGCACGACCCTGGAGTTCCTCTCGCCTTTCCTGTGGAGAGCGCCTCCTCTTGAGATGCGACGGGAACGCCGGGAATTCTTTCCCTACGAAACAGGGAAAGGATCCCTCATCTCGAGCTAGGAGGCGGAAACGGGGCTCCCCTGGATGTGTGCGGGACCCCACGTGCTTCCTCTCGAGTGGAGACGGGTATGTCGGGGAACTTCTTGAGTTGCAGCAAGGGTGTGAAGGACCCTTTGGAAGTTCCAGTGGTTAGATGTGATTGGCCTCGAGAAGCCTCAGCGGAAATGGGCCTCATCTCGCCTGGAGGGCAAAACCTCCTGGATTTTCTCGAGTTGCTGCAGGTGCTCTCGACTTACGACGGGGACCTCAGGGACCCGCTCTGGTGGCCTCAGGAAAGGCCAGTTCCCATGCGAGTTCCTCGGGGGCCTCTCGGGATTCCTCTCCCGTCGATGCCGGGGCCTAAGACCTTGTGTGGAGTCGGGGCCGGAACCTGAGGATTCCTCTCCAGTGCTGACATGGATCTTGGGGTACTTCTGGAGTCTCCCCAGGGGAGTCAGTCCTCGTCTCGAATGCGGGCATGTACTTGCGCTTTTCTCCAGAGCGGTAGAGGCAGTGTCACGCAGTCCGCCGCGTGGATCAAAGGATCTATGGTTTTCCATCGAGTCTTTCCCACGAGGCTTTCCCACGAGGCTTTCCCACAGGGCTGTCCCACGTGCACACGTGGGGGAGTCGATCCTCGGCTTGAACGTCAAGGCAGTGCAGGGAAAACAGGTTCCTCTGGAATGGACTGAGACATCTGGGGGACTCTTGGAATGGTGGCACGACCCTGGAGTTCCTCTCGCCTTTCCTGTGGAGAGCGCCTCCTCTTGAGATGCGACGGGAACGCCGGGAATTCTTTCCCTACGAAACAGGGAAAGGATCCCTCATCTCGAGCTAGGAGGCGGAAACGGGGCTCCCCTGGATGTGTGCGGGACACCACGGGCTTCCTCTCAAGTGGAGACGGGTATGTCGGGGAACTTCTTGAGTTGCAGCAAGGGTGTGAAGGACCCTTTGGAAGTTCCAGTGGTTAGATGTGATTGGCCTCGAGAAGCCTCAGCTGAAATGGGCCTCATCTCGCCTGGAGGGCAAAACCTCCTGGATTTTCTCGAGTTGCGGCAGGTGCACTCGACTTACGACGGGGACCTCAGGGACCCGCTCTGGTGGCCTCAGGAAAGGCCAGTCCCCATGCGAGTTCCTCGGGGGCGTCTCGGGATTCCTCCCCCATCGATGCCGGGGCCTAAGACCTTGTGTGGAGTCGGGGCCGGAACCTGAGGATTCCTCTCCAGTGCTGACATGGATCTTGGGGTACTTCTGGAGTCTCCCCAGGGGAGTCAGTCCTCGTCTCGAATGCGGGCATGCACTTGCGCTTTCCTCCAGAGCGGTAGCAGCAGTGTCACGCAGTCCGCCGCGTGGATCAAAGGATCTATGGTTTTCCCTCGAGTCTTTCCCACGAGGCTTTCCCACGAGGCTTTCCCACAGGGCTGTCCCACGTGCACACGTGGTGGGAGTCGATCCTCGGCTTGAACGTCAAGGCAGTGCAGGGAAAACAGGTTCCTCTGGAATGGACTGACACATCTGGGGGACTCTTGGAAAGGTGGCACGATCCTGGAGTTCCTCTCGCCTTTCCTGTGGAGAGCGCCTCCTCTTGAGATGCGACGGGAACGCCGGGAATTCTTTCCCTACGAAACAGGGAAAGAATCCCTCATCTCGAGCTAGGAGGCGGAAACGGGGCTCCCCTGGATGTGTGCGGGACCCCACGTGCTTCCTCTCGAGTGGAGACGGGTATGTCGGGAAACTTCTTGAGTTGCAGCAAGGGTGTGAAGGACCCTTTGGAAGTTCCAGTGGTTAGATGTGATTGGCCTCGAGAAGCCTCAGCGGAAATGGGCCTCATCTCGCCTGGAGGGCAAAACCTCCTGGATTTTCTCGAGTTGCGGCAGGTGCTCTCGACTTACGACGGGGACCTCAGGGACCCGCTCTGGTGGCCTCAGGAAAGGCCAGTCCCCATGCTAGTTCCTCGGGGGCCTCTCGGGATTCCTCTCCCGTCGATGCCGGGGCCTAAGACCTTGTGTGGAGTCGGGGCCGGAACCTGAGGATTCCTCTCCAGTGCTGACATGGATCTTGGGGTACTTCTGGAGTCTCCCCAGGGGAGTCAGTCCTCGTCTCGAATGCGGGCATGTACTTGCGCTTTTCTCCAGAGGGGTAGCAGGAGTGTCACGCAGTCCGCCGCGTGGATCAAAGGATCTATGATTTTCCCTCGAGTCTTTCCCACGAGGCTTTCCCACGAGGCTTTCCCACAGGGCTGTCCCACGTGCACACGTGGGGGAGTCGATCCTCGGCTTGAACGTCAAGGCAGTGCAGGGAAAACAGGTTCCTCTGGAATGGACTGACACATCTGGGGGACTCTTGGAATGGTGGCACGACCCTGGAGTTCCTCTCGCCTTTCCTGTGGAGAGCGCCTCCTCTTGAGATGCGACGGGAACGCCGGGAATTCTTTCCCTACGAAACAGGGAAACGATCCCTCATCTCGAGCTAGGAGGCGGAAACGGGGCTCCCCTGGATGTGTGCGGGACCCCACGTGCTTCCTCTCGAGTGGAGACGGGTATGTCGGGGAACTTCTTGAGTTGCAGCAAGGGTGTGAAGGACCCTTTGGAAGTTCCAGTGGTTAGATGTGATTGGCCTCGAGAAGCCTCAGCGGAAATGGGCCTCATCTCGCCTGGAGGGCAAAACCTCCTGGATTTTCTCGAGTTGCTGCAGGTGCTCTCGACTTACGACGGGGACCTCAGGGACCCGCTCTGGTGGCCTCAGGAAAGGCCAGTTCCCATGCGAGTTCCTCGGGGGCCTCTCGGGATTCCTCTCCCGTCGATGCCGGGGCCTAAGACCTTGTGTGGAGTCGGGGCCGGAACCTGAGGATTCCTCTCCAGTGCTGACATGGATATTGGGGTACTTCTGGAGTCTCCCCAGGGGAGTCAGTCCTCGTCTCGAATGCGGGCATGTACTTGCGCTTTTCTCCAGAGCGGTAGCAGCAGTGTCACGCAGTCCGCCGCGTGGATCAAAGGATCTATGGTTTTCCATCGAGTCTTTCCCACGAGGCTTTCCCACGAGGCTTTCCCACAGGGCTGTCCCACGTGCACACGTGGGGGAGTCGATCCTCGGCTTGAACGTCAAGGCAGTGCAGGGAAAACAGGTTCCTCTGGAATGGACTGAGACATCTGGGGGACTCTTGGAATGGTGGCACGACCCTGGAGTTCCTCTCGCCTTTCCTGTGGAGAGCGCCTCCTCTTGAGATGCGACGGGAACGCCGGGAATTCTTTCCCTACGAAACAGGGAAAGGATCCCTCATCTCGAGCTAGGAGGCGGAAACGGGGCTCCCCTGGATGTGTGTGGGACACCACGTGCTTCCTCTCAAGTGGAGACGGGTATGTCGGGGAACTTCTTGAGTTGCAGCAAGGGTGTGAAGGACCCTTTGGAAGTTCCAGTGGTTAGATGTGATTGGCCTCGAGAAGCCTCAGCTGAAATGGGCCTCATCTCGCCTGGAGGGCAAAACCTCCTGGATTTTCTCGAGTTGCGGCAGCTGCACTCGACTTACGACGGGGACCTCAGGGACCCGCTCTGGTGGCCTCAGGAAAGGCCAGTCCCCATGCGAGTTCCTCGGGGGCGTCTCGGGATTCCTCCCCCATCGATGCCGGGGCCTAAGACCTTGTGTGGAGTCGGGGCCGGAACCTGAGGATTCCTCTCCAGTGCTGACATGGATCTTGGGGTACTTCTGGAGTCTCCCCAGGGGAGTCAGTCCTCGTCTCGAATGCGGGCATGCACTTGCGCTTTCCTCCAGAGCGGTAGCAGCAGTGTCACGCAGTCCGCCGCGTGGATCAAAGGATCTATGGTTTTCCCTCGAGTCTTTCCCACGAGGCTTTCCCACGAGGCTTTCCTACAGGGCTGTCCCACGTGCACACGTGGTGGGAGTCGATCCTCGGCTTGAACGTCAAGGCAGTGCAGGGAAAACAGGTTCCTCTGGAATGGACTGACACATCTGGGGGACTCTTGGAATGGTGGCACGATCCTGGAGTTCCTCTCGCCTTTCCTGTGGAGAGCGCCTCCTCTTGAGATGCGACGGGAACGCCGGGAATTCTTTCCCTACGAAACAGGGAAAGAATCCCTCATCTCGAGCTAGGAGGCGGAAACGGGGCTCCCCTGGATGTGTGCGGGACCCCACGTGCTTCCTCTCGAGTGGAGACGGGTATGTCGGGAAACTTCTTGAGTTGCAGCAATGGTGTGAAGGACGCTTTGGAAGTTCCAGTGGTTAGATGTGATTGGCCTCGAGAAGCCTCAGCGGAAATGGGCCTCATCTCGCCTGGAGGGCAACACCTCCTGGATTTTCTCGAGTTGCTGCAGGTGCTCTCGACTTAAGACGGGGACCTCAGGGACACGCTCTGGTGGCCTCAGGAAAGGCCAGTCCCCATGCGAGTTCCTCGGGGGCCTCTCGGGATTCCTCTCCCGTCGATGCCGGGGCCTAAGACCTTGTGTGGAGTCGGGGCCGGAACCTGAGGATTCCTCTCCAGTGCTGACATGGATCTTGGGGTACTTCTGGAGTCTCCCCAGGGGAGTCAGTCCTCGTCTCGAATGCGGGCATGCACTTGCGCTTTCCTCCAGAGCGGTAGCAGCAGTGTCACGCAGTCCGCCGCGTGGATCAAAGGATCTATGGTTTTCCCTCGAGTCTTTCCCACGAGGCTTTCCCACGAGGCTTTCCCACAGGGCTGTCCCACGTGCACACGTGGTGGGAGTCGATCCTCGGCTTGAACGTCAAGGCAGTGCAGGGAAAACAGGTTCCTCTGGAATGGACTGACACATCTGGGGGACTCTTGGAATGGTGGCACGACCCTGGAGTTCCTCTCGCCTTTCCTGTGGAGAGCGCCTCCTCTTGAGATGCGACGGGAACGCCGGGAATTCTTTCCCTACGAAACAGGGAAAGGATCCCTCATCTCGAGCTAGGAGGCGGAAACGGGGCTCCCCTGGATGTGTGCGGGACCCCACGTGCTTCCTCTCGAGTGGAGACGGATATGTCGGGGAACTTCTTGAGTTGCAGCAATGGTGTGAAGGACCCTTTGGAAGTTCCAGTGGTTAGATGTGATTGGCCTCGACAAGCCTCAGCGGAAATGGGCCTCATCTCGCCTGGAGGGCAACACCTCCTGGATTTTCTCGAGTTGCGGCAGGTGCTCTCGACTTACGACGGGGACCTCAGGGAACCGCTCTGGTGGCCTCAGGAAAGGCCAGTCCCCATGCGAGTTCCTCGGGGGCGTCTCGGGATTCCTCTCCCGTCGATGCCGGGGCCTAAGACCTTGTGTGGAGTCGGGGCCGGAACCTGAGGATTCCTCTCCAGTGCTGACATGGATCTTGGGGTACTTCTGGAGTCTCCCCAGGGGAGTCAGTCCTCGTCTCAAATGCGGGCATGCACTTGCGCTTTCCTCCAGAGCGGTAGCAGCAGTGTCACGCAGTCCACCGCGTGGATCAAAGGATCTATGGTTTTCCCTCGAGTCTTTCCCACGAGGCTTTCCCACGAGGCTTTCCCACAGGGCTGTCCCATGTGCACACGTGGTGGGAGTCGATCCTCGGCTTGAACGTCAAGGCAGTGCAGGGAAAACAGGTTCCTCTGGAATGGACTGACACATCTGGGGGACTCTTGGAATGGTGGCACGACCCTGGAGTTCCTCTCGCCTTTCCTGTGGAGAGCGCCTCCTCTTGAGATGCGACGGGAACGCCGGGAATTCTTTCCCTACGAAACAGGGAAAGGATCCCTCATCTCGAGCTAGGAGGCGGAAACGGGGCTCCCCTGGATGTGTGCGGGACCCCACGTGCTTCCTCTCGAGTGGAGACGGGTATGTCGGGGAACTTCTTGAGTTGCAGCAATGGTGTGAAGGACCCTTTGGAAGTTCCAGTGGTTAGATGTGATTGGCCTCGAGAAGCCTCAGCGGAAATGGGCCTCATCTCGCCTGGAGGGCAACACCTCCTGGATTTTCTCGAGTTGCTGCAGGTGCTCTCGACTTACGACGGGGACCTCAGGGACCCGCTCTGGTGGCCTCAGGAAAGGCCAGTCCCCATGCGAGTTCCTCGGGGGCCTCTCGGGATTCCTCTCCCGTCGATGCCGGGGCCTAAGACCTTGTGTGGAGTCGGGGCCCGAACCTGAGGATTCCTCTCCAGTGCTGACATGGATCTTGAGGTACTTCTGGAGTCTCCCCAGGGGAGTCAGTCCTCGTCTCGAATGCGGGCATGCACTTGCGCTTTCCTCCAGAGCGGTAGCAGCAGTGTCACGCAGTCCGCCGCGTGGATCAAAGGATCTATGGTTTTCCCTCGAGTCTTTCCCACGAGGCTTTCCCACGAGGCTTTCCCACAGGGCTGTCCCACGTGCACACGTGGTGGGAGTCGATCCTCGGCTTGATCGTCAAGGCAGTGCAGAGAAAAAAGGTTCCTCTGGAATGCACTGACACATCTGGGGGACTCTTGGAATGGTGGCACGACCCTGGAGTTCCTCTCGCCTTTCCTGTGGAGAGCGCCTCCTCTTGAGATGCGACGGGAACGCCGGGAATTCTTTCCCTACGAAACAGGGAAAGGATCCCTCATCTCGAGCTAGGAGGCGGAAACGGGGCTCCCCTGGATGTGTGCGGGACACCACGTGCTTCCTCTCGAGTGGAGACGGGTATGTCGGGGAACTTCTTGAGTTGCAGCAAGGGTGTGAAGGACCCTTTGGAAGTTCCAGTGGTTAGATGTGATTGGCCTCGAGAAGCCTCAGCGGAAATGGGCCTCATCTCGCCTGGAGGGCAAAACCTCCTGGATTTTCTCGAGTTGCGGCAGGTGCTCTCGACTTACGACGGGGACCTCAGGGACCCGCTCTGGTGGCCTCAGGAAAGGCCAGTCCCCATGCGTGTTCCTCGGGGGCCTCTCGGGATTCCTCTCCCGTCGATGCCATGGCCTAAGACCTTGTGTGGAGTCGGGGCCGGAACATGAGGATTCCTCTCCAGTGCTGACATGGATCTTGGGGTACTTCTGGAGTCTCCCCAGGGGAGTCAGTCCTCGTCTCGAATGCGGGCATGCACTTGCGCTTTCCTCCAGTGCGGTAGCAGCAGTGTAACGCAGTCCGCCGCGTGGATCAAAGGATCTATGGTTTTCCCTCGAGTCTTTCCCAGGAGGCTTTCCCACGAGGCTTTCCCACAGGGCTGTCCCACGTGCACACGTGGTGGGAGTCGATCCTCGGCTCGAACGTCAAGGCAGTGCAGGGAAAACAGGTTCCTCTGGAATGGACTGACACATCTGGGGGACTCTTGGAATGGTGGCACGACCCTGGAGTTCCTCTCGCGTTTCCTGTGGAGAGCGCCTCCTCTTGAGATGCGACGGGAACGCCGGGAATTCTTTCCCTACGAAACAGGGAAAGGATCCCTCATCTCGAGCTAGGAGGCGGAAACGGGGCTCCCCTGGATGTGTGCGGGACCCCACGTGCTTCCTCTCGAGTGGAGACGGGTATGTCGGGGAACTTCTTGAGTTGCATCAATGGTGTGAAGGACCCTTTGGAAGTTCCAGTGGTTAGATGTGATTGGCCTCGAGAAGCCTCAGCGGAAATGGGCCTCATCTCGCCTGGAGGGCAAAACCTCCTGGATTTACTCGAGTTGCTGCACGTGCTCTTGACTTACGACGGGGACCTCAGGGACCCGCTCTGGTGGCCTCAGGAAAGGCCAGTCCCCATGCGAGTTCCTCGGGGGCCTCGCGGGATTCCTCTCCCTTCGATGCCGGGGCCTAAGACCTTGTGTGTAGTCGGGGCCGGAACCTGAGGATTCCTCTCCAGTGCTGACATGGATCTTGGGGTACTTCTGGAGTCTCCCCAGGGGAGTCAGTCCTCGTCTCGAATGCGGGCATGCACTTGCGCTTTCCTCCAGAGCGGTAGCAGCAGTGTCACGCAGTCCGCCGCGTGGATCAAAGGATCTATGGTTTTCCCTCGAGTCTTTCCCAGGAGGCTTTCCCACGAGGCTTTCCCACAGGGCTGTCCCACGTGCACACGTGGTGGGAGTCGATCCTCGGCTTGAACGTCAAGGCAGTGCAGGGAAAACAGGTTCCTCTGGAATGGACTGACACATCTGGGGGACTCTTGGAATGTTGGCACGACCCTGGAGTTCCTCTCGCCTTTCCTGTGGAGAGCGCCTCCTCTTGAGTTGCGACGGGAATGCCGGGAATTCTTTCCCTTCGAAACAGGGAAAGGATCCCTCATCTCGAGCTAGGAGGCGGAAACGGGGCTCCCCTGGATGTGTGCGCGACCCTACGTGCTTCCTCTCGAGTGGAGACGGGTATGTCGGGGAACTTCTTGAGTTGCAGCAATGCTGTGAAGGACCCTTTGGAAGTTCCAGTGGTTAGATGTGATTGGCCTTGAGAAGCCTCAGCGGAAATGGGCCTCATCTGGCCTGGAGGGCAAAACCTCCTGGATTTACTCGAGTTGCGGCAGGTGCTCTCGACTTCCGACGGGGACCCCAGGGACCCGCTCTGGTGGCCTCAGGAAAGGCCAGTCCCCATGCGAGTTCCTCGGGGGCCTCTCGGGATTCCTCTCCCGTCGATGCCGGGGCCTAAGACCTCGTGTGGAGTCAGGGCCGGAACCTGAGGATTCCTCTCCAGTGCTGACATAGATCTTGGGGTACTTCTGGAGTCTCCCCAGGGGAGTCAGTCCTCGTCTCGAATGCGGGCATGCATTGCGCTTTCCTCCAGAGCGGTAGCAGCAGTGTCACGCAGTCCGCCGCGTGGAGCAAAGGATCTATGGTTTTCCCTCTAGTCTTTCCCACGAGGCTTTCCCACGAGGCTTTCCCACGAGGCTGTCCCACGTGCACACGTGGTGGGAGTCGATCCTCGGCTTGAACGTCAAGGCAGTGCAGGGAAAACAGGTTCCTCTGGAATGGACTGACACATCTGGGGGACTCTTGGAATGGTGGCACGACCCTGGAGTTCCTCTCGCCTTTCCTGTGGAGAGCACCTCCTCTTGAGATGCGACGGGAACGCCGGGAATTCTTTCCCTACGAAACAGGGAAAGGATCCCTCATCTCGTGCTAGGAGGCGGAAACGGGGCTCCCCTGGATGTGTGCGGGACCCCACGTGCTTCCTCTCGAGTGCAGACGGGTATGTCGGGGAAGTTCTTGAGTTGCAGCAAGGGTGTGAAGGACCCTTTGGAAGTTCCAGTGGTTAGATGTGATTGGCCTCGAGAAGCCTCAGCGGAAATGGGCCTCATCTCGCCTGGAGGGCAAAACCTCCTGGATTTTCTCGAGTTGCGGCAGGTGCTCTCGACTTACGACGGAGACCTCAGGGAACCGCTCTGGTGGCCTCAGGAAAGGCCAGTCCCCATGCGAGTTCCTCGGGGGCGTCTCGGGATTCCTCTCCCGTCGATGCCGGGGCCTAAGACCTTGTGTGGAGTCGGGGCCGGATCCTGAGGATTCCTCTCCAGTGCTGACATGGATCTTGGGGTACTTCTGGAGTCTCCCCAGGGGAGTCAGTCCTCGTCTCGAATGCGGGCATGCACTTGCGCTTTCCTCCAGAGCGGTAGCAGCAGTGTCACGCAGTCCGCCGCGTGGATCAAAGGATCTATGGTTTTCCCTCGAGTCTTTCCCACGAGGCTTTCCCACGAGGCTTTCCCACAGGGCTGTCCCACGTGCACACGTGGTGGGAGTCGATCCTCGGCTTGAACGTCAAGGCAGTGCAGGGAAAACAGGTTCCTCTGGAATGGACTGACACATCTGGGGGACTCTTGGAATGGTGGCACGATCCTGGAGTTCCTCTCGCCTTTCCTGTGGAGAGCGCCTCCTCTTGAGATGCGACGGGAACGCCGGGAATTCTTTCCCTACGAAACAGGGAAAGAATCCCTCATCTCGAGCTAGGAGGCGGAAACGGGGCTCCCCTGGATGTGTGCGGGACCCCACGTGCTTCCTCTCGAGTGGAGACGGGTATGTCGGGAAACTTCTTGAGTTGCAGCAATGGTGTGAAGGACGCTTTGGAAGTTCCAGTGGTTAGATGTGATTGGCCTCGAGAAGCCTCAGCGGAAATGGGCCTCATCTCGCCTGGAGGGCAACACCTCCTGGATTTTCTCGAGTTGCTGCAGGTGCTCTCGACTTAAGACGGGGACCTCAGGGACCCGCTCTGGTGGCCTCAGGAAAGGCCAGTCCCCATGCGAGTTCCTCGGGGGCCTCTCGGGATTCCTCTCCCGTCGATGCCGGGGCCTAAGACCTTGTGTGGAGTCGGGGCCGGAACCTGAGGATTCCTCTCCAGTGCTGACATGGATCTTGGGGTACTTCTGGAGTCTCCCCAGGGGAGTCAGTCCTCGTCTCGAATGCGGGCATGCACTTGCGCTTTCCTCCAGAGCGGTAGCAGCAGTGTCACGCAGTCCGCCGCGTGGATCAAAGGATCTATGGTTTTCCCTCGAGTCTTTCCCATGAGGCTTTCCCACGAGGCTTTCCCACAGGGCTGTCCCACGTGCACACGTGGTGGGAGTCGATCCTCGGCTTGAACGTCAAGGCAGTGCAGGGAAAACAGGTTCCTCTGGAATGGACTGACACATCTGGGGGACTCTTGGAATGGTGGCACGACCCTGGAGTTCCTCTCGCCTTTCCTGTGGAGAGCGCCTCCTCTTGAGATGCGACGGGAACGCCGGGAATTCTTTCCCTACGAAACAGGGAAAGGATTCCTCATCTCGAGCTAGGAGGCGGAAACGGGGCTCCCCTGGATGTGTGCGGGACCCCTCGTGCTTCCTCTCGAGTGGAGACGGATATGTCGGGGAACTTCTTGAGTTGCAGCAAGGGTGTGAAGGACCCTTTGGAAGTTCCAGTGGTTAGATGTGATTGGCCTCGAGAAGCCTCAGCGGAAATGGGCCTCATCTCGCCTGGAGGGCAAAACCTCCTGGATTTTCTCGAGTTGCGGCAGGTGCTCTCGACTTACGTCGGAGACCTCAGGGAACCGCTCTGGTGGCCTCAGGAAAGGCCAGTCCCCATGCGAGTTCCTCGGGGGCGTCTCGGGATTCCTCTCCCGTCGATGCCGGGGCCTAAGACCTTGTGTGGAGTCGGGGCCGGATCCTGAGGATTCCTCTCCAGTGCTGACATGGATCTTGGGGTACTTCTGGAGTCTCCCCAGGGGAGTCAGTCCTCGTCTCGAATGCGGGCATGCATTGCGCTTTCCTCCAGAGCGGTAGCAGCAGTGTCACGCAGTCCGCCGCGTGGATCAAAGGATCTATGGTTTTCCCTCGAGTCTTTCCCACGAGGCTTTCCCACGAGGCTTTCCCAAAGGGATGTCGCACGTGCACACGTGGTGGGAGTCGATCCTCGGCTTGAACGTCAAGGCAGTGCAGGGAAAACAGGTTCCTCTGGAATGGACTGACACATCTGGGGGACTCTTGGAATGGTGTCACGACCCTAGAGTTCCTCTCGCCTTTCCTGTGGAGAGCGCCTCCTCTTGAGATGCGACGGGAACGCCGGGAATTCTTTCCCTACGAAACAGGGAAAGGATCCCTCATCTCGAGCTAGGAGGCGGAAACGGGGCTCCCCTGGATGTGTGCGGGACCCCACGTGCTTCCTCTCGAGTGGAGACGGGTATGTTGGGGAACTTCTTGAGTTGCAGCAAGGGTGTGAAGGACCCTTTGGAAGTTCCAGTGGTTAGATGTGATTGGCCTCGAGAAGCCTCAGCGGAAATGGGCCTCATCTCGCCTGGAGGGCAAAACCTCCTGGATTTTCTCGAGTTGCGGCAGGTGCTCTCGACTTACGACGGGGACCTCAGGGACCCGCTCTGGTGGCCTCAGGAAAGGCCAGTCCCCATGCTAGTTCCTCGGGGGCCTCTCGGGATTCCTCTCCCGTCGATGCCGGGGCCTAAGACCTTGTGTGGAGTCGGGGCCGGAACCTGAGGATTCCTCTCCAGTGCTGACATGGATCTTGGGGTACTTCTGGAGTCTCCCCAGGGGAGTCAGTCCTCGTCTCGAATGCGGGCATGTACTTGCGCTTTTCTCCAGAGGGGTAGCAGGAGTGTCACGCAGTCCGCCGCGTGGATCAAAGGATCTATGGTTTTCCCTCGAGTCTTTCCCACGAGGCTTTCCCACGAGGCTTTCCCACAGGGCTGTCCCACGTGCACACGTGGGGGAGTCGATCCTCGGCTTGAACGTCAAGGCAGTGCAGGGAAAACAGGTTCCTCTGGAATGGACTGACACATCTGGGGGACTCTTGGAATGGTGGCACGACCCTGGAGTTCCTCTCGCCTTTCCTGTGGAGAGCGCCTCCTCTTGAGATGCGACGGGAACGCCGGGAATTCTTTCCCTACGAAACAGGGAAACGATCCCTCATCTCGAGCTAGGAGGCGGAAACGGGGCTCCCCTGGATGTGTGCGGGACCCCACGTGCTTCCTCTCGAGTGGAGACGGGTATGTCGGGGAACTTCTTGAGTTGCAGCAAGGGTGTGAAGGACCCTTTGGAAGTTCCAGTGGTTAGATGTGATTGGCCTCGAGAAGCCTCAGCGGAAATGGGCCTCATCTCGCCTGGAGGGCAAAACCTCCTGGATTTTCTCGAGTTGCTGCAGGTGCTCTCGACTTACGACGGGGACCTCAGGGACCCGCTCTGGTGGCCTCAGGAAAGGCCAGTTCCCATGCGAGTTCCTCGGGGGCCTCTCGGGATTCCTCTCCCGTCGATGCCGGGGCCTAAGAACTTGTGTGGAGTCGGGGCCGGAACCTGAGGATTCCTCTCCAGTGCTGACATGGATCTTGGGGTACTTCTGGAGTCTCCCCAGGGGAGTCAGTCCTCGTCTCGAATGCGGGCATGTACTTGCGCTTTTCTCCAGAGCGGTAGCAGCAGTGTCACGCAGTCCGCCGCGTGGATCAAAGGATCTATGGTTTTCCATCGAGTCTTTCCCACGAGGCTTTCCCACGAGGCTTTCCCACAGGGCTGTCCCACGTGCACACGTGGGGGAGTCGATCCTCGGCTTGAACGTCAAGGCAGTGCAGGGAAAACAGGTTCCTCTGGAATGGACTGAGACATCTGGGGGACTCTTGGAATGGTGGCACGACCCTGGAGTTCCTCTCGCCTTTCCTGTGGAGAGCGCCTCCTCTTGAGATGCGACGGGAACGCCGGGAATTCTTTCCCTACGAAACAGGGAAAGGATCCCTCATCTCGAGCTAGGAGGCGGAAACGGGGCTCCCCTGGATGTGTGTGGGACACCACGTGCTTCCTCTCAAGTGGAGACGGGTATGTCGGGGAACTTCTTGAGTTGCAGCAAGGGTGTGAAGGACCCTTTGGAAGTTCCAGTGGTTAGATGTGATTGGCCTCGAGAAGCCTCAGCTGAAATGGGCCTCATCTCGCCTGTAGGGCAAAACCTCCTGGATTTTCTCGAGTTGCGGCAGGTGCACTCGACTTACGACGGGGACCTCAGGGACCCGCTCTGGTGGCCTCAGGAAAGGCCAGTCCCCATGCGAGTTCCTCGGGGGCGTCTCGGGATTCCTCCCCCATCGATGCCGGGGCCTAAGACCTTGTGTGGAGTCGGGGCCGGAACCTGAGGATTCCTCTCCAGTGCTGACATGGATCTTGGGGTACTTCTGGAGTCTCCCCAGGGGAGTCAGTCCTCGTCTCGAATGCGGGCATGCACTTGCGCTTTCCTCCAGAGCGGTAGCAGCAGTGTCACGCAGTCCGCCGCGTGGATCAAAGGATCTATGGTTTTCCCTCGAGTCTTTCCCACGAGGCTTTCCCACGAGGCTTTCCTACAGGGCTGTCCCACGTGCACACGTGGTGGGAGTCGATCCTCGGCTTGAACGTCAAGGCAGTGCAGGGAAAACAGGTTCCTCTGGAATGGACTGACACATCTGGGGGACTCTTGGAATGGTGGCACGATCCTGGAGTTCCTCTCGCCTTTCCAGTGGAGAGCGCCTCCTCTTGAGATGCGACGGGAACGCCGGGAATTCTTTCCCTACGAAACAGGGAAAGAATCCCTCATCTCGAGCTAGGAGGCGGAAACGGGGCTCCCCTGGATGTGTGCGGGACCCCACGTGCTTCCTCTCGAGTGGAGACGGGTATGTCGGGAAACTTCTTGAGTTGCAGCAATGGTGTGAAGGACGCTTTGGAAGTTCCAGTGGTTAGATGTGATTGGCCTCGAGAAGCCTCAGCGGAAATGGGCCTCATCTCGCCTGGAGGGCAACACCTCCTGGATTTTCTCGAGTTGCTGCAGGTGCTCTCGACTTAAGACGGGGACCTCAGGGACACGCTCTGGTGGCCTCAGGAAAGGCCAGTCCCCATGCGAGTTCCTCGGGGGCCTCTCGGGATTCCTCTCCCGTCGATGCCGGGGCCTAAGACCTTGTGTGGAGTCGGGGCCGGAACCTGAGGATTCCTCTCCAGTGCTGACATGGATCTTGGGGTACTTCTGGAGTCTCCCCAGGGGAGTCAGTCCTCGTCTCGAATGCGGGCATGCACTTGCGCTTTCCTCCAGAGCGGTAGCAGCAGTGTCACGCAGTCCGCCGCGTGGATCAAAGGATCTATGGTTTTCCCTCGAGTCTTTCCCACGAGGCTTTCCCACGAGGCTTTCCCACAGGGCTGTCCCACGTGCACACGTGGTGGGAGTCGATCCTCGGCTTGAACGTCAAGGCAGTGCAGGGAAAACAGGTTCCTCTGGAATGGACTGACACATCTGGGGGACTCTTGGAATGGTGGCACGACCCTGGAGTTCCTCTCGCCTTTCCTGTGGAGAGCGCCTCCTCTTGAGATGCGACGGGAACGCCGGGAATTCTTTCCCTACGAAACAGGGAAAGGATCCCTCATCTCGAGCTAGGAGGCGGAAACGGGGCTCCCCTGGATGTGTGCGGGACCCCACGTGCTTCCTCTCGAGTGGAGACGGATATGTCGGGGAACTTCTTGAGTTGCAGCAATGGTGTGAAGGACCCTTTGGAAGTTCCAGTGGTTAGATGTGATTGGCCTCGACAAGCCTCAGCGGAAATGGGCCTCATCTCGCCTGGAGGGCAACACCTCCTGGATTTTCTCGAGTTGCGGCAGGTGCTCTCGACTTACGACGGGGACCTCAGGGAACCGCTCTGGTGGCCTCAGGAAAGGCCAGTCCCCATGCGAGTTCCTCGGGGGCGTCTCGGGATTCCTCTCCCGTCGATGCCGGGGCCTAAGACCTTGTGTGGAGTCGGGGCCGGAACCTGAGGATTCCTCTCCAGTGCTGACATGGATCTTGGGGTACTTCTGGAGTCTCCCCAGGGGAGTCAGTCCTCGTCTCAAATGCGGGCATGCACTTGCGCTTTCCTCCAGAGCGGTAGCAGCAGTGTCACGCAGTCCACCGCGTGGATCAAAGGATCTATGGTTTTCCCTCGAGTCTTTCCCACGAGGCTTTCCCACGAGGCTTTCCCACAGGGCTGTCCCATGTGCACACGTGGTGGGAGTCGATCCTCGGCTTGAACGTCAAGGCAGTGCAGGGAAAACAGGTTCCTCTGGAATGGACTGACACATCTGGGGGACTCTTGGAATGGTGGCACGACCCTGGAGTTCCTCTCGCCTTTCCTGTGGAGAGCGCCTCCTCTTGAGATGCGAAGGGAACGCCGGGAATTCTTTCCCTACGAAACAGGGAAAGGATCCCTCATCTCGAGCTAGGAGGCGGAAACGGGGCTCCCCTGGATATGTGCGGGACCCCACGTGCTTCCTCTCGAGTGGAGACGGGTATGTCGGGGAACTTCTTGAGTTGCAGCAATGGTGTGAAGGACCCTTTGGAAGTTCCAGTGGTTAGATGTGATTGGCCTCGAGAAGCCTCAGCGGAAATGGGCCTCATCTCGCCTGGAGGGCAACACCTCCTGGATTTTCTCGAGTTGCTGCAGGTGCTCTCGACTTACCACGGGGACTTCAGGGACCCGCTCTGGTGGCCTCAGGAAAGGCCAGTCCCCATGCGAGTTCCTCGGGGGCCTCTCGGGATTCCTCTCCCGTCGATGCCGGGGCCTAAGACCTTGTGTGGAGTCGGGGCCCGAACCTGAGGATTCCTCTCCAGTGCTGACATGGATCTTGGGGTACTTCTGGAGTCTCCCCAGGGGAGTCAGTCCTCGTCTCGAATGCGGGCATGCACTTGCGCTTTCCTCCAGAGCGGTAGCAGCAGTGTCACGCAGTCCGCCGCGTGGATCAAAGGATCTATGGTTTTCCCTCGAGTCTTTCCCACGAGGCTTTCCCACGAGGCTTTCCCACAGGGCTGTCCCACGTGCACACGTGGTGGGAGTCGATCCTCGGCTTGATCGTCAAGGCAGTGCAGGGAAAACAGGTTCCTCTGGAATGCACTGACACATCTGGGGGACTCTTGGAATGTTGGCACGACCCTGGAGTTCCTCTCGCCTTTCCTGTGGAGAGCGCCTCCTCTTGAGATGCGACGGGAACGCCGGGAATTCTTTCCCTACGAAACAGGGAAAGGATCCCTCATCTCGAGCTAGGAGGCGGAAACGGGGCTCCCCTGGATGTGTGCGGGACACCACGTGCTTCCTCTCGAGTGGAGACGGGTATGTCGGGGAACTTCTTGAGTTGCAGCAAGGGTGTGAAGGACCCTTTGGAAGTTCCAGTGGTTAGATGTGATTGGCCTCGAGAAGCCTCAGCGGAAATGGGCCTCATCTCGCCTGCAGGGCAAAACCTCCTGGATTTTCTCGAGTTGCGGCAGGTGCTCTCGACTTACGACGGGGACCTCAGGGACCCGCTCTGGTGGCCTCAGGAAAGGCCAGTCCCCATGCGAGTTCCTCGGGGGCCTCTCGGGATTCCTCTCCCGTCGATGCCATGGCCTAAGACCTTGTGTGGAGTCGGGGCCGGAACATGAGGATTCCTCTCCAGTGCTGACATGGATCTTGGGGTACTTCTGGAGTCTCCCCAGGGGAGTCAGTCCTCGTCTCGAATGCGGGCATGCACTTGCGCTTTCCTCCAGTGCGGTAGCAGCAGTGTAACGCAGTCCGCCGCGTGGATCAAAGGATCTATGGTTTTCCCTCGAGTCTTTCCCAGGAGGCTTTCCCACGAGGCTTTCCCACAGGGCTGTCCCACGTGCACACGTGGTGGGAGTCGATCCTCGGCTTGAACGTCAAGGCAGTGCAGGGAAAACAGGTTCCTCTGGAATGGACTGACACATCTGGGGGACTCTTGGAATGGTGGCACGACCCTGGAGTTCCTCTCGCGTTTCCTGTGGAGAGCGCCTCCTCTTGAGATGCGACGGGAACGCCGGGAATTCTTTCCCTACGAAACAGGGAAAGGATCCCTCATCTCGAGCTAGGAGGCGGAAACGGGGCTCCCCTGGATGTGTGCGGGACCCCACGTGCTTCCTCTCGAGTGGAGACGGGTATGTCGGGGAACTTCTTGAGTTGCAGCAATGGTGTGAAGGACCCTTTGGAAGTTCCAGTGGTTAGATGTGATTGGCCTCGAGAAGCCTCAGCGGAAATGGGCCTCATCTCGCCTGGAGGGCAAAACCTCCTGGATTTACTCGAGTTGCTGCACGTGCTCTTGACTTACGACGGGGACCTCAGGGACCCGCTCTGGTGGCCTCAGGAAAGGCCAGTCCCCATGCGAGTTCCTCGGGGGCCTCGCGGGATTCCTCTCCCTTCGATGCCGGGGCCTAAGACCTTGTGTGTAGTCGGGGCCGGAACCTGAGGATTCCTCTCCAGTGCTGACATGGATCTTGGGGTACTTCTGGAGTCTCCCCAGGGGAGTCAGTCCTCGTCTCGAATGCGGGCATGCACTTGCGCTTTCCTCCAGAGCGGTAGCAGCAGTGTCACGCAGTCCGCCGCGTGGATCAAAGGATCTATGGTTTTCCCTCGAGTCTTTCCCAGGAGGCTTTCCCACGAGGCTTTCCCACAGGGCTGTCCCACGTGCACACGTGGTGGGAGTCGATCCTCGGCTTGAACGTCAAGGCAGTGCAGGGAAAACAGGTTCCTCTGGAATGGACTGACACATCTGGGGGACTCTTGGAATGTTGGCACGACCCTGGAGTTCCTCTCGCCTTTCCTGTGGAGAGCGCCTCCTCTTGAGTTGCGACGGGAATGCCGGGAATTCTTTCCCTTCGAAACAGGGAAAGGATCCCTCATCTCGAGCTAGGAGGCGGAAACGGGGCTCCCCTGGATGTGTGCGCGACCCTACGTGCTTCCTCTCGAGTGGAGACGGGTATGTCGGGGAACTTCTTGAGTTGCAGCAATGCTGTGAAGGACCCTTTGGAAGTTCCAGTGGTTAGATGTGATTGGCCTTGAGAAGCCTCAGCGGAAATGGGCCTCATCTGGCCTGGAAGGCAAAACCTCCTGGATTTACTCGAGTTGCGGCAGGTGCTCTCGACTTCCGACGGGGACCCCAGGGACCCGCTCTGGTGGCCTCAGGAAAGGCCAGTCCCCATGCGAGTTCCTCGGGGGCCTCTCGGGATTCCTCTCCCGTCGATGCCGGGGCCTAAGACCTTGTGTGGAGTCGGGGCCGGAACCTGAGGATTCCTCTCCAGTGCTGACATGGATCTTGGGGTACTTCTGGAGTCTCCCCAGGGGAGTCAGTAATCGTCTCGAATGCGTGCATGCACTTGCGCTTTCCTCCAGAGCGGTAGCAGCAGTGTCACGCAGTCCGCCGCGTGGATCAAAGGATCTATGGTTTTCCCTCGAGTCTTTCCCACGAGGCTTTCCCACGAGGCTTTCCCACAGGGCTGTCCCACGTGCACACGTGGTGGGAGTCGATCCTCGGCTTGAACGTCAAGGCAGTGCAGGGAAAACAGGTTCCTCTGGAATGGACTGACACATCTGGGGGACTCTTGGAATGGTGTCTCGACCCTGGAGTTCCTCTCGCCTTTCCTGTGGAGAGCGCCTCCTCTTGAGATGCGACGGGAACACCGGGAATTCTTTCCCTACGAAACAGGGAAAGAATCCCTCATCTCGAGCTAGGAGGCGGAAACGGGGCTCCCCTGGATGTGTGCGGGACCCCACGTGCTTCCTCTCGAGTGGAGACGGGTATGTCGGGGAACTTCTTGAGTTGCAGCAAGGGTGTGAAGGACCCTTTGGAAGTTCCAGTGGTTAGATGTGATTGGCCTCGAGAAGCCTCAGCGGAAATGGGCCTCATCTCGCCTGGAGGGCAAAACCTCCTGGATTTTCTCGAGTTGCGGCAGGTGCTCTCGACTTACGACGGGGACCTCAGGGACCCGCTCTGGAGGCCTCAGGAAAGGCCAGTCCCCATGCGAGTTCCTCGGGGGCCTCTCGGGATTCCTCTCCCGTCGATGCCGGGGCCTAAGACCTTGTGTGGAGTCGGGGCCGGAACCTGAGGATTCCTCTCCAGTGCTGACATGGATCTTGGGGTACTTCTGGAGTCTCCCCAGGGGAGTCAGTCCTCGTCTCGAATGCGGGCATGCACTTGCGCTTTCCTCCAGAGCGGTAGCAGCAGTGTCACGCAGTCCGCCGCATGGATCAAAGGATCTATGGTTTTCCCTCGAGTCTTTCCCAGGAGGCTTTCCCACGAGGCTTTCCCACAGGGCTGTCCCACGTGCACACGTGGTGGGAGTCGATCCTCGGCTTGAACGTCAAGGCAGTGCAGGGAAAACAGGTTCCTCTGCAATGGACTGACACATCTGGGGGACTCTTAGAATGGTGTCTCGACCCTGGAGTTCCTCTCGCCTTTCCTGTTGAGAGCGCCTCCTCTTGAGATGCGACGGGAACGCCGGGAATTCTTTCCCTACGAAACAGGGAAAGGATCCCTCATCTCGAGCTAGGAGGCGGAAACGGGGCTCCCCGGGATGTGTGCGGGACACCACGTGCTTCCTCTCGAGTGGAGACGGGTATCACGGGGAACTTCTTGAGTTGCAGCAATGGTGTGAAGGACCCTTTGGAAGTTCCAGTGGTTAGATGTGATTGGCCTCGAGAAGCCTCAGCGGAAATGGGCCTCATCTCGCCTGGAGGGCAAAACCTCCTGGATTTTCTCGAGTTGCGGCAGGTGCTCTCGACTTACGACGGGGACCTCAGGGACCCGCTCTGGAGGCCTCAGGAAAGGCCAGTCCCCATGCGAGTTCCTCGGGGGCCTCTCGGGATTCCTCTCCCGTCGATGCCGGGGCCTAAGACCTTGTGTGGAGTCGGGGCCGGAACCTGAGGATTCCTCTCCAGTGCTGACATGGATCTTGGGGTACTTCTGGAGTCTCCCCAGGGGAGTCAGTCCTCGTCTCGAATGCGGGCATGCACTTGCGCTTTCCTCCAGAGCGGTAGCAGCAGTGTCACGCAGTCCGCCGCATGGATCAAAGGATCTATGGTTTTCCCTCGAGTCTTTCCCAGGAGGCTTTCCCACGAGGCTTTCCCACAGGGCTGTCCCACGTGCACACGTGGTGGGAGTCGATCCTCGGCTTGAACGTCAAGGCAGTGCAGGGAAAACAGGTTCCTCTGCAATGGACTGACACATCTGGGGGACTCTTAGAATGGTGTCTCGACCCTGGAGTTCCTCTCGCCTTTCCTGTTGAGAGCGCCTCCTCTTGAGATGCGACGGGAACGCCGGGAATTCTTTCCCTACGAAACAGGGAAAGGATCCCTCATCTCGAGCTAGGAGGCGGAAACGGGGCTCCCCGGGATGTGTGCGGGACACCACGTGCTTCCTCTCGAGTGGAGACGGGTATCACGGGGAACTTCTTGAGTTGCAGCAATGGTGTGAAGGACCCTTTGGAAGTTCCAGTGGTTAGATGTGATTGGCCTCGAGAAGCCTCAGCGGAAATGGGCCTCATCTCGCCTGGAGGGCAAAACCTCCTGGATTTTCTCGAGTTGCGGCAGGTGCTCTCGACTTACGACGGGGACCTCAGGGACCCGCTCTGGTGGCCTCAGGAAAGGCCAGTCCCCATGCGAGTTCCTCGGGGGCCTCTCGGGATTCCTCTCCCGTCGATGCCGGGGCCTAAGACCTTGTGTGGAGTCGGGGCCGGAACCTTAGGATTCCTCTCCAGTGCTGACATGGATCTTGGGGTACTTCTGGAGTCTCCCCAGGGGAGTCAGTCCTCGTCTCGAATGTGGGCATGCACTTGCGCTTTCCTTCAGAGCGGTAGCAGCAGTGTCACGCAGTCCGCCGCGTGGATCAAAGGATCTATGGTTTTCCCTCGAGTCTTTCCCACGAGGCTTTCCCACGAGGCTTTCCCACAGGGCTGTCCCACGTGCACACGTGGTGGGAGTCGATCCTCGGCTTGAACGTCAAGGCAGTGCAGGGAAAACAGGTTCCTCTGGAATGGACTGACACATCTTGGAGCTCTTGGAATGGTGTCTCGACCCTGGAGTTCCTCTCGCCTTTCCTGTGGAGAGCGCCTCCTCTTGAGATGCGACGGGAACGCCGGGAATTCTTTCCCTACGAAACAGGGAAAGGATCCCTCATCTCGAGCTAGGAGGCGGTAACGGGGCTCCCCTGGATGTGTGCGGGACCCCAAGTGCTTCCTCTCGAGTGGAGACGGGTATGTCGGGGAACTTCTTGAGTTGCAGCAAGGGTGTGAAGGACCCTTTGGAAGTTCCAGTGGTTAGATGTGATTGGCCTCGAGAAGCCTCAGCGGAAATGGGCCTCATCTCGCCTGGAGGGCAAAACCTCCTGGATTTTCTCGAGTTGCGGCAGGTGCTCTCGACTTACGACGGGGACCTCAGGGACCCGCTCTGGTGGCCTCAGGAAAGGCCAGTCCCCATGTGAGTTCCTCGGGGGCGTCTCGGGATTCCTCTCCCGTCGATGCCGGGGCCTAAGACCTTGTGTGGAATCGGGGCCGGAACCTGAGGATTCCTCTCCAGTGCTGACATGGATCTTCGGGTACTTCTGGAGTCTCCCCAGGGGAGTCAGTCCTCGTCTCGAATGCGGGCATGCACTTGCGCTTTCCTCCAGAGCGGTAGCAGCAGTGTCACGCAGTCCGCCGCGTGGATCAAAGGATCTATGGTTTTCCCTCGAGTCTTTCCCACGAGGCTTTCCCACAGGGCTGTCCCACGTGCACACGTGGTGGGAGTCGATCCTCGGCTTGAACATCAAAGCAGTGCAGGGAAAACAGGTTTCTCTGGAATGGACTGACACATCTGGGGGATTCTTGGAATGGTGGCACGACCCTGGAGTTCCTCTCGCCTTTCCTGTGTAGAGCGCCTCCTCTTGAGATGCGACGGGAACTCCGGGAATTCTTTCCCTACGAAACAGGGAAAGAATCCCTCATCTCGAGCTAGGAGGCGGAAACGGGGCTCCCCTGGATGTGTGCGGAACACCACGTGCTTCCTCTCGAGTGCAGACGGGTATGTCGGGGAACTTCTTGAGTTGCAGCAAGGGTGTGAAGGACCCTTTGGAACCTCCAGTGGTTAGATGTGATTGGCCTCGAGAAGCCTCAGCGGAAATGGGCCTCATCTCGCCTGGAGGGCAAAACCTCCTGGATTTTCTCGAGTTGTGGCAGGTGTCTCGACCTAAGACGGGGACCTCAGGGACCCGCTCTGGTGGCCTCAGGAAAGGCCAGTCCCCATGCGAGTTCTTCGGGGGCGTCTCGGGATTCCTCTCCCGTCGATGCCGGGGCCTAAGACCTTGTGTGGAGTCGGGGCCGGAACCTGAGGATTCCTCTCCAGTGCTGACATGGATCTTGGGGTACTTCTGGAGTCTCCCCAGGGGAGTCAGTTCTCGTCTCGAATGCGGGCATGCACTTGCGCTTTCCTCCAGAGCGGTAGCAGCAGTGTCACGCAGTCCGCCGCGTGGATCAAAGGATCTATGGTTTTCCCTCGAGTCTTTCCCACGAGGCTTTCCCACGAGGCTTTCCCACAGGGCTGTCCCACGTGCACACGTGGTGGGAGTCGATCCTCGGCTTGAACGTCAAGGCAGTGCAGGGAAAACAGGTTCCTCGGAATGGACTCACACATCTGGGGGACTCTTGGAATGGTGGCACGACCCTGGAGTTCCTCTCGCCTTTCCTGTGGAGAGGGCCTCCTCTTGAGATGCGACGGGAACGCCGGGAATTCTTTCCCTAAGAAACAGGGAAAGGATCCCTCATCTCGAGCTAGGAGGCGGAAACGGGGCTCCCCTGGATGTGTGCGGGACACCACGTGCTTCCTCTCGAGTGGAGACGGGTATGTCGGGGAACTTCTTGAGTTGCAGCAAGGGTGTGAAGGACCCTTTGGAAGTTCCAGTGGTTAGACGTGATTGGCCTCGAGAAGCCTCAGCGGAAATGGGCCTCATCTCGCCTGGAGGGCAAAACCTCCTGGATTTTCTCGAGTTGCGGCAGGTGCTCTCGACTTACGAAGGGGACCTCAGGGACCCGCTCTGGTGGCCTCAGGAAAGGCCAGTCCCCATGCGAGTTCCTCGGGGGCGTCTCGGGATTCCACTCCCGTCGATGCCGGGGCCTAAGACCTTGTGTGGAGTCGGGGCCGGAACCTGAGGATTCCTCTCCAGTGCTGACATGGATCTTGGGGTACTTCTGGAGTCTCCCCAGGGGAGTTAGTCCTCGTCTCGAATGCGGGCATGCACTTGCGCTTTCCTCCAGAGAGGTAGCAGCAGTGTCACGCAGTCCGCCACGTGGATCAAAGGATCTATGGTTTTCCCTCGAGTCTTTCCCACGAGGCTTTCCCACGAGGCTTTCCCACAGGGCTGTCCCACGTGCACACGTGGTGGGAGTCGATCCTCGGCTTGAACGTCAAGGCAGTGCAGGGAAAACAGGTTACTCTGGAATGGACTGACACATCTGGGGGACTCTTGGAATGGTGTCTCGACCCTGGAGTTCCTCTCGCCTTTCCTGTGGAGAGCGCCTCCTCTTGAGATGCGACGGGAACGCCGGGAATTCTTTCCCTACGAAACAGGGAAAGGATCCCTCATCTCGAGCTAGGAGGCGGAAACGGGGCTCCCCTGGATGTGTGCGGGACCCCACGTGCTTCCTCTCGAGTGGAGACGGGTATGTCGGGGAACTTCTTGAGTTGCAGCAAGGGTGTGAAGGACCCTTTGGAAGTTCCAGTGGTTAGATGTGATTGGCCTCGAGAAGCCTCAGCGGAAATGGGCCTCATCTCGCCTGGAGGGCAAAACCTCCTGGATTTTCTCGAGTTGCGGCAGGTGCTCTCGACTTACGACGGGGACCTCAGGGACCCGCTCTGGTGGCCTCAGGAAAGGCCAGTCCCCATGAGAGTTCCTCGGGGGCGTCTCGGGATTCCTCTCCCGTCGATGCCGGGGCCTAAGACCTTGTGTGGAGTCGGGGCCGGAACCTGAGGATTCCTCTCCAGTGCTGACATGGATCTTGGGGTACTTCTGGAGTCTCCCCAGGGGAGTCAGTCCTCGTCTCGAATGCGGGCATGCACTTGCGCTTTCCTCCAGAGCGGTAGCAGCAGTGTCACGCAGTCCGCCGCGTGGATCAAAGGATCTATGGTTTTCCCTCGAGTCTTTCCCACGAGGCTTTCCCACGAGGCTTTCCCACAGGGCTGTCCCACGTGCACACGTGGTGGGACTCGATCCTCGGCTTGAACGTCAAGGCAGTGCAGGGAAAACAGGTTCCTCTGGAATGGACTGACACATCTGGGGGACTCTTGGAATGGTGGCAAGACCCTGGAATTCCTCTCGCCTTTCCTGTGGAGAGCGCCTCCTCTTGAGATGCGACGGGAACGCCGGGAATTCTTTCCCTACGAAACAGGGAAACGATCCCTCATCTCGAGCTAGGAGGCGGAAACGGGGCTCCCCTGGATGTGTGCGGGACCCCACGTGCTTCCTCTCGAGTGGAGACGGGTATGTCGGGGAACTTCTTGAGTTGCAGCAAGGGTGTGAAGGACCCTTTGGAAGTTCCAGTGGTTAGATGTGATTGGCCTCGAGAAGCCTCAGCGGAAATGGGCCTCATCTCGCCTGGAGGGCAAAACCTCCTGGATTTTCTCGAGTTGCTGCAGGTGCTCTCGACTTACGACGGGGACCTCAGGGACCCGCTCTGGTGGCCTCAGGAAAGGCCAGTTCCCATGCGAGTTCCTCGGGGGCCTCTCGGGATTCCTCTCCCGTCGATGCCGGGGCCTAAGAACTTGTGTGGAGTCGGGGCCGGAACCTGAGGATTCCTCTCCAGTGCTGACATGGATCTTGGGGTACTTCTGGAGTCTCCCCAGGGGAGTCAGTCCTCGTCTCGAATGCGGGCATGTACTTGCGCTTTTCTCCAGAGCGGTAGCAGCAGTGTCACGCAGTCCGCCGCGTGGATCAAAGGATCTATGGTTTTCCATCGAGTCTTTCCCACGAGGCTTTCCCACGAGGCTTTCCCACAGGGCTGTCCCACGTGCACACGTGGGGGAGTCGATCCTCGGCTTGAACGTCAAGGCAGTGCAGGGAAAACAGGTTCCTCTGGAATGGACTGAGACATCTGGGGGACTCTTGGAATGGTGGCACGACCCTGGAGTTCCTCTCGCCTTTCCTGTGGAGAGCGCCTCCTCTTGAGATGCGACGGGAACGCCGGGAATTCTTTCCCTACGAAACAGGGAAAGGATCCCTCATCTCGAGCTAGGAGGCGGAAACGGGGCTCCCCTGGATGTGTGTGGGACACCACGTGCTTCCTCTCAAGTGGAGACGGGTATGTCGGGGAACTTCTTGAGTTGCAGCAAGGGTGTGAAGGACCCTTTGGAAGTTCCAGTGGTTAGATGTGATTGGCCTCGAGAAGCCTCAGCTGAAATGGGCCTCATCTCGCCTGTAGGGCAAAACCTCCTGGATTTTCTCGAGTTGCGGCAGGTGCACTCGACTTACGACGGGGACCTCAGGGACCCGCTCTGGTGGCCTCAGGAAAGGCCAGTCCCCATGCGAGTTCCTCGGGGGCGTCTCGGGATTCCTCCCCCATCGATGCCGGGGCCTAAGACCTTGTGTGGAGTCGGGGCCGGAACCTGAGGATTCCTCTCCAGTGCTGACATGGATCTTGGGGTACTTCTGGAGTCTCCCCAGGGGAGTCAGTCCTCGTCTCGAATGCGGGCATGCACTTGCGCTTTCCTCCAGAGCGGTAGCAGCAGTGTCACGCAGTCCGCCGCGTGGATCAAAGGATCTATGGTTTTCCCTCGAGTCTTTCCCACGAGGCTTTCCCACGAGGCTTTCCTACAGGGCTGTCCCACGTGCACACGTGGTGGGAGTCGATCCTCGGCTTGAACGTCAAGGCAGTGCAGGGAAAACAGGTTCCTCTGGAATGGACTGACACATCTGGGGGACTCTTGGAATGGTGGCACGATCCTGGAGTTCCTCTCGCCTTTCCAGTGGAGAGCGCCTCCTCTTGAGATGCGACGGGAACGCCGGGAATTCTTTCCCTACGAAACAGGGAAAGAATCCCTCATCTCGAGCTAGGAGGCGGAAACGGGGCTCCCCTGGATGTGTGCGGGACCCCACGTGCTTCCTCTCGAGTGGAGACGGGTATGTCGGGAAACTTCTTGAGTTGCAGCAATGGTGTGAAGGACGCTTTGGAAGTTCCAGTGGTTAGATGTGATTGGCCTCGAGAAGCCTCAGCGGAAATGGGCCTCATCTCGCCTGGAGGGCAACACCTCCTGGATTTTCTCGAGTTGCTGCAGGTGCTCTCGACTTAAGACGGGGACCTCAGGGACACGCTCTGGTGGCCTCAGGAAAGGCCAGTCCCCATGCGAGTTCCTCGGGGGCCTCTCGGGATTCCTCTCCCGTCGATGCCGGGGCCTAAGACCTTGTGTGGAGTCGGGGCCGGAACCTGAGGATTCCTCTCCAGTGCTGACATGGATCTTGGGGTACTTCTGGAGTCTCCCCAGGGGAGTCAGTCCTCGTCTCGAATGCGGGCATGCACTTGCGCTTTCCTCCAGAGCGGTAGCAGCAGTGTCACGCAGTCCGCCGCGTGGATCAAAGGATCTATGGTTTTCCCTCGAGTCTTTCCCACGAGGCTTTCCCACGAGGCTTTCCCACAGGGCTGTCCCACGTGCACACGTGGTGGGAGTCGATCCTCGGCTTGAACGTCAAGGCAGTGCAGGGAAAACAGGTTCCTCTGGAATGGACTGACACATCTGGGGGACTCTTGGAATGGTGGCACGACCCTGGAGTTCCTCTCGCCTTTCCTGTGGAGAGCGCCTCCTCTTGAGATGCGACGGGAACGCCGGGAATTCTTTCCCTACGAAACAGGGAAAGGATCCCTCATCTCGAGCTAGGAGGCGGAAACGGGGCTCCCCTGGATGTGTGCGGGACCCCACGTGCTTCCTCTCGAGTGGAGACGGATATGTCGGGGAACTTCTTGAGTTGCAGCAATGGTGTGAAGGACCCTTTGGAAGTTCCAGTGGTTAGATGTG
The DNA here is from genome assembly GCF_042477335.2 of Ovis canadensis. NCBI lineage: Eukaryota > Metazoa > Chordata > Mammalia > Artiodactyla > Bovidae > Ovis > Ovis canadensis. Next base: position 11,427,373 of record NC_091262.1, read on the forward strand.
ATTGGCCTCGACAAGCCTCAGCGGAAATGGGCCTCATCTCGCCTGGAGGGCAACACCTCCTGGATTTTCTCGAGTTGCGGCAGGTGCTCTCGACTTACGACGGGGACCTCAGGGAACCGCTCTGGTGGCCTCAGGAAAGGCCAGTCCCCATGCGAGTTCCTCGGGGGCGTCTCGGGATTCCTCTCCCGTCGATGCCGGGGCCTAAGACCTTGTGTGGAGTCGGGGCCGGAACCTGAGGATTCCTCTCCAGTGCTGACATGGATCTTGGGGTACTTCTGGAGTCTCCCCAGGGGAGTCAGTCCTCGTCTCAAATGCGGGCATGCACTTGCGCTTTCCTCCAGAGCGGTAGCAGCAGTGTCACGCAGTCCACCGCGTGGATCAAAGGATCTATGGTTTTCCCTCGAGTCTTTCCCACGAGGCTTTCCCACGAGGCTTTCCCACAGGGCTGTCCCATGTGCACACGTGGTGGGAGTCGATCCTCGGCTTGAACGTCAAGGCAGTGCAGGGAAAACAGGTTCCTCTGGAATGGACTGACACATCTGGGGGACTCTTGGAATGGTGGCACGACCCTGGAGTTCCTCTCGCCTTTCCTGTGGAGAGCGCCTCCTCTTGAGATGCGAAGGGAACGCCGGGAATTCTTTCCCTACGAAACAGGGAAAGGATCCCTCATCTCGAGCTAGGAGGCGGAAACGGGGCTCCCCTGGATATGTGCGGGACCCCACGTGCTTCCTCTCGAGTGGAGACGGGTATGTCGGGGAACTTCTTGAGTTGCAGCAATGGTGTGAAGGACCCTTTGGAAGTTCCAGTGGTTAGATGTGATTGGCCTCGAGAAGCCTCAGCGGAAATGGGCCTCATCTCGCCTGGAGGGCAACACCTCCTGGATTTTCTCGAGTTGCTGCAGGTGCTCTCGACTTACCACGGGGACTTCAGGGACCCGCTCTGGTGGCCTCAGGAAAGGCCAGTCCCCATGCGAGTTCCTCGGGGGCCTCTCGGGATTCCTCTCCCGTCGATGCCGGGGCCTAAGACCTTGTGTGGAGTCGGGGCCCGAACCTGAGGATTCCTCTCCAGTGCTGACATGGATCTTGGGGTACTTCTGGAGTCTCCCCAGGGGAGTCAGTCCTCGTCTCGAATGCGGGCATGCACTTGCGCTTTCCTCCAGAGCGGTAGCAGCAGTGTCACGCAGTCCGCCGCGTGGATCAAAGGATCTATGGTTTTCCCTCGAGTCTTTCCCACGAGGCTTTCCCACGAGGCTTTCCCACAGGGCTGTCCCACGTGCACACGTGGTGGGAGTCGATCCTCGGCTTGATCGTCAAGGCAGTGCAGGGAAAACAGGTTCCTCTGGAATGCACTGACACATCTGGGGGACTCTTGGAATGTTGGCACGACCCTGGAGTTCCTCTCGCCTTTCCTGTGGAGAGCGCCTCCTCTTGAGATGCGACGGGAACGCCGGGAATTCTTTCCCTACGAAACAGGGAAAGGATCCCTCATCTCGAGCTAGGAGGCGGAAACGGGGCTCCCCTGGATGTGTGCGGGACACCACGTGCTTCCTCTCGAGTGGAGACGGGTATGTCGGGGAACTTCTTGAGTTGCAGCAAGGGTGTGAAGGACCCTTTGGAAGTTCCAGTGGTTAGATGTGATTGGCCTCGAGAAGCCTCAGCGGAAATGGGCCTCATCTCGCCTGCAGGGCAAAACCTCCTGGATTTTCTCGAGTTGCGGCAGGTGCTCTCGACTTACGACGGGGACCTCAGGGACCCGCTCTGGTGGCCTCAGGAAAGGCCAGTCCCCATGCGAGTTCCTCGGGGGCCTCTCGGGATTCCTCTCCCGTCGATGCCATGGCCTAAGACCTTGTGTGGAGTCGGGGCCGGAACATGAGGATTCCTCTCCAGTGCTGACATGGATCTTGGGGTACTTCTGGAGTCTCCCCAGGGGAGTCAGTCCTCGTCTCGAATGCGGGCATGCACTTGCGCTTTCCTCCAGTGCGGTAGCAGCAGTGTAACGCAGTCCGCCGCGTGGATCAAAGGATCTATGGTTTTCCCTCGAGTCTTTCCCAGGAGGCTTTCCCACGAGGCTTTCCCACAGGGCTGTCCCACGTGCACACGTGGTGGGAGTCGATCCTCGGCTTGAACGTCAAGGCAGTGCAGGGAAAACAGGTTCCTCTGGAATGGACTGACACATCTGGGGGACTCTTGGAATGGTGGCACGACCCTGGAGTTCCTCTCGCGTTTCCTGTGGAGAGCGCCTCCTCTTGAGATGCGACGGGAACGCCGGGAATTCTTTCCCTACGAAACAGGGAAAGGATCCCTCATCTCGAGCTAGGAGGCGGAAACGGGGCTCCCCTGGATGTGTGCGGGACCCCACGTGCTTCCTCTCGAGTGGAGACGGGTATGTCGGGGAACTTCTTGAGTTGCAGCAATGGTGTGAAGGACCCTTTGGAAGTTCCAGTGGTTAGATGTGATTGGCCTCGAGAAGCCTCAGCGGAAATGGGCCTCATCTCGCCTGGAGGGCAAAACCTCCTGGATTTACTCGAGTTGCTGCACGTGCTCTTGACTTACGACGGGGACCTCAGGGACCCGCTCTGGTGGCCTCAGGAAAGGCCAGTCCCCATGCGAGTTCCTCGGGGGCCTCGCGGGATTCCTCTCCCTTCGATGCCGGGGCCTAAGACCTTGTGTGTAGTCGGGGCCGGAACCTGAGGATTCCTCTCCAGTGCTGACATGGATCTTGGGGTACTTCTGGAGTCTCCCCAGGGGAGTCAGTCCTCGTCTCGAATGCGGGCATGCACTTGCGCTTTCCTCCAGAGCGGTAGCAGCAGTGTCACGCAGTCCGCCGCGTGGATCAAAGGATCTATGGTTTTCCCTCGAGTCTTTCCCAGGAGGCTTTCCCACGAGGCTTTCCCACAGGGCTGTCCCACGTGCACACGTGGTGGGAGTCGATCCTCGGCTTGAACGTCAAGGCAGTGCAGGGAAAACAGGTTCCTCTGGAATGGACTGACACATCTGGGGGACTCTTGGAATGTTGGCACGACCCTGGAGTTCCTCTCGCCTTTCCTGTGGAGAGCGCCTCCTCTTGAGTTGCGACGGGAATGCCGGGAATTCTTTCCCTTCGAAACAGGGAAAGGATCCCTCATCTCGAGCTAGGAGGCGGAAACGGGGCTCCCCTGGATGTGTGCGCGACCCTACGTGCTTCCTCTCGAGTGGAGACGGGTATGTCGGGGAACTTCTTGAGTTGCAGCAATGCTGTGAAGGACCCTTTGGAAGTTCCAGTGGTTAGATGTGATTGGCCTTGAGAAGCCTCAGCGGAAATGGGCCTCATCTGGCCTGGAAGGCAAAACCTCCTGGATTTACTCGAGTTGCGGCAGGTGCTCTCGACTTCCGACGGGGACCCCAGGGACCCGCTCTGGTGGCCTCAGGAAAGGCCAGTCCCCATGCGAGTTCCTCGGGGGCCTCTCGGGATTCCTCTCCCGTCGATGCCGGGGCCTAAGACCTTGTGTGGAGTCGGGGCCGGAACCTGAGGATTCCTCTCCAGTGCTGACATGGATCTTGGGGTACTTCTGGAGTCTCCCCAGGGGAGTCAGTAATCGTCTCGAATGCGTGCATGCACTTGCGCTTTCCTCCAGAGCGGTAGCAGCAGTGTCACGCAGTCCGCCGCGTGGATCAAAGGATCTATGGTTTTCCCTCGAGTCTTTCCCACGAGGCTTTCCCACGAGGCTTTCCCACAGGGCTGTCCCACGTGCACACGTGGTGGGAGTCGATCCTCGGCTTGAACGTCAAGGCAGTGCAGGGAAAACAGGTTCCTCTGGAATGGACTGACACATCTGGGGGACTCTTGGAATGGTGTCTCGACCCTGGAGTTCCTCTCGCCTTTCCTGTGGAGAGCGCCTCCTCTTGAGATGCGACGGGAACACCGGGAATTCTTTCCCTACGAAACAGGGAAAGAATCCCTCATCTCGAGCTAGGAGGCGGAAACGGGGCTCCCCTGGATGTGTGCGGGACCCCACGTGCTTCCTCTCGAGTGGAGACGGGTATGTCGGGGAACTTCTTGAGTTGCAGCAAGGGTGTGAAGGACCCTTTGGAAGTTCCAGTGGTTAGATGTGATTGGCCTCGAGAAGCCTCAGCGGAAATGGGCCTCATCTCGCCTGGAGGGCAAAACCTCCTGGATTTTCTCGAGTTGCGGCAGGTGCTCTCGACTTACGACGGGGACCTCAGGGACCCGCTCTGGAGGCCTCAGGAAAGGCCAGTCCCCATGCGAGTTCCTCGGGGGCCTCTCGGGATTCCTCTCCCGTCGATGCCGGGGCCTAAGACCTTGTGTGGAGTCGGGGCCGGAACCTGAGGATTCCTCTCCAGTGCTGACATGGATCTTGGGGTACTTCTGGAGTCTCCCCAGGGGAGTCAGTCCTCGTCTCGAATGCGGGCATGCACTTGCGCTTTCCTCCAGAGCGGTAGCAGCAGTGTCACGCAGTCCGCCGCATGGATCAAAGGATCTATGGTTTTCCCTCGAGTCTTTCCCAGGAGGCTTTCCCACGAGGCTTTCCCACAGGGCTGTCCCACGTGCACACGTGGTGGGAGTCGATCCTCGGCTTGAACGTCAAGGCAGTGCAGGGAAAACAGGTTCCTCTGCAATGGACTGACACATCTGGGGGACTCTTAGAATGGTGTCTCGACCCTGGAGTTCCTCTCGCCTTTCCTGTTGAGAGCGCCTCCTCTTGAGATGCGACGGGAACGCCGGGAATTCTTTCCCTACGAAACAGGGAAAGGATCCCTCATCTCGAGCTAGGAGGCGGAAACGGGGCTCCCCGGGATGTGTGCGGGACACCACGTGCTTCCTCTCGAGTGGAGACGGGTATCACGGGGAACTTCTTGAGTTGCAGCAATGGTGTGAAGGACCCTTTGGAAGTTCCAGTGGTTAGATGTGATTGGCCTCGAGAAGCCTCAGCGGAAATGGGCCTCATCTCGCCTGGAGGGCAAAACCTCCTGGATTTTCTCGAGTTGCGGCAGGTGCTCTCGACTTACGACGGGGACCTCAGGGACCCGCTCTGGTGGCCTCAGGAAAGGCCAGTCCCCATGCGAGTTCCTCGGGGGCCTCTCGGGATTCCTCTCCCGTCGATGCCGGGGCCTAAGACCTTGTGTGGAGTCGGGGCCGGAACCTTAGGATTCCTCTCCAGTGCTGACATGGATCTTGGGGTACTTCTGGAGTCTCCCCAGGGGAGTCAGTCCTCGTCTCGAATGTGGGCATGCACTTGCGCTTTCCTTCAGAGCGGTAGCAGCAGTGTCACGCAGTCCGCCGCGTGGATCAAAGGATCTATGGTTTTCCCTCGAGTCTTTCCCACGAGGCTTTCCCACGAGGCTTTCCCACAGGGCTGTCCCACGTGCACACGTGGTGGGAGTCGATCCTCGGCTTGAACGTCAAGGCAGTGCAGGGAAAACAGGTTCCTCTGGAATGGACTGACACATCTTGGAGCTCTTGGAATGGTGTCTCGACCCTGGAGTTCCTCTCGCCTTTCCTGTGGAGAGCGCCTCCTCTTGAGATGCGACGGGAACGCCGGGAATTCTTTCCCTACGAAACAGGGAAAGGATCCCTCATCTCGAGCTAGGAGGCGGTAACGGGGCTCCCCTGGATGTGTGCGGGACCCCAAATGCTTCCTCTCGAGTGGAGACGGGTATGTCGGGGAACTTCTTGAGTTGCAGCAAGGGTGTGAAGGACCCTTTGGAAGTTCCAGTGGTTAGATGTGATTGGCCTCGAGAAGCCTCAGCGGAAATGGGCCTCATCTCGCCTGGAGGGCAAAACCTCCTGGATTTTCTCGAGTTGCGGCAGGTGCTCTCGACTTACGACGGGGACCTCAGGGACCCGCTCTGGTGGCCTCAGGAAAGGCCAGTCCCCATGTGAGTTCCTCGGGGGCGTCTCGGGATTCCTCTCCCGTCGATGCCGGGGCCTAAGACCTTGTGTGGAATCGGGGCCGGAACCTGAGGATTCCTCTCCAGTGCTGACATGGATCTTCGGGTACTTCTGGAGTCTCCCCAGGGGAGTCAGTCCTCGTCTCGAATGCGGGCATGCACTTGCGCTTTCCTCCAGAGCGGTAGCAGCAGTGTCACGCAGTCCGCCGCGTGGATCAAAGGATCTATGGTTTTCCCTCGAGTCTTTCCCACGAGGCTTTCCCACAGGGCTGTCCCACGTGCACACGTGGTGGGAGTCGATCCTCGGCTTGAACATCAAAGCAGTGCAGGGAAAACAGGTTTCTCTGGAATGGACTGACACATCTGGGGGATTCTTGGAATGGTGGCACGACCCTGGAGTTCCTCTCGCCTTTCCTGTGTAGAGCGCCTCCTCTTGAGATGCGACGGGAACTCCGGGAATTCTTTCCCTACGAAACAGGGAAAGAATCCCTCATCTCGAGCTAGGAGGCGGAAACGGGGCTCCCCTGGATGTGTGCGGAACACCACGTGCTTCCTCTCGAGTGCAGACGGGTATGTCGGGGAACTTCTTGAGTTGCAGCAAGGGTGTGAAGGACCCTTTGGAACCTCCAGTGGTTAGATGTGATTGGCCTCGAGAAGCCTCAGCGGAAATGGGCCTCATCTCGCCTGGAGGGCAAAACCTCCTGGATTTTCTCGAGTTGTGGCAGGTGTCTCGACCTAAGACGGGGACCTCAGGGACCCGCTCTGGTGGCCTCAGGAAAGGCCAGTCCCCATGCGAGTTCTTCGGGGGCGTCTCGGGATTCCTCTCCCGTCGATGCCGGGGCCTAAGACCTTGTGTGGAGTCGGGGCCGGAACCTGAGGATTCCTCTCCAGTGCTGACATGGATCTTGGGGTACTTCTGGAGTCTCCCCAGGGGAGTTAGTTCTCGTCTCGAATGCGGGCATGCACTTGCGCTTTCCTCCAGAGCGGTAGCAGCAGTGTCACGCAGTCCGCCGCGTGGATCAAAGGATCTATGGTTTTCCCTCGAGTCTTTCCCACGAGGCTTTCCCACGAGGCTTTCCCACAGGGCTGTCCCACGTGCACACGTGGTGGGAGTCGATCCTCGGCTTGAACGTCAAGGCAGTGCAGGGAAAACAGGTTCCTCGGAATGGACTCACACATCTGGGGGACTCTTGGAATGGTGGCACGACCCTGGAGTTCCTCTCGCCTTTCCTGTGGAGAGGGCCTCCTCTTGAGATGCGACGGGAACGCCGGGAATTCTTTCCCTAAGAAACAGGGAAAGGATCCCTCATCTCGAGCTAGGAGGCGGAAACGGGGCTCCCCTGGATGTGTGCGGGACACCACGTGCTTCCTCTCGAGTGGAGACGGGTATGTCGGGGAACTTCTTGAGTTGCAGCAAGGGTGTGAAGGACCCTTTGGAAGTTCCAGTGGTTAGACGTGATTGGCCTCGAGAAGCCTCAGCGGAAATGGGCCTCATCTCGCCTGGAGGGCAAAACCTCCTGGATTTTCTCGAGTTGCGGCAGGTGCTCTCGACTTACGAAGGGGACCTCAGGGACCCGCTCTGGTGGCCTCAGGAAAGGCCAGTCCCCATGCGAGTTCCTCGGGGGCGTCTCGGGATTCCACTCCCGTCGATGCCGGGGCCTAAGACCTTGTGTGGAGTCGGGGCCGGAACCTGAGGATTCCTCTCCAGTGCTGACATGGATCTTGGGGTACTTCTGGAGTCTCCCCAGGGGAGTTAGTCCTCGTCTCGAATGCGGGCATGCACTTGCGCTTTCCTCCAGAGAGGTAGCAGCAGTGTCACGCAGTCCGCCACGTGGATCAAAGGATCTATGGTTTTCCCTCGAGTCTTTCCCACGAGGCTTTCCCACGAGGCTTTCCCACAGGGCTGTCCCACGTGCACACGTGGTGGGAGTCGATCCTCGGCTTGAACGTCAAGGCAGTGCAGGGAAAACAGGTTACTCTGGAATGGACTGACACATCTGGGGGACTCTTGGAATGGTGTCTCGACCCTGGAGTTCCTCTCGCCTTTCCTGTGGAGAGCGCCTCCTCTTGAGATGCGACGGGAACGCCGGGAATTCTTTCCCTACGAAACAGGGAAAGGATCCCTCATCTCGAGCTAGGAGGCGGAAACGGGGCTCCCCTGGATGTGTGCGGGACCCCACGTGCTTCCTCTCGAGTGGAGACGGGTATGTCGGGGAACTTCTTGAGTTGCAGCAAGGGTGTGAAGGACCCTTTGGAAGTTCCAGTGCTTAGATGTGATTGGCCTCGAGAAGCCTCAGCGGAAATGGGCCTCATCTCGCCTGGAGGGCAAAACCTCCTGGATTTTCTCGAGTTGCGGCAGGTGCTCTCGACTTACGACGGGGACCTCAGGGACCCGCTCTGGTGGCCTCAGGAAAGGCCAGTCCCCATGAGAGTTCCTCGGGGGCGTCTCGGGATTCCTCTCCCGTCGATGCCGGGGCCTAAGACCTTGTGTGGAGTCGGGGCCGGAACCTGAGGATTCCTCTCCAGTGCTGACATGGATCTTGGGGTACTTCTGGAGTCTCCCCAGGGGAGTCAGTCCTCGTCTCGAATGCGGGCATGCACTTGCGCTTTCCTCCAGAGCGGTAGCAGCAGTGTCACGCAGTCCGCCGCGTGGATCAAAGGATCTATGGTTTTCCCTCGAGTCTTTCCCACGAGGCTTTCCCACGAGGCTTTCCCACAGGGCTGTCCCACGTGCACACGTGGTGGGACTCGATCCTCGGCTTGAACGTCAAGGCAGTGCAGGGAAAACAGGTTCCTCTGGAATGGACTGACACATCTGGGGGACTCTTGGAATGGTGGCAAGACCCTGGAATTCCTCTCGCCTTTCCTGTGGAGAGCGCCTCCTCTTGAGATGCGACGGGAACGCCGGGAATTCTTTCCCTACGAAACAGGGAAAGGATCCCTCATCTCGAGCTAGGAGGCGGAACCGGGGCTCCCCTGCATGTGTGCGGGACACCACGTGCTTCCTCTCGAGTGGAGACGGGTATGTCGGGGAACTTCTTGAGTTGCAGCAAGGGTGTGAAGGACCCTTTGGAAGTTCCAGTGGTTAGACGTGATTGGCCTTGAGAAGCCTCAGCGGAAATGGGCCTCATCTCGCCTGGAGGGCAAAACCTCCGGGATTTTCTCGAGTTGCGGCAGGTGCTCTCGACTTACGACGGGGACCTAAGGGACCAGCTCTGGTGGCCTCAGGAAAGGCCAGTCCCCATGCGAGTTCCTCGGGGGCCTCTCGGGATTCCTCTCCCGTCGATGCCGGGGCCTAAGACCTTGTGTGGAGTCGGGGCAGGAACCTGAGGATTCCTCTCCAGTGCTGACATGGATCTTGGGGTACTTCTGGAGTCTCCCCAGGGGAGTCAGTCCTCGTCTCGAATGCGGGCATGCATTGAGCTTTCCTCCAGAGCGGTAGCAGAAGTGTCACGCAGTCCGCCGCGTGGATCAAAGGATCTATGGTTTTCCCTCGAGTCTTTCCCACGAGGCTTTCCCACGAGGCTTTCCCACAGGGCTGTCCCACGTGCACACGTGGTGGGAGTCGATCCTCGGCTTGAACGTCAAGGCAGTGCAGGGAAAACAGGTTCCTCTGGAATGGACTGACACATCTGGGGGACTCTTGGAATGGTGGCATGACCCTGGAGTTCCTCTCGCCTTTCCTGTGGAGAGCGCCTCCTCTTGAGATGCGACGGGAACGCCGGGAATTCTTTCCCTACGAAACAGGGAAAGGATCCCTCATCTCGAGCTAGGAGGCGGAAACGGGGCTCCCCTGGATGTGTGCGGGACACCACGTGCTTCCTCTCGTGTGCAGACGGGTATGTCGGGGAACTTCTTGAGTTGCAGCAAGGGTGTGAAGGACCCTTTGGAAGTTCCAGTGGTTTGATGTGATTGGCCTCGAGAAGCCTCAGCGGAAATGGGCCTCATCTCGCCTGGAGGGCAAAACCTCCTGGATTTTCTCGAGTTGAGGCAGGTGCTCTCGACTTACGACGGGGACCTCAGGGACCCGCTCTGGTGGCCTCAGGAAAGGCCAGTCCCCATGCGAGTTCCTCGGGGGCCTCTCGGGATTCCTCTCCCGTCGATGCCGGGGCCTAAGACCTTGTGTGGAGTCGGGGCCGGAACCTGAGGATTCCTCTCCAGTGCTGACATGGATCTTGGGGTACTTCTGGAGTCTCCCCAGGGGAGTCAGTCCTCGTCTCGAATGCGGGCATGCACTTGCACTTTCCTCCAGAGCGGTAGCAGCAGTGTCACGCAGTCCGCCGCGTGGATCAAAGGATCTATGGGTTTCCCTCGAGTCTTTCCCACGAGGCTTTCCCACGAGGCTTTCCCACAGGGCTGTCCCACGTGCACACGTGGTGGGAGTCGATCCTCAGCTTGAACGTCAAGGCAGTGCAGGGAAAACAGGTTCCTCTGCAATGGACTGACACATCTGGGGGACTCTTGGAATGGTGGCATGACCCTGGAGTTCCTCTCGCCTTTCCTGTGGAGAGCGCCTCCTCTTGAGATGCGACGGGAACGCCGGGAATTCTTTCACCACGAAACAGGGAAAGGATCCATCATCTCGAGCTAGGAGGCGGAAACGGGGCTCCCCTGGATGTGTGCGGGACCCCACGTGCTTCCTCTCGAGTGGAGACGGGTATGTCGGGGAACTTCTTGAGTTGCAGCAATGGTGTGAAGGACCCTTTGGAAGTTCCAGTGGTTAGATTGGATTGGCCTCGAGAAGCCTCAGCGGAAATGGGCCTCATCTCGCCTGGAGGGCAAAACCTCCTGGATTTTCTCGAGTTGCGGCAGGTGCTCTCGACTTACGACGGGGACCTCAGGGACCCGGTCTGGTGGCCTCAGGAAAGGCCAGTCCCCATGCGAGTTCCTCTGGGGCGTCTCGGGATTCCTCTCCCGTCGATACCGGGGCCTAAGACCTTGTGTGGAGTCGGGGCCGGAACCTGAGGATTCCTCTCCAGTGCTGACATGGATCTTGGGGTACTTCTGGAGTCTCCCCAGGGGAGTCAGTCCTCGTCTCGAATGCGGACATGCACTTGCGCTTTCCTCCAGAGCGGTAGCAGCAGTGTCACGCAGTCCGCCGCGTGGATCAAAGGATCTATGGTTTTCCCTCGAATCTTTCCCACGAGGCTTTCCCACAGGGCTGTCCCACGTGCACACGTGGTGGGAGTCGATCCTCGGCTTGAACGTCAAGGCAGTGCAGGGAAAACAGGTTCCTCTGGAATGGACTGACACATCTGGGGGACTCTTGGAATGGTGGCATGACCCTGGAGTTCCTCTCGCCTTTCCTGTGGAGAGCGCCTCCTCTTGAGATGCGACGGGAACGCCGGGAATTCTTTCCCTACGAAACAGGGAAAGGATCCCTCATCTCGAGCTAGGAGGCGTAAACGGGGCTCCCCTGGATGTGTGCGGGACACCACGTGCTTCCTCTCGTGTGCAGACGGGTATGTCGGGGAACTTCTTGAGTTGCAGCAAGGGTGTGAAGGACCCTTTGGAAGTTCCAGTGGTTTGATGTGATTGGCCTCGAGAAGCCTCAGCGGAAATGGGCCTCATCTCGCCTGGAGGGCAAAACCTCCAGGATTTTCTCGAGTTGCGGCAGGTGCTCTCGACTTACGACGGGGACCTCAGGGACCCGCTCTGGTGGCCTCAGGAAAGGCCAGTCCCCATGCGAGTTCCTCGGGGGCGTCTCGGGATTCCTCTCCCGTCGATGCCGGGGCCTAAGACCTTGTGTGGAGTCGGGGCCGGAACCTGAGGATTCCTCTCCAGTGCTGACATGGATCTTGGGGTACTTCTGGAGTCTCCCCAGGGGAGTCAGTCCTCGTCTCGAATGCGGGCATGCACTTGCACTTTCCTCCAGAGCGGTAGCAGCAGTGTCACGCAGTCCGCCGCGTGGATCAAAGGATCTATGGTTTTCCCTCGAGTCTTTCCCACGAGGCTTTCCCACGAGGCTTTCCCACAGGGCTGTTCCACGTGCACACGTGGTGGGAGTCGATCCTCGGCTTGAACGTCAAGGCAGTGCAGGGAAACCAGGTTCCTCTGCAATGGACTGACACATCTGGGGGACTCTTGGAATTGTGGCATGACCCTGGAGTTCCTCTCGCCTTTCCTGTGGAGAGCGCCTCCTCTTGAGATGCGACGGGAACGCCGGGAATTCTTTCCCTACGAAACAGGGAAAGGATCCCTCATCTCGAGCTAGGAGGCGTAAACGGGGCTCCCCTGGATGTGTGCGGGACACCACGTGCTTCCTCTCGTGTGCAGACGGGTATGTCGGGGAACTTCTTGAGTTGCAGCAAGGGTGTGAAGGACCCTTTGGAAGTTCCAGTGGTTTGATGTTATTGGCCTCGAGAAGCCTCAGCGGAAATGGGCCTCATCTCGCCTGGAGGGCAAAACTTCCTGGATTTTCTCGAGTTGCGGCAGGTGCTCTCGACTTACGACGGGGACCTCAGGGACCCGCTCTGGTGGCCTCAGGAAAGGCCAGTCCCCATGCGAGTTCCTCGGGGGCGTCTCGGGATTCCTCTCCCGTCGATGCCGGGGCCTAAGACCTTGTGTGGAGTCGGGGCCGGAACCTGAGGATTCCTCTCCAGTGCTGACATGGATCTTGGGGTACTTCTGGAGTCTCCCCAGGGGAGTCAGTCCTCGTCTCGAATGCGGGCATGCACTTGCACTTTCCTCCAGAGCGGTAGCAGAAGTGTCACGCAGTCCGCCGCGTGGATCAAAGGATCTATGGGTTTCCCTCGAGTCTTTCCCACGAGGCTTTCCCACGAGGCTTTCCCACAGGGCTGTCCCACGTGCACACGTGGTGGGAGTCGATACTCAGCTTGAACGTCAAGGCAGTGCAGGGAAAACAGTTTCCTCTGCAATGGACTGACACATCTGGGGGACTCTTGGAATGGTGGCATGACCCTGGAGTTCCTCTCGCCTTTCCTGTGGAGAGCGCCTCCTCTTGAGATGCGACGGGAACGCCGGGAATTCTTTCACCACGAAACAGGGAAAGGATCCATCATCTCGAGCTAGGAGGCGGAAACGGGGCTCCCCTGGATGTGTGCGGGACCCCACGTGCTTCCTCTCGAGTGGAGACGGGTATGTCGGGGAACTTCTTGAGTTGCAGCAAGGGTGTGAAGGACCATTTGGAAGTTCAAGTGGTTAGATTGGATTGGCCTCGAGAAGCCTCAGCGGAAATGGGCCTCATCTCGCCTGGAGGGCAAAACCTCCTGAATTTTCTCGAGTTGCGGCAGGTGCTCTCGACTTACGACGGGGACCTCAGGGACCCGGTCTGGTGGCCTCAGGAAAGGCCAGTCCCCATGCGAGTTCCTCTGGGGCGTCTCGGGATTCCTCTCCCGTCGATACCGGGGCCTAAGACCTTGTGTGGAGTCGGGGCCGGAACCTGAGGATTCCTCTCCAGTGCTGACATGGATCTTGGGGTACTTCTGGAGTCTCCCCAGGGGAGTCTGTCCTCGTCTCGAATGCGGACATGCACTTGCGCTTTCCTCCAGAGCGGTAGCAGCAGTGTCACGCAGTCCGCCGCGTAGATCAAAGGATCTATGGTTTTCCCTTGAGTCTTTCCCACGAGGCTTTCCCACGAGGCTTTCCCACAGGGCGGTCCCACGTGCACACGTGTTGGGACTCGATCCTCGGCTTGAACGTCAAGGCAGTGCAGGGAAAACAGGTTCCTCTGGAATGGACTGACACCTCTGGGGGACTCTTGGAATGGTGGCACGACCCTGGAGTTCCTCTCGCCTTTCCTGTGGAGAGCGCCTCCTCTTGAGATGCGACGGGAACGCCGGGAATTCTTTCCCTAAGAAATAGGGAAAGGATCTCTCATCTCGAGCTAGGAGGCGGAAACGGGGCTCCCCTGGATGTGTGCGGGACCCACGTGCTTCCTCTCGAGTGGAGACGGGTATGTCGGGGAACTTCTTGAGTTGCAGCAAGGGTGTGAAGGACCCTTTGGAAGTTCCAGTGGTTAGACGTGATTGGCCTCGAGAAGCCTCAGCGGAAATGGGCCTCATCTCGCCTGGAGGGCAAAACCTCCTGGATTTTCTCGAGTTGCGGCAGGTGCTCTCGACTTACGACGGGGACCTCAGGGACCCGCTCTGGTGGCCTCAGGAAAGGCCAGTCCCCATGCGAGTTCCTCGGGGGCCTCCCGGGATTCCTCTCCCGTCGATGCCGGGGCCTAAGACCTCGTGTGGAGTCGGGGCAGGAACCTGAGGATTCCTCTCCAGTGCTGACATGGATCTTGGGGTACTTCTGGAGTCTCCCCAGGGGAGTCAGTCCTCGTCTCGAATGCGGGCATGCACTTGCGCTTTCCTCCAGAGCGGTAGCAGCAGTGTCACGCGGTCCGCCGCGTGGATCAAAGGATCTATCGTTTTCCCTCGAGTCTTTCCCACTAGGCTTTCTCACGAGGCTTTCCCACTGGGCTGTCCCACGTGAACACGTGGTGGGAGTCGATCCTCGGCTTGAACGTCTAGGCAGTGCAGGGAAAAGAGGTTCCTGTGGAATGGACTGACACATCTGGGGGACTCTTGGAATGGTGGCAAGACCCTGGAGTTCCTCTCGCCTTTCCTGTGGAGAGCGCCTCCTCTTGAGATGCGACGAGAACGCCGGGAATTCTTTCCCTACGAAACAGGGAAAGGATCACTCATCTCGAGCTAGGATGCGGAAACGGGGCTCCCCTGGATGTGTGCGGGACCCCACGTGCTTCATCTCGAGTGGAGACGGGTATGTCGGGGAACTTCTTGAGCTGCAGCAATGGTGTGAAGGACCCTTTGGAAGTTCCAGTGGTTAGATGTGATTGGCCTCGAGAAGCCGCAGCGGAAATGGGCCTCATCTCGCCTGGAGGGCAAAACCTCTTGGATTTTCTCGAATTGCGGCAGGTGCTCTCGACTTACGACGGGAACCTCAGGGACCCGCTCTGGTGGCCTCAGGAAAGGCCTGTCCCCATGCGAGTTCCTCGGGGGCCTCTCGGGATTCCTCTCCCGTCGATGCCGGGGCCTAAGACCTTGTGTGGAGTCGGGGCCGGAACCTGAGGATTCCTCTCCAGTGCTGACATGGATCTTGGGGTACTTCTGGAGTCTCCCCAGGGGAGTCAGTCCTCGTCTCGAATGCGGGCATGCACTTGCGCTTTCCTCCAGAGCGGTAGCAGCAGTGTCACGCAGTCCGCCGCGTGGATCAAAGGATCTATGGTTTTCCCTCGAGTCTTTCCCACGAGGCTTTCCCACGAGGCTTTCCCACAGGGCTGTCCCACGTGCACACGTGGTGGGAGTCGATCCTCGGCTTGAACGTTAAGGAAGTCCAGGGAAAACAGGTTCTTCTGGAATGGACTGACACATCTGGGGGACTCTTGGAATGGTGGCACGACCCTGGAGTTCCTCTCGCCTTTCCTGTGGAGAGCGCCTCCTCTTGAGATGCGACGGGAACGCCGGGAATTCTTTCCCTACGAAACAGGGAAAGGATCCCTCATCTCGAGCTAGGAGGCGGAAACGGGGCTCCCCTGGATGTGTGCGGGACCCCACGTGCTTCCTCTCGAGTGGAGACAGGTATGTCGGGGAACTTCTTGAGCTGCAGCAAGGGTGTGAAGGACCCTTTGGAAGTTCCAGTGGTTAGATGTGATTTGCCTCGAGAAGCCTCAGCGGAAATGGGCCTCATCTCGCCTGGAGCGCAAAACCTCCTGGATTTTCTCGAGTTGCGGCAGGTGCTCTCGACTTACGACGGGGACCTCAGGGAACCGCTCTGGTGGCCTCAGGAAAGGCCAGTCCCCATGCGAGTTCCTCGGGGGCGTCTCGGGATTCCTCTCCCGTCGATGCCGGGGCCTAAGACCTTGTGTGGAGTCGGGGCCGGAACCTGAGGATTCCTCTCCAGTGCTGACATGGATCTTGGGGTACTTCTGGAGTCTCCCCAGGGGAGTCAGTCCTCGTCTCGAATGCGGGCATGCACTTGCACTTTCCTCCAGAGCGGTAGCAGCAGTGTCACGCAGTCCGCCGCGTGGATCAAAGGATCTATGGTTTTCCCTCGAGTCTTTCCCACGAGGCTTTCCCACGAGGCTTTCCCACAGGGCTGTTCCACGTGCACACGTGGTGGGAGTCGATCCTCGGCTTGAACGTCAAGGCAGTGCAGGGAAAACAGGTTCCTCTGCAATGGACTGACACATCTGGGGGACTCTTGGAATGGTGGCATGACCCTGGAGTTCCTCTCGCCTTTCCTGTGGAGAGCGCCTCCTCTTGAGATGCGACTGGAACGCCGGGAATTCTTTCCCTACGAAACAGGGAAAGGATCCCTCATCTCGAGCTAGGAGGCGTAAACGGGGCTCCCCTGGATGTGTGCGGGACACCACGTGCTTCCTCTCGTGTGCAGACGGGTATGTCGGGGAACTTCTTGAGTTGCAGCAAGGGTGTGAAGGACCCTTTGGAAGTTCCAGTGGTTTGATGTGATTGGCCTCGAGAAGCCTCAGCGGAAATGGGCCTCATCTCGCCTGGAGGGCAAAACTTCCTGGATTTTCTCGAGTTGCGGCAGGTGCTCTCGACTTACGACGGGGACCTCAGGGACCCGCTCTGGTGGCCTCAGGAAAGGCCAGTCCCCATGCGAGTTCCTCGGGGGCGTCTCGGGATTCCTCTCCCGTCGATGCCGGGGCCTAAGACCTTGTGTGGAGTCGGGGCCGGAACCTGAGGATTCCTCTCCAGTGCTGACATGGATCTTGGGGTACTTCTGGAGTCTCCCCAGGGGAGTCAGTCCTCGTCTCGAATGCGGGCATGCACTTGCACTTTCCTCCAGAGCGGTAGCAGAAGTGTCACGCAGTCCGCCACGTGGATCAAAGAATCTATGGGTTTCCCTCGAGTCTTTCCCACGAGGCTTTCCCACGAGGCTTTCCCACAGGGCTGTCCCACGTGCACACGTGGTGGGAGTCGATCCTCAGCTTGAACGTCAAGGCAGTGCAGGGAAAACAGTTTCCTCTGCAATGGACTGACACATCTGGGGGACTCTTGGAATGGTGGCATGACCCTGGAGTTCCTCTCGCCTTTCCTGTGGAGAGCGCCTCCTCTTGAGATGCGACGGGAACGCCGGGAATTCTTTCACCACGAAACAGGGAAAGGATCCATCATCTCGAGCTAGGAGGCGGAAACGGGGCTCCCCTGGATGTGTGCGGGACCCCACGTGCTTCCTCTCGAGTGGAGACGGGTATGTCGGGGAACTTCTTGAGTTGCAGCAAGGGTGTGAAGGACCATTTGGAAGTTCCAGTGGTTAGATTGGATTGGCCTCGAGAAGCCTCAGCGGAAATGGGCCTCATCTCGCCTGGAGGGCAAAACCTCCTGGATTTTCTCGAGTTGCGGCAGGTGCTCTCGACTTACGACGGGGACCTCAGGGACCCGGTCTGGTGGCCTCAGGAAAGGCCAGTCCCCATGCGAGTTCCTCTGGGGCGTCTCGGGATTCCTCTCCCGTCGATACCGGGGCCTAAGACCTTGTGTGGAGTCGGGGCCGGAACCTGAGGATTCCTCTCCAGTGCTGACATGGATCTTGGGGTACTTCTGGAGTCTCCCCAGGGGAGTCTGTCCTCGTCTCGAATGCGGACATGCACTTGCGCTTTCCTCCAGAGCGGTAGCAGCAGTGTCACGCAGTCCGCCGCGTAGATCAAAGGATCTATGGTTTTCCCTTGAGTCTTTCCCACGAGGCTTTCCCACGAGGCTTTCCCACAGGGCGGTCCAACGTGCACAAGTGTTGGGACTCGATCCTCGGCTTGAACGTCAAGGCAGTGCAGGGAAAACAGGTTCCTCTGGAATGGACTGACACCTCTGGGGGACTCTTGGAATGGTGGCACGACCCTGGAGTTCCTCTCGCCTTTCCTGTGGAGAGCGCCTCCTCTTGAGATGCGACGGGAACGCCGGGAATTCTTTCCCTAAGAAATAGGGAAAGGATCTCTCATCTCGAGCTAGGAGGCGGAAACGGGGCTCCCCTGGATGTGTGCGGGACCCACGTGCTTCCTCTCGAGTGGAGACGGGTATGTCGGGGAACTTCTTGAGTTGCAGCAAGGGTGTGAAGGACCCTTTGGAAGTTCCAGTGGTTAGACGTGATTGGCCTCGAGAAGCCTCAGCGGAAATGGGCCTCATCTCGCCTGGAGGGCAAAACCTCCTGGATTTTCTCGAGTTGCGGCAGGTGCTCTCGACTTACGACGGGGACCTCAGGGACCCGCTCTGGTGGCCTCAGGAAAGGCCAGTCCCCATGCGAGTTCCTCGGGGGCCTCCCGGGATTCCTCTCCCGTCGATGCCGGGGCCTAAGACCTCGTGTGGAGTCGGGGCAGGAACCTGAGGATTCCTCTCCAGTGCTGACATGGATCTTGGGGTAATTCTGGAGTCTCCCCAGGGGAGTCAGTCCTCGTCTCGAATGCGGGCATGCACTTGCGCTTTCCTCCAGAGCGGTAGCAGCAGTGTCACGCAGTCCGCCGCGTGGATCAAAGGATCTATCGTTTTCCCTCGAGTCTTTCCCACTAGGCTTTCTCACGAGGCTTTCCCACTGGGCTGTCCCACGTGAACACGTGGTGGGAGTCGATCCTCGGCTTGAACGTCTAGGCAGTGCAGGGAAAACAGGTTCCTGTGGAATGGACTGACACATCTGGGGGACTCTTGGAATGGTGGCAAGACCCTGGAGTTCCTCTCGCCTTTCCTGTGGAGAGCGCCTCCTCTTGAGATGCGACGAGAACGCCGGGAATTCTTTCCCTACGAAACAGGGAAAGGATCACTCATCTCGAGCTAGGATGCGGAAACGGGGCTCCCCTGGATGTGTGCGGGACCCCACGTGCTTCATCTCGAGTGGAGACGGGTATGTCGGGGAACTTCTTGAGCTGCAGCAATGGTGTGAAGGACCCTTTGGAAGTTCCAGTGGTTAGATGTGATTGGCCTCGAGAAGCCTCAGCGGAAATGGGCCTCATCTCGCCTGGAGCGCAAAACCTCCTGGATTTTCTCGAGTTGCGGCAGGTGCTCTCGACTTACGACGGGGACCTCAGGGAACCGCTCTGGTGGCCTCAGGAAAGGCCAGTCCCCATGCGAGTTCCTCGGGGGCGTCTCGGGATTCCTCTCCCGTCGATGCCGGGGCCTAAGACCTTGTGTGGAGTCGGGGCCGGAACCTGAGGATTCCTCTCCAGTGCTGACATGGATCTTGGGGTACTTCTGGAGTCTCCCCAGGGGAGTCAGTCCTCGTCTCGAATGCGGGCATGCACTTGCGCTTTCCTCCAGAGCGGTAGCAGCAGTGTCACGCAGTCCGCCGCGTGGATCAAAGGATCTATGGTTTTCCCTCAAGTCTTTCCCACGAGGCTTTCCCACGAGGCTTTCCCACAGGGCTGTCCCACGTGCACACGTGGTGGGAGTCGATCCTCGGCTTGAACGTCAAGGCAGTGCAGGGAAAACAGGTTCCTCTGGAATGGACTGACACATCTGGGGGACTCTTGGAATGGTGGCACGACCCTGGAGTTCCTCTCGCCTTTCCTGTGGAGAGCGCCTCCTCTTGAGATGCGACGGGAACGCCGGGAATTCTTTCCCTACGAAACAGGGAAAGGATCCCTCATCTCGAGCTAGGAGGTGGAAACGGGGCTCCCCTGGATGTGTGCGGGACCCCACGTGATTCCTCTCGAGTGGAGACGGGTATGTCGGGGACCTTCTTGAGTTGCAGCAAGGGTGTGAAGGACCCTTTGGAAGTTCCAGTGGTTAGATGTGATTAGCCTCGAGAAGCCTCAGCGGAAATGGGCCTCATCTCGCCTGGAGGGCAAAACCTCCTGGATTTTCTCGAGTTGCGGCAGGTTCTCTCGACTTACGACGGGGACCTCAGGGACCCGCTCTGGTGGCCTCAGGAAAGGCCAGTCCCCATGCGAGTTCCTCGGGGCCTCTCGGGATTCCTCTCCCGTCGATGCCGGGGCCTAAGACCTTGTGTGGAGTCGGGGCCGGAACCTGAGGATTCCTCTCCAGTGCTGACATGGATCTTGGGGTTCTTCTGGAGTCTCCCCAGGGGAGTCAGTCCTCGTCTCGAATGCGGGCATGCACTTGCGCTTTCCTCCAGAGCGGTAGCAGCAGTGTCACCCAGTCCGCCGCGTGGATCAAAGGATCTATGGTTTTCCCTCGAGTCTTTCCCATGAGGCTTTCCCACGAGGCTTTCCCACAGGGCTGTCTCACGTGCACACGTGGTGGGAGTCGATCCTCGGCTTGAACGTCAAGGCAGTGCAGGGAAAACAGGTTCCTCTGGAATGGACTGACACATCTGGGGGACTCTTGGAATGGTGTCACGACCCTGGAGTTCCTCTCGCCTTTCCTGTGGAGAGCGCCTCCTCTTGAGATGCGACGGGAACGCCGGGAATTCTTTCCCTGCGAAACAGGGAAAGGATCCCTCATCTCGAGCTAGGAGGCGGAAACGGGGCTCCCCTGGATGTGTGCGGGAACGCACGTACTTCCTCTCGAGTGGAGACGGGTATGTCGGGGAACTTCTTGAGTTGCAGCAAGGGTGTGAAGGACCCTTTGAAGTTCCAGTGGTTAGATGTGATTGGCCTCGAGAAGCCTCAGCGGAAATGGGCCTCATCTCTCCTGGAGGGCAAAACCTCCTGGATTTTCTCGAGTTGCGGCAGGTGCTCTCGACTTACGACGGGGACCTCAGGGACCCGCTCTGGTGGCCTCAGGAAAGGCCAGTCCCCATGCAAGTTCCTCGGGGGCCTCTCGGGATTCCTCTCCCGTCGATGCCGGGGCCTAAGACCTTGTGTGGAGTCGTGGCCGGAACATGAGGATTCCTCTCCAGTGCTGACATGGATCTTGGGGTACTTCTGGAGTCTCCCCAGGGGAGTCAGTCCTCGTCTCGAATGCGGGCATGCACATGCGCTTTCCTCCAGAGCGGTAGCAGCAGTGTCACGCAGTCCGCCGCGTGGATCAAAGGATCTTTGGTTTTCCCTCGAGTCTTTCCCACGAGGCTTTCCCACGAGGCTTTCCCACAGGGCTGTCCCACGTGCACACGTGGTGGGAGTCGATCCTCGGCTTGAACGTCAAGGCAGTGCAGGGAAAACAGGTTCCTCTGGAATGGACTGACCCATCTGGGGGACTCTTGGAATGGTGGCACGACCCTGGAGTTCCTCTCGCCTTTCCTGTGGAGAGCGCCTCCTCTTGAGATGCGACGGGAACGCCGGGAATTCTTTCCCTACGAAACAGGGAAAGGATCCCTCATCTCGAGCTTGGAGGTGGAAACAGGGCTCCCCTGGATGTGTGCGGGACACCACGTGCTTCCTCTCGAGTGGAGACGGGTATGTCGGGGAACTTCTTGAGTTGCAGCAATGGTGTGAAGGACCCTTTGGAAGTTCCAGTGGTTAGATGTGATTGGCCTCGAGAAGCCTCAGCGGAAATGGGCCTCATCTCACCTGGAGGGCAAAACCTCCTGGATTTTCTCGAGTTGCGGCAGGTGCTCTCGACTTACGACGGGGACCTCAGGGACCCGCTCTGGTGGCCTCAGGAAAGGCCAGTCCCCATGCGAGTTCCTCGGGGGTCTCTCGGGATTCCTCTCCCGTCGATGCCGGGGCCTAAGACCTTGTGTGGAGTCGGGGCCGGAACCTGAGGATTCCTTTCCAGTGCTGATATGGATCTTGGGGTACTTCTGGAGTCTCCCCAGGGGAGTCAGTCCTCGTCTCGAATGCGGGCATGCACTTGCGCTTTCCTCCAGAGCGGTAGCAGCAGTGTCACGCAGTCCGCCGCGTGGATCAAAGGATCTATGGTTTTCCCTCGAGTCTTTCCCACGAGGCTTTCCCACGAGGCTTTCCCACAGGGCTGTCCCACGTGCACACGTTGTGGGAATCGATCCTCGGCTTGAACGTCAAGGCAGTGCAGGGAAAACAGGTTCCTCTGGAATGGACTGACATATCTGGGGGACTCTTGGAATGGTGGCACGACCCTGGAGTTCCTCTCGCCTTTCCTGTGGAGAGCGCCTCCTCTTGAGATGCGACGGGAACGCCGGGAATTCTTTCCCTACGAAACAGGGAAAGGATCCCTCATCTCGAGCTAGGAGGCGGAAACGGGGCTCCCCTGGATGTGTGCGGGAACGCACGTGCTTCCTCTCGAGTGGAGACGGGTATGTCGGGGAACTTCTTGAGTTGCAGCAAGGGTGTGAAGGACCCTTTGAAGTTCCAGTGGTTAGATGTGATTGGCCTCGAGAAGCCTCAGCGGACATGGGCCTCATCTCGCCTGGAGGGCAAAACCTCCTGGATTTTCTCGAGTTGCGGCAGGTGCTCTCGACTTACGACGGGGACATCAGGGACCCGCTCTGGTGGCCTCAGGAAAGGCCAGTCCCCATGCGAGTTCCTCGGGGGCCTCCCGGGATTCCTCTCCCGTCGATGCCGGGGCCTAAGACCTCGTGTGGAGTCGGGGCAGGAACCTGAGGATTCCTCTCCAGTGCTGACATGGATCTTGGGGTACTTCTGGAGTCTCCCCAGGGGAGTCAGTCCTCGTCTCGAATGCGGGCATGCACTTGCGCTTTCCTCCAGAGCGGTAGCAGCAGTGTCACGCAGTCCGCCGCGTGGATCAAAGGATCTATGGTTTTCCCTCGAGTCTTTCCCACTAGGCTTTCTCACGAGGCTTTCCCACTGGGCTGTCCCACGTGAACACGTGGTGGGAGTCGATCCTCGGCTTGAACGTCTAGGCAGTGCAGGGAAAACAGGTTCCTGTGGAATGGACTGACACATCTGGGGGACTCTTGG
The DNA here is from genome assembly GCF_042477335.2 of Ovis canadensis. NCBI lineage: Eukaryota > Metazoa > Chordata > Mammalia > Artiodactyla > Bovidae > Ovis > Ovis canadensis. The sequence goes on from NC_091262.1 coordinate 11,449,978, forward strand.
AATGGTGGCAAGACCCTGGAGTTCCTCTCGCCTTTCCTGTGGAGAGCGCCTCCTCTTGAGATGCGACGAGAACGCCGGGAATTCTTTCCCTACGAAACAGGGAAAGGATCACTCATCTCGAGCTAGGATGCGGAAACCTGGCTCCCCTGGATGTGTGCGGGACCCCACGTGCTTCATCTCGAGTGGAGACGGGTATGTCGGGGAACTTCTTGAGCTGCAGCAATGGTGTGAAGGACCCTTTGGAAGTTCCAGTGGTTAGATGTGATTGGCCTCGAGAAGCCGCAGCGGAAATGGGCCTCATCTCGCCTGGAGGGCAAAACCTCTTGGATTTTCTCGAATTGCGGCAGGTGCTCTCGACTTACGACGGGAACCTCAGGGACCCGCTCTGGTGGCCTCAGGAAAGGCCTGTCCCCATGCGAGTTCCTCGGGGGCCTCTCGGGATTCCTCTCCCGTCGATGCCGGGGCCTAAGACCTTGTGTGGAGTCGGGGCCGGAACCTGAGGATTCCTCTCCAGTGCTGACATGGATCTTGGGGTACTTCTGGAGTCTCCCCAGGGGAGTCAGTCCTCGTCTCGAATGCGGGCATGCACTTGCGCTTTCCTCCAGAGCGGTAGCAGCAGTGTCACGCAGTCCGCCGCGTGGATCAAAGGATCTATGGTTTTCCCTCGAGTCTTTCCCACGAGGCTTTCCCACGAGGCTTTCCCACAGGGCTGTCCCACGTGCACACGTGGTGGGAGTCGATCCTCGGCTTGAACGTTAAGGAAGTCCAGGGAAAACAGGTTCCTCTGGAATGGACTGACACATCTGGGGGACTCTTGGAATGGTGGCACGACCCTGGAGTTCCTCTCGCCTTTCCTGTGGAGAGCGCCTCCTCTTGAGATGCGACGGGAACGCCGGGAATTCTTTCCCTACGAAACAGGGAAAGGATCCCTCATCTCGAGCTAGGAGGCGGAAACGGGGCTCCCCTGGATGTGTGCGGGACCCCACGTGCTTCCTCTCGAGTGGAGACAGGTATGTCGGGGAACTTCTTGAGCTGCAGCAAGGGTGTGAAGGACCCTTTGGAAGTTCCAGTGGTTAGATGTGATTTGCCTCGAGAAGCCTCAGCGGAAATGGGCCTCATCTCGCCTGGAGCGCAAAACCTCCTGGATTTTCTCGAGTTGCGGCAGGTGCTCTCGACTTACGACGGGGACCTCAGGGAACCGCTCTGGTGGCCTCAGGAAAGGCCAGTCCCCATGCGAGTTCCTCGGGGGCGTCTCGGGATTCCTCTCCCGTCGATGCCGGGGCCTAAGACCTTGTGTGGAGTCGGGGCCGGAACCTGAGGATTCCTCTCCACTGCTGACATGGATCTTGGGGTACTTCTGGAGTCTCCCCAGGGGAGTCAGTCCTCGTCTCGAATGCGGGCATGCACTTGCGCTTTCCTCCAGAGTGGTAGCAGCAGTGTCACGCAGTCTGCCACGTGGATCAAAGGATCTATGGTTTTCCCTCGAGTCTTTCCCACGAGGCTTTCCCACGAGGCTTTCCAACAGGGCTGTCCCACGTGCACACGTGGTGGGAGTCGATCCTCGGCTTGAACGTCAAGGCAGTGCAGGGAAAACAGGTTCCTCTTGAATGGACTGACACATCTGGGGGACTCTTGGAATGGTGGCACGACCCTGGAGTTCCTCTCGCCTTTCCTGTGGAGAGCGCCTCCTCTTGAGATGCGACGGGAACGCCGGGAATTCTTTCCCTATGAAACAGGGAAAGGATCCCTCATCTCGAGCTAGGAGGCGGAAACGGGGCTCCCCTGGATGTGTGCGGGACCCACGTGCTTCCTCTCGAGTGGAGACGGGTATGTTGGGGAACTTCTTGAGTTGCAGCAAGGGTGTGAAGGACCCCTTTTAAGTTCCAGTGGTTAGACGTGATTAGCCTCGAGAAGCCTCAGAGGAAATGGGCCTCATCTCGCCTGGAGGGCAAAACCTCCTGGATTTTCTCGAGTTGTGGCAGGTGCTCTCGACTTACGACGGGGACCTCAGGGACCCGCTCTGGTGGCCTCAGGAAAGGCCAGTCCCCATGCGAGTTCGTCGGGGGCCTCTGGGGATTCCTCTCCCGTCGATGCCGGGGCCTAAGACCTTGTGTGGAGTCGGGGCCGGAACCTGAGGATTCCTCTCCAGTGCTGACATGGATCTTGGGGTACTTCTGGAGTCTCCCCAGGGGAGTCAGTCCTCGTCTCGAATGCGGGCATGCACTTGCGCTTTCCTCCAGAGCGGTAGCAGCAGTGTCACGCAGTCCGCCGCGTGGATCAAAGGATCTATGGTTTTCCCTCAAGTCTTTCCCACGAGGCTTTCCCACGAGGCTTTCCCACAGGGCTGTCCCACGTGCACACGTGGTGGGAGTCGATCCTCGGCTTGAACGTCAAGGCAGTGCAGGGAAAACAGGTTCCTCTGGAATGGACTGACACATCTGGGGGACTCTTGGAATGGTGACACGACCCTGGAGTTCCTCTCGCCTTTCCTGTGGAGAGCGCCTCCTCTTGAGATGCGACGGGAACGCCGGGAATTCTTTCCCTACGAAACAGGGAAAGGATCCCTCATCTCGAGCTAGGAGGTGGAAACGGGGCTCCCCTGGATGTGTGCGGGACCCCACGTGATTCCTCTCGAGTGGAGACGGGTATGTCGGGGACCTTCTTGAGTTGCAGCAAGGGTGTGAAGGACCCTTTGGAAGTTCCAGTGGTTAGATGTGATTAGCCTCGAGAAGCCTCAGCGGAAATGGGCCTCATCTCGCCTGGAGGGCAAAACCTCCTGGATTTTCTCGAGTTGCGGCAGGTGCTCCCGACTTACGACGGGGACCTCAGGGACCCGCTCTGGTGGCCTCAGGAAAGGCCAGTCCCCATGCGAGTTCCTCGGGGCCTCTCGGGATTCCTCTCCCGTCGATGCCGGGGCCTAAGACCTTGTGTGGAGTCGGGGCCGGAACCTGAGGATTCCTCTCCAGTGCTGACATGGATCTTGGGGTTCTTCTGGAGTCTCCCCAGGGGAGTCAGTCCTCGTCTCGAATGCGGGCATGCACTTGCGCTTTCCTCCAGAGCGGTAGCAGCAGTGTCACCCAGTCCGCCGCGTGGATCAAAGGATCTATGGTTTTCCCTCGAGTCTTTCCCATGAGGCTTTCCCACGAGGCTTTCCCACAGGGCTGTCCCACGTGCACACGTGGTGGGAGTCGATCCTCGGCTTGAACGTCAAGGCAGTGCAGGGAAAACAGGTTCCTCTGGAATGGACTGACACATCTGGGGGACTCTTGGAATGGTGTCACGACCCTGGAGTTCCTCTCGCCTTTCCTGTGGAGAGCGCCTCCTCTTGAGATGCGACGGGAAGGCCGGGAATTCTTTCCCTGCGAAACAGGGAAAGGATCCCTCATCTCGAGCTAGGAGGCGGAAACGGGGCTCCCCTGGATGTGTGCGGGAACGCACGTACTTCCTCTCGAGTGGAGACGGGTATGTCGGGGAACTTCTTGAGTTGCAGCAAGGGTGTGAAGGACCCTTTGAAGTTCCAGTGGTTAGATGTGATTGGCCTCGAGAAGCCTCAGCGGAAATGGGCCTCATCTCGCCTGGAGGGCAAAACCTCCTGGATTTTCTCGAGTTGCGGCAGGTGCTCTCGACTTACGACGGGGACCTCAGGGACCCGCTCTGGTGGCCTCAGGAAAGGCCAGTCCCCATGCGAGTTCCTCGGGGGCCTCTCGGGATTCCTCTCCCGTCGATGCCGGGGCCTAAGACCTTGTGTGGAGTCGTGGCCGGAACATGAGGATTCCTCTCCAGTGCTGACATGGATCTTGGGGTACTTCTGGAGTCTCCCCAGGGGAGTCAGTCCTCGTCTCGAATGCGGGCATGCACATGCGCTTTCCTCCAGAGCGGTAGCAGCAGTGTCACGCAGTCCGCCGCGTGGATCAAAGGATCTTTGGTTTTCCCTCGAGTCTTTCCCACGAGGCTTTCCCACGAGGCTTTCCCACAGGGCTGTCCCACGTGCACACGTGGTGGGAGTCGATCCTCGGCTTGAACGTCAAGGCAGTGCAGGGAAAACAGGTTCCTCTGGAATGGACTGACATATCTGGGGGACTCTTGGAATGGTGTCTCGACCCTGGAGTTCCTCTCGCCTTTCCTGTGGAGAGCGCCTCCTCTTGAGATGCGACGGGAACGCCGGGAATTCTTTCCCTACGAAACAGGGAAAGGATCCCTCATCTCGAGCTAGGATGCGGAAACGGGGCTCCCCTGGATGTTTGCGGGAACCCACGTGATTCCTCTCTAGTGGAGACGGGTATGTCGGGGAACTTCTTGAGTTGCAGCAATGGTGTGAAGGACCCTTTGGAAGTTCCAATGGTTAGATGTGATTGGCCTCGAGAAGCCTCAGCGGAAATGGGCCTCATCTCGCCTGGAGGGCAAAACCTCCTGGATTTTCTCGAGTTGCGGCAGGTGCTCTCGACTTACGACGGGGACCTCAGGGACCCGCTCTGGTGGCCTCAGGAAAGGCCAGTCCCCATGCGAGTTCCTCGGGGGCCTCTCGGGATTCCTCTCCCGTCGATGCCGGGGCCTAAGACCTTGTGTGGAGTCGGGGCCGGAACCTGAGGATTCCTCTCCAGTGCTGACATGGATCTTCGGTTACTTCTGGAGTCGCCCCAGGGGAGTCAGTCCTCGTCTCGAATGCGGGCATGCACTTGCGCTTTCCTCCAGAGCGGTAGCAGCAGTGTCACGCAGTCCGCAGCGTGGATCAAAGGATCTATGGTTTTCCCTCGAGTCTTTCCCACGAGGCTTTCCCACGAGGCTTTCCCACAGGGCTGTCCCACGTGCACACGTGGTGTGAGTCGATCCTCGGCTTGAACGTCAAGGCAGTGCAGGGAAAACAGGTTCCTCTGGAATGGACTGACACATCTGGGGGACTCTTGGAATGGTGTCACGACCCTGGAGTTCCTCTCGCCTTTCCTGTGGAGAGCGCCTCCTCTTGAGATTCGACGGGAACGCCGGGAATTCTTTCCCTGCGAAACAGGGAAAGGATCCCTCATCTCGAGCTAGGAGGCGGAAACGGGGTTCCCCTGGATGTGTGCGGGATACCACTTGCTTCCTCTCGAGTGGAGACGGGTATGTCGGGGAACTTCTTGAGTTGCAGCAAGTGTGTGAAGGACCCTTTGAAGTTCCAGTGGTTAGATGTGATTGGCCTCGAGAAGCCTCAGCGGAAATGGGCCTCATTTCGCCTGGAGGGCAAAACCTCCTGGATTTTCTCGAGTTGCGGCAGGTGCTCTCGACTTACGACGGGGACCTCAGGGACACGCTCTGGTGGCCTCAGGAAAGGCCAGTCCCCATGCGAGTTCCTCGGGGGCCTCTCGGGATTCCTCTCCCGTCGATGCCGGGGCCTAAGCCCTTGTGTGGAGTCGTGGCCGGAACCTGAGGATTCCTCTCCAGTGCTGACATGGATCTTGGGGTACTTCTGGAGTCTCCCCATGGGAGTCAGTCCTCGTCTCGAATGCGGGCATGCACATGCGCTTTCCTCCAGAGCGGTAGCAGCAGTGTCACGCAGTCCGCCGCGTGGATCAAAGGATCTATGGTTTTCCCTCGAGTCTTTCCCACGAGGCTTTCCCACGAGGCTTTCCCACAGGGCTGTCCCACGTGCACACGTGGTGGGAGTCGATCCTCGGCTTGAACGTCAAGGCAGTGCAGGGAAAACAGGTTCCTCTGGAATGGACTGACACATCTGGGGGACTCTTGGAATGGTGGCATAACCCTGGAGTTCCTCTCGCCTTTCCTGTAGAGAGCGCCTCCTCTTGAGATGCGACGATAACACCGGGAATTCTTTCCCTACGAAACAGGGAAAGGATCCCTCATCTCGAGCTAGGAGGCGGAAACGGGGCTCCCCTGGATGTGTGCGGGACACCACGTGCTTCCTCTCGAGTGCAGACGGGTATGTCGGGGAACTTCTTGAGTTGCAGCAAGGGTGTGAAGGACCCTTTGGAAGTTCCAGTGGTTAGATGTGATTGGCCTTGAGAAGCCTCAGCGGAAATGGGCCTCAACTCGCCTGGAGGGCAAAACCTCCTGGATTTTCTCGAGTTGCGGCAGGTGATCTCGACTTACGACGGGGACCTCAGGGACCCACTCTGGTGGCCTCAGGAAAGGCCAGTCCCCATGCGAGTTCCTCGGGGGCGTCTCGGGATTCCTCTCCCGTCGATGCCGGGGCCTAAGACCTTGTGTGGAGTCGGGGCCGGAACCTGAGGATTCCTCTCCAGTGCTGACATGGATCTTGGGGTACTTCTGGAGTCTCCCCACGGGAGTCAGTCCTCGTCTCGAATGCGGCCATGCACTTGCTCTTTCCTCCAGAGCGGTAGCAGCAGTGTCACGCAGTCCTCCGCGTGGATCAAAGGATCTATGGTTTTCCCTCGAGTCTTTCCCACGAGGCTTTCCCACGAGGCTTTCCCACAGGGCTGTCTCACGTGCACACGTGGTGGGAGTCGATCCTCGGCTTGAACGTCAAGGCAGTGCAGGGAAAACAGGTTCCTCTGGAATGGACTGACACATCTGGGAGACTCTTGGAATGGTGTCACGACCCTGGAGTTCCTCTCGCCTTTCCTGTGGAGAGCGCCTCCTCTTGAGATACGACGGGAACGCCGGGAATTCTTTCCCTACGAAACAGGGAAAGGATCCCTCATCTCGAGCTAGGAGGCGGAAACGGGGCTCCCCTGGATGTGTGCGGGACCCCACGTGCTTCCTCTCGAGTGCAGACGGGTATGTCGGGGAACTTCTTGAGTTGCAGCAAGGGTGTGAAGGACCCTTTGGAAGTTCCAGTGGTTAGATGTGATTGGCCTCGAGATGCCTCAGCGGAAATGGGCCTCATCTCGCCTGGAGGGCAAAACCTCCTGGATTTTCTCGAGTTGCGGCAGGTGCTCTCGACTTACGACGGGGACCTCAGGGACCCGCTCTGGTGGCCTCAGGAAAGGCCAGTCCCCATGCGAGTTCGTCGGGGGCCTCTGGGGATTCTTCTCCCGTCGATGCCGGGGCCTAAGACCTTGTGTGGAGTCGGGGCCGGAACCTGAGGATTCCTCTCCAGTGCTGACATGGATCTTGGGGTTCTTCTGGAGTCTCCCCAGGGGAGTCAGTCCTCGTCTCGAATGCGGGCATGCACTTGCGCTTTCCTCCAGAGCGGTAGCAGCAGTGTCACGCAGTCCGCCGCGTGGATCAAAGGATCTATGGTTTTCCCTCGAGTCTTTCCCACGAGGCTTTCCCACGAGGCTTTCCCACAGGGCTGTCCCACGTGCACACGTGGTGGGAGTCGATCCTCGGCTTGAACGTCAAGGCAGTGCAGGGAAAACAGGTTCCTCGGGAATGGACTGACACATCTGGGGGACTCTTGGAATGGTGGCACGACCCTGGAGTTCCTCTCGCCTTTCCTGTGGAGAGCGCCTCCTCTTGAGATGCGACGGGAACGCCGGGAATTCTTTCCCTACGAAGCAGGGAAAGGATCCCTCATCTCGAGCTAGGAGGTGGAAACGGGGCTCCCCTGGATGTGTGCGGGACCCCACGTGATTCCTCTCGAGTGGAGACGGGTATGTCGGGGACCTTCTTGAGTTGCAGCAAGGGTGTGAAGGACCCTTTGGAAGTTCCAGTGGTTAGATGTATTTAGCCTCGAGAAGCCTCAGCGGAAATGGGCCTCATCTCGCCTGGAGGGCAAAACCTCCTGGATTTTCTCGAGTTGCGGCAGGTGCTCTCGACTTACGACGGGGACCTCAGGGACCCGCTCTGGTGGCCTCAGGAAAGGCCAGTCCCCATGCGAGTTCCTCGGGGCCACTCGGGATTCCTCTCCCGTCGATGCCGGGGCCTAAGACCTTGTGTGGAGTCGGGGCCGGAACCTGAGGATTCCTCTCCAGTGCTGACATGGATCTTGGGGTACTTCTGGAGTCTCCCCAGGGGAGTCAGTCCTCGTCTCGAATGCGGGCATGCACTTGCGCTTTCCTCCAGAGCGGTAGCAGCAGTGTCACCCAGTCCGCCGCGTGGATCAAAGGATCTTTGGTTTTCCCTCGAGTCTTTCCCACGAGGCTTTCCCACGAGGCTTTCCCACAGGGCTGTCCCACGTGCACACGTGGTGGGAGTCGATCCTCGGCTTGAACGTCAAGGCAGTGCAGGGAAAACAGGTTCCTCTGGAATGGACTGACATATCTGGGGGACTCTTGGAATGGTGTCTCGACCCTGGAGTTCCTCTCGCCTTTCCTGTGGAGAGCGCCTCCTCTTGAGATGCGACGGGAACGCCGGGAATTCTTTCCCTACGAAACAGGGAAAGGATCCCTCATCTCGAGCTAGGAGGCGGAAACGGGGCTCCCCTGGATGTTTGCGGGAACCCACGTGATTCCTCTCTAGTGGAGACGGGTATGTCGGGGAACTTCTTGAGTTGCAGCAATGGTGTGAAGGACCCTTTGGAAGTTCCAATGGTTAGATGTGATTGGCCTCGAGAAGCCTCAGCGGAAATGGGCCTCATCTCGCCTGGAGGGCAAAACCTCCTGGATTTTCTCGAGTTGCGGCAGGTGCTCTCGACTTACGACGGGGACCTCAGGGACCCGCTCTGGTGGCCTCAGGAAAGGCCAGTCCCCATGCGAGTTCCTCGGGGGCCTCTCGGCATTCCTCTCCCGTCGATGCCGGGGCCTAAGACCTTGTGTGGAGTCGGGGCCGGAACCTGAGGTTTCCTCTCCAGTGCTGACATGGATCTTGGGGTACTTCTGGAGTCTCCCCAGTGGAGTCAGTCCTCGTCTCGAATGCGGGCATGCACTTGCGCTTTCCTCCAGAGCGGTAGCTGCAGTGTCACGCAGTCCGCCCCGTGGATCAAAGGATCTATGGTTTTCCCTCGAGTCTTTCCCCCGAGGCTTTCCCACGAGGCTTTTCCACAGGGCTGTCCCACGTGCACACGTGGTGGGAGTCGATCCTCGGCTTGAACGTCAAGGCAGTGCAGGGAAAACAGGTTCCTCTGGAATGGACTGACCCATCTGGGGGACTCTTGGAATGGTGGCACGACCCTGGAGTTCCTCTCGCCTTTCCTGTGGAGAGCGCCTCCTCTTGAGATGCGACGGGAACGCCGGGAATTCTTTCCCTACGAAACAGGGAAAGGATCCCTCATCTCGAGCTTGGAGGTGGAAACAGGGCTCCCCTGGATGTGTGCGGGACACCACGTGCTTCCTCTCGAGTGGAGACGGGTATGTCGGGGAACTTCTTGAGTTGCAGCAATGGTGTGAAGGACCCTTTGGAAGTTCCAGTGTTTAGATGTGATTGGCCTCGAGAAGCCTCAGCGGAAATGGGCCTCATCTCACCTGGAGGGCAAAACCTCCTGGATTTTCTCGAGTTGCGGCAGGTGCTCTCGACTTACGACGGGGACCTCAGGGACCCGCTCTGGTGGCCTCAGGAAAGGCCAGTCCCCATGCGAGTTCCTCGGGGGTCTCTCGGGATTCCTCTCCCGTCGATGCCGGGGCCTAAGACCTTGTGTGGAGTCGGGGCCGGAACCTGAGGATTCCTCTCCATTGCTGACATGGATCTTGGGGTTCTTCTGGAGTCTCCCCAGGGGAGTCAGTCCTCGTCTCGAATGCGGGCATGCACTTGCGCTTTCCTCCAGAGCGGTAGCAGCAGTGTCACGCAGTCCGCCGCGTGGATCAAAGGATCTATGGTTTTCCCTCGAGTCTTTCCCACGAGGCTTTCCCACGAGGCTTTCCCACAGGGCTGTCCCACGTGCACACGTTGTGGGAATCGATCCTCGGCTTGAACGTCAAGGCAGTGCAGGGAAAACAGGTTCCTCTGGAATGGACTGACATATCTGGGGGACTCTTGGAATGGTGGCACGACCCTGGAGTTCCTCTCGCCTTTCCTGTGGAGAGCGCCTCCTCTTGAGATGCGACGGGAACGCCGGGAATTCTTTCCCTACGAAACAGGGAAAGGATCCCTCATCTCGAGCTAGGAGGCGGAATCGGGGCTCCCCTGGATGTGTGCGGGAACGCACGTGCTTCCTCTCGAGTGGAGACGGGTATGTCGGGGAACTTCTTGAGTTGCAGCAAGGGTGTGAAGGACCCTTTGAAGTTCCAGTGGTTAGATGTGATTGGCCTCGAGAAGCCTCAGCGGACATGGGCCTCATCTCGCCTGGAGGGCAAAACCTCCTGGATTTTCTCGAGTTGCGGCAGGTGCTCTCGACTTACGACGGGGACCGCAGGGACCCGCTCTGGTGGCCTCAGGAAAGGCCAGTCCCCATGCGAGTTCCTCGGGGGCCTCTCGGGATTCCTCTCCCGTCGATGCCGGGGCCTAAGACCTTGTGTGGAGTCGGGGCCGGAACCTGAGGATTCCTCTCCAGTGCTGACATGGATCTTCGGTTACTTCTGGAGTCGCCCCAGGGGAGTCAGTCCTCGTCTCGAATGCGGGCATGCACTTGCGCTTTCCTCCAGAGCGGTAGCAGCAGTGTCACGCAGTCCGCAGCGTGGATCAAAGGATCTATGGTTTTCCCTCGAGTCTTTCCCACGAGGCTTTCCCACGAGGCTTTCCCACAGGGCTGTCCCACGTGCACACGTGGTGGGAGTCGATCCTCGGCTTGAACGTCAAGGCAGTGCAGGGAAAACAGGTTCCTCTGGAATGGACTGACACATCTGGGGGACTCTTTGAATGGTGTCACGACCCTGGAGTTCCTCTCGCCTTTCCTGTGGAGAGCGCCTCCTCTTGAGATTCGACGGGAACGCCGGGAATTCTTTCCCTGCGAAACAGGGAAAGGATCCCTCATCTCGAGCTAGGAGGCGGAAACGGGGTTCCCCTGGATGTGTGCGGGACACCACTTGCTTCCTCTCGAGTGGAGACGGGTATGTCGGGGAACTTCTTGAGTTGCAGCAAGGGTGTGAAGGACCCTTTGAAGTTCCAGTGGTTAGATGTGATTGGCCTCGAGAAGCCTCAGCGGAAATGGGCCTCATTTCGCCTGGAGGGCAAAACCTCCTGGATTTTCTCGAGTTGCGGCAGGTGCTCTCGACTTACGACGGGGACCTCAGGGACACGCTCTGGTGGCCTCAGGAAAGGCCAGTCCCCATGCGAGTTCCTCGGGGGCCTCTCGGGATTCCTCTCCCGTCGATGCCGGGGCCTAAGCCCTTGTGTGGAGTCGTGGCCGGAACCTGAGGATTCCTCTCCAGTGCTGACATGGATCTTGGGGTACTTCTGGAGTCTCCCCATGGGAGTCAGTCCTCGTCTCGAATGCGGGCATGCACATGCGCTTTCCTCCAGAGCGGTAGCAGCAGTGTCACGCAGTCCGCCGCGTGGATCAAAGGATCTATGGTTTTCCCTCGAGTCTTTCCCACGAGGCTTTCCCACGAGGCTTTCCCACAGGGCTGTCCCACGTGCACACGTGGTGGGAGTCGATCCTCGGCTTGAACGTCAAGGCAGTGCAGGGAAAACAGGTTCCTCTGGAATGGACTGACACATCTGGGGGACTCTTGGAATGGTGTCTCGACCCTGGAGTTCCTCTCGCCTTTCCTGTGGAGAGCGCCTCTTCTTGAGATGCGACGGGAACGCCGGGAATTCTTTCCCTACGAAACAGGGAAAGGATCCCTCATCTCGAGCTAGGAGGCGGAAACGGGGCTCCCCTGGATGTGTGCGGGACACCACTTGCTTCCTCTCGAGTGCGGACGGGTATGTCGGGGAACTTCTTGAGTTGCAGCAAGGGTGTGAAGGACCCTTTGGAAGTTCCAGTGGTTAGATGTGATTGGCCTCGAGAAGCCTCAGCGGAAATGGGCCTCATCTCGCCTGGAGGGCAAAACCTCCTGGATTTTCTCGAGTTGCGGCAGGTGCTCTCGACTTACGACGGGGACCTCAGGGACCCGCTCTGGTGGCCTCAGGAAAGGCCAGTCCCCATGCGAGTTCCTCGGGGGCCTCTCGGGATTCCTCTCCCGTCGATGCCGGGGCCTAAGACCTTGTGTGGATTCGGGGCCGGAATCTGAGGATTCCTCTCCAGTGCTGACATGGATCTTGGGGTACTTCTGGAGTCTCCCCAGGGGAGTCAGTCCTCGTCTCGAATGCGGGCATGCACTTGCGCTTTCCTCCAGAGAGGTAGCAGCATTTTCACGCAGTCCGCCGCGTGGATCAAAGGATCTATGGTTTTCCCTCGAGTCTTTCCCACGAGACTTTCCCACGAGGCTTTCCCACAGGGCTGTCCCACGTGCACACGTGGTGGGAGTCGATCCTCGGCTTGAACGTCAAGGCAGTGCAGGGAAAACAGGTTCCTCTGGAATGGACTGACACATCTGGGGGACTCTTGGAATGGTGGCATAACCCTGGAGTTCCTCTCGCCTTTCCTGTAGAGAGCGCCTCCTCTTGAGATGCGACGATAACACCGGGAATTCTTTCCCTACGAAACAGGGAAAGGATCCCTCATCTCGAGCTAGGAGGCGGAAACGGGGCTCCCCTGGATGTGTGCGGGACACCACGTGCTTCCTCTCGAGTGCAGACGGGTATGTCGGGGAACTTCTTGAGTTGCAGCAAGGGTGTGAAGGACCCTTTGGAAGTTCCAGTGGTTAGATGTGATTGGCCTTGAGAAGCCTCAGCAGAAATGGGCCTCAACTCGCCTGGAGGGCAAAACCTCCTGGATTTTCTCGAGTTGCGGCAGGTGATCTCGACTTACGACGGGGACCTCAGGGACCCACTCTGGTGGCCTCAGGAAAGGCCAGTCCCCATGCGAGTTCCTCGGGGGCGTCTCGGGATTCCTCTCCCGTCGATGCCGGGGCCTAAGACCTTGTGTGGAGTCGGGGCCGGAACCTGAGGATTCCTCTCCAGTGCTGACATGGATCTTGGGGTACTTCTGGAGTCTCCCCACGGGAGTCAGTCCTCGTCTCGAATGCGGCCATGCACTTGCTCTTTCCTCCAGAGCGGTAGCAGCAGTGTCACGCAGTCCTCCGCGTGGATCAAAGGATCTATGGTTTTCCCTCGAGTCTTTCCCACGAGGCTTTCCCACGAGGCTTTCCCACAGGGCTGTCTCACGTGCACACGTGGTGGGAGTCGATCCTCGGCTTGAACGTCAAGGCAGTGCAGGGAAAACAGGTTCCTCTGGAATGGACTGACACATCTGGGAGACTCTTGGAATGGTGTCACGACCCTGGAGTTCCTCTCGCCTTTCCTGTGGAGAGCGCCTCCTCTTGAGATACGACGGGAACGCCGGGAATTCTTTCCCTACGAAACAGGGAAAGGATCCCTCATCTCGAGCTAGGAGGCGGAAACGGGGCTCCCCTGGATGTGTGCGGGACCCCACGTGCTTCCTCTCGAGTGCAGACGGGTATGTCGGGGAACTTCTTGAGTTGCAGCAAGGGTGTGAAGGACCCTTTGGAAGTTCCAGTGGTTAGATGTGATTGGCCTCGAGATGCCTCAGCGGAAATGGGCCTCATCTCGCCTGGAGGGCAAAACCTCCTGGATTTTCTCGAGTTGCGGCAGGTGCTCTCGACTTACGACGGGGACCTCAGGGACCCGCTCTGGTGGCCTCAGGAAAGGCCAGTCCCCATGCGAGTTCGCCGGGGGCCTCTGGGGATTCTTCTCCCGTCGATGCCGGGGCCTAAGACCTTGTGTGGAGTCGGGGCCGGAACCTGAGGATTCCTCTCCAGTGCTGACATGGATCTTGGGGTTCTTCTGGAGTCTCCCCAGGGGAGTCAGTCCTCGTCTCGAATGCGGGCATGCACTTGCGCTTTCCTCCAGAGCGGTAGCAGCAGTGTCACGCAGTCCACCGCGTTGATCAAAGGATCTATGGTTTTCCCTCGAGTCTTTCCCACGAGGCTTTCCCACGAGGCTTTCCCACAGGGCTGTCCCACGTGCACACGTGGTGGGAGTCGATCCTCGGCTTGAACGTCAAGGCAGTGCAGGGAAAACAGGTTCCTCTGGAATGGACTGACACATCTGGGGGACTCTTGGAATGGTGGCACGACCCTGGAGTTCCTCTCGCCTTTCCTGTGGAGAGCGCCTCCTCTTGAGATGCGACGGGAACGCCGGGAATTCTTTCCCTACGAAACAGGGAAAGGATCCCTCATCTCGAGCTAGGAGGTGGAAACGGGGCTCCCCTGGATGTGTGCGGGACCCCACGTGATTCCTCTCGAGTGGAGACGGGTATGTCGGGGACCTTCTTGAGTTGCAGCAAGGGTGTGAAGGACCCTTTGGAAGTTCCAGTGGTTAGATGTGATTAGCCTCGAGAAGCCTCAGCGGAAATGGGCCTCATCTCGCCTGGAGGGCAAAACCTCCTGGATTTTCTCGAGTTGCGGCAGGTGCTCTCGACTTACGACGGGGACCTCAGGGACCCGCTCTGGTGGCCTCAGGAAAGGCCAGTCCCCATGCGAGTTCCTCGGGGCCTCTCGGGATTCCTCTCCCGTCGATGCCGGGGCCTAAGACCTTGTGTGGAGTCGGGGCCGGAACCTGAGGATTCCTGTCCAGTGCTGACATGGATCTTGGGGTTCTTCTGGAGTCTCCCCAGGGGAGTCAGTCCTCGTCTCGAATGCGGGCATGCATTTGCGCTTTCCTCCAGAGCGGTAGCAGCAGTGTCACCCAGTCCGCCGCGTGGATCGAAGGATCTATGGTTTTCCCTCGAGTCTTTCCCACGAGGCTTTCCCACGAGGCTTTCCCACAGGGCTGTCCCACGTGCACACGTGGTGGGAGTCGATCCTCGGCTTGAACGTCAAGGCAGTGCAGGGAAAACAGGTTCCTCTGGAATGGACTGACACATCTGGGGGACTCTTGGAATGGTGTCACGACCCTGGAGTTCCTCTCGCCTTTCCTGTGGAAAGCGCCTCCTCTTGAGAAGCGACGGGAACGCCGGGAATTCTTTCCCTGCGAAACAGGGAAAGGATCCCTCATCTCGAGCTAGGAGGCGGAAACGGGGCTCCCCAGGATGTGTGCAGGACACCACGTACTTCCTCTCGAGTGGAGACGGGTATGTCGGGGAACTTCTTGAGTTGCAGCAAGGGTGTGAAGGACCCTTTGAAGTTCCAGTGGTTAGATGTGATTGGCCTCGAGAAGCCTCAGCGGAAATGGGCCTCATCTCGCCTGGAGGGCAAAACCTCCTGG
Source organism: Ovis canadensis (assembly GCF_042477335.2). Classification (NCBI taxonomy): domain Eukaryota; kingdom Metazoa; phylum Chordata; class Mammalia; order Artiodactyla; family Bovidae; genus Ovis; species Ovis canadensis. Next base: position 11,465,020 of record NC_091262.1, read on the forward strand.
ATTTTCTCGAGTTGCGGCAGGTGCTCTCGACTTACGACGGGGACCTCAGGGACCCGCTCTGGTGGCCTCAGGAAAGGCCAGTCCCCATGCGAGTTCCTCGGGGGCCTCTCGGGATTCCTCTCCCGTCGATGCCGGGGCCTAAGACCTTGTGTGGAGTCGTGGCCGGAACATGAGGATTCCTCTCCAGTGCTGACATGGATCTTGGGGTACTTCTGGAGTCTCCCCAGGGGAGTCAGTCCTCGTCTCGAATGCGGGCATGCACATGCGCTTTCCTCCAGAGCGGTAGCAGCAGTGTCACGCAGTCCGCCGCGTGGATCAAAGGATCTTTGGTTTTCCCTCGAGTCTTTCCCACGAGGCTTTCCCACGAGGCTTTCCCACAGGGCTGTCCCACGTGCACACGTGGTGGGAGTCGATCCTCGGCTTGAACGTCAAGGCAGTGCAGGGAAAACAGGTTCCTCTGGAATGGACTGACATATCTGGGGGACTCTTGGAATGGTGTCTCGACCCTGGAGTTCCTCTCGCCTTTCCTGTAGAGAGCGCCTCCTCTTGAGATGCGACGATAACACCGGGAATTCTTTCCCTACGAAACAGGGAAAGGATCCCTCATCTCGAGCTAGGAGGCGGAAACGGGGCTCCCCTGGATGTGTGCGGGAACCCACGTGATTCCTCTCTAGTGGAGACGGGTATGTCGGGGAACTTCTTGAGTTGCAGCAAGGGTGTGAAGGACCCTTTGGAAGTTCCAATGGTTAGATGTGATTGGCCTCGAGAAGCCTCAGCGGAAATGGGCCTCATCTCCCCTGGAGGGCAAAACCTCCTGGATTTTCTCGAGTTGCGGCAGGTGCTCTCGACTTACGACGGGGACCTCAGGGACCCGCTCTGGTGGCCTCAGGAAAGGCCAGTCCCCATGCGAGTTCCTCGGGGGCCTCTCGGGATTCCTCTCCCGTCGATGCCGGGGCCTAAGACCTTGTGTGGAGTCGGGGCCGGAACCTGAGGTTTCCTCTCCAGTGCTGACATGGATCTTGGGGTACTTCTGGAGTCTCCCCAGGGGAGTCAGTCCTCGTCTCGAATGCGGGCATGCACTTGCGCTTTCCTCCAGAGCGGTAGCAGCAGTGTCACGCAGTCCGCCGCGTGGATCAAAGGATCTATGGTTTTCCCTCGAGTCTTTCCCCCGAGGCTTTCCCACGAGGCTTTTCCACAGGGCTGTCCCACGTGCACACGTGGTGGGAGTCGATCCTCGGCTTGAACGTCAAGGCAGTGCAGGGAAAACAGGTTCCTCTGGAATGGACTGACCCATCTGGGGGACTCTTGGAATGGTGGCACGACCCTGGAGTTCCTCTCGCCTTTCCTGTGGAGAGCGCCTCCTCTTGAGATGCGACGGGAACGCCGGGAATTCTTTCCCTACGAAACAGGGAAAGGATCCCTCATCTCGAGCTTGGAGGTGGAAACGGGGCTCCCCTGGATGTGTGCGGGACACCACGTGCTTCCTCTCGAGTGGAGACGGGTATGTCGGGGAACTTCTTGAGTTGCAGCAATGGTGTGAAGGACCCTTTGGAAGTTCCAGTGGTTAGATGTGATTGGCCTCGAGAAGCCTCAGCGGAAATGGGCCTCATCTCACCTGGAGGGCAAAACCTCCTGGATTTTCTCGAGTTGCGGCAGGTGCTCTGGACTTACGACGGGGACCTCAGGGACCCGCTCTGGTGGCCTCAGGAAAGGCCAGTCCCCATGCGAGTTCCTCGGGGGTCTCTCGGGATTCCTCTCCCGTCGATGCCGGGGCCTAAGACCTTGTGTGGAGTCGGGGCCGGAACCTGAGGATTCCTCTCCATTGCTGACATGGATCTTGGGGTTCTTCTGGAGTCTCCCCAGGGGAGTCAGTCCTCGTCTCGAATGCGGGCATGCACTTGCGCTTTCCTCCAGAGCGGTAGCAGCAGTGTCACGCAGTCCGCCGCGTGGATCAAAGGATCTATGGTTTTCCCTCGAGTCTTTCCCACGAGGCTTTCCCACGAGGCTTTCCCACAGGGCTGTCCCACGTGCACACGTGGTGGGAATCGATCCTCGGCTTGAACGTCAAGGCAGTGCAGGGAAAACAGGTTCCTCTGGAATGGACTGACATATCTGGGGGACTCTTGGAATGGTGTCACGACCCTGGAGTTCCTCTCGCCTTTCCTGTGGAGAGCGCCTCCTCTTGAGATACGACGGGAACGCCGGGAAATCTTTCCCTAAGAAGCAGGGAAAGGATCCCTCATCTCGAGCTAGGAGGCGGAAACGGGGCTCCCCTGGATGTGTGCGGGACACCACGTGCTTCCTCTCGAGTGGAGACGGGTATGTCGGGGAACTTCTTGAGTTGCAGCAAGGGTGTGAAGGACCCTTTGAAGTTCCAGTGGTTAGATGTGATTGGCCTCGAGAAGCCTCAGCGGAAATGGGCCTCATCTCGCCTGGAGGGCAAAACCTCCTGGATTTTCTCGAGTTGCGGCAGGTGCTCTCGACTTACGACGGGGACCTCAGGGACCCGCTCTGGTGGCCTCAGGAAAGGCCAGTCCCCATGCGAGTTCCTCGGGGGCCTCTCGGGATTCCTCTCCCGTCGATGCCGGGGCCTAAGACCTTGTGTGGAGTCGGGGCCGGAACCTGAGGATTCCTCTCCAGTGCTGACATGGATCTTGGGGTACTTCTGGAGTCGCCCCAGGGGAGTCAGTCCTCGTCTCGATTGCGGGCATGCACTTGCGCTTTCCTCCAGAGCGGTAGCAGCAGTGTCACGCAGTCCGCAGCGTGGATCAAAGGATCTATGGTTTTCCCTCGAGTCTTTCCCACGAGGCTTTCCCACGAGGCTTTCCCACAGGGCTGTCCCACGTGCACACGTGGTGGGAGTCGATCCTCGGCTTGAACGTCAAGGCAGTGCAGGGAAAACAGGTTCCTCTGGAATGGACTGACACATCTGGGGGACTCTTGGAATGGTGTCACGACCCTGGAGTTCCTCTCGCCTTTCCTGTGGAGAGCGCCTCCTCTTGAGATTCGACGGGAACGCCGGGAATTCTTTCCCTGCGAAACAGGGAAAGGATCCCTCATCTCGAGCTAGGAGGCGGAAACGGGGTTCCCCTGGATGTGTGCGGGACACCACTTGCTTCCTCTCGAGTGGAGACGGGTATGTCGGGGAACTTCTTGAGTTGCAGCAAGGGTGTGAAGGACCCTTTGAAGTTCCAGTTTTTAGATGTGATTGGCCTCGAAAAGCCTCAGCGGAAATGGGCCTCATTTCGCCTGGAGGGCAAAACCTCCTGGATTTTCTCGAGTTGCGGCAGGTGCTCTCGACTTACGACGGGGACCTCAGGGACACGCTCTGGTGGCCTCAGGAAAGGCCAGTCCCCATGCGAGTTCCTCGGGGGCCTCTCGGGATTCCTCTCCCGTCGATGCCGGGGCCTAAGCCCTTGTGTGGAGTCGTGGCCGGAACCTGAGGATTCCTCTCCAGTGCTGACATGGATCTTGGGGTACTTCTGGAGTCTCCCCATGGGAGTCAGTCCTCGTCTCGAATGCGGGCATGCACATGCGCTTTCCTCCAGAGCGGTAGCAGCAGTGTCACGCAGTCCGCCGCGTGGATCAAAGGATCTATGGTTTTCCCTCGAGTCTTTCCCACGAGGCTTTCCCACGAGGCTTTCCCACAGGGCTGTCCCACGTGCACACGTGGTGGGAGTCGATCCTCGGCTTGAACGTCAAGGCAGTGCAGGGAAAACAGGTTCCTCTGGAATGGACTGACACATCTGGGGGACTCTTGGAATGGTGTCTCGACCCTGGAGTTCCTCTCGCCTTTCCTGTGGAGAGCGCCTCCTCTTGAGATGCGACGGGATCGCCGGGAATTCTTTCCCTACGAAACAGGGAAAGGATCCCTCATCTCGAGCTAGGAGGCGGAAACGGGGCTCCCCTGGATGTGTGCGGGACACCACTTGCTTCCTCTCGAGTGCGGACGGGTATGTCGGGGAACTTCTTGAGTTGCAGCAAGGGTGTGAAGGACCCTTTGGAAGTTCCAGTGGTTAGATGTGATTGGCCTCGAGAAGCCTCAGCGGAAATGGGCCTCATCTCGCCTGGAGGGCAAAACCTCCTGGATTTTCTCGAGTTGCGGCAGGTGCTCTCGACTTACGACGGGGACCTCAGGGACCCGCTCTGGTGGCCTCAGGAAAGGCCAGTCCCCATGCGAGTTCCTCGGGGGCCTCTCGGGATTCCTCTCCCGTCGATGCCGGGGCCTAAGACCTTGTGTGGATTCGGGGCCGGAATCTGAGGATTCCTCTCCAGTGCTGACATGGATCTTGGGGTACTTCTGGAGTCTCCCCAGGGGAGTCAGTCCTCTTCTCGAATGCGGGCATGCACTTGCGCTTTCCTCCAGAGAGGTAGCAGCATTTTCACGCAGTCCGCCGCGTGGATCAAAGGATCTATGGTTTTCCCTCGAGTCTTTCCCACGAGACTTTCCCACGAGGCTTTCCCACAGGGCTGTCCCACGTGCACACGTGGTGGGAGTCGATCCTCGGCTTGAACGTCAAGGCAGTGCAGGGAAAACAGGTTCCTCTGGAATGGACTGACACATCTGGGGGACTCTTGGAATATTGGCATAACCCTGGAGTTCCTCTCGCCTTTCCTGTGGAGAGCGCCTCCTCTTGAGATGCGACGATAACACCGGGAATTCTTTCCCTACGAAACAGGGAAAGGATCCCTCATCTCGAGCTAGGAGGCGGAAACGGGGCTCCCCTGGATGTGTGCGGGACACCACGTGCTTCCTCTCGAGTGCAGACGGGTATGTCGGGGAACTTCTTGAGTTGCAGCAAGGGTGTGAAGGACCCTTTGGAAGTTCCAGTGGTTAGATGTGATTGGCCTTGTGAAGCCTCAGCGGAAATGGGCCTCAACTCGCCTGGAGGGCAAAACCTCCTGGATTTTCTCGAGTTGCGGCAGGTGATCTCGACTTACGACGGGGACCTCAGGGACCCACTCTGGTGGCCTCAGGAAAGGCCAGTCCCCATGCGAGTTCCTCGGGGGCGTCTCGGGATTCCTCTCCCGTCGATGCCGGGGCCTAAGACCTTGTGTGGAGTCGGGGCCGGAACCTGAGGATTCCTCTCCAGTGCTGACATGGATCTTGGGGTACTTCTGGAGTCTCCCCACGGGAGTCAGTCCTCGTCTCGAATGCGGCCATGCACTTGCTCTTTCCTCCAGAGCGGTAGCAGCAGTGTCACGCAGTCCTCCGCGTGGATCAAAGGATCTATGGTTTTCCCTCGAGTCTTTCCCACGAGGCTTTCCCACGAGGCTTTCCCACAGGGCTGTCTCACGTGCACACGTGGTGGGAGTCGATCCTCGGCTTGAACGTCAAGGCAGTGCAGGGAAAACAGGTTCCTCTGGAATGGACTGACACATCTGGGAGACTCTTGGAATGGTGTCACGACCCTGGAGTTCCTCTCGCCTTTCCTGTGGAGAGCGCCTCCTCTTGAGATACGACGGGAACGCCGGGAATTCTTTCCCTACGAAACAGGGAAAGGATCCCTCATCTCGAGCTAGGAGGCGGAAACGGGGCTCCCCTGGATGTGTGCGGGACCCCACGTGCTTCCTCTCGAGTGCAGACGGGTATGTCGGGGAACTTCTTGAGTTGCAGCAAGGGTGTGAAGGACCCTTTGGAAGTTCCAGTGGTTAGATGTGATTGGCCTCGAGATGCCTCAGCGGAAATGGGCCTCATCTCGCCTGGAGGGCAAAACCTCCTGGATTTTCTCGAGTTGCGGCAGGTGCTCTCGACTTACGACGGGAACCTCAGGGACCCGCTCTGGTGGCATCAGGAAAGGCCAGTCCCCATGCGAGTTCCTCGGGGGCCTCTCGGGATTCTTCTCCCGTCGATGCCGGGGCCTAAGAACTTGTGTGGAGTCGGGGCCGGAACCTGAGGATTCCTCTCCAGTGCTGACATGGATCTTGGGGTTCTTCTGGAGTCTCCCCAGGGGAGTCAGTCCTCGTCTCGAATGCGGGCATGCACTTGCGCTTTCCTCCAGAGCGGTAGCAGCAGTGTCACGCAGTCCGCCGCGTGGATCAAAGGATCTATGGTTTTCCCTCGAGTCTTTCCCACGAGGCTTTCCCACGAGGCTTTCCCACAGGGCTGTCCCACGTGCACACGTGGTGTGAGTCGATCCTCGGCTTGAACGTCAAGGAAGTGCAGGGAAAACAGGTTCCTCTGGAATGGACTGACACATCTGGGGGACTCTTGGAATGGTGTCACGACCCTGGAGTTCCTCTCGCCTTTCCTGTGGAAAGCGCCTCCTCTTGAGATGCGTCGGGAACGCCGGGAATTCTTTCCCTACGAAACAGGGAAAGGATCCCTCATCTCGAGCTAGGAGGCGAAACGGGGCTCCCCAGGATGTGTGCGGGACACCACGTGCTTCCTCTCGAGTGCAGACGGGTATGTCGGGGAACTTCTTGAGTTGCAGCAAGGGTGTGAAGGACCCTTTGGAACTTCCAGTGGTTAGACGTGATTGGCCTCGAGAAGCCACAGCGGAAATCGGCCTCATCTCGCCTGGAGGGCAAAACCTCCTGGATTTTCTCGAGTTGCGGCAGGTGCTCTCGACTTACGACGGGGACCTCAGGGACCCGCTCTGGTGGCCTCAGGAAAGGCCAGTCCCCATACGAGTTCCTCGGGGGCCTCTCGGGATTCCTCTCCCGTCGATTCCGGGGCCTAAGACCTTGTGTGGAGTCGGGGCCGGAACCTGAGGATTCCTCTCCAGTGCTGACATGGATCTTGGGGTACTTCTGGAGTCTCCCCAGGGGAGTCAGTCTTCGTCTCGAATGCGGGCATGCACTTGCGCTTTCCTCCAGAGCGGCAGCAGCAGTGTCACGCAGTCTGCCGCGTGGATCAAAGGATCTATGGTTTTCGCTCGAGTCTTTCCCACGAGGCTTTCCCACGTGGCTTTCCCACAGGGCTGTCCCACGTGCACACGTGGTGGGAGTCGATCCTCGGCTTGAACGTCAAGGCAGTGCAGGGAAAACAGGTTCCTCTGTAATGGACTGACACATCTGGGGGACTCTTGGAATGGTGGCACGACCCTGGAGTTCCTCTCGCCTTTCCTGTGGAGAGCGCCTCCTCTTGAGATGCGACGGGAACGCCGGGAATTCTTTCCCTACGAAACAGGGAAAGGATCCCACATCTCGAGCTAGGAGGCGGAAACGGGCCTCCCCTGGATGTGTGCAGGACCCACGTGCTTCCTCTCGAGTGGAGACGGGTATGTCGGGGAACTTCTTGAGTTGCAGCAAGGGTGTGAAGGACCCTTTGGAAGTTCCAGTAGTTAGACGTGATTAGCCTCGAGAAGCCTCAGCGGAAATGGGCCTCATCTCGCCTGGAGGGCAAAAGCTCCTTGATTTTCTCGAGTTGGGGCAGGTGCTCTCGACTTACGACGGGGACCTCAGGGACCCGCTCTGGTGGCCTCAGGAAAGGCCAGTCCCCATGCGAGTTCCTCGGGGGCCTCTCGGGATTCCTCTCCCGTCGATGCCGGGGCCTAAGACCTTGTGTGGAGTCGGGGCCGGAACCTGAGGATTCCTCTCCAGTGCTGACATGGATCTTGGGGTACTTCTGGAGTCTCCCCAGGGGAGTCAGTCCTCGTCTCGAATGCGAGCATGCACTTGCGCTTTCCTCCAGAGCGGTAGCAGCAGTGTCACGCAGTCCGCCGCGTGGATCAAAGGATCTATGGTTTTCCCTCGAGTCTTTCCCACGAGGCTTTCCCACGAGGCTTTCCCACAGGGCTGTCCCACGTGCACACGTGGTGGGAGTCGATCCTCGGCTTGAACGTCAATACAGTGCAGGGAAAACAGGTTCCTCTGGAATGGACTGACACATCTGGGGGACTCTTGGAATGGTGGCATGACCCTGGAGTTCCTCTCGCCTTTCCTGTGGAGAGCGCCTCCTCTTGAGATGCGACGGGAACGCCGGGAATTCTTTCCCTACGAAACAGGGAAAGGATCCCTCATCTCGAGCTAGGAGGCGGAAACGGGGCTCCCCTGGATGTGTGCGGGACCCCACGTGCTTCCTCTCGAGTGGAGACGGGTATGTCGGGGAACTTCTTGAGTTGCAGCAAGGGTGTGAAGGACCCTTTGGAAGTTCCAGTGGTTAGATGTGATTGGCCTCGAGAAGCCTCAGCGGAAATGGGCCTCATCTCGCCTGGAGGGCAAAACATCCTGGATTTTCTCGAGTTGCGGCAGGTGCTCTCGACTTACGACGGGGACCTCAGGGACCCGCTCTGGTGGCCTCAGGACAGGCCAGTCCCCATGCGAGTTCATCGGGGGCCTCTCGGAATTCCTCTCCCGTCGATGCCGGGGCCTAAGACCTTGTGTGGAGTCGGGGCCGGAACCTGAGGATTCCTCTCCAGTGCTGACATGGATCTTGGGGTACTTCTGAAGTCTCCCCAGGGGAGTCAGTCCTCGTCTCGAATGCGGGCATGCACTTGCGCTTTCCTCCAGAGCGGTAGCAGCAGTGTCACGCAGTCCGCCGCGTGGATCAAAGGATCTATGGTTTTCCCTCGAGTCTTTCCCCCGAGGCTTTCCCACGAGGCTTTCCCACAGGGCTGTCCCACGTGCACACGTGGTGGGAGTCGATCCTCGGCTCGAACGTCAAGGCAGTGCAGGGAAAACAGGTTCCTCTGGAATGGACTTACACATCTGGGGGACTCTTGGAATGGTGGCACGACCCTGGAGTTCCTCTCGCCTTTCCTGTGGAGAGCGCCTCCTCTTGAGATGCGACGGGAACGCCGGGAATTCTTTCCCTAAGAAACAGGGAAAGGATCCCTCATCTCGAGCTAGGAGGCGGAAACGGGGCTCCCCTGGATATGTGCGGGACACGACTTGCTTCCTCTCGAGTGGAGACGGGTATGTCGGGGAACTTCTTGAGTTGCAGCAACGGTGTGAAGGACCCTTTGGAAGTTCCAGTGGTTAGATGTGATTGGCCTCGAGAAGCCTCAGCGGAAATGGGCCTCATCTCGCCTGGAGGGCAAAACCTCCTGGATTTTCTCGAGTTGCGGCAGGTGCTCTCCACTTACGACGGGGACCTCAGGGACCCGCTCTGGTGGCCTCAGGACAGGCCAGTCCCCATGCGAGTTCATCGGGGGCCTCTCGGGATTCCTCTCCCGTCGATGCCGGGGCCTAAGACCTTGTGTGGAGTTGGGGCCGGAACCTGAGGATTCCTCTCCAGTGCTGACATGGATCTTGGGGTACTTCTGGAGTCTCCCCAGGGGAGTCAGTCCTCGTCTCGAATGCGAGCATGCACTTGCGCTTTCCTCCAGAGCGGTAGCAGCAGTGTCACGCAGTCCGCCGCGTGGATCAAAGGATCTATGGTTTTCCCTCGAGTCTTTCCCACGAGGCTTTCCCACGAGGCTTTCCCACAGGGCTGTCCCACGTGCACACGTGGTGGGAGTCGATCCTCGGCTTGAACGTCAAGGCAGTGCAGGGAAAACAGGTTCCTCTGGAATGGACTGACACATCTGGGGGACTCTTGGAATGGTGGCATGACCCTGGAGTTCCTCTCGCCTTTCCTGTGGAGAGCGCCTCCTCTTGAGATGCGACGGGAACGCCGGGAATTCTTTCCCTACGAAACAGGGAAAGGATCCCTCATCTCGAGCTAGGAAGCGGTAACTGGGCTCCCCTGGATGTGTGGGGGACACCACGTCCTTCCTCTCGAGTGCAGACGGGTATGTCGGGGAACTTCTTGAGTTGCAGCAAGGGTGTGAAGGACCCTTTGGAAGTTCCAGTGGTTAGATGTGATTGGCCTCGAGAAGCCTCAGCGGAAATGGGCCTCATCTCGCCTGGAGGGCAAAACCTCCTGGATTTTCTCGAGTTGCGGCAGGTGCTCTCGACTTACGACGGGGACCTCAGGGACCCGCTCTGGTGGCCTCAGGAAAGGCCAGTCCCCATGCGAGTTCCTCGGGGGCCTCTCGGGATTCCTCTCCCGTCGATGCCGGGGCCTAAGACCTTGTGTGGAGTCGAGGCCGGAACCTGAGGATTCCTCTCCAGTGCTGACATGGATCTTGGGGTACTTCTGGAGTCTCCCCAGGGGAGTCAGTCCTCGTCTCGAATGCGGGCATGCACTTGCGCTTTCCTCCAGAGCGGTAGCAGCAGTGTCACGCAGTCCGCCGCGTGGATCAAAGGATCTATGGTTTTCCCTCGAGTCTTTCCCCCGAGGCTTTCCCACGAGGCTTTCCCACAGGGCTGTCCCACGTGCACACGTGGTGGGAGTCGATCCTCGGCTCGAACATCAAGGCAGTGCAGGGAAAACAGGTTCCTCTGGAATGGACTGACACATCTGGGGGACTCTTGGAATGGTGGCACGACCCTGGAGTTCCTCTCGCCTTTCCTGTGGAGAGCGCCTCCTCTTGAGATGCGACGGGAACGCCGGGAATTCTTTCCCTAAGAAACAGGGAAAGGATCCCTCATCTCGAGCTAGGAGGCGGATACGGGGCTCCCCTGGATATGTGCGGGACACCACATGCTTCCTCTCGAGTGGAGACGGGTATGTCGGGGAACTTCTTGAGTTGCAGCAAGGGTGTGAAGGACCCTTTGGAAGTTCCAGTGGTTAGACGTGATTGGCCTCGAGAAGCCTCAGCGGAAATGGGCCTCATCTTGCCTGGAGGGCAAAACCTCCTGGATTTTCTCGAGTTGCGGCAGGTGCTCTCGACTTACGACGGGGACCTCAGGGACCCGCTCTGGCGGCCTCAGGAAAGGCCAGTCCCCATGCGAGTTCCTCGGGGGCCTCTCCGGATTCCTCTCCCGTCGATGCCGGGGCCTAAGACCTTGTGTGGAGTCGGGGCCGGAACCTGAGGATTCCTCTCCAGTGCTGACATGGATCTTGGGGTACTTCTGGAGTCTACCCATGGGAGTCAGTCCTCGTCTCGAATGCGAGCATGCACTTGCGCTTTCCTCCAGAGCGGTAGCAGCAGTGTCACGCAGTCCACCGCGTGGATCAAAGGATCTATGGTTTTCCCTCGAGTTTTTCCCACGAGGCTTTCCCAAGAGGCTTTCCCACAGGCTGTCCCACGTGCACACGAGGTGGGAGTCGATCCTCGGCTTGAACGTCAATACAGTGCAGGGAAAACAGGTTCCTCTGGAATGGACTGACACATCTGGGGGACTCTTGGAATGGTGGCATGACCCTGGAGTTCCTCTCGCCTTTCCTGTGGAGAGCGCCTCCTCTTGAGATGCGACGGGAACGCCGGGAATTCTTTCCCTACGAAACAGGGAAAGGATCCCTCATCTCGAGCTAGGAGGCGGAAACGGGGCTCCCCTGGATGTGTGCGGGACACCACGTGCTTCCTCTCGAGTGCAGACGGGTATGTCGGGGAACTTCTTGAGTTGCAGCAAGGGTGTGAAGGACCCTTTGGAAGTTCCAGTGGTTAGATGTGATTGGCCTCGAGAAGCCTCAGCGGAAATGGGTCTCATCTCGCCTGGAGGGCAAAACCTCCTGGATTTTCTCGAGTTGCGGCAGGTGCTCTCGAATTACGACGGGGACCTCAGGGACCCGCTCTGGTGGCCTCAGGACAGGCCAGTCCCCATGCGAGTTCATCGGGGGCCTCTCGGGATTCCTCTCCCGTCGATGCCGGGGCCTAAGACCTTGTGTGGAGTCGGGGCCGGAACCTGAGGATTCCTCTCCAGTGCTGACATGGATCTTGGGGTACTTCTGAAGTCTCCCCAGGGGAGTCAGTCCTCGTCTCGAATGCGGGCATGCACTTGCGCTTTCCTCCAGAGCGGTAGCAGCAGTGTCACGCAGTCCGCCGCGTGGATCAAAGGATCTATGGTTTTCCCTCGAGTCTTTCCCCCGAGGCTTTCCCACGAGGCTTTCCCACAGGGCTGTCCCACGTGCACACGTGGTGGTAGTCGATCCTCGGCTCGAACGTCAAGGCAGTGCAGGGAAAACAGGTTCCTCTGGAATGGACTGACACATCTGGGGGACTCTTGGAATGGTGGCACGACCCTGGAGTTCCTCTCGCCTTTCCTGTGGAGAGCGCCTCCTCTTGAGATGCGACGGGAACGCCGGGAATTCTTTACCTACGAAACAGGGAAAGGATCCCTCATCTCGAGCTAGGAGGCGGAAACGGGGCTCCCCTGGATGTGTGCGGGACACCACGTGCTTCCTCTCGAGTGGAGACGGGTATGTCGGGGAACTTCTTGTGTTGCAGCAATGGTGTGAAGGACCCTTTGGAAGTTCCAGTGGTTAGATGTGATTGGCCTTGAGAAGCCTCAGGGGAAATGGGCCTCATCTCGCCTGGAGGGCAAAACCTCCTGGATTTTCTCGAGTTGCGGCAGGTGCTCTCGACTTACGACGGGGACCTCAGGGAACCGCTCTGGTGGCCTCAGGAAAGGCCAGTCATCATGCGAGTTCCTCGGGGGCGTCTCGGGATTCCTCTCCCGTCGATGCCGGGGCCTAAGACCTTGTGTGGAGTCGGGGCCGGAACCTGAGGATTCCTCTCCAGTACTGACATGGATCTTGGGGTACTTCTGGAGTCTCCGCAGGGGAGTCAGTCCTCATCTCGAATGCGGGCATGCACTTGCGCTTTCCTCCAGAGCGGTAGCAGCAGTGTCACGCAGTCCGCCGCGTGGATCAAAGGATCTATGGTTTTCCCTCGAGTCTTTCCCACGAGGCTTTCCCACGAGGCTTTCCCACAGGGCTGTCCCACGTGCACACGTGGTGGGAGTCGATCCTCGGCTTGAACGTCAAGGCAGTGCAGGGAAAACAGGTTCCTCTGGAATGGACTGACACATCTGGGGGACTCTTGGAATGGTGGCACGACCCTGGAGTTCCTCTCGCCTTTCCTGTTGAGAGCGCCTCCTCTTGAGATGCGAAGGGAACGCCGGGAATTCTTTCCCTACGAAACAGGGAAAGGATCCCTCATCTCGAGCTAGGAGGCGGAAACGGGGCTCCCCTGGATGTGTGCGGGACACCACGTGCTTCCTCTCGAGTGGAGACGGGTATGTCAGGGAACTTCTTGAGTTGCAGCAAGGGTGTGAAGGGCCCTTTGGAAATTCCAGTGGTTAGACGTGATTGGCCTCGAGAAGCCTCAGCGGAAATGGGCCTCATCTCGCCTGGAGGGCAAAACCTCCTGGATTTTCTCAAGTTGCGGCCGGTGCTCTAGACCTACGATGGGGACCTCAGGGACCCGCTCTGGTGGCCTCAGGAAAGGCCAGTCCCCATGCGAGTTCCTCGGGGGCCTCTCGGGATTCCTCTCCCGTCGATGCCGGGGCCTAAGACCTTGTGTGGATTCGGGGCCGGAACCTGAGGATTCCTCTCCAGTGCTGACATGGATCTTGGGGTACTTCTGGAGTCTCCCCAGGGGAGTCAGTCCTCGTCTCGAATGCGGGCATGCACTTGCGCTTTCCTCCAGAGCGGTAGCAGCAGTGTCACGCAGTCCGCCTCATGGATCAAAGGATCTATGGTTTTCCCTCGAGTCTTTCCCACGAGGCTTTCCCACGAGGCTTTCCCACAGGGCTGTCCCACGTGCACACGTGGTGGGAGTCGATCCTCGGCTTGAACGTCAAGGCAGTGCAGGGAAAACAGGTTCCTCTGGAATGGACTGATTCATCTGGGGGACTCTTGGAATGGTGGCACGACCCTGGAGTTCCTCTCGCCTTTCCTGTGGAGAGCGCCTCCTCTTGAGATGCGACGGGAACGCCGGGAATTCTTTCCCTACGAAACAGGGAAAGGATCCCTCATCTCGAGCTAGGAGGCGGAAACGGGGCTCCCCTGGATGTGTGCGGGACCCCACGTGCTTCCTCTCGAGTGGAGATGGGTATGTCGGGGAACTTCTTGAGTTGCAGCAAGGGTGTGAAGGACCCTTTGGAAGTTCCAGTGGTTAGATGTGATTGGCCTCGAGAAGCCTCAGAGGAAATGGGCCTCATCTCGCCTGGAGGGCAAAACCTCCTGGATTTTCTCGAGTTGCGGCAGGTGCTCTCGACTTACGACGGGGACCTCAGGGACCCGCTCTGGAGGCCTCAGGACAGGCCAGTCCCCATGCGAGTTCATCGGGGGCCTCTCGGGATTCCTCTCCCGTCGATGCCGGGGCCTAAGACCTTGTGTGGAGTCGGGGCCGGAACCTGAGGATTCCTCTCCAGTGCTGACATGGATCTTGGGGTACTTCTGGAGTCTCCCCAGGGGAGTCAGTCCTCGTCTCGAATGCGAGCATGCACTTGCGCTTTCCTCCAGAGCGGTAGCAGCAGTGTCACGCAGTCCGCCGCGTGGATCAAAGGATCTATGGTTTTCCCTCGAGTCTTTCCCACGAGGCTTTCCCACGAGGCTTTCCCACAGGGCTGTCCCACGTGCACACGTGGTGGGAGTCGATCCTCGGCTCGAACGTCAAGGCAGTGCAGGGAAAACAGGTTCCTCTGGAATGGACTGACACATCTGGGGGACTCTTGGAATGGTGGCACGACCCTGGAGTTCCTCTCGCCTTTCCTGTGGAGAGCGCCTCCTCTTGAGATGCGACGGGAACGCCGGGAATTCTTTCCCTACGAAACAGGGAAAGGATCCCTCATCTCGAGCTAGGAGGCGGAAACGGGGCTCCCCTGGATATGTGCGGGACACGACTTGCTTCCTCTCGAGTGGAGACGGGTATGTCGGGGAACTTCTTGAGTTGCAGCAAGGGTGTGAAGGACCCTTTGGAAGTTCCAGTGGTTAGATGTGATTGGCCTCGAGAAGCCTCAGCGGAAATGGGCCTCATCTCGCCTGGAGGGCAAAACCTCCTGGATTTTCTCGAGTTGCGGCAGGTGCTCTCCACTTACGACGGGGACCTCAGGGACCCGCTCTGGTGGCCTTAGGACAGGCCAGTCCCCATGCGAGTTCATCGGGGGCCTCTCGGGATTCCTCTCCCGTCGATGCCGGGGCCTAAGACCTTGTGTGGAGTCGGGGCCGGAACCTGAGGATTCCTCTCCAGTGCTGACATGGATCTTGGGGTACTTCTGGAGTCTCCCCAGGGGAGTCAGTCCTCGTCTCGAATGCGAGCATGCACTTGCGCTTTCCTCCAGAGCGGTAGCAGCAGTGTCACGCAGTCCGCCGCGTGGATCAAAGGATCTATGGTTTTCCCTCGAGTCTTTCCCACGAGGCTTTCCCACGAGGCTTTCCCACAGGGCTGTCCCACGTGCACACGTGGTGGGAGTCGATCCTCGGCTTGAACGTCAAGGCAGTGCAGGGAAAACAGGTTCCTCTGGAATGGACTAACACATCTGGGGGACTCTTGGAATGGTGGCATGACCCTGGAGTTCCTCTCGCCTTTCCTGTGGAGAGCGCCTCCTCTTGAGATGCGACGGGAACGCCGGGAATTCTTTCCCTACGAAACAGGGAATGGATCCCTCATCTCGAGCTAGGAAGCGGTAACTGGGCTCCCCTGGATGTGTGCGGGACACCACGTGCTTCCTCTCGAGTGCAGACGGGTATGTCGGGGAACTTCTTGAGTTGCAGCAAGGGTGTGAAGGACCCTTTGGAAGTTCCAGTGGTTAGATGTAATTGGCCTCGAGAAGCCTCAGCGGAAATGGGCCTCATCTCGCCTGGAGGGCAAAACCTCCTGGATTTTCTCGAGTTGCGGCAGGTGCTCTCGACTTACGACGGGGACCTCAGGGACCCGCTCTGGTGGCCTCAGGAAAGGCCAGTCCCCATGCGAGTTCCTCGGGGGCCTCTCGGGATTCCTCTCCCGTCGATGCTGGGGCCTAAGACCTTGTGTGGATTCAGGGCCGGAACCTGAGGATTCCTCTCCAGTGCTGACATGGATCTTGGGGTACTTCTGGAGTCTCCCCAGGGGAGTAACTCCTCGTCTCGAATGCGGGCATGCACTTGCGCTTTCCTGCAGAGCGGTAGCAGCAGTGTCATGCAGTCCGCCGCGTGGATCAAAGGATCTATGGTTTTCCCTCGAGTCTTTCCCACGAGGCTTTCCCACGAGGCTTTCCCACAGGGCTGTCCCACGTGCACACGTGGTGGGAGTCGATCTTCGGCTTGAATGTCAAGGCAGTGCAGGGAAAACAGGTTCCTCTGGAATGGACTGACACATCTGGGGGACTCTTGGAATGGTGGCACGACCCTGGAGTTCCTCTCGCCTTTCCTGTGGAGAGCGCCTCCTCTTGAGATGCGACGGGAACGCCGGGAATTCTTTCCCTAAGAAACAGGGAAAGGATCCCTCATCTCGAGCTAGGAGGCAGAAACGGGGCTCCCCTGGAGGTGTGCGGGACCCCACGTGCTGCCTCTCGAGTGGAGACGGGTATGTCGGGGAACTTCTTGAGTTGCAGCAAGGGTGTGAAGGACCCTTTGGAAGTTCCAGTGGTTAGATGTGATTGGCCTCGAGAAGCCTCAGCGGAAATGGGCCTCATCTCGCCTGGAGGGCAAAACCTCCTGGATTTTCTCGAGTTGCGGCAGGTGCTCTCGACTTACGACGGGGACCTCAGGGACCCGCTCTGGTGGCCTCAGGAAAGGCCAGTCCCCATGCGAGTTCCTCGGGGGCCTCTCGGGATTCCTCTCCTGTCGATGCCGGGGCCTAAGACCTTGTGTGGAGTCGGGGCCGGAACCTGAGGATTCCTCTCCAGTGCTGACATGGATCTTGGGGTACTTCTGGAGTCTCCCCAGGGGAGTCAGTCCTCGTCTCGAATGCGGGCATGCATTTGCGCTTTCCTCCAGAGCGGTAGCAGCAGTGTCATGCAGTCCGCCGCGTGGATCAAAGGATCTATGGTTTTCCCTGGAGTCTTTCCCACGAGGCTTTCCCACGAGGCTTTCCCACAGGGCTGTCCCACGTGCACACGTGGTGGGAGTCGATCCTCGGCTTGAACGTCAAGGCAGTGCAGGGAAAACAGGTTCCTCTGGAATGGACTGACACATCTGGGGGACTCTTGGAATGGTGGCACGACCCTGGAGTTCCTCTCGCCTTTCCTGTGGAGAGCGCCTCTTCTTGAGATGCGACGGGAACGCCGGGAATTCTTTCCCTACGAAACAGGGAAAGGATCCCTCATCTCGAGCTAGGAGGCGGAAACGGGGCTCCCCTGGATGTGTGCGGGACACCACGTGCTTCCTCTCGAGTGCAGACGGGTATGTCGGGGAACTTCTTGAGTTGCAGCAAGGGTGTGAAGGACCCTTTGGAAGTTCCAGTGGTTAGATGTGATTGGCCTCGAGAAGCCTCAGCGGAAATGGGCCTCATCTCGCCTGGAGGGCAAAACCTCCTGGATTTTCTCGAGTTGCGGCAGGTGCTCTCCACTTACGACGGGGACCTCAGGGACCCGCTCTGTTGGCCTTAGGACAGGCCAGTCCCCATGCGAGTTCATCGGGGGCCTCTCGGGATTCCTCTCCCGTCGATGCCGGGGCCTAAGACCTTGTGTGGAGTCGGGGCCGGAACCTGAGGATTCCTCTCCAGTGCTGACATGGATCTTGGGGTACTTCTGGAGTCTCCCCAGGGGAGTCAGTCCTCGTCTCGAATGCGAGCATGCACTTGCGCTTTCCTCCAGAGCGGTAGCAGCAGTGTCACGCAGTCCGCCGCGTGGATCAAAGGATCTATGGTTTTCCCTCGAGTCTTTCCCACGAGGCTTTCCCACGAGGCTTTCCCACAGGGCTGTCCCACGTGCACACGTGGTGGGAGTCGATCCTCGGCTTGAACGTCAAGGCAGTGCAGGGAAAACAGGTTCCTCTGGAATGGACTAACACATCTGGGGGACTCTTGGAATGGTGGCATGACCCTGGAGTTCCTCTCGCCTTTCCTGTGGAGAGCGCCTCCTCTTGAGATGCGACGGGAACGCCGGGAATTCTTTCCCTACGAAACAGGGAAAGGATCCCTCATCTCGAGCTAGGAAGCGGTAACTGGGCTCCCCTGGATGTGTGCGGGACACCACGTGCTTCCTCTCGAGTGCAGACGGGTATGTCGGGGAACTTCTTGAGTTGCAGCAAGGGTGTGAAGGACCCTTTGGAAGTTCCAGTGGTTAGATGTAATTGGCCTCGAGAAGCCTCAGCGGAAATGGGCCTCATCTCGCCTGGAGGGCAAAACCTCCTGGATTTTCTCGAGTTGCGGCAGGTGCTCTCCACTTACGACGGGGACCTCAGGGACCCGCTCTGTTGGCCTTAGGACAGGCCAGTCCCCATGCGAGTTCATCGGGGGCCTCTCGGGATTCCTCTCCCGTCGATGCCGGGGCCTAAGACCTTGTGTGGATTCGGGGCCGGAACCTGAGGATTCCACTCCAGTGCTGACATGGATCTTGGGGTACTTCTGGAGTCTCCCCAGGGGAGTCACTCCTCGTCTCGAATGCGGGCATGCACTTGCGCTTTCCTGCAGAGCGGTAGCAGCAGTGTCATGCAGTCCGCCGCGTGGATCAAAGGATCTATGGTTTTCCCTCGAGTCTTTCCCACGAGGCTTTCCCACGAGGCTTTCCCACAGGGCTGTCCCACGTGCACACGTGGTGGGAGTCGATCTTCGGCTTGAATGTCAAGGCAGTGCAGGGAAAACAGGTTCCTCTGGAATGGACTGACACATCTGGGGGACTCTTGGAATGGTGGCACGACCCTGGAGTTCCTCTCGCCTTTCCTGTGGAGAGCGCCTCCTCTTGAGATGCGACGGGAACGCCGGGAATTCTTTCCCTAAGAAACAGGGAAAGGATCCCTCATCTCGAGCTAGGAGGCAGAAACGGGGCTCCCCTGGAGGTGTGCGGGACCCCACGTGCTGCCTCTCGAGTGGAGACGGGTATGTCGGGGAACTTCTTGAGTTGCAGCAAGGGTGTGAAGGACCCTTTGGAAGTTCCAGTGGTTAGATGTGATTGGCCTCGAGAAGCCTCAGCGGAAATGGGCCTCATTTCGCCTGGAGGGCAAAACCTCCTGGATTTTCTCGAGTTGCGGCAGGTGCTCTCGACTTACGACGGGGACCTCAGGGACCCGCTCTGGTGGCCTCAGGACAGGCCAGTCCCCATGCGAGTTCATCAGCGGCCTCTCGGGATTCCTCTCCCGTCGATGCCGGGGCCTAAGACCTTGTGTGGAGTCGGGGCCGGAACCTGAGGATTCCTCTCCAGTGCTGACATGGATCTTGGGGTACTTCTGAAGTCTCCCCAGGGGAGTCAGTCCTCGTCTCGAATGCGGGCATGCACTTGCGCTTTCCTCCAGAGCGGTAGCAGCAGTGTCACGCAGTCCGCCGCGTGGATCAAAGGATCTATGGTTTTCCCTCGAGTCTTTCCCATGAGGCTTTCCCACGAGGCTTTCCCACAGGGCTGTCCCACGTGCACACGTGGTGGGAGTCGATCCTCGGCTCGAACGTCAAGGCAGTGCAGGGAAAACAGGTTCCTCTGGAATGGACTGACACATCTGGGTGACTCTTGGAATGGTGGCACGACCCTGGAGTTCCTCTCGCCTTTCCTGTGGAGAGCGCCTCCTCTTGAGATGCGACGGGAACGCCGGGAATTCTTTCCCTAAGAAACAGGGAAAGGATCCCTCAACTCGAGCTAGGAGGCGGAAACGGGGCTCCCCTGGATATGTGCGGGACACCACATGCTTCCTCTCGAGTGGAGACGGGTATGTCGGGGAACTTCTTGAGTTGCAGCAAGGGTGTGAAGGACCCTTTGGAAGTTCCAGTGGTTAGACGTGATTGGCCTCGAGAAGCCTCAGCGGAAATGGGCCTCATCTTGCCTGGAGGGCAAAACCTCCTGGATTTTCTCGAGTTGCGGCAGGTGCTCTCGACTTACGACGGGGACCTCAGGGACCCGCTCTGGTGGCCTCAGGAAAGGCCAGTCCCCATGCGAGTTCCTCGGGGGCGTCTCGGGATTCCTCTCCCGTCGATGCCGGGGCCTAAGACCTTGTGTGGAGTCGGGGCCGGAACCTGAGGATTCCTCTCCAGTGCTGACATGGATCTTGGGGTACTTCTGGAGTCTCCCCAGGGGAGTCAGTCCTCGTCTCGAATGCGAGCATGCACTTGCGCTTTCCTCCAGAGCGGTAGCAGCAGTGTCACGCAGTCCGCCGCGTGGATCAAAGGATCTATGGTTTTCCCTCGAGTCTTTCCCACGAGGCTTTCCCACGAGGCTTTCCCACAGGGCTGTCCCACGTGCACACGAGGTGGGAGTCGATCCTCGGCTTGAACGTCAATACAGTGCAGGGAAAACAGGTTCCTCTGGAATGGACTGACACATCTGGGGGACTCTTGGAATGGTGGCACGACCCTGGAGTTCCTCTCGCCTTTCCTGTGGAGAGCGCCTCCTCTTGAGATGCGACGGGAACGCCGGGAATTCTTTCCCTACGAAACAGGGAAAGGATCCCTCATCTCGAGCTAGGAGGCGGAATCGGGGCTCCCCTGGATGTGTGCGGGACACGACGTGCTTCCTCTCGAGTGGAGACGGGTATGTCGGGGAACTTCTTGAGTTGCAGCAAGGGTGTGAAGGACCCTTTGGAAGTTCCAGTGGTTAGAAGTGATTGGCCTCGAGAAGCCTAAGCGGAAATGGGCCTCATCTCGCCTGGAGGGCAAAACCTCCTGGATTTTCTCGAGTTGCGGCAGGTGCTCTCGACTTACGACGGGGACCTCAGGGACCCGCTCTGGTGGCCTCAGGAAAGGCCAGTCCCCATGCGAGTTCCTCGGGGGCCTCTCGGGATTCCTCTCCTGTCGATGCCGGGGCCTAAGACCTTGTGTGGAGTCGGGGCCGGAACCTGAGGATTCCTCTCCAGTGCTGACATGGATCTTGGGGTACTTCTGGAGTCTCCCCAGGGGAGTCAGTCCTCGTCTCGAATGCGGGCATGCATTTGCACTTTCCTCCAGAGCGGTAGCAGCAGTGTCATGCAGTCCGCCGCGTGGATCAAAGGATCTATGGTTTTCCCTCGAGTCTTTCCCACGAGGCTTTCCCACGAGGCTTTCCCACAGGGCTGTCCCACGTGCACACGTGGTGGGAGTCGATCCTCGGCTTGAACTTCAAGGCAGTGCAGGGAAAACAGGTTCCTCTGGAATGGACTGACACATCTGGGGGACTCTTGGAATGGTGGCACGACCCTGGAGTTCCTCTCGCCTTTCCTTTGGAGAGCGCCTCCTCTTGAGATGCGACGGGAACGCCGGGAATTCTTTCCCTACGAAACAGGGAAAGGATCCCTCATCTCGAGCTAGGAGGTGGAAACGGGGCTCCCCTGGATGTGTGCGGGACACCACGTGCTTCCTCTCGAGTGCAGACGGGTATGTCGGGGAACTTCTTGAGTTGCAGCAAGGGTGTGAAGGACCCTTTGGAAGTTCCAGTGGTTAGATGTGATTGGCCTCGAGAAGCCTCAGCGGAAATGGGCCTCATCTCGCCTGGAGGGCAAAACCTCCTGGATTTTCTCGAGTTGCGGCAGGTGCTCTCGACTTACGACGGGGACCTCAGGGACCCGCTCTGGTGGCCTCAGGACAGGCCAGTCCCCATGCGAGTTCATCAGGGGCCTCTCTGGATTCCTCTCCCGTCGATGCCGGGGCCTAAGACCTTGTGTGGAGTCGGGGCCGGAACCTGAGGATTCCTCTCCAGTGCTGACATGGATCTTGGGGTACTTCTGAAGTCTCCCCAGGGGAGTCAGTCCTCGTCTCGAATGCGGGCATGCACTTGCGCTTTCCTCCAGAGCGGTAGCAGCAGTGTCACGCAGTCCGCCGCGTGGATCAAAGGATCTATGGTTTTCCCTCGAGTCTTTCCCATGAGGCTTTCCCACGAGGCTTTCCCACAGGGCTGTCCCACGTGCACACGTGGTGGGAGTCGATCCTCGGCTCGAACGTCAAGGCAGTGCAGGGAAAACAGGTTCCTCTGGAATGGACTGACACATCTGGGTGACTCTTGGAATGGTGGCACGACCCTGGAGTTCCTCTCGCCTTTCCTGTGGAGAGCGCCTCCTCTTGAGATGCGACGGGAACGCCGGGAATTCTTTCCCTAAGAAACAGGGAAAGGATCCCTCAACTCGAGCTAGGAGGCGGAAACGGGGCTCCCCTGGATATGTGCGGGACACCACATGCTTCCTCTCGAGTGGAGACGGGTATGTCGGGGAACTTCTTGAGTTGCAGCAAGGGTGTGAAGGACCCTTTGGAAGTTCCAGTGGTTAGACGTGATTGGCCTCGAGAAGCCTCAGCGGAAATGGGCCTCATCTCGCCTGGAGGGCAAAACCTCCTGGATTTTCTCGAGTTGCGGCAGGTGCTCTCGACTTACGACGGGGACCCCAGGGACCCGCTCTGGTGGCCTCAAGACAGGCCAGTCCCCATGCGAGTTCATCGGGGGCCTCTCGGGATTCCTCTCCCGTCGATGCCGGGGCCTAAGACCTTGTGTGGAGTCGGGGCCGGAACCTGAGGATTCCTCTCCAGTGCTGACATGGATCTTGGGGTACTTCTGGAGTCTCCCCAGGGGAGTCAGTCCTCGTCTCGAATGCGAGCATGCACTTGCGCTTTCCTCCAGAGCGGTAGCAGCAGTGTCACGCAGTCCGCCGCGTGGATCAAAGGATCTATGGTTTTCCCTCGAGTCTTTCCCACGAGGCTTTCCCACGAGGCTTTCCCACAGGGCTGTCCCACGTGCACACGAGGTGGGAGTCGATCCTCGGCTTGAACGTCAAGGCAGTGCAGGGAAAACAGGTTCCTCTGGAATGGACTGACACATCTGGGGGACTCTTGGAATGGTGGCACGACCCTGGAGTTCCTCTCGCCTTTCCTGTGGAGAGCGCCTCCTCTTGAGATGCGACGGGAATGCCGGGAATTCTTTCCCTACGAAACAGGGAAAGGATCCCTCATCTCGAGCTAGGAGGCGGAAACGGGGCTCCCCTGGATGTGTGCGGGACACGACGTGCTTCCTCTCGAGTGGAGACGGGTATGTCGGGGAACTTCTTGAGTTGCAGCAAGGGTGTGAAGGACCCTTTGGAAGTTCCAGTGGTTAGAAGTGATTGGCCTCGAGAAGCCTAAGCGGAAATGGGCCTCATCACGCCTGGAGGGCAAAACCTCCTGGATTTTCTCGAGTTGCGGCAGGTGCTCTCGACTTACGACGGGGACCTCAGGGACCCGCTCTGGTGGCCTCAGGACAGGCCAGTCCCCATGCGAGTTAATCGGGGGCCTCTCGGAATTCCTCTCCCGTCGATGCCGGGGCCTAAGACCTTGTGTGGAGTAGGGGCCGGAACCTGAGGATTCCTCTCCAGTGCTGACATGGATCTTGGGGTACTTCTGGAGTCTCCCCAGGGGAGTCAGTCCTCGTCTCGAATGCGAGCTTGCACTTGCGCTTTCCTCCAGAGCGGTAGCAGCAGTGTCACGCAGTCCGCCGCGTGGATCAAAGGATCTATGGTTTTCCCTCGAGTCTTTCCCACGAGGCTTTCCCACGAGGCTTTCCCACAGGGCTGTCCCACGTGCACACGTGGTGGGAGTCGATCCTCGGCTTGAACGTCAAGGCAGTGCAGGGAAAACAGGTTCCTCTGGAATGGACTGACACATCTGGGGGACTCTTGGAATGGTGGCATGACCCTGGAGTTCCTCTCGCCTTTCCTGTGGAGAGCACCTCCTCTTGAGATGCGACGGGAACGCCGGGAGTTCTTTCCCTACGAAACAGGGAAAGGATCCCTCATCTCGAGCTAGGAGGCGGAAACGGGGCTCCCCTGGATGTGTGCGGGACCCCACGTGCTTCCTCTCGAGTGGAGACGGGTATGTCGGGGAACTTCTTGAGTTGCAGCAAGGGTGTGAAGGACCCTTTGGAAGTTCCAGTGGTTAGATGTGATTGGCCTCGAGAAGCCTCAGCGGAAATGGGCCTCATCTCGCCTGGAGGGCAAAACCTCCTGGATTTTCTCGAGTTGCGGCAGGTGCTCTCGACTTACGACGGGGACCTCAGGGACCCGCTCTGGTGGCCTCAGGACAGGCCAGTTCCCATGCGAGTTCATCGGGGGCCTCTCGGGATTCCTCTCCCGTCGATGCCGGGGCCTAAGACCTTGTGTGGAGTCGGGGCCGGAACCTGAGGATTCCTCTCCAGTGCTGACATGGATCTTGGGGTACTTCTGGAGTCTCCCCAGGGGAGTCAGTCCTCAACTCGAATGCGGGCATGCACTTGCGCTTTCCTCCACAGCGGTAGCAGCAGTGTCACGCAGTCCGCCGCGTGGATCAAAGGATCTATGGTTTTCCCTCGAGTCTTTCCCACGAGGCTTTCCCACGAGGCTTTCCCACAGGGCTGTCCCACGTGCACACGTGGTGGGAGTCGATCCTCGGCTTGAACGTCAAGGCAGTGCAGGGAAAACAGGTTCCTCTGGAATGGACTGACACATCTGGGGGACTCTTGGAATGGTGTCACGTCCCTGGAGTTCCTCTCGCCTTTCCTGTGGAGAGCGCCTCCTCTTGAGATGCGACGGGAAAGCCGGGAATTCTTTCCCTACGAAACAGGGAAAGGATCCCTCATCTCGAGCTAGGAGGCGGAAACGGGGCTCCCCTGGATGTGTGCGGGACCCCACGTGCTTCCTCTCGAGTGCAGACGGGTATGTCGGGGAACTTCTTGAGTTGCAGCAATGCTGTGAAGGACCCTTTGGAAGTTCCAGTGGTTAGATGTGATTGGCCTCGAGAAGCCTCAGCGGAAATGGGCCTCATCTCGCCTGGAGGGCAAAACCTCCTGGATTTTCTCGAGTTGCGGCAGGTGCTCTCGACTTACGACGGGGACCTCAGGGACCCGCTCTGGTGGCCTCAGGAAAGGCCAGTCCCCATGCGAGTTCCTTGGGGGCCTCTCGGGATTCCTCTCCCGTCGATGCCGGGGCCTAAGACCTTGTGTGGAGTCGGGGCCGGAACCTGAGGATTCCTCTCCAGTGCTGACATGTATCTTGGGGTACTTCTGGAGTCTCCCCAGGGGAGTCAGTCCTCATCTCGAATGCGGGCATGCACTTGCGCTTTCCTCCAGAGCGGTAGCAGCAGTGTCACACAGTCCGCCGCGTGGATCAAAGGATCTATGGTTTTCCCTCGAGTCTTTCCCACGAGGCTTTCCAACGAGGCTTTCCCACAGGGCTGTCCCACGTGCACACGTGGTGGGAGTCGATCCTCGGCTTGAACGTCAAGGCAGTGCAGGGAAAACAGGTTCCTCTGGAATGGACTAACACATCTGGGGGACTCTTGGAATGGTGGCACGACCCTGGAGTTCCTCTCGCCTTTCCTGTGGAGAGCGCCTCCTCTTGAGATGCGACGGGAACGCCGGTTATTCTTTCCCTACGAAACAGGGAAAGGATCCCTCATCTCGAGCTAGGAGGCGCAAACGGGGCTCCCCTGGATGTGTTCGGGACTTCACGTGCTGCCTCTCGAGTGCAGACGGGTATGTCGGGGAACTTCTTGAGTTGCAGCAAGGGTGTGAAGGACCCTTTGGAAGTTCCAGTGGTTAAATGTGATTGGCCTCGAGAAGCCTCAGCGGAAATGGGCCTCATCTCGCCTGGAGGGCAAAACCTCCTGGATTTTCTCGAGTTGCGGCAGGTGCTCTCGACTTACGACGGGGACCTCAGGGAACCGCCCTGGTGGCCTCAGGAAAGGCCAGTCCCCATGCGAGTTCCTCGGAGGCCTCTCGGGATTCCTCTCCCGTCGATGCCGGGGCCTAAGACCTTGTGTGGAGTCGGGGCCGGAACCTGAGGATTCCTCTCCAGTGCTGACATGGATCTTGGGGTACTTCTGGAGTCTCCCCAGGGGAGTCAGTCCTCGTCTCGAATGCGGGCATGCACTTGCGCTTTCCTCCAGAGCGGTAGCAGCAGTGTCACGCAGTCCGCCGCGTGCATCAAAGGATCTATGGTTTTCACTCGAGTCTTTCCCACGAGGCTTTCCCACGAGGCTTTCCCACAGGGCTGTCCCACGTGCACACGTGGTGGGAGTCGATCCTCGGCTTGAACGTCAAGGCAGTGGAGGGAAAACAGGTTCCTCTGGAATGGACTGACACATCTGGGGGACTCTTGGAATGGTGGCATGACCTGGAGTTCCTCTCGCCTTTCCTGTGGAGAGCGCCTCCTCTTGAGATGCGACGGGAACGCCGGGAATTCTTTCCTTACGAAACAGGGAAAGGATCCCTCATCTCGAGCTTGGAGGCGGAAATGGGGCTCCCCTGGATGTGTGCGGGACACCACGTGCTTCCTCTCGAGTGCAGACGGGTATGTCGGGGAACTTCTTGAGTTGCAGCAAGGGTGTGAAGGACCCTTTGGAAGTTCCAGTGGTTAGATGTGATTGGCCTCGAGAAGCCTCAGCGGAAATGGGCCTCATCTCGCCTGGAGGGCAAAACCTCCTGGATTTTCTCGAATTGTTGCAGGTGCTCTCGACTTATGACGGGGACCTCAGGGACCCGCTCTGGTGGCCTCAGGAAAGGCCAGTCCCCATGCGAGTTCCTCGGGGGCCTCTCGGGATTCCTCTCCCGTCGATGCCGGGGCCTAAGACCTTGTGTGGAGTCGGGGCAGGAACCTGAGGATTCCTCTCCAGTGCTGACATGGATCTTGGGGTACTTCTGGAGTCTCCCCAGGGGAGTCAGTCCTCGTCTCGAATGCGGGCATGCACTTGCGCTTTCCTCCAGAGCGGTAGCAGCAGTGTCACGCAGTCCGCCGCGTGGATCAAAGGATCTATGGTTTTCCCTCGAGTCTTTCCCACGAGGCTTTCCCACGAGGCTTTCCCACAGTGCTGTCCCACGTGCACACGTGGTGGGAGTGGATCCTCGGCTTGAACGTCAAGGCAGTGCAGGGAAAACAGGTTCCTCTGGAATGGACTGACACATCTGGGGGACTCTTGGAATGGTGGCACGACCCTGGAGTTCCTCTCGCCTTTCCTGTGTAGAGCGCCTCCTCTTGAGATGCGACGGGAACGCCGGGAATTCTTTCCCTACGAAACAGGGAAAGGATCCCTCATCTCGAGCTAGGAGGCGGAAACGGGGCTCCCCTGGATGTGTGCGGGACCCTCGTGCTTCCTCTCGAGTGGAGACGGGTATGTCGGGGAACTTCTTGAGTTGCAGCAAGGGTGTGAAGGACCCTTTGGAATTTCCAGTGGTTAGACGTGATTAGCCTCGAGAAGCCTCAGCGGAAATGGGCCTCATCTCGCCTGGAGGGCAAAACCTCCTGGATTTTCTCGAGTTGCGGCAGGTGCTCTCGACTTACGACGGGGACCTCACGGACCCTCTCTGGTGGCCTCAGGAAAGGCCAGTCCCCAAGCGAGTTCCTCGGGGGCCTCTCGGGATTCCTCTCCCGTCGATGCCGGGGCCTAAGACCTTGTGTGAAGTCGGGGCCGGAACCTGAGGAGTCCTCTCCAGTGCTGACATGGATCTTGGGGTACTTCTGGAGTCTTCCTAGGGGAGTCAGTCCTCGTCTCGAATGCGGGCATGCACTTGTGCTTTCCCCCAGAGCGGTAGCAGCAGTGTCACGCAGTGCGCCGCGTGGATCAAAGGATCTATGGTTTTCCCTCGTGTCTTTCCCACGAGGATTTCCCCCGAGTCTTTCCCAAAGGGCTGTCCCACGTGCACACGTGGTGGGAGTGGATCCTCGGCTTGAACGTCAAGGCAGTGCAGGGAAAACAGGTTCCTCTGGAATGGACTGACACATCTGGGGGACTCTTGGAATGGTGGCACGACCCTGGAGTTCCTCTCGCCTTTCCTGTGGAGAGCGCCTCCTCTTGAGATGCGACGGGAACGCCGGGAATTCTTTCCCTACGAAACAGGGAAAGGATCCCTCATCTCGAGCTAGGAGGCGGAAACGGGGCTCCCCTGGATGTGTGCGGGACCCCACGTGCTTCCTCTCGAGTGGAGACGGGTATGTCGGGGAACTTCTTGAGTTGCAGCAATGGTGTGAAGGACCCTTTGCAAGTTCCAGTGGTTAGACGTGATTGGCCTCGAGAAGCCTCAGCGGAAATGTGCCTCATCTCGCCTGGAGGGCAAAACCTCCTGGATTTTCTCGAGTTGCGGCAGGTGCTCTCGACTTACGACGGGGACCTCAGGGACCCGCTCTGGTGGCCTCAGGAAAGGCCAGTCCCCATGCGAGTTCCTCGGGGGCCTCTCGCGATTCCTCTCCCGTCGATGCCGGGGCCTTAGACCTTGTGTGGAATCGGGGCCGGAACCTGAGGATTCCTCTCCAGTGCTGACATGGATCTTGGGGTACTTCTGGAGTCTCCCCAGGGGAGTCAGTCCTCGTCTCGAATGCGGGCATGCACTTGCGCTTTCCTCCAGAGCGGTAGCAGAAGTGTCACGCAGTCCGCCGCGTGGATCAAAGGATCTATGGTTTTCCCTCGAGTCTTTCCCCCGAGGTTTTCCCACGAGGCTTTCCCACAGGGCTGTCCCACGTGCACACGTGGTGGGAGTCGATCCTCGGCTTGAACGTCAAGGCAGTGCAGGGAAAACAGGTTCCTCTGGAATGAACTGACACATCTGGGGGACTCTTGGAATGGTGTCACGACCCTGGAGTTCCTCTCGCCTTTCCTGTGGAGAGCGCCTCCTCTTGAGATGCGACGGGAACGCCGGGAATTCTTTCCCTACGAAACAGGGAAAGGATCCCTCATCTCGAGCTAGGAGGCGGAAACGGGGCTCCCCTGGATGTGTGCGGGACCCCACGTGCTTCCTCTCGAGTGGAGACGGGTATGTCGGGGAACTTCTTGAGTTGCAGCAATGGTGTGAAGGACCCTTTGGAAGTTCCAGTGGTTAGATGTGATTGGCCTCGAGAAGCCTCAGCGGAAATGGGCCTCATCTCGCCTGGAGGGCAAAACCTCCTGGATTATCTCGAGTTGCGGCAGGTGCTCTCGACTTACGACGGGGACCTCAGGGACCCGCTCTGGTGGCCTCAGGAAAGGCCAGTCCCCATGCGAGTTCCTCGGGGGCCTCTCGGGATTCCTCTCCCGTCGATGCCGGGGCCTAAGACCTTGTGTGGAGTCGGGGCCGGAAACTGAGGATTCCTCTCCAGTGCTGACATGGATCTTGGGGTACTTCTGGAGTCTCCCCAGGGGAGTCAGTCCTCGTCTCGAATGCGGGCATGCACTTGCGCTTTCCTCCAGAGCGGTAGCAGCAGTGTCACGCATTCCGCCGCGTGGATCAAAGGATCTATGGTTTTCCCTCGAGTCTTTCCCACGAGGCTTTCCCACAGGGCTGTCCCACGTGCACACGTGGTGGGAGTCGATCCTCGGCTTGAACGTCAAGGCAGTGCAGGGAAAACAGGTTCCTCTGGAATGGACTGACACATCTGGGGGACTCTTGGAATGGTGGCACGACCCTAGAGTTCCTCTCGCCTTTCCTGTGGAGAGCGCCTCCTCTTGAGATGTGACGGGAACGCCGGGAATTCTTTCCCTACGAAACAGGGAAAGGATCCCTCACCTCGAGCTAGGGGGCGGAAACGGGGCTCCCCTGGATGTGTGCAGGACCCTCGTGCTTCCTCTCGAGTGGAGACGGGTATGTCGGGGAACTTCTTGAGTTGCAGCAAGGGTGTGATGGACCCTTTGGATGTTCCAGTGGTTAGACGTGATTAGCCTCGAGAAGCCTCAGCGGAAATGGGCCTCATCTCGCCTGGAGGGCAAAACCTCCTGGATTTTTTCGAGTTGCGGCAGGTGCTCTCGACTTACGACGGGGACCTCAGGGACCCGCTCTGGTGGCCTCAGGAAAGGCCAGTCCCCATGCGAGTTCCACGGGGGCCTCTCGGGATTCCTCTCCCGTCGATGCCGGGGCCTAAGACCTTGTGTGGAGTCGGGGCCGGAACCTGAGGATTCCTCTCCAGTGCTGACATGGATCTTGGGGTACTTCTGGAGTCTCCCCAGGGGAGTCAGTCCTCGTCTCGAATGCGGGCATGCACTTGCGCTTTCCTCCACAGCGGTAGCAGCAGTGTCATGCA
Source organism: Ovis canadensis (assembly GCF_042477335.2). Lineage (NCBI taxonomy): Eukaryota > Metazoa > Chordata > Mammalia > Artiodactyla > Bovidae > Ovis > Ovis canadensis. The sequence goes on from NC_091262.1 coordinate 11,494,748, forward strand.
GTCCACCGCGTGGATCAAAGGATCTATGGTTTTCCCTCGAGTCTTTCCCACGAGGCTTTCCCACGACGCTTTCCCACAGGGCTGTCCCACGTGCACACGTGGTGGGAGTCGATCCTCGGCTTGAACGTCAAGGCAGTGCAGGGAAAACAGGTTCCTCTGGAATGGACTGACACATCTGGGGGACTCTTGGAATGGTGGCATGACCCTGGAGTTCCTCTCGCCTTTCCTGTGGAGAGCGCCTCCTCTTGAGATGCGACGGGAACGCCGGGAATTCTTTCCCTACGAAACAGGGAAAGGATCCCTCATCTCGAGCTAGGAGGCGGAAACGGGGCTCCCCTGGATGTGTGCGGGACCCCACGTGCTTCCTCTCGAGTGGAGACGGGTATGTCGGGGAACTTCTTGAGTTGCAGCAAGGGTGTGAAGGACCCTTTGGAAGTACCAGTGGTTAGATGTGATTGGCCTCGAGAAGCCTCAGTGGAAATGGGCCTCATCTCGCCTGGAGGGCAAAACCTCCTGGATTTTCTCGAGTTGCGGCAGGTGCTCTCGACTTACGACGGGGACGTCAGGGACCCGCTCTGGTGGCCTCAGGAAAGGCCAGTCCCCATGCGAGTTCCTCGGGGGCCTCTCGGGATTCCTCTCCCGTCGATTCCGGGGCCTAAGACCTTGTGTGGAGTCGGGGCCGGAACCTGAGGATTCCTCTCCAGTGCTGATATGGATCTTGGGGTACTTCTGGAGTCTCCCCAGGGGAGTCAGTCCTCGTCTCGAATGCGGGCATGCACTTGCGCTTTCCTCCAGAGCGGTAGCAGCAGTGTCACGCAGTCCGCCGCGTGGATCAAAGGATCTCTGGTTTTCCCTCGAGTCTTTCCCACGAGGCTTTCCCACGAGGCTTTCCCACAGGGCTGTCCCACGTGCACACGTGGTGGGAGTCGATCCTCGGCTTGAACGTCAAGGCAGTGCAGGGAAAACAGGTTCCTCTGGAATGGACTGACACATCTGGGGGACTCTTGGAATGGTGGCACGACCCTGGAGTTCCTCTCGCCTTTCCTGTGGAGAGCGCCTCCTCTTGAGATGCGACGGGAACGCCGGGAATTCTTTCCCTACGAAACAGGGAAAGGATCCCTCATCTCGAGCTAGGAGGCGGAAACGGGGCTCCCCTGGATGTGTGCGGGACCCCACGTGCTTCCTCTCGAGTGCAGACGGGTATGTCGGGGAACTTCTTGAGTTGCAGCAATGGTGTGAAGGACCCTTTGGAAGTTCCAGTGGTTAGATGTGATTGGCCTCGAGAAGCCTCAGCGGAAATGGGCCTCATCTCGCCTGGAGGGCAATACCTCCTGGATTATCTCGAGTTGCGGCAGGTGCTCTCGACTTACGACGGGGACCTCAGGGACCCGCTCTGGTGGCCTCAGGAAAGGCCAGTCCCCATGCGAGTTCCTCGGGGGCCTCTCGGGATTCCTCTCCCGTCGATGCCGGGGCCTAAGACCTTGTGTGGAGTCGGGGCCGGAACCTGAGGATTCCTCTCCAGTGCTGACATGGATCTTGGGGTACTTCTGGAGTCTCCCCAGGGGAGTCAGTCCTCGTCTCGAATGCGGGCATGCACTTGCGCTTTCCTCCAGAGCGGTAGCAGCAGTGTCACGCAGTCCGCCGCGTGGATCAAAGGATCTATGGTTTTCCCTCGAGTCTTTCCCACGAGGCTTTCCCACGAGGCTTTCCCACAGGGCTGTCCCACGTGCACACGTGGTGGGAGTCGATCCTCGGCTTGAACGTCAAGGCAGTGCAGGGAAATCAGGTTCCTCTGGAATGGACTGACACATCTGGGGGACTCTTGGAATGGTGGCACGACCCTGGAGTTCCTCTCGCCTTTCCTGTGGAGAGCGCCTCCTCTTGAGATGCGACGGGAACGCCGGGAATTCTTTCCCTACGAAACAGGGAAAGGATCCCTCATCTCGAGCTAGGAGGCGGAAACGGGGCTCCCCTGGATGTGTGCGGGACACCACGTGCTTCCTCTCGAGTGGAGACGGGTATATCGGGGAACTTCTTGAGTTGCAGCAATGGTGTGAAGGACCCTTTGGAAGTTCCAGTGGTTAGATTTGATTGTCCTCGAGAAGCCTCAGCGGAAATGGGCCTCATCTCGCCTGGAGGGCAAAACCTCCTGGATTATCTCGAGTTGCGGCAGGTGCTCTCGACTTACGACGGGGACCTCAGGGACCCGCTCTGGTGGCCTCAGGAAAGGCCAGTCCCCATGCGAGTTCCTCGGGGGCCTCTCGGGATTCCTCTCCCGTCCATGCCGGGGCCTAAGACCTTGTGTGGAGCCGGGGCCGGAACCTGAGGATTCCTCTCCAGTGCTGACATGGATCTTGGGGTACTTCTGGAGTCTCCCCAGGGGAGTCAGTCCTCGTCTCGAATGCGGGCATGCACTTGCGCTTTCCTCCAGAGCGGTAGCAGCAGTGTCACGCAGTCCGCCGCGTGGATCAAAGGATCTATGGTTTTCCCTCGAGTCTTTCCCACGAGGCTTTCCCACGAGGCTTTCCCACAGGGCTGTCCCACGTGCACACGTGGTGGGAGTCGATCCTCGGCTTGAACGTCAAGGCAGTGCAGGGAAAACAGGTTCCTCTGGAATGAACTGACACATCTGGGGGACTCTTGGAATGGTGTCACGACCCTGGAGTTCCTCTCTCCTTTCCTGTGGAGAGCGCCTCCTCTTGAGATGCGACGGGAACGCCGGGAATTCTTTCCCTACGAAACAGGGAAAGGATCCCTCATCTCGAGCTAGGAGGCGGAAACGGGGCTCCCCTGGATGTGTGCGGGACACCACGTGCTTCCTCTCGAGTGGAGACGGGTATGTCGGGGAACTTCTTGAGTTGCAGCAATGGTGTGAAGGACCCTTTGGAAGTTCCAGTGGTTAGATGTGATTGGCCTCGAGAAGCCTCAGCGGAAATGGGCCTCATCTCGACTGGAGGGCAAAACCTCCTGGATTATCTCGAGTTGCAGCAGGTGCTCTCGACTTACGACGGGGACCTCAGGGACCCGCTCTGGTGGCCTCAGGAAAGGCCAGTCCCCATGCGAGTTCCTCGGGGGCCTCTCGGGATTCCTCTCCCGTCGATGCCGGGGCCTAAGACCTTGTGTGGAGTCGGGGCCGGAAACTGAGGATTCCTCTCCAGTGCTGACATGGATCTTGGGGTACTTCTGGAGTCTCCCCAGGGGAGTCAGTCCTCGTCTCGAATGCGGGCATGCACTTGCGCTTTCCTCCAGAGCGGCAGCAGCAGTGTCACGCATTCCGCCGCGTGGATCAAAGGATCTATGGTTTTCCCTCGAGTCTTTCCCACGAGGCTTTCCCACAGGGCTGTCCCACGTGCACTCGTGGTGGGAGTCGATCCTCGGCTTGAACGTCAAGGCAGTGCAGGGAAAAAAGGTTCCTCTGGAATGGACTGACACATCTGGGGGACTCTTGGAATGGTGGCACGACCCTGGAGTTCCTCTCGCCTTTCCTGTGGAGAGCGCCTCCTCTTGAAATGTGACGGGAACGCCGGGAATTCTTTCCCTACGAAACAGGGAAAGGATCCCTCACCTCGAGCTAGGGGGCGGAAACGGGGCTCCCCTGGATGTGTGCGGGACCCTCGTGCTTCCTCTCGAGTGGAGACGGGTATGTCGGGGAACTTCTTGAGTTGCAGCAAGGGTGTGATGGACCCTTTGGATGTTCCAGTGGTTAGACGTGATTAGCCTCGAGAAGCCTCAGCGGAAATGGGCCTCATCTCGCCTGGAGGGCAAAACCTCCTGGATTTTTTCGAGTTGCGGCAGGTGCTCTCGACTTACGACGGGGACCTCAGGGACCCGCTCTGGTGGCCTCAGGAAAGGCCAGTCCCCATGCGAGTTCCACGGGGGCCTCTCGAGATTCCTCTCCCGTCGATGCCGGGGCCTAAGACCTTGTGTGGAGTCGGGGCCGGAACCTGAGGATTCCTCTCCAGTGCTGACATGGATCTTGGGGTACTTCTGGAGTCTCCCCAGGGGAGTCAGTCCTCGTCTCGAATGCGGGCATGCACTTGCGCTTTCCTCCTCAGCGGTAGCAGCAGTGTCATGCAGTCCACCGCGTGGATCAAAGGATCTATGGTTTTCCCTCGAGTCTTTCCCACGAGGCTTTCCCACGAGGCTTTCCCACAGGGCTGTCCCACGTGCACACGTGGTGGGAGTCGATCCTCGGCTTGAACGTCAAGGCAGTGCAGGGAAAACAGGTTCCTCTGGAATGGACTGACACATCTGGGGGACTCTTGGAATGGTGTCACGACCCTGGAGTTCCTCTCGCCTTTCCTGTGGAGAGCGCCTCCTCTTGAGATGCGACGGGAACGCCGGGAATTCTTTCCCTACGAAACAGGGAAAGGATCCCTCATCTCGAGCTAGGAGGCGGAAACGGGGCTCCCCTGGATGTGTGCGGGACCCCACGTGCTTCCTCTCGAGTGGAGACGGGTATGTCGGGGAACTTCTTGAGTTGCAGCAATGGTGTGAAGGAACCTTTGGAAGTTCCAGTGGTTAGATGTGATTGGCCTCGAGAAGCCTCAGCGGAAATGGGCCTCATCTCGCCTGGAGGGCAAAACCTCCTGGATTTTCTCGAGTTGTGGCAGGTGCTCTCGACTTAAGACGGGGACCTCAGGGACCCGCTCTGGTGGCCTCAGGAAAGGCCAGTCCCCATGCGAGTTCCTCGGGGGTGCCTCGGGATTCCTCTCCCGTCGATGCCGGGGCCTAAGACCTTGTGTGGAGTCGAGGCCGGAACCTGAGGATTCCTCTCCAGTGCTGACATGGATCTTGGGGTACTTCTGGAGTCTCCCCAGGGGAGTCAGTCCTCGTCTCTAATGCGGGCATGCACATGCGCTTTCCTCCAGAGCGGTAGCAGCAGTGTCACGCAGTCCGCCGCGTGGATCAAAGGATCTATGGTTTTCCCTCGAGTCTTTCCCACGAGGCTTTCCCACGAGGCTTTCCCACAGGGCTGTCCCACGTGCACACGTGGTGGGAGTCGATCCTCGGCTTGAACGTCAAGGCAGTGCAGGGAAAACAGGTTCCTCTGGAATGAACTGACACATCTGGGGGACTCTTGGAATGGTGGCACGACCCTGGAGTTCCTCTCGCCTTTCCTGTGGAGAGCGCCTCCTCTTGAGATGCGACGGGAACGCCGGGAATTCTTTCCCTACGAAACAGGGAAAGGATCCCTCATCTCGAGCTAGGAGGCGGAAACGGGGCTCCCCTGGATGTGTGCGGGACCCCACGTGCTTCCTCTCGAGTGGAGACGGGTATGTCGGGGAACTTCTTGAGTTGCAGCAATGGTGTGAAGGAACCTTTGGAAGTTCCAGTGGTTAGATGTGATTGGCCTCGAGAAGCCTCAGCGGAAATGGGCCTCATCTCGCCTGGAAGGCAAAACCTCCTGGATTTTCTCGAGTTGCGGCAGGTGCTCTCGACTTAAGACGGGGACCTCAGGGACCCGCTCTGGTGGCCTCAGGAAAGGCCAGTCCCCATGCGAGTTCCTCGGGGGTGCCTCGGGATTCCTCTCCCGTCGATGCCGGGGCCTAAGACCTTGTGTGGAGTCGAGGCCGGAACCTGAGGATTCCTCTCCAGTGCTGACATGGATCTTGGGGTACTTCTGGAGTCTCCCCAGGTGAGTCAGTCCTCGTCTCTAATGCGGGCATGCACTTGCGCTTTCCTCCAGAGCGGTAGCAGCAGTGTCACGCAGTCCGCCGCGTGGATCAAAGGATCTATGGTTTTCCCTCGAGTCTTTCCCACGAGGCTTTCCCACGAGGCATTCCCACAGGGCTGTCCCACGTGCACACGTGGTGGGAGTCGATCCTCGGCTTGAACGTCAAGGCAGTGCAGGGAAAACAGGTTTCTCTGGAATGGACTGACACCTCTGGGGGACTCTTGGAATGGTGTCACGACCCTGGAGTTCCTCTCGCCTTTCCTGTGGAGAGCGCCTCCTCTTGAGATGCGACGGGAACGCCGGGAATTCTTTCCCTACGAAACAGGGAAAGGATCCCTCATCTCGAGCTAGGAGGCGGAAACGGGGCTCCCCTGGATGTGTGCGGGACCCCACGTGCATCCTCTCGAGTGGAGACGGGTATGTCGGGGAACTTCTTGAGTTGCAGCAATGGTGTGAAGGACCCTTTGGAAGTTCCAGTGGTTAGATGTGATTGGCCTCGAGAAGCCTCAGCGGAAATGGGCCTCATCTCGCCTGGAGGGCAAAACCTCCTGGATTTTCTCGAGTTGCGGCAGGTGCTCTCGACTTACGACGGGGACCTCAGGGACCCGCTCTGGTGGCCTCAGGAAAGGCCAGTCCCCATGCGAGTTCCTCGGGGGCCTCTCGGGATTCCTCTCCCGTCGATGCCGGGGCCTAAGACCTTGTGTGGAGTCGGGGCCGGAACCTGAGGATTCCTCTCCAGTGCTGACATGGATCTTGGGGTACTTCTGGAGTCTCCCCAGGGGAGTCAGTCCTCGTCTCGAATGCGGGCATGCACTTGCGCTTTCCTCCAGAGCGGTAGCAGCAGTGTCACGCAGTCCGCCGCGTGGATCAAAGGATCTATGGTTTTCCCTCGAGTCTTTCCCAGGAGGCTTTCCCACGAGGCTTTCCCACAGGGCTGTCCCACGTGCACACGTGGTGGGAGTCGATCCTCGGCTTGAACGTCAAGGCAGTGCAGGGAAAACAGGTTCCTCTGGAATGGACTGACACATCTGGGGGACACTTGGAATGGTGGCATGACCCTGGAGTTCCTCTCGCCTTTCCTGTGGAGAGCGCCTCCTCTTGAGATGCGACGGGAACGCCGGGAATTCTTTCCCTACGAAACAGGGAAAGGATCCCTCATCTCGAGCTAGGAGGCGGAAACGGGTCTCCACTGGATGTGTGCGGGACACCACGTGCTTCCTCTCGAGTGCAGACGGGTATGTCGGGGAACTTCTTGAGTTGCAGCAAGGGTGTGAAGGACCCTTTGGAAGTTCCAGTGGTTAGATGTGATTGGCCTCTAGCAGCCTCAGCGGAAATGGGCCTCATCTCGCCTGCAGGTGAAAACCTCCTGGATTTTCTCGAGTTGCGGCAGGTGCTCTCGACTTACGACGGGGACCTCAGGGACGCGCTCTGGTGGCTTCAGGAAAGGCCAGTCCCCATGCGAGTTCCTCGGGGGCCTCTCGGGATTCCTCTCCCGTCGATGCCGGGGCCTAAGACCTTGTGTGGAGTCGGGGCCGGAACCTGAGGATTCCTCTCCAGTGCTGACATGGATCTTGGGGTACTTCTGGAGTCTCCCCAGGGGAGTCAGTCCTCGTCTCGATTGCGGGCATGCACTTGCGCTTTCCTCCAGAGCGGTAGCAGCAGTGTCACGCAGTCCGCCGCGTGGATCAAAGGATCTATGGTTTTCCCTCGAGTCTTTCCCACGAGGCTTTCCCACGAGGCTTTCCCACAGGGCTGTCCCACGTGCACACGTGGTGGGAGTCGATCCTCGGCTTGAACGTCAAGGCAGTGCAGGGAAAACAGGTTCCTCTGGAATGGACTGACACATCTGGGGGACTCTTGGAATGGTGGCACGACCCTGGAGTTCCTCTCGCCTTTCCTGTGGAGAAGGCCTCCTCTTGAGATGCGACGGGAACGCCGGGAATTCTTTCCCTACGAAACAGGGAAAGGATCCCTCATCTCGAGCTAGGAGGCGGAAACGGGGCTCCCCTGGATGTGTGCGGGACCCACATGCTTCCTCTCGATTGGAGACGGGTATGTCGGGGAACTTCTTGAGTTGCAGCTAGGGTGTGAAGGACCCTTTGGAAGTTCCAGTGGTTAGACGTGATTACCCTCGAGAAGCCACACTGGAAATGGGCCCCATCTCGCCTGGAGGGCAAAACCTCCTGGATTTTCTCGAGTTGCGGCAGGTGCTCTCGACTTACGACGGGGACCTCAGGGACGCGCTCTGGTGGCCTCAGGAAAGGCCAGTCCCCATGCGAGTTCCACGGGGGCCTCTCGGGATTCCTCTCCCGTCGATGCCAGGGCCTAAGACCTTGTGTGGAGTCGGGGCCGGAACCTGAGGATTCCTCTCCAGTGCTGACATGGATCTTGGGGTACTTCTGGAGTCTCCCCAGGGGAGTCAGTCCTCGTCTCGAATGCGGGCATGCACTTGCGCTTTCCTCCAGAGCGGTAGCAGCAGTGTCACGCAGTCCGCCGCGTGGATCAAAGGATCTATGGTTTTCCCTCGAGTCTTTCCCACGAGGCTTTCCCACGAGGCTTTCCCACAGGGCTGTCCCACGTGCACACGTGGTGGGAGTCGATCCTCGGCTTGAACGTCAAGGCAGTGCAGGGAAAACAGGTTCCTCTGGAATGGACTGACACATCTGGGGGACTCTTGGAATGGTGGCACGACCCTGGAGTTCCTCTCGCCTTTCCTGTGGAGAGCGCCTCCTCTTGAGATGCGACGGGAACGCCGGGAATTCTTTCCCTACGAAACAGGGAAAGGATCCCTCATCTCGAGCTAGGAGGCGGAAACGGGGCTCCCGTGGATGTGTGCGGGACCCACGTGCTTCCTCTCGATTGGAGACGGGTATGTCGGGGAACTTCTTGAGTTGCAGCAAGGGTGTGATGGACCCTTTGGAAGTTCCAGTGGTTAGACGTGATTAGCCTCGAGAAGCCTCAGCGGAAATGGGCCTCATCTCGCCTGGAGGGCAAAACCTCCTGGATTTTCTCGAGTTGCGGCAGGTGCTCTCGACTTACGACGGGGACGTCAGGGACCCGCTCTGGTGGCCTCAGGAAAGGCCAGTCACCATGCGAGTTCCTCGGGGTCCTCTCGGGATTCCTATCCCGTCGATGCCGGGGCCTAAGACCTTGTGTGGAGTCGGGGCCGGAACCTGATGATTCCTCTCCAGTGCTGACATGGATCTTGGGGTACTTCTGGAGTCTCCCCAGGGGAGTCAGTCCTCGTCTCGAATGCGGGCATGCACTTGCGCTTTCCTCCAGAGCGGAAGCAGCAGTGTCACGCAGTCCGCCGCGTGGATCAAAGGATCTATGGTTTTCCCTCGAGTCTTTCCCACGAGGCTTTCCCACGAGGCTTTCCCACAGGGCTGTCCCACGTGCACACGTGGTGGGAGTCGATCCTCGGCTTGAACGTCAAGGCAGTGCAGGGAAAACAGGTTCCTCTGGAATGGACTGACACATCTGGGGGACTCTTGGAATTTTGGCACGACCCTGGAGTTCCTCTCGCCTTTCCTGTGGAGAGCGCCTCCTCTTGAGATGCGACGGGAACGCCGGGAATTCTTTCCCTACGAAACAGGGAAAGGATCCCTCACTTCGAGCTAGGGGGCGGAAACGGGGCTCCCCTGGATGTGTGCGGGACCCTCGTGCTTCCTCTCGAGTGGAGACGGGTATGTCGGGGAACTTCTTGAGTTGCAGCAAGGGTGTGATGGACCCTTTGGAAGTTCCAGTGGTTAGACGTGATTAGCCTCGAGAAGCCTCAGCGGAAATGGGCCTCATCTCGCCTGGAGGGCAAAACCTCCTGGATTTTTTCGAGTTGCGGCAGGTGCTCTCGACTTACGACGGGGACCTCAGGGACCCGCTCTGGTGGCCTCAGGAAAGGCCAGTCCCCATGCGAGTTCCACGGGGGCCTCTCGGGATTCCTCTCCCGTCGATGCCGGGGCCTAAGACCTTGTGTGGAGTCGGGGCCGGAACCTGAGGATTCCTCTCCAGTGCTGACATGGATCTTGGGTTACTTCTGGAGTCTCCCCAGGGGAGTCAGTCCTCGTCTCGAATGCGGGAATGCACTTGCGCTTTCCTCCAGAGCGGTAGCAGCAGTGTCACGCAGTCCGCCGCGTGGATCAAAGGATCTATGGTTTGCCCTCGAGTCTTTCCCACGAGGCTTTCCCACTGGGCTGTCCCACGTGCACACGTGGTAGGAGTCGATCCTCGGCTTGAACGTCAAGGCAGGGCAGGGAAAACAGGTTCCTCTGGAATGGACTGACACATCTGAGGGACTCTTGGAATGGTGGCACGACCCTGGAGTTCATCTCGCCTTTCCTGTGGAGAGCGCCTCCTCTTGAGATGCGACGGGAACGCCGGGAATTCTTTCCCTACGAAACAGGGAAAGGATCCCTCATCTCGAGCTAGGAGGCGGAAACGGGGCTCCCCTGGATGTGTGCGGGACCCCACGTGCTTCCTCTCGAGTGGAGACAGGTATGTCGGGGAACTTCTTGAGTTGCAGCAACGGTGTGAAGGACCCTTTGGAAGTTCCAGTGGTTAGATGTGATTGGCCTCGAGAAGCCTCAGCGGAAATGGGCCTCATCTCGCCTGGAGGGCAAAACCTCCTGGATTTTCTCGAGTTACGGCAGGTGCTCTCAACTTACGACGGGGACCTCAGGGAACCGCTCTGGTGGCCTCAGGAAAGGCCAGTCCCCATGCGAGTTCCTCGGGGGTGTCTCGGGATTCCTCTCCCGTCGATGCCGGGGCCTAAGACCTTGTGTGGAGTCGGGGCCGGAACCTGAGGATTCCTCTCCAGTGCTGATATGGATCTTGGGGTAATTCTGGAGTCTCCCCAGGGGAGTCAGTCCTCGTCTCGAATGTGGGCATGCACTTGTGCTTTCCTCCAGAGCGGTAGCAGCAGTGTCACGCAGTCCGCCGCGTGGATCAAAGGATCTATGGTTTTCCCTCGAGTCTTTCCCACGAGGCTTTCCCACGAGGCTTTCCCACAGGGCTGTCCAACGTGCACACGTGGTGGGAGTCGATCCTCGGCTTGAACGTCAAGGCAGTGCAGGGAAAACAGGTTCCTCGGGAATGGACTGACACATCTGGGGGACTCTTGGAATGGTGGCACGACCCTGGAGTTCCTCTCGCCTTTCCTGTGGAGAGCGCCTCCTCTTGAGATGCGACGGGAACGCCGGGAATTCTTTCCCTACGAAACAGGGAAAGGATCCCTCATCTCGAGCTAGGAGGCGGAAACGGGGCTCCCCTGGATGTGTGCGGGACCCCACGTGCTTCCTCTCGAGTGGAGACGGGTATGTCTGGGAACTTCTTGAGTTGCAGCAACGGTGTGAAGGACCCTTTGGAAGTTCCAGTGGTTAGATGTGATTGGCCTCGAGAAGCCTCAGCGGAAATGGGCCTCATCTCGCCTGGAGGGCAAAACCTCCTGGATTTTCTCGAGTTGCGGCAGGTGCTCTCGACTTACGACGGGGACCTCAGGGACCCGCTCTGGTGGCCTCAGGAAAGGCCAGTCCCCATGCGAGTTCCTCGGGGGTGTCTCGGGATTCCTCTCCCGTCGATGCCGGGGCCTAAGACCTTGTGTGGAGTCGGGGCCGGAACCTGAGGATTCCTCTCCAGTGCTGACATGGATCTTGGGGTACTTCTGGAGTCTCCCCAGGGGAGTCAGTCCTCGTCTCGAATGCGGGCATGCACTTGCGCTTTCCTCCAGAGCGGTAGCAGCAGTGTCACGCAGTCCGCCGCGTGGATCAAAGGATCTATGGTTTTCCCTCGAGTCTTTCCCACGAGGCTTTCCCACGAGGCTTTCCCACAGGGCTGTCCCACGTGCACACGTGGTGGGAGTCGATCCTCGGCTTGAACGTCAAGGCAGTGCAGGGAAAACAGGTTCCTCTGGAATGGACTGACACATCTGGGGGACTCTTGGAATGGTGTCTCGACACTGGAGTTCCTCTCGCCTTTCCTGTGGAGAGCGCCTCCTCTTGAGATGCGACGGGAACGCCGGGAATTCTTTCCCTACGAAACAGGGAAAGGATCCCTCATCTCGAGCCAGGAGGCGGAAACGGGGCTCCCCTGGATGTGTGCGGGACCCCACGTGCTTCCTCTCGAGTGGAGACGGGTATGTCGGGGAACTTCTTGGGTTGCAGCAACGGTGTGAAGGACCCTTTGGAAGTTCCAGTGGTTAGATGTGATTGGCCTCGAGAAGCCTCAGCGGAAATGGGCCTCATCTCGCCTGGAGGGCAAAACCTCCTGGATTTTCTCGAGTTGCGGCAGGTGCTCTCGACTTACGACGGGGACCTCAGGGACCCGCTCTGGTGGCCTCAGGAAAGGCCAGTCCCCATGCGAGTTCCTCGGGGGCCTCTCGGGATTCCTCTCCCGTCGATGGCGGGGCCTAAGACCTTGTGTGGAGTCGGGGCCGGAACCTGAGGATTCCTTTCCAGTGCTGATATGGATCTTGGGGTACTTCTGGAGTCTCCCCAGGGGAGTCAGTCCTCGTCTCGAATGCGGGCATGCACTTGCGCTTTCCTCCAGAGCGGTAGCAGCAGTGTCACGCAGTCCGCCGCGTGGATCAAAGGATCTATGGTTTTCCCTCGAGTCTTTCCCACGAGGCTTTCCCACGAGGCTTTCCCACAGGGCTGTCCCACGTGCACACGTGGTGGGAGTCGATCCTCGGCTTGAACGTCAAGGCAGTGCAGGGAAAACAGGTTCCTCTGGAATGGACTGACACATCTGGGGGACTCTTGGAATGGTGGCACGACCCTGGAGTTCCTCTCGCCTTTCCTGTGGAGAGCGCCTCCTCTTGAGATGCGCCGGGAATGCCGGGAATTCTTTCCCTACGAAACAGGGAAAGGATCCCTCATCTCGAGCTAGGAGGCGGAAACGGGGCTCCCCTGGATGTGTGCGGGACACCACGTGCTTCCTCTCGAGTGCAGACGGGTATGTCGGGGAACTTCTTGAGTTGCAGCAATGGTGTGAAGGACCCTTTGGAATGTCCAGTGGTTAGATGTGATTGGCTTCGAGAAGCCTCAGCGGAAATGGGCCTCATCTCGCCTGGAGGGCAAAACCTCGTGGATTTTCTCGAGTTGCGGCAGGTGCTCTCGACTTACGACGGGGACCTCAGGGACCCGCTCTGGTGGCCTCAGGAAATGCCAGTCCCCATGCGAGTTCCTCGGGGGCCTCTCGGGATTCCTCTCCCGTCGATGCCGGGGCCTAAGACCTTGTGTGGAGTCGGGGCCGGAACCTGAGGATTCCTCTCCAGTGCTGACATGGATCTTGGGGTACTTCTGGAGTCTCCCCAGGGGAGTCAGTCCTCGTCTCGAATGCGGGCATGCACTTGCGCTTTCCTCCAGAGCGGTAGCAGCAGTGTCACGCAGTCCGCCGAGTGGATCAAAGGATCTATGGTTTTCCCTCGAGTCTTTCCCACGAGGCTTTCCCACAGGGCTGTCCCACGTGCACACGTGGTGAGAGTTGATCCTCGGCTTGAACCTCAAGGCCGTGCAGGGAAAACAGGTTCCTCTGGAATGGACTGACACATCTGGGGGACTCTTGGAATGGTGGCACGACCCTGGAGTTCCTCTCGCCTTTCCTGTGGAGAGCGCCTCCTCTTGAGATGCGACGGAACGCCGGGAATTCTTTCCCTACGAAACAGGGAAAGGATCCCTCATCTCGAGCTAGGAGGCGCAAACGGGGCTCCCCTGGATGTGTGCGGGACCCCACGTGCTTCCTCTCGAATGGAGACGGGTATGTCTGGGAACTTCTTGAGTTGCAGCAACGGTGTGAAGGACCCTTTGGAAGTTCCAGTGGTTAGATGTGATTGGCCTCGAGAAGCCTCAGCGGAAATGGGCCTCATCTCGCCTGGAGGGCAAAACCTCCTGGATTTTCTCGAGTTGCGGCAGGTGCTCTCGACTTACGACGGGGACCTCAGGGACCCGCTCTGGTGGCCTCAGGAAAGGCCAGTCCCCATGCGAGTTCCTCGGGGGTGTCTCGGGATTCCTCTCCCGTCGATGCCGGGGCCTAAGACCTTGTGTGGAGTCGGGGCCGGAACCTGAGGATTCCTCTCCAGTGCTGACATGGATCTTGGGGTACTTCTGGAGTCTCCCCAGGGGAGTCAGTCCTCGTCTCGAATGCGGGCATGCACTTGCGCTTTCCTCCAGAGCGGTAGCAGCAGTGTCACGCAGTCCGCCGCGTGGATCAAAGGATCTATGGTTTTCCCTCGAGTCTTTCCCACGAGGCTTTCCCACGAGGCTTTCCCACAGGGCTGTCCCACGTGCACACGTGGTGGGAGTCGATCCTCGGCTTGAACGTCAAGGCAGTGCAGGGAAAACAGGTTCCTCTGGAATGGACTGACACATCTGGGGGACTCTTGGAATGGTGTCTCGACCCTGGAGTTCCTCTCGCCTTTCCTGTGGAGAGCGCCTCCTCTTGAGATGCGACGGGAACGCCGGGAATTCTTTCCCTACGAAACAGGGAAAGGATCCCTCATCTCGAGCCAGGAGGCGGAAACGGGGCTCCCCTGGATGTGTGCGGGACCCCACGTGCTTCCTCTCGAGTGGAGACGGGTATGTCGGGGAACTTCTTGGGTTGCAGCAACGGTGTGAAGGACCCTTTGGAAGTTCCAGTGGTTAGATGTGATTGGCCTCGAGAAGCCTCAGCGGAAATGGGCCTCATCTCGCCTGGAGGGCAAAACCTCCTGGATTTTCTCGAGTTGCGGCAGGTGCTCTCGACTTACGACGGGGACCTCAGGGACCCGCTCTGGTGGCCTCAGGAAAGGCCAGTCCCCATGCGAGTTCCTCGGGGGTGTCTCGGGATTCCTCTCCCGTCGATGCCGGGGCCTAAGACCTTCTGTGGAGTCGGGGCCGGAACCTGAGGATTCCTCTCCAGTGCTGACATGGATCTTGGGGTACTTCTGGAGTCTCCCCAGGGGAGTCAGTCCTCGTCTCGAATGCGGGCATGCACTTGCGCTTTCCTCCAGAGCGGTAGCAGCAGTGTCACGCAGTCCGCCGCGTGGATCAAAGGATCTATGGTTTTCCCCCGAGTCTTTCCCACGAGGCTTTCCCACGAGGCTTTCCCACAGGGCTGTCCCACGTGCACACGTGGTGGGAGTCGATCCTCGGCTTGAACGTCAAGGCAGTGCAGGGAAAACAGGTTCCTCGGGAATGGACTGACACATCTGGGGGACTCTTGGAATGGTGTCTCGACACTGGAGTTCCTCTCGCCTTTCCTGTGGAGAGCGCCTCCTCTTGAGATGCGACGGGAACGCCGGGAATTCTTTCCCTACGAAACAGGGAAAGGATCCCTCATCTCGAGCCAGGAGGCGGAAACGGGGCTCCCCTGGATGTGTGCGGGACCCCACGTGCTTCCTCTCGAGTGGAGACGGGTATGTCGGGGAACTTCTTGGGTTGCAGCAACGGTGTGAAGGACCCTTTGGAAGTTCCAGTGGTTAGATGTGATTGGCCTCGAGAAGCCTCAGCGGAAATGGGCCTCATCTCGCCTGGAGGGCAAAACCTCCTGGATTTTCTCGAGTTGCGGCAGGTGCTCTCGACTTACGACGGGGACCTCAGGGACCCGCTCTGGTGGCCTCAGGAAAGGCCAGTCCCCATGCGAGTTCCTCGGGGGCCTCTCGGGATTCCTCTCCCGTCGATGGCGGGGCCTAAGACCTTGTGTGGAGTCGGGGCCGGAACCTGAGGATTCCTTTCCAGTGCTGATATGGATCTTGGGGTACTTCTGGAGTCTCCCCAGGGGAGTCAGTCCTCGTCTCGAATGCGGGCATGCACTTGCGCTTTCCTCCAGAGCGGTAGCAGCAGTGTCACGCAGTCCGCCGCGTGGATCAAAGGATCTATGGTTTTCCCTCGAGTCTTTCCCACGAGGCTTTCCCACGAGGCTTTCCCACAGGGCTGTCCCACGTGCACACGTGGTGGGAGTCGATCCTCGGCTTGAACGTCAAGGCAGTGCAGGGAAAACAGGTTCCTCTGGAATGGACTGACACATCTGGGGGACTCTTGGAATGGTGGCACGACCCTGGAGTTCCTCTCGCCTTTCCTGTGGAGAGCGCCTCCTCTTGAGATGCGCCGGGAATGCCGGGAATTCTTTCCCTACGAAACAGGGAAAGGATCCCTCATCTCGAGCTAGGAGGCGGAAACGGGGCTCCCCTGGATGTGTGCGGGACACCACGTGCTTCCTCTCGAGTGCAGACGGGTATGTCGGGGAACTTCTTGAGTTGCAGCAATGGTGTGAAGGACCCTTTGGAATGTCCAGTGGTTAGATGTGATTGGCTTCGAGAAGCCTCAGCGGAAATGGGCCTCATCTCGCCTGGAGGGCAAAACCTCCTGGATTTTCTCGAGTTGCGGCAGGTGCTCTCGACTTACGACGGGGACCTCAGGGACCCGCTCTGGTGGCCTCAGGAAAGGCCAGTCCCCATGCGAGTTCCTCGGGGGCCTCTCGGGATTCCTCTCCCGTCGATGGCGGGGCCTAAGACCTTGTGTGGAGTCGGGGCCGGAACCTGAGGATTCCTTTCCAGTGCTGATATGGATCTTGGGGTACTTCTGGAGTCTCCCCAGGGGAGTCAGTCCTCGTCTCGAATGCGGGCAAGCACTTGTGCTTTCCTCCAGAGCGGTAGCAGCAGTGTCACGCAGTCCGCCGCGTGGATCAAAGGATCTATGGTTTTCCCTCGAGTCTTTCCCACGAGGCTTTCCCACGAGGCTTTCCCACAGGGCTGTCCAACGTGCACACGTGGTGGGAGTCGATCCTCGGCTTGAACGTCAAGGCAGTGCAGGGAAAACAGGTTCCTCGGGAATGGACTGACACATCTGGGGGACTCTTGGAATGGTGGCACGACCCTGGAGTTCCTCTCGCCTTTCCTGTGGAGAGCGCCTCCTCTTGAGATGCGACGGGAACGCCGGGAATTCTTTCCCTACGAAACAGGGAAAGGATCCCTCATCTCGAGCTAGGAGGCGGAAACGGGGCTCCCCTGGATGTGTGCGGGACCCCACGTGCTTCCTCTCGAGTGGAGACGGGTATGTCTGGGAACTTCTTGAGTTGCAGCAACGGTGTGAAGGACCCTTTGGAAGTTCCAGTGGTTAGATGTGATTGGCCTCGAGAAGCCTCAGCGGAAATGGGCCTCATCTCGCCTGGAGGGCAAAACCTCCTGGATTTTCTCGAGTTGCGGCAGGTGCTCTCGACTTACGACGGGGACCTCAGGGACCCGCTCTGGTGGCCTCAGGAAAGGCCAGTCCCCATGCGAGTTCCTCGGGGGTGTCTCGGGATTCCTCTCCCGTCGATGCCGGGGCCTAAGACCTTGTGTGGAGTCGGGGCCGGAACCTGAGGATTCCTCTCCAGTGCTGACATGGATCTTGGGGTACTTCTGGAGTCTCCCCAGGGGAGTCAGTCCTCGTCTCGAATGCGGGCATGCACTTGCGCTTTCCTCCAGAGCGGTAGCAGCAGTGTCACGCAGTCCGCCGCGTGGATCAAAGGATCTATGGTTTTCCCTCGAGTCTTTCCCACGAGGCTTTCCCACGAGGCTTTCCCACAGGGCTGTCCCACGTGCACACGTGGTGGGAGTCGATCCTCGGCTTGAACGTCAAGGCAGTGCAGGGAAAACAGGTTCCTCTGGAATGGACTGACACATCTGGGGGACTCTTGGAATGGTGTCTCGACACTGGAGTTCCTCTCGCCTTTCCTGTGGAGAGCGCCTCCTCTTGAGATGCGACGGGAACGCCGGGAATTCTTTCCCTACGAAACAGGGAAAGGATCCCTCATCTCGAGCCAGGAGGCGGAAACGTGGCTCCCCTGGATGTGTGCGGGACCCCACGTGCTTCCTCTCGAGTGGAGACGGGTATGTCGGGGAACTTCTTGGGTTGCAGCAACGGTGTGAAGGACCCTTTGGAAGTTCCAGTGGTTAGATGTGATTGGCCTCGAGAAGCCTCAGCGGAAATGGGCCTCATCTCGCCTGGAGGGCAAAACCTCCTGGATTTTCTCGAGTTGCGGCAGGTGCTCTCGACTTACGACGGGGACCTCAGGGACCCGCTCTGGTGGCCTCAGGAAAGGCCAGTCCCCATGCGAGTTCCTCGGGGGCCTCTCGGGATTCCTCTCCCGTCGATGGCGGGGCCTAAGACCTTGTGTGGAGTCGGGGCCGGAACCTGAGGATTCCTTTCCAGTGCTGATATGGATCTTGGGGTACTTCTGGAGTCTCCCCAGGGGAGTCAGTCCTCGTCTCGAATGCGGGCATGCACTTGCGCTTTCCTCCAGAGCGGTAGCAGCAGTGTCACGCAGTCCGCCGCGTGGATCAAAGGATCTATGGTTTTCCCTCGAGTCTTTCCCACGAGGCTTTCCCACGAGGCTTTCCCACAGGGCTGTCCCACGTGCACACGTGGTGGGAGTCGATCCTCGGCTTGAACGTCAAGGCAGTGCAGGGAAAACAGGTTCCTCTGGAATGGACTGACACATCTGGGGGACTCTTGGAATGGTGGCACGACCCTGGAGTTCCTCTCGCCTTTCCTGTGGAGAGCGCCTCCTCTTGAGATGCGCCGGGAATGCCGGGAATTCTTTCCCTACGAAACAGGGAAAGGATCCCTCATCTCGAGCTAGGAGGCGGAAACGGGGCTCCCCTGGATGTGTGCGGGACACCACGTGCTTCCTCTCGAGTGCAGACGGGTATGTCGGGGAACTTCTTGAGTTGCAGCAATGGTGTGAAGGACCCTTTGGAAGTTCCAGTGGTTAGATGTGATTGGCTTCGAGAAGCCTCAGCGGAAATGGGCCTCATCTCGCCTGGAGGGCAAAACCTCCTGGATTTTCTCGAGTTGCGGCAGGTGCTCTCGACTTACGACGGGGACCTCGGGGAACCGCTCTGGTGGCCTCAGGAAAGGCCAGTCCCCATGCGAGTTCATCGGGGGCTTCTCGGGATTCCTCTCCCGGTGATGCCAGGGCCTAAGACCTTGTGTGGAGTCGGGGCCGGAACCTGAGGATTCCTCTCCAGTGCTGACATGGATCTTGGGGTACTTCTGGAGTCTCCCCAGGGGAATCAGTCCTCGTCTCGAATGCGGGCGTGCACTTGCGCTTTCCTCCAGAGCGGTAGCAGCAGTGTCACGCAGTCCGCCGCGTGGATCAAAGGATCTATGGTTTTCCCTCGAGTCTTTCCCACGAGGCTTTCCCACGAGGCTTTCCCACAGGGCTGTCCCACGTGCACACGTGGTGGGAGTCGATCCTCGGCTTGAACGTCAAGGCAGTGCAGGGAAAACAGGTTCCTCTGGAATGGACTGACACATCTGGGGGACTCTTGGAATGGTGGCACGACCCTGGAGTTCCTCTCGCCTTTCCTGTGGAGAGCGCCTCCTCTTGAGATGCGACGGGAACGCCGGGAATTCTTTCCCTACGAAACAGGGAAAGGATCCCTCATCTCGAGCTAGGAGGCGGAAACCGGGCTCCCCTGGATGTGTGCGGGACCCCACGTGCTTCCTCTCGAGTGGAGACGGGTATGTCGGGGAACTTCTTGAGTTGCAGCAAGGGTGTGAAGGACCCTTTGGAAGTTCCAGTGGTTAGATGTGATTGGCCTCGAGAAGCCTCAGCGGAAATGGGCCTCATCTCGCCTGGAGGGCAAAACCTCCTGGATTTTCTCGAGTTGCGGCAGGTGCTCTCGACTTTCGACGGGGACCTCGGGGACACCCTCTGGTGGCCTCAGGAAAGGGCAGTCCCCATGCGAGTTCCTCGGGGGCCTCTCGGGATTCCTCTCCCGTCGATGCCGGGGCCTAAGACCTTGTGTGGAGTCGGGGCCGGAACCTGAGGATTCCTCTCCAGTGCTGACATGGATCTTGGGGTACTTCTGGAGTCTCCCCAGGGGAGTCAGTCCTCGTCTCGAATGCGGGCAAGCACTTGTGCTTTCCTCCAGAGCGGTAGCAGCAGTGTCACGCAGTCCGCCGCGTGGATCAAAGGATCTATGGTTTTCCCTCGAGTCTTTCCCACGAGGCTTTCCCACGAGGCTTTCCCACAGGGCTGTCCAACGTGCACACGTGGTGGGAGTCGATCCTCGGCTTGAACGTCAAGGCAGTGCAGGGAAAACAGGTTCCTCGGGAATGGACTGACACATCTGGGGGACTCTTGGAATGGTGGCACGACCCTGGAGTTCCTCTCGCCTTTCCTGTGGAGAGCGCCTCCTCTTGAGATGCGACGGGAACGCCGGGAATTCTTTCCCTACGAAACAGGGAAAGGATCCCTCATCTCGAGCTAGGAGGCGGAAACGGGGCTCCCCTGGATGTGTGCGGGACCCCACGTGCTTCCTCTCGAGTGGAGACGGGTATGTCTGGGAACTTCTTGAGTTGCAGCAACGGTGTGAAGGACCCTTTGGAAGTTCCAGTGGTTAGATGTGATTGGCCTCGAGAAGCCTCAGCGGAAATGGGCCTCATCTCGCCTGGAGGGCAAAACCTCCTGGATTTTCTCGAGTTGCGGCAGGTGCTCTCGACTTACGACGGGGACCTCAGGGACCCGCTCTGGTGGCCTCAGGAAAGGCCAGTCCCCATGCGAGTTCCTCGGGGGTGTCTCGGGATTCCTCTCCCGTCGATGCCGGGGCCTAAGACCTTGTGTGGAGTCGGGGCCGGAACCTGAGGATTCCTCTCCAGTGCTGACATGGATCTTGGGGTACTTCTGGAGTCTCCCCAGGGGAGTCAGTCCTCGTCTCGAATGCGGGCATGCACTTGCGCTTTCCTCCAGAGCGGTAGCAGCAGTGTCACGCAGTCCGCCGCGTGGATCAAAGGATCTATGGTTTTCCCTCGAGTCTTTCCCACGAGGCTTTCCCACGAGGCTTTCCCACAGGGCTGTCCCACGTGCACACGTGGTGGGAGTCGATCCTCGGCTTGAACGTCAAGGCAGTGCAGGGAAAACAGGTTCCTCGGGAATGGACTGACACATCTGGGGGACTCTTGGAATGGTGGCACGACCCTGGAGTTCCTCTCGCCTTTCCTGTGGAGAGCGCCTCCTCTTGAGATGCGACGGGAACGCCGGGAATTCTTTCCCTACGAAACAGGGAAAGGATCCCTCATCTCGAGCCAGGAGGCGGAAACGGGGCTCCCCTGGATGTGTGCGGGACCCCACGTGCTTCCTCTCGAGTGGAGACGGGTATGTCGGGGAACTTCTTGGGTTGCAGCAACGGTGTGAAGGACCCTTTGGAAGTTCCAGTGGTTAGATGTGATTGGCCTCGAGAAGCCTCAGCGGAAATGGGCCTCATCTCGCCTGGAGGGCAAAACCTCCTGGATTTTCTCGAGTTGCGGCAGGTGCTCTCGACTTACGACGGGGACCTCAGGGACCCGCTCTGGTGGCCTCAGGAAAGGCCAGTCCCCATGCGAGTTCCTCGGGGGTGTCTCGGGATTCCTCTCCCGTCGATGCCGGGGCCTAAGACCTTCTGTGGAGTCGGGGCCGGAACCTGAGGATTCCTCTCCAGTGCTGACATGGATCTTGGGGTACTTCTGGAGTCTCCCCAGGGGAGTCAGTCCTCGTCTCGAATGCGGGCATGCACTTGCGCTTTCCTCCAGAGCGGTAGCAGCAGTGTCACGCAGTCCGCCGCGTGGATCAAAGGATCTATGGTTTTCCCTCGAGTCTTTCCCACGAGGCTTTCCCACGAGGCTTTCCCACAGGGCTGTCCCACGTGCACACGTGGTGGGAGTCGATCCTCGGCTTGAACGTCAAGGCAGTGCAGGGAAAACAGGTTCCTCTGGAATGGACTGACACATCTGGGGGACTCTTGGAATGGTGTCTCGACACTGGAGTTCCTCTCGCCTTTCCTGTGGAGAGCGCCTCCTCTTGAGATGCGACGGGAACGCCGGGAATTCTTTCCCTACGAAACAGGGAAAGGATCCCTCATCTCGAGCCAGGAGGCGGAAACGGGGCTCCCCTGGATGTGTGCGGGACCCCACGTGCTTCCTCTCGAGTGGAGACGGGTATGTCGGGGAACTTCTTGGGTTGCAGCAACGGTGTGAAGGACCCTTTGGAAGTTCCAGTGGTTAGATGTGATTGGCCTCGAGAAGCCTCAGCGGAAATGGGCCTCATCTCGCCTGGAGGGCAAAACCTCCTGGATTTTCTCGAGTTGCGGCAGGTGCTCTCGACTTACGACGGGGACCTCAGGGACCCGCTCTGGTGGCCTCAGGAAAGGCCAGTCCCCATGCGAGTTCCTCGGGGGCCTCTCGGGATTCCTCTCCCGTCGATGGCGGGGCCTAAGACCTTGTGTGGAGTCGGGGCCGGAACCTGAGGATTCCTTTCCAGTGCTGATATGGATCTTGGGGTACTTCTGGAGTCTCCCCAGGGGAGTCAGTCCTCGTCTCGAATGCGGGCATGCACTTGCGCTTTCCTCCAGAGCGGTAGCAGCAGTGTCACGCAGTCCGCCGCGTGGATCAAAGGATCTATGGTTTTCCCTCGAGTCTTTCCCACGAGGCTTTCCCACGAGGCTTTCCCACAGGGCTGTCCCACGTGCACACGTGGTGGGAGTCGATCCTCGGCTTGAACGTCAAGGCAGTGCAGGGAAAACAGGTTCCTCGGGAATGGACTGACACATCTGGGGGACTCTTGGAATGGTGGCACGACCCTGGAGTTCCTCTCCCCTTTCCTGTGGAGAGCGCCTCCTCTTGAGATGCGCCGGGAATGCCGGGAATTCTTTCCCTACGAAACAGGGAAAGGATCCCTCATCTCGAGCTAGGAGGCGGAAACGGGGCTCCCCTGGATGTGTGCGGGACACCACGTGCTTCCTCTCGAGTGCAGACGGGTATGTCGGGGAACTTCTTGAGTTGCAGCAATGGTGTGAAGGACCCTTTGGAATGTCCAGTGGTTAGATGTGATTGGCTTCGAGAAGCCTCAGCGGAAATGGGCCTCATCTCGCCTGGAGGGCAAAACCTCCTGGATTTTCTCGAGTTGCGGCAGGTGCTCTCGACTTACGACGGGGACCTCAGGGACCCGCTCTGGTGGCCTCAGGAAATGCCAGTCCCCATGCGAGTTCCTCGGGGGCCTCTCGGGATTCCTCTCCCGTCGATGCCGGGGCCTAAGACCTTGTGTGGAGTCGGGGCCGGAACCTGAGGATTCCTCTCCAGTGCTGACATGGATCTTGGGGTACTTCTGGAGTCTACCCAGGGGAGTCAGTCCTCGTCTCGAATGCGGGCATGCACTTGCGCTTTCCTCCAGAGCGGTAGCAGCAGTGTCACGCAGTCCGCCGAGTGGATCAAAGGATCTATGGTTTTCCCTCGAGTCTTTCCCACGAGGCTTTCCCACAGGGCTGTCCCACGTGCACACGTGGTGAGAGTTGATCCTCGGCTTGAACCTCAAGGCCGTGCAGGGAAAACAGGTTCCTCTGGAATGGACTGACACATCTGGGGGACTCTTGGAATGGTGGCACGACCCTGGAGTTCCTCTCGCCTTTCCTGTGGAGAGCGCCTCCTCTTGAGATGCGACGGGAACGCCGGGAATTCTTTCCCTACGAAACAGGGAAAGGATCCCTCATCTCGAGCTAGGAGGCGCAAACGGGGCTCCCCTGGATGTGTGCGGGACCCCACGTGCTTCCTCTCGAATGGAGACGGGTATGTCGGGGAAATTCTTCAGTTGCAGCAAGGGTGTGAAGGACCCTTTGGAAGTTCCAGTGGTTAGATGTGATTGGCTTCGAGAAGTCTCAGCGGAAATGTGCCTCATCTCGCCTGGAGGGCAAAACCTCCTGGATTTTCTCGAGTTGCGGCAGGTGCTCTCGACTTACGACGGGGACCTCGGGGAACCGCTCTGGTGGCCTCAGGAAAGGCCAGTCCCCATGCGAGTTCATCGGGGGCTTCTCGGGATTCCTCTCCCGGTGATGCCAGGGCCTAAGACCTTGTGTGGAGTCGGGGCCGGAACCTGAGGATTCCTCTCCAGTGCTGACATGGATCTTGGGGTACTTCTGGAGTCTCCCCAGGGGAATCAGTCCTCGTCTCGAATGCGGGCGTGCACTTGCGCTTTCCTCCAGAGCGGTAGCAGCAGTGTCACGCAGTCCGCCGCGTGGATCAAAGGATCTATGGTTTTCCCTCGAGTCTTTCCCACGAGGCTTTCCCACGAGGCTTTCCCACAGGGCTGTCCCACGTGCACACGTGGTGGGAGTCGATCCTCGGCTTGAACGTCAAGGCAGTGCAGGGAAAACAGGTTCCTCTGGAATGGACTGACACATCTGGGGGACTCTTGGAATGGTGGCACGACCCTGGAGTTCCTCTCGCCTTTCCTGTGGAGAGCGCCTCCTCTTGAGATGCGACGGGAACGCCGGGAATTCTTTCCCTACGAAACAGGGAAAGGATCCCTCATCTCGAGCTAGGAGGCGGAAACCGGGCTCCCCTGGATGTGTGCGGGACCCCACGTGCTTCCTCTCGAGTGGAGACGGGTATGTCGGGGAACTTCTTGAGTTGCAGCAAGGGTGTGAAGGACCCTTTGGAAGTTCCAGTGGTTAGATGTGATTGGCCTCGAGAAGCCTCAGCGGAAATGGGCCTCATCTCGCCTGGAGGGCAAAACCTCCTGGATTTTCTCGAGTTGCGGCAGGTGCTCTCGACTTTCGACGGGGACCTCGGGGACACCCTCTGGTGGCCTCAGGAAAGGGCAGTCCCCATGCGAGTTCCTCGGGGGCCTCTCGGGATTCCTCTCCCGTCGATGCCGGGGCCTAAGACCTTGTGTGGAGTCGGGGCCGGAACCTGAGGATTCCTCTCCAGTGCTGACATGGATCTTGGGGTACTTCTGGAGTCTCCCCAGGGGAGTCAGTCCTCGTCTCGAATGCGGGCAAGCACTTGTGCTTTCCTCCAGAGCGGTAGCAGCAGTGTCACGCAGTCCGCCGCGTGGATCAAAGGATCTATGGTTTTCCCTCGAGTCTTTCCCACGAGGCTTTCCCACGAGGCTTTCCCACAGGGCTGTCCAACGTGCACACGTGGTGGGAGTCGATCCTCGGCTTGAACGTCAAGGCAGTGCAGGGAAAACAGGTTCCTCTGGAATGGACTGACACATCTGGGGGACTCTTGGAATGGTGTCTCGACCCTGGAGTTCCTCTCGCCTTTCCTGTGGAGAGCGCCTCCTCTTGAGATGCGACGGGAACGCCGGGAATTCTTTCCCTACGAAACAGGGAAAGGATCCCTCATCTCGAGCCAGGAGGCGGAAACGGGGCTCCCCTGGATGTGTGCGGGACCCCACGTGCTTCCTCTCGAGTGGAGACGGGTATGTCGGGGAACTTCTTGGGTTGCAGCAACGGTGTGAAGGACCCTTTGGAAGTTCCAGTGGTTAGATGTGATTGGCCTCGAGAAGCCTCAGCGGAAATGGGCCTCATCTCGCCTGGAGGGCAAAACCTCCTGGATTTTCTCGAGTTGCGGCAGGTGCTCTCGACTTACGACGGGGACCTCAGGGACCCGCTCTGGTGGCCTCAGGAAAGGCCAGTCCCCATGCGAGTTCCTCGGGGGTGTCTCGGGATTCCTCTCCCGTCGATGCCGGGGCCTAAGACCTTGTGTGGAGTCGGGGCCGGAACCTGAGGATTCCTCTCCAGTGCTGACATGGATCTTGGGGTACTTCTGGAGTCTCCCCAGGGGAGTCAGTCCTCGTCTCGAATGCGGGCATGCACTTGCGCTTTCCTCCAGAGCGGTAGCAGCAGTGTCACGCAGTCCGCCGCGTGGATCAAAGGATCTATGGTTTTCCCTCGAGTCTTTCCCACGAGGCTTTCCCACAGGGCTGTCCCACGTGCACACGTGGTGGGATCGATCCTCGGCTTGAACGTCAAGGCAGTGCAGGGAAAACAGGTTCCTCTGGAATGGACTGACACATCTGGGGGACTCTTGGAATGGTGGCACGACCCTGGAGTTCCTCTCGCCTTTCCTGTGGAGAGCGCCTCCTCTTGAGATGCGACGGGAACGCCGGGAATTCTTTCCCTACGAAACAGGTAAAGGATCCCTCATCTCGAGCTAGGAGGCGGAAACGGGGCTCCCCTGGATGTGTGCGGGACCCCACGTGCTTCCTCTCGAGTGGAGACGGGTATGTCTGGGAACTTCTTGAGCTGCAGCAATGGTGTGAAGGACCCTTTGGAAGTTCCAGTGGTTAGATGTGATTGGCCTCGAGAAGCCTCAGCGGAAATGGGCCTCATCTCGCCTGGAGGGCAAAACCTCCTGGATTTTCTCGAGTTGCGGCAGGTGCTCTCGACTTACGACGGGGACCTCAGGGACCCGCTCTGGTGGCCTCAGGAAAGGCCAGTCCCCATGCGAGTTCCTCGGGGGCCTCTCAGGATTCCTCTCCCGTCGATGCCGGGGCCTAAGACCTTGTGTGGAGTCGGGGCCGGAACCTGAGGATTCCTCTCCAGTGCTGACATGGATCTTGGGGTACTTCTGGAGTCTCCCCAGGGGAGTCAGTCCTCGTCTCGAATGCGGGCATGCACTTGCGCTTTCCTCCAGAGCGGTAGCAGCAGTGTCACGCAGTCCGCCGCGTGGATCAAAGCATCTATGGTTTTCCCTCGAGTCATTCCCACGAGGCTTTCCCACGAGGCTTTCCCACAGGGCTGTCCCACGTGCACACGTTGTGGGAGTCGATCCTCGGCTTGAACGTCAAGGCAGTGCAGGGAAAACAGGTTCCTCTCGAATGGACTGACACATCTGGGGGACTCTTGGAATGGTGGCACGACCCTGGAGTTCCTCTCGCCTTTCCTGTGGAGAGCGCCTCCTCTTGAGATGCGACGGGAAGGCCGGGAATTCTTTCCCTACGAAACAGGGAAAGGATCCCTCATCTCGAGCTAGGAGGCGGAAACGGGGCTCCCCTGGATGTGTGCGGGACCCACGTGCTTCCTCTCGAGTGGAGACGGGTATGTCGGGGAACTTCTTGAGTTGCAGCAAGGGTGTGAAGGACCCTTTGGAAGTTCCAGTGGTTAGACGTGATTAGCCTCGAGAAGCCTCAGTGGAAATGGGCCTCATCTCGCCTGGAAGGCAAAACCTCCTGGATTTTCTCGAGTTGCGGCAGGTGCTCTCGACTTACGACGGGGACCTCAGGGACCCGCTCTGGTGGCCTCAGGAAAGGCCAGTCCCCATGCGAGTTCCTCGGGGGCCTCTCGGGATTCCTCTCCCGTCGATGCCGGGGCCTAAGACCATGTGTGGAGTCGGGGCCGGAACCTGAGGATTCCTCTCCAGGGCTGACATGGATCTTGGGGTACTTCTGGAGTCTCCCCAGGGGAGTCAGTCCTCGTCTCGAATGCGGGCATGCACTTGCGCTTTCCTCCAGAGCGGTAGCAGCAGTGTCACGCAGTCCGCCGTGTGGATCAAAGGATCTATGGTTTTCCCTCGAGTCTTTCCCACAAGGCTTTCCCACGAGGCTTTCCCACAGGGCTGTCCCACGTGCACACGTGGTGGGAGTCGATCCTCGGCTTGAACGTCAAGGCAGTGCAGGGAAAACAGGTTCCTCTGGAATGGACTGACACATCTGGGGGACTCTTGGAATGGTGGCACGACCCTTCAGTTCCTCTCGCCTTTCCTGTGGAGAGCGCCTCCTCTTGAGATGCGACGGGAACGCCGGGAATTCTTTCCCTACGAAACAGGGAAAGGATCCCTCATCTCGAGCTAGGAGGCAGAAACGGGGCTCCCATGGATGTGTGCGGGACCCACGTGCTTCCTCTCGAGTGGAGTCGGGTATGTCGGGGAACTTCTTGAGTTGCAGCAAGGGTGTGAAAGACCCTTTGGAAGTTCCAGTGATTAGACGTTATTAGCCTAGAGAAGCCTCAGCGGAAATGGGCCTCATCTCGCCTGGAGGGCAAAACCTCCTGGATTTTCTCGAGTTGCGGCAGGTGCTCTCGACTTACGACGGGGACCTCAGGGACCCGCTCTGGTGCCCTCAGGAAAGGCCAGTCCCCATGCGAGTTCATCGGGGGCCTCTGGGGATTCCTCTCCCGTCGATGCCGGGGCCTAAGTCCTTGTGTGGAGTCGGGGTCGGAACCTGAGGATTCCTCTCCAGTGCTGACATGGATCTTGGGGTACTTCTGGAGTCTCCCCAGGGGAGTCAGTCTTCGTCTCGAATGCGGGCATGCACTTGCGCTTTCCTCCAGAGCGGTAGCAGCAGTGTCACGTAGTCCGCCGCGTGGATCAAAGGATCTATGGTTTTCCCTCGAGTCTTTACCACGAGGCTTTCCCACGAGGCTTTCCCACAGGGCTGTCCCACGTGCACACGTGGTGGGAGTCGATCCTTGGCTTGAACGTCAAGGCAGTGCAGGGAAAACAGATTCCTCTGGAATGGACTGACACATCTGGGGGACTCTTGGAATGGTGGCACGACCCTGGAGTTCCGCTCGCTTTTCCTGTGGAGAGCGCCTCCTCTTGAGATGCGACGGGAACGCCGGGAATTCTTTCCCTACGAAACAGGGAAAGGATCCCTCATCTCGAGCTAGGAGTCGGAAACGGAGCTCCCCTGGATGTGTGCGGGACACCACGTGCTTCCTCTCGAGTGGAGACGGGTATGTCGGGGAACTTCTTGAGTTGCAGCAAGGGTGTGAAGGACCCTTTGGAAGTTCCTGTGGTTTGACGAGATTAGCCTCGAGAAGCCTCAGCGGAAATGGGCCTCATCTCGCCTGGAGGGCAAAACCTCCTGGATTTTCTCGAGTTGCGGCAGGTGCTCTCGACTTACGACGGGGACCTCAGGGACCCGCTCTGGTGGCCTCAGGAAATCCAGTCCCCATGCGAGTTCCTCGGGGGCCACTCGGGATTCCTCTCCCGTCGATGCCGGGGCCTAAGACATTGGGTGGAGTCGGGGCCGGACCCTGAGGATTAGTCTCCAGTGCTGACATGGATCTTGGGGTACTTCTGGAGTCTCCCCAGGGGAGTCAGTCTTCGTCTCGAATGCGGACATGCACTTGCGCTTTCCTCCAGAGCGGTAGCAGCAGTGTCACGCAGTCCGCCGCGTGGATCAAAGGATCTATGGTTTTCCCTCGAGTCTTTCCCACGAGGCTTTCCCACGAGGCTTTCCCACAGGGCTGTCCCACGTGCACACGTGGTGGGAGTCGATCCTCGGCTTGAACGTCAAGGCAGTGCAGGGAAAACAGGTTCCTCTGGAATGGACTGACACATCTGGGGGACTCTTGGAATGGAGTCTCGACCCTGGAGTTCTTCTCGCCTTTACTGTGGAGAGCGCCTCCGCTTCAGATGCGACGGGAACGCCGGGAATTCTTTCCCTACGAAACAGGGAAAGGATCCCTCATCTCGAGCTAGGAGGCGGAAACGGGGCTCCCCTGGATGTGTGCGGGAACCAACGTGCTTCCTCTCGAGTGGAGACGGGTATGTCGGGGAACTTCTTGAGCTGCAGCAATGGTGTGAAGGACCCTTTGGAAGTTCCAGTGGTTAGATGTGATTGGCTTCGAGAAGCCTCAGCGGAAATGGGCCTCATCTCGCCTGGAGGGCAAAACCTCCTGGATTTTCTCGAGTTGCGGCAGGTGCTCTCGACTTACGACGGGGACCTCAGGGACCCGCTCTGGTGGCCTCAGGAAAGGCCAGTCCCCATGCGAGTTCCTCGGGGGCCTCTCGGGATTCCTCTCCCGTCGATGCCGGGGCCTAAGACCTTGTGTGGAGTCGGGGCCGGAACCTGAGGATTCCTCTCCAGTGCTGACATGGATCTTGGGGTACTTCTGGAGTCTCCCCAGGGGAGTCAGTCCTCGTCTCGAATGCGGGCATGCACTTGCGCTTTCCTCCAGAGCGGTAGCAGCAGTGTCACGCAGTCCGCCGCGTGGATCAAAGGATCTATGGTTTTCCCTCGAGTCTTTCCCACGAGGCTTTCCCACGAGGCTTTCCCAAAGGGCTGTCCCACGTGCAGACGTGGTGGGAGTCGATCCTCGGCTTGAACGTCAAGGCAGTGCAGGGAAAACAGGTTCCTCTCGAATGGACTGACACATCTGGGGGACTCTTGGAATGGTGTCACGACCCTGGAGTTCCTCTCGCCTTTCCTGTGGAGAGCGCCTCCTCTTGAGATGCGACGAGAACACCGGGAATCCTTTCCCTACGAAACAGGGAAAGGATCCCTCATCTCGAGCTAGGAGGCGGAAACGGGGCTCCCCTGGATGTGTGCGGGACCCACGTGCTTCCTCTCGAGTGGAGACGGGTATGTCGGGGAACTTCTTGAGTTGCAGCAAGGGTGTGAATGACCCTTTGGAAGTTCCAGTGGTTAGACGTGATTAGCCTCGAGAAGCCTCAGTGGAAATGGGCCTCATCTCGCCTGGAAGGCAAAACCTCCTGGATTTTCTCGAGTTGCGGCAGGTGCTCTAGACTTATGACGGGGACCTCAGGGACCCGCTCTGGTGGCCTCAGGAAAGGCCAGTCCCCATGCGAGTTCCTCGGGGGCCTCTCGGGATTCCTCTCCCTTCGATGCCGGGGCCTAAGACCATGTGTGGAGTCGGGGCCGGAACCTGAGGATTCCTCTCCAGGGCTGACATGGATCTTGGGGTACTTCTGGAGTCTCCCCAGGGGAGTCAGTCCTCGTCTCGAATGCGGGCATGCACTTGCGCTTTCCTCCAGAGCGGTAGCAGCAGTGTCACGCAGTCCGCCGTGTGGATCAAAGGATCTATGGTTTTCCCTCGAGTCTTTCCCACAAGGCTTTCCCACGAGGCTTTCCCACAGGGCTGTCCCACGTGCACACGTGGTGGGAGTCGATCCTCGGCTTGAACGTCAAGGCAGTGCAGGGAAAACAGGTTCCTCTGGAATGGACTGACACATCTGGGGACTCTTGGAATGGTGGCACGACCCTGGAGTTCCTCTCGCCTTTCCTGTGGAGAGCGCCTCCGCTTGAGATGCGACGGGAACGCCGGGAATTCTTTCCCTACGAAACAGGGAAAGGATCCCTCATCTCGAGCTAGGAGGAGGAAACGGGGCTCCCCTGGATGTGTGCGGGACCCAACGTGCTTCCTCTCGAGTGGAGACGGGTATGTCGGGGAACTTCTTGAGCTGCAGCAATGGTGTGAAGGACCCTTTGGAAGTTCCAGTGGTTAGATGTGATTGGCCTCGAGAAGCCTCAGCGGAAATGGGCCTCATCTCGCCTGGAGGGCAAAACCTCCTGGATTTTCTCGAGTTGCGGCAGGTGCTCTAGACTTATGACGGGGACCTCAGGGAACCGCTCTGGTGGCCTCAGGAAAGGCCAGTCCCTATGCGAGTTCCTCGGGGGCCTCTCGGGATACCTCTCCCGTCGATGCCGGGGCCTAAGACCTTGTGTGGAGTCGGGGCCGGAACCTGAGGTTTCCTCTCCAGTGCTGACATGGATCTTGGGGTACTTCTGGAGTCTCCCCAGGGGAGTCAGTCCTCGTCTCGAATGCGGGCATGCACCTGCGCTTTCCTCCAGAGCGGTAGCAGCAGTGTCACGCAGTCCGCCGCGTGGATCAAAGGATCTATGGTTCTCCCTCGAGTCTTTCCCACGAGGCTTTCCCACGAGGCTTTCCCACAGGGCTGTCCCACGTGCACACGTGGTGGGAGTCGATCCTCGGCTTGAACGTCAAGGCAGTGCAGGGAAAACAGGTTCCTCTGGAATGGACTGACACATCTGGGGGACTCTTGGAATGGTGTCACGACCCTGGAGTTCCTCTCGCCTTTCCTGTGGAGAGCGCCTCCTCTTGAGATGCGACGGGAACGCCGGGAATTCTTTCCCTACGAAACAGGGAAAGGATCACTCATCTCGAGCTAGGAGGCGGAAACGGGGCTCCCCTGGATGTGTGCGGGACCCACGTGCTTCCTCTCGAGTGGAGACGGGTATGTCGGGGAACTTCTTGAGTTGCAGCAAGGGTGTGAAGGACCCTTTGGAAGTTCCAGTGGTTAGACGTGATTAGCCACGAGAAGCCTCAGCGGAAATGGGCCTCATCTCTCCTGGAGGGCAAAACCTCCTGGATTTTCTCGAGTTGCGGCAGGTGCTCTCGACTTACGACGGGGACCTCAGGGAACCGCTCTGGTGGCCTCAGGAAAGGCCAGTCCCCATGCGAGTTCCTCGGGGGCCTCTCGGGATTCCTCTCCCGTCGATGCCGGGGCCTAAGACCTTGTGTGGAGTCGGGGCCGGAACCTGAGGATTCCTCTCCAGTGCTGACATGGATCTTGGGGTACTTCTGGAGTCTCCCCAGGGGAGTCAGTCCTCGTCTCGAATGCGGGCATGCACTTGCGCTTTCCTCCAGAGCGGTAGCAGAAGTGTCACGCAGTCCGCCGCGTGGATCAAAGGATCTATGGTTTTCCCTCGAGTCTTTCCCACGAGGCTTTCCCACGAGGCTTTCCCACAGGGCTGTCCCACGTGCACACGTGGTGGGAGTCGATCCTCGGCTTGAACGTCAAGGCAGTGCAGGGAAATCAGGTTCCTCTGGAATGGACTGACACATCTGGGGGACTCTTGGAATGGTGTCACGACCCTGGAGTTCCTCTCGCATTTCCTGTGGAGAGCGCCTCCTCTTGAGATGCGACGGGAACGCCGGGAATTCTTTCCCTACGAAACAGGGAAAGGATCCCTCATCTCGAGCTAGGAGGCGGAAACGGGGCTCCCCTGGATGTGTGCGGGACACCACGTGCTTCCTCTCGAGTGGAGACGGGTATGTCGGGGAACTTCTTGAGTTGCAGCAAGGGTGTGAAGGACCCTTTGGAAGTTCCAGTGGTTAGATGTGATTGGCCTCGAGAAGCCTCATCGGAAATGGGCCTCATCTCGCCTGGAGGGCAAAACCTCCTGGATTTTCTCAAGTTGCGGCAGGTGCTCTCGACTTACGACGGGGACTTCAGGGACCCGCTCTGGTGGCCTCAGGAAAGGCCAGTCCCCATGCGAGTTCCTCGGGGGCCTCTCGGGATTCCTCTCCCGTCGATGCCGGGGCCTAAGACCTTGTGTGGAGTCGGGGCCGGAACCTGAGGATTCCTCTCCAGTGCTGACATGGATCTTGGGGTACTTCTGGAGTCTCCCCAGGGGAGTCAGTCCTCGTCTCGAATGCGGGCATGCACTTGCGCTTTCCTCCAGAGCGGTAGCAGCAGTGTCACGCAGTCCGCTGCGTGGATCAAAGGATCTATGGTTTTCCCTCGAGTCTTTCCCACGAGGCTTTCCCACGAGGCTTTCCCACAGGACTGTCCCACGTGCACACGTGGTGGGAGTCGATCCTCGGCTTGAACGTCAAGGCAGTGCAGGGAAAACAGGTTCCTCTGGAATGGACTGACACATCCCGGGGACTCTTGGAATGGTGGCACGACCCTGGAGTTCCTCTCGCCTTTCCTGTGGAGAGCGCCTCCTCTTGAGATGCGACGGGAACGCCGGGAATTCTTTCCCTACGAAACAGGGAAAGGATCCCTCATCTCGAGCTAGGAGGCGGAAACGGGACTCCCCTGGATGTGTGCGGGACCCACGTGCTTCCTATCGAGTGGAGACGGGTATGTCGGGGAACTTCTTGAGTTGCAGCAAGGGTGTAAAGGACCCTTTGGAAGTTCCAGTGGTTAGATGTGATTGGCCTTGAGAAGCCTCAGCGGAAATGGGCCTCATCTCGCCTGGAGGGCAAAACCTCCTGGATTTTCTCGAGTTGCGGCAGGTGCTCTCGACTTACGACGGGGACCTCAGGTACCCGCTCTGGTGGCCTCAGGAAAGGCCAGTCCCCATGCGAGTTCCTCGGGGGCCTCTCGGGTTTCCTCTCCCGTCGATGCCGAGGCCTAAGACCTTGTGTGGAGTCGGGGCCGGACCCTGAGGATTCCTCTCCAGTGCTGACATGGATCTTGGGGTACTTCTGGAGTCTCCCCAGGGGAGTCAGTCCTCGTCTCGAATGCGGGCATGCACTTGCGCTTTCCTCCAGAGCGGTAGCAGCAGTGTCACGCAGTCCGCCGCGTGGATCAAAGGATCTATGGTTTTCCCTCGAGTCTTTCCCACGAGGCTTTCCCACGAGGCTTTCCCACAGGGCTGTCCCACGTGCACACGTGGTGGGAGTCGATCCTCGGCTTGAACGTCAAGGCAGTACAGGGAAAACAGGTTCCTCTGGAATGGACTGACTCATCTGGGGGACTCTTGGAATGGTGTCACGACCCTGGAGTTCCTCTCGCCTTTCCTGTGGAGAGCGCCTCCTCTTGAGATGCGACGGGAACGCCGGGAATTCTTTCCCTACGAAACAGGGAAAGGATCCCTCATCTCGAGCTAGGAGGCGGAAACGGGGCTCCCCTGGATGTGTGCGGGACCCCACGTGCTTCCTCTCGAGTGGAGACGGGTATGTCGGGGAACTTCTTGAGTTGCAGCAATGGTGTGAAGGACCCTTTGGAAGTTCCAGTGGTTAGATGTGATTGGCCTCGAGAAGCCTCAGCGGAAATGGGCCTCATCTTGCCTGGAGGGCAAAACCTCCTGGATTTTCTCGAGTTGCGGCAGGCGCTCTCGACTTACGACGGGGACCTCAGGGACCCGCTCTGGTGGCCTCAGGAAAGGCCAGTCCCCATGCGAGTTCCTCGGGGGCGTCTCGGGATTCCTCTCCGTTGATGCCGGGGCCTAAGACCTTGTGTGGAGTCGGGGCCGGAACCTGAGGATTCCTCTCCAGTGCTGACATGGATCTTGGGGTACTTCTGGAGTCTCCCCAGGGGAGTCAGTCCTCGTCTCGAATGCGGGCATGCACTTGCGCTTTCCTCCAGAGCGGTAGCAGCAGTGTCACGCAGTCCGCCGCGTGGATCAAAGGATCTATGGTTTTCCCTCGAGTCTTTCCCACGAGGCTTTCCCACGAGGCTTTCCCACAGGGCTGTCCCACGTGCACACGTGGTGGGAGTCGATCCTCGGCTTGAACGTCAAGGCAGTGCAGGGAAATCAGGTTCCTCTGGAATGGACTGACACATCTGGGGGACTCTTGGAATGGTGTCACGACCCTGGAGTTCCTCTCGCATTTCCTGTGGAGAGCGCCTCCTCTTGAGATGCGACGGGAACGCCGGGAATTCTTTCCCTACGAAACAGGGAAAGGATCCCTCATCTCGAGCTAGGAGGCGGAAACGGGGCTCCCCTGGATGTGTGCGGGACACCACGTGCTTCCTCTCGAGTGGAGACGGGTATGTCGGGGAACTTCTTGAGTTGCAGCAAGGGTGTGAAGGACCCTTTGGAAGTTCCAGTGGTTAGATGTGATTGGCCTCGAGAAGCCTCATCGGAAATGGGCCTCATCTCGCCTGGAGGGCAAAACCTCCTGGATTTTCTCGAGTTGCGGCAGGTGCTCTCGACTTACGACGGGGACTTCAGGGACCCGCTCTGGTGGCCTCAGGAAAGGCCAGTCCCCATGCGAGTTCCTCGGGGGCCTCTCGGGATTCCTCTCCCGTCGATGCCGTGGCCTAAGACCTTGTGTGGAGTCGGGGCCGGAACCTGAGGATTCCTCTCCAGTGCTGACATGGATCTTGGGGTACTTCTGGAGTCTCCCCAGGGGAGTCAGTCCTCGTCTCGAATGCGGGCATGCACTTGCGCTTTCCTCCAGAGCGGTAGCAGCAGTGTCACGCAGTCCGCTGCGTGGATCAAAGGATCTATGGTTTTCCCTCGAGTCTTTCCCACGAGGCTTTCCCACGAGGCTTTCCCACAGGACTGTCCCACGTGCACACGTGGTGGGAGTCGATCCTCGGCTTGAACGTCAAGGCAGTGCAGGGAAAACAGGTTCCTCTGGAATGGACTGACACATCCCGGGGACTCTTGGAATGGTGGCACGACCCTGGAGTTCCTCTCGCCTTTCCTGTGGAGAGCGCCTCCTCTTGAGATGCGACGGGAACGCCGGGAATTCTTTCCCTACGAAACAGGGAAAGGATCCCTCATCTCGAGCTAGGAGGCGGAAACGGGGCTCCCCTGGATGTGTGCGGGACCCACGTGCTTCCTATCGAGTGGAGACGGGTATGTCGGGGAACTTCTTGAGTTGCAGCAAGGGTGTAAAGGACCCTTTGGAAGTTCCAGTGGTTAGATGTGATTGGCCTTGAGAAGCCTCAGCGGAAATGGGCCTCATCTCGCCTGGAGGGCAAAACCTCCTGGATTTTCTCGAGTTGCGGCAGGTGCTCTCGACTTACGACGGGGACCTCAGGTACCCGCTCTGGTGGCCTCAGGAAAGGCCAGTCCCCATGCGAGTTCCTCGGGGGCCTCTCGGGTTTCCTCTCCCGTCGATGCCGAGGCCTAAGACCTTGTGTGGAGTCGGGGCCGGAACCTCAGGATTCCTCTCCAGTGCTGACATGGATCTTGGGGTACTTCTGGAGTCTCCCCAGGGGAGTCAGTGCTCGTCTCGAATGCGGGCATGCACTTGCGCTTTCCTCCAGAGCGGTAGCAGAAGTGTCACGCAGTCCACCGCGTGGATCAAAGGATCTATGGTTTTCCCTCGAGTCTTTCCCACGAGGCTTTCCCACGAGGCTTTCCCACAGGGCTGTCCCACGTGCACACGTGGTGGGAGTCGATCCTCGGCTTGAACGTCAAGGCAGTACAGGGAAAACAGGTTCCTCTGGAATGGACTGACTCATCTGGGGGACTCTTGGAATGGTGTCACGACCCTGGAGTTCCTCTCGCCTTTCCTGTGGAGAGCGCCTCCTCTTGAGATGCTACGGGAATGCCGGGAATTCTTTCCCTACGAAACAGGGAAAGGATCCCTCATCTCGAGCTAGGAGGCGGAAACGGGGCTCCCCTGGCTGTGTGCGGGACCCCACGTGCTTCCTCTCGAGTGGAGACGGGTATGTCGGGGAACTTCTTGAGTTGCAGCAATGGTGTGAAGGACCCTTTGGAAGTTCCAGTGGTTAGATGTGATTGGCCTCGAGAAGCCTCAGCGGAAATGGGCCTCATCTCGCCTGGAGGGCAAAACCTCCTGGATTATCTCCAGTTGCGGCAGGTGCTCTCGACTTACGACGGGGACCTCAGGGACCCGCTCTGGTGGCCTCAGGAAAGGCCAGTCCCCATGCGAGTTCCTCGGGGGCCTCTCGGGATTCCTCTCCCGTCGATGCCGGGGCCTAAGACCTTGTGTGGAGTCGGGGCCGGAACCTGAGGATTCCTCTCCAGTGCTGACATGGATCTTGGGGTACTTCTGGAGTCTCCCCAGGGGAGTCAGTCCTCGTCTCGAATGCGGGCATGCACTTGCGCTTTCCTCCAGAGCGGTAGCAGCAGTGTCACGCAGTCCGCCGCGTGGATCAAAGGATCTATGGTTTTCCCTCGAGTCTTTCCCACGAGGCTTTCCCACGAGGCTTTCCCACAGGGCTGTCCCACGTGCACACGTGGTGGGAGTCGATCCTCGGCTTGAACGTCAAGGCAGTGCAGGGAAAACAGGTTCCTCTGGAATGGACTGACACATCTGGGGGACTCTTGGAATGGTGTCACGACCCTGGAGTTCCTCTCGCCTTTCCTGTGGAGAGCGCCTCCTCTTGAGATGCGACGGGAACGCCGGGAATTCTTTCCCTACGAAACAGGGAAAGGATCCCTCATCTCGAGCTAGGAGGCGGAAACGGGGCTCCCCTGGATGTGTGCGGGACACCACGTGCTTCCTATCGAGTGGAGACGGGTATGTCGCGGAACTTCTTGAGTTGCAGCAAGGGTGTGAAGGACCCTTTGGAAGTTCCAGTGGTTAGATGTGATTGGCCTCGAGAAGCCTCAGCGGAAATGGGCCTCATCTCGCCTGGAGGGCAAAACCTCCTGGATTTTCTCAAGTTGCGGCAGGTGCTCTCGACTTACGACGGGGACTTCAGGGACCCGCTCTGGTGGCCTCAGGAAAGGCCAGTCCCCATGCGAGTTCCTCGGGGGCCTCTCGGGATTCCTCTCCCGTCGATGCCGGGTCCTAAGACCTTGTGTGGAGTCGGGGCCGGAACCTGAGGATTCCTCTCCAGTGCTGACATGGATCTTGGGGTACTTCTGGAGTCTCCCCAGGGGAGTCAGTCCTCGTCTCGAATGCGGGCATGCACTTGCGCTTTCCTCCAGAGCGGTAGCAGCAGTGTCACGCAGTCCGCCGCGTGGATCAAAGGATCTATGGTTTTCCCTCGAGTCTTTCCCACGAGGCTTTCCCACGAGGCTTTCCCACAGGGCTGTCCCACGTGCACACGTGGTGGGAGTCGATCCTCGGCTTGAACGTCAAGTGCAGGGAAAACAGGTTCCTCTGGAATGGACTGACACATCTGGGGGACTCTTGGAATGGTGTCACGACCCTGGAGTTCCTCTCGCCTTTCCTGTGGAGAGCGCCTCCTCTTGAGATGCGACGGGAACTCCGGGAATTCTTTCCCTACGAAACAGGGAAAGGATCCCTCATCTCGAGCTAGGAGGCGGAAACGGGGCTCCCCTGGATGTGTGCGGGACCCCACGTGCTTCCTCTCGAGTGGAGACGGGTATGTCGGGGAACTTCTTGAGTTGCAGCAATGGTGTGAAGGACCCTTTGGAAGTTCCAGTGGTTAGATGTGATTGGCCTCGAGAAGCCTCAGCGGAAATGGGCCTCATCTCGCCTGGAGGGCAAAACCTCCTGGATTATCTCCAGTTGCGGCAGGTGCTCTCGACTTACGACGGGGACCTCAGGGACCCGCTCTGGTGGCCTCAGGAAAGGCCAGTCCCCATGCGAGTTCCTCGGGGGCCTCTCGGGATTCCTCTCCCGTCGATGCCGGGGCCTAAGACCTTTTGTGGAGTCGGGGCCGGAACCTGAGGATTCCTCTCCAGTGCTGACATGGATCTTGGGGTACTTCTGGAGTCTCCCCAGGGGAGTCAGTCCTCGTCTCGAATGCGGGCATGCACTTGCGCTTTCCTCCAGAGCGGTAGCAGCAGTGTCACGCAGTCCGCCGCGTGGATCAAAGGATCTATGGTTTTCCCTCGAGTCTTTCCCACGAGGCTTTCCCACGAGGCTTTCCCACAGGGCTGTCCCACGTGCACACGTGGTGGGAGTCGATCCTCGGCTTGAACGTCAAGTGCAGGGAAAACAGGTTCCTCTGGAATGGACTGACACATCTGGGGGACTCTTGGAATGGTGTCACGACCCTGGAGTTCCTCTCGCCTTTCCTGTGGAGAGCGCCTCCTCTTGAGATGCGACGGGAACGCCGGGAATTCTTTCCCTACGAAACAGGGAAAGGATCCCTCATCTCGAGCTAGGAGGCGGAAACGGGGCTCCCCTGGATGTTTGCGGGACACCACGTGCTTCCTATCGAGTGGAGACGGGTATGTCGGGGAACTTCTTGAGTTGCAGCAAGGGTGTGAAGGACCCTTTGGAAGTTCCAGTGGTTAGATGTGATTGGCCTCGAGAAGCCTCAGCGGAAATGGGCCTCATCTCGCCTGGAGGGCAAAACCTCCTGGATTTTCTCGAGTTGCGGCAGGTCCTCTCGACTTACGACGGGGACCTCAGGGACCCGCTCTGGTGGCCTCAGGAAAGGCCAGTCCCCATGCGAGTTCCTCGGGGGCGTCTCGGGATTCCTCTCCCGCCGATGCCGGGTCCTAAGACCTTGTGTGGAGTCGGGGCCGGAACCTGAGGATTCCTCTCCAGTGCTGACATGGATCTTGGGGTACTTCTGGAGTCTCCCCAGGGGAGTCAGTCCTCGTCTCGAATGCGGGCATGCACTTGCGCTTTCCTCCAGAGCGGTAGCAGAAGTGTCACGCAGTCCGCCGCGTGGATCAAAGCATCTATGGTTTTCCCTCGAGTCTTTCCCACGAGGCTTTCCCACGAGGCTTTCCCACAGGGCTGTCCCACGTGCACACGTGGTGGGAGTCGATCCTCGGCTTGAATGTCAAGGCAGTACAGGGAAAACAGGTTCCTCTGGAAAGGACTGACACATCTGGGGGACTCTTGGAATGGTGTCACGACCCTGGAGTTCCTCTCGCCTTTCCTGTGGAGAGCGCCTCCTCTTGAGATGCGACGGGAACGCCGGGAATTCTTTCCCTACGAAACAGGGAAAGGATCCCTCATCTCGAGCTAGGAGGCGGAAACGGGGCTCCCCTGGATGTGTGCGGGACCCCACGTGCTTCCTCTCGAGTGGAGACGGGTATGTCGGGGAACTTCTTGAGTTGCAGCAATGGTGTGAAGGACCCTTTGGAAGTTCCAGTGGTTAGATGTGATTGGCCTCGAGAAGCCTCAGCGGAAATGGGCCTCATCTCGCCTGGAGGGCAAAACCTCCTGGATTATCTCCAGTTGCGGCAGGTGCTCTCGACTTACGACGGGGACCTCAGGGACCCGCTCTGGTGGCCTCAGGAAAGGCCAGTCCCCATGCGAGTTCCTCGGGGGCCTCTCGGGATTCCTCTCCCGTCGATGCCGGGGCCTAAGACCTTGTGTGGAGTCGGGGCCGGAACCTGAGGATTCCTCTCCAGTGCTGACATGGATCTTGGGGTACTTCTGGAGTCTCCCCAGGGGAGTCAGTCCTCGTCTCGAATGCGGGCATGCACTTGCGCTTTCCTCCAGAGCGGTAGCAGCAGTGTCACGCAGTCCGCCGCGTGGATCAAAGGATCTATGTTTTTCCCTCGAGTCTTTCCCACGAGGCGTTCCCACGAGGCTTTCCCACAGGGCTGTCCCACGTGCACACGTGGTGGGAGTCGATCCTCGGCTTGAACGTCAAGGCAGTGCAGGGAAATCAGGTTCCTCTGGAATGGACTGACACATCTGGGGGACTCTTGGAATGGTGTCACGACCCTGGAGTTCCTCTCGCCTTTCCTGTGGAGAGCGCCTCCTCTTGAGATGCGACGGGAACGCCGGGAATTCTTTCCTTACGAAACAGGGAAAGGATCCCTCATCTCGAGCTAGGAAGCGCAAACGGGGCTCCCCTGGATGTGTGCGGGACCCCACGTGCTTCCTCTCGAGTGGAGACGGGTATGTCGGGGAACTTCTTGAGTTGCAGCAAGGGTGTGAAGGACCCTTTGGAAGTTCCAGTGGTTAGATGTGATTGGCCTCGAGAAGCCTCAGCGGAAATGGGCCTCATCTCGCCTGGAGGGCAAAACCTCCTGGATTTTCTCGAGTTGCGGCAGGTGCTCTCGACTTACGACGGGGACCTCAGGGACCCGCTCTGTTGGCCTCAGGAAAGGCCAGTCCCCATGCGAGTTCCTCGGGGGCCTCTCGGGTTTCCTCTCCCGTCGATGCCGGGGCCTAAGACCTTGTGTGGAGTCGGGGCCGGAACCTGAGGATTCCTCTCCAGTGCTGACATGTATCTTGGGGTACTTCTGGAGTCTCCCCAGGGGAGTCAGTCCTCGTCTCGAATGCGGGCATGCACTTGCGCTTTCCTCCAGAGCGGTAGCAGAAGTGTCACGCAGTCCGCCGCGTGGATCAAAGGATCTATGGTTTTCCCTCGAGTCTTTCCCACGAGGCTTTCCCACGAGGCTTTCCCACAGGGCTGTCCCACATGCACACGTGGTGGGAGTCGATCCTCGGCTTGAACGTCAAGGCAGTGCAGGGAAAACAGGTTCCTCTGGAATAGACTGACACATCTGGGGGACTCTTGGAATGGTGTCACGACCCTGGAGTTCCTCTCGCCTTTCCTGTGGAGAGCGCCTCCTCTTGAGATGCGACGGGAACGCCGGGAATTCTTTCCCTACGAAACAGGGAAAGGATCCCTCATCTCGAGCTAGGAGGCGGAAACGGGGCTCCCCTGGATGTGTGCGGGACACCACGTGCTTCCTATCGAGTGGAGACGGGTATGTCGGGGAACTTCTTGAGTTGCAGCAAGGGTGTGAAGGACCCTTTGGAAGTTCCAGTGGTTAGATGTGATTGGCCTCGAGAAGCATCAGCGGAAATGGGCCTCATCTCGCCTGGAGGGCAAAACCTCCTGGATTTTCTCGAGTTGCGGCAGGTGCTCTCGACTTACGACGGGGACTTCAGGGACCCGCTCTGGTGGCCTCAGGAAAGGCCAGTCCCCATGCGAGTTCCTCGGGGGCCTCTCGGGATTCCTCTCCCGTCGATGCCGGGGCCTAAGACCTTGTGTGGAGTCGGGGCCGGAACCTGAGGATTCCTCTCCAGTGCTGACATGGATCTTGGGGTACTTCTGGAGTCTCCCCAGGGGAGTCAGT
Source organism: Ovis canadensis (assembly GCF_042477335.2). Classification (NCBI taxonomy): domain Eukaryota; kingdom Metazoa; phylum Chordata; class Mammalia; order Artiodactyla; family Bovidae; genus Ovis; species Ovis canadensis. Next base: position 11,536,314 of record NC_091262.1, read on the forward strand.
CCTCGTCTCGAATGCGGGCATGCACTTGCGCTTTCCTCCAGAGCGGTAGCAGCAGTGTCACGCAGTCCGCCGCGTGGATCAAAGGATCTATGGTTTTCCCTCGAGTCTTTCCCACGAGGCTTTCCCACGAGGCTTTCCCACAGGGCTGTCCCACGTGCACAAGTGGTGGGAGTCGATCCTCGGCTTGAACGTCAAGGCAGTGCAGGGAAAACAGTTTCCTCTGGAATGGACTGACACATCTGGGGGACTCTTGGAATGGTGTCACGACCGTGGAGTTCCTCTCGCCTTTCCTGTGGAGAGCGCCTCCTCTTGAGATGCGACGGGAACGCCGGGAATTTTTTCTTACGAAACAGGGAAAGGATCCCTCATCTCGAGCTAGGAGGCGGAAAGGGGGCTCCCCTGGATGTGTGCGGGACCCCACGTGCTTCCTCTCGAGTGGAGACGGGTATGTCGGGGAACTTCTTGAGTTGCAGCAATGGTGTGAAGGACCCTTTGGAAGTTCCAGTGGTTAGATGTGATTGGCCTCGAGAAGCCTCAGCGGAAATGGGCCTCATCTCGCCTGGAGGGCAAAACCTCCTGGATTTTCTCGAGTTGCGGCAGGTGCTCTCGACTTACGACGGGGACCTCAGGGAACCGCTCTGGTGGCCTCAGGAAAGGCCAGTCCCCATGCGAGTTCCTCGGGGGCCTCTCGGGATACCTCTCCCGTCGATGCCGAGGCCTAAGACCTTGTGTGGAGTCGGGGCCGGAACCTGAGGATTCCTCTCCAGTGCTGACATGGATCTTGGGGTACTTCTGGAGTCTCCTCAGGGGAGTCAGTCCTCGTCTCGAATGCGGGCATGCACTTGCGCTTTCCTCCAGAGCGGTAGCAGCAGTGTCACGCAGTCCGCCGCGTGGATCAAAGGATCTATGGTTTTCCCTCGAGTCTTTCCCACGAGGCTTTCCCACGAGGCTTTCCCACAGGGCTGTCCCACGTGCACACGTGGTGGGAGTCGATCCTCGGCTTGAACGTCAAAGCAGTGCAGGGAAAACAGGTTCCTCTGGAATGGACTGACACATCTGGGGGACTCTTAGAATGGTGGCATGACCCTGGAGTTCCTCTCGCCTTTCCTGTGGAGAGCGCCTCCTCTTGAGATGCGACGGGAACGCCGGGAATTCTTTCCCTACGAAACAGGGAAAGGATCCCTCATCTCGAGCTAGGAGGCGGAAACGGGGCTCCCCTGGATGTGTGCAGGACCCACGTGCTTCCTCTCGAGTGGAGACGGGTATGTCGGGGAACTTCTTGAGTTGCAGCAATGGTGTGAAGGACCCTTTGGAAGTTCCAGTGGTTAGATGGGATTGGCCTCGAGAAGCCTCAGCGGAAATGGGCCTCATCTCGCCTGGAGGGCAAAACCTCCTGGATTATCTCGAGTTGCGGCAGGTGCTCTCGACTTACGACGGGGACCTCAGGGACCCGCTCTGGTGGCCTCAGGAAAGGCCAGTCCCCATGCGAGTTCCTCGGGGGCGTCTCGGGATTCCTCTCCCGTCGATGCCGGGGCCTAAGACCTTGTGTGGAGTCGGGGCCGGAACCTGAGGATTCCTCTCCAGTGCTGACATGGATCTTGGGGTACTTCTGGAGTCTCCCCAGGGGAGTCAGTCCTCGTCTCGAATGCGGGCATGCACTTGCGCTTTCCTCCAGAGCGGTAGCAGCAGTGTCACGCAGTCCGCCGCGTGGATCAAAGGATCTATGGTTTTCCCTCGTGTCTTTCCCACGAGGCTTTCCCACGAGGCTTTCCCACAGGGCTGTCCCACGTGCACAAGTGGTGGGAGTCGATCCTCGGCTTGAACGTCAAGGCAGTGCAGGGAAAACAGGTTCCTCTGGAATGGACTGACACATCTGTGGGACTCTTGGAATGGTGTCACGACCGTGGAGTTCCTCTCGCCTTTCCTGTCGAGAGCGCCTCCTCTTGAGATGCGACGGGAACGCCGGGAATTCTTTCCTTACGAAACAGGGAAAGGATCGCTCATCTCGAGCTAGGAGGCGCAAACGGGTCTCCCCTGGATGTGTGCGGGACCCCACGTGCTTCCTCTCGAGTGGAGACGGGTATGTCGGGGAACTTCTTGAGTTGCAGCAATGGTGTGAAGGACCCTTTGGAAGTTCCAGTGGTTAGATGTGATTGGCCTCGAGAAGCCTCAGCGGAAATGGGCCTCATCTCGCCTGGAGGGCAAAACCTCCTGGATTTTCTCGAGTTGCGGCAGGTGCTCTCGACTTACGACGGGGACCTCAGGGAACCGCTCTGGTGGCCTCAGGAAAGGCCAGTCCCCATGCGAGTTCCTCGGGGGCCTCTCGGGATTCCTCTCCCGTCGATGCCGGGGCCTAAGACCTTGTGTGGAGTCGGGGCCGGAACCTGAGGTTTCCTCTCCAGTGCTGACATGGATCTTGGTTTACTTCTGGAGTCTCCCCAGGGGAGTCAGTCCTCGTCTCGAATGCGGGCATGCACTTGCGCTTTCCCCCAGAGCGGTAGCAGCAGTGTCACGCAGTCCGCCGCGTGGATCAAAGGATCTATGGTTTTCCCTCGAGTCTTTCCCACGAGGCTTTCCCACGAGGCTTTCCCACAGGGCTGTCCCACGTGCACACGTGGTGGGAGTCGATCCTCGGCTTGAACGTCAAGGCAGTGCAGGGAAAACAGGTTCCTCTGGAATGGACTGACACATCTGGGGGACTCTTGGAATGGTGGCATGACCCTGGAGTTCCTCTCGCCTTTCCTGTGGAGAGCGCCTCCTCTTGAGATGCGACGGGAACGCCGGGAATTCCTTCCCTACGAAACAGGGAAAGGATCCCTCATCTCGAGCTAGGAGGCGGAAACGGGGCTCCCCTCTATGTGTGCGGGACCCCACGTGCTTCCTCTCGAGTGGAGACGGGTATGTCGGGGAACTTCTTGAGTTGCAGCAATGGTGTGAAGGACCCTTTGGAAGTTCCAGTGGTTAGATGTGATTGGCCTCGAGAAGCCTCAGCGGAAATGGGCCTCATCTCGCCTGGAGGGCAAAACCTCCTGGATTTTCTCGAGTTGCGGCAGGTGCTCTCGACTTACTACGGGGACCTCAGGGACCCGCTCTGGTGGCCTCAGGAAAGGCCAGTCCCCATGCGAGTTCCTCAGGGGCCTCTCGGGATACCTCTCCCGTCGATGCCGGGGCCTAAGACCTTGTGTGGAGTCGGGGCCGGAACCTGAGGATTCCTCTCCAGTGCTGACATGGATCTTGGGGTACTTCTGGAGTCTCCCCAGGGGAGTCAGTCCTCGTCTCGAATGCGGGCATGCACTTGCGCTTTCCTCCAGAGCGGTAGCAGCAGTGTCACGCAGTCCGCCGCGTGGATCAAAGGATCTATGGTTTTCCCTCGAGTCTTTCCCACGAGGCTTTCCCACGAGGCTTTCCCACAGGGCTGTCCCACGTGCACACGTGGTGGGAGTCGATCCTCGGCTTGAACGTCAAGGCAGTGCAGGGAAAACAGGTTCCTCTGGAATGGACTGACACATCTGGGGGACTCTTAGAATGGTGGCATGACCCTGGAGTTCCTCTCGCCTTTCCTGTGGAGAGCGCCTCCTCTTGAGATGGGACGGGAACGTCGGGAATTCTTTCCCTACGAAACAGGGAAAGGATCCCTCATCTCGAGCTAGGAGGCGGAAACGGGGCTCCCCTGGATGTGTGCGGGACACCACGTGCTTCCTCTCGTGTGGAGACGGGTATGTCGGGGAACTTCTTGAGTTGCAGCAAGGGTGTGAAGGACCCTTTGGAAGTTCCAGTGGTTAGATGTGATTGGCCTCGAGAAGCCTCAGCGGAAATGGGCCTCATCTCGCCTGGAGGGCAAAACCTCCTGGATTTTCTCGAGTTGCGGCAGGTGCTCTCGACTTACGACGGGGACCTCAGGGAGCCGCTCTGGTGGCCTCAGGAAAGGCCAGTCCCCATGCGAGTTCCTCGGGGGCCTCTCGGGATTCCTCTCCCGTCGATGCCGGGGCCTAAGACCTTGTGTGGAGTCGGGGCCGGAACCTGAGGATTCCTCTCCAGTGCTGACATGGATCTTGGGGTACTTCTGGAGTCTCCCCAGGGGAGTCAGTCCTCCTCTCGAACGCGGGCATGCACTTGTGCTTTCCTCCAGAGCGGTAGCAGCAGTGTCACGCAGTCCGCCGCGTGGATCAGAGGATCTATGGTTTTCCCTCGAGTCTTTCCCACGAGGCTTTCCCACGAGGCTTTCCCACAGGGCTGTCCCACGTGCACACGTGGTGGGAGTCGATCCTCGGCTTGAACGTCAAGGCAGTGCAGGGAAAACAGGTTCCTCTGGAATGGACTGACACATCGGGGGGACTCTTGGAATGGTGTCACGACCCTGGAGTTCCTCTCGCCTTTCCTGTGGAGAGCGCCTCCTCTTGAGATGCGACGGGAACGCCGGGAATTCTTTCCCTACGAAACAGGGAAAGGATCCCTCATCTCGAGCTAGGAGGCGGAAACGGGGCTCCCCTGGATGTGTGCGGGACCCCACGTGCTTCCTCTCGAGTGGAGACCGGTATGTCGGGGAACTTCTTGAGTTGCAGCAATGGTGTGAAGGACCCTTTGGAAGTTCCAGTGGTTAGATGTGATTGGCCTCGAGAAGCCTCAGCGGAAATGGGCCTCATCTCGCCTGGAGGGCAAAACCTCCTGGATTTTCTCGAATTGCGGCAGGTGCTCTCGACTTACGACGGGGACCTCAGGGACCCGCTCTGGTGGCCTCAGGAAAGGCCAGTCCCCATGCGAGTTCCTCGGGGGCCTCTCGGGATTCCTCTCCCGTCGATGCCGGAGCCTAAGACCTTGTGTGGAGTCGGGGCCGGAACCTGAGGATTCCTCTCCAGTGCTGACATGGATCTTGGGGTACTTCTGGCGTCTCCCCAGGGGAGTCAGTCCTCGTCTCGAATGCGGGCATGCACTTGCGCTTTCCTCCAGAGCGGTAGCAGCAGTGTCACGCAGTCCGCCGCGTGGATCAAAGGATCTATGGTTTTCCCTCGAGTCTTTCCCACGAGGCTTTCCCACGAGGCTTTCCCACAGGGCTGTCCCACGTGCACACGTGGTGGGAGTCGATCCTCGGCTTGAACGTCATTGCAGTGCAGGGAAAACAGGTTCCTCTGGAATGGACTGACACATCTGGGGGACTCTTGGAATGGTGTCACGACCCTGGAGTTCCTCTCGCCTTTCCTGTGGAGAGCGCCTCCTCTTGAGATGCGACGGGAACGCCGGGAATTCTTTCCCTACGAAACAGGGATAGGAACCCTCATCTCGAGCTAGGAGGCGCAAACGGGGCTCCCCTGGATGTGTGCGGGACCCCACGTGCTTCCTCTCGAGTGGAGACGGGTATGTCGGGGAACTTCTTGAGTTGCAGCAATGGTGTGAAGGACCCTTTGGAAGTTCCAGTGGTTAGATGTGATTGGCCTCGAGAAGCCTCAGCGGAAATGGGCCTCATCTCGCCTGGAGGGCAAAACCTCCTGGATTTTCTCGAGTTGCGGCAGGTGCTCTCGACTTACGACGGGGACCTCAGGGAACCGCTCTGGTGGCCTCAGGAAAGGCCAGTCCCCATGCGAGTTCCTCGGGGGCCTCTCGGGATTCCTCTCCCGTCGATGCCGGGGCCTAAGACCTTGTGTGGAGTCGGGGCCGGAACCTGAGGTTTCCTCTCCAGTGCTGACATGGATCTTGGGGTACTTCTGGAGTCTCCCCAGGGGAGTCAGTCCTCGTCTCGAATGCGGGCATGCACTTGCGCTTTCCCCCAGAGCGGTAGCAGCAGTGTCACGCAGTCCGCCGCGTGGATCAAAGGATCTATGGTTTTCCCTCGAGTCTTTCCCACGAGGCTTTCCCACGAGGCTTTCCCACAGGGCTGTCCCACGTGCACACGTGGTGGGAGTCGATCCTCGGCTTGAACGTCAAGGAAGTGCAGGGAAAACAGGTTCCTCTGGAATGGACTGACACATCTGGGGGACTCTTGGAATGGTGTCACGACCCTGGAGTTCCTCTCGCCTTTCCTGTGGAGAGCGCCTCCTCTTGAGATGCGACGGGAACGCCGGGAATTCTTTCCCTACGAAACAGGGAAAGGATCCCTCATCTCGAGCTAGGAGGCGGAAACGGGGCTCCCCTGGATGTGTGCGGGACCCCACGTGCTTCCTCTCGAGTGGAGACGGGTATGTCGGGGAACTTCTTGAGTTGCAGCAATGGTGTGAAGGACCCTTTGGAAGTTCCAGTGGTTAGATGTGATTGGCCTCGAGAAGCCTCAGCGGAAATGGGCCTCATCTCGCCTGGAGGGCAAAACCTCCTGGATTTTCTCGAATTGCGGCAGGTGCTCTCGACTTACGACGGGGACCTCAGGGACCCGCTCTGGTGGCCTCAGGAAAGGCCAGTCCCCATGCGAGTTCCTCGGGGGCCTCTCGGGATTCCTCTCCCGTCGATGCCGGAGCCTAAGACCTTGTGTGGAGTCGGGGCCGGAACCTGAGGATTCCTCTCCAGTGCTGACATGGATCTTGGGGTACTTCTGGCGTCTCCCCAGGGGAGTCAGTCCTCGTCTCGAATGCGGGCATGCACTTGCGCTTTCCTCCAGAGCGGTAGCAGCAGTGTCACGCAGTCCGCCGCGTGGATCAAAGGATCTATGGTTTTCCCTCGAGTCTTTCCCACGAGGCTTTCCCACGAGGCTTTCCCACAGGGCTGTCCCACGTGCACACGTGGTGGGAGTCGATCCTCGGCTTGAACGTCAAGGCAGTGCAGGGAAAACAGGTTCCTCTGGAATGGACTGACACATCTGGGGGACTCTTGGAATGGTGTCACGACCCTGGAGTTCCTCTCGCCTTTCCTGTGGAGAGCGCCTCCTCTTGAGATGCGACGGGAACGCCGGGAATTCTTTCCCTACGAAACAGGGAAAGGATCCCTCATCTCGAGCTAGGAGGCGCAAACGGGGCTCCCCTGGATGTGTGCGGGACCCCACGTGCTTCCTCTCGAGTGGAGACGGGTATGTCGGGTAACTTCTTGAGTTGCAGCAATGGTGTGAAGGACCCTTTGGAAGTTCCAGTGGTTAGATGTGATTGGCCTCGAGAAGCCTCAGCGGAAATGGGCCTCATCTCGCCTGGAGGGCAAAACCTCCTGGATTTTCTCGAGTTGCGGCAGGTGCTCTCGACTTACGACGGGGACCTCAGGGAACCGCTCTGGTGGCCTCAGGAAAGGCCAGTCCCCATGCGAGTTCCTCGGGGGCCTCTCGGGATTCCTCTCCCGTCGATGCCGGGGCCTAAGACCTTGTGTGGAGTCGGGGCCGGAACCTGAGGTTTCCTCTCCAGTGCTGACATGGATCTTGGTTTACTTCTGGAGTCTCCCCAGGGGAGTCAGTCCTCGTCTCGAATGCGGGCATGCACTTGCGCTTTCCCCCAGAGCGGTAGCAGCAGTGTCACGCAGTCCGCCGCGTGGATCAAAGGATCTATGGTTTTCCCTCGAGTCTTTCCCACGAGGCTTTCCCACGAGGCTTTCCCACAGGGCTGTCCCACGTGCACACGTGGTGGGAGTCGATCCTCGGCTTGAACGTCAAGGCAGTGCAGGGAAAACAGGTTCCTCTGGAATGGACTGACACATCTGGGGGACTCTTGGAATGGTGGCATGACCCTGGAGTTCCTCTCGCCTTTCCTGTGGAGAGCGCCTCCTCTTGAGATGCGACGGGAACGCCGGGAATTCTTTCCCTACGAAACAGGGAAAGGATCCCTCATCTCGAGCTAGGAGGCGGAAACGGGGCTCCCCTGGATGTGTGCGGGACCCCACGTGCTTCCTCTCGAGTGGAGACGGGTATGTCGGGGAACTTCTTGAGTTGCAGCAATGGTGTGAAGGACCCTTTGGAAGTTCCAGTGGTTAGATGTGATTGGCCTCGAGAAGCCTCAGCGGAAATGGGCCTCATCTCGCCTGGAGGGCAAAACCTCCTGGATTTTCTCGAGTTGCGGCAGGTGCTCTCGACTTACTACGGGGACCTCAGGGACCCGCTCTGGTGGCCTCAGGAAAGGCCAGTCCCCATGCGAGTTCCTCGGGGGCCTCTCGGGATACCTCTCCCGTCGATGCCGGGGCCTAAGACCTTGTGTGGAGTCGGGGCCGGAACCTGAGGATTCCTCTCCAGTGCTGACATGGATCTTGGGGTACTTCTGGAGTCTCCCCAGGGGAGTCAGTCCTCGTCTCGAATGCGGGCATGCACTTGCGCTTTCCTCCAGAGCGGTAGCAGCAGTGTCACGCAGTCCGCCGCGTGGATCAAAGGATCTATGGTTTTCCCTCGAGTCTTTCCCACGAGGCTTTCCCACGAGGCTTTCCCACAGGGCTGTCCCACGTGCACAAGTGGTGGGAGTCGATCCTCGGCTTGAACGTCAAGGCAGTGCAGGGAAAACAGGTTCCTCTGGAATGGACTGACACATCTGGGGGACTCTTAGAATGGTGGCATGACCCTGGAGTTCCTCTCGCCTTTCCTGTGGAGAGCGCCTCCTCTTGAGATGGGACGGGAACGTCGGGAATTCTTTCCCTACGAAACAGGGAAAGGATCCCTCATCTCGAGCTAGGAGGCGGAAACGGGGCTCCCCTGGATGTGTGCGGGACACCACGTGCTTCCTCTCGTGTGGAGACGGGTATGTCGGGGAACTTCTTGAGTTGCAGCAAGGGTGTGAAGGACCCTTTGGAAGTTCCAGTGGTTAGATGTGATTGGCCTCGAGAAGCCTCAGCGGAAATGGGCCTCATCTCGCCTGGAGGGCAAAACCTCCTGGATTTTCTCGAGTTGCGGCAGGTGCTCTCGACTTACGACGGGGACCTCAGGGACCCGCTCTGGTGGCCTCAGGAAAGGCCAGTCCCCATGCGAGTTCCTCGGGGGCCTCTCGGGATTCCTCTCCCGTCGATGCCGGGGCCTAAGACCTTGTGTGGAGTCGGGGCCGGAACCTGAGGATTCCTCTCCAGTGCTGACATGGATCTTGGGGTACTTCTGGAGTCTCCCCAGGGGAGTCAGTCCTCCTCTCGAACGCGGGCATGCACTTGCGCTTTCCTCCAGAGCGGTAGCAGCAGTGTCACGCAGTCCGCCGCGTGGATCAGAGGATCTATGGTTTTCCCTCGAGTCTTTCCCACGAGGCTTTCCCACGAGGCTTTCCCACAGGGCTGTCCCACGTGCACACGTTGTGGGAGTCGATCCTCGGCTTGAACGTCAAGGCAGTGCAGGGAAAACAGGTTCCTCTGGAATGGACTGACACATCGGGGGGACTCTTGGAATGGTGTCACGACCCTGGAGTTCCTCTCGCCTTTCCTGTGGAGAGCGCCTCCTCTTGAGATGCGACGGGAACGCCGGGAATTCTTTCCCTACGAAACAGGGAAAGGATCCCTCATCTCGAGCTAGGAGGCGGAAACGGGGCTCCCCTGGATGTGTGCGGGACCCCACGTGCTTCCTCTCGAGTGGAGACGGGTATGTCGGGGAACTTCTTGAGTTGCAGCAATGGTGTGAAGGACCCTTTGGAAGTTCCAGTGGTTAGATGTGATTGGCCTCGAGAAGCCTCAGCGGAAATGGGCCTCATCTCGCCTGGAGGGCAAAACCTCCTGGATTTCCTCGAATTGCGGCAGGTGCTCTCGACTTACGACGGGGACCTCAGGGACCCGCTCTGGTGGCCTCAGGAAAGGCCAGTCCCCATGCGAGTTCCTCGGGGGCCTCTCGGGATTCCTCTCCCGTCGATGCCGGAGCCTAAGACCTTGTGTGGAGTCGGGGCCGGAACCTGAGGATTCCTCTCCAGTGCTGACATGGATCTTGGGGTACTTCTGGAGTCTCCCCAGGGGAGTCAGTCCTCGTCTCGAATGCGGGCATGCACTTGCGCTTTCCTCCAGAGCGGTAGCAGCAGTGTCACGCAGTCCGCCGCGTGGATCAAAGGATCTATGGTTTTCCCTCGAGTCTTTCCCACGAGGCTTTCCCACGAGGCTTTCCCACAGGGCTGTCCCACGTGCACACGTGGTGGGAGTCGATCCTCGGCTTGAACGTCAAGGCAGTGCAGGGAAAACAGGTTCCTCTGGAATGGACTGACACATCTGGGGGACTCTTGGAATGGTGTCACGACCCTGGAGTTCCTCTCGCCTTTCCTGTGGAGAGCGCCTCCTCTTGAGATGCGACGGGCACGCCGGGAATTCTTTCCCTACGAAACAGGGAAAGGATCCCTCATCTCGACCTAGGAGGCATAAACGGAGCACCCCTGGATGTGTGCGGGACCCCACGTGCTTCCTCTCGAGTGGAGACGGGTATGTCGGGGAACTTCTTGAGTTGCAGCAAGGGTGTGAAGGACCCTTTGGAAGTTCCAGTGGTTAGATGTGATTGGCCTCGAGAAGCCTCAGCGGAAATGGGCCTCATCTCGCCTGGAGGGCAAAACCTCCTGGATTTTCTCGAGTTGCGGCAGGTGCTCTCGACTTACGACGGGGACCTCAGGGACCCGCTCTGGTGGCCTCAGGAAAGGCCAGTCCCCATGCGAGTTCCACGGGGGCCTCTCGGGATTCCTCTCCCGTCGATGCCGGGGCCTAAGACCTTGTGTGGAGTCGGGGCCGGAACCTGAGGATTCCTCTCCAGTGCCGACATGGATCTTGGGGTACTTCTGGAGTCTCCCCAGGGGAGTCAGTCCTCGTCTCGAATGCGGGCATGCACTTGCGCTTTCCTCCAGAGCGGTAGCAGCAGTGTCACGCAGTCCGCCGCGTGGATCAAAGGATCTATGGTTTTCCCTCGAGTCTTTCCCACGAGGCTTTCCCACGAGGCTTTCCCACAGGGCTGTCCAACGTGCACACGTGGTGGGAGTCGATCCTCGGCTTGAACGTCAAGGCAGTGCAGGGAAAACAGGTTCCTCTGGAATGGACTGACACATCTGGGGTCTCTTGGAATGGTGGCACGACCCTGGAGTTCCTCTCGCCTTTCCTGTGGAGAGCGCCTCCTCTTGAGATGCGACGGGAACGCCGGGAATTCTTTCCCTACGAAATAGGGAAAGGATCCCTCATCTCGAGCTAGGAGGCGGAAACGGGGCTCCCCTGGATGTGTGCGGGACCCCACGTGCTTCCTCTCGAGTGGAGACGGGTATGTCGGGGAACTTCTTGAGTTGCAGGAAGGGTGTGAAGGACCCTTTGGAAGTTCCAGTGGTTAGATGTGATTGGCCTCGAGAAGCCTCAGCGGAAATGGGCCTCATCTCGCCTGGAGGGCAAAACCTCCTGGATTTTCTCGAGTTGCGGCAGGTGCTCTCGACTTACGACGGGGACCTCAGGGACCCGCTCTGGTGGCCTCAGGAAAGGCCAGTCCCCATGCGAGTTCCTCGGGGGCCTCTCGGGATTCCTCTCCCGTCGATGCCGGGGCCTAAGACCTTGTGTGGAGTCGGGGCCGGAACCTGAGGATTCCTCTCCAGTGCTGACATGGATCTTGGGGTACTTCTGGAGTCTCCCCAGGGGAGTCAGTCCTCGTCTCGAATGCGGGCATGCACTTGCGCTTTCCTCCAGAGCGGTAGCAGCAGTGTCACGCAGTCCGCCGCGTGGATCAAAGGATCTATGGTTTTCCCTCGAGTCTTTCCCACGAGGCTTTCCCACGAGGCTTTCCAACAGGGCTGTCCCACGTGCACACGTGGTGGGAGTCGATCCTCGGCTTGAACGTCAAGGCAGTGCAGGGAAAACAGGTTCCTCTGGAATGGACTAACACATCTGGGGGACTCTTGGAATGGTGTCAGGACCCTGGAGTTCCTCTCGCCTTTCCTGTGGAGAGCGCCTCCTCTTGAGATGCGACGGGAACGCCGGGAATTCTTTCCCTACGAAACAGGGAAAGGATCCCTCATCTCGAGCTAGTAGGCGGAAACGGGGCTCCCCTGGATGTGTGCGGGACCCCACGTGCTTCCTCTCGAGTGGAGACGGGTATGTCGGGGAACTTCTTGAGTTGCAGCAATGGTGTGAAGGACCCTTTGGAAGTTCCAGTGGTTAGATGTGATTGGCCTCGAGAAGCCTCAGCGGAAATGGGCCTCATCTCGCCTGGAGGGCAAAACCTCCTGGATTTTCTCGAGTTGTGGCAGGTGCTCTCGACTTACGACGGGGACCTCAGGGACCCGCTCTGGTGGCCTCAGGAAAGGCCAGTCCCCATGCGAGTTCCTCGGGGGCCTCTCGGGATTCCTCTCCCGTCGATGCCGGGGCCTAAGACCTTGTGTGGAGTCGGGGCCGGAACCTGAGGATTCCTCTCCAGTGCTGACATGGATCTTGGGGTACTTCTGGAGTCTCCCCAGGGGAGTCAGTCCTCGTCTCGAATGCGGGCATGCACTTGCGCTTTCCTCCAGAGCGGTAGCAGCAGTGTCACGCAGTCCGCCGAGTGGATCAAAGGATCTATGGTTTTCCCTCGAGTCTTTCCCACGAGGCTTTCCCACGAGGCTTTCCCACAGGGCTGTCCCACGTGCACACGTGGTGGGAGTCGATCCTCGGCTTGAACGTCAAGGCAGTGCAGGGAAAACAGGTTCCTCTGGAATGGACTGACACATCTGGGGGACTCTTGGAATGGTGGCACGACCCTGGAGTTCCTTTCGCCTTTCCTGTGGAGAGCGCCTCCTCTTGAGATGCGACGGGAACGCCGGGAATTCTTTCCCTACGAAACAGGGAAAGGATCCCTCATCTCGAGCTAGGAGTCGGAAACGGAGCACCCCTGGATGTGTGCGGGACCCCACGTGCTTCCTCTCGAGTGGAGACGGGTATGTCGGGGAACTTCTTGAGTTGCAGCTATGGTGTGAAGGACCCTTTGGAAGTTCCAGTGGTTAGATGTGATTGGCCTCGAGAAGCCTCAGCGGAAATGGGCCTCATCTCGCCTGGAGGGCAAAACCTCCTGGATTTTCTCGAGTTGCGGCAGGTCCTCTCGACTTACAATGGGGACCTCAGGGAACCGCTCGGGTGGCCTCAGGAAAGGCCAGTCCCCATGCGAGTTCCACGGGGGCCTCTCGGGATTCCTCTCCCGTCGATGCCGGGGCCTAAGACCTTGTGTGGAGTCGGGGCCGGAACCTGAGGATTCCTCTCCAGTGCTGACATGGATCTTGGGGTACTTCTGGAGTCTCCCCAGGGGAGTCAGTCCTCGTCTCGAATGCGGGCATGCACTTGCACTTTCCTCCAGAGCGGTAGCAGCAGTGTCACGCAGTCCGCCGCGTGGATCAAAGGATCTATGGTTTTCCCTCGAGTCTTTCCCACGAGGCTTTCCCACGAGGCTTTCCCACAGGGCTGTCCCACGTGCACACGTGGTGGGAGTCGATCCTCGGCTTGAACGTCAAGGCAGTGGAGGGAAAACAGGTTCCTCTGGAATGGACTGACACATCTGGGGTCTCTTGGAATGGTGGCACGACCCTGGAGTTCCTCTCGCCTTTCCTGTGGAGAGCGCCTCCTCTTGAGATGCGACGGGAACGCCGGGAATTCTTTCCCTACGAAACAGGGAAAGGATCCCTCATCTCGAGCTAGGAGGCGGAAACCGGGCTCCCCTGGATGTGTGCGGGACACCACGTGCTTCCTCTCGAGTGCAGACGGGTATGTCGGGGAACTTCTTGAGTTGCAGCAAGGGTGTGAAGGACCCTTTGCAAGTTCCAGTGGTTAGATGTGATTGGCCTCGAGAAGCCTCAGCGGAAATGGGCCTCATCTCGCCTGGAGGGCAAAACCTCCTGGATTTTCTCGAGTTGCGGCAGGTGCTCTCGACTTACGACGGGGACCTCAGGGACCCGCTCTGGTGGCCTAAGGAAAGGCCAGTCCCCATGCGAGTTCCTCGGGGGCCTCTCGGGATTCCTCTCCCGTCGATGCCGGGGCCTAAGACCTTGTGTGGAGTCGGGGCCGGAACCTGAGGATTCCTCTCCAGTGCTGACATGGATCTTGGGGTACTTCTGGAGTCTCCCCAGGGGAGTCAGTCCTCGTCTCGAATGCGGGCATGCACTTGCGCTTTCCTCCAGAGCGGTAGCAGCAGTGTCACGCAGTCCGCCGCGTGGATCAAAGGATCTATGGTTTTCCCTCGAGTCTTTCCCACGAGGCTATCCCACGAGGCTTTCCCACAGGGCTGTCCCAGGTGCACACGTGGTGGGAGTCGATCCTCGGCTTGAACGTCAAGGCAGTGCAGGGAAAACAGGTTCCTCTGGAATGGACGGACACATCTGGGGTCTCTTGGAATGGTGGCACGACCCTGGAGTTCCTCTCGCCTTTCCTGTGGAGAGCGCCTCCTCTTGAGATGCGACGGGAACCCCGGGAATTCTTTCCCTACGAAACAGGGAAAGGATCCCTCATCTCGAGCTAGGAGGCGGAAACGGGGCTCCCCTGGATGTGTGCGGGACACCACGTGCTTCCTCTCGAGTGCAGACGGGTATGTCGGGGAACTTCTTGAGTTGCAGCAAGGGTGTGAAGGACCCTTTGCAAGTTCCAGTGGTTAGATGTGATTGGCCTCGAGAAGCCTCAGCGGAAATGGGCCTCATCTCGCCTGGAGGGCAAAACCTCCTGGATTTTCTCGAGTTGCGGCAGGTGCTCTCGACTTACGACAGGGACGTCAGGGACGCGCTCTGGTGGCCTCAGGAAAGGCCAGTCCCCATGCGAGTTCCTCGGGGGCCTCTCGGGATTCCTCTCCCGTCGATGCCGGGGCCTAAGACCTTGTGTGGAGTCGGGGCCGGAACCTGAGGATTCCTCTCCAGTGCTGACATGGATCTTGGGGTACTTCTGGAGTCTCCCCAGGGGAGTCAGTCCTCGTCTCGAATGCGGGCATGCACTTGCGCTTTCCTCCAGAGCGGTAGCAGCAGTGTCACGCAGTCCGCCGCGTGGATCAAAGGATCTATGGTTTTCCATCGAGTCTTTCCCACGAGGCTTTCCCACGAGGCTTTCCCACAGGGCTGTCCCACGTGCACACGTGGTGGGAGTCGATCCTCGGCTTGAACGTCAAGGCAGTGCAGGGAAAACAGGTTCCTCTGGAATGGACGGACACATCAGGGGTCTCTTGGAATGCTGGCACGACCCTGGAGTTCCTCTCGCCTTTCCTGTGGAGAGCGCCTCCTCTTGAGATGCGACGGGAACCCCGGGAATTCTTTCCCTACGAAACAAGGAAAGGATCCCTCATCTCGAGCTAGGAGGCGGAAACGGGGCTCCCCTGGATGTGTGCGGGACACCACGTGCTTCCTCTCGAGTGCAGACGGGTATGTCGGGGAACTTCTTGAGTTGCAGCAAGGGTGTGAAGGACCCTTTGCAAGTTCCAGTGGTTAGATGTGATTGGCCTCGAGAAACCTCAGCGGAAATGGGCCTCATCTCGCCTGGAGGGCAAAACCTCCTGGATTTTCTCGAGTTGCGGCAGGTGCTCTCGACTTACGACGGGGACCTCAGGGACCCGCTCTGGTGGCCTCAGGAAAGGCCAGTCCCCTGCGAGTTCCTCGGGGGCCTCTCGGGATTCCTCTCCCGTCGATGCCGGGGCCTAAGACCTTGTGTGGAGTCGGGGCCGGAACCTGAGGATTCCTCTCCAGTGCTGACATGGATCTTGGGGTACTTCTGGAGTCTCCCCAGGGGAGTCAGTCCTCGTCTCGAATGCGGGCATGCACTTGCGCTTTCCTCCAGAGCGGTAGCAGCAGTGTCACGCAGTCCGCCGCGTGGATCAAAGGATCTATGGTTTTCCCTCGAGTCTTTCCCACGAGGCTTTCCCACGAGGCTTTCCCACAGGGCTGTCCCACGTGCACACGTGGTGGGAGTCGATCCTCGGCTTGAACGTCAAGGCAGTGCAGGGAAAACAGGTTCCTCTGGAATGGACTGACACATCTGGGGGACTCTTGGAATGGTGGCACGACCCTGGAGTTCCTCTCGCCTTTCCTGTGGAGAGCGCCTCCTCTTGAGATGCGACGGGAACGCCGGGAATTCTTTCCCTACGAAACAGGGAAAGGATCCCTCATCTCGAGCTAGGAGGCGGAAACGGGGCTCCCCTGGATGTGTGCGGGACCCACGTGCTTCCTCTCGAGTGGAGACGAGTATGTCGGGGAACTTCTTGAGATGCAGCAAGGGTGTGAAGGACCCTTTGGAAGTTCCAGTGGTTAGACGTGATTAGCCTCGAGAAGCCTCAGCGGAAATGGGCCTCATCTCGCCTGGAGGGCAAAACCTCCTGGATTTTCTCGAGTTGCGGCAGGTGCTCTCGACTTACGACGGGGACCTCAGGGACCCGCTCTGGTGGCCTCAGGAAAGGCCAGTCCCCATGCGAGTTCCTCGGGGGCCTCTCGGGATTCCTCTCCCGTCGATGCCGGGGCCTAAGACCTTGTGTGGAGTCGGGGCCGGAACCTGAGGATTCCTCTCCAGTGCTGACATGGATCTTGGGGTACTTCTGGAGTCTCCCCAGGGGAGTCAGTCCTCGTCTCGAATGCGGGCATGCACTTGCGCTTTCCTCCAGAGCGGTAGCAGCAGTGTCACGCAGTCCGCCGCGTGGATCAAAGGATCTATGGTTTTCCCTCGAGTCTTTCCCACGAGGCTTTCCCACAGGGCTGTCCCACGTGCACACGTGGTGGGAGTCGATCCTCGGCTTGAACGTCAAGGCAGTGCAGGGAAAACAGGTTCCTCTGGAATGGACTGACACATCTGGGGGACTCTTGGAATGGTGGCACGACCCTGGAGTTCCTCTCGCCTTTCCTGTGCAGAGCGCCTCCTCTTGAGATGCGACGGGAACGCCGGGAATTCTTTCCCTACGAAACAGGGAAAGGATCCCTCATCTCGAGCTAGGAGGCGGAAACGGAGCACCCCTGGATGTGTGCGGGACCCCACGTGCTTCCTCTCGAGTGGAGACGGGTATGTCGGGGAACTTCTTGAGTTGCAGCAATGGTGTGAAGGACCCTTTGGAAGTTCCAGTGGTTAGATGTGATTGGCCTCGAGAAGCCTCAGTGGAAATGGGCCTCATCTCGCCTGGAGGGCAAAACCTCCTGGATTTTCTCGAGTTGCGGCAGGTGCTCTCGACTTACGACGGGGACCTCAGGGACCCGCTCTGGTGGCCTCAGGAAAGGCCAGTCCCCATGCGAGTTCCTCGGGGGCCTCTCGGGATTCCTCTCCCGTCGATGCCGGGGCCTAAGACCTTGTGTGGAGTCGGGGCCGGAACCTGAGGATTCCTCTCCAGTGCTGACATGGATCTTGGGGTACTTCTGGAGTCTCCCCAGGGGAGTCAGTCCTCGTCTCGAATGCGGGCATGCACTTGCGCTTTCCTCCAGAGCGGTAGCAGAAGTGTCACGCAGTCCGCCGCGTGGATCAAAGGATCTATTGGTTTCAATCGAGTCTTTCCCACGAGGCTTTCCCACGAGGCTTTCCCACAGGGCTGTCCCACGTGCACACGTGGTGGGAGTCGATCCTCGGCTTGAACGTCAAGGCAGTGCAGGGAAACAGGTTCCTCTGGAATGAACTGACACATCTGGGGGACTATTGGAATGGTGTCACGACCCTGGAGTTCCTCTCGCCTTTCCTGTGGAGAGCGCCTCCTCTTGAGATGCGACGGGAACGCCGGGAATTCTTTCCCTACCAAACAGGGAAAGGATCCCTCATCTCGAGCTAGGAGGCGGAAACGGGGCTCCCCTGGATGTGTGCGGGACCCCACGTGCTTCCTCTCGAGTGGAGACGGGTATGTCGGGGAACTTCTTGAGTTGCAGCAATGGTGTGAAGGACCCTTTGGAAGTTTCAGTGGTTAGAGTGATTGGCCTCGAGAAGCCTCAGCGGAAATGGGCCTCATCTCGCCTGGAGGGCAAAACCTCCTGGATTTTCTCGAGTTGCGGCAGGTGCTCTCGACTTACGACGGGGACCTCAGGGACCCGCTCTGGTGGCCTCAGGAAAGGCCAGTCCCCATGCGAGTTCCTCGGGGGCCTCTCGGGATTCCTCTCCCGTCGATGCCGGGGCCTAAGACCTTGTGTGGAGTCCGGGCCGGAACCTGAGGATTCCTCTCCAGTGCTGACATGGATATTGGGGTACTTCTGGAGTCTCCCCAGGGGAGTCAGTCCTCGTCTCGAATGCGGGCATGCACTTGCGCTTTCCTCCAGAGCGGTAGCAGCAGTGTCACGCAGTCCGCCGCGTGGATCAAAGGATCTATGGTTTTCCCTCGAGTCTTTCCCACGAGGCTTTCCCACGAGGCTTTCCCACAGGGCTGTCCCACGTGCACACGTGGTGGGAGTCGATCCTCGGCTTGAACGTCAAGGCAGTGCAGGGAAAACAGGTTCCTCTGGAATGGACTGACACATCTGGGGGACTCTTGGAATGGTGGCACGACCCTGGAGTTCCTCTCGCCTTTCCTGTGGAGAGCGCCTCCTCTTGAGATGCGACGGGAACGCCGGGAATTCTTTCCCTAAGAAACAGGGAAGGGATCCCTCATCTCGAGCTAGGAGGCGGAAACGGGGCTCCCCTGGATGTGTGCGGGACCCCACGTGCTTCCTCTCGAGTGGAGACGGGTATGTCGGGGAACTTCTTGAGTTGCAGCAAGGGTGTGAAGGACCCTTTGGAAGTTCCAGTGGTTAGATGTGATTGGCCTCGAGAAGCCTCAGCGGAAATGGGCCTCATTTCGCCTGGAGGGCAAAACCTCCTGGATTTTCTCGAGTTGCGGCAGGTGCTCTCGACTTACGACGGGGACCTCAGGGAACCGCTCTGGTGGCCTCAGGAAAGGCCAGTGCCCATGCGAGTTCCTCGGGGGCCTCTCGGGATTCCTCTCCCGTCGATGCCGGGGCCTAAGACCTTGTGTGGAGTCGGGGCCGGAACCTGAGGATTCCTCTCCAGTGCTGACATGGATCTTGGGGTACTTCTGGAGTCTCCCCAGGAGAGTCAGTCCTCGTCTCAAATGCGGGCATGCACTTGCGCTTTCCTCCAGAGCGGTAGCAGCAGTGTCACGCAGTCCGCCGCGTGGATCAAAGGATCTATGGTTTTCCCTCGAGTCTTTCCCACGAGGCTTTCCCACGAGGCTTTCCCACAGGGCTGTCCCACGTGCACACGTGGTGGGAGTCGATCCTCGGCTTGAACGTCAAGGCAGTGCAGGGAAAACAGTTTCCTCTGGAATGGACTGACACATCTGGGGGACTCTTGGAATGGTGGCACGACCCTGGAGTTCCTCTCGCCTTTCCTGTGGAGAGCGCCTCCTCTTGAGATGCGACGGGAACGCCGGGAATTCTTTCCCTACGAAACAGGGTAAGGATCCCTCATCTCGAGCTAGGAGGCGGAAACGGGGCTCCCCTGGATGTGTGCGGGACCCACGTGCTTCCTCTCGAGTGCAGACGGGTATGTCGGGGAACTTCTTGAGATGCAGCAAGGGTGTGAAGGACCCTTTGGAAGTTCCAGTGGTTAGACGTGATCAGCCTCGAGAAGCCTCAGCGGAAATGGGCCTCATCTCGCCTGGAGGGCAAAACCTCCTGGATTTTCTCGAGTTGCGGCAGGTGCTCTCGACTTACGACGGGGACCTCAGGGACCCGCTCTGGTGGCCTCAGGAAAGGCCAGTCCCCATGCGAGTTCCTCGGGGGCCTCTCGGGATTCCTCTCCCGTCGATGCCGGGGCCTAAGACCTTGTGTGGAGTCGGGGCCGGAACCTGAGGATTCCTCTCCAGTGCTGACATGGATCTTGGGGTACTTCTGGAGTCTCCCCAGGGGAGTCAGTCCTCGTCTCGAATGCGGGCATGCACTTGCGCTTTCCTCCAGAGCGGTAGCAGCAGTGTCACGCAGTCCGCCGCGTGGATCAAAGGATCTATGGTTTTCCCTCGAGTCTTTCCCACGAGGCTTTCCCACGAGGCTTTCCCACAGGGCTGTCCCACGTGCACACGTGGTGGGAGTCGATCCTCGGCTTGAACGTCAAGGCAGTGCAGGGAAAACAGGTTCCTCTGGAATGGACTGACACATCTGGGGGACTCTTGGAATGGTGGCACGACCCTGGAGTTCCTCTCGCCTTTCCTGTGCAGAGCGCCTCCTCTTGAGATGCGACGGGAACGCCGGGAATTCTTTCCCTACGAAACAGGGAAAGGATCCCTCATCTCGAGCTAGGAGGCGGAAACGGAGCACCCCTGGATGTGTGCGGGACCCCACGTGCTTCCTCTCGAGTGGAGACGGGTATGTCGGGGAACTTCTTGAGTTGCAGCAATGGTGTGAAGGACCCTTTGGAAGTTCCAGTGGTTAGATGTGATTGGCCTCGAGAAGCCTCAGTGGAAATGGGCCTCATCTCGCCTGGAGGGCAAAACCTCCTGGATTTTCTCGAGTTGCGGCAGGTGCTCTCGACTTACGACGGGGACCTCAGGGACCCGCTCTGGTGGCCTCAGGAAAGGCCAGTCCCCATGCGAGTTCCTCGGGGGCCTCTCGGGATTCCTCTCCCGTCGATGCCGGGGCCTAAGACCTTGTGTGGAGTCGGGGCCGGAACCTGAGGATTCCTCTCCAGTGCTGACATGGATCTTGGGGTACTTCTGGAGTCTCCCCAGGGGAGTCAGTCCTCGTCTCGAATGCGGGCATGCACTTGCGCTTTCCTCCAGAGCGGTAGCAGAAGTGTCACGCAGTCCGCCGCGTGGATCAAAGGATCTATTGGTTTCCCTCGAGTCTTTCCCACGAGGCTTTCCCACGAGGCTTTCCCACAGGGCTGTCCCACGTGCACACGTGGTGGGAGTCGATCCTCGGCTTGAACGTCAAGGCAGTGCAGGGAAACAGGTTCCTCTGGAATGAACTGACACATCTGGGGGACTATTGGAATGGTGTCACGACCCTGGAGTTCCTCTCGCCTTTCCTGTGGAGAGCGCCTCCTCTTGAGATGCGACGGGAACGCCGGGAATTCTTTCCCTACCAAACAGGGAAAGGATCCCTCATCTCGAGCTAGGAGGCGGAAACGGGGCTCCCCTGGATGTGTGCGGGACCCCACGTGCTTCCTCTCGAGTGGAGACGGGTATGTCGGGGAACTTCTTGAGTTGCAGCAATGGTGTGAAGGACCCTTTGGAAGTTTCAGTGGTTAGAGTGATTGGCCTCGAGAAGCCTCAGCGGAAATGGGCCTCATCTCGCCTGGAGGGCAAAACCTCCTGGATTTTCTCGAGTTGCGGCAGGTGCTCTCGACTTACGACGGGGACCTCAGGGACCCGCTCTGGTGGCCTCAGGAAAGGCCAGTCCCCATGCGAGTTCCTCGGGGGCCTCTCGGGATTCCTCTCCCGTCGATGCCGGGGCCTAAGACCTTGTGTGGAGTCGGGGCCGGAACCTGAGGATTCCTCTCCAGTGCTGACATGGATCTTGGGGTACTTCTGAAGTCTCCCCAGGGGAGTCAGTCCTCGTCTCGAATGCGGGCATGCACTTGCGCTTTCCTCCAGAGCGGTAGCAGCAGTGTCACGCAGTCCGCCGCGTGGATCAAAGGATCTATGGTTTTCCCTCGAGTCTTTCCCACGAGGCTTTCCCACGAGGCTTTCCCACAGGGCTGTCCCACGTGCACACGTGGTGGGAGTCGATCCTCGGCTTGAACGTCAAGGCAGTGCAGGGAAAACAGGTTCCTCTGGAATGGACTGACACATCTGGGGGACTCTTGGAATGGTGGCACGACCCTGGAGTTCCTCTCGCCTTTCCTGTGGAGAGCGCCTCCTCTTGAGATGCGACGGGAACGCCGGGAATTCTTTCCCTAAGAAACAGGGAAAGGATCCCTCATCTCGAGCTAGGAGGCGGAAACGGGGCTCCCCTGGATGTGTGCGGGACCCCACGTGCTTCCTCTCGAGTGGAGACGGGTATGTCGGGGAACTTCTTGAGTTGCAGCAAGGGTGTGAAGGACCCTTTGGAAGTTCCAGTGGTTAGATGTGATTGGCCTCGAGAAGCCTCAGCGGAAATGGGCCTCATTTCGCCTGGAGGGCAAAACCTCCTGGATTTTCTCGAGTTGCGGCAGGTGCTCTCGACTTACGACGGGGACCTCAGGGAACCGCTCTGGTGGCCTCAGGAAAGGCCAGTCCCCATGCGAGTTCCTCGGGGGCCTCTCGGGATTCCTCTCCCGTCGATGCCGGGGCCTAAGACCTTGTGTGGAGTCGGGGCCGGAACCTGAGGATTCCTCTCCAGTGCTGACATGGATCTTGGGGTACTTCTGGAGTCTCCCCAGGAGAGTCAGTCCTCGTCTCGAATGCGGGCATGCACTTGCGCTTTCCTCCAGAGCGGTAGCAGCAGTGTCACGCAGTCCGCCGCGTGGATCAAAGGATCTATGGTTTTCCCTCGAGTCTTTCCCACGAGGCTTTCCCACGAGGCTTTCCCACAGGGCTGTCCCACGTGCACACGTGGTGGGAGTCGATCCTCGGCTTGAACGTCAAGGCAGTGCAGGGAAAACAGTTTCCTCTGGAATGGACTGACACATCTGGGGGACTCTTGGAATGGTGGCACGACCCTGGAGTTCCTCTCGCCTTTCCTGTGGAGAGCGCCTCCTCTTGAGATGCGACGGGAACGCCGGGAATTCTTTCCCTACGAAACAGGGTAAGGATCCCTCATCTCGAGCTAGGAGGCGGAAACGGGGCTCCCCTGGATGTGTGCGGGACCCACGTGCTTCCTCTCGAGTGGAGACGGGTATGTCGGGGAACTTCTTGAGATGCAGCAAGGGTGTGAAGGACCCTTTGGAAGTTCCAGTGGTTAGACGTGATCAGCCTCGAGAAGCCTCAGCGGAAATGGGCCTCATCTCGCCTGGAGGGCAAAACCTCCTGGATTTTCTCGAGTTGCGGCAGGTGCTCTCGACTTACGACGGGGACCTCAGGGACCCGCTCTGGTGGCCTCAGGAAAGGCCAGTCCCCATGCGAGTTCCTCGGGGGCCTCTCGGGATTCCTCTCCCGTCGATGCCGGGGCCTAAGACCTTGTGTGGAGTCGGGGCCGGAACCTGAGGATTCCTCTCCAGTGCTGACATGGATCTTGGGGTACTTCTGGAGTCTCCCCAGGGGAGTCAGTCCTCGTCTCGAATGCGGGCATGCACTTGCGCTTTCCTCCAGAGCGGTAGCAGCAGTGTCACGCAGTCCGCCGCGTGGATCAAAGGATCTATGGTTTTCCCTCGAGTCTTTCCCACGAGGCTTTCCCACGAGGCTTTCCCACAGGGCTGTCCCACGTGCACACGTGGTGGGAGTCGATCCTCGGCTTGAACGTCAAGGCAGTGCAGGGAAAACAGGTTCCTCTGGAATGGACTGACACATCTGGGGGACTCTTGGAATGGTGGCACGACCCTGGAGTTCCTCTCGCCTTTCCTGTGCAGAGCGCCTCCTCTTGAGATGCGACGGGAACGCCGGGAATTCTTTCCCTACGAAACAGGGAAAGGATCCCTCATCTCGAGCTAGGAG
Organism: Ovis canadensis; assembly: GCF_042477335.2. Classification (NCBI taxonomy): domain Eukaryota; kingdom Metazoa; phylum Chordata; class Mammalia; order Artiodactyla; family Bovidae; genus Ovis; species Ovis canadensis. The sequence continues at coordinate 11,559,574 of NC_091262.1, forward strand.
GCGGAAACGGAGCACCCCTGGATGTGTGCGGGACCCCACGTGCTTCCTCTCGAGTGGAGACGGGTATGTCGGGGAACTTCTTGAGTTGCAGCAATGGTGTGAAGGACCCTTTGGAAGTTCCAGTGGTTAGATGTGATTGGCCTCGAGAAGCCTCAGCGGAAATGGGCCTCATCTCGCCTGGAGGGCAAAACCTCCTGGATTTTCTCGAGTTGCGGCAGGTGCTCTCGACTTACGACGGGGACCTCAGGGACCCGCTCTGGTGGCCTCAGGAAAGGCCAGTCCCCATACGAGTTCCTCGGGGGCCTCTCGGGATTCCTCTCCCGTCGATGCCGGGGCCTAAGACCTTGTGTGGAGTCGGGGCCGGAACCTGAGGATTCCTCTCCAGTGCTGACATGGATCTTGGGGTACTTCTGGAGTCTCCCCAGGGGAGTCAGTCCTCGTCTCGAATGCGGGCATGCACTTGCGCTTTCCTCCAGAGCGGTAGCAGAAGTGTCACGCAGTCCGCCGCGTGGATCAAAGGATCTATTGGTTTCCCTCGAGTCTTTCCCCCGAGGCTTTCCCACGAGGCTTTCCCACAGGGCTGTCCCACGTGCACACGTGGTGGGAGTCGATCCTCGGCTTGAACGTCAAGGCAGTGCAGGGAAAACAGGTTCCTCTGGAATGAACTGACACATCTGGGGGACTATTGGAATGGTGTCACGACCCTGGAGTTCCTCTCGCCTTTCCTGTGGAGAGCGCCTCCTCTTGAGATGCGACGGGAACGCCGGGAATTCTTTCCCTACCAAACAGGGAAAGGATCCCTCATCTCGAGCTAGGAGGCGGAAACGGGGCTCCCCTGGATGTGTGCGGGACCCCACGTGCTTCCTCTCGAGTGGAGACGGGTATGTCGGGGAACTTCTTGAGTTGCAGCAATGGTGTGAAGGACCCTTTGGAAGTTTCAGTGGTTAGAGTGATTGGCCTCGAGAAGCCTCAGCGGAAATGGGCCTCATCTCGCCTGGAGGGCAAAACCTCCTGGATTTTCTCGAGTTGCGGCAGGTGCTCTCGACTTACGACGGGGACCTCAGGGACCCGCTCTGGTGGCCTCAGGAAAGGCCAGTCCCCATGCGAGTTCCTCGGGGGCCTCTCGGGATTCCTCTCCCGTCGATGCCGGGGCCTAAGACCTTGTGTGGAGTCCGGGCCGGAACCTGAGGATTCCTCTCCAGTGCTGACATGGATCTTGGGGTACTTCTGGAGTCTCCCCAGGGGAGTCAGTCCTCGTCTCGAATGCGGGCATGCACTTGCGCTTTCCTCCAGAGCGGTAGCAGCAGTGTCACGCAGTCCGCCGCGTGGATCAAAGGATCTATGGTTTTCCCTCGAGTCTTTCCCACGAGGCTTTCCCACGAGGCTTTCCCACAGGGCTGTCCCACGTGCACACGTGGTGGGAGTCGATCCTCGGCTTGAACGTCAAGGCAGTGCAGGGAAAACAGGTTCCTCTGGAATGGACTGACACATCTGGGGGACTCTTGGAATGGTGGCACGACCCTGGAGTTCCTCTCGCCTTTCCTGTGGAGAGCGCCTCCTCTTGAGATGCGACGGGAACGCCGGGAATTCTTTCCCTAAGAAACAGGGAAAGGATCCCTCATCTCGAGCTAGGAGGCGGAAACGGGGCTCCCCAGGATGTGTGCGGGACCCCACGTGCTTCCTCTCGAGTGGAGACGGGTATGTCGGGGAACTTCTTGAGTTGCAGCAAGGGTGTGAAGGACCCTTTGGAAGTTCCAGTGGTTAGATGTGATTGGCCTCGAGAAGCCTCAGCGGAAATGGGCCTCATTTCGCCTGGAGGGCAAAACCTCCTGGATTTTCTCGAGTTGCGGCAGGTGCTCTCGACTTACGACGGGGACCTCAGGGAACCGCTCTGGTGGCCTCAGGAAAGGCCAGTCCCCATGCGAGTTCCTCGGGGGCCTCTCGGGATTCCTCTCCCGTCGATATCAGGGCCTAAGACCTTGTGGGGAGTCGGGGCCGGAACCTGAGGATTCCTCTCCAGTGCTGACATGGATCTTGGGGTACTTCTGGAGTCTCCCCAGGAGAGTCAGTCCTCGTCTCGAATGCGGGCATGCACTTGCGCTTTCCTCCAGAGCGGTAGCAGCAGTGTCACGCAGTCCGCCGCGTGGATCAAAGGATCTATGGTTTTCCCTCGAGTCTTTCCCACGAGGTTTTCCCACGAGGCTTTCCCACAGGGCTGTCCCACGTGCACACGTGGTGGGAGTCGATCCTCGGCTTGAACGTCAAGGCAGTGCAGGGAAAACAGTTTCCTCTGGAATGGACTGACACATCTGGGGGACTCTTGGAATGGTGGCACGACCCTGGAGTTCCTCTCGCCTTTCCTGTGGAGAGCGCCTCCTCTTGAGATGCGACGGGAACGCCGGGAATTCTTTCCCTACGAAACAGGGTAAGGATCCCTCATCTCGAGCTAGGAGGCGGAAACGGGGCTCCCCTGGATGTGTGCGGGACCCACGTGCTTCCTCTCGAGTGGAGACGGGTATGTCGGGGAACTTCTTGAGATGCAGCAAGGGTGTGAAGGACCCTTTGGAAGTTCCAGTGGTTAGACGTGATCAGCCTCGAGAAGCCTCAGCGGAAATGGGCCTCATCTCGCCTGGAGGGCAAAACCTCCTGGATTTTCTCGAGTTGCGGCAGGTGCTCTCGACTTACGACGGGGACCTCAGGGACCCGCTCTGGTGGCCTCAGGAAAGGCCAGTCCCCATGCGAGTTCCTCGGGGGCCTCTCGGGATTCCTCTCCCGTCGATGCCGGGGCCTAAGACCTTGTGTGGAGTCGGGGCCGGAACCTGAGGATTCCTCTCCAGTGCTGACATGGATCTTGGGGTACTTCTGGAGTCTCCCCAGGGGAGTCAGTCCTCGTCTCGAATGCGGGCATGCACTTGCGCTTTCCTCCAGAGCGGTAGCAGCAGTGTCACGCAGTCCGCCGCGTGGATCAAAGGATCTATGGTTTTCCCTCGAGTCTTTCCCACGAGGCTTTCCCACGAGGCTTTCCCACAGGGCTGTCCCACGTGCACACGTGGTGGGAGTCGATCCTCGGCTTGAACGTCAAGGCAGTGCAGGGAAAACAGGTTCCTCTGGAATGGACTGACACATCTGGGGGACTCTTGGAATGGTGGCACGACCCTGGAGTTCCTCTCGCCTTTCCTGTGGAGAGCGCCTCCTCTTGAGATGCGACGGGAACGCCGGGAATTCTTTCCCTAAGAAACAGGGAAAGGATCCCTCATCTCGAGCTAGGAGGCGGAAACGGGGCTCCCCTGGATGTGTGCGGGACCCCACGTGCTTCCTCTCGAGTGGAGACGGGTATGTCGGGGAACTTCTTGAGTTGCAGCAAGGGTGTGAAGGACCCTTTGGAAGTTCCAGTGGTTAGATGTGATTGGCCTCGAGAAGCCTCAGCGGAAATGGGCCTCATTTCGCCTGGAGGGCAAAACCTCCTGGATTTTCTCGAGTTGCGGCAGGTGCTCTCGACTTACGACGGGGACCTCAGGGAACCGCTCTGGTGGCCTCAGGAAAGGCCAGTCCCCATGCGAGTTCCTCGGGGGCCTCTCGGGATTCCTCTCCCGTCGATGCCGGGGCCTAAGACCTTGTGTGGAGTCGGGGCCGGAACCTGAGGATTCCTCTCCAGTGCTGACATGGATCTTGGGGTACTTCTGGAGTCTCCCCAGGAGAGTCAGTCCTCGTCTCGAATGCGGGCATGCACTTGCGCTTTCCTCCAGAGCGGTAGCAGCAGTGTCACGCAGTCCGCCGCGTGGATCAAAGGATCTATGGTTTTCCCTCGAGTCTTTCCCACGAGGCTTTCCCACGAGGCTTTCCCACAGGGCTGTCCCACGTGCACACGTGGTGGGAGTCGATCCTCGGCTTGAACGTCAAGGCAGTGCAGGGAAAACAGGTTCCTCTGGAATGGACTGACACATCTGGGGGACTCTTGGAATGGTGGCACGACCCTGGAGTTCCTCTCGCCTTTCCTGTGGAGAGCGCCTCCTCTTGAGATGCGACGGGAACGCCGGGAATTCTTTCCCTACGAAACAGGGTAAGGATCCCTCATCTCGAGCTAGGAGGCGGAAACGGGGCTCCCCTGGATGTGTGCGGGACCCACGTGCTTCCTCTCGAGTGGAGACGGGTATGTCGGGGAACTTCTTGAGATGCAGCAAGGGTGTGAAGGACCCTTTGGAAGTTCCAGTGGTTAGACGTGATCAGCCTCGAGAAGCCTCAGCGGAAATGGGCCTCATCTCGCCTGGAGGGCAAAACCTCCTGGATTTTCTCGAGTTGCGGCAGGTGCTCTCGACTTACGACGGGGACCTCAGGGACCCGCTCTGGTGGCCTCAGGAAAGGCCAGTCCCCATGCGAGTTCCTCGGGGGCCTCTCGGGATTCCTCTCCCGTCGATGCCGGGGCCTAAGACCTTGTGTGGAGTCGGGGCCGGAACCTGAGGATTCCTCTCCAGTGCTGACATGGATCTTGGGGTACTTCTGGAGTCTCCCCAGGGGAGTCAGTCCTCGTCTCGAATGCGGGCATGCACTTGCGCTTTCCTCCAGAGCGGTAGCAGCAGTGTCACGCAGTCCGCCGCGTGGATCAAAGGATCTATGGTTTTCCCTCGAGTCTTTCCCACGAGGCTTTCCCACGAGGCTTTCCCACAGGGCTGTCCCACGTGCACACGTGGTGGGAGTCGATCCTCGGCTTGAACGTCAAGGCAGTGCAGGGAAAACAGGTTCCTCTGGAATGGACTGACACATCTGGGGGACTCTTGGAATGGTGGCACGACCCTGGAGTTCCTCTCGCCTTTCCTGTGCAGAGCGCCTCCTCTTGAGATGCGACGGGAACGCCGGGAATTCTTTCCCTACGAAACAGGGAAAGGATCCCTCATCTCGAGCTAGGAGGCGGAAACGGAGCACCCCTGGATGTGTGCGGGACCCCACGTGCTTCCTCTCGAGTGGAGACGGGTATGTCGGGGAACTTCTTGAGTTGCAGCAATGGTGTGAAGGACCCTTTGGAAGTTCCAGTGGTTAGATGTGATTGGCCTCGAGAAGCCTCAGCGGAAATGGGCCTCATCTCGCCTGGAGGGCAAAACCTCCTGGATTTTCTCGAGTTGCGGCAGGTGCTCTCGACTTACGACGGGGACCTCAGGGACCCGCTCTGGTGGCCTCAGGAAAGGCCAGTCCCCATACGAGTTCCTCGGGGGCCTCTCGGGATTCCTCTCCCGTCGATGCCGGGGCCTAAGACCTTGTGTGGAGTCGGGGCCGGAACCTGAGGATTCCTCTCCAGTGCTGACATGGATCTTGGGGTACTTCTGGAGTCTCCCCAGGGGAGTCAGTCCTCGTCTCGAATGCGGGCATGCACTTGCGCTTTCCTCCAGAGCGGTAGCAGAAGTGTCACGCAGTCCGCCGCGTGGATCAAAGGATCTATTGGTTTCCCTCGAGTCTTTCCCCCGAGGCTTTCCCACGAGGCTTTCCCACAGGGCTGTCCCACGTGCACACGTGGTGGGAGTCGATCCTCGGCTTGAACGTCAAGGCAGTGCAGGGAAAACAGGTTCCTCTGGAATGAACTGACACATCTGGGGGACTATTGGAATGGTGTCACGACCCTGGAGTTCCTCTCGCCTTTCCTGTGGAGAGCGCCTCCTCTTGAGATGCGACGGGAACGCCGGGAATTCTTTCCCTACCAAACAGGGAAAGGATCCCTCATCTCGAGCTAGGAGGCGGAAACGGGGCTCCCCTGGATGTGTGCGGGACCCCACGTGCTTCCTCTCGAGTGGAGACGGGTATGTCGGGGAACTTCTTGAGTTGCAGCAATGGTGTGAAGGACCCTTTGGAAGTTTCAGTGGTTAGAGTGATTGGCCTCGAGAAGCCTCAGCGGAAATGGGCCTCATCTCGCCTGGAGGGCAAAACCTCCTGGATTATCTCGAGTTGCGGCAGGTGCTCTCGACTTACGACGGGGACCTCAGGGACGCGCTCTGGTGGCTTCAGGAAAGTCCAGTCCCCATGCGAGTTCCTCGGGGGCCTCTCGGGATTCCTCTCCCGTCGATGCCGGGGCCTAAGACCTTGTGTGGAGTCGGGGCCAGAACCTGAGGATTCCTCTCCAGTGCTGACATGGATCTTGGGGTACTTCTGGAGTCTCCCCAGGGGAGTCAGTCCTCGTCTCGAATGCGGGCATGCACTTGCGCTTTCCTCCAGAGCGGTAGCAGCAGTGTCACGCAATCTGCCGCGTGGATCAAAGGATGTATGGTTTTCCCTCGAGTCTTTCCCACGAGGCTTTCCCACGAGGCTTTCCCACAGGGCTGTCCCACGTGCACACGTGGTGGGAGTCGATCCTCGGCTTGAACGTCAAGGCAGTGCAGGGAAAACAGGTTCCTCTGGAATGGACTGACACATCTGGGGGACTCTTGGAATGGTGGCACGACCCTGGAGTTCCTCTCGCCTTTCCTGTGCAGAGCGCCTCCTCTTGAGATGCGACGGGAACGCCGGGAATTCTTTCCCTACGAAACAGGGAAAGGATCCCTCATCTCGAGCTAGGAGGCGGAAACGGGGCTCCCCTGGATGTGTGCGGGACCCCACGGGCTTCCTCTCGAGTGGAGACGGGTATGTCGGGAAACTTCTTGAGTTGCAGCAAAGGTGTGAAGGACCCTTTGGAAGTTCCAGTGGTTAGATGTGATTGGCCTTGAGAAGCCTCAGCGGAAATGGGCCTCATCTCGCCTGGAGGGCAAAACCTCCTGGATTTTCTCGAGTTGCGGCAGGTGCTCTCGACTTACGACGGGGACCTCAGGGACCCGCTCTGGTGGCCTCAGGAAAGGCCAGTCCCCATGCGAGTTCCTCGGGGGCCTCTCGGGATTCCTCTCCCGTCGATGCCGGGGCCTAAGACCTTGTGTGGAGTCGGGGCCGGAACCTGAGGATTCCTCTCCAGTGCTGACATGTATCTTGGGGTACTTCTGGAGTCTCCCCAGGGGAGTCAGTCCTCGTCTCGAATGCGGGCATGCACTTGCGCTTTCCTCCAGAGCGGTAGCAGCAGTGTCACGCAGTCCGCCGCGTGGATCAAAGGATCTATGGTTTTCCCTCGAGTCTTTCCCACGAGGCTTTCCCACGAGGCTTTCCCACAGGGCTGTCCCACGTGCACACGTGGTGGGAGTCGATCCTCGGCTTGAACGTCAAGGCAGTGCAGGGAAAACAGGTTCCTCTGGAATGGACTGACACATCTGGGGGACACTTGGAATGGTGGCATGACCCTGGAGTTCCTCTCGCCTTTCCTGTGGAGAGCGCCTCCTCTTGAGATGCGACGGGAACGCCGGGAATTCTTTCCCTACGAAACAGGGAAAGGATCCCTCATCTCGAGCTAGGAGGCGGAAACGGGGCTCCCCTGGATGTGTGCGGGACACCACGTGCTTCCTCTCGAGTGGAGACGGGTATGTCGGGGAACTTCTTGAGTTGCAGCAAGGGTGTGAAGGACCCTTTGGAAGTTCCAGTGGTTAGATGTGATTGGCCTCGAGAAGCCTCAGCGGAAATGGGCCTCATCTCGCCTGGAGGGCAAAACCTCCTGGATTTTCTCGAGTTGCGGCAGGTGCTCTCGACTTACGATGGGGACCTCAGGGACCCGCTCTGGTGGCCTCAGGAAAGGCCAGTCCCCATGCGAGTTCCTCGGGGGCCTCTCGGGATTCCTCTCCGGTCGATGCCGGGGCCTAAGACCTTGTGTGGAGTCCGGGCCGGAACCTGAGGATTCCTCTCCAGTGCTGGCATGGATCTTGGGGTACTTCTGGAGTCTCCCCAGGGGAGTCAGTCCTCGTCTCGCATGCGGGCATGCACTTGCGCTTTCCTCCAGAGCGGTAGCAGCAGTGTCACGCATTCCGCCGCGTGGATCAAAGGATCTATGGTTTTCCCTCGAGTCTTTCCCACGAGGCTTTCCCACAGGGCTGTCCCACGTGCACACGTGGTGGGAGTCGATCCTGGGCTTGAACGTCAAGGCAGTGCAGGGAAAACAGGTTCCTCTGGAATGGACTGACACATCTGGGGGACTCTTGGAATGGTGTCTCGACCCTGGAGTTCCTCTCGCCTTTCCTGTGGAGAGCGCCTCCTCTTGAGATGCGACGGGAACGCCGGGAATTCTTTCCCTACGAAACAGGGAAAGGATCCCTCATCTCGAGCTAGGAGGCGGAAACGGGGTCCCCTGGATGTGTGCGGGACCCCACGTGCTTCCTCTCGAGTGGAGACGGGTATGTCGGGGAACTTCTTGAGTTGCAGCAACGGTGTGAAGGACACTTTGGAAGTTCCAGTGGTTAGATGTGATTGGCCTCGAGAAGCCTCAGCGGAAATGGGCCTCATCTCGCCTGGAGGGAAAACCTCCTGGATTTTCTCGAGTTGCGGCAGGTGTTCTCGACTTACGACGGGGACCTCAGGGACCCGCTCTGGTGGCCTCAGGAAAGGCCAGTCCCCATGCGAGTTCCTCGGGGGCCTCTCGGGATTCCTCTCCCGTCGATGCCGGGGCCTAAGACCTTGTGTGGAGTCGGGGCCGGAACCTGAGGATTCCTCTCCAGTGCTGACATGGATCTTGGGGTACTTCTGGAGTCTCCCCAGGGGAGTCAGTCCTCGTCTCGAATGCGGGCATGCACTTGCGCTTCCTCCAGAGCGGTAGCAGCAGTGTCACGCAGTCCGCCGCGTGGATCAAAGGATCTATGGTTTTCCCTCGAGTCTTTCCCACGAGGCTTTCCCACGAGGCTTTCCCACAGGGCTGTCCCACGTGCACACGTGGTGGGAGTTGATCCTCGGCTTGAACGTCAAGGCAGTGCAGGGAAAACAGGTTCTTCTGGAATGGACTGACACATCTGGGGGACTCTTGGAATGGTGTCACGACCCTGGAGTTCCTCTCGCCTTTCCTGTGGAGAGCGCCTCCTCTTGAGATGCGACGCGAACGCCGGGAATTCCTTCCCTACGAAACAGGGAAAGGATCCCTCATCTCGAGCTAGGAGGCGGAAACGGGGCTCCCCTGGATGTGTGCGGGACCCCACGTGCTTTCTCTCGATTGGAGACGGGTATGTCGGGGAACTTCTTGAGTTGCAGCAACGGTGTGAAGGACCCTTTGGAAGTTCCAGTGGTTAGATGTGATTGGCCTCCAGAAGCCTCAGCGGAAATGGGCCTCATCTCGCCTGGAGGGCAAAACCTCCTGGATTTTCTCGAGTTGCGGCAGGTGCTCTCGACTTACGACGGGGACCTCAGGGACCCGCTCTGGTGGCCTCAGGAAAGGCCAGTCCCCATGCGAGTTCCTCGGGGGTGTCTCGGGATTCCTCTCCCGTCGATGCCGGGGCCTAAGACCTTGTGTGGAGTCGGGGCCGGAACCTGAGGATTCCTCTCCAGTGCTGACATGGATCTTGGGGTACTTCTGGAGTCTCCCCAGGGGAGTCAGTCCTCGTCTCGAATGCGGGCATGAACTTGCGCTTTCCTCCAGAGCGGTAGCAGCAGTGTCACGCAGTCCGCCGCGTGGATCAAAGGATCTATGGTTTTCCCTCGAGTCTTTCCCACGAGGCTTTCCCACAGGGCTGTCCTACGTGCACACGTGGTGGGAGTCGATCCTCGGCTTGAACGTCAAGGCAGTGCAGGGAAAACAGGTTCCTCTGGAATGGACTGACACATCTGGGGGACTCTTGGAATGGTGGCACGACCCTGGAGTTCCTCTCGCCTTTCCTGTGGAGAGCGCCACCTCTTGAGATGCGACGGGAACGCCGGGAATTCTTTCCCTACGAAACAGGGAAAGGATCCCTCATCTCGAGGTAGGAGGCGGAAACGAGGCTCCCCTGGATGTCTGCGGGACACCACGTGCTTCCTCTCGAGTGGAGACGGGTATGTCGGGGAACTTCTTGAGTTGCAGCAACGGTGTGAAGGACCCTTTGGAATGTCCAGTGGTTAGATGTGATTGGCTTCGAGAAGCCTCAGCGGAAATGGGCCTCATCTCGCCTGGAGGGCAAAACCTCCTGGATTTTCTCGAGTTGCGGCAGGTGCTCTCGACTTACGACGGGGACCTCAGGGACCCGCTCTGGTGGCCTCAGGATAGGCCAGTCCCCATGTGAGTTCCTCGGGTGTGTCTCGGGATTCCTCTCCCGTCGATGCCGGGGCCTAAGACCTTGTGTGGAGTCGGGGCCGGAACCTGAGGATTCCTCTCCAGTGCTGACATGGATCTTGGGGTACTTCTGGAGTCTCCCCAGGGGAGTCAGTCCTCGTCTCGAATGCGGGCATGCACTTGCGCTTTCCTCCAGAGCGGTAGCAGCAGTGTCACGCAGTCCGCCGCGTGGATCAAAGGATCTATGGTTTTCCCTCGAGTCTTTCCCACGAGGCTTTCCCACGAGGCTTTCCCACAGGGCTGTCCCACGTGCACACGTGGTGGGAGTTGATCCTCGGCTTGAACGTCAAGGCAGTGCAGGGAAAACAGGTTCTTCTGGAATGGACTGACATATCTGGGGGACTCTTGGAATGGTTTCACGACCCTGGAGTTCCTCTCGCCTTTCCTGTGGAGAGCGCCTCCTCTTGAGATGCGACGGGAACGCCGGGAATTCTTTCCCTACAAAACAGGGAAAGGATCCCTCATCTCGAGCTAGGAGGCGGAAACGGGGCTCCCCTGGATGTGTGCGGGACCCCACGTGCTTCCTCTCGAGTGGAGACGGGTATGTCGGGGAACTTCTTGAGTTGCAGCAAGGGTGTGAAGGACCCTTTGGAAGTTCCATTGGTTAGATGTGATTGGCCTCGAGAAGCCTCAGCGGAAATGGGCCTCATCTCGCCTGGAGGGCAAAACCTCCTGGATTTTCTCGAGTTGCGGCAGGTGCTCTCGACTTACGACGGGAACCTCAGGGATCCGCTCTGGTGGCCTCAGGAAAGGCCAGTCCCCATGCGAGTTCCTCGGGGGTGTCTCGGGATTCCTCTCCCGTCGATGCCGGGGCCTAAGACCTTGTGTGGAGTCGGGGCCGGAACCTGAGGATTCCTCTCCAGTGCTGACATGGATCTTGGGGTACTTCTGGAGTCTCCCCAGGGGAGTCAGTCCTCGTCTCGAATGCGGGCATGCACTTGCGCTTTCCTCCAGAGCGGTAGCAGCAGTGTCACGCAGTCCGCCGCGTGGATCAAAGGATCTATGGTTTTCCCTCGAGTCTTTCCCACGAGGCTTTCCCACAGGGCTGTCCCACGTGCACACGTGGTGGGAGTCGATCCTCGGCTTGAACGTCAAGGCAGTGCAGGGAAAACAGGTTCCTCTGGAATGGACTGACACATCTGGGGGACTCTTGGAATGGTGGCACGACCCTGGAGTTCCTCTCGCCTTTCCTGTGGAGAGCGCCTCCTCTTGAGATGCGACGGGAATGCCGGGAATTCTTTCCCTACGAAACAGGGAAAGGATCCCTCATTTCGAGCTTGGAGGCGGAAACGGGGCTCCCCTGGATGTGTGCGGGACCCCACGTGCTTCCTCTCGAGTGGAGACGGGTATGTCGGGGAACTTCTTGAGTTGCAGCAACGGTGTGAAGGACCCTTTGGAAGTTCCAGTGGTTAGACGTGATTAGCCTCGAGAAGCCTCACTGGAAATGGGCCTCATCTCGCCTGGAGGGCAAAACCTCCTGGATTTTCTCGAGTTGCGGCAGGTGCTCTCGACTTACGACGGGGACCTCAGGGACCCGCTCTGGTGGCCTCAGGATAGGCCAGTCCCCATGCGAGTTCCTCGGGGGCCTCTCGGGATTCCTCTCCCGTCGATGCCGGGGCCTAAGACCTTGTGTGGAGTCGGGGCCGGAACCTGAGGATTCCTCTCCAGTGCTGACATGGATCTTGGGGTACTTCTGGAGTCTCCCCAGGGGAGTCAGTCCTCGTCTCGAATGCGGGCATGCACTTGCGCTTTCCTCCAGAGCGGTAGCAGCAGTGTCACGCAGTCCACCGCGTGGATCGAAGGATCTATGGTTTTCCCTCGAGTCTTTCCCACGAGGCTTTCCCACGAGGCTTTCCCACAGGGCTGTCCCACGTGCGCACGTGTTCGGAGTCGATCCTCGGCTTTAACGTCAAGGCAGTGCAGGGAAAACAGGTTCCTCTGGAATGGACTGACACATCTGGGGGACTCTTGGAATGGTGGCACGACCCTGGAGTTCCTCTCGCCTTTCCTGTGGAGAGCGCCTCCTCTTGAGATGCGACGGGAACGCCGGGAATTCTTTCCCTACGAAACAGGGAAAGGATCCCTCATCTCGAGCTAGGAGGCGGAAACGGGGCTCCCCTGGATGTGTGCGGGACACCACGTGCTTCCTCTCGAGTGCAGACGGGTATGTCGGGGAACTTCTTGAGTTGCAGCAAGGGTGTGAAGGACCCTTTGGAAGTTCCAGTGGTTAGATGTGATTGGCCTCTAGCAACCTCAGCGGAAATGGGCCTCATCTCGCCTGGAGGTGAAAACCTCCTGGATTTTCTCGAGTTGCGGCAGGTGCTCTCGACTTACGACGGGGACCTCAGGGACGCGCTCTGGTGGCCTCAGGAAAGGCCAGTCCCCATGCGAGTTCCACGGGGGCCTCTCGGGATTCCTCTCCCGTCGATATCAGGGCCTAAGACCTTGTGTGGAGTCGGGGCCGGAACCTGAGGATTCCTCTCCAGTGCTGACATGGATCTTGGGGTACTTCTCGAGTCTCCCCAGGGGAGTCAGTCCTCGTCTCGAATGCGGGCATGCACTTGCGCTTCCTCCAGAGCGGTAGCAGCAGTGTCACGCAGTCCGCCGCGTGGATCAAAGGATCTATGGTTTTCCCTCGAGTCTTTCCCACGAGGCTTTCCCACGAGGCTTTCCCACAGGGATGTCCCACGTGCACACGTGGTGGGAGTCGATCCTCGGCTTGAACGTCAAGGCAGTGCAGGGAAAACAGGTTCCTCTGGAATGGACTGACACATCTGGGGGACTCTTGGAATGGTGTCTCGACCCTGGAGTTCCTCTCGCCTTTCCTGTGGAGAGCGCCTCCTCTTGAGATGCGACGGGAACGCCGGGAATTCTTTCCCTACGAAACAGGGAAAGGATCCCTCATCTCGAGCTAGTAGGCGGAAACGGGGTCCCCTGGATGTGTGCGGGACCCCACGTGCTTCCTCTCGAGTGGAGACGGGTATGTCGGGGAACTTCTTGAGTTGCAGCAACGGTGTGAAGGACCCTTTGGAAGTTCCAGTGGTTAGATGTGATTGGCCTCCAGAAGCCTCAGCGGAAATGGGCCTCATCTCGCCTGGAGGGAAAACCTCCTGGATTTTCTCGAGTTGCGGCAGGTGTTCTCGACTTACGACGGGGACCTCAGGGACCCGCTCTGGTGGCCTCAGGAAAGGCCAGTCCCCATGCGAGTTCCTCGGGGGCCTCTCGGGATTCCTCTCCCGTCGATGCCGGGGCCTAAGACCTTGTGTGGAGTCGGGGCCGGAACCTGAGGATTCCTCTCCAGTGCTGACATGGATCTTGGGGTACTTCTGGAGTCTCCCCAGGGGAGTCAGTCCTCGTCTCGAATGCGGGCATGCACTTGCGCTTCCTCCAGAGCGGTAGCAGCAGTGTCACGCAGTCCGCCGCGTGGATCAAAGGATCTATGGTTTTCCCTCGAGTCTTTCCCACGAGGCTTTCCCACGAGGCTTTCCCACAGGGCTGTCCCACGTGCACACGTGGTGGGAGTTGATCCTCGGCTTGAACGTCAAGGCAGTGCAGGGAAAACAGGTTCTTCTGGAATGGACTGACACATCTGGGGGACTCTTGGAATGGTGTCACGACCCTGGAGTTCCTCTCGCCTTTCCTGTGGAGAGCGCCTCCTCTTGAGATGCGACGGGAACGCCGGGAATTCCTTCCCTACGAAACAGGGAAAGGATCCCTCATCTCGAGCTAGGAGGCGGAAACGGGGCTCCCCTGGATGTGTGCGGGACACCACGTGCTTCCTCTCGAGTGGAGACGGGTATGTCGGGGAACTTCTTGAGTTGCAGCAACGGTGTGAAGGACCCTTTGGAAGTTCCAGTGGTTAGATGTGATTGGCCTCCAGAAGCCTCAGCGGAAATGGGCCTCATCTCGCCTGGAGGGCAAAACCTCCTGGATTTTCTCGAGTTGCGGCAGGTGCTCTCGACTTACGACGGGGACCTCAGGGACCCGCTCTGGTGGCCTCAGGAAAGGCCAGTCCCCATGCGAGTTCCTCGGGGGCCTCTCGGGATTCCTCTCTCGTCGATGCCGGGGCCTAAGACCTTGTGTGGAGTCGGGGCCGGAACCTGAGGATTCCTCTCCAGTGCTGACATGGATCTTGGGGTACTTCTGGAGTCTCCCCAGGGGAGTCAGTCCTCGTCTCGAATGCGGGCATGCACTTGCGCTTTCCTCCAGAGCGGTAGCAGCAGTGTCACGCAGTCCGCCGCGTGGATCAAAGGATCTATGGTTTTCCCTCGAGTCTTTCCCACGAGGCTTTCCCACAGGGCTGTCCCACGTGCACACGTGGTGGGAGTCGATCCTCGGCTTGAACGTCAAGGCAGTGCAGGGAAAACAGGTTCCTCTGGAATGGACTGACACATCTGGGGGACTCTTGGAATGGTGGCACGACCCTGGAGTTCCTCTCGCCTTTCCTGTGGAGAGCGCCTCCTCTTGAGATGCGACGGGAACGCCGGGAATTCTTTCCCTACAAAACAGGGAAAGGATCCCTCATCTCGAGCTAGGAGGGGGAAACGGGGCTCCCCTGGATGTGTGCGGGACCCCACGTGCTTCCTCTCGAGTGGAGACGGGTATGTCGGGGAACTTCTTGAGTTGCAGCAACGGTGTGAAGGACCCTTTGGAAGTTCCAGTGATTAGATGCGATTGGCCGCGAGAAGCCTCAGCGGAAATGGGCCTCATCTCGCCTGGAGGGCAAAACCTCCTGGATTTTCTCGAGTTGCGGCAGGTGCTCTCGACTTACGACGGGGACCTCAGGGACCCGCTCTGGTGGCCTCAGGAAAGGCCAGTCCCCATGTGAGTTCCTCGGGGGTGTCTCGGGATTCCTCTCCCGTCGATGCCAGGGCCTAAGACCTTGTGTGGAGTCGGGGCCGGAACCTGAGGATTCCTCTCCAGTGCTGACATGGATCTTGGGGTACTTCTGGAGTCTCCCCAGGGGAGTCAGTCCTCGTCTCGAATGCGGGCATGCACTTGCGCTTTCCTCCAGAGCGGTAGCAGCAGTGTCACGCAGTCCGCCGCGTGGATCAAAGGATCTATGGTTTTCCCTCGAGTCTTTCCCACGAGGCTTTCCCACAGGGCTGTCCCACGTGCACACGTGGTGGGAGTCGATCCTCGGCTTGAACGTCAAGGCAGTGCAGGGAAAACAGTTTCCTCTGGAATGGACTGACACATCTGGGGGACTCTTGGAATGGTGGCACGACCCTGGAGTTCCTCTCGCCTTTCCTGTGGATAGCGCCTCCTCTTGAGATGCGACGGGAATGCCGGGAATTCTTTCCCTACGAAACAGGGAAAGGATCCCTCATTTCGAGGTAGGAGGCGCAAACGGGGCTCCCCTGGATGTGTGCGGGACCCCACGTGCTTCCTCTCGAGTGGAGACGGGTATGTCGGGGAACTTCTTGAGTTGCAGCAACGGTGTGAAGGACCCTTTGGAAGTTCCAGTGGTTAGATGTGATTGGCCTCGAGAAGCCTCAGCGGAAATGGGCCTCATCTCGCCTGGAGGGCAAAACCTCCTGGATTTTCTCGAGTTAGGGCAGGTGCTCTCGACTTACGACGGGGACCTCAGGGACCCGCTCTGGTGGCCTCAGGAAAGGCCAGTCCCCATGCGAGTTCCTCGGGGGCCTCTCGGGATTCCTCTCCCGTCGATGCCGGGGCCTAAGACCTTGTGTGGAGTCGGGGCCGGAACCTGAGGATTCCTCTCCAGTGCTGACATGGATCTTGGGGTACTTCTGGAGTCTCCCCAGGGGAGTCAGTCCTCGTCTCGAATGCGGGCATGCACTTGCGCTTCCTCCAGAGCGGTAGCAGCAGTGTCACGCAGTCCGCCGCGTGGATCAAAGGATCTATGGTTTTCCCTCGAGTCTTTCCCACGAGGCTTTCCCACGAGGCTTTCCCACAGGGCTGTCCCACGTGCACACGTGGTGGGAGTCGATCCTCGGCTTGAACGTCAAGGCAGTGCAGGGAAAACAGGTTCCTCTGGAATGGACTGACACATCTGGGGGACTCTTGGAATGGTGGCATGACCCTGGAGTTCCTCTCGCCTTTCCTGTGGAGAGCGCCTCCTCTTGAGATGCGACGGGAACGCCGGGAATTCTTTCCCTACGAAACAGGGAAAGGATCCCTCATCTCGAGCTAGGAGGCGGAAACGGGGCTCCCCTGGATGTGTGCGGGACACCACGTGCTTCCTCTCGAGTGCAGACGGGTATGTCGGGGAACTTCTTGAGTTGCAGCAAGGGTGTGAAGGACCCTTTGGAAGTTCCAGTGTTTAGATGTGATTGGCCTCGAGAAGCCTCAGCGGAAATGGGCCTCATCTCGCCTGGAGGGCAAAACCTCCTGGATTTTCTCGAGTTGCGGCAGGTGCTCTCGACTTACGACGGGGACCTCAGGGACCCGCTCTGGTGGCCTCAGGAAAGGCCAGTCCCCATGCGAGTTCCTCGGGGGCCTCTCGGGATTCCTCTCCCGTCGATGCCGGGGCCTAAGACCTTGTGTGGAGTCGGGGCCGGAACCTGAGGATTCCTCTCCAGTGCTGACATGGATCTTGGGGTACTTCTGGAGTCTCCCCAGGGGAGTCAGTCCTCGTCTCGAATGCGGGCATGCACTTGCGCTTTCCTCCAGAGCGGTAGCAGCAGTGTCACGCAGTCCGCCGCGTGGATCAAAGGATCTATGGTTTTCCCTCGAGTCTTTCCCACGAGGCTTTCCCATGAGGCTTTCCCACAGGGCTGTCCCACGTGCACACGTGGTGGGAGTCGATCCTCGGCTTGAACGTCAAGGCAGTGCAGGGAAAACAGGTTCCTCTGGAATGGACTGACACATCTGGGGGACTCTTGGAATGGTGGCACGACCCTGGAGTTCCTCTCGCCTTTCCTGTGGAGAGCGCCTCCTCTTGAGATGAGACGGGAACGCCGGGAATTCTTTCCCTACGAAACAGGGAAAGGATCCCTCATCTCGAGCTAGGAGGCGGAAACGGAGCACCCCTGGATGTGTGCGGGACCCCACGTGCTTCCTCTCGAGTGGAGACGGGTATGTCGGGGAACTTCTTGAGTTGCAGCAACGGTGTGAAGGACCCTTTGGAAGTTCCAGTGGTTAGATGTGATTGGCCTCCAGAAGCCTCAGCGGAAATGGGCCTCATCTCGCCTGGAGGGCAAAACCTCCTGGATTTTCTCGAGTTGCGGCAGGTGCTCTCGACTTACGACGGGGACCTCAGGGACCCGCTCTGGTGGCCTCAGGAAAGGCCAGTCCCCATGCGAGTTCCTCGGGGGCCTCTCGGGATTCCTCTCCCGTCGATGCCGGGGCCTAAGACCTTGTGTGGAGTCGGGGCCGGAACCTGAGGATTCCTCTCCAGTGCTGACATGGATCTTGGGGTACTTCTGGAGTCTCCCCAGGGGAGTCAGTCCTCGTCTCGAATGCGGGCATGCACTTGCGCTTTCCTCCAGAGCGGTAGCAGCAGTGTCACGCAGTCCGCCGCGTGGATCAAAGGATCTATGGTTTTCCCTCGAGTCTTTCCCACGAGGCTTTCCCACGAGGCTTTCCCACAGTGCTGTCCCACGTGCACACGTGGTGGGAGTCGATCCTCGGCTTGAACGTCAAGGCAGTGCAGGGAAAACAGGTTCCTCTGGAATGGACTGACACATCTGGGGGACACTTGGAATGGTGGCACGACCCTGGAGTTCCTCTCGCCTTTCCTGTGGAGAGCGCCTCCTCTTGAGATGCGACGGGAACGCCGGGAATTCTTTCCCTACGAAACAGGGAAAGGATCCCTCATCTCGAGCTAGGAGGCGGAAACGGGGCTCCCCTGGATGTGTGCGGGACACCACGTGCTTCCTCTCGAGTGCAGACGGGTATGTCGGGGAACTTCTTGAGTTGCAGTAAGGGTGTGAAGGACCCTTTGGAAGTTCCAGTGGTTAGATGTGATTGGCCTCTAGCAGCCTCAGCGGAAATGGGCCTCATCTCGCCTGAAGGTGAAAACCTCCTGGATTTTCTCGAGTTGCGGCAGGTGCTCTCGACTTACGACGGGGACCTCAGGGACGCGCTCTGGTGGCTTCAGGAAAGGCCAGTCCCCATGCGAGTTCCTCGGGGGCCTCTCGGGATTCCTCTCCCGTCGATGCCGGGGCCTAAGACCTTGTGTGGAGTCGGGGCCGGAACCTGAGGATTCCTCTCCAGTGCTGACATGGATCTTGGGGTACTTCTGGAGTCTCCCCAGGGGAGTCAGTCCTCGTCTCGAATGCGGGCATGCACTTGCGCTTTCCTCCAGAGCGGTAGCAGCAGTGTCACGCAGTCCGCCGCGTGGATCAAAGGATCTATGGTTTTCCCTCGAGTCTTTCCCACGAGGCTTTCCCACGAGGCTTTCCCACAGGGCTGTCCCACGTGCACACGTGGTGGGAGTCGATCCTCGGCTTGAACGTCAAGGCAGTGCAGGGAAAACAGGTTCCTCTGGAATGGACTGACACATCTGGGGGACTCTTGGAATGGTGGCACGACCCTGGAGTTCCTCTCGCCTTTCCTGTGGAGAGGGCCTCCTCTTGAGATGCGACGGGAACGCCGGGAATTCTTTCCCAACGAAACAGGGAAAGGATCCCTCATCTCGAGCTAGGAGGCGGAAACGGGGCTCCCCTGGATGTGTGCGGGACCCACATGCTTCCTCTCGAGTGGAGACGGGTATGTCGGGGAACTTCTTGAGTTGCAGCTAGGGTGTGAAGGACCCTTTGGAAGTTCCAGTGGTTAGACGTGATTAGCCTCGAGAAGCCTCACTGGAAATGGGCCTCATCTCGCCTGGAGGGCAAAACCTCCTGGATTTTCTCGAGTTGCGGCAGGTGCTCTCGACTTACGACGGGGACCTCAGGGACCCGCTCTGGTGGCCTCAGGATAGGCCAGTCCCCATGCGAGTTCCTCGGGGGCCTCTCGGGATTCCTCTCCCGTCGATGCCGGGGCCTAAGACCTTGTGTGGAGTCGGGGCCGGAACCTGAGGATTCCTCTCCAGTGCTGACATGGATCTTGGGGTACTTCTGGAGTCTCCCCAGGGGAGTCAGTCCTCGTCTCGAATGCGGGCATGCACTTGCGCTTTCCTCCAGAGCGGTAGCAGCAGTGTCACGCAGTCCGCCGCGTGGATCAAAGGATCTATGGTTTTCCCTCGAGTCTTTCCCACGAGGCTTTCCCACGAGGCTTTCCCACAGGGCTGTCCCACGTGCGCACGTGTTCGGAGTCGATCCTCGGCTTTAACGTCAAGGCAGTGCAGGGAAAACAGGTTCCTCTGGAATGGACTGACACATCTGGGGGACTCTTGGAATGGTGTCACGACCCTGGAGTTCCTCTCGCCTTTCCTGTGGAGAGCGCCTCCTCTTGAGATGCGACGGGAACGCCGGGAATTCTTTCCCTACGAAACAGGGAAAGGATCCCTCATCTCGAGCTAGGAGGCGGAAACGGGGCTCCCCTGGATGTGTGCGGGACACCACGTGCTTCCTCTCGAGTGCAGACGGGTATGTCGGGGAACTTCTTGAGTTGCAGCAAGGGTGTGAAGGACCCTTTGGAAGTTCCAGTGGTTAGATGTGATTGGCCTCTAGCAACCTCAGCGGAAATGGGCCTCATCTCGCCTGGAGGTGAAAACCTCCTGGATTTTCTCGAGTTGCGGCAGGTGCTCTCGACTTACGACGGGGACCTCAGGGACGCGCTCTGGTGGCCTCAGGAAAGGCCAGTCCCCATGCGAGTTCCACGGGGGCCTCTCGGGATTCCTCTCCCGTCGATATCAGGGCCTAAGACCTTGTGTGGAGTCGGGGCCGGAACCTGAAGATTCCTCTCCAGTGCTGACATGGATCTTGGGGTACTTCTGGAGTCTCCCCAGGGGAGTCAGTCCTCGTCTCGAATGCGGGCATGCACTTGCGCTTCCTCCAGAGCGGTAGCAGCAGTGTCACGCAGTCCGCCGCGTGGATCAAAGGATCTATGGTTTTCCCTCGAGTCTTTCCCACGAGGCTTTCCCACGAGGCTTTCCCACAGGGCTGTCCCACGTGCACACGTGGTGGGAGTCGATCCTCGGCTTGAACGTCAAGGCAGTGCAGGGAAAACAGGTTCCTCTGGAATGGACTGACACATCTGGGGGACTCTTGGAATGGTGTCTCGACCCTGGAGTTCCTCTCGCCTTTCCTGTGGAGAGCGCCTCCTCTTGAGATGCGACGGGAACGCCGGGAATTCTTTCCCTACGAAACAGGGAAAGGATCCCTCATCTCGAGCTAGGAGGCGGAAACGGGGTCCCCTGGATGTGTGCGGGACCCCACGTGCTTCCTCTCGAGTGGAGACGGGTATGTCGGGGAACTTCTTGAGTTGCAGCAACGGTGTGAAGGACCCTTTGGAAGTTCCAGTGGTTAGATGTGATTGGCCTCGAGAAGCCTCAGCGGAAATGGGCCTCATCTCGCCTGGAGGGAAAACCTCCTGGATTTTCTCGAGTTGCGGCAGGTGTTCTCGACTTACCACGGGGACCTCAGGGACCCGCTCTGGTGGCCTCAGGAAAGGCCAGTCCCCATGCGAGTTCCTCGGGGGCCTCTCGGGATTCCTCTCCCGTCGATGCCGGGGCCTAAGACCTTGTGTGGAGTCGGGGCCGGAACCTGAGGATTCCTCTCCAGTGCTGACATGGATCTTGGGGTACTTCTGGAGTCTCCCCAGGGGAGTCAGTACTCGTCTCGAATGCGGGCATGCACTTGCGCTTCCTCCAGAGCGGTAGCAGCAGTGTCACGCAGTCCGCCGCGTGGATCAAAGGATCTATGGTTTTCCCTCGAGTCTTTCCCACGAGGCTTTCCCACGAGGCTTTCTTACAGGGCTGTCCCACGTGCACACGTGGTGGGAGTCGATCCTCGGCTTGAACGTCAAGGCAGTGCAGGGAAAACAGGTTCTTCTGGAATGGACTGACACATCTGGGGGACTCTTGGAATGGTGTCACGACCCTGGAGTTCCTCTCGCCTTTCCTGTGGAGAGCGCCTTCTCTTGAGATGCGACGGGAACGCCGGGAATTCCTTCCCTACGAAACAGGGAAAGGATCCCTCATCTCGAGCTAGGAGGCGGAAACTGGGCTCCCCTGGATGTGTGCGGGACCCACGTGCTTCCTCTCGAGTGGAGACGGGTATGTCGGGGAACTTCTTGAGTTGCAGCAACGGTGTGAAGGACCCTTTGGAAGTTCCAGTGGTTAGATGTGATTGGCCTCCAGAAGCCTCAGCGGAAATGGGCCTCATCTCGCCTGGAGGGCAAAACCTTCTGGATTTTCTCGAGTTGCGGCAGGTGCTCTCGACTTACGACGGGGACCTCAGGGACCCGCTCTGGTGGCCTCAGGAAAGGCCAGTCCCCATGCGAGTTCCTCGGGGGTGTCTCGGGATTCCTCTCCCGTCGATGCCGGGGCCTAAGACCTTGTGTGGAGTCGGGGCCGGAACCTGAGGATTCCTCTCCAGTGCTGACATGGATCTTGGGGTACTTCTGGAGTCTCCCCAGGGGAGTCAGTCCTCGTCTCGAATGCGGGCATGCACTTGCGCTTTCCTCCAGAGCGGTAGCAGCAGTGTCACGCAGTCCGCGGCGTGGATCAAAGGATCTATGGTTTTCCCTCGAGTCTTTCCCACGAGGCTTTCCCACAGGGCTGTCCCACGTGCACACGTGGTGGGAGTCGATCCTCGGCTTGAACGTCAAGGCAGTGCAGGGAAAACAGGTTCCTCTGGAATGGACTGACACATCTGGGGGACTCTTGGAATGGTGGCACGACCCTGGAGTTCCTCTCGCCTTTCCTGTGGAGAGCGCCTCCTCTTGAGATGCGACGGGAACGCCGGGAATTCTTTCCCTACGAAACAGGGAAAGGATCCCTCATCTCGAGCTAGGAGGCGGAAACGAGGCTCCCCTGGATGTCTGCGGGACACCACGTGCTTCCTCTCGAGTGGAGACGGGTATGTCGGTGAACTTCTTGAGTTGCAGCAACGGTGTGAAGGACCCTTTGGAATGTCCAGTGGTTAGATGTGATTGGCTTCGAGAAGCCTCAGCGGAAATGGGCCTCATCTCGCCTGGAGGGCAAAACCTCCTGGATTTTCTCGAGTTGCGGCAAGTGCTCTCGACTTACGACGGGGACCTCAGGGACCCGCTCTGGTGGCCTCAGGAAAGGCCTGTCCCCATGTGAGTTCCTCGGGGGTGTCTCGGGATTCCTCTCCCGTCGATGCCGGGGCCTAAGACCTTGTGTGGAGTCGGGGCCAGAACCTGAGGATTCCTCTCCAGTGCTGACATGGATCTTGGGGTACTTCTGGAGTCTCCCCAGGGGAGTCAGTCCTCGTCTCGAATGCGGGCATGCACTTGCGCTTTCCTCCAGAGCGGTAGCAGCAGTGTCACGCAGTCCGCCGCGTGGATCAAAGGATCTATGGTTTTCCCTCGAGTCTTTCCCACGAGGCTTTCCCACGAGGCTTTCCCACAGGGCTGTCCCACGTGCACACGTGGTGGGAGTCGATCCTCGGCTTGAACGTCAAGGCAGTGCAGGGAAAACAGGTTCCTCTGGAATGGACTGACACATCTGGGGGACTCTTGGAATGGTGGCACGACCCTGGAGTTCCTCTCGCCTTTCCTGTGGAGAGGGCCTCCTCTTGAGATGCGACGGGAACGCCGGGAATTCTTTCCCAACGAAACAGGGAAAGGATCCCACATCTCGAGCTAGGAGGCGGAAACGGGGCTCCCCTGGATGTGTGCGGGACCCACATGCTTCCTCTCGAGTGGAGACGGGTATGTCAGGGAACTTCTTGAGTTGCAGCTAGGGTGTGAAGGACCCTTTGGAAGTTCCAGTGGTTAGACGTGATTAGCCTCGAGAAGCCTCACTGGAAATGGGCCTCATCTCGCCTGGAGGGCAAAACCTCCTGGATTTTCTCGAGTTGCGGCAGGTGCTCTCGACTTACGACGGGGACCTCAGGGACCCGCTCTGGTGGCCTCAGGATAGGCCAGTCCCCATGCGAGTTCCTCGGGGGCCTCTCGGGATTCCTCTCCCGTCGATGCCGGGGCCTAAGACCTTGTGTGGAGTCGGGGCCGGAACCTGAGGATTCCTCTCCAGTGCTGACATGGATCTTGGGGTACTTCTGGAGTCTCCCCAGGGGAGTCAGTCCTCGTCTCGAATGCGGGCATGCACTTGCGCTTTCCTCCAGAGCGGTAGCAGCAGTGTCACGCAGTCCGCCGCGTGGATCAAAGGATCTATGGTTTTCCCTCGAGTCTTTCCCACGAGGCTTTCCCACGAGGCTTTCCCACAGGGCTGTCCCACGTGCGCACGTGTTCGGAGTCGATCCTCGGCTTGAACGTCAAGGCAGTGCAGGGAAAACAGGTTCCTCTGGAATGGACTGACACATCTGGGGGACTCTTGGAATGGTGTCACGACCCTGGAGTTCCTCTCGCCTTTCCTGTGGAGAGCGCCTCCTCTTGAGATGCGACGGGAACGCCGGGAATTCTTTCCCTACGAAACAGGGAAAGGATCCCTCATCTCGAGCTAGGAGGCGGAAACGGGGATCCCCTGGATGTGTGCGGGACACCACGTGCTTCCTCTCGAGTGCAGACGGGTATGTCGGGGAACTTCTTGAGTTGCAGCAAGGGTGTGAAGGACCCTTTGGAAGTTCCAGTGGTTAGATGTGATTGGCCTCTAGCAACCTCAGCGGAAATGGGCCTCATCTCGCCTGGAGGGCAAAACCTCCTGGATTTTCTCGAGTTGCGGCAGGTGCTCTCGACTTACGACGGGGACCTCAGGGACCCGCTCTGGTGTCCTCAGGAAAGGCCAGTCCCCATGCGAGTTCCTCGGGGGCCTCTCGGGATTCCTCTCCCGTCGATATCAGGGCCTAAGACCTTGTGTGGAGTCGGGGCCGGAACCTGAGGATTCCTCTCCAGTGCTGACATGGATCTTGGGGTACTTCTGGAGTCTCCCCAGGGGAGTCAGTCCTCGTCTCGAATGCGGGCATGCACTTGCGATTCCTCCAGAGCGGTAGCAGCAGTGTCACGCAGTCCGCCGCGTGGATCAAAGGATCTATGGTTTTCCCTCGAGTCTTTCCCACGAGGCTTTCCCACGAGGCTTTCCCACAGGGCTGTCCCACGTGCACACGTGGTGGGAGTCGATCCTCGGCTTGAACGTCAAGGCAGTGCAGGGAAAACAGGTTCCTCTGGAATGGACTGACACATCTGGGGGACTCTTGGAATGGTGTCTCGACCCTGGAGTTCCTCTCGCCTTTCCTGTGGAGAGCGCCTCCTCTTGAGATGCAACGGGAACGCCGGGAATTCTTTCCCTACGAAACAGGGAAAGGATCCCTCATCTCGAGCTAGGAGGCGGAAACGGGGTCCCCTGGATGTGTGCGGGACCCCACGTGCTTCCTCTCGAGTGGAGACGGGTATGTCGGGGAACTTCTTGAGTTGCAGCAACGGTGTGAAGGACCCTTTGGAAGTTCCAGTGGTTAGATGTGATTGGCCTCGAGAAGCCTCAGCGGAAATGGGCCTCATCTCGCCTGGAGGGAAAACCTCCTGGATTTTCTCGAGTTGCGGCAGGTGTTCTCGACTTACGACGGGGACCTCAGGGACCCGCTCTGGTGGCCTCAGGAAAGGCCAGTCCCCATGCGAGTTCCTCGGGGGCCTCTCGGGATTCCTCTCCCGTCGATGCCGGGGCCTAAGACCTTGTGTGGAGTCGGGGCCGGAACCTGAGGATTCCTCTCCAGTGCTGACATGGATCTTGGGGTACTTCTGGAGTCTCCCCAGGGGAGTCAGTCCTCGTCTCGAATGCGGGCATGCACTTGCGCTTCCTCCAGAGCGGTAGCAGCAGTGTCACGCAGTCCGCCGCGTGGATCAAAGGATCTATGGTTTTCCCTCGAGTCTTTCCCACGAGGCTTTCCCACGAGGCTTTCCCACAGGGCTGTCCCACGTGCACACGTGGTGGGAGTCGATCCTCGGCTTGAACGTCAAGGCAGTGCAGGGAAAACAGGTTCTTCTGGAATGGACTGACACATCTGGGGGACTCTTGGAATGGTGTCACGACCCTGGAGTTCCTCTCGCCTTTCCTGTGGAGAGCGCCTCCTCTTGAGATGCGACGGGAACGTCGGGAATTCCTTCCCTACGAAACAGGGAAAGGATCCCTCATCTCGAGCTAGGAGGCGGAAACGGGGCTCCCCTGGATGTGTGCGGGACACCACGTGCTTCCTCTCGAGTGGAGACGGGTATGTCGGGGAACTTCTTGAGTTGCAGCAACGGTGTGAAGGACCCTTTGGAATGTCCAGTGGTTAGATGTGATTGGCTTCGAGAAGCCTCAGCGGAAATGGGCCTCATCTCGCCTGGAGGGCAAAACCTCCTGGATTTTCTCGAGTTGCGGCAGGTGCTCTCGACTTACGACGGGGACCTCAGGGACCCGCTCTGGTCGCCTCAGGAAAGGCCTGTCCCCATGTGAGTTCCTCGGGGGTGTCTCGGGATTCCTCTCCCGTCGATGCCGGGGCCTAAGACCTTGTGTGGAGTCGGGGCCGGAACCTGAGGATTCCTCTCCAGTGCTGACATGGATCTTGGGGTACTTCTGGAGTCTCCCCAGGGGAGTCAGTCCTCGTCTCGAATGCGGGCATGCACTTGCGCTTTCCTCCAGAGCGGTAGCAGCAGTGTCACGCAGTCCGCCGCGTGGATCAAAGGATCTATGGTTTTCCCTCGAGTCTTTCCCACGAGGCTTTCCCACGAGGCTTTCCCACAGGGCTGTCCCACGTGCACACGTGGTGGGAGTCGATCCTCGGCTTGAACGTCAAGGCAGTGCAGGGAAAACAGGTTCCTCTGGAATGGACTGACACATCTGGGGGACTCTTGGAATGGTGGCACGACCCTGGAGTTCCTCTCGCCTTTCCTGTGGAGAGGGCCTCCTCTTGAGATGCGACGGGAACGCCGGGAATTCTTTCCCAACGAAACAGGGAAAGGATCCCTCATCTCGAGCTAGGAGGCGGAAACGGGGCTCCCCTGGATGTGTGCGGGACCCACATGCTTCCTCTCGAGTGGAGACGGGTATGTCAGGGAACTTCTTGAGTTGCAGCTAGGGTGTGAAGGACCCTTTGGAAGTTCCAGTGGTTAGACGTGATTAGCCTCGAGAAGCCTCACTGGAAATGGGCCTCATCTCGCCTGGAGGGCAAAACCTCCTGGATTTTCTCGAGTTGCGGCAGGTGCTCTCGACTTACGACGGGGACCTCAGGGACCCGCTCTGGTGGCCTCAGGATAGGCCAGTCCCCATGCGAGTTCCTCGGGGGCCTCTCGGGATTCCTCTCCCGTCGATGCCGGGGCCTAAGACCTTGTGTGGAGTCGGGGCCGGAACCTGAGGATTCCTCTCCAGTGCTGACATGGATCTTGGGGTACTTCTGGAGTCTCCCCAGGGGAGTCAGTCCTCGTCTCGAATGCGGGCATGCACTTGCGCTTTCCTCCAGAGCGGTAGCAGCAGTGTCACGCAGTCCGCCGCGTGGATCAAAGGATCTATGGTTTTCCCTCGAGTCTTTCCCACGAGGCTTTCCCACGAGGCTTTCCCACAGGGCTGTCCCACGGGCGCACGTGTTCGGAGTCGATCCTCGGCTTTAACGTCAAGGCAGTGCAGGGAAAACAGGTTCCTCTGGAATGGACTGACACATCTGGGGGACTCTTGGAATGGTGTCACGACCCTGGAGTTCCTCTCGCCTTTCCTGTGGAGAGCGCCTCCTCTTGAGATGCGACGGGAACGCCGGGAATTCTTTCCCTACGAAACAGGGAAAGGATCCCTCATCTTGAGCTAGGAGGCGGAAACGGGGCTCCCCTGGATGTGTGCGGGACACCACGTGCTTCCTCTCGAGTGCAGACGGGTATGTCGGGGAACTTCTTGAGTTGCAGCAAGGGTGTGAAGGACCCTTTGGAAGTTCCAGTGGTTAGATGTGATTGGCCTCTAGCAACCTCAGCGGAAATGGGCCTCATCTCGCCTGGAGGTGAAAACCTCCTGGATTTTCTCGAGTTGCGGCAGGTGCTCTCGACTTACGACGGGGACCTCAGGGACGCGCTCTGGTGGCCTCAGGAAAGGCCAGTCCCCATGCGAGTTCCACGGGGGCCTCTCGGGATTCCTCTCCCGTCGATATCAGGGCCTAAGACCTTGTGTGGAGTCGGGGCCGGAACCTGAGGATTCCTCTCCAGTGCTGACATGGATCTTGGGGTACTTCTGGAGTCTCCCCAGGGGAGTCAGTCCTCGTCTCGAATGCGGGCATGCACTTGCGCTTCCTCCAGAGCGGTAGCAGCAGTGTCACGCAGTCCGCCGCGTGGATCAAAGGATCTATGGTTTACCCTCGAGTCTTTCCCACGAGGCTTTCCCACGAGGCTTTCCCACAGGGCTGTCCCACGTGCACACGTGGTGGGAGTCGATCCTCGGCTTGAACGTCAAGGCAGTGCAGGGAAAACAGGTTCCTCTGGAATGGACTGACACATCTGGGGGACTCTTGGAATGGTGTCTCGACCCTGGAGTTCCTCTCGCCTTTCCTGTGGAGAGCGCCTCCTCTTGAGATGCGACGGGAACGCCGGGAATTCTTTCCCTACGAAACAGGGAAAGGATCCCTCATCTCGAGCTAGGAGGCGGAAACGGGGTCCCCTGGATGTGTGCGGGACCCCACGTGGTTCCTCTCGAGTGGAGACGGGTATGTCGGGGAACTTCTTGAGTTGCAGCAACGGTGTGAAGGACCCTTTGGAAGTTCCAGTGGTTAGATGTGATTGGCCTCGAGAAGCCTCAGCGGAAATGGGCCTCATCTCGCCTGGAGGGAAAACCTCCTGGATTTTCTCGAGTTGCGGCAGGTGTTCTCGACTTACGACGGGGACCTCAGGGACCCGCTCTGGTGGCCTCAGGAAAGGCCAGTCCCCATGCGAGTTCCTCGGGGGCCTCTCGGGATTCCTCTCCCGTCGATGCCGGGGTCTAAGACCTTGTGTGGAGTCGGGGCCGGAACCTGAGGATTCCTCTCCAGTGCTGACATGGATCTTGGGGTACTTCTGGAGTCTCCCCAGGGGAGTCAGTCCTCGTCTCGAATGCGGGCATGCACTTGCGCTTCCTCCAGAGCGGTAGCAGCAGTGTCACGCAGTCCGCCGCGTGGATCAAAGGATCTATGGTTTTCCCTCGAATCTTTCCCACGAGGCTTTCCCACGAGGCTTTCCCACAGGGCTGTCCCACGTGCACACGTGGTGGGAGTCGATCCTCGGCTTGAACGTCAAGGCAGTGCAGGGAAAACAGGTTCTTCTGGAATGGACTGACACATCTGGGGGACTCTTGGACTGGTGTCACGACCCTGGAGTTCCTCTCGCCTTTCCTGTGGAGAGCGCCTCCTCTTGAGATGCGACGGGAACGTCGGGAATTCCTTCCCTACGAAACAGGGAAAGGATCCCTCATCTCGAGCTAGGAGGGGGAAACGGGGCTCCCCTGGATGTGTGCGGGACACCACGTGCTTCCTCTCGAGTGGAGACGGGTATGTCGGGGAACTTCTTGAGTTGCAGCAACGGTGTGAAGGACCCTTTGGAAGTTCCAGTGGTTAGATGTGATTGGCCTCCAGAAGCCTCAGCGGAAATGGGCCTCATCTCGCCTGGAGGGCAAAACCTCCTGGATTTTCTCGAGTTGCGGCAGGTGCTCTCGACTTACGACGGGGACCTCAGGGACCCGCTCTGGTGGCCTCAGGAAAGGCCAGTCCCCATGCGAGTTCCTCGTGGGTGTCTCGGGATTCCTCTCCCGTCGATGCCGGGGCCTAAGACCTTGTGTGGAGTCGGGGCCGGAACCTGAGGATTCCTCTCCAGTGCTGACATGGATCTTGGGGTACTTCTGGAGTCTCCCCAGGGGAGTCAGTCCTCGTCTCGAATGCGGGCATGCACTTGCGCTTTCCTCCAGAGCGGTAGCAGCAGTGTCACGCAGTCCGCCGCGTGGATCAAAGGATCTATGGTTTTCCCTCGAGGCTTTCCCACGAGGCTTTCCCACGAGGCTTTCCCACAGGGCTGTCCCACGTGCACACGTGGTGGGAGTCGATCCTCGGCTTGAACGTCAAGGCAGTGCAGGGAAAACAGGTTCCTCTGGAATGGACTGACACATCTGGGGGACTCTTGGAATGGTGGCACGACCCTGGAGTTCCTCTCGCCTTTCCTGTGGAGAGCGCCTCCTCTTGAGATGAGACGGGAACGCCGGGAATTCTTTCCCTACGAAACAGGGAAAGGATCCCTCATCTCGAGCTAGGAGGCGGAAACGGAGCACCCCTGGATGTGTGCGGGACCCCACGTGCTTCCTCTCGAGTGGAGACGGGTATGTCGGGGAACTTCTTGAGTTGCAGCAAGGGTGTGAAGGACCCTTTGGAAGTTCCAGTGGTTAGATGTGATTGGCCTCGAGAAGCCTCAGCGGAAATGGGCCTCATCTCGCCTGGAGGGCAAAAGCTCCTGGATTTTCTCGAGTTGCGGCAGGTGCTCTCGACTTACGACGGGGACCTCAGGGACCCGCTCTGGTGGCCTCAGGAAAGGCCAGTCCCCATGCGAGCTCCTCGGGGGCCTCTCGGGATTCCTCTCCCGTCGATGCCGGGGCCTAAGACCTTGTGTGGAGTCGGGGCCGGAACCTGAGGATTCCTCTCCAGTGCTGACATGGATCTTGGGGTACTTCTGGAGTCTCCCCAGGGGAGTCAGTCCTCGTCTCGAATGCGGGCATGCACTTGCGCTTTCCTCCAGAGCGGTAGCAGCAGTGTCACGCAGTCCGCCGCGTGGATGAAAGGATCTATGGTTTTCCCTCGAGTCTTTCCGACGAGGCTTTCCCACAGGGCTGTCCCACGTGCACACGTGGTGGGAGTCGATCCTCGGCTTGAACGTCAAGGCAGTGCAGGGAAAACAGGTTCCTCTGGAATGGACTGACACATCTGGGGGACTCTTGGAATGGTGGCACGACCCTGGAGTTCCTCTCGCCTTTCCTGTGGAGAGCGCCTCCTCTTGAGATGCGACGGGAACGCCGGGAATTCTTTCCCTACGAAACAGGGAAAGGATCCCTCATCTCGAGCTAGGAGGCGGAAACGGGGCTCCCCTGGATGTGTGCGGGACCCCACGTGCTTCCTCTCGAGTGGAGACGGGTATGTCGGGGAACTTCTTGAGTTGCAGCAACGGTGTGAAGGACCCTTTGGAAGTTCCAGTGGTTAGATGTGATTGGCTGCGAGAAGCCTCAGCGGAAATGGGCCTCATCTCGCCTGGAGGGCAAAACCTCCTGGATTTTCTCGAGTTGCGGCAGGTGCTCTCGACTTACGACGGGAACCTCAGGGACCCGCTCTGGTGGCCTCAGGAAAGGCCAGTCCCCATGCGAGTTCCTCGGGGGTGTCTCGGGATTCCTCTCCCGTCGATGCCGGGGCCTAAGACCTTGTGTGGAGTCGGGGCCGGAACCTGAGGATTCCTCTCCAGTGCTGACATGGATCTTGGGGTACTTCTGGAGTCTCCCCAGGGGAGTCAGTCCTCGTCTCGAATGCGGGCATGCACTTGCGCTTTCCTCCAGAGCGGTAGCAGCAGTGTCACGCAGTCCGCCGCGTGGATCAAAGGATCTATGGTTTTCCCTCGAGTCTTTCCCACGAGGCTTTCCCACGAGGCTTTCCCACAGGGCTGTCCCACGTGCACACGTGGTGGGAGTCGATCCTCGGCTTGAACGTCAAGGCAGTGCAGGGAAAACAGGTTCCTCTGGAATGGACTGACACATCTGGGGGACTCTTGGAATGGTGGCACGACCCTGGAGTTCCTCTCGCCTTTCCTGTGGAGAGCGCCTCCTCTTGAGATGCGACGGGAACGCCGGGAATTCTTTCCCTACGAAACAGGGAAAGGATCCCTCATCTCGAGCTAGGAGGCGGAAACGGGGCTCCCCTGGATGTGTGCGGGACACCACGTGCTTCCTCTCGAGTGCAGACGGGTATGTCGGGGAACTTCTTGAGTTGCAGCAAGGGTGTGAAGGACCCTTTGGAAGTTCCAGTGGTTAGATGTGATTAGCCTCGAGAAGCCTCAGCGGAAATGGGCCTCATCTCGCCTGGAGGGCAAAACCTCCTGGATTTTCTCGAGTTGCGGCAGGTGCTCTCGACTTACGACGGGGACCTCAGGGACCCGCTCTGGTGGCCTCAGGAAAGGCCAGTCCCCATGCGAGTTCCTCGGGGGCCTCTCGGGATTCCTCTCCCGTCGATGCCGGGGCCTAAGACCTTGTGTGGAGTCGGGGCCGGAACCTGAGGCTTCCTCTCCAGTGCTGACATGGATCTTGGGGTACTTCTGGAGTCTCCCCAGGGGAGTCAGTCCTCGTCTCGAATGCTGGCATGCACTTGCGCATCCTCCAGAGCGGTAGCAGCAGTGTCACGCAGTCCGCCGCGTGGATCAAAGGATCTATGGTTTTCCCTCGAGTCTTTCCCACGAGGCTTTCCCATGGGGCTTTCCCACAGGCCTGTCCCACGTGCACACGTGGTGGGAGTCGATCCTCGGCTTGAACGTCAAGGCAGTGCAGGGAAAACAGGTTCCTCTGGAATGGACTGACACATCTGGGGGACTCTTGGAATGGTGGCATGACCCTGGAGTTCCTCTCGCCTTTCCTGTGGAGAGGGCCTCCTCTTGAAATGCGACGGGAACGCCGGGAATTCTTTCCCTACGAAACAGGGAAAGGATCCCTCTTCTCGAGCTAGGAGGCGGAAACGGGGCTCCCCTGGATGTGTGCGGGACCCCACGTGCTTCCTCTCGAATGGAGACGGTATGTCGGGGAACTTCTTGAGTTGCAGCAAGGATGTGAAGGACCCTTTGGAAGTTCCAGTGGTTAGATGTGATTGGCCTCGAGAAGCCTCAGCGGAAATGGGCCTCATCTCGCCTGGAGGGCAAAACCTCCTGGATTTTCTCGAGTTGCGGCAGGTGCTCTCGACTTACGACGGGGACCTCGGGGAACCGCTCTGGTGGCCTCAGGAAAGGCCAGTCCCCATGCGAGTTCCTCGGGGGCCTCTCGGGATTCCTCTCCCGGTGATGCCGGGGCCTAAGACCTTGTGTGGAGTCGGGGCCGGAACCTGAGGATTCCTCTCCAGTACTGACATGGATCTTGGGGTACTTCTGGAGTCTCCCCAGGGGAGTCAGTTCTCGTCTCGAATGCGGGCATGCACTTGCGCTTTCCTCCAGAGCGGTAGCAGCAGTGTCACGCAGTCCGCCGCGTGGATCAAAGGATCTATGGTTTTCCCTCGAGTCTTTCCCACGAGGCTTTCCCACGAGGATTTCCCACAGGGCTGTCCCACGTGCACACGTGGTGGGAGTCGATCCTCGGCTTGAACGTCAAGGCAGTGCAGGGAAAACAGGTTCCTCTGGAATGGACTGACACATCTGGGGGACTCTTGGAATGTTGCCACGACCCTGGAGTTCCTCTCGCCTTTCCTGTGGAGAGCGCCTCCTCTTGAGATGCGACGGGAACGCCGGGAATTCTTTCCCTACGAAACAGGGAAAGGATCCCTCATCTCGAGCTTGGAGGCGGAAACGGGGCTCCCCTGGATGTGTGCGGGACCCCACGTGCTTCCTCTCGAGTGGAGACGGGTATGTCGGGGAACTTCTTGAGTTGCAGCAAGGGTGTGAAGGACCCTTTGGAAGTTCCAGTGGTTAGATGTGATTGGCCTCGAGAAGCCTCAGCGGAAATGGGCCTCATCTCGCCTGGAGGTGAAAACCTCCTGGATTGTCTCGAGTTGCGGCAGGTGCTCTCGACTTACGACGGGGACCTCGGGGACCCGCTCTGGTGGCCTCAGGAAAGGGCAGTCCCCATGCGAGTTCCTCGGGGGCCTCTCGGGATTCCTCTCCCGTCGATGCCGGGGCCTAAGACCTTGTGTGGAGTCGGGGCCGGAACCTGAGGATTCCTCTCCAGTGCTGACATGGATCTTGGGGTACTTCTGGAGTCTCCCCAGGGGAGTCAGTCCTCGTCTCGAATGCGGGCATGCACTTGCGCTTTCCTCCAGAGCGGTAGCAGCAGTGTCACGCAGTCCGCCGCGTGGATCAAAGGATCTATGGTTTTCCCTCGAGTCTTTCCGACGAGGCTTTCCCACAGGGCTGTCCCACGTGCACACGTGGTGGGAGTCGATCCTCGGTTTGAACGTCAAGGCAGTGCAGGGAAAACAGGTTCCTCTGGAATGGACTGACACATCTGGGGGACTCTTGGAATGGTGGCACGACCCTGGAGTTCCTCTCGCCTTTCCTGTGGAGAGCGCCTCCTCTTGAGATGCGACGGGAACGCCGGGAATTCTTTCCCTACGAAACAGGGAAAGGATCCCTCATCTCGAGCTAGGAGGCGGAAACGGGGCTCCCCTGGATGTGTGCGGGACCCCACGTGCTTCCTCTCGAGTGGAGACGGGTATGTCGGGGAACTTCTTGAGTTGCAGCAAGGGTGTGAAGAACCCTTTGGAAGTTCCAGTGGTTAGATGTGATTGGCCTCTAGAAGCCTCAGCGGAAATGGGCCTCATCTCGCCTGGAGGGCAAAACCTCCTGGATTTTCTCGAGTTGCGGCAGGTGCTCTCGACTTACGACGGGGACATCAGGGAACCGCTCTGGTGGCCTCAGGAAAGGCCAGTCCCCATGCGAGTTCCTCGGGGGCGTCTCGGGATACCTCTCCCGTCGATGCCGGGTCCTAAGACCTTGTGTGGAGTCGGGGCCGTAACCTGAGGATTCCTCTCCAGTGCTGACATGGATCTTGGGGTACTTCTGGAGTCTCCCCAGGGGAGTCAGTCCTCGTCTCGAAT
Organism: Ovis canadensis; assembly: GCF_042477335.2. Taxonomy (NCBI): domain Eukaryota; kingdom Metazoa; phylum Chordata; class Mammalia; order Artiodactyla; family Bovidae; genus Ovis; species Ovis canadensis. The sequence goes on from NC_091262.1 coordinate 11,593,426, forward strand.
GCGGGCATGCACTTGCGCTTTCCTCCAGAGCGGTAGCAGCAGTGTCACGCAGTCCGCCGCGTGGATCAAAGGATCTATGGTTTTCCCTCGAGTCTTTCCCACGAGGCTTTCCCACGAGGCTTTCCCACAGGGCTGTCCCACGTGCACACGTGGTGGGAGTCGATCCTCGGCTTGAACGTCAAGGCAGTGCAGGGAAAACAGGTTCCTCTGGAATGGACTGACACATCTGGGGGACTCTTGGAATGGTGGCACGACCCTGGAGTTCCTCTCGCCTTTCCTGTGGAGAGCGCCTCCTCTTGAGATGCGACGGGAAAGCCGGGAATTCTTTCCCTACGAAACAGGGAAAGGATCCCTCATCTCGAGCTAGGAGGCGGAAACGGGGCTCCCCTGGATGTGTGCGGGACCCCACGTGCTTCCTCTCGAGGGGAGACGGGTATGTCGGGGAACTTCTTGAGTTGCAGCAAGGGTGTGAAGGACCCTTTGGAAGTTCCAGTGGTTAGATGTGATTGGCCTCGAGAAGCCTCAGCGGAAATGGGCCTCATCTCGACTGGAGGGCAAAACCTCCTGGATTTTCTCGAGTTGCGGCAGGTGCTCTCGACTTACGACGGGGACCTCGGGGACCCGCTCTGGTGGCCTCAGGAAAGGCCAGTCCCCATGCGAGTTCCTCGGGGGCCTCTCGGGATGCCTCTCCCGTTGATGCCGGGGCCTAAGACCTTGTGTGGAGTCGGGGCCGGAACCTGAGGATTCCTCTCCAGTGCTGACATGGATCTTGGGGTACTTCTGGAGTCTCCCCAGGGGAGTCAGTCCTCGTCTCGAATGCGGGCATGCACTTGCGCTTTCCTCCAGAGCGGTAGCAGCAGTGTCACGCAGTCCGCCGCGTGGATCAAAGGATCTATGGTTTTCCCTCGAGTCTTTCCCACGAGGCTTTCCCACGAGGCTTTTCCACAGGGCTGTCCCACGTGCACACGTGGTGGGAGTCGATCCTCGGCTTGAACGTCAAGGCAGTGCAGGGAAAACAGGTTCCTCTGGAATGGACTGACACATCTGAGGGACTCTTGGAATGGTGGCACGACCCTGGAGTTCCTCTCGCCTTTCCTGTGGAGAGCGCCTCCTCTTGAGATGCGACGGGAAAGCCGGGAATTCTTTCCCTACGAAACAGGGAAAGGATCCCTCATCTCGAGCTAGGAGGCGGAAACGGGGCTCCCCTGGATGTGTGCGGGACCCACGTGCTTCCTCTCGAGTGGAGACGGGTATGTCGGGGAACTTCTTGAGTTGCAGCAAGGCTGTGAAGGACCCTTTGGTAGTTCCTGTGGTTAGACGTGATTAGCCTCGAGAAGCCTCAGCGGAAATGGGCCTCATCTCGCCTGGAGGGCAAAACCTCCTGGATTTTCTCGAGTTGCGGCAGGTGCTCTCGACTTACGACGGGGACCTCAGGGACCCGCTCTGGTGGCCTCAGGAAAGGCCAGTCCCCATGCGAGTTCCTCGGGGGCCTCTCGGGATTCCTCTCCCGTCGATGCCGGGGCCTAAGACCTTGTGTGGAGTCGGGGCCGGAACCTGAGGATTCCTCTCCAGTGCTGACATGGATCTTGGGGTACTTCTGGAGTCTCCCCAGGGGAGTCAGTCCTCGTCTCGAATGCGGGCATGCATTGTGCTTTCCTCCAGAGCGGTAGCAGCATTGTCACGCAGTCCGCCGCGTGGATCAAAGGATCTATGGTTTTCCCTCGAGTCTTTCCCACGAGGCTTTCCCACGAGGCTTTCCCACAGGGCTGTCCCACGTGCACACGTGGTGGAAGTCGATCCTCGGCTTGAACGTCAAGGCAGTGCAGGGAAAACAGGTTCCTCTGGAATGGACTGACACATCTGGGGGACTCTTGGAATGGTGGCACGACCCTGGAGTTCCTCTCGCCTTTCCTGTGGAGAGCGCCTCCTCTTGAGATGCGACGGGAACGCCGGGAATTCTTTCCCTACGAAACAGGGAAAGGATCCCTCATCTCGAGCTAGGAGGCGGAAACGGGGCTCCCCTGGATGTGTGCGGGACACCACGTGCTTCCTCTCGAGTGGAGACGGGTTTGCCGGGGAACTTCTTGAGTTGCAGCAAGGGTGTGAAGGACCCTGTGGAAGTTCCAGTGGTTAGATCTGATTGGCCTCGAGAAGCCTCAGCGGAAATGGGCCTCATCTCGCCTGGAGGGCAAAACCTCCTGGATTTTCTCGAGTTGTGGCAGGTGCTCTCGACTTACGATGGGGACCTCAGGGACCCGCTCTGGTGGCCTCAGGAAAGGCCAGTCCCCATGCGAGTTCCTCGGGGGCGTCTCGGGATTCCTCTCCCGTCGATGCCGGGGCCTAAGACCTTGTGTGGAGTCGGGGCCGGAACCTGAGGATTCCTCTCCAGTGCTGACATGGATCTTGGGGTACTTCTGGAGTCTCCCCAGGGGAGTCAGTCCTCGTCTCGAATGCGGGCATGCACTTGCGCTTTCCTCCAGAGCGGTAGCAGCAGTGTCACGCAGTCCGCCGCGTGGATCAAAGGATCTATGGTTTTCCCTCGAGTCTTTCCCACGAGGCTTTCCCACGAGGTTTTCCCACAGGGCTGTCCCACGTGCACACGTGGTGGGAGTCAATCCTCGGCTTGAACGTCAAGGCAGTGCAGGGAAAACAGGTTCCTCTGGAATGGACTGACACATGTGGGGGACTCTTGGAATGGTGTCACGACCCTGGAGTTCCTCTCGCCTTTCCTGTGGAGAGCGCCTCCTCTTGAGATGCGACGGGAACGCCGGAATTCTTTCCCTACGAAACAGGGAAAGGATCCCGCATCTCGTGCTAGGAGGCGGAAACGGGGCTCCCCTGGATGTGTGCGGGACCCACGTGCTTCCTCTCGAGTGGAGACGGGTATGTCGGGGAACTTCTTGAGTTGCAGCAAGGGTGTGAAGGACCCTTTGGAAGTTCCAGTGGTTAGACGTGATTAGCCTCGAGAAGCCTCAGCGGAAATGGGCCTCATCTCGCCTGCAGGGCAAAACCTCCTGGATTTTCTCGAGTTGCGGCAGGTGCTCTCGACTTACGACGGGGACCTCAGGGACCCGCTCTGGTGGCCTCAGGAAAGGCCAGTCCCCATGCGAGTTCCTCGGTGGCCTCTCGGGATTCCTCTCCCGTCGATGCCGGGGCCTAAGACCTTGTGTGGAGTTGGGGCCGGAACCTGAGGATTCCTCTCCAGTGCTGACATGGATCTTGGGGTACTTCTGGAGTCTCCCCAGGGGAGTCAGTCCTCGTCTCGAATGCGGGCATGCACTTGCGCTTTCCTCCAGAGCGGTAGCAGCAGTGTCACGCAGTCCGCTGCGTGGATCAAAGGATCTATGGCTTTCCCTCGAGTCTTTCCCACGAGGCTTTCCCACGAGGCTTTCCCACAGGGCTGTCCCACGTGCACACGTGGTGGGAGTCGAGCCTCGGCTTGAACGTCAAGGAAGTGCAGGGAAAACAGGTTCCTCTGGAATGGACTGACACATCTGGGGGACTCTTGGAATGGTGGCACGACCCTGGAGTTCCTCTCGCCTTTCCTGTGGAGAGCGCCTCCTCTTGAGATGCGACGGGAAAGCCGGGAATTCTTTCCCTACGAAACAGGGAAAGGATCCCTCATCTCGAGCTAGGAGGCGGAAACGGGGCTCCCCTGGATGTGTGCGGGACCCACGTGCTTCCTCTCGAGTGGAGACGGGTATGTCGGGGAACTTCTTGAGTTGCAGCAAGGCTGTGAAGGACCCTTTGGTAGTTCCTGTGGTTAGACGTGATTAGCCTCGAGAAGCCTCAGCGGAAATGGGCCTCATCTCGCCTGGAGGGCAAAACCTCCTGGATTTTCTCGAGTTGCGGCAGGTGCTCTCGACTTACGACGGGGACCTCAGGGACCCGCTCTGGTGGCCTCAGGAAAGGCCAGTCCCCATGCGAGTTCCTCGGGGGCCTCTCGGGATTCCTCTCCCGTCGATGCCGGGGCCTAAGACCTTGTGTGGAGTCGGGGCCGGAACCTGAGGATTCCTCTCCAGTGCTGACATGGATCTTGGGGTACTTCTGGAGTCTCCCCAGGGGAGTCAGTCCTCGTCTCGAATGCGGGCATGCATTGTGCTTTCCTCCAGAGCGGTAGCAGCATTGTCACGCAGTCCGCCGCGTGGATCAAAGGATCTATGGTTTTCCCTCGAGTCTTTCCCACGAGGCTTTCCCACGAGGCTTTCCCACAGGGCTGTCCCACGTGCACACGTGGTGGAAGTCGATCCTCGGCTTGAACGTCAAGGCAGTGCAGGGAAAACAGGTTCCTCTGGAATGGACTGACACATCTGGGGGACTCTTGGAATGGTGGCACGACCCTGGAGTTCCTCTCGCCTTTCCTGTGGAGAGCGCCTCCTCTTGAGATGCGACGGGAACGCCGGGAATTCTTTCCCTACGAAACAGGGAAAGGATCCCTCATCTCGAGCTAGGAGGCGGAAACGGGGCTCCCCTGGATGTGTGCGGGACACCACGTGCTTCCTCTCGAGTGGAGACGGGTTTGCCGGGGAACTTCTTGAGTTGCAGCAAGGGTGTGAAGGACCCTGTGGAAGTTCCAGTGGTTAGATCTGATTGGCCTCGAGAAGCCTCAGCGGAAATGGGCCTCATCTCGCCTGGAGGGCAAAACCTCCTGGATTTTCTCGAGTTGTGGCAGGTGCTCTCGACTTACGATGGGGACCTCAGGGACCCGCTCTGGTGGCCTCAGGAAAGGCCAGTCCCCATGCGAGTTCCTCGGGGGCGTCTCGGGATTCCTCTCCCGTCGATGCCGGGGCCTAAGACCTTGTGTGGAGTCGGGGCCGGAACCTGAGGATTCCTCTCCAGTGCTGACATGGATCTTGGGGTACTTCTGGAGTCTCCCCAGGGGAGTCAGTCCTCGTCTCGAATGCGGGCATGCACTTGCGCTTTCCTCCAGAGCGGTAGCAGCAGTGTCACGCAGTCCGCCGCGTGGATCAAAGGATCTATGGTTTTCCCTCGAGTCTTTCCCACGAGGCTTTCCCACGAGGTTTTCCCACAGGGCTGTCCCACGTGCACACGTGGTGGGAGTCAATCCTCGGCTTGAACGTCAAGGCAGTGCAGGGAAAACAGGTTCCTCTGGAATGGACTGACACATGTGGGGGACTCTTGGAATGGTGTCACGACCCTGGAGTTCCTCTCGCCTTTCCTGTGGAGAGCGCCTCCTCTTGAGATGCGACGGGAACGCCGGAATTCTTTCCCTACGAAACAGGGAAAGGATCCCGCATCTCGTGCTAGGAGGCGGAAACGGGGCTCCCCTGGATGTGTGCGGGACCCACGTGCTTCCTCTCGAGTGGAGACGGGTATGTCGGGGAACTTCTTGAGTTGCAGCAAGGGTGTGAAGGACCCTTTGGAAGTTCCAGTGGTTAGACGTGATTAGCCTCGAGAAGCCTCAGCGGAAATGGGCCTCATCTCGCCTGCAGGGCAAAACCTCCTGGATTTTCTCGAGTTGCGGCAGGTGCTCTCGACTTACGACGGGGACCTCAGGGACCCGCTCTGGTGGCCTCAGGAAAGGCCAGTCCCCATGCGAGTTCCTCGGTGGCCTCTCGGGATTCCTCTCCCGTCGATGCCGGGGCCTAAGACCTTGTGTGGAGTTGGGGCCGGAACCTGAGGATTCCTCTCCAGTGCTGACATGGATCTTGGGGTACTTCTGGAGTCTCCCCAGGGGAGTCAGTCCTCGTCTCGAATGCGGGCATGCACTTGCGCTTTCCTCCAGAGCGGTAGCAGCAGTGTCACGCAGTCCGCTGCGTGGATCAAAGGATCTATGGCTTTCCCTCGAGTCTTTCCCACGAGGCTTTCCCACGAGGCTTTCCCACAGGGCTGTCCCACGTGCACACGTGGTGGGAGTCGAGCCTCGGCTTGAACGTCAAGGAAGTGCAGGGAAAACAGGTTCCTCTGGAATGGACTGACACATCTGGGGGACTCTTGGAATGGTGTCACGACCCTGGAGTTCCTCTCGCCTTTCCTGTGGAGAGCGCCTCCTCTTGAGATGCCACGGGAACGCCGGGAATTCTTTCCCTACGAAACAGGGAAAGGATCCCTCATTTCGAGCTAGGAGGTGGAAACGGGGCTCCCCTGGATGTGTGGGGGACCCACGTGCTTCCTCTCGAGTGGAGACGAGTATGTCGGGGAACTTCTTGAGTTGCAGCAAGGGTGTGAAGGACCCTTTGGAAGTTCCAGTGGTTAGAAGTGATTAGCCTCAAGAAGCCTCAGCGGAAATGGGCCTCATCTCGCCTGGAGGGCAAAACCTCCTGGATTTTCTCGAGTTGCGGCAGGTGCTCTCGACTTACGACGGGGACCTCAGGGACCCGCTCTGGTGGCCTCAGGAAAGGCCAGTCCCCATGCGAATTCCTCGGGGGCCTCTCGGGATTCCTCTCCCGTCGATTCCGGGGCCTAAGACCTTGTGTGGAGTCGGGTCCGGAACCTGAGGATTCCTCTCCAGTGCTGTCATGGATCTTGGGGTACTTCTGGAGTCTCCCCAGGGGAGTCAGTCCTCGTCTCGAATGCGGGCATGCACTTGCGCTTTCCTCCAGAGCGGTAGCAGCAGTGTCACGCAGTCCTCCGCGTGGATCAAAGGATCTATGGTTTTCCCTCGAGTCTTTCCCACGAGGCTTTCCCACGAGGCTTTCCCACAGGGCTTTCCCACGTTCACACGTGGTGGGAGTCGATCCTCGGCTTGAACCTCAAGGCAGTGCAGGGAAAACAGGTTCCTCTGGAATGGACTGACACATCTGGGGGACTCTTGGAATGGTGGCACGACCCTGGAGTTCCTCTCTCCTTTCCTGTGGAGAGCGCCTCCTCTTGAGATGCGACGGGAACGCCGGGAATTCTTTCCCTACGAAACAGTTAAAGGATCCCTCATCTCGAGCTAGGAGGCGGAAACGGGGCTCCCCTTGATGTGTGCGGGACCCCACGTGCTTCCTCTCGAGTGGAGACGGGTATGTCGGGGAACTTCTTGAGTTGCAGCAAGGGTGTGAAAGACCCTTTGGAAGTTCCAGTGGTAGATGTGATTGGCCTCGAGAAGCCTCAGCGGAAATGAGCCTCATCTCGCCTGGAGGGCAAAACCTCCTGGATTTTCTCGAGTTGCGGCAGGTGCTCTCGACTTACGACGGGGACCTCAGGGAACCGCTCTGGTGGCCTCAGGAAAGGCCAGTCCCCATGCGAGTTCCTCGGGGGCGTCTAGGGATTCCTCTCCCGTCGATGCCGGGGCCTAAGACCTTGTGTGGAGTCGGGGCCGGAACCTGAGGATTCCTCTGCAGTGCTGACATGGATCTTGGGGTACTTCTGGAGTCTCCCCAGGGGAGTCAGTCCTCGTCTCGAATGCGGGCATGCATTGTGCTTTCCTCCAGAGCGGTAGCAGCATTGTCACGCAGTCCGCCGCGTGGATCAAAGGATCTATGCTTTTCCCTCGAGTCTTTCCCACGAGGCTTTCCCACGAGGCTTTCCCACAGGGCTGTCCCACGTGCACACGTGGTGGGAGTCGATCCTCGGCTTGAACCTCAAGGCAGTGCAGGGAAAACAGGTTCCTCTGGAATGGACTGGCACATCTGGGGGACTCTTGGAATGGTGGCACGACCCTGGAGTTCCTTTCTCCTTTCCTGTGGAGAAAGCCTCCTCTTGAGATGCGACGGGAATGCCGGGAATTTTTTCCCTACGAAACAGGGAAAGGATCCCTCATCTCGAGCTAGGAGGCGGAAATGGGGCTCCCCTGGATGTGTGCGGGACACCACGTGCTTCTTCTCGAGTGCAGACGGTTATTTCGGGGAACTTCTTGAGTTGCAGCAAGGGTGTGAAGGACCCTTTGGAAGTTCCAGTGGTTAGATGTGATTGGCCTCGAGAAGCCTCACTGGAAATGGGCCTCATCTCGCCTGGAGGGCAAAACCTCCTGGATTTTCTCGAGTTGCGGCAGGTGCTCTCGGCTTATGACGGGGACCTCAGGGACCCGCTCTGGTGGCCTCAGGAAAGGCCAGTCCCCATGCGAGTTCCTCGGGGGCCTCTCGGGATTCCTCTCCCGTCGATGCCGGGGCCTAAGACCTTGTGTGGAGTCGGGGCCGGAACCTGAGGATTCCTCTCCAGTGCTGACATGGATCTTGGGGTACTTCTGGAGTCTCCCCAGGGGAGTCAGTCCTCGTCTCGAATGCTTGCATGCACTTGCGCTTTCCTCCAGAGCGGTAGCAGCAGTGTCACGCAGTCCGCCGCGTGGATCAAAGGATCTATGGTTTTGCCTCGAGTCTTTCCCACGAGGCTTTCCCACGAGGCTTTCCCACAGGGCTGTCCAACGTGCACACGTGGTGGGAGTCGATCCTCGGTTTGAACGTCAAGGCAGTGCAGGGAAAACAGGTTCCTCTGGAATGGACTGACACATCTGGGGGACTCTTGGAATGGTGGCACGACCCTGGAGTTCCTCTCGCCTTTCCTGTGGAGAGCGCCTCCTCTTGAGATGCGACGGGAACGCCGGGAATTCTTTCCCTACGAAACAGGGAAAGGATCCCTCATCTCGAGCTAGGAGGCGGAAACGGGGCTCCCCTGGATGTGTGCGGGACACCACGTGCTTCCACTCGAGTGGAGACGGGTATGTCGGGGAACTTCTTGAGTTGCAGCAAGGGTGTGAAGGACCCTTTGGAAGTTCCAGTGGTTAGATGTGATTGGCCTCGAGAAGCCTCAGGGGAAATGGGCCTCATCTCGCCTGGAGGGCAAAACCTCCTGGATTTTCTCGAGTTGCGGCAGGTGCTCTCGACTTACGACGGGGACCTCAGGGACCCGCTCTGGTGGCCTCAGGAAAGGCCAGTCCCCATGCGAGTTCCTCGGGGGCCTCTCGGGATTCCTCTCCCGTCGATGCCGGGGCCTAAGACCTTGTGTGGAGTCGGGGCCGGAACCTGAGGATTCCTCTCCAGTGCTGACATGGATCTTGGGGTACTTCTGGAGTCTCCCCAGGGGAGTCAGTCCGCGTCTCGAATGCGGGCATGCACTTGCGCTTTCCTCCAGAGCGGTAGCAGCAGTGTCACGCAGTCCGCCGCGTGGATCAAAGGATCTATGGTTTTCCCTCGAGTCTTTCCCACGAGGCTTTCCCACGAGTCCTTCCCACAGGGCTGTCCCACGTGCACACGTGGTGGGAGTCGATCCTCGGCTTGAACGTCAAGGCAGTGCAGGGAAAACAGTTTCCTCTGGAATGGACTGACATATCTGGGGGACACTTTGGATGGTGGCACGACGCTGGAGTCCTCTCGCCTTTCCTGCGGAGAGCGCCTCCTCTTGAGATGCGACGGGAACGCCGGGAATTCTTTCCCTACGAAACAGGGAAAGGATCCCTCATCTCGAGCTAGGAGGCGGAAACGGGGCTCCCCTGGATGTGTGCGGGAACCTCGTGCTTCCTCTCGAGTGGAGACGGGTATGTCGGGGAACTTCTTGAGGTGCAGCAAGGGTGTGAAGGACCCTTTGGAAGTTCCAGTGTTTAGATGTGATTAGCCTCGAGAAGCCTCAGCGGAAATGGGCCTCATCTCGCCTGGAGGGCAAAACCTCCTGGATTTTCTCGAGTTGCGGCAGGTGCTCTCGACTTACGACCGGGACCTCAGGGACACGCTCTGGTGGCCTCAGGAAAGGCCAGTCCCCATGCGAGTTCCTCGGGGGCCTCTCGGGATTCCTCTCCCGTCGATGCCGGGGCCTAAGACCTTGTGTGGAGTCGGGGCCGGAACCTGAGGTTTCCTCTCCAGTGCTGACATGGATCTTGGGGTACTTCTGGAGTCTCCCCAGGGGAGTCAGTCGTCGTGTCGAATGCGGGCATGCACTTGCGCTTTCCTCCAGAGCGGTAGCAGCAGTGTCACGCAGTCCGCCACGTGGATCAAAGGATCTATGGTTTTCCCTCGAGTCTTTCCCACGAGGCTTTCCCACGAGGCTTTCCACAGGGCTGTCCCACGTGCACACGTGGTGGGAGTCGATCCTCGGCTTGAACGTCAAGGCAGAGCAGGGAAAACAGGTTCCTCTGGAATGGACTGACACATCTGGGGGACTCTTGGAATGGTGGCACGACCCTGGAGTTCCTCTCGCCTTTCCTGTGGAGAGCGCCTCCTCTTGAGATGCGACGGGAACGCCGGGAATTCTTTCCCTACGAAACAGGGAAAGGATCCCTCATCTCGAGCTAGGAGGCGGAAACGGGGCTCCCCTGGATGTGTGCGGGACCCCACTTGCTTCCTCTCGAGTGGAGATGGATATGTCGCGGAACTGCTTGAGTTGCAGCAAGGGTGTGAAGGACCCTTTGGAAGTTTCAGTGGTTAGATGTGATTAGCCTCGAGAAGCCTCAGCGGAAATGGGCCTCATCTCGCCTGGAGGGCAAAACCTCCTGGATTTTCTCGAGTTGCAGCAGGTGCTCTCGACTTACAATGGGGACCTCAGGGACCCTCTCTGGTGGCCTCAGGAAAAGCCATTCCCCATGCGAGTTCCTCGGGGGCCTCTCGGGATTCCTCTCCCGTCGATGTCGGGGCCTAAGACCTTGTGTGGAGTAGGGCCAGAACCTGAGGATTCCTCTCCAGTGCTGACATGGATCTTGGGGTACTTCTGGAGTCTCCCCAGGGGAGTCAGTCCACGTCTCGAATGCGGTCATGCACTTGCGCTATCCTCCAGAGCGGTAGCAGCAGTGTCAAGCAGTCCGCCGAGTTCATCAAAGGATCTATGGTTTTCCCTCGAGTCTTTCCCTCGAGGCTTTCCCACGAGGCTTTCCCACAGGGCTGTCCCACGTGCACACGTGGTGGGAGTCGATCCTCGGCTTGAACGTCAAGGCAGTGCCGGGAAAACAGGTTCCTCTGGAATGGACTGACAAATCTGGGGGACTCTTGGAATGGTGGCATGACCCTGGAGTTCCTCCCGCCTTTCCTGTGGAGAGCGCCTCCTCTTGAGATGCGACGGGAACGCCGGGAATTCTTTCCCTACAAAACAGGGAAAGGATCCCTCATCTCGAGCTAGGAGGCGGAAACGGGGATCCCCTGGATGTGTGCGGGACACCACGTGCTTCCTCTCGAGTGGAGACGGGTATGTCGGGGAACTTCTTGAGTTGCAGCAAAGGTGTGAAGGACCCTTTGGAAGTTCCAGTGGTTAGAAGTGCTTCGCCTCGAGAAGCCTCAGCGGAAATGGGCCTCATCTCGCCTGGAGGGCAAAACCTCCTGGATTTTCTCGAGTTGCAGCAGGTGCTCTCGACTTACGATGGGGACCTCAGGGACCCGCTCTGGTGGCCTCAGGAAAGGCCATTCCCCATGCGAGTTCCTCGGGGGCCTCTCGGGATTCCTCTGCCGTCGATGTCGGGGCCTAAGACCTTGTGTGGAGTAGGGCCAGAACCTGAGGATTCCTCTCCTGTGCTGACATGGATCTTGGGATACTTCTGGAGTCTCCCCAGGGGAGTCAGTCCTCGTCTGGAATGCGGGCATGCACTTGCGCTATCCTTCAGAGCGGTAGCAGCAGTGTCACGCAGTCCGCCGCGTGCATCAAAGGATCTATGGTTTTCCCTCGAGTCTTTCCAAGGAGGCTTTCCCACGAGTCCTTCCCACAGGGCTGTCCCACGTGCACACGTGGTGGGAGTCGATCCTCGGCTTGAACGTCAAGGCAGTGCAGGGAAAACAGGTTCCTCTGGAATGGACTGACATATCTGGGGGACACTTTGGATGGTGGCACGACGCTGGAGTCCTCTCGCCTTTCCTGCGGAGAGCGCCTCCTCTTGAGATCCGACGGGAACGCCGGGAATTCTTTCCCTACGAAACAGGGAAAGGATCCCTCATCTCGAGCTAGGAGGCGGAAACGGGGCTCCCCTGGATGTGTGCGGGACCCCACGTGCTTCCTCTCGAGTGGAGACGGGTATGTCGGGGAACTTCTTGAGTTGCAGCAAGGGTGTGAAGGACCCTTTGGAAGTTCCAGTGTTTAGATGTGATTAGCCTCGAGAAGCCTCAGCGGAAATGGGCCTCATCTCGCCTGGAGGGCAAAACCTCCTGGATTTTCTCGAGTTGCGGCAGGTGCTCTCGATTTACGACCGGGACCTCAGGGACACGCTCTGGCGGCCTCAGGAAAGGCCAGTCCCCATGCGAGTTCCTCGGGGGCCTCTCGGGATTCCTCTCCCGTCGATGCCGGGGCCTAAAACCTTGTGTGGAGTCGGGGCCGGAACCTGAGGATTCCTCTCCAGTGCTGACATGGATCTTGGGGTACTTCAGGAGTCTCCCTAGGGAAGTCAGTCCTCGTCTCGAATGCGGGCATGCACTTGCGCTTTCCTCCAGAGCGGAGCAGCAGTGTCACGCAGTCCGCCGCGTGGATCAAAGGATCTATTGTTTTCCCTCGAGTCTTTCCCACGAGGCTTTTCCACGAGGCTTTCCCACAGGGCTGTCTCACGTGCACACGTGGGGGGAGTCGATCCTCGGCTTGAACGTCAAGGCAGTGCAGGGAAAACATGTTCCTCTGGAATGGACTGACACATCTGGGGGACTCTTGGAATGGTGGCACGACCCTGGAGTTCCTCTCGCCTTTCCTGTGGAGAGCGCCTCCTCTTGAGATTCGACGGGAATGCCGGGAATTCTTTCCCTTCGAAACAGGGAAAAGATCCCTCATCTCGAGGTAGGAGGCGGAAACGGGGCTCCCCTGGATGTGTGCGGGACGCCACGTGCTTCCTCTCGAGTGGAAACGGGTATGTCGGGGAACTTCTTGAGTTGCAGCAAGGGTGTGAAGGACCCTTTGGAAGTTCCAGTGGTTAGAAGTGATTAGCCTCGAGAAGCCTCAGCGGAAATGGGCCTCATCTCGCCTGGAGAGCAAAACCTCCTGGATTTTCTCGAGTTGCGGCAGGTGCTCTCGACTTACAACGGGGACCTCAGAGACCCGCTCTGGTGGCCTCAGGAAAGGCCAGTCCCCATGCGAGTTCCTCGGGTCCTCTCGGGATTCCTCTCCCGTCGATGCTGGGGCCTAAGACCTTGTGTGGAGTCGGGGCCGGAACCTGAGGATTCCTCTCCAGTGCTGACATGGATCTTGCCGTACTTCTGGAGTCTCCCCAGGGGAGTCAGTCTTCGTCTCCAATGCGGGCATGCACTTGCGCTTTCCTCCAGAGCGGTAGCAGCAGTGTCACGCAGTCCGACGCGTGGATCAAAGGATCTATGGTTTTCCCTCGAGTCTTTCCCACGAGGCTTTCCCACGAGGCTTTCCCACATGGCTGTCCCACGTGCACACGTGGTGGAGTCGATCCTCGTCTTGAATGTCAAGGCGGTGCAGGGAAAATAGGTTCCTCTGGAATGGACTGACACATCTGGGGTCTCTTGGAATGGTGGCACGACCCTGGAGTTCCTCTCACCTTTCCTGTGGAGAGCGCCTCCTCTTGAGATGCGACGGGAACGCCGGGAATTCTTTCCCTACGAAACAGGGAAAGGATCCCTCATCTCGAGCTAGTAGGCGGAAACCGGGCTCCCCTCGATGTTTGCGGGACCCCACGTGCTTCCTCTCGAGTGGAGACGGGTATGTCGGGGAACTTCTTGAGTTGCAGCAAGGGTGTGAAGGACCCTTTGGAAGTTCCAGTGGTTAGACGTGATTAGCCTCGAGAAGCCTCAGCGGAAATGGGCCTCATCTCGCCTGGAGGGCAAAACCTCCTGGATTTTCTCGAGTTGCGGCATGTGCTCTCGACTTACGATGGGAACCTCGGGGACCCGCTCTGATGGCCACAGGAAAGGCCAGTCCCCATGCGAGTTCCTCGGGGGCCTCTCGGGATTCCTCTCCCGTCGATGTCGGGGCCTAAGAGCTTGTGTGGAGTAGGGCCAGAACCTGAGGATTCCTGTCCAGTGCTGACATGGATCTTGGGGTACTTCTGGAGTCTCCCCAGGGGAGTCAGTCCACGTCTCGAATGCGGTCATGCACTTGCGCTATCCTCCAGAGCGGTAGCAGCAGTGTCAAGCAGTCCCCCGCGTTCATCAAAGGATCTATGGTTTTCCCTCGAGTCTTTCCCTCGAGGCTTTCCCACGAGGCTTTCCCACAGGGCTGTCCCACGTGCACACGTGGTGGGAGTCGATCCTCGGCTTGAACGTCAAGGCAGTGCCGGGAAAACAGGTTCCTCTGGAATGGACTGACACATCTGGGGGACTCTTGGAATGGTGGCATGACCCTGGAGTTCCTCTCGCCTTTCCTGTGGAGAGCGCCTCCTCTTGAGATGCGACGGGAACGCCGGGAATTCTTTCCCTACAAAACAGGGAAAGGATCCCTCATCTCGAGCTAGGAGGCGGAAACGGGGATCCCCTGGATGTGTGCGGGACACCACGTGCTTCCTCTCGAGTGGAGACGGGTATGTCGGGGAACTTCTTGAGTTGCAGCAAAGGTGTGAAGGACCCTTTGGAAGTTCCAGTGGTTAGAAGTGTTTCGCCTCGAGAAGCCTCAGCGGAAATGGGCCTCATCTCGCCTGGAGGGCAAAACCTCCTGGATTTTCTCGAGTTGCAGCAGGTGCTCTCGACTTACGATGGGGACCTCAGGGACCCGCTCTGGTGGCCTCAGGAAAGGCCATTCCCCATGCGAGTTCCTCGGGGGCCTCTCGGGATTCCTCTGCCGTCGATGTCGGGGCCTAAGACCTTGTGTGGAGTAGGGCCAGAACCTGAGGATTCCTCTCCTGTGCTGACATGGATCTTGGGGTACTTCTAGAGTCTCCCCAGGGGAGTCAGTCCTCGTCTGGAATGCGGGCATGCACTTGCGCTATCCTTCAGAGCGGTAGCAGCAGTGTCACGCAGTCCGCCGCGTGCATCAAAGGATCTATGGTTTTCCCTCGAGTCTTTCCCAGGAGGCTTTCCCACGAGTCCTTCCCACAGGTCTGTCCCACGTGCACACGTGTTGGGAGTCGATCCTCGGCTTGAACGTCAAGGCAGTGCAGGGAAAACAGGTTCCTCTGAAATGGACTGACATATCTGGGGGACACTTTGGATGGTGGCACGACGCTGGAGTCCTCTCGCCTTTCCTGCGGAGAGCGCCTCCTCTTGAGATCCGACGGGAAGGCCGGGAATTCTTTCCCTACGAAACAGGGAAAGGATCCCTCATCTCGAGCTAGGAGGCGGAAACGGGGCTCCCCTGGATGTGTGCGGGAACCTCGTGCTTCCTCTCGAGTGGAGACGGGTATGTCGGGGAACTTCTTGAGTTGCAGCAAGGGTGTGAAGGACCCTTTGGAAGTTCCAGTGTTTAGATGTGATTAGCCTCGAGAAGCCTCAGCGGAAATGGGCCTCATCTCGCCTGGAGGGCAAAACCTCCTGGATTTTCTCGAGTTGCGGCAGGTGCTCTCGATTTACGACCGGGACCTCAGGGACACGCTCTGGCGGCCTCAGGAAAGGCCAGTCCCCATGCGAGTTCCTCGGGGGCCTCTCGGGATTCCTCTCCCGTCGATGCCGGGGCCTAAGACCTTGTGTGGAGTCGGGGCCGGAACCTGAGGATTCCTCTCCAGTGCTGACATGGATCTTGGGGTACTTCAGGAGTCTCCCTAGGGAAGTCAGTCCTCGTCTCGAATGCGGGCATGCACTTGCGCTTTCCTCCAGAGCGGAGCAGCAGTGTCACGCAGTCCGCCGCGTGGATCAAAGGATCTATTGTTTTCCCTCGAGTCTTTCCCACGAGGCTTTCCCACGAGGCTTTCCCACAGGGCTGTCTCACGTGCACACGTGGGGGGAGTCGATCCTCGGCTTGAACGTCAAGGCAGTGCAGGGAAAACATGTTCCTCTGGAATGGACTGACACATCTGGGGGACTCTTGGAATGGTGGCACGACCCTGGAGTTCCTCTCGCCTTTCCTGTGGAGAGCGCCTCCTCTTGAGATGCGACGGGAATGCCGGGAATTCTTTCCCTACGAAACAGGGAAAAGATCCCTCATCTCGAGGTAGGAGGCGGAAACGGGGCTCCCCTGGATGTGTGCGGGACGCCACGTGCTTCCTCTCGAGTGAAAACGGGTATGTCGGGGAACTTCTTGAGTTGCAGCAAGGGTGTGAAGGACCCTTTGGAAGTTCCAGTGGTTAGAAGTGATTAGCCTCGAGAAGCCTCAGCGGAAATGGGCCTCATCTCGCCTGGAGAGCAAAACCTCCTGGATTTTCTCGAGTTGCGGCAGGTGCTCTCGACTTACAACGGGGACCTCAGAGACCCGCTCTGGTGGCCTCAGGAAAGGCCAGTCCCCATGCGAGTTCCTCGGGTCCTCTCGGGATTCCTCTCCCGTCGATGCTGGGGCCTAAGACCTTGTGTGGAGTCGGGGCCGGAACCTGAGGATTCCTCTCCAGTGCTGACATGGATCTTGGGGTACTTCTGGAGTCTCCCCAGGGGAGTCAGTCCTCGTCTCGAATGCGGGCATGCACTTGCGCTTTCCTCCAGAGCGGTAGCAGCAGTGTCACGCAGTCCGACGCGTGGATCAAAGGATCTATGGTTTTCCCTCGAGTCTTTCCCACGAGGCTTTCCCACGAGGCTTTCCCACATGGCTGTCCCACGTGCACACGTGGTGGGAGTCGATCCTCGTCTTGAATGTCAAGGCGGTGCAGGGAAAATAGGTTCCTCTGGAATGGACTGACACATCTGGGGTCTCTTGGAATGGTGGCACGACCCTGGAGTTCCTCTCACCTTTCCTGTGGAGAGCGCCTCCTCTTGAGATGCGACGGGAACGCCGGGAATTCTTTCCCTACGAAACAGGGAAAGGATCCCTCATCTCGAGCTAGTAGGCGGAAACCGGGCTCCCCTCGATGTTTGCGGGACCCCACGTGCTTCCTCTCGAGTGGAGACGGGTATGTCGGGGAACTTCTTGAGTTGCAGCAAGGGTGTGAAGGACCCTTTGGAAGTTCCAGTGGTTAGACGTGATTAGCCTCGAGAAGCCTCAGCGGAAATGGGCCTCATCTCGCCTGGAGGGCAAAACCTCCTGGATTTTCTCGAGTTGCGGCATGTGCTCTCGACGTACGACGGGAACCTCGGGGACC
Organism: Ovis canadensis; assembly: GCF_042477335.2. Lineage (NCBI taxonomy): Eukaryota > Metazoa > Chordata > Mammalia > Artiodactyla > Bovidae > Ovis > Ovis canadensis. The sequence goes on from NC_091262.1 coordinate 11,610,380, forward strand.
CGCTCTGGTGGCCACAGGAAAGGCCAGTCCCCATGCGAGTTCCTCGGGGGCCTCTCGGGATTCCTCTCCCGTCGATGCCGGGGCCTAAGACCTTGTGTGGAGTCGGGGCCGGAACCTGAGGATTTCTCTCCAGTGCTGACATGGATCTTGGGGTACTTCTGGAGTCTCCCCAGGGGAGTCAGTCCTCGTCTCGAATGCGGGCATGCACTTGCGCTTTCCTCCAGAGCGGTAGCAGCAGTGTCACGCAGTCCGCCGCGTGGATCAAAGGATCTATGTTTTTCCCTCGAGTCTTTCACATGAGGCTTTCCCACGAGGCTTTCCCACAGGGCTGTCCCACGTGCACACGTGGTGGGAGTCGATCCTCGGCTTGAACGTCAAGGCAGTGCAGGGAAAACAGGTTCCTCTGGAATGGACTGACACATCTGGGGGACTCTTGGAATGGTGGCACGACCCTGGAGTTACTCTCGCCTTTCCTGTGGAGAGCGCCTCCTCTTGAGATGCGACGGGAACGCCGGGAATTCTTTCCCTACGAAACAGGGAAAGGATCCCTCATCTGGAGCTAGGAGGCGGAAACGGGGCTCCCCTGGATGTGTGCGGGAACCTCGTGCTTACTCTCGACTGGAGACGGGTATGTCGGGGAACTTCTTGAGTTGCAGCAAGGGTGTGAAGGACCCTTTGGAAGTTCCAGTGGTTAGATGTGATTGGCCTCGAGAAGCCTCAGCGGAAATGGGCCTCATCTCGCCTGGAGGGCAAAACCTCCTGGATTTTCTCGAGTTGCGGCAGGTGCTCTCGACTTACGACGGGGACCTCAGGGACCCGCTCTGGTGGCCTCAGGAAAGGCCAGTCCCCATGCGAGTTCCTCGGGGGCCTCTCGGCATTCCTCTCCCGTCGATGCCGGGGCCTAAGACCTTGTGTGGAGTAGGGCCAGAACCTGAGGATTCCTCTCCGGTGCTGACATGGATCTTAGGGTACTTCTGGAGTCTCCCCAGGGGAGTCAGTCCTCGTCTGGAATGCGGGCATGCACTTGCGCTATCCTTCAGAGCGGTAGAAGCAGTGTCACGCAGTCCGCCGCGTGCATCAAAGGATCTATGGTTTTCCCTCGAGTCTTTCCCACGAGGCTTTCCCACGAGTCCTTCCCACAGGGCTGTCCCACGTGCACACGGGGTGGGAGTCGATCCTCGGCTTGAACGTCAAGGCAGTGCAGGGAAAACAGGTTCCTCTGGAATGGACTGACATATCTGGGGGACACTTTGGATGGTGGCACGACGCTGGAGTCCTCTCGCCTTTCCTGCGGAGAGCGCCTCCTCTTGAGATCCGACGGAAACGCCGGGAATTCTTTCCCTACGAAACAGGGAAAGGATCCCTCATCTCGAGCTAGGAGGCGGAAACGGGGCTCCCCTGGATGTGTGCGGGAACCTCGTGCTTCCTCTCGAGTGGAGACGGGTATGTCGGGGAACTTCTTGAGTTGCAGCAAGGGTGTGAAGGACCCTTTGGAAGTTCCAGTGTTTAGATGTGATTAGCCTCGAGAAGCCTCAGCGGAAATGGGCCTCATCTCGCCTGGAGGGCAAAACCTCCTGGATTTTCTCGAGTTGCGGCAGGTGCTCTCGACTTACGACCGGGACCTCAGGGACACGCTCTGGTGGCCTCAGGAAAGGCCAGTCCCCAAGCGAGTTCCTCGGGGGACTCTCGGGATTCCTCTCCCGTCGATGTCGGGGCCTAAGAGCTTGTGTGGAGTAGGGCCAGAACCTGAGGATTCCTGTCCAGTGCTGACATGGATCTTGGGGTACTTCTGGAGTCTCCCCAGGGGAGTCAGTCCACGTCTCGAATGCGGTCATGCACATGCGCTATCCTCCAGAGCGGTAGCAGCAGTGTCAAGCAGTCCCCCGCGTTCATCAAAGGATCTATGGTTTTCCCTCGAGTCTTTCCCTCGAGGCTTTCCCACGAGGCTTTCCCACAGGGCTGTCCCACGTGCACACGTGGTGGGAGTCGATCCTCGGCTTGAACGTCAAGGCAGTGCCGGGAAAACAGGTTCCTCTGGAATGGACTGACACATCTGGGGGACTCCTGGAATGGTGGCATGACCCTGGAGTTCCTCTCGCCTTTCCTGTGGAGAGCGCCTCCTCTTGAGATGCGACGGGAACGCCGGGAATTCTTTCCCTACAAAACAGGGAAAGGATCCCTCATCTCGAGCTAGGAGGCGGAAACGGGGATCCCCTGGATGTGTGCGGGACACCACGTGCTTCCTCTCGAGTGGAGACGGGTATGTCGGGGAACTTCTTGAGTTGCAGCAAAGGTGTGAAGGACCCTTTGGAAGTTCCAGTGGTTAGAAGTGTTTCGCCTCGAGAAGCCTCAGCGGAAATGGGCCTCATCTCGCCTGGAGGGCAAAACCTCCTGGATTTTCTCGAGTTGCAGCAGGTGCTCTCGACTTACGATGGGGACCTCAGGGACCCGCTCTGGTGGCCTCAGGAAAGGCCATTCCCCATGCGAGTTCCTCGGGGGCCTCTCGGGATTCCTCTGCCGTCGATGTCGGGGCCTAAGACCTTGTGTGGAGTAGGGCCAGAACCTGAGGATTCCTCTCCTGTGCTGACATGGATCTTGGGGTACTTCTAGAGTCTCCCCAGGGGAGTCAGTCCTCGTCTGGAATGCGGGCATGCACTTGCGCTATCCTTCAGAGCGGTAGCAGCAGTGTCACGCAGTCCGCCGCGTGCATCAAAGGATCTATGGTTTTCCCTCGAGTCTTTCCCAGGAGGCTTTCCCACGAGTCCTTCCCACAGGTCTGTCCCACGTGCACACGTGTTGGGAGTCGATCCTCGGCTTGAACGTCAAGGCAGTGCAGGGAAAACAGGTTCCTCTGGAATGGACTGACATATCTGGGGGACACTTTGGATGGTGGCACGACGCTGGAGTCCTCTCGCCTTTCCTGCGGAGAGCGCCTCCTCTTGAGATCCGACGGGAAGGCCGGGAATTCTTTCCCTACGAAACAGGGAAAGGATCCCTCATCTCGAGCTAGGAGGCGGAAACGGGGCTCCCCTGGATGTGTGCGGGAACCTCGTGCTTCCTCTCGAGTGGAGACGGGTATGTCGGGGAACTTCTTGAGTTGCAGCAAGGGTGTGAAGGACCCTTTGGAAGTTCCAGTGTTTAGATGTGATTAGCCTCGAGAAGCCTCAGCGGAAATGGGCCTCATCTCGCCTGGAGGGCAAAACCTCCTGGATTTTCTCGAGTTGCGGCAGGTGCTCTCGATTTACGACCGGGACCTCAGGGACACGCTCTGGCGGCCTCAGGAAAGGCCAGTCCCCATGCGAGTTCCTCGGGGGCCTCTCGGGATTCCTCTCCCGTCGATGCCGGGGCCTAAGACCTTGTGTGGAGTCGGGGCCGGAACCTGAGGATTCCTCTCCAGTGCTGACATGGATCTTGGGGTACTTCAGGAGTCTCCCTAGGGAAGTCAGTCCTCGTCTCGAATGCGGGCATGCACTTGCGCTTTCCTCCAGAGCGGAGCAGCAGTGTCACGCAGTCCGCCGCGTGGATCAAAGGATCTATTGTTTTCCCTCGAGTCTTTCCCACGAGGCTTTCCCACGAGGCTTTCCCACAGGGCTGTCTCACGTGCACACGTGGGGGGAGTCGATCCTCGGCTTGAACGTCAAGGCAGTGCAGGGAAAACATGTTCCTCTGGAATGGACTGACACATCTGGGGGACTCTTGGAATGGTGGCACGACCCTGGAGTTCCTCTCGCCTTTCCTGTGGAGAGCGCCTCCTCTTGAGATGCGACGGGAATGCCGGGAATTCTTTCCCTACGAAACAGGGAAAAGATCCCTCATCTCGAGGTAGGAGGCGGAAACGGGGCTCCCCTGGATGTGTGCGGGACGCCACGTGCTTCCTCTCGAGTGAAAACGGGTATGTCGGGGAACTTCTTGAGTTGCAGCAAGGGTGTGAAGGACCCTTTGGAAGTTCCAGTGGTTAGAAGTGATTAGCCTCGAGAAGCCTCAGCGGAAATGGGCCTCATCTCGCCTGGAGAGCAAAACCTCCTGGATTTTCTCGAGTTGCGGCAGGTGCTCTCGACTTACAACGGGGACCTCAGAGACCCGCTCTGGTGGCCTCAGGAAAGGCCAGTCCCCATGCGAGTTCCTCGGGTCCTCTCGGGATTCCTCTCCCGTCGATGCTGGGGCCTAAGACCTTGTGTGGAGTCGGGGCCGGAACCTGAGGATTCCTCTCCAGTGCTGACATGGATCTTGGGGTACTTCTGGAGTCTCCCAAGGGGAGTCAGTCCTCGTCTCGAATGCGGGCATGCACTTGCGCTTTCCTCCAGAGCGGTAGCAGCAGTGTCACGCAGTCCGACGCGTGGATCAAAGGATCTATGGTTTTCCCTCGAGTCTTTCCCACGAGGCTTTCCCACGAGGCTTTCCCACATGGCTGTCCCACGTGCACACGTGGTGGGAGTCGATCCTCGTCTTGAATGTCAAGGCGGTGCAGGGAAAATAGGTTCCTCTGGAATGGACTGACACATCTGGGGTCTCTTGGAATGGTGGCACGACCCTGGAGTTCCTCTCACCTTTCCTGTGGAGAGCGCCTCCTCTTGAGATGCGACGGGAACGCCGGGAATTCTTTCCCTACGAAACAGGGAAAGGATCCCTCATCTCGAGCTAGTAGGCGGAAACCGGGCTCCCCTCGATGTTTGCGGGACCCCACGTGCTTCCTCTCGAGTGGAGACGGGTATGTCGGGGAACTTCTTGAGTTGCAGCAAGGGTGTGAAGGACCCTTTGGAAGTTCCAGTGGTTAGACGTGATTAGCCTCGAGAAGCCTCAGCGGAAATGGGCCTCATCTCGCCTGGAGGGCAAAACCTCCTGGATTTTCTCGAGTTGCGGCATGTGCTCTCGACGTACGACGGGAACCTCGAGGACCCGCTCTGGTGGCCACAGGAAAGGCCAGTCCCCATGCGAGTTCCTCGGGGGCCTCTCGGGATTCCTCTCCCGTCGATGCCGGGGCCTAAGACCTTGTGTGGAGTCGGGGCCGGAACCTGAGGATTTCTCTCCAGTGCTGACATGGATCTTGGGGTACTTCTGGAGTCTCCCCAGGGGAGTCAGTCCTCGTCTCGAATGCGGGCATGCACTTGCGCTTTCCTCCAGAGCGGTAGCAGCAGTGTCACGCAGTCCGCCGCGTGGATCAAAGGATCTATGTTTTTCCCTCGAGTCTTTCACATGAGGCTTTCCCACGAGGCTTTCCCACAGGGCTGTCCCACGTGCACACGTGGTGGGAGTCGATCCTCGGCTTGAACGTCAAGGCAGTGCAGGGAAAACAGGTTCCTCTGGAATGGACTGACACATCTGGGGGACTCTTGGAATGGTGGCACGACCCTGGAGTTACTCTCGCCTTTCCTGTGGAGAGCGCCTCCTCTTGAGATGCGACGGGAACGCCGGGAATTCTTTCCCTACGAAACAGGGAAAGGATCCCTCATCTGGAGCTAGGAGGCGGAAACGGGGCTCCCCTGGATGTGTGCGGGAACCTCGTGCTTACTCTCGACTGGAGACGGGTATGTCGGGGAACTTCTTGAGTTGCAGCAAGGGTGTGAAGGACCCTTTGGAAGTTCCAGTGGTTAGATGTGATTGGCCTCGAGAAGCCTCAGCGGAAATGGGCCTCATCTCGCCTGGAGGGCAAAACCTCCTGGATTTTCTCGAGTTGCGGCAGGTGCTCTCGACTTACGACGGGGACCTCAGGGACCCGCTCTGGTGGCCTCAGGAAAGGCCAGTCCCCATGCGAGTTCCTCGGGGGCCTCTCGGCATTCCTCTCCCGTCGATGCCGGGGCCTAAGACCTTGTGTGGAGTAGGGCCAGAACCTGAGGATTCCTCTCCGGTGCTGACATGGATCTTAGGGTACTTCTGGAGTCTCCCCAGGGGAGTCAGTCCTCGTCTGGAATGCGGGCATGCACTTGCGCTATCCTTCAGAGCGGTAGAAGCAGTGTCACGCAGTCCGCCGCGTGCATCAAAGGATCTATGGTTTTCCCTCGAGTCTTTCCCACGAGGCTTTCCCACGAGTCCTTCCCACAGGGCTGTCCCACGTGCACACGTGGTGGGAGTCGATCCTCGGCTTGAACGTCAAGGCAGTGCAGGGAAAACAGGTTCCTCTGGAATGGACTGACATATCTGGGGGACACTTTGGATGGTGGCACGACGCTGGAGTCCTCTCGCCTTTCCTGCGGAGAGCGCCTCCTCTTGAGATCCGACGGAAACGCCGGGAATTCTTTCCCTACGAAACAGGGAAAGGATCCCTCATCTCGAGCTAGGAGGCGGAAACGGGGCTCCCCTGGATGTGTGCGGGAACCTCGTGCTTCCTCTCGAGTGGAGACGGGTATGTCGGGGAACTTCTTGAGTTGCAGCAAGGGTGTGAAGGACCCTTTGGAAGTTCCAGTGTTTAGATGTGATTAGCCTCGAGAAGCCTCAGCGGAAATGGGCCTCATCTCGCCTGGAGGGCAAAACCTCCTGGATTTTCTCGAGTTGCGGCAGGTGCTCTCGACTTACGACCGGGACCTCAGGGACACGCTCTGGTGGCCTCAGGAAAGGCCAGTCCCCAAGCGAGTTCCTCGGGGGACTCTCGGGATTCCTCTCCCGTCGATGCCGGGGCCTAAGACCTTGTGTGGAGTCGGGGCCGGAACCTGAGGATTCCTCTCCAGTGCTGACATGGATCTTGGGGTACTTCTGGAGTCTCCCCAGGGGAGTCAGTCGTCGTGTCGAATGCGGGCATGCACTTGCGCTTTCCTCCAGAGCGGTAGCAGCAGTGTCACGCAGTCCGCCGCGTGGATCAAAGGATCTATGGTTTTCCCTCGAGTCTTTCCCACGAGGCTTTCCCACGAGGCTTTCCACAGGGCTGTCCCACGTGCACACGTGGTGGGAGTCGATCCTCGGCTTGAACGTCAAGGCAGAGCAGGGAAAACAGGTTCCTCTGGAATGGACTGACACATCTGGGGGACTCTTGGAATGGTGGCACGACCCTGGAGTTCCTCTCGCCTTTCCTGTGGAGAGCGCCTCCTCTTGAGATGCGACGGGAACGCCGGGAATTCTTTCCCTACGAAACAGGGAAAGGATCCCTCATCTCGAGCTAGGAGGCGGAAACGGGGCTCCCGTGGATGTGTCTGGGACCCCACTTGCTTCCTCTCGAGTGGAGATGGGTATGTCGCGGAACTGCTTGAGTTGCAGCAAGGGTGTGAAGGACCCTTTGGAAGTTTCAGTGGTTAGATGTGATTAGCCTCGAGAAGCCTCAGCGGAAATGGGCCTCATCTCGCCTGGAGGGCAAAACCTCCTGGATTTTCTCGAGTTGCAGCAGGTGCTCTCGACTTACAATGGGGACCTCAGGGACCCGCTCTGGTGGCCTCAGGAAAAGCCATTCCCCATGCGAGTTCCTCGGGGGCCTCTCGGGATTCCTCTCCCGTCGATGTCGGGGCCTAAGACCTTGTGTGTAGTAGGGCCAGAACCTGAGGATTCCTCTCCAGTGCTGACATGGATCTTGGGGTACTTCTGGAGTCTCCCCAGGGGAGTCAGTCCACGTCTCGAATGCGGTCATGCACTTGCGCTATCCTCCAGAGCGGTAGCAGCAGTGTCAAGCAGTCCGCCGCGTTCATCAAAGGATCTATGGTTTTCCCTCGAGTCTTTCCCTCGAGGCTTTCCCACGAGGCTTTCCCACAGGGCTGTCCCACGTGCACACGTGGTGGGAGTCGATCCTCGGCTTGAACGTCAAGGCAGTGCCGGGAAAACAGGTTCCTCTGGAATGGACTGACACATCTGTGGGACTCTTGGAATGGTGGCATGACCCTGGAGTTCCTCTCGCCTTTCCTGTGGAGAGCGCCTCCTCTTGAGATGCGACGGGAACGCCGGGAATTCTTTCCCTACAAAACAGGGAAAGGATCCCTCATCTCGAGCTAGGAGGCGGAAACGGGGCTCCCCTGGATGTGTGCGGGACACCACGTGCTTCCTCTCGAGTGGAGACGGGTATGTCGGGGAACTTCTTGAGTTGCAGCAAAGGTGTGAAGGACCCTTTGGAAGTTCCAGTGGTTAGAAGTGTTTCGCCTCGAGAAGCCTCAGCGGAAATGGGCCTCATCTCGCCTGGAGGGCAAAACCTCCTGGATTTTCTCGAGTTGCAGCAGGTGCTCTCGACTTACGATGGGGACCTCAGGGACCCGCTCTGGTGGCCTCAGGAAAGGCCATTCCCCATGCGAGTTCCTCGGGGGCCTCTCGGGATTCCTCTGCCGTCGATGTCGGGGCCTAAGACCTTGTGTGGAGTAGGGCCAGAACCTGAGGATTCCTCTCCAGTGCTGACATGGATCTTGGGGTACTTCTGGAGTCTCCCCAGGGGAGTCAGTCCTCGTCTGGAATGCGGGCATGCACTTGCGCTATCCTTCAGAGCGGTAGCAGCAGTGTCACGCAGTCCGCCGCGTGCATCAAAGGATCTATGGTTTTCCCTCGAGTCTTTCCCACGAGGCTTTCCCACGAGTCCTTCCCACAGGGCTGTCCCACGTGCACACGTGGTGGGAGTCGATCCTCGGCTTGAACGTCAAGGCAGTGCAGGGAAAACAGGTTCCTCTGGAATGGACTGACATATCTGGGGGACACTTTGGATGGTGGCACGACGCTGGAGTCCTCTCGCCTTTCCTGCGGAGAGCGCCTCCTCTTGAGATCCGACGGGAACGCCGGGAATTCTTTCCCTACGAAACAGGGAAAGGATCCCTCATCTCGAGCTAGGAGGCGGAAACGGGGCTCCCCTGGATGTGTGCGGGAACCTCGTGCTTCCTCTCGAGTGGAGACGGGTATGTCGGGGAACTTCTTGAGTTGCAGCAAGGGTGTGAAGGACCCTTTGGAAGTTCCAGTGTTTAGATGTGATTAGCCTCGAGAAGCCTCAGCGGAAATGGGCCTCATCTCGCCTGGAGGGCAAAACCTCCTGGATTTTCTCGAGTTGCGGCAGGTGCTCTCGACTTACGACCGGGACCTCAGGGACACGCTCTGGTGGCCTCAGGAAAGGCCAGTCCCCATGCGAGTTCCTCGGGGGCCTCTCGGGATTCCTCTCCCGTCGATGCCGGGGCCTGAGACCTTGTGTGGAGTCGGGGCCGGAACCTGAGGATTCCTCTCCAGTGCTGACATGGATCTTGGGGTACTTCTGGAGTCTCCCCAGGGGAGTCAGTCGTCGTGTCGAATGCGGGCATGCACTTGCGCTTTCCTCCAGAGCGGTAGCAGCAGTGTCACGCAGTCCGCCGCGTGGATCAAAGGATCTATGGTTTTCCCTCGAGTCTTTCCCACGAGGCTTTCCCACGAGGCTTTCCACAGGGCTGTCCCACGTGCACACGTGGTGGGAGTCGATCCTCGGCTTGAACGTCAAGGCAGAGCAGGGAAAACAGGTTCCTCTGGAATGGACTGACACATCTGGGGGACTCTTGGAATGGTGGCACGACCCTGGAGTTCCTCTCGCCTTTCCTGTGGAGAGCGCCTCCTCTTGAGATGCGACGGGAACGCCGGGAATTCTTTCCCTACGAAACAGGGAAAGGATCCCTTATCTCGAGCTAGGAGGCGGAAACTGGGCTCCCCTGGATGTGTGCGGGACCCCACTTGCTTCCTCTCGAGTGGAGATGGATATGTCGGGGAACTTCTTGAGTTGCAGCAAGGGTGTGAAGGACCCTTTGGAAGTTCCAGTGTTTAGATGTGATTAGCCTCGAGAAGCCTCAGCGGAAATGGGCCTCATCTCGCCTGGAGGGCAAAACCTCCTGGATTTTCTCGAGTTGCGGCAGGTGCTCTCGACTTACGACCGGGACCTCAGGGACACGCTCTGGTGGCCTCAGGAAAGGCCAGTCCCCAAGCGAGTTCCTCGGGGGACTCTCGGGATTCCTCTCCCGTCGATGCCGGGGCCTAAGACCTTGTGTGGAGTCGGGGCCGGAACCTGAGGATTCCTCTCCAGTGCTGACATGGATCTTGGGGTAATTCTGGAGTCTCCCCAGGGGAGTCAGTCGTCGTGTCGAATGCGGGCATGCACTTGCGCTTTCCTCCAGAGCGGTAGCAGCAGTGTCACGCAGTCCGCCGCGTGGATCAAAGGATCTATGGTTTTCCCTCGAGTCTTTCCCACGAGGCTTTCCCACGAGGCTTTCCACAGGGCTGTCCCACGTGCACACGTGGTGGGAGTCGATCCTCGGCTTGAACGTCAAGGCAGAGCAGGGAAAACAGGTTCCTCTGGAATGGACTGACACATCTGGGGGACTCTTGGAATGGTGGCACGACCCTGGAGTTCCTCTCGCCTTTCCTGTGGAGAGCGCCTCCTCTTGAGATGCGACGGGAACGCCGGGAATTCTTTCCCTACGAAACAGGGAAAGGATCCCTCATCTCGAGCTAGGAGGCGGAAACGGGGCTCCCGTGGATGTGTCTGGGACCCCACTTGCTTCCTCTCGAGTGGAGATGGGTATGTCGCGGAACTGCTTGAGTTGCAGCAAGGGTGTGAAGGACCCTTTGGAAGTTTCAGTGGTTAGATGTGATTAGCCTCGAGAAGCCTCAGCGGAAATGGGCCTCATCTCGCCTGGAGGGCAAAACCTCCTGGATTTTCTCGAGTTGCAGCAGGTGCTCTCGACTTACAATGGGGACCTCAGGGACCCGCTCTGGTGGCCTCAGGAAAAGCCATTCCCCATGCGAGTTCCTCGGGGGCCTCTCGGGATTCCTCTCCCGTCGATGTCGGGGCCTAAGACCTTGTGTGGAGTAGGGCCAGAACCTGAGGATTCCTCTCCAGTGCTGACATGGATCTTGGGGTACTTCTGGAGTCTCCCCAGGGGAGTCAGTCCACGTCTCGAATGCGGTCATGCACTTGCGCTATCCTCCAGAGCGGTAGCAGCAGTGTCAAGCAGTCCGCCGCGTTCATCAAAGGATCTATGGTTTTCCCTCGAGTCTTTCCCTCGAGGCTTTCCCACGAGGCTTTCCCACAGGGCTGTCCCACGTGCACACGTGGTGGGACTCGATCCTCGGCTTGAACGTCAAGGCAGTGCCGGGAAAACAGGTTCCTCTGGAATGGACTGACACATCTGTGGGACTCTTGGAATGGTGGCATGACCCTGGAGTTCCTCTCGCCTTTCCTGTGGAGAGCGCCTCCTCTTGAGATGCGACGGGAACGCCGGGAATTCTTTCCCTACAAAAGAGGGAAAGGATCCCTCATCTCGAGCTAGGAGGCGGAAACGGGGCTCCCCTGGATGTGTGCGGGACACCACGTGCTTCCTCTCGAGTGGAGACGGGTATGTCGGGGAACTTCTTGAGTTGCAGCAAAGGTGTGAAGGACCCTTTGGAGGTTCCAGTGGTTAGAAGTGTTTCGCCTCGAGAAGCCTCAGCGGAAATGGGCCTCATCTCGCCTGGAGGGCAAAACCTCCTGGATTTTCTCGAGTTGCAGCAGGTGCTCTCGACTTACGATGGGGACCTCAGGGACCCGCTCTGGTGGCCTCAGGAAAGGCCATTCCCCATGCGAGTTCCTCGGGGGCCTCTCGGGATTCCTCTGCCGTCGATGTCGGGGCCTAAGACCTTGTGTGGAGTAGGGCCAGAACCTGAGGATTCCTCTCCAGTGCTGACATGGATCTTGGGGTACTTCTGGAGTCTCCCCAGGGGAGTCAGTCCTCGTCTGGAATGCGGGCATGCACTTGCGCTATCCTTCAGAGCGGTAGCAGCAGTGTCACGCAGTCCGCCGCGTGCATCAAAGGATCTATGGTTTTCCCTCGAGTCTTTCCCACGAGGCTTTCCCACGAGTCCTTCCCACAGGGCTGTCCCACGTGCACACGTGGTGGGAGTCGATCCTCGGCTTGAACGTCAAGGCAGTGCAGGGAAAACAGGTTCCTCTGGAATGGACTGACATATCTGGGGGACACTTTGGATGGTGGCACGACGCTGGAGTCCTCTCGCCTTTCCTGCGGAGAGCGCCTCCTCTTGAGATCCGACGGGAACGCCGGGAATTCTTTCCCTACGAAACAGGGAAAGGATCCCTCATCTCGAGCTAGGAGGCGGAAACGGGGCTCCCCTGGATGTGTGCGGGAACCTCGTGCTTCCTCTCGAGTGGAGACGGGTATGTCGGGGAACTTCTTGAGTTGCAGCAAGGGTGTGAAGGACCCTTTGGAAGTTCCAGTGTTTAGATGTGATTAGCCTCGAGAAGCCTCAGCGGAAATGGGCCTCATCTCGCCTGGAGGGCAAAACCTCCTGGATTTTCTCGAGTTGCGGCAGGTGCTCTCGACTTACGACCGGGACCTCAGGGACACGCTCTGGTGGCCTCAGGAAAGGCCAGTCCCCATGCGAGTTCCTCGGGGGCCTCTCGGGATTCCTCTCCCGTCGATGCCGGGGCCTGAGACCTTGTGTGGAGTCGGGGCCGGAACCTGAGGATTCCTCTCCAGTGCTGACATGGATCTTGGGGTACTTCTGGAGTCTCCCCAGGGGAGTCAGTCGTCGTGTCGAATGCGGGCATGCACTTGCGCTTTCCTCCAGAGCGGTAGCAGCAGTGTCACGCAGTCCGCCGCGTGGATCAAAGGATCTATGGTTTTCCCTCGAGTCTTTCCCACGAGGCTTTCCCACGAGGCTTTCCACAGGGCTGTCCCACGTGCACACGTGGTGGGAGTCGATCATCGGCTTGAACGTCAAGGCAGAGCAGGGAAAACAGGTTCCTCTGGAATGGACTGACACATCTGGGGGACTCTTGGAATGGTGGCACGACCCTGGAGTTCCTCTCGCCTTTCCTGTGGAGAGCGCCTCCTCTTGAGATGCGACGGGAACGCCGGGAATTCTTTCCCTACGAAACAGGGAAAGGATCCCTTATCTCGAGCTAGGAGGCGGAAACTGGGCTCCCCTGGATGTGTGCGGGACCCCACTTGCTTCCTCTCGAGTGGAGATGGATATGTCGCGGAACTGCTTGAGTTGCAGCAAGGGTGTGAAGGACCCTTTGGAAGTTTCAGTGGTTAGATGTGATTAGCCTCGAGAAGCCTCAGCGGAAATGGGCCTCATCTCGCCTGGAGGGCAAAACCTCCTGGATTTTCTCGAGTTGCAGCAGGTGCTCTCGACTTACAATGGGGACCTCAGGGACCCGCTCTGGTGGCCTCAGGAAAACCATTCCCCATGCGAGTTCCTCGGGGGCCCCTCGGGATTCCTCTCCCGTCGATGTCGGGGCCTAAGACCTTGTGTGGAGTAGGGCCAGAACCTGAGGATTCCTCTCCAGTGCTGACATGGATCTTGGGGTACTTCTGGAGTCTCCCCAGGGGAGTCAGTCCACGTCTCGAATGCGGTCATGCACTTGCGCTATCCTCCAGAGCGGTAGCAGCAGTGTCAAGCAGTCCGCCGCGTTCATCAAAGGATCTATGGTTTTCCCTCGAGTCTTTCCCTCGAGGCTTTCCCACGAGGCCTTCCCACAGGGCTGTCCCACGTGCACACGTGGTGGGAGTCGATCCTCGGCTTGAACGTCAAGGCAGTGCAGGGAAAACAGGTTCCTCTGGAATGGACTGAAATATCTGGGGGACACTTTGGATGGTGGCATGACGCTGGAGTCCTCTCGCCTTTCCTGTGGAGAGCGCCTCCTCTTGAGATGCGACGGGAACGCCGGGAATTCTTTCCCTTCGAAACAGGGAAAAGATCCCTCATCTCGAGGTAGGAGGCGGAAACGGGGCTCCACTGGATGTGTGCGGGACGCCACGTGCTTCCTCTCGAGTGGAGACGGGTATGTCGGGGAACTTCTTGAGTTGCAGCAAGGGTGTGAAGGACCCTTTGGAAGTTCCAGTGGTTAGAATTGATTAGCCTCTAGAAGCCTCAGCGGAAATGGGCCTCATCTCGCCTGGAGAGCAAAACCTCCTGGATTTTCTCGAGTTGCGGCAGGTGCTCTCGACTTACAACGGGGACCTCAGAGACCCGCTCTGGTGGCCTCAGGAAAGGCCAGTCCCCATGCGAGTTCCTCGGGTCCTCTCGGGATTCCTCCCCCGTCGATGCTGGGGCCTAAGACCTTGTGTGGAGTCGGGGCCGGAACCTGAGGATTCCTCTCCAGTGCTGACATGGATCTTGCCGTACTTCTGGAGTCTCCCCAGGGGAGTCAGTCCTCGTTTCCAATGCGGGCATGCACTTGCGCTTTCCTCCAGAGGGGTAGCAGCAGTGTCACGCAGTCCGCCGCGTGGATCAAAGGATCTATGGTTTTCCCTCGAGTCTTTCCCACGAGGCTTTCCCACGAGGCTTCCCCACAGGGCTGTCCCACGTGCACACGTGGTGGGAGTCGATCCTCGGCTTGAACGTCAAGGCAGTGCAGGGAAAACAGGTTCCTCTGGAATGGACTGACACATCTGGGGGACTCTTGGAATGGTGGCACGACCCTGGAGTTCCTCTCGCCTTTCCTGTGGAGAGCGCCTCCTCTTGAGATGCGACGGGAACGCCGGGAATTCTTTCCCTACGAAACAGGGAAAGGATCCCTTATCTTGAGCTAGGAGGCGGAAACGGGGCTCCCCTGGATGTGTGCGGGAACCTCGTGCTTCCTCTCGAGTGGAGACGGATATGTCGGGGAACTTCTTGAGTTGCAGCAAGGGTGTGAAGGACCCTTTGGAAGTTCCAGTGTTTAGATGTGATTTGCCTCGAGAAGCCTCAGTGGAAATGGGCCTCATCTCGCCTGGAGGGCAAAACCTCCTGGATTTTCTCGAGTTGCGGCAGGTGCTCTCGACTTACGACCGGGACCTCAGGGACACGCTCTGGTGGCCTCAGGAAAGGCCAGTCCCCATGCGACTTACTCGGGGGCCTCTCGGGATTCCTCTCCCGTCGATGCCGGGGCCGAAGACCTTGTGTGGAGTCGGGGCCGGAACCTGAGGATTCCTCTCCAGTGCTGACATGGATCTGGGGGTACTTCTGGAGTCTCCCCAGGGGAGTCAGTCCACGTCTCGAATGCGGGCATGCACTTGCGCTATCCTCCAGAGAGTTAGCAGCAGTGTCAAGCAGTCCGCCGCGTTCATCAAAGGATCTATGGTTTTCCCTCGAGTCTTTCCCTCGTGGCTTTCCCACGAGGCCTTCCCACAGGGCTGTCCCACGTGGACACGTGTTGGGAGTCGATCCTCGGCTTGAACGTCAAGGCAGTGCAGGGAAAACAGGTTCCTCTGGAATGGACTGACATATCTGGGGGACACTTTGGATGGTGGCACGACGCTGGAGTCCTCTCGCCTTTCCTGTAGAGAGCGCCTACTCTTGAGATGCGACGGGAACGTCGGGAATTCTTTCCCTACGAAACAGGGAAAGGATCCCTCATCTCGAGCTAGGAGGCGGAAACGGGGCTCCCCTGGATGTGTGCGGGAACCTCGTGCTTACTCTCGACTGGAGACGGGTATGTCGGGGAACTTCTTGAGTTGCAGCAAGGGTGTGAAGGACCCTTTGGAAGTTCCAGTGGTTAGATGTGATTGGCCTCGAGAAGCCTCAGCGGAAATTGGCCTCATCTCGCCTGGAGGGCAAAACCTCCTGGATTTTCTCGAGTTGCGGCAGGTGCTCTCGACTTACGACGGGGACCTCAGGGACCCGCTCTGGTGGCCTCAGGAAAGGCCAGTCCCCATGCGAGTTCCTCCGGGGCCTCTCGGCATTCCTCTCCCGTCGATGCCGGGGCCTAAGACCTTGTGTGGAGTCGGGGCCCGAACCTGAGGATTCCTCTCCAGTGCTGACATGGATCTTGGGGTACTTCTGGAGTCTCCCCAGGGGAGTCAGTCCTCGTCTCGAATGCGGGCATGCACTTGCGCTTTCCTCCAGAGCGGTAGCAGCAGTATCACGCAGTCCGCCGCGTGGATCAAAGGATCTATGGTTTTCCCTCGAGTCTTTCCCAGGAGGCTTTCCCACGAGGCTTTCCCACAGGGCTGTCCCACGTGCACACGTGGTGGGAGTCGATCCTCGGCTTGAACGTCAAGGCAGTGCAGGGAAAACATGTTCCTCTGGAATGGACTGACACATCTGGGGGACTCTTGGAATGGTGGCACGACCCTGGAGTTCCTCTCGCCTTTCCTGTGGAGAGCGCCTCCTCTTGAGATGTGACGGGAACGCCGGGAATTCTTTCCCTACGAAACAGGGAAAGGATCCCTCATCTCGAGCTAGGAGGCAGAAACGGGGCTCCCCTGGATGTGTGCGGGACCCCACGTGCTTCCTCTCGAGTGGAGACGGGTATGTCGGGGAACTTCTTGAGTTGCAGCAAGGGTGTGAAGGACCCTTTGGAAGTTCCAGTGGTTAGACGTGATTAGCCTCGAGAAGCCTCAGTGGAAATGGGCCTCATCTCGCCTGCAGGGCAAAACCTCCTGGATTTTCTCGAGTTGCGGCAGGTGCTCTCGTCTTACGACGGGGACGTCAGGGACCCGCTCTGGTGGCCTCAGGAAAGGCCAGTCCCAATGCGAGTTCCACGGGGGCCTCTGGGGATTCCTCTCCCGTCGTTGCTGGGGCCTAAGACCTTGTGTGGAGTCGGGGCCGGAACCTGAGGATTCCTCTCCAGTGCTGACATGGATCTTGGGGTACTTCTGGAGTCTCCCCAGGGGAGTCAGTCCTTGTCTCGAATGCGGGCATGCACTTGCGCTTTCCTCCAGAGCGGTAGCAGCAGTGTCACGCAGTCCGCCGCGTGGATCAAAGGATCTATGGTTTTCCCTCGAGTCTTTCCCACGAGGCTTTCCCACGAGGCTTTCCCACAGGGCTGTCCCACGTGCACACTTGGTGGGAGTGGATCCTCGGCTTGAACGTCAAGGCAGTGCAGGGAAAACAGGTTCCTCTGGAATGGACTGACACATCTGGGGGACTCTTGGAATGGTGGCACGACCCTGGAGTTCCTCTTGCTTTTCCTGTGGAGAGCGCCTCCTCTTGAGATGCGACGGGAACGCCGGGAATTCTTTCCCTACGAAACAGGGAAAGGATCCCTCATCTCGAGCTAAGAGGCGGAAACGGGGCTCACCTGGATGTGTGCGGGAACCCACGTGCTTCCTCTCGAGTGGAGACGGGTATGTCGGGGAACTTCTTGAGTTGCAGCAAGGGTGTGAAGGACCCTTTGGAAGTTCCAGTGGTTAGACGTGATTAGCCTCGAGAAGCCTCAGCGGAAATGGGCCTCATCTCGCCTGGAGGGCAAAACCTCCTGGATTTTCTCGAATTGCAGCAGGTGCTCTCGACTTACGACGGGGACCTCAGGGACCCGCTCTGGTGGCCTCAGGAAAGGCCAGTCCCCATGCGAGTTCCTCGGGGGCCTCTCGGGATTCCTGTCCCGTCGATGCCGGGGCCTAAGACCTTGTGTGGAGTCGGGGCCGGAACCTGAGGATTCCTCTCCAGTGCTGACGTGGATCTTGGGGTACTTCTGGAGTCTCCCCAGGGGAGTCAGTCCTCGTCTCGAATGCGGACATGCACTTGCGCTTTCCTCCTGAGCGGTAGCAGCAGTGTCACGCAGTCCGCCGCGTGGATCAAAGGATCTATGGTTTTCACTCGAGTCTTTCCCACGAGGCTTTCCCACGAGGCTTTCCCACAGGGCTGTCCCACGTGCACACGTGGTGGGAGTCGATCCTCGGCTTGAACGTCAAGGCAGTGGAGGGAAAACAGGTTCCTCTGGAATGGACTGACACATCTGGGGGTCTCTTGGAATGGTGCCACAACCTTGGAGTTCCTCTCGCCTTTCCTGTGGAGAGCGCCACCTCTTGAGATGCGACGGGAACGCCGGGAATTCTTTCCCTACGAAACAGGGAAAGGATCCTCATCTCGAGCTAGGAGGCGGAAACGGGGCTCCCCTGGATGTGTGCGGGACCCCACGTCCTTCCTCTGGAGTGGAGACGGGTATGTCGCGGAACTGCTTCAGTTGCAGCAAGGGTGTGAAGGACCCTTTGGAAGTTCCAGTGGTTAGACGTGATTAGCCTCGAGAAGCCTCAGCGGAAATGGGCCTCATCTCGCCTGGAGGGCAAAACCTCCTGGATTTTCTCGAGTTGCTGCAGGTGCTCTCGACTTACGACGGGGACGTCAGGGACCCGCTCTGGTGGCCTCAGGAAAGGCCAGTCCCCATGCGAGTTCCTCGGGGGCCTCTCGGGATTCCTCTCCCGTCGATGCCGGGGCCTAAGACCTTGTGTGGAGTCTGGGCCCGAACCTGAGGATTCCTCTCCAGTGCTGACATGGATCTTGGGGTACTTCTGGAGTCTCCCCAGGGGAGTCAGTCGTCGTGTCGAATGCGGGCATGCACTTGCGCTTTCCTCCAGAGCGGTAGCAGCAGTGTCACGCAGTCCGCCGCGTGGATCAAAGGATCTATGGTTTTCCCTCGAGTCTTTCCAGCGAGGCTTTCCCACGAGGCTTTCCCACAGGGCTGTCCCACGTGCACACGTTGTGGGAGTCTATCCTCGGCTTGAACGTCAAGGCAGTGCAGGGAAAACAGGATCCTCTGGAATGGACTGACACATCTGGGGGACTCTTGCAATGGTGGCACGACCCTGGAGTTCCTCTCGCCTTTCCTGTGGAGAGCGCCTCCTCTTGAGATGCGACGGGAACTCCGGGAATTCTTTCCCTACGAAAAAGGGAAAGGATCCCTCATCTCGAGCTAGGAGGCGGAAACGGGGCTCCCCTGGATGTGTGCGGGACCCCACGTGCTTCCTCTCGAGTGGAGACGGGTATGTCGGGGAACTTCTTGAGTTGCAGCAAGGGTGTGAAGGACCCTTTGGAAGTTCCAGTGGTTAGACGTGATTAGCCTCGAGAAGCCTCAGCGGAAATGGGCCTCATCTCGCCTGGAGGGCAAAACCTCCTGGATTTTCTCGAGTTGCGGAAGGTGCTCTCGACCTACGACGGGGACGTCAGGGACCCGCTCTGGTGGCCTCAGGAAAGGCCAGTCCCCATGCGAGTTCCTCGGGGGCCTCTCGGGATTCCTCTCCCGTCGATGCCGGGGCCTAAGACCTTGTGTGGAGTCGGTGCCGGAACCTGAGGATTCCTCTCCAGTGCTGACATGGATCTTGGGGTACTTCTGGAGTCTCCCCAGGGGAGTCAGTCGTCGTGTCGAATGCGGGCATGCACTTGCGCTTTCCTCCAGAGCGGTAGCAGCAGTGTCACGCAGTCCGCCGCGTGGATCAAAGGATCTATGGTTTTCCCTCGAGTCTTTCCCACGAGGCTTTCCCACGAGGCTTTCCACAGGGCTGTCCCACGTGCACACGTGGTGGGAGTCGATCCTCGGCTTGAACGTCAAGGCAGAGCAGGGAAAAGAGGTTCCTCTGGAATGGACTGACACATCTGGGGGACTCTTGGAATGGTGGCACGACCCTGGAGTTCCTCTCGCCTTTCCTGTGGAGAGCGCCTCCTCTTGAGATGCGACAGGAAAGCCGGGAATTCTTTCCCTACGAAACAGGGAAAGGATCCCTCATCTCGAGCTAGGAGGCGGAAACGGGGCTCCCCTGGATGTGTGCGGGACCCCACTTGCTTCCTCTCGAGTGGAGATGGGTATGTCGCGGAACTGCTTGAGTTGCAGCAAGGGTGTGAAGGACCCTTTGGAAGTTTCAGTGGTTAGATGTGATTAGCCTCGAGAAGCCTCAGCGGAAATGGGCCTCATCTCGCCTGGAGGGCAAAACCTCCTGGATTTTCTCGAGTTGCAGCAGGTGCTCTCGACTTACAATGGGGACCTCAGGGACCCGCTCTGGTGGCCTCAGGAAAAGCCATTCCCCATGCGAGTTCCTCGGGGGCCTCTCGGGATTCCTCTCCCGTCGATGTCGGGGCCTAAGACCTTGTGTGGAGTAGGGCCAGAACCTGAGGATTCCTCTCCAGTGCTGACATGGATCTTGGGGTACTTCTGGAGTCTCCCCAGGGGAGTCAGTCCACGTCTCGAATGCGGTCATGCACTTGCGCTATCCTCCAGAGCGGTAGCAGCAGTGTCAAGCAGTCCGCCGCGTTCATCAAAGGATCTATGTTTTTCCCTCGAGTCTTTCCCTCGAGGCTTTCCCACGAGGCTTTCCCACAGGGCTGTCCCACGTGCACACGTGGTGGGAGTCGATCCTCGGCTTGAACGTCAAGGCAGTGCCGGGAAAACAGGTTCCTCTGGAATGGACTGACACATCTGGGGGACTCTTGGAATGGTGGCATGACCCTGGAGTTCCTCTCGCCTTTCCTGTGGAGAGCGCCTCCTCTTGAGATGCGACGGGAACGCCGGGAATTCTTTCCCTACAAAACAGGGAAAGGATCCCTCATCTCGAGCTAGGAGGCGGAAACGGGGCTCCCCTGGATGTGTGCGGGACACCACGTGCTTCCTCTCGAGTGGAGACGGGTATGTCGGGGAACTTCTAGAGTTGCAGCAAAGGTGTGAAGGACCCTTTGGAAGTTCCAGTGGTTAGAAGTGTTTCGCCTCGAGAAGCCTCAGCGGAAATGGGCCTCATCTCGCCTGGAGGGCAAAACCTCCTGGATTTTCTCGAGTTGCAGCAGGTGCTCTCGACTTACGATGGGGACCTCAGGGACCCGCTCTGGTGGCCTCAGGAAAGGCCATTCCCCATGCGAGTTCCTCGGGGGCCTCTCGGGATTCCTCTGCCGTCGATGTCGGGGCCTAAGACCTTGTGTGGAGTAGGGCCAGAACCTGAGGATTCCTCTCCTGTGCTGACATGGATCTTGGGGTACTTCTGGAGTCTCCCCAGGGGAGTCAGTCCTCGTCTGGAATGCGGGCATGCACTTGCGCTATCCTTCAGAGCGGTAGCAGCAGTGTCACGCAGTCCACCACGTGCATCAAAGGATCTATGGTTTTCCCTCGAGTCTTTCCCACGAGGCTTTCCCACGAGTCCTTCCCACAGAGCTGTCCCACGTGCACACGTGGTGGGAGTCGATCCTCGGCTTGAACGTCAAGGCAGTGCAGGGAAAACAGGTTCCTCTGAAATGGACTGACATATCTGGGGGACACTTTGGATGGTGGCACGACGCTGGAGTCCTCTCGCCTTTCCTGCGGAGAGCGCCTCCTCTTGAGATCCGACGGGAATGCCGGGAATTCTTTCCCTACGAAACAGGGAAAGGATCCCTCATCTCGAGCTAGGAGGCGGAAACGGGGCTCCCCTGGATGTGTGCGGGACCCCACTTGCTTCCTCTCGAGTGGAGACGGGTATGTCGGGGAACTTCTTGAGTTGCAGCAAGGGTGTGAAGGACCCTTTGGAAGTTCCAGTGTTTAGATGTGATTAGCCTCGAGAAGCCTCAGCGGAAATGGGCCTCATCTCGCCTGGAGGGCAAAACCTCCTGGATTTTCTCGAGTTGCGGCAGGTGCTCTCGACTTACGACCGGGACCTCAGGGACACGCTCTGGTGGCCTCAGGAAAGGCCAGTCCCCATGCGAGTTCCTCGGGGGCCTCTCGGGATTCCTCTCCCGTCGATGCCGGGACCTAAGACCTTGTGTGGAGTCGGGGCCGGAACCTGAGGATTCCTCTCCAGTGCTGACATGGATCTTGGGGTACTTCTGGAGTCTCCCCAGGGGAGTCAGTCGTCGTGTCGAATGCGGGCATGCACTTGCGCTTTCCTCCAGAGCGGTAGCAGCAGTGTCACGCAGTCCGCCGCGTGGATCAAAGGATCTATGGTTTTCCCTCGAGTCTTTCCCACGAGGCTTTCCCACGAGGCTTTCCACAGGGCTGTCCCACGTGCACACGTGGTGTGAGTCGATCCTCGGCTTGAACGTCAAGGCAGAGCAGGGAAAACAGGTTCCTCTGGAATGGACTGACACATCTGGGGGACTCTTGGAATGGTGGCACGACCCTGGAGTTCCTCTCGCCTTTCCTGTGGAGAGCGCCTCCTCTTGAGATGCGACAGGAACGCCGGGAATTCTTTCCCTCCGAAACAGGGAAAGGATCCCTCATCTCGAGCTAGGAGGCGGAAACGGGGCTCCCCTGGATGTGTGCGGGACCCCACTTGCTTCCTCTCGAGTGGAGATGGGTATGTCGCGGAACTGCTTGAGTTGCAGCAAGGGTGTGAAGGACCCTTTGGAAGTTTCAGTGGTTAGATGTGATTAGCCTCGAGAAGCCTCAGCGGAAATGGGCCTCATCTCGCCTGGAGGGCAAAACCTCCTGGATTTTCTCGAGTTGCAGCAGGTGCTCTCGACTTACAATGGGGACCTCAGGGACCCGCTCTGGTGGCCTTAGGAAAAGCCATTCCCCATGCGAGTTCCTCGGGGGCCTCTCGGGATTCCTCTCCCGTCGATGTCGGGGCCTAAGACCTTGTGTGGAGTAGGGCCAGAACCTGAGGATTCCTCTCCAGTGCTGACATGGATCTAGGGGTACTTCTGGAGGCTCCCCAGGGGAGTCAGTCCACGTCTCGAATGCGGTCATGCACTTGCGCTATCCTCCAGAGCGGTAGCAGCAGTGTCAAGCAGTCCGCCGCGTTCATCAAAGGATCTATGGTTTTCCCTCGAGTCTTTCCCTCTAGGCTTTCCCACGAGGCTTTCCCACAGGGCTGTCCCACGTGCACACGTGGTGGGAGTCGATCCTCGGCTTGTACGTCAAGGCAGTGCCGGGAAAACAGGTTCCTCTGGAATGGACTGACACATCTGTGGGACTCTTGGAATGGTGGCATGACCCTGGAGTTCCTCTCGCCTTTCCTGTGGAGAGCGCCTCCTCTTGAGATGCGACGGGAACGCCGGGAATTCTTTCCCTACAAAACAGGGAAAGGATCCCTCATCTCGAGCTAGGAGGCGGAAACGGGGCTCCCCTGGATGTGTGCGGGACACCACGTGCTTCCTCTCGAGTGGAGACGGGTATGTCGGGGAACTTCTTGAGTTGCAGCAAAGGTGTGAAGGACCCTTTGGAAGTTCCAGTGGTTAGAAGTGTTTCGCCTCGAGAAGCCTCAGCGGAAATGGGCCTCATCTCGCCTGGAGGGCAAAACCTCCTGGATTTTCTCGAGTTGCAGCAGGTGCTCTCGACTTACGATGGGGACCTCAGGGACCCGCTCTGGTGGCCTCAGGAAAGGCCATTCCCCATGCGAGTTCCTCGGGGGCCTCTCGGGATTCCTCTGCCGTCGATGTCGGGGCCTAAGACCTTGTGTGGAGTAGGGCCAGAACCTGAGGATTCCTCTCCTGTGCTGACATGGATCTTGGGGTACTTCTGGAGTCTCCCAAGGGGAGTCAGTCCTCGTCTGGAATGCGGGCATGCACTTGCGCTATCCTTCAGAGCGGTAGCAGCAGTGTCACGCAGTCCACCGCGTGCATCAAAGGATCTATGGTTTTCCCTCGAGTCTTTCCCACGAGGCTTTCCCACGAGTCCTTCCCACAGAGCTGTCCCACGTGCACACGTGGTGGGAGTCGATCCTCGGCTTGAACGTCAAGGCAGTGCAGGGAAAACAGGTTCCTCTGGAATGGACTGACATATCTGGGGGACACTTTGGATGGTGGCACGACGCTGAAGTCCTCTCGCCTTTCCTGCGGAGAGCGCCTCCTCTTGAGATCCGACGGGAACGCCGGGAATTCTTTCCCTACGAAACAGGGAAAGGATCCCTCATCTCGAGCTAGGAGGCGGAAACGGGGCTCCCCTGGATGTGTGCGGGAACCTCGTGCTTCCTCTCGAGTGGAGACGGGTATGTCGGGGAACTTCTTGAGTTGCAGCAAGGGTGTGAAGGACCCTTTGGAAGTTCCAGTGTTTAGATGTGATTAGCCTCGAGAAGCCTCAGCGGAAATGGGCCTCATCTCGCCTGGAGGGCAAAACCTCCTGGATTTTCTCGAGTTGCGGCAGGTGCTCTCGACTTACGACCGGGACCTCAGGGACACGCTCTGGTGGCCTCAGGATAGGCCAGTCCCCATGCGAGTTCCTCGGGGGCCTCTCGGGATTCCTCTCCCGTCGATGCCGGGGCCTAAGACCTTGTGTGGAGTCGGGGCCGGAACCTGAGGATTCCTCTCCAGTGCTGACATGGATCTTGGGGTACTTCTGGAGTCTCCCCAGGGGAGTCAGTCCTCGTCTCGAATGCGGGCATGCACTTGCGCTTTCCTCCAGAGCGGTAGCAGCAGTGTCACGCAGTCCGCCGCGTGGATCAAAGGATCTATGGTTTTCCCTCGAGTCTTTCCCACGAGGCTTTCCCACGAGGCTTTCCCACAGGGCTGTCCCACGTGCGCACGTGTTCGGAGTCGATCCTCGGCTTGAACGTCAAGGCAGTGCAGGGAAAACAGGTTCCTCTGGAATGGACTGACACATCTGGGGGACTCTTGGAATGGTGTCACGACCCTGGAGTTCCTCTCGCCTTTCCTGTGGAGAGCGCCTCCTCTTGAGATGCGACGGGAACGCCGGGAATACTTTCCCTACGAAACAGGGAAAGGATCCCTCATCTCGAGCTAGGAGGCGGAAACGGGGCTCCCCTGGATGTGTGCGGGACACCACGTGCTTCCTCTCGAGTGCAGACGGGTATGTCGGGGAACTTCTTGAGTTGCAGCAAGGGTGTGAAGGACCCTTTGGAAGTTCCAGTGGTTAGATGTGATTGGCCTCTAGCAACCTCAGCGGAAATGGGCCTCATCTCGCCTGGAGGTGAAAACCTCCTGGATTTTCTCGAGTTGCGGCAGGTGCTCTCGACTTACGACGGGGACCTCAGGGACGCGCTCTGGTGGCCTCAGGAAAGGCCAGTCCCCATGCGAGTTCCACGGGGGCCTCTCGGGATTCCTCTCCCGTCGATATCAGGGCCTAAGACCTTGTGTGGAGTCGGGGCCGGAACCTGAGGATTCCTCTCCAGTGCTGACATGGATCTTGGGGTACTTCTGGAGTCTCCCCAGGGGAGTCAGTCCTCGTCTCGAATGCGGGCATGCACTTGCGCTTCCTCCAGAGCGGTAGCAGCAGTGTCACGCAGTCCGCCGCGTGGATCAAAGGATCTATGGTTTTCCCTCGAGTCTTTCCCACGAGGCTTTCCCACGAGGCTTTCCCACAGGGCTGTCCCACGTGCACACGTGGTGGGAGTCGATCCTCGGCTTGAACGTCAAGGCAGTGCAGGGAAAACAGGTTCCTCTGGAATGGACTGACACATCTGGGGGACTCTTGGAATGGTGTCTCGACCCTGGAGTTCCTCTCGCCTTTCCTGTGGAGAGCGCCTCCTCTTGAGATGCGACGGGAACGCCGGGAATTCTTTCCCTACGAAACAGGGAAAGGATCCCTCATCTCGAGCTAGGAGGCGGAAACGGGGTCCCCTGGATGTGTGCGGGACCCCACGTGCTTCCTCTCGAGTGGAGACGGGTATGTCGGGGAACTTCTTGAGTTGCAGCAACGGTGTGAAGGACCCTTTGGAAGTTCCAGTGGTTAGATGTGATTGGCCTCCAGAAGCCTCAGCGGAAATGGGCCTCATCTCGCCTGGAGGGCAAAACCTCCTGGATTTCCTCGAGTTGCGGCAGGTGCTCTCGACTTACGACGGGGACCTCAGGGACCCGCTCTGGAGGCCTCAGGAAAGGCCAGTCCCCATGCGAGTTCCTCGGGGGTGTCTCGGGATTCCTCTCCCGTCGATGCCGGGGCCTAAGACCTTGTGTGGAGTCGGGGCCGGAACCTGAGGATTCCTCTCCAGTGCTGACATGGATCTTGGGGTACTTCTGGAGTCTCCCCAGGGGAGTCAGTCCTCGTCTCGAATGCGGGCATGCACTTGCGCTTTCCTCCAGAGCGGTAGCAGCAGTGTCACGCAGTCCGCGGCGTGGATCAAAGGATCTATGGTTTTCCCTCGAGTCTTTCCCACGAGGCTTTCCCACAGGGCTGTCCCACGTGCACACGTGGTGGGAGTCGATCCTCGGCTTGAACGTCAAGGCAGTGCAGGGAAAACAGGTTCCTCTGGAATGGACTGACACATCTGGGGGACTCTTGGAATGGTGGCACGACCCTGGAGTTCCTCTCGCCTTTCCTGTGGAGAGCGCCTCCTCTTGAGATGCGACGGGAACGCCGGGAATTCTTTCCCTACGAAACAGGGAAAGGATCCCTCATCTCGAGGTAGGAGGCGGAAACGAGGCTCCCCTGGATGTCTGCGGGACGCCACGTGCTTCCTCTCGAGTGGAGACGGGTATGTCGGTGAACTTCTTGAGTTGCAGCAACGGTGTGAAGGACCCTTTGGAATGTCCAGTGGTTAGATGTGATTGGCTTCGAGAAGCCTCAGCGGAAATGGGCCTCATCTCGCCTGGAGGGCAAAACCTCCTGGATTTTCTCGAGTTGCGGCAGGTGCTCTCGACTTACGACGGGGACCTCAGGGACCCGCTCTGGTGGCCTCAGGAAAGGCCTGTCCCCCTGTGAGTTCCTCGGGGGTGTCTCGGGATTCCTCTCCCGTCGATGCCGGGGCCTAAGACCTTGTGTGGAGTCGGGGCCAGAACCTGAGGATTCCTCTCCAGTGCTGACATGGATCTTGGGGTACTTCTGGAGTCTCCCCAGGGGAGTCAGTCCTCGTCTCGAATGCGGGCATGCACTTGCGCTTTCCTCCAGAGCGGTAGCAGCAGTGTCACGCAGTCCGCCGCGTGGATCAAAGCATCTATGGTTTTCCCTCGAGTCTTTCCCACGAGGCTTTCCCACGAGGCTTTCCCACAGGGCTGTCCCACGTGCACACGTGGTGGGAGTTGATCCTCGGCTTGAACGTCAAGGCAGTGCAGGGAAAACAGGTTCTTCTGGAATGGACTGACATATCTGGGGGACTCTTGGAATGGTGTCACGACCCTGGAGTTCCTCTCGCCTTTCCTGTGGAGAGCGCCTCCTCTTGAGATGCGACGGGAACGCCGGGAATTCTTTCCCTACAACACAGGGAAAGGATCCCTCATCTCGAGCTAGGAGGGGGAAACGGGGCTCCCCTGGATGTGTGCGGGACCCCACATGCTTCCTCTCGAGTGGAGACGGGTATGTCGGGGAACTTCTTGAGTTGCAGCAACGGTGTGAAAGACCCTTTGGAAGTTCCAGTGGTTAGATGTGATTGGCCGCGAGAAGCCTCAGCGGAAATGGGCCTCATCTCGCCTGGAGGGCAAAACCTCCTGGATTTTCTCGAGTTGCGGCAGGTGCTCTCGACTTACGACGGGAACCTCAGGGACCCGCTCTGGTGGCCTCAGGAAAGGCCAGTCCCCATGCGAGTTCCTCGGGGGTGTCTCGGGATTCCTCTCCCGTCGATGCCGGGGCCTAAGACCTTGTGTGGAGTCGGGGCCGGAACCTGAGGATTCCTCTCCAGTGCTGACATGGATCTTGGGGTACTTCTGGAGTCTCCCCAGGGGAGTCAGTCCTCGTCTCGAATGCGGGCATGCACTTGCGCTTTCCTCCAGAGCGGTAGCAGCAGTGTCACGCAGTCCTCCGCGTGGATCAAAGGATCTATGGTTTTCCCTCGAGTCTTTCCCACGAGGCTTTCCCACAGGGCTGTCCCACGTGCACACGTGGTGGGAGTCGATCCTCGGCTTGAACGTCAAGGCAGTGCAGGGAAAACAGTTTCCTCTGGAATGGACTGACACATCTGGGGGACTCTTGGAATGGTGGCACGACCCTGGAGTTCCTCTCGCCTTTCCTGTGGAGAGCGCCTCCTCTTGAGATGCGACGGGAATGCCGGGAATTCTTTCCCTACGAAACAGGGAAAGGATCCCTCATTTCGAGCTAGGAGGCGCAAACGGGGCTCCCCTGGATGTGTGCGGGACCCCACGTGCTTCCTCTCGAGTGGAGACGGGTATGTCGGGGAACTTCTTGAGTTGCAGCAACGGTGTGAAGGACCCTTTGGAAGTTCCAGTGGTTAGATGTGATTGGCCTCGAGAAGCCTCAGCGGAAATGGGCCTCATCTCGCCTGGAGGGCAAAACCTCCTGGATTTTCTCTAGTTGCGGCAGGTGCTCTCGACTTACGACGGGGACCTCAGGGACCCGCTCTGGTGGCCTCAGGAAAGGCCAGTCCCCATGCGAGTTCCTCGGGGGCCTCTCGGGATTCCTCTCCCGTCGATGCCGGGGCCTAAGACCTTGTGTGGAGTCGGGGCCAGAACCTGAGGATTCCTCTCCAGTGCTGACATGGATCTTGGGGTACTTCTGGAGTCTCCCCAGGGGAGTCAGTCCTCGTCTCGAATGCGGGCATGCACTTGCGCTTCCTCCAGAGCGGTAGCAGCAGTGTCACGCAGTCCGCCGCGTGGATCAAAGGATCTATGGTTTTCCCTCGAGTCTTTCCCACGAGGCTTTCCCACGAGGCTTTCCCACAGGGCTGTCCCACGTGCACACGTGGTGGGAGTCGATCCTCGGCTTGAACGTCAAGGCAGTGCAGGGAAAACAGGTTCCTCTGGAATGGACTGACACATCTGGGGGACTCTTGGAATGGTGGCATGACCCTGGAGTTCCTCTCGCCTTTCCTGTGGAGAGCGCCTCCTCTTGAGATGCGACGGGAACGCCGGGAATTCTTTCCCTACGAAACAGGGAAAGGATCCCTCATCTCGAGCTAGGAGGCGGAAACGGGGCTCCCCTGGATGTGTGCGGGACACCACGTGCTTCCTCTCGAGTGCAGACGGGTATGTCGGGGAACTTCTTGAGTTGCAGCAAGGGTGTGAAGGACCCTTTGGAAGTTCCAGTGGTTAGATGTGATTGGCCTCGAGAAGCCTCAGCGGAAATGGGCCTCATCTCGCCTGGAGGGCAAAACCTCCTGGATTTTCTCGAGTTGTGGCAGGTGCTCTCGACTTACGACGGGGACCTCAGGGACCCGCTCTGGTGGCCTCAGGAAAGGCCAGTCCCCATGCGAGTTCCTCGGGGGCCTCTCGGGATTCCTCTCCCGTCGATGCCGGGGCCTAAGACCTTGTGTGGAGTCGGGGCCGGAACCTGAGGATTCCTCTCCAGTGCTGACATGGATCTTGGGGTACTTCTGGAGTCTCCCCAGGGGAGTCAGTCCTCGTCTCGAATGCGGGCATGCACTTGCGCTTTCCTCCAGAGCGGTAGCAGCAGTGTCACGCAGTCCGCCGCGTGGATCAAAGGATCTATGGTTTTCCCTCGAGGCTTTCCCACGAGGCTTTCCCACGAGGCTTTCCCACAGGGCTGTCCCACGTGCACACGTGGTGGGAGTCGATCCTCGGCTTGAACGTCAAGGCAGTGCAGGGAAAACAGGTTCCTCTGGAATGGACTGACACATCTGGGGGACTCTTGGAATGGTGGCATGACCCTGGAGTTCCTCTCGCCTTTCCTGTGGAGAGCGCCTCCTCTTGAGATGCGACGGGAAGGCCGGGAATTCTTTCCCTACGAAACAGGGAAAGGATCCCTCATCTCGAGCTAGGAGGCGGAAACGGGGCTCCCCTGGATGTGTGCGGGACCCCACGTGCTTCCTCTCGAGTGGAGACGGGTATGTCGGGGAACTTCTTGAGTTGCAGCAAGGGTGTGAAGGACCCTTTGGAAGTTCCAGTGGTTAGATGTGATTGGCCTCGAGAAGCCTCAGCGGAAATGGGCCTCATCTCGCCTGGAGGGCAAAACCTCCTGGATTTTCTCGAGTTGTGGCAGGTGCTCTCGACTTACGACGGGGACCTCAGGGACCCGCTCTGGTGACCTCAGGAAATGCCAGTCCCCATGCGAGTTCCTCGGGGGCCTCTCGGGATTCCTCTCCCTTCGATGCCGGGGCCTAAGACCTTGTGTGGAGTCGGGGCCGGAACCTGAGGCTTCCTCTCCAGTGCTGACATGGATCTTGGGGTACTTCTGGAGTCTCCCCAGGGGAGTCAGTCCTCGTCTCGAATGCTGGCATGCACTTGCGCATCCTCCAGAGCGGTAGCAGCAGTGTCACGCAGTCCGCCGCGTGGATCAAAGGATCTATGGTTTTCCCTCGAGTCTTTCCCACGAGGCTTTCCCATGGGGCTTTCCCACAGGCCTGTCCCACGTGCACACGTGGTGGGAGTCGATCCTCGGCTTGAACGTCAAGGCAGTGCAGGGAAAACAGGTTTCTCTGGAATGGACTGACACATCTGGGGGACTCTTGGAATGGTGGCATGACCCTGGAGTTCCTCTCGCCTTTCCTGTGGAGAGGGCCTCCTCTTGAAATGCGACGGGAACGCCGGGAATTCTTTCCCTACGAAACAGGGAAAGGATCCCTCTTCTCGAGCTAGGAGGCGGAAACGGGGCTCCCCTGGATGTGTGCGGGACCCCACGTGCTTCCTCTCGAATGGAGACGGTATGTCGGGGAACTTCTTGAGTTGCAGCAAGGATGTGAAGGACCCTTTGGAAGTTCCAGTGGTTAGATGTGATTGGCCTCGAGAAGCCTCAGCGGAAATGGGCCTCATCTCGCCTGGAGGGCAAAACCTCCTGGATTTTCTCGAGTTGCGGCAGGTGCTCTCGACTTACGACGGGGACCTCGGGGAACCGCTCTGGTGGCCTCAGGAAAGGCCAGTCCCCATGCGAGTTCCTCGGGGGCCTCTCGGGATTCCTCTCCCGGTGATGCCGGGGCCTAAGACCTTGTGTGGAGTCGGGGCCGGAACCTGAGGATTCCTCTCCAGTGCTGACATGGATCTTGGGGTACTTCTGGAGTCTCCCCAGGGGAGTCAGTCCTCGTCTCGAATGCGGGCATGCACTTGCGCTTTCCTCCAGAGCGGTAGCAGCAGTGTCACGCAGTCCGCCGCGTGGATCAAAGGATCTATGGTTTTCCCTCGAGTCTTTCCGACGAGGCTTTCCCACAGGGCTGTCCCACGTGCACACGTGGTGGGAGTCGATCCTCGGCTTGAACGTCAAGGCAGTGCAGGGAAAACAGGTTCCTCTGGAATGGACTGACACATCTGGGGGCCTCTTGGAATGGTGGCACGACCCTGGAGTTCCTCTCGCCTTTCCTGTGGAGAGCGCCTCCTCTTGAGATGCGACGGGAACGCCGGGAATTCTTTCCCTACGAAACAGGGAAAGGATCCCTCATCTCGAGCTAGGAGGCGGAAACGGGGCTCCCCTGGATGTGTGCGGGACCCCACGTGCTTCCTCTCGAGTGGAGACGGGTATGTCGGGGAACTTCTTGAGTTGCAGCAAGGGTGTGAAGGACCCTTTGGAAGTTCCAGTGGTTAGATGTGATTGGCCTCGAGAAGCCTCAGCGGAAATGGGCCTCATCTCGCCTGGAGGGCAAAACCTCCTGGATTTTCTCGAGTTGCGGCAGGTGCTCTCGACTTACGACGGGGACATCAGGGAACCGCTCTGGTGGCCTCAGGAAAGGCCAGTCCCCATGCGAGTTCCTCGGGGGCGTCTCGGGATACCTCTCCCGTCGATGCCGGGTCCTAAGACCTTGTGTGGAGTCGGGGCCGTAACCTGAGGATTCCTCTCCAGTGCTGACATGGATCTTGGGGTACTTCTGGAGTCTCCCCAGGGGAGTCAGTCCTCGTCTCGAATGCGGGCATGCACTTGCGCTTTCCTCCAGAGCGGTAGCAGCAGTGTCACGCAGTCCGCCGCGTGGATCAAAGGATCTATGGTTTTCCCTCGACTCTGTCCCACGAGGCTTTCCCACGAGGCTTTCCCACAGGGCTGTCCCACGTGCACACGTGGTGGGAGTCGATCCTCGGCTTGAACGTCAAGGCAGTGCAGGGAAAACAGGTTCCTCTGGAATGGACTGACACATCTGGGGGACTCTTGGAATGGTGGCATGACCCTGGAGTTCCTCTCACCTTTCCTGTGGAGAGCGCCTCCTCTTGAGATGCGACGGGAACGCCGGGAATTCTTTCCCTACGAAACAGGGAAAGGATCCCTCATCTCGAGCTAGGAGGCGGAAACGGGGCTCCCCTGGATGTGTGCGGGACCCCACGTGCTTCCTCTCGAGTGGAGACGGGTATGTCGGGGAACTTCTTGAGTTGCAGCAAGGGTGTGAAGGACCCTTTGGAAGTTCCAGTGGTTAGATGTGATTGGCCTCGAGAAGCCTCAGCGGAAAAGGGCCTCATCTCGCCTGGAGGGCAAAACCTCCTGGATTTTCTCGAGTTGCGGCAGGTGCTCTCGACTTACGACGGGGACCTCAGGGAACCGCTCTGGTGGCCTCAGGAAAGGCCAGTCCCCATGCGAGTTCCTCGGGGGCGTCTCGGGATACCTCTCCCGTCGATGCCGGGGCCTAAGACCTTGTGTGGAGTCGGGGCCGGAACCTGAGGATTCCTCTCCAGTGCTGACATGGATCTTGGGGTACTTCTGGAGTCTCCCCAGGGGAGTCAGTCCTCGTCTCGAATGCGGGCATGCACTTGCGCTTTCCTCCAGAGCGGTAGCAGCAGTGTCACGCAGTCCGTCGCGTGGATCAAAGGATCTATGGTTTTCCCTCGAGTCTTTCCCACGAGGCTTTCCCACGAGGCTTTCCCACAGGGCTGTCCCACGTGCACACGTGGTGGGAGTCGATCCTCGGCTGGAACGTCAAGGCAGTGCAGGGAAAACAGGTTCCTCTGGAATGGACTGACACATCTGGGGGACTCTTGGAATGGTGGCATGACCCTGGAGTTCCTCTCGCCTTTCCTGTGGAGAGCGCCTCCTCTTGAGATGCGACGGGAACGCCGGGAATTCTTTCCCTACGAAACAGGGAAAGGATCCCTCATCTCGAGCTAGGAGGCGGAAACGTGGCTTCCCTGGATGTGTGCGGGACCCCACGTGCTTCCTCTCGAGTGGAGACGGGTATGTCGGGGAACTTCTTGAGTTGCAGCAAGGGTGTGAAGGACCCTTTGGAAGTTCCAGTGGTTAGATGTGATTGGCCTCGAGAAGCCTCAGCGGAAATGGGCCTCATCTCGCCTGGAGGGCAAAACCTCCTGGATTTTCTCGAGTTGCGGCAGGTGCTCTCGACTTACGACGGGGACCTCAGGGACCCGCTCTGGTGGCCTCAGGAAAGGCCAGTCCCCATGCGAGTTCCTCGGGGGCCTCTCGGGATTCCTCTCCCGTCGATGCCGGGGCCTAAGACCTTGTGTGGAGTCGGGGCCGGAACCTGAGGATTCCTCTCCAGTGCTGACATGGATCTTGGGGTACTTCTGGAGTCTCCCCAGGGGAGTCAGTCCTCGTCTCGAATGCGGGCATGCACTTGCGCTTCCTCCACAGTGGTAGCAGCAGTGTCACGCAGTCCGCCGCGTGGATCAAAGGATCTATGGTTTTCCCTCGAGTCTTTCCCACGAGGCTTTCCCACGAGGCTTTCCCACAGGGCTGTCCCACGTGCACACGTGGTGGGAGTCGATCCTCGGCTTGAACGTCAAGGCAGTGCAGGGAAAACAGGTTCCTCTGGAATGGACTGACACATCTGGGGGACTCTTGGAATGGTGGCATGACCCTGGAGTTCCTCTCGCCTTTCCTGTGGAGAGCGCCTCCTCTTGAGATGCGACGGGAACGCCGGGAATTCTTTCCCTACGAAACAGGGAAAGGATCCCTCATCTCGAGCTAGGAGGCGGAAACGTGGCTCCCCTGGATGTGTGCGGGACCCCACGTGCTTCCTCTCGAGTGGAGACGGGTATGTCGGGGAACTTCTTGAGTTGCAGCAAGGGTGTGAAGGACCCTTTGGAAGTTCCAGTGGTTAGATGTGATTGGCCTCGAGAAGCCTCAGCGGAAATGGGCCTCATCTCGCCTGGAGGGCAAAACCTCCTGGATTTTCTCGAGTTGCGGCAGGTGCTCTCGACTTACGACGGGGACCTCGGGGAACCGCTCTGGTGGCCTCAGGAAAGGCCAGTCCCCATGCGAGTTCCTCGGGGGCCTCTCGGGATTCCTCTCCCTGTGATGCCGGGGCCTAAGACCTTGTGTGGAGTCGGGTCCGGAACCTGAGGATTCCTGTCCAGTGCTGACATGGATCTTGGGGTACTTCTGGAGTCTCCCCAGGGGAATCAGTCCTCGTCTCGAATGCGGGCATGCACTTGCGCTTTCCTCCAGAGCGGTAGCAGCAGTGTCACGCAGTCCGCCGCGTGGATCAAAGGATCTATGGTTTTCCCTCGAGTCTTTCCCACGAGGCTTTCCCACGAGGCTTTCCCACAGGGCTGTCCCACGTGCACACGTGGTGGGAGTCGATCATCGGCTTGAACGTCAAGGCAGTGCAGGGAAAACAGGTTCCTCTGGAATGGACTGACACATCTGGGGGACTCTTGGAATGGTGGCACGACCCTGGAGTTCCTCTCGCCTTTCCTGTGGAGAGCGCCTCCTCTTGAGATGCGACGGGAACGCCGGGAATTCTTTCCCTACGAAACAGGGAAAGGATCCCTCATCTCGAGCTAGGAGGCGGAAACGGGGCTCCCCTGGATGTGTGCGGGACCCCACGTGCTTCCTCTCGAGTGGAGACGGGTATGTCGGGGAACTTCTTGAGTTGCAGCAAGGGTGTGAAGGACCCTTTGGAAGTTCCAGTGGTTAGATGTGATTGGCCTCGAGAAGCCTCAGCGGAAATGGGCCTCATCTCGCCTGGAGGGCAAAACCTCCTGGATTTTCTCGAGTTGTGGCAGGTGCTCTCGACTTACGACGGGGACCTCAGGGAACCGCTCTGGTGGCCTCAGGAAAGGCCAGTCCCCATGCGAGTTCCTCGGGGGCGTCTCGGGATACCTCTCCCGTCGATGCCGGGTCCTAAGACCTTGTGTGGAGTCGGGGCCGGAAACTGAGGATTCCTCTCCAGTGCTGACATGGATCTTGGGGTACTTCTGGAGTCTCCCCAGGGGAGTCAGTCCTCGTCTCGAATGCGGGCATGCACTTGCACTTTCCTCCAGAGCGGTAGCAGCAGTGTCACGCAGTCCGCCGCGTGGATCAAAGGATCTATGGTTTTCCCTCGAGTCTTTCCCACGAGGCTTTCCCACGAGGCTTTCCCACAGGGCTGTCCCACGTGCACACGTGGTGGGAGTCGATCCTCGGCTTGAACGTCAAGGCAGTGCAGGGAAAACAGGTTCCTCTGGAATGGACTGACACATCTGGGGGACTCTTGGAATGGTGGCATGACCCTGGAGTTCCTCTCGCCTTTCCTGTGGAGAGCGCCTCCTCTTGAGATGCGACGGGAACGCCGGGAATTCTTTCCCTACGAAACAGGGAAAGGATCCCTCATCTCGAGCTAGGAGGCGGAAACGGGGCTCCCCTGGATGTGTGCGGGACCCCACGTGCTTCCTCTCGAGTGGAGACGGGTATGTCGGGGAACTTCTTGAGTTGCAGCAAGGGTGTGAAGGACCCTTTGGAAGTTCCAGTGGTTAGATGTGATTGGCCTCGAGAAGCCTCAGCGGAAATGGGCCTCATCTCGCCTGGAGGGCAAAACCTCCTGGATTTTCTCGAGTTGTGGCAGGTGCTCTCGACTTACGACGGGGACCTCGGGGAACCGCTCTGGTGGCCTCAGGAAAGGCCAGTCCCCATGCGAGTTCCACGGGGGCCTCTCGGGATTCCTCTCCCTGTGATGCCGGGGCCTAAGACCTTGTGTGGAGTCGGGTCCGGAACCTGAGGATTCCTCTCCAGTGCTGACATGGATCTTGGGGTACTTCTGGAGTCTCCCCAGGGGAATCAGTCCTCGTCTCGAATGCGGGCATGCACTTGCGCTTTCCTCCAGAGCGGTAGCAGCAGTGTCACGCAGTCCGCCGCGTGGATCAAAGGATCTATGGTTTTCCCTCGAGTCTTTCCCACGAGGCTTTCCCACGAGGCTTTCCCACAGGGCTGTCCCACGTGCACACGTGGTGGGAGTCGATCCTCGGCTTGAACGTCAAGGCAGTGCAGGGAAAACAGGTTCCTCTGGAATGGACTGACACATCTGGGGGACTCTTGGAATGGTGGCACGACCCTGGAGTTCCTCTCGCCTTTCCTGTGGAGAGCGCCTCCTCTTGAGATGCGACGGGAACGCCGGGAATTCTTTCCCTACGAAACAGGGAAAGGATCCCTCATCTCGAGCTAGGAGGCGGAAACGTGGCTTCCCTGGATGTGTGCGGGACCCCACGTGCTTCCTCTCGAGTGGAGACGGGTATGTCGGGGAACTTCTTGAGTTGCAGCAAGGGTGTGAAGGACCCTTTGGAAGTTCCAGTGGTTAGATGTGATTGGCCTCGAGAAGCCTCAGCGGAAATGGGCCTCATCTCGCCTGGAGGGCAAAACCTCCTGGATTTTCTCGAGTTGCGGCAGGTGCTCTCGACTTACGACGGGGACCTCAGGGACCCGCTCTGGTGGCCTCAGGAAAGGCCAGTCCCCATGCGAGTTCCTCGGGGGCCTCTCGGGATTCCTCTCCCGTCGATGCCGGGGCCTAAGACCTTGTGTGGAGTCGGGGCCGGAACCTGAGGATTCCTCTCCAGTGCTGACATGGATCTTGGGGTACTTCTGGAGTCTCCCCAGGGGAGTCAGTCCTCGTCTCGAATGCGGGCATGCACTTGCGCTTCCTCCACAGTGGTAGCAGCAGTGTCACGCAGTCCGCCGCGTGGATCAAAGGATCTATGGTTTTCCCTCGAGTCTTTCCCACGAGGCTTTCCCACGAGGCTTTCCCACAGGGCTGTCCCACGTGCACACGTGGTGGGAGTCGATCCT
Source organism: Ovis canadensis (assembly GCF_042477335.2). Lineage (NCBI taxonomy): Eukaryota > Metazoa > Chordata > Mammalia > Artiodactyla > Bovidae > Ovis > Ovis canadensis. The sequence continues at coordinate 11,646,645 of NC_091262.1, forward strand.
CGGCTTGAACGTCAAGGCAGTGCAGGGAAAACAGGTTCCTCTGGAATGGACTGACACATCTGGGGGACTCTTGGAATGGTGGCATGACCCTGGAGTTCCTCTCGCCTTTCCTGTGGAGAGCGCCTCCTCTTGAGATGCGACGGGAACGCCGGGAATTCTTTCCCTACGAAACAGGGAAAGGATCCCTCATCTCGAGCTAGGAGGCGGAAACGTGGCTCCCCTGGATGTGTGCGGGACCCCACGTGCTTCCTCTCGAGTGGAGACGGGTATGTCGGGGAACTTCTTGAGTTGCAGCAAGGGTGTGAAGGACCCTTTGGAAGTTCCAGTGGTTAGATGTGATTGGCCTCGAGAAGCCTCAGCGGAAATGGGCCTCATCTCGCCTGGAGGGCAAAACCTCCTGGATTTTCTCGAGTTGCGGCAGGTGCTCTCGACTTACGACGGGGACCTCGGGGAACCGCTCTGGTGGCCTCAGGAAAGGCCAGTCCCCATGCGAGTTCCTCGGGGGCCTCTCGGGATTCCTCTCCCTGTGATGCCGGGGCCTAAGACCTTGTGTGGAGTCGGGTCCGGAACCTGAGGATTCCTGTCCAGTGCTGACATGGATCTTGGGGTACTTCTGGAGTCTCCCCAGGGGAATCAGTCCTCGTCTCGAATGCGGGCATGCACTTGCGCTTTCCTCCAGAGCGGTAGCAGCAGTGTCACGCAGTCCGCCGCGTGGATCAAAGGATCTATGGTTTTCCCTCGAGTCTTTCCCACGAGGCTTTCCCACGAGGCTTTCCCACAGGGCTGTCCCACGTGCACACGTGGTGGGAGTCGATCCTCGGCTTGAACGTCAAGGCAGTGCAGGGAAAACAGGTTCCTCTGGAATGGACTGACACATCTGGGGGACTCTTGGAATGGTGGCACGACCCTGGAGTTCCTCTCGCCTTTCCTGTGGAGAGCGCCTCCTCTTGAGATGCGACGGGAACGCCGGGAATTCTTTCCCTACGAAACAGGGAAAGGATCCCTCATCTCGAGCTAGGAGGCGGAAACGGGGCTCCCCTGGATGTGTGCGGGACCCCACGTGCTTCCTCTCGAGTGGAGACGGGTATGTCGGGGAACTTCTTGAGTTGCAGCAAGGGTGTGAAGGACCCTTTGGAAGTTCCAGTGGTTAGATGTGATTGGCCTCGAGAAGCCTCAGCGGAAATGGGCCTCATCTCGCCTGGAGGGCAAAACCTCCTGGATTTTCTCGAGTTGTGGCAGGTGCTCTCGACTTACGACGGGGACCTCAGGGAACCGCTCTGGTGGCCTCAGGAAAGGCCAGTCCCCATGCGAGTTCCTCGGGGGCGTCTCGGGATACCTCTCCCGTCGATGCCGGGTCCTAAGACCTTGTGTGGAGTCGGGGCCGGAAACTGAGGATTCCTCTCCAGTGCTGACATGGATCTTGGGGTACTTCTGGAGTCTCCCCAGGGGAGTCAGTCCTCGTCTCGAATGCGGGCATGCACTTCCACTTTCCTCCAGAGCGGTAGCAGCAGTGTCACGCAGTCCGCCGCGTGGATCAAAGGATCTATGGTTTTCCCTCGAGTCTTTCCCACGAGGCTTTCCCACGAGGCTTTCCCACAGGGCTGTCCCACGTGCACACGTGGTGGGAGTCGATCCTCGGCTTGAACGTCAAGGCAGTGCAGGGAAAACAGGTTCCTCTGGAATGGACTGACACATCTGGGGGACTCTTGGAATGGTGGCATGACCCTGGAGTTCCTCTCGCCTTTCCTGTGGAGAGCGCCTCCTCTTGAGATGCGACGGGAACGCCGGGAATTCTTTCCCTACGAAACAGGGAAAGGATCCCTCATCTCGAGCTAGGAGGCGGAAACGGGGCTCCCCTGGATGTGTGCGGGACCCCACGTGCTTCCTCTCGAGTGGAGACGGGTATGTCGGGGAACTTCTTGAGTTGCAGCAAGGGTGTGAAGGACCCTTTGGAAGTTCCAGTGGTTAGATGTGATTGGCCTCGAGAAGCCTCAGCGGAAATGGGCCTCATCTCGCCTGGAGGGCAAAACCTCCTGGATTTTCTCGAGTTGTGGCAGGTGCTCTCGACTTACGACGGGGACCTCGGGGAACCGCTCTGGTGGCCTCAGGAAAGGCCAGTCCCCATGCGAGTTCCACGGGGGCCTCTCGGGATTCCTCTCCCTGTGATGCCGGGGCCTAAGACCTTGTGTGGAGTCGGGTCCGGAACCTGAGGATTCCTCTCCAGTGCTGACATGGATCTTGGGGTACTTCTGGAGTCTCCCCAGGGGAATCAGTCCTCGTCTCGAATGCGGGCATGCACTTGCGCTTTCCTCCAGAGCGGTAGCAGCAGTGTCACGCAGTCCGCCGCGTGGATCAAAGGATCTATGGTTTTCCCTCGAGTCTTTCCGACGAGGCTTTCCCACGAGGCTTTCCCACAGGGCTGTCCCACGTGCACACGTGGTGGGAGTCGATCCTCGGCTTGAACGTCAAGGCAGTGCAGGGAAAACAGGTTCCTCTGGAATGGACTGACACATCTGGGGGACTCTTGGAATGGTGGCATGACCCTGGAGTTCCTCTCGCCTTTCCTGTGGAGAGCGCCTCCTCTTGAGATGCGACGGGAACGCCGGGAATTCTTTCCCTACGAAACAGGGAAAGGATCCCTCATCTCGAGCAAGGAGGCGGAAACGGGGCTCCCCTGGATGTGTGCGGGACCCCACGTGCTTCCTCTCGAGTGGAGACGGGTATGTCGGGGAACTTCTTGAGTTGCAGCAAGGGTGTGAAGGACCCTTTGGAAGTTCCAGTGGTTAGATGTGATTGGCCTCGAGAAGCCTCAGCGGAAATGTGCCTCAATTTGCCTGGAGGGCAAAACCTCCTGGATTTTCTCGAGTTGCGGCAGGTGCTCTCGACTTACAATGGGGACCTCAGGGACCCGCTCTGGTGGCCTCAGGAAAGGCCAGTCCCCATGCGAGTTCCTCGGGGGTGTCTCGGGATTCCTCTCCCGTCGATGCCGTGGCCTAAGACCTTGTGTGGAGTCGGGGCCGGAACCTGAGGATTCCTCTCCAGTGCTGACATGGATCTTGGGGTACTTCTGGAGTCTCCCCAGGGGAGTCAGTCCTCGTCTCGAATGCGTGCATGCACTTGCGCTTTCCTCCAGGGCGGTAGCAGCAGTGTCACGCAGTCAGCCGCGTGGTCAAAGGATCTATGATTTTCCCTCGAGTCTTTCCCACGAGGCTTTCCCACAGGGCTGTCCCACGTGCACACGTGGTGGGAGTCGATCCTCGGCTTGAACGTCAAGGCAGTGCAGGGAAAACAGGTTCCTCTGGAATGGACTGACACATCTGGGGGACTCTTGGAATGGTGGCACGACCCTGGAGTTCCTCTCGCCTTTTCTGTGGAGAGCGCCTCCTCTTGAGATGCGACGGGAACGCCGGGAATTCTTTCCCTACAAAACAGGGAAAGGATCCCTCATCTCGAGCTAGGAGGCGGAAACGGGGCTCCCCTGGATGTGTGCGGGACCCCACGTGCTTCCTCTCGAGTGGAGACGGGTATGTCGGGGAACTTCTTGAGTTGCAGCAAGGGTGTGAAGGACCCTTTGGAAGTTCCAGTGGTTAGATGTGATTGGCCTCGAGAAGCCTCAGCGGAAATGGGCCTCATCTCGCCTGGAGGGCAAAACCTCCTGGATTTTCTCGAGTTACGGCAGGTGCTCTCGACTTACGACGGGGACCTCAGGGAACCGCTCTGGTGGCCTCAGGAAAGGCCAGTCCCCATGCGAGTTCCTCGGGGGCCTCTCGGGATTCCTCTCCCGTCGATGCCGGGACCTAAGACCTTGTGTGGAGTCGGGGCCGGAACCTGAGGTTTCCTCTCCAGTGCTGACATGGATCTTGGGGTACTTCTGGAGTCTCCCCAGGGGAGTCAGTCCTCGTCTCGAATGCGGGCATGCACTTGCGCTTTCCTCCAGAGCGGTAGCAGCAGTGTCACGCAGTCCGCCGCGTGGATCAAAGGATCTATGGTTTTCCCTCGAGTCTTTCCCACGAGGCTTTCCCACGAGGCTTTCCCACAGGGCTGTCCCACGTGCACACGTGGTGGGAGTCGATCCTCGGCTTGAACGTCAAGGCAGTGCAGGGAAAACAGGTTCCTCTGGAATGGACTGACACATCTGGGGGACTCTTGGAATGGTGGCACGACCCTGGAGTTCCTCTCGCCTTTCCTGTGGAGAGCGCCTCCTCTTGAGATGCGACGGGAACGCCGGGAATTCTTTCCCTACGAAACAGGGAAAGGATCCCTCATCTCGAGCTAGGAGGCGGAAACGGGGCTCCCCTGGATGTGTGCGGGACCCCACGTGCTTCCTCTCGAGTGGAGACGGGTATGTCGGGGAACTTCTTGAGTTGCAGCAAGGGTGTGAAGGACCCTTTGGAAGTTCCAGTGGTTAGATGTGATTGGCCTCGAGAAGCCTCAGCGGAAATGGGCCTCATCTCGCCTGGAGGGCAAAACCTCCTGGATTTTCTCGAGTTGTGGCAGGTGCTCTCGACTTACGACGGGGACCTCAGGGAACCGCTCTGGTGGCCTCAGGAAAGGCCAGTCCCCATGCGAGTTCCTCGGGGGCGTCTCGGGATACCTCTCCCGTCGATGCCGGGTCCTAAGACCTTGTGTGGAGTCGGGGCCGGAAACTGAGGATTCCTCTCCAGTGCTGACATGGATCTTGGGGTACTTCTGGAGTCTCCCCAGGGGAGTCAGTCCTCGTCTCGAATGCGGGCATGCACTTGCGCTTTCCTCCAGAGCGGTAGCAGCAGTGTCACGCAGTCCGCCGCGTGGATCAAAGGATCTATGGTTTTCCCTCGAGTCTTTCCCACGAGGCTTTCCCACGAGGCTTTCCCACAGGGCTGTCCCACGTGCACACGTGGTGGGAGTCGATCCTCGGCTTGAACGTCAAGGCAGTGCAGGGAAAACAGGTTCCTCTGGAATGGACTGACACATCTGGGGGACTCTTGGAATGGTGGCATGACCCTGGAGTTCCTCTCACCTTTCCTGTGGAGAGCGCCTCCTCTTGAGATGCGACGGGAACGCCGGGAATTCTTTCCCTACGAAACAGGGAAAGGATCCCTCATCTCGAGTTAGGAGGCGGAAACGGGGCTCCCCTGGATGTGTGCGGGACCCCACGTGCTTCCTCTCTAGTGGAGACGGGTATGTCGGGGAACTTCTTGAGTTGCAGCAAGGGTGTGAAGGACCCTTTGGAAGTTCCAGTGGTTAGATGTGATTGGCCTCGAGAAGCCTCAGCGGAAATGGGCCTCATCTCGCCTGGAGGGCAAAACCTCCTGGATTTTCTCGAGTTGCGGCAGGTGCTCTCGACTTACGACGGGGACCTCAGGGACCCGCTCTGGTGGCCTCAGGAAAGGCCAGTCCCCATGCGAGTTCCTCGGGGGCCTCTCGGGATTCCTCTCCCGTCGATGCCGGGGCCTAAGACCTTGTGTGGAGTCGGGGCCGGAACCTGAGGATTACTCTCCAGTGCTGACATGGATCTTGGGGTACTTCTGGAGTCTCCCCAGGGGAGTCAGTCCTCGTCTCGAATGCGGGCATGCACTTGCGCTTTCCTCCAGAGCGGTAGCAGCAGTGTCACGCAGTCCGCCGCGTGGATCAAAGGATCTATGGTTTTCCCTCGAGTCTTTCCCACGAGGCTTTCCCACGAGGCTTTCCCACAGGGCTGTCCCACGTGCACACGTGGTGGGAGTCGATCCTCGGCTTGAACGTCAAGGCAGTGCAGGGAAAACAGGTTCCTCTGGAATGGACTGACACATCTGGGGGACTCTTGGAATGGTGGCATGACCCTGGAGTTCCTCTCGCCTTTCCTGTGGAGAGCGCCTCCTCTTGAGATGCGACGGGAACGCCGGGAATTCTTTCCCTACGAAACAGGGAAAGGATCCCTCATCTCGAGCTAGGAGGCGGAAACGGGGCTCCCCTGGATGTGTGCGGGACCCCACGTGCTTCCTCTCGAGTGGAGACGGGTGTGTCGGGGAACTTCTTGAGTTGCAGCAAGGGTGTGAAGGACCCTTTGGAAGTTCCAGTGGTTAGATGTGATTGACCTCGAGAAGCCTCAGCGGAAATGGGCCTCATCTCGCCTGGAGGGCAAAACCTCCTGGATTTTCTCGAGTTGCGGCAGGTGCTCTCGACTTACGACGGGGACCTCAGGGACCCGCTCTGGTGGCCTCAGGAAAGGCCAGTCCCCATGCGAGTTCCTCGGGGGCCTCTCGGAATTCCTCTCCCGTCGATTCCGGGGCCTAAGACCTTGTGTGGAGTCGGGGCCGGAACCTGAGGATTCCTCTCCAGTGCTGACATGGATCTTGGGGTACTTCTGGAGTCTCCCCAGGGGAGTCAGTCCTCGTCTCGAATGCGGGCATGCACTTGCGCTTCCTCCAGAGCGGTAGCAGCAGTGTCACGCAGTCCGCCGCGTGGATCAAAGGATCTATGGTTTTCCCTCGAGTCTTTCCCACGAGGCTTTCCCACGAGGCTTTCCCACAGGGCTGTCCCACGTGCACACGTGGTGGGAGTCGATCCTCGGCTTGAACGTCAAGGCAGTGCAGGGAAAACAGGTTCCTCTGGAATGGACTGACACATCTGGGGGACTCTTGGAATGGTGGCATGACCCTGGAGTTCCTCTCGCCTTTCCTGTGGAGAGCGCCTCCTCTTGAGATGCGACGGGAACGCCGGGAATTCTTTCCCTACGAAACAGGGAAAGGATCCCTCATCTCGAGCTAGGAGGCGGAAACGGGGCTCCCCTGGATGTGTGCGGGACCCCACGTGCTTCCTCTCGAGTGGAGACGGGTATGTCGGGGAACTTCTTGAGTTGCAGCAAGGGTGTGAAGGACCCTTTGGAAGTTCCAGTGGTTAGATGTGATTGGCCTCGAGAAGCCTCAGCGGAAATGTGCCTCAATTTGCCTGGAGGGCAAAACCTCCTGGATTTTCTCGAGTTGCGGCAGGTGCTCTCGACTTACAATGGGGACCTCAGGGACCCGCTCTGGTGGCCTCAGGAAAGGCCAGTCCCCATGCGAGTTCCTCGGGGGTGTCTCGGGATTCCTCTCCCGTCGATGCCGGGGCCTAAGACCTTGTGTGGAGTCGGGGCCGGAACCTGAGGATTCCTCTCCAGTGCTGACATGGATCTTGGGGTACTTCTGGAGTCTCCCCAGGGGAGTCAGTCCTCGTCTCGAATGCGGGCATGCACTTGCGCTTTCCTCCAGGGCGGTAGCAGCAGTGTCACGCAGTCAGCCGCGTGGATCAAAGGATCTATGATTTTCCCTCGAGTCTTTCCCACGAGGCTTTCCCACAGGGCTGTCCCACGTGCACACGTGGTGGGAGTCGATCCTCGGCTTGAACGTCAAGGCAGTGCAGGGAAAACAGGTTCCTCTGGAATGGACTGACACATCTGGGGGACTCTTGGAATGGTGGCACGACCCTGGAGTTCCTCTCGCCTTTTCTGTGGAGAGCGCCTCCTCTTGAGATGCGACGGGAACGCCGGGAATTCTTTCCCTACAAAACAGGGAAAGGATCCCTCATCTCGAGCTAGGAGGCGGAAACGGGGCTCCCCTGGATGTGTGCGGGACCCCACGTGCTTCCTCTCGAGTGGAGACGGGTATGTCGGGGAACTTCTTGAGTTGCAGCAAGGGTGTGAAGGACCCTTTGGAAGTTCCAGTGGTTAGATGTGATTGGCCTCGAGAAGCCTCAGCGGAAATGGGCCTCATCTCGCCTGGAGGGCAAAACCTCCTGGATTTTCTCGAGTTACGGCAGGTGCTCTCGACTTACGACGGGGACCTCAGGGAACCGCTCTGGTGGCCTCAGGAAAGGCCAGTCCCCATGCGAGTTCCTCGGGGGCCTCTCGGGATTCCTCTCCCGTCGATGCCGGGACCTAAGACCTTGTGTGGAGTCGGGGCCGGAACCTGAGGTTTCCTCTCCAGTGCTGACATGGATCTTGGGGTACTTCTGGAGTCTCCCCAGGGGAGTCAGTCCTCGTCTCGAATGCGGGCATGCACTTGCGCTTCCTCCAGAGCGGTAGCAGCAGTGTCACGCAGTCCGCCGCGTGGATCAAAGGATCTATGGTTTTCCCTCGAGTCTTTCCCACGAGGCTTTCCCACGAGGCTTTCCCACAGGGCTGTCCCACGTGCACACGTGGTGGGAGTCGATCCTCGGCTTGAACGTCAAGGCAGTGCAGGGAAAACAGGTTCCTCTGGAATGGACTGACACATCTGGGGGACTCTTGGAATGGTGGCATGACCCTGGAGTTCCTCTCGCCTTTCCTGTGGAGAGCGCCTCCTCTTGAGGTGCGACGGGAACGCCGGGAATTCTTTCCCTACGAAACAGGGAAAGGATCCCTCATCTCGAGCTAGGAGGCGGAAACGGGGCTCCCCTGGATGTGTGCGGGACCCCACGTGCTTCCTCTCGAGTGGAGACGGGTATGTCGGGGAACTTCTTGAGTTGCAGCAAGGGTGTGAAGGACCCTTTGGAAGTTCCAGTGGTTAGATGTGATTGGCCTCGAGAAGCCTCAGCGGAAATGTGCCTCAATTTGCCTGGAGGGCAAAACCTCCTGGATTTTCTCGAGTTGCGGCAGGTGCTCTCGACTTACAATGGGGACCTCAGGGACCCGCTCTGGTGGCCTCAGGAAAGGCCAGTCCCCATGCGAGTTCCTCGGGGGTGTCTCGGGATTCCTCTCCCGTCGATGCCGGGGCCTAAGACCTTGTGTGGAGTCGGGGCCGGAACCTGAGGATTCCTCTCCAGTGCTGACATGGATCTTGGGGTACTTCTGGAGTCTCCCCAGGGGAGTCAGTCCTCGTCTCGAATGCGGGCATGCACTTGCGCTTTCCTCCAGGGCGGTAGCAGCAGTGTCACGCAGTCAGCCGGGTGGATCAAAGGATCTATGATTTTCCCTCGAGTCTTTCCCACGAGGCTTTCCCACAGGGCTGTCCCACGTGCACACGTGGTGGGAGTCGATCCTCGGCTTGAACGTCAAGGCAGTGCAGGGAAAACAGGTTCCTCTGGAATGGACTGACACATCTGGGGGACTCTTGGAATGGTGGCACGACCCTGGAGTTCCTCTCGCCTTTTCTGTGGAGAGCGCCTCCTCTTGAGATGCGACGGGAACGCCGGGAATTCTTTCCCTACAAAACAGGGAAAGGATCCCTCATCTCGAGCTAGGAGGCGGAAACGGGGCTCCCCTGGATGTGTGCGGGACCCCACGTGCTTCCTCTCGAGTGGAGACGGGTATGTCGGGGAACTTCTTGAGTTGCAGCAAGGGTGTGAAGGACCCTTTGGAAGTTCCAGTGGTTAGATGTGATTGGCCTCGAGAAGCCTCAGCGGAAATGGGCCTCATCTCGCCTGGAGGGCAAAACCTCCTGGATTTTCTCGAGTTACGGCAGGTGCTCTCGACTTACGACGGGGACCTCAGGGAACCGCTCTGGTGGCCTCAGGAAAGGCCAGTCCCCATGCGAGTTCCTCGGGGGCCTCTCGGGATTCCTCTCCTGTCGATGCCGGGACCTAAGACCTTGTGTGGAGTCGGGGCCGGAACCTGAGGTTTCCTCTCCAGTGCTGACATGGATCTTGGGGTACTTCTGGAGTCTCCCCAGGGGAGTCAGTCCTCGTCTCGAATGCGGGCATGCACTTGCGCTTCCTCCAGAGCGGTAGCAGCAGTGTCACGCAGTCCGCCGCGTGGATCAAAGGATCTATGGTTTTCCCTCGAGTCTTTCCCACGAGGCTTTCCCACGAGGCTTTCCCACAGGGCTGTCCCAAGTGCACACGTGGTGGGAGTCGATCCTCGGCTTGAACGTCAAGGCAGTGCAGGGAAAATAGGTTCCTCTGGAATGGACTGACACATCTGGGGGACTCTTGGAATGGTGGCATGACCCTGGGGTTCCTCTCGCCTTTCCTGTGGAAAGCGCCTCCTCTTGAGATGCGACGGGAACGCCGGGAATTCTTTCCCTACGAAACAGGGAAAGGATCCCTCATCTCGAGCTAGGAGGCCGAAACGGGGCTCCCCTGGATGTGTGCGGGACACCACGTGCTTCCTCTCGAGTGCAGACGGGTATGTCGGGGAACTTCTTGAGTTGCAGCAAGGGTGTGAAGGACCCTTTGGAAGTTCCAGTGGTTAGATGTGATTGGCCTCGAGAAACCTCGGCGGAAATGGGCCTCATCTCGCCTGAAGGGCAAAACCTCCTGGATTTTCTCGAGTTGCTGCAGGTGCTCTCGACTTACGACGGGGACCTCAGGGACCCGCTCTGGTGGCCTCAGGAAAGGCCAGTCCCCATGCGAGTTCCTCGGGGGCCTCTCGGGATTCCTCTCCCGTCGATGCCGGGGCCTAAGACCTTGTGTGGAGTCGGGGCCGGAACCTGAGGATTCCTCTCCAGTGCTGACATGGATCTTGGGGTACTTCTGGAGTCTCCCCAGGGGAGTCAGTCCTCGTCTCGAATGCGGGCATGCACTTGCGCTTTCCTCCAGAGCGGTAACAGCAGTGTCACGCAGTCCGCCGCGTGGATCAAAGGATCTATGGTTTTCCCTCGAGTCTTTCCCACGAGGCTTTCCCACGAGGCTTTCCCACAGGGCTGTCCCACGTGCACACGTGGTGGGAGTCTATCCTCGGCTTGAACGTCAAGGCAGTGCAGGGAAAACAGGTTCCTCTGGAATGGACTGACACATCTGGGGGACTCTTGGAATGGTGGCACGACCCTGGAGTTCCTCTCGCCTTTCCTGTGGAGAGCGCCTCCTCTTGAGATGCGACGGGAAAGCCGGGAATTCTTTCCCTACGAAACAGGGAAAGGATCCCTCATCTCGAGCTAGGAGGCGGAAACGGGGCTCCCCTGGATGTGTGCGGGACCCCACGTGCTTCCTCTCGAGGGGAGACGGGTATGTCGGGGAACTTCTTGAGTTGCAGCAAGGGTGTGAAGGACCCTTTGGAAGTTCCAGTGGTTAGATGTGATTGGCCTCGAGAAGCCTCAGCGGAAATGGGCCTCATCTCGACTGGAGGGCAAAACCTCCTGGATTTTCTCGAGTTGCGGCAGGTGCTCTCGACTTACGACGGGGACCTCGGGGACCCACTCTGGTGGCCTCAGGAAAGGCCAGTCCCCATGCGAGTTCCTCGGGGGCCTCTCGGGATGCCTCTCCCGTTGATGCCGGGGCCTAAGACCTTGTGTGGAGTCGGGGCCGGAACCTGAGGATTCCTCTCCAGTGCTGACATGGATCTTGGGGTACTTCTGGAGTCTCCCCAGGGGAGTCAGTCCTCGTCTCGAATGCGGGCATGCACTTGCGCTTTCCTCCAGAGCGGTAGCAGCAGTGTCACGCAGTCCGCCGCGTGGATCAAAGGATCTATGGTTTTCCCTCGAGTCTTTCCCACGAGGCTTTCCCACGAGGCTTTCCCACAGGGCTGTCCCACGTGCACACGTGGTGGGAGTCGAGCCTCGGCTTGAACGTCAAGGAAGTGCAGGGAAAACAGGTTCCTCTGGAATGGACTGACACATCTGGGGGACTCTTGGAATGGTGTCACGACCCTGGAGTTCCTCTCGCCTTTCCTGTGGAGAGCGCCTCCTCTTGAGATGCCACGGGAACGCCGGGAATTCTTTCCCTACGAAACAGGGAAAGGATCCCTCATTTCGAGCTAGGAGGTGGAAACGGGGCTCCCCTGGATGTGTGCGGGACCCACGTCCTTCCTCTCGAGTGGAGACGAGTATGTCGGGGAACTTCTTGAGTTGCAGCAAGGGTGTGAAGGACCCTTTTGAAGTTCCAGTGGTTAGAAGTGATTAGCCTCAAGAAGCCTCAGCGGAAATGGGCCTCATCTCGCCTGGAGGGCAAAACCTCCTGGATTTTCTCGAGTTGCGGCAGGTGCTCTCGACTTACGACGGGGACCTCAGGGACCCGCTCTGGTGGCCTCAGGAAAGGCCAGTCCCCATGCGAATTCCTCGGGGGCCTCTCGGGATTCCTCTCCCGTCGATTCCGGGGCCTAAGACCTTGTGTGGAGTCGGGGCCGGAACCTGAGGATTCCTCTCCAGTGCTGTCATGGATCTTGGGGTACTTCTGGAGTCTCCCCAGGGGAGTCAGTCCTCGTCTCGAATGCGGGCATGCACTTGCGCTTTCCTCCAGAGCGGTAGCAGCAGTGTCACGCAGTCCTCCGCGTGGATCAAAGGATCTATGGTTTTCCCTCGAGTCTTTCCCACGAGGCTTTCCCACGAGGCTTTCCCACAGGGCTGTCCCACGTTCACACGTGGTGGGAGTCGATCCTCGGCTTGAACCTCAAGGCAGTGCAGGGAAAACAGGTTCCTCTGGAATGGACTGACACATCTGGGGGACTCTTGGAATGGTGGCACGACCCTGGAGTTCCTCTCTCCTTTCCTGTGGAGAGCGCCTCCTCTTGAGATGCGACGGGAACGCCGGGAATTCTTTCCCTACGAAACAGGGAAAGGATCCCTCATCTCGATCTAGGAGGCGGAAACGGGGCTCCCCTGGATGTGTGCGGGACCCCACGTGCTTCCTCTCGAGTGGAGACGGGTACGTCGGGGAACTTCTTGAGTTGCAGCAAGGGTGTGAAAGACCCTTTGGAAGTTCCAGTGGTAGATGTGATTGGCCTCGAGAAGCCTCAGCGGAAATGAGCCTCATCTCGCCTGGAGGGCAAAACCTCATGGATTTTCTCCAGTTGCGGCAGGTGCTCTCGACTTACGACGGGGACCTCAGGGAACCGCTCTGGTGGCCTCAGGAAAGGCCAGTCCCCATGCGAGTTCCTCGGGGGCGTCTAGGGATTCCTCTCCCGTCGATGCCGGGGCCTAAGACCTTGTGTGGAGTCGGGGCCGGAACCTGAGGATTCCTCTCCAGTGCTGACATGGATATTGGGGAACTTCTGGAGTCTCCCCAGGGGAGTCAGTCCTCGTCTCGAATGCGGGCATGCATTGTGCTTTCCTCCAGAGCGGTAGCAGCATTGTCACGCAGTCCGCCGCGTGGATCAAAGGATCTATGGTTTTCCCTCGAGTGTTTCCCACGAGGCTTTCCCACGAGGCTTTCCCACAGGGCTGTCCCACGTGCACACGTGGTGGGAGTCGATCCTCGGCTTGAACCTCAAGGCAGTGCAGGGAAAACAGGTTCCTCTGGAATGGACTGGCACATCTGGGGGACTCTTGGAATGGTGGCACGACCCTGGAGTTCCTTTCTCCTTTCCTGTGGAGAAAGCCTCCTCTTGAGATGCGACGGGAATGCCGGGAATTTTTTCCCTACGAAACAGGGAAAGGATCCCTCATCTCGAGCTAGGAGGCGGAAATGGGGCTCCCCTGGATGTGTGCGGGACACCACGTGCTTCTTCTCGAGTGCAGACGGTTATTTCGGGGAACTTCTTGAGTTGCAGCAAGGGTGTGAAGGACCGTTTGGAAGTTCCAGTGGTTAGATGTGATTGGCCTCGAGAAGCCTAAGCGGAAATGGGCCTCATCTCGCCTGGAGGGCAAAACCTCCTGGATTTTCTCGAGTTGCGGCAGGTGCTCTCGACTTATGACGGGGACCTCAGGGACCCGCTCTGGTGGCCTCAGGAAAGGACAGTCCCCATGCGAGTTCCTCGGGGGCCTCTCGGGATTCCTCTCCCGTCGATGCCGGGGCCTAAGACCTTGTGTGGAGTCGGGGCCGGAACCTGAGGATTCCTCTCCAGTGCTGACATGGATCTTGGGGTACTTCTGGAGTCTCCCCAGGGGAGTCAGTCGTCGTGTCGAATGCGGGCATGCACTTGCGCTTTCCTCCAGAGCGGTAGCAGCAGTGTCACGCAGTCCGCCGCGTGGATCAAAGGATCTATGGTTTTCCCTCGAGTCTTTCCCACGAGGCTTCCCCACGAGGCTTTCCCACAGGGCTGTCCCACGTGCACACGTGGTGGGAGTGGATCCTCGGCTTGAACGTCAAGGCAGTGCAGGGAAAACAGGTTCCTCTGGAATGGACTGACACATCTGGGGGACTCTTGGAATGGTGGCACGACCCTGGAGTTCCTCTCGCCTTTCCTGTGGAGAGCGCCTCCTCTTGAGATGAGACGGGAACGCCGGGAATTCTTTCCCTTCGAAACAGGGAAAGGATCCCTCATCTCGAGCTAGGAGGCGGAAACAGGGCTCCCCTGGATGTGTGCGGGAACCCACGTGCTTCCTCTCGAGTGGAGACGGGTATGTCGGGGAACTTCTTGAGTTGCAGCAATGGTGTGAAGGACCCTTTGGAAGTTCCAGTGGTTAGATGTGATTGGCCTCGAGAAGCCTCAGCGGAAATGGGCCTCATCTCGCCTGGAGGGCAAAACCTCCTGGATTTTCTCGAGTTGCGGCAGGTGCTCTCGACTTACGACGGGGACCTCAGGGACCCGCTCTGGTGGCCTCAGGAAAGGACAGTCCCCATGCGAGTTCCTCGGGGGCCTCTCGGGATTCCTCTCCCGTCGATGCCGGGGCCTAAGACCTTGTGTGGAGTCGGGGCCGGAACCTGAGGATTCCTCTCCAGTGCTGACATGGATCTTGGGGTACTTCTGGAGTCTTCCCAGGGGAGTCATTCGTCGTGTCGAATGCGGGCATGCCCTTGCGCTTTCCTCCAGAGCGGTAGCAGCAGTGTCACGCAGTCCGCCGCGTGGATCAAAGGATCTATGGTTTTCCCTCGAGTCTTTCCCACGAGGCTTTCCCACGAGGCTTTCCACAGGGCTGTCCCACGTGCACACGTGGTGGGAGTCGATCCTCGGCTTGAACGTCAAGGCAGAGCAGGGAAAACAGGTTCCTCTGGAATGGACTGACACATCTGGGGGACTCTTGGAATGGTGGCACGACCCTGGAGTTCCTCTCGCCTTTCCTGTGGAGAGCGCCTCCTCTTGAGATGCGACAGGAAAGCCGGGAATTCTTTCCCTACGAAACAGGGAAAGGATCCCTCATCTCGAGCTAGGAGGAGGAAACGGGGCTCCCCTGGATGTGTGCGGGACCCCACTTGCTTCCTCTCGAGTGGAGATGGGTATGTCGCGGAACTGCTTGAGTTGCAGCAAGGGTGTGAAGGACCCTTTGGAAGTTTCAGTGGTTAGATGTGATTAGCCTCGAGAAGCCTCAGCGGAAATGGGCCTCATCTCGCCTGGAGGGCAAAACCTCCTGGATTTTCTCGAGTTGCAGCAGGTGCTCTCGACTTACGATGGGGACCTCAGGGACCCGCTCTGGTGGCCTCAGGAAAGGCCATTCCCCATGCGAGTTCCTCGGGGGCCTCTCGGGATTCCTCTGCCGTCGATGTCGGGGCCTAAGCCCTTGTGTGGAGTAGGGCCAGAACCTGAGGATTCCTCTCCTGTGCTGACATGGATCTTGGGGTACTTCTGGAGTCTCCCCAGGGGAGTCAGTCCTCGTCTGGAATGCGGGCATGCACTTGCGCTATCCTTCAGAGCGGTAGCAGCAGTGTCACGCAGTCCACCGCGTGCATCAAAGGATCTATGGTTTTCCCTCTAGTCTTTCCCACGAGGCTTTCCCATGAGTCCTTCCCACAGAGCTGTCCCACGTGCACACGTGGTGGGAGTCGATCCTCGGCTTGAACGTCAAGGCAGTGCAGGGAAAACAGGTTCCTCTGAAATGGACTGACATATCTGGGGGACACTTTGGATGGTGGCACGACGCTGGAGTCCTCTCGCCTTTCCTGCGGAGAGCGCCTCCTCTTGAGATCCGACGGGAATGCCGGGAATTCTTTCCCTACGAAACAGGGAAAGGATCCCTCATCTCGAGCTAGGAGGCGGAAACGGGGCTCCCCTGGATGTGTGCGGGAACCTCGTGCTTCCTCTCGAGTGGAGACGGGTATGTCGGGGAACTTCTTGAGTTGCAGCAAGGGTGTGAAGGACCCTTTGGAAGTTCCAGTGTTTAGATGTGATTAGCCTCGAGAAGCCTCAGCGGAAATGGGCCTCATCTCGCCTGGAGGGCAAAACCTCCTGGATTTTCTCGAGTTGCGGCAGGTGCTCTCGACTTACGACCGGGACCTCAGGGACACGCTCTGGTGGCCTCAGGAAAGGCCAGTCCCCATGCGAGTTCCTCGGGGGCCTCTCGGGATTCCTCTCCCGTCGATGCCGGGACCTAAGACCTTGTGTGGAGTCGGGGCCGGAACCTGAGGATTCCTCTCCAGTGCTGACATGGATCTTGGGGTACTTCTGGAGTCTCCCCAGGGGAGTCAGTCGTCGTGTCGAATGCGGGCATGCACTTACGCTTTCCTCCAGAGCGGTAGCAGCAGTGTCACGCAGTCCGCCGCGTGCATCAAAGGATCTATGGTTTTCCCTCGAGTCTTTCCCACGAGGCTTTCCCACGAGGCTTTCCACAGGGCTGTCCCACGTGCACACGTGGTGGGAGTCGATCCTCGGCTTGAACGTCAAGGCAGAGCAGGGAAAACAGGTTCCTCTGGAATGGACTGACACATCTGGGGGACTCTTGGAATGGTGGCACGACCCTGGAGTTCCTCTCGCCTTTCCTGTGGAGAGCGCCTCCTCTTGAGATGCGACGGGAACGCCGGGAATTCTTTCCCTACGAAACAGGGAAAGGATCCCTCATCTCGAGCTAGGAGGCGGAAACGGGGCTCCCCTGGATGTGTGCGGGACCCCACTTGCTTCCTCTCGAGTGGAGATGGGTATGTCGCGGAACTGCTTGAGTTGCAGCAAGGGTGTGAAGGACCCTTTGGAAGTTTCAGTGGTTAGATGTGATTAGCCTCGAGAAGCCTCAGCGGAAATGGGCCTCATCTCGCCTGGAAGGCAAAACCTCCTGGATTTTCTCGAGTTGCAGCAGGTGCTCTCGACTTACAATGGGGACCTCAGGGACCCGCTCTGGTGGCCTCAGGAAAAGCCATTCCCCATGCGAGTTCCTCGGGGGCCTCTCGGGATTCCTCTCCCGTCGATGTCGGGGCCTAAGACCTTGTGTGGAGTAGGGCCAGAACCTGAGGATTCCTCTCCAGTGCTGACATGGATCTTGGGGTACTTCTGGAGTCTCCCCAGGGGAGTCAGTCCACGTCTCGAATGCGGTCATGCACTTGCGCTATCCTCCAGAGCGGTAGCAGCAGTGTCAAGCAGTCCGCCGCGTTCATCAAAGGATCTATGGTTTTCCCTCGAGTCTTTCCCTCGAGGCTTTCCCACGAGGCTTTCCCACAGGGCTGTCCCACGTGCACACGTGGTGGGAGTCGATCCTCGGCTTGAACGTCAAGGCAGTGCCGGGAAAACAGGTTCCTCTGGAATGGACTGACACATCTGTGGGACTCTTGGAATGGTGGCATGACCCTGGAGTTCCTCTCGCCTTTCCTGTGGAGAGCGCCTCCTCTTGAGATGCGACGGGAACGCCGGGAATTCTTTCCCTACAAAACAGGGAAAGGATCCCTCATCTCGAGCTAGGAGGCGGAAACGGGGCTCCCCTGGATGTGTGCGGGACACCACGTGCTTCCTCTCGAGTGGAGACGGGTATGTCGGGGAACTTCTTGAGTTGCAGCAAAGGTGTGAAGGACCCTTTGGAAGTTCCAGTGGTTAGAAGTGTTTCGCCTCGAGAAGCCTCAGCGGAAATGGGCCTCATCTCGCCTGGAGGGCAAAACCTCCTGGATTTTCTCGAGTTGCAGCAGGTGCTCTCGACTTACGATGGGGACCTCAGGGACCCGCTCTGGTGGCCTCAGGAAAGGACAGTCCCCATGCGAGTTCCTCGGGGGCCTCTCGGGATTCCTCTGCCGTCGATGTCGGGGCCTAAGACCTTGTGTGGAGTAGGGCCAGAACCTGAGGATTCCTCTCCTGTGCTGACATGGATCTTGGGGTACTTCTGGAGTCTCCCCAGGGGAGTCAGTCCTCGTCTGGAATGCGGGCATGCACTTGCGCTATCCTTCAGAGCGGTAGCAGCAGTGTCACGCAGTCCACCGCGTGCATCAAAGGATCTATGGTTTTCCCTCGAGTCTTTCCCACGAGGCTTTCCCACGAGTCCTTCCCACAGAGCTGTCCCACGTGCACACGTGGTGGGAGTCGATCCTCGGCTTGAACGTCAAGGCAGTGCAGGGAAAACAGGTTCCTCTGGAATGGACTGACATATCTGGGGGACACTTTGGATGGTGGCACGACGCTGGAGTCCTCTCGCCTTTCCTGCGGAGAGCGCCTCCTCTTGAGATGCGACGGGAACGCCGGGAATTCTTTCCCTACGAAACAGGGAAAGGATCCCTCATCTCGAGCTAGGAGGCGGAAACGGGGCTCCCCTGGATGTGTGCGGGAACCTCGTGCTTCCTCTCGAGTGGAGACGGGTATGTCGGGGAACTTCTTGAGGTGCAGCAAGGGTGTGAAGGACCCTTTGGAAGTTCCAGTGTTTAGATGTGATTAGCCTCGAGAAGCCTCAGCGGAAATGGGCCTCATCTCGCCTGGAGGGCAAAACCTCCTGGATTTTCTCGAGTTGCGGCAGGTGCTCTCGACTTACGACCGGGACCTCAGGGACACGCTCTGGTGGCCTCAGGAAAGGCCAGTCCCCATGCGAGTTCCTCGGGGGCCTCTCGGGATTCCTCTCCCGTCGATGCCGGGACCTAAGACCTTGTGTGGAGTCGGGGCCGGAACCTGAGGATTCCTCTCCAGTGCTGACATGGATCTTAGGGTACTTCTGGAGTCTCCCCAGGGGAGTCAGTCATCGTGTCGAATGCGGGCATGCACTTGCGCTTTCCTCCAGAGCGGTAGCAGCAGTGTCACGCAGTCCGCCGCGTGGATCAAAGGATCTATGGTTTTCCCTCGAGTCTTTCCCACGAGGCTTTCCCACGAGGCTTTCCACAGGGCTGTCCCACGTGCACACGTGGTGGGAGTCGATCCTCGGCTTGAACGTCAAGGCAGAGCAGGGAAAACAGGTTCCTCTGGAATGGACTGACACATCTTGGGGACTCTTGGAATGGTGGCACGACCCTGGAGTTCCTCTCGCCTTTCCTGTGGAGAGCGCCTCCTCTTGAGATGCGACAGGAACGCCGGGAATTCTTTCCCTACGAAACAGGGAAAGGATCCCTCATCTCGAGCTAGGAGGCGGAAACGGGGCTCCCCTGGATGTGTGCGGGACCCCACTTGCTTCCTCTCGAGTGGAGATGGGTATGTCGCGGAACTGCTTGAGTTGCAGCAAGGGTGTGAAGGACCCTTTGGAAGTTTCAGTGGTTAGATGTGATTGGCCTCGAGAAGCCTCAGCGGAAATGGGCCTCATCTCGCCTGGAGGGCAAAACCTCCTGGATTTTCTCGAGTTGCAGCAGGTGCTCTCGACTTACAATGGGGACCTCAGGGACCCGCTCTGGTGGCCTCAGGAAAAGCCATTCCCCATGCGAGTTCCTCGGGGGCCTCTCGGGATTCCTCTCCCGTCGATGTCGGGGCCTAAGACCTTGTGTGGAGTAGGGCCAGAACCTGAGGATTCCTCTCCAGTGCTGACATGGATCTTGGGGTACTTCTGGAGTCTCCCCAGGGGAGTCAGTCCACGTCTCGAATGCGGTCATGCACTTGCGCTATCCTCCAGAGCGGTAGCAGCAGTGTCAAGCAGTCCGCCGCGATCATCAAAGGATCTATGGTTTTCCCTCGAGTCTTTCCCTCGAGGCTTTCCCACGAGGCTTTCCCACAGGGCTGTCCCACGTGCACACGTGGTGGGAGTCGATCCTCGGCTTGAACGTCAAGGCAGTGCCGGGAAAACAGGTTCCTCTGGAATGGACTGACACATCTGTGGGACTCTTGGAATGGTGGCATGACCCTGGAGTTCCTCTCGCCTTTCCTGTGGAGAGCGCCTCCTCTTGAGATGCGACGGGAACGCCGGGAATTCTTTCCCTACAAAACAGGGAAAGGATCCCTCATCTCGAGCTAGGAGGCGGAAACGGGGCTCCCCTGGATGTGTGCGGGACACCACGTGCTTCCTCTCGAGTGGAGACGGGTATGTCAGGGAACTTCTTGAGTTGCAGCAAAGGTGTGAAGGACCCTTTGGAAGTTCCAGTGGTTAGAAGTGTTTCGCCTCGAGAAGCCTCAGCGGAAATGGGCCTCATCTCGCCTGGAGGGCAAAACCTCCTGGATTTTCTCGAGTTGCAGCAGGTGCTCTCGACTTACGATGGGGACCTCAGGGACCCGCTCTGGTGGCCTCAGGAAAGGCCATTCCCCATGCGAGTTCCTCGGGGCCCTCTCGGGATTCCTCTGCCGTCGATGTCGGGGCCTAAGACCTTGTGTGGAGTAGGGCCAGAACCTGAGGATTCCTCTCCTGTGCTGACATGGATCTTGGGGTACTTCTGGAGTCTCCCCAGGGGAGTCAGTCCTCGTCTGGAATGCGGGCATGCACTTGCGCTATCCTTCAGAGCGGTAGCAGCAGTGTCACGCAGTCCGCCGCGTGCATCAAAGGATCTATGGTTTTCCCTCGAGTCTTTCCCACGAGGCTTTCCCACGAGTCCTTCCCACAGGGCTGTCCCACGTGCACACGTGGTGGGAGTCGATCCTCGGCTTGAACGTCAAGGCAGTGCAGGGAAAACAGTTTCCTCTGGAATGGACTGACATATCTGGGGGACACTTTGGATGGTGGCACGACGCTGGAGTCCTCTCGCCTTTCCTGCGGAGAGCGCCTCCTCTTGAGATCCGACGGGAACGCCGGGAATTCTTTCCCTACGAAACAGGGAAAGGATCCCTCATCTCGAGCTAGGAGGCGGAAACGGGGCTCCCCTGGATGTGTGCGGGAACCTCGTGCTTCCTCTCGAGTGGAGACGGGTATGTCGGGGAACTTCTTGAGGTGCAGCAAGGGTGTGAAGGACCCTTTGGAAGTTCCAGTGTTTAGATGTGATTAGCCTCGAGAAGCCTCAGCGGAAATGGGCCTCATCTCGCCTGGAGGGCAAAACCTCCTGGATTTTCTCGAGTTGCGGCAGGTGCTCTCGACTTACGACCGGGACCTCAGGGACACGCTCTGGTGGCCTCAGGAAAGGCCAGTCCCCATGCGAGTTCCTCGGGGGCCTCTCGGGATTCCTCTCCCGTCGATGCCGGGGCCTAAGACCTTGTGTGGAGTCGGGGCCGGAACCTGAGGTTTCCTCTCCAGTGCTGACATGGATCTTGGGGTACTTCTGGAGTCTCCCCAGGGGAGTCAGTCGTCGTGTCGAATGCGGGCATGCACTTGCGCTTTCCTCCAGAGCGGTAGCAGCAGTGTCACGCAGTCCGCCGCGTGCATCAAAGGATCTATGGATTTCCCTCGAGTCTTTCCCACGAGGCTTTCCCACGAGGCTTTCCACAGGGCTGTCCCACGTGCACACGTGGTGGGAGTCGATCCTCGGCTTGAACGTCAAGGCAGAGCAGGGAAAACAGGTTCCTCTGGAATGGACTGACACATCTGGGGGACTCTTGGAATGGTGGCACGACCCTGGAGTTCCTCTCGCCTTTCCTGTGGAGAGCGCCTCCTCTTGAGATGCGACGGGAACGCCGGGAATTCTTTCCCTACGAAACAGGGAAAGGATCCCTCATCTCGAGCTAGGAGGCGGAAACGGGGCTCCCCTGGATGTGTGCGGGACCCCACTTGCTTCCTCTCGAGTGGAGATGGGTATGTCGCGGAACTGCTTGAGTTGCAGCAAGGGTGTGAAGGACCCTTTGGAAGTTTCAGTGGTTAGATGTGATTAGCCTCGAGAAGCCTCAGCGGAAATGGGCCTCATCTCGCCTGGAGGGCAAAACCTCCTGGATTTTCTCGAGTTGCAGCAGGTGCTCTCGACTTACAATGGGGACCTCAGGGACCCGCTCTGGTGGCCTCAGGAAAAGCCATTCCCCATGCGAGTTCCTCGGGGGCCTCTCGGGATTCCTCTCCCGTCGATGTCGGGGCCTAAGACCTTGTGTGGAGTAGGGCCAGAACCTGAGGATTCCTCTCCAGTGCTGACATGGATCTTGGGGTACTTCTGGAGTCTCCCCAGGGGAGTCAGTCCACGTCTCGAATGCGGTCATGCACTTGCACCATCCTCCAGAGCGGTAGCAGCAGTGTCAAGCAGTCCGCCGCGTTCATCAAAGGATCTATGGTTTTCCCTCGAGTCTTTCCCTCGAGGCTTTCCCACGAGGCTTTCCCACAGGGCTGTCCCACGTGCACACGTGGTGGGAGTCGATCCTCGGCTTGAACGTCAAGGCAGTGCCGGGAAAACAGGTTCCTCTGGAATGGACTGACACATCTGGGGGACTCTTGGAATGGTGGCATGACCCTGGAGTTCCTCTCGCCTTTCCTGTGGAGAGCGCCTCCTCTTGAGATGCGACGGGAACGCCGGGAATTCTTTCCCTACAAAACAGGGAAAGGATCCCTCATCTCGAGCTAGGAGGCGGAAACGGGGATCCCCTGGATGTGTGCGGGACACAACGTGCTTCCTCTCGAGTGGAGACGGGTATGTCGGGGAACTTCTTGAGTTGCAGCAAAGGTGTGAAGGACCCTTTGGAAGTTCCAGTGGTTAGAAGTGTTTCGCCTCGAGAAGCCTCAGCGGAAATGGGCCTCATCTCGCCTGGAGGGCAAAACCTCCTGGATTTTCTCGAGTTGCAGCAGGTGCTCTCGACTTACGATGGGGACCTCAGGGACCCGCTCTGGTGGCCTCAGGAAAGGCCAGTCCCCATGCGAGTTCCTCGGGTCCTCTCGGGATTCCTCTCCCGTCGATGCTGGGGCCTAAGACCTTGTGTGGAGTCGGGGCCGGAACCTGAGGATTCCTCTCCAGTGCTGACATGGATCTTGCCGTACTTCTGGAGTCTCCCCAGGGGAGTCAGCCTTCGTCTCCAATGCGGGCATGCACTTGCGCTTTCCTCCAGAGCGGTAGCAGCAGTGTCACGCAGTCCGCCGCGTGGATCAAAGGATCTATGGTTTTCCCTCGAGTCTTTCCCACGAGGCTTTCCCACGAGGCTTTCCCACATGGCTGTCCCACGTGCACACGTGGTGGGAGTCGATCCTCGTCTTGAATGTCAAGGCGGTGCAGGGAAAATAGGTTCCTCTGGAATGGACTGACACATCTGGGGTCTCTTGAAATGGTGGCACGACCCTGGAGTTCCTCTCACCTTTCCTGTGGAGAGCGCCTCCTCTTGAGATGCGACGGGAACGCCGGGAATTCTTTCCCTACGAAACAGGGAAAGGATCCCTCATCTCGAGCTAGGAGGCGGAAACCGGGCTCCCCTCGATGTTTGCGGGACCCCACGTGCTTCCTCTCGAGTGGAGACGGGTATGTCGGGGAACTTCTTGAGTTGCAGCAAGGGTGTGAAGGACCCTTTGGAAGTTCCAGTGGTTAGACGTGATTAGCCTCGAGAAGCCTCAGCGGAAATGGGCCTCATCTCGCTTGGAGGGCAAAACCTCCTGGATTTTCTCGAGTTGCGGCATGTGCTCTCGACTTACGACGGGAACCTCGGGGACCCGCTCTGGTGGCCACAGGAAAGGCCAGTCCCCATGCGAGTTCCTCGGGGGCCTCTCGGGATTCCTCTCCCGTCGATGTCGGGGCCTAAGACCTTGTGTGGAGTAGGGCCAGAACCTGAGGATTCCTGTCCAGTGCTGACATGGATCTTGGGGTACTTCTGGAGTCTCCCCAGGGGAGTCAGTCCACGTCTCGAATGCGGTCATGCACTTGCGCTATCCTCCAGAGCGGTAGCAGCAGTGTCAAGCAGTCCCCCGCGTTCATCAAAGGATCTATGGTTTTCCCTCGAGTCTTTCCCTCGAGGCTTTCCCACGAGGCTTTCCCACAGGGCTGTCCCACGTGCACACGTGGTGGGAGTCGATCCTCGGCTTGAACGTCAAGGCAGTGCCGGGAAAACAGGTTCCTCTGGAATGGACTGACACATCTGGGGGACTCTTGGAATGGTGGCATGACCCTGGAGTTCCTCTCGCCTTTCCTGTGGAGAGCGCCTCCTCTTGAGATGCGACGGGAACGCCGGGAATTCTTTCCCTACAAAACAGGGAAAGGATCCCTCATCTCGAGCTAGGAGGCGGAAACGGGGATCCCCTGGATGTGTGCGGGACACCACGTGCTTCCTCTCGAGTGGAGACGGGTATGTCGGGGAACTTCTTGAGTTGCAGCAAAGGTGTGAAGGACCCTTTGGAAGTTCCAGTGGTTAGAAGTGTTTCGCCTCGAGAAGCCTCATCGGAAATGGGCCTCATCTCGCCTGGAGGGCAAAAACTCCTGGATTTTCTCGAGTTGCGGCAGGTGCTGTCGATTTACGACCGGGACCTCAGGGACACGCTCTGGCGGCCTCAGGAAAGGCCAGTCCCCATGCGAGTTCCTCGGGGGCCTCTCGGGATTCCTCTCCCGTCGATGCCGGGGCCTAAGACCTTGTGTGGAGTCGGGGCCGGAACCTGAGGATTCCTCTCCAGTGCTGACATGGATCTTGGGGTACTTCTGGAGTCTCCCCAGGGGAGTCAGTCGTCGTGTCGAATGCGGGCATGCACTTTCGCTTTCCTCCAGAGCGGTAGCAGCAGTGTCACGCAGTCCGCCGCGTGGATCAAAGGATCTATGGTTTTCCCTCGAGTCTTTCCCACGAGGCTTTCCCACGAGGCTTTCCACAGGGCTGTCCCACGTGCACACGTGGTGGGAGTCGATCCTCGGCTTGAACGTCAAGGCAGAGCAGGGAAAACAGGTTCCTCTGGAATGGACTGACACATCTGGGGGACTCTTGGAATGGTGGCACGACCCTGGAGTTCCTCTCGCCTTTCCTGTGGAGAGCGCCTCCTCTTGAGATGCGACGGGAACGCCGGGAATTCTTTCCCTACGAAACAGGGAAAGGATCCCTCATCTCGAGCTAGGAGGCGGAAACGGGGCTCCCCTGGTTGTGTGCGGGACCCCACTTGCTTCCTCTCGAGTGGAGATGGGTATGTCGCGGAACTGCTTGAGTTGCAGCAAGGGTGTGAAGGACCCTTTGGAAGTTTCAGTGGTTAGATGTGATTAGCCTCGAGAAGCCTCAGCGGAAATGGGCCTCATCTCGCCTGGAGGGCAAAACCTCCTGGATTTTCTCGAGTTGCAGCAGGTGCTCTCGACTTACAATGGGGACCTCAGGGACCCGCTCTGGTGGCCTCAGGAAAAGCCATTCCCCATGCGAGTTCCTCGGGGGCCTCTCGGGATTCCTCTCCCGTCGATGTCGGGGCCTAAGACCTTGTGTGGAGTAGGGCCAGAACCTGAGGATTCCTCTCCAGTGCTGACATGGATCTTGGGGTACTTCTGGAGTCTCCCCAGGGGAGTCAGTCCACGTCTCGAATGCGGTCATGCACTTGCGCTATCCTCCAGAGCGGTAGCAGCAGTGTCAAGCAGTCCGCCGCGTTCATCAAAGGATCTATGGTTTTCCCTCGAGTCTTTCCCTCGAGGCTTTCCCACGAGGCTTTCCCACAGGGCTGTCAGACGTGCACACGTGGTGGGAGTCGATCCTCGGCTTGAACGTCAAGGCAGTGCCGGGAAAACAGGTTCCTCTGGAATGGACTGACACATCTGGGGGATTCTTGGAATGGTGGCATGACCCTGGAGTTCCTCTCGCCTTTCCTGTGGGGAGCGCCTCCTATTGAGATGCGACGGGAACGCCGGGAATTCTTTTCCTACAAAACAGGGAAAGGATCCCTCATCTCGAGCTAGGAGGCGGAAACGGGGCTCCCCTGGATGTGTGCGGGACACCACGTGCTTCCTCTCGAGTGGAGACGGGTATGTCGGGGAACTTCTTGAGTTGCAGCAAAGGTGTGAAGGACCCTTTGGAAGTTCCAGTGGTTAGAAGTGTTTCGCCTCGAGAAGCCTCAGCGGAAATGGGCCTCATCTCGCCTGGAGGGCAAAACCTCCTGGATTTTCTCGAGTTGCAGCAGGTGCTCTCGACTTACGATGGGGACCTCAGGGACCCGCTCTGGTGGCCTCAGGAAAGGCCATTCCCCATGCGAGTTCCTCGGGGGCATCTCGGGATTCCTCTGCCGTCGATGTCGGGGCCTAAGACCTTGTGTGGAGTAGGGCCAGAACCTGAGGATTCCTCTCCTGTGCTGACATGGATCTTGGGGTACTTCTGGAGTCTCCCCAGGGGAGTCAGTCCTCGTCTGGAATGCGGGCATGCACTTGCTCTATCCTTCAAGCGGTAGCAGCAGTGTCACGCAGTCCGCCGCGTGCATCAAAGGATCTATGGTTTTCCCTCGAGTCTTTCCCACGAGGCTTTCCCACGAGTCCTTCCCACAGGGCTGTCCCACGTGCACACGTGGTGGGAGTCGATCCTCGGCTTGAACGTCAAGGCAGTGCAGGGAAAACAGGTTCCTCTGGAATGGACTGACATATCTGGGGGACACTTTGGATGATGTCACGACGCTGGAGTCCTCTCGCCTTTCCTGCGGAGAGCGCCTCCTCTTGAGATCCGACGGGAACGCCGGGAATTCTTTCCCTACGAAACAGGGAAAGGATCCCTCATCTCGAGCTAGGAGGCGGAAACGGGGCTCCCCTGGATGTGTGCGGGAACATCGTGCTTCCTCTCGAGTGGAGACGGGGATGTCGGGGAACTTCTTGAGTTGCAGCAAGGGTGTGAAGGACCCTTTGGAAGTTCCAGTGTTTAGATGTGATTAGCCTCGAGAAGCCTCAGCGGAAATGGGCCTCATCTCGCCTGGAGGGCAAAACCTCCTGGATTTTCTCGAGTTGCGGCAGGTGCTCTCGACTTACGACCGGGACCTCAGGGACACGCTCTGGTGGCCTCAGGAAAGGCCAGTCCCCATGCGAGTTCCTCGGGGGCCTCTCGGGATTCCTCTCCCGACGATGCCGGGGCCTGAGACCTTGTGTGGAGTCGGGGCCGGAACCTGAGGATTCCTCTCCAGTGCTGACATGGATCTTGGGGTACTTCTGGAGTCTCCCCAGGGGAGTCAGTCGTCGTGTCGAATGCGGGCATGCACTTGCGCTTTCCTCCAGAGCGGTAGCAGCAGTGTCACGCAGTCCGCCGCGTGGATCAAAGGATCTATGGTTTTCCCTCGAGTCTTTCCCACGAGGCTTTCCCACGAGGCTTTCCACAGGGCTGTCCCACGTGCACACGTGGTGGGAGTCGATCCTCGGCTTGAACGTCAAGGCAGAGCAGGGAAAACAGGTTCCTCTGGAATGGACTGACACATCTGGGGGACTCTTGGAATGGTGGCACGACCCTGGAGTTCCTCTCGCCTTTCCTGTGGAGAGCGCCTCCTCTTGAGATGCGACGGGAACGCCGGGAATTCTTTCCCTACGAAACAGGGAAAGGATCCTTCATCTCGAGCTAGGAGGCGGAAACGGGGCTCCCCTGGATGTGTGCGGGACCCCACGTGCTTCCTCTCGAGTGGAGACGGGTATGTCGGGGAACTTCTTGAGTTGCAGCAAGGGTGTGAAGGACCCTTTGGAAGTTCCAGAAGTTAGACGTGATTAGCCTCGAGAAGCCTCAGTGGAAATGGGCCTCATCTCGCCTGCAGGGCAAAACCTCCTGGATTTTCTCGAGTTGCGGCAGGTGCTCTCGTCTTACGACGGGGACGTCAGGGACCCGCTCTGGTGGCCTCAGGAAAGGCCAGTCCCAATGCGAGTTCCACGGGGGTCTCTGGGGATTCCTCTCCCGTCGTTGCTGGGGCCTAAGACCTTGTGTGGAGTCGGGGCCGGAACCTGAGGATTCCTCTCCAGTGCTGACATGGATCTTGGGGTACTTCTGGAGTCTCCCCAGGGGAGTCAGTCCTTGTCTCGAATGCGGGCATGCACTTGCGTTTTCCTCCAGAGCGGTAGCAGCAGTGTCACGCAGTCCGCCGCGTGGATCAAAGGATCTATGGTTTTCCCTCGAGTCTTTCCCACGAGGCTTTCCCACGAGGCTTTCCCACAGGGCTGTCCCACGTGCACACTTGGTGGGAGTGGATCCTCGGCTTGAACGTCAAGGCAGTGCAGGGAAAACAGGTTCCTCTGGAATGGACTGACACATCTGGGGGACTCTTGGAATGGTGGCACGACCCTGGAGTTCCTCTTGCTTTTCCTGTGGAGAGCGCCTCCTCTTGAGATGCGACGGGAACGCCGGGAATTCTTTCCCTAGGAAACAGGGAAAGGATCCCTCATCTCGAGCTAAGAGGCGGAAACGGGGCTCACCTGGATGTGTGCGGGAACCCACGTGCTTCCTCTCGAGTGGAGACGGGTATGTCGGGGAACTTCTTGAGTTGCAGCAAGGGTGTGAAGGACCCTTTGGAAGTTCCAGTGGTTAGACGTGATTAGCCTCGAGAAGCCTCAGCGGAAATGGGCCTCATCTCGCCTGGAGGGCAAAACCTCCTGGATTTTCTCGAATTGCAGCAGGTGCTCTCGACTTACGACGGGGACCTCAGGGACCCGCTCTGGTGGCCTCAGGAAAGGCCAGTCCCCATGCGAGTTCCTCGGGGGCCTCTCGGGATTCCTCTCCCGTCGATGCCGGGGCCTAAGACCTTGTGTGGAGTCGGGGACGGAACCTGAGGATTCCTCTCCAGTGCTGACGTGGATCTTGGGGTACTTCTGGAGTCTCCCCAGGGGAGTCAGTCCTCGTCTCGAATGCGGACATGCACTTGCGCTTTCCTCCTGAGCGGTAGCAGCAGTGTCACGCAGTCCGCCGCGTGGATCAAAGGATCTATGGTTTTCACTCGAGTCTTTCCCACGAGACTTTCCCACGAGGCTTTCCCACAGGGCTGTCCCACGTGCACACGTGGTGGGAGTCGATCCTCGGCTTGAACGTCAAGGCAGTGGAGGGAAAACAGGTTCCTCTGGAATGGACTGACACATCTGGGGGTCTCTTGGAATGGTGCCACAACCCTGGAGTTCCTCTCGCCTTTCCTGTGGAGAGCGCCACCTCTTGAGATGCGACGGGAACGCCGGGAATTCTTTCCCTACGAAACAGGGAAAGGATCCTCATCTCGAGCTAGGAGGCGGAAACGGGGCTCCCCTGGATGTGTGCGGGACCCCACGTCCTTCCTCTGGAGTGGAGACGGGTATGTCGCGGAACTGCTTCAGTTGCAGCAAGGGTGTGAAGGACCCTTTGGAAGTTCCAGTGGTTAGACGTGATTAGCCTCGAGAAGCCTCAGCGGAAATGGGCCTCATCTCGCCTGGAGGGCAAAACCTCCTGGATTTTCTCGAGTTGCGGCAGGTGCTCTCGACTTACGACGGGGACCTCGGGGACCCGCTCTGGTGGCCTCAGGAAAGCCCAGTCCCCATGCGAGTTCCTCGGGGGCCTCTCGGGATTCCTCTCCCGTCGATGCCGGGGCCTAAGACCTTGTGTGGAGTCGGGCCCGAACCTGAGGATTCCTCTCCAGTGCTGACATGGATCTTGGGGTACTTCTGGAGTCTCCCCAGGGGAGTCAGTCCTCGTCTCGAATGCGGGCATGCACTTGCGCTTTCCTCCAGAGCGGTAGCAGCAGTGTCACGCAGTCCGCCGCGAGGATCAAAGGATCTATGTTTTTCCCTCGAGTCTTTCCCACGAGGCTTTCCCACGAGGCTTTCCCACAGGGCTGTCCCACGTGCACACGTGGTGGGAGTCGATCCTCGGCTTGAACGTCAAGGCAGTGCAGGGAAAACAGGCTCCTCTGTAATGGACTGACACATCTGGGCGTCTCTTGGAATGGTGGCACGACCCTGGAGTTCCTCTCGCCTTTCCTGTGGAGAGCGCCTCCTCTTGAGATGCGACGGGAACGCCGGGAATTCTTTCCCTACGAAACAGGGAAAGGATCCCTCATCTCGAGCTAGGAGGCGGAAACGGGGCTCCCCTGGATGTGTTCGGGACCCCACGTGCTTCCTCTCGAGTGGAGACGGGTATTTCGGGGAACTTCTTGAGTTGCAGCAAGGGTGTGAAGGACCCTTTGGAAGTTCCAGTGGTTAGAAGTGATTAGCCTCGAGAAGCCTCAGCGGAAATGGGCCTCATCTCGCCTGGAGAGCAAAACCTCCTGGATTTTCTCGAGTTGCGGCAGGTGCTCTCGACTTACGACGGGGAACTCAGAGACCCGCTCTGGTGGCCTCAGGAAAGGCCAGTCCCCATGCGAGTTCCTCGGGTCCTCTCGGGATTCCTCTCCCGTCGATGCTGGGGCCTAAGCCCTTGTGTGGAGTAGGGGCCGGAACCTGAGGATTCCTCTCCAGTGCTGACATGGATCTTGGGGTACTTCTGGAGTCTCCCCAGGGGAGTCAGTCCTCGTCTCGAATGCGGGCATGCACTTGCGCTTTCCTCCAGAGCGGTAGCAGCAGTGTCACGCAGTCCGCCGCGTGGATCAAAGGATCTATGGTTTTCCCTCGAGTCTTTCCCACGAGGCTTTCCCACGAGGCTTTCAAACAGGGCTGTCCCACGTGCACACGTGGTGGGAGTCGATCCTCGGCTTGAACGTCAAGGCAGTGCAGGGAAAACAGGTTCCTCTGGAATGGACTGACACATCTGGGTGTCTCTTGGAATGGTGCCACGACCCTGGAGTTCCTCTCGCCTTTCCTGTGGAGAGCGCCACCTCTTGAGATGCGACGGGAACGCCGGGAATTCTTTCCCTACGAGACAGGGAAAGGATCCCTCATCTCGAGCTAGGAGGCGGAAACGGGGCTCCCCTGGATGTGTGCAGGACCCCACGTGCTTCCTCTCGAGTGGAGACGGGTATGTCGCGGAACTGCTTGAGTTGCAGCAAGGGTGTGAAGGACCCTTTGGAAGTTCCAGTGGTTAGATGTGATTAGCCTCGAGAAGCCTCAGCGGAAATGGACCTCATCTCGCCTGGAGGGCAAAACCTCCTGGATTTTCTCGAGTTGCGGCAGGTGCTCTCGACTTACGACGGGGACCTCAGGGACCCGCTCTGGTGGCCTCAGGAAATGCCAGTCCCCATGCGAATTCCTCGGGGGCCTCTCGGGATTCCTCTCCCGTCGATGCCGGGGCCTAAGACCTTGTGTGGAGTCGGGGCCGGAACCTGAGGATTCCTCTCCAGTGCTGACATGGATCCTGGGGTACTTTTGGAGTCTCCCCAGGGGAGTCAGTCCTCGTCTCGAATGCGGGCATGCACTTGCGCTTTCCTCCAGAGCGGTAGCAGCAGTGTCACGCAGTCCGCCGCGTGGATCAAAGGATCTATGGTTTTCCCTCGAGTCTTTCCCACGAGGCTTTCCCACGAGGCTTTCCCACAGGGCTGTCCCACGTGCACACGTGGTGGGAGTGGATCCTCGGCTTGAACGTCAAGGCAGTGCAGGGAAAACAGGTTCCTCTGGAATGGACTGACACATCTGGGGGACTCTTGGAATGGTGGCACGACCCTGGAGTTCCTCTCGCCTTTCCTGTGGAGAGCGCCTCCTCTTGAGATGCGACGGGAACGCCGGGAATTCTTTCCCTACGAAACAGGGAAAGGATCCCTCATCTCGAGCTAGGAGGCCGAAACGGGGATCCCCTGGATGTGTGCGGGACCCCACCTGCTTCCTCTCGAGTGGAGACGGGTATGTCGGGGAACTTCTTGAGTTGCAGCAAGGGTGTGAAGGACCCTTTGGAAGTTCCAGTGGTTAGACGTGATTAGCCTCGAGAAGCCTCAGCGGAAATGGGCCTCATCTCGCCTGGAGGGCAAAACCTCCTGGATTTTCTCGAGTTGCTGCAGGTGCTCTCGACTTACGACGGGGACGTCAGGGACCCGCTCTGGTGGCCTCAGGAAAGGCCAGTCCCCATGCGAGTTCCTCGGGGGCCTCTCTGGATTCCTCTCCCGTCGATGCCGGGGCCTAAGACCTTGTGTGGAGTCGGGGCCCGAACCTGAGGATTCCTCTCCAGTGCTCACATGGATCTTGGGGTACTTCTGGAGTCTCCCCAGGGGAGTCAGTCCTCGTCTCAAATGCGGGCATGCACTTGCGCTTTCCTCCAGAGCGGTAGCAGCAGTGTCATGCAGTCCGCCGCGTGGATCAAAGGATCTATGGTTTTCCCTCGAGTCTTTCCAGCGAGGCTTTCCCACGAGGCTTTCCCACAGGGCTGTCCCACGTGCACACGTTGTGGGAGTCGATCCTCGGCTTGAACGTCAAGGCAGTGCAGGGAAAACAGGATCCTCTGGAATGGACTGACACATCTGGGGGACTCTTGCAATGGTGGCACGACCCTGGAGTTCCTCTCGCCTTTCCTGTGGAGAGCGCCTCCTCTTGAGATGCGACGGGAACTCCGGGAATTCTTTCCCTACGAAAAAGGGAAAGGATCCCTCATCTCGAGCTAGGAGGCGGAAACGGGGCTCCCCTGGATGTGTGCGGGACCCCACGTGCTTCCTCTCGAGTGGAGACGGGTATGTCGGGGAAATTCTTGAGTTGCAGCAAGGGTGTGAAGGACCCTTTGGAAGTTCCAGTGGTTAGACGTGATTAGCCTCGAGAAGCCTCAGCGGAAATGGGCCTCATCTCGCCTGGAGGGCAAAACCTCCTGGATTTTCTCGAGTTGCGGAAGGTGCTCTCGACCTACGACGGGGACGTCAGGGACCCGCTCTGGTGGCCTCAGGAAAGGCCAGTCCCCATGCGAGTTCCTCGGGGGCCTCTCGGGATTCCTCTCCCGTCGATGCCGGGGCCTAAGACCTTGTGTGGAGTCGGGGCCGGAACCTGAGGATTCCTGTCCAGTGCTGACATGGATCTTGGGGTACTTCTGGAGTCTCCCCAGGGGAGTCAGTCCTCGTCTCGAATGCGGGCATGCACTTGCGCTTTCCTCCAGAGCGGTAGCAGCAGTGTCACGCAGTCCGCCGCGTGGATCAAAGGATCTATGGTTTTCCCTCGAGTCTTTCCCACGAGGCTTTCCCATGAGGCTTTCCCACAGGGCTGTCCCACGTGCACACGTGGTGGGAGTCGATCCTCGGCTTGAACGTCAAGGCAGTGCAGGGAAAACAGGTTCCTCTGGAATGGACTGACACATCTGGGGGACTCTTGGAATGGTGGCACGACGCTGGAGTTCCTCTCGCCTTTCCTGTGGAGAGCGCCTCCTCTTGAAATGCGACGGGAACGCCGGGAATTCTTTCCCTACGAAACAGGGAAAGGATCCCTCATCTCGAGCTAGGAGGCGGAATCGGGGCTCCCCTGGATGTGTGCGGGAACCCACGTGCTTCCTCTCAAGTGGAGACGGGTATGTCGGGGAACTTCTTGAGTTGCAGCAAGGGTGTGAAGGACCCTTTGGAAGTTCCAGTGGTTAGACGTGATTAGCCTCGAGAAGCCTCAGCGGAAATGGGCCTCATCTCGCCTGGAGGGCAAAACCTCCTGGATTTTCTCGAGTTGCGGCAGGTGCTCTCGACTTACGACGGGGACCTCAGGGACCCGCTCTGGTGGCCTCAGGAAAGGCCAGTCCCCATGCGAGTTCCTCGGGGGCCTCTCGGGATTCCTCTCCCGTCGATGCCGGGGCCTAAGACCTTGTGTGGAGTCGGGCCCGAACCTGAGGATTCCTCTCCAGTGCTGACATGGATCTTGGGGTACTTCTGGAGTCTCCCCAGGGGAGTCAGTCCTCGTCTTGAATGCGGGCATGCACTTGCGCTTTCCTCCAGAGCGGTAGCAGCAGTGTCAAGCAGTCCGCCGCGTGGATCAAAGGATCTATGGTTTTCCCTCGAGTCTTTCCCACGAGGCTTTCCCACGAGGCTTTCAAACAGGGCTGTCCCACGTGCACACGTGGTGGGAGTGGATCCTCGGCTTGAACGTCAAGCAGTGCAGGGAAAACAGGTTCCTCTGGAATGGACTGACACATCTGGGGGACTCTTGGAATGGTGGCACGACCCTGGAGTTCCTCTCGCCTTTCCTGTGGAGAGCGCCTCCTCTTGAGATGCGACGGGAACGCCGGGAATTCTTTCCCTACGAAACAGGGAAAGGATCCCTCATCTCGAGCTAGGAGGCGGAAACGGGGATCCCCTGGATGTGTGCGGGACCCCACCTGCTTCCTCTCGAGTGGAGACGGGTATGTCGGGGAACTTCTTGAGTTGCAGCAAGGGTGTGAAGGACCCTTTGGAAGTTCCAGTGGTTAGACGTGATTAGCCTCGAGAAGCCTCAGCGGAAATGGGCCTCATCTCGCCTGGAGGGCAAAACCTCCTGGATTTTCTCGAGTTGCGGAAGGTGCTCTCGACCTACGACGGGGACGTCAGGGACCCGCTCTGGTGGCCTCAGGAAAGGCCAGTCCCCATGCGAGTTCCTCGGGGGCCTCTCGGGATTCCTCTCCCGTCGATGCCGGGGCCTAAGACCTTGTGTGGAGTCGGGGCCGGAACCTGAGGATTCCTGTCCAGTGCTGACATGGATCTTGGGGTACTTCTGGAGTCTCCCCAGGGGAGTCAGTCCTCGTCTCGAATGCGGGCATGCACTTGCGCTTTCCTCCAGAGCGGTAGCAGCAGTGTCACGCAGTCCGCCGCGTGGATCAAAGGATCTATGGTTTTCCCTCGAGTCTTTCCCACGAGGCTTTCCATGAGGCTTTCCCAAAGGGCTGTCACAGGTGCACACGTGGTGGGAGTCGATCCTCGGCTTGAACGTCAAGGCAGTGCAGGGAAAACAGGTTCCTCTGGAATGGACTGACACATCTGGGGGACTCTTGGAATGGTGGCACGACGCTGGAGTTCCTCTCGCCTTTCCTGTGGAGAGCGCCTCCTCTTGAAATGCGACGGGAACGCCGGGAATTCTTTCCCTACGAAACAGGGAAAGGATCCCTCATCTCGAGCTAGGAGGCGGAATCGGGGCTCCCCTGGATGTGTGCGGGAACCCACGTGCTTCCTCTCGAGTGGAGACGGGTATGTCGGGGAACTTCTTGAGTTGCAGCAAGGGTTTGAAGGACCCTTTGGAAGTTCCAGTGGTTAGACGTGATTAGCCTCGAGAAGCCTCAGCGGAAATGGGCCTCATCTCGCCTGGAGGGCAAAACCTCCTGGATTTTCTCGAGTTGCGGCAGGTGCTCTCGACTTACGACGGGGACCTCAGGGACCCGCTCTGGTGGCCTCAGGAAAGGCCAGTCCCCATGCGAGTTCCTCGGGGGCCTCTCGGGATTCCTCTCCCGTCGATGCCGGGGCCTAAGACCTTGTGTGGAGTCGGGGCCGGAACCTGAGGATTCCTCTCCAGTGCTGACATGGATCTTGGGGTACTTCTGGAGTCTCCCCAGGGGAGTCAGTCCTCGTCTCGAATGCGGGCATGCACTTGCGCTTTCCTCCAGAGCGGTAGCAGCAGTGTCACGCAGTCCGCCGCGAGGATCAAAGGATCTATGTTTTTCCCTCGAGTCTTTCCCACGAGGCTTTCCCACGAGGCTTTCCCACAGGGCTGTCCCACGTGCACACGTGGTGGGAATCGATCCTCGGCTTGAACGTCAATGCAGTGCAGGGAAAACAGGCTCCTCTGTAATGGACTGACACATCTGGGCGTCTCTTGGAATGGTGGCACGACCCTGGAGTTCCTCTCGCCTTTCCTGTGGAGAGCGCCTCCTCTTGAGATGCGACGGGAACGCCGGGAATTCTTTCCCTACGAAACAGGGAAAGGATCCCTCATCTCGAGCTAGGAGGCGGAAACGGGGCTCCCCTGGATGTGTTCGGGACCCCACGTGCTTCCTCTCGAGTGGAGACGGGTATTTCGGGGAACTTCTTGAGTTGCAGCAAGGGTGTGAAGGACCCTTTGGAAGTTCCAGTGGTTAGAAGTGATTAGCCTCGAGAAGCCTCAGCGGAAATGGGCCTCATCTCGCCTGGAGAGCAAAACCTCCTGGATTTTCTCGAGTTGCGGCAGGTGCTCTCGACTTACGACGGGGAACTCAGAGACCCGCTCTGGTGGCCTCAGGAAAGGCCAGTCCCCATGCGAGTTCCTCGGGTCCTCTCGGGATTCCTCTCCCGTCGATGCTGGGGCCTAAGCCCTTGTGTGGAGTAGGGGCCGGAACCTGAGGATTCCTCTCCAGTGCTGACATGGATCTTGGGGTACTTCTGGAGTCTCCCCAGGGGAGTCAGTCCTCGTCTCGAATGCGGGCATGCACTTGCGCTTTCCTCCAGAGCGGTAGCAGCAGTGTCACGCAGTCCGCCGCGTGGATCAAAGGATCTATGGTTTTCCCTCGAGTCTTTCCCACGAGGCTTTCCCATGAGGCTTTCCCACAGGGCTGTCCCACGTGCACACGTGGTGGGAGTCGATCCTCGGCTTGAACGTCAAGGCAGTGCAGGGAAAACAGGTTCCTCTGGAATGGACTGACACATCTGGGGGACTCTTGGAATGGTGGCACGACGCTGGAGTTCCTCTCGCCTTTCCTGTGGAGAGCGCCTCCTCTTGAAATGCGACGGGATCGCCGGGAATTCTTTCCCCACGAAACAGGGAAAGGATCCCTCATCTCGAGCTAGGAGGCGGAAACGGGGCTCCCCTGGATGTTTGCGGGAACCCACGTGCTTCCTCTCGAGTGGAGACGGGTATGTCGGGGAACTTCTTGAGTTGCAGCAAGGGTGTGAAGGACCCTTTGGAAGTTCCAGTGGTTAGACGTGATTAGCCTCGAGAAGCCTCAGCGGAAATGGGCCTCATCTCGCCTGGAGGGCAAAACCTCCTGGATTTTCTCGAGTTGCGGCAGGTGCTCTCGACTTACGACGGGGACCTCAGGGACCCGCTCTGGTGGCCTCAGGAATGGCCAGTCCCCATGCGAGTTCCTCGGGGGCCTCTCGGGATTCCTCTCCCGTCGATGCCGGGGCCTAAGACCTTGTGTGGAGTCGGGCCCGAACCTGAGGATTCCTCTCCAGTGCTGACATGGATCTTGGGGTACTTCTGGAGTCTCCCCAGGGGAGTCAGTCCTCGTCTTGAATGCGGGCATGCACTTGCGCTTTCCTCCAGAGCGGTAGCAGCAGTGTCAAGCAGTCCGCCGCGTGGATCAAAGGATCTATGGTTTTCCCTCGAGTCTTTCCCACGAGGCTTTCCCACGAGGCTTTCAAACAGGGCTGTCCCACGTGCACACGTGGTGGGAGTCGATCCTCGGCTTGAACGTCAAGGCAGTGCAGGGAAAACAGGTTCCTCTGGAATGGACTGACACATCTGGGGGTCTCTTGGAATGGTGCCACGACCCTGGAGTTCCTCTCGCCTTTCCTGTGGAGAGCGCCACCTCTTGAGATGCGACGGGAACGCCGGGAATTCTTTCCCTACGAGACAGGGAAAGGATCCCTCATCTCGAGCTAGGAGGCGGAAACGGGGCTCCCCTGGATGTGTTGGGGACCCCACGTGCTTCCTCTCGAGTGGAGACGGGTATGTCGCGGAACTGCTTGAGTTGCAGCAAGGGTGTGAAGGACCCTTTGGAAGTTCCAGTGGTTAGATGTGATTAGCCTCGAGAAGCCTCAGCGGAAATGGACCTCATCTCGCCTGGAGGGCAAAACCTCCTGGATTTTCTCGAGTTGCGGCAGGTACTCTCGACTTACGACGGGGACCTCAGGGACCCGCTCTGGTGGCCTCAGGAAATGCCAGTCCCCATGCGAATTCCTCGGGGGCCTCTCGGGATTCCTCTCCCGTCGATGCCGGGGCCTAAGACCTTGTGTGGAGTCGGGGCCGGAACCTGAGGATTCCTCTCCAGTGCTGACATGGATCTTGGGGTACTTTTGGAGTCTCCCCAGGGGAGTCAGTCCTCGTCTCGAATGCGGGCATGCACTTGCGCTTTCCTCCAGAGCGGTAGCAGCAGTGTCACGCAGTCCGCCGCGTGGATCAAAGGATCTATGGTTTTCCCTCGAGTCTTTCCCACGAGGCTTTCCCACGAGGCTTTCCCACAGGGCTGTCCCACGTGCACACGTGGTGGGAGTGGATCCTCGGCTTGAACGTCAAGGCAGTGCAGGGAAAACAGGTTCCTCTGGAATGGACTGACACATCTGGGGGACTCTTGGAATGGTGGCACGACCCTGAAGTTCCTCTCGCCTTTCCTGTGGAGAGCGCCTCCTCTTGAGATGCGACGGGAACGCCGGGAATTCTTTCCCTACGAAACAGGGAAAGGATCCCTCATCTCGAGCTAGGAGGCGGAAACGGGGATCCCCTGGATGTGTGCGGGACCCCACCTGCTTCCTCTCGAGTGGAGACGGGTATGTCGGGGAACTTCTTGAGTTGCAGCAAGGGTGTGAAGGACCCTTTGGAAGTTCCAGTGGTTAGACGTGATTAGCCTCGAGAAGCCTCAGCGGAAATGGGCCTCATCTCGCCTGGAGGGCAAAACCTCCTGGATTTTCTCGAGTTGCGGCAGGTGCTCTCGACTTACGACGGGGACGTCAGGGACCCGCTCTGGTGGCCTCAGGAAAGGCCAGTCCCCATGCGAGTTCCTCGGGGGCCTCTCTGGATTCCTCTCCCGTCGATGCCGGGGCCTAAGACCTTGTGTGGAGTCGGGGCCCGAACCTGAGGATTCCTCTCCAGTGCTCACATGGATCTTGGGGTACTTCTGGAGTCTCCCCAGGGGAGTCAGTCCTCGTCTCAAATGCGGGCATGCACTTGCGCTTTCCTCCAGAGCGGTAGCAGCAGTGTCACGCAGTCCGCCGCGTGGATCAAAGGATCTATGGTTTTCCCTCGAGTCTTTCCAGCGAGGCTTTCCCACGAGGCTTTCCCACAGGGCTGTCCCACGTGCACACGTTGTGGGAGTCGATCCTCGGCTTGAACGTCAAGGCAGTGCAGGGAAAACAGGATCCGCTGGAATGGACTGACACATCTGGGGGACTCTTGCAATGGTGGCACGACCCTGGAGTTCCTCTCGCCTTTCCTGTGGAGAGCGCCTCCTCTTGAGATGCGACGGGAACTCCGGGAATTCTTTCCCTACGAAAAAGGGAAAGGATCCCTCATCTCGAGCTAGGAGGCGGAAACGGGGCTCCCCTGGATGTGTGCGGGACCCCACGTGCTTCCTCTCGAGTGGAGACGGGTATGTCGGGGAACTTCTTGAGTTGCAGCAAGGGTGTGAAGGACCCTTTGGAAGTTCCAGTGGTTAGACGTGATTAGCCTCGAGAAGCCTCAGCGGAAATGGGCCTCATCTCGCCTGGAGGGCAAAACCTCCTGGATTTTCTCGAGTTGCGGAAGGTGCTCTCGACCTACGACGGGGACGTCAGGGACCCGCTCTGGTGGCCTCAGGAAAGGCCAGTCCCCATGCGAGTTCCTCGGGGGCCTCTCGGGATTCCTCTCCCGTCGATGCCGGGGCCTAAGACCTTGTGTGGAGTCGGGGCCGGAACCTGAGGATTCCTGTCCAGTGCTGACATGGATCTTGGGGTACTTCTGGAGTCTCCCCAGGGGAGTCAGTCCTCGTCTCGAATGCGGGCATGCACTTGCGCTTTCCTCCAGAGCGGTAGCAGCAGTGTCACGCAGTCCGCCGCGTGGATCAAAGGATCTATGGTTTTCCCTCGAGTCTTTCCCACGAGGCTTTCCCATGAGGCTTTCCCACAGGGCTGTCCCACGTGCACACGTGGTGGGTGTCGATCCTCGGCTTGAACGTCAAGGCAGTGCAGGGAAAACAGGTTCCTCTGGAATGGACTGACACATCTGGGGGACTCTTGGAATGGTGGCACGACGCTGGAGTTCCTCTCGCCTTTCCTGTGGAGAGCGCCTCCTCTTGAAATGCGACGGGAACGCCGGGAATTCTTTCCCTACGAAACAGGGAAAGGATCCCTCATCTCGAGCTAGGAGGCGGAATCGGGGCTCCCCTGGATGTGTGCGGGAACCCACGTGCTTCCTCTCGAGTGGAGACGGGTATGTCGGGGAACTTCTTGAGTTGCAGCAAGGGTGTGAAGGACCCTTTGGAAGTTCCAGTGGTTAGACGTGATTAGCCTCGAGAAGCCTCAGCGGAAATGGGCCTCATCTCGCCTGGAGGGCAAAACCTCCTGGATTTTCTCGAGTTGCGGCAGGTGCTCTCGACTTACGACGGGGACCTCAGGGACCCGCTCTGGTGGCCTCAGGAAAGGCCAGTCCCCATGCGAGTTCCTCGGGGGCCTCTCGGGATTCCTCTCCCGTCGATGCCGGGGCCTAAGACCTTGT
This sequence comes from Ovis canadensis, assembly GCF_042477335.2. Taxonomy (NCBI): domain Eukaryota; kingdom Metazoa; phylum Chordata; class Mammalia; order Artiodactyla; family Bovidae; genus Ovis; species Ovis canadensis. The sequence goes on from NC_091262.1 coordinate 11,686,380, forward strand.
GTGGAGTCGGGCCCGAACCTGAGGATTCCTCTCCAGTGCTGACATGGATCTTGGGGTACTTCTGGAGTCTCCCCAGGGGAGTCAGTCCTCGTCTTGAATGCGGGCATGCACTTGCGCTTTCCTCCAGAGCGGTAGCAGCAGTGTCAAGCAGTCCGCCGCGTGGATCAAAGGATCTATGGTTTTCCCTCGAGTCTTTCCCACGAGGCTTTCCCACGAGGCTTTAAAACAGGGCTGTCCCACGTGCACACGTGGTGGGAGTGGATCCTCGGCTTGAACGTCAAGGCAGTGCAGGGAAAACAGGTTCCTCTGGAATGGACTGACACATCTGGGGGTCTCTTGGAATGGTGCCACGACCCTGGAGTTCCTCTCGCCTTTCCTGTGGAGAGCGCCACCTCTTGAGATGCGACGGGAACGCCGGGAATTCTTTCCCTACGAAACAGGGAAAGGATCCCTCATCTCGAGCTAGGAGGCGGAAACGGGGCTCCCCTGGATGTGTGCGGGACCCCACGTGCTTCCTCTCGAGTGGAGACGGGTATTTCGGGGAACTTCTTGAGTTGCAGCAAGGGTGTGAAGGACCCTTTGGAAGTTCCAGTGGTTAGAAGTGATTAGCCTCGAGAAGCCTCAGCGGAAATGGGCCTCATCTCGCCTGGAGAGCAAAACCTCCTGGATTTTCTCGAGTTGCGGCAGGTGCTCTCGACTTACGACGGGGAACTCAGAGACCCGCTCTGGTGGCCTCAGGAAAGGCCAGTCCCCATGCGAGTTCCTCGGGTCCTCTCGGGATTCCTCTCCCGTCGATGCTGGGGCCTAAGCCCTTGTGTGGAGTAGGGGCCGGAACCTGAGGATTCCTCTCCAGTGCTGACATGGATCTTGGGGTACTTCTGGAGTCTCCCCAGGGGAGTCAGTCCTCGTCTCGAATGCGCGCATGCACTTGCGCTTTCCTCCAGTGCGGTAGCAGCAGTGTCACGCAGTCCACCGCGTGGATCAAAGGATCTATGGTTTTCCCTCGAGTCTTTCCCACGAGGCTTTCCCACGAGGCTTTCCCACAGGGCTGTCCCACGTGCACACGTGGTGGGAGTCGATCCTCGGCTTGAACGTCAAGGCAGTGCAGGGAAAACAGGTTCCTCTGGAATGGACTGACACATCTGGGGGACTTTTGGAATGGTGGCACGACCCTGGAGTTCCTCTTGCCTTTCCTGTGGAGAGCTCCTCCTCTTGAGATGCGACGGGAACGCCGGGAATTCTTTCCCTACGAAACAGGGAAAGGATCCCTCATCTCGAGCTAAGAGGCGGAAACGGGGCTCCCCTGGATGTGTGCGGGAACCCACGTGCTTCCTCTCGAGTGGAGACGGGTATGTCGGGTAACTTCTTGAGTTGCAGCAAGGGTGTGAAGGACCCTTTGGAAGTTCCAGTGGTTAGACGTGATTAGCCTCAAGAAGCCTCAGCGGAAATGGGCCTCATCTCGCCTGGAGGGCAAAACCTCCTGGATTTTCTCGAATTGCAGCAGGTGCTCTCGACTTACGACGGGGACTTCAGGGACCCGCTCTGGTGGCCTCAGGAAAGGCCAGTCCCCATGCGAGTTCCTCGGGGGCCTCTCGGGATTCCTCTCCCGTCGATGCCGGGGCCTAAGACCTTGTGTGGAGTCGGGGCCGGAACCTGAGGATTCCTCTCCAGTGCTGACGTGGATCTTGGGGTACTTCTGGAGTCTCCCCAGGGGAGTCAGTCCTCGTCTCGAATGCGGACATGCACTTGCGCTTTCCTCCAGAGCGGTAGCAGCAGTGTCACGCAGTCCGCCGCGTGGATCACAGGATCTATGGTTTTCACTCGAGTCTTTCCCACGAGGCTTTCCCACGAGGCTTTCCCACAGGGCTGTCCCACGTGCACACGTGGTGGGAGTCGATCCTCGGCTTGAACGTCAAGGCAGTGCAGGGAAAACAGGTTCCTCTGGAATGGACTGACACATCTGGGGGTCTCTTGGAATGGTGCCACAACCCTGGAGTTCCTCTCGCCTTTCCTGTGGAGAGCGCCACCTCTTGAGATGCGACGGGAACGCCGGGAATTCTTTCCCTACGAAACAGGGAAAGGATCCTCATCTCGAGCTAGGAGGCGGAAACGGGGCTCCCCTGGATGTGTGCGGGACCCCACGTCCTTCCTCTGGAGTGGAGACGGGTATGTCGCGGAACTGCTTCAGTTGCAGCAAGGGTGTGAAGGACCCTTTGGAAGTTCCAGTGGTTAGACGTGATTATCCTCTAGAAGCCTCAGCGGAAATGGGCCTCATCTCGCCTGGAGCGCAAAACCTCCTGGATTTTCTCGAGTTGCGGCAGGTGCTCTCGACTTACGACGGGGACCTCAGGGACCCGCTCTGGTGGCCTCAGGAAAGGCCAGTCCCCATGCGAGTTCCTCGGGGGCCTCTCGGGATTCCTCTCCCGTCGATGCCGGGGCCTAAGACCTTTTGTGGAGTCGGGGCCGGAACCTGAGGATTCCTGTCCAGTGCTGACATGGATCTTGGGGCACTTCTGGAGTCTCCCCAGGGGAGTCAGTCCTTGTCTCGAATGCGGGCATGCACTTGCGCTTTCCTCCAGAGCGGTAGCAGCAGTGTCACGCAGTCCGCCGCGTGGATCAAAGGATCTATGGTTTTCCCTCGAGTCTTTCCCACGAGGCTTTCCCATGAGGCTTTCCCACAGGGCTGTCCCACGTGCACACGCGGTGGGGGTCGATCCTCGGCTTGAACGTCAAGGCAGTGCAGGGAAAACAGGTTCCTCTGGAATGGACTGACACATCTGGGGGACTCTTGGAATGGTGGCACGACGCTGGAGTTCCTCTCGCCTTTCCTGTGGAGAGCGCCTCCTCTTGAAATGCGACGGGAACGCCGGGAATTCTTTCCCTACGAAACAGGGAAAGGATCCCTCATCTCGAGCTAGGAGGCGGAAACGGGGCTCCCCTGGATGTGTGCGGGAACCCACGTGCTTCCTCTCGAGTGGAGACGGGTATGTCGGGGAACTTCTTGAGTTGCAGCAAGGGTGTGAAGGACCCTTTGGAAGTTCCAGTGGTTAGACGTGATTAGCCTCGAGAAGCTTCAGCGGAAATGGGCCTCATCTCGCCTGGAGGGCAAAACCTCCTGGATTTTCTCGAGTTGCGGCAGGTGCTCTCGACTTACGACGGGGACCTCAGGGACCCGCTCTGGTGGCCTCAGGAAAGGCCAGTCCCCATGCGAGTTCCTCGGGGGCGTCTCGGGATTCCTCTTCCGTCGATGCCGGGGCCTAAGACCTTGTGTGGAGTCGGGGCCGGACCTGAGGATTCCTCTCCAGTGCTGACATGGATCTGGGGTACTTCTGGAGTCTCCCCAGGGGAGTCAGTCCTCGTCTCGAATGCGGGCATGCACTTGCGCTTTCCTCCAGAGCGGTAGCAGCAGTGTCACGCAGTCCGCCGCGTGGATCAAAGGATCTATGGTTTTCCCTCGAGTCATTCCCAAGAGGCTTTCCCACGAGGCTTTCCCACAGGGCTGTCCCACGTGCACACGTGGTGGGAGTCGATCCTCGGCTTGAACATCAAGGCAGTGCAGGGAAAACAGGTTCCTCTGGAATGGACTGACACATCTGGGGGACTCTTGGAATGGTGGCACGACCCTGGAGTTCCTCTCGCCTTTCCTGTGGAGAGCGCCTCCTCTTGAGATGCGACGGGAACGCCGGGAATTCTTTCCCTACGAAACAGGGAAAGGACACCTCATCTCGAGCTAGGAGGCGGAAACGGGGCTCCCCTGGATGTGTGCGGGACCCACGTGCTTCCTCTCGAGTGGAGACGGGTATGTCGGGGAACTTCTTGAGTTGCAGCAAGGGTGTGAAGGACCCTTTGGAAGTTCCAGTGGTTAGACGTGATTGGCCTCGAGAAGCCTCAGCGGAAATGGGCCTCATCTCGCCTGGAGGGCAAAACCTCCTGGATTTTCTCGAGTTGCGGCAGGTGCTCTCGACTTACGAAGGGGACCTCAGGGACCCGCTCTGGTGGCCTCAGGAAAGGCCAGTCCCCATGCGAGTTCCTCGGTGGCCTCTCGGGATTCCTCTCCCGTCGATGCCGGGGCCTAAGACCTTGTGTGGAGTCGGGGCCGGAACCTGAGGATTCCTCTCCAGTGCTGACATGGACCTTGGGGTACTTCTGGAGTCTCCCCAGGGGAGTCAGTCCTCGTCTCGAATGCGGGCATGCACTTGCGCTTTCCTCCAGAGCGGTAGCAGCAGTGTCACGCAGTCCGCCGCGTGGATCAAAGGATCTATGGTTTTCCCTCGAGTCTTTCCCACGAGGCTTTCCCACGAGGCTTTCCCACAGGGCTGTCCCACGTGCACACGTGGTGGGAGTCGATCCTCGGCTTGAACGTCAAGGCAGTGCAGGGAAAACAGGTTCCTCTGGAATGGACTGACACATCTGGGGGACTCTTGGAATGGTGGCATGACCCTGGAGTTCCTCTCGCATTTCCTGTGGAGAGCGCCTCCTCTTGAGATGCGACGGGAACGCCGGGAATTCTTTCCCTACGAAACAGGGAAAGGATCCCTCATCTCGAGCTAGGAGGCGGAAACGGGGCTCCCCTGGATGTGTGCGGGACCCACGTTCTTCCTCTCGAGTGGAGACGGGTATGTCGGGGAACTTCTTGAGTTGCAGCAAGGGTGTGAAGGACCCTTTGGAAGTTCCAGCGGTTAGATGTGATTGGCCTCGAGAAGCCTCAGCGGAAATGGGCCTCATCTCGCCTGGAGGGCAAAACCTCCTGGATTTTCTCGAGTTGCGGCAGGTGCTCTCGACTTACGACGGGGACCTCAGGGACCCGCTCTGGTGGCCTCAGGAAAGGCCAGTCCCCATGCGAGTTCCTCGGGGGCCTCTCGGGATTCCTCTCCAGTCGATGCCGGGGCCTAAGACCTTGTGTGGAGTCGGGGCCGGAACCTGAGGATTCCTCTCCAGTGCTGACAAGGATCTTGGGGTACCTCTGGAGTCTCCCCAGGGGAGTCAGTCCTAGTCTCGAATGTGGGCATGCACTTGCGCTTTCCTCCAGAGCGGTAGCAGCAGTGTCACGCAGTCCGCCGCGTGGATCAAAGGATCTATGGTTTTCCCTCGAGTCTTTCCCACGAGGCTTTCACACGAGGCTTTCCCACAGGGCTGTCCCACGTGCACACGTGGTGGGAGTCGATCCTCGGCTTGAACGTCAAGGCAGTGCAGGGAAAACTGGTTCCTCTGGAATGGACTGACACATCTGGGGGACTATTGGAATGGTGTCTCGACCCTGGAGTTCCTCTCGCCTTTCCTGTGGAGAGCGCCTCCTCTTGAGATGCGACGGGAACGCCGGGAATTCTTTCCCTACGAAACAGGGAAAGGATCCCTCATCTCGAGCTAGGAGGCGGAAACGGGGCTCCCCTGGATGTGTGCGGGACCCCACGTGCTTCCTCTCGAGTGGAGACGGGTATGTCGGGAAACTTCTTGAGTTGCAGCAAGGGTGTGAAGGACCCTTTGGAAGTTCAAGTGGTTAGATGTGATTGGCCTCGAGAAGCCTTAGCGGAAATGGGCCTCATCTCGCCTGGAGGGCAAAACCTCCTGGATTTTCTCGAGTTGCGGCAGGTGCTCTCGACTTACGACGGGGACCTCAGGGAACCGCTCTGGTGGCCTCAGGAAAGGCCAGTCCCTATGCGAGTTCCTCGGGGGCCTCTCGGGATTCCTCTCCCGTCTATGCCGGGGTCTAAGACCTTGTGTGGAGTTGGGGCCGGAACCTGAGGATTCCTCTCCAGTGCTGACATGGATCTTGGGGTACTTCTGGAGTCTCCCCAGGGGAGTCAGTCCTCGTCTCGAATGCGGGCATGCACTTGCGCTTTCCTCCAGAGCGGGAGCAGCAGTGTCACGCAGTCTGCCGCGTGGATCAAAGGATCTATGGTTTTCCCTCGAGTCTTTCCCACGAGGCTTTCCCACGAGGCTTTCCCACAGGGCTGTCCCACGTGCACACGTGGGGGGAGTCGATCCTCGGCTTGAACGTCAAGGCAGTGCAGGGAAAACAGGTTCCTTTTGAATTGACTGACACATCTGGGGGACTCTTGGAATGGTGGCACGACCCTGGAGTTCCTCTCGCCTTTCCTGTGGAGAGCGCCTCCTTTTGAGATGCGACGGGAACGCCGGGAATTCTTTCCCTACGAAACAGGGAAAGGATCCCTCATCTCGAGCTAGGAGGCGGAAACGGGGCTCCGCTGGATGTGTGCGGGACCCACGTGCTTCCTCTCGAGTGGAGACGGGTATGTCGGGGAAGTTCTTGAGTTGCAGCAAGGGTGTGAAGGACCCTTTGGAAGTTCCAGTGGTTACACGTGATTAGCCTCGAGAAGCCTCAGCGGAAATGGGCCTCATCTCGCCTGGAGGGCAAAAACTTCTGGATTTTCTCGAATTGCGGCAGGTGCTCTCGACTTACGACGGGGACCTCAGGGACCCGCTCTGGTGGCCTCAGGAAAGGCCAGTCACCATGCGAGTTCCTCGGGGGCCTCTGGGGATTCCTCTCCCGTCGATGCCGGGGTCTTAGTCCTTGTGTGGAGTCGGGGCCGGAACCTGAGGATTCCTCTCCAGTGCTGACATGAATCTTGGGGTACTTCTGGAGTCTCCCCAGGGGAGTCAGTCCTCGTCTCCAATGCGGGCATGCACTTGCGCTTTCCTCCAGAGCGGTAGCAGCAGTGTCACGCAGTCTGCCGCGTGGATCAAAGGATCTATGGTTTTCCCTCGAGTCTTTCCCACGAGGCTTTCCCACGAGGCTTTCCCACAGGGCTGTCCCACGTGCACACGTGGTGGGAGTCGATCCTCGGCTTGAACGTCAAGGCAGTGCAGGGAAAACAGGTTCCTCTGGAATGGACTGACACATCTGGGGGACTCTTGGAATGGTGTCTCGACCCTGGAGTTCCTCTCGCCTTTCCTGTGGAGAGTTCCTCCTCTTGAGATGCGACGGGAACGCCGGGAATTCTTTCCCTACGAAACAGGGAAAGGATCCCTCATCTCGAGCTAGGAGGCGGAAACGGGGCTCCCATGGATGTGTGCGGGACCCACGTGCTTCCTCTCGAGTGGAGACGGGTATGTCGGGGAAGTTCTTGAGTTGCAGCAAGGGTGTGAAGGACCCTTTGGAAGTTCCAGTGGTTAGACGTGATTAGCCTCGAGAAGCCTCAGCGGAAATGGGCCTCATCTCGCCTGGAGGGCAAAACCTCCTGGATTTTCTCGAGTTGCGGCAGGTGCTCTTCACTTACGACGGGGACCTCAGGGACCCGCTCTGGTGGCCTCAGGAAAGGCCAGTCCCCATGCGAGTTCCTCGGGGGCGTCTCGGGATTCCTCTCCAGTCGATGCCGGGGCCTAAGACCTTGTGTGGAGTCGGGGCCGGAACCTGAGGATTCCTCTCCAGTGCTGACATGGATCTGGGGTACTTCTGGAGTCTCCCCAGGGGAGTCAGTCCTCGTCTCGAATGCGGGCATGCACTTGCGCTTTCCGCCAGAGCGGTAGCAGCAGTGTCACGCAGTCCGCCGCGTGGATCAAAGGATCTATGGTTTTCCCTCGAGTCTTTCCCACGAGGCTTTCCCACGAGGCTTTCCCACAGGGCTGTCCCACGTGCACACGTGGTGGGAGTCGATCCTCGGCTTGAACGTCAAGGCAGTGCAGGGAAAACAGGTTCCTCTGGAATGGACTGACACATCTGGGGGACTCTTGGAATGGTGGCACGACCCTGGAGTTCCTCTCGCCTTTCCTGTGGAGAGCGCCTCCTCTTGAGATGCGACGGGAACGCCGGGAATTCTTTCCCTACGAAACAGGGAAAGGATCCCTCATCTCGAGCTAGGAGGCGGAAACGGGGCTCCCCTGGATGTGTGCGGGACCCACGTGCTTCCTCTCGAGTGGAGACGGGTATGTCGGGGAACTTCTTGAGTTGCAGCAAGGGTGTGAAGGACCCTTTGGAAGTTCCAGTGGTTAGACGTGATTAGCCTCGAGAAGCCTCAGCGGAAATGGGCCTCATCGCGCCTGGAGGGCAAAACCTCCTGGATTTTCTCGAGTTGCGGCAGGTGCTCTCGACTTACGACGGGGACCTCAGGGACCCGCTCTGGTGGCCTCAGGAAAGGCCAGTCCCCATGCGAGTTCCTCGGGGGCGTCTCGGGATTCCTCTCCCGTCGATGCCGGGGCCTAAGACCTTGTGTGGAGTCGGGGCCGGAACCTGAGGATTCCTCTCCAGTGCTGACATGGATCTTGGGGTACTTCTGGAGTCTCCCCAGGGGAGTCAGTCCTCGTCTCGAATGCGGGCATGCACTTGCGCTTTCCTCCAGAGCGGTAGCAGCAGTGTCACGCAGTCCGCCGCGTGGATCAAAGGATCTATGGTTTTCCCTCGAGTCTTTCCCACGAGGCTTTCCCACGAGGCTTTCCCACAGGGCTGTCCCACGTGCACACGTGGTGGGAGTCGATCCTCGGCTTGAACGTCAAGGCAGTGCAGGGAAAACAGGTTTCTCTGTAATGGACTGACACATCTGGGGGACTCTTGGAATGGTGGCATGACCCTGGAGTTCCTCTCGCCTTTCCTGTGGAGAGCGCCTCCTCTTGAGATGCGACGGGAACGCCGGGAATTCTTTCCCTACGAAACAGGGAAAGGATCCCTCATCTCGAGCTAGGAGGCGGAAACGGGGCTCCCCTGGATGTGTGCGGGACCCACGTGCTTCCTCTCGAGTGGAGACGGGTATGTCGGGGAACTTCTTGAGTTGCAGCAAGGGTGTGAAGGACCCTTTGGAAGTTCCAGTGGTTAGACGTGATTAGCCTCGAGAAGCCTCAGCGGAAATGGGCCTCATCTCGCCTGGAGGGCAAAACCTACTGGATTTTCTCGAGTTGTGGCAGGTGTTCTCGACATACGACGGGGACCTCAGGGACCAGCTCTGGTGGCCTCAGGAAAGGCCAGTCCCCATGCGAGTTCCTCGGGGGCCTCTCGGGATTCCTCTCCCGTCGATGCCGGGGCCTAAGACCTTGTGTGGAGTCGGGGCCGGAACCTGAGGATTCCTCTCCAGTGCTGACATGGGTCTGGGGTACTTCTGGAGTCTCCCCAGGGGAGTCAGTCCTCGTCTCGAATGCGGGCATGCACTTGCGCTTTCCTCCATAGCGGTAGCAGCAGTGTCACGCAGTCCGCCGCGTGGATCAAAGGATCTATGGTTTTCCCTCGAGTCTTTCCCACGAGGCTTTCCCACGAGGCTTTCCCACAGGGCTGTCCCACGTGCACACGTGGTGGGAGTCGATCCTCGGCTTGAACGTCAAGGCAGTGCAGGGAAAACAGGTTCCTCTGGAATGGACTGACACATCTGGGGGACTCTTGGATTGGTGGCACGACCCTGGAGTTCCTCTCGCCTTTCCTGTGGAGAGCGCCTCCTCTTGAGATGCGACGGGAACGCCGGGAATTCTTTCCCTACGAAACAGGGAAAGGATCCCTCATCTCGAGCTAGGAGGCGGAAACGGGGCTCCCCTGGATGTGTGCGGGACCCACGTGCTTCCTCTCGAGTGGAGACGGGTATGTCGGGGAACTTCTTGAGTTGCAGCAAGGGTGTGAAGGACCCTTTGGAAGTTCCAGTGGTTAGACGTGATTAGCCTCGAGAAGCCTCAGCGGAAATGGGCCTCATCGCGCCTGGAGGGCAAAACCTCCTGGATTTTCTCGAGTTGCGGCAGGTGCTCTCGACTTATGACGGGGACCTCAGGGACCCGCTCTGGTGGCCTCAGGAAAGGCCAGTCCCCATGCGAGTTCCTCGGGGGCCTCTCGGGATTCCTCTCCCGTCGATGCCGGGGCCTAAGACCTTGTGTGGAGTCGGGGCCAGAACCTGAGGATTCCTCTCCAGTGCTGACATGGATCTTGGGGTACTTCTGGAGTCTCCCCAGGGGAGTCAGTCCTCGTCTCGAATGCGGGCATGCACTTGCGCTTTCCTCCAGAGCGATAGCAGCAGTGTCACGCAGTCCGCCGCGTGGATCAAAGGATCTATGGTTTTCCCTCGAGTCTTTCCCCCGAGGCTTTCCCACGAGGCTTTCCCACAGGGCTGTCCCACGTGCACACGTGGTGGGAGTCGATCCTCGGCTTGAACGTCAAGGCAGTGCAGGGAAAACAGGTTCCTCTGGAATGGACTGACACATCTGGGGGACTCTTGGAATGGTGGCACGACCCTGGAGTCCTCTCGCCTTTCCTGTGGAGAGCGCCTCCTCTTGAGATGCGACGGGAACGCCGGGAATTCTTTCCCTACGAAACAGGGAAAGGATCCCTCATCTCGAGCTAGGAGGCGGAAACGGGGCTCCCCTGGATGTGTGCGGGACCCACGTGCTTCCTCTCGAGTGGAGACGGGTATGTCGGGGAACTTCTTGAGTTGCAGCAAGGGTGTGAAGGACCCTTTGGAAGTTCCAGTGGTTAGACGTGATTAGCCTCGAGAAGCCTCAGCGGAAATGGGCCTCATCTCGCCTGGAGGGCAAAACCTCCTGGATTTTCTCGAGTTGCGGCAGGTGCTCTTCACTTACGACGGGGACCTCAGGGACCCGCTCTGGTGGCCTCAGGAAAGGCCAGTCCCCATGCGAGTTCCTCGGGGGCGTCTCGGGATTCCTCTCCCGTCGATGCCGGGGCCTAAGCCCTTGTGTGGAATCGGGGCCGGAACCTGAGGATTCCTCTCCAGTGCTGACATGGATCTGGGGTACTTCTGGAGTCTCCCCAGGGGAGTCAGTCCTCGTCTCGAATGCGGGCATGCACTTGCGCGTTCCTCCAGAGCGGTAGCAGCAGTGTCACGCAGTCCGCCCCGTGGATCAAAGCATCTCTGGTTTTCCCTCGAGTCTTTCCCACGAGGCTTTCCCACGAGGCTTTCCCACAGGGCTGTCCCACATGCACACGTGGTGGGAGTCGATCCTCGGCTTGAACGTCAAGGCAGTGCAGGGAAAACAGGTTCCTCTGGAATGGACTGACACATCTGGGGGACTCTTGGAATGGTGGCACGACCCTGGAGTTCCTCTCGCCTTTCCTGTGGAGAGCGCCTCCTCTTGAGATGCGACGGGAACGCCGGGAATTCTTTCCCTACGAAACAGGGAAAGGATCCCTCATCTCGAGCTAGGAGGCGGAAACGGGGCTCCCCTGGATGTGTGCGGGACCCACGTGCTTCCTCTCGAGTGGAGACGGGTATGTCGGGGAACTTCTTGAGTTGCAGCAAGGGTGTGAAGGACCCTTTGGAAGTTCCAGTGGTTAGACGTGATTAGCCTCGAGAAGCCTCAGCGGAAATGGGCCTCATCGCGCCTGGAGGGCAAAACCTCCTGGATTTTCTCGAGTTGCGGCAGGTGCTCTCGACTTTCGACGGGGACCTCAGGGACCCGATCTGGTGGCCTCAGGAAAGGCCAGTCCCCATGCGAGTTCCTCGGGGGCCTCTCGGGATTCCTCTCCCGTCGATGCCGGGGCCTAAGACCTTGTGTGGAGTCGGGGCCGGAACCTGAGGATTCCTCTCCAGTGCTGACATGGATCTTGGGGTACTTCTGGAGTCTCCCCAGGGGAGTCAGTCCTCGTCTCGAATGCGGGCATGCACTTGCGCTTTCCTCCAGAGCGGTAGCAGCAGTGTCACGCAGTCCGCCGCGTGGATCAAAGGATCTATGTTTTTCCCTCGAGTCTTTCCCACGAGGATTTCCCACGAGGCTTTCCCACAGGGCTGTCCCACGTGCACACGTGGTGGGAGTCGATCCTCGGCTTGAACGTCAAGGCAGTGCAGGGAAGACAGGTTCCTCTGGAATGGACTGACACATCTGGGGGACTCTTGGAATGGTGGCACGACCCTGGAGTTCCTCTCGCCTTTCCTGTGGAGAGCGCCTCCTCTTGAGATGCGACGGGAAAGCCGGGAATTCTTTCCCTACGAAACAGGGAAAGGATCCCTCATCTCGAGCTAGGAGGCGGAAACGGGGCTCCCCTGGATGTGTGCGGGACCCCACGTGCTTCCTCTCGAGTGGAGACGGGTATGTCGGGGAACTTCTTGAGTTGCAGCAATGGTGTGAAGGACCCTTTGGAAGTTCCAGTGGTTAGATGTGATTGGCCTCGAGAAGCCTCAGCGGAAATGGGCCTCATCTCGCCTGGAGGGCAAAACCTCCTGGATTTTCTCGAGTTGCGGCAGGTGCTCTCGACTTACGACGGGGACCTCAGGGACCCGCTCTGGTGGCCTCAGGAAAGGCCAGTCCCCATGCGAGTTCCTCGGGGGCGTCTCGGGATTCCTCTCCCGTCGATGCCGGGGCCTAAGACCTTGTGTGGAGTCGGGGCCGGAACCTGAGGATACCTCTCCAGTGCTGACATGGATCTTGGGGTACTTCTGGAGTCTCCCCAGGGGAGTCAGTCCTCGTCTCGAATGCGGGCATGCACTTGCGCTTTCCTCCAGAGCGGTAGCAGCAGTGTCACGCAGTCCGCCACGTGGATCAAAGGATCTATGGTTTTCCCTCGAGTCTTTCCCACGATGCTTTCCCACGAGGCTTTCCCACAGGGCTGTCCCACGTGCACACGTGGTGGGAGTCGATCCTCGGCTTGAACGTCAAGGCAGTGCAGGGAAAACAGGTTCCTCTGGAATGGACTGACACATCTGAGGGACTCTTGGAATGGTGGCACGACCCTGGAGTTCCTCTCGCCTTTCCTGTGGAGAGCGCCTCCTCTTGAGATGCGACGGGAACGCCGGGAATTCTTTCCCTACGAAACAGGGAAAGGATCCCTCATCTCGAGCTAGGAGGCGGAAACGGGGCTCCCCTGGATGTGTGCGTTACACCACGTGCTTCCTCTCGAGTGCAGACGGGTATGTCGGGGAACTTCTTGAGTTGCAGCAAGGGTGTGAAGGACCCTTTGGAAGTTCCAGTGGTTAGATGTGATTGGCCTCGAGAAGCCTCAGCGGAAATGGGCCTCATCTCGCCTGGAGGGCAAAACCTCCTGGATTTTCTCGAGTTGCGGCAGGTGCTCTCGACTTACGACGGGGACCTCAGGGAACCGCTCTGGTGGCCTCAGGAAAGGCCAGTCCCCATGCGAGTTCCTCGGGGGCGTCTCGGGATTCCTCTCCCGTCGATGCCGGGGCCTAAGACCTTGTGTGGAGTCGGGGCCGGAACCTGAGGATTCCTCTCCAGTGCTGACATGGATCTGGGGTACTTCTGGAGTCTCCCCAGGGGAGTCAGTCCTCGTCTCGAATGCGGGCATGCACTTGCGCGTTCCTCCAGAGCGGTAGCAGCAGTGTCACGCAGTCCGCCGCGTGGATCAAAGGATCTATGGTTTTCCCTCGAGTCTTTCCCACGAGGCTTTCCCACGAGGCTTTCCCACAGGGCTGTCCCACGTGCACACGTGGTGGGAGTCGATCCTCGGCTTGAACGTCAAGGCAGTGCAGGGAAAACAGGTTCCTCTGGAATGGACTGACACATCTGGGGGACTCTTGGAATGGTGGCACGACCCTGGAGTTCCTCTCGCCTTTCCTGTGGAGAGCGCCTCCTCTTGAGATGCGACGGGAACGCCGGGAATTCTTTCCCTACGAAACAGGGAAAGGATCCCTCATCTCGAGCTAGGAGGCGGAAACGGGGCTCCCCTGGATGTGTGCGGGACCCACGTGCTTCCTCTCGAGTGGAGACGGGTATGTCGGGGAACTTCTTGAGTTGCAGCAAGGGTGTGAAGGACCCTTTGGAAGTTCCAGTGGTTAGACGTGATTAGCCTCGAGAAGCCTCAGCGGAAATGGGCCTCATCGCGCCTGGAGGGCAAAACCTCCTGGATTTTCTCGAGTTGCGGCAGGTGCTCTCGACTTACGACGGGGACCTCAGGGACCCGCTCTGGTGGCCTCAGGAAAGGCCAGTCCCCATGCGAGTTCCTCGGGGGCCTCTCGGGATTCCTCTCCCGTCGATGCCGGGGCCTAAGACCTTGTGTGGAGTCGGGGCCGGAACCTGAGGATTCCTCTCCAGTGCTGACATGGATCTTGGGGTACTTCTGGAGTCTCCCCAGGGGAGTCAGTCCTCGTCTCGAATGCGGGCATGCACTTGCGCTTTCCTCCAGAGCGGTAGCAGCAGTGTCACGCAGTCCTCCGCGTGGATCAAAGGATCTATGTTTTTCCCTCGAGTCTTTCCCACGAGGATTTCCCACGAGGCTTTCCCACAGGGCTGTCCCACGTGCACACGTGGTGGGAGTCGATCCTCGGCTTGAACGTCAAGGCAGTGCAGGGAAGACAGGTTCCTCTGGAATGGACTGACACATCTGGGGGACTCTTGGAATGGTGGCACGACCCTGGAGTTCCTCTCGCCTTTCCTGTGGAGAGCGCCTCCTCTTGAGATGCGACGGGAAAGCCGGGAATTCTTTCCCTACGAAACAGGGAAAGGATCCCTCATCTCGAGCTAGGAGGCGGAAACGGGGCTCCCCTGGATGTGTGCGGGACCCCACGTTCTTCCTCTCGAGTGGAGACGGGTATGTCGGGGAACTTCTTGAGTTGCAGCAATGGTGTGAAGGACCCTTTGGAAGTTCCAGTGGTTAGATGTGATTGGCCTCGAGAAGCCTCAGCGGAAATGGGCCTCATCTCGCCTGGAGGGCAAAACCTCCTGGATTTTCTCGAGTTGCGGCAGGTGCTCTCGACTTACGACGGGGACCTCAGGGACCCGCTCTGGTGGCCTCAGGAAAGGCCAGTCCCCATGCGAGTTCCTCGGGGGCGTCTCGGGATTCCTCTCCCGTCGATGCCGGGGCCTAAGACCTTGTGTGGAGTCGGGGCCGGAACCTGAGGATTCCTCTCCAGTGCTGACATGGATCTTGGGGTACTTCTGGAGTCTCCCCAGGGGAGTCAGTCCTCGTCTCGAATGCGGGCATGCACTTGCGCTTTCCTCCAGAGCGGTAGCAGCAGTGTCACGCAGTCCGCCACGTGGATCAAAGGATCTATGGTTTTCCCTCGAGTCTTTCCCACGATGCTTTCCCACGAGGCTTTCCCACAGGGCTGTCCCACGTGCACACGTGGTGGGAGTCGATCCTCGGCTTGAACGTCAAGGCAGTGCAGGGAAAACAGGTTCCTCTGGAATGGACTGACACATCTGAGGGACTCTTGGAATGGTGGCACGACCCTGGAGTTCCTCTCGCCTTTCCTGTGGAGAGCGCCTCCTCTTGAGATGCGACGGGAACGCCGGGAATTCTTTCCCTACGAAACAGGGAAAGGATCCCTCATCTCGAGCTAGGAGGCGGAAACGGGGCTCCCCTGGATGTGTGCGTTACACCACGTGCTTCCTCTCGAGTGCAGACGGGTATGTCAGGGAACTTCTTGAGTTGCAGCAAGGGTGTGAAGGACCCTTTGGAAGTTCCAGTGGTTAGATGTGATTGGCCTCGAGAAGCCTCAGCGGAAATGGGCCTCATCTCGCCTGGAGGGCAAAACCTCCTGGATTTTCTCGAGTTGCGGCAGGTGCTCTCGACTTACGACGGGGACCTCAGGGAACCGCTCTGGTGGCCTCAGGAAAGGCCAGTCCCCATGCGAGTTCCTCGGGGGCGTCTCGGGATTCCTCTCCCGTCGATGCCGGGGCCTAAGACCTTGTGTGGAGTCGGGGCCGGAACCTGAGGATTCCTCTCCAGTGCTGACATGTATCTGGGGTACTTCTGGAGTCTCCCCAGGGGAGTCAGTCCTTGTCTCGAATGCGGGCATGCACTTGTGCTTTCCTCCAGAGCGGTAGCAGCAGTGTCACGCAGTCCGCCGCGTGGATCAAAGGATCTATGGTTTTCCCTCGAATCTTTCCCACGAGGATTTCCCACGAGGCTTTCCCACAGGGCTGTCCCACGTGCACACGTGGTGGGAGTCGATCCTCGGCTTGAACGTCAAGGCAGTGCAGGGAAAACAGGTTCCTCTGGAATGGACTGACACATCTGGGGGACTCTTGGAATGGTGGCACGACCCTGGAGTTCCTCTCGCCTTTCCTGTGGAGAGCGCCTCCTCTTGAGATGCGACGGGAAAGCCGGGAATTCTTTCCCTACGAAACAGGGAAAGGATCCCTCATCTCGAGCTAGGAGGCGGAAACGGGGCTCCCCTGGATGTGTGCGGGACCCCACGTGCTTCCTCTCGAGTGGAGACGGGTATGTCGGGGAACTTCTTGAGTTGCAGCAATGGTGTGAAGGACCCTTTGGAAGTTCCAGTGGTTAGATGTGATTGGCCTCGAGAAGCCTCAGCGGAAATGGGCCTCATCTCGCCTGGAGGGCAAAACCTCCTGGATTTTCTCGAGTTGCGGCAGGTGCTCTCGACTTACGACGGGGACCTCAGGGAACCGCTCTGGTGGCCTCAGGAAAGGCCAGTCCCCATGCGAGTTCCTCGGGGCCTCTCGGGATTCCTCTCCCGTCGATGCCGGGGCCTAAGACCTTGTGTGGAGTCGGGGCCGGAACCTGAGGATTCCTCTCCAGTGCTGACATGGATCTTGGGGTACTTCTGGAGTCTCCCCAGGGGAGTCAGTCCTCGTATCGAATGCGGGCATGCACTTGCGCTTTCCTCCAGAGCGGTAGCAGCAGTGTCACGCAGTCCGCCGCGTGGATTAAAGGATCTATGGTTTTCCCTCGAGTCTTTCCCACGAGGCTTTCCCACGAGGCTTTCCCACAGGGCTGGCCCACGTGCACACGTGGTGGGAGTCGATCCTCGGCTTGAACGTCAAGGCAGTGCAGGGAAAACAGGTTCCTCTGGAATGGACTGACACATCTGGAGGACTCTTGGAATGGTGTCACGACCCTGGAGTTCCTCTTGCCTTTCCTGTGGAGAGCGCCTCCTCTTGAGAAGCGACGGGAACGCCGGGAATTCTTTCCCTACGAAACAGGGAAAGGATCCCTCATCTCGAGCTAGGAGGCGGAAACGGGGCTCCCCTGGATGTGTGCGGGACCCCACGTGCTTCCTCTCGAGTGGAGACGGGTATGTCGGGGAACATCTTGAGTTGCAGCAATGGTGTGAAGGACCCTTTGGAAGTTCCAGTGGTTAGATGTGATTGGCCTCGAGAAGCCTCAGCGGAAATGGGCCTCATCTCGCCTGGAGGGCAAAACCTCCTGGATTTTCTCGAGTTGCGGCAGGTGCTCTCGACTTACGACGGGGACCTCAGGGACCCGCTCTGGTGGCCTCAGGAGGGCCAGTCCCCATGCGAGTTCCTCGGGGGCCTCTCGGGATTCCTCTCCCGTCGATGCCGGGGCCTAAGACCTTGTGTGGAGTCGGGGCCGGAACCTGAGGATTCCTCTCCAGTGCTGACATGGATCTTGGGGTACTTCTGGAGTCTCCCCTGGGGAGTCAGTCCTCCTCTCCAATACGGGCATGCACTTGCGCTTTCCTCCAGAGCGGTAGCAGCAGTGTCACGCAGTCCGCCGCGTGGATCAAAGGATCTATGGTTTTCCCTCGAGTCTTTCCCACGAGGCTTTCCCACGAGGCTTTCCCACAGGGCTGTCCCACGTGCACACGTGGGGGGGGTCGATCCTTGGCTTGAACGTCAAGGCAGTGCAGGGAAAACAGGTTCCTCTGGAATGGACTGACACATCTGGGGGACTCTTGGAATGGTGGCACGACCCTGGAGTTCCTCTCGCCTTTCCTGTGGAGAGCGCCTCCTCTTGAGATGCGACGGGAACGCCGGGAATTCTTTCCCTACGAAACAGGGAAAGGATCCCTCATCTCGAGCAAGGAGGCGGAAACGGGGCTCCCCTGGATGTGTGCGGGACCCACGTGCTTCCTCTCGAGTGGAGACGGGTATGTCGGGGAACTTCTTGAGTTGCAGCAAGGGTGTGAAGGACCCTTTGGAAGTTCCAGTGGTTAGACGTGATTAGCCTCGAGAAGCCTCAGCGGAAATGGGCCTCATCTCGCCTGGAGGGCAAAACCTCCTGGATTTTCTCGAGTTGCGGCAGGTGCTCTCGACTTACGACGGGGACCTCAGGGACCCGCTCTGGTGGCCTCAGGAAAGGCCAGTCCCCATGCGAGTTCCTCGGGGGCCTCTCGGGAACCCTCTCCCGTCGATGCCGGGTCCTAAGACCTTGTGTGGAGTCGGGGCCGGAACCTGAGGATTCCTCTCCAGTGCTGACATGGATCTTGGGGTACTTCTGGAGTCTCCCCAGGGGAGTCAGTCCTCGTCTCGAATGAGGGCATGCACTTGCGCTTTCCTCCAGAGCGGTAGCAGCAGTGTCACGCAGTCCGCCGCGTGGATCAAAGGATCTATGGTTTTCCCTCGAGTCTTTCCCACGAGGCTTTCCCACGAGGCTTTCCCACAGGGCTGTCCCACGTGCACACGTGGTGGGAGTCGATCCTCGGCTGGAACGTCAAGGCAGTGCAGGGAAAACAGGTTCCTCTGGAATGGACTGACACATCTGGGGGACTCTTGGAATGGTGGCATGACCCTGGAGTTCCTCTCCCCTTTCCTGTGGAGAGCGCCTCCTCGTGAGATGCGACGGGAACGCCGGGAATTCTTTCCCTACGAAACAGGGAAAGGATCCCTCATCTCGAGCTAGGAGGCGGAAACGGGGCTCCCCTGGATGTGGGCGGGACATCACGTGCTTCCTCCAGATGGAGACGGGTATGTCGGGGAACTTCTTGAGTTGCAGCACTGGTGTGTAGGACCCTTTGGAAGTTCCAGTGGTTAGATGTGATTGGCCTCGAGAAGCCTCAGCGGAAATGGGCCTCATCTCGCCTGGAGGGCAAAACCTCCTGGATTTTCTCGAGTTGCGGCAGGTGCTCTCGTCTTACGACGGGGACCTCAGGGAACCGCTCTGGTGGCCTCAGGAAAGGCCAGTCCCCATGCGAGTTCCTCGGGGCCTCTCGGGATTCCTCTCCCGTCGATGCCGGGGCCTAAGACCTTGTGTGGAGTCGGGGCCGGAACCTGAGGATTCCTCTCCAGTGCTGACATGGATCTTGGGGTACTTCTGGAGTCTCCCCAGGGGAGTCAGTCCTCGTCTCGAATGCGGGCATGCTCTTGCGCTTTCCTCCAGAGCGGTAGCAGCAGTGTCACGCAGTCCGCCGCGTGGATCAAAGGATCTATGGTTTTCCCTCGAGTCTTTCCCACGAGTCTTTCCCACGAGGCTTTCCCACAGGGCTGTCCCACGTGCACACGTGGTGGGAGTCGATCCTCGGCTTGAACGTCAATGTAGTGCAGGGAAAACAGGTTCCTCTGGAATGGACTGACACATCTGGGGGACTCTTGGAATGGTGGCATGACCCTGGAGTTCCTCTCGACTTTCCTGTGGAGAGCGCCTCCTCTTGAGATGCGACGGGAACGCCGGGAATTCTTTCCCTACGAAACAGGGTAAGGATCCCTCATTTCGAGCTAGGAGGCGGAAACGGGGCTCCCCTGGATGTGTGCGGGACCCACGTGCTTCCTCTCGATTGGAGACGGGTATGTCGGGGAACTTCTTGAGTTGCAGCAAGGGTGTGAAGGACCCTTTGGAAGTTCCAGTGGTTAGACTTGATTAGCCTCGAGAAGCCTCAGCTTAAATGGGCCTCATCTCGCCTGGAGGGCAAAACCTCCTGGATTTTCTCGAGTTGCGGCAGGTGCTCTCGACTTACGACGGGGACCTCAGGGAACCGCTCTGGTGGCCTCAGGAAAGGCCAGTCCCCATGCGAGTTCCTCGGGGGCCTCTCGGGATTCCTCTCCCGTCGATGCCGGGGCCTAAGACCTTGTGTGGAGTCGGGGCCGGAACCTGAGGATTCCTCTCCAGTGCTGACATGGATCTGGGGTACTTCTGGAGTCTCCCCAGGGGAGTCAGTCCTTGTCTCGAATGCGGGCATGCACTTGTGCTTTCCTCCAGAGCGGTAGCAGCAGTGTCACGCAGTCCGCCGCGTGGATCAAAGGATCTATGGTTTTCCCTCGAATCTTTCCCACGAGGATTTCCCACGAGGCTTTCCCACAGGGCTGTCCCACGTGCACACGTGGTGGGAGTCGATCCTCGGCTTGAACGTCAAGGCAGTGCAGGGAAAACAGGTTCCTCTGGAATGGACTGACACATCTGGGGGACTCTTGGAATGGTGGCACGACCCTGGAGTTCCTCTCGCCTTTCCTGTGGAGAGCGTCTCCTCTTGAGATGCGACGGGAAAGCCGGGAATTCTTTCCCTACGAACCAGGGAAAGGATCCCTCATCTCTAGCTAGGAGGCGGAAACGGGGCTCCCCTGGATGTGTGCGGGACCCCACGTGCTTCCTCTCGAGTGGAGACGGGTATGTCGGGGAACTTCTTGAGTTGCAGCAAGGGTGTGAAGGACCCTTTGGAAGTTCCAGTGGTTAGATGTGATTGGCCTCGAGAAGCCTCAGCGGAAATGGGCCTCATCTCGCCTGGAGGGCAAAACCTCCTGGATTTTCTCGAGTTGCGGCAGGTGCTCTCGACTTACGACGGGGACCTCAGGGAACCGCTCTGGTGGCCTCAGGAAAGGCCAGTCCCCATGCGAGTTCCTCGGGGCCTCTCGGGATTCCTCTCCCGTCGATGCCGGGGCCTAAGACCTTGTGTGGAGTCGGGGCCGGAACCTGAGGATTCCTCTCCAGTGCTGACATGGATCTTGGGGTACTTCTGGAGTCTCCCCAGGGGAGTCAGTCCTCCTCTCCAATGCGGGCATGCACTTGCGCTTTCCTCCAGAGCGGTAGCAGCAGTGTCACGCAGTCCGCCGCGTGGATCAAAGGATCTATGGTTTTCCCTCGAGTCTTTCCCACGAGGCTTTCCCACGAGGCTTTCCCACAGGGCTGTCCCACGTGCACACGTGGGGGGGGTCGATCCTTGGCTTGAACGTCAAGGCAGTGCAGGGAAAACAGGTTCCTCTGGAATGGACTGACACATCTGGGGGACTCTTGGAATGGTGGCACGACCCTGGAGTTCCTCTCGCCTTTCCTGTGGAGAGCGCCTCCTCTTGAGATGCGACGGGAACGCCGGGAATTCTTTCCCTACGAAAAAGGGAAAGGATCCCTCATCTCGAGCTAGGAGGCGGAAACGGGGCTCCCCTGGATGTGTGCGGGACCCACGTGCTTCCTCTCGAGTGGAGACGGGTATGTCGGGGAACTTCTTGAGTTACAGCAAGGGTGTGAAGGACCCTTTGGAAGTTCCAGTGGTTAGACGTGATTAGCCTCGAGAAGCCTCAGCGGAAATGGGCCTCATCTCGCCTGGAGGGCAAAACCTCCTGGATTTTCTCGAGTTGCGGCAGGTGCTCTCGACTTACGACGGGGACCTCAGGGACCCGCTCTGGTGGCCTCAGGAAAGGCCAGTCCCCATGCGAGTTCCTCGGGGGCCTCTCGGGATTCCTCTCCCGTCGATGCCGGGGCCTAAGACCTTGTGTGGAGTCGGGGCCGGAACCTGAGGATTCCTCTCCAGTGCTGACATGGATCTTGGGGTACTTCTGGAGTCTCCCCAGGGTAGTCAGTCCTCGTCTCGAATGAGGGCATGCACTTGCGCTTTCCTCCAGAGCGGTAGCAGCAGTGTCACGCAGTCCGCCGAGTGGATCAAAGGATCTATGGTTTTCCCTCGAGTCTTTCCCACGAGGCTTTCCCACGAGGCTTTCCCACAGGGCTGTCCCACGTGCACACGTGGGGGGGGTCGATCCTTGGCTTGAACGTCAAGGCAGTGCAGGGAAAACAGGTTCCTCTGGAATGGACTGACACATCTGGGGGACTCTTGGAATGGTGGCACGACCCTGGAGTTCCTCTCGCCTTTCCTGTGGAGAGCGCCTCCTCTTGAGATGCGACGGGAACGCCGGGAATTCTTTCCCTACGAAACAGGGTAAGGATTCCTCATTTCGAGCTAGGAGGCGGAAACGGGGCTCCCCTGGATATGTGCGGGACCCACGTGCTTCCTCTCGATTGGAGACGGGTATGTCGGGGAACTTCTTGAGTTGCAGCAAGGGTGTGAAGGACCCTTTGGAAGTTCCAGTGGTTAGACTTGATTAGCCTCGAGAAGCCTCAGCTGAAATGGGCCTCATCTCGCCTGGAGGGCAAAACCTCCTGGATTTTCTCGAGTTGCGGCAGGTGCTCTCGACTTACGACGGGGACCACAGGGAACCGCTCTGGTGGCCTCAGGAAAGGCCAGTCCCCATGCGAGTTCCTCGGGGCCTCTCGGGATTCCTCTCCCGTCGATGCCGGGGCCTAAGACCTTGTGTGGAGTCGGGGCCGGAACCTGAGGATTCCTCTCCAGGGCTGACATGGATCTTGGGGTACTTCTGGAGTCTCCCCAGGGGAGTCAGTCCTCGTATCGAATGCGGGCATGCACTTGCGCTTTCCTCCAGAGCGGTAGCAGCAGTGTCACGCAGTCCGCCGCGTGGATTAAAGGATCTATGGTTTTCCCTCGAGTCTTTCCCACGAGGCTTTCCCACGAGGCTTTCCCACAGGGCTGGCCCACGTGCACACGTGGTGGGAGTCGATCCTCGGCTTGAACGTCAAGGCAGTGCAGGGAAAACAGGTTCCTCTGGAATGGACTGACACATCTGGAGGACTCTTGGAATGGTGTCACGACCCTGGAGTTCCTCTTGCCTTTCCTGTGGAGAGCGCCTCCTCTTGAGAAGCGACGGGAACGCCGGGAATTCTTTCCCTACGAAACAGGGAAAGGATCCCTCATCTCGAGCTAGGAGGCGGAAACGGGGCTCCCCTGGATGTGTGCGGGACCCCACGTGCTTCCTCTCGAGTGGAGACGGGTATGTCGGGGAACATCTTGAGTTGCAGCAATGGTGTGAAGGACCCTTTGGAAGTTCCAGTGGTTAGATGTGATTGGCCTCGAGAAGCCTCAGCGGAAATGGGCCTCATCTCGCCTGGAGGGCAAAACCTCCTGGATTTTCTCGAGTTGCGGCAGGTGCTCTCGACTTACGACGGGGACCTCAGGGACCCGCTCTGGTGGCCTCAGGAGGGCCAGTCCCCATGCGAGTTCCTCGGGGGCCTCTCGGGATTCCTCTCCCGTCGATGCCGGGGCCTAAGACCTTGTGTGGAGTCGGGGCCGGAACCTGAGGATTCCTCTCCAGTGCTGACATGGATCTTGGGGTACTTCTGGAGTCTCCCCAGGGGAGTCAGTCCTCCTCTCCAATACGGGCATGCACTTGCGCTTTCCTCCAGAGCGGTAGCAGCAGTGTCACGCAGTCCGCCGCGTGGATCAAAGGATCTATGGTTTTCCCTCGAGTCTTTCCCACGAGGCTTTCCCACGAGGCTTTCCCACAGGGCTGTCCCACGTGCACACGTGGGGGGGGTCGATCCTTGGCTTGAACGTCAAGGCAGTGCAGGGAAAACAGGTTCCTCTGGAATGGACTGACACATCTGGGGGACTCTTGGAATGGTGGCACGACCCTGGAGTTCCTCTCGCCTTTCCTGTGGAGAGCGCCTCCTCTTGAGATGCGACGGGAACGCCGGGAATTCTTTCCCTACGAAACAGGGAAAGGATCCCTCATCTCGAGCTAGGAGGCGGAAACGGGGCTCCCCTGGATGTGTGCGGGACCCACGTGCTTCCTCTCGAGTGGAGACGGGTATGTCGGGGAACTTCTTGAGTTGCAGCAAGGGTGTGAAGGACCCTTTGGAAGTTCCAGTGGTTAGACGTGATTAGCCTCGAGAAGCCTCAGCGGAAATGGGCCTCATCTCGCCTGGAGGGCAAAACCTCCTGGATTTTCTCGAGTTGCGGCAGGTGCTCTCGACTTACGACGGGGACCTCAGGGACCCGCTCTGGTGGCCTCAGGAAAGGCCAGTCCCCATGCGAGTTCCTCGGGGGCCTCTCGGGATTCCTCTCCCGTCGATGCCGGGTCCTAAGACCTTGTGTGGAGTCGGGGCCGGAACCTGAGGATTCCTCTCCAGTGCTGACATGGATCTTGGGGTACTTCTGGAGTCTCCCCAGGGGAGTCAGTCCTCGTCTCGAATGAGGGCATGCACTTGCGCTTTCCTCCAGAGCGGTAGCAGCAGTGTCACGCAGTCCGCCGCGTGGATCAAAGGATCTATGGTTTTCCCTCGAGTCTTTCCCACGAGGCTTTCCCACGAGGCTTTCCCACAGGGCTGTCCCACGTGCACACGTGGTGGGAGTCGATCCTCGGCTTGAACGTCAAGGCAGTGCAGGGAAAACAGGTTCCTCTGGAATGGACTGACACATCTGGGGGACTCTTGGAATGGTGGCATGACCCTGGAGTTCCTCTCCCCTTTCCTGTGGAGAGCGCCTCCTCGTGAGATGCGACGGGAACGCCGGGAATTCTTTCCCTACGAAACAGGGAAAGGATCCCTCATCTCGAGCTAGGAGGCGGAAACGGGGCTCCCCTGGATGTGGGCGGGACATCACGTGCTTCCTCCAGATGGAGACGGGTATGTCGGGGAACTTCTTGAGTTGCAGCACTGGTGTGTAGGACCCTTTGGAAGTTCCAGTGGTTAGATGTGATTGGCCTCGAGAAGCCTCAGCGGAAATGGGCCTCATCTCGCCTGGAGGGCAAAACCTCCTGGATTTTCTCGAGTTGCGGCAGGTGCTCTCGTCTTACGACGGGGACCTCAGGGAACCGCTCTGGTGGCCTCAGGAAAGGCCAGTCCCCATGCGAGTTCCTCGGGGCCTCTCGGGATTCCTCTCCCGTCGATGCCGGGGCCTAAGACCTTGTGTGGAGTCGGGGCCGGAACGTGAGGATTCCTCTCCAGTGCTGACATGGATCTTGGGGTACTTCTGGAGTCTCCCCAGGGGAGTCAGTCCTCGTCTCGAATGCGGGCATGCACTTGCGCTTTCCTCCAGAGCGGTAGCAGCAGTGTCACGCAGTCCGCCGCGTGGATCAAAGGATCTATGGTTTTCCCTCGAGTCTTTCCCACGAGTCTTTCCCACGAGGCTTTCCCACAGGGCTCTCCCACGTGCACACGTGGTGGGAGTCGATCCTCGGCTTGAACGTCAAGGCAGTGCAGGGAAAACAGGTTCCTCTGGAATGGACTGACACATCTGGGGGACTCTTGGAATGGTGGCATGACCCTGGAGTTCCTCTCGCCTTTCCTGTGGAGAGCGCCTCCTCTTGAGATGCGACGGGAACGCCGGGAATTCTTTCCCTACGAAACAGGGTAAGGATCCCTCATTTCGAGCTAGGAGGCGGAAACGGGGCTCCCCTGGATGTGTGCGGGACCCACGTGCTTCCTCTCGATTGGAGACGGGTATGTCGGGGAACTTCTTGAGTTGCAGCAAGGGTGTGAAGGACCCTTTGGAAGTTCCAGTGGTTAGAATTGATTAGCCTCGAGAAGCCTCAGCTGAAATGGGCCTCATCTCGCCTGGAGGGCAAAACCTCCTGGATTTTCTCGAGTTGCGGCAGGTGCTCTCGACTTACGACGGGGACCTCAGGGAACCGCTCTGGTGGCCTCAGGAAAGGCCAGTCCCCATGCGAGTTCCTCGGGGCCTCTCGGGATTCCTCTCCCGTCGATGCCGGGGCCTAAGACCTTGTGTGGAGTCGGGGCCGGAACCTGAGGATTCCTCTCCAGTGCTGACATGGATCTTGGGGTACTTCTGGAGTCTCCCCAGGGGAGTCAGTCCTCGTCTCGAATGCGGGCATGCACTTGCGCTTTCCTCCAGAGCGGTAGCAGCAGTGTCACGCAGTCCGCCGCGTGGATCAAAGGATCTATGGTTTTCCCTCGAGTCTTTCCCACGAGGCTTTCCCACGAGGCTTTCCCACAGGGCTGTCCCACGTGCACACGTGGTGGGAGTCGATCCTCGGCTTGAACGTCAAGGCAGTGCAGGGAAAACAGGTTCCTCTGGAATGGACTGACACATCTGGGGGACTCTTGGAATGGTGTCACGACCCTGGAGTTCCTCTTGCCTTTCCTGTGGAGAGCGCCTCCTCTTGAGAAGCGACGGGAACGCCGGGAATTCTTTCCCTACGAAACAGGGAAAGGATCCCTCATCTCGAGCTAGGAGGCGGAAACGGGGCTCCCCTGGATGTGTGCGGGACCCCACGTGCTTCCTCTCGAGTGGAGACGGGTATGTCGGGGAACATCTTGAGTTGCAGCAATGGTGTGAAGGACCCGTTGGAAGTTCCAGTGGTTAGATGTGATTGGCCTCGAGAAGCCTCAGCGGAAATGGGCCTCATCTCGCCTGGAGGGCAAAACCTCCTGGATTTTCTCGAGTTGCGGCAGGTGCTCTCGACTTACGACGGGGACTTCAGGGACCCGCTCTGGTGGCCTCAGGAGGGCCAGTCCCCATGCGAGTTCCACCGGGGCCTCTCGGGATTCCTCTCCCGTCGATGCCGGGGCCTAAGACCTTGTGTGGAGTCGGGGCCGGAACCTGAGGATTCCTCTCCAGTGCTGACATGGATCTTGGGGTACTTCTGGAGTCTCCCCAGGGGAGTCAGTCCTCCTCTCCAATGCGGGCATGCACTTGCGCTTTCCTCCAGAGCGGTAGCAGCAGTGTCACGCAGTCCGCCGCGTGGATCAAAGGATCTATGGTTTTCCCTCGAGTCTTTCCCACGAGGCTTTCCCACGAGGCTTTCCCACAGGGCTGTCCCACGTGCACACGTGGGGGGGGTCGATCCTTGGCTTGAACGTCAAGGCAGTGCAGGGAAAACAGGTTCCTCTGGAATGGACTGACACATCTGGGGGACTCTTGGAATGGTGGCACGACCCTGGAGATCCTCTCGCCTTTCCTGTGGAGAGCGCCTCCTCTTGAGATGCGACGGGAACGCCGGAAATTCTTTCCCTACGAAACAGGGAAAGGATCCCTCATCTCGAGCTAGGAGGCGGAAACGGGGCTCCCCTGGATGTGTGCGGGACCCACGTGCTTCCTCTCGAGTGGAGACGGGTATGTCGGGGAACTTCTTGAGTTGCAGCAAGGGTGTGAAGGACCCTTTGGAAGTTCCAGTGGTTAGACGTGATTAGCCTCGAGAAGCCTCAGCGGAAATGGGCCTCATCTCGCCTGGAGGGCAAAACCTCCTGGATTTTCTCGAGTTGCGGCAGGTGCTCTCGACTTACGACGGGGACCTCAGGGACCCGCTCTGGTGGCCTCAGGAAAGGCCAGTCCCCATGCGAGTTCCTCGGGGGCCTCTCGGGATTCCTCTCCCGTCGATGCCGGGTCCTAAGACCTTGTGTGGAGTCGGGGCCGGAACCTGAGGATTCCTCTCCAGTGCTGACATGGATCTTGGGGTACTTCTGGAGTCTCCCCAGGGTAGTCAGTCCTCGTCTCGAATGAGGGCATGCACTTGCGCTTTCCTCCAGAGCGGTAGCAGCAGTGTCACGCAGTCCGCCGCGTGGATCAAAGGATCTATGGTTTTCCCTCGAGTCTTTCCCACGAGGCTTTCCCACGAGGCTTTCCCACAGGGCTGTCCCACGTGCACACGTGGTGGGAGTCGATCCTCGGCTGGAACGTCAAGGCAGTGCAGGGAAAACAGGTTCCTCTGGAATGGACTGACACATCTGGGGGACTCTTGGAATGGTGGCATGACCCTGGAGTTCCTCTCGCCTTTCCTGTGGAGAGCGCCTCCTCTTGAGATGCGACGGGAACGCCGGGAATTCTTTCCCTACGAAACAGGGAAAGGATCCCTCATCTCGAGCTAGGAGGCGGAAACGGGGCTCCCCTGGATGTGGGCGGGACATCACGTGCTTCCTCCAGATGGAGACGGGTATGTCGGGGAACTTCTTGAGTTGCAGCACTGGTGTGTAGGACCCTTTGGAAGTTCCAGTGGTTAGCTGTGATTGGCATCGAGAAGCCTCAGCGGAAATGGGCCTCATCTCGCCTGGAGGGCAAAACCTCCTGGATTTTCTCGAGTTGCGGCAGGTGCTCTCGTCTTACGACGGGGACCTCAGGGAACCGCTCTGGTGGCCTCAGGAAAGGCCAGTCCCCATGCGAGTTCCTCGGGGCCTCTCGGGATTCCTCTCCCGTCGATGCCGGGGCCTAAGACCTTGTGTGGAGTCGGGGCCGGAACCTGAGGATTCCTCTCCAGTGCTGACATGGATCTTGGGGTACTTCTGGAGTCTCCCCAGGGGAGTCAGTCCTCGTCTCGAATGCGGGCATGCACTTGCGCTTTCCTCCAGAGCGGTAGCAGCAGTGTCACGCAGTCCGCCGCGTGGATCAAAGGATCTATGGTTTTCCCTCGAGTCTTTCCCACGAGGCTTTCCCACGAGGCTTTCCCACAGGGCTGTCCCACGTGCACACGTGGTGGGAGTCGATCCTCGGCTTGAACGTCAAGGCAGTGCAGGGAAAACAGGTTCCTCTGGAATGGACTGACACATCTGGGGGACTCTTGGAATGGTGTCACGACCCTGGAGTTCCTCTTGCCTTTCCTGTGGAGAGCGCCTCCTCTTGAGAAGCGACGGGAACGCCGGGAATTCTTTCCCTACGAAACAGGGAAAGGATCCCTCATCTCGAGCTAGGAGGCGGAAACGGGGCTCCCCTGGATGTGTGCGGGACCCCACGTGCTTCCTCTCGAGTGGAGACGGGTATGTCGGGGAACATCTTGAGTTGCAGCAATGGTGTGAAGGACCCGTTGGAAGTTCCAGTGGTTAGATGTGATTGGCCTCGAGAAGCCTCAGCGGAAATGGGCCTCATCTCGCCTGGAGGGCAAAACCTCCTGGATTTTCTCGAGTTGCGGCAGGTGCTCTCGACTTACGACGGGGACTTCAGGGACCCGCTCTGGTGGCCTCAGGAGGGCCAGTCCCCATGCGAGTTCCTCCGGGGCCTCTCGGGATTCCTCTCCCGTCGATGCCGGGGCCTAAGACCTTGTGTGGAGTCGGGGCCGGAACCTGAGGATTCCTCTCCAGTGCTGACATGGATCTTGGGGTACTTCTGGAGTCTCCCCAGGGGAGTCAGTCCTCCTCTCCAATGCGGGCATGCACTTGTGCTTTCCTCCAGAGCGGTAGCAGCAGTGTCACGCAGTCCGCCGCGTGGATCAAAGGATCTATGGTTTTCCCTCGAGTCTTTCCCACGAGGCTTTCCCACGAGGCTTTCCCACAGGGCTGTCCCACGTGCACACGTGGGGGGGGTCGATCCTTGGCTTGAACGTCAAGGCAGTGCAGGGAAAACAGGTTCCTCTGGAATGGACTGACACATCTGGGGGACTCTTGGAATGGTGGCACGACCCTGGAGTTCCTCTCGCCTTTCCTGTGGAGAGCGCCTCCTCTTGAGATGCGACGGGAACGCCGGGAATTCTTTCCCTACGAAACAGGGAAAGGATCCCTCATCTCGAGCTAGGAGGCGGAAACGGGGCTCCCCTGGATGTGTGCGGGACCCACGTGCTTCCTCTCGAGTGGAGACGGGTATGTCGGGGAACTTCTTGAGTTGCAGCAAGGGTGTGAAGGACCCTTTGGAAGTTCCAGTGGTTAGACGTGATTAGCCTCGAGAAGCCTCAGCGGAAATGGGCCTCATCTCGCCTGGAGGGCAAAACCTCCTGGATTTTCTCGAGTTGCGGCAGGTGCTCTCGACTTACGACGGGGACCTCAGGGACCCGCTCTGGTGGCCTCAGGAAAGGCCAGTCCCCATGCGAGTTCCTCGGGGGCCTCTCGGGATTCCTCTCCCGTCGATGCCGGGTCCTAAGACCTTGTGTGGAGTCGGGGCCGGAACCTGAGGATTCCTCTCCAGTGCTGACATGGATCTTGGGGTACTTCTGGAGTCTCCCCAGGGGAGTCAGTCCTCGTCTCGAATGAGGGCATGCACTTGCGCTTTCCTGAAGAGCGGTAGCAGCAGTGTCACGCAGTCCGCCGCGTGGATCAAAGGATCTATGGTTTTCCCTCGAGTCTTTCCCACGAGGCTTTCCCACGAGGCTTTCCCACAGGGCTGTCCCACGTGCACACGTGGTGGGAGTCGATCCTCGGCTGGAACGTCAAGGCAGTGCAGGGAAAACAGGTTCCTCTGGAATGGACTGACACATCTGGGGGACTCTTGGAATGGTGGCATGACCCTGGAGTTCCTCTCGCCTTTCCTGTGGAGAGCGCCTCCTCTTGAGATGCGACGGGAACGCCGGGAATTCTTTCCCTACGAAACAGGGAAAGGATCCCTCATCTCGAGCTAGGAGGCGGAAACGGGGCTCCCCTGGATGTGGGCGGGACATCACGTGCTTCCTCCAGATGGAGACGGGTATGTCGGGGAACTTCTTGAGTTGCAGCACTGGTGTGTAGGACCCTTTGGAAGTTCCAGTGGTTAGATGTGATTGGCCTCGAGAAGCCTCAGCGGAAATGGGCCTCATCTCGCCTGGAGGGCAAAACCTCCTGGATTTTCTCGAGTTGCGGCAGGTGCTCTCGTCTTACGACGGGGACCTCAGGGAACCGCTCTGGTGGCCTCAGGAAAGGCCAGTCCCCATGCGAGTTCCTCGGGGCCTCTCGGGATTCCTCTCCCGTCGATGCCGGGGCCTAAGACCTTGTGTGGAGTCGGGGCCGGAACCTGAGGATTCCTCTCCAGTGCTGACATGGATCTTGGGGTACTTCTGGAGTCTCCCCAGGGGAGTCAGTCCTCGTCTCGAATGCGGGCATGCACTTGCGCTTTCCTCCAGAGCGGTAGCAGCAGTGTCACGCAGTCCGCCGCGTGGATCAAAGGATCTATGGTTTTCCCTCGAGTCTTTCCCACGAGTCTTTCCCACGAGGCTTTCCCACAGGGCTGTCCCACGTGCACACGTGGTGGGAGTCGATCCTCGGCTTGAACGTCAAGGCAGTGCAGGGAAAACAGGTTCCTCTGGAATGGACTGACACATCTGGGGGACTCTTGGAATGGTGTCATGACCCTGGAGTTCCTCTCGCCTTTCCTGTGGAGAGCGCCTCCTCTTGAGATGCGACGGGAACGCCGGGAATTCTTTCCCTACGAAACAGGGAAAGGATCCCTCATCTCGAGCTAGGAGGCGGAAACGGGGCTCCCCTGGATGTGTGTGGGACACCACGTGCTTCCTCTTGAATGCAGACGGGTATGTCGGGGAACTTCTTGAGTTGCAGCAAGGGTGTGAAGGACCCTTTGGAAGGTCCAGTGGTTAGATGTGATTGTCCTGGAGAAGCCTCAGCGGAAATGGGCCTCATCTCGCCTGGAGGGCAAAACCTCCTGGATTTTCTCGAGTTGCGGCAGGTGCTCTCGACTTACGACGGGGACCTCAGGGACCCGTTCTGGTGGCCTCAGGAAAGGCCAGTCCCCATGCGAGTTCCTCGGGGGCGTCTCGGGATTCCTCTCCCGTCGATGCCGGGGCCTAAGACCTTGTGTGGAGTCGGGGCTGGAACCTGAGGATTCCTCTCCAGTGCTGACATGGATCTTGGGGTACTTCTGGAGTCTCCCCAGGGGAGTCAGTCCTCGTCTCGAATGCGGGCATGCACTTGCGCTTTCCTCCAGAGCGGTAGCAGCAGTGTCACGCAGTCCGCCGCGTGGATTAAAGGATCTATGGTTTTCCCTCGAGTCTTTCCCACGAGGCTTTCCCACGAGGCTTTCCCACAGGGCTGTCCCACGTGCACACGTGGTGGGAGTAGATAGTCGGCTTGAACGTCAAGGCAGTGCAGGGTAAACAGGTTCCTCTGGAATGGACTGACACATCTGGGGGACTCTTGGAATGGTGGCACGACCCTGGAGTTCCTCTTGCCTTTCCTGTGGAGAGCGCCTCCTCTTGAGATGCGACGGGAACGCCGGGAATTCTTTCCCTACGAAACAGGGAAAGGATCCCTCATCTCGAGCTAGGAGGCGGAAACGGGGCTCCCCTGGATGTGTGCGGGACCCCACGTGCTTCCTCTCGAGTGGAGACGGGTATGTCGGGGAACATCTTGAGTTGCAGCAATGGTGTGAAGGACCCTTTGGAAGTTCCAGTGGTTAGATGTGATTGGCCTCGAGAAGCCTCAGCGGAAATGGGCCTCATCTCGCCTGGAGGGCAAAACCTCCTGGATTTTCTCGAGTTGCGGCAGGTGCTCTCGACTTACGACGGGGACCTCAGGGACCCGCTCTGGTGGCCTCAGGAAAGGCCAGTCCCCATGCGAGTTCCTCGGGGGCGTCTCGGGATTCCTCTCCCGTCGATGCCGGGGCCTAAGATCTTGTGTGGAGTCGGGGCCGGAACCTGAGGATTCCTCTCCAGTGCTGACATGGATCTTGGGGTACTTCTGGAGTCTCCCCAGGGGAGTCAGTCCTCGTCTCGAATGCGGGCATGCACTTGCGCTTTCCTCCAGAGCGGTAGCAGCAGTGTCACGCAGTCCGCCGCGTGGATCAAAGGATCTATGGTTTTCCCTCGAGTCTTTCCCACGAGGCTTTACCACGAGGCTTTCCCACAGGGCTGTCCCACGTGCACACGTGGTGGGAGTCGATCCTCGGCTTGAACGTCAAGGCAGTGCAGGGAAAACAGGTTCCTCTGGAATGGACTGACACATCTGGGGGACTCTTGGAATGGTGGCATGACCCTGGAGTTCCTCTCGCCTTTCCTGTGGAGAGCGCCTCCTCTTGAGATGCGACGGGAACGCCGGGAATTCTTTCCCTACGAAACAGGGAAAGGATCCCTCATCTCGTGCTAGGAGGCGGAAACGGGGATCCCCTGGATGTGTGCGGGACCCCACGTGCTTCCTCTCGAGTGGAGACGGGTATGTCGGGGAACTTCTTGAGTTGCAGCAATGGTGTGAAGGACCCTTTGGAAGTTCCAGTGGTTAGATGTGATTGGCCTCGAGAAGCCTCAGCGGAAATGGGCCTCA
Organism: Ovis canadensis; assembly: GCF_042477335.2. Taxonomy (NCBI): domain Eukaryota; kingdom Metazoa; phylum Chordata; class Mammalia; order Artiodactyla; family Bovidae; genus Ovis; species Ovis canadensis. The sequence goes on from NC_091262.1 coordinate 11,718,877, forward strand.
TCTGGACTGGAGGGCAAAACCTCCTGGATTTTCTCGAGTTGCGGCAGGTGCTCTCGACTTACGACGGGGACCTCAGGGACCCGCTCTGGTGGCCTCAGGAAAGGCCAGTCCCCATGCGAGTTCCTCGGGGGCCTCTCGGGATTCCTCTCCCGTCGATGCCGGGGCCTAAGACCTTGTGTGGAGTCGGGGCCGGAACCTGAGGATTCCTCTCCAGTGCTGACATGGATCTTGGGGTACTTCTGGAGTCTCCCCAGGGGAGTCAGTCCTCGTCTCGAATGCGGGCATGCACTTGCGCTTTCCTCCAGAGCGGTAGCAGCAGTGTCACGCAGTCCGCCGCGTGGATCAAAGGATCTATGGTTTTCCCTCGAGTCGTTCCCACGAGGCTTTCCCACGAGGCTTTCCCACAGGGCTGTCCCACGTGCACACGTGGTGGGAGTCGATCCTCGGCTGGAACGTCAAGGCAGTGCAGGGAAAACAGGTTCCTCTGGAATGGACTGACACATCTGGGGGACTCTTGGAATGGTGGCATGACCCTGGAGTTCCTCTCGCCTTTCCTGTGGAGAGCGCCTCCTCTTGAGATGCGACGGGAACGCCGGGAATTCTTTCCCTACGAAACAGGGAAAGGATCCCTCATCTCGAGCTAGGAGGCGGAAACGGGGCTCCCCTGGATGTGTGCGGGACCCCACGTGCTTCCTCTCGAGTGGAGACGGGTATGTCGGGGAACTTCTTGAGTTGCAGCAATGGTGTGAAGGACCCTTTGGAAGTTCCAGTGGTTAGATGTGATTGGCCTCGAGAAGCCTCAGCGGAAATGGGCCTCATCTCGCCTGGAGGGCAAAACCTCCTGGATTTTCTCGAGTTGTGGCAGGTGCTCTCGACTTACGACGGGGACCTCAGGGACCCGCTCTGGTGGCCTCAGGAAAGGCCAGTCCCCATGCGAGTTCCTCGGGGGCCTCTCGGGATTCCTCTCCCCTCGATGCCGGGGCCTAAGACCTTGTGTGGAGTCGGGGCCGGAATTTGAGGATTCCTCTCCAGTGCTGACATGGATCTTGGGGTACTTCTGGAGTCTCCCCAGGGGAGTCAGTCCTCGTCTCGAATGCGGGCATGCACTTGCGCTTTCCTCCAGAGCGGTAGCAGCAGTGTCACTCAGTCCGCCGCGTGGATCAAAGGATGTATGGTTTTCCCTCGAGTCTTTCCCACGAGGCTTTCCCACGAGGCTTTCCCACAGGGCTGTCCCACGTGCACACGTGGTGGGAGTCGATCCTCGGCTGGAACGTCAAGGCAGTGCAGGGAAAACAGGTTCCTCTGGAATGGACTGACACATCTGGGGGACTCTTGGAATGGTGGCACGACCCTGGAGTTCCTCTCGCCTTTCCTGTGGAGAGCGCCTCCTCTTGAGATGCGACGGGAACGCCGGGAATTCTTTCCCTACGAAACAGGGAACGGATCCCTCATCTCGAGCTAGGAGGCGGAAACGGGGCTCCCCTGGATGTGTGCGGGACCCTCGTGCTTCCTCTCGAGTGGAGACGGGTATGTCGGGGAACTTCTTGAGTTGCAGCAAGGGTGTGAAGGACCCTTTGGAAGTTCCAGTGGTTAGAAGTGATTAGCCTCGAGAAGCCTCAGCGGAAATGGGCCTCATCTCGCCTGGAGGGCAAAACCTCCTGAATTTTCTCGAGTTGCGGCAGGTGCTCTCGACTTACGACGGGGACCTCAGGGACCCGCTCTGGTGGCCTCTGGAAAGGCCAGTCCCCATGCGAGTTCCTCGGGGGCCTCTCGGGATTCCTCTCCCGTCGATGCCGGGGCCTAAGACCTTGTGTGGAGTCGGGGCCGGAACCTGAGGATTCCTCTCCAGTGCTGACATGGATCTTGGGGTACTTCTGGAGTCTCCCCAGGGGAGTCAGTCCTCGTCTCGAATGCGGGCATGCACTTGCGCTTTCCTCCAGAGCGGTAGCAGCAGTGTCACGCAGTCCGCCGCGTGGATCAAAGGATCTATGGTTTTCCCTCGAGTCTTTCCCACGAGGCTTTCCCACGAGGCTTTCCCTCAGGGCTGTCCCACGTGCACACGTGGTGGGAGTCGATCCTCGGCTTGAACGTCAAGGCAGTGCAGGGAAAACAGGTTCATCTGGAATGGACTGACACATCTGGGGGACTCTTGGAATGGTGGCACGACCCTGGAGTTCCTCTCGCCTTTCCTGTGGAGAGAGCCTCCTCTTGAGATGCGACGGGAACGCCGGGAATTCTTTCCCTACGAAACAGGGAAAGGATCACTCATCTCGAGCTAGGAGGCGGAAACGGGGCTCCCCTGGATGTGTGCGGGACCCCACGTGGTTCCTCTCGAGTGGAGACGGGTATGTCGGGGAACTTCTTGAGTTGCAGCAAGGGTGTGAAGGACCCTTTGGAAGTTCCAGTGGTTAGATGTGATTGGCCTCGAGAAGCCTCAGCGGAAATGGGCCTCATCTCGCCTGGAGGGCAAAACCTCCTGGATTTTCTCGAGTTGCTGCAGGTGCTCTCGACTTACGACGGGGACCTCAGGGACCCGCTCTGGTGGCCTCAGGAAAGGCCAGTCCCCATGCGAGTTCCTCGGGGGCCTCTCGGGATTCCTCTCCCGTCGATGCCGGGGCTTAAGACCTTGTGTGGAGTCGGGGCCGGAACCTGAGGATTCCTCTCCAGTGCTGACATGGATCTTGGGGTACTTCTGGAGTCTCCCCAGGGGAGTCAGTCCTCGTCTCGAATGCGGGCATGCACTTGCGCTTTCCTCCAGAGCGGTAGCAGCAGTGTCACGCAGTCCGCCGCGTGGATCAAAGGATCTATGGTTTTCCCTCGAGTTTTTCCCACGAGGCTTTCCCACGAGGCTTTCCCACAGGGCTGTCCCACGTGCACACGTGGTGGGAGTCGATCCTCGGCTTGAACGTCAAGGCAGTGCAGGGAAAACAGGTACCTCTGTAATGGACTGACACATCTGGGGGACTCTTGGAATGGTGGCACGACCCTGGAGTTCCTCTCGCCTTTCCTGTGGAGAGCGCCTCCTCTTGAGATGCGACGGGAACGCCGGGAATTCTTTCCCTACGAAACAGGGAAAGGATCCCTCATCTCGAGCTAGGAGGCGGAAACGGGGCTCCCCTGGATGTGTGCGGGACCCCACGTGCTTCCTCTCGAGTGGAGACGGGTATGTCGGGGAACTTCTTGAGTTGCAGCAAGGGTGTGAAGGACCCTTTGGAAGTTCCAGTGGTTAGATGTGATTGGCCTCGAGAAGCCTCAGCGGAAATGGGCCTCATCTCGCCTGGAGGGCAAAACCTCCTGGATTTTCTCGAGTTGCGGCAGGTGCTCTCGACTTACGACGGGGACCTCAGGGACCCGCTCTGGTGGCCTCAGGAAAGGCCAGTCCCCATGCGAGTTCCTCGGGGGCCTCTCGGGATTCCTCTCCCGTCGATGCCAGGGCCTAAGACCTTGTCTGGAGTCGGGGCCGGAACATGAGGATTCCTCTCCAGTGCTGACATGGATCTTGGGGTACTTCTGGAGTCTCCCCAGGGGAGTCAGTCCTCGTCTCGAATGCGGGCATGCACTTGCGCTTTCCTCCAGAGCGGTAGCAGCAGTGTCACGCAGTCCGCCGCGTGGATCAAAGGATCTATGGTTTTCCCTCGAGTCTTTCCCACGAGGCTTTCCCACGAGGCTTTCCCACAGGGCTGTCCCACGTGCACACGTGGTGGGAGTCGATCCTCGGCTTGATCGTCAAGGCAGTGCAGGGAAAAAAGGTTCCTCTGGAATGCACTGACACATCTGGGGGACTCTTGGAATGGTGGCACGACCCTGGAGTTCCTCTCGCCTTTCCTGTGGAGAGCGCCTCCTCTTGAGATGCGACGGGAACGCCGGGAATTCTTTCCCTACGAAACAGGGAAAGGATCCCTCATCTCGAGCTAGGAGGCGGAAACGGGGCTCCCCTCGATGTGTGCGGGACACCACGTGCTTCCTCTCGAGTGCAGACGGGTATGTCGGGGAACTTCTTGAGTTGCAGCAAGGGTGTGAAGGACCCTTTGGAAGTTCCAGTGGTTAGATGTGATTGGCCTCGAGAAGCCTCAGCGGAAATGGGCCTCATCTCGCCTGGAGGGCAAAACCTCCTGGAATTTCTCGAGTTGCGGCAGGTGCTCTCGACTTACGACGGGGACCTCAGGGACCCGCTCTGGTGGCCTCAGGAAAGGCCAGTCCCCATGCGAGTTCCTCGGGGGCCACTCGGGATTCCTCTCCCGTCGATGCCAGGGCCTAAGACCTTGTGTGGAGTCGGGGCCGGAACCTGAGGATTCCTCTCCAGTGCTGACATGGATCTTGGGGTACTTCTGAAGTCTCCCCAGGGGAGTCAGTCCTCGTCTCGAATGCGGGCATGCACTTGCGCTTTCCTCCAGAGCGGTAGCAGCAGTGTCACGCAGTCCGCCGCGTGGATCAAAGGATCTATGGTTTTCCCTCGAGTCTTTCCCACGAGGCTTTCCCACGAGGCTTTCCCACAGGGCTGTCCCACGTGCACACGTGGTGGGAGTCGATCCTCGGCTTGAACGTCAAGGCAGTGCAGGGAAAACAGGTTCCTCTGGAATGGACTGACACATCTGGGGGACTCTTGGAATGGTGTCACGACCCTGGAGTTCCTCTCGCCTTTCCTGTGGAGAGCGCCTCCTCTTGAGATGCGACGGGAACGCCGGGAATTCTTTCCCTACGAAACAGGGAAAGGATCCCTCATCTCGAGCTAGGAGGCGGAAACGGGGCTCCCCTGGATGTGTGCGGGCCCCCACGTGCTTCCTCTCGAGTGGAGACGGGTATGTCGGGGAACTTCTTGAGTTGCAGCAAGGGTGTGAAGGACCCTTTGGAAGTTCCAGTGGTTAGATGTGATTGGCCTCGAGAAGCCTCAGCGGAAATGGGCCTCATCTCGCCTGGAGGGCAAAACCTCCTGGATTTTCTCGAGTTGCTGCAGGTGCTCTCGACTTACGACGGGGACCTCAGGGACCCGCTCTGGTGGCCTCAGGAAAGGCCAGTCCCCATGCGAGTTCCTCGGGGGCCTCTCGGGATTGCTCTCCCGGGGATGCCGGGGCCTAAGACCTTGTGTGGAGTCGGGGCCGGAACCTGAGGATTCCTCTCCAGTGCTGACATGGATCTTGGGGTACTTCTGGAGTCTCCCCAGGGGAGTCAGTCCTCGTCTCGAATGCGGGCATGCACTTGCGCTTTTCTCCAGAGCGGTAGCAGGAGTGTCACGCAGTCCGCCGCGTGGATCAAAGGATCTATGGTTTTCCCTCGAGTCTTTCCCACGAGGCTTTCCCACGAGGCTTTCCCACAGGGCTGTCCCACGTGCACACGTGGTGGGAGTCGATCCTCGGCTTGAACGTCAAGGCAGTGCAGGGAAAACAGGTTCCTCTGGAATGGACTGACACATCTAGGGGACTCTTGGAATGGTGGCACGACCCTGGAGTTCCTCTCGCCTTTCCTGTGGAGAGCGCCTCCTCTTGAGATGCGACGGGAACGCCGGGAATTCTTTCCCTACGAAACAGGGAAAGGATCCCTCATCTCGAGCTAGGAGGCGGAAACGGGGCTCCCCTGGATGTGTGCGGGACCCCACGTGCTTCCTCTCGAGTGGAGACGGGTATGTCGGGGAACTTCTTGAGTTGCAGCAATGGTGTGAAGGACCCTTTGGAAGTTCCAGTGGTTAGATGTGATTGGCCTCGAGAAGTCTTAGCGGAAATGGGCCTCATCTCGCCTAGAGGTGAAAACCTCCTGGATTTTCTCGAGTTGCGGCAGGTGCTCTCGACTTACGACGGGGACCTCAGGGACCCGCTCTGGTGGCCTCAGGAAAGGCCAGTCCCCATGCGAGTTCCTCGGGGGCCTCTCGGGATTCCTCTCCCGTCGATGCCGGGGCCTAAGACCTTGTGTGGAGTCGGGGCCGGAACCTGAGGATTCCTCTCCAGTGCTGACATGGATCTTGGGGTACTTCTGGAGTCTCCCCAGGGGAGTCAGTCCTCCTCTCCAATGCGGGCATGCACTTGCGCTTTCCTCCAGAGCGGTAGCAGAAGTGTCACGCAGTCCGCCGCGTAGATCAAAGGATCTATGGTTTTCCCTCGAGTCTTTCACACGAGGCTTTCCCACGAGGCTTTCCCACAGGGCTGTCCCACGTGCACACGTGGTGGGAGTCGATCCTCGGCTTGAACGTCAAGGCAGTGCAGGGAAAACAGGTTCCTCTGGAATGGACTGACACATCTGGGGGACTCTTGGAATGGTGTCACGACCCTGGAGTTCCTCTCGCCTTTCCTGTGTAGAGCGCCTCCTCTTGAGATGCGACGGGAACGCCGGGAATTCTTTCCCTAAGAAACAGGGAAAGGATCCCTCATCTCGAGCTAGGAGGCGGAAACGGTGCTCCCCTGGATGTGTGCGGGACCCCACGTGCTTCCTCTCGAGTGGAGACGGGTATGTCGGGGAACTTCTTGAGTTGCAGCAAGGGTGTGAAGGACCCTTTGGAAGTTCCAGTGGTTAGATGTGATTGGCCTCGAGAAGCCTCAGCGGAAATGGGCCTCATCTCGCCTGGAGGGCAAAACCTCCTGGATTTTCTCGAGTTGCGGCAGGTGCTCTCGACTTACGACGGGGACCTCAGGGAACCGCTCTGGTGGCCTCAGGAAAGGCCAGTCCCCATGCGAGTTCCTCGGGGGCGTCTCGGGATTCCTCTCCCGTCGATGCCGGGGCCTAAGACCTTGTGTGGAGTCGGGGCCGGAACCTGAGGATTCCTCTCCAGTGCTGACATGGATCTTGGGGTACTTCTGGAGTCTCCCCAGGGGAGTCAGTCCTCGTCTCGAATGCAGCCATGCACTTGCGCTTTCCTCCAGAGCGGTAGCAGGAGTGTCACGCAGTCCGCCGTGTGGATCAAAGGATCTATGGTTTTCCCTCGAGTCTTTCCCACGAGGCTTTCCCACGAGGCTTTCCCACAGGGCTGTCCCACGTGCACACGTGGTGGGAGTCGATCCTCGGCTTGAACGTCAAGGCAGTGCAGGGAAAACAGGTTCCTCTGGAATGGACTGACACATCTGGGGGACTCTTGGAATGGTGGCGCGACCCTGGAGTTCCTCTCGCCTTTCCTGTGGAGAGCGCCTCCTCTTGAGATGCGACGGGAACGCCGGGAATTCTTTCCCTACGAAACAGGAAAAGGATCCCTCATCTCGAGCTAGGAGGCAGAAACGGGGCTCCCCTGGATGTGTGCGGGACCCCACGTGCTTCCTCTCGAGTGGAGACGGGTATGTCTGGGAACTTCTTGAGTTGCAGCAATGGTGTGAAGGACCCTTTGGAAGTTCCAGTGGTTAGATGTGATTAGCCTCGAGAAGCCTCAGCGGAAATGGGCCTCATCTCGCCTGGAGGGCAAAACCTCCTGGATTTTCTCGAGTTGCTGCAGGTGCTCTCGACTTACGACGGGGACCTCAGGGACCCGCTCTGGTGGCCTCAGGAAAGGCCAGTCCCCATGCGAGTTCCTCGGGGGCCTCTCGGGATTCCTCTCCCGTCGATGCCGGGGCCTAAGAACTTGTGTGGAGTCGGGGCCGGAACCTGAGGATTCCTCTCCAGTCATGACATGGATCTTGGGTTACTTCTGGAGTCTCCCCAGGGGAGTCAGTCCTCGTCTCGAATGCGGGCATGCACTTGCGCTTTCCTCCAGAGTGGTAGCAGGAGTGTCACGCAGTCCGCCGCGTGGATCAAAGGATCTATGGTTTTCCCTCGAGTCTTTCCCACGAGGCTTTCCCACGAGGCTTTCCCACAGGGCTGTCCCACGTGCACACGTGGTGGGAGTCGATCCTCGGCTTGAACGTCAAGGCAGTGCAGGGAAAACAGGTTCCTCTGGAATGGACTGACACATCTGGGGGACTCTTGGAATGGTGGCACGACCCTGGAGTTCCTCTCGCCTTTCCTGTGGAGAGCGCCTCCTCTTGAGATGCGACGGGAACGCCGGGAATTCTTTCCCTACGAAACAGGGAAAGGTTCCCTCATCTCGAGCTAGGAGGCGGAAACGGGGCTCCCCTGGATGTGTGCGGGACCCCACGTGCTTCCTCTCGAGTGGAGACGGGTATGTCGGGGAACTTCTTGAGTTGCAGCAAGGGTGTGAAGGACCCTTTGGAAGTTCCAGTGGTTAGATGTGATTGGCCTCGAGAAGCCTCAGCGGAAATGGGCCTCATCTCGCCTGGAGGGCAAAACCTCCTGGATTTTCTCGAGTTGCGGCAGGTGCTCTCGACTTACTACGGGGACCTCAGGGACCCGCTCTGGTGGCCTCAGGAAAGGCCAGTCCCCATGCGAGTTCCTCGGGGGCCTCTCGGGATTCCTCTCCCGTCGATGCCAGGGCCTAAGACCTTGTGTGGAGTCGGGGCCGGAACCTGAGGATTCCTCTCCAGTGCTGACATGGATCTTGGGGTACTTCTGGAGTCTCCCCAGGGGAGTCAGTCCTCGTCTCGAATGCGGGCATGCACTTGCGCTTTCCTCCAGAGCGGTAGCAGCAGTGTCACGCAGTCCGCCGCGTGGATCAAAGGATCTATGGTTTTCCCTCGAGTCTTTCCCAAGAGGCTTTCCCACGAGGCTTTCCCACAGGGCTGTCCCACGTGCACACGTGGTGTGAGTCGATCCTCGGCTTGATCGTCAAGGCAGTGCAGGGAAAAAAGGTTCCTCTGGAATGCACTGACACATCTGGGGGACTCTTGGAATGGTGGCACGACCCTGGAGTTCCTCTCGCCTTTCCTGTGGAGAGCGCCTCCTCTTGAGATGCGACGGGAACGCCGGGAATTCTTTCCCTACGAAACAGGGAAAGGATCCCTCATCTCGAGCTAGGAGGCGGAAACGGGGCTCCCCTGGATGTGTGCGGGACACCACGTGCTTCCTCTCGAGTGGAGACGGGTATGTCGGGGAACTTCTTGAGTTGCAGCAAGGGTGTGAAGGACCCTTTGGAAGTTCCAGTGGTTAGATGTGATTGGCCTCGAGAAGCCTCAGCGGAAATGGGCCTCATCTCGCCTGGAGGGCAAAACCTCCTGGATTTTCTCGAGTTGCGGCAGGTGCTCTCGACTTACGACGGGGACCTCAGGGACCCGCTCTGGTGGCCTCAGGAAAGTCCAGTCCCCATGCGAGTTCCTCGGGGGCCTCTCGGGATTCCTCTCCCGTCGATGCCGGGGCCTAAGACCTTGTGTGGAGTCGGGGCCGGAACCTGAGGATTCCTCTCCAGTGCTGACATGGATCTTGGGGTACTTCTGGAGTCTCCCCAGGGGAGTCAGTCCTCGTCTCGAATGCGGGCATGCACTTGCGCTTTTCTCCAGAGCGGTAGCAGGAGTGTCACGCAGTCCGCCGCGTGGATCAAAGGATATATGGTTTTCCCTCGAGTCTTTCCCACGAGGCTTTCCCACGAGGCTTTCCCACAGGGCTGTCCCACGTGCACACGTGGTGGGAGTCGATCCTCGGCTTGAACGTCAAGGCAGTGCAGGGAAAACAGGTTCCTCTGGAATGGACTGACACATCTAGGGGACTCTTGGAATGGTGGCACGACCCTGGAGTTCCTCTCGCCTTTCCTGTGGAGAGCGCCTCCTCTTGAGATGCGACGGGAACGCCGGGAATTCTTTCCCTACGAAACAGGGAAAGGATCCCTCATCTCGAGCTAGGAGGCGGAAACGGGGCTCCCCTGGATGTGTGCGGGACCCCACGTGCTTCCTCTCGAGTGGAGACGGGTATGTCGGGGAACTTCTTGAGTTGCAGCAATGGTGTGAAGGACCCTTTGGAAGTTCCAGTGGTTAGATGTGATTGGCCTCGAGAAGCCTCAGCGGAAATGGGCCTCATCTCGCCTGGAGGGCAAAACCTCTTGGATGTTCTCGAGTTGCGGCAGGTGCTCTCGACTTACGACGGGGACCTCAGGGACCCGCTCTGGTGGCCTCAGGAAAGGCCAGTCCCCATGCGAGTTCCTTGGGGGCCTCTCGGGATTCCTCTCCCGTCGATGCCGGGGCCTAAGACCTTGTATGGAGTCGGGGCCGGAACCTGAGGATTCCTCTCCAGTGCTGACATGGATCTTGGGGTACTTCTGGAGTCTCCCCAGGGGAGTCAGTCCTCGTCTCGAATGCGGGCATGCACTTGCGCTTTCCTCCAGAGCGGTAGCAGCAGTGTCACGCAGTCCGCCGCGTGGATCAAAGGATCTATCGTTTTCCCTCGAGTCTTTCCCACGAGGCTTTCCCACGAGGCTTTCCCACAGGGCTGTCCCACGTGCACACGTGGTGGGAGTCGATCCTCGGCTTGAACGTCAAGGCAGTGCAAGGAAAACAGGTACCTCTGTAATGGACTGACAAATCTGGGGGACTCTTGGAATGGTGTCACGACCCTGGAGTTCCTCTCGCCTTTCCTGTGGAGAGCGCCTACTCTTGAGATGCGACGGGAACGCCGGGAATTCTTTCCCTACGAAACAGGGAAAGGATCCCTCATCTCGAGCTAGGAGGCGGAAACGGGGCTCCCCTGGATGTGTGCGGGACCCCACGTGTTTCCTCTCGAGTGGAGACGGGTATGTCGGGGAGCTTCTTGAGTTGCAGCAAGGGTGTGAAGGACCCTTTGGAAGTTCCAGTGGTTAGATGTGATTGGCCTCGAGAAGCCTCAGCGGAAATGGGCCTCATCTCGCCTGGAGGGCAAAACCTCGTGGATTTTCTCGAGTTGCGGCAGGTGCTCTCGACTTACGACGGGGACCTCAGGGACCCGCTCTGGTGGCCTCAGGAAAGGCCAGTCCCCATGCGAGTTCCTCGGGGGCCTCTGGGATTCCTCTCCCGTCGATGCCGTGGCCTGAGACCTTGTGTGGAGTCGGGGCCGGAACCTGAGGATTCCTCTCCAGTGCTGACATGGATCTTGGGGTACTTCTGGAGTCTCCCCAGGGGAGTCAGTAATCGTCTCGAATGCGGGCATGCACTTGCGCTTTCCTCCAGAGCGGTAGCAGCAGTGTCACGCAGTCCGCCGCGTGGATCAAAGGATCTATGGTTTTCCATCGAGTCTTTCCCACGAGGCTTTCCCACGAAGCTTTCCCACAGGGCTGTCCCACGTGCACACGTGGTGGGAGTCGATCCTCGGCTTGAACGTCAAGGCAGTGCAGGGAAAACACGTTCCTCTGGAATGGACTGACACATCTGGGGGACTCTTGGAATGGTGTCTCGACCCTGGAGTTCCTCTCGCCTTTCCTGTGGAGAGCGCCTCCTCTTGAGATGCGACGGGAACGCCGGGAATTCTTTCCCTACGAAACAGGGAAAGGATCCCTCATCTCGAGCTAGGAGGCGGAAACGGGGCTCCCCTGGATGTGTGCGGGACACCACGTGCTTCCTCTCGAGTGGAGATGGGTATGTCGGGGAACTTCTTGAGTTGCAGCAAGGGTGTGAAGGACCCTTGGAAGTTCCAGTGGTTAGATGTGATTGGCCTAGAGAAGCCTCAGCGGAAATGGGCCTCATCTCGCCTGGAGGGCAAAACCTCCTGGATTTTCTCGAGTTGCGGCAGGTGCTCTCGACTTACGACGGGGACCTCAGGGACCCGCTCTGGTGGCCTCAGGAAAGGCCAATCCCCATGCGAGTTCCTCGGGGGCGTCTCGGGATTCCTCTCCCGTCGATGCCGGGGCCTAAGACCTTGTGTGGAGTCGGGGCCGGATCCTGAGGATTCCTCTCCAGTGCTGACATGGATCTTGGGGTACTTCTGAAGTCTCCCCAGGGGAGTCAGTCCTCGTCTCGAATGCGGGCATGCACTTGCGCTTTCCTCCAGAGCGGTAGCAGCAGTGACACGCAGTCCGCCGCGTGGATCAAAGGATCTATGGTTTTCCCTCCAGTCTTTCCCACGAGGCTTTCCCACGAGGCTTTCCCACAGGGCTGTCCCACGTGCACACGTGGTGGGAGTCGATCCTCGGCTTGAACGTCAAGGCAGTGCAGGGAAAACAGGTTCCTCTGGAATGGACTGACACATCTGGGGGACTCTTGGAATGGTGTTTCGACCCTGGAGTTCCTCTCGCCTTTCCTGTGGAGAGCGCCTCCTCTTGAGATGCGACGGGAACACCGGGAATTCTTTCCCTACGAAACAGGGAAAGGATCCCTCATCTCGAGCTAGGAGGCGAAACGGGGCTCCCCTGGATGTGTGCGGGACACCACGTGCTTCCTCTCGAGTGGAGACGGGTATGTCGGGGAACTTCTTGAGTTGCAGCAATGGTGTGAAGGACCCTTTGGAAGCTCCAGTGGTTAGATGTGATTGGCCTCGAGAAGCCTCAGCGGAAATGGGCCTCATCTCGCCTGGAGGGCAAAACCTCCTGGATTTTCTCGAGTTGCGGCAGGTGCTCTCGACTTACGACGGGGACCTCAGGGACCCGCTCTGGTGGCCTCAGGAAAGGCCAGTCCCCATGCGAGTTCCTCGGGGGCCTCTCGGGATTCCTCTCCCGTCGATGCCGGGGCCTAAGACCTTGTGTGGAGTCGGGGCCGGAACCTGAGGATTCCTCTCCAGTGCTGACATGGATCTTGGGGTACTTCTGGAGTCTCCCCAGGGGAGTCAGTCCTCGTCTCGAATGCGGGCATGCACTTGCGCTTTCCTCCAGAGCGGTAGCAGCAGTGTCACGCAGTCCGCCGCGTGGATCAAAGGATCTATGGTTTTCCCTCGGGTCTTTTCCCACGAGGCTTTCCCACGAGGCTTTCCCACAGGGCTGTCCCACGTCCACACGTGGTGGGAGTCGATCCTCGGCTTGAACGTCAAGGCAGTGCAGGGAAAACAGGTTCCTCTGGAATGGACTGACACATCTGGGGGACTCTTGGAATGGTGGCACGACCCTGGAGTTCCTCTCGCCTTTCCTGTGGAGAGCGCCTCCTCTTGAGATGCGACGGGAACGCCGGGAATTCTTTCCCTACGAAACAGGGAAAGGATCCCTCATCTCGAGCTAGGAGGCGGAAACGGGGCTCCCCTGGATGTGTGCGGGACCCCACGTGCTTCCTCTCGAGTGGAGACGGGTATGTCGGGGAACTTCTTGAGTTGCAGCAAGGGTGTGAAGGACCCTTTGGAAGTTCCAGTGGTTAGATGTGATTGGCCTCGAGAAGCCTCAGCGGAAATGGGCCTCATCTCGCCTGGAGGGCAAAACCTCCTGGATTTTCTCGAGTTGCGGCAGGTGCTCTCGACTTACCACGGGGACCTCAGGGACCCGCTCTGGTGGCCTCAGGAAAGGCCAGTCCCCATGCGAGTTCCTAGGGGGCCTCTCGGGATTCCTCTCCCGTCGATGCCGGGGCTTAAGACCTTGTGTGGAGTCGGGGCCGGAACCTGAGGATTCCTCTCCGGTGCTGAGATGGATCTTGGGGTACTTCTGGAGTCTCCCCAGGGGAGTCAGTCCTCGTCTCGAATGCGGGCATGCACTTGCGCTTTCCTCCAGAGCGGTAGCAGCAGTGTCACGCAGTCCGCCGCGTGGATCAAAGGATCTATGGTTTTCCCTCGAGTTTTTCCCACGAGGCTTTCCCACGAGGCTTTCCCACAGGGCTGTCCCACGTGCACACGTGGTGGGAGTCGATCCTCGGCTTGAACGTCAAGGCAGTGCAGGGAAAACAGGTACCTCTGTAATGGACTGACACATCTGGGGGACTCTTGGAATGGTGGCACGACCCTGGAGTTCCTCTCGCCTTTCCTGTGGAGAGCGCCTCCTCTTGAGATGCGACGGGAACGCCGGGAATTCTTTCCCTACGAAACAGGGAAAGGATCCCTCATCTCGAGCTAGGAGGCGGAAACGGGGCTCCCCTGGATGTGTGCGGGACCCCACGTGCTTCCTCTCGAGTGGAGACGGGTATGTCGGGGAACTTCTTGAGTTGCAGCAAGGGTGTGAAGGACCCTTTGGAAGTTTCAGTGGTTAGATGTGATTGGCCTCGAGAAGCCTCAGCGGAAATGGGCCTCATCTCGCCTGGAGGGCAAAACCTCCTGGATTTTCTCGAGTTGCGGCAGGTGCTCTCGACTTACGACGGGGACCTCAGGGACCCGCTCTGGTGGCCTCAGGAAAGGCCAGTCCCCATGCGAGTTCCTCGGGGGCCTCTCGGGATTCCTCTCCCGTCGATGCCAGGGCCTAAGACCTTGTGTGGAGTCGGGGCCGGAACATGAGGATTCCTCTCCAGTGCTGACATGGATCTTGGGGTACTTCTGGAGTCTCCCCAGGGGAGTCAGTCCTCGTCTCGAATGCGGGCATGCACTTGCGCTTTCCTCCAGAGCGGTAGCAGCAGTGTCACGCAGTCCGCCGCGTGGATCAAAGGATCTATGGTTTTCCCTCGAGTCTTTCCCACGAGGCTTTCCCACGAGGCTTTCCCACAGGGCTGTCCCACGTGCACACGTGGTGGGAGTCGATCCTCGGCTTGATCGTCAAGGCAGTGCAGAGAAAAAAGGTTCCTCTGGAATGCACTGACACATCTGGGGGACTCTTGGAATGGTGGCACGACCCTGGAGTTCCTCTCGCCTTTCCTGTGGAGAGCGCCTCCTCTTGAGATGCGACGGGAACGCCGGGAATTCTTTCCCTACGAAACAGGGAAAGGATCCCTCATCTCGAGCTAGGAGGCGGAAACGGGGCTCCCCTGGATGTGTGCGGGACACCACGTGCTTCCTCTCGAGTGGAGACGGGTATGTCGGGGAACTTCTTGAGTTGCAGCAAGGGTGTGAAGGACCCTTTGGAAGTTCCAGTGGTTAGATGTGATTGGCCTCGAGAAGCCTCAGCGGAAATGGGCCTCATCTCGCCTGGAGGGCAAAACCTCCTGGAATTTCTCGAGTTGCGGCAGGTGCTCTCGACTTACGACGGGGACCTCAGGGACCCGCTCTGGTGGCCTCAGGAAAGGCCAGTCCCCATGCGAGTTCCTCGGGGGCCTCTCGGGATTCCTCTCCCGTCGATGCCAGGGCCTAAGACCTTGTGTGGAGTCGGGGCCGGAACCTGAGGATTCCTCTCCAGTGCTGACATGGATCTTGGGGTACTTCTGAAGTCTCCCCAGGGGAGTCAGTCCTCGTCTCGAATGCGGGCATGCACTTGCGCTTTCCTCCAGAGCGGTAGCAGCAGTGTCACGCAGTCCGCCGCGTGGATCAAAGGATCTATGGTTTTCCCTCGAGTCTTTCCCCCGAGGCTTTCCCACGAGGCTTTCCCACAGGGCTGTCCCACGTGCACACGTGGTGGGAGTCGATCCTCGGCTTGAACGTCAAGGCAGTGCAGGGAAAACAGGTTCCTCTGGAATGGACTGACACATCTGGGGGACTCTTTGAATGGTGTCTCGACCCTGGAGTTCCTCTCGCCTTTCCTGTGGAGAGCGCCTCCTCTTGAGATGCGACGGGAACGCCGGGAATTCTTTCCCTACCAAACAGGGAAATGATCCCTCATCTCGAGCTAGAAGGCGGAAACGGGACTCCCCTGGATGTGTGCGGGACCCCACGTGCTTCCTCTCGAGTGGAGACGGGTATGTCGGGGAACTTCTTGAGTTGCAGCAAGGGTGTGAAGGACCCTTTGGAAGTTCCAGTGGTTAGATGTGATTGGCCTTGAGAAGCCTCAGCGGAAATGGGCCTCATCTCGCCTGGAGGGCAAAACCTCCTGGATTTTCTCGAGTTGCGGCAGGTGCTCTCGACTTACGACGGGGACCTCAGGGACCCGCTCTGGTGGCCTCAGGAAAGGCCAGTCCCCATGCGAGTTCCTCGGGGGCCTCTCGGGATTCCTCTCCCGTCGATGCCGGGGCCTAAGTCCTTGTGTGGAGTCGGGGCCGGAACCTGAGGATTCCTCTCCAGTGCTGACATGGATCTTGGGGTACTTCTGGAGTCTCCCCAGGGGAGTCAGTAATCGTCTCGAATGCGGGCATGCACTTGCGCTTTCCTCCAGAGCGGTAGCAGCAGCGTCACGCAGTCCGCCGCGTGGATCAAAGGATCTATGGTTTTCCCTCGAGTCTTTCCCACGAGACTTTCCCACGAGGCTTTCCCACAGGGCTGTCCCACGTGCACACGTGGTGGGAGTCGATCCTCGGCTTGAACGTCAAGGCAGTGCAGGGAAAACAGGTTCCTATGGAATGGACTGACATATCTGGGGGTCTCTTGGAATGGTGGCACAACCCTGGAGTTCCTCTCGCCTTTCCTGTGGAGAGCACCTCCTCTTGAGATGCGACGGGAACGCCGGGAATTCGTTCCCTACGAAACAGGGAAGGATCCCTCATCTCGAGCTAGGAGGTGGAAACGGAGCTCATTTGGATGTGTGAGGGACCCCACGTGCTTCCTCTCGAGTGGAGACGGGTATGTCGGGGAACTTTTTGAGTTGCAGCAATGGTGTGAAGGACCCTTTGGAAGTTCCAGTGGTTAGATGTGATTGGCCTCGAGAAGCCTCAGCGGAAATGGTCCTCATCTCGCCTGGAGGGCAAAACCTCCTGGATTTTCTCGAGTTGCGGCAGGTGCTCTCGACTTACGACGGGGACCTCAGGGAACCGCTCTGGTGGCCTCAGGAAAGGCCAGTCCCCATGCGAGTTCCTCGGGGGCCTCTCGGGATTCCTCTCCCGTCGATGCCGGGGCCTAAGACCTTGTGGGGAGTCGGGGCCGGATCCTGAGGATTCCTCTCCAGTGCTGACATGGATCTTGGGGTACTTCTGGAGTCTCCCCAGGGGAGTCAGTCCTCGTCTCGAATGCGGGCATGCACTTGCGCTTTCCTCCAGAGCGGTAGCAGCAGTGTCACGCAGTCCGCCGCGTGGATCAAAGGATCTATGGTTTTCCCTCGAGTCTTTCCCACGAGGCTTTCCCACGAGGCTTTCCCACAGGGCTGTCCCACGTGCACACGTGGTGGGAGTCGATCCTCGGCTTGATCGTCAAGGCAGTGCAGGGAAAACAGGTTCCTCTGGAATGGACTGACACATCTGGGGGACTCTTGGAATGGTGTTTCGACCCTGGAGTTCCTCTCGCCTTTCCTGTGGAGAGCGCCTCCTCTTGAGATGCGACGGGAACGCCGGGAATTCTTTCCCTACGAAACAGGGAAAGGATCCCTCATCTCGAGCTAGGAGGCGGAAACGGGGCTCCCCTGGATGTGTGCGGGACACCACGTGCTTCCTCTCGAGTGGAGACGGGTATGTCGGGGAACTTCTTGAGTTGCAGCAAGGGTGTGAAGGACCCTTTGGAAGTTCCAGTGGTTAGATGTGATTGGCCTCGAGAAGCCTCAGCGGAAATGGGCCTCATCTCGCCTGGAGGGCAAAACCTCTTGGATGTTCTCGAGTTGCGGCAGGTGCTCTCGACTTACGACGGGGACCTCAGGGACCCGCTCTGGTAGCCTCAGGAAAGGCCAGTCCCCATGCGAGTTCCTTGGGGTCCTCTCGGGATTCCTCTCCCGTCGATGCCGGGGCCTAAGACCTTGTATGGAGTCGGGGCCGGAACCTGAGGATTCCTCTCCAGTGCTGACAAGGATCTTGGGGTACTTCTGGAGTCTCCCCAGGGGAGTCAGTCCTCGTCTCGAATGCGGGCATGCACTTGCGCTTTCCTCCAGAGCGGTAGCAGCAGTGTCACGCAGTCCGCCGCGTGGATCAAAGGATCTATGGTTTTCCCTCGAGTCTTTCCCACGAGGCTTTCCCACGAGGCTTTCCCACAGGGCTGTCCCACGTGCACACGTGGTGGGAGTCGATCCTCGGCTTGAACGTCAAGGCAGTGCAGGGAAAACAGGTACCTCTGTAATGGACTGACAAATCTGGGGGACTCTTGGAATGGTGTCACGACCCTGGAGTTCCTCTCGCCTTTCCTGTGGAGAGCGCCTCCTCTTGAGATGCGACGGGAACGCCGGGAATTCTTTCCCTACGAAACAGGGAAAGGATCCCTCATCTCGAGCTAGGAGGCGGAAACGGGGCTCCCCTGGATGTGTGCGGGACCCCACGTGTTTCCTCTCGAGTGGAGACGGGTATGTCGGGGAGCTTCTTGAGTTGCAGCAAGGGTGTGAAGGACCCTTTGGAAGTTCCAGTGGTTAGATGTGATTGGCCTCGAGAAGCCTCAGCGGAAATGGGCCTCATCTCGCCTGGAGGGCAAAACCTCCTGGATTTTCTCGAGTTGCGGCAGGTGCTCTCGACTTACGACGGGGACCTCAGGGACCCGCTCTGGTGGCCTCAGGAAAGGCCAGTCCCCATGCGAGTTCCTCGGGGGCGTCTCGGGATTCCTCTCCCGTCGATGCCGGGGCCTAAGACCTTGTGTGGAGACGTGGCCGGAACCTGAGGATTCCTCTCCATTGCTGACATGGATCTTGGGGTACTTCTGGAGTCTCCCCAGGGGAGTCAGTCCTCGTGTCGAATGCGGGCATGCACTTGCGCTTTACTCCAGAGCGGTAGCAGCAGTGTCACGCAGTCCGCCGCGTGGATCAAAGGATCTATGGTTTTCCCTCGAGTCTTTCCCACGAGGCTTTCCCACGAGGCTTTCCCACAGGGCTGTCCCACGTGCACACGTGGTGGGAGTCGATCCTCGGCTTGAACGTCAAGGCAGTGCAGGGAAAACAGGTTCCTCTGGAATGGACTGACACATCTGGGGGACTCTTTGAATGGTATCTCGACCCTGGAGTTCCTCTCGCCTTTCCTGTGGAGAGTGCCTCCTCTTGAGATGCGACGGGAACGCCGGGAATTCTTTCCTTACGAAACAGGGAAATGATCCCTCATCTCGAGCTAGAAGGCGGAAACGGGACTCCCCTGGATGTGTGCGGGACCCCACGTGCTTCCTCTCGAGTGGAGACGGGTATGTCGGGGAACTTCTTGAGTTGCAGCAAGGTTGTGAAGGACCCTTTGGAAGTTCCAGTGGTTAGATGTGATTGGCCTCGAGAAGCCTCAGCGGAAATGGGCCTCATCTCGCCTGGAGGGCAAAACCTCCTGGATTTTCTCGAGTTGCGGCAGGTGCTCTCGACTTACGACGGGGACCTCAGGGACCCGCTCTGGTGGCCTCAGGAAAGGCCAGTCCCCATGCGAGTTCCTCGGGGGCCTCTCGGGATTCCTCTCCCGTCGATGCCGGGGCCTAAGACCTTGTGTGGAGTCGGGGCCGGAACCTGAGGATTCCTCTCCAGTGCTGACATGGATCTTGGGGTACTTCTGGAGTCTCCCCAGGGGAGTCAGTCCTCGTCTCGAATGCGGGCATGCACTTGCGCTTTCCTCCAGAGCGGTAGCAGCAGTGTCACGCAGTCCGCCGCGTGGATCAAAGGATCTATGGTTTTCCCTCGGGTCTTTTCCCACGAGGCTTTCCCACGAGGCTTTCCCACAGGGCTGTCCCACGTCCACACGTGGTGGGAGTCGATCCTCGGCTTGAACGTCAAGGCAGTGCAGGGAAAACAGGTTCCTCTGGAATGGACTGACACATCTGGGGGACTCTTGGAATGGTGTTTCGACCCTGGAGTTCCTCTCCCCTTTCCTGTGGAGAGCGCCTCCTCTTGAGATGCGACGGGAACGCCGGGAATTCTTTCCCTACGAAACAGGGAAAGGATCCCTCATCTCGAGCTAGGAGGCGAAACGGGGCTCCCCTGGATGTGTGCGGGACCCCACGTGCTTCCTCTCGAGTGGAGACGGGTATGTCGGGGAACTTCTTGAGTTGCAGCAATGGTATGAAGGACCCTTTGGAAGTTCCAGTGGTTAGATGTGATTGGCCTCGAGAAGCCTCAGCGGAAATGGGCCTCATCTCGCCTGGAGGGCAAAACCTCCTGGATTTTCTCGAGTTGCGGCAGGTGCTCTCGACTTACGACGGGGACCTCAGGGACCCGCTCTGGTGGCCTCAGGAAAGGCCAGTCCCCATGCGAGTTCCTCGGGGGCGTCTCGGGATTCCTCTCCCGTCGATGCCGGGGCCTAAGACCTTGTGTGGAGTCAGGGCCGGAACCTGAGGATTCCTCTCCAGTGCTGACATGGATCTTGGGGTACTTCTGGAGTCTCCCCAGGGGAGTCAGTCCTCGTGTCGAATGCGGGCATGCACTTGCGCTTTCCTCCAGAGCGGTAGCAGCAGTGTCGCGCAGTCCGCCGCGTGGATCAAAGGATCTATGGTTTTCCCTCGAGTCTTTCCCACGAGGCTTTCCCACGAGGCTTTCCCACAGGGCTGTCCCACGTGCACACGTGGTGGGAGTCGATCCTCGGCTTGAACGTCAAGGCAGTGCAGGGAAAACAGGTTCCTCTGGAATGGACTGACACATCTGGGGGACTCTTGGAATGGTGTCTCGACCCTGGAGTTCCTCTCGCCTTTCCTGTGGAGAGCGCCTCCTCTTGAGATGCGACGGGAACGCCGGGAATTCTTTCCCTACGAAACAGGGAAAGGATCCCTCATCTCGAGCTAGAAGGCGGAAACGGGACTCCCCTGGATGTGTGCGGGACCCCACGTGCTTCCTCTCGAGTGGAGACGGGTATGTCGGGGAACTTCTTGAGTTGCAGCAAGGGTGTGAAGGACCCTTTGGAAGTTCCAGTGGTTAGATGTGATTGGCCTTGAGAAGCCTCAGCGGAAATGGGCCTCATCTCGCCTGGAGGGCAAAACCTCCTGGATTTTCTCGAGTTGCGGCAGGTGCTCTCGACTTACGACGGGGACCTCAGGGAACCGCTCTGGTGGCCTCAGGAAAGGCCAGTCCCCATGCGAGTTCCTCGGGGGCCTCTCGGGATTCCTCTCCCATCGATGCCGGGGCCTAAGACCTTGTGTGGAGTCGGGGCCGGATCCTGAGGATTCCTCTCCAGTGCTGACATGGATCTTGGGGTACTTCTGGAGTCTCCCCAGGGGAGTCAGTCCTCGTCTCGAATGCGGGCATGCACTTGCGCTTTCCTCCAGAGCGGTAGCAGCAGTGTCACGCAGTCCGCCGCGTGGATCAAAGGATCTATGGTTTTCCCTCGAGTCTTTCCCACGAGGCTTTCCCACGAGGCTTTCCCACAGGGCTGTCCCACGTGCATACGTGGTGGGAGTCGATCCTCGACTTGAACGTCAAGGCAGTGCAGGGAAAACAGGTTTCTCTGGAATGGACTGACACATCTGGGGGACTCTTGGAATGGTGTCTCGACCCTGGAGTTCCTCTCGCCTTTCCTGTGGAGAGCGCCTCCTCTTGAGATGCGACGGGAACGCCGGGAATTCTTTCCCTACGAAACAGGGAAAGGATCCCTCATCTCGAGCTAGGAGGCGGAAACGGGGCTCCCTTGGATGTGTGCGGGACCCCAAGTGCTTCCTCTCGAGTGGAGACGGGTATGTCGGGGAACTTCTTGAGTTACAGCAAGGGTGTGAAGGACCCTTTGGAAGTTCCAGTGGTTAGATGTGATTGGCCTTGAGAAGCCTCAGCGGAAATGGGCCTCATCTCGCCTGGAGGGCAAAATCTCCTGGATTTACTCGAGTTGCGGCAGGTGCTCTCGACTTACGACGGGGACCTCAGGGACCCGCTCTGGTGGCCTCAGGAAAGGCCAGTCCCCATGCGAGTTCCTCGGGGGCGTCTCGGGATTCCTCTCCCGTCGATGCCGGGGCCTAAGACCTTGTGTGGAGTCGGGGCCGGAACCTGAGGATTCCTCTCCAGTGCTGACATGGATCTTGGGGTACTTCTGGAGTCTCCCCAGGGGAGTCAGTAATCGTCTCGAATGCGGGCATGCACTTGCGCTTTCCTCCAGAGCGGTAGCAGCAGTGTCACGCAGTCCGCCGCGTGGATCAAAGGATCTATGGTTTTCCCTCGAGTCTTTCCCACGAGGCTTTCCCACGAGGCTTTCCCACAGGGCTGTCCCACGTGCACACGTGGTGGGAGTCGATCCTCGGCTTGAACGTCAAGGCAGTGCAGGGAAAACAGGTTCCTCTGGAATGGACTGACACATCTGGGGGACTCTTGGAATGGTGTCTCGACCCTGGAGTTCCTCTCGCCTTTCCTGTGGAGAGCGCCTCCTCTTGAGATGCGACGGGAACGCCGGGAATTCTTTCCCTACGAAACAGGGAAAGGATCCCTAATCTCGAGCTAGGAGGCGGAAACGGGGCTCCCCTGGATGTGTGCGGGACCCCACGTGTTTCCTCTCGAGTGGAGACGGGTATGTCGGGGAGCTTCTTGAGTTGCAGCAAGGGTGTGAAGGACCCTTTGGAAGTTCCAGTGGTTAGATGTGATTGGCCTCGAGAAGCCTCAGCGGAAATGGGCCTCATCTCGCCTGGAGGGCAAAACCTCCTGGATTTTCTCGAATTGCGGCAGGTGCTCTCGACTTACGACGGGGACCTCAGGGACCCGCTCTGGTGGCCTCAGGAAAGGCCAGTCCCCATGCGAGTTCCTCGGGGGCGTCTCGGGATTCCTCTCCCGTCGATGCCGGGGCCTAAGACCTTGTGTGGAGACGTGGCCGGAACCTGAGGATTCCTCTCCATTGCTGACATGGATCTTGGGGTACTTCTGGAGTCTCCCCAGGGGAGTCAGTCCTCGTGTCGAATGCGGGCATGCACTTGCGCTTTACTCCAGAGCGGTAGCAGCAGTGTCACGCAGTCCGCCGCGTGGATCAAAGGATCTATGGTTTTCCCTCGAGTCTTTCCCACGAGGCTTTCCCACGAGGCTTTCCCACAGGGCTGTCCCACGTGCACACGTGGTGGGAGTCGATCCTCGGCTTGAACGTCAAGGCAGTGCAGGGAAAACAGGTTCCTCTGGAATGGACTGACACATCTGGGGGACTCTTTGAATGGTGTCTCGACCCTGGAGTTCCTCTCGCCTTTCCTGTGGAGAGCGCCTCCTCTTGAGATGCGACGGGAACGCCGGGAATTCTTTCCCTACGAAACAGGGAAATGATCCCTCATCTCGAGCTAGAAGGCGGAAACGGGACTCCCCTGGATGTGTGCGGGACCCCACGTGCTTCCTCTCGAGTGGAGACGGGTATGTCGGGGAACTTCTTGAGTTGCAGCAAGGTTGTGAAGGACCCTTTGGAAGTTCCAGTGGTTAGATGTGATTGGCCTCGAGAAGCCTCAGCGGAAATGGGCCTCATCTCGCCTGGAGGGCAAAACCTCCTGGATTTTCTCGAGTTGCGGCAGGTGCTCTCGACTTACGACGGGGACCTCAGGGACCCGCTCTGGTGGCCTCAGGAAAGGCCAGTCCCCATGCGAGTTCCTCGGGGGCCTCTCGGGATTCCTCTCCCGTCGATGCCGGGGCCTAAGACCTTGTGTGGATTCGGGGCCGGAACCTGAGGATTCCTCTCCAGTGCTGACATGGATCTTGGGGTACTTCTGGAGTCTCCCCAGGGGAGTCAGTCCTCGTCTCGAATGCGGGCATGCACTTGCGCTTTCCTCCAGAGCGGTAGCAGCAGTGTCACGCAGTCCGCCGCGTGGATCAAAGGATCTATGGTTTTCCCTCGGGTCTTTTCCCACGAGGCTTTCCCACGAGGCTTTCCCACAGGGCTGTCCCACGTCCACACGTGGTGGGAGTCGATCCTCGGCTTGAACGTCAAGGCAGTGCAGGGAAAACAGGTTCCTCTGGAATGGACTGACACATCTGGGGGACTCTTGGAATGGTGTTTCGACCCTGGAGTTCCTCTCCCCTTTCCTGTGGAGAGCGCCTCCTCTTGAGATGCGACGGGAACGCCGGGAATTCTTTCCCTACGAAACAGGGAAAGGATCCCTCATCTCGAGCTAGGAGGCGAAACGGGGCTCCCCTGGATGTGTGCGGGACCCCACGTGCTTCCTCTCGAGTGGAGACGGGTATGTCGGGGAACTTCTTGAGTTGCAGCAATGGTATGAAGGACCCTTTGGAAGTTCCAGTGGTTAGATGTGATTGGCCTCGAGAAGCCTCAGCGGAAATGGGCCTCATCTCGCCTGGAGGGCAAAACCTCCTGGATTTTCTCGAGTTGCGGCAGGTGCTCTCGACTTACGACGGGGACCTCAGGGACCCGCTCTGGTGGCCTCAGGAAAGGCCAGTCCCCATGCGAGTTCCTCGGGGGCGTCTCAGGATTCCTCTCCCGTCGATGCCGGGGCCTAAGACCTTGTGTGGAGTCAGGGCCGGAACCTGAGGATTCCTCTCCAGTGCTGACATGGATCTTGGGGTACTTCTGGAGTCTCCCCAGGGGAGTCAGTCCTCGTGTCGAATGCGGGCATGCACTTGCGCTTTCCTCC
The DNA here is from genome assembly GCF_042477335.2 of Ovis canadensis. Classification (NCBI taxonomy): domain Eukaryota; kingdom Metazoa; phylum Chordata; class Mammalia; order Artiodactyla; family Bovidae; genus Ovis; species Ovis canadensis. The sequence continues at coordinate 11,742,898 of NC_091262.1, forward strand.
AGAGCGGTAGCAGCAGTGTCGCGCAGTCCGCCGCGTGGATCAAAGGATCTATGGTTTTCCCTCGAGTCTTTCCCACGAGGCTTTCCCACGAGGCTTTCCCACAGGGCTGTCCCACGTGCACACGTGGTGGGAGTCGATCCTCGGCTTGAACGTCAAGGCAGTGCAGGGAAAACAGGTTACTCTGGAATGGACTGACACATCTGGGGGACTCTTGGAATGGTGTCTCGACCCTGGAGTTCCTCTCGCCTTTCCTGTGGAGAGCGCCTCCTCTTGAGATGCGACGGGAACGCCGGGAATTCTTTCCCTACGAAACAGGGAAAGGATCCCTCATCTCGAGCTAGAAGGCGGAAACGGGACTCCCCTGTATGTGTGCGGGACCCCACGTGCTTCCTCTCGAGTGGAGACGGGTATGTCGGGGAACTTCTTGAGTTGCAGCAAGGGTGTGAAGGACCCTTTGGAAGTTCCAGTGGTTAGATGTGATTGGCCTTGAGAAGCCTCAGCGGAAATGGGCCTCATCTCGCCTGGAGGGCAAAACCTCCTGGATTTTCTCGAGTTGCGGCAGGTGCTCTCGACTTACGACGGGGACCTCAGGGAACCGCTCTGGTGGCCTCAGGAAAGGCCAGTCCCCATGCGAGTTCCTCGGGGGCCTCTCGGGATTCCTCTCCCATCGATGCCGGGGCCTAAGACCTTGTGTGGAGTCGGGGCCGGATCCTGAGGATTCCTCTCCAGTGCTGACATGGATCTTGGGGTACTTCTGGAGTCTCCCCAGGGGAGTCAGTCCTCGTCTCGAATGCGGGCATGCACTTGCGCTTTCCTCCAGAGCGGTAGCAGCAGTGTCACGCAGTCCGCCGCGTGGATCAAAGGATCTATGGTTTTCCCTCGAGTCTTTCCCACGAGGCTTTCCCACGAGGCTTTCCCACAGGGCTGTCCCACGTGCATACGTGGTGGGAGTCGATCCTCGACTTGAACGTCAAGGCAGTGCAGGGAAAACAGGTTTCTCTGGAATGGACTGACACATCTGGGGGACTCTTGGAATGGTGTCTCGACCCTGGAGTTCCTCTCGCCTTTCCTGTGGAGAGCGCCTCCTCTTGAGATGCGACGGGAACGCCGGGAATTCTTTCCCTACGAAACAGGGAAAGGATCCCTCATCTCGAGCTAGGAGGCGGAAACGGGGCTCCCTTGGATGTGTGCGGGACCCCAAGTGCTTCCTCTCGAGTGGAGACGGGTATGTCGGGGAACTTCTTGAGTTACAGCAAGGGTGTGAAGGACCCTTTGGAAGTTCCAGTGGTTAGATGTGATTGGCCTTGAGAAGCCTCAGCGGAAATGGGCCTCATCTCGCCTGGAGGGCAAAATCTCCTGGATTTACTCGAGTTGCGGCAGGTGCTCTCGACTTACGACGGGGACCTCAGGGACCCGCTCTGGTGGCCTCAGGAAAGGCCAGTCCCCATGCGAGTTCCTCGGGGGCGTCTCGGGATTCCTCTCCCGTCGATGCCGGGGCCTAAGACCTTGTGTGGAGTCGGGGCCGGAACCTGAGGATTCCTCTCCAGTGCTGACATGGATCTTGGGGTACTTCTGGAGTCTCCCCAGGGGAGTCAGTAATCGTCTCGAATGCGGGCATGCACTTGCGCTTTCCTCCAGAGCGGTAGCAGCAGTGTCGCGCAGTCCGCCGCGTGGATCAAAGGATCTATGGTTTTCCCTCGAGTCTTTCCCACGAGGCTTTCCCACGAGGCTTTCCCACAGGGCTGTCCCACGTGCACACGTGGTGGGAGTCGATCCTCGGCTTGAACGTCAAGGCAGTGCAGGGAAAACAGGTTCCTCTGGAATGGACTGACACATCTGGGGGACTCTTGGAATGGTGTCTCGACCCTGGAGTTCCTCTCGCCTTTCCTGTGGAGAGCGCCTCCTCTTGAGATGCGACGGGAACGCCGGGAATTCTTTCCCTACGAAACAGGGAAAGGATCCCTCATCTCGAGCTAGAAGGCGGAAACGGGACTCCCCTGGATGTGTGCGGGACCCCACGTGCTTCCTCTCGAGTGGAGACGGGTATGTCGGGGAACTTCTTGAGTTGCAGCAAGGGTGTGAAGGACCCTTTGGAAGTTCCAGTGGTTAGATGTGATTGGCCTTGAGAAGCCTCAGCGGAAATGGGCCTCATCTCGCCTGGAGGGCAAAACCTCCTGGATTTTCTCGAGTTGCGGCAGGTGCTCTCGACTTACGACGGGGACCTCAGGGAACCGCTCTGGTGGCCTCAGGAAAGGCCAGTCCCCATGCGAGTTCCTCGGGGGCCTCTCGGGATTCCTCTCCCATCGATGCCGGGGCCTAAGACCTTGTGTGGAGTCGGGGCCGGATCCTGAGGATTCCTCTCCAGTGCTGACATGGATCTTGGGGTACTTCTGGAGTCTCCCCAGGGGAGTCAGTCCTCGTCTCGAATGCGGGCATGCACTTGCGCTTTCCTCCAGAGCGGTAGCAGCAGTGTCACGCAGTCCGCCGCGTGGATCAAAGGATCTATGGTTTTCCCTCGAGTCTTTCCCACGAGGCTTTCCCACGAGGCTTTCCCACAGGGCTGTCCCACGTGCATACGTGGTGGGAGTCGATCCTCGACTTGAACGTCAAGGCAGTGCAGGGAAAACAGGTTTCTCTGGAATGGACTGACACATCTGGGGGACTCTTGGAATGGTGTCTCGACCCTGGAGTTCCTCTCGCCTTTCCTGTGGAGAGCGCCTCCTCTTGAGATGCGACGGGAACGCCGGGAATTCTTTCCCTACGAAACAGGGAAAGGATCCCTCATCTCGAGCTAGGAGGCGGAAACGGGGCTCCCTTGGATGTGTGCGGGACCCCAAGTGCTTCCTCTCGAGTGGAGACGGGTATGTCGGGGAACTTCTTGAGTTACAGCAAGGGTGTGAAGGACCCTTTGGAAGTTCCAGTGGTTAGATGTGATTGGCCTTGAGAAGCCTCAGCGGAAATGGGCCTCATCTCGCCTGGAGGGCAAAATCTCCTGGATTTACTCGAGTTGCGGCAGGTGCTCTCGACTTACGACGGGGACCTCAGGGACCCGCTCTGGTGGCCTCAGGAAAGGCCAGTCCCCATGCGAGTTCCTCGGGGGCGTCTCGGGATTCCTCTCCCGTCGATGCCGGGGCCTAAGACCTTGTGTGGAGTCGGGGCCGGAACCTGAGGATTCCTCTCCAGTGCTGACATGGATCTTGGGGTACTTCTGGAGTCTCCCCAGGGGAGTCAGTAATCGTCTCGAATGCGGGCATGCACTTGCGCTTTCCTCCAGAGCGGTAGCAGCAGTGTCACGCAGTCCGCCGCGTGGATCAAAGGATCTATGGTTTTCTCTCGAGTCTTTCCCACGAGGCTTTCCCACGAGGCTTTCCCACAGGGCTGTCCCACGTGCACACGTGGTGGGAGTCGATCCTCGGCTTGAACGTCAAGGCAGTGCAGGGAAAACAGGTTCCTCTGGAATGGACTGACACATCTGGGGGACTCTTGGAATGGTGTCTCGACCCTGGAGTTCCTCTCGCCTTTCCTGTGGAGAGCGCCTCCTCTTGAGATGCGACGGGAACGCCGGGATTTCTTTCCCTACGAAACAGGGAAAGGATCCCTCATCTCGAGCTAGGAGGCGGAAACGGGGCTCCACTGGATGTGTGCGGGACACCACGTGCTTCCTCTCGAGTGGAGACGGGTATGTCGGGGAACTTCTTGAGTTGCAGCAAGGGTGTGAAGGACCCTTTGGAAGTTCCAGTGGTTAGATGTGATTGGCCTCGAGAAGCCTCAGCGGAAATGGGCCTCATCTCGCCTGGAGGGCAAAACCTCCTGGATTTTCTCGAGTTGCGGCAGGTGCTCTCGACTTACGACGGGGACCTCAGGGACCCGCTCTGGTGGCCTCAGGAAAGGCCAGTCCCCATGCGAGTTCCTCGGGGGCCTCTCGGGATTCCTCTCCCGTCGATGCCGTGGCCTGAGACCTTGTGTGGAGTCGGGGCCGGAACCTGAGGATTCCTCTCCAGTGCTGACATGGATCTTGGGGTACTTCTGGAGTCTCCCCAGGGGAGTCAGTAATCGTCTCGAATGCGGGCATGCACTTGCGCTTTCCTCCAGAGCGGTAGCAGCAGTGTCACGCAGTCCGCCGCGTGGATCAAAGGATCTATGGTTTTCCCTCGAGTCTTTCCCACGAGGCTTTCCCACGAAGCTTTCCCACAGGGCTGTCCCACGTGCACACGTGGTGGGAGTCGATCCTCGGCTTGAACGTCAAGGCAGTGCAGGGAAAACACGTTCCACTGGAATGGACTGACACATCTGGGGGACTCTTGGAATGGTGTCTCGACCCTGGAGTTCCTCTCGCCTTTCCTGTGGAGAGCGCCTCCTCTTGAGATGCGACGGGAACGCCGGGAATTCTTTCCCTACGAAACAGGGAAAGGATCCCTCATCTCGAGCTAGGAGGCGGAAACGGAGCTTCCCTGGATGTGTGCGGGACACCACGTGCTTCCTCTCGAGTGGAGACGGGTATGTCGGGGAACTTCTTGAGTTGCAGCAAGGGTGTGAAGGACCCTTTGGAAGTTCCAGTGGTTAGATGTGATTGGCCTCGAGAAGCCTCAGCGGAAATGGGCCTCATCTCGCCTGGAGGGCAAAACCTCCTGGATTTTCTCGAGTTGCGGCAGGAGCTCTCGACTTACGACGGGGACCTCAGGGACCCGCTCTGGTGGCCTCAGGAAAGGCCAATCCCCATGCGAGTTCCTCGGGGGCGTCTCGGGATTCCTCTCCCGTCGATGCCGGGGCCTAAGACCTTGTGTGGAGTCGGGGCCGGATCCTGAGGATTCCTCTCCAGTGCTGACATGGATCTTGGGGTACTTCTGAAGTCTCCCCAGGGGAGTCAGTCCTCGTCTCGAATTCGGGCATGCACTTGCGCTTTCCTCCAGAGCGGTAGCAGCAGTGTCACGCTGTCCGCCGCGTGGATCAAAGGATCTATGGTTTTCCCTCGAGTCTTTCCCACGAGGCTTTCCCACGAGGCTTTCCCACAGGGCTGTCCCACGTGCACACGTGGTGGGAGTCGATCCTCGGCTTAAAAGTCAAGGCAGTGCAGGGAAAACAGGTTCCTCTGGAATGGACTGACACATCTGGGGGACTCTTGGAATGGTGGCACGACCCTGGAGTTCCTCTCGCCTTTCCTGTGGAGAGCGCCTCCTCTTGAGATGCGAAGGGAACGCCGGGAATTCTTTCCCTACGAAACAGGGAAAGGATCCCTCATCTCGAGCTAGGAGGCGAAACGGGGCTCCCCTGGATGTGTGCGGGACCCCACGTGCTTCCTCTCGAGTGGAGACGGGTATGTCGGGGAACTTCTTGAGTTGCAGCAATGGTGTGAAGGACCCTTTGGAAGTTCCAGTGGTTAGATGTGATTGGCCTCGAGAAGCCTCAGCGGAAATGGGCCTCCTCTGGCCTGGAGGGCAAAACCTCCTGGATTTTCTCGAGTTGCGGCAGGTGCTCTCGACTTACGACGGGGACCTCAGGGAACCGCTCTGGTGGCCTCAGGAAAGGCCAGTCCCCATGCGAGTTCCTCGGGGGCATCTCGGGATTCCTCTCCCGTCGATGCCGGGGCCTAAGACCTTGTGTGGAGTCGGGGCCGGAACCTGAGGATTCCTCTCCAGTGCTGACATGGATCTTGGGGTACTTCTGGAGTCTCCACAGGGGAGTCAGTCCTCGTGTCGAATGCGGGCTTGCACTTGCGCTTTCCTCCAGAGCGGTAGCAGCAGTGTCTCGCAGTCCACCGATTGGATCAAAGGATCTATGGTTTTCCCTCGAGTCTTTCCCAGGAGGCTTTCCCACGAGGCTTTACCACAGGGCTGTCCCACGTGCACACGTGGTGGGAGTCGATCCTCGGCTTGAACGTCAAGGCAGTGCAGGGAAAACAGGTTCCTCTGGAATGGACTGACACATCTGGGGGACTCTTGGAATGGTGGCACGACCCTGGAGTTCCTCTCGCCTTTCCTGTGGAGAGCGCCTCCTCTTGAGATGCGAAGGGAACGCCGGGAATTCTTTCCCTACGAAACAGGGAAAGGATCCCTCATCTCGAGCTAGGAGGCGAAACGGGGCTCCCCTGGATGTGTGCGGGACCCCACGTGCTTCCTCTCGAGTGGAGACGGGTATGTCGGGGAACTTCTTGAGTTGCAGCAATGGTGTGAAGGACCCTTTGGAAGTTCCAGTGGTTAGATGTGATTGGCCTCGAGAAGCCTCAGTGGAAATGGGCCTCATCTCGCCTGGAGGGCAAAACCTCCTGGACTTTCTCGAGTTGCGGCAGGTGCTCTCGACTTACGACGGAGACCTCAGGGACCCGCTCTGGTGGCCTCAGGAAAGGCCAGTCCCCATGCGAGTTCCTCGGGGGCGTCTCGGGATTCCTCTCCCGTCGATGCCGGGGCCTAAGACCTTGTGTGGAGTCGGGGCCGGAACCTGAGGATTCCTCTCCAGTGCTGACATGGATCTTGGGGTACTTCTGGAGTCTCCCCAGGGGAGTCAGTCCTCGTCTCGAATGCGGGCATGCACTTGCGCTTTCCTCCAGAGCGGTAGCAGCAGTGTCACGCAGTCCGCCGCGTGGATCAAAGGATCTATGGTTTTCCCTCGAGGCTTTCCCACGAGGCTTTCCCACGAGGCTTTCCCACAGGGCTGTCCCACGTGCACACGTGGTGGGACTCGATCCTCGGCTTGAACGTCAAGGCAGTGCAGGGAAAACAGGTTCCACTGGAATGGACTGACACATCTGGGGGACTCTTGGAATGGTGGCACGACCCTGGAGTTCCTCTCGCCTTTCCTGTGGAGAGCGCCTCCTCTTGAGATGCGACGGGAAGGCCGGGAATTCTATCCCTACGAAACAGGGAAAGGATCCCTCATCTCGAGCTAGGAGGCGGAAACGGGGCTCCCCTGGATGTGTGCGGGACCCCAAGTGTTTCCTCTCGAGTGGAGACGGGTATGTCGGGGAACCTCTTGAGTTGCAGCAAGGGTGTGAAGGACCCTTTGGAAGTTCCAGTGGTTAGATATGATTGGCCTTGAGAAGCCTCAGCGGAAATGGGCCTCATCTCGCCTGGAGGGCAAAACCTCCTGGATTTTCTCGAGTTGCGGCAGGTGCTCTCGACTTACGACGGGGACCTCAGGGACCCGCTCTGGTGGCCTCAGGAAAGGCCAGTCTCCATGCGAGTTCCTCGGGGGCGTCTCGGGATTCCTCTCCTGTCGATGCCGGGGCCTAAGACCTTGTGTGGAGTCGGGGCCGGAACCTGAGGATTCCTCTCCAGTGCTGACATGGATCTTGGGGTACTTCTGGAGTCTCCCCAGGGAAGTCAATCCTCGTCTCGAATGCGGGCATGCACTTGCGCTTTCCTCCAGAGCGGTAGCAGCAGTGTCACGCAGTCCGCCGCGTGGATCAAAGGATCTATGGTTTTCCCTCGAGTCTTTCCCACGAGGCTTTCCCACGAGGCTTTCCCACAGGGCTGTCCCACGGGTACACGTGGTGGGAGTCGATCCTCGGCTTGAACGTCAAGGCAGTGCAGGAAAAACAGGTTCCTCTGGAATGGACTGACACATCTCGGGGACTCTTGGAATGGTGGCACGACCCTGGAGTTCCTCTCGCCTTTCCTGTGGAGAGCGCCTCCTCTTGAGATGCGACGGGAACGCCGGGAATTCTTTCCCTACGAAACAGGGAAAGGATCCCACATCTCGAGCTAGGAGGCGGAAACGGGGCTCCCCTGGATGTGTGCGGGACCCCACCTGCTTCCTCTCGAGTGGAGACGGGTATGTCGGGGAACTTCTTGAGTTGCAGCAAGGGTGTGAAGGACCCTTTGGAAGTTCCAGTGGTTAGATGTGATTGGCCTCGAGAAGCCTTAGCGGAAATGGGCCTCATCTCCCCTGGAGGGCAAAACCTCCTGGATTTTCTCGAGTTGCAGCAGGTGCTCTCGACTTACGACGGGGACCTCAGGGACCCGCTCTGGTGGCCTCAGGAAAGGCCAGTCCCCATGCGAGTTCCTCGGGGGCCTCTCGGGATTCCTCTCCCGTCGATGCCGGGGCCTAAGACCTTGTGTGGAGTCGGGGTCGGAACCTGAGGATTCCTCTCCAGTGCTGACATGGACCTTGGGGTACTTCTGGAGTCTCCCCAGGGGAGTCAGTCCTCGTCTCGAATGCGGGCATGCACTTGCGCTTTCCTCCAGAGAGGTAGCAGCAGTGTCACGCAGTCCGCCGCGTGGATCAAAGGATCTATGGTTTTCCCTCGAGTCTTTCCCACGAGGCTTTCCCACGAGGCTTTCCCACAGGGCTGTCCCACGTGCACACGTGGTGGGAGCCGATCCTCGGCTTGAACGTCAAGGAAGTGCAGGGAAAACAGGTTCCTCTGGAATGGACTGACACATCTGGGGGACTCTTGAAATGGTGTCACGACCCTGGAATTCCTCTCGCCTTTCCTGTGGAGAGCGCCTCCTCTTGAGATGCGACGGGAACGCCGGGAATTCTTTCCCTACGAAACAGGGAAAGGATCCCTCATCTCGAGCTAGGAGGAGGAAACGGGGCTCCCCTGGATGTGTGCGGGACACCACGTGCTTCCTCTCGAGTGGAGACGGGTATGTCGGGGAACTTCTTGAGTTGCAGCAATGGTGTGAAGGACCCTTTGGAAGTTCCAGTGGTTAGATGTGATTGGCCTCGAGAAGCCTCAGCGGAAATGGGCCTCATCTCGCCTGGAGGGCAAAACCTCCTGGATTTTCTCGAGTTGCGGCAGGTGCTCTCGACTTACGATGGGGACCTCAGGGACCCGCTCTGGTGGCCTCAGGAAAGGCCAGTCCCCATGCGAGTTCCTCGGGGGCGTCTCGGGATTCCTCTCCCGTCGATGCCGGGGCCTAAGACCTTGTGTGGAGTCGGGGCCGGAACCTGAGGATTCCTCTCCAGTGCTGACATGGATCTTGGGGTACTTCTGGAGTCTCCCCAGGGGAGTCAGTCCTCGTCTCGAATGCGGGCATTCACTTGCGCTTTCCTCCAGAGCGGTAGCAGCAGTGTCACGCAGTCCGCCGCGTGGATCAAAGGATCTATGGTTTTCCCTCGAGTCTTTCCCACAAGGCTTTCCCACGAGGCTTTCCCACAGGGCTGTCCCACGTGCACACGTGGTGGGGGTCGATCCTCGGCTTGAACGTCAAGGCAGTGCAGGGAAAACAGGTTCCTCTGGAATGGACTGACACATCTGGGGGACTCTCGGAATGGTGTCTCGACCCTGGAGTTCCTCTCGCCTTTCCTGAGGAGAGCGCCTCCTCTTGAGATGCGACGGGAACGCCGGGAATTCTTTCCCTACGAAACAGGGAAAGGATCCCTCATCTCGAGCTAGGAGGCGGAAACGGGGCTCCCCTGGATGTGTGCGGGACCCCAAGTGCTTCCTCTCGAGTGGAGACGGGTATGTCGGGGAACTTCTTGAGTTGCAGCAATGGTGTGACGGACCCTTTGGAAGATCCAGTGGTTAGATGTGATTGGCCTCGAGAAGCCTCAGCGGAAATGGACCTCATCTCGCCTGGAGGGCAAAACCTCCTGGATTTTCTCGAGTTGCGGCAGGTGCTCTCGACTTACGACGGGGACCTCAGGGACCCGCTCTGGTGGCCTCAGGAAAGGCCAGTCCCCATGCGAGTTCCTCGGGGGCGTCTCGGGATTCCTCTCCCGTCGATGCCGGGGCCTAAGACCTTGTGTGGAGTCGGGGTCGGAACCTGAGGATTCCTCTCCAGTGCTGACATGGATCTTGGGGTACTTCTGGAGTCTCCCCAGGGGAGTCAGTCCTCGTCTCGAATGCGGGCATGCACTTGCGCTTTCCTCCAGAGCGGTAGCAGCAGTGTCACGCAGTCCGCCGCATGGATCAAAGGATCTATGGTTTTCCCTCGAGGCTTTCCCACGAGGCTTTCCCACGAGGCTTTCCCACAGGGCTGTCCCACGTGCACACGTGGTGGGAGTCGATCCTCGGCTTGAACGACAAGGCAGTGCAGGGAAAACAGGTTCCTCTGGAATGAACTGACACATCTGGGGGACTCTTGGAATGGTGGCACGACCCTGGAGTTCCTCTCGCCTTTCCTGTGGAGAGCGCCTCCTCTTGAGATGCGACGGGAACGCCGGGAATTCTTTCCCTACGAAACAGGGAAAGGATCCCTCATCTCGAGCTAGGAGGCGGAAACGGGGCTCCCCTGGATGTGTGCGGGACACCACATGCTTCCTCTCGAGTGGAGACGGGTATGTTTGGGAACTTCTTGAGTTGCAGCAAGGGTGTGAAGGACCCTTTGGAAGTTCCAGTGGTTAGACGTGATTGGCATCGAGAAGCCTCAGCGGAAATGGGCCTCATCTCGCCTGGAGGGCAAAACCTCCTGGATTTTCTCGAGTTCCGGCAGGTGCTCTCGACTTACGACGGGGACCTCAGGGACCCGCTCTGGTGGCCTCAGGAAAGGCCAGTCCCCATGCGAGTTCCTCGGGGGCCTCTCGGGATTCCTCTCCCGTCGATGCCGGGGCCTAAGACCTTGTGTGGAGTCGGGGCCGGAACCTGAGTTTTCCTCTCCAGTGCTGACATGGATCTTGGGGTACTTCTGGAGTCTCCCCAGGGGAGTCAGTCCTCGTCTCGAATGCGGGCATGCACTTGCGCTTTCCTCCAGAGCGTAGCAGCAGTGTCACGCAGTCCGCCGCGTGGATCAAAGGATCTATGGTTTTCCCTTGAGTCTTTCCCACGAGGCTTTCCCACGAGGCTTTCCCACAGGGCTGTCCCACGTGCACACGTGGTGGGACTCGATCCTCGGCTTGAACGTCAAGGCAGTGCAGGGAAAACAGGTTCCTCTGGAATGGACTGACACATCTGGGGGACTCTTGGAATGGTGTCACGACCCTGGAGTTCCTCTCGCCTTTCCTGTGAAGAGCGCCTCCTCTTGAGATGCGACGGGAACGCCGGGAATTCTTTCCCTACGAAACAGGGAAAGGATCCCTCATCTCGAGATAGGAGGCGGAAACGGGGCTCCCCTGGATGTGTGCGGGACACCACGTGCTTCCCCTCGAGTGGAGACGGGTATGTCGGGGAACTTCTTGAGTTGCAGCAAGGGTGTGAAGGACCCTTTGGAAGTTCCAGTGGTTAGACGTGTTTGGCCTCGAGAAGCCTCAGCGGAAATGGGCCTCATCTCGCCTGGAGGGCAAAACCTCCTGGATTTTCTCGAGTTGCGGCAGGTGCTCTCGACTTACGACGGGGACCTCAGGGACCCGCTCTGGTGGCCTCAGGAAAGGCCAGTCCCCATGCGAGTTCCTCGGGGGCCTCTCGGGATTCCTCTCCCGTCGATGCCGGGGCCTAAGACCTTGTGTGGAGTCGGGGCCGGAACCTGAGGATTCCTCTCCAGTGCTGACATGGATCTTGGGGTACTTCTGGAGTCTCCCCAGGGGAGTCAGTCCTCGTCTCGAATGCGGGCATGCACTTGCGCTTTCCTCCAGAGCGGTAGCAGCAGTGTCACGCAGTCCGCCGCGTGGGTCAAAGGATCTATGTTTTTCCCTTGAGTTTTTCCCACGAGGCTTTCCCACGAGGCTTTCCCACAGGGCTGTCCCACGTGCACACGTGGTGGGACTCGATCCTCGGCTTGAACGTCAATGCAGTGCAGGGAAAACAGGTTCCTCTGGAATGGACTGACACATCTGGGGGACTCTTGGAATGGTGTCACGACCCTGGAGTTCCTCTCGCCTTTCCTGTGGAGAGCGTCTCCTCTTGAGATGCGACGGGAACGCCTTGAATTCTTTCCCTACGAAACAGGGAAAGGATCCCTCATCTCGAGCTAGGAGGCGGAAACGGGGCTCCCCTGGATGTGTGCGGGACACCACGTGCTTCCTCTCGAGTGGAGACGGGTATGTCGGGGAACTTCTTGAGTTGCAGCAAGGGTGTGAAGGACCCTTTGGAAGTTCCAGTGGTTAGATGTGATTGGCCTCGAAAAGCCTCAGCGGAAATGGGCCTCATCTCGCCTGGAGGTCAAAACCTCCTGGATTTTCTCGAGTTGCGGCAGGTGCTCTCGACTTACGACGGGGACCTCAGGGACCCGCTCTGGTGGCCTCAGGAAAGGCCAGTCCCCATGCGAGTTCCTCGGGGGCCTCTCGGGATTCCTCTCCCGTCGATGCCGGGGCCTAAGACCTTGTGTGGAGTCGGGGCCGGAACCTGAGGATTCCTCTCCAGTGCTGACATGGATCCTGGGGTACTTCTGGAGTCTCCCAAGGGGAGTCAGTCCTCGTCTCAAATGCGGGCATGCACTCGCGCTTTCCTCCAGAGCGGTAGCAGCAGTGTCACGCAGTCCGCCGCATGGATCAAAGGATCTATGGTTTTCCCTCGAGTGTTTCCCACGAGGCTTTCCCACGAGGCTTTCCCACAGGGCTGTCCCACGTGCACACGTGGTGGGAGTCGATCCTCGGCTTGAACGTCAAGGCAGTGCAGGGAAAACAGGTTCCTCTGGAATGGACTGACACATCTGGGGGACTCTTGGAATGGTGGCATGACCCTGGAGTTCCTCTCGCCTTTCCTGTGGAGAGCGCCTCCTCTTGAGATGCGACGGGAACGCCGGGAATTCTTTCCCTACGAAACAGGGAAAGGATCCCTCATCTCGAGCTAGGAGGCGGAAACGGGGCTCCCCTGGATGTGTGCGGGACACCACGTGCTTCCTCTCGAGTGCAGACGGGTATGTCGGGGAACTTCTTGAGTTGCAGCAAGGGTGTGAAGGACCCTTTGGAAGTTCCTGTGGTTAGACGTGATTGGCCTCGAGAAGCCTCAGCGGAAATGGGCCTCATCTCGCCTGGAGGGCAAAACCTCCTGGATTTTCTCGAGTTGCGGCAGATGCTCTCTACTTACGACGGGGACCTCAGGGACCCGCTCTGGTGGCCTCAGGAAAGGCCAGTCCCCATGCGAGGTCCTCGGGGGCCTCTCGGGATTCCTCTCCCATCGATGCCGGGGCCTAAGACCTTGTGTGGAGTCGGGGCCGGAACCTGAGGTTTCCTCTCCAGTGCTGACATGGATCTTGGGGTACTTCTGGAGTCTCCCCAGGGGAGTCAGTCCTCGTCTCGAATGCGGGCATGCACTTGCGCTTTCCTCCAGAGCGGTAGCAGCAGTGTCACGCAGTCCTCCGAATGGATCAAAGAACTATGGTTTTCCCTCGAGTCTTTCCCACGAGGCTTTCCCACGAGGCTTTCCCACAGGGCTGTCCCACATGCACACGTGGTGGGACTCGATCCTCGGCTTGAACGTCAAGGCAGTGCAGGGAAAACAGGTTCCTCTGGAATGGACTGACACATCTGGGGGACTCTTGGAATGGTGGCATGACCCTGGAGTTCCTCTCGCCTTTCCTGTGGAGAGCGCCTCCTCTTGAGATGCGACGGGAACGCCGGGAATTCTTTCCCCATGAAACACGGAAAGGATCCCTCATCTCGAGCTAGGAGGCAGAAACGGGGCTCCCCTGGATGTGTGCGGGACCTCACGTGCTTGCTCTCGAGTGGAGACGGGTATGTCGGGGAACTTCTTGAGTTGTAGCAAGGGTGTGAAGGACCCTTTGGAAGTTCCAGTGGTTAGATGTGATTGGCCTCGAGAAGCCTCAGCGGAAATGGGCCTCATCTCGCCTGGAGGGCAAAACCTCCTGGATTTTCTCGAGTTGCGGCAGGTGCTCTCGACTTACGACGGGGACCTCAGGGACCCGCTCTGGTGGCCTCAGGAAAGGCCAGTCCCCATGCGAGTTCCTCTGGGGCTCTCGGGATTCCTCTCCCGTCGATGCCGGGGCCTAAGACCTTGTGTGGATTCGGGGCCGGAACCTGAGGATTCCTCTCCAGTGCTGACATGGATCTTGGGGTACTTCTGGAGTCTCCCCAGGGGAGTCAGTCCTCGTCTCGAATGCGGGCATGCACTTGCGCTTTCCTCCAGAGCGGTAGCAGCAGTGTCACGCAGTCCGCCGCGTGGATCAAAGGATCTATGGTTTTCCCTTGAGTCTTTCCCACGAGGCTTTCCCACGAGGCTTTCCCACAGGGCTGTCCCACGTGCACACGTGGTGGGAGTCGATCCTCGGCTTGAACGTCAAGGCAGTGCAGGGAAAACAGGTTCCTCTGGAATGGACTGACACATCTGGGGGACTCTTGGAATGGTGGCACGACCCTGGAGTTCCTCTCGCCTTTCCTGTGGAGAGCGCCTCCTCTTGAGATGCGACGGGAACGCAGGGAATTCTTTCCCTACGAAACAGGGAAAGGATCCCTCATCTCGAGCTAGGAGGCGGAAACGGGGCTCCCCTGGATGTGTGCGGGACACCACGTGCTTCCTCTCGAGTGGAGACGGGTATGTCGGGGAACTTCTTGAGTTGCAGCAAGGGTGTGAAGGACCCTTTGGAAGTTCCAGTGGTTAGACGTGATTGGCCTCGAGAAGCCTCAGCGGAAATGGGCCTCATCTCGCCTGGAGGGCAAAACCTCCTGGATTTTCTCGAGTTGCGGCAGGTGCTCTCGACTTACGACGGGGACCTCAGGGACCCGCTCTGGTGGCCTCAGGAAAGGCCAGTCCCCATGCGAGTTCCTCGGGGGCCTCTCGGGATTCCTCTCCCGTCGATGCCGGGGCCTAAGACCTTGTGTGGAGTCGGGGCCGGAACCTGAGGATTCCTCTCCAGTGCTGACATGGATCTTGGGGTACTTCTGGAGTGTCCCCAGGGGAGTCAGTCCTCGTCTCGAATGCGGGCATGCACTTGCGCTTTCCTCCAGAGCGGTAGCAGCAGTGTCACGCAGTCCTCCGCGTGGATCAAAGGATCTATGGTTTTCCCTCGAGTCTTTCCCACGAGGCTTTCCCACGAGGCTTTCCCACAGGGCTGTCCCACGTGCACACGTGGTGGGAGTCGATCCTCGGCTTGGACGTCAAGGCAGTGCAGGGAAAACAGGTTCCTCTGGAATGGACCTACACATCTGGGGGACTCTTGGAATGGTGTCACGACCCTGGAGTTCCTCTCGCCTTTCCTGTGGAGAGCGCCTCCTCTTGAGATGCGACGGGAACGCCGGGAAATCTTTCCCTACGAAACAGGGAAAGGATCCCTCATCTCGAGCTAGGAGGCGGAAACGGGGCTCCCCTGGATGTGTGCGGGACCCCACGTGCTTCCTCTCGAGTGGAGACAGGTATGTCGGGGAACTTCTTGAGCTACAGCAATGGTGTGAAGGACCCTTTGGAAGTTCCAGTGGTTAGATGTGATTTGCCTCGAGAAGCCTCAGCGGAAATGGGCCTCATCTCGCCTGGAGGGCAAAACCTCCTGGATTTTCTCGAGTTGCGGCAGGTGCTCTCGACTTACGACGGGGACCTCAGGGACCCGCTCTGGTGGCCTCAGGAAAGGCCAGTCCCCATGCGAGTTCCTCGGGGGCCTCTCGGGATTCCTCTCCCGTCAATGCCGGGGCCTAAGACCTTGTGTGGAGTCGGGGCCGGAACCTGAGGATTCCTCTCCAGTGCTGACATGGATCTTGGGGTACTTCTGAAGTCTCCCCAGGGGAGTCAGTCCTCGTCTCGAATGTGGGCATGCACTTGCGCTTTCCTCCAGAGCGGTAGCAGCAGTGTCACGCAGTCCGCCGCGTGGATCAAAGGATCTATGGTTTTCCCTCGAGTCTTTCCCACGAGGCTTTCCCACGAGGCTTTCCCACAGGGCTGTCCCACGTGCACACGTGGTGGGAGTCGATCCTCGGCTTGAACGTCAAGGCAGTGCAGGGAAAACAGGTTCCTCTGGAATGGACTGACACATCTGGGGGACTCTTGGAATGGTGGCACGACCCTGGAGTTCCTCTCGCCTTTCCTGTGGAGAGCGCCTCCTCTTGAGATGCGACGGGAACGCCGGGAATTCTTTCCTTACGAAACAGGGAAAGGATCCCTCATCTCGAGCTAGGAGGCAAAACGGAGCTCCCCTGGATGTGTGCGGGACACCACGTGCTTCCTCTCGAGTGGAGACGGGTATGTCGGGGAACTTCTTGAGTTGCAGCAATGGTGTGAAGGAACCTTTGGAAGTTCCAGTGGTTAGATGTGATTGGCCTCGAGAAGCCTCAGCGGAAATGGGCCTCATCTCCCCTGGAGGGCAAAACCTCCTGGATTTTCTCGAGTTGCGGCAGGTGCTCTCGACTTACGACGGGGACCTCAGGGACCCGCTCTGGTGGCCTCAGGAAAGGCCAGTCCCCATGCGAGTTCCTCGGGGGCCTCTCGGGATTCCTCTCCCGTCGATGCCGGGGCCTAAGACCTTGTGTGGAGTCGCGGCCGGAACCTGAGGATTCCTCTCCAGTGCTGACATGGATCTTGGGGTACTTCTGGAGTCTCCCCAGGGGAGTCAGTCCTCGTCTCGAATGCGGGCATGCACTTGCGCTTTCCTCCAGAGCGGTAGCAGCAGTGTCACGCAGTCCGCCGCGTGGATCAAAGGATCTATGGTTTTCCCTCGAGTCTTTCCCACGAGGCTTTCCCACAGGGCTGTCCCACGTGCACACGTGGTGGGAGTCGATCCTCGGCTTGATCGTCAAGGCAGTGCAGGGAAAACAGGTTCCTCTGGAATGGACTGACACATCTGGGGGACTCTTGGAATGGTGGCACGACCCTGGAGTTCCTCTCGCCTTTCCTGTGGAGAGCGCCTCCTCTTGAGATGC
Organism: Ovis canadensis; assembly: GCF_042477335.2. NCBI lineage: Eukaryota > Metazoa > Chordata > Mammalia > Artiodactyla > Bovidae > Ovis > Ovis canadensis. The sequence goes on from NC_091262.1 coordinate 11,759,518, forward strand.
GACGGGAACGCCGGGAATTCTTTCCCTACGAAACATGGAAAGGATCCCTCATCTCGAGCTAGGAGGCTAAACGGGGCTCCCCTGGATGTGTGCGGGACACCACGTGCTTCCTCTCGAGTGGAGACGGGTATGTCGGGGAACTTCTTGAGTTGCAGCAAGGGTGTGAAGGACCCTTTGGAAGTTCCAGTGGTTAGATGTGATTGGTCTCGAGAAGCCTCAGCGGAAATGGGCCTCATCTCCCCTGGAGGGCAAAACCTCCTGGATTTTCTCGAGTTGCGGCAGGTGCTCTCGACTTACGACGGGGACCTCAGGGACCCGCTCTGGTGGCCTCAGGAAAGGCCAGTCCCCATGCGAGTTCCTCGGGGGCCTCTCGGGATTCCTCTCCCGTCGATGCCGGGGCCTAAGACCTTGTGTGGAGTCGGGGCCGGAACCTGAGGATTCCTCTCCAGTGCTGACATGGATCTTGGGGTACTTCTGGAGTCTCCCCAGGGGAGTCAGTCCTCGTCTCGAATGCGGGCATGCACTTGCGCTTTCCTCCAGAGCGGTAGCAGCAGTGTCACGCAGTCCGCCGCGTGGATCAAAGGATCTATGGTTTTCCCTCGAGTCTTTCCCACGAGGCTTTCCCACGAGGCTTTCCCACAGGGCTGTCCCACGTGCACACGTGGTGGGAGTCGATCCTCGGCTTGAACGTCAAGGCAGTGCAGGGAAAACAGGTTCCTCTGGAATGGACTGACACATCTGGGGGACTCTTGGAATGGTGGCACGACCCTGGAGTTCCTCTCGCCTTTCCTGTGGAGAGCGCCTCCTCTTGAGATGCGACGGGAACGCCGGGAATTCTTTCCCTACGAAACAGGGAAAGGATCCCTCATCTCCAGCTAGGAGTCGGAAACGGAGCTCCCCTGGATGTGGGCGGAACACCACGTGCTTCCTCTCGAGTGGAGACGGGTATGTCGGGGAACTTCTTGAGTTGCAGCAAGGGTGTGAAGGACCCTTTGGAAGTTCCAGTGGTTTGACGAGATTATCCTCGAGAAGCCTTAGCGGAAATGGGCCTCATCTCGCCTGGAGGGCAAAACCTCCTGGATTTTCTCGAGTTGCGGCAGGTGCTCTCGACTTACGACGGGAACCTCAGGGACCCGCTCTGGTGGCCTCAGGAAAGGCCAGTCCCCATGCGAGTTCCTCGGGGGCCTCTCGGGATTCCTCTCCCATCGATGCCGGGGCCTAAGAACTTGTGTGGAGTCGGGGCCGGAACCTGAGGATTCCTCTCCAGTGCTGACATGGATCTTGGGGTACTTCTGGAGTCTCCCCAGGGGAGTCAGTCCTCGTCTCGAATGCGGGCATGCACTTGCGCTTTCCTCCAGAGCGGTAGCAGCAGTGTCACGCAGTCCGCCGCGTGGATCAAAGGATCTATGGTTTTCCCTCGAGTCTTTCCCACGAGGCTTTCCCACGAGGCTTTCCCACAGGGCTGTCCCACGTGCACACGTGGTGGGAGTCGATCCTCGGCTTGAACGTCAAGGCAGTGCAGGGAAAACAGGTTCCTCTGGAATGGACTGACACATCTGGGGGACTCTTGGAATGGTGTCACGACCCTGGAGTTCCTCTCGCCTTTCCTGTGGAGAGCGCCTCCTCTTGAGATGCGACGGGAACGCCGGGATTTCTTTCCCTACGAAACAGGGAAAGGATCCCTCATCTCGAGCTAGGAGGCGGAAACGGGGCTCCCCTGGATGTGTGCGGGACCCACGTGCTTCCTCTCGAGTGGAGACGGGTATGTCGGGGAACTTCTTGAGTTGCAGCAAGGGTGTGAAGGACCCTTTGGAAGTTCCAGTGGTTAGACGTTATTAGCCTCGAGAAGCCTCAGCGGAAATGGGCCTCATCTCGCCTGGAGGGCAAAACCTCCTGGATTTTCTCGAGTTGCGGCAGGTGCTCTCGACTTACGACGGGGACCTCAGGGACCCGCTCTGGTGGCCTCAGGAAAGGCCAGTCCCCATGCGAGTTCCTCAGGGGCCTCTGGGGATTCCTCTCCCGTCGATGCCGGGGCCTAAGTCCTTGTGTGGAGTCGGGGTCGGAACCTAAGGATTCTTCTCCAGTGCTGACATGGATCTTGGTGTACTTCTGGAGTCTCCCCAGGGGAGTCAGTCTTCGTCTCGAATGCGGGCATGCACTTGCGCTTTCCTCCAGAGCGGTAGCAGCAGTGTCACGTGGTCCGCCGCGTGGATCAAAGGATCTATGGTTTTCCCTCGAGTCTTTTCCACGAGGCTTTCCCACGAGGCTTTCCAACAGGTCTGTCCCACGTGCACACGTGGTGGGAGTCGATCCTTGGCTTGAACGTCAAGGCAGTGCAGGGAAAACAGATTCCTCTGGAATGGACTGACACATCTGGGGGACTCTTGGAATGGTGGCACGACCCTGGAGTTCTGCTCGCTTTTCATGTGGAGAGCGCCTCCTCTTGAGATGCGACGGGAACGCCGGGAATTCTTTCCCTACGAAACAGGGAAAGGATCCCTCATCTCCAGCTAGGAGTCGGAAACGGAGCTCCCCTGGATGTGGGCGGAACACCACGTGCTTCCTCTCGAGTGGAGACGGGTATGTCGGGGAACTTCTTGAGTTGCAGCAAGGGTGTGAAGGACCCTTTGGAAGTTCCAGTGGTTTGACGAGATTAGCCTCGAGAAGCCTCAGCGGAAATGGGCCTCATCTCGCCTGGAGGGCAAAACCTCCTGGATTTTCTCGAGTTGCGGCAGGTGCTCTCGACTTACGACGGGGACCTCAGGGTACCGCTCTGGTGGCCTCAGGAAAGGCCAGTCCCCATGCGAGTTCCTCGGGGGCCACTCGGGATTCCTCTCCCGTCGATGCCGGGGCCTAAGACCTTGTGTGGAGTCGGGGCCGGAACCTGAGGATTCCTCTCCAGTGCTAACATGGATCTTGGGGTACTTCTGGAGTCTCCCCAGGGGAGTCAGTCCTCGTCTCGAATGCGGGCATGCACTTGCGCTTTCCTCCAGATCGGTAGCAGCAGTGTCACGCAGTCCGCCGCGTGGATCAAAGGATCTATGGTTTTCCCTCGAGGCTTTCCCACGAGGCTTTCCCACAGGGCTGTCCCACGTGCACACGTGGTGGGAGTCGATCCTCGGCTTGAACGTCAAAGCAGTGCAGGGAAAACAGTTTCCTCTGGAATGGACTGACACATCTGGGGGACTCTTGGAATGGTGGCACGACCCTGGAGTTCCTCTCGCCTTTCCTGTGGAGAGCACCTCCTCTTGAGATGCGACGGGAACGCCGGGAATTCTTTCCCTACGAAACAGGGAAAGGATCCCTCATCTCGAGCTAGGAGGCGGAAACGGGGCTCCCCTGCATGTGTGCGGGACCCACGTGCATCCTCTCGAGTGGAGACGGGTATGTCGGGGAACTTCTTGAGTTGCAGCAAGGGTGTGAAGGACCCTTTGGAAGTTCCAGTGGTTAGACGTGATTAGCCTCGAGAAGCCTCAGCGGAAATGGGCCTCATCTCCCCTGGAGGGCACAACCTCCTGGATTTTCTCGAGTTGCGGCAGGTGCTCTCGACTTACGATGGGGACCTCAGGGACCCGCTCTGGTGGCCTCAGGAAAGGCCAGTCCCCATGCGAGTTCCTCGGGGGCCACTCGGGATTCCTCTCCCGTCGATGCCGGGCCTAAGACCTTGTGTCGAGTCGGGGCCGGAACCTGAGGATTCCTCTCCAGTGCTGACATGGATCTTGGGGTACTTCTGGAGTCTCCCCAGGGGAGTCAGTCCTCGTCTCGAATGCGGGCATGCACTTGCGCTTTCCTCCAGAGCGGTAGCAGCAGTGTCACACAGTCCGCCGCGTGGATCAAAGGATCTATGGTTTTCCCTCGAGTCTTTCCCACGTGGCTTTCCCACGAGGCTTTCTCACAGGGCTGTCCCACGTGCACACGTGGTGGGAGTCGATCCTCGGCTTGAACGTCAAGGCAGTGCAGGGAAAACAGGTTCCTCTGGAATGGACTGACACATCTGGGGGACTCTTGGAATGGTGGCACGACCCTGGAGTTCCTCTCGCCTTTCCTGTGGAGAGCGCCTCCTCTTGAGATGCGACGGGAACGCCGGGAATTCTTTCCCTACGAAACAGGGAAAGGATCCCTCATCTCGAGCTAGGAGGCGGAAACGGGGCTCCCCTGGATGTGTGCGGGAACCCACGTGCTTCCTCTCGAGTGGAGACGGGTATGTCGGGGAACTTCTTGAGTTGCAGCAATGGTGTGAAGGACCCTTTGGAAGTTCCCGTGTTTAGATGTGATTGGCCTCGAGAAGCCTCAGCGGAAATGGGCCTCATCTGGCCTGGAGCGCAAAACCTCCTGGATTTTCTCGAGTTGCGGCAGGTGCTCTCGACTTACGACGGGGACCTCAGGGAACCGCTCTGGTGGCCTCAGGACAGGCCAGGCCCATGCGAGTTCCTCGGGGGCGTCTCGGGATTCCTCTCCCGTCGATGCCGGGGCCTAAGACCTTGTGTGGAGTCGGGGCCGGAACCTGAGGATTCCTCTCCCGTGCTGACATGGATCTTGGGGTACTTCTGGAGTCTCCCCAGGGGAGTCAGTCCTCGTCTCGAATGCGGGCATGCACTTGCGCTTTCCTCCAGAGCGGTAGCAGCAGTGTCACGCAGTCCGCCGCGTGGATCAAAGGATCTATGGTTTTCCCTCGAGGCTTTCCCACGAGGCTTTCCCACAGGGCTGTCCCACGTGCACACGTGGTGGGAGTCGATCCTCGGCTTGAACGTCAAGGCAGTGCAGGGAAAACAGGTTCCTCTGGAATGGACTGACACATCTGGGGGACTCTTGGAATGGTGGCACGACCCTGGAGTTCCTCTCGCCTTTCCTGTGGAGAGCACCTCCTCTTGAGATGCGACGGGAACGCCGGGAATTCTTTCCCTACCACACAGGGAAAGGATCCCTCATCTCGAGCTAGGAGGCGGAAACAGGGCTCCCCTGGATGTGTGCGGGACCCACGTGCTTCCTCTCGAGTGGAGACGGGTATGTCGGGGAACTTCTTGAGTTGCAGCAAGGGTGTGAAGGACCCTTTGGAAGTTCCAGTGGTTAGACGTGATTAGCCTCGATAAGCCTCAGCGGAAATGGGCCTCATCTCCCCTGGAGGGCACAACCTCCTGGATTTTCTCGAGTTGCGGCAGGTGCTCTCGACTTACGACGGGGACCTCAGGGACCCGCTCTGGTGGCCTCAGGAAAGGCCAGTCCCCATGCGAGTTCCTCGGGGGCCACTCGGGATTCCTCTCCCGTCGATGCCGGGGCCTAAGACCTTGTGTGGAGTCGGGGCCGGAACCTGAGGATTCCTCTCCAGTGCTGACATGGATCTTGGGGTACTTCTGGAGTCTCCCCAGGGGAGTCAGTCCTCGTCTCGAATGCGGGCATGCACTTGCGCTTTCCTCCAGAGCGGTAGCAGCAGTGTCACACAGTCCGCCGCGTGGATCAAAGGATCTATGGTTTTCCCTCGAGTCTTTCCCACGAGTCTTTCCCACGAGGCTTTCTCACAGGGCTGTCCCACGTGCACACGTGGTGGGAGTCGATCCTCGGCTTGAACGTCAAGGCAGTTCATGGAAAACAGGTTCCTCTGGAATGGACTGACACATCTGGGGGACTCTTGGAATGGTGTCTCGACCCTGGAGTTCCTCTCACCTTTCCTGTGGAGAGCGCCTCCTCTTGAGATGCGACGGGAACGCCGGGAATTCTTTCCCTACGAAACAGGGAAAGGATCCCTCATCTCGAGCTAGGAGGCGGAAACGGGGCTCCCCTGGATGTGTGCGGGACACCACTTGCTTCCTCTCGAGTGGAGACGGGTATGTCGGGGAACTTCTTGAGTTGCAGCAATGGTGTGAAGGACCCTTTGGAAGTTCCCATGTTTAGATGTGATTGGCCTCGAGAAGCCTCAGCGGAAATGGGCCTCATCTGGCCTGGAGGGCAAAACCTCCTGGATTTTCTCGAGTTGCGGCAGGTGCTCTCGACTTACGACGGGGACCTCAGGGAACCGCTCTGGTGGCCTCAGGAAAGGCCAGTCCCCATGCGAGTTCCTCGGGGGCCACTCGGGATTCCTCTCCCGTCGATGCCGGGGCCTAAGACCTTGTGTGGAGTCGGGGCCGGAACCTGAGGATTCCTCTCCAGTGCTGACATGGATCTTGGTGTACTTCTGGAGTCTCCCCAGGGGAGTCAGTCCTCGTCTCGAATGCGGGCATGCACTTGCGCTTTCCTCCAGAGCGGTAGCAGCAGTGTCACGCAGTCCGCCGCGTGGATCAAAGGATCTATGGTTTTCCCTCGAGGCTTTCCCACGAGGCTTTCCCACAGGGCTGTCCCACGTGCACACGTGGTGGGAGTCGATCCTCGGCTTGAACGTCAAGGCAGTGCAGGGAAAACAGGTTCCTCTGGAATGGACTGACACATCTGGGGGACTCTTGGAATGGTGGCACGACCCTGGAGTTCCTCTCGCCTTTCCTGTGGAGAGCGCCTCCTCTTGAGATGCGACGGGCACGCCGGGAATTCTTTCCCTACGAAACAGGGAAAGGATCCCTCATCTCGAGCTAGGAGGCGGAAACGGGGCTCCCCTGGATGTGTGCGGGACACCACATGCTTCCTCTCGAGTGGAGACGGGTATGTCGGGGAACTTCTTGAGTTGCAGCAAGGGTGTGAAGGACCCTTTGGAAGTTCCAGTGGTTAGACGTCATTGGCCTCGAGAAGCCTCAGCGGAAATGGGCCTCATCTGGCCTGGAGGGCAAAACCTCCTGGATTTTCTCGAGTTGCGGCAGGTGCTCTCGACTTACGACGGGGACCTCAGGGACCCGCTCTGGTGGCCTCAGGAAAGGCCATTCTCCATGCGAGTTCCTCGGGGGCGTCTCGGGATTCCTCTCCCGTCGATGCCGGGGCCTAAGACCTTGTGTGGAGTCGGGGCCGGAACCTGAGGATTCCTCTCCAGTGCTGACATGGATCTTGGGGTACTTCTGGAGTCTCCCCAGGGGAGTCAGTCCTCGTCTCGAATGCGGGCATGCACTTGCGCTTTCCTCCAGAGCGATAGCAGCAGTGTCACGCAGTCCGCCGCGTGGATCAAAGGATCTACGGTTTTCCCTCGAGTCTTTCCCACGAGGCTTTCCTACGAGGCTTTCCCACAGGGCTGTCCCACGTGCACACGTGGTGGGAGTCGATCCTCGGCTTGAACGTCAAGGCAGTGCAGGGAAACAGGTTCCTCTGGAATGGACTGACACATCTGGGAGACTCTTGGAATGGTGTCACGACCCTGGAGTTCCTCTCGCCTTTCCTGTGGAGAGCGCCTCCTCTTGAGATGCGACGGGAACGCCGGGAATTCTTTCCCTACGAAACAGGGAAAGGATCCCTCATCTCGAGCTAGGAGGCGGAAACGGGGCTCCCCTGGATGTGTGCGGGACCCACGTGCTTCCTCTCGAGTGGAGACGGGTATGTCGGGGAACTTCTTGAGTTGCAGCAAGGGTGTGAAGGACCCTTTGGAAGTTCCAGTGGTTAGACGTTATTAGCCTCGAGAAGCCTCAGCGGAAATGGGCCTCATCTCGCCTGGAGGGCAAAACCTCCTGGATTTTCTCGAGTTGCGGCAGGTGCTCTCCACTTACGAAGGGGACCTCAGGGACCCGCTCTGGTGGCCTCAGGAAAGGCAGTCCCCATGCGAGTTCCTCGGGGGCCTCTGGGGATTCCTCTCCCGTCGATGCCGGGGCCTAAGTCCTTGTGTGGAGTCGGGGTCGGAACCTAAGGATTCCTCTCCAGTGCTGACATGGATCTTGGTGTACTTCTGGAGTCTCCCCAGGGGAGTCAGTCTTCGTCTCGAATGCGGGCATGCACTTGCGCTTTCCTCCAGAGCGGTAGCAGCAGTGTCACGCAGTTCGCCGGGTGGATCAAAGGATCTATGGTTTTCCCTCGAGGCTTTCCCACGAGGCTTTCCCACAGGGCTGTCCCACGTGCACACGTGGTGGGAGTCGATCCTCGGCTTGAACGTCAAGGCAGTGCAGGGAAAACAGGTTCCTCTGGAATGGACTGACACATCTGGGGGACTCTTGGAATGGTGTCTCGACCCTGGAGTTCCTCTCGCCTTTCCTGTGGAGAGCGCCTCCTCTTGAGATGCGACGGGAACGCCGGGAATTCTTTCCCTACGAAACAGGGAAAGGATCCCTCATCTCGAGCTAGGAGGCGGAAACGGGGCTCCCCTGGATGTGTGCGGGACACCACGTTCTTCCTCTCGAGTGGAGACGGGTATGTCGGGGAACTTCTTGAGTTGCAGCAAGGGTGTGAAGGACCCTTTGGAAGTTCCAGTGGTTAGAGGTGATTGGCCTCGAGAAGCCTCAGCGGAAATGGGCCTCATCTCGCCTGGAGGGCAAAACCTCCTGGATTTTCTCGAGTTGCGGCAGGTGCTCTCGACTTACGACGGGGACCTCAGGGAACCGCTCTGGTGGCCTCAGGAAAGGCCAGTCCCCATGCGAGTTCCTCGGGGGCCACTCGGGATTCCTCTCCCGTCGATGCCGGGGCCTAAGACCTTGTGTGGAGTCGGGGCCGGAACCTGAGGATTCCTCTCCAGTGCTGACATGGATCTTGGGGTACTTCTGGAGTCTCCCCAGGGGAGTCAGTCCTCGTCTCGAATGCGGGCATGCACTTGCGCTTTCCTCCAGAGCGGTAGCAGCAGTGTCACGCAGTCCGCCGCGTGGATCAAAGGATCTATGGTTTTCCCTCGAGGCTTTCCCACGAGGCTTTCCCACAGGGCTGTCCCACGTGCACACGTGGTGGGAGTCGATCCTCGGCTTGAACGTCAAGGCAGTGCAGGGAAAACAGGTTCCTCTGGAATGGACTGACACATCTGGGGGACTCTTGGAATGGTGGCACGACCCTGGAGTTCCTCTCGCCTTTCCTGTGGAGAGCACCTCCTCTTGAGATGCGACGGGAACGCCGGGAATTCTTTCCCTACGAAACAGGGAAAGGATCCCTCATCTCGAGCTAGGAGGCGGAAACGGGGCTCCCCTGGATGTGTGCGGGACCCACGTGCTTCCTCTCGAGTGGAGACGGGTATGTCGGGGAACTTCTTGAGTTGCAGCAAGGGTGTGAAGGACCCTTTGGAAGTTCCAGTGGTTAGACGTGATTAGCCTCGAGAAGCCTCAGCGGAAATGGGCCTCATCTCCCCTGGAGGGCACAACCTCCTGGATTTTCTCGAGTTGCGGCAGGTGCTCTCGACTTACGACGGGGACCTCAGGGACCCGCTCTGGTGGCCTCAGGAAAGGCCAGTCCCCATGCGAGTTCCTCGGGGGCGTCTCGGGATTCCTCTCCCGTCGATGCCGGGGCCTAAGACCTTGTGTGGAGTCGGGGCCGGAACCTGAGGATTCCTCTCCAGTGCTGACATGGATCTTGGGGTACTTCTGAAGTCTCCCCAGGGGAGTCAGTCCTCGTCTCGAATGCGGGCATGCACTTGCGCTTTCGTCCAGAGCGGTAGCAGCAGTGTCACGCAGTCCGCCGCGTGGATCAAAGGATCTATGGTTTTCCCTCGAGTCTTTCCCACGAGGCTTTCCCACGAGGCTTTCCCACAGGGCTGTCCCACGTGCACACGTGGTGGGACTCGATCCTCGGCTTGAACGTCAAGGCAGTGCAGGGAAAACAGGTTCCTCTGGAATGGACTGACACATCTGGGGGACTCTTGGAATGGTGTCTCGACCCTGGAGTTCCTCTCGCCTTTCCTGTGGAGAGCGCCTCCTCTTGAGATGCGACGGGAACGCCGGGAATTCTTTCCCTACGAAACAGGGAAAGGATCCCTCATCTCGAGCTAGGAGGCGGAAACGGGGCTCTCCTGGATGTGTGCGGGACACCACGTGCTTCCTCTCGAGTGGAGACGGGTATGTCGGGGAACTTCTTGAGTTGCAGCAAGGGTGTGAAGGACCCTTTGGAAGTTCCAGTGGTTAGAGGTGATTGGCCTCGAGAAGCCTCAGCGGAAATGGGCCTCATCTCGCCTGGAGGGCAAAACCTCCTGGATTTTCTCGAGTTGCGGCAGGTGATCTCGACATACGACGGACACCTCAGGGACCCGCTCTGGTGGCCTCAGGAAAGGCCAGTCCCCATGCGAGTTCCTCTGGGGATTCCTCTCCCGTCGATGCCGGGGCCTAAGACCTTGTGGGAGTCGGGGCCGGAACCTGAGGATTCCTCTCCAGTGCTGACATGGATCTTGGGGTACTTCTGGAGTCTCCCCAGGGGAGTCAGTCCTCGTCTCGAATGCGGGCATGCACTTGCGCTTTCCTCCAGAGCGGTAGCAGCAGTGTCACGCAGTCTGCCGCGTGGATCAAAGGATCTATGGTTTTCCCTCGAGTCTTTCCCACGAGGCTTTCCCACGAGGGTTTCCCACAGGGCTGTCCCACGTGCACACGTGGTGGGAGTCGATCCTCGGCTTGAACGTCAAGGCAGTGCAGGGAAAACAGGTTCCTCTGGAATGGACTGACACATCTGGGGGACTCTTGGAATGGTGGCACGACCCTGGAGTTCCTCTCGCCTTTCCTGTGGAGAGCGCCTCCTCTTGAGATGCGACGGGAACGCCGGGAATTCTTTCCCTACGAAACAGGGAAAGGATCCCTCATCTCGAGCTAGGAGGCGAAACGGGGCTCCCCTAGATGTGTGCGGGACACCACGTGCTTCCTCTCGAGTGGAGACGGGTATGTCGGGGAACTTCTTGAGTTGCAGCAATGGTGTGAAGGACCCTTTGGAAGTTCCAGTGGTTAGATGTGATTGGCCTCGAGAAGCCTCAGCGGAAATGGGCCTCATCTCCCCTGGAGGGCAAAACCTCCTGGATTTTCTCGAGTTGCGGCAGGTGCTCTCGACTTACGACGGGGACCTCAGGGACCCGCTCTGGTGGCCTCAGGAAAGGCCAGTCCCCATGCGAGTTCCTCGGGGGCCTCTCGGGATTACTCTCCCGTCGATGCCGGGGTCTAAGACCTTGTGTGGAGTCGGGGCCGGAATCTGAGGATTCCTCTCCAGTGCTGACATGGATCTTGGGGTACTTCTGGAGTCTCCCCAGGGGAGTCAGTCCTCGTCTCGAATGCGGGCATGCACTTGCGCTTTCCTCCAGAGCGGTAGCAGCAGTGTCACGCAGTCCGCCGCGTGGATCAAAGGATCTATGGTTTTCCCTCGAGTCTTTCCCACGAGGCTTTCCCACGAGGCTTTCGCACAGGGCTGTCCCACGTGCAAACGTGGTGGGAGTCGATCCTCGGCTTGAACGTCAAGGCAGTGCAGGGAAAACAGGTTCCTCTGGAATGGACTGACACATCTGGGGGACTCTTGGAATGGTGTCACGACCCTGGAGTTCCTCTCGCCTTTCCTGTGGAGAGCGCCTCCTCTTGAGATGCGACGGGAACGCCGGGAATTCTTTCCCTACGAAACAGGGAAAGGATCCCTCATCTCGAGCTAGGAGGCGAAACGGGGCTCCCCTAGATGTGTGCGGGACACCACGTGCTTCCTCTCGAGTGGAGACGGGTATGTCGGGGAACTTCTTGAGTTGCAGCAAGGGTGTGAAGGACCCTTTGGAAGTTCCAGTGGTTAGACGTTATTAGCCTTGAGAAGCCTCAGCGGAAATGGGCCTCATCTCGCCTGGAGGGCAAAACCTCCTGGATTTTCTCGAGTTGCGGCAGGTGCTCTCGACTTACGACGGGGACCTCAGGGACCCGCTCTGGTGGCCTCAGGAAAGGCCAGTCCCCATGCGAGTTCCTCGGGGGCCTCTGGGGATTCCTCTCCCGTCGATGCCGGGGCCTAAGTCCTTGTGTGGAGTCGGGGTCGGAACCTAAGGATTCCTCTCCAGTGCTGACATGGATCTTGGTGTACTTCTGGAGTCTCCCCAGGGGAGTCAGTCTTCGTCTCGAATGCGGGCATGCACTTGCACTTTCCTCCAGAGCGGTAGCAGCAGTGTCACGTGGTCCGCCGCGTGGATCAAAGGATCTATGGTTTTCCCTCGAGTCTTTTCCAAGAGGCTTTCCCACGAGGCTTTCCCACAGGTCTGTCCCACGTGCACACGTGGTGGGAGTCGATCCTTGGCTTGAACGTCAAGGCAGTGCAGGGAAAACAGGTTCCTCTGGAATGGACTGACACATCTGGGGGACTCTTGGAATGGTGGCACGACCCTGGAGTTCTGCTCGCTTTTCCTGTGGAGAGCGCCTCCTCTTGAGATGCGACGGGAACGCCGGGAATTCTTTCCCTACGAAACAGGGAAAGGATCCCTCATCTCCAGCTAGGAGTCGGAAACGGAGCTCCCCTGGATGTGGGCGGAACACCACGTGCTTCCTCTCGAGTGGAGACGGGTATGTCGGTGAACTTCTTGAGTTGCAGCAAGGGTGTGAAGGACCCTTTGGAAGTTCCAGTGGTTTGACGAGATTAGCCTCGAGAAGCCTCAGCGGAAATGGGCCTCATCTCGCCTGGAGGGAAAAACCTCCTGGATTTTCTCGAGTTGCGGCAGGTGCTCTCGACTTACGACGGGGACCTCAGGGAACCGCTCTGGTGGCCTCAGGAAAGGCCAGTCCCCATGCGAGTTCCTCGGGGGCCACCCGGGATTCCTCTCCCGTCGATGCCGGGGCCTAAGACCTTGTGTGGAGTCGGGGCCAGAACCTGAGGATTCCTCTCCAGTGCTGACATGGATCTTGGGGTACTTCTGGAGTCTCCCCAGGGGAGTCAGTCCTCGTCTCGAATGCGGGCATGCACTTGCGCTTTCCTCCAGAGCGGTAGCAGCAGTGTCACGCAGTCCGCCGCGTGGATCAAAGGATCTATGGTTTTCCCTCGAGGCTTTCCCACGAGGCTTTCCCACAGGGCTGTCCCACGTGCACACGTGGTGGGAGTCGATCCTCGGCTTGAACGTCAAGGCAGTGCAGAGAAAACAGGTTCCTCTGGAATGGACTGACACATCTGGGGGACTCTTGGAATGGTGGCACGACCCTGGAGTTCCTCTCGCCTTTCCTGTGGAGAGCACCTCCTCTTGAGATGCGACGGGAACGCCGGGAATTCTTTCCCTACGAAACAGGGAAAGGATCCCTCATCTCGAGCTAGGAGGCGGAAACGGGGCTCCCCTGGATGTGTGCGGGACCCACGTGCTTCCTCTCGAGTGGAGACGGGTATGTCGGGGAACTTCTTGAGTTGCAGCAAGGGTGTGAAGGACCCTTTGGAAGTTCCAGTGGTTAGACGTGATTAGCCTCGAGAAGCCTCAGCGGAAATGGGCCTCATCTCCCCTGGAGGGCACAACCTCCTGGATTTTCTCGAGTTGCGGCAGGTGCTCTCGACTTACGACGGGGACCTCAGGGACCCGCTCTGGTGGCCTCAGGAAAGGCCAGTCCCCATGCGAGTTCCTCGGGGGCCACTCGGGATTCCTCTCCCATCGATGCCGGGGCCTAAGACCTTGTGTGGAGTCGGGGCCGGAACCTGAGGATTCCTCTCCAGTGCTGACATGGATCTTGGGGTACTTCTGGAGTCTCTCCAGGGGAGTCAGTCCTCGTCTCGAATGCGGGCATGCACTTGCGCTTTCCTCCAGATCGGTAGCAGCAGTGTCACACAGTCCGCCGCGTGGATCAAAGGATCTATGTTTTTCCCTCGAGTCTTTCCCACGAGGCTTTCCCACGAGGCTTTCCCACAGGGCTGTCCCACGTGCACACGTGGTGGGAGTCGATCCTCGGCTTGAACGTCAAGGCAGTTCATGGAAAACAGGTTCCTCTGGAATGGACTGACACATCTGGGGGACTCTTGGAATGGTGGCTCGACCCTTCAGTTCCTCTCGCCTTTCCTGTGGAGAGCGCCTCCTCTTGAGATGCGACGGGAACGCCGGGAATTCTTTCCCTACGAAACAGGGAAAGGATCCCTCATCTCGAGCTAGGAGGCGGAAACGGGGCTCCCCTGGATGTGTGCGGGAACCCACGTGCTTCCTCTCGAGTGGAGACGGGTATGTCGGGGAACTTCTTGAGTTGCAGCAATGGTGTGAAGGACCCTTTGGAAGTTCCCGTGGTTAGATGTGATTGGCCTCGAGAAGCCTCAGCGGAAATGGGCCTCATCTGGCCTGGAGGGCAAAACCTCCTGGATTTTCTCGAGTTGCGGCAGGTGCTCTCGACTTACGACGGGGACCTCAGGGAACCGCTCTGGTGGCCTCAGGACAGGCCAGTCCCCATGCGAGTTCCTCGGGGGCGTCTCCGGATTCCTCTCTCGTCGATGCCGGGGCCTAAGACCTTGTGTGGAGTCGGGGCCGGAACCTGAGGATTCCTCTCCCGTGCTGACATGGATCTTGGGGTACTTCTGGAGTCTCCCCAGGGGAGTCAGTCCTCGTCTCGAATGCGGGCATGCACTTGCGCTTTCCTCCAGAGCGGTAGCAGCAGTGTCACGCAGTCCGCCGCGTGGATCAAAGGATCTATGGTTTTCCCTCGAGTCTTTCCCACGAGCCTTTCCCACGAGGCTTTCCCACAGGGCTGTCCCACGTGCACACGTGGTGGGAGTCGATCCTCGGCTTGAACGTCAAGGCAGTGCAGGGAAAACAGGTTCCTCTGGAATGGACTGACACATCTGGGGGACTCTTGGAATGGTGGCACGACCCTGGAGTTCCTCTCGCCTTTCCTGTGGAGAGCGCCTCCTCTTGAGATGCGACGGGAACGCCGGGAATTCTTTCCCTACGAAACAGGGAAAGGATCCCTCATCTCGAGATAGGAGGCGAAACAGGGCTCCCCTGGATGTGTGCGGGACACCACGTGCTTCCTCTCGAGTGGAGACGGGTATGTCGGGGAACTTCTTGAGTTGCAGCAATGGTGTGAAGGACCCTTTGGAAGTTCCAGTGGTTAGATGTGATTGGCCTCGAGAAGCCTCAGCGGAAATGGGCCTCATCTCGCCTGGAGGGCAAAACCTCCTGGATTTTCTCGAGTTGCGGCAGGTGCTCTCGACTTACGACGGGGACCTCAGGGACCCGCTCTGGTGGCCTCAGGAAAGGCCAGTCCCCATGCGAGTTCCTCGGGGGCCTCTCGGGATTCCTCTCCCGTCGATGCCGGGGCCTAAGACCTTGTGTGGAGTCGGGGCCGGAAACTGAGGATTCCTCTCCATTGCTGTCATGGATCTTGGGGTTCTTCTGGAGTCTCCCCAGGGGAGTCAGTCCTCGTCTCGAATGCGGGCATGCACTTGCGCTTTCCTCCAGAGCGGTAGCAGCAGTGTCACCCAGTCCGCCGCGTGGATCAAAGGATCTATGGTTTTCCCTCGAGTCTTTCCCACGAGGCTTTCCCACGAGGCTTTCCCACAGGGCTGTCCCACGTGCACACGTGGTGGGAGTCGATCCTCGGCTTGAACGTCAAGGCAGTGCAGGGAAAACAGGTTCCTCTGGAATGGACTGATACATCTGGGGGACTCTTGGAATGGTGGCACGACCCTGGAGTTCCTCTCGCCTTTCCTTTGGAGAGCGCCTCCTCTTGAGATGCGACGGGAACGCCGGGAATTCTTTCCCTACGAAACAGGGAAAGGATCCCTCATCTCGAGCTAGGAGGCGGAAACGGGGCTCCCCTGGATGTGTGCGGGAACGCACGTGCTTCCTCTCGAGTGGAGACGGGTATGTCGGGGAACTTCTTGAGTTGCAGCAAGGGTGTGAAGGACCCTTTGAAGTTCCAGTGGTTAGATGTGATTGGCCTCGAGAAGCCTCAGCGGAAATGGGCCTCATCTCGCCTGGAGGGCAAAACCTCCTGGATTTTCTCGAGTTGCGGCAGGTGCTCTCGACTTACGACGGGGACCTCAGGGACCCGCTCTGGTGGCCTCAGGAAAGGCCAGTCCCCATGCGAGTTCCTCGGGGGCCTCTCGGGATTCCTCTCCCGTCGATGCCGGGGCCTAAGACCTTGTGTGGAGTCGGGGCCGGAACCTGAGGATTCCTCTCCAGTGCTGACATGGATCTTGGGGTACTTCTGGAGTCTCCCCAGGGGAGTCAGTCCTCGTCTCGAATGCGGGCATGCACTTGCGCTTTCCTCCAGAGCGGTAGCAGCAGTGTCACGCAGTCCGCCGCGTGGATCAAAGGATCTATGGTTTTCCCTCGAGTCTTTCCCACGAGGCTTTCCCACGAGGCTTTCCCACAGGGCTGTCCCACGTGCACACGTGGTGGGAGTCGATTCTCGGCTTGAACGTCAAGGCAGTGCAGGGAAAACAGGTTCCTCTGGAATGGACTGACACATCTGGGGGACTCTTGGAATGGTGTCACGACCCTGGAGTTCCTCTCGCCTTTCCTGTGGAGAGCGCCTCCTCTTGAGATGCGACGGGAACGCCGGGAATTCTTTCCCTACGAAACAGGGAAAGGATCCCTCATCTCGAGCTAGGAGGCGGAAACGGGGCTCCCCTGGATGTGTGCGGGAACCCACGTGCTTCCTCTCGAGTGGAGACGAGTATGTCGGGGAACTTCTTGAGTTGCAGCAAGGGTGTGAAGGACCCTTTGGAAGTTCCAGTGGTTAGATGTGATTGGCCTCGAGAAGCCTCAGCGGAAATGGGCCTCATCTCGCCTGGAGGGCAAAATCTCCTGGATTTTCTCGAGTTGCGGCAGGTGCTCTCGACTTACGACGGGGACATCAGGGACCCGCTCTGGTGGCCTCAGGAAAGGTCAGTCCCCATGCGAGTTCCACGGGGGCCTCTCGGGATTCCTCTCCCGTCGATGCCGGGGCCTAAGACCTTGTGGGGAGTCGGGGCCGGAACCTGAGGATTCCTCTCCAGTGCTGACATGGATCTTGGGGTACTTCTGGAGTCTCCCCAGGGGAGTCAGTCCTCGTCTCGAATGCGGGCATGCACTTGCGCTTTCCTCCAGAGCGGTAGCAGCAGTGTCACGCAGTCCGCCGCGTGGATCAAAGGATCTATGGTTTTCCCTCGAGTCTTTCCCACGAGGCTTTCCCACGAGGCTTTCCCACAGGTCTGTCCCACGTGCACACGTGGTGGGAGTCGATCCTCGGCTTGAACGTCAAGGCAGTGCAGGGAAAACAGGTTCCTCTGGAATGGACTGACACATCTGGGGGACTCTTGGAATGGTGGCATGACCCTGGAGTTCCTCTCGCCTTTCCTGTGGAGAGCGCCTCCTCTTGAGATGCGACAGGAACGCCGGGAATTCTTTCCCTACGAAACAGGGAAAGGATCCCTCATCTCGAGCTAGGAGGCGGAAACGGGGCTCCCCTGGATGTGTGCGGGACACCACGTGCTTCCTCTCGAGTGCAGACGGGTATGTCGGGAAACTTCTTGAGTTGCAGCAAGGGTGTGAAGGACCCTTTGGATGTTCCAGTGGTTAGATGTGATTGGCCTCGAGAAGCCTCAGCGGAAATGGGCCTCATCTCGCCTGGAGGGCAAAACCTCCTGGATTTTCTCGAGTTGCGGCAGGTGATCTCGACTTACGACGGGGACCTCAGGGACCCACTCTGGTGGCCTCAGGAAAGGCCAGTCCCCATGCGAGTTCCTCGGGGGCGTCTCGGGATTCCTCTCCCGTCGATGCCGGGGCCTAAGACCTTGTGTGGAGTCGGGGCCGGAACCTGAGGATTCCTCTCCAGTGCTGACATGGATCTTGGGGTACTTCTGGAGTCTCCCCAGGGGAGTCAGTCCTCGTCTCGAATGCGGGCATGCACTTGCGCTTTCCTCCAGAGCGGTAGCAGCAGTGTCACACAGTCCGCCGCGTGGATCAAAGGATCTATGGTTTTCCCTCGAGTCTTTCCCACGAGGCTTTCCCACGAGGCTTTCCCACAGGGCTGTCCCACGTGCACACGTGGTGGGAGTCGATCCTCGGCTTGAACGTCAAGGCAGTGCAGGGAAAACAGGTTCCTCTGGAATGGACTGACACATCTGGGGGACTCTTGGAATGGTGGCACGACCCTGGTGTTCCTCTCGCCTTTCCTGTGGAGAGCGCCTCCTCTTGAGATGCGACGGGAACGCCGGGAATTCTTTCCCTACGAAACAGGGAAAGGATCCCTCATCTCGAGCTAGGAGGCGGAAACGGGGCTCCCCTGGATGTGTGCGGGACACCACGTGCTTCCTCTCGAGTGGAGACGGGTATGTCGGGGAACTTCTTGAGTTGCAGCAAGGGTGTGAAGGACCCTTTGGAAGTTCCAGTGGTTAGACGTGATTGGCCTCGAGAAGCCTCAGCGGAAATCGGCCTCATCTCGCCTGGAGGGCATAACCTCCTGGATTTTCTCGAGTTGCTGCAGGTGCTCTCGACTTACGACGGGGACCTCAGGGACCCGCTCTGGTGGCCTCAGGAAAGGCCAGTCCCCATGCGAGTTCCTCGGGGGCCTCTCGGGATTCCTCTCCCTTCGATGCCGGGGCCTAAGACCTTGTGTGGAGTCGGGGCCGGAACCTGAGGATTCCTCTCCAGTGCTGACATGGATCTTGGGGTACTTCTGGAGTCTCCCCAGGGGAGTCAGTCCTCGTCTCGAATGCGGGAATGCACTTGCGCTTTCCTCCAGAGCGGTAGCAGCAGTGTCACGCAGTCCGCCGCGTGGATCAAAGGATCTATGGTTTTCCCTCGAGTCTTTCCCACGAGGTTTCCCACGAGGCTTTCCCACAGGGCTGTCCCACGTGCACACGTGGTGGGAGTCGATCCTCGGCTTGAACGTCAAGGCAGTACAGGGAAAACAGGTTCCTCTGGAATGGACTGACACATCTGGGGGACTCTTGGAATGGTGGCATGACCCTGGAGTTCCTCTCGCCTTTCCTGTGGAGAGCGCCTCCTCTTGAGATGCGACAGGAACGCCGGGAATCCTTTCCCTACGAAACAGGGAAAGGATCCCTCATCTCGAGCTAGGAGGCGGAAACGGGGCTCCCCTGGATGTGTGCGGGACCCCACGTGCTTCCTCTCGAGTGCAGACGGGTATGTCGGGGAACTTCTTGATTTGCAGCAATGGTGTGAAGGACCCTTTGGAAGTTCCAGTGGTTAGATGTGATTGGCCTCGAGAAGGCTCAGCGGAAATGGGCCTCATCTGGCCTGGAGGGCAAAACCTCCTGGATTTTCTCGAGTTGCGGCAGGTGCTCTCGACTTACGACGGGGACCTCAGGGAACCGCTCTGGTGGCCTCAGGAAAGGCCAGTCCCCATGCGAGTTCCTCGGGGGCCTCTCGGGATTCCACTCCCTTCGATGCCGGGGCCTAAGACCTTGTGTGGAGTCGAGGCCGGAACCTGAGGATTCCTCTCCAGTGCTGACATGGATCTTGGGGTACTTCTGGAGTCTCCCCAGGGGAGTCAGTCCTCGTCTCGAATGCGGGCATGCACTTGCGCTTTCCTCCAGAGCGGTAGCAGCAGTGTCACGCAGTCCGCCGCGTGGATCAAAGGATCTATGGTTTTCCCTCGAGTCTTTCCCACGAGGCTTTCCCACGAGGCTTTCCCACAGGGCTGTCCCACATGCACACGTGGTGGGAGTCGATCCTCGGCATGAACGTCAAGGCAGTGCAGGGAAAACAGGTTCCTCTGGAATGGACTGACACATCTGGGGGACTCTTGGAATGGTGTCACGACCCTGGAGTTCCTCTCGCCTTTCCTGTGGAGAGCGCCTCCTCTTGAGATGCGACGGGAACGCCGGGAATTCTTTCCCTACGAAACAGGGAAAGGATCCCTCATCTCGAGCTAGGAGGCGGAAACGGGGCTCCCCTGGATGTGTGCGGGACCCCACGTGCTTCCTCTCGAGTGGAGACGGGTATGTCGGGGAACTTCTTGAGTTGCAGCAAGGGTGTGAAGGACCCTTTGGAAGTTCCAGTGGTTAGATGTGATTGGCCTCGAGATGCCTCAGCGGAAATGGGCCTCATCTCGCCTGGAGGGCAAAACCTCCTGGATTTTCTCGAGTTGCGGCAGGTGCTCTCGACTTACGACGGGGACCTCAGGGAACCGCTCTGGTGGCCTCAGGAAAGGCCAGTCTCCATGCGAGTTCCTCGGGGGCCTCTCGGGATTCCTCTCCCGTCGATGCGGGGGCCTAAGACCTTGTGTGGAGTCGGGGCCGGAACCTGAGGATTCCTCTCCAGTGCTGACATGGATCTGGGGTACTTCTGGAGTCTCCCCAGGGGAGTCAGTCCTCGTCTCGAATGCGGGCATGCACTTGCGCTTTCCTCCAGAGCGGTAGCAGCAGTGTCACGCAGTCCGCCGCGTGGATCAAAGATCTATGGTTTTCCCTCGAGTCTTTCCCACGAGGCTTTCCCACGAGGCTTTCCCACAGGGCTGTCCCACGTGCACACGTGGTGGGAGTCGATCCTCGGCTTGAACGTCAAGGCAGTGCAGGGAAAACAGGTTCCTCTGGAATGGACTGACATATCTATGGGACTCTTGGAATGGTGGCACGACCCTGGAGTTCCTCTCGCCTTTCCTGTGGAGAGCGCCACCTCTTGAGATTCGACGGGAACGCCAGGAAATCGTTCCCTAAGAAGCAGGGAAAGGATCCCTCATCTCGAGCTAGGAGGCGGAAACGGGGCTCCCCTGGATGTGTGCGGGACACCACGTGCTTCCTCTCGAGTGCAGACGGGTATGTCGGGGAACTTCTTGAGTTGCAGCAAGGGTGTGAAGGACCCTTTGGACGTTCCAGTGGTTAGATGTGATTGGCCACGAGAAGCCTCAGCGGAAATGGGGCTCATCTCGCCTGGAGGGCAAAACCTCCTGGATTTTCTCGAGTTGCGGCAGGTGCTCTCGACTTACGATGGGGACCTCAGGGACCCGCTCTGGTGGCCTCAGGAAAGGCCAGTCCCCATGCGAGTTCCTCGGGGGCCTCTCGGGATTCCTCTCCCGTCGATGCTGGGGCCTAAGACCTTGTGTGGAGTCGGGGCCGGAACCTGAGGATTCCTCTCCAGTGCTGACATGGATCTTGGGGTACTTCTGGAGTCTCCCCAGGGGAGTCAGTCCTCGTCTCGAATGCGGGCATGCACTTGCGCTTTCCTCCAGAGCGGTAGCAGCAGTGTCACACAGTCCGCCGCGTGGATCAAAGGATCTATGGTTTTCCCTCGAGTCTTTCCCACGAGGCTTTCCCACGAGGCTTTCCCACAGGGCTGTCCCACGTGCACACGTGGTGGGAGTCGATCCTCGGCTTGAACGTCAAGGCAGTGCAGGGAAAACAGGTTCCTCTGGAATGGACTGACACATCTGGGGGACTCTTGGAATGGTGGCACGACCCTGGAGTTCCTCTCGCCTTTCCTGTGGAGAGCGCCTCCTCTTGAGATGCGACGGGAACGCCGGGAATTCTTTCCCTACGAAACAGGGAAAGGATCCCTCATCTCGAGCTAGGAGGCGGAAACGGGGCTCCCCTGGATGTGTGCGGGACACCACGTGCTTCCTCTCGAGTGGAGACGGGTATGTCGGGGAACTTCTTGAGTTGCAGCAAGGGTGTGAAGGACCCTTTGGAAGTTCCAGTGGTTAGACGTGATTGGCCTCGAGAAGCCTCAGCGGAAATCGGCCTCATCTCGCCTGGAGGGCATAACCTCCTGGATTTTCTCGAGTTGCTGCAGGTGCTCTCGACTTACGACGGGGACCTCAGGGACCCGCTCTGGTGGCCTCAGGAAAGGCCAGTCCCCATGCGAGTTCCTCGGGGGCCTCTCGGGATTCCTCTCCCTTCGATGCCGGGGCCTAAGACCTTGTGTGGAGTCGGGGCCGGAACCTGAGGATTCCTCTCCAGTGCTGACATGGATCTTGGGGTACTTCTGGAGTCTCCCCAGGGGAGTCAGTCCTCGTCTCGAATGCGGGAATGCACTTGCGCTTTCCTCCAGAGCGGTAGCAGCAGTGTCACGCAGTCCGCCGCGTGGATCAAAGGATCTATGGTTTTCCCTCGAGTCTTTCCCACGAGGTTTCCCACGAGGCTTTCCCACAGGGCTGTCCCACGTGCACACGTGGTGGGAGTCGATCCTCGGCTTGAACGTCAAGGCAGTACAGGGAAAACAGGTTCCTCTGGAATGGACTGACACATCTGGGGGACTCTTGGAATGGTGGCATGACCCTGGAGTTCCTCTCGCCTTTCCTGTGGAGAGCGCCTCCTCTTGAGATGCGACAGGAACGCCGGGAATCCTTTCCCTACGAAACAGGGAAAGGATCCCTCATCTCGAGCTAGGAGGCAGAAACGGGGCTCCCCTGGATGTGTGCGGGACCCCACGTGCTTCCTCTCGAGTGCAGACGGGTATGTCGGGGAACTTCTTGATTTGCAGCAATGGTGTGAAGGACCCTTTGGAAGTTCCAGTGGTTAGATGTGATTGGCCTCGAGAAGGCTCAGCGGAAATGGGCCTCATCTGGCCTGGAGGGCAAAACCTCCTGGATTTTCTCGAGTTGCGGCAGGTGCTCTCGACTTACGACGGGGACCTCAGGGAACCGCTCTGGTGGCCTCAGGAAAGGCCAGTCCCCATGCGAGTTCCTCGGGGGCCTCTCGGGATTCCACTCCCTTCGATGCCGGGGCCTAAGACCTTGTGTGGAGTCGAGGCCGGAACCTGAGGATTCCTCTCCAGTGCTGACATGGATCTTGGGGTACTTCTGGAGTCTCCCCAGGGGAGTCAGTCCTCGTCTCGAATGCGGGCATGCACTTGCGCTTTCCTCCAGAGCGGTAGCAGCAGTGTCACGCAGTCCGCCGCGTGGATCAAAGGATCTATGGTTTTCCCTCGAGTCTTTCCCACGAGGCTTTCCCACGAGGCTTTCCCACAGGGCTGTCCCACATGCACACGAGTTGGGAGTCGATCCTCGGCATGAACGTCAAGGCAGTGCAGGGAAAACAGGTTCCTCTGGAATGGACTGACACATCTGGGGGACTCTTGGAATGGTGTCACGACCCTGGAGTTCCTCTCGCCTTTCCTGTGGAGAGCGCCTCCTCTTGAGATGCGACGGGAACGCCGGGAATTCTTTCCCTACGAAACAGGGAAAGGATCCCTCATCTCGAGCTAGGAGGCGGAAACGGGGCTCCCCTGGATGTGTACGGGGCTCCCCTGGATGTGTGCGGGACCCCACGTGCTTCCTCTCGAGTGGAGACGGGTATGTCGGGGAACTTCTTGAGTTGCAGCAATGGTGTGAAGGACCCTTTGGAAGTTCCTGTGGTTAGATGTGATTGGCCTCGAGATGCCTCAGCGGAAATGGGCCTCATCTCGCCTGGAGGGCAAAACCTCCTGGATTTTCTCGAGTTGCGGCAGGTGCTCTCGACTTACGACGGGGACCTCAGGGAACCGCTCTGGTGGCCTCAGGAAAGGCCAGTCTCCATGCGAGTTCCTCGGGGGCCTCTCGGGATTCCTCTCCCGTCGATGCCGGGGCCTAAGACCTTGTGTGGAGTCGGGGCCGGAACCTGAGGATTCCTCTCCAGTGCTGACATGGATCTGGGGTACTTCTGGAGTCTCCCCAGGGGAGTCAGTCCTCGTCTCGAATGCGGGCATGCACTTGCGCTTTCCTCCAGAGCGGTAGCAGCAGTGTCACGCAGTCCGCCGCGTGGATCAAAGATCTATGGTTTTCCCTCGAGTCTTTCCCACGAGGCTTTCCCACGAGGCTTTCCCACAGGGCTGTCCCACGTGCACACGTGGTGGGAGTCGATCCTCGGCTTGAACGTCAAGGCAGTGCCGGGAAAACAGGTTCCTCTGGAATGGACTGACATATCTATGGGACTCTTGGAATGGTGGCACGACCCTGGAGTTCCTCTCGCCTTTCCTGTGGAGAGCGCCTCCTCTTGAGATTCGACGGGAACGCCAGGAAATCTTTCCCTAAGAAGCAGGGAAAGGATCCCTCATCTCGAGCTAGGAGGCGGAAACGGGGCTCCCCTGGATGTGTGCGGGACACCACGTGCTTCCTCTCGAGTGCAGACGGGTATGTCGGGGAACTTCTTGAGTTGCAGCAAGGGTGTGAAGGACCCTTTGGACGTTCCAGTGGTTAGATGTGATTGGCCTCGAGAAGCCTCAGCGGAAATGGGGCTCATCTCGCCTGGAGGGCAAAACCTCCTGGATTTTCTCGAGTTGCGGCAGGTGCTCTCGACTTACGATGGGGACCTCAGGGACCCGCTCTGGTGGCCTCAGGAAAGGCCAGTCCCCATGCGAGTTCCTCGGGGGCCTCTCGGGATTCCTCTCCCGTCGATGCCGGGGCCTAAGACCTTGTGTGGAGTCGGGGCCGGAACCTGAGGATTCCTCTCCAGTGCTGACATGGATCTTGGGGTACTTCTGGAGTCTCCCCAGGGGAGTCAGTCCTCGTCTCGAATGCGGGCATGCACTTGCGCTTTCGTCCAGAGCGGTAGCAGCAGTGTCACGCAGTCCGCCGCGTGGATCAAAGGATCTATGATTTTCCCTCGAGTGTTTCCCACGAGGCTTTCCCACGAGGCTTTCCCACAGGGCTGTCCCACGTGCACACGTGGTGGGAGTCGATCCTCGGCTTGTACGTCAAGGCAGTGCAGGGAAAACAGGTTCCTCTGGAATGGACTGACACATCTGGGGGACTCTTGGAATGGTGTCACGACCCTGGAGTTCCTCTCGGCTTTCCTGTGGAAAGCGCCTCCTCTTGAGATGCGTCGGGAACGCCGGGAATTCTTTCCCTACGAAACAGGGAAAGGATCCCTCATCTCGAGCTAGGAGGCGAAACGGGGCTCCCCTGGATGTGTGCGGGACACCACGTGCTTCCTCTCGAGTGCAGACGGGTATGTCGGGGAACTTCTTGAGCTGCAGCAAGGGTGTGAAGGACCCTTTGGAAGTTCCAGTGGTTAGACGTGATTGGCCTCGAGAAGCCTCAGCGGAAATCGGCCTCATCTCGCCTGGAGGGCAAAACCTCCTGGATTTTCTCGAGTTGCGGCAGGTGCTCTCGACTTACGACGGGGACCTCAGGGACCCGCTCTGGTGGCCTCAGGACAGGCCAGTCCCCATGCGAGTTCCTCGGGGGCCTCTCGGGATTCCTCTCCCTTCGAGGCCGGGGCCTAAGACCTTGTGTGGAGTCGGGACCGGAACCTGAGGATTCCTCTCCAGTGCTGACATGGATCTTGGGGTACTTCTGGAGTCTCCCCAGGGGAGTCAGTCCTCGTCTCGAATGCGGGAATGCACTTGCGCTTTTCTCCAGAGCTGTAGCAGCAGTGTCACGCAGTCCGCCGCGTGGATCAAAGGATCTATGTTTTTCCCTCGAGTCTTTCCCACGAGGTTTCCCACGAGGCTTTCCCACAGGGCTGTCCCACGTGCACACGTGGTGGGAGTCGATCCTCGGCTTGAACGTCAAGGCAGTACAGGGAAAACAGGTTCCTCTGGAATGGACTGACACATCTGGGGGACTCTTGGAATGGTGGCATGACCCTGGAGTTCCTCTCGCCTTTCCTGTGGAGAGCGCCTACTCTTGAGATACGACGGGAACGCCGGGAATTCTTTCCCTACGAAACAGGGAAAGGATCCCTCATCTCGAGCTAGGAGGCGAAAACGGGGCTCCCCTCTATGTGTACGGGACCCCACGTGCTTCCTCTCGAGTGGAGACGGGTATGTCGGGGAACTTCTTGAGTTGCAGCAATGGTGTGAAGGACCCTTTGGAAGTTCCAGTGGTTAGATGTGATTGGCCTCGAGATGCCTCAGCGGAAATGGGCCTCATCTCGCCTGGAGGGCAAAACCTCCTGGATTTTCTCGAGTTGCGGCAGGTGCTCTCGACTTACGACGGGAACCTCAGGGACCCGCTCTGGTGGCCTCAGGAAAGGCCAGTCCCC
The DNA here is from genome assembly GCF_042477335.2 of Ovis canadensis. NCBI lineage: Eukaryota > Metazoa > Chordata > Mammalia > Artiodactyla > Bovidae > Ovis > Ovis canadensis. The sequence continues at coordinate 11,785,135 of NC_091262.1, forward strand.
ATGCGAGTTCCTCGGGGGCCTCTCGGGATTCCTCTCCCATCGATGCCGGGGCCTAAGAACTTGTGTGGAGTCGGGGCCGGAACCTGAGGATTCCTCTCCAGTGCTGACATGGATCTTGGGGTACTTCTGGAGTCTCCCCAGGGGAGTCAGTCCTCGTCTCGAATGCGGGCATGCACTTGCGCTTTCCTCCAGAGCGGTAGCAGCAGTGTCACGCAGTCCGCCGCGTGGATCAAAGGATCTATGGTTTTCCCTCGAGTCTTTCCCACGAGGCTTTCCCACGAGGCTTTCCCACAGGGCTGTCCCACGTGCACACGTGGTGGGAGTCGATCCTCGGCTTGAACGTCAAGGCAGTGCAGGGAAAACAGGTTCCTCTGGAATGGACTGACACATCTGGGGGACTCTTGGAATGGTGTCACGACCCTGGAGTTCCTCTCGCCTTTCCTGTGGAAAGCGCCTCCTCTTGAGATGCGTCGGGAACGCCGGGAATTCTTTCCCTACGAAACAGGGAAAGGATCCCTCATCTCGAGCTAGGAGGCGAAACGGGGCTCCCCTGGATGTGTGCGGGACACCACGTGCTTCCTCTCGAGTGCAGACGGGTATGTCGGGGAACTTCTTGAGTTGCAGCAAGGGTGTGAAGGACCCTTTGGAAGTTCCAGTGGTTAGACGTGATTGGCCTCGAGAAGCCTCAGCGGAAATGGGCCTCATCTCGCCTGGAGGGCAAAACCTCCTGGATTTTCTCGAGTTGCGGCAGGTGCTCTCGACTTACGACTGGGACCTCACGGACCCGCTCTGGTGGCCTCAGGAAAGGCCAGTCCCCATGCGAGTTCCTCGGGGGCCTCTCGGGATTCCTCTCCCTTCGATGCCGGGGCCTCAGACCTTGTGTGGAGTCGGGGCCGGAACCTGAGGATTACTCTCCAGTGCTGACATGGATCTTGGGGTACTTCTGGAGTCTCCCCAGGGGAGTCACTCCTCGTCTCGAATGCGGGAATGCACTTGCGCTTTCCTCCAGAGCGGTAGCAGCAGTGTCACGCAGTCCGCCGCGTGGATCAAAGGATCTATGGTTTTCCCTCGAATCTTTCCCACGAGGTTTCCCACGAGGCTTTCCCACAGGGCTGTCCCACGTGCACACGTGGTGGGAGTCGATCCTCGTCTTGAACGTCAAGGCAGTACAGGGAAAACAGGTTCCTCTGGAATGGACTGACACATCTGGGGGACTCTTGGAATGGTGGCATGACCCTGGAGTTCCTCTCGCCTTTCCTGTGGAGAGCGCCTTCTCTTGAGATGCGACAGGAACGCCGGGAATTCTTTCCCTACGAAACAGGGAAAGTATCCCTCATCTCGAGCTAGGAGGCGGAAACGGTGCTCCCCTGGATGTGTGCGGGACCCCACGTGCTTCCTCTCGAGTGCAGACGGGTATGTCGGGGAACTTCTTAATTTGCAGCAATGGTGTGAAGGACCCTTTGGAAGTTCCAGTGGTTAGATGCGATTGGCCTCGAGAAGCCTCAGCGGAAATGGGCCTCATCTGGCCTGGAGGGCAAAACCTCCTGGATTTTCTCGAGTTGCGGCAGGTGCTCTCGACTTACGACGGGGACCTCAGGGACCCGCTCTGGTGGCCTCAGGAAAGGCCAGTCCCCATGCGAGTTCCTCGGGGGCCTCTCGGGATTCCTCTCCCGTCGATGCCGGGGCCTAAGACCTTGTGTGTAGTCGGGGCCGGAACCTGAGGATTCCTCTCCAGTGCTGACATGGATCTTGGGGTACTTCTGGAGTCTCCCCAGGGGAGTCAGTCCTCGTCTCGAATGCAGGCATGCACTTGCGCTTTCCTCCAGAGCGGTAGCAGCAGTGTCACGCAGTCCGCCGCGTGGATCAAAGGATCTATGGTTTTCCCTCGAGTCTTTCCCACGAAGCTTTCCCACGAGGCTTTCCCACAGGGCTGTCCCACGTGCACACGTGGTGGGAGTCGATCCTCGGCTTGAACGTCAAGGCAGTGCAGGGAAAACAGGTTCCGCTGGAATGGACTGACACATCTATGTGACTCTTGGAATGGTGGCACGACCCTGGAGTTCCTCTCGCCTTTCCTGTGGAGAGCGCCTCCTCTTGAGATTCGACGGGAACGCCGGGAAATCTTTCCCTAAGGAGCAGGGAAAGGATCCCTCATCTCGAGCTAGGAGGCGGAAACGGGGCTCCCCTGGATGTGTGCGGGACACCACGTGCTTCCTCTCGAGTGCAGACGGGTATGTCGGGGAACTTCTTGAGTTGCAGCAAGGGTGTGAAGGACCCTTTGGAAGTTCCAGTGGTTAGATGTGATTGGCCTCGAGAAGCCTCAGCGGAAATGGGCCTCATCTCGCCTGGAGGGCAAAACCTCCTGGATTTTCTCGAGTTGCGGCAGGTGCTCTCGACTTACGACGGGGACCTCAGGGAACCGCTCTGGTGGCCTCAGGAAAGGCCAGTCCCCATGCGAGTTCCTCGGGGGACTCTCGGGATTCCTCTCCCGTCGATGCCGGGGCCTAAGACCTTGTGTGGAGTCGTGGCCGGAACCTGAGGATTCCTCTCCAGTGCTGACATGGATCTTGGGGTACTTCTGGAGTCTCCCCAGGGGAGTCAGTCCTCGTCTCGAATGCGGGCATGCACTTGCGCTTTCCTCCAGAGCGGTAGCAGCAGTGTCACGCAGTCCGCTGCGTGGATCAAAGGATCTATGGTTTTCCCTCGAGTCTTTCCCACGAGGCTTTCCCACGAGGCTTTCCCACAGGGCTGTCCAACATGCACACGTGGTGGGAGTCGATCCTCGGCATGAACGTCAAGGCAGTGCAGGGAAAACAGGTTCCTCTGGAATGGACTGACACATCTGGGGGACTCTTGGAATGGTGTCACGACCCTGGAGTTCCTCTCGCCTTTCCTGTGGAGAGCGCCTCCTCTTGAGATGCGACGGGAACGCCGGGAATTCTTTCCCTACGAAACAGGGAAAGGATCCCTCATCTCGAGCTAGGAGGCGGAAACGGGGCTCCCCTGGATGTGTGCGGGACACCACGTGCTTCCTCTCGAGTGCAGACGGGTATGTCGGGGAACTTCTTGAGTTGCAGCAAGGGTGTGAAGGACCCTTTGGAAGTTCCAGTGGTTAGACGTGATTGGCCTCGAGAAGCCTCAGCGGAAAAGGGCCTCATCTCGCCTGGAGGGCAAAACCTCCTGGATTTTCTCGAGTTGCGGCAGGTGCTCTCGACTTACGACGGGGACCTCAGGGACCCGCTCTGGTGGCCTCAGGAAAGGCCAGTCCCCATGCGAGTTCCTCGGGGGCCTCTCGGGATTCCTCTCCCGTCGATGCCGGGGCCTAAGACCTTGTGTGGAGTCGTGGCCGGAACCTGAGGATTCCTCTCCAGTGCTGACATGGATCTTGGGGTACTTCTGGAGTCTCCCCAGGGGAGTCAGTCCTCGTCTCGAATGCGGGCATGCACTTGCGCTTTCCTCCAGAGCGGTAGCAGCAGTGTCACGCAGTCCGCCGCGTGGATCAAAGGATCTATGGTTTTCCCTCGAGTCTTTCCCACGAGGCTTTCCCACGAGGCTTTCCCACAGGGCTGTCCCACGTGCACACGTGGTGGGAGTCGATCCTCGTCTTGAACGTCAATACAGTGCAGGGAAAACAGGTTCCTCTGGAATGGACTGACACATCTGGGGGACTCTTGGAATGGTGGCATGACCCTGGAGTTCCTCTCGCCTTTCCTGTGGAGAGCGCCTCCTCTTGAGATGCGACGGGAACGCCGGGAATTCTTTCCCTACGAAACAGGGAAAGGATCCCTCATCTCGAGCTAGGAGGCGGAAACGGGGCTCCCCTGGATGTGTGCGGGACACCACGTGCTTCCTCTCGAGTGCAGACGGGTATGTCGGGGAACTTCTTGAGTTGCAGCAAGGGTGTGAAGGACCCTTTGGAAGTTCCAGTGGTTAGATGTGATTGGCCTCGAGAAGCCTCAGCGGAAATGGGCCTCATCTCGCCTGGAGGGCAAAACCTCCTGGATTTTCTCGAGTTGCGGCAGGTGCTCTCGACTTATGACGGGGACCTCAGGGACCCGCTCTGGTGGCCTCAGGACAGGCCAGTCCCCATGCGAGTTCATCGGGGGCCTCTCGGGATTCCTCTCCCATCGATGCCGGGGCCTAAGACCTTGTGTGGAGTCGGGGCCGGAACCTGAGGATTCCTCTCCAGTGCTGACATGGATCTTGGGGTACTTCTGGAGTCTCCCCAGGGGAGTCATTCCTCGTCTCGAATGCGGGCATGCACTTGCGCTTTCCTCCAGAGCGGTAGCAGCAGTGTCACGCAGTCCGCCGCGTGGATCAAAGGATCTATGGTTTTCCCTCGAGTCTTTCCCACGAGGCTTTCCCACGAGGCTTTCCCACAGGGCTGTCCCACGTGCACACGTGGTGGGAGTCGATCCTCGGCTTGAACGTCAAGGCAGTGCAGGGAAAACAGGTTCCTCTGGAATGGACTGACACATCTGGGGGACTCTTGGAATGGTGTTTCGACCCTGGAGTTCCTCTCGCCTTTCCTGTGGAAAGCGCCTCCTCTTGAGATGCGTCGGGAACGCCGGGAATTCTTTCCCTACGAAACAGGGAAAGGATCCCTCATCTCGAGCTAGGAGGCGAAACGGGGCTCCCCTGGATGTGTGCGGGACACCACGTGCTTCCTCTCGAGTGCAGACGGGTATGTCGGGGAACTTCTTGAGTTGCAGCAAGGGTGTGAAGGACCCTTTGGAAGTTCCAGTGGTTAGACGTGATTGGCCTCGAGAAGCCTCAGCGGAAATGGGCCTCATCTCGCCTGGAGGGCAAAACCTCCTGGATTTTCTCGAGTTGCAGCAGGTGCTCTCGACTTACGACTGGGACCTCACGGACCCGCTCTGGTGGCCTCAGGAAAGGCCAGTCCCCATGCGAGTTCCTCGGGGGCCTCTCGGGATTCCTCTCCCTTCGATGCCGGGGCCTCAGACCTTGTGTGGAGTCGGGGCCGGAACCTGAGGATTACTCTCCAGTGCTGACATGGATCTTGGGGTACTTCTGGAGTCTCCCCAGGGGAGTCACTCCTCGTCTCGAATGCGGGAATGCACTTGCGCTTTCCTCCAGAGCGGTAGCAGCAGTGTCACGCAGTCCGCCGCGTGGATCAAAGGATCTATGGTTTTCCCTCGAATCTTTCCCACGAGGTTTCCCACGAGGCTTTCCCACAGGGCTGTCCCACGTGCACACGTGGTGGGAGTCGATCCTCGGCTTGAACGTCAAGGCAGTACAGGGAAAACAGGTTCCTCTGGAATGGACTGACACATCTGGGGGACTCTTGGAATGGTGGCATGACCCTGGAGTTCCTCTCGCCTTTCCTGTGGAGAGCGCCTTCTCTTGAGATGCGACAGGAACGCCGGGAATTCTTTCCCTACGAAACAGGGAAAGTATCCCTCATCTCGAGCTAGGAGGCGGAAACGGTGCTCCCCTGGATGTGTGCGGGACCCCACGTGCTTCCTCTCGAGTGCAGACGGGTATGTCGGGGAACTTCTTAATTTGCAGCAATGGTGTGAAGGACCCTTTGGAAGTTCCAGTGGTTAGATGCGATTGGCCTCGAGAAGCCTCAGCGGAAATGGGCCTCATCTGGCCTGGAGGGCAAAACCTCCTGGATTTTCTCGAGTTGCGGCAGGTGCTCTCGACTTACGACGGGGACCTCAGGGACCCGCTCTGGTGGCCTCAGGAAAGGCCAGTCCCCATGCGAGTTCCTCGGGGGCCTCTCGGGATTCCTCTCCCGTCGATGCCGGGGCCTAAGACCTTGTGTGTAGTCGGGGCCGGAACCTGAGGATTCCTCTCCAGTGCTGACATGGATCTTGGGGTACTTCTGGAGTCTCCCCAGGGGAGTCAGTCCTCGTCTCGAATGCAGGCATGCACTTGCGCTTTCCTCCAGAGCGGTAGCAGCAGTGTCACGCAGTCCGCCGCGTGGATCAAAGGATCTATGGTTTTCCCTCGAGTCTTTCCCACGAAGCTTTCCCACGAGGCTTTCCCACAGGGCTGTCCCACGTGCACACGTGGTAGGAGTCGATCCTCGGCTTGAACGTCAAGGCAGTGCAGGGAAAACAGGTTCCGCTGGAATGGACTGACACATCTATGTGACTCTTGGAATGGTGGCACGACCCTGGAGTTCCTCTCGCCTTTCCTGTGGAGAGCGCCTCCTCTTGAGATTCGACGTGAACGCCGGGAAATCTTTCCCTAAGGAGCAGGGAAAGGATCCCTCATCTCGAGCTAGGAGGCGGAAACGGGGCTCCCCTGGATGTGTGCGGGACACCACGTGCTTCCTCTCGAGTGCAGACGGGTATGTCGGGGAACTTCTTGAGTTGCAGCAAGGGTGTGAAGGACCCTTTGGAAGTTCCAGTGGTTAGATGTGATTGGCCTCGAGAAGCCTCAGCGGAAATGGGCCTCATCTCGCCTGGAGGGCAAAACCTCCTGGATTTTCTCGAGTTGCGGCAGGTGCTCTCGACTTACGACGGGGACCTCAGGGAACCGCTCTGGTGGCCTCAGGAAAGGCCAGTCCCCATGCGAGTTCCTCGGGGGACTCTCGGGATTCCTCTCCCGTCGATGCCGGAGCCTAAGACCTTGTGTGGAGTCGTGGCCGGAACCTGAGGATTCCTCTCCAGTGCTGACATGGATCTTGGGGTACTTCTGGAGTCTCCCCAGGGGAGTCAGTCCTCGTCTCGAATGCGGGCATGCACTTGCGCTTTCCTCCAGAGCGGTAGCAGCAGTGTCACGCAGTCCGCTGCGTGGATCAAAGGATCTATGGTTTTCCCTCGAGTCTTTCCCACGAGGCTTTCCCACGAGGCTTTCCCACAGGGCTGTCCAACATGCACACGTGGTGGGAGTCGATCCTCGGCATGAACGTCAAGGCAGTGCAGGGAAAACAGGTTCCTCTGGAATGGACTGACACATCTGGGGGACTCTTGGAATGGTGTCACGACCCTGGAGTTCCTCTCGACTTTCCTGTGGAGAGCGCCTCCTCTTGAGATGCGACGGGAACGCCGGGAATTCTTTCCCTACGAAACAGGGAAAGGATCCCTCATCTCGAGCTAGGAGGCGGAAACGGGGCTCCCCTGGATGTGTGCGGGACACCACGTGCTTCCTCTCGAGTGCAGACGGGTATGTCGGGGAACTTCTTGAGTTGCAGCAAGGGTGTGAAGGACCCTTTGGAAGTTCCAGTGGTTAGACGTGATTGGCCTCGAGAAGCCTCAGCGGAAAAGGGCCTCATCTCGCCTGGAGGGCAAAACCTCCTGGATTTTCTCGAGTTGCGGCAGGTGCTCTCGACTTACGACGGGGACCTCAGGGACCCGCTCTGGTGGCCTCAGGAAAGGCCAGTCCCCATGCGAGTTCCTCGGGGGCCTCTCGGGATTCCTCTCCCGTCGATGCCGGGGCCTAAGACCTTGTGTGGAGTCGTGGCCGGAACCTGAGGATTCCTCTCCAGTGCTGACATGGATCTTGGGGTACTTCTGGAGTCTCCCCAGGGGAGTCAGTCCTCGTCTCGAATGCGGGCATGCACTTGCGCTTTCCTCCAGAGCGGTAGCAGCAGTGTCACGCAGTCCGCCGCGTGGATCAAAGGATCTATGGTTTTCCCTCGAGTCTTTCCCACGAGGCTTTCCCACGAGGCTTTCCCACAGGGCTGTCCCACGTGCACACGTGGTGGGAGTCGATCCTCGTCTTGAACGTCAATACAGTGCAGGGAAAACAGGTTCCTCTGGAATGGACTGACACATCTGGGGGACTCTTGGAATGGTGGCATGACCCTGGAGTTCCTCTCGCCTTTCCTGTGGAGAGCGCCTCCTCTTGAGATGCGACGGGAACGCCGGGAATTCTTTCCCTACGAAACAGGGAAAGGATCCCTCATCTCGAGCTAGGAGGCGGAAACGGGGCTCCCCTGGATGTGTGCGGGACACCACGTGCTTCCTCTCGAGTGCAGACGGGTATGTCGGGGAACTTCTTGAGTTGCAGCAAGGGTGTGAAGGACCCTTTGGAAGTTCCAGTGGTTAGATGTGATTGGCCTCGAGAAGCCTCAGCGGAAATGGGCCTCATCTCGCCTGGAGGGCAAAACCTCCTGGATTTTCTCGAGTTGCGGCAGGTGCTCTCGACTTACGACGGGGACCTCAGGGACCCGCTCTGGTGGCCTCAGGAAAGGCCAGTCCCCATGCGAGTTCATCGGGGGCCTCTCGGGATTCCTCTCCCATCGATGCCGGGGCCTAAGACCTTGTGTGGAGTCGGGGCCGGAACCTGAGGATTCCTCTCCAGTGCTGACATGGATCTTGGGGTACTTCTGAAGTCTCCCCAGGGGAGTCATTCCTCGTCTCGAATGCGGGCATGCACTTGCGCTTTCCTCCAGAGCGGTAGCAGCAGTGTCACGCAGTCCGCCGCGTGGATCAAAGGATCTATGGTTTTCCCTCGAGTCTTTCCCCCGAGGCTTTCCCACGAGGCTTTCCCACAGGGCTGTCCCACGTGCACACGTGGTGGGAGTCGATCCTCGGCTTGAACGTCAAGGCAGTGCAGGGAAAACAGGTTCCTCTGGAATGGACTGACACATCTGGGGGACTCTTGGAATGGTGGCACGACCCTGGAGTTCCTCTCGCCTTTCCTGTGGAGAGCGCCTCCTCTTGAGATGCGACGGGAACGCCGGGAATTCTTTCCCTACGAAACAGGGAAAGGATCCCTCATCTCGAGCTAGGAGGCGGAAACGGGGCTCCCCTGGATGTGTGCGGGACCCCACGTGCTGACTCTCGAGTGCAGACGGGTATGTCGGGGAACTTCTTGAGTTGCAGCAAGGGTGTGAAGGACCCTTTGGAAGTTCCAGTGGTTAGATGTGATTGGCCTCGAGAAACCTCAGCGGAAATGGGCCTCATCTCGCCTGGAGGGCAAAACCTCCTGGATTTTCTCGAGTTGCGGCAGGTGCTCTCGACTTACGACGGGGACCTCAGGGACCCGCTCTGGTGGCCTCAGGAAAGGCCAGTCCCCATGCGAGTTCCTCGGGGGCCTCTCGGGATTCCTCTCCCGTCGATGCCGGGGCCTAAGACCTTGTGTGGAGTCGGGGCCAGAACCTGAGGATTCCTCTCCAGTGCTGACATGGATCTTGGGGTACTTCTGGAGTCTCCCCAGGGGAGTCAGTCCTCGTCTCGAATGCGGGCATGCACTTGCGCTTTCCTCCAGAGCGGTAGCAGCAGTGTCACGCAGTCCGCCGCGTGGATCAAAGGATCTATGGTTTTCCCTCGAGTATTTCCCACGAGCATTTCCCACGAGGCTTTCCCACAAGGCTGTCCCACGTGCACACGTGGTGGGAGTCGATCCTCGGCTTGAACGTCAAGGCAGTGCAGGGAAAACAGGTTCCTCTGGAATGGACTGACACATCTGGGGGACTCTTGGAATGGTGGCACGACCCTGGAGTTCCTCTCGCCTTTCCTGTGGAGAGCGCCTCCTCTTGAGATGCGAAGGGAACGCCGGGAATTCTTTCCCTACGAAACAGGGAAAGGATCCCTCATCTCGAGCTAGGAGGCGGAAACGGGGCTCCCCTGGATGTGTGCGGGACACCACGTGCTTCCTCTCGAATGGAGACGGGTATGTCAGGGAACTTCTTGAGTTGCAGCAAGGGTGTGAAGGACCCTTTGGAAGTTCCAGTGGTTAGACGTGATTAGCCTCGAGAAGCCTCAGCGGAAATGGGCCTCATCTCGCCTGGAGGGCAAAACCTCCTGGATTTTCTCGAGTTGAGGCAGGTGCTCTAGACTTACGATGGGGACCTCAGGGACCCGCTCTGGTGGCCTCAGGAAAGGCCAGTCCCCATGCGAGTTCCTCGGGGGCCTCTCGGGATTCCTCTCCCGTCGATGCCGGGGCCTAAGACCTTGTGTGGAGTCGGGGCCGGAACCTGAGGATTCCTCTCCAGTGCTGACATGGATCTTGGGGTACTTCTGGAGTCTCCCCAGGGAAGTCAGTCCTCGTCTCGAATGCGGGCATGCACTTGCGCTTTCCTCCAGAGCGGTAGCAGCAGTGTCACGCAGTCCGCCGCATAGATCAAAGGATCTATGGTTTTCCCTCGAGTCTTTCCAACGAGGCTTTCCCACGAGGCTTTCCCACAGGGCTGTCCCACGTGCACACGTGGTGGGAGTCGATCCTCGGCTTGAACGTCAAGGCAGTGCAGGGAAAACAGGTTCCTCTGGAATGGACTGACACATCTGGGGGACTCTTGGAATGGTGTCACGACCCTGGAGTTCCTCTCGCCTTTCCTGTGGAAAGCGCCTCCTCTTGAGATGCGTCGGGAACGCCGGGAATTCTTTCCCTACGAAACAGGGAAAGGATCCCTCATCTCGAGCTAGGAGGCGAAACGGGGCTCCCCTGGATGTGTGCGGGACACCACGTGCTTCCTCTGGAGTGCAGACGGGTATGTCGGGAAACTTCTTGAGCTGCAGCAAGGGTGTGAAGGACCCTTTGGAAGTTCCAGTGGTTAGACGTGATTGGCCTCGAGAAGCCTCAGCGGAAATCGGCCTCATCTCGCCTGGAGGGCAAAACCTCCTGGATTTTCTCGAGTTGCGGCAGGTGCTCTCGACTTATGACGGGGACCTCAGGGACCCGCTCTGGTGGCCTCAGGAAAGGCCAGTCCCCATGCGAGTTCCTCGGGGGCCTCTCGGGATTCCTCTCCCTTCGATGCCGGGGCCTAAGACCTTGTGTGGAGTCGGGGCCGGAACCTGAGGATTCCTCTCCAGTGCTGACATGGATCTTGGGGTACTTCTGGAGTCTCCCCAGGGGAGTCAGTCCTCGTCTCGAATGCGGGAATGCACTTGCGCTTTCCTCCAGAGCGGTAGCAGCAGTGTCACGCAGTCCGCCGCGTGGATCAAAGGATCTATGGTTTTCCCTCGAGTCTTTCCCACGAGGTTTCCCACGAGGCTTTCCCACAGGGCTGTCCCACGTGCACACGTGGTGGGAGTCGATCCTCGGCTTGAACGTCAAGGCAGTACAGGGAAAACAGGTTCCTCTGGAATGGACTGACACATCTGGGGGACTCTTGGAATGGTGGCATGACCCTGGAGTTCCTCTCGCCTTTCCTGTGGAGAGCGCCTACTCTTGAGATGCGACGGGAACGCCGGGAATTCTTTCCCTACCAAACAGGGAAAGGATCCCTCATCTCGAGCTAGGAGGCGGAAACGGGGCTCCCCTGGATGTGTGCGGGACCCCACGTGCTTCCTCTCGAGTGGAGACGGGTATGTCGGGGAACTTCTTGAGTTGCAGCAATGGTGTGAAGGAACCTTTGGAAGTTCCAGTGGTTAGATGTGATTGGCCTCGAGATGCCTCAGCGGAAATGGGCCTCATCTCACCTGGAGGGCAAAACCTCCTGGATTTTCTCGAGTTGCGGCAGGTGCTCTCGACTTACGACGGGAACCTCAGGGACCCGCTCTGGTGGCCTCAGGAAAGGCCAGTCCCCATGCGAGTTCCTCGGGGGCCTCTCGGGATTCCTCTCCCGTCGATGCCGGGGCCTAAGACCTTGTGTGGAGTCGGGGCCGGAACCTGAGGATTCCTCTCCAGTGCTGACATGGATCTTGGGGTACTTCTGGAGTCTCCCCAGGGAGTCAGTCCTCGTCTCGAATGCGAGCATGCACATGCGCTTTCCTCCAGAGCGGCAGCAGCACTGTCACGCAGTCCGCTGCGTGGATCAAAGGATCTATGGTTTTCACTCGAGTCTTTCCCCCGAGGCTTTCCCACGAGGCTTTCCCACAGGGCTGTCCCACGTGCACACGTGGTGGGAGTCGATCCTCGGCTTGAACGTCAATACAGTGCAGGGAAAACAGGTTCCTCTGGAATGGACTGACACATCTGGGGGACTCTTGGAATGGTGGCATGACCCTGGAGTTCCTCTCGCCTTTCCTGTGGAGAGCGCCTCCTCTTGAGATGCGATGGGAACGCCGGGAATTCTTTCCTACGAAACAGGGAAAGGATCCCTCATCTCGAGCTAGGAGGCGGAAACGGGGCTCCCCTGGATGTGTGCGGGACCCCACGTGCTTCCTCTCGAGTGGAGACGGGTATGTCGGGGAACTTCTTGAGTTGCAGCAAGGGTGTGAAGGACCCTTTGGAAGTTCCAGTGGTTAGACGTGATTAGCCTCGAGAAGTCTCAGCGGAAATGGGCGTCATCTCGCCTGGAGGGCAAAACCTCCTGGATTTTCTCGAGTTGCGGCAGGTGCTCTCGACTTACGACGGGGACCTCAGGGACCCGCTCTGGTGGCCTCAGGAAAGGCCAGTCCCCATGCGAGTTCCTCGGGGGCCTCTCGGGATTCCTCTCCCGTCGATGCCGGGGCCTAAGACCTTGTGTGGAGTCGTGGCCGGAACCTGAGGATTCCTCTCCAGTGCTGACATGGATCTTGGGGTACTTCTGGAGTCTCCCCAGGGGAGTCAGTCCTCGTCTCGAATGCGGGCATGCACTTGCGCTTTCCTCCAGAGCGGTAGCAGCAGTGTCACGCAGTCCGCCGCGTGGATCAAAGGATCTATGGTTTTCCCTCGAGTCTTTCCCACGAGGCTTTCCCACGAGGCTTTCCCACAGGGCTGTCCCACGTGCACACGTGGTGGGAGTCGATCCTCGGCTTGAACGTCAAGGCAGTGCAGGGAAAACAGGTTGCTCTGGAATGGACTGACACATCTGGGGGACTCTTGGAATGGTGGCACGACCCTGGAGTTCCTCTCGCCTTTCCTGTGGAGAGCGCCTCCTCTTGAGATGCGACGGGAACGCCGGGAATTCTTTCCCTAAGTAACAGGGAAAGGATCCCTCATCTCCAGCTAGGAGGCGGAAACGGGGCTCCCCTGGATATGTGCGGGACACCACATGCTTCCTCTCGAGTGGAGACGGGTATGTCGGGGAACTTCTTGAGTTGCAGCAAGGGTGTGAAGGACCCTTTGGAAGTTCCAGTGGTTAGACGTGATTGGCCTCGAGAAGCCTCAGCGGAAATGGGCCTCATCTTGCCTGGAGGGCAAAACCTCCTGGATTTTCTCGAGTTGTGGCAGGTGCTCTCTACTTACGAAGGGGACCTCAGGGACCCGCTCTGGTGGCCTCAGGAAAGGCCAGTCCCCATGCGAGTTCCTCGGGGGCCTCTCGGGATTCCTTTCCCGTCGATGCCGGGGCCTAAGACCTTGTGTGGAGTCGGGGCCGGAACCTGAGGATTCCTCTCCAGTGCTGACATGGATCTTGGGGTACTTCTGGAGTCTCCCCAGGGGAGTCACTCCTCGTCTCGAATGCGAGCATGCACTTGCGCTTTCCTCCAGAGCGGTAGCAGCAGTGTCACGCAGTCCCGCATGGATCAAAGGATCTATGGTTTTCCCTCGAGTCTTTCCCACGAGGCTTTCCCACGAGGCTTTCCCACAGGGCTGTCCCACGTGCACACGTGGTGGGAGTCGATCCTCGTCTTGAACGTCAATACAGTGCAGGGAAAACAGGTTCCTCTGGAATGGACTGACACATTCGGGGGACTCTTGGAATGGTGGCATGACCCTGGAGTTCCTCTCGCCTTTCCTGTGGAGAGCGCCTCCTCTTGAGATGCGACGGGAACGCCGGGAATTCTTTCCCTACGAAACAGGGAAAGGATCCCTCATCTCGAGCTAGGAAGCGGAAACGGGGCTCCCCTGGATGTGTGCGGGACACCACGTGCTTCCTCTCGAGTGCAGATGGGTATGTCGGGGAACTTCTTGAGTTGCAGCAAGGGTGTGAAGGACCCTTTGGAAGTTCCAGTGGTTAGATGTGATTGGCCTCGAGAAGCCTCAGCGGAAATGGGCCTCATCTCGCCTGGAGGGCAAAACCTCCTGGATTTTCTCGAGTTGCGGCAGGTGCTCTCGACTTACGACGGGGACCTCAGGGACCCGCTCTGGTGGCCTCAGGACAGGCCAGTCCCCATGCGAGTTCATCGGGGGCCTCTCGGGATTCCTCTCCCTTCGATGCCGGGGCCTAAGACCTTGTGTGGAGTCGGGGCCGGAACCTGAGGATTCCTCTCCAGTGCTGACATGGATCTTGGGGTACTTCTGAAGTCTCCCCAGGGGAGTCAGTCCTCGTCTCGAATGCGGGCATGCACTTGCGCTTTCCTCCAGAGCGGTAGCAGCAGTGTCACGCAGTCCGCCGCGTGGATAAAAGGATCTATGGTTTTCCCTCGAGTCTTTCCCCCGAGGCTTTCCCACGAGGCTTTCCCACAGGGCTGTCCCACGTGCACACGTGGTGGGAGTCGATCCTCGGCTTGAACGTCAAGGCAGTGCAGGGAAAACAGGTTCCTCTGGAATGGACTGACACAACTTGGGGACTCGTGGAATGGTGGCACGACCCTGGAGTTCCTCTCGCCTTTCCTGTGGAGAGCGCCTCCTCTTGAGATGCGACGGTAACGCCGGGAATTCTTTCCCTACGAAACAGGGAAAGGATCCCTCATCTCGAGCTCGGAGGCGGAAACGGGGCTCCCCTGGATGTGTGCGGGACACCACGTGCTTCCTCTCGAGTGGAGACGGGTATGTCGGGGAACTTCTTGTGTTCCAGCAATGGTGTGAAGGACCCTTTGGAAGTTCCAGTGGTTAGATGTGATTGGCCTTGAGAAGCCTCAGCGGAAATGGGCCTCATCTCGCCTGGAGGGCAAAACCTCCTGGATTTTCTCGAGTTGCGGCAGGTGCTTTCGACTTACGACGGGGACCTCAGGGACCCGCTCTGGTGGCCTCAGGAAAGGCCAGTCCCCATGCGAGTTCCTCGGGGGCCTCTCGGGATTCCTCTCCCGTCGATGCCGGGGCCTAAGACCTTGAGTGGAGTCGGGGCCGGAACCTGAGGATTCCTCTCCAGTGCTGACATGGATCTTGGGGTACTTTTGGAGTCTCCCCAGGGGAGTCAGTCCTCGTCTCGAATGCGGGCATGCACTTGCGCTTTCCTCCAGAGCGGTAGCAGCAGTGTCACGCAGTCCGCCGCGTGGATCAAAGGATCTATGGTTTTCCCTCGAGTCTTTCCCACGAGGCTTTCCCACGAGGCTTTCCCACAGGGCTGTCCCACGTGCACACGTGGTGGGAGTCGATCCTCGGCTTGAACGTCAAGGCAGTGCAGGGAAAACAGGTTCCTCTGGAATGGACTGACACATCTGGGGGACTCTTGGAATGGTGGCACGACCCTGGAGTTCCTCTCGCCTTTCCTGTGGAGAGCGCCTCCTCTTGAGATGCGACGGGAACGCCGGGAATTCTTTCCCTACGAAACAGGGAAAGGATCCCTCATCCCGAGCTAGGAGGCGGAAACGGGGCTCCCCTGGATGTGTGCGGGACCCCACGTGCTGCCTCTCGAGTGCAGACGGGTATGTCGGGGAACTTCTTGAGTTGCAGCAAGGGTGTGAAGGACCCTTTGGAAGTTCCAGTGGTTAGATGTGATTGGCCTCGAGAAGCCTCAGCGGAAATGGGCCTCATCTCGCCTGGAGGGCAAAACCTCCTGGATTTTCTCGAGTTGCGGCAGGTGCTCTCGACTTACGACGGGGACCTCAGGGACCCGCTCTGGTGGCCTCAGGAAAGGCCAGTCCCCATGCGAGTTCCTCGGGGGCCTCTCAGGATTCCTCTCCCGTCGATGCCGGGGCCTAAGACCTTGTGTGGAGTCGGGGCCAGAACCTGAGGATTCCTCTCCAGTGCTGACATGGATCTTGGGGTACTTCTGGAGTCTCCCCAGGGGAGTCAGTCCTCGTCTCGAATGCGGGCATGCACTTGCGCTTTCCTCCAGAGCGGTAGCAGCAGTGTCACGCAGTCCGCCGCGTGGATCAAAGGATCTATGGTTTTCCCTCGAGTCTTTCCCACGAGCCTTTCCCACGAGGCTTTCCCACAGGGCTGTCCCACGTGCACACGTGGTGGGAGTCGATCCTCGGCTTGAACGTCAAGGCAGTGCAGGGAAAACAGGTTCCTCTGGAATGGACTGACACATCTGGGGGACTCTTGGAATGGTGGCACGACCCTGGAGTTCCTCTCGCCTTTCCTGTGGAGAGCGCCTCCTCTTGAGATGCGAAGGGAACGCCGGGAATTCTTTCCCTACGAAACAGGGAAAGGATCCCTCATCTCGAGCTAGGAGGCGGAAACGGGGCTCCCCTGGATGTGTGCGGGACACCACGTGCTTCCTCTCGAGTGGAGACGGGTATGTCAGGGAACTTCTTGAGTTGCAGCAAGGGTGTGAAGGACCCTTTGGAAGTTCCAGTGGTTAGATGTGATTAGCCTCGAGAAGCCTCAGCGGAAATGGGCCTCATCTCGCCTGGAGGGCAAAACCTCCTGGATTTTCTCGAGTTGCGGCAGGTGCTCTCGACTTACGACGGGGACCTCAGGGACCCGCTCTGGTGGCCTCAGGACAGGCCAGTCCCCATGCGAGTTCATCGGGGGCCTCTCGGGATTCCTCTCCCTTCGATGCCGGGGCCTAAGACCTTGTGTGGAGTCGGGGCCGGAACCTGAGGATTCCTCTCCAGTGCTGACATGGATCTTGGGGTACTTCTGAAGTCTCCCCAGGGGAGTCAGTCCTCGTCTCGAATGCGGGCATGCACTTGCGCTTTCCTCCAGAGCGGTAGCAGCAGTGTCACGCAGTCCGCCGCGTGGATAAAAGGATCTATGGTTTTCCCTCGAGTCTTTCCCCCGAGGCTTTCCCACGAGGCTTTCCCACAGGGCTGTCCCACGTGCACACGTGGTGGGAGTCGATCCTCGGCTTGAACGTCAAGGCAGTGCAGGGAAAACAGGTTCCTCTGGAATGGACTGACACAACTTGGGGACTCGTGGAATGGTGGCACGACCCTGGAGTTCCTCTCGCCTTTCCTGTGGAGAGCGCCTCCTCTTGAGATGCGACGGTAACGCCTGGAATTCTTTCCCTACGAAACAGGGAAAGGATCCCTCATCTCGAGCTAGGAGGCGGAAACGGGGCTCCCCTGGATGTGTGCGGGACACCACGTGCTTCCTCTCGAGTGGAGACGGGTATGTCGGGGAACTTCTTGTGTTCCAGCAATGGTGTGAAGGACCCTTTGGAAGTTCCAGTGGTTAGATGTGATTGGCCTTGAGAAGCCTCAGCGGAAATGGGCCTCATCTCGCCTGGAGGGCAAAACCTCCTGGATTTTCTCGAGTTGCGGCAGGTGCTTTCGACTTACGACGGGGACCTCAGGGACCCGCTCTGGTGGCCTCAGGAAAGGCCAGTCCCCATGCGAGTTCCTCGGGGGCCTCTCGGGATTCCTCTCCCGTCGATGCCGGGGCCTAAGACCTTGAGTGGAGTCGGGGCCGGAACCTGAGGATTCCTCTCCAGTGCTGACATGGATCTTGGGGTACTTTTGGAGTCTCCCCAGGGGAGTCAGTCCTCGTCTCGAATGCGGGCATGCACTTGCGCTTTCCTCCAGAGCGGTAGCAGCAGTGTCACGCAGTCCGCCGCGTGGATCAAAGGATCTATGGTTTTCCCTCGAGTCTTTCCCACGAGGCTTTCCCACGAGGCTTTCCCACAGGGCTGTCCCACGTGCACACGTGGTGGGAGTCGATCCTCGGCTTGAACGTCAAGGCAGTGCAGGGAAAACAGGTTCCTCTGGAATGGACTGACACATCTGGGGGACTCTTGGAATGGTGGCACGACCCTGGAGTTCCTCTCGCCTTTCCTGTGGAGAGCGCCTCCTCTTGAGATGCGACGGGAACGCCGGGAATTCTTTCCCTACGAAACAGGGAAAGGATCCCTCATCTCGAGCTAGGAGGCGGAAACGGGGCTCCCCTGGATGTGTGCGGGACCCCACGTGCTGCCTCTCGAGTGCAGACGGGTATGTCGGGGAACTTCTTGAGTTGCAGCAAGGGTGTGAAGGACCCTTTGGAAGTTCCAGTGGTTAGATGTGATTGGCCTCGAGAAGCCTCAGCGGAAATGGGCCTCATCTCGCCTGGAGGGCAAAACCTCCTGGATTTTCTCGAGTTGCGGCAGGTGCTCTCGACTTACGACGGGGACCTCAGGGACCCGCTCTGGTGGCCTCAGGAAAGGCCAGTCCCCATGCGAGTTCCTCGGGGGCCTCTCAGGATTCCTCTCCCGTCGATGCCGGGGCCTAAGACCTTGTGTGGAGTCGGGGCCAGAACCTGAGGATTCCTCTCCAGTGCTGACATGGATCTTGGGGTACTTCTGGAGTCTCCCCAGGGGAGTCAGTCCTCGTCTCGAATGCGGGCATGCACTTGGGCTTTCCTCCAGAGCGGTAGCAGCAGTGTCACGCAGTCCGCCGCGTGGATCAAAGGATCTATGGTTTTCCCTCGAGTCTTTCCCACGAGCCTTTCCCACGAGGCTTTCCCACAGGGCTGTCCCACGTGCACACGTGGTGGGAGTCGATCCTCGGCTTGAACGTCAAGGCAGTGCAGGGAAAACAGGTTCCTCTGGAATGGACTGACACATCTGGGGGACTCTTGGAATGGTGGTACGACCCTGTAGTTCCTCTCGCCTTTCCTGTGGAGAGCGCCTCCTCTTGAGATGCGAAGGGAACGCCGGGAATTCTTTCCCTACGAAACAGGGAAAGGATCCCTCATCTCGAGCTAGGAGGCGGAAACGGGGCTCCCCTGGATGTGTGCAGGACACCACGTGCTTCCTCTCGAGTGGAGACGGGTATGTCAGGGAACTTCTTGAGTTGCAGCAAGGGTGTGAAGGACCCTTTGGAAGTTCCAGTGGTTAGACGTGATTAGCCTCGAGAAGCCTAAGCGGAAATGGGCCTCATCTCGCCTGGAGGGCAAAACCTCCTGGATTTTCTCAAGTTGCGGCAGGTGCTCTAGACTTACGATGGGGACCTCAGGGACCCGCTCTGGTGGCCTCAGGAAAGGCCAGTCCCCATGCGAGTTCCTCGGGGGCCTCTCGGGATTCCTCTCCCGTCGATGCCGGGGCCTAAGACCTTGTGTGGAGTCGGGGCCGGAACCTGAGGATTCCTCTCCAGTGCTGACATGGATCTTGGGGTACTTCTGGAGTCTCCCCAGGGGAGTCAGTCCTCGTCTCGAATGCGGGCATGCACTTGCGCTTTCCTCCAGAGCGGTAGCAGCAGTGTCACGCAGTCCGCCGCGTGGATCAAAGGATCTATGGTTTTCCCTCGAGTCTTTCCCACGAGGTTTCCCACGAGGCTTTCCCACAGGGCTGTCCCACGTGCACACGTGGTGGGAGTCGATCCTCGGCTTGAACGTCAAGGCAGTACAGGGAAAACAGGTTCCTCTGGAATGGACTGACACATCTGGGGGACTCTTGGAATGGTGGCATGACCCTGGAGTTCCTCTCGCCTTTCCTGTGGAGAGCGCCTACTCTTGAGATGCGACGGGAACGCCGGGAATTCTTTCCCTACGAAACAGGGAAAGGATCCCTCATCTCGAGCTAGGAGGCGGAAACGGGGCTCCCCTCTATGTGTGCGGGACCCCACGTGCTTCCTCTCGAGTGGAGACGGGTATGTCGGGGAACTTCTTGAGTTGCAGCAATGGTGTGAAGGAACCTTTGGAAGTTCCAGTGGTTAGATGTGATTGGCCTCGAGATGCCTCAGCGGAAATGGGCCTCATCTCACCTGGAGGGCAAAACCTCCTGGATTTTCTCGAGTTGCGGCAGGTGCTCTCGACTTACGACGGGAACCTCAGGGACCCGCTCTGGTGGCCTCAGGAAAGGCCAGTCCCCATGCGAGTTCCTCGGGGGCCTCTCGGGATTCCTCTCCCGTCGATGCCGGGGCCTAAGACCTTGTGTGGAGTCGGGGCCGGAACCTGAGGATTCCTCTCCAGTGCTGACATGGATCTTGGGGTACTTCTGGAGTCTCCCCAGGGGAGTCAGTCCTCGTCTCGAATGCGAGCATGCACATGCGCTTTCCTCCAGAGCGGCAGCAGCACTGTCACGCAGTCCGCTGCGTGGATCAAAGGATCTATGGTTTTCACTCGAGTCTTTCCCCCGAGGCTTTCCCACGAGGCTTTCCCACAGGGCTGTCCCACGTGCACACGTGGTGGGAGTCGATCCTCGGCTTGAACGTCAATACAGTGCAGGGAAAAGAGGTTCCTCTGGAATTGACTGACACATCTGGGGGACTCTTGGAATGGTGGCATGACCCTGGAGTTCCTCTCGCCTTTCCTGTGGAGAGCGCCTCCTCTTGAGATGCGATGGGAACGCCGGGAATTCTTTCCCTACGAAACAGGGAAAGGATCCCTCATCTCGAGCTAGGAGGCGGAAACGGGGCTCCCCTGGATGTGTGCGGGACCCCACGTGCTTCCTCTCGAGTGGAGACGGGTATGTCGGGGAACTTCTTGAGTTGCAGCAAGGGTGTGAAGGACCCTTTGGAAGTTCCCGTGGTTAGACGTGATTAGCCTCGAGAAGCCTCAGCGGAAATGGGCGTCATCTCGCCTGGAGGGCAAAACCTCCTGGATTTTCTCGAGTTGCGGCAGGTGCTCTCGACTTACGACGGGGACCTCAGGGACCCGCTCTGGTGGCCTCAGGAAAGGCCAGTCCCCATGCGAGTTCCTCGGGGGCCTCTCGGGATTCCTCTCCCGTCGATGCCGGGGCCTAAGACCTTGTGTGGAGTCGTGGCCGGAACCTGAGGATTCCTCTCCAGTGCTGACATGGATCTTGGGGTACTTCTGGAGTCTCCCCAGGGGAGTCAGTCCTCGTCTCGAATGCGGGCATGCACTTGCGCTTTCCTCCAGAGCGGTAGCAGCAGTGTCACGCAGTCCGCCGCGTGGATCAAAGGATCTATGGTTTTCCCTCGAGTCTTTCCCACGAGGCTTTCCCACGAGGTTTTCCCACAGGGCTGTCCCACGTGCACACGTGGTGGGAGTCGATCCTCGGCTTGAACGTCAAGGCAGTGCAGGGAAAACAGGTTGCTCTGGAATGGACTGACACATCTGGGGGACTCTTGGAATGGTGGCACGACCCTGGAGTTCCTCTCGCCTTTCCTGTGGAGAGCGCCTCCTCTTGAGATGCGACGGGAACGCCGGGAATTCTTTCCCTAAGTAACAGGGAAAGGATCCCTCATCTCCAGCTAGGAGGCGGAAACGGGGCTCCCCTGGATATGTGCGGGACACCACATGCTTCCTCTCGAGTGGAGACGGGTATGTCGGGGAACTTCTTGAGTTGCAGCAAGGGTGTGAAGGACCCTTTGGAAGTTCCAGTGGTTAGACGTGATTGGCCTCGAGAAGCCTCAGCGGAAATGGGCCTCATCTTGCCTGGAGGGCAAAACCTCCTGGATTTTCTCGAGTTGTGGCAGGTGCTCTCTACTTACGAAGGGGACCTCAGGGACCCGCTCTGGTGGCCTCAGGAAAGGCCAGTCCCCATGCGAGTTCCTCGGGGGCCTCTCGGGATTCCTTTCCCGTCGATGCCGGGGCCTAAGACCTTGTGTGGAGTCGGGGCCGGAACCTGAGGATTCCTCTCCAGTGCTGACATGGATCTTGGGGTACTTCTGGAGTCTCCCCAGGGGAGTCAGTCCTCGTCTCGAATGCGAGCATGCACTTGCGCTTTCCTCCAGAGCGGTAGCAGCAGTGTCACGCAGTCCCGCGTGGATCAAAGGATCTATGGTTTTCCCTCGAGTCTTTCCCACGAGGCTTTCCCACGAGGCTTTCCCACAGGGCTGTCCCACGTGCACACGTGGTGGGAGTCGATCCTCGTCTTGAACGTCAAGGCAGTGCAGGGAAAACAGGTTCCTCTGGAATGGACTGACACATCCGGGGGCTCTTGGAATGGTGGCATGACCCTGGAGTTCCTCTCGCCTTTCCTGTGGAGAGCGCCTCCTCTTGAGATGCGACGGTAACGCCGGGAATTCTTTCCCTACGAAACAGGGAAAGGATCCCTCATCTCGAGCTAGGAGGCGGAAACGGGGCTCCCCTGGATGTGTGCGGGACCCCACGTGCTGCCTCTCGAGTGCAGACGGGTATGTCGGGGAACTTCTTGAGTTGCAGCAAGGGTGTGAAGGACCCTTTGGAAGTTCCAGTGGTTAGATGTGATTGGCCTCGAGAAGCCTCAGCGGAAATGGGCCTCATCTCGCCTGGAGGGCAAAACCTCCTGGATTTTCTCGAGTTGCGGCAGGTGCTTTCGACTTACGACGGGGACCTCAGGGACCCGCTCTGGTGGCCTCAGGAAAGGCCAGTCCCCATGCGAGTTCCTCGGGGGCCTCTCAGGATTCCTCTCCCGTCGATGCCGGGGCCTAAGACCTTGTGTGGAGTCGGGGCCAGAACCTGAGGATTCCTCTCCAGTGCTGACATGGATCTTGGGGTACTTCTGGAGTCTCCCCAGGGGAGTCAGTCCTCGTCTCGAATGCGGGCATGCACTTGCGCTTTCCTCCAGAGCGGTAGCAGCAGTGTCACGCAGTCCGCCGCGTGGATCAAAGGATCTATGGTTTTCCCTCGAGTCTTTCCCACGAGCCTTTCCCACGAGGCTTTCCCACAGGGCTGTCCCACGTGCACACGTGGTGGGAGTCGATCCTCGGCTTGAACGTCAAGGCAGTTCAGGGAAAACAGGTTCCTCTGGAATGGACTGACACATCTGGGGGACTCTTGGAATGGTGGCACGACCCTGGAGTTCCTCTCGCCTTTCCTGTGGAGAGCGCCTCCTCTTGAGATGCGAAGGGAACGCCGGGAATTCTTTCCCTACGAAACAGGGAAAGGATCCCTCATCTCGAGCTAGGAGGCGGAAACGGGGCTCCCCTGGATGTGTGCGGGACACCACGTGCTTCCTCTCGAGTGGAGACGGGTATGTCAGGGAACTTCTTGAGTTGCAGCAAGGGTGTGAAGGACCCTTTGGAAGTTCCAGTGGTTAGACGTGATTAGCCTCGAGAAGCCTCAGCGGAAATGGGCCTCATCTCGCCTGGAGGGCAAAACCTCCTGGATTTTCTCAAGTTGCGGCAGGTGCTCTAGACTTACGATGGGGACCTCAGGGACCCGCTCTGGTGGCCTCAGGAAAGGCCAGTCCCCATGCGAGTTCCTCGGGGGCCTCTCGGGATTCCTCTCCCGTCGATGCCGGGGCCTAAGACCTTGTGTGGAGTCGGGGCCGGAACCTGAGGATTCCTCTCCAGTGCTGACATGGATCTTGGGGTACTTCTGGAGTCTCCCCAGGGGAGTCAGTCCTCGTCTCGAATGCGGGCATGCACTTGCGCTTTCCTCCAGAGCGGTAGCAGCAGTGTCACGCAGTCCGCCGCGTGGATCAAAGGATCTATGGTTTTCCCTCGAGTCTTTCCCACGAGGCTTTCCCACGAGGCTTTCCCACAGGGCTGTCCCACGTGCACAGGTGGTGGGAGTCGATCCTCGGCTTGAACGTCAAGGCAGTGTAGGGAAAACAGGTTCCTCTGGAATGGACTGACACATCTGGGGGACTCTTGGAATGGTGGCACGACCCTGGAGTTCCTCTCGCCTTTCCTGTGGAGAGCGCCTCCTCTTGAGATGCGACGGGAACGCCGGGAATTCTTTCCCTACGAAACAGGGAAAGGATCCCTCATCTCGAGCTAGGAGGCGGAAACGGGGCTCCCCTGGATGTGTGCGGGACACCACATGCTTCCTCTCGAGTGGAGACGGGTATGTCGGGGAACTTCTTGAGTTGCAGCAAGGGTGTGAAGGACCCTTTGGAAGTTCCAGTGGTTAGACGTGATTGGCCTCGAGAAGCCTCAGCGGAAATGGGCCTCATCTTGCCTGGAGGGCAAAACCTCCTGGATTTTCTCGAGTTGCGGCAGGTGCTCTCGACTTACGACGGGGACCTCAGGGACCCGCTCTGGTGGCCTCAGGAAAGGCCAGTCCCCATGCGAGTTCCTCGGGGGCCTCTCGGGATTCCTCTCCCGTCGATGCCGGGGCCTAAGACCTTGTGTGGAGTCGGGGCCGGAACCTGAGGATTCCTCTCCAGTGCTGACATGGATCTTGGGGTACTACTGGAGTCTCCCCAGGGGAGTCAGTCCTCGTCTCGAATGCGAGCATGCACATGCGCTTTCCTCCAGAGCGGTAGCAGCAGTGTCACGCAGTCCGCCGCGTGGATCAAAGGATCTATGGTTTTCCCTCGAGTCTTTCCCCCGAGGCTTTCCCACGAGGCTTTCCCACAGGGCTGTCCCACGTGCACACGTGGTGGGAGTCGATCCTCGGCTTGAACGTCAATACAGTGCAGGGAAAACCGGTTCCTCTGGAATGGACTGACACATCTGGGGGACTCTTGGAATGGTGTCACGACCCTGGAGTTCCTCTCGCCTTTCCTGTGGAGAGCGCCTCCTCTTGAGATGCGGCGGGTACGCCGGGAATTCTTTCCCTACGAAACAGGGAAAGGATCCCTCATCTCGAGCTAGGAGGCGGAAACGGGGCTCCCCTGGATGTGTGCGGGACCCCACGTGCTTCCTCTCGAGTGCAGACGGGTATGTCGGGGAAATTCTTGAGTTGCAGCAATGGTGTGAAGGACCCTTTGGAAGTTCCAGTGGTTAGATGTGATTGGCCTCGAGAAGCCTCAGCGGTAATGGGCCTCATCTCGCCTGGAGGGCAAAACGTCCTGGATTTTCTCGAGTTGCGGCAGGTGCTCTCGACTTACGACGGGGACCTCAGGGACTCGCTCTGGTGGCCTCAGGAAAGGCCAGTCCCCATGCGAGTTCCTCGGGGGCCTCTCGGGATTCCTCTCCCGTCGATGCCGGGGCCTAAGACCTTGTGTGGAGTCGGTGCCGGAACCTGAGGATTCCTCTCCAGTGCTGACATGGATCTTGGGGTACTTCTGGAGTCTCCCCAGGGGAGTCAGTCCTCGTCTCGAATGCGGGCATGTATTGCGCTTTCCTCCAGAGCGTTAGCAGCAGTGTCACGCTGTCCGCCGCGTGGATCAAAGGATCTATGGTTTTCCCTAGAGTCTTTCCCACGAGGCTTTCCCACGAGGCTTTCCCACAGGGATGTCCCACGTGCACACGTGGTGGGAGTCGATCCTCGGCTTGAACGTCAAGGCAGTGCAGGGAAAACAGGTTCCTCTGGAATGGACTGACACAACTTGGGGACTCGTGGAATGGTGGCACGACCCTGGACTTCCTCTCGCCTTTCCTGTGGAGAGCGCCTCCTCTTGAGATGCGACGGTAACCCCGGGAATTCTTTCCCTACGAAACAGGGAAAGGATCCCTCATCTCGAGCTAGGAGGCTCAAACGGGGCTCCCCTGGATGTGTGCGGGACACCACGTGCTTCCTCTCGAGTGGAGACGGGTATGTCGGGGAACTTCTTGAGTTGCAGCAATGGTGTGAAGGACCCTTTGGAAGTTCCAGTGGTTAGATGTGATTGGCCTCGAGAAGCCTCAGCGGAAATGGGCCTCATCTCGCCTGGAGGGCAAAACCTCCTGGATTTTCTCGAGTTGCGGCAGGTGCTCTCGACTTACGACGGGGACCTCAGGGACCCGCTCTGGTGGCCTCAGGAAAGGCCAGTCCCCATGCGAGTTCCTCGGGGGCCTCTCGGGATTCCTCTCCTGTCGATGCCGGGGCCTAAGACCTTGTGTGGAGTCGGGGCCGGAACCTGAGGATTCCTCTCCAGTGCTGACATGGATCTTGGGGTACTTCTGGAGTCTCCCCAGGGGAGTCAGTCCTCGTCTCGAATGCGAGCATGCACTTGCGCTTTCCTCCAGAGCGGTAGCAGCAGTGTCACGCAGTCCGCCGCATGGATCAAAGGATCTATGGTTTTCCCTCGAGTCTTTCCCACGAGGCTTTCCCACGAGGCTTTCCCACAGGGCTGTCCCACGTGCACACGTGGTGGGAGTCGATCCTCGTCTTGAACGTCAATACAGTGCAGGGAAAACAGGTTCCTCTGGAATGGACTGACACATCTGGGGGACTCTTGGAATGGTGGCATGACCCTGGAGTTCCTCTCGCCTTTCCTGTGGAGAGCGCCTCCTCTTGAGATGCGACGGGAACGCCGGGAATTCTTTCCCTACGAAACAGGGAAAGGATCCCTCATCTCGAGCTAGGAAGCGGAAACGGGGCTCCCCTGGATGTGTGCGGGACACCACGTGCTTCCTCTCGAGTGCAGACGGGTATGTCGGGGAACTTCTTGAGTTGCAGCAAGGGTGTGAAGGACCCTTTGGAAGTTCCAGTGGTTAGATGTGATTGGCCTCGAGAAGCCTCAGCGGAAATGGGCCTCATCTCGCCTGGAGGGCAAAACCTCCTGGATTTTCTCGAGTTGCGGCAGGTGCTCTCGACTTACGACGTGGACCTCAGGGACCCGCTCTGGTGGCCTCAGGACAGGCCAGTCCCCATGCGAGTTCATCGGGGGCCTCTCGGGATTCCTCTCCCGTCGATGCCGGGGCCTAAGACCTTGTGTGGAGTCGTGGCCGGAACCTGAGGATTCCTCTCCAGTGCTGACATGGATCTTGCGGTACTTCTGAAGTCTCCCCAGGGGAGTCAGTCCTCGTCTCGAATGCGGGCATGCACTTGCGCTTTCCTCCAGAGCGGTAGCAGCAGTGTCACGCAGTTCGCCGCGTGGATCAAAGGATCTATGGTTTTCCCTCGAGTCTTTCCCCCGAGGCTTTCCCACGAGGCTTTCCCACAGGGCTGTCCCACGTGCACACGTGGTGGGAGTCGATCCTCGGCTTGAACGTCAAGGCAGTGCAGGGAAAACAGGTTCCTCTGGAATGGACTGACACAACTTGGGGACTCGTGGAATGGTGGCACGACCCTGGAGTTCCTCTCGCCTTTCCTGTGGAGAGCGCCTCCTCTTGAGATGCGACGGTAACCCCGGGAATTCTTTCCCTACGAAACAGGGAAAGGATCCCTCATCTCGAGCTAGGAGGCTCAAACGGGGCTCCCCTGGATGTGTGCGGGACACCACGTGCTTCCTCTCGAGTGGAGACGGGTATGTCGGGGAACTTCTTGTGTTCCAGCAATGGTGTGAAGGACCCTTTGGAAGTTCCAGTGGTTAGATGTGATTGGCCTTGAGAAGCCTCAGCGGAAATGGGCCTCATCTCGCCTGGAGGGCAAAACCTCCTGGATTTTCTCGAGTTGCGGCAGGTGCTTTCGACTTACGACGGGGACCTCAGGGAACCGCTCTGGTGGCCTCAGGAAAGGCCAGTCATCATGCGAGTTCCTCGGGGGCGTCTCGGGATTCCTCTCCCGTCGATGTCGGGGCCTAAGACCTTGTGTGGAGTCGGGGCCGGAACCTGAGGATTCCTCTCCAGTGCTGACATGGATCTTGGGGTACTTCTGGAGTCTCCCCAGGGGAGTCAGTCCTCGTCTCGAATGCGGGCATGCACTTGCGCTTTCCTCCAGAGCGGTAGCAGCAGTGTCACGCAGTCCGCCGCGTGGATCAAAGGATCTATGGTTTTCCCTCGAGTCTTTCCCACGAGCCTTTCCCACGAGGCTTTCCCACAGGGCTGTCCCACGTGCACACGTGGTGGGAGTCGATCCTCGGCTTGAACGTCAAGGCAGTGCAGGGAAAACGGGTTCCTCTGGAATGGACTGACACATCTGGGGGACTCTTGGAATGGTGGCACGACCCTGGAGTTCCTCTCGACTTTCCTGTGGAGAGCGCCTCCTCTTGAGATGCGAAGGGAACGCCGGGAATTCTTTCCCTACGAAACAGGGAAAGGATCCCTCATCTCGAGCTAGGAGGCGGAAACGGGGCTCCCCTGGATGTGTGCGGGACACCACGTGCTTCCTCTCGAGTGGAGACGGGTATGTCAGGGAACTTCTTGAGTTGCAGCAAGGGTGTGAAGGACCCTTTGGAAGTTCCAGTGCTTAGACGTGATTAGCCTCGAGAAGCCTCAGCGGAAATGGGCCTCATCTCGCCTGGAGGGCAAAACCTCCTGGATTTTCTCAAGTTGCGGCAGGTGCTCTAGACTTACGACGGGGACCTCAGGGACCCGCTCTGGTGGCCTCAGGAAAGGCCAGTCCCCATGCGAGTTCCTCGGGGGCCTCTCGGGATTCCTCTCCCGTCGATGCCGGGGCCTAAGACCTTGTGTGGAGTCGGGGCCGGAACCTGAGGATTCCTCTCCATTGCTGACATGGATCTTGGGGTACTTCTGGAGTCTCCCCAGGGGAGTCAGTCCTCGTCTCGAATGCGGGCATGCACTTGCGCTTTCCTCCAGAGCGGTAGCAGCAGTGTCACGCAGTCCGCCGCGTGGATCAAAGGATCTATGGTTTTCCCTCGAGTCTTTCCCACGAGGCTTTCCCACGAGGCTTTCCCACAGGGCTGTCCCACGTGCACAGGTGGTGGGAGTCGATCCTCGGCTTGAACGTCAAGGCAGTGTAGGGAAAACAGGTTCCTCTGGAATGGACTGACACATCTGGGGGACTCTTGGAATGGTGGCACGACCCTGGAGTTCCTCTCGCCTTTCCTGTGGAGAGCGCCTCCTCTTGAGATGCGACGGGAACGCCGGGAATTCTTTCCCTACGAAACAGGGAAAGGATCCCTCATCTCGAGCTAGGAGGCGGAAACGGGGCTCCCCTGGATGTGGGCGGGACATCACGTGCTTCCTCTAGATGGAGACGGGTATGTCGGGGAACTTCTTGAGTTGCAGCAATGGTGTGAAGGACCCTTTGGAAGTTCCAGTGGTTAGATGTGATTGGCCTCGAGAAGCCTCAGCGGAAATGGGCCTCATCTCGCCTGGAGGGCAAAACCTCCTGGATTTTCTCGAGTTGCGGCAGGTGCTCTCGACTTACGACGGGGACCTCAGGGACCCGCTCTGGTGGCCTCAGGAAAGGCCAGTCCCCATGCGAGTTCCTCGGGGGTCTCTCGGGATTCCTCTCCCGTCGATGCCTGGGCCTAAGACCTTGTGTGGAGTCGGGGCCGGAACCTGAGGATTCCTCTCCAGTGCTGACATGGATCTTGGGGTACTTCTGGAGTCTCCCCAGGGGAGTCAGTCCTCGTCTCGAATGCGGGCATGCATTGCGCTTTCTCCAGAGCGGTAGCAGCAGTGTCTCGCAGTCCGCCGCGTGGATCAAAGGATCTATGGTTTTCCCTCGAGTTTTTACCACGAGGCTTTCCCACGAGGCTTTCCCACAGGGCTGTCCCACGTGCACACGTGGTGGGAGTCGATCCTCGGCTTGAACGTCAATGCAGTGCAGGGAAAACAGGTTCCTCTGGAATGGACTGACTCATCTGGGGGACTCTTGGAATGGTGGCACGAACCTGGAGTTCCTCTCGCCTTTCCTGTGGAGAGCGCCTCCTCTTGAGATGCGACGGGAACGCCGGGAATTCTTTCCCTACGAAACAGGGAAAGGATCCCTCATCTCGAGCTAGGAGGCGGAAACGGGGCTCCCCTGGATGTGTGCGGGACACCACGTGCTTCCTCTCGAGTGCAGACGGGTATGTCGGGGAACTTCTTGAGTTGCAGCAAGGGTGTGAAGGACCCTTTGAAAGTTCCAGTGGTTAGATGTGATTGGCCTCGAGAAGCTTCAGCGGAAATGGGCCTCATCTCGCCTGGAGGGCAAAACCTCCTGGATTTTCTCGAGTTGCGGCAGGTGCTCTCGACTTACGACGGGGACCTCAGGGAACCGCTCTGGTGGCCTCAGGAAAGGCCAGTCCCCATGCGAGTTCCTCGGGGGCGTCTCGGGATTCCTCTCCCGTCGATGCTGGGGCCTAAGACCTTGTGTGGAGTCGGGGCCGGAACCTGAGGATTCCTCTCCAGTGCTGACATGGATCTTGGGGTACTTCTGGAGTCTCCCCAGGGGAGTCAGTCCTCGTCTCGAATGCGGGCATGCACTTGCGCTTTCCTCCAGAGCGGTAGCAGCAGTGTCATGCAGTCCGCCGCGTGGATCAAAGGATCTATGGTTTTCCCTCGAGTCTTTCCCACGAGGCTTTCCCACGAGGCTTTCCCACAGGGCTGTCCCACGTGCACACGTGGTGGGAGTCGATCCTCGGCTTGAATTTCAAGGCAGTGCAGGGAAAACAGGTTCCTCTGGAATGGACTGACACATCTGGGGGACTCTTGGAATGGTGGCACGACCCTGGAGTTCCTCTCGCCTTTCCTGTGGAGAGCGCCTCCTCTTGAGATGCGACGGGAACGCCGGGAATTCTTTCCCTAAGAAAGAGGGAAAGGATCCCTCATCTCGAGCTAGGAGGCGGAAACGGGGCTCCCCTGGATGTGTGCGGGACACCACATGCTTCCTCTCGAGTGGAGACGGGAATGTCGGGGAACCTCTTGAGTTGCAGCAAGGGTGTGAAGGACCCTTTGGAAGTTCCAGTGGTTAGACGTGATTGGCCTCGAGAAGCCTCAGCGGAAATGGGCCTCATCTCGCCTGGAGGCAAAACCTCCTGGATTTTCTCGAGTTGCGGCAGGTGCTCTCGACTTACGACGGGGACCTCAGGGACCCGCTCTGGTGGCCTCAGGAAAGGCCAGTCCCCATGCGAGTTCCTCGGGGGCCTCTCGGGATTCCTCTCCCGTCGATGCCAGGGCCTAAGACCTTGTGTGTAGTCGGGGCCGGAACCTGAGGATTCCTCTCCAGTGCTGACATGGATCTTGGGGTATTTCTGGAGTCTCCCCAGGGGAGTCAGTCCTCGTCTCGAATGCGGGCATGCACTTGCGCTTTCCTCCAGAGCGGTAGCAGCAGTGTCACGCAGTCCGCCGCGTGGATCAAAGGATCTATGGTTTTCCCTCGAGTCTTTCCCACGAGGCTTTCCCACGAGGCTTTCCCACAGGGCTGTCCCACGTGCACACGTGGTGGGAGTCGATCCTCGGCTTGAACGTCAAGGCAGTGCAGGGAAAACATGTTCCTCTGGAATGGACTGACACATTTGGGGGACTCTTGGAATGGTGTCACGACCCTGGAGTTCCTCTCGCCTTTCCTGTGGAGAGCGCCTCCTCTTGATATGCGGCGGGTACGCTGGGAATTCTTTCCCTACGAAACAGGGAAAGGATCCCTCATCTCGAGCTAGGAGGCGGAAACGGGTCTCCCCTGGATGTGTGCGGGACCCCACGTGCTTCCTCTCGAGTGCAGACGGGTATGTCGGGGAACTTCTTGAGTTGCAGCAATGCTGTGAAGGACCCTTTGGAAATTCCAGTGGTTAGATGTGATTGGCCTCGAGAAGCCTCAGCGGAAATGGGCCTCATCTCGCCTGGAGGGGAAAACGTCCTGGATTTTCTCGAGTTGCGGCAGGTGCTCTCGACTTACGACGGGGACCTCAGGGAC
Source organism: Ovis canadensis (assembly GCF_042477335.2). Taxonomy (NCBI): domain Eukaryota; kingdom Metazoa; phylum Chordata; class Mammalia; order Artiodactyla; family Bovidae; genus Ovis; species Ovis canadensis. Next base: position 11,816,167 of record NC_091262.1, read on the forward strand.
CCGCTCTGGTGGCCTCAGGAAAGGCCAGTCCCCATGCGAGTTCCTCGGGGGCCTCTCGGGATTCCTCTCCCGTCGATGCCGGGGCCTAAGACCTTGTGTGGAGTCGGGGCCGGAACCTGAGGATTCCTCTCCAGTGCTGACATGGATCTTGGGGTACTTCTGGAGTCTCCCCAGGGGAGTCAGTCCTCGTCTCGAATGCGGGCATGCAATTGCGCTTTCCTCCAGAGCGGTAGCAGCAGTGTCACGCAGTCCGCCGCGTGGATCAAAGGATCTATGGTTTTCCCTCGAGTCTTTCCCACGAGGCTTTCCCACGAGGCTTTCCCACAGGGCTGTCCCACGTGCACAGGTGGTGGGAGTCGATCCTCGGCTTGAACGTCAAGGCAGTGTAGGGAAAACAGGTTCCTCTGGAATGGACTGACACATCTGGGGGACTCTTGGAATGGTGGCACGACCCTGGAGTTCCTCTCGCCTTTCCTGTGGAGAGCGCCTCCTCTTGAGATGCGACGGGAACGCCGGGAATTCTTTCCCTACGAAACAGGGAAAGGATCCCTCATCTCGAGCTAGGAGGCGGAAACGTGGCTCCCCTGGATGTGTGCTTGACACCACGTGCTTCCTCTCGAGTGGAGACGGGTATGTCGGGGAACTTCTTGAGTTGCATCAATGGTGTGAAGGACCCTTTGGAAGTTCCAGTGGTTAGATGTGATTGGCCTGGAGAAGCTTCAGCGGAAATGGGCCTCATCTCGCATGGAGGGCAAAACCTCCTGGATTTTCTCGAGTTGCGGCAGGTGCTCTCGACTTACGACGGGGACCTCAGGGAACCGCTCTGGTGGCCTCAGGAAAGGCCAGTCCCCATGCGAGTTCCTCGGGGGCGTCTCGGGATTCCTCTCCCGTCGATGCTGGGGCCTAAGACCTTGTGTGGAGTCGGGGCCGGAACCTGAGGGTTCCTCTCCAGTGCTGACATGGATCTTGGGGTACTTCTGGAGTCTCCCCAGGGGAGTCAGTCCTCGTCTCGAATGCGGGCATGCACTTGCGCTTTCCTCCAGAGCGGTAGCAGCAGTGTCACGCAGTCCGCCGCGTGGATCAAAGGATCTATGGTTTTCCCTCGAGTCTTTCCCCCGAGGCTTTCCCACGAGGCTTTCCCACAGGGCTGTCTCACGTGCACACGTGGTGGGAGTCGATCCTCCGCTTGAACGTCAATACAGTGCAGGGAAAACAGGTTCCTCTGGAATGGACTGACAAATCTGGGGGACTCTTGGAATGGTGGCATGACCCTGGATTTCCTCTCGCCTTTCCTGTGGAGAGCGCCTCCTCTTGAGATGCGACGGGAACGCCGGGAATTCTTTCCCTACGAAACAGGAAAAGGATCCCTCATCTCGAGCTAGGAGGCGGAAACGGGGCTCCCCTGGATGTGTGCGGGACCCCACGTGCTTCCTCTCGAGTGGAGACGGGTATGTCGGGGAACTTCTTGAGTTGCAGCAATGGTGTGAAGGACCCTTTGGAAGTTCCAGTGGTTAGATGTGATTGGCCTCGAGAAGCCTCAGCGGAAATGGGCCTCATCTCGCCTGGAGGGCAAAACCTCCTGGATTTTCTCGAGTTGCGGCAGGTGCTCTCGACTTACGACGGGGACCTCAGGGACCCGCTCTGGTGGCCTCAGGAAAGGCCAGTCCCCATGCGAGTTCCTCGGGGGTCTCTCGGGATTCCTCTCCCGTCGATGCCGGGGCCTAAGACCTTGTGTGGAGTCGGGGCCGGAACCTGAGGATTCCTCTCCAGTGCTGACATGGATCTTGGGGTACTTCTGGAGTCTCCCCAGGGGAGTCAGTCCTCGTCTCGAATGCGGGCATGCATTGCGCTTTCTCCAGAGCGGTAGCAGCAGTGTCTCGCAGTCCGCCGCGTGGATCAAAGGATCTATGGTTTTCCCTCGAGTCTTTACCACGAGGCTTTCCCACGAGGCTTTCCCACAGGGCTGTCCCACGTGCACACGTGGTGGGAGTCGATCCTCGGCTTGAACGTCAATGCAGTGCAGGGAAAACAGGTTCCTCTGGAATGGACTGACTCATCTGGGGGACTCTTGGAATGGTGGCACGAACCTGGAGTTCCTCTCGCCTTTCCTGTGGAGAGCGCCTCCTCTTGAGATGCGACGGGAACGCCGGGAATTCTTTCCCTACGAAACAGGGAAAGGATCCCTCATCTCGAGCTAGGAGGCGGAAACGGGGCTCCCCTGGATGTGTGCGGGACACCACGTGCTTCCTCTCGAGTGCAGACGGGTATGTCGGGGAACTTCTTGAGTTGCAGCAAGGGTGTGAAGGACCCTTTGAAAGTTCCAGTGGTTAGATGTGATTGGCCTCGAGAAGCTTCAGCGGAAATGGGCCTCATCTCGCCTGGAGGGCAAAACCTCCTGGATTTTCTCGAGTTGCGGCAGGTGCTCTCGACTTACGACGGGGACTTCAGGGAACCGCTCTGGTGGCCTCAGGAAAGGCCAGTCCCCATGCGAGTTCCTCGGGGGCGTCTCGGGATTCCTCTCCCGTCGATGCTGGGGCCTAAGACCTTGTGTGGAGTCGGGGCCGGAACCTGAGGATTCCTCTCCAGTGCTGACATGGATCTTGGGGTACTTCTGGAGTCTCCCCAGGGGAGTCAGTCCTCGTCTCGAATGCGGGCATGCACTTGCGCTTTCCTCCAGAGCGGTAGCAGCAGTGTCACGCAGTCCGCCGCGTGGATCAAAGGATCTATGGTTTTCCCTCGAGTCTTTCCCACGAGGCTTTCCCACGAGGCTTTCCCACAGGGCTGTCCCACGTGCACACGTGGTGGGAGTCGATCCTCGGCTTGAACGTCAAGGCAGTGCAGGGAAAACATGTTCCTCTGGAATGGACTGACACATTTGGGGGACTCTTGGAATGGTGTCACGACCCTGGAGTTCCTCTCGCCTTTCCTGTGGAGAGCGCCTCCTCTTGATATGCGGCGGGTACGCTGGGAATTCTTTCCCTACGAAACAGGGAAAGGATCCCTCATCTCGAGCTAGGAGGCGGAAACGGGGCTCCCCTGGATGTGTGCGGGACCCTACGTGCTTCCTCTCGAGTGCAGACGGGTATGTCGGGGAACTTCTTGAGTTGCAGCAATGCTGTGAAGGACCCTTTGGAAATTCCAGTGGTTAGATGTGATTGGCCTCGAGAAGCCTCAGCGGAAATGGGCCTCATCTCGCCTGGAGGGGAAAACGTCCTGGATTTTCTCGAGTTGCGGCAGGTGCTCTCGACTTACGACGGGGACCTCAGGGACCCGCTCTGGTGGCCTCAGGAAAGGCCAGTCCCCATGCGAGTTCCTCGGGGGCCTCTCGGGATTCCTCTCCCGTTGATGCCGGGGCCTAAGACCTTGTGTGGAGTCGGTGCCGGAACCTGAGGATTCCTCTCCAGTGCTGACATGGATCTTGGGGTACTTCTGGAGTTTCCCCAGGGGAGTCAGTCCTCGTCTCGAATGTGGGCATGTATTGCGCTTTCCTCCAGAGCGTTAGCAGCAGTGTCACGCAGTCCGCCGCGTGGATCAAAGGATCTATGGTTTTCCCTCGAGTTTTTCCCACGAGGCTTTCCCACGAGGCTTTCCCACAGGGCTGTCCCACGTGCACACGTGGTGGGAGTCGATCCTCGGCTTGAACGTCAAGGCAGTGCAGGGAAAACAGGTTCCTCTGGAATGGACTGACTCATCTGGGGGACTCTTGGAATGGTGGCACGACCCTGGAGTTCCTCTCGCCTTTCCTGTGGAGAGCGCCTCCTCTTGAGATGCGACGGGAACGCCGGGAATTCTTTCCCTACGAAACAGGGAAAGGATCCCTCATCTCGAGCTAGGAGGCGGAAACGGGGCTCCCCTGGATGTGTGCGGGACACCACGTGCTTCCTCTCGAGTGCAGACGGGTATGTCGGGGAACTTCTTGAGTTGCAGCAAGGGTGTGAAGGACCCTTTGGAAGTTCCAGTGGTTAGATGTGATTGGCCTCGAGAAGCCTCAGCGGAAATGGGCCTCATCTCGCCTGGAGGGCAAAACCTCCTGGATTTTCTCGAGTTGCGGCAGGTGCTCTCGACTTACGACGGGGACCTCAGGGAACCGCTCTGGTGGCCTCAGGAAAGGCCAGTCCCCATGCGAGTTCCTCGGGGGCCTCTCGGGATTCCTCTCCCATCGATGCCGGGGCCTAAGACCTTGTGTGGAGTCGGGGCCGGAACCTGAGGATTCCTCTCCAGTGCTGACATGTATCTTGGGGTACTTCTGGAGTCTCCCCAGGGGAGTCAGTCCTCATCTCGAATGCGGGCATGCACTTGCGCTTTCCTCCAGAGTGGTAGCAGCAGTGTCACGCAGTCCGCCTCGTGGATCAAAGGATCTATGGTTTTCCCTCGAGTCTTTCCCACGAGGCTTTCCCACGAGGCTTTCCCACAGGGCTGTCCCACGTGCACACGTGGTGGGAGTCGATCCTCGGCTTGAACGTCAAGGCAGTGCAGGGAAAACAGTTTCCTCTGGAATGGACTGACACATCTGGGGGACTCTTGGAATGGTGTCACGACCCTGGAGTTCCTCTCGCCTTCCCTGTGGAGAGCGCCTCCTCTTGAGATGCGGCGGGAACGCCGGGAATTCTTTCCCTACGAAACAGGGAAAGGATCCCTCATCTCGAGCTAGGAGGCGGAAACGGGGCTCCCCTGGATGTGTGCGGGACCCCACGTGCTTCCTCTCGAGTGCAGACGGGTATGTCGGGGAACTTCTTGAGTTGCAGCAATGCTGTGAAGGACCCTTTGGAAGTTCCATTGGTTAGATGTGATTGGCCTCGAGAAGCCTCACCGGAAATGGGCCTCATCTCGCCTGGAGGGCAAAACCTCCTGGATTTTCTCGAGTTGCGGCAGGTGCTCTCGACTTACGACGGGGACCTCAGGGACCCGCTCTGGTGGCCTCAGGAAAGGCCAGTCCCCATGCGAGTTCCTCGGGGGCCTCTCGGGATTCCTCTCCCGTCGATGCCGGGGCCTAAGACCTTCTGTGGAGTCGGGGCCGGAACATGAGGATTCCTCTCCAGTGCTGACATGGATCTTGGGGTACTTCTGGAGTCTCCCCAGGGGAGTCAGTCCTCGTCTCGAATGCGGGCATGCACTTGCGCTTTCCTCCAGAGCGGTAGCAGCAGTGTCACACAGTCCGCCACGTGGATCAAAGGATCTATGGCTTTCCCTCGAGTCTTTCCCACGAGGCTTTCCCACGAAGCTTTCCCACAGGGCTGTCCCACGTGCACACGTGGTGGGAGTCGATCCTCGGCTTGAACGCCAAGGAAGTGCAGGGAAAACAGGTTCCTCTGGAATGGACTGACACATCTGGGGGACTCTTGGAATGGTGTCACGACCCTGGAGTTCCTCTCGCCTTTCCTGTGGAGAGCGCCTCCTCTTGAGATGCGACGGTAACGCCGGGAATTCTTTCCCTATGAAACAGGGAAAGGATTCCTCATCTCGAGCTAGGAGGCGGAAACGGGGCTCCCCTGGATGTGTGCGGGACCCACGTGCTTCCTCTCGAGTGGAGACGGGTATGTCGGGGAACTTCTTGAGTTGCAGCAAGGGTGTGAAGGACCCTTTGGAAGTTCCAGTGGTTAGACGTGATTAGCCTCGAGAAGCCTCAGCGGAAATGGGCCTCATCTCGCCTGGAGGGCAAAACCTCCTGGATTTTCTCGAGTTGCGGCAGGTGCTCTCGACTTACGACGGGGACCTCAGGGACCCGCTCTGGTGGCCTCAGGAAAGGCCAGTCCCCATGCGAGTTCCTCGGGGGCCTCTCGGGATTCCTCTCCCGTCGATGCCGGGGCCTAATACCTTGTGTGGAGTCGGGGCCGGAACCTGAGGATTCCTCTCCAGTGCTGACATGGATCTTGGGGTACTTCTGGAGTCTCCCCAGGGGAGTCAGTCCTCGTCTCGAATGCGGGCATGCACTTGCGCTTTCCTCCAGAGCGGTAGCAGCAGTGTCACGCAGTCCGCCGCGTGGATCAAAGGATCTATGGTTTTCCCTCGAGTCTTTCCCACGAGGCTTTCCCACGAGGCTTTCCCACAGGGCTGTCCCACGTGCACACGTGGTGGGAGTCGATCCTCGGCTTGAACGTCAAGGCAGTGCAGGGAAAACAGGTTCCTCTGGAATGGACTGACACATCTGGGGGACTCTTGGAATGGTGTTACGACCCTGGAGTTCCTCTCGCATTTCCTGTGGAGAGCGCCTCCTCTTGAGATGCGACGGGAACGCCGGGAATTCTTTCCCTACGAAACAGGGAAAGGATCCCTCATCTCGAGCTAGGAGGCGGAAACGGGGCTCCCCTGGATGTGTGCGGGACCCCACGTGCTTCCTCTCGAGTGGAGACGGGTATGTCAGGGAACTTCTTGAGTTGCAGCAATGGTGTGAAGGACCCTTCGGAAGTTCCAGTGGTTAGATGTGATTGGCCTCGAGAAGCCTCAGCGGAAATGGGCCTCATCTCGCCTGGAGGGCAAAACCTCCTGGATTTTCTCGAGTTGCGGCAGGTGCTCTCGACTTACAACGGGGACCTCAGGGAACCGCTCTGGTGGCCTCAGGAAAGGCCAGTCCCCATGCGAGTTCCTCGGGGGCGTCTCGGGATTCCTCTCCCGTCGATGCCGGGGCCTAAGACCTTGTGTGGAGTCGGGGCCGGAACCTGAGGATTCCTCTCCAGTGCTGACATGGATCTTGGGGTACTTCTGGAGTCTCCCCAGGGGAGTCAGTCCTCGTCTCGAATGCGGGCATGCATTGCGCTTTCCTCCAGAGCGGTAGCAGCAGTGTCTCGCATTCCGCCGCGTAGATAAAGGATCTAAGGTTTTCCCTCGAGTCTTTCCCACGAGGCTTTCCCACGAGGCTTTCCCACAGGGCTGTCCCACGTGCACACGTGGTGGGAGTCGATCCTCGGCTTGAACGTCAAGGCAGTGCAGGGAAAACAGGTTCCTCTGGAATGGACTGACACATCTGGGGGACTCTTGGAATGGTGGCACGACCCTGGAGTTCCTCTCGACTTTCCTGTGGAGAGCGCATCCTCTTGAGATGCGACGGGAACGCCGGGAATTCTTTCCCTACGAAACAGGGAAAGGATCCCTCATCTCGAGGTAGGAGGCGGAAACGGGGCTCCCCTGGATGTGTGCGGGACACCACGTGCTTCCTCTCGAGTGGAGTCGGGTATGTCGGGGAACTTCTTGAGTTGCAGCAAGGGTGTGAAGGACCCTTTGGAAGTTCCAGTGGTTAGATGTGATTGCCCTCGAGAAGCCTCAGCGGAAATGGGCCTCATCTCGCCTGGAGGGCAAAACCTCCTGGATTATTTCGAGTTGCGGCAGGTGCTCTCGACTTACGACGGGGACCTCAGGGACCCGCTCTGGTGGCCTCAGGAAAGGCCAGTCCCCATGCGAGTTCCTCGGGGGCCACGTGCACACGTGGTGGGAGTCGATCCTCGGCTTGAACGTCAAGGCAGTGCAGGGAAAACAGTGGAGGAACAGTGTGAGTTCCTCGGGGGCGTCTCGGGATTCCTCTCCCGTCGATGCCGGAGACTATGACCTTGTGTGGAGTCGGGGCCGGAACCTGAGGATTCCTCTCCAGTGCTGACATGGATCTTGGGGTACTTCTGGAGTCTCCCCAGGGGAGTCAGTCCTCGTCTCGAATGCGGGCATGCATTGCGCTTTCCTCCAGAGCGGTAGCAGCAGTGTCACGCAGTCCGCCGCGTGGATCAAAGGATCTATGGTTTTCCCTCGAGTCTTTCCCACGAGGCTTTCCCACGAGGCTTTCCCACAGGGCCGTCCCACGTGCACACGTGGTGGGACTCGATCCTCGGCTTGAACGTCAAGGCAGTGCAGGGAAAACAGGTTCCTCTGGAATGGACTGACACATCTGGGGGACTCTTGGAATGGTGTCATGACCCTGGAGGTCCTCTCGACTTTCCTGTGGAGAGCGCCTCCACTTGAGATGCGACGGGAACGCCGGGAATTCTTTCCCTACGAAACAGGGAAAGGATCCCTCATCTCGAGCTAGGAGGCGGAAACGGGGCTCCCCTGGATGTGTGCGGGACCCCACGTGCTTCCTCTCGAGTGGAGACGGGTATGTCGGGGAACTTCTTGAGTTGCAGCAAGGGTGTGAATGACCCTTTGGAAGTTCCAGTGGTTAGATGTGATTGGCCTCGAGAAGCCTCAGCGGAAATGGGCCTCATCTCGCCTGGAGGGCAAAACCTCCTGGATTTTCTCGAGTTGCGGCAGGTGCTCTCGACTTACAACGGGGACCTCAGGGAACCGCTCTGGTGGCCTCAGGAAAGGCCAGTCCCCATGCGAGTTCCTCGGGGGCGTCTTGGGATTCCTCTCCCGTCGATATGGGGCCTAAGACCTTGTGTGGAGTCGGGGCCGGAACCTGAGGATTCCTCTCCAGTGCTGACATGGATCTTGGGGTACTTCTGGAGTCTCCCCAGGGGAGTCAGTCCTCGTCTCGAATGCGGGCATGCATTGCGCTTTCCTCCAGAGCGGTAGCAGCAGTGTCTCGCATTCCGCCGCGTAGATAAAGGATCTAAGGTTTTCCCTCGAGCCTTTCCCACGAGGCTTTCCCACGAGGCTTTCCCACAGGGCTGTCCCACGTGCACACGTGGTGGGAGTCGATCCTCGGCTTGAACGTCAAGGCAGTGCAGGGAAAACAGGTTCCTCTGGAATGGACTGACACATCTGGGGGACTCTTGGAATGGTGTTACGACCCTGGAGTTCCTCTCGACTTTCCTGTGGAGAGCGCCTCCTCTTGAGATGCGAAGGGAACGCCGGGAATTCTTTCCCTACGAAACAGGGAAAGGATCCCTCATCTCGAGCTAGGAGGCGGAAACGGGGCTCCCCTGGATGTGTGCGGGACCCCACGTGCTTCCTCTCGAGTGGAGTCGGGTATGTCGGGGAACTTCTTGAGTTGCAGCAAGGGTGTGAAGGACCCTTTGGAAGTTCCAGTGGTTAGATGTGATTGGCCTCGAGAAGCCTCAGCGGAAATGGGCCTCATCTCGCCTGGAGGGCAAAACCTCCTGGATTATTTCGAGTTGCGGTAGGTGCTCTCGACTTACGACGGGGACCTCAGGGACCCGCTCTGGTGGCCTCGGGAAAGGCCAGTCCCCATGCGAGTTCCTCGGGGGCCACGTGCACACGAGGTGGGAGTCGATCCTCGGCTTGAACGTCAAGGCAGTGCAGGGAAAACAGTGGAGGAACAGTGTGAGTTCCTCGGGGGCGTCTCGGGATTCCTCTCCCGTCGATGCCGGAGACTAAGACCTTGTGTGGAGTCGGGGCCGGAACCTGAGGATTCCTCTCCAGTACTGACATGGAGCTTGGGGTACTTCTGGAGTCTCCCCAGGGGAGTCAGTCCTCGTCTCGAATGCGGGCATGCATTGCGCTTTCCTCCAGAGCGGTAGCAGCAATGTCACGCAGTCCGCCGCGTAGATCAAAGGATCTATCGTTTTCCCTCGAGTCTTTCCCACGAGGCTTTCCCACGAGGCTTTCCCACAGGGCTGTCCCACGTGCACACGTGGTGGGAGTCGATCCTCGGCTTGACCGTCAAGGCAGTGCAGGGAAAACAGGTTCCTCTGGAATGGACTGACACATCTGGGGGACTCTTGGAATGGTGTCACGACACTGGAGTTCCTCTCACCTTTCCTGTGGAGAGCGCCTCCTCTTGAGATGCGACGGGAACGCCGGGAATTCTTTCCCTATGAAACAGGGAAAGGATCCCTCATCTCGAGCTAGCAGGCGGAAACGGGGCTCCCCTGGATATGTGCGGGACCCCACGTGCTTCCTCTCGAGTGGAGACGGGTATGTCGGGGAACTTCTTGAGTTGCAGCAAGGGTGTGAAGGACCCTTTGGAAGTTCCAGTGGTTAGACGTGATTAGCCTCGAGAAGCCTCAGCGGAAATGGGCCTCATCTCGCCTGGAGGGCAAAACCTCCTGGATTTTCTCGAGTTGCGGCAGGTGCTCTCGACTTACGACGGGGACCTCAGGGAACCGCTCTGGTGGCCTCAGGAAAGGCCAGTCCCCATGCAAGTTCCTCGGGGGCGTCTCGGGATTCCTCTCCCGTCGATGCCGGGGCCTAAGACCTTGTGTGGAGTCGGGGCCGGAACCTGAGGATTCCTCTCCAGTGCTGACATGGATCTTGGGGTACTTCTTGAGTCTCCCCAGGGGAGTCAGTCCTCGTCTCGAATGCGGGCATGCATTGCGCTTTCCTCCAGAGCGGTAGCAGCAGTGTCACGCAGTCCGCCGCGTAATTCAAAGGATCTATGGTTTTCCCTCGAGTCTTTCCCACGAGGCTTTCCCACGAGGCTTTCCCACAGGGCTGTCCCACGTGCACACGTGGTGGGAGTCGATCCTCGGCTTGAACGTCAAGGCAGTGCAGGGAAAACAGGTTCCTCTGGAATGGACTGACACATCTGGGGGACTCTTGGAATGGTGTCTCGACCCTGGAGTTCCTCTCGCCTTTCCTGTGGAGAGCGCCTCCTCTTGAGATGCGACGGGAACGCCGGGAATTCTTTCCGTACGAAACAGGGAAAGGATCCCTCATCTCGAGCTAGGAGGCGGAAACGGGGCTCCCCTGGATGTGTGCGGGACACCACGTGCTTCCTCTCGAGTGGAGACGGGTATGTCGGGGAACTTCTTGAGTTGCAGCAAGTGTGTGAAGGACCCTTTGGAAGTTCCAGTGGTTAGATGTGATTGGCCTCGAGAAGCCTCAGCGGAAATGGGCCTCATCTCGCCTGGAGGGCAAAACCTCCTGGACTTTCTCGAGTTGCGGCAGGTGCTCTCGACTTACGCCGGGGACCTCAGGGACGCGCTCTGGTGGCCTCAGGAAAGGCCAGTCCCCATGCGAGTTCCTCGGGGGCCTCTCGGGATTCCTCTCCGGTCGATGCCGGGGCCTAAGACCTTGTGTGGAGTCGGGGCCGGAACCTGAGGATTCCTCTCCAGTGCTGACATGGATCTTGGGGTACTTCTGGAGTCTCCCCAGGGGAGTCAGTCCTCGTCTCTAATGCGGGCATGCACTTGCGCTTTCCTCCAGAGCGGTAGTAGCAGTGTCACACAGTCCGCCGCGTGGATCAAAGGATCTATGGTTTTCCCTCGAGTCTTTCCCACGAGTCTTTCCCATGAGGCTTTCCCACAGGGCTGTCCCACGTGCACAAGTGGTGGGAGTCGATCCTCGGCTTGAACGTCAAGGCAGTGCAGGGAAAACAGGTTCCTCTGGAACGGACTGACACATCTGGGGGACTCTTGGAATGGTGGCACGACCCTGGAGTTCCTCTCGCCTTTCCTGTGGAGAGCGCCTCCTCTTGAGATGCGACGGGAACGCCGGGAATTCTTTCCCTACGAAACAGGGAAAGGATCCCTCATCTCGAGATAGGAGGCGGAAACGGGGCTCCCCTGGATGTGTGCGGGACCCCACGTGCTTCCTCTCGAGTGGAGACGGGTATGTCGGGGAACTTCTTGAGTTGCAGCAAGGGTGTGAAGGTCCCTTTGGAAGTTCCAGTGGTTAGACGTGATTGGCCTCGAGAAGCCTCAGCAGAAATGGGCCTCATCTCGCCTTGAGGGCAAAACCTCCTGGATTTTCTCGAGTTGCGGCAGGTGCTCTCGACTTACGACGGGGACTTCAGGGACCCGCTCTGGTGGCCTCAGGAAAGGACAGTCCCCATGCGAGTTCCTCGGGGGCCTCTCGGGATTCCTCTCCCGTCGATGCCGGGGCCTAAGACCTTGTGTGGAGTCGGGGCCGGAACCTGAGGATTCCTCTCCAGTGCTGACATGGATCTTGGGGTACTTCTGGAGTCTCCCCAGGGGAGTCAGTCCTCGTCTCGAATGCGGGCATGCACTTGCGCTTTCCTCCAGAGCGGTAGCAGCAGTGTCACGCAGTCCGCCGCGTGGATCAAAGGATCTATGTTTTTCCCTCGAGTCTTTCGAACGAGGCTTTCCCACGAGGCTTTCCCGTAGGGCTGTCCCACGTGCACACGTGGTGGGAGTCGATCCTCGGCTTGAACGTCAAGGCAGTGCAGGGAAAACAGGTTCCTCTGGAATGGACTGACACATCTGGGGGACTCTTGGAATGGTGGCACGACCCTGGAGTCCTCTCGCCTTTCCTGTGGAGAGCGCCTCCTCTTGAGATGCGACGGGAACGCCGGGAATTCTTTCCCTACGAAACAGGGAAAGGATCCCTCATCTCGAGCTAGGAGGCGGAAACGGGGCTCCCCTGGATGTGTGCGGGACCCACGTTCTTCCTCTCGAGTGGAGACGGGTATGTCGGGGAACTTCTTGAGTTGCAGCAAGGGTGTGAAGGACCCTTTGGAAGTTCCAGCGGTTAGATGTGATTGGCCTCGAGAAGCCTCATCGGAAATGGGCCTCATCTCGCCTGGAGGGCAAAACCTCCTGGATTTTCTCGAGTTGCGGCAGGTGCTCTCGACTTACGACGGGGACCTCAGGGACCCGCTCTGGTGGCCTCAGGAAAGTCCAGTACCCTTGCGAGTTCCTCGGGGGCGTCTCGGGATTCCTCTCCCGTCGATGCCGGAGCCTAAGACCTTGTGTGGAGTCGGGGCCGGAACCTGAGGATTCCCCTCCAGTGCTGACATGGATCTTGGGGTACTTCTGGAGTCTCCCCAGGGGAGTCAGTCCTCGTCTCGAATGCGGGCATGCATTGCGCTTTCCTCCAGAGCGGTAGCAGCAGTGTCACGCTGTCTGCCGCGTGGATCAAAGGATCTATGGTTTTCCCTCGAGTCTTTCCCACGAGGCTTTCCCACGAGGCTTTCCCACAGGGCTGTCCCACGTGCACACGTGTTGGGAGTCGATCCTCGGCTTGAACGTCAAGGCAGTGCAGGGAAAACAGGTTCCTCTGGAATGGACTGACACATCTGGGGGACTCTTGGAATTGTGGCATGACCCTGGAGTTCCTCTCGCCTTTCCTGTGGAGAGCGCCTCCTCTTGAGATGCGACGGGAACGCCGGGAATTCTTTCCCTACGAAACAGGGAAAGGATCCCTCATCTCGAGCTAGGAGGCGGAAACGGGTCTCCCCTGGTTGTGTGCGGGACACCACGTGCTTCCTCTCGAGTGCAGACGGGTATGTCGGGGAACTTCTTGAGTTGCAGCAAGGGTGTGAAGGACCCTTTGGAAGTTCCAGTGGTTAGATGTGATTGGCCTCGAGAAGCCTCAGCGGAAATGGGCCTCATCTCGCCTGGAGGGCAAAACCTCCTGGATTTTCTCGAGTTGCGGCAGGTGCTCTGGACTTACAACGGGGACCTCAGGGACCCGCTCTGGTGGCCTCAGGAAAGGCCAGTCCCCATGCGAGTTCCTCGGGGGCCTCTCGGGATTCCTCTCCCGTCGATGCCGGGGCCTAAGACCTTGTGTGGAGTCGGGGCCGGAACCTGAGGATTCCTCTCCAGTGCTGACATGGATCTTGGGGTACTTCTGGAGTCTCCCCAGGGGAGTCAGTCCTCGTCTCGAATGCGGGCATGCACTTGCGCTTTCCTCCAGAGCGGTAGCAGCAGTGTCACGCAGTCCGCCGCGTGGATCAAAGGATCTATGGTTTTCCCTCGAGTCTTTCCCACGAGGCTTTCCCACGAGGCTTTCCCACAGGGCTGTCCCACGTGCACACGTGGTGGGAGTCGATCCTCGGCTTGAACGTCAAGGCAGTGCAGGGAAAACAGGTTCCTCTGGAATGGACTGACACATCTGGGGGACTCTTGGAATGGTGGCACGACCCTGGAGTTCCTCTCGCCTTTCCTGTGGAGAGCGCCTCCTCTTGAGATGCGACGGGAACGCCGGGAATTCTTTCCCTACGAAACAGGGAAAGGATCCCTCATCTCGAGCTAGGAGGCGGAAACGGGGCTCCCCTGGATGTGTGCGGGACCCACGTGCTTCCTCTCGAGTGGAGACGGGTATGTCAGGGAACTTCTTGAGTTGCAGCAAGGGTGTGAAGGACCCTTTGGAAGTTCCAGTGGTTAGACGTGATTAGCCTCGAGAAGCCTCAGCGGAAATGGGCCTCATCTGGCCTGGAGGGCAAAACCTCCTGGATTTTCTCGAGTTGCGGCAGGTGTTCTCGACTTACGACGGGGACGTCAGGGACCCGCTCTGGTGGCCTCAGGAAAGGCCAGTCCCCATGCGAGTTCCTCGGGGGCGTCTCGGGATTCCTCTCCCGTCGATGCCGGGGCCTAAGACCTTGTGTGGAGTCGGGGCCGGAACATGAGGATTCCTCTCCAGTGCTGACATGGATCTTGGGGTACTTCTGGAGTCTCCCCAGGGGAGTCAGTCCTCGTCTCGAATGCGGGCATGCACTTGCGCTTTCCTCCAGAGCGGTAGCAGCAGTGTCACGCAGTCCGCCGCGTGCATCAAAGGATCTATGGTTTTCCCTCGAGTCTTTCACACGAGGCTTTCCCACGAGGCTTTCGCACAGGGCTGTCCCACGTGCACACGTGGTGGGAGTCGATCATCGGCTTGAACGTTAAGGCAGTGCAGGGAAAACAGGTTCCTCTGGAATGGATTGACAATCTGGGGGACTCTTGGAATGGTGGCATGACCCTGGAGTTCCTCTCGCCTTTCCTGTGGAGAGCGCCTCCTCTTGAGATGCGACGGGAACGCCGGGAATTCTTTCCCTACGAAACAGGGAAAGGATCCCTCATCTCGAGCTAGGAGGCGGAAACGGTGCTCCCCTGGATGTGTGCGGGACACCACGTGCTTCCTCTCGAGTGCAGACGGGTATGTCGGGGAACTTCTTTAGTTGCAGCAAGGGTGTGAAGGACCCTTTGGAAGGTCCAGTGGTTAGATGTGATTGGCCTCGAGAAGCCTCAGCGGAAATGGGCCTCATCTCGCCTGGAGGGCATAACCTCCTGGATTTTCTCGAGTTGCGGCAGGTGCTCTCGACTTACGACGGGGACCTCAGGGACCCGCTCTGGTGGCCTCAGGAAAGGCCAGTCCCCATGCGATTTCCTCGGGGGCCTCTCGGGATTCCTCTCCCCTCGATGCCGTGGCCTAAGACCTTGTGTTGAGTCGGGGCCGGCACATGAGGATTCCTCTCCAGTGCTGACATGGATCTTGGGGTACTTCTGGAGTCTCCCCAGGGGTGTCAGTCCTCGTCTCGAATGCGGGCATGCACTTGCGCTTTCCTCCAGAGCGGTAGCAGCAGTGTCACTCAGTCCGCCGCATGGATCAAAGGATCTATGGTTTTCCCTCGAGTCTTTCCCACGAGGCTTTCCCACGAGGCTTTGCCACAGGGCATTCCCACGTGCACACGTGGTGGGAGTCGATCCTCGGCTTGAACTTCAAGGCAGTGCAGGGAAAACAGGTTCCTCTGGAATGGACTGACACATCTGGGGGACTCTTGGAATGGTGGCACGACCCTGGAGTTCCTCTCGCCTTTCCTGTGGAGAGCGCCTCCTCTTGAGATGCGACGGGAACGCCGAGAATTCTTTCCCTACGAAACAGGGAAAGGATCCCTCATCTCGAGCTAGGAGGCGGAAACGGGGCTCCCCTGGATGTGTGCGGGACCCACGTGCTTCCTCTCGAGTGGAGACGGGTATGTCGGGGAACTTCTTGAGTTGCAGCAAGGGTGTGAAGGACCCTTTGGAAGTTCCAGTGGTTAGAAGTGATTAGCCTCGAGAAGCCTCAGCGGAAATGAGCCTCATCTCGGTTGGAGGGCAAAACCTCCTGGAGTTTCTCGAGTTGCGGCAGGTGCTCTCGACTTACGACGGGGACCTCAGGGACCCGATCTGGTGGCCTCAGGAAAGGCCAGTCCCCATGCGAGTTCCTCGGGGGCGTCTCGGGATTCCTCTCCCGTCGATGCCGGGGCCTAAGACCTTGTGTGGAGTCGGGGCCGGAACCTGAGGATTCCTCTCCAGTGCTGACATGGATCTTGGGGTACTTCTGGAGTCTCCCCAGGGGAGTCAGTCCTCGTCTCGAATGCGGGCATGCACTTGCGCTTTCCTCCAGAGCGGTAGCAGCAGTGTCACGCAGTCCGCCGCGTGGATCAAAGGATCTATGGTTTTCCCTCGAGTCTTTCCCACGAGGCTTTCGCACAGGGCTGTCCCACGTGCACACGTGGTGGGAGTCGATCCTCGGCTTGAACGTCAAGGCAGTGCAGGGAAAACAGGTTCCTCTGGAATGGACTGACACATCTGGGGGACTCTTGGAATGGTGGCATGACCCTGGAGTTCCTCTCGCCTTTCCTGTGGAGAGCGCCTCCTCTTGAGATGCGACGGGAACGCCGGGAATTCTTTTCCTACGAAACAGGGAAAGGATCCCTCATCTCGTGCTAGGAGGCGGAAACGGGGCTCCCCTGGATGTGTGCGGGACACCACGTGCTTCCTCTCGAGTGCAGACGGGTATGTCGGGGAACTTCTTGAGTTGCAGCAATGGTGTGAAGGACCCTTTGGAAGTTCCAGTGGTTAGATGTGATTGGCCTCGAGAAGCCTCAGCGGAAATGGGCCTCATCTCGCCTGGAGGGCAAAACCTCCTGGATTTTCTCGAGTTGCGGCAGGTGCTCTCGACTTACGACGGGGACCTCAGGGACCTGCTCTGGTGGCCTCAGGAAAGGCCAGTCCCCATGCGAGTTCCTCGGGGGCCTCTCGGGATTCCTCTCCCGTCGATGCCGGGGCCTAAGACCTTGTGTGGAGTCGGGGCCGGAACCTGAGGATTCCTCTCCAGTGCTGACATGGATCTTGGGGTACTTCTGGAGTCTCCCCAGGGGAGTCAGTCCTCGTCTCGAATGCGGGCATGCACTTACGCTTTCCTCCAGAGCGGTAGCAGCAGTGTCACGCAGTTCGCCGCGTGGATCAAAGGATCTATGGTTTTCCCTCGAGTCTTTCCCACGAGGCTTTCCCACGAGGCTTTCCCACAGGGCTGTCCCACGTGCACACGTGGTGGGAGTCGATCCTCGGCTTGAACGTCAAGGCAGTGCAGGGAAAACAGGTTCCTCTGGAATGGAATGACACATCTGGGGGACTCTTGGAATGGTGCTACGACCCTGGAGTTCCTCTCGCCTTTCCTGTGGAGAGCGCCTCCTCTTGAGATGCGACGGGAACGCCGGGAATTCTTTCCCTACGAAACAGGGAAAGGATCCCTCATCTCGAGCTAGGAGGCGGAAACGGGGCTCCCCTGGATGTGGGCGGGACATCACGTGCTTCCTTTGGATGGAGACGGGTATGTCGGGGAACTTCTTGAGTTGCAGCAATGGTGTGAAGGACCCTTTGGAAGTTCCAGTGGTTAGATGTGATTGGCCTCGAGAAGCCTCAGAGGAAATGGGCCTCATCTCGCCTGGAGGGCAAAACCTCCTGGATTTTCTCGAGTTGCGGCAGGTGCTCTCGACTTACGACGGGGACCTCAGGGACCCGCTCTGGTGGCCTCAGGAAAGGCCAGTCCCCATGCGAGTTCCTCGGGGGCCTCTCGGGATTCCTCTCCCGTCGATGCCGGGGCCTAAGACCTTGTGTGGAGTCGGGGCCGGAACCTGAGAATTCCTCTCCAGTGCTGACATGGATCTTGGGGTACTTCTGGAGTCTCCCCAGGGGAGTCAGTCCTCGTCTCGAATGCGGGCATGCACTTGCGCTTTCCTCCAGAGCGGTAGCAGTAGTGTCACGCAGTCCGCCGCGTGGATCAAAGGATCTATGGTTTTCCCTCGAGTCTTTCCCACAAGGCTTTCCCACGAGGCTTTCCCACAGGGCTGTCCCACGTGCACACGTGATGGGAGTCGATCCTCGGCTTGAACGTCAAGGCAGTGCAGGGAAAACAGGTTCCTCTGGAATGGACTGACACATCTGGGGGACTCTTGGAATGGTGGCACGACCCTGGAGTTCCTCTCGCCTTTCCTGTGGAGAGCGCCTCCTCTTGAGATGCGACGGGAACGCCGGGAATTCTTTCCCTACGAAACAGGGAAAGGATCCCTCATCTCGAGCTAGGAGGCGGAAACGGGGCTTCCCTGGATGTGGGTGGGACATCACGTGCTTCCTCTCGATGGAGACGGGTATGTCGGGGAACTTCTTGAGTTGCAGCAATGGTGTGAAGGACCCTTTGGAAGTTCCAGTGGTTAGATGTGATTGGCCTCGAGAAGCCTCAGCGGTAATGGGCCTCATCTCGCCTGGAGGGCAAAACCTCCTGGATTTTCTCGAGTTGCGGCAGGTGCTCTCGACTTACGACGGGGACCTCAGGGACCCGCTCTGGTGGCCTCAGGAAAGGCCAGTCCCCATGCGAGTTCCCCGGGGGCCTCTCGGGATTCCTCTCCCGTCGATGCCGGGGCCTAAGACCTTGTGTGGAGTCGGGGCCGGAACCTGAGGATTCCTCTCCAGTGCTGACATGGATCTTGGGGTACTTCTGGAGTCTCCCCAGGGGAGTCAGACCTCGTCTGGAATGCGGGCATGCACTTGCGCTTTCCTCCAGAGCGGTAGCAGCAGTGTCACGCAGTCCGCCGCGTGGATCAAAGGATCTATGGTTTTCCCTCGAGTCTTTCCCACGAGTCTTTCCCATGAGGCTTTCCCACAGGGCTGTCCCACGTGCACACGTGGTGGGAGTCGATCCTCGGCTTGAACGTCAAGGCAGTGCAGGGAAAACAGGTTCCTCTGGAACGGACTGACACATCTGGGGGACTCTTGGAATGGTGGCACGACCCTGGAGTTCCTCTCGCCTTTCCTGTGGAGAGCGCCTCCTCTTGAGATGCGACGGGAACGCCGGGAATTCTTTCCCTACGAAACAGGGAAAGGATCCCTCATCTCGAGATAGGAGGCGGAAACGGGGCTCCCCTGGATGTGTGCGGGACCCCACGTGCTTCCTCTCGAGTGGAGACGGGTATGTCGGGGAACTTCTTGAGTTGCAGCAAGGGTGTGAAGGTCCCTTTGGAAGTTCCAGTGGTTAGACGTGATTGGCCTCGAGAAGCCTCAGCAGAAATGGGCCTCATCTCGCCTGGAGGGCAAAACCTCCTGGATTTTCTCGAGTTGCGGCAGGTGCTCTCGACTTACGACGGGGACTTCAGGGACCCGCTCTGGTGGCCTCAGGAAAGGACAGTCCCCATGCGAGTTCCTCGGGGTCCTCTCGGGATTCCTCTCCCGTCGATGCCGGGGCCTAAGACCTTGTGTGGAGTCGGGGCCGGAACCTGAGGATTCCTCTCCAGTGCTGACATGGATCTTGGGGTACTTCTGGAGTCTCCCCAGGGGAGTCAGTCCTCGTCTCGAATGCGGGCATGCACTTGCGCTTTCCTCCAGAGCGGTAGCAGCAGTGTCACGCAGTCCGCCGCGTGGATCAAAGGATCTATGTTTTTCCCTCGAGTCTTTCGAACGAGGCTTTCCCACGAGGCTTTCCCTCAGGGCTGTCCCACGTGCACACGTGGTGGGAGTCGATCCTCGGCTTGAACGTCAAGGCAGTGCAGGGAAAACAGGTTCCTCTGGAATGGACTGACACATCTGGGGGACTCTTGGAATGGTGGCATGACCCTGGAGTTCCTCTCGCCTTTCCTGTGGAGAGCGCCTCCTCTTGAGATGCGACGGGAACGCCGGGAATTCTTTCCCTACGAAACAGGGAAAGGATCCCTCATCTCGAGCTAGGAGGCGGAAACGGGGCTCCCCTGGATGTGTGCGGGACCCACGTTCTTCCTCTCGAGTGGAGACGGGTATGTCGGGGAACTTCTTGAGTTGCAGCAAGGGTGTGAAGGACCCTTTGGAAGTTCCAGCGGTTAGATGTGATTGGCCTCGAGAAGCCTCATCGGAAATGGGCCTCATCTCGCCTGGAGGGCAAAACCTCCTGGATTTTCTCGAGTTGCGGCAGGTGCTCTCGACTTACGACGGGGACCTCAGGGACCCGCTCTGGTGGCCTCAGGAACGGCCAGTCCCCATGCGAGTTCCTCGGGGGCCTCTCGGGATTCCTCTCCCGTCGATGCCGGGGCCTAAGACCTTGTGTGAGGTCGGGGCCGGAACCTGAGGATTCCTCTCCAGTGCTGACATGGATCTTGGGGTACTTCTGGAGTCTCCCCAGGGGAGTCAGTCCTCGTCTCGAATGCGGGCATGCACTTGCGCTTTCCTCCAGAGCGGTAGCAGCAGTGTCACGCAGTCCGCCGCGTGGATCAAAGGATCTATGATTTTCCCTCGAGTCTTTCCCACGAGGCTTTCCCACGAGGCTTTCCCACAGGGCTGTCCCACGTGCACACGTGGTGGGAGTCGATCCTCGGCTTGAACGTCAAGGCAGTGCAGGGAAAACAGGTTCCTCTGGAATGGACTGACACATCTGGGGGACTCTTGGAATGGTGTCACGACCCTGGAGTTCCTCTCGCCTTTCCTGTGGAGAGCGCCTCCTCTTGAGATGCGACGGGAACGCCGGGAATTCTTTCCCTACGAAACAGGGAAAGGATCCCTCATCTCGAGCTAGGAGGCCGAAACGGGGCTCCCCTGGATGTGTGCGGGACCCCACGTGCTTCCTCTCGAGTGGAGACGGGTATGTCGGGGAACTTCTTGAGTTGCAGCAATGGTGTGAAGAACCCTTTGGAAGTTCCAGTGGTTAGATGTGATTGGCCTCGAGAAGCCTCAGCGGAAATGGGCCTCATCTCACCTGGAGGGCAAAACCTCCTGGATTTTCTAGAGTTGCGGCAGGTGCTCTCGACTTACGACGGGGACCTCAGGGAACCGCTCTGGTGGCCTCTGGAAAGGCCAGTCCCCATGCGAGTTCCTCGGGGGCGTCTCGGGATTCTTCTCCCGTCGATGCCGGGGCCTAAGACCTTGTGTGGAGTCGGGGCCGGAACCTGAGGATTCCTCTCCAGTACTGACATGGATCTTGGGGTACTTCTGGAGTCTCCCCAGGGGAGTCAGTCCTCGTCTCGAATGCGGGCATGCATTGCGCTTTCCTCCAGAGCGGTAGCAGCAATGTCTCGCAGTCCGACGCGTAGATCAAAGGATCTATCGTTTTCCCTCGAGTCTTTCCCACGAGGCTTTCCCACGAGGCTTTCCCACAGGGCTGTCCCACGTGCACACGTGGTGGGAGTCGATCCTCGGCTAGACCGTCAAGGCAGTGCAGGGAAAACAGGTTCCTCTGGAATGGACTGACACATCTGGGGGACTCTTGGAATGGTGTCACGACCCTGGAGTTCCTCTCGCCTTTCCTGTGGAGAGCGCCTCCTCTTGAGATGCGACGGGAACGCCGGGAATTCTTTCCCTATGAAACAGGGAAAGGATCCCTCATCTCGAGCTAGGAGGCGGAAACGGGGCTCCCCTGGATGTGTGCGGGACCCCACGTGCTTCCTCTCGAGTGGAGACGGGTATGTCGGGGAACTTCTTGAGTTGCAGCAAGGGTGTGAAGGACCCTTTGGAAGTTCCAGTGGTTAGACGTGATTAGCCTCGAGAAGCCTCAGCGGAAATGGGCCTCATCTCGCCTGGAGGGCAAAACCTCCTGGATTTTCTCGAGTTGCGGCAGGTGCTCTCGACTTACGACGGGGACCTCAGGGAACCGCTCTGGTGGCCTCAGGAAAGGCCAGTCCCCATGCAAGTTCCTCGGGGGCGTCTTGGGATTCCTCTCCCGTCGATGCCGGGGCCTAAGACCTTGTGTGGAGTCGGGGCCGGAACCTGAGGATTCCTCTCCAGTGCTGACATGGATCTTGGGGTACTCCTGGAGTCTCCCCAGGGGAGTCAGTCCTCGTCTCGAATGCGGGCATGCATTGCGCTTTCCTCCAGAGCGGTAGCAGCAGTGTCACGCAGTCCGCCGCGTAGATCAAAGGATCTATGGTTTTCCCTCGAGTCTTTCCCACGAGGCTTTCCCACGAGGCTTTCCCACAGGGCTGTCCCACGTGCACACGTGGTGGGAGTCGATCCTCGGCTTGAACGTCAAGGCAGTGCAGGGAAAACAGGTTCCTCTGGAATGGACTGACACATCTGGGGGACTCTTGGAATGGTGGCATGACCCTGGAGTTCCTCTCGCCTTTCCTGTGGAGAGCGCCTCCTCTTGAGATGCGACGGGAACGCCGGGAATTCTTTCCCTACGAAACAGGGAAAGGATCCCTCATCTCGAGCTAGGAGGCGGAAACGGGGCTCCCCTGGATGTGTGCGGGACCCACGTTCTTCCTCTCGAGTGGAGACGGGTATGTCGGGGAACTTCTTGAGTTGCAGCAAGGGTGTGAAGGACCCTTTGGAAGTTCCAGCGGTTAGATGTGATTGGCCTCGAGAAGCCTCATCGGAAATGGGCCTCATCTCGCCTGGAGGGCAAAACCTCCTGGATTTTCTCGAGTTGCGGCAGGTGCTCTCGACTTACGATGGGGACCTCAGGGACCCGCTCTGGTGGCCTCAGGAACGGCCAGTCCCCATGCGAGTTCCTCGGGGGCCTCTCGGGATTCCTCTCCCGTCGATGCCGGGGCCTAAGACCTTGTGTGAGGTCGGGGCCGGAACCTGAGGATTCCTCTCCAGTGCTGACATGGATCTTGGGGTACTTCTGGAGTCTCCCCAGGGGAGTCAGTCCTCGTCTCGAATGCGGGCATGCACTTGCGCTTTCCTCCAGAGCGGTAGCAGCAGTGTCACGCAGTCCGCCGCGTGGATCAAAGGATCTATGATTTTCCCTCGAGTCTTTCCCACGAGGCTTTCCCACGAGGCTTTCCCACAGGGCTGTCCCACGTGCACACGTGGTGGGAGTCGATCCTCGGCTTGAACGTCAAGGCAGTGCAGGGAAAACAGGTTCCTCTGGAATGGACTGACACATCTGGGGGACTCTTGGAATGGTGTCACGACCCTGGAGTTCCTCTCGCCTTTCCTGTGGAGAGCGCCTCCTCTTGAGATGCGACGGGAACGCCGGGAATTCTTTCCCTACGAAACAGGGAAAGGATCCCTCATCTCGAGCTAGGAGGCCGAAACGGGGCTCCCCTGGATGTGTGCGGGACCCCACGTGCTTCCTCTCGAGTGGAGACGGGTATGTCGGGGAACTTCTTGAGTTGCAGCAATGGTGTGAAGAACCCTTTGGAAGTTCCAGTGGTTAGATGTGATTGGCCTCGAGAAGCCTCAGCGGAAATGGGCCTCATCTCACCTGGAGGGCAAAACCTCCTGGATTTTCTAGAGTTGCGGCAGGTGCTCTCGACTTACGACGGGGACCTCAGGGAACCGCTCTGGTGGCCTCTGGAAAGGCCAGTCCCCATGCGAGTTCCTCGGGGGCGTCTCGGGATTCTTCTCCCGTCGATGCCGGGGCCTAAGACCTTGTGTGGAGTCGGGGCCGGAACCTGAGGATTCCTCTCCAGTACTGACATGGATCTTGGGGTACTTCTGGAGTCTCCCCAGGGGAGTCAGTCCTCGTCTCGAATGCGGGCATGCATTGCGCTTTCCTCCAGAGCGGTAGCAGCAATGTCTCGCAGTCCGACGCGTAGATCAAAGGATCTATCGTTTTCCCTCGAGTCTTTCCCACGAGGCTTTCCCACGAGGCTTTCCCACAGGGCTGTCCCACGTGCACACGTGGTGGGAGTCGATCCTCGGCTAGACCGTCAAGGCAGTGCAGGGAAAACAGGTTCCTCTGGAATGGACTGACACATCTGGGGGACTCTTGGAATGGTGTCACGACCCTGGAGTTCCTCTCGCCTTTCCTGTGGAGAGCGCCTCCTCTTGAGATGCGACGGGAACGCCGGGAATTCTTTCCCTATGAAACAGGGAAAGGATCCCTCATCTCGAGCTAGGAGGCGGAAACGGGGCTCCCCTGGATGTGTGCGGGACCCCACGTGCTTCCTCTCGAGTGGAGACGGGTATGTCGGGGAACTTCTTGAGTTGCAGCAAGGGTGTGAAGGACCCTTTGGAAGTTCCAGTGGTTAGACGTGATTAGCCTCGAGAAGCCTCAGCGGAAATGGGCCTCATCTCGCCTGGAGGGCAAAACCTCCTGGATTTTCTCGAGTTGCGGCAGGTGCTCTCGACTTACGACGGGGACCTCAGGGAACCGCTCTGGTGGCCTCAGGAAAGGCCAGTCCCCATGCAAGTTCCTCGGGGGCGTCTTGGGATTCCTCTCCCGTCGATGCCGGGGCCTAAGACCTTGTGTGGAGTCGGGGCCGGAACCTGAGGATTCCTCTCCAGTGCTGACATGGATCTTGGGGTACTCCTGGAGTCTCCCCAGGGGAGTCAGTCCTCGTCTCGAATGCGGGCATGCATTGCGCTTTCCTCCAGAGCGGTAGCAGCAGTGTCACGCAGTCCGCCGCGTAGATCAAAGGATCTATGGTTTTCCCTCGAGTCTTTCCCACGAGGCTTTCCCACGAGGCTTTCCCACAGGGCTGTCCCACGTGCACACGTGGTGGGAGTCGATCCTCGGCTTGAACGTCAAGGCAGTGCAGGGAAAACAGGTTCCTCTGGAATGGACTGACACATCTGGGGGACTCTTGGAATGGTGTCTCGACCCTGGAGTTCCTCTCGCCTTTCCTGTGGAGAGCGCCTCCTCTTGAGATGCGACGGGAACGCCGGGAATTCTTTCCCTACGAAACAGGGAACGGATCCCTCATCTCGAGCTAGGAGGCGGAAACGGGGCTCCCCTGGATGTGTGCGGGACACCACGTGCTTCCTCTCGAGTGGAGACGGGTATGTCGGGGAACTTCTTGAGTTGCAGCAAGTGTGTGAAGGACCCTTTGGAAGTTCCAGTGGTTAGATGTGATTGGCCTCGAGAAGCCTCAGCGGAAATGGGCCTCATCTCGCCTGGAGGGCAAAACCTCCTGGACTTTCTCGAGTTGCGGCAGGTGCTCTCGACTTACGCCGGGGACCTCAGGGACGCGCTCTGGTGGCCTCAGGAAAGGCCAGTCCCCATGCGAGTTCCTCGGGGGCCTCTCGGGATTCCTCTCCGGTCGATGCCGGGGCCTAAGACCTTGTGTGGAGTCGGGGCCGGAACCTGAGGATTCCTCTCCAGTGCTGACATGGATCTTGGGGTACTTCTGGAGTCTCCCCAGGGGAGTCAGTCCTCGTCTCTAATGCGGGCATGCACTTGCGCTTTCCTCCAGAGCGGTAGTAGCAGTGTCACGCAGTCCGCCGCGTGGATCAAAGGATCTATGGTTTTCCCTCGAGTCTTTCCCACGAGTCTTTCCCATGAGGCTTTCCCACAGGGCTGTCCCACGTGCACACGTGGTGGGAGTCGATCCTCGGCTTGAACGTCAAGGCAGTGCAGGGAAAACAGGTTCCTCTGGAACGGACTGACACATCTTGGGGACTCTTGGAATGGTGGCACGACCCTGGAGTTCCTCTCGCCTTTCCTGTGGAGAGCGCCTCCTCTTGAGATGCGACGGGAACGCCGGGAATTCTTTCCCTACGAAACAGGGAAAGGATCCCTCATCTCGAGATAGGAGGCGGAAACGGGGCTCCCCTGGATGTGTGCGGGAACCCACGTGCTTCCTCTCGAGTGGAGACGGGTATGTCGGGGAACTTCTTGAGTTGCAGCAAGGGTGTGAAGGTCCCTTTGGAAGTTCCAGTGGTTAGACGTGATTGGCCTCGAGAAGCCTCAGCAGAAATGGGCCTCATCTCGCCTGGAGGGCAAAACCTCCTGGATTTTCTCGAGTTGCGGCAGGTGCTCTCGACTTACGACGGGGACTTCAGGGACCCGCTCTGGTGGCCTCAGGAAAGGCCAGTCCCCATGCGAGTTCCTCGGGGGCCTCTCGGGATTCCTCTCCCGTCGATGCCGGGGCCTAAGACCTTGTGTGGAGTCGGGGCCGGAACCTGAGGATTCCTCTCCAGTGCTGACATGGATCTTGGGGTACTTCTGGAGTCTCCCCAGGGGAGTCAGTCCTCGTCTCGAATGCGGGCATGCACTTGCGCTTTCCTCCAGAGCGGTAGCAGCAGTGTCACGCAGTCCGCCGCGTGGATCAAAGGATCTATGTTTTTCCCTCGAGTCTTTCGAACGAGGCTTTCCCACGAGGCTTTCCCGCAGGGCTGTCCCACGTGCACACGTGGTGGGAGTCGATCCTCGGCTTGAACGTCAAGGCAGTGCAGGGAAAACAGGTTCCTCTGGAATGGACTGACACATCTGGGGGACTCTTGGAATGGTGGCATGACCCTGGAGTTCCTCTCGCCTTTCCTGTGGAGAGCGCCTCCTCTTGAGATGCGACGGGAACGCCGGGAATTCTTTCCCTACGAAACAGGGAAAGGATCCCTCATCTCGAGCTAGGAGGCGGAAACGGGGCTCCCCTGGATGTGTGCGGGACCCACGTTCTTCCTCTCGAGTGGAGACGGGTATGTCGGGGAACTTCTTGAGTTGCAGCAAGGGTGTGAAGGACCCTTTGGAAGTTCCAGCGGTTAGATGTGATTGGCCTCGAGAAGCCTCAGCGGAAATGGGCCTCATCTCGCCTGGAGGGCAAAACCTCCTGGATTTTCTCGAGTTGCGGCAGGTGCTCTCGACTTACGACGGGGACCTCAGGGACCCGCTCTGGTGGCCTCAGGAAAGGCCAGTCCCCATGCGAGTTCCTCGGGGGCCTCTCGGGATTCCTCTCCCGTCGATGCCGGGGCCTAAGACCTTGTGTGAGGTCGGGGCCGGAACCTGAGGATTCCTCTCCAGTGCTGACATGGATCTTGGGGTACTTCTGGAGTCTCCCCAGGGGAGTCAGTCCTCGTCTCGAATGCGGGCATGCACTTGCGCTTTCCTCCAGAGCGGTAGCAGCAGTGTCACGCAGTCCGCCGCGTGGATCAAAGGATCTATGATTTTCCCTCGAGTCTTTCCCACGAGGCTTTCCCACGAGGCTTTCCCACAGGGCTGTCCCACGTGCACACGTGGTGGGAGTCGATCCTCGGCTTGAACGTCAAGGCAGTGCAGGGAAAACAGGTTCCTCTGGAATGGACTGACACATCTGGGGGACTCTTGGAATGGTGTCACGACCCTGGAGTTCCTCTCGCCTTTCCTGTGGAGAGCGCCTCCTCTTGAGATGCGACGGGAACGCCGGGAATTCTTTCCCTACGAAACAGGGAAAGGATCCCTCATCTCGAGCTAGGAGGCGGAAACGGGGCTCACCTGGATGTGTGCGGGACCCCACGTGCTTCCTCTCGAGTGGAGACGGGTATGTCGGGGAACTTCTTGAGTTGCAGCAATGGTGTGAAGAACCCTTTGGAAGTTCCAGTGGTTAGATGTGATTGGCCTCGAGAAGCCTCAGCGGAAATGGGCCTCATCTCACCTGGAGGGCAAAACCTCCTGGATTTTCTAGAGTTGCGGCATGTGCTCTCGACTTACGACGGGGACCTCAGGGAACCGCTCTGGTGGCCTCTGGAAAGGCCAGTCCCCATGCGAGTTCCTCGGGGGCGTCTCGGGATTCCTCTCCCGTCGATGCCGGAGCCTATGACCTTGTGTGGAGTCGGGGCCGGAACCTGAGGATTCCCCTCCAGTGCTGACATGGATCTTGGGGTACTTCTGGAGTCTCCCCAGGGGAGTCAGTCCTCGTCTCGAATGCGGGCATGCATTGCGCTTTCCTCCAGAGCGGTAGCAGCAGTGTCACGCAGTCTGCCGCGTGGATCAAAGGATCTATGGTTTTCCCTCGAGTCTTTCCCACGAGGCTTTCCCACGAGGCTTTCCCACAGGGCTGTCCCACGTGCACACGTGTTGGGAGTCGATCCTCGGCTTGAACGTCAAGGCAGTGCAGGGAAAACAGGTTCCTCTGGAATGGACTGACACATCTGGGGGACTCTTGGAATTGTGGCACGACCCTGGAGTTCCTCTCGCCTTTCCTGTGGAGAGCGCCTCCTCTTGAGATGCGACGGGAACGCCGGGAATTCTTTCCCTACGAAACAGGGAAAGGATCCCTCATCTCGAGCTAGGAGGCGGAAACGGGTCTCCACTGGTTGTGTGCGGGACACCACGTGCTTCCTCTCGAGTGCAGACGGGTATGTCGGGGAACTTCTTGAGTTGCAGCAAGGGTGTGAAGGACCCTTTGGAAGTTCCAGTGGTTAGATGTGATTGGCCTCGAGAAGCCTCAGCGGAAATGGGCCTCATCTCGCCTGGAGGGCAAAACCTCCTGGATTTTCTCGAGTTGCGGCAGGTGCTCTGGACTTACGACGGGGACCTCAGGGACCCGCTCTGGTGGCCTCAGGAAAGGCCAGTCCCCATGCGAGTTCCTCGGGGGCCTCTCGGGATTCCTCTCCCGTCGATGCCGGGGCCTAAGACCTTGTGTGGAGTCGGGGCCGGAACCTGAGGATTCCTCTCCAGTGCTGACATGGATCTTGGGGTACTTCTGGAGTCTCCCCAGGGGAGTCAGTCCTCGTCTCGAATGCGGGCATGCACTTGCGCTTTCCTCCAGAGCGGTAGCAGCAGTGTCACGCAGTCCGCCGCGTGGATCAAAGGATCTATGGTTTTCCCTCGAGTCTTTCCCACGAGGCTTTCCCACGAGGCTTTCCCACAGGGCGGTCCCACGTGCACACGTGGTGGGAGACGATCCTCGGCTTGAACGTCAAGGCAGTGCAGGGAAAACAGGTTTCTCTGGAATGGACTAACACATCTGGGGGACTCTTGGAATGGTGGCACGACCCTGGAGTTCCTCTCGCCTTTCCTGTGGAGAGCGCCTCCTCTTGAGATGCGACGGGAACGCCGGGAATTCTTTCCCTACGAAACAGGGAAAGGATCCCTCATCTCGAGCTAGGAGGCGGAAACGGGGCTCCCCTGGATGTGTGTGGGACCCACGTGCTTCCTCTCGAGTGGAGACGGGTATGTCGGGGAACTTCTTGAGTTGCAGCAAGGGTGTGAAGGACCCTTTGGAAGTTCCAGTGGTTAGACGTGATTAGCCTCGAGAAGCCTCAGCGGAAATGGGCCTCATCTCGCCTGGAGGGCAAAACCTCCTGGATTTTCTCGAGTTGCGGCAGGTGCTCTCGACTTACGACGGGGACCTCAGGGACCCGCTCTGGTGGCCTCAGGAAAGGCCAGTCCCCATGCGAGTTCCTCGGGGGCCTCTCGGGATTCCTCTCCCGTCGATGCCGGGGCCTAAGACCTTGTGTGGAGTCGGGGCCGGAACCTGAGGATTCCTCTCCAGTGCTGACATGGATCTTGGGGTACTTCTGGAGTCTTCCCAGGGGAGTCAGTCCTCGTCTCGAATGCGGGCATGCACTTGCGCTTTCCTCCAGAGCGGTAGCAGCAGTGTCACGCAGTCCGCCGCGTGGATCAAAGGATCTATGGTTTTCCCTCGAGTCTTTCCCACGAGGCTTTCCCACTAGGCTTTCCCACAGGGCTGTCCCACGTGCACACGTGGTGGGAGTCGATCCTCGGCTTGAACGTCAAGGCAGTGCAGGGAAAACAGGTTCCTCTGGAATGGACTGACACATCTGGGGGACTCTTGGAATGGTGGCACGACCCTGGAGTTCCTCTCGCCTTTCCTGTGGAGAGCGCCTCCTCTTGAGATGCGACGGGAACGCCGGGAATTCTTTCCCTACGAAACAGGGAAAGGATCCCTCATCTCGAGCTAGGAGGCGGAAACGGGGCTCCCCTGGATGTGTGCGGGACCCACGTGCTTCCTCTCGAGTGGAGACGGGTATGTCAGGGAACTTCTTGAGTTGCAGCAAGGGTGTGAAGGACCCTTTGGAAGTTCCAGTGGTTAGACGTGATTAGCCTCGAGAAGCCTCAGCGGAAATGGGCCTCATCTGGCCTGGAGGGCAAAACCTCCTGGATTTTCTCGAGTTGCGGCAGGTGCTCTCGACTTACGACGGGGACCTCAGGGACCCGCTCTGGTGGCCTCAGGAAAGGCCAGTCCCCATGCGAGTTCCTCGGGGGCGTCTCGGGATTCCTCTCCCGTCGATGCCGGGGCCTAAGACCTTGTGTGGAGTCGGGGCCGGAACATGAGGATTCCTCTCCAGTGCTGACATGGATCTTGGAGTACTTCTGGAGTCTCCCCAGGGGAGTCAGTCCTCGTCTCGAATTTGGGCATGCACTTGCGCTTTCCTCCAGAGCGGTAGCAGCAGTGTCACGCAGTCCGCCGCGTGGATAAAAGGATCTATGGTTTTCCCTCGAGTCTTTGCCACGAGGCTTTCCCACGAGGCTTTCCCACAGGGATGTCCCACGTGCACACGTGGTGGGAGTCGATCCTCGGCTTGAACGTCAAGGCAGTGCAGGGAAAACAGGTTCCTCTGGAATGGACTGACACATCTGGGGGACTCTTGGAATGGTGGCACGACCCTGGAGTTCCTCTCGCCTCTCCTGTGGACAGCGCCTCCTCTTGAGATGCGACGGGAACGCCGGGAATTCTTTCCCTACGAAACAGGGAAAGGATCCCTCATCTCGAGCTAGGAGGCGGAAACGGGGCTCCCCTGGATGTGTGCGGGACGCCACATGCTTCCTCTCGAGTGGAGACGGGTATGTCGTGGAACTTCTTGAGTTGCAGCAATGGTGTGAAGGACCCTTTGGAAGTTCCAGTGGTTAGATGTGATTGGCCTTGAGAAGCCTCAGCGGGAATGGGCCTCATCTCGCCTGGAGGGCAAAACCTCCTGGATTTTCTCGAATTGCGGCAGGTGCTCTCGACTTACGACGGGGACCTCAGGGACCCGCTCTGGTGGCCTCAGGAAAGGCCAGTCCCCATGCGAGTTCCTCGGGGGCGTCTCAGGATTCCTCTCCCGTCGATGCCGGGGCCTAAGACGTTGTGTGGAGTCGGGGCCGGAACCTGAGGATTCCTCTCCAGTGCTGACATGGATCTTGGGGTACTTCTGGAGTCTCCCCAGGGGAGTCAGTCCTCGTCTCGAATGCGGGCATGCACTTGCGCTTTCCTCCACAGCGTAGCAGCAGTGTCACGCAGTCCGCCACATGGATCAAAGGATCTATGGTTTTCCCTCGAGTCTTTCCCACGAGGCTTTCCCACGAGGCTTTCCCACAGGGCTGTCCCACGTGCACACGTGGTGGGAGTCGATCCTCGGCTTGAACGTCAAGGCAGTGCAGGGAAAACAGGTTCCTCTGCAATGGACTGACACATCTGGGGGACTCTTGGAATGGTGGCATGACCCTGGAGTTCCTCTCGCCTTTCCTGTGGAGAGCGCCTCCTCTTGAGATGCGACGGGAACGCCGGGAATTCTTTCCGTACGAAACAGGGAAAGGATCCCTCATCTCGAGCTAGGAGGCGGAAACGGGGCTCCCCTGGATGTTTGCGGGACCCCACGTGCTTCCTCTCGAGTGGAGACGGGTATGTCGGGGAACTTCTTGAGTTGCAGCAAGGGTGTGAAGGACCCTTTGGAAGTTCCAGTGGTTAGACGTGATTGGCCTCGAGAAGCCTCAGCGGAAATGGGCCTCATCTCGCCTGGAGGGCAAAACCTCCTGGATTTTCTCGAGTTGCGGCAGGTGCTCTCGACTTACGACGGGGACCTCAGGGACCCGCTCTGGTGGCCTCAGGAAAGGCCAGTCCCCATGCGAGTTGCTCGGGGGCGTTTCGGGATTCCTCTCCCGTCGATGCCGGGGCCTAAGACCTTGTGTGGAGTCGGGGCCGGAACCTGAGGATTCCTCTCCAGTGCTGACATGGATCTTGGGGTACTTCTGGAGTCTCCCCAGGGGAGTCAGTCCTCGTCTCGAATGCGGGCATGCATTGCGCTTTCCTCCAGAGCGGTAGCAGCAGTGTCACGCAGTCCGCCGCGTGGATCAAAGGATCTATGGTTTTCCCTCGAGTCTTTCCCACGAGGCTTTCCCACGAGGCTTTCCCACAGGGCTGTCCCACGTGCACACGTGGTGGGAGTCGATCCTCGGCTTGAACGTCAAGGCAGTGCAGGGAAAACAGGTTCCTCTGGAATGGACTGACACATCTGGGGGACTCTTGGAATGGTGTCACGACCCTGGAGTTCCTCTCGCCTTTCCTGTGGAGAGCGCTTCCTCTTGAGATGCGACGGGAACGCCGGGAATTCTTTCCCTACGAAACAGGGAAAGGATCCCTCATCTCGAGCTAGGAGGCGGAAACGGGGCTCCCCTGGATGTGTGCGTGACCCATGTGCTTCCTCTCGAGTGGAGACGGGTATGTCGGGGAACTTCTTGAGTTGCAGCAAGGGTGTGAAGGACCCTTTGGAAGTTCCAGTGGTTACATGTGATTGGCCTCGAGAAGCCTCAGCGGAAATGGGCCTCATCTCGCCTGGAGGGCAAAACCTCCTGGATTTTCTCGAGTTGCGGCAGGTGCTCTCGACTTACGACGGGGACCTCAGGGAACCGCTCTGGTGGCCTCAGGAAAGTCCAGTCCCCTTGCGAGTTCCTCGGGGGCGTCTCGGGATTCCTCTCCCGTCGATGCCGGAGCCTATGACCTTGTGTGGAGTCGGGGCCGGAACCTGAGGATTCCCCTCCAGTGCTGACATGGATCTTGGGGTACTTCTGGAGTCTCCCCAGGGGAGTCAGTCCTCGTCTCGAATGCGGGCATGCATTGCGCTTTCCTCCAGAGCGGTAGCAGCAGTGTCACGCAGTCTGCCGCGTGGATCAAAGGATCTATGGTTTTCCCTCGAGTCTTTCCCACGAGGCTTTCCCACGAGGCTTTCCCACAGGGCTGTCCCACGTGCACACGTGTTGGGAGTCGATCCTCGGCTTGAACGTCAAGGCAGTGCAGGGAAAACAGGTTCCTCTGGAATGGACTGACACATCTGGGGGACTCTTGGAATTGTGGCACGACCCTGGAGTTCCTCTCGCCTTTCCTGTGGAGAGCGCCTCCTCTTGAGATGCGACGGGAACGCCGGGAATTCTTTCCCTACGAAACAGGGAAAGGATCCCTCATCTCGAGCTAGGAGGCGGAAACGGGTCTCCCCTGGTTGTGTGCGGGACACCACGTGCTTCCTCTCGAGTGCAGACGGGTATGTCGGGGAACTTCTTGAGTTGCAGCAAGGGTGTGAAGGACCCTTTGGAAGTTCCAGTGGTTAGATGTGATTGGCCTCGAGAAGCCTCAGCGGAAATGGGCCTCATCTCGCCTGGAGGGCAAAACCTCCTGGATTTTCTCGAGTTGCGGCAGGTGCTCTGGACTTACGACGGGGACCTCAGGGACCCGCTCTGGTGGCCTCAGGAAAGGCCAGTCCCCATGCGAGTTCCTCGGGGGCCTCTCGGGATTCCTCTCCCGTCGATGCCGGGGCCTAAGACCTTGTGTGGAGTCGGGGCCGGAACCTGAGGATTCCTCTCCAGTGCTGACATGGATCTTGGGGTACTTCTGGAGTCTCCCCAGGGGAGTCAGTCCTCGTCTCGAATGCGGGCATGCACTTGCGCTTTCCTCCAGAGCGGTAGCAGCAGTGTCACGCAGTCCGCCGCGTGGATCAAAGGATCTATGGTTTTCCCTCGAGTCTTTCCCACGAGGCTTTCCCACGAGGCTTTCCCACAGGGCGGTCCCACGTGCACACGTGGTGGGAGACGATCCTCGGCTTGAACGTCAAGGCAGTGCAGGGAAAACAGGTTTCTCTGGAATGGACTAACACATCTGGGGGACTCTTGGAATGGTGGCACGACCCTGGAGTTCCTCTCGCCTTTCCTGTGGAGAGCGCCTCCTCTTGAGATGCGACGGGAACGCCGGGAATTCTTTCCCTACGAAACAGGGAAAGGATCCCTCATCTCGAGCTAGGAGGCGGAAACGGGGCTCCCCTGGATGTGTGCGGGACCCACGTGCTTCCTCTCGAGTGGAGACGGGTATGTCGGGGAACTTCTTGAGTTGCAGCAAGGGTGTGAAGGACCCTTTGGAAGTTCCAGTGGTTAGACGTGATTAGCCTCGAGAAGCCTCAGCGGAAATGGGCCTCATCTCGCCTGGAGGGCAAAACCTCCTGGATTTTCTCGAGTTGCGGCAGGTGCTCTCGACTTACGACGGGGACCTCAGGGACCCGCTCTGGTGGCCTCAGGAAAGGCCAGTCCCCATGCGAGTTCCTCGGGGGCCTCTCGGGATTCCTCTCCCGTCGATGCCGGGGCCTAAGACCTTGTGTGGAGTCGGGGCCGGAACCTGAGGATTCCTCTCCAGTGCTGACATGGATCTTGGGGTACTTCTGGAGTCTTCCCAGGGGAGTCAGTCCTCGTCTCGAATGCGGGCATGCACTTGCGCTTTCCTCCAGAGCGGTAGCAGCAGTGTCACGCAGTCCGCCGCGTGGATCAAAGGATCTATGGTTTTCCCTCGAGTCTTTCCCACGAGGCTTTCCCACGAGGCTTTCCCACAGGGCTGTCCCACGTGCACACGTGGTGGGAGTCGATCCTCGGCTTGAACGTCAAGGCAGTGCAGGGAAAACAGGTTCCTCTGGAATGGACTGACACATCTGGGGGACTCTTGGAATGGTGGCACGACCCTGGAGTTCCTCTCGCCTTTCCTGTGGAGAGCGCCTCCTCTTGAGATGTGACGGGAACGCCGGGAATTCTTTCCCTACGAAACAGGGAAAGGATCCCTCATTTCGAGCTAGGAGGCGGAAACGGGGCTCCCCTGGATGTGTGCGGGACCCACGTACTTCCTCTCGAGTGGAGACGGGTATGTCAGGGAACTTCTTGAGTTGCAGCAAGGGTGTGAAGGACCCTTTGGAAGTTCCAGTGGTTAGACGTGATTAGCCTCGAGAAGCCTCAGCGGAAATGGGCCTCATCTGGCCTGGAGGGCAAAACCTCCTGGATTTTCTCGAGTTGCGGCAGGTGCTCTCGACTTACGACGGGGACCTCAGGGACCCGCTCTGGTGGCCTCAGGAAAGGCCAGTCCCCATGCGAGTTCCTCGGGGGCGTCTCGGGATTCCTCTCCCGTCGATGCCGGGGCCTAAGACCTTGTGTGGAGTCGGGGCCGGAACATGAGGATTCCTCTCCAGTGCTGACATGGATCTTGGGGTACTTCTGGAGTCTCCCCAGGGGAGTCAGTCCTCGTCTCGAATGTGGGCATGCACTTGCGCTTTCCTCCAGAGCGGTAGCAGCAGTGTCACGCAGTCCGCCGCGTGGATAAAAGGATCTATGGTTTTCCCTCGAGTCTTTGCCACGAGGCTTTCCCACGAGGCTTTCCCACAGGGATGTCCCACGTGCACACGTGGTGGGAGTCGATCCTCGGCTTGAACGTCAAGGCAGTGCAGGGAAAACAGGTTCCTCTGGAATGGACTGACACATCTGGGGGACTCTTGGAATGGTGTCACGACCCTGGAGTTCCTCTCGCCTCTCCTGTGGACAGCGCCTCCTCTTGAGATGCGACGGGAACGCCGGGAATTCTTTCCCTATGAAACAGGGAAAGGATCCCTCATCTCGAGCTAGGAGGCGGAAACGGGGCTCCCCTGGATGTGTGCGGGACGCCACATGCTTCCTCTCGAGTGGAGACGGGTATGTCTTGGAACTTCTTGAGTTGCAGCAATGGTGTGAAGGACCCTTTGGAAGTTCCAGTGGTTAGATGTGATTGGCCTTGAGAAGCCTCAGCGGGAATGGGCCTCATCTCGCCTGGAGGGCAAAACCTCCTGGATTTTCTCGAATTGCGGCAGGTGCTCTCGACTTACGACGGGGACCTCAGGGACCCGCTCTGGTGGCCTCAGGAAAGGCCAGTCCCCATGCGAGTTCCTCGGGGGCCTCTCGGGATTCCTCTCCCGTCGATGCCGGGGCCTAAGACCTTGTGTGAGGTCGGGGCCGGAACCTGAGGATTCCTCTCCAGTGCTGACATGGATCTTGGGGTACTTCTGGAGTCTCCCCAGGGGAGTCAGTCCTCGTCTCGAATGCGGGCATGCACTTGCGCTTTCCTCCACAGCGTAGCAGCAGTGTCACGCAGTCCGCCGCATGGATCAAAGGATCTATGGTTTTCCCTCGAGTCTTTCCCACGAGGCTTTCCCACGAGGCTTTCCCACAGGGCTGTCCCACGTGCACACGTGGTGGGAGTCGATCCTCGGCTTGAACGTCAAGGCAGTGCAGGGAAAACAGGTTCCTCTGCAATGGACTGACACATCTGGGGGCTCTTGGAATGGTGTCACGACCCTGGAGTTCCTCTCGCCTTTCCTGTGGAAAGCGCCTCCTCTTGAGATGCGACGGGAACGCCGGGAATTCTTTCCCTACGAAACAGGGAAAGGATCCCTCATCTCGAGCTAGGAGGCGGAAACGGGGCTCCCCTGGATGTTTGCGGGACCCCACGTGCTTCCTCTCGAGTGGAGACGGGTATGTCGGGGAACTTCTTGAGTTGCAGCAATGGTGTGAAGGACCCTTTGGAAGTTCCAGTGGTTAGACGTGATTGGCCTCGAGAAGCCTCAGCGGAAATGGGCCTCATCTCGCCTGGAGGGCAAAACCTCCTGGATTTTCTCGAGTTGCGGCAGGTGCTCTCGACTTACGACGGGGACCTCAGGGACCCGCTCTGGTGGCCTCAGGAAAGGCCAGTCCCCATGCGAGTTGCTCGGGGGCGTTTCGGGATTCCTCTCCCGTCGATGCCGGGGCCTAAGACCTTGTGTGGAGTCGGGGCCGGAACCTGAGGATTCCTCTCCAGTGCTGACATGGATCTTGGGGTACTTCTGGGTCTCCCCAGGGGAGTCAGTCCTCGTCTCGAATGCGGGCATGCACTTGCGCTTTCCTCCAGAGCGGTAGCAGCAGTGTCACGCAGTCCGCCGCGTGGATCAAAGGATCTATGGTTTTCCCTCGAGTCTTTCCCACGAGGCTTTCCCACGAGGCTTTCCCACAGGGCTGTCCCACGTGCACACGTGGTGGGAGTCGATCCTCGGCTTGAACGTCAAGGCAGTGCAGGGAAAACAGGTTCCTCTGGAATGGACTGACACATCTGGGGGACTCTTGGAATGGTGGCACGACCCTGGAGTTCCTCTCGCCTTTCCTGTGGAGAGCGCCTCCTCTTGAGATGCGACGGGAACGCCGGGAATTCTTTCCCTACGAAACAGGGAAAGGATCCCTCATCTCGAGCTAGGAGGCGGAAACGGGGCTCCCCTGGATGTGTGCGGGACCCACGTGCTTCCTCTCGAGTGGAGACGGGTATGTCGGGGAACTTCTTGAGTTGCAGCAAGGGTGTGAAGGACCCTTTGGAAGTTCCAGTGGTTAGAAGTGATTAGCCTCGAGAAGCCTCAGCGGAAATGGGCCTCATCTCGCCTGGAGGGCAAAACCTCCTGGATTTTCTCGAGTTGCGGCAGGTGCTCTCGACTTACGACGGGGACCTCAGGGACCCGCTCTGGTGGCCTCAGGAAAGGCCAGTCCCCATGCGAGTTCCTCGGGGGCGTCTCGGGATTCCTCTCCCGTCGATGCCGGGGCCTAAGACCTTGTGTGGAGTCGGGGCGGGAACCTGAGGATTCCTCCCCAGTGCTGACATGGATCTTGGGGTACTTCTGGAGTCTCCCCAGGGGAGTCAGTCCTCGTCTCGAATGCGGGCATGCACTTGCGCTTTCCTCCAGAGCGGTAGCAGCAGTGTCACGCAGTCCGCCGCGTGCATCAAAGGATCTATGGTTTTCCCTCGAGTCTTTCCCACGAGGCTTTCCCACGAGGCTTTCGCACAGGGCTGTCCCACGTGCACACGTGGTGGGAGTCGATCATCGGCTTGAACGTTAAGGCAGTGCAGGGAAAACAGGTTCCTCTGGAATGGACTGACAATCTGGGGGACTCTTGGAATGGTGGCATGACCCTGGAGTTCCTCTCGCCTTTCCTGTGGAGAGCGCCTCCTCTTGAGATGCGACGGGAACGCCGGGAATTCTTTCCCTACGAAACAGGGAAAGGATCCCTCATCTCGAGCTAGGAGGCGGAAACGGTGCTCCCCTGGATGTGTGCGGGACACCACGTGCTTCCTCTCGAGTGCAGACGGGTATGTCGGGGAACTTCTTGAGTTGCAGCAAGGGTGTGAAGGACCCTTTGGAAAGTCCAGTGGTTAGATGTGATTGGCCTCGAGAAGCCTCAGCGGAAATGGGCCTCATCTCTCCTGGAGGGCATAACCTCCTGGATTTTCTCGAGTTGCGGCAGGTGCTCTCGACTTACGACGGGGACCTCAGGGACCCGCTCTGGTGGCCTCAGGAAAGGCCAGTCCCCATGCGATTTCCTCGGGGGCCTCTCGGGATTCCTCTCCCGTCGATGCCGTGGCCTAAG
This sequence comes from Ovis canadensis, assembly GCF_042477335.2. Classification (NCBI taxonomy): domain Eukaryota; kingdom Metazoa; phylum Chordata; class Mammalia; order Artiodactyla; family Bovidae; genus Ovis; species Ovis canadensis. The sequence goes on from NC_091262.1 coordinate 11,854,015, forward strand.
ACCTTGTGTTGAGTCGGGGCCGGAACATGAGGATTCCTCTCCAGTGCTGACATGGATCTTGGGGTACTTCTGGAGTCTCCCCAGGGGAGTCAGTCCTCGTCTCGAATGCGGGCATGCACTTGCGCTTTCCTCCAGAGCGGTAGCAGCAGTGTCACTCAGTCCGCCGCATGGATCAAAGGATCTGTGGTTTTCCCTCGAGTCTTTCCCACGAGGCTTTCCCACGAGGCTTTCCCACAGGGCTTTCCCACGTGCACACGTGGTGGGAGTCGATCCTCGGCTTGAACTTCAAGGCAGTGCAGGGAAAACAGGTTCCTCTGGAATGGACTGACACATCTGGGGGACTCTTGGAATGGTGGCACGACCCTGGAGTTCCTCTCGCCTTTCCTGTGGAGAGCGCCTCCGCTTGAGATGCGACGGGAACGCCGGGAATTCTTTCCCTACGAAACAGGGAAAGGATCCCTCATCTCGAGCTAGGAGGCGGAAACGGGGCTCCCCTGGATGTGGGCGGGACCCCACGTGCTTCCTCTCGAGTGGAGACGGGTATGTCGGGGAACTTCTTGAGTTGCAGCAATGGTGTGAAGGACCCTTTGGAAGTTCCAGTGGTTAGATGTGATTGGCCTCGAGAAGCCTCAGAGGAAATGGGCCTCATCTCGCCTGGAGGGCAAAACCTCCTGGATTTTCTCGAGTTGCGGCAGGTGCTCTCGACTTACGACGGGGACCTCAGGGACCCGCTCTGGTGGCCTCTGGAAAGGCCAGTCCCCATGCGAGTTCCTCGGGGGCCTCTCGGGGTTCCTCTCCCGTCGATGCCGGGGCCTAAGACCTTGTGTGGGGTCGGGGCCGGAACCTGAGAATTCCTCTCCAGTGCTGACATGGATCTTGGGGTACTTCTGGAGTCTCCCCAGGGGAGTCAGTCCTCGTCTCGAATGCGGGCATGCACTTGCGCTTTCCTCCAGAGCGGTAGCAGTAGTGTCACGCAGTCCGCCGCGTGGATCAAAGGATCTATGGTTTTCCCTCGAGTCTTTCCCACAAGGCTTTCCCACGAGGCTTTCCCACAGGGCTGTCCCACGTGCACACGTGATGGGAGTAGATCCTCGGCTTGAACGTCAAGGCAGTGCAGGGAAAACAGGTTCCTCTGGAATGGACTGACACATCTGGGGGACTCTTGGAATGGTGGCACGACCCTGGAGTTCCTCTCGCCTTTCCTGTGGAGAGCGCCTCCTCTTGAGATGCGACGGGAACGCCGGGAATTCTTTCCCTACGAAACAGGGAAAGGATCCCTCATCTCGAGCTAGGAGGCGGAAACGGCGCTTCCCTGGATGTGGGTGGGACATCACGTGCTTCCTCTCGATGGAGACGGGTATGTCGGGGAACTTCTTGAGTTGCAGCAATGGTGTGAAGGACCCTTTGGAAGTTCCAGTGGTTAGATGTGATTGGCCTCGAGAAGCCTCAGCGGTAATGGGCCTCATCTCGCCTGGAGGGCAAAACCTCCTGGATTTTCTCGAGTTGCGGCAGGTGCTCTCGACTTACGACGGGGACCTCAGGGACCCGCTCTGGTGGCCTCAGGAAAGGCCAGTCCCCATGCGAGTTCCTCGGGGGCCTCTCGGGATTCCTCTCCCGTCGATGCCGGGGCCTAAGCCCTTGTGTGGAGTCGGGGCCGGAACCTGAGGATTCCTCTCCAGTGCTGACATGGATCTTGGGGTACTTCTGGAGTCTCCCCAGGGGAGTCAGTTCCCGTCTCGAATGCGGGCATGCACTTGCGCTTTCCTCCAGAGCGGTAGCAGCAGTGTCACGCAGTCCGCCGCGTGGATCAAAGTATCTATGGTTTTCCCTCGAGTCTTTCCCACGAGGCTTTCCCACGAGGCTTTCCCACAGGGCTGTCCCACGTGCACACGTGGTGGGAGTCGATCCTCGGCTTGAACGTCAAGGCAGTGCAGGGAAAACAGGTTCCTCTGGAATGGACTGACACATCTGGGGGACTCTTGGAATGGTGTCACGACCCTGGAGTTCCTCTCGCCTTTCCTGTGGAGAGCGCCTCCTCTTGAGATGCGACGGGAACGCCGGGAATTCTTTCCCTACGAAACAGGGAAAGGATCCCTCATCTCGAGCTAAGAGGCGGAAACGGGGCTCCCCTGGATGTGTGCGGGACCCACGTGCTTCCTCTCGAGTGGAGACGGGTATGTCGGGGAACTTCTTGAGTTGCAGCAAGGGTGTGAAGGACCCTTTGGAAGTTCCAGTGGTTAGACGTGATTGGCCTCGAGAAGCCTCAGCGGAAATGGGCCTCATCTCGCCTGGAGGGCAAAACCTCCTGGATTTTCTCGAGTTGCGGCAGGTGCTCTCGACTTACGACGGGGACCTCAGGGACCCGCTCTGGTGGCCTCAGGAAAGGCCAGTCCCCATGCGAGTTCCTTGGGGGCCTCTGGGGATTCCTCTCCCGTCGATGCCGGGGCCTAAGACCTTGTGTGGAGTCGGGGCCGGAACCTGAGGATTCCTCTCCAGTGCTGACATGGATCTTGGGGTACTTCTGGAGTCTCCCCAGGGGAGTCAGTCCTCGTCTCGAATGCGGGCATGCACTTGCGCTTTCCTCAAGAGCGGTAGCAGCAGTGTCACGCAGTCCGCCGCGTGGATCTAAGGATCTATGGTTTTCCCTCGAGTCTTTCCCACGAGGCTTTCCCACGAGGCGTTCCCACAGGGCTGTCCCACGTGCACACGTGGTGGGAGTCGATCCTCGGCTTGAACGTCAAGGCAGTGCAGGGAAAACAGGTTCCTCTGGAATGGACTGACACATCTGGGGGACTCTTGGAATGGTGTCACGACCCTGGAGTTCCTCTCGCCTTTCCTGTGGAGAGCGCCTCCTCTTGAGATGCGACGGGAACGCCGGGAATTCTTTCCCTACGAAACAGGGAAAGGATCCCTCATCTCGAGCTAGGAGGCGGAAACAGGGCTCCCCTGGATGTGTGCGGGACCCCACGTGCTTCCTCTCGAGTGGAGACGGGTATGTCGGGGAACTTCTTGAGTTGCAGCAATGGTGTGAAGGACCCTTTGGAAGTTCCAGTGGTTAGATGTGATTGGCCTCGAGAAGCCTCAGCGGAAATGGGCCTCATCGCGCCTGGAGGGCAAAACCTCCTGGATTTTCTCGAGTTGCGGCAGGTGCTCTCGACTTCCGACGGGGACCTCAGGGACCCGCTCTGGTGGCCTCAGAAAGGCCAGTCCCCATGCGAGTTCCTCGGGGCCTCTCGGGATTCCTCTCCCGTCGATGCCGGGGCCTAAGACCTTGTGTGGAGTCGGGGTCGGAACCTGAGGATTCCTCTTCAGTGCTCACATGGATCTTGGGGTACTTCTGGAGTCTCCCCAGGGGAGTCAGTCCTCGTCTCGAATGCGGGCATGCACTTGCGCTTTCCTCCAGAGCGGTAGCAGCAGTGTCACGCAGTCCGCCACATGCATCAAAGGATCTATGGTTTTCCCTCGAGTCTTTCCCACGAGGCTTTCCCACGAGGCTTTCCCACAGGGCTGTCCCACGTGTACACGTGGTGGGAGTCGATCCTCGGCTTGAACGTCAAGGCAGTGCAGGGAAAACAGGTTCCTCTGGAATGGACTGACACATCTGGGGGACTCTTGGAATGGTGGCATGTCCCTGGAGTTCCTCTCGCCTTTCCTGTGGAGAGCGCCTCCTCTTGAGATGCGACGGGAACGCCGGGAATTCTTTACCTACGAAACAGGGAAAGGATCCCTCATCTCGTGCTAGGAGGCGGAAACGGGGCTACCCTGGATGTGTGCGGGACCCCACGTGCTTCCTCTCGAGTGGAGACGGGTATGTCGGGGAACTTCTTGAGTTGCAGCAATGGTGTGAAGGACCCTTTGGAAGTTCCAGTGGTTAGATGTGATTGGCCTCGAGAAGCCTCAGCGGAAATGGGCCTCATCTCGCCTGGAGGGCAAAACCTCCTGGATTTTCTCGAGTTGCGGGAGGTGCTCTCGACTTACGTCGGGGACCTCAGGGAACCGCTCTGGTGGCCTCAAGAAAAACCAGTCCCCATGCGAGTTCCTCGGGGGTGTCTCGGGATTCCTCTCCCGTCGATGCCGGGGCCTAAGACCTTGTGTGGAGTCGGGGCCGGAACCTGAGGATTCCTCTCCAGTGCTGACATGGATCTTGGGCTACTTCTTGAGTCTCCCCAGGGGAGTCAGTCCTGTCTCGAATGCGGGCATGCACTTGCGCTTTCCTCCAGAGCGGTAGCAGCAGTGTCACGCAGTCCGCCGCGTGGATCAAAGGATCTATGGTTTTCCCTCGAGTCTTTCCCACGAGGCTTTCCCATGAGGCTTTCCCACAGGGCTGTCCCACGTGCACACGTGGTGGGAGTCGATCCTCGGCTTGAACGTCAAGGCAGTGCAGGGAAAACAGGTTCCTCTGGAATGGACTGACACATCTGGGGGACTCTTGGAATGGTGGCACGACCCTGGTGTTCCTCTCGCCTTTCCTGTGGACAGCGCCTCCTCTTGAGATGCGACGGGAACGCCGGGAATTCTTTCCCTACGAAACAGGGAAAGGATCCCTCATCTCGAGCTAGGAGGCGGAAACGGGGCTCCCCTGGATGTGTGCAGGACCCACGTGCTTCCTCTCGAGTGGAGACGGGTATGTCGGGGAACTTCTTGAGTTGCAGCAAGGGTGTGAAGGACCCTTTGGAAGTTCCAGTGGTTAGACGTGATTAGCCTCGAGAAGCCTCAGCGGAAATGGGCCTCATCTCGCCTGGAGGGCAAAACCTCCTGGATTTTCTCGAGTTGCGGCAGGTGCTCTCGACTTACGACGGGGACCTCAGGGACCCGCTCTGGTGGCCTCAGGAAAGGCCAGTCCCCATGCGAGTTCCTTGGGGGCCTCTCGGGATTACTCTCCCGTCGATGCCGGGCCTAAGACCTTGTGTGGAGTCGGGGTCGGAACCTGAGGATTCCTCTTCAGTGCTCACATGGATCTTGGGGTACTTCTGGAGTCTCCCCAGGGGAGTCAGTCCTCGTCTCGAATGCGGGCATGCACTTGCGCTTTCCTCCAGAGCGGTAGCAGCAGTGTCACGCAGTCCGCCACGTGCATCAAAGGATCTATGGTTTTCCCTCGAGTCTTTCCCACGAGGCTTTCCCACGAGGCTTTCCCACAGGGCTGTCCCACGTGTACACGTGGTGGGAGTCGATCCTCGGCTTGAACGTCAAGGCAGTGCAGGGAAAACAGGTTCCTCTGGAATGGACTGACACATCTGGGGGACTCTTGGAATGGTGGCATGTCCCTGGAGTTCCTCTCGCCTTTCCTGTGGAGAGCGCCTCCTCTTGAGATGCGACGGGAACGCCGGGAATTCTTTACCTACGAAACAGGGAAAGGATCCCTCATCTCGTGCTAGGAGGCGGAAACGGGGCTACCCTGGATGTGTGCGGGACACCACGTGCTTCCTCTCGAGTGCAGACGGGTATGTCGGGGAACTTCTTGAGTTGCAGCAAGGGTGTGAAGGACCCTTTGGAAGTTCCAGTGGTTAGATGTGATTGGCCTCGAGAAGCCTCAGCGGAAATGGGCCTCATCTCGCCTGGAGGGCAAAACCTCCTGGATTTTCTCGAATTGCTGCAGGTGCTCTCGACTTATGACGGGGACCTCAGGGACCCGCTCTGGTGGCCTCAGGAAAGGCCAGTCCCCATGCGAGTTCCTCGGGGGCCTCTCGGGATTCCTCTCCCGTCGATGCCGGGGCCTAAGACCTTGTGTGGAGTCGGGGCCGGAACCTGAGGATTCCTCTCCAGTGCTGACATGGATCTTGGGGTACTTCTGGAGTCTCCCCAGGGGAGTCAGTCCTCGTCTCGAATGCTGGCATGCACTAGCGCTTTCCTCCAGAGCGGTAGCAGCAGTGTCACGCAGTCCGCCGCGTGGATCAAAGGATCTATGGTTTTCCCTCGAGTCTTTCCCACGAGGCTTTCCCACGAGGCTTTCCCACAGGGCTGTCCCACGTGCACACGTGGTGGGAGTCGATCCTCGGCTTGAACGTCAAGGCAGTGCAGGGAAAACAGGTTCCTCTGGAATGGACTGACACATCTGGGGGACTCTTGGAATGGTGTCACGACCCTGGAGTTCCTCTCGCCTTACCTGTGGAGAGCGCCTCCTCTTGAGATGCAACGGGGACGCCGGGAATTCTTTCCCTACGAAACAGGGAAAGGATCCCTCATCTCTAGCTAGGGGGCGGAAACAGAGCTCCCCTGGATGTGTGCTGGACCCCACGTGCTTCCTCTCGAGTGGAGACGGGTATGTCGGGGAACTTCTTGAGTTGCAGCAATGGTGTGAAGGACCCTTTGGAAGTTCCAGTGGTTAGATGTGATTGGCCTCGAGAAGCCTCAGCGGAAATGGGCCTCATCTCGCCTGGAGGGCAAAACCTCCTGGATTTTCTCGAGTTGCGGCAGGTGCTCTCGACTTACGTCGGGGACCTCAGGGAACCGCTCTGGTGGCCTCAAGAAAAACCAGTCCCCATGCGAGTTCCTCGGGGGTGTCTCGGGATTCCTCTCCCGTCGATGCCGGGGCCTAAGACCTTGTGTGGAGTCGGGGCCAGAACCTGAGGATTCCTCTCCAGTGCTGACATGGATCTTGGGCTACTTCTTGAGTCTCCCCAGGGGAGTCAGTCCTGTCTCGAATGCGGGCATGCACTTGCGCTTTCCTCCAGAGCGGTAGCAGCAGTGTCACGCAGTCCGCCGCGTGGATCAAAGGATCTATGGTTTTCCCTCGAGTCTTTCCCACGAGGCTTTCCCACGAGGCTTTCCCACAGGGCTGTCCCACGTGCACACGTGGTGGGAGTCGATCCTCGGCTTGAACGTCAAGGCAGTGCAGGGAAAACAGGTTCCTCTGGAATGGACTGACACATCTGGGGGACTCTTGGAATGGTGGCACGACCCTGGAGTTCCTCTCGCCTTTCCTGTGGACAGCGCCTCCTCTTGAGATGCGACGGGAACGCCGGGAATTCTTTCCCTACGAAACAGGGAAAGGATCCCTCATCTCGAGCTAGGAGGCGGAAACGGGGCTCCCCTGGATGTGTGCAGGACCCACGTGCTTCCTCTCGAGTGGAGACGGGTATGTCGGGGAACTTCTTGAGTTGCAGCAAGGGTGTGAAGGACGCTTTGGAAGTTCCAGTGGTTAGACGTGATTAGCCTCGAGAAGCCACAGCGGAAATGGGCCTCATCTCGCCTGGAGGGCAAAACCTCCTGGATTTTCTCGAGTTGCGGCAGGTGCTCTCGACTTACGACGGGGACCTCAGGGACCCGCTCTGGTGGCCTCAGGAAAGGCCAGTCCCCATGCGAGTTCCTCGGGGGCCTCTCGGGATTCCTCTCCCATCGATGCCGGGGCCTAAGACCTTGTGTGGAGTCGGGGCCGGAACCTGAGGATTCCTCTCCAGTGCTGACATGGATCTTGGGGTACTTCTGGAGTCTCCCCAGGGGAGTCAGTCCTCGTCTCGAATGCGGGCATGCACTTGCGCTTTCCTCCAGAGCCGTAGCAGCAGTGTCACGCAGTCCGCCGCGTAGATCAAAGGATCTATGTTTTTCCCTCGAGACTTTCCCACGAGGCTTTCCCACGAGGCTTTCCCACAGGGCTGTCCCACGTGCACACGTGGTGGGAGTCGATCCTCGGCTTGAACGTCAAGGCAGTGCAGGGAAAACAGGTTCCTCTGGAATGGACTGACACATCTGGGGGACTCTTGGAATGGTCGCATGACCCTGGAGTTCCTCTCTCCTTTCCTGTGGAGAGCGCCTCCTCTTGAGATGCGACGGGAACGCCAGGAATTCTTTCCCTAGAAACAGGGAAAGGATCCCTCATCTCGAGCTAGGAGGCGGAAACGGGGCTACCCTGGATGTGTGCGGGACACCACGTGCTTCCTCTCGAGTGGAGACGGGTATGTCGGGGAACTTCTTGAGTTGCAGCAAGGGTGTGAAGGACCCTTTGGAAGTTCCAGTGGTTAGATGTGACTGGCCTCGAGAAGCCTCAGCGGAAATGGGCCTCATCTCGCCTGGAGGGCAAAACCTCCTGGATTTTCTCGAGTTGCGGCAGGTGCTCTCGACTTACGACGGGGACCTCAGGGACCCGCTCTGGTGGCCTCAGGAAAGGCCAGTCCCCATGCGAGTTCCTCGTGGGCCTCTCGGGATTCCTCTCCCGTCGATGCCGGGGCCTAAGACCTTGTGTGGAGTCGGGGCCGGAACCTGAGGATTCCTCTCCAGTGCTGACATGGATCTTGGGGTACTTCTGGAGTCTCCCCAGGGGAGTCAGTCCTCGTCTCGAATGCGGGCATGCACTTGCGCTTTCCTCCAGAGCGGTAGCAGCAGTGTCACGCAGTCCGCCGCGTGGATCAAAGGATCTATGTTTTTCCCCGAGTCTTTCCCACGAGGCTTTCCCACGAGGCTTTCCCACAGGGCTGTCCCACGTGCACACGTGGTGGGAGTCGATCCTCGGCTTGAACGTCAAGGCAGTGCAGGGAAAACAGGTTCCTCTGGAATGGACTGACACATCTGGGGGACTCTTGGAATGGTGGCACGACCCTGGAGTTCCTCTCGCCTTTCCTGTGGAGAGCGCCTCCTCTTGAGATGCGACGGGAACGCCGGGAATTCTTTCCCTACGAAACAGGGAAAGGATCCCTCATCTCGAGCTAGGAGGTGGAAACGGGGCTCCCCTGGATGTGTGCGGGACCCCACGTGCTTCCTCTCGAGTGGAGACGGGTATGTCTTGGAACTTCTTGAGTTGCAGCAATGGTGTGAAGGACCCTTTGGAAGTTCCAGTGGTTAGATGTGATTGGCCTCGAGAAGCCTCAGCAGAAATGGGCCTCATCTCGCCTGGAGGGCAAAACCTCCTGGATTTTCTCGAGTTGCGGCAGGTGCTCTCGACTTACGACGGGGACCTCAGGGAACCGCTCTGGTGGCCTCAGGAAAGGCCAGTCCCCATGCGAGTTCCTCGGGTCCTCTCGGGATTCCTCTCCCGTCGATGCCGGGGTCTAAGACCTTGTGTGGAGTCGGGGCCGGAACCTGAGGATTCCTCTCCAGTGCTGACATGGATCTTGGGGTACTTCTGGAGTCTCCCCATTGGAGTCAGTCCTCGACTCGAATGCGTGCATGCACTTGCACTTTCCTCCAGAGCGGTAGCAGCAGTGTCACGCAGTCCGCCGCGTGGATCAAAGGATCTATGGTTTTCCCTCGAGTCTTTCCCACGAGGCTTTCCCACGAGGCTTTCCCACAGGGCTGTCCCACGTGCACACGTGGTGGGAGTCGATTCTCGGCTTGAACGTCAAGGCAGTGCAGGGAAAACAGGTTCCTCTGGAATGGACTGACACATCTGGGGGACTCTTGGAATGGTGGCATGACCCTGGAGTTCCTCTCTCCTTTCCTGTGGAGAGCGCCTCCTCTTGAGATGCGACGGGAACGCCAGGAATTCTTTCCCTACGAAACAGGGAAAGGATCCCTCATCTCGAGCTAGGAGGCGGAAACGGGTCTCCCCTGGATGTGTGCGGGACACCACGTGTTTCCTCTCGAGTGCAGACGGGTATGTCGTGGAACTTCTTGAGTTGCAGCAAGGGTGTGAAGAACCCTTTGGAAGTTCCAGTGGTTAGATGTGATTAGCCTCGAGAAGCCACAGCGGAAATGGGCCTCATCTCGCCTGGAGGGCAAAACCTCCTGGATTTTCTCGAGTTGCGGCAGGTGCTCTCGACTTACGACGGGGACCTCAGGGACCCGCTCTGGTGGCCTCAGGAAAGGCCAGTCCCCATGCGAGTTCCTCGGGGGCCTCTCGGGATTCCTCTCCCATCGATGCCGGGGCCTAAGACCTTGTGTGGAGTCGGGGCCGGAACCTGAGGATTCCTCTCCAGTGCTGACATGGACCTTGGGGTACTTCTGGAGTCTCCCCAGGGGAGTCAGTTCTCGTCTCGAATGCGGGCATGCACTTGCGCTTTCCTCCAGAGCGGTAGCAGCAGTGTCACGCAGTCCGCCGCGTGGATCAAAGGATCTATGGTTTTCCCTCGAGTCTTTCCCACGAGGCTTTCCCACGAGGCTTTCCCACAGGGCTGTCCCACGTGCACACGTGGTGGGAGTCGATCCTCGGCTTGAACGTCAAGGCAGTGCAGGGAAAACAGGTTCCTCTGGAATGGACTGACACATCTGGGGGACTCTTGGAATGGTGGCACGACCCTGGAGTTCCTCTCGCCTTTCCTGTGGAGAGCGCCTCCTCTTGAGATGCGACGGGAACGCCGGGAATTCTTTCCCTACGAAACAGGGAAAGGATCCCTCATCTCGAGCTAGGAGGCGGAAACGGGGCCCCCCTGGATGTGTGCGGGACCCCACGTGCTTCCTCTCGAGTGCAGACGGGTATGTCGGGGAACTTCTTGAGTTGCAGCAAGGGTGTGAAGGACCCTTTGGAAGTTCCAGTGGTTAGACGTGATTAGCCTCGAGAAGCCTCAGCGGAAATGGGCCTCATCTCGCCTGGAGGGCAAAACCTCCTGGATTTTCTCGAGTTGCGGCAGGTGCTCTCGACTTACGACGGGGACCTCAGGGACCCGCTCTGGTGGCCTCAGGCAAGGCCAGTCCCCATGCGTGTTCCTCGGGGGCCTCTCGGGATTCCTCTCCCGTCGATGCCGGGGCCTAAGACCTTGTGTGGAGTCGGGGCCGGAACCTGAGGATTCCTCTCCAGTGCTGACATGGATCTTGGGGTACTTCTGGAGTCTCCCCAGGGGAGTCAGTCCTCGTCTCGAATGCGGGCATGCACTTGCGCTTTCCTCCAGAGCGGTAGCAGCAGTGCCACGCAGTCCGCCGCGTGGATCAAAGGATCTATGGTTTTCCCTCGAGTCTTTCCCACGAGGCTTTCCCACGAGGCTTTCCCACAGGGCTGTCCCACGTGCACACGTGGTGGGAGTCGATCCTCGGCTTGAACGTCAAGGCAGTGCAGGGAAAACAGGTTCCTCTGGAATGGACTGACACATCTGGGGGACTCTTGGAATGGTGTGACAACCCTGGAGTTCCTCTCGCCTTTCCTGTGGAGAGCGCCTCCTCTTGAGATGCGACGGGAACGCCAGGAATTCTTTCCCTACGAAACAGGGAAAGGATCCCTCATCTCGAGCTAGGAGGCGGAAACGGGGCTCCCCTGGATGTGTGCGGGACACCACGTGCTTCCTCTCGAGTGGAGACGGGTATGTCGGGGAACTTCTTGAGTTGCAGCAAGGGTGTGAAGGACCCTTTGGAAGTTTCAGTGGTTAGACGTGATTAGCCTCGAGAAGCCTCAGCGGAAATGGGCCTCATCTCGCCTGGAGGGCAAAATCTCCTGGATTTTCTCGAGTTGCGGCAGGTGCTCTCGACTTACGACGGGGACCTCAGGGACCCGCTCTGCTGGCCTCAGGAAAGGCCAGTCCCCATGCGAGTTCCTCGGGGGCCTCTCGGGATTCCTCTCCCGTCGATGCCGGGGCCTAAGACCTTGTGTGGAGTCGGGGCCGGAACCTGAGGATTCCTCTCCAGTGTTGACATGGATCTTGGGGTACTTCTGGAGTCTCCCCAGGGGAGTCAGTCCTCGTCTCGAATGCGGGCATGCACTTGCGCTTTCCTCCAGAGCGGTAGCAGCAGTGTCACGCAGTCCGCCGCGTAGATCAAAGGATCTATGGTTTTCCCTCGAGTCTTTCCCACGAGGCTTTCCCACGAGGCTTTCCCACAGGGCTGTCCCACGTGCACTCGTGGTGGGAGTCGATCCTCGGCTTGAACGTCAAGGCAATGCAGGGAAAACATGTTCCTCTGGAATGGACTGACACATCTGGGGGTCTCTTGGAATGGTGTCACGACCCTGGAGTTCCTCTCGCCTTTCCTGTGGAGAGCGCCTCCTCTTGAGATGCGACGGGAACGCCGGGAATTCTTTCCCTATGAAACAGGGAAAGGATCCCTCATCTCGAGCTAGGAGGCGGAAAAGGGGCTCCCCTGGATGTGTGCGGGACACCACGTGCTTCCTCTCGAGTGGAGACGGGTATGTCGGGGAACTTCTTGAGTTGCAGCAAGGGTGTGAAGGACCCTTTGGAAGTTTCAGTGGTTAGACGTGATTAGCCTCGAGAAGCCTCAGCGGAAATGGGCCTCATCTCGCCTGGAGGGTAAAATCTCCTGGATTTTCTCGAGTTGCGGCAGGTGCTCTCGACTTACGACGGGGACCTCAGGGACCCGCTCTGGTGGCCTCAGGAAAGGCCAGTCCCCATGCGAGTTCCTCGGGGGCCTCTCGGGATTCCTCTCCCATCGATGCCGGGGCCTAAGACCTTGTGTGGAGTCGGGGCCAGAACCTGAGGATTCCTCGCCAGTGCTGACATGGATCTTGGGGTACTTCTGGAGTCTCCCCAGGGGAGTCAGTCCTCGTCTCGAATGCGGGCATGCACTTGCGCTTTCCTCCAGAGCGGTAGCAGCAGTGTCACGCAGTCCGCCGCGTAGATCAAAGGATCTATGGTTTTCCCTCGAGACTTTCCCACGAGGCTTTCCCACAGGGCTGTCCCACGTGCACACGTGGTGGGAGTCGATCCTCGGCTTGAACGTCAAGGCAGTGCAGGGAAAACAGGTTCCTCTGGAATGGACTGACACATCTGGGGGACTCTTGGAATGGTGGCATGACCCTGGAGTTCCTCTCTCCTTTCCTGTGGAGAGCGCCTCCTCTTGAGATGCGACGGGAACGCCAGGAATTCTTTCCCTACGAAACAGGGAAAGGATCCCTCATCTCGAGCTAGGAGGCGGAAACGGGGCTACCCTGGATGTGTGCGGGACACCACGTGTTTCCTCTCGAGTGCAGACGGGTATGTCGTGGAACTTCTTGAGTTGCAGCAAGGGTGTGAAGAACCCTTTGGAAGTTCCAGTGGTTAGATGTGATTAGCCTCGAGAAGCCACAGCGGAAATGGGCCTCATCTCGCCTGGAGGGCAAAACCTCCTGGATTTTCTCGAGTTGCGGCAGGTGCTCTCGACTTACGACGGGGACCTCAGGGACCCGCTCTGGTGGCCTCAGGAAAGGCCAGTCCCCATGCGAGTTCCTCGGGGGCCTCTCGGGATTCCTCTCCCATCGATGCCGGGGCCTAAGACCTTGTGTGGAGTCGGGGCCGGAACCTGAGGATTCCTCTCCAGTGCTGACATGGACCTTGGGGTACTTCTGGAGTCTCCCCAGGGGAGTCAGTTCTCGTCTCGAATGCGGGCATGCACTTGCGCTTTCCTCCAGAGCGGTAGCAGCAGTGTCACGCAGTCCGCCGCGTGGATCAAAGGATCTATGGTTTTCCCTCGAGTCTTTCCCACGAGGCTTTCCCACGAGGCTTTCCCACAGGGCTGTCCCACGTGCACACGTGGTGGGAGTCGATCCTCGGCTTGAACGTCAAGGCAGTGCAGGGAAAACAGGTTCCTCTGGAATGGACTGACACATCTGGGTGACTCTTGGAATGGTGGCACGACCCTGGAGTTCCTCTCGCCTTTCCTGTGGAGAGCGCCTCCTCTTGAGATGCGACGGGAACGCCGGGAATTCTTTCCCTACGATACAGGGAAAGGATCCCTCATCTCGAGCTAGGAGGCGGAAACGGGGCTCCCCTGGATGTGTGCGGGACCCACGTGCTTCCTCTCGAGTGGAGACGGGTATGTCGGGAACTTCTTGAGTTGCAGCAATGGTGTGAAGGACCCTTTGGAAGTTCCAGTGGTTAGATGTGATTGGCCTCGAGAAGCCTCAGCGGAAATGGGCCTCATCTCGCCTGGAGGGCAAAACCTCCTGGATTTTCTCGAGTTGCGGCAGGTGCTCTCGACTTACGACGGGGACCTCAGGGACCCGCTCTGGTGGCCTCAGGAAAGGCCAGTCCCCATGCGAGTTCCTCGGGGGCCTCTCGGGATTCCTCTCCCGTCGATGCCGGGGCCTAAGACCTTGTGTGGAGTCGGGGCCGGAACCTGAGGATTCCTCTCCAGTGCTGACATGGATCTTGGGGTACTTCTGGAGTCTCCCCAGGGGAGTCAGTCCTCGTCTCGAATGCGGGCATGCACTTGCGCGTTCCTCCAGAGCGGTAGCAGCAGTGTCACGCAGTCCGCCGCGTGGATCAAAGGATCTATGGTTTTCCCTCGAGTCTTTCCCACGAGGCTTTCCCACGAGGCTTTCCCACAGGGCTGTCCCACGTGCACACGTGGTGGGAGTCGATCCTCGGCTTGAACGTCAAGGCAGTGCAGGGAAAACAGGTTCCTCTGGAATGGACTGACACATCTGGGGGACTCTTGGAATGGTGTCACGACCCTGGAGTTCCTCTCGCCTTTCCTTTGGAGAGCGCCTCCTCTTGAGATGCGACGGGAACGCCGGGAATTCTTTCCCTACGAAACAGGGAAAGGATCCCTCATCTCGAGCTAGGAGGCGGAAACAGGGCTCCCCTGGATGTGTGCGGGACCCCACGTGCTTCCTCTCGAGTGGAGACGGGTATGTCGGGGAACTTCTTGAGTTGCAGCAATGGTGTGAAGGACCCTTTGGAAGTTCCAGTGGTTAGATGTGATTGGCCTCGAGAAGCCTCAGCGGATATGGGCCTCATCGCGCCTGGAGGGCAAAACCTCCTGGATTTTCTCGAGTTGCGGCAGGTGCTCTCGACGTACGACGGGGACCTCAGGGAACCGCTCTGGTGGCCTCAGGAAAGGCCAGTCCCCATGCGAGTTCCTCGGGGCCTCTCGGGATTCCTCTCCCGTCGATGCCGGGGCCTAAGACCTTGTGTGGAGTCGGGGCCGGAACCTGAGGATTCCTCTCCAGTGCTGACATGGATCTTGGGGTACTTCTGGAGTCTCCCGAGGGGAGTCAGTCCTCGTCTCGAATGCGGGCATGCACTTGCGCTTTCCTCCAGAGCGGTAGCAGCAGTGTCACGCAGTCCGCCGCGTGGATCAAAGGATCTATGGTTTTCCCTCGAGTCTTTCCCACGAGGCTTTCCCACGAGGCTTTCCCACAGGGCTGTCCCACGTGCACACGTGGTGGGAGTCGCTCCTCGGCTTGAACGTCAAGGCAGTGCAGGGAAAACAGGTTCCTCTGGAATGGACTGAGACATCTGGGGGACTCTTGGAATGGTGGCACGACCCTGGAGTTCCTCTCGCCTTTCCTGTGGAGAGCGCCTCCTCTTGAGATGCGACGGGAACGCCGGGAATTCTTTCCCTACGACACAGGGAAAGGATCCCTCATCTCGAGCTAGGAGGCGGAAACGGGGCTCCCCTGGATGTGTGCGGGACCCACGTGCTTCCTCTCGAGTGGAGACGGGTATGTCGGGGAACTTCTTGAGTTGCAGCAAGGGTGTGAAGGACCCTTTGGAAGTTCCAGTGGTTAGAAGTGATTAGCCTCGAGAAGCCTCAGCGGAAATGGGCCTCATCTCGCCTGGAGGGCAAAACCTCCTGGATTTTCTCGAGTTGCGGCAGGTGCTCGCGACTTCCGACGGGGACCTCAGGGACCCGCTCTGCTGGCCTCAGGAAAGTCCAGTCCCCATGCGAGTTCCTCGGGGGCCTCTCGGGATTCCTCTCCCGTCGATGCCCGGGCCTAAGACCTTGTGTGGAGTCGGGGCCGGAACCTGAGGATTCCTCTCCAGTGCTGACATGGATCTTGGGGTACTTCTGGAGTCTCCCCAGGGGAGTCAGTCCTCGTCTCGAATGCGGGCATGCACTTGCGCTTTCCTCCAGAGCGGTAGCAGCAGTGTCACGCAGTCCGCCGCGTGCATCAAATGATCTATGTTTTTCCCTCGAGTCTTTCCCACGAGGCTTTCCCACGAGGCTTTCCCACAGGGCTGTCCCACGTGCACACGTGGTGGGAGTCGATCCTCGGCTTGAACGTCAAGGCAGTGCAGGGAAAACAGGTTCGTCTGGAATGGACTGACACATCTGGGGGACTCTTGGAATGGTGGCATGACCCTGGAGTTCCTCTCGCCTTTCCTGTGGAGAGCGCCTCCTCTTGAGATGCGACGGGAACGCCGGGAATTCTTTACCTACGAAACAGTGAAAGGATCCCTCATCTCGAGCTAGGAGGCGGAAAAGGGGCTCCCCTGGATGTGTGCGGGACACCACGTGCTTCCTCTCGATTGGAGACGGGTATGTCGGGGAACTTCTTGAGTTGCAGCAATGGTGTGAAGGACCCTTTGGAAGTTCCAGTGGTTAGATGTGATTGGCCTCGAGAAGCCTCAGCGGAAATGGGCCTCATCTCGCCTGGAGGGCAAAACCTCCTGGATTTTCTCGAGTTGCGGCAGGTGCTCTCGACTTACGACGGGGACCTCAGGGACCCGCTCTGGTGGCCTCAGGAAAGGCCAGTCCCCATGCGAGTTCCTCGGGGGCGTCTCTGGATTCCTCTCCCGTCGATGCCGGGGCCTAAGACCTTGTGTGGAGTCGGGGCCGGAACCTGAGGATTCCTCTCCAGTGCTGACATGGATCTTGGGGTACTTCTGGAGTCTCCCCAGGGGAGTCAGTCCTCGTCTCGAATGCGGGCATGCACTTGCGCTTTCCTCCAGAGCGGTAGCAGCAGTGTCACGCAATCCTCCGCGTGGATCAAAAAATCTATGGTTTTCCCTCGAGTCATTCCCACGAGGCTTTCCCACGAGGCTTTCCCACAGGGCTGTCCCACGTGCACACGTGGTGGGAGTCGATCCTCGGCTTGAACGTGAAGGCAGTGCAGGGAAAACAGGTTCCTCTGGAATGGACTGACACATCTGGGGGACTCTTGGAATGGTGGCACGACCCTGGAGTTCCTCTCGCCTTTCCTGTGGAGAGCGCCTCCTCTTGAGATGCGACGGGAACGCCGGGAATTCTTTCCCTACGAAACAGGGATAGGATCCCTCATCTCGAGCTAGGAGGCGGAAACGGGGCTCCCCTGGGTGTGGGCGGGACATCACGTGCTTCCTCTAGATGGAGACGGGTATGTCGGGGAACTTCTTGAGTTGCAGCAACGGTGTGAAGGACCCTTTGGAAGTTCCAGTGGTTAGATGTGATTGGCCTCGAGAAGCCTCAGCGGAAATGGGCCTCATCTCGCCTGGAGGGCAAAACCTCCTGGATTTTCTCGAGTTGCGGCAGGTGCTCTCGACTTACGACGGGGACCTCAGGGACCCGCTCTGGTGGCCTCAGGAAAGGCCAGTCCCCATGCGAGTTCCTCGGGGGCGTCTCTGGATTCCTCTCCCGTCGATGCCGGGGCCTAAGACCTTGTGTGGAGTCGGGGCCGGAACCTGAGGATTCCTCTCCAGTGCTGACATGGATCTTGGGGTACTTCTGGAGTCTCCCCAGGGGAGTCAGTCCTCGTCTCGAATGCGGGCATGCACTTGCGCTTTCCTTCAGAGCGGTAGCAGCAGTGTCACGCAGTCCGCCGCGTGGATCAAAGGATCTATGGTTTTCCCTCGAGTCTTTCCCACGAGGCTTTCCCACGAGGCTTTCCCACAGGGCTGTCCCACGTGCACACGTGGTGGGAGTCGATCCTCGGCTTGAACGTCAAGGCAGTGCAGGGAAAACAGGTTCCTCTGGAATGGACTGACACATCTGGGGGACTCTTGGAATGGTGTCACGACCCTGGAGTTCCTCTCGCCTTTCCTTTGGAGAGCGCCTCCTCTTGAGATGCGACGGGAACGCCGGGAATTCTTTCCCTACGAAACAGGGAAAGGATCCCTCATCTCGAGCTAGGAGGCGGAAACAGGGCTCCCCTAGATGTGTGCGGGACCCCACGTGCTTCCTCTCGAGTGGAGACGGGTATGTCGGGGAACTTCTTGAGTTGCAGCAATGGTGTGAAGGACCCTTTGGAAGTTCCAGTGGTTAGAGGTGATTGGCCTCGAGAAGCCTCAGCGGATATGGGCCTCATCGCGCCTGGAGGGCAAAACCTCCTGGATTTTCTCGAGTTGCGGCAGGTGCTCTCGACGTACGACGGGGACCTCAGGGAACCGCTCTGGTGGCCTCAGGAAAGGCCAGTCCCCATGCGAGTTCCTCGGGGCCTCTCGGGATTCCTCTCCCGTCGATGCCGGGGCCTAAGACCTTGTGTGGAGTCGGGGCCGGAACCTGAGGATTCCTCTCCAGTGCTGACATGGATCTTGGGGTACTTCTGGAGTCTCCCCAGGGGAGTCAGTCCTCGTCTCGAATGCGGGCATGCACTTGCGCTTTCCTCCAGAGCGGTAGCAGCCGTGTCACGCAGTCCGCCGCGTGGATCAAAGGATCTATGGTTTTCCCTCGAGTCTTTCCCACAAGGCTTTCCCACGAGGCTTTCCCACAGGGCTGTCCCACGTGCACACGTGGTGGGAGTCGCTCCTCGGCTTGAACGTCAAGGCAGTGCAGGGAAAACAGGTTCCTCTGGAATGGACTGAGACATCTGGGGGACTCTTGGAATGGTGGCACGACCCTGGAGTTCCTCTCGCCTTTCCTGTGGAGAGCGCCTCCTCTTGAAATGCGACGGGAACGCCGGGAATTCTTTCCCTACGACACAGGGAAAGGATCCCTCATCTCGAGCTAGGAGGCGGAAACGGGGCTCCCCTGGATGTGTGCGGGACCCACGTGCTTCCTCTCGAGTGGAGACGGGTATGTCGGGGAACTTCTTGAGTTGCAGCAAGGGTGTGAAGGACCCTTTGGAAGTTCCAGTGGTTAGAAGTGATTAGCCTCGAGAAGCCTCAGCGGAAATGGGCCTCATCTCGCCTGGAGGGCAAAACCTCCTGGATTTTCTCGAGTTGCGGCAGGTGCTCGCGACTTACGACGGGGACCTCAGGGACCCGCTCTGCTGGCCTCAGGAAAGTCCAGTCCCCATGCGAGTTCCTCGGGGGCCACTCGGGATTCCTCTCCCGTCGATGCCGGGGCCTAAGACCTTGTGTGGAGTCGGGGCCGGAACCTGAGGATTCCTCTCCAGTGCTGACATGGATCTTGGGGTACTTCTGGAGTCTCCCCAGGGGAGTCAGTCCTCGTCTCGAATGCGGGCATGCACTTGCGCTTTCCTCCAGAGCGGTAGCAGCAGTGTCACGCAGTCCGCCGCGTGCATCAAAGGATCTATGTTTTTCCCTCGAGTCTTTCCCACGAGGCTTTCCCACGAGGCTTTCCCACAGGGCTGTCCCACGTGCACACGTGGTGGGAGTCGATCCTCGGCTTGAACGTCAAGGCAGTGCAGGGAAAACAGGTTCGTCTGGAATGGACTGACACATCTGGGGGACTCTTGGAATGGTGACATGACCCTGGAGTTACTCTCGCCTTTCCTGTGGAGAGCGCCTCCTCTTGAGATGCGACGGGAACGCCGGGAATTCTTTACCTACGAAACAGGGAAAGGATCCCTCATCTCGTGCTAGGAGGCGGAAACGGGGTTCCCCTGGATGTGTGCGGGACACCACGTGCTTCCTATCGAGTGCAGACGGGTATGTCGGGGAACTTCTTGAGTTGCAGCAAGGGTGTGAAGGACCCTTTGAAAGGTCCAGTGGTTAGATGTGATTGGCCTCGAGAAGCCTCAGCGGAAATGGGCCTCATCTCGCCTGGAGGGCAAAACCTCCTGGATTTTCTCGAGTTGCGGCAGGTGCTCTCGACTTACGACGGGGACCTCAGGGACCCGCTCTGGTGGCCTCAGGAAAGGCCAGTCCCCATGCGAGTTCCTCGGGGGCCTCTCGGGATTCCTCTCCCGTCGATGCCGGGGCCTAAGACCTTGTGTGGAGTCGGGGCCGGAACCTGAGGATTCCTCTCCAGTGCTGACATGGATCTTGGGGTACTTCTGGAGTCTCCCCAGGGGAGTCAGTCCTCGTCTCGAATGCGGGCATGCACTTGCGCTTTCCTCCAGAGCGGTAGCAGCAGTGTCACGCAGTCCGCCGCGTGGATCAAAGGATCTATGGTTTTCCCTCGAGTCTTTCCCACGAGGCTTTCCCACGAGGCTTTCCCACAGGGCTGTCCCACGTGCACACGTGGTGGGAGTCGATCCTCGGCTTGAACGTCAAGGCAGTGCAGGGAAAACAGGTTCCTCTGGAATGGACTGACACATCTGGGGGACTCTTGGAATGGTGGCACGACCCTGGAGTTCCTCTCGCCTTTCCTGTGGAGAGCGCCTCCTCTTGAGATGCGACGGGAACGCCGGGAATTCTTTCCCTACGAAACAGGGAAAGGATCCCTCATCTCGAGCTAGGAGGCGGAAACGGGGCTCCCCTGGGTGTGGGCGGGACATCACGTGCTTCCTCTAGATGGAGACGGGTATGTCGGGGAACTTCTTGAGTTGCAGCAACGGTGTGAAGGACCCTTTGGAAGTTCCAGTGGTTAGATGTGATTGGCCTCGAGAAGCCTCAGCGGAAATGGGCCTCATCTCGCCTGGAGGGCAAAACCTCCTGGATTTTCTCGAGTTGCGGCAGGTGCTCTCGACTTACGACGGGGACCTCAGGGACCCGCTCTGGTGGCCTCAGGAAAGGCCAGTCCCCATGCGAGTTCCTCGGGGGCGTCTCTGGATTCCTCTCCCGTCGATGCCGGGGCCTAAGACCTTGTGTGGAGTCGGGGCCGGAACCTGAGGATTCCTCTCCAGTGCTGACATGGATCTTGGGGTACTTCTGGAGTCTCCCCAGGGGAGTCAGTCCTCGTCTCGAATGCGGGCATGCACTTGCGCTTTCCTTCAGAGCGGTAGCAGCAGTGTCACGCAGTCCGCCGCGTGGATCAAAGGATCTATGGTTTTCCCTCGAGTCTTTCCCACGAGGCTTTCCCACGAGGCTTTCCCACAGGGCTGTCCCACGTGCACACGTGGTGGGAGTCGATCCTCGGCTTGAACGTCAAGGCAGTGCAGGGAAAACAGGTTCCTCTGGAATGGACTGACACATCTGGGGGACTCTTGGAATGGTGTCACGACCCTGGAGTTCCTCTCGCCTTTCCTTTGGAGAGCGCCTCCTCTTGAGATGCGACGGGAACGCCGGGAATTCTTTCCCTACGAAACAGGGAAAGGATCCCTCATCTCGAGCTAGGAGGCGGAAACAGGGCTCCCCTAGATGTGTGCGGGACCCCACGTGCTTCCTCTCGAGTGGAGACGGGTATGTCGGGGAACTTCTTGAGTTGCAGCAATGGTGTGAAGGACCCTTTGGAAGTTCCAGTGGTTAGAGGTGATTGGCCTCGAGAAGCCTCAGCGGATATGGGCCTCATCGCGCCTGGAGGGCAAAACCTCCTGGATTTTCTCGAGTTGCGGCAGGTGCTCTCGACGTACGACGGGGACCTCAGGGAACCGCTCTGGTGGCCTCAGGAAAGGCCAGTCCCCATGCGAGTTCCTCGGGGCCTCTCGGGATTCCTCTCCCGTCGATGCCGGGGCCTAAGACCTTGTGTGGAGTCGGGGCCGGAACCTGAGGATTCCTCTCCAGTGCTGACATGGATCTTGGGGTACTTCTGGAGTCTCCCCAGGGGAGTCAGTCCTCGTCTCGAATGCGGGCATGCACTTGCGCTTTCCTCCAGAGCGGTAGCAGCCGTGTCACGCAGTCCGCCGCGTGGATCAAAGGATCTATGGTTTTCCCTCGAGTCTTTCCCACGAGGCTTTCCCACGAGGCTTTCCCACAGGGCTGTCCCACGTGCACACGTGGTGGGAGTCGCTCCTCGGCTTGAACGTCAAGGCAGTGCAGGGAAAACAGGTTCCTCTGGAATGGACTGAGACATCTGGGGGACTCTTGGAATGGTGGCACGACCCTGGAGTTCCTCTCGCCTTTCCTGTGGAGAGCGCCTCCTCTTGAAATGCGACGGGAACGCCGGGAATTCTTTCCCTACGACACAGGGAAAGGATCCCTCATCTCGAGCTAGGAGGCGGAAACGGGGCTCCCCTGGATGTGTGCGGGACCCACGTGCTTCCTCTCGAGTGGAGACGGGTATGTCGGGGAACTTCTTGAGTTGCAGCAAGGGTGTGAAGGACCCTTTGGAAGTTCCAGTGGTTAGAAGTGATTAGCCTCGAGAAGCCTCAGCGGAAATGGGCCTCATCTCGCCTGGAGGGCAAAACCTCCTGGATTTTCTCGAGTTGCGGCAGGTGCTCGCGACTTACGACGGGGACCTCAGGGACCCGCTCTGCTGGCCTCAGGAAAGTCCAGTCCCCATGCGAGTTCCTCGGGGGCCACTCGGGATTCCTCTCCCGTCGATGCCGGGGCCTAAGACCTTGTGTGGAGTCGGGGCCGGAACCTGAGGATTCCTCTCCAGTGCTGACATGGATCTTGGGGTACTTCTGGAGTCTCCCCAGGGGAGTCAGTCCTCGTCTCGAATGCGGGCATGCACTTGCGCTTTCCTCCAGAGCGGTAGCAGCAGTGTCACGCAGTCCGCCGCGTGCATCAAAGGATCTATGTTTTTCCCTCGAGTCTTTCCCACGAGGCTTTCCCACGAGGCTTTCCCACAGGGCTGTCCCACGTGCACACGTGGTGGGAGTCGATCCTCGGCTTGAACGTCAAGGCAGTGCAGGGAAAACAGGTTCGTCTGGAATGGACTGACACATCTGGGGGACTCTTGGAATGGTGACATGACCCTGGAGTTACTCTCGCCTTTCCTGTGGAGAGCGCCTCCTCTTGAGATGCGACGGGAACGCCGGGAATTCTTTACCTACGAAACAGGGAAAGGATCCCTCATCTCGTGCTAGGAGGCGGAAACGGGGTTCCCCTGGATGTGTGCGGGACACCACGTGCTTCCTATCGAGTGCAGACGGGTATGTCGGGGAACTTCTTGAGTTGCAGCAAGGGTGTGAAGGACCCTTTGAAAGGTCCAGTGGTTAGATGTGATTGGCCTCGAGAAGCCTCAGCGGAAATGGGCCTCATCTCGCCTGGAGGGCAAAACCTCCTGGATTTTCTCGAGTTGCGGCAGGTGCTCTCGACTTACGACGGGGACCTCAGGGACCCGCTCTGGTGGCCTCAGGAAAGGCCAGTCCCCATGCGAGTTCCTCGGGGGCCTCTCGGGATTCCTCTCCCGTCGATGCCGGGGCCTAAGACCTTGTGTGGAGTCGGGGCCGGAACCTGAGGATTCCTCTCCAGTGCTGACATGGATCTTGGGGTACTTCTGGAGTCTCCCCAGGGGAGTCAGTCCTCGTCTCGAATGCGGGCATGCACTTGCGCTTTCCTCCAGAGCGGTAGCAGCAGTGTCACGCAGTCCGCCGCGTGGATCAAAGGATCTATGGTTTTCCCTCGAGTCTTTCCCACGAGGCTTTCCCACGAGGCTTTCCCACAGGGCTGTCCCACGTGCACACGTGGTGGGAGTCGATCCTCGGCTTGAACGTCAAGGCAGTGCAGGGAAAACAGGTTCCTCTGGAATGGACTGACACATCTGGGGGACTCTTGGAATGGTGGCACGACCCTGGAGTTCCTCTCGCCTTTCCTGTGGAGAGCGCCTCCTCTTGAGATGCGACGGGAAAGCCGGGAATTCTTTCCCTACGAAACAGGGAAAGGATCCCTCATCTCGAGCTAGGAGGCGGAAACGGGGCTCCCCTGGATGTGTGCGAGACCCACGTGCTTCCTCTCGAGTGGAGACGGGTATGTCGGGGAACTTCTTGAGTTGCAGCAAGGGTGTGAAGGACCCTTTGGAAGTTCCAGTGGTTAGACGTGATTAGCCTCGAGAAGCCTCAGCGGAAATGGGCCTCATCTCGCCTGGAGGTGAAAACCTCCTGGATTTTCTCGAGTTGCGGCAGGTGCTCTCGACTTACGACGGGGACCTCAGGGACCCGCTCTGGTGGCCTCAGGAAATTCCAGTCCCCATGCGAGTTCCTCGGGGGCCTCTCGGGATTCCTCTCCTGTCGATGCCGGGGCCTAAGACCTTGTGTGGAGTCGGGGCCGGAACCTGAGGATTCCTCTCCAGTGCTGACATGGATCTTGGGGTATTTCTGGAGTCTCCCCAGGGGAGTCAGTCCTCGTCTCGAATGCGGGCATGCACTTGCGCTTTCCTCAAGAGCGGTAGCAGCAGTGTCACGCAGTCCGCCGCGTGGATCAAAGGATCTATGGTTTTCCCTCGAGTCTTTCCCACGAGGCTTTCCCACGAGGCTTTCCCACAGGGCTGTCCCACGTGCACTCGTGGTGGGAGTCGATCCTCGGCTTGAACGTCAAGGCAATGCAGGGAAAACATGTTCCTCTGGAATGGACTGACACATCTGGGGGACTCTTGGAATGGTGTCACGACCCTGGAGTTCCTCTCGCCTTTCCTGTGGAGAGCGCCTCCTCTTGAGATGCGACGGGAACGCCGGGAATTCTTTCCCTATGAAACAGGGAAAGGATCCCTCATCTCGAGCTAGGAGGCGGAAACGGGGCTCCCCTGGATGTGTGCGGGACCCCACGTGCTTCCTCTCGAGTGGAGACGGGTATGTCGGGGAACTTCTTGAGTTGCAGCAAGGGTGTGAAGGACCCTTTGGAAGTTGCAGTGGTTAGATGTGACTGGCCTCGAGAAGCCTCAGCGGATATGGGCCTCATCGCGCCTGGAGGGCAAAACCTCCTGGATTTTCTCGAGTTGCGGCAGGTGCTCTCGACTTACGACGGGGACCTCAGGGAACCGCTCTGGTGGCCTCAGGAAAGGCCAGTCCCCATGCGAGTTCCTCGGGGCCTCTCGGGATTCCTCTCCCGTCGATGCCGGGGCCTAAGTCCTTGTGTGGAGTCGGGGCCGGAACCTGAGGATTCCTCTCCAGTGCTGACATGGATCTTGGGGTACTTCTGGAGTCTCCCCAGGGGAGTCAGTCCTCGTCTCGAATGCGGGCATGCACTTGCGCTTTCCTCCAGAGCGGTAGCAGCAGTGTCACGCAGTCCGCCGCGTGGATCAAAGGATCTATGGTTTTCCCTCGAGTCTTTCCCACGAGGCTTTCCCACGAGGCTTTCCCACAGGGCTGTCCCACGTGCACACGTGGTGGGAGTCGATCCTCGGCTTGAACGTCAAGGCAGTGCAGGGAAAACAGGTTCCTCTGGAATGGACTGACACATCTGGGGGACTCTTGGAATGGTGTCACGACCCTGGAGTTCCTCTCGCCTTTCCTGTGGAGAGCGCCTCCTCTTGAGATGCGACGGGAACGCCGGGAATACTTTCCCTACGAAACAGGGAAAGGATCCCTCATCTCGAGCTAGGAGGCGGAAACGGGACTCCCCTGGATGTGGGCGGGACACCACGTGCTTCCTCTCGAGTGGAATCGGGTATGTCGGGGAACTTCTTGAGTTGCAGCAAGGGTGTGAAGGACACTTTGGAAGTTCCAGTGGTTAGACGTGATTAGCCTCGAGAAGCCTCAGCGGAAATGGGCCTCATCTCGCCTGGAGGGCAAAACCTCCTGGATTTTCTCGAGTTGCGGCAGGTGCTTTCGGCTTACGACGGGGACCTCAGGGACCTGCTCTGGTGGCCTCAGGAAAGGCCAGTCCCCATGCGAGTTCCTTGGAGGCCTCTCGGGATTCCTCTCCCGTCGATGCCGGGCCTAAGACCTTCTGTGGAGTCGGGGCCGGAACCTGAGGATTCCTCTTCAGTGCTGAAATGGATCTTGGGGTTTTTCTGGAGTCTCCCCAGGGGAGTCAGTCCTCGTCTCGAATGCGGGCATGCACTTGCGCTTTCCTCCAGAGCGGTAGCAGCAGTGTCACGCAGTCCGCCGCGTGGATCAAAGGATCTATGGTTTTCCCTCGAGTCTTTCCCATGAGGCTTTCCCACGAGGCTTTCCCACAGGGCTGTCCCACGTGCACACGTGGTGTGAGTCGATCCTCGGCTTGAAAGTCAAGGCAGTGGAGGGAAAACAGGTTCCTCTGGAATGGACTGACACATCTGGGGGACTCTTGGAATGGTGGCACGACCCTGGAGTTCCTCTCGCCTTTCCTGTGGAGAGCGCCTCCTCTTGAGATGCGACGGGAACGCCGGGAATTCTTTCCCTACGAAACAGGGAAAGGATCCCTCATCTCGAGCTAGGAGGCGGAAACGGGGCTCCCCTGGATGTGTGCGGGACCCCACGTGCTTCCTCTAGAGTGGAGACGGGTATGTCGGGGACCTTCTTGAGTTGCAGCAAGGGTGTGAAGGGCCCTTTGGAAGTTCCAGTGGTTAGATGTGATTGGCCTCGAGAAGCCTCAGCGGAAATGGGCCTCATCTCGCCTGGAGGGCAAAACCTCCTGGATTTTCTCGAGTTGCGGCAGGTGCTCTCGACTTACGACGGGGACCTCAGGGACCCGCTCTGGTGGCCTAAGGAAAGGCCAGTCCCCATCCGAGTTCCTCTGGGGATTCCTCTCCCGTCGATGCCGGGGCCTAAGACCTTGTGTGGAGTCGGGGCCGGAACCTGAGGATTCCTCTCCAGTGCTGACATGGATCTTGGGGTACTTCTGGAGTCTCCCCAGGGGAGTCAGTCCTCGTCTCGAATGCGGGCATGCACTTGCGCTTTCCTCCAGAGCGGTAGCAGCAGTGTCACGCAGTCCGCCGCGTGGATCAAAGGATCTATGGTTTTCCCTCGAGTCTTTCCCACGAGGCTTTCCCACGAGGCTTTCCCACAGGGCTGTCCCACGTGCACACGTGGTGGGAGTCGATCCTCGGCTGGAACGTCAAGGCAGTGCAGGGAAAACAGGTTCCTCTGGAATGGACTGACACATCTGGGGGACTCTTGGAATGGTGGCATGACCCTGGAGTTCCTCTCGCCTTTCCTGTGGAGAGCGCCTCCTCTTGAGATGCGACGGGAACGCCGGGAATTCTTTCCCTACGAAACAGGGAAAGGATCCCTCATCTCGAGCTAGGAGGCGGAAACGGGGCTCCCCTGGATGTGTGCAGGACCCCACGTGCTTCCTCTCGAGTGGAGACGGGTATGTCGGGGAACTTCTTGAGTTGCAGCAATGGTGTGAAGGACCCTTTGGAAGTTCCAGTGGTTAGATGTGATTGGCCTCGGGAAGCCTCAGCGGAAATGGGCCTCATCTCGCCTGGAGGGCAAAACCTCCTGGATTTTCTCGAGTTGCGGCAGGTGCTCTCGACTTACGACGGGGACCTCAGGGACCCGCTCTGGTGGCCTCAGGAAAGGCCAGTCCCCATGCGAGTTCCTCGGGGGCCTCTCGGGATTCCTCTTCCGTCGATGCCGGGGCCTAAGACCTTGTGTGGAGTCGGGGCCGGAACCTGAGGATTCCTCTCCAGTGCTGACATGGATCTTGGGGTACTTCTGGAGTCTCCCCAGGGGAGTCAGTCCTCGTCTCGAATGCGGGCATGCACTTGCGCTTTCCTCAAGAGCGGTAGCAGCAGTGTCACGCAGTCCGCCGCGTGCATCAAAGGATCTATGGTTTTCCCTCGAGTCTTTCCCACGAGGCTTTCCCACGAGGCTTTCCCACAGGGCTGTCCCACGTGCACTCGTGGTGGGAGTCGATCCTCGGCTTGAACGTCAAGGCAATGCAGGGAAAACATGTTCCTCTGGAATGGACTGACATCCCACGTGCACTCGTGGTGGGAGTCGATCCTCGGCTTGAACGTCAAGGCAATGCAGGGAAAACATGTTCCTCTGGAATGGACTGACACATCTGGGGGACTCTTGGAATGGTGTCACGACCCTGGAGTTCCTCTCGCCTTTCCTGTGGAGAGCGCCTCCTCTTGAGATGCGACGGGAACGCCGGGAATTCTTTCCCTATGAAACAGGGAAAGGATCCCTCATCTCGAGCTAGGAGGCGGAAAAGGGGCTCCCCTGGATGTGTGCGGGACACCACGTGCTTCCTCTCGATTGGAGACGGGTATGTCGGGGAACTTCTTGAGTTGCAGCAACGGTGTGAAGGACCCTTTGGAAGTTCCAGTGGTTAGATGTGATTGGCCTCGAGAAGCCTCAGCGGAAATGGGCCTCATCTCGCCTGGAGGGCAAAACCTCCTGGATTTTCTCGAGTTGCGGCAGGTGCTCTCGACTTACGACGGGGACCTCAGGGACCCGCTCTGGTGGCCTCAGGAAAGGCCAGTCCCCATGCGAGTTCCTCGGGGGCCTCTCGGGATTCCTCTCCCGTCGATGCCGGGGCCTAAGACCTTGTGTGGAGTCGGGGCCGGAACATGAGGATTCCTCTCCAGTGATGACATGGATCTTGGGGTACTTCTGGAGTCTCCCCAGGGGAGTCAGTCCTCGTCTCGAATGCGGGCATGCACTTGCGCTTTCCTCCAGAGCGGTAGCAGCAGTGTCACGCAGTCCGCCGCGTGGATCAAAGGATCTATGGTTTTCCCTCGAGTCTTTCCCACGAGGCTTTCCCACGAGGCTTTCCCACAGGGCTGTCCCCCGTGCACACGTGGTGGGAGTCGATCCTCGGCTTGAACGTCAAGGCAGTGCAGGGAAAACAGGTTCCTCTGGAATGGACTGACACATCTGGGGGACTCTTGGAATGGTGGCACGACCCTGGAGTTCCTCTCGCCTTTCCTGTGGAGAGCGCCTCCTCTTGAGATGCGACGGGAACGCCGGGAATTCTTTCCCTACGAAACAGGGAAAGGATCCCTCATCTCGAGCTAGGAGGCGGAAACGGGACTCCCCTGGATGTGGGCGGGACACCACGTGCTTCCTCTCGAGTGGAATCGGGTATGTCGGGGAACTTCTTGAGTTGCAGCAAGGGTGTGAAGGACACTTTGGAAGTTCCAGTGGTTAGACGTGATTAGCCTCGAGAAGCCTCAGCGGAAATGGGCCTCATCTCGCCTGGAGGGCAAAACCTCCTGGATTTTCTCGAGTTGCGGCAGGTGCTTTCGGCTTACGACGGGGACCTCAGGGACCTGCTCTGGTGGCCTCAGGAAAGGCCAGTCCCCATGCGAGTTCCTTGGAGGCCTCTCGGGATTCCTCTCCCGTCGATGCCGGGCCTAAGACCTTGTGTGGAGTCGGGGCCGGAACCTGAGGATTCCTCTTCAGTGCTGACATGGATCTTGGGGTTTTTCTGGAGTCTCCCCAGGGGAGTCAGTCCTCGTCTCGAATGCGGGCATGCACTTGCGCTTTCCTCCAGAGCGGTAGCAGCAGTGTCACGCAGTCTGCCGCGTGGATCAAAGGATCTATGGTTTTCCCTCGAGTCTTTCCCATGAGGATTTCCCACGAGGCTTTCCCACAGGGCTGTCCCACGTGCACACGTGGTGTGAGTCGATCCTCGGCTTGAAAGTCAAGGCAGTGGAGGGAAAACAGGTTCCTCTGGAATGGACTGACACATCTGGGGGACTCTTGGAATGGTGGCACGACCCTGGAGTTCCTCTCCCCTTTCCTGTGGAGAGCGCCTCCTCTTGAGATGCGACGGGAACGCCGGGAATTCTTTCCCTACGAAACAGGGAAAGGATCCCTCATCTCGAGCTAGGAGGCGGAAACGGGGCTCCCCTGGATGTGTGCGGGACCCCACGTGCTTCCTCTCGAGTGGAGACGGGTATGTCGGGGACCTTCTTGAGTTGCAGCAAGGGTGTGAAGGACCCTTTGGAAGTTCCAGTGGTTAGATGTGATTGGCCTCGAGAAGTCTCAGCGGAAATGGGCCTCATCTCGCCTGGAGGGCAAAACCTCCTGGATTTTCTCGAGTTGCGGCAGGTGCTCTCGACTTACGACGGGGACCTCAGGGACCCGCTCTGGTGGCCTCAGGAAAGGCCAGTCCCCATGCGAGTTCCTCGGGGGCCTCTCGGGATGCCTCTCCCGTCGATGCCGGGGCCTAAGACCTTGTGTGGAGTCGGGGCCGGAACCTGAGGATTCCTCTTCAGTGCTGACATGGATCTTGGGGTACTTCTGGAGTCTCCCCAGGGGAGTCAGTCCTCGTCTCGAATGCGGGCATGCACTTGCGCTTTCCTCCAGAGCGGTAGCAGCAGTGTCACGCAGTCCGCAGCGTGGATCAAAGGATCTATGGTTTTCCCTCGAGTCTTTCCCACGAGGCTTTCCCACGAGGCTTTCCCACAGGGCTGTCCCACGTGCACACGTGGTGGGAGTCGATCCTCGGCTTGAACGTCAAGGCAGTGCAGGGAAAACAGGTTCCTCTGGAATGGACTGACACATCTGGGGGACTCTTGGAATGGTGTCACGACCCTGGAGTTCCTCTCGCCTTTCCTTTGGAGAGCGCCTCCTCTTGAGATGCGACGGGAACGCCGGGAATTCTTTCCCTACGAAACAGGGAAAGGATCCCTCATCTCGAGCTAGGAGGCGGAAACAGGGCTCCCCTGGATGTGTGCGGGACCCCACGTGCTTCCTCTCGAGTGGAGACGGGTATGTCGGGGAACCTCTTGAGTTGCAGCAATGGTGTGAAGGACCCTTTGGAAGTTCCAGTGGTTAGATGTGATTGGCCTCGAGAAGCCTCAGCGGAAATGGGCCTCATCGCGCCTGGAGGGCAAAACCTCCTGGATTTTCTCGAGTTGCGGCAGGTGCTCTCGACTTACGTCGGGGACCTCAGGGAACCGCTCTGGTGGCCTCAGGAAAGGCCAGTCCCCATGCGAGTTCCTCGGGGCCTCTCGGGATTCCTCTCCCGTCGATGCCGGGGCCTAAGACCTTGTGTGGAGTCGGGGCCGGAACCTGAGGATTCCTCTCCAGTGCTGACATGGATCTTGGGGTACTTCTGGAGTCTCCCCAGGGGAGTCAGTCCTCGTCTCGAATGCGGGCATGCACTTGCGCTTTCCTCCAGAGCGGTAGCAGCAGTGTCACGCAGTCCGCCGCGTGCATCAAAGGATCTATGGTTTTCCCTCGAGTCTTTCCCACGAGGCTTTCCCACGAGGCTTTCCCACAGGGCTGTCCCACGTGCACACGTGGTGGGAGTCGATCCTCAACTTGAACGTCAAGGCAGTGCAGGGAAAACAGGTTCCTCTGGAATGGACTGACACATCTGGGGGACTCTTGGAATGGTGGCATGACCCTGGAGTTCCTCTCGCCTTTCCTGTGGAGAGCGCCTCCTCTTGAGATGCGACGGGAACGCCGGGAATTCTTTACCTACGAAACAGGGAAAGGATCCCTCATCTCGTGCTAGGAGGCGGAAACGGGGCTCCCCTGGATGTGTGCGGGACACCACGTGCTTCCTCTCGAGTGCAGACGGGTATGTCGCGGGACTTCTTGAGTTGCAGCAAGGGTGTGAAGGACCCTTTGGAAGGTCCAGTGGTTAGATGTGATTGGCCTCGAGAAGCCTCAGCGGAAATGGGCCTCATCTCGCCTAGAGGGCAAAACCTCCTGGATTTTCTCGAGTTGCGGCAGGTGCTCTCCACTTACGACGGGGACCTCAGGGACCCGCTCTGGTGGCCTCAGGAAAGGCCAGTCCCCATGCGAGTTCCTCGGGGGCCTCTCGGGATTCCTCTCCCGTAGATGCCGGGGCCTAATACCTTGTGTGGAGTCGGTGCCGGAACCTGAGGATTCCTCTCCAGTGCTGATATGGATCTTGGGGTACTTCTGGAGTCTCTCCAGGGGAGTCAGTCCTCGTCTCGAATGTGGGCATGCACTTGCGCTTTTCTCCAGAGCGGTAGCAGCAGTGTCACGCAGTCCGCCGCGTGGATCAAAGGATCTATGGTTTTCCCTCGAGTCTTTCCCACGAGGCTTTCCCACGAGGCTTTCCCACAGGGCTGTCCCACGTGCACACGTGGTGGGAGTCGATCCTCGGCTTGAACGTCAAGGCAGTGCAGGGAAAACAGGTTCGTCTGGAATGGACTGACACATCTGGGGGACTCTTGGAATGGTGGCACGACCCTGGAGTTCCTCTCGCCTTTCCTGTGGAGAGTGCCTCCTCTTGAGATGCGACGGGAACGCCGGGAATTTTTTCCCTACGAAACAGGGAAAGGATCCCTCATCTCGAGCTAGGAGGCGGAAACGGTGCTCCCCTGGATGTGTGCGGGACCCACGTGCTTCCTCTCGAGTGGAGACGGGTATATCGGGGAACTTCTTGAGTTGCAGCAAGGGTGTGAAGGACCCTTTGGAAGTTCCAGTGGTTAGACGTGATTAGCCTCGAGAAGCCTCAGCGGAAATGGGCCTCATCTCGCCTGGAGGGCAAAACCTCCTGGATTTTCTCGAGTTGCGGCAGGTGCTCTCGACTTACGACGGGGACCTCAGGGACCCGCTCTGGTGGCCTCAGGAAAGGCCAGTCCCCATGCGAGTTCCTCGGGGGCCTCTCGGGATTCCTCTCCCGTCGATGCCGGGGCCTTAAACCTTGTGTGGAGTCGGGGCCGGAACCTGAGGATTCCTCTCCAGTGCTGACATGGATCTTGGGGTACTTCTGGAGTCTCCCCAGGGGAGTCAGTCCTCGTCTCGAATGCGGGCATGCACTTGCGCTTTCCTCCAGAGCGGTAGCAGCAGTGTCACGCAGTCCTCCGCGTGGATCAATGGATCTATGGTTTTCCCTCGAGTCATTCCCTCGAGTCTTTCCCACGAGGCTTTCCCACGAGGCTTTCCCACAGGGCTGTCCCACGTGCACACGTGGTGGGAGTCGATCCTCGGCTTGAACGTCAAGGCAGTGCAGGGAAAACAGGTTCCTCTGGAATGGACTGACACATCTGGGGGACTCTTGGAATGGTGGCACGACCCAGGAGTTCCTCTCGCCTTTCCTGTGGAGAGCGCCTCCTCTTGAGATGCGACGGGAACGCCGGGAATTCTTTCCCTACGAAACAGGGAAAGGATCCCTTAACTCGAGCTAGGAGGCGGAAACGGGGCTCCCCTGGATGTGTGCGGGACACCACGTGCTTCCTCTCGAGTGCAGACGGGTATGTCGGGGAACTTCTTGAGTTGCAGCAAGGGTGTGAAGGACCTTTTGGAAGTTCCAGTGGTTAGATGTGATTGGCCTCGAGAAGCCTCAGCGGAAATGGGCCTCATCTCGCCTGGAGGGCAAAACCTCCTGGATTTTCTCGAGTTGCGGCAGGTGCTCTCGACTTATGACGGGGACCTCAGGGAACCGCTCTGGTGGCCTCAGGAAAGGCCAGTCCCCATGCGAGTTCCTCGGGGGCCTCTCGGGATTCCTCTCCCGTCGATGCCGGGGCCTAAGACCTTGTGTGGAGTCGGGGCCGGAACCTGAGGATTCCTCTCCAGTGCTGACATGGATCTTGGGGTACTTCTGGAATCTCCCCAGGGGAGTCAGTCCTCGTCTCGAATGCGGGCATGCACTTGCGCTTTCCTCCAGAGCGGTAGCAGCAGTGTCACGCAGTCCGCCGCGTGGATCAAAGGATCTATGGTTTTCCCTCGAGTCTTTCCCACGAGGCTTTCCCACGAGGCTTTCCCACAGGGCTGTCCCACGTGCACACGTGGTGGGAGTCGATCCTCGGCTTGAACGTCAAGGCAGTGCAGGGAAAACAGGTTCCTCTGGAATGGACTGACACATCTGGGGGACTCTTGGAATGGTGTCTCGACCCTGGAGTTCCTCTCGCCTTTCCTGTGGAGAGCGCCTCCTCTTGAGATGCGACGGGAACGCCGGGAATTCTTTCCCTACGAAACAGGGAAAGGATCCCTCATCTCGAGCTAGGAGGCGGAAACGGGGCTCCCCTGGATGTGTTCGGGACCCCACGTGCTTCCTCTCGAGTGGAGACGGGTATGTCGGGGAACTTCTTGTGTTGCAGCAATGGTGTGAAGGACCCTTTGGAAGTTCCAGTGGTTAGATGTGATTGGCCTCGAGAAGCCTCAGCGGTAATGGGCCTCATCTCGCCTGGAGGTGAAAACCTCCTGGATTTTCTCGAGTTGCGGCAGGTGCTCTCGACTTACGACGGGGACCTCAGGGACCCGCTCTGGTGGCCTCAGGAAAGGCCAGTCCCCATGCGAGTTCCTCGGGGGCCTCTCGGGATTCCTCTCCCGTCGATGCCGGGGCCTAAGACCTTGTGTGGAGTCGGGGCCGGAACCTGAGGATTCCTCTCCAGTGCTGACATGGATCTTGGGGTACTTCTGGAGTCTCCCCAGGGGAGTCAGTCCTCGTCTCGAATGCGGGCATGCACTTGCGCTTTCCTCCAGAGCGGTAGCAGCAGTGTCACGCAGTCCGCCGCGTGGATCAAAGGTTCTATGGTTTTCCCTCGAGTCTTTCCCACGAGGCTTTCCCACGAGGCTTTCCCACAGGGCTGTCCCACGTGCACACGTGGTGGGAGTCGATCCTCGGCTTGAACGTCAAGGCAGTGCAGGGAAAACAGGTTCCTCTGGAATGGACTGACACATCTGGGGGACTCTTGGAATGGTGGCACGACCCTGGAGTTCCTCTCGCCTTTCCTGTGGAGAGCGCCTCCTCTTGAGATGCGACGGGAACGCCGGGAATTCTTTCCCTACGAAACAGGGAAAGGATCCCTCATCTCGAGCTAGGAGGCGGAAACGGGGCTCCCCTGGATGTGGGCGGGACATCACGTGCTTCCTCTAGATGGAGACGGGTATGTCGGGGAACTTCTTGAGTTGCAGCAATGGTGTGAAGGACCCTTTGGAAGTTCCAGTGGTTAGATGTGATTGGCCTCGAGAAGCCTCAGCGGAAATGGGCCTCATCTCGCCTGGAGGGCAAAACCTGCTGGATTTTCTCGAGTTGCGGCAGGTGCTCTCGACTTACGACGGGGACCTCAGGGAACCGCTCTGGTGGCCTCAGGAAAGGCCAGTCCCCATGCGAGTTCCTCGGGGGCCTCTCGGGATTCCTCTCCCGTCGATGCCGGGGCCTAAGACCTTGTGTGGAGTCGGGGCCGGAACCTGAGGATTCCTCTCCAGTGCTGACATGGATCTTGGGGTACTTCTGGAGTCTCCCCAGGGGAGTCAGTCCTCGTCTCGAATGCGGGCATGCACTTGCGCTTTCCTCCAGAGCGGTAGCAGCAGTGTCCCGCAGTCCGCAGCGTGGATCAAAGGATCTATGGTTTTCCCTCGAGTCTTTCCCACGAGGCTTTCCCACGAGGCTTTCCCACAGGGCTGTCCCACGTGCACACGTGGTGGGAGTCGATCCTCGGCTTGAACGTCAAGGCAGTGCAGGGAAAACAGGTTCCTCTGGAATGGACTGACACATCTGGGGGACTCTTGGAATGGTGTCACGACCCTGGAGTTCCTCTCGCCTTTCCTTTGGAGAGCGCCTCCTCTTGAGATGCGACGGGAACGCCGGGAATTCTTTCCCTACGAAACAGGGAAAGGATCCCTCATCTCGAGCTAGGAGGCGGAAACAGGGCTCCCCTGGATGTGTGCGGGACCCCACGTGCTTCCTCTCGAGTGGAGACGGGTATTTCGGGGAACCTCTTCAGTTGCAGCAATGGTGTGAAGGACCCTTTGGAAGTTCCAGTGGTTAGATGTGATTGGCCTCGAGAAGCCTCAGCGGATATGGGCCTCATCGCGCCTGGAGGGCAAAACCTCCTGGATTTTCTCGAGTTGCGGCAGGTGCTCTCGACTTACGACGGGGACCTCAGGGAACCGCTCTGGTGGCCTCAGGAAAGGCCACTCCCCATGCGAGTTCCTCGGGGCCTCTCGGGATTCCTCTCCCGTCGATGCCGGGGCCTAAGACCTTGTGTGGAGTCGGGGCCGGAACCTGAGGATTCCTCTCCAGTGCTGACATGGATCTTGGGGTACTTCTGGAGTCTCCCCAGGGGAGTCAGTCCTCGTCTCGAATGCGGGCATGCACTTGCGCTTTCCTCCAGAGCGGTAGCAGCAGTGTCACGCAGTCCGCCGCGTGGATCAAAGGATCTATGGTTTTCCCTCGAGTCTTTCCCACGAGGCTTTCCCACGAGGCTTTCCCACAGGGCTGTCCCACGTGCACACGTGGTGTGAGTCGATCCTCGGCTTGAAAGTCAAGGCAGTGGAGGGAAAACAGGTTCCTCTGGAATGGACTGACACATCTGGGGGACTCTTGGAATGGTGTCACGACCCTGGAGTTCCTCTCGCCTTTCCTGTGGAGAGCGCCTCCTCTTGAGATGCGACGGGAACGCCGGGAATACTTTCCCTACGAAACAGGGAAAGGATCCCTCATCTCGAGCTAGGAGGCGGAAACGGGACTCCCCTGGATGTGGGCGGGACACCACGTGCTTCCTCTCGAGTGGAATCGGGTATGTCGGGGAACTTCTTGAGTTGCAGCAAGGGTGTGAAGGACACTTTGGAAGTTCCAGTGGTTAGACGTGATTAGCCTCGAGAAGCCTCAGCGGAAATGGGCCTCATCTCGCCTGGAGGGCAAAACCTCCTGGATTTTCTCGAGTTGCGGCAGGTGCTTTCGGCTTACGACGGGGACCTCAGGGACCTGCTCTGGTGGCCTCAGGAAAGGCCAGTCCCCATGCGAGTTCCTTGGAGGCCTCTCGGGATTCCTCTCCCGTCGATGCCGGGCCTAAGACCTTGTGTGGAGTCGGGGCCGGAACCTGAGGATTCCTCTTCAGTGCTGACATGGATCTTGGGGTTTTTCTGGAGTCTCCCCAGGGGAGTCAGTCCTCGTCTCGAATGCGGGCATGCACTTGCGCTTTCCTCCAGAGCGGTAGCAGCAGTGTCACGCAGTCTGCCGCGTGGATCAAAGGATCTATGGTTTTCCCTCGAGTCTTTCCCATGAGGATTTCCCACGAGGCTTTCCCACAGGGCTGTCCCACGTGCACACGTGGTGTGAGTCGATCCTCGGCTTGAAAGTCAAGGCAGTGGAGGGAAAACAGGTTCCTCTGGAATGGACTGACACATCTGGGGGACTCTTGGAATGGTGGCACGACCCTGGAGTTCCTCTCCCCTTTCCTGTGGAGAGCGCCTCCTCTTGAGATGCGACGGGAACGCCGGGAATTCTTTCCCTACGAAACAGGGAAAGGATCCCTCATCTCGAGCTAGGAGGCGGAAACGGGGCTCCCCTGGATGTGTGCGGGACCCCACGTGCTTCCTCTCGAGTGGAGACGGGTATGTCGGGGACCTTCTTGAGTTGCAGCAAGGGTGTGAAGGACCCTTTGGAAGTTCCAGTGGTTAGATGTGATTGGCCTCGAGAAGTCTCAGCGGAAATGGGCCTCATCTCGCCTGGAGGGCAAAACCTCCTGGATTTTCTCGAGTTGCGGCAGGTGCTCTCGACTTACGACGGGGACCTCAGGGACCCGCTCTGGTGGCCTCAGGAAAGGCCAGTCCCCATGCGAGTTCCTCGGGGGCCTCTCGGGATTCCTCTCCCGTCGATGCCGGGGCCTAAGACCTTGTGTGGAGTCGGGGCCGGAACCTGAGGATTCCTCTTCAGTGCTGACATGGATCTTGGGGTACTTCTGGAGTCTCCCCAGGGGAGTCAGTCCTCGTCTCGAATGCGGGCATGCACTTGCGCTTTCCTCCAGAGCGGTAGCAGCAGTGTCACGCAGTCCGCAGCGTGGATCAAAGGATCTATGGTTTTCCCTCGAGTCTTTCCCACGAGGCTTTCCCAGGAGGCTTTCCCACAGGGCTGTCCCACGTGCACACGTGGTGGGAGTCGATCCTCGGCTTGAACGTCAAGGCAGTGCAGGGAAAACAGGTTCCTCTGGAATGGACTGACACATCTGGGGGACTCTTGGAATGGTGTCACGACCCTGGAGTTCCTCTCGCCTTTCCTTTGGAGAGCGCCTCCTCTTGAGATGCGACGGGAACGCCGGGAATTCTTTCCCTACGAAACAGGGAAAGGATCCCTCATCTCGAGCTAGGAGGCGGAAACAGGGCTCCCCTGGATGTGTGCGGGACCCCACGTGCTTCCTCTCGAGTGGAGACGGGTATGTCGGGGAACCTCTTGAGTTGCAGCAATGGTGTGAAGGACCCTTTGGAAGTTCCAGTGGTTAGATGTGATTGGCCTCGAGAAGCCTCAGCGGAAATGGGCCTCATCGCGCCTGGAGGGCAAAACCTCCTGGATTTTCTCGAGTTGCGGCAGGTGCTCTCGACTTACGTCGGGGACCTCAGGGAACCGCTCTGGTGGCCTCAGGAAAGGCCAGTCCCCATGCGAGTTCCTCGGGGCCTCTCGGGATTCCTCTCCCGTCGATGCCGGGGCCTAAGACCTTGTGTGGAGTCGGGGCCGGAACCTGAGGATTCCTCTCCAGTGCTGACATGGATCTTGGGGTACTTCTGGAGTCTCCCCAGGGGAGTCAGTCCTCGTCTCGAATGCGGGCATGCACTTGCGCTTTCCTCCAGAGCGGTAGCAGCAGTGTCACGCAGTCCGCCGCGTGCATCAAAGGATCTATGGTTTTCCCTCGAGTCTTTCCCACGAGGCTTTCCCACGAGGCTTTCCCACAGGGCTGTCCCACGTGCACACGTGGTGGGAGTCGATCCTCAACTTGAACGTCAAGGCAGTGCAGGGAAAACAGGTTCCTCTGGAATGGACTGACACATCTGGGGGACTCTTGGAATGGTGGCATGACCCTGGAGTTCCTCTCGCCTTTCCTGTGGAGAGCGCCTCCTCTTGAGATGCGACGGGAACGCCGGGAATTCTTTACCTACGAAACAGGGAAAGGATCCCTCATCTCGTGCTAGGAGGCGGAAACGGGGCTCCCCTGGATGTGTGCGGGACACCACGTGCTTCCTCTCGAGTGCAGACGGGTATGTCGCGGGACTTCTTGAGTTGCAGCAAGGGTGTGAAGGACCCTTTGGAAGGTCCAGTGGTTAGATGTGATTGGCCTCGAGAAGCCTCAGCGGAAATGGGCCTCATCTCGCCTAGAGGGCAAAACCTCCTGGATTTTCTCGAGTTGCGGCAGGTGCTCTCCACTTACGACGGGGACCTCAGGGACCCGCTCTGGTGGCCTCAGGAAAGGCCAGTCCCCATGCGAGTTCCTCGGGGGCCTCTCGGGATTCCTCTCCCGTAGATGCCGGGGCCTAATACCTTGTGTGGAGTCGGTGCCGGAACCTGAGGATTCCTCTCCAGTGCTGATATGGATCTTGGGGTACTTCTGGAGTCTCTCCAGGGGAGTCAGTCCTCGTCTCGAATGTGGGCATGCACTTGCGCTTTTCTCCAGAGCGGTAGCAGCAGTGTCACGCAGTCCGCCGCGTGGATCAAAGGATCTATGGTTTTCCCTCGAGTCTTTCCCACGAGGCTTTCCCACGAGGCTTTCCCACAGGGCTGTCCCACGTGCACACGTGGTGGGAGTCGATCCTCGGCTTGAACGTCAAGGCAGTGCAGGGAAAACAGGTTCGTCTGGAATGGACTGACACATCTGGGGGACTCTTGGAATGGTGGCACGACCCTGGAGTTCCTCTCGCCTTTCCTGTGGAGAGTGCCTCCTCTTGAGATGCGACGGGAACGCCGGGAATTTTTTCCCTACGAAACAGGGAAAGGATCCCTCATCTCGAGCTAGGAGGCGGAAACGGTGCTCCCCTGGATGTGTGCGGGACCCACGTGCTTCCTCTCGAGTGGAGACGGGTATATCGGGGAACTTCTTGAGTTGCAGCAAGGGTGTGAAGGACCCTTTGGAAGTTCCAGTGGTTAGACGTGATTAGCCTCGAGAAGCCTCAGCGGAAATGGGCCTCATCTCGCCTGGAGGGCAAAACCTCCTGGATTTTCTCGAGTTGCGGCAGGTGCTCTCGACTTACGACGGGGACCTCAGGGACCCGCTCTGGTGGCCTCAGGAAAGGCCAGTCCCCATGCGAGTTCCTCGGGGGCCTCTCGGGATTCCTCTCCCGTCGATGCCGGGGCCTTAAACCTTGTGTGGAGTCGGGGCCGGAACCTGAGGATTCCTCTCCAGTGCTGACATGGATCTTGGGGTACTTCTGGAGTCTCCCCAGGGGAGTCAGTCCTCGTCTCGAATGCGGGCATGCACTTGCGCTTTCCTCCAGAGCGGTAGCAGCAGTGTCACGCAGTCCTCCGCGTGGATCAATGGATCTATGGTTTTCCCTCGAGTCATTCCCTCGAGTCTTTCCCACGAGGCTTTCCCACGAGGCTTTCCCACAGGGCTGTCCCACGTGCACACGTGGTGGGAGTCGATCCTCGGCTTGAACGTCAAGGCAGTGCAGGGAAAACAGGTTCCTCTGGAATGGACTGACACATCTGGGGGACTCTTGGAATGGTGGCACGACCCAGGAGTTCCTCTCGCCTTTCCTGTGGAGAGCGCCTCCTCTTGAGATGCGACGGAAACGCCGGGAATTCTTTCCCTACGAAACAGGGAAAGGATCCCTTAACTCGAGCTAGGAGGCGGAAACGGGGCTCCCCTGGATGTGTGCGGGACACCACGTGCTTCCTCTCGAGTGCAGACGGGTATGTCGGGGAACTTCTTGAGTTGCAGCAAGGGTGTGAAGGACCTTTTGGAAGTTCCAGTGGTTAGATGTGATTGGCCTCGAGAAGCCTCAGCGGAAATGGGCCTCATCTCGCCTGGAGGGCAAAACCTCCTGGATTTTCTCGAGTTGCGGCAGGTGCTCTCGACTTATGACGGGGACCTCAGGGAACCGCTCTGGTGGCCTCAGGAAAGGCCAGTCCCCATGCGAGTTCCTCGGGGGCCTCTCGGGATTCCTCTCCCGTCGATGCCGGGGCCTAAGACCTTGTGTGGAGTCGGGGCCGGAACCTGAGGATTCCTCTCCAGTGCTGACATGGATCTTGGGGTACTTCTGGAATCTCCCCAGGGGAGTCAGTCCTCGTCTCGAATGCGGGCATGCACTTGCGCTTTCCTCCAGAGCGGTAGCAGCAGTGTCACGCAGTCCGCCGCGTGGATCAAAGGATCTATGGTTTTCCCTCGAGTCTTTCCCACGAGGCTTTCCCACGAGGCTTTCCCACAGGGCTGTCCCACGTGCACACGTGGTGGGAGTCGATCCTCGGCTTGAACGTCAAGGCAGTGCAGGGAAAACAGGTTCCTCTGGAATGGACTGACACATCTGGGGGACTCTTGGAATGGTGTCTCGACCCTGGAGTTCCTCTCGCCTTTCCTGTGGAGAGCGCCTCCTCTTGAGATGCGACGGGAACGCCGGGAATTCTTTCCCTACGAAACAGGGAAAGGATCCCTCATCTCGAGCTAGGAGGCGGAAACGGGGCTCCCCTGGATGTGTGCGGGACCCTCGTGCTTCCTCTCGAGTGGAGACGGGTATGTCGGGGAACTTCTTGTGTTGCAGCAAGGGTGTGAAGGACCCTTTGGAAGTTCCAGTGGTTAGATGTGATTAGCCTCGAGAAGCCTCAGCGGTAATGGGCCTCATCTCGCCTGGAGGTGAAAACCTCCTGGATTTTCTCGAGTTGCGGCAGGTGCTCTCGACTTACGACGGGGACCTCAGGGACCCGCTCTGGTGGCCTCAGGAAAGGCCAGTCCCCATGCGAGTTCCTCGGGGGCCTCTCGGGATTCCTCTCCCGTCGATGCCGGGGCCTAAGACCTTGTGTGGAGTCGGGGCCGGAACCTGAGGATTCCTCTCCAGTGCTGACATGGATCTTGGGGTACTTCTGGAGTCTCCCCAGGGGAGTCAGTCCTCGTCTCGAATGCGGGCATGCACTTGCGCTTTCCTCCAGAGCGGTAGCAGCAGTGTCACGCAGTCCGCCGCGTGGATCAAAGGTTCTATGGTTTTCCCTCGAGTCTTTCCCACGAGGCTTTCCCACGAGGCTTTCCCACAGGGCTGTCCCACGTGCACACGTGGTGGGAGTCGATCCTCGGCTTGAACGTCAAGGCAGTGCAGGGAAAACAGGTTCCTCTGGAATGGACTGACACATCTGGGGGACTCTTGGAATGGTGGCACGACCCTGGAGTTCCTCTCGCCTTTCCTGTGGAGAGCGCCTCCTCTTGAGATGCGACGGGAACGCCGGGAATTCTTTCCCTACGAAACAGGGAAAGGATCCCTCATCTCGAGCTAGGAGGCGGAAACGGGGCTCCCCTGGATGTGTACGGGACCCACGTGCTTCCTCTCGAGTGGATACGGGTATGTCGGGGAACTTCTTGAGTTGCAGCAAGGGTGTGAAGGACCCTTTGGAAGGTCCAGTGGTTAGATGTGATTTGCCTCGAGAAGCCTCAGCGGAAATGGGCCTCATCTCACCTGGAGGGCAAAACCTCCTGGATTTTCTCCAGTTGCGGCAGGTGCTCTCGACTTACGACGGGGACCTCAGGGACCCGCTCTGGTGGCCTCAGGAAAGGCCAGTCCCCACTCGAGTTCCTTGGGGGCCTCTCGGAATTCCTCTCCCGTCGATGCCGGGCCTAAGACCTAGTGTGGAGTCGGGGCCGGAACCTGAGGATTCCTCTTCAGTGCTGACATGGATCTTGGGGTACTTCTGGAGTCTCCCCAGGGGAGTCAGTCCTCGTCTCGAATGCGGGCATGCACTTGCGCTTTCCTCCAGAGCGGTAACAGCAGTGTCACGCAGTCCGCCGCGTGGATCAAAGCATCTATGGTTTTCCCTCGAGTCTTTCCCACGAGGCTTTCCCACGAGGCTTTCCCACAGGGCTGTCCCACGTGCACACGTGGTGGGAGTCGATCCTCGGCTTGAACGTCAAGGCAGTGCAGGGAAAACAGGTTCCTCTGGAATGGACTGACACATCTGGGGGACTCTTGGAATGGTGGCACGACCCTGGAGTTCCTCTCGCGTTTCCTTTGGAGAGCGCCTCCTCTTGAGATGCGACGGGAACGCCGGGAATTCTTTCCCTACGAAACAGGGAAAGGATCCCTCATCTCGAGCTAGGAGGCGGAAACGGGGCTCCCCTGGATGTGTGCGGGACCCCACGTGCTTCCTCTCGAGAGGAGACGGGTATGTCTTGGAACTTCTTGAGTTGCAGCAATGGTGTGAAGGACCCTTTGGAAGTTCCAGTGGTTAGATGTGATTGGCCTCGAGAAGCCTCAGCAGAAATGGGCCTCATCTCGCCTGGAGGGCAAAACCTCCTGGATTTTCTCGAGTTGCGGCAGGTGCTCTCGACTTACGACGGGGACCTCAGGGATCCGCTCTGGTGGCCTCAGGAAAGGCCAGTCCCCATGCGAGTTCCTCGGGGGCCTCTCGGGATTCCTCTCCCGTCGATGCCGGGGCCTAAGACCTTGTGTGGAGTCGGGGCCGGAACCTGAGGATTCCTCTCCAGTGCTGACATGGATCTTGGGGTACTTCTGGAGTCTCCCCAGGGGAGTCAGTCCTCGTCTCGAATGCGGGCATGCACTTGCGCTTTCCTCCAGAGCGGTAGCAGCAGTGTCACGCAGTCCGCCGCGTGAATCAAAGGATCTATGGTTTTCCCTCGAGTCTTTCCCACGAGGCTTTCCCACGAGGCTTTCCCACAGGGCTGTCCCACGTGCACACGTGGTGGGAGTCGATTCTCGGCTTGAACGTCAAGGCAGTGCAGGGAAAACAGGTTCCTCTGGAATGGACTGACACATCTGGGGGACTCTTGGAATGGTGTCACGACCCTGGAGTTCCTCTCGCCTTTCCTGTGGAGAGCGCCTCCTCTTGAGATGCGACGGGAACGCCGGGAATTCTTTCCCTACGAAACAGGGAAAGGATCCCTCATCTCGAGCTAGGAGGCGGAAACGGGGCTCCCCTGGATGTGTGCAGGACCCACGTGCTTCCTCTCGAGTGGAGACGGGTATGTCGGGGAACTTCTTGAGTTGCAGCAAGGGTGTGAAGGACCCTTTGGAAGTTCCAGTGGTTAGACGTGATTAGCCTCGAGAAGCCTCAGCGGAAATGGGCCTCATCTCGCCTGGAGGGCAAAACCTCCTGGATTTTCTCGAGTTGCGGCAGGTGCTCTCGACTTACGACGGGGACCTCAGGGACCCGCTCTGGTGGCCTCAGGAAAGGCCAGTCCCCATGCGAGTTCCTCGGGGGCCTCTCGGGATTCCTCTCCCGTGGATGCCGAGGCCTAAGACCTTGTGTGGAGTCGGGGCCGGAACCTGAGGATTCCTCTCCAGTGCTGACATGGATCTTGGGGTACTTCTGGAGTCTCCCCAGGGGAGTCAGTCCTCGTCTCGAATGTGGGCATGCACTTGCGCTTTCCTCCAGAGCGGTAGCAGCAGTGTCACGCAGTCCGCCGCGTGGATCAAAGGATCTATGGTTTTCCCTCGAGTCTTTCCCACGAGGCTTCCCCACGAGGCTTTCCCACAGGGCTGTCCCACGTGCACACGTGGTGGGAGTCGTTCCTCGGCTTGAACGTCAAGGCAGTGCAGGGAAAACAGGTTCCTC
Organism: Ovis canadensis; assembly: GCF_042477335.2. Lineage (NCBI taxonomy): Eukaryota > Metazoa > Chordata > Mammalia > Artiodactyla > Bovidae > Ovis > Ovis canadensis. Next base: position 11,897,739 of record NC_091262.1, read on the forward strand.
TGGAATGGACTGACACATCTGGGGGACTCTTGGAATGGTGGCACGACCCTGGAGATCCTCTCGCGTTTCCTTTGGAGAGCGCCTCCTCTTGAGATGCGACGGGAACTCCGGGAAATCTTTCCCTACGAAACAGGGAAAGGATCCCTCATCTCGAGCTAGGAGGCGGAAACGGGGCTCCCCTGGATGTGTGCGGGACCCCACGTGCTTCCTCTCGAGTGGAGACGGGTATGTCTTGGAACTTCTTGAGTTGCAGCAATGGTGTGAAAGACCCTTTGGAAGTTCCAGTGGTTAGATGTGATTGGCCTCGAGAAGCCTCAGCAGAAATGGGCCTCATCTCGCCTGGAGGGCAAAACCTCCTGGATTTTCTCGAGTTGCGGCAGGTGCTCTCGACTTACGATGGGGACCTCAGGGACCCGCTCTGGTGGCCTCAGGAAAGGCCAGTCCCCATGCGAGTTCCTCGGGGGCCTCTCGGGATTCCTCTCCCATCGATACCGGGGCCTAAGACCTTGTGTGGAGTCGGGGCCGGAACCTGAGGATTCCTCTCCAGTGTTGACATGGATCTTGGTGTACTTCTGGAGTCTCCCCAGGGGAGTCAGTCCTCGTCTCGAATGCGGGCATGCACTTGCGCTTTCCTCCAGAGCGGTAGCAGCAGTGTCACGCAGTCCGCCGCGTAGATCAAAGGATCTATGGTTTTCCCTCGAGACTTTCCCACGAGGCTTTCCCACGAGGCTTTCCCACAGGGCTGTCCCACGTGCACACGTGGTGGGAGTCGATCCTCGGCTTGAACGTCAAGGCAGTGCAGGGAAAACAGGTTCCTCTGGAATGGACTGACACATCTGGGGGACTCTTGGAATGGTGGCATGACCCTGGAGTTCCTCTCTCCTTTCCTGTGGAGAGCGCCTCCTCTTGAGATGCGACGGGAACGCCAGGAATTCTTTCCCTACGAAACAGGGAAAGGATCCCTCATCTCGAGCTAGGAGGCGGAAACGGGGCTCCGCTGGATGTGTGTTGGACACCACGTGCTTCCTCTCGAGTGCAGACGGGTTTGTCGGGGAACTTCTTGAGTTGCAGCAAGGGTGTGAAGGACCCTTTGGAAGTTCCAGTGGTTAGATGTGATTGGCCTCGAAAAGCCTCAGCGGAAATGGGCCTCATCTCGCCTGGAGGGCAAAACCTCCTGGATTTTCTCGAGTTGCGGCAGGTGCTCTCGACTTACGACGGGGACCTCAGAGACCCGCTCTGGTGGCCTCAGGAAAGGCCAGGCCCCATGCGAGTTCCTCTGGGGCCTCTCGGGATTCCTCTCCCGTCGATGCCGGGGCCTAAGACCTTGTGTGGAGTCGGGGCCGGAACCTGAGGATTCCTCTCCAGTGCTGACATGGATCTTGGGGTACTTCTGGAGTCTCCCCAGGGGAGTCAGTCCTCGTCTCGAATGCGGGCATGCACTTGCGCTTTCCTCCAGAGCGGTAGCAGCAGTGTCACGCAGTCCGCCGCGTGGATCAAAGGATCTATGGTTTTCCCTCGAGTCTTTCCCACGAGGCTTTCCCACGAGGCTTTCCCACAGGGCTGTCCCACGTGCACACGTGGTGGGAGTCGATCCTCGGCTTGAACGTCAAGGCAGTGCAGGGAAAATAGGTTCCTCTGGTTTGGACTGACACATCTGGGGGACTCTTGGAATGGTGGCACGACCATGGAGTTCCTCTCTCCTTTCCTGTGGAGAGCGCCTCCTCTTGAGATGCGACGGGAACGCCGGGAATTCTTTCCCTACGAAACAGGGAAAGGATCCCTCATCTTGAGCTAGGAGGCGAAACGGGGCTCCCCTGGATGTGTGCGGGACACCACGTGCTTCCTCTCGAGTGCAGACGGGTTTGTCGGGGAACTTCTTGAGTTGCAGCAAGGGTGTGAAGGACCCTTTGGAAGTTCCAGTGGTTAGATGTGATTGGCCTCGAGAAGCCTCAGCGGAAATGGGCCTCATCTCGCCTGGAGGGCAAAACCTCCTGGATTTTCTCGAGTTGCGGCAGGTGCTCTCGACTTACGACGAGGACCTCAGGGAACCGCTCTGGTGGCCTCAGGAAAGGCCAGTCCCCATGCGAGTTCCTCGGGGGCCTCTCGGGATTCCTCTCCCGTCGATGCCGGGGCCTAAGACCTTGTGTGGAGTCGGGGCCGGAACCTGAGGATTCCTCTCCAGTGCTGACATGGATCTTGGGGTACTTCTGGAGTCTCCCCAGGGGAGTCAGTCCTCGTCTCGAATGCGGGCATGCACTTGCGCTTTCCTCCAGAGCGGTAGCAGCAGTGTCACGCAGTCCGCCGCGTGGATCAAAGGATCTATGGTTTTCCCTCGAGTCTTTCCCACGAGACTTTCCCACGAGGCTTTCCCACAGGGCTGTCCCACGTGCACACGTGGTGGGAGTCGATCCTCGGCTTGAACGTCAAGGCAGTGCAGGGAAAACAGGTTCCTCTGGAATGGACTGACACATCTGGGGGACTCTTGGAATGGTGGCACGACCCTGGAGTTCCTCTCGCCTTTCCTGTGGAGAGCGCCTCCTCTTGAGATGCGACGGGAACGCCGGGAATTCTTTCCCTACGAAACAGGGAAAGGATCCCTCATCTCGAGCTAGGAGGCGGAAACGGGGCTCCCCTGGATGTGTGCGGGACCCCACGTGCTTCCTCTCGAGTGGAGACGGGTATGTCGGGGAACTTCTTGAGTTGCAGCAATGGTGTGAAGGACCCTTTGGAAGTTCCAGTGGTTAGATGTGATTGGCCTCGAGAAGCCTCAGCGGAAATGGGCCTCATCTCGCCTGGAGGGCAAAACCTCCTGGATTTTCTCGAGTTGCGGCAGGTGCTCTCGACTTACGATGGGGACCTCAGGGACCCGCTCTGGTGGCCTCAGGAAAGGCCAGTCCCCATGCGAGTTCCTCGGGGGCCTCTCGGGATTCCTCTCCCGTCGATGCCGGGGCCTAAGACCTTGTGTGGAGTCGGGGCCGGAACCTGAGGATTCCTCTCCAGTGCTGACATGGATCTTGGGGTACTTCTGGAGTCTCCCCAGGGGAGTCAGTCCTGGTCTCGAATGCGGGCATGCAATTGCGCTTTCCTCCAGAGCGGTAGCAGCAGTGTCACCCAGTCCGCCGCGTGGATCAAAGCATCTATGGTTTTCCCTCGAGTCTTTCCCACGAGGCTTTCCCACGTGGCTTTCCCACAGGGCTGTCCCACGTGCACACGTGGTGGGAGTCGATCCTCGGCTTGAACGTCAAGGCAGTGCAGGGAAAACACGTTGCTCTGGATTGGACTGACACATCTGGGGGACTCTTGGAATGGTGGCACGACCCTGGAGTTCCTCTCGCCTTTCCTGTGGAGAGCGCCTCCTCTTGAGATGCGACGGGAACGCCGGGAATTCTTTCCCTATGAAACAGGGAAAGGATCCCTCATCTCGAGCTAGGAGGCGGAAACGGGGCTCCCCTGAATGTGTGCGGGACCCTCGTGCTTCCTTTCGAGTGGAGACGGGTATGTCGGGGAACTTCTTGAGTTGCAGCAAGGGTGTAAATGACCCTTTGGAAGTTCCTGTTGTTAGATGTGATTAGCCTCGAGAAGCCTCAGCGGAAATGGGCCTCATCTCGCCTGGAGGTCAAAACCTCCTGGATTTTCTCGAGTTGCGGCTGGTGCACTCGACTTACGACGGGGACCTCAGGGACCCGCTCTGGTGGCCTCAGGAAAGGCCAGTCCCCATGCGAGTTCCTCGGGGGCCTCTCGGGATTCCTCTCCCGTCGATACCGGGGCCTAAGACCTTGTGTGGAGTAGGGGCCCGAACCTGAGGATTCCTCTCCAGTGCTGACATGGATCTTGGGGTACTTCTGGAGTCTAACCAGAGGAGTCAGTCCTCGTCTCGAATGCGGGCATGCACTTGCGCTTTCATCCTGAGCGGTAGCAGCAGTGTCACGCAGTCCGCCGCGTGGATCAAAGGATCTATGGTTTTCCCTCGAGTCTTTCCCACGAGGCTTTCCCACAGGGCTGTCCCACGTGCACACGTGGTGGGAGTCGATCCTCGGCTTGAACGTCAAGGCAGTGCAGGGAAAACAGGTTCCTCTGGAATGGACTGACACATCTGGGGGACTCTTGGAATGGTGGCACGACCCTGGAGTTCCTCTCGCCTTTCCTGTGGAGAGCGCCTCCTCTTGAGATGCGACGGGAACGCCGGGAATTCTTTCCCTACGAAACAGGGAAAGGATCCCTCATCTCGAGCTAGGAGGCGGAAACGGGGCTCCCCTGGATGTGTTCAGGACCCCACGTGCTTCCTCTCGAGTGGAGACGGGTATGTCGGGGAACTTCTTGAGTTGCAGCAAGGGTGTGAAGGACCCTTTGGAAGTTCCAGTGGTTAGATGTGATTGGCCTCGAGAAGCCTCAGCGGAAATGGGCCTCATCTCGCCTGGAGGGCAAAACCTCCTGGATTTTCTCGAGCTGCGGCAGGTGCTCTCGACTTACGACGGGGACCTCAGGTAACCGCTCTGGTGGCCTCAGGAAAGGCCAGTCCCCATGCGAGTTCCTCGGGGGCGTCTCGGGATTCCTCTCCCGTCGATGCCGGGGCCTAAGACCTTGTGTGGAGTCGGGGCCGGAACATGAGGATTCCTCTCCAGTGCTGACATGGATCTTGGGGTACTTCTGGAGACTCCCCAGGGGAGTCAGTCCTCGTCTCGAATGCGGTCATGCATTGCGCTTTCCTCCAGAGCGGTAGCAGCAGTGTCTCGCAGTCCGCCGCGTGGATCAAAGGATCTATGGTTTTCCCTCGAGTCTTTCCCACGAGGCTTTCCCACGAGGCTTTCCCACAGGGCTGTCCCACGTGCACACGTGGTGGGAGTCGATCCTCGGCTTGAACGTCAAGGCAGTGCAGGGAAAACAGGTTCCTCTGGAATGGACTGACACATCTGGGGGACTCTTGGAATGGTGGCACGACCCTGGAGTTCCTCTCGCCTTTCCTGTGGAGAGCGCCTCCTCTTGAGATGCGACGGGAACGCCGGGAATTCTTTCCCTACGAAACAGGGAAAGGATCCCTCATCTCGAGCTAGGAGGCGGAAACGGGGCTCCCCTGGATGTGTGCGGGACCCCACGTGCTTCCTCTCGAGTGGAGACGGATATGTCGGGGAACTTCTTGAGTTGCAGCAAGGGTGTGAAAGACCCTTTGGAAGTTCCAGTGGTTAGATGTGATTGGCCTCGAGAAGCCTCAGCGGAAATGGGCCTCATCTCGCCTGGAAGGCAAAACCTCCTGGATTTTCTCGAGTTGCGGCAGGTGCTCTCGACTTACGACGGGGACCTCAGGGACCCGCTCTGGTGGCCTCAGGAAAGGACAGTTCCCATGCGAGTTCCTCGGGGGCCTCTCGGGATTCCTCTCCCGTCGATGCCGGGGTCTAAGACCTTGTGTGGATTCGGGGCCGGAAACTGAGGATTCCTCTCCAGTGCTGACATGGATCTTGGGGTACTTCTGGAGTCTCCCCAGGGGAGTCAGTCCTCGTCTCGAATGCGGGCATGCACTTGCGCTTTTCTCCAGAGCGGTAGCAGCAGTGTCACGCAGTCCGCCGCGTGGATCAAAGGATCTATGGTTTTCCCTCGAGTCTTTCCCACGAGGCTTTCCCACGAGGCTTTCCCACAGGGCTGTCCCACGAGCACACGTGGTGGGAGTCGATCCTCGGCTTGAACGTCAAGGCAGTGCAGGGAAAACAGGTTCCTCTGGAATGGACTGACACATCTGGGGGACTCTTGGAATGGTGGCATGACCCTGGAGTTCCTCTCGCCTTTCCTGTGGAGAGCGCCTCCTCTTGAGATGCGACGGGAAGGCCGGGAATTCTTTCCCTACGATACAGGGAAAGGATCCCTCATCTCAAGCAAGGAGTCGGAAACGGGGCTCCCCTGGATGTGTGCGGGACCCCACCTGCTTCCTCTCGAGTGGAGACGGGTATGTCGGGGAACTTCTTGAGTTGCAGCAAGGGTGTGAAAGACCCTTTCGAAGTTCCAGGGGTTAGATGTGATTGGCCTCGAGAAGCCTCAGCGGAAATGGGCCTCATCTCGCCTGGAGGGCAAAACCTCCTGGATTTTCTCGAGTTGCGGCATGTGCTCTCGACTTACGACGGGGACCTCGGGGACCCGCTCTGGTGGCCACAGGAAAGGCCAGTCCCCATGCGAGTTCCTCGGGGGCCTCTCGGGATTCCTCTCCCGTCGATGCCGGGGCCTAAGACCTTGTGTGGAGTCGGGGCCGGAACCTGAGGATTCCTCTCCAGTGCTGACATGGATCTTGGGGTACTTCTGTAGTCTCCCCAGGGGAGTCAGTCCTCGTCTCTAATGCGGGCATGCACTTGCGCTTTCCTCCAGAGCGGTAGCAGCAGTGTCACGCAGTCCGCCGCGTGGATCAAAGGATCTATGGTTTTCCCTCGAGTCTTTCCCACGAGGCTTTCCCACGAGGCTTTCCCACAGGGCTGTCCCACGTGCACACGTGGTGGGAGTGGATCCTCGGCTTGAACGTCAAGGCAGTGCAGGGAAAACAGGTTCCTCTGGAATGGACTGACACATCTGGGGGACTCTTGGAATGGTGGCACGACCCTGGAGTTCCTCTCGCCTTTCCTGTGGAGAGCGCCTCCTCTTGAGATGCGACGGGAACGCCGGGAATTCTTTCCCTACGAAACAGGGAAAGGATCCCTCATCTCGAGCTAGGAGGCGGAAACGGGGCTCCCCTGGATGTGTGTGGGACCCCACGTGCTTCCTCTCGAGTGGAGACGGGTTGTCGCGGAACTGCTTGAGTTGCAGCAAGGGTGTGAAGGAACCTTTGGAATTTCCAGTGGTTAGATGTGATTAGCATCGAGAAGCCTCAGCGGAAATGGGCCTCATCTCGCCTGGAGGGCAAAACCTGGATTTTCTCGAGTTGCGGCAGGTGCTCTCGACTTACGACGGGGACCTCAGGGACCCGCTCTGGTGGCCTCAGGAAAGGCCAGTCCCCATGCGAGTTACTCGGGGGCCTCTCGGCATTCCTCTCCCGTCGATGCCGGGGCCTAAGACCTTGTGTGGAGTCGGGGCCGGAACCTGAGGATTCCTCTCCAGTGCTGACATGGATCTTGGGGTACTTCTGGAGTCTCCCCAGGGGAGTCTGTCCTCGTCTCGAATGCGGGCATGCACTTGCGCTTTCCTCCAGAGCGGTAGCAGCAGTGTCACGCAGTCCGCCGCGTGGATCAAAGGATCTATGGTTTTCCCTCGAGTCTTTCCCACGAGGCTTTCCCACGAGGCTTTCCCACAGGGCTGTCCCACGAGCACACGTGGTGGGAGTCGATCCTCCGCTTGAACGTCAAGGCAGTGCAGGGAAAACAGGTTCCTCTGGAATGGACTGACACATCTGGGGGACTCTTGGAATGGTGGCATGACCCTGGAGTTCCTCTCGCCTTTCCTGTGGAGAGCGCCTCCTCTTGAGATGCGACGGGAACGCCGGGAATTCTTTCCCTACGAAACAGCGAAAGGATCCCTCATCTCAAGCAAGGAGTCGGAAACGGGGCTCCCCTGGATGTGTGCGGGACCCCACGTGCTTCCTCTCGAGTGGAGACGGGTATGTCGGGGAACTTCTTGAGTTGCAGCAAGGGTGTGAAAGACCCTTTCGAAGTTCCAGTGGTTAGATGTGATTGGCCTCGAGAAGCCTCAACGGAAATGGGCCTCATCTCGCCTGGAGGGCAAAACCTCCTGGATTTTCTCGAGTTGCGGCAGGTGCTCTCGACTTACGACGGGGACCTCAGTGACCCGCTCTGGTGGCCTCAGGAAAGGCGAGTCCCCATGCGAGTTCCTCGGGGGCCTCTCGGGATTCCTCTCCCGTCGATGCCGGGGCCTAAGACCTTGTGTGTAGTCGGGGCCGGAACCTGAGGATTCCTCTCCAGTGTTGACATGGATCTTGGGGTACTTCTGGAGTCTCCCCAGGGGAGTCAGTCCTCGTCTCGAATGCGGGCATGCACTTGCGCTTTCCTCCAGAGCGGTAGCAGCAGTGTCACGCAGTCCGCCGCGTGGATCAAAGGATCTATGGTTTTCCCTCGAGTCTTTCCCACGAGGCTTTCCCACAGGGCTGTCCCACGTGCACACGTGGTGGGAGTCGATCCTCGGCTTGAACGTCAAGGCAGTGCAGGGAAAACAGGTTCCTCTGGAATGGACTGACACATCTGGGGGACTCTTGGAATGGTGGCACGACCCTGGAGTTCCTCTCGCCTTTCCTGTGGAGAGCGCCTCCTCTTGAGATGCGACGGGAACGCCGGGAATTCTTTCCCTACGAAACAGGGAAAGGATCCCTCATCTCGAGCTAGGAGGCGGAAACGGGGCTCCCCTGGATGTGTTCAGGACCCCACGTGCTTCCTCTCGAGTGGAGACGGGTATGTCGGGGAACTTCTTGAGTTGCAGCAAGGGTGTGAAGGACCCTTTGGAAGTTCCAGTGGTTAGATGTTATTGGCCTCGAGAAGCCTCAGCGGAAATGGGCCTCATCTCGCCTGGAGGGAAAAACCTCCTGGATTTTCTCGAGTTGCGGCAGGTGCTCTCGACTTACGACGGGGACCTCAGGGACCCGCTCTGGTGGCCTCAGGAAAGGCCAGTCCCCATGCGAGTTCCTCGGGGGCCTCTCGGGATTCCTCTCCCGTCGATGCCGGGGCCTAAGACCTTGTGTGGAGTCGGGGCCGGAAACTGAGGATTCCTCTCCAGTGCTGACATGGATCTTGGGGTACTTCTGGAGTCTCCCCAGGGGAGTCAGTCCTCGTCTCGAATGCGGGCATGCACTTGCGCTTCCTCCAGAGCGGTAGCAGCAGTGTCACGCAGTCCGCCGCGTGGATCAAAGGATCTATGGTTTTCCCTCGAGTCTTTCCCACGAGGCTTTCCCACGAGGCTTTCCCACAGGGCTGTCCCACGTGCACACGTGGTGGGAGTCGATCCTCGGCTTGAACGTCAAGGCAGTGCAGGGAAAACAGGTTCCTCTGGAATGGACTGACACATCTGGGGGACTCTTGGAATGGTGGCATGACCCTGGAGTTCCTCTCCCCTTTCCTGTGGAGAGCGCCTCCTCTTGAGATGCGACGGGAACGCCGGGAATTCTTTCCCTAGGAAACAGGGAAAGGATCCCTCATCTCGAGCTAGGAGGCGGAAACGGGGCTCCCCTGGATGTGTGCGGGACACCACGTGCTTCCTCTCGAGTGCAGACGGGTATGTCGGGGAACTTCTTGAGTTGCAGCAAGGGTGTGAAGGACCCTTTGGAAGTTCCAGTGGTTAGATGTGATTGGCCTCGAGAAGCCTCAGCGGAAATGGGCCTCATCTCGCCTAGAGTGCAAAACCTCCTGGATTTTCTCGAGTTGCGGCAGGTGCTCTCGACTTACGACGGGGACCTCAGGGACCCGCTCTGGTGGCCTCAGGAAAGGCCAGTCCCCATGCGAGTTCCTCGGGGGCCTCTCGGGATTCCTCTCCCGTCGATGCCGGGGCCTAAGACCTTGTGTGGAGTCGGGGCCGGAACCTGAGGATTCCTCTCCAGTGCTGACATGGATCTTGGGGTACTTCTGGAGTCTCCCCAGGGGAGTCAGTCCTCGTCTCGAATGCGGGCATGCACTTGCGCTTACCTCCAGAGCGGTAGCAGCAGTGTCACGCAGTCCGCCGCGTGGATCAAAGGATCTATGGTTTTCCCTCGAGTCTTTCCCACGAGGCTTTCCCACAGGGCTGTCCCACGTGCACACGTGGTGGGACTCGATCCTCGGCTTGAACGTCAAGACAGTGCAGGGAAAACAGGTTCCTCTGGAATGGACTGACACATCTGGGGGACTCTTGGAATGGTGGCACGACCCTGGAGTTCCTCTCCCCTTTCCTGTGGAGAGCGCCTCCTCTTGAGATGCGACGGGAACGCCGGGAATTCTTTCCCTACGAAACAGGGAAAGGATCCCTCATCTCGAGCTAGGAGGCGGAAACGGTTCACCCCTGGATGTGTGCGGGACCCACGTGTTTCCTCTCGAGTGGAGACGGGTATGTCGGGGAACTTCTTGAGTTGCAGCAAGGGTGTGAAGGACCCTTTGGAAGTTCCAGTGGTTAGACGTGATTAGCATCGAGAAGCCTCAGCGGAAATGGGCCTCATCTCGCCTGGAGGGCAAAACCTCCTGGATTTTCTCGAGTTGCGGCAGGTGCTCTCGACTTACGACGGGGACCTCAGTGACCCGCTCTGGTGGCCTCAGGAAAGGCGAGTCCCCATGCGAGTTCCTCGGGGGCCTCTCGGGATTCCTCTCCCGTCGATGCCGGGGCCTAAGACCTTGTGTGGAGTCGGGGCCGGAACCTGAGGATTCCTCTCCAGTGTTGACATGGATCTTGGGGTACTTCTGGAGTCTCCCCAGGGGAGTCAGTCCTCGTCTCGAATGCGGGCATGCACTTGCGCTTTCCTCCAGAGCGGTAGCAGCAGTGTCACGCAGTCCGCCGCGTGGATCAAAGGATCTATGGTTTTCCCTCGAGTCTTTCCCACGAGGCTTTCCCACGAGGCTTTCCCACAGGGCTGTCCCACGTGCACACGTGGTGGGAGTCTATCCTCGGCTTGAACGTCAAGGCAGTGCAGGGAAAACAGGTTCCTCTGGAATGGACTGACACATCTGGGGGACTCTTGGAATGGTGCCATGACCCTCGAGTTCCTCTCGCCTTTCCTGTGGAGAGCGCCTCCTCTTGAGATGCGACGGGAACGCCGGGAATTCTTTCCCTACGAAACAGGGAAAGGATCCCTCATCTCGAGCTAGGAGGCGGAAACGGGGCTCCCCTGGATGTGTGCAGGACACCACGTGCTTCCTCTCGAGTGCAGACGGGTATGTCGGGGAACTTCTTGAGTTGCAGCAAGGGTGTGAAGGACCCTTTGGAAGTTCCAGTGGTTAGATGTGATTGGCCTCGAGAAGCCTCAGCGGAAATGGGCCTCATCTCGCCTGGAGGGCAAAACCTCCTGGATTTTCTCGAGTTGCGGCAGGTGCTCTCGACTTATGACGGGGACCTCAGGGACCCGCTCTGGTGGCCTCAGGAAAGGACAGTCCCCATGCGAGTTCCTCGGGGGCCTCTCGGGATTCCTCTCCCGTCGATGCCGGGGCCTAAGACCTTGTGTGGAGTCGGGGCCGGAACCTGAGGATTCCTCTCCAGTGCTGACATGGATCTTGGGGTACTTCTGGAGTCTCCCCAGGGGAGTCAGTCCTCGTGTCGAATGCGGGCATGCACTTGCGCTTTCCTCCAGAGCGGTAGCAGCAGTGTCACGCAGTCCGCCGCGTGCATCAAAGAATCTATGGTTTTCCCTCGAGTCTTTCCCACGAGGCTTTCCCACGAGGCTTTCCCACAGGGCTGTCCCACGTGCACACGTGGTGGGAGTGGATCCTCGGCTTGAACGTCAAGGCAGTGCAGGGAAAACAGGTTCCTCTGGAATGGACTGACACATCTGGGGGACTCTTGGAATGGTGTCACGACCCTGGAGTTCCTCTCGCCTTTCCTGTGGAGAGCGCCTCCTCTTGAGATGCGACGGGAACGCCGGGAATTCTTTCCCTACGAAACAGGGAAAGGATCCCTCATCTCGAGCTAGGAGGCGGAAACGGGGCTCCCCTGGATGTGTGCGGGACCCCACGTGCTTCCTCTCGAGTGGAGACGGGTATGTCGGGGAACTTCTTGAGTTGCAGCAATGGTGTGAAGGACCCTTTGGAAGTTCCAGTGGTTAGATGTGATTGGCCTCGAGAAGCCTCAGCGGAAATGGGCCTCATCTCGCCTGGAGGGCAAAACCTCCTGGATTTTCTCGAGCTGCGGCAGGTGCTCTCGACTTACGACGGGGACCTCAGGTAACCGCTCTGGTGGCCTCAGGAAAGGCCAGTCCCCATGCGAGTTCCTCGGGGGCGTCTCGGGATTCCTCTCCCGTCGATGCCGGGGCCTAAGACCTTGTGTGGAGTCGGGGCCGGAACATGAGGATTCCTCTCCAGTGCTGACATGGATCTTGGGGTACTTCTGGAGACTCCCCAGGGGAGTCAGTCCTCGTCTCGAATGCGGTCATGCATTGCGCTTTCCTCCAGAGCGGTAGCAGCAGTGTCTCGCAGTCCGCCGCGTGGATCAAAGGATCTATGGTTTTCCCTCGAGTCTTTCCCACGAGGCTTTCCCACGAGGCTTTCCCACAGGGCTGTCCCACGTGCACACGTGGTGGGAGTCGATCCTCGGCTTGAACGTCAAGGCAGTGCAGGGAAAACAGGTTCCTCTGGAATGGACTGACACATCTGGGGGACTCTTGGAATGGTGGCACGACCCTGGAGTTCCTCTCGCCTTTCCTGTGGAGAGCGCCTCCTCTTGAGATGCGACGGGAACGCCGGGAATTCTTTCCCTACGAAACAGGGAAAGGATCCCTCATCTCGAGCTAGGAGGCGGAAACGGGGCTCCCCTGGATGTGTGCGGGACCCCACGTGCTTCCTCTCGAGTGGAGACGGATATGTCGGGGAACTTCTTGAGTTGCAGCAAGGGTGTGAAAGACCCTTTGGAAGTTCCAGTGGTTAGATGTGATTGGCCTCGAGAAGCCTCAGCGGAAATGGGCCTCATCTCGCCTGGAAGGCAAAACCTCCTGGATTTTCTCGAGTTGCGGCAGGTGCTCTCGACTTACGACGGGGACCTCAGGGACCCGCTCTGGTGGCCTCAGGAAAGGACAGTTCCCATGCGAGTTCCTCGGGGGCCTCTCGGGATTCCTCTCCCGTCGATGCCGGGGTCTAAGACCTTGTGTGGATTCGGGGCCGGAAACTGAGGATTCCTCTCCAGTGCTGACATGGATCTTGGGGTACTTCTGGAGTCTCCCCAGGGGAGTCAGTCCTCGTCTCGAATGCGGGCATGCACTTGCGCTTCCTCCAGAGCGGTAGCAGCAGTGTCACGCAGTCCGCCGCGTGGATCAAAGGATCTATGGTTTTCCCTCGAGTCTTTCCCACGAGGCTTTCCCACGAGGCTTTCCCACAGGGCTGTCCCACGAGCACACGTGGTGGGAGTCGATCCTCGGCTTGAACGTCAAGGCAGTGCAGGGAAAACAGGTTCCTCTGGAATGGACTGACACATCTGGGGGACTCTTGGAATGGTGGCATGACCCTGGAGTTCCTCTCGCCTTTCCTGTGGAGAGCGCCTCCTCTTGAGATGCGACGGGAAGGCCGGGAATTCTTTCCCTACGATACAGGGAAAGGATCCCTCATCTCAAGCAAGGAGTCGGAAACGGGGCTCCCCTGGATGTGTGCGGGACCCCACGTGCTTCCTCTCGAGTGGAGACGGGTATGTCGGGGAACTTCTTGAGTTGCAGCAAGGGTGTGAAAGACCCTTTCGAAGTTCCAGGGGTTAGATGTGATTGGCCTCGAGAAGCCTCAGCGGAAATGGGCCTCATCTCGCCTGGAGGGCAAAACCTCCTGGATTTTCTCGAGTTGCGGCATGTGCTCTCGACTTACGACGGGGACCTCGGGGACCCGCTCTGGTGGCCACAGGAAAGGCCAGTCCCCATGCGAGTTCCTCGGGGGCCTCTCGGGATTCCTCTCCCGTCGATGCCGGGGCCTAAGACCTTGTGTGGAGTCGGGGCCGGAACCTGAGGATTCCTCTCCAGTGCTGACATGGATCTTGGGGTACTTCTGTAGTCTCCCCAGGGGAGTCAGTCCTCGTCTCTAATGCGGGCATGCACTTGCGCTTTCCTCCAGAGCGGTAGCAGCAGTGTCACGCAGTCCGCCGCGTGGATCAAAGGATCTATGGTTTTCCCTCGAGTCTTTCCCACGAGGCTTTCCCACGAGGCTTTCCCACAGGGCTGTCCCACGTGCACACGTGGTGGGAGTGGATCCTCGGCTTGAACGTCAAGGCAGTGCAGGGAAAACAGGTTCCTCTGGAATGGACTGACACATCTGGGGGACTCTTGGAATGGTGGCACGACCCTGGAGTTCCTCTCGCCTTTCCTGTGGAGAGCGCCTCCTCTTGAGATGCGACGGGAACGCCGGGAATTCTTTCCCTACGAAACAGGGAAAGGATCCCTCATCTCGAGCTAGGAGGCGGAAACGGGGCTCCCCTGGATGTGTGCGGGAACCTCGTGCTTCCTCTCGAGTGGAGACAGATATGTCGGGGAACTTCTTGAGTTGCAGCAAGGGTGTGAAGGACCCTTTGGAAGTTCCAGTGTTTAGATATGATTAGCCTCGAGAAGCCTCAGCGGAAATGGGCCTCATCTCGCCTGGAGGGCAAAACCTCCTGGATTTTCTCGAGTTGCGGCAGGTGCTCTCGACTTACGACGGGGACCTCAGGGACCCCCTCTGGTGGCCTCAGGAAAGGCCAGTCCCCATGCGACTTCCTCGGGGGCCTCTCGGGATTCCTCTCCCGTCGATGCCGGGGCCGAAGACCTTGTGTGGAGTCGGGGCCGGAACCTGAGGATTCCTCTCCAGTGCTGACATGGATCCTGGGGTACTTCTGGAGTCTCCCCAGGGGAGTCAGTCCACGTCTCGAATGCGGGCATGCACTTGCGCTATACTCCAGAGAGGTAGCAGCAGTGTCAAGCAGTCCGCCTCGTTCATCAAAGGATCTATGGTTTTCCCTCGAGTCTTTCCCTCGAGGCTTTCCCACGAGGCCTTCCCACAGGGCTGTCCCACGTGCACACGTGTTGGGAGTCGATCCTCGGCTTGAACGTCAAGGCAGTGCTGGGAAAACAGGTTCCTCTGGAATGGACTGACATATCTGGGGGACACTTTGGATGGTGGCACGACGCTGGAGTCCTCTCTCCTTTCCTGTAGAGAGCGCCTCCTCTTGAGATGCGACGGGAACGTCCGGAATTCTTTCCCTACGAAACAGGGAAAGGATCCCTCATCTCGAGCTAGGAGGCGGAAACGGGGCTCCCCTGGATGTGTGCGGGAACCTCGTGCTTCCTCTCGAGTGGAGACGGGTATGTCGGGGAACTTCTTGAGTTGCAGCAAGGGTGTGAAGGACCCTTTGGAAGTTCCAGTGGTTAGATGTGATTGGCCTCGAGAAGCCTCAGCGGAAATGGGCCTCATCTCGCCTGGAGGGCAAAACCTCCTGGATTTTCTCGAGTTGCGGCAGGTGCTCTCGACTTACGACGGGGACCTCAGTGACCCGCGCTGGTGGCCTCAGGAAAGGCCAGTCCCCATGCGAGTTTCTCGGGTCCTCTCGGGATTCCTCTCCCGTCGATGCTGGGGCCTAAGACCTTGTGTGGCGTCGGGGCCGGAACCTGAGGATTCCTCTCCAGTGCTGACATGGATCTTGGGGTACTTCTGGAGTCTCCCCAGCGGTGTCAGTCCTCGTCTCCAATGCGGGCTTGCACTTGCGCTTTCCTCCAGAGCGGAAGCAGCAGTGTCACGCAGTCCGCCGCGTGGATCAAAGGATCTATGGTTTTCCCTCGAGTCTTTCCCACGAGGCTTTCCCACGAGGCTTTCCCACAGGGCTGTCCCACGTGCACACGTGGTGGGAGTCGATCCTCGGCTTGAATGTCAAGGCGGTGCAGGAAAAACAGGTTCCTCTGGAATGGACTGGCACATCTGGGGGTCTCTTGGAATGGTGGCACGACCCTGGAGTTCCTCTCGCCTTTCCTGTGGAGAGCGCCTCCTCTTGAGTTGCGACGGGAACGCCGGGAATTCTTTCCCTACGAAACAGGGAAAGGATCCCTCATCTCGAGCTAGGAGGCGGAAACGGGGCTCCCCTGGATGTGTGTGGGACCCCACGTGCTTCCTCTCGAGTGGAGACGGGTTGTCGCGGAACTGCTTGAGTTGCAGCAAGGGTGTGAAGGAACCTTTGGAATTTCTAGTGGTTAGATGTGATTAGCATCGAGAAGCCTCAGCGGAAATGGGCCTCATCTCGCCTGGAGGGCAAAACCTGGATTTTCTCGAGTTGCGGCAGGTGCTCTCGACTTACGACGGGGACCTCAGGGACCCGCTCTGGTGGCCTCAGGAAAGGCCAGTCCCCATGCGAGTTACTCGGGGGCCTCTCGGCATTCCTCTCCCGTCGATGCCGGGGCCTAAGACCTTGTGTGGAGTCGGGGCCGGAACCTGAGGATTCCTCTCCAGTGCTGACATGGATCTTGGGGTACTTCTGGAGTCTCCCCAGGGGAGTCTGTCCTCGTCTCGAATGCGGGCATGCACTTGCGCTTTCCTCCAGAGCGGTAGCAGCAGTGTCACGCAGTCCGCCGCGTGGATCAAAGGATCTATGGTTTTCCCTCGAGTCTTTCCCACGAGGCTTTCCCACGAGGCTTTCCCACAGGGCTGTCCCACGAGCACACGTGGTGGGAGTCGATCCTCCGCTTGAACGTCAAGGCAGTGCAGGGAAAACAGGTTCCTCTGGAATGGACTGACACATCTGGGGGACTCTTGGAATGGTGGCATGACCCTGGAGTTCCTCTCGCCTTTCCTGTGGAGAGCGCCTCCTCTTGAGATGCGACGGGAAGGCCGGGAATTCTTTCCCTACGATACAGGGAAAGGATCCCTCATCTCAAGCAAGGAGTCGGAAACGGGGCTCCCCTGGATGTGTGCGGGACCCCACGTGCTTCCTCTCGAGTGGAGACGGGTATGTCGGGGAACTTCTTGAGTTGCAGCAAGGGTGTGAAAGACCCTTTCGAAGTTCCAGGGGTTAGATGTGATTGGCCTCGAGAAGCCTCAGCGGAAATGGGCCTCATCTCGCCTGGAGGGCAAAACCTCCTGGATTTTCTCGAGTTGCGGCATGTGCTCTCGACTTACGACGGGGACCTCGGGGACCCGCTCTGGTGGCCACAGGAAAGGCCAGTCCCCATGCGAGTTCCTCGGGGGCCTCTCGGGATTCCTCTCCCGTCGATGCCGGGGCCTAAGACCTTGTGTGGAGTCGGGGCCGGAACCTGAGGATTCCTCTCCAGTGCTGACATGGATCTTGGGGTACTTCTGTAGTCTCCCCAGGGGAGTCAGTCCTCGTCTCTAATGCGGGCATGCACTTGCGCTTTCCTCCAGAGCGGTAGCAGCAGTGTCACGCAGTCCGCCGCGTGGATCAAAGGATCTATGGTTTTCCCTCGAGTCTTTCCCACGAGGCTTTCCCACGAGGCTTTCCCACAGGGCTGTCCCACGTGCACACGTGGTGGGAGTGGATCCTCGGCTTGAACGTCAAGGCAGTGCAGGGAAAACAGGTTCCTCTGGAATGGACTGACACATCTGGGGGACTCTTGGAATGGTGGCACGACCCTGGAGTTCCTCTCGCCTTTCCTGTGGAGAGCGCCTCCTCTTGAGATGCGACGGGAACGCCGGGAATTCTTTCCCTACGAAACAGGGAAAGGATCCCTCATCTCGAGCTAGGAGGCGGAAACGGGGCTCCCCTGGATGTGTGCGGGAACCTCGTGCTTCCTCTCGAGTGGAGACAGATATGTCGGGGAACTTCTTGAGTTGCAGCAAGGGTGTGAAGGACCCTTTGGAAGTTCCAGTGTTTAGATATGATTAGCCTCGAGAAGCCTCAGCGGAAATGGGCCTCATCTCGCCTGGAGGGCAAAACCTCCTGGATTTTCTCGAGTTGCGGCAGGTGCTCTCGACTTACGACGGGGACCTCAGGGACCCCCTCTGGTGGCCTCAGGAAAGGCCAGTCCCCATGCGACTTCCTCGGGGGCCTCTCGGGATTCCTCTCCCGTCGATGCCGGGGCCGAAGACCTTGTGTGGAGTCGGGGCCGGAACCTGAGGATTCCTCTCCAGTGCTGACATGGATCCTGGGGTACTTCTGGAGTCTCCCCAGGGGAGTCAGTCCACGTCTCGAATGCGGGCATGCACTTGCGCTATACTCCAGAGAGGTAGCAGCAGTGTCAAGCAGTCCGCCTCGTTCATCAAAGGATCTATGGTTTTCCCTCGAGTCTTTCCCTCGAGGCTTTCCCACGAGGCCTTCCCACAGGGCTGTCCCACGTGCACACGTGTTGGGAGTCGATCCTCGGCTTGAACGTCAAGGCAGTGCTGGGAAAACAGGTTCCTCTGGAATGGACTGACATATCTGGGGGACACTTTGGATGGTGGCACGACGCTGGAGTCCTCTCTCCTTTCCTGTAGAGAGCGCCTCCTCTTGAGATGCGACGGGAACGTCCGGAATTCTTTCCCTACGAAACAGGGAAAGGATCCCTCATCTCGAGCTAGGAGGCGGAAACGGGGCTCCCCTGGATGTGTGCGGGAACCTCGTGCTTCCTCTCGAGTGGAGACGGGTATGTCGGGGAACTTCTTGAGTTGCAGCAAGGGTGTGAAGGACCCTTTGGAAGTTCCAGTGGTTAGATGTGATTGGCCTCGAGAAGCCTCAGCGGAAATGGGCCTCATCTCGCCTGGAGGGCAAAACCTCCTGGATTTTCTCGAGTTGCGGCAGGTGCTCTCGACTTACGACGGGGACCTCAGTGACCCGCGCTGGTGGCCTCAGGAAAGGCCAGTCCCCATGCGAGTTTCTCGGGTCCTCTCGGGATTCCTCTCCCGTCGATGCTGGGGCCTAAGACCTTGTGTGGCGTCGGGGCCGGAACCTGAGGATTCCTCTCCAGTGCTGACATGGATCTTGGGGTACTTCTGGAGTCTCCCCAGCGGTGTCAGTCCTCGTCTCCAATGCGGGCTTGCACTTGCGCTTTCCTCCAGAGCGGAAGCAGCAGTGTCACGCAGTCCGCCGCGTGGATCAAAGGATCTATGGTTTTCCCTCGAGTCTTTCCCACGAGGCTTTCCCACGAGGCTTTCCCACAGGGCTGTCCCACGTGCACACGTGGTGGGAGTCGATCCTCGGCTTGAATGTCAAGGCGGTGCAGGAAAAACAGGTTCCTCTGGAATGGACTGGCACATCTGGGGGTCTCTTGGAATGGTGGCACGACCCTGGAGTTCCTCTCGCCTTTCCTGTGGAGAGCGCCTCCTCTTGAGTTGCGACGGGAACGCCGGGAATTCTTTCCCTACGAAACAGGGAAAGGATCCCTCATCTCGAGCTAGGAGGCGGAAACGGGGCTCCCCTGGATGTGTGTGGGACCCCACGTGCTTCCTCTCGAGTGGAGACGGGTTGTCGCGGAACTGCTTGAGTTGCAGCAAGGGTGTGAAGGAACCTTTGGAATTTCCAGTGGTTAGATGTGATTAGCATCGAGAAGCCTCAGCGGAAATGGGCCTCATCTCGCCTGGAGGGCAAAACCTGGATTTTCTCGAGTTGCGGCAGGTGCTCTCGACTTACGACGGGGACCTCAGGGACCCGCTCTGGTGGCCTCAGGAAAGGCCAGTCCCCATGCGAGTTACTCGGGGGCCTCTCGGCATTCCTCTCCCGTCGATGCCGGGGCCTAAGACCTTGTGTGGAGTCGGGGCCGGAACCTGAGGATTCCTCTCCAGTGCTGACATGGATCTTGGGGTACTTCTGGAGTCTCCCCAGGGGAGTCTGTCCTCGTCTCGAATGCGGGCATGCACTTGCGCTTTCCTCCAGAGCGGTAGCAGCAGTGTCACGCAGTCCGCCGCGTGGATCAAAGGATCTATGGTTTTCCCTCGAGTCTTTCCCACGAGGCTTTCCCGCGAGGCTTTCCCACAGGGCTGTCCCACGAGCACACGTGGTGGGAGTCGATCCTCCGCTTGAACGTCAAGGCAGTGCAGGGAAAACAGGTTCCTCTGGAATGGACTGACACATCTGGGGGACTCTTGGAATGGTGGCATGACCCTGGAGTTCCTCTCGCCTTTCCTGTGGAGAGCGCCTCCTCTTGAGATGCGACGGGAACGCCGGGAATTCTTTCCCTACGAAACAGCGAAAGGATCCCTCATCTCAAGCAAGGAGTCGGAAACGGGGCTCCCCTGGATGTGTGCGGGACCCCACGTGCTTCCTCTCGAGTGGAGACGGGTATGTCGGGGAACTTCTTGAGTTGCAGCAAGGGTGTGAAAGACCCTTTCGAAGTTCCAGTGGTTAGATGTGATTGGCCTCGAGAAGCCTCAACGGAAATGGGCCTCATCTCGCCTGGAGGGCAAAACCTCCTGGATTTTCTCGAGTTGCGGCAGGTGCTCTCGACTTACGACGGGGACTTCAGGGACCCGCTCTGGTGGCCTCAGGAAAGGCCAGTCCCCATGCGAGTTCCTCGGGGGCCTCTCGGGATTCCTCTCCCGTCGATGCCGGGTCCTAAGACCTTGTGTGGAGTCGGGGCCGGAACCTGAGGATTCCTCTCCAGTGCTGACATGGATCTTGGGGTACTTCTGGAGTCTCCCCAGGGGGGTCAGTCCTCGTCTCGAATGCGGGCATGCACTTGCGCTTTCCTCCAGAGCGGTAGCAGCAGTGTCACGCAGTCCGCCGCGTGGATCAAAGGATCTATGGTTTTCCCTCGAGTCTTTCCCACGAGGCTTTCCCACGAGGCTTTCCCACAGGGCTGTCCCACGTGCACACGTGGTGGGAGTCGATCCTCGGCTTGAAAGTCAAGGCAGTGCAGGGAAAACTGGTTCCTCTGGAATGGACTGACACATCTGGTGGACTCTTGGAATGGTGGCACGACCCTGGAGTTCCTCTCGCCTTTCCTGTGGAGAGCGCCTCCTCTTGAGATGCGACGGGAACGCCGGGAATTCTTTCCCTACGAAACAGGGAAAGGATCCCTCATCTCGAGCTAGTAGGCGGAAACCGGGCTCCCCTCGATGTTTGCGGGACCCCACGTGCTTCCTCTCGAGTGGAGACGGATATGTCGGGGAACTTCTTGAGTTGCAGCAAGGGTGTGAAGGACCCTTTGGAAGTTCCAGTGGTTAGACGTGATTCGCCTCGAGAAGCCTCAGCGGAAATGGGCCTCATCTCGCCTGGAGGGCAAAACCTCCTGGATTTTCTCGAGTTGCGGCAGGTGCTCTCGACTTACGACGGGGACCTCAGGGACCCGCTCTGGTGGCCTCAGGAAAGGCCAGTCCCCATGAGAGTTCCTCGGGGGCCTCTCGGGATTCCTCTCCCGTCGATGCTGGGGCCTAAGACCTTGTGTGGAGTCGGGGCCGGAACCTGAGGATTCCTCTCCAGTGCTGACATGGATCTTGGGGTACTTCTGGAGTCTCCCCAGGGGAGTCAGTCCTCGTCTCGAATGCGGGCATGCACTTGCGCTTTCCTCCAGAGCGGTAGCAGCAGTGTCACGCAGTCCGCCGCGTGGATCAAAGGATCTATGGTTTTCCCTCGAGTCTTTCCCACGAGGCTTTCCCACGAGGCTTTCCCACAGGGCTGTCCCACGTGCACACGTGGTGGGAGTCGATCCTCGGCTTGAACGTCAAGGCAGTGCGGGGAAAACAGTTTCCTCTGGAATGGACTGACACATCTGGGGGACTCTTGGAATGGTGCCACGACCCTGGAGTTCCTCTCGCCTTTCCTGTGGAGAGCGCCACCTCTTGAGATGCGACGGGAACGTCGGGAATTCTTTCCCTACGAAACAGGGAAAGGATCCCTCATCTCGAGCTAGGAGGCGGAAACGGGGCTCCCCTGGATGTGTGCGGGACCCCACGAGCTTCCTCTCGAGTGGAGACGGGCATGTCGCGGAACTGCTTGATTTGCAGCAGGGGTGTGAAGGACCCTTTGGAAGTTCCAGTGGTTAGATGTGATTAGCCTCGAGAAGCCTCAGCGGAAATGGGCCTCATCTCGCCTGGAGGGCAAAACCTCCTGGATTTTCTCGAGTTGCGGCAGGTGCTCTCGACTTACGACGGGGACCTCAGGTAACCGCTCTGGTGGCCTCAGGAAAGGCCAGTCCCCATGCGAGTTCCTCGGGGGCGTCTCGGGATTCCTCTCCCGTCGATGCCGGGGCCTAAGACCTTGTGTGGAGTCGGGGCCGGAACATGAGGATTCCTCTCCAGTGCTGACATGGATCTTGGGGTACTTCTGGAGACTCCCCAGGGGAGTCAGTCCTCGTCTCGAATGCGGTCATGCATTGCGCTTTCCTCCAGAGCGGTAGCAGCAGTGTCTCGCAGTCCGCCGCGTGGATCAAAGGATCTATGGTTTTCCCTCGAGTCTTTCCCACGAGGCTTTCCCACGAGGCTTTCCCACAGGGCTGTCCCACGTGCACACGTGGTGGGAGTCGATCCTCGGCTTGAACGTCAAGGCAGTGCAGGGAAAACAGGTTCCTCTGGAATGGACTGACACATCTGGGGGACTCTTGGAATGGTGGCACGACCCTGGAGTTCCTCTCGCCTTTCCTGTGGAGAGCGCCTCCTCTTGAGATGCGACGGGAACGCCGGGAATTCTTTCCCTACGAAACAGGGAAAGGATCCCTCATCTCGAGCTAGGAGGCGGAAACGGGGCTCCCCTGGATGTGTGCGGGACCCCACGTGCTTCCTCTCGAGTGGAGACGGATATGTCGGGGAACTTCTTGAGTTGCAGCAAGGGTGTGAAAGACCCTTTGGAAGTTCCAGTGGTTAGATGTGATTGGCCTCGAGAAGCCTCAGCGGAAATGGGCCTCATCTCGCCTGGAAGGCAAAACCTCCTGGATTTTCTCGAGTTGCGGCAGGTGCTCTCGACTTACGACGGGGACCTCAGGGACCCGCTCTGGTGGCCTCAGGAAAGGACAGTTCCCATGCGAGTTCCTCGGGGGCCTCTCGGGATTCCTCTCCCGTCGATGCCGGGGTCTAAGACCTTGTGTGGATTCGGGGCCGGAAACTGAGGATTCCTCTCCAGTGCTGACATGGATCTTGGGGTACTTCTGGAGTCTCCCCAGGGGAGTCAGTCCTCGTCTCGAATGCGGGCATGCACTTGCGCTTTTCTCCAGAGCGGTAGCAGCAGTGTCACGCAGTCCGCCGCGTGGATCAAAGGATCTATGGTTTTCCCTCGAGTCTTTCCCACGAGGCTTTCCCACGAGGCTTTCCCACAGGGCTGTCCCACGAGCACACGTGGTGGGAGTCGATCCTCGGCTTGAACGTCAAGGCAGTGCAGGGAAAACAGGTTCCTCTGGAATGGACTGACACATCTGGGGGACTCTTGGAATGGTGGCATGACCCTGGAGTTCCTCTCGCCTTTCCTGTGGAGAGCGCCTCCTCTTGAGATGCGACGGGAAGGCCGGGAATTCTTTCCCTACGATACAGGGAAAGGATCCCTCATCTCAAGCAAGGAGTCGGAAACGGGGCTCCCCTGGATGTGTGCGGGACCCCACGTGCTTCCTCTCGAGTGGAGACGGGTATGTCGGGGAACTTCTTGAGTTGCAGCAAGGGTGTGAAAGACCCTTTCGAAGTTCCAGGGGTTAGATGTGATTGGCCTCGAGAAGCCTCAGCGGAAATGGGCCTCATCTCGCCTGGAGGGCAAAACCTCCTGGATTTTCTCGAGTTGCGGCATGTGCTCTCGACTTACGACGGGGACCTCGGGGACCCGCTCTGGTGGCCACAGGAAAGGCCAGTCCCCATGCGAGTTCCTCGGGGGCCTCTCGGGATTCCTCTCCCGTCGATGCCGGGGCCTAAGACCTTGTGTGGAGTCGGGGCCGGAACCTGAGGATTCCTCTCCAGTGCTGACATGGATCTTGGGGTACTTCTGTAGTCTCCCCAGGGGAGTCAGTCCTCGTCTCTAATGCGGGCATGCACTTGCGCTTTCCTCCAGAGCGGTAGCAGCAGTGTCACGCAGTCTGCCGCGTGGATCAAAGGATCTATGGTTTTCCCTCGAGTCTTTCCCACGAGGCTTTCCCACGAGGCTTTCCCACAGGGCTGTCCCACGTGCACACGTGGTGGGAGTGGATCCTCGGCTTGAACGTCAAGGCAGTGCAGGGAAAACAGGTTCCTCTGGAATGGACTGACACATCTGGGGGACTCTTGGAATGGTGGCACGACCCTGGAGTTCCTCTCGCCTTTCCTGTGGAGAGCGCCTCCTCTTGAGATGCGACGGGAACGCCGGGAATTCTTTCCCTACGAAACAGGGAAAGGATCCCTCATCTCGAGCTAGGAGGCGGAAACGGGGCTCCCCTGGATGTGTGCGGGAACCTCGTGCTTCCTCTCGAGTGGAGACAGATATGTCGGGGAACTTCTTGAGTTGCAGCAAGGGTGTGAAGGACCCTTTGGAAGTTCCAGTGTTTAGATATGATTAGCCTCGAGAAGCCTCAGCGGAAATGGGCCTCATCTCGCCTGGAGGGCAAAACCTCCTGGATTTTCTCGAGTTGCGGCAGGTGCTCTCGACTTACGACGGGGACCTCAGGGACCCCCTCTGGTGGCCTCAGGAAAGGCCAGTCCCCATGCGACTTCCTCGGGGGCCTCTCGGGATTCCTCTCCCGTCGATGCCGGGGCCGAAGACCTTGTGTGGAGTCGGGGCCGGAACCTGAGGATTCCTCTCCAGTGCTGACATGGATCCTGGGGTACTTCTGGAGTCTCCCCAGGGGAGTCAGTCCACGTCTCGAATGCGGGCATGCACTTGCGCTATACTCCAGAGAGGTAGCAGCAGTGTCAAGCAGTCCGCCTCGTTCATCAAAGGATCTATGGTTTTCCCTCGAGTCTTTCCCTCGAGGCTTTCCCACGAGGCCTTCCCACAGGGCTGTCCCACGTGCACACGTGTTGGGAGTCGATCCTCGGCTTGAACGTCAAGGCAGTGCTGGGAAAACAGGTTCCTCTGGAATGGACTGACATATCTGGGGGACACTTTGGATGGTGGCACGACGCTGGAGTCCTCTCTCCTTTCCTGTAGAGAGCGCCTCCTCTTGAGATGCGACGGGAACGTCCGGAATTCTTTCCCTACGAAACAGGGAAAGGATCCCTCATCTCGAGCTAGGAGGCGGAAACGGGGCTCCCCTGGATGTGTGCGGGAACCTCGTGCTTCCTCTCGAGTGGAGACGGGTATGTCGGGGAACTTCTTGAGTTGCAGCAAGGGTGTGAAGGACCCTTTGGAAGTTCCAGTGGTTAGATGTGATTGGCCTCGAGAAGCCTCAGCGGAAATGGGCCTCATCTCGCCTGGAGGGCAAAACCTCCTGGATTTTCTTGAGTTGCGGCAGGTGCTCTCGACTTACGACGGGGACCTCAGTGACCCGCGCTGGTGGCCTCAGGAAAGGCCAGTCCCCATGCGAGTTTCTCGGGTCCTCTCGGGATTCCTCTCCCGTCGATGCTGGGGCCTAAGACCTTGTGTGGCGTCGGGGCCGGAACCTGAGGATTCCTCTCCAGTGCTGACATGGATCTTGGGGTACTTCTGGAGTCTCCCCAGCGGTGTCAGTCCTCGTCTCCAATGCGGGCTTGAACTTGCGCTTTCCTCCAGAGCGGAAGCAGCAGTGTCACGCAGTCCGCCGCGTGGATCAAAGGATCTATGGTTTTCCCTCGAGTCTTTCCCACGAGGCTTTCCCACGAGGCTTTCCCACAGGGCTGTCCCACGTGCACACGTGGTGGGAGTCGATCCTCGGCTTGAATGTCAAGGCGGTGCAGGAAAAACAGGTTCCTCTGGAATGGACTGGCACATCTGGGGGTCTCTTGGAATGGTGGCACGACCCTGGAGTTCCTCTCGCCTTTCCTGTGGAGAGCGCCTCCTCTTGAGTTGCGACGGGAACGCCGGGAATTCTTTCCCTACGAAACAGGGAAAGGATCCCTCATCTCGAGCTAGGAGGCGGAAACGGGGCTCCCCTGGATGTGTGTGGGACCCCACGTGCTTCCTCTCGAGTGGAGACGGGTTGTCGCGGAACTGCTTGAGTTGCAGCAAGGGTGTGAAGGAACCTTTGGAATTTCCAGTGGTTAGATGTGATTAGCATCGAGAAGCCTCAGCGGAAATGGGCCTCATCTCGCCTGGAGGGCAAAACCTGGATTTTCTCGAGTTGCGGCAGGTGCTCTCGACTTACGACGGGGACCTCAGGGACCCGCTCTGGTGGCCTCAGGAAAGGCCAGTCCCCATGCGAGTTACTCGGGGGCCTCTCGGCATTCCTCTCCCGTCGATGCCGGGGCCTAAGACCTTGTGTGGAGTCGGGGCCGGAACCTGAGGATTCCTCTCCAGTGCTGACATGGATCTTGGGGTACTTCTGGAGTCTCCCCAGGGGAGTCTGTCCTCGTCTCGAATGCGGGCATGCACTTGCGCTTTCCTCCAGAGCGGTAGCAGCAGTGTCACGCAGTCCGCCGCGTGGATCAAAGGATCTATGGTTTTCCCTCGAGTCTTTCCCACGAGGCTTTCCCACGAGGCTTTCCCACAGGGCTGTCCCACGAGCACACGTGGTGGGAGTCGATCCTCCGCTTGAACGTCAAGGCAGTGCAGGGAAAACAGGTTCCTCTGGAATGGACTGACACATCTGGGGGACTCTTGGAATGGTG
The DNA here is from genome assembly GCF_042477335.2 of Ovis canadensis. NCBI lineage: Eukaryota > Metazoa > Chordata > Mammalia > Artiodactyla > Bovidae > Ovis > Ovis canadensis. The sequence goes on from NC_091262.1 coordinate 11,923,880, forward strand.
GCATGACCCTGGAGTTCCTCTCGCCTTTCCTGTGGAGAGCGCCTCCTCTTGAGATGCGACGGGAACGCCGGGAATTCTTTCCCTACGAAACAGCGAAAGGATCCCTCATCTCAAGCAAGGAGTCGGAAACGGGGCTCCCCTGGATGTGTGCGGGACCCCACGTGCTTCCTCTCGAGTGGAGACGGGTATGTCGGGGAACTTCTTGAGTTGCAGCAAGGGTGTGAAAGACCCTTTCGAAGTTCCAGTGGTTAGATGTGATTGGCCTCGAGAAGCCTCAACGGAAATGGGCCTCATCTCGCCTGGAGGGCAAAACCTCCTGGATTTTCTCGAGTTGCGGCAGGTGCTCTCGACTTACGACGGGGACTTCAGGGACCCGCTCTGGTGGCCTCAGGAAAGGCCAGTCCCCATGCGAGTTCCTCGGGGGCCTCTCGGGATTCCTCTCCCGTCGATGCCGGGTCCTAAGACCTTGTGTGGAGTCGGGGCCGGAACCTGAGGATTCCTCTCCAGTGCTGACATGGATCTTGGGGTACTTCTGGAGTCTCCCCAGGGGGGTCAGTCCTCGTCTCGAATGCGGGCATGCACTTGCGCTTTCCTTCAGAGCGGTAGCAGCAGTGTCACGCAGTCCGCCGCGTGGATCAAAGGATCTATGGTTTTCCCTCGAGTCTTTCCCACGAGGCTTTCCCACGAGGCTTTCCCACAGGGCTGTCCCACGTGCACACGTGGTGGGAGTCGATCCTCGGCTTGAAAGTCAAGGCAGTGCAGGGAAAACTGGTTCCTCTGGAATGGACTGACACATCTGGTGGACTCTTGGAATGGTGGCACGACCCTGGAGTTCCTCTCGCCTTTCCTGTGGAGAGCGCCTCCTCTTGAGATGCGACGGGAACGCCGGGAATTCTTTCCCTACGAAACAGGGAAAGGATCCCTCATCTCGAGCTAGTAGGCGGAAACCGGGCTCCCCTCGATGTTTGCGGGACCCCACGTGCTTCCTCTCGAGTGGAGACGGATATGTCGGGGAACTTCTTGAGTTGCAGCAAGGGTGTGAAGGACCCTTTGGAAGTTCCAGTGGTTAGACGTGATTCGCCTCGAGAAGCCTCAGCGGAAATGGGCCTCATCTCGCCTGGAGGGCAAAACCTCCTGGATTTTCTCGAGTTGCGGCAGGTGCTCTCGACTTACGACGGGGACCTCAGGGACCCGCTCTGGTGGCCTCAGGAAAGGCCAGTCCCCATGAGAGTTCCTCGGGGGCCTCTCGGGATTCCTCTCCCGTCGATGCTGGGGCCTAAGACCTTGTGTGGAGTCGGGGCCGGAACCTGAGGATTCCTCTCCAGTGCTGACATGGATCTTGGGGTACTTCTGGAGTCTCCCCAGGGGAGTCAGTCCTCGTCTCGAATGCGGGCATGCACTTGCGCTTTCCTCCAGAGCGGTAGCAGCAGTGTCACGCAGTCCGCCGCGTGGATCAAAGGATCTATGGTTTTCCCTCGAGTCTTTCCCACGAGGCTTTCCCACGAGGCTTTCCCACAGGGCTGTCCCACGTGCACACGTGGTGGGAGTCGATCCTCGGCTTGAACGTCAAGGCAGTGCGGGGAAAACAGTTTCCTCTGGAATGGACTGACACATCTGGGGGACTCTTGGAATGGTGCCACGACCCTGGAGTTCCTCTCGCCTTTCCTGTGGAGAGCGCCACCTCTTGAGATGCGACGGGAACGTCGGGAATTCTTTCCCTACGAAACAGGGAAAGGATCCCTCATCTCGAGCTAGGAGGCGGAAACGGGGCTCCCCTGGATGTGTGCGGGACCCCACGAGCTTCCTCTCGAGTGGAGACGGGCATGTCGCGGAACTGCTTGATTTGCAGCAGGGGTGTGAAGGACCCTTTGGAAGTTCCAGTGGTTAGATGTGATTAGCCTCGAGAAGCCTCAGCGGAAATGGGCCTCATCTCGCCTGGAGGGCAAAACCTCCTGGATTTTCTCGAGTTGCGGCAGGTGCTCTCGACTTACGATGGGGACCTCAGGGACCCGCTCTGGTGGCCTCAGGAAAGGCCAGTCCCCATGCGAGTTCCTCGGGGGCCTCTCGGCATTCCTCTCCCGTCGATGCCGGGGCCTAAGACCTTGTGTGGAGTCGGGGCCGGAACCTGAGGATTCCTCTCCAGTGCTGACATGGATCTTGGGGTACTTCTGGAGTCTCCCCAGGGGAGTCAGTCCTCGTCTCGAATGCGGGCATGCACTTGCGCTTTCCTCCAGAGCGGTAGCAGCAGTGTCACGCAGTCCGCCGCGTGGATCAAAGGATCTATGGTTTTCCCTCGAGTCTTTCCCACGAGGCTTTCCCACGAGGCTTTCCCACAGGGCTGTCCCACGTGCACACGTGGTGGGAGTGGATCCTCGGCTTGAACGTCAAGGCAGTGCAGGGAAAACAGGTTCCTCTGGAATGGACTGACACATCTGGGGGACTCTTGGAATGGTGGCACGACCCTGGAGTTCCTCTCGCCTTTCCTGTGGAGAGCGCCTCCTCTTGAGATGCGACGGGAACGCCGGGAATTCTTTCCCTACGAAACAGGGAAAGGATCCCTCATCTCGAGCTAGGAGGCGGAAACGGGGCTCCCCTGGATGTGTGCGGGACACCACGTGCTTCCTCTCGAGTGGAGACGGGTATGTCGGGGAACTTCTTGAGTTGCAGCAAGGGTGTGAAGGACCCTTTGGAAGTTCCAGTGGTTAGACGTGACTGGCCTCGAGAAGCCTCAGCGGAAATGGGCCTCATCTCGCCTGGAGGGCAAAACCTCCTGGATTTTCTCGAGTTGCGGCAGGTGCTCTCGACTTACGATGGGGACCTCAGGGACCCGCTCTGGTGGCCTCAGGAAAGGCCAGTCCCCATGCGAGTTCCTCGGGGGCCTCTCGGCATTCCTCTCCCGTCGATGCCGGGGCCTAAGACCTGGTGTGGAGTCGGGGCCGGAACCTGAGGATTCCTCTCCAGTGCTGACATGGATCTTGGGGTACTTCTGGAGTCTCCCCAGGGGAGTCAGTCCTCGTCTCGAATGCGGGCATGCACTTGCGCTTTCCTCCAGAGCGGTAGCAGCAGTGTCACGCAGTCCGCCGCGTGGATCAAAGGATCTATGGTTTTCCCTCGAGTCTTCCCACGAGGCTTTCCCACTAGGCTTTCCCACAGGGCTGTCCCACGTGCACACGTGGTGGGAGTCGATCCTCGGCTTGAACGTCAAGGCAGTGCAGGGAAAACAGGTTCCTCTGGAATGGACTGACACATCTGGGGGATTCTTGGAATGGTGGCACGACCCTGGAGTTTCTCTCGCCTTTCCTGTGGAGAGCGCCTCCTCTTGAGATGCGACGGGAACGCCGGGAATTCTTTCCCTACTAAACAGGGAAAGGATCCCTCATCTCGAGCTAGGAGGCGGAAACGGGGCTCCCCTGGATGTGTGCGGGACCCCACGTGCTTCCTCTCGAGTGGAGACGGGTATGTCGGGGAACTTCTTGAGTTGCAGCAAGGGTGTGAAGGACCCTTTGGAAGTTCCAGTGGTTAGACGTGATTAGCCTCGAGAAGCCTCAGCGGAAATGGGCCTCATCTCGCCTGGAGGGCAAAACCTCCTGGATTTTCTCGAGTTGCTGCAGGTGCTCTCGACTTACGACGGGGACCTCAGGGACCCGCTCTGGTGGCCTCAGGAAAGGCCAGTCCCCATGCGAGTTCCTCGGGGGCCTCTCGGCATTCCTCTCCCGTCGATGCCGGGGCCTAAGACCTTGTGTGGAGTCGGGGCCGGAACCTGAGGATTCCTCTCCAGTGCTGACATGGATCTTGGGGTACTTCTGGAGTCTCCCCAGGGGAGTCAGTCCTCGTCTCGAATGCGGGCATGCACTTGCGCTTTCCTCCAGAGCGGTAGCAGCAGTGTCACGCAGTCCGCCGGGTGGATCAAAGGATCTATGGTTTTCCCTCGAGTCTTTCCCACGAGGCTTTCCCACAAGGCTTTCCCACAGGGCTGTCCCACGTGCACACGTGGTGGGAGTGGATCCTCGGCTTGAACGTCAAGGCAGTGCAGGGAAAACAGGTTCCTCTGGAATGGACTGACACATCTGGGGGACTCTTGGAATGGTGGCACGACCCTGGAGTTCCTCTCGCCTTTCCTGTGGAGAGCGCCTCCTCTTGAGATGCGACGGGAACGCCGGGAATTCTTTCCCTACGAAACAGGGAAAGGATCCCTCATCTCGAGCTAGGAGGCGGAAACGGGGCTCCCCTGGATGTGTGCGGGACCCCACGTGCTTCCTCTCGAGTGGAGACGGGTATGTCGGGGAACTTCTTGAGTTGCAGCAAGGGTGTGAAGGACCCTTTGGAAGTTCCAGTGGTTAGACGTGATTAGCCTCGAGAAGCCTCAGCGGAAATGGGCCTCATCTCGCCTGGAGGACAAAACCTCCTGGATTTTCTCGAGTTGCTGCAGGTGCTCTCGACTTACGACGGGGACCTCAGGGACCCGCTCTGATGGCCTCAGGAATGGCCAGTCCCCATGCGAGTTACTCGGGAGCCTCTCGGGATTCCTCTCCCGTCGATGCCGGGGCCTAAGACCTTGTGTGGAGTCGGGGCCGGAATCTGAGGATTCCTCTCCAGTGCTGACATGGATCTTGGGGTACTTCTGGAGTCTCCCCAGGGGAGTCAGTCCTCGTCTCGAATGCGGGCATGCACTTGCGCTTTCCTCCAGAGCGGTAGCAGCAGTGTCACGCAGTCCGCCGCGTGGATCAAAGGATCTATGGTTTTCCCTCGAGTCTTTCCCACGAGGCTTTCCCACGAGGCTTTCCCACAGGGCTGTCCCACGTGCACACGTGGTGGGAGTCGATCCTCGGCTTGAACGTCAAGGCAGTGCAGGGAAAACAGGTTCCTCTGGAATGGACAGACACATCTGGGGGACTCTTGGAATGGTGGCACGACTTTGGAGTTCCTCTCGCCTTTCCTGTGGAGAGCGCCTCCTCTAGAGATGCGACGGGAACGCCGGGAATTCTTTCCCTACGAAACAGGGAAAGGATCCCTCATCTCGAGCTAGGAGGCGGAAACGGGTCTCCCCTGGATGTGTGCGGGACCCCACGTGCTTCCTCTCGAGTGGAGACGGGTATGTCGCGGAACTGCTTGAGTTGCAGCAAGGGTGTGAAGGACCCTTTGGAAGTTCCAGTGGTTAGACGTGATTAGCCTCCAGAAGCCTCAGCAGAAATGGGCCTCATCTCGCCTGGAGGGCAAAACCTCCTGGATTTTCTCGAGTTGCTGCAGGTGCTCTCGACTTACGACGGGGACCTCAGGGACCCGCTCTGGTGGCCTCAGGAAAGGCCAGTCCCCATGTGAGTTCCTCGGGGGCCTCTCGGGATTCCTCTCCTGTGGATGCCGGGGCCTAAGACCTTGTGTGGAGTCGGGGCCGGAACCTGAGGATTCCTCTCCAGTGCTGACATGGATCTTGGGGTACTTCTGGAGTCTCCCCAGGGGAGTCAGTCCTCGTCTCCAATGCGGGCATGCACCTGCGCTTTCCTCCAGAGCGGTAGCAGCAGTGTCACGCAGTCCGCCGCGAGGATCAAAGGATCTATGGTTTTCCCTCCAGTCTTTCCCACGAGGCTTTCCCACGAGGCTTTCCCACAGGGCTGTCCCACGTGCACACGTGGTGGGAGTCGATCCTCGGCTTGAACGTCAAGGCAGTGCAGGGAAAACAGGTTCCTCTGGAATGGACTGACACATCTGGGGGACTCTTGGAATGGTGGCACGACCCTGGAGTTCCTCTCGCCTTTCCTGTGGAGAGCGCCTCCTCTTGAGATGCGACGGGAACGCCGGGAATTCTTTTCCTACGAAACAGGGAAAGGATCCCTCATCTCGAGCTAGGAGGCGGAAAAGGGGCTCCTCTGGATGTGTGCGGGACCCCACGTGCTTCCTCTCGAGTGGAGACGGGTATGTTGGGGAACTTCTTGAGTTGCAGCAAGGGTGTGAAGGACCCTTTGGAAGTTCCAGTGGTTAGACGTGATTAGCCTCGAGAAGCCTCAGCGGAAATGGGCCTCATCTCGCCTGGAGGGCAAAACCTCCTGGATTTTCTCAAGTTGCGGCAGGTGCTCTCGACTTACGACGGGGACCTCAGGGACCCGCTCTGGTGGCCTCAGGAAAGCCAGTCCCCATGCGAGTTCCACGGGGGCCTCTCGGGATTCCTCTCCCGTCGATGCCGGGGCCTAAGACCTTGTGTGGAGTCGGGGCCGGAACCTGAGGATTCCTCTCCAGTGCTGACATGGATCTTGGGGTACTTCTGGAGTCTCCCCAGGGGAGTCAGTCCTCGTCTCGAATGCGGGCATGCACTTGCGCTTTCCTCCAGAGCGGTAGCAGCAGTGTCACGCCGACCAACGTGTGGATCAAAGGATCTATGGTTTTCCCTCGAGTCTTTCCCACGAGGCTTTCCCACGAGGCTTTCCCACAGGGCTGTCCCACGAGCACACGTGGTGGGAGTCGATCCTCGGCTTGAACGTCAAGGCAGTGCAGGGAAAACAGGTTCCTCTGGAATGGACTGACACATCTGGGGGACTCTTGGAATGGTGGCACGACCCTGGAGTTCCTCTCGCCTTTCCTGTGGAGAGCGCCTCCTCTTGTGATTCGACGGGAACGCCGGGAATTCTTTCCCTACGAAACAGGGAAAGGATCCCTCATCTCGAGCTAGGAGGCGGAAACGGGGCTCCCCTGGATGTGTTCGAGACCCCACGTGCTTCCTCTCGAGTGGAGACGGGTATGTCGGGGAACTTCTTGAGTTCCAGCAAGGGTGTGAAGGACCCTTTGGAAGTTCCAGTGGTTAGACGTGATTAGCCTCCAGAAGCCTCAGCAGAAATGGGCCTCATCTCGCCTGGAGGGCAAAACCTCCTGGATTTTCTCGAGTTGCGGCAGGTGCTCTCGACTTACGACGGGGACCTCAGGGACCCGCTCTGGTGGCCTCAGGAAAGGCCAGTCCCCATGCGAGTTCCTCCGGGGCCTCTCGGGATTCCTCTCCCGTCGATGCCGGGGCCTAAGACCTTGTGTGGAGTCGGGGCCGGAACCTGAGGATTCCTCTCCCGTGCTGACATGGATCTTGGGGTACTTCTGGAGTCTCCCCAGGGGAGTCAGTCCTCGTCTCGAATGCGGGCATGCACTTGCGCTTTCCTCCAGAGCGGTAGCAGCAGTGTCACGCAGTCCGCCGCGTGGATCAAAGGATCTATGGTTTTCCCTCGAGTCTTTCCCACGAGGCTTTCCCACGAGGCTTTCCCACAGGGCTGTCCCACGTGCACACGTGGTGGGAGTCGATCCTCGGCTTGAACATCAAGGCAGTGCAGGGAAAACAGGTTCCTCTGGAATGGACTGACACATCTGGGAGTCTCTTGGAATGGTGGCACGACCCTGGAGTTCCTCTCGCCTTTCCTGTGGAGAGCGCCACCTCTTGAGATGCGACGGGAACGCCGGGAATTCTTTCCCTACGAAACAGGGAAAGGATCCCTCATCTCGAGCTAGGAGGCAGAAACGGGGCTCCCCTGTATGTGTGCGGGACACCACGTGATTCCTCTCGAGTGGAGACGGGTATGTCGCGGAACTGCTTCAGTTGCAGCAAGGGTGTGAAGGACGCTTTGGAAGTTTCAGTGGTTAGATGTGATTAGCCTCGAGTAGCCTCAGCGGAAATGGGCCTCATCTCGCCTGGAGGGCAAAACCTCCTGGATTTTCTCGAGTTGCGGCAGGTGCTCTCGACTTACGATGGGGACCTCAGGGACCCGCTCTGGTGGCCTCAGGAAAGGCCAGTCCCCATGCGAGTTCCTCGGAGGCCTCTCGGCATTCCTCTCCCGTCGATGCCGGGGCCCAAGACCTTGTGTGGAGTCGGGGCCGGAATCTGAGGATTCCTCTCCAGTGCTGACATGGATCTTGGGGTACTTCTGGAGTCTCCCCATGGGAGTCAGTCCTCGTCTCGAATGCGGGCATGCACTTGCGCTTTCCTCCAGAGCGGTAGCAGCAGTGTCACGCAGTCCGCCGCGTGGATCAAAGGATCTATGGTTTTCCCTCGAGTCTTTCCCACGAGGCTTTCCCACGAGGCTTTCCCTCAGGGCTGTCCCACGTGCACACGTGGTGGGAGTGGATCCTCGGCTTAAACGTCAAGGCAGTGCAGGGGAAACAGGTTCCTCTGGAATGGACTGACACATCTGGGGGACTCTTGGAATGGTGGCACGACCCTGGAGTTCCTCTCGCCTTTCCTGTGGAGAGCGCCTCCTCTTGAGATGCGACGGGAACGCCGGGAATTCTTTCCCTACGAAGCAGGGAAAGGATCCCTCATCTCGAGCTAGGAGGCGGAAACGGGGCTCCCCTGGATGTGTGCGGGACCCCACGTGCTTCCTCTCGAGTGGAGACGGGTATGTCGGGGAACTTCTTGAGTTGCAGCAAGGGTGTGAAGGACCCTTTGGAAGTTCCAGTGGTTAGACGTGATTAGCCTCGAGAAGCCTCAGCGGAAATGGGCCTCATCTCGCCTGGAGGGCAAAACCTCCTGGATTTTCTCGAGTTGCGGCAGGTGCTCTCGACTTACGACGGGGACCTCAGGGACCCGCTCTGGTGGCCTTAGGAAAGGCCAGTCCCCATGCGAGTTCCTCGGGGGCCTTTCGGTATTCCTCTTCCGTCGATGCCGGGGCCTAAGACCTTGTGTGGAGTCGGGGCCGGAACCTGAGGATTCCTCTCCAGTGCTGACATGGATCTTGGGGTACTTCTGGAGTCTCCCCAGGGGAGTCAGTCCTCGTCTCGAATGCGGGCATGCACTTGCGCTTTCCTCCAGAGCGGTAGCAGCAGTGTCACGCAGTCCGCCGCGTGGATCAAAGGATCTATGGTTTTCCCTCTAGTCTTTCCCACGAGGCTTTCCCACGAGGCTTTCCCACAGGGCTGTCCCACGTGCACACGTGGTGGGAGTCGATCCTCGGCTTGAACGTCAAGGCAGTGCAGGGAAAACAGGTTCCTCTGGAATGGACTGACACATCTGGGGGACTCTTGGAATGGTGGCACGACCCTGGAGTTCCTCTCGCCTTTCCTGTGGAGAGCGCCTCCTCTTGAGATGCGATGGGAACGCCGGGAATTCTTTCCCTACGAAACAGGGAAAGGATCCCTCATCTCGAGCTAGGAGGCGGAAACGGGGCTCCCCTGGATGTGTGCGGGACCCCACGTGCTTCCTCTCGAGTGGAGACGGGTATGTCGGGGAACTTCTTGAGTTCCAGCAAGGGTGTGAAGGACCCTTTGGAAGTTCCAGTGGTTAGACGTGATTAGCCTCGAGAAGCCTCAGCAGAAATGGGCCTCATCTCGCCTGGAGGGCAAAACCTCCTGGATTTTCTCGAGTTGCGGCAGGTGCTCTCGACTTACGACGGGGACCTCAGGGACCCGCTCTGGTGGCCTCAGGAAAGGCCAGTCCCCATGCGAGTTCCTCGGGGGCCTCTCGGGATTCCTCTCCCGTCGATGCCGGGGCCTAAGACCTTGTGTGGAGTCGGGGCCGGAACCTGAGGATTCCTCTCCCGTGCTGACATGGATCTTGGGGTACTTCTGGAGTCTCCCCAGGGGAGTCAGTCCTCGTCTCGAATGCGGGCATGCACTTGCGCTTTCCTCCAGAGCGGTAGCAGCAGTGTCACGCAGTCCGCCGCGTGGATCAAAGGATCTATGGTTTTCCCTCGAGTCTTTCCCACGAGGCTTTCCCACGAGGCTTTCCCACAGGGCTGTCCCACGTGCACACGTGGTGGGAGTGGATCCTCGGCTTGAACGTCAAGGCAGTGCAGGGAAAACAGGTTCCTCTGGAATGGACTGACACATCTGGGGGACTCTTGGAATGGTGTCACGACCCTGGAGTTCCTCTCGCCTTTCCTGTGGAGAGCGCCTCCTCTTGAGATGCGACGGGAACGCCGGGAATTCTTTCCCTACGAAACAGGGAAAGGATCCCTCATCTCGAGCTAGGAGGCGGAAACGGGGCTCCCCTGGATGTGTGCGGGACCCCACGTGCTTCCTCTCGAGTGGAGACGGGTATGTCGGGGAACTTCTTGAGTTGCAGCAATGGTGTGAAGGACCCTTTGGAAGTTCCAGTGGTTAGATGTGATTGGCCTCGAGAAGACTCAGCGGAAATGGGCCTCATCTCGCCTGGAGGGCAAAACCTCCTGGATTTTCTCGAGCTGCGGCAGGTGCTCTCGACTTACGACGGGGACCTCAGGTAACCGCTCTGGTGGCCTCAGGAAAGGCCAGTCCCCATGCGAGTTCCTCGGGGGCGTCTCGGGATTCCTCTCCCGTCGATGCCGGGGCCTAAGACCTTGTGTGGAGTCGGGGCCGGAACATGAGGATTCCTCTCCAGTGCTGACATGGATCTTGGGGTACTTCTGGAGACTCCCCAGGGGAGTCAGTCCTCGTCTCGAATGCGGTCATGCATTGCGCTTTCCTCCAGAGCGGTAGCAGCAGTGTCTCGCAGTCCGCCGCGTGGATCAAAGGATCTATGGTTTTCCCTCGAGTCTTTCCCACGAGGCTTTCCCACGAGGCTTTCCCACAGGGCTGTCCCACGTGCACACGTGGTGGGAGTCGATCCTCGGCTTGAACGTCAAGGCAGTGCAGGGAAAACAGGTTCCTCTGGAATGGACTGACACATCTGGGGGACTCTTGGAATGGTGGCACGACCCTGGAGTTCCTCTCGCCTTTCCTGTGGAGAGCGCCTCCTCTTGAGATGCGACGGGAACGCCGGGAATTCTTTCCCTACGAAACAGGGAAAGGATCCCTCATCTCGAGCTAGGAGGCGGAAACGGGGCTCCCCTGGATGTGTGCGGGACCCCACGTGCTTCCTCTCGAGTGGAGACGGATATGTCGGGGAACTTCTTGAGTTGCAGCAAGGGTGTGAAAGACCCTTTGGAAGTTCCAGTGGTTAGATGTGATTGGCCTCGAGAAGCCTCAGCGGAAATGGGCCTCATCTCGCCTGGAAGGCAAAACCTCCTGGATTTTCTCGAGTTGCGGCAGGTGCTCTCGACTTACGACGGGGACCTCACGGACCCGCTCTGGTGGCCTCAGGAAAGGACAGTTCCCATGCGAGTTCCTCGGGGGCCTCTCGGGATTCCTCTCCCGTCGATGCCGGGGTCTAAGACCTTGTGTGGATTCGGGGCCGGAAACTGAGGATTCCTCTCCAGTGCTGACATGGATCTTGGGGTACTTCTGGAGTCTCCCCAGGGGAGTCAGTCCTCGTCTCGAATGCGGGCATGCACTTGCGCTTTTCTCCAGAGCGGTAGCAGCAGTGTCACGCAGTCCGCCGCGTGGATCAAAGGATCTATGGTTTTCCCTCGAGTCTTTCCCACGAGGCTTTCCCACGAGGCTTTCCCACAGGGCTGTCCCACGAGCACACGTGGTGGGAGTCGATCCTCGGCTTGAACGTCAAGGCAGTGCAGGGAAAACAGGTTCCTCTGGAATGGACTGACACATCTGGGGGACTCTTGGAATGGTGGCATGACCCTGGAGTTCCTCTCGCCTTTCCTGTGGAGAGCGCCTCCTCTTGAGATGCGACGGGAAGGCCGGGAATTCTTTCCCTACGATACAGGGAAAGGATCCCTCATCTCAAGCAAGGAGTCGGAAACGGGGCTCCCCTGGATGTGTGCGGGACCCCACGTGCTTCCTCTCGAGTGGAGACGGGTATGTCGGGGAACTTCTTGAGTTGCAGCAAGGGTGTGAAAGACCCTTTCGAAGTTCCAGGGGTTAGATGTGATTGGCCTCGAGAAGCCTCAGCGGAAATGGGCCTCATCTCGCCTGGAGGGCAAAACCTCCTGGATTTTCTCGAGTTGCGGCATGTGCTCTCGACTTACGACGGAGACCTCGGGGACCCGCTCTGGTGGCCACAGGAAAGGCCAGTCCCCATGCGAGTTCCTCGGGGGCCTCTCGGGATTCCTCTCCCGTCGATGCCGGGGCCTAAGACCTTGTGTGGAGTCGGGGCCGGAACCTGAGGATTCCTCTCCAGTGCTGACATGGATCTTGGGGTACTTCTGTAGTCTCCCCAGGGGAGTCAGTCCTCGTCTCTAATGCGGGCATGCACTTGCGCTTTCCTCCAGAGCGGTAGCAGCAGTGTCACGCAGTCCGCCGCGTGGATCAAAGGATCTATGGTTTTCCCTCGAGTCTTTCCCACGAGGCTTTCCCACGAGGCTTTCCCACAGGGCTGTCCCACGTGCACACGTGGTGGGAGTGGATCCTCGGCTTGAACGTCAAGGCAGTGCAGGGAAAACAGGTTCCTCTGGAATGGACTGACACATCTGGGGGACTCTTGGAATGGTGGCACGACCCTGGAGTTCCTCTCGCCTTTCCTGTGGAGAGCGCCTCCTCTTGAGATGCGACGGGAACGCCGGGAATTCTTTCCCTACGAAACAGGGAAAGGATCCCTCATCTCGAGCTAGGAGGCGGAAACGGGGCTCCCCTGGATGTGTGCGGGAACCTCGTGCTTCCTCTCGAGTGGAGACAGATATGTCGGGGAACTTCTTGAGTTGCAGCAAGGGTGTGAAGGACCCTTTGGAAGTTCCAGTGTTTAGATATGATTAGCCTCGAGAAGCCTCAGCGGAAATGGGCCTCATCTCGCCTGGAGGGCAAAACCTCCTGGATTTTCTCGAGTTGCGGCAGGTGCTCTCGACTTACGACGGGGACCTCAGGGACCCCCTCTGGTGGCCTCAGGAAAGGCCAGTCCCCATGCGACTTCCTCGGGGGCCTCTCGGGATTCCTCTCCCGTCGATGCCGGGGCCGAAGACCTTGTGTGGAGTCGGGGCCGGAACCTGAGGATTCCTCTCCAGTGCTGACATGGATCCTGGGGTACTTCTGGAGTCTCCCCAGGGGAGTCAGTCCACGTCTCGAATGCGGGCATGCACTTGCGCTATCCTCCAGAGAGGTAGCAGCAGTGTCAAGCAGTCCGCCTCGTTCATCAAAGGATCTATGGTTTTCCCTCGAGTCTTTCCCTCGAGGCTTTCCCACGAGGCCTTCCCACAGGGCTGTCCCACGTGCACACGTGTTGGGAGTCGATCCTCGGCTTGAACGTCAAGGCAGTGCTGGGAAAACAGGTTCCTCTGGAATGGACTGACATATCTGGGGGACACTTTGGATGGTGGCACGACGCTGGAGTCCTCTCTCCTTTCCTGTAGAGAGCGCCTCCTCTTGAGATGCGACGGGAACGTCCGGAATTCTTTCCCTACGAAACAGGGAAAGGATCCCTCATCTCGAGCTAGGAGGCGGAAACGGGGCTCCCCTGGATGTGTGCGGGAACCTCGTGCTTCCTCTCGAGTGGAGACGGGTATGTCGGGGAACTTCTTGAGTTGCAGCAAGGGTGTGAAGGACCCTTTGGAAGTTCCAGTGGTTAGATGTGATTGGCCTCGAGAAGCCTCAGCGGAAATGGGCCTCATCTCGCCTGGAGGGCAAAACCTCCTGGATTTTCTCGAGTTGCGGCAGGTGCTCTCGACTTACGACGGGGACCTCAGTGACCCGCGCTGGTGGCCTCAGGAAAGGCCAGTCCCCATGCGAGTTTCTCGGGTCCTCTCGGGATTCCTCTCCCGTCGATGCTGGGGCCTAAGACCTTGTGTGGCGTCGGGGCCGGAACCTGAGGATTCCTCTCCAGTGCTGACATGGATCTTGGGGTACTTCTGGAGTCTCCCCAGCGGTGTCAGTCCTCGTCTCGAATGCGGGCTTGCACTTGCGCTTTCCTCCAGAGCGGAAGCAGCAGTGTCACGCAGTCCGCCGCGTGGATCAAAGGATCTATGGTTTTCCCTCGAGTCTTTCCCACGAGGCTTTCCCACGAGGCTTTCCCACAGGGCTGTCCCACGTGCACACGTGGTGGGAGTCGATCCTCGGCTTGAATGTCAAGGCGGTGCAGGAAAAACAGGTTCCTCTGGAATGGACTGGCACATCTGGGGGTCTCTTGGAATGGTGGCACGACCCTGGAGTTCCTCTCGCCTTTCCTGTGGAGAGCGCCTCCTCTTGAGTTGCGACGGGAACGCCGGGAATTCTTTCCCTACGAAACAGGGAAAGGATCCCTCATCTCGAGCTAGGAGGCGGAAACGGGGCTCCCCTGGATGTGTGTGGGACCCCACGTGCTTCCTCTCGAGTGGAGACGGGTTGTCGCGGAACTGCTTGAGTTGCAGCAAGGGTGTGAAGGAACCTTTGGAATTTCCAGTGGTTAGATGTGATTAGCATCGAGAAGCCTCAGCGGAAATGGGCCTCATCTCGCCTGGAGGGCAAAACCTGGATTTTCTCGAGTTGCGGCAGGTGCTCTCGACTTACGACGGGGACCTCAGGGACCCGCTCTGGTGGCCTCAGGAAAGGCCAGTCCCCATGCGAGTTACTCGGGGGCCTCTCGGCATTCCTCTCCCGTCGATGCCGGGGCCTAAGACCTTGTGTGGAGTCGGGGCCGGAACCTGAGGATTCCTCTCCAGTGCTGACATGGATCTTGGGGTACTTCTGGAGTCTCCCCAGGGGAGTCTGTCCTCGTCTCGAATGCGGGCATGCACTTGCGCTTTCCTCCAGAGCGGTAGCAGCAGTGTCACGCAGTCCGCCGCGTGGATCAAAGGATCTATGGTTTTCCCTCGAGTCTTTCCCACGAGGCTTTCCCACGAGGCTTTCCCACAGGGCTGTCCCAAGAGCACACGTGGTGGGAGTCGATCCTCCGCTTGAACGTCAAGGCAGTGCAGGGAAAACAGGTTCCTCTGGAATGGACTGACACATCTGGGGGACTCTTGGAATGGTGGCATGACCCTGGAGTTCCTCTCGCCTTTCCTGTGGAGAGCGCCTCCTCTTGAGATGCGACGGGAACGCCGGGAATTCTTTCCCTACGAAACAGCGAAAGGATCCCTCATCTCAAGCAAGGAGTCGGAAACGGGGCTCCCCTGGATGTGTGCGGGACCCCACGTGCTTCCTCTCGAGTGGAGACGGGTATGTCGGGGAACTTCTTGAGTTGCAGCAAGGGTGTGAAAGACCCTTTCGAAGTTCCAGTGGTTAGATGTGATTGGCCTCGAGAAGCCTCAACGGAAATGGGCCTCATCTCGCCTGGAGGGCAAAACCTCCTGGATTTTCTCGAGTTGCGGCAGGTGCTCTCGACTTACGACGGGGACTTCAGGGACCCGCTCTGGTGGCCTCAGGAAAGGCCAGTCCCCATGCGAGTTCCTCGGGGGCCTCTCGGGATTCCTCTCCCGTCGATGCCGGGTCCTAAGACCTTGTGTGGAGTCGGGGCCGGAACCTGAGGATTCCTCTCCAGTGCTGACATGGATCTTGGGGTACTTCTGGAGTCTCCCCAGGGGGGTCAGTCCTCGTCTCGAATGCGGGCATGCACTTGCGCTTTCCTCCAGAGCGGTAGCAGCAGTGTCACGCAGTCCGCCGCGTGGATCAAAGGATCTATGGTTTTCCCTCGAGTCTTTCCCACGAGGCTTTCCCACGAGGCTTTCCCACAGGGCTGTCCCACGTGCACACGTGGTGGGAGTCGATCCTCGGCTTGAAAGTCAAGGCAGTGCAGGGAAAACTGGTTCCTCTGGAATGGACTGACACATCTGGTGGACTCTTGGAATGGTGGCACGACCCTGGAGTTCCTCTCGCCTTTCCTGTGGAGAGCGCCTCCTCTTGAGATGCGACGGGAACGCCGGGAATTCTTTCCCTACGAAACAGGGAAAGGATCCCTCATCTCGAGCTAGTAGGCGGAAACCGGGCTCCCCTCGATGTTTGCGGGACCCCACGTGCTTCCTCTCGAGTGGAGACGGATATGTCGGGGAACTTCTTGAGTTGCAGCAAGGGTGTGAAGGACCCTTTGGAAGTTCCAGTGGTTAGACGTGATTCGCCTCGAGAAGCCTCAGCGGAAATGGGCCTCATCTCGCCTGGAGGGCAAAACCTCCTGGATTTTCTCGAGTTGCGGCAGGTGCTCTCGACTTACGACGGGGACCTCAGGGGCCCGCTCTGGTGGCCTCAGGAAAGGCCAGTCCCCATGAGAGTTCCTCGGGGGCCTCTGGGGATTCCTCTCCCGTCGATGCTGGGGCCTAAGACCTTGTGTGGAGTCGGGGCCGGAACCTGAGGATTCCTCTCCAGTGCTGACATGGATCTTGGGGTACTTCTGGAGTCTCCCCAGGGGAGTCAGTCCTCGTCTCGAATGCGGGCATGCACTTGCGCTTTCCTCCAGAGCGGTAGCAGCAGTGTCACGCAGTCCGCCGCGTGGATCAAAGGATCTATGGTTTTCCCTCGAGTCTTTCCCACGAGGATTTCCCACGAGGCTTTCCCACAGGGCTGTCCCACGTGCACACGTGGTGGGAGTCGATCCTCGGCTTGAACGTCAAGGCAGTGCGGGGAAAACAGGTTCCTCTGGAATGGACTGACACATCTGGGGGACTCTTGGAATGGTGCCACGACCCTGGAGTTCCTCTCGCCTTTCCTGTGGAGAGCGCCACCTCTTGAGATGCGACGGGAACGTCGGGAATTCTTTCCCTACGAAACAGGGAAAGGATCCCTCATCTCGAGCTAGGAGGCGGAAACGGGGCTCCCCTGGATGTGTGCGGGACCCCACGTGCTTCCTCTCGAGTGGAGACGGGTATGTCGCGGAACTGCTTGATTTGCAGCAGGGGTGTGAAGGACCCTTTGGAAGTTCCAGTGGTTAGATGTGATTAGCCTCGAGAAGCCTCAGCGGAAATGGGCCTCATCTCGCCTGGAGGGCAAAACCTCCTGGATTTTCTCGAGTTGCGGCAGGTGCTCTCGACTTACGATGGGGACCTCAGGGACCCGCTCTGGTGGCCTCAGGAAAGGCCAGTCCCCATGCGAGTTCCTCGGGGGCCTCTCGGCATTCCTCTCCCGTCGATGCCGGGGCCTAAGACCTGGTGTGGAGTCGGGGCCGGAACCTGAGGATTCCTCTCCAGTGCTGACATGGATCTTGGGGTACTTCTGGAGTCTCCCCAGGGGAGTCAGTCCTCGTCTCGAATGCGGGCATGCACTTGCGCTTTCCTCCAGAGCGGTAGCAGCAGTGTCACGCAGTCCGCCGCGTGGATCAAAGGATCTATGGTTTTCCCTCGAGTCTTTCCCACGAGGCTTTCCCACGAGGCTTTCCCACAGGGCTGTCCCACGTGCACACGTGGTGGGAGTGGATCCTCGGCTTGAACGTCAAGGCAGTGCAGGGAAAACAGGTTCCTCTGGAATGGACTGACACATCTGGGGGACTCTTGGAATGGTGGCACGACCCTGGAGTTCCTCTCGCCTTTCCTGTGGAGAGCGCCTCCTCTTGAGATGCGACGGGAACGCCGGGAATTCTTTCCCTACGAAACAGGGAAAGGATCCCTCATCTCGAGCTAGGAGGCGGAAACGGGGCTCCCCTGGATGTGTGCGGGACACCACGTGCTTCCTCTCGAGTGGAGACGGGTATGTCGGGGAACTTCTTGAGTTGCAGCAAGGGTGTGAAGGACCCTTTGGAAGTTCCAGTGGTTAGACGTGATTGGCCTCGAGAAGCCTCAGCGGAAATGGGCCTCATCTCGCCTGGAGGGCAAAACCTCCTGGATTTTCTCGAGTTGCGGCAGGTGCTCTCGACTTACGATGGGGACCTCAGGGACCCGCTCTGGTGGCCTCAGGAAAGGCCAGTCCCCATGCGAGTTCCTCGGGGGCCTCTCGGCATTCCTCTCCCGTCGATGCCGGGGCCTAAGACCTGGTGTGGAGTCGGGGCCGGAACCTGAGGATTCCTCTCCAGTGCTGACATGGATCTTGGGGTACTTCTGGAGTCTCCCCAGGGGAGTCAGTCCTCGTCTCGAATGCGGGCATGCACTTGCGCTTTCCTCCAGAGCGGTAGCAGCAGTGTCACGCAGTCCGCCGCGTGGATCAAAGGATCTATGGTTTTCCCTCGAGTCTTTCCCACGAGGCTTTCCCACTAGGCTTTCCCACAGGGCTGTCCCACGTGCACACGTGGTGGGAGTCGATCCTCGGCTTGAACGTCAAGGCAGTGCAGGGAAAACAGGTTCCTCTGGAATGGACTGACACATCTGGGGGATTCTTGGAATGGTGGCACGACCCTGGAGTTTCTCTCGCCTTTCCTGTGGAGAGCGCCTCCTCTTGAGATGCGACGGGAACGCCGGGAATTCTTTCCCTACTAAACAGGGAAAGGATCCCTCATCTCGAGCTAGGAGGCGGAAACGGGGCTCCCCTGGATGTGTGCGGGACCCCACGTGCTTCCTCTCGAGTGGAGACGGGTATGTCGGGGAACTTCTTGAGTTGCAGCAAGGGTGTGAAGGACCCTTTGGAAGTTCCAGTGGTTAGACGTGATTAGCCTCGAGAAGCCTCAGCGGAAATGGGCCTCATCTCGCCTGGAGGGCAAAACCTCCTGGATTTTCTCGAGTTGCTGCAGGTGCTCTCGACTTACGACGGGGACCTCAGGGACCCGCTCTGGTGGCCTCAGGAAAGGCCAGTCCCCATGCGAGTTCCTCGGGGGCCTCTCGGCATTCCTCTCCCGTCGATGCCGGGGCCTAAGACCTTGTGTGGAGTCGGGGCCGGAACCTGAGGATTCCTCTCCAGTGCTGACATGGATCTTGGGGTACTTCTGGAGTCTCCCCAGGGGAGTCAGTCCTCGTCTCGAATGCGGGCATGCACTTGCGCTTTCCTCCAGAGCGGTAGCAGCAGTGTCACGCAGTCCGCCGGGTGGATCAAAGGATCTATGGTTTTCCCTCGAGTCTTTCCCACGAGGCTTTCCCACAAGGCTTTCCCACAGGGCTGTCCCACGTGCACACGTGGTGGGAGTGGATCCTCGGCTTGAACGTCAAGGCAGTGCAGGGAAAACATGTTCCTCTGGAATGGACTGACACATCTGGGGGACTCTTGGAATGGTGGCACGACCCTGGAGTTCCTCTCGCCTTTCCTGTGGAGAGCGCCTCCTCTTGAGATGCGACGGGAACGCCGGGAATTCTTTCCCTACGAAACAGGGAAAGGATCCCTCATCTCGAGCTAGGAGGCGGAAACGGGGCTCCCCTGGATGTGTGCGGGACCCCACGTGCTTCCTCTCGAGTGGAGACGGGTATGTCGGGGAACTTCTTGAGTTGCAGCAAGGGTGTGAAGGACCCTTTGGAAGTTCCAGTGGTTAGACGTGATTAGCCTCGAGAAGCCTCAGCGGAAATGGGCCTCATCTCGCCTGGAGGACAAAACCTCCTGGATTTTCTCGAGTTGCTGCAGGTGCTCTCGACTTACGACGGGGACCTCAGGGACCCGCTCTGATGGCCTCAGGAATGGCCAGTCCCCATGCGAGTTACTCGGGAGCCTCTCGGGATTCCTCTCCCGTCGATGCCGGGGCCTAAGACCTTGTGTGGAGTCGGGGCCGGAATCTGAGGATTCCTCTCCAGTGCTGACATGGATCTTGGGGTACTTCTGGAGTCTCCCCAGGGGAGTCAGTCCTCGTCTCGAATGCGGGCATGCACTTGCGCTTTCCTCCAGAGCGGTAGCAGCAGTGTCACGCAGTCCGCCGCGTGGATCAAAGGATCTATGGTTTTCCCTCGAGTCTTTCCCACGAGGCTTTCCCACGAGGCTTTCCCACAGGGCTGTCCCACGTGCACACGTGGTGGGAGTCGATCCTCGGCTTGAACGTCAAGGCAGTGCAGGGAAAACAGGTTCCTCTGGAATGGACAGACACATCTGGGGGACTCTTGGAATGGTGGCACGACTTTGGAGTTCCTCTCGCCTTTCCTCTGGAGAGCGCCTCCTCTAGAGATGCGACGGGAACGCCGGGAATTCTTTCCCTACGAAACAGGGAAAGGATCCCTCATCTCGAGCTAGGAGGCGGAAACGGGTCTCCCCTGGATGTGTGCGGGACCCCACGTGCTTCCTCTCGAGTGGAGACGGGTATGTCGCGGAACTGCTTGATTTGCAGCAAGGGTGTGAAGGACCCTTTGGAAGTTCCAGTGGTTAGACGTGATTAGCCTCCAGAAGCCTCAGCAGAAATGGGCCTCATCTCGCCTGGAGGGCAAAACCTCCTGGATTTTCTCGAGTTGCGGCAGGTGCTCTCGACTTACGACGGGGACCTCAGGGACCCGCTCTGGTGGCCTCAGGAAAGGCCAGTCCCCATGTGAGTTCCTCGGGGGCCTCTCGGGATTCCTCTCCTGTCGATGCCGGGGCCTAAGACCTTGTGTGGAGTCGGGGCCGGAACCTGAGGATTCCTCTCCAGTGCTGACATGGATCTTGGGGTACTTCTGGAGTCTCCCCAGGGGAGTCAGTCCTCGTCTCGAATGCGGGCATGCACCTGCGCTTTCCTCCAGAGCGGTAGCAGCAGTGTCACGCAGTCCGCCGCGAGGATCAAAGGATCTATGGTTTTCCCTCCAGTCTTTCCCACGAGGCTTTCCCACGAGGCTTTCCCACAGGGCTGTCCCACGTGCACACGTGGTGGGAGTCGATCCTCGGCTTGAACGTCAAGGCAGTGCAGGGAAAACAGGTTCCTCTGGAATGGACTGACACATCTGGGGGACTCTTGGAATGGTGGCACGACCCTGGAGTTCCTCTCGCCTTTCCTGTGGAGAGCGCCTCCTCTTGAGATGCGACGGGAACGCCGGGAATTCTTTTCCTACGAAACAGGGAAAGGATCCCTCATCTCGAGCTAGGAGGCGGAAAAGGGGCTCCTCTGGATGTGTGCGGGACCCCACGTGCTTCCTCTCGAGTGGATACGGGTATGTTGGGGAACTTCTTGAGTTGCAGCAAGGGTGTGAAGGACCCTTTGGAAGTTCCAGTGGTTAGACGTGATTAGCCTCGAGAAGCCTCAGCGGAAATGGGCCTCATCTCGCCTGGAGGGCAAAACCTCCTGGATTTTCTCAAGTTGCGGCAGGTGCTCTCGACTTACGACGGGGACCTCAGGGACCCGCTCTGGTGGCCTCAGGAAAGCCAGTCCCCATGCGAGTTCCACGGGGGCCTCTCGGGATTCCTCTCCCGTCGATGCCGGGGCCTAAGACCTTGTGTGGAGTCGGGGCCGGAACCTGAGGATTCCTCTCCAGTGCTGACATGGATCTTGGGGTACTTCTGGAGTCTCCCCAGGGGAGTCAGTCCTCGTCTCGAATGCGGGCATGCACTTGCGCTTTCCTCCAGAGCGGTAGCAGCAGTGTCACGCCGACCAACGTGTGGATCAAAGGATCTATGGTTTTCCCTCGAGTCTTTCCCACGAGGCTTTCCCACGAGGCTTTCCCACAGGGCTGTCCCACGAGCACACGTGGTGGGAGTCGATCCTCGGCTTGAACGTCAAGGCAGTGCAGGGAAAACAGGTTCCTCTGGAATGGACTGACACATCTGGGGGACTCTTGGAATGGTGGCACGACCCTGGAGTTCCTCTCGCCTTTCCTGTGGAGAGCGCCTCCTCTTGTGATTCGACGGGAACGCCGGGAATTCTTTCCCTACGAAACAGGGAAAGGATCCCTCATCTCGAGCTAGGAGGCGGAAACGGGGCTCCCCTGGATGTGTTCGAGACCCCACGTGCTTCCTCTCGAGTGGAGACGGGTATGTCGGGGAACTTCTTGAGTTCCAGCAAGGGTGTGAAGGACCCTTTGGAAGTTCCAGTGGTTAGACGTGATTAGCCTCCAGAAGCCTCAGCAGAAATGGGCCTCATCTCGCCTGGAGGGCAAAACCTCCTGGATTTTCTCGAGTTGCGGCAGGTGCTCTCGACTTACGACGGGGACCTCAGGGACCCGCTCTGGTGGCCTCAGGAAAGGCCAGTCCCCATGCGAGTTCCTCCGGGGCCTCTCGGGATTCCTCTCCCGTCGATGCCGGGGCCTAAGACCTTGTGTGGAGTCGGGGCCGGAACCTGAGGATTCCTCTCCCGTGCTGACATGGATCTTGGGGTACTTCTGGAGTCTCCCCAGGGGAGTCAGTCCTCGTCTCGAATGCGGGCATGCACTTGCGCTTTCCTCCAGAGCGGTAGCAGCAGTGTCACGCAGTCCGCCGCGTGGATCAAAGGATCTATGGTTTTCCCTCGAGTCTTTCCCACGAGGCTTTCCCACGAGGCTTTCCCACAGGGCTGTCCCACGTGCACACGTGGTGGGAGTCGATCCTCGGCTTGAACATCAAGGCAGTGCAGGGAAAACAGGTTCCTCTGGAATGGACTGACACATCTGGGAGTCTCTTGGAATGGTGGCACGACCCTGGAGTTCCTCTCGCCTTTCCTGTGGAGAGCGCCACCTCTTGAGATGCGACGGGAACGCCGGGAATTCTTTCCCTACGAAACAGGGAAAGGATCCCTCATCTCGAGCTAGGAGGCAGAAACGGGGCTCCCCTGTATGTGTGCGGGACACCACGTGATTCCTCTCGAGTGGAGACGGGTATGTCGCGGAACTGCTTCAGTTGCAGCAAGGGTGTGAAGGACGCTTTGGAAGTTTCAGTGGTTAGATGTGATTAGCCTCGAGTAGCCTCAGCGGAAATGGGCCTCATCTCGCCTGGAGGGCAAAACCTCCTGGATTTTCTCGAGTTGCGGCAGGTGCTCTCGACTTACGATGGGGACCTCAGGGACCCGCTCTGGTGGCCTCAGGAAAGGCCAGTCCCCATGCGAGTTCCTCGGAGGCCTCTCGGCATTCCTCTCCCGTCGATGCCGGGGCCCAAGACCTTGTGTGGAGTCGGGGCCGGAATCTGAGGATTCCTCTCCAGTGCTGACATGGATCTTGGGGTACTTCTGGAGTCTCCCCATGGGAGTCAGTCCTCGTCTCGAATGCGGGCATGCACTTGCGCTTTCCTCCAGAGCGGTAGCAGCAGTGTCACGCAGTCCGCCGCGTGGATCAAAGGATCTATGGTTTTCCCTCGAGTCTTTCCCACGAGGCTTTCCCACGAGGCTTTCCCTCAGGGCTGTCCCACGTGCACACGTGGTGGGAGTGGATCCTCGGCTTAAACGTCAAGGCAGTGCAGGGGAAACAGGTTCCTCTGGAATGGACTGACACATCTGGGGGACTCTTGGAATGGTGGCACGACCCTGGAGTTCCTCTCGCCTTTCCTGTGGAGAGCGCCTCCTCTTGAGATGCGACGGGAACGCCGGGAATTCTTTCCCTACGAAGCAGGGAAAGGATCCCTCATCTCGAGCTAGGAGGCGGAAACGGGGCTCCCCTGGATGTGTGCGGGACCCCACGTGCTTCCTCTCGAGTGGAGACGGGTATGTCGGGGAACTTCTTGAGTTGCAGCAAGGGTGTGAAGGACCCTTTGGAAGTTCCAGTGGTTAGACGTGATTAGCCTCGAGAAGCCTCAGCGGAAATGGGCCTCATCTCGCCTGGAGGGCAAAACCTCCTGGATTTTCTCGAGTTGCGGCAGGTGCTCTCGACTTACGACGGGGACCTCAGGGACCCGCTCTGGTGGCCTTAGGAAAGGCCAGTCCCCATGCGAGTTCCTCGGGGGCCTTTCGGTATTCCTCTTCCGTCGATGCCGGGGCCTAAGACCTTGTGTGGAGTCGGGGCCGGAACCTGAGGATTCCTCTCCAGTGCTGACATGGATCTTGGGGTACTTCTGGAGTCTCCCCAGGGGAGTCAGTCCTCGTCTCGAATGCGGGCATGCACTTGCGCTTTCCTCCAGAGCGGTAGCAGCAGTGTCACGCAGTCCGCCGCGTGGATCAAAGGATCTATGGTTTTCCCTCTAGTCTTTCCCACGAGGCTTTCCCACGAGGCTTTCCCACAGGGCTGTCCCACGTGCACACGTGGTGGGAGTCGATCCTCGGCTTGAACGTCAAGGCAGTGCAGGGAAAACAGGTTCCTCTGGAATGGACTGACACATCTGGGGGACTCTTGGAATGGTGGCACGACCCTGGAGTTCCTCTCGCCTTTCCTGTGGAGAGCGCCTCCTCTTGAGATGCGACGGGAACGCCGGGAATTCTTTCCCTACGAAACAGGGAAAGGATCCCTCATCTCGAGCTAGGAGGCGGAAACGGGGCTCCCCTGGATGTGTGCGGGACCCCACGTGCTTCCTCTCGAGTGGAGACGGGTATGTCGGGGAACTTCTTGAGTTCCAGCAAGGGTGTGAAGGACCCTTTGGAAGTTCCAGTGGTTAGACGTGATTAGCCTCGAGAAGCCTCAGCAGAAATGGGCCTCATCTCGCCTGGAGGGCAAAACCTCCTGGATTTTCTCGAGTTGCGGCAGGTGCTCTCGACTTACGACGGGGACCTCAGGGACCCGCTCTGGTGGCCTCAGGAAAGGCCAGTCCCCATGCGAGTTCCTCGGGGGCCTCTCGGGATTCCTCTCCCGTCGATGCCGGGGCCTAAGACCTTGTGTGGAGTCGGGGCCGGAACCTGAGGATTCCTCTCCCGTGCTGACATGGATCTTGGGGTACTTCTGGAGTCTCCCCAGGGGAGTCAGTCCTCGTCTCGAATGCGGGCATGCACTTGCGCTTTCCTCCAGAGCGGTAGCAGCAGTGTCACGCAGTCCGCCGCGTGGATCAAAGGATCTATGGTTTTCCCTCGAGTCTTTCCCACGAGGCTTTCCCACGAGGCTTTCCCACAGGGCTGTCCCACGTGCACACGTGGTGGGAGTCGATCCTCGGCTTGAACATCAAGGCAGTGCAGGGAAAACAGGTTCCTCTGGAATGGACTGACACATCTGGGAGTCTCTTGGAATGGTGGCACGACCCTGGAGTTCCTCTCGCCTTTCCTGTGGAGAGCGCCACCTCTTGAGATGCGACGGGAACGCCGGGAATTCTTTCCCTACGAAACAGGGAAAGGATCCCTCATCTCGAGCTAGGAGGCGGAAACGGGGCTCCCCTGGATGTGTGCGGGACACCACGTGCTTCCTCTCGAGTGGAGACGGGTATGTCGGGGAACTTCTAGAGTTGCAGCATGGGTGAGAAGGACCCTTTGGAAGTTCCAGTGGTTAGACGTGATTAGCCTCGAGAAGCTTCAGCGGAAATGGGCCTCATCTCGCCTGGAGGGCAAAACCTCCTGGATTTTCTCGAGTTGCGGCAGGTGCTCTCGACTTACGACGGGGACCTCAGCGACCCGCTCTGGTGGCCTCAGGAAAGGCCAGTCCCCATGCGAGTTCCTCGGGGGCCTCTCGGGATTCCTCTCCCGTCGATGCCGGGGCCTAAGACCTTGTGTGGAGTCGGGGCCGGAACCTGAGGATTCCTCTCCAGTGCTGACATGGATCTTGGGGTACTTCTGGAGTCTCCCCAGGGGAGTCAGTCCTCGTCTCGAATGCGGGCATGCACTTGTGCTTTCCTCCAGAGCGGTACCAGCAGTGTCACGCAGTCCGCCGCGTGGATCAAAGGATCTATGGTTTTCCCTCGAGTATTTCCCACGAGGCTATCCCACGAGGCTTTCCCACAGGGCTGTCCCACGTGCACACGTGGTGGGAGTGGATCCTCGGCTTGAACGTCAAGGCAGTGCAGGGAAAACAGGTTCCTCTGGAATGGACTGACACATCTGGGGGACTCTTGGAATGGTGGCACGACCCTGGAGTTCCTCTCGCCTTTCCTGTGGAGAGCGCCTCCTCTTGAGATTCGACGGGAACGCCGGGAATTCTTTCCCTACGAAACAGGGAAAGGATCCCTCATCTCGAGCTAGGAGGCGGAAACGGGGCTCCCCTGGATGTGTTCGAGACCCCACGTGCTTCCTCTCGAGTGGAGACGGGTATGTCGGGGAACTTCTTGAGTTCCAGCAAGGGTGTGAAGGACCCTTTGGAAGTTCCAGTGGTTAGACGTGATTAGCCTCCAGAAGCCTCAGCAGAAATGGGCCTCATCTCGCCTGGAGGGCAAAACCTCCTGGATTTTCTCGAGTTGCGGCAGGTGCTCTCGACTTACGACGGGGACCTCAGGGACCCGCTCTGGTGGCCTCAGGAAAGGCCAGTCCCCATGCGAGTTCCTCGGGGGCCTCTCGGGATTCCTCTCCCGTCGATGCCGGGGCCTAAGACCTTGTGTGGAGTCGGGGCCGGAACCTGAGGATTCCTCTCCCGTGCTGACATGGATCTTGGGGTACTTCTGGAGTCTCCCCAGGGGAGTCAGTCCTCGTCTCGAATGCGGGCATGCACTTGCGCTTTCCTCCAGAGCGGTAGCAGCAGTGTCACGCAGTCCGCCGCGTGGATCAAAGGATCTATGGTTTTCCCTCGAGTCTTTCCCACGAGGCTATCCCACGAGGCTTTCCCACAGGGCTGTCCCACGTGCACACGTGGTGGGAGTCGATCCTCGGCTTGAACATCAAGGCAGTGCAGGGAAAACAGGTTCCTCTGGAATGGACTGACACATCTGGGAGTCTCTTGGAATGGTGGCACGACCCTGGAGTTCCTCTCGCCTTTCCTGTGGAGAGCGCCACCTCTTGAGATGCGACGGGAACGCCGGGAATTCTTTCCCTATAAAACAGGGAAAGGATCCCTCATCTCGAGCTAGGAGGCGGAAACGGGGCTCCCCTGGATGTGTGCGGGACCCCACGTGCTTCCTCTCGAGTGCAGACGGGTATGTCGGGGAACTTCTTGAGTTGCAGCAAGGGTGTGAAGGACCCTTTGGAAGTTCCAGTGGTTAGATGTGATTAGCCTCGAGAAGCCTCAGCGGAAATGGGCCTCATCTCGCCTGGAGGGCAAAACTTCCTGGATTTTCTCGAGTTGCAGCAGGTGCTCTCGACTTAAGACGGGGACCTCAGGGACCCGCTCTGGTGGCCTCAGGAAAGGCCAGTCCCCATGCGAGTTCCTCCGGGGCCTCTCGGGATTCCTCTCCCGTCGATGCCGGGGCCTAAGACCTTGTGTGGAGTCGGGGCCGGAACCTGAGGATTCCTCTCCAGTGCTGACATGGATCTTGGGGTACTTCTGGAGTCTCCCCAGGGGAGTCAGTCCTCGTCTCGAATGCGGGTATGCACTTGCGCTTTCCTCAAGAGCGGTAGCAGCAGTGTCACGCAGTCCGCCGCGTGGATCAAAGGATCTATGGTTTTCCCTCGAGTCTTTCCCACGAGGCTTTCCCACGAGGCTTTCCCACAGGGCTGTCCCACGTGCACACGTGGTTCGACTGGATCCTCGGCTTGAACGTCAAGGCAGTGCAGGTAAAACAGGTTCCTCTGGAATGGACTGACACATCTGGGGGACTCTTGGAATGGTGGCACGACCCTGGAGTTCCTCTCACCTTTCCTGTGGAGAGTGCCTCCTCTTGAGATGCGACGGGAACCCCGGGAATTCTTTCCCTACGAAACAGGGAAAGGATCCCTCATCTCAAGCTAGGAGGCGGAAACGGGGCTCCCCTGGATGTGTGCGGGACCCCACGTGCTTCCTCTCGAGTGGAGACGGGTATGTCGGGGAACTTCTTGAATTGCAGCAAGGGTGTGAAAGACCCTTTGGAAGTTCCAGTGGTTAGACGTGATTAGCCTCGAGAAGCCTCAGCGGAAATGGGCCTCATCTCGCCTGGAGGGCAAAACCTCCTGGATTTTCTCGAGTTGCGGCAGGTGCTCTCGACTTACGACGGGGACCTCTGGGACCCGCTCTGGTGGCCTCAGGAAAGGCCAGTCCCCATGCGAGTTCCTCGGGGGCCTCTCGGTATTCCTCTCCCGTCGATGCCGGGGCCTAAGACCTTGTGTGGAGTCGGGGCCGGAACCTGAGGATTCCTCTCCAGTGCTGACATGGATCTTGGGGTACTTCTGGAGTCTCCCCAGGGGAGTCAGTCCTCGTCTCGAATGCGGGCATGCACTTGCGCTTTCCTCCAGAGCGGTAGCAGCAGTGTCACGCAGTCCGCAGCGTGGATCAAAGGATCTATGGTTTTCCCTCGAGTTTTTCCCACGAGGCTTTCCCACGAGGCTTTCCCACAGGGCTGTCCCACGTGCACACGTGGTTGGAGTCGATCCTCGGCTTGAACTTCAAGGCAGTGCAGGGAAAACAGGTTCCTCTGGAATGGACTGACACATCTGGGGGACTCTTGGAATGGTGGCATGACCCTGGAGTTCCTCTCGCCTTTCCTGTGGAGAGCGCCTCCTCTTGAGATGCGACGGGAACGCCGGGAATTCTTTCCCTACGAAACAGGGAAAGGATCCCTCATCTCGAGCTAGGAGGCGGAAACGGGGCTCCCCTGGATGTGTGCGGGACCCCACGTGCTTCCTCTCGAGTGGAGACGGGTATGTCAGGGAACTTCTTGAGTTGCAGCAAGGGTGTGAAGGACCCTTTGGAAGTTCCAGTGGTCAGACGTGATTAGCCTCGAGAAGCCTCAGCGGAAATGGGCCTCATCTCGCCTGGAGGGCAAAACCTCCTGGATTTTCTCGAGTTGCGGCAGGTGCTCTCGGCTTACGACGGGGACCTCAGGGACCCGCTCTGGTGGCCTCAGGAAAGGCCAGTCCCCATGCGAGTTCCTCGGGGGCCTCTCGGGATTCCTCTCCCGTCGATGCCGGGGCCTAAGACCTTGTGTGGAGTCGGGGCCGGAACCTGAGGATTCCTCTCCAGTGCTGACATGGATCTTGGGGTACTTCTGGAGTCTCCCCAGGGGAGTCAGTCCTCGTCTCGAATGCGGGCATGCACTTGCGCTTTCCTCCAGAGCGGTAGCAGCAGTGTCACGCAGTCCGCCGCGTGGATCAAAGGATCTATGGTTTTCCCTCGAGTCTTTCCCACGAGGCTTTCCCACGAGGCTTTCCCTCAGGGCTGTCCCACGTGCACACGTGGTAGGAGTCGATCCTCGGCTTGAACGTCAAGGCAGTGCAGGGAAAACAGGTTTCTCTGGAATGGACTGACACATCTGGGGGACTCTTGGAATGGTGGCACGACCCTGGAGTTCCTCTCGCCTTTCCTTTGGAGAGCGCCTCCTCTTGAGATGCGACGGGAACGCCGGGAATTCTTTCCCTACGAAACAGGGAAAGGATCCCTCATCTCGAGCTAGGAGGCGGAAACGGGGCTCCCCTGGATGTGTGCGGGACACCACGTGCTTCCTCTCGAGTGGAGACGGGTATGTCGGGGAACTTCTAGAGTTGCAGCAACGGTGTGAAGGACCCTTTGGAAGTTCCAGTGGTTAGACGTGATTAGCCTCGAGAAGCCTCACCGGAAATGGGCCTCATCTCGCCTGGAGGGCAAAACCTCCTGGATTTTCTCGAGTTGCGGCAGGTGCTCTCGACTTACGACGGGGACCTCAGGGACCCGCTCTGGTGGCCTCAGGAAAGGCCAGTCCCCATGCGAGTTCCTCGGGGGCCTCTCGGGATTCCTCTCCCGTCGATGCCGGGGCCTAAGACCTTGTGTGGAGTCGGGGCCGGAACCTGAGGATTCCTCTCCAGTGCTGACATGGATCTTGGGGTACTTCTGGAGTCTACCCAGGTGAGTCAGTCCTCGTCTCGAATGCGGGAATGCACTTGCGCTTTCCTCCAGAGCGGTAGCAGCAGTGTCACGCAGTCCACCGCGTGCATCAAAGGATCTATGGTTTTCCCTCGAGTCTTTCCCACGAGGCTTTCCCACGAGGCTTTCCCACAGGGCTGTCCCACGTGCACACGTCGTGGGAGTGGATCCTCGGCTTGAACGTCAAGGCAGTGCAGGTAAAACAGGTTCCTCTGGAATGGACTGACACATCTGGGGGACTCTTGGAATGGTGGCACGACCCTGGAGTTCCTCTCGCCTTTCCTGTGGAGAGCGCCTCCTCTTGAGATGCGACGGGAACGCCGGGAATTCTTTCCCTACGAAACAGGGAAAGGATCCCTCATCTCGAGCTAGGAGGCGGAAACGGGGCTCCCCTGGATGTGTGCGGGACCCACGTGCTTCCTCTCGAGTGGAGACGGGTATGTCAGGGAACTTCTTGAGTTGCAGCAAGGGTGTGAAGGACCCTTTGGAAGTTCCAGTGGTCAGACGTGATTAGCCTCGAGAAGCCTCAGCGGAAATGGGCCTCATCTCGCCTGGAGGGCAAAATCTCCTGGATTTTATCGAGTTGCGGCAGGTGCTCTCGACTTACGACAGGGACCTCAGGGACCCGCTCTGGTGGCCTCAGGAAAGGCCAGTCCCCATGCGAGTTCCTCGGGGGCCTCTCGGGATTCCTCTCCCGTCGATGCCGGGGCCTAAGACCTTGTGTGGAGTCGGGGCCGGAACCTGAGGATTCCTCTCCAGTGCTGACATGGATCTTGGGGTACTTCTGGAGTCTCCCCAGGGGAGTCAGTCCTCGTCTCGAATGCGGGCATGCACTTGCGCTTTCCTCCAGAGCGGTAGCAGCAGTGTCCGCAGTCCGCCGCGTGGATCAAAGGATCTATAGTTTTCCCTCGAGTCTTTCCCACGAGGCTTTCCCACGAGGCTTTCCCACAGGGCTGTCCCACGTGCACACGTGGTGGGAGTCGATCCTCGGCTTGAACGTCAAGGCAGTGCAGGGAAAACAGGTTCCTCTGGAATGGACTGACACATCTGGGGGACTCTTGGAATGGTGGCACGACCCTGGAGTTCCTCTCGCCTTTCCTGTGGAGAGCGCCTCCTCTTGAGATGCGACGGGAACGCCGGGAATTCTTTCCCTACGAAACAGGGAAAGGATCCCTCATCTCGAGCTAGCAGGCGGAAACGGGGCTCCCCTGGATGTGTGCGGGACCCCACGTGCTTCCTCTCGAGTGGAGACGGGTATGTCGGGGAACTTCTTGAGTTCCAGCAAGGGTGTGAAGGACCCTTTGGAAGTTCCAGTGGTTAGACGTGATTAGCCTCGAGAAGCCTCAGCAGAAATGGGCCTCATCTCGCCTGGAGGGCAAAACCTCCTGGATTTTCTCGAGTTGCGGCAGGTGCTCTCGACTTACGACGGGGACCTCAGGGACCCGCTCTGGTGGCCTCAGGAAAGGCCAGTCCCCATGCGAGTTCCTCGGGGGCCTCTCGGGATTCCTCTCCCGTCGATGCCGGGGCCTAAGACCTTGTGTGGAGTCGGGGCCGGAACCTGAGGATTCCTCTCCCGTGCTGACATGGATCTTGGGGTACTTCTGGAGTCTCCCCAGGGGAGTCAGTCCTCGTCTCGAATGCGGGCATGCACTTGCGCTTTCCTCCAGAGCGGTAGCAGCAGTGTCACGCAGTCCGCCGCGTGGATCAAAGGATCTATGGTTTTCCCTCGAGTCTTTCCCACGAGGCTTTCCCACGAGGCTTTCCCACAGGGCTGTCCCACGTGCACACGTGGTGGGAGTCGATCCTCGGCTTGAACATCAAGGCAGTGCAGGGAAAACAGGTTCCTCTGGAATGGACTGACACATCTGGGAGTCTCTTGGAATGGTGGCACGACCCTGGAGTTCCTCTCGCCTTTCCTGTGGAGAGCGCCACCTCTTGAGATGCGACGGGAACGCCGGGAATTCTTTCCCTACGAAACAGGGAAAGGATCCCTCATCTCGAGCTAGGAGGCGGAAACGGGGCTCCCCTGGATGTGTGCGGGACACCACGTGCTTCCTCTCGAGTGGAGACGGGTATGTCGGGGAACTTCTAGAGTTGCAGCATGGGTGTGAAGGACCCTTTGGAAGTTCCAGTGGTTAGACGTGATTAGCCTCGAGAAGCTTCAGCGGAAATGGGCCTCATCTCGCCTGGAGGGCAAAACCTCCTGGATTTTCTCGAGTTGCGGCAGGTGCTCTCGACTTACGACGGGGACCTCAGCGACCCGCTCTGGTGGCCTCAGGAAAGGCCAGTCCCCATGCGAGTTCCTCGGGGGCCTCTCGGGATTCCTCTCCCGTCGATGCCGGGGCCTAAGACCTTGTGTGGAGTCGGGGCCGGAACCTGAGGATTCCTCTCCAGTGCTGACATGGATCTTGGGGTACTTCTGGAGTCTCCCCAGGGGAGTCAGTCCTCGTCTCGAATGCGGGCATGCACTTGCGCTTTCCTCCAGAGCGGTACCAGCAGTGTCACGCAGTCCGCCGCGTGGATCAAAGGATCTATGGTTTTCCCTCGAGTCTTTCCCACGAGGCTATCCCACGAGGCTTTCCCACAGGGCTGTCCCACGTGCACACGTGGTGGGAGTGGATCCTCGGCTTGAACGTCAAGGCAGTGCAGGGAAAACAGGTTCCTCTGGAATGGACTGACACATCTGGGGGACTCTTGGAATGGTGGCACGACCCTGGAGTTCCTCTCGCCTTTCCTGTGGAGAGCGCCTCCTCTTGAGATTCGACGGGAACGCCGGGAATTCTTTCCCTACGAAACAGGGAAAGGATCCCTCATCTCGAGCTAGGAGGCGGAAACGGGGCTCCCCTGGATGTGTTCGAGACCCCACGTGCTTCCTCTCGAGTGGAGACGGGTATGTCGGGGAACTTCTTGAGTTCCAGCAAGGGTGTGAAGGACCCTTTGGAAGTTCCAGTGGTTAGACGTGATTAGCCTCCAGAAGCCTCAGCAGAAATGGGCCTCATCTCGCCTGGAGGGCAAAACCTCCTGGATTTTCTCGAGTTGCGGCAGGTGCTCTCGACTTACGACGGGGACCTCAGGGACCCGCTCTGGTGGCCTCAGGAAAGGCCAGTCCCCATGCGAGTTCCTCGGGGGCCTCTCGGGATTCCTCTCCCGTCGATGCCGGGGCCTAAGACCTTGTGTGGAGTCGGGGCCGGAACCTGAGGATTCCTCTCCCGTGCTGACATGGATCTTGGGGTACTTCTGGAGTCTCCCCAGGGGAGTCAGTCCTCGTCTCGAATGCGGGCATGCACTTGCGCTTTCCTCCAGAGCGGTAGCAGCAGTGTCACGCAGTCCGCCGCGTGGATCAAAGGATCTATGGTTTTCCCTCGAGTCTTTCCCACGAGGCTATCCCACGAGGCTTTCCCACAGGGCTGTCCCACGTGCACACGTGGTGGGAGTCGATCCTCGGCTTGAACATCAAGGCAGTGCAGGGAAAACAGGTTCCTCTGGAATGGACTGACACATCTGGGAGTCTCTTGGAATGGTGGCACGACCCTGGAGTTCCTCTCGCCTTTCCTGTGGAGAGCGCCACCTCTTGAGATGCGACGGGAACGCCGGGAATTCTTTCCCTATAAAACAGGGAAAGGATCCCTCATCTCGAGCTAGGAGGCGGAAACGGGGCTCCCCTGGATGTGTGCGGGACCCCACGTGCTTCCTCTCGAGTGCAGACGGGTATGTCGGGGAACTTCTTGAGTTGCAGCAAGGGTGTGAAGGACCCTTTGGAAGTTCCAGTGGTTAGATGTGATTAGCCTCGAGAAGCCTCAGCGGAAATGGGCCTCATCTCGCCTGGAGGGCAAAACTTCCTGGATTTTCTCGAGTTGCAGCAGGTGCTCTCGACTTAAGACGGGGACCTCAGGGACCCGCTCTGGTGGCCTCAGGAAAGGCCAGTCCCCATGCGAGTTCCTCCGGGGCCTCTCGGGATTCCTCTCCCGTCGATGCCGGGGCCTAAGACCTTGTGTGGAGTCGGGGCCGGAACCTGAGGATTCCTCTCCAGTGCTGACATGGATCTTGGGGTACTTCTGGAGTCTCCCCAGGGGAGTCAGTCCTCGTCTCGAATGCGGGTATGCACTTGCGCTTTCCTCAAGAGCGGTAGCAGCAGTGTCACGCAGTCCGCCGCGTGGATCAAAGGATCTATGGTTTTCCCTCGAGTCTTTCCCACGAGGCTTTCCCACGAGGCTTTCCCACAGGGCTGTCCCACGTGCACACGTGGTTCGACTGGATCCTCGGCTTGAACGTCAAGGCAGTGCAGGTAAAACAGGTTCCTCTGGAATGGACTGACACATCTGGGGGACTCTTGGAATGGTGGCACGACCCTGGAGTTCCTCTCACCTTTCCTGTGGAGAGTGCCTCCTCTTGAGATGCGACGGGAACCCCGGGAATTCTTTCCCTACGAAACAGGGAAAGGATCCCTCATCTCAAGCTAGGAGGCGGAAACGGGGCTCCCCTGGATGTGTGCGGGACCCCACCTGCTTCCTCTCGAGTGGAGACGGGTATGTCGGGGAACTTCTTGAATTGCAGCAAGGGTGTGAAAGACCCTTTGGAAGTTCCAGTGGTTAGACGTGATTAGCCTCGAGAAGCCTCAGCGGAAATGGGCCTCATCTCGCCTGGAGGGCAAAACCTCCTGGATTTTCTCGAGTTGCGGCAGGTGCTCTCGACTTACGACGGGGACCTCTGGGACCCGCTCTGGTGGCCTCAGGAAAGGCCAGTCCCCATGCGAGTTCCTCGGGGGCCTCTCGGTATTCCTCTCCCGTCGATGCCGGGGCCTAAGACCTTGTGTGGAGTCGGGGCCGGAACCTGAGGATTCCTCTCCAGTGCTGACATGGATCTTGGGGTACTTCTGGAGTCTCCCCAGGGGAGTCAGTCCTCGTCTCGAATGCGGGCATGCACTTGCGCTTTCCTCCAGAGCGGTAGCAGCAGTGTCACGCAGTCCGCAGCGTGGATCAAAGGATCTATGGTTTTCCCTCGAGTTTTTCCCACGAGGCTTTCCCACGAGGCTTTCCCACAGGGCTGTCCCACGTGCACACGTGGTTGGAGTCGATCCTCGGCTTGAACTTCAAGGCAGTGCAGGGAAAACAGGTTCCTCTGGAATGGACTGACACATCTGGGGGACTCTTGGAATGGTGGCATGACCCTGGAGTTCCTCTCGCCTTTCCTGTGGAGAGCGCCTCCTCTTGAGATGCGACGGGAACGCCGGGAATTCTTTCCCTACGAAACAGGGAAAGGATCCCTCATCTCGAGCTAGGAGGCGGAAACGGGGCTCCCCTGGATGTGTGCGGGACCCCACGTGCTTCCTCTCGAGTGGAGACGGGTATGTCAGGGAACTTCTTGAGTTGCAGCAAGGGTGTGAAGGACCCTTTGGAAGTTCCAGTGGTCAGACGTGATTAGCCTCGAGAAGCCTCAGCGGAAATGGGCCTCATCTCGCCTGGAGGGCAAAACCTCCTGGATTTTCTCGAGTTGCGGCAGGTGCTCTCGGCTTACGACGGGGACCTCAGGGACCCGCTCTGGTGGCCTCAGGAAAGGCCAGTCCCCATGCGAGTTCCTCGGGGGCCTCTCGGGATTCCTCTCCCGTCGATGCCGGGGCCTAAGACCTTGTGTGGAGTCGGGGCCGGAACCTGAGGATTCCTCTCCAGTGCTGACATGGATCTTGGGGTACTTCTGGAGTCTCCCCAGGGGAGTCAGTCCTCGTCTCGAATGCGGGCATGCACTTGCGCTTTCCTCCAGAGCGGTAGCAGCAGTGTCACGCAGTCCGCCGCGTGGATCAAAGGATCTATGGTTTTCCCTCGAGTCTTTCCCACGAGGCTTTCCCACGAGGCTTTCCCTCAGGGCTGTCCCACGTGCACACGTGGTAGGAGTCGATCCTCGGCTTGAACGTCAAGGCAGTGCAGGGAAAACAGGTTTCTCTGGAATGGACTGACACATCTGGGGGACTCTTGGAATGGTGGCACGACCCTGGAGTTCCTCTCGCCTTTCCTTTGGAGAGCGCCTCCTCTTGAGATGCGACGGGAACGCCGGGAATTCTTTCCCTACGAAACAGGGAAAGGATCCCTCATCTCGAGCTAGGAGGCGGAAACGGGGCTCCCCTGGATGTGTGCGGGACACCACGTGCTTCCTCTCGAGTGGAGACGGGTATGTCGGGGAACTTCTAGAGTTGCAGCAACGGTGTGAAGGACCCTTTGGAAGTTCCAGTGGTTAGACGTGATTAGCCTCGAGAAGCCTCACCGGAAATGGGCCTCATCTCGCCTGGAGGGCAAAACCTCCTGGATTTTCTCGAGTTGCGGCAGGTGCTCTCGACTTACGACGGGGACCTCAGGGACCCGCTCTGGTGGCCTCAGGAAAGGCCAGTCCCCATGCGAGTTCCTCGGGGGCCTCTCGGGATTCCTCTCCCGTCGATGCCGGGGCCTAAGACCTTGTGTGGAGTCGGGGCCGGAACCTGAGGATTCCTCTCCAGTGCTGACATGGATCTTGGGGTACTTCTGGAGTCTCCCCAGGGGAGTCAGTCCTCGTCTCGAATGCGGGCATGCACTTGCGCTTTCCTCCAGAGCGGTAGCAGCAGTGTCCGCAGTCCGCCGCGTGGATCAAAGGATCTATAGTTTTCCCTCGAGTCTTTCCCACGAGGCTTTCCCACGAGGCTTTCCCACAGGGCTGTCCCACGTGCACACGTGGTGGGAGTCGATCCTCGGCTTGAACGTCAAGGCAGTGCAGGGAAAACAGGTTCCTCTGGAATGGACTGACACATCTGGGGGACTCTTGGAATGGTGGCACGACCCTGGAGTTCCTCTCGCCTTTCCTGTGGAGAGCGCCTCCTCTTGAGATGCGACGGGAACGCCGGGTAATTCTTTCCCTACGAAACAGGGAAAGGATCCCTCATCTCGAGCTAGGAGGCGGAAACGGGGCTCCCCTGGATGTGTGCGGGACCCACGTGCTTCCTCTCGAGTGGAGACGGGTATGTCGGGGAACTTCTTGAGTTGCAGCAAGGGTGTGAAGGACCCTTTGGAAGTTCCAGTGGTTAGACGTGATTAGCCTCGAGAAGCCTCAGCGGAAATGGGCCTCATCTCGCCTGGAGGGCAAAACCTCCTGGATTTCCTCGAGTTGCGGCAGGTGCTCTCGACTTAAGACGGGGACCTCAGCGACCAGTTCTGGTGGCCTCAGGAAAGGCCAGTCCCCATGCGAGTTCCTCCGGGGCCTCTCGGGATTCCTCTCCCGTCGATGCCGGGGCCTAAGACCTTGTGTGGAGTCGGGGCCCGAACCTGAGGATTCCTCTCCAGTGCTGACATGGATCTTGGGGTACTTCTGGAGTCTCCCCAGGGGAGTCAGTCCTCGTCTCGAATGCGGGTATGCACTTGCGCTTTCCTCCAGAGCGGTAGCAGCAGTGTCACGCAGTCCGCCGCGTGGATCAAAGGATATATGGTTTTCCCTCGAGTCTTTCCCACGAGGCTTTCCCACAAGGCTTTCCCACAGGGCTGTCCCACGTGCACACGTGGTGGGAGTGGATCCTCGGCTTGAACGTCAAGGCAGTGCAGGGAAAACAGGTTCCTCTGGAATGGACTGACACATCTGGGGGACTCTTGGAATGGTGGCACGACCCTGGAGTTCCTCTCGCCTTTCCTGTGGAGAGCGCCTCCTCTTGAGATGCGACGGGAACGCCGGGAATTCTTTCCCTACGAAACAGGGAAAGGATCCCTCATCTCGAGCTAGCAGGCGGAAACGGGGCTCCCCTGGATGTGTGCGGGACCCCACGTGCTTCCTCTCGAGTGGAGACGGGTATGTCAGGGAACTTCTTGAGTTGCAGCAAGGGTGTGAAGGACCCTTTGGAAGTTCCAGTGGTCAGACGTGATTAGCCTCGAGAAGCCTCAGCGGAAATGGGCCTCATCTCGCCTGGAGGGCAAAACCTCCTGGATTTTCTCGAGTTGCGGCAGGTGCTCTCGGCTTACGACGGGGACCTCAGGGACCCGCTCTGGTGGCCTCAGGAAAGGCCAGTCCCCATGCGAGTTCCTCGGGGGCCTCTCGGGATTCCTCTCCCGTCGATGCCGGGGCCTAAGACCTTGTGTGGAGTCGGGGCCGGAACCTGAGGATTCCTCTCCAGTGCTGACATGGATCTTGGGGTACTTCTGGAGTCTCCCCAGGGGAGTCAGTCCTCGTCTCGAATGCGGGCATGCACTTGCGCTTTCCTCCAGAGCGGTAGCAGCAGTGTCACGCAGTCCGCCGCGTGGATCAAAGGATCTATGGTTTTCCCTCGAGTCTTTCCCACGAGGCTTTCCCACGAGGCTTTCCCTCAGGGCTGTCCCACGTGCACACGTGGTAGGAGTCGATCCTCGGCTTGAACGTCAAGGCAGTGCAGGGAAAACAGGTTTCTCTGGAATGGACTGACACATCTGGGGGACTCTTGGAATGGTGGCACGACCCTGGAGTTCCTCTCGCCTTTCCTTTGGAGAGCGCCTCCTCTTGAGATGCGACGGGAACGCCGGGAATTCTTTCCCTACGAAACAGGGAAAGGATCCCTCATCTCGAGCTAGGAGGCGGAAACGGGGCTCCCCTGGATGTGTGCGGGACACCACGTGCTTCCTCTCGAGTGGAGACGGGTATGTCGGGGAACTTCTAGAGTTGCAGCAACGGTGTGAAGGACCCTTTGGAAGTTCCAGTGGTTAGACGTGATTAGCCTCGAGAAGCCTCACCGGAAATGGGCCTCATCTCGCCTGGAGGGCAAAACCTCCTGGATTTTCTCGAGTTGCGGCAGGTGCTCTCGACTTACGACGGGGACCTCAGGGACCCGCTCTGGTGGCCTCAGGAAAGGCCAGTCCCCATGCGAGTTCCTCGGGGGCCTCTCGGGATTCCTCTCCCGTCGATGCCGGGGCCTAAGACCTTGTGTGGAGTCGGGGCCGGAACCTGAGGATTCCTCTCCAGTGCTGACATGGATATTGGGGTACTTCTGGAGTCTACCCAGGTGAGTCAGTCCTCGTCTCGAATGCGGGAATGCACTTGCGCTTTCCTCCAGAGCGGTAGCAGCAGTGTCACGCAGTCCACCGCGTGCATCAAAGGATCTATGGTTTTCCCTCGAGTCTTTCCCACGAGGCTTTCCCACGAGGCTTTCCCACAGGGCTGTCCCACGTGCACACGTCGTGGGAGTGGATCCTCGGCTTGAACGTCAAGGCAGTGCAGGTAAAACAGGTTCCTCTGGAATGGACTGACACATCTGGGGGACTCTTGGAATGGTGGCACGACCCTGGAGTTCCTCTCGCCTTTCCTGTGGAGAGCGCCTCCTCTTGAGATGCGACGGGAACGCCGGGAATTCTTTCCCTACGAAACAGGGAAAGGATCCCTCATCTCGAGCTAGGAGGCGGAAACGGGGCTCCCCTGGATGTGTGCGGGACCCACGTGCTTCCTCTCGAGTGGAGACGGGTATGTCAGGGAACTTCTTGAGTTGCAGCAAGGGTGTGAAGGACCCTTTGGAAGTTCCAGTGGTCAGACGTGATTAGCCTCGAGAAGCCTCAGCGGAAATGGGCCTCATCTCGCCTGGAGGGCAAAATCTCCTGGATTTTATCGAGTTGCGGCAGGTGCTCTCGACTTACGACAGGGACCTCAGGGACCCGCTCTGGTGGCCTCAGGAAAGGCCAGTCCCCATGCGAGTTCCTCGGGGGCCTCTCGGGATTCCTCTCCCGTCGATGCCGGGGCCTAAGACCTTGTGTGGAGTCGGGGCCGGAACCTGAGGATTCCTCTCCAGTG
Organism: Ovis canadensis; assembly: GCF_042477335.2. Classification (NCBI taxonomy): domain Eukaryota; kingdom Metazoa; phylum Chordata; class Mammalia; order Artiodactyla; family Bovidae; genus Ovis; species Ovis canadensis. The sequence continues at coordinate 11,962,819 of NC_091262.1, forward strand.
CTGACATGGATCTTGGGGTACTTCTGGAGTCTCCCCAGGGGAGTCAGTCCTCGTCTCGAATGCGGGCATGCACTTGCGCTTTCCTCCAGAGCGGTAGCAGCAGTGTCCGCAGTCCGCCGCGTGGATCAAAGGATCTATAGTTTTCCCTCGAGTCTTTCCCACGAGGCTTTCCCACGAGGCTTTCCCACAGGGCTGTCCCACGTGCACACGTGGTGGGAGTCGATCCTCGGCTTGAACGTCAAGGCAGTGCAGGGAAAACAGGTTCCTCTGGAATGGACTGACACATCTGGGGGACTCTTGGAATGGTGGCACGACCCTGGAGTTCCTCTCGCCTTTCCTGTGGAGAGCGCCTCCTCTTGAGATGCGACGGGAACGCCGGGTAATTCTTTCCCTACGAAACAGGGAAAGGATCCCTCATCTCGAGCTAGGAGGCGGAAACGGGGCTCCCCTGGATGTGTGCGGGACCCACGTGCTTCCTCTCGAGTGGAGACGGGTATGTCGGGGAACTTCTTGAGTTGCAGCAAGGGTGTGAAGGACCCTTTGGAAGTTCCAGTGGTTAGACGTGATTAGCCTCGAGAAGCCTCAGCGGAAATGGGCCTCATCTCGCCTGGAGGGCAAAACCTCCTGGATTTCCTCGAGTTGCGGCAGGTGCTCTCGACTTAAGACGGGGACCTCAGCGACCCGCTCTGGTGGCCTCAGGAAAGGCCAGTCCCCATGCGAGTTCCTCCGGGGCCTCTCGGGATTCCTCTCCCGTCGATGCCGGGGCCTAAGACCTTGTGTGGAGTCGGGGCCCGAACCTGAGGATTCCTCTCCAGTGCTGACATGGATCTTGGGGTACTTCTGGAGTCTCCCCAGGGGAGTCAGTCCTCGTCTCGAATGCGGGTATGCACTTGCGCTTTCCTCCAGAGCGGTAGCAGCAGTGTCACGCAGTCCGCCGCGTGGATCAAAGGATATATGGTTTTCCCTCGAGTCTTTCCCACGAGGCTTTCCCACAAGGCTTTCCCACAGGGCTGTCCCACGTGCACACGTGGTGGGAGTGGATCCTCGGCTTGAACGTCAAGGCAGTGCAGGGAAAACAGGTTCCTCTGGAATGGACTGACACATCTGGGGGACTCTTGGAATGGTGGCACGACCCTGGAGTTCCTCTCGCCTTTCCTGTGGAGAGCGCCTCCTCTTGAGATGCGACGGGAACGCCGGGAATTCTTTCCCTACGAAACAGGGAAAGGATCCCTCATCTCGAGCTAGCAGGCGGAAACGGGGCTCCCCTGGATGTGTGCGGGACCCCACGTGCTTCCTCTCGAGTGGAGACGGGTATGTCAGGGAACTTCTTGAGTTGCAGCAAGGGTGTGAAGGACCCTTTGGAAGTTCCAGTGGTCAGACGTGATTAGCCTCGAGAAGCCTCAGCGGAAATGGGCCTCATCTCGCCTGGAGGGCAAAACCTCCTGGATTTTCTAGAGTTGCGGCAGGTGCTCTCGACTTACGACGGGGACCTCAGGGACCCGCTCTGGTGGCCTCAGGAAAGGCCAGTCCCCATGCGAGTTCCTCGGGGGCCTCTCGGGATTCCTCTCCCGTCGATGCCGGGGCCTAAGACCTTTTGTGGAGTCGGGGCCGGAACCTGAGGATTCCTCTCCAGTGCTGACATGGATCTTGGGGTACTTCTGGAGTCTCCCCAGGGGAGTCAGTCCTCGTCTCGAGTGCGGGCATGCACTTGCGCTTTCCTCCAGAGCGGTAGCAGCAGTGTCCGCAGTCCGCCGCGTGGATCAAAGGATCTATGGTTTTCCCTCGAGTCTTTCCCACGAGGCTTTCCCACGAGGCTTTCCCACAGGGCTGTCCCACGTGCACACGTGGTGGGAGTCGATCCTCGGCTTGAACGTCAAGGCAGTGCAGGGAAAACAGGTTCCTCTGGAATGGACTGACACATCTGGGGGACTCTTGGAATGGTGGCACGACCCTGGAGTTCCTCTCGCCTTTCCTGTGGAGAGCGCCTCCTCTTGAGATGCGACGGGAACCCCGGGAATTCTTTCCCTACGAAACAGGGAAAGGATCCCTCATCTCGAGCTAGGAGGCGGAAACGGGGCTCCCCTGGATGTGTGCGGGACCCCACGTGCTTCCTCTCGAGTGGAGACGGGTATGTCGGGGAACTTCTTGAGTTGCAGCAAGGGTGTGAAGGACCCTTTGGAAGTTCCAGTGGTTAGACGTGATTAGCCTCGAGAAGCCTCAGCGGAAATGGGCCTCATCTCGCCTGGAGGGCAAAACCTCCTGGATTTCCTCGAGTTGCGGCAGGTGCTCTCGACTTAAGACGGGGACCTCAGCGACCCGCTCTGGTGGCCTCAGGAAAGGCCAGTCCCCATGCGAGTTCCTCCGGGGCCTCTCGGGATTCCTCTCCCGTCGATGCCGGGGCCTAAGACCTTGTGTGGAGTCGGGGCCCGAACCTGAGGATTCCTCTCCAGTGCTGACATGGATCTTGGGGTACTTCTGGAGTCTCCCCAGGGGAGTCAGTCCTCGTCTCGAATGCGGGTATGCACTTGCGCTTTCCTCCAGAGCGGTAGCAGCAGTGTCACGCAGTCCGCCGCGTGGATCAAAGGATCTATGGTATTCCCTCGAGTCTTTCCCACGAGGCTTTCCCACGAGGCTTTCCCACAGGGCTGTCCCACGTGCACACGTGGTGGGAGTGGATCCTCGGCTTGAACGTCAAGGCAGTGCAGGGAAAACAGGTTCCTCTGGAATGGACTGACACATCTTGGGGACTCTTGGAATGGTGGCACGACCCTGGAGTTCCTCTCGCCTTTCCTGTGGAGAGCGCCTCCTCTTGAGATGCGACGGGAACGCCGGGAATTCTTTCCCTACGAAACAGGGAAAGGATCCCTCATCTCGAGCTAGGAGGCGGAAACGGGGCTCCCCTGGATGTGTGCGGGACCCCACGTGCTTCCTCTCGAGTGGAGACGGGTATGTCGGGGAACTTCTTGAATTGCAGCAAGGGTGTGAAAGACCCTTTGGAAGTTCCAGTGCTTAGACGTGATTAGCCTCGAGAAGCCTCAGCGGAAATGGGCCTCATCTCGCCTGGAGGGCAAAACCTCCTGGATTTTCTCGAGTTGCGGCAGGTGCTCTCGACTTACGACGGGGACCTCTGGGACCCGCTCTGGTGGCCTCAGGAAAGGCCAGTCCCCATGCGAGTTCCTCGGGGGCCTCTCGGGATTCCTCTCCCGTCGATGCCGGGGCCTAAGACCTTGTGTGGAGTCGGGGCCGGAACCTGAGGATTCCTCTCCAGTGCTGACATGGATCTTGGGGTACTTCTGGAGTCTCCCCAGGGGAGTCAGTCCTCGTCTCGAATGCGGGCATGCACTTGCGCTTTCCTCCAGAGCGGTAGCAGCAGTGTCACGCAGTCCGCAGCGTGGATCAAAGGATCTATGGTTTTCTCTCGAGTCTTTCCCACGAGGCTTTCCCACAAGGCTTTCCCACAGGGCTGTCCCACGTGCACACGTTGTGGGAGTCGATCCTCGGCTTGAACTTCAAGGCAGTGCAGGGAAAACAGGTTCCTCTGGAATGGACTGACACATCTGGGGGACTCTTGGAATGGTGGCATGACCCTGGAGTTCCTCTCGCCTTTCCTGTGGAGAGCGCCTCCTCTTGAGATGCGACGGGAACGCCGGGAATTCTTTCCCTACGAAACAGGGAAAGGATCCCTCATCACGAGCTAGGAGGCGGAAACGGGGCTCCCCTGGATGTGTGCGGGACCCCACGTGCTTCCTCTCGAGTGGAGACGGGTATGTCAGGGAACTTCTTGAGTTGCAGTAAGGGTGTGAAGGACCCTTTTGAAGTTCCAGTGGTCAGACGTGATTAGCCTCGAGAAGCCTCAGCGGAAATGGGCCTCATCTCGCCTGGAGGGCAAAACCTCCTGGATTTTATCGAGTTGCGGCAGGTGCTCTCGACTTACGACGGGGACCTCAGGGACCCGCTCTGGTGGCCTCAGGAAAGGCCAGTCCCCATGCGAGTTCCTCGGGGGCCTCTCGGGATTCCTCTCCCGTCGATGCCGGGGCCTAAGACCTTGTGTGGAGTCGGGGCCAGAACCTGAGGATTCCTCTCCAGTGCTGACATGGATCTTGGGGTACTTCTGGAGTCTCCCCAGGGGAGTCAGTCCTCGTCTCGAATGCGGGCATGCACTTGCGCTTTCCTCCAGAGCGGTAGCAGCAGTGTCCGCAGTCCGCCGCGTGGATCAAAGGATCTATGGTTTTCCCTCGAGTCTTTCCCACGAGGCTTTCCCACGAGGCTTTCCCACAGGGCTGTCCCACGTGCACACGTGGTGGGAGTCGATCCTCGGGTTGAACGTCAAGGCAGTGCAGGGAAAACAGGTTCCTCTGGAATGGACTGACACATCTGGGGGACTCTTGGAATGGTGGCACGACCCTGGAGTTCCTCTCGCCTTTCCTGTGGAGAGCGCCTCCTCTTGAGATGCGACGGGAACGCCGGGAATTCTTTCCCTACGAAACAGGGAAAGGATCCCTCATCTCGAGCTAGGAGGCGGAAACGGGGCTCCCCTGGATGTGTGCGGGACCCCACGTGCTTCCTCTCGAGTGGAGATGGGTATCTCGGAGAACTTCTTGAGTTGCAGCAAGGGTGTGAAGGACCCTTTGGAAGTTCCAGTTGTTAGACGTGATTAGCCTCGAGAAGCCTCAGCAGAAATGGGCCTCATCTCGCCTGGAGGGCAAAACCTCCTGGATTTTCTCGAGTTGCGGCAGGTGCTCTCGACTTACGACCGGGACCTCAGGGACCCGCTCTGGTGGCCTCAGGAAAGGCCAGTCCCCATGCGAGTTCCTCGGGGGCCTCTCGGCATTCCTCTCCCGTCGATGCCGGGGCCTAAGACCTTGTGTGGAGTCGGGGCCGGAACCTGAGGATTCCTCTCCAGTGCTGACATGGATCTTGGGGTACTTCTGGAGTCTCCCCAGGGGAGTCAGTCCTCGTCTCGAATGTGGGCATGCACTTGCGCTTTCCTCCAGAGCGGTAGCAGCAGTGTCACGCAGTCCGCCGCGTGGATCAAATGATCTATTATTTTCCCTCGAGTCTTTCCCAGGAGGCTTTCCCACGAGGCTTTCCCTCAGGGCTGTCCCAAGTGCACACGTGGTAGGAGTCGATCCTCGGCTTGAACGTCAAGGCAGTGCAGGGAAAACAGGTTTCTCTGGAATGGACTGACACATCTGGGGGACTCTTGGAATGGTGGCACGACCCTGGAGTTCCTCTCGCCTTTCCTTTGGAGAGCGCCTCCTCTTGAGATGCGACGGGAATGCCGGGAATTCTTTCCCTACGAAACAGGGAAAGGATCCCTCATCTCGAGCTAGGAGGCGGAAACGGGGCTCCCCTGGATGTGTGCGGGACCCCACGTGCTTCCTCTCGAGTGGAGACGGGTATGTCGGGGAACTTCTTGAGTTGCAGCAAGGGTGTGAAGGACCCTTTGGAAGTTCCAGTGGTTAGACGTGATTAGCCTCGAGAAGCCTCAGCGGAAATGGGCCTCATCTCGCCTGGAGGGCAAAACCTCCTGGATTTTCTCGAGTTGCGGCAGGTGCTCTCGACTTACGACGGGGACCTCAGGGTCCCGCTCTGGTGGGCTCAGGAAAGGCCAGTCTCCATGCGAGTTCCTCGGGGGCCTCTCGGGATTCCTCTCCCGGCGATGCCGGGGCCTAAGACCTTGTGTGGAGTCGGGGCCGGAACCTGAGGTTTCCTCTCCAGTGCTGACATGGATCTTGGCGTACTTCTGGAGTCTCCCCAGGGGAGTCAGTCCTCGTCTCGAATGCGGGCATGCACTTGCGCTTTCCTCCAGAGCGGTAGCAGCAGTGTCACGCAGTCCGCCGGGTGGATCAAAGGATCTATGGTTTTCCCTCGAGTCTTTCCCACGAGGCTTTCCCACGAGGCTTTCCCACAGGGCTGTCCCACGTGCACACGTGGTGGGAGTCGATCCTCGGCTTGAACGTAAAGGCAGTGCAGGGAAAACAGGTTCCTCTGGAATGGACTGACACATCTGGGGGACTCTTGGAATGGTGGCACGACCCTGGAGTTCCTCTCGCCTTTCCTGTGGAGAGCGCCTCCTCTTGAGATGCGACGGGAACGCCGGGAATTCTTTCCCTACGAAACAGGGAAAGGATCCCTTATCTCGAGCTAGGAGGCGGAAACGGGGCTCCCCTGGATGTGTGCGGGACCCCACGTGCTTCCTCTCGAGTGGAGACGGGTATGTCGGGGAACTTCTTGAGTTGCAGCAAGGGTGTGAAGGACCCTTTGGAAGTTCCAGTGGTCAGGCGTGATTAGCCTCGAGAAGCCTCAGCGGAAATGGGCCTCATCTCGCCTGGAGGGCAAAACCTCCTGGATTTTCTCGAGTTGCAGCAGGTGCTCTCGTCTTACGACGGGGACCTCAGGGACCCGCTCTGGTGGCCTCAGGAAAGTCCAGTCCCCATGCGAGTTCCTCGGGGGCCTCTGGGGATTCCTCTCCCGTCGATGCCGGGGCCTAAGTCCTTGTGTGGAGTCGGGGCCGGAACCTGAGGATTCCTCTCCAGTGCTGACATGGATGTTGGGGTTCTTCTGGAGTCTCCCCAGGGGAGTCAGTCTTCGTCTCGAATGCGGGCATGCACTTGAGCTTTCCTCCAGAGCGGTAGCAGCAGTGTCACGCAGTCCGCCGCGTGGATCAATGGATCTATGGTTTTACCTCGAGTCTTTCCCACGAGGCTTTCCCACGAGGCTTTCCCACAGGGCTGTCCCACGTGCACACGTGGTGGGAGTCGATCCTCGGCTTGAACGTCAAGGCAGTGCAGGGAAAACAGGTTCCGCTGGAATGGACTGACACATCTGGGGGACTCTTGGAATGGTGGCACGACCCTGGAGTTCCTCTCGCCTTTCTTGGAGAGCGCCTCCTCTTGAGATGCGACGGGAACGCCGGGAATTCTTTCCCTACGAAACAGGGAAAGGATCCCTCATCTCGAGCTAGGAGGCGGAAACGGGGCTCCCCTGGATGTGTGCGGGACCCCACGTGCTTCCTCTCGATTGGAGACTGGTATGTCGGGGAACTTCTTGAGTTGCAGCAAGGGTGTGAAGGACCCTTTGGAAGTTCCAGTGGTTAGATGTGATTGGCCTCGAGAAGCCTCAGCGGAAATGGGCCTCATCTCGCCTGGAGGGCAAAACCTCCTGGATTTTCTCGAGTTGCGGCAGGTGCTCTCGACTTACGACGGGGACCTCAGGGAACCGCTCTGGTGGCCTCAGGAAAGCCAGTCCCCATGCGAGTTCCTCGGGGGCGTCTCGGGATTCTTCTCCCGTCGATGCCGGGGCCTAAGACCTTATGTGGAGTCGGGGCCGGAACCTGAGGATTCCTCTCCAGTGCTGACATGGATCTTGGGGTACTTCTGGAGTCTCCCCAGGGGAGTCAGTCCTCGTCTTGAATGCGGGCATGCACTTGCGCTTTCCTCCAGAGCGGTAGCAGCAGTGTCACGCAGTCCGCCGCGTGGATCAAAGGATCTATGGTTTTCCCTCGAGTCTTTCCCACGAGGCTTTCCCACGAGGCTTTCCCACAGGGCTGTCCCACGTGCACACGTGGTGGGAGTGGATCCTCGGCTTGAACGTCAAGGCAGTGCAGGGAAAACAGGTTCCTCTGGAATGGACTGACACATCTGGGGGACTCTTGGAATGGTGGCACGAACCTGGAGTTCCTCTCGCCTTTCCTGTGGAGAGCGCCTCCTCTTGAGATGCGACGGGAACGCCTGGAATTCTTTCCCTACGAAACAGGGAAAGGATCCCTCATCTCGAGCTAGGAGGCGGAAACGGGGCTCCCCTGGATGTGTGCGGGCCCCACGTGCTTCCTCTCGAGTGGAGACGGGTATGCCGGGGACCTTCTTGTGTTGCAGCAAGGGTGTGAAGGACCCTTTGAAAATTCCAGTGGTTAGATGTGATTAGCCTCGAGAAGCCTCAGCGGAAATGGGCCTCATCTCGCCTGGAGGGCAAAACCTCCTGGATTTTCTCGAGTTGCGGCAGGTGCTCTCGACTTATGACGGGGACCTCAGGGACCCGCTCTGGTGGCCTCAGGAAAGGCCAGTCCCCATGCGAGTTCCTCTGGGGATTCCTCTCCCGTCGATGCCGGGGCCTAAGACCTTGTGTGAAGTCGGGGCCGGAACCTGAGGATTTCTCTCCAGTGCTGACATGGATCTTGGGGTACTTCTGGAGTCTCCCCAGGGGAGTCAGTTCTCGTCTCGAATGCGGGCATGCACTTGCGCTTTCCTCCAGAGCGGTAGCAGCAGTGTCACACAGTCCGCCCAATGAATCAAAGGATCTATGGTTTTCCCTCTAGTCTTTCCCATGAGGCTTTCCCACGAGTCTTTCCCACAGGGCTGTCCCACGTGCACACGTGGTGGGAGTCGATCCTCGGCTTGAACGTCAAGGCAGTGCAGGGAATACAGGTTCCTCTGTAATGGACTGACACATCTGGGGGTCTCTTGAAATGGTGGCACGACCCTGGAGTTCCTCTCCCCTTTCCTGTGGAGAGCGCCTACTATTGAGATGCGACGGGAACGCCGGGAATTCTTTCCCTACGAAACAGGGAAAGGATCCCTCATCTCGAGCTAGGAGGCGGAAACGGGGCTCCCCTGGATGTGTGCGTGACCCCACGTGCTTCCTCTCGAGTGGAGACGGGTATGTCGGGGAAGTTCTTGAGTTGCAGCAAGGGTGTGAAGGACCCTTTGGAAGTTCCAGTGGTTAGACGTGATTAGCCTCGAGAAGCCTCAGCGGAAATGGGCCTCATCTCCCCTGGAGGGCTAAACCTCCTGGAATTTCTCGAGTTGCGGCAGGTGCTCTCGACTTACGACGGGGACCTCAGGGACCCGCTCTAGTGGCCTCAGGAAAGGCCAGTCCCCATGCGAGTTCCTCGGGGGCCTCTGGGGATTCCTCTCCCGTCGATGCCGGGGCCTAAGTCCTTGTGTGGAGTCGGGGCCGGAACCTGAGGATTCCTCTCCAGTGCTGACATGGATCTTGGGGTACTTCTGGAGTCTCCCCAGGGGAGTCAGTCCTCGTCTCGAATGCGGGCATGCACTTGCGCTTTCCTCCAGAGCGGTAGCAGCAGTGTCACGCAGTCCGCCGCGTGGATCAAAGGATCTATGGTTTTCCCTCGAGTCTTTCCCACGAGGTTTTCCCACGAGGCTTTCCCACAGGGCTGTCCCACGTGCACACGTGGTGGGAGTCGATCCTCGGCTTGAACGTCAAGGCAGTGCAGGGAAAACAGGTTCCTCTGGAATGGACTGACACATCTGGGGGACTCTTGGAATGGTGGCACGACCCTTGAGTTCCTCTCGCCTTTCCTGTGGAGAGCGCCTCCTCTTGAGATGCGACGGGAACGCCGGGAATTCTTTCCCTACGAAACAGGGAAAGGATCCCTCATCTCGAGCTAGGAGGCGGAAACGGGGCTCCCCTGGATGTGTGCGGGACCCCACGTGCTTCCTCTCGAGTGGAGATGGGTATGTCGGGGAACTTCTTGAGTTGCAGCAAGGGTGTGAAGGACCCTTTGGAAGTTCCAGTAGTTAGATGTGATTGGCCTTGAGAAGCTTCAGCGGAAATCGGCCTCATCTCGCCTGGAGGGCAAAACCTCCTGGAATTTCTCGAGTTGCGGCAGGTGCTCTCGACTTACGACGGGGACCTCAGGGACCCGCTCTGGTGGCCTCAGGAAAGGCCAGTCCCCATGCGAGTTCCTCTGGGGATTCCTCTCCCGTCGATGCCGGGGCCTAAGACCTTGTGTTAAGTCGGGGCCGGAACCTGAGGATTCCTCTCCAGTGCTGACATGGATCTTGGGGTACTTCTGGAGTCTCCCCAGGGGAGTCAGTTCTCGTCTCGAATGCGGGCATGCACTTGCGCTTTCCTCCAGAGCGGTAGCAGCAGTGTCACACATTCCGCCCAATGGATCAAAGGATCTATTGTTTTCCCTCGAGTCTTTCCCATGAGGCTTTCCCACGAGTCTTTCCCACAGGGCTGTCCCACGTGCACACGTGGTGGGAGTCGATCCTCGGCTTGAACGTCAAGGCAGTGCAGGGAAAACAGGTTCCGCTGGAATGGACTGACACATCTGGGGGACTCTTGGAATGGTGGCACGACCCTGGAGTTCCTCTCTCCTTTCCTGTGGAGAACGCCTCCTCTTGAGATGCGACGGGAACGCCGGGCATTCTTTCCCTACGAAACAGGGAAAGGATCCCACATCTCGAGCTAGGAGGCGGAAACGGGGCTCCCCTGGATGTGTGCGGGACCCACGTGCTTCCTCTCGAGTGGAGACGGGTATGTCGGGGAACTTCTTGAGTTGCAGCAAGGGTGTGAAGGACCCTTTGGAAGTTCCAGTGGTTAGACGTGATTAGCCTCGAGAAGCCTCAGCGGAAATGGGCCTCATCTCGCCTGGAGGGCAAAACGGCCTGGATTTTCTCGAGTTGCGGCAGGTGCTCTCGACTTACGACGGGGACCTCAGGGACCCGCTCTGGTGGCCTCAGGAAAGGCCAGTCCCCATGCGAGTTCCTTGGGGGCCTCTCGGGATTCCTCTCCCGTCGATGCCGGGCCCTAAGACCTTGTGTGGAGTCGGGGCCGGAACCTGAGGATTCCTCTCCAGTGCTGACATGGATCTTGGGGTTCTTCTGGAGTCTCCCCAGGGGAGTCAGTCCTCGTCTCGAATGCGGGCATGCACTTGCGCTTTCCTCCAGAGCGGTAGCAGCAGTGTCACGCAGTCCGCCGCGTGGATCAAAGGATCTATGGTTTTCCCTCGAGTCTTTCCCACGAGGCTTTCCCACGAGGCTTTCCACAGGGCTGTCCCACGTGCACACGTGGTGGGACTCGATCCTCGGCTTGAACGTCAAGGCAGTGCAGGGAAAACAGGTTCCTCTGGAATGGAATGACACATCTGGGGGACTCTTGGAATGGTGGCAGGACCCTGGAGTTCCTCTCGCCTTTCCTGTGGAGAGCGCCGCCTCTTGAGATGCGACGGGAGCGCCGGGAATTCTTTCCCTACGAAACAGGGAAAGGATCCCTCATCTCGAGCTAGGAGGCGGAAATGGGGCTCCCCTGGATGTGTGCGGGACCCACGTGCTTCCTCTCGAGTGGAGACGGGTATGTCGGGGAACTTCTTGAGTTGCAGCAAGGGTGTGAAGGACCCTTTGGAAGTTCCAGTGGTTAGATGTGATTGGCCTCGAGAAGCCTCAGCGGAAATGGGCCTCAACTCGCCTGGAGGGCAAAACCTCCTAGATTTTCTCGAGTTGCGGCAGGTGCTCTCGACTTACGACGGGGACCTCAGGGACCCGCTCTGGTGGCCTCAGGAAAGGCCAGTCCCCATGCGAGTTCCTCGGGGGCCTCTCGGGATTCCTCTCCCGTCGATGCCGGGGCCGAAGACCTTGTGTGGAGTCGGGGCCGGAACCTGAGGATTCCTCTCCAGTGCTGACATGGATCTTGGGGTACTTCTGGAGTCTCCCCAGGGGAGTCAGTCCTCGTCTTGAATGCGGGCATGCACTTGCGCTTTCCTCCAGAGCGGTAGCAGCAGTGTCACGCAGTCCGCCGCGTGGATCAAAGGATCTATGGTTTTCCCTCGAGTCTTTCCCACGAGGCTTTCCCATGAGGCTTTCCCACAGGGCTGTCCCACGTGCACACGTGGTGGGACTCGATCCTCGGCTTGAACGTCAAGGCAGTGCAGGGAAAACAGGTTCCTCTGGAATGGACTGACACATCTTGGGGACTCTTGGAATGGTGGCACGACCCTGGAGTTCCTCTCGCCTTTCCTGTGGAGAGTGCCTCCTCTTAAGATGCGACGGGAACTCCGGGAATTCTTTCCCTACGAAACAGGGAAAGGATCCCTAATCTCGAGCTAGGAGGCGGAAACGGGGCTCCCCTGGATGTGTGCGGGACCCCACGTGCTTCCTCTCGAGTGGAGACGGGTATGCCGGGGACCTTCTTGTGTTGCAGCAAGGGTGTGAAGGACCCTTTGAAAATTCCAGTGGTTAGATGTGATTAGCCTCGAGAAGCCTCAGCGGAAATGGGCCTCATCTCGCCTGGAGGGCAAAACCTCCTGGATTTTCTCGAGTTGCGGCAGGTGCTCTCGACTTACGACGGGGACCTCAGGGACCCGCTCTGGTGGCCTCAGGAAAGGCCAGTCCCCATGCGAGTTCCTCTGGGGATTCCTCTCCCGTCGATGCCGGGGCCTAAGACCTTGTGTGAAGTCGGGGCCGGAACCTGAGGATTCCTCTCCAGTGCTGACATGGATCTTGGGGTACTTCTGGAGTCTCCCCAGGGGAGTCAGTTCTCGTCTCGAATGCGGGCATGCACTTGCGCTTTCCTCCAGAGCGGTAGCAGCAGTGTCACACAGTCCGCCCAATGGATCAAAGGATCTATGGTTTTCCCTCGAGTCTTTCCCATGAGGCTTTCCCACGAGTCTTTCCCACAGGGCTGTCCCACGTGCACACGTGGTGGGAGTCGATCCTCGGCTTTAACGTCAAGGCAGTGCAGGGAATACAGGTTCCTCTGTAATGGACTGACACATCTGGGGGTCTCTTGAAATGGTGGCACGACCCTGGAGTTCCTCTCCCCTTTCCTGTGGAGAGCGCCTACTATTGAGATGCGACGGGAACGCCGGGAATTCTTTCCCTACGAAACAGGGAAAGGATCCCTCATCTCGAGCTAGGAGGCGGAAACGGGGCTCCCCTGGATGTGTGCGTGACCCCACGTGCTTCCTCTCGAGTGGAGACGGGTATGTCGGGGAAGTTCTTGAGTTGCAGCAAGGGTGTGAAGGACCCTTTGGAAGTTCCAGTGGTTAGACGTGATTGGCCTCGAGAAGCCTCAGCGGAAATGGGCCTCATCTCCCCTGGAGGGCAAAACCTCCTGGAATTTCTCGAGTTGCGGCAGGTGCTCTCGACTTACGACGGGGACCTCAGGGACCCGCTCTGGTGGCCTCAGGAAAGGCCAGTCCCCATGCGAGTTCCTGGGGGCCTCTGGGGATTCCTCTCCCGTCGATGCCGGGGCCTAAGTCCTTGTGTGGAGTCGGGGCCGGAACCTGAGGATTCCTCTCCAGTGCTGACATGGATCTTGGGGTACTTCTGGAGTCTCCCCAGGGGAGTCAGTCCTCGTCTCGAATGCGGGCATGCACTTGCGCTTTCCTCCATAGCGGTAGCAGCAGTGTCACGCAGTCCGCTTCGTGGATCAAGGATCTATGGTTTTCCCTCGAGTCTTTCCCACGAGGCTTTCCCACGAGGCTTTCCCACAGGGCTGTCCCACGTGCACACGTGGTGGGAGTCGATCATCGGCTTGAACGTCAAGGCAGTGCAGGGAAAACAGGTTCCTCTGGAATGGACTGACACATCTGGGGGACTCTTGGAATGGTGGCACGACCCTGGAGTTCCTCTCGCCTTTCCTGTGGAGAGCGCCTCCTCTTGAGATGCGACGGGAACGCCGGGAATTCTTTCCCTACGAAACAGGGAAAGGATCCCTCATCTCGAGCTAGGAGGCGGAAACGGGGCTCCCCTGGATGTGTGCGGGACCCCACGTGCTTCCTCTCGAGTGGAAATGGGTATGTCGGGGAACTTCTTGAGTTGCAGCAAGGGTATGAAGGACCCTTTGGAAGTTCCAGTAGTTAGATGTGATTGGCCTTGAGAAGCTTCAGCGGAAATCGGCCTCATCTCGCCTGGAGGGCAAAACTTCCTGGATTCTCTCGAGTTGCGGCAGGTGCTCTCGACTTACGACGGGGACCTCAGGGACCCGCTCTGGTGGCCTCAGGAAAGGCCAGTCCCCATGCGAGTTCCTCGGGGGCCTCTCGGGATTCCTCTCCCTTCGATGCTGGGGCCTAAGACCTTGTGTGGAGTCGGGGCCGGAACCTGAGGATTCCTCTCCAGTGCTGACATGGATCCTGGGGTACTTCTGGAGTCTCCCCAGGGGAGTCAGTCCTCGTCTCGAATGCGGGCATGCACTTGCGCTTTCCTCCAGAGCGGTAGCAGCAGTGTCACGCAGTCCGCCGCGTGGATCAAAGGATCTATGGTTTTCCCTCGAGTCTTTCCCAAGAGGCTTTCCCACGAGGCTTTCCCACAGGGCTGTCCCACGTGCACACGTGGTGGGAGTCGATCCTCGGCTTGAACGTCAAGGCAGTGCAGGGAAAACAGGTTCCTCTGGAATGGACTGACACATCTGGGGTCTCTTGGAATGGTGTCTCGACCCTGGAGTTCCTCTCGCCTTTCCTGCGGAGAGCGCCACCTCTTGAGATGCGAAGGGAACGCCGGGAATTCTTTCCCTACGAAACAGGGAAAGGATCCCTCATCTCGAGATAGGAGGCGGAAACAGGGCTTCCCTGGATGTGTGCCGGACCCTCGTGCTTCCTCTTGAGTGGAGACGGGTATGTCGGGGAACTTCTAGAGTTGCAGCAAGGGTGTGAAGGACCCTTTGGAAGTTCCAGTGGTTAGATGTGATTAGCCTCGAGAAGCCTCAGCGGAAATGGGCCTCATCTCGCCTGGAGGGCAAAACCTCCTGGATTTTCTCGAGTTGCGGCATGTGCTCTCGACTTACGACGGGGACCTCAGGGACCCGCTCTGGTGACCTCAGGGAAGGCCAGTCCCCATGCGAGTTCCTCGGGCGCCTCTCGGGATTCCTCTCCCGTCGATGCCGGGGCCTAAGACCTTGTGTGGAGTCGGGGCCGGAACCTGAGGATTCCTCTCCAGTGCTGACATGGATCTTGGGGTACTTCTGGAGTCTCCCCAGGGGAGTCAGTCCTCGTCTCGAATGCGAGCATGCACTTGCGCTTTCCTCCAGAGCGGTAGCAGCAGTGTCACGCAGTCCGCCGCGTGGATCAAAGGATCTATGGTTTTCCCTCGAGTCTTTCCCACGAGGCTTTCCCACGAGGCTTTCCACAGGGCTGTCCCACGTGCACACGTGGTGGGACTCGATCCTCGGCTTGAACGTCAAGGTAGTGCAGGGAAAACACGTTCCTCTGGAATGGACTGACACATCTGGGGGACTCTTGGAATGGTGGCACGACCCTGGAGTTCCTCTCGCCTTTCCTGTGGAGAGCGCATCCTCTTGAGATGCGACGGGAACGCCGGGAATTCGTTCCCTACGAAACAGGGAAAGGATCCCTCATCTCGAGCTAGGAGGCGGAAATGGGGCTCCCCTGGATGTTTGCGGGACCCCACGTGCTTCCTCTCGAGTGGAGACGGGTATGTCGGGGAACTTCTTGAGTTGCAGCAAGGGTGTGAAGGACCCTTTGGAAGTTCCAGTGGTTAGATGTGATTGGCCTCCAGAAGCCTCAGCGGAAATGGGCCTCATCTCGCCTGGAGGGCAAAACCTCCTGGATTTTCTCGAGTTGCGGCAGGTGCTCTCGAATTACGACGGGGACCTCAGGGACCCGCTCTGGTGGCCTCAGGAAAGGCCAGTCCCCATGCGAGTTCCTCGGGGGCCTCTCGGGATTCCTCTCCCGTCCATGCCGGCGCTGAAGACCTTGTGTGGAGTCGGGGCCGGAACCTGAGGATTCCTCTCCAGTGCTGACATGGATCTTAGGGTACTTCTGGAGTCTCCCCAGGGGAGTCAGTCCTCGTCTCGAATGCGGGCATGCACTTGCGCTTTCCTCCAGAGCGGTAGCAGCAGTGTCACGCAGTCCGCCGCGTGGATCAAAGGATCTATGGTTTTCCCTCGAGTCTTTCCCACGAGGCTTTCCCACGAGGCTTTCCCACAGGGCTGTCCCACGTGCACACGTGGTGGGAGTCGATCCTCGGCTTGAACGTCAAGGCAGTGCAGGGAAAACAGGTTCCTCTGGAATGGACTGACACATCTGGGGGACTCTTGGAATGGTGGCACGACCCTGGATTTCCTCTCGCCTTTCCTGTGGAGAGCGCCTCCTCTTGAGTTGCGACGGGAACGCCGGGAATTCTTTCCCTACGAAACAGGGAAAGGATCCCTCATCTCGAGCTAGGAGGCGGAAACGGGGTTCCCCTGGATGTTTGCGGGAACCCACGTGCTTCCTCTCGAGTGGAGACGGGTATGTCGGGGAACTTCTTGAGTTGCAGCAAGGGTGTGAAGGACCCTTTGGAAGTTCCAGTGGTTAGATGTGATTGGCCTCGAGAAGCCTCTGCGGAAATGGGCCTCATCTCGCCTGGAGGGCAAAACCTCCTGGATTTTCTCGAGTTGCGGCAGGTGCTCTCGACTTACGACGGGGACCTCAAGGACCCGCTCTGGTGGCCTCAGGAAAGGCCAGTCCCCATGCGAGTTCCTCGGGGGCCTCTCGGGATTCCTCTCCCGTCGATGCCGGCGCCGAAGACCTTGTGTGGAGTCGGGGCCGGAACCTGAGGATTCCTCTCCAGTGCTGACATGGATCTTGGGGTACTTCTGGAGACTCCCCAGGGGAGTCAGTCCTCGTCTCGAATGCGGGCATGCACTTGCGCTTTCCTCCAGAGCGGTAGCAGCAGTGTCCGCAGTCCGCCGCGTGGATCAAAGGATCTATGGTTTTCCCTCGAGTCTTTCCCACGAGGCTTTCCCACGAGGCTTTCCCACAGGGCTGTCCCACGTGCACACGTGGTGGGAGTCGATCCTCGGGTTGAACGTCAAGGCAGTGCAGGGAAAACAGGTTCCTCTGGAATGGACTGACACATCTGGGGGACTCTTGGAATGGTGGCACGACCCTGGAGTTCCTCTCGCCTTTCCTGTGGAGAGCGCCTCCTCTTGAGATGCGACGGGAACGCCGGGAATTCTTTCCCTACGAAACAGGGAAAGGATCCCTCATCTCGAGCTAGGAAGCGGAAACGGGGCTCCCCTGGATGTGTGCGGGACCCCACGTGCTTCCTCTCGAGTGGAGACGGGTATGTCGGAGAACTTCTTGAGTTGCAGCAAGGGTGTGAAGGACCCTTTGGAAGTTCCAGTGGTTAGACGTGATTAGCCTCGAGAAGCCTCAGCAGAAATGGGCCTCATCTCGCCTGGAGGGCAAAAGCTCCTGGATTTTCTCGAGTTGCGGCAGGTGCTCTCGACTTACGACGGGGACCTCAGGGACCCGCTCTGGTGGCCTCAGGAAAGGCCAGTCCCCATGCGAGTTCCTCGGGGGCCTCTCGGCATTCCTCTCCCGTCGATGCCGGGGCCTAAGACCTTGTGTGGAGTCGGGGCCGGAACCTGAGGATTCCTCTCCAGTGCTGACATGGATCTTGGGGTACTTCTGGAGTCTCCCCAGGGGAGTCAGTCCTCGTCTCGAATGCAGGCATGCACTTGCGCTTTCCTCCAGAGCGGTAGCAGCAGTGTCACGCAGTCCGCCGCGTGGATCAAAGGATCTATGGTTTTCCCTCGAGTCTTTCCCACGAGGCTTTCCCACGAGGCTTTCCCACAGGGCTGTCCCACGTGCACAGTGTTGGGAGTCGATCCTCGGCTTGAACGTCAAGGCAGTGCAGGGAAAACAGGTTCCTCTGGAATGGACTGACACATCTGGGGGTCTCTTGGAATGGTGGCACGACCCTGGAGTTCCTCTCGCCTTTCCTGTGGAGAGCGCCACCTCTTGAGATGCGACGGGAACGCCGGGAATTCTTTCCCTACGAAACAGGGAAAGGATCCCTCAGCTCGAGCTAGGAGGCGGAAACGGGGCTCCCCTGGATGTGTGCGGGACCCCACGTGCTTCCTCTCGAGTGGAGACGGGTATGTCGCGGAACTGCTTCAGTTGCAGCAAGGGTGTGAAGGACCCTTTGTAAGTTCCAGTGGTTAGATGTGATTAGCCTCGAGAAGCCTCAGCGGAAATGGGTCTCATCTCTCCTGGAGGGCAAATCCTCCTGGATTTCCTCGAGTTGCGGCAGGTGCTCTGGGCTTACGATGGGGACCTCAGGGACCCGCTCCGGTGGCCTCAGGAAAGGCCAGTCCCCTTGCGAGTTCCTCGGGGGCCTCTCGGGATTCCTCTCCCGTCGATGCCGGGGCCTAAGACCTTGTGTGTAGTCGGGGCTGGAACCTGAGGATTCCTCTCCAGTGCTGACATGGATCTTGGGGTACTTCTGGAGTCTCCCCAGGGGAGTCAGTCCTCGTCTCGAATGCGGGCATGCACTTGCGCTTTCCTCCAGAGCGGTAGCAGCAGTGTCACGCAGTCCGCCGCGTGGATCAAAGGATCTATTATTTTCCCTCGAGTCTTTCCCAGGAGGCTTTCCCACGAGGCTTTCCCTCAGGGCTGTCCCACGTGCACACGTGGTAGGAGTCGGTCCTCGGCTTGAACGTCAAGGCAGTGCAGGGAAAACAGGTTTCTCTGGAATGGACTGACACATCTGGGGGACTCTTGGAACGGTGGCACGACCCTGGAGTTCCTCTCGCCTTTCCTTTGGAGAGCGCCTCCTCTTGAGATGCGACGGGAACGCCGGGAATTCTTTCCCTACGAAACAGGGAAAGGATCCCTCATCTCGAGCTGGGAGGCGGAAACGGGGCTCCTCTGGATGTGTGCGGGACCCCACGTGCTTCCTCTCGAGTGGAGACGGGTATGTCGGGGAACTTCTTGAGTTGCAGCAAGGGTGTGAAGGACCCTTTGGAAGTTCCAGTGGTTAGACGTGATTAGCCTCGACAAGCCTCAGCGGAAATGGGCCTCATCTCGCCTGGAGGGCAAAACCTCCTGGATTTTCTCGAGTTGCGGCAGGTGCTCTCGACTTACGACGGGGACCTCAGGGTCCCGCTCTGGTGGGCTCAGGAAAGGCCAGTCTCCATGCGAGTTCCTCGGGGGCCTCTCGGGATTCCTCTCCCGTCGATGCCGGGGCCTAAGACCTTGTGTGGAGTCGGGGCCGGAACCTGAGGTTTCCTCTCCAGTGCTGACATGGATCTTGGGGTACTTCTGGAGTCTCCCCAGGGGAGTCAGTCCTCGTCTCGAATGCGGGCATGCACTTGCGCTTTCCTCCAGAGCGGTAGCAGCAGTGTCACGCAGTCCGCCGGGTGGATCAAAGGATCTATGGTTTTCCCTCGAGTCTTTCCCACGAGGCTTTCCCACGAGGCTTTCCCACAGGGCTGTCCCACGTGCACACGTGGTGGGAGTCGATCCTCGGCTTGAACGTAAAGGCAGTGCAGGGAAAACAGGTTCCTCTGAAATGGACTGACACATCTGGGGGACTCTTGGAATGGTGGCACGACCCTGGAGTTCCTCTCGCCTTTCCTGTGGAGAGCGCCTCCTCTTGAGATGCGACGGGAACGCCGGGAATTCTTTCCCTACGAAACAGGGAAAGGATCCCTTAACTCGAGCTAGGAGGCGGAAACGGGGCTCCCCTGGATGTGTGCGGGACCCCACGTGCTTCCTCTCGAGTGGAGACGGGTATGTCGGGGAACTTCTTGAGTTGCAGCAAGGGTGTGAAGGACCCTTTGAAAATTCCAGTGGTTAGATGTGATTAGCCTCGAGAAGCCTCAGCGGAAATGGGCCTCATCTCGCCTGGAGGGCAAAACCTCCTGGATTTTCTCGAGTTGCGGCAGGTGCTCTCGACTTACGACGGGGACCTCAGGGACCCGCTCTGGTGGCCTCAGGAAAGGCCAGTCCCCATGCGAGTTCCTCGGGGGCCTCTCGGGATTCCTCTCCCGTCCATGCCGGCGCCGAAGACCTTGTGTGGAGTCGGGGCCGGAACCTGAGGATTCCTCTCCAGTGCTGACATGGATCTTGGGGTACTTCTGGAGTCTCCCCAGGGGAGTCAGTCCTCGTCTCGAATGCGGGCATGCACTTGCGCTTTCCTCCAGAGCGGTAGCAGCAGTGTCACGCAGTCCGCCGCGTGGATCAAAGGATCTATGGTTTTCCCTCGAGTCTTTCCCACGAGGCTTTCCCACGAGGCTTTCCCACAGGGCTGTCCCACGTGCACACGTGGTGGGAGTGGATCCTCGGCTTGAACGTCAAGGCAGTGCAGGGAAAACAGGTTCCTCTGGAATGGACTGACACATCTGGGGGACTCTTGGAATGGTGGCACGACCCTGGAGTTCCTCTCGCCTTTCCTGTGGAGAGCGCCTCCTCTTGAGATGCGACGGGAACGCCGGGAATTCTTTCCCTACGAAACAGGGAAAGGATCCCTCATCTCGAGCTAGGAGGCGGAAACGGGGCTCCCCTGGATGTGTGCGGGACCCCACGTGCTTCCTCTCGAGTGGAGACGGGTATGTCGGGGAACTTCTTGAGTTGCAGCAAGGGTGTGAAGGACCCTTTGGAAGTTCCAGTGGTTTGATGTGATTAGCCTCGAGAAGCCTCAGCGGAAATGGGCCTCATCTCGCCTGTAGGGCAAAACCTCCTGGATTTTCTCGAGTTGCGGCAGGTGCTCTCGACTTACGACGGGGACCTCAGGGACCCGCTCTGGTGGCCTCAGGAAAGGCCAGTCCCCATGCGAGTTCCTCTGGGGATTCCTCTCCCGTCGATGCCGGGGCCTAAGACCTTGTGTGAAGTCGGGGCCGGAACCTGAGGATTCCTCTCCAGTGCTGACATGGATCTTGGGGTACTTCTGGAGTCTCCCCCGGGGAGTCAGTCCTCGTCTCGAATGCGGGCATGCACTTGCGCTTTCCTCCAGAGCGGTAGCAGCAGTGTCACGCAGTCCGCCGCGTGGATCAAAGGATCTATGGTTTTCCCTCGAGTCTTTCCCACGAGGCTTTCCCACGAGGCTTTCCCACAGGGCTGTCCCACGTGCACACGTGGTGGGAGTGGATCCTCGGCTTGAACGTCAAGGCAGTGCAGGGAATACAGGTTCCTCTGTAATGGACTGACACATCTGGGGGTCTCTTGAAATGGTGGCACGACCCTGGAGTTCCTCTCCCCTTTCCTGTGGAGAGCGCCTACTATTGAGTTGCGACGGGAACGCCGGTAATTCTTTCCCTACGAAACAGGGAAAGGATCCCTCATCTCGAGCTAGGAGGCGGAAACGGGGCTCCCCTGGATGTGTGCGTGACCCCACGTGCTTCCTCTCGAGTGGAGACGGGTATGTCGGGGAAGTTCTTGAGTTGCAGCAAGGGTGTGAAGGACCCTTTGGAAGTTCCAGTTGTTTGACGTGATTAGCCTCGAGAAGCCTCAGCGGAAATGGGCCTCATCTCCCCTGGAGGGCAAAACCTCCTGGAATTTCTCGAGTTGCGGCAGGTGCTCTCGACTTACGACGGGGACCTCAGGGACCCGCTCTGGTGGCCTCAGGAAAGGCCAGTCCCCATGCGAGTTCCTCGGGGGCCTCTGGGGATTCCTCTCCCGTCGATGCCGGGGCCTAAGTCCTTGTGTGGAGTCGGGGCCGGAACCTGAGGATTCCTCTCCAGTGCTGACATGGATCTTGGGGTACTTCTGGAGTCTCCCCAGGGGAGTCAGTCTTCGTCTCGAATGCGGGCATGCACTTGCGCTTTCCTCCAGAGCGGTAGCAGCAGTGTCACGCAGTCCGCCGCTTGGATCAAAGGATCTATGGTTTTCCCTCGAGTCTTTCCCACGAGGCTTTCCCACGAGGCTTTCCCACAGGGCTGTCCCACGTGCACACATGGTGGGAGTCGATCCTCGGCTTGAACGTCAAGGCAGTGCAGGGAAAACAGATTCCTCTGGAATGGACTGACACATCTGGGGGACTCTTGGAATGGTGGCACGACCCTGGAGTTCCTCTCGCCTTTCCTGTGGAGAGCGCCTCCTCTTGAGATGCGACGGGAACGCCGGGAATTCTTTCCCTACGAAACAGGGAAAGGATCCCTCATCTCGAGCTAGGAGTCTGAAACGGAGCTCCCCTGGATGTGGGCAGGAAACCACGTGCTTCCTCTCGAGTGGAGACGGGTATGTCGGGGAACTTCTTGAGTTGCAGCAAGGGTGTGAAGGACCCTTTGGAAGTTCCAGTGGTTAGACGTGATTAGCCTCGAGAAGCCTCAGCGGAAATGGGCCTCATCTCGCCTGGAGGGCAAAACCTCCTGGATTTTCTCGAGTTGCGGCAGGTGCTCTCGACTTACGACGGGGACCTCAGGGACCCGCTCTGGTGGCCTCAGGAAAGGCCAGTCCCCATGCGAGTTCCTCGGGGGCCTCTGGGGATTCCTCTCCCGTCGATGCCGGGGCCTAAGACCTTGTGTGGAGTCGGGGCCGGAACCTGAGGATTCCTCTCCAGTGCTGACATGGATCTTGGGGTACTTCTGGAGTCTCCCCAGGGGAGTCAGTCCTCGTCTCGAATGCGGGCATGCACTTGCGCTTTCCTCCAAAGCGGTAGCATCAGTGTCACGCATTCCGCCGCGTGGATCAAAGGATCTATGGTTTTCCCTCGAGTCTTTCCCATGAGGCTTTCCCACGAGGCTTTCCCACAGGGCTGTCCCACGTGCACACGTGGTGGGAGTGGATCCTCGGCTTGAACGTCAAGGCAGTGCAGGGAAAACAGGTTCCTCTGGAATGGACTGACACATCTGAGGGACTCTTGGAATGGTGGCACGACCCTGGAGTTCCTCTCGCCTTTCCTGTGGAGAGCGCCTCCTCTTGAGATGCGACGGGAACGCCGGGAATTCTTTCCCTACGAAACAGGGAAAGGATCCCTCATCTCGAGCTAGGAGGCGGAACCGGGGCTCCCCTGGATGTGTGCGGGACACCACGTGCTTCCTCTCGAGTGCAGACGGGTATGTCGGGGAACTTCTTGAGTTGCAGCAAGGGTGTGAAGGACCCTTTGGAAGTTCCAGTGGTTAGATGTGATTGGCCTCGAGAAGCCTCAGCGGAAATGGGCCTCATCTCGCCTGGAGGGCAAAACCTCCTGGATTTTCTCGAGTTGCGGCAGGTGCTCTCGACTTACGACGGGGACCTCAGGGACCCGCTCTGGTGGCCTCAGGAAAGGCCAGTCCCCATGCGAGTTCCTCGGGGGCCTCTGGGGATTCCTCTCCCGTCGATGCCGGGGCCTAAGACCTTGTGTGGAGTCGGGGCCGGAACCTGAGGATTCCTCTCCAGTGCTGACATGGATCTTGGGGTACTTCTGTAGTCTCCCCAGGGGAGTCAGACCTCGTCTCGAATGCGGGCATGCACTTGCGCTTTCCTCCAGAGCGGTAGCAGCAGTGTCACGCAGTCCGCCGCGTGGATCAAAGGATCTATGGTTTTCCCTCGAGTCTTTCCCACGAGGTTTTCCCACGAGGCTTTCCCACAGGGCTGTCCCACGTGCACACGTGGTGGGAGTCGATCCTCGGCTTGAACGTCAAGGCAGTGCAGGGAAAACAGATTCCTCTGGAATGGACTGACACATCTGGGGGACTCTTGGAATGGTGGCACGACCCTGGAGTTCCTCTCGCCTTTCCTGTGGAGAGCGCCTCCTCTTGAGATGCGACTGGAACGCCGGGAATTCTTTCCCTACGAAAAAGGGAAGGATCCCTCATCTCGAGCTAGGAGGCGGAAACGGGGCTCCCCTATGTGTGAGGGACCCCACGTGCTTCCTCTCGAGTGGAGACGGGTATGTCGGGGAACTTCTTGAGTTGCAGCAAGGGTGTGAAGGACCCTTTGGAAGTTCCAGTGGTTAGATGTGATTGGCCTCGAGAAGCCTCTGCGGAAATGGGCCTCATCTCGCCTGGAGGGCAAAACCTCCTGGATTTTCTCGAGTTGCGGCAGGTGCTCTCGACTTACGACGGGGACCTCAGGGAACCGCTCTGGTGGCCTAAGGAAAGGCCAGTCCCCATGCGAGTTCCTCGGGGGCCTCTGGGGATTCCTCTCCCGTCAATGCCGGGGCCTAAGACCTTGTGTGGAGTCGGGGCCGGAACCTGAGGATTCCTCTCCAGTGCTGACATGAATCTTGGGGTACTTCTGGAGTCTCCCCAGGGGAGTCAGTCCTCGTCTTGAATGCGGGCATGCACTTGCGCTTTCCTCCAGAGCGGTAGCAGCAGTGTCACGCAGTCCGCCCCTTGGATCAAAGGATCTATGGTTTTCCCTCGAGTCTTTCCCACGAGGCTTTCCCACGAGGCTTTCCCACAGGGCTGTCCCACGTGCACACGTGGTGGGAGTCGATCCTCGGCTTGAACGTCAAGGCAGTGCAGGGAAAACAGGTTCCTCTGGAATGGACTGACACATCTGGGGGACTCTTGGAATGGTGGCACGACCCTGGAGTTCCTCTCGCCTTTCCTGTGGAGAGCGCCTCCTCTTGAGATGCGACGGGAACGCCGGGAATTCTTTCCCTACGAAACAGGGAAAGGATCCCTCATCTCGAGCTAGGAGGCGGAAACGGGGCTCCCCTGGATGTGTGCGGGACCCCACGTGCTTCCTCTCGAGTGCAGACGGGTATGTCGGGGACCTTCTTGAGTTGTAGCAAGGGTGTGAAGGACCCTTTGGAAGCTCCAGTGGTTAGACGTGATTAGCCTCCAGAAGCCTCAACGGAAATGGGCCTCATCTCGCCTGGAGGTTAAAATCTCCTGGATTTTCTCGAGTTGCGGCAGGTACTCTCGACTTACGACGAGGACCTCACGGACCCGCTCTGGTGGCCTCAGGAAAGGCCAGTCCCCATGCGAGTTCCTCGGGGGCCTCTCGGCATTCCTCTCCCGTCGATGCCGTGGCCTAAGACCTTGTGTGGAGTCGGGGCCGGAAACTGAGGATTCCTCTCCAGTGATGACATGGATCTTGGGGTACTTCTGGAGTCTCCCCAGGGGAGTCAGTCCTCGTCTCGAATGCGGGCATGCACTTGCGCTTTCCTCCAGAGCGGTAGCAGCAGTGTCACGCAGTCCGCCGCGTGCATCAAAGGATCTATGGTTTTCCCTCGAGTCTTTCCCACGAGGCTTTCCCACGAGGCTTTCCCACAGGGCTGTCTAACGTGCAAACGTGGTGGGAGTCGATCCTCGGCTTGAACGTCAAGGCAGTGCAGGGCAAACAGGTTCCTCTGGAATGGACTGACACATCTGGGGGACTCTTGGAATGGTGGCACGACCCTGGAGTTCCTCTCGCCTTTCCTGTGGAGAGCGCCTCCTCTTGAGATGCGACGGGAACGCCGGGAATTCTTTCCCTACGAAACAGAGAAAGGATCCCTCATCTCGAGGTGGGAGGCGGAAACGGGGCTTCCCTGGATGTGTGCGGGACCCTTGTGCTTCCTCTCGAGGGGAGACGGGTATGTCGGGGAACTTCTTGAGTTGCAGCGAGGGTGTGAAGGACCCTTTGGAAATTCCAGTGGTTAGATGTGATTAGCCTCGAGAAGCCTCCGCGGAAATGGGCCTCATCTCGCCTGGAGGGCAAAACCTCCTGGATTTTCTCGAGTTGCGGCAGGTGCTCTCGACTTATGACGGGGACCTCAGGGACCCGCTCTGGTGGCCTCAGGAAAGCCCAGTCCCCATGCGAGTTCTTCGGGGGCCACTCGGGATTCCTCTCCCGTCGATGCCGGGTCCTAAGACCTTGTGTGGAGCCGGGGCCGGAACCTGCGGATTCCTCTCCAGTGCTGACATGGATCTTGGGGTACTTCTGGAGTCTCCCCAGGGGAGTCAGTCCTCGTCTCGAATGGGGGCATGCACTTGCACTTTCCTCCAGAGCGGTAGCAGCAGTGTCACGCAGTCCGCCGCGTGGATCAAAGGATCTATGGTTTTCTCTCGAGTCTTTCCCACGAGGCTTTCCCACGAGTCTTTCCCACCGGGCTGTCCCACGTGCACACGTTGTGGGAGTCGATCCTCGGCTTGAACGTCAAGGCAGTGCAGGGAAAACAGGTTCCTCTGGAATGGACTGACACATCTGGGGGTCTCTTGGAATGGTGCCAAGACCCTGGAGTTCCTCTCGCCTATCCTGTGGAGAGCGCCTCCTCTTGAGATGCGACGGAAACGCTGGGAATTCTTTCCCTACGAAACAGGGAAAGGATCACTCATCTCGAGCTAGGAGGCGGAAACGGGGCTCCCCTGGATGTGTGCGGGACTCCACATGCTTCCTCTCGAGTGGAGACGGGTATGTCGGGGAACTTCTTGAGTTGCAGCAAGGGTGTGAAGGACCCATTGGAAGTTCCAGTGGTTAGACATGATTAGCCTCGAGAAGCCTCAGCGGAAATGGGCCTCATCTCGCCTGGAGGGCAAAACCTCCTGGATTTTCTCGAGTTGCGGCAGGTGCTCTAGACTTACGACGGGGACCTCGGGGACCCGCTCTGGTGGCCTCAGGAAAGGCCAGTCCCCAGGCGAGTTCCTCGGGGGCCTCTCGGGATTCCTCTCCCGTCGATGAGGGGCCTAAGACCTTGTGTGGAGTCGGGCCGGAACCTGAGGATTCCTCTCCAGTGCTGACATGGATCTTGGGGTACTTCTGGAGTCTCCCCAGGGGAGTCAGTCCTCGTCTCGAGTGCGAGCATGCACTTGCGCTTTCCTCCAGAGCGGTAGCAGCAGTGTCCCGCAGTCCTCCGCGTGGATCAAAGGATCTATGGTTTTCCCTCGAGTCTTTCCCACGAGGCTTTCCCACGAGGCTTTCCCACAGGGCTGTCCCACGTGCACACGTGGTGGGAGTCGATCCTCGGCTTGAACGTCAAGGCAGTGCAGGGAAAACAAGTTCCTCTGGAATGGACTGACACATCTGGGGGACTCTTGGAATGGTGGCACGACCCTGGCGTTCCTCTCGCCTTTCCTGTGGAGAGCGCCTCCTCTTGAGATGCGACGGGAACGCCGGGAATTCTTTCCCTACGAAACAGGGAAAGGATCCCTCATCTCGAGCTAGGAGGCGGAAACGGGGCTCCCCTGGATGTGTGCGGGACCCCACGTGCTTCCTCTGGAGTGGACACGGGTATGTCGGGGAACTTCTTGAGTTGCAGCAAGGGTGTGAAGGACCCTTTGGAAGTTCCAGTGGTTAGACGTGATTAGCCTCCAGAAGCCTCAACGGAAATGGGCCTCATCTCGCCTGGAGGTGAAAATCTCCTGGATTTTCTCGAGTTGCGGCAGGTACTCTCGACTTACGACGAGGACCTCACGGACCCGCTCTGGTGGCCTCAGGAAAGGCCAGTCCCCATGCGAGTTCCTCTGGGGATTCCTCTCCCGTCGATGCCGGGGCCTAAGACCTTGTGTGAAGTCGGGGCCGGAACCTGAGGATTCCTCTCCAGTGCTGACATGGATCTTGGGGTACTTCTGGAGTCTCCCCCGGGGAGTCAGTCCTCGTCTCGAATGCGGGCATGCACTTGCGCTTTCCTCCAGAGCGGTAGCAGCAGTGTCACGCAGTCTGCCGCTTGGATCAAAGGATCTATGGTTTTCCCTCGAGTCTTTCCCACGAGGCTTTCCCACGAGGCTTTCCCACAGGGCTGTCGACGTGCACACATGGTGGGAGTCGATCCTCGGCTTGAACGTCAAGGCAGTGCAGGGAAAACAGATTCCTCTGGAATGGACTGACACATCTGGGGGACTCTTGGAATGGTGGCACGACCCTGGAGTTCCTCTCGCCTTTCCTGTGGAGAGCGCCTCCTCTTGAGATGCGACTGGAACGCCGGGAATTCTTTCCCTACGAAAAAGGGAAGGATCCCTCATCTCGAGCTAGGAGGCGGAAACGGGGCTCCCCTATGTGTGAGGGACCCCACGTGCTTCCTCTCGAGTGGAGACGGGTATGTCGGGGAACTTCTTGAGTTGCAGCAATGGTGTGAAGGACCCTTTGGAAGTTCCAGTGGTTAGATGTGATTGGCCTCGAGAAGCCTCTGCGGAAATGGGCCTCATCTCGCCTGGAGGGCAAAACCTCCTGGATTTTCTCGAGTTGCGGCAGGTGCTCTCGACTTACGACGGGGACCTCAGGGAACCGCTCTGGTGGCCTCAGGAAAGGCCAGTCCCCATGCGAGTTCCTCGGGGGCCTCTCGGGATTCCTCTCCCGTCAATGCCGGGGCCTAAGACCTTGTGTGGAGTCGGGGCCGGAACCTGAGGATTCCTCTCCAGTGCTGACATGGATCTTGGGGTACTTCTGGAGTCTCCCCAGGGGAGTCAGTCCTCGTCTTGAATGCGGGCATGCACTTGCGCTTTCCTCCAGAGCGGTAGCAGCAGTGTCACGCAGTCCGCCGCTTGGATCAAAGGATCTATGGTTTTCCCTCGAGTCTTTCCCACGAGGCTTTCCCACGAGGCTTTCCCACAGGGCTGTCCCACGTGCACACGTGGTGGGAGTCGATCCTCGGCTTGAACGTCAAGGCAGTGCAGGGAAAACAGGTTCCTCTGGAATGGACTGACACATCTGGGGGACTCTTGGAATGGTGGCACGACCCTGGAGTTCCTCTCGCCTTTCCTGTGGAGAGCGCCTCCTCTTGAGATGCGACGGGAACGCCGGGAATTCTTTCCCTACGAAACAGGGAAAGGATCCCTCATCTCGAGCTAGGAGGCGGAAACGGGGCTCCCCTGGATGTGTGCGGGACCCCACGTGCTTCCTCTCGAGTGCAGACGGGTATGTCGGGGACCTTCTTGAGTTGCAGCAAGGGTGTGAAGGACCCTTTGGAAGTTCCAGTTGTTAGACGTGATTAGCCTCCAGAAGCCTCAACGGAAATGGGCCTCATCTCGCCTGGAGGTGAAAATCTCCTGGATTTTCTCGAGTTGCGGCAGGTACTCTCGACTTACGACGAGGAGCTCACGGACCCGCTCTGGTGGCCTCAGGAAAGGCCAGTCCCCATGCGAGTTCCTCGGGGGCCTCTCGGCATTCCTCTCCCGTCGATGCCGTGGCCTAAGACCTTGTGTGGAGTCGGGGCCGGAAACTGAGGATTCCTCTCCAGTGATGACATGGATCTTGGGGTACTTCTGGAGTCTCCCCAGGGGAGTCAGTCCTCGTCTCGAATGCGGGCATGCACTTGCGCTTTCCTCCAGAGCGGTAGCAGCAGTGTCACGCAGTCCGCCGCGTGGATCAAAGGATCTATGGTTTTCCCTCGAGTCTTTCCCACGAGGCTTTCCCACGAGGCTTTCCCACAAGGCTGTCCCACGTGCACACGTGGTGGGAGTCGATCCTCGGCTTGAACGTCAAGGCAGTGCAGGGAAAACAGGTTCCTCTGGAATGGACTGACACATCTGGGGGACTCTTGGAATGGTGGCACGACCCTGGAGTTCCTCTCTCCTTTCCTGTGGAGAGCGCCTCCTCTTGAGATGCGACGGGAACGCCGGGAATTCTTTCCCTACGAAACAGGGAAAGGATCCCACATCTCGAGCTAGGAGGCGGAAACGGGGCTCTCCTGGATGTGTGCGGGACCCACGTGCTTCCTCTCGAGTGGAGACGGGTATGTCGGGGAACTTCTTGAGTTGCAGCAAGGGTGTGAAGGACCCTTTGGAAGTTCCAGTGGTTAGATGTGATTAGCCTCGAGAATCCTCAGCGGAAATGGGCCTCATCTCGCCTGGAGGGCAAAACCTCCTGGATTTTCTCGAGTTGCGGCAGGTGCTCTCGAATTACGACGAGGACCTCAGGGACACGCTCTGGTCGCCTCAGGAAAGGCCAGTCCCCATGCGAGTTCCTCGGGGGCCTCTCGGGATTCCTCTCCCGTCGGTGACGGGGCCTACGACCTTGTGTGGAGTCGTGGTCCGAACGTGAGGATTTCTCTCCAGTGCTGACATGGATCTTGGGGTACTTCTGGAGTCTCCCCAGGGGAGTCAGTCCTCGTCTCGAATGCGGGCATGCACTTGCGCTTTCCTCCAGAGCGGTAGCAGCAGTGTCACGCAGTCCGCCGCGTGCATCAAAGGATCTATGGTTTTCCCTCGAGTCTTTCCCACGAGGCTTTCCCACGAGGCTTTCCCACAGGGCTGTCTAACGTGCAAACGTGGTGGGAGTCGATCCTCGGCTTGAACGTCAAGGCAGTGCAGGGCAAACAGGTTCCTCTGGAATGGACTGACACATCTGGGGGACTCTTGGAATGGTGGCACGACCCTTCAGTTCCTCTCGCCTTTCCTGTGGAGAGCGCCTCCTCTTGAGATGCGACGGGAACGCCGGGAATTCTTTCCCTACGAAACAGAGAAAGGATCCCTCATCTCGAGGTGGGAGGCGGAAACGGGGCTTCCCTGGATGTGTGCGGGACCCTTGTGCTTCCTCTCGAGGGGAGACGGGTATGTCGGGGAACTTCTTGAGTTGCAGCGAGGGTGTGAAGGACCCTTTGGAAGTTCCAGTGGTTAGACGTGATTAGCCTCGAGAAGCCTCCGCGGAAATGGGCCTCATCTCGCCTGGAGGGCAAAACCTCCTGGATTTTCTCGAGTTGCGGCAGGTGCTCTCGACTTACGACGGGGACCTCAGGGACCCGCTCTGGTGGCCTCAGGAAAGCCCAGTCCCCATGCGAGTTCTTCGGGGGCCAC
This sequence comes from Ovis canadensis, assembly GCF_042477335.2. Lineage (NCBI taxonomy): Eukaryota > Metazoa > Chordata > Mammalia > Artiodactyla > Bovidae > Ovis > Ovis canadensis. Next base: position 11,992,930 of record NC_091262.1, read on the forward strand.
TCGGGATTCCTCTCCCGTCGATGCCGGGGCCTAAGTCCTTGTGTGGAGTCGGGGCCGGAACCTGAGGATTCCTCTCCAGTGCTGACATGGATCTTGGGGTACTTCTGGAGTCTCCCCAGGGGAGTCAGTCTTCGTCTCGAATGCGGGCATGCACTTGCGCTTTCCTCCAGAGCGGTAGCAGCAGTGTCACGCAGTCCGCCGCTTGGATCAAAGGATCTATGGTTTTCCCGCGAGTCTTTCCCACGAGGCTTTCCCACGAGGCTTTCCCACAGGGCTGTCCCACGTGCACACATGGTGGGAGTCGATCCTCGGCTTGAACGTCAAGGCAGTGCAGGGAAAACAGATTCCTCTGGAATGGACTGACACATCTGGGGGACTCTTGGAATGGTGGCACGACCCTGGAGTTCCTCTCGCCTTTCCTGTGGAGAGCGCCTCCTCTTGAGATGCGACTGGAACGCCGGGAATTCTTTCCCTACGAAAAAGGGAAGGATCCCTCATCTCGAGCTAGGAGGCGGAAACGGGGCTCCCCTATGTGTGAGGGACCCCACGTGCTTCCTCTCGAGTGGAGACGGGTATGTCGGGGAACTTCTTGAGTTGCAGCAATGGTGTGAAGGACCCTTTGGAAGTTCCAGTGGTTAGATGTGATTGGCCTCGAGAAGCCTCTGCGGAAATGGGCCTCATCTCGCCTGGAGGGCAAAACCTCCTGGATTTTCTCGAGTTGCGGCAGGTGCTCTCGACTTACGACGGGGACCTCAGGGACCCGCTCTGTTGGCCTCAGGAAAGGCCAGTCCCCATGCGAGTTCCTCGGGGGCCTCTCAGGATTCCTCTCCCGTCGATGCCGGGGCCTAAGACCTTGTGTGGAGTCGGGGCCGGAACCTGAGGATTCCTCTCCAGTGCTGACATGGATCTTGGGGTACTTCTGGAGTCTCCCCAGGGGAGTCAGTCCTCGTCTTGAATGCGGGCATGCACTTGCGCTTTCCTCCAGAGCGGTAGCAGCAGTGTCACGCAGTCCGCCGCGTGGATCAAAGGATCTATGGTTTTCCCTCGAGTCTTTCCCACGAGGCTTTCCCACGAGGCTTTCCCACAGGGCTGTCCCACGTGCACACGTGGTGGGAGTCGATCCTCGGCTTGAACGTCAAGGCAGTGCAGGGAAAACAGGTTCCTCTGGAATGGACTGACACATCTGGGGGACTCTTGGAATGGTGGCACGACCCTGGAGTTCCTCTCGCCTTTCCTGTGGAGAGCGCCTCCTCTTGAGATGCGACGGGAACGCCGGGAATTCTTTCCCTACGAAACAGGGAAAGGATCCCTCATCTCGAGCTAGGAGGCGGAAACGGGGCTCCCCTGGATGTGTGCGGGACCCCACGTGCTTCCTCTCGAGTGCAGACGGGTATGTCGGGGACCTTCCTGAGTTGCAGCAAGGGTGTGAAGGACCCTTTGGAAATTCCAGTGGTTAGACGTGATTAGCATCGAGAAGCCTCAGCGGAAATGGGCCTCATCTCGCCTGGAGGGCAAAACCTCCTGGATTTTCTCGAGTTGCGGCAGGTGCTCTCGACTTACGACGGGGACCTCAGGGACCCGCTCTGGTGGCCTCAGGAAAGGCCAGTCCCCATGCGAATTCCTCGGGGGCCTCTCGGGATTACTCTCCCGTCGATGCCGGGGCCTAAGACCTTGTGTGGAGTCGGGGCCGGAACCTGAGGATTCCTCTCCAGTGCTGACATGGATCTTGGGGTACTTCTGGAGTCTCCCCAGGGGAGTCAGTCCTCGTCTCGAATGCGGGCATGCACTTGCGCTTTCCTCCAGAGCGGTAGCAGCAGTGTCCGCAGTCCGCCGCATGGATCAAAGGATCTATGGTTTTCCCTCGAGTCTTTCCCACGAGGCTTTCCCACGAGGCTTTCCCACAGGGCTGTCCCACGTGCACACGTGGTGGGAGTCGATCCTCGGCTTGAACGTCAAGGCAGTGCAGGGAAAACAGGTTCCTCTGGAATGGACTGACACATCTGGGGGACTCTTGGAATGGTGGCACGACCCTGGAGTTCCTCTCGCCTTTCCTGTGGAGAGCGCCTCCTCTTGAGATGCGACGGGAACGCCGGGAATTCTTTCCCTACGAAACAGGGAAAGGATCCCTCATCTCGAGCTAGGAGGCGGAAACGGGGCTCCCCTGGATGTGTGCGGGACCCCACGTGCTTCCTCTCGAGTGGAGATGGGTATGTCGGGGAACTTCTTGAGTTGCAGCAAGGGTGTGAAGGACCCTTTGGAAGTTCCAGTGGTTAGATGTGATTGGCCTTGAGAAGCTTCAGCGGAAATCGGCCTCATCTCGCCTGGAGGGCAAAACTTCCTGGATTTTCTCGAGTTGAGGCAGGTGCTCTCGACTTACGACGGGGACCTCAGGGACCCGCTCTGGTGGCCTCAGGAAAGGCCAGTCCCCATGCGAGTTCCTCGGGGGCCTCTCGGGATTCCTCTCCCGTCGATGCTGGGGCCTAAGACCTTGTGTGGAGTCGGGGCCGGAACCTGAGGATTCCTCTCCAGTGCTGACATGGATCTTGGGGTACTTCTGGAGTCTCCCCAGGGAAGTCAGTCCTCGTCTCGAATGCGGGCATGCACTTGCGCTTTCCTCCAGAGCGGTAGCAGCAGTGGCAGGCAGTCCGCCGCGTGGATCAAAGGATCTATGGTTTTCCCTCGAGTCTTTCCCACGAGGCTTTCCCACGAGGCTTTCCCACAGGGCTGTCCCACGTGCACACGTGGTGGGAGTCGATCCTCGGCTTGAACGTCAAGGCAGTGCAGGGAAAACAGGTTCCTCTGGAATGGACTGACACATCTGGGGGTCTCTTGGAATGGTGTCTCGACCCTGGAGTTCCTCTCGCCTTTCCTTTGGAGAGCGCCTCCTCTTGAGATGCGACGGGAACGCCGGGAATTCTTTCCCTACGAAACAGGGAAAGGATCCCTCATCTCGAGCTAGGAGGCGGAAACAGGGCTTCCCTGGATGTGTGCGGGACCCCACGTGCTTCCTCTCGAGTGGAGACGGGTATGTCGCGGAACTGCTTCAGTTGCAGCAAGGGTGTGAAGGACCCTTTGGAAGTTCCAGTGGTTAGATGTGATTAGCCTCGAGAAGCCTCAGCGGAAATGGGCCTCATCTCGCCTGGAGGGCAAAACCTCCTGGATTTTCTCGAGTTGAGGCAGGTGCTCTCGACTTTCGATGGGGACTTCAGGGACCCGCTCTGGTGGCCTCAGGAAAGGCCAGTCCCCATGCGAGTTCCTCGGGGGCCTCTCGGGATTCCTCTCCCGTCGATGAGGGCCCTAAGACCTTGTGTGGAGTCGGGGCCGGAACCTGAGGATTCCTCTCCAGTGCTGACATGGATCTTGGGGTACTTCTGGAGTCTCCCCAGGGGAGTCAGCCCTCGTCTCGAATGCGGGCATGCACTTGCGCTTTCCTCCAGAGCGGTAGCAGCAGTGTCACGCAGACCGCCGCGTGGATCAAAAGATCTATGGTTTTCCCTCGAGTCTTTCCCATGAGGCTTTCCCACGAGGCTTTCCCACAGGGCTGTCCCACGAGCACACGTGGTGGGAGTCGATCCTCGGCTTGAACGTCAAGGCAGTGCAGGGAAAACAGGTTCCTCTGTAATGGACAGACACATCTGGGGTCTCTTGGAATGGTCGCACGACCCTGGAGTTCCTCTTGCCTTTTCTGTGGGAGCGCCTCCTCTTGAGATGCGACGGTAACGCCGGGAATTCTTTCCCTACGAAACAGGTAAAGGATCCCTCATCTCGATCTAGGAGGCGGAAACGGGGCTCCCCTGGATGTGTGCGGGACCCTCGTGCTTCCTCTTGAGTGGAGACGGGTATGTCGGGGAACTTCTAGAGTTGCAGCAAGGGTGTGAAGGACCCTTTGGAAGTTCCAGTGGTTAGATGTGATTAGCCTCGAGAAGCCTCAGCGGAAATGGGCCTCATCTCGCCTGGAGGGCAAAACCTCCTGGATTTTCTCGAGTTGCGGCATGTGCTCTCGACTTACGACGGGGACCTCAGGGACCCGCTCTGGTGACCTCAGGGAAGGCCAGTCCCCATGCGAGTTCCTCGGGCGCCTCTCGGGATACCTCTCCCGTCGATGCCGGGGCCTAAGACCTTGTGTGGAGTCGGGGCCGGAACCTGAGGATTCCTCTCCAGTGCTGACATGGATCTTGGGGTATTTCTGGAGTCTCCCCAGGGGAGTCAGTCCTCGTCTCGAATGCGGGCATGCACTTGCGCTTTCCTCCAGAGCGGTAGCAGCAGTGTCACGCAGTCCACCGCGTGGATCAAAGGATCTATGGTTTTCCCTCGAGTCTTTCCCACGAGGCTTTCCCACGAGGCTTTCCCACAGGGCTGTCCCACGTGCACACGTGGTGGGAGTCGATCCTCGGCTTGAACGTCAAGGCAGTGCAGGGAAAACAGGTTCCTCTGTAATAGACTGACACATCTGGGCGTCTCTTGGAATGGTGGCACGACCCTGGAGTTCCTCTCGCCTCTCCTGTGGAGAGCGCCTCCTCTTGAGATGCGACGGGAACGCCGGGAATTCTTACCCTAAGAAACAGGGAAAGGATCCCTCATCTCGAGCTAGGAGGCGGAAACGGGGCTCCCCTGGATGTGTGCGGGACCCCACGTGCTTCCTCTCGAGTGGAGACGGGTAAGTCGGGGAACTTCTTGAGTTGCAGCAAGGGTGTGAAGGACCCTTTGGAAGTTCCAGTGGTTAGATGTGATTGGCCTCGAGAAGCCTCTGCGGAAATGGGCCTCATCTCGCCTGGAGGGCAAAACCTCCTGGATTTTCTCGAGTTGCGGCAGGTGCTCTCGACTTACGACGGGTACCTCAGGGAACCGCTCTGGTGGCCTCAGGAAAGGCCAGTCCCCATGCGAGTTCCTCGGGGGCCTCTCGGGATTCCTCTCCCGTCGATGCTGGGGCCTAAGACCTTGTGTGGAGTCGGGGCCGGAACCTGAGGATTCCTCTCCAGTGCTGACATGGATCTTGGGGTACTTCTGGAGTCTCCCCAGGGGAGTCAGTCCTCGTCTCGAATGCGGGCATGCACTTGCGCTTTCCTCCAGAGCGGTAGCAGCAGTGGCAGGCAGTCCGCCGCGTGGATCAAAGGATCTATGGTTTTCCCTCGAGTCTTTCCCACGAGGCTTTCCCACGAGGCTTTCCCACAGGGCTGTCCCACGTGCACACGTGGTGGGAGTCGATCCTCGGCTTGAACGTCAAGGCAGTGCAGGGAAAACAGGTTCCTCTGGAATGGACTGACACATCTGGGGGTCTCTTGGAATGGTGTCTCGACCCTGGCGTTCCTCTCGCCTTTCCTGTGGAGAGCGCCTCCTCTTGAGATGCGACGGGAACGCCGGGAATTCTTTCCCTACGAAACAGGGAAAGGATCCCTCATCTCGAGCTAGGAGGCGGAAACAGGGCTTCCCTGGATGTGTGCGGGACCCCACGTGCTTCCTCTCGAGTGGAGACGGGTATGTCACGGAACTGCTTTAGTTGCAGCAAGGGTGTGAAGGACCCTTTGGAAGTTCCAGTGGTTAGATGTGATTAGCCTCGAGAAGCCTCAGCGGAAATGGGCCTCATCTCGCCTGGAGGGCAAAACCTCCTGGATTTTCTCGAGTTGAGGCAGGTGCTCTCGACTTACGATGGGGACTTCAGGGACCCGCTCTGGTGGCCTCAGGAAAGGCCAGTCCCCATGCGAGTTCCTCGGGGGCCTCTCGGGATTCCTCTCCCGTCGATGAGGGCCCTAAGACCTTGTGTGGAGTCGGGGCCGGAACCTGAGGATTCCTCTCCAGTGCTGACATGGATCTTGGGGTACTTCTGGAGTCTCCCCAGGGGAGTCAGCCCTCGTCTCGAATGCGGGCATGCACTTGCGCTTTCCTCCAGAGCGGTAGCAGCAGTGTCACGCAGACCGCCGCGTGGATCAAAAGATCTATGGTTTTCCCTCGAGTCTTTCCCATGAGGCTTTCCCACGAGGCTTTCCCACAGGGCTGTCCCACGAGCACACGTGGTGGGAGTCGATCCTCGGCTTGAACGTCAAGGCAGTGCAGGGAAAACAGGTTCCTCTGTAATGGACAGACACATCTGGGGTCTCTTGGAATGGTCGCACGACCCTGGAGTTCCTCTTGCCTTTTCTGTGGGAGCGCCTCCTCTTGAGATGCGACGGTAACACCGGGAATTCTTTCCCTACGAAACAGGTAAAGGATCCCTCATCTCGATCTAGGAGGCGGAAACGGGGCTCCCCTGGATGTGTGCCGGACCCTCGTGCTTCCTCTTGAGTGGAGACGGGTATGTCGGGGAACTTCTAGAGTTGCAGCAAGGGTGTGAAGGACCCTTTGGAAGTTCCAGTGGTTAGATGTGATTAGCCTCGAGAAGCCTCAGCGGAAATGGGCCTCATCTCGCCTGGAGGGCAAAACCTCCTGGATTTTCTCGAGTTGCGGCATGTGCTCTCGACTTACGACGGGGACCTCAGGGACCCGCTCTGGTGACCTCAGGGAAGGCCAGTCCCCATGCGAGTTCCTCGGGCGCCTCTCGGGATTCCTCTCCGGTCGATGCCGGGGCCTAAGACCTTGTGTGGAGTCGGGGCCGGAACCTGAGGATTCCTCTCCAGTGCTGACATGGATCTTGGGGTATTTCTGGAGTCTCCCCAGGGGAGTCAGTCCTCGTCTCGAATGCGGGCATGCACTTGCGCTTTCCTCCAGAGCGGTAGCAGCAGTGTCACGCAGTCCACCGCGTGGATCAAAGGATCTATGGTTTTCCCTCGAGTCTTTCCCACGAGGCTTTCCCACGAGGCTTTCCCACAGGGCTGTCCCACGTGCACACGTGGTGGGAGTCGATCCTCGGCTTGAACGTCAAGGCAGTGCAGGGAAAACAGGTTCCTCTGTAATAGACTGACACATCTGGGCGTCTCTTGGAATGGTGGCACGACCCTGGAGTTCCTCTCGCCTCTCCTGTGGAGAGCGCCTCCTCTTGAGATGCGACGGGAACGCCGGGAATTCTTTCCGTACGAAACAGGGAAAGGATCCCTCATCTCGAGGTAGGAGGCGGAAACGGGGCTCCCCTGGATGTGTGCGGGACCCCACGTGCTTCCTCTCTTGTGGAGACGGGTATGTCGGGGAACTTCTTGAGTTGCAGCAAGGGTGTGACGGACCCTTTGGAAGTTCCAGTGGTTAGACGTGATTAGCCTGCAGAAGCCTCAACGGAAATGGGCCTCATCTCGCCTGGAGGGCAAAACCTCCTGGATTTTCTCGAGTTGCGGCAGGTACTCTCGACTTACGACGAGGACCTCAGGGACCCGCTCTGGTGGCCTCAGGAAAGGCCAGTCCCCATGCGAGTTCCTCGGGGGCCTCTCGGGATTCCTCTCCCGTCGATGCCGGGGCCGAAGACCTAGTGTGGAGTCAGGGCCGGAACCTGAGGATTCCTCTCCAGTGATTACATGGATCTTGGGGTACTTCTGGAGTCTCCCCAGGGGAGTCAGTCCTCGTCTCGAATGCGGGCATGCACTTGCGCTTTCCTCCAGAGCGGTAGCAGCAGTGTCACGCAGTCCGCCGCGTGGATCAAAGGATCTATGGTTTTCCCTCGAGTCTTTCCCACGAGGCTTTCCCACGAGGCTTTCCCACAGGGCTGTCCCACGTGCACACGTGGTGGGAGTCGATCCTCGGCTTGAACGTTACGGCAGTGCAGGGAAAACAGGTTCATCTGGAATGGACTGACACATCTGGGGGTCTCTTGGAATGGTGGCACGACCCTGGAGTTCCTCTCGCCTTTCCTGTGGAGAGCGCCTCCTCTTGAGATGCGACGGGAACGCCGGGAATTCTTTCCCTACGAAACAGGGAAAGGATCCCTCATCTCGAGCTAGGAGGCGGAAACGGGGCTCCCCTGGATGTGTGCGGGACCCCACGTGCTTCCTCTGGAGTGGACACGGGTATGTCGGGGAACTTCTTGAGTCGCAGCAAGGGTGTGAAGGACCCGTTGGAAGTTCCAGTATTTAGACGTGATTAGCCTCCAGAAGCCTCAGCGGAAATGGGCCTCATCTCTCCTGGAGGGCTAAACCTCCTGGATTTTCGCGAGTTGCGGTAGGTGCTCTCGACTTACGACGAGGACCTCAGGGACCCGCTCTGGTGGCCTCAGGAAAGGCCAGTCGCCATGCGAGTTCCTCGGGGGCCTCTCGGGATTCCTCTCCCGTTGCTGACGGGGCCTACGACCTTGTGTGGAGTCGTGGTCCGAACGTGAGGATTTCTCTCCAGTGCTGACATGGATCTTGGGGTACTTCTGGAGTCTCCCCAGGGGAGTCAGTCCTCGTCTCGAATGCGGGCATGCACTTGCGCTTTCCTCCAGAGCGGTAGCAGCAGTGTCACGCAGTCCGCCGCGTGCATCAAAGGATCTATGGTTTTCCCTCGAGTCTTTCCCACGTGGCTTTCCCACGAGGCTTTCCCACAGGGCTGTCTAACGTGCAAACGTGGTGGGAGTCGATCCTCGGCTTGAACGTCAAGGCAGTGCAGGGCAAACAGGTTCCTCTGGAATGGACTGACACATCTGGGGGACTCTTGCAATGGTGGCACGACCCTGGAGTTCCTCTCGCCTTTCCTGTGGAGAGCGCCTCCTCTTGAGATGCGACGGGAACGCCGGGAATCCTTTCCCTACGAAACAGGGAAAGGATCCCTCATCTCGAGGTGGGAGGCGGAAACGGGGCTTCCCTGGATGTGTGCGGGACCCTCGTGCTTCCTCTCGAGGGGAGACGGGTATGTCGGGGAACTTCTTGAGTTGCAGCGACGGTGTGAAGGACCCTTTGGAAATTCCAGTGGTTAGATGTGATTAGCCTCGAGAAGCCTCAGCGGAAATGGGCCTCATCTCGCCTGGAGGGCAAAACCTCCTGGGTTTTCTCGAGTTGCGGCAGGTGCTCTCGACTTATGACGGGGACCTCAGGTACCCGCTCTGGTGGCCTCAGGAAAGCCCAGTCCCCATGCGAGTTCTTCGGGGCCACTCGGGATTCCTCTCCCGTCGATGCCGGGTCCTAAGACCTTGTGTGGAGTCGGGGCCGGAACCTGCGGATTCCTCTCCAGTGCTGACATGGATCTTGGGGTACTTCTGGAGTCTCCCCAGGGGAGTCAGTCCTCGTCTCGAATGGGGGCATGCACTTGCACTTTCCTCCAGAGCGGTAGCAGCAGTGTCACGCAGTCCGCCGCGTGGATCAAAGGATGTATGGTTTTCTCTCGAGTCTTTCCCACGAGGCTTTCCCACGAGGCTTTCCCAAAGGGCTGTCCCACGTGCACACGTCGTGGGAGTGGATCCTCGGCTTGAACGTCAAGGCAGTGCAGGGGAAGCAGGTTCCTCTGGAATGGACTGACACATCTGGGGGTCTCTTGGAATGGTGCCACGACCCTGGAGTTCCTCTCGCCTATCCTGTGGAGAGCGCCTCCTCTTGAGATGCGACGGGAACGCTGGGAATTCTTTCCCTATGAAACAGGGAAAGGATCCCACATCTCGAGCTAGGAGGCGGAAACGGGGCTCCCCTGGATGTGTGAGGGACCCTCGTGCTTCCTTTCGAGTGGAGACGGTTATGTCGGGGAACTTCTTGAGTTGCAGCAATGGTGTGAAGGACCCTTTGGAAGTTCCAGTGGTTAGATGTGATTAGCCTCGAGAAGCCTCAGCGGAAATGGGCCTCATCTCGCCTGGAGGGCAAAACCTCCTGGAATTTCTCGTGTTGCGGCAGGTGCTCTCGACTTACGACGGGGACCTCGGGGACCCGCTCTGGTGGCCTCAGGAAAGGCCAGTCCCCATGCGAGTTCCTCGGGGGCCTCTGGGGATTCCTTTCTCGTCGATGCCGGGGCCTAAGACCTTGTGTGGAGTCGGGGCCGGAACCTGAGGATTCCTCTGCAGTGCTGACATGGATCTTGGGGTACTTCTGGAGTCTCCCCAGGGGAGTCAGTCCTCGTCTTGAATGCGGGCATGCACTTGCGCTTTCCTCCAGAGCGGTAGCAGCAGTGTCACGCAGTCCGCCGCGTGGATCAAAGGATCTATGGTTTTCCCTCGAGTCTTTCCCACGAGGCTTTCCCACGAGGCTTTCCCACAGGGCTGTCCCACGTGCACACGTGGTGGGAGTCGATCCTCGGCTTGAACGTCAAGGCAGTGCAGGGAAAACAGGTTCCTCTGGAATGGACTGACACATCTGGGGGTCTCTTGGAATGGTGGCACGACCCTGGAGTTCCTCTCGCCTCTCCTGTGGAGAGCGCCTCCTCTTGAGATGCGACGGGAACGCCGGGAATTCTTTCCCTACGAAACAGGGAAAGGATCCCTCATCTCGAGCTAGGAGGCGGAAACGGGGCTCCCCTGGATGTGTGCGGGACCCCACGTGCTTCCTCTCGAGTGGAGACGGGTATGTCGGGGAACTTCTTGAGTTGCAGCCAGGGTGTGAAGGACCCTTTGGAAGTTCCAGTGGTTAGATGTGATTAGCCTCGATAAGCCTCAGCGGAAATGGGCCTCATCTCGCCTGGAGGGCAAAACCTCCTGGATTTTCTCGAGTTGCGGCAGGTGCTCTCGACTTACGACGGGGACCTCAGGGACCCGCTCTGGTGGCCTCAGGAAAGGCCAGTCCCCATGCGAGTTCCTCGGGGGCCTCTCGGGATTCCTCTCCCGTCGATGCCGTGTCCTAAGACCTTGTGTGGAGTCGGGGCCGTAACCTGAGGATTCCTCTCCAGTGCTGACATGCATTTTGGGGTACTTCTGGAGTCTCCCCAGGGGAGTCAGTCCTCGTCTCGAATGCGGGCATGCACTTGCGCTTTCCTCCAGAGCGGTAGCAGCAGTGTCACGCAGTCCGCCGCCTGGATCAAAGGATCTATGGTTTTCCCTCGAGTCTTTCCCACGAGGCTTTCCTACGAGGCTTTCCCACAGGGCTGTCCCACGTGCACACGTGGTGGGAGTCGATCCTCGGCTTGAACGTCAAGGCAGTGAAGGGAAAACAGATTCCTCTGGAATGGACTGACACATCTGGGGGACTCTTGGAATGGTGGCACGACCCTGGAGTTCCTCTCGCCTTTCCTGTGGAGAGCGCCTCCTCTTGAGATGCGACTGGAACGCCGGGAATTCTTTCCCTACGAAAAAGGGAAGGATCCCTCATCTCGAGCTAGGAGGCGGAAACGGGGCTCCCCTGGATGTGTGCGGGACCCCACGTGCTTCCTCTCGAGTGGAGACGGGTATGTCAGGGAACTTCTTCAGTTGCAGCAAGGGTGTGAAGGACCCTTTGGAAGTTCCAGTGGTTAGATGTGATTGGGCTCGAGAAGCCTCAACGGAAATGGGCCTCATCTCGCCTGGAGGGCAAAACCTCCTGGATTTTCTCGAGTTGCGGCAGGTGCTCTCGACTTACGACGGGGACCTCAGGGAACCGCTCTGGTGGCCTCAGGAAAGGCCAGTCCCCATGCGAGTTCCTCGGGGGCGTCTCGGGATTCCTCTCCCGTCGATGCCGGGGCCTAAGACCTTGTGTGGAGTCGGGGCCGGAACCTGAGGATTCCTCTCCAGTGCTGACATGGATCTTGGGGTACTTCTGGAGTCTCCCCAGGGGAGTCAGTCCTCGTCTTGAATGCGGGCATGCACTTTCGCTTTCCTCCAGAGCCGTAGCAGCAGTGTCACGCAGTCCGCCGCGTGGATCAAAGGATCTATGGTTTGCCCTCGAGTCTTTCCCACGAGGCTTTCCCACGAGGCTTTCCCACAGGGCTGTCCCACGTGCACACGTGGTGGAGTCGATCCTCGGCTTGAACGTCAAGGCAGTGCAGGGAAAACAGGTTCCTCTGGAATGGACTGACACATCTGGGTGACTCTTGGAATGGTGGCACGACCCTGGAGTTCCTCTCGCCTTTCCTGTGGAGAGCGCCTCCTCTTGAGATGGGACGGGAACGCCGGGAATTCTTTCCCTACGAAACAGGGAAAGGATCCCTCATCTCGAGCTAGGAGGCGGAAACGGGGCTCCCCTGGATGTGTGCGGGACCCCACGTGCTTCCTCTCGAGTGGAGACGGGTGTGTCGGGGACCTTCTTGAGTTGCAGCAAGGGTGTGAAGGACCCTTTGGAAGTTCCAGTGGTTAGATGTGATTAGCCTCGAGAAGCCTCAGCGGAAATGGGCCTCATCTCGCCTGGAGGCCAAAACCTCCTGGATTTTCTCGAGTTGCGGCAGGTGCTCTCGACTTACGACAGGGACCTCAGGGACCCGCTCTGGTGGCCTCAGGAAAGGCCAGTCCCCATGCGAGTTCCTCGGGGGCCTCTCGGCATTCCTCTCCCGTCGATGCCGGGGCCTAAGACCTTGTGTGGAGTCGGGGTCGGAACCTGAGGATTCCTCTCCAGTGCTGACATGGAACCTGGGGTACTTCTGGAGTCTCCCCAGGGGAGTCAGTGCTCGTCTCGAATGCGGACATGCACTTGCGCTTTCCTCCAGAGCGGTAGCAGCAGTGTCACGCAGTCCGCCGCGTGGATCAAAGGATCTATGGTTTTCCCTCGAGTCTTTCCCACGAGGCTTTCCCACGAGGCTTTCCCACAGGGCTGTCCCACGTGCACACGTGGTGGGAGTCGATCCTCGGCTTGAACGTCAAGGCAGTGCAGGGAAAACAGGTTCCTCTGGAATGGACTGACACATCTGGGGGTCTCTTGGAATGGTGGCACGAACCTGGAGTTCCTCTCGCCTCTCCTGTGGAGAGCGCCTCCTCTTGAGATGCGACGGGAACGCCGGGAATTCTTTCCCTACGAAACAGGGAAAGGATCCCTCATCTCGAGCTAGGAGGCGGAAACGGGGCTCCCCTGTATGTGTGCGGGACCCGACGTGCTTCCTCTCGAGTGGAGACGGGTATGTCGGGGAACTTCTTGAGTTGCAGCCAGGGTGTGAAGGACCCTTTGGAAGTTCCAGTGGTTAGCTGTGATTAGCCTCGAGAAGCTTCAGCGGAAATGGGCCTCATCTCGCCTGGAGGGCAAAACCTCCTGGATTTTCTCGAGTTGCGGCAGGTGCTCTCGACTTACGACGGGGACCTCAGGGACCCGCTCTGGTGGCCTCAGGAAAGGCCAGTCCCCATGCGAGTTCCTCGGGGGCCTCTCGGGATTCCTCTCCCGTCGATGCCGGGGCCTAAGACGTTGTGTGGAGTCGGGGCCGGAACCTGAGGATTCCTCTCCAGTGCTGACATGGATCTTGGGGTACTTCTGGAGTCTCCCCAGGGGAGTCAGTCCTCGTCTCGAATGCGGGCATGCACTTGCGCTTTCCTCCAGAGCGGTAGCAGCAGTGTCACGCAGTCCGCCGCGTGGATCAAAGGATCTATGGTTTTCCCTCGAGTCTTTCCCACGAGGCTTTCCCACGAGGCTTTCCCACAGGGCTGTCCCACGTGCACACGTGGTGGGAGTCGATCCTCGGCTTGAACGTCAAGGCAGTGCAGGGAAAACAGGTTCCTCTGGAATGGACTGACACATCTGGGGGACTCTTGGAATGGTGGCACGACCCTGGAGTTCCTCTCTCCTTTCCTGTGGAGAGCGCCTCCTCTTGAGATGCGACGGGAACGCCGGGAATTCTTTCCCTACGAAACAGGGAAAGGATCCCACATCTCGAGCTAGGAGGCGGAAACGGGGCTCCCCTGGATGTGTGCGGGACCCACGTGCTTCCTCTCGAGTGGAGACGGGTATGTCGGGGAACTTCTTGAGTTGCAGCAAGGGTGTGAAGGACCCTTAGGAAGTTCCAGTGGTTAGACGTGATTAGCCTCGAGAAGCCTCAGCGGAAATGGTCCTCATCTCGCCTGGAGGGCAAAACCTCCTGGATTTTCTCGAGTTGCGGCAGGTGCTCTCGACTTACGACGGGGACCTCAGGGACCCGCTCTGGTGGCCTCAGGAAAGGCCAGTCCCCATGCGAGTTCCTCGGGGGCCTCTCGGGATTCCTCTCCCGTCGATGCCGGGTCCTAAGACCTTGTGTGGAGTCGGGGCCGTAACCTGAGGATTCCTCTCCAGTGCTGACATGCATTTTGGGGTACTTCTGGAGTCTCCCCAGGGGAGTCAGTCCTCGTCTCGAATGCGGGCATGCACTTGCGCTTTCCTCCAGAGCGGTAGCAGCAGTGTCACGCAGTCCGCCGCGTGGATCAAAGGATCTATGGTTTTCCCTCGAGTCTTTCCCACGAGGCTTTCCTACGAGGCTTTCCCACAGGGCTGTCCCACGTGCACACGTGGTGGGAGTCAATCCTCGGCTTGAACGTCAAGGCAGTGCAGGGAAAACAGATTCCTCTGGAATGGACTGACACATCTGGGGGACTCTTGGAATGGTGGCACGACCCTGGAGTTCCTCTCGCCTTTCCTGTGGAGAGCGCCTCCTCTTGAGATGCGACTGGAACGCCGGGAATTCTTTCCCTACGAAAAAGGGAAGGATCCCTCATCTCGAGCTAGGAGGCGGAAACGGGGCTCCCCTGGATGTGTGCGGGACCCCACGTGCTTCCTCTCGAGTGGAGACGGGTATGTCAGGGAACTTCTTCAGTTGCAGCAAGGGTGTGAAGGACCCTTTGGAAGTTCCAGTGGTTAGATGTGATTGGCCTCGAGAAGCCTCAGCGGAAATGGGCCTCATCTCGCCTGGAGGGCAAAACCTCCTGGATTTTCTCGAGTTGCGGCAGGTGCTCTCGACTTACGACGGGGACCTCAGGGAACCGCTCTGGTGGCCTCAGGAAAGGCCAGTCCCCATGCGAGTTCCTCGGGGGCCTCTCGGGATTCCTCTCCCGTCGATGCCGGGGCCTAAGACCTTGTGTGGAGTCGGGGCCGGAACCTGAGGATTCCTCTCCAGTGCTGACATGGATCTTGGGGTACTTCTGGAGTCTCCCCAGGGGAGTCAGTCCTCGTCTTGAATGCGGGCATGCACTTGCGCTTTCCTCCAGAGCGGTAGCAGCAGTGTCACGCAGTCCGCCGCGTGGATCAAAGGATCTATGGTTTTCCCTCGAGTCTTTCCCACGAGGCTTTCCCACGAGGCTTTCCCACAGGGCTGTCCCACGTGCACACGTGGTGGGAGTCGATCCTCGGCTTGAACGTCAAGGCAGTGCAGGGAAAACAGGTTCCTCTGGAATGGACTGACACATCTGGGGGACTCTTGGAATGGTGGCACGACCCTGGAGTTCCTCTCGCCTTTCCTGTGGAGAGCGCCTCCTCTTGAGATGGGACGGGAACGCCGGGAATTCTTTCCCTACGAAACAGGGAAAGGATCCCTCATCTCGAGCTAGGAGGCGGAAACGGGGCTCCCCTGGATGTGTGCGGGACCCCACGTGCTTCCTCTCGAGTGGAGACGGGTATGTCGGGGACCTTCTTGAGTTGCAGCAAGGGTGTGAAGGACCCTTTGGAAGTTCCAGTGGTTAGATGTGATTAGCCTCGAGAAGCCTCAGCGGAAATGGGCCTCATCTCGCCTGTAGGGCAAAACCTCCTGGATTTTCTCGAGTTGCGGCAGGTGCTCTCGACTTACGACGGGGACCTCAGGGACCCGCTCTGGTGGCCTCAGGAAAGGCCAGTCCCCATGCGAGTTCCTCGGGGGCCTCTGGGGATTCCTCTCCCTTCGATGCCGGGGCCTAAGACCTTGTGTGGAGTCGGGGCCGGAACCTGAGGATTCCTCTCCAGTGCTGACATGGATCTTGGGGTACTTCTGGAGTCTCCCCAGGGGAGTCAGTCCTCATCTCGAATGCGGGCATGCACTTGCGCTTTCCTCCAGAGCGGTAGCAGCAGTGTCACGCAGTCCGCCGCGTGGATCAAAGGTTCTATGGTTTTCCCTCGAGTCTTTCCCACGAGGTTTTCCCACGAGGCTTTCCCACAGGGCTGTCCCACGTGCACACGTGGTGGGAGTCGATCCTCGGCTTGAACGTCAAGGCAGTGCAGGGAAAACAGGTTCCTCTGGAATGGACTGACACATCTGGGGGACTCTTGGAATGGTGGCACGACCCTGGAGTTCCTCTCGCCTTTCCTATGGAGAGCGCCTCCTCTTGAGGTGCGACGGGAACGCCGGGAATTCTTTCCCTACGAAACAGGTAAAGGATCCCTCATCTCGAGCTAGGAGGCGGAAACGGGGCTCCCCTGTATGTGTGCGGGACCCACGTGCTTCCTCTCGAGTGGAGACGGGTATGTCGGGGAACTTCTTGAGTTGCAGCAAGGGTGTGAAGGACCCTTTGGAAGTTCCAGTGGTTAGACGTGATTAGCCTCGAGAAGCCTCAGCGGAAATGGGCCTCATCTCGCCTGGAGGGCAAAACCTCCTGGATTTTCTCGAGTTGCGGCAGGTGCTCTCCACTTACGACGGGGACCTCAGGGACCCGCTCTGTTGGCCTCAGGAAAGGCCAGTCCCCATGCGAGTTCCTCGGGGGCATCTGGGGATTCCTCTCCCGTCGATGCCGGGGCCTAAGACCTTGTGTGGAGTCGGGGCCGGAACCTGAGGATTCCTCTCCAGTGCTGACATGGATCTTGGGGTACTTCTGGAGTCTCCCCAGGGGAGTCAGTCTTTGTCTCGAATGCGGGCATGCACTTGCGCTTTCCTCCAGAGCGGTAGCAGCAGTGTCACGCAGTCCGCCTCGTGGATCAAAGGATCTATGGTTTTCCCTCGAGTCTTTTCCACGAGGCTTTCCCACGAGGCTTTCCCACAGGGCTGTCCCACGTGCACACGTGGTGGGAGTCGATCCTTGGCTTGAACGTCAAGGCAGTGCAGGGAAAACAGGTTCCTCTGGAATGGACTGACACATCTGGGGGACTCTTGGAATGGTGGCACGACCCTGGAGTTCCTCTCGCCTTTCCTGTGGAGAGCGCCTCCTCTTGAGATGCGACGGGAACGCCGGGAATTCTTTCCCTACGAAACAGGGAAAGGATCCCTCATCTCGAGCTAGGAGGCGGAAACGGGTCACCCCTGGATGTGGGCGGGACACCACGTGCTTCCTCTCGAATGGAGACGGGTATGTCGGGGAACTTGTTGAGTTGCAGCAAGGGTGTGAAGGACCCTTTGGAAGTTCCTGTGGTTAGACGTGATTAGCCTCGAGAAGCCTCAGCGGAAATGGGCCTCATCTCGCCTGGAGGGCAAAACCTCCTGGATTTTCTCGAGTTGCGGCAGGTGCTCTCGACTTACGACGGGGACCTCAGGGACCCGCTCTGGTGGCCTCAGGAAAGGCCAGTCCCCATGCGAGTTCCTCGGGGGCCTCTGGGGATTCCTCTCCCGTCGATTCCGGGGCCTAAGACCTTGTGTGGAGTCGGGGCCGGAACCTGAGGATTCCTCTCCAGTGCTGACATGGATATTGGGGTACTTCTGGAGTCTCCCCAGGGGAGTCAGTCCTCATCTCGAATGCGGGCATGCACTAGCGCTTTCCTCCAGAGCGGTAGCAGCAGTGTCACGCAGTCCGCCGCGTGGATCAAAGGATCTATGGTTTTCCCTCGAGTCTTTCCCACGAGGCTTTCCCACGAGGCTTTCCCACAGGGCTGTCCCACGTGCACAAGTGGTGGGAGTCGATCCTCGGCTTGAACGTCAAGGTAGTGCAGGGAAAACAGGTTCCTCTGGAATGGACTGACACGTCTGGGGGACTCTTGGAATGGTGGCACGACCCTGGAGTTCCTCTCGCCTTTCCTGTGGAGAGCGCCTCCTCTTGAGATGCGATGGGAACGCCGGGAATTCTTTCCCTACGAAACAGGGAAAGGATCCCTCATCTCGAGCTAGGAGGCGGAAACGGGGCTCCCCTGGATGTGTGCGGGACACCACGTGCTTCCTCTCTAGTGGCGACGGGTATGTCGGGGAACTTCTTGAGTTGCAGCAAGGGTGTGAAGGACCGTTTGGAAGTGCCAGTGGTTAGATGTGATTAGCCTCGAGAAGCCTCATCGGAAATGGGCCTCATCTCTCCTGGAGGGCAAAACCTGGATTTTCTCGAGTTGCGGCAGGTGCTCTCGACTTACGACGGGGACCTCAGGGACCCGCTCTGGTGGCCTCAGGAAAGGCCAGTCCCCATGCGAGTTCCTCGGGGGCCTCTCGGGATTCCTCTTCCGTCGATGCCGGGGCCTAAGACCTTGTGTGGAGTCGGGGCCGGAACCTGAGGATTCCTCTCCAGTGCTGACATGGATCTTGGGGTACTTCTGGAGTCTCCCCAGGGGAGTCAGTCCTCATCTCGAATGCGGGCATGCACTAGCGCTTTCCTCCAGAGCGGTAGCAGCAGTGTCACGCAGTCCGCCGCGTGGATCAAAGGATCTATGGTTTTCCCTCGAGTCTTTCCCACGAGGCTTTCCCCCGAGGCTTTCCCACAGGGCTGTCCCACGTGCACAAGTGGTGGGAGTCGATCCTCGGCTTGAACGTCAAGGTAGTGCAGGGAAAACAGGTTCCTCTGGAATGGACTGACACGTCTGGGGGACTCTTGGAATGGTGGCACGACCCTGGAGTTCCTCTCGCCTTTCCTGTGGAGAGCGCCTCCTCTTGAGATGCGATGGGAACGCCGGGAATTCTTTCCCTACGAAACAGGGAAAGGATCCCTCATCTCGAGCTAGGAGGCGGAAACGGGGCTCCCCTGGATGTGTGCGGGACACCACGTGCTTCCTCTCTAGTGGCGACGGGTATGTCGGGGAACTTCTTGAGTTGCAGCAAGGGTGTGAAGGACCGTTTGGAAGTGCCAGTGGTTAGATGTGATTAGCCTCGAGAAGCCTCAGCGGAAATGGGCCTCATCTCTCCTGGAGGGCAAAACCTGGATTTTCTCGAGTTGCGGCAGGTGCTCTCGACTTACGACGGGGACCTCAGGGACCCGCTCTGGTGGCCTCAGGAAAGGCCAGTCCCCATGCGAGTTCCTCGGGGGCCTCTCGGGATTCCTCTTCCGTCGATGCCGGGGCCTAAGACCTTGTGTGGAGTCGGGGCCGGAACCTGAGGATTCCTCTCCAGTGCTGACATGGATCTTGGGGTACTTCTGGAGTCTCCCCAGGGGAGTCAGTCCTCGTCTCGAATGCGGGCATGCAATTGCGCTTTCCTCCAGAGCGGTAGCAGCAGTGTCACGCAGTCCGCCGCGTGGATCAAAGGATCTATGGTTTTCCCTCGAGTCTTTCCCACGAGGCTTTCCCACGAGTCTTTCCACAGGGCTGTCCCACGTGCACACGTGGTGGGACTCGATCCTCGGCTTGAACGTCAAGGCAGTGCAGGGAAAACAGGTTCCTCTGGAATGGACTGACACATCTGGGGGACTCTTGGAATGGTGGCACGACCCTGGAGTTCCTCTCGCCTTTCCTGTGGAGAGCGCCTCCTCTTGAGATGCGACAGGAACGCCGGGAATTCTTTCCCTACGAAACAGGGAAAGGATCCCTCATCTCGAGCTAGGAGGCGGAAACGGGGCTCCCCTGGATGTGTGCGGGACCCCACGTGCTTCCTCTCGAGTGGAGACGGGTATGTCGGGGAACTTCTTGAGTTGCAGCAAGGTTGTGAAGGACCCTTTGGAAGTTCCAGTGGTTAGATGTGATTGGCCTCGAGAAGCCTCAGCGGAAATGGGCCTCATCTTGCCTGGAGGGCAAAACAGCCTGGATTTTCTCGAGTTGCGGCAGGTGCTCTCGACTTACGACGAGGACCTCAGGGACCCGCTCTGGTGGCCTCAGGAAAGGCCAGTCCCCATGCGAGTTCCTCTGGGGATTCCTCTCCCGTCGATCCCGGGGCCTAAGACCTTGTGTGAAGTCGGGGCCGGAACCTGAGGTTTCCTCTCCAGTGCTGACATGGATCTTGGGGTACTTCTGGAGTCTCCCCAGGGGAGTCAGTCCTCGTCTCGAATGCGGGCATGTACTTGCGCTTTCCTCCAGAGCGGTAGCAGCAGTGTCACACAGTCCGCCCAATGGATCAAACGATCTATGGTTTTCCCTCGAGTCTTTCCCACGAGGCTTTCCCACGAGTCTTTCCCACAGGGCTGTCCCACGTGCACACGTGGTGGGAGTCGATCCTCGGCTTTAACGTTAAGGCAGTGCAGGGAATACAGGTTCCTCTGTAATGGACTGACACATCTGGGGGTCTCTTGAAATGGTGGCACGACCCTGGAGTTCCTCTCCCCTTTCCTGTGGAGAGCGCCTCCTCTTGAGATGCGACGGGAACGCCGGGAATTCTTTCCCTACGAAACAGGGAAAGGATCCCTCATCTCGAGCTAGGAGGCGGAAACGGGGCTCACCTGGATGTGTGCGGGACCCCACGTGCTTCCTCTCGAGTGGAGACGGGTATGTCGGGGAAGTTCTTGAGTTGCAGCAAGGGTGTGAAGGACCCTTTGGAAGTTCCAGTGGTTAGACGTGATTAGCCTCGAGAAGCCTCAGCGGAAATGGGCCTCATCTCCCCTGGAGGGCAAAACCTCCTGGAATTTCTCGAGTTGCGGCAGGTGCTCTCGACTTACGACGGGGACCTCAGGGACCCGCTCTGGTGGCCTCAGGAAAGGCCAGTCCCCATGCGAGTTCCTCGGGGGCCTCTGGGGATTCCTCTCCCGTCGATGCCGGGGCCTAAGTCCTTGTGTGGAGTCGGGGCCGGAACCTGAGGATTCCTCTCCAGTGCTGACATGGATCTTGGGGTACTTCTGGAGTCTCCCCAGGGGAGTCAGTCTTCGTCTCGAATGCGGGCATGCACTTGCGCTTTCCTCCAGAGCGGTAGCAGCAGTGTCACGCAGTCCGCTTCGTGGATCAAAGGATCTATGGTTTTCCCTCGAGTCTTTCCCACGAGGCTTTCCCACGAGGCTTTCCCACAGGGCTGTCCCACGTGCACAAGTGGTGGGAGTCGATCCTCGGCTTGAACGTCAAGGCAGTGCAGGGAAAACAGGTTCCTCTGGAATGGACTGACACATCTGGGGGACTCTTGGAATGGAGGCACGACCCTGGAGTTCCTCTCGCCTTTCCTGTGGAGAGCGCCTCCTCTTGAGATGCGACGGGAACGCCGGGAATTCTTTCCCTACGAAACAGGGAAAGGATCCCTCATCTCGAGCTAGGAGGCGGAAACGGGGCTCCCCTGGATGTGTGCGGGACCCCACGTGCTTCCTCTCGAGTGGAGACGGGTATTTCGGGGACCTTCTTGTGTTGCAGCAAGGGTGTGAAAGACCCTTTGGAAGTTCCAGTGGTTAGATGTGATTAGCCTCGAGAAGCCTCAGCGGAAATGGGCCTCATCTCGCCTGGAGGGCAAAACCTCCTGGATTTTCTCGAGTTGCGGCAGGTGCTCTCGACTTACGACGGGGACCTCAGGGACCCGCTCTGGTGGCCTCAGGAAAGGCCAGTCCCCATGCGAGTTCCTCGGGGGCCTCTGGGGATTCCTCTCCCGTCGATGCCGGGGCCTAAGACCTTGTGTGGAGTCGGGACCGGAACCTGAGGATTCCTCTCCAGTGCTGACATGGATCTTGGGGTACTTCTGGAGTCTCCCCAGGGGAGTCAGTCCTCGTCTCGAATGCGGGCATGCACTTGCGCTTTCCTCCAGAGCGGTAGCAGCAGTGTCACGCAGTCCGCCGCGTGGATCAAAGGATCTATGGTTTTCCCTCGAGTCTTTCCCACGAGGCTTTCCCACGAGGCTTTCCCACAGGGCTGTCCCACGTGCACAAGTGGTGGGAGTCGATCCTCGGCTTGAACGTCAAGGCAGTGCAGGGAAAACAGGTTCCTCTGGAATGGACTGACACATCTGGGGGACTCTAGGAATGGTGGCACGACCCTGGAGTTCCTCTCGCCTTTCCTGTGGAGAGCGCCTCCTCTTGAGATGCGACGGGAACGCCGGGAATTCTTTCCCTACGAAACAGGGAAAGGATCCCTCATCTCGAGCTAGGAGGCGGAAACGGGGCTCCCCTGGATGTGTGCGGGACCCCACGTGCTTCCTCTCGAGTGGAGACGGGTATTTCGGGGACCTTCTTGTGTTGCAGCAAGGGTGTGAAGGACCCTTTGGAAGTTCCAGTGGTTAGATGTGATTAGCCTCGAGAAGCCTCAGCGGAAATGGGCCTCATCTCGCCTGGAGGGCAAAACCTCCTGGATTTTCTCGAGTTGCGGCAGGTGCTCTCGACTTACGACGGGGACCTCAGGGACCCGCTCTGGTGGCCTCAGGAAAGGCCAGTCCCCATGCGAGTTCCTCGGGGGCCTCTGGGGATTCCTCGCCCGTCGATGCCGGGGCCTAAGACCTTGTGTGGAGTCGGGGCCGGAACCTGAGGATTCCTCTCCAGTGCTGACATGGATCTTGGGGTATTTCTGGAGTCTCCCCAGGGGAGTCAGTCCTCGTCTCGAATGCGGGCATGCACTTGCGCTTTCCTCCAGAGCGGTAGCAGCAGTGTCACGCAGTCCGCCGCGTGGATCAAAGGATCTATGGTTTTCCCTCGAGTCTTTCCCACGAGGCTTTCCCACGAGGCTTTCCCACAGGGCTGTCCCACGTGCACACGTGGTGGGAGTCGATCCTCGGCTTGAACGTCAAGGCAGTGCAGGGAAAACAGATTCCTCTGGAATGGACTGACACATCTGGGGGACTCTTGGAATGGTGGCACGACCCTGGAGTTCCTCTCGCCTTTCCTGTGGAGAGCGCCTCCTCTTGAGATGCGACGGGAACGCCGGGAATTCTTTCCCTACGAAACAGGGAAAGGATCCCTCATCTCGAGCTAGGAGGCGGAAACGGGGCTCCCCTATGTGTGAGGGACCCCACGTGCTTCCTCTCGAGTGGAGACGGGTATGTCGGGGAACTTCTTGAGTTGCAGCAATGGTGTGAAGGACCCTTTGGAAGTTCCAGTGGTTAGATGTGATTGGCCTCGAGAAGCCTCAGCGGAAATGGGCCTCATCTCGCCTGGAGGGCAAAACCTCCTGGATTTTCTCGAGTTGCGGCAGGTGCTCTCGACTTACGACGGGGACCTCAGGGAACCGCTCTGGTGGCCTCAGGAAAGGCCAGTCCCCATGCGAGTTCCTCGGGGGCCTCTCGGGATTCCTCTCCCGTCGATGCCGGGGCCTAAGACCTTGTGTGGAGTCGGGGCCGGAACCTGAGGATTCCTCTCCAGTGCTGACATGGATCTTGGGGTACTTCTGGAGTCTCCCCAGGGGAGTCAGTCCTCGTCTTGAATGCGGACATGCACTTGCGCTTTCCTCCAGAGCGGTAGCAGCAGTGTCACGCAGTCCGCCGCTTGGATCAAAGGATCTATGGTTTTCCCTCGAGTCTTTCCCACGAGGCTTTCCCACGAGGCTTTCCCACAGGGCTGTCCCACGTGCACACGTGGTGGGAGTCGATCCTCGGCTTGAACGTCAAGGCAGTGCAGGGAAAACAGGTTCCTCTGGAATGGACTGACACATCTGGGGGACTCTTGGAATGGTGGCACCACCCTGGAGTTCCTCTCGCCTTTGCTGTGGAGAGCGCCTCCTCTTGAGATGCGACGGGAACACCGGGAATTCTTTCCCTACGAAACAGGGAAAGGATCCCTCATCTCGAGCTAGGAGGCGGAAACGGGGCTCCCCTGGATGTGTGCGGGAACCCACGTGGTTCCTCTCGAGTGCAGACGGGTATGTCGGGGACCTTCTTGAGTTGCAGCAAGGGTGTGAAGGACCCTTTGGAAGTTCCAGTGGTTAGACGTGATTAGCCTCGAGAAGCCTCAGCGGAAATGGGCCTCATCTCTCCTGGAGGGCAAAACCTCCTGGATTTTCTCGAGTTGCGGCAGGTGCTCTCGACTTACGACGGGGACCTCAGGGACCCGCTCTGGTGGCCTCAGGAAAGGCCAGTCCCCATGCGAGTTCCTCGGGGGCCTCTCGGGATTCCTCTCCCGTCGATGCCGGGGCCTAAGACCTTGTGTGGAGTCGGGGCCGGAACCTGAGGATTCCTCTCCAGTGCTGACATGGATCTTGGGGTTCTTCTGGAGTCTCCCCAGGGGAATCAGTCCTCGTCTCGAATGCGGGCATGCACTTGCGCTTTCCTCCAGAGCGGTAGCAGCAGTGTCTCCCAGTCCGCCGCGTGGATCAAAGGATCTATTGTTTTCCCTCGAGTCTTTCCCATGATGCTTTCCCACGAGGCTTTCCCACAGGGCTGTCCCACGTGCACACGTGGTGGGAGTCGATCCTCGGCTTGAACGTCAAGGCAGTGCAGGGAAAACAGGTTCCTCTGGAATGGACTGACACATCTGGGGGACTCTTGGAATGGTGGCACGACCCTGGAGTTCCTCTCTCCTTTCCTGTGGAGAGCGCCTCCTCTTGAGATGCGACGGGAACGCCGGGAATTCTTTCCCTACGAAACAGGGAAAGGATCCCTCATCTCGAGCTAGGAGGCGGAAACGGGGCTCCCCTGGATGTGTGCGGGAACCCACGTGCTTCCTCTCGAGTGCAGACGGGTATGTCGGGGAACTTCTTGAGTTGCAGCAAGGGTGTGAAGGACCCTTTGGAAGTTCCAGTGGTTAGATGTGATTGGCCTCGAGAAGCCTCAGCGGAAATGGGCCTCATCTCGCCTGGAGGGCAAAACCTCCTGGATTTCCTCGAGTTGCGGCAGGTGCTCTCGACTTACGACGGGGACCTCAGGGACCCGCTCTGGTGGCCTCAGGAAAGGCCAGTCCCCATGCGAGTTCCTCGGGGGCCTCTGGGGATTCCTCTCCCGTCGATGCCGGGGCCTAAGACCTTGTGTGGAGTCGGGGCCGGAACCTGAGGATTCGTCTCCAGTGCTGACATGGATCTTGGGGTACTTCTGGAGTCTCCCCAGGGGAGTCAGACCTCGTCTCGAATGCGGGCATGCACTTGCGCTTTCCTCCAGAGCGGTAGCAGCAGTGTCACGCAGTCCGCCGCGTGGATCAAAGGATCTATGGTTTTCCCTCGAGTCTTTCCCACGAGGTTTTCCCACGAGGCTTTCCCACAGGGCTGTCCCACGTGCACACGTGGTGGGAGTCGATCCTCGGCTTGAACGTCAAGGCAGTGCAGGGAAAACAGATTCCTCTGGAATGGACTGACACATCTGGGGGACTCTTGGAATGGTGGCACGACCCTGGAGTTCCTCTTGCCTTTCCTGTGGAGAGCGCCTCCTCTTGAGATGCGACGGGAACGCCGGGAATTCTTTCCCTACGAAACAGGGAAAGGATCCCTCATCTCGAGCTAGGAGGCGGAAACGGGGCTCCCCTGGATGTGTGCGGGTACCCACGTGTTTCCTCTCGAGTGCAGACGGGTATGTCGGGGACCTTCTTGAGTTGCAGCAAGGGTGTGAAGGACCCTTTGGAAGTTCCAGTGGTTAGACGTGATAAGCCTCGAGAAGCCTCAGCGGAAATGGGCCTCATCTCGCCTGGAGGGCAAAACCTCCTGGATTTTCTCGAGTTGCGGGCAGGTGCTCTCGACTTACGACGGGGACCTCAGGGACCCGCTCTGTTGGCCTCAGGAAAGGCCAGTCCCCATGCGAGTTCCTCGGGGGCATCTGGGGATTCCTCTCCCGTCGATGCCGGGGCCTAAGTCCTTGTGTGGAGTCGGGGCCGGAACCTGAGGAGTCCTCTCCAGTGCTGACATGGATCTTGGGGTACTTCTGGAGTCTCCCCAGGGGAGTCAGTCTTCGTCTCGAATGCGGGCATGCACTTGCGCTTTCCTCCAGAGCGGTAGCAGCATTGTCACGCAGTCCGCCTCGTGGATCAAAGGATCTATTTTTTTCCCTCGAGTCTTTTCCACGAGTCTTTCCCACGAGGCTTTCCCACAGGGCTGTCCCACGTGCACACGTGGTGGGACTCGATCCTCAGCTTGAACGTCAAGGCAGTGCAGGGAAAACAGGTTCCTCTGGAATGGACTGACACATCTGGGGGACTCTTGGAATGGTGGCACGACCCTGGAGTTCCTCTCGCCTTTCCTGTGGAGAGCGCCTCCTCTTGAGATGCGACGGGAACGCCGGGAATTCTTTCCCTACGAAACAGGGAAAGGATCCCTCATCTCGAGCTAGGAGGCGGAAACGGGTCACCCCTGGATGTGGGCGGGACACCACGTGCTTCCTCTCGAGTGGAGACGGGCATTTCGGGGAACTTCTTGAGTTGCAGCAAGGGTGTGAAGGACCCTTTGGAAGTTCCTGTGGTTAGACGTGATTAGCCTCGAGAAGCCTCAGCGGAAATGGGCCTCATCTCGCCTGGAGGGCAAAACCTCCTGGATTTTCTCGAGTTGCGGCAGGTGCTCTCGACTTACGACAGGGACCTCAGGGACCCGCTCTGGTGGCCTCAGGAAAGGCCAGTCCCCATGCGAGTTCCTCGGGGGCCTCTGGGGATTCCTCTACCGTCGATGCCGGGGCCTAAGACCTTGTGTGGAGTCGGGGCCGGAACCTGAGGATTCCTCTCCAGTGCTGACATGGATCTTGGGGTACTTCTGGAGTCTCCCCAGGGGAGTCAGTCCTCGTCTCGAATGCGGGCATGCACTTGTGCTTTCCTCCAAAGCGGTAGCAGCAGTGTCACGCAGTCCGCCGCGTGGATCAAAGGATCTATGGTTTTCCCTCGAGTCTTTCCCACGAGGCTTTCCCACGAGGCTTTCCCACAGGGCTGTCCCACGTGCACACGTGGTGGGAGTCGATCCTCGGCTTGAACGTCAAGGCAGTGCAGGGAAAACAGGTTCCTCTGGAATGGACTGACACATCTGGGGGACTCTTGGAATGGTGGCACGACCCTGGAGTTC
Organism: Ovis canadensis; assembly: GCF_042477335.2. Lineage (NCBI taxonomy): Eukaryota > Metazoa > Chordata > Mammalia > Artiodactyla > Bovidae > Ovis > Ovis canadensis. Next base: position 12,019,476 of record NC_091262.1, read on the forward strand.
CTCTCGCCTTTCCTGTGGAGAGCGCCTCCTGTTGAGATGCGACGGGAACGCCGGGAATTCTTTCCCTACGAAACAGGGAAAGGATCCCTCATCTCGAGCTGGGAGGCGGAAACGGGGCTCCCCTGGATGTGTGCGGGACCCCACGTGCTTCCTCTCGAGTGGAGACGGGTATGTCGGGGAACTTCTTGAGTTGCAGCAAGGTTGTGAAGGACCCTTTGGAAGTTCCAGTGGTTAGATGTGATTGGCCTCGAGAAGCCTCAGCGGAAATGGGCCTCATCTTGCCTGGAGGGCAAAACCGCCTGGATTTTCTCGAGTTGCGGCAGGTGCTTTCGACTTACGACGAGGACCTCATGGACCCGCTCTGGTGGCCTCAGGAAAGGCCAGTCCCCATGCGAGTAACTCGGGGGCCTCTGGGGATTCCTCTCCCGTCGATGCCGGGGCCTAAGACCTTGTGTGGAGTCGGGGCCGGAACCTGAGGATTCCTCTCCAGTGCTGACATGGATCTTGGGGTACTTCTGGAGTCTCCCCAGGGGAGTCAGTCCTCGTCTCGAATGCGGGCATGCACTTGTGCTTTCCTCCAAAGCGGTAGCAGCAGTGTCACGCAGTCCGCCGCGTGGATCAAAGGATCTATGGTTTTCCCTCGAGTCTTTCCCACGAGGCTTTCCCACGAGGCTTTCCCACAGGGCTGTCCCACGTGCACACGTGGTGGGAGTCGATCCTCGGCTTGAACGTCAAGGCAGTGCAGGGAAAACAGGTTCCTCTGGAATGGACTGACACATCTGGGGGACTCTTGGAATGGTGGCACGACCCTGGAGTTCCTCTCGCCTTTCCTGTGGAGAGCGCCTCCTCTTGAGATGCGACGGGAACGCCGGGAATTCTTTCCCTACGAAACAGGGAAAGGATCCCTCATCTCGAGCTAGGAGGCAGAAACGGGGCTCCCCTGGATGTGTGCGGGACACCACGTGCTTCCTCTCGAGTGGAGACGGGTATGTCGGGGAACTTCTTGAGTTGCAGCAAGGGTGTGAAGGACCCTTTGGAAGTTCCAGTGGTTAGATGTGATTGGCCTCGAGAAGCCTCAGCGGAAATGGGCCTCATCTCGCCTGGAGGGCAAAACCTCCTGGATTTTCTCGAGTTGCGGCAGGTGCTCTCGACTTACGACGGGGACCTCAGGGACCCGCTCTGGTGGCCTCAGGAAAGGCCAGTCCCCATGCGAGTTCCTCGGGGGCCTCTGGGGATTCCTCTCCCGTCGATGCCGGGCCTAAGACCTTGTGTGGAGTCGGGGCCGGAACCTGAGGATTCCTCTCCAGTGCTGACATGGATCTTGGGATACTTCTGGAGTCTCCCCAGGGGAGTCAGTCCTCGTCTCGAATGCGGGCATGCACTTGCGCTTTCCTCCAAAGCGGTAGCATCAGTGTCACGCAGTCCGCCGCGTGGATCAAAGGATCTATGGTTTTCCCTCGAGTCTTTCCCATGAGGCTTTCCCACGAGGCTTTCCCACAGGGCTGTCCCACGTGCACACGTGGTGGGAGTCGATCCTCGGCTTGAACGTCAAGGCAGTGCAGGGAAAACAGGTTCCTCTGGAATGGACTGACACATCTGGGGGACTCTTGGAATGGTGGCACGACCCTGGAGTTCCTCTCGCCTTTCCTGTGGAGAGCGCCTCCTCTTGAGATGCGACGGGAACGCCGGGAATTCTTTCCCTACGAAACAGGGAAAGGATCCCTCATCTCGAGCTAGGAGGCGGAAACGGGGCTCCCCTGGATGTGTGCGGGACACCACGTGCTTCCTCTCGAGTGCAGACGGGTATGTAGGGGAACTTCTTGAGTTGCAGCAAGGGTGTGAAGGACCCTTTGGAAGTTCCAGTGGTTAGATGTGATTGGCCTCGAGAAGCCTCAGCGGAAATGGGCCTCATCTCGCCTGGAGGGCAAAACCTCCTGGATTTTCTCGAGTTGCGGCAGGTGCTCTCGACTTACGACGGGGACCTCAGGGACCCGCTCTGGTGGCCTCAGGAAAGGCCAGTCCCCATGCGAGTTCCTCGGGGGCCTCTGGGGATTCCTCTCCCGTCGATGCCGGGGCCTAAGACCTTGTGTGGAGTCGGGGCCGGAACCTGAGGATTCCTCTCCAGTGCTGACATGGATCTTGGGGTACTTCTGGAGTCTCCCCAGGGGAGTCAGTCCTCGTCTCGAATGCGGGCATGCACTTGCGCTTTCCTCCAGAGCGGTAGCAGCAGTGTCACGCAGTACGCCGCGTGGATCAAAGGATCTATGGTTTTCCCTCGAGTCTTTCCCACGAGGCTTTCCCACGAGGCTTTCCCACAGGGCTGTCCCACGTGCACACGTGGTGGGAGTCGATCCTCGGCTTGAACGTCAAGGCAGTGCAGGGAAAACAGGTTCCTCTGGAATGGACTGACACATCTGGGGGACTCTTGGAATGGTGGCCCGACCCTGGAGTTCCTCTCTCCTTTCCTGTGGAGAGCGCCTCCTCTTGAGATGCGACGGTAACGCCGGGAATTCTTTCCCTACGAAACAGGGAAAGGATCCCACATCTCGAGCTAGGAGGCGGAAACGGGGCTCCCCTGGATGTGTGCGGGACCCACGTGCTTCCTCTCGAGTGGAGACGGGTATGTCGGGGAACTTCTTGAGTTGCAGCAAGGGTGTGAAGGACCCTTTGAAGTTCCAGTGGTTGGACGTGATTAGCCTCGAGAAGCCTCAGCGGAAATGGTCCTCATCTCGCCTGGAGGGCAAAACGGCCTGGATTTTCTCGAGTTGCGGCAGGTGCTCTCGACTTACGACGGGGACCTCAGGGACCCGCTCTGGTGGCCTCAGGAAAGGCCAGTCCCCATGCGAGTTCCTCGGGGGCCTCTCGGGATTCCTCTCCCGTCGATGCCGGGTCCTAAGACCTTGTGTGGAGTCGGGGCCGTAACCTGAGGATTCCTCTCCAGTGCTGACATGCATTTTGGGGTACTTCGGGAGTCTCCCGAGGGGAGTCAGTCCTCGTCTCGAATGCGGGCATGCACTTGCGCTTTCCTCCAGAGCGGTAGCAGCAGTGTCACGCAGTCCGCCGCGTGGATCAAAGGATCTATGGTTTTCCCTCGAGTCTTTCCCACGAGGCTTTCCCACGAGGCTTTCCCACAGGGCTGTCCCACGTGCACACGTGGTGGGAGTCGATCCTCGGCTTGAACGTCAAGGCAGTGCAGGGAAAACAGGTTCCTCTGGAATGGACTGACACATCTGGGGGACTCTTGGAATGGTGGCACGACCCTGGAGTTCCTCTCGCCTTTCCTGTGGAGAGCGCCTCCTCTTGAGATGCGACGGGAACGCCGGGAATTCTTTCCCTACGAAACAGGGAAAGGATCCCTCATCTCGAGCTAGGAGGCGGAAACGGGTCACCCCTGGATGTGGGCGGGACACCACGTGCTTCCTCTCGAGTGGAGACGGGCATTTCGGGGAACTTCTTGAGTTGCAGCAAGGGTGTGAAGGACCCTTTGGAAGTTCCTGTGGTTAGACGTGATTAGCCTCGAGAAGCCTCAGCGGAAATGGGCCTCATCTCGCCTGGAGGGCAAAACCTCCTGGATTTTCTCGAGTTGCGGCAGGTGCTCTCGACTTACGACAGGGACCTCAGGGACCCGCTCTGGTGGCCTCAGGAAAGGCCAGTCCCCATGCGAGTTCCTCGGGGGCCTCTGGGGATTCCTCTACCGTCGATGCCGGGGCCTAAGACCTTGTGTGGAGTCGGGGCCGGAACCTGAGGATTCCTCTCCAGTGCTGACATGGATCTTGGGGTACTTCTGGAGTCTCCCCAGGGGAGTCAGTCCTCGTCTCGAATGCGGGCATGCACTTGTGCTTTCCTCCAAAGCGGTAGCAGCAGTGTCACGCAGTCCGCCGCGTGGATCAAAGGATCTATGGTTTTCCCTCGAGTCTTTCCCACGAGGCTTTCCCACGAGGCTTTCCCACAGGGCTGTCCCACGTGCACACGTGGTGGGAGTCGATCCTCGGCTTGAACGTCAAGGCAGTGCAGGGAAAACAGGTTCCTCTGGAATGGACTGACACATCTGGGGGACTCTTGGAATGGTGGCACGACCCTGGAGTTCCTCTCGCCTTTCCTGTGGAGAGCGCCTCCTGTTGAGATGCGACGGGAACGCCGGGAATTCTTTCCCTACGAAACAGGGAAAGGATCCCTCATCTCGAGCTGGGAGGCGGAAACGGGGCTCCCCTGGATGTGTGCGGGACCCCACGTGCTTCCTCTCGAGTGGAGACGGGTATGTCGGGGAACTTCTTGAGTTGCAGCAAGGTTGTGAAGGACCCTTTGGAAGTTCCAGTGGTTAGATGTGATTGGCCTCGAGAAGCCTCAGCGGAAATGGGCCTCATCTTGCCTGGAGGGCAAAACCGCCTGGATTTTCTCGAGTTGCGGCAGGTGCTTTCGACTTACGACGAGGACCTCATGGACCCGCTCTGGTGGCCTCAGGAAAGGCCAGTCCCCATGCGAGTAACTCGGGGGCCTCTGGGGATTCCTCTCCCGTCGATGCCGGGGCCTAAGACCTTGTGTGGAGTCGGGGCCGGAACCTGAGGATTCCTCTCCAGTGCTGACATGGATCTTGGGGTACTTCTGGAGTCTCCCCAGGGGAGTCAGTCCTCGTCTCGAATGCGGGCATGCACTTGTGCTTTCCTCCAAAGCGGTAGCAGCAGTGTCACGCAGTCCGCCGCGTGGATCAAAGGATCTATGGTTTTCCCTCGAGTCTTTCCCACGAGGCTTTCCCACGAGGCTTTCCCACAGGGCTGTCCCACGTGCACACGTGGTGGGAGTCGATCCTCGGCTTGAACGTCAAGGCAGTGCAGGGAAAACAGGTTCCTCTGGAATGGACTGACACATCTGGGGGACTCTTGGAATGGTGGCACGACCCTGGAGTTCCTCTCGCCTTTCCTGTGGAGAGCGCCTCCTCTTGAGATGCGACGGGAACGCCGGGAATTCTTTCCCTACGAAACAGGGAAAGGATCCCTCATCTCGAGCTAGGAGGCAGAAACGGGGCTCCCCTGGATGTGTGCGGGACACCACGTGCTTCCTCTCGAGTGGAGACGGGTATGTCGGGGAACTTCTTGAGTTGCAGCAAGGGTGTGAAGGACCCTTTGGAAGTTCCAGTGGTTAGATGTGATTGGCCTCGAGAAGCCTCAGCGGAAATGGGCCTCATCTCGCCTGGAGGGCAAAACCTCCTGGATTTTCTCGAGTTGCGGCAGGTGCTCTCGACTTACGACGGGGACCTCAGGGACCCGCTCTGGTGGCCTCAGGAAAGGCCAGTCCCCATGCGAGTTCCTCGGGGGCCTCTGGGGATTCCTCTCCCGTCGATGCCGGGCCTAAGACCTTGTGTGGAGTCGGGGCCGGAACCTGAGGATTCCTCTCCAGTGCTGACATGGATCTTGGGATACTTCTGGAGTCTCCCCAGGGGAGTCAGTCCTCGTCTCGAATGCGGGCATGCACTTGCGCTTTCCTCCAAAGCGGTAGCATCAGTGTCACGCAGTCCGCCGCGTGGATCAAAGGATCTATGGTTTTCCCTCGAGTCTTTCCCATGAGGCTTTCCCACGAGGCTTTCCCACAGGGCTGTCCCACGTGCACACGTGGTGGGAGTCGATCCTCGGCTTGAACGTCAAGGCAGTGCAGGGAAAACAGGTTCCTCTGGAATGGACTGACACATCTGGGGGACTCTTGGAATGGTGGCACGACCCTGGAGTTCCTCTCGCCTTTCCTGTGGAGAGCGCCTCCTCTTGAGATGCGACGGGAACGCCGGGAATTCTTTCCCTACGAAACAGGGAAAGGATCCCTCATCTCGAGCTAGGAGGCGGAAACGGGGCTCCCCTGGATGTGTGCGGGACACCACGTGCTTCCTCTCGAGTGCAGACGGGTATGTAGGGGAACTTCTTGAGTTGCAGCAAGGGTGTGAAGGACCCTTTGGAAGTTCCAGTGGTTAGATGTGATTGGCCTCGAGAAGCCTCAGCGGAAATGGGCCTCATCTCGCCTGGAGGGCAAAACCTCCTGGATTTTCTCGAGTTGCGGCAGGTGCTCTCGACTTACGACGGGGACCTCAGGGACCCGCTCTGGTGGCCTCAGGAAAGGCCAGTCCCCATGCGAGTTCCTCGGGGGCCTCTGGGGATTCCTCTCCCGTCGATGCCGGGGCCTAAGACCTTGTGTGGAGTCGGGGCCGGAACCTGAGGATTCCTCTCCAGTGCTGACATGGATCTTGGGGTACTTCTGGAGTCTCCCCAGGGGAGTCAGTCCTCGTCTCGAATGCGGGCATGCACTTGCGCTTTCCTCCAGAGCGGTAGCAGCAGTGTCACGCAGTACGCCGCGTGGATCAAAGGATCTATGGTTTTCCCTCGAGTCTTTCCCACGAGGCTTTCCCACGAGGCTTTCCCACAGGGCTGTCCCACGTGCACACGTGGTGGGAGTCGATCCTCGGCTTGAACGTCAAGGCAGTGCAGGGAAAACAGGTTCCTCTGGAATGGACTGACACATCTGGGGGACTCTTGGAATGGTGGCCCGACCCTGGAGTTCCTCTCTCCTTTCCTGTGGAGAGCGCCTCCTCTTGAGATGCGACGGTAACGCCGGGAATTCTTTCCCTACGAAACAGGGAAAGGATCCCACATCTCGAGCTAGGAGGCGGAAACGGGGCTCCCCTGGATGTGTGCGGGACCCACGTGCTTCCTCTCGAGTGGAGACGGGTATGTCGGGGAACTTCTTGAGTTGCAGCAAGGGTGTGAAGGACCCTTTGAAGTTCCAGTGGTTGGACGTGATTAGCCTCGAGAAGCCTCAGCGGAAATGGTCCTCATCTCGCCTGGAGGGCAAAACGGCCTGGATTTTCTCGAGTTGCGGCAGGTGCTCTCGACTTACGACGGGGACCTCAGGGACCCGCTCTGGTGGCCTCAGGAAAGGCCAGTCCCCATGCGAGTTCCTCGGGGGCCTCTCGGGATTCCTCTCCCGTCGATGCCGGGTCCTAAGACCTTGTGTGGAGTCGGGGCCGTAACCTGAGGATTCCTCTCCAGTGCTGACATGCATTTTGGGGTACTTCGGGAGTCTCCCCAGGGGAGTCAGTCCTCGTCTCGAATGCGGGCATGCACTTGCGCTTTCCTCCAGAGCGGTAGCAGCAGTGTCACGCAGTCCGCCGCGTGGATCAAAGGATCTATGGTTTTCCCTCGAGTCTTTCCCACGAGGCTTTCCCACGAGGCTTTCCCACAGGGCTGTCCCACGTGCACACGTGGTGGGAGTCGATCCTCGGCTTGAACGTCAAGGCAGTGCAGGGAAAACAGGTTCCTCTGGAATGGACTGACACATCTGGGGGACTCTTGGAATGGTGGCACGACCCTGGAGTTCCTCTCGCCTTTCCTGTGGAGAGCGCCTCCTCTTGAGATGGGACGGGAACGCCGGGAATTCTTTCCCTACGAAACAGGGAAAGGATCCCTCATCTCGAGCTAGGAGGCGGAAACGGGGCTCCCCTGGATGTGTGCGGGACCCCACGTGCTTCCCCTCGAGTGGAGACGGGTATGTCGGGGACCTTCTTGAGTTGCAGCAAGGGTGTGAAGGACCCTTTGGAAGTTCCAGTGGTTAGATGTGATTGGCCTCGAGAAGCCTCAGCGGAAATGGACCTCATCTCGCCTGGAGGGCAAAACCTCCTGGATTTTCTCGAGTTGTGGCAGGTGCTCTCGACTTACGACGGGGACCTCAGGGACCCGCTCTGGTGGCCTCAGGAAAGGCCAGTCCCCATGCGAGTTCCTCGGGGGCCTCTCGGGATTCCTCTCCCGTCGATGCCGGGGCCTAAGACCTTGTGTGGAGTCGGGGCCGGAACCTGAGGATTCCTCTCCAGTGCTGACATGGATCTTGGGGTACTTCTGGAGTCTCCCCAGGGGAGTCAGTCCTCGTCTCGAATGCGGGCATGCACTTGCGCTTTCCTCCAGAGCGGTAGCAGCAGTGTCACGCAGTCCGCCGCGTGGATCAAAGGATCTATGGTTTTCCCTCGAGTCTTTCCCACGAGGCTTTCCCACGAGGCTTTCCCACAGGGCTGTCCCACGTGCACACGCGGTGGGAGTCGATCCTCGGCATGAACGTCAAGGCAGTGCAGGGAAAACAGGTTCCTCTGGAATGGACTGACACATCTGGGGGACTCTTGGAATGGTGGCATGACCCTGGAGTTCCTCTCGCCTTTCCTGTGGAGAGCGCCTCCTCTTGAGATGCGACGGGAACGCCGGGAATTCTTTCCCTACGAAACAGGGAAAGGATCCCTCATCTCGAGCTAGGAGGCGGAAACGGGGCTCCCCTGGATGTTTGCGGGACACCACGTGCTTCCTCTCGAGTGCAGACGGGTATGTCGGGGAACTTCTTTAGTTGCAGCAAGGGTGTGAGGAACCTTTGGAAGTTCCAGTGGTTAGATGTGATTGGCCTCGAGAAGCCTCAGCGGAAATGGGCCTCATCTCGCCTGGAGGGCAAAACCTCCTGGATTTTCTCGAGTTGCGGCAGGTGCTCTCGACTTACGACGGGGACCTCAGGGAACCGCTCTGGTGGCCTCCGGAAAGGCCAGTCCCCATGCGAGTTCCTCGGGGGCCTCTCGGGATTCCTCTCCCGGCGATGCCCGGGCCTAAGACCTTGTGTGGAGTCGGGGCCGGAACCTGAGGATTCCTCTCCAGTGCTGACATGGATCTTGGGGTACTTCTGGAGTCTCACCAGGGGAATCAGTCCTCGTCTCGAATACGGGCATGCATTGCGCTTTCCTCCAGAGCGGTAGCAGCAGTGTCACGCAGTCTGCCGCGTGGATCAAAGGATCTATGGTTTTCCCTCGAGTCTTTCCCACGAGGCTTTCCCACGAGGCTTTCCCACAGGGCTGTCCCACGTGCACACGTGGTGGGAGTCGATCCTCGGCTTGAACGTCAAGGCAGTGCAGGGAAAACAGGTTCCTCTGGAATGGACTGACACATCTGGGGGACTCTTGGAATGGTGGCACGACCCTGGAGTTCCTCTCGCCTTTCCTGTGGAGAGCGCCTCCTCTTGAGATGCGACGGGAACGCCGGGAATTCTTTCCCTACGAAACAGGGAAAGGATCCCTCATCTCGAGCTAGGAGGCGGAAACGGGGCTCCCCTGGATGTGTGCGGGACACCACGTGTTTCCTCTCGAGTGGAGACGGGTATGTCGGGGAACTTCTTGAGTTGCAGCAAGGGTGTGAAGGACCCTTTGGAAGTTCCAGTGGTTAGATGTGATTGGCCTCGAGAAGCCTCAGCGGAAATGGACCTCATCTCGCCTGGAGGGCAAAACCTCCTGGATTTTCTCGAGTTGCGGCAGGTGCTCTCGACTTACGACGGGGACCTCAGGGACCCGCTCTGGTGGCCTCAGGAAAGGCCAGTCCCCATGCGAGTTCCTCGGGGCCTCTCGGGATTCCTCTCCCATCGATGCCGGGGCCTAAGACCTTGTGTGGAGTCGTGGCCGGAACCTGAGGATTCCTCTCCAGTGCTGACATGGATCTTGGGGTACTTCTGGAGTCTCCCCAGGGGAGTCAGTCCTCGTCTCGAATGCGGGCATGCACTTGCGCTTTCCTCCAGAGCGGTAGCAGCAGTGTCACGCAGTCCGCCGCGTGGATCAAAGGATCTATGGTTTTCCCTCGAGTCTTTCCCACGAGGCTTTCCCACGAGGCTTTCCCACAGGGCTGTCCCACGTGCACACGTGGTGGGAGTCGATCCTCGGCATGAACGTCAAGGCAGTGCAGGGAAAACAGGTTCCTCTGGAATGGACTGACACATCTGGAAGACTCTTGGAATGGTGGCATGACCCTGGAGTTCCTCTCGCCTTTCCTGTGGAGAGCGCCTCCTCTTGAGATGCGACGCGAACGCCGGGAATTCTTTCCCTACGAAACAGGGAAAGGATCCCTCATCTCGAGCTAGGAGGCGGAAACGGGGCTCCCCTGGATGTTTGCGGGACACCACGTGCTTCCTCTCGAGTGCAGACGGGTATGTCGGGGAACTTCTTTAGTTGCAGCAAGGGTGTGAGGACCCTTTGGAAGTTCCAGTGGTTAGATGTGATTGGCCTCGAGAAGCCTCAGCGGAAATGGGCCTCATCTCGCCTGGAGGGCAAAACCTCCTGGATTTTCTCGAGTTGCGGCAGGTGCTCTCGACTTACGACGGGGACCTCAGGGACCCGCTCTGGTGGCCTCAGGAAAGGCCAGTCCCCATGCGAGTTCCTCGGGGGCCTCTCGGGATTCCTCTCCCGACGATGCCGGGGCCTAAGACCTTGTGTGGAGTCGGGGCCGGAACCTGAGGATTCCTCTCCAGTGCTGACATGGATCTTGGGGTACTTCTGGAGTCTCCCCAGGGGAGTCAGTCCTCGTCTCGAATGCGGGCATGCACTTGCGCTTTCCTCCAGAGCGGTAGCAGCAGTGTCACGCAGTCTGCCGCGTGGATCAAAGGATCTATGGTTTTCCTTCGAGTCTTTCCCACGAGGCTTTCCCACAGGGCTGTCCCACGTGCACACGTGGTGGGAGTCGATCCTCGGCTTGAACGTCAAGGCAGTGCAGGGAAAACAGTTTCCTCTGGAATGGACTGACACATCTGGGTGACTCTTGGAATGGTGGCACGACCCTGGAGTTCCTCTCGCCTTTCCTGTTGAGAGCGCCTCCTCTTGAGATGCGACGGGAACGCCGGGAATTCTTTCCCTACGAAACAGGGAAAGGATCCCTCATCTCGAGCTAGGAGGCGGAAACGGGGCTCCCCTGGATGTGTGCGGGACCCACGTACTTCCTCTCGAGTGCAGACGGGTATGTCGGGGAACTTCTTGAGTTGCAGCAAGGGTGTGAAGGACCCTTTGGAAGTTCCAGTGGTTAGACGTGATTAGCCTCGAGAAGCCTCAGCGGAAATGGGCCTCATCTCGCCTGGAGGGCAAAACCTCCTGGATTTTCTCGAGTTGCGGCAGGTGCTCTCGACTTACGACGGGGACCTCAGGGACCCGCTCTGGTGGCCTCAGGAAAGCCCAGTCCCCATGCGAGTTCCTCGGGGGCCTCTCGGGATTCCTCTCCCGTCGATGCCGGGGCCTAAGACCTTGTGTGGAGTCGGGGCCGGAACCTGAGGATTCCTCTCCAGTGCTGACATGGATCTTGGGGTACTTCTGGAGTCTCCCCAGGGGAGTCAGTCCTCGTCTCGAATGCGGGCATGCACTTGCGCAATCCTCCAGAGCGGTAGCAGCAGTGTCACAAAGTCCGCCGCGTGGATCAAACGATCTATGGTTTTCCCTCGAGTCTTTCCCACGAGGCTTTCCCACGAGGCTTTCCCACAGGGCTGTCCCACGTGCACAAGTGGTGGGAGTCGATCCTCGGCTTGAACGTCAAGGCAGTGCAGGGATAACAGTTTCCTCTGGAATGGACTGACACATCTGGGTGACTCTTGGAATGGTGGCACGACCCTGGAGTTCCTCTCGCCTTTCCTGTTGAGAGCGCCTCCTCTTGAGATGCGACGGGAACGCCGGGAATTCTTTCCCTACGAAACAGGGAAAGGATCCCTCATCTCGAGCTACGAGGCGGAAAGGGGGCTCCCCTGGATATTTGCGGGACACCACGTGCTTCCTCTGGAGTGCAGACGGGTATGTCGGGGAACTTCTTGAGTTACAGCAAGGGTGTGAAGGACCCTTTGGAAGTTCCAGTGGTTAGATGTGATTGGCCTCGAGAAGCCTCAGCGGAAATGTGCCTCATCTCGCCTGGAGGGCAAACCTCCTGGATTTTCTCGAGTTGCGGCAGGTGCTCTCGACTTACGACGGGGACCTCAGGGACCCGCTCTGGTGGCCTGAGGAAAGGCCAGTCCCCATGCGAGTTACTCGGGGGCCTCTCGGGATTACTCTCCCGTCGATGCCGGGGCCTAAGACCTTGTGTGGAGTCGGGGCCGGACATGAGGATTCCTCTCCAGTGCTGACATGGATCTTGGGGTACTTCTGGAGTCTCCCCAGTGGAGTCAGTCCTCGTCTTGAATGCGAGCATGCACTTGCACTTTCCTCCAGAGCGGTAGCAGCAGTGTCACGCAGTCCGCCGCGTGGATCAAAGGATCTATGGTTTTCCCTCGAGTCTTTCCCACGAGGCTTTCCCACGAGGCTTTCCCACAGGGCTGTCCCACGTGCACACGTGGTGGGAGTCGATCCTCGGCTTGAACGTCAAGGCACTGCAGGGAAAACAGGTTCCTCTGGAATGGACTGACACATCTGGGGGACTCTTGGAATGTGGCACGACCCAGGAGGTCCTCTCGCCTTTCCTGTGGAGAGCGCCTCCTCTTGAGATGCGACGGGAACGCCGGGAATTCTTTCCCTACGAAACAGGGAAAGGATCCCTCATCTCGAGCTAGGAGGCGGAAACGGGGCTCCCCTGGATGTGTGCGGGACCCCACGTGCTTCCTCTCTAGTGGAGACGGGTATGTCGGGGAACTTCTTGAGTTGCAGCGAGGGTGTGAAGGACCCTTTGGAAGTTCCAGTGGTTAGACGTGATTAGCCTCGAGAAGACTCAGCGGAAAGGGGCCTCATCTCGCCTGGAGGGCAAAACCTCCTGTATTTTCTCAAGTTGCGGCAGGTGCTCTCGACTTACGACGGGGACCTCAGGGACCCGCTCTGGTGGCCTCAGGAAAGGCCAGTCTCCATGCGAGTTCCTCGGGGGCCTCTCGGGATTCCTCTCCCGTCGATGCCGGGGCCTAAGACCTTGTGTGGAGTCGGGACCGGAACCTGAGGATTCCTCTCCAGTGCTGACATGGATTTTGGGGTACTTCTGGAGTCTCCCCAGGGGAGTCAGTCCTCGTCTCGAATGCGGGCATGCACTTGCGCTTTCCTCCAGAGCGGTAGCAGCAGTGTCACGCAGTCCGCCGCGTGGATCAAAGGATCTATGGTTTTCCCTCGAGTCTTTCCCACGAGGCTTTCCCACGAGGCTTTCCCACAGGGCTGTCCCACGTGCACACGTGGTGGGAGTCGATCCTCGGCTTGAACGTCAAGGCAGTGCAGGGAAAACAGGTTCCTCCGGAATGGACTGACACATCTGGGGGACTCTTGGAATGGTGGCATGACCCTGGAGTTCCTCTCGCCTTTCCTGTGGAGAGCGCCTCCTCTTGAAATGCGACGGGAACGCCGGGAATTCTTTCCCTACGAAACAGGGAAAGGATCCCTCATCTCGAGCTAGGAGGCGGAAACGGGGCTCCCCTGGATGTTTGCGGGACACCACGTGCTTCCTCTCGAGTGCAGACGGGTATGTCGGGGAACTTCTTTAGTTGCAGCAAGGGTGTGTGGAACCTTTGGAAGTTCCAGTGGTTAGATGTGATTGGCCTCGAGAAGCCTCAGCGGAAATGGGCCTCATCTCGCCTGGAGGGCAAAACCTCCTGGATTTTCTCGAGTTGCGGCAGGTGCTCTCGACTTACGACGGGGACCTCAGGGAACCGCTCTGGTGGCCTCCGGAAAGGCCAGTCCCCATGCGAGTTCCTCGGGGGCCTCTCGGGATTCCTCTCCCGGCGATGCCGGGGCCTAAGACCTTGTGTGGAGTCGGGGCCGGAACCTGAGGATTCCTCTCCAGTGCTGACATGGATCTTGGGGTACTTCTGGAGTCTCCCCAGGGGAGTCAGTCCTCGTCTCGAATGCGGGCATGCACTTGCGCTTTCCTCCAGAGCGGTAGCAGCAGTGTCACGCAGTCTGCCGCGTGGATCAAAGGATCTATGGTTTTCCTTCGAGTCTTTCCCACGAGGCTTTCCCACAGGGCTGTCCCACGTGCACACGTGGTGGGAGTCGATCCTCGGCTTGAACGTCAAGGCAGTGCAGGGAAAACAGGTTCCTCTGGAATGGACTGACACATCTGGGTGACTCTTGGAATGGTGGCATGACCCTGGAGTTCCTCTCGCCTTTCCTGTGGAGAGCGCCTCCTCTTGAGATGCGGCGGGAACGCCGGGAATTCTTTCCCTACGAAACAGGGAAAGGATCCCTCATCTCGAGCTAGGAGGCGGAAAGGGGGCTCCCCTGGATATTTGCGGGACACCACGTGCTTCCTCTGGAGTGCAGACGGGTATGTCGGGGAACTTCTTGAGTTACAGCAAGGGTGTGAAGGACCCTTTGGAAGTTCCAGTGGTTAGATGTGATTGGCCTCGAGAAGCCTCAGCGGAAATGTGCCTCATCTCGCCTGGAGGGCAAACCTCCTGGATTTTCTCGAGTTGTGGCAGGTGCTCTCGACTTACGACGGGGACCTCAGGGACCCGCTCTGGTGGCCTGAGGAAAGGCCAGTCCCCATGCGAGTTACTCGGGGGCCTCTCGGGATTACTCTCCCGTCGATGCCGGGGCCTAAGACCTTGTGTGGAGTCGGGGCCGGACATGAGGATTCCTCTCCAGTGCTGACATGGATCTTGGGGTACTTCTGGAGTCTCCCCAGTGGAGTCAGTCCTCGTCTTGAATGCGAGCATGCACTTGCACTTTCCTCCAGAGCGGTAGCAGCAGTGTCACGCAGTCCGCCGCGTGGATCAAAGGATCTATGGTTTTCCCTCGAGTCTTTCCCACGAGGCTTTCCCACGAGGCTTTCCCACAGGGCTGTCCCACGTGCACACGTGGTGGGATTCGATCCTCGGCTTGAACGTCAAGGCAGTGCAGGGAAAACAGGTTCCTCTGGAATGGACTGACACATCTGGGGGACTCTTGGAATGTGGCACGACCCAGGAGGTCCTCTCGCCTTTCCTGTGGAGAGCGCCTCCTCTTGAGATGCGACGGGAACGCCGGGAATTCTTTCCCTACGAAACAGGGAAAGGATCCCTCATCTCGAGCTAGGAGGCGGAAACGGGGCTCCCCTGGATGTGTGCGGGACGCCACGTGCTTCCTCTCTAGTGGAGACGGGTATGTCGGGGAACTTCTTGAGTTGCAGCGAGGGTGTGAAGGACCCTTTGGAAGTTCCAGTGGTTAGACGTGATTAGCCTCGAGAAGACTCAGCGGAAAGGGGCCTCATCTCGCCTGGAGGGCAAAACCTCCTGTATTTTCTCAAGTTGCGGCAGGTGCTCTCGACTTATGACGGGGACCTCAGGGACCCGCTCTGGTGGCCTCAGGAAAGGCCAGTCTCCATGCGAGTTCCTCGGGGGCCTCTCGGGATTCCTCTCCCGTCGATGCCGGGGCCTAAGACCTTGTGTGGAGTCGGGGCCGGAACCTGAGGATTCCTCTCCAGTGCTGACATGGATTTTGGGGTACTTCTGGAGTCTCCCCAGGGGAGTCAGTCCTCGTCTCGAATGCGGGCATGCACTTGCGCTTTCCTCCAGAGCGGTAGCAGCAGTGTCACCCAGTCCGCCGCGTGGATCAAAGGATCTATGGTTTTCCCTCGAGTCTTTCCCACGAGGCTTTCCCACGAGGCTTTCCCACAGGGCTGTCCCACGTGCACACGTGGTGGGAGTCGATCCTCGGCTTGAACGTCAAGGCAGTGCAGGGAAAACAGGTTCCTCTGGAATGGACTGACACATCTGGGGGACTCTTGGAATGGTGGCACGACCCTGGAGTTCCTCTCGCCTTTCCTGTGGAGAGCGCCTCCTCTTGAGATGCGACGGGAACGCCGGGAATTCTTTCCCTACGAAACAGGGAAAGGATCCCTCATCTCGAGCTAGGAGGCGGAAACGGGGCTCCCCTGGATGTGTGCGGGACACCACGTGTTTCCTCTCGAGTGGAGACGGGTATGTCGGGGAACTTCTTGAGTTGCAGCAAGGGTGTGAAGGACCCTTTGGAAGTTCCAGTGGTTAGATGTGATTGGCCTCGAGAAGCCTCAGCGGAAATGTGCCTCATCTCGCCTGGAGGGCAAACCTCCTGGATTTTCTCGAGTTGTGGCAGGTGCTCTCGACTTACGACGGGGACCTCAGGGACCCGCTCTGGTGGCCTGAGGAAAGGCCAGTCCCCATGCGAGTTACTCGGGGGCCTCTCGGGATTACTCTCCCGTCGATGCCGGGGCCTAAGACCTTGTGTGGAGTCGGGGCCGGACATGAGGATTCCTCTCCAGTGCTGACATGGATCTTGGGGTACTTCTGGAGTCTCCCCAGTGGAGTCAGTCCTCGTCTTGAATGCAAGCATGCACTTGCACTTTCCTCCAGAGCGGTAGCAGCAGTGTCACGCAGTCCGCCGCGTGGATCAAAGGATCTATGGTTTTCCCTCGAGTCTTTCCCACGAGGCTTTCCCACGAGGCTTTCCCACAGGGCTGTCCCACGTGCACACGTGGTGGGAGTCGATCCTCGGCTTGAACGTCAAGGCAGTGCAGGGAAAACAGGTTCCTCTGGAATGGACTGACACATCTGGGGGACTCTTGGAATGTGGCACGACCCAGGAGGTCCTCTCGCCTTTCCTGTGGAGAGCGCCTCCTCTTGAGATGCGACGGGAACGCCGGGAATTCTTTCCCTACGAAACAGGGAAAGGATCCCTCATCTCGAGCTAGGAGGCGGAAACGGGGCTCCCCTGGATGTGTGCGGGACCCCACGTGCTTCCTCTCTAGTGGAGACGGGTATGTCGGGGAACTTCTTGAGTTGCAGCGAGGGTGTGAAGGACCCTTTGGAAGTTCCAGTGGTTAGACGTGATTAGCCTCGAGAAGACTCAGCGGAAAGGGGCCTCATCTCGCCTGGAGGGCAAAACCTCCTGTATTTTCTCAAGTTGCGGCAGGTGCTCTCGACTTACGACGGGGACCTCAGGGACCCGCTCTGGTGGCCTCAGGAAAGGCCAGTCTCCATGCGAGTTCCTCGGGGGCCTCTCGGGATTCCTCTCCCGTCGATGCCGGGGCCTAAGACCTTGTGTGGAGTCGGGGCCGGAACCTGAGGATTCCTCTCCAGTGCTGACATGGATCTTGGGGTACTTCTGGAGTCTCCCCAGGGGAGTCAGTCCTCGTCTCGAATGCGGGCATGCACTTGCGCTTTCCTCCAGAGCGGTAGCAGCAGTGTCACGCAGTCCGCCGCGTGGATCAAAGGATCTATGGTTTTCCCTCGAGTCTTTCCCACGAGGCTTTCCCACGAGGCTTTCCCACAGGGCTGTCCCACGTGCACACGTGGTGGGAGTCGATCCTCGGCTTGAACGTCAAGGCAGTGCAGGGAAAACAGGTTCCTCCGGAATGGACTGACACATCTGGGGGACTCTTGGAATGGTGGCATGACCCTGGAGTTCCTCTCGCCTTTCCTGTGGAGAGCGCCTCCTCTTGAAATGCGACGGGAACGCCGGGAATTCTTTCCCTACGAAACAGGGAAAGGATCCCTCATCTCGAGCTAGGAGGCGGAAACGGGGCTCCCCTGGATGTTTGCGGGACCCCACGTGCTTCCTCTCGAGTGGAGACGGGTATGTCGGGGAACTTCTTGAGTTGCAGCAAGGGTGTGAGGACCCTTTGGAAGTTCCAGTGGTTAGATGTGATTGGCCTCGAGAAGCCTCAGCGGAAATGGGCCTCATCTCGCCTGGAGGGCAAAACCTCCTGGATTTTCTCGAGTTGCGGCAGGTGCTCTCGACTTACGACGGGGACCTCAGGGAACCGCTCTGGTGGCCTCAGGAAAGGCCAGTCCCCATGCGAGTTCCTCGGGGGCCTCTCGGGATTCCTCTCCCGTCGATGCCGGGGCCGAAGACCTTGTGTGGAGTCGGGGCCGGAACCTGAGGATTCCTCTCCAGTGCTGACATGGATCTTGGGGTACTTCTGGAGTCTCCCCAGGGGAATCAGTCCTCGTCTCGAATGCGGGCATGCATTGCGCTTTCCTCCAGAGCGGTAGCAGCAGTGTCACGCAGTCTGCCGCGTGGATCAAAGGATCTATGGTTTTCCCTCGAGTCTTTCCCACGAGGCTTTCCCACGAGGCTTTCCCACAGGGCTGTCCCACGTGCACACGTGGTGGGAGTCGATCCTCGGCTTGAACGTCAAGGCAGTGCAGGGAAAACAGGTTCCTCTGGAATGGACTGACACATCTGGGGGACTCTTGGAATGGTGGCACGACCCTGGAGTTCCTCTCGACTTTCCTGTGGAGAGCGCCTCCTCTTGAGATGCGACGGGAACCCCGGGAATTCTTTCCCTACGAAACAGGGAAAGGATCCCTCATCTCGAGCTAGGAGGCGGAAACAGGGCTCCCCTGGATGTTTGCGGGACACCACGTGCTTCCTCTCGAGTGGAGACGGGTATGTCTGGCAACTTCTTGAGTTGCAGCAAGGGTGTGAAGGACCCTTTGGAAGTTCCAGTGGTTAGATGTGATTGGCCTCGAGAAGCCTCAGCGGAAATGGACCTCATCTCGCCTGGAGGGCAAAACCTCCTGGATTTTCTCGAGTTGCGGCAGGTGCTCTCGAATTACGACGGGGACCTCAGGGACCCGCTCTGGTGGCCTCCGGAAAGGCCAGTCCCCATGCGAGTTCCTCGGGGGCCTCTCGGGATTCCTCTCCCGACGATGCCGGGGCCTAAGACCTTGTGTGGAGTCGGGGCCGGAACCTGAGGATTCCTCTCCAGTGCTGACATGGATCTTGGGGTACTTCTGGAGTCTCCCCAGGGGAGTCAGTCCTCGTCTCGAATGCGGGCATGCTCTTGCGCTTTCCTCCAGAGCGGTAGCAGCAGTGTCACGCAGTCTGCCGCGTGGATCAAAGGATCTATGGTTTTCCTTCGAGTCTTTCCCACGAGGCTTTCCCACAGGGCTGTCCCACGTGCACACGTGGTGGGAGTCGATCCTCGGCTTGAACATCAAGGCAGTGCACGGAAAACAGTTTCCTCTGGAATGGACTGACACATCTGGGTGACTCTTGGAATGGTGGCACGACCCTGGAGTTCCTCTCGCCTTTCCTGTTGAGAGCGCCTCCTCTTGAGATGCGACGGGAACGCCGGGAATTCTTTCCCTACGAAACAGGGAAAGGATCCCTCATCTCGAGCTAGGAGGCGGAAACGGGGCTCCCCTGGATGTGTGAGGGACCCACGTACTTCCTCTCGAGTGCAGACGGGTATGTCGGGGAACTTCTTGAGTTGCAGCAAGGGTGTGAAGGACCCTTTGGAAGTTCCAGTGGTTAGACGTGATTAGCCTCGAGAAGCCTCAGCGGAAATGGGCCTCATCTCGCCTGGAGGGCAAAACCTCCTGGATTTTCTCGAGTTGCGGCAGGTGCTCTCGACTTACGACGGGGACCTCAGGGACCCGCTCTGGTGGCCTCAGGAAAGCCCAGTCCCCATGCGAGTTCCTCGGGGGCCTCTCGGGATTCCTCTCCCGTCGATGCCGGGGCCTAAGACCTTGTGTGGAGTCGGGACCGGAACCTGAGGATTCCTCTCCAGTGCTGACATGGATCTTGGGGTACTTCTGGAGTCTCCCCAGGGGAGTCAGTCCTCGTCTCGAATGCGGGCATGCACTTGCGCAATCCTCCAGAGCGGTAGCAGCAGTGTCACAAAGTCCGCCGCGTGGATCAAACGATCTATGGTTTTCCCTCGAGTCTTTCCCACGAGGCTTTCCCACGAGGCTTTCCCACAGGGCTGTCCCACGTGCACAAGTGGTGGGAGTCGATCCTCGGCTTGAACGTCAAGGCAGTGCAGGGAAAACAGGTTCCTCTGGAATGGACTGACACATCTGGGTGACTCTTGGAATGGTGGCATGACCCTGGAGTTCCTCTCGCCTTTCCTGTGGAGAGCGCCTCCTCTTGAGATGCGGCGGGAACGCCGGGAATTCTTTCCCTACGAAACAGGGAAAGGATCCCTCATCTCGAGCTAGGAGGCGGAAAGGGGGCTCCCCTGGATATTTGCGGGACACCACGTGCTTCCTCTGGAGTGCAGACGGGTATGTCGGGGAACTTCTTGAGTTACAGCAAGGGTGTGAAGGACCCTTTGGAAGTTCCAGTGGTTAGATGTGATTGGCCTCGAGAAGCCTCAGCGGAAATGTGCCTCATCTCGCCTGGAGGGCAAACCTCCTGGATTTTCTCGAGTTGTGGCAGGTGCTCTCGACTTACGACGGGGACCTCAGGGACCCGCTCTGGTGGCCTGAGGAAAGGCCAGTCCCCATGCGAGTTCCTCGGGGGCCTCTCGGGATTACTCTCCCGTCGATGCCGGGGCCTAAGACCTTGTGTGGAGTCGGGGCCGGACATGAGGATTCCTCTCCAGTGCTGACATGGATCTTGGGGTACTTCTGGAGTCTCCCCAGTGGAGTCAGTCCTCGTCTTGAATGCGAGCATGCACTTGCACTTTCCTCCAGAGCGGTAGCAGCAGTGTCACGCAGTCCGCCGCGTGGATCAAAGGATCTATGGTTTTCCCTCGAGTCTTTCCCACGAGGCTTTCCCACGAGGCTTTCCCACAGGGCTGTCCCACGTGCACACGTGGTGGGAGTCGATCCTCGGCTTGAACGTCAAGGCAGTGCAGGGAAAACAGGTTCCTCTGGAATGGACTGACACATCTGGGGGACTCTTGGAATGTGGCACGACCCAGGAGGTCCTCTCGCCTTTCCTGTGGAGAGCGCCTCCTCTTGAGATGCGACGGGAACGCCGGGAATTCTTTCCCTACGAAACAGGGAAAGGATCCCTCATCTCGAGCTAGGAGGCGGAAACGGGGCTCCCCTGGATGTGTGCGGGACCCCACGTGCTTCCTCTCTAGTGGAGACGGGTATGTCGGGGAACTTCTTGAGTTGCAGCGAGGGTGTGAAGGACCCTTTGGAAGTTCCAGTGGTTAGACGTGATTAGCCTCGAGAAGACTCAGCGGAAAGGGGCCTCATCTCGCCTGGAGGGCAAAACCTCCTGTATTTTCTCAAGTTGCGGCAGGTGCTCTCGACTTACGACGGGGACCTCAGGGACCCGCTCTGGTGGCCTCAGGAAAGGCCAGTCTCCATGCGAGTTCCTCGGGGGCCTCTCGGGATTCCTCTCCCGTCGATGCCGGGGCCTAAGACCTTGTGTGGAGTCGGGGCCGGAACCTGAGGATTCCTCTCCAGTGCTGACATGGATTTTGGGGTACTTCTGGAGTCTCCCCAGGGGAGTCAGTCCTCGTCTCGAATGCGGGCATGCACTTGCGCTTTCCTCCAGAGCGGTAGCAGCAGTGTCACGCAGTCCGCCGCGTGGATCAAAGGATCTATGGTTTTCCCTCGAGTCTTTCCCACGAGGCTTTCCCACGAGGCTTTCCCACAGGGCTGTCCCACGTGCACACGTGGTGGGAGTCGATCCTCGGCTTGAACGTCAAGGCAGTGCAGGGAAAACAGGTTCCTCCGGAATGGACTGACACATCTGGGGGACTCTTGGAATGGTGGCATGACCCTGGAGTTCCTCTCGCCTTTCCTGTGGAGAGCGCCTCCTCTTGAAATGCGACGGGAACGCCGGGAATTCTTTCCCTACGAAACAGGGAAAGGATCCCTCATCTCGAGCTAGGAGGCGGAAACGGGGCTCCCCTGGATGTTTGCGGGACACCACGTGCTTCCTCTCGAGTGCAGACGGGTATGTCGGGGAACTTCTTTAGTTGCAGCAAGGGTGTGAGGAACCTTTGGAAGTTCCAGTGGTTAGATGTGATTGGCCTCGAGAAGCCTCAGCGGAAATGGGCCTCATCTCGCCTGGAGGGCAAAACCTCCTGGATTTTCTCGAGTTGCGGCAGGTGCTCTCGACTTACGACGGGGACCTCAGGGAACCGCTCTGGTGGCCTCCGGAAAGGCCAGTCCCCATGCGAGTTCCTCGGGGGCCTCTCGGGATTCCTCTGCCGGCGATGCCCGGGCCTAAGTCCTTGTGTGGAGTCGGGGCCGGAACCTGAGGATTCCTCTCCAGTGCTGACATGGATCTTGGGGTACTTCTGGAGTCTCACCAGGGGAATCAGTCCTCGTCTCGAATACGGGCATGCATTGCGCTTTCCTCCAGAGCGGTAGCAGCAGTGTCACGCAGTCTGCCGCGTGGATCAAAGGATCTATGGTTTTCCCTCGAGTCTTTCCCACGAGGCTTTCCCACGAGGCTTTCCCACAGGGCTGTCCCACGTGCACACGTGGTGGGAGTCGATCCTCGGCTTGAACGTCAAGGCAGTGCAGGGAAAACAGGTTCCTCTGGAATGGACTGACACATCTGGGGGACTCTTGGAATGGTGGCACGACCCTGGAGTTCCTCTCGCCTTTCCTGTGGAGAGCGCCTCCTCTTGAGATGCGACGGGAACGCCGGGAATTCTTTCCCTACGAAACAGGGAAAGGATCCCTCATCTCGAGCTAGGAGGCGGAAACGGGGCTCCCCTGGATGTGTGCGGGACACCACGTGTTTCCTCTCGAGTGGAGACGGGTATGTCGGGGAACTTCTTGAGTTGCAGCAAGGGTGTGAAGGACCCTTTGGAAGTTCCAGTGGTTAGATGTGATTAGCCTCGAGAAGCCTCAGCGGAAATGGACCTCATCTCGCCTGGAGGGCAAAACCTCCTGGATTTTCTCGAGTTGCGGCAGGTGCTCTCGACTTACGACGGGGACCTCAGGGACCCGCTCTGGTGGCCTCAGGAAAGGCCAGTCCCCATGCGAGTTCCTCGGGGCCTCTCGGGATTCCTCTCCCATCGATGCCGGGGCCTAAGACCTTGTGTGGAGTCGGGGCCGGAACCTGAGGATTCCTCTCCAGTGCTGACATGGATCTTGGGGTACTTCTGGAGTCTCCCCAGGGGAGTCAGTCCTCGTCTCGAATGCGGGCATGCACTTGCGCTTTCCTCCAGAGCGGTAGCAGCAGTGTCACGCAGTCCGCCGCGTGGATCAAAGGATCTATGGTTTTCCCTCGAGTCTTTCCCACGAGGCTTTCCCACGAGGCTTTCCCACAGGGCTGTCCCACGTGCACACGTGGTGGGAGTCGATCCTCGGCATGAACGTCAAGGCAGTGCAGGGAAAACAGGTTCCTCTGGAATGGACTGACACATCTGGGGGACTCTTGGAATGGTGGCACGACCCTGGAGTTCCTCTCGCCTTTCCTGTGGAGAGTGCCTCCTCTTGAGATGCGACGGGAACGCCGGGAATTCTTTCCCTACGAAACAGGGAAAGGATCCCTCATCTCGAGCTAGGAGGCGGAAACGGGGCTCCCCTGGATGTTTGCGGGACCCCACGTGCTTCCTCTCGAGTGGAGACGGGTATGTCGGGGAACTTCTTGAGTTGCAGCAAGGGTGTGAGGACCCTTTGGAAGTTCCAGTGGTTAGATGTGATTGGCCTCGAGAAGCCTCAGCGGAAATGGGCCTCATCTCGCCTGGAGGGCAAAACCTCCTGGATTTTCTCGAGTTGCGGCAGGTGCTCTCGACTTACGACGGGGACCTCAGGGAACCGCTCTGGTGGCCTCAGGAAAGGCCAGTCCCCATGCGAGTTCCTCGGGGGCCTCTCGGGATTCCTCTCCCGTCGATGCCGGGGCCGAAGACCTTGTGTGGAGTCGGGGCCGGAACCTGAGGATTCCTCTCCAGTGCTGACATGGATCTTGGGGTACTTCTGGAGTCTCCCCAGGGGAATCAGTCCTCGTCTCGAATGCGGGCATGCATTGCGCTTTCCTCCAGAGCGGTAGCAGCAGTGTCACGCAGTCTGCCGCGTGGATCAAAGGATCTATGGTTTTCCCTCGAGTCTTTCCCACGAGGCTTTCCCACGAGGCTTTCCCACAGGGCTGTCCCACGTGCACACGTGGTGGGAGTCGATCCTCGGCTTGAACGTCAAGGCAGTGCAGGGAAAACAGGTTCCTCTGGAATGGACTGACACATCTGGGGGACTCTTGGAATGGTGGCACGACCCTGGAGTTCCTCTCGACTTTCCTGTGGAGAGCGCCTCCTCTTGAGATGCGACGGGAACCCCGGGAATTCTTTCCCTACGAAACAGGGAAAGGATCCCTCATCTCGAGCTAGGAGGCGGAAACAGGGCTCCCCTGGATGTTTGCGGGACACCACGTGCTTCCTCTCGAGTGGAGACGGGTATGTCTGGCAACTTCTTGAGTTGCAGCAAGGGTGTGAAGGACCCTTTGGAAGTTCCAGTGGTTAGATGTGATTGGCCTCGAGAAGCCTCAGCGGAAATGGACCTCATCTCGCCTGGAGGGCAAAACCTCCTGGATTTTCTCGAGTTGCGGCAGGTGCTCTCGAATTACGACGGGGACCTCAGGGACCCGCTCTGGTGGCCTCCGGAAAGGCCAGTCCCCATGCGAGTTCCTCGGGGGCCTCTCGGGATTCCTCTCCCGACGATGCCGGGGCCTAAGACCTTGTGTGGAGTCGGGGCCGGAACCTGAGGATTCCTCTCCAGTGCTGACATGGATCTTGGGGTACTTCTGGAGTCTCCCCAGGGGAGTCAGTCCTCGTCTCGAATGCGGGCATGCTCTTGCGCTTTCCTCCAGAGCGGTAGCAGCAGTGTCACGCAGTCTGCCGCGTGGATCAAAGGATCTATGGTTTTCCTTCGAGTCTTTCCCACGAGGCTTTCCCACAGGGCTGTCCCACGTGCACACGTGGTGGGAGTCGATCCTCGGCTTGAACGTCAAGGCAGTGCAGGGAAAACAGTTTCCTCTGGAATGGACTGACACATCTGGGTGACTCTTGGAATGGTGGCACGACCCTGGAGTTCCTCTCGCCTTTCCTGTTGAGAGCGCCTCCTCTTGAGATGCGACGGGAACGCCGGGAATTCTTTCCCTACGAAACAGGGAAAGGATCCCTCATCTCGAGCTAGGAGGCGGAAAGGGGGCTCCCCTGGATATTTGCGGGACACCACGTGCTTCCTCTGGAGTGCAGACGGGTATGTCGGGGAACTTCTTGAGTTACAGCAAGGGTGTGAAGGACCCTTTGGAAGTTCCAGTGGTTAGATGTGATTGGCCTCGAGAAGCCTCAGCGGAAATGTGCCTCATCTCGCCTGGAGGGCAAACCTCCTGGATTTTCTCGAGTTGTGGCAGGTGCTCTCGACTTACGACGGGGACCTCAGGGACCCGCTCTGGTGGCCTGAGGAAAGGCCAGTCCCCATGCGAGTTACTCGGGGGCCTCTCGGGATTACTCTCCCGTCGATGCCGGGGCCTAAGACCTTGTGTGGAGTCGGGGCCGGACATGAGGATTCCTCTCCAGTGCTGACATGGATCTTGGGGTACTTCTGGAGTCTCCCCAGTGGAGTCAGTCCTCGTCTTGAATGCGAGCATGCACTTGCACTTTCCTCCAGAGCGGTAGCAGCAGTGTCACGCAGTCCGCCGCGTGGATCAAAGGATCTATGGTTTTCCCTCGAGTCTTTCCCACGAGGCTTTCCCACGAGGCTTTCCCACAGGGCTGTCCCACGTGCACACGTGGTGGGAGTCGATCCTCGGCTTGAACGTCAAGGCAGTGCAGGGAAAACAGGTTCCTCTGGAATGGACTGACACATCTGGGGGACTCTTGGAATGTGGCACGACCCAGGAGGTCCTCTCGCCTTTCCTGTGGAGAGCGCCTCCTCTTGAGATGCGACGGGAACGCCGGGAATTCTTTCCCTACGAAACAGGGAAAGGATCCCTCATCTCGAGCTAGGAGGCGGAAACGGGGCTCCCCTGGATGTGTGCGGGACCCCACGTGCTTCCTCTCTAGTGGAGACGGGTATGTCGGGGAACTTCTTGAGTTGCAGCGAGGGTGTGAAGGACCCTTTGGAAGTTCCAGTGGTTAGACGTGATTAGCCTCGAGAAGACTCAGCGGAAAGGGGCCTCATCTCGCCTGGAGGGCAAAACCTCCTGTATTTTCTCAAGTTGCGGCAGGTGCTCTCGACTTACGACGGGGACCTCAGGGACCCGCTCTGGTGGCCTCAGGAAAGGCCAGTCTCCATGCGAGTTCCTCGGGGGCCTCTCGGGATTCCTCTCCCGTCGATGCCGGGGCCTAAGACCTTGTGTGGAGTCGGGGCCGGAACCTGAGGATTCCTCTCCAGTGCTGACATGGATTTTGGGGTACTTCTGGAGTCTCCCCAGGGGAGTCAGTCCTCGTCTCGAATGCGGGCATGCACTTGCGCTTTCCTCCAGAGCGGTAGCAGCAGTGTCACGCAGTCCGCCGCGTGGATCAAAGGATCTATGGTTTTCCCTCGAGTCTTTCCCACGAGGCTTTCCCACGAGGCTTTCCCACAGGGCTGTCCCACGTGCACACGTGGTGGGAGTCGATCCTCGGCTTGAACGTCAAGGCAGTGCAGGGAAAACAGGTTCCTCCGGAATGGACTGACATATCTGGGGGACTCTTGGAATGGTGGCATGACCCTGGAGTTCCTCTCGCCTTTCCTGTGGAGAGCGCCTCCTCTTGAAATGCGACGGGAACGCCGGGAATTCTTTCCCTACGAAACAGGGAAAGGATCCCTCATCTCGAGCTAGGAGGCGGAAACGGGGCTCCCCTGGATGTTTGCGGGACCCCACGTGCTTCCTCTCGAGTGGAGACGGGTATGTCGGGGAACTTCTTGAGTTGCAGCAAGGGTGTGAGGACCCATTGGAAGTTCCAGTGGTTAGATGTGATTGGCCTCGAGAAGCCTCAGCGGAAATGGGCCTCATCTCGCCTGGAGGGCAAAACCTCCTGGATTTTCTCGAGTTGCGGCAGGTGCTCTCGACTTACGACGGGGACCTCAGGGAACCGCTCTGGTGGCCTCAGGAAAGGCCAGTCCCCATGCGAGTTCCTCGGGGGCCTCTCGGGATTCCTCTCCCGTCGATGCCGGGGCCTAAGACCTTGTGTGGAGTCGGGGCCGGAACCTGAGGATTCCTCTCCAGTGCTGACATGGATCTTGGGGTACTTCTGGAGTCTCCCCAGGGGAATCAGTCCTCGTCTCGAATGCGGGCATGCATTGCGCTTTCCTCCAGAGCGGTAGCAGCAGTGTCACGCAGTCTGCCGCGTGGATCAAAGGATCTATGGTTTTCCCTCGAGTCTTTCCCACGAGGCTTTCCCACGAGGCTTTCCCACAGGGCTGTCCCACGTGCACACGTGGTGGGAGTCGATCCTCGGCTTGAACGTCAAGGCAGTGCAGGGAAAACAGGTTCCTCTGGAATGGACTGACACATCTGGGGGACTCTTGGAATGGTGGCACGACCCTGGAGTTCCTCTCGACTTTCCTGTGGAGAGCGCCTCCTCTTGAGATGCGACGGGAACCCCGGGAATTCTTTCCCTACGAAACAGGGAAAGGATCCCTCATCTCGAGCTAGGAGGCGGAAACAGGGCTCCCCTGGATGTTTGCGGGACACCACGTGCTTCCTCTCGAGTGGAGACGGGTATGTCTGGCAACTTCTTGAGTTGCAGCAAGGGTGTGAAGGACCCTTTGGAAGTTCCAGTGGTTAGATGTGATTGGCCTCGAGAAGCCTCAGCGGAAATGGACCTCATCTCGCCTGGAGGGCAAAACCTCCTGGATTTTCTCGAGTTGCGGCAGGTGCTCTCGAATTACGACGGGGACCTCAGGGACCCGCTCTGGTGGCCTCAGGAAAGGCCAGTCCCCATGCGAGTTCCTCGGGGGCCTCTCGGGATTCCTCTCCCTTCGATGCCGGGGCCTAAGACCTTGTCTGGAGTCGGGGCCGGAACCTGAGGATTCCTCTCCAGTGCTGACATGGATCTTGGGGTACTTCTGGAGTCTCCCCAGGGGAGTCAGTCCTCGTCTCGAATGCGGGCATGCACTTGCGCTTTCCTCCAGAGCGGTAGCAGCAGTGTCACGCAGTCCGCCGCGTGGATCAAAGGATCTATGGTTTTCCCTCGAGTCTTTCCCACGAGGCTTTCCCACGAGGCTTTCCCACAGGGCTGTCCCACGTGCACACGTGGTGGGAGTCGATCCTCGGCTTCAACGTCAAGGCAGTGCAGGGAAAACAGGTTCCTCTGGAATGGACTGACACATCTGGGGGACTCTTGGAATGGTGTCACGACCCTGGAGTTCCTCTCGCCTTTCCTGTGGAGAGCGCCTCCTCTTGAGATGCGACGGGAACGCCGGGAATTCTTTCCCTACGAAACAGGGAAAGGATCCCTCATCTCTAGCTAGGAGGCGGAAACGGGGCTCCCCTGGATGTGTGCGGGACCCACGTGCTTCCTCTCGAGTGGAGACGGGTATGTCGGGGAACTTCTTGAGTTGCAGCAAGGGTGTGAAGGACCCTTTGGAATTTCCAGTGGTTAGACGTGATTAGTCTCGAGAAGCCTCAGCGGAAATGGGCCTCATCTCGCTTGGAGGGTTAAACATCCTGGATTTTCTCGAGTTGCGGCAGGTGCTCTCGACTTACGACGGGGACCTCAGGGACCCGCTCTGGTGGCCTCAGGAAAGGCCAGTCCCCATGCGAGTTCCTCGGGGAACTCTCGGGATTCCTCTCCCGTCGATACCGGGGCCTATGACCTTGTGTGGAGTCGGGGCCGGAACCTGAGGATTCCTCTCCAGTGCTGACATGGATCTTGGGGTACTTCTGGAGTCTCCCCAGGGGAGTCAGTCCTCGTCTCGAATGCGGGCATGCACTTGCGCTTTCCTCCAGAGCGGTAGCCTCAGTGTCACGCAGTCCGCCGCGTGGATCAAAGGATCTATGGTTTTCCCTCGAGTCTTTCCCACGAGGCTTTCCCACGAGGCTTTCCCACAGGGCTGTCCCACGTGCACACGTGGTGGGAGTCGATCCTCGGCTTGAACGTCAAGGCAGTGCAGGGAAAACAGGTTCCTCCGGAATGGACTGACACATCTGGGGGACTCTTGGAATGGTGGCACGACGCTGGAGTCCTCTCGCCTTTCCTGTGGAGAGCGCCTCCTCTTGAGATGCGACGGGAACGCCGGGAATTCTTTCCCTACGAAACAGGGAAAGGATCCCTAATCTCGAGCTAGGAGGCGGAAACGGGGCTCCCCTGGATGGGTGCGGGAACCCACGTGCTTCCTCTCGAGTGGAGACGGGTATGTCGCGGAACTGCTTGAGTTGCAGCAATGGTGTGAAAGACTCTTTGGAAGTTCCAGTGGTTAGACGTGATTAGCCTCGAGAAGCCTCAGCGGAAATGGGCCTCATCTCGCCTGGAGGGCAAAACCTCCTGGATTTTCTCGAGTTGCGGCAGGTGCTCTCGACTTACGACGGGGACCTCAGGGACCCGCTCTGGTGGCCTCAGGAAAGGCCAGTCCCCATGCGAGTTCCTCGGGGGCCTCTCGGCATTCCTCTCCCGTCGATGCCGGGGCCTAAGACCTTGTGTGGAGTCGGGGCTGGAACCTGAGGATTCCTCTCCAGTGCTGACATGGATCTTGGAGTACTTCTGGAGTCTCCCCAGGGGAGTCAGTCCTCGTCTCGAATGCGGGCATGCACTTGCGCTTTCCTCCAGAGCGGTAGCAGCAGTGTCACGCAGTCCGCCGCGTGGATCAAAGGATCTATGGTTTTCCCTCGAGTCTTTCCCACGAGGCTTTCCCACGAGGCTTTCCCACAGGGCTGTCCCACGTGCACACGTGGTGGGAGTCGATCCTCGGCTTGAACGTCAAGGCAGTGCAGGGAAAACAGGTTCCTCTGGAATGGACTGACACATCTGGGGGACTCTTGGAATGGTGGCACGACCCTGGAGTTCCTCTCGCCTTTCCTGTGGAGAGCGCCTCCTCTTGAGATGCGACGGGAACGCCGGGAATTCTTTCCCTACGAAACAGGGAAAGGATCCCTCATCTCGAGCTAGGAGGCGGAAACGGGGCTCCCCTGGATGTGTGCGGGACCCCACGTGCTTCCTCTCGAGTGGAGACGGGTATGTCGCGGAACTGCTTGAGTTGCAGCAAGGGTGTGAAGGACCCTTTGGAAGTTCCAGTGGTTAGATGTGATTAGCCTCGAGAAGCCTCAGCGGAAATGGGCCTCATCTCGCCGGAGGGCAAAACCTCCTGGATTTTCTCGAGTTGCGGCAGGTGCTCTCGACTTACGACGGGGACCTCAGGGACCCGCTCTGGTGGCCTCAGGAAAGGCCAGTCCCCATGCGAGTTCCTCGGGGGCCTCTCGGGTTTCCTCTCCCGTCGATGCCGGGACCTAAGACCTTGTGTGGAGTCGGGGCCGGAAACTGAGGATTCCTCTCCAGTGCTGACATGGATCTTGGGGTACTTCTGGAGTCTCCCCAGGGGAGTCAGTCCTCGTCTCGAATGCGGGCATGCACTTGCGCTTTCCTCCAGAGCGGTAGCAGCAGTGTCACGCAGTCCGCCGCGTGGATCAAAGGATCTATGGTTTTCCCTCGAGTCTTTCCCACGAGGCTTTCCCACGAGGCTTTCCCACAGGGCTGTCCCACGTGCACACGTGGTGGGAGTCGATCCTCGGCTTGAACGTCAAGGCAGTGCAGGGAAAACAGGTTCCTCTGGAATGGACTGACACATCTGGGGGACTCTTGGAATGGTGGCACGACCCTGGAGTTCCTCTCGACTTTCCTGTGGAGAGCGCCTCCTCTTGAGATGCGACGGGAACCCCGGGAATTCTTTCCCTACGAAACAGGGAAAGGATCCCTCATCTCGAGCTAGGAGGCGGAAACAGGGCTCCCCTGGATGTTTGCGGGACACCACGTGCTTCCTCTCGAGTGGAGACGGGTATGTCTGGCAACTTCTTGAGTTGCAGCAAGGGTGTGAAGGACCCTTTGGAAGTTCCAGTGGTTAGATGTGATTGGCCTCGAGAAGCCTCAGCGGAAATGGACCTCATCTCGCCTGGAGGGCAAAACCTCCTGGATTTTCTCGAGTTGCGGCAGGTGCTCTCGAATTACGACGGGGACCTCAGGGACCCGCTCTGGTGGCCTCAGGAAAGGCCAGTCCCCATGCGAGTTCCTCGGGGGCCTCTCGGGATTCCTCTCCCTTCGATGCCGGGGCCTAAGACCTTGTCTGGAGTCGGGGCCGGAACCTGAGGATTCCTCTCCAGTGCTGACATGGATCTTGGGGTACTTCTGGAGTCTCCCCAGGGGAGTCAGTCCTCGTCTCGAATGCGGGCATGCACTTGCGCTTTCCTCCAGAGCGGTAGCAGCAGTGTCACGCAGTCCGCCGCGTGGATCAAAGGATCTATGGTTTTCCCTCGAGTCTTTCCCACGAGGCTTTCCCACGAGGCTTTCCCACAGGGCTGTCCCACGTGCACACGTGGTGGGAGTCGATCCTCGGCTTCAACGTCAAGGCAGTGCAGGGAAAACAGGTTCCTCTGGAATGGACTGACACATCTGGGGGACTCTTGGAATGGTGTCACGACCCTGGAGTTCCTCTCGCCTTTCCTGTGGAGAGCGCCTCCTCTTGAGATGCGACGGGAACGCCGGGAATTCTTTCCCTACGAAACAGGGAAAGGATCCCTCATCTCTAGCTAGGAGGCGGAAACGGGGCTCCCCTGGATGTGTGCGGGACCCACGTGCTTCCTCTCGAGTGGAGACGGGTATGTCGGGGAACTTCTTGAGTTGCAGCAAGGGTGTGAAGGACCCTTTGGAATTTCCAGTGGTTAGACGTGATTAGTCTCGAGAAGCCTCAGCGGAAATGGGCCTCATCTCGCTTGGAGGGTTAAACATCCTGGATTTTCTCGAGTTGCGGCAGGTGCTCTCGACTTACGACGGGGACCTCAGGGACCCGCTCTGGTGGCCTCAGGAAAGGCCAGTCCCCATGCGAGTTCCTCGGGGAACTCTCGGGATTCCTCTCCCGTCGATACCGGGGCCTATGACCTTGTGTGGAGTCGGGGCCGGAACCTGAGGATTCCTCTCCAGTGCTGACATGGATCTTGGGGTACTTCTGGAGTCTCCCCAGGGGAGTCAGTCCTCGTCTCGAATGCGGGCATGCACTTGCGCTTTCCTCCAGAGCGGTAGCCTCAGTGTCACGCAGTCCGCCGCGTGGATCAAAGGATCTATGGTTTTCCCTCGAGTCTTTCCCACGAGGCTTTCCCACGAGGCTTTCCCACAGGGCTGTCCCACGTGCACACGTGGTGGGAGTCGATCCTCGGCTTGAACGTCAAGGCAGTGCAGGGAAAACAGGTTCCTCCGGAATGGACTGACACATCTGGGGGACTCTTGGAATGGTGGCACGACGCTGGAGTCCTCTCGCCTTTCCTGTGGAGAGCGCCTCCTCTTGAGATGCGACGGGAACGCCGGGAATTCTTTCCCTACGAAACAGGGAAAGGATCCCTAATCTCGAGCTAGGAGGCGGAAACGGGGCTCCCCTGGATGGGTGCGGGAACCCACGTGCTTCCTCTCGAGTGGAGACGGGTATGTCGCGGAACTGCTTGAGTTGCAGCAATGGTGTGAAAGACTCTTTGGAAGTTCCAGTGGTTAGACGTGATTAGCCTCGAGAAGCCTCAGCGGAAATGGGCCTCATCTCGCCTGGAGGGCAAAACCTCCTGGATTTTCTCGAGTTGCGGCAGGTGCTCTCGACTTACGACGGGGACCTCAGGGACCCGCTCTGGTGGCCTCAGGAAAGGCCAGTCCCCATGCGAGTTCCTCGGGGGCCTCTCGGCATTCCTCTCCCGTCGATGCCGGGGCCTAAGACCTTGTGTGGAGTCGGGGCTGGAACCTGAGGATTCCTCTCCAGTGCTGACATGGATCTTGGAGTACTTCTGGAGTCTCCCCAGGGGAGTCAGTCCTCGTCTCGAATGCGGGCATGCACTTGCGCTTTCCTCCAGAGCGGTAGCAGCAGTGTCACGCAGTCCGCCGCGTGGATCAAAGGATCTATGGTTTTCCCTCGAGTCTTTCCCACGAGGCTTTCCCACGAGGCTTTCCCACAGGGCTGTCCCACGTGCACACGTGGTGGGAGTCGATCCTCGGCTTGAACGTCAAGGCAGTGCAGGGAAAACAGGTTCCTCTGGAATGGACTGACACATCTGGGGGACTCTTGGAATGGTGGCACGACCCTGGAGTTCCTCTCGCCTTTCCTGTGGAGAGCGCCTCCTCTTGAGATGCGACGGGAACGCCGGGAATTCTTTCCCTACGAAACAGGGAAAGGATCCCTAATCTCGAGCTAGGAGGCGGAAACGGGGCTCCCCTGGATGTGTGCGGGACCCCACGTGCTTCCTCTCGAGTGGAGACGGGTATGTCGCGGAACTGCTTCAGTTGCAGCAAGGGTGTGAAGGACCCTTTGGAAGTTCCAGTGGTTAGACGTGATTAGCCTCGAGAAGCCTCAGCGGAAATGGGCCTCATCTCGCCTGGAGGGCAAAACCTCCTGGATTTTCTCGAGTTGCGGCAGGTGCTCTCGACTTACGACGGGGACCTCAGGGACCCGCTCTGGTGGCCTCAGGAAAGGCCAGTCCCCATGCGAGTTCCTCGGGGGCCTCTCGGGATTCCTCTCCCGTCGATGCCGGGGCCTAAGACCTTGTGTGGAGTCGGGGCCGGAACCTGAGGATTCCTCTCCAGTGCTGACATGGATCTTGGAGTACTTCTGGAGTCTCCCCAGGGGAGTCAGTCCTCGTCTCGAATGCGGGCATGCACTTGCGCTTTCCTCCAGAGCGGTAGCAGCAGTGTCACGCAGTCCGCCGCGTGGATCAAAGGATCAATGGTTTTCCCTCGAGTCTTTCCCACGAGGCTTTCCCACGAGGCTTTCCCACAGGGCTGTCCCACGTGCACACGTGGTGGGAGTCGATCCTCGGCTTGAACGTCAAGGCAGTGCAGGGAAAACAGGTTCCTCCGGAATGGACTGACACATCTGGGGGACTCTTGGAATGGTGGCACGACGCTGGAGTCCTCTCGCCTTTCCTGTGGAGAGCGCCTCCTCTTGAGATGCGACGGGAACGCCGGGAATTCTTTCCCTACGAAACAGGGAAAGGATCCCTAATCTCGAGCTAGGAGGCGGAAACGGGGCTCCCCTGGATGGGTGCGGAAACCCACGTGCTTCCTCTCGAGTGGAGACGGGTATGTCGCGGAACTGCTTGAGTTGCAGCAATGGTGTGAAAGACTCTTTGGAAGTTCCAGTGGTTAGACGTGATTAGCCTCGAGAAGCCTCAGCGGAAATGGGCCTCATCTCGCCTGGAGGGCAAAACCTCCTGGATTTTCTCGAGTTGCGGCAGGTGCTCTCGACTTACGACGGGGACCTCAGGGACCCGCTCTGGTGGCCTCAGGAAAGGCCAGTCCCCATGCGAGTTCCTCGGGGGCCTCTCGGCATTCCTCTCCCGTCGATGCCGGGGCCTAAGACCTTGTGTGGAGTCGGGGCCGGAACCTGAGGATTCCTCTCCAGTGCTGACATGGATCTTGGAGTACTTCTGGAGTCTCCCCAGGGGAGTCAGTCCTCGTCTCAAATGCGGGCATGCACTTGCGCTTTCCTCCAGAGCGGTAGCAGCAGTGTCACGCAGTCCGCCGCGTGGATCAAAGGATCTATGGTTTTCCCTCGAGTCTTTCCCACGAGGCTTTCCCACGAGGCTTTGCCACAGGGCTGTCCCACGAGCACACGTGGTGGGTGTCGATCCTCGGCTTGAACGTCAAGGCAGTGCAGGGAAAACAGGTTCCTCTGGAATGGACTGACACATCTGGGGGACTCTTGGAATGGTGGCACGACCCTGGAGTTCCTCTCGCCTTTCCTGTGGAGAGCGCCTCCTCTTGAGATGCGACGGGAACGCCGGGAATTCTTTCCCTACGAAACAGGGAAAGGATCCCTCATCTCAAGCTAGGAGGCGGAAACGGGGCTCCCCTGGATGTGTGCGGGACCCCACGTGCTTCCTCTCGAGTGGAGACGGGTATGTCGCGGAACTGCTTCAGTTGCAGCAAGGGTGTGAAGGACCCTTTGGAAGTTCCAGTGGTTAGACGTGATTAGCCTCGAGAAGCCTCAGCGGAAATGGGCCTCATCTCGCCTGGAGGGCAAAACCTCCTGGATTTTCTCGAGTTGCGGCAGGTGCTCTCGACTTACGACGGGGACCTCAGGGACCCGCTCTGGTGGCCTCAGGAAAGGCCAGTCCCCATGCGAGTTCCTCGGGGGCCTCTCGGGATTCCTCTCCCGTCGATGCCGGGGCCTAAGACCTTGTGTGGAGTCGGGGCCGGAACCTGAGGATTCCTCTCCAGTGCTGACATGGATCTTGGAGTACTTCTGGAGTCTCCCCAGGGGAGTCAGTCCTCGTCTCGAAGGCGGGCATGCACTTGCGCTTTCCTCCAGAGCGGTAGCAGCAGTGTCACGCAGTCCGCCGCGTGGATCAAAGGATCTATGGTTTTCCCTCGAGTCTTTCCCACGAGGCTTTCCCACGAGGCTTTCCCACAGGGCTGTCCCACGTGCACACGTGGTGGGAGTCGATCCTCGGCTTGAACGTCAAGGCAGTGCAGGGAAAACAGGTTCCTCTGGAATGGACTGACACATCTGGAGGACTCTTGGAATGGTGGCACGACCCTGGAGTTCCTCTCGCCTTTCCTGTGGAGAGCGCCTCCTCTTGAGATGCGACGGGAACGCCGTGAATTCCTTCCCTACGAAACAGGGAAAGGATCCCTCATCTCGAGCTAGGAGGCGGAAACGGGGCTCCCCTGGATGTGTGCGGGACCCCACGTGCTTCCTCTCGAGTGGAGACGGGTATGTAGGGGAACTTCTTGAGTTGCAGCAAGGGTGTGAAGGACCCTTTGGAAGTTCCAGTGGTTAGACGTGATTAGCCTCGAGAAGCCTCAGCGGAAATGGGCCTCATCTCGCCTGGAGGGCAAAACCTCCTGGATTTTCTCGAGTTGCGGCAGGTGCTCTCGACTTACGACGGGGACCTCAGGGACCCGCTCTGGTGGCCTCAGGAAAGGCCAGTCCCCATGCGAGTTCCTCGGGGGCCTCTCGGCATTCCTCTCCCGTCGATGCCGGGGCCTAAGACCTTGTGTGGAGTCGGGGCCGGAACCTGAGGATTCCTCTCCAGTGCTGACATGGATCTTGGAGTACTTCTGGAGTCTCCCCAGGGGAGTCAGTTCTCGTCTCGAATGCGGGCATGCACTTGCGCTTTCCTCCAGAGCGGTAGCAGCAGTGTCACGCAGTCCGCCGCATGGAACAAAGGATCTATGGTTTTCCCTCGAGTCTTTCCCACGAGGCTTTCCCACGAGGCTTTCCCACAGGGCTGTCCCACGTGCACACGTGGTGGGACTCGATCCTCGGCTTGAACGTCAAGGCAGTGCAGGGAAAACAGGTTCCTCTGGAATGGACTGACACATCTGGGGGACTCTTGGAATGGTGGCACGACCCTGGAGTTCCTCTCGCCTTTCCTGTGGAGAGCGCCTCCTCTTGAGATGCGACGGGAACGCCGGGAATTCTTTCCCTACGAAACAGGGAAAGGATCCCTCATCTCGAGCTAGGAGGCGGAAACGGGGCTCCCCTGGATGTGTGGGGGACCCCACGTGCTTCCTCTCGAGTGGAGACGAGTATGTCGCGGAACTGCTTGAGTTGCAGCAAGGGTGTGAAGGACCCTTTGGAAGTTCCAGCGGTTAGATGTGATTAGCCTCGAGAAGCCTCAGCGGAAATGGGCCTCATCTCGCCTGGAGGGCAAAACCTCCTGGATTTTCTCGAGTTGCGGCAGGTGCTCTCGACTTACGACGGGGACCTCAGGGACCCGCTCTGGTGGCCTCAGGAAAGGCCAGTCCCCATGCGAGTTCCTCGGGGGCCTCTCGGGTTTCCTCTCCCGTCGATGCCGGGGCCTAAGACCTTGTGTGGAGTCGGGGCCGGAACCTGAGGATTCCTCTCCAGTGCTGACATGGATCTTGGGGTACTTCTGGAGTCTCCCCAGGGGAGTCAGTCCTCGTCTCGAATGCGGGCATGCACTTGCGCTTTCCTCCAGAGCGGTAGCAGCAGTGTCACGCAGTCCGCCACGTGGATCAAAGGATCTATGGTTTTCCCTCGAGTCTTTCCCACGAGGCTTTCCCACGAGGCTTTCCCACAGGGCTGTCCCACGAGCACACGTGGTGGGTGTCGATCCTCGGCTTGAACGTCAAGGCAGTGCAGGGAAAACAGGTTCCTCTGGAATGGACTGACACATCTGGGGGACTCTTGGAATGGTGGCACGACCCTGGAGTTCCTCTCGCCTTTCCTGTGGAGAGCGCCTCCTCTTGAGATGCGACGGGAACGCCGGGAATTCTTTCCCAACGAAACAGGGAAAGGATCCCTCATCTCGAGCTAGGAGGCGGAAACGGGGCTCCCCTGGATGTGTGCGGGACCCCACGTGCTTCCTCTCGAGTGGAGACGGGTATGTCGCGGAACTGCTTCAGTTGCAGCAAGGGTGTGAAGGACCCTTTGGAAGTTCCAGTGGTTAGACGTGATTAGCCTCGAGAAGCCTCAGTGGAAATGGGCCTCATCTCGCCTGGAGGGCAAAACCTCCTGGATTTTCTCGAGTTGCGGCAGGTGCTCTCGACTTACGACGGGGACCTCAGGGACCCGCTCTGGTGGCCTCAGGAAAGGCCAGTCCCCATGCGAGTTCCTCGGGGGCCTCTCGGGATTCCTCTCCCGTCGATGCCGGGGCCTAAGACCTTGTGTGGAGTCGGGGCCGGAACCTGAGGATTCCTCTCCAGTGCTGACATGGATCTTGGAGTACTTCTGGAGTCTCCCCAGGGGAGTCAGTCCTCGTCTCGAATGCGGGCATGCACTTGCGCTTTCCTCCAGAGCGGTAGCAGCAGTGTCACGCAGTCCGCCGCGTGGATCAAAGGATCTATGGTTTTCCCTCGAGTCTTTCCCACGAGGCTTTCCCACGAGGCTTTCCCACAGGGCTGTCCCACGTGCACACGTGGTGGGAGTCGATCCTCGGCTTGAACGTCAAGGCAGTGCAGGGAAAACAGGTTCCTCTGGAATGGACTGACACATCTGGAGGACTCTTGGAATGGTGGCACGACCCTGGAATTCCTCTCGCCTTTCCTGTGGAGAGCGCCTCCTCTTGAGATGCGACGGGAACGCCGTGAATTCCTTCCCTACGAAACAGGGAAAGGATCCCTCATCTCGAGCTAGGAGGCGGAAACGGGGCTCCCCTGGATGTGTGCGGGACCCCACGTGCTTCCTCTCGAGTGGAGACGGGTATGTAGGGGAACTTCTTGAGTTGCAGCAAGGGTGTGAAGGACCCTTTGGAAGTTCCAGTGGTTAGACGTGATTAGCCTCGAGAAGCCTCAGCGGAAATGGGCCTCATCTCGCCTGGAGGGCAAAACCTCCTGGATTTTCTCGAGTTGCGGCAGGTGCTCTCGACTTACGACGGGGACCTCAGGGACCCGCTCTGGTGGCCTCAGGAAAGGCCAGTCCCCATGCGAGTTCCTCGGGGGCCTCTCGGCATTCCTCTCCCGTCGATGCCGGGGCCTAAGACCTTGTGTGGAGTCGGGGCCGGAACCTGAGGATTCCTCTCCAGTGCTGACATGGATCTTGGAGTACTTCTGGAGTCTCCCCAGGGGAGTAAGTTCTCGTCTCGAATGCGGGCATTCACTTGCGTTTTCCTCCAGAGCGGTAGCAGCAGTGTCACGCAGTCCGCCGCATGGAACAAAGGATCTATGGTTTTCCCTCGAGTCTTTCCCACGAGGCTTTCCCACGAGGCTTTCCCACAGGGCTGTCCCACGTGCACACGTGGTGGGAGTCGATCCTCGGCTTGAACGTCAAAGCAGTGCAGGGAAAACAGGTTCCTCTGGAAAGGACTGACACATCTGGGGGACTCTTGGAATGGTGGCACGACCCTGGAGTTCCTCTCGCCTTTCCTGTGGAGAGCGCCTCCTCTTGAGATGCGACGGGAACGCCGGGAATTCTTTCCCTACGAAACAGGGAAAGGATCCCTCATCTCGAGCTAGGAGGCGGAAACGGGGCTCCCCTGGATATGTGCGGGACCCCATGTGCTTCCTCTCGAGTGGAGACGGGTATGTCGGGGAACTTCTTGAGTTGCAGCAAGGGTGTGAAGGACCCTTTGGAAGTTCCAGTGGTTAGACGTGATTAGCCTCGAGAAGCCTCAGCGGAAATGGGCCTCATCTCGCCTGGAGGGCAAAACCTCCTGGATTTTCTCGAGTTGCGGCAGGTGCTCTCGACTTACGACGGGGACCTCAGGGACCCGCTCTGGTGGCCTCAGGAAAGGCCAGTCCCCATGCGAGTTCCTCGGGGGCCTCTCGGCATTCCTCTCCCGTCGATGCCGGGGCCTAAGACCTTGTGTGGAGTCGGGGCCGGAACCTGAGGATTCCTCTCCAGTGCTGACATGGATCTTGGGGTACTTCTGGAGTCTCCCCAGGGGAGTCAGTCCTCGTCTCGAATGCGGGCATGCACTTGCGCTTTCCTCCAGAGCGGTAGCAGCAGTGTCACGCAGTCCGCCGCGTGGAACAAAGGATCTATGGTTTTCCCTCGAGTCTTTCCCACGAGGCTTTCCCACGAGGCTTTCCCACAGGGCTGCCCCACGTGCACACGTGGTGGGAGTGGATCCTCGGCTTGAACGTCAAGGCAGTGCAGGGAAAACAGGTTCCTCTGGAATGGACTGACACATCTGGGGGACTCTTGGAATGGTGGCACGACCCTGGAGTTCCTCTCGCCTTTCCTGTGGAGAGCGCCTCCTCTTGAGATGCGACGGGAACGCCGGGAATTCTTTCCCTACGAAACAGGGAAAGGATCCCTCATCTCGAGCTAGGAGGCGGAAACGGGGCTCCCCTGGATGTGTGCGGAACCCCACGTGCTTCCTCTCGAGTGGAGACGGGTATGTCTGGCAACTTCTTGAGTTGCAGCAAGGGTGTGAAGGACCCTTTGGACGTTCCAGTGGTTAGACCTGATTAGCCTCGAGAAGCCTCAGCGGAAATGGGCCTCATCTCGCCTGGAGGGCAAAACCTCCTGAATTTTCTCGAGTTGCTGCAGGCGCTCTCGTCTTAGGACGGGGACCTCAGGGACCCGCTCTGGTGGCCTCAGGAAAGGCCAGTCCACATGCGAGTTCCTCGGGGGCCTCTCGGGATTACTCTCCCGTCGATGCCGGGGCATAAGACCTTGTGTGGAGTCGGGGCCGGAACCTGAGGATTCCTCTCCAGTGCTGACATGGATCTTGGAGTACTTCTGGAGTCTCCCCAGGGGAGTCAGTCCTCGTCTCGAATGCGGGCATGCACTTGCGCTTTCCTCCAGAGCGGTAGCAGCAGTGTCACGCAGTCCGCCGCGTGGATCAAAGGATCTATGGTTTTCCCTCGAGTCTTTCCCACGAGGCTTTCCCACGAGGCTTTCCCACAGGGCTGTCCCACGTGCACACGTGGTGGGAGTCGATCCTCGGGTTGAACGTCAAGGCAGTGCAGGGAAAACAGGCTCCTCTGGAATGGACTGACACATCTGGGGGTCTCTTGGAATGGTGCCACGACCATGGAGTTCCTCTCGCCTTTCCTGTGGAGAGCGCCACCTCTTGAGATGCGACGGGAACGCCGGGAATTCTTTCCCTACGAAACAGGGAAAGGATCCCTCATCTCGAGCTAGGAGGCCGAAACGGGGCTCCCCTGGATGTGTGCGGGACCCCACGTGCTTCCTCTCGAGTGGAGACGGGTATGTCGGGGAACTTCTTGAGTTGCAGCAAGGGTGTGAAGGACCCTTTGGAAGTTCCAGTGGTTAGACGTGATTAGCCTCGAGAAGCCTCAGCGGAAATGGGCCTCATCTCGCCTGGAGGGCAAAACCTCCTGGATTTTCTCGAGTTGCGGCAGGTGCTCTCGACTTATGACGGGGACCTCAGGGACCCGCTCTGGTGGCCTCAGGAAAGGCCAGTCCCCATGCGAGTTCTTCGGGGGCCTCTCGGCATTCCTCTCCCGTCGATGCCGGGGCCTAAGACCTTGTGTGGAGTCGGGGCCGGAACCTGAGGATTCCTCTCCAGTGCTGACATGGATCTTGGGGTACTTCTGGAGTCTCCCCAGGGGAGTCAGTCCTCGTCTCGAATGCGGGCATGCACTTGCGCTTTCCTCCAGAGCGGTAGCAGCAGTGTCACGCAGTCCGCCGCGTGGAACAAAGGATCTATGTTTTTCCCTCGAGTCTTTCCCACGAGGCTTTCCCACGAGGCTTTCCCACAGGGCTGTCCCACGTGCACACGTGGTGGGAGTCGATCCTCGGCTTGAACGTCAAGGCAGTGCAGGGAAAACAGGTTCCTCTGGAATGGACTGACACATCTGGGGGACTCTTGGAATGGTGGCACGACCCTGGAGTTCCTCTCGCCTTTCCTGTGGAGAGCGCCTCCTCTTGAGATGCGACGGGAACGCCGGGAATTCTTTCCCTACGAAACAGGGAAAGGATCCCTCATCTCGAGCTAGGAGGCGGAAACGGGGCTCCCCTGGATGTGTGCGGGACCCCACGTGCATCCTCTCGAGTGGAGACGGGTATGTCGGGGAACTTCTTGAGTTGCAGCAAGGGTGTGAAGGACCCTTTGGAAGTTCCAGTGGTTAGACGTGATTAGACTCGAGAAGCCTCAGCGGAAATGGGCCTCATCTCGCCTGGAGGGCAAAACCTCCTGGATTTTCTCGAGTTGCGGCAGGTGCTCTCGACTTACGACGGGGACCTCAGGGACCCGCTCTGGTGGCCTCAGGAAAGGCCAGTCCCCATGCGAGTTCCTCGGGTCCTCTCGGCATTCCTCTCCCGTCGATGCCGGGGCCTAAGGCCTTGTGTGGAGTCGGGGCCGGAACCTGAGGATTCCTCTCCAGTGCTGACATGGATCTTGGGGTACTTCTGGAGTCTCCCCAGGGGAGTCAGTCCTCGTCTCGAATGCGGGCATGCACTTGCGCTTTCCTCCAGAGCGGTAGCAGCAGTGTCACGCAGTCCGCCGCGTGGATCAAAGGATCTATGGTTTTCCCTCGAGTCTTTCCCACGAGGCTTTCCCACGAGGCTTTCCCACAGGGCTGTCCCACGTGCACACGTGGTGGGAGTCGATCCTCTGCTTGAACGTCAAGGCAGTGCAGGGAAAACAGGTTCCTCTGGAATGGACTGACACATCTGGGGGACTCTTGGAATGGTGGCACGACCCTGGAGTTCCTCTCGCCTTTCCTGTGGAGAGCGCCTCCTCTTGAGATGCGACGGGAATGCCGGGAATTCTTTCCCTACGAAACAGGGAAAGGATCCCTCATCTCGAGCTAGGAGGCGGAAACGGGGCTCCCCTGGATATGTGCGGGACCCCACGTGCTTCCTCTCGAGTGGAGACGGGTATGTCGGGGAACTTCTTGAGTTGCAGCAAGGGTGTGAAGGACCCTTTGGAAGTTCCAGTGGTTAGACGTGATTAGCCTCGAGAAGCCTCAGCGGAAATGGGCCTCATCTCGCCTGGAGGGCAAAACCTCCTGGATTTTCTCGAGTTGCGGCAGGTGCTCTCGACTTACGACGGGGACCTCAGGGACCCGCTCTGGTGGCCTCAGGAA
Organism: Ovis canadensis; assembly: GCF_042477335.2. NCBI lineage: Eukaryota > Metazoa > Chordata > Mammalia > Artiodactyla > Bovidae > Ovis > Ovis canadensis. Next base: position 12,061,475 of record NC_091262.1, read on the forward strand.
AGGCCAGTCCCCATGCGAGTTCCTCGGGGGCCTCTCGGGATTCCTCTCCCTTCGATGCCGGGGCCTAAGACCTTGTGTGGAGTCGGGGCCGGAACCTGAGGATTCCTCTCCAGTGCTGACATGGATCTTGGGGTACTTCTGGAGTCTCCCCAGGGGAGTCAGTCCTCGTCTCGAAGGCGGGCATGCACTTGCGCTTTCCTCCAGAGCGGTAGCAGCAGTGTCACGCAGTCCGCCGCGTGGATCAAAGGATCTATGGTTTTCCCTCGAGTCTTTCCCACGAGGCTTTCCCACGAGGCTTTCCCACAGGGCTGTCCCACGTGCACACGTGGTGGGAGTCGTTCCTCGGTTTGAACGTCAAGGCAGTGCAGGGAAAACAGGTTCCTCTGGAATGGACTGACACATCTGGGGGACTCTTGGAATGGTGGCACGACCCTGGAGTTCCTCTCGCCTTTCCTGTGGAGAGCGCCTCCTCTTGAGATGCGACGGGAACGCCGGGAATTCTTTACCTACGAAACAGGGAAAGGATCCCTCATCTCGAGCTAGGAGGCGGAAACGGGGCTCCCCTGGATGTGTGCGGGACCCCACGTGCTTCCTCTCGAGTGGAGACGGGTATGTCGGGGAACTTCTTGAGTTGCAGCAAGGGTGTGAAGGACCCTTTGGAAATTCCAGTGGTTAGACGTGATTAGCCTCGAGAAGCCTCAGCGGAAATGGGCCTCATCTCGCCTGGAGGGCAAAACCTCCTGGATTTTCTCGAGTTGTGGCAGGTGCTCTCGACTTACGACCAGGACCTGAGGGATCCGCTCTGGTGGCCTCAGGAAAGGCCAGTCCCCATGCGAGTTCCTCGGGGGCATGTCGGGATTCCTCTCCCGTCGATGCCGGGGCCGAAGACCTTGTGTGGAGTCGGGGCCGGAACCTGAGGATTCCTCTCCAGTGCTGACATGGATCTTGGGGTACTTCTGGAGTCTCCCCAGGGGAGTCAGTCCTCGTCTCGAATGCGGGCATGCACTTGCGCTTTCCTCCAGAGCGGTAGCAGCCGTGTCACGCAGTCCGCCGCGTGGATCAAAGGATCTATTGTTTTCCCTCGTGTCTTTCCCACGAGGCTTTCCCACGAGGCTTTCCCACAGGGCTGTCCCACGTGCACACGTGGTGGGAGTCGATCCTCGGCTTGAACGTCAAGGCAGTGCAGGGAAAACATGTTCCTCTGGAATGGACTGACACATCTGGGGGACTCTTGGAATGGTGGCACGACCCTGGAGTTCCTCTCGCCTTTCCTGTGGAGAGCGCCTCCTCTTGAGATGCGACGGGAACGCCGGGAATTCTTTCCCTACGAAACAGGGAAAGGATCCCACATCTCGAGCTAGGAGGCGGAAACGGGGCTCCCCTGGATGTGTGCGGGACCCCACGTGCTTCCTCTCGAGTGGAGACGGGTATGTCGGGGAACTTCTTGAGTTGCAGCCATGGTGTGAAGGACCCTTTGGAAGTTCCAGTGGTTAGATGTGATTGGCCTCGAGAAGCCTCAGCGGAAAAGGGCCTCATCTCGCCTGGAGGGCAAAACCTCCTGGATTTTCTCGAGTTGCGGCATGTGCTCTCGACTTACGACGGGGACCTCGGGGACCCGCTCTGGTGGCCTCAGGAAAGGCCAGTCCCCATGCGAGTTCCTCGGGGGCCGCTCGGGATTCCTCTCCCACCGATGCCGGGGCCTAAGACCTTGTGTGGAGTCGGGGCTGGAACCTGAGGATTCCTCTTCAGTGCTGAAATGGATCTTGGGGTACTTCTGCAGTCTCCCCAGGGGAGTCAGTCCTCGTCTCGAAGGCGGGCATGCACTTGCGCTTTCCTCCAGAGCGGTAGCAGCAGTGTCACGCAGTCCGCCGCGTGGATCAAAGGATCTATGGTTTTCCCTCGAGTCTTTCCAACGAGGCTTTCCCACGAGGCTTTCCCACAGGGCTGTCCCACGTGCACACGTGGTGGGAGTCGATCCTCGGCTTCATCGTCAAGGCAGTGCAGGGAAAACAGGTTCCTCTGGAATGGACTGACACATCTGGGGGACTCTTGGAATGGTGGCACGACCCTGGAGTTCCTCTCGCCTTTCCTGTGGAGAGCGCCTCCTCTTGAGATGCGACGGGAACGCTGGGAATTCTTTCCCTACGAAACAGGGAAAGGATTCCTCATCTCGAGCTAGGAGGCAGAAACGGGGCTCCCCTGGATGTGTGCGGGACCCCACGTGCTTCCTCTCGAGTGGAGACGGGTATGTCGGGGAACTTCTTGAGTTGCAGCAAGGGTGTGAAGGACCCTTTGGAAGTTCCAGTGGTTAGACGTGATTAGCCTCGAGAAGCCTCAGCGGAAATGGGCCTCATCTCGCCTGGAGGGCAAAACCTCCTGGATTTTCTCGAGTTGCGGCAGGTGCTCTCGACTTACGACCAGGACCTGAGGGATCCGCTCTGGTGGCCTCAGGAAAGGCCAGTCCCCATGCGAGTTCCTCGGGGGCATGTCGGGATTCCTCTCCCGTCGATGCCGGGGCCTAAGACCTTGTGTGGAGTCGGGGCCGGAACCTGAGGATTCCTCTCCAGTGCTGACATGGATCTTGGGGTACTTCTGGAGTCTCCCCAGGGGAGTCAGTCCTCGTCTCGAATGCGGGCATGCACTTGCGCTTTCCTCCAGATCGGTAGCAGCAGTGTCACGCAGTCCGCCGCGTGGAACAAAGGATCTATGGTTTTCCCTCGAGTCTTTCCCACGAGGCTTTCCCACGAGGCTTTCCCACAGGGCTGTCCCACGTGCACACGTGGTGGGAGTGGATCCTCGGCTTGAACGTCAAGGCAGTGCAGGGAAAACAGGTTCCTCTGGAATGGACTGACACATCTGGGGGACTCTTGGAATGGTGGCACGACCCTGGAGTTCCTCTCGCCTTTCCTGTGGAGAGCGCCTCCTCTTGAGATGCGACGGGAACGCCGGGAATTCTTTCCCTACGAAACAGGGAAAGGATCCCTCATCTCGAGCTAGGAGGCGGAAACGGGGCTCCCCTGGATGTGTGCGGAACCCCACGTGCTTCCTCTCGAGTGGAGACGGGTATGTCTGGCAACTTCTTGAGTTGCAGCAAGGGTGTGAAGGACCCTTTGGACGTTCCAGTGGTTAGACCTGATTAGCCTCGAGAAGCCTCAGCGGAAATGGGCCTCATCTCGCCTGGAGGGCAAAACCTCCTGAATTTTCTCGAGTTGCTGCAGGCGCTCTCGTCTTAGGACGGGGACCTCAGGGACCCGCTCTGGTGGCCTCAGGAAAGGCCAGTCCACATGCGAGTTCCTCGGGGGCCTCTCGGGATTACTCTCCCGTCGATGCCGGGTCCTAAGACCTTGTGTGGAGTCGGGGCCGGAACCTGAGGATTCCTCTCCAGTGCTGACATGGATCTTGGAGTACTTCTGGAGTCTCCCCAGGGGAGTCAGTCCTCGTCTCGAATGCGGGCATGCACTTGCGCTTTCCTCCAGAGCGGTAGCAGCAGTGTCACGCAGTCCGCCGCGTGGATCAAAGGATCTATGGTTTTCCCTCGAGTCTTTCCCACGAGGCTTTCCCACGAGGCTTTCCCACAGGGCTGTCCCACGTGCACACGTGGTGGGAGTCGATCCTCGGGTTGAACGTCAAGGCAGTGCAGGGAAAACAGGCTCCTCTGGAATGGACTGACACATCTGGGGGTCTCTTGGAATGGTGCCACGACCCTGGAGTTCCTCTCGCCTTTCCTGTGGAGAGCGCCTCCTCTTGAGATGCGACGGGAACGCCGGGAATTCTTTCCCTACGAAACAGGGAAAGGATCCCTCATCTCGAGCTAGGAGGCCGAAACAGGGCTCCCCTGGATGTGTGCGGGACCCCACGTGCTTCCTCTCGAGTGGAGACGGGTATGTCGCGGAACTTCTTGAGTTGCAGCAAGGGTGTGAAGGACCCTTTGGAAGTTCCAGTGGTTAGACGTGATTAGCCTCGAGAAGCCTCAGCGGAAATGGGCCTCATCTCGCCTGGAGGGCAAAACCTCCTGGATTTTCTCGAGTTGCGGCAGGTGCTCTCGATTTATGACGGGGACCTCAGGGACCCGCTCTGGTGGCCTCAGGAAAGGCCAGTCCCCATGCGAGTTCTTCGGGGGCCTCTCGGCATTCCTCTCCCGTCGATGCCGGGGCCTAAGACCTTGTGTGGAGTCGGGGCCGGAACCTGAGGATTCCTCTCCAGTGCTGACATGGATCTTGGGGTACTTATGGAGTCTCCCCAGGGGAGTCAGTCCTCGTCTCGAAGGCGGGCATGCACTTGCGCTTTCCTCCAGAGCGGTAGCAGCAGTGTCACGCAGTCCGCCGCGTGGATCAAAGGATCTATGGTTTTCCCTCGAGTCTTTCCCACGAGGCTTTCCCACGAGGCTTTCCCACAGGGCTGTCCCACGTGCACACGTGGTGGGAGTCGATCCTCGGTTTGAACGTCAAGGCAGTGCAGGGAAAACAGGTTCCTCTGGAATGGACTGACACATCTGGGGGACTCTTGGAATGGTGGCACGACCCTGGAGTTCCTCTCGCCTTTCCTGTGGAGAGCGCCTCCTCTTGAGATGCGACGGGAACGCCGGGAATTCCTTACCTACGAAACAGGGAAAGGATCCCTCATCTCGAGCTAGGAGGCGGAAACGGGGCTCCCCTGGATGTGTGCGGGACCCCACGTGCTTCCTCTCGAGTGGAGACGGGTATGTCGGGGAACTTCTTGAGTTGCAGCAAGGGTGTGAAGGACCCTTTGGAAATTCCAGTGGTTAGACGTGATTAGCCTCGAGAAGCCTCAGCGGAAATGGGCCTCATCTCGCCTGGAGGGCAAAACCTCCTGGATTTTCTCGAGTTGCGGCAGGTGCTCTCGACTTACGACCAGGACCTGAGGGATCCGCTCTGGTGGCCTCAGGAAAGGCCAGTCCCCATGCGAGTTCCTCGGGGGCATGTCGGGATTCCTCTCCTGTCGATGCCGGGGCCGAAGACCTTGTGTGGAGTCGGGGCCGGAACCTGAGGATTCCTCTCCAGTGCTGACATGGATCTTGGGGTACTTCTGGAGTCTCCCCAGGGGAGTCAGTCCTCGTCTCGAATGCGGGCATGCACTTGCGCTTTCCTCCAGAGCGGTAGCAGCCGTGTCACGCAGTCCGCCGCGTGGATCAAAGGATCTATTGTTTTCCCTCGTGTCTTTCCCACGAGGCTTTCCCACGAGGCTTTCCCACAGGGCTGTCCCACGTGCACACGTGGTGGGAGTCGATCCTCGGCTTGAACGTCAAGGCAGTGCAGGGAAAACATGTTCCTCTGGAATGGACTGACACATCTGGGGGACTCTTGGAATGGTGGCACGACCCTGGAGTTCCTCTCGCCTTTCCTGTGGAGAGCGCCTCCTCTTGAGATGCGACGGGAACGCCGGGAATTCTTTCCCTACGAAACAGGGAAAGGATCCCACATCTCGAGCTAGGAGGCGGAAACGGGGCTCCCCTGGATGTGTGCGGGACCCCACGTGCTTCCTCTCGAGTGGAGACGGGTATGTCGGGGAACTTCTTGAGTTGCAGCCATGGTGTGAAGGACCCTTTGGAAGTTCCAGTGGTTAGATGTGATTGGCCTCGAGAAGCCTCAGCGGAAATGGGCCTCATCTCGCCTGGAGGGCAAAACCTCCTGGATTTTCTCGAGTTGCGGCATGTGCTCTCGACTTACGACGGGGACCTCGGGGACCCGCTCTGGTGGCCTCAGGAAAGGCCAGTCCCCATGCGAGTTCCTCGGGGGCCGCTCGGGATTCCTCTCCCACCGATGCCGGGGCCTAAGACCTTGTGTGGAGTCGGGGCTGGAACCTGAGGATTCCTCTTCAGTGCTGAAATGGATCTTGGGGTACTTCTGCAGTCTCCCCAGGGGAGTCAGTCCTCGTCTCGAAGGCGGGCATGCACTTGCGCTTTCCTCCAGAGCGGTAGCAGCAGTGTCACGCAGTCCGCCGCGTGGATCAAAGGATCTATGGTTTTCCCTCGAGTCTTTCCAACGAGGCTTTCCCACGAGGCTTTCCCACAGGGCTGTCCCACGTGCACACGTGGTGGGAGTCGATCCTCGGCTTGATCGTCAAGGCAGTGCAGGGAAAACAGGTTCCTCTGGAATGGACTGACACATCTGGGGGACTCTTGGAATGGTGGCACGACCCTGGAGTTCCTCTCGCCTTTCCTGTGGAGAGCGCCTCCTCTTGAGATGCGACGGGAACGCTGGGAATTCTTTCCCTACGAAACAGGGAAAGGATTCCTCATCTCGAGCTAGGAGGCAGAAACGGGGCTCCCCTGGATGTGTGCGGGACCCCACGTGCTTCCTCTCGAGTGGAGACGGGTATGTCGGGGAACTTCTTGAGTTGCAGCAAGGGTGTGAAGGACCCTTTGGAAGTTCCAGTGGTTAGACGTGATTAGCCTCGAGAAGCCTCAGCGGAAATGGGCCTCATCTCGCCTGGAGGGCAAAACCTCCTGGATTTTCTCGAGTTGCGGCAGGTGCTCTCGACTTACGACCAGGACCTGAGGGATCCGCTCTGGTGGCCTCAGGAAAGGCCAGTCCCCATGCGAGTTCCTCGGGGGCATGTCAGGATTCCTCTCCCGTCGATGCCGGGGCCTAAGACCTTGTGTGGAGTCGGGGCCGGAACCTGAGGATTCCTCTCCAGTGCTGACATGGATCTTGGGGTACTTCTGGAGTCTCCCCAGGGGAGTCAGTCCTCGTCTCGAATGCGGGCATGCACTTGCGCTTTCCTCCAGATCGGTAGCAGCAGTGTCACGCAGTCCGCCGCGTGGAACAAAGGATCTATGGTTTTCCCTCGAGTCTTTCCCACGAGGCTTTCCCACGAGGCTTTCCCACAGGGCTGTCCCACGTGCACACGTGGTGGGAGTGGATCCTCGGCTTGAACGTCAAGGCAGTGCAGGGAAAACAGGTTCCTCTGGAATGGACTGACACATCTGGGGGACTCTTGGAATGGTGGCACGACCCTGGAGTTCCTCTCGCCTTTCCTGTGGAGAGCGCCTCCTCTTGAGATGCGACGGGAACGCCGGGAATTCTTTCCCTACGAAACAGGGAAAGGATCCCTCATCTCGAGCTAGGAGGCAGAAACGGGGCTCCCCTGGATGTGTGCGGAACCCCACGTGCTTCCTCTCGAGTGGAGACGGGTATGTCTGGCAACTTCTTGAGTTGCAGCAAGGGTGTGAAGGACCCTTTGGACGTTCCAGTGGTTAGACCTGATTAGCCTCGAGAAGCCTCAGCGGAAATGGGCCTCATCTCGCCTGGAGGGCAAAACCTCCTGAATTTTCTCGAGTTGCTGCAGGCGCTCTCGTCTTAGGACGGGGACCTCAGGGACCCGCTCTGGTGGCCTCAGGAAAGGCCAGTCCACATGCGAGTTCCTCGGGGGCCTCTCGGGATTACTCTCCCGTCGATGCCGGGTCCTAAGACCTTGTGTGGAGTCGGGGCCGGAACCTGAGGATTCCTCTCCAGTGCTGACATGGATCTTGGAGTACTTCTGGAGTCTCCCCAGGGGAGTCAGTCCTCGTCTCGAATGCGGGCATGCACTTGCGCTTTCCTCCAGAGCGGTAGCAGCAGTGTCACGCAGTCCGCCGCGTGGATCAAAGGATCTATGGTTTTCCCTCGAGTCTTTCCCACGAGGCTTTCCCACGAGGCTTTCCCACAGGGCTGTCCCACGTGCACACGTGGTGGGAGTCGATCCTCGGGTTGAACGTCAAGGCAGTGCAGGGAAAACAGGCTCCTCTGGAATGGACTGACACATCTGGGGGTCTCTTGGAATGGTGCCACGACCCTGGAGTTCCTCTCGCCTTTCCTGTGGAGAGCGCCTCCTCTTGAGATGCGACGGGAACGCCGGGAATTCTTTCCCTACGAAACAGGGAAAGGATCCCTCATCTCGAGCTAGGAGGCCGAAACAGGGCTCCCCTGGATGTGTGCGGGACCCCACGTGCTTCCTCTCGAGTGGAGACGGGTATGTCGCGGAACTTCTTGAGTTGCAGCAAGGGTGTGAAGGACCCTTTGGAAGTTCCAGTGGTTAGACGTGATTAGCCTCGAGAAGCCTCAGCGGAAATGGGCCTCATCTCGCCTGGAGGGCAAAACCTCCTGGATTTTCTCGAGTTGCGGCAGGTGCTCTCGATTTATGACGGGGACCTCAGGGACCCGCTCTGGTGGCCTCAGGAAAGGCCAGTCCCCATGCGAGTTCTTCGGGGGCCTCTCGGCATTCCTCTCCCGTCGATGCCGGGGCCTAAGACCTTGTGTGGAGTCGGGGCCGGAACCTGAGGATTCCTCTCCAGTGCTGACATGGATCTTGGGGTACTTATGGAGTCTCCCCAGGGGAGTCAGTCCTCGTCTCGAAGGCGGGCATGCACTTGCGCTTTCCTCCAGAGCGGTAGCAGCAGTGTCACGCAGTCCGCCGCGTGGATCAAAGGATCTATGGTTTTCCCTCGAGTCTTTCCCACGAGGCTTTCCCACGAGGCTTTCCCACAGGGCTGTCCCACGTGCACACGTGGTGGGAGTCGATCCTCGGTTTGAACGTCAAGGCAGTGCAGGGAAAACAGGTTCCTCTGGAATGGACTGACACATCTGGGGGACTCTTGGAATGGTGGCACGACCCTGGAGTTCCTCTCGCCTTTCCTGTGGAGAGCGCCTCCTCTTGAGATGCGACGGGAACGCCGGGAATTCCTTACCTACGAAACAGGGAAAGGATCCCTCATCTCGAGCTAGGAGGCGGAAACGGGGCTCCCCTGGATGTGTGCGGGACCCCACGTGCTTCCTCTCGAGTGGAGACGGGTATGTCGGGGAACTTCTTGAGTTGCAGCAAGGGTGTGAAGGACCCTTTGGAAATTCCAGTGGTTAGACGTGATTAGCCTCGAGAAGCCTCAGCGGAAATGGGCCTCATCTCGCCTGGAGGGCAAAACCTCCTGGATTTTCTCGAGTTGCGGCAGGTGCTCTCGACTTACGACCCGGACCTGAGGGATCCGCTCTGGTGGCCTCAGGAAAGGCCAGTCCCCATGCGAGTTCCTCGGGGGCATGTCGGGATTCCTCTCCTGTCGATGCCGGGGCCGAAGACCTTGTGTGGAGTCGGGGCCGGAACCTGAGGATTCCTCTCCAGTGCTGACATGGATCTTGGGGTACTTCTGGAGTCTCCCCAGGGGAGTCAGTCCTCGTCTCGAATGCGGGCATGCACTTGCGCTTTCCTCCAGAGCGGTAGCAGCCGTGTCACGCAGTCCGCCGCGTGGATCAAAGGATCTATTGTTTTCCCTCGTGTCTTTCCCACGAGGCTTTCCCACGAGGCTTTCCCACAGGGCTGTCCCACGTGCACACGTGGTGGGAGTCGATCCTCGGCTTGAACGTCAAGGCAGTGCAGGGAAAACATGTTCCTCTGGAATGGACTGACACATCTGGGGGACTCTTGGAATGGTGGCACGACCCTGGAGTTCCTCTCGCCTTTCCTGTGGAGAGCGCCTCCTCTTGAGATGCGACGGGAACGCCGGGAATTCTTTCCCTACGAAACAGGGAAAGGATCCCACATCTCGAGCTAGGAGGCGGAAACGGGGCTCCCCTGGATGTGTGCGGGACCCCACGTGCTTCCTCTCGAGTGGAGACGGGTATGTCGGGGAACTTCTTGAGTTGCAGCCATGGTGTGAAGGACCCTTTGGAAGTTCCAGTGGTTAGATGTGATTGGCCTCGAGAAGCCTCAGCGGAAATGGGCCTCATCTCGCCTGGAGGGCAAAACCTCCTGGATTTTCTCGAGTTGCGGCATGTGCTCTCGACTTACGACGGGGACCTCGGGGACCCGCTCTGGTGGCCTCAGGAAAGGCCAGTCCCCATGCGAGTTCCTCGGGGGCCGCTCGGGATTCCTCTCCCACCGATGCCGGGGCCTAAGACCTTGTGTGGAGTCGGGGCTGGAACCTGAGGATTCCTCTTCAGTGCTGAAATGGATCTTGGGGTACTTCTGCAGTCTCCCCAGGGGAGTCAGTCCTCGTCTCGAAGGCGGGCATGCACTTGCGCTTTCCTCCAGAGCGGTAGCAGCAGTGTCACGCAGTCCGCCGCGTGGATCAAAGGATCTATGGTTTTCCCTCGAGTCTTTCCAACGAGGCTTTCCCACGAGGCTTTCCCACAGGGCTGTCCCACGTGCACACGTGGTGGGAGTCGATCCTCGGCTTGATCGTCAAGGCAGTGCAGGGAAAACAGGTTCCTCTGGAATGGACTGACACATCTGGGGGACTCTTGGAATGGTGGCACGACCCTGGAGTTCCTCTCGCCTTTCCTGTGGAGAGCGCCTCCTCTTGAGATGCGACGGGAACGCTGGGAATTCTTTCCCTACGAAACAGGGAAAGGATTCCTCATCTCGAGCTAGGAGGCAGAAACGGGGCTCCCCTGGATGTGTGCGGGACCCCACGTGCTTCCTCTCGAGTGGAGACGGGTATGTCGGGGAACTTCTTGAGTTGCAGCAAGGGTGTGAAGGACCCTTTGGAAGTTCCAGTGGTTAGACGTGATTAGCCTCGAGAAGCCTCAGCGGAAATGGGCCTCATCTCGCCTGGAGGGCAAAACCTCCTGGATTTTCTCGAGTTGCGGCAGGTGCTCTCGACTTACGACCAGGACCTGAGGGATCCGCTCTGGTGGCCTCAGGAAAGGCCAGTCCCCATGCGAGTTCCTCGGGGGCATGTCAGGATTCCTCTCCCGTCGATGCCGGGGCCTAAGACCTTGTGTGGAGTCGGGGCCGGAACCTGAGGATTCCTCTCCAGTGCTGACATGGATCTTGGGGTACTTCTGGAGTCTCCCCAGGGGAGTCAGTCCTCGTCTCGAATGCGGGCATGCACTTGCGCTTTCCTCCAGATCGGTAGCAGCAGTGTCACGCAGTCCGCCGCGTGGAACAAAGGATCTATGGTTTTCCCTCGAGTCTTTCCCACGAGGCTTTCCCACGAGGCTTTCCCACAGGGCTGTCCCACGTGCACACGTGGTGGGAGTGGATCCTCGGCTTGAACGTCAAGGCAGTGCAGGGAAAACAGGTTCCTCTGGAATGGACTGACACATCTGGGGGACTCTTGGAATGGTGGCACGACCCTGGAGTTCCTCTCGCCTTTCCTGTGGAGAGCGCCTCCTCTTGAGATGCGACGGGAACGCCGGGAATTCTTTCCCTACGAAACAGGGAAAGGATCCCTCATCTCGAGCTAGGAGGCAGAAACGGGGCTCCCCTGGATGTGTGCGGAACCCCACGTGCTTCCTCTCGAGTGGAGACGGGTATGTCTGGCAACTTCTTGAGTTGCAGCAAGGGTGTGAAGGACCCTTTGGACGTTCCAGTGGTTAGACCTGATTAGCCTCGAGAAGCCTCAGCGGAAATGGGCCTCATCTCGCCTGGAGGGCAAAACCTCCTGAATTTTCTCGAGTTGCTGCAGGCGCTCTCGTCTTAGGACGGGGACCTCAGGGACCCGCTCTGGTGGCCTCAGGAAAGGCCAGTCCACATGCGAGTTCCTCGGGGGCCTCTCGGGATTACTCTCCCGTCGATGCCGGGTCCTAAGACCTTGTGTGGAGTCGGGGCCGGAACCTGAGGATTCCTCTCCAGTGCTGACATGGATCTTGGAGTACTTCTGGAGTCTCCCCAGGGGAGTCAGTCCTCGTCTCGAATGCGGGCATGCACTTGCGCTTTCCTCCAGAGCGGTAGCAGCAGTGTCACGCAGTCCGCCGCGTGGATCAAAGGATCTATGGTTTTCCCTCGAGTCTTTCCCACGAGGCTTTCCCACGAGGCTTTCCCACAGGGCTGTCCCACGTGCACACGTGGTGGGAGTCGATCCTCGGGTTGAACGTCAAGGCAGTGCAGGGAAAACAGGCTCCTCTGGAATGGACTGACACATCTGGGGGTCTCTTGGAATGGTGCCACGACCCTGGAGTTCCTCTCGCCTTTCCTGTGGAGAGCGCCTCCTCTTGAGATGCGACGGGAACGCCGGGAATTCTTTCCCTACGAAACAGGGAAAGGATCCCTCATCTCGAGCTAGGAGGCCGAAACGGGGCTCCCCTGGATGTGTGCGGGACCCCACGTGCTTCCTCTCGAGTGGAGACGGGTATGTCGCGGAACTTCTTGAGTTGCAGCAAGGGTGTGAAGGACCCTTTGGAAGTTCCAGTGGTTAGACGTGATTAGCCTCGAGAAGCCTCAGCGGAAATGGGCCTCATCTCGCCTGGAGGGCAAAACCTCCTGGATTTTCTCGAGTTGCGGCAGGTGCTCTCGATTTATGACGGGGACCTCAGGGACCCGCTCTGGTGGCCTCAGGAAAGGCCAGTCCCCATGCGAGTTCTTCGGGGGCCTCTCGGCATTCCTCTCCCGTCGATGCCGGGGCCTAAGACCTTGTGTGGAGTCGGGGCCGGAACCTGAGGATTCCTCTCCAGTGCTGACATGGATCTTGGGGTACTTATGGAGTCTCCCCAGGGGAGTCAGTCCTCGTCTCGAAGGCGGGCATGCACTTGCGCTTTCCTCCAGAGCGGTAGCAGCAGTGTCACGCAGTCCGCCGCGTGGATCAAAGGATCTATGGTTTTCCCTCGAGTCTTTCCCACGAGGCTTTCCCACGAGGCTTTCCCACAGGGCTGTCCCACGTGCACACGTGGTGGGAGTCGATCCTCGGTTTGAACGTCAAGGCAGTGCAGGGAAAACAGGTTCCTCTGGAATGGACTGACACATCTGGGGGACTCTTGGAATGGTGGCACGACCCTGGAGTTCCTCTCGCCTTTCCTGTGGAGAGCGCCTCCTCTTGAGATGCGACGGGAACGCCGGGAATTCCTTACCTACGAAACAGGGAAAGGATCCCTCATCTCGAGCTAGGAGGCGGAAACGGGGCTCCCCTGGATGTGTGCGGGACCCCACGTGCTTCCTCTCGAGTGGAGACGGGTATGTCGGGGAACTTCTTGAGTTGCAGCAAGGGTGTGAAGGACCCTTTGGAAATTCCAGTGGTTAGACGTGATTAGCCTCGAGAAGCCTCAGCGGAAATGGGCCTCATCTCGCCTGGAGGGCAAAACCTCCTGGATTTTCTCGAGTTGCGGCAGGTGCTCTCGACTTACGACCCGGACCTGAGGGATCCGCTCTGGTGGCCTCAGGAAAGGCCAGTCCCCATGCGAGTTCCTCGGGGGCATGTCGGGATTCCTCTCCTGTCGATGCCGGGGCCGAAGACCTTGTGTGGAGTCGGGGCCGGAACCTGAGGATTCCTCTCCAGTGCTGACATGGATCTTGGGGTACTTCTGGAGTCTCCCCAGGGGAGTCAGTCCTCGTCTCGAATGCGGGCATGCACTTGCGCTTTCCTCCAGAGCGGTAGCAGCCGTGTCACGCAGTCCGCCGCGTGGATCAAAGGATCTATTGTTTTCCCTCGTGTCTTTCCCACGAGGCTTTCCCACGAGGCTTTCCCACAGGGCTGTCCCACGTGCACACGTGGTGGGAGTCGATCCTCGGCTTGAACGTCAAGGCAGTGCAGGGAAAACATGTTCCTCTGGAATGGACTGACACATCTGGGGGACTCTTGGAATGGTGGCACGACCCTGGAGTTCCTCTCGCCTTTCCTGTGGAGAGCGCCTCCTCTTGAGATGCGACGGGAACGCCGGGAATTCTTTCCCTACGAAACAGGGAAAGGATCCCACATCTCGAGCTAGGAGGCGGAAACGGGGCTCCCCTGGATGTGTGCGGGACCCCACGTGCTTCCTCTCGAGTGGAGACGGGTATGTCGGGGAACTTCTTGAGTTGCAGCCATGGTGTGAAGGACCCTTTGGAAGTTCCAGTGGTTAGATGTGATTGGCCTCGAGAAGCCTCAGCGGAAATGGGCCTCATCTCGCCTGGAGGGCAAAACCTCCTGGATTTTCTCGAGTTGCGGCATGTGCTCTCGACTTACGACGGGGACCTCGGGGACCCGCTCTGGTGGCCTCAGGAAAGGCCAGTCCCCATGCGAGTTCCTCGGGGGCCGCTCGGGATTCCTCTCCCACCGATGCCGGGGCCTAAGACCTTGTGTGGAGTCGGGGCTGGAACCTGAGGATTCCTCTTCAGTGCTGAAATGGATCTTGGGGTACTTCTGCAGTCTCCCCAGGGGAGTCAGTCCTCGTCTCGAAGGCGGGCATGCACTTGCGCTTTCCTCCAGAGCGGTAGCAGCAGTGTCACGCAGTCCGCCGCGTGGATCAAAGGATCTATGGTTTTCCCTCGAGTCTTTCCAACGAGGCTTTCCCACGAGGCTTTCCCACAGGGCTGTCCCACGTGCACACGTGGTGGGAGTCGATCCTCGGCTTGATCGTCAAGGCAGTGCAGGGAAAACAGGTTCCTCTGGAATGGACTGACACATCTGGGGGACTCTTGGAATGGTGGCACGACCCTGGAGTTCCTCTCGCCTTTCCTGTGGAGAGCGCCTCCTCTTGAGATGCGACGGGAACGCTGGGAATTCTTTCCCTACGAAACAGGGAAAGGATTCCTCATCTCGAGCTAGGAGGCAGAAACGGGGCTCCCCTGGATGTGTGCGGGACCCCACGTGCTTCCTCTCGAGTGGAGACGGGTATGTCGGGGAACTTCTTGAGTTGCAGCAAGGGTGTGAAGGACCCTTTGGAAGTTCCAGTGGTTAGACGTGATTAGCCTCGAGAAGCCTCAGCGGAAATGGGCCTCATCTCGCCTGGAGGGCAAAACCTCCTGGATTTTCTCGAGTTGCGGCAGGTGCTCTCGACTTACGACCAGGACCTGAGGGATCCGCTCTGGTGGCCTCAGGAAAGGCCAGTCCCCATGCGAGTTCCTCGGGGGCATGTCAGGATTCCTCTCCCGTCGATGCCGGGGCCTAAGACCTTGTGTGGAGTCGGGGCCGGAACCTGAGGATTCCTCTCCAGTGCTGACATGGATCTTGGGGTACTTCTGGAGTCTCCCCAGGGGAGTCAGTCCTCGTCTCGAATGCGGGCATGCACTTGCGCTTTCCTCCAGATCGGTAGCAGCAGTGTCACGCAGTCCGCCGCGTGGAACAAAGGATCTATGGTTTTCCCTCGAGTCTTTCCCACGAGGCTTTCCCACGAGGCTTTCCCACAGGGCTGTCCCACGTGCACACGTGGTGGGAGTGGATCCTCGGCTTGAACGTCAAGGCAGTGCAGGGAAAACAGGTTCCTCTGGAATGGACTGACACATCTGGGGGACTCTTGGAATGGTGGCACGACCCTGGAGTTCCTCTCGCCTTTCCTGTGGAGAGCGCCTCCTCTTGAGATGCGACGGGAACGCCGGGAATTCTTTCCCTACGAAACAGGGAAAGGATCCCTCATCTCGAGCTAGGAGGCAGAAACGGGGCTCCCCTGGATGTGTGCGGAACCCCACGTGCTTCCTCTCGAGTGGAGACGGGTATGTCTGGCAACTTCTTGAGTTGCAGCAAGGGTGTGAAGGACCCTTTGGACGTTCCAGTGGTTAGACCTGATTAGCCTCGAGAAGCCTCAGCGGAAATGGGCCTCATCTCGCCTGGAGGGCAAAACCTCCTGAATTTTCTCGAGTTGCTGCAGGCGCTCTCGTCTTAGGACGGGGACCTCAGGGACCCGCTCTGGTGGCCTCAGGAAAGGCCAGTCCACATGCGAGTTCCTCGGGGGCCTCTCGGGATTACTCTCCCGTCGATGCCGGGTCCTAAGACCTTGTGTGGAGTCGGGGCCGGAACCTGAGGATTCCTCTCCAGTGCTGACATGGATCTTGGAGTACTTCTGGAGTCTCCCCAGGGGAGTCAGTCCTCGTCTCGAATGCGGGCATGCACTTGCGCTTTCCTCCAGAGCGGTAGCAGCAGTGTCACGCAGTCCGCCGCGTGGATCAAAGGATCTATGGTTTTCCCTCGAGTCTTTCCCACGAGGCTTTCCCACGAGGCTTTCCCACAGGGCTGTCCCACGTCCACACGTGGTGGGAGTCGATCCTCGGGTTGAACGTCAAGGCAGTGCAGGGAAAACAGGCTCCTCTGGAATGGACTGACACATCTGGGGGTCTCTTGGAATGGTGCCACGACCCTAGGAGTTCCTCTCGCCTTTCCTGTGGAGAGCGCCTCCTCTTGAGATGCGACGGGAACGCCGGGAATTCTTTCCCTACGAAACAGGGAAAGGATCCCTCATCTCGAGCTAGGAGGCCGAAACGGGGCTCCCCTGGATGTGTGCGGGACCCCACGTGCTTCCTCTCGAGTGGAGACGGGTATGTCGCGGAACTTCTTGAGTTGCAGCAAGGGTGTGAAGGACCCTTTGGAAGTTCCAGTGGTTAGACGTGATTAGCCTCGAGAAGCCTCAGCGGAAATGGGCCTCATCTCGCCTGGAGGGCAAAACCTCCTGGATTTTCTCGAGTTGCGGCAGGTGCTCTCGACTTATGACGGGGACCTCAGGGACCCGCTCTAGTGGCCTCAGGAAAGGCCAGTCCCCATGCGAGTTCTTCGGGGGCCTCTCGGCATTCCTCTCCCGTCGATGCCGGGGCCTAAGACCTTGTGTGGAGTCGGGGCCGGAACCTGAGGATTCCTCTCCAGTGCTGACATGGATCTTGGGGCACTTCTGGAGTCTCCCCAGGGGAGTCAGTCCTCGTCTCGAATGCGGGCATGCACTTGCGCTTTCCTCCAGAGCGGTAGCAGCAGTGTCACGCAGTCCGCCGCGTGGAACAAAGGATCTATGGTTTTCCCTCGAGTCTTTCCCACGAGGCTTTCCCACGAGGCTTTCCCACAGGGCTGTCCCACGTGCACACGTGGTGGGAGTCGATCCTCGGCTTGAACGTCAAGGCAGTGCAGGGAAAACAGGTTCCTCTGGAATGGACTGACACATCTGGGGGACTCTTGGAATGGTGGCACGACCCTGGAGTTCCTCTCGCCTTTCCTGTGGAGAGCGCCTCCTCTTGAGATGCGACGGGAACGCCGGGAATTCTTTCCCTACGAAACAGGGAAAGGATCCCTCATCTCGAGCTAGGAGGCGGAAACGGGGCTCCCCTGGATGTGTGCGGGACCCCACGTGCTTCCTCTCGAGTGGAGACGGGTATGTCGGGGAACTTCTTGAGTTGCAGCAAGGGTGTGAAGGACCCTTTGGAAGTTCCAGTGGTTAGACGTGATTAGACACGAGAAGCCTCAGAGGAAATGGGCCTCATCTCGCCTGGAGGGCAAAACCTCCTGGATTTTCTCGAGTTGCGGCAGGTGCTCTCGACTTACGACGGGGACCTCAGGGACCCGCTCTGGTGGCCTCAGGAAAGGCCAGTCCCCATGCGAGTTCCTCGGGTCCTCTCGGCATTCCTCTCCCGTCGATGCCGGGGCCTAAGGCCTTGTGTGGAGTCGGGGCCGGAACCTGAGGATTCCTCTCCAGTGCTGACATGGATCTTGGGGTACTTCTGGAGTCTCCCCAGGGGAGTCAGTCCTCGTCTCGAATGCGGGCATGCACTTGCGCTTTCCTCCAGAGCGGTAGCAGCAGTGTCACGCAGTCCGCCGCGTGGATCAAAGGATCTATGGTTTTCCCTCGAGTCTTTCCCACGAGGCTTTCCCACGAGGCTTTCCCACAGGGCTGTCCCACGTGCACACGTGGTGGGAGTCGATCCTCTGCTTGAACGTCAAGGCAGTGCAGGGAAAACAGGTTCCTCTGGAATGGACTGACACATCTGGGGGACTCTTGGAATGGTGGCACGACCCTGGAGTTCCTCTCGCCTTTCCTGTGGAGAGCGCCTCCTCTTGAGATGCGACGGGAATGCCGGGAATTCTTTCCCTACGAAACAGGGAAAGGATCCCTCATCTCGAGCTAGGAGGCGGAAACGGGGCTCCCCTGGATATGTGCGGGACCCCACGTGCTTCCTCTCGAGTGGAGACGGGTATGTCGGGGAACTTCTTGAGTTGCAGCAAGGGTGTGAAGGACCCTTTGGAAGTTCCAGTGGTTAGACGTGATTAGCCTCGAGAAGCCTCAGCGGAAATGGTCCTCATCTCGCCTGGAGGGCAAAACCTCCTGGATTTTCTCGAGTTGCGGCAGGTGCTCTCGACTTACGACGGGGACCTCAGGGACCCGCTCTGGTGGCCTCAGGAAAGGCCAGTCCCCATGCGAGTTCCTCGGGGGCCTCTCGGGATTCCTCTCCCTTCGATGCCGGGGCCTAAGACCTTGTGTGGAGTCGGGGCCGGAACCTGAGGATTCCTCTCCAGTGCTGACATGGATCTTGGGGTACTTCTGGAGTCTCCCCAGGGGAGTCAGTCCTCGTCTCGAAGGCGGGCATGCACTTGCGCTTTCCTCCAGAGCGGTAGCCGCAGTGTCACGCAGTCCGCCGCGTGGATCAAAGGATCTATGGTTTTCCCTCGAGTCTTTCCCACGAGGCTTTCCCACGAGGCTTTCCCACAGGGCTGTCCCACGTGCACACGTGGTGGGAGTCGATCCTCGGCTTGAACGTCAAGGCAGTGCAGGGAAAACAGGTTCCTCTGGAATGGACTGACACATCTGGGGGACTCTTGGAATGGTGGCACGACCCTGGAGTTCCTCTCGCCTTTCCTGTGGAGAGCGCCTCCTCTTGAGATGCGACGGGAACGCCGGGAATTCTTTACCTACGAAACAGGGAAAGGATCCCTCATCTCGAGCTAGGAGGCGGAAACGGGGCTCCCCTGGATGTGTGCGGGACCCCACGTGCTTCCTCTCGAGTGGAGACGGGTATGTCGGGGAACTTCTTGAGTTGCAGCAAGGGTGTGAAGGACCCTTTGGAAGTTCCAGTGGTTAGACGTGATTAGCCTCGAGAAGCCTCAGCGGAAATGGGCCTCATCTCGCCTGGAGGGCAAAACCTCCTGGATTTTCTCGAGTTACGGCAGGTGCTCTCGACTTACGACCAGGACCTGAGGGATCCGCTCTGGTGGCCTCAGGAAAGGCCAGTCCCCATGCGAGTTCCTCGGGGGCATGTCGGGATTCCTCTCCCGTCGATGCCGGGGCCGAAGACCTTGTGTGGAGTCGGGGCCGGAACCTGAGGATTCCTCTCCAGTGCTGACATGGATCTTGGGGTACTTCTGGAGTCTCCCCAGGGGAGTCAGTCCTCGTCTCGAATGCGGGCATGCACTTGCGCTTTCCTCCAGAGCGGTAGCAGCCGTGTCACGCAGTCCGCCGCGTGGATCAAAGGATCTATTGTTTTCCCTCGTGTCTTTCCCACGAGGCTTTCCCACGAGGCTTTCCCACAGGGCTGTCCCACGTGCACACGTGGTGGGAGTCGATCCTCGGCTTGAACGTCAAGGCAGTGCAGGGAAAACATGTTCCTCTGGAATGGACTGACACATCTGGGGGACTCTTGGAATGGTGGCACGACCCTGGAGTTCCTCTCGCCTTTCCTGTGGAGAGCGCCTCCTCTTGAGATGCGACGGGAACGCCGGGAATTCTTTCCCTACGAAACAGGGAAAGGATCCCACATCTCGAGCTAGGAGGCGGAAACGGGGCTCCCCTGGATGTGTGCGGGACCCCACGTGCTTCCTCTCGAGTGGAGACGGGTATGTCGGGGAACTTCTTGAGTTGCAGCCATGGTGTGAAGGACCCTTTGGAAGTTCCAGTGGTTAGATGTGATTGGCCTCGAGAAGCCTCAGCGGAAAAGGGCCTCATCTCGCCTGGAGGGCAAAACCTCCTGGATTTTCTCGAGTTGCGGCATGTGCTCTCGCCTTACGACGGGGACCTCGGGGACAGGCTCTGGTGGCCTCAGGAAAGGCCAGTCCCCATGCGAGTTCCTCGGGGGCCGCTCGGGATTCCTCTCCCACCGATGCCGGGGCCTAAGACCTTGTGTGGAGTCGGGGCTGGAACCTGAGGATTCCTCTTCAGTGCTGAAATGGATCTTGGGGTACTTCTGCAGTCTCCCCAGGGGAGTCAGTCCTCGTCTCGAATGCGGGCATGCACTTGCGCTTTCCTCCAGAGCGGTAGCAGCAGTGTCACGCAGTCCGCCGCGTGGATCAAAGGATCTATGGTTTTCCCTCGAGTCTTTCCAACGAGGCTTTCCCACGAGGCTTTCCCACAGGGCTGTCCCACGTGCACACGTGGTGGGAGTCGATCCTCGGCTTGAACGTCAAGGCAGTTCAGGGAAAACAGGTTCCTCTGGAATGGACTGACACATCTGGGGGACTCTTGGAATGGTGGCACGACCCTGGAGTTCCTCTCGCCTTTCCTGTGGAGAGCGCCTCCTCTTGAGATGCGACGGGAACGCTGGGAATTCTTTCCCTACGAAACAGGGAAAGGATCCCTCATCTCGAGCTAGGAGGCAGAAACGGGGCTCCCCTGGATGTGTGCGGGACCCCACGTGCTTCCTCTCGAGTGGAGACGGGTATGTCGGGGAACTTCTTGAGTTGCAGCAAGGGTGTGAAGGACCCTTTGGAAGTTCCAGTGGTTAGACGTGATTAGCCTCGAGAAGCCTCAGCGGAAATGGGCCTCATCTCGCCTGGAGGGCAAAACCTCCTGGATTTTCTCGAGTTGCGGCAGGTGCTCTCGACTTAAGACCAGGACCTGAGGGATCCGCTCTGGTGGCCTCAGGAAAGGCCAGTCCCCATGCGAGTTCCTCGGGGGCATGTCGGGATTCCTCTCCCGTCGATGCCGGGGCCTAAGACCTTGTGTGGAGTCGGGGCCGGAACCTGAGGATTCCTCTCCAGTGCTGACATGGATCTTGGGGTACTTCTGGAGTCTCCCCAGGGGAGTCAGTCCTCGTCTCGAATGCGGGCATGCACTTGCGCTTTCCTCCAGAGCGGTAGCAGCAGTGTCACGCAGTCCGCCGCGTGGAACAAAGGATCTATGGTTTTCCCTCGAGTCTTTCCCACGAGGCTTTCCCACGAGGCTTTCCCACAGGGCTGTCCCACGTGCACACGTGGTGGGAGTGGATCCTCGGCTTGAACGTCAAGGCAGTGCAGGGAAAACAGGTTCCTCTGGAATGGACTGACACATCTGGGGGACTCTTGGAATGGTGGCACGACCCTGGAGTTCCTCTCGCCTTTCCTGTGGAGAGCGCCTCCTCTTGAGATGCGACGGGAACGCCGGGAATTCTTTCCCTACGAAACAGGGAAAGGATCCCTCATCTCGAGCTAGGAGGCGGAAACGGGGCTCCCCTGGATGTGTGCGGAACCCCACGTGCTTCCTCTCGAGTGGAGACGGGTATGTCTGGCAACTTCTTGAGTTGCAGCAAGGGTGTGAAGGACCCTTTGGACGTTCCAGTGGTTAGACCTGATTAGCCTCGAGAAGCCTCAGCGGAAATGGGCCTCATCTCGCCTGGAGGGCAAAACCTCCTGAATTTTCTCGAGTTGCTGCAGGCGCTCTCGTCTTAGGACGGGGACCTCAGGGACCCGCTCTGGTGGCCTCAGGAAAGGCCAGTCCACATGCGAGTTCCTCGGGGGCCTCTCGGGATTACTCTCCCGTCGATGCCGGGGCATAAGACCTTGTGTGGAGTCGGGGCCGGAACCTGAGGATTCCTCTCCAGTGCTGACATGGATCTTGGAGTACTTCTGGAGTCTCCCCATGGGAGTCAGTCCTCGTCTCGAATGCGGGCATGCACTTGCGCTTTCCTCCAGAGCGGTAGCAGCAGTGTCACGCAGTCCGCCGCGTGGATCAAAGGATCTATGGTTTTCCCTCGAGTCTTTCCCACGAGGCTTTCCCACGAGGCTTTCCCACAGGGCTGTCCCACGTGCACACGTGGTGGGAGTCGATCCTCGGGTTGAACGTCAAGGCAGTGCAGGGAAAACAGGCTCCTCTGGAATGGACTGACACATCTGGGGGTCTCTTGGAATGGTGCCACGACCCTGGAGTTCCTCTCGCCTTTCCTGTGGAGAGCGCCACCTCTTGAGATGCGACGGGAACGCCGGGAATTCTTTCCCTACGAAACAGGGAAAGGATCCCTCATCTCGAGCTAGGAGGCCGAAACGGGGCTCCCCTGGATGTGTGCGGGACCCCACGTGCTTCCTCTCGAGTGGAGACGGGTATGTCGCGGAACTTCTTGAGTTGCAGCAAGGGTGTGAAGGACCCTTTGGAAGTTCCAGTGGTTAGACGTGATTAGCCTCGAGAAGCCTCAGCGGAAATGGGCCTCATCTCGCCTGGAGGGCAAAACCTCCTGGATTTTCTCGAGTTGCGGCAGGTGCTCTCGACTTATGACGGGGACCTCAGGGACCC
The DNA here is from genome assembly GCF_042477335.2 of Ovis canadensis. Taxonomy (NCBI): domain Eukaryota; kingdom Metazoa; phylum Chordata; class Mammalia; order Artiodactyla; family Bovidae; genus Ovis; species Ovis canadensis. The sequence goes on from NC_091262.1 coordinate 12,083,542, forward strand.
GCTCTGGTGGCCTCAGGAAAGGCCAGTCCCCATGCGAGTTCTTCGGGGGCCTCTCGGCATTCCTCTCCCGTCGATGCCGGGGCCTAAGACCTTGTGTGGAGTCGGGGCCGGAACCTGAGGATTCCTCTCCAGTGCTGACATGGATCTTGGGGTACTTCTGGAGTCTCCCCAGGGGAGTCAGTCCTCGTCTCGAATGCGGGCATGCACTTGCGCTTTCCTCCAGAGCGGTAGCAGCAGTGTCACGCAGTCCGCCGCGTGGAACAAAGGATCTATGGTTTTCCCTCGAGTCTTTCCCACGAGGCTTTCCCACGAGGCTTTCCCACTGGGCTGTCCCACGTGCACACGTGGTGGGAGTCGATCCTCGGCTTGAACGTCAAGGCAGTGCAGGGAAAACAGGTTCCTCTGGAATGGACTGACACATCTGGGGGACTCTTGGAATGGTGGCACGACCCTGGAGTTCCTCTCGCCTTTCCTGTGGAGAGCGCCTCCTCTTGAGATGCGACGGGAACACCGGGAATTCTTTCCCTACGAAACAGGGAAAGGATCCCTCATCTCGAGCTAGGAGGCGGAAACGGGGCTCCCCTGGATGTGTGCGGGACCCCACGTGCTTCCTCTCGAGTGGAGACGGGTATGTCGGGGAACTTCTTGAGTTGCAGCAAGGGTGTGAAGGACCCTTTGGAAGTTCCAGTGGTTAGACGTGATTAGACTCGAGAAGCCTCAGCGGAAATGGGCCTCATCTCGCCTGGAGGGCAAAACCTCCTGGATTTTCTCGAGTTGCGGCAGGTGCTCTCGACTTACGACGGGGACCTCAGGGACCCGCTCTGGTGGCCTCAGGAAAGGCCAGTCCCCATGCGAGTTCCTCGGGTCCTCTCGGCATTCCTCTCCCGTCGATGCCGGGGCCTAAGGCCTTGTGTGGAGTCGGGGCCGGAACCTGAGGATTCCTCTCCAGTGCTGACATGGATCTTGGGGTACTTCTGGAGTCTCCCCAGGGGAGTCAGTCCTCGTCTCGAATGCGGGCATGCACTTGCGCTTTCCTCCAGAGCGGTAGCAGCAGTGTCACGCAGTCCGCCTCGTGGATCAAAGGATCTATGGTTTTCCCTCGAGTCTTTCCCACGAGGCTTTCCCACGAGGCTTTCCCACAGGGCTGTCCCACGTGCACACGTGGTGGGAGTCGATCCTCTGCTTGAACGTCAAGGCAGTGCAGGGAAAACAGGTTCCTCTGGAATGGACTGACACATCTGGGGGACTCTTGGAATGGTGGCACGACCCTGGAGTTCCTCTCGCCTTTCCTGTGGAGAGCGCCTCCTCTTGAGATGCGACGGGAATGCCGGGAATTCTTTCCCTACGAAACAGGGAAAGGATCCCTCATCTCGAGCTAGGAGGCGGAAACGGGGCTCCCCTGGATATGTGCGGGACCCCACGTGCTTCGTCTCGAGTGGAGACGGGTATGTCGGGGAACTTCTTGAGTTGCAGCAAGGGTGTGAAGGACCCTTTGGAAGTTCCAGTGGTTAGACGTGATTAGCCTCGAGAAGCCTCAGCGGAAATGGGCCTCATCTCGCCTGGAGGGCAAAACCTCCTGGATTTTCTCGAGTTGCGGCATGTGCTCTCGACTTACGACGGGGACCTCGGGGACCCGCTCTGGTGGCCTCAGGAAAGGCCAGTCCCCATGCGAGTTCCTCGGGGGCCGCTCGGGATTCCTCTCCCACCGATGCAGGGGCCTAAGACCTTGTGTGGAGTCGGGGCTGGAACCTGAGGATTCCTCTTCAGTGCTGAAATGGATCTTGGGGTACTTCTGCAGTCTCCCCAGGGGAGTCAGTCCTCGTCTCGAATGCGGGCATGCACTTGCGCTTTCCTCCAGAGCGGTAGCAGCAGTGTCACGCAGTCCGCCGCGTGGATCAAAGGATCTATGGTTTTCCCTCGAGTCTTTCCAACGAGGCTTTCCCACGAGGCTTTCCCACAGGGCTGTCCCACGTGCACACGTGGTGGGAGTCGATCCTCGGCTTGAACGTCAAGGCAGTTCAGGGAAAACAGGTTCCTCTGGAATGGACTGACACATCTGGGGGACTCTTGGAATGGTGGCACGACCCTGGAGTTCCTCTCGCCTTTCCTGTGGAGAGCGCCTCCTCTTGAGATGCGACGGGAACGCTGGGAATTCTTTCCCTACGAAACAGGGAAAGGATCCCTCATCTCGAGCTAGGAGGCAGAAACGGGGCTCCCCTGGATGTGTGCGGGACCCCACGTGCTTCCTCTCGAGTGGAGACGGGTATGTCGGGGAACTTCTTGAGTTGCAGCAAGGGTGTGAAGGACCCTTTGGAAGTTCCAGTGGTTAGACGTGATTAGCCTCGAGAAGCCTCAGCGGAAATGGGCCTCATCTCGCCTGGAGGGCAAAACCTCCTGGATTTTCTCGAGTTGCGGCATGTGCTCTCGACTTACGACGGGGACCTCGGGGACCCGCTCTGGTCGCCTCAGGAAAGGCCAGTCCCCATGCGAGTTCCTCGGGGGCCTCTCGGCATTCCTCTCCCGTCGATGCCGGGGCCTAAGACCTTGTGTGGAGTCGGGGCCGGAACCTGAGGATTCCTCTCCAGTGCTGACATGGATATTGGGGTACTTCTGGAGTCTCCCCAGGGGAGTCAGTCCTCGTCTCGAATGCGGGCATGCACTTGCGCTTTCCTCCAGAGCGGTAGCAGCAGTGTCACGCAGTCCGCCGCGTGGATCAAAGGATCTATGGTTTTCCCTCGAGTCTTTCCAAGGAGGCTTTCCCTCGAGGCTTTCCCACAGGGCTGTCCCACGTGCACACGTGGTGGGAGTCGATCCTCGGCTTGAACGCCAAGGCAGTGAAGGGAAAACAGGTTCCTCTGTAATGGACTGACACATCTGGGCGTCTCTTGGAATGGTGGCACGACCCTGGAGTTCCTCTCGCCTTTCCTGTGGAGAGCGCCTCCTCTTGAGATGCGACGGGAACGCTGGGAATTCTTTCCCTACGAAACAGGGAAAGGATCCCTCATCTCGAGCTAGGAGGCAGAAACGGGGCTCCCCTGGATGTGTGCGGAACCCCACGTGCTTCCTCTGGAGTGGAGACGGGTATGTCGGGGAACTTCTTGAGTTGCAGCAAGGGTGTGAAGGACCCTTTGGAAGTTCCAGTGGTTAGACGTGATTAGCCTCGAGAAGCCTCAGCGGAAATGGGCCTCATCTCGACTGGAGGGCAAAACCTCCTGGATTTTCTCGAGTTGCGGCAGGTGCTCTCGACTTACGACGGGGACCTCAGGGACCCGCTCTGGTGGCCTCAGGAAAGGCCAGTCCCCATGCGAGTTCCTCGGGGGCCTCTCGGGATTCCTCGCCCGTCGATGCCGGGGCCTAAGACCTTGTGTGGAGTCGGGGCCGGAACCTGAGGATTCCTCTCCAGTGCTGACATGGATCTTGGGGTACTTCTGGAGTCTCCCCAGGGGAGTCAGTCCTCGTCTCGAATGCGGGCATGCACTTGCGCTTTCCTCCAGAGGGGTAGCAGCAGTGTCACGCAGTCCACCGCGTGGATCAAAGGATCTATGCTTTTCCCTCGAGTCTTTCCCACGAGGCTTTCCCACGAGGCTTTCCCACAGGGCTGTCCCACGTGCACACGTGGTGGGAGTCGATCCTCGGCTTGAACGTCAAGGCAGTGCAGGGAAAACATGTTCCTCTGGAATGGACTGACACATCTGGGGGACTCTTGGAATGGTGGCACGACCCTGGAGTTCCTCTCGCCTTTCCTGTGGAGAGCGCCTCCTCTTGAGATGCGACGGGAACGCCGGGAATTCTTTCCCTACGAAACAGGGAAAGGATCCCTCATCTCGAGCTAGGAGGCGGAAACGGGGCTCCCCTGGATGTGTGCGGGACCCCACGTGCTTCCTCTCGAGTGGAGACGGGTATGTTGGGGAACTTCTTGAGTTGCAGCAAGGGTGTGAAGGACCCTTTGGAAGTTCCAGTGGTTAGACGTTATTAGCCTCGAGAAGCCTCAGCGGAAATGGGCCTCATCTCGCCTGGAGAGCAAAACCTCCTGGATTTTCTCGAGTTGCGGCAGGTGCTCTCGACTTACGACGGGGACGTCAGGGAACCGTTCTGGTGGCCTCAGGAAAGGTCAGTCCCCATGCGAGTTCCTCGGGGGCCTCTCGGGATTCCTCTCCCGTCGATGCCGGGTCCTAAGACCTTGTGTGGAGTCGGGGCCGGAACCTGAGGATTCCTCTCCAGTGCTGACATGGAACTTGGGGTACTTCTGGAGTCTCCCCATGGGAGTCAGTCCTCGTCTCGAATGCGGGCATGCACTTGCGCTTTCCTCCAGAGCGGTAGCAGCAGTGTCACGCAGTCTGCCGCGTGGATCAAAGGATCTATGGTTTTCCCTCGAGTCTTTCCCACGAGGCTTTCCCACGAGGCTTTCCCACAGGGCTGTCCCACGTGCACACGTGGTGGGAGTCGATCCTCGGCTTGAACGTCAAGGCAGTGCAGGGAAAACAGGTTCCTCTGTAATGGACTGACACATCTGGGCGTCTCTTGGAATGGTGGCACGACCCTGGAGTTCCTCTCGCCTCTCCTGTGGAGAGCGCCTCCTCTTGAGATGCGACGGGAACGCCGGGAATTCTTTCCCTACGAAACAGGGAAAGGATCCCTCATCTCGAGCTAGGAGGCGGAAACGGGGCTCCCCTGGATGTGTGCGGGACCCCACGTGCTTCCTCTCGAGTGGAGACGGGTATGTCGGGGAACTTCTTGAGTTGCAGCCATGGTGTGAAGGACCCTTTGGAAGTTCCCGTGGTTAGATGTGATTAGCCTCGAGAAGCCTCAGCGGAAATGGGCCTCATCTCGCCTGGAGGGCAAAACCTCCTGGATTTTCTCGAGTTGCGGCATGTGCTCTCGACTTACGACGGGGACCTCGGGGACCCGCTCTGGTGGCCTCAGGAAAGGCCAGTCCCCATGCGAGTTCCTCGGGGGCCGATCGGGATTCCTCTCCCACCGATGCCGGGGCCTAAGACCTTGTGTGGAGTCGGGGCTGGAACCTGAGGATTCCTCTTCAGTGCTGAAATGGATCTTGGGGTACTTCTGCAGTCTCCCCAGGGGAGTCAGTCCTCGTCTCGAATGCGGGCATGCACTTGCGCTTTCCTCCAGAGCGGTAGCAGCAGTGTCACGCAGTCCGCCGCGTGGATCAAAGGATCTATGGTTTTCCCTCGAGTCTTTCCAACGAGGCTTTCCCACGAGGCTTTCCCACAGGGCTGTCCCACGTGCACACGTGGTGGGAGTCGATCCTCGGCTTGAACGTCACGGCAGTTCAGGGAAAACAGGTTCCTCTGGAATGGACTGACACATCTGGGGGACTCTTGGAATGGTGGCACGACCCTGGAGTTCCTCTCGCCTTTCCTGTGGAGAGCGCCTCCTCTTGAGATGCGACGGGAACGCTGGGAATTCTTTCCCTACGAAACAGGGAAAGGATCCCTCATCTCGAGCTAGGAGGCAGAAACGGGGCTCCCCTGGATGTGTGCGGGACCCCACGTGCTTCCTCTCGAGTGGAGACGGGTATGTCGGGGAACTTCTTGAGTTGCAGCAAGGGTGTGAAGGACCCTTTGGAAGTTCCAGTGGTTAGACGTGATTAGCCTCGAGAAGCCTCAGCGGAAATGGGCCTCATCTCGCCTGGAGGGCAAAACCTCCTGGATTTTCTCGAGTTGCGGCAGGTGCTCTCGACTTACGACCAGGACCTGAGGGATCCGCTCTGGTGGCCTCAGGAAAGGCCAGTCCCCATGCGAGTTCCTCGGGGGCATGTCGGGATTCCTCTCCCGTCGATGCCGGGGCCTAAGACCTTGTGTGGAGTCGGGGCCGGAACCTGAGGATTCCTCTCCAGTGCTGACATGGATCTTGGGGTACTTCTGGAGTCTCCCCAGGGGAGTCATTCCTCGTCTCGAATGCGGGCATGCACTTGCGCTTTCCTCCAGAGCGGTAGCAGCCGTGTCACGCAGTCCGCCGCGTGGATCAAAGGATCTATTGTTTTCCCTCGTGTCTTTCCCACGAGGCTTTCCCACGAGGCTTTCCCACAGGGCTGTCCCACGTGCACACGTGGTGGGAGTCGATCCTCGGCTTGAACGACAAGGCAGTGCAGGGAAAACATGTTCCTCTGGAATGGACTGACACATCTGGGGGACTCTTGGAATGGTGGCACGACCCTGGAGTTCCTCTCGCCTTTCCTGTGGAGAGCGCCTCCTCTTGAGATGCGACGGGAACGCCGGGAATTCTTTCCCGACGAAACAGGGAAAGGATCCCACATCTCGAGCTAGGAGGCGGAAACGGGGCTCCCCTGGATGTGTGCGGGAGCCCACGTGCTTCCTCTCGAGTGGAGACGGGTATGTCGGGGAACTTCTTGAGTTGCAGCAAGGGTGTGAAGGACCCTTTGGAAGTTCCAGTTGTTAGATGTGATTGGCCTCGAGAAGCCTCAGCGGAAAAGGGCCTCATCTCGCCTGGAGGGCAAAACCTCCTGGATTTTCTCGAGTTGCGGCAGGTGATCTCGACTTACGACCGGGACCTCGGGGACCCGCTCTGGTGGCCTCAGGAAAGGCCAGTCCCCATGCGAGTTCCTCGGGGGCCTCTCGGCATTCCTCTCCCGTCGATGCCGGGGCCTAAGACCTTGTGTGGAGTCGGGGCCGGAACCTGAGGATTCCTCTCCAGTGCTGACATGGATCTTGGGGTACTTCTGGAGTCTCCCCAGGGGAGTCAGTCCTCGTCTCGAATGCGGGCATGCACTTGCGCTTTCCTCCAGAGCGGTAGCAGCAGTGTCACGCAGTCCGCCGCGTGGATCAAAGGATCTATGGTTTTCCCTCGAGTCTTTCCAAGGAGGCTTTCCCTCGAGGCTTTCCCACAGGGCTGTCCCACGTGCACACGTGGTGGGAGTCGATCCTCGGCTTGAACGCCAAGGCAGTGAAGGGAAAACAGGTTCCTCTTGAATGGACTGACACATCTGGGGGACTCTTGGAATGGTGGCACGACCCTGGAGTTCCTCTCGCCTTTCCTGTGGAGAGCGCCTCCTCTTGAGATGCGACGGGAACGCTGGGAATTCTTTCCCTACGAAACAGGGAAAGGATCCCTCATCTCGAGCTAGGAGGCAGAAACGGGGCTCCCCTGGATGTGTGCGGAACCCCACGTGCTTCCTCTGGAGTGGAGACGGGTATGTCGGGGAACTTCTTGAGTTGCAGCAAGGGTGTGAAGGACCCTTTGGAAGTTCCAGTGGTTAGACGTGATTAGCCTCGAGAAGCCTCAGCGGAAATGGGCCTCATCTCGCCTGGAGGGCAAAACCTCCTGGATTTTCTCGAGTTGCGGCAGGTGCTCTCGACTTACGACGGGGACCTCAGGGACCCGCTCTGGTGGCCTCAGGAAAGGCCAGTCCCCATGCGAGTTCCTCGGGGGCCTCTCGGGATTCCTCGCCCGTCGATGCCGGGGCCTAAGACCTTGTGTGGAGTCGGGGCCGGAACCTGAGGATTCCTCTCCAGTGCTGACATGGATCTTGGGGTACTTCTGGAGTCTCCCCAGGGGAGTCAGTCCTCGTCTCGAATGCGGGCATGCACTTGCGCTTTCCTCCAGAGGGGTAGCAGCAGTGTCACGCAGTCCACCGCGGGGATCAAAGGATCTATGCTTTTCCCTCGAGTCTTTCCCACGAGGCTTTCCCACGAGGCTTTCCCACAGGGCTGTCCCACGTGCACACGTGGTGGGAGTCGATCCTCGGCTTGAACGTCAAGGCAGTGCAGGGAAAACAGGTTCCTCTGGAATGGACTGACACATCTGGGGGCTCTTGGAATGGTGGCACGACCCTGGAGTTCCTCTCGCCTTTCCTGTGGAGAGCGCCTCCTCTTGAGATGCGACGGGAACGCCGGGAATTCTTTCCCTACGAAACAGGGAAAGGATCCCTCATCTCGAGCTAGGAGGCGGAAACGGGGCTCCCCTGGATGTGTGCGGGACCCCACGTGCTTCCTCTCGAGTGGAGACGGGTATGTTGGGGAACTTCTTGAGTTGCAGCAAGGGTGTGAAGGACCCTTTGGAAGTTCCAGTGGTTAGACGTTATTAGCCTCGAGAAGCCTCAGCGGAAATGGGCCTCATCTCGCCTGGAGAGCAAAACCTCCTGGATTTTCTCGAGTTGCGGCAGGTGCTCTCGACTTACGACGGGGACGTCAGGGAACCGCTCTGGTGGCCTCAGGAAAGGTCAGTCCCCATGCGAGTTCCTCGGGGGCCTCTCGGGATTCCTCTCCCGTCGATGCCGGGTCCTAAGACCTTGTGTGGAGTCGGGGCCGGAACCTGAGGATTCCTCTCCAGTGCTGACATGGATCTTGGGGTACTTCTGGAGTCTCCCCATTGGAGTCAGTCCTCGTCTCGAATGCGGGCATGCACTTGCGCTTTCCTCCCGAGCGGTAGCAGCAGTGTCACGCAGTCTGCCGCGTGGATCAAAGGATCTATGGTTTTCCCTCGAGTCTTTCCCGCGAGGCTTTCCCACGAGGCTTTCCCACAGGGCTGTCCCACGTGCACACGTGGTGGGAGTCGATCCTCGGCTTGAACGTCAAGGCAGTGCAGGGAAAACAGGTTCCTCTGGAATGGACTGACACATCTGGGCGTCTCTTGGAATGGTGGCACGACCATGGAGTTCCTCTCGCCTCTCCTGTGGAGAGCGCCTCCTCTTGAGATGCGACGGGAACGCCGGGAATTCTTTCCCTACGAAACAGGGAAAGGATCCCTCATCTCGAGCTAGGAGGCGGAAACGGGGCTCCCCTGGATGTGTGCGGGACCCCACGTGCTTCCTCTCGAGTGGAGACGGGTATGTCGGGGAACTTCTTGAGTTGCAGCCATGGTGTGAAGGACCCTTTGGAAGTTCCCGTGGTTAGAGGTGATTAGCCTCGAGAAGCCTCAGCGGAAATGGGCCTCATCTCGCCTGGAGGGCAAAACCTCCTGGATTTTCTCGAGTTGCGGCATGTGCTCTCGACTTACGACGGGGACCTCGGGGACCCGCTCTGGTGGCCTCAGGAAAGGCCAGTCCCCATGCGAGTTCCTCGGGGGCCGCTCGGGATTCCTCTCCCACCGATGCCGGGGCCTAAGACCTTGTGTGGAGTCGGGGCTGGAACCTGAGGATTCCTCTTCAGTGCTGAAATGGATCTTGGGGTACTTCTGCAGTCTCCCCAGGGGAGTCAGTCCTCGTCTCGAATGCGGGCATGCACTTGCGCTTTCCTCCAGAGCGGTAGCAGCAGTGTCACGCAGTCCGCCGCGTGGATCAAAGGATCTATGGTTTTCCCTCGAGTCTTTCCAACGAGGCTTTCCCACGAGGCTTTCCCACAGGGCTGTCCCACGTGCACACGTGGTGGGAGTCGATCCTCGGCTTGAACGTCACGGCAGTTCAGGGAAAACAGGTTCCTCTGGAATGGACTGACACATCTGGGGGACTCTTGGAATGGTGGCACGACCCTGGAGTTCCTCTCGCCTTTCCTGTGGAGTGCGCCTCCTCTTGAGATGCGACGGGAACGCTGGGAATTCTTTCCCTAAGAAACAGGGAAAGGATCCCTCATCTCGAGCTAGGAGGCAGAAACGGGGCTCCCCTGGATGTGTGCGGGACCCCACGTGCTTCCTCTCGAGTGGAGACGGGTATGTCGGGGAACTTCTTGAGTTGCAGCAAGGGTGTGAAGGACCCTTTGGAAGTTCCAGTGGTTAGACGTGATTAGCCTCGAGAAGCCTCAGCGGAAATGGGCCTCATCTCGCCTGGAGCGCAAAACCTCCTGGATTTTCTCGAGTTGCGGCAGGTGCTCTCGACTTACGACCAGGACCTGAGGGATCCGCTCTGGTGGCCTCAGGAAAGGCCAGTCCCCATGCGAGTTCCTCGGGGGCATGTCGGGATTCCTCTCCCGTCGATGCTGTGGCCGAAGACCTTGTGTGGAGTCGGGGCCGGAACCTGAGGATTCCTCTCCAGTGCTGACATGGATCTTGGGGTACTTCTGGAGTCTCCCCAGGGGAGTCAGTCCTCGTCTCGAATGCGGGCATGCACTTGCGCTTTCCTCCAGAGGGGTAGCAGCAGTGTCACGCAGTCCACCGCGTGGATCAAAGGATCTATGCTTTTCCCTCGAGTCTTTCCCACGAGGCTTTCCCACGAGGCTTTCCCACAGGGCTGTCCCACGTGCACACGTGGTGGGAGTCGATCCTCGGCTTGAACGTCAAGGCAGTGCAGGGAAAACAGGTTCCTCTGGAATGGACTGACACATCTGGGGGACTCTTGGAATGGTGGCACGACCCTGGAGTTCCTCTCGCCTTTCCTGTGGAGAGCGCCTCCTCTTGAGATGTGACGGGAACGCCGGGAATTCTTTCCCTACGAAACAGGGAAAGGATCCCTCATCTCGAGCTAGGAGGCGGAAACGGGGCTCCCCTGGATGTGTGCGGGACCCCACGTGCTTCCTCTCGAGTGGAGACGGGTATGTCGGGGAACTTCTTGAGTTGCAGCAAGGGTGTGAAGGACCCTTTGGAAGTTCCAGTGGTTAGATGTGATTAGCCTCGAGAAGCCTCAGCGGAAATGGGCCTCATCTCGCCTGGAGGGCAAAACCTCCTGGATTTTCTCGAGTTGCGGCATGTGCTCTCGACTTACGACGGGGACCTCGGGGACCCGCTCTGGTGGCCTCAGGAAAGGCCAGTCCCCATGAGAGTTCTTCGAGTGCCTCTCCGGATTTCTCTCCCGTCGAAGCCGGGGCCTAAGACCTTGTGTGGAGTCGGGGCCGGAACCTGAGGATTCCTCTCCAGTGCTGACATGGATCTTGGGGTACTTCTGGAGTCTCCCCAGGGGAGTCAGTCCTCGTCTCGAATGCGGGCATGCACTTGCGCTTTCCTCCAGAGCGGTAGCAGCAGTGTCACGCAGTCCGCCGCGTGGATCAAAGGATCTATGGTTTTCCCTCGAGTCTTTCCCACGAGGCTTTCCCACGAGGCTTTCCCACAGGGCTGTCCCACGTGCACAGGTGGTGGGAGTCGATGCTCGGCTTGAACGTCAAGGCAGTGCAGGGAAAACAGGTTCCTCTGTAATGGACTGACACATCTGGGCGTCTCTTGGAATGGTGGCACGACCCTGGAGTTCCTCTCGCCTCTCCTGTGGAGAGCGCCTCCTCTTGAGATGCGACGGGAACGCCGGGAATTCTTTCCCTACGAAACAGGGAAAGGATCCCTCATCTCGAGCTAGGAGGCGGAAACGGGGCTCCCCTGGATGTGTGCGGGACCCCACGTGCTTCCTCTCGAGTGGAGACGGGTATGTCGGGGAACTTCTTGAGTTGCAGCCATGGTGTGAAGGACCCTTTGGAAGTTCCCGTGGTTAGATGTGATTAGCCTCGAGAAGCCTCAGCGGAAATGGGCCTCATCTCGCCTGGAGGGCAAAACCTCCTGGATTTTCTCGAGTTGCGGCATGTGCTCTCGACTTACGACGGGGACCTCGGGGACCCGCTCTGGTGGCCTCAGGAAAGGCCAGTCCCCATGCGAGTTCCTCGGGGGCCGCTCGGGATTCCTCTCCCACCGATGCCGGGGCCTAAGACCTTGTGTGGAGTCGGGGCTGGAACCTGAGGATTCCTCTTCAGTGCTGAAATGGATCTTGGGGTACTTCTGCAGTCTCCCCAGGGGAGTCAGTCCTCGTCTCGAATGCGGGCATGCACTTGCGCTTTCCTCCAGAGCGGTAGCAGCAGTGTCACGCAGTCCGCCGCGTGGATCAAAGGATCTATGGTTTTCCCTCGAGTCTTTCCCACGAGGCTTTCCCACGAGGCTTTCCCACAGGGCTGTCCCACGTGCACACGTGGTGGGAGTCGATCCTCGGCTTGAACGTCAAGGCAGTTCAGGGAAAACAGGTTCCTCTGGAATGGACTGACACATCTGGGGGACTCTTGGAATGGTGGCACGACCCTGGAGTTCCTCTCGCCTTTCCTGTGGAGAGCGCCTCCTCTTGAGATGCGACGGGAACGCTGGGAATTCTTTCCATACGAAACAGGGAAAGAATCCCTCACCTCGAGCTAGGAGGCAGAAACGGGGCTCCCCTGGATGTGTGCGGGAACCCACGTGCTTCCTCTCGAGTGGAGACGGGTATGTCGGGGAACTTCTTGAGTTGCAGCAAGGGTGTGAAGGACCCTTTGGAAGTTCCAGTGGTTAGACGTGATTAGCCTCGAGAAGCCTCAGCGGAAATGGGCCTCATCTCGCCTGGAGGGCAAAACCTCCTGGATTTTCTCGAGTTGCGGCAGGTGCTCTCGACTTACGACCAGGACCTGAGGGATCCGCTCTGGTGGCCTCAGGAAAGGCCAGTCCCCATGCGAGTTCCTCGGGGGCATGTCGGGATTCCTCTCCCGACGATGCCGGGGCCGAAGAACTTGTGTGGAGTCGGGGCCGGAACCTGAGGATTCCTCTCCAGTGCTGACATGGATCTTGGGGTACTTCTGGAGTCTCCCCAGGGGAGTCAGTCCTCGTCTCGAATGCGGGCATGCACTTGCGCTTTCCTCCAGAGCGGTAGCCGCCGTGTCACGCAGTCCGCCGCGTGGATCAAAGGATCTATGGTTTTCCCTCGAGTCTTTCCCACGAGGCTTTCCCACGAGGCTTTCCCACAGGGCTGTCCCACGTGCACACGTGGTGGGAATCGATCCTCGGGTTGAACGTCAAGGCAGTGCAGGGAAAACAGGTTCCTCTGGAATGGACTGACACATCTGGGGGTCTCTTGGATGGTGCCACGACCCTGGAGTTCCTCTCGCCTTTCCTGTGGAGAGCGCCTCCTCTTGAGATGCGACGGGAACGCCGTGAATTCTTTCCCTACGAAACAGGGAAAGGATCCCTCATCTCGAGCTAGGAGGCGGAAACGGGGCTCCCCTGGATGTGTGCGGGACCCCAAGTGCTTCCTCTCGAGTGGAGACGGGTATGTCGGGGAACTTCTTGAGTTGCAGCCATGGTGTGAAGGACCCTTTGGAAGTTCCAGTGGTTAGATGTGATTGGCCTCGAGAAGCCTCAGCGGAAAAGGGCCTCATCTCGCCTGGAGGGCAAAACCTCCTGGATTTTCTCGAGTTGCGGCAGGTGCTCTCGACTTACGACGGGGACCTCAGGGACCCGCTCTGGTGGCCTCAGGAAAGGCCAGTCCCCATGCGAGTTCCTCGGGGGCCTCTCGGGATTCCGCTCCCGTCGATGCCGGGGCCTAAGACCTTGTGTGGAGTCGGGGCCGGAAGCTGAGGATTCCTCTCCAGTGCTGACATGGATCTTGGGGTACTTCTGGAGTCTCCCCAGGGGAGTCAGTCCTCGTCTCGAATGCGGGCATGCACTTGCGCTTTCCTCCAGAGCGGTAGCAGCAGTGTCACGCAGTCCACCGCGTGGATCAAAGGATCTATTCTTTTCCCTCGAGTCTTTCCCACGAGGCTTTCCCACGAGGCTTTCCCACAGGGCTGTCCCACGTGCACACGTGGTGGGAGTCGATCCTCGGCTTGAACGTCAAGGCAGTGCAGGGAAAACAGGTTCCTCTGGAATGGACTGACACATCTGGGGGACTCTTGGAATGGTGGCACGACCCTGGAGTTCCTCTCGCCTTTCCTGTGGAGAGCGCCTCCTCTTGAGATGCGACGGGAACGCTGGGAATTCTTTCCCTACGAAACAGGGAAAGGATCCCTCATCTCGAGCTAGGAGGCAGAAACGGGGCTCCCCTGGATGTGTGCGGGACCCCACGTGCTTCCTCTCGAGTGGAGACGGGTATGTCGGGGAACATCTTGAGTTGCAGCAAGGGTGTGAAGGACCCTTTGGAAGTTCCAGTGGTTAGACGTGATTAGCCTCGAGAAGCCTCAGCGGAAATGGGCCTCATCTCGCCTGGAGAGCAAAACCTCCTGGATTTTCTCGAGTTGCGGCAGGTGCTCTCGACTTACGACTGGGACTTCAGAGACCCGCTCTGGTGGCCTCAGGAAAGGCCAGTCCCCATGCGAGTTCCTCGGGTCCTCTCGGGATTCCTCTCCCGTCGATGCTGGGGCCTAAGCCCTTGTGTGGTGTCGGGGCCGGAACCTGAGGATTCCTCTCCAGTGCTGACATGGATCTTGGGGTACTTCTGGAGTCTCCCCAGCGGAGTCAGTCCTCGTCTCGAATGCGGGCATGCACTTGCGCTTTCCTCCAGAGCGGTAGCAGCAGTGTCACGCAGTCCACCGCGTGGATCAAAGGATCTATGGTTTTCCCTCGAGTCTTTCCCACGAGGCTTTCCCACGAGGCTTTCCCACAGGGCTGTCCCACGTGCACACGTGGTGGGAGTCGATCCTCGGCTTGAACGTCAAGGCAGTGCAGGGAAAACATGATCCTCTTGAATGGACTGACACATCTGGGGGACTCTTGGAATGGTGGCACGACCCTGGAGTTCCTCTCGCCTTTCCTGTGGAGAGCGCCTCCTCTTGAGATGCGACGGGATCGCCGGGAATTCTTTCCCTACGAAACAGGGAAAGGATCCCTCATCTCGAGCTAGGAGGCGGAAACGGGGCTCCCCTGGATGTGTGCGGGACCCCACGTGCTTCCTCTCGAGTGGAGACGGGTATGTCGGGGAACTTCTTGAGTTGCAGCCATGGTGTGAAGGACCCTTTGGAAGTTCCCGTGGTTAGATGTGATTAGCCTCGAGAAGCCTCAGCGGAAATGGGCCTCATCTCGCCTGGAGGGCAAAACCTCCTGGATTTTCTCGAGTTGCGGCATGTGCTCTCGACTTACGACGGGGACCTCGGGGACCCGCTCTGGTGGCCTCAGGAAAGGCCAGTCCCCATGTGAGTTCCTCGGGGGCCTCTCGGGATTCCTCTCCCGTCGATGCCGGGGCCTAAGACCTTGTGTGGAGTCGGGGCCGGAACCTGAGGTTTCCTCTCCAGTGCTGACATGGATCTTGGGGTACTTCAGGAGTCTCCCCAGGGGAGTCAGTCCTCGTCTCGAATGCGGGCATGCACTTGCGCTTTCCTCCAGAGCGGTAGCAGCAGTGTCACGCAGTCCGCCGCGTGGATCAAAGGATCTATGGTTTTCCCTCGAGTCTTTCCCACGAGGCTTTCCCACGAGGCTTTCCCACAGGGCTGTCCCACGTGCACACTTGGACAGAGTCCATCCTCAGCTTGAACGTCAAGGCAGTGCAGGGAAAACAGGTTCCTCTGGAATGGACTGACACATCTGGGAGACTCTTGGAATGGTGGCACGACCCTAGAGTTCCTCTCGCCTTTCCTGTGGAGAGCGCCTCCTCTTGAGATGCGACGGGAACGCCGGGAATTCTTTCCCTACGAAACAGGGAAAGGATCCCTCATCTCGAGCTAGGAGGCGGAAACGGGGCTCCCCTGGATGTGTGCGGGACCTTCGTGCTTCCTCTCAAGTGGAGACGGGTATGTCGGGGAACTTCTTGAGTTGCAGCAAGGGTGTGAACGACCCTTTGGAAGTTCTAGTGGTTAGATGTGATTAGCCTCGAGAAGCCTCAGCGGAAATGGGCCTCATCTCGCCTGGAGGGCAAAACCGCCTGGATTTTCTCTTGTTGCAGCAGGTGCTCTCGACTTACGACGGGGACCTCAGGGACCCGCTCTGGTGGCCTCAGGAAAGGCCAGTCCCCATGCGAGTTCCTCGGGGGCCTCTCGGGATTCCTCTCCCGTCGATGCCGGGGCCTAAGACCTTGTGTGGAGTCGGGGCCGGAACCTGAGGTTTCCTCTCCAGTGCTGACATGGATCTTGGGGTACTTCTGGAGTCTCCCCAGGGGAGTCAGTCCTCGTCTCGAATGCGGGCATGCACTTGCGCTTTCCTCCAGAGCGGTAGCATAGGTGTCACACAGTCCGCCGCGTAGATCAAAGGATCTATGGTTTTCCCTCGAGTCTTTCCCATGAGGCTTTCCCAGGAGGCTTTCCCACAGGGCTGTCCCACGTGCACACGTGGAGAGAGTCCATCCTCAGCTTGAACGTCAAGGCAGTGCAGGGAAAACAGGTTCCTCTGGAATGGACTGACACATCTGCGGGACTCTTGGAATTGTGGCACGACCCTGGAGTTCCTCTCGCCTTACCTGTGGAGAGCGCCTCCTCTTGAGATGCGACGGGAACGCCTGGAATTCTTTCCCTACGAAACAGGGAAAGGATCCCTCCTCTCGAGATAGGAGGCGGAAACGGGGCTCCACTGGATGTGTGCGGGACCCTCCTGCTTCCTCTCGAGTGGAGACGGGTATGTCGGGGAACTTGTTGAGTTACAGCAAGGGTGTGAAGGACCCTTTGGAAGTTCCAGTGGTTAGATGTGATTAGCCTCGAGAAGCCTCAGCGGAAATGGGCCTCATCTCGCCTGGAGGGCAAAACCTCCTGGATTTTCTCGAGTTGCGGCAGGTGCTCTCGACTTACGAGGGGGACCTCAGGGACCCGCTCTGGTGGCCTCAGGAAAGGCCAGTCCCCGTGCGAGTTCCTCGGGGGCCTTTCCGGATTCCTCTCCCGTCGATGCCGGGGCCTAAGACCTTGTGTGGAGTCGGGGCCGGAACCTGAGGATTCCTCTCCATTGCTGACATGGATCTTGGGGTACTTCTGGAGTCACCCCAGGGGAGTCAGTCCTCGTCTCGAATGCGGCCATGCACTTGCGCTTTCCTCCACAGCAGTAGCAGCAGTGTCACGCAGTCCTCCGCGTGCATCAAAGGATCTAAGGTTTTCCCTCGAGTCTTTCCCACGAGGCTTTCCCACGAGGCTTTCCCACAGGGCTGTCCCACGTGCACACGTGGAGGGAGTCGATCCTCGGCTTGAACGTCAAGGCAGTGCAGGGAAAACAGGTTCCTCTGGAATGGACTGACACATCTGGGGGACTCTTAGAATGGTGGCACGACCCTGGAGTTCCTCTCGCCTTTCCTGTGGAGAGCGCCTCCTCTTGAGATGCGACGGGAACGCCGGGAAGTCTTTCCCTACGAAACAGGGAAAGGATCCCTCATCTCGAGCTAGGAGGCGGAAACGGGGCTCCCCTGAATGTGTGCGGGACCCTCGTGCTTCCTCTAGAGGGGAGACGGGTATGTCGGGGAACTTCTTGAGTTGCAGCCATGGTGTGAAGGACCCTTTGGAAGTTCCAGTGGTTAGATGTGATTAGCCTTGAGAAACCTCAGCGGAAATGGGCCTCATCTCGCCTGGAGGGCAAAACCTCCTGGATTTTCTCGAGTTGCGGCAGGTGCTTTCGACTTACGACGGGGACCTCAGGGACCCGCTCTGGTGGCCTCAGGAAAGGCCAGTCCCCATGCGAGTTCCTCGGGGGCCTCTCGGGATTCCTCTCCCGTCGATGCCGGGGCCTAAGGCCTTGTGTGGAGTCGGGGCCGGAACCTGAGGATTCCTCTCCAGTGCTGACATGGATCTTGGGGTACTTCTAGAGTCTCCCCAGGGGAGTCAGTCCTCGTCTCGAATGCGGGCATGCCCTTGCGCTTTCCTCCAGAGCGGTAGCAGCAGTGTCACGCAGTCCGCCTCGTGGATAAAAGGATCTAAGGTTTTCCCTCGAGTCTTTCCCACGAGTCTTTCCCACGAGGCTTTCCCACAGGGCTGTCACATGTGCACACGTGGAGTGAGTCGATCCTGGGCTTGAACGTCAAGGCTGTGCAGGGAAAACAGGTTCCTCTGGAATGAACTGACACATCTGGGGGACTCTTGGAATGGTGGCACGACCCTGGAGTTCCTCTCGCCTTTCCTGCGGAGAGCGCCTCCTGTTGAGATGCGACGGGAACGCCGGGAATTCTTTCCCTATGAAACAGGGAAAGGATCCCTCATCTCGAGCTAGGAGGCGGAAACGGGGCTCCCCTGGATGTGGGCGGGACCCTCGTGCTTCATCTCGAGTGGAGACGGGTATGTCGGGGAACTTCTTGAGTTGCAGCAAGGGTGTGAAGGACCCTTTGTAATTTCCAGTGGTTAGATGTGATTAGCCTCGAGAAGCCTCAGCGGAAATGGGCCTCATCTCGCCTGGAGGGCAAAACCTCCTGGATTTTCTCGAGTTGCGGCAGGTGCTCTCGACTTACGACGGGGACCTCAGGGACCCGCTCTGGTGGCCTCAGGAAAGGCCAGTCCCCATGCGAGTTCCTCGTGGGCCTCTCGGGATTCCTCTCCCGTCGATGCCGGGGCCTAAGACCTTGTGTGGAGTCGGGGCCGGAACCTGAGGTTTCCTCTCCAGTGCTGACATGGATCTTGGGGTACTTCCGGAGTCTCCCCAGGGGAGTCAGTCGTCGTCTCGAATGCGGACATGCACTTGCGCTTTCCTCCAGAGCGGTAGCAGCAGTGTCACGCAGTCCGCCGCGTGGATCAAAGGATCTATGGTTTTCCCTCGAGTCTTTCCCTCGAGGCTTTACCCCCAGGCTTTCCCACAGGGCTGTCCCACGTGCACAGGTGGTGGGAGTCGATCCTCGGCTTGAACGTCAAGGCAGTGCAGGGAAAACAGGTTCCTCTGGAATGGACTGACACATCTGGGGGACTCTTGGAATGGTGGCACGACCCTGGAGTTCCTCTCGCCTTTCCTGTGGAGAGCGCCTCCTGTTGAGATGCGACGGGAACGCCGGGAAGTCTTTCCCTACGAAACAGGGAAAGGATCCCTCCTCTCGAGCTAGGAGGCGGAAACGGGGCTCCCCTGGATGTGTGCGGGACCCTCGTGCTTCCTCTCGAGTGGAAACGGGTATGTCAGGGAACTTCTTGAGTTGCAGCAAGGGTGTGAAGGACCCTTTGGAAGTTCCAGTGGTTAGATGTGATTAGCCTTGAGAAGCCTCAGCGGAAATGGGCCTCATCTCGCCTGGAGGGCAAAACCTCCTGGATTTTCTCGAGTTGCGGCAGGTGCTCTCGACTTACGCCGAGGACGTCAAGGACCCGCTCTGGTGGCTTCAGGAAAGGCCAGTCCCCATGCGAGTTCCTCGGGGGCCTCTCGGGATTCCTCTCCCATCGATACCGGGGCCTAAGACCTTGTGTGGAGTCGGGGCCGGAACCTGAGGATTCCTCTCCAGTGCTGACATGGATCTTGGGGAACTTCTGGAGTCTCCCCAGGCGAGTCAGTCCTCGTCTCGAATGCGGGCATGCACTTGCGCTTTCCTTCAGAGCGGTAGCAGCAGTGTCACGCAGTCCGCCGCGTGGATCAAAGGATCTATGGTTTTCCCTCGAGTCTTTCCCACGAGGCTTTCCCACGAGGCTTTCCCACAGGGCTGTCCCAGGTGCACACGTGGTGGGAGTCGATCCTCGGCTTGAACGTCAAGGCAGTGCAGGGAAAACAGGTTCCTCTGGAATGGACTGACACATCTGGGGGACTCTTAGAATGGTGGCACGATCCTGGAGTTCCTCCCGCCTTTCCTGTGGAGAGCGCCTCCTCTTGAGATGCGACGGGAACGCCGGGAATTCTTTCCCTACGAAACAGGGAAAGGATCCCTCATCTCGAGCTAGGAGTCGGAAACAGGGCTCCCCTGGTTGTGTGCGGGACCCTCGTGCTTCCTCTCGAGTGGAGACGGGTATGTCGGGGAACTTCTTGAGTTGCAGCAAGGGTGTGAAGGACCCTTTGCAAGTTCCAGTTTCTAGATGTGATTAACCTCGAGAAGCTTCACCGGATATGGGCCTCATCTCGCCTGGAGGGCAAAACCTCCTGGATTTTCTCGAGTTGCGGCAGGTGCTCTCGACTTACGACGGGGACCTCAGGGACCCGCTCTGGTGGCCTCAGGAAAGGCCAGTCCCCATGCGAGTTCCCCGGGGGCCTTTCGGGATTCCTCTCCCGTCGATGCCTGGGCCTAAGGCCTTGTGTGGAGTCGGGGCCGGAACCTGAGGATTCCTCTCCAGTGCTGACATGGATCTTGGGGTACTTCTGGAGTCTCCCCAGGGGAGTCAGTCCTCGTCTCGAATGTGGGCATGCCCTTGCGCTTTCCTCCAGAGCGGTAGCAGCAGTGTCACGCAGTCCGCCGAGCGGATCAAAGGATCTAAGGTTTTCCCTCGAGTCTTTCCCACGAGGCTTTCCAACGAGGCTTTCCCACAGGGCTGTCCCACGTGCACACGTGGTGGGAGTCGATCCTCGGCTTGAACGTCAAGGCAGTGCAGGGAAAACAGGTTCCTCTGGAATGGACTGACACATCTGGGGGACTCTTGGAACGGTGGCACGACCCTGGAGTTCCTCTCGCCTTTCCTGTGGAGAGCGCCTCCTGTTGAGATGCGACGGGAACGCCGGGAATTCTTTCCCTACGAAACAGGGAAAGGATCCCTCATCTCGAGCTAGGAGGCGGAAACGGGGCTCCCCTTGAAGTACTCGGGACCCTCGTGCTTCCTCTCGAGTGGAGACGGGTATGTCAGGGAACTTCTTGAGTTGCAGCAAGGGTGTGAAGGACCCTTTGGAAGTTCCAACGGTTAGATGTGATTAGCCTCGAGAAGCCTCAGCGGAAATGGGCCTCATCTCGCCTGGAGGGCAAAACCTCCTGGATTTTCTCGAGTTGCGGCAGGTGCTCTCGACTTACGACGGGGACCTCAGGGACCCGCTCTGGTGGCCTCAGGAAAGGCCAGTCCCCATGCGAGTTCCTCGGGGGCCTCTCGGGATTCCTCTCCCGTCGATGCCGGGGCCTAAGACCTTGTGTGGAGTCGGGGCCGGAACCTGAGGTTTCCTCTCCAGTGCTGACATGGATCTTGGGGTACTTCTGGAGTCTCCCCAGGGGAGTCAGTCCTCGTCTCGAATGCGGGCATGCACTTGCGCTTTCCTCCAGAGCGGTAGCAGCAGTGTCACGCAGTCCGCCGCGTGGATCAAAGGATCTATGGTTTTCCCTCGAGTCTTTCCCACGAGGCTTTCCCACGAGGCTTTCCCACAGGGCTGTCCCACGTGCACAGGTGGTGGGAGTCGATCCTCGGCTTGAACGTCAAGGCAGTGCAGGGAAAACAGGTTCCTCTGGAATGGACTGACACATCTGGGGGACTCTTGGAATGGTGGCACGACCCTGGAGTTCCTCTCGCCTTTCCTGTGGAGAGCGCCTCCTCTTGAGATGCGACGGGAACGCCGGGAATTCTTTCCCTACGAAACAGGGAAAGGATCCCTCATCTCGAGCTAGGAGGCGGAAACGGGGCTCCCCTGGATGTGTGCGGGACCCCACGTGCTTCCTCTCGAGTGGAGACGGGTATGTCGGGGAACTTCTTGAGTTGCAGCCATGGTGTGAAGGACCCTTTGGAAGTTCCCGTGGTTAGATGTGATTAGCCTCGAGAAGCCTCAGCGGAAATGGGCCTCATCTCGCCTGGAGGGCAAAACCTCCTGGATTTTCTCGAGTTGCGGCATGTGCTCTCGACTTACGACGGGGACCTCGGGGACCCGCTCTGGTGGCCTCAGGAAAGGCCAGTCCCCATGCGAGTTCCTCGGGGGCCGCTCGGGATTCCTCTCCCACCGATGCCGGGGCCTAAGACCTTGTGTGGAGTCGGGGCTGGAACCTGAGGATTCCTCTTCAGTGCTGAAATGGATCTTGGGGTACTTCTGCAGTCTCCCCAGGGGAGTCAGTCCTCGTCTCGAATGCGGTCATGCACTTGCGCTTTCCTCCAGAGCGGTAGCAGCAGTGTCACGCAGTCCGCCGCGTGGATCAAAGGATCTATGGTTTTCCCTCGAGTCTTTCCCACGAGGCTTTCCCACGAGGCTTTCCCACAGGGCTGTCCCACGTGCACACGTGGTGGGAGTCGATCCTCGGCTTGAACGTCAAGGCAGTTCAGGGAAAACAGGTTCCTCTGGAATGGACTGACACATCTGGGGGACTCTTGGAATGGTGGCACGACCCTGGAGTTCCTCTCGCCTTTCCTGTGGAGAGCGCCTCCTCTTGAGATGCGACGGGAACGCTGGGAATTCTTTCCCTACGAAACAGGGAAAGGATCCCTCATCTCGAGCTAGGAGGCAGAAACGGGGCTCCCCTGGATGTGTGCGGGACCCCACGTGCTTCCTTTCGAGTGGAGACGGGTATGTCGGGGAACTTCTTGAGTTGCAGCCATGGTGTGAAGGACCCTTTGGAAGTTCCAGTGGTTAGATGTGATTGGCCTCGAGAAGCCTCAGCGGAAAAGGGCCTCATCTCGCCTGGAGGGCAAAACCTCCTGGATTTTCTCGAGTTGCGGCAGGTGCTCTCGACTTACGACCGGGACCTCAGGGACCCGCTCTGGTGGCCTCAGGAAAGGCCAGTCCCCATGCGAGTTCCTCGGGCCCCTCTCGGGATTCCTCTCCCGTCGATGCCGGGGCCTAAGACGTTGTGTGGAGTCGGGGCCGGAACCTGAGGATTCCTCTCCAGTGCTGACATGGATCTTGGGGTACTTCTGGAGTCTCCCCAGGGGAGTCAGTCCTCGTCTCGAATGCGGGCATGCACTTGCGCTTTCCTCCAGAGCGGTAGCAGCAGTGTCACGCAGTCCGCCGCGTGGATCAAAGGATCTATGGTTTTCCCTCGAGTCTTTCCCACGAAGCTTTCCCACGAGGCTTTCCCACAGGGCTGTCCCACGTGCACACGTGGTGGGAGTCGATCCTCGGCTTGAACGTCAAGGCAGTGCAGGGAAAACATGTTCCTCTGGAATGGACTGACACATCTGGGGGACTCTTGGAATGGTGGCACGACCCTGGAGTTCCTCTCGCCTCTCCTGTGGAGAGCGCCTCCTCTTGAGATGCGACGGGAACGCCGGGAATTCTTTCCCTACGAAACAGGGAAAGGATCCCTCATCTCGAGCTAGGAGGCGGAAACGGGGCTCCCCTGGATGTGTGCGGGACCCCACGTGCTTCCTCTCGAGTGGAGACGGGTATGTCGGGGAACTTCTTGAGTTGCAGCCATGGTGTGAAGGACCCTTTGGAAGTTCCCGTGGTTAGATGTGATTAGCCTCGAGAAGCCTCAGCGGAAATGGGCCTCATCTCGCCTGGAGGGCAAAACCTCCTGGATTTTCTCGAGTTGCGGCAGGTGCTCTCGACTTACGACGGGGACCTCAGGGACCCGCTCTGGTGGCCTCAGGAAAGGCCAGTCCCCATGCGAATTCCTCGGGGGCCTCTCGGGATTACTCTTCCTTCGATGCCGGGGCCTAAGACCTTGTGTGGAGTCGGGGCCCGAACCTGAAGGATTCCTCTCCAGTGCTGACATGGATCTTGGGGTACTTCTGGAGTCTCCCCAGGGGAGTCAGTCCTCGTCTCGAATGCGGGCATGCACTTGCGCTTTCCTCCAGAGCGGTAGCAGCAGTGTCACGCAGTCCGCCGCGTGGATCAAAGGATCTATGGTTTTCCCTCGAGTCTTTCCCACGAGGCTTTCCCACGAGGCTTTCCCACAGGGCTGTCCCACGTGCACACGTGGTGGGAGTCGATCCTCGGCTTGAACGTCAAGGTAGTGAAGGGAAAACAGGTTCCTCTGGAATGGACTGACACATCTGGGGGACTCTTGGAATGGTGTCACGACCCTGGAGTTCCTATCGCCTTTCCTGTGGAGAGCGCCTCCTCTTGAGATGCGACGGGAACGTCGGGAATTCTTTCCCTACGAAACAGGGAAAGGATCCCTCATCTCGAGCTAGGAGGCGGAAACGGGGCTCCCCTGGATGTGTGCGGGACCCCACGTGCTTCCTCTCGAGTGGAGACGGGTATGTCGGGGAACTTCTTGAGTTGCAGCAAGGGTGTGAAGGACCCTTTGGAAGTTCCAGTGGTTAGACGTGATTAGCCTCGAGAAGCCTCAGCGGAAATGGGCCTCATCTCGCCTGGAGGGCAAAACCTCCTGGATTTTCTCGAGTTGCGGCAGGTGCTCTCGACTTACGACGGGGACCTCAGGGACCCGCTCTGGTGGCCTCAGGAAAGGCCAGTCCCCATTCGAGTTCCTCGGGGGCCTCTCGGGATTCCTCTCCCGTCGATGCCGGGGCCTAAGACCTTGTGTGGAGTGGGGGCCGGAACCTGAGGATTCCTCTCCAGTGCTGACATGGATCTTGGGGTACTTCTGGAGTCTCCCCAGGGGAGTCAGTCCTCGTCTCGAATGCGGGCATGCACTTGCGCTTTCCTCCAGAGCGGTAGCAGCAGTGTCACGCAGTCCGCCGCGTGGATCAAAGGATCTATGGTTTTCCCTCGAGTCTTTCCCACGAGGCTTTCCCACGAGGCTTTCCCACAGGGCTGTCCCACGTGCACACGTGGTGGGAGTCGATCCTCGGCTTGAACGTCAAGGCAGTGCAGGGAAAACAGGTTCCTCTGGAATGGACTGACACATCTGGGGGACTCTTGGAATGGTGTCACGAACCTGGAGTTCCTCTCGCCTTTCCTGTGGAGAGCGCCTCCTCTTGAGATGCGACGGGAACGCCGGGAATTCTTTCCCTACGAAACAGGGAAAGGATCCCTCATCTCGAGCTAGGAGGCGGAAACGGGGCTCCCCAGGATGTGTGCGGGACCCACGTGCTTCCTCTCGAGTGGAGACGGGTATGTCGGGGAACTTCTTGAGTTGCAGCAAGGGTGTGAAGGAACCTTTGGAAGTTCCAGTGGTTAGACGTGATTAGCCTCGAGAAGCCTCAGCGGAAATGGGCCTCATCTCGCCTGGAGAGCAAAACCTCCTGGATTTTCTGGAGTTGCGGCAGGTGCCTCGACTTACGATGGGGACCTCAGGGACCCGCTCTGGTGGCCTCAGGAAAGGCCAGTCCCCATGCGAGTTCCTCGGGGGCCTCTCGGGATTCCTCTCCCATCGATGCCGGGGCCTAAGACCTTGTGTGGAGTCGGGGCCGGAACCTGAGGATTCCTCTCCAGTGCTGACATGGATCTTGGGGTACTTCTGGAGTCTCCCAGGGGAGTCAGTCCTCGTCTCGAATGCGGGCATGCACTTGCGCTTTCCTCCAGAGCGGTAGCAGCAGTGTCACGCAGTCCGCCGCGTGGATCACAGGATCTATGGTTTTCCCTCGAGTCTTTCCCACGAGGCTTTCCCACGATGCTTTCCCACAGGGCTGTCCCACGTGCACACGTGGTGGGAGTCGATCCTCGGCTTGAACGTCAAGGCAGTGCAGGGAAAACAGGTTCCTCTGGAATGGACTGACACATCTGGGGGACTCTTGGAATGGTGGCACTACCCTGGAGTTCCTCTCGCCTTTCCTGTGGAGAGCGCCTCCTCTTGAGATGCGACGGGAACGCCGGGAATTCTTTCCCTACGAAACAGGGAAAGGATCCCTCATCTCGAGCTAGGAGGCGGAAACGGGGCTCCCCTGGATGTGTGCGGGACACCACGTGCTTCCTCTCGAGTGCAGACGGGTATGTCGGGGAACTTCTTGAGTTGCAGCAAGAGTGTGAAGGACCCTTTGGAAGTTCCAGTGTTTAGATGTGATTGGCCTCGAGAAGCCTCAGCGGAAATGGGCCTCATCTCGCTTGGAGGTGAAAACCTCCTGGATTTTCTCGAGTTGCGGCAGGTGCTCTCGACTTACGACGGGGACCTCAGGGAACCGCTCTGGTGGCCTCAGGAAAGGCCAGTCCCCATGCGAGTTCCTCGGGGGCCGCTCGGGATTCCTCTCCCGTCGATGCCGGGGCCTAAGACCTTGTGTGGAGTGGGGGCCGGAACCTGAGGATTCCTCTCCAGTGCTGACATGGATCTTGGGGTACTTCTGGAGTCTCCCCAGGGGAGTCAGTCCTCGTCTCGAATGCGGGCATGCACTTGCGCTTTCCTCCAGAGCGGTAGCAGCAGTGTCACGCAGTCCGCCGCGTGGATCAAAGGATCTATGGTTTTCCCTCGAGTCTTTCCCACGAGGCTTTCCCACGAGGCTTTCCCACAGGGCTGTCCCACGTGCACACGTGGTGGGAGTCGATCCTCGGCTTGAACGTCAAGGCAGTGCAGGGAAAACAGGTTCTTCTGGAATGGACTGACACATCTGGGGGACTCTTGGAATGGTGTCACGACCCTGGAGTTCCTCTCGCCTTTCCTGTGGAGAGCGCCTCCTCTTGAGATGTGACGGGAACGCCGGGAATTCTTTCCCTACGAAACAGGGAAAGGATCCCTCATCTCTAGCTAGGAGGCTGAAACGGGTCTCCCCTGGATGTGTGCGGGACACCACGTGCTTCCTCTCGACTGCAGACGGGTATGTCGGGGAACTTCTTGAGTTGCAGCAATGGTGTGAAGGACCCTTTGGAAGTTCCAGTGGTTAGATGTGATTGGCCTCGAGAAGCCTCAGCGGAAATGGGCCTCATCTCGCCTGGAGGGCAAAACCTCCTGGATTTTCTCGAGTTGCGGCAGGTGCTCTAGACTTACGACGGGGACCTCAGGGAACCGCTCTGGTGGCCTCAGGAAAGGCCAGTCCCCATGCGAGTTCCTCGGGGGCGTCTCGGGATTCCTCTCCCATCGATGCCGGGGCCTAAGACCTTGTGTGGAGTCGGGGCCGGAACCTGAGGATTCCTCTCCAGTGCTGACATGGATCTTGGGGTACTTCTGGAGTCTCCCCAGGGGAGTCAGTCCTCGTCTCGAATGCGGGCATGCACTTGCGCTTTCCTCCAGAGCGGTAGCAGCAGTGTCATGCAGTCCGCCGCGTGGATCAAAGGATGTATGGTTTTCCCTCGAGTCTTTCCCACGAGGCTTTCCCACAGGGCAGTCCCACGTGCACACGTGGTGGGAGTCGATCCTCGGCTTGAACGTCAAGGCAGTGCAGGGAAAACAGGTTCCTCTGGAATGGACTGACACATCTGGGGGACTCTTGGAATGGTGGCAGGACCCTGGAGATCCTCTCGCCTTTCCTGTGGAGAGCGCCTCCACTTGAGATGCGACGGGAACGCCGGGAATTCTTTCCCTACGAAACAGGGAAAGGATCCCTCATCTCGAGCTAGGAGGCGGAAACCGGGCTCCCCTGGATGTGTGCGGGACCCACGTGCTTCCTCTCGAGTGCAGACGGGTATGTCGGGGAACTTCTTGAGTTGCAGCAAGAGTGTGAAGGACCCTTTGGAAGTTCCAGTGGTTAGACGTGATTAGCCTCGAGAAGCCTCAGCGGAAATGGGCCTCATCTCGCCTGGAGGGCAAAACCTCCTGGATTTTCTCGAGTTCCGGCAGGTGCTCTCGACTTACGACGGGGACCTCAGGGAACCGCTCTGGTGGCCTCAGGAAAGGCCAGTCCCCATGCGAGTTCGTCGTGGGCCTCTCGGGATTCCTCTCCCGTCGATGCCGGGGCCTAGGACCTTGTGTGGAGTCGGGGCCGGAACCTGAGGATTCCTCTCCAGTGCTGACATGGATCTTGGGGTACTTCTGGAGACTCCCCAGGGGAGTCAGTCCTCGTCTCGAATGCGGGCATGCACTTGCGCTTTCCTCCAGAGCGGTAGCAGCAGTGTCATGCAGTCCGCCGCGTGGATCAAAGGATGTATGGTTTTCCCTCGAGTCTTTCCCACGAGGCTTTCCACACAGGGCTGTCCCACGTGCACACGTGGTGGGAGTCGATCCTCGGCTTGAACGCCAAGGCAGTGAAGGGAAAACAGGTTCCTCTTGAATGGACTGACACATCTGGGGGACTCTTGGAATGGTGGCACGACCCTGGAGTTCCTCTCGCCTTTCCTGTGGAGAGTGCCTCCTCTTGAGATGCGACGGGAACGCCGGGAATTCTTTCCCTACGAAACAGGGAAAGGATCCCTCATCTCGAGCTAGGAGGCGGAAACGGGGCTCCCCTGGATGTGTGCGGGACCCACGTGCTTCCTCTCGAGTGCAGACGGGTATGTCGGGGAACTTCTTGAGTTGCAGCAAGGGTGTGAAGGAATCTTTGGAAGTTCCAGTGGTTAGACGTGATTAGCCTCGAGAAGCCTCAGCGGAAATGGGCCTCATCTCGCCTGGAGAGCAAAACCTCCTGGATTTTCTGGAGTTGCGGCAGGTGCCTCGACTTACGATGGGGACCTCAGGGACCCGCTCTGGTGGCCTCAGGAAAGGCCAGTCCCCATGCGAGTTCCTCGGGGGCCTCTCGGGATTCCTCTCCCATCGATGCCGGGGCCTAAGACCTTGTGTGGAGTCGGGGCCGGAACCTGAGGATTCCTCTCCAGTGCTGACATGTATCTTGGGGTACTTCTGGAGTCTCCCAGGGGAGTCTGTCCTCGTCTCGAATGCGGGCATGCACTTGCGCTTTCCTCCAGAGCGGTAGCAGCAGTGTCACGCAGTCCGCCGCGTGGATCAAAGGATCTATGGTTTTCCCTCGAGTCTTTCCCACGAGGCTTTCCCACGAGGCTTTCCCACAGGGCTGTCCCACGTGCACACGTGGTGGGAGTCGATCCTCGGCTTGAACGTCAAGGCAGTGCAGGGAAAACAGGTTCCTCTGGAATGGACTGACACATCTGGGGGACCCTTGGAATGGTGGCACTACCCTGGAGTTCCTCTCGCCTTTCCTGTGGAGAGCGCCTCCTCTTGAGATGCGACGGGAACGCCGGGAATTCTTTCCCTACGAAACAGGGAAAGGATCCCTCATCTCGAGCTAGGAGGCGGAAACGGGGCTCCCCTGGATGTGTGCGGGACACCACGTGCTTCCTCTCGAGTGCAGACGGGTATGTCGGGGAACTTCTTGAGTTGCAGCAAGGGTGTGAAGGACCCTTTGGAAGTTCCAGTGGTTAGATGTGATTGGCCTCGAGAAGCCTCAGCGGAAATGGGCCTCATCTCGCTTGGAGGTGAAAACCTCCTGGATTTTCTCGAGTTGCGGCAGGTGCTCTCGACTTACGACGGGGACCTCAGGGAACCGCTCTGGTGGCCTCAGGAAAGGCCAGTCCCCATGCGAGTTCCTCGGGGGCCGCTCGGGATTCCTCTCCCACCGATGCCGGGGCCTAAGACCTTGTGTGGAGTGGGGGCCGGAACCTGAGGATTCCTCTCCAGTGCTGACATGGATCTTGGGGTACTTCTGGAGTCTCCCCAGGGGAGTCAGTCCTCGTCTCGAATGCGGGCATGCACTTGCGCTTTCCTCCAGAGCGGTAGCAGCAGTGTCATGCAGTCCGCCGCGTGGATCAAAGGATGTATGGTTTTCCCTCGAGTCTTTCCCACGAGGCTTTCCCACAGGGCTGTCCCACGTGCACACGTGGTGGGAGTCGATCCTCGGCTTGAACGTCAAGGCAGTGCAGGGAAAACAGGTTCCTCTGGAATGGACTGACACATCTGGGGGACTCTTGGAATGGTGGCAGGACCCTGGAGATCCTCTCGCCTTTCCTGTGGAGAGCGCCTCCTCTTGAGATGCGACGGGAACGCCGGGAATTCTTTCCCTACGAAACAGGGAAAGGATCCCTCATCTCGAGCTATGAGGCGGAAACCGGGCTCCCCTGGATGTGTGCGGGACCCACGTGCTTCCTCTCGAGTGCAGACGGGTATGTCGGGGAACTTCTTGAGTTGCAGCAAGAGTGTGAAGGACCCTTTGGAAGTTCCAGTGGTTAGACGTGATTAGCCTCGAGAAGCCTCAGCGGAAATGGGCCTCATCTCGCCTGGAGGGCAAAACCTCCTGGATTTTCTGGAGTTCCGGCAGGTGCTCTCGACTTACGACGGGGACCTCAGGGAACCGCTCTGGTGGCCTCAGGAAAGGCCAGTCCCCATGCGAGTTCGTCGTGGGCCTCTCGGGATTCCTCTCCCGTCGATGCCGGGGCCTAAGACCTTGTGTGGAGTCGGGGCCGGAACCTCAGGATTCCTCTCCAGTGCTGACATGGATCTTGGGGTACTTCTGGAGACTCCCCAGGGGAGTCAGTCCTCGTCTCGAATGCGGGCATGCACTTGCGCTTTCCTCCAGAGCGGTAGCAGCAGTGTCATGCAGTCCGCCGCGTGGATCAAAGGATGTATGGTTTTCCCTCGAGTCTTTCCCACGAGGCTTTCCACACAGGGCTGTCCCACGTGCACACGTGGTGGGAGTCGATCCTCGGCTTGAACGCCAAGGCAGTGAAGGGAAAACAGGTTCCTCTTGAATGGACTGACACATCTGGGGGACTCTTGGAATGGTGGCACGACCCTGGAGTTCCTCTCGCCTTTCCTGTGGAGAGTGCCTCCTCTTGAGATGCGACGGGAACGCCGGGAATTCTTTCCCTACGAAACAGGGAAAGGATCCCTCATCTCGAGCTAGGAGGCGGAAACGGGGCTCCCCTGGATGTGTGCGGGACCCACGTGCTTCCTCTCGAGTGCAGACGGGTATGTCGGGGAACTTCTTGAGTTGCAGCAAGGGTGTGAAGGAACCTTTGGACGTTCCAGTGGTTAGACGTGATTAGCCTCGAGAAGCCTCAGCGGAAATGGGCCTCATCTCGCCTGGAGAGCAAAACCTCCTGGATTTTCTGGAGTTGCGGCAGGTGCCTCGACTTACGATGGGGACCTCAGGGACCCGCTCTGGTGGCCTCAGGAAAGGCCAGTCCCCATGCGAGTTCCTCGGGGGCCTCTCGGGATTCCTCTCCCATCGATGCCGGGGCCTAAGACCTTGTGTGGAGTCGGGGCCGGAACCTGAGGATTCCTCTCCAGTGCTGACATGTATCTTGGGGTACTTCTGGAGTCTCCCAGGGGAGTCAGTCCTCGTCTCGAATGCGGGCATGCACTTGCGCTTTCCTCCAGAGCGGTAGCAGCAGTGTCACGCAGTCCGCCGCGTGGATCAAAGGATCTATGGTTTTCCCTCGAGTCTTTCCCACGAGGCTTTCCCACGAGTCTTTCCCACAGGGCTGTCCCACGTGCACACGTGGTGGGAGTCGATCCTCGGCTTGAACGTCAAGGCAGTGCAGGGAAAACAGGTTCCTCTGGAATGGACTGACACATCTGGGGGACCCTTGGAATGGTGGCACTACCCTGGAGTTCCTCTCGCCTTTCCTGTGGAGAGCGCCTCCTCTTGAGATGCGACGGGAACGCCGGGAATTCTTTCCCTACGAAACAGGGAAAGGATCCCTCATCTCGAGCTAGGAGGCGGAAACGGGGCTCCCCTGGATGTGTGCGGGACACCACGTGCTTCCTCTCGAGTGCAGACGGGTATGTCGGGGAACTTCTTGAGTTGCAGCAAGGGTGTGAAGGACCCTTTGGAAGTTCCAGTGGTTAGATGTGATTGGCCTCGAGAAGCCTCAGCGGAAATGGGCCTCATCTCGCTTGGAGGTGAAAACCTCCTGGATTTTCTCGAGTTGCGGCAGGTGCTCTCGACTTACGACGGGGACCTCAGGGAACCGCTCTGGTGGCCTCAGGAAAGGCCAGTCCCCATGCGAGTTCCTCGGGGGCCGCTCGGGATTCCTCTCCCACCGATGCCGGGGCCTAAGACCTTGTGTGGAGTGGGGGCCGGAACCTGAGGATTCCTCTCCAGTGCTGACATGGATCTTGGGGTACTTCTGGAGTCTCCCCAGGGGAGTCAGTCCTCGTCTCGAATGCGGGCATGCACTTGCGCTTTCCTCCAGAGCGGTAGCAGCAGTGTCATGCAGTCCGCCGCGTGGATCAAAGGATGTATGGTTTTCCCTCGAGTCTTTCCCACGAGGCTTTCCCACAGGGCTGTCCCACGTGCACACGTGGTGGGAGTCGATCCTCGGCTTGAACGTCAAGGCAGTGCAGGGAAAACAGGTTCCTCTGGAATGGACTGACACATCTGGGGGACTCTTGGAATGGTGGCAGGACCCTGGAGATCCTCTCGCCTTTCCTGTGGAGAGCGCCTCCTCTTGAGATGCGACGGGAACGCCGGGAATTCTTTCCCTACGAAACAGGGAAAGGATCCCTCATCTCGAGCTAGGAGGCGGAAACCGGGCTCCCCTGGATGTGTGCGGGACCCACGTGCTTCCTCTCGAGTGCAGACGGGTATGTCGGGGAACTTCTTGAGTTGCAGCAAGAGTGTGAAGGACCCTTTGGAAGTTCCAGTGGTTAGACGTGATTAGCCTCGAGAAGCCTCAGCGGAAATGGGCCTCATCTCGCCTGGAGGGCAAAACCTCCTGGATTTTCTCGAGTTCCGGCAGGTGCTCTCGACTTACGACGGGGACCTCAGGGAACCGCTCTGGTGGCCTCAGGAAAGGCCAGTCCCCATGCGAGTTCCTCGTGGGCCTCTCGGGATTCCTCTCCCGTCGATGCCGGGGCCTAGGACCTTGTGTGGAGTCGGGGCCGGAACCTGAGGATTCCTCTCCAGTGCTGACATGGATCTTGGGGTACTTCTGGAGTCTCCCCAGGGGAGTCAGTCCTCGTCTCGAATGCGGGCATGCACTTGCGCTTTCCTCCAGAGCGGTAGCAGCAGTGTCATTCAGTCCGCCGCGTGGATCAAAGGATCTATGGTTTTCCCTCGAGTCTTTCCCACGAGGCTTTCCACACAGGGCTGTCCCACGTGCACACGTGGTGGGAGTCGATCCTCGGCTTAAACGTCAAGGCAGTGCAGGGAAAACAGGTTCCTCTGGAATGGACTGACACATCTGGGGGACTCTTGGAATGGTGGCACTACCCTGGAGTTCCTCTCGCCTTTCCTGTGGAGAGCGCCTCCTCTTGAGATGCGACGGGAACGCCGGGAATTTTTTCCCTACGAAACAGGGAAAGGATCCCTCATCTCGAGCTAGGAGGCGGAAACGGGGCTCCCCTGGATGTGTGCGGGACACCACGTGCTTCCTCTCGAGTGGAGACG
This sequence comes from Ovis canadensis, assembly GCF_042477335.2. Taxonomy (NCBI): domain Eukaryota; kingdom Metazoa; phylum Chordata; class Mammalia; order Artiodactyla; family Bovidae; genus Ovis; species Ovis canadensis. Next base: position 12,115,974 of record NC_091262.1, read on the forward strand.
GGTATGTCGGGGAACTTCTTGAGTTGCAGCAAGGGTGTGAAGGACCCTTTGGAAGTTCCAGTGGTTAGATGTGATTGGCCTCGAGAAGCCTCAGCGGAAATGGGCCTCATCTCGCTTGGATGTGAAAACCTCCTGGATTTTCTCGAGTTGCGGCAGGTGCTCTCGACTTACGACGGGGACCTCAGGGAACCGCTCTGGTGGCCTCAGGAAAGGCCAGTCCCCATGCGAGTTCCTCGGGGGCCGCTCGGGATTCCTCTCCCACCGATGCCGGGGCCTAAGACCTTGTGTGGAGTGGGGGCCGGAACCTGAGGATTCCTCTCCAGTGCTGACATGGATCTTGGGGTACTTCTGGAGTCTCCCCAGGGGAGTCAGTCCTCGTCTCGAATGCGGGCATGCACTTGCGCTTTCCTCCAGAGCGGTAGCAGCAGTGTCATGCAGTCCGCCGCGTGGATCAAAGGATGTATGGTTTTCCCTCGAGTCTTTCCCACGAGGCTTTCCCACAGGGCTGTCCCACGTGCACACGTGGTGGGAGTCGATCCTCGGCTTGAACGTCAAGGCAGTGCAGGGAAAACAGGTTCCTCTGGAATAGACTGACACATCTGGGGGACTCTTGGAATGGTGTCACGACCCTGGAGTTCCTCTCGCCTTTCCTGTGGAGAGCGCCTCCTCTTGAGATGCGACGGGAACGCCGGGAATTCTTTCCCTACGAAACAGGGAAAGGATCCCTCATCTCGAGCTAGGAGGCGGAAACGGGTCTCCCCTGGATGTGTGCGGGACCCACGTGCTTCCTCTCGAGTGCAGACGGGTATGTCGGGGAACTTCTTGAGTTGCAGCAAGGGTGTGAAGGACCCTTTGGAAGTTCCAGTGGTTAGACGTTATTAGCCTCGAGAAGCCTCAGCGGAAATGGGCCTCATCTCGCCTGGAGGGCAAAACCTCCTGGATTTTCTCGAGTTGCGGCAGGTGCTCTAGACTTACGACGGGGACCTCAGGGAACCGCTCTGGTGGCCGCAGGAAAGGCCAGTCCCCATGCGAGTTCCTCGGGGGCCTCTCGGGATTCCTCTCCCGTCGATGCCGGGGCCTAAGACCTTGTGTGGAGTGGGGGCCGGAACCTGAGAATTCCTCTCCAGTGCTGACATGGATCTTGGGGTACTTCTGGAGTCTCCCCAGCGGAGTCAGTCCTCGTCTCGAATGCGGGCATGCACTTGCGCTTTCCTCCAGAGCGGTAGCAGCAGTGTCACGCAGTCCGCCGCGTGGATCAAAGGATCTATGGTTTTCCCTCGAGTCTTTCCCACGAGGCTTTCCCACGAGGCTTTCCCACAGGGCTGTCCTACGTGCACACGTGGTGGGAGTCGATCCTCGGCTTAAACGTCAAGGCAGTGCAGGGAAAACAGGTTCCTCTGGAATGGACTGACACATCTGGGGACTCTTGGAATGGTGGCATGACCCTGGAGTTCCTCTCGCCTTTCCTGTGGAGAGCGCCTCCTCTTGAGATGCGACAGGAACGCCGGGAATTCTTTCCCTACGAAACAGGGAAAGGATCCCTCATCTCGAGCTAGGAGGCGGAAACGGGGCTCCCCTGGATGTGTGCGGGACCCCACGTGCTTCCTCTCGAGTGGAGACGGGTATGTCGGGGAACTTCTTGAGTTGCAGCAATGGTGTGAAGGACCCTTTGGAAGTTCCAGTGGTTAGATGTGATTGGCCTCGAGAAGCCTCAGCGTAAATGGGCCTCACCTCGCCTGGAGGGCAAAACCTCCAGGATTTTCTCGAGTTGCTGCAGGTGCTCTCGAGTTACGACGGGGACCTCAGGGACCCGCTCTGGTGGCCTCAGGAAAGGCCAGTCCCCATGCGAGTTCCTCGGGGGCCTCTCGGCATTCCTCTCCCTTCGATGCCGGGGCCTAAGACCTTGTGTGGAGTCGGGGCCGGAACCTGAGGATTCCTCTCCAGTGCTGACATGGATCTTGGGGTACTTCTGGAGTCTCCCCAGGGGAGTCAGTCCTCGTCTCGAATGCGGGCATGCACTTGCGCTTTCCTCCAGAGCGGTAGCAGCAGTGTCATGCAGTCCGCCGCGTGGATCAAAGGATGTATGGTTTTCCCTCGAGTCTTTCCCACGAGGCTTTCCCACAGGGCTGTCCCACGTGCACACGTGGTGGGAGTCGATCCTCGGCTTGAACGTCAAGGCAGTGCAGGGAAAACAGGTTCCTCTGGAATGGACTGACACATCTGGGGGACTCTTGGAATGGTGGCAGGACCCTGGAGATCCTCTCGCCTTTCCTGTGGAGAGCGCCTCCTCTTGAGATGCGACGGGAACGCCGGGAATTCTTTCCCTACGAAACAGGGAAAGGATCCCTCATCTCGAGCTAGGAGGCGGAAACCGGGCTCCCCTGGATGTGTGCGGGACCCACGTGCTTCCTCTCGAGTGCAGACGGGTATGTCGGGGAACTTCTTGAGTTGCAGCAAGAGTGTGAAGGACCCTTTGGAAGTTCCAGTGGTTAGACGTGATTAGCCTCGAGAAGCCTCAGCGGAAATGGGCCTCATCTCGCCTGGAGGGCAAAACCTCCTGGATTTTCTCGAGTTGCGGCAGGTGCTCTCGACTTACGACGGGGACCTCAGGGAACCGCTCTGGTGGCCTCAGGAAAGGCCAGTCCCCATGCGAGTTCCTCGTGGGCCTCTCGGGATTCCTCTCCCGTCGATGCCGGGGCCTAGGACCTTGTGTGGAGTCGGGGCCGGAACCTGAGGATTCCTCTCCAGTGCTGACATTGATCTTGGGGTACTTCTGGAGTCTCCCCAGGGGAGTCAGTCCTCGTCTCGAATGCGGGCATGCACTTGCGCTTTCCTCCAGAGCGGTAGCAGCAGTGTCATTCAGTCCGCCGCGTGGATCAAAGGATGTATGGTTTTCCCTCGAGTCTTTCCCACGAGGCTTTCCACACAGGGCTGTCCCACGTGCACACGTGGTGGGAGTCGATCCTCGGCTTGAACGTCAAGGCAGTGCAGGGAAAACAGGTTCCTCTGGAATGGACTGACACATCTGGGGGACTCTTGGAATGGTGGCACGACCCTGGAGTTCCTCTCGCCTTTCCTGTGGAGAGTGCCTCCTCTTGAGATGCGACGGGAACGCCGGGAATTCTTTCCCTACGAAACAGGGAAAGGATCCCTCATCTCGAGCTAGGAGGCGGAAACGGGGCTCCCCTGGATGTGTGCGGGACCCACGTGCTTCCTCTCGAGTGGAGACGGGTATGTCGGGGAACTTCTTGAGTTGCAGCAAGGGTGTGAAGGAACCTTTGGAAGTTCCAGTGGTTAGACGTGATTAGCCTCGAGAAGCCTCAGCGGAAATGGGCCTCATCTCGCCTGGAGAGCAAAACCTCCTGGATTTTCTGGAGTTGCGGCAGGTGCCTCGACTTACGATGGGGACCTCAGGGACCCGCTCTGGTGGCCTCAGGAAAGGCCAGTCCCCATGCGAGTTCCTCGGGGGCCTCTCGGGATTCCTCTCCCATCGATGCCGGTGCCTAAGACCTTGTGTGGAGTCGGGGCCGGAACCTGAGGATTCCTCTCCAGTGCTGACATGGATCTTGGGGTACTTCTGGAGTCTCCCAGGGGAGTCAGTCCTCGTCTCGAATGCGGGCATGCACTTGCGCTTTCCTCCAGAGCGGTAGCAGCAGTGTCACGCAGTCCGCCGCGTGGATCAAAGGATGTATGGTTTTCCCTCGAGTCTTTCCCACGAGGCTTTCCCACAGGGCTGTCCCACGTGCACACGTGGTGGGAGTCGATCCTCGGCTTGAACGTCAAGGCAGTGCAGGGAAAACAGGTTCCTCTGGAATGGACTGACACATCTGGGGGACTCTTGGAATGGTGGCACTACCCTGGAGTTCCTCTCGCCTTTCCTGTGGAGAGCGCCTCCTCTTGAGATGCGACGGGAACGCCGGGAATTCTTTCCCTACGAAACAGGGAAAGGATCCCTCATCTCGAGCTAGGAGGCGGAAACGGGTCTCCCCTGGATGTGTGCGGGACCCACGTGCTTCCTCTCGAGTGCAGACGGGTATGTCGGGGCACTTCTTGAGTTTCAGCAAGGGTGTGAAGGACCCTTTGGAAGTTCCAGTGGTTAGACGTTATTAGCCTCGAGAAGCCTCAGCGGAAATGGGCCTCATCTCGCCTGGAGGGCAAAACCTCCTGGATTTTCTCGAGTTGCGGCAGGTGCTCTCGACTTACGACGGGGACCTCAGGGAACCGCTCTGGTGGCCGCAGGAAAGGCCAGTCCCCATGCGAGTTCCTCGGGGGCCTCTCGGGATTCCTCTCCCGTCGATGCCGGGGCCTAAGACCTTGTGTGGAGTGGGGGCCGGAAAATGAGAATTCCTCTCCAGTGCTGACATGGATCTTGGGGTACTTCTGGAGTCTCCCCAGCGGAGTCAGTCCTCGTCTCGAATGCGGGCATGCACTTGCGCTTTCCTCCAGAGCGGTAGCAGCAGTGTCACGCAGTCCGCCGCGTGGATCAAAGGATCTATGGTTTTCCCTCGAGTCTTTCCCACGAGGCTTTCCCACGAGGCTTTCCCACAGGGCTGTCCTACGTGCACACGTGGTGGGAGTCGATCCTCGGCTTAAACGTCAAGGCAGTGCAGGGAAAACAGGTTCCTCTGGAATGGACTGACACATCTGGGGACTCTTGGAATGGTGGCATGACCCTGGAGTTCCTCTCGCCTTTCCTGTGGAGAGCGCCTCCTCTTGAGATGCGACAGGAACGCCGGGAATTCTTTCCCTACGAAACAGGGAAAGGATCCCTCATCTCGAGCTAGGAGGCGGAAACGGGGCTCCCCTGGATGTGTGCGGGACCCCACGTGCTTCCTCTCGAGTGGAGACGGGTATGTCGGGGAACTTCTTGAGTTGCAGCAATGGTGTGAAGGACCCTTTGGAAGTTCCAGTGGTTAGATGTGATTGGCCTCGAGAAGCCTCAGCGTAAATGGGCCTCACCTCGCCTGGAGGGCAAAACCTCCAGGATTTTCTCGAGTTGCTGCAGGTGCTCTCGAGTTACGACGGGGACCTCAGGGACCCGCTCTGGTGGCCTCAGGAAAGGCCAGTCCCCATGCGAGTTCCTCGGGGGCCTCTCGGCATTCCTCTCCCGTCGATGCCGGGGCCTAAGACCTTGTGTGGAGTCGGGGCCGGAACCTGAGGATTCCTCTCCAGTGCTGACATGGATCTTGGGGTACTTCTGGAGTCTCCCCAGGGGAGTCAGTCCTCGTCTCGAATGCGGGCATGCACTTGCGCTTTCCTCCAGAGCGGTAGCAGCAGTGTCACGCAGTCCGCCGCGTGGATCAAAGGATCTATGGTTTTCCCTCGAGTCTTTCCCACGAGGCTTTCCCACGAGGCTTTCCCACAGGGCTGTCCCACGTGCACACGTGGTGGGAGTCGATCCTCGGCTTGAACGTCAAGGCAGTGCAGGGAAAACAGGTTCCTCTGGAATGGACTGACACATCTGGGGGACTCTTGGAATGGTGGCACGACCCTGGAGTTCCTCTCGCCTTTCCTGTGGAGAGCGCCTCCTCTTGAGATTCGACGGGAACGCCGGGAATTCTTTCCCTACGAAACAGGGAAAGGATCCCTCATCTCGAGCTAGCAGGCGGAAACGGGGCTCCCCTGGATGTGTGCGGACCCCACGTGCTTCCTCTCGAGTGGAGACGGGTATGTCGGGGAACTTCTTGAGTTGCAGCAAGGGTGTGAAGGACCCTTTGGAAGTTCCAGTGGTTAGATGTGATTGGCCTCGAGAAGCCTCAGCGGAAATGGGCCTCATCTCGCCTGGAGGGCAAAACCTCCTGGATATTCTCGAGTTGCGGCAGGTGCTCTCGACTTACGACGGGGACCTCAGGGAACCGCTCTGGTGGCCTCAGGAAAGGCCAGTCCCCATGCGAGTTCCTCGGGGGCCTCTCGGGATACCTCTCCCGTCGATGCCGGGGCCTAAGACCTTGTGTGGAGTCGGGGCCGGAACCTGAGGATTCCTCTCCAGTGCTGACATGGATCTTGGGGTACTTCTGGAGTCTCCCCAGGGGAGTCAGTCCTCGTCTCGAATGCGGGCATGCACTTGCGCTTTCCTCCAGAGCGGTAGCAGCAGTGTCACGCAGTCCGCCGCGTGGATCAAAGGATCTATGGTTTTCCCTCGAGTCTTTCCCACGAGGCTTTCCACACAGGGCTGTCCCACGTGCACACGTGGTGGGAGTCGATCCTCGGTTTGAACGTCAAGGCAGTGCAGGGAAAACAGGTTCCTCTGGAATGGACTGACACATCTGGGGGACTCTTGGAATGGTGGCACGACCCTGGAGTTCCTCTCGCCTTTCCTGTGGAGAGCGCCTCCTCTTGAGATGCGACGGGAACGCCGGGAATTCTTTCCCTACGAAACAGGGAAAGGATCCCTCATCTCAAGCTAGGAGGCTGAAACGGGGCTCCCCTGGATGTGTGCGGGACCCACGTGCTTCCTCTCGAGTGCAGACGGGTATGTCGGGGAACTTCTTGAGTTGCAGCAAGGGTGTGAAGGACCCTTTGGATGTTCCAGTGGTTAGACGTGATTAGGCTCGAGAATCCTCAGCGTAAAAGGGCCTCATCTCGCCTGGAGGGCAAAACCTCCTGGATTTTCTCGAGTTGCGGCATGTGCTCTCGACTTACGACGGGGACCTCAGGGACCCGCTCTGGTGGCCTCAGGAAAGACCAGTCCCCATGCGATTTCCTCGGTGGCCTCTCGGGATTCCTCTCCCGTCGATGCCGGGGCCTAAGACCTTGTGTGGAGTCGGGGCCGGAACCTGAGGATTCCTCTCCAGTGCTGACATGGATCTTGGGGTACTTCTGGAGTCTACCCAGGGGAGTCAGTCCTCGTCTCGAATGCGGGCATGCACTTGCGCTTTCCTCCAGTGCGGTAGCAGCAGTGTCACGCAGTCCGCCGCGTGGATCAAAGGATGTATGGTTTTCCCTCGAGTCTTTCCCACGAGGCTTTCCCACAGGGCTGTCCCACGTGCACACGTTGTGGGAGTCGATCCTCGGCTTGAACGTCAAGGCAGTGCAGGGAAAACAGGTTCCTCTGGAATGGACTGACACATCTGGGGGACTCTTGGAATGGTGGCACGACCCTGGAGTTCCTCTCGCCTTTCCTGTGGAGAGCGCCTCCTCTTGAGATGCGACGGGAACGCCGGGAATTCTTTCCCTACGAAACAGGGAAAGGATCCCTCATCTCGAGCTAGGAGGCGGAAACGAGGCTCCCCTGGATGTGTGCGGGACACCACGTGCTTCCTCTCGAGTGCAGACGGGTATGTCGGGGAACTTCTTGAGTTGCAGCAAGGGTGTGAAGGACCCTTTAGAAGTTCCAGTGGTTAGATGTGATTGGCCTCGAGAAGCCTCAGCGGAAATGGGCCTCATCTCGCTTGGAGGTGAAAACCTCCTGGATTTTCTCGAGTTGCGGCAGGTGCTCTCGACTTACGACGGGGACCTCAGGGAACCGCTCTGGTGGCCTCAGGAAAGGCCAGTCCCCATGCGAGTTCCTCGGGGGCCTCTCGGGATTCCACTCCCGTCGATGCCGGGGCCTAAGACCTTGTGTGGAGTCGGGGCCGGAACCTGAGGATTCCTCTCCAGTGCTGACATCGATCTTGGGGTACTTCTGGAGTCTCCCCAGGGGAGTCAGTCCTCGTCTCGAATGCGGGCATGCACTTGCGCTTTCCTCCAGAGCGGTAGCAGCAGTGTCACGCAGTCCGCCGCGTGGATCAAAGGATCTATGGTTTTCCCTCGAGTCTTTCCCACGAGGCTTTCCACACAGGGCTGTCCCACGTGCACACGTGGTGGGAGTCGATCCTCGGCTTGAACGTCAAGGCAGTGCAGGGAAAACAGGTTCCTCTGGAATGGACTGACACATCTGGGGGACTCTTGGAATGGTGGCACGACCCTGGAGTTCCTCTCGCCTTTCCTGTGGAGAGCGCCTCCTCTTGAGATGCGACGGGAACGCCGGGAATTCGTTCCCTACGAAACAGGGAAAGGATCCCTCATCTCGAGCTAGGAGGCGGAAACGGGGCTCCCCTGGATGTGTGCGGGACCCAACGTGCTTCCTCTCGAGTGCAGACGGGTATGTCGGGGAACTTCTTGAGTTGCAGAAAGGGTGTGAAGGACCCTTTGGAAGTTCCAGTGGTTAGATGTGATTGGCCTCGAGAAGCCTCAGCGGAAATGGGCCTCATCTCGCCTGGAGGGCAAAACCTCCTGGATTTTCTCGAGTTGCGGCAGGTGCTCTCGACTTACGACGGGGACGTCAGGGACCCGCTCTGGTGGCCTCAGGAAAGGCCAGTCCCCATGCGAGTTCCTCTGGGGCCTTTCGGGATTCCTCTCCCGTCGATGCCGGGGCCTAAGACCTTGTGTGGAGTCGGGGCCGGAACCTGAGGATTCCTCTCCAGTGCTGACATGGATCTTGGGGTACTTCTGGAGTCTCCCCAGGGGAGTCAGTCCTCGTCTCGAATGCGGGCATGCACTTGCGCTTTCCTCCAGAGCGGTAGCAGCAGTGTCACGCAGTCCGCCGCGTGGATCAAAGGATCTATGGTTTTCCCTCGAGTCTTTCCCACGAGGCTTTCCCACGAGGCTTTCCCACAGGGCTGTCCCACGTGCACACGTGTTGGGAGTCGATCCTCGGCTTGAACGTCAAGGCAGTGCAGGGAAAAAAGGTTCCTCTGGAATGGACTGACACATCTGGGGGACTCTTGGAATGGTGGCACGACCCTGGAGTTCCTCTCGCCTTTCCTGTGGAGAGCGCCTCCTCTTGAGATGCGACGGGAACGCCGGGAATTCTTTCCCTACGAAACAGGGAAAGGATCCCTCATCTCGAGCTAGGAGGCGGAAACGGGGCTCCCCTCGATGTGTGCGGGACACCAAGTGCTTCCTCTCGAGTGCAGACGGGTATGTCGGGGAACTTCTTGAGTTGCAGCAAGGGTGTGAAGGACCCTTTGGAAGTTCCAGTGGTTAGATGTGATTGGCCTCGAGAAGCCTCAGCGGAAATGGGCCTCATCTCGCTTGGAGGTGAAAACCTCCTGGATTTTCTCGAGTTGCGGCAGGTGCTCTCGACTTACGACGGGGACCTCAGGGAACCGCTCTGGTGGCCTCAGGAAAGGCCAGTCCCCATGCGAGTTCCTCGGGGGCCTCTCGGGATTCCTCTCCCGTCGATGCCGGGGCCTAAGACCTTGTGTGGAGTCGGGGCCGGAACCTGAGGATTCCTCTCCAGTGCTGACATGGATCTTGGGGTACTTCTGGAGTCTCCCCAGGGGAGTCAGTCCTCGTCTCGAATGCGGGCATGCACTTGCGCTTTCCTCCAGAGCGGTAGCAGCAGTGTCATGCAGTCCGTCGCGTGGATCAAAGGATGTATGGTTTTCCCTCGAGTCTTTCCCACGAGGCTTTCCACACAGGGCTGTCCCACGTGCACACGTGGTGGGAGTCGATCCTCGGCTTGAACGTCAAGGCAGTGCAGGGAAAACAGGTTCCTCTGGAATGGACTGACACATCTGGGGGACTCTTGGAATGGTGGCACGACCCTGGAGTTCCTCTCGCCTTTCCTGTGGAGAGCGCCTCCTCTTGAGATGCGACGGGAACGCCGGGAATTCTTTCCCTACGAAACAGGGAAAGGATCCCTCATCTCGAGCTAGGAGGCGGAAACGGGGCTCCCCTGGATGTGTGCGGGACCCAACGTGCTTCCTCTCGAGTGCAGACGGGTATGTCGGGGAACTTCTTGAGTTGCAGAAAGGGTGTGAAGGACCCTTTGGAAGTTCCAGTGGTTAGACGTGATTGGCCTCGAGAAGCCTCAGCGGAAATGGGCCTCATCTCGCCTGGAGGGCAAAACCTCCTGGATTTTCTCGAGTTGCGGCAGGTGCTCTCGACTTACGACGGGGACGTCAGGGACCCGCTCTGGTGGCCTCAGGAAAGGCCAGTCCCCATGCGAGTTCCTCTGGGGCCTTTCGGGATTCCTCTCCCGTCGATGCCGGGGCCTAAGACCTTGTGTGGAGTCGGGGCCGGAACCTGAGGATTCCTCTCCAGTGCTGACATGGATCTTGGGGTACTTCTGGAGTCTCCCCAGGGGAGTCAGTCCTCGTCTCGAATGCGGGCATGCACTTGCGCTTTCCTCCAGAGCGGTAGCAGCAGTGTCACGCAGTCCGCCGCGTGGATCAAAGGATCTATGGTTTTCCCTCGAGTCTTTCCCACGAGGCTTTCCCACGAGGCTTTCCCACAGGGCTGTCCCACGTGCACACGTGGTGGGAGTCGATCCTAGGCTTGAACGTCAAGGCAGTGCAGGGAAAACAGGTTCCTCTGGAATGGACTGACACATCTGGGGGACTCTTGGAATGGTGGCACGACCCTGGAGTTCCTCTCGCCTTTCCTGTGGAGAGCGCCTCCTCTTGAGATGCGACGGGAACGCCGGGAATTCTTTCCCTACGAAACAGGGAAAGGATCCCTCATCTCGAGCTAGGAGGCGGAAACGGGGCTCCCCTCGATGTGTGCGGGACACCACGTGCTTCCTCTCGAGTGCAGACGGGTATGTCGGGGAACTTCTTGAGTTGCAGCAAGGGTGTGAAGGACCCTTTGGAAGTTCCAGTGGTTAGATGTGATTGGCCTCGAGAAGCCTCAGCGGAAATGGGCCTCATCTCGCTTGGATGTGAAAACCTCCTGGATTTTCTCGAGTTGCGGCAGGTGCTCTCGACTTACGACGGGGACCTCAGGGAACCGCTCTGGTGGCCTCAGGAAAGGCCAGTCCCCATGCGAGTTCCTCGGGGGCCTCTCGGGATTCCTCTCCCGTCGATGCCGGGGCCTAAGACCTTGTGTGGAGTCGGGGCCGGAACCTGAGGATTCCTCTCCAGTGCTGACATGGATCTTGGGGTACTTCTGGAGTCTCCCCAGGGGAGTCAGTCCTCGTCTCGAATGCGGGCATGCACTTGCGCTTTCCTCCAGAGCGGTAGCAGCAGTGTCATGCAGTCCGTCGCGTGGATCAAAGGATGTATGGTTTTCCCTCGAGTCTTTCCCACGAGGCTTTCCACACAGGGCTGTCCCACGTGCACACGTGGTGGGAGTCGATCCTCGGCTTGAACGTCAAGGCAGTGCAGGGAAAACAGGTTCCTCTGGAATGGACTGACACATCTGGGGGACTCTTGGAATGGTGGCACGACCCTGGAGTTCCTCTCGCCTTTCCTGTGGAGAGCGCCTCCTCTTGAGATGCGACGGGAACGCCGGGAATTCTTTCCCTACGAAACAGGGAAAGGATCCCTCATCTCGAGCTAGGAGGCGGAAACGGGGCTCCCCTGGATGTGTGCGGGACCCACGTGCTTCCTCTCGAGTGCAGACGGGTATGTCGGGGAACTTCTTGAGTTGCAGCAAGGGTGTGAAGGACCCTTTGGATGTTCCAGTGGTTAGACGTGATTAGACTCGAGAAGCCTCAGCGGAAATGGGCCTCATCTCGCCTGGAGGGCAAAACCTCCTGGATTTTCTCGAGTTGCGGCAGGTGCTCTCGACTTACGACGGGGACCTCAGGGACCCGCTCTGGTGGCCTCAGGAAAGGCCAGTCCCCATGCGATTTCCTCGGTGGCCTCTCGGGATTCCTCTCCCGTCGATGCCGGGGCCTAAGACCTTGTGTGGAGTCGGGGCCGAAACCTGAGGATTCCTCTCCAGTGCTGACATGGATCTTGGGGTACTTCTGGAGTCTCCCCAGGGGAGTCAGTCCTCGTCTCGAATGCGGGCATGCACTTGCGCTTTCCTCCAGAGCGGTAGCAGCAGTGTCACGCAGTCCGCCGCGTGGATCAAAGGATCTATGGTTTTCCCTCGAGTCTTTCCCACGAGGCTTTCCACACAGGGCTGTCCCACGTGCATACGTGGTGGGAGTCGATCCTCGGCTTGAACGTCAAGGCAGTGCAGGGAAAACAGGTTCCTCTGGAATGGACTGACACATCTGGGGGACTCTTGGAATGGTGGCACGACCCTGGAGTTCCTCTCGCCTTTCCTGTGGAGAGCGCCTCCTCTTGAGATGCGACGGGAACGCCGTGAATTCTTTCCCTACGAAACAGGGAAAGGATCCCTCATCTCGAGCAAGGAGGCGGAAACGGGGCTCCCCTTGATGTGTGCGGGACCCCACGTGCTTCCTCTCGAGTGGAGACGGGTATGTCGGGAAACTTCTTGAGTTGCAGCAATGGTGTGAAGGACCCTTTGGAAGTTCCAGTGGTTAGATGTGATTGGCCTCGAGAAGCCTCAGCGTAAATGGGCCTCATCTCGCCTGGAGGGCAAAACCTCCTGGATTTTCTCGAGTTGCGGCAGGTGCTCTCGAATTACGACGGGGACCTCAGGGACCCGCTCTGGTGGCCTCAGGAAAGGCCAGTCCCCATGCGAGTTCCTCGGGGGCCTCTCGGGATTCCTCTCCCGTCGATGCCAGGGCCTAAGACCTTGTGTGGAGTCGGGGCCGGAACCTGAGGATTCCTCTCCAGTGCTGACATGGATCTTGGGGTACTTCTGGAGTCTCCCCAGGGGAGTCAGTCCTCGTCTCGAATGCGGGCATGCACTTGCGCTTTCCTCCAGAGAGGTAGCAGCAGTGTCACGCAGTCCGCCGCGTGGATCAAAGGATCTATGGTTTTCCCTCGAGTCTTTCCCACGAGGCTTTCCCACGAGGCTTTCCCACAGGGCTGTCCCACGTGCACACGTGGTGGGAGTCGATCCTCGGCTTGAACGTCAAGGCAGTGCAGGGAAAACAGGTTCCTCTGGAATGGACTGACACATCTGGGGGACTCTTGGAATGGTGGCATGACCCTGGAGTTCCTCTCGCCTTTCCTGTGGAGAGCGCCTCCTCTTGAGATGCGACGGGAACGCCGGGAATTCTTTCCCGACGAAACAGGGAAAGGATCCCTCATCTCGAGCTAGGAGGCGGAAACGGGGTTCCCCTGAATGTCTGCGGGACACCACGTGCTTCCTCTCGAGTGCAGACGGGTATGTCGGGGAACTTCTTGAGTTGCAGCAAGGGTGTGAAGGACCCTTTGGAAGGTCCAGTGGTTAGATGTGGTTGGCCTCGAGAAGCCTCAGCGGAAATGGACCTCATCTCGCCTGGAGGGCAAAACCTCCTGGATTTTCTCGAGTTGCGGCAGGTGCTCTCGACTTACGACGGGTACCTCAGGGAACCGCTCTGGTGGCCTCAGGAAAGGCCAGTCCCCATGCGAGTTCCTCGGCGGCGTCTCGGGATTCCTCTCCCGTCGATGCCGGGGCCTAAGACCTTGTGTGGAGTCGGGGCCGGAACCTGAGGATTCCTCTCCAGTGCTGACATGGATCTTGGGGTACTTCTGGAGTCTCCCCAGGGGAGTCAGTCCTCGTCTCGAATGCGGGCATGCACTTGCGCTTTCCTCCAGAGCGGTAGCAGCAGTGTCACGCAGTCCGCCGCGTGGATCAAAGGATCTATGTTTTTCCCTCGAGTCTTTCCCACGAGGCTTTCCCACGAGGCTTTCCCACAGGGCTGTCCCACGTGCACACGTGGTGGGAGTCGATCCTCGGTTTGAACGTCAAGGCAGTGCAGGGAAAACAGGTTCCTCTGGAATGGACTGACACATCTGGGGGACGCTTGGAATGGTGGCACGACCCTGGAGTTCCTCTCGCCTTTCCTGTGGAGAGCGCCTCCTCTTGAGATGCGACGGGAACGCCGGGAATTCTTTCCCTACGAAACAGGGAAAGGATCCCTCATCTCGAGCTAGGAGGCGGAAACGGGGCTCCCCTGGATGTGTGCGGGACCCAACGTGCTTCCTCTCGAGTGCAGACGGGTATGTCGGGGAACTTCTTCAGTTGCAGCAATGGTGTGAAGGACCCTTTGGAAGTTCCAGTGGTTAGATGTGATTGGCCTCGAGAAGCCTCAGCGGAAATGGGCCTCATCTCGCCTGGAGAGCAAAACCTCCTGGATTTTCTCGAGTTGCGGCAGGTGCTCTAGACTTACGACGGGGACCTCAGGGAACCGCTCTGGTGGCCTCAGGAAAGGCCAGTCCCCATGCGAGTTCCTCGGGGGCCTCTCGGCATTCCTCTCCCGTCGATGCCGGGGCCTAAGACCTTGTGTGGAGTCGGGGCCGGAACCTGAGGATTCCTCTCCAGTGCTGACATGGATCTTGGGGTACTTCTGGAGTCTCCCCAGGGGAGTCAGTCCTCGTCTCGAATGCGGGCATGCACTTGCGCTTTCCTCCAGAGAGGTAGCAGCAGTGTCACGCAGTCCGCCGCGTGGATCAAAGGATCTATGGTTTTCCCTCGAGTCTTTCCCACGAGGCTTTCCCACGAGGCTTTCCCACAGGGCTGTCCCACGTGCACACGTGGTGGGAGTCGATCCTCGGCTTGAACGTCAAGGCAGTGCAGGGAAAACAGGTTCCTCTGGAATGGACTGACACATCTGGGGGATTCTTGGAATGGTGGCATGACCCTGGAGTTCCTCTCGCCTTTCCTGTGGAGAGCGCCTCCTCTTGAGATGCGACGGGAACGCCGGGAATTCTTTCCCGACGAAACAGGGAAAGGATCCCTCATCTCGAGCTAGGAGGCGGAAACGGGGCTCCCCTGGATGTCTGCGGGACACCACGTGCTTCCTCTCGAGTGCAGACGGGTATGTCGGGGAACTTCTTGAGTTGCAGCAAGGGTGTGAAGGACCCTTTGGAAGGTCCAGTGGTTAGATGTGGTTGGCCTCGAGAAGCCTCAGCGGAAATGGGCCTCATCTCGCCTGGAGGGCAAAACCTCCTGGATTTTCTCGAGTTGCGGCAGGTGCTCTCGACTTACGACGGGGACCTCAGGGAACCGCTCTGGTGGCCTCAGGAAAGGCCAGTCCCCATGCGAGTTCCTCGGCGGCGTCTCGGGATTCCTCTCCCGTCGATGCCGGGGCCTAAGACCTTGTGTGGAGTCGGGGCCGGAACCTGAGGATTCCTCTCCAGTGCTGACATGGATCTTGGGGTACTTCTGGAGTCTCCCCAGGGGAGTCAGTCCTCGTCTCGAATGCGGGCATGCACTTGCGCTTTCCTCCAGAGCGGTAGCAGCAGTGTCACGCAGTCCGCCGCGTGGATCAAAGGATCTATGGTTTTCCCTCGAGTCTTTCCCACGAGGCTTTCCCACGAGGCTTTCCCACAGGGCTGTCCCACGTGCACACGTGGTGGGAGTCGATCCTCGGCTTGAACGTCAAGGCAGTGCAGGGAAAACAGGTTCCTCTGGAATGGACTGACACATCTGGGGGACGCTTGGAATGGTGGCACGACCCTGGAGTTCCTCTCGCCTTTCCTGTGGAGAGCGCCTCCTCTTGAGATGCGACGGGAACGCCGGGAATTCTTTCCCTACGAAACAGGGAAAGGATCCCTGATCTCGAGCTAGGAGGCGGAAACGGGGCTCCCCTGGATGTGTGCGGGACCCCACGAGCTTCCTCTCGAGTGGAGACGGGTATGTCGGGGAACTTCTTGAGTTGCAGCAACGGTGTGAAGGACCCTTTGGAAGTTCCAGTGGTTAGATGTGATTGGCCTCGAGAAGCCTCAGCGGAAATGGGCCTCATCTCGCCTGGAGGGCAAAACCTCCTGGATTTTCTCGATTTGCGGCAGGTGCTCTCGACTTACGACGGGGACCTCAGGGACCCGCTCTGGTGGCCTCTGGAAAGGCCAGTCCCCATGCGAGTTCCTCGGGGGCCTCTCGGGATTCCTCTCCCGTCGATGCCGGGGCCTAAGACCTTGTGTGGAGTCGGGGCCGGAACCTGAGGATTCCTCTCCAGTGCTGACATGGATCGTGGGGTACTTCTGGAGTCTCCCCAGGGGAGTCAGTCCTCGTCTCGAATGCGGGCATGCACTTGCGCTTTCCTCCGGAGCGGTAGCAGCAGTGTCACGCAGTCCGCCGCGTGGATCAAAGGATCTATGGTTTTCCCTCGAGTCTTTCCCACGAGGCTTTCCCACGAGGCTTTCCCACAGGGCTGTCCCACGTGCACACGTGGTGGGAGTCGATCCTCGGCTTGAACGTCAAGGCAGTGCAGGGAAAACAGGTTCCTCTGGAATGGACTGACACAACTGGGGGACGCTTGGAATGGTGGCACGACCCTGGAGTTCCTCTCGCCTTTCCTGTGGAGAGCGCCTCCTCTTGAGATGCGACGGGAACGCCGGGAATTCTTTCCCTACGAAACAGGAAAAGGATCCCTCATCTCGAGCTAGGAGGCGGAAACGGGGCTCCCCTGGATGTGTGCGGGACCCCACGTGCTTCCTCTCGAGTGGAGACGGGTATGTCGGGGAACTTCTTGAGTTGCAGCAATGGTGTGAAGGACCCTTTGGAAGTTCCAGTGGTTAGATGTGATTGGCCTCGAGAAGCCTCAGCGGAAATGGGCCTCATCTCGCCTGGAGAGCAAAACCTCCTGGATTTTCTCGAGTTGCGGCAGGTGCTCTAGACTTCCGACGGGGACCTCAGGGAACCGCTCTGGTGGCCTCAGGAAAGGCCAGTCCCCATGCGAGTTCCTCGGGGGCCTCTCGGCATTCCTCTCCCGTCGATGCCGGGGCCTAAGACCTTGTGTGGAGTCGGGGCCGGAACCTGAGGATTCCTCTCCAGTGCTGACATGGATCTTGGGGTACTTCTGGAGTCTCCCCAGGGGAGTCAGTCCTCGTCTCGAATGCGGGCATGCACTTGCGCTTTCCTCCAGAGCGGTAGCAGCAGTGTCACGCAGTCCGCCGCGTGGATCAAAGGATCTATGGTTTTCCCTCGAGTCTTTCCCACGAGGCTTTCCCACGAGGCTTTCCCACAGGGCTGTCCCACGTGCACACGTGGTGGGAGTCGATCCTCGGCTTGAACGTCAAGGCAGTGCAGGGAAAACAGGTTCCTCTGGAATGGACTGACACATCTGGGGGACTCTTGGAATGGTGGCAAGACCCTGGAGTTCCTCTCGCCTTTCCTGTGGAGAGCGCCTCCTCTTGAGATGTGACGGGAACGCCGGGAATTCTTTCCCTACGAAACAGGGAAAGGATCCCTCATCTCGAGCTAGGAGGCGGAAACGGGGCTCCCCTGGATGTCTGCGGGACACCACGTGCTTCCTCTCGAGTGCAGACGGGTATGTCGGGGAACTTCTTGAGTTGCAGCAAGGGTGTGAAGGAACCTTTGGAAGTTCCAGTGGTTAGACGTGATTAGCCTCGAGAAGCCTCAGCGGAAATGGGCCTCATCTCGCCTGGAGGGCAAAACCTCCTGGATTTTCTCGAGTTGCGGCAGGTGCTCTCGACTTACGACGGGGACCTCAGGGACCCGCTCTGGTGGCCTCAGGAAAGGCCAGTCCCCATGCGAGTTCCTCGGGGGCCTCTCGGGATTCCTCTCCCGTCGATGCCGGGGCCTAAGACCTTGTGTGGATTCGGGGCCGGAACCTGAGGATTCCTCTCCAGTGCTGACATGGATCTTGGGGTACTTCTGGAGTCTCCCCAGGGGAGTCAGTCCTCGTCTCGAATGCGGGCATGCACTTGCGTTTTCCTCCAGAGAGGTAGCAGCAGTGTCACGCAGTCCGCCGCGTGGATCAAAGGATCTATGGTTTTCCCTCGAGTCTTTCCCACGAGGCTTTCCCACGAGGCTTTCCCACAGGGCTGTCCCACGTGCACACGTGGTGGGAGTCGATCCTCGGCTTGAACGTCAAGGCAGTGCAGGGAAAACAGGTTCCTCTGGAATGGACTGACACATCTGGGGGACTCTTGGAATGGTGGCATGACCCTGGAGTTCCTCTCGCCTTTCCTGTGGAGAGCGCCTCCTCTTGAGATGCGACGGGAACGCCGGGAATTCTTTCCCTACGAAACAGGGAAAGGATCCCTCATCTCGAGTTAGGAGGCGGAAACGGGGCTCCCCTGGATGTCTGCGGGACACCACGTGCTTCCTCTCGAGTGCAGACGGGTATGTCGGGGAACTTCTTGAGTTGCAGCAAGGGTGTGAAGGACCCTTTGGAAGGTCCAGTGGTTAGATGTGGTTGGCCTCGAGAAGCCTCAGCGGAAATGGGCCTCATCTCGCCTGGAGGGCAAAACCTCCTGGATTTTCTCGAGTTGCGGCAGGTGCTCTCGACTTACGACGGGTACCTCAGGGAACCGCTCTGGTGGCCTCAGGAAAGGCCAGTCCCCATGCGAGTTCCTCGGGGGCCTCTCGGCATTCCTCTCCCGTCGATGCCGGGGCCTAAGACCTTGTGTGGAGTCGGGGCCGGAACCTGAGGATTCCTGTCCAGTGCTGACATGGATCTTGGGGTACTTCTGGAGTCTCCCCAGGGGAGTCAGTCCTCGTCTCGAATGCGGGCATGCACTTGCGCTTTCCTCCAGAGCGGTAGCAGCAGTGTCACGCAGTCCGCCGCGTGGATCAAAGGATCTATGGTTTTCCCTCGAGTCTTTCCCACGAGGCTTTCCCACGAGGCTTTCCCACAGGGCTGTCCCACGTGCACACGTGGTGGGAGTCGATCCTCGGCTTGAACGTCAAGGCAGTGCAGGGAAAACAGGTTCCTCTGGAATGGACTGACACATCTGGGGGACGCTTGGAATGGTGGCACGACCCTGGAGTTCCTCTCGCCTTTCCTGTGGAGAGCGCCTCCTCTTGAGATGCGACGGGAACGCCGGGAATTCTTTCCCTACGAAACAGGGAAAGGATCCCTCATCTCGAGATAGGAGGCGGAAACGGGGCTCCCCTGGATGTGTGCGGGACACCACGTGCTTCCTCTCGAGTGCAGACGGGTAAGTCGGGGAACTTCTTGAGTTGCAGCAAGGGTGTGAAGGAGCCTTTGGAAGGTCCAGTGGTTAGATGTGATTGGCCTCGAGAAGCCTTAGCGGAAATGGGCCTCATCTCGCCTGGAGGGCAAAACCTCCTGGATTTTCTCGAGTTGCGGCAGGTGCTCTCGACTTACGACGGGGACCTCAGGGACCCGCTCTGGTGGCCTCAGGAAAGGCCAGTCCCCATGCGAGTTCCTCGGGGGCCTCTCGGGATTCCTCTCCCGTCGATGCCGGGGCCTAAGACCTTGTGTGGAGTCGGGGCCGGAACCTGAGGATTCCTCTCCAGTGCTGACATGGATCTTGGGGTACTTCTGGAGTCTCCCCAGGGGAGTCAGTCCTCGTCTCGAATGCGGGCATGCACTTGCGCTTTCCTCCAGAGCGGTAGCAGCAGTGTCACGCAGTCCGCCGCGTGGATCAAAGGATCTATGGTTTTCCCTCGAGTCTTTCCCACGAGGCTTTACCACGAGGTTTTCCCACAGGGCTGTCCCACGTGCACACGTGGTGGGAGTCGATCCTCGGCTTGAACGTCAAGGCAGTGCAGGGAAAACAGGTTCCTCTGGAATGGACTGACACATCTTGGGGGACTCTTGGAATGGTGGCACGACCCTGGAGTTCCTCTCGCCTTTCCGGTGGAGAGCGACTCCTCTTGAGATGCGACGGGAACGCCGGGAATTCTTTCCCTACGAAACAGGGAAAGGATCCCTCATCTCGAGCTAGGAGGCGGAAACGGGGCTCCCCTGGATGTGTGCTGGTCCCCACGAGCTTCCTCTCGAGTGGAGACGGGTATGTCGGGGAACTTCTTGAGTTGCAGCAATGGTGTGAAGGACCCTTTGGAAGTTCCAGTGGTTAGATATGATTGGCCTCGAGAAGCCTCAGCGAAAATGGGCCTCATCTCGCCTGGAGGGCAAAACCTCCTGGATTTTCTCGAGTTGCGGCAGGTGCTCTCGACTTACGACGGGGACCTCAGGGACCCGCTCTGGTGGCCTCAGGAAAGGCCAGTCCCCATGCGAGTTCCTCGGGGGCCTCTCGGGATTCCTCTCCCATCGATGCCGGGGCCTAAGACCTTGTGTGGAGTCGGGGCCGGAACCTGAGGATTCCTCTCCAGTGCTGACATGGATCTTGGGGTACTTCTGGAGTCTCCCCAGGGGAGTCAGTCCTCGTCTCGAATGCGGGCATGCACTTGCGCTTTCCTCCGGAGCTGTAGCAGCAGTGTCACGCAGTCCGCCGCGTGGATCAAAGGATCTATGGTTTTCCCTCGAGTCTTTCCCACGAGGCTTTCCCACGAGGCTTTCCCACAGGGCTGTCCCACGTGCACACGTGGTGGGAGTCGATCCTCGGCTTGAACGTCAAGGCAGTGCAGGGAAAACAGGTTCCTCTGGAATGGACTGACACATCTGGGGGACTCTTGGAATGGTGGCACGACCCTGGAGTTCCTCTCGCCTTTCCTGTGGAGAGCGCCTCCTCTTGAGAGGCGACGGGAACGCCGGGAATTCTTTCCCTACGAAACAGGGAAAGGATCCCTCATCTCGAGCTAGGAGGCGGAAACGGGGCTCCCCTGGATGTGTGCGGGACACCACGTGCTTCCTCTCGAGTGCAGACGGGTATGTCGGGGCACTTCTTGAGTTTCAGCAAGGGTGTGAAGGACCCTTTGGAAGTTCCAGTGGTTAGATGTGATTGGCCTCGAGCAGCCTCAGCGGAAATGGGCCACATCTCGCCTGGAGGGCAAAACCTCCTGGATTTTCTCGAGTTGCGGCAGGTGCTCTCGACTTACGACGGGGACCTCAGGGACCCGCTCTGGTGGCCTCAGGAAAGGCCAGTCCCCATGCGAGTTCCTCTGGGGCCTCTCGGCATTCCTCTCCCGTCGATGCCGGGGCCTAAGACCTTGTGTGGAGTCGGGGCCGGAACCTGAGGATTCCTCTCCAGTGCTGACATGGATCTTGGGGTAATTCTGGAGTCTCCCCAGGGGAGTCAGTCCTCGTCTCGAATGCGGGCATGCACTTGCGCTTTCCTCCAGAGCGGTAGCAGCAGTGTCACGCAGTCCGCCGCGTGGATCAAAGGATCTATGGTTTTCCCTCGAGTCTTTCCCACGAGGCTTTCCCACGAGGCTTTCCCACAGGGCTGTCCCACGTTCACACGTGGTGGGAGTCGATCCTCGGCTTGAACGTCAAGGCAGTGCAGGGAAAACAGGTTCCTCTGGAATGGACTGACACATCTGGGGGACTCTTGGAATGGTGTCACGACCCTGGAGTTCCTCTCGCCTTTCCTGTGGAGAGCGCCTCCTCTTGAGATGCGACGGGAACGCCGGGAATTCTTTCCCTACGAAACAGGGAAAGGATCCCTCATCTCGAGCTAGGAGGCGGAAACGGGGCTCCCCTGGATGTGTGCGGGACCCACGTGCTACCTCTCTAGTGGAGACGGGTATGTCGGGGCACTTCTTGAGTTGCAGCAAGGGTGTGAAGGACCCTTTGGAAGTTCCAGTGATTAGACGTGATAAGCCTCGAGAAGCCTCAGCGGAAATGGGCCTCATCTCGCCTGGAGGGCAAAACCTCCTGGATTTTCTCGAGTTGCGGCAGGTGCTCTCGACTTACGACGGGGACCTCAGGGAACCGCTCTGGTGGCCTCAGGAAAGGCCAGTCCCCATGCGAGTTCCTCGGGGGCCTCTCGGGATTCCTCTCCCGTCGATGCCGGGGCTTAAGACCTTGTGTGGAGTCGGGGCCGGAACCTGAGGATTCCTCTCCAGTGCTGACATGGATTTTGGGGTAATTCTGGAGTCTCCCCAGGGGAGTCAGTCCTCGTCTCGAATGCGGGCATGCACTTGCGCTTTCCTCCAGAGCGGTAGCAGCAGTGTCACGCAGTCCGCCGCGTGGATCAAAGGATCTATGGTTTTCCCTCGATTCTTTCCCACGAGGCTTTCCCACGAGGCTTTCCCACAGGGCTGTCCCACGTGCACACGTGGTGGGAGTCGATCCTCGGCTTGAACGTCAAGGCAGTGCAGGGAAAACAGGTTCCTCTGGAATGGACTGACACATCTGGGGGACTCTTGGAATGGTGGCACGACCCTGGAGTTCCTCTCGCCTTTCCTGTGGAGAGCGCCTCCTCTTGAGATGCGACGGGAACGCCGGGAATTCTTTCCCTACGAAACAGGGAAAGGATCCCTGATCTCGAGCTAGGAGGCGGAAACGGGGCTCCCCTGGATGTGTGCGGGACCCACGTGCTACCTCTCTAGTGGAGACGGGTATGTCGGGGCACTTCTTGAGTTGCAGCAAGGGTGTGAAGGACCCTTTGGAAGTTCCAGTGGTTAGACGTGATAAGCCTCGAGAAGCCTCAGCGGAAATGGGCCTCATCTCGCCTGGAGGGCAAAACCTCCTGGATTTTCTCGAGTTGCGGCAGGTGCTCTCGACTTACGACGGGGACCTCAGGGAACCGCTCTGGTGGCCTCAGGAAAGGCCAGTCCCCATGCGAGTTCCTCGGGGGCCTCTCGGGATTCCTCTCCCGTCGATGCCGGGGCTTAAGACCTTGTGTGGAGTCGGGGCCGGAACCTGAGGATTCCTCTCCAGTGCTGACATGGATTTTGGGGTAATTCTGGAGTCTCCCCAGGGGAGTCAGTCCTCGTCTCGAGTGCGGGCATGCACTTGCGCTTTCCTCCAGAGCGGTAGCAGCAGTGTCACGCAGTCCGCCGCGTGGATCAAAGGATCTATGCTTTTCCCTCGAGTCTTTCCCACGAGGCTTTCCCACGAGGCTTTCCCACAGGGCTGTCCCACGTGCACACGTGGTGGGAGTCGATCCTCGGCTTGAACGTCAAGGCAGTGCAGGGAAAACAGGTTCCTCTGGAATGGACTGACACATCTGGGGGACTCTTGGAATGGTGGCACGACCCTGGAGTTCCTCTCGCCTTTCCTGTGGAGAGCGCCTCCTCTTGAGATGCGACGGGAACGCCGGGAATTCTTTCCCTACGAAACAGGGAAAGGATCCCTCATCTCGAGCTAGGAGGCGGAAACGGGGCTCCCCTGGATGTGTGCGGGACCCACGTGCTACCTCTCTAGTGGAGACGGGTATGTCGGGGCACTTCTTGAGTTGCAGCAAGGGTGTGAAGGACCCTTTGGAAGTTCCAGTGGTTAGACGTGATAAGCCTCGAGAAGCCTCAGCGGAAATGGGCCTCATCTCGCCTGGAGGGCAAAACCTCCTGGATTTTCTCGAGTTGCGGCAGGTGCTCTCGACTTACGACGGGGACCTCAGGGAACCGCTCTGGTGGCCTCAGGAAAGGCCAGTCCCCATGCGAGTTCCTCGGGGGCCTCTCGGGATTCCTCTCCCGTCGATGCCGGGGCTTAAGACCTTGTGTGGAGTCGGGGCCGGAACCTGAGGATTCCTCTCCAGTGCTGACATGGATCTTGGGGTACTTCTGGAGTCTCCCCAGGGGAGTCAGTCCTCGTCTCGAATGCGGGCATGCACTTGCGCTTTCCTCCAGAGCGGTAGCAGCAGTGTCACGCAGTCCGCCGCGTGGATCAAAGGATCTATGGTTTTCCCTCGAGTCTTTCCCACGAGGCTTTACCACGAGGTTTTCCCACAGGGCTGTCCCACGTGCACACGTGGTGGGAGTCGATCCTCGGCTTGAACGTCAAGGCAGTGCAGGGAAAACAGGTTCCTCTGGAATGGACTGACACATCTGGGGGACTCTTGGAATGGTGGCACGACCCTGGAGTTCCTCTCGCCTTTCCGGTGGAGAGCGACTCCTCTTGAGATGCGACGGGAACGCCGGGAATTCTTTCCCTACGAAACAGGGAAAGGATCCCTCATCTCGAGCTAGGAGGCGGAAACGGGGCTCCCCTGGATGTGTGCTGGTCCCCACGAGCTTCCTCTCGAGTGGAGACGGGTATGTCGGGGAACTTCTTGAGTTGCAGCAATGGTGTGAAGGACCCTTTGGAAGTTCCAGTGGTTAGATATGATTGGCCTCGAGAAGCCTCAGCGAAAATGGGCCTCATCTCGCCTGGAGGGCAAAACCTCCTGGATTTTCTCGAGTTGCGGCAGGTGCTCTCGACTTACGACGGGGACCTCAGGGACCCGCTCTGGTGGCCTCAGGAAAGGCCAGTCCCCATGCGAGTTCCTCGGGGGCCTCTCGGGATTCCTCTCCCATCGATGCCAGGGCCTAAGACCTTGTGTGGAGTCGGGGCCGGAACCTGAGGATTCCTCTCCAGTGCTGACATGGATCTTGGGGTACTTCTGGAGTCTCCCCAGGGGAGTCAGTCCTCGTCTCGAATGCGGGCATGCACTTGCGCTTTCCTCCGGAGCTGTAGCAGCAGTGTCACGCAGTCCGCCGCGTGGATCAAAGGATCTATGGTTTTCCCTCGAGTCTTTCCCACGAGGCTTTCCCACGAGGCTTTCCCACAGGGCTGTCCCACGTGCACACGTGGTGGGAGTCGATCCTCGGCTTGAACGTCAAGGCAGTGCAGGGAAAACAGGTTCCTCTGGAATGGACTGACACATCTGGGGGACTCTTGGAATGGTGGCACGACCCTGGAGTTCCTTTCGCCTTTCCTGTGGAGAGCGCCTCCTCTTGAGAGGCGACGGGAACGCCGGGAATTCTTTCCCTACGAAACAGGGAAAGGATCCCTCATCTCGAGCTAGGAGGCGGAAACGGGGCTCCCCTGGATGTGTGCGGGACACCACGTGCTTCCTCTCGAGTGCAGACGGGTATGTCGGGGCACTTCTTGAGTTTCAGCAAGGGTGTGAAGGACCCTTTGGAAGTTCCAGTGGTTAGATGTGATTGGCCTCGAGCAGCCTCAGCGGAAATGGGCCACATCTCGCCTGGAGGGCAAAACCTCCTGGATTTTCTCGAGTTGCGGCAGGTGCTCTCGACTTACGACGGGGACCTCAGGGACCCGCTCTGGTGGCCTCAGGAAAGGCCAGTCCCCATGCGAGTTCCTCTGGGGCCTCTCGGCATTCCTCTCCCGTCGATGCCGGGGCCTAAGACCTTGTGTGGAGTCGGGGCCGGAACCTGAGGATTCCTCTCCAGTGCTGACATGGATCTTGGGGTAATTCTGGAGTCTCCCCAGGGGAGTCAGTCCTCGTCTCGAATGCGGGCATGCACTTGCGCTTTCCTCCAGAGCGGTAGCAGCAGTGTCACGCAGTCCGCCGCGTGGATCAAAGGATCTATGGTTTTCCCTCGAGTCTTTCCCACGAGGCTTTCCCACGAGGCTTTCCCACAGGGCTGTCCCACGTTCACACGTGGTGGGAGTCGATCCTCGGCTTGAACGTCAAGGCAGTGCAGGGAAAACAGGTTCCTCTGGAATGGACTGACACATCTGGGGGACTCTTGGAATGGTGTCACGACCCTGGAGTTCCTCTCGCCTTTCCTGTGGAGAGCGCCTCCTCTTGAGATGCGACGGGAACGCCGGGAATTCTTTCCCTACGAAACAGGGAAAGGATCCCTCATCTCGAGCTAGGAGGCGGAAACGGGGCTCCCCTGGATGTGTGCGGGACCCACGTGCTACCTCTCTAGTGGAGACGGGTATGTCGGGGCACTTCTTGAGTTGCAGCAAGGGTGTGAAGGACCCTTTGGAAGTTCCAGTGATTAGACGTGATAAGCCTCGAGAAGCCTCAGCGGAAATGGGCCTCATCTCGCCTGGAGGGCAAAACCTCCTGGATTTTCTCGAGTTGCGGCAGGTGCTCTCGACTTACGACGGGGACCTCAGGGAACCGCTCTGGTGGCCTCAGGAAAGGCCAGTCCCCATGCGAGTTCCTCGGGGGCCTCTCGGGATTCCTCTCCCGTCGATGCCGGGGCTTAAGACCTTGTGTGGAGTCGGGGCCGGAACCTGAGGATTCCTCTCCAGTGCTGACATGGATTTTGGGGTAATTCTGGAGTCTCCCCAGGGGAGTCAGTCCTCGTCTCGAATGCGGGCATGCACTTGCGCTTTCCTCCAGAGCGGTAGCAGCAGTGTCACGCAGTCCGCCGCGTGGATCAAAGGATCTATGGTTTTCCCTCGATTCTTTCCCACGAGGCTTTCCCACGAGGCTTTCCCACAGGGCTGTCCCACGTGCACACGTGGTGGGAGTCGATCCTCGGCTTGAACGTCAAGGCAGTGCAGGGAAAACAGGTTCCTCTGGAATGGACTGACACATCTGGGGGACTCTTGGAATGGTGGCACGACCCTGGAGTTCCTCTCGCCTTTCCTGTGGAGAGCGCCTCCTCTTGAGATGCGACGGGAACGCCGGGAATTCTTTCCCTACGAAACAGGGAAAGGATCCCTGATCTCGAGCTAGGAGGCGGAAACGGGGCTCCCCTGGATGTGTGCGGGACCCACGTGCTACCTCTCTAGTGGAGACGGGTATGTCGGGGCACTTCTTGAGTTGCAGCAAGGGTGTGAAGGACCCTTTGGAAGTTCCAGTGGTTAGACGTGATAAGCCTCGAGAAGCCTCAGCGGAAATGGGCCTCATCTCGCCTGGAGGGCAAAACCTCCTGGATTTTCTCGAGTTGCGGCAGGTGCTCTCGACTTACGACGGGGACCTCAGGGAACCGCTCTGGTGGCCTCAGGAAAGGCCAGTCCCCATGCGAGTTCCTCGGGGGCCTCTCGGGATTCCTCTCCCGTCGATGCCGGGGCTTAAGACCTTGTGTGGAGTCGGGGCCGGAACCTGAGGATTCCTCTCCAGTGCTGACATGGATTTTGGGGTAATTCTGGAGTCTCCCCAGGGGAGTCAGTCCTCGTCTCGAGTGCGGGCATGCACTTGCGCTTTCCTCCAGAGCGGTAGCAGCAGTGTCACGCAGTCCGCCGCGTGGATCAAAGGATCTATGCTTTTCCCTCGAGTCTTTCCCACGAGGCTTTCCCACGAGGCTTTCCCACAGGGCTGTCCCACGTGCACACGTGGTGGGAGTCGATCCTCGGCTTGAACGTCAAGGCAGTGCAGGGAAAACAGGTTCCTCTGGAATGGACTGACACATCTGGGGGACTCTTGGAATGGTGGCACGACCCTGGAGTTCCTCTCGCCTTTCCTGTGGAGAGCGCCTCCTCTTGAGATGCGACGGGAACGCCGGGAATTCTTTCCCTACGAAACAGGGAAAGGATCCCTCATCTCGAGCTAGGAGGCGGAAACGGGGCTCCCCTGGATGTGTGCGGGACCCACGTGCTACCTCTCTAGTGGAGACGGGTATGTCGGGGCACTTCTTGAGTTGCAGCAAGGGTGTGAAGGACCCTTTGGAAGTTCCAGTGGTTAGACGTGATAAGCCTCGAGAAGCCTCAGCGGAAATGGGCCTCATCTCGCCTGGAGGGCAAAACCTCCTGGATTTTCTCGAGTTGCGGCAGGTGCTCTCGACTTACGACGGGGACCTCAGGGAACCGCTCTGGTGGCCTCAGGAAAGGCCAGTCCCCATGCGAGTTCCTCGGGGGCCTCTCGGGATTCCTCTCCCGTCGATGCCGGGGCTTAAGACCTTGTGTGGAGTCGGGGCCGGAACCTGAGGATTCCTCTCCAGTGCTGACATGGATCTTGGGGTACTTCTGGAGTCTCCCCAGGGGAGTCAGTCCTCGTCTCGAATGCGGGCATGCACTTGCGCTTTCCTCCAGAGCGGTAGCAGCAGTGTCACGCAGTCCGCCGCGTGGATCAAAGGATCTATGGTTTTCCCTCGAGTCTTTCCCACGAGGCTTTACCACGAGGTTTTCCCACAGGGCTGTCCCACGTGCACACGTGGTGGGAGTCGATCCTCGGCTTGAACGTCAAGGCAGTGCAGGGAAAACAGGTTCCTCTGGAATGGACTGACACATCTGGGGGACTCTTGGAATGGTGGCACGACCCTGGAGTTCCTCTCGCCTTTCCGGTGGAGAGCGCCTCCTCTTGAGATGCGACGGGAACGCCGGGAATTCTTTCCCTACGAAACAGGGAAAGGATCCCTCATCTCGAGCTAGGAGGCGGAAACGGGGCTCCCCTGGATGTGTGCTGGTCCCCACGAGCTTCCTCTCGAGTGGAGACGGGTATGTCGGGGAACTTCTTGAGTTGCAGCAATGGTGTGAAGGACCCTTTGGAAGTTCCAGTGGTTAGATATGATTGGCCTCGAGAAGCCTCAGCGAAAATGGGCCTCATCTCGCCTGGAGGGCAAAACCTCCTGGATTTTCTCGAGTTGCGGCAGGTGCTCTCGACTTACGACGGGGACCTCAGGGACCCGCTCTGGTGGCCTCAGGAAAGGCCAGTCCCCATGCGAGTTCCTCGGGGGCCTCTCGGGATTCCTCTCCCATCGATGCCGGGGCCTAAGACCTTGTGTGGAGTCGGGGCCGGAACCTGAGGATTCCTCTCCAGTGCTGACATGGATCTTGGGGTACTTCTGGAGTCTCCCCAGGGGAGTCAGTCCTCGTCTCGAATGCGGGCATGCACTTGCGCTTTCCTCCGGAGCTGTAGCAGCAGTGTCACGCAGTCCGCCGCGTGGATCAAAGGATCTATGGTTTTCCCTCGAGTCTTTCCCACGAGGCTTTCCCACGAGGCTTTCCCACAGGGCTGTCCCACGTGCACACGTGGTGGGAGTCGATCCTCGGCTTGAACGTCAAGGCAGTGCAGGGAAAACAGGTTCCTCTGGAATGGACTGACACATCTGGGGGACTCTTGGAATGGTGGCACGACCCTGGAGTTCCTCTCGCCTTTCCTGTGGAGAGCGCCTCCTCTTGAGAGGCGACGGGAACGCCGGGAATTCTTTCCCTACGAAACAGGGAAAGGATCCCTCATCTCGAGCTAGGAGGCGGAAACGGGGCTCCCCTGGATGTGTGCGGGACACCACGTGCTTCCTCTCGAGTGCAGACGGGTATGTCGGGGCACTTCTTGAGTTTCAGCAAGGGTGTGAAGGACCCTTTGGAAGTTCCAGTGGTTAGATGTGATTGGCCTCGAGCAGCCTCAGCGGAAATGGGCCACATCTCGCCTGGAGGGCAAAACCTCCTGGATTTTCTCGAGTTGCGGCAGGTGCTCTCGACTTACGACGGGGACCTCAGGGACCCGCTCTGGTGGCCTCAGGAAAGGCCAGTCCCCATGCGAGTTCCTCTGGGGCCTCTCGGCATTCCTCTCCCGTCGATGCCGGGGCCTAAGACCTTGTGTGGAGTCGGGGCCGGAACCTGAGGATTCCTCTCCAGTGCTGACATGGATCTTGGGGTAATTCTGGAGTCTCCCCAGGGGAGTCAGTCCTCGTCTCGAATGCGGGCATGCACTTGCGCTTTCCTCCAGAGCGGTAGCAGCAGTGTCACGCAGTCCGCCGCGTGGATCAAAGGATCTATGGTTTTCCCTCGAGTCTTTCCCACGAGGCTTTCCCACGAGGCTTTCCCACAGGGCTGTCCCACGTTCACACGTGGTGGGAGTCGATCCTCGGCTTGAACGTCAAGGCAGTGCAGGGAAAACAGGTTCCTCTGGAATGGACTGACACATCTGGGGGACTCTTGGAATGGTGTCACGACCCTGGAGTTCCTCTCGCCTTTCCTGTGGAGAGCGCCTCCTCTTGAGATGCGACGGGAACGCCGGGAATTCTTTCCCTACGAAACAGGGAAAGGATCCCTCATCTCGAGCTAGGAGGCGGAAACGGGGCTCCCCTGGATGTGTGCGGGACCCACGTGCTACCTCTCTAGTGGAGACGGGTATGTCGGGGCACTTCTTGAGTTGCAGCAAGGGTGTGAAGGACCCTTTGGAAGTTCCAGTGATTAGACGTGATAAGCCTCGAGAAGCCTCAGCGGAAATGGGCCTCATCTCGCCTGGAGGGCAAAACCTCCTGGATTTTCTCGAGTTGCGGCAGGTGCTCTCGACTTACGACGGGGACCTCAGGGAACCGCTCTGGTGGCCTCAGGAAAGGCCAGTCCCCATGCGAGTTCCTCGGGGGCCTCTCGGGATTCCTCTCCCGTCGATGCCGGGGCTTAAGACCTTGTGTGGAGTCGGGGCCGGAACCTGAGGATTCCTCTCCAGTGCTGACATGGATTTTGGGGTAATTCTGGAGTCTCCCCAGGGGAGTCAGTCCTCGTCTCGAATGCGGGCATGCACTTGCGCTTTCCTCCAGAGCGGTAGCAGCAGTGTCACGCAGTCCGCCGCGTGGATCAAAGGATCTATGGTTTTCCCTCGATTCTTTCCCACGAGGCTTTCCCACGAGGCTTTCCCACAGGGCTGTCCCACGTGCACACGTGGTGGGAGTCGATCCTCGGCTTGAACGTCAAGGCAGTGCAGGGAAAACAGGTTCCTCTGGAATGGACTGACACATCTGGGGGACTCTTGGAATGGTGGCACGACCCTGGAGTTCCTCTCGCCTTTCCTGTGGAGAGCGCCTCCTCTTGAGATGCGACGGGAACGCCGGGAATTCTTTCCCTACGAAACAGGGAAAGGATCCCTGATCTCGAGCTAGGAGGCGGAAACGGGGCTCCCCTGGATGTGTGCGGGACCCACGTGCTACCTCTCTAGTGGAGACGGGTATGTCGGGGCACTTCTTGAGTTGCAGCAAGGGTGTGAAGGACCCTTTGGAAGTTCCAGTGGTTAGACGTGATAAGCCTCGAGAAGCCTCAGCGGAAATGGGCCTCATCTCGCCTGGAGGGCAAAACCTCCTGGATTTTCTCGAGTTGCGGCAGGTGCTCTCGACTTACGACGGGGACCTCAGGGAACCGCTCTGGTGGCCTCAGGAAAGGCCAGTCCCCATGCGAGTTCCTCGGGGGCCTCTCGGGATTCCTCTCCCGTCGATGCCGGGGCTTAAGACCTTGTGTGGAGTCGGGGCCGGAACCTGAGGATTCCTCTCCAGTGCTGACATGGATTTTGGGGTAATTCTGGAGTCTCCCCAGGGGAGTCAGTCCTCGTCTCGAGTGCGGGCATGCACTTGCGCTTTCCTCCAGAGCGGTAGCAGCAGTGTCACGCAGTCCGCCGCGTGGATCAAAGGATCTATGCTTTTCCCTCGAGTCTTTCCCACGAGGCTTTCCCACGAGGCTTTCCCACAGGGCTGTCCCACGTGCACACGTGGTGGGAGTCGATCCTCGGCTTGAACGTCAAGGCAGTGCAGGGAAAACAGGTTCCTCTGGAATGGACTGACACATCTGGGGGACTCTTGGAATGGTGGCACGACCCTGGAGTTCCTCTCGCCTTTCCTGTGGAGAGCGCCTCCTCTTGAGATGCGACGGGAACGCCGGGAATTCTTTCCCTACGAAACAGGGAAAGGATCCCTCATCTCGAGCTAGGAGGCGGAAACGGGGCTCCCCTGGATGTGTGCGGGACCCACGTGCTACCTCTCTAGTGGAGACGGGTATGTCGGGGCACTTCTTGAGTTGCAGCAAGGGTGTGAAGGACCCTTTGGAAGTTCCAGTGGTTAGACGTGATAAGCCTCGAGAAGCCTCAGCGGAAATGGGCCTCATCTCGCCTGGAGGGCAAAACCTCCTGGATTTTCTCGAGTTGCGGCAGGTGCTCTCGACTTACGACGGGGACCTCAGGGAACCGCTCTGGTGGCCTCAGGAAAGGCCAGTCCCCATGCGAGTTCCTCGGGGGCCTCTCGGGATTCCTCTCCCGTCGATGCCGGGGCTTAAGACCTTGTGTGGAGTCGGGGCCGGAACCTGAGGATTCCTCTCCAGTGCTGACATGGATTTTGGGGTAATTCTGGAGTCTCCCCAGGGGAGTCAGTCCTCGTCTCGAGTGCGGGCATGCACTTGCGCTTTCCTCCAGAGCGGTAGCAGCAGTGTCACGCAGTCCGCCGCGTGGATCAAAGGATCTATGCTTTTCCCTCGAGTCTTTCCCACGAGGCTTTCCCACGAGGCTTTCCCACAGGGCTGTCCCACGTGCACACGTGGTGGGAGTCGATCCTCGGCTTGAACGTCAAGGCAGTGCAGGGAAAACAGGTTCCTCTGGAATGGACTGACACATCTGGGGGACTCTTGGAATGGTGGCACGACCCTGGAGTTCCTCTCGCCTTTCCTGTGGAGAGCGCCTCCTCTTGAGATGCGACGGGAACGCCGGGAATTCTTTCCCTACGAAACAGGGAAAGGATCCCTGATCTCGAGCTAGGAGGCGGAAACGGGGCTCCCCTGGATGTGTGCGGGACCCACGTGCTACCTCTCTAGTGGAGACGGGTATGTCGGGGCACTTCTTGAGTTGCAGCAAGGGTGTGAAGGACCCTTTGGAAGTTCCAGTGGTTAGACGTGATAAGCCTCGAGAAGCCTCAGCGGAAATGGGCCTCATCTCGCCTGGAGGGCAAAACCTCCTGGATTTTCTCGAGTTGCGGCAGGTGCTCTCGACTTACGACGGGGACCTCAGGGAACCGCTCTGGTGGCCTCAGGAAAGGCCAGTCCCCATGCGAGTTCCTCGGGGGCCTCTCGGGATTCCTCTCCCGTCGATGCCGGGGCTTAAGACCTTGTGTGGAGTCGGGGCCGGAACCTGAGGATTCCTCTCCAGTGCTGACATGGATTTTGGGGTAATTCTGGAGTCTCCCCAGGGGAGTCAGTCCTCGTCTCGAATGCGGGCATGCACTTGCGCTTTCCTCCAGAGCGGTAGCAGCAGTGTCACGCAGTCCGCCGCGTGGATCAAAGGATCTATGGTTTTCCCTCGATTCTTTCCCACGAGGCTTTCCCACGAGGCTTTCCCACAGGGCTGTCCCACGTGCACACGTGGTGGGAGTCGATCCTCGGCTTGAACGTCAAGGCAGTGCAGGGAAAACAGGTTCCTCTGGAATGGACTGACACATCTGGGGGACTCTTGGAATGGTGTCACGACCCTGGAGTTCCTCTCGCCTTTCCTGTGGAGAGCGCCTCCTCTTGAGATGCGACGGGAACGCCGGGAATTCTTTCCCTACGAAACAGGGAAAGGATCCCTGATCTCGAGCTAGGAGGCGGAAACGGGGCTCCCCTGGATGTGTGCGGGACCCACGTGCTACCTATCTAGTGGAGACGGGTATGTCGGGGCACTTCTTGAGTTTCAGCAAGGGTGTGAAGGACCCTTTGGAAGTTCCAGTGGTTAGACGTGATAAGCCTCGAGAAGCCTCAGCGGAAATGGGCCTCATCTCGCCTGGAGGGCAAAACCTCCTGGATTTTCTCGAGTTGCGGCAGGTGCTCTCGACTTACGACGGGGACCTAAGGGAACCGCTCTGGTGGCCTCAGGAAAGGCCAGTCCCCATGCGAGTTCCTCGGGGGCCTCTCGGGATTCCTCTCCCGTCGATGCCGGGGCTTAAGACCTTGTGTGGAGTCGGGGCCGGAACCTGAGGATTCCTCTCCAGTGCTGACATGGATTTTGGGGTACTTCTGGAGTCTCCCCAGGGGAGTCAGTCCTCGTCTCGAGTGCGGGCATGCACTTGCGCTTTCCTCCAGAGCGGTAGCAGCAGTGTCACGCAGTCCGCCGCGTGGATCAAAGGATCTATTGTTTTCCCTCGAGTCTTTCCCACGAGGCTTTCCCACGAGGCTTTCCCACAGGGCTGTCCCACGTGCACACGTGGTGGGAGTCGATCCTCGGCTTGAACGTCAAGGCAGTGCAGGGAAAACAGGTTCCTCTGGAATGGACTGACACATCTGGGGGACTCTTGGAATGGTGTCACGACCCTGGAGTTCCTCTCGCCTTTCCTGTGGAGAGCGCCTCCTCTTGAGATGCGACGGGAACGCCGGGAATTCTTTCCCTACGAAACAGGGAAAGGATCCCTGATCTCGAGCTAGGAGGCGGAAACGGGGCTCCCCTGGATATGTGCGGGACCCACGTGCTTCCTCTCGAGTGGAGACGGGTATGTCGGGGCACTTCTTGAGTTGCAGCAAGGGTGTGAAGGACCCTTTGGAAGTTCCAATGGTTAGACGTGATTAGCCTCGAGAAGCCTCAGCGGAAATGGGCCTCATCTCGCCTGGAGGGCAAAACCTCCTGGATTTTCTCGAGTTGCGGCAGGTGCTCTCGACTTACGACGGGGACCTCAGGGAACCGCTCTGGTGGCCTCAGGATAGGCCAGTCCCCATGCGAGTTCCTCGGGGGCCTCTCGGGATTCCTCTCCCGTCGATGCCGGGGCTTAAGACCTTGTGTGGAGTCGGGGCCGGAACCTGAGGATTCCTCTCCAGTGCTGACATGGATCTTGGGGTACTTCTGGAGTCTCCCCAGGGGAGTCAGTCCTCGTCTCGAATGCGGGCATGCAATTGCGCTTTACTCCAGAGCGGTAGCAGCAGTGTCACGCAGTCCGCCGCGTGGATCAAAGGATCTATGGTTTTCCCTCGAGTCTTTCCCACGAGGCTTTCCCACGAGGCTTTCCCACAGGGCTGTCCCACATGCACACGTGGTGGGAGTCGATCCTCGGCTTGAACGTCAAGGCAGTGCAGGGAAAACAGGTTCCTCTGAAATGGACTGAAACATCTGGGGGACACTTGGAATGGTGGCATGACCCTGGAGTTCCTCTCGCCTTTCCTGTGGAGAGCGCCTCCTCTTGAGATGCGACGGGAACGCCGGGAATTCTTTCCCTACGAAACAGGGAAAGGATCCCTCATCTCGAGCTAGGAGGCGGAAACGGGGCTCCCCTGGATGTGTGCGGGACACCACGTGCTTCCTCTCGAGTGCAGACGGGTATGTCGGGGCACTTCTTGAGTTGCAGCAAGGGTGTTAAGGACCCTATGGAAGTTCCAGTGGTTAGATGTGATTGGCCTCGAGCAGCCTCAGCGGAAATGGGCCACATCTCGTCTGGAGGGCAAAACCTCCTGGATTTTCTCGAGTTGCGGCAGGTGCTCTCGACTTACGACGGGGACCTCAGGGACCCGCTCTGGTGGCCTCAGGAAAGGCCAGTCCCCATGCGAGTTCCTCGGGGGCGTCTCGGGATTCCTCTCCCGTCGATGCCGGGGCCTAAGACCTTGTGTGGAGTCGGGGCCGGAACCTGAGGATTCCTCTCCAGTGCTGACATGGATCTTGGGGTAATTCTGGAGTCTCCCCAGGGGAGTCAGTCCTCGTCTCGAATGCGGGCATGCACTTGCGCTTTCCTCCAGAGCGGTAGCAGCAGTGTCACGCAGTCCGCCGCGTGGATCAAAGGATCTATGGTTTTCCCTCGAGTCTTTCCCACGAGGCTTTCCCACGAGGCTTTCCCACAGGGCTGTCCCACGTGCACACGTGGTGGGAGTCGATCCTTGGCTTGAACGTCAAGGCAGTGCAGGGAAAACAGGTTCGTCTGGAATGGACTGACACATCTGGGGGACTCTAGGAATGGTGTCACGACCCTGGAGTTCCTCTCGCCTTTCCTGTGGAGAGCGCCTCCTCTTGAGATGCGACGGGAACGCCGGGAATTCTTTCCCTACGAAACAGGGAAAGGATCCCTCATCTCGAGCTAGGAGGCGGAAACGGGGCTCCCATGGATGTGTGCGGGACCCACGTGCTTCCTCTCTAGTGGAGACGGGTATGTCGGGGCACTTCTTGAGTTGCAGCAAGGGTGTGAAGGACCCTTTGGAAGTTCCAGTGGTTAGACGTGATAAGCCTCGAGAAGCCTCAGCGGAAATGGGCCTCATCTCGCCTGGAGGGCAAAACCTCCTGGATTTTCTCGAGTTGCGGCAGGTGCTCTCGACTTACGACGGGGACCTCAGGGACCCGCTCTGGTGGCCTCAGGAAAGGCCAGTCCCCATGCGAGTTCCTCGGGGGCCTCTCGGGATTCCTCTCCCGTCGATGCCGGGGCTTAAGACCTTGTGTGGAGTCGGGGCCGGAACCTGAGGATTCCTCTCCAGTGCTGACATGGATCTTGGGGTAATTCTGGAGTCTCCCCAGGGGAGTCAGTCCTCGTCTCGAATGCGGGCATGCACTTGCGCTTTCCTCCAGAGCGGTAGCAGCAGTGTCACGCAGTCCGCCGCGTGGATCAAAGGATCTATGGTTTTCCCTCGAGTCTTTCCCACGAGGCTTTCCCACGAGGCTTTCCCACAGGGCTGTCCCACGTGCACACGTGGTGGGAGTCGATCCTCGGCTTGAACGTCAAGGCAGTGCAGGGAAAACAGGTTCCTCTGGAATGGACTGACACATCTGGGGGACTCTTGGAATGGTGTCACGACCCTGGAGTTCCTCTCGCCTTTCCTGTGGAGAGCGCCTCCTCTTGAGATGCGACGGGAACGCCAGGAATTCTTTCCCTACGAAACAGGGAAAGGATCCCTCATCTCGAGCTAGGAGGCGGAAACGGGGCTCCCCTGGATGTGTGCGGGACCCACGTGCTTCCTCTCGAGTGGAGACGGGTATGTCGGGGCACTTCTTGAGTTGCAGCAAGGGTGTGAAGGACCCTTTGGAAGTTCCAATGGTTAGACGTGATTAGCCTCGAGAAGCCTCAGCGGAAATGGGCCTCATCTCGCCTGGAGGGCAAAACCTCCTGGATTTTCTCGAGTTGCGGCAGGTGCTCTCGACTTACGACGGGGACCTCAGGGACCCGCTCTGGTGGCCTCAGGAAAGGCCAGTCCCCATGCGAGTTCCTCGGGGGCGTCTCGGGATTCCTCTCCCGTCGATGCCGGGGCCTAAGACCTTGTGTGGAGTCGGGGCCAGAACCTGAGGATTCCTCTCCAGTGCTGACATGGATCTTGGGGTAATTCTGGAGTCTCCCCAGGGGAGTCAGTCCTCGTCTCGAATGCGGGCATGCACTTGCGCTTTACTCCAGAGCGGTAGCAGCAGTGTCACGCAGTCCGCCGCGTGGATCAAAGGATCTATGGTTTTCCCTCGAGTCTTTCCCACGAGGCTTTCCCACGAGGCTTTCCCACAGGGCTGTCCCACATGCACACGTGGTGGGAGTCGATCCTCGGCTTGAACGTCAAGGCAGTGCAGGGAAAACAGGTTCCTCTGAAATGGACTGAAACATCTGGGGGACACTTGGAATGGTGGCATGACCCTGGAGTTCCTCTCGCCTTTCCTGTGGAGAGCGCCTCCTCTTGAGATGCGACGGGAACGCCGGGAATTCTTTCCCTACGAAACAGGAAAAGGATCCCTCATCTCGAGCTAGGAGGCGGAAACGGGGCTCCCCTGGATGTGTGCGGGACCCTCGTGCTTCCTCTCGAGTGGAGACGGGTATGTCGGGGAACTTCTTGATTTGCAGCAATGGTCTGAAGGACCCTTTGGAAGTTCCAGTGGTTAGATGTGATTAGCCTCGAGAAGCCTCAGCGGAAATGGGCCTCATCTCGCCTGGAGGGCAAAAACTCCTGGATTTTCTCGAGTTGCGGCAGGTGCTCTCGACTTACGACGGGGACCTCAGGGACCCGCTCTGGTCGCCTCAGTAAAGACCAGTCCCCATGCGAGTTCCTTGGGGGCCTCTCGGGATTCCTCTCCCGTCGATGCCGGGGCCTAAGCCCTTGTGTGGAGTCGGGGCCGGAACCTGAGGATTCCTCTCCAGTGCTGACATGGATCTTGGGGTACTTCTGGAGTCTCCCCAGGGGAGTCAGTCCTCGTCTCGAATGCGGGCATGCACTTGCGCTTTCCTCCAGAGCGGTAGCAGCAGTGTCACGCAGTCCGCCGCGTGGATCAAAGGATCTATGGTTTTCCCTCGAGTCTTTCCCACGATTTTTTCCCACGAGGCTTTCCCACAGGGCTGTCCCACGTGCACACGTGGTGGGAGTCGATCCTCGGCTTGAACGTCAAGGCAGTGCAGGGAAAACAGGTTCCTCTGGAATGGACTGACACGTCTGGGGGACTCTTGGAATGGTGTCACGACCCTGGAGTTCCTCTCGCCTTTCCTGTGGAGAGCACCTCCTCTTGAGATGCGACGGGAACGCCGGGAATTCTTTCCCTACGAAACAGGGAAAGGATCCCTCATCTCGAGCTAGGAGGCGGAAACGGGGCTCCCCTGGATGTGTGCGGGACCCCACGTGCTTCCTCTCGAGTGGAGAAGGTTGTGTCGGGGTACTTCTTGAGTTGCAGCAAGGGTGTGAAGGACCCTTTGGAAGTTCCAGTGGTTAGATGTGATTAGCCACGAGAAGCCTCAGCGGAAATGGGCCTCATCTCACCTGGAGGGCAAAACCTCCTGGAATTTCTCGTGTTGCGGCAGGTGCTCTCGACTTACGTCGGGGACCTCGGGGACCCGCTCTGGTGGCCTCAGGAAAGGCCAGTCCCCATGCGAGTTCCTCGGGGGCCTCTCGGGATTCCTCTCCCGTCGATGCCGGGGCCTAAGACCTTGTGTGGAGTCGGGGTCCGAACGTGAGGATATCTCTCCAGTGCTGACATGGATCTTGGGGTACTTCTAGAGTCTCCCCAGGGGAGTCAGTCCTCATCTCGAATGCGGGCAGGCACTTGCGCTTTCCTCCAGAGCTGTAGCAGCAGTGTCACCCAGTCCGCCGCGTGCATCAAAGGATCTATGGTTTTCCCTCGAATCTTTCCCACGAGGCTTTCCCACGAGGCATTCCCACAAGGCTGTCTAACGTGCAAACGTGGTGGGAGTCGATCCTCGGCTTGAACGTCAAGGCATTGCAGGGCAAACAGGTTCCTCTGGAATGGACTGACACATCTGGGGGACTCTTGGAATGGTGGCACGACGCTGGAGTTCCTCTCGCCTTTCCTGTGGAGAGCGCCTCCTCTTGAGATGCGACGGGACTGCCGGGAATTCTTTCCCTACGAAACAGGGAAAGGATCCCTCATCTCGAGGTGGGAGGTGGAAACGGGGCTTCCCTGGATGTGTGCGGGACCCTTGTGCTTCCTCTCGAGGGGAGACGGGTATGTCGGGGAACTTCTAGAGTTGCAGCAAGGGTGTGAAGGACCCTTTGGAAGTTCCAGTGGTTAGATGTGATTAGCGTCGAGAAGCCTCAGCGGAAATGGGCCTCATCTCGCCTGGAGGGCAAAACCTCCTGGATTTTCTCGAGTTGCGGCAGGTGCTCTCGACTTACGACGGGGACCTCGGGGACCCGCTCTGGTGGCCTCAGGAAAGACCAGTCCCCATGCGAGTTCCTCAGAGGCCTCTCGGGATTCCTCTCCCTTCGATACCGGGGCATAAGACCTTGTGTGGAGTCGGGGCCGGAACCTGAGGATACCTCTCCAGTGCTGACATGGATCCTGGGGTACTTCTGGAGTCTCCCCAGGGGAGTCAGTCCTCGTCTCGAATGCGGACA
Organism: Ovis canadensis; assembly: GCF_042477335.2. NCBI lineage: Eukaryota > Metazoa > Chordata > Mammalia > Artiodactyla > Bovidae > Ovis > Ovis canadensis. The sequence goes on from NC_091262.1 coordinate 12,154,663, forward strand.
TGCACTTGCGCTTTCCTCCAGAGCGGTAGCAGCAGTGTCCCGCAGTCCTCCGCGTGGATCATTGGATCTATGGTTTTCCCTTGAGTCCTTCCCACGAGGCTTTCCCACAGGGCTGTCCCACGTGCACACGTCGTGGGAGTCGATCCTCGGCTTGAACGTCAAGGCAGTGCATGGAAAACAGGTTCCTCTGGAATGGACTGACACATCTGGGGGACTCTTGGAATGGTGGCACGACCCTGGAGTTCCTCTCGCCTTTCCTGTGGAGAGCGCCTCCTCTTGAGATGCGACGGGAACGCCGGGAATTCTTTCCCTACGAAACAGGGAAAGGATCCCTCATCCCCAGCTAGGCGACGGAAACGGGGCTCCCCTGGATGTGTGCGCGAACCTCGTGCTTCCTCTCAAGGGGAGACGGGTATGTCGGGGAACTTCTTGAGTTGCAGCAAGGGTGTGAAGGACCCTTTGGAAATTCCAGTGGTTAGATGTGATTAGCCTCGAGAAGCCTCAGCGGAAATGGGCTCATCTCGCCTGGAGGGCAAAACTCCTGGATTTTCTCGAGTTGCGGCAGGTGCTCTCGACTTACGACGGGGACCTCAGGGACCCGCTCTGGTCGCCTCAGTAAAGACCAGTCCCCATGCGAGTTCCTTGGGGGCCTCTCGGGATTCCTCTCCCGTCGATGCCGGGGCCTAAGCCCTTGTGTGGAGTCGGGGCCCGAACCTGAGGATTCCTCTCCAGTGCTGACATGAATCTTGGGGTACTTCTGGAGTCTCCCCAGGGGAGTCAGTCCTCGTCTCGAATGCGGGCCTGCACTTGCGCTTTCCTCCAGAGCGGTAGCAGCAGTGTCACGCAGTCCCCCGCGTGGAGCAAAGGATCTATGGTTTTCCCTCGAGTCTTTCCCACGAGGCTTTCCCACGAGGCTTTCCCACAGGGCTGTCCCACGTGCACACGTGGCGGGAGTCGATCCTCGGCTTGAACGTCAAGGCAGTGCAGGGAAAACAGGTTCCTCTGGAATGGACTGACACATCTGGGGGACTCTTGGAATGGTGTCACGACCCTGGAGTTCCTCTCGCCTTTCCTGTGGAGAGCACCTCCTCTTGAGATGCGACGGGAACGCCGGGAATTCTTTCCCTACGAAACAGGGAAAGGATCCCTCATCTCGAGCTAGGAGGCGGAAACGGGGCTCCCCTGGATGTGGGCGGGACCCTCGTGCTTCCTCTCGAGTGGAGACGGGTATGTCGGGGAACTTCTTGAGTTGCAGCAAGGGTGTGAAGGACCCTTTGGAAGTTCCAGTGGTTAGATGTGATTAGCCTCGAGAAGCCTCAGTGGAAATGGGCCTCATCTCGCCTGGAGGGCAAAACCTCCTGGATTTTCTCGCGTTGCGGCAGGTGCTCTCGACTTACGACGGGGACCTCGGGGACCCGATCTGGTGGCCTCAGGAAAGGCCAGTCCCCATGCGAGTTCCTCATGGGCCTCTCGGGATTCCTCTCCCGTCGATGCCGGGGCCTAAGACCTTGTGTGGAGTCGGGGCCGGAACCTGAGGATTCCTCTCCAGGGCTGACATGGATCTTGGGGTACTTCTGGAGTCTCCCCAGGGGAGTAAGTCCTCGTCTCGAATGGGGGCATGCACGTGCGCTTTCCTCCAGAGCAGTAGCAGCAGTGTCACACTTCCTGTCGCGTGGATCAAGGAATCTGTGGCTTTCCCACGAGGCTTTCCCACAGGGCTGTCCCACGTGCCACCGTGGTGGGAGTCGATCCTCGGCGTGAAACTCGAGGCAGTGCAGGGAAAACAGGTTCCGCTGGAATGGACTGAGACATCTGGGGGACTCTGGGAATGGCGCAAAGACCCTGGAGTTCCTCTCGCCTTTCCTGTGGAGAGCGCCTCCTCTTGAGATGCGCCAGGAACGCCCAGAAATCTTTCCCGGGCAAGCAGCGAAAGGATCCCTCATCTCGAGCTACGAGGCGGAAACGGGACTCCTCTGGATGTGTGCAGGACCCGCGTGCTTCCTCTCGAGTGGAGACGGGTATGTCGGGGAGCTTCTTGAGTTGCAGCAAGGGTGTGAAGGACCTTTTGGAAGTTCCAGAGGTTAGGTGTGACTAGCCTTCAAAAGGAACAGCGGAAATGGGCCTCATCTTGCCTGGAGGGCAAAACCTCCTGGATTTTCTCGAGTTGCGGCAGGTGCTCTCTACTTATGACAGGGACCTCAGGGACCCGCTCTGGTGGCCTCAGGAAAGGCCAGTCCCCATGTGAGTTGGTCGCGGGCCTCTCGGGATTCCTCTCCCTTGGATGCTGGAGCCTAAGACCTTGTGTGGAGTCGGGCCCGGAACCTGAGGATTCCTCTCCAGTGCTGACATGGATCTTGGGGTACTTCTGGAGTCTCCCCAGGGAAATAAGTCCTCGTTTCGAATGGGGGCATGCACGTGCCCTTTCCTCCAGAGCTGTAGCAGCAGTGTCACGCTTCCTATCAACTGCATCATGGTATCTGTGGCTTTCCCTCGAGGTTTTCCCACAAGGCTTTCCCATGAGGCTTTCCCACAGGGCTGTCCCATGTGCCACCGTGGTGTGAGTCGATCTGCGGCGTGAAAGTCGAGGCAGTGGAGGGAAAACACCTTCCTCTGGAATGGACTGGGACATCTGGGGGACTCTGAGAATGGTGGCACGACCCTGGAGTTCCTCTCGCCTTTCCTGTGGAGAGCGCCTCCTCTTGAGATGCGACAGGAACGCCCAGAATTCTTTCCCTACCAAGCAGGGAAAGGATCCCTCATCTGGAACTACAATGCGGAAACGGGGCTCCTCTTGATGTGGGCGGGACCATTGTGCTTCCTCTAGAGTGGACAGGGGTAGTCGGGGAACTTCTTGAGTTGCAGCAAGGGTGTGAAGGACCTCGTGGAAGTTCCAGAGTTTAGTTGTGATTAGTGTCGAGAAGCATCGGCGGAAATGGGCCTCATTTCGCCTGGAGGGGAGTACCTCCTGGATTTTCTCGAGTTGCGGCAGGTGCTCTCGTCTTACGACGGTGACTTAAGGCACCCGCTCTGGTGGCCTCAGGACTGGCCAGTCCCCATTCGAGTTGCTCGGGGGCCGCTCGGGATTCCTCTCCCTTCGATGCCGGGGCCAAAGACCTTGTGTGGAGTCGGAGGCGGAACCTGAGGATTCCTCTCCAGTGCTGACATGGATCTTGCGGTACTTCTGGAGTCTGCCCAGGAGAGTCAGTCCTCGTCTCGAGAGGGGGCATGCACGTGCGCTTTCCTCCCGAGCTGTAGTAGCAGTGTCACGCTTCCCGTCGTGTCGATCATGGGATCTGTGGCTTTCCCTCGAGGCTTTCCCACGAGGCTTTCCCACGAGGCTTTCCCACAGGGCTGTCTCACGTGCCACCCTGGTGTGAGTCGATCCTCGGCGTGAAAGTCGAGGCAGTGCAGGGAAAGGAGGTTCCTCTGGAATGGACTGGGACATCTGGGGGACTCTGGGAATGGTGGCACGACCCTGGAGTTCCTCTCGCCTTTCCTTTGGAGAGCGCCTGCTCTTGAGATGCGACGGGAACGCCGGGAATTCTTTCCCGACCAAGCAGGGAAAGGATCCCTCATCTCGAGCTACGAGGTGGAAACGGGGCTCCTCTGGATGTGGGCCGAACCCCGTGCTTTCTTTCGACTGGAGACGGGTATGTCGGGGAACTTCTTGAGTTGCAGTAAGGGTGTCAAAGACCCTTTGGAAGTTCCAGAGGTTAGATGTGATTAGCCTCGAGACGCCTCAGCCAAAATGGGCCACATCTCGCCCGGAGGGGGGAACCTCCTGGTTTTCTCGAGTTGCGGCTTGTGCTCTCGACTTACGACGGGGACCTCATGGACCCGCTCTGTTGGCCTCAGGAAAGGTCATTCCCCATGCGAGTTGCTCGGTGGCCTCTCAGGATTCCTCGCCCGTCGATGCCGGCGCCTAAGACCTTGTGTGGAGTCGGACCAGAACCTGAGGATTCCTCTCCCGTGCTCACATGGATCTTGGCGTACTTCTGGAGTCTCCCAAGGGGCGTCAGTCCTCGTCTCGAGTGGGGTCATGCAGGTGTGCTTTCCTCCTGAGCAGTAGCAGCAGTGTCTCGCTTCCCGTCTTGTGGATCAAGGGATCTGTGTCTTTCGCTCGAGGCTTTTCCATGGGCTTTCCCACAGGGCTATTCCACGTGCCACCATGCAGTGCTGGGAAAACAGGAACCTCCTTCCCCACATAGGGGGTACACTGTCCCCTTGGGCGTGTATCTCCGGGGCATTGGCGCTTGGGGGTTGCCACGGATGTTGGCCTCAGGCTCCACATGAGAAAAGCCCCTAATGGCATTAGCTGCCGGTCCAGACGCTGGCCCCTCAGGTCTCTGGCCGGAGCCTTGGGCTCCAGGCAACTCAAAGCCCTCGGGCCTGGTGCTCTGGGACTGCTGTAGGGAAAGGACGCCAGGAGCCCACGGAGGAGTTGGGGAGGCGCAGGTGGCATATGGAGGCGAGGACAGCGTGGGATCTAGGTGGAGGCGCTGGAGAGAGCGTCCGTTGTCCCGGAATGCCTCGGAGGAGCCAGCGGGGGACAGTCCAGGCCCAGGGACCTGTGGTATGTGAAAAGGTGGGAAACCCCAGAACAAGGCAGGCTGGGAAAGGGGGCGTGGGCGGCCAATTCAAAGGGACCTAGGGGGCGTTTCCTGGGCGGTGAGCTCCCTTGGCACTGCTGAGGGCCCCTGATTGATATACCCGGGGTTGATCCCACCATCCGCTGCGAGGGAGGGCCACAAACCAAAGCCCCCGAACTGCCCACCCACCCCAACGGGGATCTTGGCGGTCCGGGGCACAGCTGTGCCCGGGAAAAGCCCACTCACTCCACGGGACTCCGTCCAGGGTCTCTGCTTGGAAAGAGGCCAGGGGCGGCCCCCTCCATCTACGCACCCAAACCCTATTGACGTCAATGGGGGCGGAGACGCCTCCCGCTCTCCAGAGTCCTGGGCTGCTGGGTCCCCGCCCACTCGGCCAGCAGTCTGCAGCGCTCCTGTGTGCCTCTCCCACCATGGCTTCGTCCAGCTCCTCCAGCACCTCAAGCGGTACGTTTGCCCTCGGTCCCTGGGGTCGGATCACGTCTCAGGGGATTTGCGGGTGGCCCGGGCAAGGGCTCTCGGCCCACGTGTCGACCCCCGCTCCCGCCCGAGAACGGCGGGGACCCATCGGCCGGGCCCGGGGTTCCCAGGCGTCAGGTGTGCCCAAAGTTGGAGGGCGTTGCATCGTTCGTTCATCTTGCTCCTTTGGCACACACATGGCTTCTCCGTTCTCTTTTCTGGGAAGACAGTGTTGTTTTAGGGGGCGTGCTGCGGGAGTCAGGGGCCGGTGGGAGCGGGTGCTGTGCTGGGATGAGGCCCTTTATCCTCACATCTTCCTGTGGGAACGGGAGTCGGGGAGCTCTGTGGCCTTGCCGCCTTCAGTGGCTTCCTCTGCACACGGGCTTAGTGCCTTCTGCCTTCTGTCAGTCGTTACGGGGTTTGGGCTTCGCTTTGGCGGCCTTGGCCTTGGCCCTGGCCTGGGCCTTGGCCTTACCCTTGGCGTTGCCCATGCCCTTGCCCTTGGCCTTCGGCTTGGCCTTCCCTAGGCCTTGTCCTTGGCCTTACCTTGTCCTTGCCCTTACCTTTTCCTTGCCCTTAAACTTAAACTTGACCTTGACTTTGACCTTGAACTTGAACTTGACCTTGACTTTGACCTTGAACTTGAACTTGACCTTGAACTTGAACTTGAACTTGACTTTGACCTTGAACTTGACCTTGAACTTGACCTTGAACTTGAACTTGACCTTGAACTTGAACTTGACCTTGACTTTGACCTTGAACTTGACCTTGAACTTGACCTTGACCTTGACTTTGACCTTGAACTTGAACTTGAACTTGACTTTGACCTTGAACTTGAACTTGACCTTGACTTTGACCTTGAACTTGAACTTGAACTTGACCTTGACCTTGAACTTGAACTTGACCAACAACGGGAGACCAGATTTGCTCAGAGCACCGGAGGTCCAGAGGCAGGGCCGTGTATCTCCCCTTCCCTTTGTGATCATTGCAAAGACATTCCTAGCTGATAGCGGGAGTGCCCATGAAGAAGCAAGCAGTGGGAGTGTGTTTGACACGACTGTGTGCCTCAACTCCACAAGGGGCCTTTCCTCTCGAAGTAGGCCCCATGTCCCCTTGGGGAGGGTGTCATGCCTCTTTTCTCCACACTGCCAAAGGGTGGAGCAAAGCTCGCTCTGTCAGAGGTACAAAAACAGCAATTGAATGGATTTTCAAGCTCTTGCTAGGCTGCACCCTTTCAGGGCCCACTTTACTGAAACAGGTGCTCTGTGGCCCCCGGTTGGGTATGCAGGTTCACAAACAGGGTGAGATCCTGTCCAAGCCAACAATTTTCCTGAAAGACCTAGGCTCACTAAAGCTCTCCTCCAGAGCAAAGGGGATAGAGGAGATGTATGGAGGAGTCTTTGCCTTTCCCTGTGAGTGTGGGGCTACTCCCTACGGCCCCAAGCTCAGGGATAACTGCCTCTAAGAAAGGAATGGCAAGAAGCGCTAATCTTGGAGGTTGGGACAGGGAGTTCGCAGCATGTGGGGAAAGAAAGACTTCTTCGGGGAAGAAGAGGCAACCACCGGGGGTGTGTTCGCAAGCCTCTATTTGGAAGGAACACGTTTGCTTATACAACTCAAGACCTCCAGATCTGCTCAGAGGACTGAAGTTCCAGAGACAGGGCCATGTATCTCCCCTTCCCTTTGAGATCCTTGCCAAGACATTCCTAGCAGATTGTCGGAGTGCCCACGAAGAAGCAAGCAGCGGGAGTGTGCTTGACATCACTGGCTGCCTACCTGGGCTCAGCTCCTCAAGGGGCCTTTCTCTCCTGGTAGGCCCTATGTCCCCTTTGGGAGAGGGTTGTGCCCTCTTCCCTCCACACTGCCAAAGGGTGGAGGTGGAGCAAACTCGTTCTCTCCGAGGTAAAAGAAAGACAAATTGGATGGATCTTTAAGCTCTTGCTATGCTGCACCCCTCCAGGACCCACTCGAGCAAAACAGGTGCCCTGTGGCCCCTAGGTCGGGTATGCAGGTTCACACACCGGGTGTGATCCCGTCAAAGCCAAGAATTTTCCTGACAGACCTAGGCTCACTAGAGCTCTCCTCCAGAGGAAAGGGGACAGAAAAGATGTGTGTGTGGAGGTGGCTCTGCCTTTCCAGGTCCCAATCTCAGGGATAACTGCCCCTAAGAAAGGAACTGCTGCTGCTGCTGCTGCTGCTGCTGCTGCTGCTGCTGCTGCTGCTGCTGCTGCTGCTGCTAAGTTGCTTCAGTCGTGTTCGACTCTGTGCGACGCCATAGACGGTAGCCCACTAGGCTCCCCCGTCCCTGGGATTCTCCAGGCAAGGACAGTAAGTGGGTTGCCATTGCCTTCTCCAATGCATGAAAGTGAAAATGAAAGTGCAGTCGCTCAGTCGTGTCCGACCCTCAGCGACCCCATGGACTGCAGCCTACCAGGCTTCTCTGTCCATAGGATTTTCTGAAAGGAACTGCAAGAAGCACTTTTCCAGGAGGCTGGGAAAGGGAGTTTGCAGGATGTGGGGAAAGAGAGCCTCCTTCGGGGAAGAATAGGCGGCCACTTGTTTTGTGTTGCAAACCTCTATTTGGAAGGAACAGGTTAGCTTATACAAAGGGAGACCTCCAGATCTGCTCAGAGGACCGAAGTTGCAGAGGCAGGTCGGTGTATCTTCCCTTCACTTTGCGATCCTTGCAAAGACATTCCTTGCTGCTAGATGACTCAGCAAGGGCCTTTGAGACTGTTGTTTTCTTTCCTAGGTTCAAAGATTCCTTCAGTTCCTAATATAGATATCCTAGAAATGATATGACATCCGTGAAAATCTGATATGTCCTGGTCAAATGCTGTCAGTTATCATTCTAGTTATCATATTAAAGCATTTCAAGTCGCAGCAGTGACCAGATGACATTGTCAATTTCTATTTCATCAGGTTTTAACCATGTCCTCTGTGGTTTCACACTGATGCCTTTGCAGAAATACTGCTACTTCAAGATATATGGAAAATACTTTTTTTAAGCTTACTGATAATTTGTTTGTTTGTTTGCTTGTCTTCTGGTAAGCTGCTACCAGATGGAATTTAGTCTCCTCTCTAGGTTAAGAGAACTAAGTTTTCTTAGAATGCAATTTTTGATCACAGACTATGAGTTTCTCTACCTTTCATTGATTTATAATTGTTTTCATCATCTGTTTTTTTACTTCGGTAAAGTAAATAAGCCTTATTTAAGATTTTGGTACATGTAGGATGGACTAAGCTTTCCCCACTCTTGCAAGTTCCCTTAACCCTTCAGATTCTTCTCGTGGGACCAAGATCTCACTTTCCTCCAGAGGGACAATCCAAGCTTTTTATCAGTTGATCTGCCCCTGACATCAGAGTCAAGTTGAGCACGAGTTGGCCTATAATTTAGGCATGAAACTATGACTACATAAAGAAAAGGTGACTTTATGATTCAGGGATGGCCATGATATGCCTTGCACTTCAGAGAAAATGGGTTAAAATGATTTTTTTTTCCTTCAAAACTGCACACCCAGTTCTTTCAGCATATGCAATTGAAAACATCTAGTCATTAGGTCAGTTTTCATTCCAATCCCAAAGAAAGGCAATGACAAAGACTATTCAAGCTGCTGCACAATTGCACTCATCTCACACACTAGTAAAGTAATGCTCAAAATTCTCCAAGTTCACATGAACTGTGAACTTCCAGATGTTCAAGAGGGATTTAAAAAATGCAGAGAAACCAGAGATCAAATTGCCAACATCCACTGGATCATTGAAAAAGCAAGAGAGTTCCGGAAAAAAAAAAAACCCATCTATTTCTGCTTTATTGACAATGCCAAAGCCTTTGACTGTGTGGATCACAAGAAACTGGGAAAAATTCTGAAAGAGATGGGAATACCAGACCACCTGACCTGTCTCTTGAGAAACCTGTATGCAGGTCAGGAAGAAACAGTTCGAACTGGACATGGAACAACAGACTGGTTCTACATAGGAAAAGGAACATGTCAAGTCTGTATATTGTCACCCTGCTTATTTAACTTATATGCAGAGTACAGCATGAGAAACACTGGGCTGGAGGAAGCACACGCTGGAATCAAGGTTGCTGGGAGAAATATCAATAATCTCAGATATTCAGATGACACCACCCTTATGGCAGAAAGTGAAGAAGAGCTAAAGAGTCTCCTGATGAAAGTGAAAGAGGAGAGTGAAAAAGTTAGCTTAAAGCTCAGCATTCAGAAAACTACAATCATTGCATCCAGTCTCATCACTTCATGGCAAATAGATGGGAAAACATTGGAAACAGCAGCAGACTATTTTGGGGGGCTTGGAAATCACTGCAGGTGATGGCTGCCTCCATGAACTTAAAACATATTTATGACTTGGAAGAAAAGTGATGACCAAACTAGACAGCATATTAAAAAGCCGAGACGTTGCTTTGCCAACAAAGATCCATCCGGTCAAGGCTATGGTTTTTCCATATGTCATGGATGGATATGAAAGATGCACTATAAAGAAAGTGACAGCTGAAAATGTGATGCTTTTGAACTGTGGTGTTGGAGAAGATGCTTGTAGGTCGCTTAGACTACAAGGAGACGCAACCACTCCATCCTAAAGGAAATCAGGTCTGAATATCCATTGGAAGGACTAATACTGAACCTGAAACTCCAATACTTTGGCCACTTGATGTGAAGAGCTGACTCACTTGGAAGTTGCTTTGATTTGCCTATGAGTGTGGGAGCCCTCCCTGGGCAAAGGGCCTCAGGGGTCATTGCCACTGAATCATGACATCCAAGCAAGCGCATTCCAGCTGTGTGACATGCAGGAAGCAGGAGACTGGGACATCTGTCTTCCTTAGAGGAAGGAAAGTCATCCACAGAGAGTGTGTTTTCAGGCCTCTCTTTGCAGCAAGTGTTTTGCTTCTCAGACATCAGAGCTGCAGGCTTGCTCTGAGGGCCTCAATTCCAGAGTCAGGGCTGTGTGTCTCACTGCACTTTCCAAGCATTGCAGACACATTCCTAGGTTGGAGCAGTGCTTCCCATGAGAAAGAAGCCTCGGGAGTGTGTCTGAGCGGGCTGAGTGCCATGCTAGGGTCACCTAGTCGAGGGCACCTTGCACATCCAATGGGCCCCAGGCGAGTAGCTATGGACCGGCCCCTCGGTTGAGATATCCCAAAGCAGGGAACAAAGCTAGCTCTGTCTGTCAGAAGGAGGAAAACAGCAATGGGATGGATTTTCAAGCAGTTGCTAAGTCACACCACGTGAGGGCTCCGCGGGAAAGAAATGCGAATTTTGGCCTCTAGGCCCAGTATCCAGATGTGTGCACAGGATATTTTCCCCACAGGATCCAAGAATGTTCCAGACAGACCTAAGCTCACTAGCTCTCTCCTGCAGAGGAAATGAAATATTGTTGCTGAGCCACGAAAAGATGCTGGGATTCTTGGCTTATGGAGGAGAAGAATTCAATCCAGGGCCCAAGACGAGGCTTGATTGCTCAGAGCTTTTGTGCAATCGAGTCTTATTCAAGTAGAAAGGAGATAGAGAAAGCTTCTGACAGAGACATCACAAGGGGCAGAAAGTGTACCCCCTTGCTAGTGTTAGTAATGGAGTTATATACTCTCCAATAAGTTATTACAACGAACAAAAGAATGTCTGGAGGTTGTAAAGACTCACTAGACCTACTCCCATCATTTACATTTTAAGATAACAGGATTAGCCAGAAGGTTTTTCCAGAGACCGTCCTCAAGAAGGATGCATGATTGTTATATAATCCGAAGGAATGTAGAGGGAAAAAAGTGTGCCCTTTCTTCCTCCTTGAGAATTCTAGACCCCTCTCTCCTTGGGGACCCTCGAACTTCTTATAAACCTGCCTTGGCAATGACTCTCTCCGAAACATGATTGAACAGCCTTTTGGAGCTTCCTTTGACTCCCTGGGAGGGAGGGAGCCCTCCCTGAGCACAGGGCCTCAGGGGCCATGGCCAATGAAAACTAATCTCCCAGTAAGTGCTTTTCAGCCCTGTGTGACTCTCAGCCCACAGGAGGCTGAGAAAACTCTCTTCCTTGGAGGAAGGAAAGGCAGCCCAAGAGTGTGTTTTCAGGCCTGTATCTTGCAGCAAGTGTTTGGCTTGTTAGACATAAGACCTGCAGGCCTGCTCCAACAGACTCCATTCCAGAATCAGGGCCTTGTGTCTCCCTGCAGTTTCCTGGCCTCGCAAACACATTCCTAGGGGAGAGCAGTCCTGCCCATGGGGAAGCAGGCTGCGGGAGTGTGTCTGAGGGGGCCAGGTGCCATGCTGGGGTCACCTGGTCGAGGGCACCTTGCACCTCCAATGGACCCCAGGCAAGGAGTTGCAGGCCACCACCTTGCTTCTGAAATCCCAAAGTGGGGAGCAAAGCTCGCTCTGTCAGAGGGAAGAAAACAGCAACAGGATGGATTTTCAAGCAGTTGCTAGGCTGTACTGCGTTAGGGCTCCAAGGAAGAAAAATGCAGATGTTAGCCCCTACGACTGGTATCCAGGTGGGCTCCCAGGATGATTTCCCCGCAGGATCCAAGAACGTTCCAGACAGACCTGGGCTCACTAGCTCCCTCCTGCAGAGGAAACATGATAGAACAGCTGTTTGGAGGTTGCTTTGACTTCCCCTGGGAGGGTAGGATCCCTCCCTGGGTGCAGGGCCTCAGGGGCCATTGCCGCTGAGAAATGCCCTCTAAGCCAGACCTTTCCAGCCTTGTATGACTCAGCACGGAGGAGACTGGAAAAGCTATCTTCCTTGGAGGAAGGAAAGGCAGCCCCAGAGAGTGTGTTTTCACACCTGTATCTCGCAGCAAGCGTTTGCCGTCTCAGACGTCAGACCTCCAGGCCTGCTCCAACGGCCTCAGTTCCAGAGTCAGGGCCGTGTGTCTCCCTGCATTTTCTGAGCCTTGGGAACACATTCCTAGGTCAGAACAGTCCTGCCCATGGGGAAGGAGGCTGCGGGAGTGTGTCTGAGGGGGTCGGGTGCCATGCTGGGGTCCAGTAGACCTGGTACCTCCAATAGACCCCAGGACAACAGCGGTGGGGCTCCCCCTGGCTTCCGAAATGCCAAAGCGAGAAGCAAAGCTAGCTCTATCAGAAGGAAGAAAAGAGCAATTAGATGGATGTTCAGGCTGTTGCTGGGCCGCACCACTTCAGGTTACCCCCCGAGAGGAGCAGGCGCCCTGTGGCCCCTCGGTCCCATATGCAGGTTAACACACAGGATGTGTCCCCATAGGAGCCAAGAATTTTCCTGACAGACCTAGGCTCACTAGAGCTCTCCTACAGGGCAAAAGGGATAGAACAGACTGTGGATGTGACTCTGCCTTTCCCAGCGAGCATGGGGCCCTCCCTACGGCCCCGGGCTCCAGGGAAAATTGTCCCTGAAAAATGACCTCCAAGAAGCGCTTTTCCAGCAGGCTGGGATGCAGAGTTCACAGGATGTGGGGAAAGTGATCGTCCTTCAGGGAAGAAGAGGCAGCCACCCAGTGTGTGTTTGCAAGCCTGTATTTGGAAGAAACTGGTTTGCTTCTTCAAGGGGAGACCTCCAGGTCTGCTCAGAGGACCGAAATTCCAGAGGCAGCACCATGCATCTCCCCTGTCCTTTCTGAGCCTTGGAAAGACATTCCTAGCTTATAGCGGTATTGCTCATGAAGAAGCAGGATGCAGGAATGTGTCAGACATGACTGGGTGCCTTCCTGGGTTCAGCTCCGTGAGGGGCCTTTCCACTCAAAGTAGGTCCCATGCCTCCTTGGGGAGGAAGTGGGGCCCGCTTGCCTCCAAATTGCCAAAGGCTGGAACAAAGCTAGTTCTATCAGAGGTAAGACAAGAGCAATTGGATGGATGTGGAAGCTGTTGCTGGGCCGCACTGCTTCAGGCCCCCCACCCCTCCGGCCCCGAGAGAAACAGGCGCCCTGTGGCCCCTCGGTCCTGTATGCAGTTTCACACATAGAATGTGTCCCCATAGGAGCCAAGAATTTTCCTGACAGACCTAGGCTCACTAGAGCTCTCCTACAGAGCAAAGGGGATGGGACAGATGTGTGGCTGTGGCTCTGCCTTTCCCTGGGAGTGTGGAGCCACTCCCTATGGCCCCGGGCTCCAGGGGAAATTGCCCCTGAATAATGACCTCCAAGAAGCGCTTTTCCAACTGGCTGAGACGTGGAGTTCTCAGGATGCAGGGAAAGCGAGTGTCCCTTCGGGGAAGCAAAGGCAGTCACCTGTTATCATTACTTACTAGAATAGTAGGTACCTTCTCTGGTTGGGCAGAGGCCTTCCCTACCTGATCTGAAAAAGAAAATGAAGTAGCTCGCTGATTTGAGAAATAATTCCCAGACTTGGGTTTCCAACCAGTATAGAATCCGACAATGGCCCTGTCTTTGTAGCCGCGTTAATTAACAGGTATGTGAAGCTCTAAATATCAGTGGAAATTACATACAGCATATAGGCCCCAGTGTTCTGGAATGGTGGAAAGAAACAACCAAACTCTTGAAGAGACTCTTTCAAAATGGATCATAGAGACTGACTGTACATGGATGGGCTTGCTTCTGGCAGACTTACTCATATTACGGGTAACTGCACGTTCCCATAGTTGTTGTCCTTATGAAATTTTCTATGGGAGAACCCCCCACCCCAAATGAGGCAGGTGTTAGCAGATTTGCCACAAGTAAGGAGGTGGGATTTCACAGCAGCTGGAACAATTAGGTAAGGTAATAAATCAGGTAACTAAGTTTGTGTAAAAAGAAATATCATTCCCCCTTGAGGAACAGATTCATGAATTTGTGCTCAGTGATCAGGTGTGGCTCAATGACTGGAAACACAATTCCTTGGCCTGACATCGGAAAGGTCCTTATACTGTTGTTTTAGCCACAATTCTGAAAGAGAAGGGAATACTAGACCACCTAACCTGCCTCTTGAGAAATCTGTATGAAGGTCAGGAAGCAACAGTTAGAGCAGGACATGGAACAACATACTGGTTCCAAAAAGGAAAAGGAGTATGTCAAGGCTGTATATTGTCACCCTGTTTATTTAGCTTATATGCAGACTACATCATGAAAAATGCTGGGATGGAAGATACCTGAGCTGGAATCAAGATTGCCGGAAGAAATAGCAATAAACTTAGATATGCAGATGTCACCACCATTATGGCAGAATGGGAAGAGGAACGCGTATGTCGGGGAACTTCTTGAGTTGCAGCAAAGGTGTGAAGGACCCTTTCGAAGTTCCAGAGGTTAGGTGTGGTTAGTCTCGAGATGCCTCAGCAGAAATGGGCCTCATGGCGCCTGGAATGGAGAGGCTTCTAGATATTCCCCAGTTTCAGCAGGTGCTCTCAAGTTACCACGGGGACTTCAGGGACCCGCTCAGGCGGCCTCAGGAAAGGCCAGTCATCATGCGTGTTGCTAGGGGGCCTCTCGTGATTCCTCTCCCGTCGGTGCCGGGGCCTAAGACGTTGTGTGGAGTCGGGGCCGGAACCTGAGGATTCCTCACCAATGCCGACATGGATCTTGGGGTAATTATGGAGTCTCCCCAGGGGAGTCAGTCCTCGTCTCGAGAGGGGGCATGCAGGTGCGCTTTCCTCCTGATCTGTAGCAGCAGTGTCACGCTTCCCATCTCGTGAGTCATGGGATCTGTGGCTTTCCCTCCAGGATTTTCCACGAGTCTTTCCCACGAGGCTTTCCCACAGGGCTGTCCCACGAAGCTTTCGCACAGGGCTGTCTCACGTGCCACCTTGGTGGCAGTCGATCCTCGGCGTGAAAGTCGAGGCAGTGCAGGGAAAACAGGTTCCTCTGGAATGGACTGAGACATCTGGGGGACTCTTGGAATGGTGGAACGACGCTGGCGTACCTCTCGCCTTTCCTGTGGAGAGCGCCTCCTCTTGAGATGCGACGGGAACGCCCAGAATTCTTTCCCGGCCACCAGCGAAAGGATCCCTCATCACAAGCTACGAGCGGAAACGGGGCTCTTCTGGATGTGGGCCGGACCCTCGTGCTTCCTCTCGAGTGGAGACGGGTATGTCAGGCAACTTCTTGAGTTGTAGCAAGGGTGTGAAGGACCTTTTGGAAGTTACAAACTGTAGGTTTGATTAGCTTCGAGAAGCCTCAACGGAAATGAGCCTCATCTCGCCTGGAGGGCAAAACCTCCTGGATTTTCTCGAGTTGCGGCAGGCGCTCTCGACTTACGACGGGGACCTCAGGGACCCTCTCTGGTGGCCTCAGGAAAGGCCAATCCCCATGCGAGTTGCTCGGGGGCCTCTCGGCATTCCTCTCCTTTCGATGCCGGGGCCTAAGACCTTGTGTGGAGTCGGGGCCAGAACCTGAGGATTCCTCTCCAGGGCTGACATGGATCTTGGGGTACTTCTGGAGTCTCCCCAGGGGAGTAAGTCCTCGTCTCGAATGGGGGCATGCACGTGCGCTTTCCTCCAGAGCTGTAGCAGCAGTGTCACCCTTCCTGTCGCGTGGATCAAGGAATCTGTGGCTTTCCCACGAGGCTTTCCCACAGGGCTGTCCCACGTGCCACCGTGGTGGGAGTCGATCCTCGGCGTGAAACTCGAGGCATTGCAGGGAAAACAGGTTCCGCTGGAATGGACTGAGACATCTGGGAGACTCTGGAAATGGCGCAAAGACCCTGGAGTTCCTCTCGCCTTTCCTGTGGAGAGCGCCTCCTCTTGAGATGCGCCAGGAACGCCCAGAAATCTTTCCCGGGCAAGCAGCGAAAGGATCCCTCATCTCGAGCTACGAGGCGGAAACGGGACTCCTCTGGATGTGTGCAGGACCCGCGTGCTTCCTCTCGAGTGGAGACGGGTATGTCGGGGAGCTTCTTGAGTTGCAGCAAGGGTGTGAAGGACCTTTTGGAAGTTCCAGAGGTTAGGTGTGACTAGCCTTCAAAAGGAACAGCGGAAATGGGCCTCATCTTGCCTGGAGGGCAAAACCTCCTGGATTTTCTCGAGTTGCGGCAGGTGCTCTCTACTTATGACAGGGACCTCAGGGACCCGCTCTGGTGGCCTCAGGAAAGGCCAGTCCCCATGTGAGTTGGTCGCGGGCCTCTCGGGATTCCTCTCCCTTGGATGCTGGAGCCTAAGACCTTGTGTGGAGTCGGGCCCGGAACCTGAGGATTCCTCTCCAGTGCTGACATGGATCTTGGGGTACTTCTGGAGTCTCCCCAGGGAAGTAAGTCCTCGTTTCGAATGGGGGCATGCACGTGCCCTTTCCTCCAGAGCTGTAGCAGCAGTGTCACGCTTCCTATCAACTGCATCATGGTATCTGTGGCTTTCCCTCGAGGTTTTCCCACAAGGCTTTCCCATGAGTCTTTCCCACAGGGCTGTCCCATGTGCCACGGTGGTGTGAGTCGATCTGCGGCGTGAAAGTCGAGGCAGTGGAGGGAAAACACCTTCCTCTGGAATGGACTGGGACATCTGGGGGACTCTGAGAATGGTGGCACGACCCTGGAGTTCCTCTCGCCTTTCCTGTGGAGAGCGCCTCCTCTTGAGATGCAACAGGAACGCCCAGAATTCTTTCCCGACCAAGCAGGGAAAGGATCCCTCATCTGGAACTACAATGCGGAAACGGGGCTCCTCTTGATGTGGGCGGGACCATTGTGCTTCCTCTAGATTGGACAGGGGTAGTCGGGGAACTTCTTGAGTTGCAGCAAGGGTGTGAAGGACCTTTTGGAAGTTCCAGAGTTTAGTTGTGATTAGTGTCGAGAAGCATCGGCGGAAATGGGCCTCATTTCGCCTGGAGGGGAGTACCTCCTGGATTTTCTCGAGTTGCGGCAGGTGCTCTCGTCTTACGACGGTGACTTAAGGCACCCGCTCTGGTGGCCTCAGGACTGGCCAGTCCCCATTCGAGTTGCTCGGGGGCCGCTCGGGATTCCTCTCCCTTCGATGCCGGGGCCAAAGACCTTGTGTGGAGTCGGAGGCGGAACCTGAGGATTCCTCTCCAGTGCTTACATGGATCTTGCGGTACTTCTGGAGTCTGCCCAGGAGAGTCAGTCCTCGTCTCGAGAGGGGGCATGCACGTGCGCTTTCCTCCCGAGCTGTAGTAGCAGTGTCACGCTCCCCGTCGTGTCGATCATGGGATCTGTGGCTTTCCCTCGAGGCTTTCCCACGAGGCTTTCCCACGAGGCTTTCCCACAGGGCTGTCTCACGTGCCACCCTGGTGTGAGTCGATCCTCGGCGTGAAAGTCGAGGCAGTGCAGGGAAAGGAGGTTCCTCTGGAATGGACTGGGACATCTGGGGGACTCTGGGAATGGTGGCACGACCCTGGAGTTCCTCTCGCCTTTCCTTTGGAGAGCGCCTGCTCTTGAGATGCGACGGGAACGCCGGGAATTCTTTCCCGACCAAGCAGGGAAAGGATCCCTCATCTCGAGCTACGAGGTGGAAACGGGGCTTCTCTGGATGTGGGCCGAACCCCGTGCTTTCTTTCGACTGGAGACAGGTATGTCGGGGAACTTCTTGAGTTGCAGTAAGGGTGTCAAGGACCCTTTGGAAGTTCCAGAGGTTAGATGTGATTAGCCTCGAGACGCCTCAGCCAAAATGGGCCACATCTCGCCCGGAGGGGGGAACCTCCTGGTTTTCTCGAGTTGCGGCTTGTGCTCTCGACTTACGACGGGGACCTCATGGACCCGCTCTGTTGGCCTCAGGAAAGGTCATTCCCCATGCGAGTTGCTCGGTGGCCTCTCAGGATTCCTCGCCCGTCGATGCCGGCGCCTAAGACCTTGTGTGGAGTCGGACCAGAACCTGAGGATTCCTCTCCCGTGCTCACATGGATCTTGGCGTACTTCTGGAGTCTCCCAAGGGGCGTCAGTCCTCGTCTCGAGTGGGGTCATGCAGGTGTGCTTTCCTCCTGAGCAGTAGCAGCAGTGTCTCGCTTCCCGTCTTGTGGATCAAGGGATCTGTGTCTTTCGCTCGAGGCTTTTCCATGGGCTTTCCCACAGGGCTATTCCACGTGCCACCATGCAGTGCTGGGAAAACAGGAACCTCCTTCCCCACATAGGGGGTACACTGTCCCCTTGGGCGTGTATCTCCGGGGCATTGGCGCTTGGGGGTTGCCACGGATGTTGGCCTCAGGCTCCACATGAGAAAAGCCCCTAATGGCATTAGCTGCCGGTCCAGACGCTGGCCCCTCAGGTCTCTGGCCGGAGCCTTGGGCTCCAGGCAACTCAAAGCCCTCGGGGCTGGTGCTCTGGGACTGCTGTAGGGAAAGGACGCCAGGAGCCCACGGAGGAGTTGGGGAGGCGCAGGTGGCATATGGAGGCGAGGACAGCGTGGGATCTAGGTGGAGGCGCTGGAGAGAGCGTCCGTTGTCCCGGAATGCCTCGGAGGAGCCAGCGGGGGACAGTCCAGGCCCAGGGACCTGTGGTATGTGAAAAGGTGGGAAACCCCAGAACAAGGCAGGCTGGGAAAGGGGGCGTGGGCGGCCAATTCAAAGGGACCTAGGGGGCGTTTCCTGGGCGGTGAGCTCCCTTGGCACTGCTGAGGGCCCCTGATTGATCCACCCGGGGTTGATCCCACCATCCGCTGCGAGGGAGGGCCACAAACCAAAGCCCCCGAACTGCCCACCCACCCCAACGGGGATCTTGGCGGTCCGGGGCACAGCTGTGCCCGGGAAAAGCCCACTCACTCCACGGGACTCCGTCCAGGGTCTCTGCTTGGAAAGAGGCCAGGGGCGGCCCCCTCCATCTACGCACCCAAACCCTATTGACGTCAATGGGGGCGGAGACGCCTCCCGCTCTCCAGAGTCCTGGGCTGCTGGGTCCCCGCCCACTCGGCCAGCAGTCTGCAGCGCTCCTGTGTGCCTCTCCCACCATGGCTTCGTCCAGCTCCTCCAGCACCTCAAGCGGTACGTTTGCCCTCGGTCCCTGGGGTCGGATCACGTCTCAGGGGATTTGCGGGTGGCCCGGGCAAGGGCTCTCGGCCCACGTGTCGACCCCCGCTCCCGCCCGAGAACGGCGGGGACCCATCGGCCAGGCCCGGGGTTCCCAGGCGTCAGGTGTGCCCAAAGTTGGAGGGCGTTGCATCGTTCGTTCATCTTGCTCCTTTGGCACACACATGGCTTCTCCGTTCTCTTTTCTGGGAAGACAGTGTTGTTTTAGGGGGCGTGCTGCGGGAGTCAGGGGCCGGTGGGAGCGGGTGCTGTGCTGGGATGAGGCCCTTTATCCTCACATCTTCCTGTGGGAACGGGAGTCGGGGAGCTCTGTGGCCTTGCCGCCTTCAGTGGCTTCCTCTGCACACGGGCTTAGTGCCTTCTGCCTTCTGTCAGTCGTTACGGGGTTTGGGCTTCGCTTTGGCGGCCTTGGCCTTGGCCCTGGCCTGGGCCTTGGCCTTACCCTTGGCGTTGCCCTTGCCCTTGCCCTTGGCCTTCGGCTTGGCCTTCCCTAGGCCTTGTCCTTGGCCTTACCTTGTCCTTGCCCTTACCTTTTCCTTGCCCTTAAACTTAAACTTGACCTTGACTTTGACCTTGAACTTGAACTTGACCTTGACTTTGACCTTGAACTTGAACTTGACCTTGAACTTGACTTTGACCTTGAACTTGACCTTGAACTTGACCTTGAACTTGAACTTGACCTTGACCTTGAACTTGAACTTGACTTTGACCTTGAACTTGAACTTGACCTTGAACTTGACCTTGACCTTGACTTTGACCTTGAACTTGAACTTGAACTTGACTTTGACCTTGAACTTGAACTTGACCTTGACTTTGACCTTGAACTTGAACTTGAACTTGACCTTGAACTTGAACTTGACCAACAACGGGAGACCAGATTTGCTCAGAGCACCGGAGGTCCAGAGGCAGGGCCGTGTATCTCCCCTTCCCTTTGTGATCATTGCAAAGACATTCCTAGCTGATAGCGGGAGTGCCCATGAAGAAGCAAGCAGTGGGAGTGTGTTTGACACGTCTGTGTGCCTCAACTCCACAAGGGGCCTTTCCTCTCGAAGTAGGCCCCATGTCCCCTTGGGGAGGGTGTCATGCCTCTTTTCTCCACACTGCCAAAGGGTGGAGCAAAGCTCGCTCTGTCAGAGGTACAAAAACAGCAATTGAATGGATTTTCAAGCTCTTGCTAGGCTGCACCCTTTCAGGGCCCACTTTACTGAAACAGGTGCTCTGTGGCCCCCGGTTGGGTATGCAGGTTCACAAACAGGGTGAGATCCTGTCCAAGACAACAATTTTCCTGAAAGACCTAGGCTCACTAAAGCTCTCCTCCAGAGCAAAGGGGATAGAGGAGATGTATGGAGGAGTCTTTGCCTTTCCCTGTGAGTGTGGGGCTACTCCCTACGGCCCCAAGCTCAGGGATAACTGCCTCTAAGAAAGGAATGGCAAGAAGCGCTAATCTTGGAGGTTGGGACAGGGAGTTCGCAGCATGTGGGGAAAGAAAGACTTCTTCGGGGAAGAAGAGGCAACCACCGGGGGTGTGTTCGCAAGCCTCTATTTGGAAGGAACACGTTTGCTTATACAACTCAAGACCTCCAGATCTGCTCAGAGGACTGAAGTTCCAGAGACAGGGCCATGTATCTCCCCTTCCCTTTGAGATCCTTGCCAAGACATTCCTAGCAGATTGTCGGAGTGCCCACGAAGAAGCAAGCAGCGGGAGTGTGCTTGACATCACTGGCTGCCTACCTGGGCTCAGCTCCTCAAGGGGCCTTTCTCTCCTGGTAGGCCCTATGTCCCCTTTGGGAGAGGGTTGTGCCCTCTTCCCTCCACACTGCCAAAGGGTGGAGGTGGAGCAAACTCGTTCTCTCCGAGGTAAAAGAAAGACAAATTGGATGGATCTTTAAGCTCTTGCTATGCTGCACCCCTCCAGGACCCACTCGAGCAAAACAGGTGCCCTGTGGCCCCTAGGTCGGGTATGCAGGTTCACACACCGGGTGTGATCCCGTCAAAGCCAAGAATTTTCCTGACAGACCTAGGCTCACTAGAGCTCTCCTCCAGAGGAAAGGGGACAGAAAAGATGTGTGTGTGGAGGTGGCTCTGCCTTTCCAGGTCCCAATCTCAGGGATAACTGCCCCTAAGAAAGGAACTGCTGCTGCTGCTGCTGCTGCTGCTGCTGCTGCTAAGTTGGTTCAGTCGTGTTCGACTCTGTGCGACGCCATAGACGGTAGCCCACTAGGCTCCCCCGTCCCTGGGATTCTCCAGGCAAGAACAGTAAGTGGGTTGCCATTGCCTTCTCCAATGCATGAAAGTGAAAATGAAAGTGCAGTCGCTCAGTCGTGTCCGACCCTCAGCGACCCCATGGACTGCAGCCTACCAGGCTTCTCTGTCCATAGGATTTTCTGAAAGGAACTGCAAGAAGCACTTTTCCAGGAGGCTGGGAAAGGGAGTTTGCAGGATGTGGGGAAAGAGAGCCTCCTTCGGGGAAGAATAGGCGGCCACTTGTTTTGTGTTGCAAACCTCTATTTGGAAGGAACAGGTTAGCTTATACAAAGGGAGACCTCCAGATCTGCTCAGAGGACCGAAGTTGCAGAGGCAGGTCGGTGTATCTTCCCTTCACTTTGCGATCCTTGCAAAGACATTCCTTGCTGCTAGATGACTCAGCAAGGGCCTTTGAGACTGTTGTTTTCTTTCCTAGGTTCAAAGATTCCTTCAGTTCCTAATATAGATATCCTAGAAATGATATGACATCCGTGAAAATCTGATATGTCCTGGTCAAATGCTGTCAGTTATCATTCTAGTTATCATATTAAAGCATTTCAAGTCGCAGCAGTGACCAGATGACATTGTCAATTTCTATTTCATCAGGTTTTAACCATGTCCTCTGTGGTTTCACACTGATGCCTTTGCAGAAATACTGCTACTTCAAGATATATGGAAAATACTTTTTTTAAGCTTACTGATAATTTGTTTGTTTGTTTGCTTGTCTTCTGGTAAGCTGCTACCAGATGGAATTTAGTCTCCTCTCTAGGTTAAGAGAACTAAGTTTTCTTAGAATGCAATTTTTGATCACAGACTATGAGTTTCTCTACCTTTCATTGATTTATAATTGTTTTCATCATCTGTTTTTTTACTTCGGTAAAGTAAATAAGCCTTATTTAAGATTTTGGTACATGTAGGATGGACTAAGCTTTCCCCACTCTTGCAAGTTCCCTTAACCCTTCAGATTCTTCTCGTGGGACCAAGATCTCACTTTCCTCCAGAGGGACAATCCAAGCTTTTTATCAGTTGATCTGCCCCTGACATCAGAGTCAAGTTGAGCACGAGTTGGCCTATAATTTAGGCATGAAACTATGACTACATAAAGAAAAGGTGACTTTATGATTCAGGGATGGCCATGATATGCCTTGCACTTCAGAGAAAATGGGTTAAAATGATTTTTTTTTTCCTTCAAAACTGCACACCCAGTTCTTTCAGCATATGCAATTGAAAACATCTAGTCATTAGGTCAGTTTTCATTCCAATCCCAAAGAAAGGCAATGACAAAGACTATTCAAGCTGCTGCACAATTGCACTCATCTCACACACTAGTAAAGTAATGCTCAAAATTCTCCAAGTTCACATGAACTGTGAACTTCCAGATGTTCAAGAGGGATTTAAAAAATGCAGAGAAACCAGAGATCAAATTGCCAACATCCACTGGATCATTGAAAAAGCAAGAGAGTTCCGGAAAAAAAAAAACCCATCTATTTCTGCTTTATTGACAATGCCAAAGCCTTTGACTGTGTGGATCACAAGAAACTGGGAAAAATTCTGAAAGAGATGGGAATACCAGACCACCTGACCTGTCTCTTGAGAAACCTGTATGCAGGTCAGGAAGAAACAGTTCGAACTGGACATGGAACAACAGACTGGTTCTACATAGGAAAAGGAACATGTCAAGTCTGTATATTGTCACCCTGCTTATTTAACTTATATGCAGAGTACAGCATGAGAAACACTGGGCTGGAGGAAGCACACGCTGGAATCAAGGTTGCTGGGAGAAATATCAATAATCTCAGATATTCAGATGACACCACCCTTATGGCAGAAAGTGAAGAAGAGCTAAAGAGTCTCCTGATGAAAGTGAAAGAGGAGAGTGAAAAAGTTAGCTTAAAGCTCAGCATTCAGAAAACTACAATCATTGCATCCAGTCTCATCACTTCATGGCAAATAGATGGGAAAACATTGGAAACAGCAGCAGACTATTTTGGGGGGCTTGGAAATCACTGCAGGTGATGGCTGCCTCCATGAACTTAAAACATATTTATGACTTGGAAGAAAAGTGATGACCAAACTAGACAGCATATTAAAAAGCCGAGACGTTGCTTTGCCAACAAAGATCCATCCGGTCAAGGCTATGGTTTTTCCATATGTCATGGATGGATATGAAAGATGCACTATAAAGAAAGTGACAGCTGAAAATGTGATGCTTTTGAACTGTGGTGTTGGAGAAGATGCTTGTAGGTCGCTTAGACTACAAGGAGACGCAACCACTCCATCCTAAAGGAAATCAGGTCTGAATATCCATTGGAAGGACTAATACTGAACCTGAAACTCCAATACTTTGGCCACTTGATGTGAAGAGCTGACTCACTTGGAAGTTGCTTTGATTTGCCTATGAGTGTGGGAGCCCTCCCTGGGCAAAGGGCCTCAGGGGTCATTGCCACTGAATCATGACATCCAAGCAAGCGCATTCCAGCTGTGTGACATGCAGGAAGCAGGAGACTGGGACATCTGTCTTCCTTAGAGGAAGGAAAGTCATCCACAGAGAGTGTGTTTTCAGGCCTCTCTTTGCAGCAAGTGTTTTGCTTCTCAGACATCAGAGCTGCAGGCTTGCTCTGAGGGCCTCAATTCCAGAGTCAGGGCTGTGTGTCTCACTGCACTTTCCAAGCATTGCAGACACATTCCTAGGTTGGAGCAGTGCTTCCCATGAGAAAGAAGCCTCGGGAGTGTGTCTGAGCGGGCTGAGTGCCATGCTAGGGTCACCTAGTCGAGGGCACCTTGCACATCCAATGGGCCCCAGGCGAGTAGCTATGGACCGGCCCCTCGGTTGAGATATCCCAAAGCAGGGAACAAAGCTAGCTCTGTCTGTCAGAAGGAGGAAAACAGCAATGGGATGGATTTTCAAGCAGTTGCTAAGTCACACCACGTGAGGGCTCCGCGGGAAAGAAATGCGAATTTTGGCCTCTAGGCCCAGTATCCAGATGTGTGCACAGGATATTTTCCCCACAGGATCCAAGAATGTTCCAGACAGACCTAAGCTCACTAGCTCTCTCCTGCAGAGGAAATGAAATATTGTTGCTGAGCCACGAAAAGATGCTGGGATTCTTGGCTTATGGAGGAGAAGAATTCAATCCAGGGCCCAAGACGAGGCTTGATTGCTCAGAGCTTTTGTGCAATCGAGTCTTATTCAAGTAGAAAGGAGATAGAGAAAGCTTCTGACAGAGACATCACAAGGGGCAGAAAGTGTACCCCCTTGCTAGTGTTAGTAATGGAGTTATATACTCTCCAATAAGTTATTACAACGAACAAAAGAATGTCTGGAGGTTGTAAAGACTCACTAGACCTACTCCCATCATTTACATTTTAAGATAACAGGATTAGCCAGAAGGTTTTTCCAGAGACCGTCCTCAAGAAGGATGCATGATTGTTATATAATCCGAAGGAATGTAGAGGGAAAAAAGTGTGCCCTTTCTTCCTCCTTGAGAATTCTAGACCCCTCTCTCCTTGGGGACCCTCGAACTTCTTATAAACCTGCCTTGGCAATGACTCTCTCCGAAACATGATTGAACAGCCTTTTGGAGCTTCCTTTGACTCCCTGGGAGGGAGGGAGCCCTCCCTGAGCACAGGGCCTCAGGGGCCATGGCCAATGAAAACTAATCTCCCAGTAAGTGCTTTTCAGCCCTGTGTGACTCTCAGCCCACAGGAGGCTGAGAAAACTCTCTTCCTTGGAGGAAGGAAAGGCAGCCCAAGAGTGTGTTTTCAGGCCTGTATCTTGCAGCAAGTGTTTGGCTTGTTAGACATAAGACCTGCAGGCCTGCTCCAACAGACTCCATTCCAGAATCAGGGCCTTGTGTCTCCCTGCAGTTTCCTGGCCTCGCAAACACATTCCTAGGGGAGAGCAGTCCTGCCCATGGGGAAGCAGGCTGCGGGAGTGTGTCTGAGGGGGCCAGGTGCCATGCTGGGGTCACCTGGTCGAGGGCACCTTGCACCTCCAATGGACCCCAGGCAAGGAGTTGCAGGCCACCACCTTGCTTCTGAAATCCCAAAGTGGGGAGCAAAGCTCGCTCTGTCAGAGGGAAGAAAACAGCAACAGGATGGATTTTCAAGCAGTTGCTAGGCTGTACTGCGTTAGGGCTCCAAGGAAGAAAAATGCAGATGTTAGCCCCTACGACTGGTATCCAGGTGGGCTCCCAGGATGATTTCCCCGCAGGATCCAAGAACGTTCCAGACAGACCTGGGCTCACTAGCTCCCTCCTGCAGAGGAAACATGATAGAACAGCTGTTTGGAGGTTGCTTTGACTTCCCCTGGGAGGGTAGGATCCCTCCCTGGGTGCAGGGCCTCAGGGGCCATTGCCGCTGAGAAATGCCCTCTAAGCCAGACCTTTCCAGCCTTGTATGACTCAGCACGGAGGAGACTGGAAAAGCTATCTTCCTTGGAGGAAGGAAAGGCAGCCCCAGAGAGTGTGTTTTCACACCTGTATCTCGCAGCAAGCGTTTGCCGTCTCAGACGTCAGACCTCCAGGCCTGCTCCAACGGCCTCAGTTCCAGAGTCAGGGCCGTGTGTCTCCCTGCATTTTCTGAGCCTTGGGAACACATTCCTAGGTCAGAACAGTCCTGCCCATGGGGAAGGAGGCTGCGGGAGTGTGTCTGAGGGGGTCGGGTGCCATGCTGGGGTCCAGTAGACCTGGTACCTCCAATAGACCCCAGGACAACAGCGGTGGGGCTCCCCCTGGCTTCCGAAATGCCAAAGCGAGAAGCAAAGCTAGCTCTATCAGAAGGAAGAAAAGAGCAATTAGATGGATGTTCAGGCTGTTGCTGGGCCGCACCACTTCAGGTTACCCCCCGAGAGGAGCAGGCGCCCTGTGGCCCCTCGGTCCCATATGCAGGTTAACACACAGGATGTGTCCCCATAGGAGCCAAGAATTTTCCTGACAGACCTAGGCTCACTAGAGCTCTCCTACAGGGCAAAAGGGATAGAACAGACTGTGGATGTGACTCTGCCTTTCCCAGCGAGCATGGGGCCCTCCCTACGGCCCCGGGCTCCAGGGAAAATTGTCCCTGAAAAATGACCTCCAAGAAGCGCTTTTCCAGCAGGCTGGGATGCAGAGTTCACAGGATGTGGGGAAAGTGATCGTCCTTCAGGGAAGAAGAGGCAGCCACCCAGTGTGTGTTTGCAAGCCTGTATTTGGAAGAAACTGGTTTGCTTCTTCAAGGGGAGACCTCCAGGTCTGCTCAGAGGACCGAAATTCCAGAGGCAGCACCATGCATCTCCCCTGTCCTTTCTGAGCCTTGGAAAGACATTCCTAGCTTATAGCGGTATTGCTCATGAAGAAGCAGGATGCAGGAATGTGTCAGACATGACTGGGTGCCTTCCTGGGTTCAGCTCCGTGAGGGGCCTTTCCACTCAAAGTAGGTCCCATGCCTCCTTGGGGAGGAAGTGGGGCCCGCTTGCCTCCAAATTGCCAAAGGCTGGAACAAAGCTAGTTCTATCAGAGGTAAGACAAGAGCAATTGGATGGATGTGGAAGCTGTTGCTGGGCCGCACTGCTTCAGGCCCCCCACCCCTCCGGCCCCGAGAGAAACAGGCGCCCTGTGGCCCCTCGGTCCTGTATGCAGTTTCACACATAGAATGTGTCCCCATAGGAGCCAAGAATTTTCCTGACAGACCTAGGCTCACTAGAGCTCTCCTACAGAGCAAAGGGGATGGGACAGATGTGTGGCTGTGGCTCTGCCTTTCCCTGGGAGTGTGGAGCCACTCCCTATGGCCCCGGGCTCCAGGGGAAATTGCCCCTGAATAATGACCTCCAAGAAGCGCTTTTCCAACTGGCTGAGACGTGGAGTTCTCAGGATGCAGGGAAAGCGAGTGTCCCTTCGGGGAAGCAAAGGCAGTCACCTGTTATCATTACTTACTAGAATAGTAGGTACCTTCTCTGGTTGGGCAGAGGCCTTCCCTACCTGATCTGAAAAAGAAAATGAAGTAGCTCGCTGATTTGAGAAATAATTCCCAGACTTGGGTTTCCAACCAGTATAGAATCCGACAATGGCCCTGTCTTTGTAGCCGCGTTAATTAACAGGTATGTGAAGCTCTAAATATCAGTGGAAATTACATACAGCATATAGGCCCCAGTGTTCTGGAATGGTGGAAAGAAACAACCAAACTCTTGAAGAGACTCTTTCAAAATGGATCATAGAGACTGACTGTACATGGATGGGCTTGCTTCTGGCAGACTTACTCATATTACGGGTAACTGCACGTTCCCATAGTTGTTGTCCTTATGAAATTTTCTATGGGAGAACCCCCCACCCCAAATGAGGCAGGTGTTAGCAGATTTGCCACAAGTAAGGAGGTGGGATTTCACAGCAGCTGGAACAATTAGGTAAGGTAATAAATCAGGTAACTAAGTTTGTGTAAAAAGAAATATCATTCCCCCTTGAGGAACAGATTCATGAATTTGTGCTCAGTGATCAGGTGTGGCTCAATGACTGGAAACACAATTCCTTGGCCTGACATCGGAAAGGTCCTTATACTGTTGTTTTAGCCACAATTCTGAAAGAGAAGGGAATACTAGACCACCTAACCTGCCTCTTGAGAAATCTGTATGAAGGTCAGGAAGCAACAGTTAGAGCAGGACATGGAACAACATACTGGTTCCAAAAAGGAAAAGGAGTATGTCAAGGCTGTATATTGTCACCCTGTTTATTTAGCTTATATGCAGACTACATCATGAAAAATGCTGGGATGGAAGATACCTGAGCTGGAATCAAGATTGCCGGAAGAAATAGCAATAAACTTAGATATGCAGATGTCACCACCATTATGGCAGAATGGGAAGAGGAACGCGTATGTCGGGGAACTTCTTGAGTTGCAGCAAAGGTGTGAAGGACCCTTTCGAAGTTCCAGAGGTTAGGTGTGGTTAGTCTCGAGATGCCTCAGCAGAAATGGGCCTCATGGCGCCTGGAATGGAGAGGCTTCTAGATATTCCCCAGTTTCAGCAGGTGCTCTCAAGTTACCACGGGGACTTCAGGGACCCGCTCTGGCGGCCTCAGGAAAGGCCAGTCATCATGCGTGTTGCTAGGGGGCCTCTCGTGATTCCTCTCCCGTCGGTGCCGGGGCCTAAGACGTTGTGTGGAGTCGGGGCCGGAACCTGAGGATTCCTCACCAATGCCGACATGGATCTTGGGGTAATTATGGAGTCTCCCCAGGGGAGTCAGTCCTCGTCTCGAGAGGGGGCATGCAGGTGCGCTTTCCTCCTGATCTGTAGCAGCAGTGTCACGCTTCCCATCTCGTGAGTCATGGGATCTGTGGCTTTCCCTCCAGGATTTTCCACGAGTCTTTCCCACGAGGCTTTCTCACAGGGCTGTCCCACGAGGCTTTCGCACAGGGCTGTCTCACGTGCCACCTTGGTGGCAGTCGATCCTCGGCGTGAAAGTCGAGGCAGTGCAGGGAAAACAGGTTCCTCTGGAATGGACTGAGACATCTGGGGGACTCTTGGAATGGTGGAACGACGCTGGCGTACCTCTCGCCTTTCCTGTGGAGAGCGCCTCCTCTTGAGATGCGACGGGAACGCCCAGAATTCTTTCCCGGCCACCAGCGAAAGGATCCCTCATCACGAGCTACGAGCGGAAATGGGGCTCTTCTGGATGTGGGCCGGACCCTCGTGCTTCCTCTCGAGTGGAGACGGGTATGTCAGGCAACTTCTTGAGTTGCAGCAAGGGTGTGAAGGACCTTTTGGAAGTTACAGACTGTAGGTTTGATTAGCTTGGAGAAGCCTCAACGGAAATGGGCCTCATCTCGCCTGGAGGGCAAAACCTCCTGGATTTTCTCGAGTTGCGGCAGGTGCTCTCGACTTACGACGGGGACCTCAGGGACCCTCTCTGGTGGCCTCAGGAAAGGCCAATCCCCATGCGAGTTGCTCGGGGGCCTCTCGGCATTCCTCTCCTTTCGATGCCGGGGCCTAAGACCTTGTGTGGAGTCGGGGCCAGAACCTGAGGATTAATCTCCAGGGCTGACATGGATCATGGGGTACTTCTGGAGTCTCCCCAGGGGAGTAAGTCCTCGTCTCGAATGGGGGCATGCACGTGCGCTTTCCTCCAGAGCAGTAGCAGCAGTGTCACCCTTCCTGTCGCGTGGATCAAGGAATCTATGGCTTTCCCACGAGGCTTTCCCACAGGGCTGTCCCACGTGCCACCGTGGTGGGAGTCGATCCTCGGCGTGAAACTCGAGGCAGTGCAGGGAAAACAGGTTCCGCTGGAATGGACTGAGACATCTGGGGGACTCTGGGAATGGCACAAAGACCCTGGAGTTCCTCTCGCCTTTCCTGTGGAGAGCGCCTCCTCTTGAGATGCGCCAGGAACGCCCAGAAATCTTTCCCGGGCAAGCAGCGAAAGGATCCCTCATCTCGAGCTACGAGGCGGAAACGGGACTCCTCTGGATGTGTGCAGGACCCGCGTGCTTCCTCTCGAGTGGAGACGGGTATGTCGGGGAGCTTCTTGAGTTGCAGCAAGGGTGTGAAGGACCTTTTGGAAGTTCCAGAGGTTAGGTGTGACTAGCCTTCAAAAGGAACAGCGGAAATGGGCCTCATCTTGCCTGGAGGGCAAAACCTCCTGGATTTTCTCGAGTTGCGGCAGGTGCTCTCTACTTATGACAGGGACCTCAGGGACCCGCTCTGGTGGCCTCAGGAAAGGCCAGTCCCCATGTGAGTTGGTCGCGGGCCTCTCGGGATTCCTCTCCCTTGGATGCTGGAGCCTAAGACCTTGTGTGGAGTCGGGCCCGGAACCTGAGGATTCCTCTCCAGTGCTGACATGGATCTTGGGGTACTTCTGGAGTCTCCCCAGGGAAGTAAGTCCTCGTTTCGAATGGGGGCATGCACGTGCCCTTTCCTCCAGAGCTGTAGCAGCAGTGTCACGCTTCCTATCAACTGCATCATGGTATCTGTGGCTTTCCCTCGAGGTTTTCCCACAAGGCTTTCCCTTGAGTCTTTCCCACAGGGCTGTCCCATGTGCCACGGTGGTGTGAGTCGATCTGCGGCGTGAAAGTCGAGGCAGTGGAGGGAAAACACCTTCCTCTGGAATGGACTGGGACATCTGGGGGACTCTGAGAATGGTGTCACGACCCTGGAGTTCCTCTCGCCTTTCCTGTGGAGAGCGCCTCCTCTTGAGATGCGACAGGAACGCCCAGAATTCTTTCCCGACCAAGCAGGGAAAGGATCCCTCATCTGGAACTACAATGCGGAAACGGGGCTCCTCTTGATGTGGGCGGGACCATTGTGCTTCCTCTAGAGTGGACAGGGGTAGTCGGGGAACTTCTTGAGTTGCAGCAAGGGTGTGAAGGACCTTTTGGAAGTTCCAGAGTTTAGTTGTGATTAGTGTCGAGAAGCATCGGCGGAAATGGGCCTCATTTCGCCTGGAGGGGAGTACCTCCTGGATTTTCTCGAGTTGCGGCAGGTGCTCTCGTCTTACGACGGTGACTTAAGGCACCCGCTCTGGTGGCCTCAGGACTGGCCAGTCCCCATTCGAGTTGCTCGGGGGCCGCTCGGGATTCCTCTCCCTTCGATGCCGGGGCCAAAGACCTTGTGTGGAGTCGGAGGCGGAACCTGAGGATTCCTCTCCAGTGCTTACATGGATCTTGCGGTACTTCTGGAGTCTGCCCAGGAGAGTCAGTCCTCGTCTCGAGAGGGGGCATGCACGTGCGCTTTCCTCCCGAGCTGTAGTAGCAGTGTCACGCTCCCCGTCGTGTCGATCATGGGATCTGTGGCTTTCCCTCGAGGCTTTCCCACGAGGCTTTCCCACGAGGCTTTCCCACAGGGCTGTCTCACGTGCCACCCTGGTGTGAGTCGATCCTCGGCGTGAAAGTCGAGGCAGTGCAGGGAAAGGAGGTTCCTCTGGAATGGACTGGGACATCTGGGGGACTCTGGGAATGGTGGCACGACCCTGGAGTTCCTCTCGCCTTTCCTTTGGAGAGCGCCTGCTCTTGAGATGCGACGGGAACGCCGGGAATTCTTTCCCGACCAAGCAGGGAAAGGATCCCTCATCTCGAGCTACGAGGTGGAAACGGGGCTTCTCTGGATGTGGGCCGAACCCCGTGCTTTCTTTCGACTGGAGACAGGTATGTCGGGGAACTTCTTGAGTTGCAGTAAGGGTGTCAAGGACCCTTTGGAAGTTCCAGAGGTTAGATGTGATTAGCCTCGAGACGCCTCAGCCAAAATGGGCCACATCTCGCCCGGAGGGGGGAACCTCCTGGTTTTCTCGAGTTGCGGCTTGTGCTCTCGACTTACGACGGGGACCTCATGGACCCGCTCTGTTGGCCTCAGGAAAGGTCATTCCCCATGCGAGTTGCTCGGTGGCCTCTCAGGA
Source organism: Ovis canadensis (assembly GCF_042477335.2). Classification (NCBI taxonomy): domain Eukaryota; kingdom Metazoa; phylum Chordata; class Mammalia; order Artiodactyla; family Bovidae; genus Ovis; species Ovis canadensis. The sequence continues at coordinate 12,186,200 of NC_091262.1, forward strand.
TTCCTCGCCCGTCGATGCCGGCGCCTAAGACCTTGTGTGGAGTCGGACCAGAACCTGAGGATTCCTCTCCCGTGCTCACATGGATCTTGGCGTACTTCTGGAGTCTCCCAAGGGGCGTCAGTCCTCGTCTCGAGTGGGGTCATGCAGGTGTGCTTTCCTCCTGAGCAGTAGCAGCAGTGTCTCGCTTCCCGTCTTGTGGATCAAGGGATCTGTGTCTTTCGCTCGAGGCTTTTCCATGGGCTTTCCCACAGGGCTATTCCACGTGCCACCATGCAGTGCTGGGAAAACAGGAACCTCCTTCCCCACATAGGGGGTACACTGTCCCCTTGGGCGTGTATCTCCGGGGCATTGGCGCTTGGGGGTTGCCACGGATGTTGGCCTCAGGCTCCACATGAGAAAAGCCCCTAATGGCATTAGCTGCCGGTCCAGACGCTGGCCCCTCAGGTCTCTGGCCGGAGCCTTGGGCTCCAGGCAACTCAAAGCCCTCAGGGCTGGTGCTCTGGGACTGCTGTAGGGAAAGGACGCCAGGAGCCCACGGAGGAGTTGGGGAGGCGCAGGTGGCATATGGAGGCGAGGACAGCGTGGGATCTAGGTGGAGGCGCTGGAGAGAGCGTCCGTTGTCCCGGAATGCCTCGGAGGAGCCAGCGGGGGACAGTCCAGGCCCAGGGACCTGTGGTATGTGAAAAGGTGGGAAACCCCAGAACAAGGCAGGCTGGGAAAGGGGGCGTGGGCGGCCAATTCAAAGGGACCTAGGGGGCGTTTCCTGGGCGGTGAGCTCCCTTGGCACTGCTGAGGGCCCCTGATTGATCCACCCGGGGTTGATCCCACCATCCGCTGCGAGGGAGGGCCACAAACCAAAGCCCCCGAACTGCCCACCCACCCCAACGGGGATCTTGGCGGTCCGGGGCACAGCTGTGCCCGGGAAAAGCCCACTCACTCCACGGGACTCCGTCCAGGGTCTCTGCTTGGAAAGAGGCCAGGGGCGGCCCCCTCCATCTACGCACCCAAACCCTATTGACGTCAATGGGGGTGGAGACGCCTCCCGCTCTCCAGAGTCCTGGGCTGCTGGGTCCCCGCCCACTCGGCCAGCAGTCTGCAGCGCTCCTGTGTGCCTCTCCCACCATGGCTTCGTCCAGCTCCTCCAGCACCTCAAGCGGTACGTTTGCCCTCGGTCCCTGGGGTCGGATCACATCTCAGGGGATTTGCGGGTGGCCCGGGCAAGGGCTCTCGGCCCACGTGTCGACCCCCGCTCCCGGCCGAGTACGGCGGGGACCCATCGGCCAGGCCCGGGGTTCCCAGGCGTCAGGTGTGCCCAAAGTTGGAGGGCGTTGCATCGTTCGTTCATCTTGCTCCTTTGGCACACACATGGCTTCTCCGTTCTCTTTTCTGGGAAGACAGTGTTGTTTTAGGGGGCGTGCTGCGGGAGTCAGGGGCCGGTGGGAGCGGGTGCTGTGCTGGGATGAGGCCCTTTATCCTCACATCTTCCTGTGGGAACGGGAGTCGGGGAGCTCTGTGGCCTTGCCGCCTTCAGTGGCTTCCTCTGCACACGGGCTTAGTGCCTTCTGCCTTCTGTCAGTCGTTACGGGGTTTGGGCTTCGCTTTGGCGGCCTTGGCCTTGGCCCTGGCCTGGGCCTTGGCCTTACCCTTGGCGATGCCCTTGCCCTTGCCCTTGGCCTTCGGCTTGGCCTTCCCTAGGCCTTGTCCTTGGCCTTACCTTGTCCTTGCCCTTACCTTTTCCTTGCCCTTAAACTTAAACTTGACCTTGACTTTGACCTTGAACTTGAACTTGACCTTGACTTTGACCTTGAACTTGAACTTGAACTTGAACTTGAACTTGACTTTGACCTTGAACTTGAACTTGAACTTGACCTTGAACTTGAACTTGACCTTGAACTTGACCATGACCTTGACTTTGACCTTGAACTTGACCTTGAACTTGACCTTGGCCTTGACTTTGACCTTGAACTTGAACTTGAACTTGACTTTGACCTTGAACTTGAACTTGACCTTGACTTTGACCTTGAACTTGAACTTGAACTTGACCTTGAACTTGAACTTGACCGACAACGGGAGACCAGATTTGCTCAGAGCACCGGAGGTCCAGAGGCAGGGCCGTGTATCTCCCCTTCCCTTTGTGATCATTACAAAGACATTCCTAGCTGATAGCGGGAGTGCCCATGAAGAAGCAAGCAGTGGGAGTGTGTTTGACACGTCTGTGTGCCTCAACTCCACAAGGGGCCTTTCCTCTCGAAGTAGGCCCCATGTCCCCTTGGGGAGGGTGTCATGCCTCTTTTCTCCACACTGCCAAAGGGTGGAGCAAAGCTCGCTCTGTCAGAGGTACAAAAACAGCAATTGAATGGATTTTCAAGCTCTTGCTAGGCTGCACCCTTTCAGGGCCCACTTTACTGAAACAGGTGCTCTGTGGCCCCCGGTTGGGTATGCAGGTTCACAAACAGGGTGAGATCCTGTCCAAGACAACAATTTTCCTGAAAGACCTAGGCTCACTAAAGCTCTCCTCCAGAGCAAAGGGGATAGAGGAGATGTATGGAGGAGTCTTTGCCTTTCCCTGTGAGTGTGGGGCTACTCCCTACGGCCCCAAGCTCAGGGATAACTGCCTCTAAGAAAGGAATGGCAAGAAGCGCTAATCTTGGAGGTTGGGACAGGGAGTTCGCAGCATGTGGGGAAAGAAAGACTTCTTCGGGGAAGAAGAGGCAACCACCGGGGGTGTGTTCGCAAGCCTCTATTTGGAAGGAACACGTTTGCTTATACAACTCAAGACCTCCAGATCTGCTCAGAGGACTGAAGTTCCAGAGACAGGGCCATGTATCTCCCCTTCCCTTTGAGATCCTTGCCAAGACATTCCTAGCAGATTGTCGGAGTGCCCACGAAGAAGCAAGCAGCGGGAGTGTGCTTGACATCACTGGCTGCCTACCTGGGCTCAGCTCCTCAAGGGGCCTTTCTCTCCTGGTAGGCCCTATGTCCCCTTTGGGAGAGGGTTGTGCCCTCTTCCCTCCACACTGCCAAAGGGTGGAGGTGGAGCAAACTCGTTCTCTCCGAGGTAAAAGAAAGACAAATTGGATGGATCTTTAAGCTCTTGCTATGCTGCACCCCTCCAGGACCCACTCGAGCAAAACAGGTGCCCTGTGGCCCCTAGGTCGGGTATGCAGGTTCACACACCGGGTGTGATCCCGTCAAAGCCAAGAATTTTCCTGACAGACCTAGGCTCACTAGAGCTCTCCTCCAGAGGAAAGGGGACAGAAAAGATGTGTGTGTGGAGGTGGCTCTGCCTTTCCAGGTCCCAATCTCAGGGATAACTGCCCCTAAGAAAGGAACTGCTGCTGCTGCTGCTGCTGCTGCTGCTAAGTTGGTTCAGTCGTGTTCGACTCTGTGCGACGCCATAGACGGTAGCCCACTAGGCTCCCCCGTCCCTGGGATTCTCCAGGCAAGAACAGTAAGTGGGTTGCCATTGCCTTCTCCAATGCATGAAAGTGAAAATGAAAGTGCAGTCGCTCAGTCGTGTCCGACCCTCAGCGACCCCATGGACTGCAGCCTACCAGGCTTCTCTGTCCATAGGATTTTCTGAAAGGAACTGCAAGAAGCACTTTTCCAGGAGGCTGGGAAAGGGAGTTTGCAGGATGTGGGGAAAGAGAGCCTCCTTCGGGGAAGAATAGGCGGCCACTTGTTTTGTGTTGCAAACCTCTATTTGGAAGGAACAGGTTAGCTTATACAAAGGGAGACCTCCAGATCTGCTCAGAGGACCGAAGTTGCAGAGGCAGGTCGGTGTATCTTCCCTTCACTTTGCGATCCTTGCAAAGACATTCCTTGCTGCTAGATGACTCAGCAAGGGCCTTTGAGACTGTTGTTTTCTTTCCTAGGTTCAAAGATTCCTTCAGTTCCTAATATAGATATCCTAGAAATGATATGACATCCGTGAAAATCTGATATGTCCTGGTCAAATGCTGTCAGTTATCATTCTAGTTATCATATTAAAGCATTTCAAGTCGCAGCAGTGACCAGATGACATTGTCAATTTCTATTTCATCAGGTTTTAACCATGTCCTCTGTGGTTTCACACTGATGCCTTTGCAGAAATACTGCTACTTCAAGATATATGGAAAATACTTTTTTTAAGCTTACTGATAATTTGTTTGTTTGTTTGCTTGTCTTCTGGTAAGCTGCTACCAGATGGAATTTAGTCTCCTCTCTAGGTTAAGAGAACTAAGTTTTCTTAGAATGCAATTTTTGATCACAGACTATGAGTTTCTCTACCTTTCATTGATTTATAATTGTTTTCATCATCTGTTTTTTTACTTCAGTAAAGTAAATAAGCCTTATTTAAGATTTTGGTACATGTAGGATGGACTAAGCTTTCCCCACTCTTGCAAGTTCCCTTAACCCTTCAGATTCTTCTCGTGGGACCAAGATCTCACTTTCCTCCAGAGGGACAATCCAAGCTTTTTATCAGTTGATCTGCCCCTGACATCAGAGTCAAGTTGGGCACGAGTTGGCCTATAATTTAGGCATGAAACTATGACTACATAAAGAAAAGGTGACTTTATGATTCAGGGATGGCCATGATATGCCTTGCACTTCAGAGAAAATGGGTTAAAATGATTTTTTTTTTCCTTCAAAACTGCACACCCAGTTCTTTCAGCATATGCAATTGAAAACATCTAGTCATTAGGTCAGTTTTCATTCCAATCCCAAAGAAAGGCAATGACAAAGACTATTCAAGCTGCTGCACAATTGCACTCATCTCACACACTAGTAAAGTAATGCTCAAAATTCTCCAAGTTCACATGAACTGTGAACTTCCAGATGTTCAAGAGGGATTTAAAAAATGCAGAGAAACCAGAGATCAAATTGCCAACATCCACTGGATCATTGAAAAAGCAAGAGAGTTCCGGAAAAAAAAAACCCATCTATTTCTGCTTTATTGACAATGCCAAAGCCTTTGACTGTGTGGATCACAAGAAACTGGGAAAAATTCTGAAAGAGATGGGAATACCAGACCACCTGACCTGTCTCTTGAGAAACCTGTATGCAGGTCAGGAAGAAACAGTTCGAACTGGACATGGAACAACTGACTGGTTCTACATAGGAAAAGGAACATGTCAAGGCTGTATATTGTCACCCTGCTTATTTAACTTATATGCAGAGTACAGCATGAGAAACACTGGGCTGGAGGAAGCACACGCTGGAATCAAGGTTGCTGGGAGAAATATCAATAATCTCAGATATTCAGATGACACCACCCTTATGGCAGAAAGTGAAGAAGAGCTAAAGAGTCTCCTGATGAAAGTGAAAGAGGAGAGTGAAAAAGTTAGCTTAAAGCTCAGCATTCAGAAAACTACAATCATTGCATCCAGTCTCATCACTTCATGGCAAATAGATGGGAAAACATTGGAAACAGCAGCAGACTATTTTGGGGGGCTTGGAAATCACTGCAGGTGATGGCTGCCTCCATGAACTTAAAACATATTTATGACTTGGAAGAAAAGTGATGACCAAACTAGACAGCATATTAAAAAGCCGAGACGTTGCTTTGCCAACAAAGATCCATCCGGTCAAGGCTATGGTTTTTCCATATGTCATGGATGGATATGAAAGATGCACTATAAAGAAAGTGACAGCTGAAAATGTGATGCTTTTGAACTGTGGTGTTGGAGAAGATGCTTGTAGGTCGCTTAGACTACAAGGAGACGCAACCACTCCATCCTAAAGGAAATCAGGTCTGAATATCCATTGGAAGGACTAATACTGAACCTGAAACTCCAATACTTTGGCCACTTGATGTGAAGAGCTGACTCACTTGGAAGTTGCTTTGATTTGCCTATGAGTGTGGGAGCCCTCCCTGGGCAAAGGGCCTCAGGGGTCATTGCCACTGAATCATGACATCCAAGCAAGCGCATTCCAGCTGTGTGACATGCAGGAAGCAGGAGACTGGGACATCTGTCTTCCTTAGAGGAAGGAAAGTCATCCACAGAGAGTGTGTTTTCAGGCCTCTCTTTGCAGCAAGTGTTTTGCTTCTCAGACATCAGAGCTGCAGGCTTGCTCTGAGGGCCTCAATTCCAGAGTCAGGGCTGTGTGTCTCACTGCACTTTCCAAGCATTGCAGACACATTCCTAGGTTGGAGCAGTGCTTCCCATGAGAAAGAAGCCTCGGGAGTGTGTCTGAGCGGGCTGAGTGCCATGCTAGGGTCACCTAGTCGAGGGCACCTTGCACATCCAATGGGCCCCAGGCGAGTAGCTATGGACCGGCCCCTCGGTTGAGATATCCCAAAGCAGGGAACAAAGCTAGCTCTGTCTGTCAGAAGGAGGAAAACAGCAATGGGATGGATTTTCAAGCAGTTGCTAAGTCACACCACGTGAGGGCTCCGTGGGAAAGAAATGCGAATTTTGGCCTCTAGGCCCAGTATCCAGATGTGTGCACAGGATATTTTCCCCACAGGATCCAAGAATGTTCCAGACAGACCTAAGCTCACTAGCTCTCTCCTGCAGAGGAAATGAAATATTGTTGCTGAGCCACGAAAAGATGCTGGGATTCTTGGCTTATGGAGGAGAAGAATTCAATCCAGGGCCCAAGACGAGGCTTGATTGCTCAGAGCTTTTGTGCAATCGAGTCTTATTCAAGTAGAAAGGAGATAGAGAAAGCTTCTGACAGAGACATCACAAGGGGCAGAAAGTGTACCCCCTTGCTAGTGTTAGTAATGGAGTTATATACTCTCCAATAAGTTATTACAACGAACAAAAGAATGTCTGGAGGTTGTAAAGACTCACTAGACCTACTCCCATCATTTACATTTTAAGATAACAGGATTAGCCAGAAGGTTTTTCCAGAGACCGTCCTCAAGAAGGATGCATGATTGTTATGTAATCCGAAGGAATGTAGAGGGAAAAAAGTGTGCCCTTTCTTCCTCCTTGAGAATTCTAGACCCCTCTCTCCTTGGGGACCCTCGAACTTCTTATAAACCTGCCTTGGCAATGACTCTCTCCGAAACATGATTGAACAGCCTTTTGGAGCTTCCTTTGACTCCCTGGGAGGGAGGGAGCCCTCCCTGAGCACAGGGCCTCAGGGGCCATGGCCAATGAAAACTAATCTCCCAGTAAGTGCTTTTCAGCCCTGTGTGACTCTCAGCCCACAGGAGGCTGAGAAAACTCTCTTCCTTGGAGGAAGGAAAGGCAGCCCAAGAGTGTGTTTTCAGGCCTGTATCTTGCAGCAAGTGTTTGGCTTGTTAGACATAAGACCTGCAGGCCTGCTCCAACAGACTCCATTCCAGAATCAGGGCCTTGTGTCTCCCTGCAGTTTCCTGGCCTCGCAAACACATTCCTAGGGGAGAGCAGTCCTGCCCATGGGGAAGCAGGCTGCGGGAGTGTGTCTGAGGGGGCCAGGTGCCATGCTGGGGTCACCTGGTCGAGGGCACATTGCACCTCCAATGGACCCCAGGCAAGGAGTTGCAGGCCACCACCTTGCTTCTGAAATCCCAAAGTGGGGAGCAAAGCTCGCTCTGTCAGAGGGAAGAAAACAGCAACAGGATGGATTTTCAAGCAGTTGCTAGGCTGTACTGCGTTAGGGCTCCAAGGAAGAAAAATGCAGATGTTAGCCCCTACGACTGGTATCCAGGTGGGCTCCCAGGATGATTTCCCCGCAGGATCCAAGAACGTTCCAGACAGACCTGGGCTCACTAGCTCCCTCCTGCAGAGGAAACATGATAGAACAGCTGTTTGGAGGTTGCTTTGACTTCCCCTGGGAGGGTAGGATCCCTCCCTGGGTGCAGGGCCTCAGGGGCCATTGCCGCTGAGAAATGCCCTCTAAGCCAGACCTTTCCAGCCTTGTATGACTCAGCACGGAGGAGACTGGAAAAGCTATCTTCCTTGGAGGAAGGAAAGGCAGCCCCAGAGAGTGTGTTTTCACACCTGTATCTCGCAGCAAGCGTTTGCCGTCTCAGACGTCAGACCTCCAGGCCTGCTCCAACGGCCTCAGTTCCAGAGTCAGGGCCGTGTGTCTCCCTGCATTTTCTGAGCCTTGGGAACACATTCCTAGGTCAGAACAGTCCTGCCCATGGGGAAGGAGGCTGCGGGAGTGTGTCTGAGGGGGTCGGGTGCCATGCTGGGGTCCAGTAGACCTGGTACCTCCAATAGACCCCAGGACAACAGCGGTGGGGCTCCCCCTGGCTTCCGAAATGCCAAAGCGAGAAGCAAAGCTAGCTCTATCAGAAGGAAGAAAAGAGCAATTAGATGGATGTTCAGGCTGTTGCTGGGCCGCACCACTTCAGGTTACCCCCCGAGAGGAGCAGGCGCCCTGTGGCCCCTCGGTCCCATATGCAGGTTAACACACAGGATGTGTCCCCATAGGAGCCAAGAATTTTCCTGACAGACCTAGGCTCACTAGAGCTCTCCTACAGGGCAAAAGGGATAGAACAGACTGTGGATGTGACTCTGCCTTTCCCAGCGAGCATGGGGCCCTCCCTACGGCCCCGGGCTCCAGGGAAAATTGTCCCTGAAAAATGACCTCCAAGAAGCGCTTTTCCAGCAGGCTGGGATGCAGAGTTCACAGGATGTGGGGAAAGTGATCGTCCTTCAGGGAAGAAGAGGCAGCCACCCAGTGTGTGTTTGCAAGCCTGTATTTGGAAGAAACTGGTTTGCTTCTTCAAGGGGAGACCTCCAGGTCTGCTCAGAGGACCGAAATTCCAGAGGCAGCACCATGCATCTCCCCTGTCCTTTCTGAGCCTTGGAAAGACATTCCTAGCTTATAGCGGTATTGCTCATGAAGAAGCAGGATGCAGGAATGTGTCAGACATGACTGGGTGCCTTCCTGGGTTCAGCTCCGTGAGGGGCCTTTCCACTCAAAGTAGGTCCCATGCCTCCTTGGGGAGGAAGTGGGGCCCGCTTGCCTCCAAATTGCCAAAGGCTGGAACAAAGCTAGTTCTATCAGAGGTAAGACAAGAGCAATTGGATGGATGTGGAAGCTGTTGCTGGGCCGCACTGCTTCAGGCCCCCCACCCCTCCGGCCCCGAGAGAAACAGGCGCCCTGTGGCCCCTCGGTCCTGTATGCAGTTTCACACATAGAATGTGTCCCCATAGGAGCCAAGAATTTTCCTGACAGACCTAGGCTCACTAGAGCTCTCCTACAGAGCAAAGGGGATGGGACAGATGTGTGGCTGTGGCTCTGCCTTTCCCTGGGAGTGTGGAGCCACTCCCTATGGCCCCGGGCTCCAGGGGAAATTGCCCCTGAATAATGACCTCCAAGAAGCGCTTTTCCAACTGGCTGAGACGTGGAGTTCTCAGGATGCAGGGAAAGCGAGTGTCCCTTCGGGGAAGCAAAGGCAGTCACCTGTTATCATTACTTACTAGAATAGTAGGTACCTTCTCTGGTTGGGCAGAGGCCTTCCCTACCTGATCTGAAAAAGAAAATGAAGTAGCTCGCTGATTTGAGAAATAATTCCCAGACTTGGGTTTCCAACCAGTATAGAATCCGACAATGGCCCTGTCTTTGTAGCCGCGTTAATTAACAGGTATGTGAAGCTCTAAATATCAGTGGAAATTACATACAGCATATAGGCCCCAGTGTTCTGGAATGGTGGAAAGAAACAACCAAACTCTTGAAGAGACTCTTTCAAAATGGATCATAGAGACTGACTGTACATGGATGGGCTTACTTCTGGCAGACTTACTCATATTACGGGTAACTGCACGTTCCCATAGTTGTTGTCCTTATGAAATTTTCTATGGGAGAACCCCCCACCCCAAATGAGGCAGGTGTTAGCAGATTTGCCACAAGTAAGGAGGTGGGATTTCACAGCAGCTGGAACAATTAGGTAAGGTAATAAATCAGGTAACTAAGTTTGTGTAAAAAGAAATATCATTCCCCCTTGAGGAACAGATTCATGAATTTGTGCTCAGTGATCAGGTGTGGCTCAATGACTGGAAACACAATTCCTTGGCCTGACATCGGAAAGGTCCTTATACTGTTGTTTTAGCCACAATTCTGAAAGAGAAGGGAATACTAGACCACCTAACCTGCCTCTTGAGAAATCTGTATGAAGGTCAGGAAGCAACAGTTAGAGCAGGACATGGAACAACATACTGGTTCCAAAAAGGAAAAGGAGTATGTCAAGGCTGTATATTGTCACCCTGTTTATTTAGCTTATATGCAGACTACATCATGAAAAATGCTGGGATGGAAGATACCTGAGCTGGAATCAAGATTGCCGGAAGAAATAGCAATAAACTTAGATATCCAGATGTCACCACCATTATGGCAGAATGGGAAGAGGAACGCGTATGTCGGGGAACTTCTTGAGTTGCAGCAAAGGTGTGAAGGACCCTTTCGAAGTTCCAGAGGTTAGGTGTGGTTAGTCTCGAGATGCCTCAGCAGAAATGGGCCTCATGGCGCCTGGAATGGAGAGGCTTCTAGATATTCCCCAGTTTCAGCAGGTGCTCTCAAGTTACCACGGGGACTTCAGGGACCCGCTCTGGCGGCCTCAGGAAAGGCCAGTCATCATGCCTGTTGCTAGGGGGCCTCTCATGATTCCTCTCCCGTCGGTGCCGGGGCCTAAGACGTTGTGTGGAGTCGGGGCCGGAACCTGAGGATTCCTCACCAATGCCGACATGGATCTTGGGGTAATTATGGAGTCTCCCCAGGGGAGTCAGTCCTCGTCTCGAGAGGGGGCATGGAGGTGCGCTTTCCTCCTGATCTGTAGCAGCAGTGTCACGCTTCCCATCTCGTGAGTCATGGGATCTGTGGCTTTCCCTCCAGGATTTTCCACGAGGCTTTCCCACGAGGCTTTCCCACAGGGCTGTCCCACGAGGCTTTCGCACAGGGCTGTCTCACGTGCCACCTTGGTGGCAGTCGATCCTCGGCGTGAAAGTCGAGGCAGTGCAGGGAAAACAGGTTCCTCTGGAATGGACTGAGACATCTGGGGGACTCTTGGAATGATGGAACGACGCTGGCGTACCTCTCGCCTTTCCTGTGGAGAGCGCCTCCTCTTGAGATGCGACAGGAACGCCCAGAATTCTTTCCCGGCCACCAGCGAAAGGATCCCTCATCACGAGCTACGAACGGAAACGGGGCTCTTCTGGATGTGGGCCGGACCCTCGTGCTTCCTCTCGAGTGGAGACGGGTATGTCAGGCAACTTCTTGAGTTGCAGCAAGGGTGTGAAGGACCTTTTGGAAGTTACAGACTTTAGGTTTGATTGGATTCGAGAAGCCTCAACGGAAATGGGCCTCATCTCGCCTGGAGGGCAAAACCTCCTGGATTTTCTGGAGTTGCGGCAGGTGCTCTCGACTTACGACGGGGACCTCAGGGACCCTCTCTGGTGGCCTCAGGAAAGGCCAGTCCCCATGCGAGTTGCTCGGGGGCCTCTCGGCATTCCTCTCCTTTCGATGCCGGGGCCTAAGACCTTGTGTGGAGTCGGGGCCGGAACCTGAGGATTCCTCTCCAGGGCTGTCATGGATCTTGGGGTACTTCTGGAGTCTCCCCAGGGGAGTAAGTCCTCGTCTCGAATGGGGGCATGCACGTGCGCTTTCCTCCAGAGCAGTAGCAGCAGTGTCACCCTTCCTGTCGCATGGATCAAGGGATCTGTGGCTTTCCCTCGAGGCTTTCCCACGAGGTTTTCCCACGTGGCTTTCCCACGAGGCTTTCCCACGTGGCTTTCCCACGAGGCTTTAACACAGGGCTGTACCACCTGCCACCGTGGTGGGAGTCGATCCTCGGCGTGAAAGTCGAGGCAGTGCATGGAAAATAGGTTCCTCTGGAATGGACTGAGACATCTGGGGGCTCTCGGAATGGTGGCACGACGCTGGAGTTCCTCTCGCCTTTCCTATTGCGACCGCCTCCTCTTGAAATGCAACGGGAACGCCGAGAATTTTTCCCCGACCAAGAAGCGAAAGGATGCCTCATCTCGAGCCACTAGGCAGAAACGAGGCTCCTCTGGATGTGCCCAGGACCCTCGTGCTTCCTCTAGAGTGGAGACGGGTAAGTCGGGGAACTTCTCGAGTGGCAGCAAGGGAGTGAAGGAACTTTTGGAAGTTCCAGAGGTTAGGTGTGATTAGCGTCGAGAAGCATCAGTGGAAATGGGACTCTTCTCGCCTGGAGGGCAAAACCTCCTGGATTTTTTCGAGTTGCGGCTGGTGCTCTCGACTTACCACGGGGACCTCAGGGACACGATCTGGTGGCCTCAGGAAAGGCCAGTCCCCATGCAGGTTTCTCGTGGGCATCTTGGGATTCCTCTCACTTTGATGCCGGGGCCTAAGACCTTGTGTGGAGTTGGGCCCGGAACATGAGGATTCCTCTCCAGTGTTGAAATGGATCTTGGGTCACTTCTGGAGTCTCCCCAGGGGAGTGAGTCCTCGTCTCGAGAGGGGGCATGCACGTGCGCTTTCCTTCCGACCTGTAGCAGCAGTGTCACGCTTCCCGTCGCGTGGATCAAGGGATCTGTGGCTTTCCCTCGAGGCTTTCCCACGAGGCTTTCCCACAGGGCTGTCCCACGTGAGACTGTGGTGGGAGTCGATCCTCGGCGTGAAAGTCGAGGCAGTGCAGGGAAAACAGGTTCCTCCGGAATGGACTGAGACATCTGGGGGACTCTTGGAATGGTGGCACGACACTGGAGTTGCTCTCACCTTTCCTGTGGAGAGCACCTCCTCTTGCGATGCGACGGGAACGCCCAGGATTCTCTCCCGAACAATCAGCGAAAGGATCCCTCATCTCCAGCTACGAGGCGGAAACGGAGCTCTTCTGGATGTGGGCGGGACCCACGTGCTTTCTCTCGAGTGGAGAGGGGTATGTCGGGGAACTTCTTGAGTTGCAACAAGGGTGTGAAGGACCCTTTGGAAGTTCCAGAGGTTAGATGTGATTAGCCTCGAGACGCCTCAGCGGAAATGGTCCTCATCGAGCCTGGATGGGAGAACTTCCTGGATTTTCTCGTGTTTTGGCAGGTGGTCTCGTCTTACGACGGTGACCTAAGGAACCCGCTCTGGTGACCTCAGGACTGGCCAGTCCCCATACGACTTGTTCGGTGGCCTCCTGGGATTACACTCCCGTCGATGCCAGGGCCTAAGTTGTTGTGTGGAGTCGGGGCCGGAACCTGAGAATTCCTCTCCAGTGCTGAAATGGATATTGGGGTAATTCTGGAGTCTCCCCAGGGAAGTCAGCCCTCCGCTCTAAGGGACATGCACGTGCGCTTTCCTCCCGAGCTGTAGCAGCAGTGTGACGCTTGCCATCGCGTCGATCATGGGATCTGTGGCTTTCCCTCGAGGATTTCCCTCGAAGCTTTCTCACGAGGATTTCGTACAGAGCTGTCCAACGTGCCACCGTGGTCGGAGTCGATCCTCGGCGTGAAAGTAGAGGCAGCACAGGGAAAACAGGTCCTCTGGAATGGACTGAGACAATGGGGGACTCTTGGTTTGGTGGCACGACCCTGGTGTTCCTTTCGCGTTTCCTGTGGAGAACGCATTCTCTTGAGATGGGACGGGAATGCCCAGAATTCTTTCCCGACCAAGCAGGGAAAGGATCCCTCATGTCAAGCTAGGAGGCGGAAACGGGGCTCCTCTGGATGTGGGCGGGACCTTCGTGCTTCCTCTCGAGTGGAGACAGGTAAGTCGGGGAACTTCTTCAGTTGCAGCAAGGGTGTGAAGGACCTTTTCAAAGTCCCAGATGTTAGGTGTGATTAGCCTCGAAACGCCTCAGCGGAAATGGGCCTCATCTCACCTGGAGGGCAAAACCTCGTGGATTTTCTCGAGTTGCGGCAGGTGCTCTCGACTTACGACGGGGACCTCAGGGACCCGCTCTGGTGGCCTCAGGAAAGGCCAGTCCCCATGCGAGTTTCTCGGGGTCCTCTCAGGATTCCTCTCCCTTTGATGCCAGGGCCTAAAACCTTGTGTGGAATCCGGGCCGGAACCTGAGGATTCCTCTCCAGTGCTGACATGGATCTTGGGGTACTTCTGGAGTCTTCCCAGGGGAGTAAGTCCTCGTCTCCAATGGGGGCATGCACGTGCGCTTTCCTCCAGAGTGGTAGCAGCAGTGTCACGCTACCGTCGCGTGGATCAAGGGATCTGTGGCTTTCCCTCAAAGCTTTCCCACGAGGCTTTCCCACAGGGCTCTCCCACGTGCCACCGTGGTGGTAGTCGATCCTCGGCGTGAAAGTCGAGGCAGTGCAGGGAAAACAGGTTCCTCTAGAATGGACTGAGATATTTGGGGGACTCTTGGAATGGCGGCACGACGCTGGAGTTCCTCTCGCCTTTCCTGTGGAGAGTGCCTCCTCTTGAGATGCGACGGGAATGCCCAGAATTCTTTCCCGACCAAGCAGGGAAAGGATCCCTCATCTCAAGGGGCGAGGCGGAAATGGGGCTCCTCTGGATGTGGGCGGGACCCTCGTGCTTCCTCTAGAGTGGAGACGGGTAAGTCGGGGAACTACTTGAGTTGCAGCAAGGGTGTGAAGGAACTTTTGGAAGTTCCAGAGGTTAGGTGTGATTAGCGTCGAGAAGCATCAGTGGAAATGGGACTCTTCTCGCCTGGAGGGCAAAACCTCCTGGATTTTTTCGAGTTGCGGCTGGTGCTCTCGACTTACCACGGGGACCTCAGGGACACGATCTGGTGGCCTCAGGAAAGGCCAGTCCCCATGCAGGTTTCTCGTGGGCATCTTGGGATTCCTCTCACTTTGATGCCGGGGCCTAAGACCTTGTGTGGAGTTGGGCCCGGAACATGAGGATTCCTCTCCAGTGTTGAAATGGATCTTGGGTCACTTCTGGAGTCTCCCCAGGGGAGTGAGTCCTCGTCTCGAGAGGGGGCATGCACGTGCGCTTTCCTTCCGACCTGTAGCAGCAGTGTCACGCTTCCCGTCGCGTGGATCAAGGGATCTGTGGCTTTCCCTCGAGGCTTTCCCACGAGGCTTTCCCACAGGGCTGTCCCACGTGAGACTGTGGTGGGAGTCGATCCTCGGCGTGAAAGTCGAGGCAGTGCAGGGAAAACAGGTTCCTCCGGAATGGACTGAGACATCTGGGGGACTCTTGGAATGGTGGCACGACACTGGAGTTGCTCTCACCTTTCCTGTGGAGAGCACCTCCTCTTGCGATGCGACGGGAACGCCCAGGATTCTCTCCCGAACAATCAGCGAAAGGATCCCTCATCTCCAGCTACGAGGCGGAAACGGAGCTCTTCTGGATGTGGGCGGGACCCACGTGCTTTCTCTCGAGTGGAGAGGGGTATGTCGGGGAACTTCTTGAGTTGCAACAAGGGTGTGAAGGACCCTTTGGAAGTTCCAGAGGTTAGATGTGATTAGCCTCGAGACGCCTCAGCGGAAATGGTCCTCATCGAGCCTGGATGGGAGAACTTCCTGGATTTTCTCGTGTTTTGGCAGGTGGTCTCGTCTTACGACGGTGACCTAAGGAACCCGCTCTGGTGACCTCAGGACTGGCCAGTCCCCATACGACTTGTTCGGTGGCCTCCTGGGATTACACTCCCGTCGATGCCAGGGCCTAAGTTGTTGTGTGGAGTCGGGGCCGGAACCTGAGAATTCCTCTCCAGTGCTGAAATGGATATTGGGGTAATTCTGGAGTCTCCCCAGGGAAGTCAGCCCTCCGCTCTAAGGGACATGCACGTGCGCTTTCCTCCCGAGCTGTAGCAGCAGTGTGACGCTTGCCATCGCGTCGATCATGGGATCTGTGGCTTTCCCTCGAGGATTTCCCTCGAAGCTTTCTCACGAGGATTTCGTACAGAGCTGTCCAACGTGCCACCGTGGTCGGAGTCGATCCTCGGCGTGAAAGTAGAGGCAGCACAGGGAAAACAGGTCCTCTGGAATGGACTGAGACAATGGGGGACTCTTGGTTTGGTGGCACGACCCTGGTGTTCCTTTCGCGTTTCCTGTGGAGAACGCATTCTCTTGAGATGGGACGGGAATGCCCAGAATTCTTTCCCGACCAAGCAGGGAAAGGATCCCTCATGTCAAGCTAGGAGGCGGAAACGGGGCTCCTCTGGATGTGGGCGGGACCTTCGTGCTTCCTCTCGAGTGGAGACAGGTAAGTCGGGGAACTTCTTCAGTTGCAGCAAGGGTGTGAAGGACCTTTTCAAAGTCCCAGATGTTAGGTGTGATTAGCCTCGAAACGCCTCAGCGGAAATGGGCCTCATCTCACCTGGAGGGCAAAACCTCGTGGATTTTCTCGAGTTGCGGCAGGTGCTCTCGACTTACGACGGGGACCTCAGGGACCCGCTCTGGTGGCCTCAGGAAAGGCCAGTCCCCATGCGAGTTTCTCGGGGTCCTCTCAGGATTCCTCTCCCTTTGATGCCAGGGCCTAAAACCTTGTGTGGAATCCGGGCCGGAACCTGAGGATTCCTCTCCAGTGCTGACATGGATCTTGGGGTACTTCTGGAGTCTTCCCAGGGGAGTAAGTCCTCGTCTCCAATGGGGGCATGCACGTGCGCTTACCTCCAGAGTGGTAGCAGCAGTGTCACGCTACCGTCGCTTGGATCAAGGGATCTGTGGCTTTCCCTCAAAGCTTTCCCACGAGGCTTTCCCACAGGGCTCTCCCACGTGCCACCGTGGTGGTAGTCGATCCTCGGCGTGAAAGTCGAGGCAGTGCAGGGAAAACAGGTTCCTCTAGAATGGACTGAGATATTTGGGGGACTCTTGGAATGGCGGCACGACGCTGGAGTTCCTCTCGCCTTTCCTGTGGAGAGTGCCTCCTCTTGAGATGCGACGGGAATGCCCAGAATTCTTTCCCGACCAAGCAGGGAAAGGATCACTCATCTCAAGGGGCGAGGCGGAAATGGGGCTCCTCTGGATGTGGGCGGGACCCTCGTGCTTCCTCTAGAGTGGAGAGGGGTATGTCGGGGAACTACTTGAGTTGCAGCAAGGGTGTGAAGGACCTTTTGGAAGTTCCAGAGATTAGGTGTGATTAGCCTCGAGACTCCTCAGCGAAATGGGCCTCATCTCGCCTGCAGGGCAAAACCTCCTGGATTTTCTCGAGTTGCGGCAGGTGCTGTCGAATTACGTCGGGGACCTCAGGGACCCGCTCTTGTGGCCTCAGGAAAGGCCAGTCCCCATGCGAGTTGCTCGCGGGCCTCTGGGGATTCCTCACCGTTGGATGCCGGATCCTAAGACCTTGTGTGGAGTCGGGGCCGGAACCTGAGGATTCCTCTCCAGTGCTGACACGGATCTTGGGGTACTTCTGGAGTCTCCTCAGTGGAGTAAGTCCTCGTCTCGAATGGGGGCATGCACATGCGCTTTCCTCCAGAGGGGCAGCAGCAGCGTCACGCTTCCCGACGCGTGGACAAGGGGTCTGTGGCTATACCTCGAGGTTTTCCCACGAGGCTTTCCCAAGAGGCTTTCCCACAGGTCTGTCCCATGTGCCCCCGTGGTTGGAGTCGATCCTTGGCGTGAAAGTCGAGTCAGTGCAGGGAAAACAGGTTCCTCTGGAATGGGCGGAGACATATGGGGGACTCTTGGAATGGTGGCACGACGCTGATGTTCCTCTCGCCTTTCCTGTGGAGAGCGCCTCCTCTTGAGATGCGACGGGAACGCCGGGTATTCTTTCCCGACCAAGCAGGGAAAGGATCCCTCATCTCGAGCTACAAGGCGGAAACGGGCTCCTCTGGAGGTGGGCGGGACCCTCGTGCTTTCTCTAGAGTGGAGACGGGGATGTCGGGGAAATTCTTGGGTTGAAGCAAGGGTGTGAAGGACCTTTTGGAAGTTCCAGAGGTTAGGTGTGATTAGCCTCGAGAAGCCTCAGCGGAAATGGTCCTCATCTCGCATGGAGGCCAAAACCTCCTGGATTTTCTCGAGTTTCGGCAGGTGCTCAAGACTTATAACGGGGTCCTCCGGGACCGGCTCTGGTGGCCTCAGGAAAGGCCAGTCAGCATGCGAGTTCCTCGGGGGCCTCTCGGGATTCCTCTCCAGTCCATGCCGGGGCCTAAGACCTTGTGTGGAGTCGGGGCCTGAACCTGCGGATTCCTCTCCAGTGCTGACATGGATCTTGGGGTACTTCTGGAGGCTCCCCAGGGGAGTAAGTCCTCGTCTCGAATGGGGTCATGCACGTGCGCTTTCCTCTCGTTCGGTAGCAGCAGTGTCACGCTTCCGGTCGCGTTTATCAAGGGATCTGTGGCTTTCCCTGGAGGCTTTCCCACCAGGCTTTCCCACGAGGCTTTCCCACAGGGCTGTCCCATGTGCCACCGTGGTGGGAGTCGATCCTCGGCGTGAAAGTCGAGGCAGTGCATGGAAAACAGGTTCCTCTGAAATGGACTGAGACAATGGGGGACTCTTGGTTTGGTGACACGACGATGGTGTTCCTTTCGCCTTTCCTGTGTAAAACGCATCCTCTTGAGATGGGACGGGAATGCCCAGAATTCTTTCCCGATTAAGCAGCCAAAGGATCCCTCATGTCGAGCTAGGAGGCGGAAACGGGCCTCCTCTGGATGTGGGCGGGACCCTCGTGCTTCCTCTCGAGTGGAGACAGGTATGTCAGGGAACTTCTTGAGTTGCAGCAAGGGTGTGAAGGACCTTTTGAAAGTCCCAGATGTTAGGTGTGATTAGCCTTGAGACGCCTCAGCGGAAATGGGCCCCATCTCGCCTGGAGGGCAAAACCTCCTGGATTTTCTCGAGTTGCGGCAGGTGCTCTCGACTTATGTCGGGGACCTCAGGGACCCGCTCTGGTGGCCTCAGGAAAGGCCAGTCCCCTTCGAGTTGCTCGGGTGCCTTTGGGGATTCCTCTCCCTTCGATCCTGGGGCCTAAGGCCTGTGTGGAGGCGGGGCCGGAACCTGAGGATTCCTCTCCTATGCTGACATGGATCTTGGGGTACTTCTGGAGTCTCCTCAGGGGAGTAAGTCCTCATCTCGAATGGGGACATGCACCTGCGCTTTCCTCCAGAGCTCTAGCAGCAGTGTCACGCTTTCCATCGCCTGGATCAAGGGATCTGTGACTTTCACTCCAGGCTTTCCCAGGAGGCTTTCTCACGAGGCTTCCCCACAGGGGTCCCACGTGCCACCTTGTTTTGAGTCGATCCTCGGCGTGAAAGTCGAGGCAGTGCAGGGAAAACAGGTTCCTCTGAAATGACTGAGATATTTGGGGGACTCTTGGAATGGTGGCACGATGCTGGAGATCCGCTCGCCTTTGCTGTGGAGAGCGCCTCCTCTTGAAATGCGACAGGAATGCCCAGAATTCTTTCCCGACCAAGCAGGGAAAGTGTCCCTCATCTTGAGCTACGAGGAAGAAACAGGGCTCCTCTGGATGTGGGCGGGACCCTCATGCTTCCTCTAGAGTGGAGACAGGGAAGTCGGGGAACGTCTTGAGTTGCAGCAAGGGTGTGAAGGACCTTTTGGAAGTTCCAGGGCTTAGATGTGATTAGCCTTGAGAAGCTTCAGCGGAAATGGGCCTAATCTCGCCTGGAGGGCAAAACCTCCTGGATTTTCTCGAGTTGCGGCAGGTACTCTCGACTTACGACGGGGACCTCAGGGACCCGCTCTTGTGGCCTCAGGAAAGGCCAGTCCCAATGCAAGTTGCTCGGGGGCCTCTCGGGATTTCTCTCCCGTCGATGCCGGGGCCTAAGACCTTGTGTGGAGGCGGTGCTGGAACCTGAAGATTCCTCTCCAGTGCTGACATGGATCTTGGGGTACTTCTGGAGTCTCCCCAGGGGAGTAAGTCCTCGTCTCAAATGGGGGCATGCACGTGCGCTTTCCTCCATAGCGGCAGCAGCAGTGTCACGCTTCCCATCTCCTGGATCAAGATACCTGTGGCTTTCCCTAGAGGCTTTCCCACGAGGCTTTTCCACGAGGCTTTCCCACTGGGCTGTCACACGTGCCAGCGTGGTGGGAGTCGATCCTCTGCGTGGGAGTCGATCCTCTGCGTGAAAGCCGAGGCAGTGCAGGGCAAACAGGTTCCTCTGGAATGGACTGAGACATCTCGGGGACTCTTGGAATGGTGGCACGACGCTGGAGTTCCTCTCGCCTTTCCTGTGGAGAGCGCCTCCTCTTGTGGTGAGAGGGGAACGCCGGGAATTCTTTCCGGACAAAGCAGCGAAATGTCCCTCATCTCGAGCTACGAGGCAGAAACGGGGCTCCTCTGGATGTGGATGGGAGACTCGTGCTTCCTCTAGAGTGGAGACGCGCATGTCAGGCAACTTCTTGAGTTGCAGCAAGGGTGTGAAGGACCTTTTGGAAGTTCCAGAGGCTAGAAGTGATTAGCCTGGAGAAGCCTCAGCGGAAATGGGCCTCATCTCGCCTGGAGGGAAAAACCTCCTGGATTTACTCAAGTTGCGGCAGGTGCTCTCATCTTACGACGGTGACCTAAGGGACTGGCTCTGGTGGCCTCAGGACTGGCCAGTCCCCATTCCAGTGGCTCGGGAGCCTCTCGGGATTCCTCTCCCGTCGATGCCGGGCCTAAGACCTTGTGTGGAGTCAGGGCCGGATCCTAAGGATTCCTCTCCAGTGCTGACATGGAACTTTGGGTACTTCTGGAGTCTCCCCAGGGGAGTCAGTCCTCGTCTCTAGAGGGGACATGCAAATGGGCTTTCCTCCCGCGCTGGAGCAGAAATGTCACGCTTCCCGTCGGGTAGATCATGGGATCTGTGGCTTTCCCTCGAGGCTTTTCCCCGAGGCTTTCCCAGGAGGCTTTCCCACAGGGCTGTCCCACGTGCCACCATGGTGGGAGTCCATCCTCGGCATCAAAGTCGAAGCAGTGGAGCAAAACAGTTTCCTCTGGAATGGACTGAGACATCTGCTGGACTCTTGGAATGTGGACACGACCCTGGAGTTACTCTCGCCTTTCCTGTGGAGAGCGCCTCCTCTTCAGATGCGACGTGAACGCTGGGAATGCTTTCCCGACCAAGCAGGGAAAGGATCCCTCATCTCGAGCTACGAGGCGGAAACGGGGCTCCTCTGGATGTGGGCGGGACCCTCGTTCTTCCTCTAGAATGGAGACCTGTATGTCGGGAAACTTCTTGATTTGAAGCAAGTGTGTGAAGGACCTTTTGGAATTTCGAGAAGTTAGGTGTGATTAGCATTGAGAAGGCTCAGCGGAAATGGGTCTCATCTCGCCTGGAGGGCAAAACCTTCTGGATTTTCTCGAGTTGGGGCAGGTGCTCTCGACTTACGACGGGGACCTCAGGGACCCGCTCTGGTGGCCTCAGGAAAGGCTAGTTCCCATGCGAGTTGCTCGGGGGCCTCTCGGGATTCTTCTCCCTTCGATGCCGGGGCCTAAGACCTTGTGTGGAGTCGAGACCGGGACCTGAGGATTCCTCTCCAGTGCTGACATGGATCTTGGGGTACTTCTGGAGTCTCCCAGTGGAGTAAGTCCTCGTCTCGAATGGGGGCATGCACGTGCGCTTTCCTCCAGAGCAGTAGAAGTAGTGCCATGCTTCCCGTCGCGTGGATCAAGGGATCTGTGGCTTTCCTTCGATGCTTTCCCATGAGGCTTTCCCACGAGGCTTTCCCGCAGGGCTGTCCCACGTGAGACAGTGGTGGGAGTCGATCCTCAGCGTGAAAGTCAAGGCAGTTCAGGGAAAACAGGTTCCTCCGGAATGGACTGAGACATCTGGGGGCTCTTGGAATGGTGGCACGACCCTGGAGTTCCTCTCGCCTTTCCTGTGGAGAGCGCCGCCTCTTGTGATGCGACGGGAACGCCCAGGATTCTCTCCCGAACAAGCAGTGAAAGGATCCCTCATCTCTACCTACGAGGCGGGAACGGAGCTCTTCTGGATGTGGGCGGGACCCACGTGCTACCTCTCGAGTGGAGAGGGGTATGTCGGGGAACTTCTTGAGATGCAGCAATGGTGTTAAGGACCCTTTGGAAGTTCCAGAGGTTAGATGTGATTAGCCTCGAGACGCCTCAGCGAAAATGGGCCTCATCGAGCCTGGATGGGAGAACTTCCTCGATTTTCTCGAGTTTTGGCAGGTGGTCTCGTCTTACGACGGTGACCTAAGGAACCCGCTCTGGTGACCTCAGGACTGGCCAGTCCCCATACGACTTGTTCGGTGGCCTCCTGGGATTACACTGCCGTTGATGCCGGGGCCTAAGAGGTTGTGTGGAGTCGGGCCGGAACCTGAGGCTTCCTCTCCAGTGCTGAAATGGATATTGGGGTAATTCTTGAGTCTCCCCAGGGACGTCAGTCCTCGTCTCAAGAAGGGGCATGCACGTGCGCTTTCCTCCTGAGCTGTAGCAGCAGTTTCACGCTTCCCATCGCGTGAGTCATGGGTTCTGTGGCTTTCCCTCGAGGATTTAACATGAGGCATTCCCACGAGGCTTTCCCACAGGGCTGTCACACGTGCCACCGTGGTGGGAGTCGATCCTCGGCGTGAAAGTCGAGGCAGTGCAGGGAAAACAGGTTCCTCTAGAATGGAATGAAACATCTGGGGTTTTCTGGGAATGGTGGCACGACGCTGGAGTTCTAGCCTTTCCTGTGGAGAGCACCTCCTAATTGAGATGCGACAGGAATGCACAGAATTCTTTCCCAAACACGCAGCGAAAGGATTCCTCATCTCGAGCTACGTAGCGGAAACGGGGCTCCTCTGGATGTGGCCGGGACCCTCGTGTTTCCTCTAGATGTGAGACGGGTATGTCAGGCAACTTCTTGAGCTGCAGCAAGGGTGCGAAAGACCTTTTGGAAATTCCATAGGTTAGGTGTGATTAGCTTCGGAAAGCCTCATTGGAAATGGGCCTCATCTCTCCTGGAGGGCAAAACCTCTTGGATTCTGTCGAGTTGCGGCAGGTGCTCTCAACTTCCGACGGGGACCTCATGGACCCGCTCTGGTTGCCTCAGGAAAGGCCAGTCCCTATGCGAGTTGCACGGGGGCCACTCAGGATAACTTTCCCTTCGAAGCCGGGGCCTAAGACCTTGTGTGGAGTTGTGCCTGGAAGATGAGGTTTCCTCTCCAGTGGTGACATGGATCGTGGGGTACTTCTGGAGTCTCCCCAGGGGAGTAAGTCCTCGTCTCTAATGGGTGCATGCATGTGTGCTTTCCTCCAGAGCTGTAGCTGCAGTGTCACTCTTCCCGTCCCGTGGATCAAGGGATCTGTGGCTTTCCCTCGAGGCTTTCCCACGAGGCTTTCCACTAGGCTTTCCCACAGGGCTGCTTCACGTGCCACCGTTGTGGCTGTCGATCCTCGGCGAGAAAGTCGAGGCAGTGCAGGGAAAACAGGTTCCTCTGAAATGAACTGAGAAATCTGGGGGACTTGGAATGGTGGCGCGGCCCTGGAGTTCCTCTTGCCTTTCCTGTGGAGACGGCCTCCTCTTGAGATGCAACGGGAACGACGGGAATTCTTTCCCAAACAAGAAGGGAAAGGATCCCTCATCTCGAGCTATGAGGCAGAAACGGGGCTCCCCTGGATGTGCGAGGGAGCCTCGTGCTCCCTCTAGAGTGGATACAGGTATGTCGGGGTCCTTCTTGAGTTGCGGCAAGTGTGTGAAGGACCTTTTAGAATTTCCACAAATTAGGTGTGATTAGCCTTGAGAAGCCTCAGAGGAAATGGGCCTCATCTCGCCTGGAGGGCAAAACCTCCTGGATTTTCTCGAGTTGGGGCAGGTGCTCTCGACTTACGATGGGGACCTCAGGGATCCGCTCTGGTGACTTCAGGAAAGGCCAGTCCCCATGCGAGTTGCTCGGGGGCCTCTCGGGATTCCTCTCCCGTCCTTGCCAGGGTCTAAGACCTTGTGTGGAGTCGGGGCCGGAAAGTGAAGATTCCACTCCAGTGCTGACATGGATCTTGGGGTTCTTCTGAAGTCCCCCGAGGGGAGGCAGTACTCGTCTTTAGAGGGGGCATGCACGTTCGCTTTCATCCCGAGGTGTAACAACAGTGTCACCCCTCCCGGCACGCCAATCATGGGATCTGTGGCTTACCCACGAGGCTTTCCCATGAGGCTTTCCCACAGGGCTGTCCCACGTGCCACCGTGGTGTGAGTCGATGCTCGGTGTGAAACTCGAGGCAATGCAGGGAAAACAGGTTCCTCTGGAATGACTGAGATATCTGGGGGACTCTGGGAATGGTGGCACGACGCTGGAGTTCCTCTCGCCTTTCCTGTGGGGAGCGCCTCCACTTGAGATGCAACAGGAACTCCCAGAATTATTTCCCGAAAAAGCTGCGAAAGGATCCCTCATCTTGAGCTACGAGGCGGACACGGGGCTCCTCTGGATGTGGGCGGGACCGTCGTGCTTCCTCTCGAGTGGAGATGGGTATGTTAGGGAACTTCTTGAGTTGCAGCAAGGGTGTGAAGGACCTTTTAGAAGTTCCAGAGGTTAGATGTGATTACCTTCCAGAAGCCTCAGCGGAAATGGGCGTCATCTCGCCTGGAGTGCCAAACCTCCTTGATTTTCCCGAGTTGCCGCAGGTGCTCTCGACTTACGACGGGGACTTTAGGGACCAGCTCTGGTGGCCTCAAGACTGGCCCGTCCCCATCCGAATTGCTCGGGGTCCTCTCGTGTTTCCTCTTCCGTAGATGCCGGGGCCTAAGTCCTTGTGTGGAGTCGGGGCCGGAACATGAGGATTCCTCTCCAGTACTGACATGGATCTTGGAGTACTTTTGGAGTCTCCCCAAGGGAGTAAGTCCTCGTCTCGAATGGGGGCATGCACGTGCGCTTTCCTCCGAGCTGTAGCACCAGCGTCACGATTCCTGTCGCGTGGATCAAGGGATCTGTGGCTTTCCCTCGAGGCTTTCCCACGAGGCTTTCCCACAGGGCTGTCCCACGTGAGACCGTGGTTGGAGTCGATCCTCCTCGTGAAAGTCAAGGCAGTGCAGGGAAAACAGTTTCCTCAGGAATGTTCTGAGACATCTGGGGGACTCTTGGAATGGTGGCACTACGCTGGAGTTGCTCTCAGCTTTCCTGTGGAGAGCCCCTACTCTTGAGATGCGACGGGAACGCCCAGGAATCTCTCCTGAACAAGCAGCGAAAGGATTCCTCATCTCGACCTACGAGGCGGAAATGGAGCTCTTCTGGATGTGGGTGGGACCCACGTGCTTCCTCTCGAGTGGAGAGGGGTATATCGGGGAACTTCTTGAGTTGCAGCAAGGGTGTCAAGGACCCTTTGAAAGTTCCAGAGCTTAGGTGTGATTAGCCTTGAGAAGCCTCAGCGGAAATGGTCCTCATCTCGCCTGGAGGGCAAATCCTCCTGGATTTTCTCGAGTTGCCGCAGGTGCTCTCGACATACGACGGGGACCTCTGGGACCCGCTCTGGTGGCCTCAGGAAAGGCCAGTCCCCATGCGAGTTGCACGTGGGCCTCTCGGGATACCTCTCCCTTCGATGCCTGCGCCTAATACCTTGTGTGGAGGCGGGGCCGGAATCGGAGGATTCCTCTCCAGTGCTGACATGGATAATGGGGTAATTCTGGAGTCTCCCCAGGGGAGTAAGTCCTCGTCTCAAATGGGGGCATGCACGAGTGCTTTCCTCCAGAGCGGTAGCAGCAGTGTCATGCTTTCCATCGCCTGGAACAAGGGATCTGTGGCTTTCCCTCGAGGCTTTCCCACGAGGCTTTCCCACAGGGCTGTCACACGTGCCACTGTGGTGGGAGTCAATTCTCGGCGTGAAAGTCGAGGCAGTGCAGGGAAAACAGGTTCCACTGGAATGGACTGAGACTTCTGGGGAACTCTTGGAATGGTGGCACGACGCTGGAGTTCCTCTCGCCTTTCCTGTGGAGAGCACCTCCTCTTGAGGTGAGAGTGGAACGCCGGGAATTCTTTCCCGACAAAGCAGCGAAATGTCCCTCATCTCGAGGCGGAAACGGGTCTCCTCTGGATGTGGCCGGGACCCTTGTGCTTCCTATAGAGTGGAGACGGGTATGTCAGGCAACTTCTTGAGTTACAGCAAGGGTGTGAAGGAACTTTTGGAAGTTACAGAGGTTAGGTTTGATTAGCTTCGAGAAGCCTCAGCGGAAATGGGCTCTTCTCGCCTGGAGGGTAATACCTCCTAGATTTTTTCGAGTTGCGGCAGGTGCTCTCGATTTACGACGGGGACCTCAGGGACTCGCTCTGGTGGCCTCAGGCAATGCCAGTCCTCATGCGAGTTGCTCGGGTGCCTCTCGGGATTCCTCTCGCTTCGATGCCGGGGCCTGAGACCTTGTGTGGCGTCGGGGCGGAACATGAGGATTCCTCTTCAGTGCTGACATGGATCTTGGGGGAACTTCTGGAGTCTCCCCAGGGGAGTAAGTCCTCGTCTCGAGAGGGGGTCATGCACGTGCGCTTTCCACCAGAACGGTAGCAGCAGTGTCTGGTTCCAGGAGCATGGATCATGAGATCTGTGGCTTTCCCTCGAGGTTTTCCAACGAGGATATTCCACGAGGCTTTCCCACAGGGCGGTCCCAAGTGCCACTGTGGTGGGAGTCGATCCTCGGCGTGAAAGTCAAGGCAGTGCAGGGAAAACAGGTTCCTCTGGAATGGACGAAGACATCTGGGGGAGTCTGGGAATGGTCGCACGACACTGGAGTTCTTCTCTCCTTTCCTGTGGAGAGCTTCTCCTCTTAAGATGCGACGGGAATGCCCCGAATTCTTTCTCGACCAAGCAGGGAAAGGATCCCTCATCTCGAGCTACGAGGCGGAAACGGGGCTCTTCTGGATGTGGCCAGGACCCTTGTGCTTCCTCTCTAGTGTAAACGGTTATGTCAGGGAACCTCGTGAGTTGAAGCAAGGGTGTGAAGGACCTTTTTGAAGTTCCAGAGTTTAGGTGTCATTAGCTTCGAGAAGCCTCAGTGGAAATGGGCATCACCTCGCCTGGAGGGCAAAACTTCCTGGATTTTATCCAGTTGTGGCAGCTGCTCTCGACTTACCACGGCGACCTCAGGGACCCTCTCTAGTGGCCTCAGGAAAGGCCAGTCCGTATGCGAGTTGCTCAGGGGCCTCTCGGGATTCCTGTACCATCGATGCCGGGACTCAAGACCTTGTGTGGAGTTGGGGCCGGAACCTGCGGATTCCTCCCCAGTGCTGACATGGATCTTGGGGTACTTCTGGAGTCTCCCCAGGGGAGTCAGTCATTGTCTCCAGAGGGGGTATTCACGTGTGCTGTCCTCCCGAGCTGTACCAGCAGTGTCACGTTTCCTGTCGCGTTGATCATGGGATCTCTGGTTTTCCTTTCAGGATTTCCCACGAGGCTTTCCCAAAAGGCTCTCCCACAGTGCTCTCCCACGTATCACCGAGGTGGGAGTCGAACCTCGGCTTGAAAGTCGAGGCAGTGCAGGGAAAACAGGTTCCTCTGGAATGGACTGAGACTTCTGGAGGACTCTTGGAATGGTGGAACGATGCTGTAGTTCCTCCCGCGTTTCCTGTGGAGACCGCCTCCTCTTGAGATTGGACGGGAATGCCCAGAATTCTTTCCCGAAAGCAGTGAAAGGATCCCTCATCTCGAGCTACGCGGCGGAAACGGGGCTCCTCTGGATGTGTGCGGGACACCACGTGCTTCCTCTCGAGTGGAGACGGGTAAGTGGGGGAACTTCGTGAGTTGCAGCAAAGGTGTGAAGGACCCTTTGGAAGTTCCAGTGGTTAGATGTGATTGGCCTCGAGAAGCCTCAGCGGAAATGGGCCTCATCTCACCTGGAGGGCAAAACCTCCTGGAGTTTCTCGAGTTGTGGCAGGTGCTCTCGACTTACGACGGGGACCTCAGGGACCCGCTCTGGTGGCCTCAGGAAAGGCCAGTCCCCATGCGAGTTCCTCGGGGGCCTCTCGGGATTCCTCTCCCGTCGATGCCGGGGCCTAAGACCTTGTGTGGAGTCGGGGCCGGAACCTGAGGATTCCTCTCCAGTGCTGACATGGATCTTGGAGTACTTCTGGAGTCTCCCCAGGGGAGTCAGTCCTCGTCTCGAATGGGGGCATGCACTTGCGCTTTCCTCCAGAGCGGTAGCAGCAGTGTCACGCAGTCCGCCGCGTGGATCAAAGGATCTATGGTTTTCCCTCGAGTCTTTCCCACGAGGATTTCCCACGAGGCTTTCCCACAGGGCTGTCCCACGTGCACACGTGGTGGGAGTCGATCCTCGGCTTGAACGTCAAGGCAGTGCAGGGAAAACAGGTTCCTCTGGAATGGACTGACACATCTGGGGGACTCTTGGAATGGTGGCACGACCCAGGAGTTCCTCTCGCCTTTCCTGTGGAGAGCGCATCCTCTTGAGATGCGACGGGAACGCCGGGAATTCTTTCCCTACGAAACAGGGAAAGGATCCCTCATCTCGAGCTAGGAGGCGGAAACGGGGCTCCCCTGGATGTGTGCGGGACCCACGTGCTTCCTCTCGAGTGGAGACGGGTATGTCGGGGAACTTCTTGAGTTGCAGCAAGGGTGTGAAGGACCCTTTGGAAGTTCCAGTGGTTAGATGTGATTGGCCTCGAGAAGCCTCAGCGGAAATGGGCCTCATCTCGCCTGGAGGGCAAAACCTCCTGAATTTTCTCGAGTTGCGGCAGGTGCTCTCGACTTACGACGGGGACCTCAGGGAACCGCTCTGTTGGCCTCAGGAAAAGCCAGTCCCCATGCGAGTTCCTCGGGGGCGTCTCGGAATTTCTCTCCCGTCGATGCCGGGGCCTAAGACCTTGTGTGGAGTCGGGGCCGGAACCTCAGGATTCCTCTCCAGTGCTGACATGGATCTTGGGGTACTTCTGGAGTCTCCCCAGGGGAGTCAGTCCTCGTCTCGAATGCGGGCATGCATTGCGCTTTCCTCCAGAGCGATAGCAGCAGTGTCACGCAGTCTACCGCGTGGATCAAAGGATCTATGGTTTTCCCTCGAGTCTTTCCCACGAGGCTTTCCCACGAGGCTTTCCCACAGGGCTGTCCCACGTGCACACGTGGTGGGAGTCGATCCTCGGCTTGAACGTCAAGGCAGTGAAGGGAAAACAGGTTCATCTGGAATGGACTGACACATCTGGGGGACTCTTGGAATGGTGTCACGACCCTGGAGTTCCTCTTGCCTTTCCTGTGGAGAGCGCCTCCTCTTGAGGTGCGACGGGAACGCCGGGAATTCTTTCCCTACGAAACAGGGAAAGGATCCCTCATCTCGAGCTAGGAGGCGGAAACGGGGCTCCCCTGGATGTGTGCGGCACACCACGTGCATCCTCTCGAGTGGAGACGGGTATGTCGGGGAACTTCTTGAGTTGCAGTAAGGGTGTGAAGGACCCTTTGGAAGTTCCAGTGGTTAGATGTGATTGGCCTCGAGAAGCCTCAGCGAAAATGGGCCTCATCTCGCCTGGAGGGCAAAACCTCCTGGATTTTCTCGAGTTGCGGCAGGTGCTCTCGACTTACGACGGGGACCTCAGGGACCCGCTCTGGTGGCCTCAGGAAAGGCCAGTCCCCATGCGAGTTCCTAAGGGGCCTCTCGGGATTCCTCTCCCGTCGATGCCGGGGCCTAAGACCTTGTGTGGAGTCGGGGCCGGAACCTGAGGATTCCTCTCCAGTGCTGACATGGATCTTGGGGTACTTCTGGAGTCTCCCCAGGGGAGTCAGTCCTCGTCTCGAATGCGGGCATGCACTTGCGCTTTCCTCCAGAGCGGTAGCAGCAGTGTCACGCAGTCCGCCGCATGGATCAAAGGATCTATGGTTTTCCCTCGAGTCTTTCACACGAGGCTTTCCCACGAGGCTTTCCCACAGGGCTGTCCCACGTGCACACGGGGTGGGAGTCGATCCTCGGCTTGAACGTCAAGGCAGTGCAGGGAAAACAGGTTCCTCTGGAATGGACTGACACATCTGGGGGACTCTTGGAATGGTGGCACGACCCTGGAGTTCCTCTCGCCTTTCCTGTGGAGAGCGCCTCCTCTTGAGATGCGACGGGAATGCCGGGAATTCTTTCCCTACGAAATAGGGAAAGGATCCCTCATCTCGAGCTAGGAGGCGGAAACGGGGCTCCCCTGGATGTGGGCGGGACACCACGTGCTTCAACTCGAGTGTAGACAGGTATGTCGGGGAACTTCTTGAGTTGCAGCAAGGGTGTGAAGGACCCTTTGGAAGTTCCAGTGGTTAGACGTGATTAGCTTCGAGAAGCCTCAGCGGAAATGGGCCTCCTCTCGCCTGGAGGGCAAAACCTCCTGGATTTTCTCGAGTTGCGGCAGGTGCTCTCGACTTACGACGGGGACCTCAGGGACCCGCTCTGGTGGCCTCAGGAAAGGCCAGTCCCCATGCGAGTTCCTTGGGGGCCTCTCGGGATTCCTCTCCCGTCGATGCCGGGCCTAAGACCTTGTGTGGAGTCGGGGCCGGAACCTGAGGATTCCTCTTCAGTGCTGACATGGATCTTGGGGTACTTCTGGAGTCTCCCCAGGGGAGTCAGTCCTCGTCTCGAATGTGGGCATGCACTTGCGCTTTCCTCCAGAGCGGTAGCAGCAGTGTCACGCAGTCCGCCGCGTGGATCAAAGGATCTATGGTTGTCCCTCGAGTCTTTCCCACGAGGCTTTCCCACGAGGCTTTCCCACAGGGCTGTCCCACGTTCACACGTGGTGGGAGTCGATCCTCGTCTTGAACGTCAAGGCAGTGCAGGGAAAACAGGTTCCTCTGTAATGGACTGACACATTTGGGGGACTCTTAGAATGGTGTCTCGACCCTGGAGTTCCTCTCGCCTTTCCTGTGGAGAGCGCCTCCTCTTGAGATGCGACGGGAACGCCGGGAATTCTTTCCCTACGAAACAGGGAAAGGATCCCTCATCTCGAGCCAGGAGGCGGAAACGGGGCTCCCCTGGATGTGTGCGGGACCCCACGTGCTTCCTCTCGAGTGGAGACGGGTATGTCGGGGTACTTCTTGAGTTGCAGCAAGGGTGTGAAGGACCCTGTGGAAGTTCCAGTGGTTAGATGTGATTGGCCTCGAGAAGCCTCAGCGGAAATGGGCCTCATCTCGCCTGGAGGGCAAAACCTCCTGGATTTTCTCGAGTTGCGGCAGGTGCTCTCGACTTACGATGGGGACCTCAGGGACCCGCTCTGGTGGCCTCAGGAAAGGCCAGTCCCCATGCGAGTTCCTCGGGGGCCTCTCGGGATTCCTCTCCTGTCGATGCCCGGGCCTAAGACCTTGTGTGGAGTCGTGGCCGGAACCTGAGGATTCCTCTCCAGTGCTGACATGGATCTTGGGGTACTTCTGGAGTCTCCCCAGGGGAGTCAGTCCTCGTCTCGAATGCGGGCATGCACTTGCGCTTTCCTCCAGAGCGGTAGCAGCAGTGTCACGCAGTCCGCCGCGTGGATCAAAGGATCTATGGTTTTCCCTCGAGTCTTTCCCACGAGGCTTTCCCACGAGGCTTTCCCACAGGGCTGTCCCATGTGCACACGTGATGGGAGTCGATCCTCGGCTTGAACGTCAAGGCAGTGCAGGGAAAACAGGTTCCTCTGGAATGGACTGACGCATCTGGGGGACTCTTGGAATGGTGTCACGACCCTGGAGTTCCTCTCGCCTTTCCTGTGGAGAGCGCCTCCTCTTGAGATGCGACGGGAACGCCGGGAATTCTTTCCCTACGAAACAGGGAAAGGATCACTCATCTCGAGCTAGAAGTTGGAAACAGGGCTCCCCTGGATGTGTGCGGGACCCCACGTGCTTCCTCTCGAGTGGAGACGGGTATGTCGGGGAACTTCTTGAGTTGCAAAAGGGTGTGAAGGACCGTTTCGAAGTTCCAGTGGTTAGATGTGATTGGGCTCGAGAAGCCTCAGCGGAAATGGACCTCATCTCGCCTGGAGGGTGAAACCTCCTGGATTTTTTCGAGTTGCGGCAGGTGCTCTCGACTTACGACGGGGACCTCAGGGACCCGCTCTAGTGGCCTCAGGAAAGGCCAGTCCCCATGCGAGTTCCTCGTGGACCTCTCTGGATTCCTCTCCCGTCAATGCCAGGGCCTAACTCCTTGTGTGGAGTCGGGGCCGGAACCTGAGGATTCCTCTCCAGTGCTGACATGGATCTTGGGGTACTTCTGGAGTCTCCCCAGGGGAGTCAGTCCTCGTCTCGAATGCGGGCATGCACTTGCGCTTTCCTCCAGAGCGGTAGCAGCAGTGTCACGCAGTCCGCCGCGCGGATCAAAGGATCTACGGTTTTCCCTCGAGTCTTTCCAACGAGGCTTTCCCACGAGGCTTTCCCACAGGGCTTTCCCACGTGCACACGTTTTGGGAGTCGATCCTCGGCTTGAACGTCAAGGCAGTGCAGGGAAAACAGGTTCCTCTGGAATGGACTGACACATCTGGGGGTCTCTTGGAATGGTGCCACGACCCTGGAGTTCCTCTCGCCTTTCCTGTGGAGAGCGCCACCTCTTGAGATGCGACGGGAAAGCCGGGAATTCTTTCCCTACGAAACAGGGAAAGGATCCCTCATCTCGAGCTAGGAGGCGGAAACGGGGCTCCCCTGGATGTGTGCGGGACCCCACGTGCTTCCTCTCGAGTGGAGACGGGTATGTCGCGGAACTGCTTGAGTTGCATCAAGGGTGTGAAGGACCCGTTGGAAGTTCCAGTGGTTAGATGTGATTAGCCTCGAGAAGCCTCAGCGGAAATGGGCCTCATCTCGCCTGGAGGGCAAAACCTCCTGGATTATCCCGAGTTGCGGCAGGTGCTCTCGACTTACGATGGGGACCAAAGGGACCGCTCTGGTGGCCTCAGGAAAGGCCAGTCCCCATGCGAGTTCCTCGGGGGCCTCTGGGGATTCCTCTCCCGTCGATGCCAGGGCCTAAGGCCTTGTGTGGAGTCGGGGCCGGAACCTGAGGATTCCTCTCCAGTGCTGACATGGATCTTGGGGTACTTCTGGAGTCTCCCCAGGGGAGTCAGTCCTCGTCTCGAATGCGGGCATGCACTTGCGCTTTCCTCCAGAGCGGTAGCAGCAGTGTCACGCAGTCCGCCGCGTGGATCAAAGGATCTATGGTTTTCCCTCGAGTCTTTCCCACGAGGCTTTCCCACGAGGCTTTCCCACAGGGCTGTCCCACGAGTACACGTGGTGGGAGTGGATCCTCGGCTTGAACGTCAAGGCAGTGCAGGGAAAACAGGTTCCTCTGGAATGGACTGACACATCTGGGGGACTCTTGGAATGGTGGCACGACCCTGGAGTTCCTCTCGCCTTTCCTGTGGAGAGCGCCTCCTCTTGAGATGCGACGGCAACGCCGGGAATTCTTTCCCTACGAAACAGGGAAAGGATCCCTCATCTCGAGCTAGGAGGCGGAAACGGGGCTCCCCTGGATGTGTGCGGGACCCACGTGCTTCCTCTCGAGTGGAGACGGGTATGTCGGGGAACTTCTTGAGTTGCAGCAAGGGTGTGAAGCACCCTTTGGAAGTTCCAGTGGTTAGACGTGATTAGCCTCGAGAAGCCTCAGCGGAAATGGGCCTCAACTCGCCTGGAGGGCAAAACCTCCTGGATTTTCTCGAGTTGCGGCAGGTGCTCTGGACTTACGACGGGGACCTCAGGGACCCGCTCTGGTGGCCTCAGGAAAGGCCAGTCCCCATGCGAGTTCCTCGGGGGCCTCTCGGGATTCCTCTCCCGTCGATGCCGGGGACTAAGACCTTGTGTGGAGTCGGAGCCGGAACCTGAGGATTCCTCTCCAGTGCTGACATGGATCTTGCGGTACTTCTGGAGTCTCCCAAGGGGAGTCGTCATCGTCTCGAATGCGGGCATGCACTTGCGCTTTCCTCCAGAGCGGTAGCAGCAGTGTCACGCAGTCCGCCGCGTGGATCAAAGGATCTATGGTTTCCCCTCCAGTCTTTCCCACGAGGCTTTCCCACGAGGCTTTCCCACAGGGCTGTCCCACGTGCACAGGTGG
This sequence comes from Ovis canadensis, assembly GCF_042477335.2. NCBI lineage: Eukaryota > Metazoa > Chordata > Mammalia > Artiodactyla > Bovidae > Ovis > Ovis canadensis. The sequence goes on from NC_091262.1 coordinate 12,219,843, forward strand.
TGGGAGTCGATCCTCGGCTTGAAAGTCAAGGCAGTGCAGGGAAAACAGGTTCCTCTGTAATGGACTGACACATCTGGGCGTCTCTTGGAATGGTGGCACTACCCTGGAGTTCCTCTCGCCTCTCATGTGGAGAGCGCCTCCTCTTGAGATGCGACGGGAACGCCGGGAATTCTTTCCCTACGAAACAGGGAAAGGATCCCTCATCTCGAGCTAGGAGGCGGAAACGGGGCTCCCCTGGATGTGTGCGGGACCCTCGTGCTTCCTCTCGAGTGGAGACGGGTATGTCGGGGAACTTCTTGAGTTGCAGCAAGGGTGTGAAGGACCCTTTGGAAGTTCCAGTGGTTAGATGTGATTAGCCTCGAGAAGCCTCAGCGGAAATGGGCCTCATCTCGCCTGGAGGGCAAAACCTCCTGGATTTTCTCGAGTTGCGGCAGGTGCTCTCGACTTACAACGGGGACCTCAGGGACCCGCTCTGGTGGCCTCAGGAAAGGCCAGTCCCCATGCGAGTTCCTCAGGGGCCTCTCGGGATTCCTCTCCCGTCGATGCCGGTGCCTAAGACCTTGTGTGGAGTCGGGGCCGGAACCTGAGGATTCCTCTCCAGTGCTGACATGGATCTTGGGGTACTTCTGGAGTCTCCCTAGGGGAGTCAGTCCTCGTCTCGAATGCGGGCATGCACTTGCGCTTTCCTCCAGAGCGTTAGCAGCAGTGTCACGCAGTCCGCCGCGTGGATAAAAGGATCTATTGTTTTCCCTCGTGTCTTTCCCACGAGGCTTTCCCACGAGTCTTTCCCACAGGCCTTCCCACGTGCACACGTGGTGGGAGTCGATCCTCGGCTTGAACGTCAAGGCAGTGCAGGGAAAACAGGTTCCTCTGGAATGGACTGACACATCTGGGGGACTCTTGGAATGGTGGCACGACCCTGGAGTTCCTCTCGCCTTTCCTGTGGAGAGCGCCTCCACTTGAGATGCGACGGGAACGCCGGGAATTCTTTCCCTACGAAACAGGGAACAGATCCCTCATCTCGAGCTATGAGGCGGAAACGGGTCTCCCCTGGATGTGTGCGGGACCCCACGTGATTCCTCTCGAGTGGAGACGGGTATGTCTGGGAACTTCTTGAGTTGCAGCAAGGGTGTGAAGGACCCTTTGGAAATTCCAGTGGTTAGAAGTGATTAGCCCTGAGAAGCCTCAGCGGAAATGGGCCTCATCTCGCCTGGAGAGCAAAACCTCCTGGATTTTCTCGAGTTGCGGCAGGTACTCTCGACTTACGACGGGGACCTCAGAGACCCGCTCTGGTGGCCTCAGGAAAGGCCAGTCCCCATGCGAGTTCCTCGGGTCCTCTCGGGATTCCTCTCCCGTCGATGCTGGGGCCTAAGACCTTGTGTGGAGTCGGAGCCGGAACCTGAGGATTCCTCTCCAGTGCTGACATGGATCTTGGGGTACTTCTGGAGTCTCCCCAGGGGAGTCAGTCCTCGTCTCGAATGCGGGCATGCACTTGCGCTTTCCTCCAGAGCGGTAGCAGCAGTGTCACGCAGTCCGCCGCGTGGATCAAAGGATCTATGGTTTTCCCTCGAGTTTTCCCACGAGGCTTTCCCACGAGGCTTTCCCACGAGGCTTTCCCACAGGGCTGTCTCACGTGCACACATGGTGGGAGTGGATCCTCGGCTTGAACGTCAAGGCAGTGCAGGGAAAACAGGTTCCTCTGGAATGGACTGACACATCTGGGGGACTCTTGGAATGGTGGCACGACCCTGGAGTTCCTCTCGCCTTTCCTGTGGAGAGCGCCTCCTCTTGAGATGCGACGGGAACGCCGGGAATTCTTTCCCTACGAAACAGGGAAAGGATCCGTCATCTCGAGCTAGGAGGCGGAAACGGGGCTCCCCTGGATGTGTGCGGGACGCCTCGTGCTTCCTCTCGAGTGGAGACGGGTATGTCGCGGAACTGCTTGAGTTGCAGCAAGGGTGTGAAGGACCCTTTGGAAGTTCCAGTGGTTAGATGTGATTAGCCTGGAGAAGCCTCAGCGGAAATGGGCCTCATCTCGCCTGGAGGGCAAAACCTCCTGGATTTTCTCGAGTTGTGGCAGGTGCTCTCGACTTACGATGGGGACCTCAGGGACCCGCTCTGGTGGCCTCAGGAAAGGCCAGTCCCCATGCGAGTTCCTCGGGGGCCTCTCGGCATTCCTCTCCCGTCGATGCCGGGGCCTAAGACCTTGTGTGGAGTCGGGGCCGGAACCTGAGGATTCCTCTCCAGTGCTGACATGGATCTTGGGGTACTTCTGGAGTCTCCCCAGGGGAGTCAGTCCTCGTCTCGAATTCGGGCATGCACTTGTGCTTTCCTCCAGAGCGGTAGCAGCAGTGTCACGCAGTCCGCTGCGTGGATCAAAGGATCTATGGCTTTCCCTCGTGTCTTTCCTATGAGGCTTTCCCACGAGGCTTTCCCACAGGGCTGTCCCACGTGCACACGTGGTGGGAGTCGATCCTCGGCTTGAACGTCAAGGCAGTGCAGGGAAAACATGGTCCTCTGGAATGGACTGACATATCTGGGGGACTCTTTGAATGGTGGCACGACGCTGGAGTCCTCTCGCCTTTCCTGTGGAGAGCGCCTCCTCTTGAGATGCGACGGGAACGCCGGGAATTCTTTCCCTACGAAACAGGGAAAGGATCCCTCATCTCGAGCTAGGAGGCGGAAACGGGGCTCCCCTGGATGTGTGCGGGACCCTCGTGCTTCCTCTCGAGTGGAGACGGGTATGTCGGGGAACTTCTTGAGTTGCAGCAAGGGTGTGAAGGACCCTTTGGAAGTTCCAGTGGTTAGACGTGATAAGCCTCGAGAAGCCTCAGCGGAAATGGGCCTCATCTCGCCTGGAGGGCAAAACCTCCTGGATTTTCTCGAGTTGCGGCAGGTGCTCTCGACTTACGACGGGGACCTCAGGGACCCGCTCTGGTGGCCTCAGGAAAGGCCAGTCCCCATGCGAGTTCCTCGGGGGCCTCTCGGGATTCCTCTCCCGTCGATGCCGGGGCCTAAGACCTTGTGTGGAGTCGGGGCTGGAACCTGAGGATTCCTCTCCAGTGCTGACATAGATCTTGGGGTACTTCTGGAGTCTCCCCAGGGGAGTCAGTCCTCGTCTCGAATGCGGGCATGCACTTGTGCTTTCCTCCAGGGCGGTAGCAGCAGTGTCACGCAGTCCGCCGCGCGGATCAAAGGATCTATTGTTTTCCCTCGTGTCTTTCCCACGAGGCTTTCCCACGAGGCTTTCCACAGGGCTGTCCCACGTGCACACGTGGTGGGAGTCGATCCTCGGCTTGAACGTCAAGGCAGTGCAGGGAAAACAGGTTCCTCTGGAATGGACTGACACATCTGGGGGACTCTTGGAATGGTGGCACGACCCTGGAGTTCCTCTCGCCTTTCCTGTGGAGAGCGCCTCCTCTTGAGATGCGACGGGAACGCCGGGAATTCTTTCCCTACGAAACAGGGAAAGGATCCCTCATCTCGAGCTAGGAGGCGGAAACGGGGCTCCCCTGGATGTGTGCGGGACCCCACGTGCTTCCTCTCGAGTGGAGACGGGTATGTCGGGGAACTTCTTGAGTTGCAGCAAGGGTGTGAAGGACCCATGGAAGTTCCAGTGGTTAGACGTGATTAGCCTCGAGAAGCCTCAGCGGAAATGGGCCTCATCTCGCCTGGAGGGCAAAACCTCCTGGATTTTCTCGAGTTGCGGCAGGTGCTCTCGACTTACGACGGTGACCTCAGGGACCCGCTCTGGTAGCCTCAGGAAAGGCCAGTCCCCATGCGAGTTCCTCGGGGGCCTCTCGGGATTCCTCTCTCGTCGATGCCGGGGCTTAAGACCTTGTGTGGAGTCGGGGCCGGAACCTGAGGATTCCTCTCCAGTGCTGACATGTATCTTGGGGTACTTCTGGAGTCTCCCCAGGGGAGTCAGTCCTCGTCTCGAATGCGGGCATGCACTTGCGCTTTCCTCCAGAGCGGTAGCAGCAGTGTCACGCAGTCCGCCGCGTGGATCAAAGGATCTATGGTTTTCCCTCGAGTTTTCCCACGAGGCATTCCCACGAGGCTTTCCCACACGGCTGTCCCACGTGCACACGTGGTGGGAGTCGATCCTCGGCTTGAACGTCAAGGCAGTGCAGGGAAAACAGGTTCCTCTGGAATGGACTGACACATCTGGGGGTCTCTTGGAATGGTGCCACGACCCTGGAGTTCCTCTCGCTTTTCCTGTTGAGAGCGCCACCTCTTGAGATGCGACGGGAACGCCGGGAATTCTTTCCCTACGAAACAGGGAAAGGATCCCTCATCTCGAGCTAGGAGGCGGAAACGGGGCTCCCCTGGATGTGTGCGGGACCCCTCGTGCTTCCTCTCGAGTTGAGACGGGTATGTCGCGGAACTGCTTGAGTTGCAGCAAGGCTGTGAAGGACCCTTTGGAAGTTCCAGCGGTTAGATATGATTAGCCTCGAGAAGCCTCAGCGGAAATGGGCCTCATGTCGCCTGGAGGGCAAAACCTCCTGGATTTTCTCGAGTTGCGGCAGGTGCTCTCGACTTACGATGGGGACCTCAGGGACCCGCTCTGGTGGCCTCAGGAAAGGCCAGTCCCCATGCGAGTTCCTCGGGGGCCTCTTGGGATTCCTCTCCCGTCGATGCCGGGGCCTAAGACCTTGTGTGGAATAGGGGCCGGAACCTGAGGATTCCTCTCCAGTGCTGACATGGATCTTGGGGTACTTCTGGAGTCTCCCCAGGGGAGTCAGTCCTCGTCTCGAATGCGGGCATGCACTTGCGCTTTCCTCCAGAGCGGTAGCAGCAGTGTCACGCAGTCCGCCGCGTGGATCAAAGGATCTATGGTTTTCCCTCGAGTCTTTCCCACGAGGCTTTCCCACGAGGCTTTCCCACAGGGCTGTCCCACGTGCACACGTGGTGGGAGTCGATCCTCGGCTTGAACGTCAGGCAGTGCAGGGAAAACAGGTTCCTCTGGAATGGACTGCCACATCTGGGGGTCTCTTGGAATGGTGGCACGACCCTGGAGTTCCTCTCGCCTTTCCTGTGGAGAGCGCCTCCTCTTGAGATGCGACGGGAACGCCGGGAATTCTTTCCCTACGAAACAGGGAAAGGATCCCTCATCTCGAGCTAGGAGGCGGAAACGGGGCTCCCCTGGATGTGTGCGGGACCCCACGTGCTTGCTCTCGAGTGGAGACGGGTATGTCGCGGAACTGGTTGAGTTGCAGCAAGGGTGTGAAGGACCCTTTGGAAGTTCCAGTGGTTAGACGTGATTAGCCTCGAGAAGCCTCAGCGGAAATGGGCCTCATCTCGCCTGGAGGGCAAAACCTCCTGGATTTTCTCGAGTTGCGGCAGGTGCTCTCGACTTACGACGGGGACCTCAGGGACCCGCTCTGGTGGCCTCAGGAAAGGCCAGTCCCCATGCGAGTTCCTCGGGGGCCTCTCGGGATTCCTCTCCCGTCGATGCCGGGGCCTAAGACCTTGTGTGGAATAGGGGCCGGAACCTGAGGATTCCTCTCCAGTGCTGACATGGATCTTGGGGTACTTCTGGAGTCTCCCCAGGGGAGTCAGTCCTCGTCTCGAATGCGGGCATGCACTTGCGCTTTCCTCCAGAGCGGTAGCAGCAGTGTCACGCAGTCCGCCGCGTGGATCAAATGATCTATGATTTTCCCTCGAGTCTTGCCCACGAGGCTTTCCCACGAGGCTTTCCCACAGGGCTGTCCCACGTGCACACGTGGTGGGAGTCGATCCTCGGCTTGAACGTCAAGGCAGTGCAGGGAAAACAGGTTCCTCTGGAATGGACTGACACATCTGGGGGTCTCTTGGAATGGTGCCACGACCCTGGAGTTCCTCTCGCCTTTCCTGTGGAGAGCGCCACCTCTTGAGATGCGACGGGAACGCCGGGAATTCTTTCCCTACGAAACAGGGAAAGGATCCCTCATCTCGAGCTAGGAGGCGGAAACGGGGCTCCCCTGGATGTGTGCGGGACCCCTCGTGCTTCCTCTCGAGTGGAGACGGGTATGTCGCGGAACTGCTTCAGTTGCAGCAAGGGTGTGAAGGACCCTTTGGAAGTTCCTGTGGTTAGATGTGATTAGCCTCGAGAAGCCTCAGCGGAAATGGGCCTCATCTCGCCTGGAGGGCAAAACCTCCTGGATTTTCTCGAGTTGCGGCAGGTGCTCTCGACTTATGACGGGGACCTCAGGGACCCGCTCTGGTGGCCTCAGGAAAGGCCAGTCCCCATGCGAGTTCCTCGGGGGCCTCTCGGGATTCCTCTCCCGTCGATGCCGGGGCCTAAGACCTTGTGTGGAGTCGGGGCCGGAACCTGAGGATTCCTCTCCAGTGCTGACATGGATCTTGGGGTACTTCTGGAGTCTCCCCAGGGGAGTCAGTCCTCGTCTCGAATGCGGGCATGCACTTGCGCTTTCCTCCAGAGCGGTAGCAGCAGTGTCACGCAGTCCGCCGCGTGGATCAAAGGATCTATGGTTTTCCCTCGAGTCTTTCCCACGAGGCTTTCCCACGAGGCTTTCCCACAGGGCTGTCCCACGTGCGCACGTGGTGGGAGTCGATCCTCGGCTTGTACGTCAAGGCAGTGCAGGGAAAACAGGTTCCTCTGGAATGGACTGACTCATTTGGGGGACTCTTGGAATGGTGGCACGACCCTGGAGTTCCTCTCGCCTTTCCTGTGGAGAGCGCCTCCGCTTGAGATGCGACGGGAACGCCAGGAATTCTTTCCCTACGAAACAGGGAAAGGATCCCTCATCTCGAGCTAGGAGGCGGAAACGGGGCTCCCCTGGATGTGTGCAGGACCCCACGTGCTTCCTCTCGAGTGGAGACGGGTATGTCGGGGAATTTCTTGAGTTGCAGCAAGGGTGTGAAGGACCCTTTGGAAGTTCCAGTGGTTAGACGTGATTAGCCTCACGAAGCCTCAGCGGAAATGGGCCTCATCTCGCCTGGAGGGCAAAACCTCCTGGATTTTCTCGAGTTGCGGCAGGTGCTCTCGACTTACGACGGGGACCTCAGGGACCCGCTCTGGTGGCCTCAGGAAAGGCCAGTCCCCATGCGAGTTCCTCGGGGGCCTCTCGGGATTCCTCTCCCGTCGATGCCGGGGCCTAAGACCTTGTGTGGAGTCGGGGCCGGAACCTGAGGATTCCTCTCCAGTGCTGACATGGATCTTGGGGTACTTCTGGAGTCTCCCCAGGGGAGTCAGTCCTCGTCTCGAATGCGGGCATGCACTTGCGCTTTCCTCCAGAGCGGTAGCAGCAGTGTCACGCAGTCCGCCGCGTGGATCAAAGGATCTATGGTTTTCCCTCGAGTCTTTCCCACGAGGCTTTCCCACGAGGCTTTCCCACAGGGCTGTCCCACGTGCACACGTGGTGGGAGTCGATCCTCGGCTTGAACGTCAAGGCAGTGCAGGGAAAACAGGTTCCTCTGGAATGGACTGACACATCTGGGGGACTCTTGGAATGGTGGCACGACCCTGGAGTTCCTCTCGCCTTTCCTGTGGAGAGCGCCTCCTCTTGAGATGCGACGGGAATGCCGGGAATTCTTTCCCTACGAAACAGGGAAAGGATCCCTCATCTCGAGCTAGGAGGCGGAAACCGGGCTCCCCTCGATGTGTGCGGGACCCCACTTGCTTCCTCTCGAGTGGAGACGGGTATTTCGTGGAACTGATTGAGTTGCAGCAAGGGTGTGAAGGACCCTTTGGAAGTTCCAGTGGTTAGATGTGATTAGCCTCGAGAAGTCTCATCGGAAATGGGCCTCATCTCGCCTGGAGGGCAAAACCTCCTGGATTTTCTCGAGTTGCGGCATTTGCTCTCGACTTACGACGGGGACCTCAGTGACCCGCTCTGGTGGCCTCAGGAAAGGCCAGTCCCCATGCGAGTTCCACGGGGGCCTCTGAGGATTCCTCTCCCGTCGATGCCGGGGCCTAAGACCTTGTGTGGAGTCGAGGCCGGAACCTGAGGATTCCTCTCCAGTGCTGACATGGATCTTGGGGTACTTCTGGAGTCTCCCCAGGGGAGTCAGTCCTCGTCTCGAATGCGGGCATGCACTTGCGCTTTCCTCCAGAGCGGTAGCAGCAGTGTCACGCAGACCGCCGTGTGGATCAAAGGATCTATGGTTTTCCCTCGAGTCTTACCCACGAGGCTTTCCCACGAGGCTTTCCCACAGGGCTGTCCCACGTGCACACGTGGTGGGAGTCGATCCTCGGCTTGAACGTCAAGGCAGTGCAGGGAAAACATGTTCCTCTGGAATGGACTGACATATCTGGGGGACTCTTTGAATGCTGGCACGACGCTGGAGTCCTCTCACCTTTCCTGTGGAGAGCGCCTCCTCTTGAGATGCGACGGGAACGCCGGGAATTCTTTCTCTACGAAACAGGGAAAGAATCCCTCATCTCGAGCTAGGAGGCGGAAACGGGGCTCCCCTGGATGTGTGCGGGAACCTCGTGCTTCCTCTCGAGTGGAGACGGGTATGTCGGGGAACTTCTTGAGTTGCAGCAAGGGTGTGAAGGACCCTTTGGAAGTTCCAGTGGTTAGACGTGATTAGCCTCGAGAAGCCTCAGCGGAAATGGGCCTCATCTCGCCTGGAGGGCAAAACCTCCTGGATTTTCTCGAGTTGCGGCAGGTGCTCTCGACTTACGACCGGGACCTCAGGGACCCGCTGTGGTGGCCTCAGGAAAGGCCAGTCCCCATGCGAGTTCCTCGGGGGCCTCTCGGGATTCCTCTCCCGTCGATGCCGGGGCCTAAGACCTTGTGTGGAGTCGGGGCCGGAACCTGAGGATTCCTCTCCAGTGCTGACATGGATCTTGGGGTACTTCTGGAGTCTCCCCAGGGGAGTCAGTCCTCGTCTCGAATGCGGGCATGCAACTGCACTTTCCTCCAGAGCGGTAGCAGCAGTGTCACGCAGTCCGCCGCGTGGATCAAAGGATCTATGTTTTTCCCTCGAGTCTTTCCCACGAGGCTTTCCCACGAGGCTTTCCCACAGGGCTGTCCCACGTGCACACGTGGTGGGAGTCGATCCTCGGGTTGAACGTGAAGGCAGTGCAGGGAAAACAGGATCCTCTGGAATGGACTGACACATCTGGGGGTCTCTTGGAATGGTGCCACGACCCTGGAGTTCCTCTCGCCTTTCCTGTGGAGAGCGCCACCTCTTGAGATGCGACGGGAACGCCGGGAATTCTTTCCCTACGAAACAGGGAAGGGATCCCTCATCTCGAGCTAGAAGGCGGAAACGGGGCTCCCCTGGATGTGTGCGGGACCCCACGTGCTTCCTCTCGAGTTGAGACGGGTATATCGCGGAACTGCTTCAGTTGCAGCAAGGGTGTGAAGGACACTTTGGAAGTTCCAGTGGTTAGATGTGATTAGCCGGAGAAGCCTCAGCGGAAATGGGCCTCATCTCGCCTGGAGGGCAAAACCTCCTGGATTTTCTCGAGTTGCGGCAGGTGCTCTCGACTTACGACGGGGACCTCAGGGACCCGCTCTGGTGGCCTCAGGAAAGGCCAGTACCCATGCGAGTTCCTCGGGGGCCTCTCGGGATTCCTCTCCCGTCGATGCCGGGGCCTAAGACCTTGTGTGGAGTCGGGGCCGGAACCTGAGGATTCCTCTCCAGTGCTGACATGGATCTTGGGGTACTTCTGGAGTCTCCCCAGGGGAGTCAGTCCTCGTCTCGAATGCGGGCATGCACTTGCGCTTTCCTCCAGAGCGGTAGCAGCAGTGTCACGCAGACCGCCGCGTGGATCAAAGGATCTATGGTTTTCCCTCGAGTCTTTCCCACGAGGCTTTCCCACGAGGCTTTCCCACAGGGCTGTCCCACGTGCACACGTGGTGGGAGTCGATCCTCGGCTTGAACGTCAAGGCAGTGCAGGGAAAACAGGTTCCTCTGGAATGGACTGACACATCTGGGGGACTCTTGGAATGGTGGCACGACCCTGGAGTTCCTCTCGCCTTTCCTGTGGAGAGCGCCTCCTCTTGAGATGCGACGGGAATGCCGGGAATTCTTTCCCTACGAAACAGGGAAAGGATCCCTCATCTCGAGCTAGGAGGCGGAAACCGGGCTCCCCTCGATGTGTGCGGGACCCCACTTGCTTCCTCTCGAGTGGAGACGGGTATTTCGTGGAACTGCTTGAGTTCCAGCAAGGGTGTGAAGGACCCTTTGGAAGTTCCAGTGGTTAGACGTGATTAGCCTCGAGAAGCCTCAGCGGAAATGGGCCTCATCTCGCCTGGAGGGCAAAACCTCCTGGATTTTCTCGAGTTGCGGCAGGTGCTCTCGACTTACGACCGGGACCTCAGGGACCCGCTCTGGTGGCCTCAGGAAAGGCCAATCCCCATGCGAGTTCCTCGGGTCCTCTCGGGATTCCTCTCCCGTCAATGCCGGGGCCGAAGACCTTGTGTGGAGTCGGGGCCGGAACCTGAGGATTCCTCTCCAGTGCTCACATGGATCTTGGGGTACTTCTGGAGTCTCCCCAGGGGAGTCAGTCCTCGTTTCGAATGCGGGCATGCACTTGCGCTTTCCTCCAGAGCGGTAGCAGCAGTGTCACGCATTCCGCCGCGTGGATCAAAGGATCTATGGTTTTCCCTCGAGTCTTTCCCACGAGGCTTTCCCACGAGGCTTTCCCACAGGGCTGTCCCACGTGCACACGTGGTGGGAGTCGATCCTCGGCTTGAACGTCAAGGCAGTGCAGGGAAAACAGGTTCCTCTGGAATGGATTGACAAATCTGGGGGACTCTTGGAATGGTGTCACGACCCTGGAGTTCCTCTCGCCTTTCCTGTGGAGAGCGCCTCCTCTTGAGATGCGACGGGAACGCCGGGAATTCTTTCCCTACGAAACAGGGAAAGGATCCCTCATCTCGAGCTAGGAGGCGGAAACGGGGCTCCCCTGGATGTGTGCGGGACCCCTCGTGCTTCCTCTCGAGTGGAGACGGGTATGTCGCGGAACTGCTTCAGTTGCAGCAAGGGTGTGAAGGACCCTTTGGAAGTTCCTGTGGTTAGATGTGATTAGCCTCGAGAAGCCTCAGCGGAAATGGGCCTCATCTCGCCTGGAGGGCAAAACCTCCTGGATTTTCTCGAGTTGCGGCAGGTGCTCTCGACTTATGACGGGGACCTCAGGGACCCGCTCTGGTGGCCTCAGGAAAGGCCAGTCCCCATGCGAGTTCCTCGGGGGCCTCTCGGGATTCCTCTCCCGTCGATGCCGGGGCCTAAGACCTTGTGTGGAGTCGGGGCCGGAACCTGAGGATTCCTCTCCAGTGCTGACATGGATCTTGGGGTACTTCTGGAGTCTCCCCAGGGGAGTCAGTCCTCGTCTCGAATGCGGGCATGCACTTGCGCTTTCCTCCAGAGCGGTAGCAGCAGTGTCACGCAGTCCGCCGCGTGGATCAAAGGATCTATGGTTTTCCCTCGAGTCTTTCCCACGAGGCTTTCCCACGAGGCTTTCCCACAGGGCTGTCCCACGTGCGCACGTGGTGGGAGTCGATCCTCGGCTTGTACGTCAAGGCAGTGCAGGGAAAACAGGTTCCTCTGGAATGGACTGACTCATTTGGGGGACTCTTGGAATGGTGGCACGACCCTGGAGTTCCTCTCACCTTTCCTGTGGAGAGCGCCTCCGCTTGAGATGCGACGGGAACGCCAGGAATTCTTTCCCTACGAAACAGGGAAAGGATCCCTCATCTCGAGCTAGGAGGCGGAAACGGGGCTCCCCTGGATGTGTGCAGGACCCCACGTGCTTCCTCTCGAGTGGAGACGGGTATGTCGGGGAATTTCTTGAGTTGCAGCAAGGGTGTGAAGGACCCTTTGGAAGTTCCAGTGGTTAGACGTGATTAGCCTCACGAAGCCTCAGCGGAAATGGGCCTCATCTCGCCTGGAGGGCAAAACCTCCTGGATTTTCTCGAGTTGCGGCAGGTGCTCTCGACTTACGACGGGGACCTCAGGGACCCGCTCTGGTGGCCTCAGGAAAGGCCAGTCCCCATGCGAGTTCCTCGGGGGCCTCTCGGGATTCCTCTCCCGTCGATGCCGGGGCCTAAGACCTTGTGTGGAGTCGGGGCCGGAACCTGAGGATTCCTCTCCAGTGCTGACATGGATCTTGGGGTACTTCTGGAGTCTCCCCAGGGGAGTCAGTCCTCGTCTCGAATGCGGGCATGCACTTGCGCTTTCCTCCAGAGCGGTAGCAGCAGTGTCACGCAGTCCGCCGCGTGGATCAAAGGATCTATGGTTTTCCCTCGAGTCTTTCCCACGAGGCTTTCCCACGAGGCTTTCCCACAGGGCTGTCCCACGTGCACACGTGGTGGGAGTCGATCCTCGGCTTGAACGTCAAGGCAGTGCAGGGAAAACAGGTTCCTCTGGAATGGACTGACACATCTGGGGGACTCTTGGAATGGTGGCACGACCCTGGAGTTCCTCTCGCCTTTCCTGTGGAGAGCGCCTCCTCTTGAGATGCGACGGGAATGCCGGGAATTCTTTCCCTACGAAACAGGGAAAGGATCCCTCATCTCGAGCTAGGAGGCGGAAACCGGGCTCCCCTCGATGTGTGCGGGACCCCACTTGCTTCCTCTCGAGTGGAGACGGGTATTTCGTGGAACTGATTGAGTTGCAGCAAGGGTGTGAAGGACCCTTTGGAAGTTCCAGTGGTTAGATGTGATTAGCCTCGAGAAGTCTCATCGGAAATGGGCCTCATCTCGCCTGGAGGGCAAAACCTCCTGGATTTTCTCGAGTTGCGGCATTTGCTCTCGACTTACGACGGGGACCTCAGTGACCCGCTCTGGTGGCCTCAGGAAAGGCCAGTCCCCATGCGAGTTCCACGGGGGCCTCTGAGGATTCCTCTCCCGTCGATGCCGGGGCCTAAGACCTTGTGTGGAGTCGAGGCCGGAACCTGAGGATTCCTCTCCAGTGCTGACATGGATCTTGGGGTACTTCTGGAGTCTCCCCAGGGGAGTCAGTCCTCGTCTCGAATGCGGGCATGCACTTGCGCTTTCCTCCAGAGCGGTAGCAGCAGTGTCACGCAGACCGCCGTGTGGATCAAAGGATCTATGGTTTTCCCTCGAGTCTTACCCACGAGGCTTTCCCACGAGGCTTTCCCACAGGGCTGTCCCACGTGCACACGTGGTGGGAGTCGATCCTCGGCTTGAACGTCAAGGCAGTGCAGGGAAAACATGTTCCTCTGGAATGGACTGACATATCTGGGGGACTCTTTGAATGCTGGCACGACGCTGGAGTCCTCTCACCTTTCCTGTGGAGAGCGCCTCCTCTTGAGATGCGACGGGAACGCCGGGAATTCTTTCTCTACGAAACAGGGAAAGAATCCCTCATCTCGAGCTAGGAGGCGGAAACGGGGCTCCCCTGGATGTGTGCGGGAACCTCGTGCTTCCTCTCGAGTGGAGACGGGTATGTCGGGGAACTTCTTGAGTTGCAGCAAGGGTGTGAAGGACCCTTTGGAAGTTCCAGTGGTTAGACGTGATTAGCCTCGAGAAGCCTCAGCGGAAATGGGCCTCATCTCGCCTGGAGGGCAAAACCTCCTGGATTTTCTCGAGTTGCGGCAGGTGCTCTCGACTTACGACCGGGACCTCAGGGACCCGCTGTGGTGGCCTCAGGAAAGGCCAGTCCCCATGCGAGTTCCTCGGGGGCCTCTCGGGATTCCTCTCCCGTCGATGCCGGGGCCTAAGACCTTGTGTGGAGTCGGGGCCGGAACCTGAGGATTCCTCTCCAGTGCTGACATGGATCTTGGGGTACTTCTGGAGTCTCCCCAGGGGAGTCAGTCCTCGTCTCGAATGCGGGCATGCAACTGCACTTTCCTCCAGAGCGGTAGCAGCAGTGTCACGCAGTCCGCCGCGTGGATCAAAGGATCTATGTTTTTCCCTCGAGTCTTTCCCACGAGGCTTTCCCACGAGGCTTTCCCACAGGGCTGTCCCACGTGCACACGTGGTGGGAGTCGATCCTCGGGTTGAACGTGAAGGCAGTGCAGGGAAAACAGGATCCTCTGGAATGGACTGACACATCTGGGGGTCTCTTGGAATGGTGCCACGACCCTGGAGTTCCTCTCGCCTTTCCTGTGGAGAGCGCCACCTCTTGAGATGCGACGGGAACGCCGGGAATTCTTTCCCTACGAAACAGGGAAGGGATCCCTCATCTCGAGCTAGAAGGCGGAAACGGGGCTCCCCTGGATGTGTGCGGGACCCCACGTGCTTCCTCTCGAGTTGAGACGGGTATATCGCGGAACTGCTTCAGTTGCAGCAAGGGTGTGAAGGACACTTTGGAAGTTCCAGTGGTTAGATGTGATTAGCCGGAGAAGCCTCAGCGGAAATGGGCCTCATCTCGCCTGGAGGGCAAAACCTCCTGGATTTTCTCGAGTTGCGGCAGGTGCTCTCGACTTACGACGGGGACCTCAGGGACCCGCTCTGGTGGCCTCAGGAAAGGCCAGTACCCATGCGAGTTCCTCGGGGGCCTCTCGGGATTCCTCTCCCGTCGATGCCGGGGCCTAAGACCTTGTGTGGAGTCGGGGCCGGAACCTGAGGATTCCTCTCCAGTGCTGACATGGATCTTGGGGTACTTCTGGAGTCTCCCCAGGGGAGTCAGTCCTCGTCTCGAATGCGGGCATGCACTTGCGCTTTCCTCCAGAGCGGTAGCAGCAGTGTCACGCAGACCGCCGCGTGGATCAAAGGATCTATGGTTTTCCCTCGAGTCTTTCCCACGAGGCTTTCCCACGAGGCTTTCCCACAGGGCTGTCCCACGTGCACACGTGGTGGGAGTCGATCCTCGGCTTGAACGTCAAGGCAGTGCAGGGAAAACAGGTTCCTCTGGAATGGACTGACACATCTGGGGGACTCTTGGAATGGTGGCACGACCCTGGAGTTCCTCTCGCCTTTCCTGTGGAGAGCGCCTCCTCTTGAGATGCGACGGGAATGCCGGGAATTCTTTCCCTACGAAACAGGGAAAGGATCCCTCATCTCGAGCTAGGAGGCGGAAACCGGGCTCCCCTCGATGTGTGCGGGACCCCACTTGCTTCCTCTCGAGTGGAGACGGGTATTTCGTGGAACTGCTTGAGTTCCAGCAAGGGTGTGAAGGACCCTTTGGAAGTTCCAGTGGTTAGACGTGATTAGCCTCGAGAAGCCTCAGCGGAAATGGGCCTCATCTCGCCTGGAGGGCAAAACCTCCTGGATTTTCTCGAGTTGCGGCAGGTGCTCTCGACTTACGACCGGGACCTCAGGGACCCGCTCTGGTGGCCTCAGGAAAGGCCAATCCCCATGCGAGTTCCTCGGGTCCTCTCGGGATTCCTCTCCCGTCAATGCCGGGGCCGAAGACCTTGTGTGGAGTCGGGGCCGGAACCTGAGGATTCCTCTCCAGTGCTCACATGGATCTTGGGGTACTTCTGGAGTCTCCCCAGGGGAGTCAGTCCTCGTTTCGAATGCGGGCATGCACTTGCGCTTTCCTCCAGAGCGGTAGCAGCAGTGTCACGCATTCCGCCGCGTGGATCAAAGGATCTATGGTTTTCCCTCGAGTCTTTCCCACGAGGCTTTCCCACGAGGCTTTCCCACAGGGCTGTCCCACGTGCACACGTGGTGGGAGTCGATCCTCGGCTTGAACGTCAAGGCAGTGCAGGGAAAACAGGTTCCTCTGGAATGGATTGACAAATCTGGGGGACTCTTGGAATGGTGTCACGACCCTGGAGTTCCTCTCGCCTTTCCTGTGGAGAGCGCCTCCTCTTGAGATGCGACGGGAACGCCGGGAATTCTTTCCCTACGAAACAGGGAAAGGATCCCTCATCTCGAGCTAGGAGGCGGAAACGGGGCTCCCCTGGATGTGTGCGGGACCCACGTGCTTCCTCTCGAGGGGAGACGGGTATGTCGGGGAACTTCTTGAGTTGCAGCAAGGGTGTGAAGGACCCTTTGGAAGTTCCAGTGGTTAGACGTGATTAGCCACGAGAAGCCTCAGCGGAAATGGGCCTCATCTCGCCTGGAGGGCAAAACCTCCTGGATTTTCTCGAGTTGCGGCAGGTGCCCTCGACTTACGACGGGGACCTCAGGGACCCGCTCTGGTGTCCTCAGGAAAGGCCAGTTCCCATGCGAGTTCCTCGGGGGCCTCTCGGGATTCCTCTCCCGTCGATGCCGGGGCCTAAGACCTTGTGTGGAGTCGGGGCCAGAACCTGAGGATTACTCTCCAGTGCTGACATGGATCTTGGGGTACTTCTGGAGTCTCCCCAGGGGAGTCATTCCTCGTCTCCAATGCGTGCATGCGCTTGCGCTTTCCTCCAGAGCGGTAGCAGCAGTGTCACCCAGTCCGCCGTGTGGATCAAAGGATCTATGGTTTTCCCTCGAGTCTTTCCCACGAGGCTTTCCCACGAGGCTTTCCCACAGGGCTGTCCCACATGCACACGAGGTGGGAGTCGATCCTCGGCTTGAAATTCAAGGCAGTGCAGGGAAAAAAGGTTCCTCTGGACTGGCCTGACACATCTGGGGGACTCCTGGAATGGTGGCACGACCCTGGAGTTCCTCTCGCTTTTCCTGTGGAGAGCGCCTCCTCTTGAGATGCGACGGGAACGGCGGGAATTCTTTCCCTACCAAACAGGGAAAGGATCCCTCATCTCGAGCTAGGAGGCGGAAACGGGGCTCCCCTGGATGTGTGCGGGACACCACGTGCTTCCTCTCGAGTGGAGACGGGTAAGTGGGGGAACTTCGTGAGTTGCAGCAAAGGTGTGAAGGACCCTTTGGAAGTTCCAGTGGTTAGATGTGATTGGCCTCGAGAAGCCTCAGCGGAAATGGGCCTCATCTCACCTGGAGGGCAAAACCTCCTGGATTTTCTCGAGTTGTGGCAGGTGCTCTCGACTTACGACGGGGACCTCAGGGACCCGCTCTGGTGGCCTCAGGAAAGGCCAGTCCCCATGCGAGTTCCTCGGGGGCCTCTCGGAATTTCTCTCCCGTCGATGCCGGGGCCTAAGACCTTGTGTGGAGTCGGGGCCGGAACCTCAGGATTCCTCTCCAGTGCTGACATGGATCTTGGGGTACTTCTGGAGTCTCCCCAGGGGAGTCAGTCCTCGTCTCGAATGCGGGCATGCATTGCGCTTTCCTCCAGAGCGGTAGCAGCAGTGTCACGCAGTCCAACGCCTGGATCAAAGGATCTATGGTTTTCCCTCGAGTCTTTCCCACGAGGCTTTCCCACGAGGCTTTCCCACAGGGCTGTCCCACGTGCACACGTGGTGGGAGTCGATCCTCGGCTTGAACGTCAAGGCAGTGAAGGGAAAACAGGTTCATCTGGAATGGACTGAC
The DNA here is from genome assembly GCF_042477335.2 of Ovis canadensis. NCBI lineage: Eukaryota > Metazoa > Chordata > Mammalia > Artiodactyla > Bovidae > Ovis > Ovis canadensis. The sequence continues at coordinate 12,237,083 of NC_091262.1, forward strand.
ACATCTGGGGGACTCTTGGAATGGTGTCACGACCCTGGAGTTCCTCTCGCCTTTCCTGTGGAGAGCGCCTCCTCTTGAGGTGCGACGGGAACGCCGGGAATTCTTTCCCTACGAAACAGGGAAAGGATCCCTCATCTCGAGCTAGGAGGCGGAAACGGGGCTCCCCTGGATGTGTGCGGCACACCACGTGCATCCTCTCGAGTGGAGACGGGTATGTCGGGGAATTTCTTGAGTTGCAGCAAGGGTGTGAAGGACCGTTTGGAAGTTCCAGTGGTTAGATGTGATTGGCCTCGAGAAGCCTCAGCGAAAATGGGCCTCATCTCGACTGGAGTGCAAAACCTCCTGGATTTTCTCGAGTTGCGGCAGGTGCTCTCGACTTACGACGGGGACCTCAGGGACCCGCTCTGGTGGCCTCAGGAAAGGCCAGTCCCCATGCGAGTTCCTAAGGGGCCTCTCGGGATTCCTCTCCCGTCGATGCCGGGGCCTAAGACCTTGTGTGGAGTCGGGGCCGGAACCTGAGGATTCCTCTCCAGTGCTGACATGGATCTTGGGGTACTTCTGGAGTCTCCCCAGGGGAGTCAGTCCTCGTCTCGAATGCGGGCATGCACTTGCGCTTTCCTCCAGAGCGGTAGCAGCAGTGTCACGCAGTCCGCCGCATGGATCAAAGGATCTATGGTTTTCCCTCGAGTCTTTCCCACGAGGCTTTCCCACGAGGCTTTCCCACAGGGCTGTCCCACGTGCACACGGGGTGGGAGTCGATCCTCGGCTTGAAAGTCAAGGCAGTGCAGGGAAAACAGGTTCCTCTGGAATGGACTGACACATCTGGGGGACTCTTGGAATGGTGGCACGACCCAGGAGTTCCTCTCGCCTTTCCTGTGGAGAGCGCCTCCTCTTGAGATGCGACGGGAACGCCGGGAATTCTTTCCCTACGAAACAGGGAAAGGATCCCTCATCTCGAGCTAGGAGGCGGAAACGGGGCTCCCCTGGATGTGTGCGGGACCCACGTGCTTCCTCTCGAGTGGAGACGGGTATGTCGGGGAACTTCTTGAGTTGCAGCAAGGGTGTGAAGGACCCTTTGGAAGTTCCAGTGGTTAGATGTGATTGGCCTCGAGAAGCCTCAGCGGAAATGGGCCTCATCTCGCCTGGAGGGCAAAACCTCCTGAATTTTCTCGAGTTGCGGCAGGTGCTCTCGACTTACGACGGGGACCTCAGGGAACCGCTCTGTTGGCCTCAGGAAAAGCCAGTCCCCATGCGAGTTCCTCGGGGGCGTCTCGGAATTTCTCTCCCGTCGATGCCGGGGCCTAAGACCTTGTGTGGAGTCGGGGCCGGAACCTCAGGATTCCTCTCCAGTGCTGACATGGATCTTGGGGTACTTCTGGAGTCTCCCCAGGGGAGTCAGTCCTCGTCTCGAATGCGGGCATGCATTGCGCTTTCCTCCAGAGCGGTAGCAGCAGTGTCACGCAGTCCAACGCGTGGATCAAAGGATCTATGGTTTTCCCTCGAGTCTTTCCCACGAGGCTTTCCCACGAGGCTTTCCCACAGGGCTGTCCCACGTGCACACGTGGTGGGAGTCGATCCTCGGCTTGAACGTCAAGGCAGTGAAGGGAAAACAGGTTCATCTGGAATGGACTGACACATCTGGGGGACTCTTGGAATGGTGTCACGACCCTGGAGTTCCTCTCGCCTTTCCTGTGGAGAGCGCCTCCTCTTGAGGTGCGACGGGAACGCCGGGAATTCTTTCCCTACGAAACAGGGAAAGGATCCCTCATCTCGAGCTAGGAGGCGGAAACGGGGCTCCCCTGGATGTGTGCGGCACACCACGTGCATCCTCTCGAGTGGAGACGGGTATGTCGGGGAACTTCTTGAGTTGCAGCAAGGGTGTGAAGGACCGTTTGGAAGTTCCAGTGGTTAGATGTGATTGGCCTCGAGAAGCCTCAGCGAAAATGGGCCTCATCTCGCCTGGAGGGCAAAACCTCCTGGATTTTCTCGAGTTGCGGCAGGTGCTCTCGACTTACGACGGGGACCTCAGGGACCCGCTCTGGTGGCCTCAGGAAAGGCCAGTCCCCATGCGAGTTCCTAAGGGGCCTCTCGGGATTCCTCTCCCGTCGATGCCGGGGCCTAAGACCTTGTGTGGAGTCGGGGCCGGAACCTGAGGATTCCTCTCCAGTGCTGACATGGATCTTGGGGTACTTCTGGAGTCTCCCCAGGGGAGTCAGTCCTCGTCTCGAATGCGGGCATGCACTTGCGCTTTCCTCCAGAGCGGTAGCAGCAGTGTCACGCAGTCCGCCGCATGGATCAAAGGATCTATGGTTTTCCCTCGAGTCTTTCACACGAGGCTTTCCCACGAGGCTTTCCCACAGGGCTGTCCCACGTGCACACGGGGTGGGAGTCGATCCTCGGCTTGAACGTCAAGGCAGTGCAGGGAAAACAGGTTCCTCTGGAATGGACTGACACATCTGGGGGACTCTTGGAATGGTGGCACGACCCTGGAGTTCCTCTCGCCTTTCCTGTGGAGAGCGCCTCCTCTTGAGATGCGACGGGAACGCCGGGAATTCTTTCCCTACGAAATAGGGAAAGGATCCCTCATCTCGAGCTAGGAGGCGGAAACGGGGCTCCCCTGGATGTGGGCGGGACACCACGTGCTTCAACTCGAGTGTAGACAGGTATGTCGGGGAACTTCTTGAGTTGCAGCAAGGGTGTGAAGGACCCTTTGGAAGTTCCAGTGGTTAGACGTGATTAGCTTCGAGAAGCCTCAGCGGAAATGGGCCTCATCTCGCCTGGAGGGCAAAAACTCCTGGATTTTCTCGAGTTGCGGCAGGTGCTCTCGACTTACGACGGGGACCTCAGGGACCCGCTCTGGTGGCCTCAGGAAAGGCCAGTCCCCATGCGAGTTCCTTGGGGGCCTCTCGGGATTCCTCTCCCGTCGATGCTGGGCCTAAGACCTTGTGTGGAGTCGGGGCCGGAACCTGAGGATTCCTCTTCAGTGCTGACATGGATCTTGGGGTACTTCTGGAGTCTCCCCAGGGGAGTCAGTCCTCGTCTCGAATGTGGGCATGCACTTGCGCTTTCCTCCAGAGCGGTAGCAGCAGTGTCACGCAGTCCGCCGCGTGGATCAAAGGATCTATGGTTGTCCCTCGAGTCTTTCCCACGAGGCTTTCCCACGAGGCTTTCCCACAGGGCTGTCCCACGTTCACACGTGGTGGGAGTCGATCCTCGGCTTGAACGTCAAGGCAGTGCAGGGAAAACAGGTTCCTCTGGAATGGACTGACACATTTGGGGGACTCTTAGAATGGTGTCTCGACCCTGGAGTTCCTCTCGCCTTTCCTGTGGAGAGCGCCTCCTCTTGAGATGCGACGGGAACGCCGGGAATTCTTTCCCTACGAAACAGGGAAAGGATCCCTCATCTCGAGCCAGGAGGCGGAAACGGGGCTCCCCTGGATGTGTGCGGGACCCCACGTGCTTCCTCTCGAGTGGAGACGGGTATGTCGGGGTACTTCTTGAGTTGCAGCAATGGTGTGAAGGACCCTTTGGAAGTTCCAGTGGTTAGATTTGATTGGCCTCGAGAAGCCTCAGCGGAAATGGGCCTCATCTCGCCTGGAGGGCAAAACCTCCTGGATTTTCTCGAGTTGCGGCAGGTGCTCACGACTTACGACGGGGACCACAGGGAACCGCTCTGGTGGCCTCAGGAAAGGCCAGTCCCCATGCGAGTTCCTCGGGGGCCTCTCGGGATTCCTCTCCCGTCGATGCTGGGGCCTAAGACCTTGTGTGGAGTCGGGGTCGGAACCTGAGGATTCCTCTCCAGTGCTGACATGGATCTTGGGGTACTTCTGGAGTCTCCCCAGGGGAGTCAGTCCTCGTCTCGAATGCGGGCATGCACTTGTGCTTTCCTCCAGAGCGGTAGCAGCAGTGTCACGCAGTCCGCTTCGTGGATCAAAGGATCTATGGTTTTCCCTCGAGTCTTTCCCACGAGGCTTTCCCACGAGGCTTTCCCACAGGGCTGTCCCACGTGCACACGTGGTGGGAGTCGATCCTCGGCTTGAACGTCAAGGCAGTGCAGGGAAAACAGGTTCCTCTGGAATGGACTGACACAACTGGGGGACTCTTGGAATGGTGGCACGACCCAGGAGTTCCTCTCGCCTTTCCTGTGGAGACCGCCTCCTCTTGAGATGCGACGGGAACGCCGGGAATTCTTTCCCTACGAAACAGGGAAAGGATCCCTCATCTCGAGCTAGGAGGCGGAAACGGGGCTCCCCTGGATGTGTGCGGGACCCCACGTGCTTCCTCTTGAGTGGAGACGGGTATGTCGGGGAACTTCTTGAGTTGCAGCAATGGTGTGAAGGACCCTTTGGAAGTTCCAGTGGTTAGATGTGATTGGCCTCGAGAAGCCTCAGCGGAAATGGGTCTCATCTCGCCTGGAGGGCAAAACCTCCTGAATTTTCTCGAGTTGCGGCAGGTGCTCTCGACTTGCGACGGGGACCTCCGGGAACCGCTCTGTTGGCCTCAGGAAAAGCCAGTCCCCATGCGAGTTCCTCGGGGGCCTCTCGGGATTGCTCTCCCGTCGATGCCGGGGCCTAAGACCTTGTGTGGAGTCGGGGCCGGAACCTGAGGATTCCTCTCCAGTGCTGACATGGATCTTGGGCTACTTCTGGAGTCTCCCCAGGGGAGTCAGTCCTCGTCTCGAATGCGGGCATGCATTGCGCTTTCCTCCAGAGCGGTAGCAGCAGTGTCACGCAGTCCGCCGCGTGGATCAAAGGATCTATGGTTTTCCCTCGAGTCTTTCCCACGAGGCTTTCCCACGAGGCTTTCCCACAGGGCTTTCCCACGTGCACACGTCGTGGGAGTGGATCCTCGGCTTGAACGTCAAGGCAGTGCAGGGAAAACAGGTTCCTCTGGAATGGACTGACACATCTGGGGGACTCTTGGAATGGTGGCACGACCCAGGAGTTCCTCTCGCCTTTCCTTTGGAGAGCGCCTCCTCTTGAGATGCGACGGGAACGCCGGGAATTCTTTCCCTACGAAACAGGGAAAGGATCCCTCATCTCGAGCTAGGAGGCGGAAACGGGGCTCCCCTGGATTTGTGCGGGACCCCACATGCTTCCTCTCGAGTGGAGACGGGTATGTCGGGGTACTTCTTGAGTTGCAGCAATGGTGTGAAGGACCCTTTGGAAGTTCCAGTGGTTAGATGTGATTGGCCTCGAGAAGCCTCAGCGGAAATGGGCCTCATCTGGCCTGGAGGGCAAAACCTCCTGGATTTTCTCGAGTTGCGGCAGGTGCTCTCGACTTACGACGGGGACCTCAGGGAACCGCTCTGGTGGCCTCAGGAAAGGCCAGTCCCCATGCGAGTTCCTCGGGGGCCTCTCGGGATTCCTCTCCCGTCGATGCCGGGGCCTAAGACCTTGTGTGGAGTCGGGGCCGGAACATGAGGATTCCTCTCCAGTGCTGACATGGATCTTGGGGTACTTCTGGAGTCTCCCCAGGGGAGTCAGTCCTCGTCTCGAATGCGGGCATGCATTGCGCTTTCCTCCAGAGCGGTAGCAGCAGTGTCACGCAGTCCGCCGCGTGGATCAAAGGATCTATGGTTTTCCCTCGAGTCTTTCCCACGAGGCTTTCCCACGAGGCTTTCCCACAGGGCTGTCCCACGTGCACACGTGGTGGGAGTCGATCCTCGGCTTGAACGTCAAGGCAGTGCAGGGAAAACAGGTTCCTCTGGAATGGACTGACACATCTGTGGGACTCTTGGAATGGTGTCACGACCCTGGAGTTCCTCTCGCCTTTCCTGTGGAGAGCGCCTCCTCTTGAGATGCGACGGGAACGCCGGGAATTCTTTCCCTACGAAACAGGGAAAGGATAACTCATCTCGAGCTAGAAGTTGGAAACAGGGCTCCCCTGAATGTGTGCGGGACCCCACGTGCTTCCTCTCGAGTGGAGACGGGTATGTCGGGGAACTTCTTGAGTTGCAAAAGGGTGTGAAGGACCGTTTGGAAGTTCCAGTGGTTAGATGTGATTGGCCTCGAGAAGCCTCAGCGGAAATGGGCCTCATCTCGCCTGGGGGGCAAAACCTCCTGGATTTTCTCGAGTTGCGGCAGGTGCTCTCGACTTACGACGGGGACCTCAGGGACCCGCTCTAGTGGCCTCAGGAAAGGCCAGTCCCCATGCGAGTTCCTCGGGGGCCTCTCGGGATTCCTCTCCCGTCAATGCCAGGGCCTAAGACCTTGTGTGGAGTCGGGGCCGGAACCTGAGGATTCCTCTCCAGTGCTGACATGGATCTTGGGGTACTTCTGGAGTCTCCCCCGGGGAGTCAGTCCTCGTCTCGAATGCGGGCATGCACTTGCGCTTTCCTCCAGAGCGGTAGCAGCAGTGTCACGCAGTCCGCCGCGTGGATCAAAGGATCTATGGTTTTCCCTCGAGTCTTTCCCACGAGGCTTTCCCACAGGGCTGTCCCACGTGCACACGTGATGGGAGTCGATCCTCGGCTTGAACGTCAAGGCAGTGCAGGGAAAACAGGTTCCTCTGGAATGGACTGACACATCTGGGGGACTCTTGGAATGGTGGCACGACCCTGGAGTTCCTCTCGCCTTTCCTGTGGAGAGCGCCTCCTCTTGAGATGCGACGGCAACGCCGGGAATTCTTTCCCTACGAAACAGGGAAAGGATCCCTCATCTCGAGCTAGGAGGCGGAAACGGGGCTCCCCTGGATGTGTGCGGGACCCACGTGCTTCCTCTCGAGTGGAGACGGGTATGTCGGGGAACTTCTTGAGTTGCAGCAAGGGTGTGAAGCACCCTTTGGAAGTTCCAGTGGTTAGACGTGATTAGCCTCGAGAAGCCTCAGCGGAAATGGGCCTCATCTCGCCTGGAGGGCAAAACCTCCTGGATTTTCTCGAGTTGCGGCAGGTGCTCTGGACTTACGACGGGGACCTCAGGGACCCGCTCTGGTGGCCTCAGGAAAGGCCAGTCCCCATGCGAGTTCCTCGGGGGCCTCTCGGGATTCCTCTCCCGTCGATGCCGGGGACTAAGACCTTGTGTGGAGTCGGAGCCGGAACCTGAGGATTCCTCTCCAGTGCTGACATGGATCTTGCGGTACTTCTGGAGTCTCCCAAGGGGAGTCGTCCTCGTCTCGAATGCGGGCATGCACTTGTGCTTTCCTCCAGAGCGGTAGCAGCAGTGTCACGCAGTCCGCCGCGTGGATCAAAGGATCTATGGTTTTCCCTCGAGTCTTTCACACGAGGCTTTCCCACGAGGCTTTCCACAGGGCTGTCCCACGTGCACACGTGGTGGGAGTCGATCCTCGGCTTGAACGTCAAGGCAGTGCAGGGAAAACAGGTTCCTCTGTAATGGACTGACACATCTGGGCGTCTCTTGGAATGGTGGCACGACCCTGGAGTTCCTCTCGCCTCTCATGTGGAGAGCGCCTCCTCTTGAGATGCGACGGGAACGCCGGGAATTCTTTCCATAAGAAACAGGGAAAGGATCCCTCATCTCGAGCTAGGAGGCGGAAACGGGGCTCCCCTGGATGTGTGCGGGACCCTCGTGCTACCTCTCGAGTGGAGACGGGTATGTCGGGGAACTTCTTGAGTTGCAGCAAGGGTGTGAAGGACCCTTTGGAAGTTCCAGTGGTTAGATGTGATTGGCCTCGAGAAGCCTCAGCGGAAATGGGCCTCATCTAGCCTGGAGGGCAAAACCTCCTGGATTTTCTCGAGTTGCGGCATGTGCTCTCGACTTACGACGGGGACCTCGGGGACCCGCTCTGGTGGCCTCAGGAAAGGCCAGTCCCCATGCGAGTTCCTCGGGGGCCTCTCGGGATTCCTCTCCCGTCGATGCCGGGGCCTAAGACCTTGTGTGGAGTCGGGGCCGGAACCTGAGGATTCCTCTCCAGTGCTGACATGGATCTTGGGGTACTTCTGGAGTCTCCCCAGGGGAGTCAGTCCTCGTCTCGAATGCGGGCATGCACTTGCGCTTTCCTCTAGAGCGGTAGCAGCAGTGTCACGCAGTCCGCCGCGTGGATCAAAGGATCTATGGTTTTCCCTCCAGTCTTTCCCACGAGGCTTTCCCACGAGGCTTTCCCACAGGGCTGTCCCACGTGCACAGGTGGTGGGAGTCGATCCTCGGCTTGAACGTCAAGGCAGTGCAGGGAAAACAGGTTCCTCTGTAATGGACTGACACATCTGGGCGTCTCTTGGAATGGTGGCACTACCCTGGAGTTCCTCTCGCCTCTCATGTGGAGAGCGCCTCCTCTTGAGATGCGACGGGAACGCCGGGAATTCTTTCCCTACGAAACAGGGAAAGGATCCCTCATCTCGAGCTAGGAGGCGGAAACGGGGCTCCCCTGGATGTGTGCGGGACCCTCGTGCTTCCTCTCGAGTGGAGACGGGTATGTCGGGGAACTTCTTGAGTTGCAGCAAGGGTGTGAAGGACCCTTTGGAAGTTCCAGTGGTTAGATGTGATTAGCCTCGAGAAGCCTCAGCGGAAATGGGCCTCATCTCGCCTGGAGGGCAAAACCTCCTGGATTTTCTCGAGTTGCGGCAGGTGCTCTCGACTTACAACGGGGACCTCAGGGACCCGCTCTGGTGGCCTCAGGAAAGGCCAGTCCCCATGCGAGTTCCTCAGGGGCCTCTCGGGATTCCTCTCCCGTCGATGCCGGTGCCTAAGACCTTGTGTGGAGTCGGGGCCGGAACCTGAGGATTCCTCTCCAGTGCTGACATGGATCTTGGGGTACTTCTGGAGTCTCCCTAGGGGAGTCAGTCCTCGTCTCGAATGCGGGCATGCACTTGCGCTTTCCTCCAGAGCGTTAGCAGCAGTGTCACGCAGTCTGCCGCGTGGATAAAAGGATCTATTGTTTTCCCTCGTGTCTTTCCCACGAGGCTTTCCCACGAGGCTTTCCCACAGGGCTGTCCCACGTGCACACGTGGTGGGAGTCGATCCTCGGCTTGAACGTCAAGGCAGTGCAGGGAAAACAGGTTCCTCTGGAATGGACTGACACATCTGGGGGACTCTTGGAATGGTGGCACGACCCTGGAGTTCCTCTCGCCTTTCCTGTGGAGAGCGCCTCCACTTGAGATGCGACGGGAACGCCGGGAATTCTTTCCCTACGAAACAGGGAACAGATCCCTCATCTCGAGCTATGAGGCGAAAACGGGGCTCCCCTGGATGTGTGCGGGACCCCACGTGCTTCCTCTCGAGTGGAGACGGGTATGTCTGGGAACTTCTTGAGTTGCAGCAAGGGTGTGAAGGACCCTTTGGAAATTCCAGTGGTTAGAAGTGATTAGCCCTGAGAAGCCTCAGCGGAAATGGGCCTCATCTCGCCTGGAGAGCAAAACCTCCTGGATTTTCTCGAGTTGCGGCAGGTACTCTCGACTTACGACTGGGACCTCAGAGACCCGCTCTGGTGGCCTCAGGAAAGGCCAGTCTCCATGCGAGTTCCTCGGGTCCTCTCGGGATTCCTCTCCCGTCGATGCTGGGGCCTAAGACCTTGTGTGGAGTCGGAGCCGGAACCTGAGGATTCCTCTCCAGTGCTGACATGGATCTTGGGGTAATTCTGGAGTCTCCCCAGGGGAGTCAGTCCTCGTCTCGAATGCGGGCATGCACTTGCGCTTTCCTCCAGAGCGGTAGCAGCAGTGTCACGCAGTCCGCCGCGTGGATCAAAGGATCTATGGTTTTCCCTCGAGTTTTCCCACGAGGCTTTCCCATGAGGCTTTCCCACGAGGCTTTCCCACAGGGCTGTCTCACGTGCACACGTGGTGGGAGTGGATCCTCGGCTTGAACGTCAAGGCAGTGCAGGGAAAACAGGTTCCTCTGGAATGGACTGACACATCTGGGGGACTCTTGGAATGGTGGCACGACCCTGGAGTTCCTCTCGCCTTTCCTGTGGAGAGCGCCTCCTCTTGAGATGCGACGGGAACGCCGGGAATTCTTTCCCTACGAAACAGGGAAAGGATCCCTCATCTCGAGCTAGGAGGCGGAAACGGGGCTCCCCTGGATGTGTGCGGGACACCACGTGCTTCCTATCGAGTGGAGACGGGTATGTCGGGGAACTTCTTGAGTTTCAGCAAGGGTGTGAAGGACCCATGGAAGTTCCAGTGGTTAGACGTGATTAGCCTCGAGAAGCCTCAGCAGAAATGGGCCTCATCTCGCCTGGAGGGCAAAACCTCCTGGATTTTCTCGAGTTGCGGCAGGTGCTCTCGACTTACGACGGTGACCTCAGGGACCCGCTCTGGTAGCCTCAGGAAAGGCCAGTCCCCATGCGAGTTCCTCGGGGGCCTCTCGGGATTCCTCTCCCGTCGATGCCGGGGCCTAAGACCTTGTGTGGAGTCGGGGCCGGAACCTGAGGATTCCTCTCCAGTGCTGACATGGATCTTGGGGTACTTCTGGAGTCTCCCCAGGGGAGTCAGTCCTCGTCTCGAATGCGGGCATGCACTTGCGCTTTCCTCCAGAGCGGTAGCAGCAGTGTCACGCAGTCCGCCGCGTGGATCAAAGTATCTATGGTTTTCCCTCGAGTTTTCCCACGAGGCTTTCCCACGAGGCTTTCCCACAGGGCTGTCCCACGTGCACACGTGGTGGGAGTCGATCCTCGGCTTGAACGTCAAGGCAGTGCAGGGAAAACAGGTTCCTCTGGAATGGACTGACACATCTGGGGGTCTCTTGGAATGGTGCCACGACCCTGGAGTTCCTCTCGCCTTTCCTGTGGAGAGCGTCACCTCTTGAGATGCGACGGGAACGCCGGGAATTCTTTCCCTACGAAACAGGGAAAGGATCCCTCATCTCGAGCTAGGAGGCGGAAACGGGGCTCCCCTGGATGTGTGCGGGACCCCTCGTGCTTCCTCTCGAGTGGAGACGGGTATGTCGCGGAACTGCTTGAGTTGCAGCAAGGGTGTGAAGGACCCTTTGGAAGTTCCAGTGGTTAGATGTGATTAGCCTGGAGAAGCCTCAGCGGAAATGGGCCTCATCTCGCCTGGAGGGCAAAACCTCCTGGATTTTCTCGAGTTGCGTCAGGTGCTCTCGACTTACGATGGGGACCTCAGGGTCCCGCTCTGGTGGCCTCAGGAAAGGCCAGTCCCCATGCGAGTTCCTCGGGGGCCTCTCGGCATTCCTCTCCCGTCGATGCCGGGGCCTAAGACCTTGTGTGGAGTCGGGGCCAGAACCTGAGGATTCCTCTCCAGTGCTGACATGGATCTTGGGGTACTTCTGGAGTCTCCCCAGGGGAGTCAGTCCTCGTCTCGAATTCGGGCATGCACTTGTGCTTTCCTCCAGAGCGGTAGCAGCAGTGTCACGCAGTCCGCTGCGTGGATCAAAGGATCTATGGCTTTCCCTCGTGTCTTTCCCACGAGGCTTTCCCACGAGGCTTTCCCACAGGGCTGTCCCACGTGCACACGTGGTGGGAGTCGATCCTCGGCTTGAACGTCAAGGCAGTGCAGGGAAAACATGGTCCTCTGGAATGGACTGACATATCTGGGGGACTCTTTGAATGGTGGCACGACGCTGGAGTCCTCTCGCCTTTCCTGTGGAGAGCGCCTCCTCTTGAGATGCGACGGGAACGCCGGGAATTCTTTCCCTACGAAACAGGGAAAGGATCCCTCATCTCGAGCTAGGAGGCGGAAACGGGGCTCCCCTGGATGTGTGCGGGACCCTCGTGCTTCCTCTCGAGTGGAGACGGGTATGTCGGGGAACTTCTTGAGTTGCAGCAAGGGTGTGAAGGACCCTTTGGAAGTTCCAGTGGTTAGACGTGATAAGCCTCGAGAAGCCTCAGCGGAAATGGGCCTCATCTCGCCTGGAGGGCAAAACCTCCTGGATTTTCTCGAGTTGCGGCAGGTGCTCTCGACTTACGACCGGGACCTCAGGGAACCGCTCTGGTGGCCTCAGGAAAGGCCAGTCCCCATGCGAGTTCCTCGGGGGCCTCTCGGGATTCCTCTCCCGTCGATGCCGGGGCCTAAGACCTTGTGTGGAGTCGGGGCTGGAACCTGAGGATTCCTCTCCAGTGCTGACATAGATCTTGGGGTACTTCTGGAGTCTCCCCAGGGGAGTCAGTCCTCGTCTCGAATGCGGGCATGCACTTGTGCTTTCCTCCAGTGCGGTAGCAGCAGTGTCACGCAGTCCGCCGCGTGGATCAAAGGATATATTGTTTTCCCTCGTGTCTTTCCCACGAGGCTTTCCCACGAGGCTTTCCACAGGGCTGTCCCACGTGCACACGTGGTGGGAGTCGATCCTCGGCTTGAACGTCAAGGCAGTGCAGGGAAAACAGGTTCCTCTGGAATGGACTGACACATCTGGGGGACTCTTGGAATGGTGGCACGACCCTGGAGTTCCTCTCGCCTTTCCTGTGGAGAGCGCCTCCTCTTGAGATGCGACGGGAACGCCGGGAATTCTTTCCCTACGAAACAGGGAAAGGATCCCTCATCTCGAGCTAGGAGGCGGAAACGGGGCTCCCCTGGATGTGTGCGGGACCCCACGTGCTTCCTCTCGAGTGGAGACGGGTATGTCGCGGAACTGCTTGAGTTGCAGCAAGGGTGTGAAGGACCCTTTGGAAGTTCCAGTGGTTAGACGTGATTAGCCTCGAGAAGCCTAAGCGGAAATGGACCTCATCTCGCCTGGAGGGCAAAACCTCCCGGATTTTCTCGAGTTGCGGCAGGTGCTCTCGACTTACGACGGGGACCTCAGGGACCCGCTCTGGTGGCCTCAGGAAAGGCCAGTCCCCATGCGAGTTCCTCGGGGGCCTCTCGGGATTCCTCTCCCGTCGATGCCGGGGCCTAAGACCTTGTGTGGAGTCGGGGCCGGAACCTGAGGATTCCTCTCCAGTGCTGACATATATCTTGGGGTACTTCTGGAGTCTCCCCAGGGGAGTCAGTCCTCGTCTCGAATGCGGGCATGCACTTGCGCTTTCCTCCAGAGCGGTAGCAGCAGTGTCACGCAGTCCGCCGCGTGGATCAAAGGATCTATGGTTTTCCCTCGAGTCTTTCCCACGAGTCTTTCCCACAGGGCTGTCCCACGTGCACACGTGGTGGGAGTCGATCCTCGGCTTGAACGTCAAGGCAGTGCAGGGAAAACAGGTTCCTCTGGAATGGACTGACACATCTGGGGGACTCTTGGAATGGTGGCACGACCCTGGAGTTCCTCTCGCCTTTCCTGTGGAGAGTGCCTCCTGTTGAGATGCGACGGGAACGCCGGGAATTCTTTCCCTACGAAACAGGGAAAGGATCCCTCATCTCGAGCTAGGAGGCGGAAACGGGGCTCCCCTGGATGTGTGCGGGACACCACGTGCTTCCTATCGAGTGGAGACGGGTATGTCGGGGAACTTCTTGAGTTGCAGCAAGGGTGTGAAGGACCCATGGAAGTTCCAGTGGTTAGACGTGATTAGCCTCGAGAAGCCTCAGCGGAAATGGGCCTCATCTCGCCTGGAGGGCAAAACCTCCTGGATTTTCTCGAGTTGCGGCAGGTGCTCTCGACTTACGACGGTGACCTCAGGGACCCGCTCTGGTAGCCTCAGGAAAGGCCAGTCCCCATGCGAGTTCCTCGGGGGCCTCTCGGGATTCCTCTCTCGTCGATGCCGGGGCTTAAGACCTTGTGTGGAGTCGGGGCCGGAACCTGAGGATTCCTCTCCAGTGCTGACATGTATCTTGGGGTACTTCTGGAGTCTCCCCAGGGGAGTCAGTCCTCGTCTCGAATGCGGGCATGCACTTGCGCTTTCCTCCAGAGCGGTAGCAGCAGTGTCACGCAGTCCGCCGCGTGGATCAAAGGATCTATGGTTTTCCCTCGAGTTCTCCCACGAGGCATTCCCACGAGGCTTTCCCACACGGCTGTCCCACGTGCACACGTGGTGGGTGTCGATCCTCGGCTTGAACGTCAAGGCAGTGCAGGGAAAACAGGTTCCTCTGGAATGGACTGACACATCTGGGGGTCTCTTGGAATGGTGCCACGACCCTGGAGTTCCTCTCGCTTTTCCTGTTGAGAGCGCCACCTCTTGAGATGCGACGGGAACGCCGGGAATTCTTTCCCTACGAAACAGGGAAAGGATCCCTCATCTCGAGCTAGGAGGCGGAAACGGGGCTCCCCTGGATGTGTGCGGGACCCCAAGTGCTTCCTCTCGAGTGGAGACGGGTATGTCGCGGAACTGCTTGAGTTGCAGCAAGGCTGTGAAGGACCCTTTGGAAGTTCCAGCGGTTAGATGTGATTAGCCTCGAGAAGCCTCAGCGGAAATGGGCCTCATGTCGCCTGGAGGGCAAAACCTCCTGGATTTTCTCGAGTTGCGGCAGGTGCTCTCGACTTACGATGGGGACCTCAGGGACCCGCTCTGGTGGCCTCAGGAAAGGCCAGTCCCCATGCGAGTTCCTCGGGGGCCTCTCGGCATTCCTCTCCCGTCGATGCCGGGGCCTAAGACCTTGTGTGGAGTCGGGGCCGGAACCTGAGGATTCCTCTCCAGTGCTGACATGGATCTTGGGGTACTTCTGGAGTCTCCCCAGGGGAGTCAGTCCTCGTCTCGAATGCGGGCATGCACTTGCGCTTTCCTCCAGAGCGGTAGCAGCAGTGTCACGCAGTCCGCCGCGTGGATCAAAGGATCTATGGTTTTCCCTCGAGTCTTTCCCACGAGGCTTTCCCACGAGGCTTTCCCACAGGGCTGTCCCACGTGCACACGTGGTGGGAGTCGATCCTCGGCTTGAACGTCAGGCAGTGCAGGGAAAACAGGTTCCTCTGGAATGGACTGCCACATCTGGGGGTCTCTTGGAATGGTGGCACGACCCTGGAGTTCCTCTCGCCTTTCCTGTGGAGAGCGCCTCCTCTTGAGATGCGACGGGAACGCCGGGAATTCTTTCCCTACGAAACAGGGAAAGGATCCCTCATCTCGAGCTAGGAGGCGGAAACGGGGCTCCCCTGGATGTGTGCGGGACCCCACGTGCTTGCTCTCGAGTGGAGACGGGTATGTCGCGGAACTGCTTGAGTTGCAGCAAGGGTGTGAAGGACCCTTTGGAAGTTCCAGTGGTTAGACGTGATTAGCCTCGAGAAGCCTCAGCGGAAATGGGCCTCATCTCGCCTGGAGGGCAAAACCTCCTGGATTTTCTCGAGTTGCGGCAGGTGCTCTCGACTTACGACGGGGACCTCAGGGACCCGCTCTGGTGGCCTCAGGAAAGGCCAGTCCCCATGCGAGTTCCTCGGGGGCCTCTCGGGATTCCTCTCCCGTCGATGCCGGGGCCTAAGACCTTGTGTGAAGTCGGGGCCGGAACCTGAGGATTCCTCTCCAGTGCTGACATGGATCTTGGGGTACTTCTGGAGTCTCCCCAGGTGAGTCAGTCCTCGTCTCGAATGCGGGCATGCAATTGCGCTTTCCTCCAGAGCGGTAGCAGCAGTGTCACGCAGTCCGCCGCGTGGATCAAAGGATCTATGGTTTTCCCTCGAGTCTTTCCCAGGAGGCTTTCCCGCGAGGCTTTCCCACAGGGCTGTCCCACGTGCACACGTGGTGGGAGTCGATCCTCGGGTTGAACGTGAAGGCAGTGCAGGGAAAACAGGTTCCTCTGGAATGGACTGACACATCTGGGGGTCTCTTGGAATGGTGCCACGACCCTGGAGTTCCTCTCGCCTTTCCTGTGGAGAGCGCCACCTCTTGAGATGCGACGGGAACGCCGGGAATTCTTTCCCTACGAAACAGGGAAAGGATCCCTCATCTCGAGCTAGGAGGCGGAAACGGGGCTCCCCTGGATGTGTGCGGGACCCCACGTGCTTCCTCTCGAGTTGAGACGGGTATGTCGCGGAACTGCTTCAGTTGCAGCAAGGGTGTGAAGACCCTTTGGAAGTTCCAGTGGTTAGATGTGATTAGCCTCGTGAAGCCTCAGCGGAAATGGGCCTCATCTCGCCTGGAGGGCAAAACCTCCTGGATTTTCTCGAGTTGCGGCAGGTGCTCTCGACTTACGACGGGGACCTCAGGGACCCGCTCTGGTGGCCTCAGGAAAGTCCAGTCCCCATGCGAGTTCCTCGGGGGCCTCTCGGGATTCCTCTCCGGTCAATGCCGGGGCCTAAGACCTTGTGTGGAGTCGGGGCCGAAACCTGAGGATTCCTCTCCAGTGCTGACATGGATCTTGGGGTACTTCTGGAGTCTCCCCAGGGGAGTCAGTCCTCGTCTCGAATGCGGGCATGCACTTGCGCTTTCCTCCAGAGCGGTAGCAGCAGTGTCACGCAGTCCGCCGCGTGGAAAAAAGGATCTATGGTTTTCCCTCGAGTCTTTCCCACGAGGCTTTCCCACGAGGCTTTCCCACAGGGCTGTCCCACGTGCACACGTGGTGGGAGTCGATCCTCGGCTTGAACGTCAAGGCAGTGCAGGGAAAACAGGTTCCTCTGGAATGGACTGACACATCTGGGGGACTCTTGGAATGGTGGCAGGACCCTGGAGTTCCTCTCGCCTTTCCTGTTGAGAGCGCCTCCTCTTGAGATGCGACGGGAACGCCGGGAATTCTTTCCCTACGAAACAGGGAAAGGATCCCTCATCTCGAGCTAGGAGGCGGAAACGGGGCTCCCCTGGATGTGTGCGGGACCACACGTGCTTCCTCTCGAGTGGAGACGGGTATGTCGGGGAACTTCTTGAGTTGCAGCAAGGGTGTGAAGGACCCTTTGGAAGTTCCAGTGGTTAGATGTGATTGGCCTCGAGAAGCCTCAGCGGAAATGGGCCTCATCTCGCCTGGAGGGCAAAACCTCCTGGATTTTCTCGAGTTACGGCAGGTGCTCTCGACTTACGACGGGGACCTCAGGGACCCGCTCTGGTGGCCTCAGGAAAGGCCAGGCCCCATGCGAGTTCCTCGGGGGCCTCTCGGGATTCCTCTCCCGTCGATGCCGGGGCCTAAGACCTTGTGTGGAGTCGGGGCCGGAACCTGAGGATTCCTCTCCAGTGCTGACATGGATCTTGGGGTACTTCTGGAGTCTCCCCAGGTGAGTCAGTCCTCGTCTCGAATGCGGGCATGCAATTGCGCTTTCCTCCAGAGCGGTAGCAGCAGTGTCACGCAGTCCGCCGCGTGGATCAAAGGATCTATGGTTTTCCCTCGAGTCTTTCCCAGGAGGCTTTCCCGCGAGGCTTTCCCACAGGGCTGTCCCACGTGCACACGTGGTGGGAGTCGATCCTCGGGTTGAACGTGAAGGCAGTGCAGGGAAAACAGGTTCCTCTGGAATGGACTGACACATCTGGGGGTCTCTTGGAATGGTGCCACGACCCTGGAGTTCCTCTCGCCTTTCCTGTGGAGAGCGCCACCTCTTGAGATGCGACGGGAACGCCGGGAATTCTTTCCCTACGAAACAGGGAAAGGATCCCTCATCTCGAGCTAGGAGGCGGAAACGGGGCTCCCCTGGATGTGTGCGGGACCCCACGTGCTTCCTCTCGAGTTGAGACGGGTATGTCGCGGAACTGCTTCAGTTGCAGCAAGGGTGTGAAGACCCTTTGGAAGTTCCAGTGGTTAGATGTGATTAGCCTCGTGAAGCCTCAGCGGAAATGGGCCTCATCTCGCCTGGAGGGCAAAACCTCCTGGATTTTCTCGAGTTGCGGCAGGTGCTCTCGACTTACGACGGGGACCTCAGGGACCCGCTCTGGTGGCCTCAGGAAAGGCCAGTCCCCATGCGAGTTCCTCGGGGGCCTCTCGGGATTCCTCTCCGGTCAATGCCGGGGCCTAAGACCTTGTGTGGAGTCGGGGCCGAAACCTGAGGATTCCTCTCCAGTGCTGACATGGATCTTGGGGTACTTCTGGAGTCTCCCCAGGGGAGTCAGTCCTCGTCTCGAATGCGGGCATGCACTTGCGCTTTCCTCCAGAGCGGTAGCAGCAGTGTCACGCAGTCCGCCGCGTGGAAAAAAGGATCTATGGTTTTCCCTCGAGTCTTTCCCACGAGGCTTTCCCACGAGGCTTTCCCACAGGGCTGTCCCACGTGCACACGTGGTGGGAGTCGATCCTCGGCTTGAACGTCAAGGCAGTGCAGGGAAAACAGGTTCCTCTGGAATGGACTGACACATCTGGGGGACTCTTGGAATGGTGGCAGGACCCTGGAGTTCCTCTCGCCTTTCCTGTTGAGAGCGCCTCCTCTTGAGATGCGACGGGAACGCCGGGAATTCTTTCCCTACGAAACAGGGAAAGGATCCCTCATCTCGAGCTAGGAGGCGGAAACGGGGCTCCCCTGGATGTGTGCGGGACCACACGTGCTTCCTCTCGAGTGGAGACGGGTATGTCGGGGAACTTCTTGAGTTGCAGCAAGGGTGTGAAGGACCCTTTGGAAGTTCCAGTGGTTAGATGTGATTGGCCTCGAGAAGCCTCAGCGGAAATGGGCCTCATCTCGCCTGGAGGGCAAAACCTCCTGGATTTTCTCGAGTTACGGCAGGTGCTCTCGACTTACGACGGGGACCTCAGGGACCCGCTCTGGTGGCCTCAGGAAAGGCCAGGCCCCATGCGAGTTCCTCGGGGGCCTCTCGGGATTCCTCTCCCGTCGATGCCGGGGCCTAAGACCTTGTGTGGAGTCGGGGCCGGAACCTGAGGATTCCTCTCCAGTGCTGACATGGATCTTGGGGTACTTCTGGAGTCTCCCCAGGGGAGTCAGTCCTCGTCTCAAATGCGGGCATGCACTTGCGCTTTCCTCCAGAGCGGTAGCAGCAGTGTCACGCAGTCCCCCGCGTGGATCAAAGGATCTATGGTATTCCCTCGAGTCTTTCCCACGAGGCTTTCCCACGAGGCTTTCCCACAGGGCTGTCCCACGTGCACACGTGGTGGGAGTCGATCCTCGGCTTGAACGTCAAGGCAGTGCAGGGAAAACAGGTTCCTCTCGAATGGACTGACACATCTGGGGGACTCTTGGAATGGTGGCACGACCCTGGAGTTCCTCTCGCCTTTCCTGTGGAGAGCGCCTCCTCTTGAGATGCGACGGGAACGCCGGGAATTCTTTCCCTACGAAACAGGGAAAGGATCCCTCATCTCGAGCTAGGAGGCGGAAACGGGGCTCCCCTGGATGTGTGCGGGACACCACGTGCTTCCTCTCGAGTGGAGACGGGTATGTCGGGGAACTTCTTGAGTTGCAGTAAGGGTGTGAAGGACCCTTTGGAAGTTCCAGTGGTTAGACGTGATTAGCCTCGAGAAGCCTCAGCGGAAATGGGCCTCATCTCGCCTGGAGGGCAAAACCTCCTGGATTTTCTCGAGTTGCGGCAGGTGCTCTCGACTTACGACGGGGACCTCAGGGACCCGCTCTGGTGGCCTCAGGAAAGGCCAGTCCCCATGCGAGTTCCTCGGGGGCCTCTCGGGATTCCTCTCCCGTCGATGCCGGTGCCTAAGACCTTGTGTGGAGTCGGGGCCGGAACCTGAGGATTCCTCTCCAGTGCTGACATGGATCTTGGGGTACTTCTGGAGTCTCCCCAGGGGAGTCAGTCCTCGTCTCGAATGCGGGCATGCACTTGCGCTTTCCTCCAGAGCGGTAGCAGCAGTGTCACGCAGTCCGCCGCGTGGAACAAAGGATCTATGGTTTTCCCTCGAGTCTTTCCCACGAGGCTTTCCCACGAGGCTTTCCCACAGGGCTGTCCCACGTGCACACGTGGTGGGAGTCGATCCTCGGCTTGAACGTCAATGCAGTGCAGGGAAAACAGGTTCCTCTGGAATGGACTGACACATCTGGGGGACTTTTGGAATGGTGGCACGACCCTGGAGTTCCTCTCGCCTTTCCTGTGGAGAGCGCCTCCTCTTGAGATGCGACGGGAACGCCGGGAATTCTTTCCCTACGAAACAGGGAAAGGATCCCTCATCTCGAGCTAGGAGGCGGAAACGGGGCTCTCCTGGATGTGTGCGGGACCCCACGTGCTTCCTCTCGAGTGGAGACGGGTATGTCGGGGAACTTCTTGAGTTGCAGCAAGGGTGTGAAGGACCCTTTGGAAGTTCCAGTGGTTAGACGTGATTAGCCTCGAGAAGCCTCAGCGGAAATGGGCCTCATCTCGCCTGGAGGGCAAAACCTCCTGGATTTTCTCGAGTTGCGGCAGGTGCTCTCGACTTACGACGGGGACCTCAGGGACCCGCTCTGGTGGCCTCAGGAAAGGCCAGTCCCCATGCGAGTTCCTCGGGGGCCTCTCGGGATTCCTCTCCCGTCGATGCCGGGGCCTAAGACCTTGTGTGGAGTCGGGGCCGGAACCTGAGGATTCCTCTCCAGTGCTGACATGGATCTTGGGGTACTTCTGGAGTCTCCCCAGGGGAGTCAGTCCTCGTCTCGAATGCGGGCATGCACTTGCGCTTTCCTCCAGAGCGGTAGCAGCAGTGTCACACAGTCCGCCGCGTGGATCAAAGGATCTATGGTTTTCCCTCGAGTCTTTCCCACGAGGCTTTCCCACGAGGCTTTCCCACAGGGCTGTCCCACGTGCACACGTGGTGGGAGTCGATCCTCGGCTTGAACGTCAAGGCAGTGCAGGGAAAACAGGTTCCTATGGAATGGACTGACACATCTGGGGGACTCTTGGAATGGTGGCACGACCCTGGAGTTCCTCTCGCCTTTCCTGTGGAGAGCGCCTCCTCTTGAGATGCGACGGGAACGCCGGGAATTCTTTCCCTACGAAACAGGGAAAGGATCCCTCATCTCGAGCTAGGAGGCGGAAACGGGGCTCCCCTGGATGTGTGCGGGATCCTCGTGCTTCCTCTCGAGTGGAGACGGGTATGTCGGGGAACTTCTTGAGTTGCACAAGGGTGTGAAGGACCCTTTGGAAGTTTCAGTGGTTAGATGTGATTAGCCTCCAGAAGCCTCAGCGGAAATGGGCCTCATCTCGCCTGGAGGGCAAAACTTCATGGATTTTCTAGAGTTGCAGCAGGTGCTCTCGACTTACGACGGGGACCTCAGGGACCCGGTCTGGTGGCCTCAGGAAAGGCCAGTCCAAATGCGAGTTCCTCAGGGGCCTCTCGGCATTCCTTTCCCGTCGATGCCGGGGCCTAAGACCTTGTGTGGAGTCGGGGCCGGAACCTGAGGTTTCCTCTCCAGTGCTGACATGGATCTTGGGGTACTTCTGGAGTCTCCCCAGGGGAGTAAGTCCACCTCTCCAATGCGGGCATGGATTTGCGCTTTCCTCCAGAGCGGTAGCAGCAGGGTCACTCAGTCCGCCGCGTGGATCAAAGGATCTATGGTTTTCCCTCGAGTCTTTCCCACGAGGCTTTCCCACGAGGCTTTCCCACAGGGCTGTCCCACGTGCACACGTGGTGGGAGTCGATCCTCGGCTTGAACGTCAAGGCAGTGCAGGGAAAACAGGTTCCTCTGGAATGGACTGACACATCTGGGGGACTCTTGGAATGGTGGCACGACCCTGGAGTTCCTCTCGCCTTTCCTGTGGAGAGCGCCTCCTCTTGAGATGCGACGGGAACGCCGGGAATTCTTTCCCTACGAAACAGGGAAAGGATCCCTCATCTCGAGCTAGGAGGCGGAAACGGGGCTCCCCTGGATGTGTGCGGGACCCCACGTGCTTCCTCTCGAGTGGAGACGGGTATGTCGGGGAATTTCTTGAGTTGCAGCAAGGGTGTGAAGGACCCTTTGGAAGTTCCAGTGGTTAGACGTGATTAGCCTCGAGAAGCCTCAGCGGAAATGGGCCTCATCTCGCCTGGAGGGCAAAACCTCCTGGATTTTCTCGAGTTGCGGCAGGTGCTCTCGACTTACGACGGGGACCTCAGGGACCCGCTCTGGTGGCCTCAGGAAAGGCCAGTCCCCATGCGAGTTCCTCGGGGGCCTCTCGGGATTCCTCTCCCGTCGATGCCGGGGCCTAAGACCTTGTGTGGAGTCGGGGCCGGAACCTGAGGATTCCTCTCCAGTGCTGACATGGATCTTGGGGTACTTCTGGAGTCTCCCCAGGGGAGTCAGTCCTCGTCTCGAATGCGGGCATGCACTTGCGCTTTCCTCCAGAGCGGTAGCAGCAGTGTCACGCAGTCCGCCGCGTGGATCAAAGGATCTATGGTTTTCCCTCGAGTCTTTCCCACGAGGCTTTCCCACGAGGCTTTCCCACAGGGCTGTCCCACGTGCACACGTGGTGGGAGTCGATCCTCGGCTTGAAAGTCAAGGCAGTGCAGGGAAAACAGGTTCCTCTGGAATGGACTGACACATCTGGGCGACTCTTGGAATGGTGGCACGACCCTGGAGTTCCTCTCGCCTTTCCTGTGGAGAGCGCCTCCTCTTGAGATTCGACGGGAACGCCGGGAATTCTTTCCCTACGAAACAGGGAAAGGATCCCTCATCTCGAGCTAGGAGGCGGAAACGGAGCTCCCCTGGATGTCTGCGGGAACCCACGTGCTTCCTCTCGTGTGGAGACGGGTATGTCGGGGAACTTCTTGAGTTGCAGCAAGGGTGTGAAGGACCCTTTGGAAGTTCCAGTGGTTAGACGTGATTAGCCTCGAGAAGCCTCAGCGGAAATGGGCCTCATCTCGCCTGGAGAGCAAAACCTCCTGGATTTTCTCGAGTTGCGGCAGGTGCTCTCGACTTACGACGGGGACCTCAGGGACCCGCTCTGGTGGCTTCAGGAAAGGCCAGTCCCCATGCGAGTTCCTCGGGGGCCTCTCGGGATTCCTCTCCCGTCGATGCCGGGGCCTGAGACCTTGTGTGGAGTCGGGGCCGGAACCTGAGGATTCCTCTCCAGTGCTGACATGGATCTTGGGGTACTTCTGGAGTCTCCCCAGGGGAGTCAGTCCTCGTCTCGAATGCGGGCATGCACTTGCGCTTTCCTCCAGAGCGGTAGCAGCAGTGTCATGCAGTCCGCCGCGTGGATCAAAGGATCTATGGTTTTCCCTCGAGTCTTTCCCACGAGGCTTTCCCACGAGGCTTTCCCACAGGGCTGTCCCACGTGCACACGTGGTGGGAGTCGATCCTCGGCTTGAACGTCAAGGCAGTGCAGGGAAAACAGGTTCCTCTGGAATGGACTGACACATCTGGGGGACTCTTGGAATGGTGGCACGACCCTGGAGTTCCTCTCGCCTTTCCTGTGGAGAGCGCCTCCTCTTGAGATGCGACGGGAACGCCGGGAATTCTTTCCCTACGAAACAGGGAAAGGATCCCTCATCTCGAGCTAGGAGGCGGAAACGGGGCTCCCCTGGATGTGTGCGGGACCCCACGTGCTTCCTCTCGAGTGGAGACTGGTATGTCGGGTAACTTCTTGAGTTGCAACAAGGGTGTGAAGGACCCTTTGGAAGTTCTAGTGGTTAGACGTGATTAGCCTCGAGAAGCCTCAGCGGAAATGGGCCTCATCTCGCCTGGAGGGCAAAACCTCCTGGATTTTCTCGAGTTGCGGCAGGTGCTCTCGACTTACGACGGGGACCTCAGGGACCCGCTCTGGTGGCCTCAGGAAAGGCCAGTCCCCATGCGAGTTCCTCGGGGGCCTCTCGGGATTCCTCTCCCGTCGATGCCGGGGCCTAAGACCTTGTGTGGAGTCGGGGCCGGAACCTGAGGATTCCTCTCCAGTGCTGACATGGATCTTGGGGTACTTCTGGAGTCTCCCCAGGGGAGTCAGTCCTCGTCTCGAATGCGGGCATGCACTTGCGCTTTCCTCCAGAGCCGTAGCAGCAGTGTCACGCAGTCCGCCGCGTGGATCAAAGGATCTATGATTTTCCCTCGAGTTTTCCCACGAGGCTTTCCCACGAGGCTTTCCCTCGAGGCTTTCCCACAGGGCTGTCCCACGTGCACACGTGGTGGGAGTCGATCCTCGGCTTGAACGTCAAGGCAGTGCAGGGAAAACAGGTTCCTCTGGAATGGACTGACACATCTGGGGGACTCTTGGAATGGTGGCACGACCCTGGAGTTCCTCTCGCCTTTCCTGTGTAGAGCGCCTCCTCTTGAGATGCGACGGGAACGCCGGGAATTCTTTCCCTACGAAACAGGGAAAGGATCCCTCATCTCGAGCTAGGAGGCGGAAACGGGGCTCCCCTGGATGTGTGCGGGACACCACGTGCTTCCTATCGAGTGGAGACGGGTATGTCGGGGAACTTCTTGAGTTGCAGCAAGGGTGTGAAGGACCCATGGAAGTTCCAGTGGTTAGACGTGATTAGCCTCGAGAAGCCTCAGCGGAAATGGGCCTCATCTCGCCTGGAGGGCAAAACCTCCTGGATTTTCTCGAGTTGCGGCAGGTGCTCTCGACTTACGACGGTGACCTCAGGGACCCGCTCTGGTAGCCTCAGGAAAGGCCAGTCCCCATGCGAGTTTCTCGGGGGCCTCTCGGGATTCCTCTCCCGTCGATGCCGGGGCCTAAGACCTTGTGTGGAGTCGGGGCCGGAACCTGAGGATTCCTCTCCAGTGCTGACATGGATCTTGGGGTACTTCTGGAGTCTCCCCAGGGGAGTCAGTCCTCGTCTCGAATGCGGGCATGCACTTGCGCTTTCCTCCAGAGCGGTAGCAGCAGTGTCACGCAGTCCGCCGCGTGGATCAAAGGATCTATGGTTTTCCCTCGAGTTTTCCCACGAGGCTTTCCCACGAGGCTTTCCCACAGGGCTGTCCCACGTGCACACGTGGTGGGAGTCGATCCTCGGCTTGAACGTCAAGGCAGTGCAGGGAAAACAGGTTCCTCTGGAATGGACTGACACATCTGGGGGTCTCTGGAATGGTGGCACGACCCTGGAGTTCCTCTCGCCTTTCCTGTGGAGAGCGTCACCTCTTGAGATGCGACGGGAACGCCGGGAATTCTTTCCCTACGAAACAGGGAAAGGATCCCTCATCTCGAGCTAGGAGGCGGAAACGGGGCTCCCCTGGATGTGTGCGGGACCCCTCGTGCTTCCTCTCGAGTGGAGACGGGTATGTCGCGGAACTGCTTGAGTTGCAGCAAGGGTGTGAAGGACCCTTTGGAAGTTCCAGCGGTTAGATGTGATTAGCCTCGAGAAGCCTCAGCGGAAATGGGCCTCATCTCGCCTGGAGGGCAAAACCTCCTGGATTTTCTCCAGTTGCGGCAGGTGCTCTCGACTTACGATGGGGACCTCAGGGACCCGCTCTGGTGGCCTCAGGAAAGGCCAGTCCCCATGCGAGTTCCTCGGGGGCCTCTCGGCATTCCTCTCCCGTCGATGCCGGGGCCTAAGACCTTGTGTGGAGTCGGGGCCGGAACCTGAGGATTCCTCTCCAGTGCTGACATGGATCTTGGGGTACTTCTGGAGTCTCCCCAGGGGAGTCAGTCCTCGTCTCGAATGCGGGCATGCACTTGCGCTTTCCTCCAGAGCGGTAGCAGCAGTGTCACGCAGTCCGCCGCGTGGATCAAACGATCTATGGCTTTCCCTCGTGTCTTTCCCACGAGGCTTTCCCACGAGGCTTTCCCACAGGGCTGTCCCACGTGCACACGTGGTGGGAGTCGATCCTCGGGTTGAACGTCAAGGCAGTGCAGGGAAAACATGGTCCTCTGGAATGGACTGACATATCTGGGGGACTCTTTGAATGGTGGCACGACGCTGGAGTCCTCTCGCCTTTCCTGTGGAGAGCGCCTCCTCTTGAGATGCGACGGGAACGCCGGGAATTCTTTCCCTACGAAACAGGGAAAGGATCCCTCATCTCGAGCTAGGAGGCGGAAACGGGGCTCCCCTGGATGTGTGCGGGACCCTCGTGCTTCCTCTCGAGTGGAGACGGGTATGTCGGGGAACTTCTTGAGTTGCAGCAAGGGTGTGAAGGACCCTTTGGAAGTTCCAGTGGTTAGACGTGATTAGCCTCGAGAAGCCTCAGCGGAAATGGGCCTCATCTCGCCTGGAGGGCAAAACCTCCTGGATTTTCTCGAGTTGCGGCAGGTGCTCTCGACTTACGACCGGGACCTCAGGGACCCGCTCTGGTGGCCTCAGGAAAGGCCAGTCCCCATGCGAGTTCCTCGGGGGCCTCTCGGGATTCCTCTCCCGTCGATGCCGGGGCCTAAGACCTTGTGTGGAGTCGGGGCCGGAACCTGAGGATTCCTCTCCAGTGCTGACATGGATCTTGGGGTACTTCTGGAGTCTCCCCAGGGGAGTCAGTCCTCGTCTCGAATGCGGGCATGCACTTGTGCTTTCCTCCAGTGCGGTAGCAGCAGTGTCACGCAGTCCGCCGCGTGGATCAAAGGATCTATTGTTTTCCCTCGTGTCTTTCCCACGAGGCTTTCCCACGAGGCTTTCCACAGGGCTGTCCCACGTGCACACGTGTTGGGAGTCGATCCTCGGCTTGAACGTCAAGGCAGTGCAGGGAAAACAGGTTCCTCTGGAATGGACTGACACATCTGGGGGACTCTTGGAATGGTGGCACGACCCTGGAGTTCCTCTCGCCTTTCCTGTGGAGAGCGCCTCCTCTTGAGATGCGACGGGAACTCCGGGAATTCTTTCCCTACGAAACAGGGAAAGGATCCATCATCTCGAGCTAGGAGGCGGAAACGGGGCTCCCCTGGATGTGTGCGGGACACCACGTGCTTCCTATCGAGTGGAGACGGGTATGTCGGGGAACTTCTTGAGTTGCAGCAAGGGTGTGAAGGACCCATGGAAGTTCCAGTGGTTAGACGTGATTAGCCTCGAGAAGCCTCAGCGGAAATGGGCCTCATCTCGCCTGGAGGGCAAAACCTCCTGGATTTTCTCGAGTTGCGGCAGGTGCTCTCGACTTACGACGGGGACCTCAGGGACCCGCTCTGGTGGCCTCAGGAAAGGCCAGTCCCCATGCGAGTTCCTCGGGGGCCTCTCGGGATTCCTCTCCCGTCGATGCCGGGGCCTAAGACCTTGTGTGGAGTCGGGGCCGGAACCTGAGGATTCCTCTCCAATGGTGACATGGATCTTGGGGTACTTCTGGAGTCTCCCTAGGTGAGTCAGTCCTCGTCTCGAATGCGGGCATGCACTTGCGCTTTCCTCCAGTGCGGTACCAGCAGTGTCACGCAGTCCGCCGCGTGGATAAAAGGATCTATTGTTTTCCCTCGTGTCTTTCCCACGAGGCTTTCCCACAGGGCTGTCCCACGTGCACACGTGGTGGGAGTCGATCCTCGGCTTGAACGTCAAGGCAGTGCAGGGAAAACAGGTTCCTCTGGAATGGACTGACACATCTGGGGGACTCTTGGAATGGTGGCACGACCCTGGAGTTCCTCTCGCCTTTCCTGTGGAGAGCGCCTCCACTTGAGATGCGACGGGAACGCCGGGAATTCTTTCCCTACGAAACAGGGAACAGATCCCTCATCTCGAGCTATGAGGCGGAAACGGGTCTCCCCTGGATGTGTGCGGGACCCCACGTGCTTCCTCTCGAGTGCAGACGGGTATGTCTGGGAACTTCTTGAGTTGCAGCAAGGGTGTGAAGGACCCTTTGGAAGTTCCAGTGGTTAGAAGTGATTAGCCCTGAGAAGCCTCAGCGGAAATGGGCCTCATCTCTCCTGGAGAGCAAAACCTCCTGGATTTTCTCGAGTTGCGGCAGGTACTCTCGACTTACGACGGGGACCTCAGAGACCCGCTCTGGTGGCCTCAGGAAAGGCCAGTCCCCATGCGAGTTCCTCGGGTCCTCTCGGGATTCCTCTCCCGTCGATGCTGGGGCCTAAGACCTTGTGTGGAGTCGGAGCCGGAACCTGAGGATTCCTCTCCAGTGCTGACATGGATCTTGGGGTACTTCTGGAGTCTCCCCAGGGGAGTCAGTCCTCGTCTCGAATGCGGGCATGCACTTGCGCTTTCCTCCAGAGCGGTAGCAGCAGTGTCACGCAGTCCGCCGCGTGGATCAAAGGATCTATGGTTTTCCCTCGAGTTTTCCCACGAGGCTTTCCCACGAGGCTTTCCCACAGGGCTGTCCCACGTGCACACGTGGTGGGAGTCGATCCTCGGCTTGAACGTCAAGGCAGTGCAGGGAAAACAGGTTCCTCTGGAATGGACTGACACATCTGGGGGTCTCTTGGAATGGTGCCACGACCCTGGAGTTCCTCTCGCCTTTCCTGTGGAGAGCGTCACCTCTTGAGATGCGACGGGAACGCCGGGAATTCTTTCCCTACGAAACAGGGAAAGGATCCCTCATCTCGAGCTAGGAGGCGGAAACGGGGCTCCCCTGGATGTGTGCGGGACCCCTCGTGCTTCCTCTCGAGTGGAGACGGGTATGTCGCGGAACTTCTTGAGTTGCAGCAAGGGTGTGAAGGACCCTTTGGAAGTTCCAGTGGTTAGATGTGATTAGCCTGGAGAAGCCTCAGCGGAAATGGGCCTCATCTCGCCTGGAGGGCAAAACCTCCTGGATTTTCTCCAGTTGCGGCAGGTGCTCTCGACTTACGATGGGGACCTCAGGGACCCGCTCTGGTGGCCTCAGGAAAGGCCAGTCCCCATGCGAGTTCCTCGGGGGCCTCTCGGCATTCCTCTCCCGTCGATGCCGGGGCCTAAGACCTTGTGTGGAGTCGGGGCCGGAACCTGAGGATTCCTCTCCAGTGCTGACATGGATCTTGGGGTACTTCTGGAGTCTCCCCAGGGGAGTCAGTCCTCGTCTCGAATTCGGGCATGCACTTGTGCTTTCCTCCAGAGCGGTAGCAGCAGTGTCACGCAGTCCGCTGCGTGGATCAAAGGATCTATGGCTTTCCCTCGTGTCTTTCCCACGAGGCTTTCCCACGAGGCTTTCCCACAGGGCTGTCCCACGTGCACACGTGGTGGGAGTCGATCCTCGGCATGAACGTCAAGGCAGTGCAGGGAAAACATGGTCCTCTGGAATGGACTGACATATCTGGGGGACTCTTTGAATGGTGGCACGACGCTGGAGTCCTCTCGCCTTTCCTGTGGAGAGCGCCTCCTCTTGAGATGCGACGGGAACGCCGGGAATTCTTTCCCTACGAAACAGGGAAAGGATCCCTCATCTCGAGCTAGGAGGCGGAAACGGGGCTCCCCTGGATGTGTGCGGGACCCTCGTGCTTCCTCTCGAGTGGAGACGGGTATGTCGGGGAACTTCTTGAGTTGCAGCAAGGGTGTGAAGGACCCTTTGGAAGTTCCAGTGGTTAGACGTGATAAGCCTCGAGAAGCCTCAGCGGAAATGGGCCTCATCTCGCCTGGAGGGCAAAACCTCCTGGATTTTCTCGAGTTGCGGCAGGTGCTCTCGACTTACGACCGGGACCTCAGGGACCCGCTCTGGTGGCCTCAGGAAAGGCCAGTCCCCATGCGAGTTCCTCGGGGGCCTCTCGGGATTCCTCTCCCGTCGATGCCGGGGCCTAAGACCTTGTGTGGAGTCGGGGCCGGAACCTGAGGATTCCTCTCCAGTGCTGACATGGATCTTGGGGTACTTCTGGAGTCTCCCCAGGGGAGTCAGTCCTCGTCTCGAATGCGGGCATGCAACTGCACTTTCCTCCAGAGCGGTAGCAGCAGTGTCACGCAGTCCGCCGCGTGGATCAAAGGATCTATGGTTTTCCCTCGAGTCTTTCCCACGAGGCTTTCCCACGAGGCTTTCCCACAGGGCTGTCCCACGTGCACACGTGGTGGGAGTCGATCCTCGGGTTGAACGTGAAGGCAGTGCAGGGAAAAGAGGATCCTCTGGAATGGACTGACACATCTGGGGGTCTCTTGGAATGGTGCCACGACCCTGGAGTTCCTCTCGCCTTTCCTGTGGAGAGCGCCACCTCTTGAGATGCGACGGGAACGCCGGGAATTCTTTCCCTACGAAACAGGGAAAGGATCCCTCATCTCGAGCTAGAAGGCGGAAACGGGGCTCCCCTGGATGTGTGCGGGACCCCACGTGCTTCCTCTCGAGTTGAGACGGGTATATCGCGGAACTGCTTCAGTTGCAGCAAGGGTGTGAAGGACACTTTGGAAGTTCCAGTGGTTAGACGTGATTAGCCTCGAGAAGCCTCAGCGGAAATGGGCCTCATCTCGCCTGGAGGGCAAAACCTCCTGGATTTTCTCGAGTTGCGGCAGGTGCTCTCGACTTACGACGGGGACCTCAGGGACCCGCTCTGGTGGCCTCAGGAAAGGCCAGTCCCCATGCGAGTTCCTCGGGGGCCTCTCGGGATTCCTCTCCCGTCGATGCCGGGGCCTAAGACCTTGTGTGGAGTCGGGGCCGGAACCTGAGGATTCCTCTCCAGTGCTGACATATATCTTGGGGTACTTCTGGAGTCTCCCCAGGGGAGTCAGTCCTCGTCTCGAATGCGGGCATGCACTTGCGCTTTCCTCCAGAGCGGTAGCAGCAGTGTCACGCAGTCCGCCGCGTGGATCAAAGGATCTATGTTTTTCCCTCGAGTCTTTCCCACGAGTCTTTCCCACAGGGCTGTCCCACGTCCACACGTGGTGGGAGTCGATCCTCGGCTTGAACGTCAAGGCAGTGCAGGGAAAACAGGTTCCTCTGGAATGGACTGACACATCTGGGGGACTCTTGGAATGGTGGCACGACCCTGGAGTTCCTCTCGCCTTTCCTGTGGAGAGCGCCTCCTCTTGAGATGCGACGGGAACGCCGGGAATTCTTTCCCTACGAAACAGGGAAAGGATCCCTCATCTCGAGCTAGGAGGCGGAAACGGGGCTCCCCTGGATGTGTGCGGGACACCACGTGCTTCCTATCGAGTGGAGACGGGTATGTCGGGGAACTTCTTAGGTTGCAGCAAGGGTGTGAAGGACCCATGGAAGTTCCAGTGGTTAGACGTGATTAGCCTCGAGAAGCCTCAGCGGAAATGGGCCTCATGTCGCCTGGAGGGCAAAACCTCCTGGATTTTCTCGAGTTGCGGCAGGTGCTCTCGACTTACGATGGGGACCTCAGGGACCCGCTCTGGTGGCCTCAGGAAAGGCCAGTCCCCATGCGAGTTCCTCGGGGGCCTCTCGGCATTCCTCTCCCGTCGATGCCGGGGCCTAAGACCTTGTGTGGAGTCGGGGCCGGAACCTGAGGATTCCTCTCCAGTGCTGACATGGATCTTGGGGTACTTCTGGAGTCTCCCCAGGGGAGTCAGTCCTCGTCTCGAATGCGGGCATGCACTTGCGCTTTCCTCCAGAGCGGTAGCAGCAGTGTCACGCAGTCCGCCGCGTGGATCAAAGGATCTATGGTTTTCCCTCGAGTCTTTCCCACGAGGCTTTCCCACGAGGCTTTCCCACAGGGCTGTCCCACGTGCACACGTGGTGGGAGTCGATCCTCGGCTTGAACGTCAAGGCAGTGCAGGGAAAACAGGTTCCTCTGGAATGGACTGCCACATCTGGGGGTCTCTTGGAATGGTGGCACGACCCTGGAGTTCCTCTCGCCTTTCCTGTGGAGAGCGCCTCCTCTTGAGATGCGACGGGAACGCCGGGAATTCTTTCCCTACGAAACAGGGAAAGGATCCCTCATCTCGAGCTAGGAGGCGGAAACGGGGCTCCCCTGGATGTGTGCGGGACCCCACGTGCTTCCTCTCGAGTGGAGACGGGTATGTCGGGGAACTTCTTGAGTTGCAGCAAGGGTGTGAAGGACCCATGGAAGTTCCAGTGGTTAGACGTGATTAGCCTCGAGAAGCCTCAGCGGAAATGGGCCTCATCTCGCCTGGAGGGCAAAACCTCCTGGATTTTCTCGAGTTGCGGCAGGTGCTCTCGACTTACGACGGGGACCTCAGGGACCCGCTCTGGTGGCCTCAGGAAAGGCCAGTCCCCATGCGAGTTCCTCGGGGGCCTCTCGGGATTCCTCTCCCGTCGATGCCGGGGCCTAAGACCTTGTGTGGAGTCGGGGCCGGAACCTGAGGATTCCTCTCCAGTGCTGACATGGATCTTGGGGTACTTCTGGAGTCTCCCCAGGTGAGTCAGTCCTCGTCTCGAATGCGGGCATGCAATTGCGCTTTCCTCCAGAGCGGTAGCAGCAGTGTCACGCAGTCCGCCGCGTGGATCAAAGGATCTATGGTTTTCCCTCGAGTCTTTCCCACGAGGCTTTCCCGCGAGGCTTTCCCACAGGGCTGTCCCACGTGCACACGTGGTGGGAGTCGATCCTCGGGTTGAACGTGAAGGCAGTGCAGGGAAAACAGGTTCCTCTGGAATGGACTGACACATCTGGGGGTCTCTTGGAATGGTGAAACGACCCTGGAGTTCCTCTCGCCTTTCCTGTGGAGAGCGCCTCCTCTTGAGATGCGACGGGAACGCCGGGAATTCTTTCCCTACGAAACAGGGAAAGGATCCCTCATCTCAAGCTAGGAGGCGGAAACGGGGCTCCCCTGGATGTGTGCGGGACCCCACGTGCTTCCTCTCGAGTGCAGACGGGTATGTGGGGGAAATTCTTGAGTTGCAGCAAGGGTGTGAAGGACCCTTTGGAAGTTCCAGTGGTTAGACGTGATTAGCCTCGAGAAGCCTCAGCGGAAATGGGCCTCATCTCGCCTGGAGGGCAAAACCTCCTGGATTTTCTCGAGTTGCGGCAGGTGCTCTCGACTTACGACGGGGACCTCAGGGACCCGCTCTGGTGGCCTCAGGAAAGGCCAGTCCCCATGCGAGTTCCTCGGGGGCCTCTCGGGATTCCTCTCCCGTCGATGCCGGTGCCTAAGACCTTGCGTGGAGTCGGGGCCGGAACCTGAGGATTCCTCTCCAGTGCTGACATGGATCTTGGGGTACTTCTGGAGTCTCCCCAGGGGAGTCAGTCCTCGTATCGAATGCGGGCATGCAATTGCGCTTTCCTCCAGAGCGGTAGCAGCAGTGTCACGCAGTCCGCCGCGTGGATCAAAGGATCTATGGTTTTCCCTCGAGTCTTTTCCACGAGGCTTTCCCACGAGGCTTTCCCACAGGGCTGTCCCACGTGCACACGTGGTGGGAGTCGATCCTCGGCTTGAAAGTCAAGGCAGTGCAGGGAAAACAGGTTCCTCTGGAATGGACTGACACATCTGGGGGACTCTTGGAATGGTGGCACGACCCTGGAGTTCCTCTCGCCTTTCCTGTGGAGAGCGCCTCCTCTTGAGATGCGACGGGAACGCCGGGAATTCTTTCCCTACGAAACAGGGAAAGGATCCCTCATCTCGAGCTAGGAGGCGGAAACGGGGCTCTCCTGGATGTGTGCGGGACCCCACGTGCTTCCTCTCGAGTGGAGACGGGTATGTCGGGGAACTTCTTGAGTTGCAGCAAGGGTGTGAAGGACCCTTTGGAAGTTCCAGTGGTTAGACGTGATTAGCCTCGAGAAGCCTCAGCGGAAATGGGCCTCATCTCGCCTGGAGGGCAAAACCTCCTGGATTTTCTCGAGTTGCGGCAGGTGCTCTCGACTTACGACGGGGACCTCAGGGACCCGCTCTGGTGGCCTCAGGAAAGGCCAGTCCCCATGCGAGTTCCTCGGGGGCCTCTCGGCATTCCTTTCCTGTCAATGCCGGGGCCTAAGACCTTGTGTGGAGTCGGGGCCGGAACCTGAGGATTCCTCTCCAGTGCTGACATGGATCTTGGGGTACTTCTGGAGTCTCCCCAGGGGAGTCAGTCCTCGTCTCGATTGCGGTCATGCACTTGCGCTTACCTCCAGAGCGGTAGCAGCAGTGTCACGCAGTCCGCCGCGTGGAACAAAGGATCTATGGTTTTCCCTCGAGTCTTTCCCACGAGGCTTTCCCACGAGGCTTTCCCACAGGGCTGTCCCACGTGCACACGTGATGGGAGTCGATCCTCGGCTTGATCGTCAAGGCAGTGCCGGGAAAACAGGTTCCTCTGGAATGGACTGACACATGTGGGGGACTCTTGGAATGGTGGCACGACCCTGGAGTTCCTCTCGCCTTTCCTGTGGAGAGCGCCTCCTCTTGAGATGCGACGGGAACGCCGGGAATTCTTTCCCTACGAAACAGGGAAAGGATCCCTCATCTCGAGCTAGGAGGCGGAAACGGGGCTCCCCTGGATGTGTGCGGGACCCCACGTGCTTCCTCTCGAGTGGATACGGGTATGTCGGGGAACTTCTTGAGTTGCAGCGAGGGTGTGAAGGACCCTTTGGAAGTTCCAGTGGTTAGACGTGATTAGCCTCGAGAAGCCTCAGCGGAAATGGGCCTCATCTCGCCTGGAGGGCAAAACCTCCTGGATTTTCTCGAGTTGCGGCAGGTGCTCTCGACTTACGACGGGGACCTCAGGGACCCGCTCTGGTGGCCTCAGGAAAGGCCAGTCCCCATGCGAGTTCCTCGGGGGCCTCTCGGGATTCCTCTCCCGTCGATGCCGGGGCCTAAGACCTTGTGTGGAGTCGGGGCCGGAACCTGAGGATTCCTCTCCAGTGCTGACATGGATCTTGGGGTACTTCTGGAGTCTGCCCAGGGGAGTCAGTCCTCGTCTCGAATGCGGGCATGCACTTGCGCTTTCCTCCAGAGCGGTAGCAGCAGTGTCACGCAGTCCGCCACGTGGATCAAAGGATCTATGGTTTTCCCTCGAGTCTTTCCCACGAGGCTTTCCCACGAGGCTTTCCCACAGGGCTGTCCCACGTGCACACGTGGTGGGAGTCGATCCTCGGCTTGAACGTCAAGGCAGTGCAGGGAAAACAGGTTCCTCTGGAATGGACTGACACATCTGGGGGACTCTTGGAATGGTGGCACGACCCTGGAGTTCCTCTCGCCTTTCCTGTGGAGAGCGCCTCCTCTTGAGATGCGACGGGAACGCCGGGAATTCTTTCCCTACGAAACAGGGAAAGGATCCCTCATCTAGAGCTAGGAGGCGGAAACGGGGCTCCCCTGGATGTGTGCGGGATCCTCGTGCTTCCTCTCGAGTGGAGACGGGTATGTCGGGGAACTTCTTGAGTTGCACAAGGGTGTGAAGGACCCTTTGGAAGTTTCAGTGGTTAGATGTGATTAGCCTCCAGAAGCCTCAGCGGAAATGGGCCTCATCTCGCCTGGAGGGCAAAACTTCATGGATTTTCTAGAGTTGCAGCAGGTGCTCTCGACTTACGACGGGGACCTCAGGGACCCGGTCTGGTGGCCTCAGGAAAGGCCAGTCCAAATGCGAGTTCCTCGGGGGCCTCTCGGCATTCCTTTCCCGTCGATGCCGGGGCCTAAGACCTTGTGTGGAGTCGGGGCCGGAACCTGAGGTTTCCTCTCCAGTGCTGACATGGATCTTGGGGTACTTCTGGAGTCTCCCCAGGGGAGTCAGTCCACCTCTCCAATGCGGGCATGCATTTGCGCTTTCCTCCAGAGCGGTAGCAGCAGGGTCACTCAGTCCGCCGCGTGGATCAAAGGATCTATGGTTTTCCCTCGAGTCTTTCCAACGAGGCTTGCCCACGAGGAGTTCCCACAGGGCTGTCCCACGTGCACACGTGGTGGGAGTCGATCCTCGGCTTGATCGTCAAGGCAGAGCCGGGAAAACAGGTTCCTCTGGAATGGACTGACACATGTGGGGGACTCTTGGAATGGTGGCACGACCCTGGAGTTCCTCTCGCCTTTCCTGTGGAGAGCGCCTCCTCTTGAGATGCGACGGGAACGCCGGGAATTCTTTCCCTACGAAACAGGGAAAGGATCC
This sequence comes from Ovis canadensis, assembly GCF_042477335.2. Taxonomy (NCBI): domain Eukaryota; kingdom Metazoa; phylum Chordata; class Mammalia; order Artiodactyla; family Bovidae; genus Ovis; species Ovis canadensis. The sequence goes on from NC_091262.1 coordinate 12,272,320, forward strand.
CTCATCTCGAGCTAGGAGGCGGAAACGGGGCTCCCCTGGATGTGTGCGGGACCCTCGTGCTTCCTCTCGAGTGGAGACGGGTATGTTGGGGAACTTCTTGAGTTGCAGCAAGGGTGTGAAGGATCCTTTTGAAGTTCCAGTGGTTTGATGTGATTAGCCTCGAGATGCCTCCGCGGAAATGGGCCACATCTCGCCTGGAGGGCAAAACCTCCTGGATTTTCTCGAGTTGCGGCAGGTGCTCTCGACTTACGACGGGGACCTCAGGGACCCGCTCTAGTGGCCTCTGGAAAGGCCAGTCCCCATGGGAGTTCCTCGGGGGCCTCTCGGCATTCCTTTCCCGTCGATGCCGGGGCCTAAGACCTTGTGTGGAGTCGGGGCCGGAACCTGAGGATTCCTCTCCAGTGCTGACATGGATCTTGGGGTACTTCTGGAGTCTCCCCAGGGGAGTCAGTCCTCGTCTCGAATGCGGGCATGCACTTGCGCTTTCCTCCAGAGCGGTAGCAGCAGTGTCACGCAGTCCGCCGCGTGGAACAAAGGATCTATGGTTTTCCCTCGAGTCTTTCCCACGAGGCTTTCCCACGAGGCTTTCCCACAGGGCTGTCCCACGTGCACACGTGGTGGGAGTCGATCCTCGGCTTGAACGTCAAGGCAGTGCAGGGAAAACAGGTTCCTCTGGAATGGACTGACACATCTGGGGGACTCTTGGAATGGTGGCACGACCCTGGAGTTCCTCTCGCCTTTCCTGTGGAGAGCGCCTCCTCTTGAGATGCGACGGGAACGCCGGGAATTCTTTCCCTACTAAACAGGGAAAGGATCCCTCATCTCAAGCTAGGAGGCGGAAACGGGGCTCCCCTGGATGTGTGCGGGACCCCACGTGCTTCCTCTCGAGTGCAGACGGGTATGTGGGGGAAATTCTTGAGTTGCAGCAAGGGTGTGAAGGACCCTTTGGAAGTTCCAGTGGTTAGACGTGATTAGCCTCGAGAAGCCTCAGCGGAAATGGGCCTCATCTCGCCTGGAGGGCAAAACCTCCTGGATTTTCTCGAGTTGCGGCAGGTGCTCTCGACTTACGACGGGGACCTCAGGGACCCGCTCTGGTGGCCTCAGGAAAGGCCAGTCCCCATGCGAGTTCCTCGGGGGCCTCTCGGGATTCCTCTCCCGTCGATGCCGGTGCCTAAGACCTTGCGTGGAGTCGGGGCCGGAACCTGAGGATTCCTCTCCAGTGCTGACATGGATCTTGGGGTACTTCTGGAGTCTCCCCAGGGGAGTCAGTCCTCGTATCGAATGCGGGCATGCAATTGCGCTTTCCTCCAGAGCGGTAGCAGCAGTGTCACGCAGTCCGCCGCGTGGATCAAAGGATCTATGGTTTTCCCTCGAGTCTTTCCCACGAGGCTTTCCCACGAGGCTTTCCCACAGGGCTGTCCCACGTGCACACGTGGTGGGAGTCGATCCTCGGCTTGAAAGTCAAGGCAGTGCAGGGAAAACAGGTTCCTCTGGAATGGACTGACACATCTGGGGGACTCTTGGAATGGTGGCACGACCCTGGAGTTCCTCTCGCCTTTCCTGTGGAGAGCGCCTCCTCTTGAGATGCGACGGGAACGCCGGGAATTCTTTCCCTACGAAACAGGGAAAGGATCCCTCATCTCGAGCTAGGAGGCGGAAACGGGGCTCTCCTGGATGTGTGCGGGACCCCACGTGCTTCCTCTCGAGTGGAGACGGGTATGTCGGGGAACTTCTTGAGTTGCAGCAAGGGTGTGAAGGACCCTTTGGAAGTTCCAGTGGTTAGACGTGATTAGCCTCGAGAAGCCTCAGCGGAAATGGGCCTCATCTCGCCTGGAGGGCAAAACCTCCTGGATTTTCTCGAGTTGCGGCAGGTGCTCTCCACTTACGACGGGGACCTCAGGGACCCGCTCTGGTGGCCTCAGGAAAGGCCAGTCCCCATGCGAGTTCCTCGGGGGCCTCTCGGCATTCCTTTCCTGTCAATGCCGGGGCCTAAGACCTTGTGTGGATTCGGGGCCGGAACCTGAGGATTCCTCTCCAGTGCTGACATGGATCTTGGGGTACTTCTGGAGTCTCCCCAGGGGAGTCAGTCCTCGTCTCGAATGCGGTCATGCACTTGCGCTTACCTCCAGAGCGGTAGCAGCAGTGTCACGCAGTCCGCCGCGTGGATCAAAGGATCTATGGTTTTCCCTCGAGTCTTTCCCACGAGGCTTTCCCACGAGGCTTTCCCACAGGGCTGTCCCACGTGCACACGTGATGGGAGTCGATCCTCGGCTTGATCGTCAAGGCAGTGCCGGGAAAACAGGTTCCTCTGGAATGGACTGACACATGTGGGGGACTCTTGGAATGGTGGCACGACCCTGGAGTTCCTCTCGCCTTTCCTGTGGAGAGCGCCTCCTCTTGAGATGCGACGGGAACGCCGGGAATTCTTTCCCTACGAAACAGGGAAAGGATCCCTCATCTCGAGCTAGGAGGCGGAAACGGGGCTCCCCTGGATGTGTGCGGGACCCCACGTGCTTCCTCTCGAGTGGATACGGGTATGTTGGGGAACTTCTTGAGTTGCAGCAAGGGTGTGAAGGATCCTTTTGAAGTTCCAGTGGTTTGATGTGATTAGCCTCGAGATGCCTCCGCGGAAATGGGCCACATCTCGCCTGGAGTGCAAAACCTCCTGGATTTTCCCGAGTTGCGGCAGGTGCTCTCGACTTACGACGGGGACCTCAGGGACCCGCTCTAGTGGCCTCAGGAAAGGCCAGTCCCCATGGGAGTTCCTCGGGGGCCTCTCGGGATTCATCTCCCGTCGATGCCGGGGCCTAAGACCTTGTGTGGAGTCGGGGCCGGAACCTGAGGATTCCTCTCCAGTGCTGACATGGATCTTGGGGTACTTCTGGAGTCTCCCCAGGGGAGTCAGTCCTCGTCTCGAATGCGGGCATGCACTTGCGCTTTCCTCCAGAGCGGTAGCAGCAGTGTCACGCAGTCCGCCGCGTGGATCAAAGGATCTATGGTTTTCCCTCGAGTCTTTCCCACGAGGCTTTCCCACGAGGCTTTCCCACAGGGCTGTCCCACGTGCACACGTGGTGGGAGTCGATCCTCGGCTTGAACGTCAAGGCAGTGCAGGGAAAACAGGTTCCTCTGGAATGGACTGACACATCTGTGGGACTCTTGGAATGGTGGCACGACCCTGGAGTTCCTCTCGCCTTTCCTGTGGAGAGCGCCTCCTCTTGAGATGCGACGGGAACGCCGGGAATTCTTTCCCTACGAAACAGGGAAAGGATCCCTCATCTCGAGCTAGGAGGCGGAAACGGGGCTCCCCTGGATGTGTGCGGGACCCCACGTTCTTCCTCCCGAGTGGAGACGGGTATGTCGGGGAATTTCTTGAGTTGCAGCAAGGGTGTGAAGGACCCTTTGGAAGTTCCAGTGGTTAGACGTGATTAGCCTCGAGAAGCCTCAGCGGAAATGGGCCTCATCTCGCCTGGAGGGCAAAACCTCCTGGATTTTCTCGAGTTGCGGCAGGTGCTCTCGACTTACGACGGGGACCTCAGGGACCCGCTCTGGTGGCCTCAGGAAAGGCCAGTCCCCATGCGAGTTCCTCGGGGGCCTCTCGGGATTCCTCTCCCGTCGATGCCGGGGCCTAAGACCTTGTGTGGAGTCGGGGCCGGAACCTGAGGATTCCTCTCCAGTGCTGACATGGATCTTGGGGTACTTCTGGAGTCTCCCCAGGGGAGTCAGTCCTCGTCTCGAATGCGGGCATGCACTTGCGCTTTCCTCCAGAGCGGTAGCAGCAGTGTCACGCAGTCCGCCGCGTGGATCAAAGGATCTATGGTTTTCCCTCGAGTCTTTCCCACGAGGCTTTCCCACGAGGCTTTCCCACAGGGCTGTCCCACGTGCACACGTGGTGGGAGTCGATCCTCGGCTTGAAAGTCAAGGCAGTGCAGGGAAAACAGGTTCCTCTGGAATGGACTGACACATCTGGGCGACTCTTGGAATGGTGGCACGACCCTGGAGTTCCTCTCGCCTTTCCTGTGGAGAGCGCCTCCTCTTGAGATGCGACGGGAACGCCGGGAATTCTTTCCCTACGAAACAGGGAAAGGATCCCTCATCTCGAGCTAGGAGGCGGAAACGGGGCTCCCCTGGATGTCTGCGGGAACCCACGTGCTTCCTCTCGAGTGGAGACGGGTATGTCGGGGAACTTCTTGAGTTGCAGCAAGGGTGTGAAGGACCCTTTGGAAGTTCCAGTGGTTAGACGTGATTAGCCTCGAGAAGCCTCAGCGGAAATGGGCCTCATCTCGCCTGGAGGGCAAAACCTCCTGGATTTTCTCGAGTTGCGGCAGGTGCTCTCGACTTACGACGGGGACCTCAGGGACCCGCTCTGGTGGCCTCAGGAAAGGCCAGTCCCCATGCGAGTTCCTCGGGGGCCTCTCGGGATTCCTCTCCCGTCGATGCCGGGGCCTAAGACCTTGTGTGGAGTCGGGGCCGGAACCTGAGGATTCCTCTCCAGTGCTGACATGGATCTTGGGGTACTTCTGGAGTCTCCCCAGGGGAGTCAGTCCTCGTCTCGAATGCGGGCATGCACTTGCGCTTTCCTCCAGAGCGGTAGCAGCAGTGTCACGCAGTCCGCCGCGTGGATCAAAGGATCTATGGTTTTCCCTCGAGTCTTTCCCACGAGGCTTTCCCACGAGGCTTTCCCACAGGGCTGTCCCACGTGCACACGTGGTGGGAGTCGATCCTCGGCTTGAAAGTCAAGGCAGTGCAGGGAAAACAGGTTCCTCTGGAATGGACTGACACATCTGGGCGACTCTTGGAATGGTGGCACGACCCTGGAGTTCCTCTCGCCTTTCCTGTGGAGAGCGCCTCCTCTTGAGATGCGACGGGAACGCCGGGAATTCTTTCCCTACGAAACAGGGAAAGGATCCCTCATCTCGAGCTAGGAGGCGGAAACGGGGCTCCCCTGGATGTCTGCGGGAACCCACGTGCTTCCTCTCGAGTGGAGACGGGTATGTCGGGGAACTTCTTGAGTTGCAGCAAGGGTGTGAAGGACCCTTTGGAAGTTCCAGTGGTTAGACGTGATTAGCCTCGAGAAGCCTCAGCGGAAATGGGCCTCATCTCGCCTGGAGTGCAAAACCTTCTGAATTTTCTCGAGTTGCGGCAGGTGCTCTCGACTTACGACGGGGACCTCAGGGACCCGCTCTGGTGGCCTCAGGAAAGGCCAGTCCCCATGCGAGTTCCTCGGGGGCCTCTCGGGATTCCTCTCCCGTCGATGCCGGGGCCTAAGACCTTGTGTGGAGTCGGGGCCGGAACCTGAGGATTCCTCTCCAGTGCTGACATGGATCTTGGGGTACTTCTGGAGTCTCCCCAGGGGAGTCAGTCCTCGTCTCGAATGCGGGCATGCACTTGCGCTTTCCTCCAGAGCGGTAGCAGCAGTGTCACGCAGTCCGCCGCGTGGATCAAAGGATCTATGGTTTTTCCTCGAGTCTTTCCCACGAGGCTTTCCCACGAGGCTTTCCCACAGGGCTGTCCCACGTGCACACGTGGTGGGAGTCGATCCTCGGCTTGAACGTCAAGGCAGTGCAGGGAAAACAGGTTCCTCTGGAATGGACTGACACATCTGGGGGTCTCTTGGAATGGTGCCACGACCCTGGAGTTCCTCTCGCCTTTCCTGTGGAGAGCGCCACCTCTTGTGATGCGACGGGAACGCCGGGAATTCTTTCCCTACGAAACAGGGAAAGGATCCCTCATCTCGAGCTAGGAGGCGGAAACGGGGCTCCCCTGGATGTGTGCGGGACCCCACGTGCTTCCTCTCGAGTGGAGACGGGTATGTCAGGGAACTTCTTGAGTTGCAGCAAGGGTGTGAAGGACCCTTTGGAAGTTCCAGTGGTTAGATGTGATTGGCCTCGAGAAGCCTCAGCGGAAATGGGCCTCATCTCGCCTGGAAGGCAAAACCTCCTGGATTTTCTCGAGTTACAGCAGGTGCTCTCGACTTACGACGGGGACCTCAGGGACCCGCTCTGGTGGCCTCAGGAAAGGCCAGTCCCCATGCGATTTCCTCGGGGGCCTCTCGGGATTCCTCTCCCGTCGATGCCGGGGCCTAAGACCTTGTGTGGAGTCGGGGCCGGAACCTGAGGATTCCTCTCCAGTGCTGACATGGATCTTGGGGTACTTCTGGAGTCTCCCCAGGTGAGTCAGTCCTCGTCTCGAATGCGGGCATGCACTTGCACTTTCCTCCAGAGCGGTAGCAGCAGTGTCACGCAGTCCGCCGCGTGGATCAAAGGATCTATGGTTTTCCCTCGAGTCTTTCCCACGAGGCTTTCCCACGAGGCTTTCCCACAGGGCTGTCCCACGTGCACACGTGGTGGGAGTCGATCCTCGGCTTGAACGTCAAGGCAGTGCAGGGAAAACAGGTTCCTCTGGAATGGACTGACACATCTGGGCGACTCTTGGAATGGTGGCACGACCCTGGAGTTCCTCTCGCCTTTCCTGTGGAGAGCGCCTCATCTTGAGATGCGACGGGAACGCCGGGAATTCTTTCCCTACTAAACAGGGAAAGGATCCCTCATCTCAAGCTAGGAGGCGGAAACGGGGCTCCGCTGGATGTGTGCGGGACCCCACGTGCTTCCTCTCGAGTGGAGACGGGTATGATGGGGAAATTCTTGAGTTGCAGCAAGGGTGTGAAGGACCCTTTGGAAGTTCCAGTGGTTAGACGTGATTAGCCTCGAGAAGCCTCAGCGGAAATGGGCCTCATCTCGCCTGGAGGGCAAAACCTCCTGGATTTTCTCGAGTTGCGGCAGGTGCTCTCGACTTACGACGGGGACCTCAGGGACCCGCTCTGGTGGCCTCAGGAAAGGCCAGTCCCCATGCGAGTTCCTCGGGGGCCTCTCGGGATTCCTCTCCCGTCGATGCCGGGGCCTAAGACCTTGTGTGGAGTCGGGGCTGGAACCTGAGGATTCCTCTCCAGTGCTGACATGGATCTTGGGGTACTTCTGGAGTCTCCCCAGGGGAGTCAGTCCTCGTCTCGAATGCGGGCATGCAATTGCGCTTTCCTCCAGAGCGGTAGCAGCAGTGTCACGCAGTCCGCCGCGTGGATCAAAGGATCTATGGTTTTCCCTCGAGTCTTTCCCACGAGGCTTTCCCACGAGGCTTTCCCACAGGGCTGTCCCACGTGCACACGTGGTGGGAGTCGATCCTCGGGTTGAACGTGAAGGCAGTGCAGGGAAAAAAGGTTCCTCTGGAATGGACTGACACATCTGGGGGTCTCTTGGAATGGTGGCACGACCCTGGAGTTCCTCTCGCCTTTCCTGTGGAGAGCGCCTCCTCTTGAGATGCGACGGGAACGCCGGGAATTCTTTCCCTACGAAACAGGGAAAGGATCCCTCATCTCGAGCTAGGAGGCGGAAACGGGGCTCCCCTGGATGTGTGCGGGACCCCACGTGCTTCTTCTCGAGTGGAGACGGGTATGTCGGGGAACTTCTTGAGTTGCAGCAAGGGTGTGAAGGACCCTTTGGAAGTTCCAGTGGTTAGACGTGATTAGCCTCGAGAAGCCTCAGCGGAAATGGGCCTCATCTCGCCTGGAGGGCAAAACCTCCTGGATTTTCTCGAGTTGCGGCAGGTGCTCTCGACTTACGACGGGGACCTCAGGGACCCGCTCTGGTGGCCTCAGGAAAGGCCAGTCCCCATGCGAGTTCCTCGGGGGCCTCTCGGCATTCCTTTCCCGTCGATGCCGGGGCCTAAGACCTTGTGTGGAGTCGGGGCCGGAACCTGAGGATTCCTCTGCAGTGCTGACATGGATCTTGGGGTACTTCTGGAGTCTCCCCAGGGGAGTCAGTCCTCGTCTCGAATGCGGGCATGCACTAGCGCTTTCCTCCAGAGCGGTAGCAGCAGTGTCACGCAGTCCACCGGGTGGAACAAAGGATCTATGGTTTTCCCTCGAGTCTTTCCCACGAGGCTTTCCCACGAGGCTTTCCCACAGGGCTGTCCCACGTGCACACGTGGTGGGAGTCGATCCTCGGCTTGAACGTCAAGGCAGTGCAGGGAAAACAGGTTCCTCTGGAATGGACTGACACATCTGGGCGACTCTTGGAATGGTGGCACGACCCTGGAGTTCCTCTCGCCTTTCCTGTGGAGAGCGCCTCCTCTTGAGATGCGACGGGAACGCCGGGAATTCTTTCCCTACGAAACAGGGAAAGGATCCCTCATCTCGAGCTAGGAGGCGGAAACGGGGCTCCCCTGGATGTGTGCGGGACCCCACGTGCTTCCTCTCGAGTGGAGACGGGTATGTCGGGGAACTTCTTGAGTTGCAGCAAGGGTGTGAAGGACCCTTTGGAAGTTCCAGTGGTTAGACGTGATTAGCCTCGAGAAGCCTCAGCGGAAATGGGCCTCATCTCGCCTGGAGGGCAAAACCTCCTGGATTTTCTCGAGTTGCGGCAGGTGCTCTCGACTTACGACGGGGACCTCAGGGACCCGCTCTGGTGGCCTCAGGAAAGGCCAGTCCCCATGCGAGTTCCTCGGGGGCCTCTCGGCATTCCTTTCCCGTCGATGCTGGGGCCTAAGACCTTGTGTGGAGTCGGGGCCGGAACCTGAGGATTCCTCTGCAGTGCTGACATGGATCTTGGGGTACTTCTGGAGTCTCCCCAGGGGAGTCAGTCCGTGTCTCGAATGCGGGCATGCACTTGCGCTTTCCTCCAGAGCGGTAGCAGCTGTGTCACGCAGTCCGCCGCGTGGAACAAAGGATCTATGGTTTTACCTCGAATCTTTCCCACGAGGCTTTCCCACGAGGCTTTCCCACAGGGCTGTCCCACGTGCACACGTGGTGGGAGTCGATCCTCGGCTTGAACGTCAAGGCAGTTCAGGGAAAACAGGTTCCTCTGGAATGGACTGACACATCTGGGGGTCTCTTGGAATGGTGGCACGACCCTGGAGTTCCTCTCGCCTTTCCTGTGGAGAGCGCCTCCTCTTGAGATGCGCCGGGAATGCCGGGAATTCTTTCCCTACGAAACAGGGAAAGGATCCCTCATCTCGAGCTAGGAGGCGGAAACGGGGCTCCCCTGGATGTGTGCGGGACCCCACGTGCTTCCTCTCGAGTGGAGACGGCTATGTCGGGGAACTTCTTGAGTTGCAGCAAGGGTGTGAAGGACCCATGGAAGTTCCAGTGGTTAGACGTGATTAGCCTCGAGAAGCCTCAGCAGAAATGGGCCTCATCTCGCCTGGAGGGCAAAACCTCCTGGATTTTCTCGAGTTGTGGCAGGTGCTCTCGACTTACGACGGGGACCTCAGGGACCCGCTCTGGTGGCCTCATTAAAGGCCAGTCCCCATGCGAGTTCCTCGGGGGCCTCTCGGGATTCCACTCCCGTCGATGCCGGGGCCTAAGACCTTGTGTGGAGTCGGGGCCGGAACCTGAGGATTCCTCTCCAGTGCTGACATGGATCTTGGGGTACTTCTGGAGTCTCCCCAGGGGAGTCAGTCCTTGTCTCGAATGCGGGCATGCACTTGCGCTTTCCTCCAGAGCGGTAGCAGCAGTGTCACCCAGTCCACCGCGTGGATCAAAGGATCTATGGTTTTCCCTCGAGTCTTTCCCACGAGGCTTTCCCACGAGGCTTTCCCACAGGGCTGTCCCACGTGCCCACGTGGTGGAGTCGATCCTCGGGTTGGACGTCAAGGCAGTGCAGGGAAAACAGGTTCCTCTGGAATGGACTGACACATCTGGGGGTCTCTTAGAATCGTGCCACGACCCTGGAGTTCCTCTCGCCTTTCCTGTGGAGAGCGCCACCTCTTGAGATGCGACGGGAACGCCGGGAATTCTTTCCCTACGAAACAGGGAAAGGATCCCTCATCTCGAGCTAGGAGGCGGAAACGGGGCTCCCCTGGATGTGTGCGGGACCCCACGTGCTTCCTCTCGAGTGGAGACGGGTATGTCGCGGAACTGCTTCAGTTGCAGCAAGGGTGTGAAGGACACTTTGGAAGTTTCAGTGGTTAGATGTGATTAGCCTCGAGAAGCCTCAGCGGAAATGGGCCTCATCTCGCCTGGAGGGCAAAACCTCCTGGATTTTCTCGAGTTGCGGCAGGTGCTCTCGACTTACGACGGGGACCTCAGGGACCCGCTCTGGTGGCCTCAGGAAAGGTCAGTCCCCATGCGAGTTCCTCGGGGGCCTCTCGGCATTCCTTTCCGGTCGATGCCGGGGCCTAAGACCTTGTGTGGAGTCGGGGCCGGAACCTGAGGATTCCTCTGCAGTGCTGACATGGATCTTGGGGTACTTCTGGAGTCTCCCCAGGGGAGTCAGTCCTCGTCTCGAATGCGGGCATGCACTTGCGCTTTCCTCCAGAGCGGTATCAGCAGTGTCACGCAGTCCACCGCGTGGAACAAAGGATCTATGGTTTTCCCTCGAGTCTTTCCCACGAGTCTTTCCCACGAGGCTTTCCCACAGGGCTGTCCCACGTGCACACGTGGTGGGAGTCGATCCTCGGCTTGAACGTCAAGGCAGTGCAGGGAAAACAGGTTCCTCTGGAATGGACTGACACATCTGGGGGACTCTTGGAATGGTGGCACGACCCTGGAGTTCCTCTCGCCTTTCCTGTGGAGAGCGCCTCCTCTTGAGATGCGACGAGAACGCCGGGAATTCTTTCCCTACGAAACAGGGAAAGGATCCCTCATCTCGAGCTAGGAGGCGGAAACGGGGCTCCCCTGGATGTGTGCGGGACCCCACGTGCTTCCTCTCGAGTGGAGACGGGTATGTCGGGGAACTTCTTGAGTTGCAGCAAGGGTGTTAAGGACCCTTTGGAAGTTCCAGTGGTTAGATGTGATTGGCCTCGAGAAGCCTCAGCGGAAATGGGCCTCATCTCGCCTGGAGGGCAAAACCTCCTGGATTTTCTCGAGTTGCGGCAGTGGTCTCGACTTACGACGGGGACCTCAGGGACCCGCTCTGGTGGCCTCAGGAAAGGCCAGTCCCCATGCGAGTTCCTCGGGGGCCTCTCGGGATTCCTCTCCCGTCGATGCCGGGGCCTAAGACCTTGTGTGGAGTCGGGGCTGGAACCTGAGGATTCCTCTCCAGTGCTGACATGGATCTTGGGGTACTTCTGGAGTCTCCCCAGGGGAGTCAGTCCTCGTCTCGAATGCGGGCATGCAATTGCGCTTTCCTCCAGAGCGGTAGCAGCAGTGTCACGCAGTCCGCCGCGTGGATCAAAGGATCTATGGTTTTCCCTCGAGTCTTTCCCACGAGGCTTTCCCACGAGGCTTTCCCACAGGGCTGTCCCACGTGCACACGTGGTGGGAGTCGATCCTCGGGTTGAACGTGAAGGCAGTGCAGGGAAAAAAGGTTCCTCTGGAATGGACTGACACATCTGGGGGTCTCTTGGAATGGTGGCACGACCCTGGAGTTCCTCTCGCCTTTCCTGTGGAGAGCGCCTCCTCTTGAGATGCGACGGGAACGCCGGGAATTCTTTCCCTACGAAACAGGGAAAGGATCCCTCATCTCGAGCTAGGAGGCGGAAACGGGGCTCCCCTGGATGTGTGCGGGACCCCACGTGCTTCTTCTCGAGTGGAGACGGGTATGTCGGGGAACTTCTTGAGTTGCAGCAAGGGTGTGAAGGACCCTTTGGAAGTTCCAGTGGTTAGACGTGATTAGCCTCGAGAAGCCTCAGCGGAAATGGGCCTCATCTCGCCTGGAGGGCAAAACCTCCTGGATTTTCTCGAGTTGCGGCAGGTGCTCTCGACTTACGACGGGGACCTCAGGGACCCGCTCTGGTGGCCTCAGGAAAGGCCAGTCCCCATGCGAGTTCCTCGGGGGCCTCTCGGCATTCCTTTCCCGTCGATGCCGGGGCCTAAGACCTTGTGTGGAGTCGGGGCCGGAACCTGAGGATTCCTCTGCAGTGCTGACATGGATCTTGGGGTACTTCTGGAGTCTCCCCAGGGGAGTCAGTCCTCGTCTCGAATGCGGGCATGCACTTGCGCTTTCCTCCAGAGCGGTAGCAGCAGTGTCACGCAGTCCACCGGGTGGAACAAAGGATCTATGGTTTTCCCTCGAGTCTTTCCCACGAGGCTTTCCCACGAGGCTTTCCCACAGGGCTGTCCCACGTGCACACGTGGTGGGAGTCGATCCTCGGCTTGAACGTCAAGGCAGTGCAGGGAAAACAGGTTCCTCTGGAATGGACTGACACATCTGGGCGACTCTTGGAATGGTGGCACGACCCTGGAGTTCCTCTCGCCTTTCCTGTGGAGAGCGCCTCCTCTTGAGATGCGACGGGAACGCCGGGAATTCTTTCCCTACGAAACAGGGAAAGGATCCCTCATCTCGAGCTAGGAGGCGGAAACGGGGCTCCCCTGGATGTGTGCGGGACCCCACGTGCTTCCTCTCGAGGGAGACGGGTATGTCGGGGAACTTCTTGAGTTGCAGCAAGGGTGTGAAGGACCCTTTGGAAGTTCCAGTGGTTAGACGTGATTAGCCTCGAGAAGCCTCAGCGGAAATGGGCCTCATCTCGCCTGGAGGGCAAAACGTCCTGGATTTTCTCGAGTTGCGGCAGGTGCTCTCGACTTACGACGGGGACCTCAGGGACCCGCTCTGGTGGCCTCAGGAAAGGCCAGTCCCCATGCGAGTTCCTCGGGGGCCTCTCGGCATTCCTTTCCCGTCGATGCCGGGGCCTAAGACCTTGTGTGGAGTCGGGGCCGGAACCTGAGGATTCCTCTGCAGTGCTGACATGGATCTTGGGGTACTTCTGGAGTCTCCCCAGGGGAGTCAGTCCGTGTCTCGAATGCGGGCATGCACTTGCGCTTTCCTCCAGAGCGGTAGCAGCTGTGTCACGCAGTCCGCCGCGTGGAACAAAGGATCTATGGTTTTACCTCGAATCTTTCCCACGAGGCTTTCCCACGAGGCTTTCCCACAGGGCTGTCCCACGTGCACACGTGGTGGGAGTCGATCCTCGGCTTGAACGTCAAGGCAGTTCAGGGAAAACAGGTTCCTCTGGAATGGACTGACACATCTGGGGGTCTCTTGGAATGGTGGCACGACCCTGGAGTTCCTCTCGCCTTTCCTGTGGAGAGCGCCTCCTCTGGAGATGCGCCGGGAATGCCGGGAATTCTTTCCCTACGAAACAGGGAAAGGATCCCTCATCTCGAGCTAGGAGGCGGAAACGGGGCTCCCCTGGATGTGTGCGGGACCCCACGTGCTTCCTCTCGAGTGGAGACGGGTATGTCGGGGAACTTCTTGAGTTGCAGCAAGGGTGTGAAGGACCCATGGAAGTTCCAGTGGTTAGACGTGATTAGCCTCGAGAAGCCTCAGCAGAAATGGGCCTCATCTCGCCTGGAGGGCAAAACCTCCTGGATTTTCTCGAGTTGTGGCAGGTGCTCTCGACTTACGACGGGGACCTCAGGGACCCGCTCTGGTGGCCTCATTAAAGGCCAGTCCCCATGCGAGTTCCTCGGGGGCCTCTCGGGATTCCTCTCCCGTCGATGCCGGGGCCTAAGACCTTGTGTGGAGTCGGGGCCGGAACCTGAGGATTCCTCTCCAGTGCTGACATGGATCTTGGGGTACTTCTGGAGTCTTCCCAGGGGAGTCAGTCCTTGTCTCGAATGCGGGCATGCACTTGCGCTTTCCTCCAGAGCGGTAGCAGCAGTGTCACGCAGTCCGCCGCGTGGATCAAAGGATCTATGGTTTTCCCTCGAGTCTTTCCCACGAGGCTTTCCCACGAGGCTTTCCCACAGGGCTGTCCCACGTGCCCACGTGGTGGAGTCGATCCTCGGGTTGGACGTCAAGGCAGTGCAGGGAAAACAGGTTCCTCTGGAATGGACTGACACATCTGGGGGTCTCTTAGAATCGTGCCACGACCCTGGAGTTCCTCTCGCCTTTCCTGTGGAGAGCGCCACCTCTTGAGATGCGACGGGAACGCCGGGAATTCTTTCCCTACGAAACAGGGAAAGGATCCCTCATCTCGAGCTAGGAGGCGGAAACGGGGCTCCCCTGGATGTGTGCGGGACCCCACGTGCTTCCTCTAGAGTGGAGACGGGTATGTCGCGGAACTGCTTCAGTTGCAGCAAGGGTGTGAAGGACACTTTGGAAGTTTCAGTGGTTAGATGTGATTAGCCTCGAGAAGCCTCAGCGGAAATGGGCCTCATCTCGCCTGGAGGGCAAAACCTCCTGGATTTTCTCGAGTTGCGGCAGGTGCTCTCGACTTACGACGGGGACCTCAGGGACCCGCTCTGGTGGCCTCAGGAAAGGTCAGTCCCCATGCGAGTTCCTCGGGGGCCTCTCGGCATTCCTTTCCGGTCGATGCCGGGGCCTAAGACCTTGTGTGGAGTCGGGGCCGGAACCTGAGGATTCCTCTGCAGTGCTGACATGGATCTTGGGGTACTTCTGGAGTCTCCCCAGGGGAGTCAGTCCTCGTCTCGAATGCGGGCATGCACTTGCGCTTTCCTCCAGAGCGGTAGCAGCAGTGTCACGCAGTCCACCGCGTGGAACAAAGGATCTATGGTTTTCCCTCGAGTCTTTCCCACGAGTCTTTCCCACGAGGCTTTCCCACAGGGCTGTCCCACGTGCACACGTGGTGGGAGTCGATCCTCGGCTTGAACGTCCAGGCAGTGCAGGGAAAACAGGTTCCTCTGGAATGGACTGACACATCTGGGGGACTCTTGGAATGGTGGCACGACCCTGGAGTTCCTCTCGCCTTTCCTGTGGAGAGCGCCTCCTCTTGAGATGCGACGAGAACGCCGGGAATTCTTTCCCTACGAAACAGGGAAAGGATCCCTCATCTCGAGCTAGGAGGCGGAAACGGGGCTCCCCTGGATGTGTGCGGGACCCCACGTGCTTCCTCTCGAGTGGAGACGGGTATGTCGGGGAACTTCTTGAGTTGCAGCAAGGGTGTGAAGGACCCTTTGGAAGTTCCAGTGGTTAGATGTGATTGGCCTCGAGAAGCCTCAGCGGAAATGGGCCTCATCTCGCCTGGAGGGCAAAACCTCCTGGATTTTCTCGAGTTGCGGCAGGTGCTCTCGACTTACGACGGGGACCTCAGGGACCCGCTCTGGTGGCCTCAGGAAAGGCCAGTCCCCATGCGAGTTCCTCGGGGGCCTCTCGGCATTCCTCTCCCGTCGATGCCGGGGCCTAAGACCTTGTGTGGAGTCGGGGCCGGAACCTGAGGATTCCTCTCCAGTGCTGACATGGATCTTGGGGTACTTCTGGAGTCTCCCCAGGGGAGTAAGTCCTCGTCTCGAATGCGGGCATGCACTTGCGCTTACCTCCAGAGCGGTAGCAGCAGAGTCACGCAGTCCGCCGCGTGGAACAAAGGATCTATGGTTTTCCCTCGAGTCTTTCCCACGAGGCTTTCCCACGAGGCTTTCCCACAGGGCTGTCCCACGTGCACACGTGGTGGGAGTCGATCCTCGGCTTGAACGTCAAGGCAGTGCAGGGAAAACAGTTTCCTCTGGAATGGACTGACACATCTGGGGGACTCTTGGAATGGTGGCACGACCCTGGAGTTCCTCTCGCCTTTCCTGTGGAGAGCGCCTCCTCTTGAGATGCTACGGGAACGCCGGGAATTCTTTCCCTACGAAACAGGGAAAGGATCCCTCATCTCGAGCTAGGAGGCGGATACGGGGCTCCCCTGGATGTGTGCGGGACCCCACGTGCTTCCTCTCGAGTGGAGACGGGTATGTCGAGGAACTTCTTGAGTTGCAGCAAGGGTGTGAAGGACCCTTTGGAAGTTCCAGTGGTTAGACGTGATTAGCCTCGAGAAGCCTCAGCGGAAATGGGCCTCATCTCGCCTGGAGGGCAAAACCTCCTGGATTTTCTCGAGTTGCGGCAGGTGCTCTCGACTTACGACGGGGACCTCAGGGACCCGCTCTGGTGGCCTCAGGAAAGGCCAGTCCCCATGCGAGTTCCTCGGGGGCCTCTCGGCATTCCTTTCCCGTCGATGCCGGGGCCTAAGACCTTGTGTGGAGTCGGGGCCGGAACCTGAGGATTCCTCTGCAGTGCTGACATGGATCTTGGGGTACTTCTGGAGTCTCCCCAGGGGAGTCAGTCCGTGTCTCGAATGCGGGCATGCACTTGCGCTTTCCTCCAGAGCGGTAGCAGCTGTGTCACGCAGTCCGCCGCGTGGAACAAAGGATCTATGGTTTTACCTCGAATCTTTCCCACGAGGCTTTCCCACGAGGCTTTCCCACAGGGCTGTCCCACGTGCACACGTGGTGGGAGTCGATCCTCGGCTTGAACGTCAAGGCAGTGCAGGGAAAACAGGTTCCTCTGGAATGGACTGACACATCTGGGGGTCTCTTGGAATGGTGGCACGACCCTGGAGTTCCTCTCGCCTTTCCTGTGGAGAGCGCCTCCTCTTGAGATGCGCCGGGAACGCCGGGAATTCTTTCCCTACGAAACAGGGAAAGGATCCCTCATCTCGAGCTAGGAGGCGGAAACGGGGCTCCCCTGGATGTGTGCGGGACCCCACGTGCTTCCTCTCGAGTGGAGACGGGTATGTCGGGGAACTTCTTGAGTTGCAGCAAGGGTGTGAAGGACCCATGGAAGTTCCAGTGGTTAGACGTGATTAGCCTCGAGAAGCCTCAGCGGAAATGGGCCTCATCTCGCCTGGAGGGCAAAACCTCCTGGATTTTCTCGAGTTGTGGCAGGTGCTCTCGACTTACGACGGGGACCTCAGGGAACCGCTCTGGTGGCCTCAGGAAAGGCCAGTCCCCATGCGAGTTCCTCGGGGGCCTCTCGGGATTCCTCTCCCGTCGATGCCGGGGCCTAAGGCCTTGTGTGGAGTCGGGGCCGGAACCTGAGGATTCCTCTCCAGTGCTGACATGGATCTTGGGGTACTTCTGGAGTCTCCCCAGGGGAGTCAGTCCTTGTCTCGAATGCGGGCATGCAATTGCGCTTTCCTCCAGAGCGGTAGCAGCAGTGTCACGCAGTCCGCCGCGTGGATCAAAGGATCTATGGTTTTCCCTCGAGTCTTTCCCACGAGGCTTTCCCACGAGGCTTTCCCACAGGGCTGTCCCACGTGCCCACGTGATGGGAGTCGATCCTCGGGTTGGACGTCAAGGCAGTGCAGGGAAAACAGGTTCCTCTGGAATGGACTGACACATCTGGGGGTCTCTTGGAATCGTGCCACGACCCTGGAGTTCCTCTCGCCTTTCCTGTGGAGAGCGCCACCTCTTGAGATGCGACGGGAACGCCGGGAATTCTTTCCCTACGAAACAGGGAAAGGATCCCTCATTTCGAGCTAGGAGGCGGAAACGGGGCTCCCCTGGATGTGTGCGGGACCCCACGTGCTTCCTCTCGAGTGGAGACGGGTATGTCGCGGAACTGCTTCAGTTGCAGCAAGGGTGTGAAGGACACTTTGGAAGTTCCAGTGGTTAGATGTGATTAGCCTCGAGAAGCCTCAGCGGAAATGGGCCTCATCTTGCCTGGAGGGCAAAACCTCCTGGATTTTCTCGAGTTGCGGCAGGTGCTCTCGACTTACGACGGGGACCTCAGGGACACGCTCTGGTGGCCTCAGGAAAGGTCAGTCCCCATACGAGTTCCACGGGGGCCTCTCGGCATTCCTTTCCCGTCGATGCCGGGGCCTAAGACCTTGTGTGGAGTCGGGGCCGGAACCTGAGGATTCCTCTGCAGAGCTGACATGGATCTTGGGGTACTTCTGGAGTCTCCCCAGGGGAGTCAGTCCTCGTCTCGAATGCGGGCATGCACTTGCGCTTTCCTCCAGAGCGGTAGCAGCAGTGTCACGCAGTCCACCGCGTGGAACAAAGGATCTATGGTTTTCCCTCGAGTCTTTCCCACGAGGCTTTCCCACGAGGCTTTCCCACAGGGCTGTCCCACGTGCACACGTGGTGGGAGTCGATCCTCGGCTTGAACGTCAAGGCAGTGCAGGGAAAACAGGTTCCTCTGGAATGGACTGACACATCTGGGGGACTCTTGGAATGGTGGCACGACCCTGGAGTTCCTCTCGCCTTTCCTGTGGAGAGCGCCTCCTCTTGAGATGCGACGAGAACGCCGGGAATTCTTTCCCTACGAAACAGGGAAAGGATCCCTCATCTCGAGCTAGGAGGCGGAAACGGGGCTCCCCTGGATGTGTGCGGGACCCCACGTGCTTCCTCTCGAGTGGAGACTGGTATGTCAGGGAACTTCTTGAGTTGCAGCAAGGGTGTGAAGGACCCTTTGGAACTTCCAGTGGTTAGATGTGATTGGCCTCGAGAAGCCTCAGCGGAAATGGGCCTCATCTCGCCTGGAGGGCAAAACCTCCTGGATTTTCTCGAGTTAAGGCAGGTGCTCTCGACTTACGACGGGGACCTCAGGGACCCGCTCTGGTGGCCTCAGGAAAGGCCAGTCCCCATGCGAGTTCCTCGGGGACCTCTCGGGATTCCTCTCCCGTCGATGCCGGGGCCTAAGACCTTGTGTGGAGTCGGGGCCGGAACCTGAGGATTCCTCTCCAGTGCTGACATGGATCTTGGGTACTTCTGGAGTCTCCCCAGGGGAGTCAGTCCTCGTCTCGAATGCGGGCATGCACTTGCGCTTTCCTCCAGAGCGGTAGCAGCAGTGTCACGCAGTCCGCCGCGTGGATCAAAGGATCTATGGTTTTCCCTCGAGTCTTTCCCACGAGGCTTTCCCACGAGGCTTTCCCACAGGGCTGTCCCACGTGCACACGTGGTGGGAGTCGATCCTCGGCTTGAACGTCAAGGCAGTGCAGGGAAAACAGGTTCCTCTGGAATGGACTGACACATCTGGGGGACTCTTGGAATGGTGGCAGGACCCTGGAGTTCCTCTCGCCTTTCCTGTGGAGAGCGCCTCCTCTTGAGATGCGACGGGAACGCCGGGAATTCTTTCCCTACGAAAAAGGGAAAGGATCCCTCATCTAGAGCTAGGAGGCGGAAACGGGGCTCCCCTGGATGTGTGCGGGACCCTGGTGCTTCCTCTCGAGTGGAGACGGGTATGTCGGGGAACTTCTTGAGTTGCAGCAAGGGTGTGAAGGACCCTTTGGAAGTTCCAGTGGTTAGACGTGATTAGCCTCGAGAAGCCTCAGCGGAAATGGGCCTCATCTCACCTGGAGGGCAAAACCTCCTGGATTTTCTCGAGTTGCGGCAGGTGCTCTCGACTTACGACGGGGACCTCAGGGACCCGCTCTGGTGGCCTCAGGAAAGGCCAGTCCCCATGCGAGTTCCTCGGGGGCCTCTCGGCATTCCTCTCCCGTCGATGCCGGGGCCTAAGACCTTGTGTGGAGTCGGGGCCGGAACCTGAGGATTCCTCTCCAGTGCTGACATGGATATTGGGGTACTTCTGGAGTCTCCCCAGGGGAGTAAGTCCTCGTCTCGAATGCGGGCATGCACTTGCGCTTACCTCCAGAGCGGTAGCAGCAGTGTCACGCAGTCCGCCGCGTGGAACAAAGGATCTATGGTTTTCCCTCGAGTCTTTCCCACGAGGCTTTCCCACGAGGCTTTCCCACAGGGCTGTCCCACGTGCACACGTGGTGGGAGTCGATCCTCGGCTTGAACGTCAAGGCAGTGCAGGGAAAACAGGTTCCTCTGGAATGGACTGACACATCTGGGGGACTCTTGGAATGGTGGCACGACCCTGGAGTTCCTCTCGCCTTTCCTGTGGAGAGCGCCTCCTCTTGAGATGCGACGGGAACGCCGGGAATTCTTTCCCTACGAAACAGGGAAAGGATCCCTCATCTCGAGCTAGGAGGCGGAAACGGGGCTCCCCTGGATGTGTGCGGGACCCCACGTGCTTCCTCTCGAGTGGAGACGGGTATGTCGAGGAACTTCTTGAGTTGCAGCAAGGGTGTGAAGGACCCTTTGGAAGTTCCAGTGGTTAGACGTGATTAGCCTCGAGAAGCCTCAGCGGAAATGGGCCTCATCTCGCCTGGAGGGCAAAACCTCCTGGATTTTCTCGAGTTACGGCAGGTGCTCTCGACTTACGACGTGGACCTCAGGGACCCGCTCTGGTGGCCTCAGGAAAGGCCAGTCCCCATGCGAGTTCCTCGGGGGCCTCTCGGGATTCCTCTCCTGTCGATGCCGGTGCCTAAGCCCTTGTGTGAAGTCGGGGCCGGAACCTGAGGATTCCTCTCCAGTGCTGACATGGATCTTGGGGTACTTCTGGAGTCTCCCCAGGGGAGTCAGTCCTCGTCTCGAATGCGGGCATGCACTTGCGCTTTCCTCCAGAGCGGTAGCAGGAGTGTCACGCAGTCCGCCCCGTGGATCAAAGGATCTATGGTTTTCCCTCGAGTCTTTCCCACGAGGCTTTCCCACGAGGCTTTCCCACGGGGCTGTCCCACGTGTACACGTGTTGGGAGTCGATCCTCGGCTTGAACGTGAAGGCAGTGCAGGGAAAACAGGTTCCTCTGGAATGGACTGACACATCTGGGGGTCTCTTGGAATGGTGGCACGACCATGGAGTTCCTCTCGCCTTTCCTGTGGAGAGTGC
This sequence comes from Ovis canadensis, assembly GCF_042477335.2. Lineage (NCBI taxonomy): Eukaryota > Metazoa > Chordata > Mammalia > Artiodactyla > Bovidae > Ovis > Ovis canadensis. The sequence continues at coordinate 12,292,698 of NC_091262.1, forward strand.
CACCTCTTGAGATGCGACGGGAACGCCGGAAATTCTTTCCCTACGAAACAGGGAAAGGATCCCTAATCTCGAGCTAGGAGGCGGAAACGGGTCTCCCCTGGATGTGTGCGGGAACCCACGTGCTTCCTCTCGAGTGGAGACGGATATGTCGCGGAACTGCTTGAGTTGCAGCAAGGGTGTGAAGGACCCTTTTGAAGTTCCAGCGGTTAGATGTGATTAGCCTCGAGAAGCCTCAGCGGAAATGGGCCTCATCTCGCCTGGAGGGCAAAACCTCCTGGATTTTCTCGAGTTGCGGCAGGTGCTCTCGACTTATGACGGGGACCTCAGGGACCCGCTCTGGTGGCCTCAGGAAAGGCCAGTCCCCATGCGAGTTCCTCGGGGGCCTCTCGGCATTCCTCTACCGTCGATGCCGGGGCCTAAGACCTTGTGTGGAGTCGGGGCCGGAACCTGAGGATTCCTCTCCAGTGCTGACATGGATCTTGGGGTACTTCTGGAATCTCCCCAGGGGAGTCAGTCCTCGTCTCGAATGCGGGCATGCACTTGCGCTTTCCTCCAGAGCGGTAGCAGCAGTGTCACGCAGTCTGCCGCGTGGATCAAAGGATCTATGATTTTCCCTCGAGTCTTTCCCACGAGGCTTTCCCACGAGGCTTTCCCACAGGGCTGTCCCACGTGCACACGTGGTGGGAGTCGATCCTCGGCTTGAACGTCAAGGCAGTGCAGGGAAAACAGGTTCCTCTGGAATGGACTGACACATCTGGGCGACTCTTGGAATGGTGGCACGACCCTGGAGTTCCTCTCGCCTTTCCTGTGGAGAGCGCCTCCTCTTGAGATGCGACGGGAATGCCGGGAATTCTTTCCCTACGAAACAGGGAAAGGATCCCTCATCTCGAGCTAGGAGGCGGAAACGGGGCTCCCCTGGATGTGTGCGAGACGACACGTGCTTCCTCTCGAGTGGAGACGGGTATGTCGGGGAACTTCTTGAGTTGCAGCAAGGGTGTGAAGGTCCCTTTGGAAGTTCCAGTGGTTAGATGTGATTAGCCTCGAGAAGCCTCAGCGGAAATGGGCCTCATCTCGCCTGGAGGGCAAAACTTCCTGGATTTTCTCGAGTTACGGCAGGTGCTCTCGACTTACGACGGAGACCTCAGGGACCCGCTCTGGTGGCCTCAGGAAAGGCCAGTCCCCATGCGAGTTCCTCGGGGGCCTCTCGGCATTCCTCTCCCGTCGATGCCGGGGCCTAAGACCTTGTGTGGAGTCGGGGCCGGAACCTGAGGATTCCTCTCCAGTGCTGACATGGATATTGGGGTACTTCTGGAGTCTCCCCAGGGGAGTAAGTCCTCGTCTCGAATGCGGGCATGCACTTGCGCTTACCTCCAGAGCGGTAGCAGCAGTGTCACGCAGTCCGCCGCGTGGAACAAAGGATCTATGGTTTTCCCTCGAGTCTTTCCCACGAGGCTTTCCCACGAGGCTTTCCCACAGGGCTGTCCCACGTGCACACGTGGTGGGAGTCGATCCTCGGCTTGAACGTCAAGGCAGTGCAGGGAAAACAGGTTCCTCTGGAATGGACTGACACATCTGGGGGACTCTTGGAATGGTGGCACGACCCTGGAGTTCCTCTCGCCTTTCCTGTGGAGAGCGCCTCCTCTTGAGATGCGACGGGAACGCCGGGAATTCTTTCCCTACGAAACAGGGAAAGGATCCCTCATCTCGAGCTAGGAGGCGGAAACGGGGCTCCCCTGGATGTGTGCGGGACCCCACGTGCTTCCTCTCGAGTGGAGACGGGTATGTCGAGGAACTTCTTGAGTTGCAGCAAGGGTGTGAAGGACCCTTTGGAAGTTCCAGTGGTTAGACGTGATTAGCCTCGAGAAGCCTCAGCGGAAATGGGCCTCATCTCGCCTGGAGGGCAAAACCTCCTGGATTTTCTCGAGTTACGGCAGGTGCTCTCGACTTACGACGTGGACCTCAGGGACCCGCTCTGGTGGCCTCAGGAAAGGCCAGTCCCCATGCGAGTTCCTCGGGGGCCTCTCGGGATTCCTCTCCTGTCGATGCCGGTGCCTAAGCCCTTGTGTGAAGTCGGGGCCGGAACCTGAGGATTCCTCTCCAGTGCTGACATGGATCTTGGGGTACTTCTGGAGTCTCCCCAGGGGAGTCAGTCCTCGTCTCGAATGCGGGCATGCACTTGCGCGTTCCTCCAGAGCGGTAGCTGGAGTGTCACGCAGTCCGCCCCGTGGATCAAAGGATCTATGGTTTTCCCTCGAGTCTTTCCCACGAGGCTTTCCCACGAGGCTTTCCCACGGGGCTGTCCCACGTGTACACGTGTTGGGAGTCGATCCTCGGCTTGAACGTGAAGGCAGTGTAGGGAAAACAGGTTCCTCTGGAATGGACTGACACATCTGGGGGTCTCTTGGAATGGTGGCACGACCCTGGAGTTCCTCTCGCCTTTCCTGTGGAGAGCGCCACCTCTTGAGATGCGACGGGAACGCCGGAAATTCTTTCCCTACGAAACAGGGAAAGGATCCCTAATCTCGAGCTAGGAGGCGGAAACGGGTCTCCCCTGGATGTGTGCGGGACCCCACGTGCTTCCTCTCGAGTGGAGACGGATATGTCGCGGAACTGCTTGAGTTGCAGCAAGGGTGTGAAGGACCCTTTTGAAGTTCCAGCGGTTAGATGTGATTAGCCTCGAGAAGCCTCAGCGGAAATGGGCCTCATCTCGCCTGGAGGGCAAAACCTCCTGGATTTTCTCGAGTTGCGGCAGGTGCTCTCGACTTATGACGGGGACCTCAGGGACCCGCTCTGGTGGCCTCAGGAAAGGCCAGTCCCCATGCGAGTTCCTCGGGGGCCTCTCGGCATTCCTCTACCGTCGATGCCGGGGCCTAAGACCTTGTGTGGAGTCGGGGCCGGAACCTGAGGATTCCTCTCCAGTGCTGACATGGATCTTGGGGTACTTCTGGAGTCTCCCCAGGGGAGTCAGTCCTCGTCTCGAATGCGGGCATGCACTTGCGCTTTCCTCCAGAGCGGTAGCAGCAGTGTCACGCAGTCCAGCGCGTGGATCAAAGGATCTATGATTTTCCCTCGAGTCTTTCCCACGAGGCTTTCCCACGAGGCTTTCCCACAGGGCTGTCCCACGTGCACACGTGGTGGGAGTCGATCCTCGGCTTGAACGTCAAGGCAGTGCAGGGAAAACAGGTTCCTCTGGAATGGACTGACACATCTGGGCGACTCTTGGAATGGTGGCACGACCCTGGAGTTCCTCTCGCCTTTCCTGTGGAGAGCGCCTCCTCTTGAGATGCGACGGGAATGCCGGGAATTCTTTCCCTACGAAACAGGGAAAGGATCCCTCATCTCGAGCTAGGAGGCGGAAACGGGGCTCCCCTGGATGTGTGCGAGACCACACGTGCTTCCTCTCGAGTGGAGACGGGTATGTCGGGGAACTTCTTGAGTTGCAGCAAGGGTGTGAAGGACCCTTTGGAAGTTCCAGTGGTTAGATGTGATTGGCCTCGAGAAGCCTCAGCGGAAATGGGCCTCATCTCTCCTGGAGGGCAAAACCTCCTGGATTTTCTCGAGTTACGGCAGGTGCTCTCGACTTACGACGGAGACCTCAGGGACCCGCTCTGGTGGCCTCAGGAAAGGCCAGGCCCCATGCGAGTTCCACGGGGGCCTCTCGGGATTCCTCTCCCGTCGATGCCGGGGCCTAAGACCTTGTGTGGAGTCGGGGCCGGAACCTGAGGATTCCTCTCCAGTGCTGACATGGATCTTGGGGTACTTCTGGAGTCTCCCCAGGGGAGTCAGTCCTCGTCTCGAATGCGGGCATGCACTTGCGCTTTCCTCCAGAGCGGTAGCAGCAGTGTCACGCAGTCCGCCGCGTGGATTAAAGGATCTATGGTTTTCCCTCGAGTCTTCCCCACGAGGCTTTCCCACGAGGCTTTCCCACAGGGCTGTCCCACGTGCACACGTGGTGGGAGTCGATCCTCGGCTTGAACGTCAAGGCAGTGCAGGGAAAACAGGTTCCTCTGGAATGGACTGACACATCTGGGGGACTCTTGGAATGGTGGCACGACCCTGGAGTTCCTCTCGCCTTTCCTGTGGAGAGCGCCTCCTCTTGAGATGCGACGGGAACGCCGGGAATTCTTTCCCTACGAAACAGGGAAAGGATCCCTCATCTCGAGCTAGGAGGCGGAAACGGGGCTCCCCTGGATGTGTGCGGGACCCCACGTGCTTCCTCTCGAGTGGAGACGGGTATGTCGGTGAACTTCTTGAGTTGCAGCAAGGGTGTGAAGGACCCTTTGGAAGTTCCAGTGGTTAGACGTGATTAGCCTCGAGAAGCCTCAGCGGAAATGGGCCTCATCTCGCCTGGAGGGCAAAACCTCCTGGATTTTCTCGAGTTGCGGCAGGTGCTCTCGACTTACGACAGGGACCTCAGGGACCCGCTCTGGTGGCCTCAGGAAAGGCCAGTCCCCATGCGAGTGCCTTGGGGGCCTCTCGGCATTCCTTTCCCGTCGATGCCGGGGCCTAAGACCTTGTGTGGAGTCGGGGCCGGAACCTGAGGATTCCTCTGCAGTGCTGACATAGATCTTGGGGTACTTCTGGAGTCTCCCCAGGGGAGTCAGTCCTCGTCTCGAATGCGGGCATGCACTTGCGCTTTCCTCCAGAGCGGTAGCAGCTGTGTCACGCAGTCCGCTGCGTGGAACAAAGGATCTATGGTTTTCCCTCGAATCTTTCCCACGAGGCTTTCCCACGAGGCTTTCCCACAGGGCTGTCCCACGTGCACACGTGGTGGGAGTCGATCCTCGGCTTGAACGTCAAGGCAGTGCAGGGAAAACAGGTTCCTCTGGAATGGACTGACACATCTGGGGGACTCTTGGAATGGTGGCACGACCCTGGAGTTCCTCTCGCCTTTCCTGTGGAGAGCGCCTCCTCTTGAGATGCGACGGGAACGCCGGGAATTCTTTCCCTACGAAACAGGGAAAGGATCCCTCATCTCGAGCTAGGAGGCGGAAACGGGGCTAACCTGGATGTGTGCGGGACCCCACGTGCTTCCTCTCGAGTGGAGACGGGTATGTCGGGGAACTTCTTGAGTTGCAGCAAGGGTGTGAAGCACCATTTGGATGTTCCAGTGGTTAGACGTGATTAGCCTCGAGAAGCCTCAGCGGAAATGGGCCTCATCTCGCCTGGAGGGCAAAACCTCCTGGATTTTCTCGAGTTCCGGCAGGTGCTCTCGACTTACGACGGGGACCTCAGGGACCCGCTCTGGTGGCCTCAGGAAAGGCCAGTCCCCATGCGAGTTCCACGGGGGCCTCTCGGGATTCCTCTCCCGTCGATGCCGGGGCCTAAGACCTTGTGTGGAGTCGGGGCCGGAACCTGAGGATTCCTCTCCAGTGCTGACATGGATCTTGGGGTACTTCTGGAGTCTCCCCAGGGGAGTCAGTCCTCGTCTCGAATGCGGGCATGCAATTGCGCTTTCCTCCAGAGCGGTAGCAGCAGTGTCACGCAGTCCGCCGCGTGGATCAAAGGATCTATGGTTTTCCCTAGAGTCTTTCCCACGAGGCTTTCCCACGAGGCTTTCCCACAGGGCTGTCCCACGTGCACACGTGGTGGGAGTCGATCCTCGGCTTGAAAGTCAAGGCAGTGCAGGGAAAACAGGTTCCTCTGGAATGGACTGACACATCTGTGGGTCTCTTGGAATCGTGCCACGACCCTGGAGTTCCTCTCGCCTTTCCTGTGGAGAGCGCCACCTCTTGAGATGCGACGGGAACGCCGGGAATTCTTTCCCTACGAAACAGGGAAAGGATCCCTCATCTCGAGCTAGGAGGCGGAAACGGGGCTCCCCTGGATGTGTGCGGGACCCCACGTGCTTCCTCTCGAGTTGAGACGGGTATGTCGCGGAACTGCTTCAGTTGCAGCAAGGGTGTGAAAGACACTTTGGAAGTTCCAGTGGTTAGATGTGATTAGCCTCGAGAAGCCTCAGCGGAAATGGGCCTCATCTCGCCTGGAGGGTAAAACCTCCTGGATTTTCTCGAGTTGCGGCAGGTGCTCTCGACTTACGACGGGGACCTCAGGGACCCGCTCTGGTGGCCTCAGGAAAGGCCAGTCCCCATGCGAGTTCCTCGGGGGCCTCTCGGCATTCCTTTCCCGTCGATGCCGGGGCCTAAGACCTTGTGTGGAGTCGGGGCCGGAACCTGAGGATTCCTCTCCAGTGCTGACATGGATCTTGGGGTACTTCTGGAGTCTCCCCAGGGGAGTCAGTCCTCGTCTCGAATGCGGGCATGCACTTGCGCTTTCCTCCAGAGCGGTAGCAGCAGTGTCACGGAGTCCGCCGCGTGGAACAAAGGATCTATGGTTTTCCCTCGAGTCTTTCCCACGAGGCTTTCCCACGAGGCTTTCCCACAGGGCTGTCCCACGTGCACACGTGGTGGGAGTCGATCCTCGGCTTGAACGTCAAGGCAGTGCAGGGAAAACAGGTTCCTCTGAAATGGACTGACACATCTGGGGGACTCTTGGAATGGTGGCACGACCCTGGAGTTCCTCTCGCCTTTCCTGTGGAGAGCGCCTCCTCTTGAGATGCGACGGGAACGCCGGGAATTCTTTCCCTACGAAACAGGGAAAGGATCCCTCATCTCGAGCTAGGAGGCGGAAACGGGGCTCCCCTGGATGTGTGCGGGACCCCACGTGCTTCCTCTCGAGTGGAGACGGGTATGTCGGAGAACTTCTTGAGTTGCAGCAAGGGTGTGAAGGACCCTTTGGAAGTTCCAGTGGTTAGATGTGATTGGCCTCGAGAAGCCTCAGCGGAAATGGGCCTCATCTCGCCTGGAGGGCAAAACCTCCTGGATTTTCTCGAGTTACGGCAGGTGCTCTCGACTTACGACGGGGACCTCAGGGACCCGCTCTGGTGGCCTCAGGAAAGGCCAGTCCCCATGCGAGTTCCTCGGGGGCCTCTCGGGATTCCTCTCCCGTCGATGCCGGGGCCTAAGACCTTGTGTGGAGTCGGGGCCGGAACCTGAGGATTCCTCTCCAGTGCTGACATGGATCTTGGGGTACTTCTGGAGTCTCCCCAGGGGAGTCAGTCCTCGTCTCGAATGCGGGCATGCACTTGCGCTTTCCTCCAGAGCGGTAGCAGCAGTGTCACGCAGTCCGCCGCGTGGATCAAAGGATCTATGGTTTTCCCTCGAGTCTTTCCCACGAGGCTTTCCCACGAGGCTTTCCCACGGGGCTGTCCCACGTGCACACGTGGTGGGAGTCGATCCTCGGCTTAAACGTCAAGGCAGTGCAGGGAAAACAGGTTCCTCTGGAATGGACTGACACATCTGGGGGACTGTTGGAATGGTGGCACGACCCTGGAGTTCCTCTCGCCTTTCCTGTGGAGAGCGCCTCCTCTTGAGATGCGACGGGAACGCCGGGAATTTTTTCCCTACGAAACAGGGAAAGGATCCCTCATCTCGAGCTAGGAGGCGGAAACGCGGCTCCCCTGGATGTGTGCGGGACCCCACGTGCTTCCTCTCGAGTGGAGACGGGTATGTCGGGGAACTTCTTGAGTTGCAGCAAGGGTGTGAAGGACCCTTTGGAAGTTCCAGTGGTTAGACGTGATTAGCCTCGAGAAGCCTCAGCGGAAATGGGCCTCATCTCGCCTGGAGGGCAAAACCTCCTGGATTTTCTCGAGTTGCGGCAGGTGCTCTCGACTTATGACGGGGACCTCAGGGACCCGTTCTGGTGGCCTCAGGAAAGGCCAGTCCCCATGCGAGTTCCTCGGGGGCCTCACGGGATTCCTCTCCCGTCGATGCTGGGGCCTAAGCCCTTGTGTGGAATCGGGGCCGGAACTTGAGGATTCCTCTCCACTGCTGACATGGATCTTGGGGTACTTCTGGAGTCTCCCCAGGGGAGTCAGTCCTCGTCTCGAATGCGGGCATGCACTTGCGCTTTCCTCCAGAGCGGTAGCAGCAGTGTCACGCAGTCCGCCGCGTGGATCAAAGGATCTATGGTTTTCCCTCGAGTCTTTCCCACGAGGCTTTCCCACGAGGCTTTTCCACAGGGCTGTCCCACGTGCACACGTGGTGGGAGTCGATCCTCGGCTTGAACGTCAAGGCAGTGCAGGGAAAACAGGTTTCTCTGGAATGGACTGACACATCTGGGGGACTCTTGGAATGGTGGCACGACCCTGGAGTTCCTCTCGCCTTTCCTGTGGAGAGCGCCTCCTCTTGAGATGCGACGGGAACTCCGGGAATTCTTTCCCTAAGAAACAGGGAAAGGATCCCTCATCTCGAGCTAGGAGGCAGAAACGGGGCTCCCCTGGATGTGTGCGGGACCCCACGTGCTTCCTCTCGAGTGGAGACGGGTATGTCGGGGAACTTCTTGAGTTGCAGCAAGGGTGTGAAGGACCCTTTGGAAGTTCCAGTGGTTAGACGTGATTAGCCTCGAGAAGCCTCAGCGGAAATGGGCCTCATCTCGCCTGGAGGGCAAAACCTCCTGGATTTTCTCGAGTTGCGGCAGGTGCTCTCGACTTACGACGGGGACCTCAGGGACCCGCTCTAGTGGCCTCAGGAAAGGCCAGTCCCCATGCGAGTTCCTCGGGGGCCTCTCGGCATTCCTCTCCCGTCGATGCCGGGGCCTAAGACCTTGTGTGGAGTCGGGGCCGGAACCTGAGGATTCCTCTCCAGTGCTGACATGGATCTTGGGGTACTTCTGGAGTCTCCCCAGGGGAGTCAGTCCTCGTCTCGAATGCGGGCATGCACTTGCGCTTTCCTCCAGAGCGGTAGCAGCAGTGTCACGCAGTCCGCCGCGTGGATCAAAGGATCTATGGTTTTCCCTAGAGTCTTTCCCACGAGGCTTTCCCACGAGGCTTTCCCACAGGGCTGTCCCACGTGCACACGTGGTGGGAGTCGATCCTCGGCTTGAACGTCAAGGCAGTGCAGGGAAAACAGGTTCCTCTGGAATGGACTGACACATCTGGGGGACTGTTGGAATGGTGGCACGACCCTGGAGTTCCTCTCGCCTTTCCTGTGGAGAGCGCCTCCTCTTGAGATGCGACGGGAACGCCGGGAATTCTTTCCCTACGAAACAGGGAAAGGATCCCTCATCTCGAGCTAGGAGGCGGAAACGGGGCTCCCCTGGATGTGTGCGGGACCCCACGTGCTTCCTCTCGAGTGGAGACGGGTATGTCGGGGAACTGCTTCAGTTGCAGCAAGGGTGTGAAGGACCCTTTGGAAGTTCCAGTGGTTAGACGTGATTAGCCTCGAGAAGCCTCAGCGGAAATGGGCCTCATCTCGCCTGGAGGGCAAAACCTCCTGGATTTTCTCGAGTTGCGGCAGGTGCTCTCGACTTACGACGGGGACCTCAGGGACCCGCTCTGGTGGCCTCAGGAAAGGCCAGGCCCCATGCGAGTTCCTCGGGGGCCTCTCGGCATTCCTCTCCCGTCGATGCCGGGGCCTAAGACCTTGTGTGGAGTCGGGGCCGGAACCTGAGGATTCCTCTCCAGTGCTGACATGGATATTGGGGTACTTCTGGAGTCTCCCCAGGGGAGTAAGTCGTCGTCTCGAATGCGGGCATGCACTTGCGCTTTCCTCCAGAGCGGTAGCAGCAGTGTCACGCAGTCCGCCGCGTGGAACAAAGGATCTATGGTTTTCCCTCGAGTCTTTCCCACGAGGCTTTCCCACGAGGCTTTCCCACAGGGCTGTCCCACGTGCACACGTGGTGGGAGTCGATCCTCGGCTTGAACGTCAAGGCAGTGCAGGGAAAACAGGTTCCTCTGGAATGGACTGACACATCTGGGGGACTCTTGGAATGGTGGCACGACCCTGGAGTTCCTCTCGCCTTTCCTGTGGAGAGCGCCTCCTCTTGAGATGCGACGGGAACGCCGGGAATTCTTTCCCTACGAAACAGGGAAAGGATCCCTCATCTCGAGCTAGGAGGCGGAAACGGGGCTCCCCTGGATGTGTGCGGGACCCCACGTGCTTCCTCTCGAGTGGAGACGGGTATGTCGAGGAACTTCTTGAGTTGCAGCAAGGGTGTGAAGGACCCTTTGGAAGTTCCAGTGGTTAGACGTGATTAGCCTCGAGAAGCCTCAGCGGAAATGGGCCTCATCTCGCCTGGAGGGCAAAACCTCCTGGATTTTCTCGAGTTACGGCAGGTGCTCTCGACTTACGACGTGGACCTCAGGGACCCGCTCTGGTGGCCTCAGGAAAGGCCAGTCCCCATGCGAGTTCCTCGGGGGCCTCTCGGGATTCCTCTCCTGTCGATGCCGGTGCCTAAGCCCTTGTGTGAAGTCGGGGCCGGAACCTGAGGATTCCTCTCCAGTGCTGACATGGATCTTGGGGTACTTCTGGAGTCTCCCCAGGGGAGTCAGTCCTCGTCTCGAATGCGGGCATGCACTTGCGCGTTCCTCCAGAGCGGTAGCTGGAGTGTCACGCAGTCCGCCCCGTGGATCAAAGGATCTATGGTTTTCCCTCGAGTCTTTCCCACGAGGCTTTCCCACGAGGCTTTCCCACGGGGCTGTCCCACGTGTACACGTGTTGGGAGTCGATCCTCGGCTTGAACGTGAAGGCAGTGTAGGGAAAACAGGTTCCTCTGGAATGGACTGACACATCTGGGGGTCTCTTGGAATGGTGGCACGACCCTGGAGTTCCTCTCGCCTTTCCTGTGGAGAGCGCCACCTCTTGAGATGCGACGGGAACGCCGGAAATTCTTTCCCTACGAAACAGGGAAAGGATCCCTAATCTCGAGCTAGGAGGCGGAAACGGGTCTCCCCTGGATGTGTGCGGGACCCCACGTGCTTCCTCTCGAGTGGAGACGGATATGTCGCGGAACTGCTTGAGTTGCAGCAAGGGTGTGAAGGACCCTTTTGAAGTTCCAGCGGTTAGATGTGATTAGCCTCGAGAAGCCTCAGCGGAAATGGGCCTCATCTCGCCTGGAGGGCAAAACCTCCTGGATTTTCTCGAGTTGCGGCAGGTGCTCTCGACTTATGACGGGGACCTCAGGGACCCGCTCTGGTGGCCTCAGGAAAGGCCAGTCCCCATGCGAGTTCCTCGGGGGCCTCTCGGCATTCCTCTCCCGTCGATGCCGGGGCCTAAGACCTTGTGTGGAGTCGGGGCCGGAACCTGAGGATTCCTCTCCAGTGCTGACATGGATCTTGGGGTACTTCTGGAGTCTCCCCAGGGGAGTCAGTCCTCGTCTCGAATGCGGGCATGCACTTGCGCTTTCCTCCAGAGCGGTAGCAGCAGTGTCACGCAGTCCAGCGCGTGGATCAAAGGATCTATGATTTTCCCTCGAGTCTTTCCCACGAGGCTTTCCCACGAGGCTTTCCCACAGGGCTGTCCCACGTGCACACGTGGTGGGAGTCGATCCTCGGCTTGAACGTCAAGGCAGTGCAGGGAAAACAGGTTCCTCTGGAATGGACTGACACATCTGGGCGACTCTTGGAATGGTGGCACGACCCTGGAGTTCCTCTCGCCTTTCCTGTGGAGAGCGCCTCCTCTTGAGATGCGACGGGAATGCCGGGAATTCTTTCCCTACGAAACAGGGAAAGGATCCCTCATCTCGAGCTAGGAGGCGGAAACGGGGCTCCCCTGGATGTGTGCGAGACCACACGTGCTTCCTCTCGAGTGGAGACGGGTATGTCGGGGAACTTCTTGAGTTGCAGCAAGGGTGTGAAGGACCCTTTGGAAGTTCCAGTGGTTAGATGTGATTGGCCTCGAGAAGCCTCAGCGGAAATGGGCCTCATCTCTCCTGGAGGGCAAAACCTCCTGGATTTTCTCGAGTTACGGCAGGTGCTCTCGACTTACGACGGAGACCTCAGGGACCCGCTCTGGTGGCCTCAGGAAAGGCCAGGCCCCATGCGAGTTCCACGGGGGCCTCTCGGGATTCCTCTCCCGTCGATGCCGGGGCCTAAGACCTTGTGTGGAGTCGGGGCCGGAACCTGAGGATTCCTCTCCAGTGCTGACATGGATCTTGGGGTACTTCTGGAGTCTCCCCAGGGGAGTCAGTCCTCGTCTCGAATGCGGGCATGCACTTGCGCTTTCCTCCAGAGCGGTAGCAGCAGTGTCACGCAGTCCGCCGCGTGGATTAAAGGATCTATGGTTTTCCCTCGAGTCTTCCCCACGAGGCTTTCCCACGAGGCTTTCCCACAGGGCTGTCCCACGTGCACACGTGGTGGGAGTCGATCCTCGGCTTGAACGTCAAGGCAGTGCAGGGAAAACAGGTTCCTCTGGAATGGACTGACACATCTGGGGGACTCTTGGAATGGTGGCACGACCCTGGAGTTCCTCTCGCCTTTCCTGTGGAGAGCGCCTCCTCTTGAGATGCGACGGGAACGCCGGGAATTCTTTCCCTACGAAACAGGGAAAGGATCCCTCATCTCGAGCTAGGAGGCGGAAACGGGGCTCCCCTGGATGTGTGCGGGACCCCACGTGCTTCCTCTCGAGTGGAGACGGGTATGTCGGTGAACTTCTTGAGTTGCAGCAAGGGTGTGAAGGACCCTTTGGAAGTTCCAGTGGTTAGACGTGATTAGCCTCGAGAAGCCTCAGCGGAAATGGGCCTCATCTCGCCTGGAGGGCAAAACCTCCTGGATTTTCTCGAGTTGCGGCAGGTGCTCTCGACTTACGACAGGGACCTCAGGGACCCGCTCTGGTGGCCTCAGGAAAGGCCAGTCCCCATGCGAGTGCCTTGGGGGCCTCTCGGCATTCCTTTCCCGTCGATGCCGGGGCCTAAGACCTTGTGTGGAGTCGGGGCCGGAACCTGAGGATTCCTCTGCAGTGCTGACATAGATCTTGGGGTACTTCTGGAGTCTCCCCAGGGGAGTCAGTCCTCGTCTCGAATGCGGGCATGCACTTGCGCTTTCCTCCAGAGCGGTAGCAGCTGTGTCACGCAGTCCGCTGCGTGGAACAAAGGATCTATGGTTTTCCCTCGAATCTTTCCCACGAGGCTTTCCCACGAGGCTTACCCACAGGGCTGTCCCACGTGCACACGTGGTGGGAGTCGATCCTCGGCTTGAACGTCAAGGCAGTGCAGGGAAAACAGGTTCCTCTGGAATGGACTGACACATCTGGGGGACTCTTGGAATGGTGGCACGACCCTGGAGTTCCTCTCGCCTTTCCTGTGGAGAGCGCCTCCTCTTGAGATGCGACGGGAACGCCGGGAATTCTTTCCCTACGAAACAGGGAAAGGATCCCTCATCTCGAGCTAGGAGGCGGAAACGGGGCTAACCTGGATGTGTGCGGGACCCCACGTGCTTCCTCTCGAGTGGAGACGGGTATGTCGGGGAACTTCTTGAGTTGCAGCAAGGGTGTGAAGCACCATTTGGATGTTCCAGTGGTTAGACGTGATTAGCCTCGAGAAGCCTCAGCGGAAATGGGCCTCATCTCGCCTGGAGGGCAAAACCTCCTGGATTTTCTCGAGTTCCGGCAGGTGCTCTCGACTTACGACGGGGACCTCAGGGACCCGCTCTGGTGGCCTCAGGAAAGGCCAGTCCCCATGCGAGTTCCACGGGGGCCTCTCGGGATTCCTCTCCCGTCGATGCCGGGGCCTAAGACCTTGTGTGGAGTCGGGGCCGGAACCTGAGGATTCCTCTCCAGTGCTGACATGGATCTTGGGGTACTTCTGGAGTCTCCCCAGGGGAGTCAGTCCTCGTCTCGAATGCGGGCATGCAATTGCGCTTTCCTCCAGAGCGGTAGCAGCAGTGTCACGCAGTCCGCCGCGTGGATCAAAGGATCTATGGTTTTCCCTAGAGTCTTTCCCACGAGGCTTTCCCACGAGGCTTTCCCACAGGGCTGTCCCACGTGCACACGTGGTGGGAGTCGATCCTCGGCTTGAAAGTCAAGGCAGTGCAGGGAAAACAGGTTCCTCTGGAATGGACTGACACATCTGTGGGTCTCTTGGAATCGTGCCACGACCCTAGAGTTCCTCTCGCCTTTCCTGTGGAGAGCGCCACCTCTTGAGATGCGACGGGAACGCCGGGAATTCTTTCCCTACGAAACAGGGAAAGGATCCCTCATCTCGAGCTAGGAGGCGGAAACGGGGCTCCCCTGGATGTGTGCGGGACCCCACGTGCTTCCTCTCGAGTTGAGACGGGTATGTCGCGGAACTGCTTCAGTTGCAGCAAGGGTGTGAAAGACACTTTGGAAGTTCCAGTGGTTAGATGTGATTAGCCTCGAGAAGCCTCAGCGGAAATGGGCCTCATCTCGCCTGGAGGGCAAAACCTCCTGGATTTTCTCGAGTTGCGGCAGGTGCTCTCGACTTACGACGGGGACCTCAGGGACCCGCTCTGGTGGCCTCAGGAAAGGCCAGTCCCCATGCGAGTTCCTCGGGGGCCTCTCGGCATTCCTTTCCCGTCGATGCCGGGGCCTAAGACCTTGTGTGGAGTCGGGGCCGGAACCTGAGGATTCCTCTCCAGTGCTGACATGGATCTTGGGGTACTTCTGGAGTCTCCCCAGGGGAGTCAGTCCTCGTCTCGAATGCGGGCATGCACTTGCGCTTTCCTCCAGAGCGGTAGCAGCAGTGTCACGGAGTCCGCCGCGTGGAACAAAGGATCTATGGTTTTCCCTCGAGTCTTTCCCACGAGGCTTTCCCACGAGGCTTTCCCACAGGGCTGTCCCACGTGCACACGTGGTGGGAGTCGATCCTCGGCTTGAACGTCAAGGCAGTGCAGGGAAAACAGGTTCCTCTGGAATGGACTGACACATCTGGGGGACTCTTGGAATGGTGGCACGACCCTGGAGTTCCTCTCGCCTTTCCTGTGGAGAGCGCCTCCTCTTGAGATGCGACGGGAACGCCGGGAATTCTTTCCCTACGAAACAGGGAAAGGATCCCTCATCTCGAGCTAGGAGGCGGAAACGGGGCTAACCTGGATGTGTGCGGGACCCCACGTGCTTCCTCTCGAGTGGAGACGGGTATGTCGGGGAACTTCTTGAGTTGCAGCAAGGGTGTGAAGCACCATTTGGATGTTCCAGTGGTTAGACGTGATTAGCCTCGAGAAGCCTCAGCGGAAATGGGCCTCATCTCGCCTGGAGGGCAAAACCTCCTGGATTTTCTCGAGTTCCGGCAGGTGCTCTCGACTTACGACGGGGACCTCAGGGACCCGCTCTGGTGGCCTCAGGAAAGGCCAGTCCCCATGCGAGTTCCACGGGGGCCTCTCGGGATTCCTCTCCCGTCGATGCCGGGGCCTAAGACCTTGTGTGGAGTCGGGGCCGGAACCTGAGGATTCCTCTCCAGTGCTGACATGGATCTTGGGGTACTTCTGGAGTCTCCCCAGGGGAGTCAGTCCTCGTCTCGAATGCGGGCATGCAATTGCGCTTTCCTCCAGAGCGGTAGCAGCAGTGTCACGCAGTCCGCCGCGTGGATCAAAGGATCTATGGTTTTCCCTAGAGTCTTTCCCACGAGGCTTTCCCACGAGGCTTTCCCACAGGGCTGTCCCACGTGCACACGTGGTGGGAGTCGATCCTCGGCTTGAAAGTCAAGGCAGTGCAGGGAAAACAGGTTCCTCTGGAATGGACTGACACATCTGTGGGTCTCTTGGAATCGTGCCACGACCCTGGAGTTCCTCTCGCCTTTCCTGTGGAGAGCGCCACCTCTTGAGATGCGACGGGAACGCCGGGAATTCTTTCCCTACGAAACAGGGAAAGGATCCCTCATCTCGAGCTAGGAGGCGGAAACGGGGCTCCCCTGGATGTGTGCGGGACCCCACGTGCTTCCTCTCGAGTTGAGACGGGTATGTCGCGGAACTGCTTCAGTTGCAGCAAGGGTGTGAAAGACACTTTGGAAGTTCCAGTGGTTAGATGTGATTAGCCTCGAGAAGCCTCAGCGGAAATGGGCCTCATCTCGCCTGGAGGGCAAAACCTCCTGGATTTTCTCGAGTTGCGGCAGGTGCTCTCGACTTACGACGGGGACCTCAGGGACCCGCTCTGGTGGCCTCAGGAAAGGCCAGTCCCCATGCGAGTTCCTCGGGGGCCTCTCGGCATTCCTTTCCCGTCGATGCCGGGGCCTAAGACCTTGTGTGGAGTCGGGGCCGGAACCTGAGGATTCCTCTCCAGTGCTGACATGGATCTTGGGGTACTTCTGGAGTCTCCCCAGGGGAGTCAGTCCTCGTCTCGAATGCGGGCATGCACTTGCGCTTTCCTCCAGAGCGGTAGCAGCAGTGTCACGGAGTCCGCCGCGTGGAACAAAGGATCTATGGTTTTCCCTCGAGTCTTTCCCACGAGGCTTTCCCACGAGGCTTTCCCACAGGGCTGTCCCACGTGCACACGTGGTGGGAGTCGATCCTCGGCTTGAACGTCAAGGCAGTGCAGGGAAAACAGGTTCCTCTGAAATGGACTGACACATCTGGGGGACTCTTGGAATGGTGGCACGACCCTGGAGTTCCTCTCGCCTTTCCTGTGGAGAGCGCCTCCTCTTGAGATGCGACGGGAACGCCGGGAATTCTTTCCCTACGAAACAGGGAAAGGATCCCTCATCTCGAGCTAGGAGGCGGAAACGGGGCTCCCCTGGATGTGTGCGGGACCCCACGTGCTTCCTCTCGAGTGGAGACGGGTATGTCGGAGAACTTCTTGAGTTGCAGCAAGGGTGTGAAGGACCCTTTGGAAGTTCCAGTGGTTAGATGTGATTGGCCTCGAGAAGCCTCAGCGGAAATGGGCCTCATCTCGCCTGGAGGGCAAAACCTCCTGGATTTTCTCGAGTTACGGCAGGTGCTCTCGACTTACGACGGGGACCTCAGGGACCCGCTCTGGTGGCCTCAGGAAAGGCCAGTCCCCATGCGAGTTCCTCGGGGGCCTCTCGGGATTCCTCTCCCGTCGATGCCGGGGCCTAAGACCTTGTGTGGAGTCGGGGCCGGAACCTGAGGATTCCTCTCCAGTGCTGACATGGATCTTGGGGTACTTCTGGAGTCTCCCCAGGGGAGTCAGTCCTCGTCTCGAATGCGGGCATGCACTTGCGCTTTCCTCCAGAGCGGTAGCAGCAGTGTCACGCAGTCCGCCGCGTGGATCAAAGGATCTATGGTTTTCCCTCGAGTCTTTCCCACGAGGCTTTCCCACGAGGCTTTCCCACGGGGCTGTCCCACGTGCACACGTGGTGGGAGTCGATCCTCGGCTTAAACGTCAAGGCAGTGCAGGGAAAACAGGTTCCTCTGGAATGGATTGACACATCTGGGGGACTGTTGGAATGGTGGCACGACCCTGGAGTTCCTCTCGCCTTTCCTGTGGAGAGCGCCTCCTCTTGAGATGCGACGGGAACGCCGGGAATTTTTTCCCTACGAAACAGGGAAAGGATCCCTCATCTCGAGCTAGGAGGCGGAAACGCGGCTCCCCTGGATGTGTGCGGGACCCCACGTGCTTCCTCTCGAGTGGAGACGGGTATGTCGGGGAACTTCTTGAGTTGCAGCAAGGGTGTGAAGGACCCTTTGGAAGTTCCAGTGGTTAGACGTGATTAGCCTCGAGAAGCCTCAGCGGAAATGGGCCTCATCTCGCCTGGAGGGCAAAACCTCCTGGATTTTCTCGAGTTGCGGCAGGTGCTCTCGACTTATGACGGGGACCTCAGGGACCCGTTCTGGTGGCCTCAGGAAAGGCCAGTCCCCATGCGAGTTCCTCGGGGGCCTCACGGGATTCCTCTCCCGTCGATGCTGGGGCCTAAGCCCTTGTGTGGAATCGGGGCCGGAACTTGAGGATTCCTCTCCACTGCTGACATGGATCTTGGGGTACTTCTGGAGTCTCCCCAGGGGAGTCAGTCCTCGTCTCGAATGCGGGCATGCACTTGCGCTTTCCTCCAGAGCGGTAGCAGCAGTGTCACGCAGTCCGCCGCGTGGATCAAAGGATCTATGGTTTTCCCTCGAGTCTTTCCCACGAGGCTTTCCCACGAGGCTTTTCCACAGGGCTGTCCCACGTGCACACGTGGTGGGAGTCGATCCTCGGCTTGAACGTCAAGGCAGTGCAGGGAAAACAGGTTCCTCTGGAATGGACTGACACATCTGGGGGACTCTTGGAATGGTGGCACGACCCTGGAGTTCCTCTCGCCTTTCCTGTGGAGAGCGCCTCCTCTTGAGATGCGACGGGAACTCCGGGAATTCTTTCCCTAAGAAACAGGGAAAGGATCCCTCATCTCGAGCTAGGAGGCAGAAACGGGGCTCCCCTGGATGTGTGCGGGACCCCACGTGCTTCCTCTCGAGTGGAGACGGGTATGTCGGGGAACTTCTTGAGTTGCAGCAAGGGTGTGAAGGACCCTTTGGAAGTTCCAGTGGTTAGACGTGATTAGCCTCGAGAAGCCTCAGCGGAAATGGGCCTCATCTCGCCTGGAGGGCAAAACCTCCTGGATTTTCTCGAGTTGCGGCAGGTGCTCTCGACTTACGACGGGGACCTCAGGGACCCGCTCTAGTGGCCTCAGGAAAGGCCAGTCCCCATGCGAGTTCCTCGGGGGCCTCTCGGCATTCCTCTCCCGTCGATGCCGGGGCCTAAGACCTTGTGTGGAGTCGGGGCCGGAACCTGAGGATTCCTCTCCAGTGCTGACATGGATCTTGGGGTACTTCTGGAGTCTCCCCAGGGGAGTCAGTCCTCGTCTCGAATGCGGGCATGCACTTGCGCTTTCCTCCAGAGCGGTAGCAGCAGTGTCACGCAGTCCGCCGCGTGGATCAAAGGATCTATGGTTTTCCCTAGAGTCTTTCCCACGAGGCTTTCCCACGAGGCTTTCCCACAGGGCTGTCCCACGTGCACACGTGGTGGGAGTCGATCCTCGGCTTGAACGTCAAGGCAGTGCAGGGAAAACAGGTTCCTCTGGAATGGACTGACACATCTGGGGGACTGTTGGAATGGTGGCACGACCCTGGAGTTCCTCTCGCCTTTCCTGTGGAGAGCGCCTCCTCTTGAGATGCGACGGGAACGCCGGGAATTCTTTCCCTACGAAACAGGGAAAGGATCCCTCATCTCGAGCTAGGAGGCGGAAACGGGGCTCCCCTGGATGTGTGCGGGACCCCACGTGCTTCCTCTCGAGTGGAGACGGGTATGTCGGGGAACTGCTTCAGTTGCAGCAAGGGTGTGAAGGACCCTTTGGAAGTTCCAGTGGTTAGACGTGATTAGCCTCGAGAAGCCTCAGCGGAAATGGGCCTCATCTCGCCTGGAGGGCAAAACCTCCTGGATTTTCTCGAGTTGCGGCAGGTGCTCTCGACTTACGACGGGGACCTCAGGGACCCGCTCTGGTGGCCTCAGGAAAGGCCAGGCCCCATGCGAGTTCCTCGGGGGCCTCTCAGGATTCCTCTCCCGTCGATGCCGGGGCCTAAGACCTTGTGTGGAGTCGGGGACGGAACCTTAGGATTCCTCTCCAGTGCTGACATGGATATTGGGGTACTTCTGGAGTCTCCCCACGGGAGTCAGTCCTCGTCTCGAATGCGGGCATGCACTTGCGCTTTCCTCCAGAGCGGTAGCAGCAGTGTCATGCAGTCCGCCGCGTGGATCAAAGGATCTATGGTTTTCCCTCGAGTCTTTCCCACGAGTCTTTCCCACGAGGCTTTCCCACGGGGCTGTCCCACGTGCACACGTGGTGGGAGTCGATCCTCGGCTTAAACGTCAAGGCAGTGCAGGGAAAACAGGTTCCTCTGGAATGGACTGACACATCTGGGGGACTCTTGGAATGGTGGCACGACCCTGGAGTTCCTCTCGCCTTTCCTGTGGAGAGCGCCTCCTCTTGAGATGCGACGGGAACGCCGGGAATTTTTTCCCTACGAAACAGGGAAAGGATCCCTCATCTCGAGCTAGGAGGCGGAAACGCGGCTCCCCTGGATGTGTGCGGGACCCCACGTGCTTCCTCTCGAGTGGAGACGGGTATGTCGGGGAACTTCTTGAGTTGCAGCAAGGGTGTGAAGGACCCTTTGGAAGTTCCAGTGGTTAGACGTGATTAGCCTCGAGAAGCCTCAGCGGAAATGGGCCTCATCTCGCCTGGAGGGCAAAACCTCCTGGATTTTCTCGAGTTGCGGCAGGTGCTCTCGACTTATGACGGGGACCTCAGGGACCCGTTCTGGTGGCCTCAGGAAAGGCCAGTCCCCATGCGAGTTCCTCGGGGGCCTCTCGGGATTCCTCTCCCGTCGATGCTGGGGCCTAAGCCCTTGTGTGGAATCGGGGCCGGAACTTGAGGATTCCTCTCCACTGCTGACATGGATCTTGGGGTACTTCTGTAGTCTCCCCAGGGGAGTCAGTCCTCGTCTCGAATGCGGGCATGCACTTGCGCTTTCCTCCAGAGCGGTAGCAGCAGTGTCACGCAGTCCGCCGTGTCGATCAAAGGATCTATGGTTTTCCCTAGAGTCTTTCCCACGAGGCTTTCCCACGAGGCTTTTCCACAGGGCTGTCCCACGTGCACACGTGGTGGGAGTCGATCCTCGGCTTGAACGTCAAGGCAGTGCAGGGAAAACAGGTTCCTCTGGAATGGACTGACACATCTGGGGGACTCTTGGAATGGTGGCACGACCCTGGAGTTCCTCTCGCCTTTCCTGTGGAGAGCGCCTCCTCTTGAGATGCGACGGGAACGCCGGGAATTCTTTCCCTACGAAACAGGGAAAGGATCCCTCATCTCGAGCTAGGAGGCGGAAACGGGGCTCCCCTGGATGTGTGCGGGACCCCACGTGCTTCCTCTCGAGTGGAGACGGGTATGTCGGGGAACTTCTTGAGTTGCAGCAAGTGTGTGAAGGACCCTTTGGAAGTTCCACTGGTTAGACGTGATTAGCCTCAAAAGCCTCAGCGGAAATGGGCCTCATCTCGCCTGGAGGGCAAAACCTCCTGGATTTTCTCGAGTTGCGGCAGGTTCTCTCGACTTACGACGGGGACCTCAGGGACCCGCTCTGGTGGCCTCAGGAAAGGCCAGTCCCCATGCGAGTTCCTCGGGGGCCTCTCGGCATTCCTCTCCCGTCGATGCCGGGGCCTAAGACCTTGTGTGGAGTCGGGGCCGGAACCTGAGGATTCCTCTCCAGTGCTGACATGGATCTTGGGGTACTTCTGGAGTCTCCCCAGGGGAGTCAGTCCTCGTCTCGAATGCGGGAATGCACTTGCGCTTTCCTCCAGAGCGGTAGCAGCACTGTCACGCAGTCCGCCGCGTGGATCAAAGGATCTATGGTTTTCCCTCGAGTCTTTCCCACGAGGCTTTCCCACGAGGCTTTCCCACAGGGCTGTCCCACGTGCACACGTGGTGGGAGTCGATCCTCGGCTTGAAAGTCAAGGCAGTGCAGGGAAAACAGGTTCCTCTGGAATGGACTGACCCATGTGGGGGACTCTTGGAATGGAGGCACGACCCTGGAGTTCCTCTCGTCTTTGCTGTGGAGAGCGCCTCCTCTTGAGATGCGACGGGAACGCCGGGAATTCTTTCCCTACGAAACAGGGAAAGGATCCCTCATCTCGAGCTAGGAGACGGAAACGGGGCTCCCCTGGATGTGTGCGGGACCCCACGTGCTTCCTCTCGAGTGGAGACGGGTATGTCGGGGAACTTCTTGAGTTGCAGCAAGGGTGTGAAGGACCCTTTGGAAGTTCCAGTGGTTAGACGTGATTAGCCTCGAGAAGCCTCAGCGGAAATGGGCCTCATCTCGCCTGGAGGGCAAAACCTCCTGGATTTTCTCGAGTTGCGGCAGGTGCTCTCGACTTACGACGGGGACCTCAGGGACCCGCTCTGGTGGCCTCAGGAAAGGCCAGGCCCCATGCGAGTTCCTCGGGGGCCTCTCAGGATTCCTCTCCCGTCGATGCCGGGGCCTAAGACCTTGTGTGGAGTCGGGGACGGAACCTTAGGATTCCTCTCCAGTGCTGACATGGATATTGGGGTACTTCTGGAGTCTCCCCACGGGAGTCAGTCCTCGTCTCGAATGCGGGCATGCACTTGCGCTTTCCTCCAGAGCGGTAGCAGCAGTGTCATGCAGTCCGCCGCGTGGATCAAAGGATCTATGGTTTTCCCTCGAGTCTTTCCCACGAGTCTTTCCCACGAGGCTTTCCCACGGGGCTGTCCCACGTGCACACGTGGTGGGAGTCGATCCTCGGCTTAAACGTCAAGGCAGTGCAGGGAAAACAGGTTCCTCTGGAATGGACTGACACATCTGGGGGACTCTTGGAATGGTGGCACGACCCTGGAGTTCCTCTCGCCTTTCCTGTGGAGAGCGCCTCCTCTTGAGATGCGACGGGAACGCCGGGAATTTTTTCCCTACGAAACAGGGAAAGGATCCCTCATCTCGAGCTAGGAGGCGGAAACGCGGCTCCCCTGGATGTGTGCGGGACCCCACGTGCTTCCTCTCGAGTGGAGACGGGTATGTCGGGGAACTTCTTGAGTTGCAGCAAGGGTGTGAAGGACCCTTTGGAAGTTCCAGTGGTTAGACGTGATTAGCCTCGAGAAGCCTCAGCGGAAATGGGCCTCATCTCGCCTGGAGGGCAAAACCTCCTGGATTTTCTCGAGTTGCGGCAGGTGCTCTCGACTTATGACGGGGACCTCAGGGACCCGTTCTGGTGGCCTCAGGAAAGGCCAGTCCCCATGCGAGTTCCTCGGGGGCCTCTCGGGATTCCTCTCCCGTCGATGCTGGGGCCTAAGCCCTTGTGTGGAATCGGGGCCGGAACTTGAGGATTCCTCTCCACTGCTGACATGGATCTTGGGGTACTTCTGTAGTCTCCCCAGGGGAGTCAGTCCTCGTCTCGAATGCGGGCATGCACTTGCGCTTTCCTCCAGAGCGGTAGCAGCAGTGTCACGCAGTCCGCCGTGTCGATCAAAGGATCTATGGTTTTCCCTAGAGTCTTTCCCACGAGGCTTTCCCACGAGGCTTTTCCACAGGGCTGTCCCACGTGCACACGTGGTGGGAGTCGATCCTCGGCTTGAACGTCAAGGCAGTGCAGGGAAAACAGGTTCCTCTGGAATGGACTGACACATCTGGGGGACTCTTGGAATGGTGGCACGACCCTGGAGTTCCTCTCGCCTTTCCTGTGGAGAGCGCCTCCTCTTGAGATGCGACGGGAACGCCGGGAATTCTTTCCCTACGAAACAGGGAAAGGATCCCTCATCTCGAGCTAGGAGGCGGAAACGGGGCTCCCCTGGATGTGTGCGGGACCCCACGTGCTTCCTCTCGAGTGGAGACGGGTATGTCGGGGAACTTCTTGAGTTGCAGCAAGTGTGTGAAGGACCCTTTGGAAGTTCCACTGGTTAGACGTGATTAGCCTCAAAAGCCTCAGCGGAAATGGGCCTCATCTCGCCTGGAGGGCAAAACCTCCTGGATTTTCTCGAGTTGCGGCAGGTTCTCTCGACTTACGACGGGGACCTCAGGGACCCGCTCTGGTGGCCTCAGGAAAGGCCAGTCCCCATGCGAGTTCCTCGGGGGCCTCTCGGCATTCCTCTCCCGTCGATGCCGGGGCCTAAGACCTTGTGTGGAGTCGGGGCCGGAACCTGAGGATTCCTCTCCAGTGCTGACATGGATCTTGGGGTACTTCTGGAGTCTCCCCAGGGGAGTCAGTCCTCGTCTCGAATGCGGGAATGCACTTGCGCTTTCCTCCAGAGCGGTAGCAGCACTGTCACGCAGTCCGCCGCGTGGATCAAAGGATCTATGGTTTTCCCTCGAGTCTTTCCCACGAGGCTTTCCCACGAGGCTTTCCCACAGGGCTGTCCCACGTGCACACGTGGTGGGAGTCGATCCTCGGCTTGAAAGTCAAGGCAGTGCAGGGAAAACAGGTTCCTCTGGAATGGACTGACCCATGTGGGGGACTCTTGGAATGGAGGCACGACCCTGGAGTTCCTCTCGTCTTTGCTGTGGAGAGCGCCTCCTCTTGAGATGCGACGGGAACGCCGGGAATTCTTTCCCTACGAAACAGGGAAAGGATCCCTCATCTCGAGCTAGGAGACGGAAACGGGGCTCCCCTGGATGTGTGCGGGACCCCACGTGCTTCCTCTCGAGTGGAGACGGGTATGTCGGGAAACTTCTTGAGTTGCAGCAAGGGTGTGAAGGACCCTTTGGAAGTTCCAGTGGTTAGACGTGATTAGCCTCGAGAAGCCTCAGCGGAAATGGGCCTCATCTCGCCTGGAGGGCAAAACCTCCTGGATTTTCTCGAGTTGCGGTAGGTGCTCTCGGCTTACGACGGGGACCTCAGGGAACCGCTCTGGTGGCCTCAGGAAAGGCCAGGCCCCATGCGAGTTCTTCCGGGGCCTCTCAGGATTCCTCTCCCGTCGATGTCGGGGCCTAAGCCCTTGTGTGGAGTCGGGGCCGGAACCTGAGGATTCCTCTCCAGTGCTGACATGGATCTTGGGGTACTTCTGGAGTCTCCCCAGGGGAGTCAGTCCTCGTCTCGAATGCGGGCATGCACTTGCGCTTTCCTCCAGAGCGGTAGCAGCAGTGTCACGCAGTCCGCCGCGTGGATCAAAGGATCTATGGTTTTCCCTCGAGTCTTTCCCACGAGGCTTTCCCACGAGGCTTTCCCACAGGGCTGTCCCACGTGCACACGTGGTGGGAGTCGATCCTCGGCTTGAACGTCAAGGCAGTGCAGGGAAAACAGGTTCCTCTGGAATGGACTGACACATCTGGGGGACTCTTGGAATGGTGGCACGACCCTGGAGTTCCTCTCGCCTTTCCTGTGGAGAGCGCCTCCTCTTGCGATGCGACGGGAACGCCGGGAATTCTTTCCCTACGAAACAGGGAAAGGATCCCTCATCTCGAGCTAGGAGGCGGAAACGGGGCTCCCCTGGATGTGTGCGGGACCCCACGTGCTTCCTCTCGAGTGGAGACGGGTATGTCGGGGAACTTCTTGAGTTGCAGCAAGGGTATGAAGGACCCTTTGGAAGTTCCAGTGGTTAGACGTGATTAGCCTCGAGAAGCCTCAGCGGAAATGGGCCTCATCTCGCCTGGAGGGCAAAACCTCCTGGATTTTCTCGAGTTGCGGCAGGTGCTCTCGATTTATGACGGGGACCTCAGGGACCCGCTCTGGTGGCCTAAGGAAAGGCCATTCCCCATGCGAGTTCCTCGGGGCCTCTCGGGATTCCTCTCCCGTCGATGCCGGGGCCTAAGACCTTGTGTGGAGTCGGGGCCGGAACCTGAGGATTCCTCTCCAGTGCTGACATGGATCTTGGGGTACTTCTGGAGTCTCCCCAGGGGAGTCAGTCCTCGTCTCGAATGCGGGCATGCACTTGCGCTTTCCTCCAGAGCGGTAGCAGCAGTGTCACGCAGTCCGCCGCGTGGATCAAAGGATCTATGGTTTTCCCTCGAGTCTTTCCCACGAGGCTTTCCCACGAGGCTTTCCCACAGGGCTGTCCCACGTGCACACGTGGTGGGAGTCGATCCTCGGCTTGAACGTCAAGGCAGTGCAGGGAAAACAGGTTCCTCTGGAATGGACTGACACATCTGGGGGACTCTTGGAATGGTGGCACGACCCTGGAGTTCCTCTCGCCTTTCCTGTGGAGAGCGCCACCTCTTGAGATGCGACGGGAACGCCGGGAATTCTTTCCCTACGAAACAGGGAAAGGATCCCTCATCTCGAGCTAGGAGGCGGAAACGGGGCTCCCCTGGATGTGTGCGGGACCCCACGTGCTTCCTCTCGAGTGGAGACGGGTATGTCGCGGAACTGCTTCAGTTGCAGCAAGGGTGTGAAGGACCCTTTGGAAGTTCCAGTGGTTAGACGTGATTAGCCTCGAGAAGCCTCAGCGGAAATGGGCCTCATCTCGCCTGGAGGGCAAAACCTCCTGGATTTTCTCGAGTTGCGGCAGGTGCTCTCGACTTACGACGGGGACCTCAGGGACCCGCTCTGGTGGCCTCAGGAAAGGCCAGGCCCCATGCGAGTTCCTCGGGGGCCTCTCAGGATTCCTCTCCCGTCGATGCCGGGGCCTAAGACCTTGTGTGGAGTCGGGGACGGAACCTGAGGATTCCTCTCCAGTGCTGACATGGATATTGGGGTACTTCTGGAGTCTCCCCAGGGGAGTCAGTCCTCGTCTCGAATGCGGGCATGCACTTGCGCTTTCCTCCAGAGCGGTAGCAGCAGTGTCATGCAGTCCGCCGCGTGGATCAAAGGATCTATGGTTTTCCCTCGAGTCTTTCCCACGAGGCTTTCCCACGAGGCTTTCCCACGGGGCTGTCCCACGTGCACACGTGGTGGGAGTCGATCCTCGGCTTAAACGTCAAGGCAGTGCAGGGAAAACAGGTTCCTCTGGAATGGACTGACACATCTGGGGGACTCTTGGAATGGTGGCACGACCCTGGAGTTCCTCTCGCCTTTCCTGTGGAGAGCGCCTCCTCTTGAGATGCGACGGGAACGCCGGGAATTTTTTCCCTACGAAACAGGGAAAGGATCCCTCATCTCGAGCTAGGAGGCGGAAACGCGGCTCCCCTGGATGTGTGCGGGACCCCACGTGCTTCCTCTCGAGTGGAGACGGGTATGTCGGGGAACTTCTTGAGTTGCAGCAAGGGTGTGAAGGACCCTTTGGAAGTTCCAGTGGTTAGACGTGATTAGCCTCGAGAAGCCTCAGCGGAAATGGGCCTCATCTCGCCTGGAGGGCAAAACCTCCTGGATTTTCTCGAGTTGCGGCAGGTGCTCTCGACTAATGACGGGGACCTCAGGGACCCGTTCTGGTGGCCTCAGGAAAGGCCAGTCCCCATGCGAGTTCCTCGGGGGCCTCTCGGGATTCCTCTCCCGTCGATGCTGGGGCCTAAGCCCTTGTGTGGAATCGGGGCCGGAACTTGAGGATTCCTCTCCACTGCTGACATGGATCTTGGGGTACTTCTGGAGTCTCCCCAGGGGAGTCAGTCCTCGTCTCGAATGCGGGCATGCACTTGCGCTTTCCTCCAGAGCGGTAGCAGCAGTGTCACGCAGTCCGCCGTGTCGATCAAAGGATCTATGGTTTTCCCTAGAGTCTTTCCCACGAGGCTTTCCCACGAGGCTTTTCCACAGGGCTGTCCCACGTGCACACGTGGTGGGAGTCGATCCTCGGCTTGAACGTCAAGGCAGTGCAGGGAAAACAGGTTCCTCTGGAATGGACTGACACATCTGGGGGACTCTTGGAATGGTGGCATGACCCTGGAGTTCCTTTCGCCTTTCCTGTGGAGAGCGCCTCCTCTTGAGATGCGACGGGAACGCCGGGAATTCTTTCCCTACGAAACAGGGAAAGGATCCCTCATCTCGAGCTAGGAGGCGGAAACGGGGCTCCCCTGGATGTGTGCGGGACCCCACGTGCTTCCTCTCGAGTGGAGACGGGTATGTCGGGGAACTTCTTGAGTTGCAGCAAGTGTGTGAAGGACCCTTTGGAAGTTCCACTGGTTAGACGTGATTAGCCTCAAAAGCCTCAGCGGAAATGGGCCTCATCTCGCCTGGAGGGCAAAACCTCCTGGATTTTCTCGAGTTGCGGCAGGTTCTCTCGACTTACGACGGGGACCTCAGGGACCCGCTCTGGTGGCCTCAGGAAAGGCCAGTCCCCATGCGAGTTCCTCGGGGGCCTCTCGGCATTCCTCTCCCGTCGATGCCGGGGCCTAAGACCTTGTGTGGAGTCGGGGCCGGAACCTGAGGATTCCTCTCCAGTGCTGACATGGATCTTGGGGTACTTCTGGAGTCTCCCCAGGGGAGTCAGTCCTGGTCTCGAATGCGGGAATGCACTTGCGCTTTCCTCCAGAGCGGTAGCAGCACTGTCACGCAGTCCGCCGCGTGGATCAAAGGATCTATGGTTTTCCCTCGAGTCTTTCCCACGAGGCTTTCCCACGAGGCTTTCCCACAGGGCTGTCCCACGTGCACACGTGGTGGGAGTCGATCCTCGGCTTGAAAGTCAAGGCAGTGCAGGGAAAACAGGTTCCTCTGGAATGGACTGACCCATGTGGGGGACTCTTGGAATGGAGGCACGACCCTGGAGTTCCTCTCGTCTTTGCTGTGGAGAGCGCCTCCTCTTGAGATGCGACGGGAACGCCGGGAATTCTTTCCCTACGAAACAGGGAAAGGATCCCTCATCTCGAGCTAGAAGACGGAAACGGGGCTCCCCTGGATGTGTGCGGGACCCCACGTGCTTCCTCTCGAGTGGAGACGGGTATGTCGGGGAACTTCTTGAGTTGCAGCAAGGGTGTGAAGGACCCTTTGGAAGTTCCAGTGGTTAGACGTGATTAGCCTCGAGAAGCCTCAGCGGAAATGGGCCTCATCTCGCCTGGAGGGCAAAACCTCCTGGATTTTCTCGAGTTGCGGTAGGTGCTCTCGGCTTACGACGGGGACCTCAGGGAACCGCTCTGGTGGCCTCAGGAAAGGCCAGGCCCCATGCGAGTTCTTCCGGGGCCTCTCAGGATTCCTCTCCCGTCGATGCCGGGGCCTAAGCCCTTGTGTGGAGTCGGGGCCGGAACCTGAGGATTCCTCTCCAGTGCTGACATGGATCTTGGGGTACTTCTGGAGTCTCCCCAGGGGAGTCAGTCCTCGTCTCGAATGCGGGCATGCACTTGCGCTTTCCTCCAGAGCGGTAGCAGCAGTGTCACGCAGTCCGCCGCGTGGATCAAAGGATCTATGGTTTTCCCTCGAGTCTTTCCCACGAGGCTTTCCCACGAGGCTTTCCCACAGGGCTGTCCCACGTGCACACGTGGTGGGAGTCGATCCTCGGCTTGAACGTCAAGGCAGTGCAGGGAAAACAGGTTCCTCTGGAATGGACTGACACATCTGGGGGACTCTTGGAATGGTGGCACGACCCTGGAGTTCCTCTCGCCTTTCCTGTGGAGAGCGCCTCCTCTTGAGATGCGACGGGAACGCCGGGAATTCTTTCCCTACGAAACAGGGAAAGGATCCCTCATCTCGAGCTAGGAGGCGGAAACGGGGCTCCCCTGGATGTGTGCGGGACCCCACGGGCGTCCTCTCGAGTGGAGACGGGTATGTCGGGGAACTTCTTGAGTTGCAGCAAGGGGGTGAAGGACCCTTTGGAAGTTCCAGTGGTTAGATGTGATTAGCCTCGAGAAGCCTCAGCGGAAATGGGCCTCCTCTCGCCTGGAGGGCAAAACCTTCTGGATTTTCTCGAGTTGCGGCAGGTGCTCTCGACTTACGACGGGGACCTCAGGGACCCGCTCTGGTGGCCTCAGAAAAGGCCAGTCCCCATGCGAGTTCCTCAGGGGCCTCTCGGCATTCCTCTCCCGTCGATGCCGGGGCCTAAGACCTTGTGTGGAGTCGGGGCCGGAACCTGAGGATTCCTCTCCAGTGCTAACATGGATCTTGGGGTACTTCTGGAGTCTCCCCACGGGAGTCAGTCCTCGTCTCGAATGCGGGCAGGCACTTGCGCTTTCCTCCAGAGCGGTAGCAGCAGTGTCACGCAGTCCGCCGCGTGGATCAAAGGATCTATGGTTTTCCCTCGAGTCTTTCCCACGAGGCTTTCCCACGAGGCTTTCCCACAGGGCTGTCCCACGTGCACACGTGGTGGGAGTCGATCCTCGGCTTGAACGTCAAGGCAGTGCAGGGAAAACAGGTTCCTCTGGAATGGACTGACACATCTGGGGGACTCTTGGAATGGTGGCACGACCCTGGAGTTCCTCTCGCCTTTCCTGTGGAGAGCGCCTCCTCTTGAGATGCGACGGGAACGCCGGGAATTCTTTCCCTAGGAAACAGGGAAAGGATCCGTCATCTCGAGCTAGGAGGCGGAAACGGGGCTCCCCTGGATGTGTGCAGGACCCCACGTGTTTCCTCTCGAGTGGAGACGGGTATGTCGGGGAACTTCTTGAGTTGCAGCAAGGGTATGAAGGACCCTTTGGAAGTTCCAGTGGTTAGACGTGATTAGCCTCGAGAAGCCTCAGCGGAAATGGGCCTCATCTCGCCTGGAGGGCAAAACCTCCTGGATTTTCTCGAGTTGCGGCAGGTGCTCTCGACTTATGACGGGGACCTCAGGGACCCGCTCTGGTGGCCTAAGGAAAGGCCATTCCCCATGCGAGTTCCTCGGGGGCCTCTCGGGATTCCTCTCCCGTCGATGCCGGGGCCTAAGACCTTGTGTGGAGTCGGGGCCGGAACCTGAGGATTCCTCTCCACTGCTGACATGGATCTTGGGGTACTTCTGGAGTCTCCCCAGGGGAGTCAGTCCTCGTCTCGAATGCGGGCATGCACTTGCGCTTTCCTCCAGAGCGGTAGCAGCAGTGTCACGCAGTCCGCCGTGTCGATCAAAGGATCTATGGTTTTCCCTAGAGTCTTTCCCACGAGGCTTTCCCACGAGGCTTTTCCACAGGGCTGTCCCACGTGCACACGTGGTGGGAGTCGATCCTCGGCTTGAACGTCAAGGCAGTGCAGGGAAAACAGGTTCCTCTGGAATGGACTGACACATCTGGGGGACTCTTGGAATGGTGGCACGACCCTGGAGTTCCTTTCGCCTTTCCTGTGGAGAGCGCCTCCTCTTGAGATGCGACGGGAACGCCGGGAATTCTTTCCCTACGAAACAGGGAAAGGATCCCTCATCTCGAGCTAGGAGGCGGAAACGGGGCTCCCCTGGATGTGTGCGGGACCCCACGTGCTTCCTCTCGAGTGGAGACGGGTATGTCGGGGAACTTCTTGAGTTGCAGCAAGTGTGTGAAGGACCCTTTGGAAGTTCCACTGGTTAGACGTGATTAGCCTCAAAAGCCTCAGCGGAAATGGGCCTCATCTCGCCTGGAGGGCAAAACCTCCTGGATTTTCTCGAGTTGCGGCAGGTTCTCTCGACTTACGACGGGGACCTCAGGGACCCGCTCTGGTGGCCTCAGGAAAGGCCAGTCCCCATGCGAGTTCCTCGGGGGCCTCTCGGCATTCCTCTCCCGTCGATGCCGGGGCCTAAGACCTTGTGTGGAGTCGGGGCCGGAACCTGAGGATTCCTCTCCAGTGCTGACATGGATCTTGGGGTACTTCTGGAGTCTCCCCAGGGGAGTCAGTCCTGGTCTCGAATGCGGGAATGCACTTGCGCTTTCCTCCAGAGCGGTAGCAGCACTGTCACGCAGTCCGCCGCGTGGATCAAAGGATCTATGGTTTTCCCTCGAGTCTTTCCCACGAGGCTTTCCCACGAGGCTTTCCCACAGGGCTGTCCCACGTGCACACGTGGTGGGAGTCGATCCTCGGCTTGAAAGTCAAGGCAGTGCAGGGAAAACAGGTTCCTCTGGAATGGACTGACCCATGTGGGGGACTCTTGGAATGGAGGCACGACCCTGGAGTTCCTCTCGTCTTTGCTGTGGAGAGCGCCTCCTCTTGAGATGCGACGGGAACGCCGGGAATTCTTTCCCTACGAAACAGGGAAAGGATCCCTCATCTCGAGCTAGAAGACGGAAACGGGGCTCCCCTGGATGTGTGCGGGACCCCACGTGCTTCCTCTCGAGTGGAGACGGGTATGTCGGGGAACTTCTTGAGTTGCAGCAAGGGTGTGAAGGACCCTTTGGAAGTTCCAGTGGTTAGACGTGATTAGCCTCGAGAAGCCTCAGCGGAAATGGGCCTCATCTCGCCTGGAGGGCAAAACCTCCTGGATTTTCTCGAGTTGCGGTAGGTGCTCTCGGCTTACGACGGGGACCTCAGGGAACCGCTCTGGTGGCCTCAGGAAAGGCCAGGCCCCATGCGAGTTCTTCCGGGGCCTCTCAGGATTCCTCTCCCGTCGATGCCGGGGCCTAAGCCCTTGTGTGGAGTCGGGGCCGGAACCTGAGGATTCCTCTCCAGTGCTGACATGGATCTTGGGGTACTTCTGGAGTCTCCCCAGGGGAGTCAGTCCTCGTCTCGAATGCGGGCATGCACTTGCGCTTTCCTCCAGAGCGGTAGCAGCAGTGTCACGCAGTCCGCCGCGTGGATCAAAGGATCTATGGTTTTCCCTCGAGTCTTTCCCACGAGGCTTTCCCACGAGGCTTTCCCACAGGGCTGTCCCACGTGCACACGTGGTGGGAGTCGATCCTCGGCTTGAACGTCAAGGCAGTGCAGGGAAAACAGGTTCCTCTGGAATGGACTGACACATCTGGGGGACTCTTGGAATGGTGGCACGACCCTGGAGTTCCTCTCGCCTTTCCTGTGGAGAGCGCCTCCTCTTGAGATGCGACGGGAACGCCGGGAATTCTTTCCCTACGAAACAGGGAAAGGATCCCTCATCTCGAGCTAGGAGGCGGAAACGGGGCTCCCCTGGATGTGTGCGGGACCCCACGTGCTTCCTCTCGAGTGGAGACGGGTATGTCGGGGAACTTCTTGAGTTGCAGCAAGGGGGTGAAGGACCCTTTGGAAGTTCCAGTGGTTAGATGTGATTAGCCTCGAGAAGCCTCAGCGGAAATGGGCCTCCTCTCGCCTGGAGGGCAAAACCTTCTGGATTTTCTCGAGTTGCGGCAGGTGCTCTCGACTTACGACGGGGACCTCAGGGACCCGCTCTGGTGGCCTCAGAAAAGGCCAGTCCCCATGCGAGTTCCTCAGGGGCCTCTCGGCATTCCTCTCCCGTCGATGCCGGGGCCTAAGACCTTGTGTGAAGTCGGGGCCGGAACCTGAGGATTCCTCTCCAGTGCTAACATGGATCTTGGGGTACTTCTGGAGTCTCCCCACGGGAGTCAGTCCTCGTCTCGAATGCGGGCAGGCACTTGCGCTTTCCTCCAGAGCGGTAGCAGCAGTGTCACGCAGTCCGCCGCGTGGATCAAAGGATCTATGGTTTTCCCTCGAGTCTTTCCCACGAGGCTTTCCCACGAGGCTTTCCCACAGGGCTGTCCCACGTGCACACGTGGTGGGAGTCGATCCTCGGCTTGAACGTCAAGGCAGTGCAGGGAAAACAGGTTCCTCTGGAATGGACTGACACATCTGGGGGACTCTTGGAATGGTGGCACGACCCTGGAGTTCCTCTCGCCTTTCCTGTGGAGAGCGCCTCCTCTTGAGATGCGACGGGAACGCCGGGAATTCTTTCCCTAGGAAACAGGGAAAGGATCCGTCATCTCGAGCTAGGAGGCGGAAACGGGGCTCCCCTGGATGTGTGCAGGACCCCACGTGTTTCCTCTCGAGTGGAGACGGGTATGTCGGGGAACTTCTTGAGTTGCAGCAAGGGTATGAAGGACCCTTTGGAAGTTCCAGTGGTTAGACGTGATTAGCCTCGAGAAGCCTCAGCGGAAATGGGCCTCATCTCGCCTGGAGGGCAAAACCTCCTGGATTTTCTCGAGTTGCGGCAGGTGCTCTCGACTTATGACGGGGACCTCAGGGACCCGCTCTGGTGGCCTAAGGAAAGGCCATTCCCCATGCGAGTTCCTCGGGGGCCTCTCGGGATTCCTCTCCCGTCGATGCCGGGGCCTAAGACCTTGTGTGGAGTCGGGGCCGGAACCTGAGGATTCCTCTCCACTGCTGACATGGATCTTGGGGTACTTCTGGAGTCTCCCCAGGGGAGTCAGTCCTCGTCTCGAATGCGGGCATGCACTTGCGCTTTCCTCCAGAGCGGTAGCAGCAGTGTCACGCAGTCCGCCGTGTCGATCAAAGGATCTATGGTTTTCCCTAGAGTCTTTCCCACGAGGCTTTCCCACGAGGCTTTTCCACAGGGCTGTCCCACGTGCACACGTGGTGGGAGTCGATCCTCGGCTTGAACGTCAAGGCAGTGCAGGGAAAACAGGTTCCTCTGGAATGGACTGACACATCTGGGGGACTCTTGGAATGGTGGCACAACCCTGGAGTTCCTCTCGCCTTTCCTGTGGAGAGCGCCTCCTCTTGAGATGCGACGGGAACGCCGGGAATTCTTTCCCTACGAAACAGGGAAAGGATCCCTCATCTCGAGCTAGGAGGCGGAAACGGGGCTCCCCTGGATGTGTGCGGGACCCCACGTGCTTCCTCTCGAGTGGAGACGGGTATGTCGGGGAACTTCTTGAGTTGCAGCAAGTGTGTGAAGGACCCTTTGGAAGTTCCACTGGTTAGACGTGATTAGCCTCAAAAGCCTCAGCGGAAATGGGCCTCATCTCGCCTGGAGGGCAAAACCTCCTGGATTTTCTCGAGTTGCGGCAGGTTCTCTCGACTTACGACGGGGACCTCAGGGACCCGCTCTGGTGGCCTCAGGAAAGGCCAGTCCCCATGCGAGTTCCTCGGGGGCCTCTCGGCATTCCTCTCCCGTCGATGCCGGGGCCTAAGACCTTGTGTGGAGTCGGGGCCGGAACCTGAGGATTCCTCTCCAGTGCTGACATGGATCTTGGGGTACTTCTGGAGTCTCCCCAGGGGAGTCAGTCCTCGTCTCGAATGCGGGAATGCACTTGCGCTTTCCTCCAGAGCGGTAGCAGCACTGTCAGGCAGTCCGCCGCGTGGATCAAAGGATCTATGGTTTTCCCTCGAGTCTTTCCCACGAGGCTTTCCCACGAGGCTTTCCCACAGGGCTGTCCCACGTGCACACGTGGTGGGAGTCGATCCTCGGCTTGAAAGTCAAGGCAGTGCAGGGAAAACAGGTTCCTCTGGAATGGACTGACCCATGTGGGGGACTCTTGGAATGGAGGCACGACCCTGGAGTTCCTCTCGTCTTTGCTGTGGAGAGCGCCTCCTCTTGAGATGCGACGGGAACGCCGGGAATTCTTTCCCTACGAAACAGGGAAAGGATCCCTCATCTCGAGCTAGGAGACGGAAACGGGGCTCCCCTGGATGTGTGCGGGACCCCACGTGCTTCCTCTCGAGTGGAGACGGGTATGTCGGGGAACTTCTTGAGTTGCAGCAAGGGTGTGAAGGACCCTTTGGAAGTTCCAGTGGTTAGACGTGATTAGCCTCGAGAAGCCTCAGCGGAAATGGGCCTCATCTCGCCTGGAGGGCAAAACCTCCTGGATTTTCTCGAGTTGCGGTAGGTGCTCTCGGCTTACGACGGGGACCTCAGGGAACCGCTCTGGTGGCCTCAGGAAAGGCCAGGCCCCATGCGAGTTCTTCCGGGGCCTCTCAGGATTCCTCTCCCGTCGATGTCGGGGCCTAAGCCCTTGTGTGGAGTCGGGGCCGGAACCTGAGGATTCCTCTCCAGTGCTGACATGGATCTTGGGGTACTTCTGGAGTCTCCCCAGGGGAGTCAGTCCTCGTCTCGAATGCGGGCATGCACTTGCGCTTTCCTCCAGAGCGGTAGCAGCAGTGTCACGCAGTCCGCCGCGTGGATCAAAGGATCTATGGTTTTCCCTCGAGTCTTTCCCACGAGGCTTTCCCACGAGGCTTTCCCACAGGGCTGTCCCACGTGCACACGTGGTGGGAGTCGATCCTCGGCTTGAACGTCAAGGCAGTGCAGGGAAAACAGGTTCCTCTGGAATGGACTGACACATCTGGGGGACTCTTGGAATGGTGGCACGACCCTGGAGTTCCTCTCGCCTTTCCTGTGGAGAGCGCCTCCTCTTGCGATGCGACGGGAACGCCGGGAATTCTTTCCCTACGAAACAGGGAAAGGATCCCTCATCTCGAGCTAGGAGGCGGAAACGGGGCTCCCCTGGATGTGTGCGGGACCCCACGTGCTTCCTCTCGAGTGGAGACGGGTATGTCGGGGAACTTCTTGAGTTGCAGCAAGTGTGTGAAGGACCCTTTGGAAGTTCCACTGGTTAGACGTGATTAGCCTCAAAAGCCTCAGCGGAAATGGGCCTCATCTCGCCTGGAGGGCAAAACCTCCTGGATTTTCTCGAGTTGCGGCAGGTTCTCTCGACTTACGACGGGGACCTCAGGGACCCGCTCTGGTGGCCTCAGGAAAGGCCAGTCCCCATGCGAGTTCCTCGGGGGCCTCTCGGCATTCCTCTCCCGTCGATGCCGGGGCCTAA
The DNA here is from genome assembly GCF_042477335.2 of Ovis canadensis. NCBI lineage: Eukaryota > Metazoa > Chordata > Mammalia > Artiodactyla > Bovidae > Ovis > Ovis canadensis. The sequence continues at coordinate 12,328,285 of NC_091262.1, forward strand.
GACCTTGTGTGGAGTCGGGGCCGGAACCTGAGGATTCCTCTCCAGTGCTGACATGGATCTTGGGGTACTTCTGGAGTCTCCCCAGGGGAGTCAGTCCTGGTCTCGAATGCGGGAATGCACTTGCGCTTTCCTCCAGAGCGGTAGCAGCACTGTCACGCAGTCCGCCGCGTGGATCAAAGGATCTATGGTTTTCCCTCGAGTCTTTCCCACGAGGCTTTCCCACGAGGCTTTCCCACAGGGCTGTCCCACGTGCACACGTGGTGGGAGTCGATCCTCGGCTTGAAAGTCAAGGCAGTGCAGGGAAAACAGGTTCCTCTGGAATGGACTGACCCATGTGGGGGACTCTTGGAATGGAGGCACGACCCTGGAGTTCCTCTCGTCTTTGCTGTGGAGAGCGCCTCCTCTTGAGATGCGACGGGAACGCCGGGAATTCTTTCCCTACGAAACAGGGAAAGGATCCCTCATCTCGAGCTAGAAGACGGAAACGGGGCTCCCCTGGATGTGTGCGGGACCCCACGTGCTTCCTCTCGAGTGGAGACGGGTATGTCGGGGAACTTCTTGAGTTGCAGCAAGGGTGTGAAGGACCCTTTGGAAGTTCCAGTGGTTAGACGTGATTAGCCTCGAGAAGCCTCAGCGGAAATGGGCCTCATCTCGCCTGGAGGGCAAAACCTCCTGGATTTTCTCGAGTTGCGGTAGGTGCTCTCGGCTTACGACGGGGACCTCAGGGAACCGCTCTGGTGGCCTCAGGAAAGGCCAGGCCCCATGCGAGTTCTTCCGGGGCCTCTCAGGATTCCTCTCCCGTCGATGCCGGGGCCTAAGCCCTTGTGTGGAGTCGGGGCCGGAACCTGAGGATTCCTCTCCAGTGCTGACATGGATCTTGGGGTACTTCTGGAGTCTCCCCAGGGGAGTCAGTCCTCGTCTCGAATGCGGGCATGCACTTGCGCTTTCCTCCAGAGCGGTAGCAGCAGTGTCACGCAGTCCGCCGCGTGGATCAAAGGATCTATGGTTTTCCCTCGAGTCTTTCCCACGAGGCTTTCCCACGAGGCTTTCCCACAGGGCTGTCCCACGTGCACACGTGGTGGGAGTCGATCCTCGGCTTGAACGTCAAGGCAGTGCAGGGAAAACAGGTTCCTCTGGAATGGACTGACACATCTGGGGGACTCTTGGAATGGTGGCACGACCCTGGAGTTCCTCTCGCCTTTCCTGTGGAGAGCGCCTCCTCTTGAGATGCGACGGGAACGCCGGGAATTCTTTCCCTACGAAACAGGGAAAGGATCCCTCATCTCGAGCTAGGAGGCGGAAACGGGGCTCCCCTGGATGTGTGCGGGACCCCACGTGCTTCCTCTCGAGTGCAGACGGGTATGTCGGGGAACTTCTTGAGTTGCAGCAAGGGGGTGAAGGACCCTTTGGAAGTTCCAGTGGTTAGATGTGATTAGCCTCGAGAAGCCTCAGCGGAAATGGGCCTCCTCTCGCCTGGAGGGCAAAACCTTCTGGATTTTCTCGAGTTGCGGCAGGTGCTCTCGACTTACGACGGGGACCTCAGGGACCCGCTCTGGTGGCCTCAGAAAAGGCCAGTCCCCATGCGAGTTCCTCAGGGGCCTCTCGGCATTCCTCTCCCGTCGATGCCGGGGCCTAAGACCTTGTGTGGAGTCGGGGCCGGAACCTGAGGATTCCTCTCCAGTGCTAACATGGATCTTGGGGTACTTCTGGAGTCTCCCCACGGGAGTCAGTCCTCGTCTCGAATGCGGGCAGGCACTTGCGCTTTCCTCCAGAGCGGTAGCAGCAGTGTCACGCAGTCCGCCGCGTGGATCAAAGGATCTATGGTTTTCCCTCGAGTCTTTCCCACGAGGCTTTCCCACGAGGCTTTCCCACAGGGCTGTCCCACGTGCACACGTGGTGGGAGTCGATCCTCGGCTTGAACGTCAAGGCAGTGCAGGGAAAACAGGTTCCTCTGGAATGGACTGACACATCTGGGGGACTCTTGGAATGGTGGCACGACCCTGGAGTTCCTCTCGCCTTTCCTGTGGAGAGCGCCTCCTCTTGAGATGCGACGGGAACGCCGGGAATTCTTTCCCTAGGAAACAGGGAAAGGATCCGTCATCTCGAGCTAGGAGGCGGAAACGGGGCTCCCCTGGATGTGTGCAGGACCCCACGTGTTTCCTCTCGAGTGGAGACGGGTATGTCGGGGAACTTCTTGAGTTGCAGCAAGGGTATGAAGGACCCTTTGGAAGTTCCAGTGGTTAGACGTGATTAGCCTCGAGAAGCCTCAGCGGAAATGGGCCTCATCTCGCCTGGAGGGCAAAACCTCCTGGATTTTCTCGAGTTGCGGCAGGTGCTCTCGACTTATGACGGGGACCTCAGGGACCCGCTCTGGTGGCCTAAGGAAAGGCCATTCCCCATGCGAGTTCCTCGGGGGCCTCTCGGCATTCCTCTCACGTCGATGCCGGGGCCTAAGACCTTGTGTGGAGTCGGGGCCGGAACCTGAGGATTCCTCTCCACTGCTGACATGGATCTTGGGGTACTTCTGGAGTCTCCCCAGGGGAGTCAGTCCTCGTCTCGAATGCGGGCATGCACTTGCGCTTTCCTCCAGAGCGGTAGCAGCACTGTCAGGCAGTCCGCCGCGTGGATCAAAGGATCTATGGTTTTCCCTCGAGTCTTTCCCACGAGGCTTTCCCACGAGGCTTTCCCACAGGGCTGTCCCACGTGCACACGTGGTGGGAGTCGATCCTCGGCTTGAAAGTCAAGGCAGTGCAGGGAAAACAGGTTCCTCTGGAATGGACTGACCCATGTGGGGGACTCTTGGAATGGAGGCACGACCCTGGAGTTCCTCTCGTCTTTGCTGTGGAGAGCGCCTCCTCTTGAGATGCGACGGGAACGCCGGGAATTCTTTCCCTACGAAACAGGGAAAGGATCCCTCATCTCGAGCTAGGAGACGGAAACGGGGCTCCCCTGGATGTGTGCGGGACCCCACGTGCTTCCTCTCGAGTGGAGACGGGTATGTCGGGGAACTTCTTGAGTTGCAGCAAGGGTGTGAAGGACCCTTTGGAAGTTCCAGTGGTTAGACGTGATTAGCCTCGAGAAGCCTCAGCGGAAATGGGCCTCATCTCGCCTGGAGGGCAAAACCTCCTGGATTTTCTCGAGTTGCGGTAGGTGCTCTCGGCTTACGACGGGGACCTCAGGGAACCGCTCTGGTGGCCTCAGGAAAGGCCAGGCCCCATGCGAGTTCTTCCGGGGCCTCTCAGGATTCCTCTCCCGTCGATGTCGGGGCCTAAGCCCTTGTGTGGAGTCGGGGCCGGAACCTGAGGATTCCTCTCCAGTGCTGACATGGATCTTGGGGTACTTCTGGAGTCTCCCCAGGGGAGTCAGTCCTCGTCTCGAATGCGGGCATGCACTTGCGCTTTCCTCCAGAGCGGTAGCAGCAGTGTCACGCAGTCCGCCGCGTGGATCAAAGGATCTATGGTTTTCCCTCGAGTCTTTCCCACGAGGCTTTCCCACGAGGCTTTCCCACAGGGCTGTCCCACGTGCACACGTGGTGGGAGTCGATCCTCGGCTTGAACGTCAAGGCAGTGCAGGGAAAACAGGTTCCTCTGGAATGGACTGACACATCTGGGGGACTCTTGGAATGGTGGCACGACCCTGGAGTTCCTCTCGCCTTTCCTGTGGAGAGCGCCTCCTCTTGCGATGCGACGGGAACGCCGGGAATTCTTTCCCTACGAAACAGGGAAAGGATCCCTCATCTCGAGCTAGGAGGCGGAAACGGGGCTCCCCTGGATGTGTGCGGGACCCCACGTGCTTCCTCTCGAGTGGAGACGGGTATGTCGGGGAACTTCTTGAGTTGCAGCAAGGGGGTGAAGGACCCTTTGGAAGTTCCAGTGGTTAGATGTGATTAGCCTCGAGAAGCCTCAGCGGAAATGGCCCTCCTCTCGCCTGGAGGGCAAAACCTTCTGGATTTTCTCGAGTTGCGGCAGGTGCTCTCGACTTACGACGGGGACCTCAGGGACCCGCTCTGGTGGCCTCAGAAAAGGCCAGTCCCCATGCGAGTTCCTCAGGGGCCTCTCGGCATTCCTCTCCCGTCGATGCCGGGGCCTAAGACCTTGTGTGGAGTCGGGGCCGGAACCTGAGGATTCCTCTCCAGTGCTAACATGGATCTTGGGGTACTTCTGGAGTCTCCCCACGGGAGTCAGTCCTCGTCTCGAATGCGGGCAGGCACTTGCGCTTTCCTCCAGAGCGGTAGCAGCAGTGTCACGCAGTCCGCCGCGTGGATCAAAGGATCTATGGTTTTCCCTCGAGTCTTTCCCACGAGGCTTTCCCGCGAGGCTTTCCCACAGGGCTGTCCCACGTGCACACGTGGTGGGAGTCGATCCTCGGCTTGAACGTCAAGGCAGTGCAGGGAAAACAGGTTCCTCTGGAATGGACTGACACATCTGGGGGACTCTTGGAATGGTGGCACGACCCTGGAGTTCCTCTCGCCTTTCCTGTGGAGAGCGCCTCCTCTTGAGATGCGACGGGAACGCCGGGAATTCTTTCCCTACGAAACAGGGAAAGGATCCGTCATCTCGAGCTAGGAGGCGGAAACGGGGCTCCCCTGGATGTGTGCAGGACCCCACGTGTTTCCTCTCGAGTGGAGACGGGTATGTCGGGGAACTTCTTGAGTTGCAGCAAGGGTATGAAGGACCCTTTGGAAGTTCCAGTGGTTAGACGTGATTAGCCTCGAGAAGCCTCAGCGGAAATGGGCCTCATCTCGCCTGGAGGGCAAAACCTCCTGGATTTTCTCGAGTTGCGGCAGGTGCTCTCGATTTATGACGGGGACCTCAGGGACCCGCTCTGGTGGCCTAAGGAAAGGCCATTCCCCATGCGAGTTCCTCGGGGGCCTCTCGGGATTCCTCTCCCGTCGATGCCGGGGCCTAAGACCTTGTGTGGAGTCGGGGCCGGAACCTGAGGATTCCTCTCCAGTGCTGACATGGATCTTGGGGTACTTCTGGAGTCTCCCCAGGGGAGTCAGTCCTCGTCTCGAATGCGGGCATGCACTTGCGCTTTCCTCCAGAGCGGTAGCAGCAGTGTCACGCAGTCCGCCGCGTGGATCAAAGGATCTATGGTTTTCCCTCGAGTCTTTCCCACGAGGCTTTCCCACGAGGCTTTCCCACAGGGCTGTCCCACGTGCACACGTGGTGGGAGTCGATCCTCGGCTTGAACGTCAAGGCAGTGCAGGGAAAACAGGTTCCTCTGGAATGGACTGACACATCTGGGGGACTCTTGGAATGGTGGCACGACCCTGGAGTTCCTCTCGCCTTTCCTGTGGAGAGCGCCACCTCTTGAGATGCGACGGGAACGCCGGGAATTCTTTCCCTACGAAACAGGGAAAGGATCCCTCATCTCGAGCTAGGAGGCGGAAACGGGGCTCCCCTGGATGTGTGCGGGACCCCACGTGCTTCCTCTCGAGTGGAGACGGGTATGTCGCGGAACTGCTTCAGTTGCAGCAAGGGTGTGAAGGACCCTTTGGAAGTTCCAGTGGTTAGACGTGATTAGCCTCGAGAAGCCTCAGCGGAAATGGGCCTCATCTCGCCTGGAGGGCAAAACCTCCTGGATTTTCTCGAGTTGCGGCAGGTGCTCTCGACTTACGACGGGGACCTCAGGGACCCGCTCTGGTGGCCTCAGGAAAGGCCAGGCCCCATGCGAGTTCCTCGGGGGCCTCTCAGGATTCCTCTCCCGTCGATGCCGGGGCCTAAGACCTTGTGTGGAGTCGGGGACGGAACCTGAGGATTCCTCTCCAGTGCTGACATGGATATTGGGGTACTTCTGGAGTCTCCCCAGGGGAGTCAGTCCTCGTCTCGAATGCGGGCATGCACTTGCGCTTTCCTCCAGAGCGGTAGCAGCAGTGTCATGCAGTCCGCCGCGTGGATCAAAGGATCTATGGTTTTCCCTCGAGTCTTTCCCACGAGGCTTTCCCACGAGGCTTTCCCACGGGGCTGTCCCGCGTGCACACGTGGTGGGAGTCGATCCTCGGCTTAAACGTCAAGGCAGTGCAGGGAAAACAGGTTCCTCTGGAATGGACTGACACATCTGGGGGACTCTTGGAATGGTGGCACGACCCTGGAGTTCCTCTCGCCTTTCCTGTGGAGAGCGCCTCCTCTTGAGATGCGACGGGAACGCCGGGAATTTTTTCCCTACGAAACAGGGAAAGGATCCCTCATCTCGAGCTAGGAGGCGGAAACGCGGCTCCCCTGGATGTGTGCGGGACCCCACGTGCTTCCTCTCGAGTGGAGACGGGTATGTCGGGGAACTTCTTGAGTTGCAGCAAGGGTGTGAAGGACCCTTTGGAAGTTCCAGTGGTTAGACGTGATTAGCCTCGAGAAGCCTCAGCGGAAATGGGCCTCATCTCGCCTGGAGGGCAAAACCTCCTGGATTTTCTCGAGTTGCGGCAGGTGCTCTCGACTTATGACGGGGACCTCAGGGACCCGTTCTGGTGGCCTCAGGAAAGGCCAGTCCCCATGCGAGTTCCTCGGGGGCCTCTCGGGATTCCTCTCCCGTCGATGCTGGGGCCTAAGCCCTTGTGTGGAATCGGGGCCGGAACTTGAGGATTCCTCTCCACTGCTGACATGGATCTTGGGGTACTTCTGGAGTCTCCCCAGGGGAGTCAGTCCTCGTCTCGAATGCGGGCATGCACTTGCGCTTTCCTCCAGAGCGGTAGCAGCAGTGTCACGCAGTCCGCCGTGTCGATCAAAGGATCTATGGTTTTCCCTAGAGTCTTTCCCACGAGGCTTTCCCACGAGGCTTTTCCACAGGGCTGTCCCACGTGCACACGTGGTGGGAGTCGATCCTCGGCTTGAACGTCAAGGCAGTGCAGGGAAAACAGGTTCCTCTGGAATGGACTGACACATCTGGGGGACTCTTGGAATGGTGGCACGACCCTGGAGTTCCTTTCGCCTTTCCTGTGGAGAGCGCCTCCTCTTGAGATGCGACGGGAACGCCGGGAATTCTTTCCCTAGGAAACAGGGAAAGGATCCCTCATCTCGAGCTAGGAGGCGGAAACGGGGCTCCCCTGGATGTGTGCGGGACCCCACGTGCTTCCTCTCGAGTGGAGACGGGTATGTCGGGGAACTTCTTGAGTTGCAGCAAGTGTGTGAAGGACCCTTTGGAAGTTCCACTGGTTAGACGTGATTAGCCTCAAAAGCCTCAGCGGAAATGGGCCTCATCTCGCCTGGAGGGCAAAACCTCCTGGATTTTCTCGAGTTGCGGCAGGTTCTCTCGACTTACGACGGGGACCTCAGGGACCCGCTCTGGTGGCCTCAGGAAAGGCCAGTCCCCATGCGAGTTCCTCGGGGGCCTCTCGGCATTCCTCTCCCGTCGATGCCGGGGCCTAAGACCTTGTGTGGAGTCGGGGCCGGAACCTGAGGATTCCTCTCCAGTGCTGACATGGATCTTGGGGTACTTCTGGAGTCTCCCCAGGGGAGTCAGTCCTGGTCTCGAATGCGGGAATGCACTTGCGCTTTCCTCCAGAGCGGTAGCAGCACTGTCACGCAGTCCGCCGCGTGGATCAAAGGATCTAGGGTTTTCCCTCGAGTCTTTCCCACGAGGCATTCCCACGAGGCTTTCCCACAGGGCTGTCCCACGTGCACACGTGGTGGGAGTCGATCCTCGGCTTGAAAGTCAAGGCAGTGCAGGGAAAACAGGTTCCTCTGGAATGGACTGACCCATGTGGGGGACTCTTGGAATGGAGGCACGACCCTGGAGTTCCTCTCGTCTTTGCTGTGGAGAGCGCCTCCTCTTGAGATGCGACGGGAACGCCGGGAATTCTTTCCCTACGAAACAGGGAAAGGATCCCTCATCTCGAGCTAGGAGACGGAAACGGGGCTCCCCTGGATGTGTGCGGGACCCCACGTGCTTCCTCTCGAGTGGAGACGGGTATGTCGGGGAACTTCTTGAGTTGCAGCAAGGGTGTGAAGGACCCTTTGGAAGTTCCAGTGGTTAGACGTGATTAGCCTCGAGAAGCCTCAGCGGAAATGGGCCTCATCTCGCCTGGAGGGCAAAACCTCCTGGATGTTCTCGAGTTGCGGTAGGTGCTCTCGGCTTACGACGGGGACCTCAGGGAACCGCTCTGGTGGCCTCAGGAAAGGCCAGTCCCCATGCGAGTTCTTCCGGGGCCTCTCAGGATTCCTCTCCCGTCGATGCCGGGGCCTAAGCCCTTGTGTGGAGTCGGGGCCGGAACCTGAGGATTCCTCTCCAGTGCTGACATGGATCTTGGGGTACTTCTGGAGTCTCCCCAGGGGAGTCAGTCCTCGTCTCGAATGCGGGCATGCACTTGCGCTTTCCTCCAGAGCGGTAGCAGCAGTGTCACGCAGTCCGCCGCGTGGATCAAAGGATCTATGGTTTTCCCTCGAGTCTTTCCCACGAGGCTTTCCCACGAGGCTTTCCCACAGGGCTGTCCCACGTGCACACGTGGTGGGAGTCGATCCTCGGCTTGAACGTCAAGGCAGTGCAGGGAAAACAGGTTCCTCTGGAATGGACTGACACATCTGGGGGACTCTTGGAATGGTGGCACGACCCTGGAGTTCCTCTCGCCTTTCCTGTGGAGAGCGCCTCCTCTTGAGATGCGACGGGAACGCCGGGAATTCTTTCCCTACGAAACAGGGAAAGGATCCCTCATCTCGAGCTAGGAGGCGGAAACGGGGCTCCCCTGGATGTGTGCGGGACCCTCGTTCTTCCTCTCGATTGGAGACGGGTATGTCGGGGAACTTCTTGAGTAGCAGCAAGGGTGTGAAGGAACCCTTGGAAGTTCCAGTGGTTAGATGTGATTAGCCTCGAGAAGCCTCAGCGGAAATGGGCCTCCTCTCGCCTGGAGGGCAAAACCTCCTGGATTTTCTCGAGTTGCGGCAGGTGCTCTCGACTTATGACGGGGACCTCAGGGACCCGCTCTGGTGGCCTAAGGAAAGGCCATTCCCCATGCGAGTTCCTCGGGGGCCTCTCGGGATTCCTCTCCCGTCGATGCCGGGGCCTAAGACCTTGTGTGGAGTCGGGGCCGGAACCTGAGGATTCCTCTCCAGTGCTGACATGGATCTTGGGGTACTTCTGGAGTCTCCCCAGGGGAGTCAGTCCTCGTCTCGAATGCGGGCATGCACTTGCGCTTTCCTCCAGAGCGGTAGCAGCAGTGTCACGCAGTCCGCCCCGTGGATCAAAGGATCTATGGTTTTCCCTCGAGTCTTTCCCACGAGGCTTTCCCACGAGGCTTTCCCACAGGGCTGTCCCACGTGCACACGTGGTGGGAGTCGATCCTCGGCTTGAACGTCAAGGCAGTGCAGGGAAAACAGGTTCCTCTGGAATGGACTGATACATCTGGGGGACTCTTGGAATGGTGGCACGACCCTGGAGTTCCTCTCGCCTTTCCTGTGGAGAGCGCCTCCTCTTGAGATGCGACGGGAACGCCGGGAATTCTTTCCCTACGAAACAGGGAAAGGATCCCTCATTTCGTGCTAGGAGGCGGAAACGGGGCTCCCCTGGATGTGTGCGGGACCCCACGTGCTTCCTCTCGAGTGGAGACGGGTATGTCGGGGAACTTCTTGAGTTGCAGCAAGGGTGTGAAGGACCCTTTGGAAGTTCCAGTGGTTAGACGTGATTAGCCTCGAGAAGCCTCAGCGGAAATGGGCATCATCTCGCCTGGAGGGCAAAACCTCATGGATTTTCTCGAGTTGCGGCAGGTGCTCTCGACTTACGACGGGCACCTCAGGGACCCGCTCTGGTGGCCTCAGGAAAGGCCAGTCCCCATGCGAGTTCCTCGGGGGCCTCTCGGCATTCCTCTCCCGTCGATGCCGGGGCCTAAGACCTTGTGTGGAGTCGGGGCCGGAACCTGAGGATTCCTCTCCAGTGCTGACATGGATCTTGGGGTACTTCTGGAGTCTCCCCAGGGGAGTCAGTCCTCGTCTCGAATGCGGGCATGCACTTGCGCTTTCCTCCAGAGCGGTAGCAGCACTGTCACGCAGTCCGCCGCGTGGATCAAAGGATCTATGGTTTTCCCTCGAGTCTTTCCCACGAGGTTTCCCACGAGGCTTTCCCACAGGGCTGTCCCACGTGCACACGTGGTGGGAGTCGATCCTCGGCTTGAACGTCAAGGCAGTTCAGGGAAAACAGGTTCCTCTGGAATGGACTGACACATCTGGGGGACTCTTGTAATGGTGGCACGACCCTGGAGTTCCTCTCGCCTTTCCTGTGAAGAGCCCCTCCTCTTGAGTTGCGACGGGAACGCCGGGAATTCTTTCCCTACGAAACAGGGAAAGGATCCCTCATCTCGAGCTAGGAGGCGGAAACGGGGCTCCCCTGGATGTGTGCGGGACCCCACGTGCTTCCTCTCGAGTGGAGACGGGTATGTCGGGGAACTTCTTGAGTTGCAGCAAGGGGGTGAAGGACCCTTTGGAAGTTCCAGTGGTTAGATGTGATTAGCCTCGAGAAGCCTCAGCGGAAATGGGCCTCCTCTCGCCTGGAGGGCAAAACCTCCTGGATTTTCTCGAGGTGCGGCAGGTGCTCTCGACTTACGCCAGGGACCTCAGGGACCCGCTCTGGTGGCCTCAGGAAAGGCCAGTCCCCATGCGAGTTCCTCGGGGGCCTCTCGGCATTCCTCTCCCGTCGATGCCGGGGCCTAAGACCTTGTGTGGAGTGGTGGCCGGAACCTGAGGATTCCTCTCCAGTGCTGACATGGATCTTGGGGTACTTCTGGAGTCTCCCAGGGGAGTCAGTCCTCGTCTCGAATGCGCGCATGCACTTGTGCTTTCCTCCAGAGCGGTAGCAGCAGTGTCACGCAGTCCGCCGCGTGGATCAAAGGATCTATGGTTTTCCCTCGAGTCTTTCCCACGAGGCTTTCCCACGAGGCTTTCCCACAGGGCTGTCCCACGTGCACACGTGGTGGGAGTCGATCCTCGGCTTGAACGTCAAGGCAGTGCAGGGAAAACAGGTTCCTCTGGAATGGACTGACACATCTGGGGGACTCTTGGAATGGTGGCACGACCCTGGAGTTCCTCTCGACTTTCCTGTGGAGAGCGCCTTCTCTTGAGATGCGACGGGAACGCCGGGAATTCTTTCCCTATGAAACAGGGAAAGGATCCCTCCTCTCGAGCTAGGAGGCTGAAACGGGGCTCCCCTGGATGTGTGCGGGACCCTCGTGCTTCCTCTCGAGTGGAGACGTGTATGTCGGGGAACTTCTGGACTTGCAGCAAGGGTGTGAAGGACCCTTTGGAAGTTCCAGTGGTTAGATGTGATTAGCCTCGAGAAGCCACAGCGGAAATGGGCCTCATCTCGCCTGGAGGGCAAAACCTCCTGGATTTTCTCGAGTTGCTGCAGGTGCTCTCGACTTACGACGGGGACCTCGGGGACCCGCTCTGGTGGCCTCAGGAAAGGCCAGTCCCCATGCGAGTTCCTCGGGGGCCTCTCGGGAGTCCTGTCCCGTCGATGCCGGGGCCTAAGACCTTGTGTGGAGTGGTGGCCGGAACCTGAGGATTCCTCTCCAGTGCTGACATGGATCTTGGGGTACTTCTGGAGTCTCCCAGGGGAGTCAGTCCTCGTCTCGAATGCGCGCATGCACTTGTGCTTTCCTCCAGAGCGGTAGCAGCAGTGTCACGCAGTCCGCCGCGTGGATCAAAGGATCTATGGTTTTCCCTCGAGTCTTTCCCACGAGGCTTTCCCACGAGGTTTTCCCACAGGGCTGTCCCACGTGCACACGTGGTGGGAGTCGATCCTCGGCTTGAACGTCAAGGCAGTGCAGGTAAAACAGGTTCCTCTGGAATGGACTGACACATCTGGGGGACTCTTGGAATGGTGGCACGACCCTGGAGTTCCTCTCGACTTTCCTGTGGAGAGCGCCTTCTCTTGAGATGCGACGGGAACGCCGGGAATTCTTTCCCTACGAAACAGGGAAAGGATCCCTCATCTCGAGCTAGGAGGCGGAAACGGGGCTCCCCTGGATGTGTGCGGGACCCTCGTGCTTCCTCTCGAGTGGAGACGGGTATGTCCGGGAACTTCTTGAGTTGCAGCAAGGGTGTGAAGGACCCTTTGGAAGTTCCAGTGGTTAGATGTGATTAGCCTCGAGAAACCTCAGCGGAAATGGGCCTCATCTCGCCTGGAGGGCAAAACCTCCTGGATTTTCTCGAGTTGCAGTAGGTGCTCTCGACTTACGACGGGGACCTCGGGGACCCGCTCTGGTGGCCTCAGGAAAGGCCAGTCCACATGCGAGTTCCTCGGGGGCCTCTCGGGATTCCTCTCCCGTCGATGCCGGGGCCTAAGACCTTGTGTGGAGTGGTGGCCGGAACCTGAGGATTCCTCTCCAGTGCTGACATGGATCTTGGGGTACTTCTGGAGTCTCCTAGGGGAGTCAGTCCTCGTCTCGAATGCGCGCATGCACTTGTGCTTTCCTCCAGAGCGGTAGCAGCAGTGTCACGCAGTCCGCCGCGTGGATCAAAGGATCTATGGTTTTCCCTCGAGTCTTTCCCACGAGGCTTTCCCACGAGGCTTTCCCACAGGGCTGTCCCACGTGCACACGTGGTGGGAGTCGATCCTCGGGTTGGACGTCAAGGCAGTGCAGGGAAAACAGGTTCCTCTGGAATGGACTGACCCATCTGGGGGACTCTTGGAATGGTGGCACGACCCTGGAGTTCCTCTCGCCTTTCCTGTGAAGAACGCCTCCTCTTGAGATGCGACGGGAACGCCGGGAATTCTTTCCCTACGAAACAGGGAAAGGATCCCTCATCTCGAGCTAGGAGGCGGAAACGGGGCTTCCCCGAATGTGTTCGGGACCCTCGTGCTTCCTCTCGAGTGGAGACGGGTATGTCGGGGAACTTCTTGATTTGCAGCAATGGTCTGAAGGACCCTTTGGAAGTTCCAGTGGTTAGATGTGATTAGCCTCTAGAAGCCTCAGCGGAAATGGGCCTCATCTCGCCTGGAGGGCAAAAACTCCTGGATTTTTTCGAGTTGCGGCAGGTGCTCTCGACTTACGACGGGGACCTCAGGGACCCGCTCTGGTGGCTTCAGGAAAGGCCAGTCCCCATGCGAGTTCCTAGGGGGCCTCTCGGGATTCCTCTCCCGTCGATGCCGGGACCTACGACCTTCTGTGGAGTCGGGGCGCGAACGTTAGGATTCCTCTCCAGTGCTGACATGGATCTTGGGGTACTTCTGGAGTCTCCCCAGGGGAGTCAGTCCTCGTCTCGAATGCGGGCATGCAATTGCGCTTTCCTCCAGAGCGGTAGCAGCAGTGTCACGCAGTCCGCAGCGTGCATCAAAGGATCTATGGTTTTCCCTTGAGTCTTTCCCACGAGGCTTTCCCACGAGGCTTTCCCACAGGGCTGTCTAACGTGCAAACGTGGTGCGAGTCGATCCTCGGCTTGAACGTCAAGGCAGTGCAGGGAAAACAGGTTCCTCTGGAATGGACTGACACATCTGGGGGACTCTTGGAATGGTGGCACGACCCTGGAGTTCCTCTCGCCTTTCCTGTGGAGAGCGCCTCCTCTTGAGATGCGACGGGAACGCCGCGAATTCTTTCCCTACAAAACAGGGAAAGGATCCCTCATCTCGAGCTAAGAGGCGGAAACGGGGCTCCCCTGGATGTGTGAGGGACCCTGGTGTTTCCTCTCGAGTGGAGACGGGTATGTCGGGGAACTTCTTGAGTTGCAGCAAGGGTGTGAAAGACCCTTTGGAAGTTCCAGTGGTTAGATGTGATTAGCCTCGAGAAGCCTTAGCGGAAATGGGCCTCATCTCGCCTGGAGGGCAAAACCTCCTGGATTTTCTCGAGTTGCGGCAGGTGCTCTCGACTTACGACGGGGACCTCAGGGACCCGCTCTGGTGGCCTCAGGAAAGGCCAGTCCCCATGCGAGTTCCTCGGGGGCCTCTCGGGATTCCTCTCCCGTCGATGCCAGGGCCTAAGACCTTGTATGGAGTCGGAGCCGGAACCTGAGGATTCCTCTCCAGTGCTGACATGGATCTTGAGGTACTTCTGGAGTCTCTCCAGGGGAGTCACTCCTCGTCTCGAATGCGAGCATGCACTGGCGCTTTCCTCCAGAGCGGTAGCAGCAGTGTCACGCAGTCCGCCGCGTGGATCAAAGGATCTATGGTTTTCCCTCCAGTCTTTCGCACGAGGCTTTCCCACAAGGCTTTCCCACAGGGCTGTCCTGCGTGCACACGTAGTGGGAGTCGATCCTCGACTTAAACGTCAAGGAAGTGCAGGGAAAACAGGTTCGTTTGGAATGGACTGACACATCTGGGGGACTCTTGGAATGGTGGCACGACCCTGGAGTTACTCTCGCCTTTCCTGTGTAGAGCGCCTCCTCTTGAGATGCGACGGGAACGCCGGGAATTCTTTCCCTACGAAACAGGGAAAGGATCCCTCATCTCGAGCTAGGAGGCGGAAACGGGGCTTCCCTGGATGTGTGCGGGACCCTTGTGCTTCCTCTCGAGGGGAGACGGGTATGTCGGGGAACTTCTTGAGTTGCAGCAAGGGTGTGAAGGACCCTTTGGAAGTTCCAGGTGTTAGATGTGATTAGCCTCGAGAAGCCTCAGCGGAAATGGGCCTCATCTCGCCTGGAGGGCAAAACCTCCTGGATTTTCTCGAGTTGCGTCAGGTGCTCTCGACTTACGTCGGGGACCTCGGGGACCCGCTCTGGTGGCCTCAGGAAAGGCCAGTCCCCATGCGAGTTCCTCAGGGGCCTCTCGGGAGTCCTGTCCCGTCGATGCCGGGGCCTAAGACCTTGTGTGGAGTGGTGGCCGGAACATGAGGATTCCTCTCCAGTGCTGACATGGATCTTGGGGTACTTCTGGAGTCTCCCAGGGGAGTCAGTCCTCGTCTCGAATGCGCGCATGCACTTGTGCTTTCCTCCAGAGCGGTAGCAGCAGTGTCACGCAGTCCGCCGCGTGGATCAAAGGATCTATGGTTTTCCCTCGAGTCTTTCCCACGAGGCTTTCCCACGAGGCTTTCCCACAGGGCTGTCCCACGTTCACACGTGGTGGGAGTTGATCCTCGGCTTGAACGTCAAGGCAGTGCTGGGAAAACAGTTTCCTCTGGAATGGACTGACACATCTGGGGGACTCTTGGAATGGTGGCACGACCCTGGAGTTCCTCTCGACTTTCCTGTGGAGAGCGCCTTCTCTTGAGATGCGACGGGAACGCCGGGAATTCTTTCCCTACGAAACAGGGAAAGGATCCCTCATCTCGAGCTAGGAAGCGGAAACGGGGCTCCCCTGGATGTGTGCGGGACTCTCGTGCTTCCTCTCGAGTGGAGACGGGTATGTCGGGGAACTTCTTGAGTTGCAGCAAGGGTGTGAAGGACCCTTTGGAAGTTTCAGTGGTTAGATGTGATTAGCCTCGAGAAACCTCAGCGGAAATGGGCCTCATCTCGCCTGGAGGGCAAAACCTCCTGGATTTTCTCGAGTTGCAGTAGGTGCTCTCGACTTACGTCGGGGACCTCGGGGACCCGCTCTGGTGGCCTCAGGAAAGGCCAGTCCACATGCGAGTTCCTCGGGGGCCTCTCGGGATTCATCTCCCGTCGATGCCGGGGCCTAAGCCCTTGTGTGGAGTCGGGGCCGGAACCTGAGGATTCCTCTCCAGTGCTGACATGGATCTTGGGGTACTTCTGGCGTCTCCCCAGGGGAGTCAGTCCTCGTCTCGAATGCGGGCATGCACTTGCGCTTTCCTCCAGAGCGGTAGCAGCAGTGTCACGCAGTCCGCCACATGGAGCAAAGGATCTAGGGTTTTCCCTCGAGTCTTTCCCACGAGGCTTTCCCAGGAGGCTTTCCCACAGGGCTGTCCCACGTGCACACGTGGTGGGAGTCGATCCTCGGCTTGAACGTCAAGGCAATGCTGGGAAAACAGGTTACTCTGGAATGGACTGACACATCTGGGGGACTCTTGGAATGGTGGCACGACCCTGGAGTTCCTCTCGCCTTTCCTGTGCAGAGCACCTCCTCTTGCGATGCGACGGGAACGCCGGGAATTCTTTCCCTACGAAACAGGGAAAGGATCCCTCATCTCGAGCTAGGAGGCGGAAACGGGGCTCCCCTGGATGTGTGCGGGACCCTCGTGCTTCCTCTCGAGTGGAGACGGGTATGTCGGGGAACTTCTTGAGTTGCAGCAAGGGTGTGAAGGACCCTTTGGAAGTTCCAGTGGTTAGATGTGATTAGCCTCGAGAAGCCTCAGCGGAAATGGGCCTCATCTCGCCTGGAGGGCAAAACCTCCTGGATTTTCTCGAGTTGCGGTAGGTGCTCTCGACTTACGACAGGGACCTCGGGGACCCGCTCTGGTGGCCTCTGGAAAGGCCAGTCCACATGCGAGTTCCTCGGGGGCCTCTCGGGATTCCTCTCCCGTCGATGCCGGGGCCTAAGACCTTGTGTGGAGTCGGGGCCGGAACCTGAGGATTCCTCTCCAGTGCTGACATGGATCTTGGGGTACTTCTGGAGTCTCCCCAGGGGGTCAGTCCTCGTCTCGAATGCGCGCATGCACTTGCGCTTTCCTCCAGAGCGGTAGCAGCAGTGTCACGCAGTCCGCCGCGTGGATCAAAGGATCTATGATTTTCCCTCGAGTCTTTCCCACGAGTCTTTCCCACGAGGCTTTCCCACAGGGCTGTCCCACGTGCACACGTGGTGGGAGTCGATCCTCGGCTTGAACGTCAAGGCAGTGCAGGGAAAACAGGTTCCTCTGGAATGGACTGACACATCTGGGGGACTCTTGGAATGGTGGCACGACCCTGGAGTTCCTCTCGCCTTTCCTGTGGAGAGCGCTTCCTATTGAGATGCGACGGGAACGCCGGGAATTCTTTCCCAACAAAACAGGGAAAGGATCCCTCATCTCGAGCTAGGAGGCGGAAACGGGGCTCCCCTGGATGTGTGCGGCACACCACGTGCTTCCTCTCGAGTGCAGACGGGTATGTCGGGGAACTTCTTGAGTTGCAGCAAGGGGGTGAAGGACCCTTTGGAAGTTCCAGTGGTTAGATGTGATTAGCCTCGAGAAGCCTCAGCGGAAATGGGCCTCATCTCGCATGGAGGGCAAAACCTCCTGGATTTTCTCGAGTTGCGGCAGGTGCTCTCGACTTACGACGGGGACCTCAGGGACACGCTCTGGTGGCCTCAGGAAAGGCCAGTCCCCTTGCGAGTTCCTCGGGGGCCTCTCGGGATTCCTCTCCCGTCGATGCCGGGGCCTAAGACCTTGTGTGGAGTCGGGGCCGGAATCTGAGGATTCCTCTCTAGTGCTGACATGGATCTTGGGGTAATTCTGGAGTCTCCCCAGGGGAGTCAGTCCTCGTCTTGAATGCGGGCATGCACTTGCGCTTTCCTCCAGAGCGGTAGCAGCAGTGTCACGCAGTCCGCCGCGTGGATCAAAGGATCTATGGTTTTCCCTCGAGTCTTTCCCACGAGGCTTTCCCACGAGGCTTTCCCACAGGGCTGTCCCACGTGCACAGGTGGTGGGAGTCGATCCTCGGCTTCAACGTAAAGGCAGTGCAGGGAAAACAGATTCCTCTGGAATGGACTGACACATCTGGGGGACTCTTGGAATTGTGGCATGACCCTGGAGTTCCTCTCGCCTTTCCTGTGGAGAGCGCCTCCTCTTGAGATGCGACGGGAACGCCGGGAATTCTTTCCCTACGAAACAGGGAAAGGATCCCTCATCTCGAGCTAAGAGGCGGAAGCGGGGCTCCCCTGGATGTGTGCGGTACCCTCGTGCCTCCTCTCGAGTGGAGACGTGTGTGTCGGGGAACTTCTTGAGTAGCAGCAAGGGTGTGAAGGAACCCTTGGAAGTTCCAGTGGTTAGATGTGATTAGCCTCGAGAAGCCTCAGTGGAAATGGGCCTCATCTCGCCTGGAGGGCAAAACCTCCTGGATTTTCTCGAGTTGCGGCAGGTGCTCTCGACTTACGAGGGGGACCTCACGGACCCGCCCTGGTGGCCTCTGGAAAGGCCAGTCCACATGCGAGTTCCTCAGGGGCCTCTCGGGATTCCTCTCCCGTCGATGCCGGGGCCTAAGACCTTGTGTGGAGTCGGGGCCGGAACCTGAGGATTCCTCTCCAGTGCTGACATGGATCTTGGGGTACTTCTGGAGTCTCAACAGGGGCATCAGTCCTCGTCTCCAATGCGGACATGCACTTGCACTTTCCTCCAGAGCGGTAGGAGCAGTGCCACGCATTCCGCCGTGTGGATTAAGGGATCTATGGCTTTCCCTCCAGGATTTCCCACGAGGCTTTCCCACAGGGCTGTCCCACGTGCACACGTGGTGGGAGTCGATCCTCGGCTTGAACGTCAAGGCAGTGCAGGGAAAACAGGTTCCTCTAGAATGGACTGACACATCTGGGGGACTCTTGGAATGGTGGCACGACCCTGGAGTTCCTCTCGACTTTCCTGTGCAGAGCGCCTCCTCTTGAGATGCGACGGGAACGCCGGGAATTCTTTCCCTACGAAACAGGGAAATGATCCCTCATCTCGAGCTAGGAGGCGGAAACGGGGCTCCCCTGGATGTGTGTGGTACCCTCGTGCTTCCTCTCGAGTGGATACGGGTATGTCGGGGAACTTCTGGACTTGCAGCAAGGGTGTGAAAGACCCTTTGGAAGTTCCAGTGGTTAGATGTGATTAGCCTCGAGAAGCCTCAGCGGAAATGGGCCTCATCTCGACGGAGGGCAAAACCTCCTGGATTTTCTCGAGTTGCGGCAGGTGCTCTCGACTTACAACGGGGACCTCAGGGACCCGCTCTGGTGGCCTCAGTAAAGGCCAGTCCCCATGCGAGTTCTACGGGGGCCTCTCGGGATTCCTCTCCCGTCGATGCCGGGGCCTAAGACCTTGTGTGGAGTCGGGGCCGGAACCTGAGGATTCCTCTCCAGTGCTCACATGGATCTTGGGGTACTTCTGGAGTCTCCCCAGGGGAGTCAGTCCTCGTCTCGAATGCGGGCATGCACTTGTGATTTCCTCCAGAGCGGTAGCAGCAGTGTCACGCAGTCCGCCGCGTGGATCAAAGGATCTATGGTTTTCCCTCGAGTCTTTCCCACAAGGCTTTCCCACGAGGCTTTCCCACAGGGCTGTCCCACGTGCACACGTGTTGGAGTCGATCCTCGGCTTGAACGTCAAGGCAGTGCAGGGAAAACAGGTTCCTCTGGAGTGGACTGACACATCTGGGGGACTCTTGGAATGGTGGCACGACCCTGGAGTTCCTCTTGCCTTTCCTGTGGAGAGCGCCTCCGCTTGAGATGCAACGGGATCGCCGGGAATTCTTTCCCTACGAAACAGGGAAAGGATCCCTCATCTCGAGCTACGAGGCGGAAACGGGGCTCCCCTGGATGTGTGCGGGACCCTCGTTCTTCCTCTCGATTGGAGACGGGTATGTCGGGGAACTTCTTGAGTAGCAGCAAGGGTGTGAAGGAACCCTTGGAAGTTCCAGTGGTTAGATGTGATTAGCCTCGAGAAGCCTCAGCGGAAATGGGCCTCATCTCGCCTGGAGGGCAAAACCTCCTGGATTTTCTCGATTGCGGCAGGTGCTCTCGACTTACGAGGGGGACCTCAGGGACCCGATCTGGTGGCCTCTGGAAAGGCCAGTCCCCATGCGAGTTCCTCAGGGGCCTCTCGGGATTCCTCTCCCGTCGATGCCGGGGCCTAAGACCTTGTGTGGAGTCTTGGCCGGAACCTGAGGATTCCTCTCCAGTGCTGACATGGATCTTGGGGTACTTCTGGAGTCTCAACAGGGGTATCAGTCCTCGTCTCCAATGCGGACATGCACTTGCGTTTTCCTCCAGAGCGGTAGGAGCAGTGCCACGCATTCCGCCGTGTGGATTAAGGGATCTATGGCTTTCCTCCAGGATTTCCCACGGGGATTTCCCACAGGGCTGTCCCACGTGCACACGTGGTGGGAGTCGATCCTCGGCTCTAACGTCAAGGCAGTGCAGGGAAAACAGGTTCCTCTAGAATGGACTGACACATCTGGGGGACTCTTGGAATGGTGGCACGACCCTGGAGTTCCTCTCGACTTTCCTGTGGAGAGCGCCTCCTCTTGAGATGCGACGGGAACGCCGGGAATTCATTCCCTTCGAAACAGGGAAAGGATCACTCATCTCGAGCTAGGAGGCGGAAACGGGGCTCCCCTGGATGTGTGCGGGACCCTCGTGCTTCCTCTCGAGTGGAATCGGGTGTGTCGGGGAACTTCTTGAGTTGCAGCAAGGGTGTGAAGGACCCTTTGGAAGTTCCAGTGGTTAGATGTGATTAGCCTCGAGAAGCCTCAGCGGAAATGGGCCTCATCTCGCCTGGAGGGCAAAACCTGCTGGATTTTCTCGAGTTGCGGTAGGTGCTCTCGACTTACGACGGGAACCTCGGGGACCCACTCTGGTGGCTTCAGGAAAGGCCAGTCCACCTGCGAGTTAATCGGGGGCCTCTCGGGATTCCTCTCCCGTCGATGCCGGGGCCTAAGACCTTGTGTGGAGTCGGGGCCGGAACCTGAGGATTCCTCTCCAGTGCTGACATGGATCTTGGGGTACTTCTGGAGTCTCCCCAGGGGGTCAGTCCTCGACTCGAATGCGCGCATGCACTTGCGCTTTCCTCCAGACCGGTATCAGTAGTGTCACGCAGTCCGCCGCGTGGAGCAAAGGATCTATGGTTTTCCCTCGAGTCTTTCCCACGAGGCTTTCCCACGAGGCTTTCCCACAAGGCTGTCCCACGTGCACACGTGGTGGGAGTCGATCCTCGGCTTGAACGTCAAGGCAGTGCAGGGAAAACAGGTTCCTCTGGAATGGACTGACACATCTAGGGGACTCTTGGAATGGTGGCACGACCCTGGAGTTCCTCTCGCCTTTCCTGTGGAGAGCACCTCCTCTTGAGATGCGACGTGAACGCCGGGAATTCTTTCCCTAAGAAACAGGGAAAGGATCCCTCATCTCGAGCTAGGAGGCGGAAACGGGGCTCCCCTGGATGTGTGCGGGACCCTCGTGCTTCCTCTCGAGTGGAGACGGGTATGTCGGGGAACTTCTAGAGTTGCAGCAAGGGTGTGCAGGACCCTTTGGAAGTTCCAGTGGTTAGATGTGATTAGCCTCGAGAAGCCTCAGCGGAAATGGGCCTCATCTCGCCTGGAGGGCAAAACCTCCTGGATTTTCTCGAGTTGCGGTAGGTGCTCTCGACTTACTACGGGGACCTCGGGGACCCGCTCTGGTGGCCTCAGGAAAGGCCAGTCCACATGCGAGTTCCTAGGGGGCCTCTCGGGATTCCTCTCCCGTCGATGCCGGGGCCTAAGACCTTGTGTGGAGTCGGGGCCCGAACCTGAGGATTCCTCTCCAGTGGTCACATGGATTTTGGGTTACTTCTGGAGTCTCCCCAGGGGAGTCAGTCCTCGTCTCGATTGCGGGCATGCACTTGCGCCTTCCTCCAGAGCGGTAGCAGCAGTGTCACGCAGTCCGCCGCGTGGATCAAAGGATCTATGGTTTTCCCTCTAGTTTTTCCCACAAGGCTTTCCCACGAGGCTTTCCCACAGGGCTGTCCCACGTGCCCACGTGGTGGGAGTCGATCCTCGGGTTGGACGTCAAGGCAGTGCAGGGAAAACAGGTTCCTCTGGAATGGACTGACCCATCTGGGGGACTCTTGGAATGGTGGCACGACCCTGGAGTTCCTCTCGCCTTTCCTGTGAAGAACGCCTCCTCTTGAGATGCGACGGGAACGCCGGGAATTCTTTCCCTACGAAACAGGGAAAGGATCCCTCATCTCGAGCTAGGAGGCGGAAACGGGGCTTCCCCGAATGTGTTCGGGACCCTCGTGCTTCCTCTCGAGTGGAGACGGGTATGTCGGGGAACTTCTTGATTTGCAGCAATGGTCTGAAGGACCCTTTGGAAGTTCCAGTGGTTAGATGTGATTAGCCTCTAGAAGCCTCAGCGGAAATGGGCCTCATCTCGCCTGGAGGGCAAAAACTCCTGGATTTTTTCGAGTTGCGGCAGGTGCTCTCGACTTACGACGGGGACCTCAGGGACCCGCTCTGGTGGCTTCAGGAAAGGCCAGTCCCCATGCGAGTTCCTAGGGGGCCTCTCGGGATTCCTCTCCCGTCGATGCCGGGACCTACGACCTTGTGTGGAGTCGGGGCGCGAACGTTAGGATTCCTCTCCAGTGCTGACATGGATCTTGGGGTACTTCTGGAGTCTCCCCAGGGGAGTCAGTCCTCGTCTCGAATGCGGGCATGCAATTGCGCTTTCCTCCAGAGCGGTAGCAGCAGTGTCACGCAGTCCGCAGCGTGCATCAAAGGATCTATGGTTTTCCCTTGAGTCTTTCCCACGAGGCTTTCTCACGAGGCTTTCCCACAGGGCTGTCTAACGTGCAAACGTGGTGCGAGTCGATCCTCGGCTTGAACGTCAAGGCAGTGCAGGGAAAACAGGTTCCTCTGGAATGGACTGACACATCTGGGGGACTCTTGGAATGGTGGCACGACCCTGGAGTTCCTCTCGCCTTTCCTGTGGAGAGCGCCTCCTCTTGAGATGCGACGGGAACGCCGCGAATTCTTTCCCTACAAAACAGGGAAAGGATCCCTCATCTCGAGCTAAGAGGCGGAAACGGGGCTCCCCTGGATGTGTGAGGGACCCTGGTGTTTCCTCTCGAGTGGAGACGGGTATGTCGGGGAACTTCTTGAGTTGCAGCAAGGGTGTGAAAGACCCTTTGGAAGTTCCAGTGGTTAGATGTGATTAGCCTCGAGAAGCCTTAGCGGAAATGGGCCTCATCTCGCCTGGAGGGCAAAACCTCCTGGATTTTCTCGAGTTGCGGCAGGTGCTCTCGACTTACGACGGGGACCTCAGGGACCCGCTCTGGTGGCCTCAGGAAAGGCCAGTCCCCATGCGAGTTCCTCGGGGGCCTCTCGGGATTCCTCTCCCGTCGATGCCAGGGCCTAAGACCTTGTATGGAGTCGGAGCCGGAACCTGAGGATTCCTCTCCAGTGCTGACATGGATCTTGAGGTACTTCTGGAGTCTCTCCAGGGGAGTCACTCCTCGTCTCGAATGCGAGCATGCACTGGCGCTTTCCTCCAGAGCGGTAGCAGCAGTGTCACGCAGTCCGCCGCGTGGATCAAAGGATCTATGGTTTTCCCTCCAGTCTTTCGCACGAGGCTTTCCCACAAGGCTTTCCCACAGGGCTGTCCTGCGTGCACACGTAGTGGGAGTCGATCCTCGACTTAAACGTCAAGGAAGTGCAGGGAAAACAGGTTCGTTTGGAATGGACTGACACATCTGGGGGACTCTTGGAATGGTGGCACGACCCTGGAGTTACTCTCGCCTTTCCTGTGTAGAGCGCCTCCTCTTGAGATGCGACGGGAACGCCGGGAATTCTTTCCCTACGAAACAGGGAAAGGATCCCTCATCTCGAGCTAGGAGGCGGAAACGGGGCTTCCCTGGATGTGTGCGGGACCCTTGTGCTTCCTCTCGAGGGGAGACGGGTATGTCGGGGAACTTCTTGAGTTGCAGCAAGGGTGTGAAGGACCCTTTGGAAGTTCCAGGTGTTAGATGTGATTAGCCTCGAGAAGCCTCAGCGGAAATGGGCCTCATCTCGCCTGGAGGGCAAAACCTCCTGGATTTTCTCGAGTTGCGTCAGGTGCTCTCGACTTACGTCGGGGACCTCGGGGACCCGCTCTGGTGGCCTCAGGAAAGGCCAGTCCCCATGCGAGTTCCTCAGGGGCCTCTCGGGAGTCCTGTCCCGTCGATGCCGGGGCCTAAGACCTTGTGTGGAGTGGTGGCCGGAACATGAGGATTCCTCTCCAGTGCTGACATGGATCTTGGGGTACTTCTGGAGTCTCCCAGGGGAGTCAGTCCTCGTCTCGAATGCGCGCATGCACTTGTGCTTTCCTCCAGAGCGGTAGCAGCAGTGTCACGCAGTCCGCCGCGTGGATCAAAGGATCTATGGTTTTCCCTCGAGTCTTTCCCACGAGGCTTTCCCACGAGGCTTTCCCACAGGGCTGTCCCACGTTCACACGTGGTGGGAGTTGATCCTCGGCTTGAACGTCAAGGCAGTGCTGGGAAAACAGTTTCCTCTGGAATGGACTGACACATCTGGGGGACTCTTGGAATGGTGGCACGACCCTGGAGTTCCTCTCGACTTTCCTGTGGAGAGCGCCTTCTCTTGAGATGCGACGGGAACGCCGGGAATTCTTTCCCTACGAAACAGGGAAAGGATCCCTCATCTCGAGCTAGGAAGCGGAAACGGGGCTCCCCTGGATGTGTGCGGGACTCTCGTGCTTCCTCTCGAGTGGAGACGGGTATGTCGGGGAACTTCTTGAGTTGCAGCAAGGGTGTGAAGGACCCTTTGGAAGTTTCAGTGGTTAGATGTGATTAGCCTCGAGAAACCTCAGCGGAAATGGGCCTCATCTCGCCTGGAGGGCAAAACCTCCTGGATTTTCTCGAGTTGCAGTAGGTGCTCTCGACTTACGTCGGGGACCTCGGGGACCCGCTCTGGTGGCCTCAGGAAAGGCCAGTCCACATGCGAGTTCCTCGGGGGCCTCTCGGGATTCATCTCCCGTCGATGCCGGGGCCTAAGCCCTTGTGTGGAGTCGGGGCCGGAACCTGAGGATTCCTCTCCAGTGCTGACATGGATCTTGGGGTACTTCTGGCGTCTCCCCAGGGGAGTCAGTCCTCGTCTCGAATGCGGGCATGCACTTGCGCTTTCCTCCAGAGCGGTAGCAGCAGTGTCACGCAGTCCGCCACATGGAGCAAAGGATCTAGGGTTTTCCCTCGAGTCTTTCCCACGAGGCTTTCCCAGGAGGCTTTCCCACAGGGCTGTCCCACGTGCACACGTGGTGGGAGTCGATCCTCGGCTTGAACGTCAAGGCAATGCTGGGAAAACAGGTTACTCTGGAATGGACTGACACATCTGGGGGACTCTTGGAATGGTGGCACGACCCTGGAGTTCCTCTCGCCTTTCCTGTGCAGAGCACCTCCTCTTGCGATGCGACGGGAACGCCGGGAATTCTTTCCCTACGAAACAGGGAAAGGATCCCTCATCTCGAGCTAGGAGGCGGAAACGGGGCTCCCCTGGATGTGTGCGGGACCCTCGTGCTTCCTCTCGAGTGGAGACGGGTATGTCGGGGAACTTCTTGAGTTGCAGCAAGGGTGTGAAGGACCCTTTGGAAGTTCCAGTGGTTAGATGTGATTAGCCTCGAGAAGCCTCAGCGGAAATGGGCCTCATCTCGCCTGGAGGGCAAAACCTCCTGGATTTTCTCGAGTTGCGGTAGGTGCTCTCGACTTACGACAGGGACCTCGGGGACCCGCTCTGGTGGCCTCTGGAAAGGCCAGTCCACATGCGAGTTCCTCGGGGGCCTCTCGGGATTCCTCTCCCGTCGATGCCGGGGCCTAAGACCTTGTGTGGAGTCGGGGCCGGAACCTGAGGATTCCTCTCCAGTGCTGACATGGATCTTGGGGTACTTCTGGAGTCTCCCCAGGGGGTCAGTCCTCGTCTCGAATGCGCGCATGCACTTGCGCTTTCCTCCAGAGCGGTAGCAGCAGTGTCACGCAGTCCGCCGCGTGGATCAAAGGATCTATGATTTTCCCTCGAGTCTTTCCCACGAGTCTTTCCCACGAGGCTTTCCCACAGGGCTGTCCCACGTGCACACGTGGTGGGAGTCGATCCTCGGCTTGAACGTCAAGGCAGTGCAGGGAAAACAGGTTCCTCTGGAATGGACTGACACATCTGGGGGACTCTTGGAATGGTGGCACGACCCTGGAGTTCCTCTCGCCTTTCCTGTGGAGAGCGCTTCCTATTGAGATGCGACGGGAACGCCGGGAATTCTTTCCCAACAAAACAGGGAAAGGATCCCTCATCTCGAGCTAGGAGGCGGAAACGGGGCTCCCCTGGATGTGTGCGGCACACCACGTGCTTCCTCTCGAGTGCAGACGGGTATGTCGGGGAACTTCTTGAGTTGCAGCAAGGGGGTGAAGGACCCTTTGGAAGTTCCAGTGGTTAGATGTGATTAGCCTCGAGAAGCCTCAGCGGAAATGGGCCTCATCTCGCATGGAGGGCAAAACCTCCTGGATTTTCTCGAGTTGCGGCAGGTGCTCTCGACTTACGACGGGGACCTCAGGGACACGCTCTGGTGGCCTCAGGAAAGGCCAGTCCCCTTGCGAGTTCCTCGGGGGCCTCTCGGGATTCCTCTCCCGTCGATGCCGGGGCCTAAGACCTTGTGTGGAGTCGGGGCCGGAATCTGAGGATTCCTCTCTAGTGCTGACATGGATCTTGGGGTAATTCTGGAGTCTCCCCAGGGGAGTCAGTCCTCGTCTTGAATGCGGGCATGCACTTGCGCTTTCCTCCAGAGCGGTAGCAGCAGTGTCACGCAGTCCGCCGCGTGGATCAAAGGATCTATGGTTTTCCCTCGAGTCTTTCCCACGAGGCTTTCCCACGAGGCTTTCCCACAGGGCTGTCCCACGTGCACAGGTGGTGGGAGTCGATCCTCGGCTTCAACGTAAAGGCAGTGCAGGGAAAACAGATTCCTCTGGAATGGACTGACACATCTGGGGGACTCTTGGAATTGTGGCATGACCCTGGAGTTCCTCTCGCCTTTCCTGTGGAGAGCGCCTCCTCTTGAGATGCGACGGGAACGCCGGGAATTCTTTCCCTACGAAACAGGGAAAGGATCCCTCATCTCGAGCTAAGAGGCGGAAGCGGGGCTCCCCTGGATGTGTGCGGTACCCTCGTGCCTCCTCTCGAGTGGAGACGTGTGTGTCGGGGAACTTCTTGAGTAGCAGCAAGGGTGTGAAGGAACCCTTGGAAGTTCCAGTGGTTAGATGTGATTAGCCTCGAGAAGCCTCAGTGGAAATGGGCCTCATCTCGCCTGGAGGGCAAAACCTCCTGGATTTTCTCGAGTTGCGGCAGGTGCTCTCGACTTACGAGGGGGACCTCACGGACCCGCCCTGGTGGCCTCTGGAAAGGCCAGTCCACATGCGAGTTCCTCAGGGGCCTCTCGGGATTCCTCTCCCGTCGATGCCGGGGCCTAAGACCTTGTGTGGAGTCGGGGCCGGAACCTGAGGATTCCTCTCCAGTGCTGACATGGATCTTGGGGTACTTCTGGAGTCTCAACAGGGGCATCAGTCCTCGTCTCCAATGCGGACATGCACTTGCACTTTCCTCCAGAGCGGTAGGAGCAGTGCCACGCATTCCGCCGTGTGGATTAAGGGATCTATGGCTTTCCCTCCAGGATTTCCCACGAGGCTTTCCCACAGGGCTGTCCCACGTGCACACGTGGTGGGAGTCGATCCTCGGCTTGAACGTCAAGGCAGTGCAGGGAAAACAGGTTCCTCTAGAATGGACTGACACATCTGGGGGACTCTTGGAATGGTGGCACGACCCTGGAGTTCCTCTCGACTTTCCTGTGCAGAGCGCCTCCTCTTGAGATGCGACGGGAACGCCGGGAATTCTTTCCCTACGAAACAGGGAAATGATCCCTCATCTCGAGCTAGGAGGCGGAAACGGGGCTCCCCTGGATGTGTGTGGTACCCTCGTGCTTCCTCTCGAGTGGATACGGGTATGTCGGGGAACTTCTGGACTTGCAGCAAGGGTGTGAAAGACCCTTTGGAAGTTCCAGTGGTTAGATGTGATTAGCCTCGAGAAGCCTCAGCGGAAATGGGCCTCATCTCGACGGAGGGCAAAACCTCCTGGATTTTCTCGAGTTGCGGCAGGTGCTCTCGACTTACAACGGGGACCTCAGGGACCCGCTCTGGTGGCCTCAGTAAAGGCCAGTCCCCATGCGAGTTCTACGGGGGCCTCTCGGGATTCCTCTCCCGTCGATGCCGGGGCCTAAGACCTTGTGTGGAGTCGGGGCCGGAACCTGAGGATTCCTCTCCAGTGCTCACATGGATCTTGGGGTACTTCTGGAGTCTCCCCAGGGGAGTCAGTCCTCGTCTCGAATGCGGGCATGCACTTGTGATTTCCTCCAGAGCGGTAGCAGCAGTGTCACGCAGTCCGCCGCGTGGATCAAAGGATCTATGGTTTTCCCTCGAGTCTTTCCCACAAGGCTTTCCCACGAGGCTTTCCCACAGGGCTGTCCCACGTGCACACGTGTTGGAGTCGATCCTCGGCTTGAACGTCAAGGCAGTGCAGGGAAAACAGGTTCCTCTGGAGTGGACTGACACATCTGGGGGACTCTTGGAATGGTGGCACGACCCTGGAGTTCCTCTCGCCTTTCCTGTGGAGAGCGCCTCCGCTTGAGATGCAACGGGATCGCCGGGAATTCTTTCCCTACGAAACAGGGAAAGGATCCCTCATCTCGAGCTACGAGGCGGAAACGGGGCTCCCCTGGATGTGTGCGGGACCCTCGTTCTTCCTCTCGATTGGAGACGGGTATGTCGGGGAACTTCTTGAGTAGCAGCAAGGGTGTGAAGGAACCCTTGGAAGTTCCAGTGGTTAGATGTGATTAGCCTCGAGAAGCCTCAGCGGAAATGGGCCTCATCTCGCCTGGAGGGCAAAACCTCCTGGATTTTCTCGATTGCGGCAGGTGCTCTCGACTTACGAGGGGGACCTCAGGGACCCGATCTGGTGGCCTCTGGAAAGGCCAGTCCCCATGCGAGTTCCTCAGGGGCCTCTCGGGATTCCTCTCCCGTCGATGCCGGGGCCTAAGACCTTGTGTGGAGTCTTGGCCGGAACCTGAGGATTCCTCTCCAGTGCTGACATGGATCTTGGGGTACTTCTGGAGTCTCAACAGGGGTATCAGTCCTCGTCTCCAATGCGGACATGCACTTGCGTTTTCCTCCAGAGCGGTAGGAGCAGTGCCACGCATTCCGCCGTGTGGATTAAGGGATCTATGGCTTTCCTCCAGGATTTCCCACGGGGATTTCCCACAGGGCTGTCCCACGTGCACACGTGGTGGGAGTCGATCCTCGGCTCTAACGTCAAGGCAGTGCAGGGAAAACAGGTTCCTCTAGAATGGACTGACACATCTGGGGGACTCTTGGAATGGTGGCACGACCCTGGAGTTCCTCTCGACTTTCCTGTGGAGAGCGCCTCCTCTTGAGATGCGACGGGAACGCCGGGAATTCATTCCCTTCGAAACAGGGAAAGGATCACTCATCTCGAGCTAGGAGGCGGAAACGGGGCTCCCCTGGATGTGTGCGGGACCCTCGTGCTTCCTCTCGAGTGGAATCGGGTGTGTCGGGGAACTTCTTGAGTTGCAGCAAGGGTGTGAAGGACCCTTTGGAAGTTCCAGTGGTTAGATGTGATTATCCTCCAGAAGCCTCAGTGGAAATGGGCCTCATGTCGCCTGGAGGGCAAAACCTCCTGGATTTTCTCGAGTTGCGGCAGGTGCTCTCGACTTACGACCGGGACCTCAGGGACACGCTCTGGTGGCCTCAGGAGAGGTCAGTCCCCATGCGAGTTCCTCGGGGGCCTCTCGGGATTCCTCTCCCGTCGATGCCGGGGCCTAAGTCCTTGTGTGGAGTCGGGGCCGGAACCTGAGGATTTCTCTCCAGTGCTGACATGGATCTTGGGGTACTTCTGGAGTCTCCCCAGGGTAGTCAGTCGTCGTCTCGAATGCGGGCATGCACTTGCGCTTTCCTCCAGAGCGGTAGCAGCAGTGTCACGCAGTCCGCCGGGTGCATCAAAGGATCTATGGTTTTCCCTCGAGTCTTTCCCACGAGGCTTTCCCACGAGGCTTTCCCACAGGGCTGTCCCAAGTGCACACGTGTAGGGAGTCGATCCTCGGCTTGAACGTCAAGGCAGTGCAGGGAAAACAGTTTCCTCGGGAATGGACTGACACATCCGGGGGACTCTTGGAATGGTGGCACGACCCTGGAGTTCCTCTCGCCTTTCCTGTGGAGAGCGCCTCCTCTTGAGATGCGACGGGAACGCCGGGAATTCTTTCCCTACGAAAGAGGGAAAGAATCCCTCATTTCGAGCGAGGAGGCGGAAACGGGGCTCCCCTGGAAGTGTGCGGGACCCTCGTGCTTCCTCTCGAGTGGAGACGGGTATGTCGGGGAACTTCTGGACTTGCAGCAAGGGTGTGAAGGACCCTTTGGAAGTTCCAGTGGTTAGATGTGATTAGCCTCGAGAAGCCTCAGCGGAAATGGGCCTCATCTCGCCTGGAGGGCAAAACCTCCTGGATTTTCTCGAGTTGCGGCAGGTGCTCTCGACTTACGACGGGGACCTCAGGGACCCGCTCTGGTGGCCTCAGGAAAGGCCAGTCCCAATGCGAGTTCCTCGGGGGCCTCTCGGGATTCCTCTCCCGTCGATGCCGGGGCCTAAGACCTTGTGTGGAGTCGGGGCCGGAACCTGAGGATTCCTCTCCAGTGCTGACATGGATCTTGGGTTATTTCGGGAGTCTCCCCAGGGGAGTCAGTCCTCGTCTCGAATGCGGGTATGCACTTGCGCTTTCCTCCAGAGCGGTAGCAGCAGTGTCACGCAGTCCGCCGCCTGGATCAAAGGATCTATGATTTTCCCTCGAGTCTATCCCACGAGGCTTTCCCACGAGGCTTTCCCACAGGGCTGTCCCACGTGCACACGTGGTGGGAGTCGATCCTCGGCTTGAACGTCAAGGCAGTGCAGGGAAAACAGATTCCTCTGGAATGGACTGACACATCAGGGGGACTCTTGGAATTGTGGCACGACCCTGGAATTCCTCTCGCCTTTCCTGTGGAGAGCGCCTCCTCTTGAGATGCGACGGGAACGCTGGGAATTCATTCCCTACGAAACAGGGAAAGGATCCGTCATCTCGAGCTAGGAGGCAGAAACGGGGCTCCCCTGGATGTGTGCGGTACCCTCGTGCTTCCTCTCGAGTGGAGACGGGTGTGTCGGGGAACTTCTTGAGTTGCAGCAAGGGTGTGAAGGAACCCTTGGAAGTTCCATTGGTTAGATGTGATTAGCCTCGAGAAGCCTCAGTGGAAATGGGCCTCATCTCGCCTGGAGGGCAAAACCTCCTGGATTTTCTCGAGTTGCGGCAGGTGCTCTCGACTTACGAGGGGGACCTCAGGGATCCGCTCTGGTGGCCACTGTAAAGGCCAGTCCCCATGCGAGTTCCTCGGGGGCCTCTTGGGATTCCTCTCTCGTCGATGCCGGGGCCTAAGACCTTGTGTGGAGTCGGGGCCGGAACCTGAGGATTCCTCTCCAGTGCTGAACATTGATCTTGGGGTACTTCTGGAGTCTCCCCAGGGGAGTCAGTCCTCGTCTCCAATGCCGGCATGCACTTGCGCTTTCCTCCAGAGCGGTAGCAGCAGTGTCACGCAGTCCGCCGCGTGGATCAAAGGATCTATGGTTTTCCCTCGAGTCTTTCCCACGAGGCTTTCCCACGAGGCTTTCCCACAGGGCTGTCCCACGTGCCGCCGTGGTGGGAGTCGATCCTCGGCTTGAACGTCAAGGCAGTGCAGGGAAAACAGGTTCCTCTGGAATGGACTGACACATGTGGGGGACTCTTGGAATGGTGGTACGACCCTGGAGTTCCTCTCGCCTTTCCTGTGGAGAGCGCCTCCTCTTGAGATGCGACGGGACCGCCGGGAATTCTTTCCCTACGAAACAGGGAAAGGATCCCTCATCTCGAGCTAAGAGGCCGAAACGGGGCTCCCCTGGAAGTGTGCGGGACCCTCGTGCTTCCTCTCGAGTGGAAGCGGGTATGTCGGGAAACTTCTTGAGTTGCAGCAAGGGTGTGAAGGACCCTTTGGAAGTTCCAGTGGTTAGATGTGATTAGCCTCGAGAAGCCTCAGCGGAAATGGGCCTCATCTCGCCTGGAGGGCAAAACCTCCTGGATTTTCTCGAGTTGCGGCAGGTGCTCTCGACTTACGACAGGGACCTCAGGGACCCGCTCTGGTGTCCTCAGGAAAGGCCAGTCCCCATGCGAGTTCCTCGGGGGCCTCTCGGGATTCCTCTCCCATCGATGCCGGGGCCTAAGGCCTTGTTTTGAGTCGGGGCCGGAACCTGAGGATTCCTCTCCAGTGCTGACATGGATCTTGGGGTACGTCTGGAGTCTCCCCAGGGGGTCAGTCCTCGTCTCGAATGCGGGCATGCACTTGCGCTTTCCTCCAGAGCGGCAGCAGCAGTGTCACGCAGTCCGCCGCGTGGATCAAAGGATCTATGGTTTTCCCTCGAGTCTTTCCCACGAGGCTTTCCCACGAGGCATTCCCAGGAGGCTTTCCCACAGGGCAGTCCCACGTGCCACCTTGGTGGGAGTCGATCCTCGGCGTGAAAGTCGAGGCAGTGCAGGGAAAACAGGTTCCTCTGGAATGAACTGAGACATCTTGGGGACTCTGGAAATGGTGGCATGACCTTGGAGTTCCTCTCGCCTTTCCTGTGGAGAGCGTCTACTCTTGAGATGCGACGGGAACGCCCAGAATTCTTTCCCGACCAAGCAGGGAAAGGATCCCTCATCTCGAGCTACGAGGTGGAAACGGGGCTCCTCTGGATGTGGACCGAACCTCGTGTTTTCTTTCGACTGGAGACGGGTATGTCGGGGAACTTCTTGAGTTGCAGCAAGGGTGTCAAGGACCCTTTGGAAGTTCCAGAGGTTATATGTGATTAGCCTTGAGACGCCTCAGCCAATATGGGCCACATCTCGCCTGGAGGGGGGAACCTCCTGCTTTTCTCGAGTTGCGGCTTGTGCTCTCGACTTACGACGGGGACCTCATGGACCCGCTCTGTTGGCCTCAGGAAAGGTCATTCCCCATGCGAGTTGCTCGGTGGCCTCTCAGGATTCCTCGCCCGTCGATGCCGGCGCCTAAGACCTTTTGTGGAGTCGGACCAGAACCTGAGGATTCCTCTCCCGTGCTGACATGTATCTTGGCATTCTTCTGGAGTCTCCCAAGGGGTGTCAGTCCTCGTCTCGAGTGGGGCCATGCACGTGTGCTTTCCTCCTGAGCAGTAGCAGCATTGTCTCGCTTCCCGTCTCGTGGATCAAGGGATCTGTGTCTTTCCCTCGAGGCTTTTCCATGGGGCTTTCCCACAGGGCTATTCCACGTGCCACTATGCAGTGCTGGGAAAACTGGAATCTCCTTCCCCACATAGGGGGTACACTGTCCCCTTGGGCGTGTATCTCCAGGGCATTTGCGCTTGGGGGTTGCCCACGGATGTTGGCCTCATGCTCCACATGAGAAAAGCCCCTAATGGCATTTGCTGCCGGTCCAGACGCTGGCCCCTCAGGTCTCTGGCCGGAGCCTTGGGCTCCAGGCAACTCAAAGCCCTCGGGGCTGGCGCTCTGGGACTGCTGTAGGGCAAGGACGCCAGGAGCCCACGGAGGAGTTGGGGAGGCGCAGGGGGCATATGGAGGCGAGGACAGCGTAGGATCTAGGTGGAGGCGCTGGAGAGAGCGTCCATTGTCCCGGAATGCCTCGGAGGAGCCAGCGGGGGACAGTCCAGGCCCAGGGACCTGTGGTATGTGAAAAGGTGGGAAACCCCAGAACAAGGCAGGCTGGGAAAGGGGGCGTGGGCGACCAATTCAAAGGGACCTAGGGGGCGTTTCCTGGGCAGTGAGCTCCCTTGGCACTGCTGAGGGCCCCTGATTGATCCACCCGGGGTTGATCCCACCATCCGCTGCGAGGGAGGGCCACAAACCAAAGCCCCCGAACTGCCCACCCACCCCGACGGGGATCTTGGTGGTCCGGGGCACAGCTGTGCCCGGGAAAAGCCCACTCACTCCACGGGACTCCATCCAGGGTCTCTGCTTGGAAAGAGGCCAGGGGCGGCCCTCTCCATCTACGCACCCAAACCCTATTGACGTCAATGGGGGCGGAGACGCCTCCCGCTCTCCAGAGTCCTGGGCTGCTGGGTCCCCGCCGACTCAGCCAGCAGTCTGCAGCGCTCCCGTGTGCCTCTCCCACCATGGCTTCGTCCGGCTCCTCCAGCACCTCAAGCGGTACGTTTGCCCTCGGTCCCTGGGGTCGGATCACGTCTCAGGGGATTTGCGGGTGGCCCGGGCAAGGGCTCTCGGCCCGCGTGTCGACCCCCCCTCCCGCCCGAGAACGGCGGGGACCCATCAGCCGGGCCCGGGGTTCCCAGGCGTCAGGTGTGCCCAAAGTTGGAGGGCGTGGCGTCGTTCGTTCATCTTGCTCCTTTGGCACATATATGGCTTCTCCGTTCTCTTTTCTGGGAAGACAGTGTTGTTTTAGGGGGCGCGCTGCGGGGGTCGGGGGCCGGTGGGAGCGGGTGCTGTACTGGGATGAGGCCCTTTATCCTCACATCTTCCTGTGGGAACGGGAGTCGGGGAGCTCTGTGGCCTTGCCGCCTTCAGTGGCTTCCTCTGCACAGGGGCCAAGTGCCTTCTGCCTTCTGTCAGGCGTTACGGGGTTTGGGCTTCGCTTTGGCGGCCTTGGCCTTGGCCCTGGCCTGGGCCTTGGCCTTACCCTTGGCGTTGCCCTTGCCCTTGCCCTTGGCCTTGGGCTTGGCCTTCCCTAGGCCTTGTCCTTGGCCTTACCCTGTCCTTGCCCTTACCTTGCCCTTGCCTTTAAAC
Source organism: Ovis canadensis (assembly GCF_042477335.2). Lineage (NCBI taxonomy): Eukaryota > Metazoa > Chordata > Mammalia > Artiodactyla > Bovidae > Ovis > Ovis canadensis. The sequence continues at coordinate 12,362,644 of NC_091262.1, forward strand.
TTAAACTTGACTTTGACCTTGACCTTGAACTTGACCTTGACCTTGAACTTGAACTTGACCTTGACCTTGAACTTGACTTTGAACTTGAACTTGAACTTGACCTTGACTTTGACCTTGACATTGAACTTGAACTTGACCTTGACCTTGACCTTGACCTTGAACTTGACCAACAACGGGAGACCAGATTTGCTCAGAGCACCGGAGGTCCAGAGGCAGGGCCGTGTATCTCCCCTTCCCTTTGTGATCATTGCAAAGACATTCCTAGCTGATAGCGGGAGTGCCCATGAAGAAGCAAGCAGTGGGAGTGTGTTTGACACGACTGTGTGCCTCAACTCCACAAGGGGCCTTTCCTCTCGAAGTAGGCCCCATGTCCCCTTGGGGAGGGTGTCATGCCTCTTTTCTCCACACTGCCAAAGGGTGGAGCAAAGCTCGCTCTGTCAGAGGTACAAAAACAGCAATTGAATGGATTTTCATGCTCTTGCTAGGCTGCACCCTTTCAGGGCCCACTTTACTGAAACAGGTGCTCTGTGGCCCCCGGTTGGGTATGCAGGTTCACAAACAGGGTGAGATCCTGTCCAAGACAACAATTTTCCTGAAAGACCTAGGCTCACTAAAGCTCTCCTCCAGAGCAAAGGGGATAGAGGAGATGTATGGAGGAGTCTTTGCCTTTCCCTGTGAGTGTGGGGCTACTCCCTACGGCCCCAAGCTCAGGGATAACTGCCTCTAAGAAAGGAATGGCAAGAAGCGCTAATCTTGGAGGTTGGGACAGGGAGTTCGCAGCATGTGGGGAAAGAAAGACTTCTTCGGGGAAGAAGAGGCAACCACCGGGGGTGTGTTCGCAAGCCTCTATTTGGAAGGAACACGTTTGCTTATACAACTCAAGACCTCCAGATCTGCTCAGAGGACTGAAGTTCCAGAGACAGGGCCATGTATCTCCCCTTCCCTTTGAGATCCTTGCCAAGACATTCCTAGCAGATTGTCGGAGTGTCCATGAAGAAGCAAGCAGCGGGAGTGTGCTTGACATCACTGGCTGCCTACCTGGGCTCAGCTCCTCAAGGGGCCTTTCTCTCCTGGTAGGCCCTATGTCCCCTTTGGGAGAGGGTTGTGCCCTCTTCCCTCCACACTGCCAAAGGGTGGAGGTGGAGCAAACTCGTTCTCTCCGAGGTAAAAGAAAGACAAATTGGATGGATCTTTAAGCTCTTGCTATGCTGCACCCCTCCAGGACCCACTCGAGCAAAACAGGTGCCCTGTGGCCCCTAGGTCGGGTATGCAGGTTCACACACCGGGTGTGATCCCGTCAAAGCCAAGAATTTTCCTGACAGACCTAGGCTCACTAGAGCTCTCCTCCAGAGGAAAGGGGACAGAAAAGATGTGTGTGTGGAGGTGGCTCTGCCTTTCCAGGTCCCAATCTCAGGGATAACTGCCCCTAAGAAAGGAACTGCTGCTGCTGCTGCTGCTGCTGCTGCTGCTGCTGCTGCTAAGTTGCTTCAGTCGTGTTCGACTCTGTGCGACGCCATAGACGGTAGCCCACTAGGCTCCCCCGTCCCTGGGATTCTCCAGGCAAGGACAGTAAGTGGGTTGCCATTGCCTTCTCCAATGCATGAAAGTGAAAATGAAAGTGCAGTCGCTCAGTCGTGTCCGACCCTCAGCGACCCCATGGACTGCAGCCTACCAGGCTTCTCTGTCCATAGGATTTTCTGAAAGGAACTGCAAGAAGCACTTTTCCAGGAGGCTGGGAAAGGGAGTTTGCAGGATGTGGGGAAAGAGAGCCTCCTTCGGGGAAGAATAGGCGGCCACTTGTTTTGTGTTGCAAACCTCTATTTGGAAGGAACAGGTTAGCTTATACAAAGGGAGACCTCCAGATCTGCTCAGAGGACCGAAGTTGCAGAGGCAGGTCGGTGTATCTTCCCTTCACTTTGCGATCCTTGCAAAGACATTCCTTGCTGCTAGATGACTCAGCAAGGGCCTTTGAGACTGTTGTTTTCTTTCCTAGGTTCAAAGATTCCTTCAGTTCCTAATATAGATATCCTAGAAATGATATGACATCCGTGAAAATCTGATATGTCCTGGTCAAATGCTGTCAGTTATCATTCTAGTTATCATATTAAAGCATTTCAAGTCGCAGCAGTGACCAGATGACATTGTCAATTTCTATTTCATCAGGTTTTAACCATGTCCTCTGTGGTTTCACACTGATGCCTTTGCAGAAATACTGCTACTTCAAGATATATGGAAAATACTTTTTTTAAGCTTACTGATAATTTGTTTGTTTGTTTGCTTGTCTTCTGGTAAGCTGCTACCAGATGGAATTTAGTCTCCTCTCTAGGTTAAGAGAACTAAGTTTTCTTAGAATGCAATTTTTGATCACAGACTATGAGTTTCTCTACCTTTCATTGATTTATAATTGTTTTCATCACCTGTTTTTTTACTTCGGTAAAGTAAATAAGCCTTATTTAAGATTTTGGTACATGTAGGATGGACTAAGCTTTCCCCACTCTTGCAAGTTCCCTTAACCCTTCAGATTCTTCTCGTGGGACCAAGATCTCACTTTCCTCCAGAGGGACAATCCAAGCTTTTTATCAGTTGATCTGCCCCTGACATCAGAGTCAAGTTGAGCACGAGTTGGCCTATAATTTAGGCATGAAACTATGACTACATAAAGAAAAGGTGACTTTATGATTCAGGGATGGCCATGATATGCCTTGCACTTCAGAGAAAATGGGTTAAAATGATTTTTTTCCTTCAAAACTGCACACCCAGTTCTTTCAGCATATGCAATTGAAAACATCTAGTCATTAGGTCAGTTTTCATTCCAATCCCAAAGAAAGGCAATGACAAAGAATATTCAAGCTGCTGCACAATTGCACTCATCTCACACACTAGTAAAGTAATGCTCAAAATTCTCCAAGTTCACATGAACGGTGAACTTCCAGATGTTCAAGAGGGATTTAAAAAATGCAGAGAAACCAGAGATCAAATTGCCAACATCCACTGGATCATTGAAAAAGCAAGAGAGTTCCAGAAAAAAAAAACATCTATTTCTGCTTTATTGACAATGCCAAAGCCTTTGACTGTGTGGATCACAAGAAACTGGGACAAATTCTGAAAGAGATGGGAATACCAGACCACCTGACCTGTCTCCTGAGAAACCTGTATGCAGGTCAGGAAGAAACAGTTCGAACTGGACATGGAACAACAGACTGGTTCTAAATAGGAAAAGGAACATGTCAAGGCTGTATATTGTCACCCTGCTTATTTAACTTATATGCAGAGTACAGCATGAGAAACACTGGGCTGGAGGAAGCACACGCTGGAATCAAGGTTGCTGGGAGAAATATCAATAATCTCAGATATTCAGATGACACCACCCTTATGGCAGAAAGTGAAGAAGAGCTAAAGAGTCTCCTGATGAAAGTGAAAGAGGAGAGTGAAAAAGTTAGCTTAAAGCTCAGCATTCAGAAAACTACAATCATTGCATCCAGTCTCATCACTTCATGGCAAATAGATGGGAAAACATTGGAAACAGCAGCAGACTATTTTGGGGGGCTTGGAAATCACTGCAGGTGATGGCTGCCTCCATGAACTTAAAACATATTTATGACTTGGAAGAAAAGTGATGACCAAACTAGACAGCATATTAAAAAGCCGAGACGTTGCTTTGCCAACAAAGATCCATCCGGTCAAGGCTATGGTTTTTCCATATGTCATGGATGGATATGAAAGATGTACTATAAAGAAAGTGACAGCTGAAAATGTGATGCTTTTGAACTGTGGTGTTGGAGAAGATGCTTGTAGGTCGCTTAGACTACAAGGAGACGCAACCACTCCATCCTAAAGGAAATCAGGTCTGAATATCCATTGGAAGGACTAATACTGAACCTGAAACTCCAATACTTTGGCCACTTGATGTGAAGAGCTGACTCACTTGGAAGTTGCTTTGATTTGCCTATGAGTGTGGGAGCCCTCCCTGGGCAAAGGGCCTCAGGGGTCATTGCCACTGAATCATGACATCCAAGCAAGCGCATTCCAGCTGTGTGACATGCAGGAAGCAGGAGACTGGGAAAACTGTCTTCCTTAGAGGAAGGAAAGTCATCCACAGAGAGTGTGTTTTCAGGCCTCTCTTTGCAGCAAGTGTTTTGCTTCTCAGACATCAGAGCTGCAGGCTTGCTCTGAGGGCCTCAATTCCAGAGTCAGGGCTGTGTGTCTCACTGCACTTTCCAAGCATTGCAGACACATTCCTAGGTTGGAGCAGTGCTTCCCATGAGAAAGAAGCCTCGGGAGTGTGTCTGAGCGGGCTGAGTGCCATGCTAGGGTCACCTAGTCGAGGGCACCTTGCACATCCAATGGGCCCCAGGCGAGTAGCTATGGACCGGCCCCTCGGTTGAGATATCCCAAAGCAGGGAACAAAGCTAGCTCTGTCAGAAGGAGGAAAACAGCCATGGGATGGATTTTCAAGCAGTTGCTAAGTCACACCACGTGAGGGCTCCGCGGGAAAGAAATGCGAATTTTGGCCTCTAGGCCCAGTATCCGGATATGTGCACAGGATATTTTCCCCACAGGACCCAAGAATGTTCCAGACAGACCTAAGCTCAATAGCTCTCTCCTGCAGAGGAAATGAAATATTGTTGCTGAACCACGAAAAGATGCTGGGATTCTTGGCTTATGGAGGAGAAGAATTCAATCCAGGCCCCAAGACGAGGCTTGATTGCTCAGAGCTTTTGTGCAATCGAGTTTTATTCAAGAAGAAAGGAGATAGAGAAAGCTTCTGACAGAGACATCACAAGGGGCAGAAAGCGTACCCCCTTGCTAGTGTTAGTAATGGAGTTATATACTCTCCAATAAGTTATTACAACGAACAAAAGAATGTCTGGAGGTTGTAAAGACTCACTAGACCTACTCCCATCATTTACATTTTAAGATAACAGGATTAGCCAGAAGGTTTTTCCAGAGACCGTCCTCAAGAAGGATGCATGATTGTTATATAATCCGAAGGAATGTAGAGGGAAAAAAGTGTGCCCTTTCTTCCTCCTTGAGAATTCTAGACCCCTCTCTCCTTGGGGACCCTTGAACTTCTTATAAACCTGCCTTGGCAATGACTCTCTCCGAAACATGATTGAACATCCGTTTGGAGCTTCCTTTGACTTTCCCTGGGAAGGAGGGAGCCCTCCCTGAGCACAGGGCCTCAGGGGCCATGGCCAATGAAAACTAATCTCCCAGTAAGTGCTTTTCAGCCCTGTGTGACTCTCAGCCCACAGGAGGCTGAGAAAACTCTCTTCCTTGGAGGAAGGAAAGGCAGCCCAAGAGTGTGTTTTCAGGCCTGTATCTTGCAGCAAGTGTTTGGCTTGTTAGACATAAGACCTGCAGGCCTGCTCCAACAGACTCCATTCCAGAATCAGGGCCTTGTGTCTCCCTGCAGTTTCCTGGCCTCGCAAACACATTCCTAGGGGAGAGCAGTCCTGCCCATGGGGAAGCAGGCTGCGGGAGTGTGTCTGAGGGGGCCAGGTGCCATGCTGGGGTCACCTGGTCGAGGGCACCTTGCACCTCCAATGGACCCCAGGCAAGGAGTTGCAGGCCACCACCTTGCTTCTGAAATCCCAAAGTGGGGAGCAAAGCTCGCTCTGTCAGAGGGAAGAAAACAGCAACAGGATGGATTTTCAAGCAGTTGCTAGGCTGTACTGCGTTAGGGCTCCAAGGAAGAAAAATGCAAATGTTAGCCCCTACGACTGGTATCCAGGTGGGCTCCCAGGATGATTTCCCCGCAGGATCCAAGAACGTTCCAGACAGACCTGGGCTCACTAGCTCCCTCCTGCAGAGGAAACATGATAGAACAGCTGTTTGGAGGTTGCTTTGACTTCCCCTGGGAGGGTAGGATCCCTCCCTGGGTGCAGGGCCTCAGGGGCCATTGCCGCTGAGAAATGCCCTCTAAGCCAGACCTTTCCAGCCTTGTATGACTCAGCACGGAGGAGACTGGAAAAGCTATCTTCCTTGGAGGAAGGAAAGGCAGCCCCAGAGAGTGTGTTTTCACACCTGTATCTCGCAGCAAGCGTTTGCCGTCTCAGACGTCAGACCTCCAGGCCTGCTCCAACGGCCTCAGTTCCAGAGTCAGGGCCGTGTGTCTCCCTGCATTTTCTGAGCCTTGGGAACACATTCCTAGGTCAGAACAGTCCTGCCCATGGGGAAGGAGGCTGCGGGAGTGTGTCTGAGGGGGTCGGGTGCCATGCTGGGGTCCAATAGACCTGGTACCTCCAATAGACCCCAGGACAACAGCGGTGGGGCTCCCCCTGGCTTCCGAAATGCCAAAGCGAGAAGCAAAGCTAGCTCTATCAGAAGGAAGAAAAGAGCAATTAGATGGATGTTCAGGCTGTTGCTGGGCCGCACCACTTCAGGGTCCCCCCCGAGAGGAGCAGGCGCCCTGTGGCCCCTAGGTCCGATATGCAGGTTAACACACAGGATGTGTCCCCATAGGAGCCAAGAATTTTCCTGACAGGCCTAGGCTCACTAGAGCTCTCCTACAGGGCAAAAGGGATAGAACAGACTGTGGATGTGACTCTGCCTTTCCCAGCGAGCATGGGGCCCTCCCTACGGCCCCGGGCTCCAGGGAAAATTGTCCCTGAAAAATGACCTCCAAGAAGCGCTTTTCCAGCAGGCTGGGATGCAGAGTTCACAGGATGTGGGGAAAGTGATCGTCCTTCAGGGAAGAAGAGGCAGCCACCCAGTGTGTGTTTGCAAGCCTGTATTTGGAAGAAACTGGTTAGCTTCTTCAAGGGGAGACCTCCAGGTCTGCTCAGAGGACCGAAATTCCAGAGGCAGCACCATGCATCTCCCCTGTCCTTTCTGAGCCTTGGAAAGACATTCCTAGCTTATAGCGGTATTGCTCATGAAGAAGCAGGATGCAGGAATGTGTCAGACATGACTGGGTGCCTTCCTGGGTTCAGCTCCGTGAGGGGCCTTTCCACTCAAAGTAGGTCCCATGCCTCTTGGGGAGGAAGTGGGGCCCGCTTGCCTCCAAATTGCCAAAGGCTGGAACAAAGCTAGTTCTATCAGAGGTAAGAAAAGAGCAATTGGATGGATGTGGAAGCTGTTGCTGGGCCGCACTGCTTCAGGGCCCCCACCCCTCCGGCCCCGAGAGAAACAGGCGCCCTGTGGCCCCTCGGTCCTGTATGCAGTTTCACACATAGAATGTGTCCCCATAGGAGCCAAGAATTTTCCTGACAGACCTAGGCACACTAGAGCTCTCCTACAGAGCAAAGGGGATGGGACAGATGTGTGGCTGTGGCTCTGCCTTTCCCTGGGAGTGTGGAGCCGCTCCCTATGGCCCCGGGCTCCAGGGGAAATTGCCCCTGAATAATGACCTCCAAGAAGCGCTTTTCCAACTGGCTGAGACGTGGAGTTCTCAGGATGCAGGGAAAGCGAGTGTCCCTTCGGGGAAGCAAAGGCAGTCACCTGTTATCATTACTTACTAGAATAGTAGGTACCTTCTCTGGTTGGGCAGAGGCCTTCCCTACCTGATCTGAAAAAGAAAATGAAGTAGCTCGCTGATTTGAGAAATAATTCCCAGACTTGGGTTTCCAACCAGTATAGAATCCGACAATGGCCCTGTCTTTGTAGCCGCGTTAATTAACAGGTATGTGAAGCTCTAAATATCAGTGGAAATTACATACAACACATAGGCCCCAGTGTTCTGGAATGGTGGAACGAAACAACCAAACTCTTGAAGAGACTCTTTCAAAATGGATCATAGAGACTGACTGTACATGGATGGGCTTGCTTCTGGCAGACTTACTCATATTACGGGTAACTGCACGTTCCCATAGTTGTTGTCCTTATGAAATTTTCTATGGGAGAACCCCCCACCCCACAATGAGGCAGGTGTTAGCAGATTTGCCACAAGTAAGGAGGTGGGATTTCACAGCAGCTGGAACAATTAGGTAAGGTAATAAATCAGGTAACTAAGTTTGTGTAAAAAAAAAATATCATTCCCCCTTGAGGAACAGATTCATGAATTTGTGCTCAGTGATCAGGTGTGGCTCAATGACTGGAAACACAATTCCTTGGCCTGACATCGGAAAGGTCCTTATACTGTTGTTTTAGCCACAATTCTGAAAGAGAAGGGAATACTAGACAACCTAACCTGCCTCTTGAGAAATCTGTATGAAGGTCAGGAAGCAACAGTTAGAGCAGGACATGGAACAACATACTGGTTCCAAAAAGGAAAAGGAGTATGTCAAGGCTGTATATTGTCACCCTGTTTATTTAACTTATATGCAGACTACATCATGAAAAATGCTGGGATGGAAGATACGTGAGCTGGAATCAAGATTGCCGGAAGAAATAGCAATACACTTAGATATGCAGATGTCACCACCATTATGGCAGAATGGGAAGAGGAAGGCGTATGTTGGGGAACTTCTTGAGTTGCAGCAAAGGTGTGAAGGACCCTTTCGAAGTTCCAGAGGTTAGGTGTGGTTAGTCTCGAGATGCCTCAGCGGAAATGGGCCTCATGTCGCCTGGAATGGAGAGGCTTCTGGATAATCCCGAGTTTCAGCAGGTGCTTTCGAGTTACGACGGGGACTTCAGGGACCCGCACTGGCGGCCTCAGGAAAGGCCAGTCATCATGCCTGTTGCTAGGGGGCCTCTCGTGATTCCTCTCCCGTCGGTGCCGGGGCCTAAGACCTTGTCTGGAGTCGGGCCCAGAACCTGAGGATTCCTCTCCAGTGCTGACATGGATCTTGGGGTACGTCTGGAGTCTCCACAGGAGAGGAAGTCCTCGTCTCAAACGGGGGCATGCACGTGCGCTTTCCTCCAGAGCGGTAGCAGCAGTGTAACCCTTCCCGTCATGTCGATCAAGGGATCTGTGGCTTTCCCTGGAGGATTTCCCACAGGGCTTTCCCACGAGGCTTTCCCACAGGACTGTCCCACGTGCCACCATGGTGGGAGTCGATCCTCGGCATGAAAGTCGAGGCAGTGCAGGGTAAACAGATTCCTCTGGAATGGAGTGAGACATCTCGGGGACTCTGGGAATGGTGGCACGACCCTGGAGTTTCTCTCGCCTTTCCTATGGAGAGCGCCACCTCTTGAGATGCGACAGAAACGCCGGGAAATCTTTCCCGACCAAGCAGGGAAAGGATCCTTCATCTCGAGCTACGAGGCGGAAACGGGGCACCTCTGGATGTGCGCGGGACCATCGTGCTTCCTCTCGAGTGGAGACGGTATGTCAGGGAACCTCTTGAGTTTCAGCAAGGGTGTGAAGGGCCTTTTGGAGGTCCCCGAGTTTAGGTGTGATTAGCCACGAGAAGCCTCAGCGGAAATGGGCCTCATCTCTCCTGCAGGGCAAAACCTCCTGGATTTTCTCGAGTTTCTGCAGGTGCTCTCGACTTTGGACGGGGACTTCAGGGACTCGCTCAGGTGGCCTCAGGAGAGGCCAGACCCCATGCGAGTGACACGGGGGCCTCTCGGGATTCCTCTCCCTTCGATGCCAGAGCCTAAGACCTTGTGTGGATTCGGGGCCGGACCCTGAGGATTCCTCAAGTGCTGTCGTGGATCTTGGGGTACTTCGGTAGTCTCCCAAATGAGTGAGTCCTCGTCTCGCACGGGGGAATGCACGTGCGCTTTCCTCCAAAATTTAGCACCAGTGTCACGCTTCCCATCGCGTCGATCATGGGATCTGTGTCTTTCCCACGAGGATTTCACACGAGGCTTTCCCACAGGGCTGTCCCACGTGCCACAGTGGTGTGAGTCGATCCTCGGCGTGAATGTCAAGGCAGTGCAGGGAAAACAGGTTCCTTTGGAATGGGCTGAGACATCTGGGGGACCCTTGGTATGGTGGCACGAGCCTGGAGTTCCTCTCGCCTTTGCTGTGGAGAGCGCCTCCTCTTGAGATGGGACGGGAATGCCCAGAATTCTTTCCCGACAAAGCAGCGAAAGGATCCCTCATCTCGAGCTACGAGGGGGAAACGTCGCTCCTCTGGATGTAGCCAGGACTCTCGTGCTTCCTCTAGAGTGGAGACGGGGATGCAAGGCAACTTCTTGTGTTGCAGCAAGGGGGTGAAGGACCTTTTGGAAGTTCCAGAGGTTAGCTGTGATTAGCTTCTAGAAGCCTCAGCAGAAATGGGCCTCATCTCGCCTGGAGGGCAAAACCTCCTGGATTTTCTGGAGTTGCGGCAGGTGCTCTCGACTTACGACGGGGACCTCAGGGACCCGCTCTGGTGGCCTCAGGAAAGGCCAGTCCCCGTGCGAGTTGCTCCGGGGCCTCTCGGGATTCATCTACCTTCGATGACGGGGCCTAAGACCTTGTGTGGATTCGGGGCCGGAACCTGAGGATTCGTCTCCAGTGCTGACATGGATCTTGGGGTACGTCTGGAGTCTCCCCAGGGGAGCAAGTCCTCGTCTCCTATGGGGGCATGCACGTGCACTTTCCTCCAGAGCGGTAGCAGCAATGTCACCCTTCCCGTCGCTTGGATCAAGGGATCTGTGGCTTTCCCTCGAGGCTTTCCCACGAGGCTTTCCCACTGGGCTGTTCCAAGTGCCACGGTGGTGGGAGTCGATCCTCGGCATGAAAGTCGAGGCAGTGCAGGGAAAACAGGTTCCTCTGGAATGGACTGAAGCATCTGGGGGACTCTTGGAATGGTGGCACGACGCTGGAGATCCTCTCGCCTTTCCTGTGGAGAGCGCCTCCTCTTGAAATGTGACGGGAAGGCCGGGAATTCTTTTCCGACCAAGCAGGGAAAAGATCCCTTATCTCGAGCTACGAGGCGGAAACGGGGCCCCTCTGGATGTGGGTGGGACATTCGTGCTTCCTCCTGAGTGGAGACGGGGATGTCGGGGTACTTCTTGAGTTGCAGCAAGGGTGTGAAGGATCTTTTGGAAGTTCCAGAGCTTAGATGTGAATAGCCTTGAGAAGCCTCAGTGGAAATGGGCCTCATATCGCCTGGAGGGCAAAACTTCCTGGATTTTCTCGAGTTGCGGCAGGTGCTCTCGACTTACGACGGGGACCTCAGGAACCCGCTTCGGTGGCCTCAGGAAAGGCCAGTCCCCATGCGAGTTGTTCGTGGGCCTCTCGGGATTCCTCTCCCTTGGATGCCAGAGCCTAAGGCTTTGTGTGGAGTCGGGGCGCGAAGCTGAGGATTCCTCTCCAGTGCTGACATGGAACTTGCGGTACTTCGGGAGTCTCCCCAGGAGAGTAAGTCCTCGTTTCGAGAGGGTGCATGCACGGACGCTTTCCTCCCGAATTGTAGCAGCAGTGTCACGCTTCCCATCTCGTCGATCATGGCATCTGTGGCTTTCACTCGAGGTTTTCCCAGGAGGTTTTCCCACGAGGCTTTTCCACAGGGCTGTGCCACGTGAAACCGTAGTGTGAGTCGATCCTCTCTGTGAAAGTCGAGGCGGTGCAGGGAAAGCAGGATCCTCTGGAATGGACTGAGACATCTGGGGGTCTCTGGGAATGGTTGCACGACGCTGAAGTTCTCGCTTTTCCTGTGGAGTGCACCTCCTCCTGAGATGTGAGGCGAATGCCCAGAATTCTTTCCCGAACAAGCAGCGAAAGGATCCCTCATCTCGAGCAACGAGGCGGAAACGGGGCTCCTCTGGATATGGGTGGGACCCTCGTGCTTCCTCTCGAGTGGAGTCGGGTATGTCGTGGAAATTCTTGAGTTGCAGCAAGGGTGTCAATGATCCTTTGGACTTTCCAGGTTAGATGTGATTATCCTCGAGACGCCTCAGCGGAAATGGGCCTCATCTCGCCTGGAGGGCAAAACCTTCTGGATTTTCTCGAGTTGCGGCAGGTGCTCTCGACTTACGACGGGGACCTCAGGGACCCGCTCTGGTGGCCTCAGGAAAGGCCAGTCCCCATGCGAGTTCCTCGGGGGCCTCTCGGAATTCCTCTCCCATCGATGCCGGGGCCTAAGACCTTGTGTGGAGTCGGGGCCGGAACCTGAGGATTCCTCTCCAGTGCTGACATGGATCGTGGGGTACTTCTGGAGTCTTCACAGGGGAGTAAGTCCTCGTCTCCAATGGGGGCATGCACGTGCGCTTTCCTCCAGAGTGGTAGCAGCAGTGTCACGCTTCCCGTCGCGTGGATCAAGGGATCTGTGGCTTTCCCTCGAAGGTTTCCCACGAGGCTTTCCCACAGGGCTGTCCCACGTGCCACCGTGGTGGGAGTCGATCCTCGGCGTGAAAGTCGAGTCAGTGCAGGGAAAACAGGTTCCTCTAGAATGGACTGAGGTATTTGGGGGACTCTTGGAATGGCGGCACAATGCTGGAGTTCCTCTCGCCTTTGCTGTGGAGAGCGCCTCCTCTTGAGATGCGACGGGAACGCCGGGAATTCTTTCCCGACCAAACAGGGAAAGGATCCCTCATCTCGAGCTACGAGTTGGAAACGGGGCTCCTCTGGATGTGGGCGGGACCCTCGTGTTTCCTCTAGAGTGGAGACGGGGATGTCGGGGTACTTCTTCAGTTGCAGCGAGGGTGTGAAGGACCTTTGGGAAATTCCAGAGGTTAGGTGTGATTAGTCTCGAGACGCCTCAGTGGAAATGGGCCTGATCTCGCCTGGAGGGCTAAATCTCCTGGATTTTCTAGAGTTGCAGCAGGAGCTCTCAACTTACGACGGGGACCGCAGGGACCCGCTCTGGTGGCCTCAGGAAAAGACAGTCCACATGCGAATTACTCGCGGGCCTCTCTGGATTCCTCTCCCTTCAATGCCGGGGCCAAAGACCATGGGTGTATACGGGACCGGAACCTGAGGATTCCTCTCCAGTGCTGACATGGATCTTGGGCTACTTCTGGAGTCTCCCCAGGGGAGTAAGTCCTCCTCTCGAAGGGGGCATGCACGTGCGCTTTCCTCCATAGCGGTAGCAGCAGTGTCACGCTTCCCGACGCGTGGATCAAGGGATCTGTGGCTTTCCCTCGATGCTTTCCCACTGGGCTTTCCCACGTGCCACCGTTGGGGGAGTCGATCCTCGGCGTGAAAGTCGAGGCAGTGCAGGGAAAACATGTTCCTCTGGAATGGACTAAGGCATCTGGGGGACTCTTGGAATGGTGGCACGACGCTGGAGTTCCTCTCGCCTTTCCTGTGGAGAGCGGCTCCTCTTGAGATGCGACGGGAATGCCCAGAACTCTTTCCCAACCAAGCAGCGAAAGGATCCCTCATCTCGAGTTAGGAGGGGGAAACGGGGATCCTCTGGATGTGGCCGGGACCCTAGTGCCTCCTCTAGAGTGGAGACGGGTATGTGAGGGAACTTCTTGAGTTGCAGCAAGGGTGTGAAGAACCTTTTGGAAATTCCAGAGGTTAGGTGTGATTAGCCTCGAGAAGCCTCAGTGGAATGGGCCTGATCTCGCCTGGAGAGTAAAACCTCCTGGATTTTCTCGAGTTGCGGCAGGTGCACTCGACTTACGACGCGGACCGCAGGGACCCACTCTGGTGGCCTCAGGAAAGGACAGTCCGCATGCGAGTTGCTCGGGGGCCTCTCGGGATTCCTCTCGCGTCGATGCCGGGGCCTAAGACCTTGTGTGGAGTCGGGCCCGGAACCTGAGGATTCCTCTCCAGTACTGCCATGGATCTTGGGGTACTTCTTGAGTCTCCCCAGGGGAGTAAGTCCTTGTCTGGAATGGGCGCATGCACGTGATCTTTCCTCAAGACTGTAGCAGCAGTGTCACGTTTCCCATCGCCTGGATCAAGGGATCTGTAGCTTTCCCTCGAGACTTTCCCATGAGGCTTTCCCACAGGGCTTTCCCACAGGGCTGTCCCACGTGCCACCTTGGTGTGAGTCGATCCTCTGCATGAAAGTCGAGGCAGTGCAGGGAAAACAGGTTCCGTTGGAATGGACTGAGACATCTAGGGGACTCTGGGAATGTTGGCACGACCCTGGAGTTCCTCTCCCATTTCCTGTGGAGAGCACCTCCTCTTGAGATGCGACGGGAACGCCGGGAAATCTTTCCCGACCACGCAGGGAAAGGATCCCTCATCTCGAGCTACGAGGCGGCAACGGGGCTCCTCTGGATGTGCGTGGGACCATCGTGCTTCCTCTCGAATGGAGACGGTATGTCGAGGAACTCTTGAGTGGCAGCAAGGGTGTGAAGGACTTTTTGGAGATTCCAGAGGTTAGGTGTGATTAGACTCGAGAAGCCTCAGTGGAAATGGGCCTCATCTGGCCTGGAGGGCAAAACCTCCGGATTTTCTCGTGTTGCGGTAGGTGCTCTAGACTTTGGTCGGGGACTTCAGGGACCCGCTCTGGTGGACTCAGGAAAGGCCAGTCCCATTGCGAGTTGTTCGCGGGCATCTCGGGATTCCTCTCCCTTGGATGCCAGAGCCTAAGACTTTGTGTGGAGTCGGGGCCCGAACCTGAGGATTCCTCTCCAGTGCTGACATGGAACTTGCGGTACTTCGGGAGTCTCCCCAGGAGAGTAAGTCCTTGTTTCGAGAGGGTGCATGCACGTGTGCTTTCCTCCCAAGCTGTAGCACCAGTATCATGCTTTCCATCGCGTCAATCATGGGATCTGTGTCTTTTCCTCAAGGATTTTCCACGACGCTTTCCCACGAGGCTTTCCCACAGGGCTGTCCCACGTGCCACCGTGGTGGGAGTCGATCCTCGGGGTGAAAGTAAAGGCAGTGCAGGGAAAACAGGTTCCTCTGGAATGGACTGAGACATCTGGGGGACTCTGGGAATGGTGGCACGACCCTGGAGTTCCTGTCGCCTTTCCTGTGGAGAGTGCCTCCTCTTGAGATACGCCGGGAAACCCAGGAATTATTTCCCGACCAAGCAGGGAAAGGATCCCCCATCTCCAGTTACAAGGCGGAAACTGGGCTCCTCTGGATGTAGGCGGGACCCTCTTGCTTCCTCTCGAGTGGAGACGGGTATGTCGGGGAACTTCTTGAGTTGCAGCAAGGGTGTGAAGGTCCTTTTGGAAGATCCAGAGGTTAGATGTGATTGGCCTCGAGAAGCCTCAGCGGAAATGGGACTCATCTCGCCTGGAGGGGAGAACCCCCTGGATTTTCTCGAGTTGCGGCAGGTGATCTCATCTTGCACGGTGACCTAAGGGACCCATTCTGGTGGCCTCAGGACTGGTCAGTCCACATTCGAGTTCCTTGGAGGCCTCTGGGGATTCTTCTTCCGTCGATTCCGGGGTCTAAGACCTTGTGTGAAGTCGGGGCCGGAACCTGAGTATTCTTCTCCAGTGCTGACATGGATCTTGGTGTACTTCAGGAGTCTCCCCAGGGGAGTCAATCCTTGTTTCGAAACGGTGCATGCACGGACGCTTTCCTCCCGAATTGTAGCAGAAGTGTCACGCTTCCCATCTCGTCGATCATGGCATCTGTGGCTTTCCCTCGAGGTTTTCCCAGGAGGTTTTCCCACGAGGCTTTTCCACAGGGCTGTGCCACGTGGCACTGTGGTGGGAGTCAATCCTCGGCGTGAAAGTCAAGGCAGTGCAGGGAAAACAGATTCCTCTGGAATGGACTGTCACATCTGGGGGACTCTTGGAATGGTGGCACGACCCTGGAGTTCCTCTCGCCTTTCCTGTGGAGAGCACCTCCTCGTGAGGTGAGAGTGGAACGCCGGGAATTCTTTCCCGACAAAGCAGCCAAATGTCCCTCATCTCGATCTACGAGGCGGAAACGGGTCTCCTCTGGATGTGGCCGGGGCCCTTGTGCTTCCTCTAGAGTGGAGACGGGTATGTCAGGCAACTTCTTGAGTTACAGCAAGGGTGTGAAGGAACTTTTGGAAGTTCCAGAGGTTAGTTTTGATTATCTTCGAATAGCCTCAGCGGAAATGGGCTCTCCTCGCCTGGAGGGCAATACCTCCTAGATTTTTTCGAGTTGCGGCAGGTGCTCTCGATTTACGACGGGGACCTCAGGGACTCGCTCTGGTGGCCTCAGGCAATGCCAGTCCTCATGCGAGTTGCTCGGGTGCCTCTCGGGATTCCTCTCCTTCGATGCCGGGTCCTGAGACCTTGTGTGGCGTCGGGGCGGAACATGAGGATTCCTCTTCAGTGCTGACATGGATCTTGGGGGAACTTCTTGAGTCTCCCCAGGGGAGTAAGTCCTCGTCTCGAGAGGGGGGCATGCACGTGCGCTTTCCTCCAGAACGGTAGCAGCAGTGTCTGGTTCCAGGAGCATGGATCATGAGATCTGTGGCTTTCCCGCGAGTTTAGGTGTCATTAGCTTCGAGAAGCCTAAATGGAAATGGGCATCACCTCGCCTGGAGGGCAAAACTTCCTGGATTTTATCCTGTTGTGGCAGCTGCTCTCGACTTACGACGGGGACCTCAGGGACCCGCTCTGGTGGCCTCAGGAATGGCCAGTCCCTATGCGAGTTGCTCAGGGGCCTCTCGGGATTCCTGTACCATCGATGCCGGGACTCAAGACCTTGTGTGGAGTTGGGGCCGGAACCTGAGGATTCCTCCCCAGTGCTGACATGGATCTTGGGGTACTTCTGGAGTCTCCCCAGGGGAGTCAGTCATTGTCTCCAGAGGGGTATTCACGTGTGCTGTCCTCCCGAGCTGTAGCAGCAGTGTCACGTTTCCTGTCGCGTTGATCATGGGATCTCTGGTTTTCCTTTGAGGATTTCCCACGAGGCTTTCCCATCAGGCTCTCCCACAGTGCTCTCCCACGTATCACCGAGGTGGGAGTCGAACCTCGGCTTGACAGTCGAGGCAGTGCAGGGAAAACAGGTTCCTCTGGAATGGACTGAGACTTCTGGAGGACTCTTGGAATGGTGGAACGATGCTGTAGTTCCTCCCGCGTTTCCTGAGGAGATCGCCTACTCTTGAGATGGGACGGGAATGCCCAGAATTCTTTCCCGACAAAGCAGCGAAAGGATCCCTCTTCTCGAGCTACAAGGCGGAAACGGGGCTCCTCTGGATGTGGGCGGGACCCTCGTGCTTCCTCTCAAAGGGAGACGGGTATGTCGGGGAACTTCTTGAGTTGCAGCAAGGGTGTGAAGGAACTTTTGGAAGTTCCAGAGCTTAGATGTGATTAGCCTTGAGAAACCTCCGAGGAAATGGGCCCCATCTCTCCTGGAGGGCAAAACCTCCTGGATTTACTCGAGTTGCGGCAGGTGCTCTCGACTTACGACGGGGACCTCAGGGACACGCTCTGTTGGCCTCAGGAAAGGTCAGTCCCCATGCGTGTTGAATGGGGACCTCTCATGATTCCTCTACCTTTTATAACGGGGCCTAAGACATTGTGTGGAGTTGGGGCTGGAACCTGAGGATTCCTCTCCAGTGCTGACATGGATCTTGGGGTACTTCTGGAGTCTCCCCAGGGGAGTACGTCCTCGTCTCGAATGGGGGCATGCACGTGCCCTTTCCTCCCGAGCGGTAGCAGCAATGTCACGCTTCCCGTTGCGTGGTTCAAGGGATCTGTGGCTTTCCCTCGAGGCTTTCCCACGAGGCTTTCCCACAGGGCTGTCCCACGTGCCACCGTGGTGGAGTCGTACCTCGGCGAGAAAGTCGAGGCAGTGCAGGGAAAACAGGTTCCTCTGGAATGGACCTAGAATTCTGGGGGACTCTTGGAATGGTGGCACGACGCTGGAGTTCCTCTCGCCTTTCCTGTGGAGAGCGGCTCCTCTTGAGAAGCGACGGGAATGCCAAGAATTCTTTCCCGACCAAGCCGCGAATGGATAACTCATCTCGAGCTACGAGGCGGAAACAGGGCTTCTCTGAATGTGGCCGGGACCCTCGTGCTTCCTCTAGATTGGAGACGGGTATGTCAGGGAACGTCTTGAGTTGCAGCAAGGGTGTGAAGGACCTTTTGGAAGTTCCAGAGATTAGATGTGATTAGCCTTGAGAAGCCTCAGCGGAAATGGGCCTCATCTCGCCTGGAGGGCAAAACCTCGTGGATTTTCTCGAGTTGCGGCAGGTGCTCTCGACTTACGACGGGGACCTCAGGGACCCGCTCTCGTGGCCTCATGAAAGACCAGTCCCCATGCGAGTTGCTCGAGGGCCTCTCGGGATTCCTCTCCCTTGAATGCCAGAGCCTAAGACCTTGTGTGGAGGCGGGTCCGGAACCTGAGGATTCCTCTCCAGCGTTGACATGGATCTCGGGGTACTTCTCGATTGTCCCCAGGGGAGTAAGTGCTCATCTGAAATGGGGTCATGCACGTTTGCCTTCCTCCAGGGCTGTAGCAGCAGTGTCACGCTTCCCATTGCCTGGATCAAGGGATCTGTGGCTTTCCCTCAATGCTTTCCCACGAGGATTTCCCACAGGGATGTCCCACGTGCCACTGTGGTGGGAGTCGATCCTCGGCGTGAAAGTCGAGGCAGTGCAGAGAAAACAGGTTCCTCTAGAATGGACTGAGACATCCGGGGGCTCTTTGAATAGTGGCACGACGCTGGAGTTCCTCTCGCCTTTCCTAAGGAGAGATCCTCCTCTTCAGGTGCGAAGGGAACGCCGGGAATTCTTTCCCGACCAAGCAGGGAAAGGATCCCACATCTCGAGCTACGAAGCAGAAACGGGGCTCCTCTGGATGTGGGCGGGAAGCTCGTGCTTCCTCTACAGTGGAGACCAGGATGTCGAGGAACGTCTTGAGTTGCAGCAAGGTTGTGAAGGACCTTTTGGAAGTTCCAGAGGTTAGGTGTAATTAGCCTCGAGAAGCCTCAGTGGAAATGGGCCTCATCTCGCCTGGAGGGCAAAACCTCCTGGATTTTCTTGAGTTTTTGCAGGTGCTCTCGACTTACGACGGGGACCTCAGGGACCCGCTCTGGTGGCCTCAGGAAAGGCCAGTCCCAAAGCGAGTTGCTCGGGGGCCTCTCGGGATTCCTCTCCTTTCGATGCCGCAGCCTAAGTCCTTGTGTGGTGTCGGGCCCGGAACCTGAGGATTCCTCTCCTGTGCTGACATGGATCTTCGGGTATGTCTGGAGTCTCCCCAGGGGAGTAAGTCCTCGTCTCGAATCTGGGCATGCACGAGCGATTTCTTCAAGACTGTACCAGCAGTGTCTCACTTCCCATCGCCTGGATCAAGGGATCTGTATCTTTCCCTCGAGGCTTTCCCACGAGGTGTTCTCACGAGGCTATCCAACAGGGCTGTCCCACGTGCCACCATTGTGTGAGTAGATCCTCGGCGTGAAAGTCGTGGCAGTGCAAGGAAAACACGTTCCTCTTGAATGGACTGAGATATCTGGGGGACTTTGGGATAGTGGCACGACCCTCGATTTCCCCTCGCTTTTACTGTCGAGAGCGCCTCCTCTTGAGATGCGAAGGGAACCCCAGGAATTCTTTCCCGAGGAAGCATGGGAAGGATCTCTCATCTCGAGCTACGAGGTGGAAACGGGGCTCCTCTAGATGTGGGCGGGACCCTCGTGTTTCCTCTACAGTGGAGACGGGTATGTCGGGGAACTTCTTGAGTTGCAGCAAGGGTGTGAAGGACCCTTTGGAAGTTCCAGTGGTTAAATGTGATTTGCCTCCAGAAGCCTCAGCGGAAATGGGCCTCATCTCGCCTGGAGGGCAAAATCTCCTGGATTTTCTCGAGTTGCGGCAGGTGCTCTCGACTTACGACGGGGACCTCGGGGACCCGCTCTGGTGGCCTCAGGAAAGGCCAGTCCCCATGCGAGTTCCTCGGGGGCCTCTCGTGATTCCTCACCCTTCGATGCCGGGGATTAAGTCCTTGTGGGGAGGCGGGGTCGGAACCTGAGGATTCCTCTCCAGTGCTGACATGGATCTTGGGGTACTTCTGGAGTCTCCCCAGGGGAGTCAGTCCTCGTCTCGAATGCGGGCATGCACTTGCGCTTTCCTCCAGAGCGGTAGCAGCAGTGTCACGCAGTTTGCCGCGTGGATCAAGGGATCTATGGCTTTCCCTCGAGGCTTTCCCACGAGGCTTTCCCACAGGGCTGTCCCACGTGCACACGTGGTGGGAGTCGATCCTCGGCTTGAACGTCAAGGCAGTGCAGGGAAAACAGGTTCCTCTGGAATGGACTGACACATGTGGGGGACTCTTGGAATGGTGGCACGACCCTGGAGTTCCTCTCGCCTTTCCTGTGGAGAGCGCCTCCTCTTGAGATGCGACAGGAACGACGGGAATTCTTTCCCTACGAAACAGGGAAAGGATCCCTCATCTCGAGCTAGGAGGCGGAAACGGGGCTCCCCTGGATGTGTGCGGGACCCTCGTGCTTCCTCTCGAGTGAAGACGGGTATGTGGGGGAACTTCTTGAGTTGCAGCAAGGGTGTGAAGGATCCCTCTGAAGTTCCAGTGGTTCGATGTGATTAGCCTCCAGAAGCCTCAGCGGAAATGGGCCACATCTCGCCTGGAGGGCAAAACCTCCTGGATTTTCTCGAGTTGCGGCAGGTGCTCTCGACTTACGAAGGGGACCTCAGGGACCCGCTCTGGTGGCCTCAGGAAAGGCCAGTCCCCATGCGAGTTCCTCGGGGGCCTCTCGGGATTCCTCTCCCGTCGATGCCGGGGCCTAAGACCTTGTGTGGAGTTTGGGCCGGAACCTGAGGTTTCCTCTCCAGTGCTGACATGGATCTTGGGGTACTTCTGGAGTCTCCCCAGGGGAGTCAGTCCACCTCTCCAATGCGGGCATGCATTTGCGCTTTCCTCCAGAGCGGTAGCAGCAGTGTCACTCAGTCCGCCGCGTGGATCAAAGGATCTATGGTTTTCCCTCGAGTCTTTCCCACGAGGCTTGCCCACGAAGCTTTCCCACAGGGCTGTCCCACGTGCACACGTGGTGGGAGTCGATCCTCGGCTTGATCGTCAAGGCAGTGCAGGGAAAACAGGTTCCTCTGGAATGGACTGACACATGTGGGGAATCTTGGAATGGTGGTACGACCCTGGAGTTCCTCTCGCCTTTCCTGTGGAGAGCGCCTCCTCTTGAGTTGCGACAGGAACGACGGGAATTCTTTCCCTACGAAACAGGGAAAAGATCCCTCATCTCGAGCTACAAGGTGAAAACGGGGCTCCCCTGGATGTGTGCGGGACCCTCGTGCTTCCTCTCGAGTGGAGACGGGTATGTGGGGGAACTTCTTGAGTTGCAGCAAGGGTGTGAAGGATCCTTTTAAAGTTCCAGTGGTAAGATGTGATTAGCCTCGAGAAGCCTCTGCGGAAATGGGCCACATCTCGCCTGGAGGGCAAAACATCCTGGATTTTCTCGAGTTGCGGCAGGTGCTCTCGACTTACGACGGGGACCACAGGGACCCGCTCTGGTAGCCTCAGGAAAGGCCAGTCCCCATCCGAGTTCCTCGGGGGCCTCTCAGGATTTCTCTCCAATTGATGCCGGGGCCTAAGACCTTGTGTGGAGTTGGGGCCGGAACCTGAGGATTCCTCTCCAGTGCTGACATGGATCTTGGGGTACTTCTGGAGTCTCCCCAGGGGAGTCAGTCCTCGTCTCGAATGCGGGCATGCCCTTGCGCTTTCCTCCAGGGCGGTCGCAGCAGTGTCACGCATTCCACCGCGTGTATCAAGGGATCTATGGTTTTCCCTCGAGTCTTTCCCACGAGGCTTTCCCACGAGGCTTTCCCACAGGGCTGTCCCACGTGCACACGTGGTGGGAGTCGATCCTCGGCTTGAACGTCAAGGCAGTGCAAGGAAAACAGGTTCCTCTGGAATGGACTGACACATCTGGGGGTCTGTTGGAATGGTGGCACGACCCTGGAGTTCCTCTCGCCTTTCCTGTGGAGAGCGCCTCCTCTTGAGATGCGACGGGAATGCCGGGAATTCTTTTCCCTACGAAACAGGGAAAGGATCCCTCATCTCGAGCTAGGAGGCGGAAACGGGGTTCCCCTGGATGTGTGCGGGACCCTCGTGCTTCCTCTCGAGTGGAGACGGGTATGTCGGGGAACTTCTTGAGTTGCAGCAAAGGTGTGAAGGACCCTTTGGAAGTTCCAGTGGTTAGATGTGATTAGCCTCGAGAAGCCTCAGCGGAAATGGTCCTCATCTCGCCTGGAGGGCAAAACCTCCTGGATAATCTGGAGTTGCGGCAGGTGCTCTCGAATCACGACGGGGACCTCAGGGACCCGCTCAGGTGGCCTCAGGAAAGGCCAGTCCCCATGCGAGTTCCTCGGGGGCCTCTCGGGATTCCTCTCCCGTTGATGCCGGGGCCTAAGACCTTGTGTGGAGTCGGGGCCGGAACCTGAGGATTCCTCTCCAGTGTTGACATGGATCTTGGGGTTCTTCTGGAGCCTCCCCAGGGGAGTCAGTCCTCGTCTCGAATGCGGGCATGCACTTGCGCTTTCCTCCAGAGCGGTAGGAGCAGTGTCACGCAGTCCGCCGCTTAGATCAAAGGATCTATGGTTTTCCCTCGAGTCTTTCCCACGAGGCTTTCCCAGGAGGCTTTCCCACAGGGCTGTCCCACGTGCACACGATGGTGGGAGTCGATCCTCGGCTTGAACGTCAAGGCAGTACAGGGAAAACAGGTTCCTCTTTAATGGACTGACACATCTGGGGCACTCTTGGAATGGTGGCACGACCCTGGAGTTCCGCTCGCCTTTCCTGTGGAGAGCGCCTCCCCTTGAGATGCGACGGGAACGCCGGGAATTCTTTCCCTACGAAACAGGGAAAGGATCCGTCATCTCGAGCTAGGAGGCGGAAACGGGGCTCCCCTGGATGTGTGCGGGACCCTCGTGCTTCCTCTCGAGTGGAGACGGCTATGTCGGGGAACTTCTGGACTTGCAGCCAGGGTGTGAAGGACCCTTTGGAAGTTCCAGTAGTTAGATGTGATTAGCCTCGAGAAGCCTCAGCGGAAATGGGCCTCATCTCGCCTGGAGGGCAAAACCTCCTGGATTTTCTCGAGTTGCGGCAGGTGCTCTCGACTTACAACGGGGACCTCAGGGACCCTCTCTGGTGGCCTCAGGAAAGGCCAGTCCCCATGCGAGTTCCTCGGGGGCCGCTCGGGATTCCTCTCCCGTCGATGCCGGGGCCTAAGACCTTGTGTGGATTCGGGGCCGGAACCTGAGGATTCCTCTACAGTGCTGACTTGGATCTTGGGGTACTTCTGGAGTCTCCCCAGGGGAGTCAGTCCACCTCTCCAATGCGGGCATGCACATGCGCTTTCCCCCAGAGCGGTAGCAGCAGTGTCACGCTGTCCGCCGCGTGGATCAAAGGATCTATGGTTTTCCCTCGATAGCAGCAGTGTCACGCTGTCCGCCGCGTGGATCAAAGGATCTATGGTTTTCCCTCGAGTCTTTCCCACGATGCTTGCCCAAGAGGCTTTCCCACAGGGCTGTCCCACGTGCACACGTGGTGGGAGTCGATCCTCGGCTTGAACGTCAAGGCAGTGCAGGGAAAACAGCTTCCTCTGGAATGGACTGACACATGTGGGGGACTCTTGGAATGGTGGCACGACCCTGGAGTTCCTCTCGCCTTTCCTGTGGAGAGCGCCTCCTCTTGAGATGCGAAGGGAACGGCGGGAACTCTTTCCCTACGAAACAGGGAAAGGATCCGTCATCTCGAGCTAGGAGGCGGAAACTGGGCTCCCCTGGATGTGTGCGGGACCCTCGTGCTTCCTCTAGAGTGGAGACGGGTATGTCGGCGAACTTCTTGAGTTGCAGCAAGGGTGTGAAGGACCCTTTGGAAGTTCCAGTGGTTAAATGTGATTAGCCTCGAGAAACCTCAGCGGAAATGGGCCTCATCTCGCCTGGAGGGCAAAACCTCCTGGATTTTCTCGAGTTGCGGCAGGAGCTCTCGACTTTCGACGGGGACCTCAGGGACTCGCTCTGGTGGCCTCAGGAAAGGCCAGTCCCCATGCGAGTTCCTCGGGGGCCTCTCGGGATTACTCTAGCGTCGATGCCAGGGCCTAAGACCTTGTGTGGAGTCGGGGCCGGAACCTGAGGTTTCCTCTCCAGTGGTGACATGGATCTTGGGGTACTTCTGGAGTCTCCCAAGGGGAGTCAGTCCACCTCTCCAATGCGGGCATGCACCTGCGCTTTCCTCCAGAGCGGTCGCAGCAGTGTCATGCAGTCCGCCGCGTGGATCAAAGGATCTATGGTTTTCCCTCGAGTCTTTCCCACGAGGCTTGCCCACGAGGCTTTCCCACAGGGCTGTCCCACATGCACACGTGGTGGGAGTCGATCCTCGGCTTGAACGTTAAGGCAGTGCAGGGAAAACAGGTTCCTCTGGAATGGACTGACACATGTGGGGGACTCTTGGAATGGTGGCACGACCCTGGAGTTCCTCTCGCCTTTCCTGTGGAGAGCGCCTCCTCTTGAGTTGCGACAGGAACGACGGGAATTCTTTCCCTACGAAACAGGGAAAGGATCCCTCATCTCGAGCTAGGAGGCGGAATCGGGGCTCCCCTGGATGTGTGCGGGACCCTCGTGCTTCCTCTCGAGTGGAGACGGGTATGCCGGGGAACTTTTTGAGTTGCAGCAAGGGTGTGAAGGACCCTTTGGAAGTTCCAGTGGTTAGATGTGATTAGCCTCGAGAAGCCTCAGCGGAAATGGGCCTCATCTCGCCTGGAGGGCAAAACCTCCTGGATTTTCTCGAGTTGCGGCAGGTGCTCTCGACTTACGACGGGGACCTCAGGGACCCGCTCTGGTGGCCTCAGGAAATGCCAGTCCCCATGCGAGTTCCTCGGGGGCCTCTCGGGATTCCTCTCCCATCGATGCCGGGGCCTAAGACCTTGTGTGGAGTCGGGGCCGGAACCTGAGGATTCCTCTCCAGTGCTGACATCGATCTTGGGGTACTTCTGGAGTCTCCCCAGGGGAGTCAGTCCTCGTCTCGAATGCGGGCATGCACTTGCGCTTTCCTCCAGAGAGGTAGCAGCAGTGTCACGCAGTCCGCCGCGTGGATCAAAGGATCTATGGTTTTCCCTCGAGTCTTTCCCACGATGCTTGCCCAAGAGGCTTTCCCACAGGGCTGTCCCACGTGCACACGTGGTGGGAGTCGATCCTCGGCTTGAACGTCAAGGCAGTGCAGGGAAAACAGCTTCCTCTGGAATGGACTGACACATGTGGGGGACTCTTGGAATGGTGGCACGACCCTGGAGTTCCTCTCGCCTTTCCTGTGGAGAGCGCCTCCTCTTGAGATGCGAAGGGAACGGCGGGAACTCTTTCCCTACGAAACAGGGAAAGGATCCGTCATCTCGAGCTAGGAGGCGGAAACTGGGCTCCCCTGGATGTGTGCGGGACCCTCGTGCTTCCTCTAGAGTGGAGACGGGTATGTCGGCGAACTTCTTGAGTTGCAGCAAGGGTGTGAAGGACCCTTTGGAAGTTCCAGTGGTTAAATGTGATTAGCCTCGAGAAGCCTCAGCGGAAATGGGCCTCATCTCGCCTGGAGGGCAAAACCTCCTGGATTTTCTCGAGTTGCGGCAGGTGCTCTCGACTTTCGACGGGGACCTCAGGGACTCGCTCTGGTGGCCTCAGGAAAGGCCAGTCCCCATGCGAGTTCCTCGGGGGCCTCTCGGGATTACTCTAGCGTCGATGCCAGGGCCTAAGACCTTGTGTGGAGTCGGGGCCGGAACCTGAGGTTTCCTCTCCAGTGGTGACATGGATCTTGGGGTACTTCTGGAGTCTCCCAAGGGGAGTCAGTCCACCTCTCCAATGCGGGCATGCACCTGCGCTTTCCTCCAGAGCGGTCGCAGCAGTGTCATGCAGTCCGCCGCGTGGATCAAAGGATCTATGGTTTTCCCTCGAGTCTTTCCCACGAGGCTTGCCCACGAGGCTTTCCCACAGGGCTGTCCCACATGCACACGTGGTGGGAGTCGATCCTCGGCTTGAACGTTAAGGCAGTGCAGGGAAAACAGGTTCCTCTGGAATGGACTGACACATGTGGGGGACTCTTGGAATGGTGGCACGACCCTGGAGTTCCTCTCGCCTTTCCTGTGGAGAGCGCCTCCTCTTGAGTTGCGACAGGAACGACGGGAATTCTTTCCCTACGAAACAGGGAAAGGATCCCTCATCTCGAGCTAGGAGGCGGAATCGGGGCTCCCCTGGATGTGTGCGGGACCCTCGTGCTTCCTCTCGAGTGGAGACGGGTATGCCGGGGAACTTTTTGAGTTGCAGCAAGGGTGTGAAGGACCCTTTGGAAGTTCCAGTGGTTAGATGTGATTAGCCTCGAGAAGCCTCAGCGGAAATGGGCCTCATCTCGCCTGGAGGGCAAAACCTCCTGGATTTTCTCGAGTTGCGGCAGGTGCTCTCGACTTACGACGGGGACCTCAGGGACCCGCTCTGGTGGCCTCAGGAAAGGCCAGTCCCCATGCGAGTTCCTCGGGGGCCTCTCGGGATTCCTCTCCCGTCGATGCCGGGGCCTAAGGCCTTGTGTGGAGTCGGGGCCGGAACCTGAGGATTCCTCTCCAGTGCTGACATCGATCTTGGGGTACTTCTGGAGTCTCCCCAGGGGAGTCAGTCCTCGTCTCGAATGCGGGCATGCACTTGCGCTTTCCTCCAGAGAGGTAGCAGCAGTGTCACGCAGTCCGCCGCGTGGATCAAAGGATCTATGGTTTTCCCTCGAGTCTTTCCCACGAGGCTTTCCCACGAGGCTTTCCCACAGGGCTGTCCCACGTGCACACGTTGTGGGAGTCGATCCTCGGCTTGAACGTCAAGGCAGTGCAGGAAAACAGGTTCCTCTGGAATGGACTGACACATCTGGGGGACTCTTGGAATGGTGGCAGGAGCCTGGAGTTCCTCTCGCCTTTCCTGTGGAGAGCGCCTCCTCTTGAGATGCGACGGGAATGCAGGGAATTCTTTCCCTACGAAACAGGGAAAGGATCCGTCATCTCGAGCTAGGAGGCGGAAACGGGGCTCCCCTGGATGTGTGCGGGACCCTCGTGCTTCCTCTAGAGTGGAGACGGCTATGTCGGGGAACATCTTGAGTTGCAGCAAGGGTGTGAAGGACCCTTTGAAAGTTCCAGTGGTTAGATGTGATTAGCCTCGAGAAGCCTCAGCGGAAATGGGCCTCATCTCGCCTGGAGGGCAAAACCTCCTGGATTTTCTCGAGTTGCGGCAGGTGCTCTCGACTTACGACGGGGACCTCAGGGACCCGGTCTGGTGGCCTCAGGAAAGGCCAGTCCCCATGCGAGTTCCTCGGGGGCCTCTCGGGATTCCTCTCCCGTCGAAGCCGGGGCCTAAGACCTTGTGTGGAGTCGGGGCCGGAACCTGAGGTTTCCTCTCCAGTGCTGACATGGATCTTGGGGTACTTCTGAAGTCTCCCCAGGGGAGTCAGTCCACCTCTCCAATGCGGGCATGCATTTACGCTTTCCTCCAGAGCGGTAGCAGCAGTGTCACGCAGTCCGCAGCGTGGATCAAAGGATCTATGGTTTTCCCTCGAGTCTTTCCCACGAGGCTTTCCCACGAGGCTTTCCCACAGGGCTGTCCCACGTGCACACGTGGTGGGAGTCGATCCTCGGCTTGAACGTCAAGGCAGTGCAGGGAAAACAGGTTCCTCTGGAATGGACTGACACATCAGGGGGACTCTTGGAATGGTGGCACGACCCTGGAGTTCCTCTCGCCTTTCCTGTGGAGAGCTCCTCCTCTTGAGATGCGACGGGAACGCCGGGAATTCTTTCCCTACGAAACAGGGAAAGGATCCCTCATCTCGAGCTAGGAGTCGAAAACGGGGCTCCCTTGGATGTGTGCGGGACCCTTGTGCTTCCTTTCGAGTGGAGACGGCTATGTCGGGGAACTTCTAGAGTTGCAGCAAGGGTGTGAAGGACCCTTTGGAAGTTCCAGTGGTTAGATGTGATTAGCCTCCAGAAGCCTCAGCGGAAATGGGCCTCATCTCGCCTGGAGGGCAAAACCTCCTGGTTTTTCTCGAGTTGCAGCAGGTGCTCTCGACTTACAACGGGGACCTCAGGGACTCGCTCTGGTGGCCTCAGGAAAGGCCAGTCCCAATGCGAGTTCCTCGGGGGCCTCTCGGGATTACTCTAGCGTCGATGCCGGTGCCTAAGACCTTGTGTGGATTCGGGGCCGGAACCTGAGGATTCCTCTGCAGTGCTGACTTGGATCTTGGAGTACTTCTGGAGTCTCCCCAGGGGAGTCAGTCCTCGTCTCGAATGCGGGCATGCACACGCGCTTTCCTCCAGAGCGGTAGCAGCAGTGTCACGCAGGCCGCCGCGTGGATCAAAGGATCTATGGTTTTCCCTCGAGTCTTTCCCACGAGGCTTTCCCACGAGGCTTTCCCACAGGGCTGTCCCACGTGCACACGTGGTGGGAGTCGATCCTCGGCTTGAACGTCAAGGCAGTGCAGGGAAAACAGGTTCCTCTGGAATGGACTGACACATGTGGGGGACTCTTGGAATGGTGGCACGACCCTGGAGTTCCTCTCGCCTTTCCTGTGGAGAGCGCCTCCTCTTGAGATGCGACAGGAACGACGGGAATTCTTTCCCTCCGAAACAGGGAAAGGATCCCTCATCTCGAGCTAGGAGGCGGAAACGGGTCTCCCCTGGATGTGTGCGGGACCATCGTGCTTCCTCTCCAGTGGAGACGGGTATGTGGGGGAACTTCTTGAGTTGCAGCAAGGGTGTGAAGGACCCTTTGGAAGTTCCAGTGGTTAGATGTGATTAGCCTGGAGAAGCCTCAGCGGAAATGGGCCTCATGTCGCCTGGAGGGCAAAACCTCCTGGATTTTCTCGAGTTGCGGCAGGTGCTCTCGACTTACGACGGGGACCTCAGGGACCCGGTCTGGTGGCCTCAGGAAAGGCCAGTCCCCATGCGAGTTCCTCGGGGGCCTCTCGGGATTCCTCTCCCGTCGATGCCGGGGCCTAAGACCTTGTGTGGAGTCGGGGCCGGAACCTGAGGATTCCTCTCCAGTGCTGACATGGATCTTGGGGTACTTCTGGAGTCTCCCCAGGGGAGTCAGTCCTCGTCTCGAATGCTGGCATGCACTTGCGTTTTCCTCCAGAGAGGTAGCAGCAGTGTCACGCAGTCCGCCGCGTGGATCAAAGGATCTATGGTTTTCCCTCGAGTCTTTCCCACGAGGCTTTCCCACGAGGCTTTCCCACAGGGCTGTCCCACGTGCACACGTGGTGGGAGTCGATCCTCGGCTTGAACGTCAATGCAGTGCAGGGAAAACAGGTTCCTCTGGAATGGACTAACACATCAGGGGGACTCTTGGAATGGTGGCACGACCCTGGAGTTCCTCTCGCCTTTCCTGTGGAGAGCGCCTCCTCTTAAAATGCGACAGGAACGCCGGGAATTCTTTCCCTATGAAACAGGGAAAGGATCCCTCATCTCGAGCTAGGAGGCGGAATCGGGGCTCCCCTGGATGTGTGCGGGACCCTCGTGCTTCCTCTCGAGTGGAGACGGCTATGTCGGGGAACTTCTTGAGTTGCAGCAAGGGTGTGAAGGACCCTTTGGAAGTTCCAGTGGTTAGATGTGATTAGCCTCCAAAAGCCTCAGCAGAAATGGGCCTCATCTCGCCTGGAGGGCAAAACCTCCTGGATTTTCTCGAGTTGCGGCAGGTGCTCTCGACTTATGACGGGGACCTCAGGGACTCGCTCTGGTGGCCTCAGGAAAGGCCAGTCCCCATGCGAGTTCCTCGGGGGCCTCTCGGGATTACTCTAGCGTCGATGCCGGGGCCTAAGACCTTGTGTGGAGTCGGGGCCGGAACCTGAGGTTTCCTCTCCAGTGCTGACATGGATCTTGGGGTACTTCTTGGAGTCTCCCCGGGGGAGTCAGTCCTCGTCTCGAATGCGGGCATGCACTTGCGCTTTCCTCCAGAGTGGTAGCAGCAGTGTCACGCAGTCCGCCGCGTGGATCAAAGGATCTATGTTTTTCCCTCGAGACTTTCCCACGAGGCTTTCCCACGAGGCTTTCCCACAGGGCTGTCCCTCGTGCACACGTGGTGGGAGTCGATCCTCGGCTTGAACGTCAAGGCAGTGCAGGGAAAACAGGTTCCTCTGGAATGGACTGACACATGTGGGGGCCTCTTGGAATGGTGGCACGACCCTGGAGTTCCTCTCGCATTTCCTGTGGAGAGCGCCTCCTCTTGAGATGCGACAGGAACGACGGGAATTCTTTCCCTACGAAACAGGGAAAGGATCCCTCATCTCGAGCTAGGAGGCGGAAACGGGGCTCCCCTGGACGTGTGCGGGACCCTCGTGCTTCCTCTCGAGTGGAGACGGGTATGCCGGGGAACTTCTTGAGTTGCAGCAAGGCTGTGAAGGACCCTTTGGAAGTTCCAGTGGTTAGATGTGATTAGCCTCCAGAAGCCTCAGCGGAAATGGGCCTCATCTCGCCTGGAGGGCAAAACCTCCTGGATTTTCTCGAGTTGTGGCAGGTGCTCTCGACTTACGACGGGGACCTCAGGGACCCGCTCTGGTGGCCTCAGGTAAGGCCAGTCCCCATGCGAGTTCCTCGGGGGCCTCTCGGGATTCCTCTCCCGTCGATGCCGGTACCTAAGACCTTGTGTGGAGTCGGGGCCGGAACCTGAGGATTCCTCTCCAGTGCTGACATGGATCTTGGGGTACTTCTGGAGTCTCCCCAGGGGAGTCAGTCCTCGTGTCGAATGCGGGCATGCACTTGCGCTTTCCTCCAGAGCGGTAGCAGCAGAGTCACGCTGTCCGCCGCATGGATCAAAGGATCTATGGTTTTACCTCGATTGCAGCAGTGTCACGCTGTCCGCCGCGTGGATCAAAGGATCTATGGTTTTCCCTCGAGTCTTTCCCACGAGGCTTTCCCACGAGGCTTTCCCACAGGGCTGTCCCACGTGCACACGTGGTGGGGGTCGATCCTCGGCTTGAACGTCAAGGCAGTGCAGGGAAAACAGCTTCCTCTGGAATGGACTGACACATGTGGGGGACTCTTGGAATCGTGGCACGACCCTGGAGTTCCTCTCGCCTTTCCTGTGGAGAGCGCCTCCTCTTGAGATGCGACAGGAACGACGGGAATTCTTTCCCTACGAAACAGAGAAAGGATCCCTCATCTCGAGCTAAGAGGCGGAAACGGGGCTCCCCTGGATGTGTGCGGGACCCTCGTCCTTGCTCTCGAGTGGAGACGGGTATGTGGGGGAACTTCTTGAGTTGCAGCAAGGGTGTGAAGGATCCTTTTGAAGTTCCAGTGGTTAGATGTGATTAGCCTCGAGAAGCCTCAGCGGAAATGGGCCTCATCTCGCCTGGAGGGCAAAACCTCCTGGATTTTCTCGAGTTGCGGCAGCTGCTCTCGACTTACGACGGGGACCTCATGGACCCGGTCTGGTGGCCTCAGGAAAGGCCAGTCCCCATGCGAGTTCCTCGGGGGCCTCTCGGGATTCCTCTCCCTTCGATGCCGGGGCCTAAGACCTTGTGTGGAGTCGGGGCCGGAACCTGAGGATTCCTCTCCAGTGCTGACATGGATCTTGGGGTACTTCTGGAGTCTCCCCAGGGGAGTCAGTCCTAGTCTCGAATGCTGGCATGCACTTGCGCTTTCCTCCAGAGAGGTAGCAGCAGTGTCACGCAGTCCGCCGCGTGGATCAAAGGATCTATGGTTTTCCCTCGAGTCTTTCCCACGAGGCTTTCCCACGAGGCTTTCCCACAGGGCTGTCCCACGTGCACACGTGGTGGGAGTCGATCCTCGGCTTGATCGTCAAGGCAGTGCCGGGAAAAAAGGTTCCTCTGGAATGGACTGACTCATGTGGGGGACTCTGGGAATGGTGGCACGACCCTGGAGTTCCTCTCGCCTTTCCTGTGGAGAGCGCCTCCTCTTGAGATGCGACGGGAACGCCGGGAATTCTTTCCCTACGAAACAGGGAAAGGATCCCTCATCTCGAGCTAGGAGGCGGAAACGGGTCTCCCCTGGATGTGTGCGGGACCCTCGTGCTTCCTCTCCAGTGGAGACGGGTATGTGGGGGAACTTCTTGAGTTGCAGCAAGGGTGTGAAGGACCCTTTGGAAGTTCCAGTGGTTAGATGTGATTAGCCTGGAGAAGCCTCAGCGGAAATGGGCCTCATGTCGCCTGGAGGGCAAAACCTCCTGGATTTTCTCGAGTTGCGGCAGGTGCTCTCGACTTACGACGGGGACCTCAGGGACCCGCTCTGGTGGCCTCAGGAAAGGCCAGTCCCCATGCGAGTTCCTCGGGGGCCTCTCGGGATTCCTCTCCCGTCGATGCCGGGGCCTAAGACCTTGTGTGGAGTCGGGGCCGGAACCTGAGGATTCCTCTCCAGTGCTGACATGGATCTTGGGGTACTTCTGGAGTCTCCCCAGGGGAGTCAGTCCTCGTCTCGAATGCTGGCATGCACTTGCGCTTTCCTCCAGAAAGGTAGCAGCAGTGTCACGCAGTCCGCCGCGTGGATCAAAGGATTTATGGTTTTCCCTCGAGTCTTTCCCACGAGGCTTTCCCACGAGGCTTTCCCACAGGGCTGTCCCACGTGCACACGTGGTGGGGGTCGATCCTCGGCTTGAACGTCAAGGCAGTGCAGGGAAAACAGCTTCCTCTGGAATGGACTGACACATGTGGGGGACTCTTGGAATGGTGGCACGACCCTGGAGTTCCTCTCGCCTTTCCTGTGGAGAGCGCCTCCTCTTGAGATGCGACAGGAACGACGGGAATTCGTTCCCTACGAAACAGAGAAAGGATCCCTCATCTCGAGCTAGGAGGCGGAAACGGGGCTCCCCTGGATGTGTGGGGACCCTCGTCCTTGCTCTCGAGTGGAGACGGGTATGTGGGGGAACTTCTTTAGTTGCAGCAAGGGTGTGAAGGATCCTTTTGAAGTTCCAGTGGTTAGATTTGATTAGCCTCGAGAAGCCTCAGCGGAAATGGGCCTCATGTCGCCTGGAGGGCAAAACCTCCTGGATTTTCTCGAGTTGCGGCAGGTGCTCTCGACTTACGACGGGGACCTCAGGGACCCGCTCTGGTGGCCTCAGGAAAGGCCAGGCCCCATGCGAGTTCCTCGGGGGCCTCTCGGGATTCCTCTCCCGTCGATGCCGGGACCTAAGACCTTGTGTGGAGTCGGGGCCGGAACCTGAGGATTCCTCTCCAGTGCTGACATGGATCTTGGGGTACTTCTGGAGTCTCCCCAGGGGAGTCAGTCCTCGTCTCCAATGCGGGCATGCACTTGCGCTTTCCTCCAGAGCGGTAGCAGCAGTGTCACGCTGTCCGCCGCGTGGATCAAAGGATCTATGGTTTTCCCTCGATAGCAGCAGTGTCACGCTGTCCGCCGCGTGGATCAAAGGATCTATGGTTTTCCCTCGAGTCTTTCCCACGAGGCTTGCCCACGAGGCTTTCCCACAGGGCTGTCCCACGTGCACACGTGGTGGGAGTCGATCCTCGGCTTGAACTTCAAGGCAGTGCAGGGAAAACAGGTTCCTCTGGAATGGACTGACACATCTGGGGGACTCTTGAAATGGTGGCACGACCCTGGAGTTCCTCTCGCCTTTCCTGTGGAGAGCGCCTCCTCTTGAGATGCGACGGGAACGCCGGGAATTCTTTCCCTACGAAACAGGGAAAGGATCCCTCATCTCGAGCTAGGAGGCGGAAACGGGTATCCCCTGGATGTGTGCGGGACCCTCGTGCTTCCTCTCGAGTAGAGACGGGTATGTGGGGGAACTTCTTGAGTTGCAGCAAGGGTGTGAAGGATCCTTTTAAAGTTCCAGTAGTTAGATGTGATTAGCCTCGAGAAGCCTCAGCGGAAATGGGCCACATCTCGACTGGAGGGCAAAACCTCCTGGATTTTCTCGAGTTGCTGCAGGTGCTCTCGACTTACGATGGGGACCAGAGGGACCCGCTCTGGTGGCCTCAGGAAAGGCCAGTCCCCATCCGAGTTCCTCGGGGGCCTCTCGGGATTCCTCTCCCGTCAATGCCGGGGCCTAAGACCTTGTGTGGAGTCGGGGCAGGAACCTGAGGATTCCTCTCCAGTGCTGACATGGATCTTGGGGTATTTCTGGAGTCTCCCCAGGGGAGTCAGTCCTCGTCTCGAATGCGGGCATGCACTTGCGCTTTCCTCCAGAGCGGTAGCAGCAGTGTCACGCTGTCCGCCGCGTGGATCAAAGGATCTATGGTTTTCCCTCGAGTCTTTCCCACGAGGCTTGCCCACGAGGCTTTCCCACAGGGCTGTCTCACGTGCACACGTGGTGGGAGTCGATCCTCGGCTTGAACGTCAAGGCAGTGCAGGGAAAACAGGTTCCTCTGGAATGGACTGACACATCAGGGGGACTCTTGGAATGGTGGCACGACCCTGGAGTTCCTCTCGCCTTTCCTGTGGAGAGCGCCTCCTCTTGAGTTGCGACAGGAACGACGGGAATTCTTTCCCTATGAAACAGGGAAAGGATCCCTCATCTCGAGCTAGGAGGCGGAAACGGGGCTCCCCTGGATGTGTGCGGGACCCTCGTGCTTCCTCTCGAGTGGAGACGGGTATGTGGGGGAACTTCTTGAGTTGCAGCAAGGGTGTGAAGGATCCTTTTAAATTTCCAGTGGTTAGATGTGATTAGCCTCGAGAAGCCTCAGCGGAAATGGGCCACATCTCGCCTGGAGGGCAAAACCTCCTGGATTTTCTCGAGTTGCTGCAGGTGCTCTCGACTTACGACGGGGACCACAGGGACCCGCTCTGGTGGCCTCAGGAAAGGCCAGTCCCCATCCGAGTTTCTCGGGTGCCTCTCGGGATTCCTCTCCCGTCGATGCCAGGGCCTAAGACCTTGTGTGGAGTCGGGGCCGGAACCTGAGGATTCCTCTCCAGTGCTGACATGGATCTTGGGGTACTTCTGGAGTCTCCCCAAGGGAGTCAGTCCTCGTCTCGAATGCGGGCATGCACTTGCGCTTACCTCCAGAGCGGTAGCAGCAGTGTCACGCTGTCCGCTGCGTGGATCAAAGGATCTATGGTTTTCCCTCGATAGCAGCAGTGTCACGCTGTCCGCCGCGTGGATCAAAGGATCTATGGTTTTCCCTCGAGTCTTTCCCACGAGGCTTTCCCACGAGGCTTTCCCACAGGGCTGTCCCACGTGCACACGTGGTGGGAGTCGATCCTCGGCTTGAACATCAAGGCAGTGCAGGGAAAACAGGTTCCTCTGTAATATACTGACACATCTGGGGGTCTCTTGGAATGGTGGCACGACCCTGGAGTTCCTCTCGCCTTTCCTATGGAGAGCGCCTCCTCTTGAGATGCGACGGGAACGCCGGGAATTCTTTCCCTACGAAACAGTGAAAGGATCCCTCATTTCGAGCTAGGAGGTGGAAACGGGTCTCCCCTGGATGTGTGCGGGACCCTCGTGCTTCCTCTCGAGTGGAGACGGGTATGTGGGGGAACTTCTTGAGTTGCAGCAAGGGTGTGAAGGACCCTTTGGAAGTTCCAGTGGTTAGATGTGATTAGCCTGGAGAAGCCTCAGCGGAAATGGGCCTCATGTCGCCTGGAGGGCAAAACCTCCTGGATTTTCTCGAGTTGCGGCAGGTGCTCTCGACTTACGACGGGGACCTCAGGGACCCGCTCTGGTGGCCTCAGGAAAGGCCAGTCCCCATGCGAGTTCCTCGGGGGCCTCTCGGGATTCCTCTCCCGTCAATGCCGGGGCCTAAGACCTTGTGTGGAGTCGGGGCCGGAACCTGAGGTTTCCTCTCCAGTGCTGACATGGATCTTGGGGTACTTCTGGAGTCTCCCCAGGGGAGTCAGTCCACCTCTCCAATGCGGGCATGCATTTACGCTTTCCTCCAGAGCGGTAGCAGCAGTGTCACGCAGTCCGCAGCGTGGATCAAAGGATCTATGGTTTTCCCTCGAGTCTTTCCCACGATGCTTGCCCACGAGGCTTTCCCACAGGGCTGTCCCACGTGCACACGTGGTGGGAGTCGATCCTCGGCTTGAACGTCAAGGCAGTGCAGGGAAAACAGGTTCCTCTGGAATGGACTGACACATCAGGGGGACTCTTGGAATGGTGGCACGACCCTGGAGTTCCTCTCGCCTTTCCTGTGGAGAGCGCCTCCTCTTGAGATGCGACGGGAACGCCGGGAATTCTTTCCCTACGAAACAGGGAAAGGATCCCTCATCTCGAGCTAGGAGGCGGAAACGGGGCTCCCCTGGATGTGTGCGGGACCCTCGTGCTTCCTCTCGAGTGGAGACGGGTATGCCGGGGAACTTCTTGAGTTGCAGCAAGGGTGTGAAGGACCCTTTGGAAGTTCCAGTGGTTAGATGTGATTAGCCTCGAGAAGCCTCAGCGGAAATGGGCCTCATCTCGCCTGGAGGGCAAAACCTCCTGGATTTTCTCGAGTTGCGGCAGGTGCTCTCGACTTACGACGGGGCCCTCAGGGACCCGCTCTGGTGGCCTCAGGAAAGGCCAGTCCCCATGCGAGTTCCTCGGGGGCCTCTCGGGATTCCTCTCCCGTCGATGCCGGGGCCTAAGACCTTGTGTGGAGTGGGGCCGGAACCTGAGGATTCCTCTCCAGTGCTGCCATGGCTCTTGGGGTATTTCTGGAGTCTCCCCAGGGGAGTCAGTCCTCGTCTCAAATGCGGGCATGCTCATGCGCTTTCCTCCAGAGCGGTAGCAGCAGTGTCATGCAGTCCGCCGCGTGGATCAAAGGATCTATGTTTTTCCCTCGAGTCTTTCCCACGAGGCTTTCCCACGAGGCTTTCCCACAGGGCTGTCCCACGTGAACACGTGGTGGGAGTCGATCCTCGGCTTGAACGTCAAGGCAGTGCAGGGAAAACAGGTTCCTCTGGAATGGACTGACACATGTGGGGGACTCTTGGAATGGTGGCACGACCCTGGAGTTCCTCTCGCCTTTCCTGTGGAGAGCGTCTCCTCTTGAGTTGCGACAGGAACGACGGGAATTCTTTCCCTACGAAACAGGGAAAGGATCCCTCATCTCGAGCTAGGAGGCGGAAACGGGGCTCCCCTGGATGTGTGCGGGACCCTCGTGCTTCCTCTCGAGTGGAGACGGGTATGTTGGGGAACTTCTTGAGTTGCAGCAAGGGTGTGAAGGATCCTTTTGAAGTTCCAGTGGTTAGATGTGATTAGCCTCGAGAAGCCTCCGCGGAAATGGGCCACATCTCGCCTGGAGGGCAAAACCTCCTGGATTTTCTCGAGTTGCGGCAGGTGCTCTCGACTTACGACGGGGACCTCAGGGACCCGCTCTAGTGGCCTCAGGAAAGGCCAGTCCCCATGCGAGTTCCTCGGGGGCCTCTCGGGATTCCTCTCCCGTCGATGCCGGGGCCTAAGACCTTGTGTGGAGTCGGGGCCGGAACCTGAGGATTCCTCTCCAGTGCTGACATGGATCTTGGGGTACTTCTGGACTCTCCCCAGGGGAGTCAGTCCTCGTCTCGAATGCGGGCATGCACTTGCGCTTACCTCCAGAGCGGTAGCAGCAGTGTCACGCTGTCCGCCGCGTGGATCAAAGGATCTATGTTTTTCCCTCGATAGCAGCAGTGTCACGCTGTCCGCCGCGTGGATCAAAGGATCTATGGTTTTCCCTCGAGTCTTTCCCACGATGCTTGCCCACGAGGCTTTCCCACAGGGCTGTCCCACGTGCACACGTGGTGGGAGTCGATCCTCGGCTTGAACGTCAAGGCAGTGCAGGGAAAACAGCTTCCTCTGGAATGGACTGACACATCTGGGGCACTCTTGGAATGGTGGCACGACCCTGGAGTTCCTCTCGCCTTTCCTGTGGAGAGCGCCTCCCCTTGAGATGCGACGGGAACGCCGGGAATTCTTTCCCTACGAAACAGGGAAAGGATCCGTCATCTCGAGCTAGGAGGCGGAAACGGGGCTCCCCTGGATGTGTGCGGGACCCTCGTGCTTCCTCTCGAGTTAGACGGGTATGCCGGGGAACTTCTTGAGTTGCAGCAAGGGTGTGAAGGACCCTTTGGAAGTTCCAGTGGTTAGATGTGATTAGCCTCAAGAAGCCTCAGCGGAAATGGGCCTCATCTCGCCTGGAGGGCAAAACCTCCTGGATTTTCTCGAGTTGTGGCAGGTGCTCTCGACTTACGACGGGGCCCTCAGGGACCCGCTCTGGTGGCCTCAGGAAAGGCCAGTCCCCATGCGAGTTCCTCGGGGGCCTCTCGGGATTCCTCTCCCGTCGATGCCGGGGCCTAAGACCTTGTATGGAGTCGGGGCCGGAACCTGAGGATTCTTCTCCAGTGCTGACATGGATCTTGGGGTACTTCTGGAGTCTCCCCAGGGGAGTCAGTCCTCGTCTCGAATGCTGGCATGCACTTGCGCTTTCCTCCAGAGAGGTAGCAGCAGTGTCACGCAGTCGGCCGCGTGGATCAAAGGATCTATGGTTTTCCCTCGAGTCTTTCCCACGAGGCTTTCCCACGAGGCTTTCCCACAGGGCTGTCCCACGTGCACACGTGGTGGGAGTCGATCCTCGGCTTGAACATCAAGGCAGTGCAGGGAAAACAGGTTCCTCTGTAATATACTGACACATCTGGGGGTCTCTTGGAATGGTGGCACGACCCTGGAGTTCCTCTCGCCTTTCCTATGGAGAGCGCCTCCTCTTGAGATGCGACGGGAACGCCGGGAATTCTTTCCCTACGAAACAGTGAAAGGATCCCTCATTTCGAGCTAGGAGGTGGAAACGGGTCTCCCCTGGATGTGTGCGGGACCCTCGTGCTTCCTCTCGAGTGGAGACGGGTATGTGGGGGAACTTCTTGAGTTGCAGCAAGGGTGTGAAGGACCCTTTGGAAGTTCCAGTGGTTAGATGTGATTAGCCTGGAGAAGCCTCAGCGGAAATGGGCCTCATGTCGCCTGGAGGGCAAAACCTCCTGGATTTTCTCGAGTTGCGGCAGGTGCTCTCGACTTACGACGGGGACCTCAGGGACCCGCTCTGGTGGCCTCAGGAAAGGCCAGTCCCCATGCGAGTTCCTCGGGGGCCTCTCGGGATTCCTCTCCCGTCAATGCCGGGGCCTAAGACCTTGTGTGGAGTCGGGGCCGGAACCTGAGGTTTCCTCTCCAGTGCTGACATGGATCTTGGGGTACTTCTGGAGTCTCCCCAGGGGAGTCAGTCCACCTCTCCAA
The DNA here is from genome assembly GCF_042477335.2 of Ovis canadensis. NCBI lineage: Eukaryota > Metazoa > Chordata > Mammalia > Artiodactyla > Bovidae > Ovis > Ovis canadensis. The sequence continues at coordinate 12,401,407 of NC_091262.1, forward strand.
TGCGGGCATGCATTTACGCTTTCCTCCAGAGCGGTAGCAGCAGTGTCACGCAGTCCGCAGCGTGAATCAAAGGATCTATGGTTTTCCCTCGAGTCTTTCCCACGATGCTTGCCCACGAGGCTTTCCCACAGGGCTGTCCCACGTGCACACGTGGTGGGAGTCGATCCTCGGCTTGAACGTCAAGGCAGTGCAGGGAAAACAGGTTCCTCTGGAATGGACTGACACATCAGGGGGACTCTTGGAATGGTGGCACGACCCTGGAGTTCCTCTCGCCTTTCCTGTGGAGAGCGCCTCCTCTTGAGATGCGACGGGAACGCCGGGAATTCTTTCCCTACGAAACAGGGAAAGGATCCCTCATCTCGAGCTAGGAGGCGGAAACGGGGCTCCCCTGGATGTGTGCGGGACCCTCGTGCTTCCTCTCGAGTGGAGACGGGTATGCCGGGGAACTTCTTGAGTTGCAGCAAGGGTGTGAAGGACCCTTTGGAAGTTCCAGTGGTTAGATGTGATTAGCCTCGAGAAGCCTCAGCGGAAATGGGCCTCATCTCGCCTGGAGGGCAAAACCTCCTGGATTTTCTCGAGTTGCGGCAGGTGCTCTCGACTTACGACGGGGCCCTCAGGGACCCGCTCTGGTGGCCTCAGGAAAGGCCAGTCCCCATGCGAGTTCCTCGGGGGCCTCTCGGGATTCCTCTCCCGTCGATGCCGGGGCCTAAGACCTTGTGTGGAGTGGGGCCGGAACCTGAGGATTCCTCTCCAGTGCTGCCATGGATCTTGGGGTATTTCTGGAGTCTCCCCAGGGGAGTCAGTCCTCGTCTCAAATGCGGGCATGCTCATGCGCTTTCCTCCAGAGCGGTAGCAGCAGTGTCATGCAGTCCGCCGCGTGGATCAAAGGATCTATGTTTTTCCCTCGAGTCTTTCCCACGAGGCTTTCCCACGAGGCTTTCCCACAGGGCTGTCCCACGTGAACACGTGGTGGGAGTCGATCCTCGGCTTGAACGTCAAGGCAGTGCAGGGAAAACAGGTTCCTCTGGAATGGACTGACACATGTGGGGGACTCTTGGAATGGTGGCACGACCCTGGAGTTACTCTCGCCTTTCCTGTGGAGAGCGTCTCCTCTTGAGTTGCGACAGGAACGACGGGAATTCTTTCCCTACGAAACAGGGAAAGGATCCCTCATCTCGAGCTAGGAGGCGGAAACGGGGCTCCCCTGGATGTGTGCGGGACCCTCGTGCTTCCTCTCGAGTGGAGACGGGTTTGTCGGGGAACTTCTTGAGTTGCAGCAAGGGTGTGAAGGATCCTTTTGAAGTTCCAGTGGTTAGATGTGATTGGCCTCGAGAAGCCTCCGCGGAAATGGGCCACATCTCGCCTGGAGGGCAAAACCTCCTGGATTTTCTCGAGTTGCGGCAGGTGCTCTCGACTTACGACGGGGACCTCAGGGACCCGCTCTGGTGGCCTCAGGAAAGGCCAGTCCCCATGCGAGTTCCTCGGGGGCCTCTCGGGATTCCTCTCCCGTCGATGCCGGGGCCTAAGACCTTGTGTGGAGTCGGGGCCGGAACCTGAGGATTCCTCTCCAGTGCTGACATGGATCTTGGGGTACTTCTGGAGTCTCCCCAAGGGAGTCAGTCCTCGTCTCGAATGCGGGCATGCACTTGCGGTTACCTCCAGAGCGGTAGCAGCAGTGTCACGCTGTCCACCGCGTGGATCAAAGGATCTATGGTTTTCCCTCGATAGCAGCAGTGTCACGCTGTCCGCCGCGTGGATCAAAGGATCTATGGTTTTCCCTCGAGTCTTTCCCACGATGCTTGCCCACGAGGCTTTCCCACAGGGCTGTCCCACGTGCACACGTGGTGGGAGTCGATCCTCGGCTTGAACGTCAAGGCAGTGCAGGGAAAACAGCTTCCTCTGGAATGGACTGACACATCTGGGGCACTCTTGGAATGGTGGCACGACCCTGGAGTTCCGCTCGCCTTTCCTGTGGAGAGCGCCTCCCCTTGAGATGCGACGGGAACGCCGGGAATTCTTTCCCTACCAAACAGGGAAAGGATCCGTCATCTTGAGCTAGGAGGCGGAAACGGGGCTCCCCTGGATGTGTGCGGGACCCTCGGCTTCCTCTCGAGTTAGACGGGTATGCCGGGGAACTTTTTGTGTTGCAGCAAGGGTGTGAAGGACCCTTTGGAAGTTCCAGTGGTTAGATGTGATTAGCCTCGTGAAGCCTCAGCGGAAATGGGCCTCATCTCGCCTGGAGGGCAAAACCTCCTGGATTTTCTCGAGTTGTGGCAGGTGCTCTCGACTTACGACGGGGACCTCAGGAACCCGCTCTGGTGGCCTCAGGAAAGGCCAGTCCCCATGCGAGTTCCTCGGGGGCCTCTCGGGATTCCTCTCCCTTCGATGCCGGGGCCTAAGACGTTGTGTGGAGTCGGGACCGGAACCTGAGGATTCCTCTCCAGTGCTGACATGGATCTTGGGGTACTTCTGGAGTCTCCCCAGGGGAGTCAGTCCTCGTCTCGAATGCGGGCATGCACTTGCGCTTTCCTCCAGAGAGGTAGCAGCAGTGTCACGCAGTCCGCCGCGTGGATCAAAGGATCTATGATTTTCCCTCGAGTCTTTCCCACGAGGCTTTCCCACGAGGCTTTCCCACAGGGATGTCCCACGTGCACACGTGGTGGGAGTCGATCCTCGGCTAGAACATCAAGGCAGTGCAGGGAAAACAGGTTCCTCTGGAATATACTGACACATCTGGGGGTCTCTTGGAATGGTGGCACGACCCTGGAGTTCCTCTCGCCTTTCCTGTGGAGAGCGCCTCCTCTTGAGACGCGACGGGAACGCAGGGAATTCTTTCCCTACGAAACAGGGAAAAGATCCCTCATCTCGAGCTAGGAGGCTGAAACGGGGCTCCCCTGGATGTGTGCGGGATCCTCGTGCTTCCTCTCGAGTGGAGACGGGTATGTCGGGGAACTTCTTGAGTTGCAGCAAGGGTGTGAAGGACCCTTTGGAAGTTTCAGTGGTTAGATGTGATTAGCCTCCAGAAGCCTCAGCGGAAATGGGCCTCATCTCGCCTGGAGGGCTAAACTTCATGGATTTTCTCGAGTTGCAGCAGGTGCTCTCGACTTACGACGGGGACCTCAGGGACCCGGTCTGGTGGCCTCAGGAAAGGCCAGTCCCCATGCGAGTTCCTCCGGGGCCGCTTGGGATTCCTTTCCCGTCGATGCCGGGGCCTAAGACCTTGTGTGGAGTCGGGGCCGGAACCTGAGGTTTCCTCTCCAGTGCTGACATGGATCTTGGGGTACTTCTGGAGTCTCCCCAGGGGAGTCAGTCCACCTCTCCAATGCGGGAATGCATTTGCGCTTTCCTCCAAAGCGGTAGCAGCAGAGTCACTCAGTCCGACGCGTGGATCAAAGGATCTATGGTTTTCCCTCGAGGCTTTCCAACGAGGCTTGCCCACGAGGCTTTCCCACAGGGCTGTCCCACGTGCAAACGTGGTGGGAGTCGATCCTCGGCTTGAACGTCAAGGCAGTGCCGGGAAAACAGGTTCCTCTGGAATGGACTGACACATGTGGGGGACTCTTGGAATGGTGGCACGACCCTGGAGTTCCTCTCGCCTTTCCTGAGGAGAGCGCCTCCTCTTGAGATGCGACGGGAACGCCAGGAATTCTTTCCCTACGAAACAGGGAAAGGATCCCTCATCACGAGCTAGTAGGCGGAAACGGGGCTCCCCTGGATGTGTGCGGGACCCTCGTGCTTCCTCTCGAGTGGAGACGGGTATGTTGGGGAACTTCTTGAGTTGCAGCAAGGGTGTGAAGGATCCTTTTGAAGTTCCAGTGGTTAGATGTGATTAGCCTCGAGAAGCCTCCGCGGAAATGGGCCACATCTCGCCTGGAGGGCAAAACCTCCTGGATTTTCTCGAGTTGCGGCAGGTGCTCTCGACTTACGACGGGGACCTCAGGGACCCGCTCTAGTGGCCTCAGGAAAGGCCAGTCCCCATTCGAGTTCCTCGGGGGCCTCTCGGGATTCCTCTCCCGTCGATGCCGGGGCCTAAGACCTTGTGTGGAGTCGGGGCCGTAACCTGAGGATTCCTCTCCAGTGCTGACATGGATCTTGGGGTACTTCTGGAGTCTCCCCAGGGGAGTCAGTCCTCGTCTCGAATGCGGGCATGCACTTGCGCTTACCTCCAGAGCGGTAGCAGCAGTGTCACGCTGTCCGCCGCGTGGATCAAAGGATCTATGTTTTTCCCTCGATAGCAGCAGTGTCACGCTGTCCGCCGCGTGGATCAAAGGATCTATGGTTTTCCCTCGAGTCTTTCCCACGATGCTTGCCCACGAGGCTTTCCCACAGGGCTGTCCCACGTGCACACGTGGTGGGAGTCGATCCTCGGCTTGAACGTCAAGGCAGTGCAGGGAAAACAGCTTCCTCTGGAATGGACTGACACATCTGGGGCACTCTTGGAATGGTGGCACGACCCTGGAGTTCCTCTCGCCTTTCCTGTGGAGAGCGCCTCCCCTTGAGATGCGACGGGAACGCCGGGAATTCTTTCCCTACGAAACAGGGAAAGGATCCGTCATCTCGAGCTAGGAGGCGGAAACGGGGCTCCCCTGGATGTGTGCGGGACCCTCGTGCTTCCTCTCGAGTTAGACGGGTATGCCGGGGAACTTCTTGAGTTGCAGCAAGGGTGTGAAGGACCCTTTGGAAGTTCCAGTGGTTAGATGTGATTAGCCTCAAGAAGCCTCAGCGGAAATGGGCCTCATCTCGCCTGGAGGGCAAAACCTCCTGGATTTTCTCGAGTTGTGGCAGGTGCTCTCGACTTACGACGGGGCCCTCAGGGACCCGCTCTGGTGGCCTCAGGAAAGGCCAGTCCCCATGCGAGTTCCTCGGGGGCCTCTCGGGATTCCTCTCCCTTCGATGCCGGGGCCTAAGACCTTGTATGGAGTCGGGGCCGGAACCTGAGGATTCTTCTCCAGTGCTGACATGGATCTTGGGGTACTTCTGGAGTCTCCCCAGGGGAGTCAGTCCTCGTCTCGAATGCTGGCATGCACTTGCGCTTTCCTCCAGAGAGGTAGCAGCAGTGTCACGCTGTCCGCCGCGTGGATCAAAGGATCTATGGTTTTCCCTCGAGTCTTTCCCACGAGGCTTTCCCACGAGGCTTTCCCACAGGGCTGTCCCACGTGCACACGTGGTGGGAGTCGATCCTCGGCTTGAACATCAAGGCAGTGCAGGGAAAACAGGTTCCTCTGTAATATACTGACACATCTGGGGGTCTCTTGGAATGGTGGCACGACCCTGGAGTTCCTCTCGCCTTTCCTATGGAGAGCGCCTCCTCTTGAGATGCGACGGGAACGCCGGGAATTCTTTCCCTACGAAACAGTGAAAGGATCCCACATTTCGAGCTAGGAGGTGGAAACGGGTCTCCCCTGGATGTGTGCGGGACCCTCGTGCTTCCTCTCGAGTGGAGACGGGTATGTGGGGGAACTTCTTGAGTTGCAGCAAGGGTGTGAAGGACCCTTTGGAAGTTCCAGTGGTTAGATGTGATTAGCCTGGAGAAGCCTCAGCGGAAATGGGCCTCATGTCGCCTGGAGGGCAAAACCTCCTGGATTTTCTCGAGTTGCGGCAGGTGCTCTCGACTTACGACGGGGACCTCAGGGACCCGCTCTGGTGGCCTCAGGAAAGGCCAGTCCCCATGCGAGTTCCTCGGGGGCCTCTCGGGATTCCTCTCCCGTCAATGCCGGGGCCTAAGACCTTGTGTGGAGTCGGGGCCGGAACCTGAGGTTTCCTCTCCAGTGCTGACATGGATCTTGGGGTACTTCTGGAATCTCCCCAGGGGAGTCAGTCCACCTCTCCAATGCGGGCATGCATTTACGCTTTCCTCCAGAGCGGTAGCAACAGTGTCACGCAGTCCGCAGCGTGGATCAAAGGATCTATGGTTTTCCCTCGAGTCTTTCCCACGAGGCTTTCCCACGAGGCTTTCCCACAGGGCTGTCCCACGTGCACACGTGGTGGGAGTCGATCCTCGGCTTGAACGTCAAGGCAGTGCAGGGAAAACAGGTTCCTCTGGAATGGACTGACACATCTGGGGGACTCTTGGAATGGTGGCACGTGCCTGGAGTTCCTCTCGCCTTTCCTGTGGAGAGCGCCTCCTCTTGAGATGCGACAGCAACGACGGGAATTCTTTCCCTACGAAACAGGGAAAGGATCCCTCATCTCGAGCTAGGAGGCGGAAACGGGGCTCCCCTGGATGTGTGCGGGACCCTCGTCCTTCCTCTCGAGTGGAGACGGGTATGTGGGGGAACTTCTTGAGTTGCAGCAAGGGTGTGAAGGATCCTTTTGAAGTTCCAGTGGTTAGATATGATTAGCCTCGAGAAGCCTCAGCGGAAATGGGCCACATCTCGCCTGGAGGGCAAAACCTCCTGGATTTTCTCGAGTTGCGGCAGGTGCTCTCGACTTACGACGGGGACCTCAGGGACCCGCTCTGGTGGCCTCAGGAAAGGCCAGTCACCATGCGAGTTCCTCGGGGGCCTCTCGGGATTCCTCTCCCGTCGATGCCGGGACCTAAGACCTTGTGTGGAGTCGGGCCGGAACCTGAGGATTCCTCTCCAGTGCTGACATGGATCTTGGGGTACTTCTGGAGTCTCCCCAGGGGAGTCAGTCCTCGTCTCGAATGCGGGCATGCACTTGCGCTTTCCTCCAGAGCGGTAGCAGCAGTGTCACGCTGTCCACCGCGTGGATCAAAGGATCTATGGTTTTCCCTCGATAGCAGCAGTGTCACGCTGTCCGCCGCTTGGATCAAAGGATCTATGGTTTTCCCTCGAGTCTTTCCCACGAGGCTTGCCCACGAGGCTTTCCCACAGGGCTGTCCCACGTGCACACGTGGTGGGAGTCGATCCTCGGCTTGAACGTCAAGGCAGTGCAGGGAAAATAGGTTCCTCTGGAATGGAATGACACATCTGGGGGACTCTTGGAAAGGTCGCACGACCCTGGAGTTCCTCTCGCCTTTCCTGTGGAGAGCGCCTCCTCTTGAGATGCGACGGGAACGCCGGGAATTCTTTCCCTACGAAACAGGGAAAGGATCCCTCATCTCGAGCTAGGAGGCGGAAACGGGGCTCCCCTGGATGTGTGCAAGACCCTCGTGCTTCCTCTCGAGTGGAGACGGCTATGTCGGGGAACTTCTTGAGTTGCAGCAAGGGTGTGAAGGACCCTTTGGAAGTTCCAGTGGTTAGATGTGATTAGCCTCCAGAAGCCTCAGCAGAAATGGGCCTCATCTCGCCTGGAGGGCAAAACCTCCTGGATTTTCTCGAGTTGCGGCAGGTGCTCTCGACTTACGACGGGGACCTCAGGGACTCGCTCTGGTGGCCTCAGGAAAGGCCAGTCCCCATGCGAGTTCCTCGGGGGCCTCTCGGGATTACTCTAGCGTCGATGCCGGGGCCTAAGACCTTGTGTGGAGTCGGGGCCGGAACCTGAGGTTTCCTCTCCAGTGCTGACATGGATCTTGGGGTACTTCTGGAGTCTCCCCAGGGGAGTCAGTCCTCGTCTCGAATGCGGGCATGCACATGCGCTTTCCTCCAGAGCGGTAGCAGCAGTGTCATGCAGTCCGCCGCATAGATCAAAGGATCTATGTTTTTCCCTCGAGTCTTTCCCACGAGGCTTTCCCACGAGGCTTTCCCACAGGGCTGTCCCACGTGCACACGTGGTGGGAGTCGATCCTCGGCTTGAACGTCAAGGCAGTGCAGGGAAAACAGGTTCCTCTGGAATGGACTGACACATGTGAGGGACTCTTGGAATGGTGGCACGACCCTGGAGTTCCTCTCGCCTTTCCTGTGGAGAGCGCCTCCTTTTGAGATGCGATAGGAACGACGGGAATTCTTTCCCTACGAAACAGGGAAAGGATCCCTCATCTCGAGCTAGGAGGCCGAAACGAGGCTCCCCTGGATGTGTGCGGGACCCTCGTGCTTTCTCTCGAGTGGAGACGGGTATGTGGGGGAACTTCTTGAGTTGCAGCAAGGGTGTGAAGGATCCTTTTGAAGTTCCAGTGGTTAGATGTGATTAGCCTCGAGAAGCCTCCGCGGAAATGGGCCACATCTCGCCTGGAGGGCAAAACCTCCTGGATTTTCTCGAGTTGCGGCAGGTGCTCTCGACTTACGACGGGGACCTCAGGGAACCGCTCTGGTGGCCTCAGGAAAGGCCACTCCCCATGCGAGTTCCTCGGGGGCCTCTCAGGATTCCTCTCCCGTCGATGCCGGGGCCTAAGACCTTGTGTGGAGTCGGGGCCGGAACCTGAGGATTCCTCTCCAGTGCTGACATGGATCTTGGGGTAGTTCTGGAGTCTCCCCAGGGGAGTCAGTCCTCGTCTCGAATGCGGGCATGCACTTGCGCTTACCTCCAGAGCGGTAGCAGCAGTGTCACGCTGTCCGCCGCGTGGATCAAAGGATCTATGGTTTTCCCTCGATAGCAGCAGTGTCACGCATTCCGCCGCGTGGATCAAAGGATCTCTGGTTTTCCCTCGAGTCTTTCCCACGAGGCTTTCCGACGAGGCTTTCCCACAGGGCTGTCCCACGTGCACCCGTGGTGGGAGTCGATCCTCGGCTTGAACGTCAAGGCAATGCAGGGAAAACAGGTTCCTCTGGAATGGACTGACACATCTGGGGGACTCTTGGAATGGTGGCACGACCCTGGAGTTCCTCTCGCCTTTCCTGTGGAGAGCGCCTCCTCTTGAGATGCGACGGGAACGCCGGGAATTCTTTCCCTATGAAACAGGGAAAGGATCCCTCATCTCGAGCTAGGAGGCAGAAACGGGGCACCCCTGGAAGTGCTCGGGACCCTCGTGCTTCCTCTCGAGTGGAAATGGGTATGTCAGGGAACTTCTTGAGTTGCAGCAAGGGTGTGAAGGACCCTTTGGAAGTTCCAGTGGTTAGATGTGATTAGCCTCGAGAAGCCTCAGCGGAAATGGGCCTCATCTCGCCTGGAGGGCAAAACCTCCTGGATTTTCTCGAGTTGCGGCAGGTGCTCTCGACTAACGACGGGGACCTCAGGGACACGCTCTGGTGGCCTCAGGAAAGGCCAGTCCCCATGCGAGTTCCTCGGGGGCCTCTCGGGATTCCTCTCCCGTCGATGCCGGGGCCTAAGACCTTGTGTGGAGTCGGGGCCGGAACCTGAGGATTCCTCTCCAGTGTTGACATGGATCTTGGGGTTCTTCTGGAGTCTCCCCAGGGGAGTCAGTCCTCGTCTCGAATGCGGGCATGCACTTCCGCTTTCCTCCAGAGCGGTAGGAGCAGTGTCACGCAGTCCGCCGCGTAGATCAAAGGATCTATGGTTTTCCCTCGAGTCTTTCCCACGAGGCTTTCCCAGGAGGCTTTCCCACAGGGCTGTCCCACGTGCACACGATGGTGGGAGTCGATCCTCGGCTTGAACGTCAACGCAGTGCAGGGAAAACAGGTTCCTCTTGAATGGACTGACACATCTGGGGGACTCTTGGAATGGTGGCACGACCCTGGAGTTCCAGTCGCCTTTCCTGTGGAGAGTGCCTCCTCTTAGATGCGATGGGAACGCCGGGAATTCTTTCCCTATGAAACAGGGAAAGGATCCCTCATCTCGAGCTAGGAGGCGGAAACGGGGCTCCCCTGGATGTGTGCGGGACCCTCGTGCTTCCTCTCGAGTGGAGACGTGTATGTCGGGGAACCTCTTGAGTTGCAGCAAGGGTGTGAAGGACCCTTTGGAAGTTCCACTGGTTAGATGTGATTGGCCTCGAGAAGCCTCAGCAGAAATGAGCCTCATCTCGCCTGGAGGGCAAAACCTCCTGGATTTTCTCGAGTTACGGCAGGTGCTCTCGACTTACGACGGGGACCTCAGGGACCCGCTCTGGTGGCCTCAGGAAAGTCAGGTCCCCATGCGAGTTCCTCGGGGGCCTCTCGGGATTCCTCTCCCGTCGATGCCGGGGCCTAAGAACTTGTGTGGAGTCGGAGCCGGAACCTGAGGTTTCCTCTCCAGTGCTGACATCGATCTTTGGGTACTTCTGGAGTCTCCCCAGGGAGTCAGTCCTCGTCTCCAATGCGGGTATGCACTTGCGCTTAACTCCAGAGCGGTAGCAGCAGTGTCACGCAGTCCGCCGCGTGGTTCAAAGGATCTCTGGTTTTCCCTCGATTCTTTCCCACGAGGCTTTCCCCCGAGGCTTTCCCACATGGCTATCCCACGTGCACACGATGGTGGGAGTCGATCCTCGGCTTGAACGTCAAGGCAGTACAGGGAAAACAGGTTCCTCTGGAATGGACTGACACATCTGGGGGACTCTTGGAATGGTGGCACGACCCTGGAGTTCCTCTCGCCTTTCCTGTGGAGAGCGCCTCCTCTGAGATGCGACGGGAACGCCGGGAATTCTTTCCCTACGAAACAGGGAAAGGATCCCTCATCTCGAGCTAGGAGGCGGAAACGGGGCTCCCCTGGATGTGTGCGGGACCCTCGTGCTTCCTCTCGAGTAGAGATGGGTATGTCGGGGTACTTCTTGAGTTGCAGCAAGGGTGTGAAGGACCCTTTGGAAGTTCCAGTGGTTAGATGTGATTAACCTCGAGAAGCCTCAGCGGAAATGGGCCTCATCTCGCCTGGAGGGCAAAACCTCCTGGATTTTCTCGAGTTGCGGCAGGTGCTCTCGACTTACGACGGGGACCTCAGGGACCCGCTCTGGTGGCCTCAGGAAAGGCAGGTCCCCATGCGAGTTCCTCGGGGGCCTCTCGGGATTCCTCTCCCGTCGATGCCGGGGCCTAAGACCTTGTGTGGAGTCTGGGCCGGAACCTGAGAATTCCTCACCAGTGTTTACACGGATCTTGGGGTTCTTCTGGAGTCTCCCCAGGGAGTCAGTCCTCGTCTCGAATGCGGGCATGCACTTGCGATTTCCTCCAGAGCGGTAGCAGCAGTGTCACGCAGTCCGCCGCGTGGATCAAAGGATCTAAGGTTTTCCCTCGAGTCTTTCCCACGAGGCTTTCCCACGAGGCTTTCCCACAGGGCTGTCCCACGTGCACACGTGGAGAGAGTCCATCCTCAGCTTGAACGTCAAGGCAGTGCAGGGAAAACAGGTTCCTCTGGAATGGACTGACCCATCTGGGGGACTCTTGGAATGGTGGCACGACCCTGGAGTTCCTCTCGACTTTCCTGTGGAGAGCGCCTCCTCTTGAGATGCGAAGGGAACTCCGGGAATTCTTTCCCTACGAAACAGGGAAAGGATCCCTCATCTCGAGCTAGGAGGCGGAAACGGGGCTCCCCTGGATGTGTGCGGGACCCTCGTGCTTCCACTCGAGTGGAGATGGGTATGTCGGGGAACTTCTTGAGTTGCAGCAAGGGTGTGAAGGACCCTTTGGAAGTTCCAGTGGTTAGATGTGATTAACCTCGAGAAGCCTCAGCGGAAATGGGCCTCATCTCGCCTGGAGGGCAAAACCTCCTGGATTTTCTCGAGTTGCGGCAGGTGCTCTCGACTTACGACGGGGAACTCAGGGACCCGCTCTGATGGCCTCAGGAAAGGCAGGTCCCCATGCGAGTTCCTCGGGGGCCTCTCGGGATTCCTCTCCCGTCGATGCCGGGGCCTAAGACCTTGTGTGGAGTCGGGGCCGGAACCTGAGGTTTCCTCTCCAGTGCTGACATGGATCTTGGGGTACTTCTGGAGACTCCAAAGGGGAGTCAGTCCTCGTCTCGAATGCGGGCATGCACTTGCGCTTTCCTCCAGAACGGTAGCAGCAGTGTCAAGCAGTCGGCCGCGTGGATCAAAGGATCTATGGTTTTCCCTCGAGTCTTTCCCACGAGGCTTTCCCACGAGGCTTTCCCACAGGGCTGTCCCACGTGCACACGTGGTGGGAGTCGATCCTCGGCTTGAACATCAAGGCAGTGCAGGGAAAACAGTTTCCTCTGGAATATACTGACACATCTGGGGGTCTCTTGGAATGGTGGCACGACCCTGGAGTTCCTCTCGCCTTTCCTGTGGAGAGCGCCTCCTCTTGAGATGCGACGGGAACGCCGGGAATTCTTTCCATACGAAAAAGGGAAAGGATCCCTCATTTCGAGCTAGGAGGTGGAAACGGGTCTCCCCTGGATGTGTGCGGGACCCTCGTGCTTCCTCTCAAGTGGAGACGGGTATGTGGGGGAACTTCTTGAGTTGCAGCAAGGGTGTGAAGGACCCTTTGGAAGTTCCAGTGGTTAGATGTGATTAGCCTGGAGAAGCCTCAGCGGAAGTGGGCCTCATGTCGCCTGGAGGGCAAAACCTCCTGGATTTTCTCGAGTTGCGGCAGGTGCTCTCGACTTACGACGGGGACCTCAGGGACCCGCTCTGGTGGCCTCAGGAAAGGCCAGTCCCCATGCGAGTTCCTCGGGGGCCTCTCGGGATACCTCTACCGTCAATGCCGGGGCCTAAGACCTTGTGTGGAGTCGGGGCCGGAACCTGAGGATTCCTCTCCAGTGCTGACATGGATCTTGGGGTACTTCTGGAGTCTCCCCAGGGGAGTCAGTCCACCTCTCCAATGCGGGCATGCATTTACGCTTTCCTCCAGAGCGGTAGCAGCAGTGTCACGCTGTCCTCCGCGTGGATCAAAGGATCTATGGTTTTCCCTCGATAGCAGCAGTGTCACGCTGTCCGCAGCGTGGATCAAAGGATCTATGGTTTTCCCTCGAGTCTTTCCCACGATGCTTGCCCACGAGGCTTTCCCACAGGGCTGTCCCACATGCACACGTGGTGGGAGTCGATCCTCGGCTTGAACGTCAAGGCAGTGCAGGGAAAACAGCTTCCTCTGGAATGGACTGACACATCTGGGGGACTCTTGGAATGGTGGCACGACCCTGGAGTTCCTCTCGCCTTTCCTGTGGAGAGCGCCTCCTCTTGAGATGCGACGGGAACGCCGGGAATTCTTTCCCTACGAAACAGGGAAAGGATCCGTCATCTCGAGCTAGGAGGCAGAAACGGGGCTCCCCTGGATGTGTGCGGGACCCTCGTGCTTCCTCTAGAGTGGAGACGGCTATGTCGGGGAACTTCTTGAGTTGCAGCAAGGGTGTGAAGGACCCTTTGGAAGTTCCAATGGTTAGATGTGATTAGCCTCGAGAAGCCTTCTCGGAAATGGGCCTCATCTCGCCTGGAGGGCAAAACCTCCTGGATTTTCTCGAGTTGCGGCAGGTGCTCTCGACTTACGACGGGGACCTCAGGGACCCGCTCTGGTAGCCTCAGGAAAGGCCAGTCCCCATGCGAGTTCCTCGGGGGCCTCTCGGGATTCCTCTCCCGTCGATGCCGGGGCCTAAGACCTTGTGTGGAGTGGGGCCGGAACCTGAGGATTCCTCTCCAGTGCTGACATGGATCTTGGGGTACTTCTGGAGTCTCCCCAGGGGAGTCAGTCCTCGTCTCGAATGCGGGCATGCACATGTGCTTTCCTCCAGAGCGGTAGCAGCAGTGTCATGCAGTCTGCCGCGTGGATCAAAGGATCTATGTTTTTCCCTCGAGTCTTTCCCACGAGGTTTTCCCACAGGGCTGTCCCACGTTCACACGTGGTGGGAGTCGATCCTCGGCTTGAACGTCAAGGCAGTGCAGGGAAAACAGGTTCCTCTGGAATGGACTGACACATCTGGGGGACTCTTGGAATGGTGGCACGAGCCTGGAGTTCCTCTCGCCTTTCCTGTGGAGAGCGCCTCCTCTTGAGATGCGACGGGAACGCCGGGAATTCTTTCCCTACGAAACAGGGAAAGGATCCGTCATCTCGAGCTAGGAGGCGGAAACGGGGCTCCCCTGGATGTGTGCGGGACCCTCGTGCTTCCTCTCGAGTTAGACGGGTATGCCGGGGAACTTCTTGAGTTGCAGCAAGGGTGTGAAGGACCCTTTGGAAGTTCCAGTGGTTAGATGTGATTAGCCTCCAGAAGCCTCAGCGGAAATGGGCCTCATCTCGCCTGGAGGGCAAAACCTCCTGGATTTTCTCGAGTTGCAGCAGGTGCTCTCGACTTACGACGGGGACCTCAGGGACCCGGTCTGGTGGCCTCAGGAAAGGCCAGTCCCCATGCGAGTTCCTCGGGGGCCGCTCGGGATTCCTTTCCCGTCGATGCCGGGGCCTAAGACCTTGTGTGGAGTCTGGGCCGGAACCTGAGGTTTCCTCTCCAGTGCTGACATGGATCTTGGGGTACTTCTGGAGTCTCCCCAGGGGAGTCAGTCCACCTCTCCAATGCGGGCATGCACATGCGCTTTCCTCCAGAGCGGTAGCAGCAGTGTCATGCAGTCCGCCGCGTGGATCAAAGGATCTCTGGTTTTCCCTCGAGTCTTTCCAACGAGGCTTTCCCAGGAGGCTTTCCCACAGGGCTCTCCCACGTGCACACGATGGTGGGAGTCGATCCTCGGCTTGAACGTCAAGGCAGTGCAGGGAAAAGAGGTTCCTCTGGAATGGACTGACACATCTGGGGGACTCTTGGAATGGTGGCACGACCCTGGAGTTCCTCTCGCCTTTCCTGTGGAGAGCGCCTCCTCTTGAGATGCGACGGGAACGCCGGGAAGTCTTTCCCTACGAAACAGGGAAAGGATCCCTCCTCTCGAGCTAGGAGGCGGAAACGGGGCGCCCCTCGTGTGTGCGGGACACTCGTGCTTCCTCTCGAGTGGAAACGGGTATGTCAGGGAACTTATTGAGTTGCAGCACGGGAGTGAAGGACCCTTTGGAAGTTCCAGTGGTTAGATGTGATTATCCTCGAGAAGCCTCAGCGGAAATGGGCCTCATCTCGCCTGGAGGGCAAAACCTCCTGGATTTTCTCGAGATGCGGCAGGTGCTCTCGACTTACGACGGGGACCTCAGGGACCCGCTCTGGTGGCCTCAGGAAAGGCCAGTCCCCATGCGAGTTCCTCGGGGGCCTCTCGGGATTCCTCTCCCGTTGATGCCGGGGCCTAAGACCTTGTGTGGAGTCGGGGCCGGAACCTGAGGATTCCTCTCCAGTGTTGACATGGATCTTGGGGTTCTTCTGGAGCCTCCCCAGGGGAGTCAGTCCTCGTCTCGAATGCGGGCATGCACTTGCGCTTTCCTCCAGAGCGGTAGGAGCAGTGTCACGCAGTCCGCCGCTTAGATCAAAGGATCTATGGTTTTCCCTCGAGTCTTTCCCACGAGGCTTTCCCAGGAGGCTTTCCCACAGGGCTGTCCCACGTGCACACGATGGTGGGAGTCGATCCTCGGCTTGAACGTCAAGGCAGTACAGGGAAAACAGGTTCCTCTTTAATGGACTGACACATCTGGGGGACTCTTGGAATGGTGGCACGACCCTGGAGTTCCTCTCGCCTTTCCTGTGGAGAGCGCCTCCTCTTGAGATGCGACGGGCACGCCGGGAATTCTTTCCCTACGAAACAGGGAAAGGATCCCTCATCTCGAGCTAGGAGGCGGAAACGGGGCTCCCCTGGATGTGAGCGGGACCCTCGTGCTTCCTCTCGAGTGGAGACGGGTATGTCGGGGTACTTCTTGAGTTGCAGAAAGGGTGTGAAGGACCCTTTGGAAGTTCCAGTGGTTAGATGTGATTAACCTCGAGAAGCCTCAGCGGAAATGGGCCTCATCTCGCCTGGAGGGCAAAACCTCCTGGATTTTCTCGAGTTGCGGCAGGTGCTCTC
Source organism: Ovis canadensis (assembly GCF_042477335.2). NCBI lineage: Eukaryota > Metazoa > Chordata > Mammalia > Artiodactyla > Bovidae > Ovis > Ovis canadensis. Next base: position 12,416,978 of record NC_091262.1, read on the forward strand.
GACTTACGCCGGGGACCTCAGGGACCCGCTCTGGTGGCCTCAGGAAAGGCAGGTCCCCATGCGAGTTCCTCGCGGGCCTCTCGGGATTCCTCTCCCGTCGATGCCGGGGCCTAAGAACTTGTGTGGAGACGGGGCCGGAACCTGAGGTTTCCTCTCCAGTGCTGACATCGATCTTGGGGTACTTCTGGAGTCTCCCCAGGGAGTCAGTCCTCGTCTCGAATGCGGGCATGCACTTGCGCATTCCTCCAGAGCGGTAGCAGCAGTGTCAAGCAGTCCGCCGCGTGGATCAAAGGATCTCTGGTTTTCCCTCGAGTCTTTCCCAGAGGCTTTCCCACGAGGCTTTCCCACAGGGCTGTCCCACGTGCACACGTGGTGGGAGTCGATCCTCGGCTTGAACGTCAAGGCAGTGCAGGGAAAACAGGTTCCTCTGGAATGGACTGACACATCTGGGGGACTCTTGGAATGGTGGCACGACCCTGGAGTTCCTCTCGCCTTTCCTGTGGAGAGCGCCTCCTCTTGAGATGCGACGGGAACGCCGGGAATTCTTTCCCTACGAAACAGGGAAAGGATCCCTCCTCTCGAGCTAGGAGGCGGAAACGGGGCTCCCCTGGATGTGTGCGGGACCCTCGTGCTTCCTCTCGAGTGGAGACGAGTATGTCAGGGAACTTCTTGAGTTGCAGCAAGGGTGTGAAGGACCCTTTGGAAGTTCCAGTGGTTAGATGTGATTAGCCTCGAGAAGCCTCAGCGGAAATGGGCCTCATCTCGCCTGGAGGGCAAAACCTCCTGGATTTTCTCGAGTTGTGGCAGGTGCTCTCGACTTACGACGGGGACCTCAGGGACCCGCTCTGGTGGCCTCAGGAAAGGCCAGTCCCCATGCGAGTTCCTCGGGGGCCTCTCGGGATTCCTCTCCCTTCGATGCCGGGGCCTAAGACCTTGTGTGGAGTCGGGGCCGGAACCTGAGGTTTCCTCTCCAGTGCTGACATCGATCTTGGGGTACTTCTGGAGTCTCCCCAAGGAGTCAGTCCTCGTCTCCAATGCGGGTATGCACTTGCGTTTTCCTCCAGAGCGGTAGCAGCAGTGTCACGCAGTCCGCCGCGTGGATCAAAGGATCTATGGTTTTCCCTCGAGTCTTTCCCACGAGACTTTCCCACGAGGCTTTCACACAGGGCTGTCTCACGTGCACACGATGGTGGGAGTCGATCCTCGGCTTGAACGTCAAGGCAGTACCGGGAAAACAGGTTCCTCTGGAATGGACTGACACATCTGGGGGACTCTTGGAATGGTGGCACGACCCTGGAGTTCCTCTCGCCTTTCCTGTGGAGAGCGCCTCCTCTTGAGATGCGACGGGCACGCCGGGAATTCTTTCCCTACGAAACAGGGAAAGGATCCCTCATCTCGAGCTAGGAGGCGGAAACGGGGCTCCCCTGGATGTGTGCGGGACCCTCGTGCTTCCTCTCGAGTGGAGACGGGTATGTAGGGGTACTTCTTGAGTTGCAGCAAGGGTGTGAAGAACCCTGTGGAAGTTCCAGTGGTTAGATGTGATTAGCCTCGAGAAACCTCAGCGGAAATGGGCCTCATCTCGCCTGGAGGGCAAAACCTCCTGGATTTTCTCGAGTTAAAGCAGGTGCTTTCGACTTACGACGGGGACCTCAGGGACCCGCTCTGGTGGCCTCAGGAAAGGCCAGTCCCCATGCGAGTTCCTCGGGGGCCTCTCGGGATTCCTCTCCCGTCGATGACGGGGCCTAAGACCTTGTGTGGAGTCGGGGCCGGAACCTGAGAATTCCTCACCAGTGTTTACACGGATCTTGGGGTTCTTCTGGAGTCTCCCCAGGGAGTCAGTCCTCGTCTCGAATGCGGGCATGCACTTGCGATTTCCTCCAGAGCGGTAGCAGCAGTGTTACGCAGTCCGCCTTGTGGATCAAAGGATCTATGGTTTTCCCTCGAGTCTTTCCCACGAGGCTTTCCCACGAGGCTTTCCCACAGGGCTGTCCCACGTGCACACGTGGAGAGAGTCCATCCTCAGCTTGAACGTCAAGGCAGTGCAGGGAAAACAGGTTCCTCTGGAATGGACTGACCCATCTGGGGGACTCTTGGAATGGTGGCACGACCCTGGAGTTCCTCTCGACTTTCCTGTGGAGAGCGCCTCCTCTTGAGATGCGACGGGAACTCCGGGAATTCTTTCCCTACGAAACAGGGAAAGGATCCCTCATCTCGAGCTAGGAGGCGGAAACGGGGCTCCCCTGGATGTGTCCGGGACCCTCGTGCTTCCTCTCGAGTGGAGACGGGTATGTCGGGGAACTTCTTGAGTTGCAGCAAGGGTGTGAAGGACCCTTTGGAAGTTCCAGTGGTTAGATGTGATTAGCCTCGAGAAGCCTCAGCGGAAATGGGCCTCATCTCGCCTGGAGGGCAAAACCTCCTGGATTTTCTCGAGTTGCAGCAGGTGCTCTCGACTTACGACGGGGACCTCAGGGACCCGCTCTGGTGGCCTCAGGAAATGCCAGTCCCCATGCGAGTTCCTCGGGGGCCTCTCGGGATTACTCTAGCGTCGATGCCAGGGCCTAAGACCTTGTGTGGAGTCGGGGCCGGAACCTGAGGTTTCCTCTCCAGTCCTGACATGGATCTTGGGGTTCTTCTGGAGTCTCCTCAGGGGAGTCAGTCCTCGTCTCGAATGCGGGCATGCACTTGCGCTTTCCTCCAGAGCGGTAGCAGCAGTGTCACGCAGTCCGCCGCGTGGATCGAATGATCTAAGGTTTTCCCTCGAGTCTTTCCCACGAGGCATTCCCACGAGGCTTTCCCACAGGGCTGTCGCACGTGCACACGTGGAGAGAGTCCATCCTCAGCTTGAACGTCAAGGCAGTGCAGGGAAAACAGGTTCCTCTGGAATGGACTGACCCATTTGGGGGACTCTTTGAATGGTGGCACGACCCTGGAGTTCCTCTCGCCTTTCCTGTGGAGAGCGCCTCCTCTTGAGATGCGACGGGAACGCCGGGAAATCTTTCCCTACGAAAGAGGGAATGGATCCCTCATCTCGAGCTAGGAGGCGGAAACGGGGCTCCCCTGGATGTGTGCGGGACCCTCGTGCTTCCTCTCGAGTGGAAACGGGTATGTCAGGGAACTTCTTGAGTTGCAGCAAGGGTGTGAAAGACCCTTTGGAAGTTCCAGTGGTTAAATGTGATTAGCCTCGAGAAGCCTCAGCGGAAATGGGCGTCATCTCGACTGGAGGGCAAAACCTCCTGGATTTTCTCGAGTTGCGGCAGGTGCTCTCGACTAACGACGGGGACCTCAGGGACACGCTCTGGTGGCCTCAGGAAAGGCCAGTCCCCATGCGAATTCCTCTGGGGCCTCTCGGGATTCCTCTCCCGTCGATGCCGGAGCCTAAGACCTTGTGTGGAGTCGGGGCCGGAACATGAGGATTCCTCTCCAGTGCTGACATGGATCTTGGGGTACTTCTGGAGTCTCCCCAGGGGAGTCAGTCCTCGTCTCGAAAGCGGCACGCACTTGCGCTTTCCTCCAGAGCGGTAGCAGCAGTGTCCCGCAGTCTGCCGCGTGGATCAAAGGATCTAAGGTTTTCCCTCGAGTCTTTTCCACGAGGCTTTCCCACGAGGCTTTCCCACAGGTCTGTCCCACGTGCACACGTGGAGAGAGTCCATCCTCAGCTTGAACGTCAAGGCAGTGCAGGGAAAACAGGTTCCTCTGGAATGGACTGACACATCTGGGGGACTCTTGGAATGGTGGCACGACCCTGGAGTTCCTCTCGTCTTTCCTGTCGAAAGCGCCTCCTCTTGAGATGCGACGGGAAGGCCGGGAATTCTTTCCCTACGAAACAGGGAAAGGATCCCTCATCTCGAGCTAGGAGGCGGAAACGGGGCTCCCCTGGATGTGTGCGGGACCCTCGTTCTTCCTCTCGAGTGGAGACGGGTATGTCGGGGAACTTCTTGAGTTGCAGCAAGGGTGTGAAGGACCCTTTGGAAGTTCCAGTGGTTAGATGTGAATAACCTCGAGAAGCCTCAGCGGAAATGGGCCTCATCTCGCCTGGAGGGCAAAACCTCCTGGATTTTCTCGAGTTGCGGCAGGTGCTCTCGACTTACGACGGGGACCTCAGGGACCCGCTCTGGTGGCCTCAGGAAAGGCAGGTCCCCATGCGAGTTCCTCGGGGGCCTCTCGGGATTCCTCTCCCGTCGATGCCGGGGCCTAAGAACTTGTGTGGAGACGGGGCCGGAACCTGAGGTTTCCTCTCCAGTGCTAACATCGATCTTGGGGTACTTCTGGAGTCTCCCCAGGGAGTCAGTCCTCGTCTCGAATGCGGGCATGCACTTGCGCATTCCTCCAGAGCGGTAGCAGCAGTGTTAAGCAGTCCGCCGCGTGGATCAAAGGATCTCTGGTTTTCCCTCGAGTCTTTCCCAGAGGCTTTCCCACGAGGCTTTCCCACAGGGCTGTCCCACGTGCACACGTGGTGGGAGTCGATCCTCGGCTTGAACGTCAAGGCAGTGCAGGGAAAACAGGTTCCTCTGGAATGGACTGACACATCTGGGGGACTCTTGGAATGGTGGCACGACCCTGGAGTTCCTCTCGCCTTTCCTGTGGAGAGCGCCTCCTCTTGAGATGCGACGGGCACGCCGGGAATTCTTTCCCTACGAAACAGGGAAAGGATCCCTCATCTCGAGCTAGGAGGCGGAAACGGGGCTCCCCTGGAAGTACTCGGGACCCTCGTGCTTCCTCTCGAGTGGAGACGGGTATGTCAGGGAACTTCTTGAGTTGCAGCAAGGGTGTGAAGGACCCTTTGGAAGTTCCAACGGTTAGATGTGATTAGCCTCGAGAAGCCTCAGCGGAAATGGGCCTCATCTCGCCTGGAGGGCAAAACCTCCTGGATTTTCTCGAGTTGCGGCAGGTGCTCTCGACTTACGACGGGGACCTCAGGGACCCGCTCTGGTGGCCTCAGGAAAGGCCAGTCCCCATGTGAGTTCCTCGGGGGCCTCTCGGGATTCCTCTCCCGTCGATGCCGGGGCCTAAGACCTTGTGTGGAGTCGGGGCCGGAACCTGAGGTTTCCTCTCCAGTGCTGACATGGATCTTGGGGTACTTCTGGAGTCTCCCCAGGGGAGTCAGTCCTCGTCTCGAATGCGGGCATGCACTTGCGCTTTCCTCCAGAGCGGTAGCAGAGGTGTCACACAGTCCGCCGCGTAGATCAAAGGATCTATGGTTGTCCCTCGAGTCTTTCCCACGAGGCTTTCCCACGAGGCTTTCCCACAGGGCTGTCCCACGTGCACACGTGGAGAGAGTCCATCCTCAGCTTGAACGTCAAGGCAGTGAGGGAAAACAGGTTCCTCTGGAATGGACTGACCCATCTGGGGGACTCTTGGAATGGTGGCACGACCCTGGAGTTCCTCTCGCCTTTCCTGTGGAGAGCGCCTCCTCTTGAGATGCGACGGGAACGCCGGGAAGTCTTTCCCTACGAAACAGGGAAAGAATCCCTCATCTCGAGCTATGAGGCGGAAACGGGGTTCCCCGGGATGTGTGCGGGACCATTGTGCTTCCTCTCGAGTGGAGACGGGTATGTCGGGGAACTTCTTGAGTTGCAGCAAGGGTGTGAAGGACCCTTTGGAAGTTCCAGTGGTTAGATGTGATTAGCCTCGAGAAGCCTCAGCGGAAATGGGCCTCATCTCGCCTGGAGGGCAAAACCTCCAGGATTTTCTCGAGTTGCGGCAGGTGCTCTCGACTTACGACGGGGACCTCAGGGACCCGCTCTGGTGGCCTCAGGAAAGGCCAGTCCCCATGTGAGTTCCTCGGGGGCCTCTCGGGATTCCTCTCCCGTCGATGCCGGGGCCTAAGACCTTGTGTGGAATCGGGGCCGGAACCTGAGGATTCCTCTCCAGTGTTGACATGGATCTTGGGGTTCTTCTGGAGTCTCCCCAGGGGAGTCAGTCCTCGTCTCGAATGCGGGCATGCACTTGCGATTTCCTCCAGAGCGGTAGCAGCAGTGTCACGCAGTCCGCCGCGTGGATCAAAGGATCTAAGGTTTTCCCTCGAGTCTTTCCCACGAGGCTTTCCCACGAGGCTTTCCCACAGGGCTGTCCCACGTGCACACGATGGTGGGAGTCGATCCTCGGCTTGAACGTCAAGGAAGTGCAGGGAAAACAGGTTCCTCTGGAATGGACTGACACATCTGGGGGACTCTTGGAATGGTGGCACGACCCTGGAGTTCCTCTCGCCTTTCCTGTGGAGAGCGCCTCCTCTTGAGATGCGACGGGAACGCCGGGAAGTCTTCCCCTACGAAACAGGGAAAGGATCCCTCCTCTCGAGCTAGGAGGCGGAAACGGGGCTCCCCTGGATGTGTGCGGGACCCTCGTGCTTCCTCTCGAGTGGAAACGGGTATGTCGGGGAACTTCTTGAGTTGCAGCAAGGGTGTGAAGGACCCTTTGGAAGTTCCAGTGGTTAGATGTGATTAGCCTCGAGAAGCCTCAGCGGAAATGGGCCTCATCTCGCCTGGAGGGCAAAACCTCCTGGATCTTCTCGAGTTGCGGCAGGTGCTCTCGACTTACGACCGGGACCTCAGGTACCCGCTCTGGTGGCCTCAGGAAAGGCCAGTCCCCATGCGAGTTCCTCGGGGGCCTCTCGGGATTCCTCTCCCGTCGATGCCGGGGCCTAAGACCTTGTGTGGAGTCGGGGCCGGAACCTGAGGTTTCCTCTCCAGTGCTGACATGGATCTTGGAGTACTTCTGGAGTCTCCCCAGGGGATTCAGTCCTCGTCTTGAATGCGGGCATGCACTTGCGCTTTCCTCCAGAGCGGTAGCAGCAGTGTCACGCAGTCCGCCGCGTGGATCAAAGGATATAAGGTTTTCCCTCGTGTCTTTCCCACGAGGCTTTCCCACGAGGCTTTCCCACAGGGCTGTCCCACGTGCACACGTGGAGAGAGTCCATCCTCAGCTTGAACGTCAAGGCAGTGCAAGGAATACAGGTTTCTCTGGAATGGACTGACCCATCTGGGGGACTCTTGGAATGGTGGCACGACCCTGGAGTTCCTCTCGCCTTTCCTGTGGAGAGCGCCTCCTCTTGAGATGCGACGGGAAGGCCGGGAATTCTTTGCCTACGAAACAGGGAAAGGATCCCTCATCTCGAGCTAGGAGGCGGAAACGGGGCTCCCCTGGATGTGTGCGGGACCCTCGTGCTTCCGCTCGAGTGGAGACGGGTATGTCGGGGAACTTCTTGAGTTGCAGCAAGGGTGTGAAGGACCCTTTGGAAGTTCCAGTGGTTAGATGTGATTAGCCTCGAGAAGCCTCAGCGGAAATGGGCCTCATCTCGCCTGGAGGGCAAAACCTCCTGGATTTCCTCGAGTTGCGGCAGGTGATCTCGACTTACGACGGGGACCTCAGGGACCCGCTCTGGTGGCCTCAGGAAAGGCAGGTCCCCATGCGAGTTCCTCGGGGGCCTCTCGGGATTCCTCTCCCGTCGATGCCGGGGCCTAAGACCTTGTGTGGAGTCGGGGCCGGAACCTGAGGTTTCCTCTCCAGTGCTGACATCGATCTTGGGGTACTTCTGGAGTCTCCCCAAGGAGTCAGTCCTCGTCTCCAATGCGGGTATGCACTTGCGCTTTCCTCCAGAGAAGAAGCTGCAGTGTCACGCATTCCGCCGCGTGGATCAAAGGATCTATGGTTTTCCCTCGAGTCTTTCCCACGAGGCTTTCCCACGAGGCTTTCCCACAGGGCTGTCCCACGTGCACACGATGGTGGGAGTCGATCCTCGGCTTGAACGTCAAGGCAGTACAGGGAAAACAGGTTCCTCTGGAATGGACTGACACATCTGGGGGACTCTTGGAATGGTGGCACGACCCTGTAGTTCCTCTCGCCTTTCCTGTGGAGAGCGCCTCCTCTTGAGATGCGACGGGCACGCCGGGAATTCTTTCCCTACGAAACAGGGAAAGGATCCCTCATCTCGAGCTAGGAGGCGGAAACGGGGCTCCCCTGGATGTGTGCGGGACCCTCGTGCTTCCTCTCGAGGGGAGACGGGTATATCGGGGAACTTCTTGAGTTGCAGCAAGGGTGTGAAGGACCCTTTGGAAGTTCCAGTGGTTAGATGTGATTAGCCTCGAGAAGCCTCAGCGGAAATGGGCCTCATCTCGCCTGGAGGGCAAAACCTCCTGGATTTTCTCGAGTTGCGGCAGGTACTTTCGACTTACGACGGGGACCTCAGGGACCCCCTCTGGTGGCCTCAGAAAAGGCCAGTCCCCATGCGAGTTCCTCGGGGGCCTCTCGGGATTCCTCTCCCGTCGATGCCGGGGCCTAAGACCTTGTGTGGAGTCGGGGCCGGAACCTGAGGTTTCCTCTCCAGTGCTGACATGGATCTTGGGGTACTTCCGGAGTCTCCCCAGGGGAGTCAGTCCTCGTCTCCAATCCGGGCATGCACTTGCGCTTTCCTCCAGAGCAGTAGCAGCAGTGTCACGCAGTCCGCCGCGTGCATCAAAGGATCTAAGGTTTTCCCTCGAGTTTTTTCCAGGAGGCTTTCCCACGAGGCTTTCCCACAGGGCTGTCCCACGTGCACACGTGGTGGGAGTCGATCCTCGGCTTGAACGTCAAGGCAGTGCAGGGAAAACAGGTTCCTCTGGAATGGACTGACACATCTGGGGGACTCTTGGAACGGTGGCACGACCCTGGAGTTCCTCTCGCCTTTCCTGTGGAGAGCGCCTCCTGTTGAGATGCGACGGGAACGCCGGGAATTCTTTCCCTACGAAACAGGGAAAGGATCCCTCATCTCGAGCTAGGAGGCGGAAACGGGGCTCCCCTGGAAGTACTCGGGACCCTCGTGCTTCCTCTCGAGTGGAGACGGGTATGTCAGGGAACTTCTTGAGTTGCAGCAAGGGTGTGAAGGACCCTTTGGAAGTTCCAACGGTTAGATGTGATTAGCCTCGAGAAGCCTCAGCGGAAATGGGCCTCATCTCGCCTGGAGGGCAAAACCTCCTGGATTTTCTCGAGTTGCGGCAGGTGCTCTCGACTTACGACGGGGACCTCAGGGACCCGCTCTGGTGGCCTCAGGAAAGGCCAGTCCCCATGCGAGTTCCTCGGGGGCCTCTCGGGATTCCTCTCCCGTCGATGCCGGGGCCTAAGACCTTGTGTGGAGTCGGGGCCGGAACCTGAGGTTTCCTCTCCAGTGCTGACATGGATCTTGGGGTACTTCTGGAGTCTCCCCAGGGGAGTCAGTCCTCGTCTCGAATGCGGGCATGCACTTGCGCTTTCCTCCAGAGCGGTAGCAGAGGTGTCACACAGTCCGCCGCGTAGATCAAAGGATCTATGGTTTTCCCTCGAGTCTTTCCCACGAGGCTTTCCCACGAGGCTTTCCCACAGGGCTGTCCCACGTGCACACGTGGAGAGAGTCCATCCTCAGCTTGAACGTCAAGGCAGTGAGGGAAAACAGGTTCCTCTGGAATGGACTGACACATCTGGGGGACTCTTGGAATGGTGGCACGACCCTGGAGTTCCTCTCGCCTTTCCTGTGGAGAGCGCCTCCTCTTGTGATGCGACGGGAACGCCGGGAAGTCTTTCCCTACGAAACAGGGAAAGAATCCCTCATCTCGAGCTATGAGGCGGAAACGGGGTTCCCCGGGATGTGTGCGGGACCATCGTGCTTCCTCTCGAGTGGAGACGGGTATGTCGGGGAACTTCTTGAGTTGCAGCAAGGGTGTGAAGGACCCTTTGGAAGTTCCAGTGGTTAGATGTGATTAGCCTCGAGAAGCCTCAGCGGAAATGGGCCTCATCTCGCCTGGAGGGCAAAACCTCCAGGATTTTCTCGAGTTGCGGCAGGTGCTCTCGACTTACGACGGGGACCTCAGGGACCCGCTCTGGTGGCCTCAGGAAAGGCCAGTCCCCATGTGAGTTCCTCGGGGGCCTCTCGGGATTCCTCTCCCGTCGATGCCGGGGCCTAAGACCTTGTGTGGAATCGGGGCCGGAACCTGAGGATTCCTCTCCAGTGTTGACATGGATCTTGGGGTTCTTCTGGAGTCTCCCCAGGGGAGTCAGTCCTCGTCTCGAATGCGGGCATGCACTTGCGATTTCCTCCAGAGCGGTAGCAGCAGTGTCACGCAGTCCGCCGCGTGGATCAAAGGATCTAAGGTTTTCCCTCGAGTCTTTCCCACGAGGCTTTCCCACGAGGCTTTCCCACAGGGCTGTCCCACGTGCACACGATGGTGGGAGTCGATCCTCGGCTTGAACGTCAAGGAAGTGCAGGGAAAACAGGTTCCTCTGGAATGGACTGACACATCTGGGGGACTCTTGGAATGGTGGCACGACCCTGGAGTTCCTCTCGCCTTTCCTGTGGAGAGCGCCTCCTCTTGAGATGCGACGGGAACGCCGGGAAGTCTTTCCCTACGAAACAGGGAAAGGATCCCTCCTCTCGAGCTAGGAGGCGGAAACGGGGCTCCCCTGGATGTGTGCGGGACCCTCGTGCTTCCTCTCGAGTGGAAACGGGTATGTCGGGGAACTTCTTGAGTTGCAGCAAGGGTGTGAAGGACCCTTTGGAAGTTCCAGTGGTTAGATGTGCTTAGCCTCGAGAAGCCTCAGCAGAAATGGGCCTCATCTCGCCTGGAGGGCAAAACCTCCTGGATCTTCTCGAGTTGCGGCAGGTGCTCTCGACTTACGACCGGGACCTCAGGTACCCGCTCTGGTGGCCTCAGGAAAGGCCAGTCCCCATGCGAGTTCCTCGGGGGCCTCTCGGGATTCCTCTCCCGTCGATGCCGGGGCCTAAGACCTTGTGTGGAGTCGGGGCCGGAACCTGAGGTTTCCTCTCCAGTGCTGACATGGATCTTGGAGTACTTCTGGAGTCTCCCCAGGGGATTCAGTCCTCGTCTCGAATGCGGGCATGCACTTGCGCTTTCCTCCAGAGCGGTAGCAGCAGTGTCACGCAGTCCGCCGCGTGGATCAAAGGATATAAGGTTTTCCCTCGTGTCTTTCCCACGAGGCTTTCCCACGAGGCTTTCCCACAGGGCTGTCCCACGTGCACACGTGGAGAGAGTCCATCCTCAGCTTGAACGTCAAGGCAGTGCAAGGAATACAGGTTTCTCTGGAATGGACTGACCCATCTGGGGGACTCTTGGAATGGTGGCACGACCCTGGAGTTCCTCTCGCCTTTCCTGTGGAGAGCGCCTCCTCTTGAGATGCGACGGGAAGGCCGGGAATTCTTTGCCTACGAAACAGGGAAAGGATCCCTCATCTCGAGCTAGGAGGCGGAAACGGGGCTCCCCTGGATGTGTGCGGGACCCTCGTGCTTCCGCTCGAGTGGAGACGGGTATGTCGGGGAACTTCTTGAGTTGCAGCAAGGGTGTGAAGGACCCTTTGGAAGTTCCAGTGGTTAGATGTGATTAGCCTCGAGAAGCCTCAGCGGAAATGGGCCTCATCTCGCCTGGAGGGCAAAACCTCCTGGATTTCCTCGAGTTGCGGCAGGTGATCTCGACTTACGACGGGGACCTCAGGGATCCGCTCTGGTGGCCTCAGGAAAGGCAGGTGCCCATGCGAGTTCCTCGGGGGCCTCTCGGGATTCCTCTCCCGTCGATGCCGGGGCCTAAGACCTTGTGTGGAGTCGGGGCCGGAACCTGAGGTTTCCTCTCCAGTGCTGACATCGATCTTGGGGTACTTCTGGAGTCTCCCCAAGGAGTCAGTCCTCGTCTCCAATGCGGGTATGCACTTGCGCTTTCCTCCAGAGAAGAAGCTGCAGTGTCACGCATTCCGCCGCGTGGATCAAAGGATCTATGGTTTTCCCTCGAGTCTTTCCCACGAGGCTTTCCCACGAGGCTTTCCCACAGGGCTGTCCCACGTGCACACGATGGTGGGAGTCGATCCTCGGCTTGAACGTCAAGGCAGTACAGGGAAAACAGGTTCCTCTGGAATGGACTGACACATCTGGGGGACTCTTGGAATGGTGGCACGACCCTGGAGTTCCTCTCGCCTTTCCTGTGGAGAGCGCCTCCTCTTGAGATGCGACGGGCACGCCGGGAATTCTTTCCCTACGAAACAGGGAAAGGATCCCTCATCTCGAGCTAGGAGGCGGAAACGGGGCTCCCCTGGATGTGTGCGGGACCCTCGTGCTTCCTCTCGAGGGGAGACGGGTATATCGGGGAACTTCTTGAGTTGCAGCAAGGGTGTGAAGGACCCTTTGGAAGTTCCAGTGGTTAGATGTGATTAGCCTCGAGAAGCCTCAGCGGAAATGGGCCTCATCTCGCCTGGAGGGCAAAACCTCCTGGATTTTCTCGAGTTGCGGCAGGTGCTCTCGACTTACGACGGGGACCTCAGGGACCCGCTCTGGTGGCCTCAGGAAAGGCCAGTCCCCATGCGAGTTACTCGGGGGCCTCTCGGGATTCCTCTCCCGTCGATGCCGGGGCCTAAGACCTTGTGTGGAGTCGGGGCCGGAACCTGAGGTTTCCTCTCCAGTGCTGACATGGATCTTGGGGTACTTCTGGAGTCTCCCCAGGGGAGTCAGTCCTCGTCTCGAATGCGGGCATGCACTTGCGCTTTCCTCCAGAGCGGTAGCAGAGGTGTCACACAGTCCGCCGCGTAGATCCAAGGATCTATGGTTTTCCCTCGAGTCTTTCCCACGAGGCTTTCCCACGAGGCTTTCCCACAGGGCTGTCCCACGTGCACACTTGGAGAGAGTCCATCCTCAGCTTGAACGTCAAGGCAGTGCAGGGAAAACAGGTTCCTCTGGAATGGACTGACACATCTGGTGGACTCTTGGAATGGTGGCACGACCCTAGAGTTCCTCTCGCCTTTCCTGTGGAGAGCGCCTCCTCTTGAGATGCGACGGGAACGCCGGGAATTCTTTCCCTACGAAACAGGGAAAGGATCCCTCATCTCGAGCTAGGAGGCGGAAACCGAGCTCCCCTGGATGTGTGCGGGACCTTCGTGCTTCCTCTCAAGTGGAGACGGGTATTTCGGGGAACTTCTTGAGTTGCAGCAAGGGTGTGAACGACCCTTTAGAAGTTCTAGTGGTTAGATGTGATTAGCCTCGAGAAGCCTCAGCGGAAATGGGCCTCATCTCGCCTGGAGGGCAAAACCTCCTGGATTTTCTCGAGTTGCGGCAGGTGCTCTCGACTTACGACGGGGACCTCAGGGACCCGCTCTGGTGGCCTCAGGAAAGGCCAGTCCCCGTGCGAGTTCCTCGGGGGCCTCTCGGGATTCCTCTCCCGTCGATGCCGGGGCCTAAGACCTTGTGTGGAGTCGGGGCCGGAACCTGAGGATTCCTCTCCAGTGCTGACATGGATCTTGGGGTACTTCTGGAGTCTCCCCAGGGGAGTCAGTCCTCGTCTCCAATGCGGGCATGCACTTGCGCTTTCCTCCAGAGCAGTAGCAGCAGTGTCACGCAGTCCGCCGCGTGCATCAAAGGATCTAAGGTTTTCCCTCGAGTTTTTTCCACGAGGCTTTCCCACGAGGCTTTCCCACAGGGCTGTGCCACGTGCACACGTGGTGGGAGTCGATCCTCGGCTTGAACGTCAAGGCAGTGCAGGGAAAACAGGTTCCTCTGGAATGGACTGACACATCTGGGGGACTCTTGGAACGGTGGCACGACCCTGGAGTTCCTCTCGCCTTTCCTGTGGAGAGCGCCTCCTCTTGAGATGCGACGGGAACGCCGGGAATTCTTTCCCTACGAAACAGGGAAAGGATCCCTCATCTCGAGCTAGGAGGCGGAAACGGGGCTCCCCTGGATGTGTGCGGGACCCTCGTGCTTCCTCTCGAGTGGAGACGGGTATGTCAGGGAACTTCTTGAGTTGCAGCAAGGGTGTGAAGGACCCTTTGGAAGTTCCATGGTTAGATGTGCTTAGCCTCGAGAAGCCTCAGCGGAAATGGGCCTCATCTCGCCTGGAGGGCAAAACCTCCTGGATCTTCTCGAGTTGCGGCAGGTGCTCTCGACTTACGACCGGGACCTCAGGTACCCGCTCTGGTGGCCTCAGGAAAGGCCAGTCCCCATGCGAGTTCCTCGGGGGCCTCTCGGGATTCCTCTACCGTCGATGCCGGGGCCTAAGACCTTGTGTGGAGTCGGGGCCGGAACCTGAGGTTTCCTCTCCAGTGCTGACATGGATCTTGGAGTACTTCTGAAGTCTCCCCAGGGGATTCAGTCCTCGTCTCGAATGCGGGCATGCACTTGCGCTTTCCTCCAGAGCGGTAGCAGCAGTGTCACGCAGTCCGCCGCGTGGATCAAAGGATATAAGGTTTTCCCTCGTGTCTTTCCCACGAGGCTTTCCCACGAGGCTTTCCCACAGGGCTGTCCCACGTGCACACGTGGAGAGAGTCCATCCTCAGCTTGAACGTCAAGGCATTGCAAGGAATACAGGTTTCTCTGGAATGGACTGACCCATCTGGGGGACTCTTGGAATGGTGGCACGACCCTGGAGTTCCTCTCGTCTTTCCTGTGGAGAGCGCCTCTTCTTGAGATGCGACGGGAAGGCCGGGAATTCTTTGCCTACGAAACAGGGAAAGGATCCCTCATCTCGAGCTAGGAGGCGGAAACGGGGCTCCCCTGGATGTGTGCGGGACCCTCGTGCTTCCGCTCGAGTGGAGACGGGTATGTCGGGGAACTTCTTGAGTTGCAGCAAGGGTGTGAAGGACCCTTTGGAAGTTCCAGTGGTTAGATGTGATTAGCCTCGAGAAGCCTCAGCGGAAATGGGCCTCATCTCGCCTGGAGGGCAAAACCTCCTGGATTTCCTCGAGTTGTGGCAGGTGATCTCGACTTACGACGGGGACCTCAGGGATTCGCTCTGGTGGCCTCAGGAAAGGCAGGTCTCCATGCGAGTTCCTCGGGGGCCTCTCGGGATTCCTCTCCCGTCGATACCGGGGCCTAAGACCTTGTGTGGAGTCGGGGCCGGAACCTGAGGTTTCCTCTCCAGTGCTGACATCGATCTTGGGGTACTTCTGGAGTCTCCCCAAGGAGTCAGTCCTCGTCTCCAATGCGGGTATGCACTTGCGCTTTCCTCCAGAGAAGAAGCAGCAGTGTCACGCATTCCGCCGCGTGGATCAAAGGATCTATGGTTTTCCCTCGAGTCTTTCCCACGAGGCTTTCCCACGAGGCTTTCCCACAGGGCTGTCCCACGTGCACACGATGGTGGGAGTCGATCCTCGGCTTGAACGTCAAGGCAGTACAGGGAAAACAGGTTCCTCTGGAATGGACTGACACATCTGGGGGACTCTTGGAATGGTGGCACGACCCTGGAGTTCCTCTCGCCTTTCCTGTGGAGAGCGCCTCCTCTTGAGATGCGACGAGCACGCCGGGAATTCTTTCCCTACGAAACAGGGAAAGGATCCCTCATCTCGAGCTAGGAGGCGGAAACGGGGCTCCCCTGGATGTGTGCGGGACCCTCGTGCTTCCTCTCGAGGGGAGACGGGTATGTCGGGGAACTTCTTGAGTTGCAGCAAGGGTGTGAAGGACCCTTTGGAAGTTCCAGTGGTTAGATGTGATTAGCCTCGAGAAGCCTCAGCGGAAATGGGCCTCATCTCTCCTGGAGGGCAAAACCTCCTGGATTTCCTCGAGTTGCGGCAGGTGATCTCGACTTACGACGGGGACCTCAGGGACCCGCTCTGGTGACCTCAGGAAAGGCAGGTCCCCATGCGAGTTCCACGGGGGCCTCTCGGGATTCCTCTCCCGTCGATGCCGGGGCCTAAGACCTTGTGTGGAGTCGGGGCCGGAACATGAGGTTTCCTCTCCAGTGCTGACATGGATCTTGGGGTACTTCTGGAGTCTCCCCAGGGAGTCAGTCCTCGTCTCCAATTCGGGCATGCACTTGCGCTTTCCTCCAGAGCGGTAGCAGCAGTGTCAAGCAGTCCGCCGCGTGGATCAAAGGATCTCTGGTTTTCCCTCGAGTCTTTCCCAGAGGCTTTCCCACGAGGCTTTCCCACAGGGCTGTCCCACGTGCACACGTGGTGGAGTCGATCCTCGGCTTGAACGTCAAGGCAGTGCAGGGAAAACAAGTTCCTCTGGAATGGACTGACACATCTGTGGGACTCTTGGAATGGTGGCACGACCCTGGAGTTCCTCTCGCCTTTCCTGTGGAGAGCGCCTCTTCTTGAGATGCGACGGGAACGCCGGGAATTCTTTCCCTACGAAACAGGGAATGGATCCCTCCTCTCGAGCTAGGAGGCGGAAACGGGGCTCCCCTGGATGTGTGCGGGACCCTCGTGCTTCCTCTCGAGTGGAGACGAGTATGTCAGGGAACTTCTTGTGTTGCAGCAAGGGTGTGAAGGACCCTTTGGAAGTTGCAGTGGTTAGATGTGATTAGCCTCGAGAAGCCTCAGCGGAAATGGGCCTCATCTCGCCTGGACGGCAAAACCTCCTGGATTTTCTCGAGTTGTGGCAGGTGCTCTCGACTTACGACGGGGACCTCAGGGACCCGCTCTGGTGGCCTCAGGAAAGGCCAGCCCCATGCGAGTTCCTCGGGGGCCTCTCGGGATTCCTCTCCCGTCGATGCCGGGGCCTAAGACCTTGTGTGGAGTCTGGGCCGGAACCTGAGAATTCCTCACCAGTGTTTACACGGATCTTGGGGTTCTTCTGGAGTCTCCCCAGGGAGTCAGTCCTCGTCTCGAATGCGGGCATGCACTTGCGATTTCCTCCAGAGCGGTAGCAGCAGTGTCACGCAGTCCGCCGCGTGGATCAAAGGATCTAAGGTTTTCCCTCGAGTCTTTCCCACGAGGCTTTCCCACGAGGCTTTCCCACAGGGCTGTCCCACGTGCACACGTGGAGAGAGTCCATCCTCAGCTTGAACGTCAAGGCAGTGCAGGGAAAACAGGTTCCTCTGGAATGGACTGACCCATCTGGGGGACTTTTGGAATGGTGGCACGACCCTGGAGTTCCTCTCGACTTTCCTGTGGAGAGCGCCTCCTCTTGAGATGCGACGGGAACTCCGGGAATTCTTTCCCTACGAAACAGGGAAAGGATCCGTCATCTCGAGCTAGGAGGCGGAAACGGGGCTCCCCTGGATGTGTCCGGGACCCTCGTGCTTCCTCTCGAGTGGAGACGGGTATGTCGGGGAACTTCTTGAGTTGCAGCAAGGGTGTGAAGGACCCTTTGGAAGTTCCAGTGGTTAGATGTGATTAGCCTCGAGAAGCCTCAGCGGAAATGGGCCTCATCTCGCCTGGAGGGCAAAACCTCCTGGATTTTCTCGAGTTGTGGCAGGTGCTCTCGACTTACGACGGGGCCCTCAGGGACCCGCTCTGGTGGCCTCAGGAAAGGCCAGTCCCCATGCGAGTTCCTCGGGGGCCTCTCGGGATTCCTTTCTCTTCGATGCCGGGGCCTAAGACCTTGTGTGGAGTCGGGGCCGGAACCTGAGGATTCCTTTCCAGTGCTGACATGGATCTTGGGGTACTTCTGGAGTCTCCCCAGGGGAGTCAGTCCTCGTCTCGAATGCTGGCATGCACTTGCGCTTTCCTCCAGAGAGGTAGCAGCAGTGTCACGCAGTCCGCCGCGTGGATCAAAGGATCTAAGGTTTTCCCTCGAGTCTTTCCCACGAGGCTTTCATACGAGGCTTTCCCACAGGGCTGTCCCAAGTGCACACGTATTGGGAGTCGATCCTCGGCTTGAACATCAATGCAGTGCAGGGAAAACAGGTTCCTCTGGAATGGACTGACACATCTGGGGGTCTCTTGGAATGGTAGCACGACCCTGGAGTTCCTCTCGCCTTTCCTGTGGAGAGCGCCTCCTCTTGAGATGCGACGGGAACGCAGGGAATTCTTTCCCTACGAAACAGGGAAAGGATCCCTCATCTCGAGCTAGGAGGCGGAAACGGGGCTCCCCTGGATGTGTGCGGGATCCTCGTGCTTCCTCTCGAGTGGAGACGGGTATGTCGGGGAACTTCTTGAGTTGCAGCAAGGGTGTGAAGGACCCTTTGGAAGTTTCAGTGGTTAGATGTGATTAGCCTCCAGAAGCCTCAGCGGAAATGGGCCTCATCTCGCCTGGAGGGCAAAACTTCATGGATTTTCTCGAGTTGCAGCAGGTGCTCTCGACTTACGACGGGGACCTCAGGGACCCGGTCTGGTGGCCTCAGGAAAGGCCAGTCCCCATGCGAGTTCCTCGGGGGCCGCTTGGGATTCCTTTCCCGTCGATGCCGGGGCCTAAGACCTTGTGTGGAGTCGGGGCCGGAACCTGAGGTTTCCTCTCCAGTGCTGACATGGATCTTGGGGTACTTCTGGAGTCTCCCCAGGGGAGTCAGTCCACCTCTCCAATGCGGGCATGCATTTGCGCTTTCCTCCAGAGCGGTAGCAGCAGGGTCACTCAGTCCTCCGCGTGGATCAAAGGATATATGGTTTTCCCTCGAGTCTTTCCAACGAGGCTTGCCCACGAGGCTTTCCCACAGGGCTGTCCCTGGTGCCCACGTGGTGGGAGTCGATCCTCGGCTTGATCGTCAAGGCAGTGCAGGGAAAACAGGTTCCTCTGGAATGGACTGACACATGTGGGGGACTCTTGGAATGGTGGCACGACCATGGAGTTCCTCTCGCCTTTCCTGTGGAGAGCGCCTCCTCTTGAGATGCGACGGGCACGCCGGGAATTCTTTCCCTACGAAACAGGGAAAGGACCCCTCATCTCGAGCTAGGAGGCGGAAACGGGGCTCCCCTGGATGGGTGCGGGACCCTCGTGCTTCCTCTCGAGTGGAGACGTGTATGTCGGGGAACCTCTTGAGTTGCAGCAAGGGTGTGAAGGACCCTTTGGAAGTTCCAGTGGTTAGATGTGATTGGCCTCGAGAAGCCTCAGCAGAAATGAGCCTCATCTCGCCTGGAGGGCAAAACCTCCTGGATTTTCTCGAGTTACGGCAGGTGCTCTCGACTTACGACGGGGACCTCAGGGACCCGCTCTGGTGGCCTCAGGAAAGTCAGGTCCCCATGCGAGTTCCTCGGGGGCCTCTCGGGATTCCTCTCCCGTCGATGCCGGGGCCTAAGAACTTGTGTGGAGTCGGAGCCGGAACCTGAGGTTTCCTCTCCAGTGCTGACATCGATCTTGGGGTACTTCTGGAGTCTCCCCAGGGAGTCAGTCCTCGTCTCCAATGCGGGTATGCACTTGCGCTTAACTCCAGAGCGGTAGCAGCAGTGTCACGCAGTCCGCCGCGTGGATCAAAGGATCTCTGGTTTTCCCTCGATTCTTTCCCACGAGGCTTTCCCCCGAGGCTTTCCCACATGGCTATCCCACGTGCACACGATGGTGGGAGTCGATCCTCGGCTTGAACGTCAAGGCAGTACAGGGAAAACAGGTTCCTCTGGAATGGACTGACACATCTGGGGGACTCTTGGAATGGTGGCACGACCCTGGAGTTCCTCTCGCCTTTCCTGTGGAGAGCGCCTCCTCTTGAGATGCGACGGGCACGCCGGGAATTCTTTGCCTACGAAACAGGGAAAGGATCCCTCATCTCGAGCTAGGAGGCGGAAACGGGGCTCCCCTGGATGTGTGCGGGACCCTCGTGCTTCCTCTCGAGTGGAGATGGGTATGTCGGGGTACTTCTTGAGTTGCAGCAAGGGTGTGAAGGACCCTTTGGAAGTTCCAGTGGTTAGATGTGATTAACCTCGAGAAGCCTCAGCGGAAATGGGCCTCATCTCGCCTGGAGGGCAAAACCTCCTGGATTTTCTCGAGTTGCGGCAGGTGCTCTCGACTTACGACGGGGCCCTCAGGGACCCGCTCTGGTGGCCTCAGGAAAGGCAGGTCCCCATGCGAGTTCCTCGGGGGCCTCTCGGGATTCCTCTCCCGTCGATGCCGGGGCCTAAGACCTTGTGTGGAGTCGGGGCCGGAACCTGAGGTTTCCTCTCCAGTGCTGACATGGATCTTGGGGTACTTCTGGAGTCTCCCCAGGGAGTCAGTCCTCGTCTCGAATGCGGGCATGCACTTGCGCTTTCCTCCAGAGCGGTAGCAGCAGTGTCAAGCAGTCCGCCGCGTGGATCAAAGGATCTCTGGTTTTCCCTCGAGTCTTTCCCAGAGGCTTTCCCACGAGGCTTTCCCACAGGGCTGTCCCACGTGCACACGTGGTGGGAGTCGATCCTCGGCTTGAACGTCAAGGCAGTGCAGGGAAAACAGGTTCCTCTGGAATGGACTGACACATCTGTGGGACTCTTGGAATGGTGGCACGACCCTGGAGTTCCTCTCGCCTTTCCTGTGGAGAGCGCCTCTTCTTGAGATGCGACGGGAACGCCGGGAATTCTTTCCCTACGAAACAGGGAAAGGATCCCTCCTCTCGAGCTAGGAGGCGGAAACGGGGCTCCCCTGGATGTGTGCGTGACCCTCGTGCTTCCTCTCGAGTGGAGACGAGTATGTCAGGGAACTTCTTGTGTTGCAGCAAGGGTGTGAAGGACCCTTTGGAAGTTGCAGTGGTTAGATGTGATTAGCCTCGAGAAGCCTCAGCGGAAATGGGCCTCATCTAGCCTGGAGGGCAAAACCTCCAGGATTTTCTCGAGTTGTGGCAGGTGCTCTCGACTTACGATGGGGACCTCAGGGACCCGCTCTGGTGGCCTCAGGAAAGGCCAGTCCCCATGCGAGTTCCTCGGGGGCCTCTCGGGATTCCTCTCCCGTCGATGCCGGGGCCTAAGACCTTGTGTGGAGTCTGGGCCGGAACCTGAGAATTCCTCACCAGTGTTTACACGGATCTTGGGGTTCTTCTGGAGTCTCCCCAGGGAGTC
The DNA here is from genome assembly GCF_042477335.2 of Ovis canadensis. Lineage (NCBI taxonomy): Eukaryota > Metazoa > Chordata > Mammalia > Artiodactyla > Bovidae > Ovis > Ovis canadensis. The sequence continues at coordinate 12,437,594 of NC_091262.1, forward strand.
AGTCCTCGTCTCGAATGCGGGCATGCACTTGCGATTTCCTCCAGAGCGGTAGCAGCAGTGTCACGCAGTCCGCCGCGTGGATCAAAGGATCTAAGGTTTTCCCTCGAGTCTTTCCCACGAGGCTTTCCCACGAGGCTTTCCCACAGGGCTGTCCCACGTGCACACGTGGAGAGAGTCCATCCTCAGCTTGAACGTCAATGCAGTGCAGGGAAAACAGGTTCCTCTGGAATGGACTGACCCATCTGGGGGACTCTTGGAATGGTGGCACGACCCTGGAGTTCCTCTCGACTTTCCTGTGGGGAGCGCCTCCTCTTGAGATGCGACGGGAACTCCGGGAATTCTTTCCCTACGAAACAGGGAAAGGATCCCTCATCTCGAGCTAGGAGGCGGAAACGGGGCTCCCCTGGATGTGTCCGGGACCCTCGTGCTTCCTCTCGAGTGGAGACGGGTATGTCGGGGAACTTCTTGAGTTGCAGCAAGGGTGTGAAGGACCCTTTGGAAGTTCCAGTGGTTAGATGTGATTAGCCTCGAGAAGCCTCAGCGGAAATGGGCCTCATCTCGCCTGGAGGGCAAAACCTCCTGGATTTTCTCGAGTTGTGGCAGGTGCTCTCGACTTACGACGGGGCCCTCAGGGACCCGCTCTGGTGGCCTCAGGAAAGGCAGGTCCCCATGCGAGTTCCTCGGGGGCCTCTCGGGATTCCTCTCCCGTCGATGCCGGGGCCTAAGACCTTGTGTGGAGTCGGGGCCGGAACCTGAGGTTTCCTCTCCAGTGCTGACATGGATCTTGGGGTACTTCTGGAGTCTCCCCAGGGAGTCAGTCCTCGTCTCGAATGCGGGCATGCACTTGCGCTTTCCTCCAGAACGGTAGCAGCAGTGTCAAGCAGTCCGCCGCGTGGATCAAAGGATCTCTGGTTTTCCCTCGAGTCTTTCCCAGAGGCTTTCCCACGAGGCTTTCCCACAGGGCTGTCCCACGTGCACACGTGGTGGGAGTCGATCCTCGGCGTGAACGTCAAGGCAGTGCAGGGAAAACAGGTTCCTCTGGAATGGACTGACACATCTGGGGGACTCTTGGAATAGTGGCACGACCCTGGAGTTCCTCTCCCCTTTCCTGTGGAGAGCGCCTCTTCTTGAGATGCGACGGGAACGCTGGTAATTCTTTCCCTACGAAACAGGGAATGGATCCCTCCTCTCGAGCTAGGAGGCGGAAACGGGGCTCCCCTGGATGTGTGCGGGACCCTCGTGCTTCCTCTCGAGTGGAGACGAGTATGTCAGGGAACTTCTTGTGTTGCAGCAAGGGTGTGAAGGACCCTTTGGAAGTTGCAGTGGTTAGATGTGATTAGCCTCGAGAAGCCTCAGCGGAAATGGGCCTCATCTCGCCTGGAGGGCAAAACTTCATGGATTTCTCGAGTTGCAGCAGGTGCTCTCGACTTACGACGGGGACCTCAGGGACCCGGTCTGGTGGCCTCAGGAAAGGCCAGTCCCCATGCGAGTTCCTCGGGGGCCGCTTGGGATTCCTTTCCCGTCGATGCCGGGGCCTAAGACCTTGTGTGGAGTCGGGGCCGGAACCTGAGGTTTCCTCTCCAGTGCTGACATGGATCTTGGGGTACTTCTGGAGTCTCCCCAGGGGAGTCAGACCACCTCTCCAATGCGGGCATGCATTTGCGCTTTCCTCCAGAGCGGTAGCAGCAGGGTCACTCAGTCCGCCACGTGGATCAAAGGATATATGTTTTTCCCTCGAGTCTTTCCAACGAGGCTTGCCCACGAGGCTTTCCCACAGGGCTGTCCCACGTGCACACGTGGTGGGAGTCGATCCTCGGCTTGATCGTCAAGGCAGTGCAGGGAAAACAGGTTCCTCTGGAATGGACTGACACATGTGGGGGACTCTTGGAATGGTGGCACGACCCTGGAGTTCCTCTCGCCTTTCCTGTGGAGAGCGCCTCCTCTTGAGATGCGACGGGCACGCCGGGAATTCTTTCCCTACGAAACAGGGAAAGGACCCCTCATCTCGAGCTAGGAGGCGGAAACGGGGCTCCCCTGGATGTGTGCGGGACCCTCGTGCTTCCTCTCGAGTGGAGACGGGTATGTGGGGGAACTTCTTGAGTTGCAGCAAGGGTGTGAAGGACCCTTTGGAAGTTCCAGTGGTTAGATGTGATTAGCCTGGAGAAGCTTCAGCGGAAATGGGCCTCATGTCCCCTGGAGGGCAAAACCTCCTGGAATTTCTCGAGTTGCGGCACGTGCTCTCGACTTACGACGGGGCCCTCAGGGACCCGCTCTGGTGGCCTCAGGAAAGGCCAGTCCCCATGCGAGTTCCTCGGGGGCCTCTGGGGATTCCTCTCCCGTCAATGCCAGGGCCTAAGACCTTGTGTGGAGTCGGGGCCGGAACCTGAGGATTCCTCTCCAGTGCTGACATGGATCTTGGGGTACTTCTGGAGTCTCCCCAGGGGAGTCAGTCCACTTCTCCAATGCGGGCATGCATTTACGCTTTCCTCCAGAGCGGTAGCAGCAGTGTCACGCAGTCCGCAGTGTGGATCAAAGGATCTATGGTTTTCCCTCGAGTCTTTCCCACGAGGCTTTCCCACGAGGCTTTCCCACAGGGCTGTCCCACGTGCACACGTGGTGGGAGTCGATCCTCGGCTTGAACGTCAAATCAGTGCAGGGAAACAGGTTCCTCTGGAATAGACTGACACATCAGGGGGACTCTTGGAATGGTGGCACGACCCTGGAGTTCCTCTCGCCTTTCCTGTGGAGAGCGCCTCTTCTTGAGATGCGACGGGAACGCCGGGAATTCTTTCCCTACGAAATAGGGAAAGGATCCCTCATCTCGAGCTAGGAGGCGGAAACGGGGCTCCCCTGGATGTGTGCGGGACCCTCGTGCTTCCTCTCGAGTGGAGACGGGTATGTTGGGGAACTTCTTGAGCTGCAGCAAGGGTGTGAAGGATCCTTTTGAAGTTCCAGTGGTTAGATGTGATTAGCCTCGAGAAGCCTCCGCGGAAATGGGCCACATCTCGCCTGGAGGGCAAAACCTCCTGGATTTTCTCGAGTTGCGGCAGGTGCTCTCGACTTACGACGGGGACCTCAGGGACCCGCTGTAGTGGCCTTAGGAAAGGCCAGTCCCCATGCGAGTTCCTCGGGGGCCTCTCGGGATTCCTCTCCCGTCGATGCCGGGGCCTAAGACCTTGTGTGGAGTCGGGGCCGGAACCTGAGGATTCCTCTCCAGTGCTGACATGGATCTTGGGGTACTTCTGGAGTCTCCCCAAGGGAGTCAGTCCTCGTCTCGAATGCGGGCATGCACTTGCGCTTACCTCCAGAGCGGTAGCAGCAGTGTCACGCTGTCCGCCGCGTGGATCAAAGGATCTATGGTTTTCCCTCGAGTCTTTCCCACGATGCTTGCCCACGAGGCTTTCCCACAGGGCTGTCCCACGTGCACACGTGGTGGGAGTCGATCCTCGGCTTGAACGTCAAGGCAGTGCAGGGAAAACAGCTTCCTCTGGAATGGACTGACACATCTGGGGCACTCTTGGAATGGTGGCACGACCCTGGAGTTCCTCTCGCCTTTCCTGTGGAGAGCGCCTCCCCTTGAGATGCGACGGGAACGCCGGGAATTCTTTCCCTACGAAACAGGGAAAGGATCCGTCATCTCGAGCTAGGAGGCGGAAACGGGGCTCCCCTGGATGTGTGCGGGACCCTCGTGCTTCCTCTCGAGTTAGACGGGTATGCCCGGGAACTTCTTGAGTTGCAGCAAGGGTGTGAAGGACCCTTTGGAAGTTCCAGTGGTTAGATGTGATTAGCCTCGAGAAGCCTCAGCGGAAATGGGCCTCATCTCTCCTGGAGGGCAAAACCTCCTGGATTTCCTCGAGTTGCGGCAGGTGATCTCGACTTACGACGGGGACCTCAGGGACCCGCTCTGGTGACCTCAGGAAAGGCAGGTCCCCATGCGAGTTCCACGGGGGCCTCTCGGGATTCCTCTCCCATCGATGCCGGGGCCTAAGACCTTGTGTGGAGTCGGGGCCGGAACATGAGGTTTCCTCTCCAGTGCTGACATGGATCTTGGGGTACTTCTGGAGTCTCCCCAGGGAGTCAGTCCTCGTCTCGAATGCGGGCATGCACTTGCGCTTTCCTCCAGAGCGGTAGCAGCAGTGTCAAGCAGTCCGCCGCGTGGATCAAAGGATCTCTGGTTTTCCCTCGAGTCTTTCCCAGAGGCTTTCCCACGAGGCTTTCCCACAGGGCTGTCCCACGTGCACACGTGGTGGGAGTCGATCCTCGGCTTGAACGTCAAGGCAGTGCAGGGAAAACAGGTTCCTCTGGAATGGACTGACACATCTGTGGGACTCTTGGAATGGTGGCACGACCCTGGAGTTCCTCTCGCCTTTCCTGTGGAGAGCGCCTCTTCTTGAGATGCGACGGGAACGCCGGGAATTCTTTCCCTACGAAACAGGGAATGGATCCCTCCTCTCGAGCTAGGAGGCGGAAACGGGGCTCCCCTGGATGTGTGCGGGACCCTCGTGCTTCCTCTCGAGTGGAGACGAGTATGTCAGGGAACTTCTTGTGTTGCAGCAAGGGTGTGAAGGACCCTTTGGAAGTTGCAGTGGTTAGATGTGATTAGCCTCGAGAAGCCTCAGCGGAAATGGGCCTCATCTCGCCTGGAGGGCAAAACCTCCTGGATTTTCTCGAGTTGTGGCAGGTGCTCTCGACTTACGACGGGGACCTCAGGGACCCGCTCTGGTGGCCTCAGGAAAGGCCAGTCCCCATGCGAGTTCCTCGGGGGCCTCTCGGGATTCCTCTCCCGTCGATGCCGGGGCCTAAGACCTTGTGTGGAGTCTGGGCCGGAACCTGAGAATTCCTCACCAGTGTTTACACGGATCTTGGGGTTCTTCTGGAGTCTCCCCAGGGAGTCAGTCCTCGTCTCGAATGCGGGCATGCACTTGCGATTTCCTCCAGAGCGGTAGCAGCAGTGTCACGCAGTCCGCCGCGTGGATCAAAGAATCTAAGGTTTTCCCTCGAGTCTTTCCCACGAGGCTTTCCCACGAGGCTTTCCCACAGGGCTGTCCCACGTGCACACGTGGAGAGAGTCCATCCTCAGCTTGAACGTCAAGGCAGTGCAGGGAAAACAGGTTCCTCTGGAATGGACTGACCCATCTGGGGGACTCTTGGAATGGTGGCACGACCCTGGAGTTCCTCTCGACTTTCCTGTGGAGAGCGCCTCCTCTTGAGATGTGACGGGAACTCCGGGAATTCTTTCCCTACGAAACAGGGAAAGGATCCCTCATCTCGAGCTAGGAGGCGGAAACGGGGCTCCCCTGGATGTGTCCGGGACCCTCGTGCTTCCTCTCGAGTGGAGACGGGTATGTCGGGGAACTTCTTGAGTTGCAGCAAGGGTGTGAAGGACCCTTTGGAAGTTCCAGTGGTTAGATGTGATTAGCCTCGAGAAGCCTCAGCGGAAATGGGCCTCATCTCGCCTGGAGGGCAAAACCTCCTGGATTTTCTCGAGTTGTGGCAGGTGCTCTCGACTTACGACGGGGCCCTCAGGGACCCGCTCTCGTGGCCTCAGGAAAGGCCAGTCCCCATGCGAGTTCCTCGGGGGCCTCTCGGGATTCCTTTCCCTTCGATGCCGGGGCCTAAGACCTTGTGTGGAGTTGGGGCCGGAACCTGAGGATTCCTTTCCAGTGCTGACATGGATCTTGGGGTACTTCTGGAGTCTCCCCAGGGGAGTCAGTCCTCGTCTCGAATGCTGGCATGCACTTGCGCTTTCCTCCAGAGAGGTAGCAGCAGTGTCACGCTGTCCGCCGCGTGGATCAAAGGATCTAAGGTTTTCCCTCGAGTCTTTCCCACGAGGCTTTCCCACGAGGCTTTCCCACAGGGCTGTCCCAAGTGCACACGTATTGGGAGTCGATCCTCGGCTTGAACATCAATGCAGTGCAGGGAAAACAGGTTCCTCTGGAATGGACTGACACATCTGGGGGTCTCTTGGAATGGTAGCACGACCCTGGAGTTCCTCTCGCCTTTCCTGTGGAGAGCGCCTCCTCTTGAGATGCGACGGGAACGCAGGGAATTCTTTCCCTACGAAACAGGGAAAGGATCCCTCATCTCGAGCTAGGAGGCGGAAACGGGGCTCCCCTGGATGTGTGCGGGATCCTCGTGCTTCCTCTCGAGTGGAGACCGGTATGTCGGGGAACTTCTTGAGTTGCAGCAAGGGTGTGAAGGACCCTTTGGAAGTTTCAGTGGTTAGATGTGATTAGCCTCCAGAAGCCTCAGCGGAAATGGGCCTCATCTCGCCTGGAGGGCAAAACTTCATGGATTTTCTCGAGTTGCAGCAGGTGCTCTCGACTTACGACGGGGACCTCAGGGACCCGGTCTGGTGGCCTCAGGAAAGGCCAGTCCCCATGCGAGTTCCTCGGGGGCCGCTTGGGATTCCTTTCCCGTCGATGCCGGGGCCTAAGACCTTGTGTGGAGTCGGGGCCGGAACCTGAGGTTTCCTCTCCAGTGCTGACATGGATCTTGGGGTACTTCTGGAGTCTCCCCAGGGGAGTCAGTCCACCTCTCCAATGCGGGCATGCATTTGCGCTTTCCTCCAGAGCGGTAGCAGCAGGGTCACTCAGTCCTCCGCGTGGATCAAAGGATATATGGTTTTCCCTCGAGTCTTTCCAACGAGGCTTGCCCACGAGGCTTTCCCACAGGGCTGTCCCACGTGCCCACGTGGTGGGAGTCGATCCTCGGCTTGATCGTCAAGGCAGTGCAGGGAAAACAGGTTCCTCTGGAATGGACTGACACATGTGGGGGACTCTTGGAATGGTGGCACGACCATGGAGTTCCTCTCGCCTTTCCTGTGGAGAGCGCCTCCTCTTGAGATGCGACGGGCACGCCGGGAATTCTTTCCCTACGAAACAGGGAAAGGACCCCTCATCTCGAGCTAGGAGGCGGAAACGGGGCTCCCCTGGATGTGTGCGGGACCCTCGTGCTTCCTCTCGAGTGGAGACGTGTATGTCGGGGAACCTCTTGAGTTGCAGCAAGGGTGTGAAGGACCCTTTGGAAGTTCCAGTGGTTAGATGTGATTGGCCTCGAGAAGCCTCAGCAGAAATGAGCCTCATCTCGCCTGGAGGGCAAAACCTCCTGGATTTTCTCGAATTACGGCAGGTGCTCTCGACTTACGACGGGGACCTCAGGGACCCGCTCTGGTGGCCTCAGGAAAGTCAGGTCCCCATGCGAGTTCCTCGGGGGCCTCTCGGGATTCCTCTCCCGTCGATGCCGGGGCCTAAGAACTTGTGTGGAGTCGGAGCCGGAACCTGAGGTTTCCTCTCCAGTGCTGACATCGATCTTGGGGTACTTCTGGAGTCTCCCCAGGGAGTCAGTCCTCGTCTCCAATGCGGGTATGCACTTGCGCTTAACTCCAGAGCGGTAGCAGCAGTGTTAAGCAGTCCGCCGCGTGGATCAAAGGATCTCTGGTTTTCCCTCGATTCTTTCCCACGAGGCTTTCCCCCGAGGCTTTCCCACATGGCTATCCCACGTGCACACGATGGTGGGAGTCGATCCTCGGCTTGAACGTCAAGGCAGTACAGGGAAAACAGGTTCCTCTGGAATGGACTGACACATCTGGGGGACTCTTGGAATGGTGGCACGACCCTGGAGTTCCTCTCGCCTTTCCTGTGGAGAGCGCCTCCTCTTGAGATGCGACGGGCACGCCGGTAATTCTTTCCCTGCGAAACAGGGAAAGGATCCCTCATCTCGAGCTAGTAGGCGGAAACGGGGCTCCCCTGGATGTGTGCGGGACCCTCGTGCTTCCTCTCGAGTGGAGATGGGTATGTCGGGGTACTTCTTGAGTTGCAGTAAGGGTGTGAAGGACCCTTTGGAAGTTCCAGTGGTTAGATGTGATTAACCTCGAGAAGCCTCAGCGGAAATGGGCCTCATCTCGCCTGGAGGGCAAAACCTCCTGGATTTTCTTGAGTTGCGGCAGGTGCTCTCGACTTACGACGGGGCCCTCAGGGACCCGCTCTGGTGGCCTCAGGAAAGGCAGGTCCCCATGCGAGTTCCTCGGGGGCCTCTCGGGATTCCTCTCCCGTCGATGCCGGGGCCTAAGACCTTGTGTGGAGTCGGGGCCGGAACCTGAGGTTTCCTCTCCAGTGCTGACATGGATCTTGGGGTACTTCTGGAGTCTCCCCAGGGAGTCAGTCCTCGTCTCGAATGCGGGCATGCACTTGCGCTTTCCTCCAGAGCGGTAGCAGCAGTGTCAAGCAGTCCGCCGCGTGGATCAAAGGATCTCTGGTTTTCCCTCGAGTCTTTCCCAGAGGCTTTCCCACGAGGCTTTCCCACAGGGCTGTCCCACGTGCACACGTGGTGGGAGTCGATCCTCGGCTTGAACGTCAAGGCAGTGCAGGGAAAACAGGTTCCTCTGGAATGGACTGACACATCTGTGGGACTCTTGGAATGGTGGCATGACCCTGGAGTTCCTCTCGCCTTTCCTGTGGAGAGCGCCTCTTCTTGAGATGCGACGGGAACGCCGGTAATTCTTTCCCTGCGAAACAGGGAAAGGATCCCTCCTCTCGAGCTAGGAGGCGGAAACGGGGCTCCCCTGGATGTGTGCGTGACCCTCGTGCTTCCTCTCGAGTGGAGACGAGTATGTCAGGGAACTTCTTGTGTTGCAGCAAGGGTGTGAAGGACCCTTTGGAAGTTGCAGTGGTTAGATGTGATTAGCCTCGAGAAGCCTCAGCGGAAATGGGCCTCATCTAGCCTGGAGGGCAAAACCTCCAGGATTTTCTCGAGTTGTGGCAGGTGCTCTCGACTTACGACGGGGACCTCAGGGACCCGCTCTGGTGGCCTCAGGAAAGGCCAGTCCCCATGCGAGTTCCTCGGGGGCCTCTCGGGATTCCTCTCCCGTCGATGCCGGGGCCTAAGACCTTGTGTGGAGTCTGGGCCGGAACCTGAGAATTCCTCACCAGTGTTTACACGGATCTTGGGGTTCTTCTGGAGTCTCCCCAGGGAGTCAGTCCTCGTCTCGAATGCGGGCATGCACTTGCGATTTCCTCCAGAGCGGTAGCAGCAGTGTCACGCAGTCCGCCGCGTGGATCAAAGGATCTAAGGTTTTCCCTCGAGTCTTTCCCACGAGGCTTTCCCACGAGGCTTTCCCACAGGGCTGTCCCACGTGCACACGTGGAGAGAGTCCATCCTCAGCTTGAACGTCAATGCAGTGCAGGGAAAACAGGTTCCTCTGGAATGGACTGACCCATCTGGGGGACTCTTGGAATGGTGGCACGACCCTGGAGTTCCTCTCGACTTTCCTGTGGAGAGCGCCTCCTCTTGAGATGCGATGGGAACTCCGGGAATTCTTTCCCTACGAAACAGGGAAAGGATCCCTCATCTCGCGCTAGGAGGCGGAAACGGGGCTCCCCTGGATGTGTCCGGGACCCTCGTGCTTCCTCTCGAGTGGAGACGGGTATGTCGGGGAACTTCTTGAGTTGCAGCAAGGGTGTGAAGGACCCTTTGGAAGTTCCAGTGGTTAGATGTGATTAGCCTCGAGAAGCCTCAGCGGAAATGGGCCTCATCTCGCCTGGAGGGCAAAACCTCCTGGATTTTCTCGAGTTGTGGCAGGTGCTCTCGACTTACGACGGGGCCCTCAGGGACCCGCTCTGGTGGCCTCAGGAAAGGCAGGTCCCCATGCGAGTTCCTCGGGGGCCTCTCGGGATTCCTCTCCCGTCGATGCCGGGGCCTAAGACCTTGTGTGGAGTCGGGGCCGGAACCTGAGGTTTCCTCTCCAGTGCTGACATGGATCTTGGGGTACTTCTGGAGTCTCCCCAGGGAGTCAGTCCTCGTCTCGAATGGGGGCATGCACTTGCGCTTTCCTCCAGAACGGTAGCAGCAGTGTCAAGCAGTCCGCCGCGTGGATCAAAGGATCTCTGGTTTTCCCTCGAGTCTTTCCCAGAGGCTTTCCCACGAGGCTTTCCCACAGGGCTGTCCCACGTGCACACGTGGTGGGAGTCGATCCTCGGCGTGAACGTCAAGGCAGTGCAGGGAAAACAGGTTCCTCTGGAATGGACTGACACATCTGGGGGACTCTTGGAATAGTGGCACGACCCTGGAGTTCCTCTCGCCTTTCCTGTGGAGAGCGCCTCTTCTTGAGATGCGACGGGAACGCCGGGAATTCTTTCCCTACGAAACAGGGAATGGATCCCTCCTCTCGAGCTAGGAGGCGGAAACGGGGCTCCCCTGGATGTGTGCGGGACCCTCGTGCTTCCTCTCGAGTGGAGACGAGTATGTCAGGGAACTTCTTGTGTTGCAGCAAGGGTGTGAAGGACCCTTTGGAAGTTGCAGTGGTTAGATGTGATTAGCCTCGAGAAGCCTCAGCGGAAATGGGCCTCATCTCGCCTGGAGGGCAAAACTTCATGGATTTTCTCGAGTTGCAGCAGGTGCTCTCGACTTACGACGGGGACCTCAGGGACCCGGTCTGGTGGCCTCAGGAAAGGCCAGTCCCCATGCGAGTTCCTCGGGGGCCGCTTGGGATTCCTTTCCCGTCGATGCCGGGGCCTAAGACCTTGTGTGGAGTCGGGGCCGGAACCTGAGGTTTCCTCTCCAGTGCTGACATGGATCTTGGGGTACTTCTGGAGTCTCCCCAGGGGAGTCAGACCACCTCTCCAATGCGGGCATGCATTTGCGCTTTCCTCCAGAGCGGTAGCAGCAGGGTCACTCAGTCCGCCACGTGGATCAAAGGATATATGTTTTTCCCTCGAGTCTTTCCAACGAGGCTTGCCCACGAGGCTTTCCCACAGGGCTGTCCCACGTGCACACGTGGTGGGAGTCGATCCTCGGCTTGATCGTCAAGGCAGTGCAGGGAAAACAGGTTCCTCTGGAATAGACTGACACATGTGGGGGACTCTTGGAATGGTGGCACGACCCTGGAGTTCCTCTCGCCTTTCCTGTGGAGAGCGCCTCCTCTTGAGATGCGACGGGCACGCCGGGAATTCTTTCCCTACGAAACAGGGAAAGGACCCCTCATCTCGAGCTAGGAGGCGGAAACGGGGCTCCCCTGGATGTGTGCGGGACCCTCGTGCTTCCTCTCGAGTGGAGACGGGTATGTGGGGGAACTTCTTGAGTTGCAGCAAGGGTGTGAAGGACCCTTTGGAAGTTCCAGTGGTTAGATGTGATTAGCCTGGAGAAGCTTCAGCGGAAATGGGCCTCATGTCCCCTGGAGGGCAAAACCTCCTGGAATTTCTCGAGTTGCGGCACGTGCTCTCGACTTACGACGGGGCCCTCAGGGACCCGCTCTGGTGGCCTCAGGAAAGGCCAGTCCCCATGCGAGTTCCTCGGGGGCCTCTGGGGATTCCTCTCCCGTCAATGCCAGGGCCTAAGACCTTGTGTGGAGTCGGGGCCGGAACCTGAGGATTCCTCTCCAGTGCTGACATGGATCTTGGGGTACTTCTGGAGTCTCCCCAGGGGAGTCAGTCCACTTCTCCAATGCGGGCATGCATTTACGCTTTCCTCCACAGCGGTAGCAGCAGTGTCACGCAGTCCGCAGTGTGGATCAAAGGATCTATGGTTTTCCCTCGAGTCTTTCCCACGAGGCTTTCCCACGAGGCTTTCCCACAGGGCTGTCCCACGTGCACACGTGGTGGGAGTCGATCCTCGGCTTGAACGTCAAAGCAGTGCAGGGAAACAGGTTCCTCTGGAATGGACTGACACATCAGGGGGACTCTTGGAATGGTGGCACGACCCTGGAGTTCCTCTCGCCTTTCCTGTGGAGAGCGCCTCTTCTTGAGATGCGACGGGAACGCCGGGAATTCTTTCCCTACGAAACAGGGAAAGGATCCCTCATCTCGAGCTAGGAGGCGGAAACGGGGCTCCCCTGGATGTGTGCGGGACCCTCGTGCTTCCTCTCGAGTGGAGACGGGTATGTCGGGGAACTTCTTGAGTTGCAGCAAGGGTGTGAAGGACCCTTTGGAAGTTCCAGTGGTTAGATGTGATTAGCCTGGAGAAGCTTCAGCGGAAATGGGCCTCATGTCCCCTGGAGGGCAAAACCTCCTGGAATTTCTCGAGTTGCGGCACGTGCTCTCGACTTACGACGGGGCCCTCAGGGACCCGCTCTGGTGGCCTCAGGAAAGGCCAGTCCCCATGCGAGTTCCTCGGGGGCCTCTGGGGATTCCTCTCCCGTCAATGCCAGGGCCTAAGACCTTGTGTGGAGTCGGGGCCGAAACCTGAGGATTCCTCTCCAGTGCTGACATGGATCTTGGGGTACTTCTGGAGTCTCCCCAGGGGAGTCAGTCCACTTCTCCAATGCGGGCATGCATTTACGCTTTCCTCCAGAGCGGTAGCAGCAGTGTCACGCAGTCCGCAGTGTGGATCAAAGGATCTATGGTTTTCCCTCGAGTCTTTCCCACGAGGCTTTCCCACGAGGCTTTCCCACAGGGCTGTCCCACGTGCACACGTGGTGGGAGTCGATCCTCGGCTTGAACGTCAAAGCAGTGCAGGGAAACAGGTTCCTCTGGAATAGACTGACACATCAGGGGGACTCTTGGAATGGTGGCACGACCCTGGAGTTCCTCTCGCCTTTCCTGTGGAGAGCGCCTCTTCTTGAGATGCGACGGGAACGCCGGGAATTCTTTCCCTACGAAACAGGGAAAGGATCCCTCATCTCGAGCTAGGAGGCGGAAACGGGGCTCCCCTGTATGTGTGCGGGACCCTCGTGCTTCCTCTCGAGTGGAGACGGGTATGTTGGGGAACTTCTTGAGCTGCAGCAAGGGTGTGAAGGATCCTTTTGAAGTTCCAGTGGTTAGATGTGATTAGCCTCGAGAAGCCTCCGCGGAAATGGGCCACATCTCGCCTGGAGGGCAAAACCTCCTGGATTTTCTCGAGTTGCGGCAGGTGCTCTCGACTTACGACGGGGACCTCAGGGACCCGCTCTAGTGGCCTTAGGAAAGGCCAGTCCCCATGCGAGTTCCTCGGGGGCCTCTCGGGATTCCTCTCCTGTCGATGCCGGGGCCTAAGACCTTGTGTGGAGTCGGGGCCGGAACCTGAGGATTCCTCTCCAGTGCTGACATGGATCTTGGGGTACTTCTGGAGTCTCCCCAAGGGAGTCAGTCCTCGTCTCGAATGCGGGCATGCACTTGCGCTTACCTCCAGAGCGGTAGCAGCAGTGTCACGCTGTCCGCCTTGTGGATCAAAGGATCTATGGTTTTCCCTCGAGTCTTTCCCACGATGCTTGCCCACGAGGCTTTCCCACAGGGCTGTCCCACGTGCACACGTGGTGGGAGTCGATCCTCGGCTTGAACGTCAAGGCAGTGCAGGGAAAACAGCTTCCTCTGGAATGGACTGACACATCTGGGGCACTCTTGGAATGGTGGCACGACCCTGGAGTTCCTCTCGCCTTTCCTGTGGAGAGCGCCTCCCCTTGAGATGCGACGGGAACGCCGGGAATTCTTTCCCTACGAAACAGGGAAAGGATCCGTCATCTCGAGCTAGGAGGCGGAAACGGGGCTCCCCTGGATGTGTGCGGGACCCTCGTGCTTCCTCTCGAGTTAGACGGGTATGCCCGGGAACTTCTTGAGTTGCAGCAAGGGTGTGAAGGACCCTTTGGAAGTTCCAGTGGTTAGATGTGATTAGCATCGAGAAGCCTCAGCGGAAATGGGCCTCATCTCGCCTGGAGGGCAAAACCTCCTGGATTTTCTCGAGTTGCGGCACGTGCTCTCGACTTACGACGGGGACCTCAGGGACCCGCTCTGGTGGCCTCAGGAAAGGCCAGTCCCCATGCGAGTTCCTCGGGGGCCTCTCGGGATTCCTCTCCCGTCGATGCCGGGGCCTAAGACCTTGTGTGGAGTCGGGGCCGGAACCTGAGGATTCCTCTCCAGTGCTGACATGGATCTTGGGGTACTTCTGGAGTCTCCCCAGGGGAGTCAGTCCACCTCTCCAATGCGGGCATGCATTTACGCTTTCCTCCAGAGCGGTAGCAGCAGTGTCACGCAGTCCGCAGCGTGGATCAAAGGATCTATGGTTTTCCCTCGAGTCTTTCCCACGAGGCTTTCCCACGAGGCTTTCCCACAGGGCTGTCCCACGTGCACACGTGGTGGGAGTCGATCCTCGGCTTGAACGTCATGGCAGTGCAGGGAAAACAGGTTCCTCTGGAATGGACTGACACATCAGGGGGACTCATGGAATGGTGGCACGACCCTGGAGTTCCTCTCGCCTTTCCTGTGGAGAGCGCCTCCTCTTGAGATGCGACGGGAACGCCGGGAATTCTTTCCCTACGAAACAGGGAAAGGATCCCTCATCTCGAGCTAGGAGGCGGAAACGGGGCTCCCCTGGATGTGTGCGGGACCCTCGTGCTTCCTCTCGAGTGGAGACGGGTATGCCGGGGAACTTCTTGAGTTGCAGCAAGGGTGTGAAGGACCCTTTGGAAGTTCCAGTGGTTAGATGTGATTAGCCTCGAGAAGCCTCAGCGGAAATGGGCCTCATCTCGCCTGGAGGGCAAAACCTCCTGGATTTTCTCGAGTTGCGGCAGGTGCTCTCGACTTACGACGGGGACCTCAGGGACCCGCTCTGGTGGCCTCAGGAAAGGCCAGTCCCCATGCGAGTTCCTCGGGGGCCTCTCGGGATTCCTCTCCCTTCGATGCCGGGGCCTAAGACCTTGTGTGGAGTCGGGACCGGAACCTGAGGATTCCTCTCCAGTGCTGACATGGATCTTGGGGTACTTCTGGAGTCACCCCAGGGGAGTCAGTCCTCGTCTCGAATGCTGGCATGCACTTGCGCTTTCCTCCAGAGAGGTAGCAGCAGTGTCACGCAGTCCGCCGCGTGGATCAAAGGATCTATGGTTTTCCCTCGATAGCAGCAGTGTCACGCTGTCCGCCGCGTGGATCAAAGGATCTATGGTTTTCCCTCGAGTCTTTCCCACGATGCTTGCCCACGAGGCTTTCCCACAGGGCTGTCCCACGTGCACACGTGGTGGGAGTCGATCCTCGGCTTGAACGTCAAGGCAGTGCAGGGAAAACAGCTTCCTCTGGAATAAACTGACACATCTGGGGCACTCTTGGAATGGTGGCACGACCCTGGAGTTCCGCTCGCCTTTCCTGTGGAGAGCGCCTCACCTTGAGATGCGACGGGAACGCCGGGAATTCTTTCCCTACCAAACAGGGAAAGGATCCGTCATCTTGAGCTAGGAGGCGGAAACGGGGCTCCCCTGGATGTGTGCGGGACCCTCGTGCTTCCTCTCGATTTAGACGGGTATGCCGGGGAACTTCTTGAGTTGCAGCAAGGGTGTGAAGGACCCTTTGGAAGTTCCAGTGGTTAGATGTGATTAGCCTCGTGAAGCCTCAGCGGAAATGGGCCTCATCTCGCCTGGAGGGCAAAACCTCCTGGATTTTCTCGAGTTGTGGCAGGTGCTCTCGACTTGCGACGGGGACCTCAGGGACCCGCTCTGGTGGCCTCAGGAAAGGCCAGTCCCCATGCGAGTTCCTCGGGGGCCTCTCGGGATTCCTCTCCCTTCGATGCCGGGGCCTAAGACCTTGTGTGGAGTCGGGACCGGAACCTGAGGATTCCTCTCCAGTGCTGACATGGATCTTGGGGTACTTCTGGAGTCACCCCAGGGGAGTCAGTCCTCGTCTCGAATGCTGGCATGCACTTGCGCTTTCCTCCAGAGAGGTAGCAGCAGTGTCACGCAGTCCGCCGCGTGGATCAAAGGATCTATGGTTTTCCCTCGAGTCTTTCCCACGAGGCTTTCCCACGAGGCTTTCCCACAGGGCTGTCCCACGTGCACACGTGGTGGGAGTCGATCCTCGGCTTGAACATCAAGGCAGTGCAGGGAAAACAGGTTCCTCTGGAATATACTGACACATCTGGGGTTCTCTTGGAATGGTGGCACGACCCTGGAGTTCCTCTCGCCTTTCCTGTGGAGAGCGCCTCCTCTTGAGACGCGACGGGAACGCAGGGAATTCTTTCCCTACGAAACAGGGAAAGGATCCCTCATCTCGAGCTAGGAGGCGGAAACGGGGCTCCCCTGGATGTGTGCGGGATCCTCGTGCTTCCTCTCGAGTGGAGACGGGTATGTCGGGGAACTTCTTGTGTTGCACAAGGGTGTGAAGGACCCTCTGGAAGTTTCAGTGGTTAGATGTGATTAGCCTCCAGAAGCCTCAGCGGAAATGGGCCTCATCTCGCCTGGAGGGCAAAACCTCCAGGATTTTCTCGAGTTGTGGCAGGTGCTCTCGACTTAAGACGGGGACCTCAGGGACCCGTTCTGGTGGCCTCAGGAAAGGCCAGTCCCCATGCGAGTTCCTCGGGGGCCGCTTGGGATTCCTTTCCCGTCGATGCCGGGGCCTAAGACCTTCTGTGGAGTCGGGGCCGGAACCTGAGGTTTCCTCTCCAGTGCTGACATGGATCTTGGGGTACTTCTGGAGTCTCCCCAGGGGAGTCAGTCCACATCTCCAATGCGGGCATGCATTTGCGCTTTCCTCCAAAGCGGTAGCAGCAGGGTCACTCAGTCCGCCGCGTGGATCAAAGGATCTATGGTTTTCCCTCGAGGCTTTCCAACGAGGCTTGCCCACGAGGCTTTCCCACAGGGCTGTCCCACGTGCAAACGTGGTGGGAGTCGATCCTCGGCTTGATCGTCAAGGCAGTGCCGGGAAAACAGGTTCCTCTGGAATGGACTGACACATGTGGGGGACTCTTGGAATGGTGGCACGACCCTGGAGTTCCTCTCGCCTTTCCTGTGGAGAGCGCCTCCTCTTGAGATGCGACGGGAACGCCGGGAATTCTTTCCCTACGAAACAGGGAAAGGATCCCTCATCTCGAGCTAGGAGGCGGAAACGGGGCTCCCCTGGATGTGTGCGTGACCCTCGTGCTTCCTCTCGAGTGGAGACGGGTATGTTGGGGAACTTCTTGAGTTGCAGCAAGGGTGTGAAGTATCCTTTTGAAGTTCCAGTGGTTAGATGTGATTAGCCTCGAGAAGCCTCCGCGGAAATGGGCCACATCTCGCCTGGAGGGCAAAACCTCCTGGATTTTCTCGAGTTGCGGCAGGTGCTCTCGACTTACGACGGGGACCTCAGGGACCCGCTCTAGTGGCCTCAGGAAAGGCCAGTCCCCATGCGAGTTCCTCGGGGGCCTCTCGGGATTCCTCTCCCGTCGATGCCGGGGCCTAAGACCTTGTGTGGAGTCGGGGCCGGAACCTGAGGATTCCTCTCCAGTGCTGACATGGATCTTGGGGTACTTCTGGACTCTCCCCAGGGGAGTCAGTCCTCGTCTCGAATGCGGGCATGCACTTGCGCTTACCTCCAGAGCGGTAGCAGCAGTGTCACGCTGTCCGCCGCGTGGATCAAAGGATCTATGGTTTTCCCTTGATAGCAGCAGTGTCACGCTGTCCGCCGCGTGGATCAAAGGATCTATGGTTTTCCCTCGAGTCTTTCCCACGATGCTTGCCCACGAGGCTTTCCCACAGGGCTGTCCCACGTGCACACGTGGTGGGAGTCGATCCTCGGCATGAACGTCAAGGCAGTGCAGGGAAAACAGGTTCCTCTGGAATGGACTGACACATGTGGGGGACTCTTGGAAAGGTCGCACGACCCTGGAGTTCCTCTCGCCTTTCCTGTGGAGAGCGCCTCCTCTTGAGATGCGACGGGAACGCCGGGAATTCTTTCCCTACGAAACAGGGAAAGGATCCCTCATCTCGAGCTAGGAGGCGGAAACGGGGCTCCCCTGGATGTGTGCAAGACCCTCGTGCTTCCTCTCGAGTGGAGACGGCTATGTCGGGGAACTTCTTGAGTTGCAGCAAGGGTGTGAAGGACCCTTTGGAAGTTCCAGTGGTTAGATGTGATTAGCCACCAGAAGCCTCAGCAGAAATGGGCCTCATCTCGCCTGGAGGGCAAAACCTCCTGGATTTTCTCGAGTTGCGGCAGGTGCTCTCGACTTACGACGGGGACCTCAGGGACTCGCTCTGGTGGCCTCAGGAAAGGCCAGTCACCATGCGAGTTCCTCGGGGGCCTCTCGGGATTACTCTAGCGTCGATGCCGGGGCCTAAGACCTTGTGTGGAGTCGGGGCCGGAACCTGAGGTTTCCTCTCCAGTGCTGACATGGATCTTGGGGTACTTCTGGAGTCTCCCCAGGGGAGTCAGTGCTCGTCTCGAATGCGGGCATGCACTTGCGCTTACCTCCAGAGCGGTAGCAGCAGTGTCACGCTGTCCGCCGCGTGGATCAAAGGATCTATGGTTTTCCCTCGATAGCAGCAGTGTCACGCTGTCCGCAGCGTGGATCAAAGGATCTATGGTTTTCCCTCGAGTCTTTCCCACAATGCTTGCCCACGAGGCTTTCCCACAGGGCTGTCCCACATGCACACGTGGTGGGAGTCGATCCTCGGCTTGAACGTCAAGGCAGTGCAGGGAAAACAGCTTCCTCTGGAATGGACTGACACATCTGGGGGACTCTTGGAATGGTGGCACGACCCTGGGGTTCCTCTCGCCTTTCCTGTGGAGAGCGCCTCCTCTTGAGATGCGACGGGAACGCCGGGAATTCTTTCCCTACGAAACAGGGAAAGGATCCGTCATCTCGAGCTAGGAGGCAGAAACGGGGCTCCCCGGATGTGTGCGGGACCCTCGTGCTTCCTCTAGAGTGGAGACGGGTATGTCGGGGAACTTCTTGAGTTGCAGCAAGGGTGTGAAGGACCCTTTGGAAGTTCCAATGGTTAGATGTGATTAGCCTCGAGAAGCCTTCGCGGAAATGGGCCTCATCTCGCCTGGAGGGCAAAACCTCCTGGATTTTCTCGAGTTGCGGCAGGTGCTCTCGACTTACGACGGGGACCTCAGGGACCCGCTCTGGTAGCCTCAGGAAAGGCCAGTCCCCATGCGAGTTCCTCGGGGGCCTCTCGGGATTCCTCTCCCGTCGATGCCGGGGCCTAAGACCTTGTGTGGAGTGGGGCCGGAACCTGAGGATTACTCTCCAGTGCTGACATGGATCTTGGGGTACTTCTGGAGTCTCCCCAGGGGAGTCAGTCCTCGTCTCGAATGCGGGCATGCACTTGCGCTTACCTCCAGAGCGGTAGCAGCAGTGTCACGCTGTCCACCGCGTGGATCAAAGGATCTATGGTTTTCCCTCGAGTCTTTCCCATGATGCTTGCCCACGAGGCTTTCCCACAGGGCTGTCCCACGTGCACACGTGGTGGGAGTCGATCCTCGGCTTGAACGTCAAGGCAGTGCAGGGAAAACAGCTTCCTCTGGAATGGACTGACACATCTGGGGCACTCTTGGAATGGTGGCACTACCCTGGAGTTCCTCTCGCCTTTCCTGTGGAGAGCGCCTCCCCTTGAGATGCGACGGGAACGCCGGGAATTCTTTCCCTACGAAACAGGGAAAGGATCCGTAATCTCGAGCTAGGAGGCGGAAACGGGGCTCCCCTGGATGTGTGCGGGACCCTCGTGCTTCCTCTCGAGTTAGACGGGTATGCCCGGGAACTTCTTGAGTTGCAGCAAGGGTGTGAAGGACCCTTTGGAAGTTCCAATGGTTAGATGTGATTAGCATCGAGAAGCCTCAGCGGAAATGGGCCTCATGTCGCCTGGAGGGCAAAACCTCCTGGATTTTCTCGAGTTGCGGCACGTGCTCTCGACTTACGACGGGGACCTCAGGGACCCGCTCTGGTGGCCTCAGGAAAGGCCAGTCCCCATGCGAGTTCCTCGGGGGCCTCTCGTGATTCCTCTCCCGTCGATGCCGGGGCCTAAGACCTTGTGTGGAGTCGGGGCCGGAACCTGAGGATTCCTCTCCAGTGCTGACATGGATCTTGGGGTACTTCTGGAGTCTCCCCAGGGGAGTCAGTCCACTTCTCCAATGCGGGCATGCATTTACGCTTTCCTCCAGAGCGGTAGCAGCAGTGTCACGCAGTCCGCAGCGTGGATCAAAGGATCTATGGTTTTCCCTCGAGTCTTTCCCACGAGGCTTTCCCACGAGGCTTTCCCACAGGGCTGCCCACGTGCACACGATGGTGGGAGTCGATCCTCGGCTTGAACGTCAAGGCAGTACAGGGAAAACAGGTTCCTCTGGAATGGACTGACACATCTGGGGGACTCTTGGAATGGTGGCACGACCCTGGAGTTCCTCTCGCCTTTCCTGTGGAGAGCGCCTCCCCTTGAGATGCGACGAGCACGCCGGGAATTCTTTCCCTACGAAACAGGGAAAGGATCCCTCATCTCGAGCTAGGAGGCGGAAACGGGGCTCCCCTGGATGTGTGTGGGACCCTCGTGCTTCCTCTCGAGGGGAGACGGGTATGTCGGGGAACTTCTTGAGTTGCAGCAAGGGTGTGAAGGACCCTTTGGAAGTTCCAGTGGTTAGATGTGATTAGCCTCGAGAAGCCTCAGCGGAAATGGGCCTCATCTCTCCTGGAGGGCAAAACCTCCTGGATTTCCTCGAGTTGCGGCAGGTGATCTCGACTTACGACGGGGACCTCAGGGACCCGCTCTGGTGACCTCAGGAAAGGCAGGTCCCCATGCGAGTTCCACGGGGGCCTCTCGGGATTCCTCTCCCGTCGATGCCGGGGCCTAAGACCTTGTGTGGAGTCGGGGCCGGAACATGAGGTTTCCTCTCCAGTGCTGACATGGATCTTGGGGTACTTCTGGAGTCTCCCCAGGGAGTCAGTCCTCGTCTCGAATGCGGGCATGCACTTGCGCTTTCCTCCAGAGCGGTAGCAGCAGTGTCAAGCAGTCCGCCGCGTGGATCAAAGGATCTCTGGTTTTCCCTCGAGTCTTTCCCAGAGGCTTTCCCACGAGGCTTTCCCACAGGGCTGTCCCACGTGCACACGTGGTGGGAGTCGATCCTCGGCTTGAACGTCAAGGCAGTGCAGGGAAAACAGGTTCCTCTGGAATGGACTGACACATCTGTGGGACTCTTGGAATGGTGGCACGACCCTGGAGTTCCTCTCGCCTTTCCTGTGGAGAGCGCCTCTTCTTGAGATGCGACGGGAACGCCGGTAATTCTTTCCCTACGAAACAGGGAAAGGATCCCTCCTCTCGAGCTAGGAGGCGGAAACGGGGCTCCCCTGGATGTGTGCGTGACCCTCGTGCTTCCTCTCGAGTGGAGACGAGTATGTCAGGGAACTTCTTGTGTTGCAGCAAGGGTGTGAAGGACCCTTTGGAAGTTGCAGTGGTTAGATGTGATTAGCCTCGAGAAGCCTCAGCGGAAATGGGCCTCATCTAGCCTGGAGGGCAAAACCTCCAGGATTTTCTCGAGTTGTGGCAGGTGCTCTCGACTTACGACGGGGACCTCAGGGACCCGCTCTGGTGGCCTCAGGAAAGGCCAGTCCCCATGCGAGTTCCTCGGGGGCCTCTCGGGATTCCTCTCCCGTCGATGCCGGGGCCTAAGACCTTGTGTGGAGTCTGGGCCGGAACCTGAGAATTCCTCACCAGTGTTTACACGGATCTTGGGGTTCTTCTGGAGTCTCCCCAGGGAGTCAGTCCTCGTCTCGAATGCGGGCATGCACTTGCGATTTCCTCCAGAGCGGTAGCAGCAGTGTCACGCAGTCCGCCGCGTGGATCAAAGGATCTAAGGTTTTCCCTCGAGTCTTTCCCACGAGGCTTTCCCACGAGGCTTTCCCACAGGGCTGTCCCACGTGCACACGTGGAGAGAGTCCATCCTCAGCTTGAACGTCAATGCAGTGCAGGGAAAACAGGTTCCTCTGGAATGGACTGACCCATCTGGGGGACTCTTGGAATGGTGGCACGACCCTGGAGTTCCTCTCGACTTTCCTGTGGAGAGCGCCTCCTCTTGAGATGCGATGGGAACTCCGGGAATTATTTCCCTACGAAACAGGGAAAGGATCCCTCATCTCGCGCTAGGAGGCGGAAACGGGGCTCCCCTGGATGTGTCCGGGACCCTCGTGCTTCCTCTCGAGTGGAGACGGGTATGTCGGGGAACTTCTTGAGTTGCAGCAAGGGTGTGAAGGACCCTTTGGAAGTTCCAGTGGTTAGATGTGATTAGCCTCGAGAAGCCTCAGCGGAAATGGGCCTCATCTCGCCTGGAGGGCAAAACCTCCTGGATTTTCTCGAGTTGTGGCAGGTGCTCTCGACTAACGACGGGGCCCTCAGGGACCCGCTCTGGTGGCCTCAGGAAAGGCAGGTCCCCATGCGAGTTCCTCGGGGGCCTCTCGGGATTCCTCTCCCGTCGATGCCGGGGCCTAAGACCTTGTGTGGAGTCGGGGCCGGAACCTGAGGTTTCCTCTCCAGTGCTGACATGGATCTTGGGGTACTTCTGGAGTCTCCCCAGGGAGTCAGTCCTCGTCTCGAATGGGGGCATGCACTTGCGCTTTCCTCCAGAACGGTAGCAGCAGTGTCAAGCAGTCCGCCGCGTGGATCAAAGGATCTCTGGTTTTCCCTCGAGTCTTTCCCAGAGGCTTTCCCACGAGGCTTTCCCACAGGGCTGTCCCACGTGCACACGTGGTGGGAGTCGATCCTCGGCGTGAACGTCAAGGCAGTGCAGGGAAAACAGGTTCCTCTGGAATGGACTGACACATCTGGGGGACTCTTGGAATAGTGGCACGACCCTGGAGTTCCTCTCGCCTTTCCTGTGGAGAGCGCCTCTTCTTGAGATGCGACGGGAACGCCGGGAATTCTTTCCCTACGAAACAGGGAATGGATCCCTCCTCTCGAGCTAGGAGGCGGAAACGGGGCTCCCCTGGATGTGTGCGGGACCCTCGTGCTTCCTCTCGAGTGGAGACGAGTATGTCAGGGAACTTCTTGTGTTGCAGCAAGGGTGTGAAGGACCCTTTGGAAGTTGCAGTGGTTAGATGTGATTAGCCTCGAGAAGCCTCAGCGGAAATGGGCCTCATCTCGCCTGGAGGGCAAAACTTCATGGATTTTCTCGAGTTGCAGCAGGTGCTCTCGACTTACGACGGGGACCTCAGGGACCCGGTCTGGTGGCCTCAGGAAAGGCCAGTCCCCATGCGAGTTCCTCGGGGGCCGCTTGGGATTCCTTTCCCGTCGATGCCGGGGCCTAAGACCTTGTGTGGAGTCGGGGCCGGAACCTGAGGTTTCCTCTCCAGTGCTGACATGGATCTTGGGGTACTTCTGGAGTCTCCCCAGGGGAGTCAGACCACCTCTCCAATGCGGGCATGCATTTGCGCTTTCCTCCAGAGCGGTAGCAGCAGGGTCACTCAGTCCGCCACGTGGATCAAAGGATATATGTTTTTCCCTCGAGTCTTTCCAACGAGGCTTGCCCACGAGGCTTTCCCACAGGGCTGTCCCACGTGCACACGTGGTGGGAGTCGATCCTCGGCTTGATCGTCAAGGCAGTGCAGGGAAAACAGGTTCCTCTGGAATGGACTGACACATGTGGGGGACTCTTGGAATGGTGGCACGACCCTGCAGTTCCTCTCGCCTTTCCTGTGGAGAGCGCCTCCTCTTGAGATGCGACGGGCACGCCGGGAATTCTTTCCCTACGAAACAGGGAAAGGACCCCTCATCTCGAGCTAGGAGGCGGAAACGGGGCTCCCCTGGATGTGTGCGGGACCCTCGTGCTTCCTCTCGAGTGGAGACGGGTATGTGGGGGAACTTCTTGAGTTGCAGCAAGGGTGTGAAGGACCCTTTGGAAGTTCCAGTGGTTAGATGTGATTAGCCTGGAGAAGCTTCAGCGGAAATGGGCCTCATGTCCCCTGGAGGGCAAAACCTCCTGGAATTTCTCGAGTTGCGGCACGTGCTCTCGACTTACGACGGGGCCCTCAGGGACCCGCTCTGGTGGCCTCAGGAAAGGCCAGTCCCCATGCGAGTTCCTCGGGGGCCTCTGGGGATTCCTCTCCCGTCAATGCCAGGGCCTAAGACCTTGTGTGAAGTCGGGGCCGGAACCTGAGGATTCCTCTCCAGTGCTGACATGGATCTTGGGGTACTTCTGGAGTCTCCCCAGGGGAGTCAGTCCACTTCTCCAATGCGGGCATGCATTTACGCTTTCCTCCAGAGCGGTAGCAGCAGTGTCACGCAGTCCGCAGTGTGGATCAAAGGATCTATGGTTTTCCCTCGAGTCTTTCCCACGAGGCTTTCCCACGAGGCTTTCCCACAGGGCTGTCCCACGTGCACACGTGGTGGGAGTCGATCCTCGGCTTGAACGTCAAAGCAGTGCAGGGAAACAGGTTCCTCTGGAATGGACTGACACATCAGGGGGACTCTTGGAATGGTGGCACGACCCTGGAGTTCCTCTCGCCTTTCCTGTGGAGAGCGCCTCTTCTTGAGATGCGACGGGAACGCCGGGAATTCTTTCCCTACGAAACAGGGAAAGGATCCCTCATCTCGAGCTAGGAGGCGGAAACGGGGCTCCCCTGGATGTGTGCGGGACCCTCGTGCTTCCTCTCGAGTGGAGACGGGTATGTCGGGGAACTTCTTGAGTTGCAGCAAGGGTGTGAAGGACCCTTTGGAAGTTCCAGTGGTTAGATGTGATTAGCCTGGAGAAGCTTCAGCGGAAATGGGCCTCATGTCCCCTGGAGGGCAAAACCTCCTGGAATTTCTCGAGTTGCGGCACGTGCTCTCGACTTACGACGGGGCCCTCAGGGACCCGCTCTGGTGGCCTCAGGAAAGGCCAGTCCCCATGCGAGTTCCTCGGGGGCCTCTGGGGATTCCTCTCCCGTCAATGCCAGGGCCTAAGACCTTGTGTGGAGTCGGGGCCGAAACCTGAGGATTCCTCTCCAGTGCTGACATGGATCTTGGGGTACTTCTGGAGTCTCCCCAGGGGAGTCAGTCCACTTCTCCAATGCGGGCATGCATTTACGCTTTCCTCCATAGCGGTAGCAGCAGTGTCACGCAGTCCGCAGTGTGGATCAAAGGATCTATGGTTTTCCCTCGAGTCTTTCCCACGAGGCTTTCCCACGAGGCTTTCCCACAGGGCTGTCCCACGTGCACACGTGGTGGGAGTCGACCCTCGGCTTGAACGTCAAAGCAGTGCAGGGAAACAGGTTCCTCTGGAATAGACTGACACATCAGGGGGACTCTTGGAATGGTGGCACGACCCTGGAGTTCCTCTCGCCTTTCCTGTGGAGAGCGCCTCTTCTTGAGATGCGACGGGAACGCCGGGAATTCTTTCCCTACGAAACAGGGAAAGGATCCCTCATCTCGAGCTAGGAGGCGGAAACGGGGCTCCCCTGTATGTGTGCGGGACCCTCGTGCTTCCTCTCGAGTGGAGACGGGTATGTTGGGGAACTTCTTGAGCTGCAGCAAGGGTGTGAAGGATCCTTTTGAAGTTCCAGTGGTTAGATGTGATTAGCCTCGAGAAGCCTCCGCGGAAATGGGCCACATCTCGCCTGGAGGGCAAAACCTCCTGGATTTTCTCGAGTTGCGGCAGGTGCTCTCGACTTACGACGGGGACCTCAGGGACCCGCTCTAGTGGCCTTAGGAAAGGCCAGTCCCCATGCGAGTTCCTCGGGGGCCTCTCGGGATTCCTCTCCTGTCGATGCCGGGGCCTAAGACCTTGTGTGGAGTCGGGGCCGGAACCTGAGGATTCCTCTCCAGTGCTGACAGGGATCTTGGGGTACTTCTGGAGTCTCCCCAAGGGAGTCAGTCCTCGTCTCGAATGCGGGCATGCACTTGCGCTTACCTCCAGAGCGGTAGCAGCAGTGTCACGCTGTCCGCCTTGTGGATCAAAGGATCTATGGTTTTCCCTCGAGTCTTTCCCACGATGCTTGCCCACGAGGCTTTCCCACAGGGCTGTCCCACGTGCACACGTGGTGGGAGTCGATCCTCGGCTTGAACGTCAAGGCAGTGCAGGGAAAACAGCTTCCTCTGGAATGGACTGACACATCTGGGGCACTCTTGGAATGGTGGCACGACCCTGGAGTTCCTCTCGCCTTTCCTGTGGAGAGCGCCTCCCCTTGAGATGCGACGGGAACGCCGGGAATTCTTTCCCTACGAAACAGGGAAAGGATCCGTCATCTCGAGCTAGGAGGCGGAAACGGGGCTCCCCTGGATGTGTGCGGGACCCTCGTGCTTCCTCTCGAGTTAGACGGGTATGCCCGGGAACTTCTTGAGTTGCAGCAAGGGTGTGAAGGACCCTTTGGAAGTTCCAGTGGTTAGATGTGATTAGCATCGAGAAGCCTCAGCGGAAATGGGCCTCATCTCGCCTGGAGGGCAAAACCTCCTGGATTTTCTCGAGTTGCGGCACGTGCTCTCGACTTACGACGGGGACCTCAGGGACCCGCTCTGGTGGCCTCAGGAAAGGCCAGTCCCCATGCGAGTTCCTCGGGGGCCTCTCGGGATTCCTCTCCCGTCGATGCCGGGGCCTAAGACCTTGTGTGGAGTCGGGGCCGGAACCTGAGGATTCCTCTCCAGTGCTGACATGGATCTTGGGGTACTTCTGGAGTCTCCCCAGGGGAGTCAGTCCACCTCTCCAATGCGGGCATGCATTTACGCTTTCCTCCAGAGCGGTAGCAGCAGTGTCACGCAGTCCGCAGCGTGGATCAAAGGATCTATGGTTTTCCCTCGAGTCTTTCCCACGAGGCTTTCCCACGAGGCTTTCCCACAGGGCTGTCCCACGTGCACACGTGGTGGGAGTCGATCCTCGGCTTGAACGTCATGGCAGTGCAGGGAAAACAGGTTCCTCTGGAATGGACTGACACATCAGGGGGACTCATGGAATGGTGGCACGACCCTGGAGTTCCTCTCGCCTTTCCTGTGGAGAGCGCCTCCTCTTGAGATGCGACGGGAACGCCGGGAATTCTTTCCCTACGAAACAGGGAAAGGATCCCTCATCTCGAGCTAGGAGGCGGAAACGGGGCTCCCCTGGATGTGTGCGGGACCCTCGTGCTTCCTCTCGAGTGGAGACGGGTATGCCGGGGAACTTCTTGAGTTGCAGCAAGGGTGTGAAGGACCCTTTGGAAGTTCCAGTGGTTAGATGTGATTAGCCTCGAGAAGCCTCAGCGGAAATGGGCCTCATCTCGCCTGGAGGGCAAAACCTCCTGGATTTTCTCGAGTTGCGGCAGGTGCTCTCGACTTACGACGGGGACCTCAGGGACCCGCTCTGGTGGCCTCAGGAAAGGCCAGTCCCCATGCGAGTTCCTCGGGGGCCTCTCGGGATTCCTCTCCCTTCGATGCCGGGGCCTAAGACCTTGTGTGGAGTCGGGACCGGAACCTGAGGATTCCTCTCCAGTGCTGACATGGATCTTGGGGTACTTCTGGAGTCACCCCAGGGGAGTCAGTCCTCGTCTCGAATGCTGGCATGCACTTGCGCTTTCCTCCAGAGAGGTAGCAGCAGTGTCACGCAGTCCACCGCGTGGATCAAAGGATCTATGGTTTTCCCTCGATAGCAGCAGTGTCACGCTGTCCGCCGCGTGGATCAAAGGATCTATGGTTTTCCCTCGAGTCTTTCCCACGATGCTTGCCCACGAGGCTTTCCCACAGGGCTGTCCCACGTGCACACGTGGTGGGAGTCGATCCTCGGCTTGAACGTCAAGGCAGTGCAGGGAAAACAGCTTCCTCTGGAATGAACTGACACATCTGGGGCACTCTTGGAATGGTTGCACGACCCTGGAGTTCCGCTCGCCTTTCCTGTGGAGAGCGCCTCACCTTGAGATGCGACGGGAACGCCGGGAATTCTTTCCCTACCAAACAGGGAAAGGATCCGTCATCTTGAGCTAGGAGGCGGAAACGGGGCTCCCCTGGATGTGTGCGGGACCCTCGTGCTTCCTCTCGATTTAGACGGGTATGCCGGGGAACTTCTTGAGTTGCAGCAAGGGTGTGAAGGACCCTTTGGAAGTTCCAGTGGTTAGATGTGATTAGCCTCGTGAAGCCTCAGCGGAAATGGGCCTCATCTCGCCTGGAGGGCAAAACCTCCTGGATTTTCTCGAGTTGTGGCAGGTGCTCTCGACTTGCGACGGGGACCTCAGGGACCCGCTCTGGTGGCCTCAGGAAAGGCCAGTCCCCATGCGAGTTCCTCGGGGGCCTCTCGGGATTCCTCTCCCTTCGATGCCGGGGCCTAAGACCTTGTGTGGAGTCGGGACCGGAACCTGAGGATTCCTCTCCAGTGCTGACATGGATCTTGGGGTACTTCTGGAGTCACCCCAGGGGAGTCAGTCCTCGTCTCGAATGCTGGCATGCACTTGCGCTTTCCTCCAGAGAGGTAGCAGCAGTGTCACGCAGTCCGCCGCGTGGATCAAAGGATCTATGGTTTTCCCTCGAGTCTTTCCCACGAGGCTTTCCCACGAGGCTTTCCCACAGGGCTGTCCCACGTGCACACGTGGTGGGAGTCGATCCTCGGCTTGAACATCAAGGCAGTGCAGGGAAAACAGGTTCCTCTGGAATATACTGACACATCTGGGGTTCTCTTGGAATGGTGGCACGACCCTGGAGTTCCTCTCGCCTTTCCTGTGGAGAGCGCCTCCTCTTGAGACGCGACGGGAACGCAGGGAATTCTTTCCCTACGAAACAGGGAAAGGATCCCTCATCTCGAGCTAGGAGGCGGAAACGGGGCTCCCCTGGATGTGTGCGGGATCCTCGTGCTTCCTCTCGAGTGGAGACGGGTATGTCGGGGAACTTCTTGTGTTGCACAAGGGTGTGAAGGACCCTCTGGAAGTTTCAGTGGTTAGATGTGATTAGCCTCCAGAAGCCTCAGCGGAAATGGGCCTCATCTCGCCTGGAGGGCAAAACCTCCAGGATTTTCTCGAGTTGTGGCAGGTGCTCTCGACTTAAGACGGGGACCTCAGGGACCCGTTCTGGTGGCCTCAGGAAAGGCCAGTCCCCATGCGAGTTCCTCGGGGGCCGCTTGGGATTCCTTTCCCGTCGATGCCGGGGCCTAAGACCTTCTGTGGAGTCGGGGCCGGAACCTGAGGTTTCCTCTCCAGTGCTGACATGGATCTTGGGGTACTTCTGGAGTCTCCCCAGGGGAGTCAGTCCACATCTCCAATGCGGGCATGCATTTGCGCTTTCCTCCAAAGCGGTAGCAGCAGGGTCACTCAGTCCGCCGCGTGGATCAAAGGATCTATGGTTTTCCCTCGAGGCTTTCCAACGAGGCTTGCCCACGAGGCTTTCCCACAGGGCTGTCCCACGTGCACACGTGGTGGGAGTCGATCCTCGGCTTGATCGTCAAGGCAGTGCCGGGAAAACAGGTTCCTCTGGAATGGACTGACACATGTGGGGGACTCTTGGAATGGTGGCACGACCCTGGAGTTCCTCTCGCCTTTCCTGTGGAGAGCGCCTCCTCTTGAGATGCGACGGGAACGCCGGGAATTCTTTCCCTACGAAACAGGGAAAGGATCCCTCATCTCGAGCTAGGAGGCGGAAACGGGGCTCCCCTGGATGTGTGCGTGACCCTCGTGCTTCCTCTCGAGTGGAGACGGGTATGTTGGGGAACTTCTTGAGTTGCAGCAAGGGTGTGAAGTATCCTTTTGAAGTTCCAGTGGTTAGATGTGATTAGCCTCGAGAAGCCTCCGCGGAAATGGGCCACATCTCGCCTGGAGGGCAAAACCTCCTGGATTTTCTCGAGTTGCGGCAGGTGCTCTCGACTTACGACGGGGACCTCAGGGACCCGCTCTAGTGGCCTCAGGAAAGGCCAGTCCCCATGCGAGTTCCTCGGGGGCCTCTCGGGATTCCTCTCCCGTCGATGCCGGGGCCTAAGACCTTGTGTGGAGTCGGGGCCGGAACCTGAGGATTCCTCTCCAGTGCTGACATGGATCTTGGGGTACTTCTGGACTCTCCCCAGGGGAGTCAGTCCTCGTCTCGAATGCGGGCATGCACTTGCGCTTACCTCCAGAGCGGTAGCAGCAGTGTCACGCTGTCCGCCGCGTGGATCAAAGGATCTATGGTTTTCCCTTGATAGCAGCAGTGTCACGCTGTCCGCCGCGTGGATCAAAGGATCCATGGTTTTCCCTCGAGTCTTTCCCACGATGCTTGCCCACGAGGCTTTCCCACAGGGCTGTCCCACGTGCACACGTGGTGGGAGTCGATCCTCGGCATGAACGTCAAGGCAGTGCAGGGAAAACAGGTTCCTCTGGAATGGACTGACACATGTGGGGGACTCTTGGAAAGGTCGCACGACCCTGGAGTTCCTCTCGCCTTTCCTGTGGAGAGCGCCTCCTCTTGAGATGCGACGGGAACGCCGGGAATTCTTTCCCTACGAAACAGGGAAAGGATCCCTCATCTCGAGCTAGGAGGCGGAAACGGGGCTCCCCTGGATGTGTGCAAGACCCTCGTGCTTCCTCTCGAGTGGAGACGGCTATGTCGGGGAACTTCTTGAGTTGCAGCAAGGGTGTGAAGGACCCTTTGGAAGTTCCAGTGGTTAGATGTGATTAGCCACCAGAAGCCTCAGCAGAAATGGGCCTCATCTCGCCTGGAGGGCAAAACCTCCTGGATTTTCTCGAGTTGCGGCAGGTGCTCTCGACTTACGACGGGGACCTCAGGGACTCGCTCTGGTGGCCTCAGGAAAGGCCAGTCACCATGCGAGTTCCTCGGGGGCCTCTCGGGATTACTCTAGCGTCGATGCCGGGGCCTAAGACCTTGTGTGGAGTCGGGGCCGGAACCTGAGGTTTCCTCTCCAGTGCTGACATGGATCTTGGGGTACTTCTGGAGTCTCCCCAGGGGAGTCAGTCCTCGTCTCGAATGCGGGCATGCACTTGCGCTTACCTCCAGAGCGGTAGCAGCAGTGTCACGCTGTCCGCCGCGTGGATCAAAGGATCTATGGTTTTCCCTCGATAGCAGCAGTGTCACGCTGTCCGCAGCGTGGATCAAAGGATCTATGGTTTTCCCTCGAGTCTTTCCCACAATGCTTGCCCACGAGGCTTTCCCACAGGGCTGTCCCACATGCACACGTGGTGGGAGTCGATCCTCGGCTTGAACGTCAAGGCAGTGCAGGGAAAACAGCTTCCTCTGGAATGGACTGACACATCTGGGGGACTCTTGGAATGGTGGCACGACCCTGGGGTTCCTCTCGCCTTTCCTGTGGAGAGCGCCTCCTCTTGAGATGCGACGGGAACGCCGGGAATTCTTTCCCTACGAAACAGGGAAAGGATCCGTCATCTCGAGCTAGGAGGCAGAAACGGGGCTCCCCGGATGTGTGCGGGACCCTCGTGCTTCCTCTAGAGTGGAGACGGGTATGTCGGGGAACTTCTTGAGTTGCAGCAAGGGTGTGAAGGACCCTTTGGAAGTTCCAATGGTTAGATGTGATTAGCCTCGAGAAGCCTTCGCGGAAATGGGCCTCATCTCGCCTGGAGGGCAAAACCTCCTGGATTTTCTCGAGTTGCGGCAGGTGCTCTCGACTTACGACGGGGACCTCAGGGACCCGCTCTGGTAGCCTCAGGAAAGGCCAGTCCCCATGCGAGTTCCTCGGGGGCCTCTCGGGATTCCTCTCCCGTCGATGCCGGGGCCTAAGACCTTGTGTGGAGTGGGGCCGGAACCTGAGGATTACTCTCCAGTGCTGACATGGATCTTGGGGTACTTCTGGAGTCTCCCCAGGGGAGTCAGTCCTCGTCTCGAATGCGGGCATGCACTTGCGCTTACCTCCAGAGCGGTAGCAGCAGTGTCACGCTGTCCGCCGCGTGGATCAAAGGATCTATGGTTTTCCCTCGAGTCTTTCCCATGATGCTTGCCCACGAGGCTTTCCCACAGGGCTGTCCCACGTGCACACGTGGTGGGAGTCGATCCTCGGCTTGAACGTCAAGGCAGTGCAGGGAAAACAGCTTCCTCTGGAATGGACTGACACATCTGGGGCACTCTTGGAATGGTGGCACGACCCTGGAGTTCCTCTCGCCTTTCCTGTGGAGAGCGCCTCCCCTTGAGATGCGACGGGAACGCCGGGAATTCTTTCCCTACGAAACAGGGAAAGGATCCGTAATCTCGAGCTAGGAGGCGGAAACGGGGCTCCCCTGGATGTGTGCGGGACCCTCGTGCTTCCTCTCGAGTTAGACGGGTATGCCCGGGAACTTCTTGAGTTGCAGCAAGGGTGTGAAGGACCCTTTGGAAGTTCCAATGGTTAGATGTGATTAGCATCGAGAAGCCTCAGCGGAAATGGGCCTCATGTCGCCTGGAGGGCAAAACCTCCTGGATTTTCTCGAGTTGCGGCACGTGCTCTCGACTTACGACGGGGACCTCAGGGACCCGCTCTGGTGGCCTCAGGAAAGGCCAGTCCCCATGCGAGTTCCTCGGGGGCCTCTCGTGATTCCTCTCCCGTCGATGCCGGGGCCTAAGACCTTGTGTGGAGTCGGGGCCGGAACCTGAGGATTCCTCTCCAGTGCTGACATGGATCTTGGGGTACTTCTGGAGTCTCCCCAGGGGAGTCAGTCCACCTCTCCAATGCGGGCATGCATTTACGCTTTCCTCCAGAGCGGTAGCAGCAGTGTCACGCAGTCCGCAGCGTGGATCAAAGGATCTATGGTTTTCCCTCGAGTCTTTCCCACGAGGCTTTCCCACGAGGCTTTCCCACAGGGCTGCCCACGTGCACACGATGGTGGGAGTCGATCCTCGGCTTGAACGTCAAGGCAGTACAGGGAAAACAGGTTCCTCTGGAATGGACTGACACATCTGGGGGACTCTTGGAATGGTGGCACGACCCTGGAGTTCCTCTCGCCTTTCCTGTGGAGAGCGCCTCCTCTTGAGATGCGACGAGCACGCCGGGAATTCTTTCCCTACGAAACAGGGAAAGGATCCCTCATCTCGAGCTAGGAGGCGGAAACGGGGCTCCCCTGGATGTGTGCGGGACCCTCGTGCTTCCTCTCGAGGGGAGACGGGTATGTCGGGGAACTTCTTGAGTTGCAGCAAGGGTGTGAAGGACCCTTTGGAAGTTCCAGTGGTTAGATGTGATTAGCCTCGAGAAGCCTCAGCGGAAATGGGCCTCATCTCTCCTGGAGGGCAAAACCTCCTGGATTTCCTCGAGTTGCGGCAGGTGATCTCGACTTACGACGGGGACCTCAGGGACCCGCTCTGGTGACCTCAGGAAAGGCAGGTCCCCATGCGAGTTCCACGGGGGCCTCTCGGGATTCCTCTCCCGTCGATGCCGGGGCCTAAGACCTTGTGTGGAGTCGGGGCCGGAACATGAGGTTTCCTCTCCAGTGCTGACATGGATCTTGGGGTACTTCTGGAGTCTCCCCAGGGAGTCAGTCCTCGTCTCGAATGCGGGCATGCACTTGCGCTTTCCTCCAGAGCGGTAGCAGCAGTGTCAAGCAGTCCGCCGCGTGGATCAAAGGATCTCTGGTTTTCCCTCGAGTCTTTCCCAGAGGCTTTCCCACGAGGCTTTCCCACAGGGCTGTCCCACGTGCACACGTGGTGGGAGTCGATCCTCGGCTTGAACGTCAAGGCAGTGCAGGGAAAACAGGTTCCTCTGGAATGGACTGACACATCTGTGGGACTCTTGGAATGGTGGCACGACCCTGGAGTTCCTCTCGCCTTTCCTGTGGAGAGCGCCTCTTCTTGAGATGCGACGGGAACGCCGGGAATTCTTTCCCTACGAAACAGGGAATGGATCCCTCCTCTCGAGCTAGGAGGCGGAAACGGGGCTCCCCTGGATGTGTGCGGGACCCTCGTGCTTCCTCTCGAGTGGAGACGAGTATGTCAGGGAACTTCTTGTGTTGCAGCAAGGGTGTGAAGGACCCTTTGGAAGTTGCAGTGGTTAGATGTGATTAGCCTCGAGAAGCCTCAGCGGAAATGGGCCTCATCTCGCCTGGAGGGAAAAACCTCCTGGATTTTCTCGAGTTGTGGCAGGTGCTCTCGACTTACGACGGGGACCTCAGGGACCCGCTCTGGTGGCCTCAGGAAAGGCCAGTCCCCATGCGAGTTCCTCGGGGGCCTCTCGGGATTCCTCTCCCGTCGATGCCGGGGCCTAAGACCTTGTGTGGAGTCTGGGCCGGAACCTGAGAATTCCTCACCAGTGTTTACACGGATCTTGGGGTTCTTCTGGAGTCTCCCCAGGGAGTCAGTCCTCGTCTCGAATGCGGGCATGCACTTGCGATTTCCTCCAGAGCGGTAGGAGCAGTG
This sequence comes from Ovis canadensis, assembly GCF_042477335.2. Taxonomy (NCBI): domain Eukaryota; kingdom Metazoa; phylum Chordata; class Mammalia; order Artiodactyla; family Bovidae; genus Ovis; species Ovis canadensis. The sequence continues at coordinate 12,471,462 of NC_091262.1, forward strand.
TCACGCAGTCCGCCGCGTGGATCAAAGGATCTAAGGTTTTCCCTCGAGTCTTTCCCACGAGGCTTTCCCACGAGGCTTTCCCACAGGGCTGTCCCACGTGCACACGTGCAGAGAGTCCATCCTCAGCTTGAACGTCAAGGCAGTGCAGGGAAAACAGGTTCCTCTGGAATGGACTGACCCATCTGGGGGACTCTTGGAATGGTGGCACGACCCTGGAGTTCCTCTCGACTTTCCTGTGGAGAGCGCCTCCTCTTGAGATGCGACGGGAACTCCGGGAATTCTTTCCCTACGAAACAGGGAAAGGATCCCTCATCTCGAGCTAGGAGGCGGAAACGGGGCTCCCCTGGATGTGTCCGGGACCCTCGTGCTTCCTCTCGAGTGGAGACGGGGATGTCGGGGAACTTCTTGAGTTGCAGCAAGGGTGTGAAGGACCCTTTGGAAGTTCCAGTGGTTAGATGTGATTAGCCTCGAGAAGCCTCAGCGGAAATGGGCCTCATCTCGCCTGGAGGGCAAAACCTCCTGGATTTTCTCGAGTTGTGGCAGGTGCTCTCGACTTACGACGGGGCCCTCAGGGACCCGCTCTGGTGGCCTCAGGAAAGGCCAGTCCCCATGCGAGTTCCTCGGGGGCCTCTCGGGATTCCTTTCCCTTCGATGGCGGGGCCTAAGACCTTGTGTGGAGTCGGGGCCGGAACCTGAGGATTCCTTTCCAGTGCTGACATGGATCTTGGGGTACTTCTGGAGTCTCCCCAGGGGAGTCAGTCCTCGTCTCGAATGCTGGCATGCACTTGCGCTTTCCTCCAGAGAGGTAGCAGCAGTGTCACGCTGTCCGCCGCGTGGATCAAAGGATCTAAGGTTTTCCCTCGAGTCTTTCCCACGAGGCTTTCCCACGAGGCTTTCTCACAGGGCTGTCCCAAGTGCACACGTATTGGGAGTCGATCCTCGGCTTGAACATCAATGCAGTGCAGGGAAAACAGGTTCCTCTGGAATGGACTGACACATCTGGGAGTCTCTTGGAATGGTAGCACGACCCTGGAGTTCCTCTCGCCTTTCCTGTGGAGAGCGCCTCCTCTTGAGATGCGACGGGAACGCAGGGAATTCTTTCCCTACGAAACAGGGAAAGGATCCCTCATCTCGAGCTAGGAGGCGGAAACGGGGCTCCCCTGGATGTGTGCGGGATCCTCGTGCTTCCTCTCGAGTGGAGACGGGTATGTCGGGGAACTTCTTGAGTTGCAGCAAGGGTGTGAAGGACCCTTTGGAAGTTTCAGTGGTTAGATGTGATTAGCCTCCAGAAGCCTCAGCGGAAATGGGCCTCATCTCGCCTGGAGGGCAAAACTTCATGGATTTTCTCGAGTTGCAGCAGGTGCTCTCGACTTACGACGGGGACCTCAGGGACCCGGTCTGGTGGCCTCAGGAAAGGCCAGTCCCCATGCGAGTTCCTCGGGGGCCGCTTGGGATTCCTTTCCCGTCGATGCCGGGGCCTAAGACCTTGTGTGGAGTCGGGGCCGGAACCTGAGGTTTCCTCTCCAGTGCTGACATGGATCTTGGGGTACTTCTGGAGTCTCCCCAGGGGAGTCAGTCCACCTCTCCAATGCGGGCATGCATTTGCGCTTTCCTCCAGAGCGGTAGCAGCAGGGTCACTCAGTCCTCCGCGTGGATCAAAGGATATATGGTTTTCCCTCGAGTCTTTCCAACGAGGCTTGCCCACGAGGCTTTCCCACAGGGCTGTCCCACGTGCCCACGTGGTGGGAGTCGATCCTCGGCTTGATCGTCAAGGCAGTGCAGGGAAAACAGGTTCCTCTGGAATGGACTGACACATGTGGGGGACTCTTGGAATGGTGGCACGACCATGGAGTTCCTCTCGCCTTTCCTGTGGAGAGCGCCTCCTCTTGAGATGCGACGGGCACGCCGGGAATTCTTTCCCTACGAAACAGGGAAAGGACCCCTCATCTCGAGCTAGGAGGCGGAAACGGGGCTCCCCTGGATGTGTGCGGGACCCTCGTGCTTCCTCTCGAGTGGAGACGTGTATGTCGGGGAACCTCTTGAGTTGCAGCAAGGGTGTGAAGGACCCTTTGGAAGTTCCAGTGGTTAGATGTGATTAGCCTCGAGAAGCCTCAGCGGAAATGGGCCTCATCTCGCCTGGAGGGCAAAACCTCCTGGATTTTCTCGAGTTGTGGCAGGTGCTCTCGACTTACGACGGGGCCCTCAGGGACCCGCTCTGGTGGCCTCAGGAAAGGCAGGTCCCCATGCGAGTTCCTCGGGGGCCTCTCGGGATTCCTCTCCCGTCGATGCCGGGGCCTAAGACCTTGTGTGGAGTCGGGGCCGGAACCTTAGGTTTCCTCTCCAGTCCTGACATGGATCTTGGGGTACTTCTAGAGTCTCCCCAGGGGAGTCAGTCCTCCTCTCAAATGCGGGCATGCACTTGCGCTTTCCTCCAAAGCGGTAGCAGCAGTGTCACGCAGTCCGCCGCGTGGATCAAATGATCTAAGGTTTTCCCTCGAGTCTTTCCCATGAGGCTTTCCCACGAGGCTTTCCCACAGGTCTGTCGCACGTGCACACGTGGAGAGAGTCCATCCTCAGCTTGAACGTCAAGGCAGTGCAGGGAAAACAGGTTCCTCTGGAATGGACTGACCCATCTGGGGGACTCTTGGAATGGTGGCACGACCCTGGAGTTCCTCTCGCCTTTCCTGTGGAGAGCGCCTCCTCTTGAGATGCGACGGGAACGCCGGGAAATCTTTCCCGACGAAACAGGGAAAGGATCCCTCATCTCGAGCTAGGAGGCGGAAACGGGGCTCCCCTGGATGTGTGCGGGATCCTCGTGCTTCCTCTCGAGTGGAGACGGGTATGTCGGGGAACTTCTTGAGTTGCAGCAAGGGTGTGAAGGACCCTTTGGAAGTTTCAGTGGTTAGATGTGATTAGCCTCCAGAAGCCTCAGCGGAAATGGGCCTCATCTCGCCTGGAGGGCAAAACTTCATGGATTTTCTCGAGTTGCAGCAGGTGCTCTCGACTTACGACGGGGACCTCAGGGACCCGGTCTGGTGGCCTCAGGAAAGGCCAGTCCCCATGCGAGTTCCTCGGGGGCCGCTTGGGATTCCTTTCCCGTCGATGCCGGGGCCTAAGACCTTGTGTGGAGTCGGGGCCGGAACCTGAGGTTTCCTCTCCAGTGCTGACATGGATCTTGGGGTACTTCTGGAGTCTCCCCAGGGGAGTCAGTCCACCTCTCCAATGCGGGCATGCATTTGCGCTTTCCTCCAGAGCGGTAGCAGCAGGGTCACTCAGTCCTCCGCGTGGATCAAAGGATATATGGTTTTCCCTCGAGTCTTTCCAACGAGGCTTGCCCACGAGGCTTTCCCACAGGGCTGTCCCACGTGCCCACGTGGTGGGAGTCGATCCTCGGCTTGATCGTCAAGGCAGTGCAGGGAAAACAGGTTCCTCTGGAATGGACTGACACATGTGGGGGACTCTTGGAATGGTGGCACGACCATGGAGTTCCTCTCGCCTTTCCTGTGGAGAGCGCCTCCTCTTGAGATGCGACGGGCACGCCGGGAATTCTTTCCCTACGAAACAGGGAAAGGACCCCTCATCTCGAGCTAGGAGGCGGAAACGGGGCTCCCCTGGATGTGTGCGGGACCCTCGTGCTTCCTCTCGAGTGGAGACGTGTATGTCGGGGAACCTCTTGAGTTGCAGCAAGGGTGTGAAGGACCCTTTGGAAGTTCCAGTGGTTAGATGTGATTAGCCTCGAGAAGCCTCAGCGGAAATGGGCCTCATCTCGCCTGGAGGGCAAAACCTCCTGGATTTTCTCGAGTTGTGGCAGGTGCTCTCGACTTACGACGGGGCCCTCAGGGACCCACTCTGGTGGCCTCAGGAAAGGCAGGTCCCCATGCGAGTTCCTCGGGGGCCTCTCGGGATTCCTCTCCCGTCGATGCCGGGGCCTAAGACCTTGTGTGGAGTCGGGGCCGGAACCTTAGGTTTCCTCTCCAGTCCTGACATGGATCTTGGGGTACTTCTAGAGTCTCCCCAGGGGAGTCAGTCCTCGTCTCAAATGCGGGCATGCACTTGCGCTTTCCTCCAAAGCGGTAGCAGCAGTGTCACGCAGTCCGCCGCGTGGATCAAATGATCTAAGGTTTTCCCTCGAGTCTTTCCCATGAGGCTTTCCCAGGAGGCTTTCCCACAGGTCTGTCGCACGTGCACACGTGGAGAGAGTCCATCCTCAGCTTGAACGTCAAGGCAGTGCAGGGAAAACAGGTTCCTCTGGAATGGACTGACCCATCTGGGGGACTCTTGGAATGGTGGCACGACCCTGGAGTTCCTCTCGCCTTTCCTGTGGAGAGCGCCTCCTCTTGAGATGCGACGGGAACGCCGGGAAATCTTTCCCGACGAAACAGGGAATGGATCCCTGATCTCGAGCTAGGAGGCGGAAACGGGGCTCCCCTGGATGTGTGCGGGACACCACGTGCTTCCTCTCGAGTGCAGACGGGTATGTCGGTGAACTTCTTGAGTTGCAGCAAGGGTGTGAAGGACCCTTTGGAAGTTCCAGTGGTTAGAAGTGATTGGCCTCGAGCAGCCTCAGCGGAAATGGGCCACATCTCGCCTGGAGGGCAAAACCTCCTGGATTTCCTCGAGTTGCGGCAGGTGCTTTCGACTTACGACGGGGACCTCAGGGACCCGCTCTGGTGGCCTCAGGAAAGGCCAGTCCCCATGCGAGTTCCTCGGGGGCCTCTCGGGATTCCTCTCCCGTCGATGCCGGGGCCTAAGACCTTGTGTGGAGTCGGGGCCGGAAACTGAGGATTCCTTTCCAGTGCTGACATCGATCTTGGGGTACTTCTGGAGTCTCCCCAGGGAGTCAGTCCTCGTCTCGAATGCGAGCATGCACTTGCGCTTTCCTCCAGAGCGGTAGCAGCAGTGTCACGCAGTCCGCCTTGTGGATCAAAGGATCTCTGGTTTTCCCTCGAGTCTTTCCCACGAGGCTTTCCCACGAGGCTTTCCCACAGGGCTGTCCCACGTGCACACGTGGTGGGAGTCGAACCTCGGCTTGAACGTCAAGGCAGTGCAGGGAAAACAGGTTCCTCTGGAATGGACTGACACATCTGGGGGACTCTTGGAATGGTGGCACGACCTTGGAGTTCCTCTCGCCTTTCCTGTGGAGAACGCCTCCTGTTGAGAGGCGACGGGAACGCCGGGAATTCTTTCCCTATGAAACATGGAAAGGATCCCTCATCTCGAGCTAGGAGGCAGAAACGGGGCTCCCCTGGAAGTGCTCGGGACCCTCGTGCTTCCTCTCGAGTGGAAACGGGTATGTCAGGGAACTTCTTGAGTTGCAGCAAGGGTGTGAAGGACCCTTTGGAAGTTCCAGTGGTTAGATGTGATTAGCCTCGAGAAGCCTCAGCGGAAATGGGCCTCATCTCGCCTGGGGGGCAAAACCTCCTGGATTTTCTCGAGTTGCGGCAGGTGCTCTCGACTTACGCCGGGGACCTCAGGGACCCGCTCTGGGGGCCTCAGAAAAGGCCAGTCCCCATGCGAGTTCCTCGGGGGCCTCTCGGGATTCCTCTCCCGTCGATGCCGGGGCCTAAGACCTTGTGTGGAGTCGGGGCCGGAACCTGAGGATTCGTCTCCAGTGTTGACATGGATCTTGGGGTTCTTCTGGAGTCTCCCCAGGGGAGTCAGTCCTCGTCTCGAATGCGGGCATGCACTTGCGCTTTCCTCCAGAGCGGTAGCAGCCGTGTCATGCAGTCTGCCGCGTAGATCAAAGGATCTATGGTTTTCCCTCGAGTCTTTCCCACGAGGCTTTCCCAGGAGGCTTTCCCACAGGGCTGTCCCACGTGCACACGATGGTGGGAGTCGATCCTCGGCTGGAACGTCAAGGCAGTGCAGGGAAAAGAGGTTCCTCTGGAAAGGACTGACATCTGGGGGACTCTTGGAATGGTGGCACGACCCTGGAGTTCCTCTCGCCTTTCCTGTGGAGAGCGCCTCCTCTTGAGATGCGACGGGAACGCCGGGAAATCTTTCCCTAAGAAACATTGAAAGGATCCCTCATCTCGGCCTAGGAGGCAGAAACGGGGCTCCCCTGTATGTGGGCAGAACCCTCGTGCTTCCTCTCGAGTGGAGACGGGTATGTCGGGGAACCTCTTGAGTTGCAGCAAGGGTGTGAAGGACCCTTTGGAAGTTCCAGTGGTTAGATGTGATTGGCCTCGAGAAGCCTCAGCAGAAATGAGCCTCATCTCGCCTGGAGGGCAAAACCTCCTGGATTTTCTCGAGTTACGGCAGGTGCTCTCGACTTACGACGGGGACCTCAGGGACCCTCTCTGGTGGCCTCAGGAATGTCAGGTCCCCATGCGAGTTCCTCGGGGGCCTCTCGGGATTCCTCTCCCGTCGATGCCGGGGCCTAAGAACTTGTGTGGAGTCGGAGCCGGAACCTGAGGTTTCCTCTCCAGTGCTGACATCGATCTTGGAGTACTTCTGGAGTCTCCCCAGGGAGTCAGTCCTCGTCTCCAATGCGGGTATGCACTTGCGCTTAACTCCAGAGCGGTAGCAGCAGTGTCACGCAGTCCGCCGCGTGGATCAAAGGATCTCTGGTTTTCCCTCGAGTCTTTCCCACGAGGCTTTCCCCCGAGGCTTTCCCACATGGCTATCCCACGTGCACACGATGGTTGGAGTCGATCCTCGGCTTGAACGTCAAGGCAGTTCAGGGAAAACAGGTTCCTCTGGAATGGACTGACACATCTGGGGGACTCTTGGAATGGTGGCACGACCCTGGAGTTCCTCTCGCCTTTCTTGTGGAGAGCGCCTCCTCTTGAGATGCGACGGGCACGCCGGGAATTCTTTCCCTACGAAACAGGGAAAGGATCCCTCATCTCGAGCTAGGAGGCGGAAACGGGGCTCCCCTGGATGTGTGCGGGACCCTCGTGCTTCCTCTCGAGTGGAGATGGGTATGTCGGGGTACTTCCTGTGTTGCAGCAAGGGTGTGAAGGACCCTTTGGAAGTTCCAGTGGTTAGATGTGATTAACCTCGAGAAGCCTCAGCGGAAATGGGCCTCATCTCGCCTGGAGGGCAAAACCTCCTGGATTTTCTCGAGTTGCGGCAGGTGCTCTCGACTTACGACGGGGACCTCAGGGACCCGCTCTGGTGGCCTCAGGAAAGGCAGGTCCCCATGCGAGTTCCTCGGGGGCCTCTCGGGATTCCTCTCCCGTCGATGCCGGGGCCTAAGACCTTGTGTGGAGTCGGGGCCGGAACCTGAGGTTTCCTCTCCAGTGCTGACATGGATCTTGGGGTACTTCTGGAGTCTCCCCAGGGAGTCAGTCCTCGTCTCGAATGCGGGCATGCACTTGCGCTTTCCTCCAGAGCGGTAGCAGCAGTGTCAAGCAGTCCGCCGCGTGGATCAAAGGATCTCTGGTTTTCCCTCGAGTCTTTCCCAGAGGCTTTCCCACGAGGCTTTCCCACAGGGCTTTCCCACGTGCACACGTGGTGGGAGTCGATCCTCGGCGTGAACGTCAAGGCAGTGCAGGGAAAACAGGTTCCTCTGGAATGGACTGACACATCTGTGGGACTCTTGGAATGGTGGCACGACCCTGGAGTTCCTCTCGCCTTTCCTGTGGAGAGCGCCTCTTCTTGAGATGCGACGGGAACGCCGGGAATTCTTTCCCTACGAAACAGGGAATGGATCCCTCCTCTCGAGCTAGGAGGCGGAAACGGGGCTCCCCTGGATGTGTGCGGGACCCTCGTGCTTCCTCTCGAGTGGAGACGAGTATGTCAGGGAACTTCTTGTGTTGCAGCAAGGGTGTGAAGGACCCTTTGGAAGTTGCAGTGGTTAGATGTGATTAACCTCGAGAAGCCTCAGCGGAAATGGGCCTCATCTCGCCTGGAGGGCAAAACCTCCTGGATTTTCTCGAGTTGTGGCAGGTGCTCTCGACTTACGACGGGAACCTCAGGGACCCGCTCTGGTGGCCTCAGGAAAGGCCAGTCCCCATGCGAGTTCCTCGGGGGCCTCTCGGGATTCCTCTCCAGTCGATGCCGGGGCCTAAGACCTTGTGTGGTGTCTGGGCCGGAACCTGAGAATTCCTCACCAGTGTTTACACGGATCTTGGGGTTCTTCTGGAGTCTCCCCAGGGAGTCAGTCCTCGTCTCGAATGCGGGCATGCACTTGCGATTTCCTCCAGAGCGGTAGCAGCAGTGTCACGCAGTCCGCCGCGTGGAACAAAGGATCTAAGGTTTTCCCTCGAGTCTTTCCCACGAGGCTTTCCCACGAGGCTTTCCCACAGGGCTGTCCCACGTGCACACGTGGAGAGAGTCCATCCTCAGCTTGAACGTCAAGCCAGTGCAGGGAAAACAGGTTCCTCTGGAATGGACTGACCCATCTGGGGGACTCTTGGAATGGTGGCATGACCCTGGAGTTCCTCTCGACTTTCCTGTGGAGAGCGCCTCCTCTTGAGATGCGACGGGAACTCCGGGAATTCTTTCCCTACGATACAGGGAAAGGATCCCTCATCTCGAGCTAGGAGGCGGAAACGGGGCTCCCCTGGATGTGTCCGGGACCCTCGTGCTTCCTCTCGAGTGGAGACGGGTATGTCGGGGAACTTCTTGAGTTGCAGCAAGGGTGTGAAGGACCCTTTGGAAGTTCCAGTGGTTAGATGTGATTAGCCTCGAGAAGCCTCAGCGGAAATGGGCCTCATCTCGCCTGGAGGGCAAAACCTCCTGGATTTTCTCGAGTTGCGGCAGGTGCTCTCGACTTACGCCGGGGACCTCAGGGACCCGCTCTGGTGGCCTCAGGAAAGGCCAGTCCCCATGCGAGTTCCTCGGGGGCCTCTCGGGATTCCTTTCCCGTCGATGCCGGGGCCTAAGACCTTGTGTGGAGTCGGGGCTGGAACTGAGGATTCCTCTCCAGTGCTGACATGGACCTTGGGGTACTTCTGGAGTCTCCCCAGGGGAGTCAGTCCTCGTCTCGAATGCGGGCACGCACTTGCGCTTTACTCCAGAGCGGAAGCAGCAGTGTCACGCAGTCCGCCGCGTGGATCAAAGGATCTAGGGTTTTCCCTCGAGTCTTTCCCACGAGGCTTTCCCACGAGGCTTTCCCACAGGGCTGTCCCATGTACACACGTGGTGGGACTCGATCCTCGGCTTGAACGTCAAGGCAGTGCAGGGAAAACAGGTTCCACTGGAATGGACTGACCCATCTGGGGGACTCTTGGAATGGTGGCACGACCCTGGAGTTCCTCTCGCCTTTCCTGTGGAGAGCGCCTCCTGTTGAGATGCGACGGGAACGCCGGGAATTCTTTCCCTATGAAACAGGGAAAGGATCCCTCATTTCCAGCTAGGAGGCAGAAACGGGGCTCCCCTGGAAGTGCTCGGGACCCTCGTGCTTCCTCTCGAGTGGAGACGGGTATGTCAGGGAACTTCTTGAGTTGCAGCAAGGGTGTGAAGGACCCTTTGGAAGTTCCAACGGTTAGATGTGATTAGCCTCGAGAAGCCTCAGCGGAAATGGGCCTCATCTCGCCTGGAGGGCAAAACCTCCTGGATTTTCTCGAGTTGCGGCAGGTGCTCTCGACTTACGACGGGGACCTCAGGGACCCGCTCTGGTGGCCTCAGGAAAGGCCAGTCCCCATGTGAGTTCCTCGGGGGCCTCTCGGGATTCCTCTCCCGTCGATGCCGGGGCCTAAGACCTTGTGTGGAGTCGGGGCCGGAACCTGAGGATTCCTCTCCAGTGCTGACATGGATCTTGGGGTACTTCTGGAGTCTCCCCAGGGGAGTCAGTCCTCGTCTCGAATGCGGGCAAGCACTTGCGCTTTCCTCCAGAGCGGTAGCAGCAGTGTCACGCAGTCCGCCGCGTGGATCAAAGGATCTATGGTTTTCCCTCGAGTCTTTCCACGAGGCTTTCCCAGGAGGCTTTCCCACAGGGCTGTCCCACGTGCACAGTTGGAGAGAGTCCATCCTCAGCTTGAACGTCAAGGCAGTGCAGTGAAAAGAGGTTCCTCTGGAATGGACTGACACATCTCGGGGACTCTTGGAATGGTGGCACGACCCTAGAGTTCCTCTCGCCTTTCCTGTGGAGAGCGCCTCCTCTTGAGATGCGACGGGCACGCCGGGAATTCTTTCCCTACGAAACAGGGAAAGGATCCCTCATCTCGAGCTAGGAGGCGGAAACGGGGCTCCCCTGGATGTGTGCGGGACCCTCGTGCTTCCTCTCGAGTGAAGACGGGTATGTCGGGGTACTTCTTGAGTTGCAGCAAGGGTGTGAAGAACCCTTTGGAAGTTCCAGTGGTTAAATGTGATTAACCTCGAGAAGCCTCAGCGGAAATGGGCCTCATCTCGCCTGGAGGGCAAAACCTCCTGGATTTTCTCGAGTTGCGGCAGGTGCTCTTGACTTACGACGGGGACCTCAGGGACGCGCTCTGGTGGCCTCAGGAAAGGCAGGTCCCCATGCGAGTTCCTCGGGAGCCTCTCGGGATTCCTCTCCCGTCGATGCCGGGGCCTAAGAACTTGTGTGGAGTCGGGGCCGGAACCTGAGGTTTCCTCTCCAGTGATGACATCGATTTTGGGGTACTTCTGGAGTCTCCCCAGGGAGTAAGTCCTCGTCTCGAATGCGGGCATGCACTTGCGCTTTCCTCCAGAGCGGTAGCAGCAGTGTCAAGCAGTCCGCCGCGTGGATCAAAGTATCTCTGGTTTTCCCTCGAGTCTTTCCCAGAGGCTTTCCCACGAGGCTTTCCCACAGGGCTGTCCCACGTGCACACGTGGTGGGAGTCGATCCTCGGCTTGAACGTCAAGGCAGTGCAGGGAAAACAGGTTCCTCTGGAATGGACTGACACATCTGTGGGACTCTTGGAATGGTGGCACGACCCTGGAGTTCCTCTCGCCTTTCCTGTGGAGAGCGCCTCCTCTTGAGATGCGACGGGCACGCCGGGAATTCTTTCCCTAGGAAACAGGGAAAGGATCCCTCCTCTCGAGCTAGGAGGCGGAAACGGGGCTCCCCTGGATGTGTGCGGGACCCTCGTGCTTCCTCTCGAGTGGAGACGAGTATATCAGGGAACTTCTTGAGTTGCAGCAAGGGTGTGAAGGACCCTTTGGAAGTTCCAGTGGTTAGATGTGATTAGCCTCGAGAAGCCTCAGCGGAAATGGGCCTCATCTCTCCTGGAGGGCAAAACCTCCTGGATTTTCTCGAGTTGGGGCAGGTGCTCTCGACTTACGACGGGGACCTCAGGGACCCGCTCTGGTGGCCTCAGGAAAGGCCAGTCCCCATGCGAGTTCCTCGGGGGCCTCTCGGGATTCCTCTCCCGTCGATGCAGGGGCCTAAGACCTTGTGTGGAGTCGGGGCCGGAACTTGAGGATTCCTCACCAGTGTTTACACGGATCTTGGGGTTCTTCTGGAGTCTCCCCAGGGGAGTCAGTCCTCGTCTCGAATGCGGGCATGCACTTGCGCTTTCCTCCAGAGCGGTAGCAGCAGTGTCACGCAGTCCGCCGCGTGGATCAAAGGATCTAAGGTTTTCCCTCGTGTCTTTCCCACGAGGCTTTCCCACGAGGCTTTCCCACAGGGCTGTCCCACGTGCACACGTGGAGAGAGTCCGTCCTCAGCTTGAACGTCAAGGCAGTGCAAGGAATACAGGTTTCTCTGGAATGGACTGACCCATCTGGGGGACTCTTGGAATGGTGGCACGACCCTGGAGTTCCTCTCGCCTTTCCTGTGGAGAGCGCCTCCTCTTGAGATGCGACGGGAAGGCCGGGAATTCTTTGCCTACGAAACAGGGAAAGGATCCCTCATCTCGAGCTAGGAGGCGGAAACGGGGCTCCCCTGGATGTGTGCGGGACCCTCGTGCTTCCTCTCGAGTGGAGACGGGTATGTCAGGGAACTTCTTGTGTTGCAGCAAGGGTGTGAAGGACCCTTTGGAAGTTGCAGTGGTTAGATGTGATTAACCTCGAGAAGCCTCAGCGGAAATGGGCCTCATCTCGCCTGGAGGGCAAAACCTCCTGGATTTTCTCGAGTTGTGGCAGGTGCTCTCGACTTACGACGGGAACCTCAGGGACCCGCTCTGGTGGCCTCAGGAAAGGCCAGTCCCCATGCGAGTTCCTCGGGGGCCTCTCGGGATTCCTCTCCCGTCGATGCCGGGGCCTAAGACCTTGTGTGGTGTCTGGGCCGGAACCTGAGAATTCCTCACCAGTGTTTACACGGATCTTGGGGTTCTTCTGGAGTCTCCCCAGGGAGTCAGTCCTCGTCTCGAATGCGGGCATGCACTTGCGATTTCCTCCAGAGCGGTAGCAGCAGTGTCACGCAGTCCGCCGCGTGGAACAAAGGATCTAAGGTTTTCCCTCGAGTCTTTCCCACGAGGCTTTCCCACGAGGCTTTCCCACAGGGCTGTCCCACGTGCACACGTGGAGAGAGTCCATCCTCAGCTTGAACGTCAAGGCAGTGCAGGGAAAACAGGTTCCTCTGGAATGGACTGACCCATCTGGGGGACTCTTGGAATGGTGGCATGACCCTGGAGTTCCTCTCGACTTTCCTGTGGAGAGCGCCTCCTCTTGAGATGCGACGGGAACGCCGGGAATTCTTTCCCTACGATACAGGGAAAGGATCCCTCATCTCGAGCTAGGAGGCGGAAACGGGGCTCCCCTGGATGTGTCCGGGACCCTCGTGCTTCCTCTCGAGTGGAGACGGGTATGTCGGGGAACTTCTTGAGTTGCAGCAAGGGTGTGAAGGACCCTTTGGAAGTTCCAGTGGTTAGATGTGATTAGCCTCGAGAAGCCTCAGCGGAAATGGGCCTCATCTCGCCTGGAGGGCAAAACCTCCTGGATTTTCTCGAGTTGCGGCAGGTGCTCTCGACTTACGCCGGGGACCTCAGGGACCCGCTCTGGTGGCCTCAGGAAAGGCCAGTCCCCATGCGAGTTCCTCGGGGGCCTCTCGGGATTCCTTTCCCGTCGATGCCGGGGCCTAAGACCTTGTGTGGAGTCGGGGCTGGAACTGAGGATTCCTCTCCAGTGCTGACATGGACCTTGGGGTACTTCTGGAGTCTCCCCAGGGGAGTCAGTCCTCGTCTCGAATGCGGGCACGCACTTGCGCTTTACTCCAGAGCGGAAGCAGCAGTGTCACGCAGTCCGCCGCGTGGATCAAAGGATCTAGGGTTTTCCCTCGAGTCTTTCCCACGAGGCTTTCCCACGAGGCTTTCCCACAGGGCTGTCCCATGTACACACGTGGTGGGACTCGATCCTCGGCTTGAACGTCAAGGCAGTGCAGGGAAAACAGGTTCCACTGGAATGGACTGACCCATCTGGGGGACTCTTGGAATGGTGGCACGACCCTGGAGTTCCTCTCGCCTTTCCTGTGGAGAGCGCCTCCTGTTGAGATGCGACGGGAACGCCGGGAATTCTTTCCCTATGAAACAGGGAAAGGATCCCTCATCTCGAGCTAGGAGGCAGAAACGGGGCTCCCCTGGAAGTGCTCGGGACCCTCGTGCTTCCTCTCGAGTGGAGACGGGTATGTCAGGGAACTTCTTGAGTTGCAGCAAGGGTGTGAAGGACCCTTTGGAAGTTCCAACGGTTAGATGTGATTAGCCTCGAGAAGCCTCAGCGGAAATGGGCCTCATCTCGCCTGGAGGGAAAAACCTCCTGGATTTTCTCGAGTTGCGGCAGGTGCTCTCGACTTACGACGGGGACCTCAGGGACCCGCTCTGGTGGCCTCAGGAAAGGCCAGTCCCCATGCGAGTTCCTCGGGGGCCTCTCGGGATTCCTCTCCCGTCGATGCAGGGGCCTAAGACCTTGTGTGGAGTCGGGGCCGGAACTTGAGGATTCCTCAGCAGTGTTTACACGGATCTTGGGGTTCTTCTGGAGTCTCCCCAGGGGAGTCAGTCCTCGTCTCGAATGCGGGCATGCACTTGCGCTTTCCTCCAGAGCGGTAGCAGCAGTGTCACGCAGTCCGCCGCGTGGATCAAAGGATCTAAGGTTTTCCCTCGTGTCTTTCCCACGAGGCTTTCCCACGAGGCTTTCCCACAGGGCTGTCCCACGTGCACACGTGGAGAGAGTCCGTCCTCAGCTTGAACGTCAAGGCAGTGCAAGGAATACAGGTTTCTCTGGAATGGACTGACCCATCTGGGGGACTCTTGGAATGGTGGCACGACCCTGGAGTTCCTCTCGCCTTTCCTGTTGAGAGCGCCTCCTCTTGAGATGCGACGGGAAGGCCGGGAATTCTTTGCCTACGAAACAGGGAAAGGATCCCTCATCTCGAGCTAGGAGGCGGAAACGGGGCTCCCCTGGATGTGTGCGGGACCCTCGTGCTTCCTCTCGAGTGGAGACGGGTATGTCAGGGAACTTCTTGTGTTGCAGCAAGGGTGTGAAGGACCCTTTGGAAGTTGCAGTGGTTAGATGTGATTAACCTCGAGAAGCCTCAGCGGAAATGGGCCTCATCTCGCCTGGAGGGCAAAACCTCCTGGATTTTCTCGAGTTGTGGCAGGTGCTCTCGACTTACGACGGGAACCTCAGGGACCCGCTCTGGTGGCCTCAGGAAAGGCCAGTCCCCATGCGAGTTCCTCGGGGGCCTCTCGGGATTCCTCTCCCGTCGATGCCGGGGCCTAAGACCTTGTGTGGAGTCTGGGCCGGAACCTGAGAATTCCTCACCAGTGTTTACACGGATCTTGGGGTTCTTCTGGAGTCTCCCCAGGGAGTCAGTCCTCGTCTCGAATGCGGGCATGCACTTGCGATTTCCTCCAGAGCGGTAGCAGCAGTGTCACGCAGTCCGCCGCGTGGAACAAAGGATCTAAGGTTTTCCCTCGAGTCTTTCCCACGAGGCTTTCCCACGAGGCTTTCCCACAGGGCTGTCCCACGTGCACACGTGGAGAGAGTCCATCCTCAGCTTGAACGTCAAGGCAGTGCAGGGAAAACAGGTTCCTCTGGAATGGACTGACCCATCTGGGGGACTCTTGGAATGGTGGCATGACCCTGGAGTTCCTCTCGACTTTCCTGTGGAGAGCGCCTCCTCTTGAGATGCGACGGGAACTCCGGGAATTCTTTCCCTACGAAACAGGGAAAGGATCCCTCATCTCGAGCTAGGAGGCGGAAACGGGGCTCCCCTGGATGTGTCCGGGACCCTCGTGCTTCCTCTCGAGTGGAGACCGGTATGTCGGGGAACTTCTTGAGTTGCAGCAAGGGTGTGAAGGACCCTTTGGAAGTTCCAGTGGTTAGATGTGATTAGCCTCGAGAAGCCTCAGCGGAAATGGGCCTCATCTCGCCTGGAGGGCAAAACCTCCTGGATTTTCTCGAGTTGCGGCAGGTGCTCTCGACTTACGCCGGGGACCTCAGGGACCCGCTCTGGTGGCCTCAGGAAAGGCCAGTCCCCATGCGAGTTCCTCGGGGGCCTCTCGGGATTCCTCTCCCGTCGATGCCGGGGCCTAAGACCTTGTGTGGAGTCGGGGCCGGAACCTGAGGATTCCTTTCCAGTGCTGACATCGATCTTGGGGTACTTCTGGAGTCTCCCCAGGGAGTCAGTCCTCGTCTCGAATGCGGGCATGCACTTGCGCTTTCCTCCAGAGCGGTATCAGCAGTGTCACGCAGTCCGCCGCGTGGATCAAAGGATCTCTGGTTTTCCCTCGAGTCTTTCCCACGAGGCTTTCCCACGAGGCTTTCCCACAGGGCTGTCCCACGTGCACACGTGGTGGGAGTCGATCCTCGGCTTGAACGTCAAGGCAATGCAGGGAAAACAGGTTCCTCTGGAATGGACTGACACATCTGGGGGACTCTTGGAATGGTGGCACGACCCTGGAGTTCCTCTCGCCATTCCTGTGGAGAGCGCCTCCTCTTGAGATGCGACGGGAACGCCGGAAATTCTTTCCCTGCGAAACAGGGAAAGGATCCCTCCTCTCGAGCTAGGAGGCGGAAACGGGGCTCCCCTGGATGTGTGCGGGACCCTCGTGCTTCCTCTCGAGTGGAGACGAGTATGTCAGGGAACTTCTTGAGTTGCAGCAAGGCTGTGAAGGACCCTTTGGAAGTTCCAGTGGTTAGATGTGATTAGCCTCTAGAAGCCTCAGCGGAAATGGGCCTCATCTCGCCTGGAGGGCAAAACCTCCTGGATTTTCTCGAGTTGCGGCAGGTGCTCTCGACTTACGACGGGGACCTCAGGGACCCGCTCTGGTGGCCTCAGGAAAGGCCAGTCCCCATGCGAGTTCCTTGGGGGCCTCTCAGGATTCCTCTCCCGTCGATGCCGGGGCCTAAGACCTAGTGTGGAGTCGGGGCCGGAACCTGAGGATTCCTCTCCAGTGCTGACATGGATCTTAGGGTACTTCTGGAGTCTCCCCAGGGAAATCAGTCCTCGTCTCGAATGCGGGCATGCACTTGCGCTTTCCTCCAGAGCTTTAGCAGCAGTGTCACGCATTCCGCCACGTGGATCAAGGGATCTATGGCTTTCCCTCGAGGCTTTCCCACGAGGCTTTCCCACAGGGCTGTCCCACGTGCACACGTGGTGGGAGTCGATCCTCGGCTTGAACGTCGAGGCAGTGCAGGGAAAACAGGTTCCTCTGGAATGGACTGACACATCTGGGGGACTCTTGGAATGGTGGCACAACCCTGGAGTTCCTCTCGCCTTTCCTGTGGAGAGCGCCTCCTCTTGAGATGCGACGGTAACGCCGGGAATTCTTTCCCTACGAACCAGGGAAAGGATCCCTCATCTCTAGCTAGGAGGCGTAAACAGGGCTCCCCTGGATGTGTGCGGGATCCTCGTGCTTCCTCTCGAGTGGAGACGGCTATGTCGCGGAACTTCTTGAGTTGCAGCAAGGGTGTGAAGGACCCTGTGGAAGTTCCAGTGGTTAGATGTGATTAGCCACGAGAAGCCTCAGCGGAAATGGGCCTCATCTCGCCTGGAGGGCAAAACCTCCTGGATTTTCTCGAGTTGCGGCAGGTGCTCTCGACTTACGACGGGGACCTCAGGGACCTGCTCTGGTGGCCTCAGGAAAGGCAGCTCCCCATGCGAGTTCCTCGGGGGCCTCTCGGGATTCCTCTCCCGTCGATGCCGGGGCCTAAGACCTTGTGTGGAGTCGGGGCCGGTACCTGAGGTTTCCTCTCCAGTGCTGACATGGATCTTGGGGTACTTCTGGAGACTCCAAAGGGGAGTCAGTCCTCGTCTCGAATTCGGGCATGCACTTGCGCTTTCCTCCAGAGCGGTAGCAGCAGTGTCACGCAGTCCACCGCGTGGATCAAAGGATCTATGTTTTTCCCTCGAGTCGTTCCCTCGAGGCTTTCCCACGAGGCTTTCCCACAGGGCTGTCCCACGTGCACACGTGGTGGGAGTCGATCCTCGGCTTGAACGTTAAGGCAGTGCAGGGAAAAAAGGTTCCTCTGGAATGGACTGACACATCTGGGGGACTCTTGGAATGGTGGCACGACCCTGGAGTTCCTCTCGCCTTTCCTGTGGAGAGCGCCTCCTCTTGAGATGCGACGGGAACTCCGGGAATTCTTTCCCTACGAAACAGGGAAAGGATCCCTCATCTCGAGCTAGGAGGCGGAAACAGGGCTCCCCTGGATGTGTGCGGGACCCTCGTGCTTCCTCTCGAGTGGAGACGGGTATGTCGGGGAACTTCTTGAGTTGCAGCAAGGGTGTGAATGACCCTTTGGAAGTTCCAGTGGTTAGATATGATTAGCCTCGAGAAGCCTCAGCGGAAATGGGCCTCATCTCGCCTGGAGGGCAAAACCTCCTGGATTTTCTCGAGTTGCGGCAGGTGCTCTCGACTTACGACCGGGACCTCAGGGACCCGCTCTGGTGGCCTCAGGAAATGCCAGTCCCCATGCGAGTTCCTCGGGGGCCTCTCGGGATTACTCTAGCGTCGATGCCAGGGCCTAAGACCTTGTGTGGAGTCGGGGCCGGAACCTGAGGATTCCTCTCCAGTGCTGACATCGATCTTGGGGTACTTCTGGAGTCTCCCCAGGGAGTCAGTCCTCGTCTCCAATGCGGGCATGCCCTTGCGCTTTCCTCCAGAGCGGTAGCAGCAGTGTCACGCAGTCCGCCGCGTGGATCAAAGGATCTCTGGTTTTCCCTCGAGTCTTTCCCACGAGGCTTTCCCACGAGGCTTTCCCACAGGGCTGTCCCACGTGCACACGTGGAGAGAGTCCATCCTCAGCTTGAACGTCAAGGCAGTGCAGGGAAAACAGGTTCCTCTGGAATGGGCTGACACATCTGGGGGACTCTTGGAATGGTGTCACGACCCTGGAGTTCCTCTCGTCTTTCCTGTGGAGAGCGCCTCCTCTTGAGATGCGACGGGAAGGCCGGGAATTTTTTCCCTACGAAACATTGAAAGGATCCCTCATCTCGAGCTAGGAGGCGGAAACGGGGCTCCCCTGGATGTGTGCGGGACCCTCGTGCTTCCTCTCGAGTGGAGACGGGTATGTCGGGGAACTTCTTGAGTTGCAGCAAGGGTGTGAAGGACCCTTTGGAAGTTCCAGTGGTTAGAAGTGATTAGCCTCGAGAAGCCTCAGCGGAAATGGTCCTCATCTCGCCTGGAGGGCAGAACCTCCTGGATTTTCTCGAGTTCCGGCAGGTGCTTTCGACTTACGACGGGGACCTCAGGGACCCGCTCTGGTGGCCTCAGGAAAGGCCAGTCCCCATGCGAGTTCCTCGGGGGCCTCTCGGGATTCCTCTCCCGTCGATGCCGGGGCCTAAGACCTTGTGTGGAGTCGGGGCCGGAACCTGAGGATTCCTTTCCAGTGCTGACATCGATCTTGGGGTACTTCTGGAGTCTCCCCAGGGAGTCAGTCCTCGTCTCGAATGCGGGCATGCACTTGCGCTTTCCTCCAGAGCGGTAGCAGCAGTGTCACGCAGTCCGCCTTGTGGATCAAAGGATCTCTGGTTTTCCCTCGAGTCTTTCCCACGAGGCTTTCCCACGAGGCTTTCCCACAGGGCTGTCCCACGTGCACACGTGGTGGGAGTCGATCCTCGGCTTGAACGTCAAGGCAGTGCAGGGAAAACAGGTTCCTCTGGAATGGACTGACACATCTGGGGGACTCTTGGAATGGTGGCACGACCCTGGAGTTCCTCTCGCCTTTCCTGTGGAGAACGCCTCCTGTTGAGAGGCGACGGGAACGCCGGGAATTCTTTCCCTATGAAACAGGGAAAGGATCCCTCATCTCGAGCTAGGAGGCAGAAACGGGGCTCCCCTGGAAGTGCTCGGGACCCTCGTGCTTCCTCTCGAGTGGAAATGGGTATGTCAGGGAACTTCTTGAGTTGCAGCAAGGGTGTGAAGGACCCTTTGGAAGTTCCAGTGGTTAGATGTGATTAGCCTCGAGAAGCCTCAGCGGAAATGGGCCTCATCTCGCCTGGAGGTCAAAACCTCCTGGATTTTCTCGAGGTGCGGCAGGTGCTCTCGACTTACGCCGGGGACCTCAGGGACCCGCTCTGGTGGCCTCAGGAAAGGCCAGTCCCCATGCGAGTTCCTCGGGGGCCTCTCGGGATTCCTCTCCCGTCGATGCCGGGGCCTAAGACCTTGTGTGGAGTCGGGGCCGGAACCTGAGGATTCCTCTCCAGTGTTGACATGGATCTTGGGGTTCTTCTGGAGTCTCCCCAGGGGAGTCAGTCCTCGTCTCGAATGCGGGCATGCACTTGCGCTTTCCTCCAGAGCGGTAGCAGCAGTGTCACGCAGTCTGCCGCGTAGATCAAAGGATCTATGGTTTTCCCTCGAGTCTTTCCCACGAGGCTTTCCCAGGAGGCTTTCCCAAAGGGCTGTCCAACGTGCACACGATGGTGGGAGTCGATCCTCGGCTTGAACGTCAAGGCAGTGCAGGGAAAAAAGGTTCCTCTGGAATGGACTGACACATCTGGGGGACTCTTGGAATGGTGGCACGACCCTGGAGTTCCTCTCGCCTTTCCTGTGGAGAGCGCCTCCTCTTGAGATGCGACGGGAACGCCGGGAAGTCTTTCCCTACGAAACAGGGAAAGGATCCCTCATCTCGAGCTAGGAGGCGGAAACGGGGCGCCCCTCGTGTGTGCGGGACCCTCGTGCTTCCTCTCGAGTGGAGACGGGTATGTCGGGGAACTTCTTGAGTTGCAGCACGGGAGTGAAGGACCCTTTGGAAGTTCCAGTGGTTAGATGTGATTATCCTCGAGAAGCCTCAGCGGAAATGGGCCTCATCTCGCCTGGAGGGCAAAACCTCCTGGATTTTCTCGAGTGGTGGCAGGTGCTCTCGACTTACGCCGGGGACCTCAGGGACCCGCTCTGGTGGCCTCAGGAAAGGCCAGTCCCCATGCGAGTTCCTCGGGGGCCTCTCGGGATTCCTCTCCCGTCGATGCCGGGGCCTAAGACCTTGTGTGGAGTCGGGGCCGGAACCTGAGGATTCCTCTCCAGTGTTGACATGGATCTTGGGGTTCTTCTGGAGCCTCCCCAGGGGAGTCAGTCCTCGTCTCGAATGCGGGCATGCACTTGCGCTTTCCTCCAGAGCGGTAGGAGCAGTGTCACGCAGTCCTCCGCGTAGATCAAAGGATCTATGGTTTTCCCTCGAGTCTTTCCCACGAGGCTTTCCCACGAGGCTTTCCCACAGGGCTGTCCCACGTGCACACGTGGTGGGAGTCGATCCTCAGCTTGAACGTCAAGGCAGTACAGGGAAAACAGGTTCCTCTGGAATGGACTGACACATCTGGGGGACTCTTGGAATGGTGGCACGACCCTGGAGTTCCTCTCGTCTTTCCTGTGGAGAGCGCCTCCTCTTGAGATGCGACGGGAAGGCCGGGAATTCTTTCCCTACGAAACATTGAAAGGATCCCTCATCTCGAGCTAGGAGGCGGAAACGGGGCTCCCCTGGATGTGTGCGGGACCCTCGTGCTTCCTCTCGAGTGGAGACGGGTATGTCGGGGAACGTCTTGAGTTGCAGCAAGGGTGTGAAGGACCCTTTGGAAGTTCCAGTGGTTAGAAGTGATTAGCCTCGAGAAGCCTCAGCGGAAATGGGCCTCATCTCGCCTGGAGGGCAAAACCTCCTGGATTTTCTCGAGTTTCGGCAGGTGCTTTCGACTTACGACGGGGACCTCAGGGACCCGCTCTGGTGGCCTCAGGAAAGGCCAGTCCCCATGCGAGTTCCTCGGGGGCCTCTCGGGATTCCTCTCCCGTCGATGCCGGGGCCTAAGACCTTGTGTGGAGTCGGGGCCGGAACCTGAGGATTCCTTTCCAGTGCTGACATCGATCTTGGGGTACTTCTGGAGTCTCCCCAGGGAGTCAGTCCTCGTCTCCAATGCGGGCATGCCCTTGCGCTTTCCTCCAGAGCGGTAGCAGCAGTGTCACGCAGTCCGCCGCGTGGATCAAAGGATCTCTGGTTTTCCCTCGAGTCTTTCCCACGAGGCTTTCCCACGAGGCTTTCCCACAGGGCTGTCCCACGTGCACACGTGGAGAGAGTCCATCCTCAGCTTGAAAGTCAAGGCAGTGCAGGGAAAACAGGTTCCTCTGGAATGGGCTGACACATCTGGGGGACTCTTGGAATGGTGTCACGACCCTGGAGTTCCTCTCGTCTTTCCTGTGGAGAACGCCTCCTCTTGAGATGCGACGGGAAGGCCGGGAATTCTTTCCCTACGAAACAGGGAAAGGATCCCTCATCTCGAGCTAGGAGGCGGAAACGGGGCTCCCCTGGATGTGTGCGGGACCCTCGTGCTTCCTCTCGAGTGGAGACGGGTATGTCGGGGAACTTCTTGAGTTGCAGCAAGGGTGTGAAGGACCCTTTGGAAGTTCCAGTGGTTAGAAGTGATTAGCCTCGAGAAGCCTCAACGGAAATGGTCCTCATCTCGCCTGGAGGGCAGAACCTCCTGGATTTTCTCGAGTTCCGGCAGGTGCTTTCGACTAACGACGGGGACCTCAGGGACCCGCTCTGGTGGCCTCAGGAAAGGCCAGTCCCCATGCGAGTTCCTCGGGGGCCTCTCGGGATTCCTCTCCCGTCGATGCCGGGGCCTAAGACCTTGTGTGGAGTCGGGGCCGGAACCTGAGGATTCCTTTCCAGTGCTGACATCGATCTTGGGGTACTTCTGGAGTCTCCCCAGGGAGTCAGTCCTCGTCTCGAATGCGAGCATGCACTTGCGCTTTCCTCCAGAGCGGTAGCAGCAGTGTCACGCAGTCCGCCTTGTGGATCAAAGGATCTCTGGTTTTCCCTCGAGTCTTTCCCACGAGGCTTTCCCACGAGGCTTTCCCACAGGGCTGTCCCACGTGCACACGTGGTGGGAGTCGAACCTCGGCTTGAACGTCAAGGCAGTGCAGGGAAAACAGGTTCCTCTGGAATGGACTGACACATCTGGGGGACTCTTGGAATGGTGGCACGACCCTGGAGTTCCTCTCGCCTTTCCTGTGGAGAACGCCTCCTGTTGAGAGGCGACGGGAACGCCGGGAATTCTTTCCCTATGAAACATGGAAAGGATCCCTCATCTCGAGCTAGGAGGCAGAAACGGGGCTCCCCTGGAAGTGCTCGGGACCCTCGTGCTTCCTCTCGAGTGGAGACGGGTATGTCGGGGTACTTCTTGAGTTGCAGAAAGGGTGTGAAGGACCCTTTGGAAGTTCCAGTGGTTAGATGTGATTAACCTCGAGAAGCCTCAGCGGAAATGGGCCTCATCTCGCCTGGAGGGCAAAACCTCCTGGATTTTCTCGAGTTGCGGCAGGTGCTCTCGACTTACGACGGGGACCTCAGGGACCCGCTCTGGTGGCCTCAGGAACGGCAGGTCCCCATGCGAGTTCCTCGGGAGCCTCTCGGGATTCCTCTCCCGTCGATGCCGGGGCCTAAGAACTTGTGTGGAGTCGGGGCCGGAACCTGAGGTTTCCTCTCCAGTGCTGACATCGATTTTGGGGTACTTCTGGAGTCTCCCCAGGGAGTAAGTCCTCGTCTCGAATGCGGGCATGCACTTGCGCTTTCCTCCAGAGCGGTAGCAGCAGTGTCAAGCAGTCCGCCGCGTGGATCAAAGGATCTCTGGTTTTCCCTCTAGTCTTTCCCAGAGGCTTTCCCACGAGGCTTTCCCACAGGGCTGTCCCACGTGCACACGTGGTGGGAGTCGATCCTCGGCTTGAACGTCAAGGCAGTGCAGGGAAAACAGGTTCCTCTGGAATGGACTGACACATCTGTGGGACTCTTGGAATGGTGGCACGACCCTGGAGTTCCTCTCGCCTTTCCTGTGGAGAGCGCCTCCTCTTGAGATGCGACGGGCACGCCGGGAATTCTTTCCCTAGGAAACAGGGAAAGGATCCCTCCTCTCGAGCTAGGAGGCGGAAACGGGGCTCCCCTGGATGTGTGCGGGACCCTCGTGCTTCCTCTCGAGTGGAGACGAGTATATCAGGGAACTTCTTGAGTTGCAGCAAGGGTGTGAAGGACCCTTTGGAAGTTCCAGTGGTTAGATGTGATTAGCCTCGAGAAGCCTCAGCGGAAATGGGCCTCATCTCTCCTGGAGGGCAAAACCTCCTGGATTTTCTCGAGTTGGGGCAGGTGCTCTCGACTTACGACGGGGACCTCAGGGACCCGCTCTGGTGGCCTCAGGAAAGGCCAGTCCCCATGCGAGTTCCTCGGGGGCCTCTCGGGATTCCTCTCCCGTCGATGCCGGGGCCTAAGACCTTGTGTGGATTCGGGGCCGGAACTTGAGGATTCCTCAGCAGTGTTTACACGGATCTTGGGGTTCTTCTGGAGTCTCCCCAGGGGAGTCAGTCCTCGTCTCGAATGCGGGCATGCACTTGCGCTTTCCTCCAGAGCGGTAGCAGCAGTGTCACGCAGTCCGCCGCGTGGATCAAAGGATCTAAGGTTTTCCCTCGTGTCTTTACCACGAGGCTTTCCCACGAGGCTTTCCCACAGGGCTGTCCCACGTGCACACGTGGAGAGAGTCCGTCCTCAGCTTGAACGTCAAGGCAGTGCAAGGAATACAGGTTTCTCTGGAATGGACTGACCCATCTGGGGGACTCTTGGAATGGTGGCACGACCCTGGAGTTCCTCTCGCCTTTCCTGTGGAGAGCGCCTCCTCTTGAGATGCGACGGGAAGGCCGGGAATTCTTTGCCTACGAAACAGGGAAAGGATCCCTCCTCTCGAGCTAGGAGGCGGAAACGGGGCTCCCCTGGATGTGTGCGGGACCCTCGTGCTTCCTCTCGAGTGGAGACGGGTATGTCGGGGAACTTCTTGAGTTGCAGCAAGGGTGTGAAGGACCCTTTGGAAGTTCCAGTGGTTAGATGTGATTAGCCTCGAGAAGCCTCAGCGGAAATGGGCCTCATCTCGCCTGGAGGGCAAAACCTCCTGGATTTCCTCGAGTTGCGGCAGGTGATCTCGACTTACGACGGGGACCTCAGGGACCCGCTCTGGTGGCCTCAGGAAAGTCAGGTCCCCATGCGAGTTCCTCGGGGGCCTCTCGGGATTCCTCTCCCGTCGATGCCGGGGCCTAAGACCTTGTGTGGAGTCGGGGCCGGAACCTGAGGTTTCCTCTCCAGTGCTGACATCGATCTTGGGGTACTTCTGGAGCCTCCCCAAGGAGTCAGTCCTCGTCTCCAATGCGGGTATGCACTTGCGCTTTCCTCCAGAGCGGTAGCAGCAGTGTCACGCAGTCCGCCGCGTGGATCAAAGGATCTATGGTTTTCCCTCGAGTCTTTCCCACGAGGCTTTCCCACGAGGCTTTCCCACAGGGCTGTCCCACGTTTACACGATGGTGGGAGTCGATCCTCGGCTTGAACGTCAAGGCAGTACAGGGAAAACAGGTTCCTCTGGAATGGACTGACACATCTGGGGGACTCTTGGAATGGTGGCACGACCCTGGAGTTCCTCTCGCCTTTCCTGTGGAGAGCGCCTCCTCTTGAGATGCGACGGGAACGCCGGGAATTCTTTCCCTACGAAACAGGGAAAGGATCCCTCATCTCGAGCTAGGAGGCGGAAACGGGGCTCCCCTGGATGTGTGCGGGACCCTCGTGCTTCCTCTCGAGGGGAGACGGGTATGTCGGGGAACTTCTTGAGTTGCAGCAAGGGTGTGAAGGACCCTTTGGAAGTTCCAGTGGATAGATGTGATTAGCCTCGAGAAGCCTCAGCGGAAATGGGCCTCATCTCGCCTGGAGGGCAAAACCTCCTGGATTTTCTCGAGTTGCGGCAGGCGATCTCGACTTACGACGGGGACCTCAGGGACCCGCTCTGGTGACCTCAGGAAAGGCAGGTCCCCATGCGAGTTCCTCGGGGGCCTCTCGGGATTCCTCTCCCGTCGATGCCGGGGCCTAAGACCTTGTGTGGAGTCGGGGCCGGAACCTGAGGTTTCCTTTCCAGTGCTGACATGGATCTTGGGGTACTTCTGGAGTGTCCCCAGGGGAGTCAGTCCTCGTCTCGAAAGCGGCACGCACTTGCGCTTTCCTCCAGAGCGGTAGCAGCAGTGTCACGCAGTCTGCCGAGTGGATCAAAGGATCTAAGGTTTTCCCTCGAGTCTTTTCCACGAGGCTTTCCCACGAGTCTTTCCCACAGGTCTGTCCCACGTGCACACGTGGAGAGAGTCCATCCTCAGCTTGAACGTCAAGGCAGTGCAGGGAAAACAGGTTCCTCTGGAATGGACTGACACATCTGGGGGACTCTTGGAATGGTGGCACGACCCTGGAGTTCCTCTCGTCTTTCCTGTGGAAAGGGCCTCCTCTTGAGATGCGACGGGAAGGCCGGGAATTCTTTGCCTACGAAACAGGGAAAGGATCCCTCATCTCGAGCTAGGGGGCGGAAACGGGGCTCCCCTGGATGTGTGCCGGACCCTCGTTCTTCCTCTCGAGTGGAGACGGGTATGTCGGGAAACTTCTTGAGTTGCAGCAAGGGTGTGAAGGACCCTTTGGAAGTTCCAGTGGTTAGAAGTGATTAGCCTCGAGAAGCCTCAGCGGAAATGGGCCTCATCTCGCCTGGAGGGCAAAACCTCCTGGATTTTCTCGAGTTGGGGCAGGTGCTTTCGACTTACGACGGGGACCTCAGGGACCCGCTCTGGTGGCCTCAGGAAAGGCCAGTCCCCATGCGAGTTCCTCGGGGGCCTCTCGGGATTCCTCTCCCGTCGATGCCGGGGCCTAAGACCTTGTGTGGAGTCGGGGCCGGAACCTGAGGATTCCTTTCCAGTGCTGACATCGATCTTGGGGTACTTCTGGAGTCTCCCCAGGGAGTCAGTCCTCGTCTCGAATGCGGGCATGCACTTGCGCTTTCCTCCAGAGCGTTAGCAGCAGTGTCACGCATTCCGCCACGTGGATCAAGGGATCTATGGCTTTCCCTCGAGGCTTTCCCACGAGGCTTTCCCACAGGGCTGTCCCACGTGCACACGTGGTGGGAGTCGATCCTCGGCTTGAACGTCAAGGCAGTGCAGGGAAAACAGGTTCCTCTGGAATGGACTGACACATCTGGGGGACTCTTGGAATGGTGGCACAACCCTGGAGTTCCTCTCGCCTTTCCTGTGGAGAGCGCCTCCTCTTGAGATGCGACGGGAACGCCGGGAATTCTTTCCCTAGGAACCAGGGAAAGGATCCCTCATCTCGAGCTAGGAGGCGTAAACAGGGCTCCCCTGGATGTGTGCGGGATCCTCGTGCTTCCTCTCGAGTGGAGACGGCTATGTCGCGGAACTTCTTGAGTTGCAGCAAGGGTGTGAAGGACCCTGTGGAAGTTCCAGTGGTTAGATGTGATTAGCCACGAGAAGCCTCAGCGGAAATGGGCCTCATCTCGCCTGGAGGGCAAAACCTCCTGGATTTTCTCGAGTTGCGGCAGGTGCTCTCGACTTACGACGGGGACCTCAGGGACCCGCTCTGGTGGCCTCAGGAAAGGCCAGTCCCCATGCGAGTTTCTCGGGGGCCTCTCGGGATTCCTCTCCCGTCGATGCCGGGGCCTAAGACCTTGTGTGGAGTCGGGGCCGGAACCTGAGGTTTCCTCTCCAGTGCTGACATGGATCTTGGGGTACTTCTGGAGACTCCAAAGGGGAGTCAGTCCTCGTCTCGAATTCGGGCATGCACATGCGCTTTCCTCCAGAGCGGTAGCAGCAGTGTCACGCAGTCCGCCGCGTGGATCAAAGGATCTATGTTTTTCCCTCGAGTCGTTCCCTCGAGGCTTTCCCACGAGGCTTTCCCACAGGGCTGTCCCACGTGCACACGTGGTGGGAGTCGATCCTCGGCTTGAACGTTAAGGCAGTGCAGGGAAAAAAGGTTCCTCTGGAATGGACTGACACATCTGGGGGACTCTTGGAATGGTGGCACGACCCTGGAGTTCCTCTCGCCTTTCCTGTGGAGAGCGCCTCCTCTTGAGATGCGACGGGAACTCCGGGAACTCTTTCCCTACGAAACAGGGAAAGGATCCCTCATCTCGAGCTAGGAGGCGGAAACAGGGCTCCCCTGGATGTGTGCGGGACCCTCGTGCTTCCTCTCGAGTGGAGACGGGTATGTCGGGGAACTTCTTGAGTTGCAGCAAGGGTGTGAATGGCCCTTTGGAAGTTCCAGTGGTTAGATATGATTAGCCTCGAGAAGCCTCAGCGGAAATGGGCCTCATCTCGCCTGGAGGGCAAAACCTCCTGGATTTTCTCGAGTTGCGGCAGGTGCTCTCGACTTACGACGGGGACCTCAGGGACCCGCTCTGGTGGCCTCAGGAAATGCCAGTCCCCATGCGAGTTCCTCGGGGGCCTCTCGGGATTACTCTAGCGTCGATGCCAGGGCCTAAGACCTTGTGTGGAGTCGGGGCCGGAACCTGAGGTTTCCTCTCCAGTCCTGACATGGATCTTGGGGTTCTTCTGGAGTCTCCCCAGGGGAGTCAGTCCTCGTCTCGAATGCGGGCATGCACTTGCGCTTTCCTCCAGAGCGGTAGCAGCAGTGTCACGCAGTCCGCCGCGTGGATCAAAGGATCTAAGGTTTTCCCTCGAGTCTTTCCCACGAGGCATTCCCACGAGGCTTTCCCACAGGGCTGTCGCACGTGCACACGTGGAGAGACTCCATCCTCAGCTTGAACGTCAAGGCAGTGCAGGGAAAACAGGTTCCTCTGGAATGGACTGACCCATCTGGGGGACTCTTTGAATGGTGGCACAACCCTCTAGTTCCTCTCGCCTTTCCTGTGGAGAGCGCCTCCTCTTGAGATGCGACGGGAACGCCGGGAAATCTTTCCCTACGAAACAGGGAAAGGATCCCTCATCTCGAGCTAGGAGGCGGAAACGGGGCTCCCCTGGATGTGTGCGGGACCCTCGTTCTTCCTCTCGAGTGGAGACGGGTATGTCGGGGAACTTCTTGAGTTGCAGCAAGGGTGTGAAGGACCCTTTGGAAGTTCCAGTGGTTAGAAGTGATTAGCCTCGAGAAGCCTCAGCGGAAATGAGCCTCATCTCGCCTGGAGGGCAAAACCTCCTGGATTTTCTCGAGTTGCGGCAGGTGCTTTCGACTTACGACGGGGACCTCAGGGACCCGCTCTGGTGGCCTCAGGAAAGGCCAGTCCCCATGCGAGTTCCTCGGGGGCCTCTCGGGATTCCTCTCCCGTCGATGCCGGGGCCTAAGACCTTGTGTGGAGTCGGGGCCGGAACCTGAGGATTCCTTTCCAGTGCTGACATCGATCTTGGGGTACTTCTGGAGTCTCCCCAGGGAGTCAGTCCTCGTCTCGAATGCGGGCATGCACTTGCGCTTTCCTCCAGAGCGGTAGCAGCAGTGTCACGCAGTCCGCCGCTTGGATCAAAGGATCTCTGGTTTTCCCTCGAGTCTTTCCCACGAGGCTTTCCCACGAGGCTTTCCCACAGGGCTGTCCCACGTGCACACGTGGTGGGAGTCGATCCTCGGCTTGAACGTCAAGGCAATGCAGGGAAAACAGGTTCCTCTGGAATGGACTGACACATCTGGGGGACTCTTGGAATGGTGGCACGACCCTGGAGTTCCTCTCGCCTTTCCTGTGGAGAGCGCCTCCTGTTGAGATGCGACGGGAACGCCGGGAATTCTTTCCCTATGAAACAGGGAAAGGATCCCTCATCTCGAGCTAGGAGGCAGAAACGGGGCTCCCCTGGAAGTGCTCGGGACCCTCGTGCTTCCTCTCGAGTGGAAATGGGTATGTCAGGGAACTTCTTGAGTTGCAGCAAGGGTGTGAAGGACCCTTTGGAAGTTCCAGTGGTTAGATGTGATTAGCCTCGAGAAGCCTCAGCGGAAATGGGCCTCATCTCGCCTAGAGGGCAAAACCTCCTGGATTTTCTCGAGGTGCGGCAGGTGCTCTCGACTTACGCCGGGGACCTCAGGGACCCGCTCTGGTGGCCTCAGGAAAGGCCAGTCCCCATGCGAGTTCCTCGGGGGCCTCTCGGGATTCCTCTCCCGTCGATGCCGGGGCCTAAGACCTTGTGTGGAGTCGGTGCCGGAACCTGAGGATTCGTCTCCAGTGTTGACATGGATCTTGGGGTTTTTCTGGAGTCTCCCCAGGGGAGTCAGTCCTCGTCTCGAATGCGGGCATGCACTTGCGCTTTCCTCCAGAGCGGTAGCAGCAGTGTCACGCAGTCCGCCGCGTGGATCAAAGGATCTATGGTTTTCCCTCGAGTCTTTCCCACGAGGCTTTCCCAGGAGGCTTTCCCACAGGGCTGTCCAACGTGCACACGATGGTGGGAGTCGATCCTCGGCTTGAACGTCAAGGCAGTGCAGGGAAAAAAGGTTCCTCTGGAAAGGACTGACACATCTGGGGGACTCTTGGAATGGTGGCACGACCCTGGAGTTCCTCTCGTCTTTCCTGTGGAGAGCGCCTCCTCTTGAAATGCAACGGGAACGCCGGGAATTCTTTCCCTACGAAACAGGGAAAGGATCCCTCATCTCGAGCTAGGAGGCGGAAACGGGGCTCCCCTGGATGTGTGCGGGACCCTCGTGCTTCCTCTCGAGTGGAGACGGGTATGTCGGGGAACTTCTTGAGTTGCAGCAAGGGTGTGAAGGACCCTTTGGAAGTTCCAGTGGTTAGATGTGATTAGCCTCGAGAAGCCTCAGCGGAAATGGGCCTCATCTCGCCTGGAGGGCAAAACCTCCTGGATTTTCTCGAGTGGTGGCAGGTGCTCTCGACTTACGACGGGGACCTCAGGGACCCGCTCTGGTGGCCTCAGGAAAGGCAGCTCCCCATGCGAGTTCCTCGAGGGCCTCTCGGGATTCCTCTCCCGTCGATGCCGGGGCCTAAGACCTTGTGTGGATTTCGGGGCCGAAACCTGAGGATTCCTCACCAGTGTTTACACGGATCGTGGGGTTCTTCTGGAGTCCCCCCAGGGGAGTCAGTCCTCGTCTCGAATGCGGCACGCACTTGCGCTTTCCTCCAGAGCGGTAGCAGCAGTGTCCCGCAGTCCTCCGCGTGGATCAAAGGATCTAAGGTTTTCCCTCGAGTCTTTTCCACGAGGCTTTCCCACGAGGCTTTCCCACAGGGCTGTCCCACGTGCACACGTGGAGAGAGTCCATCCTCAGCTTGAACGTCAAGGCAGTGCAGGGAAAACAGGTTCCTCTGGAATGGACTGACACATCTGGGGGACTCTTGGAATGGTGGCACGACCCTGGAGTTCCTCTCGTCTTTCCTGTGGAGAGCGCCTCCTCTTGAGATGCGACGGGAAGGCCGGGAATTCTTTCCCTACGAAACAGGGAAAGGATCCCTCATCTCGAGCTAGGAGGCGGAAACGGGGCTCCCCTGTATGTGTGCGGGACCCTCGTTCTTCCTCTCGAGTGGAGACGGGTATGTCGGGGAACTTCTTGAGTTGCAGCAAGGGTGTGAAGGATCCTTTGGAAGTTCCAGTGGTTAGAAGTGATTAGCCTCGAGAAGCCTCAGCGGAAATGGGCCTCATCTCGCCTGGAGGGCAAAACCTCCTGGATTTTCTCGAGTTTCGGCAGGTGCTTTCGACTTACGACGGGGACTTCAGGGACCCGTTCTGGTGGCCTCAGGAAAGGCCAGTCCCCATGCGAGTTCCTCGGGGGCCTCTCGGGATTCCTCTCCCGTCGATGCCGGGGCCTAAGACCTTGTGTGGAGTCGGGGCCGGAACCTGAGGATTCCTTTCCAGTGCTGACATCGATCTTGGGGTACTTCTGGAGTCTCCCCAGGGAGTCAGTCCTCGTCTCCAATGCGGGCATGCCCTTGCGCTTTCCTCCAGAGCGGTAGCAGCAGTGTCACGCAGTCCGCCGCGTGGATCAAAGGATCTCTGGTTTTCCCTCGAGTCTTTCCCACGAGGCTTTCCCACGAGGCTTTCCCACAGGGCTGTCCCACGTGCACACGTGGAGAGAGTCCATCCTCAGCTTGAAAGTCAAGGCAGTGCAGGGAAAACAGGTTCCTCTGGAATGGGCTGACACATCTGGGGGACTCCTGGAATGGTGTCACGACCCTGGAGTTCCTCTCGTCTTTCCTGTGGAGAGCGCCTCCTCTTGAGATGCGACGGGAAGGCCGGGAATTCTTTCCCTACGAAACAGGGAAAGGATCCCTCATCTCGAGCTAGGAGGCGGAAACGGGGCTCCCCTGGATGTGTGCGGGACCCTCGTGCTTCCTCTCGAGTGGAGACGGGTATGTCGGGGAACTTCTTGAGTTGCAGCAAGGGTGTGAAGGACCCTTTGGAAGTTCCAGTGGTTAGAAGTGATTAGCCTCGAGAAGCCTCAGCGGAAATGGTCCTCATCTCGCCTGGAGGGCAGAACCTCCTGGATTTTCTCGAGTTCCGGCAGGTGCTTTCGACTTACGACGGGGACCTCAGGGACCCGCTCTGGTGGCCTCAGGAAAGGCCAGTCCCCATGCGAGTTCCTCGGTGGCCTCTCGGGATTCCTCTCCCGTCGATGCCGGGGCCTAAGACCTTGTGTGGAGTCGGGGCCGGAACCTGAGGATTCCTTTCCAGTGCTGACATCGATCTTGGGGTACTTCTGGAGTCTCCCCAGGGAGTCAGTCCTCGTCTCGAATGCGAGCATGCACTTGCGCTTTCCTCCAGAGCGGTAGCAGCAGTGTCACGCAGTCCGCCTTGTGGATCAAAGGATCTCTGGTTTTCCCTCGAGTCTTTCCCACGAGGCTTTCCCACGAGGCTTTCCCACAGGGCTGTCCCACGTGCACACGTGGTGGGAGTCGAACCTCGGCTTGAACGTCAAGGCAGTGCAGGGAAAACAGGTTCCTCTGGAATGGACTAACACATCTGGGGGACTCTTGGAATGGTGGCACGACCCTGGAGTTCCTCTCGCCTTTCCTGTGGAGAACGCCTCCTGTTGAGAGGCGACGGGAACGCCGGGAATTCTTTCCCTACGAAACAGGGAAAGGATCCCTCCTCTCGAGCTAGGAGGCGGAAACGGGGCGCCCCTCGTGTGTGCGGGACCCTCGTGCTTCCTCTCGAGTGGAAACGGGTATGTCAGGGAACTTCTTGAGTTGCAGCACGGGAGTGAAGGACCCTTTGGAAGTTCCAGTGGTTAGATGTGATTATCCTCGAGAAGCCTCAGCGGAAATGGGCCTCATCTCGCCTGGAGGGCAAAACCTCCTGGATTTTCTCGAGTTGCGGCAGGTGCTCTCGACTTACGACGGGGACCTCAGGGACCCGCTCTGGTGGCCTCAGGAAAGGCCAGTCCCCATGCGAGTTCCTCGGGGGCCTCTCGGGATTCCTCTCCCGTCGATGCCGGGGCCTAAGACCTTGTGTGGAGTCGGGGCCGGAACCTGAGGATTCCTCTCCAGTGTTGACATGGATCTTGGGGTTCTTCTGGAGCCTCCCCAGGGGAGTCAGTCCTCGTCTCGAATGCGGGCATGCACTTGCGCTTTCCTCCAGAGCGGTAGCAGCAGTGTCAAGCAGTCCGCCGCGTGGATCAAAGGATCTCTGGTTTTCCCTCGAGTCTTTCCCAGAGGCTTTCCCACGAGGCTTTCCCACAGGGCTGTCACACGTGCACACGTGGTGGGAGTCGATCCTCGGCTTGAACGTCAAGGCAGTGCAGGGAAAACAGGTTCCTCTGGAATGGACTGACACATCTGGGGGACTCTTGGAATGGTGGCACGACCCTGGAGTTCCTCTCGCCTTTCCTGTGGAGAGCGCCTCCTCTTGAGATGCGACGGGAACGCCGGGAATTCTTTCCCTACGAAACAGGGAAAGGATCCCTCCTCTCGAGCTAGGAGGCGGAAACGGGGCTCCCCTGGATGTGTGCGGGACCCTCGTGCTTCCTCTCGAGTGGAGACGAGTATGTCAGGGAACTTCTTGAGTTGCAGCAAGGGTGTGAAGGACCCTTTGGAAGTTCCAGTGGTTAGATGTGATTAGCCTCGAGAAGCCTCAGCGGAAATGGGCCTCATCTCGCCTGGAGGGCAAAACCTCCTGGATTTTCTCGAGTTGTGGCAGGTGCTCTCGACTTACGACGGGGACCTCAGGGACCCGCTCTGGTGGCCTCAGGAAAGGCCAGTCCCCATGCGAGTTCCTCGGGGGCCTCTCGGGTTTCCTCTCCCGTCGATGCCGGGGCCTAAGACCTTGTGTGGAGTCGGGGCCGGAACCTGAGGTTTCCTCTCCAGTGCTGACATCAATCTTGGGGTACTTCTGGAGTCTCCCCAAGGAGTCAGTCCTCGTCTCCAATGCGGGTATGCACTTGCGCTTTCCTCCAGAGCGGTAGCAGCAGTGTCACGCAGTCCGCCGCGTGGATCAAAGGATCTATGGTTTTCCCTCGAGTCTTTCCCACGAGACTTTCCCACGAGGCTTTCACACAGGGCTGTCTCACGTGCACACGATGGTGGGAGTCGATCCTCGGCTTGAACGTCAAGGCAGTACAGGGAAAACAGGTTCCTCTGGAATGGACTGACACATCTGGGGGACTCTTGGAATGGTGGCACGACCCTGGAGTTCCTCTCGCCTTTCCTGTGGAGAGCGCCTCCTCTTGAGATGCGACGGGCACGCCGGGAATTCTTTCCCTACGAAACAGGGAAAGGATCCCTCATCTCGAGCTAGGAGGCGGAAACGGGGCTCCCCTGGATGTGTGCAGGACCCTCGTGCTTCCTCTCGAGTGGAGACGGGTATGTCGGGGTACTTCTTGAGTTGCAGCAAGGGTGTGAAGAACCCTGTGGAAGTTCCAGTGGTTAGATGTGATTAGCCTCGAGAAGCCTCAGCGGAAATGGGCCTCATCTCGGCTGGAGGGCAAAACCTCCTGGATTTTCTCGAGTTAAAGCAGGTGCTTTCGACTTACGACGGGGACCTCAGGGACCCGCTCTGGTGGCCTCAGGAAAGGCCAGTCCCCATGCGAGTTCCTCGGGGGCCTCTCGGGATTGCTCTCCCGTCGATGCCGGGGCCTAAGACCTTGTGTGGAGTCTGGGCCGGAACCTGAGAATTCCTCACCAGTGTTTACACGGATCTTGGGGTTCTTCTGGAGTCTCCCCAGGGAGTCAGTCCTCGTCTCGAATGCGGGCATGCACTTGCGATTTCCTCCAGAGCGGTAGCAGCAGTGTCACGCAGTCCGCCTTGTGGATCAAAGGATCTCTGGTTTTCCCTCGAGTCTTTCCCACGAGGCTTTCCCACGAGGCTTTCCCACAGGGCTGTCCCACGTGCACACGTGGAGAGAGTCCATCCTCAGCTTGAACGTCAAGGCAGTGCAGGGAAAACAGGTTCCTCTGGAATGGAGTGACCCATCTGGGGGACTCTTGGAATGGTGGCACGACCCTGGAGTTCCTCTCGCCTTTCCTGTGGAGAGCGCCTCCTCTTGAGATGCGACGGGAACTCCGGGAATTCTTTCCCTACGAAACAGGGAAAGGATCCCTCATCTCGAGCTAGGAGGCGGAAACGGGGCTCCCCTGGATGTGTCCGGGACCCTCGTGCTTCCTCTCGAGTGGAGACGGGTATGTCGGGGAACTTCTTGAGTTGCAGCAAGGGTGTGAAGGACCCTTTGGAAGTTCCAGTGGTTAGATGTGATTAGCCTCGAGAAGCCTCAGCGGAAATGGGCCTCATCTCGCCTGGAGGGCAAAACCTCCTGGATTTTCTCGAGTTGCGGCAGGTGCTCTCGACTTACGCCGGGGACCTCAGGGACCCGCTCTGGTGGCCTCAGGAAAGGCCAGTCCCCATGCGAGTTCCTCGGGGGCCTCTCGGGATTCCTCTCCCGTCGATGCCGGGGCCTAAGACCTTGTGTGGAGTCGGGGCCGGAACCTGAGGATTCCTTTCCAGTGCTGACATCGATCTTGGGGTACTTCTGGAGTCTCCCCAGGGAGTCAGTCCTCGTCTCCAATGCGGGCATGCCCTTGCGCTTTCCTCCAGAGCGGTAGCAGCAGTGTCACGCAGTCCGCCGCGTGGATCAAAGGATCTCTGGTTTTCCCTCGAGTCTTTCCCACGAGGCTTTCCCACGCGGCGTTCCCACAGGGCTGTCCCACGTGCACACGTGGAGAGAGTCCATCCTCAGCTTGAAAGTCAAGGCAGTGCAGGGAAAACAGGTTCCTCTGGAATGGGCTGACACATCTGGGGGACTCCTGGAATGGTGTCACGACCCTGGAGTTCCTCTCGTCTTTCCTGTGGAGAGCGCCTCCTCTTGAGATGCGACGGGAAGGCCGGGAATTCTTTCCCTACGAAACAGGGAAAGGATCCCTCATCTCGAGCTAGGAGGCGGAAACGGGGCTCCCCTGGATGTGTGCGGGACCCTCGTGCTTCCTCTCGAGTGGAGACGGGTATGTCGGGGAACTTCTTGAGTTGCAGCAAGGGTGTGAAGGACCCTTTGGAAGTTCCAGTGGTTAGAAGTGATTAGCCTCGAGAAGCCTCAGCGGAAATGGTCCTCATCTCGCCTGGAGGGCAGAACCTCCTGGATTTTCTCGAGTTCCGGCAGGTGCTTTCGACTTACGACGGGGACCTCAGGGACCCGCTCTGGTGGCCTCAGGAAAGGCCAGTCCCCATGCGAGTTCCTCGGTGGCCTCTCGGGATTCCTCTCCCGTCGATGCCGGGGCCTAAGACCTTGTGTGGAGTCGGGGCCGGAACCTGAGGATTCCTTTCCAGTGCTGACATCGATCTTGGGGTACTTCTGGAGTCTCCCCAGGGAGTCAGTCCTCGTCTCGAATGCGAGCATGCACTTGCGCTTTCCTCCAGAGCGGTAGCAGCAGTGTCACGCAGTCCGCCTTGTGGATCAAAGGATCTCTGGTTTTCCCTCGAGTCTTTCCCACGAGGCTTTCCCACGAGGCTTTCCCACAGGGCTGTCCCACGTGCACACGTGGTGGGAGTCGAACCTCGGCTTGAACGTCAAGGCAGTGCAGGGAAAACAGGTTCCTCTGGAATGGACTAACACATCTGGGGGACTCTTGGAATGGTGGCACGACCCTGGAGTTCCTCTCGCCTTTCCTGTGGAGAACGCCTCCTGTTGAGAGGCGACGGGAACGCCGGGAATTCTTTCCCTACGAAACAGGGAAAGGATCCCTCCTCTCGAGCTAGGAGGCGGAAACGGGGCGCCCCTCGTGTGTGCGGGACCCTCGTGCTTCCTCTCGAGTGGAAACGGGTATGTCAGGGAACTTCTTGAGTTGCAGCACGGGAGTGAAGGACCCTTTGGAAGTTCCAGTGGTTAGATGTGATTATCCTCGAGAAGCCTCAGCGGAAATGGGCCTCATCTCGCCTGGAGGGCAAAACCTCCTGGATTTTCTCTAGTTGCGGCAGGTGCTCTCGACTTACGACGGGGACCTCAGGGACCCGCTCTGGTGGCCTCAGGAAAGGCCAGTCCCCATGCGAGTTCCTCGGGGGCCTCTCGGGATTCCTCTCCCGTCGATGCCGGGGCCTAAGACCTTGTGTGGAGTCGGGGCCGGAACCTGAGGATTCCTCTCCAGTGTTGACATGGATCTTGGGGTTCTTCTGGAGCCTCCCCAGGGGAGTCAGTCCTCGTCTCGAATGCGGGCATGCACTTGCGCTTTCCTCCAGAGCGGTAGCAGCAGTGTCAAGCAGTCCGCCGCGTGGATCAAAGGATCTCTGGTTTTCCCTCGAGTCTTTCCCAGAGGCTTTCCCACGAGGCTTTCCCACAGGGCTGTCCCACGTGCACACGTGGTGGGAGTCGATCCTCGGCTTGAACGTCAAGGCAGTGCAGGGAAAACAGGTTCCTCTGGAATGGACTGACACATCTGGGGGACTCTTGGAATGGTGGCACGACCCTGGAGTTCCTCTCGCCTTTCCTGTGGAGAGCGCCTCCTCTTGAGATGCGACGGGAACGCCGGGAATTCTTTCCCTACGAAACAGGGAAAGGATCCCTCCTCTCGAGCTAGGAGGCGGAAACGGGGCTCCCCTGGATGTGTGCGGGACCCTCGTGCTTCCTCTCGAGTGGAGACGAGTATGTCAGGGAACTTCTTGAGTTGCAGCAAGGGTGTGAAGGACCCTTTGGAAGTTCCAGTGGTTAGATGTGATTAGCCTCGAGAAGCCTCAGCGGAAATGGGCCTCATCTCGCCTGGAGGGCAAAACCTCCTGGATTTTCTCGAGTTGTGGCAGGTGCTCTCGACTTACGACGGGGACCTCAGGGACCCGCTCTGGTGGCCTCAGGAAAGGCCAGTCCCCATGCGAGTTCCTCGGGGGCCTCTCGGGTTTCCTCTCCCGTCGATGCCGGAGCCTAAGACCTTGTGTGGAGTCGGGGCCGGAACCTGAGGTTTCCTCTCCAGTGCTGACATCGATCTTGGGGTACTTCTGGAGTCTCCCCAAGGAGTCAGTCCTCGTCTCCAATGCGGGTATGCACTTGCGCTTTCCTCCAGAGCGGTAGCAGCAGTGTCACGCAGTCCGCCGCGTGGATCAAAGGATCTATGGTTTTCCCTCGAGTCTTTCCCACGAGACTTTCCCACGAGGCTTTCACACAGGGCTGTCTCACGTGCACACGATGGTGGGAGTCGATCCTCGGCTTGAACGTCAAGGCAGTACAGGGAAAACAGGTTCCTCTGGAATGGACTGACACATCTGGGGGACTCTTGGAATGGTGGCACGACCCTGGAGTTCCTCTCGCCTTTCCTGTGGAGAGCGCCTCCTCTTGAGATGCGACGGGCACGCCGGGAATTCTTTCCCTACGAAACAGGGAAAGGATCCCTCATCTCGAGCTAGGAGGCGGAAACGGGGCTCCCCTGGATGTGTGCGGGACCCTCGTGCTTCCTCTCGAGTGGAGACGGGTATGTCGGGGTACTTCTTGAGTTGCAGCAAGGGTGTGAAGAACCCTGTGGAAGTTCCAGTGGTTAGATGTGATTAGCCTCGAGAAGCCTCAGCGGAAATGGGCCTCATCTCGCCTGGAGGGCAAAACCTCCTGGATTTTCTCGAGTTAAAGCAGGTGCTTTCGACTTACGACGGGGACCTCAGGGACCCGCTCTGGTGGCCTCAGGAAAGGCCAGTCCCCATGCGAGTTCCTCGGGGGCCTCTCGGGATTGCTCTCCCGTCGATGCCGGGGCCTAAGACCTTGTGTGGAGTCTGGGCCGGAACCTGAGAATTCCTCACCAGTGTTTACACGGATCTTGGGGTTCTTCTGGAGTCTCCCCAGGGAGTCAGTCCTCGTCTCGAATGCGGGCATGCACTTGCGATTTCCTCCAGAGCGGTAGCAGCAGTGTCACGCAGTCCGCCTTGTGGATCAAAGGATCTCTGGTTTTCCCTCGAGTCTTTCCCACGAGGCTTTCCCACGAGGCTTTCCCACAGGGCTGTCCCACGTGCACACGTGGAGAGAGTCCATCCTCAGCTTGAACGTCAAGGCAGTGCAGGGAAAACAGGTTCCTCTGGAATGGAGTGACCCATCTGGGGGACTCTTGGAATGGTGGCACGACCCTGGAGTTCCTCTCGACTTTCCTGTGGAGAGCGCCTCCTCTTGAGATGCGACGGGAACTCCGGGAATTCTTTCCCTACGAAACAGGGAAAGGATCCCTCATCTCGAGCTAGGAGGCGGAAACGGGGCTCCCCTGGATGTGTCCGGGACCCTCGTGCTTCCTCTCGAGTGGAGACGGGTATTTCAGGGAACTTCTTGAGTTGCAGCAAGGGTGTGAAGGACCCTTTGGAAGTTCCAGTGGTTAGATGTGATTAGCCTCGAGAAGCCTCAGCGGAAATGGGCCTCATCTCGCCTGGAGGGCAAAACCTCCTGGATTTTCTCGAGTTGCGGCAGGTGCTCTCGACTTACGCCGGGGACCTCAGGGACCCGCTCTGGTGGCCTCAGGAAAGGCCAGTCCCCATGCGAGTTCCTCGGGGGCCTCTCGGGATTCCTTTCCCGTCGATGCCCGGTCCTAAGACCTTGTGTGGAGTCGGGGCTGGAACTGAGGATTCCTCTCCAGTGCTGACATGGACCTTGGGGTACTTCTGGAGTCTCCCCAGGGGAGTCAGTCCTCGTCTCGAATGCGGGCATGCACTTGCGCTTTACTCCATAGCGGAAGCAGCAGTGTCACGCAGTCCGCCGCGTGGATCAAAGGATCTAGGTTTTTCCCTCGAGTCTTTCCCACGAGGCTTTCCCACGAGGCTTTCCCACAGGGCTCTCCCATGTACACACGTGGTGGGACTCGATCCTCGGCTTGAACGTCAAGGCAGTGCAGGGAAAACAGGTTCCTCTGGAATGGACTGACCCATCTGGGGGACTCTTGGAATGGTGGCACGACCCTGGAGTTCCTCTCGCCTTTCCTGTGGAGAGCGCCTCCTGTTGAGATGCGACGGGAACGCCGGGAATTCTTTCCCTATGAAACAGGGAAAGGATCCCTCATCTCGAGCTAGGAGGCAGAAACGGGGCTCCCCTGGAAGTGCTCGGGACCCTCGTGCTTCCTCTCGAGTGGAGACGGGTATGTCATGGAACTTCTTGAGTTGCAGCAAGGGTGTGAAGGACCCTTTGGAAGTTCCAACGGTTAGATGTGATTAGCCTCGAGAAGCCTCAGCGGAAATGGGCCTCATCTCGCCTGGAGGGCAAAACCTCCTGGATTTTCTCGAGTTTCGGCAGGTGCTCTCGACTTACGACGGGGACCTCAGGGACCCGCTCTGGTGGCCTCAGGAAAGGCCAGTCCCCATGTGAGTTCCTCGGGGGCCTCTCGGGATTCCTCTCCCGTCGATGCCGGGGCCTAAGACCTTGTGTGGAGTCGGGGCCGGAACCTGAGGATTCCTCTCCAGTGCTGACATGGATCTTGGGGTACTTCTGGAGTCTCCCCAGGGGAGTCAGTCCTCGTCTCGAATGCGGGCAAACACTTGCGCTTTCCTCCAGAGCGGTAGCAGCAGTGTCACGCAGTCCGCCACGTGGATCAAAGGATCTATGGTTTTCCCTCGAGTCTTTCCCACGAGGCTTTCCCACGAGGCTTTCCCACAGGGCTGTCCCACGTGCACAGTTGGAGAGAGTCCATCCTCAGCTTGAACGTCAAGGCAGTGCAGGGAAAACAGGTTCCTCTGGAATGGACTGACCCATCTGGGGGACTCTTGGAATGGTGGCACGACCCTAGAGTTCCTCTCGCCTTTCCTGTGGAGAGCGCCTCCTCTTGAGATGCGACGGGAACGCCGGGAATTCTTTCCCTACGAAACAGGGAAAGGATCCCTCATCTCGAGCTAGGAGGCGGAAACGGGGTTCCCCGGGATGTGTGCGGGACCAACGTGCTTCCTCTCGAGTGGAGACGGGTATGTCGGGGAACTTCTTGAGTTGCAGCAAGGGTGTGAAGGACCCTTTGGAAGTTCCAGTGGTTAGATGTGAATAGCCTCGAGAAGCCTCAGCGGAAATGGGCCTCATCTCGCCTGGAGGGTAAAACCTCCTGGATTTTCTCGAGTTGCGGCAGGTGCTCTCGACTTACGACGGGGACCTCAGGGACCCGCTCTGGTGGCCTCAGGAAAGGCCAGTCCCCATGTGAGTTCCTCGGGGGCCTCTCGGGATTCCTCTCCCGTCGATGCCGGGGCCTAAGACCTTGTGTGGAGTCGGGGCCGGAACCTGAGGATTCCTCTCCAGTGTTGACATGGATCTTGGGGTTCTTCTGGAGTCTCCCCAGGGAAATCAGTCCTCGTCTCGAATGTGGGCATGCACTTGCGCTTTCCTCCAGAGCGGTTGCAGCAGTGTCACGCTGTACGCCGCGTAGATCAAAGGATCTATTGTTTTCCCTCGAGTCTTTCCCACGAGGCTTTCCCTGGAGGCTTTCCCACAGGGCTGTTCCACATGCACTCGATGGTGGGAGTCGATCCTCGGCTTGAACGTCAAGGCAGTGCAGGGAAAACAGGTTCCTCTTGAATGGACTGACACATCTGGGGGACACTTGGAATGGTGGCACGACCCTGGAGTTCCTCTCGCCTTTCCTGTTGAGAGTGCCTCCTCTTAGATGCGATGGGAACGCCGGGAATTCTTTCCCTATGAAACAGGGAAAGGATCCCTCATCTCGAGCTAGGAGGCGGAAACGGGGCTCCCCTGGATGTGTGCGGGACCCTCGTGCTTCCTCTCGAGTGGAGACGTGTATGTCGTGGAACTTCTTGAGTTGCAGCAAGGGTGTGAAGGACCCTTTGGAAGTTCCAGTGGTTAGATGTGATTAGCCTCGAGAAGCCTCAGCGGAAATGGGCCTCATCTCGCCTGGAGGGCAAAACCTCCTGGATTTTCTCGAGTTGCGGCAGGTACTCTCGACTTACGACGGGGACCTCAGGGACCCGCTCTGGTGGCCTCAGGAAAGGCAGGTCCCCATGCGAGTTCCTCGGGGGCCTCTCGGGATTCCTCTTCCGTCGATGCCGGGGCCTAAGAACTTGTGTGGAGTCGGGGCCGGAACCTGAGGTTTCCTCTCCAGTGCTGACATCGATCTTGGGGTACTTCTGGAGTCTCCCCATGGAGTCAGTCCTCGTCTCCAATGCGGGTATGCACTTGCGCTTAACTCCAGAGCGGTAGCAGCAGTGTCACGCAGTCCGCCGCGTGGATCAAAGGATCTCTGGTTGTCCCTCGAGTCTTTCCCACGAGGCTTTCCCCCGAGGCTTTCCCACTTGGCTATCCCACGTGCACACGATGGTGGAAGTCGATCCTCGGCTTGAACGTCAAGGCAGTACAGGGAAAACAGGTTCCTCTGGAATGGACTGACACATCTGGGGGACTCTTGGAATGGTGGCACGACCCTGGAGTTCCTCTCGCCTTTCCTGTGGAGAGCGCCTCCTCTTGAGATGCGACGGGCACGCCGGGAATTCTTTCCCTACGAAACAGGAAAAGGATCCCTCATCTCGAGCTAGGAGGCGGAAACGGGGCTCCCCTGGATGTGTGCGGGACCCTCGTGCTTCCTCTCGAGTGGAGACGAGTATGTCAGGGAACTTCTTGAGTTGCAGCAAGGGTGTGAAGGACCCTTTGGAAGTTCCAGTGGTTAGATGTGATTAGCCTCGAGAAGCCTCAGCGGAAATGGGCCTCATCTCTCCTGGAGGGCAAAACCTCCTTGATTTTCTCGAGTTGGGGCAGGTGCTCTCGACTTACGACGGGGACCTCAGGGACCCCCTCTGGTGGCCTCAGGAAAGGCCAGTCCCCATGCGAGTTCCTCGGGGGCCTCTCGGGATTCCTCTCCCGTCGATGCCGGGGCCTAAGACCTTGTGTGGAGTCGGGGCCCGAACTTGAGGATTCCTCAGCAGTGTTTACACGGATCTTGGGGTTCTTCTGGAGTCTCCCCAGGGGAGTCAGTCCTCGTCTCGAATGCGGGCATGCACTTGCGCTTTCCTCCAGAGCGGTAGCAGCAGTGTCACGCAGTCCGCCGCGTGGATCAAAGGATCTAAGGTTTTCCCTCGTGTCTTTCCCACGAGGCTTTCCCACGAGGCTTTCCCACAGGGCTGTCCCACGTGCACACGTGGAGAGAGTCCATCCTCAGCTTGAACGTCATGGCAGTGCAAGGAATACAGGTTTCTCTGGAATGGACTGACCCATCTGGGGGACTCTTGGAATGGTGGCACGACCCTGGAGTTCCTCTCGCCTTTCCTGTGGAGAGCGCCTCCTCTTGAGATGCGACGGGAAGGCCGGGAATTCTTTGCCTACGAAACAGGGAAAGGATCCCTCATCTCGAGCTAGGAGGCGGAAACGGGGCTCCCCTGGAAGTACTCGGGACCCTCGTGCTTCCTCTCGAGTGGAGACGGGTATGTCGGGGAACTTCTTGAGTTGCAGCAAGGGTGTGAAGGATCCTTTGGAAGTTCCAGTGGTTAGATGTGATTAGCCTCGAGAAGCCTCAGCGGAAATGGGCCTCATCTCGCCTGGAGGGCAAAACCTCCTGGATTTCCTCGAGTTGCGGCAGGTGATCTCGACTTACGACGGGGACCTCAGGGACCCGCTCTGGTGGCCTCAGGAAAGTCAGGTCCCCATGCGAGTTCCTCGGGGGCCTCTCGGGATTCCTCTCCCGTCGATGCCGGGGCCTAAGACCTTGTGTGGAGTCGGGGCCGGAACCTGAGGTTTCCTCTCCAGTGCTGACATCGATCTTGGGGTACTTCTGGAGTCTCCCCAAGGAGTCAGTCCTCGTCTCCAATGCGGGTATGCACTTGCGCTTTCCTCCAGAGCGGTAGCAGCAGTGTCACGCAGTCCGCCGTGTGGATCAAAGGATCTCTGGTTTTCCCTCGAGTCTTTCCCACGAGGCTTTCCCACGAGGCTTTCCCACAGGGCTGTCCCACGTGCACACGTTGGTGGGAGTCGATCCTCGGCTTGAACGTCAAGGCAGTACAGGGAAAACAGGTTCCTCTGGAATGGACTGACACATCTGGGGGACTCTTGGAATGGTGGCACGACCCTGGAGTTCCTCTCGCCTTTCCTGTGGAGAGCGCCTCCTCTTGAGATGCGACGGGCACGCCGGGAATTCTTTCCCTACGAAACAGGGAAAGGATCCCTTATCTCGATCTAGGAGGCGGAAACGGGCCTCCCCTGGATGTGTGCGGGACCCTCGTGCTTCCTCTCGAGGGGAGACGGGTATGTCGGGGAACTTCTTGAGTTGCAGCAAGGGTGTGAAGGACCCTTTGGAAGTTCCAGTGGTTAGATGTGATTAGCCTCGAGAAGCCTCAGCGGAAATGGGCCTCATCTCGCCTGGAGGGCAAAACCTCCTGGATTTCCTCGAGTTGCGGCAGGTGATCTCGACTTACGACGGGGACCTCAGGGACCCGCTCTGGTGGCCTCAGGAAAGGCAGGTCCCCATGCGAGTTCCTCGGGGGCCTCTCGGGATTCCTCTCCCGTCGATGCCGGGGCCTAAGACCTTGTGTGGAGTCGGGGCCGGAACCTGAGGTTTCCTTTCCAGTGCTGACATCGATCTTGGGGTACTTCTGGAGTCTCCCCAGGGGAGTCAGTCCTCGTCTCGAATGCGGCACGCACTTGCGCTTTCCTCCAGAGCGGTAGCAGCAGTGTCACGCAGTCTGCCGCGTGGATCAAAGGATCTAAGGTTTTCCCTCGAGTCTTTTCCACGAGGCTTTCCCACGAGGCTTTCCCACAGGTCTGTCCCACGTGCACACGTGGAGAGGGTCCATCCTCAGCTTGAACGTCAAGGCACTGCAGGGAAAACAGGTTCCTCTGGAATGGACTGACACATCTGGGGGACTCTTGGAATGGTGGCACGACCCTGGAGTTCCTCTCGTCTTTCCTGTGGAAAGGGCCTCCTCTTGAGATGCGACGGGAAGGCCGGGAATTCTTTGCCTACGAAACAGGGAAAGGATCCCTCATCTCGAGCTAGGGGGCGGAAACGGGACTCCCCTGGATGTGTGCCGGACCCTCGTTCTTCCTCTCGAGTGGAGACGGGTATGTCGGGGAACTTCTTGAGTTGCAGCAAGGGTGTGAAGGACCCTTTGGAAGTTCCAGTGGTTAGAAGTGATTAGCCTCGAGAAGCCTCAGCGGAAATGGGCCTCATCTCGCCTGGAGGGCAAAACCTCCTGGATTTTCTCGAGTTGCGGCAGGTGCTTTCGACTTACGACGGGGACCTCAGGGACCCGCTCTGGTGGCCTCAGGAAAGGCCAGTCCCCATGCGAGTTCCTCGGGGGCCTCTCGGGATTCCTCTCCCGTCGATGCCGGGGCCTAAGACCTTGTGTGGATTCGGGGCCGGAACCTGAGGATTCCTTTCCAGTGCTGACATCGATCTTGGGGTACTTCTGGAGTCTCCCCAGGGAGTCAGTCCTCGTCTCGAATGCGGGCATGCACTTGCGCTTTCCTCCAGAGCGGTAGCA
The DNA here is from genome assembly GCF_042477335.2 of Ovis canadensis. Lineage (NCBI taxonomy): Eukaryota > Metazoa > Chordata > Mammalia > Artiodactyla > Bovidae > Ovis > Ovis canadensis. Next base: position 12,516,332 of record NC_091262.1, read on the forward strand.
GCAGTGTCACGCAGTCCGCCGCGTGGATCAAAGGATCTCTGGTTTTCCCTCGAGTCTTTCCCACCAGGCTTTCCCACGAGGCTTTCCCACAGGGCTGTCCCACGTGCACACGTGGTGGGAGTCGATCCTCGGCTTGAACGTCAAGGCAATGCAGGGAAAACAGGTTCCTCTGGAATGGACTGACACATCTGGGGGACTCTTGGAATGGTGGCACGACCCTGGAGTTCCTCTCGCCTTTCCTGTGGAGAGCGCCTCCTCTTGAGATGCGACGGGAACGCCGGGAATTCTTTCCCTACGAACCAGGGAAAGGATCCCTCATCTCTAGCTAGGAGGCGTAAACAGGGCTCCCCTGGATGTGTGCGGGATCCTCGTGCTTCCTCTCGAGTGGAGACGGCTATGTCGGGGAACTTCTTGAGTTGCAGCAAGGGGGTGAAGGACCCTGTGGAGGTTCCAGTGGTTAGATGTGATTAGCCACGAGAAGCCTCAGCGGAAATGGGCCTCATCTCGCCTGGAGGGCAAAACCTCCTGGATTTTCTCGAGTTGCGGCAGGTGCTCTCGACTTACGACGGGGATCTCAGGGACCCGCTCTGGTGGCCTCAGGAAAGGCCAGTCCCCATGCGAGTTCCTCGGGGGCCTCTCGGGATTCCTCTCCCGTCGATGCCGGGGCCTAAGACCTTGTGTGGAGTCGGGGCCGGAACCTGAGGTTTCCTCTCCAGTGCTGACATGGATCTTGGGGTACTTCTGGAGACTCCCCAGGTGAGTCAGTCCTCGTCTCGAATGCGGGCATGCACTTGCGCTTTCCTCCAGAGCGGTAGCAGCAGTGTCACGCAGTCCGCCGCGTGGATCAAATGATCTAAGTTTTTCCCTCGAGTCTTTACCACGAGGCATTCCCACGAGGCTTTCCCACAGGGCTGTCGCACGTGCACACGTGGAGAGAGTCCATCCTCAGCTTGAACGTCAAGGCAGTGCAGGGAAAACAGGTTCCTCTGGAATGGACTGACCCATCTGGGGGACTCTTTGAATGGTGGCACGACCCTGGAGTTCCTCTCGCCTTTCCTGTGGAGAGCGCCTCCTCTTGAGATGCGACGGGAACGCCGGGAAATCTTTCCCTGCGAAACAGGGAATGGATCCCTCATCTCGAGCTAGGAGGCGGAAACGGGGCTCCCCTGGATGTGTGCGGGACCCTCGTGCTTCCTCTCGAGTGGAAACGGGTATGTCAGGGAACTTCTTGAGTTGCAGCAAGGGTGTGAAAGACCCTTTGGAAGTTCCAGTGGTTAAATGTGATTAGCCTCGAGAAGCCTCAGCGGAAATGGGCGTCATCTCGACTGGAGGGCAAAACCTCCTGGATTTTCTCGAGTTGCGGCAGGTGCTCTCGACTAACGACGGGGACCTCAGGGACACGCTCTGGTGGCCTCAGGAAAGGCCAGTCCCCATGCGAATTCCTCTGGGGCCTCTCGGGATTGCTCTCCCGTCGATGCCGGACCCTAAGACCTTGTGTGGAGTCGGGGCCGGAACCTGAGGTTTCCTCTCCAGTGCTGACATCGATCTTGGGGTACTTCTGGAGTCTCCCCAGGGAGTCAGTCCTCGTCTCGAATGCGGGCATGCACTTGCGCATTCCTCCAGAGCGGTAGCAGCAGTGTCAAGCAGTCCGCCGCGTGGATCAAAGGATCTCTGTTTTTCCCTCGAGTCTTTCCCAGAGGCTTTCCCACGAGGCTTTCCCACAGGGCTGTCCCACGTGCACACGTGGTGGGAGTCGATCCTCGGCTTGAACGTCAAGGCAGTGCAGGGAAAACAGGTTCCTCTGGAATGGACTGACACATCTGGGGGACTCTTGGAATGGTGGCACGACCCTGGAGTTCCTCTCGCCTTTCCTGTGGAGAGCGCCTCCTCTTGAGATGCGACGGGCACGCCGGGAATTCTTTCCCTACGAAACAGGGAAAGGATCCCTCCTCTCGAGCTAGGAGGCGGAAACGGGGGCCCCTGGATGTGTGCGGGACCCTCGTGCTTCCTCTCGAGTGGAGACGAGTATGTCAGGGAACTTCTTGAGTTGCAGCAAGGGTGTGAAGGACCCTTTGGAAGTTCCAGTGGTTAGATGTGATTAGCCTCGAGAAGCCTCAGCGGAAATGGGCCTCATCTCGCCTGGAGGGCAAAACCTCCTGGATTTTCTCGAGTTGTGGCAGGTGCTCTCGACTTACGACGGGGACCTCAGGGACCCGCTCTGGTGGCCTCAGGAAAGGCCAGTCCCCATGCGAGTTCCTCGGGGGCCTCTCGGGATTCCTCTCCCGTCGATGCCGGGGCCTAAGACCTTGTGTGGAGTCGGGGCCGGAACTTGAGGATTCCTCACCAGTGTTTACACGGATCTTGGGGTTTTTCTGGAGTCTCCCCAGGGGAGTCAGTCCTCGTCTCGAATGCGGGCATGCACTTGCGCTTTCCTCCAGAGCGGTAGCAGCAGTGTCACGCAGTCCGCCGCGTGGATCAAAGGATCTATGGTTTTCCCTCGAGTCTTTCCCACGAGACTTTCCCACGAGGCTTTCACACAGGGCTGTCTCACGTGCACACGATGGTGGGAGTCGATCCTCGGCTTGAACGTCAAGGCAGTACAGGGAAAACAGGTTCCTCTGGAATGGACTGACACATCTGGGGGACTCTTGGAATGGTGGCACGACCCTGGAGTTCCTCTCGCCTTTCCTGTGGAGAGCGCCTCCTCTTGAGATGCGACGGGCACGCCGGGAATTCTTTCCCTACGAAACAGGGAAAGGATCCCTCATCTCGAGCTAGGAGGCGGAAATGGGGCTCCCCTGGATGTGTGCGGGACCTTCGTGCTTCCTCTCGAGTGGAGACGGGTATGTCGGGGTACTTCTTGAGTTGCAGCAAGGGTGTGAAGAACCCTGTGGAAGTTCCAGTTTTTAGATGTGATTAGCCTCGAGAAGCCTCAGCGGAAATGGGCCTCATCTCGCCTGGAGGGCAAAACCTCCTGGATTTTCTCGAGTTACGGCAGGTGCTTTCGACTTACGACGGGGACCTCAGGGACCCGCTCTGGTGGCCTCAGGAAAGGCCAGTCCCCATGCGAGTTCCTCGGGGGCCTCTCGGGATTCCTCTCCCGTCGATGCCGGGGCCTAAGACCTTGTGTGGAGTCGGGGCCGGAACCTGAGAATTCCTCACCAGTGTTTACACGGATCTTGGGGTTCTTCTGGAGTCTCCCCGGGGGAGTCAGTCCTCGTCTCGAATGCGGGCATGCACTTGCGCTTTCCTCCAGAGCGGTAGCAGCAGTGTCACGCAGTCCGCCGCGTGGATCAAAGGATCTAAGGTTTTCCCTCGAGTCTTTCCCACGAGGCTTTCCCATGAGGCTTTCCCACAGGGCTGTCCCACGTGCACACGTGGAGAGAGTCCATCCTCAGCTTGAACGTCAAGGCAGTGCAGGGAAAACAGGTTCCTCTGGAATGGACTGACCCGTCTTGGGGACTATTTGAATGGTGGAACGACCCTGGAGTTCCTCTCGCCTTTCCTGTGGAGAGCGCCTCCTGTTGAGATGCGACGGGAACGCCGGGAATTCTTTCCCTATGAAACAGGGAAAGGATCCCTCATCTCGAGCTAGGAGGCAGAAACGGGGCTCCCCTGGAAGTGCTCGGGACCCTCGTGCTTCCTCTCGTGTGGAGACGGGTATGTCAGGGAACTTCTTGAGTTGCACCAAGGGTGTGAAGGACCCTTTGGAAGTTCCAACGGTTAGATGTGATTAGCCTCGAGAAGCCTCAGCGGAAATGGGCCTCATCTCGCCTGGAGGGCAAAACCTCCTGGATTTTCTCGAGTTGCGGCAGGTGCTCTCGACTTACGACGGGGACCTCAGGGACCCGATCTGGTGGCCTCAGGAAAGGCCAGTCCCCATGTGAGTTCCTCGGGGGCCTCTCGGGATTCCTCTCCCGTCGATGCCGGGGCCTAAGAACTTGTGTGGAGTCGGGGCCGGAACCTGAGGATTCCTCTCCAGTGCTGACATGGATCTTGGGGTACTTCTGGAGTCTCCCCAGGGGAGTCAGTCCTCGTCTCGAATGCGGGCATGCACTTGCGCTTTCCTCCAGAGCGGTAGCAGCAGTGTCACGCAGTCCGCCGCGTGGATCAAAGGATCTATGGTTTTCCCTCGAGTCTTTCCACGAGGCTTTCCCACGAGGCTTTCCCACAGGGCTGTCCCACGTGCACACTTGGAGAGAGTCCATCCTCAGCTTGAACGTCAAGGCAGTGCAGGGAAAACAGGTTCCTCTGGAATGGACTGACACATCTGGGGGACTCTTGGAATGGTGGCACGACCCTAGAGTTCCTCTCGCCTTTCCTGTGGAGAGCGCCTCCTCTTGAGATGCGACGGGAACGCCGGGAATTCTTTCCCTACGAAACAGGGAAAGGATCCCTCATCTCGAGCTAGGAGGCGGAAACCGAGCTCCCCTGGATGTGTGCGGGACCTTCGTGCTTCCTCTCAAGTGGAGACGGGTATGTCGGGGAACTTCTTGAGCTGCAGCAAGGGTGTGAACGACCCTTTGGAAGTTCTAGTGGTTAGATGTGATTAGCCTCGAGAAGCCTCAGCGGAAATGGGCCTCATCTCGCCTGGAGGGCAAAACCTCCTGGATTTTCTCGAGTTGCGGCAGGTGCTCTCGACTTACGACGGGGACCTCAGGGACCCGCTCTGGTGGCCTCAGGAAAGGCCAGTCCCCGTGCGAGTTCCTCGGGGGCCTCTCGGGATTCCTCTCCCGTCGATGCCGGGGCCTAAGACCTTGTGTGGAGTCGGGGCCGGAACATGAGGATTCCTCTCCAGTGCTGACATGGATCTTGGGGTACTTCTGGAGTCTCCCCAGGGGAGTCAGTCCTCGTCTCCAATGCGGGCATGCACTTGCGCTTTCCTCCAGAGCAGTAGCAGCAGTGTCACGCAGTCCGCCGCGTGCATCAAAGGATCTAAGGTTTTCCCTCGAGTTTTTTCCACGAGGCTTTCCCACGAGGCTTTCCCACAGGGCTGTCCCACGTGCACACGTGGTGGGAGTCGATCCTCGGCTTGAACGTCAAGGCAGTGCAGGGAAAACAGGTTCCTCTGGAATGGACTGACACATCTGGGGGACTCTTGGAACGGTGGCACGACCCTGGAGTTCCTCTCGCCTTTCCTGTGGAGAGCGCCTCCTGTTGAGATGCGACGGGAACGCCGGGAATTCTTTCCCTACGAAACAGGGAAAGGATCCCTCATCTCGAGCTAGGAGGCGGAAACGGGGCTCCCGTGGAAGTACTCGGGACCCTCGTGCTTCCTCTCGAGTGGAGACGGGTATGTCAGGGAACTTCTTGAGCAAGGGTGTGAAGGACCCTTTGGAAGTTCCAGTGGTTAGATGTGATTAGCCTCGAGAAGCCTCAGCGGAAATGGGCCTCATCTCGCCTGGAGGGCAAAACCTCCTGGATTTTCTCGAGTTGCGGCAGGTGCTCTCGACTTACGACGGGGACCTCAGGGACCCGCTCTGGTGGCCTCAAGAAAGGCCAGTCCCCATGTGAGTTCCTCGGGGGCCTCTCGGGATTCCTCTCCCGTCGATGCCGGGGCCTAAGACCTTGTGTGCAATCGGGGCCGGAACCTGAGGATTCCTCTCCAGTGTTGACATGGATCTTGGGGTTCTTCTGGAGTCTCCCCAGGGGAGTCAGTCCTCGTCTCGAATGCGGGCATGCACTTGCGCTTTCCTCCAGAGCGGTAGCAGCAGTGTCACGCAGTCCGCCGCGTGGATCAAAGGATCTAAGGTTTTCCCTCGAGTCTTTCCCACGAGGCTTTCCCACGAGGCTTTCCCACAGGGCTGTCCCACGTGCACACGATGGTGGGAGTCGATCCTCGGCTTGAACGTCAAGGAAGTGCAGGGAAAACAGGTTCCTCTGGAATGGACTGACACATCTGGGGGACTCTTGGAATGGTGGCACGACCCTGGAGTTCCTCTCGCCTTTCCTGTGGAGAGCGCCTCCTCTTGAGATGCGACGGGAACGCCGGGAAGTCTTTCCTACGAAACAGGGAAAGGATCCCTCCTCTCGATCTAGGAGGCGGAAACGGGGCTCCCCTGGATGTGTGCGGGACCCTCGTGCTTCCTCTCGATTGGAAACGGGTATGTCGGGGAACTTCTTGAGTTGCAGCAAGGGTGTGAAGGACCCTTTGGAAGTTCCAGTGGTTAGATATGCTTAGCCTCGAGAAGCCTCAGCGGAAATGGGCCTCATCTCGCCTGGAGGGCAAAACCTCCTGGATCTTCTCGAGTTGCGGCAGGTGCTCTCGACTTACGACCGGGACCTCAGGGACCCGCTCTGGTGGCCTCAGGAAAGGCCAGTCCCCATGCGAGTTCCTCGGGGGCCTCTCGGGATTCCTCTCCCGTCGATGCCGGGGCCTAAGACCTTGTGTGGAGTCGGGGCCGGAACCTGAGGTTTCCTCTCCAGTGCTGACATGGATCTTGGAGTACTTCTGGAGTCTCCCCAGGGGATTCAGTCCTCGTCTCGAATGCGGGCATGCACTTGGGCTTTCCTCCAGAGCGGTAGCAGCAGTGTCCCGCAGTCCGCCGCATGGATCAAAGGATATAAGGTTTTCCCTCGTGTCTTTCCCACGAGGCTTTCCCACGAGGCTTTCCCACAGGGCTGTCCCACGTGCACACGTGGAGAGAGTCCATCCTCAGCTTGAACGTCAAGGCAGTGCAAGGAATACAGGTTTCTCTGGAATGGACTGACCCATCTGGGGGACTCTTGGAATGGTGGCACGACCCTGGAGTTCCTCTCGCCTTTCCTGTGGAGAGCTCCTCCTCTTGAGATGCGACGGGAAGGCCGGGAATTCTTTGCCTACGAAACAGGGAAAGGATCCCTCATCTCGAGCTAGGAGGCGGAAACGGGGCTCCCCTGGATGTGTGCGGGACCCTTGTGCTTCCTCTCGAGTGGAGACGGGTATGTCGGGGAACTTCTTGAATTGCATCAAGGGTGTGAAGGACCCTTTGGAAGTTCCAGTGGTTAGATGTGATTAGCCTCGAGAAGCCTCAGCGGAAATGGGCCTCATCTCGCCTGGAGGGCAAAACCTCCTGGATTTCCTCGAGTTGCGGCAGGTGCTCTCGACTTACGACTGGGACCTCAGGAACCCGCTCTGGTGGCCTCAGGAAAGGCCAGTCCCCATGCGAGTTCCTCGGGGGCCTCTCGGGATTCCTCTCCCGTCGATGCCGGAGCCTAAGACCTTGTGTGGAGTCGGGGCCGGAACCTGAGGTTTCCTCTCCAGTGCTGACATCGATCTTGGGGTACTTCTGGAGTCTCCCCAAGGAGTCAGTCCTCGTCTCCAATGCGGGTATGCACTTGCGCTTTCCTCCAGAGCGGTAGCAGCAGTGTCACGCATTCCGCCGCGTGGATCAAAGGATGTATGGTTTTCCCTCGAGTCTTTCCCACGAGGTTTTCCCACGAGGCTTTCCCACAGGGCTGTCCCACGTGCACACGATGGTGGGAGTCGATCCTCGGCTTGAACGTCAAGGCAGTACAGGGAAAACAGGTTCCTCTGGAATGGACTGACACATCTGGGGGACTCTTGGAATGGTGGCACGACCCTGGAGTTCCTCTCGCCTTTCCTGTGGAGAGCGCCTCCTCTTGAGATGCGACGGGAACGCCGGGAATTCTTTCCCTACGAAACAGGGAAAGGATCCCTCATCTCGAGCTAGGAGGCGGAAATGGGGCTCCCCTGCATGTGTGCGGGACCCTCGTGCTTCCTCTCGAGGGGAGACGGGTATGTCGGGGAACTTCTTGAGTTGCATCAAGGGTGTGAAGGACCCTTTGGAAGTTCCAGTGGTTAGATGTGATTAGCCTCGAGAAGCCTCAGCGGAAATGGGCCTCATCTCGCCTGGAGGGCAAAACCTCCTGGATTTCCTCGAGTTGCGTTAGGTGATCTCGACTTACGACGGGGACCTCAGGGACCCGCTCTGGTGGCCTCAGGAAAGGCAGGTCCCCATGCGAGTTCCACGGGGGCCTCTCGGGATTCCTCTCCCGTCGATGCCGGGGCCTAAGACCTTGTGTGGAGTCGGGGCCGGAACATGAGGTTTCCTCTCCAGTGCTGACATCGATCTTGGGGTACTTCTGGAGTCTCCCCAAGGAGTCAGTCCTCGTCTCCAATGCGGGTATGCACTTGCGCTTTCCTCCAGAGCGGTAGCAGCAGTGTCACGCAGTCCGCCGCGTGGATCAAAGGATCTATGGTTTTCCCTCGAGTCTTTCCCACGAGGCTTTCCCACGAGGCTTTCCCACAGGGCTGTCCCACGTGCACACGATGGTGGGAGTCGATCCTCGGCTTGAACGTCAAGGCAGTACAGGGAAAACAGGTTCCTCTGGAATGGACTGACACATCTGGGGGACTCTTGGAATGGTGGCACGACCCTGGAGTTCCTCTCGCCTTTCCTGTGGAGAGCGCCTCCTCTTGAGATGCGACGGGCACGCCGGGAATTCTTTCCCGACGAAACAGGGAAAGGATCCCTCATCTCGAGCTAGGAGGCGGAAACGGGGCTCCCCTGGATGTGTGCGGGACCCTCGTGCTTCCTCTCGAGGGGAGACGGGTTTGTCGGGGTACTTCTTGAGTTGCAGCAAGGGTGTGAAGAACCCTGTGGAAGTTCCAGTGGTTAGATGTGATTAGCCTCGAGAAGCCTCAGCGGAAATGGGCCTCATCTCGCCTGGAGGGCAAAACCTCCTGGATTTTCTCGAGTTACGGCAGGTGCTTTCGACTTACGCCGGGGACCTCAGGGACGCGCTCTGGTGGCCTAAGGAAAGGCCAGTCCCGATGCGAGTTCCTCGGGGGCCTCTCGGGATTCCTCTCCCGTCGATGCCGGGGCCTAAGACCTTGTGTGGAGTCGGGGCCGGAACCTGAGAATTCCTCACCAGTGTTTACACGGATCTTGGGGTTCTTCTGGAGTCTCCACGGGGGAGTCAGTCCTCGTCTCGAATGCGGGCATGCACTTGCGCTGTCCTCCAGAGCGGTAGCAGCAGTGTCACGCAGTCCGCCGCGTGGATCAAAGATCTAAGGTTTTCCCTCGAGTCTTTCCCACGAGGCTTTCCCACGAGGCTTTCCCACAGGGCTGTCCCACGTGCACACGTGGAGAGAGTCCATCCTCAGCTTGAACGTCAAGGCAGTGCAGGGAAAACAGGTTCCTCTGGAATGGACTGACACATCTGGGAGACTCTTGGAATGGTGGCACGACCCTAGAGTTCCTCTCGCCTTTCCTGTGGAGAGCGCCTCCTCTTGAGATGCGACGGGAACGCCGGGAATTCTTTCCCTACGAAACAGGGAAAGGATCCCTCATCTCGAGCTAGGAGGCGGAAACGGGGCTCCCCTGGATGTGTGCGGGACCCTCGTGCATCCTCTCGAGTGGAGACGGGTATGTCGGGGAACTTCTTGAGTTGCAGCAAGGGTGTGAAGGACCCTTTGGAAGTTCCAGTGGTTAGATGTGATTAGCCTCGAGAAGCCTCAGCGGAAATGGGCCTCATCTCGCCTGGAGGGCAAAACCTCCTGGATTTTCTCGAGTTGCGGCATTTGCTTTCGACTTACGACGGGGACCTCAGGGACCCCCTCTGGTGGCCTCAGGAAAGGCCAGTCCCCATGCGAGTTCCTCGGGGGCCTCTCGGGATTCCTCTCGCGTCGATGCCGCGGCCTAAGGCCTTGTGTGGAGTCGGCGCCGGAACCTGAGGATTCCTCTCCTGTGCTGACATGGATCTTGGGGTACTTCTGGAGTCTCCCCAGGGGAGTCAGTCCTCGTCTCGAATGCGGGCATGCCCTTGCGCTTTCCTCCAGAGGGGTAGCAGCAGTGTCACGCAGTCCGCCTCGTGGATAAAAGGATCTATGGTTTTCCCTCGAGACTTTCCCACGAGTCTTTCCCACGAGGCTTTCCCACAGGGCTGTCACATGTGCACACGTGGAGGGAGTCGATCCTCGGCTTGAACGTCAAGGCAGTGCAGGGAAAACAGGTTCCTCTGGAATGAACTGACACATCTGGGGGACTCTTGGAATTGTGGCACGACCCTGGAGTTCCTCTCGCCTTTCCTGCGGAGAGCGCCTCCTGTTGAGATGCGACGGGAACGCCGGGAATTCTTTCCCAATGAAACAGGGAAAGGATCCCTCATCTCGAGCTAGGAGGCAGAAACGGGGCTCCCCTGGAAGTGCTCGGGACCCTCGTGCTTCCTCTCGAGTGGAGACGGCTATGTCAGGGAACTTCTTGAGTTGCAGCAAGGGTGTGAAGGACCCTTTGGAAGTTCCAACGGTTAGATGTGATTAGCCTCGAGAAGCCTCAGCGGAAATGGGCCTCATCTCGCCTGGAGGGCAAAACCTCCTGGATTTTCTCGAGTTGCGGCAGGTGCTCTCGACTTACGACGGGGACCTCAGGGAACCTCTCTGGTGGCCTCAGGAAAGGCCAGTCCCCATGTGAGTTCCTCGGGGGCCTCTCGGGATTCCTCTCCCGTCGATGCCGGGGCCTAAGACCTTGTGTGGAGTCGGGGCCGGAACCTGAGGTTTCCTCTCCAGTGCTGACATGGATCTTGGGGTACTTCTGGAGTCTCCCCAGGGGAGTCAGTCCTCGTCTCGAATGCGGGCATGCACTTGCGCTTTCCTCCAGAGCGGTAGCAGCAGTGTCACGCAGTCCGCCGCGTGGATCAAAGGATCTATGGTTTTCCCTCGAGTCTTTCCCACGAGGCTTTCCCACGAGGCTTTCCCACAGGGCTGTCCCACGTGCACACTTGGAGAGAGTCCATCCTCAGCTTGAACGTCAAGGCAGTGCAGGGAAAACAGGTTCCTCTGGAATGGACTGACACATCTGGGAGACTCTTGGAATGGTGGCACGACCCTAGAGTTACTCTCGCCTTTCCTGTGGAGAGCGCCTCCTCTTGAGATGCGACGGGAACGCCGGGAATTCTTTCCCTACGAAACAGGGAAAGGATCCCTCATCTCGAGCTAGGAGGCGGAAACGGGGCTCCCCTGGATGTGTGCGGGACCTTCGTGCTTCCTCTCAAGTGGAGACGGGTATGTCGGGGAACTTCTTGAGTTGCAGCAAGGGTGTGAACGACCCTTTGGAAGTTCTAGTGGTTAGATGTGATTAGCCTCGAGAAGCCTCAGCGGAAATGGGCCTCATCTCGCCTGGAGGGCAAAACCGCCTGGATTTTCTCTTGTTGCAGCAGGTGCTCTCGACTTACGACGGGGACCTCAGGGACCCGCTCTGGTGGCCTCAGGAAAGGCCAGTCCCCATGCGAGTTCCTCGGGGGCCTCTCGGGATTCCTCTCCCGTCGATGCCGGGGCCTAAGACCTTGTGTGGAGTCGGGGCCGGAACCTGAGGTTTCCTCTCCAGTGCTGACATGGATCTTGGGGTACTTCTGGAGTCTCCCCAGGGGAGTCAGTCCTCGTCTCGAATGCGGGCATGCACTTGCGCTTTCCTCCAGAGCGGTAGCAGCAGTGTCACGCAGTCCGCCGCGTGGATCAAAGGATCTATGGTTTTCCCTCGAATCTTTCCCACGAGGCTTTCCCACGAGGCTTTCCCACAGGGCTGTCCCACGTGCACACTTGGAGAGAGTCCATCCTCAGCTTGAACGTCAAGGCAGTGCAGGGAAAACAGGTTCCTCTGGAATGGACTGACACATCTGGGAGACTCTTGGAATGGTGGCACGACCCTAGAGTTCCTCTCGCCTTTCCTGTGGAGAGCGCCTCCTCTTGAGATGCGACGGGAACGCCGGGAATTCTTTCCCTACGAAACAGGGAAAGGATCCCTCATCTCGAGCTAGGAGGCGGAAACGGGGCTCCCCTGGATGTGTGCGGGACCTTCGTGCTTCCTCTCAAGTGGAGACGGGTATGTCGGGGAACTTCTTGAGTTGCAGCAAGGGTGTGAACGACCCTTTGGAAGTTCTAGTGGTTAGATGTGATTAGCCTCGAGAAGCCTCAGCGGAAATGGGCCTCATCTCGCCTGGAGGGCAAAACCGCCTGGATTTTCTCTTGTTGCAGCAGGTGCTCTCGACTTACGACGGGGACCTCAGGGACCCGCTCTGGTGGCCTCAGGAAAGGCCAGTCCCCATGCGAGTTCCTCGGGGGCCTCTCGGGATTCCTCTCCCGTCGATGCCGGGGCCTTAGACCTTGTGTGGAGTCGGGGCCGGAACCTGAGGTTTCCTCTCCAGTGCTGACATGGATCTTGGGGTACTTCTGGAGTCTCCCCAGGGGAGTCAGTCCTCGTCTCGAATGCGGGCATGCACTTGCGCTTTCCTCCAGAGCGGTAGCATAGGTGTCACACAGTCCGCCGCGTAGATCAAAGGATCTATGGTTTTCCCTCGAGTCTTTCCCATGAGGCTTTCCCAGGAGGCTTTCCCACAGGGCTGTCCCACGTGCACACGTGGAGAGAGTCCATCCTCAGCTTGAACGTCAAGGCAGTGCAGGGAAAACAGGTTCCTCTGGAATGGACTGACACATCTGCGGGACTCTTGGAATTGTGGCACGACCCTGGAGTTCCTCTCGCCTTACCTGTGGAGAGCGCCTCCTCTTGAGATGCGACGGGAACGCCTGGAATTCTTTCCCTACGAAACAGGGAAAGGATCCCTCCTCTCGAGATTGGAGGCGGAAACGGGGCTCCACTGGATGTGTGCGGGACCCTCCTGCTTCCTCTCGAGTGGAGACGGGTATGTCGGGGAACTTGTTGAGTTACAGCAAGGGTGTGAAGGACCCTTTGGAAGTTCCAGTGGTTAGATGTGATTAGCCTCGAGAAGCCTCAGCGGAAATGGGCCTCATCTCGCCTGGAGGGCAAAACCTCCTGGATTTTCTCGAGTTGCGGCAGGTGCTCTCGACTTACGAGGGGGACCTCAGGGACCCGCTCTGGTGGCCTCAGGAAAGGCCAGTCCCCGTGCGAGTTCCTCGGGGGCCTTTCCGGATTCCTCTCCCGTCGATGCCGGGGCCTAAGACCTTGTGTGGAGTCGGGGCCGGAACCTGAGGATTCCTCTCCAGTGCTGACATGGATCTTGGGGTACTTCTGGAGTCACCCCAGGGGAGTCAGTCCTCGTCTCGAATGCGGGCATCCACTTGCGCTTTCCTCCACAGCAGTAGCAGCAGTGTCACGCAGTCCTCCGCGTGCATCAAAGGATCTAAGGTTTTCCCTCGAGTCTTTCCCACGAGGCTTTCCCACGAGGCTTTCCCACAGGGCTGTCCCACGTGCACACGTGGAGGGAGTCGATCCTCGGCTTGAACGTCAAGGCAGTGCAGGGAAAACAGGTTCCTCTGGAATGGACTGACACATCTGGGGGACTCTTGGAATGGTGGCACGACCCTGGAGTTCCTCTCGCCTTTCCTGTGGAGAGCGCCTCCTCTTGAGATGCGACGGGAACGCCGGGAAGTCTTTCCCTACGAAACAGGGAAAGGATCCCTCATTTCGAGCTAGGAGGCGGAAACGGGGCTCCCCTGGATGTGTGCGGGACCCTCGTGCTTCCTCTCGAGGGGAGACGGGTATGTCGGGGAACTTCTTGAGTTGCAGCAAGGGTGTGAAGGACCCTTTGGAAGTTCCAGTGGTTAGATGTGATTAGCCTTGAGAAACCTCAGCGGAAATGGGCCTCATCTCGCCTGGAGGGCAAAACCTCCTGGATTTTCTCGAGTTGCGGCAGGTGCTTTCGACTTACGACGGGGACCTCAGGGACCCGCTCTGGTGGCCTCAGGAAAGGCCAGTCCCCATGCGAGTTCCTCGGGGGCCTCTCGGGATTCCTCTCCCGTCGATGCCGGGGCCTAAGGCCTTGTGTGGAGTCGGGGCCGGAACCTGAGGATTCCTCTCCAGTGCTGACATGGATCTTGGGTTACTTCTAGAGTCTCCCCAGGGGAGTCAGTCCTCGTCTCGAATGCGGGCATGCCCTTGCGCTTTCCTCCAGAGCGGTAGCAGCAGTGTCACGCAGTCCGCCTCGTGGATAAAAGGATCTAAGGTTTTCCCTCGAGTCTTTCCCACGAGTCTTTCCCACGAGGCTTTCCCACAGGGCTGTCACATGTGCACACGTGGAGTGAGTCGATCCTGGGCTTGAACGTCAAGGCTGTGCAGGGAAAACAGGTTCCTCTGGAATGAACTGACACATCTGGGGGACTCTTGGAATGGTGGCACGACCCTGGAGTTCCTCTCGCCTTTCCTGCGGAGAGCGCCTCCTGTTGAGATGCGACGGGAACGCCGGGAATTCTTTCCCTATGAAACAGGGAAAGGATCCCTCATCTCGAGCTAGGAGGCGGAAACGGGGCTCCCCTGGATGTGGGCGGGACCCTCGTGCTTCCTCTCGAGTGGAGACGGGTATGTCGGGGAACTTCTTGAGTTGCAGCAAGGGTGTGAAGGACCCTTTGTAATTTCCAGTGGTTAGATGTGATTAGCCTCGAGAAGCCTCAGCGGAAATGGGCCTCATCTCGCCTTAAGGGCAAAACCTCCTGGATTTTCTCGAGTTGCGGCAGGTGCTCTCGACTTACGACGGGGACCTCAGGGACCCGCTCTGGTGGCCTCAGGAAAGGCCAGTCCCCATGCGAGTTCCTCGGGGGCCTCTCGGGATTCCTCTCCCGTCGATGCCGGGGCCTAAGACCTTGTGTGGAGTCGGGGCCGGAACCTGAGGTTTCCTCTCCAGTGCTGACATGGATCTTGGGGTACTTCCGGAGTCTCCCCAGGGGAGTCAGTCGTCGTCTCGAATGCGGACATGCACTTGCGCTTTCCTCCAGAGCGGTAGCAGCAGTGTCACGCAGTCCGCCGCGTGGATCAAAGGATCTATGGTTTTCCCTCGAGTCTTTCCCTCGAGGCTTTACCCCCAGGCTTTCCCACAGGGCTGTCCCACGTGCACAGGTGGTGGGAGTCGATCCTCGGCTTGAACGTCAAGGCAGTGCAGGGAAAACAGGTTCCTCTGGAATGGACTGACACATCTGGGGGACTCTTGGAATGGTGGCACGACCCTGGAGTTCCTCTCGCCTTTCCTGTGGAGAGCGCCTCCTGTTGAGATGCGACGGGAACGCCGGGAAGTCTTTCCCTACGAAACAGGGAAAGGATCCCTCCTCTCGAGCTAGGAGGCGGAAACGGGGCTCCCCTGGATGTGTGCGGGACCCTCGTGCTTCCTCTCGAGTGGAAACGGGTATGTCAGGGAACTTCTTGAGTTGCAGCAAGGGTGTGAAGGACCCTTTGGAAGTTCTAGTGGTTAGATGTGATTAGCCTCGAGAAGCCTCAGCGGAAATGGGCCTCATCTCGCCTGGAGGGCAAAACCGCCTGGATTTTCTCTTGTTGCAGCAGGTGCTCTCGACTTACGACGGGGACCTCAGGGACCCGCTCTGGTGGCCTCAGGAAAGGCCAGTCCCCATGCGAGTTCCTCGGGGGCCTCTCGGGATTCCTCTCCCGTCGATGCCGGGGCCTAAGACCTTGTGTGGAGTCGGGGCCGGAACCTGAGGTTTCCTCTCCAGTGCTGACATGGATCTTGGGGTACTTCTGGAGTCTCCCCAGGGGAGTCAGTCCTCGTCTCGAATGCGGGCATGCACTTGCGCTTTCCTCCAGAGCGGTAGCATAGGTGTCACACAGTCCGCCGCGTAGATCAAAGGATCTATGGTTTTCCCTCGAGTCTTTCCCATGAGGCTTTCCCAGGAGGCTTTCCCACAGGGCTGTCCCACGTGCACACGTGGAGAGAGTCCATCCTCAGCTTGAACGTCAAGGCAGTGCAGGGAAAACAGGTTCCTCTGGAATGGACTGACACATCTGCGGGACTCTTGGAATTGTGGCACGACCCTGGAGTTCCTCTCGCCTTACCTGTGGAGAGCGCCTCCTCTTGAGATGCGACGGGAACGCCTGGAATTCTTTCCCTACGAAACAGGGAAAGGATCCCTCCTCTCGAGATAGGAGGCGGAAACGGGGCTCCACTGGATGTGTGCGGGACCCTCCTGCTTCCTCTCGAGTGGAGACGGGTATGTCGGGGAACTTGTTGAGTTACAGCAAGGGTGTGAAGGACCCTTTGGAAGTTCCAGTGGTTAGATGTGATTAGCCTCGAGAAGCCTCAGCGGAAATGGGCCTCATCTCGCCTGGAGGGCAAAACCTCCTGGATTTTCTCGAGTTGCGGCAGGTGCTCTCGACTTACGAGGGGGACCTCAGGGACCCGCTCTGGTGGCCTCAGGAAAGGCCAGTCCCCGTGCGAGTTCCTCGGGGGCCTTTCCGGATTCCTCTCCCGTCGATGCCGGGGCCTAAGACCTTGTGTGGAGTCGGGGCCGGAACCTGAGGATTCCTCTCCAGTGCTGACATGGATCTTGGGGTACTTCTGGAGTCACCCCAGGGGAGTCAGTCCTCGTCTCGAATGCGGCCATGCACTTGCGCTTTCCTCCACAGCAGTAGCAGCAGTGTCACGCAGTCCTCCGCGTGCATCAAAGGATCTAAGGTTTTCCCTCGAGTCTTTCCCACGAGGCTTTCCCACGAGGCTTTCCCACAGGGCTGTCCCACGTGCACACGTGGAGGGAGTCGATCCTCGGCTTGAACGTCAAGGCAGTGCAGGGAAAACAGGTTCCTCTGGAATGGACTGACACATCTGGGGGACTCTTGGAATGGTGGCACGACCCTGGAGTTCCTCTCGCCTTTCCTGTGGAGAGCGCCTCCTCTTGAGATGCGACGGGAACGCCGGGAAGTCTTTCCCTACGAAACAGGGAAAGGATCCCTCATCTCGAGCTAGGAGGCGGAAACGGGGCTCCCCTGGATGTGTGCGGGACCCTCGTGCTTCCTCTCGAGGGGAGACGGGTATGTCGGGGAACTTCTTGAGTTGCAGCAAGGGTGTGAAGGACCCTTTGGAAGTTCCAGTGGTTAGATGTGATTAGCCTTGAGAAACCTCAGCGGAAATGGGCCTCATCTCGCCTGGAGGGCAAAACCTCCTGGATTTTCTCGAGTTGCGGCAGGTGCTTTCGACTTACGACGGGGACCTCAGGGACCCGCTCTGGTGGCCTAAGGAAAGGCCAGTCCCCATGCGAGTTCCTCGGGGGCCTCTCGGGATTCCTCTCCCGTCGATGCCGGGGCCTAAGGCCTTGTGTGGAGTCGGGGCCGGAACCTGAGGATTCCTCTCCAGTGCTGACATGGATCTTGGGTTACTTCTAGAGTCTCCCCAGGGGAGTCAGTCCTCGTCTCGAATGCGGGCATGCCCTTGCGCTTTCCTCCAGAGCGGTAGCAGCAGTGTCACGCAGTCCGCCTCGTGGATAAAAGGATCTAAGGTTTTCCCTCGAGTCTTTCCCACGAGTCTTTCCCACGAGGCTTTCCCACAGGGCTGTCACATGTGCACACGTGGAGTGAGTCGATCCTGGGCTTGAACGTCAAGGCTGTGCAGGGAAAACAGGTTCCTCTGGAATGAACTGACACATCTGGGGGACTCTTGGAATGGTGGCACGACCCTGGAGTTCCTCTCGCCTTTCCTGCGGAGAGCGCCTCCTGTTGAGATGCGACGGGAACGCCGGGAATTCTTTCCCTATGAAACAGGGAAAGGATCCCTCATCTCGAGCTAGGAGGCGGAAACGGGGCTCCCCTGGATGTGGGCGGGACCCTCGTGCTTCCTCTCGAGTGGAGACGGGTATGTCGGGGAACTTCTTGAGTTGCAGCAAGGGTGTGAAGGACCCTTTGTAATTTCCAGTGGTTAGATGTGATTAGCCTCGAGAAGCCTCAGCGGAAATGGGCCTCATCTCGCCTTAAGGGCAAAACCTCCTGGATTTTCTCGAGTTGCGGCAGGTGCTCTCGACTTACGACGGGGACCTCAGGGACCCGCTCTGGTGGCCTCAGGAAAGGCCAGTCCCCATGCGAGTTCCTCGGGGGCCTCTCGGGATTCCTCTCCCGTCGATTCCGGGGCCTAAGACCTTGTGTGGAGTCGGGGCCGGAACCTGAGGTTTCCTCTCCAGTGCTGACATGGATCTTGGGGTACTTCCGGAGTCTCCCCAGGGGAGTCAGTCGTCGTCTCGAATGCGGACATGCACTTGCGCTTTCCTCCAGAGCGGTAGCAGCAGTGTCACGCAGTCCGCCGCGTGGATCAAAGGATCTATGGTTTTCCCTCGAGTCTTTCCCTCGAGGCTTTACCCCCAGGCTTTCCCACAGGGCTGTCCCACGTGCACAGGTGGTGGGAGTCGATCCTCGGCTTGAACGTCAAGGCAGTGCAGGGAAAACAGGTTCCTCTGGAATGGACTGACACATCTGGGGGACTCTTGGAATGGTGGCACGACCCTGGAGTTCCTCTCGCCTTTCCTGTGGAGAGCGCCTCCTGTTGAGATGCGACGGGAACGCCGGGAAGTCTTTCCCTACGAAACAGGGAAAGGATCCCTCCTCTCGAGCTAGGAGGCGGAAACGGGGCTCCCCTGGATGTGTGCGGGACCCTCGTGCTTCCTCTCGAGTGGAAACGGGTATGTCAGGGAACTTCTTGAGTTGCAGCAAGGGTGTGAAGGACCCTTTGGAAGTTCCAGTGGTTAGATGTGATTAGCCTTGAGAAGCCTCAGCGGAAATGGGCCTCATCTCGCCTGGAGGGCAAAACCTCCTGGATTTTCTCGAGTTGCGGCAGGTGCTCTCGACTTACGCCGAGGACGTCAAGGACCCGCTCTGGTGGCTTCAGGAAAGGCCAGTCCCCATGCGAGTTCCTCGGGGGCCTCTCGGGATTCCTCTCCCATCGATACCGGGGCCTAAGACCTTGTGTGGAGTCGGGGCCGGAACCTGAGGATTCCTCTCCAGTGCTGACATGGATCTTGGGGAACTTCTGGAGTCTCCCCAGGCGAGTCAGTCCTCGTCTCGAATGCGGGCATGCTCATGCGCTTTCCTCCAGAGCGGTAGCAGCAGTGTCATGCAGTCCGCCGCGTGGATCAAAGGATCTATGTTTTTCCCTCGAGTCTTTCCCACGAGGCTTTCCCACGAGGCTTTCCCACAGGGCTGTCCCACGTGCACAGGTGGTGGGAGTCGATCCTCGGCTTGAACGTCAAGGCAGTGCAGGGAAAACAGGTTCCTCTGGAATAGACTGACACATCTGGGGGACTCTTGGAATGGTGGCACGACCCTGGAGTTCCTCTCGCCTTTCCTGTGGAGAGCGCCTCCTCTTGAGATGCGACGGGAACGCCGGGAAGTCTTTCCCTACGAAACAGGGAAAGGATCCCTCCTCTCGAGCTAGGAGGCGGAAACGGGGCTCCCCTGGATGTGTGCGGGACCCTCGTGCTTCCTCTCGAGTGGAAACGGGTATGTCAGGGAACTTCTTGAGTTGCAGCAAGGGTGTGAAGGACCCTTTGGAAGTTCCAGTGGTTAGATGTGATTAGCCTTGAGAAGCCTCAGCGGAAATGGGCCTCATCTCGCCTGGAGGGCAAAACCTCCTGGATTTTCTCGAGTTGCGGCAGGTGCTCTCGACTTACGCCGAGGACGTCAAGGACCCGCTCTGGTGGCTTCAGGAAAGGCCAGTCCCCATGCGAGTTCCTCGGGGGCCTCTCGGGATTCCTCTCCCATCGATACCGGGGCCTAAGACCTTGTGTGGAGTCGGGGCCGGAACCTGAGGATTCCTCTCCAGTGCTGACATGGATCTTGGGGAACTTCTGGAGTCTCCCCAGGCGAGTCAGTCCTCGTCTCGAATGCGGGCATGCACTTGCGCTTTCCTTCAGAGCGGTAGCAGCAGTGTCACGCAGTCCGCCGCGTGGATCAAAGGATCTATGGTTTTCCCTCGAGTCTTTCCCACGAGGCTTTCCCACGAGGCTTTCCCACAGGGCTGTCCCAGGTGCACACGTGGTGGGAGTCGATCCTTGGCTTGAACGTCAAGGCAGTGCAGGGAAAACAGGTTCCTCTGGAATGGACTGACACATCTGGGGGACTCTTAGAATGGTGGCACGATCCTGGAGTTCCTCCCACCTTTCCTGTGGAGAGCGCCTCCTCTTGAGATGCGACGGGAACGCCGGGAATTCTTTCCCTACGAAACAGGGAAAGGATCCCTCATCTCGAGCTAGGAGTCGGAAACAGGGCTCCCCTGGTTGTGTGCGGGACCCTCGTGCTTCCTCTCGAGTGGAAACGGGTATGTCAGGGAACTTCTTGAGTTGCAGCAAGGGTGTGAAGGACCCTTTGGAAGTTCCAGTGGTTAGATGTGATTAGCCTTGAGAAGCCTCAGCGGAAATGGGCCTCATCTCGCCTGGAGGGCAAAACCTCCTGGATTTTCTCGAGTTGCGGCAGGTGCTCTCGACTTACGCCGAGGACGTCAAGGACCCGCTCTGGTGGCTTCAGGAAAGGCCAGTCCCCATGCGAGTTCCTCGGGGGCCTCTCGGGATTCCTCTCCCATCGATACCGGGGCCTAAGACCTTGTGTGGAGTCGGGGCCGGAACCTGAGGATTCCTCTCCAGTGCTGACATGGATCTTGGGGAACTTCTGGAGTCTCCCCAGGCGAGTCAGTCCTCGTCTCGAATGCGGGCATGCTCATGCGCTTTCCTCCAGAGCGGTAGCAGCAGTGTCATGCAGTCCGCCGCGTGGATCAAAGGATCTATGTTTTTCCCTCGAGTCTTTCCCACGAGGCTTTCCCACGAGGCTTTCCCACAGGGCTGTCCCACGTGCACAGGTGGTGGGAGTCGATCCTCGGCTTGAACGTCAAGGCAGTGCAGGGAAAACAGGTTCCTCTGGAATAGACTGACACATCTGGGGGACTCTTGGAATGGTGGCACGACCCTGGAGTTCCTCTCGCCTTTCCTGTGGAGAGCGCCTCCTCTTGAGATGCGACGGGAACGCCGGGAAGTCTTTCCCTACGAAACAGGGAAAGGATCCCTCCTCTCGAGCTAGGAGGCGGAAACGGGGCTCCCCTGGATGTGTGCGGGACCCTCGTGCTTCCTCTCGAGTGGAAACGGGTATGTCAGGGAACTTCTTGAGTTGCAGCAAGGGTGTGAAGGACCCTTTGGAAGTTCCAGTGGTTAGATGTGATTAGCCTTGAGAAGCCTCAGCGGAAATGGGCCTCATCTCGCCTGGAGGGCAAAACCTCCTGGATTTTCTCGAGTTGCGGCAGGTGCTCTCGACTTACGCCGAGGACGTCAAGGACCCGCTCTGGTGGCTTCAGGAAAGGCCAGTCCCCATGCGAGTTCCTCGGGGGCCTCTCGGGATTCCTCTCCCATCGATACCGGGGCCTAAGACCTTGTGTGGAGTCGGGGCCGGAACCTGAGGATTCCTCTCCAGTGCTGACATGGATCTTGGGGAACTTCTGGAGTCTCCCCAGGCGAGTCAGTCCTCGTCTCGAATGCGGGCATGCACTTGCGCTTTCCTTCAGAGCGGTAGCAGCAGTGTCACGCAGTCCGCCGCGTGGATCAAAGGATCTATGGTTTTCCCTCGAGTCTTTCCCACGAGGCTTTCCCACGAGGCTTTCCCACAGGGCTGTCCCAGGTGCACACGTGGTGGGAGTCGATCCTTGGCTTGAACGTCAAGGCAGTGCAGGGAAAACAGGTTCCTCTGGAATGGACTGACACATCTGGGGGACTCTTAGAATGGTGGCACGATCCTGGAGTTCCTCCCACCTTTCCTGTGGAGAGCGCCTCCTCTTGAGATGCGACGGGAACGCCGGGAATTCTTTCCCTACGAAACAGGGAAAGGATCCCTCATCTCGAGCTAGGAGTCGGAAACAGGGCTCCCCTGGTTGTGTGCGGGACCCTCGTGCTTCCTCTCGAGTGGAGACGGGTATGTCGGGGAACTTCTTGAGTTGCAGCAAGGGTGTGAAGGACCCTTTGCAAGTTCCAGTTTCTAGATGTGATTAACCTCGAGAAGCTTCACCGGATATGGGCCTCATCTCGCCTGGAGGGCAAAACCTCCTGGATTTTCTCGAGTTGCGGCAGGTGCTCTCGACTTACGACGGGGACCTCAGGGACCCGCTCTGGTGGCCTCAGGAAAGGCCAGTCCCCATGCGAGTTCCCCGGGGGCCTTTCGGGATTCCTCTCCCGTCGATGCCTGGGCCTAAGGCCTTGTGTGGAGTCGGGGCCGGAACCTGAGGATTCCTCTCCAGTGCTGACATGGATCTTGGGGTACTTCTGGAGTCTCCCCAGGGGAGTCAGTCCTCGTCTCGAATGCGGGCATGCACTTGCGCTTTCCTCCAGAGCAGTAGCAGCAGTGTCACGCAGTCCGTCGCGTGCATCAAAGGATCTAAGGTTTTCCCTCGAGTTTTTTCCACGAGGCTTTCCCACGAGGCTTTCCCACAGGGCTGTCCCACGTGCACACGTGGTGGGAGTCGATCCTCGGATTGAACGTCAAGGCAGTGCAGGGAAAACAGGTTCCTCTGGAATGGACTGACACATCTGGGGGACTCTTGGAACGGTGGCACGACCCTGGAGTTCCTCTCGCCTTTCCTGTGGAGAGCGCCTCCTGTTGAGATGCGACGGGAACGCCGGGAATTCTTTCCCTACGAAACAGGGAAAGGATCCCTCATCTCGAGCTAGGAGGCGGAAACGGGGCTCCCCTTGAAGTACTCGGGACCCTCGTGCTTCCTCTCGAGTGGAGACGGGTATGTCAGGGAACTTCTTGAGTTGCAGCAAGGGTGTGAAGGACCCTTTGGAAGTTCCAACGGTTAGATGTGATTAGCCTCGAGAAGCCTCAGCGGAAATGGGCCTCATCTCGCCTGGAGGGCAAAACCTCCTGGATTTTCTCGAGTTGCGGCAGGTGCTCTCGACTTACGACGGGGACCTCAGGGACCCGCTCTGGTGGCCTCAGGAAAGGCCAGTCCCCATGCGAGTTCCTCGGGGGCCTCTCGGGATTCCTCTCCCGTCGATGCCGGGGCCTAAGACCTTGTGTGGAGTCGGGGCCGGAACCTGAGGTTTCCTCTCCAGTGCTGACATGGATCTTGGGGTACTTCTGGAGTCTCCCCAGGGGAGTCAGTCCTCGTCTCGAATGCGGGCAAGCACTTGCACTTTCCTCCAGAGCGGTAGCAGAGGTGTCACACAGTCCGCCGCGTAGATCAAAGGATCTATGGTTTTCCCTCGAGTCTTTCCCACGAGGCTTTCCCACGAGGCTTTCCCACAGGGCTGTCCCACGTGCACACGTGGAGAGAGTCCATCCTCAGCTTGAACGTCAAGGCAGTGAGGGAAAACAGGTTCCTCTGGAATGGACTGACCCATCTGGGGGACTCTTGGAATGGTGGCACGACCCTGGAGTTCCTCTCGCCTTTCCTGTGGAGAGCGCCTCCTCTTGAGATGCGACGGGAACGCCGGGAAGTCTTTCCCTACGAAACAGGGAAAGAATCCCTCATCTCGAGCTATGAGGCGGAAACGGGGTTCCCCGGGATGTGTGCGGGACCATCGTGCTTCCTCTCGAGTGGAGACGGGTATGTCGGGGAACTTCTTGAGTTGCAGCAAGGGTGTGAAGGACCCTTTGGAAGTTCCAGTGGTTAGATGTGATTAGCCTCGAGAAGCCTCAGCGGAAATGGGCCTCATCTCGCCTGGAGTGCAAAACCTCCAGGATTTTCTCGAGTTGCGGCAGGTGCTCTCGACTAACGACGGGGACCTCAGGGACCCGCTCTGGTGGCCTCAGGAAAGGCCAGTCCCCATGTGAGTTCCTCGGGGGCCTCTCGGGATTCCTCTCCCGTCGATGCCGGGGCCTAAGACCTTGTGTGGAATCGGGGCCGGAACCTGAGGATTCCTCTCCAGTGTTGACATGGATCTTGGGGTTCTTCTGGAGTCTCCCCAGGGGAGTCAGTCCTCGTCTCGAATGCGGGCATGCACTTGCGCTTTCCTCCAGAGCGGTAGCAGCAGTGTCACGCAGTCCGCCGCGTGGATCAAAGGATCTAAGGTTTTCCCTCGAGTCTTTCCCACGAGGCTTTCCCACGAGGCTTTCCCACAGGGCTGTCCCACGTGCACACGATGGTGGGAGTCGATCCTCGGCTTGAACGTCAAGGAAGTGCAGGGAAAACAGGTTCCTCTGGAATGGACTGACACATCTGGGGGACTCTTGGAATGGTGGCACGACCCTGGAGTTCCTCTGGCCTTTCCTGTGGAGAGCGCCTCCTCTTGAGATGCGACGGGAACGCCGGGAAGTCTTTCCCTACGAAACAGGGAAAGGATCCGTCCTCTCGAGCTAGGAGGCGGAAACGGGGCTCCCCTGGATGTGTGCGGGACCCTCGTGCTTCCTCTCGAGTGGAAACGGGTATGTCGGGGAACTTCTTGAGTTGCAGCAAGGGTGTGAATGACCCTTTGGAAGTTCCAGTGGTTAGATGTGCTTAGCCTCGAGAAGCCTCAGCGGAAATGGGCCTCATCTCGCCTGGAGGGCAAAACCTCCTGGATCTTCTCGAGTTGCGGCAGGTGCTCTCGACTTACGACAGGGACCTCAGGTACCCGCTCTGGTGGCCTCAGGAAAGGCCAGTCCCCATGCGAGTTCCTCGGGGGCCTCTCGGGATTCCTCTCCCGTCGATGCCGGGGCCTAAGACCTTGTGTGGAGTCGGGGCCGGAACCTGAGGTTTCCTCTCCAGTGCTGACATGGATCTTGGAGTACTTCTGGAGTCTCCCCAGGGGATTCAGTCCTCGTCTCGAATGCGGGCATGCACTTGCGCTTTCCTCCAGAGCGGTAGCAGCAGTGTCACGCAGTCCGCCGCATGGATCAAAGGATATAAGGTTTTCCCTCGTGTCTTTCCCACGAGGCTTTCCCACGAGGCTTTCCCACACGGCTGTCCCACGTGCACACGTGGAGAGAGTCCATCCTCAGCTTGAACGTCAAGGCAGTGCAAGGAATACAGGTTTCTCTGGAATGGACTGACCCATCTGGGGGACTCTTGGAATGGTGGCACGACCCTGGAGTTCCTCTCGCCTTTCCTGTGGAGAGCGCCTCCTCTTGAGATGCGACGGGAAGGCCGGGAATTCTTTGCCTACGAAACAGGGAAAGGATCCCTCATCTCGAGCTAGGAGGCGGAAACGGGGCTCCCCTGGATGTGTGCGGGACCCTCGTGCTTCCGCTCGAGTGGAGACGGGTATGTCGGGGAACTTCTTGAGTTGCAGCAAGGGTGTGAAGGACCCTTTGGAAGTTCCAGTGGTTAGATGTGATTAGCCTCGAGAAGCCTCAGCGGAAATGGGCCTCATCTCGCCTGGAGGGCAAAACCTCCTGGATTTCCTCGAGTTGCGGCAGGTGATCTCGACTTACGACGGGGACCTCAGGGATCCGCTCTGGTGGCCTCAGGAAAGGCCAGTCCCCATGCGAGTTCCTCGGGGGCCTCTCGGGATTCCTCTCCCGTCGATGCCGGGGCCTAAGACCTTGTGTGGAGTCGGGGCCGGAACCTGAGGTTTCCTCTCCAGTGCTGACATCGATCTTGGGGTACTTCTGGAGTCTCCCCAAGGAGTCAGTCCTCGTCTCCAATGCGGGTATGCACTTGCGCTTTCCTCCAGAGAAGAAGCAGCAGTGTCACGCATTCCGCCGCGTGGATCAAAGGATCTATGGTTTTCCCTCGAGTCTTTCCCACGAGGCTTTCCCACGAGGCTTTCCCACAGGGCTGTCCCACGTGCACACGATGGTGGGAGTCGATCCTCGGCTTGAACGTCAAGGCAGTGCAGGGAAAACAGGTTCCTCTGGAATGGACTGACACATCTGGGGGACTCTTGGAATGGTGGCACGACCCTGGAGTTCCTCTCGCCTTTCCTGTGGAGAGCGCCTCCTCTTGAGATGCGACGGGCACGCCGGGAATTCTTTCCCGACGAAACAGGGAAAGGATCCCTCATCTCGAGCTAGGAGGCGGAAACGGGGCTCCCCTGGATGTGTGCGGGACCCTCGTGCTTCCTCTCGAGGGGAGACGGGTATGTCGGGGTACTTCTTGAGTTGCAGCAAGGGTGTGAAGAACCCTGTGGAAGTTCCAGTGGTTAGATGTGATTAGCCTCGAGAAGCCTCAGCGGAAATGGGCCTCATCTCGCCTGGAGGGCAAAACCTCCTGGATTTTCTCGAGTTACGGCAGGTGCTTTCGACTTACGCCAGGGACCTCAGGGACCCGCTCTGGTGGCCTCAGGAAAGGCCAGTCCCCATGCGAGTTCCTCGGGGGCCTCTCGGGATTCCTCTCCCGTCGATGCCGGGGCCTAAGACCTTGTGTGGAGTCGGGGCCGGAACCTGAGAATTCCTCACCAGTGTTTACACGGATCTTGGGGTTCTTCTGGAGTCTCCCCGGGGGAGTCAGTCCTCGTCTCGAATGCGGGCATGCACTTGCGCTTTCCTCCAGAGTGGTAGCAGCAGTGTCACGCAGTCCGCCGCGTGGATCAAAGATCTAAGGTTTTCCCTCGAGTCTTTCCCACGAGGCTTTCCCACGAGGCTTTCCCACAGGGCTGTCCCACGTGCACACGTGGAGAGAGTCCATCCTCAGCTTGAACGTCAAGGCAGTGCAGGGAAAACAGGTTCCTCTGGAATGGACTGACCCATCTGGAGGACTCTTGGAATGGTGGCACGACCCTGGAGTTCCTCTCTCCTTTCCTGTGGAGAGCGCCTCCTCTTGAGATGCGACGGGAACGCCGGGAATTCTTTCCCTACGAAACAGGGAAAGGATCCCTCATCTCGAGCTAGGAGGCGGAAACGGGGCTCCCCTGGATGTGTGCGGGACCCTCGTGCATCCTCTCGAGTGGAGACGGGTATGTCGGGGAACTTCTTGAGTTGCAGCAAGGGTGTGAAGGACCCTTTGGAAGTTCCAGTGGTTAGATGTGATTAGCCTCGAGAAGCCTCAGCGGAAATGGGCCTCATCTCGCCTGGAGGGCAAAACCTCCTGGATTTTCTCGAGTTGCGGCAGGTGCTTTCGACTTACGACGGGGACCTCAGGGACCCCCTCTGGTGGCCTCAGGAAAGGCCAGTCCCCATGCGAGTTCCTCGGGGGCCTCTCGGGATTCCTCTCGCGTCGATGCCGGGGCCTAAGGCCTTGTGTGGAGTCGGGGCCGGAACCTGAGGATTCCTCTCTAGTGCTGACATGGACCTTGGGGTACTTCTGGAGTCTCCCCAGGGGAGTCAGTCCTCGTCTCGAATGCGGGCATGCCCTTGCGCTTTCCTCCAGAGGGGTAGCAGCAGTGTCACGCAGTCCGCCTCGTGGATAAAAGGATCTATGGTTTTCCCTCGAGACTTTCCCACCAGTCTTTCCCACGAGGCTTTCCCACAGGGCTGTCACATGTGCACACGTGGAGGGAGTCGATCCTCGGCTTGAACGTCAAGGCAGTGCAGGGAAAACAGGTTCCTCTGGAATGAACTGACACATGTGGGGGACTCTTGGAATTGTGGCACGACCCTGGAGTTCCTCTCGCCTTTCCTGCGGAGAGCGCCTCCTGTTGAGATGAGACGGGAACGCAGGGAATTCTTTCCCTATGAAACAGGGAAAGGATCCCTCATCTCGAGCTAGGAGGCAGAAACGGGGCTCCCCTGGAAGTGCTCGGGACCCTCGTGCTTCGTCTCGAGTGGAGACGGCTATGTCAGGGAACTTCTTGAGTTGCAGCAAGGGTGTGAAGGACCCTTTGGAAGTTCCAACGGTTAGATGTGATTAGCCTCGAGAAGCCTCAGCGGAAATGGGCCTCATCTCGCCTGGAGGGCAAAACCTCCTGGATTTTCTCGAGTTGCGGCAGGTGCTCTCGACTTAGACGGGGACCTCAGGGAACCTCTCTGGTGGCCTCAGGAAAGGCCAGTCCCCATGTGAGTTCCTCGGGGGCCTCTCGGGATTCCTCTCCCGTCGATGCCGGGGCCTAAGACCTTGTGTGGAGTCGGGGCCGGAACCTGAGGTTTCCTCTCCAGTGCTGACATGGATCTTGGGGTACTTCTGGAGTCTCCCCAGGGGAGTCAGTCCTCGTCTCTAATGCGGGCATGCACTTGCGCTTTCCTCCAGAGCGGTAGCAGCAGTGTCATCCAGTCCGCCGCGTGGATCAAAGGATCTATGGTTTTCCCTCGAGTCTTTCCCACGAGGCTTTCCCACGAGGCTTCCCAAAGGGCTGTCCCACGTGCACACTTGGAGAGAGTCCATCCTCAGCTTGAACGTCAAGGCAGTGCAGGGAAAACAGGTTCCTCTGGAATGGACTGACACATCTGGGAGACTCTTGGAATGGTGGCACGACCCTAGAGTTCCTCTCGCCTTTCCTGTGGAGAGCGCCTCCTCTTGAGATGCGACGGGAACGCCGGGAATTCTTTCCCTACGAAACAGGGAAAGGATCCCTCATCTCGAGCTAGGAGGCGGAAACGGGGCTCCCCTGGATGTGTGCGGGACCTTCGTGCTTCCTCTCAAGTGGAGACGGGTATGTCGGGGAACTTCTTGAGTTGCAACAAGGGTGTGAACGACCCTTTGGAAGTTCTAGTGGTTAGATGTGATTAGCCTCGAGAAGCCTCAGTGGAAATGGGCCTCATCTCGCCTGGAGGGCAAAACTTCCTGGATTTTCTCTTGTTGCAGCAGGTGCTCTCGACTTACGACGGGGACCTCAGGGACCCGCTCTGGTGGCCTCAAGAAAGGCCAGTCCCCATGCGAGTTCCTCGGGAGCCTCTCGGGATTCCTCTCCCGTCGATGCCGGGGCCTAAGACCTTGTGTGGAGTCGGGGCCGGAACCTGAGGTTTCCTCTCCAGTGCTGACATGGATCTTGGGGTACTTCTGGAGTCTCCCCAGGGGAGTCAGTCCTCGTCTCGAATGCGGGCATGCACTTGCGCTTTCCTCCAGAGCGGTAGCATAGGTGTCACACAGTCCGCCGCGTAGATCAAAGGATCTATGGTTTTCCCTCGAGTCTTTCCCATGAGGCTTTCCCACGAGGCTTTCCCACAGGGCTGTCCCACGTGCACACGTGGAGAGAGTCCATCCTCAGCTTGAACGTCAAGGCACTGCAGGGAAAACAGGTTCCTCTGGAATGGACTGACACATCTGCGGGACTCTTGGAATTGTGGCACGACCCTGGAGTTCCTCTCGCCTTACCTGTGGAGAGCGCCTCCTCTTGAGATGCGACGGGAACGCCTGGAATTCTTTCCCTACGAAACAGGGAAAGGATCCCTCCTCTCGAGATAGGAGGCGGAAACGGGGCTCCACTGGATGTGTGCGGGACCCTCCTGCTTCCTCTCGAGTGGAGACGGGTATGTCGGGGAACTTGTTGAGTTACAGCAAGTGTGTGAAGGACCCTTAGGAAGTTCCAGTGGTTAGATGTGATTAGCCTCGAGAAGCCTCAGCGGAAATGGGCCTCATCTCGCCTGGAGGGCAAAACCTCCTGGATTTTCTCGAATTGCGGCAGGTGCTCTCGACTTACGAGGGGGACCTCAGGGACCCGCTCTGGTGGCCTCAGGAAAGGCCAGTCCCCGTGCGAGTTCCTCGGGGGCCTTTCCGGATACCTCTCCCGTCAATGCCGGGGCCTAAGACCTTGTGTGGAGTCGGGGCCGGAACCTGAGGATTCCTCTCCAGTGCTGACATGGATCTTGGGGTTCTTCTGGAGTCACCCCAGGGGAGTCAGTCCTCGTCTCGAATGCGGCCATGCACTTGCGCTTTCCTCCACAGCAGTAGCAGCAGTGTCACGCAGTCCTCCGCGTGCATCAAAGGATCTAAGGTTTTCCCTCGAGTCTTTCCCACGAGGCTTTCCCACGAGGCTTTCCCACAGGGCTGTCCCACGTGCACACGTGGAGGGAGTCGATCCTCGGCTTGAACGTCAAGGCAGTGCAGGGAAAACAGGTTCCTCTGGAATGGACTGACACATCTGGGGGACTCTTGGAATGGTGGCACGACCCTGGAGTTCCTCTCGCCTTTCCTGTGGAGAGCGCCTCCTCTTGAGATGCGACGGGAACGCCGGGAAGTCTTTCCCTACGAAACAGGGAAAGGATCCCTCATCTCGAGCTAGGAGGCGGAAACGGGGCTCCCCTGGATGTGTGCGGGACCCTCGTGCTTCCTCTCGAGGGGAGACGGGTATGTCGGGGAACTTCTTGAGTTGCAGCAAGGGTGTGAAGGACCCTTTGGAAGTTCCAGTGGTTAGATGTGATTAGCCTCGAGAAGCCTCAGCGGAAATGGGCCTCATCTCGCCTGGAGGGCAAAACCTCCTGGATTTTCTCGAGTTGCGGTAGGTGCTCTCGACTTACGACGGGGACCTCAGGTACCCGCTCTGGTGGCCTCAGGAAATGCCACTCCCCATGCGAGTTCCTCGGGGGCCTCTCGGGATTCCTCTCCCGTCGATGCCGGGGCCTAAGACCTTGTGTGGAGTCGGGGCCGGAACCTGAGGTTTCCTCTCCAGTGCTGACATCGATCTTGGAGTACTTCTGGAGTCTCCCCAGGGGAGTCAGTCCTCGTCTCGAATGCGGGCATGCACTTGCGCTTTCCTCCAGAGCGGTAGCAGCAGTGTCACGCAGTCCGCCGTGTGGATCAAAGGATCTAAGGTTTTCCCTCGAGTCTTTCCCACGAGGCTTTCCCACGAGGCTTTCCCACAGGGCTGTCCCACGTGCATACGTGGAGAGAGTCCATCCTCAGCGTGAACGTAAATGCAGTGCACGGAAGACAGGTTCCTCTGGAATGGACTGACACATCTGGGGGACTCTTGGAATGGTGGCACGACCCTGGAGTTCCCCTCGCCTTTCCTGTTGAGAGCGTCTCCTCTTGAGATGCGACGGGAACGCCGGGAATTCTTTCCCTACGAAACAGGGAAAGGATCCCTCATCTCGAGCTAGGAGGCGGAAACAGGGCTCCCCTGGATGTGTGCGGGACCCTCGTGCTTCCTATCGAGTGGAGACGGGTATGTCGGGGAACTTCTTGAGTTGCAGCAAGGGTGTGAAGGACCCTTTGGAAGTTCCAGTGGTTAGATGTTATTAGCCTCGAGAAACCTCAGCGGAAATGGGCCTCATCTCGCCTGGAGGGCAAAACCTCCTGGATTTTCTCGAGTTGCGGCAGGTGCTTTCGACTTACGACGGGGACCTCAGGGACCCGCTCTGGTGGCCTCAGGAAAGGCCAGTCCCCATGCGAGTTCCTCGGGGGCGTCTCGGGATTCCTCTCCCGTCGATGCCGGGGCCTAAGGCCTTGTGTGGAGTCGGGGCCGGAACCTGAGGATTCCTCTCCAGTGCTGACATGGATCTTGGGGTACTTCTGGAGTCTCCCCAGGGGAGTCAGTCCTCGTCTCGAATGCGGGCATGCCCTTGCGCTTTCCTCCAGAGCGGTAGCAGCAGTGTCACGCAGTCCGCCTCGTGGATAAAAGGATCTAAGGTTTTCCCTCGAGTCTTTCCCACGAGTCTTTCCCACGAGGCTTTCCCACAGGGCTGTCACATGTGCACACGTGGAGGGAGTCGATCCTGGGCTTGAACGTCAAGGCAGTGCAGGGAAAACAGGTTCATCTGGAATGAACTGACACATCTGGGGGACTCTTGGAATGGTGTCACGACTCTGGAGTTCCTCTCGCCTTTCCTGCGGAGAGCGCCTCCTGTTGAGATGCGACGGGAACGCCGGGAATTCTTTCCCTATGAAACAGGGAAAGGATCCCTCATCTCGAGCTAGGAGGCAGAAACGGGGCTCCCCTGGAAGTGCTCGGGACCCTCGTGCTTCCTCTCGAGTGGAGACGGGTATGTCAGGGAACTTCTTGAGTTGCAGCAAGGGTGTGAAGGACCCTTTGGAAGTTCCAACGGTTAGATGTGATTAGCCTCGAGAAGCCTCAGCGGAAATGGGCCTCATCTCGCCTGGAGGGCAAAAACTCCTGGATTTTCTCGAGTTGCGGCAGGTGCTCTCGACTTACGACGGGGACCTCAGGTACCCGCTCTGGTGGCCTCAGGAAAGGCCAGTCCCCATGTGAGTTCCTCGGGGGCCTCTTGGGATTCCTCTCCCGTCGATGCCGGGGCCTAAGACCTTGTGTAGAGTCGGGGCCGGAACCTGAGGTTTCCTCTCCAGTGCTGACATGGATCATGGGGTACTTCTGGAGTCTCCCCAGGGGAGTCAGTCCTCGTCTCGAATGCGGGCATGCACTTGCGCTTTCCTCCAGAGCGGTAGCAGCAGTGTCACGCAGTCCGCCGCGTGGATCAAAGGATCTATGGTTTTCCCTCGAGTCTTTCCCTCGAGGCTTTCCCACGAGGCTTTCCCACAGGGCTGTCCCACGTGCACACGTGGAGAGAGTCCATCCTCAGCTTGAACGTCAAGGCAGTGCAGGGAAAACAGGTTCCTCTGGAATGGACTGACACATCTGGGGGACTCTTGGAATGGTGGCACGACCCTGGAGTTCCTCTCGCCTTTCCTGTGGAGAGCGCCTCCTCTTGAGATGCGACGGGAAAGCCGGGAATTCTTTCCCTACGAAACAGGGAAAGGATCCCTCATCTCGAGCTAGGAGGCGGAAACGGGGCTCCCCTGGATGTGTGCGGGACCTTCGTGCTTCCTCTCAAGTGGAGACGGGTATGTCGGGGAACTTCTTGAGTTGCAGCAAGGGTGTGAAGGACCCTTTGGAAGTTCCAGTGGTTAGATGTGATTAGCCTCGAGAAGCCTCAGCGGAAATGGGCCTCATCTCCCCTGGAGGGCAAACCGCCTGGATTTTCTCGAGTTGCGGCAGGTGCTCTCGACTTACGACGGTGACCTCAGGGACCCGCTCTGGTGGCCTCAGGAAAGGCCAGTTCCCGTGCGAGTTCCTCGTTGGCCTCTCGGGATTCCTCTCCCGTCGATGCCGGGGCCTAAGACCTTGTGTGGAGTCGGGGCCGGAACCTGAGGATTCCCCTCCAGTGTTGACATGGATCTTGGGGTACTTCTGGAGTCTCCCCAGGGCAGTCAGTCCTCGTCTCGAATGCGGGCATGCACTTGCGCTTTCCTCCAGAACGGTAGAAGCAGTGTCACGCAGTCCGCCGCGAGGATCAAAGGATCTAAGGTTTTCCCTCGAGTCTTTCCCACGAGGCTTTCCCACAAGGATTTCCCACAGGGCTGTCCCACGTGCACACGTGGAGAGAGTCCATCCTCAGCTTGAACGTCAAGGCAGTGCAGGGAAAACCTGTTCCTCTGGAATGGACTGACATATCTGGGGGACTCTTGGAATGGTGGCACGACCCTGGAGTTCCTCTCGCCTTTCATGTGGAGAGCGCCTCCTCTTGAGATGGGACGGGAACGCCGGGAATTCTTTCCCTACGAAACAGGGAAAGGATCCCTCATCTCGGACTAGGAGGCGGAAACGGGGCTCCCCTGGATGTGGGCGGGACCCTCGTGCTTCCTCTCGAGTGGAGACGGGTATGTCGGGGAACTTCTTGAGTTGCAGCAAGGGTGTGAAGGACCCTTTGTAATTTCCAGTGGTTAGATGTGATTAGCCTCGAGAAGCCTCAGCGGAAATGGGCCTTATCTCGCCTTAAGGGCAAAACCTCCTGGATTTTCTCGAGTTGCGGCAGGTGCTCTCGACTTACGACGGGGACCTCAGGGACCCGCTCTGGTGGCCTCAGGAAAGGCCAGTCCCCATGCGAGTTCCTCGGGGGCCTCTCGGGATTCCTCTCCCGTCGATGCCGGGGCCTAAGACCTTGTGTGGAGTCGGGGCCGGAACCGGAGGTTTCCTCTCCAGTGCTGACATGGATCTTGGGGTACTTCCGGAGTCTCCCCAGGGGAGTCAGTCGTCGTCTCGAATGCGGGCATGCACTTGCGCTTTCCTCCAGAGCGGTAGCAGCAGTGTCACGCAGTCCGCCGCGTGGATCAAAGGATCTATGGTTTTCCCTCGAGTATTTCCCTCGAGGCTTTAACCCCAGGCTTTCCCACAGGGCTGTCCCACATGCACAGGTGGTGGGAGTCGATCCTCGGCTTGAACGTCAAGGCAGTGCAGGGAAAACAGGTTCCTCTGGAATGGACTGACACATCTGGGGGACTCTTGGAATGGTGGCACGACCCTGGAGTTCCTCTCGCCTTTCCTGTGGAGAGCGCCTCCTCTTGAGATGCGACGGGAACGCCGGGAAGTCTTTCCCTACGAAACAGGGAAAGGATCCCTCCTCTCGAGCTAGGAGGCGGAAACGGGGCTCCCCTGGATGTGTGCGGGACCCTCCTGCTTCCTCTCGAGTGGAAACGGGTACGTCAGGGAACTTCTTGAGTTGCAGCAAGGGTGTGAAGGACCCTTTGGAAGTTCCAGTGGTTAGATGTGATTAGCCTCAAGAAGCCTCAGCGGAAATGGGCCTCATCTGGCCTGGAGGGCAAAACCTCCTGGATTTTCTCAAGTGCGGCAGATGCTCTCGACTTACGAGGGGACCACAGGGACCCGCTCTGGTGGCCTCAGGAAAGGCAGGTCCCCATGCGAGTTCCTCGGGGGCCTCTCGGGATTCCTCTCCCGTCGATGCCGGGGCCTAAGACCTTGTGTGGAGTCGGGCCCGGAACCTGAGGATTCCTCTCCAGGGCTGACATGGATCTTGGGGTACTGCTGGAGTCTCCCCAGGCGAGTCAGTCCTCGTCTCAAATGCGGGCATGCACTTGCGCTTTCCTCCAGAGCGGTAGCAGCAGTGTCACGCAGTCCGCCGCGTGGATCAAAGGATCTATGGTTTTCCCTCGAGTCTTTCCCACGAGGCTTTCCCAGGAGGCTTTCCCACAGGGCTGTCCCAGGTGCACACGTGGTGGGAGTCGATTCTCGGCTTGAACGTCAAGGCAGTGCAGGGAAAACAGGTTCCTCTGGAATGGACTGAAACATCTGGGGGACTCTTGGAATGGTGGCACGACCCTGGAGTTCCTCTCGCCTTTCCTGTGGAGAGCGCCTCCTCTTGAGATGCGACGGGAACGCCGGGAAGTCTTTCCCTACGAAACAGGGAAAGGATCCCTCCTCTCGATATAGGAGGCGGAAACGGGGCTCCCCTGGATGTGTGCGGGACCCTCGTGCTTCCTCTCGAGTGGAAACGGGTATGTCAGGGAACTTCTTGAGTTGCAGCAAGGGTGTGAAGGACCCTTTGGTAGTTCGAGTGGTTAGATGTGATTAGCCTCGAGAAGCCTCAGCGGAAATGGGCCTCATCTCGCCTGGAGGGCAAAACCTCCTGGATTTTCTCGAGTTGCGGCAGGTGCTCTCGACTTACGACGGGGACCTCAGGGACCCGCTCTGGTGGCCTCAGGAAAGGCCAGTCCCCATGTGAGTTCCTCGGGGGCCTCTCAGGATTCCTCTCCCGTCGATGCCGGGGCCTAAGACCTTGTGTGGAGTCGGGGCCGGAACCTGAGGATTCCTCTCGAGTGTTGACATGGATCTTGGGGTTCATCTGGAGTCTCCCCAGGGGAGTCAGTCCTCGTCTCGAATGCGGGCATGCACTTGCGCTTTCCTCCAGAGCGGTAGCAGCAGTGTCACGCAGTCCGCCGCGTAGATCAAAGGATCTATGGTTTTCCCTCGAGTCTTTCCCAGAGGCTTTCCCACGAGGCTTTCCCACAGGGCTGTCCCACGTGCACACGTGGTTGGAGTCGATCCTCGGCTTGAACGTCAAGGCAGTGCAGGGGAAACAGGTTCCTCTGGAATGGACTGACACATCTGGGGGACTCTTGGAATGGTGGCACGACCCAGGAGTTCCTCTCGCCTTTCCTGTGGAGAGCGCCTCCTCTTGAGATGCGACGGGAACGCCGGGAAGTCTTTCCCTATGAAACAGGGAAAGGATCCCTCATCTCGAGCTAGGAGGCGGAAACGGGGCTCCCCTGGATGTGTGCGGGACCCTCGTGCGTCCTCTCGAGGGGAGACGGGTATGTCGGGGAACTTCTTGCGTTGCAGCAAGGGTGTGAAGTACCCTTTGGAAGTTCCAGTGGTTAGATGTGATTAGCCTCGAGAAGCCTCAGCGGAAATGGGCCTCATCTCGCCTGGAGGGCAAAACCTCCTGGATTTTCTCGAGTTGCGGCAGGTGCTCTCGACTTACGACGGGGACCTCAGGGACCCGCTCTGGTGGCCTCAGGAAATGCCACTCCCCATGCGAGTTCCTCGGGGGCCTCTCGGGATTCCTCTCCCGTCGATGCCGGGGCCTAAGACCTTGTGTGGAGTCGGGGCCGGAACCTGAGGTTTCCTCTCCAGTGCTGACATGGATCTTGGAGTACTTCTGGAGTCTCCCCAGGGGAGTCAGTCCTCGTCTCGAATGCGGGCATGCACTTGCGCTTTCCTCCAGAGCGGTAGCAGCAGTGTCACGCAGTCCGCCGCGTGGATCAAAGGATCTAAGGTTTTCCCTCGAGTCTTTCCCACGAGGCTTTCCCACGAGGCTTTCCCACAGGGCTGTCCCACGTGCACACGTGGAGAGAGTCCATCCTCAGCTTGAACGTCAAGGCAGTGCAGGGAAAACGGGTTCCTCTGGAATGGACTGACACAAGTGGGGGTCTCTTGGAATGGTGGCAAGACCCTGGAGTTCCTCTCGCCTTTCCTGTGGAGAGCGCCTCCTCTTGAGATGCGATGGGAACGCCGGGAATTCTTTCCCTACGAAAAAGGGAAAGGATCCCTCATCTCGAGCTAGGAGGCGGAAACGGGGCTCCCCTGGATGTGTGCGGGACCATCGTGCTTCCTCTCGAGTGGAGACGGGTATGTCGGGGAACTTCTTGAGTTGCAGCAAGGGTGTGAAGGACCCTTTGGAAGTTCCAGTGGTTAGATGTGATTAGCCTCGAGAAGCCTCTGCTGAAATGGGCCTCATCTCGCCTGGAGGGCAAAACCTCCTGGATTTTCTCGAGTTGCGGCAGGTGCTCTCGACTTACGACGGGGACCTCAGGGACCCGCTCTGGTGGCCTCAGGAAAGGCCAGTCCCCATGCGAGTTCCTCGAGGGCCTCTCGGGATTCCTCTCACATCGATGCCGGGGCCTAAGACCTTGTGTGGAGTCGGGGCCGGAACGTGAGGATTCCTCTCCAGTGCTGACATGGATCTTGGGGTACTTCTGGAGTCTCCCCAGGGGAGTCAGTCCTCGTCTTGAATGCGGGCATTCACTTGCGCTTCCCTCCAGAGCGGTAGCAGCAGTGTCACGCATTCTGCCGCGTGGATCAAGGGATCTCTGGCTTTCCCTCGAGGCTTTCCCACGAGGCTTTCCCACAGGGCTGTCCCACGTGCACACATGGTGGGAGTCGATCCTCGGCTTGAACGTCGAGGCAGTGCAGGGAATACAGTTTCCTCTGGAATGGACGGACACATCTGGGGGACTCTTGGAATGGTGGCACGACCCTGGAGTTCCTCTGGCCTTTCCTGTGGAGAGCGCCTCCTCTTGAGATGCGACGGGAATGCCGGGAATTCTTTCCCTTCGAAACAGGGAAAGGATCCCTCATCTCGAGCTTGGAGGCGGAAATGGGGCTCCCCTGGATGTGTGCGGGACCCTCGTGCTTCCTCTCGAGTGGAGACGGGTATGTGGGGGAACTTCTTGAGTTGCAGCAAGGGTGTGAAGGACCCTTTGGAAGTTCCAGTGGTTAGATGTGATTAGCCTCGAGAAGCCTCAGCGGAAATGGGCCTCATCTCGCCTGGAGGGCAAAACCTCCTGGATTTTCTCGAGTTGCGGCAGGTGCTCTCGACTTACGAGGGGTACCTCAGGGACCCGCTCTGGTGGCCTCAGGAAAGGCCAGTCCCCATGCGAGTTCCTCGGGGGCCTCTCGGGATTCCTCTCCCGGCGATTCCGGGGCCTAAGACCTTGTGTGGAGTCGGGGCCGGAACCTGAGGATTCCTCTTCAGGGCTGACATCGATCTTGGGGTACTTCTGGAGTCTCCCCAGGAGAGTCAGTCCTCGTCTCGAATGCGGGCATGCACTTGCGCTTTCCTCCAGAGCGGTAGCAGCAGTGTCACGCAGTCCGCCGAGTGGATCAAAGGATCTATGGTTTTCCCTCGAGTCTTTCCCACGAGGCTTTCCCACGAGGCTTTCCCACAGGGCTGTCCCACGTGCACACGTGGTGGGAGTCGATCCTCGGCTTGAACGTCAAGGCAGTGCAGGGAAAACAGGTTCCTCTGGAATGGACTGACACATCTGCGGGACTCTTGGAATAGTGGCACGACCCTGGAGTTCCTCTCGCCTTTCCTGTGGAGAGTGCCTCCTCTTGAGATGCGACGGGAACGCCGGGAATTCTTTCCCTACGAAACTGGGAAAGGATCCCACCTCTCGAGCTAGGAGGCGGAAACCGGGCTCCCCTGGATGTGTGCGGGACACTCGTGCTTCCTCTCGAGTGGAGACGAGTATGTCAGGGAACTTCTTGAGTTGCAGCAAGGGTGTGAAGGACCCTTTGGAAGTTCCAGTGGTTAGATGTGATTAGCCTCGAGAAGCCTCAGCGGAAATGGGCCTCATCTCGCCTGGAGGGCAAAACCTCCAGGATTTTCTCGAGTTGTGGCAGGTGCTCTCGACTTAAGACGGGGACCTCAGGGACCCGTTCTGGTGGCCTCAGGAAAGGCCAGTCCCCATGCGAGTTCCTCGGGGGCCTCTCGGGATTCCTCTCCCGTCGATGCCGGGGCCTAAGACCTTGTGTGGAGTCGTGGCCGGAACTTGAGGATTCCTCACCAGTGTTTACACGGATCTTGGGGTTTTTCTGGAGTCTCCCCAGGGGAGTCAGTCCTCGTCTCGAATGTGGGCATGCACTTGCGCTTTCCTCCAGAGCGGTAGCAGCAGTGTCACGCATACCGCCGCGTGGATCAAAGGATCTAAGGTTTTCCCTCGAGTCTTTCCCACGAGGCTTTCCCACGAGGCTTTCCCACA
The DNA here is from genome assembly GCF_042477335.2 of Ovis canadensis. Classification (NCBI taxonomy): domain Eukaryota; kingdom Metazoa; phylum Chordata; class Mammalia; order Artiodactyla; family Bovidae; genus Ovis; species Ovis canadensis. The sequence goes on from NC_091262.1 coordinate 12,554,792, forward strand.
GGGCTGTCCCACGTGCACACGTGGAGAGAGTCCATCCTCAGCTTGAACGTCAAGGCAGTGCAGGGAAAACAGGTTCCTCTGGAATGGACTGACACATCTGGGGGACGCTTGGAATGGTGGCACGACCCTGGAGTTCCTCTCGCCTTTCCTGTGGAGAGCGCCTCCTCTTGAGATGCGAAGGGAACGCCGGGAATTCTTTCCCTACGAAACAGGGAAAGGATCCCTCATCTCGAGCTAGGAGGCGGAAACGGGGCTCCCCTGGATGTGTGCGGGACCCTCGTGCTTCCTCTCGAGTGGAGACGGGTATGTCGGGGAACTTCTTGAGTTGCAGCAAGGGTGTGAAGTACCCTTTGGAAGTTCCAGTGGTTAGATGTGATTAGCCTCGAGAAGCCTCATTGGAAACGGGCCTCATCTCGCCTGGAGGGCAAAACCTCCTGGATTTTCTCGAGTTGCGGCAGGTGCTCTCGACGTACGACGGGGACCTCAGGGACCCGCTCTTGTGGCCTCAGGAAAGGCCAGTCCACATGCGAGTTCCTCGGGGGCCTCTCGTGATTCCTCTCCCGTCGTTGCCGGGGCCTAAAACCTTGTGTGGAGTCGGGGCCGGAACCTGAGGATTCCTCTCCAGTGCTGACATGGATCTTGGGGTACTTCTGGAGTCTCCCCAGGGGCGTCAGTCCTCGTCTTGAATGCGGGCATGCACTTGCGCTTTCCTCCAGAGCGGTAGCAGCAGTGTCACGCAGTCCGCCGCGTAGATCAAAGGATCTATGGTTTTCCCTCGAGTCTTTCCCACGAGGCTTTCCCACGAGGCTTTCCCACAGGGCTGTCCCACGTGCACACGTGGAGAGACTCCATCCTCAGCTTGAACGTCAAGGCAGTGCAGGGAAAACAGGTTCCTCTGGAATGGACTGACACATCTGGGGGACTCTTGGAATGGTGGCACGACCCTGGAGTTCCTCTCGCCTTTCCTGTGGAGAGCGCCTCCTCTTGAGATGCGACGGGAACGCCGGGAATTCTTTCCCTTCGAAAAAGGGAAAGGATCCCTCATCTCGAGCTAGGAGGCGGAAACGGGGCTCCCCTGGATGTGTGCGGGACCATCGTGCTTCCTCTCGAGTGGAGAAAGGTATGCTGGGGAACTTCTTGAGTTGCAGCAAGGGTGTGAAGGACCCTTTGGAAGTTCCAGTGGTTAGATGTGATTAGCCTCGAGAAGCCTCAGCGGAAATGGGCCTCATCTCGCCTGGAGGGCAAAACCTCCTGGATTTTCTCGAGTTGCGGCAGGTGCTCTCGACTTACGACGGGGACCACAGGGACCCGCTCTGGTGGCCTCAGGAAAGGCCAGTCCCCATGCGAGTTCCTCGGGGGCCTCTCGTGATTCCTCTCCCGTCGATGCCGGGGCCTAAGACCTTGTGTGGATTCGGGCCCGGAACCTGAGGATTCCTCTCCAGTGTTGACATGGATCTTGGGGTTCTTCTGGAGTCTCCCCAGTGGAGTCAGTCCTCGTCTCGAATGCCGGCATGCATTTGGGCTTTCCTCCAGAGCGGTAGCAGCAGTGTCACGCAGTCCGCCGCGTGGATCAAAGGATCTAAGGTTTTCCCTCGAGTCTTTCCCACGAGGCTTTCCCACGAGGCTTTCCCACAGGGCTGTCCCACGTGCACACGTGGAGAGAGTCCATCCTCAGCTTGAACGTCAAGGCAGTGCAGGGAAAACGGGTTCCTCTGGAATGGACTGACACAAGTGGGGGTCTCTTGGAATGGTGGCACGACCCTGGAGTTCCTCTCGCCTTTCCTGTGGAGAGCGCCTCCTCTTGAGATGCGACGGGAACGCCGGGAATTCTTTCCCTACGAAAAAGGGAAAGGATCCCTCATCTCGAGCTAGGAGGCGGAAACGGGGCTCCCATGTTTGTGTGCGGGACCATCGTGCTTCCTCTCGAGTGGAGACGGGTATGTCGGGGAACTTCTTGAGTTGCAGCAAGGGTGTGAAGGACCCTTTGGAAGTTCCAGTGGTTAGATATGATTAGCCTCGAGAAGCCTCAGCGGAAATGGGCCTCATCTCGCCTGGAGGGCAAAACCTCTTGGATTTTCTCGATTTGCGGCAGGTGCTCTCGACTTACGACGGGGACCTCAGGGACCCACTCTGGTGGCCTCAGGAAAGGCCAGTCCCCATGCGAGTTCCTCGAGGGCCTCTCGGGATTCCTCTCCCATCGATGCCGGGGCCTAAGACCTTGTGTGGAGTCGGGGCCGGAACCTGAGGATTCCTCTCCAGTGCTGACATGGATCTTGGGGTACTTCTGGAGTCTCCCCAGGGGAGTCAGTCCTCGTCTTGAATGCGGGCATGCACTTGCGCTTCCCTCCAGAGCGGTAGCAGCAGTGTCACGCATTCTGCCGCGTGGATCAAGGGATCTCTGGCTTTCCCTCGAGGCTTTCCCACGAGGCTTTCCCACAGGGCTGTCCCACGTGCACACGTGGTGGGAGTCGATCCTCGGCTTGAACGTCAAGGCAGTGCAGGGAATACAGTTTCCTGTGGAATGGACTGACACATCTGGGGGACTCTTGGAATGGTGGCACGACCCTGGAGTTCCTCTCGCCTTTCCTGTGGAGAGCGCCTCCTCTTGAGATGCGAAGGGAACGCCGGGAATTCTTTCCCTACGAAACAGGGAAAGGATCCCTCATCTCGAGCTAGGAGGCGGAAACGGGGCTCCCCTGGATGTGTGCGGGACCCTCGTGCTTCCTCTCGAGTGGAGACGGGTATGTCGGGGAACTTCTTGAGTTGCAGCAAGGGTGTGAAGTACCCTTTGGAAGTTCCAGTGGTTAGATGTGATTAGCCTCGAGAAGCCTCATTGGAAACGGGCCTCATCTCGCCTGGAGGGCAAAACCTCCTGGATTTTCTCGAGTTGCGGCAGGTGCTCTCGACGTACGACGGGGACCTCAGGGACCCGCTCTTGTGGCCTCAGGAAAGGCCAGTCCCCATGCGAGTTCCTCGGGGGCCTCTCGTGATTCCTCTCCCGTCGATGCCGGGGCCTAAAACCTTGTGTGGAGTCGGGGCCGGAACCTGAGGATTCCTCTCCAGTGCTGACATGGATCTTGGGGTACTTCTGGAGTCTCCCCATGGGCGTCAGTCCTCGTCTCGAATGCGGGCATGCACTTGCGCTTTCCTCCAGAGCGGTAGCAGCAGTGTCACGCAGTCCGCCGCGTAGATCAAAGGATCTATGGTTTTCCCTCGAGTCTTTCCCACGAGGCTTTCCCACGAGGCTTTCCCACAGGGCTGTCCCACGTGCACACGTGGAGAGACTCCATCCTCAGCTTGAACGTCAAGGCAGTGCAGGGAAAACAGGTTCCTCTGGAATGGACTGACACATCTGGGGGACTCTTGGAATGGTGGCACGACCCTGGAGTTCCTCTCGCCTTTCCTGTGGAGAGCGCCTCCTCTTGAGATGCGACGGGAACGCCGGGAATTCTTTCCCTTCGAAAAAGGGAAAGGATCCCTCATCTCGAGCTAGGAGGCGGAAACGGGGCTCCCCTGGATGTGTGCGGGACCATCGTGCTTCCTCTCGAGTGGAGACGGGTATGTGGGGGAACTTCTTGAGTTGCAGCAAGGGTGTGAAGGACCCTTTGGAAGTTCCAGTGGTTAGATGTGATTAGCCTCGAGAAGCCTCAGCGGAAATGGGCCTCATCTCGCCTGGAGGGCAAAACCTCCTGGATTTTCTCGAGTTGCGGCAGGTGCTCTCGACTTACGACGGGGACCACAGGGACCCGCTCTGGTGGCCTCAGGAAAGGCCAGTCCCCATGCGAGTTCCTCGGGGGCCTCTCGTGATTCCTCTCCCGTCGATGCCGGGGCCTAAAACCTTGTGTGGATTCGGGCCCGGAACCTGAGGATTCCTCTCCAGTGTTGACATGGATCTTGGGGTTCTTCTGGAGTCTCCCCAGTGGAGTCAGTCCTCGTCTCGAATGCCGGCATGCATTTGGGCTTTCCTCCAGAGCGGTAGCAGCAGTGTCACGCAGTCCGCCGCGTGGATCAAAGGATCTAAGGTTTTCCCTCGAGTCTTTCCCACGAGGCTTTCCCACGAGGCTTTCCCACAGGGCTGTCCCACGTGCACACGTGGAGAGAGTCCATCCTCAGCTTGAACGTCAATGCAGTGCAGGGAAAACGGGTTCCTCTGGAATGGACTGACACAAGTGGGGGTCTCTTGGAATGGTGGCACGACCCTGGAGTTCCTCTCGCCTTTCCTGTGGAGAGCGCCTCCTCTTGAGATGCGACGGGAACGCCGGAAATTCTTTCCCTACGAAACAGGGAAAGGATCCCTCCTCTCGAGCCAGGAGGCGGAAACGGGGCTCCCCTGGATGTGTGCGGGACCCTCGTGCTTCCTCTCGAGTGGAGACGGGTATGTCGGGGAACTTCTTGAGTTGCAGCAAGGGTGTGAAGGACCCTTTGGAAGTTCCAGTGGTTAGATGTGATTAGCCTCGAGAAGCCTCAGCGGAAATGGGCCTCATCTCGCCTGGAGGGCAAAACCTCCTGGATTTTCTCGAGTTGCGGCAGGTGCTCTCGACTTACGACGGGGACCTCAGGGACCCGCTCTGGTGGCCTCAGGAAACGCCAGTCCCCATGTGAGTTCCTCGGGGGCCTCTCGGGTTTCCTCTCCCGTCGATGCCGTGTCCTAAGACCTTGTGTGGAGTCGGTGCCGGAACCTGAGGATTCCTCTCCAGTGCTGACATGGATCTTGGGGTACTTCTGGAGTCTCCCATGGGGAGTCAGTCCTCGTCTCGAATGCAGACATGCACTTGCGCTTCCCTCCAGAGCGGTAGCAGCAGTGTCACGCATTCCGCCGCGTGCATCAAGGGATCTATGGCTTTCCCTCGAGGCTTTCCCACGAGGCTTTCCCACAGGGCTGTCCCACGTGCACACGTGGTGGGAGTCGATCCTCGGCTTGAACGTCACGGCAGTGCAGGGAAAACAGGTTCCTCTGGAATGGACTGACACATCTGGGGGACTCTTGGAATGGTGGCACGACCCTGGAGTTCCTCTCGCCTTTCCTGTGGAGAGCGCCTCCTCTAGATGCGACGGGAACGCCGGGAATTCTTTCCCTACGAAACAGGGAAAGGATCCCTCATCTAGAGCTAGGAGGCGGAAACGGGGCTCCCCTGGATGTGTGCGGGACCCTCGTGCTTCCTCTCGAGTGGAGACGGGTATGTCGGGGAAATTCTTGAGTTGCAGCAAGGGTGTGAAGGACCCTTTGGAAGTCCCAGCGGTTAGATGTGATTAGCCTCGAGAAGCCTCAGCGGAAATGGGCCTCATCTCGCCTGGAGGGCAAAACCTCCTGGATTTTCTCGAGTTGCGGCAGGTGCTCTCGACTTACGAGGGGGACTTCAGGGACCCGCTCTGGTGGCCTCAGGAAAGGCCAGTCCCCATGAGAGTTCCACGGGGGCCTCTCGGGATTCCTCTCCCGTCGATGCCGGGTCCTAAGACCTTGTGTGGAGTCGGGGCTGGAACCTGAGGATTCCTCTCCAGTGCTGACATGGATCTTGGGGTACTTCTGGAGTCGCCCCAGGGGAGTCAGGCCTCGTCTCGAATGCGGGCATGCACTTGCGCTTTCCTCCAGAGCGGTAGCAGCAGTGTCACGCATTCTGCCGAGTGGATCAATGGATCTATGGCTTTCCCTCGAGGCTTTCCCACGAGGGTTTCCCACAGGGCTGTCCCACGTGCACACGTGGTGGGAGTCGATCCTCGGCTTGAACGTCGAGGCAGTGCAGGGAAAACAGGTTCCTCTGGAATGGACTGACACATCTGGGGGACTCTTGGAATGGTGGCACGACCCTGGAGTTCCTCTCGCCTTTCCTGTGGCGAGCGCCTCCTCTTGAGATGCGACGGGAACGCCGGGAATTCTTTCCCTTCGAAACAGGGAAAGGATCCCTCATCTCGAGTTAGGAGGCGAAAACGGGGCTCCCCTGGATGTGTGCAGGACACTCGTGCTTCCTGTCGAGTGGAGACGGGTATGTCGGGGAACTTCTTGAGTTGCAGCAAGGGTGTGAAGGACCCTTTGGAAGTTCCAGTGGTTAGATGTGATTAGCCTCGAGAAGCCTCAGCGGAAATGGGCCTCATCTCGCCTGGAGGGCAAAACCTCCTGGATTTTTTCGAGTTGCGGCAGGTGCTCTCGACTTACGACGGGGACCTCAGGGACCCGCTCTGGTGGCCTCAGGAAAGGCCAGTCCCCATGGGAGTTCCTCGGGGGCCTCTCGGGATTCCTCTCCCATTGATGCCGGGCCTAAGACCTTGTGTGGACTCGGGGCCGGAACCTGAGGATTCCTCTCCAGTGCTGACATGGATCTTGGGGTACTTCTGGAGTCTCCCCAGGGGAGTCAGTCCTCGTCTCGAATGCGGGCATGCACTTGCGGTTTCCTCCAGAGCGGTAGCAGCAGTGTCACGCAGTCCGCCGCGTAGATCAAAGGATCTATGGTTTTCCCTCGAGTCTTTCCCACGAGGCTTTCCCACGAGGCTTTCCCACGAGGCTTTCCCACAGGGCTGTCCCACGTGCACACGTGGTGGGAGTCGATCCTCGGCTTGAACGTCGAGGCAGTGCAGGGAAAACAGGTTCCTCTGGAATGGACTGACACATCTGGGGGACTCTTGGAATGGTGGCACGACCCTGGAGTTCCTCTCGCCTTTCCTGTGGAGAGCGCCTCCTCTTGAGATGCGACGGGAACGCCGGGAATTCTTTCCCTTCGAAAAAGGGAAAGGATCCCTCATCTCGAGCTAGGAGGCGGAAACGGGGCTCCCCTGGATGTGTGCGGGACCATCGTGCTTCCTCTCGAGTGGAGAAAGGTATGTTGGGGAACTTCTTGAGTTGCAGCAAGGGTGTGAAGGACCCTTTGGAAGTTCCAGTGGTTAGATGTGATTAGCCTCGAGAAGCCTCAGCGGAAATGGGCCTCATCTCGCCTGGAGGGCAAAACCTCCTGGATTTTCTCGAGTTGCGGCAGGTGCTCTCGACTTACGACGGGGACCTCAGGGACCCGCTCTGGTGGCCTCAGGAAACGCCAGTCCCCATGTGAGTTCCTCGGGGGCCTCTCGGGTTTCCTCTCCCGTCGATGCCGTGTCCTAAGACCTTGTGTGGAGTCGGTGCCGGAACCTGAGGATTCCTCTCCAGTGCTGACATGGATCTTGGGGTACTTCTGGAGTCTCCCATGGGGAGTCAGTCCTCGTCTCGAATGCAGACATGCACTTGCGCTTCCCTCCAGAGCGGTAGCAGCAGTGTCACGCATTCCGCCGCGTGCATCAAGGGATCTATGGCTTTCCCTCGAGGCTTTCCCACGAGGCTTTCCCACAGGGCTGTCCCACGTGCACACGTGGTGGGAGTCGATCCTCGGCTTGAACGTCACGGCAGTGCAGGGAAAACAGGTTCCTCTGGAATGGACTGACACATCTGGGGGACTCTTGGAATGGTGGCACGACCCTGGAGTTCCTCTCGCCTTTCCTGTGGAGAGCGCCTCCTCTAGATGCGACGGGAACGCCGGGAATTCTTTCCCTACGAAACAGGGAAAGGATCCCTCATCTAGAGCTAGGAGGCGGAAACGGGGCTCCCCTGGATGTGTGCGGGACCCTCGTGCTTCCTCTCGAGTGGAGACGGGTATGTCGGGGAAATTCTTGAGTTGCAGCAAGGGTGTGAAGGACCCTTTGGAAGTCCCAGCGGTTAGATGTGATTAGCCTCGAGAAGCCTCAGCGGAAATGGGCCTCATCTCGCCTGGAGGGCAAAACCTCCTGGATTTTCTCGAGTGGCGGCAGGTGCTCTCGACTTACGAGGGGGACTTCAGGGACCCGCTCTGGTGGCCTCAGGAAAGGCCAGTCCCCATGAGAGTTCCACGGGGGCCTCTCGGGATTCCTCTCCCGTCGATGCCGGGTCCTAAGACCTTGTGTGGAGTCGGGGCTGGAACCTGAGGATTCCTCTCCAGTGCTGACATGGATCTTGGGGTACTTCTGGAGTCGCCCCAGGGGAGTCAGGCCTCGTCTCGAATGCGGGCATGCACTTGCGCTTTCCTCCAGAGCGGTAGCAGCAGTGTCACGCATTCTGCCGAGTGGATCAATGGATCTATGGCTTTCCCTCGAGTCTTTCCCACGAGGCTTTCCCACGAGGCTTTCCCACGAGGCTTTCCCACAGGGCTGTCTCACGTGCACACGTGGTGGGAGTCGATCCTCGGCTTGAACGTCGAGGCAGTGCAGGGAGAACAGGTTCCTCTGGAATGGACTGACACATCTGGGGGACTCTTGGAATGGTGGCACGACCCTGGAGTTCCTCTCGCCTTTCCTGTGGAGAGCGCCTCCTCTTGAGATGCGACGGGAACGCCGGGAATTCTTTCCCTTCGAAAAAGGGAAAGGATCCCTCATCTCGAGCTAGGAGGCGGAAACGGGGCTCCCCTGGATGTGTGCGGGACCATCGTGCTTCCTCTCGAGTGGAGAAAGGTATGTTGGGGAACTTCTTGAGTTGCAGCAAGGGTGTGAAGGACCCTGTGGAAGTTCCAGTGGTTAGATGTGATTAGCCTCGAGAAGCCTCAGCGGAAATGGGCCTCATCTCGCCTGGAGGGCAAAACCTCCTGGATTTTCTCGAGTTGCGGCAGGTGATCTCGACTTACGACGGGGACCTCAGGGACCCGCTCTGGTGGCCTCAGGAAAGGCCAGTCCCCATGCGAGTTCCTCGGGGGCCTCTCGTGATTCCTCTCCCGTCAATGCCGGGGCCTAAGGCCTTGTGTGGAGTCGGGGCCGGAACCTGAGGATTCCTCTCCAGTGTTGACATGGATCTTGGGGTTCTTCTGGAGTCTCCCCAGTGGAGTCAGTCCTCGACTCGAATGCCGGCATGCATTTGGGCTTTCCTCCAGAGCGGTAGCAGCAGTGTCACGCAGTCCGCCGCGTGGATCAAAGGATCTAAGGTTTTCCCTCGAGTCTTTCCCACGAGGCTTTCCCACGAGGCTTTCCCACAGGGCTGTCCCACGTGCACACGTGGAGAGAGTCCATCCTCAGCTTGAACGTCAAGGCAGTGCAGGGAAAACGGGTTCCTCTGGAATGGACTGACACAAGTGGGGGTCTCTTGGAATGGTGGCACGACCCTGGAGTTCCTCTCGCCTTTCCTGTGGAGAGCGCCTCCTCTTGAGATGCGACGGGAACGCCGGGAATTCTTTCCCTACGAAAAAGGGAAAGGATCCCTCATCTCGAGCTAGGAGGCGGAAACGGGGCTCCCATGGATGTGTGCGGGACCATCGTGCTTCCTCTCGAGTGGAGACGGGTATGTCGGGGAACTTCTTGAGTTGCAGCAAGGGTATGAAGGACCCTTTGGAAGTTCCAGTGGTTAGATGTGATTAGCATCGAGAAGCCTCAGCGGAAATGGGCCTCATCTCGCCTGGAGGGCAAAACCTCCTGGATTTTCTCGAATTGAGGCAGGTGCTCTCGACTTACGACGGGGACCTCAGGGACCCGCTCTGGTGGCCTCAGGAAAGGCCAGTCCCCATGCGAGTTCCTCGAGGGCCTCTCGGGATTCCTCTCCCGTCGAAGGCGGGGCCTAAGACCTTGTGTGGAGTCGGGGCCGGAACCTGAGGATTCCTCTCCAGTGCTGACATGGATCTTAGGGTACTTCTGGAGTCTCCCCAGGGGAGTCAGTCCTCGTCTTGAATGCGGGCATTCACTTGCGCTTCCCTCCAGAGCGGTAGCAGCAGTGTCACGCATTCTGCCGCGTGGATCAAGGGATCTCTGGCTTTCCCTCGAGGCTTTCCCACGAGGCTTTCCCACAGGGCTGTCCCACGTGCACACGCGGTGGGATTCGATCCTCGGCTTGAACGTCGAGGCAGTGCAGGGAATACAGTTTCCTCTTGAATGGAGTGACACATCTGGGGGACTCTTGGAATGGTGGCACGACCCTGGAGTTCCTCTCGCCTTTCCTGTGGAGAGCGCCTCCTCTTGAGATGCGACGGGAACGCCGGGAATTCTTTCCCTACGAAAAAGGGAAAGGATCCCTCATCTCGAGCTAGGAGGCGGAAACGGGGCTCCCATGGATGTGTGCGGGACCATCGTGCTTCCTCTCGAGTGGAGACGGGTATGTGGGGGAACTTCTTGAGTTGCAGCAAGGGTGTGAAGGACCCTTTGGAAGTTCCAGTGGTTAGATGTGATTAGCCTCGAGAAGCCTCAGCGGAAATGGGCCTCATCTCGCCTGGAGGGCAAAACCTCCTGGATTTTCTCGAGTTGCGGCAGGTGCTCTCGACTTACGAGGGGGACCTCAGGGACCCGCTCTGGTGGCCTCAGGAAAGGCCAGTCCCCATGCGAGTTCCTCGGGGGCCTCTCGGGATTCCTCTCCCGGCGATTCCGGGTCCTAAGACCTTGTGTGGAGTCGGGGCCGGAACCTGAGGATTCCTCTCCAGTGCTGACATGGATCTTTGGGGTACTTCTGGAGTCTCCCCAGGGGAGTCAGTCCTCGTCTCGAATGCGGGAATGCACTTGCGCTTTCCTCCAGAGAGGTAGCAGCAGTGTCACGCATTCTGCCGAGTGGATCAAAGGATCCATGGCTTTCCCTCGAGGCTTTCCCACGAGGGTTTCCCACAGGGCTGTCCCACGTGCACACGTGGTGGGAGTCGATCCTCGGCTTGAACGTCGAGGCAGTGCAGGGAAAACAGCTTCCTCTGGAATGGACTGACACATCTGGGGGACTCTTGGAATGGTGGCACGACCCTGGAGTTCCTCTCGCCTTTCCTGTGGAGAGCGCCTCCTCTTGAGATGCGACGGGAACGCCGGGAATTCTTTCCCTTCGAAACAGGGAAAGGATCCCTCATCTCGAGCTAGGAGGCGGAAACGGGGCTCCCCTGGATGTGTGCAGGACACTCGTGCTTCCTGTCGAGTGGAGACGGGTATGTCGGGGAACTTCTTGAGTTGCAGCAAGGGTGTGAAGGACCCTTTGGAAGTTCCAGTGGTTAGATGTGATTAGCCTCGAGAAGCCTCAGCGGAAATGGGCCTCATCTCGCCTGGAGGGCAAAACCTCCTGGATTTTCTCGAGTTGGGGCAGGTGCTCTCGACTTACGACGGGGACCTCAGGGACCCGCTCTGGTGGCCTCAGGAAAGGCCAGTCCCCATGCGACTTCCTCGGAGGGCTCTCGGGATTCCTCTCCCGGCGATGCCGGGGCCTAAGACCTTGTGTGGAGTCGGGGCCGGAACCTGAGGATTCCTCTTCAGTGCTGACCTCGACCTTGGGGTACTTCTGGAGACTCCCCAGGGGAGTCAGTCCTCGCCTCCAATGGGGGCATGCACTTGCGCTTTCCTCCAGAGCGGTAGCAGCAGTGTCACGCAGTCCGCCGCGTGGATCAAAGGATCTATGGTTTTCCTCGAGTCTTTCCCACGAGGCTTTCCCACGAAGCTTTCCCACAGGGCTGTCCCACGTGCACACGTGGTGGGAGTCGATCCTCGGCTTGAACGTCAAGGCAGTGCAGGGAAAACAGGTTCCTCTGTAATGGACTGACACATCTGGGGGACTCTTGGAATGGTGGCACGACCCTGGAGTTCCTCTCGCATTTCCTGTGGAGAGCGCCTCCTCTTGAGATGCGACGGGAACGCCGGGAATTCTTTCCCTACGAAACAGGGAAAGGATCCCTCATCTCGAGCTAGGAGGCGGAAACGGGGCTCCCCTGGATGTGTGCGGGACCCTCGTGCTTACTCTCGAGTGGAGACGGGTATGTCGGGGAACTTCTTGAGTTGCAGCAAGGGTGTGAAGGACCCTTTGGAAGTTCCAGTGGTTAGATGTGATTAGCCTAGAGAAGCCACAGCGGAAATGGACCTCATCTCGCCTGGAGGGCAAAACTTCCTGGATTTTCTCGAGTTGCGGCAGGTGCTCTGGACTTACGACGGGGTCCTCAGGGACCCGCTCTGGTGGCCTCAGGAAAGGCCAGTCCCCATGCGAGTTCCTCGGGGGCCTCTCGGGATTCCTCTCCCGTCGATGCCGGGGCCTAAGACCTTGTGTGGAGTCGGGGCCGAAACCTGAGGATTCCTCTCCAGTGCTGACATGGATCTTGGGTTACTTCTGGAGTCTCCCCAGGGGAGTCAGTCCTCGCCTCCAATGCGTGCATGCACTTGCGCTTTCCTCCAGAGCGGAAGCAGCAGTGTCACGCAGTCCGCCGCGTGGATCAAAGATCTATGGTTTCCCTCGAGTCTTTCCCACGAGGCTTTCCCACGAGGCTTTCCCACAGGGCTGTCCCACGTGCACACATGGTGGGAGTCGATCCTCGGCTTGAACGTCAAGGCAATGCAGGGAAAACAGGTTCCTCTGGAATGGACTGACACATCTGGGGGACTCTTGGAATGGTGGCACAACCCTGGAGTTCCTCTCCCCTTTCCTGTGGAGAGCGCCTCCTCTTGAGGTGCCACGGGAACGCCGGGAATTCTTTCCCTACGAAACAGGGAAAGTATCCCTCATCTCGAGCTAGGACGCGGAAACGGGGCTCCCCTGGATGTGTGCGGGACCCTCGTGCTTCCTCTCGAGTGGAGTCGGGTATGTCGGGGAACTTCTTGAGTTGCAGCAAGGGTGTGAAGGACCCTTTGGAATTTCCAGTGGTTAGATGTGATTAGCCTAGAGAAGCCACAGCGGAAATGGGCCTCATCTCGCCTGGAGGGCAAAACCTCCTGGATTTTCTCAAGTTGCGGCAGGTGCTCTCGACTTACGAGGGGGACCTCAGGGACCCGCTCTGGTGGCCTCAGGAAAGCCAGTCCCCATGCGAGTTCCTGGGGGGCCTCTCGGGATTCCTCTCCCGTCGATGCCGGGGCCCAAGACCTTGTGTAGAGTCGGGGCCGGAACCTGAGGATTCGTCTCCAGTGCTGACATGGATCTTGGGGTACTTCTGGAGTCTCCCCAGGGGAGTCAGTCCTCGCCTCCAATGCGGGCATGCACTTGCGCTTTCCTCCAGAGCGGTAGCAGCAGTGTCACGCAGTCTGCCGCGTGGATCAAAGGATCTATGGTTTTCCCTCGAGTCTTTCCAACGAGGCTTTCCCACGAGGCTTTCCCACAGGGCTGTCCCACGTGCACACGTGGTGGGAGTCGATCCTCGGCTTGAACGTCAAGGAAGTGCAGGGAAAAAAGGTTCCTCTGGAATGGACTGACACATCTGGGGGACTCTTGGAATGGTGGCACGACCCTGGAGTTCCTCTCGCCTTTCCTGTGGAGAGCGCCTCCTCTTGAGATGCGACGGGAACGCCGGCAATTCTTTCCCTACGAAACAGGGAAGGATCCCTCATCTCGAGCTAGGAGGCCGAAACGGGGCTCCCCTGGATGTGTGCGGGACCCTCGTGCTTCCTCTCGAGTGGACACGGGTATGTCGGGAAACTTCTTGAGTTGCAGCAAGGTTGTGAAGGACCCTTTGGAAGTTCCAGTGGTTAGATGTGATTAGCCTCCAGAAGCCTCAGGGGAAATGGGCCTCATCTCGCCTGGAGGGCTAAACCTCCTGGATTTTCTGGAGTTGCGGCAGGTGCTCTCGACTTACGACGGGGACCTCAGGGACCCGCTCTGGTGTCCTCAGGAAAGGCCAGTCCCCATGCGAGTTCCTGGGGGGCCTCCCGGGATTCCTCTCACGTCGATTCCGGGGCCTAAGACCTTGTGTGAAGTCGGGGCCGGAACCTGAGGATTCCTCTCCAGTGCTGACATGGATCTTGGGGTACTTCTGGAGTCTCCCCAGGGGAGTCAGTCTTCGCCCCCAATGTGGGCATGAATAGCGCTTTCCTCCAGAGCGGTAGCAGCAGTGTCACGCAGTCCGCCGCGAGGATCAAAGGATCTATGGTTTTCCCTCGAGTCTTTCCCACGAGGCTTTCCCACGAGCCTTTCCCACAGGGCTGTCCCACGTGCACACGTGGTGGGAGTCGATCCTCGGCTTGAACGTCAAGGCAGTGCAGGGAAAACAGGTTCCTCTGGAATGGACTGACACATCTGGGGGACTCTTGGAATGGTGGCACGACCCTGGAGTTCCTCTCGCCTTTCCTGTGGAGAGCGCCTCCGCTTGAGATGCGCCGGGAACACCGGGAATTCTTTCCCTACGAAACAGCGAAAGGATCCCTCATCTCGAGCTAGGAGGCGGAAACGGGGCTCCCCTGGATGTGTGCGGGACCCTCGTGCTTCCTCTCGAGTGGAGACGGGTATGTCGGGGAACTTCTTGAGTTGCAGCAAGGGTGTGAAGGACCCTTTGGAAGTTCCAGTGGTTAGATGTGATTAGCCTCGAGAAGCCTCAGCGGAAATGGGCCTCATCTCGCCTGGAGGGCAAAACCTCCTGGATTTTCCGAGTTGGGGCAGGTGCTCTCGACTTACGACGGGGACCTCAGGGACCCGCTCTGGTGGCCTCAGGAAAGGCCAGTCCCCATGCGAGTTCCTCGGGGGCCTCTCGGGATTCCTCTCCCGTCGATGCCGGGGCCTAAGACCTTGTGTGGAGTCGGGGCCGGAACCTAAGGATTCCTCTCCAGTGCTGACATGGATCTTGGGGCACTTCTGGAGTCTCCCCAGGGGAGTCAGTCCTCGTCTCGAATGCAGGCATACACTTGCGCTTTCCTCCAGTGCGGTAGCAGCACTGTCACCCAGTCCGCCGCGTGGATCAAAGGATCTATGGTTTTCCCTCGATTCTTTCCCATGAGGCTTTCCCACGAGGATTTCCCACAGGGCTGTCCCACGTGCACACGTGGTGGGAGTCGATCCTCGGCTTGAACGTCATGGCAGTGCAGGGAAAACAGGTTACTCTGGAATGGACTGACACATCTGGGGGACTCTTGGAATGGTGGCACGACCCTGGAGTTCCTCTCGCCTTTCCTGTGGAGAGCGCCTCCTCTTGAGATGCGACGGGAACGCCGGGAATTCTTTCCCTACGAAACAGGGAAAGGATCCCTCATCTCGAGCTAGGAGGTGGAAACGGGGCTCCCCTGGATGTGTGCGGGACCCTCGTGCTTCCTCTCGAGTGGAGACGTGTATGTCGGGGAACTTCTTGAGTTGCAGCAAGGGTGTGAAGGACCCTTTGGAAGTTCCAGTGGTTAGATGTGATTAGCCTCGAGAAGCCTCCGCGGAAATGGGCTTCATCACGCCTGGAGGGCAAAACCTCCTGGATTTTCTCGAGTTGGGGCCGGTGCTCTCGACTTACGTCGGGGACCTCGGGGACCCGCTCTGGTGGCCTCAGGAAAGGCCAGTCCCCATGCGAGTTCCTCAGGGGCCTCTCGGGATTCCTCTCCCGTCGATTTCGGGGCCTAAGACCCTTTGTGGATTCGGGGCCGGAACCTGAGGATTCCTCTCCAGTGCTGACATGGATCTTGGGGTACTTCTGGAGTCTCCCCAGGGGAGTCAGTCCTCGTCTCCAATGCGAGCATGCACTTGCGCTTTCCTCCAGAGCGGTAGCAGCAGTGTCACGCAGTCCGCCTCGTGGATCAAAGGATCTATGGTTTTCCCTCGAGTCTTTCCCACGAGGCTTTCCCACGAGGCTTTCCCACAGGGCAGTCCCACGTGCCACCATTATGGGAGTCGATCCTCGGCGTGAAAGTCGAGGCAGTGCAGGGAAAACAGGTTCCTCTTGAATGGACTGAGACATCTGGGGGACCCTCTGGAATGGTGGCACGACGCTGGAATTCCTCTCGCCTTTCATGTGGAGAACGCCTCCTCTTGAGATGCGACGGGAACGCCCAGAATTCTTTCCGGAGAAAGCAGGGAAAGTATCCCTCATCTGGGGCTACGAGGCGGAAATGGGCTCCTCTGGATGTGGGCGGGACCCTCGTGCTTCCTCTCAAATGGAGACTGGGATGTCAGGGAACTTCTTGAGTTGCAGCAAGGGTGTGAAGGACACTTTAGAATTTCCAGAGGTTAGATGTGATTAGCCTCGAGACGCCTCAGCTGAAATGGGCCTCATCTAACCTGAGGGGGAAAACCTCCTGGATTTTCTGGAGTTGCGGCAGGTGCTCTCGTCTTACGACGCTGACCTAAGGACCCGCTCTGGTGGCCTCAGGCCTGGCCAGTCCCCATTCGATTT
Organism: Ovis canadensis; assembly: GCF_042477335.2. Classification (NCBI taxonomy): domain Eukaryota; kingdom Metazoa; phylum Chordata; class Mammalia; order Artiodactyla; family Bovidae; genus Ovis; species Ovis canadensis. The sequence goes on from NC_091262.1 coordinate 12,570,784, forward strand.
GTTCAGGGGCCTCTCAGGATTTCTCTTCCGTCGATGCCGGGGCCTAAGACCTTGTGTTGAGTCGGTGCCGGGACCTGAGGTTTCCTGTCCAGTGCTGACATGGATCTTCGGGTACCTCTGGAGTCTCCACAGGGGAGCGAGTCCTCGTCTCGAGAAGGGGCAAGTACATGCGCTTTCTCCCGATTTGTAGCAGCAGTGTCACCCTTCCCATCTCGTGAATTATGGGATCTGTGGCTTTTCCTCGAGGATTTTCCACGAGGCTTTACCACGAGGCTTTCGCACAGGGCTGTCCCACGTGCCACCTTGGTGGCAGTCGATCCTTGGCGTGAAAGTCGAGGCATTCCAGGGAAAACAGGTTCCTCTGGAATGGACTGAGACATCTGGGGGACTCTTGCAATGGTGGCACGACGCTGGCGTACCTCTCGCCTTTCCTGTGGAGAGCGCCTCCTCTTGAGATGCGACGGGAACGCCCAGAATTCTTTCCCGACCAACCAGAGAAAGGATCCCTCATCACGAGCTACGAGCGGAAACGGGGCTCCTCTGGATGTGGGCGGGACCCTGGTGCTTCCTCTCGAGGGGAGACGGGTATATCGGGGAACTTCGTGAGTTGCAGCAAGGGTGTGAAGTGCCTTTTGGAAGTTCCAGACGCTAGATGTGATTAGCCTCGAGAAGTCTCAGCCGAAATGTGCCTCATCACGCCTGGAGGGGAGAACCTCCTGGATTTTCTCGAGTTTTGGCAGGTGCTCTCGACTTACGATGGGGACCTCAGGGACCCGCTCTGGTGGCCTCAGGAAAGGCCATTCCCTATGCCAATTGCTCGGGGGCCTCTCAGGATTCCTCTCCCTTCGATGGCGGGGCCTTTGACCATGTGTGGAGTCGGGGCCAGAAACTGAGGATTCCTCTCCAGTGCTGACATGGATCTTGGGGTACTTCTGGAGTCTCCCAAGGGGAGTAAGTCCTCGTCTCGAATGGGGGCATGCACGTGCGCTTTCTTCCAGAGCGGTAGCAGCAGTGTCACTCTTCCTGTCGAGTGGATCAAGGGATCTGTGGCTTTCCCACGAGGCTTTCCCACAGGGCTGTCCCACGTGCCACCGTGGTTGGAGTCGATCCTCGGCGTGAAAGTCGAGGCAGTGCAGGGAAAACAGGTTCCTCTGGAATGGACTGAGAGATCTGGGGGACTATGGGAATGGTGGCACGACGCTGCAGTTCCTCTCGCCTTTCCTGTGGAGAGCGCCGCCTCTTGAGATGGGCCAGGATAGCCCAGAAATCTTTCCCGGGCAAGAAGCGAAAGGATCCCTCATCTCGAGCTACGAGGCGGAAACGGGGCTCCTCTGGATGTGTGCAGGACCCGCGTGCTTCCTCTCGAGTGGAGACGGGTATGCCGGGAGCTTCTTGAGTTGCAGCAAGGGTGTGAAGGACCTTTTGGAAGTTCCAGAATTTAGGTGTGATTGGCCTCGAGAACCCTCATCCGAAATGGGCCTCATCTCACCTGGAGGGCAAAACCTCCTGGATTTTCTCGAGTTGGGGCAGGTGCTCTCGTTTTACGCTGGTGACCTCAAGGGCCCGCTCAGGTGGCCTCAGGACTTGCCACTCACCATTCGAGTAGTTCGCGGACCACTCGGGATTCCTCTCCCTTCGATGTCGGGGCCTAAGACCTTGTGTGTAGTCGTGGCCGGCACCTGAGGATAACTCTCCAGGGCTGACATGGATCTTGGGGTAATTCTGGAGTCTCCCCAGTGTATTAAGTCCTCGTCTCGAATGGGGCCATGCACGTGTGCTTTCCTCCAGAGCTGTAGCAGCAGTGTCACGCTTCCCATCGCCTGGATCAAGGTATCTGTGGCTTTCCCTCAAGGCTTTCCCTCGAGGTTTCCCACGAGGCTTTCCCACAGGGCTGTCCCACGTGCCACCGTGGTGAGAGTGGATCCTCGGCATGAAAATCGAGGCAGTGCAGGGAAAACAGGTTCCTCTGGAATGGACTGAGCCATCTGGGGGACTCTGGGAATGGTGGCACGAGGCTGGAATTCCTCTCGCCTATCCTGTGGAGAGCACCTCCCCTTGAGATGCGACAGGAACGCCCAGAATTCTTTCCCGACAGAGCAGTGACAATATCCCTCATCTCAAGCTACGAGGAGGAAACGGGGCTCCTCTGGATGTGGACCGAACCTCGTGCTTTCTTTCGACTGGAGACGGGTATGTCGGGGAACTTCTTGAGTTGCAGTAAGGATGTCAAGGACCCTTTGGAAGTTCCAGAGGTTAGATGTGATTAGCCTCGAGACGCCTCAGCCAAAATGGGCCACATCTCGCCTGGAGGGTTGAACCTCCTTGTTTTCTCGAGTTGCGGCTTGTGCTCTCGACTTACGACGGGGACCTCATGGACCCGCTCTGTTGGCCTCAGGATAGGTCATTCCCCATGCGAGTTGCTCGGTGGCCTCTGAGGATTCCTCGCCCGTCAATGCAGGCGCCTAAGACCTTGTGTGGAGTCGGACCAGAACCTGAGGATTCCTCTCCCGGGCTGACATGGATCTTGGCGTACTTCTGGAGTCTCCCAAGGGGCGTCAGTCCTCGTCTCGAGTGGGGTCATGCACGTGTGCTTTCCTCCTGAGCAGTAGCAGCAGTGTCTCTCTTCCCGTCTCGTGGATCAAGGGATCTGTGTCTTTCCCTCGAGGCTTTTCCATGGGGCTTTTCCACAGGGCTATTCCAAGTGCCACCATGCAGTGCTGGGAAAACAGGAAGCTCCTTCCCACATAGGGGGTACACTGTCCCCTTGGGCGTGTATCTCCAGGGCATTCGCGCTTGGGGGTTGCCCACGGATGTTGGCCTCAGGCTCCACATGAGAAAAGCTCCTAATGGCATTAGCTGCCGGTCCAGACGCTGGCCCCTCAGGTCTCTGGCCGGAGCCTTGGGCTCCAGGCAACTCAAAGCCCTCGGGGCTGGCGCTCTGGGACTGCTGTAGGGAAAGGATGCCAGGAGCCCACGGAGGAGTTGGGGAGGCGCAGGGGGCATATGGAGGCGAGGACAGCGTGGGATCTAGGTGGAGGCGCTGGAGAGAGCGTCCGTTGTCCCGGAATGCCTCGGAGGAGCCAGCGGGGGACAGTCCAGGCCCAGGGACCTGTGGTATGTGAAAAGGTGGGAAACCCCAGAACAAGGCAGGCTGGGAAAGGGGGCGTGGGCGGCCAATTCAAAGGGACCTAGGGGGCGTTTCCTGGGCGGTGAGCTCCCTTGGCACTGCTGAGAGCCCCTGATTGATCCACCCGGGGTTGATCCCACCATCCGCTGCGAGGGAGGGCCACAAACCAAAGCCCCCGAACTGCCCACCCACCCCGACGGGGATCTTGGCGGTCCGGGGCACAGCTGTGCCCGGGAAAAGCCCACTCACTCCACGGGACTCCGTCCAGGGTCTCTGCTTGGAAAGAGGCCAGGGGCGGCCCCCTCCATCTACGCACCCAAACCCTATTGACGTCAATGGGGGCGGAGACGCCTCCCGCTCTCCAGAGTCCTGGGCTGCTGGGTCCCCGCCCACTCGGCCAGCAGTCTGCAGCGCTCCCGTGTGCCTCTCCCACCATGGCTGCGTCCGGCTCCTCCAGCACCTCAAGCGGTACGTTTGTCCTCGGTCCCTGGGGTCGGATCACGTCTCAGGGGATTTGCGGGTGGCCCGGGCAAGGGCTCTCGGCCCACGTGTCGACCCCCCCTCCCGCCCGAGAACGGCGGGGACCCATTGGCCGGGCCCGGGGTTCCCAGGCGTCAGGTGTGCCCAAAGTTGGAGGGCGTGGCATCGTTCGTTCATCTTGCTCCTTTGGCACACACATGGCTTCTCCGTTCTCTTTTCTGGGAAGACAGTGTTGTTTTAGGGGGCGCGCTGCGGGGGTCGGGGGCCGGTGGGAGTGGCTGCTGTGCTTGGATGAGGCCCTTTATCCTCACATCTTCCTGTGGGAACGGGAGTCGGGGAGCTCTGTGGCCTTGCCGCCTTCATTGGCTTCCTCTGCACAGGGGCCTACTGCCTTCTGCCTTCTGTCAGGCGTTACGGGGTTTGGGCTTCGCTTTGGCGGCCTTGGCCTTGGCCCTGGCCTGGGCCTTGGCCTTACCCTTGGCGTTGCCCTTGCCCTTGCCCTTGGCCTTGGGCTTGGCCTTCCCTAGGCCTTGTCCTTGGCCTTACCTTGTCCTTGGCCTTACCTTGTCCTTGCGCTTAAACTTAAACTTGACCTTGACTTTGACCTTGAACTTGACCTTGACTTTGACCTTGAACTTGACCTTGAACTTGACCTTGACTTTGAACTTGACCTTGACTTCGACCTTGAACTTGACCTTGACTTTGACCTTGAACTTGAACTTGACCTTGACTTTGACCTTGAACTGGAACTTGACCTTGACTTTGACCTTGAACTTGAACTTGACTTTGACCTTGAACTTGACTTTGACCTTGACCTTGAACTTGACCTTGAACTTGACCTTGACCTTGACCTTGAACTTGAACTTGAACTTGACCTTGACCTTGAACTTGAACTTGACCTTGACTTTGACCTTGAACTTGAACTTGACCTTGACCTTGAACTTGAACTTGAACTTGACCAACAACGGGAGATCAGATTTGCTCAGAGCACCGGAGGTCCAGAGGCAGGGCCGTGTATCTCCCCTTCCCTTTGTGATCATTGCAAAGACATTCCTAGCTGATAGCGGGAGTGCCCATGAAGAAGCAAGCAGTGGGAGTGTGTTTGACACGACTGTGTGCCTCAACTCCACAAGGGGCCTTTCCTCTCGAAGTAGGCCCCATGTCCCCTTGGGGAGGGTGTCATGCCTCTTTTCTCCACACTGCCAAATGGTGGAGCAAAGCTCGCTCTGTCAGAGGTACAAAAACAGCAATTGAATGGAGTTTCAAGCTCTTGCTAGGCTGCACCCTTTCAGGGCCCACTTTACTGAAACAGGTGCTCTGTGGCCCCCGGTTGGGTATGCAGGTTCACAAACAGGGTGAGATCCTGTCCAAGCCAACAATTTTCCTGAAAGACCTAGGCTCACTAAAGCTCTCCTCCAGAGCAAAGGGGATAGAGGAGATGTATGGAGGAGTCTTTGCCTTTCCCTGCGAGTGTGGGGCTACTCCCTACGGCCCCAAGCTCAGGGATAACTGCCTCTAAGAAAGGAATGGCAAGAAGCGCTAATCTTGGAGGTTGGGACAGGGAGTTCCCAGCATGTGGGGAAAGAAAGACTTCTTCGGGGAAGAAGAGGCAACCACCGGGGGTGTGTTCGCAAGCCTCTATTTGGAAGGAACACGTTTGCTTATACAACTCAAGACCTCCAGATCTGCTCAGAGGACTGAAGTTCCAGAGACAGGGCCATGTATCTCCCCTTCCCTTTGAGATCCTTGCCAAGACATTCCTAGCAGATTGTCGGAGTGCCCATGAAGAAGCAAGCAGCGAAAAAGAAGCAAGCAGCGGGAGTGTGCTTAGACATCACTGGCTGCCTACCTGGGCTCAGCTCCTCAAGGGGCCTTTCTCTCCTGGTAGGCCCTATGTCCCCTTTGGGAGAGGGTTGTGCCCTCTTCCCTCTACACTGCCAAAGGGTGGAGGTGGAGCAAACTCGTTCTCTCCGAGGAAAAAGAAAGACAAATTGGATGCATTTTTAAGCTCTTGCTATGCTGCACCCCTCCAGGACCCACTCGAGCAAAACAGGTGCCCTGTGGCCCCTAGGTCGGGTATGCAGGTTCACGCACCGGGTGTGATCCCGTCAAAGCCAAGCATTTTCCTGACAGACCTAGGCTCACTAGAGCTCTCCTCCAGAGGAAAGGGGACAGAAAAGATGTGTGTGTGTGGAGGTGGCTCTGCCTTTCCAGGTCCCAATCTCAGGGATAACTGCCCCTAAGAAAGGAACTGCTGCTGCTGCTGCTGCTGCTGCTGCTGCTGCTGCTGCTGCTGCTGCTGCTAAGTTGCTTCAGTCGTGTTCGACTCTGTGCGACGCCATAGACGGTAGCCCACTAGGCTCCCCCGTCCCTGGGATTCTCCAGGCAAAAACAGTAAGTGGGTTGCCATTGCCTTCTCCAATGCATGAAAGTGAAAATGAAAGTGCAGTCGCTCAGTCGTGTCCGACCCTCAGCGACCCCATGGACTGCAGCCTACCAGGCTTCTCTGTCCATAGGATTTTCTGAAAGGAACTGCAAGAAGCACTTTTCCAGGAGGCTGGGAAAGGGAGTTCGCAGGATGTGGGGAAAGAGAGCCTCCTTTGGGGAAGAATAGGCGGCCACTTGTTTTGTGTTGCAAACCTCTATTTGGAAGGAACAGGTTAGCTTATACAAAGGGAGACCTCCAGATCTGCTCAGAGGACCGAAGTTGCAGAGGCAGGTCGGTGTATTTTCCCTTCACTTTGCGATCCTTGCAAAGACATTCCTTGCTGCTAGATGACTCAGCAAGGGCCTTTGAGACTGTTGTTTTCTTTCCTAGGTTCAAAGATTCCTTCAGTTCCTAATATAGATATCCTAGAAATGATATGACATCCGTGAAAATCTGATATGTCCTGGTCAAATGCTGTCAGTTATCATTCTAGTTATCATATTAAAGCATTTCAAGTCGCAGCAGTGACCAGATGACATTGTCAATTTCTATTTCATCAGGTTTTAACCATGTCCTCTATGGTTTCACACTGATGCCTTTGCAGAAATACTGCTACTTCAAGATATATGGAAAATACTTTTTTTAAGCTTACTGATAATTTGTTTGTTTGTTTGCTTGTCTTCTGGTAAGCTGGTACCAGATGGAATTTAGTCTCCTCTCTAGGTTAAGAGAACTAAGTTTTCTTAGAATGCAATTTTTGATCACAGACTATGAGTTTCTCTACCTTTCATTGATTCATAATTGTTTTCATCATCTGTTTTTTTACTTCGGTAAAGTAAATAAGCCTTATTTAAGATTTTGGTACATGTAGGATGGACTAAGCTTTCCCCACTCTTGCAAGTTCCCTTAACCCTTCAGATTCTTCTCGTGGGACCAAGATCTCACTTTCCTCCAGAGGGACAATCCAAGCTTTTTATCAGTTGATCTGCCCCTGACATCAGAGTCAAGTTGAGCACGAGTTGGCCTATAATTTAGGCATGAAACTATGACTACATAAAGAAAAGGTGACTTTATGATTCAGGGATGGCCATGATATGCCTTGCACTTCAGAGAAAATGGGTTAAAATGATTTTTTTCCTTCAAAACTGCACACCCAGTTCTTTCAGCATATGCAATTGAAAACATCTAGTCATTAGGTCAGTTTTCATTCCAATCCCAAAGAAAGGCAATGACAAAGAATATTCAAGCTGCTGCACAATTGCACTCATCTCACACACTAGTAAAGTAATGCTCAAAATTCTCCAAGTTCACATGAACTGTGAACTTCCAGATGTTCAAGAGGGATTTAAAAAAATGCAGAGAAACCAGAGATCAAATTGCCAACATCCACTGGATCATTGAAAAAGCAAGAGAGTTCCAGAAAAAAAACCCATCTATTTCTGCTTTATTGACAATGCCAAAGCCTTTGACTGTGTGGATCACAAGAAACTGGGACAAATTCTGAAAGAGATGGGAATACCAGACCACCTGACCTGTCTCTTGAGAAACCTGTATGCAGGTCAGGAAGAAACAGTTCGAACTGGACATGGAACAACAGACTGGTTCTACATAGGAAAAGGAACATGTCAAGGCTGTATATTGTCACCCTGCTTATTTAACTTATATGCAGAGTACAGCATGAGAAACACTGGGCTGGAGGAAGCACACGCTGGAATCAAGGTTGCTGGGAGAAATATCAATAATCTCAGATATTCAGATGACACCACCCTTATGGCAGAAAGTGAAGAAGAGCTAAAGAGTCTCCTGATGAAAGTGAAAGAGGAGAGTGAAAAAGTTAGCTTAAAGCTCAGCATTCAGAAAACTACAATCATTGCATCCAGTCTCATCACTTCATGGCAAATAGATGGGAAAACATTGGAAACAGCAGCAGACTATTTTGGGGGGCTTGGAAATCACTGCAGGTGATGGCTGCCTCCATGAACTTAAAACATATTTATGACTTGGAAGAAAAGTGATGACCAAACTAGACAGCATATTAAAAAGCCGAGACGTTGCTTTGCCAACAAAGATCCATCCGGTCAAGGCTATGGTTTTTCCATATGTCATGGATGGATATGAAAGATGTACTATAAAGAAAGTGACAGCTGAAAATTTGATGCTTTTGAACAGTGGTGTTGGAGAAGATGCTTGTAGGTCGCTTAGACTACAAGGAGACGCAACCACTCCATCCTAAAGGAAATCAGGTCTGAATATCCATTGGAAGGACTAATACTGAACCTGAAACTCCAATACTTTGGCCACTTGATGTGAAGAGCTGACTCACTTGGAAGTTGCTTTGATTTGCCTATGAGTGTGGGAGTCCTCCCTGGGCAAAGGGCCTCAGGGGTCATTGCCACTGAATCATGACATCCAAGCAAGCGCATTCCAGCTGTGCGACATGCAGGAAGCAGGAGACTGGGAAAACTGTCTTCCTTAGAGGAAGGAAAGTCATCCACAGAGAGTGTGTTTTCAGGCCTCTCTTTGCAGCAAGTGTTTTGCTTCTCAGACATCAGAGCTGCAGGCTTGCTCTGAGGGCCTCAATTCCAGAGTCAGGGCTGTGTGTCTCACTGCACTTTCCAAGCATTGCAGACACATTCCTAGGTTGGAGCAGTGCTTCCCATGAGAAAGAAGCCTCGGGAGTGTGTCTGAGCGGGCTGAGTGCCATGCTAGGGTCACCTAGTCGAGGGCACCTCGCACATCCAATGGGCCCCAGGCGAGTAGCTATGGACCGGCCCCTCGGTTGAGATATCCCAAAGCAGGGAACAAAGCTAGCTCTGTCAGAAGGAGGAAAACAGCAATGGGATGGATTTTCAAGCAGTTGCTAAGTCACACCACGTGAGGGCTCCGCGGGAAAGAAATGCGAATTTTGGCCTCTAGGCCCAGTATCCAGATGTGTGCACAGGATATTTTCCCCACAGGATCCAAGAATGTTCCAGACAGACCTAAGCTCACTAGCTCTCTCCTGCAGAGGAAATGAAATATTGTTGCTGAACCACGAAAAGATGCTGGGATTCTTGGCTTATGGAGGAGAAGAATTCAATCCAGGGCCCAAGACGAGGCTTGATTGCTCAGAGCTTTTGTGCAATCGAGTTTTATTCAAGTAGAAGGGAGATAGAGAAAGCTTCTGACAGAGACATCACAAGGGGCAGAAAGCGTACCCCCTTGCTAGTGTTAGTAATGGAGTTATATACTCTCCAATAAGTTATTACAACGAACAAAAGAATGTCTGGAGGTTGTAAAGACTCACTAGACCTACTCCCATCATTTACATTTTAAGATAACAGGATTAGCCAGAAGGTTTTTCCAGAGACCGTCCTCAAGAAGGATGCATGATTGTTATATAATCCTAAGGAATGTAGAGGGAAAAAAAGTGTGCCCTTTCTTCCTCCTTGAGAATTCTAGACCCCTCTCTCCTTGGGGACCCTTGAACTTCTTATAAACCTGCCTTGGCAATGACTCTCTCAGAAACATGATTGAACAGCCGTTTGGAGCTTCCTTTGACTTTCCCTGGGAGGGAGGGAGCCCTCCCTGAGCACAGGGCCTCAGGGGCCATGGCCAATGAAAACTAATCTCCCAGTAAGTGCTTTTCAGCCCTGTGTGACTCTCAGCCCACAGGAGGCTGAGAAAACTCTCTTCCTTGGAGGAAGGAAAGGCAGCCCAAGAGTGTGTTTTCAGGCCTGTATCTTGCAGCAAGTGTTTGGCTTGTTAGACATAAGACCTGCAGGCCTGCTCCAACAGACTCCATTCCAGAATCAGGGCCTTGTGTCTCCCTGCAGTTTCCTGGCCTCGCAAACACATTCCTAGGTGAGAGCAGTCCTGCCCATGGGGAAGCAGGCTGCGGGAGTGTGTCTGAGGGGGCCAGGTGCCATGCTGGGGTCACCTGGTCGAGGGCACCTTGCACCTCCAATGGACCCCAGGCAAGGAGTTGCAGGCCACCACCTTGCTTCTGAAATCCCAAAGTGGGGAGCAAAGCTCGCTCTGTCAGAGGGAAGAAAACAGCAACAGGATGGATTTTCAAGCAGTTGCTAGGCTGTACTGCGTTAGGGCTCCAAGGAAGAAAAATGCAAATGTTAGCCCCTACGACTGGTATCCAGGTGGGCTCCCAGGATGATTTCCCCACAGGATCCAAGAACGTTCCAGACAGACCTGGGCTCACTAGCTCCCTCCTGCAGAGGAAGCATGATAGAACAGCTGTTTGGAGGTTGCTTTGACTTCCCCTGGGAGGGTAGGATCCCTCCCTGGGTGCAGGGCCTCAGGGGCCATTGCCGCTGAGAAATGCCCTCTAAGCCAGACCTTTCCAGCCTTGTATGACTCAGCACGGAGGAGACTGGAAAAGCTATCTTCCTTGGAGGAAGGAAAGGCAGCCCGAGAGAGTGTGTTTTCACACCTGTATCTCGCAGCAAGCGTTTGCCGTCTCAGACGTCAGACCTCCAGGCCTGCTCCAATGGCCTCAGTTCCAGAGTCAGGGCCGTGTGTCTCCCTGCATTTTCTGAGCCTTGGGAACACATTCCTAGGTCAGAACAGTCCTGCCCATGGGGAAGGAGGCTGCGGGAGTGTGTCTGAGGGGGTCGGGTGCCGTGCTGGGGTCCAATAGACCTGGTACCTCCAATAGACCCCAGGACAACAGCGGTGGGGCTCCCCCTGGCTTCCGAAATGCCAAAGCGAGAAGCAAAGCTAGCTCTATCAGAAGGAAGAAAAGAGCAATTAGATGGATGTTCAGGCTGTTGCTGGGCCGCACCACTTCAGGTTTCCCCCCGAGAGGAGCAGGCGCCCTGTGGCCCCTAGGTCCGATATGCAGGTTAACACACAGGATGTGTCCCCATAGGAGCCAAGAATTTTCCTGACAGACCTAGGCTCACTAGAGCTCTCCTACAGGGCAAAAGGGATAGAACAGACTGTGGATGTGACTCTGCCTTTCCCAGCGAGCATGGGGCCCTCCCTATGGCCCCAGGCTCCAGGGAAAATTGTCCCTGAAAAATGACCTCCAAGAAGCGCTTTTCCAGCAGGCTGGGATGCAGAGTTCACAGGATGTGGGGAAAGTGATCGTCCTTCAGGGAAGAAGAGGCAGCCACCCAGTGTGTGTTTGCAAGCCTGTATTTGGAAGAAACTGGTTTGCTTCTTCAAGGGGCGACCTCCAGGTCTGCTCAGAGGACCGAAATTCCAGAGGCAGCACCATGCATCTCCCCTGTCCTTTCTGAGCCTTGGAAAGACATTCCTAGCTTATAGCGGTATTGCTCATGAAGAAGCAGGATGCAGGAATGTGTCAGACGTGACTGGGTGCCTTCCTGGGTTCAGCTCCGTGAGGGGCCTTTCCACTCAAAGTAGGTCCCATGCCTACTTGGGGAGGAAGTGGGGCCCGCTTGCCTCCAAATTGCCAAAGGCTGGAACAAAGCTAGTTCTATCAGAGGTAAGAAAAGAGCAATTGGATGGATGTGGAAGCTGTTGCTGGCCGCACTGCTTCAGGCCCCCCACCCCTCCGGCCCCGAGAGAAACAGGCGCCCTGTGGCCCCTCGGTCCTGTATGCAGTTTCACACATAGAATGTGTCCCCATAGGAGCCAAGAATTTTCCTGACAGACCTAGGCTCACTAGAGCTCTCCTACAGAGCAAAGGGGATGGGACAGATGTGTGGCTGTGGCTCTGCCTTTCCCTGGGAGTGTGGAGCTGCTCCCTATGGCCCCGGGCTCCAGGGGAAATTGCCCCTGAATAATGACCTCCAAGAAGCGCTTTTCCAACTGGCTGAGACGTGGAGTTCTCAGGATGCAGGGAAAGCGAGTGTCCCTTCGGGGAAGCAAAGGCAGTCACCTGTTATCATTACTTACTAGAATAGTAGGTACCTTCTCTGGTTGGGCAGAGGCCTTCCCTACCTGATCTGAAAAAGAAAATGAAGTAGCTCGCTGATTTGAGAAATAATTCCCAGACTTGGGTTTCCAACCAGTATAGAATCCGACAATGGCCCTGTCTTTGTAGCCGCGTTAATTAACAGGTATGTGAAGCTCTAAATATCAGTGGAAATTACATACAGCATATAGGCCCCAGTGTTCTGGAATGGTGGAAAGAAACAACCAAACTCTTGAAGAGACTCTTTCAAAATGGATCATAGAGACTGACTGTACATGGATGGGCTTGCTTCTGGCAAACTTACTCATATTACGGGTAACTGCACGTTCCCATAGTTGTTGTCCTTATGAAATTTTCTATGGGAGAACCCCCCACCCCAAATGAGGCAGGTGTTAGCAGATTTGCCACAAGTAAGGAGGTGGGATTTCACAGCAGCTGGAACAATTAGGTAAGGTAATAAATCAGGTAACTAAGTTTGTGTAAAAAAAAATATCATTCCCCATTGAGGAACAGATTCATGAATTTGTGCTCAGTGATCAGGTGTGGCTCAATGACTGGAAACACAATTCCTTGGCCTGACATCGGAAAGGTCCTTATACTGTTGTTTTAGCCACAATTCTGAAAGAGAAGGGAATACTAGACCACCTAACCTGCCTCTTGAGAAATCTGTATGAAGGTCAGGAAGCAACAGTTAGAGCAGGACATGGAACAACATACTGGTTCCAAAAAGGAAAAGGAGTATGTCAAGGCTGTATATTGTCACCCTGTTTATTTAACTTATATGCAGACTACATCATGAAAAATGCTGGGATGGAAGATACCTGAGCTGGAATCAAGATTGCCGGAAGAAATAGCAATAAACTTAGATATGCAGATGTCACCACCATTATGGCAGAATGGGAAGAGGAACGCGTATGTCGGGGACTTCTTGAGTTGCAGCAAAGGTGTGAAGGACCCTTTCGAAGTTCCAGAGGTTAGGTGTGGTTAGTCTCGAGATGCCTCAGCAGAAATGGGCCTCATGTCGCCTGGAATGGAGAGGCTTCTGGATATTCCCCAGTTTCAGCAGGTGCTCTCGAGTTACCACGGGGACTTCAGGGACCCGCTCTGGCGGCCTCAGGAAAGGCCAGTCATCATGCGTGTTGCTAGGGGGCCTCTCGTGATTCCTCTCCCGTCGGTGCTGGGGCCTAAGACGTTGTGTGGAGTCGGGGCCGGAACCTGAGGATTCCTCACCAATGCGGACATGGATCTTGGGGTAATTATGGAGTCTCCCCAGGGGAGTCAGTCCTCGTCTCGAGAGGGGGCATGCAGGTGCGCTTTCCTCCTGATCTGTAGCAGCAGTGTCATGCTTCCCATCTCGTGAGTCATGGGATCTGTGGCTTTCCCTCCAGGATTTTCCATGAGGCTTTCATACGAGGCTTTCCCACAGGGCTGTCCCACGATGCTTTCGCACAGGGCTATCCCACGTGCCACCTTGGTGGCAGTCGATCCTCGGCGTGAAAGTTGAGGCAGTGCAGGGAAACCAGGTTCCTCTGGAATGGACTGAGACATCTGGGGGACTCTTGGAGTGGTGGAACGACGCTGGAGATCCTCTCGCCTTTCCTGTGGAGAGCGCCTCCTCTTGAAATGTGACGGGATGGCCGGGAATTCTTTTCCGACCAAGCAGGGAAAAGATCCCTCATCTCGAGCTACGAGACGGAAACGGGGCCCCTCTGGATGTGGGTGGGACATTCGTGCTTCCTCCTGAGTGGAGACGGGGATGTCGGGGTACTTCTTGAGTTGCAGCAAGGGTGTGAAGGACCTTTTGGAAGTTCCAGAGCTTAGATGTGAATAGCCTTGAGAAGCCTCAGCGGAAATGGGCCTCATATCGCCTGGAGGGCAAAACCTCCTGGATTTTCTCGAGTTGCGGCAGGTGCTCTCGACTTACGACGGGGACCTCAGGAACCCGCTTCTGTGGCCTCAGGAAAGGCCAGTCCCCATGCGAGTTGCTCGCGGGGCCTCTCGGGATTCCTCTCCCTTGGATGCTGGGGCCTAAGACCTTGTGTGGAGGCGTGGCAGGAACCTGAAGATTCCTCTGCAGTGCTGACATGGATCTGGGTTACTTCTGGAGTCTCCCCAGGGGAGTAAGTCCTCGTCTCGAATCGGGGCATGCACGTGCGCATTCCTCCAGAACGGTAGAAGCAGTGTCACGCGTCCCGTCGCGTGGATCAAGGGATCTGTGGCTTTCCCTCCAGGCTTTCCCAAGAGGCTTTCCCACGTGGCTTTCCCACGAGGCTTTCCCACAGGACTGTCCCACCTGCCACCGTGGTGGGAGTCGATCCTTGGCGTGAAAGTCGAGGCAGTGCAGGGAAAACAGGTTCCTCTGGAATGGACTGAGACATCTGTGGGCTCTCGGAATGGTGGCACGACGCTGGAGTCCCTCACGCCTTTCCTATGGAGAGCGCCTCCTCTTGAGATGCAAAGGGAACGCCGGGAATTCTTCCCCGACCAAGCAGCGAAAGGATCCCTCATCTCGAGCTACGAGGCGGAAACGAGGCTCCTCTGGATGTGCCCAGGACCCTCGTGCTTCGTCTAGAGTGGAGACGGGTAAGTCACGGAACTTCTTGAGTGGCAGCAAGGGAGTGAAGGACCTTTTGGAAATTCCAGAGGTTGGGTGTGATTAGCCTCGAGAAGCATCAGCGGAAATGGGCCTCAACTCGCCTGGAGGGCAAAACCTCCTGGATTTTTTCGAGTTGCGGCTGGTGCTCTCGACTTACCACGGGGACCTCAGGGACACGATCTGGTGGCCTCAGGAAAGGCCAGTCCCCATGCAGGTTTCTCGAGGGCATCATGGGATTCCTCTGCCTTTGATCCCGGGGCCTAAGACCTCGTGTGGAGTCGGGGCCGGAAACTGAGGATTCCTCTCCAGTGCTGACATGGATCTTGGGGTACTTCTGGAGTCTCCCCAGGGGAGTAAGTCCTCCTCCCGAATGGGGGCATGCACGTGCGCTTTCCTCCAGAGCGGTAGCAGCAGTGTCACGCTTCCCATCGCGTGGATCAAGGGATCTGTGGATTTCCCTTGAGGCTTTCCCACGAGGATTTCCCACGAGGCTTTCCCACAGGGCTGTCTCACGAGCCACCGTGGTGTGAGTCGATCCTTGGCGTGAAAGTCGAGGCAGTGCAGGGATAACAGGTTCCTATGGAATGGACTGAGACATCTCGGGGACTCTTGGAATGGTGGCACGACGCTGGTGTACTTCTCGCCTTTCCTGTGAAGAGCGCCTCCTCTTGAGATGCGACAGGAACGCCCAGAATTCTTTCCAGAAAAAGCAGCGAAAGGATCCCTCATCTCGAGCTACGAGGGGGAAACGGGGCTCCTCTGGATGTAGCCAGTACCCTCGTGCTTCCTCTAGAGTGGAGACGGGGATGCAAGGCAACTTCTTGTGTTGCAGCAAGGGTGTGAAGGACCTTTTGGAAGTTCCAGAGGTTAGGTGTGATTAGCTTCGAGAAGCCTCAGCGGAAATGGGCCTCATCTTGTCTGGAGGGCAAAACCTCCTGGATTTTCTCGAGTTTCGGCGGGTGCTCTTGAATTATGACGGCGACCTCAAGGACCCGCTCTGGTGGCCTCAGGAAAGGCCAGTCCCCGTGCGAGTTGCTCGGGGGCCTCTCGGGATTCATCTACCTTCGATGACGGGGCCTAAGACCTTGTGTGGATTCGGGGCCGGAACCTGAGGATTCCTCTCCAGTGCTAACATGGATCTTGGGGTACGTCTGGAGTCTCTCCAGGGGAGCAAGTCCTCGTCTCCTATGGGGGCATGCATGTGCGCTTTCCTCCAAAGCGGTAGCAGCAATGTCACGCTTCCCGTCGCTTGGATCAAGGGATCTGTGGCTTTCCCACGAGGCTTTCCCACTGGGCTGTCCCACGTGCCACGGTGGTGGGAGTCGATCCTAGGCGTGAAAGTCGAGGC
This sequence comes from Ovis canadensis, assembly GCF_042477335.2. Taxonomy (NCBI): domain Eukaryota; kingdom Metazoa; phylum Chordata; class Mammalia; order Artiodactyla; family Bovidae; genus Ovis; species Ovis canadensis. Next base: position 12,586,641 of record NC_091262.1, read on the forward strand.
AGTGCAGGAAAAACAGGTTCCTCTGGAATGGACTGAAACATATGGGGGACTCTTGGATTGGTGGCACGACGCTGGAGATCCTCTCGCCTTTCCTGTGGAGAGCGCCTCCTCTTGAAATGTGACGGGATGGCCGGGAATTCTTTTCCGACCAAGCAGGGAAAAGATCCCTCATCTCGAGCTACGAGACGGAAACGGGGCCCCTCTGGATGTGGGTGGGACATTCGTGCTTCCTCCTGAGTGGAGACGGGGATGTCGGGGTACTTCTTGAGTTGCAGCAAGGGTGTGAAGGACCTTTTGGAAGTTCCAGAGCTTAGATGTGAATAGCCTTGAGAAGCCTCAGCGGAAATGGGCCTCATATCGCCTGGAGGGCAAAACCTCCTGGATTTTCTCGAGTTGCGGCAGGTGCTCTCGACTTACGACGGGGACCTCAGGAACCCGCTTCTGTGGCCTCAGGAAAGGCCAGTCCCCATGCGAGTTGCTCGCGGGCCTCTCGGGATTCCTCTCCCTTGGATGCTGGGGCCTAAGACCTTGTGTGGAGGCGTGGCGGGAACCTGAAGATTCCTCTCCAGTGCTGACATGGATCTGGGTTACTTCTGGAGTCTCCCCAGGGGAGTAAGTCCTCGTCTCGAATCGGGGCATGCACGTGCGCATTCCTCCAGAACGGTAGAAGCAGTGTCACGCGTCCCGTCGCGTGGATCAAGGGATCTGTGGCTTTCCCTCCAGGCTTTCCCAAGAGGCTTTCCCACGTGGCTTTCCCACGAGGCTTTCCCACAGGGCTGTCCCACCTGCCACCGTGGTGGGAGTCAATCCTTGGCGTGAAAGTCGAGGCAGTGCAGGGAAAACAGGTTCCTCTGGAATGGACTGAGACATCTGTGGGCTCTCGGAATGGTGGCACGACGCTGTAGTTCCTCACGCCTTTCCTATGGAGAGCGCCTCCTCTTGAAATGCGAAGGGAACGCCGGGAATTCTTCCCCGACCAAGCAGCGAAAGGATCCCTCATCTCGAGCTACGAGGCGGAAACGAGGCTCCTCTGGATGTGCCCAGGACCCTCGTGCTTCGTCTAGAGTGGAGACGGGTAAGTCACGGAACTTCTTGAGTGGCAGCAAGGGAGTGAAGGACCTTTTGGAAATTCCAGAGGTTGGGTGTGATTAGCCTCGAGAAGCATCAGCGGAAATGGGCCTCAACTCGCCTGGAGGGCAAAACCTCCTGGATTTTTTCGAGTTGCGGCTGGTGCTCTCGACTTACCACGGGGACCTCAGGGACACGATCTGGTGTCCTCAGGAGAGGCCAGTCCCCATGCAGGTTTCTCGCGGGCATCTTGGGATTCCTCTGCCTTTGATCCCGGGGCCTAAGACCTCGTGTGGAGTCGGGGCCGGAAACTGAGGATTCCTCTCCAGTGCTGACATGGATCTTGGGGTACTTCTGGAGTCTCCCCAGGGGAGTAAGTCCTCCTCCCGAATGGGGGCATGCACGTGCGCTTTCCTCCAGAGCGGTAGCAGCAGTGTCACGCTTCCCATCGCGTGGATCAAGGGATCTGTGGATTTCCCTCGAGGCTTTCCCACGAGGATTTCCCACGAGGCTTTCCCACAGGGCTTTCCCACGTGCCACCGTGGTGTGAGTCGATCCTTGGCGTGAAAGTCGAGGCAGTGCAGGGATAACAGGTTCCTCTGGAATGGACTGAGACATCTCGGGGACTCTTGGAATGGTGGCACGACGCTCGTGTAGTTCTCGCCTTTCCTGTGAAGAGCGCCTCCTCTTGAGATGCGACTGGAACGCCCAGAATTCTTTCCCGAAAAAGCAGCGAAAGGATCCCTCATCTCGAGCTACGAGGGGGAAACGGGGCTCCTCTGGATGTAGCCAGTACCCTCGTGCTTCCTCTAGAGTGGAGACGGGGATGCAAGCAACTTCTTGTGTTGCAGCAAGGGTGTGAAGGACCTTTTGGAAGTTCCAGAGGTTAGGTGTGATTAGCTTCGAGAAGCCTCAGCGGAAAGGGCCTCATCTCGTCTGGAGGGCAAAACCTCCTGGATTTTCTCGAGTTTCGGCGGGTGCTCTTGAATTATGACGGCGACCTCAAGGACCCGCTCTGGTGGCCTCAGGAAAGGCCAGTCCCCGTGCGAGTTGCTCGGGGGCCTCTCGGGATTCATCTACCTTCGATGACGGGGCCTAAGACCTTGTGTGGATTTGGGGCCGGAACCTGAGGATTCCTCTCCAGTGCTAACATGGATCTTGGGGTACGTCTGGAGTCTCTCCAGGGGAGCAAGTCCTCGTCTCCTATGGGGGCATGCATGTGCGCTTTCCTCCAAAGCGGTAGCAGCAATGTCACGCTTCCCGTCGCTTGGATCAAGGGATCTGTGGCTTTCCCACGAGGCTTTCCCACTGGGCTGTCCCACGTGCCACGGTGGTGGGAGTCGATCCTAGGCGTGAAAGTCGAGGCAGTGCAGGAAAAACAGGTTCCTCTGGAATGGACTGAAACATATGGGGGACTCTTGGATTGGTGGCACGACGCTGGAGATCCTCTCGCCTTTCCTGTGGAGAGCGCCTCCTCTTGAAATGTGACGGGATGGCCGGGAATTCTTTTCAGAACAAGCAGTGAAACGATCCCTCATCTCGAGCTACGAGACGGAAACGGGGCCCCTCTGGATGTGGGTGGGACATTCGTGCTTCCTCCTGAGTGGAGACGGGGATGTCAGGGTACTTCTTGAGTTGCAGCAAGGGTGTGAAGGACCTTTTGGTAGTTCCAGAGGTTAGGTGTAATTAGCCTCGACAAGCCTCATGGGAAATGGGCCTCATCTCGTCTGCAGGGCAATACCTCCTGGATTTTCTCGAGTTGCGGCAGGTGCTCTAGACTTACGATGGGGACCTCAGGGACCCGCTCTGGTGGCCTCAGGACTGGCCAGTCCTCATTCGAGTTGCTCGGGGGCCTCTCGGGATTCCTCTCCTGTCAACGCCGGGGCCTAAGTCCTTGTGTGGAGAGGGGGCCAGAACCTGAGGATTCCTCTCCGGTTCTGACATGGACCTTGGGATACTACTGGAGTCTCCACAGGGGAGTCAGTCTTCTTCTCGAGAGGGGGCATGCATGTGCGCTTTCCTCCCGAGCTGTAGCACCAGTGTCACGCTTCCTATCGCGTCGATCATGGGATCTGTGGCTATCCCTCGAGGCTTTCCCGCGAGGCTTTCCCACAGCGCGGTCCCACGTGCCACCGTGGTGGGAGTCGATCCTCGGTGAGAAAGTCGAGGCACTTCATGGAAAACAGGTTCTCTGGAATGGACTGAGACATCTGGGGGACTCTGGGAATGGTAGCAAGACGCAGGAGTTCCTCTCGCCATTCCTGTGGAGAGCGCCTCCTCTTGAGATGCGACGGGAACGCCCAGAATTCTTTCCCGACAAGCAGCGAAAGCATCCCTCATCTCGAGCTACGAGGCGGAAACGGGGCTCTTCTGGATGTGGGCGGGACCCTCGTGCATTCCTCTGGAGGGGAGACGGGTATGTCGGGGAACTTCGTGATTTGCAGCAAGGGTGTGAAATGCCTTTTGAAAGTTCCAGACGCTAGAGGTGACTAGCCTCGAGAAGTCTCAGCCGAAATGGGCCTTATCACCCCTGGAGGGGAGAATCTCCTGGATTTTCTTGAGTTTTGGCAGGTGCTCTCGACTTACAACGGGGACAACAGGGACCCGCTCTGGTGGGCTCAGGAAAGGCCAGTCCCCATGCGAGTTGCTCGGGGGCCTCTCGGGATCCCTTTCCCTTCAGTGCCGGGGCCTTAGACCTTGTGTGGAGTCGGGGCCAGAACCTGAGGATTCCTCTCCAGTGCTGACATGGATCTTGGGGTAATTCTGGAGTCTCCCCAGGGTAGTAAGTCCTCGTCTCGAAAGCGGGCAAGCACGTGCGCTTTCCTCCAGAGCGGTAGCAGCAGTGTCACGCTTCCTGTCGAGTGGATCAAGGGATCTGTGTCTTTCCCACGAGGCTTTCCCACAGGGCTCTTCCACGTGCCACCGTGGTGGGAGTCGATCCTCGGCGTGAAAGTCGAGGCAGTGCAGGGAAAACAGGTTCCGCTGGAATGGACTGAGACATCTGGGGGACTCTGGGAATGGCGGAACGACCCTGGAGTTCCTCTCGCCTTTCCTGTGAAGAGCACATACACTTGAGATGCGCCAGGAACGCCCAGAAATCTTTCCCGGGCAAGCAGCTAAAGGATCCCTCATCTTGAGCTCCGAGGGGGAAACGGGGATCCTCTGGATGTGTGCAGGACCCGCGTGCTTCATCTCGAGTGAAGTCAGGTGTGTCGGGGAGCTTCTTGAGTTGAAGCAAGGGTAGCAGCAGTGTCCCGCGAGGCTTTCCCCCAGGGCTGTAACACGTGCACACGTGGTGGGGGCGATCCTCGGCTTGAACATCAAGGCAGTGCAGGGAAAACAGGTTCCTCTGGAATGGACTGACACATCTGGGGGATTCTTGGAATGGTGGCACGACCCTGGAGTTCCTCTCGCCTTTCCTGTGGAGAGCGCCTCCTCTTGAGATGCGACGGGAACGCCGGGAATTCTTTCCTTACGAAACAGGGAAAGGATTTCTCATCTCCAGCTAGGAGGCGGAAACGGGGCTCCCCTGGTTGTGTGCGGGAACCTCGTGCTTCCTCTTGAGTGGAGACGGGTATGTCGGGGAACTTCTTGAGTTGCAGCAAGGGTGTGAAGGACCCTTTGGAAGTTCCAGTGGTTAGAGGTGATTAGCCTCGAGACGCCTCAGCGGAAATGGGCCTCATCTCGCCTGGAGGGCAAAACCTCCTGGATTTTCTCGAGTTGCGGCAGGTGCTCTCGACTTACGACAGGGACCACGGGGACCCGCTCTGGTGGCCTCAGGAAAGGCCAGTCCCCATGCGAGTTCCTCGGGGGCCTCTCGGGATTCCTCTCCCTTCGATGCCCGGGCCTAAGACCTTGTGTGGAGTCGGGGCCGGAACCTGAGGATTCCTCTCCCGTGCTGACATGGATCTTGGGGTACTTCTGGAGTCTCCCCAGGGGAGTCAGTCCTCGTCTCAAAAGCGGGCATGCACTTGCGCTTTCCTCCAGAGCGGTAGCAGCAGTGTCACGCAATCCGCCGCGTAGATCAAAGGATCTATGGTTTTCCCTCGAGTCTTTCCCCCGAGGCTTTCCCACGAGGCTTTCCCACAGGGCTGTCCCACGTGCACACGTGGTGGGAGTCGATCCTCGGCTTGAACGTCAAGGCAGTGCAGGGAAAACAGGTTCCTCTGGAATGGACTGACATATCTGGGGGACTCTTGGAATGGTGGCACGACCCTGGAGTTCCTCTCGCCTTTCCTGTGGAGAGCGCCTCCTCTTGAGATGCGACGGGAACGCCGGGAATTCTTTCCCTACGAAACAGGGAAAGGATCCCTCATCTCGAGCTAGGAGGCGGAAACGGGGCTCCCCTGGATGTTTGCGGGAACCTCGTGCTTCCTCTCGAGTGGAGACGGGTATGTCGGGGAACTTCTTGAGTTGCAGCAAGGGTGTGAAGGACCCTTTGGAAGTTCCAGTGGTTAGATGTGATTAGCGTCGAGAAGCCTCAGCGGAAATGGGCCTCATCTCTCCTGGAGGGCAAAACCTCCTGGATTTTCTCGAGTTGCGGCAGGTGCTCTCGACATACGACGGGGACCTCGGGGACCCGCTCTGGTGGCCTCAGGAAAGGCCTTTCCCCATGCGAGTTCCTCAGGGGCCTCGCGGGATTCCTCTCCCGTCGATGCCGGGGCCTAAGACTTTGTGTGGAGTCGGGGCCGGAAAATGAGGATTCCTCTTCAGTGCTGACATGGATCTTGGGGTACTTCTGGAGTCTCCCCAGGAGAGTCAGTCCTCGTCTCGAGTTCGGGCATGCACTTGCGCTTTCCTCCAGAGCAGTAGCAGCAGTGTCACGCAGTCTGCCGCGTGAATCAAAAGATCGATGGTTTTTCCTCGAGTCTTTCCCACGAGGCTTTCCCACGAGGCTTTCCCACAGGGCTGTCCCAAGTGCACACGTGGTGGGAGTCGATCCTCGGCTTGAACGTCAAGGCAGTGCAGGGAAAACAGGTTCCTCTGGAATGGACTGACACATCTGGGGGACTCTTGGAATGGTGGCACGACCCTGGAGTTCCTCTCGCCTTTCCTGTGGAGAGCGCCTCCTCTTGAGATGCGACGGGAACGCCGGGAATTCTTTCCCTACGTAACAGGGAAAGGATCCCTCATCTCGAGCTAGGAGGCGGAAACGGGGCTCCCCTGGATGTTTGCGGGAACCTCGTGCTTCCTCTCGAGTGGAGACGGGTATGTCGGGGAACTTGTTGAGTTGCAGCAAGGGTGTGAAGGACCCTTTGGAAGTTCCAGTGGTTAGATGTGATTAGCCTCGAGAAGCCTCAGCGGAAATGGGCCTCATCTCGCCTGGAGGGCAAAACCTCCTGGATTTTCTCGAGTTGCGGCAGGTGCTCTCGACTTACGACGGGGCCTCAGGGACCCGCTCTGGTGGCCTCAGGAAAGGCCAGTCCCCATGCGAGTTCCTCGGGGGCCTCTCGGGATTCCTCTCCCGTCAATGCCGGGGCCTAAGACCTTGTGTGGAGTCGGGGATGGAACTCGAGGATTCCTCTCCAGTACTGACATGGATCTTGGGGGTACTTCTGGGGCTCCCAAGGGGAGTCAGTCCTCGTCTCGAATGCGGGCATGCACTTGCGCTTTCCTCCAGAGCGGTAGCTGCAGTGTCACGCAGTCCGCCGCGTGGATCAAAGGATCTATGGTTTTCCCTCGAGTCTTTCCCACGAGTCATTCCCACGAGGCTTTCCCACAGGGCTATCTCACGTGCACACGTGGTGGGAGTACATCCTCGGCTTGAATGTCAAGACAGTGCAGGGAAAACAGGTTCCTCTGGAATGGACTGATACATCTGGGGGACTCTTGGAATCGTGGCAGGACCCTGGAGTTTTTCTCGCCTTTCCTGTGGAGAGCGCCTCCTCTTGAGATGCGACGGGAACGCCGGGAATTCTTTCCCTAAGAAACAGGGAAAGGATCCCTCATATCGAGCTAGGAGGCGGATACGGGGCTTTCCTGGATGTTTGCGGGAACCTCGTGCATCCTCTCCAGTGTAGACGGGTATGTCGGGGAACTTCTTGAGTTGCAGCAAGGGTGTGAAGGACCCTTTGGAAGTTCCAGTGGTTAGATGTGATTAGCCTCGAGAAGCCTCAGCGGAAATGGGCCTCATCTCGCCTGGAGGGCAAAACCTCCTGGATTTTCTCGAGTGGTGGCAGGTGCTCTCGACTTACGACGGGGACCTCAGGGACCCGCTCTGGTGGCCTCAGGAAAGGCCAGTCCCAATGGGAGTTCTTCGCCGGCCTCTCGGGATTCCTCTGCCTTCGATGCCGGGGCCTAAGACCTTGTGTGGAGTCGGGGCCGGAACCTGAGGATTCCTCTTCAGTGCTGACATGGATCTTGGGGTACTTCTGGAGTCTCCCCAGGAGAGTCAGTCCTCGTTTCGAATTCGGGCATGCACTTGCGCTTTCCTCCAGAGCAGTAGCAGCAGTGTCACGCAGTCTGCCGCGTGGATCAAAAGATCGATGGTTTTCCCTCGAGTGTTTCCCACGAGGCTTTCCCACGAGGCTTTCCCACAGGGCTGTCGCACGTGCACACGTGGTGGGAGTCGATCCTCGGCTTGAACGTGAAGGCAGTGCAGGGAAAACAGGTTCCTCTGGAATGGACTGACACATCTGGGGGACTCTTGGAATGGTGGCACGACCCTGGAGTTCCTCTCGCCTTTCCTGTGGAGAGCGCCTCCTCTTGAGATGCGACGGGAACGCCGGGAATTCTTTCCCTACGAAACAGGGAAAGGATCCCTCATCTCGAGCTAGGAGGCGGAAACGTGTCTCCCCTGGAAGTTTGCGGGAACCTCGTGCTTCCTCTCGAGTGGAGACGGGTATGTCGGGGAACTTCTTGAGTTGCAGCAAGGGTGTGAAGGACCCTTTGGAAGTTCCAGTGGTTAGATGTGATTAGCCTCGAGAAGCCTCAGCGGAAATGGGCCTCATCTCGCCTGGAGGGCAAAACCTCCTGGATTTTCTCGAGTTGCGGCAGGTGCTCTCGACATACGACGGGGACCTCTGGGACCCGCTCTGGTGGCCTCAGGAAAGGCCAGTCCCCATGCGAGTTCCTCGGGGGCCTCTCGGGATTCCTCTCCCGTCGATGCCGGGGCCTAAGACTTTGTGTGGAGTCGGGGCCGGAACCTGAGGTTTCCTCTTCAGTGCTGACATGGATCTTGGGGTACTTCTGGAGTCTCCCCAGGAGAGTCAGTACTCGTTTCGAATCCGGGCATGCACTTGCGCTTTCCTCCAGAGCAGTAGCAGCAGTGTCACGCAGTCTGCCGCGTGGATCAAAAGATCGATGGTTTTCCCTCGAGTGTTTCCCACGAGGCTTTCCCACGAGGCTTTCCCACAGGGCTGTCCCACGTGCACACGTGGTGGGAGTCGATCCTCGGCTTGAACGTGAAGGCAGTGCAGGGAAAACAGGTTCCTCTGGAATGGACTGACACATCTGGGGGACTCTTGGAATGGTGGCACGACCCTGGAGTTCCTCTCGCCTTTCCTGTGGAGAGCGCCTCCTCTTGAGATGCGACGGGAACGCCGGGAATTCTTTCCCTACGAAACAGGGAAAGGATCCCTCATCTCGAGCTAGGAGGCGGAAACGGGGCTCCCCTGGATGTTTGCGGGAACCTCGTGCTTCCTCTCGAGTGGAGACGGGTATGTCGGGGAACTTGTTGAGTTGCAGCAAGGGTGTGAAGGACCCTTTGGAAGTTCCAGTGGTTAGATGTGATTAGCCTCGAGAATCCTCAGCGGAAATGGGCCTCATCTCGCCTGGAGGGCAAAACCTCCTGGATTTTCTCGAGTTGCGGCAGGTGCTCTCGACTTACGACGGGGCCTCAGGGACCCGCTCTGGTGGCCTCAGGAAAGGCCAGTCCCCATGCGAGTTCCTCGGGGGCCTCTCGGGATTCCTCTCCCGTCGATGCCGGGGCCTAAGACCTTGTGTGGAGTCGGGGCCGGAACCTGAGGATTCCTCTCCAGTGCTGACATGGATCTTGGGGCACTTCTGGAGTCTCCCCAGGGGAGTCAGTCCTCGTCTCGAATGCAGGCATACACTTGCGCTTTCCTCCAGTGCGGTAGCAGCACTGTCACCCAGTCCGCCGCGTGGATCAAAGGATCTATGGTTTTCCCTCGATTCTTTCCCATGAGGCTTTCCCACGAGGATTTCCCACAGGGCTGTCCCACGTGCACACGTGGTGGGAGTCGATCCTCGGCTTGAACGTCATGGCAGTGCAGGGAAAACAGGTTACTCTGGAATGGACTGACACATCTGGGGGACTCTTGGAATGGTGGCACGACCCTGGAGTTCCTCTCGCCTTTCCTGTGGAGAGCGCCTCCTCTTGAGATGCGACGGGAACGCCGGGAATTCTTTCCCTACGAAACAGGGAAAGGATCCCTCATCTCGAGCTAGGAGGTGGAAACGGGGCTCCCCTAGATGTGTGCGGGACCCTCGTGCTTCCTCTCGAGTGGAGACGTGTATGTCGGGGAACTTCTTGAGTTGCAGCAAGGGTGTGAAGGACCCTTTGGAAGTTCCAGTGGTTAGATGTGATTAGCCTCGAGAAGCCTCCGCGGAAATGGGCTTCATCACGCCTGGAGGGCAAAACCTCCTGGATTTTCTCGAGTTGGGGCCGGTGCTCTCGACTTACGTCGGGGACCTCGGGGACCCGCTCTGGTGGCCTCAGGAAAGGCCAGTCCCCATGCGAGTTCCTCAGGGGCCTCTCGGGATTCCTCTCCCGTCGATTTCGGGGTCTAAGACCCTTTGTGGAGTCGGGGCCGGAACCTGAGGATTCCTCTCCAGTGCTGACATGGATCTTGGGGTACTTCTGGAGTCTCCCCAGGGGAGTCAGTCCTCGTCTCCAATGCGAGCATGCACTTGCGCTTTCCTCCAGAGCGGTAGCAGCAGTGTCACGCAGTCCGCCTCGTGGATCAAAGGATCTATGGTTTTCCCTCGAGTCTTTCCCACGAGGCTTTCCCACGAGGCTTTCCCACAGGGCTGTCCCACGTGCCACCATTATGGGAGTCGATCCTCGGCGTGAAAGTCGAGGCAGTGCAGGGAAAACAGGTTCCTCTTGAATGGACTGAGACATCTGGGGGACCCTCTGGAATGGTGGCACGACGCTGGAATTCCTCTCGCCTTTCATGTGGAGAACGCCTCCTCTTGAGATGCGACGGGAACGCCCAGAATTCTTTCCTGAGAAAGCAGGGAAAGTATCCCTCATCTGGGGCTACGAGGCGGAAATGGGCTCCTCTGGATGTGGGCGGGACCCTCGTGCTTCCTCTCAAATGGAGACTGGGATGTCAGGGAACTTCTTGAGTTGCAGCAAGGGTGTGAAGGACACTTTAGAATTTCCAGAGGTTAGATGTGATTAGCCTCGAGACGCCTCAGCTGAAATGGGCCTCATCTAACCTGAGGGGGAAAACCTCCTGGATTTTCTGGAGTTGCGGCAGGTGCTCTCGTCTTACGACGCTGACCTAAGGACCCGCTCTGGTGGCCTCAGGCCTGGCCAGTCCCCATTCGATTTGTTCAGGGGCCTCTCAGGATTTCTCTTCCGTCGATGCCGGGGCCTAAGACCTTGTGTTGAGTCGGTGCCGGGACCTGAGGTTTCCTGTCCAGTGCTGACATGGATCTTCGGGTACCTCTGGAGTCTCCACAGGGGAGCGAGTCCTCGTCTCGAGAAGGGGCAAGTACATGCGCTTTCTCCCGATTTGTAGCAGCAGTGTCACCCTTCCCATCTCGTGAATTATGGGATCTGTGGCTTTTCCTCGAGGATTTTCCACGAGGCTTTACCACGAGGCTTTCGCACAGGGCTGTCCCACGTGCCACCTTGGTGGCAGTCGATCCTTGGCGTGAAAGTCGAGGCAGTCCAGGGAAAACAGGTTCCTCTGGAATGGACTGAGACATCTGGGGGACTCTTGCAATGGTGGCACGACGCTGGCGTACCTCTCGCCTTTCCTGTGGAGAGCGCCTCCTCTTGAGATGCGACGGGAACGCCCAGAATTCTTTCCCGACCAACCAGAGAAAGGATCCCTCATCACGAGCTACGAGCGGAAACGGGGCTCCTCTGGATGTGGGCGGGACCCTGGTGCTTCCTCTCGAGGGGAGACGGGTATATCGGGGAACTTCGTGAGTTGCAGCAAGGGTGTGAAGTGCCTTTTGGAAGTTCCAGACGCTAGATGTGATTAGCCTCGAGAAGTCTCAGCCGAAATGTGCCTCATCACGCCTGGAGGGGAGAACCTCCTGGATTTTCTCGAGTTTTGGCAGGTGCTCTCGACTTACGATGGGGACCTCAGGGACCCGCTCTGGTGGCCTCAGGAAAGGCCATTCCCTATGCCAATTGCTCGGGGGCCTCTCAGGATTCCTCTCCCTTCGATGGCGGGGCCTTTGACCATGTGTGGAGTCGGGGCCAGAAACTGAGGATTCCTCTCCAGTGCTGACATGGATCTTGGGGTACTTCTGGAGTCTCCCAAGGGGAGTAAGTCCTCGTCTCGAATGGGGGCATGCACGTGCGCTTTCTTCCAGAGCGGTAGCAGCAGTGTCACTCTTCCTGTCGAGTGGATCAAGGGATCTGTGGCTTTCCCACGAGGCTTTCCCACAGGGCTGTCCCACGTGCCACCGTGGTTGGAGTCGATCCTCGGCGTGAAAGTCGAGGCAGTGCAGGGAAAACAGGTTCCTCTGGAATGGACTGAGAGATCTGGGGGACTATGGGAATGGTGGCACGACGCTGCAGTTCCTCTCGCCTTTCCTGTGGAGAGCGCCGCCTCTTGAGATGGGCCAGGATAGCCCAGAAATCTTTCCCGGGCAAGAAGCGAAAGGATCCCTCATCTCGAGCTACGAGGCGGAAACGGGGCTCCTCTGGATGTGTGCAGGACCCGCGTGCTTCCTCTCGAGTGGAGACGGGTATGCCGGGAGCTTCTTGAGTTGCAGCAAGGGTGTGAAGGATCTTTTGGAAGTTCCAGAATTTAGGTGTGATTGGCCTCGAGAACCCTCATCCGAAATGGGCCTCATCTCACCTGGAGGGCAAAACCTCCTGGATTTTCTCGAGTTGGGGCAGGTGCTCTCGTTTTACGCTGGTGACCTCAAGGGCCCGCTCAGGTGGCCTCAGGACTTGCCACTCACCATTCGAGTAGTTCGCGGACCACTCGGGATTCCTCTCCCTTCGATGTCGGGGCCTAAGACCTTGTGTGTAGTCGTGGCCGGCACCTGAGGATAACTCTCCAGGGCTGACATGGATCTTGGGGTAATTCTGGAGTCTCCCCAGTGTATTAAGTCCTCGTCTCGAATGGGGCCATGCACGTGTGCTTTCCTCCAGAGCTGTAGCAGCAGTGTCACGCTTCCCATCGCCTGGATCAAGGTATCTGTGGCTTTCCCTCAAGGCTTTCCCTCGAGGTTTCCCACGAGGCTTTCCCACAGGGCTGTCCCACGTGCCACCGTGGTGAGAGTGGATCCTCGGCATGAAAATCGAGGCAGTGCAGGGAAAACAGGTTCCTCTGGAATGGACTGAGCCATCTGGGGGACTCTGGGAATGGTGGCACGAGGCTGGAATTCCTCTCGCCTATCCTGTGGAGAGCACCTCCCCTTGAGATGCGACAGGAACGCCCAGAATTCTTTCCCGACAGAGCAGTGACAATATCCCTCATCTCAAGCTACGAGGAGGAAACGGGGCTCCTCTGGATGTGGACCGAACCTCGTGCTTTCTTTCGACTGGAGACGGGTATGTCGGGGAACTTCTTGAGTTGCAGTAAGGATGTCAAGGACCCTTTGGAAGTTCCAGAGGTTAGATGTGATTAGCCTCGAGACGCCTCAGCCAAAATGGGCCACATCTCGCCTGGAGGGTTGAACCTCCTTGTTTTCTCGAGTTGCGGCTTGTGCTCTCGACTTACGACGGGGACCTCATGGACCCGCTCTGTTGGCCTCAGGATAGGTCATTCCCCATGCGAGTTGCTCGGTGGCCTCTGAGGATTCCTCGCCCGTCAATGCAGGCGCCTAAGACCTTGTGTGGAGTCGGACCAGAACCTGAGGATTCCTCTCCCGGGCTGACATGGATCTTGGCGTACTTCTGGAGTCTCCCAAGGGGCGTCAGTCCTCGTCTCGAGTGGGGTCATGCACGTGTGCTTTCCTCCTGAGCAGTAGCAGCAGTGTCTCTCTTCCCGTCTCGTGGATCAAGGGATCTGTGTCTTTCCCTCGAGGCTTTTCCATGGGGCTTTTCCACAGGGCTATTCCAAGTGCCACCATGCAGTGCTGGGAAAACAGGAAGCTCCTTCCCACATAGGGGGTACACTGTCCCCTTGGGCGTGTATCTCCAGGGCATTCGCGCTTGGGGGTTGCCCACGGATGTTGGCCTCAGGCTCCACATGAGAAAAGCTCCTAATGGCATTAGCTGCCGGTCCAGACGCTGGCCCCTCAGGTCTCTGGCCGGAGCCTTGGGCTCCAGGCAACTCAAAGCCCTCGGGGCTGGCGCTCTGGGACTGCTGTAGGGAAAGGATGCCAGGAGCCCACGGAGGAGTTGGGGAGGCGCAGGGGGCATATGGAGGCGAGGACAGCGTGGGATCTAGGTGGAGGCGCTGGAGAGAGCGTCCGTTGTCCCGGAATGCCTCGGAGGAGCCAGCGGGGGACAGTCCAGGCCCAGGGACCTGTGGTATGTGAAAAGGTGGGAAACCCCAGAACAAGGCAGGCTGGGAAAGGGGGCGTGGGCGGCCAATTCAAAGGGACCTAGGGGGCGTTTCCTGGGCGGTGAGCTCCCTTGGCACTGCTGAGAGCCCCTGATTGATCCACCCGGGGTTGATCCCACCATCCGCTGCGAGGGAGGGCCACAAACCAAAGCCCCCGAACTGCCCACCCACCCCGACGGGGATCTTGGCGGTCCGGGGCACAGCTGTGCCCGGGAAAAGCCCACTCACTCCACGGGACTCCGTCCAGGGTCTCTGCTTGGAAAGAGGCCAGGGGCGGCCCCCTCCATCTACGCACCCAAACCCTATTGACGTCAATGGGGGCGGAGACGCCTCCCGCTCTCCAGAGTCCTGGGCTGCTGGGTCCCCGCCCACTCGGCCAGCAGTCTGCAGCGCTCCCGTGTGCCTCTCCCACCATGGCTGCGTCCGGCTCCTCCAGCACCTCAAGCGGTACGTTTGTCCTCGGTCCCTGGGGTCGGATCACGTCTCAGGGGATTTGCGGGTGGCCCGGGCAAGGGCTCTCGGCCCACGTGTCGACCCCCCCTCCCGCCCGAGAACGGCGGGGACCCATTGGCCGGGCCCGGGGTTCCCAGGCGTCAGGTGTGCCCAAAGTTGGAGGGCGTGGCATCGTTCGTTCATCTTGCTCCTTTGGCACACACATGGCTTCTCCGTTCTCTTTTCTGGGAAGACAGTGTTGTTTTAGGGGGCGCGCTGCGGGGGTCGGGGGCCGGTGGGAGTGGCTGCTGTGCTTGGATGAGGCCCTTTATCCTCACATCTTCCTGTGGGAACGGGAGTCGGGGAGCTCTGTGGCCTTGCCGCCTTCATTGGCTTCCTCTGCACAGGGGCCTACTGCCTTCTGCCTTCTGTCAGGCGTTACGGGGTTTGGGCTTCGCTTTGGCGGCCTTGGCCTTGGCCCTGGCCTGGGCCTTGGCCTTACCCTTGGCGTTGCCCTTGCCCTTGCCCTTGGCCTTGGGCTTGGCCTTCCCTAGGCCTTGTCCTTGGCCTTACCTTGTCCTTGGCCTTACCTTGTCCTTGCGCTTAAACTTAAACTTGACCTTGACTTTGACCTTGAACTTGACCTTGACTTTGACCTTGAACTTGACCTTGAACTTGACCTTGACTTTGAACTTGACCTTGACTTCGACCTTGAACTTGACCTTGACTTTGACCTTGAACTTGAACTTGACCTTGACTTTGACCTTGAACTGGAACTTGACCTTGACTTTGACCTTGAACTTGAACTTGACTTTGACCTTGAACTTGACTTTGACCTTGACCTTGAACTTGACCTTGAACTTGACCTTGACCTTGACCTTGAACTTGAACTTGAACTTGACCTTGACCTTGAACTTGAACTTGACCTTGACTTTGACCTTGAACTTGAACTTGACCTTGACCTTGAACTTGAACTTGAACTTGACCAACAACGGGAGACCAGATTTGCTCAGAGCACCGGAGGTCCAGAGGCAGGGCCGTGTATCTCCCCTTCCCTTTGTGATCATTGCAAAGACATTCCTAGCTGATAGCGGGAGTGCCCATGAAGAAGCAAGCAGTGGGAGTGTGTTTGACACGACTGTGTGCCTCAACTCCACAAGGGGCCTTTCCTCTCGAAGTAGGCCCCATGTCCCCTTGGGGAGGGTGTCATGCCTCTTTTCTCCACACTGCCAAATGGTGGAGCAAAGCTCGCTCTGTCAGAGGTACAAAAACAGCAATTGAATGGAGTTTCAAGCTCTTGCTAGGCTGCACCCTTTCAGGGCCCACTTTACTGAAACAGGTGCTCTGTGGCCCCCGGTTGGGTATGCAGGTTCACAAACAGGGTGAGATCCTGTCCAAGCCAACAATTTTCCTGAAAGACCTAGGCTCACTAAAGCTCTCCTCCAGAGCAAAGGGGATAGAGGAGATGTATGGAGGAGTCTTTGCCTTTCCCTGCGAGTGTGGGGCTACTCCCTACGGCCCCAAGCTCAGGGATAACTGCCTCTAAGAAAGGAATGGCAAGAAGCGCTAATCTTGGAGGTTGGGACAGGGAGTTCCCAGCATGTGGGGAAAGAAAGACTTCTTCGGGGAAGAAGAGGCAACCACCGGGGGTGTGTTCGCAAGCCTCTATTTGGAAGGAACACGTTTGCTTATACAACTCAAGACCTCCAGATCTGCTCAGAGGACTGAAGTTCCAGAGACAGGGCCATGTATCTCCCCTTCCCTTTGAGATCCTTGCCAAGACATTCCTAGCAGATTGTCGGAGTGCCCATGAAGAAGCAAGCAGCGAAAAAGAAGCAAGCAGCGGGAGTGTGCTTAGACATCACTGGCTGCCTACCTGGGCTCAGCTCCTCAAGGGGCCTTTCTCTCCTGGTAGGCCCTATGTCCCCTTTGGGAGAGGGTTGTGCCCTCTTCCCTCTACACTGCCAAAGGGTGGAGGTGGAGCAAACTCGTTCTCTCCGAGGAAAAAGAAAGACAAATTGGATGCATTTTTAAGCTCTTGCTATGCTGCACCCCTCCAGGACCCACTCGAGCAAAACAGGTGCCCTGTGGCCCCTAGGTCGGGTATGCAGGTTCACGCACCGGGTGTGATCCCGTCAAAGCCAAGCATTTTCCTGACAGACCTAGGCTCACTAGAGCTCTCCTCCAGAGGAAAGGGGACAGAAAAGATGTGTGTGTGTGGAGGTGGCTCTGCCTTTCCAGGTCCCAATCTCAGGGATAACTGCCCCTAAGAAAGGAACTGCTGCTGCTGCTGCTGCTGCTGCTGCTGCTGCTGCTGCTGCTGCTGCTGCTAAGTTGCTTCAGTCGTGTTCGACTCTGTGCGACGCCATAGACGGTAGCCCACTAGGCTCCCCCGTCCCTGGGATTCTCCAGGCAAAAACAGTAAGTGGGTTGCCATTGCCTTCTCCAATGCATGAAAGTGAAAATGAAAGTGCAGTCGCTCAGTCGTGTCCGACCCTCAGCGACCCCATGGACTGCAGCCTACCAGGCTTCTCTGTCCATAGGATTTTCTGAAAGGAACTGCAAGAAGCACTTTTCCAGGAGGCTGGGAAAGGGAGTTCGCAGGATGTGGGGAAAGAGAGCCTCCTTTGGGGAAGAATAGGCGGCCACTTGTTTTGTGTTGCAAACCTCTATTTGGAAGGAACAGGTTAGCTTATACAAAGGGAGACCTCCAGATCTGCTCAGAGGACCGAAGTTGCAGAGGCAGGTCGGTGTATTTTCCCTTCACTTTGCGATCCTTGCAAAGACATTCCTTGCTGATAGATGACTCAGCAAGGGCCTTTGAGACTGTTGTTTTCTTTCCTAGGTTCAAAGATTCCTTCAGTTCCTAATATAGATATCCTAGAAATGATATGACATCCGTGAAAATCTGATATGTCCTGGTCAAATGCTGTCAGTTATCATTCTAGTTATCATATTAAAGCATTTCAAGTCGCAGCAGTGACCAGATGACATTGTCAATTTCTATTTCATCAGGTTTTAACCATGTCCTCTATGGTTTCACACTGATGCCTTTGCAGAAATACTGCTACTTCAAGATATATGGAAAATACTTTTTTTAAGCTTACTGATAATTTGTTTGTTTGTTTGCTTGTCTTCTGGTAAGCTGGTACCAGATGGAATTTAGTCTCCTCTCTAGGTTAAGAGAACTAAGTTTTCTTAGAATGCAATTTTTGATCACAGACTATGAGTTTCTCTACCTTTCATTGATTCATAATTGTTTTCATCATCTGTTTTTTTACTTCGGTAAAGTAAATAAGCCTTATTTAAGATTTTGGTACATGTAGGATGGACTAAGCTTTCCCCACTCTTGCAAGTTCCCTTAACCCTTCAGATTCTTCTCGTGGGACCAAGATCTCACTTTCCTCCAGAGGGACAATCCAAGCTTTTTATCAGTTGATCTGCCCCTGACATCAGAGTCAAGTTGAGCACGAGTTGGCCTATAATTTAGGCATGAAACTATGACTACATAAAGAAAAGGTGACTTTATGATTCAGGGATGGCCATGATATGCCTTGCACTTCAGAGAAAATGGGTTAAAATGATTTTTTTCCTTCAAAACTGCACACCCAGTTCTTTCAGCATATGCAATTGAAAACATCTAGTCATTAGGTCAGTTTTCATTCCAATCCCAAAGAAAGGCAATGACAAAGAATATTCAAGCTGCTGCACAATTGCACTCATCTCACACACTAGTAAAGTAATGCTCAAAATTCTCCAAGTTCACATGAACTGTGAACTTCCAGATGTTCAAGAGGGATTTAAAAAAATGCAGAGAAACCAGAGATCAAATTGCCAACATCCACTGGATCATTGAAAAAGCAAGAGAGTTCCAGAAAAAAAACCCATCTATTTCTGCTTTATTGACAATGCCAAAGCCTTTGACTGTGTGGATCACAAGAAACTGGGACAAATTCTGAAAGAGATGGGAATACCAGACCACCTGACCTGTCTCTTGAGAAACCTGTATGCAGGTCAGGAAGAAACAGTTCGAACTGGACATGGAACAACAGACTGGTTCTACATAGGAAAAGGAACATGTCAAGGCTGTATATTGTCACCCTGCTTATTTAACTTATATGCAGAGTACAGCATGAGAAACACTGGGCTGGAGGAAGCACACGCTGGAATCAAGGTTGCTGGGAGAAATATCAATAATCTCAGATATTCAGATGACACCACCCTTATGGCAGAAAGTGAAGAAGAGCTAAAGAGTCTCCTGATGAAAGTGAAAGAGGAGAGTGAAAAAGTTAGCTTAAAGCTCAGCATTCAGAAAACTACAATCATTGCATCCAGTCTCATCACTTCATGGCAAATAGATGGGAAAACATTGGAAACAGCAGCAGACTATTTTGGGGGGCTTGGAAATCACTGCAGGTGATGGCTGCCTCCATGAACTTAAAACATATTTATGACTTGGAAGAAAAGTGATGACCAAACTAGACAGCATATTAAAAAGCCGAGACGTTGCTTTGCCAACAAAGATCCATCCGGTCAAGGCTATGGTTTTTCCATATGTCATGGATGGATATGAAAGATGTACTATAAAGAAAGTGACAGCTGAAAATTTGATGCTTTTGAACAGTGGTGTTGGAGAAGATGCTTGTAGGTCGCTTAGACTACAAGGAGACGCAACCACTCCATCCTAAAGGAAATCAGGTCTGAATATCCATTGGAAGGACTAATACTGAACCTGAAACTCCAATACTTTGGCCACTTGATGTGAAGAGCTGACTCACTTGGAAGTTGCTTTGATTTGCCTATGAGTGTGGGAGTCCTCCCTGGGCAAAGGGCCTCAGGGGTCATTGCCACTGAATCATGACATCCAAGCAAGCGCATTCCAGCTGTGCGACATGCAGGAAGCAGGAGACTGGGAAAACTGTCTTCCTTAGAGGAAGGAAAGTCATCCACAGAGAGTGTGTTTTCAGGCCTCTCTTTGCAGCAAGTGTTTTGCTTCTCAGACATCAGAGCTGCAGGCTTGCTCTGAGGGCCTCAATTCCAGAGTCAGGGCTGTGTGTCTCACTGCACTTTCCAAGCATTGCAGACACATTCCTAGGTTGGAGCAGTGCTTCCCATGAGAAAGAAGCCTCGGGAGTGTGTCTGAGCGGGCTGAGTGCCATGCTAGGGTCACCTAGTCGAGGGCACCTCGCACATCCAATGGGCCCCAGGCGAGTAGCTATGGACCGGCCCCTCGGTTGAGATATCCCAAAGCAGGGAACAAAGCTAGCTCTGTCAGAAGGAGGAAAACAGCAATGGGATGGATTTTCAAGCAGTTGCTAAGTCACACCACGTGAGGGCTCCGCGGGAAAGAAATGCGAATTTTGGCCTCTAGGCCCAGTATCCAGATGTGTGCACAGGATATTTTCCCCACAGGATCCAAGAATGTTCCAGACAGACCTAAGCTCACTAGCTCTCTCCTGCAGAGGAAATGAAATATTGTTGCTGAACCACGAAAAGATGCTGGGATTCTTGGCTTATGGAGGAGAAGAATTCAATCCAGGGCCCAAGACGAGGCTTGATTGCTCAGAGCTTTTGTGCAATCGAGTTTTATTCAAGTAGAAGGGAGATAGAGAAAGCTTCTGACAGAGACATCACAAGGGGCAGAAAGCGTACCCCCTTGCTAGTGTTAGTAATGGAGTTATATACTCTCCAATAAGTTATTACAACGAACAAAAGAATGTCTGGAGGTTGTAAAGACTCACTAGACCTACTCCCATCATTTACATTTTAAGATAACAGGATTAGCCAGAAGGTTTTTCCAGAGACCGTCCTCAAGAAGGATGCATGATTGTTATATAATCCTAAGGAATGTAGAGGGAAAAAAAGTGTGCCCTTTCTTCCTCCTTGAGAATTCTAGACCCCTCTCTCCTTGGGGACCCTTGAACTTCTTATAAACCTGCCTTGGCAATGACTCTCTCAGAAACATGATTGAACAGCCGTTTGGAGCTTCCTTTGACTTTCCCTGGGAGGGAGGGAGCCCTCCCTGAGCACAGGGCCTCAGGGGCCATGGCCAATGAAAACTAATCTCCCAGTAAGTGCTTTTCAGCCCTGTGTGACTCTCAGCCCACAGGAGGCTGAGAAAACTCTCTTCCTTGGAGGAAGGAAAGGCAGCCCAAGAGTGTGTTTTCAGGCCTGTATCTTGCAGCAAGTGTTTGGCTTGTTAGACATAAGACCTGCAGGCCTGCTCCAACAGACTCCATTCCAGAATCAGGGCCTTGTGTCTCCCTGCAGTTTCCTGGCCTCGCAAACACATTCCTAGGTGAGAGCAGTCCTGCCCATGGGGAAGCAGGCTGCGGGAGTGTGTCTGAGGGGGCCAGGTGCCATGCTGGGGTCACCTGGTCGAGGGCACCTTGCACCTCCAATGGACCCCAGGCAAGGAGTTGCAGGCCACCACCTTGCTTCTGAAATCCCAAAGTGGGGAGCAAAGCTCGCTCTGTCAGAGGGAAGAAAACAGCAACAGGATGGATTTTCAAGCAGTTGCTAGGCTGTACTGCGTTAGGGCTCCAAGGAAGAAAAATGCAAATGTTAGCCCCTACGACTGGTATCCAGGTGGGCTCCCAGGATGATTTCCCCACAGGATCCAAGAACGTTCCAGACAGACCTGGGCTCACTAGCTCCCTCCTGCAGAGGAAGCATGATAGAACAGCTGTTTGGAGGTTGCTTTGACTTCCCCTGGGAGGGTAGGATCCCTCCCTGGGTGCAGGGCCTCAGGGGCCATTGCCGCTGAGAAATGCCCTCTAAGCCAGACCTTTCCAGCCTTGTATGACTCAGCACGGAGGAGACTGGAAAAGCTATCTTCCTTGGAGGAAGGAAAGGCAGCCCGAGAGAGTGTGTTTTCACACCTGTATCTCGCAGCAAGCGTTTGCCGTCTCAGACGTCAGACCTCCAGGCCTGCTCCAATGGCCTCAGTTCCAGAGTCAGGGCCGTGTGTCTCCCTGCATTTTCTGAGCCTTGGGAACACATTCCTAGGTCAGAACAGTCCTGCCCATGGGGAAGGAGGCTGCGGGAGTGTGTCTGAGGGGGTCGGGTGCCGTGCTGGGGTCCAATAGACCTGGTACCTCCAATAGACCCCAGGACAACAGCGGTGGGGCTCCCCCTGGCTTCCGAAATGCCAAAGCGAGAAGCAAAGCTAGCTCTATCAGAAGGAAGAAAAGAGCAATTAGATGGATGTTCAGGCTGTTGCTGGGCCGCACCACTTCAGGTTTCCCCCCGAGAGGAGCAGGCGCCCTGTGGCCCCTAGGTCCGATATGCAGGTTAACACACAGGATGTGTCCCCATAGGAGCCAAGAATTTTCCTGACAGACCTAGGCTCACTAGAGCTCTCCTACAGGGCAAAAGGGATAGAACAGACTGTGGATGTGACTCTGCCTTTCCCAGCGAGCATGGGGCCCTCCCTATGGCCCCAGGCTCCAGGGAAAATTGTCCCTGAAAAATGACCTCCAAGAAGCGCTTTTCCAGCAGGCTGGGATGCAGAGTTCACAGGATGTGGGGAAAGTGATCGTCCTTCAGGGAAGAAGAGGCAGCCACCCAGTGTGTGTTTGCAAGCCTGTATTTGGAAGAAACTGGTTTGCTTCTTCAAGGGGCGACCTCCAGGTCTGCTCAGAGGACCGAAATTCCAGAGGCAGCACCATGCATCTCCCCTGTCCTTTCTGAGCCTTGGAAAGACATTCCTAGCTTATAGCGGTATTGCTCATGAAGAAGCAGGATGCAGGAATGTGTCAGACGTGACTGGGTGCCTTCCTGGGTTCAGCTCCGTGAGGGGCCTTTCCACTCAAAGTAGGTCCCATGCCTACTTGGGGAGGAAGTGGGGCCCGCTTGCCTCCAAATTGCCAAAGGCTGGAACAAAGCTAGTTCTATCAGAGGTAAGAAAAGAGCAATTGGATGGATGTGGAAGCTGTTGCTGGCCGCACTGCTTCAGGCCCCCCACCCCTCCGGCCCCGAGAGAAACAGGCGCCCTGTGGCCCCTCGGTCCTGTATGCAGTTTCACACATAGAATGTGTCCCCATAGGAGCCAAGAATTTTCCTGACAGACCTAGGCTCACTAGAGCTCTCCTACAGAGCAAAGGGGATGGGACAGATGTGTGGCTGTGGCTCTGCCTTTCCCTGGGAGTGTGGAGCTGCTCCCTATGGCCCCGGGCTCCAGGGGAAATTGCCCCTGAATAATGACCTCCAAGAAGCGCTTTTCCAACTGGCTGAGACGTGGAGTTCTCAGGATGCAGGGAAAGCGAGTGTCCCTTCGGGGAAGCAAAGGCAGTCACCTGTTATCATTACTTACTAGAATAGTAGGTACCTTCTCTGGTTGGGCAGAGGCCTTCCCTACCTGATCTGAAAAAGAAAATGAAGTAGCTCGCTGATTTGAGAAATAATTCCCAGACTTGGGTTTCCAACCAGTATAGAATCCGACAATGGCCCTGTCTTTGTAGCCGCGTTAATTAACAGGTATGTGAAGCTCTAAATATCAGTGGAAATTACATACAGCATATAGGCCCCAGTGTTCTGGAATGGTGGAAAGAAACAACCAAACTCTTGAAGAGACTCTTTCAAAATGGATCATAGAGACTGACTGTACATGGATGGGCTTGCTTCTGGCAGACTTACTCATATTACGGGTAACTGCACGTTCCCATAGTTGTTGTCCTTATGAAATTTTCTATGGGAGAACCCCCCACCCCAAATGAGGCAGGTGTTAGCAGATTTGCCACAAGTAAGGAGGTGGGATTTCACAGCAGCTGGAACAATTAGGTAAGGTAATAAATCAGGTAACTAAGTTTGTGTAAAAAAAAATATCATTCCCCATTGAGGAACAGATTCATGAATTTGTGCTCAGTGATCAGGTGTGGCTCAATGACTGGAAACACAATTCCTTGGCCTGACATCGGAAAGGTCCTTATACTGTTGTTTTAGCCACAATTCTGAAAGAGAAGGGAATACTAGACCACCTAACCTGCCTCTTGAGAAATCTGTATGAAGGTCAGGAAGCAACAGTTAGAGCAGGACATGGAACAACATACTGGTTCCAAAAAGGAAAAGGAGTATGTCAAGGCTGTATATTGTCACCCTGTTTATTTAACTTATATGCAGACTACATCATGAAAAATGCTGGGATGGAAGATACCTGAGCTGGAATCAAGATTGCCGGAAGAAATAGCAATAAACTTAGATATGCAGATGTCACCACCATTATGGCAGAATGGGAAGAGGAACGCGTATGTCGGGGACTTCTTGAGTTGCAGCAAAGGTGTGAAGGACCCTTTCGAAGTTCCAGAGGTTAGGTGTGGTTAGTCTCGAGATGCCTCAGCAGAAATGGGCCTCATGTCGCCTGGAATGGAGAGGCTTCTGGATATTCCCCAGTTTCAGCAGGTGCTCTCGAGTTACCACGGGGACTTCAGGGACCCGCTCTGGCGGCCTCAGGAAAGGCCAGTCATCATGCGTGTTGCTAGGGGGCCTCTCGTGATTCCTCTCCCGTCGGTGCTGGGGCCTAAGACGTTGTGTGGAGTCGGGGCCGGAACCTGAGGATTCCTCACCAATGCGGACATAGATCTTGGGGTAATTATGGAGTCTCCCCAGGGGAGTCAGTCCTCGTCTCGAGAGGGGGCATGCAGGTGCGCTTTCCTCCTGATCTGTAGCAGCAGTGTCATGCTTCCCATCTCGTGAGTCATGGGATCTGTGGCTTTCCCTCCAGGATTTTCCATGAGGCTTTCATACGAGGCTTTCCCACAGGGCTGTCCCACGATGCTTTCGCACAGGGCTATCCCACGTGCCACCTTGGTGGCAGTCGATCCTCGGCGTGAAAGTTGAGGCAGTGCAGGGAAACCAGGTTCCTCTGGAATGGACTGAGACATCTGGGGGACTCTTGGAGTGGTGGAACGACGCTGGAGATCCTCTCGCCTTTCCTGTGGAGAGCGCCTCCTCTTGAAATGTGACGGGATGGCCGGGAATTCTTTTCCGACCAAGCAGGGAAAAGATCCCTCATCTCGAGCTACGAGACGGAAACGGGGCCCCTCTGGATGTGGGTGGGACATTCGTGCTTCCTCCTGAGTGGAGACGGGGATGTCGGGGTACTTCTTGAGTTGCAGCAAGGGTGTGAAGGACCTTTTGGAAGTTCCAGAGCTTAGATGTGAATAGCCTTGAGAAGCCTCAGCGGAAATGGGCCTCATATCGCCTGGAGGGCAAAACCTCCTGGATTTTCTCGAGTTGCGGCAGGTGCTCTCGACTTACGACGGGGACCTCAGGAACCCGCTTCTGTGGCCTCAGGAAAGGCCAGTCCCCATGCGAGTTGCTCGCGGGGCCTCTCGGGATTCCTCTCCCTTGGATGCTGGGGCCTAAGACCTTGTGTGGAGGCGTGGCAGGAACCTGAAGATTCCTCTGCAGTGCTGACATGGATCTGGGTTACTTCTGGAGTCTCCCCAGGGGAGTAAGTCCTCGTCTCGAATCGGGGCATGCACGTGCGCATTCCTCCAGAACGGTAGAAGCAGTGTCACGCGTCCCGTCGCGTGGATCAAGGGATCTGTGGCTTTCCCTCCAGGCTTTCCCAAGAGGCTTTCCCACGTGGCTTTCCCACGAGGCTTTCCCACAGGACTGTCCCACCTGCCACCGTGGTGGGAGTCGATCCTTGGCGTGAAAGTCGAGGCAGTGCAGGGAAAACAGGTTCCTCTGGAATGGACTGAGACATCTGTGGGCTCTCGGAATGGTGGCACGACGCTGGAGTCCCTCACGCCTTTCCTATGGAGAGCGCCTCCTCTTGAGATGCAAAGGGAACGCCGGGAATTCTTCCCCGACCAAGCAGCGAAAGGATCCCTCATCTCGAGCTACGAGGCGGAAACGAGGCTCCTCTGGATGTGCCCAGGACCCTCGTGCTTCGTCTAGAGTGGAGACGGGTAAGTCACGGAACTTCTTGAGTGGCAGCAAGGGAGTGAAGGACCTTTTGGAAATTCCAGAGGTTGGGTGTGATTAGCCTCGAGAAGCATCAGCGGAAATGGGCCTCAACTCGCCTGGAGGGCAAAACCTCCTGGATTTTTTCGAGTTGCGGCTGGTGCTCTCGACTTACCACGGGGACCTCAGGGACACGATCTGGTGGCCTCAGGAAAGGCCAGTCCCCATGCAGGTTTCTCGAGGGCATCATGGGATTCCTCTGCCTTTGATCCCGGGGCCTAAGACCTCGTGTGGAGTCGGGGCCGGAAACTGAGGATTCCTCTCCAGTGCTGACATGGATCTTGGGGTACTTCTGGAGTCTCCCCAGGGGAGTAAGTCCTCCTCCCGAATGGGGGCATGCACGTGCGCTTTCCTCCAGAGCGGTAGCAGCAGTGTCACGCTTCCCATCGCGTGGATCAAGGGATCTGTGGATTTCCCTTGAGGCTTTCCCACGAGGATTTCCCACGAGGCTTTCCCACAGGGCTGTCTCACGAGCCACCGTGGTGTGAGTCGATCCTTGGCGTGAAAGTCGAGGCAGTGCAGGGATAACAGGTTCCTATGGAATGGACTGAGACATCTCGGGGACTCTTGGAATGGTGGCACGACGCTGGTGTACTTCTCGCCTTTCCTGTGAAGAGCGCCTCCTCTTGAGATGCGACAGGAACGCCCAGAATTCTTTCCAGAAAAAGCAGCGAAAGGATCCCTCATCTCGAGCTACGAGGGGGAAACGGGGCTCCTCTGGATGTAGCCAGTACCCTCGTGCTTCCTCTAGAGTGGAGACGGGGATGCAAGGCAACTTCTTGTGTTGCAGCAAGGGTGTGAAGGACCTTTTGGAAGTTCCAGAGGTTAGGTGTGATTAGCTTCGAGAAGCCTCAGCGGAAATGGGCCTCATCTTGTCTGGAGGGCAAAACCTCCTGGATTTTCTCGAGTTTCGGCGGGTGCTCTTGAATTATGACGGCGACCTCAAGGACCCGCTCTGGTGGCCTCAGGAAAGGCCAGTCCCCGTGCGAGTTGCTCGGGGGCCTCTCGGGATTCATCTACCTTCGATGACGGGGCCTAAGACCTTGTGTGGATTCGGGGCCGGAACCTGAGGATTCCTCTCCAGTGCTAACATGGATCTTGGGGTACGTCTGGAGTCTCTCCAGGGGAGCAAGTCCTCGTCTCCTATGGGGGCATGCATGTGCGCTTTCCTCCAAAGCGGTAGCAGCAATGTCACGCTTCCCGTCGCTTGGATCAAGGGATCTGTGGCTTTCCCACGAGGCTTTCCCACTGGGCTGTCCCACGTGCCACGGTGGTGGGAGTCGATCCTAGGCGTGAAAGTCGAGGCAGTGCAGGAAAAACAGGTTCCTCTGGAATGGACTGAAACATATGGGGGACTCTTGGATTGGTGGCACGACGCTGGAGATCCTCTCGCCTTTCCTGTGGAGAGCGCCTCCTCTTGAAATGTGACGGGATGGCCGGGAATTCTTTTCCGACCAAGCAGGGAAAAGATCCCTCATCTCGAGCTACGAGACGGAAACGGGGCCCCTCTGGATGTGGGTGGGACATTCGTGCTTCCTCCTGAGTGGAGACGGGGATGTCGGGGTACTTCTTGAGTTGCAGCAAGGGTGTGAAGGACCTTTTGGAAGTTCCAGAGCTTAGATGTGAATAGCCTTGAGAAGCCTCAGCGGAAATGGGCCTCATATCGCCTGGAGGGCAAAACCTCCTGGATTTTCTCGAGTTGCGGCAGGTGCTCTCGACTTACGACGGGGACCTCAGGAACCCGCTTCTGTGGCCTCAGGAAAGGCCAGTCCCCATGCGAGTTGCTCGCGGGCCTCTCGGGATTCCTCTCCCTTGGATGCTGGGGCCTAAGACCTTGTGTGGAGGCGTGGCGGGAACCTGAAGATTCCTCTCCAGTGCTGACATGGATCTGGGTTACTTCTGGAGTCTCCCCAGGGGAGTAAGTCCTCGTCTCGAATCGGGGCATGCACGTGCGCATTCCTCCAGAACGGTAGAAGCAGTGTCACGCGTCCCGTCGCGTGGATCAAGGGATCTGTGGCTTTCCCTCCAGGCTTTCCCAAGAGGCTTTCCCACGTGGCTTTCCCACGAGGCTTTCCCACAGGGCTGTCCCACCTGCCACCGTGGTGGGAGTCAATCCTTGGCGTGAAAGTCGAGGCAGTGCAGGGAAAACAGGTTCCTCTGGAATGGACTGAGACATCTGTGGGCTCTCGGAATGGTGGCACGACGCTGTAGTTCCTCACGCCTTTCCTATGGAGAGCGCCTCCTCTTGAAATGCGAAGGGAACGCCGGGAATTCTTCCCCGACCAAGCAGCGAAAGGATCCCTCATCTCGAGCTACGAGGCGGAAACGAGGCTCCTCTGGATGTGCCCAGGACCCTCGTGCTTCGTCTAGAGTGGAGACGGGTAAGTCACGGAACTTCTTGAGTGGCAGCAAGGGAGTGAAGGACCTTTTGGAAATTCCAGAGGTTGGGTGTGATTAGCCTCGAGAAGCATCAGCGGAAATGGGCCTCAACTCGCCTGGAGGGCAAAACCTCCTGGATTTTTTCGAGTTGCGGCTGGTGCTCTCGACTTACCACGGGGACCTCAGGGACACGATCTGGTGTCCTCAGGAGAGGCCAGTCCCCATGCAGGTTTCTCGCGGGCATCTTGGGATTCCTCTGCCTTTGATCCCGGGGCCTAAGACCTCGTGTGGAGTCGGGGCCGGAAACTGAGGATTCCTCTCCAGTGCTGACATGGATCTTGGGGTACTTCTGGAGTCTCCCCAGGGGAGTAAGTCCTCCTCCCGAATGGGGGCATGCACGTGCGCTTTCCTCCAGAGCGGTAGCAGCAGTGTCACGCTTCCCATCGCGTGGATCAAGGGATCTGTGGATTTCCCTCGAGGCTTTCCCACGAGGATTTCCCACGAGGCTTTCCCACAGGGCTTTCCCACGTGCCACCGTGGTGTGAGTCGATCCTTGGCGTGAAAGTCGAGGCAGTGCAGGGATAACAGGTTCCTCTGGAATGGACTGAGACATCTCGGGGACTCTTGGAATGGTGGCACGACGCTCGTGTAGTTCTCGCCTTTCCTGTGAAGAGCGCCTCCTCTTGAGATGCGACTGGAACGCCCAGAATTCTTTCCCGAAAAAGCAGCGAAAGGATCCCTCATCTCGAGCTACGAGGGGGAAACGGGGCTCCTCTGGATGTAGCCAGTACCCTCGTGCTTCCTCTAGAGTGGAGACGGGGATGCAAGCAACTTCTTGTGTTGCAGCAAGGGTGTGAAGGACCTTTTGGAAGTTCCAGAGGTTAGGTGTGATTAGCTTCGAGAAGCCTCAGCGGAAAGGGCCTCATCTCGTCTGGAGGGCAAAACCTCCTGGATTTTCTCGAGTTTCGGCGGGTGCTCTTGAATTATGACGGCGACCTCAAGGACCCGCTCTGGTGGCCTCAGGAAAGGCCAGTCCCCGTGCGAGTTGCTCGGGGGCCTCTCGGGATTCATCTACCTTCGATGACGGGGCCTAAGACCTTGTGTGGATTTGGGGCCGGAACCTGAGGATTCCTCTCCAGTGCTAACATGGATCTTGGGGTACGTCTGGAGTCTCTCCAGGGGAGCAAGTCCTCGTCTCCTATGGGGGCATGCATGTGCGCTTTCCTCCAAAGCGGTAGCAGCAATGTCACGCTTCCCGTCGCTTGGATCAAGGGATCTGTGGCTTTCCCACGAGGCTTTCCCACTGGGCTGTCCCACGTGCCACGGTGGTGGGAGTCGATCCTAGGCGTGAAAGTCGAGGCAGTGCAGGAAAAACAGGTTCCTCTGGAATGGACTGAAACATATGGGGGACTCTTGGATTGGTGGCACGACGCTGGAGATCCTCTCGCCTTTCCTGTGGAGAGCGCCTCCTCTTGAAATGTGACGGGATGGCCGGGAATTCTTTTCAGAACAAGCAGTGAAACGATCCCTCATCTCGAGCTACGAGACGGAAACGGGGCCCCTCTGGATGTGGGTGGGACATTCGTGCTTCCTCCTGAGTGGAGACGGGGATGTCAGGGTACTTCTTGAGTTGCAGCAAGGGTGTGAAGGACCTTTTGGTAGTTCCAGAGGTTAGGTGTAATTAGCCTCGACAAGCCTCATGGGAAATGGGCCTCATCTCGTCTGCAGGGCAATACCTCCTGGATTTTCTCGAGTTGCGGCAGGTGCTCTAGACTTACGATGGGGACCTCAGGGACCCGCTCTGGTGGCCTCAGGACTGGCCAGTCCTCATTCGAGTTGCTCGGGGGCCTCTCGGGATTCCTCTCCTGTCAACGCCGGGGCCTAAGTCCTTGTGTGGAGAGGGGGCCAGAACCTGAGGATTCCTCTCCGGTTCTGACATGGACCTTGGGATACTACTGGAGTCTCCACAGGGGAGTCAGTCTTCTTCTCGAGAGGGGGCATGCATGTGCGCTTTCCTCCCGAGCTGTAGCACCAGTGTCACGCTTCCTATCGCGTCGATCATGGGATCTGTGGCTATCCCTCGAGGCTTTCCCGCGAGGCTTTCCCACAGCGCGGTCCCACGTGCCACCGTGGTGGGAGTCGATCCTCGGTGAGAAAGTCGAGGCACTTCATGGAAAACAGGTTCTCTGGAATGGACTGAGACATCTGGGGGACTCTGGGAATGGTAGCAAGACGCAGGAGTTCCTCTCGCCATTCCTGTGGAGAGCGCCTCCTCTTGAGATGCGACGGGAACGCCCAGAATTCTTTCCCGACAAGCAGCGAAAGCATCCCTCATCTCGAGCTACGAGGCGGAAACGGGGCTCTTCTGGATGTGGGCGGGACCCTCGTGCATTCCTCTGGAGGGGAGACGGGTATGTCGGGGAACTTCGTGATTTGCAGCAAGGGTGTGAAATGCCTTTTGAAAGTTCCAGACGCTAGAGGTGACTAGCCTCGAGAAGTCTCAGCCGAAATGGGCCTTATCACCCCTGGAGGGGAGAATCTCCTGGATTTTCTTGAGTTTTGGCAGGTGCTCTCGACTTACAACGGGGACAACAGGGACCCGCTCTGGTGGGCTCAGGAAAGGCCAGTCCCCATGCGAGTTGCTCGGGGGCCTCTCGGGATCCCTTTCCCTTCAGTGCCGGGGCCTTAGACCTTGTGTGGAGTCGGGGCCAGAACCTGAGGATTCCTCTCCAGTGCTGACATGGATCTTGGGGTAATTCTGGAGTCTCCCCAGGGTAGTAAGTCCTCGTCTCGAAAGCGGGCAAGCACGTGCGCTTTCCTCCAGAGCGGTAGCAGCAGTGTCACGCTTCCTGTCGAGTGGATCAAGGGATCTGTGTCTTTCCCACGAGGCTTTCCCACAGGGCTCTTCCACGTGCCACCGTGGTGGGAGTCGATCCTCGGCGTGAAAGTCGAGGCAGTGCAGGGAAAACAGGTTCCGCTGGAATGGACTGAGACATCTGGGGGACTCTGGGAATGGCGGAACGACCCTGGAGTTCCTCTCGCCTTTCCTGTGAAGAGCACATACACTTGAGATGCGCCAGGAACGCCCAGAAATCTTTCCCGGGCAAGCAGCTAAAGGATCCCTCATCTTGAGCTCCGAGGGGGAAACGGGGATCCTCTGGATGTGTGCAGGACCCGCGTGCTTCATCTCGAGTGAAGTCAGGTGTGTCGGGGAGCTTCTTGAGTTGAAGCAAGGGTAGCAGCAGTGTCCCGCGAGGCTTTCCCCCAGGGCTGTAACACGTGCACACGTGGTGGGGGCGATCCTCGGCTTGAACATCAAGGCAGTGCAGGGAAAACAGGTTCCTCTGGAATGGACTGACACATCTGGGGGATTCTTGGAATGGTGGCACGACCCTGGAGTTCCTCTCGCCTTTCCTGTGGAGAGCGCCTCCTCTTGAGATGCGACGGGAACGCCGGGAATTCTTTCCTTACGAAACAGGGAAAGGATTTCTCATCTCCAGCTAGGAGGCGGAAACGGGGCTCCCCTGGTTGTGTGCGGGAACCTCGTGCTTCCTCTTGAGTGGAGACGGGTATGTCGGGGAACTTCTTGAGTTGCAGCAAGGGTGTGAAGGACCCTTTGGAAGTTCCAGTGGTTAGAGGTGATTAGCCTCGAGACGCCTCAGCGGAAATGGGCCTCATCTCGCCTGGAGGGCAAAACCTCCTGGATTTTCTCGAGTTGCGGCAGGTGCTCTCGACTTACGACAGGGACCACGGGGACCCGCTCTGGTGGCCTCAGGAAAGGCCAGTCCCCATGCGAGTTCCTCGGGGGCCTCTCGGGATTCCTCTCCCTTCGATGCCCGGGCCTAAGACCTTGTGTGGAGTCGGGGCCGGAACCTGAGGATTCCTCTCCCGTGCTGACATGGATCTTGGGGTACTTCTGGAGTCTCCCCAGGGGAGTCAGTCCTCGTCTCAAAAGCGGGCATGCACTTGCGCTTTCCTCCAGAGCGGTAGCAGCAGTGTCACGCAATCCGCCGCGTAGATCAAAGGATCTATGGTTTTCCCTCGAGTCTTTCCCCCGAGGCTTTCCCACGAGGCTTTCCCACAGGGCTGTCCCACGTGCACACGTGGTGGGAGTCGATCCTCGGCTTGAACGTCAAGGCAGTGCAGGGAAAACAGGTTCCTCTGGAATGGACTGACATATCTGGGGGACTCTTGGAATGGTGGCACGACCCTGGAGTTCCTCTCGCCTTTCCTGTGGAGAGCGCCTCCTCTTGAGATGCGACGGGAACGCCGGGAATTCTTTCCCTACGAAACAGGGAAAGGATCCCTCATCTCGAGCTAGGAGGCGGAAACGGGGCTCCCCTGGATGTTTGCGGGAACCTCGTGCTTCCTCTCGAGTGGAGACGGGTATGTCGGGGAACTTCTTGAGTTGCAGCAAGGGTGTGAAGGACCCTTTGGAAGTTCCAGTGGTTAGATGTGATTAGCGTCGAGAAGCCTCAGCGGAAATGGGCCTCATCTCTCCTGGAGGGCAAAACCTCCTGGATTTTCTCGAGTTGCGGCAGGTGCTCTCGACATACGACGGGGACCTCGGGGACCCGCTCTGGTGGCCTCAGGAAAGGCCTTTCCCCATGCGAGTTCCTCAGGGGCCTCGCGGGATTCCTCTCCCGTCGATGCCGGGGCCTAAGACTTTGTGTGGAGTCGGGGCCGGAAAATGAGGATTCCTCTTCAGTGCTGACATGGATCTTGGGGTACTTCTGGAGTCTCCCCAGGAGAGTCAGTCCTCGTCTCGAGTTCGGGCATGCACTTGCGCTTTCCTCCAGAGCAGTAGCAGCAGTGTCACGCAGTCTGCCGCGTGAATCAAAAGATCGATGGTTTTTCCTCGAGTCTTTCCCACGAGGCTTTCCCACGAGGCTTTCCCACAGGGCTGTCCCAAGTGCACACGTGGTGGGAGTCGATCCTCGGCTTGAACGTCAAGGCAGTGCAGGGAAAACAGGTTCCTCTGGAATGGACTGACACATCTGGGGGACTCTTGGAATGGTGGCACGACCCTGGAGTTCCTCTCGCCTTTCCTGTGGAGAGCGCCTCCTCTTGAGATGCGACGGGAACGCCGGGAATTCTTTCCCTACGTAACAGGGAAAGGATCCCTCATCTCGAGCTAGGAGGCGGAAACGGGGCTCCCCTGGATGTTTGCGGGAACCTCGTGCTTCCTCTCGAGTGGAGACGGGTATGTCGGGGAACTTGTTGAGTTGCAGCAAGGGTGTGAAGGACCCTTTGGAAGTTCCAGTGGTTAGATGTGATTAGCCTCGAGAAGCCTCAGCGGAAATGGGCCTCATCTCGCCTGGAGGGCAAAACCTCCTGGATTTTCTCGAGTTGCGGCAGGTGCTCTCGACTTACGACGGGGCCTCAGGGACCCGCTCTGGTGGCCTCAGGAAAGGCCAGTCCCCATGCGAGTTCCTCGGGGGCCTCTCGGGATTCCTCTCCCGTCAATGCCGGGGCCTAAGACCTTGTGTGGAGTCGGGGATGGAACTCGAGGATTCCTCTCCAGTACTGACATGGATCTTGGGGGTACTTCTGGGGCTCCCAAGGGGAGTCAGTCCTCGTCTCGAATGCGGGCATGCACTTGCGCTTTCCTCCAGAGCGGTAGCTGCAGTGTCACGCAGTCCGCCGCGTGGATCAAAGGATCTATGGTTTTCCCTCGAGTCTTTCCCACGAGTCATTCCCACGAGGCTTTCCCACAGGGCTATCTCACGTGCACACGTGGTGGGAGTACATCCTCGGCTTGAATGTCAAGACAGTGCAGGGAAAACAGGTTCCTCTGGAATGGACTGATACATCTGGGGGACTCTTGGAATCGTGGCAGGACCCTGGAGTTTTTCTCGCCTTTCCTGTGGAGAGCGCCTCCTCTTGAGATGCGACGGGAACGCCGGGAATTCTTTCCCTAAGAAACAGGGAAAGGATCCCTCATATCGAGCTAGGAGGCGGATACGGGGCTTTCCTGGATGTTTGCGGGAACCTCGTGCATCCTCTCCAGTGTAGACGGGTATGTCGGGGAACTTCTTGAGTTGCAGCAAGGGTGTGAAGGACCCTTTGGAAGTTCCAGTGGTTAGATGTGATTAGCCTCGAGAAGCCTCAGCGGAAATGGGCCTCATCTCGCCTGGAGGGCAAAACCTCCTGGATTTTCTCGAGTGGTGGCAGGTGCTCTCGACTTACGACGGGGACCTCAGGGACCCGCTCTGGTGGCCTCAGGAAAGGCCAGTCCCAATGGGAGTTCTTCGCCGGCCTCTCGGGATTCCTCTGCCTTCGATGCCGGGGCCTAAGACCTTGTGTGGAGTCGGGGCCGGAACCTGAGGATTCCTCTTCAGTGCTGACATGGATCTTGGGGTACTTCTGGAGTCTCCCCAGGAGAGTCAGTCCTCGTTTCGAATTCGGGCATGCACTTGCGCTTTCCTCCAGAGCAGTAGCAGCAGTGTCACGCAGTCTGCCGCGTGGATCAAAAGATCGATGGTTTTCCCTCGAGTGTTTCCCACGAGGCTTTCCCACGAGGCTTTCCCACAGGGCTGTCCCACGTGCACACGTGGTGGGAGTCGATCCTCGGCTTGAACGTGAAGGCAGTGCAGGGAAAACAGGTTCCTCTGGAATGGACTGACACATCTGGGGGACTCTTGGAATGGTGGCACGACCCTGGAGTTCCTCTCGCCTTTCCTGTGGAGAGCGCCTCCTCTTGAGATGCGACGGGAACGCCGGGAATTCTTTCCCTACGAAACAGGGAAAGGATCCCTCATCTCGAGCTAGGAGGCGGAAACGTGTCTCCCCTGGAAGTTTGCGGGAACCTCGTGCTTCCTCTCGAGTGGAGACGGGTATGTCGGGGAACTTCTTGAGTTGCAGCAAGGGTGTGAAGGACCCTTTGGAAGTTCCAGTGGTTAGATGTGATTAGCCTCGAGAAGCCTCAGCGGAAATGGGCCTCATCTCGCCTGGAGGGCAAAACCTCCTGGATTTTCTCGAGTTGCGGCAGGTGCTCTCGACATACGACGGGGACCTCTGGGACCCGCTCTGGTGGCCTCAGGAAAGGCCAGTCCCCATGCGAGGTCCTCGGGGGCCTCTCGGGATTCCTCTCCCGTCGATGCCGGGGCCTAAGACTTTGTGTGGAGTCGGGGCCGGAACCTGAGGTTTCCTCTTCAGTGCTGACATGGATCTTGGGGTACTTCTGGAGTCTCCCCAGGAGAGTCAGTACTCGTTTCGAATCCGGGCATGCACTTGCGCTTTCCTCCAGAGCAGTAGCAGCAGTGTCACGCAGTCTGCCGCGTGGATCAAAAGATCGATGGTTTTCCCTCGAGTGTTTCCCACGAGGCTTTCCCACGAGGCTTTCCCACAGGGCTGTCCCACGTGCACACGTGGTGGGAGTCGATCCTCGGCTTGAACGTGAAGGCAGTGCAGGGAAAACAGGTTCCTCTGGAATGGACTGACACATCTGGGGGACTCTTGGAATGGTGGCACGACCCTGGAGTTCCTCTCGCCTTTCCTGTGGAGAGCGCCTCCTCTTGAGATGCGACGGGAACGCCGGGAATTCTTTCCCTACGAAACAGGGAAAGGATCCCTCATCTCGAGCTAGGAGGCGGAAACGGGGCTCCCCTGGATGTTTGCGGGAACCTCGTGCTTCCTCTCGAGTGGAGACGGGTATGTCGGGGAACTTGTTGAGTTGCAGCAAGGGTGTGAAGGACCCTTTGGAAGTTCCAGAGGTTAGATGTGATTAGCCTCGAGAATCCTCAGCGGAAATGGGCCTCATCTCGCCTGGAGGGCAAAACCTCCTGGATTTTCTCGAGTTGCGGCAGGTGCTCTCGACTTACGACGGGGCCTCAGGGACCCGCTCTGGTGGCCTCAGGAAAGGCCAGTCCCCATGCGAGTTCCTCGGGGGCCTCTCGGGATTCCTCTCCCGTCGATGCCGGGGCCTAAGACCTTGTGTGGAGTCGGGGCCGGAACCTGAGGATTCCTCTCCAGTGCTGACATGGATCTTGGGGCACTTCTGGAGTCTCCCCAGGGGAGTCAGTCCTCGTCTCGAATGCAGGCATACACTTGCGCTTTCCTCCAGTGCGGTAGCAGCACTGTCACCCAGTCCGCCGCGTGGATCAAAGGATCTATGGTTTTCCCTCGATTCTTTCCCATGAGGCTTTCCCACGAGGATTTCCCACAGGGCTGTCCCACGTGCACACGTGGTGGGAGTCGATCCTCGGCTTGAACGTCATGGCAGTGCAGGGAAAACAGGTTACTCTGGAATGGACTGACACATCTGGGGGACTCTTGGAATGGTGGCACGACCCTGGAGTTCCTCTCGCCTTTCCTGTGGAGAGCGCCTCCTCTTGAGATGCGACGGGAACGCCGGGAATTCTTTCCCTACGAAACAGGGAAAGGATCCCTCATCTCGAGCTAGGAGGTGGAAACGGGGCTCCCCTAGATGTGTGCGGGACCCTCGTGCTTCCTCTCGAGTGGAGACGTGTATGTCGGGGAACTTCTTGAGTTGCAGCAAGGGTGTGAAGGACCCTTTGGAAGTTCCAGTGGTTAGATGTGATTAGCCTCGAGAAGCCTCCGCGGAAATGGGCTTCATCACGCCTGGAGGGCAAAACCTCCTGGATTTTCTCGAGTTGGGGCCGGTGCTCTCGACTTACGTCGGGGACCTCGGGGACCCGCTCTGGTGGCCTCAGGAAAGGCCAGTCCCCATGCGAGTTCCTCAGGGGCCTCTCGGGATTCCTCTCCCGTCGATTTCGGGGTCTAAGACCCTTTGTGGAGTCGGGGCCGGAACCTGAGGATTCCTCTCCAGTGCTGACATGGATCTTGGGGTACTTCTGGAGTCTCCCCAGGGGAGTCAGTCCTCGTCTCCAATGCGAGCATGCACTTGCGCTTTCCTCCAGAGCGGTAGCAGCAGTGTCACGCAGTCCGCCTCGTGGATCAAAGGATCTATGGTTTTCCCTCGAGTCTTTCCCACGAGGCTTTCCCACGAGGCTTTCCCACAGGGCTGTCCCACGTGCCACCATTATGGGAGTCGATCCTCGGCGTGAAAGTCGAGGCAGTGCAGGGAAAACAGGTTCCTCTTGAATGGACTGAGACATCTGGGGGACCCTCTGGAATGGTGGCACGACGCTGGAATTCCTCTCGCCTTTCATGTGGAGAACGCCTCCTCTTGAGATGCGACGGGAA
Source organism: Ovis canadensis (assembly GCF_042477335.2). Lineage (NCBI taxonomy): Eukaryota > Metazoa > Chordata > Mammalia > Artiodactyla > Bovidae > Ovis > Ovis canadensis. Next base: position 12,623,327 of record NC_091262.1, read on the forward strand.
CGCCCAGAATTCTTTCCTGAGAAAGCAGGGAAAGTATCCCTCATCTGGGGCTACGAGGCGGAAATGGGCTCCTCTGGATGTGGGCGGGACCCTCGTGCTTCCTCTCAAATGGAGACTGGGATGTCAGGGAACTTCTTGAGTTGCAGCAAGGGTGTGAAGGACACTTTAGAATTTCCAGAGGTTAGATGTGATTAGCCTCGAGACGCCTCAGCTGAAATGGGCCTCATCTAACCTGAGGGGGAAAACCTCCTGGATTTTCTGGAGTTGCGGCAGGTGCTCTCGTCTTACGACGCTGACCTAAGGACCCGCTCTGGTGGCCTCAGGCCTGGCCAGTCCCCATTCGATTTGTTCAGGGGCCTCTCAGGATTTCTCTTCCGTCGATGCCGGGGCCTAAGACCTTGTGTTGAGTCGGTGCCGGGACCTGAGGTTTCCTGTCCAGTGCTGACATGGATCTTCGGGTACCTCTGGAGTCTCCACAGGGGAGCGAGTCCTCGTCTCGAGAAGGGGCAAGTACATGCGCTTTCTCCCGATTTGTAGCAGCAGTGTCACCCTTCCCATCTCGTGAATTATGGGATCTGTGGCTTTTCCTCGAGGATTTTCCACGAGGCTTTACCACGAGGCTTTCGCACAGGGCTGTCCCACGTGCCACCTTGGTGGCAGTCGATCCTTGGCGTGAAAGTCGAGGCAGTCCAGGGAAAACAGGTTCCTCTGGAATGGACTGAGACATCTGGGGGACTCTTGCAATGGTGGCACGACGCTGGCGTACCTCTCGCCTTTCCTGTGGAGAGCGCCTCCTCTTGAGATGCGACGGGAACGCCCAGAATTCTTTCCCGACCAACCAGAGAAAGGATCCCTCATCACGAGCTACGAGCGGAAACGGGGCTCCTCTGGATGTGGGCGGGACCCTGGTGCTTCCTCTCGAGGGGAGACGGGTATATCGGGGAACTTCGTGAGTTGCAGCAAGGGTGTGAAGTGCCTTTTGGAAGTTCCAGACGCTAGATGTGATTAGCCTCGAGAAGTCTCAGCCGAAATGTGCCTCATCACGCCTGGAGGGGAGAACCTCCTGGATTTTCTCGAGTTTTGGCAGGTGCTCTCGACTTACGATGGGGACCTCAGGGACCCGCTCTGGTGGCCTCAGGAAAGGCCATTCCCTATGCCAATTGCTCGGGGGCCTCTCAGGATTCCTCTCCCTTCGATGGCGGGGCCTTTGACCATGTGTGGAGTCGGGGCCAGAAACTGAGGATTCCTCTCCAGTGCTGACATGGATCTTGGGGTACTTCTGGAGTCTCCCAAGGGGAGTAAGTCCTCGTCTCGAATGGGGGCATGCACGTGCGCTTTCTTCCAGAGCGGTAGCAGCAGTGTCACTCTTCCTGTCGAGTGGATCAAGGGATCTGTGGCTTTCCCACGAGGCTTTCCCACAGGGCTGTCCCACGTGCCACCGTGGTTGGAGTCGATCCTCGGCGTGAAAGTCGAGGCAGTGCAGGGAAAACAGGTTCCTCTGGAATGGACTGAGAGATCTGGGGGACTATGGGAATGGTGGCACGACGCTGCAGTTCCTCTCGCCTTTCCTGTGGAGAGCGCCGCCTCTTGAGATGGGCCAGGATAGCCCAGAAATCTTTCCCGGGCAAGAAGCGAAAGGATCCCTCATCTCGAGCTACGAGGCGGAAACGGGGCTCCTCTGGATGTGTGCAGGACCCGCGTGCTTCCTCTCGAGTGGAGACGGGTATGCCGGGAGCTTCTTGAGTTGCAGCAAGGGTGTGAAGGACCTTTTGGAAGTTCCAGAATTTAGGTGTGATTGGCCTCGAGAACCCTCATCCGAAATGGGCCTCATCTCACCTGGAGGGCAAAACCTCCTGGATTTTCTCGAGTTGGGGCAGGTGCTCTCGTTTTACGCTGGTGACCTCAAGGGCCCGCTCAGGTGGCCTCAGGACTTGCCACTCACCATTCGAGTAGTTCGCGGACCACTCGGGATTCCTCTCCCTTCGATGTCGGGGCCTAAGACCTTGTGTGTAGTCGTGGCCGGCACCTGAGGATAACTCTCCAGGGCTGACATGGATCTTGGGGTAATTCTGGAGTCTCCCCAGTGTATTAAGTCCTCGTCTCGAATGGGGCCATGCACGTGTGCTTTCCTCCAGAGCTGTAGCAGCAGTGTCACGCTTCCCATCGCCTGGATCAAGGTATCTGTGGCTTTCCCTCAAGGCTTTCCCTCGAGGTTTCCCACGAGGCTTTCCCACAGGGCTGTCCCACGTGCCACCGTGGTGAGAGTGGATCCTCGGCATGAAAATCGAGGCAGTGCAGGGAAAACAGGTTCCTCTGGAATGGACTGAGCCATCTGGGGGACTCTGGGAATGGTGGCACGAGGCTGGAATTCCTCTCGCCTATCCTGTGGAGAGCACCTCCCCTTGAGATGCGACAGGAACGCCCAGAATTCTTTCCCGACAGAGCAGTGACAATATCCCTCATCTCAAGCTACGAGGAGGAAACGGGGCTCCTCTGGATGTGGACCGAACCTCGTGCTTTCTTTCGACTGGAGACGGGTATGTCGGGGAACTTCTTGAGTTGCAGTAAGGATGTCAAGGACCCTTTGGAAGTTCCAGAGGTTAGATGTGATTAGCCTCGAGACGCCTCAGCCAAAATGGGCCACATCTCGCCTGGAGGGTTGAACCTCCTTGTTTTCTCGAGTTGCGGCTTGTGCTCTCGACTTACGACGGGGACCTCATGGACCCGCTCTGTTGGCCTCAGGATAGGTCATTCCCCATGCGAGTTGCTCGGTGGCCTCTGAGGATTCCTCGCCCGTCAATGCAGGCGCCTAAGACCTTGTGTGGAGTCGGACCAGAACCTGAGGATTCCTCTCCCGGGCTGACATGGATCTTGGCGTACTTCTGGAGTCTCCCAAGGGGCGTCAGTCCTCGTCTCGAGTGGGGTCATGCACGTGTGCTTTCCTCCTGAGCAGTAGCAGCAGTGTCTCTCTTCCCGTCTCGTGGATCAAGGGATCTGTGTCTTTCCCTCGAGGCTTTTCCATGGGGCTTTTCCACAGGGCTATTCCAAGTGCCACCATGCAGTGCTGGGAAAACAGGAAGCTCCTTCCCACATAGGGGGTACACTGTCCCCTTGGGCGTGTATCTCCAGGGCATTCGCGCTTGGGGGTTGCCCACGGATGTTGGCCTCAGGCTCCACATGAGAAAAGCTCCTAATGGCATTAGCTGCCGGTCCAGACGCTGGCCCCTCAGGTCTCTGGCCGGAGCCTTGGGCTCCAGGCAACTCAAAGCCCTCGGGGCTGGCGCTCTGGGACTGCTGTAGGGAAAGGATGCCAGGAGCCCACGGAGGAGTTGGGGAGGCGCAGGGGGCATATGGAGGCGAGGACAGCGTGGGATCTAGGTGGAGGCGCTGGAGAGAGCGTCCGTTGTCCCGGAATGCCTCGGAGGAGCCAGCGGGGGACAGTCCAGGCCCAGGGACCTGTGGTATGTGAAAAGGTGGGAAACCCCAGAACAAGGCAGGCTGGGAAAGGGGGCGTGGGCGGCCAATTCAAAGGGACCTAGGGGGCGTTTCCTGGGCGGTGAGCTCCCTTGGCACTGCTGAGAGCCCCTGATTGATCCACCCGGGGTTGATCCCACCATCCGCTGCGAGGGAGGGCCACAAACCAAAGCCCCCGAACTGCCCACCCACCCCGACGGGGATCTTGGCGGTCCGGGGCACAGCTGTGCCCGGGAAAAGCCCACTCACTCCACGGGACTCCGTCCAGGGTCTCTGCTTGGAAAGAGGCCAGGGGCGGCCCCCTCCATCTACGCACCCAAACCCTATTGACGTCAATGGGGGCGGAGACGCCTCCCGCTCTCCAGAGTCCTGGGCTGCTGGGTCCCCGCCCACTCGGCCAGCAGTCTGCAGCGCTCCCGTGTGCCTCTCCCACCATGGCTGCGTCCGGCTCCTCCAGCACCTCAAGCGGTACGTTTGTCCTCGGTCCCTGGGGTCGGATCACGTCTCAGGGGATTTGCGGGTGGCCCGGGCAAGGGCTCTCGGCCCACGTGTCGACCCCCCCTCCCGCCCGAGAACGGCGGGGACCCATTGGCCGGGCCCGGGGTTCCCAGGCGTCAGGTGTGCCCAAAGTTGGAGGGCGTGGCATCGTTCGTTCATCTTGCTCCTTTGGCACACACATGGCTTCTCCGTTCTCTTTTCTGGGAAGACAGTGTTGTTTTAGGGGGCGCGCTGCGGGGGTCGGGGGCCGGTGGGAGTGGCTGCTGTGCTTGGATGAGGCCCTTTATCCTCACATCTTCCTGTGGGAACGGGAGTCGGGGAGCTCTGTGGCCTTGCCGCCTTCATTGGCTTCCTCTGCACAGGGGCCTACTGCCTTCTGCCTTCTGTCAGGCGTTACGGGGTTTGGGCTTCGCTTTGGCGGCCTTGGCCTTGGCCCTGGCCTGGGCCTTGGCCTTACCCTTGGCGTTGCCCTTGCCCTTGCCCTTGGCCTTGGGCTTGGCCTTCCCTAGGCCTTGTCCTTGGCCTTACCTTGTCCTTGGCCTTACCTTGTCCTTGCGCTTAAACTTAAACTTGACCTTGACTTTGACCTTGAACTTGACCTTGACTTTGACCTTGAACTTGACCTTGAACTTGACCTTGACTTTGAACTTGACCTTGACTTCGACCTTGAACTTGACCTTGACTTTGACCTTGAACTTGAACTTGACCTTGACTTTGACCTTGAACTGGAACTTGACCTTGACTTTGACCTTGAACTTGAACTTGACTTTGACCTTGAACTTGACTTTGACCTTGACCTTGAACTTGACCTTGAACTTGACCTTGACCTTGACCTTGAACTTGAACTTGAACTTGACCTTGACCTTGAACTTGAACTTGACCTTGACTTTGACCTTGAACTTGAACTTGACCTTGACCTTGAACTTGAACTTGAACTTGACCAACAACGGGAGACCAGATTTGCTCAGAGCACCGGAGGTCCAGAGGCAGGGCCGTGTATCTCCCCTTCCCTTTGTGATCATTGCAAAGACATTCCTAGCTGATAGCGGGAGTGCCCATGAAGAAGCAAGCAGTGGGAGTGTGTTTGACACGACTGTGTGCCTCAACTCCACAAGGGGCCTTTCCTCTCGAAGTAGGCCCCATGTCCCCTTGGGGAGGGTGTCATGCCTCTTTTCTCCACACTGCCAAATGGTGGAGCAAAGCTCGCTCTGTCAGAGGTACAAAAACAGCAATTGAATGGAGTTTCAAGCTCTTGCTAGGCTGCACCCTTTCAGGGCCCACTTTACTGAAACAGGTGCTCTGTGGCCCCCGGTTGGGTATGCAGGTTCACAAACAGGGTGAGATCCTGTCCAAGCCAACAATTTTCCTGAAAGACCTAGGCTCACTAAAGCTCTCCTCCAGAGCAAAGGGGATAGAGGAGATGTATGGAGGAGTCTTTGCCTTTCCCTGCGAGTGTGGGGCTACTCCCTACGGCCCCAAGCTCAGGGATAACTGCCTCTAAGAAAGGAATGGCAAGAAGCGCTAATCTTGGAGGTTGGGACAGGGAGTTCCCAGCATGTGGGGAAAGAAAGACTTCTTCGGGGAAGAAGAGGCAACCACCGGGGGTGTGTTCGCAAGCCTCTATTTGGAAGGAACACGTTTGCTTATACAACTCAAGACCTCCAGATCTGCTCAGAGGACTGAAGTTCCAGAGACAGGGCCATGTATCTCCCCTTCCCTTTGAGATCCTTGCCAAGACATTCCTAGCAGATTGTCGGAGTGCCCATGAAGAAGCAAGCAGCGAAAAAGAAGCAAGCAGCGGGAGTGTGCTTAGACATCACTGGCTGCCTACCTGGGCTCAGCTCCTCAAGGGGCCTTTCTCTCCTGGTAGGCCCTATGTCCCCTTTGGGAGAGGGTTGTGCCCTCTTCCCTCTACACTGCCAAAGGGTGGAGGTGGAGCAAACTCGTTCTCTCCGAGGAAAAAGAAAGACAAATTGGATGCATTTTTAAGCTCTTGCTATGCTGCACCCCTCCAGGACCCACTCGAGCAAAACAGGTGCCCTGTGGCCCCTAGGTCGGGTATGCAGGTTCACGCACCGGGTGTGATCCCGTCAAAGCCAAGCATTTTCCTGACAGACCTAGGCTCACTAGAGCTCTCCTCCAGAGGAAAGGGGACAGAAAAGATGTGTGTGTGTGGAGGTGGCTCTGCCTTTCCAGGTCCCAATCTCAGGGATAACTGCCCCTAAGAAAGGAACTGCTGCTGCTGCTGCTGCTGCTGCTGCTGCTGCTGCTGCTGCTGCTGCTGCTGCTGCTGCTAAGTTGCTTCAGTCGTGTTCGACTCTGTGCGACGCCATAGACGGTAGCCCACTAGGCTCCCCCGTCCCTGGGATTCTCCAGGCAAAAACAGTAAGTGGGTTGCCATTGCCTTCTCCAATGCATGAAAGTGAAAATGAAAGTGCAGTCGCTCAGTCGTGTCCGACCCTCAGCGACCCCATGGACTGCAGCCTACCAGGCTTCTCTGTCCATAGGATTTTCTGAAAGGAACTGCAAGAAGCACTTTTCCAGGAGGCTGGGAAAGGGAGTTCGCAGGATGTGGGGAAAGAGAGCCTCCTTTGGGGAAGAATAGGCGGCCACTTGTTTTGTGTTGCAAACCTCTATTTGGAAGGAACAGGTTAGCTTATACAAAGGGAGACCTCCAGATCTGCTCAGAGGACCGAAGTTGCAGAGGCAGGTCGGTGTATTTTCCCTTCACTTTGCGATCCTTGCAAAGACATTCCTTGCTGATAGATGACTCAGCAAGGGCCTTTGAGACTGTTGTTTTCTTTCCTAGGTTCAAAGATTCCTTCAGTTCCTAATATAGATATCCTAGAAATGAAATGACATCCGTGAAAATCTGATATGTCCTGGTCAAATGCTGTCAGTTATCATTCTAGTTATCATATTAAAGCATTTCAAGTCGCAGCAGTGACCAGATGACATTGTCAATTTCTATTTCATCAGGTTTTAACCATGTCCTCTATGGTTTCACACTGATGCCTTTGCAGAAATACTGCTACTTCAAGATATATGGAAAATACTTTTTTTAAGCTTACTGATAATTTGTTTGTTTGTTTGCTTGTCTTCTGGTAAGCTGGTACCAGATGGAATTTAGTCTCCTCTCTAGGTTAAGAGAACTAAGTTTTCTTAGAATGCAATTTTTGATCACAGACTATGAGTTTCTCTACCTTTCATTGATTCATAATTGTTTTCATCATCTGTTTTTTTACTTCGGTAAAGTAAATAAGCCTTATTTAAGATTTTGGTACATGTAGGATGGACTAAGCTTTCCCCACTCTTGCAAGTTCCCTTAACCCTTCAGATTCTTCTCGTGGGACCAAGATCTCACTTTCCTCCAGAGGGACAATCCAAGCTTTTTATCAGTTGATCTGCCCCTGACATCAGAGTCAAGTTGAGCACGAGTTGGCCTATAATTTAGGCATGAAACTATGACTACATAAAGAAAAGGTGACTTTATGATTCAGGGATGGCCATGATATGCCTTGCACTTCAGAGAAAATGGGTTAAAATGATTTTTTTCCTTCAAAACTGCACACCCAGTTCTTTCAGCATATGCAATTGAAAACATCTAGTCATTAGGTCAGTTTTCATTCCAATCCCAAAGAAAGGCAATGACAAAGAATATTCAAGCTGCTGCACAATTGCACTCATCTCACACACTAGTAAAGTAATGCTCAAAATTCTCCAAGTTCACATGAACTGTGAACTTCCAGATGTTCAAGAGGGATTTAAAAAAATGCAGAGAAACCAGAGATCAAATTGCCAACATCCACTGGATCATTGAAAAAGCAAGAGAGTTCCAGAAAAAAAACCCATCTATTTCTGCTTTATTGACAATGCCAAAGCCTTTGACTGTGTGGATCACAAGAAACTGGGACAAATTCTGAAAGAGATGGGAATACCAGACCACCTGACCTGTCTCTTGAGAAACCTGTATGCAGGTCAGGAAGAAACAGTTCGAACTGGACATGGAACAACAGACTGGTTCTACATAGGAAAAGGAACATGTCAAGGCTGTATATTGTCACCCTGCTTATTTAACTTATATGCAGAGTACAGCATGAGAAACACTGGGCTGGAGGAAGCACACGCTGGAATCAAGGTTGCTGGGAGAAATATCAATAATCTCAGATATTCAGATGACACCACCCTTATGGCAGAAAGTGAAGAAGAGCTAAAGAGTCTCCTGATGAAAGTGAAAGAGGAGAGTGAAAAAGTTAGCTTAAAGCTCAGCATTCAGAAAACTACAATCATTGCATCCAGTCTCATCACTTCATGGCAAATAGATGGGAAAACATTGGAAACAGCAGCAGACTATTTTGGGGGGCTTGGAAATCACTGCAGGTGATGGCTGCCTCCATGAACTTAAAACATATTTATGACTTGGAAGAAAAGTGATGACCAAACTAGACAGCATATTAAAAAGCCGAGACGTTGCTTTGCCAACAAAGATCCATCCGGTCAAGGCTATGGTTTTTCCATATGTCATGGATGGATATGAAAGATGTACTATAAAGAAAGTGACAGCTGAAAATTTGATGCTTTTGAACAGTGGTGTTGGAGAAGATGCTTGTAGGTCGCTTAGACTACAAGGAGACGCAACCACTCCATCCTAAAGGAAATCAGGTCTGAATATCCATTGGAAGGACTAATACTGAACCTGAAACTCCAATACTTTGGCCACTTGATGTGAAGAGCTGACTCACTTGGAAGTTGCTTTGATTTGCCTATGAGTGTGGGAGTCCTCCCTGGGCAAAGGGCCTCAGGGGTCATTGCCACTGAATCATGACATCCAAGCAAGCGCATTCCAGCTGTGCGACATGCAGGAAGCAGGAGACTGGGAAAACTGTCTTCCTTAGAGGAAGGAAAGTCATCCACAGAGAGTGTGTTTTCAGGCCTCTCTTTGCAGCAAGTGTTTTGCTTCTCAGACATCAGAGCTGCAGGCTTGCTCTGAGGGCCTCAATTCCAGAGTCAGGGCTGTGTGTCTCACTGCACTTTCCAAGCATTGCAGACACATTCCTAGGTTGGAGCAGTGCTTCCCATGAGAAAGAAGCCTCGGGAGTGTGTCTGAGCGGGCTGAGTGCCATGCTAGGGTCACCTAGTCGAGGGCACCTCGCACATCCAATGGGCCCCAGGCGAGTAGCTATGGACCGGCCCCTCGGTTGAGATATCCCAAAGCAGGGAACAAAGCTAGCTCTGTCAGAAGGAGGAAAACAGCAATGGGATGGATTTTCAAGCAGTTGCTAAGTCACACCACGTGAGGGCTCCGCGGGAAAGAAATGCGAATTTTGGCCTCTAGGCCCAGTATCCAGATGTGTGCACAGGATATTTTCCCCACAGGATCCAAGAATGTTCCAGACAGACCTAAGCTCACTAGCTCTCTCCTGCAGAGGAAATGAAATATTGTTGCTGAACCACGAAAAGATGCTGGGATTCTTGGCTTATGGAGGAGAAGAATTCAATCCAGGGCCCAAGACGAGGCTTGATTGCTCAGAGCTTTTGTGCAATCGAGTTTTATTCAAGTAGAAGGGAGATAGAGAAAGCTTCTGACAGAGACATCACAAGGGGCAGAAAGCGTACCCCCTTGCTAGTGTTAGTAATGGAGTTATATACTCTCCAATAAGTTATTACAACGAACAAAAGAATGTCTGGAGGTTGTAAAGACTCACTAGACCTACTCCCATCATTTACATTTTAAGATAACAGGATTAGCCAGAAGGTTTTTCCAGAGACCGTCCTCAAGAAGGATGCATGATTGTTATATAATCCTAAGGAATGTAGAGGGAAAAAAAGTGTGCCCTTTCTTCCTCCTTGAGAATTCTAGACCCCTCTCTCCTTGGGGACCCTTGAACTTCTTATAAACCTGCCTTGGCAATGACTCTCTCAGAAACATGATTGAACAGCCGTTTGGAGCTTCCTTTGACTTTCCCTGGGAGGGAGGGAGCCCTCCCTGAGCACAGGGCCTCAGGGGCCATGGCCAATGAAAACTAATCTCCCAGTAAGTGCTTTTCAGCCCTGTGTGACTCTCAGCCCACAGGAGGCTGAGAAAACTCTCTTCCTTGGAGGAAGGAAAGGCAGCCCAAGAGTGTGTTTTCAGGCCTGTATCTTGCAGCAAGTGTTTGGCTTGTTAGACATAAGACCTGCAGGCCTGCTCCAACAGACTCCATTCCAAAATCAGGGCCTTGTGTCTCCCTGCAGTTTCCTGGCCTCGCAAACACATTCCTAGGGGAGAGCAGTCCTGCCCATGGGGAAGCAGGCTGCGGGAGTGTGTCTGAGGGGGCCAGGTGCCATGCTGGGGTCACCTGGTCGAGGGCACCTTGCACCTCCAATGGACCCCAGGCAAGGAGTTGCAGGCCACCACCTTGCTTCTGAAATCCCAAAGTGGGGAGCAAAGCTCGCTCTGTCAGAGGGAAGAAAACAGCAACAGGATGGATTTTCAAGCAGTTGCTAGGCTGTACTGCGTTAGGGCTCCAAGGAAGAAAAATGCAAATGTTAGCCCCTACGACTGGTATCCAGGTGGGCTCCCAGGATGATTTCCCCACAGGATCCAAGAACGTTCCAGACAGACCTGGGCTCACTAGCTCCCTCCTGCAGAGGAAGCATGATAGAACAGCTGTTTGGAGGTTGCTTTGACTTCCCCTGGGAGGGTAGGATCCCTCCCTGGGTGCAGGGCCTCAGGGGCCATTGCCGCTGAGAAATGCCCTCTAAGCCAGACCTTTCCAGCCTTGTATGACTCAGCACGGAGGAGACTGGAAAAGCTATCTTCCTTGGAGGAAGGAAAGGCAGCCCGAGAGAGTGTGTTTTCACACCTGTATCTCGCAGCAAGCGTTTGCCGTCTCAGACGTCAGACCTCCAGGCCTGCTCCAATGGCCTCAGTTCCAGAGTCAGGGCCGTGTGTCTCCCTGCATTTTCTGAGCCTTGGGAACACATTCCTAGGTCAGAACAGTCCTGCCCATGGGGAAGGAGGCTGCGGGAGTGTGTCTGAGGGGGTCGGGTGCCGTGCTGGGGTCCAATAGACCTGGTACCTCCAATAGACCCCAGGACAACAGCGGTGGGGCTCCCCCTGGCTTCCGAAATGCCAAAGCGAGAAGCAAAGCTAGCTCTATCAGAAGGAAGAAAAGAGCAATTAGATGGATGTTCAGGCTGTTGCTGGGCCGCACCACTTCAGGTTTCCCCCCGAGAGGAGCAGGCGCCCTGTGGCCCCTAGGTCCGATATGCAGGTTAACACACAGGATGTGTCCCCATAGGAGCCAAGAATTTTCCTGACAGACCTAGGCTCACTAGAGCTCTCCTACAGGGCAAAAGGGATAGAACAGACTGTGGATGTGACTCTGCCTTTCCCAGCGAGCATGGGGCCCTCCCTATGGCCCCGGGCTCCAGGGAAAATTGTCCCTGAAAAATGACCTCCAAGAAGCGCTTTTCCAGCAGGCTGGGATGCAGAGTTCACAGGATGTGGGGAAAGTGATCGTCCTTCAGGGAAGAAGAGGCAGCCACCCAGTGTGTGTTTGCAAGCCTGTATTTGGAAGAAACTGGTTTGCTTCTTCAAGGGGCGACCTCCAGGTCTGCTCAGAGGACCGAAATTCCAGAGGCAGCACCATGCATCTCCCCTGTCCTTTCTGAGCCTTGGAAAGACATTCCTAGCTTATAGCGGTATTGCTCATGAAGAAGCAGGATGCAGGAATGTGTCAGACGTGACTGGGTGCCTTCCTGGGTTCAGCTCCGTGAGGGGCCTTTCCACTCAAAGTAGGTCCCATGCCTACTTGGGGAGGAAGTGGGGCCCGCTTGCCTCCAAATTGCCAAAGGCTGGAACAAAGCTAGTTCTATCAGAGGTAAGAAAAGAGCAATTGGATGGATGTGGAAGCTGTTGCTGGCCGCACTGCTTCAGGCCCCCCACCCCTCCGGCCCCGAGAGAAACAGGCGCCCTGTGGCCCCTCGGTCCTGTATGCAGTTTCACACATAGAATGTGTCCCCATAGGAGCCAAGAATTTTCCTGACAGACCTAGGCTCACTAGAGCTCTCCTACAGAGCAAAGGGGATGGGACAGATGTGTGGCTGTGGCTCTGCCTTTCCCTGGGAGTGTGGAGCTGCTCCCTATGGCCCCGGGCTCCAGGGGAAATTGCCCCTGAATAATGACCTCCAAGAAGCGCTTTTCCAACTGGCTGAGACGTGGAGTTCTCAGGATGCAGGGAAAGCGAGTGTCCCTTCGGGGAAGCAAAGGCAGTCACCTGTTATCATTACTTACTAGAATAGTAGGTACCTTCTCTGGTTGGGCAGAGGCCTTCCCTACCTGATCTGAAAAAGAAAATGAAGTAGCTCGCTGATTTGAGAAATAATTCCCAGACTTGGGTTTCCAACCAGTATAGAATCCGACAATGGCCCTGTCTTTGTAGCCGCGTTAATTAACAGGTATGTGAAGCTCTAAATATCAGTGGAAATTACATACAGCATATAGGCCCCAGTGTTCTGGAATGGTGGAAAGAAACAACCAAACTCTTGAAGAGACTCTTTCAAAATGGATCATAGAGACTGACTGTACATGGATGGGCTTGCTTCTGGCAAACTTACTCATATTACGGGTAACTGCACGTTCCCATAGTTGTTGTCCTTATGAAATTTTCTATGGGAGAACCCCCCACCCCAAATGAGGCAGGTGTTAGCAGATTTGCCACAAGTAAGGAGGTGGGATTTCACAGCAGCTGGAACAATTAGGTAAGGTAATAAATCAGGTAACTAAGTTTGTGTAAAAAAAAATATCATTCCCCATTGAGGAACAGATTCATGAATTTGTGCTCAGTGATCAGGTGTGGCTCAATGACTGGAAACACAATTCCTTGGCCTGACATCGGAAAGGTCCTTATACTGTTGTTTTAGCCACAATTCTGAAAGAGAAGGGAATACTAGACCACCTAACCTGCCTCTTGAGAAATCTGTATGAAGGTCAGGAAGCAACAGTTAGAGCAGGACATGGAACAACATACTGGTTCCAAAAAGGAAAAGGAGTATGTCAAGGCTGTATATTGTCACCCTGTTTATTTAACTTATATGCAGACTACATCATGAAAAATGCTGGGATGGAAGATACCTGAGCTGGAATCAAGATTGCCGGAAGAAATAGCAATAAACTTAGATATGAAGATGTCACCACCATTATGGCAGAATGGGAAGAGGAACGCGTATGTCGGGGACTTCTTGAGTTGCAGCAAAGGTGTGAAGGACCCTTTCGAAGTTCCAGAGGTTAGGTGTGGTTAGTCTCGAGATGCCTCAGCAGAAATGGGCCTCATGTCGCCTGGAATGGAGAGGCTTCTGGATATTCCCCAGTTTCAGCAGGTGCTCTCGAGTTACCACGGGGACTTCAGGGACCCGCTCTGGCGGCCTCAGGAAAGGCCAGTCATCATGCGTGTTGCTAGGGGGCCTCTCGTGATTCCTCTCCCGTCGGTGCTGGGGCCTAAGACGTTGTGTGGAGTCGGGGCCGGAACCTGAGGATTCCTCACCAATGCGGACATGGATCTTGGGGTAATTATGGAGTCTCCCCAGGGGAGTCAGTCCTCGTCTCGAGAGGGGGCATGCAGGTGCGCTTTCCTCCTGATCTGTAGCAGCAGTGTCATGCTTCCCATCTCGTGAGTCATGGGATCTGTGGCTTTCCCTCCAGGATTTTCCATGAGGCTTTCATACGAGGCTTTCCCACAGGGCTGTCCCACGATGCTTTCGCACAGGGCTATCCCACGTGCCACCTTGGTGGCAGTCGATCCTCGGCGTGAAAGTTGAGGCAGTGCAGGGAAACCAGGTTCCTCTGGAATGGACTGAGACATCTGGGGGACTCTTGGAGTGGTGGAACGACGCTGGAGATCCTCTCGCCTTTCCTGTGGAGAGCGCCTCCTCTTGAAATGTGACGGGATGGCCGGGAATTCTTTTCCGACCAAGCAGGGAAAAGATCCCTCATCTCGAGCTACGAGACGGAAACGGGGCCCCTCTGGATGTGGGTGGGACATTCGTGCTTCCTCCTGAGTGGAGACGGGGATGTCGGGGTACTTCTTGAGTTGCAGCAAGGGTGTGAAGGACCTTTTGGAAGTTCCAGAGCTTAGATGTGAATAGCCTTGAGAAGCCTCAGCGGAAATGGGCCTCATATCGCCTGGAGGGCAAAACCTCCTGGATTTTCTCGAGTTGCGGCAGGTGCTCTCGACTTACGACGGGGACCTCAGGAACCCGCTTCTGTGGCCTCAGGAAAGGCCAGTCCCCATGCGAGTTGCTCGCGGGCCTCTCGGGATTCCTCTCCCTTGGATGCTGGGGCCTAAGACCTTGTGTGGAGGTGTGGCGGGAACCTGAAGATTCCTCTGCAGTGCTGACATGGATCTGGGTTACTTCTGGAGTCTCCCCAGGGGAGTAAGTCCTCGTCTCGAATCGGGGCATGCACGTGCGCATTCCTCCAGAACGGTAGAAGCAGTGTCACGCGTCCCGTCGCGTGGATCAAGGGATCTGTGGCTTTCCCTCCAGGCTTTCCCAAGAGGCTTTCCCACGTGGCTTTCCCACGAGGCTTTCCCACAGGACTGTCCCACCTGCCACCGTGGTGGGAGTCGATCCTTGGCGTGAAAGTCGAGGCAGTGCAGGGAAAACAGGTTCCTCTGGAATGGACTGAGACATCTGTGGGCTCTCGGAATGGTGGCACGACGCTGGAGTCCCTCACGCCTTTCCTATGGAGAGCGCCTCCTCTTGAGATGCAAAGGGAACGCCGGGAATTCTTCCCCGACCAAGCAGCGAAAGGATCCCTCATCTCGAGCTACGAGGCGGAAACGAGGCTCCTCTGGATGTGCCCAGGACCCTCGTGCTTCGTCTAGAGTGGAGACGGGTAAGTCACGGAACTTCTTGAGTGGCAGCAAGGGAGTGAAGGACCTTTTGGAAATTCCAGAGGTTGGGTGTGATTAGCCTCGAGAAGCATCAGCGGAAATGGGCCTCAACTCGCCTGGAGGGCAAAACCTCCTGGATTTTTTCGAGTTGCGGCTGGTGCTCTCGACTTACCACGGGGACCTCAGGGACACGATCTGGTGGCCTCAGGAAAGGCCAGTCCCCATGCAGGTTTCTCGAGGGCATCATGGGATTCCTCTGCCTTTGATCCCGGGGCCTAAGACCTCGTGTGGAGTCGGGGCCGGAAACTGAGGATTCCTCTCCAGTGCTGACATGGATCTTGGGGTACTTCTGGAGTCTCCCCAGGGGAGTAAGTCCTCCTCCCGAATGGGGGCATGCACGTGCGCTTTCCTCCAGAGCGGTAGCAGCAGTGTCACGCTTCCCATCGCGTGGATCAAGGGATCTGTGGATTTCCCTCGAGGCTTTCCCACGAGGATTTCCCACGAGGCTTTCCCACAGGGCTGTCTCACGAGCCACCGTGGTGTGAGTCGATCCTTGGCGTGAAAGTCGAGGCAGTGCAGGGATAACAGGTTCCTATGGAATGGACTGAGACATCTCGGGGACTCTTGGAATGGTGGCACGACGCTGGTGTACTTCTCGCCTTTCCTGTGAAGAGCGCCTCCTCTTGAGATGCGACAGGAACGCCCAGAATTCTTTCCAGAAAAAGCAGCGAAAGGATCCCTCATCTCGAGCTACGAGGGGGAAACGGGGCTCCTCTGGATGTAGCCAGTACCCTCGTGCTTCCTCTAGAGTGGAGACGGGGATGCAAGGCAACTTCTTGTGTTGCAGCAAGGGTGTGAAGGACCTTTTGGAAGTTCCAGAGGTTAGGTGTGATTAGCTTCGAGAAGCCTCAGCGGAAATGGGCCTCATCTTGTCTGGAGGGCAAAACCTCCTGGATTTTCTCGAGTTTCGGCGGGTGCTCTTGAATTATGACGGCGACCTCAAGGACCCGCTCT
This sequence comes from Ovis canadensis, assembly GCF_042477335.2. Classification (NCBI taxonomy): domain Eukaryota; kingdom Metazoa; phylum Chordata; class Mammalia; order Artiodactyla; family Bovidae; genus Ovis; species Ovis canadensis. The sequence continues at coordinate 12,639,190 of NC_091262.1, forward strand.
GGTGGCCTCAGGAAAGGCCAGTCCCCGTGCGAGTTGCTCGGGGGCCTCTCGGGATTCATCTACCTTCGATGACGGGGCCTAAGACCTTGTGTGGATTCGGGGCCGGAACCTGAGGATTCCTCTCCAGTGCTAACATGGATCTTGGGGTACGTCTGGAGTCTCTCCAGGGGAGCAAGTCCTCGTCTCCTATGGGGGCATGCATGTGCGCTTTCCTCCAAAGCGGTAGCAGCAATGTCACGCTTCCCGTCGCTTGGATCAAGGGATCTGTGGCTTTCCCACGAGGCTTTCCCACTGGGCTGTCCCACGTGCCACGGTGGTGGGAGTCGATCCTAGGCGTGAAAGTCGAGGCAGTGCAGGAAAAACAGGTTCCTCTGGAATGGACTGAAACATATGGGGGACTCTTGGATTGGTGGCACGACGCTGGAGATCCTCTCGCCTTTCCTGTGGAGAGCGCCTCCTCTTGAAATGTGACGGGATGGCCGGGAATTCTTTTCCGACCAAGCAGGGAAAAGATCCCTCATCTCGAGCTACGAGACGGAAACGGGGCCCCTCTGGATGTGGGTGGGACATTCGTGCTTCCTCCTGAGTGGAGACGGGGATGTCGGGGTACTTCTTGAGTTGCAGCAAGGGTGTGAAGGACCTTTTGGAAGTTCCAGAGCTTAGATGTGAATAGCCTTGAGAAGCCTCAGCGGAAATGGGCCTCATATCGCCTGGAGGGCAAAACCTCCTGGATTTTCTCGAGTTGCGGCAGGTGCTCTCGACTTACGACGGGGACCTCAGGAACCCGCTTCTGTGGCCTCAGGAAAGGCCAGTCCCCATGCGAGTTGCTCGCGGGCCTCTCGGGATTCCTCTCCCTTGGATGCTGGGGCCTAAGACCTTGTGTGGAGGCGTGGCGGGAACCTGAAGATTCCTCTCCAGTGCTGACATGGATCTGGGTTACTTCTGGAGTCTCCCCAGGGGAGTAAGTCCTCGTCTCGAATCGGGGCATGCACGTGCGCATTCCTCCAGAACGGTAGAAGCAGTGTCACGCGTCCCGTCGCGTGGATCAAGGGATCTGTGGCTTTCCCTCCAGGCTTTCCCAAGAGGCTTTCCCACGTGGCTTTCCCACGAGGCTTTCCCACAGGGCTGTCCCACCTGCCACCGTGGTGGGAGTCAATCCTTGGCGTGAAAGTCGAGGCAGTGCAGGGAAAACAGGTTCCTCTGGAATGGACTGAGACATCTGTGGGCTCTCGGAATGGTGGCACGACGCTGTAGTTCCTCACGCCTTTCCTATGGAGAGCGCCTCCTCTTGAAATGCGAAGGGAACGCCGGGAATTCTTCCCCGACCAAGCAGCGAAAGGATCCCTCATCTCGAGCTACGAGGCGGAAACGAGGCTCCTCTGGATGTGCCCAGGACCCTCGTGCTTCGTCTAGAGTGGAGACGGGTAAGTCACGGAACTTCTTGAGTGGCAGCAAGGGAGTGAAGGACCTTTTGGAAATTCCAGAGGTTGGGTGTGATTAGCCTCGAGAAGCATCAGCGGAAATGGGCCTCAACTCGCCTGGAGGGCAAAACCTCCTGGATTTTTTCGAGTTGCGGCTGGTGCTCTCGACTTACCACGGGGACCTCAGGGACACGATCTGGTGTCCTCAGGAGAGGCCAGTCCCCATGCAGGTTTCTCGCGGGCATCTTGGGATTCCTCTGCCTTTGATCCCGGGGCCTAAGACCTCGTGTGGAGTCGGGGCCGGAAACTGAGGATTCCTCTCCAGTGCTGACATGGATCTTGGGGTACTTCTGGAGTCTCCCCAGGGGAGTAAGTCCTCCTCCCGAATGGGGGCATGCACGTGCGCTTTCCTCCAGAGCGGTAGCAGCAGTGTCACGCTTCCCATCGCGTGGATCAAGGGATCTGTGGATTTCCCTCGAGGCTTTCCCACGAGGATTTCCCACGAGGCTTTCCCACAGGGCTTTCCCACGTGCCACCGTGGTGTGAGTCGATCCTTGGCGTGAAAGTCGAGGCAGTGCAGGGATAACAGGTTCCTCTGGAATGGACTGAGACATCTCGGGGACTCTTGGAATGGTGGCACGACGCTCGTGTAGTTCTCGCCTTTCCTGTGAAGAGCGCCTCCTCTTGAGATGCGACTGGAACGCCCAGAATTCTTTCCCGAAAAAGCAGCGAAAGGATCCCTCATCTCGAGCTACGAGGGGGAAACGGGGCTCCTCTGGATGTAGCCAGTACCCTCGTGCTTCCTTTAGAGTGGAGACGGGGATGCAAGCAACTTCTTGTGTTGCAGCAAGGGTGTGAAGGACCTTTTGGAAGTTCCAGAGGTTAGGTGTGATTAGCTTCGAGAAGCCTCAGCGGAAATGGGCCTCATCTCGTCTGGAGGGCAAAACCTCCTGGATTTTCTCGAGTTTCGGCGGGTGCTCTTGAATTATGACGGCGACCTCAAGGACCCGCTCTGGTGGCCTCAGGAAAGGCCAGTCCCCGTGCGAGTTGCTCGGGGGCCTCTCGGGATTCATCTACCTTCGATGACGGGGCCTAAGACCTTGTGTGGATTTGGGGCCGGAACCTGAGGATTCCTCTCCAGTGCTAACATGGATCTTGGGGTACGTCTGGAGTCTCTCCAGGGGAGCAAGTCCTCGTCTCCTATGGGGGCATGCATGTGCGCTTTCCTCCAAAGCGGTAGCAGCAATGTCACGCTTCCCGTCGCTTGGATCAAGGGATCTGTGGCTTTCCCACGAGGCTTTCCCACTGGGCTGTCCCACGTGCCACGGTGGTGGGAGTCGATCCTAGGCGTGAAAGTCGAGGCAGTGCAGGAAAAACAGGTTCCTCTGGAATGGACTGAAACATATGGGGGACTCTTGGATTGGTGGCACGACGCTGGAGATCCTCTCGCCTTTCCTGTGGAGAGCGCCTCCTCTTGAAATGTGATGGGATGGCCGGGAATTCTTTTCAGAACAAGCAGTGAAACGATCCCTCATCTCGAGCTACGAGACGGAAACGGGGCCCCTCTGGATGTGGGTGGGACATTCGTGCTTCCTCCTGAGTGGAGACGGGGATGTCAGGGTACTTCTTGAGTTGCAGCAAGGGTGTGAAGGACCTTTTGGTAGTTCCAGAGGTTAGGTGTAATTAGCCTCGACAAGCCTCATGGGAAATGGGCCTCATCTCGTCTGCAGGGCAATACCTCCTGGATTTTCTCGAGTTGCGGCAGGTGCTCTCGACTTACGACGGGGACCTCAGGGACCCGCTCTGGTGGCCTCAGGACTGGCCAGTCCTCATTCGAGTTGCTCGGGGGCCTCTCGGGATTCCTCTCCTGTCAACGCCGGGGCCTAAGTCCTTGTGTGGAGAGGGGGCCAGAACCTGAGGATTCCTCTCCGGTTCTGACATGGACCTTGGGATACTACTGGAGTCTCCACAGGGGAGTCAGTCTTCTTCTCGAGAGGGGGCATGCACGTGCGCTTTCCTCCCGAGCTGTAGCACCCGTGTCACGCTTCCTATCGCGTCGATCATGGGATCTGTGGCTATCCCTCGAGGCTATCCCTCGAGGCTTTCCCGCGAGGCTTTCCCACAGCGCGGTCCCACGTGCCACCGTGGTGGGAGTCGATCCTCGGTGAGAAAGTCGAGGCACTTCATGGAAAACAGGTTCTCTGGAATGGACTGAGACATCTGGGGGACTCTGGGAATGGTAGCAAGACGCAGGAGTTCCTCTCGCCATTCCTGTGGAGAGCGCCTCCTCTTGAGATGCGACGGGAACGCCCAGAATTCTTTCCCGACAAGCAGCGAAAGCATCCCTCATCTCGAGCTACGAGGCGGAAACGGGGCTCTTCTGGATGTGGGCGGGACCCTCGTGCATTCCTCTGGAGGGGAGACGGGTATGTCGGGGAACTTCGTGATTTGCAGCAAGGGTGTGAAATGCCTTTTGAAAGTTCCAGACGCTAGAGGTGACTAGCCTCGAGAAGTCTCAGCCGAAATGGGCCTTATCACCCCTGGAGGGGAGAATCTCCTGGATTTTCTTGAGTTTTGGCAGGTGCTCTCGACTTACAACGGGGACATCAGGGACCCGCTCTGGTGGGCTCAGGAAAGGCCAGTCCCCATGCGAGTTGCTCGGGGGCCTCTCGGGATCCCTTTCCCTTCAGTGCCGGGGCCTTAGACCTTGTGTGGAGTCGGGGCCAGAACCTGAGGATTCCTCTCCAGTGCTGACATGGATCTTGGGGTAATTCTGGAGTCTCCCCAGGGTAGTAAGTCCTCGTCTCGAAAGCGGGCATGCACGTGCGCTTTCCTCCAGAGCGGTAGCAGCAGTGTCACGCTTCCTGTCGAGTGGATCAAGGGATCTGTGTCTTTCCCACGAGGCTTTCCCACAGGGCTCTTCCACGTGCCACCGTGGTGGGAGTCGATCCTCGGCGTGAAAGTCGAGGCAGTGCAGGGAAAACAGGTTCCGCTGGAATGGACTGAGACATCTGGGGGACTCTGGGAATGGCGGAACGACCCTGGAGTTCCTCTCGCCTTTCCTGTGAAGAGCACATACACTTGAGATGCGCCAGGAACGCCCAGAAATCTTTCCCGGGCAAGCAGCTAAAGGATCCCTCATCTTGAGCTCCGAGGGGGAAACGGGGATCCTCTGGATGTGTGCAGGACCCGCGTGCTTCATCTCGAGTGAAGTCAGGTGTGTCGGGGAGCTTCTTGAGTTGAAGCAAGGGTAGCAGCAGTGTCCCGCGAGGCTTTCCCCCAGGGCTGTAACACGTGCACACGTGGTGGGGGTCGATCCTCGGCTTGAACATCAAGGCAGTGCAGGGAAAACAGGTTCCTCTGGAATGGACTGACACATCTGGGGGATTCTTGGAATGGTGGCACGACCCTGGAGTTCCTCTCGCCTTTCCTGTGGAGAGCGCCTCCTCTTGAGATGCGACGGGAACGCCGGGAATTCTTTCCCTACGAAACAGGGAAAGGATTCCTCATCTCCAGCTAGGAGGCGGAAACGGGGCTCCCCTGGATGTGTGCGGGAACCTCGTGCTTCCTCTTGAGTGGAGACGGGTATGTCGGGGAACTTCTTGAGTTGCAGCAAGGGTGTGAAGGACCCTTTGGAAGTTCCAGTGGTTAGAGGTGATTAGCCTCGAGACGCCTCAGCGGAAATGGGCCTCATCTCGCCTGGAGGGCAAAACCTCCTGGATTTTCTCGAGTTGCGGCAGGTGCTCTCGACTTATGACAGGGACCACGGGGACCCGCTCTGGTGGCCTCAGGAAAGGCCAGTCCCCATGCGAGTTCCTCGGGGGCCTCTCGGGATTCCTCTCCCTTCGATGCCCGGGCCTAAGACCTTGTGTGGAGTCGGGGCCGGAACCTGAGGATTCCTCTCCCGTGCTGACATGGATCTTGGGGTACTTCTGGAGTCTCCCCAGGGGAGTCAGTCCTCGTCTCAAAAGCGGGCATGCACTTGCGCTTTCCTCCAGAGCGGTAGCAGCAGTGTCACGCAATCCGCCGCGTAGATCAAAGGATCTATGGTTTTCCCTCGAGTCTTTCCCCCGAGGCTTTCCCACGAGGCTTTCCCACAGGGCTGTCCCACGTGCACACGTGGTGGGAGTCGATCCTCGGCTTGAACGTCAAGGCAGTGCAGGGAAAACAGGTTCCTCTGGAATGGACTGACATATCTGGGGGACTCTTGGAATGGTGGCACGACCCTGGAGTTCCTCTCGCCTTTCCTGTGGAGAGCGCCTCCTCTTGAGATGCGACGGGAACGCCGGGAATTCTTTCCCTACGAAACAGGGAAAGGATCCCTCATCTCGAGCTAGGAGGCGGAAACGGGGCTCCCCTGGATGTTTGCGGGAACCTCGTGCTTCCTCTCGAGTGGAGACAGGTATGTCGGGGAACTTCTTGAGTTGCAGCAAGGGTGTGAAGGACCCTTTGGAAGTTCCAGTGGTTAGATGTGATTAGCGTCGAGAAGCCTCAGCGGAAATGGGCCTCATCTCGCCTGGAGGGCAAAACCTCCTGGATTTTCTCGAGTTGCGGCAGGTGCTCTCGACATACGACGGGGACCTCGGGGACCCGATCTGGTGGCCTCAGGAAAGGCCTTTCCCCATGCGAGTTCCTCAGGGGCCTCGCGGGATTCCTCTCCCGTCGATGCCGGGGCCTAAGACTTTGTGTGGAATCGGGGCCGGAAAATGAGGATTCCTCTTCAGTGCTGACATGGATCTTGGGGTACTTCTGGAGTCTCCCCAGGAGAGTCAGTCCTCGTCTCGAGTTCGGGCATGCACTTGCGCTTTCCTCCAGAGCAGTAGCAGCAGTGTCACGCAGTCTGCCGCGTGGATCAAAAGATCGATGGTTTTTCCTCGAGTCTTTCCCACGAGGCTTTCCCACGAGGCTTTCCCACAGGGCTGTCCCACGTGCACACGTGGTGGGAGTCGATCCTCGGCTTGAACGTCAAGGCAGTGCAGGGAAAACAGGTTCCTCTGGAATGGACTGACACATCTGGGGGACTCTTGGAATGGTGGCACGACCCTGGAGTTCCTCTCGCCTTTCCTGTGGAGAGCGCCTCCTCTTGAGATGCGACGGGAACGCCGGGAATTCTTTCCCTACGTAATAGGGAAAGGATCCCTCATCTCGAGCTAGGAGGCGGAAACGGGGCTCCCCTGGATGTTTGCGGGAACCTCGTGCTTCCTCTCGAGTGGAGACGGGTATGTCGGGGAACTTGTTGAGTTGCAGCAAGGGTGTGAAGGACCCTTTGGAAGTTCCAGTGGTTAGATGTGATTAGCCTCGAGAAGCCTCAGCGGAAATGGGCCTCATCTCGCCTGGAGGGCAAAACCTCCTGGATTTTCTCGAGTTGCGGCAGGTGCTCTCGACTTACGACGGGGCCTCAGGGACCCGCTCTGGTGGCCTCAGGAAAGGCCAGTCCCCATGCGAGTTCCTCGGGGGCCTCTCGGGATTCCTCTCCCGTCAATGCCGGGGCCTAAGACCTTGTGTGGAGTCGGGGCCGGAACCCGAGGATTCCTCTCCAGTACTGACATGGATCTTGGGGGTACTTCTGGGGCTCCCAAGGGGAGTCAGTCCTCGTCTCGAATGCGGGCATGCACTTGCACTTTCCTCCAGAGCGGTAGCTACAGTGTCACGCAGTCCGCCGCGTGGATCAAAGGATCTATGGTTTTCCCTCGAGTCTTTCCCACGAGTCATTCCCACGAGGCTTTCCCACAGGGCTATCTCACGTGCACACGTGGTGGGAGTACATCCTCGGCTTGAATGTCAAGACAGTGCAGGGAAAACAGGTTCCTCTGGAATGGACTGATACATCTGGGGGACTCTTGGAATCGTGGCAGGACCCTGGAGTTTTTTTCGCCTTTACTGTGGAGAGCGCCTCCTCTTGAGATGCGACGGGAACGCCGGGAATTCTTTCCCTAAGAAACAGGGAAAGGATCCCTCATATCGAGCTAGGAGGCGGATACGGGGCTTTCCTGGATGTTTGCGGGAACCTCGTGCATCCTCTCCAGTGTAGACGGGTATGTCGGGGAACTTCTTGAGTTGCAGCAAGGGTGTGAAGGACCCTTTGGAAGTTCCAGTGGTTAGATGTGATTAGCCTCGAGAAGCCTCAGCGGAAATGGGCCTCATCTCGCCAGGAGGGCAAAACCTCCTGGATTATCTCGAGTGGTTGCAGGTGCTCTCGACTTACGACGAGGACCTCAGGGACCCGCTCTGGTGGCCTCAGGAAAGGCCAGTCCCAATGGGAGTTCTTCGCCGGCCTCTCGGGATTCCTCTGCCTTCGATGCCGGGGCCTAAGACCTTGTGTGGAGTCGGGGCCGGAACCTGAGGATTCCTCTTCAGTGCTGACATGGATCTTGGGGTACTTCTGGAGTCTCCCCAGGAGAGTCAGTCCTCGTTTCGAATTCGGGCATGCACTTGCGCTTTCCTCCAGAGCAGTAGCAGCAGTGTCACGCAGTCTGCCGCGTGGATCAAAAGATCGATGGTTTTCCCTCGAGTGTTTCCCACGAGGCTTTCCCACGAGGCTTTCCCACAGGGCTGTCCCACGTGCACACGTGGTGGGAGTCGATCCTCGGCTTGAACGTGAAGGCAGTGCAGGGAAAACAGGTTCCTCTGGAATGGACTGACACATCAGGGGGACTCTTGGAATGGTGGCACGACCCTGGAGTTCCTCTCGCCTTTCCTGTGGAGAGCGCCTCCTCTTGAGATGCGACGGGAACGCCGGGAATTCTTTCCCTACGAAACAGGGAAAGGATCCCTCATCTCGAGCTAGGAGGCGGAAACGGGTCTCCCCTGGAAGTTTGCGGGAACCTCGTGCTTCCTCTCGAGTGGAGACGGGTATGTCGGGGAACTTCTTGAGTTGCAGCAAGGGTGTGAAGGACCCTTTGGAAGTTCCAGTGGTTAGATGTGATTAGCCTCGAGAAGCCTCAGCGGAAATGGGCCTCATCTCGCCTGGAGGGCAAAACCTCCTGGATTTTCTCGAGTTGCGGCAGGTGCTCTCGACATACGACGGGGACCTCTGGGACCCGCTCTGGTGGCCTCAGGAAAGGCCAGTCCCCATGCGAGGTCCTCGGGGGCCTCTCGGGATTCCTCTCCCGTCGATGCCGGGGCCTAAGACTTTGTGTGGAGTCGGGGCCGGAACCTGAGGTTTCCTCTTCAGTGCTGACATGGATCTTGGGGTACTTCTGGAGTCTCCCCAGGAGAGTCAGTACTCGTTTCGAATCCGGGCATGCACTTGCGCTTTCCTCCAGAGCAGTAGCAGCAGTGTCACGCAGTCTGCCGCGTGGATCAAAAGATCGATGGTTTTCCCTCGAGTGTTTCCCACGAGGCTTTCCCACGAGGCTTTCCCACAGGGCTGTCCCACGTGCACACGTGGTGGGAGTCGATCCTCGGCTTGAACGTGAAGGCAGTGCAGGGAAAACAGGTTCCTCTGGAATGGACTGACACATCTGGGGGACTCTTGGAATGGTGGCACGACCCTGGAGTTCCTCTCGCCTTTCCTGTGGAGAGCGCCTCCTCTTGAGATGCGACGGGAACGCCAGGAATTCTTTCCCTACGAAACAGGGAAAGGATCCCTCATCTCGAGCTAGGAGGCGGAAACGGGGCTCCCCTGGATGTTTGCGGGAACCTCGTGCTTCCTCTCGAGTGGAGACGGGTATGTCGGGGAACTTGTTGAGTTGCAGCAAGGGTGTGAAGGACCCTTTGGAAGTTCCAGTGGTTAGATGTGATTAGCCTCGAGATTCCTCAGCGGAAAAGGGCCTCATCTCGCCTGGAGGGCAAAACCTCCTGGATTTTCTCGAGTTGCGGCACGTGCTCTCGACATACGACGGGGACCTCGGGGACCCGCTCTGGTGGCCTCAGGAAAGGCCAGTCCCCATGCGAGTTCCTCGGGGGCCTCTCGGGATTCCTCTCCCTTCGATTCAGGGGCCTAAGACTTTGTGTGGAGTCGGGGCCGGAACCTGAGTATTCCTCTTCAGTGCTGACATGGATCTTGGGGTACTTCTGGAGTCTCCCCAGGAAAGTCAGTCCTCGTCTCGAATTCAGGCATGCACTTGCGCTTTCCTCCAGAGCAGTAGCAGCAGTGTCACGCAGTCTGCCGCGTGGATCAAAAGATCGATGGTTTTCCCTCGAGTCTTTCCCACGAGGCTTTCCCACGAGGCTTTCCCACAGGGCTGTCCCACGTGCACACGTGGTGGGAGTCGATCCTCGGCTTGAACGTCAAGGCAGTGCAGGGAAAACAGGTTCCTCTGGAATGGACTGACACATCTGGGGGACTCTTGGAATGGTGGCACGACCCTGGAGTTCCTCTCGCCTTTCCTGTGGAGAGCGCCTCCTCTTGAGATGCGACGGGAACGCCGGGAATTCTTTCCCTACGAAACAGGGAAAGGATCCCTCATCTCGAGCTAGGAGGCGGAAACGGGGCTCCCCTGGATGTGTGCGGGACCCTCGTGCTTCCTCTCGAGTGGAAACGTGTATGTCGGGGAACTTCTTGAGTTGCAGCAAGGGTGTGAAGGACCCTTTGGAAGTTCCAGTGGTTAGATGTGATTAGCCTCGAGAAGCCTCAGCGGAAATGGGCCTCATCTCGCCTGGAGGGCAAAACCTCCTGGATTTTCTCGAGTTGCGGCAGGTGCTCTCGACTTACGACGGGGCCTCAGGGACCCGCTCTGGTGGCCTCAGGAAAGGCCAGTCCCCAAGCGAGTTCCTCGGGGGCCTCTCGGGATTCCTCTCCCGTCAATGCCGGGGCCTAAGACCTTGTGTGGAGTCGGGGCCGGAACCCGAGGATTCCTCTCCAGTACTGACATGGATCTTGGGGGTACTTCTGGGGCTCCCAAGGGGAGTCAGTCCTCGTCTCGAATGCGGGCATGCACTTGCGCTTTCCTCCAGAGCGGTAGCTGCAGTGTCACGCAGTCCGCCGCGTGGATCAAAGGATCTATGGTTTTCCCTCGAGTCTTTCCCACGAGTCATTCCCACGAGGCTTTCCCACAGGGCTATCTCACGTGCACACGTGGTGGGAGTACATCCTCGGCTTGAATGTCAAGACAGTGCAGGGAAAACAGGTTCCTCTGGAATGGACTGATACATCTGGGGGACTCTTGGAATCGTGGCAGGATCCTGGAGTTTTTTTCGCCTTTCCTGTGGAGAGCGCCTCCTCTTGAGATGCGACGGGAACGCCGGGAATTCTTTCCCTAAGAAACAGGGAAAGGATCCCTCATATCGAGCAAGGAGGCGGATACGGGGCTTTCCTGGATGTTTGCGGGAACCTCGTGCATCCTCTCCAGTGTAGACGGGTATGTCGGGGAACTTCCTGAGTTGCAGCAAGGGTGTGAAGGACCCTTTGGAAGTTCCAGTGGTTAGATGTGATTAGCCTCGAGAAGCCTCAGCGGAAATGGGCCTCATCTCGCCAGGAGGGCAAAACCTCCTGGATTATCTCGAGTGGTGGCAGGTGCTCTCGACTTACGACGAAGACCTCAGGGACCCGCTCTGGTGGCCTCAGGAAAGGCCAGTCCCAATGGGAGTTCTTCGCCGGCCTCTCGGGATTCCTCTGCCTTCGATGCCGGGGCCTAAGACCTTGTGTGGAGTCGGGGCCGGAACCTGAGGATTCCTCTTCAGTGCTGACATGGATCTTGGGGTACTTCTGGAGTCTCCCCAGGAGAGTCAGTCCTCGTTTCGAATTCGGGCATGCACTTGCGCTTTCCTCCAGAGCAGTAGCAGCAGTGTCACGCAGTCTGCCGCGTGGATCAAAAGATCGATGGTTTTCCCTCGAGTGTTTCCCACGAGGCTTTCCCACGAGGCTTTCCCACAGGGCTGTCCCACGTGCACACGTGGTGGGAGTCGATCCTCGGCGTGAACGTGAAGGCAGTGCAGGGAAAACAGGTTCCTCTGGAATGGACTGACACATCTGGGGGACTCTTGGAATGGTGGCACGACCCTGGAGTTCCTCTCGCCTTTCCTGTGGAGAGCGCCTCCTCTTGAGATGCGACGGGAACGCCGGGAATTCTTTCCCTACGAAACAGGGAAAGGATCCCTCATCTCGAGCTAGGAGGCGGAAACGGGTCTCCCCTGGAAGTTTGCGGGAACCTCGTGCTTCCTCTCGAGTGGAGACGGGTATGTCGGGGAACTTCTTGAGTTGCAGCAAGGGTGTGAAGGACCCATTGGAAGTTCCAGTGGTTAGATGTGATTAGCTTCGAGAAGCCTCAGCGGAAATGGGCCTCATCTCGCCTGGAGGGCAAAACCTCCTGGATTTTCTCGAGTTGCGGCAGGTGCTCTCGACTTACGACGGGGACCTCAGGGACCCGCTCTGGTGGCCTCAGGAATGGCCAGTCCCCATGCGAGTTCCTCGGGGGCCTCTCGCGATTCTTCTCCCGTCGATGCCGGGGCCTAAGACCTTATGTGGAGTCGGCGCCGGAACCTGAGGATTCCTCTCCCGTGCTGACATGGATCTTGGGGTACTTCTGGAGTCTCCCCAGGGGAGTCAGTCCTCGCCTCGAATGCGGGCATCCACTTGCGCTTTCCTCCAGAGCGGTAGCAGCAGTGTCACGCAGTCCGCCGCGAGGAACAAAGGATCTATGGGTTTCCCTCGCGTCTTTCCCACGAGGCTTTCCCACGAGGCTTTCCCACAGGGCTGTCCCACGTGCACACGTGGTGGGAGTCGATCCTCGGCTTGAACGTCAAGGCAGTGCAGGGAAAACAGTTCCTCTGGAATGGACTGACACATCTGGGGGACTCTTGGAATGGTGGCACGACCCTGGAGTTCCTCTCGCCTTTCCTGTGGAGAGCGCCTCCTCTTGAGATGCGACGGGAACGCCGGGAATTCTTAACCTACGAAACAGGGAAAGGAACCCTCATCTCGAGCGAGGAGGCGGAAACGCGGCTCCCCTGGATGTTTGCGGGAACCTCGTGCTTCCTCTCGAGTGGAGACGGGTATGTCGGCTAACTTCTTGAGTTACAGCAAGGGTGTGAAGGACCCTTTGGAAGTTCCAGTGGTTATATGTGATTAGCCTCGAGAAGCCTCAGCGGAAATGGGCCTCATCTCGCCTGGAGGGCAAAACCTCCTGGATTTTCTCGAGTTGCGGCAGGTGCTCACGACATACGACGGGGACCTCGGGGACCCGCTCTGGTGGCCTCAGGAAAGGCCAGTCCCCATGCGAGTTCCTCGGGGGCCTCTCGGGATTCCTCTCCCGTCGATGCCGGGGCATAAGACCTTGTGTGGAGTCGGGGCCGGAACCTGAGGATTCCTCTCCAGTGCTGACATGGATCTTGGGGTACTTCTGGAGACTCCCCAGGGGAGTCAGTCCTCGTCTCGAATGCGGGCATGCACTTGCGCTTTCCTCCACAGCGGTAGCAGCAGTGTCACGCAGTCCGCCGCGAGGATCAAAGGATCTATATTTTTCCCTTGGCTCTTTCCCACGAGGCTTTCCCACGAGACTTTCCTAAAGGGCTGTACCACGTGCACACGTGGTGGGAGTCGATCCTCGGCTTGAACGTCAAGGCAGTACAGGGAAAACAGGTTCCTCTGGAATGGACTGATACATCTGGGGGACTCTTGGAATCGTGGCAGGATCCTGGAGTTTTTTTCGCCTTTCCTGTGGAGAGCGCCTCCTCTTGAGATGCGACGGGAACGCCGGGAATTCTTTCCCTAAGAAACAGGGAAAGGATCCCTCATATCGAGCAAGGAGGCGGATACGGGGCTTTCCTGGATGTTTGCGGGAACCTCGTGCATCCTCTCCAGTGTAGACGGGTATGTCGGGGAACTTCCTGAGTTGCAGCAAGGGTGTGAAGGACCCTTTGGAAGTTCCAGTGGTTAGATGTGATTAGCCTCGAGAAGCCTCAGCGGAAATGGGCCTCATCTCGCCAGGAGGGCAAAACCTCCTGGATTATCTCGAGTGGTGGCAGGTGCTCTCGACTTACGACGAGGACCTCAGGGACCCGCTCTGGTGGCCTCAGGAAAGGCCAGTCCCAATGGGAGTTCTTCGCCGGCCTCTCGGGATTCCTCTGCCTTCGATGCCGGGGCCTAAGACCTTGTGTGGAGTCGGGGCCGGAACCTGAGGATTCCTCTTCAGTGCTGACATGGATCTTGGGGTACTTCTGGAGTCTCCCCAGGAGAGTCAGTCCTCGTCTCGAATTCGGGCATGCACTTGCGCTTTCCTCCAGAGCAGTAGCAGCAGTGTCACTCAGTCTGCTGCGTGGATCAAAAGATCGATGGTTTTCCCTCGAGTCTTTCCCACGAGGCTTTCCCACGAGGCTTACCCACAGGGCTGTCCCACGTGCACACGTGGTGGGAGTCGATCCTCGGCTTGAACGTCAAGGCAGTGCAGGGAAAACAGGTTCCTCTGGAATGGACTGACACATCTGGGGGACTCTTGGAATGGTGGCACGACCCTGGAGTTCCTCTCGCCTTTCCTGTGGAGAGCGCCTCCTCTTGAGATGCGACGGGAACGCCGGGAATTCTTTCCCTACGAAACAGGGAAAGGATCCCTCATCTCGAGCTAGGAGGCGGAAACGGGGCTCCCCTGGATGTGTGCGTGACCCTCGTGCTTCCTCTCGAGTGGAAACGTGTATGTCGGGGAACTTCTTGAGTTGCAGCAAGGGTGTGAAAGACCCTTTGGAAGTTCCAGTGGTTAGATGTGATTATCCTCGAGAAGCCTCAGCGGAAATGGGTCTCATCTCGCCTGGAGGGCAAAACCCCCTGGATTTTCTCGAGTAGCGGCAGGTGCTCTCGACTTACGACGGGGCCTCAGGGACCCGCTCTGGTGGCCTCAGGAAAGGCCAGTCCCCAAGCGAGTTCCTCGGGGGCCTCTCGGGATTCCTCTCCCGTCGATGCCGGGGCCTAAGACCTTGTGTGGAGTCGGGGCCGGAACCCGAGGATTCCTCTCCAGTACTGACATGGATCTTGGGGGTACTTCTGGAGTCTCCCCAGGGGAGTCAGTCCTCGTCTGGAATGCGGGCATGCACTTGCGCTTTCCTCCAGAGCGGTAGCAGCAGTGTCACGCAGTCCGCCGCGAGGAACAAAGGATCTATGGTTTTCCCTCGCGTCTTTCCCACGAGGCTTTCCCACGAGGCTTTCCCACAGGGCTGTCCCACGTGCACACGTGGTGGGAGTCGATCCTCGGCTTGAACGTCAAGGCAGTGCAGGGAAAACAGGTTCCTCTGGAATGGACTGACACATCTGGGGGACTCTTGGAATGGTGGCACGACCCTGGAGTTCCTCTCGCCTTTCCTGTGGAGAGCGCCTCCTCTTGAGATGCGACGGGAACGCCGGGAATTCTTTCCCTACGAAACAGGGAAAGGATCCCTCATCTCGAGCTAGGAGGCGGAAACGGGGCTCCCCTGGATGTGTGCGGGACCCTCGTGCTTCCTCTCGAGTGGAGACGGGTATGTTGTTGAACTTCTTGAGTTGCAGCAAGGGTGTGAAGGACCCTTTGGAAGTTCCAGTGGTTAGATGTGATTAGCTTTGAGAAGCCTCAGCGGAAATGGGCCTCATCTCGCCTGGAGGGCAAAACCTCCTGGATTTTCTCGAGTTGCGGCAGGTGCTCTCGACTTACGACGGGGCCTCAGGGACCCGCTCTGGGGGCCTCAGGAAAGGCCAGTCTCCATGCGAGTTCCTCGGGGGCCTCTCGGGATTCCTCTCCCGTCGATGCCGGAGCCTAAGACCTTGTGTGGAGTCGGGACCGGAACCCGAGGATTCCTCTCCAGTACTGACATGGATCTTGGGGGTACTTCTGGAGTCTCCCCAGGGGAGTCAGTCCTCGTCTCGAATGCGGGCATGCACTTGCGCTTTCCTCCAGAGCGGTAGCAGCAGTGTCACGCAGTCCGCCGCGTGGATCAAAGGATCTATGGTTTTCCCTCGAGTCTTTCCCACGAGTCATTCCCACGAGGCTTTCCCACAGGGCTTTCCCACGTGCACACGTGTTGGGAGTCGATCCTCGGCTTGAATGTCAAGACAGTGCAGGGAAAACAGGTTCCTCTGGACTGGACTTATACATCTGGGGGACTCTTGGAATGGTGGCAGGACCCTGGAGTTCCTCTCGCCTTTCCTGTGGAGAGCGCCTCCTCTTGAGATGCGACGGGAACGCAGGGAATTCTTTCCCTAAGAAACAGGGAAAGGATCCCTCATCTCGAGCTAGGAGGCGGATACGGGGCTTTCCGGGATGTGTGCGGGATCCTCGTGCATCCTCTACAGTGGAGACGGGTATGTCTAGAACTTCTTGAGTTGCAGCAAGGGTGTGAAGGACCCTTTGGAAGTTCCAGTGGTTAGATGTGATTAGCCTCGAGAAGCCTCAGCGGAAATGGGCCTCATCTCGCCTGGAGGGCAAAACCTCCTGGATTTTCTCGAGTTGCGGCAGTGCTCTCGACTTACGACGGGGACCTCAGGCACCCGCTCTGGTGGCCTCAGGAAAGGCCAGTCCCCATGGGAGTTCTTCGGGGGCCTCTCGGGATTCCTCTGCCTTCAATGCCAGGGCCTAAGACCTTGTGTGGAGTCGGGGCCGGAACCTGAGGATTCCTCTTCAGTGCTGACATGGATCTTGGGGTACTTCTGGAGTCTCCCCAGGAGAGTCAGTCCTCGTCTCGAATTCGGGCATGCACTTGCGCTTTCCTCCAGAGCAGTAGCAGCAGTGTCATGCAGTCTGCCGCGTGGATCAAAAGATCGATGGTTTTCCCTCGAGTGTTTCCCACGAGGCTTTCCCACGAGGCTTTCCCACAGGGTTGTCCCACGTGCTCACGTGGTGGGAGTCGATCCTTGGCTTGAACGTCAAGGCAGTGCATGGAAAACAGGTTCCTCTGGAATGGACTGACACATCTGGGGGACTCTTGGAATGGTGGCACGACCCTGGAGTTCCTCTCGCCTTTCCTGTGGAGAGCGCCTCCTCTTGAGATGCGGCGGGAACGCCGGGAATTCTTTCCCTATGAAAAAGGGAAAGGATCCCTCATCTCGAGCTAGGAGGCGGAAACGGGGCTCCTCTGGATGTGTGCGGGAACCTCGTGCTTCCTCTCGAGTGGAGACGGGTATGTCGGGGAACTTCTTGAGTTGCAGCAAGGGTGTGAAGGACCCTTTGGAAGTTCCAGTGGTTAGACGTGATTAGCCTCGAGAAACCTCAGCGGAAATGGGCCTCATCTCGCCTGGAGGGCAAAACCTCCTGGATTTTCTCTAGTTGCGGCAGGTGCTCTTGACATACGACGGGGACCTCGGGGACCCGCTGGGGTGGCCTCAGGAAAGGCCAGTCCCCATACGAGTTCCTCGGGGGCCTCTCGGGATTCCTCTCCCGTCGTTGCCGGGGCCTAAGACCTTGTGTGGAGTCGGGGCCGGAACATGAGGATTCCTCTCCAGTGCTGACATGGATCTTGGGGTACTTCTGGAGACTCCCCAGGGGAGTCAGTCCTCGTCTCGAATGCGGGCATGCACTTGCGCTTTTCTCCAGAGCGGTAGCAGCAGTGTCTCTCAGTCCGCCGCGAGGATCAAAGGATCTATAGTTTTCCCTCGCGTCTTTCCCAGGAGGCTTTCGCACGAGGCTTTCCCACAGGGCTGTCCCACGTGCACACGTGCTGGGAGTTGATCCTCGGCTTGAACGTCAAGGCAGTGCATGGAAACCAGGTTCCTCTGGAATGGACTGACACTTCTGGGGGACTCTTGGAATGGTGGCACGACCCTGGAGTTCCTCTCGCCTTTCCTGTGGAGAGCGCCTCCTCTTGAGATGCGACAGGAACGCCAGGAATTCTTTCCCTACGAAACAGGGAAAAGATCCCTCATCTCGAGCTAGGAGGCGGATACGGGGCTTTCCTGGATGTGTGCGGGACGCTCGTGTATCCTCTCCTGTTGAGACGGGTATGTCGGGGAACTTCTTGAGTTGCAGCAAGGGTGTGAAGGACCCTTTTGAAGTTCCAGTGCTTAGATGTGATTAGCCTCGAGAAGCCTCAGCGGAAATGGGCCTCATCTCGCCTGGAGGGCAAAACCTCCTGGATTTTCTCGAGTTGCGGCAGGTGCTCTCGACTTACGACGGGGACCTCAGGGACCCACTCTGGTGGCCTCAGGAAAGGCCAGTCCCCATGCGAGTTCCTCGGGGGCCTCTCGGGATTCTTCTCCCGTCGATGCCGGGGCCAAAGACCTTGTGTGGAGTCGGGGCCGGAACCTGAGGATTCCTCTCCCGTGCTGACATGGATCTTGGGGTACTTCTGGAGTCTCCCCAGGGGAGTCAGTCCTCACCTCGAATGCGGGCATGCACTTGCGCTTTCCTCCAGAGCGGTAGCAGCAGTGTCACGCAGTCCGCCGCGTGGTTCAAAGGATCTATGTTTTTCCCTCGAGTCTTTTCCACGAGGCTTTCCCACGAGGCTTTCCCACAGGGCTGTCCCACGTGCACACGTGGTGGGAGTCTATCCTCGGCTTGAACGTCAAGGCAGTGCAGGGAAAACAGGTTCCTCTGGAATGGACTGACACATCTGGGGGACTCTTGGAATGGTGGCACGACCCTGGAGTTCCTCTCGCCTTTCCTGTGGAGAGCGCCTCCTCTTGAGATGCGACGGGAACGCCGGGAATTTTTTCCCTACGAAACAGGGAAAGGATCCCTCATCTCGAGCTAGGAGGCGGAAACGGGGCTCCCCTGGATGTGTGCGGGACCCTCGTGAATCCTCTCGAGTGGAGACGGGTATGTCGGGGAATTTCTTGAGTTGCAGCAAGGGTGTGAAGGACCCATTGGAAGTTCCAGTGGTTAGATGTGATTAGCTTCGAGAAGCCTCAGCGGAAATGGGCCTCATCTCGCCTGGAGGGCAAAACCTCCTGGATTTTCTCGAGTTGCGGCAGGTGCTCTCGACTTACGACGGGGACCTCAGGGACCCGCTCTGGTGGCCTCAGGAATGGCCAGTCCCCATGCGAGTTCCTCGGGGGCCTCTCGCGATTCTTCTCCCGTCGATGCCGGGGCCTAAGACCTTATGTGGAGTCGGCGCCGGAACCTGAGGATTCCTCTCCCGTGCTGACATGGATCTTGGGGTACTTCTGGAGTCTCCCCAGGGGAGTCAGTCCTCGCCTCGAATGCGGGCATCCACTTGCGCTTTCCTCCAGAGCGGTAGCAGCAGTGTCACGCAGTCCGCCGCGAGGAACAAAGGAACTATGGTTTTCCCTCGCGTCTTTCCCACGAGGCTTTCCCACGAGGCTTTCCCACAGGGCTGTCCCACGTGCACACGTGGTGGGAGTCGATCCTCGGCTTGAACGTCAAGGCAGTGCAGGGAAAACAGTTCCTCTGGAATGGACTGACACATCTGGGGGACTCTTGGAATGGTGGCACGACCCTGGAGTTCCTCTCGACTTTCCTGTGGAGAGCGCCTCCTCTTGAGATGCGACGGGAACGCCGGGAATTCTTAACCTACGAAACAGGGAAAGGAACCCTCATCTCGAGCGAGGAGGCGGAAACGCGGCTCCCCTGGATGTTTGCGGGAACCTCGTGCTTCCTCTCGAGTGGAGACGGGTATGTCGGCTAACTTCTTGAGTTACAGCAAGGGTGTGAAGGACCCTTTGGAAGTTCCAGTGGTTAGATGTGATTAGCCTCGAGAAGCCTCAGCGGAAATGGGCCTCATCTCGACTGGAGGGCAAAACCTCCTGGATTTTCTCGAGTTGCGGCAGGTGCTCTCGACATACGACGGGGACCTCGGGGACCCGCTCTGGTGGCCTCAGGAAAGGCCAGTCCCCATGCGAGTTCCTCGGGGGCCTCTCGGGATTCCTCTCCCGTCGATGCCGGGGCCTAAGACCTTGTGTGGAGTCGGGGCCGGAACATGAGGATTCCTCTCCAGTGCTGACATGGATCTTGGGGTACTTCTGGAGACTCCCCAGGGGAGTCAGTCCTCGTCTCGAATGCGGGCATGCACTTGCGCTTTCCTCCACAGCGGTAGCAGCAGTGTCACGCAGTCCGCCGCGAGGATCAAAGGATCTATATTTTTCCCTCGGTTCTTTCCCACGAGGCTTTCCCACGAGGCTTTCCCACAGGGCTGTCCCACGTGCACACGTGGTGGGAGTCGATCCTCGGCTTGAACGTCAAGGCAGTGCATGGAAACCAGGTTCCTCTGGAATGGACTGACACATCTGGGGGACTCTTGGAATGGTGGCACGACCCTGGAGTTCCTCTCGCCTTTCCTGTGGAGAGCGCCTCCTCTTGAGTTGCGACGGGAACGCCGGGAATTCTTTCCCTACGAAACAGGGAAAGGATCCCTCATCTCGATCTAGGAGGCGGAAACGGGGCTCCCCTGGATGTGTGCGGGACCCTCGTGCTTCCTCTCGAGTGGAGACGGGTATGTCGGGGAACTTCTTGAGTTGCAGCAAGGGTGTGAAGGACCCTTTGGAAGTTCCAGTGGTTAGATGTGATTAGCCTCGAGGAGCCTCAGAGGAAATGGGCCTCATCTCGCCTGGAGGGCAAAACCTCCTGGATTTTCTCGAGTTGCGGCAGGTGCTCTCGACTTACGACGGGGACCACAGGGACCCGCTCTGGTGGCCTCAGGAAAGGCCAGTCCCCATGCGAGTTCCTCGGGGGCCTCTCGGGATTCCTCTCCCGTCGATGCCGTGGCCTAAGACCTTGTGTGGAGTCGGGGCCGGAACCTGAGGATTACTCTCCCTTGCTGACATGGATCTTGGGGTAATTCTGGAGTCTCCCCAGGGGAGTCAGTCCTCGCCTCGAATGCGGGCATGCACTTGCGATTTCCTCCAGAGCGGTAGCAGCAGTGTCACGCAGTCCGCCGCGAGGAACAAAGGATCTATGTTTTTCCCTCGCGTCTTTCCCACGAGGCTTTCCCACGAGGCTTTCCCACAGGGCTGTCCCACGTGCACACGTGGTGGGAGTCGATCCTCGGATTGAACGTCAAGGCAGTGCAGGGAAAACAGGTTTCTCTGGAATGGACTGACACATCTGGGGGACTCTTGGAATGGTGGCACGACCCTGGAGTTCCTCTCGCCTTTCCTGTGGAGAGCGCCTCCTCTTGAGATGCGACGGGAACGCTGGGAATTCTTTCCCTACGAAACAGGGAAAGCATCCCTCATCTCGAGCTAGGAGGCGGAAACGGGGCTCCCCTGGATGTGTGCGGGACCCTCGTGCTTCCTCTCGAGTGGAGACGGGTATGTCGGGGAACTTCTTGAGTTGCAGCAAGGGTGTGAAGGACCCTTTGGAAGTTCCAGTGGTTAGATGTGATTAGCTTCGAGAAGCCTCAGCGGAAATGGGCCTCATCTCGCCTGGAGGGCAAAACCTCCTGGATTTTCTCGAGTTGCGGCAGGTGCTCTCGACTTACGACGGGGACCTCAGGGACCCGCTCTGGTGGCCTCAGGAATGGCCAGTCCCCATGCGAGTTCCTCGGGGGCCTCTCGCGATTCTTCTCCCGTCGATGCCGGGGCCTAAGACCTTATGTGGAGTCGGCGCCGGAACCTGAGGATTCCTCTCCCGTGCTGACATGGATCTTGGGGTACTTCTGGAGTCTCCCCAGGGTAGTCAGTCCTCGCTTCGAATGCGGGCATCCACTTGCGCTTTACTCCAGAGCGATAGCAGCAGTGTCACGCAGTCCGCCGCGAGGAACAAAGGATCTATGGATTTCCCTCGCGTCTTTCCCACGAGGCTTTCCCACGAGGCTTTCCCACAGGGCTGTCCCACGTGCACACGTGGTGGGAGTCTATCCTCGGATTGAACGTCAAGGCAGTGCAGGGAAAACAGGTTCCTCTGGAATGGACTGACACATCTGGGGGACTCTTGGAATGGTGGCACGACCCTGGAGTTCCTCTCGCCTTTCCTGTGGAGAGCGCCTCCTCTTGAGATGCGACGGGAACGCCGGGAATTCTTTCCCTACGAAACAGGGAAAGGATCCCTCATCTCGAGCTAGGAGGCGGATACGGGGCTTTCCGGGATGTGTGCGGGATCCTCGTGCATCCTCTACAGTGGAGACGGGTATGTCGGGAACTTCTTGAGTTGCAGCAAGGGTGTGAAGGACCCTTTGGAAGTTCCAGTGGTTAGATGTGATTAGCCTCGAGAAGCCTCAGCGGAAATGGGCCTCATCTCGCCTGGAGGGCAAACCCTCCTGGATTTTCTCGAGTTGCGGCAGGTGCTCTCGACTTACGACGGGGACCTCAGGCACCCGCTCTGGTGGCCTCAGGAAAGGCCAGTCCCCATGCGAGTTCCTCGGGGACCTCTCGGTATTACTCTCCCGTCGATGCCTGGGCCTAAGACTTTGTGTGGAGTCCGGGCCGGAACCTGAGGATTCCTCTCCAGTGCTGACATGTATCTTTGGGTATTTCTGGAGTCTCCCCAGGGGAGTCAGTCCTCGTCTCGAATGCGGGCATGCACTTGCGCTTTCCTCCAGAGCAGTAGCAGCAGTGTCACGCAGTCCGCCGCGTGGTTCAAAGGATCTATGTTTTTCCCTCGAGTCTTTTCCACGAGGCTTTCCCACGAGGCTTTCCCACAGGGCTGTCCCACGTGCACACGTGGTGGGAGTCGATCCTCGGCTTGAACGTCAAGGCAGTGCAGGGAAAACAGGTTCCTCTGGAATGGACTGACACATCTGGGGGACTCTTGGAATGGTGGCACGACCCTGGAGTTCCTCTCGCCTTTCCTGTGGAGAGCGCCTCCTCTTGAGATGCGACGGGAACGCCGGGAATTCTTTCCCTACGAAACAGGGAAAGGAACCCTCATCTCGAGCGAGGAGGCGGAAACGGGGCTCCCCTGGATGTTTGCGGGAACCTCGTGCTTCCTCTCGAGTGGAAACGGGTATGTCGGCTAACTTCTTGAGTTGCAGCAAGGGTGTGAAGGACCCTTTGGAAGTTCCAGTGGTTATATGTGATTAGCCTCGAGAAGCCTCAGCGGAATTGGGCCTCATCTCGCCTGGAGGGCAAAACCTGCTGGATTTTCTCGAGTTTGGGCAGGTGCTCACGACATACGACGGGGACCTCGGGGACCCGCTCTGGTGGCCTCAGGAAAGGCCAGTCCCCATGCGAGTTCCTCGGGGGCCTCTCGGGATTCCTCTCCGGTCGATGCCGGGGCCTAAGACCTTGTGTGGAGTCGGGGCCGGAACATGAGGATTCCTCTCCAGTGCTGACATGGATCTTGGGGTACTTCTGGAGTCTCCCCTGGAGAGTCAGTCCTCGTTTCGAATTCGGGCATGCACTTGCGCTTTCCTCCAGAGCAGTAGCAGCAGTGTCACGCAGTCTGCCGCGTGGATCAAAAGATCGATGGTTTTCCCTCGAGTGTTTCCCACGAGGCTTTCCCACGAGGCTTTCCCACAGGGCTGTCCCACGTGCACACGTGGTGGGAGTCGATCCTCGGCTTGAACGTGAAGGCAGTGCAGGGAAAACAGGTTCCTCTGGAATGGACTGACACATCTGGGGGACTCTTGGAATGGTGGCACGACCCTGGAGTTCCTCTCGCCTTTCCTGTGGAGAGCGCCTCCTCTTGACATGCGACGGGAACGCCGGGAATTCTTTCCCTACGAAACAGGGAAAGGATCCCTCATCTCGAGCTAGGAGGCGGAAACGGGGCTCCCCTGGATGTTTGCGGGAACCTCGTGCTTCTTCTCGAGTGGAGACGGGTATGTCGGGGAAATTCTTGAGTTGCAGCAAGTGTGTGAAGGACCCTTTGGAAGTTCCAGTGGTTAGATGTGATTAGCCTCGAGAAGCCTCAGCGGAAATGGGTCTCATCTCGCCTGGAGGGCAAAACCCCCTGGATTTTCTCGAGTAGCGGCAGGTGCTCTCGACTTAAGACGGGGCCTCAGGGACCCGCTCTGGTGGCCTCAGGAAAGGCCAGTCCCCATGCGAGTTCCTCGGGGGCCTCTCGGGATTCCTCTCCCGTCGATGCCGGGGCCTAAGACCTTGTGTGGAGTCGGGGCCGGAACCCGAGGATTCCTCTCCAGTACTGACATGGATCTTGGGGGTACTTCTGGAGTCTCCCCAGGGGAGTCAGTCCTCGTCTGGAATGCGGGCATGCAATTGCGCTTTCCTCCAGAGCGGTAGCAGCAGTGTCACGCAGTCCGCCGCGAGGAACAAAGGATCTATGGTTTTCCCTCGCGTCTTTCCCACGAGGCTTTCCCACGAGGCTTTCCCACAGGGCTGTCCCACGTGCACACGTGGTGGGAGTCGATCCTCGGCTTGAACGTCAAGGCAGTGCAGGGAAAACAGGTTCCTCTGGAATGGACTGACACATCTGGGGGACTCTTGGAATGGTGGCACGACCCTGGAGTTCCTCTCGCCTTTCCTGTGGAGAGCGCCTCCTCTTGAGATGCGACGGGAACGCCGGGAATTCTTTCCCTACGAAACAGGGAAAGGATCCCTCATCTCGAGCTAGGAGGCGGAAACGGGGCTCCCCTGGATGTGTGCGGGACCCTCGTGCTTCCTCTCGAGTGGAGACGGGTATGTTGTTGAACTTCTTGAGTTGCAGCAAGGGTGTGAAGGACCCTTTGGAAGTTCCAGTGGTTAGATGTGATTAGCTTTGAGAAGCCTCAGCGGAAATGGGCCTCATCTCGCCTGGAGGGCAAAACCTCCTGGATTTTCTCGAGTTGCGGCAGGTGCTCTCGACTTACGACGGGGCCTCAGGGACCCGCTCTGGTGGCCTCAGGAAAGGCCAGTCCCCATGCGAGTTCCTCAGGGGCCTCTCGGGATTCCTCTCCCGTCGATGCCGGAGCCTAAGACCTTGTGTGGAGTCGGGGCCGGAACCCGAGGATTCCTCTCCAGTACTGACATGGATCTTGGGGGTACTTCTGGAGTCTCCCCAGGGGAGTCAGTCCTCGTCTCGAATGCGGGCATGCACTTGCGCTTTCCTCCAGAGCGGTAGCAGCAGTGTCACGCAGTCCGCCGCGTGGATCAAAGGATCTATGGTTTTCCCTCGAGTCTTTCCCACGAGTCATTCCCACGAGGCTTTCCCACAGGGCTTTCCCACGTGCACACGTGTTGGGAGTCGATCCTCGGCTTGAATGTCAAGACAGTGCAGGGAAAACAGGTTCCTCTGGACTGGACTTATACATCTGGGGGACTCTTGGAATGGTGGCAGGACCCTGGAGTTCCTCTCGCCTTTCCTGTGGAGAGCGCCTCCTCTTGAGATGCGACGGGAACGCCGGGAATTCTTTCCCTAAGAAACAGGGAAAGGATCCCTCATCTCGAGCTAGGAGGCGGATACGGGGCTTTCCGGGATGTGTGCGGGATCCTCGTGCATCCTCTACAGTGGAGACGGGTATGTCTGGAACTTCTTGAGTTGCAGCAAGGGTGTGAAGGACCCTTTGGAAGTTCCAGTGGTTAGATGTGATTAGCCTCGAGAAGCCTCAGCGGAAATGGGCCTCATCTCGCCTGGAGGGCAAAATCTCCTGGATTTTCTCGAGCTCCGGCAGGTGCTCTCGACTTACGACGGGGACCTCAGGCACCCGCTCTTGTGGCCTCAGGAAAGGCCAGTCCCCATGGGAGTTATTCGGGGGCCTCTCGGGATTCCTCTGCCTTCAATGCCGGGGCCTAAGACCTTGTGTGGAGTCGGGGCCGGAACCTGAGGATTCCTCTTCAGTGCTGACATGGATCTTGGGGTACTTCTGGAGTCTCCCCAGGTGAGTCAGTCCTCGTCTCGAATTCGGGCATGCACTTGCGCTTTCCTCCAGAGCAGTAGCAGCAGTGTCATGCAGTCTGCCGCGTGGGTCAAAAGATCGATGGTTTTCCCTCGAGTGTTTCCCACGAGGCTTTCCCACGAGGCTTTCCCACAGGGTTGTCCCACGTGCTCACGTGGTTGGAGTCGATCCTTGGCTTGAACGTCAAGGCAGTGCATGGAAAACAGGTTCCTCTGGAATGGACTGACACATCTGGGGGACTCTTGGAATGGTGGCACGACCCTGGAGTTCCTCTCGCCTTTCCTGTGGAGAGCGCCTCCTCTTGAGATGCGGCGGGAACGCCGGGAATTCTTTCCCTATGAAAAAGGGAAAGGATCCCTCATCTCGAGCTAGGAGGCGGAAACGGGGCTCCTCTGGATGTGTGCGGGAACCTCGTGCTTCCTCTCGAGTGGAGACGGGTATGTCGGGGAACTTCTTGAGTTGCAGCAAGGGTGTGAAGGACCCTTTGGAAGTTCCAGTGGTTAGATGTGATTAGCCTCGAGAAGCCTCAGCGGAAATGGGCCTCATCTCGCCTGGAGGGCAAAACCTCCTGGATTTTCTCTAGTTGCGGCAGGTGCTCTCGACATACGACGGGGACCTCGGGGACCCGCTCTGGTGGCCTCAGGAAAGGCCAGTCCCCATACGAGTTCCTCGGGGGCCTCTCGGGATTCCTCTCCCGTCGATGCCGGGGCCTAAGACCTTGTGTGGAGTCGGGGCCGGAACATGAGGATTCCTCTCCAGTGCTGACATGGATCTTGGGGTACTTCTGGAGACTCCCCAGGGGAGTCAGTCCTCGTCTCGAATGCGGGCATGCACTTGCGCTTTTCTCCAGAGCGGTAGCAGCAGTGTCTCTCAGTCCGCCGCGAGGATCAAAGGATCTATAGTTTTCCCTCGCGTCTTTCCCAGGAGGCTTTCGCACGAGGCTTTCCCACAGGGCTGTCCCACGTGCACACGTGGTGGGAGTCGATCCTCGGCTTGAACGTCAAGGCAGTGCATGGAAAACAGGTTCCTCTGGAATGGACTGACACATCTGGGGGACTCTTGGAATGGTGGCACGACCCTGGAGTTCCTCTCGCCTTTCCTGTGGAGAGCGCCTCCTCTTGAGTTGCGACGGGAACGCCAGGAATTCTTTCCCTACGAAACAGGGAAAGGATCCCTCATCTCGAGCTAGGAGCCGGAAACGGGGCTCGCCTGGATGTGTGCGGGACCCTCGTGCTTCCTCTCGAGTGGAGACGGGTATGTCGGGGAACTTCTTGAGTTGCAGCAAGGGTGTGAAGGACCCTTTGGAAGTTCCAGAGTTTAGATGTGATTAGCCTCGAGAAGCCTCAGAGGAAATGGGCCTCATCTCGCCTGGAGGGCAAAACCTCCTGGATTTTCCCGAGTTACGGCAGGTGCTCTCGACTTACGACGGGGACCTCAGAGACCCGCTCTGGTGGCCTCAGGAAAGGCCAGTCCCCATGCGAGTTCCTCGGGGGCCTCTCGGGATTCCTCTCCCGTCGATGCCGTGGCCTAAGACCTTGTGTGGAGTCGGGGCCGGAACCTGAGGATTACTCTCCCTTGCTGACATGGATCTTGGGGTATTTCTGGAGTCTCCCCAGGGGAGTCAGTCCTCGCCTCGAATGCGGGCATGCACTTGCGCTTTCCTCCAGAGCGGTAGCAGCAGTGTCACGCAGTCCGCCGCGAGGAACAAAGGATCTATGGGTTTCCCTCGCGTCTTTCCCACGAGGCTTTCCCACGAGGCTTTCCCACAGGGCTGTCCCACGTGCACACGTGGTGGGAGTCGATCCTCGGCTTGAACGTCAAGGCAGTGCAGGGAAAACAGGTTCCTCTGGAATGGACTGACACATCTGGGGGACTCTTGGAATGGTGGCACGACCCTGGAGTTCCTCTCGCCTTTCCTGTGGAGAGCGCCTACTCTTGAGATGCGACGGGAACGCCGGGAATTCTTTCCCTACGAAACAGGGAAAGGAACCCTCATCTCGAGCGAGGAGGCGGAAACGGGGCTCCCCTGGATGTTTGCGGGAACCTCGTGCTTCCTCTCGAGTGGAGACGGGTATGTCGGCTAACTTCTGGAGTTGCAGCAAGGGTGTGAAGGACCCGTTGGAAGTTCCAGTGGTTAGATGTGATTAGCCTCGAGAAGCCTCAGCGGAAATGGGCCTCATCTCGCCTGGAGGGCAAAACCTCCTGGATTTTCTCCAGTTGCAGCAGGTGCTCTCGACTTACGACGGGGCCTCAGGGACCCGCTCTGGTGGCCTCAGGAAAGGCCAGTCCCCATGCGAGTTCCTCGGGGGCCTCTCGGGATTCCTCTCCCGTCGATGCCGGGGCCTAAGACCTTGTGTGGAGTCGGGGCCGGAACCCGAGGATTCCTCTCCAGTACTGACATGGATCTTGGGGGTACTTCTGGAGGCTCCCCAGGGGAGTCAGTCCTCGTCTCGAATGCGGGCATGCACTTGCGCTTTCCTCCACAGCGGTAGCAGCAGTGTCAGGCAGTCTGCCGCGTGGATCAAAGGATCTATGCTTTCCTCGAGTCTTTCCCACGAGGTATTCCCACGGGGCTTTCCCACAGGGCTATCCCACGTGCACACCTGGTGGGAGTCGATCCTCGGCTTGAATGTCAAGACAGTGCAGGGAAAACAGGTTCCTCTGGAATGGACTGATACATCTGGGGAACTCTTGGAATGGTGGCAGGACCCTGGAGTTGTCTCGCCTTTCCTGTGGAGAGCGCCTCCTCTTGAGATGCGACGGGAACGCCGGGAATTCTTTCCCTAAGAAACAGGGAAAGGATCCCTCATCTCGAGCTAGGAGGCGGATACGGGGCTTTCCGGGATGTGTGCGGGATCCTCGTGCATCCTCTACAGTGGAGACGGGTATGTCGGGAACTTCTTGAGTTGCAGCAAGGGTGTGAAGGACCCTTTGGAAGTTCCAGTGGTTAGATGTGATTAGCCTCGAGAAGCCTCAGCGGAAATGGGCCTCATCTCGCCTGGAGGGCAAACCCTCCTGGATTTTCTCGAGTTGCGGCAGGTGCTCACGACTTACGACGGGGACCTCAGGCACCCGCTCTGGTGGCCTCAGGAAAGGCCAGTCCCCATGCGAGTTCCTCGGGGACCTCTCGGTATTGCTCTCCCATCGATGCCTGGGCCTAAGACTTTGTGTGGAGTCCGGGCCGGAACCTGAGGATTCCTCTCCAGTGCTGACATGTATCTTTGGGTATTTCTGGAGTCTCCCCAGGGGAGTCAGTCCTCGTCTCGAATGCGGGCATGCACTTGCGCTTTCCTCCAGAGCAGTAGCAGCAGTGTCACGCAGTCCGCGGCGTGGTTCAAAGGATCTATGTTTTTCCCTCGAGTCTTTTCCACGAGGCTTTCCCACGAGGCTTTCCCACAGGGCTGTCCCACGTGCACACGTGGTGGGAGTCGATCCTCGGCTTGAACGTCAAGGCAGTGCAGGGAAAACAGGTTCCTCTGGAATGGACTGACACATCTGGGGGACTCTTGGAATGGTGGCACGACCCTGGAGTTCCTCTCGCCTTTCCTGTGGAGAGCGCCTCCTCTTGAGATGCGACGGGAACGCCGGGAATTCTTTCCCTACGAAACAGGGAAAGGATCCCTCATCTCGAGCTAGGAGGCGGAAACGGGGCTCCCCTGGATGTGTGCGGGACCATCGTGCTTCCTCTCGAGTGGAGACGGGTATGTCGGGGAACTTCTAGAGTTGCAGCAAGGGTGTGAAGGACCCCTTGGAAGTTCCAGTGGTTAGATGTGATTAGCCTCGAGAAGCCTCAGGGGAAATGGGCCTCATCTCGCCTGGAGGGCAAAACCTCCTGGATTTTCTCGAGTTGCGGCAGGTGCTCTCGACTTACGACGGGGCCTCAGGGACCCGCTCTGGTGGCCTCAGAAAAGGCCAGTCCCCATGCGAGTTCCTCGGGGGCCTCTCGGGATTCCTCTCCCGTCGATGCCAGGGCCTAAGACCTTTTGTGGAGTCGGGGCCGGAACCCGAGGATTCCTCTCCAGTACTGACATGGATCTTGGGGGTACTTCTGGAGGCTCCCCAGGGGAGTCAGTCCTCGCCTCGAATGCGGGCATGCACTTGCGCTTTCCTCCAGAGCGGAAGCAGCAGTGTCAGGCAGTCCGCCGCGTGGTCAAAGGATCTATGGTTTTCCCTCGAGTCTTTCCCACGAGGCATTCCCACGAGGCTTTCCCACAGGGCTATCCAACGTGCACACGTGGTGGAAGTCGATCCTCGGCTTGAATGTCAAGACAGTGCAGGGAAAACAGGTTCCTCTGGAATGGACTGATACATCTGGGGGACTCTTGGAATGGTGGCAGGACCCTGGA
This sequence comes from Ovis canadensis, assembly GCF_042477335.2. Classification (NCBI taxonomy): domain Eukaryota; kingdom Metazoa; phylum Chordata; class Mammalia; order Artiodactyla; family Bovidae; genus Ovis; species Ovis canadensis. Next base: position 12,668,522 of record NC_091262.1, read on the forward strand.
GTCCCTCTCGCCTTTCCTGTGGAGAGCGCCGCCTCTTGAGATGCGATGGGAACGCCGGGAATTCTTTCCCTAAGAAGCAGGGAAAGGATCCCTCATATCGAGCTAGGAGGCAGATACGGGGCTTTCCTGGATGTGTGCGGGACCCTCTTGCATCCTCTCCAGTGGAGTCGGGTATGTCGGGGAACTTCTTGAGTTGCAGCAAGGGTGTGAAGGACCCTTCGGAAGTTCCAGTGGTTAGATGTGATTAGCCTCGAGAAGCCTCAGCGGAAATGGGCCTCATCTCGCCTGGAGGGCAAAACCTCCTGGATTTTCTCGAGTTGCGGCAGGTGCTCTCGACTTACGACGGGGACCTCAGGCACCCGCTCTGTTGGCCTCAGGATAGGTCATTCCCCATGCGAGTTGCTCGGTGGCCTCTGAGGATTCCTCGCCCGTCAATGCAGGCGCCTAAGACCTTGTGTGGAGTCGGACCAGAACCTGAGGATTCCTCTCCCGGGCTGACATGGATCTTGGCGTACTTCTGGAGTCTCCCAAGGGGCGTCAGTCCTCGTCTCGAGTGGGGTCATGCACGTGTGCTTTCCTCCTGAGCAGTAGCAGCAGTGTCTCTCTTCCCGTCTCGTGGATCAAGGGATCTGTGTCTTTCCCTCGAGGCTTTTCCATGGGGCTTTTCCACAGGGCTATTCCAAGTGCCACCATGCAGTGCTGGGAAAACAGGAACCTCCTTCCCACATAGGGGGTACACTGTCCCCTTGGGCGTGTATCTCCAGGGCATTCGCGCTTGGGGGTTGCCCACGGATGTTGGCCTCAGGCTCCACATGAGAAAAGCTCCTAATGGCATTAGCTGCCGGTCCAGACGCTGGCCCCTCAGGTCTCTGGCCAGAGCCTTGGGCTCCAGGCAACTCAAAGCCCTCGGGGCTGGCGCTCTGGGACTGCTGTAGGGAAAGGATGCCAGGAGCCCACGGAGGAGTTGGGGAGGCGCAGGGGGCATATGGAGGCGAGGACAGCGTGGGATCTAGGTGGAGGCGCTGGAGAGAGCATCCATTGCCCCGGAATGCCTCGGAGGAGCCAGCGGGGGACAGTCCAGGCCCAGGGACCTGTGGTATGTGAAAAGGTGGGAAACCCCAGAACAAGGCAGGCTGGGAAAGGGGGCGTGGGCGGCCAATTCAAAGGGACCTAGGGGGCGTTTCCTGGGCGGTGAGCTCCCTTGGCACTGCTGAGAGCCCCTGATTGATCCACCCGGGGTTGATCCCACCATCCGCTGCGAGGGAGGGCCACAAACCAAAGCCCCCGAACTGCCCACCCACCCCGACGGGGATCTTGGCGGTCCGGGGCACAGCTGTGCCCGGGAAAAGCCCACTCACTCCACGGGACTCCGTCCAGGGTCTCTGCTTGGAAAGAGGCCAGGGGCGGCCCCCTCCATCTACGCACCCAAACCCTATTGACGTCAATGGGGGCGGAGACGCCTCCCGCTCTCCAGAGTCCTGGGCTGCTGGGTCCCCGCCCACTCGGCCAGCAGTCTGCAGCGCTCCCGTGTGCCTCTCCCACCATGGCTGCGTCCGGCTCCTCCAGCACCTCAAGCGGTACGTTTGCCCTCGGTCCCTGGGGTCGGATCACGTCTCAGGGGATTTGCGGGTGGCCCGGGCAAGGGCTCTCGGCCCACGTGTCGACCCCCCCTCCCGCCCGAGAACGGCGGGGACCCATTGGCCGGGCCCGGGGTTCCCAGGCGTCAGGTGTGCCCAAAGTTGGAGGGCGTGGCATCGTTCGTTCATCTTGCTCCTTTGGCACACACATGGCTTCTCCGTTCTCTTTTCTGGGAAGACAGTGTTGTTTTAGGGGGCGCGCTGCGGGGGTCGGGGGCCGGTGGGAGCGGGTGCTGTGCTGGGATGAGGGCCTTTATCCTCACATCTTCCTGTGGGAACGGGAGTCGGGGAGCTCTGTGGCCTTGCCGCCTTCAGTGGCTTCCTCTGCACAGGGGCCTACTGCCTTCTGCCTTCTGTCAGGCGTTACGGGGTTTGGGCTTCGCTTTGGCGGCCTTGGCCTTGGCCCTGGCCTGGGCCTTGGCCTTACCCTTGGCGTTGCCCTTGCCCTTGCCCTTGGCCTTGGGCTTGGCCTTCCCTAGGCCTTGTCCTTGGCCTTACCTTGTCCTTGGCCTTACCTTGTCCTTGAGCTTAAACTTAAACTTGACCTTGACTTTGACCTTGAACTTGAACTTGACCTTGAACTTGACCTTGACTTTGAACTTGAACTTGACTTTGAACTTGAACTTGACCTTGACCTTGACTTTGACCTTGACCTTGACCTTGAACTTGACCTTGACCTTGACCTTGAACTTGAACTTGACCAACAACGGGAGACCAGATTTGCTCAGAGCACCGGAGGTCCAGAGGCAGGGCTGTGTATATCCCCTTCCCTTTGTGATCATTGCAAAGACATTCCTAGCTGATAGAGGGAGTGCCCATGAAGAAGCAAGCAGTGGGAGTGTGTTTGACACGACTGTGTGCCTCAACTCCACAAGGGGCCTTTCCTCTCGAAGTAGGCCCCATGTCCCCTTGGGGAGGGTGTCATGCCTCTTTTCTCCACACTGCCAAAGGGTGGAGCAAAGCTCGCTCTGTCAGAGGTACAAAAACAGCAATTGAATGGAGTTTCAAGCTCTTGCTATGCTGCACCCTTTCAGGGCCCACTTTACTGAAACAGGTGCTCTGTGGCCCCCGGTTGGGTATGCAGGTTCACAAACAGGGTGAGATCCTGTCCAAGCCAACAATTTTCCTGAAAGACCTAGGCTCACTAAAGCTCTCCTCCAGAGCAAAGGGGATAGAGGAGATGTATGGAGGAGTCTTTGCCTTTCCCTGTGAGTGTGGGGCTACTCCCTACGGCCCCAAGCTCAGGGATAACTGCCTCTAAGAAAGGAATGGCAAGAAGCGCTAATCTTGGAGGTTGGGACAGGGAGTTCGCAGCATGTGGGGAAAGAAAGACTTCTTCGGGGAAGAAGAGGCAACCACCGGGGGTGTGTTTGCAAGCCTCTATTTGGAAGGAACACGTTTGCTTATACAACTCAAGACCTCCAGATCTGCTCAGAGGACTGAAGTTCCAGAGACAGGGCCATGTATCTCCCCTTCCCTTTGAGATCTTTGCCAAGACATTCCTAGCAGATTGTCGGAGTGCCCATGAAGAAGCAAGCAGCGGGAGTGTGCTTAGACATCACTGGCTGCCTACCTGGGCTCAGCTCCTCAAGGGGCCTTTCTCTCCTGGTAGGCCCTATGTCCCCTTTGGGAGAGGGTTGTGCCCTATTCCCTCTACACTGCCAAAGGGTGGAGGTGGAGCAAACTCGTTCTCTCCGAGGAAAAAGAAAGACAAATTGGATGCATTTTTAAGCTCTTGCTATGCTGCACCCCTCCAGGACCCACTCGAGCAAAACAGGTGCCCTGTGGCCCCTAGGTCGGGTATGCAGGTTCACACACCGGGTGTGATCCCATCAAAGCCAAGCATTTTCCTGACAGACCTAGGCTCACTAGAGCTCTCCTCCAGAGGAAAGGGGACAGAAAAGATGTGTGTGTGGAGGTGGCTCTGCCTTTCCAGGTCCCAATCTCAGGGATAACTGCCCCTAAGAAAGGAACTGCTGCTGCTGCGGCTGCTAAGTTGCTTCAGTCGTGTTCGACTCTGTGCGACGCCATAGACGGTAGCCCACTAGGCTCCCCCGTCCCTGGGATTCTCCAGGCAAGAACAGTAAGTGGGTTGCCATTGCCTTCTCCAATGCATGAAAGTGAAAATGAAAGTGCAGTCGCTCAGTCGTGTCCGACCCTCAGCGACCCCATGGACTGCAGCCTACCAGGCTTCTCTGTCCATAGGATTTTCTGAAAGGAACTGCAAGAAGCACTTTTCCAGGAGGCTGGGAAAGGGAGTTCGCAGGATGTGGGGAAAGAGAGCCTCCTTTGGGGAAGAATAGGCGGCCACTTGTTTTGTGTTGCAAACCTCTATTTGGAAGGAACAGGTTAGCTTATACAAAGGGAGACCTCCAGATCTGCTCAGAGGACCGAAGTTGCAGAGGCAGGTCGGTGTATTTTCCCTTCACTTTGCGATCCTTGCAAAGACATTCCTTGCTGCTAGATGACTCAGCAAGGGCCTTTGAGACTGTTGTTTTCTTTCCTAGGTTCAAAGATTCCTTCAGTTCCTAATATAGATATCCTAGAAATGATATGACATCCGTGAAAATCTGATATGTCCTGGTCAAATGCTGTCAGTTATCATTCTAGTTATCATATTAAAGCATTTCAAGTCGCAGCAGTGACCAGATGACATTGTCAATTTCTATTTCATCAGGTTTTAACCATGTCCTCTATGGTTTCACACTGATGCCTGTGCAGAAATACTGCTACTTCAAGATATATGGAAAATACTTTTTTTAAGCTTACTGATAATTTGTTTGTTTGTTTGCTTGTCTTCTGGTAAGCTGGTACCAGATGGAATTTAGTCTCCTCTCTAGGTTAAGAGAACTAAGTTTTCTTAGAATGCAATTTTTGATCACAGACTATGAGTTTCTCTACCTTTCATTGATTCATAATTGTTTTCATCATCTGTTTTTTTACTTCGGTAAAGTAAATAAGCCTTATTTAAGATTTTGGTACATGTAGGATGGACTAAGCTTTCCCCACTCTTGCAAGTTCCCTTAACCCTTCAGATTCTTCTCGTGGGACCAAGATCTCACTTTCCTCCAGAGGGACAATCCAAGCTTTTTATCAGTTGATCTGCCCCTGACATCAGAGTCAAGTTGAGCACCAGTTGGCCTATAATTTAGGCATGAAACTATGACTACATAAAGAAAAGGTGACTTTATGATTCAGGGATGGCCATGATATGCCTTGCACTTCAGAGAAAATGGGTTAAAATGATTTTTTTCCTTCAAAACTGCACACCCAGTTCTTTCAGCATATGCAATTGAAAACATCTAGTCATTAGGTCAGTTTTCATTCCAATCCCAAAGAAAGGCAATGACAAAGAATATTCAAGCTGCTGCACAATTGCACTCATCTCACACACTAGTAAAGTAATGCTCAAAATTCTCCAAGTTCACATGAACTGTGAACTTCCAGATGTTCAAGAGGGATTTAAAAAATGCAGAGAAACCAGAGATCAAATTGCCAACATCCACTGGATCATTGAAAAAGCAAGAGAGTTCCAGAAAAAAAAACCCATCTATTTCTGCTTTATTGACAATGCCAAAGCCTTTGACTGTGTGGATCACAAGAAACTGGGACAAATTCTGAAAGAGATGGGAATACCAGACCACCTGACCTGTCTCTTGAGAAACCTGTATGCAGGTCAGGAAGAAACAGTTCGAACTGGACATGGAACAACAGACTGGTTCTACATAGGAAAAGGAACATGTCAAGGCTGTATATTGTCACCCTGCTTATTTAACTTATATGCAGAGTACAGCATGAGAAACACTGGGCTGGAGGAAGCACACGCTGGAATCAAGGTTGCTGGGAGAAATATCAATAATCTCAGATATTCAGATGACACCACCCTTATGGCAGAAAGTGAAGAAGAGCTAAAGAGTCTCCTGATGAAAGTGAAAGAGGAGAGTGAAAAAGTTAGCTTAAAGCTCAGCATTCAGAAAACTACAATCATTGCATCCAGTCTCATCACTTCATGGCAAATAGATGGGAAAACATTGGAAACAGCAGCAGACTATTTTGGGGGGCTTGGAAATCACTGCAGGTGATGGCTGCCTCCATGAACTTAAAACATATTTATGACTTGGAAGAAAAGTGATGACCAAACTAGACAGCATATTAAAAAGCCGAGACGTTGCTTTGCCAACAAAGATCCATCCGGTCAAGGCTATGGTTTTTCCATATGTCATGGATGGATATGAAAGATGTACTATAAAGAAAGTGACAGCTGAAAATTTGATGCTTTTGAACAGTGGTGTTGGAGAAGATGCTTGTAGGTCGCTTAGACTACAAGGAGACGCAACCACTCCATCCTAAAGGAAATCAGGTCTGAATATCCATTGGAAGGACTAATACTGAACCTGAAACTCCAATACTTTGGCCACTTGATGTGAAGAGCTGACTCACTTGGAAGTTGCTTTGATTTGCCTATGAGTGTGGGAGCCCTCCCTGGGCAAAGGGCCTCAGGGGTCATTGCCACTGAATCATGACATCCAAGCAAGCGCATTCCAGCTGTGCGACATGCAGGAAGCAGGAGACTGGGAAAACTGTCTTCCTTAGAGGAAGGAAAGTCATCCACAGAGAGTGTGTTTTCAGGCCTCTCTTTGCAGCAAGTGTTTTGCTTCTCAGACATCAGAGCTGCAGGCTTGCTCTGAGGGCCTCAATTCCAGAGTCAGGGCTGTGTGTCTCACTGCACTTTCCAAGCATTGCAGACACATTCCTAGGTTGGAGCAGTGCTTCCCATGAGAAAGAAGCCTCGGGAGTGTGTCTGAGCGGGCTGAGTGCCATGCTAGGGTCACCTAGTCGAGGGCACCTTGCACATCCAATGGGCCCCAGGCGAGTAGCTATGGACCGGCCCCTCGGTTGAGATATCCCAAAGCAGGGAACAAAGCTAGCTCTGTCAGAAGGAGGAAAACAGCAATGGGATGGATTTTCAAGCAGTTGCTAAGTCACACCACGTGAGGGCTCCGCGGGAAAGAAATGCGAATTTTGGCCTCTAGGCCCAGTATCCAGATGTGTGCACAGGATATTTTCCCCACAGGATCCAAGAATGTTCCAGACAGACCTAAGCTCACTAGCTCTCTCCTGCAGAGGAAATGAAATATTGTTGCTGAACCACGAAAAGATGCTGGGATTCTTGGCTTATGGAGGAGAAGAATTCAATCCAGGGCCCAAGACGAGGCTTGATTGCTCAGAGCTTTTGTGCAATCGAGTTTTATTCAAGTAGAAGGGAGATAGAGAAAGCTTCTGACAGAGACATCACAAGGGGCAGAAAGCGTACCCCCTTGCTAGTGTTAGTAATGGAGTTATATACTCTCCAATAAGTTATTACAACGAACAAAAGAATGTCTGGAGGTTGTAAAGACTCACTAGACCTACTCCCATCATTTACATTTTAAGATAACAGGATTAGCCAGAAGGTTTTTCCAGAGACCGTCCTCAAGAAGGATGCATGATTGTTATATAATCCTAAGGAATGTAGAGGGAAAAAAAGTGTGCCCTTTCTTCCTCCTTGAGAATTCTAGACCCCTCTCTCCTTGGGGACCCTTGAACTTCTTATAAACCTGCCTTGGCAATGACTCTCTCAGAAACATGATTGAACAGCCGTTTGGAGCTTCCTTTGACTTTCCCTGGGAGGGAGGGAGCCCTCCCTGAGCACAGGGCCTCAGGGGCCATGGCCAATGAAAACTAATCTCCCAGTAAGTGCTTTTCCGCCCTGTGTGACTCTCAGCCCACAGGAGGCTGAGAAAACTCTCTTCCTTGGAGGAAGGAAAGGCAGCCCAAGAGTGTGTTTTCAGGCCTGTATCTTGCAGCAAGTGTTTGGCTTGTTAGACATAAGACCTGCAGGCCTGCTCCAACAGACTCCATTCCAGAATCAGGGCCTTGTGTCTCCCTGCAGTTTCCTGGCCTCGCAAACACATTCCTAGGGGAGAGCAGTCCTGCCCATGGGGAAGCAGGCTGCGGGAGTGTGTCTGAGGGGGCCAGGTGCCATGCTGGGGTCACCTGGTCGAGGGCACCTTGCACCTCCAATGGACCCCAGGCAAGGAGTTGCAGGCCACCACCTTGCTTCTGAAATCCCAAAGTGGGGAGCAAAGCTCGCTCTGTCAGAGGGAAGAAAACAGCAACAGGATGGATTTTCAAGCAGTTGCTAGGCTGTACTGCGTTAGGGCTCCAAGGAAGAAAAATGCAAATGTTAGCCCCTACGACTGGTATCCAGGTGGGCTCCCAGGATGATTTCCCCGCAGGATCCAAGAACGTTCCAGACAGACCTGGGCTCACTAGCTCCCTCCTGCAGAGGAACCATGATAGAACAGCTGTTTGGAGGTTGCTTTGACTTCCCCTGGGAGGGTAGGATCCCTCCCTGGGTGCAGGGCCTCAGGGGCCATTGCCGCTGAGAAATGCCCTCTAAGCCAGACCTTTCCAGCCTTGTATGACTCAGCACGGAGGAGACTGGAAAAGCTATCTTCCTTGGAGGAAGGAAAGGCAGCCCGAGAGAGTGTGTTTTCACACCTGTATCTCGCAGCAAGCGTTTGCCGTCTCAGACGTCAGACCTCCAGGCCTGCTCCAATGGCCTCAGTTCCAGAGTCAGGGCCGTGTGTCTCCCTGCATTTTCTGAGCCTTGGGAACACATTCCTAGGTCAGAACAGTCCTGCCCATGGGGAAGGAGGCTGCGGGAGTGTGTCTGAGGGGGTCGGGTGCCATGCTGGGGTCCAATAGACCTGGTACCTCCAATAGACCCCAGGACAACAGCGGTGGGGCTCCCCCTGGCTTCCGAAATGCCAAAGCGAGAAGCAAAGCTAGCTCTATCAGAAGGAAGAAAAGAGCAATTAGATGGATGTTCAGGCTGTTGCTGGGCCGCACCACTTCAGGTTTCCCCCCGAGAGGAGCAGGCGCCCTGTGGCCCCTAGGTCCGATATGCAGGTTAACACACAGGATGTGTCCCCATAGGAGCCAAGAATTTTCCTGACAGACCTAGGCTCACTAGAGCTCTCCTACAGGGCAAAAGGGATAGAACAGACTGTGGATGTGACTCTGCCTTTCCCAGCGAGCATGGGGCCCTCCCTATGGCCCCGGGCTCCAGGGAAAATTGTCCCTGAAAAATGACCTCCAAGAAGCGCTTTTCCAGCAGGCTGGGATGCAGAGTTCACAGGATGTGGGGAAAGTGATCGTCCTTCAGGGAAGAAGAGGCAGCCACCCAGTGTGTGTTTGCAAGCCTGTATTTGGAAGAAACTGGTTTGCTTCTTCAAGGGGCGACCTCCAGGTCTGCTCAGAGGACCGAAATTCCAGAGGCAGCACCATGCATCTCCCCTGTCCTTTCTGAGCCTTGGAAAGACATTCCTAGCTTATAGCGGTATTGCTCATGAAGAAGCAGGATGCAGGAATGTGTCAGACGTGACTGGGTGCCTTCCTGGGTTCAGCTCCGTGAGGGGCCTTTCCACTCAAAGTAGGTCCCATGCCTACTTGGGGAGGAAGTGGGGCCCGCTTGCCTCCAAATTGCCAAAGGCTGGAACAAAGCTAGTTCTATCAGAGGTAAGAAAAGAGCAATTGGATGGATGTGGAAGCTGTTGCTGGCCGCACTGCTTCAGGCCCCCCACCCCTCCGGCCCCGAGAGAAACAGGCGCCCTGTGGCCCCTCGGTCCTGTATGCAGTTTCACACATAGAATGTGTCCCCATAGGAGCCAAGAATTTTCCTGACAGACCTAGGCTCACTAGAGCTCTCCTACAGAGCAAAGGGGATGGGACAGATGTGTGGCTGTGGCTCTGCCTTTCCCTGGGAGTGTGGAGCTGCTCCCTATGGCCCCGGGCTCCAGGGGAAATTGCCCCTGAATAATGACCTCCAAGAAGCGCTTTTCCAACTGGCTGAGACGTGGAGTTCTCAGGATGCAGGGAAAGCGAGTGTCCCTTCGGGGAAGCAAAGGCAGTCACCTGTTATCATTACTTACTAGAATAGTAGGTACCTTCTCTGGTTGGGCAGAGGCCTTCCCTACCTGATCTGAAAAAGAAAATGAAGTAGCTCGCTGATTTGAGAAATAATTCCCAGACTTGGGTTTCCAACCAGTATAGAATCCGACAATGGCCCTGTCTTTGTAGCCGCGTTAATTAACAGGTATGTGAAGCTCTAAATATCAGTGGAAATTACATACAGCATATAGGCCCCAGTGTTCTGGAATGGTGGAAAGAAACAACCAAACTCTTGAAGAGACTCTTTCAAAATGGATCATAGAGACTGACTGTACATGGATGGGCTTGCTTCTGGCAGACTTACTCATATTACGGGTAACTGCACGTTCCCATAGTTGTTGTCCTTATGAAATTTTCTATGGGAGAACCCCCCACCCCAAATGAGGCAGGTGTTAGCAGATTTGCCACAAGTAAGGAGGTGGGATTTCACAGCAGCTGGAACAATTAGGTAAGGTAATAAATCAGGTAACTAAGTTTGTGTAAAAAAAAATATCATTCCCCCTTGAGGAACAGATTCATGAATTTGTGCTCAGTGATCAGGTGTGGCTCAATGACTGGAAACACAATTCCTTGGCCTGACATCGGAAAGGTCCTTATACTGTTGTTTTAGCCACAATTCTGAAAGAGAAGGGAATACTAGACCACCTAACCTGCCTCTTGAGAAATCTGTATGAAGGTCAGGAAGCAACAGTTAGAGCAGGACATGGAACAACATACTGGTTCCAAAAAGGAAAAGGAGTATGTCAAGGCTGTATATTGTCACCCTGTTTATTTAACTTATATGCAGACTACATCATGAAAAATGCTGGGATGGAAGATACCTGAGCTGGAATCAAGATTGCCGGAAGAAATAGCAATAAACTTAGATATGAAGATGTCACCACCATTATGGCAGAATGGGAAGAGGAACGCGTATGTCGGGGACTTCTTGAGTTGCAGCAAAGGTGTGAAGGACCCTTTTGAAGTTCCAGAGGTTAGGTGTGGTTAGTCTCGAGATGCCTCAGCAGAAATGGGCCTCATGTCGCCTGGAATGGAGAGGCTTCTGGATATTCCCCAGTTTCAGCAGGTGCTCTCGAGTTACCACGGGGACTTCAGGGACCCGCTCTGGCAGCCTCAGGAAAGGCCAGTCATCATGCGTGTTGCTAGGGGGCCTCTCATGATTCCTCTCCCATCGGTGCTGGGGCCTAAGACGTTGTGTGGAGTCGGGGCCGGAACCTGAGGATTCCTCACCAATGTGGACATGGATCTTGGGGTAATTATGGAGTCTCCCCAGGGGAGTCAGTCCTCGTCTCGAGAGGGGGCATGCAGGTGCGCTTTCCTCCTGATCTGTAGCAGCAGTGTCATGCTTCCCATCTCGTGAGTCATGGGATCTGTGGCTTTCCCTCCAAGATTTTCCATGAGGCTTTCATACGAGGCTTTCCCACAGGGCTGTCCCACGATGCTTTCGCACAGGGCTGTCCCACGTGCCACCTTGGTGGCAGTCGATCCTCGGCGTGAAAGTCGAGGCTGTGCAGGGAAACCAGGTTCCTCTGGAATGGACTGAGACATCTGGGGGACTCTTGGAGTGGTGGAACGACGCTGGAGATCCTCTCGCCTTTCCTGTGGAGAGCGCCTCCTCTTGAAATGTGACGGGAAGGCCGGGAATTCTTTTCCGACCAAGCAGGGAAAAGATCCCTCATCTCGAGCTACGAGACGGAAACGGGGCCCCTCTAGATGTGGGTGGGACATTCGTGCTTCCTCCTGAGTGGAGACGGGGATGTCGGGGTACTTCTTGAGTTGCAGCAAGGGTGTGAAGGACCTTTTGGAAGTTCCAGAGCTTAGATGTGAATAGCCTTGAGAAGCCTCAGCGGAAATGTGCCTCATATCGCCTGGAGGGCAAAACATCCTGGATTTTCTCGAGTTGCGGCAGGTGCTCTCGACTTACGACGGGGACCTCAGGGACCCGCTCTGGTGGCCTCAGGAAAGGCCAGTCCCCATGCGAGTTCCTCGGGGGCCTCTCAGGATTCCTCTCCCGTCGATGCCGGGGCCTAAGAGCTTGTGTGGAGTCGGGGCCGGAATCTGAGGATTCCTCTCCAGTGCTGACATGGATCTTGGGGTACTTCTGGAGTCTCCCCAGGGGAGTCAGTCCTCGTCTCCAATGCGGGCATGCACTTGCGCTTTCCTCCAGAGCGGTAGCAGCAGTGTCACGCAGTCCGCCGCGTGGATCAAAGGATGTATGATTTTCCCTCGAGTCTTTCCCACGAGGCTTTCCAACGAGGCTTACAGCCAGGGCTGTCCCACGTGCACACTTGGTGGGAGTCGATCCTCGGCTTGAATGTCAAGGCAGTGCAGGGAAAACAGGTTCCTCTGTAATGGACTGACCCATCTGGGGGACTCTTGGAATGGTGGCACGACCCTGGAGTTCCTCTGGCCTTTCCTGTGGAGAGCGCCTCCTCTTGAGATGCGACGGGAACGCCGGGAATTCTTTCCCGACGAAACAGGGAAAGGATCCCTCATCTCGAGCTAGGAGGCGGAAACGGGGCTCCCCTGGATGTGTGCGGGACCCTCGTGCTTCCTCTCGAATGGAGACGGCTATGTTGGGGAATTTCTTGAGTTGCATCAAGTGTGTGAAAGACCCTTTGGAAGTCCCAGTGGTTAGATGTGATTAACCTCGAGAAGCCTCAGCGGAAATGGGCCTCATCTCGCCTGGAGGGCAAAACCTCCTGGATTTTCTCGAGTTGCGGCAGGTGCTCTCGACTTACGACGGGGACCTCAGGGACCCGCTCTGGTGGCCTCAGGAAAGGCCAATCCCCATGCGAGTTCCTCGGGGGCCTCTCGGGATTCCTCTCCCGTCGATGCCGAGGCCTAAGTCCTTGTGTGGAGTCGGGGCCGGAACCTGAGGATTCCTCTCCAGTGCTGACATGGATCTTGGGGTACTTCTGGAGTCTCCCGAGGGCAGTCAGTCCTCGTCTCGAATGCGGGCATGCACTTGCGCTTTCCTCCAGAGCGGTAGCAGCAGTGTCACGCAGTCCGCCGCGTGGATCAAAGGATCTACGGTTTTCCCTCGAGTTTTTCCCACGAGGCTTTCCCAGGAGGCTTTCCCACAGGGTTGTCCCACGTGGACACGTGGTGGGAGTCGATCCTCGGCTTGAACGTCAAGGCAGTGCAGGGAAAACAGGTTCCTCTGGAATGGACTGACACATCTGGGGGACTCTTGGAATGGTGGCACGACCCTGGAGTTCCTCTGGCCTTTCCTGTGGAGAACGCCTCCTCTTGAGATGCGACGGGAACGCCGGGAATTCTTTCCGTAGGAAACAGGGAAAGGATCCCTCATCTCGAGCTAGGAGGCGTAAACGGGGCTCCCCTGGATGTGTGCGTGACCCTCGTGCTTCCTCTCGAGTGGAGACGGCTATGTCGGGGAACTTCTGGACTTGCAGCAAGGGTGTGAAGGACCTTTTGGAAGTTCCAGAGGTTAGGTGTGATTAGCCTCGGGAAGCCTCAGCGAAAATGGGCCTCATCTCGCCTGGAGGGCAAAACCTCCTGGATTTTCTCGATTTGCAGCAGGTGCTCTCGACATACGACGGGGACCTCAGAGACCCGCTCCGGTGGCCTCAGGAAAGGCCAGTCCCCATGCGAGATGCTCGGGGACCTCTCGAGGTTCCTCTCCCTTCGATGCCGGAGCCTAAGACCTTGTGTGAAGTCAGGTTCAGAACCTGAGGATTCCTCTCCAGTGCTCACATTGATCTTGGGGTACTTCTGTAGTCTCCCCAGGGGAGTAAGTCCTCATCTCGAATGGGGGCATGCACGTACGCTTTCCTCCAGAGCGGTAGCAGCAGTGTCTCGCTTCCCATCGCCTGGATCAAGGCATCTGTGGCTTTCCCTCGAGGCTTTCCCACGAGGCTTTCCCACGAGGCTTTCCCACAGGGCTGTCCCACGTGCCACCGTTGTGGGAGTCGATCCTCGGCGTGAAAGTCGAGGCAGTGCAGGGAAAACAGGTTCCTCTGGAATGGACTGAGACATCTGGGGGACTCTTGCAATGGTGGCACGACGCTGGCGTACCTCTCGCCTTTCCTGTGGAGAGCGCCTCCTCTTGAGATGCGACGGGAACGCCCAGAATTCTTTCCTGAACAAAAAGAGAAAGGATCCCTCATCACGAGCTTCGAGCAGAAACGGGGCTCCTCTGGATGTGGGCGGGACCCTGGTGCTTCCTATCGATGGGAGACGGGTATATCGGGGAACTTCGTGAGTTGCAGCAAGGGTGTGAAGTGCCTTTTGGAAGTTCCAGACGCTAGATGTGATTAGCCTTGAGAAGTCTCAGCCGAAATGGACCTCATCACGCCTGGAGGGGAGAACCTCCTCGATTTTCTCGAGTTTTGGCAGGTACTCTCGGCTTACGATGGGGACCTCAGGGACCCGCTCTGGTGGCCTCAGGAAAGGCCATTCCCTATGCCAATTGCTCGGGGGCCTCTCAGGATTCCTCTCCCTTCGATGCCGGAGACTTTGACCATGTGTGGAGTCGGGGCCAGAAACTGAGGATTCCTCTCCAGTGCTAACATGGATCTTGGGGTACTTCTGGAGTCTCCCAAGGGGAGTAAGTCCTCGTCTCGAATGGGGGGATGCACGTGTGCTTTCCTCCAGAGCGGTAGCAGCAGTGTCACGCATTCCGCCTTGTGCATCAAAGGTTCTATGCTTTTCCCTCGAGTCTTTCCCACGAGGCTTTCCCACGAGGCTTTCCCACAGGGCTGTCCCACGTGCACACGTGGTGGAAGTCGATCCTCGGTTTGAACGTCAAGGCAGTGCAGGGAAAACAGGTTCCTCTGGAAAGGACTGACACATCTGGTGTATCTTGGAATGGTGGCACGACCCTGGAGTTCCTCTGGCCTTTCCTGTGGAGAGCGCCTCCTCTTGAGATGCGACGGGAACGCCGGGAATTCTTTCCCTACGAAACAGGGAAAGGATCCCTCATCTCGAGCTAGGAGGCGGAAACGGGGCTCCTCTGGATGTGTGCGGGACCCTCGTGCTTCCTCTCCAGTGGAGTCGGATATGTCGGGGAATTTCTTGAGTTGCAGCAAGGGTGTGAAGGACCCTTTGGAAGTTCCAGTGGTTAGATGTGATTAGCCTCGAGAAGCCTCAGCGGAAATGGGCCTCATCTCGCCCGGAGGGCAAAACCTCCTGGATTTTCTCGAGTTCCGGCAGGTGCTCTCGACTTACGACGGGGACCTAGGGGACCCGCTCTGGTGGCCTCAGGAAAGGCCAGTCCCCATGAGAGATCCTCGGGTGCCTCTCGGGATTCCTCTCCCGTTGATGCCGGGGCCTAAGACCTTGTGTGGAGTCCGGGCAGGAAACTGAGGATTCCTCTCCAGTGCTGACATGGATCTTGGGGTACTTCTGGAGTCTCCCCTGGGGAGTCAGTCCTCGTCTCGAATGCGGGCATGCACTTGCGCTTTCCTCCAGAGCGGTAGCAGCAGTGTTACGCAGTCCGCCGCGTGGATCAAAGGATCTATGGCTTTCCCTCAAGTCTTTCCCACGAGGCTTTCCCACAGCGCTGTCCCACCTGCACACGTGGTGGGAGTCGATCCTTGGCTTGAACGTCAATGCAGTGCAGGGAAAACAGGTTCCTCTGTAATGGACTGACCCATCTGGGGGACTCTTGGAATGGTGGCACGACCCTGGAGTTCCTCTGGCCTTTCCTGTGGAGAGCGCCTCCTCTTGAGATGCGACGGGAACGCCGGGAATTCTTTCCCGACGAAACAGGGAAAGGATCCCTCATCTCGAGCTAGGAGGCGGAAACGGGGCTCCCCTGGATGTGTGCGGGACCCTCGTGCTTCCTCTCGAATGGAGACGGCTATGTTGGGGAATTTCTTGAGTTGCATCAAGTGTGTGAAAGACCCTTTGGAAGTCCCAGTGGTTAGATGTGATTAACCTCGAGAAGCCTCAGCGGAAATGGGCCTCATCTCGCCTGGGGGGCAAAACCTCCTGGATTTTCTCGAGTTGCGGCAGGTGCTCTCGACTTACGACGGGGACCTCAGGGACCCGCTCTGGTGGCCTCAGGAAAGGCCAATCCCCATGCGAGTTCCTCGGGGGCCTCTCGGGATTCCTCTCCCGTCGATGCCGGGGCCTAAGTCCTTGTGTGGAGTCGGGGCCGGAACCTGAGGATTCCTCTCCAGTGCTGACATGGATCTTGGGGTACTTCTGGAGTCTCCCGAGGGCAGTCAGTCCTCGTCTCGAATGCGGGCATGCACTTGCGCTTTCCTCCAGAGCGGTAGCAGCAGTGTCACGCAGTCCGCCGCGTGGATCAAAGGATCTACGGTTTTCCCTCGAGTTTTTCCCACGAGGCTTTCCCAGGAGGCTTTCCCACAGGGTTGTCCCACGTGGACACGTGGTGGGAGTCGATCCTCGGCTTGAACGTCAAGGCAGTGCAGGGAAAACAGGTTCCTCTGGAATGGACTGACACATCTGGGGGACTCTTGGAATGGTGGCACGACCCTGGAGTTCCTCTCGCCTTTCCTGAGGAGAGCGCCTCCTCTTGAGATGCGACGGGAACGCCGGGAATTCTTTCCGTAGGAAACAGGGAAAGGATCCCTCATCTCGAGCTAGGAGGCGGAAACGGAGCTCCCCTGGATGTGTGTGGGACCCTCGTGCTTCCTCTCGAGTGGAGCCGGGTATGTCGGCGAACTTCTTGAGTTGCAGCAAGGGGGTGAAGGACCCTTTGGAAGTTCCAGTGGTTAGATGTGATTAGCCTCGAGAAGCCTCAGCGGAAATGGGCCTCATCTCGCCTGGAGGGCAAAACCTCCTGGATTTTCTCGAGTTGCGGCAGGTGCTCTCGACTTACGACGGGGACCTCAGGGACCCGCTCTGGTGGCCTCAGGAAAGGCCAGTCCCCATGCGAGTTCCTCGGGGGCCTCTCGTGATTCCTCTCCCGTCGATGCCGGGGCCTAAGACCTTGTGTGGAGTCGGGGCCGGAACCTGAGGATTCCTCTCCAGTGCTGACATGGATCTTGGGGTACTTCTGGAGTCTCCCCAGGGGAGTCAGTCCTCGTCTCGAATGCGGGCATGCACTTGCGCTTTCCTCCAGAGCGGTAGCAGCAGTGTCACGCAGTCCGCCACGTGGATCAAAGGATCTATGGTTTTCCCTCGAGTCTTTCCCTCGAGGCTTTCCCACAGGGCTGTCCCACGTGGACACGTGGTGGGAGTCGATCCTCGGCTTGAACGTCAAGGCGGTGCAGGGAAAACAGGTTCCTCTGGAATGGACTGACACATCTGGGGGACTCTTGGAATGGTGGCACGACCCTGGAGTTCCTCTGGCCTTTCCTGTGGAGAACGCCTCCTCTTGAGATGCGACGGGAACGCCGGGAATTCTTTCCCTACGAAACAGGGAAAGGATCCCTCATCTCGAGCTAGGAGGCGTAAACGGGGCTCCCCTGGATGTGTGCGTGACCCTCGTGCTTCCTCTCGAGTGGAGACGGCTATGTCGGGGAACTTCTGGACTTGCAGCAAGGGTGTGAAGGACCTTTTGGAAGTTCCAGAGGTTAGGTGTGATTAGCCTCGGGAAGCCTCAGCGGAAATGGGCCTCATCTCGCCTGGAGGGCAAAACCTCCTGGATTTTCTCGATTTGCAGCAGGTGCTCTCGACATACGACGGGGACCTCAGAGACCCGCTCCGGTGGCCTCAGGAAAGGCCAGTCCCCATGCGAGATGCTCGGGGACCTCTCGAGGTTCCTCTCCCTTCGATGCCGGAGCCTAAGACCTTGTGTGAAGTCAGGTTCAGAACCTGAGGATTCCTCTCCAGTGCTCACATTGATCTTGGGGTACTTCTGTAGTCTCCCCAGGGGAGTAAGTCCTCATCTCGAATGGGGGCATGCACGTACGCTTTCCTCCAGAGCGGTAGCAGCAGTGTCTCGCTTCCCATCGCCTGGATCAAGGCATCTGTGGCTTTCCCTCGAGGCTTTCCCACGAGGCTTTCCCACGAGGCTTTCCCACAGGGCTGTCCCACGTGCCACCGTTGTGGGAGTCGATCCTCGGCGTGAAAGTCGAGGCAGTGCAGGGAAAACAGGTTCCTCTGGAATGGACTGAGACATCTGGGGGACTCTTGCAATGGTGGCACGACGCTGGCGTACCTCTCGCCTTTCCTGTGGAGAGCGCCTCCTCTTGAGATGCGACGGGAACGCCCAGAATTCTTTCCTGAACAAAAAGAGAAAGGATCCCTCATCACGAGCTTCGAGCAGAAACGGGGCTCCTCTGGATGTGGGCGGGACCCTGGTGCTTCCTCTCGATGGGAGACGGGTATATCGGGGAACTTCGTGAGTTGCAGCAAGGGTGTGAAGTGCCTTTTGGAAGTTCCAGACGCTAGATGTGATTAGCCTTGAGAAGTCTCAGCGGAAATGGGCCTCATCACGCCTGGAGGGGAGAACCTCCTCGATTTTCTCGAGTTTTGGCAGGTACTCTCGGCTTACGATGGGGACCTCAGGGACCCGCTCTGGTGGCCTCAGGAAAGGCCAGTCCCTATGCCAATTGCTCGGGGGCCTCTCAGGATTCCTCTCCCTTCGATGCCGGGGACTTTGACCATGTGTGGAGTCGGGGCCAGAAACTGAGGATTCCTCTCCAGTGCTAACATGGATCTTGGGGTACTTCTGGAGTCTCCCAAGGGGAGTAAGTCCTCGTCTCGAATGGGGGGATGCACGTGTGCTTTCCTCCAGAGCGGTAGCAGCAGTGTCACGCATTCCGCCTTGTGCATCAAAGGTTCTATGCTTTTCCCTCGAGTCTTTCCCTCGAGGCTTTCCCACGAGGCTTTCCCACAGGGCTGTCCAACGTGCACACGTGGTGGAAGTCGATCCTCGGTTTGAACGTCAAGGCAGTGCAGGGAAAACAGGTTCCTCTGGAAAGGACTGACACATCTGGTGTATCTTGGAAGGGTGGCACGACCCTGGAGTTCCTCTGGCCTTTCCTGTGGAGAGCGCCTCCTCTTGAGATGCGACGGGAACGCCGGGAATTCTTTCCCTACGAAACAGGGAAAGGATCCCTCATCTCGAGCTAGGAGGCGGAAACGGGGCTCCTCTGGATGTGTGCGGGACCCTCGTGCTTCCTCTCCAGTGGAGTCGGGTATGTCGGGGAACTTCTTGAGTTGCAGCAAGGGTGTGAAGGACCCTTTGGAAGTTCCAGTGGTTAGATGTGATTAGCCTCGAGAAGCCTCAGCGGAAATGGGCCTCATCTCGCCCGGAGGGCAAAACCTCCTGGATTTTCTCGAGTTCCGGCAGGTGCTCTCGACTTACGACGGGGACCTAGGGGACCCGCTCTGGTGGCCTCAGGAAAGGCCAGTCCCCATGAGAGATCCTCGGGTGCCTCTCGGGATTCCTCTCCCGTTGATGCCGGGGCCTAAGACCTTGTGTGGAGTCCGGGCAGGAAACTGAGGATTCCTCTCCAGTGCTGACATGGATCTTGGGGTACTTCTGGAGTCTCCCCTGGGGAGTCAGTCCTCGTCTCGAATGCGGGCATGCACTTGCGCTTTCCTCCAGAGCGGTAGCAGCAGTGTTACGCAGTCCGCCGCGTGGATCAAAGGATCTATGGCTTTCCCTCAAGTCTTTCCCACGAGGCTTTCCCACAGCGCTGTCCCACCTGCACACGTGGTGGGAGTCGATCCTTGGCTTGAACGTCAATGCAGTGCAGGGAAAACAGGATCCTCTGGAATGGACTGACACATCTGGGGGACTCTTGGAATGGTGGCACGACCCTGGAGTTCCTCTCGCCTTTCCCGAGGAGAGCGCCTCCTCTTGAGATGCGACGGGAACGCCGGGAATTCTTTCCGTAGGAAACAGGGAAAGGATCCCTCATCTCGAGCTAGGAGGCGGAAACGGAGCTCCCCTGCATGTGTGCGGGACCCTCGTGCTTCCTCTCGAGTGGAGCCGGGTATGTCGGCGAACTTCTTGAGTTGCACCAAGGGGGTGAAGGACCCTTTGGAAGTTCCAGTGGTTAGATGTGATTAGCCTCGAGAAGACTCAGCGGAAATGGGCCTCATCTCGCCTGGAGGGCAAAACCTCCTGGATTTTCTCGAGTTGCGGCAGGTGCTCTCGACTTACGACGGGGACCTCAGGGACCCGCTCTGGTGGCCTCAGGAAAGGCCAGTCCCAATGCGAGTTCCTCGGGGGCCTCTCGGGATTCCTCTCCCGTCGAGGCCGTGGCCTAAGACCTTGTGTGGAGTCGGGGCCGGAACCTGAGGATTCCTCTCCAGTGCTGACATGGATCTTGGGGTACTTCTGGAGTCTCCCCAGGGGAGTCAGTCCTCGTCTCGAATGCGGGCATGCACTTGCGCATTCCTCCAGAGCGGTAGCAGCAGTGTCACGAAGTCCGTCGAGGGAATCAAAGGATCTATGGTTTTCCCTCGAGTCTTTCCCACGAGGCTTTCCCACGAGGCTTTCCCACAGGGCTGTCCCACGTGCACACGTGGTGGGAGTCGATCCTCGGCTTGAACGTCAAGGCAGTCCACGGAAAACAGGTTCCTCTGGAATGGACTGACACAACTGGGGGACTCTTGGATGGTGGCACGACCCTGGAGTTCCTCTCGCCTTTCCTGTGGAGAGCGCCTCCTCTTGAGATGCGACGGAAACGCCGGGAATTCTTTGCGACGAAACAGGGAAAGGATCCCTCATCTCGAGCTAGGAGGCGGAAACGGGGCTCCCCTGGATGTGTGCGGGACCCTCGTGCTTCCTCTCGAATGGAGACGGCTATGTTGGGGAATTTCTTGAGTTGCATCAAGTGTGTGAAAGACCCTTTGGAAGTCCCAGTGGTTAGATGTGATTAACCTCGAGAAGCCTCAGCGGAAATGGGCCTCATCTCGCCTGGAGGGCAAAACCTCCTGGATTTTCTCGAGTTGCGGCAGGTGCTCTCGACTTACGACGGGGACCTCAGGGACCCGCTCTGGTGGCCTCAGGAAAGGCCAATCCCCATGCGAGTTCCTCGGGGGCCTCTCGGGATTCCTCTCCCGTCGATGCCGGGGCCTAAGTCCTTGTGTGGAGTCGGGGCCGGAACCTGAGGATTCCTCTCCAGTGCTGACATGGATCTTGGGGTACTTCTGGAGTCTCCCGAGGGCAGTCAGTCCTCGTCTCGAATGCGGGCATGCACTTGCGCTTTCCTCCAGAGCGGTAGCAGCAGTGTCACGCAGTCCGCCGCGTGGATCAAAGGATCTACGGTTTTCCCTCGAGTTTTTCCCACGAGGCTTTCCCAGGAGGCTTTCCCACAGGGTTGTCCCACGTGGACACGTGGTGGGAGTCGATCCTCGGCTTGAACGTCAAGGCAGTGCAGGGAAAACAGGTTCCTCTGGAATGGACTGACACATCTGGGGGACTCTTGGAATGGTGGCACGACCCTGGAGTTCCTCTCGCCTTTCCTGAGGAGAGCGCCTCCTCTTGAGATGCGACGGGAACGCCGGGAATTCTTTCCGTAGGAAACAGGGAAAGGATCCCTCATCTCGAGCTAGGAGGCGGAAACGGAGCTCCCCTGGATGTGTGTGGGACCCTCGTGCTTCCTCTCGAGTAGAGCCGGGTATGTCGGCGAACTTCTTGAGTTGCAGCAAGGGGGTGAAGGACCCTTTGGAAGTTCCAGTGGTTAGATGTGATTAGCCTCGAGAAGCCTCAGCGGAAATGGGCCTCATCTCGCCTGGAGGGCAAAACCTCCAGGATTTTCCCGAGTTGCGGCAGGTGCTCTCGACTTACGACGGGGACCTCAGGGACCCGCTCTGGTGGCCTCAGGAAAGGCCAGTCCCCATGCGAGTTCCTCGGGGGCCTCTCAGGATTCCTCTCCCGTCGATGCCGGGGCCTAAGAGCTTGTGTGGAGTCGGGGCCGGAATCTGAGGATTCCTCTCCAGTGCTGACATGGATCGTGGGGTACTTCTGGAGTCTCCCCAGGGGAGTCAGTCCTCGTCTCCAATGCGGGCATGCACTTGCGCTTTCCTCCAGAGCGGTAGCAGCAGTGTCACGCAGTCCGCCGCGTGGATCAAAGGATGTATGATTTTCCCTCGAGGCTTTCCCACGAGGCTTTCCAACGAGGCTTACAGCCATGGCTGTCCCACGTGCACACTTGGTGGGAGTCGATCCTCGGCTTGAATGTCAAGGCAGTGCAGGGAAAACAGGTTCCTCTGTAATGGACTGACCCATCTGGGGGACTCTTGGAATGGTGGCACGACCCTGGAGTTCCTCTGGCCTTTCCTGTGGAGAGCGCCTCCTCTTGAGATGCGACGGAAACGCCGGGAATTCTTTCCCGACGAAACAGGGAAAGGATCCCTCATCTCGAGCTAGGAGGGGGAAACGGGGCTCCCCTGGATGTGTGCGGGACCCTCGTGCTTCCTCTCGAATGGAGACGGCTATGTTGGGGAATTTCTTGAGTTGCATCAAGTGTGTGAAAGACCCTTTGGAAGTCCCAGTGGTTAGATGTGATTAACCTCGAGAAGCCTCAGCGGAAATGGGCCTCATCTCGCCTGGAGGGCAAAACCTCCTGGATTTTCTCGAGTTGCGGCAGGTGCTCTCGACTTACGACGGGGACCTCAGGGACCCGCTCTGGTGGCCTCAGGAAAGGCCAATCCCCATGCGAGTTCCTCGGGGGCCTCTCGGGATTCCTCTCCCGTCGATGCCGGGGCCTAAGTCCTTGTGTGGAGTCGGGGCCGGAACCTGAGGATTCCTCTCCAGTGCTGACATGGATCTTGGGGTACTTCTGGAGTCTCCCGAGGGCAGTCAGTCCTCGTCTCGAATGCGGGCATGCACTTGCGCTTTCCTCCAGAGCGGTAGCAGCAGTGTCACGCAGTCCGCCGCGTGGATCAAAGGATCTACGGTTTTCCCTCGAGTTTTTCCCACGAGGCTTTCCCAGGAGGCTTTCCCACAGGGTTGTCCCACGTGGACACGTGGTGGGAGTCGATCCTCGGCTTGAACGTCAAGGCAGTGCAGGGAAAACAGGTTCCTCTGGAATGGACTGACACATCTGGGGGACTCTTGGAATGGTGGCACGACCCTGGAGTTCCTCTCGCCTTTCCTGAGGAGAGCGCCTCCTCTTGAGATGCGACGGGAACGCCGGGAATTCTTTCCGTAGGAAACAGGGAAAGGATCCCTCATCTCGAGCTAGGAGGCGGAAACGGAGCTCCCCTGGATGTGTGTGGGACCCTCGTGCTTCCTCTCGAGTGGAGCCGGGTATGTCGGCGAACTTCTTGAGTTGCAGCAAGGGGGTGAAGGACCCTTTGGAAGTTCCAGTGGTTAGATGTGATTAGCCTCGAGAAGCCTCAGCGGAAATGGGCCTCATCTCGCCTGGAGGGCAAAACCTCCTGGATTTTCTCGAGTTGCGGCAGGTGCTCTCGACTTACGACGGGGACCTCAGGGACCCGCTCTGGTGGCCTCAGGAAAGGCCAGTCCCCATGAGAGTTCCTCGGGGGCCTCTCGTGATTCCTCTCCCGTCGATGCCGGGGCCTAAGACCTTGTGTGGAGTCGGGGCCGGAACCTGAGGATTCCTCTCCAGTGCTGACATGGATCTTGGGGTACTTCTGGAGTCTCCCCAGGGGAGTCAGTCCTCGTCTCGAATGCGGGCATGCACTTGCGCTTTCCTCCAGAGCGGTAGCAGCAGTGTCACGCAGTCCGCCACGTGGATCAAAGGATCTATGGTTTTCCCTCGAGTCTTTCCCACGAGGCTTTCCCACAGGGCTGTCCCACGTGGACACGTGGTGGGAGTCGATCCTCGGCTTGAACGTCAAGGCGGTGCAGGGAAAACAGGTTCCTCTGGAATGGACTGACACATCTGGGGGACTCTTGGAATGGTGGCACGACCCTGGAGTTCCTCTGGCCTTTCCTGTGGAGAACGCCTCCTCTTGAGATGCGACGGGAACGCCGGGAATTCTTTCCCTACGAAACAGGGAAAGGATCCCTCATCTCGAGCTAGGAGGCGCAAACGGGGCTCCCCTGGATGTGTGCGTGACCCTCGTGCTTCCTCTCGAGTGGAGACGGCTATGTCGGGGAACTTCTGGACTTGCAGCAAGGGTGTGAAGGACCTTTTGGAAGTTCCAGAGGTTAGGTGTGATTAGCCTCGGGAAGCCTCAGCGGAAATGGGCCTCATCTCGCCTGGAGGGCAAAACCTCCTGGATTTTCTCGATTTGCAGCAGGTGCTCTCGACATACGACGGGGACCTCAGAGACCCGCTCCGGTGGCCTCAGGAAAGGCCAGTCCCCATGCGAGATGCTCGGGGACCTCTCGAGGTTCCTCTCCCTTCGATGCCGGAGCCTAAGACCTTGTGTGAAGTCAGGTTCAGAACCTGAGGATTCCTCTCCAGTGCTCACATTGATCTTGGGGTACTTCTGTAGTCTCCCCAGGGGAGTAAGTCCTCATCTCGAATGGGGGCATGCACGTACGCTTTCCTCCAGAGCGGTAGCAGCAGTGTCTCGCTTCCCATCGCCTGGATCAAGGCATCTGTGGCTTTCCCTCGAGGCTTTCCCACGAGGCTTTCCCACGAGGCTTTCCCACAGGGCTGTCCCACGTGCCACCGTTGTGGGAGTCGATCCTCGGCGTGAAAGTCGAGGCAGTGCAGGGAAAACAGGTTCCTCTGGAATGGACTGAGACATCTGGGGGACTCTTGCAATGGTGGCACGACGCTGGCGTACCTCTCGCCTTTCCTGTGGAGAGCGCCTCCTCTTGAGATGCGACGGGAACGCCCAGAATTCTTTCCTGAACAAAAAGAGAAAGGATCCCTCATCACGAGCTTCGAGCAGAAACGGGGCTCCTCTGGATGTGGGCGGGACCCTGGTGCTTCCTCTCGATGGGAGACGGGTATATCGGGGAACTTCGTGAGTTGCAGCAAGGGTGTGAAGTGCCTTTTGGAAGTTCCAGACGCTAGATGTGATTAGCCTTGAGAAGTCTCAGCCGAAATGGGCCTCATCACGCCTGGAGGGGAGAACCTCCTCGATTTTCTCGAGTGTTGGCAGGTAATCTCGGCTTACGATGGGGACCTCAGGGACCCGCTCTGGTGGCCTCAGGAAAGGCCAGTCCCTATGCCAATTGCTCGGGGGCCTCTCAGGATTCCTCTCCCTTCAATGCCGGGGACTTTGACCATGTGTGGAGTCGGGGCCAGAAACTGAGGATTCCTCTCCAGTGCTAACATGGATCTTGGGGTACTTCTGGAGTCTCCCAAGGGGAGTAAGTCCTCGTCTCGAATGGGGGGATGCACGTGTGCTTTCCTCCAGAGCGGTAGCAGCAGTGTCACGCATTCCGCCTTGTGCATCAAAGGTTCTATGCTTTTCCCTCGAGTCTTTCCCACGAGGCTTTCCCACGAGGCTTTCCCACAGGGCTGTCCCACGTGCACACGTGGTGGAAGTCGATCCTCGGTTTGAACGTCAAGGCAGTGCAGGGAAAACAGGTTCCTCTGGAAAGGACTGACACATCTGGTGTATCTTGGAATGGTGGCACGACCCTGGAGTTCCTCTGGCCTTACCTGTGGAGAGCGCCTCCTCTTGAGATGCGACGGGAACGCCGGGAATTCTTTCCCTACGAAACAGGGAAAGGATCCCTCATCTCGAGCTAGGAGGCGGAAACGGGGCTCCTCTGGATGTGTGCGGGACCCTCGTGCTTCCTCTCCAGTGGAGTCGGGTATGTCGGGGAACTTCTTGAGTTGCAGCAAGGGTGTGAAGGACCCTTTGGAAGTTCCAGTGGTTAGATGTGATTAGCCTCGAGAAGCCTCAGCGGAAATGGGCCTCATCTCGCCCGGAGGGCAAAACCTCCTGGATTTTCTCGAGTTCCGGCAGGTGCTCTCGACTTACGACGGGGACCTAGGGGACCCGCTCTGGTGGCCTCAGGAAAGGCCAGTCCCCATGAGAGATCCTCGGGTGCCTCTCGGGATTCCTCTCCCGTTGATGCCGGGGCCTAAGACCTTGTGTGGAGTCCGGGCAGGAAACTGAGGATTCCTCTCCAGTGCTGACATGGATCTTGGGGTACTTCTGGAGTCTCCCCTGGGGAGTCAGTCCTCGTCTCGAATGCGGGCATGCACTTGCGCTTTCCTCCAGAGCGGTAGCAGCAGTGTTACGCAGTCCGCCGCGTGGATCAAAGGATCTATGGCTTTCCCTCAAGTCTTTCCCACGAGGCTTTCCCACAGCGCTGTCCCACCTGCACACGTGGTGGGAGTCGATCCTTGGCTTGAACGTCAATGCAGTGCAGGGAAAACAGGTTCCTCTGGAATGGACTGACACATCTGGGGGACTCTTGGAATGGTGGCACGACCCTGGAGTTCCTCTCGCCTTTCCCGAGGAGAGCGCCTCCTCTTGAGATGCGACGGGAACGCCGGGAATTCTTTCCGTAGGAAACAGGGAAAGGATCCCTCATCTCGAGCTAGGAGGCGGAAACGGAGCTCCCCTGCATGTGTGCGGGACCCTCGTGCTTCCTCTCGAGTGGAGCCGGGTATGTCAGCGAACTTCTTGAGTTGCACCAAGGGGGTGAAGGACCCTTTGGAAGTTCCAGTGGTTAGATGTGATTAGCCTCGAGAAGACTCAGCGGAAATGGGCCTCATCTCGCCTGGAGGGCAAAACCTCCTGGATTTTCTCGAGTTGCGGCAGGTGCTCTCGACTTACGACGGGGACCTCAGGGACCCGCTCTGGTGGCCTCAGGAAAGGCCAGTCCCAATGCGAGTTCCTCGGGGGCCTCTCGGGATTCCTCTCCCGTCGATGCCGGGGCCTAAGACCTTGTGTGGAGTCGGGGCCGGAACCTGAGGATTCCTCTCCAGTGCTGACATGGATCTTGGGGTACTTCTGGAGTCTCCCCAGGGGAGTCAGTCCTCGTCTCGAATGCGGGCATGCACTTGCGCATTCCTCCAGAGCGGTAGCAGCAGTGTCACGCAGTCCGTCGAGGGAATCAAAGGATCTATGGTTTTCCCTCGAGTCTTTCCCACGAGGCTTTCCCACGAGGCTTTCCCACAGGGCTGTCCCACGTGCACACGTGGTGGGAGTCGATCCTCGGCTTGAACGTCAAGGCAGTCCACGGAAAACAGGTTCCTCTGGAATGGACTGACACAACTGGGGGACTCTTGGATGGTGGCACGACCCTGGAGTTCCTCTCGCCTTTCCTGTGGAGACGCCGCCTCTTGAGATGCGACGGGAACGCCGGGAATTCTTTCCATAAGAATCAGGGAAAGGATCCCTCATCTCGAGCTAGGAGGCGGAAACGAGGCTCCCCTGGATGTGTGCGGGACCCTCGTGCTTCCTCTCGAGTGGAGACGGCTATGTCGGGGAACTTCTGGACTTGCAGCAAGGGTGTGACGGACCCTTTGGAAGTTCCAGTGGTTAGATGTGATTAGCCTCGAGAAGCCTCAGCGGAAATGGGCCTCATCTCGCCTGGAGGGCAAAACCTCCAGGATTTTCCCGAGTTGCGGCAGGTGCTCTCGACTTACGACGGGGACCTCAGGGACCCGCTCTGGTGGCCTCAGGAAAGGCCAGTCCCCATGCGAGTTCCTCGGGGGCCTCTCAGGATTCCTCTCCCGTCGATGCCGGGGCCTAAGAGCTTGTGTGGAGTCGGGGCCGGAATCTGAGGATTCCTCTCCAGTGCTGACATGGATCTTGGGGTACTTCTGGAGTCTCCCCAGGGGAGTCAGTCCTCGTCTCCAATGCGGGCATGCACTTGCGCTTTCCTCCAGAGCGGTAGCAGCAGTGTCACGCAGTCCGCCGCGTGGATCAAAGGATGTATGATTTTCCCTCGAGGCTTTCCCACGAGGCTTTCCAACGAGGCTTACAGCCAGGGCTGTCCCACGTGCACACTTGGTGGGAGTCGATCCTCGGCTTGAATGTCAAGGCAGTGCAGGGAAAACAGGTTCCTCTGTAATGGACTGACCCATCTGGGGGACTCTTGGAATGGTGGCACGACCCTGGAGTTCCTCTGGCCTTTCCTGTGGAGAGCGCCTCCTCTTGAGATGCGACGGGAACGCCGGGAATTCTTTCCCGACGAAACAGGGAAAGGATCCCTCATCTCGAGCTAGGAGGCGGAAACGGGGCTCCCCTGGATGTGTGCGGGACCCTCGTGCTTCATCTCGAATGGAGACGGCTATGTTGGGGAATTTCTTGAGTTGCATCAAGTGTGTGAAAGACCCTTTGGAAGTCCCAGTGGTTAGATGTGATTAACCTCGAGAAGCCTCAGCGGAAATGGGCCTCATCTCGCCTGGAGGGCAAAACCTCCTGGATTTTCTCGAGTTGCGGCAGGTGCTCTCGACTTACGACGGGGACCTCAGGGACCCGCTCTGGTGGCCTCAGGAAAGGCCAATCCCCATGCGAGTTCCTCGGGGGCCTCTCGGGATTCCTCTCCCGTCGATGCCGGGGCCTAAGACCTTGTGTGGAGTCGGGGCCGGAACCTGAGGATTCCTCTCCAGTGCTGACATGGATCTTGGGGTACTTCTGGAGTCTCCCCAGGGGAGTCAGTCCTCGTCTCGAATGCGGGCATGCACTTGCGCTTTCCTCCAGAGCGGTAGCAGCAGTGTCACGCAGTCCGCCACGTGGATCAAAGGATCTATGGTTTTCCCTCGAGTCTTTCCCACGAGGCTTTCCCACAGGGCTGTCCCACGTGGACACGTGGTGGGAGTCGATCCTCGGCTTGAACGTCAAGGCGGTGCAGGGAAAACAGGTTCCTCTGGAATGGACTGACACATCTGGGGGACTCTTGGAATGGTGGCACGACCCTGGAGTTCCTCTGGCCTTTCCTGTGGAGAACGCCTCCTCTTGAGATGCGACGGGAACGCCGGGAATTCTTTCCCTACGAAACAGGGAAAGGATCCCTCATCTCGAGCTAGGAGGCGCAAACGGGGCTCCCCTGGATGTGTGCGTGACCCTCGTGCTTCCTCTCGAGTGGAGACGGCTATGTCGGGGAACTTCTGGACTTGCAGCAAGGGTGTGAAGGACCTTTTGGAAGTTCCAGAGGTTAGGTGTGATTAGCCTCGGGAAGCCTCAGCGGAAATGGGCCTCATCTCGCCTGGAGGGCAAAACCTCCTGGATTTTCTCGATTTGCAGCAGGTGCTCTCGACATACGACGGGGACCTCAGAGACCCGCTCCGGTGGCCTCAGGAAAGGCCAGTCCCCATGCGAGATGCTCGGGGACCTCTCGAGGTTCCTCTCCCTTCGATGCCGGAGCCTAAGACCTTGTGTGAAGTCAGGTTCAGAACCTGAGGATTCCTCTCCAGTGCTCACATTGATCTTGGGGTACTTCTGTAGTCTCCCCAGGGGAGTAAGTCCTCATCTCGAATGGGGGCATGCACGTACGCTTTCCTCCAGAGCGGTAGCAGCAGTGTCTCGCTTCCCATCGCCTGGATCAAGGCATCTGTGGCTTTCCCTCGAGGCTTTCCCACGAGGCTTTCCCACGAGGCTTTCCCACAGGGCTGTCCCACGTGCCACCGTTGTGGGAGTCGATCCTCGGCGTGAAAGTCGAGGCAGTGCAGGGAAAACAGGTTCCTCTGGAATGGACTGAGACATCTGGGGGACTCTTGCAATGGTGGCACGACGCTGGCGTACCTCTCGCCTTTCCTGTGGAGAGCGCCTCCTCTTGAGATGCGACGGGAACGCCCAGAATTCTTTCCTGAACAAAAAGAGAAAGGATCCCTCATCACGAGCTTCGAGCAGAAACGGGGCTCCTCTGGATGTGGGCGGGACCCTGGTGCTTCCTCTCGATGGGAGACGGGTATATCGGGGAACTTCGTGAGTTGCAGCAAGGGTGTGAAGTGCCTTTTGGAAGTTCCAGACGCTAGATGTGATTAGCCTTGAGAAGTCTCAGCCGAAATGGGCCTCATCACGCCTGGAGGGGAGAACCTCCTCGATTTTCTCGAGTGTTGGCAGGTACTCTCGGCTTACGATGGGGACCTCAGGGACCCGCTCTGGTGGCCTCAGGAAAGGCCAGTCCCTATGCCAATTGCTCGGGGGCCTCTCAGGATTCCTCTCCCTTCGATGCCGGGGACTTTGACCATGTGTGGAGTCGGGGCCAGAAACTGAGGATTCCTCTCCAGTGCTAACATGGATCTTGGGGTACTTCTGGAGTCTCCCAAGGGGAGTAAGTCCTCGTCTTGAATGGGGGGATGCACGTGTGCTTTCCTCCAGAGCGGTAGCAGCAGTGTCACGCATTCCGCCTTGTGCATCAAAGGTTCTATGCTTTTCCCTCGAGTCTTTCCCACGAGGCTTTCCCACGAGGCTTTCCCACAGGGCTGTCCCACGTGCACACGTGGTGGAAGTCGATCCTCGGTTTGAACGTCAAGGCAGTGCAGGGAAAACAGGTTCCTCTGGAAAGGACTGACACATCTGGTGTATCTTGGAATGGTGGCACGACCCTGGAGTTCCTCTGGCCTTTCCTGTGGAGAGCGCCTCCTCTTGAGATGCGACGGGAACGCCGGGAATTCTTTCCCTACGAAACAGGGAAAGGATCCCTCATCTCGAGCTAGGAGGCGGAAACGGGGCTCCTCTGGATGTGTGCGGGACCCTCGTGCTTCCTCTCGAGTGGAGACGGCTATGTGGGGGAACTTCTTGAGTTGCAGCAAGGGTGTGAAGGACCCTTTGGAAGTTCCAGTGGTTAGATGTGATTAGCCTCGAGAAGCCTCAGCGGAAATGGGCCTCATCTCGCCTGGAGGGCAAAACCTCCTGGATTTTCTCGAGTTGCGGCAGGTGCTCTCGACTTACGACGGGGACCTCGGGGACCCGCTCTGGTGGCCTCAGGAAAGGCCAGTCCCCATGCGAGTTCCTCGGGCGCCTCTCGGGATTCCTCTCCGTCGATGCCGGGGCCTAGGACCTTGTGTGGAGTCGGGGCGGAACCTTAGGATTCCTCTCCAGTGCTGACATGGATCTTGGGGTACTTCTGGAGTCTCCTCAGGGGAGGCAGTCCTCGTCTCGAACGCGGGCATGCACTTGCGCTTTCCTCCAGAGCGGTAGCAGCAGATTCACGCAGTCCGCCGCGTGGATCAAAGGATCTATGATCTTCCCTCGAGTTTCTCCCACGAGGCTTTCCCACGGGGCTTTCCCACAGGGCTGTCCCAAGTGCACACGTGGTGGGAGTCGATCCTCGGCTTGAACGTCAAGGCAGTGCAGGGAAAACAGGTTCCTCTGGAAAGGACTGACACATCTGGGGGACTCTTGGAATGGTGGCACGACCCTGGAGTTCCTCTCGCCTTTCCTGTGGAGAGCGCCTCCTCTTGAGATGCGACGGGAACGCCGGGAATTCTTTCCCTACGAAACAGGGAAAGGATCCCTCATCTCGAGCTAGGAGGAGGAAACGGGGCTCCCATGGATGTGTGCGGGACCCTTGTGCTTCCTCTCGAGTGGAGAAGGCTATGTCGGGGAACTTCTTGAGTTGCAGCAAGGATGTGAAGGACCCTTTGGAAGTTCCAGTGGTTAGATGTGATTAGCCTCGAGAAGCCTCAGCGGAAAAGGGCCTCATCTCTCCTGGAGGGCAAAACCTCCTGGATTTTCTCGAGTTGTGGCAGGTGCTCTCGACTTACGATGGGGACCGCCGGGACCCGCTCTGTTGGCCTCACGAAAGGCCAGTCCCCATGCGAGTTCCTCGCGGGCCTCTCGGGATTCCTCTCCCGTCGATGCCGGGGCCTAAGACCTTGTGTGGAGTCGGGGCCGAAACCTGAGAATTCCTCTCCAGTGCTGACATGGATCTTGGGGTACTTCTGGAGTCTCCCCAGGGGCGTCAGTCCTCGTCTCGAATGCGGTCATGCACTTGCGCTTTCCTCCAGACCGGTAGCAGCAGTGTCACGCAGTCCGCCGCGTGCATCAAAGGTTCTATGGTTTTCCCTCGAGTCTTTCCCACGAGGCTTTCCCACGAGGCTTTCCCACAGGGCTGTCCCACGTGCACACGTGGTGGGAGTCGATCCTCGGCTTGAACGTCAAGGCAGTGCAGGGAAAACAGGTTCCTCTGGAAAAGACTGACACATCTGGGGGACTCTTGGAATGGTGGCACGACCCTGGAGTTCCTCTCGCTTTACCTGTGGAGAGCGCCTCATCTTGAGATGCGACGGGAACGCCGGGAATTCTTTCCCTACTTAACAGGGAAAGAATCCCTCATCTCGAGCTAGGAGGCGGAAACGGGGCTCCTCTGGATGTGTGCGGGACCCTCGTGCTTCCTCTCGAGTGGAGACGGCTATGTCGGGGAACTTCTTGAGTTGCACCAAGGGTGTGAAGGACCCTTTGGAATTTCCAGTGGTTAGATGTGATTAGCCTCGAGAAGCATCAGGGGAAATGGGCCTCATCTCGCCTGAAGGGCAAAACCTCCTAGATTTTCTCGAGTTGCGGCAGGTGCTCTCGACTTACGACGGGGACCTCGGGGACCCGCTCTGGTGGCCTCAGGAAAGGCCAGTCCCCATGCGAGTTCCTCGGGGGCCTCTGGGGATTCCTCTCCCGTCGATGCCGGGGCCTAAGACCTTGTGTGGAATCGGGGCCGGAACCTGAGGACTCCTCTCCAGTGCTGACATGGATCTTGGGGTACTTCTGGAGTCTCCCCAGGGGAGTCAGTCCTCGTCTCGAATGCGGGCATGCACTTGCGCTTTCCACCACAGCGGTAGCAGCAGTGTCACGCAGTCCGCCGCGTGGATCAAAGGATCTATGGTCTTCCCTCGAGTTTTTCCCACGAGGCTTTCCCACGAGGCTTTCCCACAGGGCTGTCCCACGTGCACACGTGGTGGGAGTCGATCCTCGGCTTGAACGTCAAGGCAGTGCAGGGAAAACAGGTTCCTCTGGAATGGACTGACACATCTGGGGGACTCTTGGAATGGTGGCACGACCCTGGAGTTCCTCTCGCCTTTCCTGTGGAGAGCGCCTCCTCTTGAGATGCGACGGGAACGCCGGGAATTCTTTCCCTACGAAACAGGGAAAGGATCCCTCATCTCGAGCTAGGAGGCGGAAACGGGGCTCCCCTGGATGTGTGCGGGACCCTTGTGCTTCCTCTCGAGTGGAGACGGCTATGTCGGGGAACTTCTTGAGTTGCAGCAAGGATGTGAAGGACCCTTTGGAAGTTCCAGTGGTTAGATGTGATTAGCCTCGAGAAGCCTCAGCGGAAAAGGGCCTCATCTCTCCTGGAGGGCAAAACCTCCTGGATTTTCTCGAGTTGCGGCAGGTGCTCTCGACTTACGATGGGGACCTCGGGGACCCGCTCTGGTGGCCTCACGAAAGGCCAGTCCCCATGCGAGTTCCTCGGGGGCCTCTCGGGATTCCTCTCCCGTCGATGCCGGGGCCTAAGACCTTGTGTGGATTCTGGGCCGGAACCTGAGAATTCCTCTCCAGTGCTGACATGGATCTTGGGGTACTTCTGGAGTCTCCCCAGGCGAGTCAGTCCTCGTCTCGAATGCGGGCATGCACTTGCGCTTTCTTCCAGAGCGGTAGCAGCAGTGTCACGCAGTCCGCCGCGTGGATCAAAGTATCTATGGTTTTCCCTCGAGTCTTTCCCACGAGGCTTTCCCACGAGGCTTTCCCACAGGGTTGTCCCACGTGCACACGTGGTGGGAGTCGATCCTCGGCTTGAACGTCAAGGCAGTGCAGGGAAAAAAGGTTCCTCTGGAATGGACTGACACATCTAGGGAACTCTTGGAATGGTGGCACGACCCTGGAGTTCCTCTCGCCTTTCCTTTGGAGAGCGCCTCCTCTTGAGATTCGACGGGAACGCCGGGAATTCTTTCCCTATGAAACAGGGAAAGGATCCCTCATCTCGAGCTAGGAGGGGGAAACGGGGCTCCCCTGGATGTGTGCGGGACCCTCGTGCTTCCTCTCGAGTGCAGACGGCTATGTCGGGGAACTTCTTGAGTTGCAGCAAGGGTGTGAAGGACTCTTTGGAAGTTCCAGTGGTTAGATGTGATTAGCCTCGAGAAGCCTCAGCGGAAATGGGCCTCATCTCGCCTGGAGGGCAAAACCTCCAGGATTTTCTCGAGTTGCGGCAGGTGCTCTCGACATAGGACGGGGACCTCGGGGACCCTCTCTGGTGGCCTCAGGAAAGGCCAGTCCCCATGGGAGTTCCTCGGGGGCCTCTCGGGATTCCTCTCCGTCGATGCCGGGGCCTAAGTCCTTGTGTGGAGTCGAGGCCGGAATCCGAGGATTCCTCTCCAGTGCTGACATGGATCTTGGGGTACTTCTGGAGTCTCCCCAGGGGAGTCAGTCCTCGTCTCGAATGCGGGCATGCACTTGCGCTTTCCCCCAGAGCGGTAGCAGCAGTGTCACGCAGTCCGCTGCGTGGATCAAAGGATCTATGGTTTTCCCTCGAGTCTTTCCCACGAGGCTTTCCCACGAGGCTTTCCCACAGGGCTGTCCCACGTGCACACGTGGTGGGACTCGATCCTCGGCTTGAACGTCAAGGCAGTGCATGGAAAACAGGGTCCTCTGGAATGGACTGACACATCTGGGGGACTCTTGGAATGGTGGCTCGACACTGGAGTTCCTCTCGCCTTTCCTGTGGAGAGCGCCTCCTTTTGAGATGCGACGGGAACGCCGGGAATTCTTTCCCTACGAAACAGGGAAAGGATCCCTCATCTCGAGCTAGGAGGCGGAAACGGGGCTCCCCTGGATGTGTGCGGGACCCTCGTGCTTTCTCTCGAGTGGAGACGGGTATGTCGGGGAACTTCTTGAGTTGCAGCAAGGGTGTGAAGGACCCTTTGGAAGTTCCAGTGGTTAGATGTGATTAGCCTCGAGAAGCCTCAGCGGAAATGGGCCTCATCTCGCCTGGAGGTCAAAACCTCCTGGATTTTCTCGAGTTGCGGCAGGTGCTCTCGACTTACGATGGGGACGTTAGGGACCCGCTCTGGTGGCCTCAGGAAAGGCCAGTCCCCATGCGAGTTCCTCGGGGGCGTCGCGGGATTCCTCTCCTGTCGATGCCGGGGCCTAAGACCTTGTGTGGAGTCGAGGCCGGAACCTGAGGATTCCTCTCCAGTGCTGACATGGATCTTGGGGTACTTCTGGAGTCTCCCCAGGGGAGTCAGTCCTCGTCTCGAATGCGGGCATGCACTTGCACTTTCCTCCAGAGCGGTAGCAGCAGTGTCACGCAGTCCGCCGCGTGGATCAAAGGATCCATGGTTATCCCTCGAGTCTTTCCCACGAGGCTTTCCCACGAGGGTTTCCTACAGGGCTGACCCAAGTGCACACGTGGTGGGAGTCGATCCTCGGCTTGAACGTCAAGGCAGTGCAGGGAAAACAGGTTCCTCTGGAATGGACTGACACATCTGGGGGACTGTTGGAATGGTGGCACGACCCTGGAGTTCCTCTCGCCTTTCCTGTGGAGAGCGCCTCATTTTGAGATGCGACGGGAATGCCGGGAATTCTTTCCCTACGAAACAGGAAATGATCCCTCATCTCGAGCTAGGAGGCGGAAACAGGGCTCCCCTGGATGTGTGCGGGACCCTCGTGATTCCTCTCGAGTGGAGACGGGTATGTTGGGGAATTTCTTGAGTTGCATCAGGCTGTGAAGGACCCTTTGGAAGTTCTAGTGGTTAGATGTGATTAGCCTCGACAAGCCTCAGCGGAAATGGGCCTCATCTCGCCTGGAGGGAAAACCTCCTGGATTTTCTCGAGTTGCGGCAGGTGCTCTCGACTTACGAAGGGGACCTCGGGGACCCGCTCTGGTGGCCTCAGGAAAGGCCAGTCCCCATGCGAGTTCCTCGGGGGCCTCTCGGGATTCCTCTCCCGTCGATGCCGGGGCCTAAGACATTGTGTGGAGTCGGGGCCGGAACCTGAGGATTCCTCTCCAGTGCTGACATGGATCTTGGGCTACTTCTGGAGTCTCCCCAGGGGAGTCAGTCCTCGTCTCGAATGCGGGCATGCACTTGCGCTTTCCTCCAGAGCGGTAGCAGCAGTGTGACGCAGTCCGCCGCGTGGATCAAAGGATCTATGGTTTTCCCTCGAGTCTTTCCCACGAGGCTTTCCCACGAGGCTTTCCCACAGGGCTGTCCCACGTGCCCACGTGGTGGGAGTCGATCCTCGGCTCGAACTTCAAGGCAGTGCAGGGAAAACAGGTTCCTCTGAAATTGACTGACACATCTGGGGGACTCTTGGAATGGTGGCACGACACTGGAGTTCCTCTCGCCTTTCCTGTGGAGAGCGCCTCCTCTTGAGATGCGACGGGAACGCCGGGAATTCTTTCCCTACGAAACAGGGAAAGGATCCCTCATCTCGAGCTAGGAGGCGGAAACGGGGCTCCCCTGGATGTGTGCGGGACCCTCGTGCTTCCTCTCGAGTGGAGACGGGTATGTCACTGAACTTCTGGACTTGCAGCAAGGGTGTGAAGGACCCTTTGGAAGTTCCAGTGGTTAGATGTGATTAGCCTCGAGAAGCCTCAGCGGAAATGGGCCTCATCTCGCCTGGAGGGCAAAACCTCCTGGATTTTCTCGAGTTGCGGCAGGTGCTCTCGTCTTACCACGGGGACCTCGGGGACCCGCTCTGGTGGCCTCAGGAAAGGCCCGTTCCCATGCGAGTTCCTCGGGGGCCTCTCGGGATTACTCTCCCGTCGATGCCGGGGCCTAAGACCTTGTGTGGAGTCGGGGCCGGAACCTGAGGATTCCTCTCCAGTGCTGACATGGATCTTAGGGTACTTCTGGAGTCTCCCCAGGGGAGTCAGTCCTCGTCTCGAATGCGGGCATGCACTTGCGCTTTCCTCCAGAGCGGTAGCAGCAGTGTCACGCAGTCCGCCACATGGATCAAAGGATCTATGGTTTTCCCTCGAGTCTTTCCCACGAGGCTTCCCCACAGGGCTGTCCCACATGCACACGTGTTGGGAGTCGATCCTCGGCTTGAACGTCAAGGCAGTGCAGGGAAAACAGGTTCCTCTGGAATGGACTGACATACCTGGGGAACTCTTGGAATGGTGGCACGACCCTGGAGTTCCTCTCGCCTTTCCTGTGGAGAGCGCCTCCTCTTGAGATGCGGCGGGAACGCCGGGAAAACTTTCCCTAAGAAACAAGGAAAGGATCCCTCATCTCGAGCTAGGAGGCGGAAACGGGGCTCCCCTGGATGAGTGCGGGACCCTCGTGCTTCCTCTCGAGTGGAGACGGGTATGTCGGGGAACTTCTGGATTTGCAGCAAGGGTGTGAAGGACCCTTTGGAATTTCCAGTGGTTAGATGTGATTAGCCTGGAGAAGCCTCAGTGGAAATGGGCCTCATCTCGCCTGGAGGGCAAAACCTCCTGGATTTTCTCGAGTTGGGGCAGGTGCTCTCGACTTACGACGGGGACCTCAGGACCCGCTCTGGTAGCCTCAGGAAAGGCCAGTCCCCATGCGAGTTCCTCGGGGGCCTCTCGGGATTCCTCTCCCGTCGATGCCGGTGCCTAAGACCTTGTGTGGAGTCGGGGCCGGAACCGGAGGATTCCACACCAGTGCTGACATGGATCTTGGGGTATTTCTGGAGTCTCCTCTGGGGAGTCAATCCTCGTCTCGAATGCGGGCATGCACTTGTGCTTTCCTCCAGAGCGGTAGCAGCAGTGTCACGCAGTCCGCCGCGTGGATCAAAGATCTATGGTTTTCCCTTGAGTCTTTCCCACGAAGCTTTCCCACGAAGCTTTCCCACAAGGCTGTCCCACGTGCACACGTGGTGGAAGTCGATCCTCGGCTTGAACGTCAAGGCAGTGCAGGGAAAACAGGTTCCTCTGGAATGGACTGACACATCTGGGGGACTCTTGCAATGGTGGCACGACCCTGGAGTTCCTCTCGCCTTTCCTGTGGAGAGCGCCTCCTCTTGACATGCGACGGGAACGCCGGGAATTCTTTCCCTACGAAACAGGGAAAGGATCCCTCATCTCGAGCTAGGAGGCGGAAACGGGGCTCCCCTGGATGTGTGCGGGACCCTCGTGCTTCCTCTCGAGTGGAGACGGGTATGTCGGGGAACTTCTGGACTTGCAGCAAGGGTGTGAAGGACCCTTTGGAAGTTCCAGTGGTTAGATGTGATTAGCCGCGAGAAGCCTCAGCGGAAATGGGCCTCATCTCGCCTGGAGGGCAAAACCTCCTGGATTTTCTCGAGTTGCGGCAGGTGCTAACTACTTACGACGGGGACCTCAGGGACCCGCTCTGGTGGCCTCAGGAAAGGCCAGTCCCCATGCGAGTTTCTCGGGGGCCTCTCGGGATTCCTCTCCCTTCGATGCCGGGGCCTAAGACCTTGTGTGGAGTCGGGGCCAGAACCGGAGGATTCCTCTCCAGTGCTGACATGGATCTTGGTCTACTTCTGGAGTCTCCCCAGGGGAGTCAGTCCTTGTCTCGAATGCGGGCATGCACTTGCGCTTTCCTCCAGAGCGGTAGCAGCAGTGTCACGCAGTCCGCCGCGTGGATCAAAGGATCTATGGTTTTCCCTCGAGTCTTTCCCATGAGGCTTTCCCACGAGGCTTTCCACAGGGCTGTCCCACGTGCACACGTGGTGGGAGTCGATCCTCGGCTTGAACGTCAAGGCAGTGCAGGGAAAACAGGTTCCTCTGGAATGAACTGACACATCTGGGGGACTCTTGCAATGGTGGCACGACCCTGGAGTTCCTCTCGCCTTTCCTGTGGAGAGCGCCTCCTCTTGACATGCGACGGGAACGCCGGGAATTCTTTCCCTACGAAACAGGGAAAGGATCCCTCATCTCGAGCTAGGAGGCGGAAACGGGGCTCCCCTGGATGTGTGCGGGACCCTCGTGCTTCCTCTCGAGTGGAGACGGGTATGTCGGGGAACTTCTGGACTTGCAGCAAGGGTGTGAAGGACCCTTTGGAAGTTCCAGTGGTTAGATGTGATTAGCCTCGAGAAGCCTCAGCGGAAATGGGCCTCATCTCGCCTGGAGGGCAAAACCTCCTGGATTTTCTCGAGTTGCGGCAGGTGCTCTCGACTTACCACGGGGACCTCAGGGACCCGCTCTGGTGGCCTCAAGAAAGGCCAGTCCCCAGGCGAGTTCCCTGGGGGCCTCTCAGGATTCCTCTCCCGTCGATGCCGGGGCCTAAGACCTTGTCTGGAGTCGGGGCCGGAACCTGAGGATTCCTCTCCAGTGCTGACATGGATCTTGGGCTACTTCTGGAGTCTCCCCAGGGGAGTCAGTCCTCGTCTCGAATGCGGGCATGCACTTGAGCTTTCCTCCAGAGCGGTAGCAGCAGTGTCACGCAGTCCGCGGCGTGGATCAAAGGATCTATGGTTTTCCCTCGAGTCTTTCCCATGAGGCTTTCCCACGAGGCTTTCCCACAGGGCTGTCCCACGTGCACACGTGGTGGGAGTCCATCCTCGGCTTGAACGTCAAGGCAGTGCAGGGAAAACAGGTTCCTCTGGAATGGACTGACACATCTGGGGGACTCTTGCAATGGTGGCACGACCCTGGAGTTCCTCTCGCCTTTCCTGTGGAGAGCGCCTCCTCTTGACATGCGACGGGAACGCCGGGAATTCTTTCCCTACGAAACAGGGAAAGGATCCCTCATCTCGAGCTAGGAGGCGGAAACGGGGCTCCCCTGGATGTGTGCGGGACCCTCGTGCTTCCTCTCGAGTGGAGACGGGTATGTCGGGGAACTTCTGGACTTGCAGCAAGGGTGTGAAGGACCCTTTGGAAGTTCCAGTGGTTAGATGTGATTAGCCTCGAGAAGCCTCAGCGGAAATGGGCCTCATCTCGCCTGGAGGGCAAAACCTTCTGGATTTTCTCGAGTTGCGGCAGGTGCTCTCGACTTACGACGGGGACCTCAGGGACCCGCTCTGGTGGCCTCAGGAAAGGCCAGTCCCCATGCGAGTTCCTCGGGGGCCTCTCGGCATTCCTCTCCCGTCGATGCCGGGGCCTAAGACCTTGTGTGGAGTCGGGGCCGGAACCTGAGGATTCCTCTCCAGTGCTGACATGGATCTTGGGGTACTTCTGGAGTCTCCCCAGGCGAGTCAGTCCTCGTCTCAAATGCGGGCATGCACTTGCGCTTTCCTCCAGAGCGGTAGCAGCAGTGTCACGCAGTCCGCCGCGTGGATCAAAGGATCTATGGTTTTCCCTCGAGCCTTTCCCACGAGGCTTTCCCACGAGGCTTTCCCACAGGGCTGTCCCACGTGCACACGTGGTGGGAGTCGATCCTCGGCTTGAACGTCAAGGCAGTGCAGGCAAAACAGGTTCTTCTGGAATGGACTGACACATCTGGGGGACTCTTGGAATGGTGGCTCGACCCTGGAGTTCCTCTCGTCTTTCCTGTGGAGAGCACCTCCTCTTGAGATGCGACGGGAACGCCGGGAATTCTTTCCCTAGGAAACAGGGAAAGGATCCCTCATCTCGAGCTAGGAGGCGGAAACAGGGCTCCCCTGGATGTGTGCGGGACCCTCGTGCTTCCTCTCGAGTGGACACGGGTATGTCGGGGAGCTTCTGGACTTGCAGCAAGGGTGTGAAGGACCCTTTGGAAGTTCCAGTGGTTAGATGTGATTAGACTCGAGAAGCCTCAGCGGAAATGGGCCTCATCTCGCCTGGAGGGCAAAACCTCCTGGATTTTCTCGAGTTGCGGCAGGTGCTCTCGACTTTCCACGGGGACCTCAGGGACCCGCTCTGGTGGCCTCTGGAAAGGCCAGTCCCCATGCGAGTTCCTCGGGG
Source organism: Ovis canadensis (assembly GCF_042477335.2). NCBI lineage: Eukaryota > Metazoa > Chordata > Mammalia > Artiodactyla > Bovidae > Ovis > Ovis canadensis. The sequence continues at coordinate 12,708,629 of NC_091262.1, forward strand.
GCCTCTCGGGATTCCTCTCCCGTCGATGCCGGGGACTAAGACCTTGTGTGGAGTCGGGGCCGGAACCTGAGGATTCCTCTCCAGTGCTGACATGGATCTTGGGCTACTTCTGGAGTCTCCCCAGGGGAGTCAGTCCTCGTCTCAAATGCGGGCATGCACTTGCGCTTTCCTCCAGAGCGGTAGCAGGAGTGTCACGCAGTCCGCCGCGTGGATCAAAGGATCTATGGTTTTCCCTCGAGTCTTTCCCACGAGGCTTTCCCACGAGGCTTTCCCCCAGGGCTGTCCCACGTGCACACGTGGTGGGATTCGATCCTCGGCTTGAACGTCAAGGCAGTGCAGGGAAAACAGGTTCCTCTGGAATGGACTGACACATCTGGGGGACTCTTGGAATGGTGGCACGACCCTGGAGTTCCTCTCGCCTTTCCTGTGGAGAGCGCCTCCTCTTGACATGCGACGGGAACGCCTGGAATTCTTTCCCTACGAAACAGGGAAAGGATCCCTCATCTCGAACTAGGAGGCGGAAAGGGGGCTCCCCTGGATGTGTGCGGGACCCTCGTGCTTCCTCTCGAGTGGAGACGGCAATGTCGGGGAACTTCTGGACTTGCAGCAAGGGTGTGAAGGACCCTTTGGAAGTTCCAGTGGTTAGATGTGATTAGCCTCGAGAAGCCTCAGCGGAAATGGGCCTCATCTCGCCTGGAGGGCAAAACCTCCTGGATTTTCTCGAGTTGCGGCAGGTGCTCTCGACTTACGACGGGGACCTCAGGGACCCTCTCTGGTGGCCTTTGGAAAGGCCAGTCCCCATGCGAGTTCCTCGGGGGCCTCTCGGGATTCCTCTCCCGTCAATGCCGGGGCCTAAGACCTTGTTTGGTGTCTGGGCCGGAACCTGAGGATTCCTCTCCAGTGCTGACATGGATCTTGGGGTAATTCTGGAGTCTCCCCAGGGGAGTCAGTCCTCGTCTCGAATGCGGGCATGCATTTGCGCTTTCCTCAAGAGCGGTAGCAGCAGTGTCACGCAGTCCGCCGCGTGGATGAAAGGATCTATGGTTTTCCCTCGAGTCTTTCCCACGAGGCTTTCCTATGAGGCTTTCCCACAGGACTGTCCCACGTGCACACGTGTTGGGAGTCGATCCTCGGCTTGAACGTCAAGGCAGTGCAGGGAAAGCAGGTTCCTCTGGAATGGACTGACACATCTGGGGGACTCTTGGAATGGTGGCACGACCATGGAGTTCCTCTCGCCTTTCCTGTGGAGAGCGCCTCCTCTTGAGATGCGACGGGAATGCCGGAAATTCTTTCCCTACGAAACAGGGAAAGGATCCCTCATTTCGAGCTAGGAGGCGGAAACGGGGCTCCCCTGGATGTGTGCGGGACCCTCGTGCTTCCTCTCCAGTGGACACGGGTATGTCGGGGAACTTCTGGACTTGCAGCAAGGGTGTGAAGGACCCTTTGGAAGTTCCAGTGGTTAGATGTGATTAGCCTCGAGAAGCCTCAGCGGAAATGGGCCTCATCTCGCCTGGAGGGCAACACCTCCTGGATTTTCTCGAGTTGCGGCAGGTGCTCTCGACTTACGACCGGGACCTCAGGGACCCGCTCTGGTGGCCTCAGGAAAGGCCAGTCCCCATGCGAGTTCCTCGGGGTCCTCTCGGGATTCCTCTCAGTCGATACCGGGGCCTAAGTCTTTGTGTGGAGTTGGGGCCGGAACCTGAGGATTCCTCTCCAGTGCTGACATGGATCTTGGGGTACTGCTGGAGTCTCCCCAGGGGAGTCAGTCCTCGTCTCGAATGCAGGCATGCACTTGCGCTTTCCTCCAGAGCGGTAGCAGCAGTGTCACGCAGTCTGCCTCGTGGATCAAAGGATCTATGGTTTTCCCTCGAGTATTTCCGAGGAGGCTTTCCCACGAGGCTTTCCCACAGGGCTGTCCCACGTGCACACGTGGTGGGAGTCGATCCTCGGCTTGAACGTCAAGGCAGTGCAGGGAAAACAGGTTCCTCTGGAATGGACTGACACATCTGGGGCACTCTTGGAATGGTGGCACGACCCTGGAGTTCCTCTCGCCTTTCCTGTGGAGAGCGCCTCCTTTTGAGATGCGACGGGAACGCCGGGAATTCTTTCCCTACGAAACAGGGAAAGGATCCCTCATCTCGAGCTAGGAGGCGGAAACGGGGCTCCCCTGGATGTGTGCGTGACCCTCGTGCTTCCTCTCGAGTGGACACGGGTATGTCGGGGAACTTCTTGAGTTGCATCAACGGTGTGAAGGACCCTTTGGAAGTTCCAGTGGTTAGATGTGATTAGCCTCGAGAAGCCTCAGCGGAAATGGGCCTCATCTCGCCTGGAGGGCAAAACCTCCTGGATTTTCTCGAGTTGCGGCAGGTGCTCTCGACTTACGACCGGGACCTCAGGGACCCGCTCTAGTGGCCTCAGGAAAGGCCAGTCCCCATGCGAGTTCCTCGGGGGCCTCTCGGGATTCCTCTCCCGTCGATGCCGGGGCCTAAGACCTTGAGTGGAGTCGGGGCCGGAACCTGAGGATTCCTCTCCAGTGCTGACATGGATCTTGGGGTACTTCTGGAGTCTCCCCAGGGGAGTCAGTCCTCGTTTCGAATGCGGGCATGCACTTGCGCTTTCCTCCAGAGCGGTAGCAGCAGTGTCACGCAGTCCGTCGCGTGGATCAAGGGATCTATTGCTTTCCTTCGAGGCATTCCCTGGAGGCTTTCCCACAGGGCTGTCCCACGTGCCACCGTGGTGGGAGTCGATCCTCGGCATGAACGTCAAGGCAGTGCAGGGAAAACAGGTTCCTCTGGAATGGACTGACACATCTGGGGGACTCTTAGAATGGTGGCACGACCCTGGAGTTCCTCTCGCCTTTCCTGTGGTGAGCGCCTCCTCTTGAGATGCGACGGGAACGCCGTGAATTCTTTCCCTAAGAAACAGGGAAAGGATCCCTCATCTCGAGCTAGGAGGCGGAAACGGGGCTCCCTTGGATGTGTGCGGGACCCTCGTGCTTCCTCTCGAGTGGAGAAGGGTATGTCGGGGAACTTCTGGACTTGCAGCAAGGGTGTGAAGGGCCCTTTGGAAGTTCCAGTGGTTAGATGTGATTAGCCTCCAGAAGCCTCAGCGGAAATGGGCATCATCTCGCCTGGAGGGCAAAACCTCCTGGATTTTCTGGAGTTGCGGCAGGTGCTCTCGACTTACGACGGGGACCTCAGGGACCCGCTCTGGTGGCCTCAGGAAAGGCCAGTCCCCATGCGAGTTCCTCGGGGGCCTCTCGGGATTCCTCTCTCGTCGATGCCGGGGCCTAAGACCTTGTGTGGATTCGGGGCCGGAACCTGAGGATTCCTCTCCAGGGCTGACATGGATCTTTGGGTACTTCTGGAGTCTCCCCAGGGGAGTCACTCCTCGTCTCTAATTCGGGAATGCACTTGCGTTTTCCTCCAGAGCGGTAGCAGCAGTGTCACGCAGTCCGCCGCGTGGATCAAAGGATCAATTGTTTTCCCTCGAGTCTTTCCCACGAGGCTTTCCCACGAGGCGTTCCCCCAGGGCTGTCCCACGTGCACACGTGGTGGGAGTCGATCCTCGGCTTCAACGTCAAGGCAGTGCAGGGAAAACAGGTTCCTCTGGAATGGACTGACACATCTGGGGGACTCTTGCAATGGTGGCACGACCCTGGAGTTCCTCTCGCCTTTCCTGTGGAGAGCGCCTCCTCTTGAGATGCGACGGGAACGCTGGGAATTCTTTCCCTACGAAACAGGGAAAGGATTCCTCATCTCGAGCTAGGAGGCGGAAACGGGGCTCTCCAGGCCGTGTGCGGGACTTTCGTGCTTCCTCTCGAGTGGAGACGGGTATGTCGGGGAACTTCTTGAGTTGCAGCAAGGGTGTGAAGGACGCTTTGGAAGTTCCAGTGGTTAGATGTGATTAGCCTGGAGAAGCCTCAGCGGAAATGGGCATCATCTCGCCTGGAGGGCAAAACCTCCTGGATTTTCTCTAGTTGCGGCAGGTGCTCTAGACTTACGACGGGGCCCTCAGGGACCCGCTCTGGTGGCCTCAGGAAAGGGCAGTCCCCATGCGAGTTCCTCGGGGGCCTCTCGGGATTCCTCTCCCGTCGATGCCGGGGCCTCAGACTTTGTGTGGATTCGGGGCCGGAACCTGAGGATTCCTCTCCAGGGCTGACATGGATCTTTGGGTACTTCTGGAGTCTCCCCAGGGCAGTCAGTCCTCGTCTCTAATGCTGGAATGCACTTGCGTTTTCCTCCAGAGCGGTAGCAGCAGTGTCACGCAGTCCGCCGCGTGGATCAAAGGATCAATGGTTTTCCCTCGAGTCTTTCCCACGAGGCTTTCCCACGAGGCGTTCCCCCAGGGCTGTCCCACGTGCACACGTGGTGGGAGTCGATCCTCGGCTTGAACGTCAAGCCAGTTCAGGAAAAACAGGTTCCTCTGGAGTGGACTGACACATCTGGGGGACTCTTGCGATGGTGGCACGACCCTGGAGTTCCTCTCGCGTTTCCTGTGGAGAGCGCCTCCTCTTGAGATGCGACGGGAACGCCGGGAATTCTTTCCCTACGAAACAGCGAAAGGATCCCTCATCTCGAGCTAGGAGGCGGAAACGGGGCTCCCCTGGATGTGTGCGGGACCCTCGTGCTTCCTCTCGAGTGGAGACGGGTATGTCGGGGAACTTCTTGAGTTGCAGCAAGGGTGTGAAGGACCCTTTGGAAGTTCCAGTGGTTAGATGTGATTAGCCTCCAGAAGCCTCAGTGGAAATGGGCCTCATCTCGCCTGGAGGGCAAAATCTCCTGGATTTTCTCGAGTTGCGGCAGGTGCTCTCAACTTACGATGGGGCCCTCAGGGACCCGCTTTGGCGGCCTCAGGAAAGGCCAGTCCCCATGCAAGTTCCTCTGGGGCCTCTCGGGATTCCTCTCCCGTCGATGCCGGGGCCTAAGACCTTGTGTGGAGTCGGGGCCGGAACCTGAGGATTCCTCTCCAGGGCTGACATGGATCTTGGGATACTTCTGGAGTCTCCCCAGTGGAGTCAGTCCTCATCTCGAATGCAGGCATGCACTTGCGCTTTCCTCCAGAGCGGTAGAAGTAGTGTCACGCATTCCGCCGCGTGGATCAAGGGATCTATGGCTTTCCTTCGAGGCTTTCCCAGGAGGCTTTCCCACAGGGCTGTCCCACGTGCCACCGTGGTAGAAGTCGATCCTCGGCATGAACGTCAAGGCAGTGCAGGGAAAACAGGTTCCTCTGGAATTGACTGACACATCTGGGGGACTCTTGGAATGGTGGCACGACCCTGGAGTTCCTCTCGCCTTTCCTGTGGAGAGCGCCTCCTCTTCAGATGCGACGGGAACGCCGGGAATGCTTTCCCGACCAAGCAGGGATAGGATCCCTCATCTCCAGCTACGAGGCGGAAACGGGGCTCCTCTGGATGTGGGCGGGACCCTCGTTCTTCCTCTAGAATGGAGACCTGTATGTCGGGAAACTTCTTGAGTTGCAGCAAGTGTGTGAAGGACCTTTTGGAAGTTCCAGAAGTTAGGTGTGATTAGCATTGAGAAGGCTCAGCGGAAATGGGTCTCATCTCGCCTGGAGGGCAAAACCTCCTGGATTTTCCCGTGTTGGGGCAGGTGCTCTTGACTTACGACGGGGACCTCAGGGACCCGCTTTGGTGGCCTCAGGAAAGGCTAGTCCCCATGCGAGTTGCTCGGCGGCCTCTCGGGATTCTTCTCCCTTCCATGCCAGGGCCTAAGACCTTGTGTGGAGTCGGGGCTGGAACCTAAGGATTCCTCTCCATTGCTGACATGGATCTTGGGGTACTCCTGGAGTCTCCCCAGGGGAGTAAGTCCTCGTCTCGAATGGGGGCCTGCACATGCGCTTTGCTCCAGAGCAGTAGCATTAGTGCCACGCTTCCCGTCGCGTGGATCAAGGGATCTGTGGCTTTCCCTCGAGGCTTTATCACGAGGCTTTCCCAAGAGGCTTTCCCACAGGGCTGCTTCACGTGCCACCGTGGTGGGTGTCGATCCTCGGCGAGAAAGTGGAGGCAGTGCAGGGAAAACAGGTTCCTCTGGAATGGACTGAGACATCTAGGGGTCTCTGGGAATGGTTGCACGACGCTGGAGTTCTCGCCTTTCCTGTGGAGAGCACCTCCTCTTGAGACGCGACGGGAATGCCCAGAATTCTTTCCCGAACAAGCAGCGAAAGTATCCCTCATCTCGAGAAACGAGGCGGAAACTGGGCTCCTCTGGATGTGGCCGGGACCCTCGTGCTTCCTCTCGAGTGGAGACTGGTATGTCGGGGAACTTCTTGAGTTGCAGAAAGGCTGTGAGGGACCCTTTGTACTTTCCAGGGTTAGATGTGATTATCCTAGACAAGCCTCAGTGGAAATGGGTCTCATATATCCTGGAGGTGCGAACGTCCTGGATTTTCTCAAGTTGTGGCAGGTGCTCTCGTCTTATGACGGTGACGAAAGGGACCGACTCTGGTGCCCTCAGGACTAGTCAGTCCCCATTCGAGTTGTTCGGGGGCTTCTGGGGATTCCTCTCCCTTTGATGCCGGGGCCTAAGACCTTGTGTGGAGTCGGGCCCGGAACATGAGGATTCCTCTCCAGTGTTGAAATGGATCTTGGGTCACTTCTGGAGTCTCCCCAGGGGAGTGAGTCCTCGTCTCGAGACGGGGCATGCACGTGCGCTTTCCTTCCGACCTGTAGCAGCAGTGTCACGCTTCCCGTCGCGTGGATCAAGGGATCTGTGGCTTTCCCTCGAGGCTTTCCCACGAGGCTTTCCCACAGGGCTGTCCCACGTGAGACTGTGGTGGGAGTCGATCCTCGGCGTGAAAGTCGAGGCAGTGCACGGAAAACAGGTTCCTCCGGAATGGACTGAGACATCTGGGGGACTCTTGGAATGGGGGCACGACGCTGGAGTTGCTCTCACCTTTCCTGTGGAGAGCACCTCCTCTTGCGATGCGACGGGAACGCCCAGGATTCTCTCCCGAACAAGCAGCGAATGGATCCCTCATCTCGACCTACGAGGCGGAAACGGAGCTCTTCTGGATGTGGGCGGGACCCACGTGCTTCCTCTCGAGTGGAGAGGGGTATGACGGGGAACTTCTTGAGTTGCAACAAGGGTGTGAAGGACCCTTTGGAAGTTCCAGAGGTTAGATGTGATTAGCCACGAGACGCCTCAGCGGAAATGGGCCTCATCGAGCCTGGATGGGAGAACTTCCTGGATTTTCTCGAGTTTTGGCAGGTGGTCTCGTCTTACGACGGTGACCTAAGGAACCCGCCCTGGTGACCTCAGGACTGGCCAGTCCCCATACGACTTGTTCGGTGGCCTCCTGGGATTACACTCCCGTCGATGCCGGGGCCTAAGATCTTGTGTGGAGTCGGGTCCGGAACCTGAAGATTCCTCTCCAGTGCTGACATGGATCTTGGGGTACTTCTGGAGTCTCCCCAGGGGAGTCACTCCTCGTCTCGAACGCGGGCATGCACTTGCGCTTTCCTCCAGAGCGGTAGCAGCAGTGTCACGCAGTCCGCCGCGTGGATCAAAGGATCTATGGTTTTCCCTCGAGTCTTTCCCACGAGGCTTTCCCACGAGGCTTTCCCACAGGGCTGTCCCACGTGCACACGTGTTGGGAGTCGATCCTCGGCTTGAACGTCAAGGCAATGCAGGGAAAACAGGTTCCTCTGGAATGGATTGACATATCTGGGGGACTCTTGGAATGGTGGCACGACCCTGGAGTTCCTCTCGCCTTTCCTGTGGAGAGCGCCTCCTCTTGAGATGCGAAGGGAACGCCGGGAATTCTTTCCCTACGAAACAGGGAAAGGATCCCTCATCTCGAGCTAGGATGCGGAAACGGGGCTCCCCTGGATGTGTGCGGGACCCTCGTGCTTCCTCTCGAGTGGAGACGGGTATGTCGGGGAACTTCTTTAGTTGCAGCAAGGGTGTGAAGGACCTTTGGAAGTTCCAGTGGATAGATGTGATTAGCATCGAGAAGCCTCAGCGGAAATGGGCCTCATCTCGCCTGGAGGGCAAAACCTCCTGGATTTTCTTGAGTTGTGGCAGGTGCTCTCGACTTGACGGGGACCTCAGGGACCCGCTCTTGGCCTCAGGAGAGGCCAGTCCCCATGGGAGTTCCTCGGGGGCCTCTCGGGATTCCTCTCCCGTCGATGCCGGGGCCTAAGACCTTGTGTGGAGTCGGGGCCGGAACCTGAGGATTCCTCTCCAGGGCTGACATGGATCTTGGGGTACTTCTGGAGTCTCCCCAGGGGAGTCAGTCCTCGTCTCGAATGCGTGCATGCACTTGCGCTTACCTCCAGAGCGGTAGCAGAAGTGTCACCCAGTCCGCCGCGTGGATCAAGGGTTCTATTGTTTTCCCTCGAGGCTTTCCCACGAGGCTTTGCCACAGGGCTGTCCCAGGTGTACACGTGGTGGGAGTCGATCCTCGGCATGAACGTCAAGGCAGTGCAGGGAAAACAGGTTCCTCTGGAATGGACTGACACATCTGGGGACCCTTGGAATGGTGGCACGACCCTGGAGTTCCTCTCGCCTTTCCTGTGGAGAGCGCCTCCTCCTGAGATGCGACGGGAACCTCGGGAATTCTTTCCATCTGAAACAGGGAAAGGATCCATTATCTCGAGCTAGGAGGCGGAATCGGGGCTCCCCTGGTTGTGTGCGGGACCCTCGTGCTTCCTCTCGAGTGGAGACGGGTATGTCGGGGAACTTCTTGAGTTGCAGCAAGGGTGTGAAGGACCCTTTGGAAGTTCCAGTGGTTAGACGTGATTAACCTCGAGAAGCCTCAGCGGAAATGGGCCTCATCTCACCTGGACGGCAAAACCTCCTGGATTTTCTCGAGTTGCGGCAGGTGCTCTCGACTTACGACGGGGACCTCAGGGACCCGCTCTGGTGGCCTCAGGAAAGGCCAGTCCCCATGCGAGTTCAACGGAGGCCTTTCGGGATTCCTTTCCCGTCGATGCCGGGGCCTAAGACCTTGTGTGGAGTCGGGGCCGGAACCTGAGGATTCCTCTCCAGTGCTGACATGGATCTTGGGGTACTTCTGGAGTCTCCTCAGGGGAGTCAGTCCTCGTCTCGAATGCGGGCATGCACTTGCACTTACCTCCAGAGCGGTAGCAGCAGTGTCACGCAGTCCGCCGCGTGGAACAAAGGATCTATGCTTTTCCCTCGAGTCTTTCCCACGAGGCTTTCCCACGAGGCTTTCCCACAGGGCTGTCCCACGTGCAAACGTGGTGGGAGTCGATCCTCGGCTTGAACGTCAAGGCAGTGCAGGGAAAACAGGTTCCTCTGGAATGGACTGACACATCTGGGGGACTCTTGGAATGGTGGCACGACCCTGGAGTTCCTCTCGCCTTTCCTGTGGAGAGAGCCTCCTCTTGAGATGCGACGGGAACGCCGGGAATTCTTTCCCTACGAAACAGGGAAAGGATCCCTCATCTCGAGCTAGGAGGCGGAAACGGGGCTCCCCTGGTTGTGTGCGGGACCCTCGTGCTTCCTCTCGAGTGGAGACGGGTATGTCGGGGAACTTCTTGAGTTGCAGCAAGGGTGTGAAGGACCCTTTGGAAGTTCCAGTGGTTAGATGTGATTAGCCTCGGAAGCCTCAGCGGAAATGGGCCTCATCTCGCCTGGAGGGCAAAACCTCCTGGATTTTCTCGAGTTGCGCCAGGTGCTCTCGACTTAGGACGGGGCCCTCAGGCACCCGCTCTGGTGGTCTCAGGAAAGTCCAGTCCCCATGCGAATTCCTCGGGGGCCTCTCCGGATTCCTCTCTCATCGTTGCCGGGGCCTAAGACCTTGTGTGGAGTCGGGGCCGGAACCTGAGGATTCCTCTCCAGTGTTGACATGGATCTTGGGGTACTTCTGGAGTCTCCCCATGGGAGTCAGTCCTCGTCTCGAATGCGTGCATGCACTTGCGCTTACCTCCAGAGCGGTAGCAGAAGTGTCACGCAGTCCGCCGCGTGGATCAAGGGTTCTATTGTTTTCCTCGAGCCTTTCCCACGAGGCTTTCCCACAGGGCTGTCCCACGTGCACACGTGGTGGGAGTCGATCCTCGGCAGAACTTCGAGGCAGTGCAGGGAAAATACGTTCCTCTCGAATGGACTGACACATCTGGGGGACTCTTGGAATGGTGGCACGACCCTGGAGTTCCTCTCGCCTTTCCTGTGGAGAGCGTCTCGAGTGGAGACGGGTATGTCGGGGTACTTCTGGACTTGCAGCAAGGGTGTGAATGACCCTTTGGAAGTTCCAGTGGTTAGATGTGATTAGCCTCGAGAAGCCTCAGCGGAAATGGGCCTCATCTCGCCTGGAGGGCAAAACGTCCTGGATTTTCTCGAGTTGCGGCAGGTGCTCTCGACTTACGACGGGGACGTCAGGGACCCGCTCTGGTGGCCTCAGGAAAGGCCAGTCCCCATGCGAGTTCCTAGGGGACCTCTCGGGATTCCTCTCCCGTCGATGCCGGGGCCTAAGACCTTGTGTGGAGTCGGGTCCGGAACCTGAAGATTCCTCTCCAGTGCTGACATGGATCTTGGGGTACTTCTGGAGTCTCCCCAGTTGAGTCAGTCCTCGTCTCGAGTGGGGGCATGCACGTTAGCTTTCCTCCTGAGCTGTAGTAGCAGTGTCATGCTTCCCATCACGTGGATCAAGGGATCTATGGCTTTCCCTAGAGGCTTTCCCACGAGTCTTTCCCACAGGGCTCACCCCCGTGCCACCATGGTGTGAGTCGATCCTCGGCGTGAAAGTCGAGGCAGTGCAGGGAAAACAGGTTCCTCTGGTGCCGGGAGCCAGTGTGAGGAATCCTGCCCGTGACAAGTTTATGAGGAAGGACGCTGACATACGCAAGGCGTGCTCAGACTTCAGGGACCCCTCTGGAAATTCCTATGCATGTACCCCAACAAAAATCTGCCGGTTTTTGTGCTCTGCATTTCTACTCTTCTGACATTTTTTGGAAAAAGTCAAGGCTTTAGTCTTCTGCATTTGAAAGAGTGTTTCAATCCAAAAGACCCTCTGATGGCTTTCTAGCCTGCCTGCAGGACTCATACAGCTGCGTGTGTAATTGTTTGAGGCCTCCTGACTGCAGGAGGCACAGGAAGCTTAAAACATCCAAGGAATGTAGGGGCTTCCGAGGAGTCAAAATCTTTAGAATAGGACTGATTAAAGGTTTCATTTGTTGAGTCAATGCTTGCTGCCAAATTTTCATATCCTATATTTTTAGATATAGTTGTTATATAGAAAAACAAGTAGTAGACCTTGTATTAGCAACATTAGCTCTTTGAGTTAAGTATCTTCTTTGTTATAACCCACTGCACCTTTGTTCTAGAAATGTACCTTTAATGCTTTAAGAAGATGTAGATTAAAGAAAACCACTTCAGGGGAAACAAAATTAACATTCATTAAGGAAGAGAGCCAAAAAGTGTTAACAAGCCTCTTGGCCAGAAGATAATGTAAATCACATGAGACCTTTGTATGCAAAATGATGTATAGAAAGAGTCTGAGCTGCGAACGCTACATAATTTTGGGTTACCCATTGATCTTCGTGTTTTATCAAAAGTATAAAAGGCCTTCTGAACAATAAAGGAGGGGGCCAGCTTCTCGGACCAGTTTCTTGAACTAGTCTCTCGGCCTGGTTTCTTGGGACTCTGGCTCCCCCCGTGTCTCTCTCTCTCTTCTTCTCTCCCTTTCCCTATCTCTGCTCTTTACTTTAACTTCAGGCTGAATCTCCACCTTGGGCGCGGAGGCTCGCCAGGTCTACTTACTTGCCCTGGCTGTTAAGACCCACACGAAAGGGAACTTAAGGTGAGGCACCCTGAGATTTCAAGGGGGCGCCGGTGGCCCAACGTAGATGGTGCAAATTCCTTGTCTGGAAATTTATTGGCCTTCTGTGTAAACCAAGCTATTCAGCCCTCTTCCTCCACTTAATCTTCTTACTACACTATAGTTTCTTAATCAAATCTTATATTAATAAATAAACAACTCTTTCCATGCCAACGCCGTCCACCCTTCGAATTCCCTGGATCCACCAGGGCTCGACCCCGGCACTCTGGAATGGACTGAGACATCTGGGGGACACTTGGAATGGTGGCACGACCCTGGAGATCCTCTCGCCTTTCCTGTGGAGAGCACCTCCTCTTGAGATGCGATGGGAACACCGGGAATTCTTTCCTGAACAGGCAGGGAGAGGATCCCTCCGCTATAGCTACGAGGTGGAAACGGGGCTCCTCCGGATGTGGGCGGGACACGTGCTTCCTCTGGAGTGGAGACGGGAATGTCGGGGAACTTCTTGAGTTGCAGCAAGGGTGTGAAGGACCCTTTGGAAGTTCCAGAGGTTAGGTGTGCTTAGCCTTGAGACGCCTCAGCAGAAATGGGCCTCATCTCGCTTGGAGGGGAGAACCTCCTGGATTTTCTCAAGCTGCGGCAGGTGCTCTCGACTTACGATGGGGACCTCGGGGACTCGCTCTGGTGGTCTCAGGAAAGGCCAGTCCACATGCGCGTTGCTAGGGGGCCTCTCGGGATTCCTCTCCCGTCGATGCCGGGGCCTAAGACGTTGTGTGGAGTCAGGGCCGGACCCTGAGGATTCCTCTCCAGGGCTGACATGGATCTTGGGGTTCTTTTGGAATCTACCCAGGGGAGACAGTCCTCGTCTCGAGTGGGGGCATGCACGTGCGCTTTCCTCCTGACCTGTAGCAGCAGTGTCACGCTTCCCGTCGCATGGATCAAGGGATCTGTGGCTTTCCCTCGAGGCTTTCACACGAGGATTTCACACAGGACTGTCCCAAGTGCCACTATGGTGTGAGTAGATCCTCGGCGTGAAAGTCGAGGCAGTGCAGGGAAAACAGGTTCCTCTGGAATCGACTGAGACATCTGGGGGACTCTTGGAATGGTGGCACGACCCTGGGCTTCCTCTCGCCTTTTTTTGGAGAGAGCCTCCTCTTGAGATGCCAGGAACGCCGGGAATTCTTTCCCAACCAAGCAGGGAAAGGTTCCCTCCTTTCGAGCTACGAGGTGGAAACGGGGCTCCTCTGGATGGGGGCGGGACCCACGTGCTTACTCTCGAGTGGAGACGTGTATGTCGGGAAACTTCTTGAGTTGCAGCAAGGGTGTGAAGGAATGTTTGGAAGTTCCAGAGGTTAGGTGTGCTTAGCCTCGAGACGCCTCAGCGGAAATGGGCCTCATCTCGCCTGGAGGGGAGAACCTCCTGGCGTTTCTCGAGTTGTGGCAGGTGCTCTCGACTTACGACGGGGACCTCAGGAACCAGCTCTGGTGGCCTCAGGAAAGGCCAGTCCCCATGCGAGTTCCTCGGGGGCCTCTCGGGATTCCTCTCCCGTCGATGCCGGGGCCTAAGACCTTGTGTGGAGTCGGGGCCGGAACCTGAGGATTCCTCTCCAGCGCTGACATGGATCTTGGGGTACTTCTGGAGAATCGACAGGGGAGTCAGTCCTCGGCTTGACTGGGGTAATGCACGAGCGCTTTCCTCCCGAGCTGTAGCATCAGTGTCAGCCTTCCCGTCAAGTGGATTAAGGGATCGGTGGCTTTCACTGGAGGCTTTCCGACCAGGCTTTCACACAGGGCTGTCCCATGTGCCACCATGGTGTGAGTCAATCCTCGGCATGAAATTCGAGGCAGTGCAGGGAAAGCAGGTTCCTCTGGAATGGACTGAGACATCTGGGGACTCTTGGAATGGTGGCACCACCCTGGAGTTCCTCTCACCTTTTCTGTGGAGACCGCCTCCTTTTGAGATGTGACCAGAACTCCGGGAATTCTTTTCCGAAGAAGCAGGGAAAGGATACCTCCTCTCGAGCTACGAGGCGGAAACGGGGCTCCTCTGGATGTGGGTGGGACCCTCGTGCTTCCTCTCGAGTGGAGACATGAATGTCCGGGAACTTCTTGATTTGCAGCAAGGGTGTGAAGGACTGTTTGGAAGTTCCAGAGGTTAGGTGTGCTTAGCCTTGAGACGCTTCAGTGGAAATGGGCCTAATCTCGCCTGGAGGGGAGAACTTCCTGGATTTTCTCGAGTTGTGGCAGGTGCTCTCGGCTTACGACGGGGACGTCAGGGACCCTCTCTGGTGGCCTCAGGAAAGGCCAGTCCCCATGCGAGTTGCTAGGGGGAATATCGGGATTCCTCTCCCATCGATGCCGGGGCGTAAGTCCTTGTGTGGAGTTGGGGCCTGAACCTGAGGATTCCTCTCCAGGGCTGACATGGATCTTGGGGTACTTCTGGAGTCTCCCCAGGGAAGTCAGTCCTCGTCTATAGTGGGGGCATACATGTGAGCTTTTCTCCCTAGCTGTAGCAGCAGTGTCACGCTTCCCGTCTCGTGGATCAAGGGATCTGCGGCTTTGAATCGAGGGTTTCCCACTAGGCTTTCCCACGAGGGTTTCCCACAGGGCTGTCCCACGTGCCACCGTGGTGAGTCAATCCTCGTCGTGAAAGTTGAGTCAGTGCAGGGAAAACAGGTTCGTCTGGAATGGACTGAGACATCTCGGGGACTCTTGGAGTGGTGGCAAGACGATGGGGTTCCTCTAACCTTTCCTGTGGAGAGTGCCCAAGGGGGCCCAGGTGATTGCTCCATGGGGCCCACGAGATTAGCAACAAGGGGCCCAGGTGATTGCCCCATGGGGACCAAGTGATTGCCCCTCGGGGCCCACGTGATTGCCCCAGGGGGCCAAGTGATTGCACCAAGGAGACCACGTGATTGCCCCAGGTAACCCAAGTGACTGCCACAGGGGCCTCCGTGATTGCAACATGGGGAAGTTGTCACAGGGTGCCCACGTGATTGCCCCTGGGGGAATAGCCAAAGGGTGACCACATGATTGGCCCGGGAGGCCCACGTGATTTCCCGTGGGGGCCCACGTGATTTCCAATGGGGTCACACGTGATTTCCCCTGGGGGCCCACAGGATTTCCCCTGGGGGCCCACGGGATTTCCCCTGGGGGCCCACGTGATTTCCCCTGGGGGCCCACGTGATTTCCCCTGGGGGCCCACGGGATTTCCCCGTGGGGCCCACGTGATTTCCCCTGGGGGCCCACGTGATTTCGCCTGGGGGCCAATGTGATTTCTCCTGGGGGCCCACGTGACTTCCCCTGGGGGCCCACGTAATTTGCCAGGGGGGCCCACGTGATTTCCCCTAGGGGCCCACGTGATATCCCCTGGGGGCCCACGTGATTTCCCCTGGGGGCCCACGTGATTTGCCCGCGGGCCACACGTGATTTCTCCGTGAGGCCCACGTGATTTGCCCAGGGTGCCCACGAGATTTGCCCGTGGTTACACGTGATTTCCCCGTGGGGCTCACGTAATTTCCCCTGGGGGCCCGTGTGATTTGCCCGCGGGCCACACGTGATTTCTCCGTGAGGCCCACGATATTTGCCCGGGGTGCCCTCTTGATTTTCCATGGGGGCCTCCGTGATTTCCCCTGGGGGCCCACGTGATTTCCCCATGGGGCCCACGTGATTTGCCCTGGGGACCCACGTGATTTCCCCTGGGGACCCACGTGATTTCCCCTTGGGGCCCACGTGATATCCCCGTCGGGCCCACGTGATTTCCCCTGGGGGCTGACTTGATTTCCCCTGGGGGCCCACGTGATTTCCCATTGGGGCCCACGTGATTTCCCCGTGAGGCCCACGTGATTTCCCCTGGGGGCCCACGTGACTTCCCCGTGGGGCCCACGTGATTTCCCCGTGGGGCCCAAGTGATTTCCCCGTGGGGCCCACGTGATTTCCCTTGGGGGCCCACGTGATTTCCCCGCGGGGCCCACGTGATTTCCCGGGGGGCCAAAGTGATTTCCCCTGGGGGCCCACCTGATTTCACCGTGGGGCCCACGTGATTTCCCCTTGGTGCCCACGTGATTTTCCAGTGATGCCGATTTGATTTCCCCCTGGGGCACGCGTGATTTCAACTGGGGGCCAACGTGATTTATCCTGGGGGCCCACGTGATTTCCCAGTGGGGCCCATGTGATTTCCCCTGGGTTCCCTCCTGATTTCCCCTGGGGGCCCACGTGATTTCCCCTGGGGGCCCAAGTGATTTCCCCGTGGGGCCCACGTGATTTCCCCTGGGGTCCCACGTGATTTCCCCGGGGGGCCCACGTGATTTCCCCTGGGGGCCCACGTGATTTCCACTGGAGGCCCACATGATTTCCCCTGGGGGCCCACGTGATTTCCCCTGGGGGCCCACGTGATTTCCGCGTGGGGTCCACGTGATTGCCCCGTGGGGCCCAGGTGATTTCCCCTGGGGTCCCACGTGATTTCCCCGTGGGGCCCGCGTGATTTCCCCGTGGGGCCCGCGTGATTTCCCCGTGGGGCCCGCGTGATTTCCCCGAGGGGCCCGTGTGATTTCCCCTGGGGTCCCACGTGATTTCCCCGCGGGGCCAGCGTGATTTCCCCGAGGGGCCCGCGTGATTTCCCCGCGGGGCCCGCGTGATTTCCCCTGGGTGCCCGCGTGATTTGCCCTGGGGGCCCGCGTGATTTGCCCTGGGGGCCCGCGTGATTTCCGCGTAGGGTCCACGTGATTTCCCCGTGGGGCCCACGTGATATCCCAGTTGGGCCCGCGTGATTTCCTTGTGGGGCCCACGTGATTTCCCCGAGGGGCCCACGTGATTTCCCCTGGGGGCCCACGTGATTTCCCCTTGGGGCCCACGTGATTTCCCCGTGGGGCCCACGTGATTTCCCCTGGGGGCCGACTTGATTTCCCCTGGGGGCCCACGTGATTTCCCCTTGGGGCCCACGTGATTTCCCCTTGGGGCCCACGTGATTTCCCCGTGGGGCCCACGTGATTTCCCCTGGGGGCCGACTTGATTTCCCCTGGGGGCCGACTTGATTTCCCCTGGGGGCCCAAGTGATTTCCCCGTGGGGCCCACGTGATTTCCCTTGGGGGCCCACGTGATTTCCCGCTTGGCCCACGTGATTTCGCCTGGGGGCCCACGTGATTTCCGCGTGGGGCCCACGTGATTTCCCCTGGGGTCCCACGTGATTTCCCCGTGGGGCCCACGTAATTTCCCCGTGGGGCCCGCGTGATTTCCCCATGGGGCCCGCGTGATTTCCCCGTGGGGCCCGCGTGGTTTCCCCGTGGGCCCCACGTGATTTCCCCTGGGGGCCCATGTGATTTCCACTGAGGCCCTCGTGATTTCCCTGGGGGCCCACGTGATTTCCCCATGGGGCCCACGTGATATCCCCGTGGGGCCCTCCTGATTTCCCCTGGGGGCCCATGTGATTTCTCCGTGGGGCCCACGTGATTTCCCCGTGGGGCCCACGTGATTTCCCCGTGGGGCCCACGTGATTTCCCATGGGGGCCCACGTGATTTCCCCGTAGGGCCCACGTGATTTCCCCTGGGGGCACACGTGAATTCCCCTGGGGGCCCAAGTGATTTCCCCGTGGGGCCCACGTGATTTCCCCTGGGGTCCCCCGTGATTTCCCCATGGGGCCCACGTGATTTCCCCTGGGGGCCCACGTGATTTCCCCTGGAGGCCCACGTGATTTCCCCTGGGGGCCCACGTGATTTCCGCGTGGGGTCCACGTATTTCCCCGTGGGTCCCACGTGAATTCGCCTGGGGTCCCACGTGATTTCCCCGTGGGGCCCACGTGATTTCCCCGTGGGGCCCGCGTGATTTCCCCGTGGGGCCCGCGTGATTTCCTCGTGGGGCCCACGTGATTTCCCCTGGGGCCCACGTGATTTCCCCGTGGGTCCCACGTGATTTCCCCCGGGGCCCACGTGATTTCCCCGTGGGGCCCACGTGATTTCCCCTGGGGGCCCGCGTGATTTCTCCGGGGGCCCTCGTGATTTCCCCGAGGGGCCCACATGATTTCCCCGTGGGGCCCTCCTGATTTCCCCTGGGGGCCCATGTGATTTCCCCGTGGGGCCCTAGTGATTTCCCCTGATGGACCACGTGATTTCCCCGTAGGGCCCACGTGAATTCCCCGTGGGGCCCACGTGATTTCCCCTGGGGGCCCACGTGATTTCCCCTGGGGGCCCAAGTGATTTCCCCTGGCCCACGTGATTTCCCCCTGGGGCCCACGTGATTTTCCCGTGGGGCCCACGTCATTTCACCGTGGGGCCCACGTGATTTCCCCTGGGTGCCCGCGTGATTTGCCCTGGGGGCCCGCGTGATTTGCCCTGGGGGCCCGCGTGATTTCCCCGTGGGGCCAGCGTGATTTCCCCGTGGGGCCCATGTGATTTCCCCTGGGGGCCCTCGTGATTTCCCAGTGGGGCCCACGTGATTTCCCCGTGGGGCCCACGTGATTTCCCCCGGGGGCCCACGTGATTTCCCCCGGGGGCCGAGGTGATTTCCCCATGGGGCCCTCGTGATTTCCCCGTGGGGCCCACGTGATTTCCCCGTGGGGCCCACGTGATTTCCCCTGGGGGCCCACGTGATTTCCACGTGGGGCCCACGTGATTTCCCCGTGGGGCCCACGTGATTTCCCCTGGGGGCCCACGTGATTTCCCCGTGGGGCCCGCGTTATTTCCCCGTGGGGCCCGTGTGTTTTCCCGTGGGGCCCGCGTGATTTTCCGTGGGGGCCCGCGTGATTTCCCCGTGGGGCCCGCGTGATTTCCCTGTGGGGCCCACGTGATTTCCCGTGGGACCCATTTGATTTCCACTGGGGCCCACGTGATTTCCCCGTGGGGCCCACGAGATTTCCCCTGGGGGGCCCACGTGATTTCCCTGGGGGCCCACGTGATTTCCCCGTGGGGCCCACGTTATTTCCCCCGGGGGCCCACTTGATTTCCCCTGGGGTCCCACGTGATTTCCACGTGGGGCGCACGTGATTTCCCTTGGGGGCCCACGTGATTTCCCCTGGGGGCCCACGTGATTTTCCCGTTGGGCCCACGTGATTTCCCCGTGGGTCCCACGTGATTTCCCCGTGGGGCCCACATGATTTCAGCTGGGGGCCCACGTGATTTCCCCGTGGGGCACACGTGATTTCCCCGTGGGGCCCAAGTGATTTCCCCTGGGGGCCCACGTGATTTCCCCGTGGGGCCCACGTCATTTCCCCGTGGGGCCCACGTGATTTCCCCGTGGGGCCCACGTGATTTCCCCTGGGGGCCCACGTGATTTCCCCGTGGGACACACGTCATTTCCCCGTGGGGCCCACGTGATTTCCCCGTGGGTCCCACGTGATTTCCCCGTTGGGCCCAGGTGATTTCCCCGTGGGGCCCACTTGATTTCCACTGGGGGCCTACGTGATTTCCCCTGGGGTCCCACGTGATTTCCCCGTGGGGCCCACGTGATTTCCCCTGGGGGCCCACGAGATTTCCCCGTGGGGCCCACATGATTTCCCCGTGGGGCCCAAGTGATTTCCACTGGGGGCCCACGTGATTTCCCCGTGGGGCCCACGTGATTTCCCCGTCGGGCCCACGAGATTTCCCCGTGGGGCCCACGTGATTTCCACTGGGAGCCCACGTGATTTCCCCGTGGGCCCACGTGATTTCCCCGTGGGGCCCCTGTGATTTCCACTGGGGGCCCACGTGATTTCCCCGTGGGGCCCACGTGATTTCCCCCGGGGCCCACGTGATTTCCCCGTGGGGCCCACGTGATTTCCCCTGGGGGCCCGCGTGATTTCTCCGGGGGCCCTCGTGATTTCCCCGAGGGGCCCACATGATTTCCCCGTGGGGCCCTCCTGATTTCCCCTGGGGGCCCATGTGATTTCCCCGTGGGGCCCTAGTGATTTCCCCTGATGGACCACGTGATTTCCCCGTAGGGCCCACGTGAATTCCCCGTGGGGCCCACGTGATTTCCCCTGGGGGCCCACGTGATTTCCCCTGGGGGCCCAAGTGATTTCCCCTGGCCCACGTGATTTCCCCGTGGGGCCCGCGTGATTTCCCTGTGGGGCCCACGTGATTTCACGGGGGACCCACGTGATTTCCCCTGGGGGCCCACGTGATTTCCCCGTGGGGCCCACGTGATTTCCCCTGGGGGCCCACGTGATTTCCCCTGGGGGCCCACGTGATTTCCACGTGGGGCCCACGTCATTTCCCCCGGGGGCCCACTTGATTTCCCCTGGGGGCCCACGTGATTTCCCTGTGGGGCCCACGTGATTTCCCCTGGGGGCCCACGTGCTTTCCCCGAGGGTCCTACGTGAATTCCCCGTGGGGCCCACGTGATTTACCCTGGGGGCCCACGTGATTTCCCCTGGGGGCCCAAGTGATTTTCCCGTGGGGCCCACCTGATTTCCCCTGGGAGCCCATGTGATTTCCCCGTGGGGCCCTCATGATTTCCCCTGGTGGACCACGTGATTTCCCCGTGGGGCCCACGTGATTTCCCCGTGGGGCCCACCTGAATCCCCTGGGGGCCCACGTGATTTCCCCTGTGGGCCCACGTGATTTCCCCTGTGGGCCCACGTGATTTCCCCGTTGGGCCAACGTGATTTCCCCGTGGGGCCCATGTGATTTCCCCTGGGGGCCCTCGTGATTTCCCCTGGGGGCCCACGTGATTTCCCCGTGGGGCCCACGTGATTTCCCCTGGGGGCCCACGTGATTTCCACTGGGGGCCCACGTGATTTCCCCGTGGGGCCCACGTGATTTCCCCGTGGGGCCCACGTGATTTCCCCGTGGGGCCAACGTGATTTCTCCTGGGGGCCCACGTGATTTCCCCTGGAGGCCCAAGTGATTTCCCCTGGGGGCCCACGTGATTTCCCCGTGGGGCCCACCAAATTCCCCTGGGGGCCCACGTGATTTCCCCTGTGGGCCCACGTGATTTCCCCGTGGGGCCCACGTGATTTCCCCGTTGGGCCAACGTGATATCCCTGTGGGGCCCATGTGATTTCCCCTCGGGGACCACGTGATTTCCCCTGGGGGCCCACGTGATTTCCCTGTGGGGCCCACGTGATTTCCCCTTGGGACCCACTTGACTTTCACGTGGGGCCCACGAGATTTCCCCTGGGGGCCCACGTGATTTCCGCGTGAGGCCCACGCGATTTCCCCCTGGGGCCCACGCGATTTCCCCGTGGGTCCCACGCGATTGCCCCTGGGGTCCCACGTGATTTCCCCATGGGGCCCACGTGATTTCCCCGTGGGACCCACGTGATTTCCCCTGGGGGCCCACGTGATTTCCCCGAGGGGCCCCCGTGATTTCCCCGTGGGGCCCACGTGATTTCCCCTGGAGGCCCACCTGATTTCCCCTGGGGGCGCACGTAATTTCCCCGTGGGGCCCACGTGATTTCCCCGTGGGGCCCACGTGATTTCCCCATGGGGCCCACGTGATTTCCCCGTGGGGTCCACGTGGTGTCCCCGTGGGACCCACCTGATTTCCCCTGGGGGCCCACGTGATTTCCCCGGGGGGCCCTCATGATTTCCCCTGGTGGACCACGTGATTTCCCCGTGGGGCTCACGTGATTTCCCCTGGGGGCCCACGTGATTTCCCCGTGGGGCCCACGTGATTTCCCCTGGGGACCACGTGATTTCCCCGTGGGGCCCACGTGATTTCCCCGCGGGGCCCACGTGATTTCCCCGCGGGGCCCACGTGATTTCCCCTGGGGGCCCACGTGATTTCCCCGTGGGACCCACGTGATTTCCCCGTGGGGCCCACGTGATTTCCCCATGGGGGCCCGCGTGATTTCCCCGTGGGGCCAATCTGATTTCTCCTGGGGGCCCATGTGATTTCCCCGTGGGCCCACGTGTTTTCCACTGGGGGCCCACGTGATTTCCACTGGGGGCCCACGTGATTTCCCCAGAGGCCCACGTGATTTCCCCCTGGGGCCCCCGTGATTTCCCTAAGGGGCCCAGGTGATTTTCCCGTGGGGCCCACGTGATTTCCCCTGGGGAACCACGTGATTTCACGGTGGGGCCCACGTGATTTCCCCTGGTGGACCACGTGATTTCCCCTGGAGGCCCACGTGATTTCCCCTGGGGGCCCACGTGAATTCCGTGTGGGGCCCACATGATTTCCCCTGGGGTCCCACGTGATTTCCCCGTGGGGCCCACGTGATTTCCCCGTGGGGCCCGCGTGATTTCCCTGTGGGGCCCGCGTGATTTCCGCGTGGGGCCCACGTGATTTCCCCTGGGGGCCCGTGTGATTTCCCCGTGGGGCCCTCGTGATTTCCCCGCGGGGCCCACGTGATTTCCCCTGGGGGCCCACGTGATTTCCCCTTGGGGCCCACGTGATTTCCCCGTGGGGCCCACGTGATTTCCCCTGGGGGCCCACGTGATTTCCCCTGGGGGCCCACGTGATTTCCCCTTGGGGCCCACGTGATTTCCCCGTGAGGCCCACGTGATTTCCCCTGGGGGCCCACGTGATTTCCCCGTGGGGCCCACGTGATTTCCCCGTGGGGCCCACGTGATTTCCCCGCGGGGCCCACGTGATTTCCCCTGGGGGCCCACGTGATTTCCCGCGGGGCCCACTTGATTTCCCCTGGGGGCCCACGTGATTTCCGCGTGGGGCCCACGTGATTTCCCCGTGGGGCCCACGTGATTTCCCCTAGGGTCCCACGTGATTTCCCCGTGGGGCCCATGTGATTTCCGCGAGGGGGCCCGCGTGATTTCCCCGTGGGGCCCGCGTGATTTCCTCGCGGGGCCCGCGTGATTTCCCCTGGGGGCCCACGTGATTTCCCCGTGGGCCCCACGTGATTTCCCCTGGGGGCCCATGTGCTTTCCCCTGGGGGCCCTCGTGATTTCCCCTGGGGGCCCTCGTGATTTCCCCGTGGGGCCCACGTGATTTCCCCGTGGGGCCCTCGTGATTTCCCCTGGGGGCCCTCGTGATTGCCCCGTGGGGCCCACGTGATTTTCCCGTGGGCCTCATGTGATTTCCCCTTGGGGCCCAATTGATTTCCTCGTTGTGCCCACGTGATTTCCCCGTGGGGCCCATGTGATTTCCCCTGGGGGCCCTCTTGATTTCCCCTGGGGGCCTACGTGATTTCCCCATGGGGCCCACGTGATTTCCCCTGGGGGCCCACGTGATTTCCCCTGGAGGCCCACGTGATTTCCCCTGGGGGCCCACGTGATTTCCGCCTGGGGTCCACGTGATTTCCCCGTGGGGCCCACGTGATTTTCCCTGGGGGCCCACGTGATTTCCCCGTGGGGCCCACGTGATTTCCCCCGGGGGCCCACTTGATTTCCACTGGGGGCCCACGTGATTTCCCCGTGGGGCCCACGTGATTTCCCCTGGGGGCCCACGTGATATCCCCGTGGGGCCCACGTGATTTCCCCTGGGGGCCCGCGTGATTTGCCCTGGGGGCCCGCGTGATTTCCCCGTGGGGCCCGTGTGATTTCCCCGTGGGGCCCACGAGATTTCCCCTGGGGGCCCTCGTGATTTCCCCTGGGGGCCCACGTGATTTCCCCGTGGGGCCCACGTGATTTCCCCTGGGGACCCACGTGATTTCCCCTGGGGGCCCACGTGATTTCCCCTTGGGGCCCACGTGATTTCCCCGTGAGGCCCACGTGATTTCCCCTGGGGGCCCACGTGATTTCCCCGTGGGGCCCTCGTGATTTCCCCGTGGGGCCCACGTGATTTCCCCGCGGGGCCCACGTGATTTCCCCTGGGGGCCCACGTGATTTCCCGCGGGGCCCACGTGATTTCCCCTGGGGGCCCACGTGATTTCCGCGTGGGGCCCACGTGATTTCCCCTTGGGGCCCACGTGATTTCCCCTAGGGTCCCACGTGATTTCCCCGTGGGGCCCAAGTGATTTCCCCGAGGGGGCCCGCGTGATTTCCCCGTGGGGCCCGCGTGATTTCCTCGCGGGGCCCGCGTGATTTCCCCTTGGTGCCCAATTGATTTCCCCGTGGGGCCCATGTGATTTCCCCTGGGGGCCCTCTTGATTTCCCCTGGGGGCCTACGGGATTTCCCCATGGGGCCCACGTGATTTCCCCTGGGGGCCCACGTGATTTCCCCTGGAGGCCCACGTGATTTCCCCTGGGGGCCCACGTGATTTCCGCGTGGGGTCCACGTGATTTCCCCGTGGGGCCCTCGTATTTTCCCTGGGGGCCCACGTGATTTCACCGTGGGGCCCACGTGATTTCCCCCGGGGGCCCACTTGATTTCCACTGGGGGCCCACGTGATTTCCCCGTGGGGCCCACGTGATTTCCCCTGGGGGCCCACGTGATTTCCCCGAGGGGCCCACGTGATTTCCCCTGGGGGCCCGCGTGATTTGCCCTGGGGGCCCGCGTGATTTCCCCATGGGGCCCGTGTGATTTCCCCGTGGGGCCCACGAGATTTCCCCTGGGGGCCCTCGTGATTTCCCCTGGGGGCCCACGTGATTTCCCCGTGGGGCCCACGTGATTTCCCCATGGGGCCCATGTGATTTCCCCTGGGGGCCCTCGTGATTGCCCCGTGGGGCCCATGTGATTTTCCCGTGGGGCCCACGTGATTTCCCCTTGGGGCCCACGTGATTTCCTCGTTGGGCCCAAGTGATTTCCCCGTGGGGCCCACGTGATTTCTCCTGGGGGCCCTCGTGATTTCCCCGTGGGGCCCACGTGAATCCCCGTGGGGCCCACGTGATTTCCCCTGGGGGCCCACGTGATTTCCACGTGGGGCTCACGTGATTTCCCCTGGGGGCCTACGTGATTTCCACGTGGGGCCCACGTGATTTCCCCTGGGGGCCCGCGTGATTTGCCCTGGAGGCCCGCGTGATTTCCCCGTGGGGCCCACGTGATTTCCCCGGGGGGCCCATGTGATTTCCCCTGGGGGCCCTCGTGATTTCCCCTTGGGGCCCACGTGATTTCCCTTGGGGGCCCACGTGATTTCCCCTGGGGGCCTACGTGATTTCCCCGTTGGGCCCACGTGATTTCCCCTGGGTGCCTACGTGATTTCCCCGAGGGGCCCACGTGATTTCCCCGTGGGGCCCACGTGATTTCCCCGGGGGGCCCGCGTGATTTCCCCGTGGGGCCCACGTGATTTCCCCGGGGGGCCCATGTGATTTCCCCTGGGGGCCCACGTGATTTCCCCGTGGGGCCCACGTGATTTCCCCGTGGGGCCCACGTGATTTCCCCGTGGGGCCCACGTGATTTCCCCTTGGGGCCCACGTGATTTCCCCGTTGGGCCCAAGTGATTTCCCCGTGGGGCCCACGTGATTTCCCCGCGGTGCCCACGTGATTTCCCCGCGGTGCCCACGTGATTTCCCCGTGGGGCCCACGTGATTTCCCCGCGGTGCCCACGTGATTTCCCCGCGGGGCCCGCGTGATTTCTCCTGGGGGCCCGCGTGATTTGCACTGGGGGCCCGCGTGATTTCCCCGTGGGGGCACGCGTGATTTCCCCGTGGGGCCCGCGTGATTTCCCCGTGGGCCCACGTGATTTCCCCGTGGGGACCGCGTGATTTCCCCTGGGGGCCCGCGTGATTTCCCCGCGGGGCCCGCGTGATTTCCCCTGGGGACCCGCGTGATTTGCCCTGGGGGCCCATGAGATTTCCCCATGGGCCCCACGTGATTTCCCCTGGGGGCCCATGTGATTCCGCCTGGGGGCCCTCGTGATTTCCCCTGGGGGCCCACGTGATTTCCCCGTGGGGCCCACGTGATTTCCCCGTGGGTCCCTCGTGATTTCCCCTGGGGGCCCTCGTGAATTCCCCGTGGGGCCCACGTGATTTCCCCGTGTGGCCCACGTGATTTCCCCGTTGGGCCAACGTAATTTCCCCGTGGGACCCACGTGATTTCCCCTGGGGGCCCACGTGATTTCCCCTGGGAGCCCACGTGATTTGTCCGTGAGGCCCACGTGATTTCCCCTAGGGTCCCACGTGATTTCCCCTGGGGGCCTACGTGATTTCTCCGTGGGGCCCACGTGATTTCCCCTAGGGTCCCACGTGATTTCCCCGTGGGGCCCACGTGATTTCCCCGTGGGGCCCACGTGATTTCCCCTGGGGGCCCACGTGATTTCCCCATGGGGCCCACGTGATTTCCCCGTGGGGCCCTCGTGATTTCCCCTGGGGGCCCTCGTGAATTCCCCGTGGGGCCCACGTGATTTCCCTGTGGGGCCCACGTGATTTCCCCGTGTGGCCCACGTGATTTCCCCGTTGGGCCAACGTGATTTCCCCGTGGGGCCCACGTGATTTCCCCTGGGGGCCCACGTGATTTCCCCTGGGAGCCCACGTGATTTTCCGAGGGGCCCACGTGATTTCCCCGTAGGGCCCACGTGATTTCCCCCGGGAGCCGACGTCATTTCCCCATGGGTCCCACGTGATTTCCCCTGGGGGCCCACGTTATTTCCACGTGGGGCTCACGTGATTTCCCCGTGGGGCCCACGTGATTTCCACTGGGGGCCCTCGTGATTTCCCCGTGGGGCCCGCGTTATTTCCCCGTGGGGCCCGCGTGATTTCCCCGTGGGGCCCGCGTGATTTCCCGTGGGGGCCCGCGTGATTTCCCCGTGGGGGCCGCGTGATTTCCTTGTGTGGCCCACGTGATTTCCCGGGGGACACACGTGATTTCCCCTGGGGGCCCACGTGATTTCCCCTGGGGACCCACGTGATTTCCCCGTGGTGCCCACGTGATTTCCCCCGGGGGCCCACTTGATTTCCCCTGGGGGCCCACGTGATTTCCCCTGGGGGCCCACGTGAATTCCCCGTGGGGCCCACATGATTTTCCCTTGGGGCCCACGGGATTTCCCCGTTGGGCCCACGTGATTTCCCCGTGGGGCCCACGTGATTTCCCCTGGGGGCCCTCGTGAATTCCCCGTGGGGCCCACGTGATTTCCCCGTGGGGCCCACATGATTTCCCCTTGGGACCCACGTTATTTCCCCGTTGGGCCCTCGTGAATTCGCCGAGGGGCCCGTGTGATTTCCCCTGGGGTCCCACGTGATTTCACCGCGGGGCCAGCGTGATTTCCCCGCGGGGCCCGCGTGATTTCCCCGCGGGGCCCGCGTGATTTCCCCTGGGTGCCCGCGTGATTTGCCCTGGGGGCCCGCGTGATTTCCCCGTGGGGCCAGCGTGATTTCCCCGTGGGGCCCATGTGATTTCCCCTGGGGGCCCTCGTGATTTCCCCGTGGGGCCCACGTGATTTCCCCGTGGGGCCCACGTGATTTCCCCCGGGGGCCCACGTGATTTCCCCCGGGGGCCGAGGTGATTTCCCCATGGGGCCCTCGTGATTTCCCCGTGGGGCCCACGTGATTTCCCCGTGGGGCCCACGTGATTTCCCCTGGGGGCCCACGTGATTTCCACGTGGGGCCCACGTGATTTCCCCGTGGGGCCCACGTGATTTCCCCTGGGGGCCCGCGTGATTTCCCCGTGGGGCCCGCGTGATTTCCCCGTGGGGCCCGCGTGATTTCCCTGTGGGGCCCACGTGATTTCCCGGGGGACCCATTTGATTTCCCCTGGGGCCCACGTGATTTCCCCGTGGGGCCCACGAAATTTCCCCTGGGGGGCCCACGTGATTTCCCCTGGGGGCCCACGTGATTTCCCCGTGGGGCCCACGTTATTTCCCCCGGGGGCCCACTTGATTTCCCCTGGGGTCCCACGTGATTTCCACGTGGGGCGCACGTGATTTCCCTTGGGGGCCCACGTGATTTCCCCTGGGGGCCCACGTGATTTTCCCGTTGGGCCCACGTGATTTCCCCGTGGGTCCCACGTGATTTCCCCGTGGGGCCCACATGATTTCAGCTGGGGGCCCACGTGATTTCCCCGTGGGGCACACGTGATTTCCCCGTGGGGCCCACGTGATTTCCCCTGGGGGCCCACGTGATTTCCCCGTGGGGCCCACGTCATTTCCCCGTGGGGCCCACGTGATTTCCCCGTGGGGCCCACGTGATTTCCACTGGGGGCCCACGTGATTTCCCCGTGGGACACACGTCATTTCCCCGTGGGGCCCACGTGATTTCCCCGTGGGTCCCACGTGATTTCCCCGTTGGGCCCAGGTGATTTCCCCGTGGGGCCCACTTGATTTCCACTGGGGGCCCACGTGATTTCCCCTGGGGTCCCACGTGATTTCCCCGTGGGGCCCACGTGATTTCCCCTGGGGGCCCACGAGATTTCCCCGTGGGGCCCACATGATTTCCCCGTGGGGCCCAAGTGATTTCCACTGGGGGCCCACGTGATTTCCCCGTGGGGCCCACGTGATTTCCCCGTCGGGCCCACGAGATTTCCCCGTGGGGCCCACGTGATTTCCACTGGGAGCCCACGTGATTTCCCCGTGGGCCCACGTGATTTCCCCGTGGGGCCCCTGTGATTTCCACTGGGGGCCCACGTGATTTCCCCGTGGGGCCCACGTGATTTCCCCCGGGGCCCACGTGATTTCCCCGTGGGGCCCACGTGATTTCCCCTGGGGGCCCGCGTGATTTCTCCGGGGGCCCTCGTGATTTCCCCGAGGGGCCCACATGATTTCCCCGTGGGGCCCTCCTGATTTCCCCTGGGGGCCCATGTGATTTCCCCGTGGTGCCCTAGTGATTTCCCCTGATGGACCACGTGATTTCCCCGTAGGGCCCACGTGAATTCCCCGTGGGGCCCACGTGATTTCCCCTGGGGGCCCACGTGATTTCCCCTGGGGGCCCAAGTGATTTCCCCTGGCCCACGTGATTTCCCCGTGGGGCCCGCGTGATTTCCCTGTGGGGCCCACGTGATTTCACGGGGGACCCACGTGATTTCCCCTGGGGGCCCACGTGATTTCCCCGTGGGGCCCACGTGATTTCCCCTGGGGGCCCACGTGATTTCCCCTGGGGGCCCACGTGATTTCCACGTGGGGCCCACGTCATTTCCCCCGGGGGCCCACTTGATTTCCCCTGGGGGCCCACGTGATTTCCCTGTGGGGCCCACGTGATTTCCCCTGGGGGCCCACGTGCTTTCCCCGAGGGTCCTACGTGAATTCCCCGTGGGGCCCACGTGATTTACCCTGGGGGCCCACGTGATTTCCCCTGGGGGCCCACGTGATTTTCCCGTGGGGCCCACCTGATTTCCCCTGGGAGCCCATGTGATTTCCCCGTGGGGCCCTCATGATTTCCCCTGGTGGACCACGTGATTTCCCCGTGGGGCCCACGTGATTTCCCCGTGGGGCCCACCTGAATCCCCTGGGGGCCCACGTGATTTCCCCGTGGGGCCCACCTGAATCCCCTGGGGGCCCACGTGATTTCCCCTGTGGGCCCACGTGATTTCCCCGTGGGGCCCACGTGATTTCCCCGTTGGGCCAACGTGATTTCCCCGTGGGGCCCATGTGATTTCCCCTGGGGGCCCTCGTGATTTCCCCTCGGGGCCCACGTGATTTCCCCTGGGGGCCCACGTGATTTCCCTGTGGGGCCCACGTGATTTCCCCTTGCGACCCACTTGACTTTCACGTGGGGCCCACGAGATTTCCCCTGGGGGCCCACGCGATTTCCCCCTGGGGCCCACGCAATTTCCCCGTGGGTCCCACGCGATTGCCCCTGGGGTCCCACGTGATTTCCCCATGGGGCCCACGTAATTTCCCCGTGGGACCCACGTGATTTCCCCTGGGGGCCCACGTGATTTCCCCGAGGGGCCCCCGTGATTTCCCCGTGGGGCCCACGTGATTTCCCCTGGAGGCCCACCTGATTTCCCCTGGGGGCGCACGTAATTTCCCCGTGGGGCCCACGTGATTTCCCGGTGGGGCCCACGTGATTTCCCCATGGGGCCCACGTGATTTCCCCGTGGGGTCCACGTGGTGTCCCCGTGGGACCCACCTGATTTCCCCTGGGGGCCCACGTGATTTCCCCGGGGGGCCCTCATGATTTCCCCTGGTGGACCACGTGATTTCCCCGTGGGGCTCACGTGATTTCCCCTGGGGGCCCACGTGATTTCCCCGTGGGGCCCACGTGATTTCCCCTGGGGACCACGTGATTTCCCCGTGGGGCCCACGTGATTTCCCCGCGGGGCACACGTGATTTCCCCGTGGGGGCCCACGTGATTTCCCCGTGGGACCCACGTGATTTCCCCGTGGGGCCCACGTGATTTCCCCATGGGGGCCCGCGTGATTTCCCCGTGGGGCCAATCTGATTTCTCCTGGGGGCCCATGTGATTTCCCCGTGGGCCCACGTGTTTTCCCCTGGGGGCCCACGTGATTTCCACTGGGGGCCCACGTGATTTCCCCAGAGGCCCACGTGATTTCCCCCTGGGGCCCCCGTGATTTCCCTAAGGGGCCCAGGTGATTTTCCCGTGGGGCCCACGTGATTTCCCCTGGGGAACCACGTGATTTCACGGTGGGGCCCACGTGATTTCCCCTGGTGGACCACGTGATTTCCCCTGGAGGCCCACGTGATTTCCCCTGGGGGCCCACGTGTATTCCGTGTGGGGCCCACATGATTTCCCCTGGGGTCCCACGTGATTTCCCCGTGGGGCCCACGTGATTTCCCCGTGGGGCCCGCGTGATTTCCCTGTGGGGCCCGCGTGATTTCCGCGTGGGGCCCACGTGATTTCCCCTGGGGGCCCGTGTGATTTCCCCGTGGGGCCCTCGTGATTTCCCCGCGGGGCCCACGTGATTTCCCCTGGGGGCCCACGTGATTTCCCCTTGGGGCCCACGTGATTTCCCCGTGGGGCCCACGTGATTTCCCCTGGGGGCCCACGTGATTTCCCCTGGGGGCCCACGTGATTTCCCCTTGGGGCCCACGTGATTTCCCCGTGAGGCCCACGTGATTTCCCTGGGGGCCCACGTGATTTCCCCGTGGGGCCCACGTGATTTCCCCGCGGGGCCCACGTGATTTCCCCGCGGGGCCCACGTGATTTCCCCTGGGGGCCCACGTGATTTCCCGCGGGGCCCACTTGATTTCCCCTGGGGGCCCACGTGATTTCCGCGTGGGGCCCACGTGATTTCCCCGTGGGGCCCACGTGATTTCCCCTAGGGTCCCACGTGATTTCCCCGTGGGGCCCACGTGATTTCCCCGAGGGGGCCCGCGTGATTTCCCCGTGGGGCCCGCGTGATTTCCTCGCGGGGCCCGCGTGATTTCCCCTGGGGGCCCACGTGATTTCCCCGTGGGCCCCACGTGATTTCCCCTGGGGGCCCATGTGATTTCCCCTGGGGGCCCTCGTGATTTCCCCTGGGGGCCCTCGTGATTTCCCCGTGGGGCCCACGTGATTTCCCCGTGGGGCCCACGTGATTTCCCCTGGGGGCCCTCGTGATTGCCCCGTGGGGCCCACGTGATTTTCCCGTGGGGCTCATGTGATTTCCCCTTGGGGCCCAATTGATTTCCTCGTTGTGCCCACGTGATTTCCCCGTGGGGCCCACGTGATTTCCCCTGGGGGCCCACGTGATTTCCCCTGGGGGCCCACGTGATTTCCCCGTGGGGCCCACGTGATTTCCCCCGGGGGCCCACGTGATTTCCCCTGGGGGCCCACGTGATTTCCCCGTGGGGCCCACGTGATTTCCCCTGGGGGCCTACGTGATTTCCCCGAGGGGCCCACGTGATTTCCCCTGGGGGCCCGCGTGATTTGCCCTGGAGGCCCGCGTGATTTCCCCGTGGGGCCCACGTGATTTCCCCGGGGGGCCCATGTGATTTCCCCTGGGGGCCCTCGTGATTTCCCCTTGGGGCCCACGTGATTTCCCCGTTGGGCCCACGTGATTTCCCCTGGGGGCCTACGTGATTTCCCCGAGGGGCCCACGTGATTTCCCCTGGGTGCCCCCGTGATTTGCCCTGGAGGCCCGCGTGATTTCCCCGTGGGGCCCACGTGATTTCCCCGGGGGGCCCATGTGATTTCCCCTGGGGGCCCTCGTGATTTCCCCTTGGGGCCCACGTGATTTCCCCGTGGGGCCCACGTGATTTCCCCATTGGGCCCAAGTGATTTCCCCGTGGGGCCCACGTGATTTCCCCGTGGTGCCCACGTGATTTCCCCGTGGTGCCCACGTGATTTCCCCGTGGGGCCCACGTGATTTCCCCGTGGTGCCAACGTGATTTCCCCGCGGGGCCCGCGTGTTTTCTCCTGGGGGCCCGCGTGATTTGCACTGGGGGCCCACGTGATTTCCCCGTGGGGCCCACGTTATTTCCCCCGGGGGCCCACTTGATTTCCCCTGGGGTCCCACGTGATTTCCACGTGGGGCGCACGTGATTTCCCTTGGGGGCCCACGTGATTTCCCCTGGGGGCCCACGTGATTTTCCCGTTGGGCCCACGTGATTTCCCCGTGGGTCCCACGTGATTTCCCCGTGGGGCCCACATGATTTCAGCTGGGGGCCCACGTGATTTCCCCGTGGGGCACACGTGATTTCCCCGTGGGGCCCACGTGATTTCCCCTGGGGGCCCACGTGATTTCCCCGTGGGGCCCACGTCATTTCCCCGTGGGGCCCACGTGATTTCCCCGTGGGGCCCACGTGATTTCCACTGGGGGCCCACGTGATTTCCCCGTGGGACACACGTCATTTCCCCGTGGGGCCCACGTGATTTCCCCGTGGGTCCCACGTGATTTCCCCGTTGGGCCCAGGTGATTTCCCCGTGGGGCCCACTTGATTTCCACTGGGGGCCCACGTGATTTCCCCTGGGGTCCCACGTGATTTCCCCGTGGGGCCCACGTGATTTCCCCTGGGGGCCCACGAGATTTCCCCGTGGGGCCCACATGATTTCCCCGTGGGGCCCAAGTGATTTCCACTGGGGGCCCACGTGATTTCCCCGTGGGGCCCACGTGATTTCCCCGTCGGGCCCACGAGATTTCCCCGTGGGGCCCACGTGATTTCCACTGGGAGCCCACGTGATTTCCCCGTGGGCCCACGTGATTTCCCCGTGGGGCCCCTGTGATTTCCACTGGGGGCCCACGTGATTTCCCCGTGGGGCCCACGTGATTTCCCCCGGGGCCCACGTGATTTCCCCGTGGGGCCCACGTGATTTCCCCTGGGGGCCCGCGTGATTTCTCCGGGGGCCCTCGTGATTTCCCCGAGGGGCCCACATGATTTCCCCGTGGGGCCCTCCTGATTTCCCCTGGGGGCCCATGTGATTTCCCCGTGGTGCCCTAGTGATTTCCCCTGATGGACCACGTGATTTCCCCGTAGGGCCCACGTGAATTCCCCGTGGGGCCCACGTGATTTCCCCTGGGGGCCCACGTGATTTCCCCTGGGGGCCAAAGTGATTTCCCCTGGCCCACGTGATTTCCCCGTGGGGCCCGCGTGATTTCCCTGTGGGGCCCAC
Organism: Ovis canadensis; assembly: GCF_042477335.2. Classification (NCBI taxonomy): domain Eukaryota; kingdom Metazoa; phylum Chordata; class Mammalia; order Artiodactyla; family Bovidae; genus Ovis; species Ovis canadensis. Next base: position 12,741,564 of record NC_091262.1, read on the forward strand.
GTGATTTCACGGGGGACCCACGTGATTTCCCCTGGGGGCCCACGTGATTTCCCCGTGGGGCCCACGTGATTTCCCCTGGGGGCCCACGTTATTTCCCCTGGGGGCCCACGTGATTTCCACGTGGGGCCCACGTCATTTCCCCCGGGGGCCCACTTGATTTCCCCTGGGGGCCCACGTGATTTCCCTGTGGGGCCCACGTGATTTCCCCTGGGGGCCCACGTGCTTTCCCCGAGGGTCCTACGTGAATTCCCCGTGGGGCCCACGTGATTTACCCTGGGGGCCCACGTGATTTCCCCTGGGGGCCCACGTGATTTTCCCGTGGGGCCCACCTGATTTCCCCTGGGAGCCCATGTGATTTCCCCGTGGGGCCCTCATGATTTCCCCTGGTGGACCACGTGATTTCCCCGTGGGGCCCACGTGATTTCCCCGTGGGGCCCACCTGAATCCCCTGGGGGCCCACGTGATTTCCCCGTGGGGCCCACCTGAATCCCCTGGGGGCCCACGTGATTTCCCCTGTGGGCCCACGTGATTTCCCCGTGGGGCCCACGTGATTTCCCCGTTGGGCCAACGTGATTTCCACGTGGGGCCCATGTGATTTCCCCTGGGGGCCCTCGTGATTTCCCCTCGGGGCCCACGTGATTTCCCCTGGGGGCCCACGTGATTTCCCTGTGGGGCCCACGTGATTTCCCCTTGCGACCCACTTGACTTTCACGTGGGGCCCACGAGATTTCCCCTGGGGGCCCACGTGATTTCCGCGTGAGGCCCACGCGATTTCCCCCTGGGGCCCACGCGATTTCCCCGTGGGTCCCACGCGATTGCCCCTGGGGTCCCACGTGATTTCCCCATGGGGCCCACGTAATTTCCCCGTGGGACCCACGTGATTTCCCCTGGGGGCCCACGTGATTTCCCCGAGGGGCCCCCGTGATTTCCCCGTGGGGCCCACGTGATTTCCCCTGGAGGCCCACCTGATTTCCCCTGGGGGCGCACGTAATTTCCCCGTGGGGCCCACGTGATTTCCCGGTGGGGCCCACGTGATTTCCCCATGGGGCCCACGTGATTTCCCCGTGGGGTCCACGTGGTGTCCCCGTGGGACCCACCTGATTTCCCCTGGGGGCCCACGTGATTTCCCCGGGGGGCCCTCATGATTTCCCCTGGTGGACCACGTGATTTCCCCGTGGGGCTCACGTGATTTCCCCTGGGGGCCCACGTGATTTCCCCGTGGGGCCCACGTGATTTCCCCTGGGGACCACGTGATTTCCCCGTGGGGCCCACGTGATTTCCCCGCGGGGCCCACGTGATTTCCCCGTGGGGGCCCACGTGATTTCCCCGTGGGACCCACGTGATTTCCCCGTGGGGCCCACGTGATTTCCCCATGGGGGCCCGCGTGATTTCCCCGTGGGGCCAATCTGATTTCTCCTGGGGGCCCATGTGATTTCCCCGTGGGCCCACGTGTTTTCCCCTGGGGGCCCACGTGATTTCCACTGGGGGCCCACGTGATTTCCCCAGAGGCCCACGTGATTTCCCCCTGGGGCCCCCGTGATTTCCCTAAGGGGCCCAGGTGATTTTCCCGTGGGGCCCACGTGATTTCCCCTGGGGAACCACGTGATTTCACGGTGGGGCCCACGTGATTTCCCCTGGTGGACCACGTGATTTCCCCTGGAGGCCCACGTGATTTCCCCTGGGGGCCCACGTGTATTCCGTGTGGGGCCCACATGATTTCCCCTGGGGTCCCACGTGATTTCCCCGTGGGGCCCACGTGATTTCCCCGTGGGGCCCGCGTGATTTCCCTGTGGGGCCCGCGTGATTTCCGCGTGGGGCCCACGTGATTTCCCCTGGGGGCCCGTGTGATTTCCCCGTGGGGCCCTCGTGATTTCCCCGCGGGGCCCACGTGATTTCCCCTGGGGGCCCACGAGATTTCCCCGTGGGGCCCACGTGATTTCCCCGTGGGGCCCACGTGATTTCCCCTGGGGGCCCACGTGATTTCCCCTGGGGGCCCACGTGATTTCCCCTTGGGGCCCACGTGATTTCCCCGTGAGGCCCACGTGATTTCCCCTGGGGGCCCACGTGATTTCCCCGTGGGGCCCACGTGATTTCCCCGCGGGGCCCACGTGATTTCCCCGCGGGGCCCACGTGATTTCCCCTGGGGGCCCACGTGATTTCCCGCGGGGCCCACTTGATTTCCCCTGGGGGCCCACGTGATTTCCGCGTGGGGCCCACGTGATTTCCCCGTGGGGCCCACGTGATTTCCCCTAGGGTCCCACGTGATTTCCCCGTGGGGCCCACGTGATTTCCCCGAGGGGGCCCGCGTGATTTCCCCGTGGGGCCCGCGTGATTTCCTCGCGGGGCCCGCGTGATTTCCCCTGGGGGCCCACGTGATTTCCCCGTGGGCCCCACGTTATTTCCCCTGGGGGCCCATGTGATTTCCCCTGGGGGCCCTCGTGATTTCCCCTGGGGGCCCTCGTGATTTCCCCGTGGGGCCCACGTGATTTCCCCGTGGGGCCCACGTGATTTCCCCTGGGGGCCCTCGTGATTGCCCCGTGGGGCCCACGTGATTTTCCCGTGGGGCTCATGTGATTTCCCCTTGGGGCCCAATTGATTTCCTCGTTGTGCCCACGTGATTTCCCCGTGGGGCCCACGTGATTTCCCCTGGGGGCCCACGTGATTTCCCCTGGGGGCCCACGTGATTTCCCCGTGGGGCCCACGTGATTTCCCCCGGGGGCCCACGTGATTTCCCCTGGGGGCCCACGTGATTTCCCCGTGGGGCCCACGTGATTTCCCCTGGGGGCCTACGTGATTTCCCCGAGGGGCCCACGTGATTTCCCCTGGGGGCCCACGTGATTTGCCCTGGAGGCCCGCGTGATTTCCCCGTGGGGCCCACGTGATTTCCCCGGGGGGCCCATGTGATTTCCCCTGGGGGCCCTCGTGATTTCCCCTTGGGGCCCACGTGATTTCCCCGTTGGGCCCACGTGATTTCCCCTGGGGGCCTACGTGATTTCCCCGAGGGGCCCACGTGATTTCCCCTGGGTGCCCCCGTGATTTGCCCTGGAGGCCCGCGTGATTTCCCCGTGGGGCCCACGTGATTTCCCCGGGGGGCCCATGTGATTTCCCCTGGGGGCCCTCGTGATTTCCCCTTGGGGCCCACGTGATTACCCCGTGGGGCCCACGTGATTTCCCCATTGGGCCCAAGTGATTTCCCCGTGGGGCCCACGTGATTTCCCCGTGGTGCCCACGTGATTTCCCCGTGGTGCCCACGTGATTTCCCCGTGGGGCCCACGTGATTTCCCCGTGGTGCCAACGTGATTTCCCCGCGGGGCCCGCGTGTTTTCTCCTGGGGGCCCGCGTGATTTGCACTGGGGGCCCGCGTGATTTCCCCGTGGGGGCACGCGTGATTTCCCCTGGGGGCCCGCGTGATTTCCCCGTGGGCCCACGTGTTTTCCCCTGGGGGCCCACGTGATTTCCACTGGGGGCCCACGTGATTTCCCCAGGGGCCCACGTGATTTCCCCCTGGGGCCCCCGTGATTTCCCTAAGGGGCCCAGGTGATTTTCCCGTGGGGCCCACGTGATTTCCCCTGGGGAACCACGTGATTTCACGGTGGGGCCCACGTGATTTCCCCTGGTGGACCACGTGATTTCCCCTGGAGGCCCACGTGATTTCCCCTGGGGGCCCACGTGAATTCCGTGTGGGGCCCACATGATTTCCCCTGGGGTCCCACGTGATTTCCCCGTGGGGCCTACGTGATTTCCCCGTGGGGCCCGGGTGATTTCCCTGTGGGGCCCGCGTGATTTCCCCGTGGGGCCCACGTGATTTCCCCTGGGGGCCCGCGTGATTTCCCCGTGGGGCCCTCGTGATTTCCCCGCGGGGCCCACGTGATTTCCCCTGGGGGCCCACGTGATTTCCCCTTGGGGCCCACGTGATTTCCCCGTGGGGCCCACGTGATTTCCCCTGGAGGCCCACGTGATTTCCCCTGGGGGCCCACGTGATTTCCCCTTGGGGCCCACGTTATTTCCCGGTGAGGCCCACGTGATTTCCCCTGGGGGCCCACGTGATTTCTCCGTGGGGCCCACGTGATTTCCACGCGGGGCCCACGTGATTTCCCCGCGGGGCCCACGTGATTTCCCCTGGGGGCCCACGTGATTTCCCGCGGGGCCCACGTGATTTCCCCTGGGGGCCCACGTGATTTCCGCGTGGGGCCCACGTGATTTCCCCGTGGGGCCCACGTGATTTCCCCTAGGGTCCCACGTGATTTCCCCGTGGGGCCCACGTGATTTCCCCAAGGGGGCCCGCGTGATTTCCCCGTGGGGCCCGCGTGATTTCCTCGCGGGGCCCGCGTGATTTCCCCTGGGGGCCCACGTGATTTCCCCGTGGGCCCCACGTGATTTCCCCTGGGGGCCCATGTGATTTCCCCTGGGGGCCCTCGTGATTTCCCCTGGGGGCCCTCGTGATTTCCCCGTGGGGCCCACGTGATTTCCCCGTGGGGCACACGTGATTTCCCCAGGGGGCCCTCGTGATTGCCCCGTGGGGCCCACGTGATTTTCCCGTGGGCCCCATGTGATTTCCCCTTGGGGCCCAATTGATTTCCACGTTGGGCCCACGTGATTTCCCCGTGGGGCCCATGTGATTTCCCCTGGGGGCCCTCTTGATTTCCCCTGGGGGCCGACGTGATTTCCCCATGGGGCCCACGTGATTTCCCCTGGGGGCCCACGTGATTTCCCTTGGAGGCCCACGTGATTTCCCCTGGGGGCCCACGTGATTTCCGCGTGGGGTCCACGTGATTTCCCCGTGGGGCCCACGTGATTTTCCCTGGGGGCCCACGTGATTTCCCCGTGGGGCCCACGTGATTTCCCCCGGGGGCCCACTTGATTTCCACTGGGGGCCCACGTGATTTCCCCGTGGGGCCCACGTGATTTACCCTGGGGGCCCACGTGATTTCCCCGAGGGGCCCACGTGATTTCCCCTTGGGGCCCGCGTGATTTGCCCTGGGGGCCCGCGTGATTTCCCCTTGGGGCCCGTGTGATTTCCCCGTGGGGCCCACGAGATTTCCCCTGGGGGCCCTCGTGATTTCCCCTGGGGGCCCACGTGATTTCCCCGTGGGGCCCACGTGATTTCCCCGTGGGGCCCATGTGATTTCCCCTGGGGGCCCTCGTGATTGCCCCGTGGGGCCCAAGTGATTTTCCCGTGGGGCCCACGTGATTTCCCCTTGGGGCCCACGTGATTTCCTCGTTGGGCCCAAGTGATTTCCCCGTGGGGCCCACGTGATTTCTCCTGGGGGCCCTCGTGATTTCCCCGTGGGGGCCACGTGAATCCCCGTGGGGCCCACGTGATTTTCCCTGGGGGCCCACGTGATTTCCCCGTGGGGCCCACGTGATTTCCCCCGGGGGCCCACTTGATTTCCACTGGGGGCCCACGTGATTTCCCCGTGGGGCCCACGTGATTTCCCCGTGGGGCCCACGTGATTTCCCCTGGGGGCCCACGTGATTTCCCCCGGGGGCCCACGTGATTTCCCCCGCGGTCCCACGTGAATTCCCCTGGGGGCCCACGTGATTTCCCCGTCTGGCCCACGTGATTTCCCCGTGGGGCCCACGTGATTTCCCCGCGGGGCCCATGTGATTTCCCCTGGGGGCCCACGTGATTTCCCCTTGGGACCCCCGTGATTTCCCCGTGGGGCCCACGTGATTTCCCATGGGGGCCCGCGTGATTTCCCCGTGGGGCCAACCTGATTTCTCCTGGGGGCCCATGTGATTTCCCCGTGGGCCCACGTGTTTTCCCCTGGGGGCCCACGTGATTTCCACTGGGGGCCCATGTGATTTCCCCAGGGGCCCACGTGATTTCCCCCTGGGGCCCCCGTGATTTCCCTAAGGGGCCCAGGTGATTTTCCCGTGGGGCCCACGTGATTTCCCCTGGGGAACCACGTGATTTCACGGTGGGGCCCACGTGATTTCCCCTGGTGGACCACGTGATTTCCCCTGGAGGCCCACGTGATTTCCCCTGGGGGCCCCCGTGATTTCCGTGTGGGGCCCACATGATTTCCCCTGGGGTCCCACGTGATTTCCCCGTGGGGCCCACGTGATTTCCCCGTGGGGCCCGCATGATTTCCCTGTGGAGCCCGCGTGATTTCCCCGTGGGGCCCACGTGATTTCCCCTGGGGGCCCGCGTGATTTCCCCGTGGGGCCCTCGTGATTTCCCCGCGGGGCCCACGGATTTCCCCTGGGGGCCCACGTGATTTCCCCTTGGGGCCCACGTGATTTCCCCGTGGGGCCCACGTGATTTCCCCTGGGGACCCACGTGATTTCCCCTGGGGGCCCACGTGATTTCCCCTTGGGGCCCACGTGATTTCCCCGTGAGGCCCACGTGATTTCCCCTGGGGGCCCACGTGATTTCCCCTGGGGGCCCACGTGATTTCCCGCGGGGCCCACGTGATTTCCCCTGGGGGCCCACGTGATTTCCGCGTGGGGCCCACGTGATTTCCCCGTGGGGCCCACGTGATTTCCCCTAGGGTCCCACGTGATTTCCCCGTGGGGCCCAAGTGATTTCCCCGAGGGGGCCCGCGTGATTTCCCCGTGGGGCCCGCGTGATTTCCTCGCGGGGCCCGCGTGATTTCCCCTTGGGGCCCAATTGATTTCCCCGTGGGGCCCATGTGATTTCCCCTGGGGGCCCTCTTGATTTCCCCTGGGGGCCTACGGGATTTCCCCATGGGGCCCACGTGATTTCCCCTGGGGGCCCACGTGATTTCCCCTGGAGGCCCACGTGATTTCCCCTGGGGGACCACGTGATTTCCGCGTGGGGTCCACGTGATTTCCCCGTGGGGCCCTCGTGATTTTCCCTGGGGGCCCACGTGATTTCCCCGTGGGGCCCACGTGATTTCCCCCGGGGGCCCACTTGATTTCCACTGGGGGCCCACGTGATTTCCCCGTGGGGCCCACGTGATTTCCCCTGGGGGCCCACGTGATTTCCCCGAGGGGCCCACGTGATTTCCCCTGGGGGCCCGCGTGATTTGCCCTGGGGGCCCGCGTGATTTCCCCGTGGGGCCCGTGTGATTTCCCCGTGGGGCCCACGAGATTTCCCCTGGGGGCCCTCGTGATTTCCCCTGGGGGCCCACGTGATTTCCCCGTAGGGCCCACGTGATTTCCCCGTGGGGCCCATGTGATTTCCCCTGGGGGCCCTCGTGATTGCCCCGTGGGCCCATGTGATTTTCCCGTGGGGCCCACGTGATTTCCCCTTGGGGCCCACGTGATTTCCTCGTTGGGCCCAAGTGATTTCCCCGTGGGGCCCACGTGATTTCTCCTGGGGGCCCTCGTGATTTCCCCGTGGGGCCCACGTGAATCCCCGTGGGGCCCACGTGATTTCCCCTGGGGGCCCACGTGATTTCCACGTGGGGCTCACGTGATTTCCCCTGGGGGCCTACGTGATTTCCCCGAGGGGCCCACGTGATTTCCCCTGGGGGCCCGCGTGATTTGCCCTGGAGGCCCGCGAGATTTCCCCGTGGGGCCCACGTGATTTCCCCGGGGGGCCCATGTGATTTCCCCTGGGGGCCCTCGTGATTTCCCCTTGGGGCCCACGTGATTTCCCCGTTGGTCCCACGTGATTTCCCCTGGGGGCCTACGTGATTTCCCCGAAGGGCCCACGTGATTTCCCCTGGGTGCCCCCGTGATTTGCCCTGGAGGCCCGCGTGATTTCCCCGTGGGGCCCACGTGATTTCCCCGGGGGGCCCATGTGATTTCCCCTGGGGGCCCTGGTGATTTCCCCTTGGGGCCCACGTGATTTCCCCGTGGGGCCCACGTGATTTCCCCGTGGGGCCCACGTGATTTCCCCGTGGGGCCCACGTGCTTTCCCCGTGGGGCCCACGTGATTTCCCCTTGGGGCCCACGTGATTTCCCCGTTGGGCCCAAGTGATTTCCCCGTGGGGCCCACGTGATTTCCCCGCGGTGCCCACGTGATTTCCCCGCGGTGCCCACGTGATTTCCCCGTGGGGCCCACGTGATTTCCCCGCGGTGCCCACGTGATTTCCCCGCGGGGCCCGCGTGATTTCTCCTGGGGGCCCGCGTGATTTGCACTGGGGGCCCGCGTGATTTCCCCGTGGGGGCACGCGTGATTTCCCCTAGGGGCCCGCGTGATTTCCCCGTGGGGCCCACGTGATTTCCCCGTGGGGACCGCGTGATTTCCCCTGGGGGCCCGCGTGATTTCCCCGCGGGGCCCGCGTGATTTCCCCTGGGGACCCGCGTGATTTGCCCTGGGGGCCCATGAGATTTCCCCATGGGCCCCACGTGATTTCCCCTGGGGGCCCATGTGATTCCCCCTGGGGGCCCTCGTGATTTCCCCTGGGGGCCCACGTGATTTCCCCGTGGGGCCCACGTGATTTCCCCGTGGGGCCCTCGTGATTTCCCCTGGGGGCCCTCGTGAATTCCCCGTGGGGCCCACGTGATTTCCCCGTGTGGCCCACGTGATTTCCCCGTTGGGCCAACGTGATTTCCCCGTGGGACCCACGTGATTTCCCCTGGGGGCCCACGTGATTTCCCCTGGGAGCCCACGTGATTTGTCCGTGGGGCCCACGTGATTTCCCCTAGGGTCCCACGTGATTTCCCCTGGGGGCCTACGTGATTTCTCCGTGGGGCCCACGTGATTTCCCCTAGGGTCCCACGTGATTTCCCCGTGGGGCCCACGTGATTTCCCCGTGGGGCCCACGTGATTTCCCCTGGGGGCCCACGTGATTTCCCCATGGGGCCCACGTGATTTCCCCGTGGGGCCCTCGTGATTTCCCCTGGGGGCCCTCGTGAATTCCCCGTGGGGCCCACGTGATTTCCCTGTGGGGCCCACGTGATTTCCCCGTGTGGCCCACGTGATTTCCCCGTTGGGCCAACGTGATTTCCCCGTGGGGCCCACGTGATTTCCCCTGGGGGCCCACGTGATTTCCCCTGGGAGCCCACGTGATTTTCCGAGGGGCCCACGTGATTTCCCCGTAGGGCCCACGTGATTTCCCCCGGGAGCCGACGTCATTTCCCCATGGGTCCCACGTGATTTCCCCTGGGGGCCCACGTTATTTCCACGTGGGGCTCACGTGATTTCCCCGTGGGGCCCACGTGATTTCCACTGGGGGCCCTCGTGATTTCCCCGTGGGGCCCGCGTTATTTCCCCGTGGGGCCCGCGTGATTTCCCCGTGGGGCCCGCGTGATTTCCCGTGGGGGCCCGCGTGATTTCCCCGTGGGGGCCGCGTGATTTCCTTGTGTGGCCCACGTGATTTCCCGGGGGACACACGTGATTTCCCCTGGGGGCCCACGTGATTTCCCCTGGGGACCCACGTGATTTCCCCGTGGTGCCCACGTGATTTCCCCGTGGGCCCACGTGTTTTCCCCTGGGGGCCCACGTGATTTCCACTGGGGGCCCATGTGATTTCCCCAGGGGCCCACGTGATTTCCCCCTGGGGCCCCCGTGATTTCCCTAAGGGGCCCAGGTGATTTTCCCATGGGGCCCACGTGATTTCCACTGGGGAACCACGTGATTTCACGGTGGGGCCCACGTGATTTCCCCTGGTGGACCACGTGATTTCCCCTGGAGGCCCACGTGATTTCCCCTGGGGGCCCACGTGAATTCCGTGTGGGGCCCACATGATTTCCCCTGGGGTCCCACGTGATTTCCCCGTGGGGCCCACGTGATTTCCCCGTGGGGCCCGCGTGATTTCCCCGTGGGGCCCGCGTGATTTCCCCGTGGGGCCCACGTGATTTCCCCTGGGGGCCCGCGTGATTTCCCCGTGGGGCTCTCGTGATTTCCCCGCGGGGCCCACGGATTTCCCCTGGAGGCCCACGTGATTTCCCCTTGGGGCCCACGTGATTTCCCCGTGGGGCCCACGTGATTTCCCCTGGGGACCCACGTGATTTCCCCTGGGGGCCCACGTGATTTCCCCTTGGGGCCCACGTGATTTCCCCGCGAGGCCCACGTGATTTCCCCTGGGGGCCCACGTGATTTCCCCGTGGGGCCCACGTGATTTCCCCGTGGGGCCCACGTGATTTCCCCGCGGGGCCCACGTGATTTCCCCTGGGGGCCCACGTGATTTCCCGCGGGGCCCACGTGATTTGCCCTGGGGGCCCACGTGATTTCCGCGTGGGGCCCACGTGATTTCCCCGTGGGGCCCACGTGATTTCCCCTAGGGTCCCACGTGATTTCCCCGTGGGGCCCAAGTGATTTCCCCGAGGGGGCCCGCGTGATTTCCCCGTGGGGCCCGCGTGATTTCCTCGCGGGGCCCGCGTGATTTCCCCTTGGTGCCCAATTGATTTCCCCGTGGGGCCCATGTGATTTCCCCTGGGGGCCCTCTTGATTTCCCCTGGGGGCCTACGGGATTTCCCCATGGGGCCCACGTGATTTCCCCTGGGGGCCCACGTGATTTCCCCTGGAGGCCCACGTGATTTCCCCTGGGGGCCCACGTGATTTCCGCGTGGGGTCCACGTGATTTCCCCGTGGGGCCCTCGTGATTTTCCCTGGGGGCCCACGTGATTTCACCGTGGGGCCCACGTGATTTCCCCCGGGGGCCCACTTGATTTCCACTGGGGGCCCACGTGATTTCCCCGTGGGGCCCACGTGATTTCCCCTGGGGGCCCACGTGATTTCCCCGAGGGGCCCACGTGATTTCCCCTGGGGGCCCGCGTGATTTGCCCTGGGGGCCCGCGTGATTTCCCCATGGGGCCCGTGTGATTTCCCCGTGGGGCCCACGAGATTTCCCCTGGGGGCCCTCGTGATTTCCCCTGGGGGCCCACGTGATTTCCCCGTGGGGCCCACGTGATTTCCCCGTGGGGCGCATGTGATTTCCCCTGGGGGCCCTCGTGATTGCCCCGTGGGGCCCATGTGATTTTCCCGTGGGGCCCACGTGATTTCCCCTTGGGGCCCACGTGATTTCCTCGTTGGGCCCAAGTGATTTCCCCGTGGGGCCCACGTGATTTCTCCTGGGGGCCCTCGTGATTTCCCCGTGGGGCCCACGTGAATCCCCGTGGGGCCCACGTGATTTCCCCTGGGGGCCCACGTGATTTCCACGTGGGGCTCACGTGATTTCCCCTGGGGGCCTACGTGATTTCCACGTGGGGCCCACGTGATTTCCCCTGGGGGCCCGCGTGATTTGCCCTGGAGGCCCGCGTGATTTCCCCGTGGGGCCCACGTGATTTCCCCGGGGGGCCCATGTGATTTCCCCTGGGGGCCCTCGTGATTTCCCCTTGGGGCCCACGTGATTTCCCCTGGGGGCCCACGTGATTTCCCCTGGGGGCCTACGTGATTTCCCCGTGGGGCCCACGTGATTTCCCCTGGGTGCCTACGTGATTTCCCCGAGGGGCCCACGTGATTTCCCCGTGGGGCCCACGTGATTTCCCCGGGGGGCCCGCGTGATTTCCCCGAGGGGCCCACGTGATTTCCCCGGGGGGCCCACGTGATTTCCCCTGGGGGCCCACGTGATTTCCCCGTGGGGCCCACGTGATTTCCCCGTGGGGCCCACGTGATTTCCCCGTGGGGCCCACGTGATTTCCCCTTGGGGCCCACGTGATTTCCCCGTTGGGCCCAAGTGATTTCCCCGTGGGGCCCACGTGATTTCCCCGCGGTGCCCACGTGATTTCCCCGCGGTGCCCACGTGATTTCCCCGTGGGGCCCACGTGATTTCCCCGCGGTGCCCACGTGATTTCCCCGCGGGGCCCGCGTGATTTCTCCTGGGGGCCCGCGTGATTTGCACTGGGGGCCCGCGTGATTTCCCCGTGGGGGCAAGCGTGATTTCCCCGTGGGGCCCGCGTGATTTCCCCTGGGGGCCCGCGTGATTTCCCCGCGGGGCCCGCATGATTTCCCCTGGGGACCCGCGTGATTTGCCCTGGGGGCCCATGAGATTTCCCCATGGGCCCCACGTGATTTCCCCTGGGGGCCCATGTGATTCCCCCTGGGGGCCCTCGTGATTTCCCCTGGGGGCCCACGTGATTTCCCCGTGGGGCCCACGTGATTTCCCCGTGGGGCCCTCGTGATTTCCCCTGGGGGCCCTCGTGAATTCCCCGTGGGGCCCACGTGATTTCCCCGTGTGGCCCACGTGATTTCCCCGTTGGGCCAACGTGATTTCCCCGTGGGACCCACGTGATTTCCCCTGGGGGCCCACGTGATTTCCCCTGGGAGCCCACGTGATTTGTCCGTGGGACCCACGTGATTTCCCCTAGGGTCCCACGTGATTTCCCCTGGGGGCCTACGTGATTTCTCCGTGGGGCCCACGTGATTTCCCCTAGGGTCCCACGTGATTTCCCCGTGGGGCCCACGTGATTTCCCCGTGGGGCCCACGTGATTTCCCCTGGGGGCCCACGTGATTTCCCCATGGGGCCCACGTGATTTCCCCGTGGGGCCCTCGTGATTTCCCCTGGGGGCCCTCGTGAATTCCCCGTGGGGCCCACGTGATTTCCCTGTGGGGCCCACGTGATTTCCCCGTGTGGCCCACGTGATTTCCCCGTTGGGCCAACGTGATTTCCCCGTGGGGCCCACGTGATTTCCCCTGGGGGCCCAAGTGATTTCCCCTGGGAGCCCACATGATTTTCCGAGGGGCCCACGTGATTTCCCCGTAGGGCCCACGTGATTTCCCCCGGGAGCCGACGTCATTTCCCCATGGGTCCCACGTGATTTCCCCTGGGGGCCCACGTTATTTCCACGTGGGGCTCACGTGATTTCCCCGTGGGGCCCACGTGATTTCCACTGGGGGCCCTCGTGATTTCCCCGTGGGGCCCGCGTTATTTCCCCGTGGGGCCCGCGTGATTTCCCCGTGGGGCCCGCGTGATTTCCCGTGGGGGCCCGCGTGATTTCCCCGTGGGGGCCGCGTGATTTCCTTGTGTGGCCCACGTGATTTCCCGGGGGACACACGTGATTTCCCCTGGGGGCCCACGTGATTTCCCCTGGGGACCCACGTGATTTCCCCGTGGTGCCCACGTGATTTCCCCCGGGGGCCCACTTGATTTCCCCTGGGGGCCCACGTGATTTCCCCTGGGGGCCCACGTGAATTACCCGTGGGGTCCACGTGATTTCCCCGTGGGGCCCACATGATTTTCCCTTGGGGCCCACGGGATTTCCCCGTTGGGCCCACGTGATTTCCCCGTGGGGCCCACGTGATTTCCCCTGGGGGCCCTCGTGAATTCCCCGTGGGGCCCACGTGATTTCCCCGTGGGGCCCACATGATTTCCCCTTGGGACCCACGTTATTTCCCCGTTGGGCCCTCGTGAATTCCCCGTGGGGCCCACGTGATTTCCCCGTGGGGCCCACATGATTTCCCCTTGGGGCCCACGTGATTTCCCCGTTGGGCCCACGTGATTTCCCTGCGGGGACCACGTGATTTCCCCTGGGTCCCACGTGATTTCACCGCGGGGCCCACGTGATTTCCCCTGGAGACGCACGTGATTTCCCCTGGGGTTCCACGTGATTTCCCCGTGGGGCCCACGTGATTTCCCCTGGGGGCCCACGTGATTTCCCCGTGGGGCCCACGTGATTTCCCCGTGGGGCCCATGTTTTTTCCCCTGGGGGCCCTCTTGATTTCCCCTGGGGGCCTACGTGATTTCCCCATGGGGCCCACGTTATTTCCCCTGGGGGCCCACGTGATTTCCCCGTGGGGCCCACGTGATTTTCCCTGGGGGCCCACGTGATTTCCCCGTGGGGCCCACGTGATTTCCCCCGGGGGCCCACTTGATTTCCCCTGGGGGCCCACGTGATTTCCCCGTGGGGCCCACGTGATTTCCCCTGGGGGCCCACGTGATTTCCCCGAGGGGCCCACGTGATTTCCCCTGGGGGCCCGCGTGATTTGCCCTGGGGGCCCGCGTGATTTCACCGTGGGGCCCGTGTGATTTCCCCGTGGGGCCCACGAGATTTCCCCTGGGGGCCCTCGTGATTTCCCCTGGGGGCCCACGTGATTTCCTGTGGGGCCCACGTGATTTCCCCGTGGGGCCCGCGTTATTTCCCCGTGGGGCCCATGTGATTTCCCCTGGGGGCCCTCGTGATTGCCCCGTGGGGCCCAAGTGATTTTCCCGTGGGGCCCACGTGATTTCCCCTTGGGGCCCACGTGATTTCCTCGTTGGGCCCAAGTGATTTCCCCGTGGGGCCCACGTGATTTCCCCTGGGGGCCCTCGTGATTTCCCCGTGGGGCCCACGTGATTTCCCCGCGGGGCCCACGTGATTTCCCCTGGGTCCCACGCGACTTCCCCGCGGGGCCCGCGTGATTTCCCCTGGGGGCCCACGTGATTTCACCGCGGGGCCCACGTGATTTCCCCTGGCGGCCCACGTGATTTCCCCTGGGGGCCCACGTGATTTCCCTGTGGGGCCCACGTGATTTCCCCTGGGGGCCCACGTGATTTCCCAGTGGGGCCCACGTGATTTCCCCGTGGGGCCCATGTGATTTCCCCTGGGGGCCCTCTTGATTTCCCCTGGGGGCCTACGTGATTTCCCCGTGGGGCCCACGTGATTTCCCCTAGGGTCCCAAGTGATTTCCCCGTGGGGCCCACGTGATTTCCCATGGGGGCCCACGTGATTTCCCCTAGGGTCCCACGTGATCTCCCTGTGGGGCCCACGTGATTTCCCCTAGGGTCCCACGTGATCTCCCCATGGGTCCCACGTGATTTCCCCTGGGGGCCCACGTTATTTCCACGTGGGGCTCACGTGATTTCCCCGTGGGGCCCACGTGATTTCCACTGGGGGCCCACGTGATTTCCCCGTGGGGCCCGCGTTATTTCCCCGAGGGGCCCGGTGATTTCCCCGTGGGGCCCGCGTGATTTCCCCGTGGGGCCCACGTGATTTCCCCTGGGGGCCCTCGTGATTTCCCCGTGGGGCCCGCGTGAATCCCCGTGGGGCCCACGTGATTTCCCCTGGGGGCCCACGTGATTTCCACGTGGGGCTCACGTGATTTCCCCGTGGGGCCCACGTGATTTCCCCTGGGGGCCCACGTGATTTCCCCGTGGGGCAAGCGTTATTTCCCCGTGGGGCCCGCGTGATTTCCCCGTGGGGCCCGCGTGATTTCCCGTGGGGGCCAGCGTGATTTCCCCGTGGGGCCCGCGTGATTTCCCTGTGGGGCCCGCGTGATTTCCCGGGGGACCCACGTGATTTCCCCGTGGGGCCCACGTGATTTCCCCGTGGGGCCCACGTGATTTCTCCTGGGGGCCCACGTGATTTCCCCTGGGGCCCCACGTGATTTCCCCTGGGGGCTCACGTGATTTCCCCGTGGGGCCCACGTGATTTCCCCTGGGGGCCCCCGTGATTTCCCCTGGGGGCCCACGTGATTTCCCCGGGGGGCCCACGTGATTTCCCCCGGGGGCCCACGTGATTTCCCCTGGGGGCCCACGTGATTTCCCCGTGGGGCCCACGTGATTTCCCCTGGGGGCCTACGTGATTTCCCCGAGGGGCCCACGTGATTTCCCCTGGGGGCCCGCATGATTTGCCCTGGAGGCCCGCGTGATTTCCCCGTGGGGCCCGCGTGATTTCCCCGGGGGGCCCATGTGATTTCCCCTGGGGGCCCTCGTGATTTCCCCTTGGGGCCCACGTGATTTCCCCGTTGGGCCCACGTGATTTCCCCTGGGGGCCTACGTGATTTCCCTGGGGGGCCCACGTGATTTCCCCTGGGTGCCCCCGTGATTTGCCCTGGAGGCCCGCGTGATTTCCCCGTGGGGCCCACGTGATTTCCCCGGGGGGCCCATGTGATTTCCCCTGGGGGCCCTCGTGATTTCCCCTTGGGGCCCACATGATTTCCCCGTTGGGCCCACGTGATTTCCCCTTGGGGCCCACGTGATTTCCCCGTGGGGCCCACGTGATTTCCCCTTGGGGCCCACGTGATTTCCCCGTTGGGCCCACGTGATTTCCCCGTGGGGCCCACGTGATTTCCCCGTGGTGCCCACGTGATTTCCCCGTGGTGCCCACGTGATTTCCCCGTGGGGCCCACGTGATTTCCCCGTGGTGCCCATGTGATTTCCCCGCGGGGCCCGCGTGATTTCTCCTGGGGGCCCGCGTGATTTGCACTGGGGGCCCGCGTGATTTCCCCGTGGGGGCACGCATGATTTCCCCTGGGGGCCCGCGTGATTTCCCCGTGGGGCCCACGTGATTTCCCCTTGGGGACCGCGTGATTTCCCCTGGGGGCCCGCGTGATTTCCCCGCGGGGCCCGCGTGATTTCCCCTGGGGACCCGCGTGATTTCCCCTTGGGGCCCACGTGATTTCCCCTGGGAGCCCACGTGATTTGTCCGTGGGGCCCACGTGATTTCCCCCGGGGGCCCACGTGATTTCCCCCGGGGGCCGACGTGATTTCCCCATGGGCCCCACGCGATTTCCCCTGGGGGCCCACGTGATTTCCCAGTGGGGCCCGCGTTATTTCCCCGTGGGGCCCGCGTGATTTCCCCTGGGGGCCCACGTGATTTCCACTGGGGGCCCACGTGATTTCCCCGTGGGGCCCACGTGATTTCCCCGTGGGGCCCACGTGATTTCCCCGTGGGGCCCACGTGATTTCTCCTGGGGGCCCACGTGATTTCCCCTGGAGGCCCAAGTGATTTCCCCTGGGGGCCCACGTGATTTTCCCGTGGGGCCCACGTGATTTCCCCGTTGGGCCAACGTGATTTCCCTGTGGGGCCCATGTGATTTCCCCTCGGGGCCCACGTGATTTCCCCGTGGGGCCCAGGTGATTTCCCCTGGGGTCCCACGTGATTTCCCCGTGGGGCCCGCGTGATTTCCCCGTGGGGCCCGCGTGATTTCCCCGTGGGGCCCGCGTGATTTCCCCGTGGGGCCCGCGTGATTTCCCCGAGGGGCCCGTGTGATTTCCCCTGGGCTCCCACGTGATTTCACCGCGGGGCCAGCGTGATTTCCCCGCGGGGCCCGCGTGATTTCCCCGCGGGGCCCGCGTGATTTCCCCTGGGTGCCCGCGTGATTTGCCCTGGGGGCCCGCGTGATTTGCCCTGGGGGCCCGCGTGATTTCCCCGCGGGGCCCGCGTAATTTCCCCTGGGTGCCCGCGTGATTTGCCCTGGGGGCGCACGTGATTTCCCCTGGGGGCCCACGTGATTTCCCCTGGGGGCCCACGTGATTTTCCCGTTGGGCCCACGTGATTTCCCCGTGGGTCCCACGTGATTTCCCCGTGGGGCCCACATGATTTCAGTTGGGGGCCCACGTGATTTCCCCGTGGGGCACACGTGATTTCCCCGTGGGGCCCACGTGATTTCCCCGGGGGCCCACGTGATTTCCCCTGGGGGCCCACGTGATTTCCCCGTGGGACACACGTCATTTCCACGTGGGGCCCACGTGATTTCCCCGTGGGTCCCACGTGATTTCCCCGTTGGGCACAGGTGATTTCCCCGTGGGGCCCACTTGATTTCCACTGGGGGCCCACGTGATTTCCCCTGGGGTCCCACGTGATTTCCCCGTGGGGCCCACGTGATTTCCCCTGGGGGCCCACGAGATTTCCCCGTGGGGCCCACATGATTTCCCCGTGGGGCCCAAGTGATTTCCACTGGGGGCCCACGTGATTTCCCCGTGGGGCCCACGTGATTTCCCCGTCGGGCCCACGTGATTTCCCCGTGGGGCCCACGTGATTTCCACTGGGAGCCCACGTGATTTCCCCTGGGGGCCAACGTGATTTCCCCTTGGGCCCCTGTGATTTCCACTGGGGGCCCACGTGATTTCCCCCGGGGCCCACGTGATTTCCCCGTGGGGCCCACGTGATTTCCCCTGGGGGCCCGCGTGATTTCTCCGGGGGCCCTCGTGATTTCCCCGAGGGGCCCACATGATTTCCCCGTGGGGCCCTCCTGATTTCCCCTGGGGGCCCATGTGATTTCCCCATGGGGCCCTAGTGATTTCCCCTGATGGACCACGTGATTTCCCCGTAGGGCCCACGTGAATTCCCCGTGGGGCCCACGTGATTTCCGCTGGGGGCCCACGTGATTTCCCCTGGGGGCCCAAGTGATTTCCCCTGGCCCACGTGATTTCCCCGTGGGGCCCGCGTGATTTCCCTGTGGGGCCCACGTGATTTCACGGGGGACCCACGTGATTTCCCCTGGGGGCCCACGTGATTTCCACTGGGGGCCCATGTGATTTCCCCAGGGGCCCACGTGATTTCCCCCTGGGGCCCCCGTGATTTCCCTAAGGGGCCCAGGTGATTTTCCCATGGGGCCCACGTGATTTCCCCTGGGGAACCACGTGATTTCACGGTGGGGCCCACGTGATTTCCCCTGGTGGACCACGTGATTTCCCCTGGAGGCCCACGTGATTTCCCCTGGGGGCCCACGTGAATTCCGTGTGGGGCCCACATGATTTCCCCTGGGGTCCCACGTGATTTCCCCGTGGGGCCCACGTGATTTCCCCGTGGGGCCCGCGTGATTTCCCCGTGGGGCCCGCGTGATTTCCCCGTGGGGCCCACGTGATTTCCCCTGGGGGCCCGCGTGATTTCCCCGTGGGGCTCTCGTGATTTCCCCGCGGGGCCCACGGATTTCCCCTGGAGGCCCACGTGATTTCCCCTTGGGGCCCACGTGATTTCCCCGTGGGGCCCACGTGATTTCCCCTGGGGACCCACGTGATTTCCCCTGGGGGCCCACGTGATTTCCCCTTGGGGCCCACGTGATTTCCCCGCGAGGCCCACGTGATTTCCCCTGGGGGCCCACGTGATTTCCCCGTGGGGCCCACGTGATTTCCCCGTGGGGCCCACGTGATTTCCCCGCGGGGCCCACGTGATTTCCCCTGGGGGCCCACGTGATTTCCCGCGGGGCCCACGTGATTTCCCCTGGGGGCCCACGTGATTTCCGCGTGGGTCCCACGTGATTTCCCCGTGGGGCCCACGTGATTTCCCCTAGGGTCCCACGTGATTTCCCCGTGGGGCCCAAGTGATTTCCCCGAGGGGGCCCGCGTGATTTCCCCGTGGGGCCCGCGTGATTTCCTCGCGGGGCCCGCGTGATTTCCCCTTGGTGCCCAATTGATTTCCCGGTGGGGCCCATGTGATTTCCCCTGGGGGCCCTCTTGATTTCCCCTGGGGGCCTACGGGATTTCCCCATGGGGCCCACGTGATTTCCCCTGGGGGCCCACGTGATTTCCCCTGGAGGCCCACGTGATTTCCCCTGGGGGCCCACGTGATTTCCGCGTGGGGTCCACGTGATTTCCCCGTGGGGCCCTCGTGATTTTCCCTGGGGGCCCACGTGATTTCACCGTGGGGCCCACGTGATTTCCCCCGGGGGCCCACTTGATTTCCACTGGGGGCCCACGTGATTTCCCCGTGGGGCCCACGTGATTTCCCCTGGGGGCCCACGTGATTTCCCCGAGGGGCCCACGTGATTTCCCCTGGGGGCCCGCGTGATTTGCCCTGGGGGCCCGCGTGATTTCCCCATGGGGCCCGTGTGATTTCCCCGTGGGGCCCACGAGATTTCCCCTGGGGGCCCTCGTGATTTCCCCTGGGGGCCCACGTGATTTCCCCGTGGGGCCCACGTGATTTCCCCGTGGGGCGCATGTGATTTCCCCTGGGGGCCCTCGTGATTGCCCCGTGGGGCCCATGTGATTTTCCCGTGGGGCCCACGTGATTTCCCCTTGGGGCCCACGTGATTTCCTCGTTGGGCCCAAGTGATTTCCCCGTGGGGCCCACGTGATTTCTCCTGGGGGCCCTCGTGATTTCCCCGTGGGTCCCACGTGAATCCCCGTGGGGCCCACGTGATTTCCCCTGGGGGCCCACGTGATTTCCACGTGGGGCTCACGTGATTTCCCCTGGGGGCCTACGTGATTTCCACGTGGGGCCCACGTGATTTCCCCTGGGGGCCCGCGTGATTTGCCCTGGAGGCCCGCGTGATTTCCCCGTGGGGCCCACGTGATTTCCCCGGGGGGCCCATGTGATTTCCCCTGGGGGCCCTCGTGATTTCCCCTTGGGGCCCACGTGATTTCCCCTGGGGGCCCACGTGATTTCCCCTGGGGGCCTACGTGATTTCCCCGTTGGGCCCACGTGATTTCCCCTGGGTGCCTACGTGATTTCCCCGAGGGGCCCACGTGATTTCCCCGTGGGGCCCACGTGATTTCCCCGGGGGGCCCGCGTGATTTCCCCGTGGGGCCCACGTGATTTCCCCGGGGGGCCCATGTGATTTCCCCTGGGGGCCCACGTGATTTCCCCGTGGGGCCCACGTGATTTCCCCGTGGGGCCCACGTGATTTCCCCGTGGGGCCCACGTGATTTCCCCTTGGGGCCCACGTGATTTCCCCGTTGGGCCCAAGTGATTTCCCCATGGGGCCCACGTGATTTCCCCGCGGTGCCCACGTGATTTCCCCGCGGTGCCCACGTGATTTCCCCGTGGGGCCCACGTGATTTCCCCGCGGTGCCCACGTGATTTCCCCGCGGGGCCCGCGTGATTTCTCCTGGGGGCCCGCGTGATTTGCACTGGGGGCCCGCGTGATTTCCCCGTGGGGGCAAGCGTGATTTCCCCGTGGGGCCCGCGTGATTTCCCCTGGGGGCCCGCGTGATTTCCCCGCGGGGCCCGCATGATTTCCCCTGGGGACCCGCGTGATTTGCCCTGGGGGCCCATGAGATTTCCCCATGGGCCCCACGTGATTTCCCCTGGGGGCCCATGTGATTCCCCCTGGGGGCCCTCGTGATTTCCCCTGGGGGCCCACGTGATTTCCCCGTGGGGCCCACGTGATTTCCCCGTGGGGCCCTCGTGATTTCCCCTGGGGGCCCTCGTGAATTCCCCGTGGGGCCCACGTGATTTCCCCGTGTGGCCCACGTGATTTCCCCGTTGGGCCAACGTGATTTCCCCGTGGGACCCACGTGATTTCCCCTGGGGGCCCACGTGATTTCCCCTGGGAGCCCACGTGATTTGTCCGTGGGGCCCACGTGATTTCCCCTAGGGTCCCACGTGATTTCCCCTGGGGGCCTACGTGATTTCTCCGTGGGGCCCACGTGATTTCCCCTAGGGTCCCACGTGATTTCCCCGTGGGGCCCACGTGATTTCCCCTGGGGGCCCATGTGATTTCCCCGTGGGGCCCTAGTGATTTCCCCTGATGGACCACGTGATTTCCCCGTAGGGCCCACGTGAATTCCCCGTGGGGCCCACGTGATTTCCGCTGGGGGCCCACGTGATTTCCCCTGGGGGCCCAAGTGATTTCCCCTGGCCCACGTGATTTCCCCGTGGGGCCCGCGTGATTTCCCTGTGGGGCCCACGTGATTTCACGGGGGACCCACGTGATTTCCCCTGGGGGCCCACGTGATTTCCACTGGGGGCCCATGTGATTTCCCCAGGGGCCCACGTGATTTCCCCCTGGGGCCCCCGTGATTTCCCTAAGGGGCCCAGGTGATTTTCCCATGGGGCCCACGTGATTTCCCCTGGGGAACCACGTGATTTCACGGTGGGGCCCACGTGATTTCCCCTGGTGGACCACGTGATTTCCCCTGGAGGCCCACGTGATTTCCCCTGGGGGCCCACGTGAATTCCGTGTGGGGCCCACATGATTTCCCCTGGGGTCCCACGTGATTTCCCCGTGGGGCCCACGTGATTTCCCCGTGGGGCCCGCGTGATTTCCCCGTGGGGCCCGCGTGATTTCCCCGTGGGGCCCACGTGATTTCCCCTGGGGGCCCGCGTGATTTCCCCGTGGGGCTCTCGTGATTTCCCCGCGGGGCCCACGGATTTCCCCTGGAGGCCCACGTGATTTCCCCTTGGGGCCCACGTGATTTCCCCGTGGGGCCCACGTGATTTCCCCTGGGGACCCACGTGATTTCCCCTGGGGGCCCACGTGATTTCCCCTTGGGGCCCACGTGATTTCCCCGCGAGGCCCACGTGATTTCCCCTGGGGGCCCACGTGATTTCCCCGTGGGGCCCACGTGATTTCCCCGTGGGGCCCACGTGATTTCCCCGCGGGGCCCACGTGATTTCCCCTGGGGGCCCACGTGATTTCCCGCGGGGCCCACGTGATTTCCCCTGGGGGCCCACGTGATTTCCGCGTGGGTCCCACGTGATTTCCCCGTGGGGCCCACGTGATTTCCCCTAGGGTCCCACGTGATTTCCCCGTGGGGCCCAAGTGATTTCCCCGAGGGGGCCCGCGTGATTTCCCCGTGGGGCCCGCGTGATTTCCTCGCGGGGCCCGCGTGATTTCCCCTTGGTGCCCAATTGATTTCCCCGTGGGGCCCATGTGATTTCCCCTGGGGGCCCTCTTGATTTCCCCTGGGGGCCTACGGGATTTCCCCATGGGGCCCACGTGATTTCCCCTGGGGGCCCACGTGATTTCCCCTGGAGGCCCACGTGATTTCCCCTGGGGGCCCACGTGATTTCCGCGTGGGGTCCACGTGATTTCCCCGTGGGGCCCTCGTGATTTTCCCTGGGGGCCCACGTGATTTCACCGTGGGGCCCACGTGATTTCCCCCGGGGGCCCACTTGATTTCCACTGGGGGCCCACGTGATTTCCCCGTGGGGCCCACGTGATTTCCCCTGGGGGCCCACGTGATTTCCCCGAGGGGCCCACGTGATTTCCCCTGGGGGCCCGCGTGATTTGCCCTGGGGGCCCGCGTGATTTCCCCATGGGGCCCGTGTGATTTCCCCGTGGGGCCCACGAGATTTCCCCTGGGGGCCCTCGTGATTTCCCCTGGGGGCCCACGTGATTTCCCCGTGGGGCCCACGTGATTTCCCCGTGGGGCGCATGTGATTTCCCCTGGGGGCCCTCGTGATTGCCCCGTGGGGCCCATGTGATTTTCCCGTGGGGCCCACGTGATTTCCCCTTGGGGCCCACGTGATTTCCTCGTTGGGCCCAAGTGATTTCCCCGTGGGGCCCACGTGATTTCTCCTGGGGGCCCTCGTGATTTCCCCGTGGGTCCCACGTGAATCCCCGTGGGGCCCACGTGATTTCCCCTGGGGGCCCACGTGATTTCCACGTGGGGCTCACGTGATTTCCCCTGGGGGCCTACGTGATTTCCACGTGGGGCCCACGTGATTTCCCCTGGGGGCCCGCGTGATTTGCCCTGGAGGCCCGCGTGATTTCCCCGTGGGGCCCACGTGATTTCCCCGGGGGGCCCATGTGATTTCCCCTGGGGGCCCTCGTGATTTCCCCTTGGGGCCCACGTGATTTCCCCTGGGGGCCCACGTGATTTCCCCTGGGGGCCTACGTGATTTCCCCGTTGGGCCCACGTGATTTCCCCTGGGTGCCTACGTGATTTCCCCGAGGGGCCCACGTGATTTCCCCGTGGGGCCCACGTGATTTCCCCGGGGGGCCCGCGTGATTTCCCCGTGGGGCCCACGTGATTTCCCCGGGGGGCCCATGTGATTTCCCCTGGGGGCCCACGTGATTTCCCCGTGGGGCCCACGTGATTTCCCCGTGGGGCCCACGTGATTTCCCCGTGGGGCCCACGTGATTTCCCCGTGGGGCCCACGTGATTTCCCCGTTGGGCCCAAGTGATTTCCCCATGGGGCCCACGTGATTTCCCCGCGGTGCCCACGTGATTTCCCCGCGGTGCCCACGTGATTTCCCCGTGGGGCCCACGTGATTTCCCCGCGGTGCCCACGTGATTTCCCCGCGGGGCCCGCGTGATTTCTCCTGGGGGCCCGCGTGATTTGCACTGGGGGCCCGCGTGATTTGCACTGGGGGCCCGCGTGATTTCCCCGTGGGGGCAAGCGTGATTTCCCCGTGGGGCCCGCGTGATTTCCCCTGGGGGCCCGCGTGATTTCCCCGCGGGGCCCGCATGATTTCCCCGGGGGACCCGCGTGATTTGCCCTGGGGGCCCATGAGATTTCCCCATGGGCCCCACGTGATTTCCCCTGGGGGCCCATGTGATTCCCCCTGGGGGCCCTCGTGATTTCCCCTGGGGGCCCACGTGATTTCCCCGTGGGGCCCACGTGATTTCCCCGTGGGGCCCTCGTGATTTCCCCTGGGGGCCCTCGTGAATTCCCCGTGGGGCCCACGTGATTTCCCCGTGTGGCCCACGTGATTTCCCCGTTGGGCCAACGTGATTTCCCCGTGGGACCCACGTGATTTCCCCTGGGGGCCCACGTGATTTCCCCTGGGAGCCCACGTGATTTGTCCGTGGGACCCACGTGATTTCCCCTAGGGTCCCACGTGATTTCCCCTGGGGGCCTACGTGATTTCTCCGTGGGGCCCACGTGATTTCCCCTAGGGTCCCACGTGATTTCCCCGTGGGGCCCACGTGATTTCCCCGTGGGGCCCACGTGATTTCCCCTGGGGGCCCACGTGATTTCCCCATGGGGCCCTCGTGATTTCCCCTGGGGGCCCTCGTGAATTCCCCGTGGGGCCCACGTGATTTCCCTGTGGGGCCCACGTGATTTCCCCGTGTGGCCCACGTGATTTCCCCGTTGGGCCAACGTGATTTCCCCGTGGGGCCCACGTGATTTCCCCTGGGGGCCCACGTGATTTCCCCTGGGAGCCCACGTGATTTTCCGAGGGGCCCACGTGATTTCCCCGTAGGGCCCACGTGATTTCCCCCGGGAGCCGACGTCATTTCCCCATGGGTCCCACGTGATTTCCCCTGGGGGCCCACGTTATTTCCACGTGGGGCTCACGTGATTTCCCCGTGGGGCCCACGTGATTTCCACTGGGGGCCCTCGTGATTTCCCCGTGGGGCCCGCGTTATTTCCCCGTGGGGCCCGCGTGATTTCCCCGTGGGGCCCGCGTGATTTCCCGTGGGGGCCCGCGTGATTTCCCCGTGGGGGCCGCGTGATTTCCTTGTGTGGCCCACGTGATTTCCCGGGGGACACACGTGATTTCCCCTGGGGGCCCACGTGATTTCCCCTGGGGACCCACGTGATTTCCCCGTGGTGCCCACGTGATTTCCCCCAGGGGCCCACTTGATTTCCCCTGGGGGCCCACGTGATTTCCCCTGGGGGCCCACGTGAATTACCCGTGGGGTCCACGTGATTTCCCCATGGGGCCCACATGATTTTCCCTTGGGGCCCACGGGATTTCCCCGTTGGGCCCACGTGATTTCCCCGTGGGGCCCACGTGATTTCCCCTGGGGGCCCTCGTGAATTCCCCGTGGGGCCCACGTGATTTCCCCGTGGGGCCCACATGATTTCCCCTTGGGACCCACGTTATTTCCCCGTTGGGCCCTCGTGAATTCCCCGTGGGGCCCACGTGATTTCCCCGTGGGGCCCACATGATTTCCCCTTGGGGCCCACGTGATTTCCCCGTTGGGCCCACGTGATTTCCCTGCGGGGACCACGTGATTTCCCCTGGGTCCCACGTGATTTCACCGCGGGGCCCACGTGATTTCCCCTGGAGACGCACGTGATTTCCCCTGGGGTTCCACGTGATTTCCCCGTGGGGCCCACGTGATTTCCCCTGGGGGCCCACGTGATTTCCCCGTGGGGCCCACGTGATTTCCCCGTGGGGCCCATGTTTTTTCCCCTGGGGGCCCTCTTGATTTCCCCTGGGGGCCTACGTGATTTCCCCATGGGGCCCACGTTATTTCCCCTGGGGGCCCACGTGATTTCCCCGTGGGGCCCACGTGATTTTCCCTGGGGGCCCACGTGATTTCCCCGTGGGGCCCACGTGATTTCCCCCGGGGGCCCACTTGATTTCCCCTGGGGGCCCACGTGATTTCCCCGTGGGGCCCACGTGATTTCCCCTGGGGGCCCACGTGATTTCCCCGAGGGGCCCACGTGATTTCCCCTGGGGGCCCGCGTGATTTGCCCTGGGGGCCCGCGTGATTTCACCGTGGGGCCCGTGTGATTTCCCCGTGGGGCCCACGAGATTTCCCCTGGGGGCCCTCGTGATTTCCCCTGGGGGCCCACGTGATTTCCTGTGGGGCCCACGTGATTTCCCCGTGGGGCCCACGTGATTTCCCCGTGGGGCCCATGTGATTTCCCCTGGGGGCCCTCGTGATTGCCCCGTGGGGCCCAAGTGATTTTCCCGTGGGGCCCACGTGATTTCCCCTTGGGGCCCACGTGATTTCCTCGTTGGGCCCAAGTGATTTCCCCGTGGGGCCCACGTGATTTCCCCTGGGGGCCCTCGTGATTTCCCCGTGGGGCCCACGTGAATCCCCGTGGGGCCCACGTGATTTCCCCTGGGGGCCCACGTGATTTCCACGTGGGGCTCACGTGATTTCCCGTGGGGCCCACGTGATTTCCCCTGGGGGCCCACGTGATTTCCCCGTGGGGCAAGCGTTATTTCCCCGTGGGGCCCGCGTGATTTCCCCGTGGGGCCCGCGTGATTTCCCATGGGGGCCAGCGTGATTTCCCCGTGGGGCCCGCGTGATTTCCCGGGGGACCCACGTGATTTCCCCGTGGGGCCCACGTGATTTCCCCGTTGGGCCCACGTGATTTCTCCTGGGGGCCCACGTGATTTCCCCTGGGGCCCCACGTGATTTCCCCTGGGGGCCCACGTGATTTCCCCGTGGGGCCCGCGTGATTTCCCGGGGGACCCACGTGATTTCCCCTTGGGGCCCACGTGATTTCCCCGTTGGGCCCACGTGATTTCCCCTGGGGGCCCACGTGATTTCCCCGTTGGGCCCACGTGATTTCCCCTGGGGGCCTACGTGATTTCCCTGGGGGGCCCACGTGATTTCCCCTGGGTGCCCCCGTGATTTGCCCTGGAGGCCCGCGTGATTTCCCCGTGGGGCCCACGTGATTTCCCCGGGGGGCCCATGTGATTTCCCCTGGGGGCCCTCGTGATTTCCCCTTGGGGCCCACGTGATTTCCCCGTGGGGCCCACGTGATTTCCCCGTGGGGCCCACGTGATTTCCCCTTGGGGCCCACGTGATTTCCCCGTTGGGCCCACGTGATTTCCCCGTGGGGCCCACGTGATTTCCCCGTGGTGCCCACGTGATTTCCCCGTGGTGCCCACGTGATTTCCCCGTGGGGCCCACGTGATTTCCCCGTGGTGCCCATGTGATTTCCCCGCGGGGCCCGCGTGATTTCTCCTGGGGGCCCGCGTGATTTGCACTGGGGGCCCGCGTGATTTCCCCGTGGGGGCACGCATGATTTCCCCTGGGGGCCCGCGTGATTTCCCCTGGGGCCCACGTGATTTCCCCGTGGGGACCGCGTGATTTCCCCTGGGGGCCCGCGTGATTTCCCCGCGGGGCCCGCGTGATTTCCCCTGGGGACCCGCATGATTTCCCCTTGGGGCCCACGTGATTTCCCATGGGAGCCCACGTGAGTTGTCCGTGGGGCCCACGTGATTTCCCCCGGGGGCCCACGTGATTTCCCCCGGGGGCCGACGTGATTTCCCCATGGGCCCCACGTGATTTCCCCTGGGGGCCCACGTGATTTCCCCGTGGGGCCCGCGTTATTTCCCCGTGGGGCCCGCGTGATTTCCCCGTGGGGCCCGCGTGATTTCCCGTTTGGGCCCGCGTGATTTCCCCGTGGGGGCCGCGTGATTTCCCTGTGTGGCCCACGTGATTTCCCGGGGGACACATGTGATTTCCCCTGGGGGCCCACGTGATTTCCCCTGGGGGCCCACATGATTTCCCCGTGGTGCCCACGTGATTTCCCCCAGGGGCCCACTTGATTTCCCATGGGGGCCCACGTGATTTCCCCTGGGGGCCCACGTGAATTCCCCGTGGGGCCCACATGATTTTCCCTTGGTGCCCACGTGATTTCCCCGTTGGGCCCACGTGATTTCCCCGTGGGGCCCACGTGATATCCCCTGGGGGCCCTCGTGAATTCCCCGTGGTGCCCACGTGATTTCCCCGTGGGGCCCACATGATTTCCCCTTGGGACCCACGTTATTTCCCCGTTGGGCCCTCGTGAATTCCCCGTGGGGCCCACGTGATTTCCCCGTGGGGCCCACATGATTTCCCCTTGGGGCCCACGTGATTTCCCCGTTGGGCCCACGTGATTTCCCCGCGGGGCCCACGTGATTTCCCCTGGGTCCCACGCGACTTCCCCGCGGGGCCCGCGTGATTTCCCCTGGGGGCCCACGTGATTTCACCGCGGGGCCCACGTGATTTCCCCTGGCGGCCCACGTGATTTCCCCTGGGGGCCCACGTGATTTCCCTGTGGGGCCCACGTGATTTCCCCTGGGGGCCCACGTGATTTCCCAGTGGGGCCCACGTGATTTCCCCGTGGGGCCCATGTGATTTCCCCTGGGGGCCCTCTTGATTTCCCCTGGGGGCCTACGTGATTTCCCCGTGGGGCCCACGTGATTTCCCCTAGGGTCCCAAGTGATTTCCCCGTGGGGCCCACGTGATTTCCCATGGGGGCCCACGTGATTTCCCCTGGGGTCCCACGTGATCTCCCTGTGGGGCCCACGTGATTTCCCCTAGGGTCCCACGTGATCTCCCCATGGGTCCCACGTGATTTCCCCTGGGGGCCCACGTTATTTCCACGTGGGGCTCACGTGATTTCCCCGTGGGGCCCACGTGATTTCCACTGGGGGCCCACGTGATTTCCCCGTGGGGCCCGCGTTATTTCCCCGAGGGGCCCGGTGATTTCCCCGTGGGGCCCGCGTGATTTCCCCGTGGGGCCCACGTGATTTCCCCTGGGGGCCCTCGTGATTTCCCCGTGGGGCCCGCGTGAATCCCCGTGGGGCCCACGTGATTTCCCCTGGGGGCCCACGTGATTTCCACGTGGGGCTCACGTGATTTCCCCGTGGGGCCCACGTGATTTCCCCTGGGGGCCCACGTGATTTCCCCGTGGGGCAAGCGTTATTTCCCCGTGGGGCCCGCGTGATTTCCCCGTGGGGCCCGCGTGATTTCCCGTGGGGGCCAGCGTGATTTCCCCGTGGGGCCCGCGTGATTTCCCTGTGGGGCCCGCGTGATTTCCCGGGGGACCCACGTGATTTCCCCGTGGGGCCCACGTGATTTCCCCGTGGGGCCCACGTGATTTCTCCTGGGGGCCCACGTGATTTCCCCTGGGGCCCCACGTGATTTCCCCTGGGGGCTCACGTGATTTCCCCGTGGGGCCCACGTGATCTCCCCTGGGGGCCCCCGTGATTTCCCCTGGGGGCCCACGTGATTTCCCCGTGGGGCCCACGTGATTTCCCCCGGGGGCCCACGTGATTTCCCCTGGGGGCCCACGTGATTTCCCCGTGGGGCCCACGTGATTTCCCCTGGGGGCCTACGTGATTTCCCCGAGGGGCCCACGTGATTTCCCCTGGGGGCCCGCATGATTTGCCCTGGAGGCCCGCGTGATTTCCCCGTGGGGCCCACGTGATTTCCCTGGGGGGCCCACGTGATTTCCCCTGGGTGCCCCCGTGATTTGCCCTGGAGGCCCGCGTGATTTCCCCGTGGGGCCCACGTGATTTCCCCGGGGGGCCCATGTGATTTCCCCTGGGGGCCCTCCTGATTTCCCCTTGGGGCCCACGTGATTTCCCCGTTGGGCCCACGTGATTTCCCCTTGGGGCCCACGTGATTTCCCCGTGGGGCCCACGTGATTTCCCCGTGGGGCCCACGTGATTTCCCCGTTGGGCCCACGTGATTTCCCCGTGGGGCCCACGTGATTTCCCCGTGGTGCCCACGTGATTTCCCCGTGGTGCCCACGTGATTTCCCCGTGGGGCCCCACGTGATTTCCCCGTGGTGCCCATGTGATTTCCCCGCGGGGCCCGCGTGATTTCTCCTGGGGGCCCGCGTGATTTGCACTGGGGGCCCGCGTGATTTCCCCGTGGGGGCACGCATGATTTCCCCTGGGGGCCCGCGTGATTTCCCCGCGGGGCCCTCGTGATTTCCCCTGGGGACCCGCGTGATTTCCCCTGGGGGCCCGCGTGATTTCCCCGCGGGGCCCGCGTGATTTCCCCTGGGGACCCGCGTGATTTCCCCTTGGGGCCCACGTGATTTCCCCTGGGAGCCCACGTGATTTGTCCGTGGGGCCCACGTGATTTCCCCCGGGGGCCCACGTGATTTCCCCCGGGGGCCGACGTGATTTCCCATGGGCCCCACGCGATTTCCCCTGGGGGCCCACGTGATTTCCCAGTGGGGCCCGCGTTATTTCCCCGTGGGGCCCGCGTGATTTCCCCTGGGGGCCCACGTGATTTCCACTGGGGGCCCACGTGATTTCCCCGTGGGGCCCACGTGATTTCCCCGTGGGGCCCACGTGATTTCCCCGTGGGGCCCACGTGATTTCTCCTGGGGGCCCACGTGATTTCCCCTGGAGGCCCAAGTGATTTCCCCTGGGGGCCCACGTGATTTTCCCGTGGGGCCCACGTGATTTCCCCGTTGGGCCAACGTGATTTCCCTGTGGGGCCCATGTGATTTCCCCTCGGGGCCCACGTGATTTCCCCGTGGGGCCCAGGTGATTTCCCCTGGGGTCCCACGTGATTTCCCCGTGGGGCCCGCGTGATTTCCCCGTGGGGCCCGCGTGATTTCCCCGTGGGGCCCGCGTGATTTCCCCGTGGGGCCCGCGTGATTTCCCCGAGGGGCCCGTGTGATTTCCCCTGGGCTCCCACGTGATTTCACCGCGGGGCCAGCGTGATTTCCCCGCGGGGCCCGCGTGATTTCCCCGCGGGGCCCGCGTGATTTCCCCTGGGTGCCCGCGTGATTTGCCCTGGGGGCCCGCGTGATTTGCCCTGGGGGCCCGCGTGATTTCCCCGCGGGGCCCGCGTGATTTCCCCTGGGTGCCCGCGTGATTTGCCCTGGGGGCGCACGTGATTTCCCCTGGGGGCCCACGTGATTTCCCCTGGGGGCCCACGTGATTTTCCCGTTGGGCCCACGTGATTTCCCCGTGGGTCCCACGTGATTTCCCCGTGGGGCCCACATGATTTCAGTTGGGGGCCCACGTGATTTCCCCGTGGGGCACACGTGATTTCCCCGTGGGGCCCACGTGATTTCCCCGGGGGCCCACGTGATTTCCCCTGGGGGCCCAAGTGATTTCCCCGTGGGACACACGTCATTTCCACGTGGGGCCCACGTGATTTCCCCGTGGGTCCCACGTGATTTCCCCGTTGGGCACAGGTGATTTCCCCGTGGGGCCCACTTGATTTCCACTGGGGGCCCACGTGATTTCCCCTGGGGTCCCACGTGATTTCCCCGTGGGGCCCACGTGATTTCCCCTGGGGGCCCACGAGATTTCCCCGTGGGGCCCACATGATTTCCCCGTGGGGCCCAAGTGATTTCCACTGGGGGCCCACGTGATTTCCCCGTGGGGCCCACGTGATTTCCCCGTCGGGCCCACGTGATTTCCCCGTGGGGCCCACGTGATTTCCACTGGGAGCCCACGTGATTTCCCCTGGGGGCCAACGTGATTTCCCCTTGGGCCCCTGTGATTTCCACTGGGGGCCCACGTGATTTCCCCCGGGGCCCACGTGATTTCCCCGTGGGGCCCACGTGATTTCCCCTGGGGGCCCGCGTGATTTCTCCGGGGGCCCTCGTGATTTCCCCGAGGGGCCCACATGATTTCCCCGTGGGGCCCTCCTGATTTCCCCTGGGGGCCCATGTGATTTCCCCGTGGGGCCCTAGTGATTTCCCCTGATGGACCACGTGATTTCCCCGTAGGGCCCACGTGAATTCCCCGTGGGGCCCACGTGATTTCCGCTGGGGGCCCACGTGATTTCCCCTGGGGGCCCAAGTGATTTCCCCTGGCCCACGTGATTTCCCCGTGGGGCCCGCGTGATTTCCCTGTGGGGCCCACGTGATTTCACGGGGGACCCACGTGATTTCCCCTGGGGGCCCACGTGATTTCCCCGTGGGGACCACGTGATTTCCCCTGGGGGCCCACGTGATTTCCCCTGGGGGCCCACGTGATTTCCACGTGGGGCCCACGTCATTTCCCCCGGGGGCCCACTTGATTTCCCCTGGTGGCCCACGTGATTTCCCTGTGGGGCCCACGTGATTTCCCCTGGGGGCCCACGTGCTTTCCCCGAGGGTCCTACGTGAATTCCCCGTGGGGCCCACGTGATTTACCCTGGGGGCCCACGTGATTTCCCCTGGGGGCCCACGTGATTTCCCCGTGGGCCCACGTGAATTCCCCTGGGGGCACACGTTATTTCCCCTGGGGGCCCACGTGATTTCCCCTGGGGGCCCACGTGAATTCCCCGTGGGGCCCACATGATTTTCCCTTGGTGCCCACGTGATTTCCCCGTTGGGCCCACGTGATTTCCCCGTGGGGCCCACGTGATATCCCCTGGGGGCCCTCGTGAATTCCCCGTGGTGCCCACGTGATTTCCCCGTGGGGCCCACATGATTTCCCCTTGGGACCCACGTTATTTCCCCGTTGGGCCCTCGTGAATTCCCCGTGGGGCCCACGTGATTTCCCCGTGGGGCCCACATGATTTCCCCTTGGGGCCCACGTGATTTCCCCGTTGGGCCCACGTGATTTCCCCGCGGGGCCCACGTGATTTCCCCTGGGTCCCACGCGACTTCCCCGCGGGGCCCGCGTGATTTCCCCTGGGGGCCCACGTGATTTCACCGCGGGGCCCACGTGATTTCCCCTGGCGGCCCACGTGATTTCCCCTGGGGGCCCACGTGATTTCCCTGTGGGGCCCACGTGATTTCCCCTGGGGGCCCACGTGATTTCCCAGTGGGGCCCACGTGATTTCCCCGTGGGGCCCATGTGATTTCCCCTGGGGGCCCTCTTGATTTCCCCTGGGGGCCTACGTGATTTCCCCGTGGGGCCCACGTGATTTCCCCTAGGGTCCCAAGTGATTTCCCCGTGGGGCCCACGTGATTTCCCATGGGGGCCCACGTGATTTCCCCTAGGGTCCCACGTGATCTCCCTGTGGGGCCCACGTGATTTCCCCTAGGGTCCCACGTGATCTCCCCATGGGTCCCACGTGATTTCCCCTGGGGGCCCACGTTATTTCCACGTGGGGCTCACGTGATTTCCCCGTGGGGCCCACGTGATTTCGACTGGGGGCCCACGTGATTTCCCCGTGGGGCCCGCGTTATTTCCCCGAGGGGCCCGGTGATTTCCCCGTGGGGCCCGCGTGATTTCCCCGTGGGGCCCACGTGATTTCCCCTGGGGGCCCTCGTGATTTCCCCGTGGGGCCCGCGTGAATCCCCGTGGGGCCCACGTGATTTCCCCTGGGGGCCCACGTGATTTCCACGTGGGGCTCACGTGATTTCCCCGTGGGGCCCACGTGATTTCCCCTGGGGGCCCACGTGATTTCCCCGTGGGGCAAGCGTTATTTCCCCGTGGGGCCCGCGTGATTTCCCCGTGGGGCCCGCGTGATTTCCCGTGGGGGCCAGCGTGATTTCCCCGTGGGGCCCGCGTGATTTCCCTGTGGGGCCCGCGTGATTTCCCGGGGGACCCACGTGATTTCCCCGTGGGGCCCACGTGATTTCCCCGTGGGGCCCACGTGATTTCTCCTGGGGGCCCACGTGATTTCCCCTGGGGCCCCACGTGATTTCCCCTGGGGGCTCACGTGATTTCCCCGTGGGGCCCACGTGATTTCCCCTGGGGGCCCCCGTGATTTCCCCTGGGGGCCCACGTGATTTCCCCGTGGGGCCCACGTGATTTCCCCCGGGGGCCCACGTGATTTCCCCTGGGGGCCCACGTGATTTCCCCGTGGGGCCCACGTGATTTCCCCTGGGGGCCTACGTGATTTCCCCGAGGGGCCCACGTGATTTCCCCTGGGGGCCCGCATGATTTGCCCTGGAGGCCCGCGTGATTTCCCCGTGGGGCCCACGTGATTTCCCTGGGGGGCCCACGTGATTTCCCCTGGGTGCCCCCGTGATTTGCCCTGGAGGCCCGCGTGATTTCCCCGTGGGGCCCACGTGATTTCCCCGGGGGGCCCATGTGATTTCCCCTGGGGGCCCTCCTGATTTCCCCTTGGGGCCCACGTGATTTCCCCGTTGGGCCCACGTGATTTCCCCTTGGGGCCCACGTGATTTCCCCGTGGGGCCCACGTGATTTCCCCTTGGGGCCCACGTGATTTCCCCGTTGGGCCCACGTGATTTCCCCGTGGGGCCCACGTGATTTCCCCGTGGTGCCCACGTGATGTCCCCGTGGTGCCCACGTGATTTCCCCGTGGGGCCCACGTGATTTCCCCGTGGTGCCCATGTGATTTCCCCGCGGGGCCCGCGTGATTTCTCCTGGGGGCCCGCGTGATTTGCACTGGGGGCCCGCGTGATTTCCCCGTGGGGGCACGCATGATTTCCCCTGGGGGCCCGCGTGATTTCCCCGTGGGGCCCACGTGATTTCCCCTTGGGGACCTCGTGATTTCCCCTGGGGGCCCGCGTGATTTCCCCGCGGGGCCCGCGTGATTTCCCCTGGGGACCCGCGTGATTTCCCCTTGGGGCCCACGTGATTTCCCCTGGGAGCCCACGTGATTTGTCCGTGGGGCCCACGTGATTTCCCCCGGGGGCCCACGTGATTTCCCCCGGGGGCCGACGTGATTTCCCCATGGGCCCCACGCGATTTCCCCTGGGGGCCCACGTGATTTCCCAGTGGGGCCCGCGTTATTTCCCCGTGGGGCCCGCGTGATTTCCCCTGGGGGCCCACGTGATTTCCACTGGGGGCCCACGTGATTTCCCCGTGGGGCCCACGTGATTTCCCCGTGGGGCCCACGTGATTTCCCCGTGGGGCCCACGTGATTTCTCCTGGGGGCCCACGTGATTTCCCCTGGAGGCCCAAGTGATTTCCCCTGGGGGCCCACGTGATTTTCCCGTGGGGCCCACGTGATTTCCCCGTTGGGCCAACGTGATTTCCCTGTGGGGCCCATGTGATTTCCCCTCGGGGCCCACGTGATTTCCCCGTGGGGCCCAGGTGATTTCCCCTGGGGTCCCACGTGATTTCCCCGTGGGGCCCGCGTGATTTCCCCGTGGGGCCCGCGTGATTTCCCCGTGGGGCCCGCGTGATTTCCCCGTGGGGCCCGCGTGATTTCCCCGAGGGGCCCGTGTGATTTCCCCTGGGCTCCCACGTGATTTCACCGCGGGGCCAGCGTGATTTCCCCGCGGGGCCCGCGTGATTTCCCCGCGGGGCCCGCGTGATTTCCCCTGGGTGCCCGCGTGATTTGCCCTGGGGGCCCGCGTGATTTGCCCTGGGGGCCCGCGTGATTTCCCCGCGGGGCCCGCGTGATTTCCCCTGGGTGCCCGCGTGATTTGCCCTGGGGGCGCACGTGATTTCCCCTGGGGGCCCACGTGATTTCCCCTGGGGGCCCACGTGATTTTCCCGTTGGGCCCACGTGATTTCCCCGTGGGTCCCACGTGATTTCCCCGTGGGGCCCACATGATTTCAGTTGGGGGCCCACGTGATTTCCCCGTGGGGCACACGTGATTTCCCCGTGGGGCCCACGTGATTTCCCCGGGGGCCCACGTGATTTCCCCTGGGGGCCCACGTGATTTCCCCGTGGGACACACGTCATTTCCACGTGGGGCCCACGTGATTTCCCCGTGGGTCCCACGTGATTTCCCCGTTGGGCACAGGTGATTTCCCCGTGGGGCCCACTTGATTTCCACTGGGGGCCCACGTGATTTCCCCTGGGGTCCCACGTGATTTCCCCGTGGGGCCCACGTGATTTCCCCTGGGGGCCCACGAGATTTCCCCGTGGGGCCCACATGATTTCCCCGTGGGGCCCAAGTGATTTCCACTGGGGGCCCACGTGATTTCCCCGTGGGGCCCACGTGATTTCCCCGTCGGGCCCACGTGATTTCCCCGTGGGGCCCACGTGATTTCCACTGGGAGCCCACGTGATTTCCCCTGGGGGCCAACGTGATTTCCCCTTGGGCCCCTGTGATTTCCACTGGGGGCCCACGTGATTTCCCCCGGGGCCCACGTGATTTCCCCGTGGGGCCCACGTGATTTCCCCTGGGGGCCCGCGTGATTTCTCCGGGGGCCCTCGTGATTTCCCCGAGGGGCCCACATAATTTCCCCGTGGGGCCCTCCTGATTTCCCCTGGGGGCCCATGTGATTTCCCCGTGGGGCCCTAGTGATTTCCCCTGATGGACCACGTGATTTCCCCGTAGGGCCCACGTGAATTCCCCGTGGGGCCCACGTGATTTCCGCTGGGGGCCCACGTGATTTCCCCTGGGGGCCCAAGTGATTTCCCCTGGCCCACGTGATTTCCCCGTGGGGCCCGCGTGATTTCCCTGTGGGGCCCACGTGATTTCACGGGGGACCCACGTGATTTCCCCTGGGGGCCCACGTGATTTCCCCGTGGGGCCCACGTGATTTCCCCTGGGGGCCCACGTGATTTCCCCTGGGGGCCCACGTGATTTCCACGTGGGGCCCACGTCATTTCCCCCGGGGGCCCACTTGATTTCCCCTGGTGGCCCACGTGATTTCCCTGTGGGGCCCACGTGATTTCCCCTGGGGGCCCACGTGCTTTCCCCGAGGGTCCTACGTGAATTCCCCGTGGGGCCCACGTGATTTACCCTGGGGGCCCACGTGATTTCCCCTGGGGGCCCACGTGATTTCCCCGTGGGCCCACGTGAATTCCCCTGGGGGCACACGTTATTTCCCCTGGGGGCCCACGTGATTTCCCCAGGGGGCACACGTGATTTCCCCCTGGGGCCCACGTCATTTCCCCGTGGGGCCCACGTCATTTCACCATGGAGCCCACGTGATTTCCCCGTGGGGCCCACCTGAATCCCCTGGGGGCCCACGTGATTTCCCCTGTGGGCCCACGTGATTTCCCCGTGGGGCCCACGTGATTTCCCCGTTGGGCCAACGTGATTTCCCCTGTGGGCCCACGTGAGTTCCCCTGGGGGCCCACGTGATTTCCCCGTGGGGGCCCACGTGATTTCCACTGGGAGCCCACGTGATTTCCCCTGGGGGCCAACGTGATTTCCCCTTGGGCCCCTGTGATTTCCACTGGGGGCCCACGTGATTTCCCCCGGGGCCCACGTGATTTCCCCGTGGGGCCCACGTGATTTCCCCTGGGGGCCCGCGTGATTTCTCCGGGGGCCCTCGTGATTTCCCCGAGGGGCCCACATGATTTCCCCGTGGGGCCCTCCTGATTTCCCCTGGGGGCCCATGTGATTTCCCCGTGGGGCCCTAGTGATTTCCCCTGATGGACCACGTGATTTCCCCGTAGGGCCCACGTGAATTCCCCGTGGGGCCCACGTGATTTCCCCTGGGGGCCCACGTGATTTCCCCTGGGGGCCCAAGTGATTTCCCCTGGCCCACGTGATTTCCCCGTGGGGCCCGCGTGATTTCCCTGTGGGGCCCACGTGATTTCACGGGGGACCCACGTGATTTCCCCTGGGGGCCCACGTGATTTCCCCGTGGGGCCCACGTGATTTCCCCTGGGGGCCCACGTGATTTCCCCTGGGGGCCCACGTGATTTCCACGTGGGGCCCACGTCATTTCCCCCGGGGGCCCACTTGATTTCCCCTGGGGGCCCACGTGATTTCCCTGTGGGGCCCACGTGATTTCCCCTGGGGGCCCACGTGCTTTCCCCGAGGGTCCTACGTGAATTCCCCGTGGGGCCCACGTGATTTACCCTGGGGGCCCACGTGATTTCCCCTGGGGGCCCACGTGATTTCCCCGTGGGCCCACGTGAATTCCCCTGGGGGCACACGTGATTTCCCCTGGGGGCCCACGTGATTTCCCCAGGGGGCACACGTGATTTCCCCCTGGGGCCCACGTCATTTCCCCGTGGGGCCCACGTCATTTCACCATGGAGCCCACGTGATTTCCCCGTGGGGCCCACCTGAATCCCCTGGGGGCCCACGTGATTTCCCCTGTGGGCCCTCGTGATTTCCCCGTGGGGCCCACGTGATTTCCCCGTTGGGCCAACGTGATTTCCCCTGTGGGCCCACGTGATTTCCCCTGGGGGC
This sequence comes from Ovis canadensis, assembly GCF_042477335.2. Lineage (NCBI taxonomy): Eukaryota > Metazoa > Chordata > Mammalia > Artiodactyla > Bovidae > Ovis > Ovis canadensis. The sequence goes on from NC_091262.1 coordinate 12,779,122, forward strand.
CCTCGTGATTTCCCCGTGGGGCCCACGTGAATCCCCATGGGGCCCACGTGATTTCCCCTGGGGGCCCACGTGATTTCCACGTGGGGCTCACGTGATTTCCCCGTGGGGCCCACGTGATTTCCCCTGCGGGCCCACGTGATTTCCCCGTGGGGCCCGCGTGATTTCCCGTGGGGGCCAGCGTGATTTCCCCGTGGGGCCCGCGTGATTTCCCTGTGGGGCCCGCGTGATTTCCCGGGGGACCCACGTGATTTCCCCGTGGGGCCCACGTGATTTCCCCGTGGGGCCCACGTGATTTCTCCTGGGGGCCCACGTGATTTCCCCTGGGGGCCCACGTGATTTCCCCAGGGGGCCCACGTGATTTCCCCGTGGGGCCCACGTGATTTCCCCTGGGGGCCCACGTGATTTCCCCCGGGGGCCCACGTGATTTCCCCTGGGGGCCCACGTGATTTCCCCGTGGGGCCCACGTGATTTACCCTGGGGGCCTACGTGATTTCCCCGAGGGGCCCACGTGATTTCCCCTGGGGGCCCACGTGATTTGCCCTGGAGGCCCGCGTGATTTCCCCGTGGGGCCCACGTGATTTCCCCTTGGGGCCCACCAAATTCCCCTGGGGGCCCACGTGATTTCCCCTGTGGGCCCACGTGATTTCCCTGTGGGGCCCACGTGATTTCCCCGTTGGGCCAACGTGATTTCCCTGTGGGGCCCATGTGATTTCCCCGTGGGGCCCGCGTGATTTCCCTGTGGGGCCCGCGTGATTTCCCCGTGGGGCCCACGTGATTTCCCCTGGAGGCCCTCTTGATTTCCACTGGGGGCCCACGTGATTTTCCCGTGGGCCTCATGTGATTTCCCCTTGGGGCCCAATTGATTTCCTCGTTGGGCCCACGTGATTTCCCCGTGGGGCCCATGTGATTTCCCCTGGGGGCCCTCTTGATTTCCCCTGGGGGCCTACGTGATTTCCCCAGGGGGCCCACGTGATTTCACCTGGGGGCCCACGTGATTTCCCCTGGAGGCCCACGTGATTTCCCCTGGGGGCCCACGTGATTTCCGCGTGGGGTCCACGTGATTTCCCCGTGGGGCCCACGTGATTTTCCCTGGGGGCCCACGTGATTTCCCCGTGGGGCCCACGTGATTTCCCCCGGGGGCCCACTTGATTTCCACTGGGGGCCCACGTGATTTCCCCGTGGGGCCCACGTGATTTCCCCTGGGGGCCCACGTGATTTCCCCGAGGGGCCCACGTGATTTCCCCTGGGGGCCCGCGTGATTTGCCCTGGGGGCCCGCGTGATTTCCCCGTGGGGCCCGTGTGATTTCCCCGTGGGGCCCACGAGATTTCCCCTGGGGGCCCTCGTGATTTCCCCTGGGGGCCCACGTGATTTCCCCGTGGGGCCCACGTGATTTCCCCGTGGGGCCCATGTGATTTCCCCTGGGGGCCCTCGTGATTGCCCCGAGGGGCCCAAGTGATTTTCCCGTGGGGCCCACGTGATTTCCCCTTGGGGCCCACGTGATTTCCTCGTTGGGCCCAAGTGATTTCCCCGTGGGGCCCACGTGATTTCTCCTGGGGGCCCTCGTGATTTCCCCGTGGGGCCCACGTGAATCCCCGTGGGGCCCACGTGATTTCCCCTGGGGGCCCACGTGATTTCCACGTGGGGCTCACGTGATTTCCCCGTGGGGCCCACGTGATTTCCCCTGCGGGCCCACGTGATTTCCCCGTGGGGCCCGCGTGATTTCCCGTGGGGGCCAGCGTGATTTCCCCGTGGGGCCCACGTGATTTCCCCTGGGGGCCCACGTGATTTCCCCGTGGGGCCCACGTGATTTCCCCTGGGGGCCCACGTGATTTCCCCTGGAGGCCCAAGTGATTTCCCCTGGGGGCCCACGTGATTTCCCCGTTGGGCCAACGTGATTTCCCTGTGGGGCCCATGTGATTTCCCCTCGGGGCCCACGTGATTTCCCCGTGGGGCCCAGGTGATTTCCCCTGGGGGCCCACGTGATTTCCCCGTGGGGCCCGCGTGATTTCCCCGTGGGGCCCGCGTGATTTCCCCGTGGGGCCCGCGTGATTTCCCCGTGGGGCCCGCGTGATTTCCCCGAGGGGCCCGTGTGATTTCCCCTGGGCTCCCACGTGATTTCACCGCGGGGCCAGCGTGATTTCCCCGCGGGGCCCGCGTGATTTCCCCGCGGGGCCCGCGTGATTTCCCCTGGGTGCCCGCGTGATTTGCCCTGGGGGCCCGCGTGATTTGCCCTGGGGGCCCGCGTGATTTCCCCGCGGGGCCCGCGTGATTTCCCCTGGGTGCCCGCGTGATTTGCCCTGGGGGCGCACGTGATTTCCCCTGGGGGCCCACGTGATTTCCCCTGGGGGCCCACGTGATTTTCCCGTTGGGCCCACGTGATTTCCCCGTGGGTCCCACGTGATTTCCCCGTGGGGCCCACATGATTTCAGTTGGGGGCCCACGTGATTTCCCCGTGGGGCACACGTGATTTCCCCGTGGGGCCCACGTGATTTCCCCGGGGGCCCACGTGATTTCCCCTGGGGGCCCACGTGATTTCCCCGTGGGACACACGTCATTTCCACGTGGGGCCCACGTGATTTCCCCGTGGGTCCCACGTGATTTCCCCGTTGGGCCCAGGTGATTTCCCCGTGGGGCCCACTTGATTTCCACTGGGGGCCCACGTGATTTCCCCTGGGGTCCCACGTGATTTCCCCGTGGGGCCCACGTGATTTCCCCTGGGGGCCCACGTGATTTCCCCTGGGGGCCAACGTGATTTCCCCTGGGGCCCCTGTGATTTCCACTGGGGGCCCACGTGATTTCCCCCGGGGCCCACGTGATTTCCCCGTGGGGCCCACGTGATTTCCCCTGGGGGCCCGCGTGATTTCTCCGGGGGCCCTCGTGATTTCCCCGAGGGGCCCACATGATTTCCCCGTGGGGCCCTCCTGATTTCCCCTGGGGGCCCATGTGATTTCCCCGTGGGGCCCTAGTGATTTCCCCTGATGGACCACGTGATTTCCCCGTAGGGCCCACGTGAATTCCCCGTGGGGCCCACGTGATTTCCCCTGGGGGCCCACGTGATTTCCCCTGGGGGCCCAAGTGATTTCCCCTGGCCCACGTGATTTCCCCGTGGGGCCCGCGTGATTTCCCTGTGGGGCCCACGTGATTTCACGGGGGACCCACGTGATTTCCCCTGGGGGCCCACGTGATTTCCCCGTGGGGCCCACGTGATTTCCCCTGGGGGCCCACGTGATTTCCCCTGGGGGCCCACGTGATTTCCACGTGGGGCCCACGTCATTTCCCCCGGGGGCCCACTTGATTTCCCCTGGGGGCCCACGTGATTTCCCTGTGGGGCCCACGTGATTTCCCCTGGGGGCCCACGTGCTTTCCCCGAGGGTCCTACGTGAATTCCCCGTGGGGCCCACGTGATTTACCCTGGGGGCCCACGTGATTTCCCCTGGGGGCCCACGTGATTTCCCCGTGGGCCCACGTGAATTCCCCTGGGGGCACACGTGATTTCCCCTGGGGGCCCACGTGATTTCCCCAGGGAGCACACGTGATTTCCCCCTGGGGCCCACGTCATTTCCCCGTGGGGCCCACGTCATTTCACCATGGAGCCCACGTGATTTCCCCGTGGGGCCCACCTGAATCCCCTGGGGGCCCACGTGATTTCCCCTGTGGGCCCACGTGATTTCCCCGTGGGGCCCACGTGATTTCCCCGTTGGGCCAACGTGATTTCCCCTGTGGGCCCACGTGATTTCCCCTGGGGGCCCACGTGATTTCCCCGTGGGGCCCACGTGATTTCCACTGGGAGCCCACGTGATTTCCCCTGGGGGCCAACGTGATTTCCCCTTGGGCCCCTGTGATTTCCACTGGGGGCCCACGTGATTTCCCCCGGGGCCCACGTGATTTCCCCGTGGGGCCCACGTGATTTCCCCTGGGGGCCCGCGTGATTTCTCCGGGGGCCCTCGTGATTTCCCCGAGGGGCCCACATGATTTCCCCGTGGGGCCCTCCTGATTTCCCCTGGGGGCCCATGTGATTTCCCCGTGGGGCCCTAGTGATTTCCCCTGATGGACCACGTGATTTCCCCGTAGGGCCCACGTGAATTACCCGTGGGGCCCACGTGATTTCCCCTGGGGGCCCACGTGATTTCCCCTGGGGGCCCAAGTGATTTCCCCTGGCCCACGTGATTTCCCCGTGGGGCCCGCGTGATTTCCCTGTGGGGCCCACGTGATTTCACGGGGGACCCACGTGATTTCCCCTGGGGGCCCACGTGATTTCCCCGTGGGGCCCACGTGATTTCCCCTGGGGGCCCACGTGATTTCCCCTGGGGGCCCACGTGATTTCCACGTGGGGCCCACGTCATTTCCCCCGGGGGCCCACTTGATTTCCCCTGGGGGCCCACGTGATTTCCCTGTGGGGCCCACGTGATTTCCCCTGGGGGCCCACGTGCTTTCCCCGAGGGTCCTACGTGAATTCCCCGTGGGGCCCACGTGATTTACCCTTGGGGGCCCACGTGATTTCCCCTGGGGGCCCACGTGATTTCCCCGTGGGCCCACGTGAATTCCCCTGGGGGCACACGTGATTTCCCCTGGGGGCCCACGTGATTTCCCCAGGGGGCACACGTGATTTCCCCCTGGGGCCCACGTCATTTCCCCGTGGGGCCCACGTCATTTCACCATGGAGCCCACGTGATTTCCCCGTGGGGCCCACCTGAATCCCCTGGGGGCCCACGTGATTTCCCCTGTGGGCCCACGTGATTTCCCCGTGGGGCCCACGTGATTTCCCCGTTGGGCCAACGTGATTTCCCCTGTGGGCCCACGTGATTTCCCCTGGGGGCCCTCGTGATTTCCCCGTGGGGCCCACGTGAATCCCCGTGGGGCCCACGTGATTTCCCCAGGGGGCCCACGTGATTTCCACGTGGGGCTCACGTGATTTCCCCGTGGGGCCCACGTGATTTCCCCTGCGGGCCCACGTGATTTCCCCGTGGGGCCCGCGTGATTTCCCGTGGGGGCCAGCGTGATTTCCCCGTGGGGCCCGCGTGATTTCCCTGTGGGGCCCGCGTGATTTCCCGGGGGACCCACGTGATTTCCCCGTGGGGCCCACGTGATTTCCCCGTGGGGCCCACGTGATTTCTCCTGGGGGCCCACGTGATTTCCCCTGGGGGCCCACGTGATTTCCCCTGGGGGCCCACGTGATTTCCCCGGGGGGCCCACGTGATTTCCCCTGGGGGCCCACGTGATTTCCCCCGGGGGCCCACGTGATTTCCCCTGGGGGCCCACGTGATTTCCCCGTGGGGCCCACGTGATTTCCCCTGGGGGCCTACGTGATTTCCCCGAGGGGCCCACGTGATTTCCCCTGGGGGCCCACGTGATTTGCCCTGGAGGCCCGCGTGATTTCCCCGTGGGGCCCACGTGATTTCCCCTTGGGGCCCACCAACTTCCCCTGGGGGCCCACGTGATTTCCCCTGTGGGCCCACGTGATTTCCCGGTGGGGCCCACGTGATTTCCCCGTTGGGCCAACGTGATTTCCCTGTGGGGCCCATGTGATTTCCCCGTGGGGCCCGCGTGATTTCCCTGTGGGGCCCGCGTGATTTCCCCGTGGGGCCCACGTGATTTCCCCTGGAGGCCCTCGTGATTTCCCCTGGGGGCCCACGTGATTTTCCCGTGGGCCTCATGTGATTTCCCCTTGGGGCCCAATTGATTTCCTCGTTGGGCCCACGTGATTTCCCCGTGGGGCCCATGTGATTTCCCCTGGGGGCCCTCTTGATTTCCCCTGGGGGCCTACGTGATTTCCCCAGGGGGCCCACGTGATTTCCCCTGGGGGCCCACGTGATTTCCCCTGGAGGCCCACGTGATTTCCCCTGGGGGCCCACGTGATTTCCGCGTGGGGTCCACGTGATTTCCCCATGGGGCCCACGTGATTTTCCCTGGGGGCCCACGTGATTTCCCCGTGGGGCCCACGTGATTTCCCCCGGGGGCCCACTTGATTTCCACTGGGGGCCCACGTGATTTCCCGGTGGGGCCCACGTGATTTCCCCTGGGGGCCCACATGATTTCCCCGAGGGGCCCACGTGATTTCCCCTGGGGGCCCGCGTGATTTGCCCTGGGGGCCCGCGTGATTTCCCCGTGGGGCCCGTGTGATTTCCCCGTGGGGCCCACGAGATTTCCCCTGGGGGCCCTCGTGATTTCCCCTGGGGGCCCACGTGATTTCCCCGTGGGGCCCACGTGATTTCCCCGTGGGGCCCATGTGATTTCCCCTGGGGGCCCTCGTGATTGCCCCGAGGGGCCCAAGTGATTTTCCCGTGGGGCCCACGTGATTTCCCCTTGGGGCCCACGTGATTTCCTCGTTGGGCCCAAGTGATTTCCCCGTGGGGCCCACGTGATTTCTCCTGGGGGCCCTCGTGATTTCCCTGTGGGGCCCACGTGAATCCCCGTGGGGCCCACGTGATTTCCCCTGGGCGCCCACGTGATTTCCACGTGGGGCTCACGTGATTTCCCCGTGGGGCCCACGTGATTTCCCCTGCGGGCCCACGTGATTTCCCCGTGGGGCCCGCGTGATTTCCCGTGGGGGCCAGCGTGATTTCCCCGTGGGGCCCGCGTGATTTCCCTGTGGGGCCCGCGTGATTTCCCGGGGGACCCACGTGATTTCCCCGTGGGGCCCACGTGATTTCCCCGTGGGGCCCACGTGATTTCTCCTGGGGGCCCACGTGATTTCCCCTGGGGGCCCACGTGATTTCCCCTGGGGGCCCACGTGATTTCCCCGTGGGGCCCACGTGATTTCCCCTGGGGGCCCACGTGATTTCCCCCGGGGGCCCACGTGATTTCCCCTGGGGGCCCACGTGATTTCCCCGTGGGGCCCACGTGATTTCCCCTGGGGGCCTACGTGATTTCCCCGAGGGGCCCACGTGATTTCCCCTGGGGGCCCACGTGATTTGCCCTGGAGGCCCGCGTGATTTCCCCGTGGGGCCCACGTGATTTCCCCGGGGGGCCCATGTGATTTCCCCTGGGGGCCCTCGTGATTTCCCCTTGGGGCCCACGTGATTTCCCCGTTGGGCCCACGTGATTTCCCCTGGGGGCCTACGTGATTTCCCAGAGGGGCCCACGTGATTTCCCCTGGGTTCCCCCGTGATTTGCCCTGGAGGCCCGCGTAATTTCCCCGTGGGGCCCACGTGATTTCCCCGGGGGGCCCATGTGATTTCCCCTGGGGGCCCTCGTGATTTCCCCTTGGGGCCCACGTGATTTCCCCGTGGGGCCCACGTGATTTCCCCGTGGGGCCCACGTGATTTCCCCGTGGGGCCCACGTGATTTCCCCTGGGGGCCCACGTGATTTCCCCTGGGGGCCCACGTGATTTCCACATGGGGCCCACGTCATTTCCCCCGGGGGCCCACTTGATTTCCCCTGGGGGCCCACGTGATTTCCCTGTGGGGCCCACGTGATTTCCCCTGGGGGCCCACGTGCTTTCCCCGAGGGTCCTACGTGAATTCCCCGTGGGGCCCACGTGATTTACTCTGGGGGCCCACGTGATTTCCCCTGGGGGCCCACGTGATTTTCCCGTGGGGCTCACCTGATTTCCCCTGGGAGCCCATGTGATTTCCCCGTGGGGCCCTCATGATTTCCCCTGGTGGACCACGTGATTTCCCCGTGGGGCCCACGAGATTTCCCCGTGGGCCCACGTGAATTCCCCTGGGGGCACACGTGATTTCCCCTGGGGGCCCACGTGATTTCCCCAGGGGGCACACGTGATTTCCCCCTGGGGCCCACGTCATTTCCCCGTGGGGCCCACGTCATTTCACCATGGAGCCCACGTGATTTCCCCGTGGGGCCCACCTGAATCCCCTAGGGGCCCACGTGATTTCCCCTGTGGGCCCACGTGATTTCCGCGTGGGGCCCACGTGATTTCCCCGTTGGGCCAACGTGATTTCCCCTGTGGGCCCACGTGATTTCTCCTGGGGGCCCTCGTGATTTCCCCGTGGGGCCCACGTGAATCCCCGTGGGGCCCACGTGATTTCCCCTGGGGGCCCACGTGATTTCCACGTGGGGCTCACGTGATTTCCCCGTGGGGCCCACGTGATTTCCCCTGCGGGCCCACGTGATTTCCCCGTGGGGCCCGCGTGATTTCCCGTGGGGGCCAGCGTGATTTCCCCGTGGGGCCCGCGTGATTTCCCTGTGGGGCCCGCGTGATTTCCCGGGGGACCCACGTGATTTCCCCGTGGGGCCCACGTGATTTCCCCGTGGGGCCCACGTGATTTCTCCTGGGGGCCCACGTGATTTCCCCTGGGGGCCCACGTGATTTCCCCTGGGGGCCCACGTGATTTCCCCGTGGGGCCCACGTGATTTCCCCTGGGGGCCCACGTGATTTCCCCCGGGGGCCCACGTGATTTCCCCTGGGGGCCCACGTGATTTCCCCGTGGGGCCCACGTGATTTCCCCTGGGGGCCTACGTGATTTCCCCGAGGGGCCCACGTGATTTCCCCTGGGGGCCCACGTGATTTGCCCTGGAGGCCCGCGTGATTTCCCCGTGGGGCCCACGTGATTTCCCCTTGGGGCCCACCAAATTCCCCTGGGGGCCCACGTGATTTCCCCTGTGGGCCCACGTGATTTCCCTGTGGGGCCCACGTGATTTCCCCGTTGGGCCAACGTGATTTCCCTGTGGGGCCCATGTGATTTCCCCGTGGGGCCCGCGTGATTTCCCTGTGGGGCCCGCGTGATTTCCCCGTGGGGCCCACGTGATTTCCCCTGGAGGCCCTCTTGATTTCCCCTGGGGGCCCACGTGATTTTCCCGTGGGCCTCATGTGATTTCCCCTTGGGGCCCAATTGATTTCCTCGTTGGGCCCACGTGATTTCCCCGTGGGGCCCATGTGATTTCCCCTGGGGGCCCTCTTGATTTCCCCTGGGGGCCTACGTGATTTCCCCAGGGGGCCCACGTGATTTCCCCTGGGGGCCCACGTGATTTCCCCTGGAGGCCCACGTGATTTCCCCTGGGGGCCCACGTGATTTCCGCGTGGGGTCCACGTGATTTCCCCGTGGGGCCCACGTGATTTTCCCTGGGGGCCCACGTGATTTCCCCGTGGGGCCCACGTGATTTCCCCCGGGGGCCCACTTGATTTCCCCTGGGGGCCCACGTGATTTCCCCGTGGGGCCCACGTGATTTCCCCTGGGGGCCCACGTGATTTCCCCGAGGGGCCCACGTGATTTCCCCTGGGGGCCCGCGTGATTTGCCCTGGGGGCCCGCGTGATTTCCCCGTGGGGCCCGTGTGATTTCCCCGTGGGGCCCACGAGATTTCCCCTGGGGGCCCTCGTGATTTCCCCTGGGGGCCCACGTGATTTCCTCGTGGGGCCCACGTGATGTCCCCGTGGGGCCCATGTGATTTCCCCTGGGGGCCCTCGTGATTGCCCCGAGGGGCCCAAGTGATTTTCCCGTGGGGCCCACGTGATTTCCCCTTGGGGCCCACGTGATTTCCTCGTTGGGCCCAAGTGATTTCCCCGTGGGGCCCACGTGATTTCTCCTGGGGGCCCTCGTGATTTCCCCGTGGGGCCCACGTGAATCCCCGTGGGGCCCACGTGATTTCCCCTGGGGGCCCACGTGATTTCCACGTGGGGCTCACGTGATTTCCCCGTGGGGCCCACGTGATTTCCCCTGCGGGCCCACGTGATTTCCCCGTGGGGCCCGCGTGATTTCCCGTGGGGGCCAGCGTGATTTCCCCGTGGGGCCCGCGTGATTTCCCTGTGGGGCCCGCGTGATTTCCCGGGGGACCCACGTGATTTCCCCGTGGGGCCCACGTGATTTCCCCGTGGGGCCCACGTGATTTCTCCTGGGGGCCCACGTGATTTCCCCTGGGGGCCCACGTGATTTCCCCTGGGGGCCCACGTGATTTCCCCGGGGGGCCCACGTGATTTCCCCTGGGGGCCCACGTGATTTCCCCCGGGGGCCCACGTGATTTCCCCTGGGGGCCCACGTGATTTCCCCGTGGGGCCCACGTGATTTCCCCTGGGGGCCTACGTGATTTCCCCGAGGGGCCCACGTGATTTCCCCGTGGGGCCCACGTGATTTCCCCGTGGGGCCCACGTGATTTCCCCGGGGGGCCCATGTGATTTCCCCTGGGGGCCCTCGTGATTTCCCCTTGGGGCCCACGTGATTTCCCCGTGGGGCCCTCGTGATTTCCCCTTGGGGCCCACGTGATTTCCCCGTGGGGCCCACGTGATTTCCCCTGGGGGGCCCACGTGATTTCCCCATTGGGCCCAAGTGATTTCCCCGTGGGGCCCACGTGATTTCCCCGTGGTGCCCACGTGATTTCCCCGTGGTGCCCACGTGATTTCCCCGTGGGGCCCACGTGATTTCCCCGCGGGGCCCGCGTGATTTCTCCTGGTGGCCCGCGTGATTTGCACTGGGGGCCCGCGTGATTTCCCCGTGGGGGCACGCGTGATTTCCCCTGGGGGCCCGCGTGATTTCCCCGTGGGCCCACGTGTTTTCCCCTGGGGGCCCACGTGATTTCCACTGGGGGCCCACGTGATTTCCCCAGGGGCCCACGTGATTTCCCCCTGGGGCCCCCGTGATTTCCCTAAGGGGCCCAGGTGATTTTCCCGTGGGGCCCACGTGATTTCCCCTGGGGAACCACGTGATTTCACGGTGGGGCCCACGTGATTTCCCCTGGTGGACCACGTGATTTCCCCTGGAGGCCCACGTGATTTCCCCTGGGGGCCCACGTGAATTCCGTGTGGGGCCCACATGATTTCCCCTGGTGTCCCACGTGATTTCCCCGTGGGGCCCACGTGATTTCCCCGTGGGGCCCGCGTGATTTCCCTGTGGGGCCCGCGTGATTTCCCCGTGGGGCCCACGTGATTTCCCCTGGGGGCCCGCGTGATTTCCCCGCGGGGCCCTCGTGATTTCCCCGCGGGGCCCACGTGATTTCCCCTGGGGGCCCACGTGATTTCCCCTTGGGGCCCACGTGATTTCCCCGTGGGGCCCACGTGATTTCCCCTGGGGGCCCACGTGATTTCCCCTGGGGGCCCACGTGATTTCCCCTTGGGGCCCAATTGATTTCCTCGTTGGGCCCACGTGATTTCCCCGTGGGGCCCATGTGATTTCCCCTGGGGGCCCTCTTGATTTCCCCTGGGGGCCTACGTGATTTCCCCATGGGGCCCACGTGATTTCCCCTGGGGGCCCACGTGATTTCCCCTGGGGGCCCACGTGATTTCCCCTGGGGGCCCACGTGATTTACGCGTGGGGTCCACGTGATTTCCCCGTGGGGCCCACGTGATTTTCCCTGGGGGCCCACGTGATTTCCCCGTGGGGCCCACGTGATTTCCCCCGGGGGCCCACTTGATTTCCACTGGGGGCCCACGTGATTTCCCCGTGGGGCCCACGTGATTTACCCTGGGGGCCCACGTGATTTCCCCGAGGGGCCCACGTGATTTCCCCTGGGGGCCCGCGTGATTTGCCCTGGGGGCCCGCGTGATTTCCCCGTGGGGCCCGTGTGATTTCCCCGTGGGGCCCACGAGATTTCCCCTGGGGGCCCTCGTGATTTCCTCTGGGGGCCCACGTGATTTCCCCGTGGGGCCCACGTGATTTCCCCGTGGGGCCCATGTGATTTTCCCTGGGGGCCCTCGTGATTGCCCCGTGGGGCCCAAGTGATTTTCCCGTGGGGCCCACGTGATTTCCCCTTGGGGCCCACGTGATTTCCTCGTTGGGCCCAAGTGATTTCCCCGTGGGGCCCACGTGATTTCTCCTGGGGGCCCTCGTGATTTCCCCGTGGGGCCCACGTGAATCCCCGTGGGGCCCACGTGATTTCCCCCGGGGGCCCACTTGATTTCCACTGGGGGCCCACGTGATTTCCCCGTGGGGGCCCACGTGATTTCCCCTGGGGGCCCACGTGATTTCCCCCGGGGGCCCACGTGATTTCCCCCGCGGGCCCACGTGATTTCCCCTGGGGGCCCACGTGATTTCCCCGGGGGGCCCACGTGATATCCCCGTGGGGCCCACGTGATTTCCCCGCGGGGCCCATGTGATTTCCCCTGGGGGCCCACGTGATTTCCCCTTGGGACCCCCGTGATTTCCCCGTGGGGCCCACGTGATTTCCCCATGGGGGCCCGCGTGATTTCCCCGTGGGGCCAACCTGATTTCTCCTGGGGGCCCATGTGATTTCCCCGTGGGCCCACGTGTTTTCCCCTGGGGGCCCACGTGATTTCCACTGGGGGCCCATGTGATTTCCCCAGGGGCCCACGTGATTTCCCCCTGGGGCCCCCGTGATTTCCCTAAGGGGCCCAGGTGATTTTCCCGTGGGGCCCACGTGATTTCCCCTGGGGAACCACGTGATTTCACGGTGGGGCCCACGTGATTTCCCCTGGTGGACCACGTGATTTCCCCTGGAGGCCCACGTGATTTCCCCTGGGGGCCCACGTGAATTCCGCGTGGGGCCCACATGATTTCCCCTGGGGTCCCACGTGATTTCCCCGTGGGGCCCACGTGATTTCCCCGTGGGGCCCGCGTGATTTCCCTGTGGGGCCCGCGTGATTTCCCCGTGGGGCCCACGTGATTTCCCCTGGGGGCCCGCGTGTTTTCCCCGTGGGGCCCTCGTGATTTCCCCGCGGGGCCCACGGATTTCCCCTGGGGGCCCATGTGATTTCCCCTTGGGGCCCACGTGATTTCCCCGTGGGGCACACGTGATTTCCCCTGGGGGCTCACGTGATTTCCCCTGGGGGCCCACGTGATTTCCCCTTGGGGCCCACGTGATTTCCCCGTGAGGCCCACGTGATTTCCCCTGGGGGCCCACGTGATTTCCCCGTGGGGCCCACGTGATTTCCCCGCGGGGCCCACGTGATTTCCCCTGGGGGCCCACGTGATTTCCCGCGGGGCCCACGTGATTTCCCCTGGGGGCCCACGTGATTTCCGCGTGGGGCCCACGTGATTTCCCCGTGGGGCCCACGTGATTTCCCCTAGGGTCCCACGTGATTTCCCCGGGGGGCCCAAGTGATTTCCCCGAGGGGGCCCGCGTGATTTCCCCGTGGGGCCCGCGTGATTTCCTCGCGGGGCCCGCGTGATTTCCCCTTGGGGCCCAATTGATTTCCTCGTTGGGCCCACGTGATTTCCCCGTGGGGCCCATGTGATTTCCCCTGGGGGCCCTCTTGATTTCCCCTGGGGGCCTACGGGATTTCCCCATGGGGCCCACGTGATTTCCCCTGGGGGCCCACGTGATTTCCCCTGGAGGCCCACGTGATTTCCCCTGGGGGCCCACGTGATTTCCGCGTGGGGTCCACGTGATTTCCCCGTGGGGCCCTCGTGATTTTCCCTGGGGGCCCACGTGATTTCCCGTGGGGCCCACGTGATTTCCCCCGGGGGCCCACTTGATTTCCACTGGGGGCCCACGTGATTTCCCCGTGGGGCCCACGTGATTTCCCCTGGGGGCCCACGTGATTTCCCCGAGGGGCCCACGTGCTTTCCCCTGGGGGCCCGCGTGATTTGCCCTGGGGGCCCGCGTGATTTCCCCGTGGGGCCCGTGTGATTTCCCCGTGGGGCCCACGAGATTTCCCCTGGGGGCCCTCGTGATTTCCCCTGGGGGCCCACGTGATTTCCCCGTGGGGCCCACGTGATTTCCCCGTGGGGCCCATGTGATTTCCCCTGGGGGCCCTCGTGATTGCCCCGTGGGGCCCATGTGATTTTCCCGTGGGGCCCACGTGATTTCCCCTTGGGGCCCACGTGATTTCCTCGTTGGGCCCAAGTGATTTCCCCGTGGGGCCCACGTGATTTCTCCTGGGGGCCCTCGTGATTTCCCCGTGGGGCCCACGTGAATCCCCGTGGGGCCCACGTGATTTCCCCTGGGGGCCCACGTGATTTCCACGTGGGGCTCACGTGATTTCCCCTGGGGGCCTACGTGATTTCCCCGAGGGGCCCACGTGATTTTCCCAGGGGGCCCGCGTGATTTGCCCTGGAGGCCCGCGTGATTTCCCCGTGGGGCCCACGTGATTTCCCCGGGGGGCCCATGTGATTTCCCCTGGGGGGCCCTCGTGATTTCCCCTTGGGGCCCACGTGATTTCCCCGTTGGGCCCACGTGATTTCCCCTGGGGGCCTACGTGATTTCCCCGAGGGGCCCACGTGATTTCCCCTGGGTGCCCCCGTGATTTGCCCTGGAGGCCCACGTGATTTCCCCGTGGGGCCCACGTGATTTCCCCGGGGGGCCCATGTGATTTCCCCTGGGGGCCCTCGTGATTTCCCCTTGGGGCCCACGTGATTTCCCCGTGGGGCCCACGTGATTTCCCCGTGGGGCCCACGTGATTTCCCCGTGGGGCCCACGTGATTTCCCCTTGGGGCCCACGTGATTTCCCCGTTGGGCCCAAGTGATTTCCCCGTGGGGCCCACGTGATTTCCCCGCGGGGCCCACGTGATTTCCCCGCGGTGCCCACGTGATTTCCCCGTGGGGCCCACGTGATTTCCCCGCGGTGCCCACGTGATTTCCCCGCGGGGCCCGCGTGATTTCTCCTGGGGGCCCGCGTGATTTGCACTGGGGGCCCGCGTGATTTCCCCGTGGGGGCACGCGTGATTTCCCCTGGGGGCCCGCGTGATTTGCCCGTGGGGCCCACGTGATTTCCCCGTGGGGACCGCGTGATTTCCCCTGGGGGCCCGCGTGATTTCCCCGCGGGGCCCGCTTGATTTCCCCTGGGGACCCGCGTGATTTGCCCTGGGGGCCCATGAGATTTCCCCATGGGCCCCACGTGATTTCCCCTGGGGGCCCATGTGATTCCCCCTGGGGGCCCTCGTGATTTCCCCTGGGGGCCCACGTGATTTCCCCGTGGGGCCCACGTGAGTTCCCCGTGGGGCCCACGTGATTTCCCCTGGGGGCCCTCGTGAATTCCCCGTGGGGCCCACGTAATTTCCCCGTGTGGCCCACGTGATTTCCCCGTTGGGCCAACGTGATTTCCCCGTGGGACCCACGTGATTTCCCCTGGGGGCCCACGTGATTTCCCCTGGGAGCCCACGTGATTTGTCCGTGGGGCCCACGTGATTTCCCCTAGGGTCCCACGTGATTTCCCCTGGGGGCCTACGTGATTTCTCCGTGGGGCCCACGTGATTTCCCCTAGGGTCCCACGTGATTTCCCCGTGGGGCCCACGTGATTTCCCCGTGGGGCCCACGTGATTTCCCCTGGGGGCCCACGTGATTTCCCCATGGGGCCCACGTGATTTCCCCGTGGGGCCCACGTGATTTCCCCTGGGGGCCCTCGTGAATTCCCCGTGGGGCCCACGTGATTTCCCTGTGGGGCCCACGTGATTTCCCCGTGTGGCCCACGTGATTTCCCCGTTGGGCCAACGTGATTTCCCCGTGGGGCCCACGTGATTTCCCCTGGGGGCCCACGTGATTTCCCCTGGGAGCCCACGTGATTTTCCGAGGGGCCCACGTGATTTCCCCATAGGGCCCACGTGATTTCCCCCGGGAGCCGACGTCATTTCCCCATGGGTCCCACGTGATTTCCCCTTGGGGCCCACGTTATTTCCACGTGGGGCTCACGTGATTTCCCCGTGGGGCCCACGTGATTTCCAATGGGGGCCCTCGTGATTTCCCCGTGGGGCCCGCGTTATTTCCCCGTGGGGCCCGCGTGATTTCCCCGTGGGGCCCGCGTGATTTCCCGTGGGGGCCCGCGTGATTTCCCCGTGGGGGCCGCGTGATTTCCTTGTGTGGCCCACGTGATTTCCCGGGGGACACACGTGATTTCCCCTGGGGGCCCACGTGATTTCCCCTGGGGGCCCACGTGATTTCCCCGTGGTGCCCACGTGATTTCCCCCGGGGGCCCACTTGATTTCCCCTGGGGGCCCACGTGATTTCCCCTGGGGGCCCACGTGAATTCCCCGTGGGGCCCACGTGATTTCCCCGTGGGGCCCACATGATTTTCCCTTGGGGCCCACGGGATTTCCCCGTTGGGCCCACGTGATTTCCCCGTGGGGCCCACGTGATTTCCCCTGGGGGCCCACGTGATTTCCCCGTGGGGCCCACGTGATTTCCCCCGGGGGCCCACTTGATTTCCACTGGGGGCCCACGTGATTTCCCCGTGGGGCCCACGTGATTTCCCCTGGGGGCCCACGTGATTTCCCCGAGGGGCCCACGTGATTTCCCCTGGGGGCCCGCGTGATTTGCCCTGGGCGCCCGCGTGATTTCCCCGTGGGGCCCGTGTGATTTCCCCGTGGGGCCCACGAGATTTCCCCTGGGGGCCCTCGTGATTTCCCCTGGGGGCCCACGTGATTTCCCCGTGGGGCCCACGTGATTTCCCCGTGGGGCCCATGTGATTTCCCCTGGGGGCCCTCGTGATTGCCCCGTGGGGCCCATGTGATTTTCCCGTGGGGCCCACGTGATTTCCCCTTGGGGCCCACGTGATTTCCTCGTTGGGCCCAAGTGATTTCCCCGTGGGGCCCACGTGATTTCTCCTGGGGGCCCTCGTGATTTCCCCGTGGGGCCCACGTGAATCCCCGTGGGGCCCACGTGATTTCCCCTGGGGGCCCACGTGATTTCCACGTGGGGCTCACGTGATTTCCCCTGGGGGCCTACGTGATTTCCCCGAGGGGCCCACGTGATTTTCCCAGGGGGCCCGCGTGATTTGCCCTGGAGGCCCGCGTGATTTCCCCGTGGGGCCCACGTGATTTCCCCGGGGGGCCCATGTGATTTCCCCTGGGGGGCCCTCGTGATTTCCCCTTGGGGCCCACGTGATTTCCCCGTTGGGCCCACGTGATTTCCCCTGGGGGCCTACGTGATTTCCCCGAGGGGCCCACGTGATTTCCCCTGGGTGCCCCCGTGATTTGCCCTGGAGGCCCGCGTGATTTCCCCGTGGGGCCCACGTGATTTCCCCGGGGGGCCCATGTGATTTCCCCTGGGGGCCCTCGTGATTTCCCCTTGGGGCCCACGTGATTTCCCCGTGGGGCCCCCGTGATTTCCCCGTGGGGCCCACGTGATTTCCCCTTGGGGCCCACGTGATTTCCCCGTTGGGCCCAAGTGATTTCCCCGTGGGGCCCACGTGATTTCCCCGCGGGGCCCACGTGATTTCCCCGCGGTGCCCACGTGATTTCCCCGTGGGGCCCACGTGATTTCCCCGCGGTGCCCACGTGATTTCCCCGCGGGGCCCGCGTGATTTCTCCTGGGGGCCCGCGTGATTTGCACTGGGGGCCCGCGTGATTTCCCCGTGGGGGCACGCGTGATTTCCCCTGGGGGCCCGCGTGATTTGCCCGTGGGGCCCACGTGATTTCCCCGTGGGGACCGCGTGATTTCCCCTGGGGGCCCGCGTGATTTCCCCGCGGGGCCCGCGTGATTTCCCCTGGGGACCCGCGTGATTTGCCCTGGGGGCCCATGAGATTTCCCCATGGGCCCCACGTGATTTCCCCTGGGGGCCCATGTGATTCCCCCTGGGGGCCCTCGTGATTTCGCCTGGGGGCCCACGTGATTTCCCCGTGGGGCCCACGTGATTTCCCCGTGGGGCCCTCGTGATTTCCCCTGGGGGCCCTCGTGAATTCCCCGTGGGGCCCACGTAATTTCCCCGTGTGGCCCACGTGATTTCCCCGTTGGGCCAACGTGATTTCCCCGTGGGACCCACGTGATTTCCCCTGGGGGCCCACGTGATTTCCCCTGGGAGCCCACGTGATTTGTCCGTGGGACCCACGTGATTTCCCCTAGGGTCCCACGTGATTTCCCCTGGGGGCCTACGTGATTTCTCCGTGGGGCCCACGTGATTTCCCCTAGGGTCCCACGTGATTTCCCCGTGGGGCCCACGTGATTTCCCCGTGGGGCCCACGTGATTTCCCCGGGGGGCCCACGTGATTTCCCCATGGGGCCCACGTGATTTCCCCGTGGGGCCCTCGTGATTTCCCCTGGGGGCCCTCGTGAATTCCCCGTGGGGCCCACGTGATTTCCCTGTGGGGCCCACGTGATTTCCCCGTGTGGCCCACGTGATTTCCCCGTTGGGCCAACGTGATTTCCCCGTGGGGCCCACGTGATTTCCCCTGGGGGCCCACGTGATTTCCCCTGGGAGCCCACGTGATTTTCCGAGGGGCCCACGTGATTTCCCCGTAGGGCCCACGTGATTTCCCCCGGGAGCCGACGTCATTTCCCCATGGGTCCCACGTGATTTCCCCTTGGGGCCCACGTTATTTCCACGTGGGGCTCACGTGATTTCCCCGTGGGGCCCACGTGATTTTCCCTGGGGGCCCACGTGATTTCCCCTGGGGGCCCACGTGATTTCCCCGTGGTGCCCACGTGATTTCCCCCGGGGGCCCACGTGATTTCCCCGGGGGGCCCACGTGATTTCCCCGGGGGGCCCACGTGAATTCCCCGTGGGGCCCACGTGATTTCCCCGTGGGGCCCACATGATTTTCCCTTGGGGCCCACGGGATTTCCCCGTTGGGCCCACGTGATTTCCCCGTGGGGCCCACGTGATTTCCCCTGGGGGCCCTCGTGAATTCCCCGTGGGGCCCACGTGATTTCCCCGTGGGGCCCACATGATTTCCCCTTGGGACCCACGTTATTTCCCCGTTGGGCCCTCGTGAATTCCCCGTGGGGCCCACGTGATTTCCCCGTGGGGCCCACATGATTTCCCCTTGGGGCCCACGTGATTTCCCCGTTGGGCCCACGTGATTTCCCCGCGGGGCCCACGTGATTTCCCCTGGGTCCCACGTGATTTCACCGCGGGGCCCACGTGATTTCCCCTGGAGACCCACGTGATTTCCCCTGGGGTTCCACGTGATTTCCCCGTGGGGCCCACGTGATTTCCCCTGGGGGCCCACGTGATTTCCCCGTGGGGCCCAAGTGATTTCCCCGTGGGGCCCATGTGATTTCCCCTGGGGGCCCTCTTGATTTCCCCTGGGGGCCTACGTGATTTCCCCATGGGGCCCACGTTATTTCCCCTGGGGGCCCACGTGATTTCCCCGTGGGGCCCACGTGATTTTCCCTGGGGGCCCACGTGATTTCCCCGGGGGGCCCACGGGATTTCCCCCGGGGGCCCACTTGATTTCCCCTGGGGGCCCACGTGATTTCCCCGTGGGGCCCACGTGATTTCCCCTGGGGCCCACGTGATTTCCCCGAGGGGCCCACGTGATTTCCCCTGGGGGCCCGCGTGATTTGCCCTGGGGGCCCGCGTGATTTCCCCGTGGGGCCCGTGTGATTTCCCCGTGGGGCCCACGAGATTTCCCCTGGGGGCCCTCGTGATTTCCCCTGGGGGCCCACGTGATTTCCTGTGGGGCCCACGTGATTTCCCCGTGGGGCCCACGTGATTTCCCCGTGGGGCCCATGTGATTTCCCCTGTGGGCCCTCGTGATTGCCCCGTGGGGCCCAAGTGATTTTCCCGTGGGGCCCACGTGATTTCCCCTGGGGGCCCACGTGATTTCCCCTGGGGGCCCACGTGATATCCCCGTGGGGCCCACGTGATTTCCCCTGGGGGCCTACGTGATTTCCCCGAGGGGCCCACGTGATTTCCCCTGGGGGCCCGCATGATTTGCCCTGGAGGCCCGCGTGATTTCCCCGTGGGGCCCGCGTGATTTCCCCGGGGGGCCCATGTGATTTCCCCTGGGGGCCCTCGTGATTTCCCCTTGGGGCCCACGTGATTTCCCCGTTGGGCCCACGTGATTTCCCCTGGGGGCCTACGTGATTTCCCTGGGGGGCCCACGTGATTTCCCCTGGGTGCCCCCGTGATTTGCCCTGGAGGCCCGCGTGATTTCCCCGTGGGGCCCACGTGATTTCCCCGGGGGGCCCATGTGATTTCCCCTGGGGGCCCTCGTGATTTCCCCTTGGGGCCCACGTGATTTCCCCGTTGGGCCCACGTGATTTCCCCTGGGGGCCTACGTGATTTCCCTGGGGGGCCCACGTGATTTCCCCTGGGTGCCCCCGTGATTTGCCCTGGAGGCCCGCGTGATTTCCCCGTGGGGCCCACGTGATTTCCCCGGGGGGCCCATGTGATTTCCCCTGGGGGCCCTCGTGATTTCCCCTTGGGGCCCACGTGATTTCCCCGTTGGGCCCACGTGATTTCCCCTGGGGGCCTACGTGATTTCCCTGGGGGGCCCACGTGATTTCCCCTGGGTGCCCCCGTGATTTGCCCTGGAGGCCCGCGTGATTTCCCTGTGGGGCCCACGTGATTTCCCCGGGGGGCCCATGTGATTTCCCCTGGGGGCCCTCGTGATTTCCCCTTGGGGCCCACGTGATTTCCCCGTTGGGCCCGCGTGATTTCCCCGTGGGGCCCACGTGATTTCCCCGTGGGGCCCACGTGATTTCCCCTTGGGGCCCACGTGATTTCCCCTTTGGGCCCACGTGATTTCCCCGTGGGGCCCACGTGATTTCCCCGTGGTGCCCACGTGATTTCCCCGTGGTGCCCACGTGATTTCCCCGTGGGGCCCACGTGATTTCCCCGTGGTGCCCATGTGATTTCCCCGCGGGTCCCACGTGATTTCTCCTGGGGGCCCGCGTGATTTGCACTGGGGGCCCGCGTGATTTCCCCGTGGGGGCACGCATGATTTCCCCTGGGGGCCCGCGTGATTTCCCCTGGGTCCCTCGTGATTTCCCCGTGGGGACCGCGTGATTTCCCCTGGGGGCCCGCGTGATTTCCCCGCGGGGCCCGCTTGATTTCCCCTGGGGACCCGCGTGATTTCCCCTTGGGGCCCACGTGATTTCCCCTGGGAGCCCACGTGATTTGTCCGTGGGGCCCACGTGATTTCCCCCGGGGGCCCACGTTATTTCCCCCGAGGGCCGACGTGATTTCCCCATGGGCCCCACGTGATTTCCCCTGGGGGCCCACGTGATTTCCCCGTGGGGCCCGCGTTATTTCCCCGTGGGGCCCGCGTGATTTCCCCGTGGGGCCCGCGTGATTTGCACTGGGGGCCCACGTGATTTCCCCGTTGGGGCACGCGTGATTTCCCCTGGGGGCCCGCGTGATTTCCCCGTGGGGCCCACGTGATTTCCCCGTGGGGACCGCGTGATTTCCCCTGGGGGCCCGCGTGATTTCCCCGCGGGGCCCGCGTGATTTCCCCTGGGGACCGCGTGATTTGCCCTGGGGGCCCATGAGATTTCCCCATGGGCCCCACGTGATTTCCCCTGGGGGCCCATGTGATTCCCCCTGGGGGCCCTCGTGATTTCCCCTGGGGGCCCACGTGATTTCCCCGTGGGGCCCACGTGATTTCCCCGTGGGGCCCTCGTGATTTCCCCTGGGGGCCCTCGTGAATTCCCCGTGGGGCCCACGTGATTTCCTTGTGTGGCCCACGTGATTTCCCGGGGGACACACGTGATTTCCCCTGGGGGCCCACGTGATTTCCCCTGGGGGCCCACGTGATTTCCCCGTGGTGCCCACGTGAATTCCCCGTGGGGCCCACGTGATTTCCCCGTGGGGCCCACATGATTTTCCCTTGGGGCTCACGGGATTTCCCCGTTGGGCCCACGTGATTTCCCCGTGGGGCCCACGTGATTTCCCCTGGGGGCCCTCGTGAATTCCCCGTGGGGCCCACGTGATTTCCCCGTGGGGCCCACATGATTTCCCCTTGGGACCCACGTTATTTCCCCGTTGGGCCCTCGTGAATTCCCCGTGGGGCCCACGTGATTTCCCCGTGGGGCCCACATGATTTCCCCTTGGGGCCCACGTGATTTCCCCGTTGGGCCCACGTGATTTCCCCGCGGGGCCCACGTGATTTCCCCTGGGTCCCACGTGATTTCACCGCGGGGCCCACATGATTTCCCCTGGAGACCCACGTGATTTCCCCTGGGGTTCCACGTGATTTCCCCGTGGGGCCCACGTGATTTCCCCTGGGGGCCCACGTGATTTCCCCGTGGGGCCCACGTGATTTCCCCGTGGGGCCCATGTGATTTCCCCTGGGGGCCCTCTTGATTTCCCCTGGGGGCCTACGTGATTTCCCCATGGGGCCCACGTTATTTCCCCTGGGGGCCCACGTGATTTCCCCGTGGGGCCCACGTGATTTTCCCTGGGGGCCCATGTGATTTCCCCGGGGGGCCCACGTGATTTCCCCCGGGGGCCCACTTGATTTCCCCTGGGGGCCCACGTGATTTCCCCGTGGGGCCCACGTGATTTCCCCTGGGGGCCCACGTGATTTCCCCGAGGGGCCCACGTGATTTCCCCAGGGGGCCCCCGTGATTTGCCCTGGGGGCCCGCGTGATTTCCCCGTGGGGCCCGTGTGATTTCCCCGTGGGGCCCACGAGATTTCCCCTGGGGGCCCTCGTGATTTCCCCTGGGGGCCCCCGTGATTTCCTGTGGGGCCCACGTGATTTCCCCGTGGGGCCCACGTGATTTCCCCGTGGGGCCCATGTGATTTCCCCTGGGGGCCCTCGTGATTGCCCCGTGGGGCCCAAGTGATTTTCCCGTGGGGCCCACGTGATTTCCCCTTGGGGCCCACGTGATTTCCTCGTTGGGCCCAAGTGATTTCCCCGTGGGGCCCACGTGATTTCCCCTGGGGGCCCTCGTGATTTCCCCGTGGGGCCCACGTGAATCCCTGTGGGGCCCACGTGATTTCCCCTGGGGGCCCACGTGATTTCCACGTGGTGCCCACGTGATTTCCCCGTGGGGCCCACGTGATTTCCCCTGGGGGCCCACGTGATTTCCCCGTGGGGCAAGCGTTATTTCCCCGTGGGGCCCGCGTGATTTCCCCGTGGGGCCCGCGTGATTTCCCATGGGGGCCAGCGTGATTTCCCCGTGGGGCCCGCGTGATTTCCCTGTGGGGCCCGCGTGATTTCCCGGGGGACCCACGTGATTTCCCCGTGGGGCCCACGTGATTTCCCCGTGGGGCCCACGTGATTTCTCCTGGGGGCCCACGTGATTTCCCCTGGGGCCCCACGTGATTTCCCCTGGGGGCCCGCGTGATTTGCCCGTGGGGCCCACGTGATTTCCCCTGGGGGCCCACGTGATTTCCCCTGGGGGCCCACGTGATTTCCCCGTGGGGCCCACGTGATTTCCCCCGGGGGCCCACGTGATTTCCCCTGGGGGCCCACGTGATTTCCCCGTGGGGCCCACGTGATTTCCCCTGGGGGCCTACGTGATTTCCCCGAGGGGCCCACGTGATTTCCCCTGGGGGCCCGCATGATTTGCCCTGGAGGCCCGCGTGATTTCCCCGTGGGGCCCGCGTGATTTCCCCGGGGGGCCAATGTGATTTCCCCTGGGGGCCCTCGTGATTTCCCCTTGGGGCCCACGTGATTTCCCCGTTGGGCCCACGTGATTTCCCCTGGGGGCCTACGTGATTTCCCTGGGGGGCCCACGTGATTTCCCCTGGGTGTCCCCGTGATTTGCCCTGGAGGCCCGCGTGATTTCCCCGTGGGGCCCACGTGATTTCCCCGGGGGGCCCATGTGATTTCCCCTGGGGGCCCTCGTGATTTCCCCTTGGGGCCCAAGTGATTTCCCCGTTGGGCCCACGTGATTTCCCCGTGGGGCCCACGTGATTTCCCCGTGGGGCCCACGTGATTTCCCCTTGGGGCCCACGTGATTTCCCCTTGGGGCCCACGTGATTTCCCCGTGGGGCCCACGTGATTTCCCCGTGGTGCCCACGTGATTTCCCCGTGGTTCCCACGTGATTTCCCCGTGGGGCCCACGTGATTTCCCCGTGGTGCCCATGTGATTTCCCCGCGGGGCCCGCGTGATTTCTCCTGGGGGCCCGCGTGATTTGCACTGGGGGCCCGCGTGATTTCCCCGTGGGGGCACGCATGATTTCCCCTGGGGGCCCGCGTGATTTCCCCTGGGGCCCACGTGATTTCCCCGTGGGGACCGCGTGATTTCCCCTGCGGGCCCGCGTGATTTCCCCGCGGGGCCCGCGTGATTTCCCCTGGGGACCCGCGTGATTTCCCCTTGGGGCCCACGTGATTTCCCCTGGGAGCCCACGTGATTTGTCCGTGGGGCCCACGTGATTTCCCCCGGGGGCCCACGTGATTTCCCCCGGGGGCCGACGTGATTTCCCCATGGGCCCCACGTGATTTCCCCTGGGGGCACACGTGATTTCCCCTTGGGGCCCGCATTATTTCCCCGTGGGGCCCGCGTGATTTCCCCGTGGGGCCCGCGTGATTTCCCGTTTGGGCCCGCGTGATTTCCCCGTGGGGGCCGCGTGATTTCCCTGTGAGGACCACGTGATTTCCCGGGGGACACACGTGATTTCCCCTGGGGGCCCACGTGATTTCCCCTGGGGGCCCACATGATTTCCCCGTGGTGCCCACGTGATTTCCCCCAGGGGCCCACTTGATTTCCCATGGGGGCCCACGTGATTTCCCCTGGGGGCCCACGTGAATTCCCCGTGGGGCCCACATGATTTTCCCTTGGTGCCCACGTGATTTCCCCGTTGGGCCCACGTGATTTCCCCGTGGGGCCCACGTGATATCCCCTGGGGGCCCTCGTGAATTCCCCATGGGCCCCACGTGATTTCCCCGTGGGGCCCACATGATTTCCCCTTGGGACCCACGTTATGTCCCCGTTGGGCCCTCGTGAATTCCCCGTGGGGCCCACGTGATTTCCCCGTGGGGCCCACATGATTTCCCCTTGGGGCCCACGTGATTTCCCCGTGGGGCCCACGTGATTTCCCCGTGGGGCCCACATGATTTCCCCTTGGGGCCCACGTGATTTCCCCGCGGGGCCCACGTGATTTCCCCTGGGTCCCACGTGATTTCACCGCGGGGCCCACGTGATTTCCCCTGGAGACCCACGTGATTTCCCCTGGGGTTCCACGTGATTTCCCCGTGGGGCCCACGTGATTTCCCCTGGGGGCCCACGTGATTTCCCCGTGGGGCCCAAGTGATTTCCCCGTGGGGCCCATGTGATTTCCCCTGGGGGCCCTCTTGATTTCCCCTGGGGGCCTACGTGATTTCCCCATGGGGCCCACGTTATTTCCCCTGGGGGCCCACGTGATTTCCCCGTGGGGCCCACGTGATTTTCCCTGGGGGCCCACGTGATTTCCCCGTGGGGCCCACGTGATTTCCCCCGGGGGCCCACTTGATTTCCCCTGGGGGCCCACGTGATTTCCCCGTGGGGCCCACGTGATTTCCCCTGGGGGCCCACGTGATTTCCCCGAGGGGCCCACGTGATTTCCCCTGGGGGCCCGCGTGATTTGCCCTGGGGGCCCGCGTGATTTCCCCGTGGGGCCCGTGTGATTTCCCCGTGGGGCCCACCAGATTTCCCCTGGGGGCCCTCGTGATTTCCCCTGGGGGCCCACGTGATTTCCTGTGGGGCCCACGTGATTTCCCCGTGGGGCCCACGTGATTTCCCCGTGGGGCCCATGTGATTTCCCCTGTGGGCCCTCGTGATTGCCCCGTGGGGCCCAAGTGATTTTCCCGTGGGGCCCACGTGATTTCCCCTGGGGGCCCACGTGATTTCCCCTGGGGGCCCAC
This sequence comes from Ovis canadensis, assembly GCF_042477335.2. Classification (NCBI taxonomy): domain Eukaryota; kingdom Metazoa; phylum Chordata; class Mammalia; order Artiodactyla; family Bovidae; genus Ovis; species Ovis canadensis. The sequence goes on from NC_091262.1 coordinate 12,804,421, forward strand.
GTGATATCCCCGTGGGGCCCACGTGATTTCCCCTGGGGGCCTACGTGATTTCCCCGAGGGGCCCACGTGATTTCCCCTGGGGGCCCGCATGATTTGCCCTGGAGGCCCGCGTTATTTCCCCGTGGGGCCCGCGTGATTTCCCCGGGGGGCCCATGTGATTTCCCCTGGGGGCCCTCGTGATTTCCCCTTGGGGCCCACGTGATTTCCCCGTTGGGCCCACGTGATTTCCCCTGGGGGCCTACGTGATTTTCCTGGGGGGCCCACGTGATTTCCCCTGGGTGCCCCCGTGATTTGCCCTGGAGGCCCGCGTGATTTCCCCGTGGGGCCCACGTGATTTCCCCGGGGGGCCCATGTGATTTCCCCTGGGGGCCCTCGTGATTTCCCCTTGGGGCCCACGTGATTTTCCCGTTGGGCCCACGTGATTTCCCCTGGGGGCCTACGTGATTTCCCTGGGGGGCCCACGTGATTTCCCCTGGGTGCCCCCGTGATTTGCCCTGGAGGCCCGCGTGATTTCCCCGTGGGGCCCACGTGATTTCCCTGGGGGGCCCATGTGATTTCCCCTGGGGGCCCTCGTGATTTCCCCTTGGGGCCCACGTGATTTCCCCTTGGGGCCCACGTGATTTCCCCTTTGGGCCCACGTGATTTCCCCGTGGGGCCCACGTGATTTCCCCGTGGTGCCCACGTGATTTCCCCGTGGTGCCCACGTGATTTCCCCGTGGGGCCCACGTGATTTCCCCGTGGTGCCCATGTGATTTCCCCGCGGGGCCCGCGTGATTTCTCCTGGGGGCCCGCGTGATTTGCACTGGGGGCCCGCGTGATTTCCCCGTGGGGGCACGCATGATTTCCCCTGGGGGCCCGCGTGATTTCCCCTGGGTCCCTCGTGATTTCCCCGTGGGGACCGCGTGATTTCCCCTGGGGGCCCGCGTGATTTCCCCGCGGGGCCCGCGTGATTTCCCCTGGGGACCCGCGTGATTTCCCCTTGGGGCCCACGTGATTTCCCCTGGGAGCCCACGTGATTTGTCCGTGGGGCCCACGTGATTTCCCCCGGGGGCCCACGTTATTTCCCCCGGGGGCCGACGTGATTTCCCCATGGGCCCCACGTGATTTCCCCTGGGGGCCCACGTGATTTCCCCGTGGGGCCCGCGTTATTTCCCCGTGGGGCCCGCGTGATTTCCCCGTGGGGCCCGCGTGATTTGCACTGGGGGCCCACGTGATTTCCCCGTGGGGGCACGCGTGATTTCCCCTGGGGGCCCGCGTGATTTCCCCGTGGGGCCCACGTGATTTCCCCGTGGGGACCGCGTGATTTCCCCTGGGGGCCCGCGTGATTTCCCCGCGGGGCCCGCGTGATTTCCCCTGGGGACCCGCGTGATTTGCCCTGGGGGCCCATGAGATTTCCCCATGGGCCCCACGTGATTTCCCCTGGGGGCCCATGTGATTCCCCCTGGGGGCCCTCGTGATTTCCCCTGGGGGCCCACGTGATTTCCCCGTGGGGCCCACGTGATTTCCCCGTGGGGCCCTCGTGATTTCCCCTGGGGGCCCTCGTGAATTCCCCGTGGGGCCCACGTGATTTCCCCGTGTGGCCCACGTGATTTCCCCGTTGGGCCAACGTGATTTCCCCGTGGGACCCACGTGATTTCCCCTGGGGGCCCACGTGATTTCCCCTGGGAGCCCACGTGATTTGTCCATGGGGCCCACGTGATTTCCCCTAGGGTCCCACGTGATTTCCCCTGGGGGCCTACGTGATTTCTCCGTGGGGCCCACGTGATTTCCCCTAGGGTCCCACGTGATTTCCCCGTGGGGCCCACGTGATTTCCCCGTGGGGCCCATGTGATTTCCCCTGGGGGCCCACGTGATTTCCCCATGGGGCCCACGTGATTTCCCCGTGGGGCCCACGTGATTTCCCTGTGGGGCCCACGTGATTTCCCCGTGTGGCCCACGTGATTTCCCCGTTGGGCCAACGTGATTTCCCCGTGGGGCCCACGTGATTTCCCCTGGGGGCCCACGTGATTTCCCCTGGGAGCCCACGTGATTTTCCGAGGGGCCCACGTGATTTCCCCGTAGGGCCCACGTGATTTCCCCCGGGAGCCGACGTCATTTCCCCATGGGTCCCACGTGATTTCCCCTGGGGGCCCACGTTATTTCCACGTGGGGCTCACGTGATTTCCCCGTGGGGCCCACGTGATTTCCACTGGGGGCCCTCGTGATTTCCCCGTGGGGCCCGCGTTATTTCCCCGTGGGGCCCGCGTGATTTCCCCGTGGGGCCCGCGTGATTTCCCGTGGGGGCCCGCGTGATTTCCCCGTGGGGGCCGCGTGATTTCCTTGTGTGGCCCACGTGATTTCCCGGGGGACACACGTGATTTCCCCTGGGGGCCCCCGTGATTTGCCCGGGGGGCCCACGTGATTTCCCCGTGGTGCCCACGTGAATTCCCCGTGGGGCCCACGTGATTTCCCCGTGGGGCCCACATGATTTTCCCTTGGGGCCCACGGGATTTCCCCGTTGGGCCCACGTGATTTCCCCGTGGGGCCCACGTGATTTCCCCTGGGGGCCCTCGTGAATTCCCCGTGGGGCCCACGTGATTTCCCCGTGGGGCCCACATGATTTCCCCTTGGGACCCACGTTATTTCCCCGTTGGGCCCTCGTGAATTCCCCGTGGGGCCCACGTGATTTCCCCGTGGGGCCCACATGATTTCCCCTTGGGGCCCACGTGATTTCCCCGTTGGGCCCACGTGATTTCCCCGTGGGGCCCACGTGATTTCCCCTGGGTCCCACGTGATTTCACCGCGGGGCCCACATGATTTCCCCTGGAGACCCACGTGATTTCCCCTGGGGTTCCACGTGATTTCCCCGTGGGGCCCACGTGATTTCCCCTGGGGGCCCACGTGATTTCCCCGTGGGGCCCACGTGATTTCCCCGTGGGGCCCATGTGATTTCCCCTGGGGGCCCTCTTGATTTCCCCTGGGGGCCTACGTGATTTCCCCATGGGGCCCACGTTATTTCCCCTGGGGGCCCACGTGATTTCCCCGTGGGGCCCACATGATTTTCCCTGGGGGCCCACGTGATTTCCCCGTGGGGTCCACGTGATTTCCCCCGGGGGCCCACTTGATTTCCCCTGGGGGCCCACGTGATTTCCCCGTGGGGCCCACGTGATTTCCCCTGGGGGCCCACGTGATTTCCCCGAGGGGCCCACGTGATTTCCCCTGGGGGCCCGCGTGATTTGCCCTGGGGGCCCGCGTGATTTCCCCGTGGGGCCCGTGTGATTTCCCCGGGGGGCCCACGAGATTTCCCCTGGGGGCCCTCGTGATTTCCCCTGGGGGCCCCCGTTTTTTCCTGTGGGGCCCACGTGATTTCCCCGTGGGGCCCACGTGATTTCCCCGTGGGGCCCATGTGATTTCCCCTGGGGGCCCTCGTGATTGCCCCGTGGGGCCCAAGTGATTTTCCCGTGGGGCCCACGTGATTTCCCCTTGGGGCCCACGTGATTTCCTCGTTGCTCCCAAGTGATTTCCCCGTGGGGCCCACGTGATTTCCCCTGGGGGCCCTCGTGATTTCCCCGTGGGGCCCACGTGAATCCCTGTGGGGCCCACGTGATTTCCCCTGGGGGCCCACGTGATTTCCACGTGGGGCTCACGTGATTTCCCCGTGGGGCCCACGTGATTTCCCCTGGGGGCCCACGTGATTTCCCCGTGGGGCAAGCGTTATTTCCCCGTGGGGCCCGCGTGATTTCCCCGTGGGGCCCGCGTGATTTCCCATGGGGGCCAGCGTGATTTCCCCGTGGGGCCCGCGTGATTTCCCTGTGGGGCCCGCGTGATTTCCCGGGGGACCCACGTGATTTCCCCGTGGGGCCCACGTGATTTCCCCCGGGGGCCCACGTGATTTCCCCTGGGGGCCCACGTGATATCCCCGTGGGGCCCACGTGATTTCCCCTGGGGGCCTACGTGATTTCCCCGAGGGGCCCACGTGATTTCCCCTGGGGGCCCGCATGATTTGCCCTGGAGGCCCGCGTGATTTCCCCGTGGGGCCCGCGTGATTTCCCCGGGGGGCCCATGTGATTTCCCCTGGGGGCCCTCGTGATTTCCACTTGGGGCCCACGTGATTTCCCCGTTGGGCCCACGTGATTTCCCCTGGGGGCCTACGTGATTTCCCTGGGGCGCCCACGTGATTTCCCCTGGGTGCCCCCGTGATTTGCCCTGGAGGCCCGCGTGATTTCCCCGTGGGGCCCACGTGATTTCCACGGGGGGCCCATGTGATTTCCCCTGGGGGCCCTCGTGATTTCCCCTTGGGGCCCACGTGATTTCCCCGTTGGGCCCACGTGATTTCCCCGTGGGGCCCACGTGATTTCGCCGTGGGGGCCACGTGATTTCCCCTTGGGGCCCACGTGATTTCCCCGTTGGGCCCACGTGATTTCCCCGTGGGGCCCACGTGATTTCCCCGTGGTGCCCACGTGATTTCCCCGTGGTTCCCACGTGATTTCCCCGTGGGGCCCACGTGATTTCCCCGTGGTGCCCATGTGATTTCCCCGCGGGGCCCGCGTGATTTCTCCTGGGGGCCCGCGTGATTTGCACTGGGGGCCCGCGTGATTTCCCCGTGGGGGCACGCATGATTTCCCCTGGGGGCCCGCGTGATTTCCCCTGGGGCCCACGTGATTTCCCCGTGGGGACCGCGTGATTTCCCCTGCGGGCCCGCGTGATTTCCCCACGGGGCCCGCGTGATTTCCCCTGGGGACCCGCGTGATTTCCCCTTGGGGCCCACGTGATTTCCCCTGGGAGCCCACGTGATTTGTCCGTGGGGCCCACGTGATTTCCCCCGGGGGCCCACGTGATTTCCCCCGGGGGCCGACGTGATTTCCCCATGGGCCCCACGTGATTTCCCCTGGGGGCCCACGTGATTTCCCCTTGGGGCCCGCGTTATTTCCCCGTGGGGCCCGCGTGATTTCCCCGTGGGGCCCGCGTGATTTCCCGTTTGGGCCCGCGTGATTTCCCCGTGGGGGCCGCGTGATTTCCGTGTGAGGCCCACGTGATTTCCCGGGGGACACACGTGATTTCCCCTGGGGGCCCACGTGATTTCCCCTGGGGGCCCACATGATTTCCCCGTGGTGCCCACGTGATTTCCCCCAGGGGCCCACTTGATTTCCCATGGGGGCCCACGTGATTTCCCCTGGGGGCCCACGTGAATTCCCCGTGGGGCCCACATGATTTTCCCTTGGTGCCCACGTGATTTCCCCGTTGGGCCCACGTGATTTCCCCGTGGGGCCCACGTGATATCCCCTGGGGGCCCTCGTGAATTCCCCATGGGCCCCACGTGATTTCCCCGTGGGGCCCACATGATTTCCCCTTGGGACCCACGTTATTTCCCCGTTGGGCCCTCGTGAATTCCCCGTGGGGCCCACGTGATTTCCCCGTGGGGCCCACATGATTTCCCCTTGGGGCCCACGTGATTTCCCCGTTGGGCCCACGTGATTTCCCCGCGGGGCCCACGTGATTTCCCCTGGGTCCCACGTGATTTCCCCGCGGGGCCCGCGTGATTTCCACTGGGGGCCCACGTGATTTCCCCGTGGGGCCCGCGTTATTTCCCCGTGGGGCCCGCGTGATTTCCCCGTGGGGCCCGCGTGATTTCCCCGTGGGGCCCACGTGATTTCCCCTGGGGGCCCTCGTGATTTCCCCGTGGGGCCCACGTGAATCCCCGTGGGGCCCACGTGATTTCCCCTGGGGCCCCACGTGATTTCCACGTGGGGCTCACGTGATTTCCCCGTGGGGCCCACGTGATTTCCCCTGGGGGCCCACGTGATTTCCCCGTGGGGCAAGCGTTATTTCCCCGTGGGGCCCGCGTGATTTCCCCGTGGGGCCCGCGTGATTTCCCGTGGGGGCCAGCGTGATTTCCCCGTGGGGCCCGCGTGATTTCCCTGTTGGGCCCGCGTGATTTCCCGGGGGGCCCATGTGATTTCCCCTGGGGGCCCTCGTGATTTCCCCTTGGGGCCCACGTGATTTCCCCGTTGGGCCCACGTGATTTCCCCTGGGGGCCCTCGTGATTTCCCCTTGGGGCCCACGTGATTTCCCCGTTGGGCCCACGTGATTTCCCCTGGGGGCCTACGTGATTTCCCTAGGGGGCACACGTGATTTCCCCTGGGTGCCCCCGTGATTTGCCCTGGAGGCCCGCGTGATTTCCCCGTGGGGCCCACGTGATTTCCCCGGGGGGCCCATGTGATTTCCCCTGGGGGCCCTCGTGATTTCCCCTTGGGGCCCACGTGATTTCCCCGCGGGGCCCGCGTGATTTCCCCTGGGGACCCGCGTGATTTCCCCTTGGGGCCCACGTGATTTCCCCTGGGAGCCCACGTGATTTGTCCGTGGGGCCCACGTGATTTCCCCCGGGGGCCCACGTGATTTCCCCCGGGGGCCGACGTGATTTCCCCATGGGCCCCACGTGATTTCCCCTGGGGGCCCACGTGATTTCCCCGTGGGGCCCGCGTTATTTCCCTGTGGGGCCCGCGTGATTTCCCCGTGGGGCCCGCGTGATTTCCCGTTTGGGCCCGCGTGATTTCCCCGTGGGGGCCGCGTGATTTCCCTGTGTGGCCCACGTGATTTCCCGGGAGACACACGTGATTTCCCCTGGGGGCCCACGGGATTTCCCCTGGGGGCCCACATGATTTCCCCGTGGTGCCCACGTGATTTCCCCCAGGGGCCCACTTGATTTCCCATGGGGGCCCACGTGATTTCCCCTGGGGGCCCACGTGAATTCCCCGTGGGGCCCACATGATTTTCCCTTGGTGCCCACATGATTTCCCCGTTGGGCCCACGTGATTTCCCCGTGGGGCCCGCGTGATATCCCCTGGGGGCCCTCGTGAATTCCCCGTGGGGCCCACGTGATTTCCCCGTGGGGCCCACATGATTTCCCCTTGGGACCCACGTTATTTCCCCGTTGGGCCCTCGTGAATTCCCCGTGGGGCCCACGTGATTTCCCCGTGGGGCCCACATGATTTCCCCTTGGGGCCCACGTGATTTCCCCGTTGGGCCCACGTGATTTCCCCGCGGGGCCCACGTGATTTCCCCGTGGGGCCCGCGTTATTTCCCCGTGGGGCCCGCGTGATTTCCCCGTGGGGCCCGCGTGATTTCCCGTTTGGGCCCGCGTGATTTCCCCGTGGGGGCCGCGTGATTTCCCCGTGGGGCCCACGTGATTTCCCCGTTGGGCCCACGTGATTTCCCCGCGGGGCCCACGTGATTTCCCCTGGGTCCCACGTGATTTCCCCGGGGGCCCGCGTGATTTCCCCTGGGGGCCCGCGTGATTTCCCCTTGGGGCCCACGTGATTTCCCCTGGGTCCCACGTGATTTCCCCGCGGGGCCCGCGTGATTTCCCCTGGGGACCCGCGTGATTTCCCCTGGGGACCCGCGTGATTTCCCCTTGGGGCCCACGTGATTTCCCCTGGGAGCCCACGTGATTTGTCCGTGGGGCCCACGTGATTTCCCCCGGGGGCCCACGTGATTTCCCCCGGGGGCCGACGTGATTTCCCCATGGGCCCCACGTGATTTCCCCTGGGGGCCCACGTGATTTCCCCGTGGGGCCCGCGTTATTTCCCCGTGGGGCCCGCGTGATTTCCCCGTGTGCCCCTCGTGATTTCCCGTTTGGGCCCGCGTGATTTCCCCGTGGGGGCCGCGTGATTTCCCTGTGTGGCCCACGTGATTTCCCGGGGGACACACGTGATTTCCCCTGGGGGCCCACGTGATTTCCCCTGGGGGCCCACATGATTTCCCCGTGGTGCCCACGTGATTTCCCCCAGGGGCCCACTTGATTTCCCATGGGGGCCCACGTGATTTCCCCTGGGGGCCCACGTGAATTCCCCATGGGGCCCACATGATTTTCCCTTGGTGCCCACGTGATTTCCCCGTTGGGCCCACGTGATTTCCCCGTGGGGCCCACGTGATATCCCCTGGGGGCCCTCGTGAATTCCCCGTGGGGCCCACGTGATTTCCCCGTGGGGCCCACATGATTTCCCCTTGGGACCCACGTTATTTCCCCTGGGGGCCCTCGTGAATTCCCCGTGGGGCCCACGTGATTTCCCCGTGGGGCCCACATGATTTCCCCTTGGGGCCCACGTGATTTCCCCGTTGGGCCCACGTGATTTCCCCGCGGGGCCCACGTGATTTCCCCTGGGTCCCACGTGATTTCCCCGCGGGGCCCGCGTGATTTCCCCTGAGGGCCCACGTGATTTCACCGCGGGGCCCACGTGATTTCCCCTGGCGGCCCACGTGATTTCCCCTGGGGGCCCACGTGATTTCCCTGTGGGGCCCACGTGATTTCCCCTGGGGGCCCACGTGATTTCCCAGTGGGGCCCACGTGATTTCCACGTGGGGCCCATGTGATTTCCCCTGGGGGCCCTCTTGATTTCCCCTGGGGGCCTACGTGATTTCCCCGTGGGGCCCACGTGATTTCCCCTAGGGTCCCACGTGATTTCCCCGTGGGGCCCACGTGATTTCCCATGGGGGCCCACGTGATTTCCCCGTGGGGCCCACGTGATTTCCCCGTGGGTCCCTCGTGATTTCCCCTGGGGGCCCTCGTGAATTCCCCATGGGGCCCACGTGATTTCCCTGTGGGGCCCACGTGATTTCCCCGTGTGGCCCACGTGATTTCCCCGTTGGGCCAACGTGATTTCCCCGTGGGGCCCACGAGATTTCCCCTGGGGGCCCACGTGATTTCCCCTGGGAGCCCACGTGATTTTCCGAGGGGCCCACGTGATTTCCCCCGGGGGCCCACGTGATTTCCCCTGGGGGCCCACGTTATTTCCACGTGGGGCTCACGTGATTTCCCCGTGGGGCCCACGTGATTTCCACTGGGGGCCCACGTGATTTCCCCGTGGGGCCCGGGTTATTTCCCCGTGGGGCCCGCGTGATTTCCCCGTGGGGCCCGCGTGATTTCCCCGTGGGGCCCACGTGATTTCCCCTGGGGGCCCTCGTGATTTCCCCGTGGGGCCCACGTGAATCTCCGTGGGGCCCACGTGATTTCCCCTGGGGGCCCACGTGATTTCCACGTGGGGCTCACGTGATTTCCCCGTGGGGCCCACGTGATTTCCCCTGGGGGCCCACGTGATTTCCCCGTGGGGCAAGCGTTATTTCCCCGTGGGGCCCGCGTGATTTCCCCGTGGGGCCCGCGTGATTTCCCGTGGGGGCCAGCGTGATTTCCCCGTGGGGCCCGCGTGATTTCCCTGTGGGGCCCGCGTGATTTCCCGGGGGACCCACGGGATTTCCCCGTGGGGCCCACGTGATTTCCCCGTGGGGCCCACGTGATTTCTCCTGGGGGCCCACGTGATTTCCCCTGGGGGCCCACGTGATTTCCCCTGGGGGCCCACGTGATTTCCCCGTGGGGCCCACGTGATTTCCCCTGGGGGCCCACGTGATTTCCCCTGGGGGCCCACGTGATTTCCCCGTGGGGCCCACGTGATTTCCCCCGGGGGCCCACGTGATTTCCCCTGGGGGCCCACGTGATTTCCCCGTGGGGCCCACGTGATTTCCCCTGGGGGCCTACGTGATTTCCCCGAGGGGCCCACGTGATTTCCCCTGGGGGCCCGCATGATTTGACCTGGAGGCCCGCGTGATTTCCCCGTGGGGCCCGCGTGATTTCCCCGGGGGGCCCATGTGATTTCCCCTGGGGGCCCTCGTGATTTCCCCTTGGGGCCCACGTGATTTCCCCGTTGGGCCCACGTGATTTCCCCTGGGGGCCTACGTGATTTCCCTGGGGGGCCACGTGATTTCCCCTGGGTGCCCCCGTGATTTGCCCTGGAGGCCCGCGTGATTTCCCCGTGGGGCCCACGTGATTTCCCCGGGGGGCCCATGTGATTTCGCCTGGGGGCCCTCGTGATTTCCCCTTGGGGCCCACGTGATTTCCCCGTTGGGCCCACGTGATTTCCCCGTGGGGCCCACGTGATATCCCCTGGGCCCTCGTGAATTCCCCGTGGGGCCCACGTGATTTCCCCGTGGGGCCCACATGATTTCCCCTTGGGACCCACGTTATTTCCCCGTTGGGCCCTCGGGAATTCCCCGTGGGGCCCACGTGATTTCCCCGTGGGGCCCACATGATTTCCCCTTGGGGCCCACGTGATTTCCCCGTTGGGCCCACGTGATTTCCCCGCGGGGCCCACGTGATTTCCCCTGGGTCCCACGTGATTTCCCCGCGGGGCCCGCGTGATTTCCCCTGGGGGCCCACGTGATTTCACCGCGGGGCCCACGTGATTTCCCCTGGCGGCCCACGTGATTTCCCCTGGGGGCCCACGTGATTTCCCTGTGGGGCCCACGTGATTTCCCCTGGGGGCCCACGTGATTTCCCAGTGGGGCCCACGTGATTTCCCCGTGGGGCCCATGTGATTTCCCCTGGGGGCCCGCTTGATTTCCCCTGGGGGCCTACGTGATTTCCCCGTGGGGCCCACGTGATTTCCCCTAGGGTCCCACGTGATTTCCCCGTGGGGCCCACGTGATTTCCCATGGGGGCCCACGTGATTTCCCCTAGGGTCCCACGTGATCTCCCCGTGGGGCCCACGTGATTTCCCCGGGGGGCCCACGTGATGTCCCCGTGGGGCCCACGTGATTTCCCCGTGGGGCCCTCGTGATTTCCCCTGGGGGCCCTCGTGAATTCCCCATGGGGCCCACGTGATTTCCCTGTGGGGCCCACGTGATTTCCCCGTGTGGCCCACGTGATTTCCCCGTTGGGCCAACGTGATTTCCCCGTGGGGCCCACGAGATTTCCCCTGGGGGCCCACGTGATTTCCCCTGGGAGCCCACGTGATTTTCCGAGGGGCCCACGTGATTTCCCCCGGGGGCCCACGTGATTTCCCCCGGGGGCCGACGTCATTTCCCCATGGGTCCCACGTGATGTCCCCTGGGGGCCCACGTTATTTCCACGTGGGGCTCACGTGATTTCCCCGTGGGGCCCACGTGATTTCCACTGGGGGCCCACGTGATTTCCCCGTGGGGCCCGCGTTATTTCCCCGTGGGGCCCGCGTGATTTCCCCGTGGGGCCCGCGTGATTTCCCCGTGGGGCCCACGTGATTTCCCCTGGGGGCCCTCGTGATTTCCCCGTGTGGCCCACGTGATTTCCCTGTGGGGACACGTGATTTGCCCGTGTGGCCCACGTGATTTCCCCGTTGGGCCAACGTGATTTCCCCGTGGGGCCCACGAGATTTCCCCTGGGGGCCCACGTGATTTCCCCTGGGAGCCCACGTGATTTTCCGAGGGGCCCACGTGATTTCCCCCGGGGGCCCACGTGATTTCCCCTGGGGGCCCACGTTATTTCCACGTGGGGCTCACGTGATTTCCCCGTGGGGCCCACGTGATTTCCACTGGGGGCCCACGTGATTTCCCCGTGGGGCCCGCGTTATTTCCCCGTGGGGCCCGCGTGATTTCCCCGTGGGGCCCGCGTGATTTCCCCGTGGGGCCCACGTGATTTCCCCTGGGGGCCCTCGTGATTTCCCCGTGGGGCCCACGTGAATCCCCGTGGGGCCCACGTGATTTCCCCTGGGGGCCCACGTGATTTCCACGTGGGGCTCACGTGATTTCCCCGTGGGGCCCACGTGATTTCCCCTGGGGGCCCACGTGATTTCCCCTGGGGTCCCACGTGATTTCCCAGTGGGGCCCACGTGATTTCCCCGTGGGGCCCATGTGATTTCCCCTGGGGGCCCTCTTGATTTCCCCTGGGGGCCTACGTGATTTCCCCGTGGGGCCCACGTGATTTCCCCTAGGGTCCCACGTGATTTCCCCGTGGGGCCCACGTGATTTCCCATGGGGGCCCACGTGATTTCCCCGAGGGGCCCACGTGATTTCCCCGTGGGGCCCTCGTGATTTCCCCTGGGGGCCCTCGTGAATTCCCCATGGGGCCCACGTGATTTCCCTGTGGGGCCCACGTGATTTCCCCGTGTGGCCCACGTGATTTCCCCGTTGGGCCAACGTGATTTCCCCGTGGGGCCCACGTGATTTCCCCTGGGGGCCCACGTGATGTCCCCTGGGAGCCCACGTGATTTTCCGAGGGGCCCACGTGATTTCCCCCGGGGGCCCACGTGATTTCCCCTGGGGGCCCACGTTATTTCCACGTGGGGCTCACGTGATTTCCCCGTGGGGCCCACGTGATTTCCACTGGGGGCCCACGTGATTTCCCCGTGGGGCCCGGGTTATTTCCCCGTGGGGCCCGCGTGATTTCCCCGTGGGGCCCGCGTGATTTACCCGTGGGGCCCACGTGATTTCCCCTGGGGGCCCACGTGATTTCCACGTGGGGCAAGCGTTATTTCCCCGTGGGGCCCGCGTGATTTCCCCGTGGGGCCCGCGTGATTTCCCGTGGGTGCCAGCGTGATTTCCCCGTGGGGCCCGCGTGATTTCCCTGTGGGGCCCGCGTGATTTCCCGGGGGACCCACGTGATTTCCCCGTGGGGCCCACGTGATTTCCCCTGGGGGCCCTCGTGATTTCCCCGTGGGGCCCGCGTGATTTCCCGGGGGACCCACGTGATTTCCCCGTGGGGCCCAAGTGATTTCCCCGTGGGGCCCACGTGATTTCTCCTGTGGGCCCACGTGATTTCCCATGGGGCCCCACGTGATTTCCCCTGGGGGCCCACGTGATTTCCCCGTGGGGCCCACGTGATTTCCCCTGGGGGCCCACGTGATTTCCCCTGGGGGCCCACGTGATTTCCCCGTGGGGCCAACGTGATTTCCCCCGGGGGCCCACGTGATTTCCCCTGGGGGCCCACGTGATTTCCCCGTGGGTCCCTCGTGATTTCCCCGTGGGGCCCGGGTTATTTCCCCGTGGGGCCCGCGTGATTTCCCCGTGGGGCCCGCGTGATTTCCCCGTGGGGCCCACGTGATTTCCCCTGGGGGCCCTCGTGATTTCCCCGTGGGGCCCACGTGAATCTCCGTGGGGCCCACGTGATTTCCCCTGGGGGCCCACGTGATTTCCACGTGGGGCTCACGTGATTTCCCCGTGGGGCCCACGTGATTTCCCCTGGGGGACCACGTGATTTCCCCGTGGGGCAAGCGTTATTTCCCCGTGGGGCCCGCGTGATTTCCCCGTGGGGCCCGCGTGATTTCCCGTGGGGGCCAGCGTGATTTCCCCGTGGGGCCCGCGTGATTTCCTGTGGGGCCCGCGTGATTTCCCGGGGGACCCACGTGATTTCCCCGTGGGGCCCACGTGATTTCCCCGTGGGGCCCACGTGATTTCTCCTGGGGGCCCACGTGATTTCCCCTGGGGCCCCACGTGATTTCCCCTGGGGGCCCACGTGATTTCCCCGTGGGGCCCACGTGATTTCCCCTGGGGGCCCACGTGATTTCCCCTGGGGGCCCACGTGATTTCCCCGTGGGGCCCACGTGATTTCCCCCGGGGGCCCACGTGATTTCCCCTGGGGGCCCACTTGATTTCCCCGTGGGGCCCACGTGATTTCCCCTGGGGGCCTACGTGATTTCCCCGAGGGGCCCACGTGATTTCCCCTGGGGGCCCGCATGATTTGACCTGGAGGCCCGCGTGATTTCCCCGTGGGGCCCGCGTGATTTCCCCGGGGGGCCCATGTGATTTCCCCTGGGGGCCCTCGTGATTTCCCCTTGGGGCCCACGTGATTTCCCCGTTGGGCCCACGTGATTTCCCCTGGGGGCCTACGTGATTTCCCTGGGGGGCCACGTGATTTCCCCTGGGTGCCCGCGTGATTTGCCCTGGAGGCCCGCGTGATTTCCCCGTGGGGCCCACGTGATTTCCCCGGGGGGCCCATGTGATTTCGCCTGGGGGCCCTCGTGATTTCCCCTTGGGGCCCACGTGATTTCCCCGTTGGGCCCAGTGATTTCCCCGTGGGGCCCACGTGATATCCCCTGGGGGCCCTCGTGAATTCCCCGTGGGGCCCACGTGATTTCCCCGTGGGGCCCACATGATTTCCCCTTGGGACCCACGTTATTTCCCCGTTGGGCCCTCGGGAATTCCCCGTGGGGCCCACGTAATTTCCCCGTGGGGCCCACATGATTTCCCCTTGGGGCCCACGTGATTTCCCCGTTGGGCCCACGTGATTTCCCCGCGGGGCCCACGTGATTTCCCCTGGGTCCCACGTGATTTCCCCGCGGGGCCCGCGTGATTTCCCCTGGGGGCCCACGTGATTTCACCGCGGGGCCCACCTGATTTCCCCTGGCGGCCCACGTGATTTCCCCTGGGGGCCCACGTGATTTCCCTGTGGGGCCCACGTGATTTCCCCTGGGGGCCCACGTGATTTCCCAGTGGGGCCCACGTGATTTCTCCGTGGGGCCCATGTGATTTCCCCTGGGGGCCCGCTTGATTTCCCCTGGGGGCCTACGTGATTTCCCCGTGGGGCCCACGTGATTTCCCCTAGGGTCCCACGTGATTTCCCCGTGGGGCCCACGTGATTTCCCATGGGGGCCCACGTGATTTCCCCTAGGGTCCCACGTGATCTCCCCGTGGGGCCCACGTGATTTCCCCTGGGGGCCCACGTGATTTCCCCGTGGGGCCCACGTGATTTCCCCGTGGGGCCCTCGTGATTTCCCCTGGGGGCCCTCGTGAATTCCCCATGGGGCCCACGAGATTTCCCTGTGGGGCCCACGTGATTTCCCCGTGTGGCCCACGTGATTTCCCCGTTGGGCCAACGTGATTTCCCCGTGGGGCCCACGAGATTTCCCCTGGGGGCCCACGTGATTTCCCCTGGGAGCCCACGTGATTTTCCGAGGGGCCCACGTGATTTCCCCCGGGGGCCCACGTGATTTCCCCCGGGGGCCGACGTCATTTCCCCATGGGTCCCACGTGATGTCCCCTGGGGGCCCACGTTATTTCCACGTGGGGCTCACGTGATTTCCCCGTGGGGCCCACGTGATTTCCACTGGGGGCCCACGTGATTTCCCCGTGGGGCCCGCGTTATTTCCCCGTGGGGCCCGCGTGATTTCCCCGTGGGGCCCGCGTGATTTCCCCGTGGGGCCCACGTGATTTCCCCTGGGGGCCCTCGTGATTTCCCCGTGTGGCCCACGTGATTTCCCTGTGGGGACACGTGATTTCCCCGTGTGGCCCACGTGATTTCCCCCTGGGGCCAACGTGATTTCCCCGTGGGGCCCACGAGATTTCCCCTGGGGGCCCACGTGATTTCCCCTGGGAGCCCACGTGATTTTCCGAGGGGCCCACGTGATTTCCCCCGGGGGCCCACGTGATTTCCCCTGGGGGCCCACGTTATTTCCACGTGGGGCTCACGTGATTTCCCCGTGGGGCCCACGTGATTTCCACTGGGGGCCCACGTGATTTCCCCGTGGGGCCCGCGTGATTTCCCCGTGGGGCCCGCGTGATTTCCCCGTGGGGCCCGCGTGATTTCCCCGTGGGGCCCACGTGATTTCCCCTGGGGGCCCTCGTGATTTCCCCGTGGGGCCCACGTGAATCCCCGTGGGGCCCACGTGATTTCCCCGGGGGGCCCACGTGATTTCCACGTGGGGCTCACGTGATTTCCCCGTGGGGCCCACGTGATTTCCCCTGGGGGCCCACGTGATTTCCCCTGGGGGCCCACGTGATTTCCCAGTGGGGCCCACGTGATTTCCCCGTGGGGCCCATGTGATTTCCCCTGGGGGCCCTCTTGATTTCCCCTGGGGGCCTACGTGATTTCCCCGTGGGGCCCACGTGATTTCCCCTAGGGTCCCACGTGATTTCCCCGTGGGGCCCACGTGATTTCCCATGGGGGCCCACGTGATTTCCCCGAGGGGCCCACGTGATTTCCCCGTGGGGCCCTCGTGATTTCCCCTGGGGGCCCTCGTGAATTCCCCATGGGGCCCACGTGATTTCCCTGTGGGGCCCACGTGATTTCCCCGTGTGGCCCACGTGATTTCCCCGTTGGGCCAACGTGATTTCCCCGTGGGGCCCACGAGATTTCCCCTGGGGGCCCACGTGATTTCCCCTGGGAGCCCACGTGATTTTCCGAGGGGCCCACGTGATTTCCCCCGGGGGCCCACGTGATTTCCCCTGGGGGCCCACGTTATTTCCACGTGGGGCTCACGTGATTTCCCCGTGGGGCCCACGTGATTTCCACTGGGGGCCCACGTGATTTCCCCGTGGGGCCCGGGTTATTTCCCCGTGGGGCCCGCGTGATTTCCCCGTGGGGCCCGCGTGATTTACCGGTGGGGCCCACGTGATTTCCGCTGGGGGCCCTCGTGATTTCCCCGTGGGGCCCACGTGAATCCCCGTGGGGCCCACGTGATTTCCCCTGGGGGCCCACGTGATTTCCACGTGGGGCTCACGTGATTTCCCCTGGGGGCCCACGTGATTTCCCCTGGGGGCCCACGTGATTTCCCCTGGGGTCCCACGTGATTTCCCAGTGGGGCCCACGTGATTTCCCCGTGGGGCCCATGTGATTTCCCCTGGGGGCCCTCTTGATTTCCCCTGGGGGCCTACGTGATTTCCCCGTGGGGCCCACGTGATTTCCCCTAGGGTCCCACGTGATTTCCCCGTGGGGCCCACGTGATTTTCCATGGGGGCCAACGTGATTTCCCCGTGGGGCCCACGTGATTTCCCCGTGGGGCCCTCGTGATTTCCCCTGGGGGCCCTCGTGAATTCCCCATGGGGCCCACGTGATTTCCCTGTGGGGCCCACGTGATTTCCCCGTGTGGCCCACGTGATTTCCCCGTTGGGCCATCGTGATTTCCCCGTGGGGCCCACGAGATTTCCCCTGGGGGCCCACGTGATTTCCCCTGGGAGCCCACGTGATTTTCCGAGGGGCCCACGTGATTTCCCCCGGGGGCCCACGTGATTTCCCCTGGGGGCCCACGTTATTTCCACGTGGGGCTCACGTGATTTCCCCGTGGGGCCCACGTGATTTCCACTGGGGGCCCACGTGATTTCCCCGTGGGGCCCGGGTTATTTCCCCGTGGGGCCCGCGTGATTTCCCCGTGGGGCCCGCGTGATTTCCCCGTGGGGCCCACGTGATTTCCCCTGGGGGCCCTCGTGATTTCCCCGTGGGGCCCACGTGAATCCCCGTGGGGCCCACGTGATTTCCCCTGGGGGCCCACGTGATTTCCACGTGGGGCAAGCGTTATTTCCCCGTGGGGCCCGCGTGATTTCCCCGTGGGGCCCGCGTGATTTCCCGTGGGGGCCAGCGTGATTTCCCCGTGGGGCCCGCGTGATTTCCCTGTGGGGCCCACGTGATTTCCCCGTGTGGCCCACGTGATTTCCCCGTTGGGCCATCGTGATTTCCCCGTGGGGCCCACGAGATTTCCCCTGGGGGCCCACGTGATTTCCCCTGGGAGCCCACGTGATTTTCCGAGGGGCCCACGTGATTTCCCCCGGGGGCCCACGTGATTTCCCCTGGGGGCCCACGTGATTTCCCTGTGGGGCCCACGTGATTTCCCCGTGTGGCCCACGTGATTTCCCCGTGGGGCCCGCGTGATTTCCCCGTGGGGCCCACGTGATTTCCCCGTGGGGCCCACGTGATTTCCCCTGGGGGCCCTCGTGATTTCCCCGTGGGGCCCACGTGAATCCCCGTGGGGCCCACGTGATTTCCCCTGGGGGCCCACGTGATTTCCACGTGGGGCTCACGTGATTTCCCCTGGGGGCCCACGTGATTTCCCCTGGGGGCCCACGTGATTTCCCCTGGGGGCCCACGTGATTTCCCCGTGGGGCCCACGTGATTTCCCCGTGGGGCCCATGTGATTTCCCCTGGGGGCCCTCTTGATTTCCCCTGGGGGCCTACGTGATTTCCCCGTGGGGCCCACGTGATTTCCCCTAGGGTCCCACGTGATTTCCCCGTGGGGCCCACGTGATTTTCCATGGGGGCCAACGTGATTTCCCCGTGGGGCCCACGTGATTTCCCCGTGGGGCCCTCGTGATTTCCCCTGGGGGCCCTCGTGAATTCCCCATGGGGCCCACGTGATTTCCCTGTGGGGCCCACGTGATTTCCCCGTGTGGCCCACGTGATTTCCCCGTTGGGCCATCGTGATTTCCCCGTGGGGCCCACGAGATTTCCCCTGGGGGCCCACGTGATTTCCCCTGGGAGCCCACGTGATTTTCCGAGGGGCCCACGTGATTTCCCCCGGGGGCCCACGTGATTTCCCCTGGGGGCCCACGTTATATCCACGTGGGGCTCACGTGATTTCCCCGTGGGGCCCACGTGATTTCCACTGGGGGCCCACGTGATTTCCCCGTGGGGCCCGGGTTATTTCCCCGTGGGGCCCGCGTGATTTCCCCGTGGGGCCCACGTGATTTACCCGTGGGGCCCACGTGATTTCCCCTGGGGGCCCTCGTGATTTCCCCGTGGGGCCCACGTGAATCCCCGTGGGGCCCACGTGATTTCCCCTGGGGGCCCACGTGATTTCCTCGTGGGGCCCACGTGATTTCCCCGTGGGGCCCGCGTGATTTCCCGTGGGGGCCAGCGTGATTTCCCCGTGGGGCCCGCGTGATTTCCCTGTGGGGCCCACGTGATTTCCCCGTGTGGCCCACGTGATTTCCCCGTTGGGCCATCGTGATTTCCCCGTGGGGCCCACGAGATTTCCCCTGGGGGCCCACGTGATTTCCCCTGGGAGCCCACGTGATTTTCCGAGGGGCCCACGTGATTTCCCCCGGGGGCCCACGTGATTTCCCCTGGGGGCCCACGTGATTTCCCTGTGGGGCCCACGTGATTTCCCCGTGTGGCCCACGTGATTTCCCCGTTGGGCCATCGTGATTTCCCCGTGGGGCCCACGTGATTTCCCCTGGGGGCCCTCGTGATTTCCCCGTGGGGCCCACGTGAATCCCCGTGGGGCCCACGTGATTTCCCCTGGGGGCCCACGTGATTTCCACGTGGGGCTCACGTGATTTCCCCGTGGGGCCCACGTGATTTCCCCTGGGGGCCCACGTGATTTCCCCTGGGGGCCCACGTGATTTCCCCGTGGGGCCCACGTGATTTCCCCGTGGGGCCCATGTGATTTCCCCTGGGGGCCCTCTTGATTTCCCCTGGGGGCCTACGTGATTTCCCCGTGGGGCCCACGTGATTTCCCCTAGGGTCCCACGTGATTTCCTCGTGGGGCCCACGTGATTTCCCATGGGGGCCAACGTGATTTCCCCGTGGGGCCCACGTGATTTCCCCGTGGGGCCCTCGTGATTTCCCCTGGGGGCCCTCGTGAATTCCCCATGGGGCCCACGTGATTTCCCTGTGGGGCCCACGTGATTTCCCCGTGTGGCCCACGTGATTTCCCCGTTGGGCCATCGTGATTTCCCCGTGGGGCCCACGAGATTTCCCCTGGGGGCCCACGTGATTTCCCCTGGGAGCCCACGTGATTTTCCGAGGGGCCCACGTGATTTCCCCCGGGGGCCCACGTGATTTCCCCTGGGGGCCCACGTGATTTCCACGTGGGGCAAGCGTTATTTCCCCGTGGGGCCCGCGTGATTTCCCCGTGGGGCCCGCGTGATTTCCCGTCGGGGCCAGCGTGATTTCCCCGTGGGGCCCGCGTGATTTCCCTGTGGGGCCCGTGTGATTTCCCGGGGGACCCACGTGATTTCCCCGTGGGGCCCACGTGATTTCCCCTGGGGGCCCTCGTGATTTCCCCGTGGGGCCCACGTGAATCCCCGTGGGGCGCACGTGATTTCCCCTGGGGGCCCACGTGATTTCCACGTGGGGCAAGCGTTATTTCCCCGTGGGGCCTGCGTGATTTCCCCGTGGGGCCCGCGTGATTTCCCGTGGGGGCCAGCGTGATTTCCCCGTGGGGCCCGCGTGATTTCCCTGTGGGGCCCGCGTGATTTCCCGGGGGACCCACGTGATTTCCCCGTGGGGCCCACGTGATTTCCCCGTGGGGCCCACGTGATTTCTCCTGTGGGCCCACGTGATTTCCCCTGGGGCCCCACGTGATTTCCCCTGGGGGCCCACGTGATTTCCCCGTGGGGCCCACGTGATTTCCCCTGGGGGCCCACGTGATTTCCCCTGGGGGCCCACGTGATTTCCCCGTGGGGCCAACGTGATTTCCCCCGGGGGCCCACGTGATTTCCCCTGGGGTCCACGTGATTTCCCCGTGGGGCCCACGTGATTTCCCCTGGGGGCCTACGTGATTTCCCCGAGGGGCCCACGTGATTTCCCCTGGGGGCCCGCATGATTTTACCTGGAGGCCCGCGTGATTTCCCCGTGGGGCCCGCGTGATTTCCCCGGGGGGCCCATGTGATTTCCCCTGGGGGCCCTCGTGATTTCCCCTTGGGGCCCACGTGATTTCCCCGTTGGGCCCACGTGATTTCCCCTGGGGGCCTACGTGATTTCCCTGGGGGGCCCACGTGATTTCCCCTGGGTGCCCCCGTGATTTGCCCTGGAGGCCCGCGTGATTTCCCCGTGGGGCCCACGTGATTTCCCCGGGGGGCCCATGTGATTTCCCCTGGGGGCCCTCGTGATTTCCCCTTGGGGCCCACGTGATTTCCCCGTTGGGCCCACGTGATTTCCCCGTGGGGCCCACGTGATATCCCCTGGGGGCCCTCGTGAATTCCCCGTGGGGCCCACGTGATTTCCCCGTGGGGCCCACATGATTTCCCCTTGGGACCCACGTTATTTCCCCGTTGGGCCCTCGTGAATTCCCCGTGGGGCCCACGTGATTTCCCCATGGGGCCCACATGATTTCCCCTTGGGGCCCACGTGATTTCCCCGTTGGGCCCACGTGATTTCCCCGCGGGGCCCACGTGATTTCCCCTGGGTCCCACGTGATTTCCCCGCGGGGCCCGCGTGATTTCCCCTGGGGGCCCACGTGATTTCACCGCGGGGCCCACGTGATTTCCCCTGGCGGCCCACGTGATTTCCCCTGGGGGCCCACGTGATTTCCCTGTGGGGCCCACGTGATTTCCCCTGGGGGCCCACGTGATTTCCCAGTGGGGCCCCCGTGATTTCCCCGTCGGGCCCATGTGATTTCCCCTGGGGGCCCGCTTGATTTCCCCTGGGGGCCTACGTGATTTCCCCGTGGGGCCCACGTGATTTCCCCTAGGGTCCCACGTGATTTCCCCGTGGGGCCCACGTGATTTCCCATGGGGGCCCACGTGATTTCCCCTAGGGTTCCACGTGATCTCCCCGTGGGGCCCACGTGATTTCCCCTGGGGGCCCACGTGATTTCCCCGTGGGGCCCACGTGTTTTCCCCGTGGTGCCCTCGTGATTTCCCCTGGGGGCCCTCGTGAATTCCCCATGGGGCCCACGTGATTTCCCTGTGGGGCCCACGTGATTTCCCCGTGTGGCCCACGTGATTTCCCCGTTGGGCCAACGTGATTTCCCCGTGGGGCCCACGAGATTTCCCCTGGGGGCCCACGTGATTTCCCCTGGGAGCCCACGTGATTTTCCGAGGGGCCCACGTGATTTCCCGCGGGGGCCCACGTGATTTCCCCCGGGGGCCGACGTCATTTCCCCATGGGTCCCACGTGATGTCCCCTGGGGGCCCACGTTATTTCCACGTGGGGCTCACGTGATTTCCCCGTGGGGCCCACGTGATTTCCACTGGGGGCCCACGTGATTTCCCCGTGGGGCCCGCGTTATTTCCCCGTGGGGCCCGCGTGATTTCCCCGTGTGGCCCACGTGATTTCCCTGTGGGGCCCACGTGATTTCCCCGTGTGGCCCACGTGATTTCCCCGTTGGGCCAACGTGATTTCCCTGTGGGGCCCACGAGATTTCCCCTGGGGGCCCACGTGATTTCCCCTGGGAGCCCACGTGATTTTCCGAGGGGCCCACGTGATTTCCCCCGGGGGCCCACGTGATTTCCCCTGGGGGCCCACGTTATTTCCACGTGGGGCTCACGTGATTTCCCCGTGGGGCCCACGTGATTTCCACTGGGGGCCCACGTGATTTCCCCGTGGGGCCCGGGTTATTTCCCCGTGGGGCCCGCGTGATTTCCCCGTGGGGCCCGCGTGATTTACCCGTGGGGCCCACGTGATTTCCCCTGGGGGCCCTCGTGATTTCCCCGTGGGGCCCACGTGAATCCCCGTGGGGCCCACGTGATTTCCCCTGGGGGCCCACGTGATTTCCACGTGGGGCTCACGTGATTTCCCCGTGGGTCCCACGTGATTTCCCCTGGGGGCCCACGTGATTTCCCCGTGGGGCAAGCGTTATTTCCCCGTGGGGCCCGCGTGATTTCCCCGTGGGGCCCGCGTGATTTCCTGTGGGGGCCAGCGTGATTTCCCCGTGGGGCCCGCGTGATTTCCCTGTGGGGCCCGCGTGATTTCCCGGGGGACCCACGTGATTTCCCCGTGGGGCCCACGTGATTTCCCCGTGGGGCCCACGTGATTTCTCCTGGGGGCCCACGTGATTTCCCCTGGGGCCCCACGTGATTTCCCCTGGGGGCCCACGTGATTTCCCCGTGGGGCCCACGTGATTTCCCCTGGGGGCCCACGTGATTTCCCCTGGGGGCCCACGTGATTTCCCCTGGGGGCCCACGTGATTTCCCCTGGGGGCCCACGTGATTTCCCCGTGGGGCCCACGTGATTTCCCCTGGGGGCCTACGTGATTTCCCCGAGGGGCCCACGTGATTTCCCCTGGGGGCCCGCATGATTTGCCCTGGAGGCCCGCGTGATTTCGCCGTGGGGCCCGCGTGATTTCCCCGGGGGGCCCATGTGATTTCCCCTGGGGTCCCTCGTGATTTCCCCTTGGGGCCCACGTGATTTCCCCGTTGGGCCCACGTGATTTCCCTTGGGGGCCTACGTGATTTCCCTGGGGGGCCCACGTGATTTCCCCTGGGTGCCCCCGTGATTTGCCCTGGAGGCCCGCGTGATTTCCCCGTGGGGCCCACGTGATTTCCCCGGGGGGCCCATGTGATTTCCCCTGGGGGCCCTCGTGATTTCCCCTTGGGGCCCACGTGATTTCCCCGTTGGGCCCACGTGATTTCCCCGTGGGGCCCACGTGATATCCCCTGGGGGCCCTCGTGAATTCCCCGTGGGGCCCACGTGATTTCCCCGTGGGGCCCACATGATTTCCCCTTGGGACCCACGTTATTTCCCCGTTGGGCCCTCGTGAATTCCGCGTGGGGCCCACGTGATTTCCCCGTGGGGCCCACATGATTTCCCCTTGGGGCCCACGTGATTTCCCCGTTGGGCCCACGTGATTTCCCCGCGGGGCCCACGTGATTTCCCCTGGGTCCCACGTGATTTCCCTGTGGGGCCCACGTGATTTCCCCTGGGGGCCCACGTGATTTCCCAGTGGGGCCCCCGTGATTTCCCCGTGGGGCCCATGTGATTTCCCCTGGGGGCCCGCTTGATTTCCCCTGGGGGCCTACGTGATTTCCCCGTGGGGCCCACGTGATTTCCCCTAGGGTCCCACGTGATTTCCCCGTGGGGCCCACGTGATTTCCCATGGGGGCCCAAGTGATTTCCCCTAGGGTCCCACGTGATCTCCCCGTGGGGCCCACGTGATTTCCCCTGGGGGCCCACGTGATTTCCCCGTGGGGCCCACGTGTTTTCCCCGTGGTGCCCTCGTGATTTCCCCTGGGGGCCCTCGTGAATTCCCCATGGGGCCCACGTGATTTCCCTGTGGGGCCCACGTGATTTCCCCGTGTGGCCCACGTGATTTCCCCGTTGGGCCAACGTGATTTCCCCGTGGGGCCCACGAGATTTCCCCTGGGGGCCCACGTGATTTCCCCTGGGAGCCCACGTGATTTTCCGAGGGGCCCACGTGATTTCCCGCGGGGGCCCACGTGATTTCCCCCGGGGGCCGACGTCATTTCCCCATGGGTCCCACGTGATGTCCCCTGGGGGCCCACGTTATTTCCACGTGGGGCTCACGTGATTTCCCCGTGGGGCCCACGTGATTTCCACTGGGGGCCCACGTGATTTCCCCGTGGGGCCCGCGTTATTTCCCCGTGGGGCCCGCGTGATTTCCCCGTGTGGCCCAAGTGATTTCCCTGTGGGGCCCACGTGATTTCCCCGTGTGGCCCACGTGATTTCCCCGTTGGGCCAACGTGATTTCCCTGTGGGGCCCACGAGATTTCCACTTGGGGCCCACGTGATTTCCCCTGGGAGCCCACGTGATTTTCCGAGGGGCCCACGTGATTTCCCCCGGGGGCCCACGTGATTTCCCCTGGGGGCCCACGTTATTTCCACGTGGGGCTCACGTGATTTCCCCGTGGGGCCCACGTGATTTCCACTGGGGGCCCACGTGATTTCCCCGTGGGGCCCGGGTTATTTCCCCGTGGGGCCCGCGTGATTTCCCCGTGGGGCCCGCGTGATTTCCCCGTGGGGCCCGCGTGATTTCCCCTGGGGGCCCTCGTGATTTCCCCGTGGGGCCCACGTGAATCCCCGTGGGGCCCACGTGATTTCCCCTGGGGGCCCACGTGATTTCCACGTGGGGCTCACGTGATTTCCCCGTGGGGCCCACGTGATTTCCCCTGGGGGCCCACGTGATTTCCCCGTGGGGCAAGCGTTATTTCCCCGTGGGGCCCGCGTGATTTCCCCGTGGGGCCCGCGTGATTTCCTGTGGGGGCCAGCGTGATTTCCCCGTGGGGCCCGCGTGATTTCCCTGTGGGGCCCGCGTGATTTCCCGGGGGACCCACGTGATTTCCCCGTGGGGCCCACGTGATTTCCCCGTGGGGCCCACGTGATTTCTCCTGGGGGCCCACGTGATTTCCCCTGGGGCCCCACGTGATTTCCCCTGGGGGCCCACGTGATTTCCCCGTGGGGCCCACGTGATTTCCCCTGGGGGCCCACGTGATTTCCCCTGGGGGCCCACGTGATTTCCCCGTGGGGCCCACGTGATTTCCCCTGGGGGCCCACGTGATTTCCCCTGGGGGCCCACGTGATTTCCCCGTGGGGCCTACGTGATTTCCCCTGGGGGCCTACGTGATTTCCCCGAGGGGCCCACGTGATTTCCCCTGGGAGCCCGCATGATTTGCCCTGGAGGCCCGCGTGATTTCCCCGTGGGGCCCGCGTGATTTCCCCGGGGGGCCCATGTGATTTCCCCTGGGGTCCCTCGTGATTTCCCCTTGGGGCCCACGTGATTTCCCCGTTGGGCCCACGTGATTTCCCCTGGGGGCCTACGTGATTTCCCTGGGGGGCCCACGTGATTTCCCCTGGGTGCCCCCGTGATTTGCCCTGGAGGCCCGCGTGATTTCCCCGTGGGGCCCACGTGATTTCCCCGGGGGGCCCATGTGATTTCCCCTGGGGGCCCTCGTGATTTCCCCTTGGGGCCCACGTGATTTCCCCGTTGGGCCCACGTGATTTCCCCGTGGGGCCCACGTGATATCCCCTGGGGGCCCTCGTGAATTCCCCGTGGGGCCCACGTGATTTCCCCGTGGGGCCCACATGATTTCCCCTTGGGACCCACGTTATTTCCCCGTTGGGCCCTCGTGAATTCCGCGTGGGGCCCACGTGATTTCCCCGTGGGGCCCACATGATTTCCCCTTGGGGCCCACGTGATTTCCCCGTTGGGCCCACGTGATTTCCCCGCGGGGCCCACGTGATTTCCCCTGGGTCCCACGTGATTTCCCCGCGGGGCCCGCGTGATTTCCCCTGGGGGCCCACGTGATTTCACCGCGGGGCCCACGTGATTTCCCCTGGCGGCCCACGTGATTTCCCCTGGGGGCCCACGTGATTTCCCTGTGGGGCCCACGTGATTTCCCCTGGGGGCCCACGTGATTTCCCAGTGGGGCCCACGTGATTTCCCCTTGGGGCCCATGTGATTTCCCCTGGGGGCCCGCTTGATTTCCCCTGGGGGCCTACGTGATTTCCCCGTGGGGCCCACGTGATTTCCCCTAGGGTCCCACGTGATTTCCCCGTGGGGCCCACGTGATTTCCCATGGGGGCCCACGTGATTTCCCCTAGGGTCCCACGTGATCTCCCCGTGGGGCCCACGTGATTTCCCCTGGGGGCCCACGGGAGTTCCCCGTGGGGCCCACGTGATTTCCCCGTGGGGCCCTCGTGATTTCCCCTGGGGGCCCTCGTGAATTCCCCATGGGGCCCACGTGATTTCCCTGTGGGGCCCACGTGATTTCCCCGTGTGGCCCACGTGATTTCCCCGTTGGGCCAACGTGATTTCCCCGTGGGTCCCACGAGATTTCCCCTGGGGGCCCACGTGATTTCCCCTGGGAGCCCACGTGATTTTCCGAGGGGCCCACGTGATTTCCCCCGGGGGCCCACGTGATTTCCCCCGGGGGCCGACGTCATTTCCCCATGGGTCCCACGTGATGTCCCCTGGGGGCCCACGTTATTTCCACGTGGGGCTCACGTGATTTCCCCGTGGGGCCCACGTGATTTCCACTGGGGGCCCACGTGATTTCCCCGTGGGGCCCGGGTTATTTCCCCGTGGGGCCCGCGTGATTTCCCCGTGGGGCCCGCGTGATTTACCCGTGGGGCCCACGTGATTTCCCCTGGGGGCCCTCGTGATTTCCCCGTGGGGCCCACGTGAATCCCCCTGGGGCCCACGTGATTTCCCCTGGGGGCCCACGTGATTTCCACGGGGGGCCCACGTGATTTCCCCGTGGGGCCCACGTGATTTCCCCTGGGGGCCCACGTGATTTCCCCGTGGGGCAAGCGTTATTTCCCCGTGGGGCCCGCGTGATTTCCCCGTGGGGCCCGCGTGATTTCCCGTGGGGGCCAGCGTGATTTCCCCGTGGGGCCCGCGTGATTTCCCTGTGGGGCCCGCGTGATTTCCCGGGGGACCCACGTGATTTCCCCGTGGGGCCCACGTGATTTCCCCGTGGGGCCCACGTGATTTCTCCTGGGGGCCCACGTGATTTCCCCTGGGGCCCCACGTGATTTCCCCTGGGGGCCCACGTGATTTCCCCGTGGGGCCCACGTGATTTCCCCTGGGGGCCCACGTGATTTCCCCTGGGGGCCCACGTGATTTCCCCTGGGGGCCCACGTGATTTCCCCTGGGGGCCCACGTGATTTCCCCGTGGGGCCCACGTGATTTCCCCTGGGGGCCTACGTGATTTCCCCGAGGGGCCCACGTGATTTCCCCTGGGGGCCCGCATGATTTGCCCTGGAGGCCCGCGTGATTTCGCCGTGGGGCCCGCGTGATTTCCCCGGGGGGCCCATGTGATTTCCCCTGGGGTCCCTCGTGATTTCCCCTTGGGGCCCACGTGATTTCCCCGTTGGGCCCACGTGATTTCCCTTGGGGGCCTACGTGATTTCCCTGGGGGGCCCACGTGATTTCCCCTGGGTGCCCCCGTGATTTGCCCTGGAGGCCCGCGTGATTTCCCCGTGGGGCCCACGTGATTTCCCCGGGGGGCCCATGTGATTTCCCCTGGGGGCCCTCGTGATTTCCCCTTGGGGCCCACGTGATTTCCCCGTTGGGCCCACGTGATTTCCCCGTGGGGCCCACGTGATATCCCCTGGGGGCCCTCGTGAATTCCCCGTGGGGCCCACGTGATTTCCCCGTGGGGCCCACATGATTTCCCCTTGGGACCCACGTTATTTCCCCGTTGGGCCCTCGTGAATTCCGCGTGGGGCCCACGTGATTTCCCCGTGGGGCCCACATGATTTCCCCTTGGGGCCCACGTGATTTCCCCGTTGGGCCCACGTGATTTCCCCGCGGGGCCCACGTGATTTCCCCTGGGTCCCACGTGATTTCCCTGTGGGGCCCACGTGATTTCCCCTGGGGGCCCACGTGATTTCCCAGTGGGGCCCCCGTGATTTCCCCGTGGGGCCCATGTGATTTCCCCTGGGGGCCCGCTTGATTTCCCCTGGGGGCCTACGTGATTTCCCCGTGGGGCCCACGTGATTTCCCCTAGGGTCCCACGTGATTTCCCCGTGGGGCCCACGTGATTTCCCATGGGGGCCCAAGTGATTTCCCCTAGGGTCCCACGTGATCTCCCCGTGGGGCCCACGTGATTTCCCCTGGGGGCCCACGTGATTTCCCCGTGGGGCCCACGTGTTTTCCCCGTGGTGCCCTCGTGATTTCCCCTGGGGGCCCTCGTGAATTCCCCATGGGGCCCACGTGATTTCCCTGTGGGGCCCACGTGATTTCCCCGTGTGGCCCACGTGATTTCCCCGTTGGGCCAACGTGATTTCCCCGTGGGGCCCACGAGATTTCCCCTGGGGGCCCACGTGATTTCCCCTGGGAGCCCACGTGATTTTCCGAGGGGCCCACGTGATTTCCCGCGGGGGCCCACGTGATTTCCCCCGGGGGCCGACGTCATTTCCCCATGGGTCCCACGTGATGTCCCCTGGGGGCCCACGTTATTTCCACGTGGGGCTCACGTGATTTCCCCGTGGGGCCCACGTGATTTCCACTGGGGGCCCACGTGATTTCCCCGTGGGGCCCGCGTTATTTCCCCGTGGGGCCCGCGTGATTTCCCCGTGTGGCCCAAGTGATTTCCCTGTGGGGCCCACGTGATTTCCCCGTGTGGCCCACGTGATTTCCCCGTTGGGCCAACGTGATTTCCCTGTGGGGCCCACGAGATTTCCACTTGGGGCCCACGTGATTTCCCCTGGGAGCCCACGTGATTTTCCGAGGGGCCCACGTGATTTCCCCCGGGGGCCCACGTGATTTCCCCTGGGGGCCCACGTTATTTCCACGTGGGGCTCACGTGATTTCCCCGTGGGGCCCACGTGATTTCCACTGGGGGCCCACGTGATTTCCCCGTGGGGCCCGGGTTATTTCCCCGTGGGGCCCGCGTGATTTCCCCGTGGGGCCCGCGTGATTTCCCCGTGGGGCCCGCGTGATTTCCCCTGGGGGCCCTCGTGATTTCCCCGTGGGGCCCACGTGAATCCCCGTGGGGCCCACGTGATTTCCCCTGGGGGCCCACGTGATTTCCACGTGGGGCTCACGTGATTTCCCCGTGGGGCCCACGTGATTTCCCCTGGGGGCCCACGTGATTTCCCCGTGGGGCAAGCGTTATTTCCCCGTGGGGCCCGCGTGATTTCCCCGTGGGGCCCGCGTGATTTCCTGTGGGGGCCAGCGTGATTTCCCCGTGGGGCCCGCGTGATTTCCCTGTGGGGCCCGCGTGATTTCCCGGGGGACCCACGTGATTTCCCCGTGGGGCCCACGTGATTTCCCCGTGGGGCCCACGTGATTTCTCCTGGGGGCCCACGTGATTTCCCCTGGGGCCCCACGTGATTTCCCCTGGGGGCCCACGGGATTTCCCCGTGGGGCCCACGTGATTTCCCCTGGGGGCCCACGTGATTTCCCCTGGGGGCCCACGTGATTTCCCCGTGGGGCCCACGTGATTTCCCCTGGGGGCCCACGTGATTTCCCCTGGGGGCCCACGTGATTTCCCCGTGGGGCCCACGTGATTTCCCCTGGGGGCCTACGTGATTTCCCCGAGGGGCCCACGTGATTTCCCCTGGGAGCCCGCATGATTTGCCCTGGAGGCCCGCGTGATTTCCCCGTGGGGCCCGCGTGATTTCCCCGGGGGGCCCATGTGATTTCCCCTGGGGTCCCTCGTGATTTCCCCTTGGGGCCCACGTGATTTCCCCGTTGGGCCCACGTGATTTCCCCTGGGGGCCTACGTGATTTCCCTGGGGGGCCCACGTGATTTCCCCTGGGTGCCCCCGTGATTTGCCCTGGAGGCCCGCGTGATTTCCCCGTGGGGCCCACGTGATTTCCCCGGGGGGCCCATGTGATTTCCCCTGGGGGCCCTCGTGATTTCCCCTTGGGGCCCACGTGATTTCCCCGTTGGGCCCACGTGATTTCCCCGTGGGGCCCACGTGATATCCCCTGGGGGCCCTCGTGAATTCCCCGTGGGGCCCACGTGATTTCCCCGTGGGGCCCACATGATTTCCCCTTGGGACCCACGTTATTTCCCCGTTGGGCCCTCGTGAATTCCGCGTGGGGCCCACGTGATTTCCCCGTGGGGCCCACATGATTTCCCCTTGGGGCCCACGTGATTTCCCCTTGGGGCCCATGTGATTTCCCCTGGGGGCCCTCTTGATTTCCCCTGGGGGCCTACGTGATTTCCCCGTGGGGCCCACGTGATTTCCCCTAGGGTCCCACGTGATTTCCCCGTGGGGCCCACGTGATTTCCCATGGGGGCCCACGTGATTTCCCCTAGGGTCCCACGTGATCTCCCCGTGGGGCCCACGTGATTTCCCCTGGGGGCCCACGTGATTTCCCCGTGGGGCCCACGTGTTTTCCCCGTGGGGCCCTCGTGATTTCCCCTGGGGGCCCTCGTGAATTCCCCATGGGGCCCACGTGATTTCCCTGTGGGGCCCACGTGATTTCCCCGTGTGGCCCACGTGATTTCCCCGTTGGGCCAACGTGATTTCCCCGTGGGTCCCACGAGATTTCCCCTGGGGGCCCACGTGATTTCCCCTGGGAGCCCACGTGATTTTCCGAGGGGCCCACGTGATTTCCCCCGGGGGCCCACGTGATTTCCCCCGGGGGCCGACGTCATTTCCCCATGGGTCCCACGTGATGTCCCCTGGGGGCCCACGTTATTTCCACGTGGGGCTCACGTGATTTCCCCGTGGGGCCCACGTGATTTCCACTGGGGGCCCACGTGATTTCCCCGTGGGGCCCGGGTTATTTCCCCGTGGGGCCCGCGTGATTTCCCCGTGGGGCCCGCGTGATTTCCCCGTGGGGCCCACGTGATTTCCCCTGGGGGCCCTCGTGATTTCCCCGTGGGGCCCACGTGAATCCCCGTGGGGCCCACGTGATTTCCCCTGGGGGCCCACGTGATTTCCACGTGGGGCTCACGTGATTTCCCCGTGGGGCCCACGTGATTTCCCCTGGGGGCCCACGTGATTTCCCCGTGGGGCAAGCGTTATTTCCCCGTGGGGCCCGCGTGATTTCCCCGTGGGGCCCGCGTGATTTCCCGTGGGGGCCAGCGTGATTTCCCCGTGGGGCCCGCATGATTTCCCTGTGGGGCCCGCGTGATTTCCCGGGGGACCCACGTGATTTCCCCGTGGGGCCCACGTAATTTCCCCGTGGGGCCCACGTGATTTCCCCTGGGGCCCCACGTGATTTCCCCTGGGGGCCCACGTGATTTCCCCGTTGGGCCAACGTGATTTCCCCGTGGGGCCCACGAGATTTCCCCTGGGGGCCCACGTGATTTCCCCTGGGAGCCCACGTGATTTTCCGAGGGGCCCACGTGATTTCCCGCGGGGTCCCACGTGATTTCCCCCGGGGGCCGACGTCATTTCCCCATGGGTCCCACGTGATGTCCCCTGGGGGCCCACGTTATTTCCACGTGGGGCTCACGTGATTTCCCCGTGGGGCCCACGTGATTTCCACTGGGGGCCCACGTGATTTCCCCGTGGGGCCCGCGTTATTTACCCGTGGGGCCCGCGTGATTTCCCCGTGTGGCCCACGTGATTTCCCTGTGGGGCCCACGTGATTTCCCCGTGTGGCCCAAGTGATTTCCCCCTTGGGCCAACGTGATTTCCCCGTGGGGCCCACGAGATTTCCCCTGGGGGCCCACGTGATTTCCCCTGGGAGCCCACGTGATTTTCCGAGGGGCCCACGTGATTTCCCCCGGGGGCCCACGTGATTTCCCCTGGGGGCCCACGTTATTTCCACGTGGGGCTCACGTGATTTCCCCGTGGGGCCCACGTGATTTCCACTGGGGGCCCACGTGATTTCCCCGTGGGGCCCGGGTTATTTCCCCGTGGGGCCCGCGTGATTTCCCCGTGGGGCCCGCGTGATTTCCCCGGGGGGCCCACGTGATTTCCCCTGGGGGCCCTCGTGATTTCCCCGTGGGGCCCACGTGAATCCCCGTGGGGCCCACGTGATTTCCCCTGGGGGCCCACGTGATTTCCACGGGGGGCTCACGTGATTTCCCCGTGGGGCCCACGTGATTTCCCCTGGGGGCCCACGTGATTTCCCCGTGGGGCAAGCGTTATTTCCCCGTGGGGCCCGCGTGATTTCCCCGTGGGGCCCGCGTGATTTCCTGTGGGGGCCAGCGTGATTTCCCCGTGGGGCCCGCGTGATTTCCCTGTGGGGCCCGCGTGATTTCCCGGGGGACCCACGTGATTTCCCCGTGGGGCCCACGTGATTTCCCCGTGGGGCCGACGTGATTTCTCCTGGGGGCCCACGTGATTTCCCCTGGGGCCCCACGTGATTTCCCCTGGGGGCCCGCGTGATTTCCCCGTGGGGCCCACGTGATTTCCCCTGGGGGCCCACGTGATTTCCCCTGGGGGCCCACGTGATTTCCCCGTGGGGCCCACGTGATTTCCCCTGGGGGCCCACGTGATTTCCCCTGGGGGCCCACGTGATTTCCCCGTGGGGCCCACGTGATTTCCCCTGGGGGCCTACGTGATTTCCCCGAGGGGCCCACGTGATTTCCCCTGGGGGCCCGCATGATTTGCCCTGGAGGCCCGCGTGATTTCCCCGTGGGGCCCGCGTGATTTCCCCGGGGGGCCCATGTGATTTCCCCTGGGGTCCCTCGTGATTTCCCCTTGGGGCCCACGTGATTTCCCCGTTGGGCCCACGTGATTTCCCCTGGCGGCCTACGTGATTTCCCTGGGGGGCCCACGTGATTTCCCCTGGGTGCCCCCGTGATTTGCCCTGGAGGCCCGCGTGATTTCCCCGTGGGGCCCACGTGATTTCCCCAGGGGGCCCATGTGATTTCCCCTGGGGGCCCTCGTGATTTCCCCTTGGGGCCCACGTGATTTCCCCGTTGGGCCCACGTGATTTCCCCGTGGGGCCCACGTGATATCCCCTGGGGGCCCTCGTGAATTCCACGTGGGGCCCACGTGATTTCCCCGTGGGGCCCACATGATTTCCCCTTGGGACCCACGTTATTTCCCCGTTGGGCCCTCGTGAATTCCGCGTGGGGCCCACGTGATTTCCCCGTGGGGCCCACATGATTTCCCCTTGGGGCCCACGTGATTTCCCCGTTGGGCCCACGTGATTTCCCCGCGGGGCCCACGTGATTTCCCCTGGGTCCCACGTGATTTCCCCGCGGGGCCCGCGTGATTTCCCCTGAGGGCCCACGTGATTTCACCGCGGGGCCCACGTGATTTCCCCTGGCGGCCCACGTGATTTCCCCTGGGGGCCCACGTGATTTCCCTGTGGGGCCCACGTGATTTCCCCTGGGGGCCCACGTGATTTCCCAGTGGGGCCCACGTGATTTCCCCTTGGGGCCCATGTGATTTCCCCTGGGGGCCCTCTTGATTTCCCCTGGGGGCCTACGTGATTTCCCCGTGGGGCCCACGTGATTTCCCCTAGGGTCCCACGTGATTTCCCCGTGGGGCCCACGTGATTTCCCATGGGGGCCCACGTGATTTCCCCTAGGGTCCCACGTGATCTCCCCGTGGGGCCCACGTGATTTCCCCTGGGGGCCCACGTGATTTCCCCGTGGGGCCCACGTGATTTCCCCGTGGGGCCCTCGTGATGTCCCCTGGGGGCCCTCGTGAATTCCCCGTGGGGCCCACGTGATTTCCCTGTGGGGCCCACGTGATTTCCCCGTGTGGCCCACGTGATTTCCCCGTTGGGCCAACGTGATTTCCCCGTGGGGCCCACGAGATTTCCCCTGGGGGCCCACGTGATTTCCCCTGGGAGCCCACGTGATTTTCCGAGGGGCCCACGTGATTTCCCGCGGGGGCCCACGTGATTTCCCCCGGGGGCCGACCTCATTTCCCCATGGGTCCCACGTGATGTCCCCTGGGGGCCCACGTTATTTCCACGTGGGGCTCACGTGATTTCCCCGTGGGGCCCACGTGATTTCCACTGGGGGCCCACGTGATTTCCCCGTGGGGCCCGCGTTATTTCCCCGTGGGGCCCGCGTGATTTCCCCGTGGGGCCCGCGTGATTTCCCCGTGGGGCCCACGTGATTTCCCCTGGGGGCCCTCGTGATTTCCCCGTGGGGCCCACGTGAATCCCCGTGGGGCCCACGTGATTTCCCCTGGGGGCCCACGTGATTTCCACGTGGGGCTCACGTGATTTCCCCGTGGGGCCCACGTGATTTCCCCTGGGGGCCCACGTGATTTCCCCGTGGGGCAAGCGCTATTTCCCCGTGGGGCCCGCGTGATTTCCCCGTGGGGCCCACGTGATTTCCCGTGGGGGCCAGCGTGATTTCCCCGTGGGGCCCGCATGATTTCCCTGTGGGGCCCGCGTGATTTCCCGGGGGACCCACGTGATTTCCCCGTGGGGCCCACGTAATTTCCCCGTGGGGCCCACGTGATTTCCCCTGGGGGCCTACGTGATTTCCCCGAGGGGCCCACGTGATTTCCCCTGGGGGCCCGCATGATTTGCCCTGGAGGCCCGCGTGATTTCCCCGTGGGGCCCGCGTGATTTCCCCGGGGGGCCCATGTGATTTCCCCTGGGGGCCCTCGTGATTTCCCCTTGGGGCCCACGTGATTTCCCCGTTGGGCCCACGTGATTTCCCCTGGGGGCCTACGTGATTTCCCTGGGGGGCCCACGTGATTTCCCCTGGGTGCCCCCGTGATTTGCCCTGGAGGCCCGCGTGATTTCCCCGTGGGGCCCATGTGATTTCCCCGGGGGGCCCATGTGATTTCCCCTGGGGGCCCTCGTGATTTCCCCTTGGGGCCCACGTGATTTCCCCGTTAGGCCCACGTGATTTCCCCGTGGGGCCCACGTGATTTCCCCGTGGGGTCCACGTGATTTCCCCTTGGGGCCCACGTGATTTCCCCGTTGGGCCCACGTGATTTCCCCGTGGGGCCCACGTGATTTCCCCGTGGTGCCCACGTGATTTCCCCGTGGTGCCCACGTGATTTACCCGTGGGGCCCACGTGATTTCCCCGTGGTGCCCATGTGATTTCCCCGCGGGGCCCGCGTGATTTCTCCTGGGGGCCCGCGTGATTTGCACTGGGGGCCCGCGTGATTTCCCCGTGGGGGCACGCATGATTTCCCCTGGGGGCCCGCGTGATTTCCCCGTGGGGCCCACGTGATTTCCCCGTGGGGACCGCGTGATTTCCCCTGGGGGCCCGCGTGATTTCCCCGCGGGGCCCGCCTGATTTCCCCTGGGGACCCGCGTGATTTCCCCTTGGGGCCCACGTGATTTCCCCTGGGTGCCCACGTGATTTGTCCGTGGGGCCCACGTGATTTCCCCCGGGGGCCCACGTGATTTCCCCCGGGGGCCGACGTGATTTCCCCATGGGCCCCACGTGATTTACCCTGGGGGCCCAAGTGATTTCCCCGTGGGGCCCGCGTTATTTCCCCGTGGGGCCCGCGTGATTTCCCCGTGGGGCCCGCGTGATTTCCCGGTGTGGCCCACGTGATTTCCCGGGGGACACACGTGATTTCCCCTGGGGGCCCACGTGATTTCCCCTGGGGGCCCACATGATTTCCCCGTGGGGCCCACGTGATTTCCCCGGGGGGCCCACTTGATTTCCCATGGGGGCCCACGTGATTTCCCCTGGGGGCCCACGTGATTTCCCCTGGGGGCCCACATGATTTCC
Organism: Ovis canadensis; assembly: GCF_042477335.2. Taxonomy (NCBI): domain Eukaryota; kingdom Metazoa; phylum Chordata; class Mammalia; order Artiodactyla; family Bovidae; genus Ovis; species Ovis canadensis. The sequence goes on from NC_091262.1 coordinate 12,839,612, forward strand.
CCGTGGTGCCCACGTGATTTCCCCCAGGGGCCCACTTGATTTCCCATGGGGGCCCACGTGATTTCCCCTGGGGGCCCACGTGATTTCCCCGTGGGGCCCACATGATTTTCCCTTGGTGCCCACGTGATTTCCCCGTTGGGCCCACGTGATTTCCCCGTGGGGCCCACGTGATATCCCCTGGGGGCCCTCGTGAATTCCCCGTGGGGCCCACGTGATTTCCCCGTGGGGCCCACATGATTTCCCCTTGGGACCCACGTTATTTCCCCGTTGGGCCCTCGTGAATTCCCCGTGGGGCCCACGTGATTTCCCCGTTGGGCCCACGTGATTTCCCCGCGGGGCCCACGTGATTTCCTCGTTGGGCCCACGTGATTTCCCCGCAGGGCCCACGTGATTTCCCCTGGGTCCCACGTGATTTCCCCGCGGGGCCCGCGTGATTTCCCCTGGCGGCCCACGTGATTTCACCGCGGGACCCACGTGATTTCCCCTGGCGGCCCACGTGATTTCCCCTGGGGGCCCACGTGATTTCCCTGTGGGGCCCACGTGATTTCCCCTGGGGGCCCACGTGATTTCCCAGTGGGGCCCACGTGATTTCCCCGTGGGGCCCATGTGATTTCCCCTGGGGGCCCTCTTGATTTCCCCTGGGGGCCTACGTGATTTCCCCGTGGGGCCCACGTGATTTCCCCTAGGGTCCCACGTGATTTCCCCGTGGGGCCCACGTGATTTCCCATGGGGGCCCACGTGATTTCCCCTAGGGTCCCACGTGATCTCCCCGTGGGGCCCACGTGATTTCCCCTGGGGGTCCACGTGATTTCCCCGTGGGGCCCAGGTGATTTCCCCGTGGGGCCCTCGTGATTTCCCCTGGGGGCCCTCGTGAATTCCCCATGGGGCCCACGTGATTTCCCTGTGGGGCCCACGTGATTTCCCCGTGTGGCCCACGTGATTTCCCCGTTGGGCCAACGTGATTTCCCCGTGGGGCCAACGAGATTTCCCCTGGGGGACCACGTGATTTCCCCTGGGAGCCCACGTGATTTTCCGAGGGGCCCACGTGATTTCCCCCGGGGGCCCACGTGATTTCCCCCGGGGGCCGACGTCATTTCCCCATGGGTCCCACGTGATTTCCCCTGGGGGCCCACGTTATTTCCACGTGGGGCTCACGTGATTTCCCCGTGGGGCCCACGTGATTTCCCCTTGGGGCCCACGTGATTTCCCTGTTGGGCCCACGTGATTTCCCCGCGGGGCCACGTGATTTCCCCTGGGTCCCACGTGATTTCCCCGCGGGACCCACATGATTTCCCCTGGGGGCCCACGTGATTTCACCGCGGGGCCCACGTGATTTCCCCTGGAGACCCACGTGATTTCCCCTGGGGGTCCACGTGATTTCCCCGTGGGGCCCACGTGATTTCCCCTGGGGGCCCACGTGATTTCCCAGTGGGGCCCACGTGATTTCCCCGTGGGGCCCATGTGATTTCCCCTGGGGGCCCTCTTGATTTCCCCTGGGGGCCGCGTGATTTCCCTGTGTGGCCCACGTGATTTCCCGGGGGACACACGTGATTTCCCCTGGGGGCCCACGTGATTTCCCCTGGGGGCCCACCTGATTTCCACGTGGTGCCCACGTGATTTCCCCCGGGGGCCCACTTGATTTCCCCTGGGTCCCACGTGATTTCCCCTGGGGGCCCACGTGAATTCCCCGTGGGGCCCACGTTATTTCCCCGTGGGGCCCACATGATTTTCCCTTGGGGCCCACGTGATTTCCCCGTGGGGCCCACGTGATTTCCCAGTGGGGCCCACGTGATTTCCCCTGGGGGCCCTCGTGAATTCCCCGTGCGGCCCACGTGATTTCCCCGTGGGGCCCACATGATTTCCCCTTGGGGCCCACGTGATTTCCCCGTTGGACCCACGTGATTTCCCGTGGGGCCCACGTGATTTCCCCTGGGGGCCCACGTGATTTCCTCGTAGGGCCCATGGGATTTCCCCTGGGGGCACACTTGACTTCCCCTGGGGGCCCACGTCATTTCCCCGTGGGGCCCACGTGATTTCCCCGTTGGTCCCACGTGATTTCCACTGGGGGCCCACGTGATTTCCCCTGGGGGCCCACGTGATTTCCCCGTAGGGCCCACGTGATTTCCCCGTTGGGCCCACGTGATTTCCCCTGGGGGCACACGTGATTTCCACTTCGGGCCCACGTGATTTCCCCTGGGGGCCCGCGTGATTTCCCCTTTGGGCCCACGTGATTTGCCCGTGGGGCCCACGTGATTTCCCCGTGGGTCCCACATGATTTCCCCTGGGGGCCGACGTGATTTTCCCTGGGGACCCACGTGATTTCCCATTGGGGCCCACGTTATTTCCTCGTGAGGCCCACGTGATTTCCCCTGGGGGCCCACGTGATTTCCCCGTGGGGCCCACGTGATTTCCCCTGGGGGCCCACGTGATTTCCCCACGGGGCCCACGTGATTTCGCCTGGGGGCCCACGTGATTTCCCCGCGGGGCCCGCGTGATTTCCCCGCGGGGCCCGCGTGATTTCCCCTGGAGGCCCGTGTGATTTGCCCTGGGGGCCCGCGTGATTTCCCCGTGGGCCCCACGTGATTTCCCCTGGGGGCCCATGTAATTTCCCCTGGGGGCCCTCGTGATTTCCCCTGGGGGCCCTCGTGATTTCCGGGTGGGGGCCCACGTGATTTCCCCTGGGGGCCCTCGTGATTGCCTTGTGGGGCCCACGTGATTTTCCGGTGGGGCCCACGTGATTTCCCCTTGGGGACCACGTGATTTCCTCGTTGGGCCCACGTGATTTCCCCGTGGGGCCCACGTGATTTCCCCTGGGGGCCCACGTGATTTCCCCGTAAGGCCCACGTGATTTCCCCTGGGGGCACATGTGATTTCCCCTGGGGGCCCACGTGATTTCCCCGTGGGGCCCACGTGATTTCCACTGGGGTCCCACGAGATTTCCCTGTGGGGCCCACGTGATTTCCCCGTGGGGCCCACGTGATTTCCCCTGGAGGCCCACGTGATTTCCCCTGGCGGCCCACGTGATTTCCCCTGGGCACCCACGTGATTTCCCCTGGGGGCCCACGAGATTTCCCCGTGGGGCCCACGTGATTTCCCCGTGTGGCCGACGTGATTTCCCCGTTGGGCCAACGTGATTTCCCCTGGGGGCCCACGTGATTTCCCCTGGGGGCCCACGTGATTTGTCCGTGGTGACCACGTGATTTCCCCCGGGGGCCCACGTGATTTCCCCCGGGGGCCGACGTGATTTCCCCATGGGTCCCTCGTGATTTCCCCGTGGGGCCCGCGTGATTTCCCGTGGGGGCCCGCGTGATTTCCCCGTGGGGCCCGCGTGATTTCCCCGTGGGGCCCGCGTGATTTCCCGTGGGGGCCCGCGTGATTTCCCCGTGGGGCCCGCGTGATTTCTCTTGGGGCCCACGTGATTTCCTGGGGGACCCACGTGATTTCCCCTGGGGGCCCACGTGATTTCCCCTGGGGGCCCACGTGATTTCCCCGAGGGGCCCACGTGATTACCCCGTGGGGCCCATGTGATTTCCCCTTGGGGCTCTCGTGATTGCCCCGTGGGGCCCACGTGATTTCCCCTTGGGGCCCACGTGATTTCCCCTGGGGTCCTATGTGATTTCCCCTGGGGGCCCATGTGATTTCCCCTGGGGGCCCTCGTGATTTCCCCGTGGGGCCCACATGATTTCCTCTGGGGGCCCACGTGATTTCCCCTTAAGGCCCACGTGATTTCCCCTTGGGGCCCGCGTGATTTCCCCTGGGGTCCCACGTGATTTCCCATGGGGGCCCGCGTGATTTCCCCTGGGGGCCCACGTGATTTCCCCGAGGGGCCCACGTGATTTCCCCGTGGGGCCCACGTGATTTCCCCTGGGGGCCCACGTGATTTCCCCTGGGGGCCCACGTGATTTCCCCGAGGGGCCCACGTGATTTCCCCGTGGGGCCCACCTGATTTACCCTGGGGGCCCATGTGATTTCCCCGTGGGGCCCACGTGTTTTCCCCTGCGGGCCAACGTGATTTCCCCGTGGGGCCCACGTGATTTCCCCAGGGGGCCGACGTGATTTCCCCGTGGGGCCCACGTGATTTCCCCGGGGGGCCCATGTGATTTCCCCTGGGGGCCCTCGTGATTTCCCCTTGGGGCCCACGTGATTTCCACGTTGGGCCCACGTGATTTCCCCGTGGGGCCCACGTGATTTCCCCGTGGGGCCCACGTGATTTCCCCTTGGGGCCCACGTGATTTCCCCGTTGGGCCCACGTGATTTCCCCGTGGGGCCCACGTGATTTCCCCGTGGTGCCCACGTGATTTCCCCGTGGTGCCCAAGTGATTTCCCCGTGGGGCCCACGTGATTTCCCCGTGGTGCCCATGTGATTTCCCCACGGGGCCCGCGTGATTTCTCCTGGGGGCCCGCGTGATTTGCACTGGGGGCCCGCGTGATTTCCCCGTGGGGGCACGCATGATTTCCCCTTGGGGCCCGCGTGATTTCCCCGTGGGGCCCACGTGATTTCCCCGTGGGGCCCGCGTGATTTCCCCTGGGGACCCGCGTGATTTCCCCTGGGGACCCACGTGATTTCCCCTGGGAGCCCACGTGATTTGTCCGTGGGGCCCACGTGATTTCCCCCGGGGGCCCACGTGATTTCCCCCGGGGGCCGACGTGATTTCCCCATGGGCCCCACCTGATTTCCCCTGGGGGCCCACGTGATTTCCCCGTGGGGCCCGCGTTATTTCCCCGTGGGGCCCGCGTGATTTCCCCGTGGGGCCCGCGTGATTTCCCGTTTGGGCCCGCGTGATTTCCCCGTGGGGGCCGCGTGATTTCCCTGTGTGGCCCACGTGATTTCCCGGGGGACACACGTGATTTCCCCTGGGGGCCCACGTGATTTCCCCTGGGGGCCCACGTGATTTCCCCGTGGTGCCCACGTGATTTCCCCCAGGGGCCCACTTGATTTCCCATGGGGGCACACGTGATTTCCCCTGGGGGCCCACGTGAATTCCCCGTGGGGCCCACATGATTTTCCCTTGGTGCCCACGTGATTTCCCCTTGGGACCCACGTTATTTCCCCGTTGGGCCCTCGTGAATTCCTCGTGGGGCCCACGTGATTTCCCCGTGGGGCCCACATGATTTCCCCTTGGGGCCCCCGTGATTTCCCCGTGGGGCCCACATGATTTCCCCTTGGGACCCACGTTATTTCCCCGTTGGTCCCTCGTGAATTCCTCGTGGGGCCCACGTGATTTCCCCGTGGGGCCCACATGATTTCCCCTTGGGGCCCACGTGATTTCCACGTTGGGCCCACGTGATTTCCCCGCGGGGCCCACGTGATTTCCCCTGGGTCCCACGTGATTTCCCCGCGGGGCCCGCGTGATTTCCCCTGGGGGCCCACGTGATTTCACCGCGGGGCCCACGTGATTTCCCCTGGCGGCCCACGTGATTTCCCCTGGGGGCCCACGTGATTTCCTTGTGGGGCCCACGTGATTTCCCCTGGGGGCCCACGTGATTTCCCAGTGGGGCCCACGTGATTTCCCCGTGGGTCCCATGTGATTTCCCCTGGGGGTCCTCTTGATTTCCCCTGGGGGCCTACGTGATTTCCCCGTGGGGCCCACGTGATTTCCCCTAGGGTCCCACGTGATTTCCCCGTGGGGCCCACGTGATTTCCCATGGGGGCCCACGTGATTTCCCCTAGGGTCCCACGTGATCTCCCCGTGGGGCCCACGTGATTTCCCCTGGGGGCCCACGTGATTTCCCCGTGGGGCCCACGTGATTTCCCCGTGGGGCCCACGTGATGTCCCCTGGGGGCCCTCGTGAATTCCCCGTGGGGCCCACGTGATTTCCCTGTGGGGCCCACGTGATTTCCCCGTGTGGCCCACGTGATTTCCCCGTTGGGCCAACGTGATTTCCCCGTGGAGCCCACGAGATTTCCCCTGGGGGCCCACGTGATTTCCCCTGGGAGCCCACGTGATTTTCCGAGGGGCCCACGTGATTTCCCCCGGGGGCCCACGTGATTTCCCCCGGGGGCCTACGTCATTTCCGAATGGGTCCCACGTGATTTCCCCGTGGGGCCCACGTGATTTCCCCGAGGGGCCCCCATGATTTCCACAGGGGGCCCACGTGATTTCCCCGTGGGGCCCACGTGATTTCCCCTGGGGGCCCACGTGATTTCCCCTGGGGGCCGACGTGATTTCCCCTGGGGGCCCACGTGATTTCCCATTGGGGCCCACGTTATTTCCCCGTGAGGCCCACGTGATTTCCCCTGGGGGCCCACGTGATTTCCCCGTGGGGCCCACGTGATTTCCCCGTAAGTCCCTCGTGATTTCCCCTGGGGGCACATGTGATTTCCCCTGGGGGCCCACGTGATTTCCCCGTGGGGCCACGTGATTTCCACTGGGGTCCCACGAGATTTCCCCGTGGGGCCCACGTGATTTCCCCGTGGGGCCCACGTGATTTCCCCTGGAGGCCCACGTGATTTCCGCTGGCGGCCCACGTGATTTCCCCTGGGCACCCACGTGATTTCCCCGTGGGGCCCACGTGATTTCCCCTGGGCACCCACGTGATTTCCCCGTGGGGCCCACGTGATTTCCCCGTGGGGCCCACGTGATTTCTCCGTGGGGCCCACAGGATTACCCTGGGGGCCCACGTGATTTCGCCTGGGGGCCCTCGTGATTTCCCCGTGGGGCCCACGTGATTTCCCCGTGGGGCCCACGTGATTTCCCCTGGGGGCCCTCGTGATTGCCCCGTGGGGCCCACGTGATTTTCCCGTGGGGCCCACGTGATTTCCCCTTGGGGCCCACGTGATTTCCTCGTTGGGCCCACGTGATTTCCCCGCGGGGCCCACGTGATTTCCCCTGGGGGCCCGCGTGATTTGCCCTGGGGGCCCGCGTGATTTCCCCATGGGCCCCACGTGATTTCCCCTTGGGGCCCACGTGATTTCCCCTGGGGGCCAAGTGATTTCCCAGTGGGGCCCACGAGATTTCCCCGTGGGGCCCACGTGATTTCCCCTTGGGGCCCATGTGATTGCCCCGTTGGGCCCACGTGATTTCCCCTGGGGGCCAAGTGATTTCCCAGTGGGGCCCACGTGATTTCCCCGTGGGGCCCACGTGATTTCCCATGGGGGCCCACGTGATTTCCCCGTAGGGCCCACGTGATTTCCCCTTGGCGCACACGTGATTTCCCCTGGGGGCCCACGTGATTTCCCCGTGGGCCCCAAGTGATTTCCCCAGGGGGCCCTTGTGATTTCCCCTGGGGGCCCTCGTGATTTCCCCTGGGGGCCCTCGTGATTTCCCCGTGGGGCCCACGTGATTTCCCCGTGGGGCCCACGTGATTTCCCCTGGGGGCCCTCGTGATTGCCCCGTGGGGCCCACGTGATTTTCCCGTGGGGCCCACGTGATTTCCCCTTGGGGCCCACGTGATTTCCTCGTTGGGCCCACGTGATCTCCCCGTGGGGCCCACGTGATTTCCCCTGGGGGCCCACGTGATTTCCCCTGGGGGCCCACGTGATTTCCCCGTAGGGCCCACGGGATTTCCCCTGAGGGCACACTTGTCTTCCCCTGGGGGCCCACGTGATTTCCCCGAGGGGCCCACGTGATTTCCCCGTTGGTCCCACGTGATTTCCCCTGGGGGCCCACGTGATTTCCCCGTAGGGCCCACGTCATTTCCCCGTGGGGTCCACCTGATTTCCCCTGGGGGCACACGTGATTTCCCCTGGGGGCCCACGTGAATTCCCCGTGGGGCCCACGTGATTTCCCCTGGGGTCCCACGTGATTTCCCCTGGGGGCCCACGTGATTTCCCCTGGGGGCCCGAGTGATTTCCCCGTGGGGCCCTCGTGATTTCCCCGAGGGGCCCCCGTGATTTCCCCAGGGGGCCCACGTGATTTCCCTGTGGGGCCCACGTGATTTCCCCGTGGGGCCCACGTGATTTCCCCTGGGGGCCGACGTGATTTCCCCTGGGGGCCCACGTGATTTCCCATTGGGGCCCACGTTATTTCCCCGTGAGGCCCACGTGATTTCCCCTGGGGGCCCACGTGATTTCCCCGTGGGGCCCACGTGATTTCCCCGTAAGGCCCACGTGATTTCCCCTGGGGGCACATGTGATTTCCCCTGGGGGCCCACGTGATTTCCCCGAGGGGCCCACGTGATTTCCACTGGGGTCCCACGAGATTTCCCCGTGGGGCCCACGTGATTTCCCCGTGGGGCCCACGTGATTTCCCCTGGAGGCCCACGTGATTTCCCCTGGGCACCCACGTGATTTCCCCGGGGGGCCCACGTGATTTCACCGTGGGGCCCACGTGATTTCTCCGTGGGGCCCACGGGATTCCCCTGGGGGCCCACGTGATTTCCCCTGGGGGCCCACGTGATTTCCCCGTGGGGCCCACGTGATTTCCCCGTGTGGCCCACGTGATTTCCCCGTTGGGCCAACGTGATTTCCCCGTGGGGCCCACGTGATTTCCCATGGGGGCCCATGTGATTTCCCCTGGGGGCCCACGTGATTTGTCCGTGGTGACCACGTGATTTCCCCCGGGGGCCCACGTGATTTCCCCGTGGGGCCCGCGTGTTTTCCCGTGGGGGCCCGCGTGATTTCCCCGTGGGGCCCGCTGATTTCCCTTGGGGCCCACGTGATTTCCTGGGGGACCCACGTGATTTCCCCTGGGGCCCACGTGATTTCCCCTGGGGGCCCACGTGATTTCCCCCTGGGGCCCACGTGATTTCCCCCGGGGGCCCTCTTGATTTCCTCTGGGGGCCCACGTGATTTCCCCTGGGGGCCCTCGTGATTGCCCCGTGGGGCCCACGTGATTTTCCCGTGGGGCCCACGTGATTTCCCCTTGGGGCCCACGTGATTTCCTCGTTGGGCCCACGTGATTTCCCCGCGGGGCCCGCGTGATTTCCCCTGGGGGCCCGCGTGATTTGCCCTGGGGGCCCGCGTGATTTCCCCATGGGCCCCACGTGCTTTCCCCTGGGGGCCCACGTTATTTCCCCGTGAGGCCCGCGTGATTTCCCCTGGGGGCCCACGTGATTTCCCCGTGGGGCCCACGTGATTTCCCCGTAAGGCCCACGTGATTTCCCCTGGGGGCACATGTGATTTCCCCTGGGGGCCCACGTGATTTCCCCCTGGGCCCACGTGATTTCCACTGGGGTCCCACGAGATTTCCCCGTGGGGCCCACGTGATTTCCCCGTGGGGCCCACGTGATTTCCCCTGGAGGCCCACGTGATTTCCCCTGGCGGCCCAAGTGATTTCCCCTGGGCACCTACGTGATTTCCCCGTGGGGCCCACGTGATTTCCCCGTGGGGCCCAGGTGATTTCTCCGTGGGGCCCACGGGATTCCCCTGGGGGCCCACGTGATTTCCCCTGGGGGCCCACGTGATTTCCCCCTGGGGCCCACGTGATTTCCCCGTGTGGCCCACGTGATTTCCCCGTTGGGCCAACGTGATTTCCCCGTGGGGCCCACGTGATTTCCCATGGGGGCCCACGTGATTTCCCCTGGGGGCCCACGTGATTTGTCCGTGGTGACCACGTGATTTCCCCCGGGGGCCCACGTGATTTCCCCGTGGGGCCCGCGTGATTTCCCGTGGGGGCCCGCGTGATTTCCCCGTGGGGCCCGCGTGATTTCCCTTGGGGCCCACGTGATTTCCTGGGGGACCCACGTGATTTCCCCTGGGGGCCCACGTGATTTCCCCGTGGGGCCCACGTGATTTCCTCGTTGGGCCCACGTGATTTCCCCGCGGGGCCCGCGTGATTTCCCCTGGGGGCCCGCGTGATTTGCCCTGGGGGCCCGCGTGATTTCCCCATGGGCCCCACGTGCTTTCCCCTGGGGGCCCACGTTATTTCCCCGTGAGGCCCACGTGATTTCCCCTGGGGGCCCACGTGATTTCCCCGTGGGGCCCACGTGATTTCCCCGTAAGGCCCACGTGATTTCCCCTGGGGGCACATGTGATTTCCCCTGGGGGCCCACGTGATTTCCCCTGGGGGCCCACGTGATTTCCCCGTGGGGCCCACGTGATTTCCCCTGGGGGCCCACGTGATTTCCCCTGGGGGCCCACGGGATTTCCCCGTGAGGCCCACGTGATTTCCCCGTGGGGCCCACGTGATTTCCCCTGGGGCCCACCTGATTTCCCCTGGGGGCCCATGTGATTTCCCCGTGGGGCCCTCATGATTTACCCTGGTGGACCACGTGATTTCCCCGTGGGGCCCACGTGATTTCCCCTGGAGGCCCACGTGATTTCCCCTGGGGGCCCACGTGATTTCCCCGTGGAGCCCACGTGATTTCCCCGTGGGGCCCACGTAACTTCCCCGTGGGGCACTCGTGATTTCCCTGGGGGCCCACGTGATTTCCCCGTGGGGTCCACATGATTTCCCCTTGGGGCCCACGTGATTTCCCCGTGGGGCCCACGTGATTTCCCCTGGGGGCCCACGTGATTTCCCCTGGGGGCCCACGTGATTTCCCCTGGGGGCCCACGTGATTTCCCCTGGGGGCCCACGTGATTTCCCCTGGGGGCCCACGTAATTTCCACGTGGGGCCCAGGTGATTTCCCCTGGGGGCCCACGTGATTTCCCCGTGGGGCCCACGTGATTTCCCCGTGGGGACCACGTGATTTCCCTTGGAGGCCCACGTGATTTACCCTGGGGGCCCACCTGATTTCCCCTGGGGGCCACCGTGATTTCCCCTGGGGGCCCACGTAATTTCCACGTGGGGCCCACGTGATTTCCCCTGGGGGCCCACGTGATTTCCCCGTGGGGCCCACGTGATTTCCCCGTGGGGCCCACGTGATTTCCCCGTGGGGCCCACGTGATTTCCCCGTGGGGCCCACGTAACTTCCCCGTGGGGCACACGTGATTTCCCCGTGGGGCCCACGTGATTTCCCGGTGGGGCCCACGTGATTTCCCCGTGGGGCCCACGTGATTTCCCCGTGGGGCCCACGTGATTTCCCCGTGGGGCCCACGAGATTTCCCCGTGAGGCCCACCTGATTTCCCCTGGGGGCCCACCTGATTTCCCCTGGGGGCACACGTGATTTCCCCGTTGGGCCCACGTGATTTCCCCTTGGGTCCCACGAGATTTCCCAGTGTGTCCCACGTGGTTTCCCCCGGGGGCCCACGTGCTTTCCCCGTGGGGCCCACGTGATTTCCCAGTGTGGCCCACGTGATTTCCCCCGGGGGCCCACGTGATTTCCCCCGCGGGCCCACGTGATTTCCCCTGGGGGCCCACGTGATTTCCCCGTGGGGCCCACGTGATTTCCCCTTGGGGCCCACGTGATTTCCCCTGGGGGCCCACGTGATTTCCCCGCGGGGCCCACGTGATTTCCCCTGGGGGCCCACGTGATTTCCGCGTGGGGCCCACGTGATTTCCGCGTGGGGCCCACGTGATATCCCCTGGGGGCCCACGTGATTTCCCCGCGGGGCCCACGTGATTTCCCCTGGGGGCCCACGTGATTTCCCCTGGGGGCCCACGTGATTCCCCGTGAGGCCCACGTGATTTCCCCTGGGGGCCCACGTGATTTCCCGGTGGGGCCCACGTGATTTCCCCGTGGTGCCCACGTGATTTCCCCGTGGGGCCCACGTGATTTCCCCTGGGGTCCCACGTGATTTCCCCGCGGCGCCCACGTGATTTCCCCAGGGGGCCCACGTGATTTCCCCCTGGGGCCCACGTGATTTCCCCGTGGGGCCCACGTGATTTCCCTGTGGGGCCCACGTGATTCCCCTGGGGGCCCACCTGATTTCCCCGTGGGGCCCACGTGATTTCCCCTTGGGGACCACGTGATTTCCCCGTGTGGCCCACGAGATTTCCCCGTTGGGCCAACGTGATTTCCCCGTGGGGCCCACGTGATTTCCCCTGGGGGCCCACGTGATTTCCCCTGGGGGCCCACGTGATTTGTCCGTGGTGACCACGTAATTTCCCCCGGGGGCCCACGTGATTTCGCCGGGGGCCGACGTGATTTCCCCATGGGGCCCTCGTGATTTACCCGTGGGGCCCACGTGAATCCCCGTGGTGCCCGCGTGATTTCCCCGTGGGGCCCGTGTGATTTCCCCGTGGGGCCTGCGTGATTTCCCCGTGGGGCCCGCGTGATTTCCCCGTGGGGCCCGCGTGATTTCCCTTGGGGCCCACGTGATTTCCTGGGGGATCCACGTGTTTTCCCCTGGGGGCCCACGTGATTTCCCCTGGGGGCCCACTTGATTTCCCCTGGGGGCACACGTGATTTCCCCTGGGGGCCCATGTGATTTCCCCTGGGGGCCCTCGTGTTTTCCCCTGGGGGCCCGCGTGATTTCCCCGTGGGGCCACGTGATATCCCCGTGGGGCCCATGTGATTTCCCCTGGGGGCCCTCGTGATTTCCCCGTGCGGCCCACGTGATTTCCCCGTGGGGCCCACGTGATTTCCCCTTGGGGCCCATGTGATTGCCCCGTTGGGCCCACGTGATTTCCCCTGGGGGCCAAGTGATTTCCCAGTGGGGCCCACGTGATTTCCCCGTGGGGCCCACGTGATTTCCCATGGGGGCCCACGTGATTTCCCCGTAGGGCCCACGTGATTTCCCCTTGGCGCACACGTGATTTCTCCTGGGGGCCCACGTGATTTCCCCGTGGGCCCCAAGTGATTTCCCCAGGGGGCCCTTGTGATTTCCCCTGGGGCCCTCGTGATTTCTCCGAGGGGCCCACGTGATTTCCCCTGGGGGCCCGCGTGATTTCCCCGTGGGGCCCATGTGATTTCCCCTGGGGGCCCTCGTGTTTTCCCCTGGGGGCCCACGTGATTTCCCCGTGGGGCCACGTGATATCCCCGTGGGGCCCATGTGATTTCCCCTGGGGGCCCTCGTGATTTCCCCGTGGGGCCCACGTGATTTCCCCGTGGGGCCCACGTGATTTCCCCTTGGGGCCCATGTGATTGCCCCGTTGGGCCCACGTGATTTCCCCTGGGGGCCAAGTGATTTCCCAGTGGGGCCCACGTGATTTCCCCGTGGGGCCCACGTGATTTCCCATGGGGGCCCACGTGATTTCCCCGTAGGGCCCACGTGATTTCCCCTTGGTGCACACGTGATTTCCCCTGGGGGCCCACGTGATTTCCCCATGGGCCCCAAGTGATTTCCCCAGGGGGCCCTTGTGATTTCCCCTGGGGGCCCTCGTGATTTCCCCTGGGGGCCCTCGTGATTTCCCCGTGGGGCCCACGTGATTTCCCCGTGGGTCCCACGTGATTTCCCCTGGGGGCCCTCGTGATTGCCCCGTGGGGCCCACGTGATTTTCCCGTGGGGCCCACGTGATTTCCCCTTGGGGCCCACGTGATTTCCTCGTTGGGCCCACGTGATCTCCCCGTGGGGCCCACGTGATTTCCCCGGGGGGCCCACATGATTTCCCCTGGGGGCCCACGTGATTTCCCCTGGGGGCCCACGTGATTTCCTCGTAGGGCCCACGGGATTTCCCCTCGGGGCACACTTGACTTCCCCTGGGGGCCCAAGTGATTTCCCCGTGGAGCCCACGTGATTTCCCCGTTGGTCCCACGTGATTTCCCCTGGGGGCCCACGTTATTTCCCCTGGGGGCCCACGTGATTTCCCCGTAGGGCCCACGTGATTTCCCCGTGGGGCCCACGTGATTTCCCCTGGGGGCACACGTGATTTCCCCTGGGGGCCCACGTGATTTCCCCGTGGAGCCCACGTGATTTCCCCTGGGGTCCCACGTGATTTCCCCGTGGGGCCCACGTGATTTCCCCTGGGGGCCCGCGTGATTTCCCCGTGGGGCCCTCGTGATTTCCCCGAGGGGCCCCCATGATTTCCCCAGGGGGCCCACGTGATTTCCCCGTGGGCCCACGTGATTTCCCCGTGGGGCCCACGTGATTTCCCCGGGGGGCCGACGTGATTTCCCCTGGGGGCCCACGTGATTTCCCATTGGGGCCCACGTTATTTCCCCGTGAGGCCCACGTGATTTCCCCTGGGGGCCCACGTGATTTCCCCGTGGGGCCCACGTGATTTCCCCTGGGGGCCCACGTGATTTCCCCACGGGGCCCACGTGATTTCGCCTGGGGGCCCTCGTGATTTCCCCGTGGGTCCCACGTGATTTCCCCGTGGGGCCCACGTGATTTCCCCTGGGGGCCCTCGTGATTGCCCCGTGGGGCCCACGTGATTTTCCCGTGGGGCCCACGTGATTTCCCCTTGGGGCCCACGTGATTTCCTCGTTGGGCCCACGTGATTTCCCCGCGGGGCCCGCGTGATTTCCCCTGGGGGCCCGCGTGATTTGCCCTGGGGGCCCGCGTGATTTCCCCATGGGCCCCACGTGCTTTCCCCTGGGGGCCCACGTTATTTCCCCGTGAGGCCGACGTGATTTCCCCTGGGGGCCCACGTGATTTCCCCGTGGGGCCCACGTGATTTCCCCGTAAGGTCCACGTGATTTCCCCTGGGGGCACATGTGATTTCCCCTGGGGGCCCACGTGATTTCCCCGTGGGGCCCACGTGATTTCCACTGGGGTCCCACGAGATTTCCCCGTGGGGCCCACGTGATTTCCCCGTTGGGCCAACGTGATTTCCCCGTGGGGCCCACGTGATTTCCCATGGGGGCCCACGTGATTTCCCCTGGGGGCCCACGTGATTTGTCCGTGGTGACTACGTGATTTCCCCCGGGGGCCCACGTGATTTCCCCGTGGGGCCCGCGTGATTTCCCGTGGGGGCCCGCGTGATTTCCCCGTGGGGCCCGCGTGATTTCCCTTGGGGCCCACGTGATTTCCTGGGGGACCCACGTGATTTCCCCTGGGGGCCCACGTGATTTCCCCGTGGGGCCCACGTGATTTCCCCTGGGGGCCCACGTCATTTCCCCGTGGGGCCCACGTGATTTCCACTGGGGTCCCACGAGATTTCCCCGTGGGGCCCACGTGATTTCCCCGTGGGGCCCACGTGATTTCCCCTGGAGGCCCACGTGATTTCCCCTGGCGGCCCACGTGATTTCCCCTGGGCACCTACGTGATTTCCCCGTGGGGCCCACGTGATTTCCCCGTGGGGCCCACGTGATTTCTCCGTGGGGCCCACGGGATTCCCCTGGGGGCCCACGTGATTTCCCCTGGGGGCCCACGTGATTTCCCCGTGGGGCCCACGTGATTTCCCCGTGTGGCCCACGTGATTTCCCCGTTGGGCCAACGTGATTTCCCCGTGGGGCCCACGTGATTTCCCATGGGGGCCCACGTGATTTCCCCTGGCTGCCCACGTGATTTGTCCGTGGTGACCACGTGATTTCCCCCGGGGGCCCACGTGATTTCCCCGTGGGGCCCGCGTGATTTCCCGTGGGGGCCCGCGTGTTTTCCCCGTGGGGCCCGCGTGATTTCCCTTGGGGCCCACGTGATTTCCTGGGGGACCCACGTGATTTCCCCTGGGGGCCCACGTGATTTCCCCTGGGGGCCCACGTGATTTCCCCGTGGGGCCCACGTGATTTCCCCCGGGGGCCCACTTGATTTCCTCTGGGGGCACACGTGATTTCCCCGTGGGGCCCACGTGATTTCCCCGTGGGGCCCACGTGATTTCCACTGGGAGCCCACGTGATTTCCCCTGGGGGCCCACGTGATTTCCCCGTGGGGCCACGTGGTTTCCCCCGAGGGCCCACGTGATATCCCCCGGGGGCCCACGTGATTTCCCCGTGGGGCCCACCTGATTTCCCCTGGGGGCCCACGTGTTTTCCTCTGGGGGCCCACGTGATTTCCCCCGGGGGCCCACTTGATTTCCTCTGGGGGCACACGTGATTTCCCCGTGGGGCCCACGTGATTTCCCAGTGAGGCCCACGTGATTTCCCGTGGGGCCCACGTGATTTCCCCGTGGGGCCCACGAGATTTCCCCGTGGGGCCCACCTGATTTCCCCTGGGGGCCCACCTGATTTCCCCTGGGGGCACACGAGATTTCCCCGTTGGGCCCACGTGATTTCCCCGTGAGGCCCACGAGATTTCCCAGTGTGTCCCACGTGGTTTCCCCAGGGGGCCCACGTGCTTTCCCCGTGGGGCCCACGTGATTTCCCCGTGGGGCCCACGTGATTTCCACTGGGGGCCCACTTGATTTCCCCTGGGGGCCCACATGATTTCCCCTGGGGGCCCAAGTGATATCCCCGTGGGGCCCACGTGATTTCCCCTGGGGGCCCACGTGATTTCCCCGTGGAACCCACGTGATTTCCACTGGGGGCCCACTTGATTTCCCCTGGGGGCCCACATGATTTCCCCTGGGGGCCCACCTGATTTCCCCTGGGGGCCCACGTGATTTCCCCTGGGGGCCCACGGGATTTCCCCGTGAGGCCCACGTGATTTCCCCGTGGGGCCCACGTGATTTCCCCTGGGGCCCACCTGATTTCCCCTGGGGGCCCACGTGATTTCCCCTGGGGGCCCACGGGATTTCCCCGTGAGGCCCACGTGATTTCCCCGTGGGGCCCACGTGATTTCCCCTGGGGCCCCCCTGATTTCCCCTGGGGGCCCATGTGATTTCCCCGTGGGGCCCTCATGATTTACCCTGGTGGACCACGTGATTTCCCCGTGGGGCCCACGTGATTTCCCCTGGAGGCCCACGTGATTTCCCCTGGGGGCCCACGTGATTTCCCTGGGGGCCCACGTGATTTCCCCGTGGGGTCCACGTGATTTCCCCTTGGGGCCCACGTGATTTCCCCGTGGGGCCCACGTGATTTCCCCTGGGGGCCCACGTGATTTCCCCTGGGGGCCCACGTGATTTCCCCTGGGGGCCCACGTGATTTCCCCTGGGGCCCCACGTGATTTTCCCTGGGGGCCACCGTGATTTCCCCTGGGGGCCCACGTAATTTCCCCTGTGGGGCCCACGTGATTTCCCCGTGGGGCCCACGTGATTTCCCCGTGGGGCCCACGTGATTTCCCCGTGGGGACCACGTGATTTCCCTTGGAGGCCCACGTGATTTACCCTGGAGGCCCACGTGATTTCCCCTGGGGGCCACCGTGATTTCCCCTGGGGGCCCACGTAATTTCCACGTGGGGCCCACGTGATTTCCCCTGGGGGCCCACGTGATTTCCCCGTGGGGCCCACGTGATTTCCCCTGGGGGCCCACGTGATTTCCCCTAGGGGCCCACGTGATTTCCCCGTGGGGCCCACGTGATTTCCCCTGCGGGCCCACGGGATTTCCCCATGAAGCCAACGTGATTTCCCCGTGGGGCCCACGTGATTTCCCCTGGGGCCCACCTGATTTCCCCTGGGGGCCCATGTGATTTCCCCGAGGGGCCCTCATGATTTACCCTGGTGGACCACGTGATTTCCCCGTGGGGCCCACGAGATTTCCCCGTGGGGCCCACGTGATTTCCCCTGGGGCCCACGTGATTTCCCCGTGGGGCCCACGTGATTTCCCCGTGGAGCCCACGTGATTTCCCCGTGGGGCCCACGTAACTTCCCCGTGGGGCACACGTGATTTCCCCATGGGGCCCACGTGATTTCCCGGTGGGGCCCACGTGATTTCCCCGTGGGGCCCACGTGATTTCCCCGTGGGGCCCACGTGATTTCCCCGTGGGGCCCACGAGATTTCCCCGTGAGGCCCACCTGATTTCCCCTGGGGGCCCACCTGATTTCCCCTGGGGGCCCACGTGATTTCCCCTGGGGGCCCACGTGATTTCCCCGTGGGGCCCACGTCATTTCCCCGTGGGGCCCACGTGATTTCCCCTGGGGGCCCACGTGATTTCCCCGTGGGGCCCACGTCATTTCCCCGTGGGGCCCACGTGATTTCCCCTGGGGGCCCACGTGATTTCCCCGTGGGGCCCGTGTGATTTCCCAGTGGGGCCCGGGTGATTTCCCTGTGGGGCCCGCGTGATTTCCCCGTGGGGCCCACGTGATTTCCCCTGGGGGCCCACGTGATTTCCCAGTGGGGCCCTCGTGATTTCCCCGAGGGGCCCACGTGATTTCCCCTGGGGGCACACGTGATTTCCTCGTGGGGCCCACGTGATTTCCCCGTGGGGCCCACGTGATTTCCCCTGGGGGCCGACGTGATTTCCCCTGGGGGCCCACGTGATTTCCCCTTGGGGCCCACGTGATTTCACAGTGAGGCCCACGTGATTTCCCCTGGGGGCCCACGTGATTTCCCCTTGGGGCCCACGTGATTTCCCCTGGGGGCCCACGTGATTTTCCCGCGGGGCCCACGTGATTTCCCCTGGGGGCCCACGTGATTTCCGCGTGGGGCCCACGTGATTTACGCGTGGGGCCCACGTGATTTCCCCTGGGGGCCCACGTGATTTCCCCGCGGGGCCCACGTGATTTCCCCTGGGGGCCCACGTGATTTCCCCTGGGGGCCCACGTGATTCCCCGTGAGGCCCACGTGATTTCCCCTGGGGGCCCACGTGATTTCCCCGTGGGGCCCAAGTGATTTCCCCTGGGGGCCCACGTGATTTCCGCGTGGGGCCCACGTGATTTCCCCGCGGGGCCCGCGTGATTTCCCCTGGGGTCCCGCGTGATTTGCCCGGGGGCCCACGTGATTTCCCGGTGGGCCCCACGTGATTTCCCCTGGGGGCCCATCTGATTTCCCCTGGGGGCCCTCGTGAATTCCCCTGGGGACCCACGTGATTTCCCCAGGGGGCCCACGTGATTTCCCCCTGGGGCCCACGTGATTTCCCCGTGGGGCCCACGTGATTTCCCCGTAGGGCCCACGTGATTCCCCTGGGGGCCCACCTGATTTCCCCGTGGGGCCCACGTGATTTCCCCTTGGGGACCACGTGATTTCCCCGTGGGGCCCACGTGATTTCCCCTGGGGGCCCACGTGATTTCCCCTGGGGGCCCACGTGATTTGTCCGTGGTGACCACGTAATTTCCCCGTGGGGCCCGTGTGATTTCCCCGTGGGGCCTGCGTGATTTCCCCGTGGGGCCCGCGTGATTTCCCCGTGGGGCCCGCGTGATTTCCCTTGGGGCCCACGTGATTTCCTGGGGGACCCACGTGTTTTCCCCTGGGGGCCCACGTGATTTCCCCTGGGGGCCCACGTGATTTCCCCGTGGGGCCCACGTGATTTCCCCCGGGGGCCCACTTGATTTCCCCTGGGGGCACACGTGATTTCCCCTGGGGGCCCACGTGATTTCCCCGAGGGGCCCACGTGATTTCCCCTGGGGGCCCGCGTGATTTGCCCTGGGGGCCCGCGTGATTTCCCCATGGGGCCCACGTGATTTCCCCGTGGGGCCCATGTGATTTCCCCTGGGGGCCCTCGTGTTTTCCCCTGGGGGCCCACGTGATTTCCCCGTGGGGCCACGTGATATCCCCGTGGGGCCCATGTGATTTCCCTGGGGGCCCTCGTGATTTCCCCGTGGGGCCCACGTGATTTCCCCGTGGGGCCCACGTGATTTCCCCTTGGGGCCCATGTGATTGCCCCGTTGGGCCCACGTGATTTCCCCTGGGGGCCAAGTGATTTCCCAGTGGAGCCCACGTGATTTCCCCGTGGGGCCCACGTGATTTCCCATGGGGGCCCACGTGATTTCCCCGTAGGGCCCACGTGATTTCCCCTTGGCGCACACGTGATTTCCCCAGGGGGCCCACGTGATTTCCCCGTGGGCCCCAAGTGATTTCCCCAGGGGGCCCTTGTGATTTCCCCTGGGGGCCCTCGTGATTTCCCCTGGGGGCCCTCGTGATTTCCCCGTGGGGCCCACGTTATTTCCCCGTGGGGCTCACGTGATTTCCCCTGGGGGCCCTCGTGATTGACCCGTGGGGCCCACGTGATTTTCCCGTGGGGCCCACGTGATTTCCCCTGGGGGCCGACGTGATTTCCCCTGGGGGCCCACGTGATTTCCCATTGGGGCCCACGTTATTTCCCCGTGAGGCCCACGTGATTTCCCCTGGGGGCCCACGTGATTTCCCCGTGGGGCCCACGTGATTTCCCCGTGGGGCCCACGTGATTTCTCCTGGGGGCCCACGTGATTTCCCCACGGGGCCCACGTGATTTCGCCTGGGGGCCCTCGTGATTTCCCCGTGGGACCCACGTGATTTCCCCGTGGGGCCCACGTGATTTCCCCTGGGGGCACATGTGATATCCCCTGGGGGCCCACGTGATTTCCCCGTGGTGCCCACGTGATTTCCACTGGGGTCCCACGAGATTTCCCCGTGGGGAACACGTGATTTCCCCGTGGGGCCCACGTGATTTCCCCTGGAGGCCCACGTGATTTCCCCTGGCGGCCCACGTGATTTCCCCTGGGCACCCACGTGATTTCCCCGTGGGGCCCACGTGATTTCCCCTTGGAGCCGACGTGATTTCTATGTGGGGCCCACGGGATTCCCCTGGGGGCCCACGTGATTTCCCCTGGGGGCCCACGTGATTTCCCCGTGGGGCCCACGTGATTTCCCCTGGGGGCACACTTGATTTCCCCTGGGGGCCCACGTGATTTCCCCGTGGGGCCCAGGTGATTTCCCCTGGGGTCCCACGTGATTTCCCCGTGGGGCCCACGTGATTTCCCCTGGGGGCCCGAGTGATTTCCCCGTGGGGCCCTCGTGATTTCCCCGAGGGGCCCCCATGATTTCCCCATGGGGCCCACGTGATTTCCCCGTGGGGCCCACGTGATTTCCCCTGGGGGCCGACGTGATTTCCCCTGGGGGCCCACGTGATTTCCCATTGGGGCCCACGTTATTTCCCCGTGAGGCCCACGTGATTTCCCCTGGGGGCCCACGTGAGTTCCCCGTGGGGCCCACGTGATTTCCCCGTAAGGCCCACGTGATTTCCCCTGGGGGCACATGTGATTTCCCCTGGGGGCCCACGTGATTTCCCCGTGGGGCCCACGTGATTTCCACTGGGGTCCCACGAGATTTCCCCGTGGGGCCCACGTGATTTCCCCGTGGGGCCCACGTGATTTCCCCTGGAGGCCCACGTGATTTCCCCTGGCGGCCCACGTGATTTCCCCTGGGCACCTACGTGATTTCCCCGTGGGGCCCACGTGATTTCCCCGTGGGGCCCACGTGATTTCCCCGTGGGCCCCAAGTGATTTCCCCAGGGGGCCCTTGTGATTTCCCCTGGGGGCCCACGTGATTTCCCCTGGGGGCCCACGTGATTTCCCCGTGGGGCCCACGTGATTTCCCCGTGTGGCCCACGTGATTTCCCCGTTGGGCCAACGTCATTTCCCCGTGGGGCCCACGTGATTTCCCATGGGGGCCCACGTGATTTCCCCTGGGGGCCCACGTGATTTTTCCGTGGTGACCACGTGATTTCCCCCGGGGGCCCACGTGATTTCCCCGTGGGGCCCGCGTGATTTCCCGTGGGGGCCCGCGTGATTTCCCCGTGGGGCCCGCGTGATTTCCCTTGGGGCCCACGTGATTTCCTGGGGGACCCACGTGATTTCCCCTGGGGGCCCACGTGATTTCCCCTGGGGGCCCACGTGATTTCCCCGTGGGGCCCACGTGATTTCCCCCGGGGGCCCCCTTGATTTCCTCTGGGGGCACACGTGATTTCCCCGTGGGGCCCACGTGATTTCCCCGTGGGGCCCACGTGATTTCCACTGGGAGCCCACGTGATTTCCCCTGGGGGCCCACGTGATTTCCCCGTGGGGCCCACGTGGTTTCCCCCGGGGGCCCACGTGATATTCCCCGGGGGCCCACGTGATTTCCCCGTGGGGCCCACCTGATTTCCCCTGGGGGCCCACGTGTTTTCCTCTGGGGGCCCACGTGATTTCCCCCGGGGGCCCACTTGATTTCCTCTGGGGGCCCACGTGATTTCCCCCTGGGGCCCACGTGATTTCCCCGTGGGGCCCACGTGATTTCCCCGTGGGGCCCACGTGATTTCTCCTGGGGGCCCACGTGATTTCCCCACGGGGCCCACGTGATTTCGCCTGGGGGCCCTCGTGATTTCCCCGTGGGGCCCACGTGATTTCCCCGTGGGGCCCACGTGATTTCCCCTGGGGGCACATGTGATATCCCCTGGGGGCCCACGTGATTTCCCCGTGGTGCCCACGTGATTTCCACTGGGGTCCCACGAGATTTCCCCGTGGGGAACACGTGATTTCCCCGTGGGGCCCACGTGATTTCCCCTGGAGGCCCACGTGATTTCCCCTGGCGGCCCACGTGATTTCCCCTGGGCACCCACGTGATTTCCCCGTGGGGCCCACGTGATTTCCCCTTGGAGCCGACGTGATTTCTCTGTGGGGCCCACGGGATTCCCCTGGGGGCCCACGTGATTTCCCCTGGGGGCCCACGTGATTTCCCCGTGGGGCCCACGTGATTTCCCCTGGGGGCCCTTGTGATTTCCCCTGGGGGCCCTCGTGATTTCCAATGGGGGCCCTCGTGATTTCCCCGTGGGGCCCACGTGATTTCCCCGTGGGGCTCACGTGATTTCCCCTGGGGGCCCTCGTGATTGCCCCGTGGGGCCCACGTGATTTTCCCGTGGGGCCCACGTGATTTCCCCTGGGGGCCGACGTGATTTCCCCTGGGGGCCCACGTGTTTTCCCATTGGGGCCCACGTTATTTCCCCGTGAGGCCCACGTGATTTCCCCTGGGGGCCCACGTGATTTCCCCGTGGGGCCCACGTGATTTCCCCGTGGGGCCCACGTGATTTCTCCTGGGGGCCCACGTGATTTCCCCACGGGGCCCACGTGATTTCGCCTGGGGGCCCTCGTGATTTCCCCGTGGGGCCCACGTGATTTCCCCGTGGGGCCCACGTGATTTCCCCTGGGGGCCCTCGTGATTGCCCCGTGGGGCCCACGTGATTTTCCCGTGGGGCCCACGTGATTTCCCCTTGGGGCCCACGTGATTTCCTCGTTGGGCCCACGTGATTTCCCCGCGGGGCCCGCGTGATTTCCCCTGGGGGCCCGCGTGATTTGCCCTGGGGGCCCGCGTGATTTCCCCATGGGCCCCACGTGATTTCCCCTGGGGGCCCATGTGATTTCCCCTGGGGGCCCTCGTGATTTCCCCTGGGGGCCCTCGTGATTTCCCCTGGGGGCCCACGTGATTTCCCCTGGGGGCCCTCGTGATTGCCCCGTGGGGCCCACGTGATTTTCCAGTGGGGCCCACGTGATTTCCCCTTGGGGCCCACGTGATTTCCTCGTTGGGCCCACGTGATTTCCCCGTGGGGCCCACGTGATTTCCCCGTGTGGCCCACGTGATTTCCCCTGGGGGCCCACGTGATTTCCCCGTAAGGCCCACGTGATTTCCCCTGGGGGCACATGTGATATCCCCTGGGGGCCCACGTGATTTCCCCGTGGTGCCCACGTGATTTCCACTGGGGTCCCACGAGATTTCCCCGTGGGGAACACGTGATTTCCCCGTGGGGCCCACGTGATTTCCCCTGGAGGCCCACGTGATTTCCCCTGGCGGCCCACGTGATTTCCCCTGGGCACCCACGTGATTTCCCCGTGGGGCCCACGTGATTTCCCCTTGGAGCCGACGTGATTTCTCTGTGGGGCCCACGGGATTCCCCTGGGGGCCCACGTGAGTTCCCCGGGGGGCCCAGGTGATTTCCCCGTGGGGCCCACGTGATTTCCCCTGGGGGCACACGTGATTTCCCCTGGGGGCCCACGTGATTTCCCCGTGGGGCCCACGTGATTTCCCCTGGGGTCCCACGTGATTTCCCCGTGGGGCCCACGTGATTTCCCCTGGGGGCCCGAGTGATTTCCCCGTGGGGCCCTCGTGATTTCCCCGAGGGGCCCCCATGATTTCCCCAGGGGGCCCACGTGATTTCCCCGTGGGGCCCACGTGATTTCCCCGTGGGGCCCACGTGATTTCCCCTGGGGGCCGACGTGATTTCCCCTGGGGGCCCACGTGATTTCCCATTGGGGCCCACGTTATTTCCCCGTGAGGCCCACGTGATTTCCCCTGGGGGCCCACGTGATTTCCCCGTGGGGCCCACGTGATTTCCCCGTAAGGCCCACGTGATTTCCCCTGGGGGCACATGTGATTTCCCCTGGGGGCCCACGTGATTTCCCCGTGGGGCCCACGTGATTTCCACTGGGGTCCCACGAGATTTCCCCGTGGGGCCCACGTGATTTCCCCGTGGGGCCCACGTGATTTCCCCTGGAGGCCCACGTGATTTCCCCTGGCGGCCCACGTGATTTCCCCTGGGCACCTACGTGATTTCCCCGTGGGGCCCACGTGATTTCCCCGTGGGGCCCACGTGATTTCTCCGTGGGGCCCACGGGATTCCCCTGGGGCCCCACGTGATTTCCCCTGGGGGCCCACGTGATTTCCCCGTGGGGCCCACGTGATTTCCCCGTGTGGCCCACGTGATTTCCCCGTTGGGCCAACGTCATTTCCCCGTGGGGCCCACGTGATTTCCCATGGGGGCCCACGTGATATTCCCCGGGGTCCACGTGATTTCCCCGTGGGGCCCACCTGATTTCCCCTGGGGGCCCACGTGTTTTCCTCTGGGGGCCCACGTGATTTCCCCCGGGGGCCCACTTGATTTCCTCTGGGGGCACACGTGATTTCCCCGTGGGGCCCACGTGATTTCCCCGTGAGGCCCACGTGATTTCCCATGGGGGCCCACGTGAATTCCCCGTGGGGCCCACGTGATTTCCCCTGGGGGCCCACGTGATTACCCCTGGGGGCCCACGTGATTTCCCCGTGGGGCACACGTGATTTCACCATGGGGCCCACGTGATTTCCCCGTGGGGCCCACGTTATTTCCCCGTGGGGCCCACGTGATTTCCCCGTGGGGCCCACGTGATTTCCCCGTGGGGCCCACGAGATTTCCCCGTGGGGCCCACCTGATTTCCCCTGGGGGCCCACCTGATTTCCCCTGGGGGCACACGAGATTTCCCCGTTGGGCCCACGTGATTTCCCCTTGGGGCCCACGAGATTTCCCAGTGTGTCCCACGTGGTTTCCCCAGGGGGCCCACGTGCTTTCCCCGTGGGGCCCACGCGATTTCCCCGTGGGGCCCACGTGATTTCCCCGTGGGTCCCAAGCGATTTCCCCTGGGGGCCCACGTGATTTCCCCGTGAGGCCCACGTGATTTCCCCTGGGGGCCCACGTGAATTCCCCGTGGGGCCCATGTGATTTCCCCTGGGGGCCCACGTGATTACCCCTGGGGGCCCACGTGATTTCCCCGTGGGGCACACGTGATTTCCCCGTGGGCCCCACGTGATTTCCCCGAGGGGCCCACGTTATTTCCCCGTGGGGCCCACGTGATTTCCCCGTGGGGCCCACGTGATTTCCCCGTGGGGCCCACGAGATTTCCCCTTGGGGCCCACGAGATTTCCCAGTGTGTCCCACATGGTTTCCCCCGGGGGCCCACGTGCTTTCCCCGTGGGGCCCACGTGATTTCCCCGTGGGGCCCACGTGATTTCCCCCGGGGGCCCACGTGATTTCCCCCGCGTGCCCACGTGATTTCCCCTGGGGCCCACGTGATTTCCCCGTGGGGCCCACGTGATTTCCACTGGGGGCCCACTTGATTTCCCCTGCGGGCCCACATGATTTCCCCTGGGGGCCCAAGTGATATCCCCGTGGGGCCCACGTGATTTCCCCTGGGGGCCCACGTGATTTCCCCTGGGGGCCCACGTGATTTCCCCTGGGGGCCCACGTGATTTCCCCGTGGGGCCCACGTGATTTCCCCTGGGGGCCCACGTGATTTCCCCGTGGCGCTCACGTGATTTCCCCGTGGGGCCCACGTGATTTCCCCGTGGGGCCCACGTGATTTCCCCTGGGGGCCCACGTGATTACCCCTGGGGGCCCACG
This sequence comes from Ovis canadensis, assembly GCF_042477335.2. Classification (NCBI taxonomy): domain Eukaryota; kingdom Metazoa; phylum Chordata; class Mammalia; order Artiodactyla; family Bovidae; genus Ovis; species Ovis canadensis. The sequence goes on from NC_091262.1 coordinate 12,865,169, forward strand.
TGATTTCCCCGTGGGGCACACGTGATTTCCCCGTGGGGCCCACGTGATTTCCCCGTGGGGCCCACGTGATTTCCCCGTGGGGCCCACGTGATTTCCCCGTGGGGCCCACGTGATTTCCCCTGGGGGCCCACGTGATTTCCCCGTGGCGCTCACGAGATTTCCCCGTGGGGCCCACGTGATTTCCCCGTGGGGCCCACGTGATTTCCCCTGGGGGCCCACGTGATTACCCCTGGGGGCCCACGTGATTTCCCCGTGGGGCACACGTGATTTCCCCGTGGGGCCCACGTGATTTCCCCGTGGGGCCCACGTGATTTCCCCTGGCGGCCCACGTGATTTCCCCTGGGCACCCACGTGATTTTCCCGTGGGGCCCACGTGATTTCCCCTTGGAGCCGACGTGATTTCTATGTGGGGCCCACGGGATTCCCCTGGGGGCCCACGTGATTTCCCCTGGGGGCCCACGTGATTTCCCCGTGGGGCCCACGTGATTTCCCCTGGGGGCACACGTGATTTCCCCTGGGGGCCCACGTGATTTCCCCGTGGGGCCCAGGTGATTTCCCCTGGGGTCCCACGTGATTTCCCCGTGGGGCCCACGTGATTTCCCCTGGGGGCCCGAGTGATTTCCCCGTGGGGCCCTCGTGATTTCCCCGAGGGGCCCCCATGATTTCCCCATGGGGCCCACGTGATTTCCCCGTGGGGCCCACGTGATTTCCCCGTGGGGCCCACGTGATTTCCCCTGGGGGCCGACGTGATTTCCCCTGGGGGCCCACGTGATTTCCCATTGGGGCCCACGTTATTTCCCCGTGAGGCCCACGTGATTTCCCCTGGGGGCCCACGTGAGTTCCCCGTGGGGCCCACGTGATTTCCCCGTAAGGCCCACGTGATTTCCCCTGGGGGCACATGTGATTTCCCCTGGGGGCCCACGTGATTTCCCCGTGGGGCCCACGTGATTTCCACTGGGGTCCCACGAGATTTCCCCGTGGGGCCCACGTGATTTCCCCGTGGGGCCCACGTGATTTCCCCTGGAGGCCCACGTGATTTCCCCTGGCGGCCCACGTGATTTCCCCTGGGCACCTACGTGATTTCCCCGTGGGGCCCACGTGATTTCCCCGTGGGGCCCACGTGATTTCTCCGTGGGTCCCACGGGATTCCCCTGGGGGCCCACGTGATTTCCCCTGGGGGCCCACGTGATTTCCCCGTGGGGCCCACGTGATTTCCCCGTGTGGCCCACGTGATTTCCCCGTTGGGCCAACGTCATTTCCCCGTGGGGCCCACGTGATTTCCCTTGGGGGCCCACGTGATTTCCCCTGGGGGCCCACGTGATTTGTCCGTGGGGCCCATGTGATTTCCCCTGGGGGCCCTCGTGATTTCCCCGTGGGGCCCACGTGATTTCCCCGTGGGGCCCACGTGATTTCCCCTTGGGGCCCATGTGATTGCCCCGTTGGGCCCACGTGATTTCCACTGGGGGCCAAGTGATTTCCCAGTGGAGCCCACGTGATTTCCCCGTGGGGCCCACGTGATTTCCCATGGGGGCCCACGTGATTTCCCCGTAGGGCCCACGTGATTTCCCCTTGGCGCACACGTGATTTCCCCTGGGGGCCCACGTGATTTCCCCGTGGGCCCCAAGTGATTTCCCCAGGGGGCCCTTGTGATTTCCCCTGGGGGCCCTCGTGATTTCCAATGGGGGCCCTCGTGATTTCCCCGTGGGGCCCACGTGATTTCCCCGTGGGGCTCACGTGATTTCCCCTGGGGGCCCTCGTGATTGCCCCGTGGGGCCCACGTGATTTTCCCGTGGGGCCCACGTGATTTCCCCTGGGGGCCGACGTGATTTCCCCTGGGGGCCCACGTGTTTTCCCATTGGGGCCCACGTTATTTCCCCGTGAGGCTCACGTGATTTCCCCTGGGGGCCCACGTGATTTCCCCGTGGGGCCCACGTGATTTCCCCATGGGGCCCACGTGATTTCTCCTGGGGGCCCACGTGATTTCCCCACGGGGCCCACGTGATTTCGCCTGGGGGCCCTCGTGATTTCCCCGTGGGGCCCACGTGATTTCCCCGTGGGGCCCACGTGATTTCCCCTGGGGGCCCTCGTGATTGCCCCGTGGGGCCCACGTGATTTTCCCGTGGGGCCCACGTGATTTCCCCTTGGGCCCACGTGATTTCCTCGTTGGGCCCACGTGATTTCCCCGCGGGGCCCGCGTGATTTCCCCTGGGGGCCCGCGTGATTTGCCCTGGGGGCCCGCGTGATTTCCCCATGGGCCCCACGTGATTTCCCCTGGGGGCCCATGTGATTTCCCCTGGGGGCCCTCGTGATTTCCCCTGGGGGCCCTCGTGATTTCCCCTGGGGGACCACGTGATTTCCCCTGGGGGCCCTCGTGATTGCCCCGTGGGGCCCACGTGATTTTCCAGTGGGGCCCACGTGATTTCCCCTTGGGGCCCACGTGATTTCCTCGTTGGGCCCACGTGATTTCCCCGTGGGGCCCACGTGATTTCCCCGTGTGGCCCACGTGATTTCCCCTGGGGGCCCACGTGATTTCCCCGTAAGGCCCACGTGATTTCCCCTGGGGGCACATGTGATATCCCCTGGGGGCCCACGTGATTTCCCCGTGGTGCCCACGTGATTTCCACTGGGGTCCCACGAGATTTCCCCGTGGGGAACACGTGATTTCCCCGTGGGGCCCACGTGATTTCCCCTGGAGGCCCACGTGATTTCCCCTGGCGGCCCACGTGATTTCCCCTGGGCACCCACGTGATTTCCCGTGGGGCCCACGTGATTTCCCCTTGGAGCCGACGTGATTTCTCTGTGGGGCCCACGGGATTCCCCTGGGGGCCCACGTGATTTCCCCTGGGGGCCCAAGTGATTTCCCCGTGGGGCCCACGTGATTTCCCCTGGGGGCACACGTGATTTCCCCTGGGGGCCCACGTGATTTCCCCGTGGGGCCCACGTGATTTCCCCTGGGGGCCCACGTGATTTCCCCGTGGGGCCCACGTGATTTCCCCGTGTGGCCCACGTGATTTCCCCGTTGGGCCAACGTCATTTCCCCGTGGGGCCCACGTGATTTCCCATGGGGGCCCACGTGATTTCCCCTGGGGGCCCACGTGATTTGTCCGTGGTGACCACGTGATTTCCCCCGGGGGCCCACGTGATTTCCCCGTGGGGCCCGCGTGATTTCCCGTGGGGGCCCGCGTGATTTCCCCGTGGGGCCCGCGTGATTTCCCTGGGGGCCCACGTGATTTCCCCTGGGGGCCCAGGAGATTTCCCCGTGGGGCTCACGTGATTTCCCCGTGGGGCCCACGTGATTGCCCCTGGGGGCCCTCGTGATTTCCGCGTGGGGCCCACGTGATTTCCCCGTGGGGCCCACGTGATATCCCTGTGGGTCCCAAGTGATTTCCCCTGGGGGCCCATGTGATTTCCCCTGGGGGCCCACGTGATATCCCCGTGGGGCCCACGTGATTTCCCCTGGGGGCCCACGGATTTCCCCGTGGGGCCCACGTGGTTTCCCCGTGGGCCCACGTGGTTTCCCCGTGGGACCCACGTGATTTCCCCTGAGGTCCCACGTGATTTCCCCGTGGGGCCCACGTGATTTACCGTGGGTCCCACGTGATTTCCCCTGGGGGCCCACGTGATTTCCCCGTAGGGCCCACGTGATTTCCCCTGGGGGCCCATGTGATTTTCCCTGGGGGCCCCCGTGATTTCCCCGTGGGGCCCACGTGATTTCCCCTGGGGGCCCACGTGATTTCCCCGTGGCGCCCAAGTCATTTCCCCTGGGGGCCCACGTGATTTCCCCGTGGGTCCCACGTGATTTGCCCTGGGGGACCACGTGATTTCCCCTGGGGGCCCACGTGATTTCCCCTGGGGGCCCTCGTGATTTCCCCGTGGGGCCCACGTGATTTCCCCTGGGGGCCCTCGTGATTTCCCCGTGGGGCCCACGTGATTTTCCCGTGGGGCCCACGTGATTTTCCCGTTGGGCGCACGTGATTTCCCCGTGGGGCCCTCGTGATTTCCCCGCGGGGCCCACGTGATTTCCCGGTGGGGCCCACCTCATTTCCCCTGGGGGCCCACGTGATTTCCCCGTGGGGCCCACCTGATCTCCCCGTGAGGCCCACGTGATTTCCCCGTGAGGCCCACGTGATTTCCCCTGGGTGCCCACGTGATTTCCCCTGAGGGCCCACGTGGTTTCCCCATGGGGCCCACGTCATTTCCCCGTGGGGCCCACGTGATTTCCCCTGGGGGCACACGTGATTTCCCCGTGGGGCCCACGTGATATCCCCTAGGGGCCCACGTGATTTCCCCGTGGGGCCCACGTGATTTCCCCGTCGAGCCCACGTGATTTGCCATGGGGGCCCACGTGATTTCCCCGTGGGGCCCACGAGATTTCCCCTGGGGGCCCACGTGATTTCCCCGTGGGGCCCACGTGATTTCCCCTGGGGGCCCATGTGATTTTCCCTGGGGTTCCCCGTGATTTCCCCGTGGGGTCCACGTGATTTCCCCTGGGTGCCCACGTGATTTCCCCATGGGGCCCACGTCATTTCCCCTGGGGGACCACGAGATTTCCCCGTGGGGCCCACGTGATTTGCCCTGGGGGCCCACGTGATTTCCCCTGGGGGCCCACGTGATATCCGCGTGGGGCCCACGCGATTTCCCCGTGGGGCCCACGCGATTTCCCCGTGGGTCCCAAGCGATTTCCCCTGGGGGCCCACGTGATTTCCCCGTGGGGCCCACGTGATTTCCCATGGGGGCCCACGTGATTTTCTCGTGGGGCCCAAGTGATTTTCCCGTGGGGCCCACGTGATTTCCCCCGGGGGCCCACGTGATTTCCCCTGGGGGCCCACGTGATTTCCCCTGGGTGCCCACGTGATTTCCGCGTGGGGCCCACGTGATATCCCCGTGGGGCCCACGTGATTTCCCCGTGGAGCCCAAGTGATATCCCCTGGTGGCCCACGTGATTTCCCCGTGGGGCCCACGTGATTTCCCCTGGGGGCCCACGTGATATCCCCGTGGGACCCACGTGATTTCCCCTGGGGGCCCACGTGATTTCCCCGTGAGGCCCACGTGATTTCCCCTTGGGGCCCACGTGATTTCCCCGTGGGACCCACGTGATTTCCCCTGGGGGCCCACGTGATTTCCCCTGGGGGCCCAAGTGATTTCCCCGTCGGGCCCTAGTGATTTCCCCGTGGGGTCCACGTGATTTCCCCGTGGGACCCACGTGATTTCCCCTGGGGGCCCAAGTGATTTCCCCGTAGGGCCCACGTCATTTCCCCGTGGGGCCCACGTGATTTCCCCTGGGCGCCCACGTGATTTCCCCGTGGGGCCCACGTGATTTCCCGTGGGGCCCAGGTGTTTTCCCCTGGGGGCACACGTGATTTCCCCGTGGGGCCCACGTGATTTCCCCGTGGGGCCCACGTGATTTACCCTGGGGTCCCACGTATTTCCCCGTGGGGCCATGTGATTTCCCCTGGGGTCCCACGTATTTCCCCGTGGGGCCCACGTGATTTCCCCTGGGGGCCCACGTGATTTCCCCGTGTGGCCAACGTGATTTCCCTTGGGGGCCCACGTGATTTCCCCGTGAGGCCCACGTGATTTCCCCGTGGGGCCCACGTGATTTCCCCTGGGGGCCAACGTGATTTCCCCTGGGGGCCCACGTGATTTCCCCTGCGTGCCTACGTGATTTCCACGTGGGACCCACGTGATTTCCCCTGGGGGCCCACGTGATTTCCCCGGGAGGCCCACGTGATTTCCCCTTGGGGCCCACGTGATTTCCCCGTGGGACACACGTGATTTCCCCTGGGGGCCCACGTGATTTCCCCTGGGGGCCCAAGTGATTTCCCCGTGGGGCCCACCTGATCTCCCCGTGGGGCCCACATGATTTCCCCGTGGGGCCCACGTGATTTCCCCCGGGGGCCCAAGTATTTACCCGTGGGGCCCACGTGATTTCCCCGTGGGGCCCACGTGATTTCCCCGTGGGGCCCACCTGATTTCCCCTGGGGGCCCACGTGATTTCCCCTGGGGGCCCACGTGATCTCCCCGTGGGGCTTTCCTGATCTCCCCGTGGGGCCCACGTGATCTCCCCGTGGGGCCCACGAGATTTCCCCTTGGGGCCCACCTGATTTCCCCTTGGGGCCCACCTGATTTCCCCTGGGGGCACACGTGATTTCCCCGTGGGGCCCACCTGATTTCCCCTGGGGGCCCACGTGTTTTCCTCTGGGGGCCCACGTGATTTCCCCGTGGGGCCCACCTGATTTCCCCTGGGGGCCCACGTGATTTCCCCTGGGGGCCCAAGTGATCTCCCCGTGGGGCCTGCCTGATCTCCCCGTGGGGCCCTCGTGATCTCCCGGTGGGGCCCACGAGATTTCCCCGTGGGGCCGACCTGATTTCCCCTTGGGGCCCACCTGATTTCCCCTGGGGGCCCACGTGTTTTCCTCTGGCGGCCCACATAATTTCCCCATGGGTCCCACGTGATTTCCCCTGGGGGTACACGTGATTTCCCCGTGGAGCCCACGTGATTTCCCACGGTGCCCACGTGATTTCCCCGTGGGGCTCACGTGACTTCCCCGTGGGGCCCACGTGACTTCCCCGTGGGGCCCACGTGACTTCCCCGTGGGGCCCACGTGATTTCTCCTGGGGGCCCACGTGATTTCCCCGTGGGGCCCACGTGATTTCCCCTGGGGGCCCGCGTGATTTCCACTAGGGGCCCACGTGATTTCCCCTGGGGGCCCACGCGATTTCCCCGTGGGGCCCACCTGATTTCCCCGTGGGGCCCACGTGATTGCCCCTGGGGGCCCGCGTGATTTCCCCTGGGGGCCCACGTGATTTCCCCTGGGGGCCCACGTGATTTCCCCGTGGGGCTCACGTGATTTCCCCGTGGGGCCCACGTGATTGCCCCTGGGGGCCCACGTGATTTCCGCGTGGGGCCCACGTGATTTCCCCGTGGAGCCCACGTGATATCCCCGTGGGTCCCAAGTGATTTCCCCTGGGGGCCCATGTGATTTCCCTTGGGGGCCCACGTGATATCCCCGTGGGGCCCACGTGATTTCCCCTGGGGGCCCACGGATTTCCCCATGGGGCCCACGTGGTTTCCCCGTGGGCCCACGTGGTTTCCCCATGGGACCCACGTGATTTCCCCTGAGGGCCCACGTGGTTTCCCCGTGGGGCACACGTCATTTCCCCGTGGGGCCCACGTGATTTCCCCTGGGGGCCCACCTGATTTCCCCGTGGGGCCCACGTGATTTCCCCTGGGGGCCCACGTGATTTCCCCGTGGGGCCCACGTTATTTCCCCGTGGAGCCCACGTGATATCCCCTGGTGGCCCACGTGATTTCCCCGTGGGGCCCACGTGATTTACCGTGGGTCGCACGTGATTTCCCCTGGGGGCCCACGTGATTTCCCCGTGGGGCCCACGTGATTTCCCCTGGGGGCCCATGTGATTTTCCCTGGGGGCCCCCGTGATTTCCCCGTGGGGCCCACATGATTTCCACGTGGGTCCCACGTGATTTGCCCTGGGGGCCCACGTGATTTCCCCTGGGGGCCCACGTCATTTCCCCTGGGGGCCCTCGTGATTTCCCCTTGGGGCCCACGTGATTTCCCCGTGGGGCCCACGTGATTTCCGCGTGGGGCCCACGTGATTTCCCCGTGGGGCCCACGTGATTTCCGCGTGGGGCCCACGTGATTTCCCCGTGGGGCCCACGAGATTTCCCCTGGGGGCCCACGTGATTTCCCCGTGGGGCCCACGTGATTTCCCCTGGGGGCCCATGTGATTTTCCCTGGGGTCCCCCGTGATTTCCCCGTGGGGCCCACGTGATTTCCCCTGGGTGCCCACGTGATTTCCCCATGGGGCCCACGTCATTTCCCCTGGGGGACCAGGAGATTTCCCCGTGGGGCCCACGTGATTTGCCCTGGGGGCCCACGTGATTTCCCCTGGGGGCCCACGTGATATCCGCGTGGGGCCCACGCGATTTCCCCGTGGGGCCCACGCGATTTCCCCGTGGGTCCCAAGCGATTTCCCCTGGGGGCCCACGTGATTTTCCCGTTGGGCGCACGTGATTTCCCCGTGGGTCCCTCGTGATTTCCCCGTGGGGGCCAGGTGATTTCCACCGGGGGCCGACATGATTTCCCGTGGGGCCCACGTGATTTCTCCTGGGGGCCCACGTGATTTCCCCGTGGGGCCCACGTGATTTCCCCTGGGGGACCGCGTGATTTCCCCTGGGCGCCCACGTGATTTCCCGTGGGGCCCACTTGATTTCCCCTGAGAGCCACGTGATTTCCCCGTGAGGCCCTCGTGATTTCCCCTGGGGGCCCACGTGATTTCCCCGTGGGGCCCACGTGATTTCCCCGTGGGGCCCACGTGATTTCCCCTGGGGGCCCACGTGATATCCGCGTGGGGCCCACGCGATTTCCCCGTGGGGCCCACGTGATTTCCCCGTGGGTCCCTTGGGATTTCCCCTGGGGGCCCACGTGATTTCCCCTGGGGGCCCACGTGATTTCCCCTGGGGGCCCACGTGATTTTCCCGTGGGGCCCACGTGATTTCCCCGTGGGGCCCACGTGATTTCCCCCGGGGGCCCACGTATTTAAACGTGGGGCCCACGTGATTTACCCTGGGGGCCCACGTGATTTCCCTGTGGGACCCACGTGATTTCCCCTGGGGGCCCAGGTGATTTTCCCGTATGTCCCACATGATTTCCCCATGGGGCCCACGTGATCTCCCCGTGGGGCCCACGTGATTTCGCCGTGGGGCCCACCTGATTTCCCTTTGGGGCACACGTGAATTCCCCATGGGGCCCACGTGATTTCCCCTGGGGGCCCACGTGATTTCCCCTGGGTGCCAACGTCATTTCCGCGTGGGGCCCACGTGATTTCCCCGTGGGGCCCACGTGATTTCCACGTGGGTCCCACGTGATTTCCCCTGAGGGCCCACGGCATTTCCCCTGGGAGCCCACGTGATAACCCCGTGGGGCCCACGTGATGTCCCCTGGGGGCCCAAGTGATTTCCCCGTGGGGCCCACGTGATTTCCCCTGGGGGCCCACGTGATTTCCCCTGGGGGCCCACGTGATTTCCCCGTGGGGCCCACGTGATTTCCCCGTGGGGCCCACGTGATTTCCCCGTGGGGCCCACGTGATTTACACTGGGGGCCCACGTGATTTCCCCGTGGGGTCCACGTGATTTCCCCTGGGGGCAAAGGTGATTTTCCCGTGGGTCCCACGTGATTTCCCCGTGGGGCCCACGTGATTTCGCCCGGGGGCCCACGTGATTTCCCCGTGGGGCCCACGTGATTTCCCCGTGGGGCCCACGTGATTTCCCATGGAGGCCCACGTTATTTCCCCTGGGGGCCCACGTGATTTCCCCGTGGGGCCCACGTGATTTCCCCGTGGGGCCCACCTGATTTCCCCTTAGAGCCCACGTGATTTCCCCGTGAGGTCCACGTGATTTCCCCGGGGGCCCACGTGATTTCCCCGTGGGGCTCACGTGATTTCCCTGTGGGGCCCACGTGATCGCCCCTGGGGGCCCACGTGATTTTCCCGTATGTCCCACATGATTTCCCCGTGGGGCCCACGTGATCTCCCCGTGGGGCCCACGTGATTTCGCCGTGGGGCCCACCTGATTTCCCTTTGGGGCACACGTGAATTCCCCATGGGGCCCACGTGATTTCCCCTGGGGGCCCACGTGATTTCCCCTGGGTGCCAACGTCATTTCCGCGTGGGGCCCACGTGATTTCCCCGTGGGGCCCACGTGATTTCCACGTGGGTCCCACGTGATTTCCCCTGAGGGCCCACGGCATTACCCTGGGAGCCCACGTGATAACCCCGCGGGGCCCACGTGATTTCCCCTGGGGGACCAAGTGATTTCCCCGTGGGGCCCACGTGATTTCCCCTGGGGGCCCACGTGATTTCCCCTGGGGGCCCACGTGATTTCCCCGTGGGGCCCACGTGATTTCCCCGTGGGGCCCACGTGATTTCCCCGTGGGGCCCACGTGATTTACACTGGGGGCCCACGTGATTTCCCCGTGGGGTCCACGTGATTTCCCCTGGGGGCAAAGGTGATTTTCCCGTGGGTCCCACGTGATTTCCCCGTGGGGCCCACGTGATTTCGCCCGGGGGCCCACGTGATTTCCCCGTGGGGCCCACGTGATTTCCCCGTGGGGCCCACGTGATTTCCCATGGAGGCCCACGTTATTTCCCCTGGGGGCCCACGTGAGGTCCCCGTGGGGCCCACGTGATTTCCCCGTGGGGCCCACCTGATTTCCCCTTAGAGCCCACGTGATTTCCCCGTGAGGTCCACGTGATTTCCCCGGGGGCCCACGTGATTTCCCCGTGGGGCTCACGTGATTTCCCTGTGGGGCCCACGTGATCGCCCCTGGGGGCCCACGTGATTTCCCCGCGGGGCCCACCTGATTTCCCCGTTGGTTCCACGTGATTTCCCCTGGGGGGACACGTGATTTCCCCGTGGAGCCCACGTGATTTCCAACGGTGCCCACGTGATTTCCCCGTGGGGCCCACGTACTTCCCCGTGGGGCCCACGTGACTTCCCCTGGGGGCCCACGTGACTTCCCCTGGGGGCCCACGTGATTTCCCCGTGGGGCCCACGTGATTTCCCCGTGGGGCCCACGTGATTTCCCCGTGGGGCCCATGTGATTTACACTGCGGGCCAACGTGATTTCCCCGTGGGGCCCACGTGATTTCCCCATGGGGCCCACCTGATTTCCCCTGGGGGCCCACGTGATTTCCCCGTGGGGCCCATCTGATTTCCCCCGGGGGCCCACGAGATTTCCCCTGGGGTCCCACGTGATTTCCCCGTGGGGCCCACGTCATTTCCCCGTGGGGCCCACGTGATTTCCCCAGGGGGCCCACGTGATTTCTTCGTGTAGCCCACGTGATTTCCCCTGGGGGCCCACGTGATTTCCCCGTGGGGCCCACGTGATTTCCCCGTGGAGCCCACGTGATATCCCCTGGTGGCCCACGTGATTTCCCCGTGGGGCCCACGTGATTTCCCCTGGGGGCCCACGTGATATCCCCGTGGGGCCCACGTGATTTCCCCGTGGGACCCACGTGATTTCCCCTGAGGGCCCACGTGATTTCCCCGTGGGGCCCACGTGATTTCCCCGTCGAGCCCACGTGATTTCCCCTGGGGGCCCAAGTGATTTCCCCGTGGGGCCCACGAGATTTCCCCTGGGGGCCCACGTGATTTCCCCGTGGGGCCCACGTGATTTCCCCTGGGGGCCCATGTGATTTTCCCTGGGGTCCCCCGGGATTTCCCCGTGGGGCCCAAGTGATTTCCCCTGGGTGCCCACGTGATTTCCCCATGGGGCCCACGTCATTTCCCCTGGGGGACCACGAGATTTCCCCGTGGGGCCCACGTGATTTGCCCTGGGGGCCCACGTGATTTCCCCTGGGGGCCTTCGTGATATCCGCGTGGGGCCCACGCGATTTCCCCGTGGGGCCCACGCGATTTCCCCGTGGGTCCCAAGCGATTTCCCCTGGGGGCCCACGTGATTTCCCCGTGGGGCCCACGTGATTTCCCCGTGGGGGCCCACGTGATTTCCCCGTGGGGCCCACGTGATTTCCCCTTGGGGCCCACGTGATTTCCCCCGGGGGCCCACGTGATTTCCCCTGGGGGACCACGTGATTTCCCCGGGGTGCCCACGTGATTTCCGCGTGGGGCCCACGTGATTTCCACGAGGGGCCCACGTGATTTCCCCGTGGAGCCCAAGTGATATCCCCTGGTGGCCCACGTGATTTCCACGTTGGGCCCACGTGATTTCCGCTGGGGGCCCACGTGATATCCCCGTGGGACCCACGTGATTTCCCCTGGGGGCCCACGTGATTTCCCCGTGGGGCCCACGTGATTTCCCCGTGGGGCCCACGTGATTTCCCCGTGGGACCCACGTGATTTCCCCTGAGGGCCCACGTGATTTCCCCGTGGGGCCCACGTCATTTCCCCGTGGGGCCCACGTGATTTCCCCTGGGGGCCCACGTGATTTCCCCGTGTAGCCCACGTGATTTCCCCTGGGGGCCCACGTGATTTCCCCGTGGGGCCCACGTGATTTCCCCCTGGAGCCCACGTGATGTCCCCTGGTGGCCCACGTGATTTCCCCGTGGGGCCCACGTGATTTCCCCTGGGGGCCCACGTGACTTCCCCGTGGGGCCCAGGTGATTTCCCTTGGGGGCCCACGTGATTTCCCCGTGAGGCCCACGTGATTTCCCCTGGGGGCCCTCGTGATTTCCCCTGGGGGCCCACGTGATTTCCCCTGGGTACCCACGTGATTTCCCCGTGGGACCCACGTGATTTCCCCTGGGGGCCCAAGTGATTTCCCCGTGGGGCCCACGTGATTTCCCGTGGGGCCCAGGTGTTTTCCCCTGGGGGCACTCGTGATTTCCCCGTGGGGTCCACCTGATTTACCCTGGGGTCCCACGTATTTCCCCGTGGGGCCCATGTGATTTCCCCTGGGGTCCCACGTATTTCCCCGTGGGACCCACGTGATTTCCCCTGGGGGCCCACGTGATTTCCCCGTGGGGCCCACGTGATTACCCTTGGGGGCCCACTTGATTTCCCCGTGAGGCCCACGTGATTTCCCCGTGGGGCCCACGTGATTTTCCCTGGGGGCCCACGTGATTTCCCCTGGGGGCCCACGTGATTTCCCCGTGAGGCCCACGTGATTTCCCCTGGGGGCCCACGTGATTTCCCCGTGGGGCCCACGTGATATCCCCTGGGGGCCCACGTGATTTCCCCGTGGGGCCCACGTGATTTCCCCGTCGAGCCCACGTGATTTCCCCTGGGGGCCCACGTGATTTCCCCGTGGGGCCCACGAGATTTCCCCTGGGGGCCCACGTGATTTCCCCGTGGGGCCCAGGAGATTTCCCCTGGGGGCCCATGTGATTTTCCCTGGGGTCCCCCGTGATTTCCCCGTGGGGCCCACGTGATTTCCCCTGGGTGCCCACGTGATTTCCCCATTGGGCCCACGTCATTTCCCCTGGGGGACCACGAGATTTCCCCGTGGGGCCCACGTGATTTGCCCTGGGGGCCCACGTGATTTCCCCTGGGGGCCCACGTGATATCCGCGTGGGGCCAACGCGATTTCCCCGTGGGGCCCACGTGATTGCCCCTGGGGGCCCGCGTGATTTCCCCTGGGGGCCCAGGTGATTTCCCCGTGGGGCTCACGTGACTTCCCCGTGGGGCCCACGTGACTTCCCCGTGGGGCCCACGTGACTTCCCCGTGGGGCCCACGTGATTTCTCCTGGGGGCCCACGTGATTTCCCCGTGGGGCCCACGTGATTTCCCCTGGGGGCCCGCGTGATTTCCACTAGGGGCCCACGTGATTTCCCCTGGGGGCCCACGCGATTTCCACGTGGGGCCCACCTGATTTCCCCTGGGGGCCCACGTGATTTCCCCGTGGGGCCCACGTGATTTCCCTTGGGGGCCCACGTGATTTCCCCGTGAGGCCCACGTGATTTCCCCGTGGGGCCCACGTGATTTCCCCTGGGGGCCCTCGTGATTTCCCCTGGGGGCCCACGTGATTTCCCCTGGGTGCCTAAGTGATTTCCCCGTGGGACCCACGTGATTTCCCCTGGGGGCCCACGTGATTTCCCCGTGAGGCCCACGTGATTTCCCCTTGGGGCCCACGAGATTTCCCCTGGGGGCCCACGTGATTTCCCCGTGGGGCCCACGTGATATCCCCTGGGGGCCCACGTGATTTCCCCGTGGGGCCCACGTGATTTCCCCGTCGAGCCCACGTGATTTCCCCTGGGGGCCCACGTGATTTCCCCGTGGGGCCCACGTGATTTACCCGTGGGGGCCCACGTGATTTCCCCGTGGGGCCCACGTGATTTCCCCTGGGGGCCCACGTGATTTCCCCATGGGGCCCACGTCATTTCCCCTGGGTGCCTACGTGATTTCCCCGTGGGACCCACGTGATTTCCCCTGGGGGCCCACGTGATTTCCCCGTGAGGCCCACGTGATTTCCCCTTGGGGCCCACGTGATTTCCCCGTGGGACACACGTGATTTCCCCTGGGGGCCCACGTGTTTTCCCCTGGGGGCCCAAGTGATTTCCCCGTGGGGCCCACCTGATCTCCCCGTGGGGCCCACGTGATTTCCCCGTGGGGCCCACGTGATTTCCCCCGGAGGCCCAAGTATTTACCCGTGGGGCCCACGTGATTTCCCCGTGGGGCCCACCTGATTTCCCCTGGGGGCCCACGTGATTTCCCCGTGGGGCCCACGTGATTTCCCTTGGGGGCCCACGTGATTTCCCCTTGGGGCCCACGTGATTTCCCCGTGGGACCCACGTGATTTCCCCTGGGGGCCCACGTGATTTCCCCTGGGGGCCCACGTGATTTCCCCGTCGGGCCCTAGTGATTTCCCCGTGGGGTCCACGTGATTTCCCCGTGGGACCCACGTGATTTCCCCTGGGGGCCCCAGTGATTTCCCCGTAGGGCCCACGTCATTTCCCCGTGGGGCCCACGTGATTTCCCCTGGGGGCCCACGTGATTTCCCCGTGGGGCCCACGTGATTTCCCGTGGGGCCCAGGTGTTTTCCCCTGGGGGCACACGTGATTTCCCCGTGGGGCCCACGTGATTTCCCCGTGGGGCCCACGTGATTTACCCTGGGGTCCCACGTATTTCCCCGTGGGGCCCATGTGATTTCCCCTGGGGTCCCACGTATTTCCCCGTGGGGCCCACGTGATTTCCCCTGGGGGCCCACGTGATTTCCCCGTGTGGCCAACGTGATTTCCCTTGGGGGCCCACGTGATTTCCCCGTGAGGCCCACGTGATTTCCCCGTGGGGCCCACGTGATTTCCCCTGGGGGCCAACGTGATTTCCCCTGGGGGCCCACGTGATTTCCCCTGCGTGCCTACGTGATTTCCACGTGGGACCCACGTGATTTCCCCTGGGGGCCCACGTGATTTCCCCGTGAGGCCCACGTGATTTCCCCTTGGGGCCCACGTGATTTCCCCGTGGGACCCACGTGATTTCCCCTGGGGGCCCACGTGATTTCCCCTGGGGGCCCAAGTGATGTCCCCGTGGGGCCCACCTGATCTCCCCGTGGGGCCCACGTGATTTCCCCGTGGGGCCCACGTGATTTCCCCCGGGGGCCCAAGTATTTACCCGTGGGGCCCACGTGATTTCCCCGTGGGGCCCACGTGATTTCCCCGTGGGGCCCACCTGATTTCCCCTGGGGGCCCACGTGATTTCCCCTGGGGGCCCACGTGATCTCCCCGTGGGGCTTTCCTGATCTCCCCGTGGGGCCCACGTGATCTCCCCGTGGGGCCCACGAGATTTCTCCTTGGGGCCCACCTGATTTCCCGTTGGGGCCCACCTGATTTCCCCTGGGGGCACACGTGATTTCCCCGTGGGGCCCACCTGATTTCCCCTGGGGGCCCACGTGTTTTCCTCTGGGGGCCCACGTGATTTCCCCGTGGGGCCCACCTGATTTCCCCTGGGGGCCCACGTGATTTCCCCTGGGGGCCCACGTGATCTCCCCGTGGGGCCTGCCTGATCTCCCCGTGGGGCCCTCGTGATCTCCCGGTGGGGCCCACGAGATTTCCCCGTGGGGCCGACCTGATTTCCCCTTGGGGCCCACCTGATTTCCCCTGGGGGCCCACGTGTTTTCCTCTGGGGGCCCACATAATTTCCCCATGGGTCCCACGTGATTTCCCCTGGGGGTACACGTGATTTCCCCGTGGAGCCCACGTGATTTCCCACGGTGCCCACGTGATTTCCCCGTGGGGCTCACGTGACTTCCCCGTGGGGCCCACGTGACTTCCCCGTGGGGCCCACGTGACTTCCCCGTGGGGCCCACGTGATTTCTCCTGGGGGCCCACGTGATTTCCCCGTGGGGCCCACGTGATTTCCCCTGGGGGCCCGCGTGATTTCCACTAGGGGCCCGCGTGATTTCCCCTGGGGGCCCACGCGATTTCCCCGTGGGGCCCACCTGATTTCCCCGTGGGGCCCACGTGATTGCCCCTGGGGGCCCGCGTGATTTCCCCTGGGGGCCCACGTGATTTCCCCTGGGGGCCCACGTGATTTCCCCGTGGGGCTCACGTGATTTCCCCGTGGGGCCCACGTGATTGCCCCTGGGGGCCCACGTGATTTCCGCGTGGGGCCCACGTGATTTCCCCGTGGAGCCCACGTGATATCCCCGTGGGTCCCAAGTGATTTCCCCTGGGGGCCCATGTGATTTCCCTTGGGGGCCCACGTGATATCCCCGTGGGGCCCACGTGATTTCCCCTGGGGGCCCACGGATTTCCCCATGGGGCCCACGTTATTTCCCTGTGGAGCCCACGTGATATCCCCTGGTGGCCCACGTGATTTCCCCGTGGGGCCCACGTGATTTCCCCTGGGGGCCCACCTGATTTCCCCTGAGGGCCCCCGTGGTTTCCCCGTGGGGCACACGTCATTTCCTCGTGGGGCCCACGTGATTTCCCCTGGGGGCCCACCTGATTTCCCCGGGGGGCCCACGTGATGTCCCCTGGGGGCCCACGTGATTTCCCCGTGGGGCCCACGTTATTTCCCTGTGGAGCCCACGTGATATCCCCTGGTGGCCCACGTGATTTCCCCGTGGGGCCCACGTGATTTACCGTGGGTCCCACGTGATTTCCCCGTGGGGCCCACGTGATTTCCCCTGGGGGCCCATGTGATTTTCCCTGGGGGCCCCCGTGATTTCCCCGTGGGGCCCACATGATTTCCCCTAGGGGCCCACGTGATTTCCCCGTGGGGCCCACGTCATTTCCCCTGGGGGCCCACGTGATTTCCCCGTGGGTCCCACGTGATTTGCCCTGGGGGCCCACGTGATTTCCCCTGGGGGCCCACGTGATTTCCCCTGGGGGCCCTCGTGATTTCCCCTTGGGGCCCACGTGATTTCCCCGTGGGGCCCACGTGATTTCCGCGTGGGGCCCACGTGATTTCCCCGTGGGGCCCACGTGATTTCCGCGTGGGGCCCACGTGATTTCCCCGTGGGGCCCACGAGATTTCCCCTGGGGGCCCACGTGATTTCCCCGTGGGGCCCACGTGATTTCCCCTGGGGGCCCATGTGATTTTCCCTGGGGTCCCCCGTGATTTCCCCGTGGGGCCCACGTGATTTCCCCTGGGTGCCCACGTGATTTCCCCATGGGGCCCACGTCATTTCCCCTGGGGGACCACGAGATTTCCCCGTGGGGCCCACGTGATTTGCCCTGGGGGCCCACGTGATTTCCCCTGGGGGCCCACGTGATATCCGCGTGGGGCCCACGCGATTTCCCCGTGGGGCCCACGCGATTTCCCCGTGGGTCCCAAGCGATTTCCCCTGGGGGCCCACGTGATTTTCCCGTTGGGGGCACGTGATTTCCCCGTGGGTCCCTCGTGATTTCCCCGTGGGGCCCAGGTGATTTCCACCGGGGGCCGACATGATTTCCCGTGGGGCCCACGTGATTTCTCCTGGGGGCCCACGTGATTTCCCCGTGGGGCCCACGTGATTTCCCCTGGGGGACCGCGTGATTTCCCCTGGGCGCCCACGTGATTTCCCCGTGGGGCCCACCTGATTTCCCCTGAGAGCCACGTGATTTCCCCGTGAGGCCCTCGTGATTTCCCCTGGGGGCCTACGTGATTTCCCCGTGGGGCCCACGTGATTTCCGCGTGGGGCCCACGTGATTTCCCCTGGGGGCCCACGTGATATCCGCGTGGGGCCCACGCGATTTCCCCGTGGGGCCCACGCGATTTCCCCGTGGGTCCCTTGGGATTTCCCCTGGGGGCCCACGTGATTTCCCCTGGGGGCCCACGTGATTTCCCCTGGGGGCCCACGTGATTTTCCCGTGGGGCCCACGTGATTTCCCCGTGGGTCCCATGTGATTTCCCCCGGGGGCCCACGTATTTAAACGTGGGGCTCACGTGATTTACCCTGGGGGCCCACGTGATTTCCCTGTGGGACCCACGTGATTTCCCCTGGGGGCCCAGGTGATTTTCCCGTGGGGCCCACATGATTTCCCCGTGGGGCCCACGTGATCTCCCCGTGGGGCCCACGTGATTTCGCCGTGGGGCCCACCTGATTTCCCCTTGGGGCACACGTGAATTCCCCATGGGGCCCACGTGATTTCCCCTGGGGGCCCACGTGATTTCCCCTGGGTGCCAACGTCATTTCCGCGTGGGGCCCACGTGATTTCCCCGTGGGGCCCACGTGATTTCCACGTGGGTCCCACGTGATTTCCCCTGAGGGCCCACGGCATTTCCCCTGGGAGCCCACGTGATAACCCCGTGGGGCCCACGTGATTTCCCCTGGGGGCCCAAGTGATTTCCCCGTGGGGCCCACGTGATTTCCCCTGGGGGCCCACGTGATTTCCCCTGGGGGCCCACGTGATTTCCCCGTGGGGCCCACGTGATTTCCCCGTGGGGCCCACGTGATTTCCCCGTGGGGCCCACGTGATTTCCCCGTGGGGCCCACGTGATTTACACTGGGGGCCCACGTGATTTCCCCGTGGGGTCCACGTGATTTCCCCTGGGGGCAAAGGTGATTTTCCCGTGGGTCCCACGTGATTTCCCCGTGGGGCCCACGTGATTTCCCCCGGGGGCCCACGTGATTTCCCCGTGGGGCCCACGTGATTTCCCCGTGGGGCCCACGTGATTTCCCATGGAGGCCCACGTTATTTCCCCTGGGGGCCCACGTGATTTCCCCGTGGGGCCCACGTGATTTCCCCGTGGGGCCCACCTGATTTCCCCTTAGAGCCCACGTGATTTCCCCGTGAGGTCCACGTGATTTCCCCGGGGGCCCACGTGATTTCCCCGTGGGGCTCACGTGATTTCCCTGTGGGGCCCACGTGATCGCCCCTGGGGGCCCACGTGATTTCCCCGCGGGGCCCACCTGATTTCCCCGTTGGTTCCACGTGATTTCCCCTGGGGGGACACGTGATTTCCCCGTGGAGCCCACGTGATTTCCCACGGTGCCCACGTGATTTCCCCGTGGGGCCCACGTACTTCCCCGTGGGGCCCACGTGACTTCCCCTGGGGGCCCAGGTGATTTCCCCTGGGGGCCCACGTGAATTCCCCGTGGGGCCCACGTGATTTCCCCGTGGGGCCCACGTGATTTCCCCGTGGGGCCCATGTGATTTACACTGCGGGCCAACGTGATTTCCCCGTGGGGCCCACGTGATTTCCCCATGGGGCCCACCTGATTTCCCCTGGGGGCCCACGTGATTTCCCCGTGGGGCCCATCTGATTTCCCCTGGGGGCCCACGTGATTTCCCCTGGGGTCCCACGTGATTTCCCCGTGGGGCCCACGTCATTTCCCCGTGGGGCCCACGTGATTTCCCCAGGGGGCCCACGTGATTTCTTCGTGTAGCCCACGTGATTTCCCCTGGGGGCCCACGTGATTTCCCCGTGGGGCCCACGTGATTTCCCAGTGGAGCCCACGTGATATCCCCTGGTGGCCCACGTGATTTCCCCGTGGGGCCCACGTGATTTCCCCTGGGGGCCCACGTGATATCCCCGTGGGGCCCACGTGATTTCCCCGTGGGACCCACGTGATTTCCCCGTGGGACCCACGTGATTTCCCCTGAGGGCCCACGTGATTTCCCCGTGGGGCCCACGTGATTTCCCCGTCGAGCCCACGTGATTTCCCCTGGGGGCCCACGTGATTTCCCCGTGGGGCCCACGAGATTTCCCCTGGGGGCCCACGTGATTTCCCCGTGGGGCCCACGTGATTTCCCCTGGGGGCCCATGTGATTTTCCCTGGGGTCCCCCGTGATTTCCCCGTGGAGCCCACGTGATTTCCCCTGGGTGCCCACGTGATTTCCCCATGGGGCCCACGTCATTTCCCCTGGGGGACCACGAGATTTCCCCGTGGGGCCCACGTGATTTGCCCTGGGGGCCCACGTGATTTCCCCTGGGGGCCCACGTGATATCCGCGTGGGGCCCACGCGATTTCCCCGTGGGGCCCACGCGATTTCCCCGTGGGTCCCAAGCGATTTCCCCTGGGGGCCCACGTGATTTCCCCGTGGGGCCCACGTGATTTCCCCTGGGGGCCCACGTGATTTTCTCGTGGGGCCCACGTGATTTCCCCTTGGGGCCCACGTGATTTCCCCCGGGGGCCCACGTGATTTCCCCTGGGGGACCACGTGATTTCCCCTGGGTGCCCACGTGATTTCCGCGTGGGGCCCACGTGATTTCCACGAGGGGCCCACGTGATTTCCCCGTGGAGCCCAAGTGATATCCCCTGGTGGCCCACGTGATTTCCACGTTGGGCCCACGTGATTTCCGCTGGGGGCCCACGTGATATCCCCGTGGGACCCACGTGATTTCCCCTGGGAGCCCACGAGATTTCCCCGTGGGGCCCACGTGTTTTCCCCGTGGGGCCCACGTGATTTCCCCGTGGGACCCACGTGATTTCCCCTGAGGGCCCACGTGATTTCCCCGTGGGGCCCACGTCATTTCCCCGTGGGGCCCACGTGATTTCCCCTGGGGGCCCACGTGATTTCCCCGTGTAGCCCACGTGATTTCCCCTGGGGGCCCACGTGATTTCCCCGTGGGGCCCACGTGATTTCCCCCTGGAGCCCACGTGATGTCCCCTGGTGGCCCACGTGATTTCCCCGTGGGGCCCACGTGATTTCCCCTGGGGGCCCACGTGATTTCCCCGTGGGGCCCACGTGATTTCCCTTGGGGGCCCACGTGATTTCCCCGTGAGGCCCACGTGATTTCCCCTGGGGGCCCTCGTGATTTCCCCTGGGAGCCCACGTGATTTCCCCTGGGTGCCCACGTGATTTCCCCGTGGGACCCACGTGATTTCCTCTGGGGGCCCAAGTGATTTCCCCGTGGGGCCCACGTGATTTCCCGTGGGGCCCAGGTGTTTTCCCCTGGGGGCACTCGTGATTTCCCCGTGGGGTCCACCTGATTTACCCTGGGGTCCCACGTATTTCCCCGTGGGGCCCATGTGATTTCCCCTGGGGTCCCACGTATTTCCCCGTGGGGCCCACGTGACTTCCCCGTGGGGCCCACGTGATTTCTCCTGGGGGCCCACGTGATTTCCCCGTGGGGCCCACGTGATTTCCCCTGGGGGCCCGCGTGATTTCCACTAGGGGCCCACGTGATTTCCCCTGGGGGCCCACGCGATTTCCCCGTGGGGCCCACCTGATTTCCCCTGGGGGCCCACGTGATTTCCCCGTGGGGCCCACGTGATTTCCCTTGGGGGCCCACGTGATTTCCCCGTGAGGCCCACGTGATTTCCCCGTGGGGCCCACGTGATTTCCCCTGGGGGCCCACGTGATTTCCCCTGCGGGCCCACGTGATTTCCCTTGGGTGCCTAAGTGATTTCCCCGTGGGACCCACGTGATTTCCCCTGGGGGCCCACGTGATTTCCCCGTGAGGCCCACGTGATTTCCCCTTGGGGCCCACGTGATTTCCCCTGGGGGCCCACGTGATTTCCCCGTGGGGCCCACGTGATATCCCCTGGGGGCCCACGTGATTTCCCCGTGGGGCCCACGTGATTTCCCCGTCGAGCCCACGTGATTTCCCCTGGGGGCCCACGTGATTTCCCCGTGGGGCCCACGAGATTTCCCCTGGGGGCCCACGTGATTTCCCCGGGGGGCCCACGTGATTTCCCCTGGGGGCCCATGTGATTTTCCCTGGGGTCCCCCGTGATTTCCCCGTGGGGCCCACGTGATTTCCCCTGGGTGCCCACGTGATTTCCCCATGGGGCCCACGTCATTTCCCCTGGGTGCCTACGTGATTTCCCCGTGGGACCCACGTGACTTCCCCGTGGGGCCCATGTGATTTCCCCTGGGGTCCCACGTGATTTCCCCGTGGGGCCCACGTGACTTCCCCGTGGGGCCCACGTGATTTCTCCTGGGGGCCCACGTGATTTCCCCGTGGGGCCCACGTGATTTCCCCTGGGGGCCCGCGTGATTTCCACTAGGGGCCCACGTGATTTCCCCTGGGGGCCCACGCGATTTCCCCGTGGGGCCCACCTGATTTCCCCTGGGGGCCCACGTGATTTCCCCGTGGGGCCCACGTGATTTCCCTTGGGGGCCCACGTGATTTCCCCGTGAGGCCCACGTGATTTCCCCGTGGGGCCCACGTGATTTCCCCTGGGGGCCCACGTGATTTCCCCTGGGGGCCCACGTGATTTCCCTTGGGTGCCTAAGTGATTTCCCCGTGGGACCCACGTGATTTCCCCTGGGGGCCCACGTGATTTCCCCGTGAGGCCCACGTGATTTCCCCTTGGGGCCCACGTGATTTCCCCTGGGGGCCCACGTGATTTCCCCGTGGGGCCCACGTGATATCCCCTGGGGGCCCACGTGATTTCCCCGTGGGGCCCACGTGATTTCCCCGTCGAGCCCACGTGATTTCCCCTGGGGGCCCACGTGATTTCCCCGTGGGGCCCACGAGATTTCCCCTGGGGGCCCACGTGATTTCCCCGTGGGGCCCACGTGATTTCCCCTGGGGGCCCATGTGATTTTCCCTGGGGTCCCCCGTGATTTCCCCGTGGGGCCCACGTGATTTCCCCTGGGTGCCCACGTGATTTCCCCATGGGGCCCACGTCATTTCCCCTGGGTGCCTACGTGATTTCCCCGTGGGACCCACGTGATTTCCCCTGGGGGCCCACGTGATTTCCCCGTGAGGCCCACGTGATTTCCCCTTGGGGCCCACGTGATTTCCCCGTGGGACACACGTGATTTCCCCTGGGGGCCCACGTGTTTTCCCCTGGGGGCCCAAGTGATTTCCCCGTGGGGCCCACCTGATCTCCCCGTGGGGCCCACGTGATTTCCCCGTGGGGCCCACGTGATTTCCCCCGGAGGCCCAAGTATTTACCCGTGGGGCCCACGTGATTTCCCCGTGGGGCCCACGTGATTTCCCCGTGGGGCCCACCTGATTTCACCTGGGGGCCCACGTGATTTCCCCTGGGGGCCCATGTGATCTCCCCGTGGGGCTTGCCTGATCTCCCCGTGGGGCCCACGTGATCTCCCCGTGGGGCCCACGAGATTTCCCCGTGGGGCCCACCTGATTTCCCCTTGGGGCCCACCTGATTTCCCCTGGGGGCACACGTGATTTCCCCGTGGGGCCCACCTGATTTCCCCTGGGGGCCCACGTGTTTTCCTCTGGGGGCCCACGTGATTTCCCCGTGGGGCCCACCTGATTTCCCCTGGGGGCCCACGTGATTTCCCCTGGGGGCCCACGTGATCTCCCCGTGGGGCCTGCCTGATCTCCCCGTGGGGCCCTCGTGATCTCCCCGTGGGGCTCACGTGATTTGCCCGTGGGGCCCACATGATTTCCCCGTGGGGCCCACGTGATTTCCCCGTGGGGCCCACATGATTTCCCCGTGGGTCCCACGTGATTTCCCCTGGGGGCACACGTGATTTTTCCGTGGAGCCCACGTGATTTCCCACGGTGCCCACGTGATTTCCCCGTGGGGCCGACGTGACTTCCCCGTGGGGCCCACGTGACTTCCCCGTGGGGCCCACGTGATTTCCCCGTGGGGCCCACGTGATTTCTCCTGGGGGCCACGTGATTTCCCCGTGGGGCCCACGTGATTTCCCCTGGGGGCCCGCGTGATTTCCACTAGGGGCCAACGTGATTTCCCCTGGGGGCCCACGCGATTTCCCCGTGGGGCCCACCTGATTTCCCCGTGGGGCCCACGTGATTGCCCCTGGGGGCCCACGTGATTTCCCCTGGGGGCCCACGTGATTTCCCCTGGGGGCCCACGTGATTTCCCCGTGGGGCTCACGTGATTTCCCCGTGGGGCCCACGTGATTGCCCCTGGGGGCCCACGTGATTTCCGCGTGGGGCCCACGTGATTTCCCCGTGGGGCCCACGTGATATCCCCGTGGGTCCCAAGTGATTTCCCCTGGGGGCCCACGTGATTTCCCCTGGGGGCCCACGTGATTTCCCCGTGGGGCCCACGTGATTTCCCCTGAGGGCCCACTTGGTTTCCCCGTGGGGCACACGTCATTTCCCCGTGGGGCCCACGTGATTTCCCCTGAGGGCCCACTTGGTTTCCCCGTGGGGCACACGTCATTTCACCGTGGGGCCCACGTGATTTCCCCTGGGGGCCCACGTGATTTCCCCTGGGGGCCCACGTGATTTCCCCTGGGGGCCCTCGTGATTTCCCCGTGGGGCCCACGTGATTTCCCCTGGGGGCCCTCGTGATTTCCCCGTGGGGCCCACGTGATTTCCCCGTGGGGCCCACGTTATTTCTCCGTGGGGCCCACCTAATTTCCCCTGAGAGCCCACGTGATTTCCCCGTGAGGCCCACGTTATTTCCCCTGGGGCCCACGTGATTTCCCCGTGGGGCTCACGTGATTGCCCCTGGGGGCCCACGTGATTTCCCCGTGGGGCCCACGTGATTTCCCCGTGGGGCCCACATGATTTCCTCGTGGGTCCCACGTGATTTCCCCTGGGGGCACACGTGATTTCCCCGTGGAGCCCACGTGATTTTCCACGGTGCCCACGTGACTTCCCCGTGGGGCCCACTTGATTTCCCGGTGGGGCACACGTGATTTCTCCTGGGGGCCCACGTGATTTCCCCGTGGGGCCCACGTGATTTCCCCTGGGGGACCGCGTGATTTCCCCTCGGGGCCCACGTGATTTCCCCGTTGGGCCCGCGTGATTTCCCCGTTGGGCCCGCGTGATTTCCCCGGTGGGCCCGCGTGATTTCCCGTGGGGGCCCCATGTGATTTCCCCAAGGGGCCCACGTGATTTCCCCGTGGGGCCCACGTGATTTCCCCTGGGGGCTCACGTGATTTCCCCGTGGGGCCCACGTGATTTCCCCGTTTGGCCCACGTGATTTCCCCTGGGGGCCCAGGTTATTTCCCCTGGGGGCCCACGTGATTTCCCCGTGGGGCCCACGTGATTTCCCCGTGGGGCCCACGTGATTTCCCCTGGGGGCCCAGGTTATTTCCCCTGGGGGCCCACGTGATTTCCCCGTGGGTCCCACGTGATTTCCCACGGTGCCCACGTGATTTCCCCGTGGGGTCCACGTGACTTCCCCTGGGGGCCCGCGTGATTTCCACTAGGGGCCCACGTGATTTCCCCTGGGGGCCCACGCGATTTCCCCGTGGGGCCCACCTGATTTCCCCGTGGGGCCCACGTGATTTCTCCTGGGGGCCACTTGATTTCCCCGTGGGGCCCACGTGATTTCCCCTGGGGGCCCGCGTGATTTCCACTAGGGGCCCACGTGATTTCCCCTGGGGGCCCACGCGATTTCCCCGTGGGGCCCACCTGATTTCCCCGTGGGGCCCACGTGATTGCCCCTGGGGGCCCGCGTGATTTCCCCTGGGGGCCCACGTGATTTCCCCTGGGGGCCCAGGTGATTTCCCCGTGGGGCTCACGTGATTTCCCCGTGGGGCAAACGTGATTGCCCCTGGGGGCCCACGTGATTTCCGCGTGGGGCCCACGTGATTTCCCCGTGGGGCCCACGTGATATCCCTGTGGGTCCCAAGTGATTTCCCCTGGGGGCCCATGTGATTTCCCCTGGGGGCCCACGTGATATCCCCGTGGGGCCCACGTGATTTCCCCTGGGGGCCCACGGATTTCCCCGTGGGGCCCACGTGGTTTCCCCGTGGGCCCACGTGGTTTCCCCGTGGGACCCACGTGATTTCCCCTGAGGGCCCACGTGATTTCCCCGTGGGGCCCACGTGATTTACCGTGGGTCCCACGTGATTTCCCCTGGGGGCCCACGTGATTTCCCCGTAGGGCCCACGTGATTTCCCCTGGGGGCCCATGTGATTTTCCCTGGGGGCCCCCGTGATTTCCCCGTGGGGCCCACGTGATTTCCCCTGGGGGCCCACGTGATTTCCCCGTGGCGCCCAAGTCATTTCCCCTGGGGGCCCACGTGATTTCCCCGTGGCGCCCAAGTCATTTCCCCTGGGGGCCCACGTGATTTCCCCTGGGGGCCCTCGTGATTTCCCCGTGGGGCCCACGTGATTTCCCCTGGGGGCCCTCGTGATTTCCCCGTGGGGCCCACGTGATTTTCCCGTGGGGCCCACGTGATTTTCCCGTTGGGCGCACGTGATTTCCCCGTGGGGCCCTCGTGATTTCCCCGTGGGGCCCACGTGATTTCCCGGTGGGGCCCACCTCATTTCCCCTGGGGGCCCACGTGATTTCCCCGTGGGGCCCACCTGATCTCCCCGTGAGGCCCACGTGATTTCCCCGTGAGGCCCACGTGATTTCCCCTGGGTGCCCACGTGATTTCCCCTGAGGGCCCACGTGGTTTCCCCATGGGGCCCACGTCATTTCCCCGTGGGGCCCACGTGATTTCCCCTGGGGGCACACGTGATTTCCCCGTGGGGCCCACGTGATATCCCCTAGGGGCCCACGTGATTTCCCCGTGGGGCCCACGTGATTTCCCCGTCGAGCCCACGTGATTTGCCATGGGGGCCCACGTGATTTCCCCGTGGGGCCCACGAGATTTCCCCTGGGGGCCCACGTGATTTCCCCGTGGGGCCCACGTGATTTCCCCTGGGGGCCCATGTGATTTTCCCTGGGGTCCCCCGTGATTTCCCCGTGGCGTCCACGTGATTTCCCCTGGGTGCCCACGTGATTTCCCCATGGGGCCCACGTCATTTCCCCTGGGGGACCACGAGATTTCCCCTTGGGGCCCACGTGATTTGCCCTGGGGGCCCACGTGATTTCCCCTGGGGGCCCACGTGATATCCGCGTGGGGCCCACGCGATTTCCCCGTGGGGCCCACGCGATTTCCCCGTGGGTCCCAAGCGATTTCCCCTGGGGGCCCACGTGATTTCCCCGTGGGGCCCACGTGATTTCCCCTGGGGGCCCACGTGATTTTCTCGTGGGGCCCAAGTGATTTCCCCGTGGGGCCCACGTGATTTCCCCCGGGGGCCCACGTGATTTCCCCCGGGGGCCCACGTGATTTCCCCGTGGGGCCCACGTGATTTCCCCGTGGGGCCCACGTGATTTCCCCGTGGGACCCACGTGATTTCCCCTGAGGGCCCACGTCATTTCCCCGTGGGGCCCAAGTCATTTCCCCGTGGGGCCCACGTGATTTCCCCTGGGGGCCCACGTGATTTCCCCGTGTAGCCCACGTGATTTCCCCGTGGGGCCCAAGTCATTTCCCCGTGGGGCCCACGTGATTTCCCCCGGGGGCCCAAGTATTTACCCGTGGGGCCCACGTGATTTCCCCGTGGGGCCCACGTGATTTCCCCGTGGGGCCCACCTGATTTCCCCTGGGGGCCCACGTGATTTCCCCTGGGGGCCCACGTGATCTCCCCGTGGGGCTTTCCTGATCTCCCCGTGGGGCCCACGTGATCTCCCCGTGGGGCCCACGAGATTTCCCCTTGGGGCCCACCTGATTTCCCCTTGGGGCCCACCTGATTTCCCCTGGGGGCACACGTGATTTCCCCGTGGGGCCCACCTGATTTCCCCTGGGGGCCCACGTGTTTTCCTCTGGGGGCCCACGTGATTTCCCCGTGGGGCCCACCTGATTTCCCCTGGGGGCCCACGTGATTTCCCCTGGGGGCCCACGTGATCTCCCCGTGGGGCCTGCCTGATCTCCCCGTGGGGCCCTCGTGATCTCCCGGTGGGGCCCACGAGATTTCCCCGTGGGGCCGACCTGATTTCCCCTTGGGGCCCACCTGATTTCCCCTGGGGGCCCACGTGTTTTCCTCTGGGGGCCCACATAATTTCCCCATGGGTCCCACGTGATTTCCCCTGGGGGTACACGTGATTTCCCCGTGGAGCCCACGTGATTTCCCACGGTGCCCACGTGATTTCCCCGTGGGGCCCACGTCATTTCCCCTGGGGGCCCACGTGATTTCCCCGTGGGTCCCACGTGATTTGCCCTGGGGGCCCACGTGATTTCCCCTGGGGGCCCACGTGATTTCCCCTGGGGGCCCTCGTGATTTCCCCTTGGGGCCCACGTGATTTCCCCGTGGGGCCCACGTGATTTCCGCGTGGGGCCCACGTGATTTCCCCGTGGGGCCCACGTGATTTCCGCGTGGGGCCCACGTGATTTCCCCGTGGGGCCCACGAGATTTCCCCTGGGGGCCCACGTGATTTCCCCGTGGGGCCCACGTGATTTCCCCTGGGGGCCCATGTGATTTTCCCTGGGGTCCCCCGTGATTTCCCCGTGGGGCCCACGTGATTTCCCCTGGGTGCCCACGTGATTTCCCCATGGGGCCCACGTCATTACCCCTGGGGGACCACGAGATTTCCCCGTGGGGCCCACGTGATTTGCCCTGGGGGCCCACGTGATTTCCCCTGGGGGCCCACGTGATTTCCCCATGGGGCCCACGTCATTTCCCCGTGGGGCCCACGCGATTTCCCCGTGGGTCCCAAGCGATTTCCCCTGGGGGCCCACGTGATTTTCCCGTTGGGCGCACGTGATTTCCCCGTGGGTCCCTCGTGATTTCCCCGTGGGGCCCAGGTGATTTCCACCGGGGGCCGACATGATTTCCCCGTGGGGCCCGCGTGATTTCCCCATTGGGCCCGCGTGATTTCCCGTGGGGGACCGCGGGATTTCCCCGTGGGGCCCACGTGATTTCCCGTGGGGCCCACGTGATTTCTCCTGGGGGCCCACGTGATTTCCCCGTGGGGCCCACGTGATTTCCCCTGGGGGACCGCGTGATTTCCCCTGGGCGCCCACGTGATTTCCCCGTGGGGCCCACCTGATTTCCCCTGACAGCCACGTGATTTCCCCGTGAGGCCCACGTGATTTCCCCTGGGGGCCCACGCGATTTCCCCGTGGGGCCCACGCGATTTCCCCGTGGGTCCCTTGGGATTTCCCCTGGGGGCCCACGTGATTTCCCCTGGGGGCCCACGTGATTTTCCCGTGGGGCCCACGTGATTTCCCCGTGGGGCCCACGTGATTTCCCCCGGGGGCCCACGTATTTAAACGTGGGGCCCACGTGATTTACCCTGGGGGCCCACGTGATTTCCCTGTGGGACCCACGTGATTTCCCCTGGGGGCCCAGGTGATTTTCCCGTGGGGCCCACATGATTTCCCCGTGGGGCCCACGTGATCTCCCCGTGGGGCCCACGTGATTTCGCCGTGGGGCCCACCTGATTTCCCCTTGGGGCACACGTGAATTCCCCATGGGGCCCACGTGATTTCCCCTGGGGGCCCACGTGATTTCCCCTGGGTGCCAACGTCATTTCCGCGTGGGGCCCACGTGATTTCCCCGTGGGGCCCACGTGATTTCCACGTGGGTCCCACGTGATTTCCACTGAGGGCCCACGGCATTTCCCCTGGGAGCCCACGTGATAACCCCGTGGGGCCCACGTGATTTCCCCTGGGGGCCCAAGTGATTTCTCCGTGGGGCCCACGTGATTTCCCCTGGGGGCCCACGTGATTTCCCCTGGGGGCCCACGTGATTTCCCCGTGGGGCCCACGTGATTTCCCCGTGGGGCCCACGTGATTTCCCCGAGGGGCCCACGTGATTTACACTGGGGGCCCACGTGATTTCCCCGTGGGGTCCACGTGATTTCCCCTGGGGGCAAAGGTGATTTTCCCGTGGGTCCCACGTGATTTCCCCGTGGGGCCTACGTGATTTCCCCCGGGGGCCGACGTGATTTCCCCGTGGGGCCCACGTGATTTCCCCGTGGGGCCCACGTGATTTCCCATGGAGGCCCACGTTATTTCCCCTGGGGGCCCACGTGATTTCCCCGTGGGGCCCACGTGATTTCCCCGTGGGGCCCACCTGATTTCCCCTTAGAGCCCACGTGATTTCCCCGTGAGGTCCACGTGATTTCCCCGGGGGCCCACGTGATTTCCCCGTGGGGCTCACGTGATTTCCCTGTGGGGCCCACGTGATCGCCCCTGGGGGCCCACGTGATTTCCCCGCGGGGCCCACCTGATTTCCCCGTTGGTTCCACGTGATTTCCCCTGGGGGGACACGTGATTTCCCCGTGGAGCCCACGTGATTTCCCACGGTGCCCACGTGATTTCCCCGTGGGGCCCACGTACTTCCCCGTGGGGCCCACGTGACTTCCCCTGGGGGCCCACGTGATTTCCCCTGGGGGCCCACGTGATTTCCCCGTGGGGCCCACGTGATTTCCCCGTGGGGCCCACGTGATTTCCCCGTGGGGCCCATGTGATTTACACTGCGGGCCAACGTGATTTCCCCGTGGGGCCCACGTGATTTCCCCATGGGGCCCACCTGATTTCCCCTGGGGGCCCACGTGATTTCCCCGTGGGGCCCATCTGATTTCCCCTGGGGGCCCACGTGATTTCCCCTGGGGTCCCACGTGATTTCCCCGTGGGGCCCACGTCATTTCCCCGTGGGGCCCACGTGATTTCCCCAGGGGGCCCACGTGATTTCTTCGTGTAGCCCACGATATTTCCCCTGGGGGCCCACGTGATTTCCCCGTGGGGCCCACGTGATTTCCCCGTGGAGCCCACGTGATATCCCCTGGTGGCCCACGTGATTTCCCCGTGGGGCCCACGTGATTTCCCCTGGGGGCCCACGTGATATCCCCGTGGGGCCCACGTGATTTCCCCGTGGGACCCACGTGATTTCCCCGTGGGACCCACGTGATTTCCCCTGAGGGCCCACGTGATTTCCCCGTGGGGCCCACGTGATTTCCCCGTCGAGCCCACGTGATTTCCCCTGGGGGCCCACGTGATTTCCCCGTGGGGCCCACGAGATTTCCCCTGGGGGCCCACGTGATTTCCCCGTGGGGCCCACGTGATTTCCCCTGGGGGCCCATGTGATTTTCCCTGGGGTCCCCCGTGATTTCCCCGTGGGGCCCACGTGATTTCCCCTGGGTGCCCACGTGATTTCCCCATGGGGCCCACGTCATTTCCCCTGGGGGACCACGAGATGTCCCCGTGGGGCCCACGTGATTTGCCCTGGGGGCCCACGTGATTTCCCCTGGGGGCCCACGTGATATCCGCGTGGGGCCCACGCGATTTCCCCGTGGGGCCCACGCGATTTCCCCGTGGGTCCCAAGCGATTTCCCCTGGGGGCCCACGTGATTTCCCCGTGGGGCCCACGTGATTTCCCCTGGGGGCCCACGTGATTTTCTCGTGGGGCCCACGTGATTTCCCCTTGGGGCCCACGTGATTTCCCCCGGGGGCCCACGTGATTTCCCCTGGGGGCCCACGTGATTTCCCCGTGGGGCCCACGTGATTTCCCCGTGGGGCCCACGTGATTTCCCCGTGGGACCCACGTGATTTCCCCTGAGGGCCCACGTGATTTCCCCGTGGGGCCCACGTCATTTCCCCGTGGGGCCCACGTGATTTCCCCTGGGGGCCCACGTGATTTCCCCGTGAAGCCCACGTGATTTCCCCTGGGGGCCCACGTGATTTCCCCGTGGGGCCCACGTGATTTCCCCCTGGAGCCCACGTGATGTCCCCTGGTGGCCCACGTGATTTCCCCGTGGGGCCCACGTGATTTCCCCTGGGGGCCCACGTGATTTCCCCGTGGGGCCCACGTGATTTCCCTTGGGGGCCCACGTGATTTCCCCGTGGGGCCCACGTGATTTCCCCTGGGGGCCCTCGTGATTTCCCCTGGGGGCCCACGTGATTTCCCCTGGGTGCCCACGTGATTTCCCCGTGGGACCCACGTGATTTCCCCTGGGGGCCCAAGTGATTTCCCCGTGGGGCCCACGTGATTTCCCGTCGGGCCCAGGTGTTTTCCCTTGGGGGCACACGTGATTTCCCCGTGGGGTCCACCTGATTTACCCTGGGGTCCCACGTATTTCCCCGTGGGGCCCATGTGATTTCCCCTGGGGTCCCACGTATTTCCCCGAGGGACCCACGTGATTTCCCCTGGGGGCCCACGTGATTTCCCCGTGGGGCCCACGTGATTTCCCTTGGGGGCCCACGTGATTTCCCCGTGAGGCCCACGTGATTTCCCCGTGGGGCCCACGTGATTTCCCCAGGGGGCCCACGTGATTTCCCCTGGGGGCCCACGTGATTTCCCCTGGGTGCCTACGTGATTTCCCCGTGGGACACACGTGATTTCCCCTGGAGGCCCACGTGATTTCCCCGTGAGGCCCACGTGATTTCCCCGTGGGGCCCACGTGATTTCCCCTGGGGGCCCACGTGATTTCCCCGTGGGGCCCACGTGATATCCCCTGGGGGCCCACGTGATTTCCCCGTGGGGCCCACGTGATTTCCCCGTCGAGCCCACGTGATTTCCCCTGGGGGCCCACGTGATTTCCCCGTGGGGCCCACGAGATTTCCCCTGGGGGCCCACGTGATTTCCCCGTGGGGCCCACGAGATTTCCCCTGGGGG
Organism: Ovis canadensis; assembly: GCF_042477335.2. Classification (NCBI taxonomy): domain Eukaryota; kingdom Metazoa; phylum Chordata; class Mammalia; order Artiodactyla; family Bovidae; genus Ovis; species Ovis canadensis. Next base: position 12,897,305 of record NC_091262.1, read on the forward strand.
CCCATGTGATTTTCCCTGGGGTCCCCCGTGATTTCCCCGTGGGGCCCACGTGATTTCCCCTGGGTGCCCACGTGATTTCCCCATTGGGCCCACGTCATTTCCCCTGGGGGACCACGAGATTTCCCCGTGGGGCCCACGTGATTTGCCCTGGGGGCCCACGTGATTTCCCCTGGGGGCCCACGTGATATCCGCGTGGGGCCCACGCGATTTCCCCGTGGGGCCCACGCGATTTCCCCGTGGGTCCCAAGCGATTTCCCCTGGGGGCCCACGTGATTTCCCCGTGGGGCCCAAGTGATTTCCCCTGGGGGCCCACGTGATTTTGTCGTGGGGCCCACGTGATTTCCCCTGGGGGCCCACGTGATTTCCCCCGGGGGCCCACGTGATTTCCCCTGGGGGACCACGTGATTTCCCCTGGGTGCCCACGTGATTTCCGCGTGGGGCCCACGTGATTTCCCCGAGGGGCCCACGTGATTTCCCCGTGGAGCCCAAGTGATATCCCCTTGTGGCCCACGTGATTTCCACGTGGGGCCCACCTGATTTCCCCTGGGGGCCCACGTGATATCCCCGTGGGACCCACGTGATTTCCCCTGGGGGCCCACGTGATTTCCCTGTGGGGCCCACGTGATTTCCCCGTGGGGCCCACGTGATTTCCCCGTGGGACCCACGTGATTTCCCCTGAGGGCCCACGTGATTTCCCCGTGGGGCCCACGTCATTTCCCCGTGGGGCCCACGTGATTTCCCCTGGGGGCCCACGTGATTTCCCCGTGTAGCCCACGTGATTTCCCCTGGGGGCCCACGTGATTTCCCCGTGGGGCCCACGTGATTTCCCCCTGGAGCCCACGTGATGTCCCCTGGTGGCCCACGTGATTTCCCCGTGGGGCCCACGTGATTTCCCCTGGGGGCCCACGTGATTTCCCCGTGGGGCCCACGTGATTTCCCTTGGGGGCCCACGTGATTTCCCCGTGAGGCCCACGTGATTTCCCCTGGGGGCCCTCGTGATTTCCCCTGGGGGCCCACGTGATTTCCCCTGGGTGCCCACGTGATTTCCACGTGGTACCCACGTGATTTCCCCTGGGGGCCCACGTGATTTCCCCGTGAGGCCCGCGTGATTTCCCCTTGGGGCCCACGTGATTTCCCCGTGGGACCCACGTGATTTCCCCTGGGGGCCCACGTGATTTCCCCTGGGGGCCCAAGTGATTTCCCCGTCGGGCCCTAGTGATTTCCCCTTGGGGCCCACGTGATTTCCCCGTGGGACCCACGTGATTTCCCCTGGGGGCCCAAGTGATTTCCCCGTGGGGCCCACGTGATTGCCCGTGGGGCCCAGGTGTTTTCCCCTGGGGGCACACGTGATTTCCCCGTGGGGTCCACGTGATTTCCCCGTGGGGCCCACGTGATTTCCCCTGGGGGCCCAAGTGATTTCCCCGGCGGGCCCTAGTGATTTCCCCGTGGGGTCCACGTGATTTCCCCGTGGGACCCACGTGATTTCCCCTGGGGGCCCAAGTGATTTCCCCGTAGGGCCCACGTCATTTCCCCGTGGGGCCCACGTGATTTCCCCTGGGGGCCCACGTGATTTCCCCGTGGGGCCCACGTGATTTCCCGTGGGGCCCAGGTGTTTTCCCCTGGGGGCACACGTGATTTCCCCGTGGGGCCCACGTGATTTCCCCGTGGGGCCCACGTGATTTACCCTGGGGTCCCACGTATTTCCCCGTGGGGCCCATGTGATTTCCCCTGGGGTCCCACGTATTTCCCCGTGGGGCCCACGTAATTTCCCCTGGGGGCCCACGTGATTTCCCCGTGGGGCCAACGTGATTTCCCTTGGGGGCCCACGTGATTTCCCCGTGAGGCCCACGTGATTTCCCGGTGGGGCCCACGTGATTTCCCCTGGGGGCCCACGTGATTTCCCCGTGGGGCCCACGTGACTTCCCCGTGGGGCCCACGTGATTTCCCCGTGGGGCCCACCTGATTTCCCCTTAGAGCCCACGTGATTTCCCCGTGAGGTCCACGTGATTTCCCCGGGGGCCCACGTGATTTCCCCGTGGGGCTCACGTGATTTCCCTGTGGGGCCCACGTGATCGCCCCTGGGGGCCCACGTGATTTCCCCGCGGGGCCCACCTGATTTCCCCGTGGGTTCCACGTGATTTCCCCTGGGGGGACACGTGATTTCCCCGTGGAGCCCACGTGATTTCCCACGGTGCCCACGTGATTTCCCCGTGGGGCCCACGTACTTCCCCGTGGGGCCCACGTGACTTCCCCTGGGGGCCCACGTGATTTCCCCGTGGTGCCCACGTGAATTCCCCGTGGGGCCCACGTGATTTCCCCGTGGGGCCCACATGATTTTCCCTTGGGGCTCACGGGATTTCCCCGTTGGGCCCACGTGATTTCCCCGTGGGGCCCACGTGATTTCCCCTGGGGGCCCTCGTGAATTCCCCGTGGGGCCCACGTGATTTCCCCGTGGGGCCCACATGATTTCCCCTTGGGACCCACGTTATTTCCCCGTTGGGCCCTCGTGAATTCCCCGTGGGGCCCACGTGATTTCCCCGTGGGGCCCACGTGATTTCCCCTGGGGGCCCACGTGATTTCCCCGTGGGGCCCACGTGATTTCCCCCGGGGGCCCACTTGATTTCCCCTGGGGGCCCACGTGATTTCCCCGTGGGGCCCACGTGATTTCCCCTGGGGGCCCACGTGATTTCCCCGAGGGGCCCACGTGATTTCCCCTGGGGGCCCGCGTGATTTGCCCTGGGGGCCCGCGTGATTTCCCCGTGGGGCCCGTGTGATTTCCCCGTGGGGCCCACGAGATTTCCCCTGGGGGCCCTCGTGATTTCCCCTGGGGGCCCCCGTGATTTCCTGTGGGGCCCACGTGATTTCCCCGTGGGGCCCACGTGATTTCCCCGTGGGGCCCATGTGATTTCCCCTGGGGGCCCTCGTGATTGCCCCGTGGGGCCCAAGTGATTTTCCCGTGGGGCCCACGTGATTTCCCCTTGGGGCCCACGTGATTTCCTCGTTGGGCCCAAGTGATTTCCCCGTGGGGCCCACGTGATTTCCCCTGGGGGCCCTCGTGATTTCCCCGTGGGGCCCACGTGAATCCCTGTGGGGCCCACGTGATTTCCCCTGGGGGCCCACGTGATTTCCACGTGGGGCTCACGTGATTTCCCCGTGGGGCCCACGTGATTTCCCCTGGGGGCCCACGTGATTTCCCCGTGGGGCAAGCGTTATTTCCCCGTGGGGCCCGCGTGATTTCCCCGTGGGGCCCGCGTGATTTCCCATGGGGGCCAGCGTGATTTCCCCGTGGGGCCCGCGTGATTTCCCTGTGGGGCCCGCGTGATTTCCCGGGGGACCCACGTGATTTCCCCGTGGGGCCCACGTGATTTCCCCGTGGGGCCCACGTGATTTCTCCTGGGGGCCCACGTGATTTCCCCTGGGGCCCCACGTGATTTCCCCTGGGGGCTCACGTGATTTCCCCGTGGGGCCCACGTGATTTCCCCTGGGGGCCCACGTGATTTCCCCTGGGGGCCCACGTGATTTCCCCGTGGGGCCCACGTGATTTCCCCCGGGGGCCCACGTGATTTCCCCTGGGGGCCCACGTGATTTCCCCGTGGGGCCCACGTGATTTCCCCTGGGGGCCTACGTGATTTCCCCGAGGGGCCCACGTGATTTCCCCTGGGGGCCCGCATGATTTGCCCTGGAGGCCCGCGTGATTTCCCCGTGGGGCCCGCGTGATTTCCCCGGGGGGCCCATGTGATTTCCCCTGGGGGCCCTCGTGATTTCCCCTTGGGGCCCACGTGATTTCCCCGTTGGGCCCACGTGATTTCCCCTGGGGGCCTACGTGATTTCCCTGGGGGGCCCACGTGATTTCCCCTGGGTGCCCCCGTGATTTGCCCTGGAGGCCCGCGTGATTTCCCCGTGGGGCCCACGTGATTTCCCCGGGGGGCCCATGTGATTTCCCCTGGGGGCCCTCGTGATTTCCCCTTGGGGCCCACGTGATTTCCCCGTTGGGCCCACGTGATTTCCCCGTGGGGCCCACGTGATTTCCCCGTGGGGCCCACGTGATTTCCCCTTGGGGCCCACGTGATTTCCCCTTGGGGCCCACGTGATTTCCCCGTGGGGCCCACGTGATTTCCCCGTGGTGCCCACGTGATTTCCCCGTGGTTCCCACGTGATTTCCCCGTGGGGCCCACGTGATTTCCCCGTGGTGCCCATGTGATTTCCCCGCGGGGCCCGCGTGATTTCTCCTGGGGGCCCGCGTGATTTGCACTGGGGGCCCGCGTGATTTCCCCGTGGGGGCACGCATGATTTCCCCTGGGGGCCCGCGTGATTTCCCCTGGGGCCCACGTGATTTCCCCGTGGGGACCGCGTGATTTCCCTTGGGGGCCCACGTGATTTCCCCGTGAGGCCCACGTGATTTCCCCTGGGGGCCCTCGTGATTTCCCCTGGGGGCCCACGTGATTTCCCCTGGGTGCCCACGTGATTTCCACGTGGTACCCACGTGATTTCCCCTGGGGGCCCACGTGATTTCCCCGTGAGGCCCGCGTGATTTCCCCTTGGGGCCCACGTGATTTCCCCGTGGGACCCACGTGATTTCCCCTGGGGGCCCACGTGATTTCCCCTGGGGGCCCAAGTGATTTCCCCGTCGGGCCCTAGTGATTTCCCCTTGGGGCCCACGTGATTTCCCCGTGGGACCCACGTGATTTCCCCTGGGGGCCCAAGTGATTTCCCCGTGGGGCCCACGTGATTTCCCGTGGGGCCCAGGTGTTTTCCCCTGGGGGCACACGTGATTTCCCCGTGGGGTCCACGTGATTTCCCCGTGGGGCCCACGTGATTTCCCCTGGGGGCCCAAGTGATTTCCCCGTCGGGCCCTAGTGATTTCCCCGTGGGGTCCACGTGATTTCCCCGTGGGACCCACGTGATTTCCCCTGGGGGCCCAAGTGATTTCCCCGTAGGGCCCACGTCATTTCCCCGTGGGGCCCACGTGATTTCCCCTGGGGGCCCACGTGATTTCCCCGTGGGGCCCACGTGATTTCCCGTGGGGCCCAGGTGTTTTCCCCTGGGGGCACACGTGATTTCCCCGTGGGGCCCACGTGATTTCCCCGTGGGGCCCACGTGATTTACCCTGGGGTCCCACGTATTTCCCCGTGGGGCCCATGTGATTTCCCCTGGGGTCCCACGTATTTCCCCGTGGGGCCCACGTAATTTCCCCTGGGGGCCCACGTGATTTCCCCGTGGGGCCAACGTGATTTCCCTTGGGGGCCCACGTGATTTCCCCGTGAGGCCCACGTGATTTCCCGGTGGGGCCCACGTGATTTCCCCTGGGGGCCCACGTGATTTCCCCGTGGGGCCCACGTGACTTCCCCGTGGGGCCCACGTGATTTCCCCGTGGGGCCCACCTGATTTCCCCTTAGAGCCCACGTGATTTCCCCGTGAGGTCCACGTGATTTCCCCGGGGGCCCACGTGATTTCCCCGTGGGGCTCACGTGATTTCCCTGTGGGGCCCACGTGATCGCCCCTGGGGGCCCACGTGATTTCCCCGCGGGGCCCACCTGATTTCCCCGTGGGTTCCACGTGATTTCCCCTGGGGGGACACGTGATTTCCCCGTGGAGCCCACGTGATTTCCCACGGTGCCCACGTGATTTCCCCGTGGGGCCCACGTACTTCCCCGTGGGGCCCACGTGACTTCCCCTGGGGGCCCACGTGATTTCCCCTGGGGGCCCACGTGATTTCCCCGTGGGGCCCACGTGATTTCCCCGTGGGGCCCATGTGATTTACACTGCGGGCCAACGTGATTTCCCCGTGGGGCCCAAGAGATTTCCCCATGGGGCCCACCTGATTTCCCCTGGGGGCCCACGTGATTTCCCCGTGGGGCCCATCTGATTTCCCCTGGGGGCCCACGTGATTCCCCTGGGGGCCCACGTCTTTTCCCCGTGGGGCCCACGTCATTTCCCCGTGGGGCCCACGTGATTTCCCCAGGGGGCCCACGTGATTTCTTCGTGTAGCCCACGTGATTTCCCATGGGGGCCCACGTGATTTCCCCGTGGGGCCCACGTGATTTCCCCGTGGAGCCCACGTGATATCCCCTGGTGGCCCACGTGATTTCCCCGTGGGGCCCACGTGATTTCCCCTGGGGGCCCACGTGATATCCCCGTGGGGCCCACGTGATTTCCCCGTGGGACCCACGTGATTTCCCCGTGGGACCCACGTGATTTCCCCTGAGGGCCCACGTGATTTCCCCGTGGGGCCCACGTGATTTCCCCGTGGTCCCACGTGATTTCCCCTGGTGGCCCAAGTGATTTCCCCGTAGGGCCCACGTCATTTCCCCGTGGGGCCCACGTGATTGCCCCTGGGGGCCACGTGATTTCCCCGTGGGGCCCACGAGATTTTCCCTGGGGGCCCACGTGATTTCCCCGTGGGGCCCACGTGATTTCCCGTGGGGCCCACGTGTTTTCCCCTGGGGGCACACGTGATTTCCCCGTAGGGCCCACGTGATTTCCCCGTGTGGCCCACGTGATTTACCCTGGGGTCCCACATATTTCCCCGTGGGGCCCACGTGATTTACCCTGGGGGCCCACGTGATTTCCCCGTGGGGCCCACCTGATTTCCCCTGGGGGCCCACGTGATTTCCCCTGGGGGCCCTCGTGATTTCCCGTGGGGCCCACGTGATTTTCCCGTGGGGCCCACGTGATTTTCCCGTTGGGCGCACGTGATTTCCACGTGGGACCCACGTGATGTCCCCTGGGGGCCCACGTGATTTCCCCGTGAGGCCCACGTGATTTCCCCTGGGGGCCCACGTGATTTCCCCTGGGGGCCCCCGTGATTTCCCCTGGGGGCCCACGTGATTTCCCCGTGGGGCCCACGTAATTTCCCCTGGGGGCCCACGTGATTTCCCCTAGGGGCCCACGTGATTTCCCCGTGGGGCCCACCTGATCTCCCCGTGGGGCCCACGTGATTTCCACTGGGAGCCCACGTGATTTCCCCTGGCGGCCCACGTGATTTCCCCGTGGGGCCCACGTGGTTTCCCCCGGGGGCCCACGTGATATCCCCCGGGGGCCCACGTGATTTCCCCGTGGGGCCCACCTGATTTCCCCTGGGGGCCCACGTGTTTTCCTCTGGGGGCCCACGTGATTTCCCCGTGGGGCCCACGTGATTTCCCCTGGGGGCCCTCGTGATTTCCCCGTGGGGCCCACGTGATTTTCCCGTGGGGCCCACGTGATTTTCCCGTTGGGCGCACGTGATTTCCCCGTGGGGCCCTCGTGATTTCCCCTTGGGGCCCACGTGATTTCCCGGTGGGGCCCACCTCATTTCCCCTCGGGGCCCACGTGATTTCCCCGTGGGGCCCACCTGATCTCCCCGTGGGGCCCACGTGATTTCCCCGTGAGGCCCACGTGATTTCCCCTGGGTGCCCACGTGATTTCCCCGTGGGGCCCACGTGATTTCCCCGTGGAGCCCACGTGATTTCCCACGGTGCCCACGTGATTTCCCCGTGGGGCCCACGTGACTTCCCCGTGGGGCCCACGTGACTTCCCCGTGGGGCCCACGTGATTTCCCCGTGGGGCCCACGTGATTTCCCCTGGGGTCCCTCGTGATTTCCCCGTGGGGCCCACGTGATTTCCCCTGGGTGCCCACGTGATTTCCCCATTGGGCCCACGTCATTTCCCCTGGGGGACCACGAGATTTCCCCGTGGCGCCCACGTGATTTGCCCTGGGGGCCCACGTGATTTCCCCTGGGGGCCCACGTGATATCCGCGTGGGGCCCACGCGATTTCCCCGTGGGGCCCACGCGATTTCCCCGTGGGTCCCAAGCGATTTCCCCTGGGGGCCCACGTGATTTCCCCGTGGGGCCCACGTGATTTCCCCTGGGGGCCCACGTGATTTTGTCGTGGGGCCCACGTGATTTCCCCTTGGGGCCCACGTGATTTCCCCCGGGGGCCCACGTGATTTCCCCTGGGGGACCACGTGATTTCCCCTGGGTGCCCACGTGATTTCCGCGTGGGGCCCACGTGATTTCCCCGAGGGGCCCACGTGATTTCCCCGTGGAGCCCAAGTGATATCCCCTTGTGGCCCACGTGATTTCCACGTTGGGGCCCACCTGATTTCCCCTGGGGGCCCACGTGATATCCCCGTGGGACCCACGTGATTTCCCCTGGGGGCCCACGTGATTTCCCTGTGGGGCCCACGTGATTTCCCCGTGGGGCCCACGTGATTTCCCCGTGGGACCCACGTGATTTCCCCGTGGGGCCCTCGTGATTTCCCCGTGGGGCCCACGTCATTTCCCCGTGGGGCCCACGTGATTTCCCCTGGGGGCCCACGTGATTTCCCCGTGTAGCCCACGTGATTTCCCCTGGGGGCCCACGTGATTTCCCCGTGGGGCCCACGTGATTTCCCCCTGGAGCCCACGTGATGTCCCCTGGTGGCCCACGTGATTTCCCCGTGGGGCCCACGTGATTTCCCCTGGGGGCCCACGTGATTTCCCCGTGGGGCCCACGTGATTTCCCTTGGGGGCCCACGTGATTTCCCCGTGAGGCCCACGTGATTTCCCCTGGGGGCCCTCGTGATTTCCCCTGGGGGCCCACGTGATTTCCCCTGGGTGCCCACGTGATTTCCACGTGGTACCCACGTGATTTCCCCTTGGGGCCCACGTGATTTCCCCGTGGGACCCACGTGATTTCCCCTGGGGGCCCACGTGATTTCCCCTGGGGGCCCAAGTGATTTCCCCGTCGGGCCCTAGTGATTTCCCCTTGGGGCCCACGTGATTTCCCCGTGGGACCCACGTGATTTCCCCTGGGGGCCCAAGTGATTTCCCCGTGGGGCCCACGTGATTTCCCGTGGGGCCCAGGTGTTTTCCCCTGGGGGCACACGTGATTTCCCCGTGGGGTCCACGTGATTTCCCCGTGGGGCCCACGTGATTTCCCCTGGGGGCCCAAGTGATTTCCCCGACGGGCCCTAGTGATTTCCCCGTGGGGTCCACGTGATTTCCCCGTGGGACCCACGTGATTTCCCCTGGGGGCCCAAGTGATTTCCCCGTAGGGCCCACGTCATTTCCCCGTGGGGCCCACGTGATTTCCCCTGGGGGCCCACGTGATTTCCCCGTGGGGCCCACGTGATTTCCCGTGGGGCCCAGGTGTTTTCCCCTGGGGGCACACGTGATTTCCCCGTGGGGCCCACGTGATTTCCCCGTGGGGCCCACGTGATTTACCCTGGGGTCCCACGTATTTCCCCGTGGGGCCCATGTGATTTCCCCTGGGGTCCCACGTATTTCCCCGTGGGGCCCACGTAATTTCCCCTGGGGGCCCACGTGATTTCCCCGTGGGGCCAACGTGATTTCCCTTGGGGGCCCACGTGATTTCCCCGTGAGGCCCACGTGATTTCCCGGTGGGGCCCACGTGATTTCCCCTGGGGGCCCACGTGATTTCCCCGTGGGGCCCACGTGACTTCCCCGTGGGGCCCACGTGATTTCCCTGTGGGGCCCACCTGATTTCCCCTTAGAGCCCACGTGATTTCCCCGTGAGGTCCACGTGATTTCCCCGGGGGCCCACGTGATTTCCCCGTGGGGCTCACATGATTTCCCTGTGGGGCCCACGTGATCGCCCCTGGGGGCCCACGTGATTTCCCCGCGGGGCCCACCTGATTTCCCCGTGGGTTCCACGTGATTTCCCCTGGGGGGACACGTGATTTCCCCGTGGAGCCCACGTGATTTCCCACGGTGCCCACGTGATTTCCCCGTGGGGCCCACGTACTTCCCCGTGGGGCCCACGTGACTTCCCCTGGGGGCCCACGTGATTTCCCCTGGGGGCCCACGTGATTTCCCCGTGGGGCCCACGTGATTTCCCCGTGGGGCCCATGTGATTTACACTGCGGGCCAACGTGATTTCCCCGTGGGGCCCACGAGATTTCCCCATGGGGCCCACCTGATTTCCCCTGGGGGCCCACGTGATTTCCCCGTGGGGCCCATCTGATTTCCCCTGGGGGCCCACGTGATTTCCCCTGGGGGCCCACGTCATTTCCCCGTGGGGCCCACGTCATTTCCCCGTGGGGCCCACGTGATTTCCCCAGGGGGCCCACGTGATTTCTTCGTGTAGCCCACGTGATTTCCCATGGGGGCCCACGTGATTTCCCCGTGGGGCCCACGTGATTTCCCCGTGGAGCCCACGTGATATCCCCTGGTGGCCCACGTGATTTCCCCGTGGGGCCCACGTGATTTCCCCTGGGGGCCCACGTGATATCCCCGTGGGGCCCACGTGATTTCCCCGTGGGACCCACGTGATTTCCCCGTGGGACCAACGTGATTTCCCCTGAGGGCCCACGTGATTTCCCCGTGGGGCCCACGTGATTTCCCCGTGGTCCCACGTGATTTCCCCTGGTGGCCCAAGTGATTTCCCCGTAGGGCCCACGTCATTTCCCCGTGGGGCCCACGTGATTGCCCCTGGGGGCCACGTGATTTCCCCGTGGGGCCCACGAGATTTTCCCTGGGGGCCCACGTGATTTCCCCGTGGGGCCCACGTGATTTCCCGTGGGGCCCACGTGTTTTCCCCTGGGGGCACACGTGATTTCCCCGTAGGGCCCACGTGATTTCCCCGTGTGGCCCACGTGATTTACCCTGGGGTCCCACATATTTCCCCGTGGGGCCCACGTGATTTACCCTGGGGGCCCACGTGATTTCCCCGTGGGGCCCACCTGATTTCCCCTGGGGGCCCACGTGATTTCCCCTGGGGGCCCTCGTGATTTCCCGTGGGGCCCACGTGATTTTCCCGTGGGGCCCACGTGATTTTCCCGTTGGGCGCACGTGATTTCCACGTGGGACCCACGTGATTTCCCCTGGGGGCCCACGTGATTTCCCCGTGAGGCCCACGTGATTTCCCCTGGGGGGCCACGTGATTTCCCCTGGGGGCCCACGTGATTTCCCCTGGGGGCCCACGTGATTTCCCCGTGGGGCCCAAGTAATTTCCCCTGGGGGCCCACGTGATTTCCCCTAGGGGCCCACGTGATTTCCCCGTGGGGCCCACCTGATCTCCCCGTGGGGCCCACGTGATTTCCACTGGGAGCCCACGTGATTTCCCCTGGGGGCCCACGTGATTTCCCCGTGGGGCCCACGTGGTTTCCCCCGGGGGCCCACGTGATATCCCCCGGGGGCCCACGTGATTTCCCCGTGGGGCCCACCTGATTTCCCCTGGGGGCCCACGTGTTTTCCTCTGGGGGCCCACGTGATTTCCCCGTGGGGCCCACGTGATTTCCCCTGGGGGCCCTCGTGATTTCCCCGTGGGGCCCACGTGATTTTCCCGTGGGGCCCACGTGATTTTCCCGTTGGGCGCACGTGATTTCCCCGTGGGGCCCTCGTGATTTCCCCTTGGGGCCCACGTGATTTCCCGGTGGGGCCCACCTCATTTCCCCTCGGGGCCCACGTGATTTCCCCGTGGGGCCCACCTGATCTCCCCGTGGGGCCCACGTGATTTCCCCGTGAGGCCCACGTGATTTCCCCTGGGTGCCCACGTGATTTCCCCGTGGGGCCCACGTGATTTCCCCGTGGAGCCCACGTGATTTCCCACGGTGCCCACGTGATTTCCCCGTGGGGCCCACGTGACTTCCCCGTGGGGCCCACGTGACTTCCCCGTGGGGCCCACGTGATTTCCCCGTGGGGCCCACGTGATTTCCCCTGGGGTCCCACGTGATTTCCCCGTGGGGCCCACGTGACTTCCCCGTGGGGCCCACGTGACTTCCCCGTGGGGCCCACGTGATTTCCCCGTGGGGCCCACGTGATTTCCCCCGGGGTCCCACGTGATTTCCCCCGGGGGCCGACGTGATTTCCCCGTGGGGCCCGCGTGATTTCCCCGTTGGGCCCACGTGATTTCCCCCGGGGGCCGACGTGATTTCCCCGTGGGGCCCGCGTGATTTCCCCGTTGGGCCCGCGTGATTTCCCGTGGGGGCCCGCGTGATTTCCCCGTGGGGCCCCGCGTGATTTCCCCGTGGGGCCCACGTGATTTCCCCCGGGGGCCCACGTGATTTCCCCGTGGGGCCCACGTGATTTCCCCCTGGGGCCCACGTGATTTCCCCTGGGGGCCCACGTTATTTCCCCTGGGGGCCCACGTGATTTCCCCTGGGGGCCCGCGTGATTTCCCCGTGGGGCCCACCTGATTTCCCCTGAGAGCCCACGTGATTTCCCCGTGAGGCCCGCGTGATTTCCCCTGGGGCCCACGTGATTTCCCCGTGGGGCGCACGTGATTTCCCCGTGGGGCCCACGTTATTGCCCCTGGGGGCCCACGTGATTTCCCCGTGGGGCCCACGTGATTTCCCCGTGGGGCCCACGTGATTTCCCCGTGGGTCCCACGTGATTTCCCCTGGGGGCACACGTGATTTCCCCGTGGAGCCCACGTGATTTCCCACGGTGCCCACGTGATTTCCCCGTGGGGCCCACGTGACTTCCCCGTGGGGCCCACGTGACTTCCCCGTGGGGCCCACGTGATTTCCCCGTGGGGCCCACGTGATTTCTCCTGGGGGCCCACGTGATTTCCCCGTGGGGCCCACGTGATTTCCCCTGGGGGCCCACGTGATATCCCCGTGGGGCCCACGTGATTTCCCCAGGGGGCCCACGGATTTCCCCGTGGGGCCCACGTGGTTTCCCCGTGGGCCCACGTGATTTCCCCGGGGGACCCACGTGATTTCCCCTGAGGGCCCACGTGGTTTCCCCATGGGGCCCACGTCATTTCCCCGTGGGGCCCACGTGATTTCCCCTGGGGGCCCACGTGATTTCCCCGTGGGGCCCACGTGATATCCCCTGGGGGCCCACGTGATTTCCCCGTGGGGCCCACGTGATTTCCCCGTCGAGCCCACGTGATTTCCCCTGGGGGCCCACGTGATTTCCCCGTGGGGCCCACAAGATTTCCCCTGGGGGCCCACGTGATTTCCCCGTGGGGCCCACGTGATTTCCCCTGGGGGCCCATGTGATTTTCCCTGGGGTCCCCCGTGATTTCCCCGTGGGGCCCACGTGATTTCCCCTGGGTGCCCACGTGATTTCCCCATGGGGCCCACGTCATTTCCCCTGGGGGACCACGAGATTTCCCCGTGGGGCCCACGTGATTTGCCCTGGGGGCCCACGTGATTTCCCCTGGGGGCCCACGTAATATCCGCGTGGGGCCCACGCGATTTCCCCGTGGGGCCCACGCGATTTCCCCGTGGGTCCCAAGCGATTTCCCCTGGGGGCCCACGTGATTTCCCCGTGGGGCCACGTGATTTCCCCTGGGGGCCCACGTGATTTTCTCGTGGGGCCCACGTGATTTCCCCTTGGGGCCCACGTGATTTCCCCCGGGGGCCCACGTGATTTCCCCTGGGGGACCACGTGATTTCCCCTGGGTGCCCACGTGATTTCCGCGTGGGGCCCACGTGATTTCCCCGAGGGGCCCACGTGATTTCCCCGTGGAGCCCAAGTGATATCCCCTGGTGGCCCACGTGATTTCCACGTTGGGCCCACGTGATTTCCCCTGGGGGCCCACGTGATATCCCCGTGGGACCCACGTGATTTCCCCTGGGGGCCCACGTGATTTCCCCGTGGGGCCCACGTGATTTCCCCTGAGGGCCCACGTGATTTCCCCGTGGGGCCCACGTCATTTCCCCGTGGGGCCCAAGTGATTTCCCCTGGGGGCCCACGTGATTTCCCCGTGTAGCCCACGTGATTTCCCCTGGGGGCCCACGTGATTTCCCCGTGGGGCCCACGTGATTTCCCCCTGGAGCCCACGTGATGTCCCCTGGTGGCCCACGTGATTTCCCCGTGGGGCCCACGTGATTTCCCCTGGGGGCCCACGTGATTTCCCCGTGGGGCCCACGTGATTTCCCTTGGGGGCCCACGTGATTTCCCCGTGAGGCCCACGTGATTTCCCCTGGGGGCCCTCGTGATTTCCCCTGGGGGCCCACGTGATTTCCCCTGGGTGCCCACGTGATTTCCACGTGGGACCCACGTGATTTCCCCTGGGGGCCCCCGTGATTTCCCCGTGAGGCCCACGTGATTTCCCCTTGGGGCCCACGTGATTTCCCCGTGGGACCCACGTGATTTCCCCTGGGGGCCCACGTGATTTCCCCTGGGGGCCCAAGTGATTTCCCCGTCGGGCCCTAGTGATTTCCCCGTGGGGCCCACGTGATTTCCCCGTGGGACCCACGTGATTTCCCCTGGGGGCCCAAGTGATTTCCCCGTGGGGCCCACGTGATTTCCCGTGGGGCCCAGGTGTTTTCCCCTGGGGGCACACGTGATGTCCCCGTGGGGCCCACCTGATTTCCCCGTGGGGCCCACGTGATTTACCCTGGGGTCCCACGTATTTCCCCGTGGGGCCCATGTGATTTCCCCTGGGGTCCCACGTATTTCCCCGTGGGACCCACGTGATTTCCCCTGGGGGCCCACGTGATTTCCCCGTGGGGCCCACGTGATTTCCCCTGGGGGCCCACGTGATTTCCCCTGCGTGCCTACGTGATTTCCACGTGGGACCCACGTGATTTCCCCTGGGGGCCCACGTGATTTCCCCGTGAGGCCCACGTGATTTCCCCTTGGGGCCCACGTGATTTCCCCGTGGGACACACGTGATTTCCCCTGGGGGCCCACGTGATTTCCCCTGGGGGCCCACGTGATTTCCCCGTGGGGCTCACGTGATTTCCCCGTGGGGCCCACGTGATTGCCCCTGGGGGCCCACGTGATTTCCGCGTGGGGCCCACGTGATTTCCCCGTGGAGCCCACGTGATATCCCCGTGGGTCCCAAGTGATTTCCCCTGGGGGCCCATGTGATTTTCCCTGGGGGCCCACGTGATATCCCCGTGGGGCCCACGTGATTTCCCCTGGGGGCCCACGGATTTCCCCATGGGGCCCACGTGGTTTCCCCGTGGGCCCACGTGGTTTCCCCATGGGACCCACGTGATTTCCCCTGAGGGCCCACGTGGTTTCCCCGTGGGGCACACGTCATTTCCCCGTGGGGCCCACGTGATTTCCCCTGGGGGCCCACCTGATTTCCCCGTGGGGCCCACGTGATTTCCCCTGGGGGCCCACGTGATTTCCCCGTGGGGCCCACGTTATTTCCCCGTGGAGCCCACGTGATATCCCCTGGTGGCCCACGTGATTTCCCCGTGGGGCCCACGTGATTTACCGTGGGTCCCACGTGATTTCCCCTGGGGGCCCACGTGATTTCCCCGTGGGGCCCACGTGATTTTCCCTGGGGGCCCATGTGATTTTCCCTGGGGGCCCCCGTGATTTCCCCGTGGGGCCCACGTGATTTCCCCTGGGGGCCCACGTGATTTCCCCGTGGGGCCCACGTCATTTCCCCTGGGGGCCCACGTGATTTCCCCGTGGGTCCCACGTGATTTGCCCTGGGGGCCCACGTGATTTCCCCTGGGGGCCCACGTGATTTCCCCTGGGGGCCCTCGTGATTTCCCCTTGGGGCCCACGTGATTTCCCCTGGGGGCCCACGTGATTTTCCCGTGGGGCCCACGTGATTTTCCCGTGGGGCCCACGTGATTTTCCCGTTGGGCGCACGTGATTTCCCCGTGGGGCCCTCGTGATTTCCCCGTGGGGCCCACGTGATTTCCCGGTGGGGCCCACCTCATTTCCCCTGGGGGCCCACGTGATTTCCCCGTGGAGCCCACGTGATTTCCCACGGTGCCCACGTGATTTCCCCGTGGGGCCCACGTGACTTCCCCGTGGGGCCCACGTGATTTCCCCGTGGGGCCCACGTGATTTCTCCTGGGGGCCCACGTGATTTCCCCGTGGGGCCCACGTGATTTCCCCTGGGGGCCCGCGTGATTTCCCCTGGGGGCCCTCGTGATTTCCCCTGGGGGCCCTCGTGATTTCCCCGTGGGGCCCACGTGATTTCCCCCGGGGGCCGACGTGATTTCCCCGTGGGGCCCGCGTGATTTCCCCGTTGGGCCCGCGTGATTTCCCGTGGGGGCCCGCGTGATTTCCCCGTGGGGCCCCGCGTGATTTCCCCGTGGGGCCCACATGATTCCCCCCGGGGGCCCACGTGATTTCCCCGTGGGGCCCACGTGATTTCCCCTGGGGGCCCACGTGATTTCCCCTGGGGGCCCACGTGATTTCCCCTGGGCGCCCACGTGATTTCCCCGTGGGGCCCACCTGATTTCCCCTGAGAGCCCACGTGATTTCCCCGTGAGGCCCGCGTGATTTCCCCTGGGGCCCACGTGATTTCCCCGTGGGGCCCACCTGATTTCCCCGTGGGGCCCATGTGATTTCCCCGTGGAGCCCACGTGATATCCCCTGGTGGCCCACGTGATTTCCCCGTGGGGCCCAGGTGATTTACCGTGGGTCCCACGTGATTTCCCCTGGGGGCCCACGTGATTTCCCCGTGGGGCCCACGTGATTTCCCCTGGGGGCCCATGTGATTTTCCCTGGGGGCCACCGTGATTTCCCGTGGGGCCCACGTGATTTCCCCGTGGGTCCCACGTGATTTGCCCTGGGGGCCCACGTGATTTCCCCTGGGGGCCCACGTGATTTCCCCTGGGGGCCCTCGTGATTTCCCCGTGGGGCCCACGTGATTTCCCCTGGGGGCCCTCGTGATTTCCCCGTGGGGCCCACGTGATTTCCCCGTGGGGCCCACGTTATTTCTCCGTGGGGCCCACCTAATTTCCCCTGAGAGCCCACGTGATTTCCCCGTGAGGCCCACGTGATTTCCCCTGGGGCCCACGTGATTTCCCCGTGGGGCTCACGTGATTGCCCCTGGGGGCCCACGTGATTTCCCCGTGGGGCCCACGTGTTTTCCCCGTGGGGCCCACATGATTTCCCCGTGGGTCCCACGTGATTTCCCCTGGGGGCACACGTGATTTCCCCGTGGAGCCCACGTGATTTTCCACGGTGCCCACGTGACTTCCCCGTGGGGCCCACTTGATTTCCCGGTGGGGCACACGTGATTTCTCCTGGGGGCCCACGTGATTTCCCCGTGGGGCCCACGTGATTTCCCCTGGGGGACCGCGTGATTTCCCCCCGGGGCCCACGTGATTTCCCCGTTGGGCCCGCGTGATTTCCCCGTTGGGCCCGCGTGATTTCCCCGTTGGGCCCGCGTGATTTCCCGTTTGGGCCCCATGTGATTTCCCCGTGGGGCCCACGTGATTTCCCCGAGGGGCCCACGTGATTTCCCCCGGGGGCTCACGTGATTTCCCCGTGGGGCCCACGTGATTTCCCCGTGGGGCCCACGTGATTTCCCCTGGGGGCCCAGGTTATTTCCCCTGGGGGCCCACGTGATTTCCCCGTGGGGCCCACGTGATTTCCCCGTGGGGCCCACGTGATTTCCCCTGTGGGCCCAGGTTATTTCCCCTGGGGGCCCACGTGATTTCCCCGTGGGTCCCACGTGATTTCCCACGGTGCCCACGTGATTTCCCCGTGGGGTCCACGTGACTTCCCCGTGGGGCCCAGGTGACTTCCCCGTGGGGCCCACGTGATTTCCCCGTGGGGCCCACGTGATTTCTCCTGGGGGCCACTTGATTTCCCCGTGGGGCCCACGTGATTTCCCCTGGGGGCCCACGCGATTTCCCCGTGGGGCCCACCTGATTTCCCCGTGGGGCCCACGTGATTGCCCCTGGGGGCCCGCGTGATTTCCCCTGGGGGCCCACGTGATTTCCCCTGGGGGCCCAGGTGATTTCCCCGTGGGGCTCACGTGATTTCCCCGTGGGGCCCACGTGATTGCCCCTGGGGGCCCACGTGATTTCCGCGTGGGGCCCACGTGATTTCCCCGTGGGGCCCACGTGATATCCCTGTGGGTCCCAAGTGATTTCCCCTGGGAGCCCATGTGATTTCCCCTGGGGGCCCACGTGATATCCCCGTGGGGCCCACGTGATTTCCCCTGGGGGCCCACGGATTTCCCCGTGGGGCCCACGTGGTTTCCCCGTGGGCCCACGTGGTTTCCCCGTGGGACCCACGTGATTTCCCCTGAAGGCCCACGTGATTTCCCCGTGGGGCCCACGTGATTTACCGTGGGTCCCACGTGATTTCCCCTGGGGGCCCACGTGATTTCCCCGTAGGGCCCACGTGATTTCCCCTGGGGGCCCATGTGATTTTCCCTGGGGGCCCCCGTGATTTCCCCGTGGGGCCCACGTGATTTCCCCTGGGGGCCCACGTGATTTCCCCGTGGCGCCCAATTCATTTCCCCTGGGGGCCCACGTGATTTCCCCGTGGGTCCCACGTGATTTGCCCTGGGGGCCCACGTGATTTCCCCTGGGGGCCCACGTGATTTCCCCTGGGGGCCCTCGTGATTTCCCCGTGGGGCCCACGTGATTTCCCCTGGGGGCCCTCGTGATTTCCCCGTGGGGCCCACGTGATTTTCCCGTGGGGCCCACGTGATTTTCCCGTTGGGCGCACGTGATTTCCCCGTGGGGCCCTCGTGATTTCCCCGTGGGGCCCACGTGATTTCCCGGTGGGGCCCACCTCATTTCCCCTGGGGGCCCACGTGATTTCCCGTTGGGGCCCACCTGATCTCCCGGTGGGGCCCACGTGATTTCCCCGTGAGGCCCACGTGATTTCCCCTGGGTGCCCACGTGATTTCCCCGTGGGGCCCTCGTGATTTCCCCGTGGAGCCCACGTGATTTCCCACGGTGCCCACGTGATTTCCCCGTGGGGACCACGTGACTTCCCCGTGGGGCCCAAGTGACTTCCCCGTGGGGCCCACGTGATTTCCCCGTGGGGCCCACGTGATTTCTCCTGGGGGCCCACGTGATTTTCCCGTGGGGCCCACGTGATTTCCCCTGGGGGCCCAAGTGATTTCCCCGTGGGGCCCACCTGATCTCCCCGTGGGGCCCGCGTGATTTCCCCGTGGGGCCCACGTGATTTCCCCCGGGGGCCCAAGTAGTTACCCGTGGGGCCCACGTGATTTCCCCGTGGGGCCCACGTGATTTCCCCGTGGGGCCCACGTGATTTCCCCTGGGGGACCGCGTGATTTCCCCTCCGGGCCCACGTGATTTCCCCGTTGGGCCCGCGTGATTTCCCCGTTGGGCCCGCGTGATTTCCCCGTTGGGCCCGCGTGATTTCCCGTGGGGGCCCCATGTGATTTCCCCGTGGGGCCCACGTGATTTCCCCGTGGGGCCCACGTGATTTCCCCCGGGGGCTCACGTGATTTCCCCGTGGGGCCCACGTGATTTCCCCGTGGGGCCCACGTGATTTCCCCTGGGGGCCCAGGTTATTTCCCCTGGGGGCCCACGTGATTTCCCCGTGGGGCCCACGTGATTTCCCCTGGGGGCCCAGGTGATTTCCCCGTGAGGCCCACGTGATTTCCCCTTGGGGCCCACGTGATTTCCCCGTGGGACCCACGTGATTTTCCCTGGGGGCCCACGTGATTTCCCCTGGGGGCCCAAGTGATTTCCCCGTGGGGCCCACCTGATCTCCCCGTGGGGCCCACCTGATTTCCCCGTGGGGCCCACGTGATTTCCCCCGGGGGCCCAAGTATTTACCCGTGGGGCCCACGTGATTTCCCCGTGGGGCCCACGTGATTTCCCCGTGGGGCCCACCTGATTTCCCCTGGGGGCCCACGTGATTTCCCCTGGGGGCCCACGTGATCTCCCCGTGGGGCCCACGTGATTTCCCCGTGGGGCCCACCTGATTTCCCCTGGGGGCCCACGTGATTTCCCCGTGGGGCCCACGTGATTTCCCCGTGGGGCTCACGTGACTTCCCCGTGGGGCCCACGTGACTTCCCCGTGGGGCCCACGTGATTTCTCCTGGGGGCCCACGTGATTTCCCCGTGGGGCCCACGTGATTTCCCCTGGGGGACCGCGTGATTTCCCCTGGGGGCCCACGTGATTTCCCCGTGGGGCCCGCGTGATTTCCCCGTTGGGCCCGCGTGATTTCCCCGTTGGGCCCGCGTGATTTCCCGTGGGGGCCCCATGTGATTTCCCCGTGGGGCCCACGGGATTTCCCCGTGGGGCCCACGTGATTTCCCCCGGGGGCTCACGTGATTTCCCCGTGGGGCCCACGTGATTTCCCCGTGGGGCCCGCGTGATTTCCCCTGGGGGCCCAGGTTATTTCCCCTGGGGGCCCACGTGATTTCCCCGTGGGGCCCACGTGATTTCCCCGTGGGGCCCACCTGATTTCCCCTGAGAGCCCACGTGATTTCCCCGTGAGGCCAACGTGATTTCCCCTGGGGCCCACGTGATTTCCCCGTGGGGCTCACGTGATTTGCCCGTGGGGCCCACATGATTTCCCCGTGGTGCCCACGTGATTTCCCCGTGGGGCCCACATGATTTCCGCGTGGGTCCCACGTGATTTCCCCTGGGGGCACACGTGATTTCCCCGTGGAGCCCACGTGATTTCCCACGGTGCCCACGTGATTTCCCCGTGGGGCCCACGTGACTTCCCCGTGGGGCCCACGTGACTTCCCCGTGGGGCCCACGTGATTTCCCCGTGGGGCCCACGTGATTTCTCCTGGGGGCCACGTGATTTCCCCGTGGGGCCCACGTGATTTCCCCTGGGGGCCCGCGTGATTTCCACTAGGGGCCCACGTGATTTCCCCTGGGGGCCCACGCGATTTCCCCGTGGGGCCCACGTGATATCCCCGTGGGTCCCAAGTGATTTCCCCTGGGGGCCCATGTGATTTCCCCTGGGGGCCCACGTGATATCCCCGTGGGGCCCACGTGATTTCCCCTGGGGGCCCACGGATTTCCCCGTGGGGCCCACGTGGTTTCCCCGTGGGACCCAAGTGATTTCCCCTGAGGGCCCTCGTGGTTTCCCCGTGGGGCACACGTCATTTCCCCGTGGGGCCCACGTGATTTCCCCTGGGGGCCCACCTGATTTCCCCGTGGGGCCCACGTGATTTCCCCTGGGGGCCCCCGTGATTTCCCCGTGGGGCCCACGTGATTTCCCAGTGGAGCCCACGTGATATACCCTGGTGGCCCACGTGATTTCCCCGTGGGGCCCGCGTGATTTCCCCTGGGGGCCCATGTGATTTTCCCTGGGGGCCACCGTGATTTCCCCGTGGGGCCCACGTGATTTCCCCTGGGGGCCCACGTGATTTCCCCGTGGGGCCCACGTGATTTCCCCGTGGGGCCCACGTCATTTCCCCTGGGGGCCCACGTGATTTCCCCGTGGGTCCCACGTGATTTGCCCTGGGGGCCCACGTGATTTCCCCTGGGGGCCCTCGTGATTTCCCCGTGGGGCCCACGTGATTTCCCCTGGGGGCCCTCGTGATTTCCCCGTGGGGCCCACGTGATGTCCCCGTGGGGCCCACGTTATTTCTCCGTGGGGCCCACCTAATTTCCCCTGAGAGCCCACGTTATTTCCCCGTGAGGCCCACGTGATTTCCCCTGGGGCCCACGTGATTTCCCCGTGGGGCTCACGTGATTGCCCCTGGGGGCCCACGTGATTTCCCCGTGGGGCCCAAGTGATTTCCCCGTGGGGCCCACATGATTTCCCCGTGGGTCCCACGTGATTTCCCCTGGGGGCACACGTGATTTCCCCGTGGAGCCCACGTGATTTTCCACGGTGCCCACGTGATTTCCCCGTGGGGCCCACGTGACTTCCCCGTGGGGCCCACGTGACTTCCCCGTGGGGCCCACTTGATTTCCCGGTGGGGCACACGTGATTTTTCCTGGGGGCCCACGTGATTTCCACGTGGGGCCCACGTGATTTCCCCTGGGGGACCGCGTGATTTCCCCTCGGGGCCCACGTGATTTCCCCGTTGGGCCCGCGTGATTTCCCCGTTGGGCCCGCGTGATTTCCCGTGGGGGCCCCATGTGATTTCCCCGTGGGGCCCACGTGATTTCCCCGTGGGGCCCACGTGATTTCCCCCGGGGGCTCACGTGATTTCCCCGTGGGGCCCACGTGATTTCCCCGTGGGGCCCACGTGATTTCCCCTGGGGGCCCAGGTTATTTCCCCTGGGGGCCCACGTGATTTCCCCGTGGGGCCCACGTGATTTCCCCGTGGGGCCCACGTGATTTCCCCTGAGAGCCCACGTGATTTCCCCGTGAGGCCCACGTGATATCTCCTGGGGCCCACGTGATTTCCTCGTGGGGCCCACGTGATTTCCCCGTGGGGCCCACCTGATCTCCACGTGGGGCCCACGTGATTTCCCCGTGAGGCCCACGTGATTTCCCCTGGGGGCCCACGTGATTTCCCCTGGGGGCCCACGTGATTTCCCCGTGGGGCCCACGTGATTTCCCCTGGGGGCCCACGTGATATCCAAGTGGGGCCCACGCGATTTCCCCGTGGGGCCCACGCTATTTCCTCGTGGGTCACAAGTGATTTCCCCTGGGGGCCCACGTGATTTCCCCGTGGGGCCCACGTCATTTCCCCGTGGGGCCCACGTGATTTCCACTGGAGCCCACGTGATTTCCCCTGGGGGCCCACGTGATATCCCCCGGGGGCCCACGTGATTTCCCCGTGGGGCCCAGCTGATTTCCCCTGGGGGCCCACGTGTTTTCCTCTGGGGGCCCACGTGATTTCCCCGTGGGGCCCACCTGATCTCCCCGTGGGGCCCACGTGATTTCCCCGTGGGGCCCACGTGATTTCCCCTGGGGGCCCACGTGATTTCCCCTGGGTGCCCCCGAGATTTCCCCTGGGGGCCCACGTGATTTCCCCTGGGGGCCTACGTGATTTCCCCGTGAGGCCCACGTGATTTCCCCTGGGGGCCCACGTGATTTCCCCGTGGGACCCACGTGATTTCCCCTGGGGGCCCAAGTGATTTCCCCGTGGGGCCCTCGTGATTTCCCCGTGGGGACGACGTGATTTCCCCGTGGGACCCACGTGATTTCCCCTGGGGGCCCAAGTGATTTCCCCGTAGGGCCCACGTCATTTCCCCTTGGGTCCCACGTGATTTCCCCTGGGGGCCCAAGTGATTTCCCCGTAGGGCCCACGTCATTTCCCCGTGGGGCCCACGTGATTTCCCCTGGGGTCCCACGTGATTTCCCCGTGGGGCCCACGTGATTGCCCGTGGGGCCCAGGTGTTTTCCCCTGGGGGCACACGTGATTTCCCCGTGGGGCCCACGTGATTTCCCCGTGGGGCCCACGTGATTTACCCTGGGGTCCCACGTATTTCCCCGTGGGGCCCATGTGATTTCCCCTGGGGTCCCACGTATTTCCCCGTGGGGCCCACGTGATTTCCCCCGGGGGCCCACGTGATGTCCCCGTGGGGCCCACGTGATTTCCCTTGGGGGCCCACGTGATTTCCCCGTGAGGCCCACGTGATTTCCCCGTGGGGCCCACGTGATTTCCCCTGGGGGCCCACGTGATTTCACCTGGGGGCCCACGTGATTTCCCCTGGGTGCCTACGTGATTTCCACGTGGGACCCACGTGATTTCCCCTGGGGGCCCACGTGATTTCCCCGTGAGGCCCACGTGATTTCCCCTTGGGGCCCACGTGATTTCCCCGTGGGACCCACGTGATTTCCCCTGGGGGCCCACGTGATTTCCCACGGTGCCCACGTGATTTCCCCGTGGGGACCACGTGACTTCCCCGTGGGGCCCAAGTGACTTCCCCGTGGGGCCCACGTGATTTCCCCGTGGGGCCCACGTGATTTCTCCTGGGGGCCCACGTGATTTTCCCGTGGGGCCCACGTGATTTCCCCTGGGGGCCCAAGTGATTTCCCCTTGGGGCCCACCTGATCTCCCCGTGGGGCCCACGTGATTTCCCCGTGGGGCCCACGTGATTTCCCCCGGGGGCCCAAGTAGTTACCCGTGGGGCCCACGTGATTTCCCCGTGGGGCCCACGTGATTTCCCCGTGGGGCCCACGTGATTTCCCCTGGGGGACCGCGTGATTTCCCCTCCGGGCCCACGTGATTTCCCCGTTGGGCCCGCGTGATTTCCCCGTTGGGCCCGCGTGATTTCCCCGTTGGGCCCGCGTGATTTCCCGTGGGGGCCCCATGTGATTTCCCCGTGGGGCCCACGTGATTGCCCCGTGGGGCCCACGTGATTTCCCCCGGGGGCTCACGTGATTTCCCCGTGGGGCCCACGTGATTTCCCCGTGGGGCCCACGTGATTTCCCCTGGGGGCCCAGGTTATTTCCCCTGGGGGCCCACGTGATTTCCCCGTGGGGCCCACGTGATTTCCCCTGGGGGCCCAGGTGATTTCCCCGTGAGGCCCACGTGATTTCCCCTTGGGGCCCACGTGATTTCCCCGTGGGACCCACGTGATTTCCCCTGGGGGCCCACGTGATTTCCCCTGGGGGCCCAAGTGATTTCCACGTGGGGCCCACCTGATCTCCCCGTGGGGCCCACGTGATTTCCCCGTGGGGCCCACGTGATTTCCCCCGGGGGCCCAAGTATTTACCCGTGGGGCCCACGTGATTTCCCCGTGGGGCCCACGTGATTTCCCCGTGGGGCCCACCTGATTTCCCCTGGGGGCCCACGTGATTTCCCCTGGGGGCCCACGTGATCTCCCCGTGGGGCCCACGTGATTTCCCCGTGGGGCCCACCTGATTTCCCCTGGGGGCCCACGTGATTTCCCCGTGGGGCCCACGTGATTTCCCCGTGGGGCTCACGTGACTTCCCCGTGGGGCCCACGTGACTTCCCCGTGGGGCCCACGTGATTTCTCCTGGGGGCCCACGTGATTTCCCCGTGGGGCCCACGTGATTTCCCCTGGGGGACCGCGTGATTTCCCCTGGGGGCCCACGTGATTTCCCCGTGGGGCCCGCGTGATTTCCCCGTTGGGCCCGCGTGATTTCCCCGTTGGGCCCGCGTGATTTCCCGTGGGGGCCCCATGTGATTTCCCCGTGGGGCCCACGGGATTTCCCCGTGGGGCCCACGTGATTTCCCCCGGGGGCTCACGTGATTTCCCCGTGGGGCCCACGTGATTTCCCCGTGGGGCCCACGGGATTTCCCCTGGGGGCCCAGGTTATTTCCCCTGGGGGCCCACGTGATTTCCCCGTGGGGCCCACGTGATTTCCCCGTGGGGCCCACCTGATTTCCCCTGAGAGCCCACGTGATTTCCCCGTGAGGCCAACGTGATTTCCCCTGGGGCCCACGTGATTTCCCCGTGGGGCTCACGTGATTTGCCCGTGGGGCCCACATGATTTCCCCGTGGTGCCCACGTGATTTCCCCGTGGGGCCCACATGATTTCCCCGTGGGTCCCACGTGATTTCCCCTGGGGGCACACGTGATTTCCCCGTGGAGCCCACGTGATTTCCCACGGTGCCCACGTGATTTCCCCGTGGGGCCCACGTGACTTCCCCGTGGGGCCCACGTGACTTCCCCGTGGGGCCCACGTGATTTCCCCGTGGGGCCCACGTGATTTCTCCTGGGGGCCACGTGATTTCCCCGTGGGGCCCACGTGATTTCCCCTGGGGGCCCGCGTGATTTCCACTAGGGGCCCACGTGATTTCCCCTGGGGGCCCACGCGATTTCCCCGTGGGGCCCACGTGATATCCCCGTGGGTCCCAAGTGATTTCCCCTGGGGGCCCATGTGATTTCCCCTGGGGGCCCACGTGATATCCCCGTGGGGCCCACGTGATTTCCCCTGGGGGCCCACGGATTTCCCCGTGGGGCCCACGTGGTTTCCCCGTGGGACCCAAGTGATTTCCCCTGAGGGCCCTCGTGGTTTCCCCGTGGGGCACACGTCATTTCCCCGTGGGGCCCACGTGATTTCCCCTGGGGGCCCACCTGATTTCCCCGTGGGGCCCACGTGATTTCCCCTGGGGGCCCCCGTGATTTCCCCGTGGGGCCCACGTGATTTAACCGTGGAGCCCACGTGATATACCCTGGTGGCCCACGTGATTTCCCCGTGGGGCCCACGTGATTTCCCCTGGGGGCCCATGTGATTTTCCCTGGGGGCCACCGTGATTTCCCCGTGGGGCCCACGTGATTTCCCCTGGGGGCCCACGTGATTTCCCCGTGGGGCCCACGTGATTTCCCCGTGGGGCCCACGTCATTTCCCCTGGGGGCCCACGTGATTTCCCCGTGGGTCCCACGTGATTTGCCCTGGGGGCCCACGTGATTTCCCCTGGGGGCCCTCGTGATTTCCCCGTGGGGCCCACGTGATTTCCCCTGGGGGCCCTCGTGATTTCCCCGTGGGGCCCACGTGATTTCCCCGTGGGGCCCACGTTATTTCTCCGTGGGGCCCACCTAATTTCCCCTGAGAGCCCACGTTATTTCCCCGTGAGGCCCACGTGATTTCCCCTGGGGCCCACGTGATTTCCCCGTGGGGCTCACGTGATTGCCCCTGGGGGCCCACGTGATTTCCCCGTGGGGCCCAAGTGATTTCCCCGTGGGGCCCACATGATTTCCCCGTGGGTCCCACGTGATTTCCCCTGGGGGCACACGTGATTTCCCCGTGGAGCCCACGTGATTTTCCACGGTGCCCACGTGATTTCCCCGTGGGGCCCACGTGACTTCCCCGTGGGGCCCACGTGACTTCCCCGTGGGGCCCACTTGATTTCCCGGTGGGGCACACGTGATTTCTCCTGGGGGCCCACGTGATTTCCACGTGGGGCCCACGTGATTTCCCCTGGGGGACCGCGTGATTTCCCCTCGGGGCCCACGTGATTTCCCCGTTGGGCCCGCGTGATTTCCCCGTTGGGCCCGCGTGATTTCCCGTGGGGGCCCCATGTGATTTCCCCGTGGGGCCCACGTGATTTCCCCGTGGGGCCCACGTGATTTCCCCCGGGGGCGCACGTGATTTCCCCGTGGGGCCCACGTGATTTCCCCGTGGGGCCCACGTGATTTCCCCTGGGGGCCCAGGTTATTTCCCCTGGGGGCCCACGTGATTTCCCCGTGGGGCCCACGTGATTTCCCCGTGGGGCCCACCTGATTTCCCCTGAGAGCCCACGTGATTTCCCCGTGAGGCCCACGTGATATCTCCTGGGGCCCACGTGATTTCCTCGTGGGGCCCACGTGATTTCCCCGTGGGGCCCACCTGATCTCCACGTGGGGCCCACGTGATTTCCCCGTGAGGCCCACGTGATTTCCCCTGGGGGCCCACGTGATTTCCCCTGGGGGCCCACGTGATTTCCCCGTGGGGCCCACGTGATTTCCCCTGGGGGCCCACGTGATATCCAAGTGGGGCCCACGCGATTTCCCCGTGGGGCCCACGCTATTTCCTCGTGGGTCACAAGTGATTTCCCCTGGGGGCCCACGTGATTTCCCCGTGGGGCCCACGTCATTTCCCCGTGGGGCCCACGTGATTTCCACTGGGAGCCCACGTGATTTCCCCTGGGGGCCCACGTGATTTCCCCGTGGGGCCCACGTGGTTTCCCCCGGGGGCCCACGTGATATCCCCCGGGGGCCCACGTGATTTCCCCGTGGGGCCCAGCTGATTTCCCCTGGGGGCCCACGTGTTTTCCTCTGGGGGCCCACGTGATTTCCCCGTGGGGCCCACCTGATCTCCCCGTGGGGCCCACGTGATTTCCACTGGGGCACACGTGATTTCCCCTGGGGGCCCACGTGATTTCCCCTGGGTGCCCCCGTGATTTCCCCTGGGGGCCCACGTGATTTCCCCTGGGGGCCCACGTGATTTCCCCGTGAGGCCCACGTGATTTCCCCTGGGGGCCCACGTGATTTCCCCGTGGGACCCACGTGATTTCCCCTGGGGGCCCAAGTGATTTCCCCGTGGGGCCCTCGTGATTTCCCCGTGGGGCCGACGTGATTTCCCCGTGGGACCCACGTGATTTCCCCTGGGGGCCCAAGTGATTTCCCCGTAGGGCCCACGTCATTTCCCCTTGGGTCCCACGTGATTTCCCCTGGGGGCCCAAGTGATTTCCCCGTAGGGCCCACGTCATTTCCCCGTGGGGCCCACGTGATTTCCCCTGGGGGCCCACGTGATTTCCCCCTGGGGCCCACGTGATTTCCCGTGGGGCCCAGGTGTTTTCCCCTGGGGGCACACGTGATTTCCCCGTGGGGCCCACGTGATTTCCCCGTGGGGCCCACGTGATTTACCCTGGGGTCCCACGTATTTCCCCGTGGGGCCCATGTGATTTCCCCTGGGGTCCCACGTATTTCCCCGTGGGGCCCACGTGATTTCCCCTGGGGGCCCACGTGATTTCCCCGTGGGGCCCACGTGATTTCCCTTGGGGGCCCACGTGATTTCCCCGTGAGGCCCACGTGATTTCCCCGTGGGGCCCACGTGATTTCCCCTGGGGGCCCACGTGATTTCACCTGGGGGCCCACGTGATTTCCCCTGGGTGCCTACGTGATTTCCACGTGGGACCCACGTGATTTCCCCTGGGGGCCCACGTGATTTCCCCGTGAGGCCCACGTGATTTCCCCTTGGGGCCCACGTGATTTCCCCGTGGGACCCACGTGATTTCCCCTGGGGGCCCACGTGATTTCCCCTGGGGGCCCAAGTGATTTCCCCGTGGGGCCCACCTGATCTCCCCGTGGGGCCCACGTGATTTCCCCGTGGGGCCCACGTGATTTCCCCCGGGGGCCCAAGTATTTACCCGTGGGGCCCACGTGATTTCCCCGTGGGGCCCACGTGATTTCCCCGTGGGGCCCACGTGATTTCCCCTGGGGGACCGCGTGATTTCCCCTCGGGGCCCACGTGATTTCCCCGTTGGGCCCGCGTGATTTCCCCGTTGGGCCCGCGTGATTTCCCCGTTGGGCCCGCGTGATTTCCCGTGGGGGCCCCATGTGATTTCCCCGTGGGGCCCACGTGATTTCCCCATGGGGCCCACGTGATTTCCCCCGGGGGCTCACGTGATTTCCCCGTGGGGCCCACGTGATTTCCCCGTGGGGCCCACGTGATTTCCCCTGGGGGCCCAGGTTATTTCCCCTGGGGGCCCACGTGATTTCCCCGTGGGGCCCACGTGATTTCCCCTGGGGGCCCAGGTGATTTCCCCGTGAGGCCCACGTGATTTCCCCTTGGGGCCCACGTGATTTCCCCGTGGGACCCACGTGATTTCCCCTGGGGGCCCACGTGATTTCCCCTGGGGGCCCAAGTGATTTCCCCGTGGGGCCCACCTGATCTCCCCGTGGGGCCCCCGGGATTTCCCCGGGGGGCCCACGTGATTTCCCCCGGGGGCCCAAGTATTTACCCGTGGGGCCCACGTGATTTCCCCGTGGGGCCCACGTGATTTCCCCGTGGGGCCCACCTGATTTCCCCTGGGGGCCCACGTGATTTCCCCTGGGGGCCCACGTGATCTCCCCGTGGGGCTTGCCTGATCTCCCCGTGGGGCCCACGTGATCTCCCCGTGGGGCCCACGAGATTTCCCCGTGGCGCCCACATGATTTCCCCTTGGGGCCCACCTGTTTTCCCCTGGGGCACACGTGATTTCCCCTTGGGGCCCACCTGATTTCCCCTGGGGGCCCACGTGTTTTCCTCTGGGGGCCCACGTGATTTCCCCGTGGGGCCCACCTGATTTCCCCTGGGGGCCCACGTGATTTCCCCTGGAGGCCCACGTGATCTCCCCGTGGGGCCTGCCTGATCTCCCCGTGGGGCCCATGTGATCTCCCCGTGGGGCCCACGAGATTTCCCCGTGGGGCCCACCTGATTTCCCCTTGGGGCCCACCTGATTTCCCCTGGGGGCCCACGTGTTTTCCTCTGGGGGCCCACATGATTTCCCCGTGGGTCCCACGTGATTTCTCTTGGGGGCACACGTGATTTCCCCGTGGAGCCCACGTGATTTCCCACGGTGCCCACGTGATTTCCCCGTGGGGCTCACGTGACTTCCCCGTGGGGCCCACGTGACTTCCCCGTGGGGCCCACGTGATTTCTCCTGGGGGCCCACGTGATTTCCCCGTGGGGCACACGTGATTTCCCCTGGGGGACCGCGTGATTTCCCCTGGGGGCCCACGTGATTTCCCCGTGGGGCCCGCGTGATTTCCCCGTTGGGCCCGCGTGATTTCCCCGTTGGGCCCGCGTGATTTCCCGTGGGGGCCCCATGTGATTTCCCCGTGGGGCCCACGGGATTTCCCCGTGGGGCCCACGTGATTTCCCCCGGGGGCTCACGTGATTTCCCCGTGGGGCCCACGTGATTTCCCCGTGGGGCCCACGTGATTTCCCCTGGGGGCCCAGGTTATTTCCCCTGGGGGCCCACGTGATTTCCCCGTGGGGCCCACGTGATTTCCCCGTGGGGCCCACCTGATTTCCCCTGAGAGCCCACGTGATTTCCCCGTGAGGCCAACGTGATTTCCCCTGGGGCCCACGTGATTTCCCCGTGGGGCTCACGTGATTTGCCCGTGGGGCCCACATGATTTCCCCGTGGTGCCCACGTGATTTCCCCGTGGGGCCCACATGATTTCCCCGTGGGTCCCACGTGATTTCCCCTGGGGGCACACGTGATTTCCCCGTGGAGCCCACGTGATTTCCCACGGTGCCCACGTGATTTCCCCGTGGGGCCCACGTGACTTCCCCGTGGGGCCCACGTGACTTCCCCGTGGGGCCCACGTGATTTCCCCGTGGGGCCCACGTGATTTCTCCTGGGGGCCACGTGATTTCCCCGTGGGGCCCACGTGATTTCCCCTGGGGGCCCGCGTGATTTCCACTAGGGGCCCACGTGATTTCCCCTGGGGGCCCACGCGATTTCCCCGTGGGGCCCACGTGATATCCCCGTGGGTCCCAAGCGATTTTCCCTGGGGGCCCACGTGATTTCCCCGTGAGGCCCACGAGATTTCCCCTGGGGGCCCACGTGATTTCCCCGTGGGGCCCACCTGATCTCCCCGTGGGGCCCACGTGATTTCCCCGTGAGGCCCACGTGATTTCCCCTGGGGCCCCACGTGATTTCCCCTGGGGGCCCACGTGATTTACCCGTGGGGCCCACGTGATTTCCCCTGGGGGCCCACGTGATATCCGAGTGGGGCCCACGCGATTTCCCCGTGGGGCCCACGCTATTTCCTCGTGGGTCACAAGTGATTTCCCCTGGGGGCCCACGTGATTTCCCCGTGGGGCCCACGTGATTTCCCCTGGGGGCCCAAGTGATTTCCCCATGGGGCCCACGTGATTTCCCCGTGGGGCCCACGTGATTTCCCCGTGGGACCCAGGTGATTTCCCCTGGGGGCCCAAGTGATTTCCCCGTAAGGCCCACGTCATTTCCCCTTGGGTCCCACGTGATTTCCCCTGGGGGCCCACGTGATTTCCCCGGGGGGCCCACGTGATTTCCCCTGGGGCCCACGTGATATCCCCATGGGGCCCACGTGATTTCCCGTGGGCCCCACGTGTTTTCCCCTCGGGGCACACGTGATTTCCCCTGGGGGCCCACGTGATTTCCCCGTGGGGCCCACGTGATTTACCCTGGGGTCCCACGTATTTCCCCGTGGGGCCCATGTGATTTCCCGTGGGGCCCACGCGTTTTCCCCTGGGGGCACACGTGATTTCCCCTGGGGGCCCACGTGATTTCCCCGTGGGGCCCACGTGATTTACCCTGGGGTCCCACGTATTTCCCCGTGGGGCCCACGTGATTTCCCCGTGGGGCCCAGGTGATTTCCCCGTGGGGCCCACGTGATTTCCCCGTGGGGCCCACGTGATTTCCCCGTGGGGCCCACGAGATTACCCCGTGGGGCCCACCTGATTTCCCCTGGGGGCCCACCTGATTTCCCCTGGGGGCACACGTGATTTCTCCGTTGGGCCCACGTGCTTTCCCCGTGGGGCCCACGTGATTTCCCCTGGAGGCCCACGTGATTTCCCCTGGGGGCCCACGTGATTTCCCCGTGGAGCCCACGTGATTTCCCCGTGGGGCCCACGTAACTTCCCCGTGGGGCACTCGTGATTTCCCTGGGGGCCCACGTGATTTCCACGTGGAGTCCACGTGATTTCCCCTGGGGGCCCACGTGATTTCCCCTGGGGGCCCACGTGATTTCCCGTTGGGCCCACCTGATCTCCCCGTGGGGCCCACGTGATCTCCCCGTGAGGCCCTCGTGATTTCCCCTGGGGGCCCACGTGATTTCCCCTGGGGGCCCACGTGATTTCCCCGTGGGGCCCACGTGATTTCCCCTGGGGGCCCACGTGATATCCGAGTGGGGCCCACGCGATTTCCCCGTGGGGCCCACGCTATTTCCTCGTGGGTCACAAGTGATTTCCCCTGGGGGCCCACGTGATTTCCCCGTGGGGCCCACGTGATTTCCCCATGGGGCCCACGTGATTTCCACTGGGAGCCCACGTGATTTCCCATGGGGGCCCACGTGATTTCCCCGTGGGGCCCACGTGATTTCCCCGTGGGGCCCACCTGATTTCCCCTGAGAGCCCACGTGATTTCCCCGTGAGGCCCACGTGATTTCCCCTGGGGGCCCACGTGATTTCCCCTGGGTGCCCACGTAATTTCCACGTGGGACCCACGTGATTTCCCCTGGGGGCCCAAGTGATTTCCCCGTGGGGCCCACGTGATTTCCCCGTGGGGCCCACGTGATTTCCCCGTGGGGCCCACGTGATTTCCCCGTGGGACCCACGTGATTTCCCCAGGGGGCCCAAGTGATTTCCCCGTAGGGCCCACGTCATTTCCCCTTGGGTCCCACGTGATTTCCCCTGGGGGCCCACGTGATTTCCCCGTGGGGCCCACGTGATTTCCCCTGGGGGCCCACGTGATTTCCCCGTGGGGCCCACGTGATTTCCCGTGGGACCCACGTGTTTTCCCCTGGGGGCACACGTGATTTCCCCTGGGGGCCCACGTGATTTCCCCGTGGGGCCCACGTGATTTACCCTGGGGTCCCACGTATTTCCCCGTGGGGCCCACGTGATTTCCCCGTGGGGCCCAGGTGATTTCCCCGTGGGGCCCACGTGATTTCCCCGTGGGTCCCACGTGATTTCCCCGTGGGGCCCACGAGATTTCCCCGTGGGGCCCACCTGATTTCCCCTGGGGGCCCACCTGATTTCCCCTGAGGGCACACGTGATTTCTCCGTTGGGCCCACGTGCTTTCCCCGTGGGGCCCACGTGATTTCCCCGTGGGGCCCTCGTGATTTCCCCCGGGGTCCCACCTGATTTCCCCTGGGGTCCCACCTGATTTCCCCTGGGGGCACACGTGATTTCCCCGTGGGGCCCACGTGATTTCCCCTGGGGGCCCCCGTGATTTCCCCGTGGGGCCCACGTGATTTCCCGTGGGAGCCACGTGTTTTCCCCTGGGGGCACACGTGATTTCCCCTGGGGGCCCACGTGATATCCCCATGGGGCCCACGTGATATACCCTGGGGTCCCACGTATTTCGCCGTGAGGCCCACGTGATTTCCCCGTGGGGCCCACGTGATTTCCCCGTGGGGCCCACGAGATTTCCCCGTTGGGCCCACCTGATTTCCCCTGGGGGCCCACCTGATTTCCCCTGGGGGCACACGTGATTTCCCCGTTGGGCCCACGTGCTTTCCCCGTGGGGACCACGTGATTTCCCCGTAGGGCCCTCGTGATTTCCCCCGGGGGCCCACGTGATTTCCCCCGCGGGCCCACGTGATTTCCCCTGGGGGCCCACGTGATTTCCCCGTGGGGCCCACGTCATTTCCCCGGGGGCCCACGTGATTTCCCCTGGGGGCCCACGTGATTTCCCCGTGAGGCCCACGTGATTTCCCCTGGGGGCCCACGTGACTTCCCCGTGGGACCCACGTGATTTCCCCTGGGGGCCCACGTGATTTCCCCTGGGGGCCCAAGTGATTTCCCCGTGGGGCCCTCGTGATTTCCCCGTGGGGCCGACGTGATTTCCCCGTGGGACCCACGTGATTTCCCCTGGGGGCCCAAGTGATTTCCCCGTAGGGCCCACGTCATTTCCCCTTGTGTCCCACGTGATTTCCCCTGGGGGCCCACGTGATTTCCCCGTGGGGCCCACGTGATTTCCCCTGGGGGCCCACGTGATTTCCCCGTGAGGCCCACGTGATTTCCCCTGGGGGCCCACGTGAATTCCCCGTGGGGCCCACGTGATTTCCCCTGGGTGCCCACGTGATTACCCCTGGGGGCCCACGTGATTTCCCCGTGGGGCACACGTGATTTCCCCGTGGGGCACACGTGATTTCCCCGTGGGGCCCGCGTGATTTCCCCGTTGGGCCCGCGTGATTTCCCCGTTGGGCCCGCGTGATTTCCCGTGGGGGCCCCATGTGATTTCCCCGTGGGGCCCACGGGATTTCCCCGTGGGGCCCACGTGATTTCCCCCGGGGGCTCACGTGATTTCCCCGTGGGGCCCACGTGATTTCCCCGTGGGGCCCACGTGATTTCCCCTGGGGGCCCAGGTTATTTCCCCTGGGGGCCCACGTGATTTCCCCGTGGGGCCCACGTGATTTCCCCGTGGGGCCCACCTGATTTCCCCTGAGAGCCCACGTGATTTCCCCGTGAGGCCAACGTGATTTCCCCTGGGGCCCACGTGATTTCCCCGTGGGGCTCACGTGATTTGCCCGTGGGGCCCACATGATTTCCCCGTGGTGCCCACGTGATTTCCCCGTGGGGCCCACATGATTTCCCCGTGGGTCCCACGTGATTTCCCCTGGGGGCACACGTGATTTCCCCGTGGAGCCCACGTGATTTCCCACGGTGCCCACGTGATTTCCCCGTGGGGCCCACGTGACTTCCCCGTGGGGCCCACGTGACTTCCCCGTGGGGCCCACGTGATTTCCCCGTGGGGCCCACGTGATTTCTCCTGGGGGCCACGTGATTTCCCCGTGGGGCCCACGTGATTTCCCCTGGGGGCCCGCGTGATTTCCACTAGGGGCCCACGTGATTTCCCCTGGGGGCCCACGCGATTTCCCCGTGGGGCCCACGTGATATCCCCGTGGGTCCCAAGCGATTTTCCCTGGGGGCCCACGTGATTTCCCCGTGAGGCCCACGAGATTTCCCCTGGGGGCCCACGTGATTTCCCCGTGGGGCCCACCTGATCTCCCCGTGGGGCCCACGTGATTTCCCCGTGAGGCCCACGTGATTTCCCCGGGGGGCCCACGTGATTTCCCCTGTGGGCCCACGTGATTTACCCGTGGGGCCCACGTGATTTCCCCTGGGGGCCCACGTGATATCCGAGTGGGGCCCACGCGATTTCCCCGTGGGGCCCACGCTATTTCCTCGTGGGTCACAAGTGATTTCCCCTGGGGGCCCACGTGATTTCCCCGTGGGGCCCACGTGATTTCCCCTGGGGGCCCAAGTGATTTCCCCATGGGGCCCACGTGATTTCCCCGTGGGGCCCACGTGATTTCCCCGTGGGACCCAGGTGATTTCCCCTGGGGGCCCAAGTGATTTCCCCGTAAGGCCCACGTCATTTCCCCTTGGGTCCCACGTGATTTCCCCTGGGGGCCCACGTGATTTCCCCGTGGGGCCCACGTGATTTCCCCTGGGGCCCACGTGATATCCCCATGGGGCCCACGTGATTTCCCGTGGGCCCCACGTGTTTTCCCCTCGGGGCACACGTGATTTCCCCTGGGGGCCCACGTGATTTCCCCGTGGGGCCCACGTGATTTACCCTGGGGTCCCACGTATTTCCCCGTGGGGCCCATGTGATTTCCCGTGGGGCCCACGCGTTTTCCCCTGGGGGCACACGTGATTTCCCCTGGGGGCCCACGTGATTTCCCCGTGGGGCCCACGTGATTTACCCTGGGGTCCCACGTATTTCCCCGTGGGGCCCACGTGATTTCCCCGTGGGGCCCAGGTGATTTCCCCGTGGGGCCCACGTGATTTCCCCGTGGGGCCCACGTGATTTCCCCGTGGGGCCCACGAGATTACCCCGTGGGGCCCACCTGATTTCCCCTGGGGGCCCACCTGATTTCCCCTGGGGGCACACGTGATTTCTCCGTTGGGCCCACGTGCTTTCCCCGTGGGGCCCACGTGATTTCCCCTGGAGGCCCACGTGATTTCCCCTGGGGGCCCACGTGATTTCCCCGTGGAGCCCACGTGATTTCCCCGTGGGGCCCACGTAACTTCCCCGTGGGGCACTCGTGATTTCCCTGGGGGCCCACGTGATTTCCACGTGGAGTCCACGTGATTTCCCCTGGGGGCCCACGTGATTTCCCCTGGGGGCCCACGTGATTTCCCGTTGGGCCCACCTGATCTCCCCGTGGGGCCCACGTGATCTCCCCGTGAGGCCCTCGTGATTTCCCCTGGGGGCCCACGTGATTTCCCCTGGGGGCCCACGTGATTTCCCCGTGGGGCCCACGTGATTTCCCCTGGGGGCCCACGTGATATCCGAGTGGGGCCCACGCGATTTCCCCGTGGGGCCCACGCTATTTCCTCGTGGGTCACAAGTGATTTCCCCTGGGGGCCCACGTGATTTCCCCGTGGGGCCCACGTGATTTCCCCATGGGGCCCACGTGATTTCCACTGGGAGCCCACGTGATTTCCCATGGGGGCCCACGTGATTTCCCCGTGGGGCCCACGTGATTTCCCCGTGGGGCCCACCTGATTTCCCCTGAGAGCCCACGTGATTTCCCCGTGAGGCCCACGTGATTGCCCCTGGGGGCCCACGTGATTTCCCCTGGGTGCCCACGTAATTTCCACGTGGGACCCACGTGATTTCCCCTGGGGGCCCAAGTGATTTCCCCGTGGGGCCCACGTGATTTCCCCGTGGGGCCCACGTGATTTCCCCGTGGGGCCCACGTGATTTCCCCGTGGGACCCACGTGATTTCCCCAGGGGGCCCAAGTGATTTCCCCGTAGGGCCCACGTCATTTCCCCTTGGGTCCCACGTGATTTCCCCTGGGGGCCCACGTGATTTCCCCGTGGGGCCCACGTGATTTCCCCTGGGGGCCCACGTGATTTCCCCGTGGGGCCCACGTGATTTCCCGTGGGACCCACGTGTTTTCCCCTGGGGGCACACGTGATTTCCCCTGGGGGCCCACGTGATTTCCCCGTGGGGCCCACGTGATTTACCCTGGGGTCCCACGTATTTCCCCGTGGGGCCCACGTGATTTCCCCGTGGGGCCCAGGTGATTTCCCCGTGGGGCCCACGTGATTTCCCCGTGGGTCCCACGTGATTTCCCCGTGGGGCCCACGAGATTTCCCCGTGGGGCCCACCTGATTTCCCCTGGGGGCCCACCTGATTTCCCCTGAGGGCACACGTGATTTCTCCGTTGGGCCCACGTGCTTTCCCCGTGGGGCCCACGTGATTTCCCCGTGGGGCCCTCGTGATTTCCCCCGGGGTCCCACCTGATTTCCCCTGGGGTCCCACCTGATTTCCCCTGGGGGCACACGTGATTTCCCCGTGGGGCCCACGTGATTTCCCCTGGGGGCCCCCGTGATTTCCCCGTGGGGCCCACGTGATTTCCCGTGGGGGCCACGTGTTTTCCCCTGGGGGCACACGTGATTTCCCCTGGGGGCCCACGTGATATCCCCATGGGGCCCACGTGATATACCCTGGGGTCCCACGTATTTCGCCGTGAGGCCCACGTGATTTCCCCGTGGGGCCCACGTGATTTCCCCGTGGGGCCCACGAGATTTCCCCGTTGGGCCCACCTGATTTCCCCTGGGGGCCCACCTGATTTCCCCTGGGGGCACACGTGATTTCCCCGTTGGGCCCACGTGCTTTCCCCGTGGGGACCACGTGATTTCCCCGTAGGGCCCTCGTGATTTCCCCCGGGGGCCCACGTGATTTCCCCCGCGGGCCCACGTGATTTCCCCTGGGGGCCCACGTGATTTCCCCGTGGGGCCCACGTCATTTCCCCGGGGGCCCACGTGATTTCCCCTGGGGGCCCACGTGATTTCCCCGTGAGGCCCACGTGATTTCCCCTGGGGGCCCACGTGATTTCCCCGTGGGACCCACGTGCTTTCCCCGGGGGGCCCACGTGATTTCCCCTGGGGGCCCAAGTGATTTCCCCGTGGGGCCCTCGTGATTTCCCCGTGGGGCCGACGTGATTTCCCCGTGGGACCCACGTGATTTCCCCTGGGGGCCCAAGTGATTTCCCCGTAGGGCCCACGTCATTTCCCCTTGTGTCCCACGTGATTTCCCCTGGGGGCCCACGTGATTTCCCCGTGGGGCCCACGTGATTTCCCCTGGGGGCCCACGTGATTTCCCCGTGAGGCCCACGTGATTTCCCCTGGGGGCCCACGTGAATTCCCCGTGGGGCCCACGTGATTTCCCCTGGGTGCCCACGTGATTACCCCTGGGGGCCCACGTGATTTCCCCGTGGGGCACACGTGATTTCCCCGTGGGGCCCACGAGATTTCCCCGTGGGGCCCACCTGATTTCCCCTGGGGGCCCACCTGATTTCCCCTGGGGGCACACGTGATTTCCCCGTTGGGCCCTCGTGATTTCCCCGTGGGGCCCACGTGATTTCCCCCGGGGGCCCACGTGATTTCCTCCTCGGGCCCACGCGATTTCCCCGTGGGGCCCACGTGATTTCCCCTGGGGGCCCACGTGATATCCGAGTGGGGCCCACGCGATTTCCCCGTAGGGCCCACGCTATTTCCTCGTGGGTCACAAGTGATTTCCCCTGGGGGCCACCGTGATTTCCCCGTGGGGCCCACGTGATTTCCCCGTGGGGCCCACGTGATTTCCACTGGGAGCCCACGTGATTTCCCCTGGGGGCCCACGTGATTTCCCCGTGGGGCCCACGTGGTTTCCCCCGGGGGCCCACGTGATATCCCCTGGGGGCCCACGTGATTTCCCCGTGAGGCCCACGTGATTTCCCCTGGGGGCCCACGTGATTTCCCCTGGGGGCCCACGTGATTTCCCCGTGGGGCCCACGTGATTTCCCCTGGGGGCCCACGTGATATCCGAGTGGGGCCCACGCGATTTCCCCGTGGGGCCCACGCGATTTCCCCGTGGGTCACAAGTGATTTCCCCGTGGGGCCCACGTCATTTTCCCGTGGGGCCCACGTGATTTCCACTGGGAGCCCACGTGATTTCCCCTGGGGGCCCACGTGATTTCCCCGTGGGGCCCACGTGGTTTCCCCCGGGGGCCCACGTGATATCCCCCGGGGGCCCACGTGATTTCCCCGTGGGGCCCAGCTGATTTCCCCTGGGGGCCCACGTGTTTTCCTCTGGGGGCCCACGTGATTTCCCCGTG
This sequence comes from Ovis canadensis, assembly GCF_042477335.2. Taxonomy (NCBI): domain Eukaryota; kingdom Metazoa; phylum Chordata; class Mammalia; order Artiodactyla; family Bovidae; genus Ovis; species Ovis canadensis. The sequence continues at coordinate 12,936,068 of NC_091262.1, forward strand.
GGGCCCACCTGATCTCCCCGTGGGGCCCACGTGATTTCCCCGTGGGGCCAACGTGATTTCCCCTGGGGGCCCACGTGATTTCCCCTGGGTGCCCCCGTGATTTCCCCTGGGGGCCCACGTGATTTCCCCTGGGGGCCCACGTGATTTCCCCGTGAGGCCCACGTGATTTCCCCTGGGGGCCCACGTGATTTCCCCGTGGGACCCACGTGATTTCCCCTGGGGGCCCAAGTGATTTCCCCGTGGGGCCCTCGTGATTTCCCCGTGGGGCCGACGTGATTTCCCCGTGGGACCCACGTGATTTCCCCTGGGGGCCCAAGTGATTTCCCCGTAGGGCCCACGTCATTTCCCCTTGGGTCCCACGTGATTTCCCCTGGGGGCCCACGTCATTTCCCCGTGGGGCCCACGTGATTTCCCCTGGGGGCCCACGTGATTTCCCTGTGAGGCCCACGTGATTTCCCCTGGGGGCCCACGTGAATTCCCCGTGGGGCCCACGTGATTTCCCCTGGGGGCCCACGTGATTACCCCTGGGGGCCCACGTGATTTCCCCGTGGGGCACTCGTGATTTCCCCGTGGGGCCCACGTGATTTCCCCGTGGGGCCCAAGTTATTTCCCCGTGGGGCCCACGTGATTTCCCCGTGGGGCCCACGTGATTTCCCCGTGGGGCCCACGAGATTTCCCCGTGGGGCCCACCTGATTTCCCCTGGGGGCCCACCTGATTTCCCCTGGGGGCACACGTGATTTCCCCGTTGGGCCCTCGTGATTTCCCCTTGGGGCCCACGAGATTTCCCAGTGTGTCCCACATGGTTTCCCCCGGGGGCCCAGGTGCTTTCCCCGTGGGGTCCACGTGATTTCCCCGTGGGGCCCACGTGATTTCCCCCGGGGGCCCACGTGATTTCCCCTGGGGGCCCAAGTGATTTCCCCGTGGGGCCCCCGTGATTTCCCCGTGGGGCCGACGTGATTTCCCCGTGGGACCCACGTGATTTCCCCTGGGGGCCCAAGAGATTTCCCCGTAGGGCTGACGTCATTTCCCCTTGGGTCCCACGTGATTTCCCCTGGGGGCCCACGTGATTTCCCCGTGGGGCCCACGTGATTTCCCCTGGGGGCCCACGTGATTTCCCCGTGAGGCCCACGTGATTTCCCCTGGGGGCCCACGTGAATTCCCCGTGGGGCCCACGTGATTTCCCCTGGGGGCCCACGTGATTACCCCTGGGGGCCCACGTGATTTCCCCGTGGGGCACACGTGATTTCCCCGTGGGGCCCACGTGATTTCCCCCGGGGGCCCAAGTATTTACCCGTGGGGCCCACGTGATTTCCCCGTGGGGCCCACGTGATTTCCCCGTGGGGCCCACCTGATTTCCCCTGGGGGCCCACGTGATTTCCCCTGGGGGCCCACGTGATCTCCCCGTGGGGCTTGCCTGATCTCCCCGTGGGGCCCACGTGATCTCCCCGTGGGGCCCACGAGATTTCCCCGTGGCGCCCACATGATTTCCCCTTGGGGCCCACCTGTTTTCCCCTGGGGGCACACGTGATTTCCCCTTGGGGCCCACCTGATTTCCCCTGGGGGCCCACGTGTTTTCCTCTGGGGGCCCACGTGATTTCCCCGTGGGGCCCACCTGATTTCCCCTGGGGGCCCACGTGATTTCCCCTGGAGGCCCACGTGATCTCCCCGTGGGGCCTGCCTGATCTCCCCGTGGGGCCCATGTGATCTCCCCGTGGGGCCCACGAGATTTCCCCGTGGGGCCCACCTGATTTCCCCTTGGGGCCCACCTGATTTCCCCTGGGGGCCCACGTGTTTTCCTCTGGGGGCCCACATGATTTCCCCGTGGGTCCCACGTGATTTCTCTTGGGGGCACACGTGATTTCCCCGTGGAGCCCACGTGATTTCCCACGGTGCCCACGTGATTTCCCCGTGGGGCTCACGTGACTTCCCCGTGGGGCCCACGTGACTTCCCCGTGGGGCCCACGTGATTTCTCCTGGGGGCCCACGTGATTTCCCCGTGGGGCACACGTGATTTCCCCTGGGGGACCGCGTGATTTCCCCTGGGGGCCCACGTGATTTCCCCGTGGGGCCCGCGTGATTTCCCCGTTGGGCCCGCGTGATTTCCCCGTTGGGCCCGCGTGATTTCCCGTGGGGGCCCCATGTGATTTCCCCGTGGGGCCCACGGGATTTCCCCGTGGGGCCCACGTGATTTCCCCCGGGGGCTCACGTGATTTCCCCGTGGGGCCCACGTGATTTCCCCGTGGGGCCCACGTGATTTCCCCTGGGGGCCCAGGTTATTTCCCCTGGGGGCCCACGTGATTTCCCCGTGGGGCCCACGTGATTTCCCCGTGGGGCCCACCTGATTTCCCCTGAGAGCCCACGTGATTTCCCCGTGAGGCCAACGTGATTTCCCCTGGGGCCCACGTGATTTCCCCGTGGGGCTCACGTGATTTGCCCGTGGGGCCCACATGATTTCCCCGTGGTGCCCACGTGATTTCCCCGTGGGGCCCACATGATTTCCCCGTGGGTCCCACGTGATTTCCCCTGGGGGCACACGTGATTTCCCCGTGGAGCCCACGTGATTTCCCACGGTGCCCACGTGATTTCCCCGTGGGGCCCACGTGACTTCCCCGTGGGGCCCACGTGACTTCCCCGTGGGGCCCACGTGATTTCCCCGTGGGGCCCACGTGATTTCTCCTGGGGGCCACGTGATTTCCCCGTGGGGCCCACGTGATTTCCCCTGGGGGCCCGCGTGATTTCCACTAGGGGCCCACGTGATTTCCCCTGGGGGCCCACGCGATTTCCCCGTGGGGCCCACGTGATATCCCCGTGGGTCCCAAGCGATTTTCCCTGGGGGCCCACGTGATTTCCCCGTGAGGCCCACGAGATTTCCCCTGGGGGCCCACGTGATTTCCCCGTGGGGCCCACCTGATCTCCCCGTGGGGCCCACGTGATTTCCCCGTGAGGCCCACGTGATTTCCCCTGGGGCCACACGTGATTTCCCCTGGGGGCCCACGTGATTTACCCGTGGGGCCCACGTGATTTCCCCTGGGGGCCCACGTGATATCCGAGTGGGGCCCACGCGATTTCCCCGTGGGGCCCACGCTATTTCCTCGTGGGTCACAAGTGATTTCCCCTGGGGGCCCACGTGATTTCCCCGTGGGGCCCACGTGATTTCCCCTGGGGGCCCAAGTGATTTCCCCATGGGGCCCACGTGATTTCCCCGTGGGGCCCACGTGATTTCCCCGTGGGACCCAGGTGATTTCCCCTGGGGGCCCAAGTGATTTCCCCGTAAGGCCCACGTCATTTCCCCTTGGGTCCCGCGTGATTTCCCCTGGGGGCCCACGTGATTTCCCCGTGGGGCCCACGTGATTTCCCCTGGGGCCCACGTGATATCCCCATGGGGCCCACGTGATTTCCCGTGGGCCCCACGTGTTTTCCCCTCGGGGCACACGTGATTTCCCCTGGGGGCCCACGTGATTTCCCCGTGGGGCCCACGTGATTTACCCTGGGGTCCCACGTATTTCCCCGTGGGGCCCATGTGATTTCCCGTGGGGCCCACGTGTTTTCCCCTGGGGGCACACGTGATTTCCCCTGGGGGCCCACGTGATTTCCCCGTGGGGCCCACGTGATTTACCCTGGGGTCCCACGTATTTCCCCGTGGGGCCCACGTGATTTCCCCGTGGGGCCCAGGTGATTTCCCCGTGGGGCCCACGTGATTTCCCCGTGGGGCCCACGTGATTTCCCCGTGGGGCCCACGAGATTACCCCGTGGGGCCCACCTGATTTCCCCTGGGGGCCCACCTGATTTCCCCTGGGGGCACACGTGATTTCTCCGTTGGGCCCACGTGCTTTCCCCGTGGGGCCCACGTGATTTCCCCTGGAGGCCCACGTGATTTCCCCTGGGGGCCCACGTGATTTCCCCGTGGAGCCCACGTGATTTCCCCGTGGGGCCCACGTAACTTCCCCGTGGGGCACTCGTGATTTCCCTGGGGGCCCACGTGATTTCCACGTGGAGTCCACGTGATTTCCCCTGGGGGCCCACGTGATTTCCCCTGGGGGCCCACGTGATTTCCCGTTGGGCCCACCTGATCTCCCCGTGGGGCCCACGTGATCTCCCCGTGAGGCCCTCGTGATTTCCCCTGGGGGCCCACGTGATTTCCCCTGGGGGCCCACGTGATTTCCCCGTGGGGCCCACGTGATTTCCCCTGGGGGCCCACGTGATATCCGAGTGGGGCCCACGCGATTTCCCCGTGGGGCCCACGCTATTTCCTCGTGGGTCACAAGTGATTTCCCCTGGGGGCCCACGTGATTTCCCCGTGGGGCCCACGTGATTTCCCCATGGGGCCCACGTGATTTCCACTGGGAGCCCACGTGATTTCCCATGGGGGCCCAAGTGATTTCCCCGTGGGGCCCACGTGATTTCCCCGTGGGGCCCACCTGATTTCCCCTGAGAGCCCACGTGATTTCCCCGTGAGGCCCACGTGATTTCCCCTGGGGCCCCACGTGATTTCCCCTGGGTGCCCACGTAATTTCCACGTGGGACCCACGTGATTTCCCCGTGGGGCCCACGTGATTTCCCCGTGAGGCCCACGTGATTTCCCCTGGGGGCCCACGTGATTTCCCCGTGGGACCCACGTGATTTCCCCTGGGGGCCCACGTGATTTCCCCTGGGGGCCCACGTGATTTCCCCGTGGGGCCCACGTGATTTCCCCGTGGGGCCCTCGTGATTTCCCCGTGGGACCCACGTGATTTCCCCAGGGGGCCCAAGTGATTTCCCCGTAGGGCCCACGTCATTTCCCCTTGGGTCCCACGTGATTTCCCCTGGGGGCCCACGTGATTTCCCCGTGGGGCCCACGTGATTTCCCCTGGGGGCCCACGTGATTTCCCCGTGGGGCCCACGTGATTTCCCGTGGGACCCACGTGTTTTCCCCTGGGGGCACACGTGATTTCCCCTGGGGGCCCACGTGATTTCCCCGTGGGGCCCACGTGATTTACCCTGGGGTCCCACGTATTTCCCCGTGGGGCCCACGTGATTTCCCCGTGGGGCCCAGGTGATTTCCCCGTGGGGCCCACGTGATTTCCCCGTGGGTCCCACGTGATTTCCCCGTGGGGCCCACGAGATTTCCCCGTGGGGCCCACCTGATTTCCCCTGGGGGCCCACCTGATTTCCCCTGAGGGCACACGTGATTTCTCCGTTGGGCCCACGTGCTTTCCCCGTGGGGCCCACGTGATTTCCCCGTGGGGCCCTCGTGATTTCCCCCGGGGTCCCACCTGATTTCCCCTGGGGTCCCACCTGATTTCCCCTGGGGGCACACGTGATTTCCCCGTGGGGCCCACGTGATTTCCCCTGGGGGCCCCCGTGATTTCCCCGTGGGGCCCACGTGATTTCCCGTGGGAGCCACGTGTTTTCCCCTGGGGGCACACGTGATTTCCCCTGGGGGCCCACGTGATTTCCCCATGGGGCCCACGTGATTTACCCTGGGGTCCCACGTATTTCGCCGTGAGGCCCACGTGATTTCCCCGTGGGGCCCACGTGATTTCCCCGTGGGGCCCACGAGATTTCCCCGTTGGGCCCACCTGATTTCCCCTGGGGGCCCACCTGATTTCCCCTGGGGGCACACGTGATTTCCCCGTTGGGCCCACGTGCTTTCCCCGTGGGGACCACGTGATTTCCCCGTAGGGCCCTCGTGATTTCCCCCGGGGGCCCACGTGATTTCCCCCGCGGGCCCACGTGATTTCCCCTGGGGGCCCACGTGATTTCCCCGTGGGGCCCACGTCATTTCCCCTGGGGGCCCACGTGATTTCCCCTGGGGGCCCACGTGATTTCCCCGTGAGGCCCACGTGATTTCCCCTGGGGGCCCATGTGATTTCCCCGTGGGACCCACGTGATTTCCCCTGGGGGCCCACGTGATTTCCCCTGGGGGCCCAAGTGATTTCCCCGTGGGGCCCTCGTGATTTCCCCGTGGGGCCGACGTGATTTCCCCGTGGGACCCACGTGATTTCCCCTGGGGGCCCAAGTGATTTCCCCGTAGGGCCCACGTCATTTCCCCTTGTGTCCCACGTGATTTCCCCTGGGGGCCCACGTGATTTCCCCGTGGGGCCCACGTGATTTCCCCTGGGGGCCCACGTGATTTCCCCGTGAGGCCCACGTGATTTCCCCTGGGGGCCCACGTGAATTCCCCGTGGGGCCCACGTGATTTCCCCTGGGTGCCCACGTGATTACCCCTGGGGGCCCACGTGATTTCCCCGTGGGGCACACGTGATTTCCCCGTGGGGCCCACGAGATTTCCCCGTGGGGCCCACCTGATTTCCCCTGGGGGCCCACCTGATTTCCCCTGGGGGCACACGTGATTTCCCCGTTGGGCCCTCGTGATTTCCCCGTGGGGCCCACGTGATTTCCCCCGGGGGCCCACGTGATTTCCTCCTCGGGCCCACGCGATTTCCCCGTGGGGCCCACGTGATTTCCCCTGGGGGCCCACGTGATATCCGAGTGGGGCCCACGCGATTTCCCCGTAGGGCCCACGCTATTTCCTCGTGGGTCACAAGTGATTTCCCCTGGGGGCCACCGTGATTTCCCCGTGGGGCCCACGTGATTTCCCCGTGGGGCCCACGTGATTTCCACTGGGAGCCCACGTGATTTCCCCTGGGGGCCCACGTGATTTCCCCGTGGGGCCCACGTGGTTTCCCCCGGGGGCCCACGTGATATCCCCTGGGGGCCCACGTGATTTCCCCGTGTGGCCCACCTGATTTCCCCTGGGGGCCCACGTGTTTTCCTCTGGGGGCCCACGTGATTTCCCCGTGGGGCCCACCTGATCTCCCCGTGGGGCCCACGTGATTTCCCCTGGGGGCCCACGTGATATCCGCGTGGGGCCCACGCGATTTCCCCGTGGGGCCCACGCGATTTCCCCGTGGGTCCCAAGCGATTTCCCCTGGGGGCCCACGTGATTTCCCCGTGAGGCCCACGTGATTTCCCCTGGGGGCCCACGTGATTTCCCCGTGGGGCCCACCTGATCTCCCCGTGGGGCCCACGTGATTTCCCCGTGAGGCCCACGTGATTTCCCCTGGGGGCCCACGTGATTTCCCCTGGGGGCCCACGTGATTTCCCCGTGGGGCCCACGTGATGTCCCCTGGGGGCCCACGTGATATCCGAGTGGGGCCCACGCGATTTCCCCGTGGGGCCCACGCTATTTCCTCGTGGGTCACAAGTGATTTCCCCTGGGGGCCCACGTGATTTCCCCGTGGGGCCCACGTCATTTTCCCGTGGGGCCCACGTGATTTCCACTGGGAGCCCACGTGATTTCCCCTGGGGGCCCACGTGATTTCCCCGTGGGGCCCACGTGGTTTCCCCCGGGGGCCCACGTGATATCCCCCGGGGGCCCACGTGATTTCCCCGTGGGGCCCAGCTGATTTCCCCTGGGGGCCCACGTGTTTTCCTCTGGGGGCCCACGTGATTTCCCCGTGGGGCCCACCTGATCTCCCCGTGGGGCCCACGTGATTTCCCCGTGGGGCCAACGTGATTTCCCCTGGGGGCCCACGTGATTTCCCCTGGGTGCCCCCGTGATTTCCCCTGGGGGCCCACGTGATTTCCCCTGGGGGCCCACGTGATTTCCCCGTGAGGCCCACGTGATTTCCCCTGGGGGCCCACGTGATTTCCCCGTGGGACCCACGTGATTTCCCCTGGGGGCCCAAGTGATTTCCCCGTGGGGCCCTCGTGATTTCCCCGTGGGGCCGACGTGATTTCCCCGTGTGACCCACGTGATTTCCCCTGGGGGCCCAAGTGATTTCCCCGTAGGGCCCACGTCATTTCCCCTTGGGTCCCACGTGATTTCCCCTGGGGGCCCACGTGATTTCCCCGTGGGGCCCACGTGATTTCCCCTGGGGGCCCACGTGATTTCCCTGTGAGGCCCACGTGATTTCCCCTGGGGGCCCACGTGAATTCCCCGTGGGGCCCACGTGATTTCCCCTGGGGGCCCACGTGATTACCCCTGGGGGCCCACGTGATTTCCCCGTGGGGCACACGTGATTTCCCCGTGGGGCCCACGTGATTTCCCCGTGGGGCCCAAGTTATTTCCCCGTGGGGCCCACGTGATTTCCCCGTGGGGCCCACGTGATTTCCCCGTGGGGCCCACGAGATTTCCCCGTGGGGCCCACCTGATTTCCCCTGGGGGCCCACCTGATTTCCCCTGGGGGCACACGTGATTTCCCCGTTGGGCCCTCGTGATTTCCCCTTGGGGCCCACGAGATTTCCCAGTGTGTCCCACATGGTTTCCCCCGGGGGCCCAGGTGCTTTCCCCGTGGGGTCCACGTGATTTCCCCGTGGGGCCCACGTGATTTCCCCCGGGGGCCCACGTGATTTCCCCTGGGGGCCCAAGTGATTTCCCCGTGGGGCCCTCGTGATTTCCCCGTGGGGCCGACGTGATTTCCCCGTGGGACCCACGTGATTTCCCCTGGGGGCCCAAGAGATTTCCCCGTAGGGCTGACGTCATTTCCCCTTGGGTCCCACGTGATTTCCCCTGGGGGCCCACGTGATTTCCCCGTGGGGCCCACGTGATTTCCCCTGGGGGCCCACGTGATTTCCCCGTGAGGCCCACGTGATTTCCCCTGGGGGCCCACGTGAATTCCCCGTGGGGCCCACGTGATTTCCCCTGGGGGCCCACGTGATTACCCCTGGGGGCCCACGTGATTTCCCCGTGGGGCACACGTGATTTCCCCGTGGGGCCCACATGATTTCCCCGTGGGGCCCACGTTATTTCCCCGTGGGGCCCACGTGATTTCCCCGTGGGGCCAACGTGATTTCCCCGTGGGGCCCACGAGATTTCCCCGTGGGGCCCACCTGATTTCCCCTGGGGGCCCACCTGATTTCCCCTGGGGGCACACGTGATTTCCCCGTTGGGCCCACGTGATTTCCCCTTGGGGCCCACGAGATTTCCCAGTGTGTCCCACATGGTTTCCCCCGGAGGCCCACGTGATTTCCCCGTGGGGCCCACATGATTTCCCCCGGGGGCCCACGTGATTTCCCCCGCGGGCACACGCGATTTCCCCGTGGGGCCCACGTGATTTCCCCTGGGGGCCCACGTGATATCCGAGTGGGGCCCACGCGATTTCCCCGTGGGGCCCACGCTATTTCCTCGTGGGTCACAAGTGATTTCCCCTGGGGGCCCAAGTGATTTCCCCGTGGGGCCCACGTGATTTCCCCGTGGGGCCCACGTGATTTCCACTGGGAGCCCACATGATTTCCCCTGGGGGCCCACGTGATTTCCCCGTGGGGCCCACGTGGTTTCCCCCGGGGGCCCACGTGATATCCCCCGGGGGCCCACGTGATTTCCCCGTGGGGCCCACCTGATTTCCCCTGGGGGCCCATGTGTTTTCCTCTGGGGGCCCACGTGATTTCCCCGTGGGGCCCACCTGATCTCCCCGTGGGGCCCACGTGATTTCCCCGTGAGGCCCACGTGATTTCCCCTGGGGGCCCACGTGATTTCCCCTGGGTGCCCCCGTGATTTCCCCTGGGGGCCCACGTGATTTCCCCTGGGGGCCCACGTGATTTCCCCGTGAGGCCCACGTGATTTCCCCTGGGAGCCCACGTGCTTTCCCCGTGGGACCCAAGTGATTTCCCCTGGGGGCCCACGTGATTTCCCCTGGGGGCCCAAGTGATTTCCCCGTGGGGCCCTCGTGATTTCCCCGTGGGGCCTACGTGATTTCCCCGTGAAACCCACGTGATTTCCCCTGGGGGCCCAAGTGATTTCCCCATAGGGCCCACGTCATTTCCCCTTGGGTCCCACGTGATTTCCCCTGGGGGCCCACGTGATTTCCCCGTGGGGCCCACGTGATTTCCCCTGGGGGCCCCCGTGATTTCCCCGTGGGGCCCACGTGATTTCCCGTGGGAGCCACGTGTTTTCCCCGTGGGGCCCACGTGATTTCCCCTGGGGGCCCCCGTGATTTCCCCGTGGGGCCCACGTGATTTCCCCTGGGGGCCCCCGTGATTTCCCCGTGGGGCCCACGTGATTTCCCCTGGGGGCCCCCGTGATTTCCCCGTGGGGCCCACGTGATTTCCCGTGGGAGCCACGTGTTTTCCCCTGGGGGCACACGTGATTTCCCCTGGGGGCCCACGTGATTTCCCCTGGGGGCACACGTGATTTCTCCGTTGGGCCCACGTGCTTTCCCCGTGGGGCCCCCGTGATTTCCCCGTGGGGCCCACGTGATTTCCCCTGGGGGCCCACGTGATTTCCCCGTGGGGCCCACGTGATTTCCCGTGGGAGCCACGTGTTTTCCCCTGGGGGCACACGTGATTTCCCCTGGGGGCCCACCTGATTTCCCCTGGGGGCACACGTGATTTCTCCGTTGGGCCCACGTGCTTTCCCCGTGGGGCCCACGTGATTTCTCCGTTGGGCCCACGTGCTTTCCCCGTGGGGCCCACGTGATTTCCCCGTGGGGCCCTCGTGATTTCCCCCGGGGGCCCACCTGATTTCCCCGGCGGGCCCACGTGATTTCCCCTGGGGGCCCACGTGATTTCCCCGTGGGGCCCAGGTCGTTTCCCCGTGGGGCCCACGTGATTTCCCCTGGGGGCCCACGTGATTTCCCCGTGGGGCCCACGTGATTTCCCCTGGGGGCCCACGTGATTTCCCCGTGGGGCCCACGTGATTTCCCGTGGGGCCCACGAGTTTTCCCCTGGGGGCACACGTGATTTCCCCTGGGGGCCCACGTGATTTCCCCGTGGAGCCCTCGTGATTTACCCTGGGGTCCCACGTATTTCCCCGTGGGTCCCACGTGATTTCCCCTGGGGGCCCAGGTGATTTTCCCTGGGGGCCCAGGTGATTTTCCCATGGGGCCCACGTGATTTCCCCTGGGGGCCCACGTGATTTCCCCGTGGGGCCCACGTGATTTCCCCGTGGGGCCTACGTGATTTCCCCGTGGGGCTCACCTGATTACCCCGGGGGGCCCACGTGTTTTCCTCTGGGGGCCCACGTGATTTCCCCGTGGGGCCCACCTGATCTCCCCGTGGGGCCCACGTGATTTCCCCGTGAGGCCCACGTGATTTCCCCGTGGGGCCCACCTGATTTCCCCTGGGGGCCCACGTGATGTCCCCTGGGGGCCCACGTGATTTCCCCGTGGGGCCCACGTGATTTCCCCTGGGGGCCCCCTTGATATCCGAGTGGGGCCCACGCGATTTCCCCGTGGGGCCCACGCTATTCCCCAGTAGGTCCCAAGCGATTTCCCCTGGGGGCCCACGTGATTTCCCCGTGGGGCACACGTGATTTCCCCTGGGGGCCCACGTGATTTCCCCGTGGGGTCCACGTGATTTCCCCTGGGGGCCCACGTGATTTCCCCGTGGGGCCCACGTGATTTCCCCTGGGGGCCCACGTGATTTCCCCGTTGGGCCCACGTCATTTCCCCGTGGGGCCCACGTGATTTCCCCTGGGGGCCCACGTGATTTCCCCGTGGGGCCCACGTGATTTCCCCTGGGGGCCCACGTGATTTCCCCTAGGGGCGCACGTGATTTCCGCGTGGGGCCCACGTGATTTCCCCGTGGGGCCCACGTGTTTTCCCCTGGGGGACCACGTGATTTCCCCGTGGGGCCCACGTGATTTCCCCGTGGGGCCCACGTGATTTCCCCTGGGGTCCCACGTGATTTACCCTGGGGGCCCACGTGATTTCCCCGTGGGGCCCACGTGATTTCCCCTGGTGGCCCAGGTGATTTTCCCGTGGGGCCCACGTGATTACCCGTGGGGCCCACGTGATTTCCCGTGGGGCCCACGTGATTTCCCCTGGGGGCCCACGTGATTTCCCCTGGGGTCCCACGGCATTTCCCCTGGGGGCCCAAGTGATTTCCCCTTGGGGCCCTTGTGATTTCCCCTTGGGGCACACGTGATTTCCCCGTGAGGCCCACGTGATTTCCCCTGGGGGCCCACGTGATTTCCCCGTGGGACCCACGTGATTTCCCCTGGGGGCCCACGGCATTTCCCCTGGGGGCCCAAGTGATTTCCCCGTGGGGCCCTCGTGATTTCCCCGTGGGGCCCACGTGATTTCCCCGTGGGACCCACGTGATTTCCCCTGGGGGCCCAAGTGATTTCCCCGTAGGGTCCACGTCATTTCCCCGTGGGGCCCACGTGATTTCCCCTGGGGGCCCACGTGATTTCCCCTGGTGGCCCACGTGATTTCCGCGTGGGGCCCACGTGATTTCCCCGTGGGGCCCACGTGATTTCCCCGTGGGGCCCACGTGATTTCCCCTGGGGGCCCACGTGATTTCCCATGGGGCCCACGTGATTTCCCCGTGGGGCCCACGTAATTTCCCCTGGGGGCCCACGTGATTTCCCCTGGGGGCCCACGTGATTTCCACGTGGGGCCCACCTGATCTCCCCGTGGGGCCCACGTGATCTCCCCGTGAGGCCCTCGTGATTTCCCCTGGGGGCCCACGTGATTTCCCCGTGGGGCCCACGTGTTTTCCCGGTGGGGCCCACGTGATTTCCCCTGGGGGCCCACGTGATATCCGCGTGGGGCCCACGCGATTTCCCCTGGGGGCCCACGTGATTTCCCCGTGGAGCCCACGTGATTTCCCCGTGGGGCCCACGTGATTTCTCCTGGGGGCCCACGTGATTTCCCCGTGTGGGCCACGTGATTTCCCCCGGGGGCTCACGTGATTTCCCCGTGGGGCCCACGTAATTTCCCCGTGGGGCCCACGTGATTTCCCCTGGGGGCCCAGGTTATTTCCCTTGGGGGCCCCCGTGATTTCCCCGCGGGGCCCACGTGATTTCCCCGTGGGGCCCAGCTGATTTCCCCTGAGAGCCCACGTGATTTCCCCGTGAGGCCCACGTGATTTCCCCTGGGGCCCACGTGATTTCCCCGTGGGGCTCACGTGATTTCCCCGTGGGGCCCACGTGATTGCCCCTGGGGGCCCACGTGATTTCCCCGTGGGGCCCACGTGATTTCCCCGTGGGGCCCACATGATTTCCCCGTGGGTCCCACGTGATTTCCCCTGGAGGCACACGTGATTTCCCCGTGGAGACCACGTGATTTCCCACGGTGCACACGTGATTTCCCCGTGGGGCCCACGTGACTTCCCCGTGGGGCCCACGTGACTTCCCCGTGGGGCCCACGTGATTTCCCCGTGGGGCCCACGTGATTTCTCCTGGGGGCCCACGTGATTTCCCCGTGGGGCCCACGTGATTTCCCCTGGGGGCCCATGTGATTTTCCCTGGGGGCCCCCGTGATTTCCCCGTGGGGCCCACGTGATTTCCCCTGGGGGCCCACGTGATTTCCCCGTGGGGCCCACGTCATTTCCCCTGGGGGCCCACGTGATTTCCCCGTGGGTCCCACGTGATTTTCCCTGGGGGCCCACGTGATTTCCCCTGGGGGCCCACGTGATTTCCCCTGGGGGCCCTCGTGATTTCCCTGTGGGGCCCACGTGATTTCCCCTGGGGGCCCTCGTGATTTCCCCGTGGGGCCCACGTGATTTTCCCGTGGGGCCCACGTGATTTCCCCGTGGGGCCCACGTGATTTCCCCTGGGGGCCCACGTGATTTTCCATGGGGCCCACGTGATTTCCCCGTGGGGCCCACGTAATTTCCCCTGGGGGCCCACGTGATTTCCCCTGGGGGCCCACGTGATTTCCACGTGGGGCCCACCTGATCTCCCCGTGGGGCCCACGTGATCTCCCCGTGAGGCCCTCGTGATTTCCCCTGGGGGCCCACGTGATTTCCCCGTGGGGCCCACGTGATTTCCCAGTGGGGCCCACGTGATTTCCCCTGGGGGCCCACGTGATATCCGCGTGGGGCCCACGCGATTTCCCCTGGGGGCCCACGTGATTTCCCCGTGGAGCCCACGTGATTTCCCCGTGGGGCCCACGTGATTTCTCCTGGGGGCCCACGTGATTTCCCCGTGTGGCCCACGTGATTTCCCCCGGGGGCTCACGTGATTTCCCCGTGGGGCCCACGTAATTTCCCCGTGGGGCCCACGTGATTTCCCCTGGGGGCCCAGGTTATTTCCCTTGGGGGCCCACGTGATTTCCCCGCGGGGCCCACGTGATTTCCCCGTGGGGCCCAGCTGATTTCCCCTGAGAGCCCACGTGATTTCCCCGTGAGGCCCACGTGATTTCCCCTGGGGCCCACGTGATTTCCCCGTGGGGCTCACGTGATTTCCCCGTGGGGCCCACGTGATTGCCCCTGGGGGCCCACGTGATTTCCCCGTGGGGCCCACGTGATTTCCCCGTTGGGCCCACATGATTTCCCCGTGGGTCCCACGTGATTTCCCCTGGGGGCACACGTGATTTCCCCGTGGAGACCACGTGATTTCCCACGGTGCACACGTGATTTCCCCGTGGGGCCCACGTGACTTCCCCGTGGGGCCCACGTGACTTCCCCGTGGGGCCCACGTGATTTCCCCGTGGGGCCCACGTGATTTCTCCTGGGGGCCCCCGTGATTTCCCCGTGGGGCCCACGTGATTTCCCCTGGGGGCCCACGTGATTTCCCCGTGGGGCCCACGTCATTTCCCCTGGGGGCCCACGTGATTTCCCGCGGGTCCCACGTGATTTTCCCTGGGGGCCCACGTGATTTCCCCTGGGGGCCCACGTGATTTCCCCTGGGGGCCCTCGTGATTTCCCTGTGGGGCCCACGTGATTTCCCCTGGGGGCCCTCGTGATTTCCCCGTGGGGCCCACGTGATTTTCCCGTGGGGCCCACGTGATTTTCCCGTTGGGCGCACGTGATTTCCCCGTGGGGCCCTCGTGATTTCCCCGTGGGGCCCACGTGATTTCCCCCGGGGGCCGACGTGATTTCCCCGTGGGGCCCGCGTGATTTCCCCGTTGGTCCCGCGTCATTTCCCGTGGGGGACCGCGTGATTTCCCCGTGGGGCCCGAGTGATTTCCCTGTGGGGCCCACGTGATTTCCCGGGGGACCCACGTGATTTCCCCTGGGGGCCCACGTGATTTCCCCGTGGGGCCCACGTGATTTCCCCCGGGGGCCCACCTGATTTCCCCGTGGGGCCCACTTGATTTAACCGTGGGGCCCACTTGATTTCCGCCTGGGGTCCACGTGATTTCCCCGTGGGGCCCACGTGATTTCCCCGTGGGGCCCACGTGATTTCCCCTTGGGACCCATGTGATTTACCCTGGGGGCCCACGTGATTTCCCTGTGGGGCCCACCTGATTTCCCCGTGGGGCCCACCTGATTTCGCCTGGGGGCCCTCGTGATTTCCCGTGGGGGCCCTCGTGATTTCCCATGGGGCCCACGTGATTTTCCCGTGGGGCCCACGTGATTTTCCCGTTGGGTGCACGTGATTTCCCCGTGGGTCCCTCGTGATTTCCCCGTGGGGCCCAGGTGATTTCCACCTGGGGCCGACATGATATCCCCGTGGGGCCCGCGTGATTTCCCCGTTGGGCCCGTGTGATTTCCCCTGGGGGCCAACGTGATTTCCCCGTGGGGCCCACGTGATTTCCCCCGGGGGCCCACCTGATTTCCCCGTGGGGCCCACTTGATTTCCCCGTGGGGCCCACGTGATTTCCGCGTGGGGTCCACGTGATTTCCCCGTGGGGCCCACGTGATTTCCCCGTGGGGCCCACGTGATTTCCCCTTGGGGCCCATGTGATTTACCCTGGGGGCCCACGTGATTTCCCCGTGGGGCCCACTTGATTTCCCCGTGGGGCCCACGTGATTTCCCCTGGGGGCCCACGTGATTTCCCCTGGGGGCCCACGTGATTTCCCCGTGGGGCCCACGTGATTTCTCCGTGGGGCCCACCTAATTTCCCCTGAGAGCCCACGTGATTTCCCCGTGAGGCCCACGTGATTTCCCCTGGGGCCCACGTGATTTCCCCGTGGGGCCCACGTGATTGTCCCTGGGGGCCCACGTGATTTCCCCGTGGGGCCCACGTGATTTCCCCGTGGGGCCCACATGATTTCCCCGTGGGTCCCACGTGATTTCCCCTGGGGGCACACGAGATTTCCCCGTGGAGCCCACGTGATTTCCCACGGTGCCCACGTGATTTCCCCGTGGGGCCCACGTGACTTCCCCTTGGGGCCCACGTGACTTCCCCGTGGGGCCCACGTGACTTCCCCGTGGGGCCCACTTGATTTCCCGGTGGGGCACACGTGATTTCTGCTGGGGGCCCACGTGATTTCCCCTGGGGGCCAGCGTGATTTTCCCTGGGGGCCCGCGTGATTTCCCCGTGGGGCCCACGTGATTTCCCCCGGGGGCCCACTTGATTTCCCCGTGGGGCCCACGTGATTTCCCCGTGTGGCCCACGTGATTTCCCCTGGGGGCCCACGTGATTTCCCCTGGGGGCCCACGTGATTTCCCCGTGGGGCCCACGTGATTTCCCCTGGGGGCCCACGGAATTTCCCCGTGAGGCCCACGTGATTTCCCCGTGGGGCCCACGTGATTTCCCCTGCGGGCCCACCTGATTTCCCCTGGGGGCCCATGTGATTTCCCCGTGGGGCCCTCATTATTTACCCTGGTGGACCACGTGATTTCCCCATGGGCCCACGTGATTTCCCCGTGGGGCCCACGTGATTTCCCCGTTGGGCCCACGTGCTTTCCCCGTGGGGACCACGTGATTTCCCCGTAGGGCCCTCGTGATTTCCCCCGGGGGCCCACGTGATTTCCCCCGCGGGCCCACGTGATTTCCCCTGGGGGCCCACGTGATTTCCCCGTGGGGCCCACGTCATTTCCCCTGGGGGCCCACGTGATTTCCCCTGGGGGCCCACGTGATTTCCCCGTGAGGCCCACGTGATTTCCCCTGGGGGCCCACGTGATTTCCCCGTGGGACCCACGTGATTTCCCCTGGGGGCCCACGTGATTTCCCCTGGGGGCCCAAGTGATTTCCCCGTGGGGCCCTCGTGATTTCCCCGTGGGGCCGACGTGATTTCCCCGTGGGACCCACGTGATTTCCCCTGGGGGCCCAAGTGATTTCCCCGTAGGGCCCACGTCATTTCCCCTTGTGTCCCACGTGATTTCCCCTGGGGGCCCACGTGATTTCCCCGTGGGGCCCACGTGATTTCCCCTGGGGGCCCACGTGATTTCCCCGTGAGGCCCACGTGATTTCCCCTGGGGGCCCACGTGAATTCCCCGTGGGGCCCACGTGATTTCCCCTGGGTGCCCACGTGATTACCCCTGGGGGCCCACGTGATTTCCCCGTGGGGCACACGTGATTTCCCCGTGGGGCCCACGAGATTTCCCCGTGGGGCCCACCTGATTTCCCCTGGGGGCCCACCTGATTTCCCCTGGGGGCACACGTGATTTCCCCGTTGGGCCCTCGTGATTTCCCCGTGGGGCCCACGTGATTTCCCCCGGGGGCCCACGTGATTTCCTCCTCGGGCCCACGCGATTTCCCCGTGGGGCCCACGTGATTTCCCCTGGGGGCCCACGTGATATCCGAGTGGGGCCCACGCGATTTCCCCGTAGGGCCCACGCTATTTCCTCGTGGGTCACAAGTGATTTCCCCTGGGGGCCACCGTGATTTCCCCGTGGGGCCCACGTGATTTCCCCGTGGGGCCCACGTGATTTCCACTGGGAGCCCACGTGATTTCCCCTGGGGGCCCACGTGATTTCCCCGTGGGGCCCACGTGGTTTCCCCCGGGGGCCCACGTGATATCCCCTGGGGGCCCACGTGATTTCCCCGTGTGGCCCACCTGATTTCCCCTGGGGGCCCACGTGTTTTCCTCTGGGGGCCCACGTGATTTCCCCGTGGGGCCCACCTGATCTCCCCGTGGGGCCCACGTGATTTCCCCTGGGGGCCCACGTGATATCCGCGTGGGGCCCACGCGATTTCCCCGTGGGGCCCACGCGATTTCCCCGTGGGTCCCAAGCGATTTCCCCTGGGGGCCCACGTGATTTCCCCGTGAGGCCCACGTGATTTCCCCTGGGGGCCCACGTGATTTCCCCGTGGGGCCCACCTGATCTCCCCGTGGGGCCCACGTGATTTCCCCGTGAGGCCCACGTGATTTCCCCTGGGGGCCCACGTGATTTCCCCTGGGGGCCCACGTGATTTCCCCGTGGGGCCCACGTGATTTCCCCTGGGGGCCCACGTGATATCCGAGTGGGGCCCACGCGATTTCCCCGTGGGGCCCACGCTATTTCCTCGTGGGTCACAAGTGATTTCCCCTGGGGGCCCACGTGATTTCCCCGTGGGGCCCACGTCATTTTCCCGTGGGGCCCACGTGATTTCCACTGGGAGCCCACGTGATTTCCCCTGGGGGCCCACGTGATTTCCCCGTGGGGCCCACGTGGTTTCCCCCGGGGGCCCACGTGATATCCCCCGGGGGCCCACGTGATTTCCCCGTGGGGCCCAGCTGATTTCCCCTGGGGGCCCACGTGTTTTCCTCTGGGGGCCCACGTGATTTCCCCGTGGGGCCCACCTGATCTCCCCGTGGGGCCCACGTGATTTCCCCGTGGGGCCAACGTGATTTCCCCTGGGGGCCCACGTGATTTCCCCTGGGTGCCCCCGTGATTTCCCCTGGGGGCCCACGTGATTTCCCCTGGGGGCCCACGTGATTTCCCCGTGAGGCCCACGTGATTTCCCCTGGGCGCCCACGTGATTTCCCCGTGGGACCCACGTGATGTCCCCTGGGGGCCCAAGTGATTTCCCCGTGGGGCCCTCGTGATTTCCCCGTGGGGCCGACGTGATTTCCCCGTGTGACCCACGTGATTTCCCCTGGGGGCCCAAGTGATTTCCCCGTAGGGCCCACGTCATTTCCCCTTGGGTCCCACGTGATTTCCCCTGGGGGCCCACGTGATTTCCCCGTGGGGCCCACGTGATTTCCCCTGGGGGCCCACGTGATTTCCCTGTGAGGCCCACGTGATTTCCCCTGGGGGCCCACGTGAATTCCCCGTGGGGCCCACGTGATTTCCCCTGGGGGCCCACGTGATTACCCCTGGGGGCCCACGTGATTTCCCCGTGGGGCACACGTGATTTCCCCGTGGGGCCCACGTGATTTCCCCGTGGGGCCCAAGTTATTTCCCCGTGGGGCCCACGTGATTTCCCCGTGGGGCCCACGTGATTTCCCCGTGGGGCCCACGAGATTTCCCCGTGGGGCCCACCTGATTTCCCCTGGGGGCCCACCTGATTTCCCCTGGGGGCACACGTGATTTCCCCGTTGGGCCCTCGTGATTTCCCCTTGGGGCCCACGAGATTTCCCAGTGTGTCCCACATGGTTTCCCCCGGGGGCCCAGGTGCTTTCCCCGTGGGGTCCACGTGATTTCCCCGTGGGGCCCACGTGATTTCCCCCGGGGGCCCACGTGATTTCCCCTGGGGGCCCAAGTGATTTCCCCGTGGGGCCCTCGTGATTTCCCCGTGGGGCCGACGTGATTTCCCCGTGGGACCCACGTGATTTCCCCTGGGGGCCCAAGAGATTTCCCCGTAGGGCTGACGTCATTTCCCCTTGGGTCCCACGTGATTTCCCCTGGGGGCCCACGTGATTTCCCCGTGGGGCCCACGTGATTTCCCCTTGGGGCCCACGTGATTTCCCCGTGAGGCCCACGTGATTTCCCCTGGGGGCCCACGTGATGTCCCCGTGGGGCCCACGTGATTTCCCCTGGGGGCCCACGTGATTACCCCTGGGGGCCCACGTGATTTCCCCGTGGGGCACACGTGATTTCCCCGTGGGGCCCACATGATTTCCCCGTGGGGCCCACGTTATTTCCCCGTGGGGCCCACGTGATTTCCCCGTGGGGCCAACGTGATTTCCCCGTGGGGCCCACGAGATTTCCCCGTGGGGCCCACCTGATTTCCCCTGGGGGCCCACCTGATTTCCCCTGGGGGCACACGTGATTTCCCCGTTGGGCCCACGTGATTTCCCCTTGGGGCCCACGAGATTTCCCAGTGTGTCCCACATGGTTTCCCCCGGAGGCCCACGTGATTTCCCCGTGGGGCCCACATGATTTCCCCCGGGGGCCCACGTGATTTCCCCCGCGGGCACACGCGATTTCCCCGTGGGGCCCACGTGATTTCCCCTGGGGGCCCACGTGATATCCGAGTGGGGCCCACGCGATTTCCCCGTGGGGCCCACGCTATTTCCTCGTGGGTCACAAGTGATTTCCCCTGGGGGCCCAAGTGATTTCCCCGTGGGGCCCACGTGATTTCCCCGTGGGGCCCACGTGATTTCCACTGGGAGCCCACATGATTTCCCCTGGGGGCCCACGTGATTTCCCCGTGGGGCCCACGTGGTTTCCCCCGGGGGCCCACGTGATATCCCCCGGGGGCCCACGTGATTTCCCCGTGGGGCCCACCTGATTTCCCCTGGGGGCCCATGTGTTTTCCTCTGGGGGCCCACGTGATTTCCCCGTGGGGCCCACCTGATCTCCCCGTGGGGCCCACGTGATTTCCCCGTGAGGCCCACGTGATTTCCCCTGGGGGCCCACGTGATTTCCCCTGGGTGCCCCCGTGATTTCCCCTGGGGGCCCACGTGATTTCCCCTGGGGGCCCACGTGATTTCCCCGTGAGGCCCACGTGATTTCCCCTGGGAGCCCACGTGCTTTCCCCGTGGGACCCAAGTGATTTCCCCTGGGGGCCCACGTGATTTCCCCTGGGGGCCCAAGTGATTTCCCCGTGGGGCCCTCGTGATTTCCCCGTGGGGCCTACGTGATTTCCCCGTGAAACCCACGTGATTTCCCCTGGGGGCCCAAGTGATTTCCCCATAGGGCCCACGTCATTTCCCCTTGGGTCCCACGTGATTTCCCCTGGGGGCCCACGTGATTTCCCCGTGGGGCCCACGTGATTTCCCCTGGGGGCCCCCGTGATTTCCCCGTGGGGCCCACGTGATTTCCCGTGGGAGCCACGTGTTTTCCCCGTGGGGCCCACGTGATTTCCCCTGGGGGCCCCCGTGATTTCCCCGTGGGGCCCACGTGATTTCCCCTGGGGGCCCCCGTGATTTCCCCGTGGGGCCCACGTGATTTCCCCTGGGGGCCCCCGTGATTTCCCCGTGGGGCCCACGTGATTTCCCGTGGGAGCCACGTGTTTTCCCCTGGGGGCACACGTGATTTCCCCTGGGGGCCCACGTGATTTCCCCTGGGGGCACACGTGATTTCTCCGTTGGGCCCACGTGCTTTCCCCGTGGGGCCCCCGTGATTTCCCCGTGGGGCCCACGTGATTTCCCCTGGGGGCCCACGTGATTTCCCCGTGGGGCCCACGTGATTTCCCGTGGGAGCCACGTGTTTTCCCCTGGGGGCACACGTGATTTCCCCTGGGGGCCCACCTGATTTCCCCTGGGGGCACACGTGATTTCTCCGTTGGGCCCACGTGCTTTCCCCGTGGGGCCCACGTGATTTCTCCGTTGGGCCCACGTGCTTTCCCCGTGGGGCCCACGTGATTTCCCCGTGGGGCCCTCGTGATTTCCCCCGGGGGCCCACCTGATTTCCCCGGCGGGCCCACGTGATTTCCCCTGGGGGCCCACGTGATTTCCCCGTGGGGCCCAGGTCGTTTCCCCGTGGGGCCCACGTGATTTCCCCTGGGGGCCCACGTGATTTCCCCGTGGGGCCCACGTGATTTCCCCTGGGGGCCCACGTGATTTCCCCGTGGGGCCCACGTGATTTCCCGTGGGGCCCACGTGTTTTCCCCTGGGGGCACACGTGATTTCCCCTGGGGGCCCACGTGATTTCCCCGTGGAGCCCTCGTGATTTACCCTGGGGTCCCACGTATTTCCCCGTGGGTCCCACGTGATTTCCCCTGGGGGCCCAGGTGATTTTCCCTGGGGGCCCAGGTGATTTTCCCATGGGGCCCACGTGATTTCCCCTGGGGGCCCACGTGATTTCCCCGTGGGGCCCACGTGATTTCCCCGTGGGGCCTACGTGATTTCCCCGTGGGGCTCACCTGATTCCCCCGGGGGGCCCACGTGTTTTCCTCTGGGGGCCCACGTGATTTCCCCGTGGGGCCCACCTGATCTCCCCGTGGGGCCCACGTGATTTCCCCGTGAGGCCCACGTGATTTCCCCGTGGGGCCCACCTGATTTCCCCTGGGGGCCCACGTGATTTCCCCTGGGGGCCCACGTGATTTCCCCGTGGGGCCCACGTGATTTCCCCTGGGGGCCCCCTTGATATCCGAGTGGGGCCCACGCGATTTCCCCGTGGGGCCCACGCTATTCCCCAGTAGGTCCCAAGCGATTTCCCCTGGGGGCCCACGTGATTTCCCCGTGGGGCACACGTGATTTCCCCTGGGGGCCCACGTGATTTCCCCGTGGGGTCCACGTGATTTCCCCTGGGGGCCCACGTGATGTCCCCGTGGGGCCCACGTGATTTCCCCTGGGGGCCCACGTGATTTCCCCGTTGGGCCCACGTCATTTCCCCGTGGGGCCCACGTGATTTCCCCTGGGGGCCCACGTGATTTCCCCGTGGGGCCCACGAGAGTTCCCCGGGGGGCCCACGTGATTTCCCCTAGGGGCGCACGTGATTTCCGCGTGGGGCCCACGTGATTTCCCCGTGGGGCCCACGTGTTTTCCCCTGGGGGACCACGTGATTTCCCCGTGGGGCCCACGTGATTTCCCCGTGGGGCCCACGTGATTTCCCCTGGGGTCCCACGTGATTTACCCTGGGGGCCCACGTGATTTCCCCGTGGGGCCCACGTGATTTCCCCTGGTGGCCCAGGTGATTTTCCCGTGGGGCCCACGTGATTACCCGTGGGGCCCACGTGATTTCCCGTGGGGCCCACGTGATTTCCCCTGGGGGCCCACGTGATTTCCCCTGGGGTCCCACGGCATTTCCCCTGGGGGCCCAAGTGATTTCCCCTTGGGGCCCTTGTGATTTCCCCTTGGGGCACACGTGATTTCCCCGTGAGGCCCACGTGATTTCCCCTGGGGGCCCACGTGATTTCCCCGTGGGACCCACGTGATTTCCCCTGGGGGCCCACGGCATTTCCCCTGGGGGCCCAAGTGATTTCCCCGTGGGGCCCTCGTGATTTCCCCGTGGGGCCCACGTGATTTCCCCGTGGGACCCACGTGATTTCCCCTGGGGGCCCAAGTGATTTCCCCGTAGGGTCCACGTCATTTCCCCGTGGGGCCCACGTGATTTCCCCTGGGGGCCCACGTGATTTCCCCTGGTGGCCCACGTGATTTCCGCGTGGGGCCCACGTGATTTCCCCGTGGGGCCCACGTGATTTCCCCGTGGGGCCCACGTGATTTCCCCTGGGGGCCCACGTGATTTCCCATGGGGCCCACGTGATTTCCCCGTGGGGCCCACGTAATTTCCCCTGGGGGCCCACGTGATTTCCCCTGGGGGCCCACGTGATTTCCACGTGGGGCCCACCTGATCTCCCCGTGGGGCCCACGTGATCTCCCCGTGAGGCCCTCGTGATTTCCCCTGGGGGCCCACGTGATTTCCCCGTGGGGCCCACGTGATTTCCCCTGGGGGCCCACGTGATTACCCCTGGGGGCCCACGTGATATCCGCGTGGGGCCCACGCGATTTCCCCTGGGGGCCCACGTGATTTCCCCGTGGAGCCCACGTGATTTCCCCGTGGGGCCCACGTGATTTCTCCTGGGGGCCCACGTGATTTCCCCGTGTGGGCCACGTGATTTCCCCCGGGGGCTCACGTGATTTCCCCGTGGGGCCCACGTAATTTCCCCGTGGGGCCCACGTGATTTCCCCTGGGGGCCCAGGTTATTTCCCTTGGGGGCCCCCGTGATTTCCCCGCGGGGCCCACGTGATTTCCCCGTGGGGCCCAGCTGATTTCCCCTGAGAGCCCACGTGATTTCCCCGTGAGGCCCACGTGATTTCCCCTGGGGCCCACGTGATTTCCCCGTGGGGCTCACGTGATTTCCCCGTGGGGCCCACGTGATTGCCCCTGGGGGCCCACGTGATTTCCCCGTGGGGCCCACGTGATTTCCCCGTGGGGCCCACATGATTTCCCCGTGGGTCCCACGTGATTTCCCCTGGAGGCACACGTGATTTCCCCGTGGAGACCACGTGATTTCCCACGGTGCACACGTGATTTCCCCGTGGGGCCCACGTGACTTCCCCGTGGGGCCCACGTGACTTCCCCGTGGGGCCCACGTGATTTCCCCGTGGGGCCCACGTGATTTCTCCTGGGGGCCCACGTGATTTCCCCGTGGGGCCCACGTGATTTCCCCTGGGGGCCCATGTGATTTTCCCTGGGGGCCCCCGTGATTTCCCCGTGGGGCCCACGTGATTTCCCCTGGGGGCCCACGTGATTTCCCCTGGGGGCCCACGTCATTTCCCCTGGGGGCCCACGTGATTTCCCCGTGGGGGCCCACGTGATTTTCCCTGGGGGCCCACGTGAGTTCCCCGTGGGGCCCACGTGATTTCCCCTGGGGGCCCTCGTGATTTCCCTGTGGGGCCCACGTGATTTCCCCTGGGGGCCCTCGTGATTTCCCCGTGGGGCCCACGTGATTTTCCCGTGGGGCCCACGTGATTTCCCCGTGGGGCCCACGTGATTTCCCCTGGGGGCCCACGTGATTTTCCATGGGGCCCACGTGATTTCCCCGTGGGGCCCACGTAATTTCCCCTGGGGGCCCACGTGATTTCCCCTGGGGGCCCACGTGATTTCCACGTGGGGCCCACCTGATCTCCCCGTGGGGCCCACGTGATCTCCCCGTGAGGCCCTCGTGATTTCCCCTGGGGGCCCACGTGATTTCCCCGTGGGGCCCACGTGATTTCCCTGTGGGGCCCACGTGATTTCCCCTGGGGGCCCACGTGATATCCGCGTGGGGCCCACGCGATTTCCCCTGGGGGCCCACGTGATTTCCCCGTGGAGCCCACGTGATTTCCCCGTGGGGCCCACGTGATTTCTCCTGGGGGCCCACGTGATTTCCCCGTGTGGCCCACGTGATTTCCCCCGGGGGCTCACGTGATTTCCCCGTGGGGCCCACGTAATTTCCCCGTGGGGCCCACGTGATTTCCCCTGGGGGCCCAGGTTATTTCCCTTGGGGGCCCACGTGATTTCCCCGCGGGGCCCACGTGATTTCCCCGTGGGGCCCAGCTGATTTCCCCTGAGAGCCCACGTGATTTCCCCGTGAGGCCCACGTGATTTCCCCTGGGGCCCACGTGATTTCCCCGTGGGGCTCACGTGATTTCCCCGTGGGGCCCACGTGATTGCCCCTGGGGGCCCACGTGATTTCCCCGTGGGGCCCACGTGATTTCCCCGTTGGGCCCACATGATTTCCCCGTGGGTCCCACGTGATTTCCCCTGGGGGCACACGTGATTTCCCCGTGGAGACCACGTGATTTCCCACGGTGCACACGTGATTTCCCCGTGGGGCCCACGTGACTTCCCCGTGGGGCCCACGTGACTTCCCCGTGGGGCCCACGTGATTTCCCCGTGGGGCCCACGTGATTTCTCCTGGGGGCCCCCGTGATTTCCCCGTGGGGCCCACGTGATTTCCCCTGGGGGCCCACGTGATTTCCCCGTGGGGCCCACGTCATTTCCCCTGGGGGCCCACGTGATTTCCCGCGGGTCCCACGTGATTTTCCCTGGGGGCCCACGTGATTTCCCCTGGGGGCCCACGTGATTTCCCCTGGGGGCCCTCGTGATTTCCCTGTGGGGCCCACGTGATTTCCCCTGGGGGCCCTCGTGATTTCCCCGTGGGGCCCACGTGATTTTCCCGTGGGGCCCACGTGATTTTCCCGTTGGGCGCACGTGATTTCCCCGTGGGGCCCTCGTGATTTCCCCGTGGGGCCCACGTGATTTCCCCCGGGGGCCGACGTAATTTCCCCGTGGGGCCCGCGTGATTTCCCCGTTGGTCCCGCGTCATTTCCCGTGGGGGACCGCGTGATTTCCCCGTGGGGCCCGAGTGATTTCCCTGTGGGGCCCACGTGATTTCCCGGGGGACCCACGTGATTTCCCCTGGGGGCCCACGTGATTTCCCCGTGGGGCCCACGTGATTTCCCCCGGGGGCCCACCTGATTTCCCCGTGGGGCCCACTTGATTTAACCGTGGGGCCCACTTGATTTCCGCCTGGGGTCCACGTGATTTCCCCGTGGGGCCCACGTGATTTCCCCGTGGGGCCCACGTGATTTCCCCTTGGGACCCATGTGATTTACCCTGGGGGCCCACGTGATTTCCCTGTGGGGCCCACCTGATTTCCCCGTGGGGCCCACCTGATTTCGCCTGGGGGCCCTCGTGATTTCCCGTGGGGGCCCTCGTGATTTCCCATGGGGCCCACGTGATTTTCCCGTGGGGCCCACGTGATTTTCCCGTTGGGTGCACGTGATTTCCCCGTGGGTCCCTCGTGATTTCCCCGTGGGGCCCAGGTGATTTCCACCTGGGGCCGACATGATATCCCCGTGGGGCCCGCGTGATTTCCCCGTTGGGCCCGTGTGATTTCCCCTGGGGGCCAACGTGATTTCCCCGTGGGGCCCACGTGATTTCCCCCGGGGGCCCACCTGATTTCCCCGTGGGGCCCACTTGATTTCCCCGTGGGGCCCACGTGATTTCCGCGTGGGGTCCACGTGATTTCCCCGTGGGGCCCACGTGATTTCCCCGTGGGGCCCACGTGATTTCCCCTTGGGGCCCATGTGATTTACCCTGGGGGCCCACGTGATTTCCCCGTGGGGCCCACTTGATTTCCCCGTGGGGCCCACGTGATTTCCCCTGGGGGCCCACGTGATTTCCCCTGGGGGCCCACGTGATTTCCCCGTGGGGCCCACGTGATTTCTCCGTGGGGCCCACCTAATTTCCCCTGAGAGCCCACGTGATTTCCCCGTGAGGCCCACGTGATTTCCCCTGGGGCCCACGTGATTTCCCCGTGGGGCTCACGTGTTTGTCCCTGGGGGCCCACGTGATTTCCCCGTGGGGCCCACGTGATTTCCCCGTGGGGCCCACATGATTTCCCCGTGGGTCCCACGTGATTTCCCCTGGGGGCACACGAGATTTCCCCGTGGAGCCCACGTGATTTCCCACGGTGCCCACGTGATTTCCCCGTGGGGCCCACGTGACTTCCCCTTGGGGCCCACGTGACTTCCCCGTGGGGCCCACGTGACTTCCCCGTGGGGCCCACTTGATTTCCCGGTGGGGCACACGTGATTTCTGCTGGGGGCCCACGTGATTTCCCCTGGGGGCCAGCGTGATTTTCCCTGGGGGCCCGCGTGATTTCCCCGTGGGGCCCACGTGATTTCCCCCGGGGGCCCACTTGATTTCCCCGTGGGGCCCACGTGATTTCCCCGTGTGGCCCACGTGATTTCCCCTGGGGGCCCACGTGATTTCCCCTGGGGGCCCACGTGATTTCCCCGTGGGGCCCACGTGATTTCCCCTGGGGGCCCACGGAATTTCCCCGTGAGGCCCACGTGATTTCCCCGTGGGGCCCACGTGATTTCCCCTGCGGGCCCACCTGATTTCCCCTGGGGGCCCATGTGATTTCCCCGTGGGGCCCTCATTATTTACCCTGGTGGACCACGTGATTTCCCCATGGGCCCACGTGATTTCCCCGTGGGGCCCACGTGATTTCCCCTGGGGGCCCACGTGATTTCCCCGTGGGACCCACGTGATTTCCCCTGGGGGCCCACGTGATTTCCCCTGGGGGCCCAAGTGATTTCCCCGTGTGGCCCTCGTGATTTCCCCATGGGGCCCACGTGATTTCCCCGTGGGACCCATGTGATTTCCCCTGGGGTCCCAAGTGATTTCCCCGTAGGGCCCACGTCATTTCCCCGTGGGGCCCACGTGATTGCCCCTGGGGGCCCACGTGATTTCCCCGTGGGGCCCACGAGATTTCCCCTGGGGGCCCACGTGATTTCCCCGTGGGGCCCACGTGATTTCCCGTGGGGCCCACGTGTTTTCCCCTGGGGGCACAAGTGATTTCCCCGTGGGGCCCACGTGATTTACCCTGGGGTCCCACGTATTTCCCCGTGGGGCCCACGTGATTTACCCTGGGGGCCCACGTGATTTCCCCGTGGGGCCCACGTGATTTCCCCGTGGGGCCCACATGATATCCCCGTGGGTCCCACGTGATTTCCCCTGGGGGCACACGTGAAATCCCCGTGGAGCCCACGTGATTTCCCACGGTGCCCACGTGATTTCCCCTGGGGGCCCACGTGATTTCCCCGTCGGGCCCACGTGATTTCCCCGTGGGGCCCACGTGATTTCCCCTGGGGGCCCACGTGATATCCGAGTGGGGCCCACGCGATTTCCCCGTGGGGCCCACGCTATTTCCTCGTGGGTCCCAAGTGATTTCCCCTGGGGGCCCACGTGATTTCCCCGTGGGGCACACGTGATTTCCCCGTGGGGCCCACGTGATTTCCCCGTGGGGCCCACGTGATTTCCCCTGGGGGCCCACGTGATTTCCCCGTGGGGCCCACGTGATTTCCCCTGGGGGCCCACGTGATTTCCCCGTGGGGCCCACGTCATTTCCCCGTGGGGCCCACGTGATTTCCCTTGGGGGCCCACGTCGTTTCCCCGTGGGGCCCACGTGATTTCCCCTGGGGGCCCACGTGATTTCCCAGTGGGGCCCACGTGATTTCCCCTTGGGACCCACGTGATTTCCCCGTGGGGCCCACGTGATTTCCCCTGGGGGCCCACGGCATTTCCCCTGGGGGCCCAAGTGATTTCCCCTTGGGGCCCTCGTGATTACCCCGTGGGGCCCACGTGATTTCCCCTTGGGACCCACGTGATTTCCCCTGGGGGCCCACGCGATTTCCCCGTGGGTCCCAAGCGATTTCCCCTGGGGGCCCACGTGATTTCCCCGTGAGGCCCACGTGATTTCCCCTGGGGGCCCACGTGAATTCCCCGTGGGGCCCACGTGATTTCCCCTGGAGGCCCACGTGATTACCCCTGGGGGCCCACGTGATTTCCCCGTGGGGCACACGTGATTTCACCGTGGGGCCCACGTGATTTCCCCGTGGGGCCCACGTTATTTCCCCGTGGGGCCCTCGTGATTTCCCCGTGGGGCCCACGTGATTTCCCCGTGGGGCCCACGAGATTTCCCCGTGGGGCCCACCTGATTTCCCCTGGGGGCCCACCTGATTTCCCCTGGGGGCACACGTGATTTCCCCGTTGGGCCCACGTGATTTCCCCTTGGGGCCCACGAGATTTCCCAGTGTGTCCCACGTGGTTTCCCCTGGGGGCCCACGTGCTTTCCCCGTGGGGCCCACGTGATTTCCCCGTGGGGCCCACGTCATTTCCACTGGGGGCCCACTTGATTTCCCCTGGGGGCCCACATGATTTCCCCTGGGGGCCCAAGTGATATCCCCGTGGGGCCCACGTGATTTCCCCTGGGGGCCCACGTGATTTCCCCGTTGGGCCCACGTGATTTCCACTGGGGGTCCACTTGATTTCCCCTGGGGGCCCACATGATTTCCCCTGGGGGCCCAAGTGATATCCGCGTGGGGCCCACGTGATTTCCCCTGGGGGCCCACCTGATTTCCCCTTGGGGCCCACGTGATTTCCCCTGGGGGCCCACGTGATTTCCCCGTGGGGCCCACGTGATTTCCCTTGGAGGCCCACGTGATTTCCCCTGGGGGCCCACGTGATTTCCCCTGGGGGCCACCGTGATTTCCCTTGGGGGCCCACGTAATTTCCACGTGGGGCCCACGTGATTTCCCCTGGGGGCCCACGTGATTTCCACGTGGGGCCCACGTGATTTCCCCTGGGGGCCCACGTGATTTCCCCGTGGGGCCCACGTGATTTCCCCTGGGGGCCCACGTGATTTCCCCTGGGGGCCCACGTGATTTCCCCGTGGGGCCCACGTGATTTCCCCTGGGGGCCCACGGGATTTCCCCGTGAGGCCCACGTGATTTCCCCGTGGGGCCCACGTGATTTCCCCTGGGGCCCACCTGATTTCCCCTGGGGGCCCATGTGATTTCCCCGTGGGGCCCTCATGATTTACCCTGGGGGCCCACGTGATTTCCCCGTGGGGCCCACGTGATTTCCCCGTGGGGCCCAAGTGATTTCCCCTGGGGGCCCACGTGATTTCCCCGTGGGGCCCACGTGATTTCCCCGTGGGGCCCACGTGTTTGCCCCTGGGGGCCCTTGTGATTTCCCCGTGGGGCCCACGTGATTTCCCCTGGGGGCCCACGTGATTTACCCTGGGGGCCCACGTGATTTCCCCGTGGGGCCCACGTGATTTCCCCTGGGGGCCCAGGTGATTTTCCCATGGGGCCCACGTGATTTCCCCGTGGGGCCCACGTGATTTCCCCGTGGGGCCCATCTGATTTCCCCTGGGGGCCCACGCGATTTCCCCTTAGGGCCCAAGTGATTTCCCCTTGGGGCCCACGCGATTCCCCCTGGGGGCCCACGTGATTTCCCCGTGGGACCCAAGTGATTTCCCCGTGGGGCCCACATGATTTCCCCGTGGGACCCACGTGATTTCCCCGTGGGGCCCACGAGATTTCCCCGTGAGGCCCACGTGATTTCCCCTAGGGGCCCACGTGATTTCCCCGTGGGGCCCACGTGATTTCCCCGTGGGGCCCACGTGATTTCCCCGTGGGGCCCACGTGATTTCCCCGTGTGGCCCACGTGATTTCCCCCGGGGGCCCACGTGATTTCCCCCGCGGGCCCACGTGATTTCCCCTGGGGCCCACGTGATTTCCACTGGGGGCCCACTTGATTTCCCCTGGGGGCCCAAATGATTTCCCCTGGGGGCCCAAGTGATATCCCCGTGGGGCCCACGTGATTTCCCCTGGGGGCCCACGTGATTTCCCCTGGGGGCCCACGTGATTTCCCCGTAGGGCCCACCTGATTTCCCCGTGGGGCCCACCTGATTTCCCCTGGGGGCCCACGTGATTTCCCCTGGGGTCCCACGGCATTTCCCCTGGGGGCCCAAGTGATTTCCCCGTGGGGCCCTCGTGATTTCCCCTTGGGGCACACGTGATTTCCCCGTGAGGCCCACGTGATTTCCCCTGGGGGCCCACGTGATTTCCCCGTGGGACCCACGTGATTTCCCCTGGGGGCCCACAGCATTTCCCCTGGGGGCCCAAGTGATTTCCCCGTGGGGCCCTCGTGATTTCCCCGTGGGGCCCACGTGATTGCCCCGTGGGACCCACGTGATTTCCCCTGGGGGCCCAAGTGATTTTCCCGTAGGGCCCACGTCATTTCCCCTTGGGGCCCACGTGATTTCCCCTGGGGGCCCACGTGATTTCCCCGTGGGGCCCACGTGATTTCCCCTGGGGGCCCACGTGATTTCCCCTGGGGGCCCACGCGATTTCCCCTGGGGGCCCACGTGATTTCCCCGTGGGGCCCACGTGGTTTCCCCCGGGGGCCCACGTGATATCCCCCGGGGGCCCACGTGATTTCCCCGTGGGGCCCACCTGATTTCCCCTGGGGGCCCACGTGTTTTCCTCTGGGGGCCCACGTGATTTCCCCGTGGGGCCCACGTGATTTCCCCGTGGGGCCCACGTGATTTCCCGGTGCGGCCCACGTGATTTCCCCTGGGGGCCCACGTGATTTCCCCTGGGGGCCCACGTGATTTCCCCGTGGGGCCCACGTGATTTCCCCTGGGGGCCCCCGTGATATCCTAGTGGGGCCCACGCGATTTCCCCGTGGGGCCCACGCTATTTCCTCGTGGGTCCCAAGTGATTTCCCCTTTGGGCCCACGTGATTTCCCCGTGGGGCACACGTGATTTCCCAGTGGGCCCACGTGATTTCCCCTAGGGGCCCACGTGATTTCCCCTTGGGGCCCACGCGTTTTCCCCGTGGGGACCACGCGATTTCCCCTGGGGGCCCACGCGATTTCCCCGTGGGGCCCACGTGATTTCCCCATGGGGCCCACGTGATTTCCCCTGGAGGCCCACGTGATTTCCCCTGGGGGCCCACGTGATTTCCCCGTGGAGCCCACGGGATTTCCCCGTGGGGCCCACGTAACTTCCCCGTGGGGCACTCGTGATTTCCCTGGGGGCCCACGTGATTTCCACGTGGGGTCCACGTGATTTCACCTGGGGGCCCACGTGATTTCCCCTGGGGGCCCACGTAATTTCCCCGTGGGGCCCACCTGATCTCCCCGTGGGGCCCACGTGATCTCCCCGTGAGGCCCTCGTGATTTCCCCTGGGGGCCCACGTGATTTCCCCGTGGGGCCCACGTGATTTCCCTGTGGGGCCCACGTGATTTCCCCTGGGGGCCCACGTGATATCCGCGTGGGGCCCACGCGATTTCCCCGTGGGGCCCACGCGATTTCCCCGTGGGTCCCAAGCGATTTCCCCTGGGGGCCCACGTGATTTCCCCGTGAGGCCCACGTGATTTCCCCTGGGGGCCCACGTGATTTCCCCGTGGGGCCCACCTGATCTCCCCGTGGGGCCCACGTGATTTCCCCGTGAGGCCCACGTGATTTCCCCTGGGGGCACACGTGATTTCCCCTTGGGGCCCACGTGATTTCCCCTGGGGGCACACGTGATTTCCCCTGGGGGCCCACGTGATATCCGAGTGGGGCCCACGCGATTTCCCCGTGGGGCCCACGCTATTTCCTCGTGGGTCACAAGTGATTTCCCCTGGGGGCCCACGTGATTTCCCCGTGGGGCCCACGTGATTTCCCCGTGGGGCCCACGTGATTTCCACTGGGAGCACACGTGATTTCCCATGGGGGCCCACGTGATTTCCCCGTGGGGCCCACGTGGTTTCCCCCGGGGGCCCACGTGATATCCCCCGGGGGCCCACGTGATTTCCCCGTGGGGCCCACCTGATTTCCCCTGGGGGCCCACGTGTTTTCCTCTGGGGGCCCACGTGATTTCCCCGTGGGGCCCACCTGATCTCCCCGTGGGGCCCACGTGATTTCCCCGTGAGGCCCACGTGATTTCCCCTGGGGGCCCACGTGATTTCCCCTGGGTGCCCCCGTGATTTCCCCTGGGGGCCCACGTGATTTCCCCTGGGTGCCCCCGTGATTTCCCCTGGGGGCCCACGTGATTTCCCCTGGGGGCCCACGTGATTTCCCCGTGAGGCCCACGTGATTTCCCCGTGGGGCCCACGTGATTTCCCCGTGGGGCCCACGTGTTTGCCCCTGGGGGCCCTTGTGATTTCCCCGTGGGGCCCACGTGATTTCCCCTGGGGGCCCACGTGATTTACCCTGGGGGCCCACGTGATTTCCCCGTGGGGTCCACGTGATTTCCCCTGGGGGCCCAGGTGATTTTCCCGTGGGGCCCACGTGATTTCCCCGTGGGGCCCACGTGATTTCCCCCGTGGGGCCCATCTGATTTCCCCTGGGGGCCCACGAGATTTCCCCTTAGGGCCCAAGTGATTTCCCCTTGGGGCCCACGCGATTCCCCCTGGGGGCCCACGTGATTTCCCCGTGGGACCCAAGTGATTTCCCCGTGGGGCCCACGTGATTTCCCCGTGGGACCCACGTGATTTCCCCGTGGGGCCCACGAGATTTCCCCGTGAGGCCCACGTGATTTCCCCTAGGGGCCCACGTGATTTCCCCGGGGGGCCCACGTGATTTCCCCGGGGGGCCCACGTGATTTCCCCGTGGGGCCCACGTGATTGCCCCGTGTGGCCCACGTGATTTCCCCCGGGGGCCCACGTGATTTCCCCCGCGGGCCCACGTGATTTCCCCTGGGGCCCACGTGATTTCCACTGGGGGCCCACTTGATTTCCCCTGGGGGCCCAAATGATTTCCCCTGGGGGCCCAAGTGATATCCCCGTGGGGCCCACGTGATTTCCCCTGGGGGCCCACGTGATTTCCCCTGGGGGCCCACGTGATTTCCCCGTAGGGCCCACCTGATTTCCCCGTGGGGCCCACCTGATTTCCCCTGGGGGCCCACGTGATTTCCCCTGGGGTCCCACGGCATTTCCCCTGGGGGCCCAAGTGATTTCCCCGTGGGGCCCTCGTGATTTCCCCTTGGGGCACACGTGATTTCCCCGTGAGGCCCACGTGATTTCCCCTGGGGGCCCACGTGATTTCCCCGTGGGACCCACGTGATTTCCCCTGGGGGCCCACAGCATTTCCCCTGGGGGCCCACGTGATTTCCCCGTGGGGCCCACGTGATTTCCCCGTGGGGCCCACGTGATTTCCACTGGGAGCACACGTGATTTCCCATGGGGGCCCACGTGATTTCCCCGTGGGGCCCACGTGGTTTCCCCCGGGGGCCCACGTGATATCCCCCGGGGGCCCACGTGATTTCCCCGTGGGGCCCACCTGATTTCCCCTGGGGGCCCACGTGTTTTCCTCTGGGGGCCCACGTGATTTCCCCGTGGGGCCCACCTGATCTCCCCGTGGGGCCCACGTGATTTCCCCGTGAGGCCCACGTGATTTCCCCTGGGGGCCCACGTGATTTCCCCTGGGTGCCCCCGTGATTTCCCCTGGGGGCCCACGTGATTTCCCCTGGGGGCCCACGTGATTTCCCCGTGAGGCCCACGTGATTTCCACTGGGGGCCCACGTGATTTCCCCGTGGGACCCACGTGATTTCCCCTGGGGGCCCACGTGATTTCCCCTGGGGGCCCAAGTGATTTCCCCGTGGGGCCCTCGTGATTTCCCCGTGAGGCCGACGTGATTTCCCCGTGGGACCCACGTGATTTCCCCTGGGGGCCCAAGTGATTTCCCCGTAGGGCCCACGTCATTTCCCCTTGGGTCCCACGTGATTTCCCCTGGGGGCACACGTGATTTCCCCGTGGGGCCCACGTGATTTCCCCTGGGGGCCCACGTGATTTCCCCGTGAGGCCCACGTGATTTCCCCTGGGGGCCCACGTGAATTCCCCGTGGGGCCCACGTGATTTCCCCTGGGGGCCCACGTGATTACCCCTGGGGGCCCACGTGATTTCCCCTTGGGGCCCACGAGATTTCCCCGTGTGTCCCACATGGTTTCCCCCGGGGGCCCACGGGCTTTCCCCGTGGGGCCCACGTGATTTCCCCGTGGGGCCCACGTGATTTCCCCCGGGGGCCCACGTGATTTCCCCCGCGGGCCCACGCGATTTCCCTGTGGGGCCCACGTGATTTCCCCTGGGGGCCCACGTGATATCCGAGTCAGGCCCACGCGATTTCCCCGTGAGGCCCACGTGATTTCCCCTGGGGGCCCACGTGATTTCCCCGTGGGACCCACGTGATTTCCCCTGGGGGCCCACGTGATTTCCCCTGGGGGCCCAAGTGATTTCCCCGTGGGGCCCACGTGATTTCCCCGTGGGGCGCACGTGATTTCCCCGTGGGACCCACGTGATTTCCCCTGGGGGCCCAAGTGATTTCCCCGTAGGGCCCACGTCATTTCCCCTTGGGTCCCACGTGATTTCCCCTGGGGGCCCACGTGATTTCCCCGTGGGGCCCACGTGATTTCCCCTGGGGGCCCACGTGATTTCCCCGTGGGGCCCACGTGATTTCCCGTGGGGCCCACGTGTTTTCCCTTGGGGGCACACGTGATTTCCCCTGGGGGCCCACGTGATTTCCCCGTGGAGCCCACGTGATTTCCCCGTGGGGCCCACGTAACTTCCCCGTGGGGCACTCGTGATTTCCCTGGGGGCCCACGTGATTTCCACGTGGGGTCCACGTGATTTCCCCTGGGGGCCCACGTGATTTCCCCTGGGGGCCCACGAGATTTCCCCGTGGGGCCCACCTGATCTCCCCGTGGGGCCCACGTGATCTCCCCGTGAGGCCCTCGTGATTTCCCCTGGGGGCCCACGTGATTTCCCCGTGGGGCCCACGTGATTTCCCCTGGGGGCCCACGTGATTACCCCTGGGGGCCCACGTGATTTCCCCGTGGGGCACACGTGATTTCCCCGTGGAGCCCACGTGATTTCCCCGTGGGGCCCACGTGATTTCCCCGTGGGGCCCACGTGATTTCCCCGTGGGGCCCACGTGATTTCCCCGTGGGGCCCACGTGAGTTCCCCGTGGGGCCCACGTGATTTCGCCGTGGGGCCCACGAGATTTCCCCGTGGGGCCCACCTGATTTCCCCTGGGGGCCCACCTGATTTCCCCTGGGGGCACACGTTATTTCCCCGTTGGGCCCACGTGATTTCCCCTTGGGGCCCACGAGATTTCCCAGTGTGTCCCACATGGTTTCCCCCGGGGGCCCACGTGCTTTCCCCGTGGGGCCCACGTGATTTCCCCGTGGGGCCCACGTGATTTCCCCCGGGGGCCCACGTGATTTCCCCCGCGGGCCCACGTGATTTCCCCTGGGGCCCACGTGATTTCCCCGTGGGGCCCACGTGATTTCCACTGGGGGCCCACTTGATTTCCCCTGTGGGCCCACATGATTTCCCCTGGGGGCCCAAGTGATATCCCTGTGGGGCCCAGGTCATTTCCCCTGGGGGCCCACGTGATTTCCCCTGGGGGCCCCCGTGATTTCCCCGTGGGGCCCAGGTCATTTCCCCGTGGGGCCCACGTGATTTCCCCTGCGGGCCCACGTGATTTCCCCGTGGGGCCCACGTGATTTCCCCGTGGGGCCCACGTGATTTCCCCGTGGGGCCCACGTGATTTCCACTGGGAGCCCAGGTGATTTCCCCGTGGGGCCCACGTGATTTCCCCGTGGGGCCCACGTGGTTTCCCCCGGGGGCCCACGTGATATCCCCCGGGGGCCCACGTGATTTCCCCTGGAGGCCCACGTGATTTCCCCGTGGGGCCCACGTGATTTCCCCGTGGTGCCCACGTGATTTCCCCTGGGGGCCCACGTGATATCCGAGCGGGGCCCACGCGATTTCCCCGTGGGGCCCACGCTATTTCCTCGTGGGTCCCAAGTGATTTCCCCTGGGGGCCCACGTGATTTCCCCGTGGGGCCCACGTGATTTCCCCGTGGGGCCCACGTGATTTCCCCTGGAGGCCCACGTGATTTCCCCTGGGGGCCCACGTGATTTCCCCGTGGAGCCCACGTGATTTCCTCGTGGGGCCCACGTAACTTCCCCGTGGGGCACTCGTGATTTCCCTGGGGGCCCACGTGATTTCCACGTGGGGTCCACGTGATTTCCCCTGGGGGCCCACGAGATTTCCCCTGGGGGCCCACGTGATTTCCCCGTGGGGCCCACCTGATCTCCCCGTGGGGCCCACGTGATCTCCCCGTGAGGCCCTCGTGATTTCCCCTGGGGGCCCACGTGATTTCCCCGTGGGGCCCACGTGATTTCCCTGTGGGGCCCACGTGATATCCGAGTGTGGCCCATGCGATTTCCCCGTGGGGCCCACGTGGTTTCCCCGTGGGGCCCACGTGATTTCCACTGGGAGCCCACGTGATTTCCCCTGGGGGCCCACGTGATTTCCCCGTGGGGCCCACGTGGTTTCCCCCGGGGACCCACGTGATATCCCCCGGGGGCCCACGTGATTTCCCCGTGGGGCCCACCTGATTTCCCCTGGGGGCCCACGTGTTTTCCTCTGGGGGCCCACGTGATTTCCCCGTGGGGCCCACCTGATCTCCCCGTGGGGCCCACGTGATTTCCCCGTGAGGCCCACGTGATTTCCCCGTGGGGGCCCACCTGATTTCCCCTGGGGGCCCCCGTGATTTCCCCTGGGGGCCCACGTGATTTCCCCTGGGGGCCCACGTGATTTCCCCGTGGGACCCACGTGATTTCCCCTGGGGGCCCACGTGATTTCCCCTGGGGGCCCAAGTGATTTCCCCGTGGGGCCCTCGTGATTTCCCCGTGGGGCCGACGTGATTTCCCCATGGGACCCACGTGATTTCCCCTGGGGGCCCAAGTGATTTCCCCGTCGTGCCCACGTCATTTCCCCTTGGGTCCCACGTGATTTCCCCTGGGGGCCCACGTGATTTCCCCGTGGGGCCCACGTGATTTCCCCTGGGGGCCCACGTGATTTCCCCGTGAGGTCCACGTGATTTCCCCTGGGGGCCCACGTGAATTCCCCGTGGGGCACACGTGATTTCCCCTGGGGGCCCACGTGATTACCCCTGGGGGCCCTCGTGATTTCCCCGTGGGGCACACGTGATTTCCCCGTGGGACCCACGTGATTTCCCCGTGGTGCCCACGTTATTTCCCCGTGGGGCCCACGTGATTTCCCCGTGGGGCCCACGTGATTTCCCCGTGGGGCCCACGTGATTTCCCCGTGGGGCCCACGAGATTTCCCCGTGGGGCCCACCTGATTTCCCCTGGGGGCCCACCTGATTTCCCCTGGGGGCACACGTGATTTCCCCGTTGGGCCCACGTGATTTCCCCTTGGGGACCACGAGATTTCCCATTGTGTCCCACATGGTTTCCCCCGGGGGCCCACGTGCTTTCCCCGTGGGGCCCACGTGATTTCCCCGTGGGGCCCACGTGATTTCCCCCGGGGGCCCACGTGATTTCCCCCGCGGGACCACGCGATTTCCCCGTGGGGCCCACGTGATTTCCCCTGGGGGCCCACGTGATATCCGAGTGGGGCCCACGCGTTTTCCCCGTGGGGCCCACGCTATTTCCTCGTGGGTCACAAGTGATTTCCCCTGGGGGCCCACGTGATTTCCCCGTGGGGCCCACGTGATTTCCCCGTGGAGCCCACGTGATTTCCACTGGGAGCCCACGTGATTTCCCCTGGGGGCCCACGTGATTTCCCCGTGGGGCCCACGTGGTTTCCCCCGGGGGCCCACGTGATATCCCCCGGGGGCGCACGTGATTTCCCCGTGGGGCCCACCTGATTTCCCCTTGGGGCCCACGTGTTTTCCTCTGGGGGCTCACGTGATTTCCCCGTGGGGCCCACCTGATCTCCCCGTGGGGCCCACGTGATGTCCCCGTGTGGCCCTCGTGATTTCCCCTGGGGGCCCACGTGATTTCCCCTGGGTGCCCCCTTGATTTCCCCTGGGGGCCCACGTGATTTCCCCTGGGGGCCCACGTGATTTCCCCGTGAGGCCCACGTGATTTCCCCTGGGGGCCAACGTGATTTCCCCGTGGGACCCACGTGATTTCCCCTGGGGGCCCACGTGATTTCCCCTGGGGGCCCAAGTGATTTCCCCGTGGGGCCCTCGTGATTTCCACGTGGGGCCGACGTGATTTCCCCGTGGGACCCACGTGATTTCCCCTGGGGGCCCAAGTGATTTCCCCGTAGGGCCCACGTCATTTCCCCTTGGGACCCACGTGATTTCCCCTGGGGACCCACGTGATTTCCCCGTGGGGCCCACGTTTTTTCCCCTGGGGGCCCACGTGATTTCCCCGTGGGGCCCACGTGATTTCCCGTGGGAGCCACGTTTTTTCCCCTGGGGGCACACGTGATTTCCCCTGGGGGCCCACGTGATTTCCCCATGGGGCCCACGTGATTTACCCTGGGGGCCCACGTGATTTCCCCTGGGGGCCCACGTGATTTCCCCTGGGAGCCCACGTGATTTCCCCTGGGGGCCCACGTGATTTCCCCGTGGGGCCCACGTGGTTTCCCCCGGGGGCCCACGTGATATCCCCCGGGGGCCCACGTGATATCCCCCGGGGGCCCTCGTGATTTCCCCGTGAGGCCGACGTGATTTCCCCGTGGGACCCACGTGATTTCCCCTGGGGGCACACGTGATTTCCCCGTGGGGCCCACGTGATTTCCCCTGGGGGCCCACGTGATTTCCCCGTGAGGCCCACGTGATTTCCCCTGGGGGCCCACGTGAATTCCCCGTGGGGCCCACGTGATTTCCCCTGGGGGCCCACGTGATTACCCCTGGGGGCCCACGTGATTTCCCCGTGGGGCACACGTGATTTCCCCGTGGGGCCCACGTGATTTCCCCGTGGGGCCCACGTTATTTCCCCGTGGGGCCCACGTGATTTCCCCGTGGGGCCCACGTGATTTCCCCGTGGGGCCCACGAGATTTCCCCGTGGGGCCCACCTGATTTCCCCTGGGGGCCCACCTGATTTCCCCTGGGGGCACACGTGATTTCCCCGTTGGTCCCACGTGATTTCCCCTTGGGGCCCACGAGATTTCCCCGTGTGTCCCACATGGTTTCCCCCGGGGGCCCACGTGCTTTCCCCGTGGGGCCCACGTGATTTCCCCGTGGGGCCCACGTGATTTCCCCCGGGGGCCCACGTGATTTCACCCGCGGGCCCACGCGATTTCCCCGTGGGGCCCACGTGATTTCCCCTGGGGGCCCACGTGATATCCGAGTCAGGCCCACGCGATTTCCCCGTGGGGCCCACGCTATTTCCTCGTGGGTCACAAGTGATTTCCCCTGGGGGCCCACGTGATTTCCCCTGGGGGCCCAAGTGATTTACCCGTGGGGCCCACGTGATTTCCCCTGGGGGCCCACGTGATTTCCCCGTGGGGCCCACGTGATTTCCCGTGGGGCCCACGTGTTTTCCCCTGGGGGCACACGAGATTTCCCCTGGGGGCCCACGTGATTTCCCCGTGGGGCCCACATGATTTACCCTGGGGTCCCACGTATTTCCCCGTGCGGCCCACGTGATTTCCCCGTGGGGCCCACCTGATTTCCCCTGAGAGCCCACGTGATTTCCCCGTGAGGCCCACGTGATTTCCCCTCGGGCCCACGTGATTTCCCCTGGGTGCCCACGTGATTTCCACGTGGGACTCACGTGATTTCCCCGTGGGGCCCACGTGATTTCCCCGTGAGGCCCACGTGATTTCCCCTGGGGGCCCACGTGATTTCCCCGTGGGACCCACGTGATTTCCCCTGGGGGTCCAAGTGATTTCCCCGTGGGGCCCACGTGATTTCCCCGTGGGGCGCACGTGATTTCCCCGTGGGACCCACGTGATTTCCCCTGGGGGCCCAAGTGATTTCCCCGTAGGGCCCACGTCATTTCCCCTTGGGTCCCACGTGATTTCCCCTGGGGGCCCACGTGAATTCCCCGTGGGGCCCACGTGATTTCCCCTGGGGGCCCACGTGATTACCCCTGGGGGCCCACGTGATTTCCCCTTGGGGCCCACGAGATTTCCCCGTGTGTCCCACATGGTTTCCCCCGGGGGCCCACGGGCTTTCCCCGTGGGGCCCACGTGATTTCCCCGTGGGGCCCACGTGATTTCCCCCGGGGGCCCACGTGATTTCCCCCGCGGGCCCACGCGATTTCCCTGTGGGGCCCACGTGATTTCCCCTGGGGGCCCACGTGATATCCGAGTCAGGCCCACGCGATTTCCCCGTGAGGCCCACGTGATTTCCCCTGGGGGCCCACGTGATTTCCCCGTGGGACCCACGTGATTTCCCCTGGGGGCCCACGTGATTTCCCCTGGGGGCCCAAGTGATTTCCCCGTGGGGCCCACGTGATTTCCCCGTGGGGCGCACGTGATTTCCCCGTGGGACCCACGTGATTTCCCCTGGGGGCCCAAGTGATTTCCCCGTAGGGCCCACGTCATTTCCCCTTGGGTCCCACGTGATTTCCCCTGGGGGCCCACGTGATTTCCCCGTGGGGCCCACGTGATTTCCCCTGGGGGCCCACGTGATTTCCCCGTGGGGCCCACGTGATTTCCCGTGGGGCCCACGTGTTTTCCCCTGGGGGCACACGTGATTTCCCCTGGGGGCCCACGTGATTTCCCCGTGGAGCCCACGTGATTTCCCCGTGGGGCCCACGTAACTTCCCCGTGGGGCACTCGTGATTTCCCTGGGGGCCCACGTGATTTCCACGTGGGGTCCACGTGATT
The DNA here is from genome assembly GCF_042477335.2 of Ovis canadensis. Classification (NCBI taxonomy): domain Eukaryota; kingdom Metazoa; phylum Chordata; class Mammalia; order Artiodactyla; family Bovidae; genus Ovis; species Ovis canadensis. Next base: position 12,977,352 of record NC_091262.1, read on the forward strand.
TCCCCTGGGGGCCCACGTGATTTCCCCTGGGGGCCCACGAGATTTCCCCGTGGGGCCCACCTGATCTCCCCGTGGGGCCCACGTGATCTCCCCGTGAGGCCCTCGTGATTTCCCCTGGGGGCCCACGTGATTTCCCCGTGGGGCCCACGTGATTTCCCCTGGGGGCCCACGTGATTACCCCTGGGGGCCCACGTGATTTCCCCGTGGGGCACACGTGATTTCCCCGTGGAGCCCACGTGATTTCCCCGTGGGGCCCACCTGATTTCCCCGTGGGGCCCACGTGATTTCCCCGTGGGGCCCACGTGATTTCCCCGTGGGGCCCACGTGATTTCCCCGTGGGGCCCACGTGATTTCGCCGTGGGGCCCACGAGATTTCCCCGTGGGGCCCACCTGATTTCCCCTGGGGGCCCACCTGATTTCCCCTGGGGGCACACGTTATTTCCCCGTTGGGCCCACGTGATTTCCCCTTGGGGCCCACGAGATTTCCCAGTGTGTCCCACATGGTTTCCCCCGGGGGCCCACGTGCTTTCCCCGTGGGGCCCACGTGATTTCCCCGTGGGGCCCACGTGATTTCCCCCGGGGGCCCACGTGATTTCCCCCGCGGGCCCACGTGATTTCCCCTGGGGCCCACGTGATTTCCCCGTGGGGCCCACGTGATTTCCACTGGGGGCCCACTTGATTTCCCCTGTGGGCCCACATGATTTCCCCTGGGGGCCCAAGTGATATCCCTGTGGGGCCCAGGTCATTTCCCCTGGGGGCCCACGTGATTTCCCCTGGGGGCCCCCGTGATTTCCCCGTGGGGCCCAGGTCATTTCCCCGTGGGGCCCACGTGATTTCCCCTGCGGGCCCACGTGATTTCCCCGTGGGGCCCACGTGATTTCCCCGTGGGGCCCACGTGATTTCCCCGTGGGGCCCACGTGATTTCCACTGGGAGCCCAGGTGATTTCCCCGTGGGGCCCACGTGATTTCCCCGTGGGGCCCACGTGGTTTCCCCCGGGGGCCCACGTGATATCCCCCGGGGGCCCACGTGATTTCCCCTGGAGGCCCACGTGATTTCCCCGTGGGGCCCACGTGATTTCCCCGTGGTGCCCACGTGATTTCCCCTGGGGGCCCACGTGATATCCGAGCGGGGCCCACGCGATTTCCCCGTGGGGCCCACGCTATTTCCTCGTGGGTCCCAAGTGATTTCCCCTGGGGGCCCACGTGATTTCCCCGTGGGGCCCACGTGATTTCCCCGTGGGGCCCACGTGATTTCCCCTGGAGGCCCACGTGATTTCCCCTGGGGGCCCACGTGATTTCCCCGTGGAGCCCACGTGATTTCCTCGTGGGGCCCACGTAACTTCCCCGTGGGGCACTCGTGATTTCCCTGGGGGCCCACGTGATTTCCACGTGGGGTCCACGTGATTTCCCCTGGGGGCCCACGAGATTTCCCCTGGGGGCCCACGTGGTTTCCCCGTGGGGCCCACCTGATCTCCCCGTGGGGCCCACGTGATCTCCCCGTGAGGCCCTCGTGATTTCCCCTGGGGGCCCACGTGATTTCCCCGTGGGGCCCACGTGATTTCCCTGTGGGGCCCACGTGATATCCGAGTGTGGCCCATGCGATTTCCCCGTGGGGCCCACGTGGTTTCCCCGTGGGGCCCACGTGATTTCCACTGGGAGCCCACGTGATTTCCCCTGGGGGCCCACGTGATTTCCCCGTGGGGCCCACGTGGTTTCCCCCGGGGACCCACGTGATATCCCCCGGGGGCCCACGTGATTTCCCCGTGGGGCCCACCTGATTTCCCCTGGGGGCCCACGTGTTTTCCTCTGGGGGCCCACGTGATTTCCCCGTGGGGCCCACCTGATCTCCCCGTGGGGCCCACGTGATTTCCCCGTGAGGCCCACGTGATTTCCCCTGGGGGCCCACGTGATTTCCCCTGGGTGCCCCCGTGATTTCCCCTGGGGGCCCACGTGATTTCCCCTGGGGGCCCACGTGATTTCCCCGTGGGACCCACGTGATTTCCCCTGGGGGCCCACGTGATTTCCCCTGGGGGCCCAAGTGATTTCCCCGTGGGGCCCTCGTGATTTCCCCGTGGGGCCGACGTGATTTCCCCATGGGACCCACGTGATTTCCCCTGGGGGCCCAAGTGATTTCCCCGTAGTGCCCACGTCATTTCCCCTTGGGTCCCACGTGATTTCCCCTGGGGGCCCACGTGATTTCCCCGTGGGGCCCACGTGATTTCCCCTGGGGGCCCACGTGATTTCCCCGTGAGGTCCACGTGATTTCCCCTGGGGGCCCACGTGAATTCCCCGTGGGGCACACGTGATTTCCCCTGGGGGCCCACGTGATTACCCCTGGGGGCCCTCGTGATTTCCCCGTGGGGCACACGTGATTTCCCCGTGGGACCCACGTGATTTCCCCGTGGTGCCCACGTTATTTCCCCGTGGGGCCCACGTGATTTCCCCGTGGGGCCCACGTGATTTCCCCGTGGGGCCCACGTGGTTTCCCCGTGGGGCCCACGAGATTTCCCCGTGGGGCCCACCTGATTTCCCCTGGGGGCCCACCTGATTTCCCCTGGGGGCACACGTGATTTCCCCGTTGGGCCCACGTGATTTCCCTTTGGGGACCACGAGATTTCCCATTGTGTCCCACATGGTTTCCCCCGGGGGCCCACGTGCTTTCCCCGTGGGGCCCACGTGATTTCCCCGTGGGGCCCACGTGATTTCCCCCGGGGGCCCACGTGATTTCCCCCGCGGGACCACGCGATTTCCCCGTGGGGCCCACGTGATTTCCCCTGGGGGCCCACGTGATATCCGAGTGGGGCCCACGCGTTTTCCCCGTGGGGCCCACGCTATTTCCTCGTGGGTCACAAGTGATTTCCCCTGGGGGCCCACGTGATTTCCCCGTGGGGCCCACGTGATTTCCCCGTGGAGCCCACGTGATTTCCACTGGGAGCCCACGTGATTTCCCCTGGGGGCCCACGTGATTTCCCCGTGGGGCCCACGTGGTTTCCCCCGGGGGCCCACGTGATATCCCCCGGGGGCGCACGTGATTTCCCCGTGGGGCCCACCTGATTTCCCCTTGGGGCCCACGTGTTTTCCTCTGGGGGCTCACGTGATTTCCCCGTGGGGCCCACCTGATCTCCCCGTGGGGCCCACGTGATTTCCCCGTGAGGCCCTCGTGATTTCCCCTGGGGGCCCACGTGATTTCCCCTGGGTGCCCCCTTGATTTCCCCTGGGGGCCCACGTGATTTCCCCTGGGGGCCCACGTGATTTCCCCGTGAGGCCCACGTGATTTCCCCTGGGGGCCAACGTGATTTCCCCGTGGGACCCACGTGATTTCCCCTGGGGGCCCACGTGATTTCCCCTGGGGGCCCAAGTGATTTCCCCGTGGGGCCCTCGTGATTTCCCCGTGGGGCCGACGTGATTTCCCCGTGGGACCCACGTGATTTCCCCTGGGGGCCCAAGTGATTTCCCCGTAGGGCCCACGTCATTTCCCCTTGGGACCCACGTGATTTCCCCTGGGGACCCACGTGATTTCCCCGTGGGGCCCACGTGATTTCCCCTGGGGGCCCACGTGATTTCCCCGTGGGGCCCACGTGATTTCCCGTGGGAGCCACGTTTTTTCCCCTGGGGGCACACGTGATTTCCCCTGGGGGCCCACGTGATTTCCCCATGGGGCCCACGTGATTTACCCTGGGGGCCCACGTGATTTCCCCTGGGGGCCCACGTGATTTCCCCTGGGAGCCCACGTGATTTCCCCTGGGGGCCCACGTGATTTCCCCGTGGGGCCCACGTGGTTTCCCCCGGGGGCCCACGTGATATCCCCCGGGGGCCCACGTGATATCCCCCGGGGGCCCTCGTGATTTCCCCGTGAGGCCGACGTGATTTCCCCGTGGGACCCACGTGATTTCCCCTGGGGGCACACGTGATTTCCCCGTGGGGCCCACGTGATTTCCCCTGGGGGCCCACGTGATTTCCCCGTGAGGCCCACGTGATTTCCCCTGGGGGCCCACGTGAATTCCCCGTGGGGCCCACGTGATTTCCCCTGGGGGCCCACGTGATTACCCCTGGGGGCCCACGTGATTTCCCCGTGGGGCACACGTGATTTCCCCGTGGGGCCCACGTGATTTCCCCGTGGGGCCCACGTTATTTCCCCGTGGGGCCCACGTGATGTCCCCGTGGGGCCCACGTGATTTCCCCGTGGGGCCCACGAGATTTCCCCGTGGGGCCCACCTGATTTCCCCTGGGGGCCCACCTGATTTCCCCTGGGGGCACACGTGATTTCCCCGTTGGTCCCACGTGATTTCCCCTTGGGGCCCACGAGATTTCCCCGTGTGTCCCACATGGTTTCCCCCGGGGGCCCACGTGCTTTCCCCGTGGGGCCCACGTGATTTCCCCGTGGGGCCCACGTGATTTCCCCCGGGGGCCCACGTGATTTCACCCGCGGGCCCACGCGATTTCCCCGTGGGGCCCACGTGATTTCCCCTGGGGGCCCACGTGATATCCGAGTCAGGCCCACGCGATTTCCCCGTGGGGCCCACGCTATTTCCTCGTGGGTCACAAGTGATTTCCCCTGGGGGCCCACGTGATTTCCCCTGGGGGCCCAAGTGATTTACCCGTGGGGCCCACGTGATTTCCCCTGGGGGCCCACGAGATTTCCCCGTGGGGCCCACGTGATTTCCCGTGGGGCCCACGTGTTTTCCCCTGGGGGCACACGAGATTTCCCCTGGGGGCCCACGTGATTTCCCCGTGGGGCCCACATGATTTACCCTGGGGTCCCACGTATTTCCCCGTGCGGCCCACGTGATTTCCCCGTGGGGCCCACCTGATTTCCCCTGAGAGCCCACGTGATTTCCCCGTGAGGCCCACGTGATTTCCCCTCGGGCCCACGTGATTTCCCCTGGGTGCCCACGTGATTTCCACGTGGGACTCACGTGATTTCCCCGTGGGGCCCACGTGATTTCCCCGTGAGGCCCACGTGATTTCCCCTGGGGGCCCACGTGATTTCCCCGTGGGACCCACGTGATTTCCCCTGGGGGTCCAAGTGATTTCCCCGTGGGGCCCACGTGATTTCCCCGTGGGGCGCACGTGATTTCCCCGTGGGACCCACGTGATTTCCCCTGGGGGCCCAAGTGATTTCCCCGTAGGGCCCACGTCATTTCCCCTTGGGTCCCACGTGATTTCCCCTGGGGGCCCACGTGATTTCCCCGTGGGGCCCACGTGATTTCCCCTGGGGGCCCACGTGATTTCCCCGTGGGGCCCACGTGATTTCCCGTGGGGCCCACGTGTTTTCCCCTGGGGGCACACGTGATTTCCCCTGGGGGCCCACGTGATTTCCCCGTGGAGCCCACGTGATTTCCCCGTGGGGCCCACGTAACTTCCCCGTGGGGCACTCGTGATTTCCCTGGGGGCCCACGTGATTTCCACGTGGGGTCCACGTGATTTCCCCTGGGGGCCCACGTGATTTCCCCTGGGGGCCCACGTGATTTCCCCGTGGGGCCGACCTGATCTCCCCGTGGGGCCCACGTGATCTCCCCGTGAGGCCCTCGTGATTTCCCCTGGGGGCCCACGGGATTTCCCCGTTGGGCCCACGTGATTTCCCCTGGGGGCCCACGTGATTACCCCTGGGGGCCCACGTGATTTCCCCGTGGGGCACACGTGATTTCCCCGTGGGGCCCACGTGATTTCCCCGTGGGGCCCACGTTATTTCCCCGTGGGGCCCACGTGATTTCCCCAGTGGGGCCCACGTGATTTCCCCGTGGGGCCCACGTGATTTCCCCGGGGGGCCCACGAGATTTCCCCGTGGGGCCCACCTGATTTCCCCTGGGGGCCCACCTGATTTCCCCTGGGGGCACACGTTATTTCCCCGTTGGGCCCACGTGAATTCCCCTTGGGGCCCACGAGATTTCCCAGTGTGTCCCACATGGTTTCCCCCGGGGGCCCACGTGCTTTCCCCGTGGGGCCCACGTGATTTCCCCGTGGGGCCCACGTGATTTCCCCCGGGGGCCCACGTGATTTCCCCCGCGGGCCCACGTGATTTCCCCTGGGGCCCACGTGATTTCCCCGTGGGGCCCACGTGATTTCCACTGGGGGCCCACTTGATTTCCCCTGTGGGCCCACATGATTTCCCCTGGGGGCCCAAGTGATATCCCTGTGGGGCCCAGGTGATTTCCCCTGGGGGCCCACGTGATTTCCCCTGGGGGCCCCCGTGATTTCCCCGTGGGGCCCAGTTCATTTCCCCGTGGGGCCCACGTGATATCCCCTGCGGGCCCACGTGATTTCCCCGTGGGGCCCACGTGATTTCCCCGTGGGGCCCACGTGATTTCCCCGTGGGGCCCACGTGATTTCCACTGGGAGCCCAGGTGATTTCCCCGTGGGGCCCACGTGATTTCCCCGTGGGGCCCACGTGGTTTCCCCCGGGGGCCCACGTGATATCCCCCGGGGGCCCACGTGATTTCCCCTGGAGGCCCACGTGATTTCCCCGTGGGGCCCACGTGATTTCCCCGTGGGGCCCACGTGATTTCCCCTGGGGGCCCACGTGATTTCCCCGTGGGGCCCACGTGATTTCCCTGTGGGGCCCATGTGATATCCGAGTGTGGCCCATGCGATTTCCCCGTGGGGCCCACGTGGTTTCCCCGTGGGGCCCACGTGATTTCCACTGGGAGCCCACGTGATTTCCCCAGGGGGCCCACGTGATTTCCCCGTGGGGCCCACGTGGTTTCCCCCGGGGACCCACGTGATATCCCCCGGGGGCCCACGAGATTTCCCCGTGGGGCCCACCTGATTTCCCCTGGGGGCCCACGTGTTTTCCTCTGGGGGCCCACGTGATTTCCCCGTGGGGCCCACCTGATCTCCCCGTGGGGCCCACGTGATTTCCCCGTGAGGCCCACGTGATTTCCCCTGGGGGCCCACGTGATTTCCCCTGGGTGCCCCCGTGATTTCCCCGGGGGGCCCACGTGATTTCCCCTGGGGGCCCACGTGATTTCCCCGTGGGACCCACGTGATTTCCCCTGGGGTCCCACGTATTTCCCCGTGGGGCCCACGTGATTTCCCCGTGGGGCCCACCTGATTTCCCCTGAGAGCCCACGTGATTTCCCCGTGAGGCCCACGTGATTTCCCCTGGGGGCCCACGTGATTTCCCCTGGGTGCCCACGTGATTTCCACGTGGGATCCACCTGATTTCCCCGTGGGGCCCACGTGATTTCCCCGTGGGACCCACGTGATTTCCCCTGGGGGCACACGTGATTTCCCCTGGGGGCCCAAGTGATTTCCCCATGGGGCCCACGTGATTTCTCCGTGGGGCCCACGTGATTTCCCCGTGGGACCCACGTGATTTCCCCTGGGGGCCCAAGTGATTTCCCCGTAAGGCCCACGTCATTTCCCCTTGGGGCCCACGTGATTTCCCCTGGGGGCCCACGTGATTTCCCCGTGGGGCCCACGTGATTTCCCCTGGGGGCCCACGTGATTTCCCCGTGGGGCCCACGTGATTTCCCGTGGGGCCCACGTGTTTTCCCCTGGGGGCACACGTGATTTCCCCTGGGGGCCCACGTGATTTCCCCGTGGGGCCCACATGATTTACCCTGGGGTCCCACGTATTTCCCCGTGCGGCCCACGTGATTTCCCCGTGGGGCCCACCTGATTTCCCCTGAGAGCCCACGTGATTTCCCCGTGAGGCCCACGTGATTTCCCCTCGGGCCCACGTGATTTCCCCTGGGTGCCCACGTGATTTCCACGTGGGACTCACGTGATTTCCCCGTGGGGCCCACGTGATTTCCCTTTGAGGCCCACGTGATTTCCCCTGGGGGCCCACGTGATTTCCCCGTGGGACCCACGTGATTTCCCCTGGGGGCCCAAGTGATTTCCCCGTGGGGCCCACGTGATTTCCCCGTGGGGCGCACGTGATTTCCCCGTGGGACCCACGTGATTTCCCCTGGGGGCCCAAGTGATTTCCCCGTAGGGCCCACGTCATTTCCCCTTGGGTCCCACGTGATTTCCCCTGGGGGCCCACGTGATTTCCCCGTGGGGCCCACGTGATTTCCCCTGGGGGCCCACGTGATTTCCCCGTGGGGCCCACGTGATTTCCCGTGGGGCCCACGTGTTTTCCCCTGGGGGCACACGTGATTTCCCCTGGGGGCCCACGTGATTTCCCCGTGGAGCCCACGTGATTTCCCCGTGGGGCCCACGTAACTTCCTCGTGGGGCACTCGTGATTTCCCTGGGGGCCCACGTGATTTCCACGTGGGGTCCACGTGATTTCCCCTGGGGGCCCACGTGATTTCCCCTGGGGGCCCACGTGATTTCCCCGTGGGGCCGACCTGATCTCCCCGTGGGGCCCACGTGATCTCCCCGTGAGGCCCTCGTGATTTCCCCTGGGGGCCCACGGGATTTCCCCGTGGGGCCCACGTGATTTCCCCTGGGGGCCCACGTGATTACCCCTGGGGGCCCACGTGATTTCCCCGTGGGGCACACGTGATTTCCCCGTGGGGCCCACGTGATTTCCCCGTGGGGCCCACGTGATTTCCCCGTGGGGCCCACGTGATTTCCCCGTGGGGCCCACGTGATTTCCCCGTGGGGCCCACGAGATTTCCCCGTGGGGCCCACCTGATTTCCCCTGGGGGCCCACCTGATTTCCCCTGGGGGCACACGTTATTTCCCCGTTGGGCCCACGTGATTTCCCCTTGGGGCCCACGAGATTTCCCAGTGTGTCCCACATGGTTTCCCCCGGGGGCCCACGTGCTTTCCCCGTGGGGCCCACGTGATTTCCCCGTGGGGCCCACGTGATTTCCCCCGGGGGCCCACGTGATTTCCCCCGCGGGCCCACGTGATTTCCCCTGGGGCCCACGTGATTTCCCCGTGGGGCCCACGTGATTTCCACTGGGGGCCCACTTGATTTCCCCTGTGGGCCCACATGATTTCCCCTGGGGGCCCAAGTGATATCCCTGTGGGGCCCAGGTGATTTCCCCTGGGGGCCCACGTGATTTCCCCTGGGGGCCCCCGTGATTTCCCCGTGGGGCCCAGGTCATTTCCCCGTGGGGCCCACGTGATTTCCCCTGCGGGCCCACGTGATTTCCCCGTGGGGCCCACGTGATTTCCCCGTGGGGCCCACGTGATTTCCACTGGGAGCCCAGGTGATTTCCCCGTGGGGCCCACGTGATTTCCCCGTGGGGCCCACGTGGTTTCCCCCGGGGGCCCACGTGATATCCCCCGGGGGCCCACGTGATTTCCCCTGGAGGCCCACGTGATTTCCCCGTGGGGCCCACGTGATTTCCCCGTGGGGCCCACGTGATTTCCCCTGGAGGCCCACGTGATATCCGAGTGGGGCCCACGCGATTTCCCCGTGGGGCCCACGCTATTTCCTCGTGGGTCCCAAGTGATTTCCCCTGGGGGCCCACGTGATTTCCCCGTGGGGCCCACGTGATTTCCCCTGGAGGCCCACGTGATTTCCCCTGGGGGCCCACGTGATTTCCCCGTGGAGCCCACGTGATTTCCTCGTGGGGCCCACGTAACTTCCCCGTGGGGCACTCGTGATTTCCCTGGGGGCCCACGTGATTTCCACGTGGGGTCCACGTGATTTCCCCTGGGGGCCCACGAGATTTCCCCTGGGGGCCCACGTGATTTCCCCGTGGGGCCCACCTGATCTCCCCGTGGGGCCCACGTGATCTCCCCGTGAGGCCCTCGTGATTTCCCCTGGGGGCCCACGTGATTTCCCCGTGGGGCCCACGTGATTTCCCTGTGGGGCCCACGTGATATCCGAGTGTGGCCCATGCGATTTCCCCGTGGGGCCCACGTGGTTTCCCCGTGGGGCCCACGTGATTTCCACTGGGATCCCACGTGATTTCCCCTGGGGGCCCACGTGATTTCCCCGTGGGGCCCACGTGGTTTCCCCCGGGGACCCACGTGATATCCCCCGGGGGCCCACGAGATTTCCCCGTGGGGCCCACCTGATTTCCCCTGGGGGCCCACGTGTTTTCCTCTGGGGGCCCACGTGATTTCCCCGTGGGGCCCACCTGATCTCCCCGTGGGGCCCACGAGATTTCCCCGTGAGGCCCACGTGATTTCCCCTGGGGGCCCACGTGATTTCCCCTGGGTGCCCCCGTGATTTCCCCTGGGGGCCCACGTGAGTTCCCCTGGGGGCCCACGTGATTTCCCCGTGGGACCCACGTGATTTCCCCTGGGGGCCCACGTGATTTCCCCTGGGGGCCCAAGTGATTTCCCCGTGGGGCCCTCGTGATTTCCCCGTGGGGCCCACGTGATTTCCCCTGGGGGCCCACGTGATTTCCCCGTGGGGCCCACGTGATTTCCCCTGGGTGCCCACGTGATTTCCACGTGGGACCCACGTGATTTCCCCGTGGGGCCCACGTGATTTCCCCGTGAGGCCCACGTGATTTCCCCTGGGGGCCCACGTGATTTCCCCGTGGGACCCACGTGATTTCCCCTGGGGGCCCACGTGATTTCCCCTGGGGGCCCACGTGATTTCCCCGTGGGGCCCACGTGATTTCCCCGTGGGACCCACGTGATTTCCCCAGGGGGCCCAAGTGATTTCCCCGCAGGGCCCACGTCATTTCCCCTTGGGTCCCACGTGATTTCCCCTGGGGGCCCACGTGATTTCCCCGTGGGGCCCACGTGATTTCCCGTGGGGCCCACGTGATTTCCCCTGGGGGCCCACGTGATTTCCCCGTGGGACCCACGTGATTTCCCCTGGGGGCCCACGTGATTTCCCCTGGGGGCCCACGTGATTTCCCCGTGGGGCCCACGTGATTTCCCCGTAGGGCCCTCTTGATTTCCCCCGGGGGCCCACGTGATTTCCCCCGCGGGCCCACGTGATTTCCCCTGGGGGCCCACGTGATTTCCCCGTGGGGCCCACGTCATTTCCCCGTGGGGCCCACGGGATTTCCCCTGGGGGCCCACGTGATTTCCCCGGGGGGCCCACGTGTTTTCCACTGGGGGCCCACGTGATTTCCCCGTGGGGCCCACGTGATTTCCCGTGGGGCCCACGTGTTTTCCCCTGGGGACACACGTGATTTCCCCTGGGGGCCCACGTGATTTCCCCGTGGGGCCCACGTGATTTACCCTGGGGTCCCACGTATTTCCCCGTGGGGCCCACGTGATTTCCCCGTGGGGCCCACCTGATTTCCCCTGAGAGCCCACGTGATTTCCCCGTGAGGCCCACGTGATTTCCCCTGGGGGCCCACGTGATTTCCCCTGGGTGCCCACGTGATTTCCACGTGGGATCCACCTGATTTCCCCGTGGGGCCCACGTGATTTCCCCGTGGGACCCACGTGATTTCCCCTGGGGGCACACGTGATTTCCCCTGGGGGCCCAAGTGATTTCCCCATGGGGCCCACGTGATTTCCCCGTGAGGCCCACGTGATTTCCCCGTGGGACCCACGTGATTTCCCCTGGGGGCCCAAGTGATTTCCCCGTAAGGCCCACGTCATTTCCCCTTGGGTCCCACGTGATTTCCCCTGGGGGCCCACGTGATTTCCCCGTGGGGCCCACGTGATTTCCCCTGGGGGCCCACGTGATTTCCCCGTGGGGCCCACGTGATTTCCCGTGGTGCCCTCGTGTTTTCCCCTGGGGGCACACGTGATTTCCCCTGGGGGCCCACGTGATTTCCCCGTGGGGCCCACGTGATTTACCCTGGGGTCCCACGTATTTCCCCGTGGGGCCCACGTGATTTCCCGTGGGGCCCACGTGTTTTCCCCTGGGGGCACACGTGATTTCCCCTGGGGGCCCACGTGATTTCCCCGTGGGGCCCACGTGATTTACCCTGGGGTCCCACGTATTTCCCCGTGGGGCCCACGTGATTTCCCCGTGGGGCCCAGGTGATTTCCCCGTGGGGCCCACGTGATTTCCCCGTGGGGCCCACGTGATTTCCCCGTGGGGCCCACGAGATTTCCCCTTGGGGCCCACGTGATTTCCCCTGGAGGCCCACGTGATTTCCCCTGGGGGCCCACGTGATTTCCCCGTGGAGCCCACGTGATTTCCCCGTGGGGCCCACGTAACTTCCCCGTGGGGCACTCGTGATTTCCCTGGGGGCCCACGTGATTTCCCCGTGGGGCCCACGTGATTTCCACTGGGAGCCCACGCGATTTCCCCGTGGGGCCGACGTGATTTTCCCCGGGGGCCCACGTGATTTCCCCTGGGGGCCCACGTGATTTCCCCGTGAGGCCCACGTGATTTCCCCTGGGGGCCTACGTGATTTCCCCGTGGGACCCACGTGATTTCCCCTGGGGGCCCACGTGATTTCCCCTGGGGGCCCAAGTGATTTCCCCGTGGGGCCCACGTCATTTCCCCGTGGGGCCCACGTGATTTCCCCTGGGGGCCCACGTGATTGCCCCGTGGGGCCCACGTGATTTCCCCGTGGGGCCCACGTGATTTCCCCTGGGGCCCACGTGATATCCGAGTGGGGCCCACGTGATTTCCCCTGGGGGCCCACGTGATTTCCCCTGGGTGCCCCCGTGATTTCCCCTGGGGGCCCACGTGATTTCCCCTGGGGGCCCACGTGATTTCCCTGTGGGACCCACGTGATTTCCCCGTGGGGCCCACGTGATTTCCCCCGGGGGCCCACGTGATTTCCCCCGCGGGCCCACGTGATTTCCCCTGGGGCCCACGTGATTTCCCCGTGGGGCCCACGTGATTTCCACTGGGGGCCCACTTGATTTCCCCTGTGGGCCCACATGATTTCCCCTGGGGGCCCAAGTGATATCCCTGTGGGGCCCAGGTCATTTCCCCTGGGGGCCCACGTGATTTCCCCTGGGGGCCCCCGTGATTTCCCCGTGGGGCCCAGGTCATTTCCCCGTGGGGCCCACGTGATTTCCCCTGCGGGCCCACGTGATTTCCCCGTGGGGCCCACGTGATTTCCCCGTGGGGCCCACGTGATTTCCCCGTGGGGCCCACGTGATTTCCACTGGGAGCCCAGGTGATTTCCCCGTGGGGCCCACGTGATTTCCCCGTGGGGCCCACGTGGTTTCCCCCGGGGGCCCACGTGATATCCCCCGGGGGCCCACGTGATTTCCCCTGGAGGCCCACGTGATTTCCCCGTGGGGCCCACGTGATTTCCCCGTGGTGCCCACGTGATTTCCCCTGGGGGCCCACGTGATATCCGAGCGGGGCCCACGCGATTTCCCCGTGGGGCCCACGCTATTTCCTCGTGGGTCCCAAGTGATTTCCCCTGGGGGCCCACGGGATTTCCCCGTGGGGCCCACGTGATGTCCCCGTGGGGCCCACGTGATTTCCCCTGGAGGCCCACGTGATTTCCCCTGGGGGCCCACGTGATTTCCCCGTGGAGCCCACGTGATTTCCTCGTGGGGCCCACGTAACTTCCCCGTGGGGCACTCGTGATTTCCCTGGGGGCCCACGTGATTTCCACGTGGGGTCCACGTGATTTCCCCTGGGGGCCCACGAGATTTCCCCTGGGGGCCCACGTGGTTTCCCCGTGGGGCCCACCTGATCTCCCCGTGGGGCCCACGTGATCTCCCCGTGAGGCCCTCGTGATTTCCCCTGGGGGCCCACGTGATTTCCCCGTGGGGCCCACGTGATTTCCCTGTGGGGCCCACGTGATATCCGAGTGTGGCCCATGCGATTTCCCCGTGGGGCCCACGTGGTTTCCCCGTGGGGCCCACGTGATTTCCACTGGGAGCCCACGTGATTTCCCCTGGGGGCCCACGTGATTTCCCCGTGGGGCCCACGTGGTTTCCCCCGGGGACCCACGTGATATCCCCCGGGGGCCCACGTGATTTCCCCGTGGGGCCCACCTGATTTCCCCTGGGGGCCCACGTGTTTTCCTCTGGGGGCCCACGTGATTTCCCCGTGGGGCCCACCTGATCTCCCCGTGGGGCCCACGTGATTTCCCCGTGAGGCCCACGTGATTTCCCCTGGGGGCCCACGTGATTTCCCCTGGGTGCCCCCGTGATTTCCCCTGGGGGCCCACGTGAGTTCCCCTGGGGGCCCACGTGATTTCCCCGTGGGACCCACGTGATTTCCCCTGGGGGCCCACGTGATTTCCCCTGGGGGCCCAAGTGATTTCCCCGTGGGGCCCTCGTGATTTCCCCGTGGGGCCGACGTGATTTCCCCATGGGACCCACGTGATTTCCCCTGGGGGCCCAAGTGATTTCCCCGTAGTGCCCACGTCATTTCCCCTTGGGTCCCACGTGATTTCCCCTGGGGGCCCACGTGATTTCCCCGTGGGGCCCACGTGATTTCCCCTGGGGGCCCACGTGATTTCCCCGTGAGGTCCACGTGATTTCCCCTGGGGGCCCACGTGAATTCCCCGTGGGGCACACGTGATTTCCCCTGGGGGCCCACGTGATTACCCCTGGGGGCCCTCGTGATTTCCCCGTGGGGCACACGTGATTTCCCCGTGGGACCCACGTGATTTCCCCGTGGTGCCCACGTTATTTCCCCGTGGGGCCCACGTGATTTCCCCGTGGGGCCCACGTGATTTCCCCGTGGGGCCCACGTGGTTTCCCCGTGGGGCCCACGAGATTTCCCCGTGGGGCCCACCTGATTTCCCCTGGGGGCCCACCTGATTTCCCCTGGGGGCACACGTGATTTCCCCGTTGGGCCCACGTGATTTCCCTTTGGGGACCACGAGATTTCCCATTGTGTCCCACATGGTTTCCCCCGGGGGCCCACGTGCTTTCCCCGTGGGGCCCACGTGATTTCCCCGTGGGGCCCACGTGATTTCCCCCGGGGGCCCACGTGATTTCCCCCGCGGGACCACGCGATTTCCCCGTGGGGCCCACGTGATTTCCCCTGGGGGCCCACGTGATATCCGAGTGGGGCCCACGCGTTTTCCCCGTGGGGCCCACGCTATTTCCTCGTGGGTCACAAGTGATTTCCCCTGGGGGCCCACGTGATTTCCCCGTGGGGCCCACGTGATTTCCCCGTGGAGCCCACGTGATTTCCACTGGGAGCCCACGTGATTTCCCCTGGGGGCCCACGTGATTTCCCCGTGGGGCCCACGTGGTTTCCCCCGGGGGCCCACGTGATATCCCCCGGGGGCGCACGTGATTTCCCCGTGGGGCCCACCTGATTTCCCCTTGGGGCCCACGTGTTTTCCTCTGGGGGCTCACGTGATTTCCCCGTGGGGCCCACCTGATCTCCCCGTGGGGCCCACGTGATTTCCCCGTGAGGCCCTCGTGATTTCCCCTGGGGGCCCACGTGATTTCCCCTGGGTGCCCCCTTGATTTCCCCTGGGGGCCCACGTGATTTCCCCTGGGGGCCCACGTGATTTCCCCGTGAGGCCCACGTGATTTCCCCTGGGGGCCAACGTGATTTCCCCGTGGGACCCACGTGATTTCCCCTGGGGGCCCACGTGATTTCCCCTGGGGGCCCAAGTGATTTCCCCGTGGGGCCCTCGTGATTTCCCCGTGGGGCCGACGTGATTTCCCCGTGGGACCCACGTGATTTCCCCTGGGGGCCCACGTGATTTCCCCGTAGGGCCCACGTCATTTCCCCTTGGGACCCACGTGATTTCCCCTGGGGACCCACGTGATTTCCCCGTGGGGCCCACGTGATTTCCCCTGGGGGCCCACGTGATTTCCCCGTGGGGCCCACGTGATTTCCCGTGGGAGCCACGTTTTTTCCCATGGGGGCACACGTGATTTCCCCTGGGGGCCCACGTGATTTCCCCATGGGGCCCACGTGATTTACCCTGGGGGCCCACGTGATTTCCCCTGGGGGCCCACGTGATTTCCCCTGGGAGCCCACGTGATTTCCCCTGGGGGCCCACGTGATTTCCCCGTGGGGCCCACGTGGTTTCCCCCGGGGGCCCACGTGATATCCCCCGGGGGCCCACGTGATATCCCCCGGGGGCCCTCGTGATTTCCCCGTGAGGCCGACGTGATTTCCCCGTGGGACCCACGTGATTTCCCCTGGGGGCACACGTGATTTCCCCGTGGGGCCCACGTGATTTCCCCTGGGGGCCCACGTGATTTCCCCGTGAGGCCCACGTGATTTCCCCTGGGGGCCCACGTGAATTCCCCGTGGGGCCCACGTGATTTCCCCTGGGGGCCCACGTGATTACCCCTGGGGGCCCACGTGATTTCCCCGTGGGGCACACGTGATTTCCCCGTGGGGCCCACGTGATTTCCCCGTGGGGCCCACGTTATTTCCCCGTGGGGCCCACGTGATTTCCCCGTGGGGCCCACGTGATTTCCCCGTGGGGCCCACGAGATTTCCCCGTGGGGCCCACCTGATTTCCCCTGGGGGCCCACCTGATTTCCCCTGGGGGCACACGTGATTTCCCCGTTGGTCCCACGTGATTTCCCCTTGGGGCCCACGAGATTTCCCCGTGTGTCCCACATGGTTTCCCCCGGGGGCCCACGTGCTTTCCCCGTGGGGCCCACGTGATTTCCCCGTGGGGCCCACGTGATTTCCCCCGGGGGCCCACGTGATTTCACCCGCGGGCCCACGCGATTTCCCCGTGGGGCCCACGTGATTTCCCCTGGGGGCCCACGTGATATCCGAGTCAGGCCCACGCGATTTCCCCGTGGGGCCCACGCTATTTCCTCGTGGGTCACAAGTGATTTCCCCTGGGGGCCCACGTGATTTCCCCTGGGGGCCCAAGTGATTTACCCGTGGGGCCCACGTGATTTCCCCTGGGGGCCCACGTGATTTCCCCGTGGGGCCCACGTGATTTCCCGTGGGGCCCACGTGATTTCCCCGGGGGGCCCACGTGATTTCCCCGTGGGGCCCACGTGATTTCCCCTGGGGGCCCACGTGATTTCCCCGTGGAGCCCACGTGATTTCCCCGTGGGGCCCACGTAACTTCCCCGTGGGGCACTCGTGATTTCCCTGGGGGCCCACGTGATTTCCACGTGGGGTCCACGTGATTTCCCCTGGGGGCCCACGTGATTTCCCCTGGGGGCCCACGTGATTTCCCCGTGGGGCCGACCTGATCTCCCCGTGGGGCCCACGTGATCTCCCCGTGAGGCCCTCGTGATTTCCCCTGGGGGCCCACGGGATTTCCCCGTGGGGCCCACGTGATTTCCCCTGGGGGCCCACGTGATTACCCCTGGGGGCCCACGTGATTTCCCCGTGGGGCACACGTGATTTCCCCGTGGGGCCCACGTGATTTCCCCGTGGGGCCCACGTTATTTCCCCGTGGGGCCCACGTGATTTCCCCGTGGGGCCCACGTGATTTCCCCGTGGGGCCCACGTGATTTCCCCGTGGGGCCCACGAGATTTCCCCGTGGGGCCCACCTGATTTCCCCTGGGGGCCCACCTGATTTCCCCTGGGGGCACACGTTATTTCCCCGTTGGGCCCACGTGAATTCCCCTTGGGGCCCACGAGATTTCCCAGTGTGTCCCACATGGTTTCCCCCGGGGGCCCACGTGCTTTCCCCGTGGGGCCCACGTGATTTCCCCGTGGGGCCCACGTGATTTCCCCCGGGGGCCCACGTGATTTCCCCCGCGGGCCCACGTGATTTCCCCTGGGGCCCACGTGATTTCCCCGTGGGGCCCACGTGATTTCCACTGGGGGCCCACTTGATTTCCCCTGTGGGCCCACATGATTTCCCCTGGGGGCCCAAGTGATATCCCTGTGGGGCCCAGGTGATTTCCCCTGGGGGCCCACGTGATTTCCCCTGGGGGCCCCCGTGATTTCCCCGTGGGGCCCAGTTCATTTCCCCGTGGGGCCCACGTGATATCCCCTGCGGGCCCACGTGATTTCCCCGTGGGGCCCACGTGATTTCCCCGTGGGGCCCACGTGATTTCCCCGTGGGGCCCACGTGATTTCCACTGGGAGCCCAGGTGATTTCCCCGTGGGGCCCACGTGATTTCCCCGTGGGGCCCACGTGGTTTCCCCCGGGGGCCCACGTGATATCCCCCGGGGGCCCACGTGATTTCCCCTGGAGGCCCACGTGATTTCCCCGTGGGGCCCACGTGATTTCCCCGTGGGGCCCACGTGATTTCCCCTGGGGGCCCACGTGATTTCCCCGTGGGGCCCACGTGATTTCCCTGTGGGGCCCATGTGATATCCGAGTGTGGCCCATGCGATTTCCCCGTGGGGCCCACGTGGTTTCCCCGTGGGGCCCACGTGATTTCCACTGGGAGCCCACGTGATTTCCCCAGGGGGCCCACGTGATTTCCCCGTGGGGCCCACGTGGTTTCCCCCGGGGACCCACGTGATATCCCCCGGGGGCCCACGAGATTTCCCCGTGGGGCCCACCTGATTTCCCCTGGGGGCCCACGTGTTTTCCTCTGGGGGCCCACGTGATTTCCCCGTGGGGCCCACCTGATCTCCCCGTGGGGCCCACGTGATTTCCCCGTGAGGCCCACGTGATTTCCCCTGGGGGCCCACGTGATTTCCCCTGGGTGCCCCCGTGATTTCCCCTGGGGGCCCACGTGAGTTCCCCTGGGGGCCCACGTGATTTCCCCGTGGGACCCACGTGATTTCCCCTGGGGTCCCACGTATTTCCCCGTGGGGCCCACGTGATTTCCCCGTGGGGCCCACCTGATTTCCCCTGAGAGCCCACGTGATTTCCCCGTGAGGCCCACGTGATTTCCCCTGGGGGCCCACGTGATTTCCCCTGAGTGCCCACGTGATTTCCACGTGGGATCCACCTGATTTCCCCGTGGGGCCCACGTGATTTCCCCGTGGGACCCACGTGATTTCCCCTGGGGGCACACGTGATTTCCCCTGGGGGCCCAAGTGATTTCCCCATGGGGCCCACGTGATTTCTCCGTGGGGCCCACGTGATTTCCCCGTGGGACCCACGTGATTTCCCCTGGGGGCCCAAGTGATTTCCCCGTAAGGCCCACGTCATTTCCCCTTGGGTCCCACGTGATTTCCCCTGGGGGCCCACGTGATTTCCCCGTGGGGCCCACGTGATTTCCCCTGGGGGCCCACGTGATTTCCCCGTGGGGCCCACGTGATTGCCCGTGGGGCCCACGTGTTTTCCCCTGGGGGCACACGTGATTTCCCCTGGGGGCCCACGTGATTTCCCCGTGGGGCCCACATGATTTACCCTGGGGTCCCACGTATTTCCCCGTGCGGCCCACGTGATTTCCCCGTGGGACCCACGTGATTTCCCCTGGGGGCCCAAGTGATTTCCCCGTAGGGCCCACGTCATTTCCCCTTGGGTCCCACGTGATTTCCCCTGGGGGCCCACGTGATTTCCCCGTGGGGCCCACGTGATTTCCCCTGGGGGCCCACGTGATTTCCCCGTGGGGCCCACGTGATTTCCCGTGGGGCCCACGTGTTTTCCCCTGGGGGCCCACGTGAGGTCCCCGTGGGGCCCACGTGATTTCCCCGTGGAGCCCACGTGATTTCCCCGTGGGGCCCACGTAACTTCCTCGTGGGGCACTCGTGATTTCCCTGGGGGCCCACGTGATTTCCACGTGGGGTCCACGTGATTTCCCCTGGGGGCCCACGTGATTTCCCCTGGGGGCCCACGTGATTTCCCCGTGGGGCCGACCTGATCTCCCCGTGGGGCCCACGTGATCTCCCCGTGAGGCCCTCGTGATTTCCCCTGGGGGCCCACGGGATTTCCCCGTGGGGCCCACGTGATTTCCCCTGGGGGCCCACGTGATTACCCCTGGGGGCCCACGTGATTTCCCCGTGGGGCCCACGTGATTTCCCCGTGGGGCCCACGTGATTTCCCCGTGGGGCCCACGTGATTTCCCTGTGGGGCCCACGTGATTTCCCCGTGGGGCCCACGTGATTTCCCCGTGGGGCCCACGTGATTTCCCCGTGGGGCCCACGAGATTGCCCCGTGGGGCCCACCTGATTTCCCCTGGGGGCCCACCTGATTTCCCCTGGGGGCACACGTTATTTCCCCGTTGGGCCCACGTGATTTCCCCTTGGGGCCCACGAGATTTCCCAGTGTGTCCCACATGGTTTCCCCCGGGGGCCCACGTGCTTTCCCCGTGGGGCCCACGTGATTTCCCCGTGGGGCCCACGTGATTTCCCCCGGGGGCCCACGTGATTTCCCCCGCGGGCCCACGTGATTTCCCCTGGGGCCCACGTGATTTCCCCGTGGGGCCCACGTGATTTCCACTGGGGGCCCACTTGATTTCCCCTGTGGGCCCACATGATTTCCCCTGGGGGCCCAAGTGATATCCCTGTGGGGCCCAGGTGATTTCCCCTGGGGGCCCACGTGATTTCCCCTGGGGGCCCCCGTGATTTCCCCGTGGGGCCCAGGTCATTTCCCCGTGGGGCCCACGTGATTTCCCCTGCGGGCCCACGTGATTTCCCCGTGGGGCCCACGTGATTTCCCCGTGGGGCCCACGTGATTTCCACTGGGAGCCCAGGTGATTTCCCCGTGGGGCCCACGTGATTTCCCCGTGGGGCCCACGTGGTTTCCCCCGGGGGCCCACGTGATATCCCCCGGGGGCCCACGTGATTTCCCCTGGAGGCCCACGTGATTTCCCCGTGGGGCCCACGTGATTTCCCCGTGGGGCCCACGTGATTTCCCCTGGAGGCCCACGTGATATCCGAGTGGGGCCCACGCGATTTCCCCGTGGGGCCCACGCTATTTCCTCGTGGGTCCCAAGTGATTTCCCCTGGGGGCCCACGTGATTTCCCCGTGGGGCCCACGTGATTTCCCCTGGAGGCCCACGTGATTTCCCCTGGGGGCCCACGTGATTTCCCCGTGGAGCCCACGTGATTTCCTCGTGGGGCCCACGTAACTTCCCCGTGGGGCACTCGTGATTTCCCTGGGGGCCCACGTGATTTCCACGTGGGGTCCACGTGATTTCCCCTGGGGGCCCACGAGATTTCCCCTGGGGGCCCACGTGATTTCCCCGTGGGGCCCACCTGATCTCCCCGTGGGGCCCACGTGATCTCCCCGTGAGGCCCTCGTGATTTCCCCTGGGGGCCCACGTGATTTCCCCGTGGGGCCCACGTGATTTCCCTGTGGGGCCCACGTGATATCCGAGTGTGGCCCATGCGATTTCCCCGTGGGGCCCACGTGGTTTCCCCGTGGGGCCCACGTGATTTCCACTGGGATCCCACGTGATTTCCCCTGGGGGCCCACGTGATTTCCCCGTGGGGCCCACGTGGTTTCCCCCGGGGACCCACGTGATATCCCCCGGGGGCCCACGAGATTTCCCCGTGGGGCCCACCTGATTTCCCCTGGGGGCCCACGTGTTTTCCTCTGGGGGCCCACGTGATTTCCCCGTGGGGCCCACCTGATCTCCCCGTGGGGCCCACGAGATTTCCCCGTGAGGCCCACGTGATTTCCCCGTGGGGGCCCACGTGATTTCCCCTGGGTGCCCCCGTGATTTCCCCTGGGGGCCCACGTGATTTCCCCTGGGGGCCCACGTGATTTCCCCGTGGGACCCACGTGATTTCCCCTGGGGGCCCACGTGATTTCCCCTGGGGGCCCAAGTGATTTCCCCGTGGGGCCCTCGTGATTTCCCCGTGGGGCCCACGTGATTTCCCCTGGGGGCCCACGTGATTTCCCCGTGGGGCCCACGTGATTTCCCCTGGGTGCCCACGTGATTTCCACGTGGGACCCACGTGATTTCCCCGTGGGGCCCACGTGATTTCCCCGTGAGGCCCACGTGATTTCCCCTGGGGGCCCACGTGATTTCCCCGTGGGACCCACGTGATTTCCCCTGGGGGCCCACGTGATTTCCCCGGGGGGCCCACGTGATGTCCCCGTGGGGCCCACGTGATTTCCCCGTGGGGCCCACGTGATTTCCCCGTGGGACCCACGTGATTTCCCCAGGGGGCCCAAGTGATTTCCCCGCAGGGCCCACGTCATTTCCCCTTGGGTCCCACGTGATTTCCCCTGGGGGCCCACGTGATTTCCCCGTGGGGCCCACGTGATTTCCCGTGGGGCCCACGTGATTTCCCCTGGGGGCCCACGTGATTTCCCCGTGGGACCCACGTGATTTCCCCTGGGGGCCCACGTGATTTCCCATGGGGGCCCACGTGATTTCCCCGTGGGGCCCACGTGATTTCCCCGTAGGGCCCTCTTGATTTCCCCCGGGGGCCCACGTGATTTCCCCCGCGGGCCCACGTGATTTCCCCTGGGGGCCCACGTGATTTCCCCGTGGGGCCCACGTCATTTCCCCGTGGGGCCCACGTGATTTCCCCTGGGGGCCCACGTGATTTCCCCGTGGGGCCCACGTGATTTCCACTGGGGGCCCACGTGATTTCCCCGTGGGGCCCACGTGATTTCCCGTGGGGCCCACGTGTTTTCCCCTGGGGACACACGTGATTTCCCCTGGGGGCCCACGTGATTTCCCCGTGGGGCCCACGTGATTTACCCTGGGGTCCCACGTATTTCCCCGTGGGGCCCACGTGATTTCCCCGTGGGGCCCACCTGATTTCCCCTGAGAGCCCACGTGATTTCCCCGTGAGGCCCACGTGATTTCCCCTGGGGGCCCACGTGATTTCCCCTGGGTGCCCACGTGATTTCCACGTGGGATCCACCTGATTTCCCCGTGGGGCCCACGTGATTTCCCCGTGGGACCCACGTGATTTCCCCTGGGGGCACCCGTGATTTCCCCTGGGGGCCCAAGTGATTTCCCCATGGGGCCCACGTGATTTCCCCGTGAGGCCCACGTGATTTCCCCGTGGGACCCACGTGATTTCCCCTGGGGGCCCAAGTGATTTCCCCGTAAGGCCCACGTCATTTCCCCTTGGGTCCCACGTGATTTCCCCTGGGGGCCCACGTGATTTCCCCGTGGGGCCCACGTGATTTCCCCTGGGGGCCCACGTGATTTCCCCGTGGGGCCCACGTGATTTCCCGTGGTGCCCTCGTGTTTTCCCCTGGGGGCACACGTGATTTCCCCTGGGGGCCCACGTGATTTCCCCGTGGGGCCCACGTGATTTACCCTGGGGTCCCACGTATTTCCCCGTGGGGCCCACGTGATTTCCCGTGGGGCCCACGTGATTTCCCCTGGGGGCCCACGTGATTTCCCCGTGGGGCCCACGGGATTTACCCTGGGGTCCCACGTGATTTCCCCGTGGGACCCACGTGATTTCCCCTGGGGGCCCACGTGATTTCCCCGGGGGGCCCACGTGATTTCCCCGTGGGGCCCACGTGATTTCCCCGTGGGGCCCACGTGATTTCCCCGTGGGACCCACGTGATTTCCCCAGGGGGCCCAAGTGATTTCCCCGCAGGGCCCACGTCATTTCCCCTTGGGTCCCACGTGATTTCCCCTGGGGGCCCACGTGATTTCCCCGTGGGGCCCACGTGATTTCCCGTGGGGCCCACGTGATTTCCCCTGGGGGCCCACGTGATTTCCCCGTGGGACCCACGTGATTTCCCCTGGGGGCCCACGTGATTTCCCATGGGGGCCCACGTGATTTCCCCGTGGGGCCCACGTGATTTCCCCGTAGGGCCCTCTTGATTTCCCCCGGGGGCCCACGTGATTTCCCCCGCGGGCCCACGTGATTTCCCCTGGGGGCCCACGTGATTTCCCCGTGGGGCCCACGTCATTTCCCCGTGGGGCCCACGTGATTTCCCCTGGGGGCCCACGTGATTTCCCCGTGGGGCCCACGTGATTTCCACTGGGGGCCCACGTGATTTCCCCGTGGGGCCCACGTGATTTCCCGTGGGGCCCACGTGTTTTCCCCTGGGGACACACGTGATTTCCCCTGGGGGCC
The DNA here is from genome assembly GCF_042477335.2 of Ovis canadensis. NCBI lineage: Eukaryota > Metazoa > Chordata > Mammalia > Artiodactyla > Bovidae > Ovis > Ovis canadensis. The sequence continues at coordinate 13,000,904 of NC_091262.1, forward strand.
CACGTGATTTCCCCGTGGGGCCCACGTGATTTACCCTGGGGTCCCACGTATTTCCCCGTGGGGCCCACGTGATTTCCCCGTGGGGCCCACCTGATTTCCCCTGAGAGCCCACGTGATTTCCCCGTGAGGCCCACGTGATTTCCCCTGGGGGCCCACGTGATTTCCCCTGGGTGCCCACGTGATTTCCACGTGGGATCCACCTGATTTCCCCGTGGGGCCCACGTGATTTCCCCGTGGGACCCACGTGATTTCCCCTGGGGGCACACGTGATTTCCCCTGGGGGCCCAAGTGATTTCCCCATGGGGCCCACGTGATTTCCCCGTGAGGCCCACGTGATTTCCCCGTGGGACCCACGTGATTTCCCCTGGGGGCCCAAGTGATTTCCCCGTAAGGCCCACGTCATTTCCCCTTGGGTCCCACGTGATTTCCCCTGGGGGCCCACGTGATTTCCCCGTGGGGCCCACGTGATTTCCCCTGGGGGCCCACGTGATTTCCCCGTGGGGCCCACGTGATTTCCCGTGGTGCCCTCGTGTTTTCCCCTGGGGGCACACGTGATTTCCCCTGGGGGCCCACGTGATTTCCCCGTGGGGCCCACGTGATTTACCCTGGGGTCCCACGTATTTCCCCGTGGGGCCCACGTGATTTCCCGTGGGGCCCACGTGTTTTCCCCTGGGGGCACACGTGATTTCCCCTGGGGGCCCACGTGATTTCCCCGTGGGGCCCACGTGATTTACCCTGGGGTCCCACGTGTTTCCCCGTGGGGCCCACGTGATTTCCCCGTGGGGCCCAGGTGATTTCCCCGTGGGGCCCACGTGATTTCCCCGTGGGGCCCACGTGATTTCCCCGTGGGGCCCACGAGATTTCCCCTTGGGGCCCACGTGATTTCCCCTGGAGGCCCACGTGATTTCCCCTGGGGGCCCACGTGATTTCCCCGTGGAGCCCACGTGATTTCCCCGTGGGGCCCACGTAACTTCCCCGTGGGGCACTCGTGATTTCCCTGGGGGCCCACGTGATTTCCACGTGGGGCCCACGTGATTTCCCCGTGGGGCCCACGTGATTTCCACTGGGAGCCCACGCGATTTCCCCGTGGGGCCGACGTGATTTTCCCCGGGGGCCCACGTGATTTCCCCTGGGGGCCCACGTGATTTCCCCGTGAGGCCCACGTGATTTCCCCTGGGGGCCTACGTGATTTCCCCGTGGGACCCACGTGATTTCCCCTGGGGGCCCACGTGATTTCCCCTGGGGGCCCAAGTGATTTCCCCGTGGGGCCCACGTCATTTCCCCGTGGGGCCCACGTGATTTCCCCTGGGGGCCCACGTGATTGCCCCGTGGGGCCCACGTGATTTCCCCGTGGGGCCCACGTGATTTCCCATGGGGCCCACGTGTTTTCCCCTGGGGGCCCACGTGATTTCCCCTGGGGGCCCACGTGATTACCCCAGGGGGCCCACGTGATTTCCCCGTAGGGCACACGTGATTTCCCCGTGGGGCCCACGTGATTTCCCCGTGGGGCCCACGTTATTTCCCCGTGGGGCCCACGTGATTTCCCCGTGGGGCCCACGTGATTTCCCCGTGGGGCCCACGAGATTTCCCCGTGGGGCCCACCTGATTTCCCCTGGGGGCCCACCTGATTTCCCCTGGGGGCACACGTGATTTCCCCGTTGGTCCCACGTGATTTCCCCTTGGGGCCCACGAGATTTCCCCGTGTGTCCCACATGGTTTCCCCCGGGGGCCCACGTGCTTTCCCCGTGGGGCCCACGTGATTTCCCCGTGGGGCCCACGTGATTTCCCCCGGGGGCCCACGTGATTTCACCCGCGGGCCCACGCGATTTCCCCGTGGGGCCCACGTGATTTCCCCTGGGGGCCCACGTGATATCCGAGTCAGGCCCACGCGATTTCCCCGTGGGGCCCACGCTATTTCCTCGTGGGTCACAAGTGATTTCCCCTGGGGGCCCACGTGATTTCCCCTGGGGGCCCAAGTGATTTACCCGTGGGGCCCACGTGATTTCCCCTGGGGGCCCACGTGATTTCCCCGTGGGGCCCACGTGATTTCCCGTGGGGCCCACGTGATTTCCCCTGGGGGCGCACGTGATTTCCCCGTGGGGCCCACGTGATTTCCCCTGGGGGCCCACGTGATTTCCCCGTGGAGCCCACGTGATTTCCCCGTGGGGCCCACGTAACTTCCCCGTGGGGCACTCGTGATTTCCCTGGGGGCCCACGTGATTTCCACGTGGGGTCCACGTGATTTCCCCTGGGGGCCCACGTGATTTCCCCTGGGGGCCCACGTGATTTCCCCGTGGGGCCGACCTGATCTCCCCGTGGGGCCCACGTGATCTCCCCGTGAGGCCCTCGTGATTTCCCCTGGGGGCCCACGGGATTTCCCCGTGGGGCCCACGTGATTTCCCCTGGGGGCCCACGTGATTACCCCTGGGGGCCCACGTGATTTCCCCGTGGGGCACACGTGATTTCCCCGTGGGGCCCACGTGATTTCCCCGTGGGGCCCACGTTATTTCCCCGTGGGGCCCACGTGATTTCCCCGTGGGGCCCACGTGATTTCCCCGTGGGGCCCACGTGATTTCCCCGTGGGGCCCACGAGATTTCCCCGTGGGGCCCACCTGATTTCCCCTGGGGGCCCACCTGATTTCCCCTGGGGGCACACGTTATTTCCCCGTTGGGCCCACGTGAATTCCCCTTGGGGCCCACGAGATTTCCCAGTGTGTCCCACATGGTTTCCCCCGGGGGCCCACGTGCTTTCCCCGTGGGGCCCACGTGATTTCCCCGTGGGGCCCACGTGATTTCCCCCGGGGGCCCACGTGATTTCCCCCGCGGGCCCACGTGATTTCCCCTGGGGCCCACGTGATTTCCCCGTGGGGCCCACGTGATTTCCACTGGGGGCCCACTTGATTTCCCCTGTGGGCCCACATGATTTCCCCTGGGGGCCCAAGTGATATCCCTGTGGGGCCCAGGTGATTTCCCCTGGGGGCCCACGTGATTTCCCCTGGGGGCCCCCGTGATTTCCCCGTGGGGCCCAGTTCATTTCCCCGTGGGGCCCACGTGATATCCCCTGCGGGCCCACGTGATTTCCCCGTGGGGCCCACGTGATTTCCCCGTGGGGCCCACGTGATTTCCCCGTGGGGCCCACGTGATTTCCACTGGGAGCCCAGGTGATTTCCCCGTGGGGCCCACGTGATTTCCCCGTGGGGCCCACGTGGTTTCCCCCGGGGGCCCACGTGATATCCCCCGGGGGCCCACGTGATTTCCCCTGGAGGCCCACGTGATTTCCCCGTGGGGCCCACGTGATTTCCCCGTGGGGCCCACGTGATTTCCCCTGGGGGCCCACGTGATTTCCCCGTGGGGCCCACGTGATTTCCCTGTGGGGCCCATGTGATATCCGAGTGTGGCCCATGCGATTTCCCCGTGGGGCCCACGTGGTTTCCCCGTGGGGCCCACGTGATTTCCACTGGGAGCCCACGTGATTTCCCCAGGGGGCCCACGTGATTTCCCCGTGGGGCCCACGTGGTTTCCCCCGGGGACCCACGTGATATCCCCCGGGGGCCCACGAGATTTCCCCGTGGGGCCCACCTGATTTCCCCTGGGGGCCCACGTGTTTTCCTCTGGGGGCCCACGTGATTTCCCCGTGGGGCCCACCTGATCTCCCCGTGGGGCCCACGTGATTTCCCCGTGAGGCCCACGTGATTTCCCCTGGGGGCCCACGTGATTTCCCCTGGGTGCCCCCGTGATTTCCCCTGGGGGCCCACGTGATTTCCCCTGGGGGCCCACGTGATTTCCCCGTGGGACCCACGTGATTTCCCCTGGGGTCCCACGTATTTCCCCGTGGGGCCCACGTGATTTCCCCGTGGGGCCCACCTGATTTCCCCTGAGAGCCCACGTGATTTCCCCGTGAGGCCCACGTGATTTCCCCTGGGGGCCCACGTGATTTCCCCTGAGTGCCCACGTGATTTCCACGTGGGATCCACCTGATTTCCCCGTGGGGCCCACGTGATTTCCCCGTGGGACCCACGTGATTTCCCCTGGGGGCACACGTGATTTCCCCTGGGGGCCCAAGTGATTTCCCCATGGGGCCCACGTGATTTCTCCGTGGGGCCCACGTGATTTCCCCGTGGGACCCACGTGATTTCCCCTGGGGGCCCAAGTGATTTCCCCGTAAGGCCCACGTCATTTCCCCTTGGGTCCCACGTGATTTCCCCTGGGGGCCCACGTGATTTCCCCGTGGGGCCCACGTGATTTCCCCTGGGGGCCCACGTGATTTCCCCGTGGGGCCCACGTGATTTCCCGTGGGGCCCACGTGTTTTCCCCTGGGGGCACACGTGATTTCCCCTGGGGGCCCACGTGATTTCCCCGTGGGGCCCACATGATTTACCCTGGGGTCCCACGTATTTCCCCGTGCGGCCCACGTGATTTCCCCGTGGGGCCCACCTGATTTCCCCTGAGAGCCCACGTGATTTCCCCGTGAGGCCCACGTGATTTCCCCTCGGGCCCACGTGATTTCCCCTGGGTGCCCACGTGATTTCCACGTGGGACTCACGTGATTTCCCCGTGGGGCCCACGTGATTTCCCTTTGAGGCCCACGTGATTTCCCCTGGGGGCCCACGTGATTTCCCCGTGGGACCCACGTGATTTCCCCTGGGGGCCCAAGTGATTTCCCCGTGGGGCCCACGTGATTTCCCCGTGGGGCGCACGTGATTTCCCCGTGGGACCCACGTGATTTCCCCTGGGGGCCCAAGTGATTTCCCCGTAGGGCCCACGTCATTTCCCCTTGGGTCCCACGTGATTTCCCCTGGGGGCCCACGTGATTTCCCCGTGGGGCCCACGTGATTTCCCCTGGGGGCCCACGTGATTTCCCCGTGGGGCCCACGTGATTTCCCGTGGGGCCCACGTGTTTTCCCCTGGGGGCACACGTGATTTCCCCTGGGGGCCCACGTGATTTCCCCGTGGAGCCCACGTGATTTCCCCGTGGGGCCCACGTAACTTCCTCGTGGGGCACTCGTGATTTCCCTGGGGGCCCACGTGATTTCCACGTGGGGTCCACGTGATTTCCCCTGGGGGCCCACGTGATTTCCCCTGGGGGCCCACGTGATTTCCCCGTGGGGCCGACCTGATCTCCCCGTGGGGCCCACGTGATCTCCCCGTGAGGCCCTCGTGATTTCCCCTGGGGGCCCACGGGATTTCCCCGTGGGGCCCACGTGATTTCCCCTGGGGGCCCACGTGATTACCCCTGGGGGCCCACGTGATTTCCCCGTGGGGCACACGTGATTTCCCCGTGGGGCCCACGTGATTTCCCCGTGGGGCCCACGTGATTTCCCTGTGGGGCCCACGTGATTTCCCCGTGGGGCCCACGTGATTTCCCCGTGGGGCCCACGTGATTTCCCCTGGGGGCCCACGAGATTTCCCCGTGGGGCCCACCTGATTTCCCCTGGGGGCCCACCTGATTTCCCCTGGGGGCACACGTTATTTCCCCGTTGGGCCCACGTGATTTCCCCTTGGGGCCCACGAGATTTCCCAGTGTGTCCCACATGGTTTCCCCCGGGGGCCCACGTGCTTTCCCCGTGGGGCCCACGTGATTTCCCCGTGGGGCCCACGTGATTTCCCCCGGGGGCCCACGTGATTTCCCCCGCGGGCCCACGTGATTTCCCCTGGGGCCCACGTGATTTCCCCGTGGGGCCCACGTGATTTCCACTGGGGGCCCACTTGATTTCCCCTGTGGGCCCACATGATTTCCCCTGGGGGCCCAAGTGATATCCCTGTGGGGCCCAGGTGATTTCCCCTGGGGGCCCACGTGATTTCCCCTGGGGGCCCCCGTGATTTCCCCGTGGGGCCCAGGTCATTTCCCCGTGGGGCCCACGTGATTTCCCCTGCGGGCCCACGTGATTTCCCCGTGGGGCCCACGTGATTTCCCCGTGGGGCCCACGTGATTTCCACTGGGAGCCCAGGTGATTTCCCCGTGGGGCCCACGTGATTTCCCCGTGGGGCCCACGTGGTTTCCCCCGGGGGCCCACGTGATATCCCCCGGGGGCCCACGTGATTTCCCCTGGAGGCCCACGTGATTTCCCCGTGGGGCCCACGTGATTTCCCCGTGGGGCCCACGTGATTTCCCCTGGAGGCCCACGTGATATCCGAGTGGGGCCCACGCGATTTCCCCGTGGGGCCCACGCTATTTCCTCGTGGGTCCCAAGTGATTTCCCCTGGGGGCCCACGTGATTTCCCCGTGGGGCCCACGTGATTTCCCCTGGAGGCCCACGTGATTTCCCCTGGGGGCCCACGTGATTTCCCCGTGGAGCCCACGTGATTTCCTCGTGGGGCCCACGTAACTTCCCCGTGGGGCACTCGTGATTTCCCTGGGGGCCCACGTGATTTCCACGTGGGGTCCACGTGATTTCCCCTGGGGGCCCACGAGATTTCCCCTGGGGGCCCACGTGATTTCCCCGTGGGGCCCACCTGATCTCCCCGTGGGGCCCACGTGATCTCCCCGTGAGGCCCTCGTGATTTCCCCTGGGGGCCCACGTGATTTCCCCGTGGGGCCCACGTGATTTCCCTGTGGGGCCCACGTGATATCCGAGTGTGGCCCATGCGATTTCCCCGTGGGGCCCACGTGGTTTCCCCGTGGGGCCCACGTGATTTCCACTGGGATCCCACGTGATTTCCCCTGGGGGCCCACGTGATTTCCCCGTGGGGCCCACGTGGTTTCCCCCGGGGACCCACGTGATATCCCCCGGGGGCCCACGAGATTTCCCCGTGGGGCCCACCTGATTTCCCCTGGGGGCCCACGTGTTTTCCTCTGGGGGCCCACGTGATTTCCCCGTGGGGCCCACCTGATCTCCCCGTGGGGCCCACGAGATTTCCCCGTGAGGCCCACGTGATTTCCCCTGGGGGCCCACGTGATTTCCCCTGGGTGCCCCCGTGATTTCCCCTGGGGGCCCACGTGATTTCCCCTGGGGGCCCACGTGATTTCCCCGTGGGACCCACGTGATTTCCCCTGGGGGCCCACGTGATTTCCCCTGGGGGCCCAAGTGATTTCCCCGTGGGGCCCTCGTGATTTCCCCGTGGGGCCCACGTGATTTCCCCTGGGGGCCCACGTGATTTCCCCGTGGGGCCCACGTGATTTCCCCTGGGTGCCCACGTGATTTCCACGTGGGACCCACGTGATTTCCCCGTGGGGCCCACGTGATTTCCCCGTGAGGCCCACGTGATTTCCCCTGGGGGCCCACGTGATTTCCCCGTGGGACCCACGTGATTTCCCCTGGGGGCCCACGTGATTTCCCCTGGGGGCCCACGTGATTTCCCCGTGGGGCCCACGTGATTTCCCCGTGGGGCCCACGTGATTTCCCCGTGGGACCCACGTGATTTCCCCAGGGGGCCCAAGTGATTTCCCCGCAGGGCCCACGTCATTTCCCCTTGGGTCCCACGTGATTTCCCCTGGGGGCCCACGTGATTTCCCCGTGGGGCCCACGTGATTTCCCGTGGGGCCCACGTGATTTCCCCTGGGGGCCCACGTGATTGCCCCGTGGGACCCACGTGATTTCCCCTGGGGGCCCACGTGATTTCCCATGGGGGCCCACGTGATTTCCCCGTGGGGCCCACGTGATTTCCCCGTAGGGCCCTCTTGATTTCCCCCGGGGGCCCACGTGATTTCCCCCGCGGGCCCACGTGATTTCCCCTGGGGGCCCACGTGATTTCCCCGTGGGGCCCACGTCATTTCCCCGTGGGGCCCACGTGATTTCCCCTGGGGGCCCACGTGATTTCCCCGTGGGGCCCACGTGATTTCCACTGGGGGCCCACGTGATTTCCCCGTGGGGCCCACGTGATTTCCCGTGGGGCCCACGTGTTTTCCCCTGGGGACACACGTGATTTCCCCTGGGGGCCCACGTGATTTCCCCGTGGGGCCCACGTGATTTACCCTGGGGTCCCACGTATTTCCCCGTGGGGCCCACGTGATTTCCCCGTGGGGCCCACCTGATTTCCCCTGAGAGCCCACGTGATTTCCCCGTGAGGCCCACGTGATTTCCCCTGGGGGCCCACGTGATTTCCCCTGGGTGCCCACGTGATTTCCACGTGGGATCCACCTGATTTCCCCGTGGGGCCCACGTGATTTCCCCGTGGGACCCACGTGATTTCCCCTGGGGGCACACGTGATTTCCCCTGGGGGCCCAAGTGATTTCCCCATGGGGCCCACGTGATTTCCCCGTGAGGCCCACGTGATTTCCCCGTGGGACCCACGTGATTTCCCCTGGGGGCCCAAGTGATTTCCCCGTAAGGCCCACGTCATTTCCCCTTGGGTCCCACGTGATTTCCCCTGGGGGCCCACGTGATTTCCCCGTGGGGCCCACGTGATTTCCCCTGGGGGCCCACGTGATTTCCCCGTGGGGCCCACGTGATTTCCCGTGGTGCCCTCGTGTTTTCCCCTGGGGGCACACGTGATTTCCCCTGGGGGCCCACGTGATTTCCCCGTGGGGCCCACGTGATTTACCCTGGGGTCCCACGTATTTCCCCGTGGGGCCCACGTGATTTCCCGTGGGGCCCACGTGATTTCCCCTGGGGGCCCACGTGATTTCCCCGTGGGGCCCACGTGATTTACCCTGGGGTCCCACGTGATTTCCCCGTGGGACCCACGTGATTTCCCCTGGGGGCCCACGTGATTTCCCCTGGGGGCCCACGTGATTTCCCCGTGGGGCCCACGTGATTTCCCCGTGGGGCCCACGTGATTTCCCCGTGGGACCCACGTGATTTCCCCAGGGGGCCCAAGTGATTTCCCCGCAGGGCCCACGTCATTTCCCCTTGGGTCCCACGTGATTTCCCCCGGGGGCCCACGTGATTTCCCCGTGGGGCCCACGTGATTTCCCGTGGGGCCCACGTGATTTCCCCTGGGGGCCCACGTGATTTCCCCGTGGGACCCACGTGATTTCCCCTGGGGGCCCACGTGATTTCCCATGGGGGCCCACGTGATTTCCCCGTGGGGCCCACGTGATTTCCCCGTAGGGCCCTCTTGATTTCCCCCGGGGGCCCACGTGATTTCCCCCGCGGGCCCACGTGATTTCCCCTGGGGGCCCACGTGATTTCCCCGTGGGGCCCACGTCATTTCCCCGTGGGGCCCACGTGATTTCCCCTGGGGGCCCACGTGATTTCCCCGTGGGGCCCACGTGATTTCCACTGGGGGCCCACGTGATTTCCCCGTGGGGCCCACGTGATTTCCCGTGGGGCCCACGTGTTTTCCCCTGGGGACACACGTGATTTCCCCTGGGGGCCCACGTGATTTCCCCGTGGGGCCCACGTGATTTACCCTGGGGTCCCACGTATTTCCCCGTGGGGCCCACGTGATTTCCCCGTGGGGCCCACCTGATTTCCCCTGAGAGCCCACGTGATTTCCCCGTGAGGCCCACGTGATTTCCCCTGGGGGCCCACGTGATTTCCCCTGGGTGCCCACGTGATTTCCACGTGGGATCCACCTGATTTCCCCGTGGGGCCCACGTGATTTCCCCGTGGGACCCACGTGATTTCCCCTGGGGGCACACGTGATTTCCCCTGGGGGCCCAAGTGATTTCCCCATGGGGCCCACGTGATTTCCCCGTGAGGCCCACGTGATTTCCCCGTGGGACCCACGTGATTTCCCCTGGGGGCCCAAGTGATTTCCCCGTAAGGCCCACGTCATTTCCCCTTGGGTCCCACGTGATTTCCCCTGGGGGCCCACGTGATTTCCCCGTGGGGCCCACGTGATTTCCCCTGGGGGCCCACGTGATTTCCCCGTGGGGCCCACGTGATTTCCCGTGGTGCCCTCGTGTTTTCCCCTGGGGGCCCACGTGATTTCCCCTGGGGGCCCACGTGATTTCCCCGTGGGGCCCACGTGATTTACCCTGGGGTCCCACGTATTTCCCCGTGGGGCCCACGTGATTTCCCGTGGGGCCCACGTGTTTTCCCCTGGGGGCACACGTGATTTCCCCTGGGGGCCCACGTGATTTCCCCGTGGGGCCCACGTGATTTACCCTGGGGTCCCACGTATTTCCCCGTGGGGCCCACGTGATTTCCCCGTGGGGCCCAGGTGATTTCCCCGTGGGGCCCACGTGATTTCCCCGTGGGGCCCACGTGATTTCCCCGTGGGGCCCACGAGATTTCCCCTTGGGGCCCACGTGATTTCCCCTGGAGGCCCACGTGATTTCCCCTGGGGGCCCACGTGATTTCCCCGTGGAGCCCACGTGATTTCCCCGTGGGGCCCACGTAACTTCCCCGTGGGGCACTCGTGATTTCCCTGGGGGCCCACGTGATTTCCACGTGGGGCCCACGTGATTTCCCCGTGGGGCCCACGTGATTTCCACTGGGAGCCCACGCGATTTCCCCGTGGGGCCGACGTGATTTTCCCCGGGGGCCCACGTGATTTCCCCTGGGGGCCCACGTGATTTCCCCGTGAGGCCCACGTGATTTCCCCTGGGGGCCTACGTGATTTCCCCGTGGGACCCACGTGATTTCCCCTGGGGGCCCACGTGATTTCCCCTGGGGGCCCAAGTGATTTCCCCGTGGGGCCCACGTCATTTCCCCGTGGGGCCCACGTGATTTCCCCTGGGGGCCCACGTGATTGCCCCGTGGGGCCCACGTGATTTCCCCGTGGGGCCCACGTGATTTCCCATGGGGCCCACGTGTTTTCCCCTGGGGGCCCACGTGATTTCCCCTGGGGGCCCACGTGATTACCCCAGGGGGCCCACGTGATTTCCCCGTAGGGCACACGTGATTTCCCCGTGGGGCCCACGTGATTTCCCCGTGGGGCCCACGTTATTTCCCCGTGGGGCCCACGTGATTTCCCCGTGGGGCCCACGTGATTTCCCCGTGGGGCCCACGAGATTTCCCCGTGGGGCCCACCTGATTTCCCCTGGGGGCCCACCTGATTTCCCCTGGGGGCACACGTGATTTCCCCGTTGGGCCCACGTGATTTCCCCTTGGGGCCCACGAGATTTCCCAGTGTGTCCCACATGGTTTCCCCCGGGGGCCCACGTGATTTCCCCGTGGGGCCCACATGATTTCCCCCGGGGGCCCACGTGATTTCCCCCGCGGGCACACGCGATTTCCCCGTGGGGCCCACGTGATTTCCCCTGGGGGCCCACGTGATATCCGAGTGGGGCCCACGCGATTTCCCCGTGGGGCCCACGCTATTTCCTCGTGGGTCACAAGTGATTTCCCCTGGGGGCCCACGTGATTTCCCCGTGGGGCCGACGTGATTTCCCCATGGGGCCCACGTGATTTCCACTGGGAGCCCACGTGATTTCCCATGGGGGCCCACGTGATTTCCCCGTGGGGCCCACGTGGTTTCCCCCGGGGGCCCACGTGATATCCCCCGGGGGCCCACGTGATTTCCCCGTGGGGCCCAGCTGATTTCCCCTGGGGGCCCACGTGATTTCCCCTGGGGGCCCACGTGATTTCCCCATGAGGCCCACGTGATTTCCCCTGGGGGCCCACGTGATTTCCCCGTGGGACCCACGTGATTTCCCCTGGGGGCCCACGTGATTTCCCCTGGGGGCCCAAGTGATTTCCCCGTGGGGCCCTCGTGATTTCCCCGTGGGGCCGACGTGATTTCCCCGTGGGACCCACGTGATTTCCCCTGGGGGCCCACGTGATTTCCACGTAGGGCCCACGTCATTTCCCCTTGGGTCCCACGTGATTTCCCCTGGGGGCCCACGTGATTTCCCCGTGGGGCCCACGTGATTTCCCCTGGGGGCCCACGTGATTTCCCCGTGAGGCCCACGTGATTTCCCCTGGGGGCCCACGTGAATTCCCCGCGGGGCCCACGTGATTTCCCCTGGGGGCCCACGTGATTACCCCTGGGGGCCCACGTGATTTCCCCGTGGGGCACACGTGATTTCCCCGTGGGGCCCTCGTGATTTCCCCGTGGGGCCGACGTGATTTCCCCGTGGGACCCACGTGATTTCCCCTGGGGGCCCAAGTGATTTCCCCGTAGGGCCCACGTCATTTCCCCTTGGGTCCCACGTGATTTCCCCTGGGGGCCCACGTGATTTCCCCGTGGGGCCCACGTGATTTCCGCTGGGGGCCCACGTGATTTCCCCGTGAGGTCCACCTGATTTCCCCTTGGGGCCCACGTGAATTCCCCGTGGGGCCAACGTGATTTCCCCTGGGGGCCCACGTGATTACCCCTGGGGGCCCACGTGATTTCCCCGTGGGGCACACGTGATTTCCCCGTGGGGCCCACGTGATTTCCCCGTGGGGCCCACGTGATTTCCCCGTGCGGCCCACGTGATTTCCCCGTGGGGCCCACGTGATTTCCCCGTGGGGCCCACGAGATTTCCCCGTGGGGCCCACCTGATTTCCCCTGGGGGCCCACCTGATTTCCCCTGGGGGCACACGTGATTTCCCCGTTGGGCCCACGTGATTTCCCCTTGGGGCCCACGAGATTTCCCAGTGTGTCCACATGGTTTCCCCCGGGGGCCCACGTGCTTTCCCCGTGGGGCCCACGTGATTTCTCCGTGGGGCCCACGTGATTTCCCCCGGGGGCCCACGTGATTTCCCCCGCGGGCCCACGCGATTTCCCCGTGGGGCCCACGTGATTTCCCCTGGAGGCCCACGTGATATCCGAGTGGGGCCCACTCGATTTCCCCGTGGGGCCCACGCTATTTCCTCGTGGGTAACAAGTGATTTCCCCTGGGGGCCCACGTGATTACCCCGTGGGGCCCACGTGATTTCCCCGTGGGGCCCACGTGATTTCCACTGGGAGCCCACGCGATTTCCCCGTGGGGCCCACGTGATTTCCCCCGGGGGCCCACGTGATTTCCCCTGGGGGCCCACGTGATTTCCCCTGGGGGCCCACGTGATTTCCCCTGGGGGCCCAAGTGATTTCCCCGTGGGGCCCACGTCATTTCCCCGTGGGGCCCACGTGATTTCCCCTGGGGGCCCACGTGATTGCCCCGTGGGGCCCACGTGATTTCCCCGTGGGGCCCACGTGATTTCCCCTGGGTGCCCACGTAATTTCCACGTGGGACCCACGTGATTTCCCCGTGGGGCCCACGTGATTTCCCAGTGGGGCCCACGTGATTTCCCCTGGGGGCCCACGTGATATCCGAGTGGGGCCCACGCGATTTCCCCGTAGGGCCCACGCTATTTCCTCGTGGGTCACAAGTGATTTCCCCTGGGGGCCACCGTGATTTCCCCGTGGGGCCCACGTGATTTCCCCGTGGGGCCCACGTGATTTCCACTGGGAGCCCACGTGATTTCCCCTGGGGGCCCACGTGATTTCCCCGTGGGGCCCACGTGGTTTCCCCCGGGGGCCCACGTGATATCCCCCGGGGGCCCACGTGATTTCCCCGTGGGGCCCACCTGATTTCCCCTGGGGGCCCACGTGTTTTCCTCTGGGGGCCCACGTGATTTCCCCGTGGGGCCCACCTGATCTCCCCGTGGGGCCCACGTGATTTCCCCTGGGGGCCCACGTGATATCCGCGTGGGGCCCACGCGATTTCCCCGTGGGGCCCACGCGATTTCCCCGTGGGTCCCAAGCGATTTCCCCTGGGGGCCCACGTGATTTCCCCGTGAGGCCCACGTGATTTCCCCTGGGGGCCCACGTGATTTCCCCGTGGGGCCCACCTGATCTCCCCGTGGGGCCCACGTGATTTCCCCGTGAGGCCCACGTGATTTCCCCTGGGGGCCCACGTGATGTCCCCTGGGGGCCCACGTGATTTCCCCGTGGGGCCCACGTGATTTCCCCTGGGGGCCCACGTGATATCCGAGTGGGGCCCACGCGATTTCCCCGTGGGGCCCACGCTATTTCCTCGTGGGTCACAAGTGATTTCCCCTGGGGGCCCACGTGATTTTCCCCGTGGGGCCCACGTGATTTCCCCGTGGGGCCCACGTGATTTCCACTGGGAGCCCACGTGATTTCCCCTGGGGGCCCACGTGATTTCCCCGTGGGGCCCACGTGGTTTCCGCCGGGGGCCCACGTGATATCCCCCGGGGGCCCACGTGATTTCCCCGTGGGGCCCAGCTGATTTCCCCTGGGGGCCCACGTGTTTTCCTCTGGGGGCCCACGTGATTTCCCCGTGGGGCCCACCTGATCTCCCCGTGGGGCCCACGTGATTTCCCCGTGAGGCCCACGTGATTTCCCCTGGGGGCCCACGTGATTTCCCCTGGGTGCCCCCGTGATTTCCCCTGGGGGCCCACGTGATTTCCCCTGGGGGCCCACGTGATTTCCCCGTGAGGCCCACGTGATTTCCCCTGGGGGCCCATGGGATTTCCCCGTGGGACCCAGTGATTTCCCCTGGGGGCCCACGTGATTTCCCCTGGGGGCCCAAGTGATTTCCCCGTGGGGCCCTCGTGATTTCCCCGTGGGGCCGACGTGATTTCCCCGTGGGACCCACGTGATTTCCCCTGGGGGCCCAAGTGATTTCCCCGTAGGGCTCACGTCATTTCCCCTTGGGTCCCACGTGATTTCCCCTGGGGGCCCACGTGATTTCCCCGTGGGGCCCACGGGATTTCCCCTGGGGGCCCACGTGATTTCCCCGTGAGGCCCACGTGTTTTCCCCTGGGGGCCCACGTGAATTCCCCGTGGGGCCCACGTGATTTCCCCTGGGGGCCCACGTGATTACCCCTGGGGGCCCACGTGATTTCCCCGTGGGGCACACGTGATTTCCCCGTGGGGCCCACGTGATTTCCCCGTGGGGCCCACGTTATTTCCCCGTGGGGCCCACGTGATTTCCCCGTGGGGCCCACGTGATTTCCCCGTGGGGCCCACGAGATTTCCCCGTGGGGCCCACCTGATTTCCCCTGGGGGCCCACCTGATTTCCCCTGGGGGCACACGTGATTTCCCCGTTGGGGCCACGTGATTTCCCCTTGGGGCCCACGAGATTTCCCAGTGTGTCCCACATGGTTTCCCCCGGGGGCCCACGTGATTTCCCCGTGGGGCCCACATGATTTCCCCCGGGGGCCCACGTGATTTCCCCCGCGGGCACACGCGATTTCCCCGTGGGGCCCAAGTGATTTCCCCTGGGGGCCCACGTGATATCCGAGTGGGGCCCACGCGATTTCCCCGTGGGGCCCACGCTATTTCCTCGTGGGTCACAAGTGATTTCCCCTGGGGGCCCAAGTGATTTCCCCGTGGGGCCCACGTGATTTCCCCGTGGGGCCCACGTGATTTCCACTGGGAGCCC
The DNA here is from genome assembly GCF_042477335.2 of Ovis canadensis. Classification (NCBI taxonomy): domain Eukaryota; kingdom Metazoa; phylum Chordata; class Mammalia; order Artiodactyla; family Bovidae; genus Ovis; species Ovis canadensis. The sequence goes on from NC_091262.1 coordinate 13,016,051, forward strand.
ACATGATTTCCCCTGGGGGCCCACGTGATTTCCCCGTGGGGCCCACGTGGTTTCCCCCGGGGGCCCACGTGATATCCCCCGGGGGCCCACGTGATTTCCCCGTGGGGCCCACCTGATTTCCCCTGGGGGCCCACGTGTTTTCCTCTGGGGGCCCACGTGATTTCCCCGTGGGGCCCACCTGATCTCCCCGTGGGGCCCACGTGATTTCCCCGTGAGGCCCACGTGATTTCCCCTGGGGGCCCACGTGATTTCCCCTGGGTGCCCCCGTGATTTCCCCTGGGGGCCCACGTGATTTCCCCTGGGGGCCCACGTGATTTCCCCGTGAGGCCCACGTGATTTCCCCTGGGAGCCCACGTGCTTTCCCCGTGGGTCCCAAGTGATTTCCCCTGGGGGCCCACGTGATTTCCCCTGGGGGCCCAAGTGATTTCCCCGTGGGGCCCTCGTGATTTCCCCGTGGGGCCGACGTGATTTCCCCGTGGGACCCACGTGATTTCCCCTGGGGGCCCAAGTGATTTCCCCGTAGGGCCCACGTCATTTCCCCTGGGGTCCCACGTGATTTCCCCTGGGGGCCCACGTCATTTCCCCGTGGGGCCCACGTGATTTCCCCTGGGGGCCCCCGTGATTTCCCCGTGGGGCCCACGTGATTTCCCGTGGGAGCCACGTGTTTTCCCCTGGGGGCACACGTGATTTCCCCTGGGGGCCCACGTGATTTCCCCATGGGGCCCACGTGATTTACCCTGGGGTCCCACGTATTTCGCCGTGGGGCCCACGTGATTTCCCCGTGGGGTCCACGTGATTTCCCCGTGGGGCCCACGTGATTTCCCCGTGGGGCCCACGAGATTTCCCCGTTGGGCCCACCTGATTTCCCCTGGGGGCCCACCTGATTTCCCCTGGGGGCACACGTGATTTCCCCGTTGGGCCCACGTGCTTTCCCCGTGGGGCCCACGTGATTTCCCCGTAGGGCCCTCGTGATTTCCCCCGGGGGCCCACGTGATTTCCCCCGCGGGCCCACGTGATTTCCCCTGGGGGCCCACGTGATTTCCCCGTGGGGCCCACGTCATTTCCCCGTGGGGCCCACGTGATTTCCCCTGGGGGCCCACGTGATTTCTCCGTGGGGCCCACGTGATTTCCCCTTGGGGCCCACGTGATTTCCCCGTGGGGCCCACGTGATTTCCCGTGGGGCCCACGTGTTTTCCCCGGGGGGCACACGTGATTTCCCCTGGGGGCCCACGTGATTTCCCCGTGGGGCCCACGTGATTTACCCTGGGGTCCCACGTATTTCCCCGTGGGGCCCACGTGATTTCCCCGTGGGGCCCACCTGATTTCCCCTGAGAGCCCACGTGATTTCCCCGTGAGGCCCACGTGATTTCCCCTGGGGGCCCACGTGATTTCCCCTGGGGGCCCCCGTGATATCCGAGTGGGGCCCACGCGATTTCCCCGTGGGGCCCACGCTATTCCCCAGTAGGTCCCTAGCGATTTCCCCTGGGGGCCCACGTGATTTCCCCGTGGGGCACACGTGATTTCCCCGTGGGGCCCACGTGATTTCCCCGTGGGGTCCACGTGATTTCCCCTGGGGGCCCACGTGATTTCCCCGTGGGGACCACGTGATTTCCCCTGGGGGCCCACGTGATTTCCCCGTTGGGAACACGTCATTTCCCCGTGGGGCCCACGTGATTTCCCCTGGGGGCCCACGTGATTTCCCCGTGGGGCCCACGTGATTTCCCCTGGGGGCCCACGTGATTTCCCCTGGGGGCCCACGTGATTTCCCCTGGGGGCCCAGGTGATTTTCCGGTGGGGCCCACGTGATTACCCGTGGGGCCCACGTGATTTCCCGTGGGGCCCACGTGATTTACCCTGGGGGCCCACGTGATTTCCCCTGGGGTCCCACGGCATTTCCCCTGGGGGCCCAAGTGATTTCCCCTTGGGGCACACGTGATTTCCCCGTGAGGCCCACGTGATTTCCCCTGGGGGCCCACGTGAATTCCCCGTGGGACCCACGTGATTTCCCCTGGGGGCCCACGGCATTTCCCCTGGGGGCCCAAGTGATTTCCCCGTGGGGCCCTCGTGATTTCCCCGTGGGGCCCACGTGATTTCCCGGTGGGACCCACGTGATTTCCCCTGGGGGCCCAAGTGATATCCCCGTAGGGTCCACGTCATTTCCCCGTGGGGCCCACGTGATTTCCCCTGGGGGCCCACGTGATTTCCCCGTGGGGCCCACGTGATTTCCCCTGGGGGCCCACGTGATTTCCCCGTGGGGCCCACGTGATTTCCCCGTGGGGCCCACGTGATTTCCCCTGGGGGCCCACGTGATTTCCCATGGGGCCCACGTGATTTCCCCGTGGGGCCCACGTAATTTCCCCTGGGGGCCCACGTGATTTCCCCGTGGGGCCCACCTGATCTCCCCGTGGGGCCCACGTGATCTCCCCGTGAGGCCCTCGTGATCTCCCCTGGGGGCCCACGTGATTTCCCCGTGGGGCCCACGTGATTTCCCTGTGGGGCCCACGTGATTTCCCCTGGGGGCCCACGTGATATCCGCGTGGGGCCCACGCGATTTCCCCTGGGGGCCCACGTGATTTCCCCCTGGAGCCCACGTGATTTCCCCGTGGGGCCCACGTGATTTCTCCTGGGGGCCCACGTGATTTCCCCGTGTGGCCCACGTGATTTCCCCCGGGAGCTCACGTGATTTCCCCGTGGGGCCCACGTAATTTCCCCGTGGGGCCCACGTGATTTCCCCTGGGGGCCCAGGTTATTTCCCCTGGGGGCCCACGTGATTTCCCCGCGGGGCCCACGTGATTTCCCCGTGGGGCCCACCTGATTTCCCCTGAGAGCCCACGTGATTTCCCCGTGAGGCCCACGTGATTTCCCCTGGGGCCCACATGATTTCCCCGTGGGGCTCACGTGATTTCCCCGTGGGGCCCACGTGATTGCCCCTGGGGGCCCACGTGATTTCCCCGTGGGGCCCACGTGATTTCCCCGTGGGGCCCACATTATTTCCCCGTGGGTCCCTCGTGATTTCCCCTGGGGGCACACGTGATTTCCCCGTGGAGACCACGTGATTTCCCACGGTGCACACGTGATTTCCCCGTGGGGCCCACGTGATTTTCCCTGGGGGCCCACGTGATTTCCCCTGGGGGCCCACGTGATTTCCCCTGGGGGCCCTCGTGATTTCCCCGTGGGGCCCACGGGATTTCCCCTGGGGGCCCTCGTGATTTCCCCGTGGGGCCCACGTGATTTTCCCGTGGGGCCCACGTGATTTTCCCGTTGGGCGCACGTGATTTCCCCGTGGGGCCCTCGTGATTTCCCCGTGGGGCCCACGTGATTTCCCCCGGGGGCCGACGTGATTTCCCCGTGGGGCCCGCGTGATTTCCCCGTTGGTCCCACGTGATTTCCCTTGGGGGCCCGCGTGATTTCCCCGTGGGGCCCGAGTGATTTCCCTGTGGGGCCCACGTGATTTCCCGGGGGACCCACGTGATTTCCCCTGGGGGCCCACGTGATTTCCCCGTGGGGCCCACGTGATTTCCCCCGGGGGCCCACCTGATTTCCCCGTGGGGCCCACTTGATTTCCCCGTGGGGCCCACTTGATTTCCGCGTGGGGTCCACGTGATTTCCCCGTGGGGCCCACGTGATTTCCCCGTGGGGCCCACGTGATTTCCCCTTGGGGCCCATGTGATTTACCCTGGGGGCCCACGTGATTTCCCTGTGGGGCCCACCTGATTTCCCCGTGGGGCCCACCTGATTTCGCCTGGGGGCCCTCGTGATTTCCCGTGGGGGCCCTCGTGATTTCCCATGGGGCCCACGTGATTTCCCCGTGGGGCCCACGTGATTTTCCCGTTGGGCGCACGTGATTTCCCCGTGGGTCCCTCGTGATTTCCCCGTGGGGCCCAGGTGATTTCCACCGGGGGCCGACATGATATCCCCGTGGGGCCCGCGTGATTTCCCCGTTGGGCCCGTGTGATTTCCCGTGGGGGCCCGCGGGATTTCCCCGTGGGTCCCACGTGATTTCCCGTGGGGCCCACGTGATTTCCCCCGGGGGCCCACGTGATTTCCCCGTGGGGCCCACTTGATTTCCCCGTGGGGCCCACGTGATTTCCCCTGGGGGCCCACGTTATTTCCCCTGGGGGCCCACGTGATTTCCCCGTGGGGCCCACATGATTTCTCCGTGGGGCCCACCTAATTTCCCCTGAGAGCCCACGTGATTTCCCCGTGAGGCCCACGAGATATCCCCTGGGGCCCACGTGATTTCCCCGTGGGGCTCACGTGTTTGTCCCTGGGGGCCCACGTGATTTCCCCGTGGGGCCCATGTGATTTCCCCGTGGGGCCCACCTGAGTTCCCCGTGGGTCCCACGTGATTTCCCCTGGGGGCACACGAGATTTCCCCGTGGTGCCCACGTGATTTCCCACGGTGCCCACGTGATTTCCCCGTGGGGCCCACGTGACTTCCCCGTGGGGCACACGTGACTTCCCCGTGGGGCCCACTTGATTTCCCGGTGGGGCACACGTGATTTCTCCTGGGGGCCCACGTGATTTCCCCTGGGGGCCCGCGTGATTTTCCCTGGGGGCCCGCGTGATTTCCCCTGGGGGCCCACATGATTTCCCCGTGGGGCCCACCTGATTTCCCCTGGGGGCCCCCGTGATTTCCCCGTGGGGCCCACGTGATTTCCCCTGGGGGCCCACGTGATTTCCCCGTGGGGCCCACGTCATTTCCCCTGGGGGCCCACGTGATTTCCCCGTGGGTCCCACGTGATTTTCCCTGGGGGCCCACGTGATTTCCCCTGGGGGCCCACGTGATTTCCCCTGGGGGCCCTCGTGATTTCCCTGTGGGGCCCACGTGATTTCCCCTGGGGGCCCTCGTGATTTCCCCGTGGGGCCCACGTGATTTTCCCGTGGGGCCCACGTGATTTTCCCGTTGGGCGCACGTGATTTCCCCGTGGGGCCCTCGTGATTTCCCCGTGGGGCCCACGTGATTTCCCCCGGGGGCCGACGTGATTTCCCCGTGGGGCCCGCGTGATTTCCCCGTTGGTCCCGCGTGATTTCCCGTGGGGGCCCGCGTGATTTCCCCGTGGGGCCCGAGTGATTTCCCTGTGGGGCCCACGTGATTTCCCGGGGGACCCACGTGATTTCCCCTGGGGGCCCACGTGATTTCCCCGTGGGGCCCACGTGATTTCCCCCAGGGGCCCACCTGATTTCCCCGTGGGGCCCACTTGATTTCCCCGTTGGGCCCACTTGATTTCCGCGTGGGGTCCACGTGATTTCCCCTGGGGGCCCACGTGATTTCCCCGTGGGGCCCACGTGATTTCCCCCGGGGGCCCACTTGATTTCCCCGTGGGGCCCACGGGATTTCCCCGTGGGGCCCACGTGATTTCCCCGTGGGGCCCACGTGATTTCCCCTGGGGGCCCACCTGATTTCCCCTGGGGGCCCATGTGTTTCCCCGTGGGGCCCTCATGATTTACCCTGGTGGACCACGTGATTTCCCCATGGGGCCCACGTGATTTCCCCGTGGGGCCCACGTGATTTCCCCTGGGGGCCCACGTGATTTCCCCGTGGGACCCACGTGATTTCCCCTGGGGGCCCACGTGATTTCCCCTGGGGGCCCAAGTGATGTCCCCGTGGGGCCCACGTGATTTCCCCGTGGGACCCACGTGATTTCCCCTTGGGGCCCAAGTGATTTCCCCGTAGGACCCACGTCATTTCCCCGTGGGGCCCTCGTGATGCCCCTGGGTGCCCACGTGATTTCCCCGTGGGGCCCACGTGACTTCCCCGTGGGGCCCACGTGACTTCCCCGTGGGGCCCACGTGACTTCCCCGTGGGGCCCACGTGATTTCCCCGTGGGGCCCACGTGATTTCTCCTGGGGGCCCACGTGATTTCCCCGTGGGGCCCACGTGATTTCCCCTGGGGGCCCGCGTGATTTCCCCTGGGGGCCCGCGTGATTTCCCCTGGGGGCCCTCGTGATTTCCCCGTGGGGCCCACGTGATTTCCCCCGGGGGCCGACGTGATTTCCCCGTGGGGCCCGCGTGATTTCCCCGTTGGGCCCGAGTGATTTCCCGTGGGGGCCCACGTGATTTCCCCGTGGGGCCCCGCGTGATTTCCCCGTGGGGCCCACGTGATTTCCCCCGGGGGCCCACGTGATTTCCCCGTGGGGCCCACGTGATTTCCCCGTGGGGCCCACGTGATTTCCCCTGGGGGCCCACGTTATTTCCCCTGGGGGCCCACATGATTTCCCCGTGGGGCCCACGTGATTTCCCCGTGGGGCCCACGTGATTTCCCCCGGGGGCCCACTTGATTTCCCCGTGGGGCCCACGTGATTTCCCCGTGTGGCCCACGTGATTTCCCCTGGGGGCCCACGTGATTTCCCCTGGGGGCCCACGTGATTTCCCCGTGGGGCCCACGTGATTTCCCCCGGGGGCCGACGTGATTTCCCCGTGGGGCCCGCGTGATTTCCCCGTTGGTCCCGCGTGATTTCCCGTGGGGGCCCGCGTGATTTCCCCGTGGGGCCCGAGTGATTTCCCTGTGGGGCCCACGTGATTTCCCGGGGGACCCACGTGATTTCCCCTGGGGGCCAACGTGATTTCCCCGTGGGGCCCACGTGATTTCCCCTGGGGGCCCACGGGATTTCCCCTGGGGGCTCACGTGATTTCCCCATGGGGCCCACGTGATTTCCCCGTGGGGCCCGAGTGATTTCCCTGTGGGGCCCACGTGATTTCCCGGGGGACCCACGTGATTTCCCCTGGGGGCCCACTTGATTTCCCCGTGGGGCCCACGTGATTTCCCCGTGTGGCCCACGTGATTTCCCCTGGGGGCCCTCGTGATTTCCCCTGGGGGCCCACGTGATTTCCCCGTGGGGCCCACGTGATTTCCCGTGGGGCCCACGTGTTTTCCCCTGGGGGCACAAGTGATTTCCCCGTGGGGCCCACGTGATTTACCCTGTGGTCCCACGTATTTCCCCGTGGGGCCCACGTGATTTACCCTGGGGGCCCACGTGATTTCCCCGTGGGGCCCACGTGATTTCCCCGTGGGGCCCACATGATATCCCCGTGGGTCCCACGTGATTTCCCCTGGGGGCACACGTGAAATCACCGTGGAGCCCACGTGATTTCCCATGGTGCCCACGTGATTTCCCCGTGGGGCCCGTGTGATTTCCCCGTTGGGCCCGAGTGATTTCCCGTGGGGGCCCGCGTGATTTCCCCGTGGGGCCCCGCGTGATTTCCCCGTGGGGCCCACGTGATTTCCCCCGGGGGCCCACGTGATTTCCCCGTGGGGCCCACGTGATTTCCCCGTGGGGCCCACGTGATTTCCCCTGGGGGCCCACGTTATTTCCCCTGGGGGCCCACGTGATTTCCCCGTGGGGCCCACGTGATTTCCCCGTGGGGCCCACGTGATTTCCCCTGGGGGCCCAAGTGATTTCCCCGTGGGGCCCTCGTGATTTCCCCATGGGGCCCACGTGATTTCCCCGTGGGACCCACGTGATTTCCCCTGGGGGCCCAAGTGATTTCCCCGTAGGGCCCACGTCATTTCCCCGTGGGGCCCACGTGATTGCCCCTGGGGGCCCACGTGATTTCCCCGTGGGGCCCACGAGATTTCCCCTGGGGGCCCACGTGATTTCCCCGTTGGGCCCACGTGATTTCCCGTGGGGCCCACGTGTTTTCCCCTGGGGGCAGAAGTGATTTCCCCGTGGGGCCCACGTGATTTAACCTGGGGTCCCACGTATTTCCCCGTGGGGCCCACGTGATTTACCCTGGGGGCCCACGTGATTTCCCCGTGGGGCCCACGTGATTTCCCCGTGGGGCCCACATGATATCCCCGTGGGTCCCACGTGATTTCCCCTGGGGGCACACGTGAAATCCCCGTGGAGCCCACGTGATTTCCCACGGTGCCCACGTGATTTCCCCGTGGGGCCCTCGTGATTTCCCCGTGGGGCCCGCGTGATTTCCCCGTTGGTCCCGCGTGATTTCCCGTGGGGGCCCGCGTGATTTCCCCGTGGGGCCCGAGTGATTTCCCTGTGGGGCCCACGTGATTTCCCGGGGGACCCACGTGATTTCCCCTGGGGGCCCACGTGATTTCCCCGTGGGGCCCACGTGATTTCCCCCGGGGGCCCACTTGATTTCCCCGTGGGGCCCACTTGATTTCCCCGTGGGGCCCACTTGATTTCCGCGTGGGGTCCACGTGATTTCCCCGTGGGGCCCACGTGATTTCCCCGTGGGGCCCACGTGATTTCCCCTGGGGGCCCACCTGATTTCCCCTGGGGGCCCATGTGTTTCCCCGTGGGGCCCACGTGATTTCCCCTGGGGGCCCACGTGATATCCCCGTGGGGCCCACATGATTTCCCCTGGGGGCCCACGTGATTTCCCCTGAGGGCCCACGTGGTTTCCCCGTGGGGCCCATGTCATTTCCCCGTGGGGCCCACGTGATTTCCCCTGGGGGCCCACGTCTTTTCCCCGTGGGGCCCACGTGATTTCCCCTGGGGGCCCACGTGATTTCCCCGTGGGGCCCACGTGATTTCCCCGTGGAGCCCACGTGATTTCCCCTGGGGGCCCACGTGATTTCCCCGTGGGGCCCACGAGATTTCCCCTGGGGGCCCACGTGATTTCCCCGTGGGGCCCACGTGATTTCCCCTGAGGGCCCATGTGATTTTCCCTGGGGTCCCCCGTGATTTCCTCGTGGGGCCCACGTGATTTCCCCTGGGTGCCCACGTGATTTCCCCGTGGGGCCCACGTCATTTCCCCTGGGGTCCCCCGAGATTTCCCCGTGGGGCCCACGGATTTGTCCTGGGGGCCCACGTGATTTCCCCTGGGGGCCCAAGTGATTTCCCCTGGGGGCCCTCGTGATTTCCCCGTGGGGCTCACGTGATTTCCCCGTGGGGCCCACGTGATTGCCTCTGGGGGCCCACGTGATTTCCCCGTGGGGCCCACGTGATTTCCCCGTGGGGCCCACATGATATCCCCGTGGGTCCCACGTGATTTCCCCTGGGGGCACACGTGAAATCCCCGTGGAGCCCACGTGATTTCCCACGGTGCCCACGTGATTTCCCCGTGGGGCCCAAGTGACTTCCCCGTGGGGCCCACGTGACTTCCTCGTGGGGCCCACGTGATTTCCCCGTGGGGCCCACGTGATTTCTCCTGGGGGCCCACGTGATTTCCCAGTGGGGCCCACGTGATTTCCCCTGGGGGCCCGCGTGATTTCCCCTAGGGGCCCACGTGATTTCCCCTGGGGGCCCAGGCGATTTCCCCGTGGGGCCCACCTGATTTCCCGGTGGGGCCTACGTGATTGCCCCTGGGGGCCCGCGTGATTTCCCCTGGGGGCCCACGTGATTTCCCCTGGGGGCCCACGTGATTTCCCCTGGGGGCCCACGTGATTTCCCCCGGGGGCCGACGTGATTTCCCCGTGGGGCCCGCGTGATTTCCCCGTTGGTCCCGCGTGATTTCCCGTGGGGGCCCGCGTGATTTCCCCGTGGGGCCCGAGTGATTTCCCTGTGGGGCCCACGTGATTTCCCGGGGGACCCACGTGATTTCCCCTGGGGGCCAACGTGATTTCCCCGTGGGGCCCACGTGATTTCCCCTGGGGGCCCACGTGATTTCCCCTGGGGGCCCACGTGATTTCCCCAAGGGGCCCACGCGATTTCCCCGTGGGGCCCACGTGATTTCCCCTGGAGGCCCACGTGATATCCGAGTGGGGCCCACTCGATTTCCCCGTGGGGCCCACGCTATTTCCTCGTGGGTCACAAGTGATTTCCCCTGGGGGCCCACGTGATTACCCCGTGGGGCCCACGTGATTTCCCCGTGGGGCCCACGTGATTTCCACTGGGAGCCCACGCGATTTCCCCGTGGGGCCCACGTGATTTCCCCCGGGGGCCCACGTGATTTCCCCTGGGGGCCCACGTGATTTCCCCGTGAGGCCCACGTGATTTCCCCTGGGGGCCTACGTGATTTCCCCGTGGGACCCACGTGATTTCCCCTGGGGGCCCACGTGATTTCCCCTGGGGGCCCACGTGATTTCCCCGGGGGGCCCACGTCATTTCCCCGTGGGGCCCACGTGATTTCCCCTGGGGGCCCACGTGATTGCCCCGTGGGGCCCACGTGATTTCCCCGTGGGGCCCCTGTGATTTCCCGTGGGGCCCACGTGTTTTCCCCTGGGGGCACACGTGATTTCCCCTGGGGGACCACGTGATTTCCCCGTGGGGCCCACGTGATTTATCCTGGGGTCCCACGTATTTCCCCGTGGGGCCCACGTGATTTCCCCGTGGGGCCCACCTGATTTCCCCTGGGGGCCCACGTGATTTCCCCTGGGTGCCCACGTAATTTCCACGTGGGACCCACGTGATTTCCCCGTGGGGCCCACGTGATTTCCCCGTGGGGCCCACGTGATTTCCCCTGGGGGCCCACGTGATATCCGAGTGGGGCCCACGCGATTTCCCCGTAGGGCCCACGCTATTTCCTCGTGGGTCACAAGTGATTTCCCCTGGGGGCCACCGTGATTTCCCCGTGGGGCCCACGTGATTTCCCCGTGGGGCCCACGTGATTTCCACTGGGAGCCCACGTGATTTCCCCTGGGGGCCCACGTGATTTCCCCGTGGGGCCCACGTGGTTTCCCCCGGGGGCCCACGTGATATCCCCCGGGGGCCCACGTGATTTCCCCGTGGGGCCCACCTGATTTCCCCTGGGGGCCCACGTGTTTTCCTCTGGGGGCCCACGTGATTTCCCCGTGGGGCCCACCTGATCTCCCCGTGGGGCCCACGTGATTTCCCCTGGGGGCCCACGTGATATCCGCGTGGGGCCCACGCGATTTCCCCGTGGGGCCCACGCGATTTCCCCGTGGGTCCCAAGCGATTTCCCCTGGGGGCCCACGTGATTTCCCCGTGAGGCCCACGTGATTTCCCCTGGGGGCCCACGTGATTTCCCCGTGGGGCCCACCTGATCTCCCCGTGGGGCCCACGTGATTTCCCCGTGAGGCCCACGTGATTTCCCCTGGGGGCCCACGTGATTTCCCCTGGGGGCCCACGTGATTTCCCCGTGGGGCCCACGTGATTTCCCCTGGGGGCCCACGTGATATCCGAGTGGGGCCCACGCGATTTCCCCGTGGGGCCCACGCTATTTCCTCGTGGGTCACAAGTGATTTCCCCTGGGGGCCCACGTGATTTTCCCCGTGGGGCCCACGTGATTTCCCCGTGGGGCCCACGTGATTTCCACTGGGAGCCCACGTGATTTCCCCTGGGGGCCCAAGTGATTTCCCCGTGGGGCCCACGTGGTTTCCGCCGGGGGCCCACGTGATATCCCCCGGGGGCCCACGTGATTTCCCCGTGGGGCCCAGCTGATTTCCCCTGGGGGCCCACGTGTTTTCCTCTGGGGGCCCACGTGACTTCCCCGTGGGGCCCACCTGATCTCCCCGTGGGGCCCACGTGATTTCCCCGTGAGGCCCACGTGATTTCCCCTGGGGGCCCACGTGATTTCCCCTGGGTGCCCCCGTGATTTCCCCTGGGGGCCCACGTGATTTCCCCTGGGGGCCCACGTGATTTCCCCGTGAGGCCCACGTGATTTCCCCTGGGGGCCCATGGGATTTCCCCGTGGGACCCAGTGATTTCCCCTGGGGGCCCACGTGATTTCCCCTGGGGGCCCAAGTGATTTCCCCGTGGGGCCCTCGTGATTTCCCCGTGGGGCCGACGTGATTTCCCCGTGGGACCCACGTGATTTCCCCTGGGGGCCCAAGTGATTTCCCCGTAGGGCTCACGTCATTTCCCCTTGGGTCCCACGTGATTTCCCCTGGGGGCCCACGTGATTTCCACGTGGGGCCCACTTGATTTCCCCTGGGGGCCCTCGTGATTTCCCCGTGAGGCCCACGTGATTTCCCCTGGGGGCCCACGTGAATTCCCCGTGGGGCCCACGTGATTTCCGCGTGGGGCCCACGTGATTACCCCTGGGGGCCCACGTGATTTCCCCGTGGGGCACACGTGATTTCCCCGTGGGGCCCACGTGATTTCCCCGTGGGGCCCACGTTATTTCCCCGTGGGGCCCACGTGATTTCCCCGTGGGGCCCACGTGATTTCCCCGTGGGGCCCACGAGATTTCCCCTTGGGGCCCACCTGATTTCCCCTGGGGGCCCACCTGATTTCCCCTGGGGGCACACGTGATTTCCCCGTTGGGCCCACGTGATTTCCCCTTGGGGCCCACGAGATTTCCCAGTGTGTCCCACATGGTTTCCCCCGGGGGCCCACGTGATTTCCCCGTGGGGCCCACGCTATTTCCTCGTGGGTCACAAGTGATTTCCCCTGGGGGCCCAAGTGATTTCCCCGTGGGGCCCACGTGATTTCCCCGTGAGGCCCACGTGATTTCCCCTGGGAGCCCACGTGCTTTCCCCGTGGGTCCCAAGTGATTTCCCCTGGGGGCCCACGTGATTTCCCCTGGGGGCCCAAGTGATTTCCCCGTGGGGCCCTCGTGATTTCCCCGTGGGGCCGACGTGATTTCCCCGTGGGACCCACGTGATTTCCCCTGGGGGCCCAAGTGATTTCCCCGTAGGGCCCACGTCATTTCCCCTTGGGTCCCACGTGATTTCCCCTTGGGGCCCACGTCATTTCCCCGTGGGGCCCACGTGATTTCCCCTGGGGGCCCCCGTGATTTCCCCGTGGGGCCCACGTGATTTCCCGTGGGAGCCACGTGTTTTCCCCTGGGGGCACACGTGATTTCCCCTGGGGGCCCACGTGATTTCCCCATGGGGCCCACGTGATTTACCCTGGGGTCCCACGTATTTCGCCGTGGGGCCCACGTGATTTCCCCGTGGGGTCCACGTGATTTCCCCGTGGGGCCCACGTGATTTCCCCGTGGGGCCCACGAGATTTCCCCGTTGGGCCCACCTGATTTCCCCTGGGGGCCCACCTGATTTCCCCTGGGGGCACACGTGATTTCCCCGTTGGGCCCACGTGCTTTCCCCGTGGGGCCCACGTGATTTCCCCGTAGGGCCCTCGTGATTTCCCCCGGGGGCCCACGTGATTTCCCCCGCGGGCCCACGTGATTTCCCCTGGGGGCCCACGTGATTTCCCCGTGGGGCCCACGTCATTTCCCCGTGGGGCCCACGTGATTTCCCCTGGGGGCCCACGTGATTTCTCCGTGGGGCCCACGTGATTTCCCCTTGGGGCCCACGTGATTTCCCCGTGGGGCCCACGTGATTTCCCGTGGGGCCCACGTGTTTTCCCCTGGGGGCACACGTGATTTCCCCTGGGGGCCCACGTGATTTCCCCGTGGGGCCCACGTGATTTACCCTGGGGTCCCACGTATTTCCCCGTGGGGCCCACGTGATTTCCCCGTGGGGCCCACCTGATTTCCCCTGAGAGCCCACGTGATTTCCCCGTGAGGCCCACGTGATTTCCCCTGGGGGCCCACGTGATTTCCCCTGGGGGCCCCCGTGATATCCGAGTGGGGCCCACGCGATTTCCCCGTGGGGCCCACGCTATTCCCCAGTAGGTCCCTAGCGATTTCCCCTGGGGGCCCACGTGATTTCCCCGTGGGGCACACGTGATTTCCCCGTGGGGCCCACGTGATTTCCCCGTGGGGTCCACGTGATTTCCCCTGGGGGCCCACGTGATTTCCCCATGGGGACCACGTGATTTCCCCTGGGGGCCCACGTGATTTCCCCGTTGGGAACACGTCATTTCCCCGTGGGGCCCACGTGATTTCCCCTGGGGGCCCACGTGATTTCCCCGTGGGGCCCACGTGATTTCCCCTGGGGGCCCACGTGATTTCCCCTGGGGGCCCAGGTGATTTTCCGGTGGGGCCCACGTGATTACCCGTGGGGCCCACGTGATTTCCCGTGGGGCCCACGTGATTTACCCTGGGGGCCCACGTGATTTCCCCTGGGGTCCCACGGCATTTCCCCTGGGGGCCCAAGTGATTTCCCCTTGGGGCCCTCGTGATTTCCCCTTGGGGCACACGTGATTTCCCCGTGAGGCCCACGTGATTTCCCCTGGGGGCCCACGTGAATTCCCCGTGGGACCCACGTGATTTCCCCTGGGGGCCCACGGCATTTCCCCTGGGGGCCCAAGTGATTTCCCCGTGGGGCCCTCGTGATTTCCCCGTGGGGCCCACGTGATTTCCCCGTGGGACCCACGTGATTTCCCCTGGGGGCCCAAGTGATTTCCCCGTAGGGTCCACGTCATTTCCCCGTGGGGCCCACGTGATTTCCCCTGGGGGCCCACGTGATTTCCCCGTGGGGCCCACGTGATTTCCCCTGGGGGCCCACGTGATTTCCCCGTGGGGCCCACGTGATTTCCCCGTGGGGCCCACGTGATTTCCCCTGGGGGCCCACGTGATTTCCCATGGGGCCCACGTGATTTCCCCGTGGGGCCCACGTAATTTCCCCTGGGGGCCCACGTGATTTCCCCGTGGGGCCCACCTGATCTCCCCGTGGGGCCCACGTGATCTCCCCGTGGGGCCCTCGTGATCTCCCCTGGGGGCCCACGTGATTTCCCCGTGGGGCCAACGTGATTGCCCGGTGGGGCCCACGGGATTTCCCCTGGGGGCCCACGTGATATCCGCGTGGGGCCCACGCGATTTCCCCTGGGGGCCCACGTGATTTCCCCGTGGAGCCCACGTGATTTCCCCGTGGGGCCCACGTGATTTCTCCTGGGGGCCCACGTGATTTCCCCGTGTGGCCCACGTGATTTCCCCCGGGAGCTCACGTGATTTCCCCGTGGGGCCCACGTAATTTCCCCGTGGGGCCCACGTGATTTCCCCTGGGGGCCCAGGTTATTTCCCCTGGGGGCCCACGTGATTTCCCCGCGGGGCCCACGTGATTTCCCCGTGGGGCCCACCTGATTTCCCCTGAGAGCCCACGTGATTTCCCCGTGAGGCCCACGTGATTTCCCCTGGGGCCCACATGATTTCCCCGTGGGGCTCACGTGATTTCCCCGTGGGGCCCACGTGATTGCCCCTGGGGGCCCACGTGATTTCCCCGTGGGGCCCACGTGATTTCCCCGTGGGGCCCACATGATTTCCCCGTGGGTCCCACGTGATTTCCCCTGGGGGCACACGTGATTTCCCCGTGGAGACCACGTGATTTCCCACGGTGCACACGTGATTTCCCCGTGGGGCCCACGTGATTTTCCCTGGGGGCCCACGTGATTTCCCCTGGGGGGCCACGTGATTTCCCCTGGGGGCCCTCGTGATTTCCCTGTGGGGCCCACGTGATTTCCCCTGGGGGCCCTCGTGATTTCCCCGTGGGGCCCACGTGATTTTCCCGTGGGGCCCACGTGATTTTCCCGTTGGGCGCACGTGATTTCCCCGTGGGGCCCTCGTGATTTCCCCGTGGGGCCCACGTGATTTCCCCCGGGGGCCGACGTGATTTCCCCGTGGGGCCCGCGTGATTTCCCCGTTGGTCCCACGTGATTTCCCGTGGGGGCCCGCGTGATTTCCCCGTGGGGCCCGAGTGATTTCCCTGTGGGGCCCACGTGATTTCCCGGGGGACCCACGTGATTTCCCCTGGGGGCCCACGTGATTTCCCCGTGGGGCCCACGTGATTTCCCCCGGGGGCCCACCTGATTTCCCCGTGGGGCCCACTTGATTTCCCCGTGGGGCCCACTTGATTTCCGCGTGGGGTCCACGTGATTTCCCCGTGGGGCCCACGTGATTTCCCCGTGGGGCCCACGTGATTTCCCCTTGGGGCCCATGTGATTTACCCTGGGGGCCCACGTGATTTCCCTGTGGGGCCCACCTGATTTCCCCGTGGGGCCCACCTGATTTCGCCTGGGGGCCCTCGTGATTTCCCGTGGGGGCCCTCGTGATTTCCCATGGGGCCCACGTGATTTCCCCGTGGGGCCCACGTGATTTTCCCGTTGGGCGCACGTGATTTCCCCGTGGGTCCCTCGTGATTTCCCCGTGGGGCCCAGGTGATTTCCACCGGGGGCCGACATGATATCCCCGTGGGGCCCGCGTGATTTCCCCGTTGGGCCCGTGTGATTTCCCGTGGGGGCCCGCGGGATTTCCCCGTGGGTCCCACCTGATTTCCCGTTGGGCCCACGTGATTTCCCCCGGGGGCCCACGTGATTTCCCCGTGGGGCCCACTTGATTTCCCCGTGGGGCCCACGTGATTTCCCCTGGGGGCCCACGTTATTTCCCCTGGGGGCCCACGTGATTTCCCCGTGGGGCCCACGTGATTTCTCCGTGGGGCCCACCTAATTTCCCCTGAGAGCCCACGTGATTTCCCCGTGAGGCCCACGAGATTTCCCCTGGGGCCCACGTGATTTCCCCGTGGGGCTCACGTGTTTGTCCCTGGGGGCCCACGTGATTTCCCCGTGGGGCCCATGTGATTTCCCCGTGGGGCCCACATGATTTCCCCGTGGGTCCCACGTGATTTCCCCTGGGGGCACACGAGATTTCCCCGTGGAGCCCACGTGATTTCCCACGGTGCCCACGTGATTTCCCCGTGGGGCCCACGTGACTTCCCCTGGGGGCCCACGCGATTTCCCCTGGGGGCCCGCGTGATTTTCCCTGGGGGCCCGCGTGATTTCCCCTGGGGGCCCACATGATTTCCCCGTGGGGCCCACCTGATTTCCCCTGGGGGCCCCCGTGATTTCCCCGTGGGGCCCACGTCATTTCCCCTGGGGGCCCACGTGATTTCCCCGTGGGTCCCACGTGATTTTCCCTGGGGGCCCACGTGATTTCCCCTGGGGGCCCACGTGATTTCCCCTGGGGGCCCACGTGATTTCCCCGTGGGGGCCCTCGTGATTTCCCCGTGGGGCCCACGTGAGTTTCCCGTGGGGCCCACGTGATTTTCCCGTTGGGCGCACGTGATTTCCCCGTGGGGCCCTCGTGATTTCCCCGTGGGGCCCACGTGATTTCCCCCGGGGGCCGACGTGATTTCCCCGTGGGGCCCGCGTGATTTCCCCGTTGGTCCCGCGTGATTTCCCGTGGGGGCCCGCGTGATTTCCCCGTGGGGCCCGAGTGATTTCCCTGTGGGGCCCACGTGATTTCCCGGGGGACCCACGTGATTTCCCCGGGGGGCCCACGTGATTTCCCCGTGGGGCCCACGTGATTTCCCCCAGGGGCCCACCTGATTTCCCCGTGGGGCCCACTTGATTTCCCCGTTGGGCCCACTTGATTTCCGCGTGGGGTCCACGTGATTTCCCCTGGGGGCCCACGTGATTTCCCCGTGGGGCCCACGTGATTTCCCCCGGGGGCCCACTTGATTTCCCCGTGGGGCCCACGTGATTTCCCCGTGGGGCCCACGTGATTTCCCCGTGGGGCCCACGTGATTTCCCCTGGGGGCCCACCTGATTTCCCCTGGGGGCCCATGTGTTTCCCCGTGGGGCCCTCATGATTTACCCTGGTGGACCACGTGATTTCCCCATGGGGCCCACGTGATTTCCCCGTGGGGCCCACGTGATTTCCCCTGGGGGCCCACGTGATTTCCCCGTGGGACCCACGTGATTTCCCCTGGGGGCCCACGTGATTTCCCCTGGGGGCCCAAGTGATGTCCCCGTGGGGCCCACGTGATTTCCCCGTGGGACCCACGTGATTTCCCCTTGGGGCCCAAGTGATTTCCCCGTAGGACCCACGTCATTTCCCCGTGGGGCCCTCGTGATGCCCCTGGGTGCCCACGTGATTTCCCCGTGGGGCCCACGTGACTTCCCCGTGGGGCCCACGTGACTTCCCCGTGGGGCCCACGTGACTTCCCCGTGGGGCCCACGGGATTTCCCCGTGGGGCCCACGTGATTTCTCCTGGGGGCCCACGTGATTTCCCCGTGGGGCCCACGTGATTTCCCCTGGGGGCCCGCGTGATTTCCCCTGGGGGCCCGAGTGATTTCCCCTGGGGGCCCTCGTGATTTCCCCGTGGGGCCCACGTGATTTCCCCCGGGGGCCGACGTGATTTCCCCGTGGGGCCCGCGTGATTTCCCCGTTGGGCCCGAGTGATTTCCCGTGGGGGCCCACGTGATTTCCCCGTGGGGCCCCGCGTGATTTCCCCGTGGGGCCCACGTGATTTCCCCCGGGGGCCCACGTGATTTCCCCGTGGGGCCCACGTGCGTTCCCCGTGGGGCCCACGTGATTTCCCCTGGGGGCCCACGTTATTTCCCCTGGGGGCCCACGTGATTTCCCCGTGGGGCCCACGTGATTTCCCCGTGGGGCCCACGTGATTTCCCCCGGGGGCCCACTTGATTTCCCCGTGGGGCCCACGTGATTTCCCCTGGGGGCCCACGTGATTTCCCCTGGGGGCCCACGTGATTTCCCCGTGGGGCCCACGTGATTTCCCCCGGGGGCCGACGTGATTTCCCCGTGGGGCCCGCGTGATTTCCCCGTTGGTCCCGCGTGATTTCCCGTGGGGGCCCGCGTGATTTCCCCGTGGGGCCCGAGTGATTTCCCTGTGGGGCCCACGTAATTTCCCGGGGGACCCACGTGATTTCCCCTGGGGGCCAACGTGATTTCCCCGTGGGGCCCACGTGATTTCCCCTGGGGGCCCACGTGATTTCCCCTGGGGGCCCACGTGATTTCCCCATGGGGCCCACGTGATTTCCCCGTGGGGCCCGAGTGATTTCCCTGTGGGGCCCACGTGATTTCCCGGGGGACCCACGTGATTTCCCCTGGGGGCCCACTTGATTTCCCCGTGGGGCCCACGTGATTTCCCCGTGTGGCCCACGTGATTTCCCCTGGGGGCCCACGTGATTTCCCCTGGGGGCCCACGTGATTTCCCCGTGGGGCCCACGTGATTTCCCGTGGGGCCCACGTGTTTTCCCCTGGGGGCACAAGTGATTTCCCCGTGGGGCCCACGTGATTTACCCTGGGGTCCCACGTATTTCCCCGTGGGGCCCACGTGATTTACCCTGGGGGCCCACGTGATTTCCCCGTGGGGCCCACGTGATTTCCCCGTGGGGCCCACATGATATCCCCGTGGGTCCCACGTGATTTCCCCTGGGGGCACACGTGAAATCACCGTGGAGCCCACGTGATTTCCCATGGTGCCCACGTGATTTCCCCGTGGGGCCCGCGTGATTTCCCCGTTGGGCCCGAGTGATTTCCCGTGGGGGCCCGCGTGATTTCCCCGTGGGGCCCCGCGTGATTTCCCCGTGGGGCCCACGTGATTTCCCCCGGGGGCCCACGTGATTTCCCCGGGGGGCCCACGTGATTTCCCCGTGGGGCCCACGTGATTTCCCCTGGGGGCCCACGTTATTTCCCCTGGGGGCCCACGTGATTTCCCCGTGGGGCCCACGTGATTTCCCCGTGGGGCCCACGTGATTTCCCCCGGGGGCCCACTTGATTTCCCCGTGGGGCCCACGTGATTTCCCCGTCGGACCCACGTGATTTCCCCTGGGGGCCCACGTGATTTCCCCTGGGGGCCCACGTGATTTCCCCGTGGGGCCCTCGTGATTTCCCCATGGGGCCCACGTGATTTCCCCGTGGGACCCACGTGATTTCCCCTGGGGGCCCAAGTGATTTCCCCGTAGGGCCCACGTCATTTCCCCGTGGGGCCCACGTGATTGCCCCTGGGGGCCCACGTGATTTCCCCGTGGGGCCCACGAGATTTCCCCTGGGGGCCCACGTGATTTCCCCGTGGGGCCCACGTGATTTCCCGTGGGGCCCACGTGTTTTCCCCTGGGGGCAGAAGTGATTTCCCCGTGGGGCCCACGTGATTTAACCTGGGGTCCCACGTATTTCCCCGTGGGGCCCACGTGATTTACCCTGGGGGCCCACGTGATTTCCCCGTGGGGCCCACGTGATTTCCCCGTGGGGCCCACATGATATCCCCGTGGGTCCCACGTGATTTCCCCTGGGGGCACACGTGAAATCCCCGTGGAGCCCACGTGATTTCCCACGGTGCCCACGTGATTTCCCCGTGGGGCCCACGTGATTTCCCCTGAGGGCCCATGTGATTTTCCCTGGGGTCCCCCGTGATTTCCTCGTGGGGCCCACGTGATTTCCCCTGGGTGCCCACGTGATTTCCCCGTGGGGCCCACGTCATTTCCCCTGGGGTCCCCCGAGATTTCCCCGTGGGGCCCACGGATTTGTCCTGGGGGCCCACGTGATTTCCCCTGGGGGCCCAAGTGATTTCCCCTGGGGGCCCTCGTGATTTCCCCGTGGGGCTCACGTGATTTCCCCGTGGGGCCCACGTGATTGCCTCTGGGGGCCCACGTGATTTCCCCGTGGGGCCCACGTGATTTCCCCGTGGGGCCCACATGATATCCCCGTGGGTCCCACGTGATTTCCCCTGGGGGCACACGTGAAATCCCCGTGGAGCCCACGTGATTTCCCACGGTGCCCACGTGATTTCCCCGTGGGGCCCAAGTGACTTCCCCGTGGGGCCCACGTGACTTCCTCGTGGGGCCCACGTGATTTCCCCGTGGGGCCCACGTGATTTCTCCTGGGGGCCCACGTGATTTCCCAGTGGGGCCCACGTGATTTCCCCTGGGGGCCCGCGTGATTTCCCCTAGGGGCCCACGTGATTTCCCCTGGGGGCCCAGGCGATTTCCCCGTGGGGCCCACCTGATTTCCCGGTGGGGCCTACGTGATTGCCCCTGGGGGCCCGCGTGATTTCCCCTGGGGGCCCACGTGATTTCCCATGGGGGCCCACGTGATTTCCCCTGGGGGCCCACGTGATTTCCCCCGGGGGCCGACGTGATTTCCCCGTGGGGCCCGCGTGATTTCCCCGTTGGTCCCGCGTGATTTCCCGTGGGGGCCCGCGTGATTTCCCCGTGGGACCCGAGTGATTTCCCTGTGGGGCCCACGTGATTTCCCGGGGGACCCACGTGATTTCCCCTGGGGGCCAACGTGATTTCCCCGTGGGGCCCACGTGATTTCCCCTGGGGGCCCACGTGATTTCCCCTGGGGGCCCACGTGATTTCCCCATGGGGCCCACGCGATTTCCCCGTGGGGCCCACGTGATTTCCCCTGGAGGCCCACGTGATATCCGAGTGGGGCCCACTCGATTTCCCCGTGGGGCCCACGCTATTTCCTCGTGGGTCACAAGTGATTTCCCCTGGGGGCCCACGTGATTACCCCGTGGGGCCCACGTGATTTCCCCGTGGGGCCCACGTGATTTCCACTGGGAGCCCACCCGATTTCCCCGTGGGGCCCACGTGATTTCCCCCGGGGGCCCACGTGATTTCCCCTGGGGGCCCACGTGATTTCCCCGTGAGGCCCACGTGATTTCCCCTGGGGGCCTACGTGATTTCCCCGTGGGACCCACGTGATTTCCCCTGGGGGCCCACGTGATTTCCCCTGGGGGCCCAAGTGATTTCCCCGTGGGGCCCACGTCATTTCCCCGTGGGGCCCACGTGATTTCCCCTGGGGGCCCACGTGATTGCCCCGTGGGGCCCACGTGATTTCCCCGTGGGGCCCACGTGATTTCCCGTGGGGCCCACGTGTTTTCCCCTGGGGGCACACGTGATTTCCCCTGGGGGACCACGTGATTTACCCGTGGGGCCCACGTGATTTATCCTGGGGTCCCACGTATTTCCCCGTGGGGCCCACGTGATTTCCCCGTGGGGCCCACCTGATTTCCCCTGGGGGCCCACGTGATTTCCCCTGGGTGCCCACGTAATTTCCACGTGGGACCCACGTGATTTCCCCGTGGGGCCCACGTGATTTCCCCGTGGGGCCCACGTGATTTCCCCTGGGGGCCCACGTGATATCCGAGTGGGGCCCACGCGATTTCCCCGTAGGGCCCACGCTATTTCCTCGTGGGTCACAAGTGATTTCCCCTGGGGGCCACCGTGATTTCCCCGTGGGGCCCACGTGATTTCCCCGTGGGGCCCACGTGATTTCCACTGGGAGCCCACGTGATTTCCCCTGGGGGCCCACGTGATTTCCCCGTGGGGCCCACGTGGTTTCCCCCGGGGGCCCACGTGATATCCCCCGGGGGCCCACGTGATTTCCCCGTGGGGCCCACCTGATTTCCCCTGGGGGCCCACATGTTTTCCTCTGGGGGCCCACGTGATTTCCCCGTGGGGCCCACCTGATCTCCCCGTGGGGCCCACGTGATTTCCCCTGGGGGCCCACGTGATATCCGCGTGGGGCCCACGCGATTTCCCCGTGGGGCCCACGCGATTTCCCCGTGGGTCCCAAGCGATTTCCCCTGGGGGCCCACGTGATTTCCCCGTGAGGCCCACGTGATTTCCCCTGGGGGCCCACGTGATTTCCCCGTGAGGCCCACGTGATTTCCCCTGGGGGCCCACGTGATTTCCCCTGGGGGCCCACGTGATTTCCCCGTGGGGCCCACGTGATTTCCCCTGGGGGCCCACGTGATATCCGAGTGGGGCCCACGCGATTTC
Organism: Ovis canadensis; assembly: GCF_042477335.2. Taxonomy (NCBI): domain Eukaryota; kingdom Metazoa; phylum Chordata; class Mammalia; order Artiodactyla; family Bovidae; genus Ovis; species Ovis canadensis. The sequence continues at coordinate 13,038,290 of NC_091262.1, forward strand.
CCCGTGGGGCCCACGCTATTTCCTCGTGGGTCACAAGTGATTTCCCCTGGGGGCCCACGTGATTTTCCCCGTGGGGCCCACGTGATTTCCCCGTGGGGCCCACGTGATTTCCACTGGGAGCCCACGTGATTTCCCCTGGGGGCCCAAGTGATTTCCCCGTGGGGCCCACGTGGTTTCCGCCGGGGGCCCACGTGATATCCCCCGGGGGCCCACGTGATTTCCCCGTGGGGCCCAGCTGATTTCCCCTGGGGGCCCACGTGTTTTCCTCTGGGGGCCCACGTGATTTCCCCGTGGGGCCCACCTGATCTCCCCGTGGGGCCCACGTGATTTCCCCGTGAGGCCCACGTGATTTCCCCTGGGGGCCCACGTGATTTCCCCTGGGTGCCCCCGTGATTTCCCCTGGGGGCCCACGTGATTTCCCCTGGGGGCCCACGTGATTTCCCCGTGAGGCCCACGTGATTTCCCCTGGGGGCCCATGGGATTTCCCCGTGGGACCCAGTGATTTCCCCTGGGGGCCCACGTGATTTCCCCTGGGGGCCCAAGTGATTTCCCCGTGGGGCCCTCGTGATTTCCCCGTGGGGCCGACGTGATTTCCCCGTGGGACCCACGTGATTTCCCCTGGGGGCCCAAGTGATTTCCCCGTAGGGCTCACGTCATTTCCCCTTGGGTCCCACGTGATTTCCCCTGGGGGCCCACGTGATTTCCCCGTGGGGCCCACGTGATTTCCCCTGGGGGCCCACGTGATTTCCCCGTGAGGCCCACGTGATTTCCCCTGGGGGCCCACGTGAATTCCCCGTGGGGCCCACGTGATTTCCCCTGGGGGCCCACGTGATTACCCCTGGGGGCCCACGTGATTTCCCCGTGGGGCACACGTGATTTCCCCGTGGGGCCCACGTGATTTCCCCGTGGGGCCCACGTTATTTCCCCGTGGGGCCCACGTGATTTCCCCGTGGGGCCCACGTGATTTCCCCGTGGGGCCCACGAGATTTCCCCGTGGGGCCCACCTGATTTCCCCTGGGGGCCCACCTGATTTCCCCTGGGGGCACACGTGATTTCCCCGTTGGGCCCACGTGATTTCCCCTTGGGGCCCACGAGATTTCCCAGTGTGTCCCACATGGTTTCCCCCGGGGGCCCACGTGATTTCCCCGTGGGGCCCACATGATTTCCCCCGGGGGCCCACGTGATTTCCCCCGCGGGCACACGCGATTTCCCCGTGGGGCCCAAGTGATTTCCCCTGGGGGCCCACGTGATATCCGAGTGGGGCCCACGCGATTTCCCCGTGGGGCCCACGCTATTTCCTCGTGGGTCACAAGTGATTTCCCCTGGGGGCCCAAGTGATTTCCCCGTGGGGCCCACGTGATTTCCCCGTGGGGCCCACGTGATTTCCACTGGGAGCCCACATGATTTCCCCTGGGGGCCCACGTGATTTCCCAGTGGGGCCCACGTGGTTTCCCCCGGGGGCCCACGTGATATCCCCCGGGGGCCCACGTGATTTCCCCGTGGGGCCCACCTGATTTCCCCTGGGGGCCCACGTGTTTTCCGCTGGGGGCCCACGTGATTTCCCCGTGGGGCCCACCTGATCTCCCCGTGGGGCCCACGTGATTTCCCCGTGAGGCCCACGTGATTTCCCCTGGGGGCCCACGTGATTTCCCCTGGGTGCCCCCGTGATTTCCCCTGGGGGCCCACGTGATTTCCCCTGGGGGCCCACGTGATTTCCCCGTGAGGCCCACGTGATTTCCCCTGGGAGCCCACGTGCTTTCCCCGTGGGTCCCAAGTGATTTCCCCTGGGGGCCCACGTGATTTCCCCTGGGGGCCCAAGTGATTTCCCCGTGGGGCCCTCGTGATTTCCCCGTGGGGCCGACGTGATTTCCCCGTGGGACCCACGTGATTTCCCCTGGGGGCCCAAGTGATTTCCCCGTAGGGCCCACGTCATTTCCCCTTGGGTCCCACGTGATTTCCCCTGGGGGCCCACGTCATTTCCCCGTGGGGCCCACGTGATTTCCCCTGGGGGCCCCCGTGATTTCCCCGTGGGGCCCACGTGATTTCCCGTGGGAGCCACGTGTTTTCCCCTGGGGGCACACGTGATTTCCCCTGGGGGCCCACGTGATTTCCCCATGGGGCCCACGTGATTTACCCTGGGGTCCCACGTATTTCGCCGTGGGGCCCACGTGATTTCCCCGTGGGGTCCACGTGATTTCCCCGTTGGGCCCACGTGATTTCCCCGTGGGGCCCACGAGATTTCCCCGTTGGGCCCACCTGATTTCCCCTGGGGGCCCACCTGATTTCCCCTGGGGGCACACGTGATTTCCCCGTTGGGCCCACGTGCTTTCCCCGTGGGGCCCACGTGATTTCCCCGTAGGGCCCTCGTGATTTCCCCCGGGGGCCCACGTGATTTCCCCCGCGGGCCCACGTGATTTCCCCTGGGGGCCCACGTGATTTCCCCGTGGGGCCCACGTCATTTCCCCGTGGGGCCCACGTGATTTCCCCTCGGGGCCCACGTGATTTCTCCGTGGGGCCCACGTGATTTCCCCTTGGGGCCCACGTGATTTCCCCGTGGGGCCCACGTGATTTCCCGTGGGGCCCACGTGTTTTCCCCAGGGGGCACACGTGATTTCCCCTGGGGGCCCACGTGATTTCCCCGTGGGGCCCACGTGATTTACCCTGGGGTCCCACGTATTTCCCCGTGGGGCCCACGTGATTTCCCCGTGGGGCCCACCTGATTTCCCCTGAGAGCCCACGTGATTTCCCCGTGAGGCCCACGTGATTTCCCCTGGGGGCCCACGTGATTTCCCCTGGGGGCCCCCGTGATATCCGAGTGGGGCCCACGCGATTTCCCCGTGGGGCCCACGCTATTCCCCAGTAGGTCCCTAGCGATTTCCCCTGGGGGCCCACGTGATTTCCCCGTGGGGCACACGTGATTTCCCCGTGGGGCCCACGTGATTTCCCCGTGGGGTCCACGTGATTTCCCCTGGGGGCCCACGTGATTTCCCCGTGGGGACCACGTGATTTCCCCTGGGGGCCCACGTGATTTCCCCGTTGGGAACACGTCATTTCCCCGTGGGGCCCACGTGATTTCCCCTGGGGGCCCACGTGATTTCCCCGTGGGGCCCACGTGATTTCCCCTGGGGGCCCACGTGATTTCCCCTGGGGGCCCAGGTGATTTTCCGGTGGGGCCCACGTGATTACCCGTGGGGCCCACGTGATTTCCCGTGGGGCCCACGTGATTTACCCTGGGGGCCCACGTGATTTCCCCTGGGGTCCCACGGCATTTCCCCTGGGGGCCCAAGTGATTTCCCCTTGGGGCCCTCGTGATTTCCCCTTGGGGCACACGTGATTTCCCCGTGAGGCCCACGTGATTTCCCCTGAGGGCCCACGTGAATTCCCCGTGGGACCCACGTGATTTCCCCTGGGGGCCCACGGCATTTCCTCTGGGGGCACAAGTGATTTCCCCGTGGGGCCCTCGTGATTTCCCCGTGGGGCCCACGTGATTTCCCCGTGGGACCCACGTGATTTCCCCTGGGGGCCCAAGTGATTTCCCCGTAGGGTCCACGTCATTTCCCCGTGGGGCCCACGTGATTTCCCCTGGGGGCCCACGTGATTTCCCCGTGGGGCCCACGTGATTTCCCCTGGGGGCCCACGTGATTTCCCCGTGGGGCCCACGTGATTTCCCCGTGGGGCCCACGTGATTTCCCCTGGGGGCCCACGTGATTTCCCATGGGGCCCACGTGATTTCCCCGTGGGGCCCACGTAATTTCCCCGGGGGGCCCACGTGATTTCCCCTGGGGGCCCACGTGATATCCGCGTGGGGCCCACGCGATTTCCCCTGGGGGCCCACGTGATTTCCCCGTGGAGCCCACGTGATTTCCCCGTGGGGCCCACGTGATTTCTCCTGGGGGCCCACGTGATTTCCCCGTGTGGCCCACGTGATTTCCCCCGGGAGCTCACGTGATTTCCCCGTGGGGCCCACGTAATTTCCCCGTGGGGCCCACGTGATTTCCCCTGGGGGCCCAGGTTATTTCCCCTGGGGGCCCACGTGATTTCCCCGCGGGGCCCACGTGATTTCCCCGTGGGGCCCACCTGATTTCCCCTGAGAGCCCACGTGATTTCCCCGTGAGGCCCACGTGATTTCCCCTGGGGCCCACATGATTTCCCCGTGGGGCTCACGTGATTTCCCCGTGGGGCCCACGTGATTGCCCCTGGGGGCCCACGTGATTTCCCCGTGGGGCCCACGTGATTTCCCCGTGGGGCCCACATGATTTCCCCGTGGGTCCCACGTGATTTCCCCTGGGGGCACACGTGATTTCCCCGTGGAGACCACGTGATTTCCCACGGTGCACACGTGATTTCCCCGTGGGGCCCACGTGATTTTCCCTGGGGGCCCACGTGATTTCCCCTGGGGGCCCACGTGATTTCCCCTGGGGGCCCTCGTGATTTCCCTGTGGGGCCCACGTGATTTCCCCTGGGGGCCCTCGTGATTTCCCCGTGGGGCCCACGTGATTTTCCCGTGGGGCCCACGTGATTTTCCCGTTGGGCGCACGTGATTTCCCCGTGGGGCCCTCGTGATTTCCCCGTGGGGCCCACGTGATTTCCCCCGGGGGCCGACGTGATTTCCCCGTGGGGCCTGCGTGATTTCCCCGTTGGTCCCACGTGATTTCCCGTGGGGGCCCGCGTGATTTCCCCGTGGGGCCCGAGTGATTTCCCTGTGGGGCCCACGTGATTTCCCGGGGGACCCACGTGATTTCCCCTGGGGGCCCACGTGATTTCCCCGTGGGGCCCACGTGATTTCCCCCGGGGGCCCACCTGATTTCCCCGTGGGGCCCACTTGATTTCCCCGTGGGGCCCACTTGATTTCCTTGTGGGGTCCACGTGATTTCCCCGTGGGGCCCACGTGATTTCCCCGTGGGGCCCACGTGATTTCCCCTTGGGGCCCATGTGATTTACCCTGGGGGCCCACGTGATTTCCCTGTGGGGCCCACCTGATTTCCCCGTGGGGCCCACCTGATTTCGCCTGGGGGCCCTCGTGATTTCCCGTGGGGGCCCTCGTGATTTCCCATGGGGCCCACGTGATTTCCCCGTGGGGCCCACGTGATTTTCCCGTTGGGCGCACGTGATTTCCCCGTGGGTCCCTCGTGATTTCCCCGTGGGGCCCAGGTGATTTCCACTGGGGGCCGACATGATATCCCCGTGGGGCCCGCGTGATTTCCCCGTTGGGCCCGTGTGATTTCCCGTGGGGGCCCGCGGGATTTCCCCGTGGGTCCCACGTGATTTCCCGTGGGGCCCACGTGATTTCCCCCGGGGGCCCACGTGATTTCCCCGTGGGGCCCACTTGATTTCCCCGTGGGGCCCACGTGATTTCCCCTGGGGGCCCACGTTATTTCCCCTGGGGGCCCACGTGATTTCCCCGTGGGGCCCACGTGATTTCTCCGTGGGGCCCACCTAATTTCCCCTGAGAGCCCACGTGATTTCCCCGTGAGGCCCACGAGATTTCCCCTGGGGCCCACGTGATTTCCCCGTGGGGCTCACGTGTTTGTCCCTGGGGGCCCACGTGATTTCCCCGTGGGGCCCATGTGATTTCCCCGTGGGGCCCACATGATTTCCCCGTGGGTCCCACGTGATTTCCCCTGGGGGCACACGAGATTTCCCCGTGGAGCCCACGTGATTTAACACGGTGCCCACGTGATTTCCCCGTGGGGCCCACGTGACTTCCCCGTGGGGCACACGTGACTTCCCCGTGGGGCCCACTTGATTTCCCGGTGGGGCACACGTGATTTCTCCTGGGGGCCCACGTGATTTCCCCTGGGGGCCCGCGTGATTTTCCCTGGGGGCCCGCGTGATTTCCCCTGGGGGCCCACATGATTTCCCCGTGGGGCCCACCTGATTTCCCCTGGGGGCCCCCGTGATTTCCCCGTGGGGCCCACGTGATTTCCCCTGGGGGCCCACGTGATTTCCCCGTGGGGCCCACGTCATTTCCCCTGGGGGCCCACGTGATTTCCCCGTGGGTCCCACGTGATTTTCCCTGGGGGCCCACGTGATTTCCCCTGGGGGCCCACGTGATTTCCCCTGGGGGCCCTCGTGATTTCCCTGTGGGCCCCACGTGATTTCCCCTGGGGGCCCTCGTGATTTCCCCGTGGGGCCCACGTGATTTTCCCGTGGGGCCCACGTGATTTTCCCGTTGGGCGCACGTGATTTCCCCTTGGGGCCCTCTTGATTTCCCCGTGGGGCCCACGTGATTTCCCCCGGGGGCCGACGTGATTTCCCCGTGGGGCCCGCGTGATTTCCCCGTTGGTCCCGCGTGATTTCCCGTGGGGGCCCGCGTGATTTCCCCGTGGGGCCCGAGTGATTTCCCTGTGGGGCCCACGTGATTTCCCGGGGGACCCACGTGATTTCCCCTGGGGGCCCACGTGATTTCCCCGTGGGGCCCACGTGATTTCCCCCAGGGGCCCACCTGATTTCCCCGTGGGGCCCACTTGATTTCCCCGTTGGGCCCACTTGATTTCCGCGTGGGGTCCACGTGATTTCCCCTGGGGGCCCACGTGATTTCCCCGTGGGGCCCACGTGATTTCCCCCGGGGGCCCCCTTGATTTCCCCGTGGGGCCCACGTGATTTCCCTGTGGGGCCCACGTGATTTCCCCGTGGGGCCCACGTGATTTCCCCTGGGGGCCCACCTGATTTCCCCTGGGGGCCCATGTGTTTCCCCGTGGGGCCCTCATGATTTACCCTGGTGGACCACGTGATTTCCCCATGGGGCCCACGTGATTTCCCCGTGGGGCCCACGTGATTTCCCCTGGGGGCCCACGTGATTTCCCCGTGGGACCCACGTGATTTCCCCTGGGGGCCCACGTGATTTCCCCTGGGGGCCCACGTGATGTCCCCGTGGGGCCCACGTGATTTCCCCGTGGGACCCACGTGATTTCCCCTTGGGGCCCAAGTGATTTCCCCGTAGGACCCACGTCATTTCCCCGTGGGGCCCTCGTGATGCCCCTGGGTGCCCACGTGATTTCCCCGTGGGGCCCACGTGACTTCCCCGTGGGGCCCACGTGACTTCCCCGTGGGGCCCACGTGACTTCCCCGTGGGGCCCACGTGATTTCCCCGTGGGGCCCACGTGATTTCTCCTGGGGGCCCACGTGATTTCCCCGTGGGGCCCACGTGATTTCCCCTGGGGGCCCGCGTGATTTCCCCTGGGGGCCCGCGTGATTTCCCCGTGGGGCCCACGTGATTTCCCCCGGGGGCCGACGTGATTTCCCCGTGGGGCCCGCGTGATTTCCCCGTTGGGCCCGAGTGATTTCCCGTGGGGGCCCACGTGATTTCCCCGTGGGGCCCCGCGTGATTTCCCCGTGGGGCCCACGTGATTTCCCCCGGGGGCCCACGTGATTTCCCCGTGGGGCCCACGTGATTTCCCCGTGGGGCCCACGTGATTTCCCCGGGGGGCCCACGTGATGTCCCCGTGGGGCCCACGTGATTTCCCCTGGGGGCCCGCGTGATTTCCCCTGGGGGCCCGCGTGATTTCCCCGTGGGGCCCACGTGATTTCCCGTGGGGGCCCGCGTGATTTCCCCGTGGGGCCCGAGTGATTTCCCTGTGGGGCCCACGTGATTTCCCGGGGGACCCACGTGATTTCCCCTGGGGGCCAACGTGATTTCCCCGTGGGGCCCACGTGATTTCCCCTGGGGGCCCACGTGATTTCCCCTGGGGGCCCACGTGATTTCCCCATGGGGCCCACGTGATTTCCCCGTGGGGCCCGAGTGATTTCCCTGTGGGGCCCACGTGATTTCCCGGGGGACCCACGTGATTTCCCCTGGGGGCCCACTTGATTTCCCCGTGGGGCCCACGTGATTTCCCCGTGTGGCCCACGTGATTTCCCCTGGGGGCCCACGTGATTTCCCCTGGGGGCCCACGTGATTGCCCCGTGGGGCCCACGTGATTTCCCGTGGGGCCCACGTGTTTTCCCCTGGGGGCACAAGTGATTTCCCCGTGGGGCCCACGTGATTTACCCTGGGGTCCCACGTATTTCCCCGTGGGGCCCACGTGATTTACCCTGGGGGCCCACGTGATTTCCCCGTGGGGCCCACGTGATTTCCCCGTGGGGCCCACATGATATCCCCGTGGGTCCCACGTGATTTCCCCTGGGGGCACACGTGAAATCACCGTGGAGCCCACGTGATTTCCCATGGTGCCCACGTGATTTCCCCGTGGGGCCCGCGTGATTTCCCCGTTGGGCCCGAGTGATTTCCCGTGGGGGCCCGCGTGATTTCCCCGTGGGGCCCCGCGTGATTTCCCCGTGGGGCCCACGTGATTTCCCCCGGGGGCCCACGTGATTTCCCCTGGGGGCCCACGTGATTTCCCCGTGGGGCCCACGTGATTTCCCCTGGGGGCCCACGTTATTTCCCCTGGGGGCCCACGTGATTTCCCCGTGGGGCCCACGTGATTTCCCCCGGGGGCCCACTTGATTTCCCCGTGGGGCCCACGTGATTTCCCCGTGGGACCCACGTGATTTCCCCTGGGGGCCCACGTGATTTCCCCTGGGGGCCCAAGTGATTTCCCCGTGGGGCCCTCGTGATTTCCCCGTGGGGCCCACGTGATTTCCCCGTGGGACCCACGTGATTTCCCCTGGGGGCCCAAGTGATTTCCCCGTAGGGCCCACGTCATTTCCCCGTGGGGCCCACGTGATTGCCCCTGGGGGCCCACGTGATTTCCCCGTGGGGCCCACGAGATTTCCCCTGGGGGCCCACGTGATTTCCCCGTGGGGCCCACGTGATTTAACCTGGGGTCCCACGTATTTCCCCGTGGGGCCCACGTGATTTACCCTGGGGGCCCACGTGATTTCCCCGTGGGGCCCACGTGATTTCCCCGTGGGGCCCACATGATATCCCCGTGGGTCCCACGTGATTTCCCCTGGGGGCACACGTGAAATCCCCGTGGAGCCCACGTGATTTCCCACGGTGCCCACGTGATTTCCCCGTGGGGCCCTCGTGATTTCCCCGTGGGGCCCGCGTGATTTCCCCGTTGGTCCCGCGTGATTTCCCGTGGGGGCCCGCGTGATTTCCCCGTGGGGCCCGAGTGATTTCCCTGTGGGGCCCACGTGATTTCCCGGGGGACCCACGTGATTTCCCCTGGGGGCCCACGTGATTTCCCCGTGGGGCCCACGTGATTTCCCCCGGGGGCCCACTTGATTTCCCCGTGGGGCCCACTTGATTTCCCCGTGGGGCCCACTTGATTTCCGCGTGGGGTCCACGTGATTTCCCCGTGGGGCCCACGTGATTTCCCCGTGGGGCCCACGTGATTTCCCCTGGGGGCCCACCTGATTTCCCCTGGGGGCCCATGTGTTTCCCCGTGGGGCCCACGTGATTTCCCCTGGGGGCCCACGTGATATCCCCGTGGGGCCCACATGATTTCCCCTGGGGGCCCACGTGATTTCCCCTGAGGGCCCACGTGGTTTCCCCGTGGGGCCCATGTCATTTCCCCGTGGGGCCCACGTGATTTCCCCTGGGGGCCCACGTGATTTCCCCGTGGGGCCCACGTGATTTCCCCTGGGGGCCCACGTGATTTCCCCGTGGGGCCCACGTGATTTCCCCGTGGAGCCCACGTGATTTCCCCTGGGGGCCCACGTGATTTCCCCGTGGGGCCCACGAGATTTCCCCTGGGGGCCCACGTGATTTCCCCGTGGGGCCCACGTGATTTCCCCTGAGGGCCCATGTGATTTTCCCTTGGGTCCCCCGTGATTTCCTCGTGGGGCCCACGTGATTTCCCCTGGGTGCCCACGTGATTTCCCCGTGGGGCCCACGTCATTTCCCCTGGGGTCCCCCGAGATTTCCCCGTGGGGCCCACGGATTTGTCCTGGGGGCCCACGTGATTTCCCCTGGGGGCCCAAGTGATTTCCCCTGGGGGCCCTCGTGATTTCCCCGTGGGGCTCACGTGATTTCCCCGTGGGGCCCACGTGATTGCCTCTGGGGGCCCACGTGATTTCCCCGTGGGGCCCACGTGATTTCCCCGTGGGGCCCACATGATATCCCCGTGGGTCCCACGTGATTTCCCCTGGGGGCACACGTGAAATCCCCGTGGAGCCCACGTGATTTCCCACGGTGCCCACGTGATTTCCCCGTGGGGCCCAAGTGACTTCCCCGTGGGGCCCACGTGACTTCCTCGTGGGGCCCACGTGATTTCCCCGTGGGGCCCACGTGATTTCTCCTGGGGGCCCACGTGATTTCCCAGTGGGGCCCACGTGATTTCCCCTGGGGGCCCGCGTGATTTCCCCTAGGGGCCCACGTGATTTCCCCTGGGGGCCCAGGCGATTTCCCCGTGGGGCCCACCTGATTTCCCGGTGGGGCCTACGTGATTGCCCCTGGGGGCCCGCGTGATTTCCCCTGGGGGCCCACGTGATTTCCCCTGGGGGCCCACGTGATTTCCCCTGGGGGCCCACGTGATTTCCCCCGGGGGCCGACGTGATTTCCCCGTGGGGCCCGCGTGATTTCCCCGTTGGTCCCGCGTGATTTCCCGTGGGGGCCCGCGTGATTTCCCCGTGGGGCCCGAGTGATTTCCCTGTGGGGCCCACGTGATTTCCCGGGGGACCCACGTGATTTCCCCTGGGGGCCAACGTGATTTCCCCGTGGGGCCCACGTGATTTCCCCTGGGGGCCCACGTGATTTCCCCTGGGGGCCCACGTGATGTCCCCATGGGGCCCACGTGATTTCCCCGTGGGGCCCGAGTGATTTCCCTGTGGGGCCCACGTGATTTCCCGGGGGACCCACGTGATTTCCCCTGGGGGCCCACTTGATTTCCCCGTGGGGCCCACGTGATTTCCCCGTGTGGCCCCCGTGATTTCCCCTGGGGGCCCACGTGATTTCCCCTGGGGGCCCACGTGATTTCCCCGTGGGGCCCACGTGATTTCCCCTGGGGGCCCACGGAATTTCCCCGTGAGGCCCACGTGATTTCCCCGTGGGGCCCACGTGATTTCCCCTGCGGGCCCACCTGATTTCCCATGGGGGCCCATGTGATTTCCCCGTGGGGCCCTCATGATTTACCCTGGTGGACCACGTGATTTCCCCATGGGCCCACGTGATTTCCCCGTGGGGCCCACGTGATTTCCCCTGGGGGCCCACGTGATTTCCCCTTGGGACCCACGTGATTTCCCCTGGGGGCCAACGTGATTTCCCCTGGGGGCCCAAGTGATTTCCCCGTGGGGCCCTCGTGATTTCCCCATGGGGCCCACGTGATTTCCCCGTGGGACCCACGTGATTTCCCCTGGGGGCCCAAGTGATTTCCCCGTAGGGCCCACGTCATTTCCCCGTGGGGCCCACGTGATTGCCCCTGGGGGCCCACGTGATTTCCCCGTGGGGCCCACGAGATTTCCCCTGGGGGCCCACGTGATTTCCCCGTGGGGCCCACGTGATTTCCCGTGGGGCCCACGTGTTTTCCCCTGGGGGCACAAGTGATTTCCCCGTGGGGCCCACGTGATTTACCCTGGGGTCCCAAGTATTTCCCCGTGGGGCCCACGTGATTTACCCTGGGGGCCCACGTGATTTCCCCGTGGGGCCCACGTGATTTCCCCTGGGGGCCCTCGTGATTTCCCCGTGGGGCCCACGTGATTTGCCCCGGGGCCCGACGTGATTTCCCCGTGCGGCCCGCGTGATTTCCCCGTTAGGCCCGCGTGATTTCCCGTGGGGGCCCGCGTGATTTCCCCGTGGGGCCCACATGATTTCCCCGTGGGGCCCACGTGATTTCCCCCGGGGGCCCACGTGATTTCCCCGTGGGGCCCACGTGATTTCCCCGTGGGGCCCACGTGATTTCCCCGTGGGGCCCACCTGATTTCCCCTGAGAGCCCACGTGATTTCCCCGTGTGGCCCACGTGATTTCCCTGTGGGGCCCACGTGATTTCCCCTGGTGCCCACGTGATTTTCCCTGGGGGCACCCGTGATTTACCCGTGGGGCCCACGTGATTTCCCCTGGGGGCCCACGTGATTTCCCCGTGGGGCCCACATCATTTCCCCTGGGGGCCCACGTGATTTCCCCGTTGGGCCCACGTGATTTCCCCTGGGGGCCCACGTGATTTCCCCTGGAGGCCCACGTGATTTCCCCTGGGGGCCCTCGTGATTTCCCCGTGGGGCCCACGTGATTTCCCCTGGGGGCCCTCGTGATTTCCCGTGGGGCCCACGTGATTTCCCCGTGGGGCCCACGTGATTTCCCCTGGGGGCCCTCGTGATTTCCCCGTGGGTCCCTCGTGATTTCCCCGTGGGGCCCAGGTGATTTCCACCGGGGGCCGACATGATATCCCCGAGGGGCCCGCGTGATTTCCCCGTTGGGCCCGCGTGATTTCTCGTGGGGGCCCGCGGGATTTCCCCGTGGGTCCCACGTGATTTCCCGTGGGGCCCACGTGATTTCCCCCGGGGGCCCACGTGATTTCCCCGTGGGGCCCACTTGATTTCCCCATGGGGCCCACGTGATTCCCCTGGGGGCCCACGTTATTTCCCCTGGGGGCCCACGTGATTTCCCCGTGGGGCCCACGTGATTTCTCCGTGGGGCCCACCTAATTTCCCCTGAGAGCCCACGTGATTTCCCCGTGAGGCCCACGTGATTTCCCCTGGGGCCCACGTGATTTCCCCGTGGGGCTCACGTGTTTGTCCATGGGGGTCCACGTGATTTCCCCGTGGGGCCCACGTGATTTCCCCGTGGGGCCCACATGATTTCCCCCTGGGTCCCACGTGATTTCCCCTGGGGGCACACGTGATTTCCCCGTGGAGCCCACGTGATTTCCCACGGTGCCCACGTGATTTCCCCGTGGGGCCCACGTGACTTCCCCGTGGGGCCCACGTGACTTCCCCGTGGGGCCCACGTGACTTCCCCGTGGGGCCCACTTGATTTCCCGGTGGGGCACACGTGATTTCTCCTGGGGGCCCACGTGATTTCCCCTGGGGGCCCGCGTGATTTTCCCTGGGGGCCCGCGTGATTTCCCCTGGGGGCCCACATGATTTCCCCGTGGGGCCCACCTGATTTCCCCTGGGGGCCCACGAGATTTCCCCGTGGGGCTCACGTGATTTCCCCGTGGGGCCCACGTGATTACCCCTGGGGGCCCACGTCATTTGCCCTGGGGGCCCACGTGATTTCCCCTGGGGGCCCACGTGATTTCCCCTGGGGGCCCTCGTGATTTCCACGTGGGGCCCACGTGATTTCCCCTGGGGGCCCTTGTGATTTCCCCGTGGGGCCCACGTGATTTTCCCGTGGGGCCCACTTGATTTTCCCGTTGGGCGCACGTGATTTCCCCGTGCGGCCCTCGTGATTTCCCCGTTGGGCCCGCGTGATTTCCCGTGGGGGCCCCATGTGATTTCCCCGTTGGGCCCGCGTGATTGCCCCTGGGGGCCCACGTGATTTCCCCGTGGGGCCCACGTGATTTCCCCGTGGGGCCCACAAGAGTTCCCCGTGGGTCCCACGTGATTTCCCCTGGGGGCACACGTGATTTCCCCGTGGAGCCCACGTGATTTCCCACGGTGCACACGTGATTTCCCCGTGGGGCCCACGTGACTCCCCCGTGGGGCCCACGTGACTTCCCCGTGGGGCCCACGTGATTTCCCCGTGGGGCCCACGTGATTTCTCCTGGGGGCCCACGTGATTTCCCCGTGGGGCCCACGTGATTTCCCCTGGGGGCCCGCATGATTTCCCCTAGGGGCCCACGTGATTTCCCCTGGGGGCCCACGCGATTTCCCCATGGGGCCCACCTGATTTCCCCGTGGGGCCCACGTGATTGCCCCTGGGGGCCCACGTGATTTCCGCGTGGGGCCCACGTGATTTCCCCGTGGGGCCCTCGTGATTTCCCCATGGGTCCCATGTGATATCCCCGTGGGGCCCACGTGATTTCCCCTGGGGGCCCACGGATTTCCCCGTGGGGCCCACGTGGTTTCCCCGTGGGCCCACGTGGTTTCCCCGTGGGAACCACGTGATTTCCCCTGAGGGCCCACGTGGTTTCCCTGTAGGGCCCACGTCATTTCCCCGTGGGGCCCACGTGATTTCCCCTGGGGGCCCACCTGATTTCCCCGTGGGGCCCACGTGATTTCCCCTGGGGGCCCACGTGATTTCCCCTGGGGGCCCACGGATTTCCCCATGGGGCCCACGTGGTTTCCCCGTGGGCCCACGTGGTTTCCCCGTGGGAACCACGTGATTTCCCCTGAGGGCCCACGTGGTTTCCCTGTGGGGCCCACGTCATTTCCCCGTGGGGCCCACGTGATTTCCCCTGGGGGCCCACCTGATTTCCCCGTGGGGCCCACGTGATTTCCCCTGGGGGCCCACGTGATTTCCCCGTTGGTCCCGCGTGATTTCCCGTGGGGGCCCGCGTGATTTCCCCGTGGGGCCCGAGTGATTTCCCTGTGGGGCCCACGTGATTTCCCGGGGGACCCACGTGATTTCCCCTGGGGGCCCACGTGATTTCCCCGTGGGGCCCACGTGATTTCCCCCGGGGGCCCACCTGATTTCCCCGTGGGGCCCACTTGATTTCCCCGTGGGGCCCACTTGATTTCCGCGTGGGGTCCACGTGATTTCCCCGTGGGGCCCACGTGATTTCCCCGTGGGGCCCATGTGATTTACCCTGGGGGCCCACGTGATTTCCCCGTGGGGCCCACCTGATTTCCCCGTGGGGCCCACCTGATTTCGCCTTGGGGCCCACGTGATTTCCCCGTGGGGCCCACGTGATTTCCCCGTGGGTCCCATGTGATTTCCCCTGGGGGCCCTCGTGATTTCCCCTGGGGCCCCCGTGATTTCCCCGTGGGGCCCACCTGATTTCCCCTGGGGGCCCACGAAATTTCCCCGTGGGGCTCACGTGATTTCCCCGTTGGGCCCGCGTGATTTCCCGTGGGGGCCCCATGTGATTTCCCCGTTGGGCCCGCGTGATTGCCCCTGGGGGCCCACGTCATTTGCCCTGGGGGTCCACGTGATTTCCCCTGGGGGCCCACGTGATTTCCCCTGGGGGCCCTCGTGATTTCCACGTGGGGCCCACGTGATTTCCCCTGGGGGCCCTTGTGATTTCCCCTGGGGCCCACGTGATTTTCCCGTGGGGCCCACATGATTTTCCCGTTGGGCGCACGTGATTTCCCCGTGGGGCCCTCGTGATTTCCCCGTTGGGCCCGCGTGATTTCCCGTGGGGGCCCCATGTGATTTCCCCGTTGGGCCCGCGTGATTGCCCCTGGGGGCCCACGTGATTTCCCCGTGGGGCCCACGTGATTTCCCCGTGGGGCCTACAAGATTTCCCCGTGGGTCCCACGTGATTTCCCCTGGGGGCACACGTGATTTCCCCGTGGAGCCCACGTGATTTCCCACGGTGCACACGTGATTTCCCCGTGGGGCCCACGTGACTTCCCCGTGGGGCCCACGTGACTTCCCCGTGGGGCCCACGTGATTTCCCCGTGGGGCCCACGTGATTTCTCCTGGGGGCCCACGTGATTTCCCGGTGGGGCCCACGTGATTTCCCCTGGGGGCCCGCATGATTTCCCCTAGGGGCCCACGTGATTTCCCCTGGGGGCCCACGCGATTTCCCCGTGGGGCCCACCTGATTTCCCCGTGGGGCCCACGTGATTGCCCCTGGGGGACCGCGTGATTTCCCCTGGGGGCCCACGTGATTTCCCCTGGGGGCCCCCGTGATTTCCCCGTGGGGCTCACGTGATTTCCCCGTGAGGCCCACGTGATTGCCCCTGGGGGCCCACGTGATTTCCGCGTGGGGCCCACGTGATTTCCCCGTGGGGCCCTCGTGATTTCCCCATGGGTCCTATGTGATTTCCCCTGGGGGCCCACGTGATTTCCCCTGGGGGCCCACGTGATATACCCGTGGGGCCCACGTGATTTCCCCTGGGGGCCCACGGATTTCCCCGTGGGGCCCACGTGGTTTCCCCGTGGGCCCACGTGGTTTCCCCGTGGGACCCACGTGATTTCCCCTGAGGGCCCACGTGGTTTCCCCGTGGGGCCCACGTCATTTCCCCGTGGGGCCCACGTGATTTCCCCTGGGGGCCCACCTGATTTCCCCGTGGGGCCCACGTGATTTCCCCTGGGGGCCCACGTGATTTCCCCGTGGGGCCCACGTGATTTCCCCGTGGAGACCACGTGATATCCCCTGGTGGCCCACGTGATTTCCCCGTGGGGCCCACGTGATTTACCATGGGGACCCACGTGATTTCCCCGTGGGGCCCACGTGATTTCTCCTTGGAGCCCACGAGATTTCCCCTGGGGGCCCACGTGATTTCCCCGTGGGGCCCACGTGATTTCCCCTGGGGGCCCATGTGATTTTCCCTGGGGGCCCCCGTGATTTCCCCGTGGGGCCCACGTGATTTCCCCTGGGGGCCCACGTGATTTCCCCGTGGGGCCCACGTCATTTCCCCTGGGGGCCCACGTGATTTCCCCTGGGGGCCCACGTGATTTCCCCGTGGGTCCCACGTGATTTCCCCGTGGGGCCGACGTGATTTCCCCATGGGGCCCACGTGATTTCCACTGGGAGCCCACGTGATTTCCCATGGGGGCCCACGTGATTTCCCCGTGGGGCCCACGTGGTTTCCCCCGGGGGCCCACGTGATATCCCCCGGGGGCCCACGTGATTTCCCCGTGGGGCCCAGCTGATTTCCCCTGGGGGCCCACGTGATTTCCCTTGGGGGCCCACGTGATTTCCCCATGAGGCCCACGTGATTTCCCCTGGGGGCCCACGTGAGGTCCCCGTGGGACCCACGTGATTTCCCCGGGGGGCCCACGTGATTTCCCCTGGGGGCCCAAGTGATTTCCCCGTGGGGCCCTCGTGATTTCCCCGTGGGGCCGACGTGATTTCCCCGTGGGACCCACGTGATTTCCCCTGGGGGCCCACGTGATTTCCACGTAGGGCCCACGTCATTTCCCCTTGGGTCCCACGTGATTTCCCCTGGGGGCCCACGTGATTTCCCCGTGGGGCCCACGTGATTTCCCCTGGGGGCCCACGTGATTTCCCCGTGAGGCCCACGTGATTTCCCCTGGGGGCCCACGTGAATTCCCCGTGGGGCCCACGTGATTTCCCCTGGGGGCCCACGTGATTACCCCTGGGGGCCCACGTGATTTCCCCGTGGGGCACACGTGATTTCCCGTGGGGCCCTCGTGATTTCCCCGTGGGGCCGACGTGATTTCCCCGTGGGACCCACGTGATTTCCCCTGGGGGCCCAAGTGATTTCCCCGTAGGGCCCACGTCATTTCCCCTTGGGTCCCACGTGATTTCCCCTGGGGGCCCACGTGATTTCCCCGTGGGGCCCACGTGATTTCCGCTGGGGGCCCACGTGATTTCCCCGTGAGGTCCACCTGATTTCCCCTTGGGGCCCACGTGAATTCCCCGTGGGGCCAACGTGATTTCCCCTGGGGGCCCACGTGATTACCCCTGGGGGCCCACGTGATTTCCCCGTGGGGCACACGTGATTTCCCCGTGGGGCCCACGTGATTTCCCCGTGGGGCCCACGTGATTTCCCCGTGCGGCCCACGTGATTTCCCCGTGGGGCCCACGTGATTTCCCCGTGGGGCCCACGAGATTTCCCCGTGGGGCCCACCTGATTTCCCCTGGGGGCCCACCTGATTTCCCCTGGGGGCACACGTGATTTCCCCGTTGGGCCCACGTGATTTCCCCTTGGGGCCCACGAGATTTCCCAGTGTGTCCCACATGGTTTCCCCCGGGGGCCCACGTGCTTTCCCCGTGGGGCCCACGTGATTTCCCCGTGGGGCCCACGTGATTTCCCCCGGGGGCCCACGTGATTTCCCCCGCGGGCCCACGCGATTTCCCCGTGGGGCCCACGTGATTTCCCCTGGAGGCCCACGTGATATCCGAGTGGGGCCCACTCGATTTCCCCGTGGGGCCCACGCTATTTCCTCGTGGGTCACAAGTGATTTCCCCTGGGGGCCCACGTGATTACCCCGTGGGGCCCACGTGATTTCCCCGTGGGGCCCACGTGATTTCCACTGGGAGCCCACGCGATTTCCCCGTGGGGCCCACGTGATTTCCCCCGGGGGCCCACGTGATTTCCCCTGGGGGCCCACGTGATTTCCCCGTGAGGCCCACGTGATTTCCCCTGGGGGCCTACGTGATTTCCCCGTGGGACCCACGTGATTTCCCCTGGGGGCCCACGTGAATTCCCCTGGGGGCCCAAGTGATTTCCCCGTGGGGCCCACGTCATTTCCCCGTGGGGCCCACGTGATTTCCCCTGGGGGCCCACGTGATTGCCCCGTGGGGCCCACGTGATTTCCCCGTGGGGCCCACGTGATTTCC
The DNA here is from genome assembly GCF_042477335.2 of Ovis canadensis. NCBI lineage: Eukaryota > Metazoa > Chordata > Mammalia > Artiodactyla > Bovidae > Ovis > Ovis canadensis. The sequence continues at coordinate 13,056,527 of NC_091262.1, forward strand.
CGTGGGGCCCACGTGTTTTCCCCTGGGGGCACACGTGATTTCCCCTGGGGGACCACGTGATTTCCCCGTGGGGCCCACGTGATTTATCCTGGGGTCCCACGTATTTCCCCGTGGGGCCCACGTGATTTCCCCGTGGGGCCCACCTGATTTCCCCTGAGAGCCCACGTGATTTCCCCGTGAGGCCCACGTGATTTCCCCTGGGGGCCCACGTGATTTCCCCTGGGTGCCCACGTAATTTCCACGTGGGACCCACGTGATTTCCCCGTGGGGCCCACGTGATTTCCCCGTGGGGCCCACGTGATTTCCCCTGGGGGCCCACGTGATATCCGAGTGGGGCCCACGCGATTTCCCCGTAGGGCCCACGCTATTTCCTCGTGGGTCACAAGTGATTTCCCCTGGGGGCCACCGTGATTTCCCCGTGGGGCCCACGTGATTTCCCCGTGGGGCCCACGTGATTTCCACTGGGAGCCCACGTGATTTCCCCTGGGGGCCCACGTGATTTCCCCGTGGGGCCCACGTGGTTTCCCCCGGGGGCCCACGTGATATCCCCCGGGGGCCCACGTGATTTCCCCGTGGGGCCCACCTGATTTCCCCTGGGGGCCCACGTGTTTTCCTCTGGGGGCCCACGTGATTTCCCCGTGGGGCCCACCTGATCTCCCCGTGGGGCCCACGTGATTTCCCCTGGGGGCCCACGTGATATCCGCGTGGGGCCCACGCGATTTCCCCGTGGGGCCCACGCGATTTCCCCGTGGGTCCCAAGCGATTTCCCCTGGGGGCCCACGTGATTTCCCCATGAGGCCCACGTGATTTCCCCTGGGGGCCCACGTGATTTCCCCGTGGGGCCCACCTGATCTCCCCGTGGGGCCCACGTGATTTCCCCGTGAGGCCCACGTGATTTCCCCTGGGGGCCCACGTGATTTCCCCTGGGGGCCCACGTGATTTCCCCGTGGGGCCCACGTGATTTCCCCTGGGGGCCCACGTGATATCCGAGTGGGGCCCACGCGATTTCCCCGTGGGGCCCACGCTATTTCCTCGTGGGTCACAAGTGATTTCCCCTGGGGGCCCACGTGATTTTCCCCGTGGGGCCCACGTGATTTCCCCGTGGGGCCCACGTGATTTCCACTGGGAGCCCACGTGATTTCCCCTGGGGGCCCACGTGATTTCCCCGTGGGGCCCACGTGGTTTCCGCCGGGGGCCCACGTGATATCCCCCGGGGGCCCACGTGATTTCCCCGTGGGGCCCAGCTGATTTTCCCTGGGGACCCACGTGTTTTCCTCTGGGGGCCCACGTGATTTCCCCGTGGGGCCCACCTGATCTCCCCGTGGGGCCCACGTGATTTCCCCGTGAGGCCCACGTGATTTCCCCTGGGGGCCCACGTGATTTCCCCTGGGTGCCCCCGTGATTTCCCCTGGGGGCCCACGTGATTTCCCCTGGGGGCCCACGTGACTTCCCCGTGAGGCCCACGTGATTTCCCCTGGGGGCCCATGGGATTTCCCTGTGGGACCCAGTGATTTCCCCTGGGGGCCCACGTGATGTCCCCTGGGGGCCCACGTGATTTCCCCGTGGGGCCCTCGTGATTTCCCCGTGGGGCCGACGTGATTTCCCCGTGGGACCCACGTGATTTCCCCTGGGGGCCCAAGTGATTTCCCCGTAGGGCTCACGTCATTTCCCCTTGGGTCCCACGTGATTTCCCCTGGGGGCCCACGTGATTTCCCCGTGGGGCCCACGTGATTTCCCCTGGGGGCCCACGTGATTTCCCCGTGAGGCCCACGTGATTTCCCCTGGGGGCCCACGTGAATTCCCCGTGGGGCCCACGTGATTTCCCCTGGGGGCCCACGTGATTACCCCTGGGGGCCCACGTGATTTCCCCGTGGGGCACACGTGATTTCCCCGTGGGGCCCACGTGATTTCCCCGTGGGGCCCACGTTATTTCCCCGTGGGGCCCACGTGATTTCCCCGTGGGGCCCACGTGATTTCCCCGTGGGGCCCACGAGATTTCCCCGTGGGGCCCACCTGATTTCCCCTGGGGGCCCACCTGATTTCCCCTGGGGGCACACGTGATTTCCCCGTTGGGCCCACGTGATTTCCCCTTGGGGCCCACGAGATTTCCCAGTGTGTCCCACATGGTTTCCCCCGGGGGCCCACGTGATTTCCCCGTGGGGCCCACATGATTTCCCCCGGGGGCCCACGTGATTTCCCCCGCGGGCACACGCGATTTCCCCGTGGGGCCCACGTGATTTCCCCTGGGGGCCCACGTGATATCCGAGTGGGGCCCACGCGATTTCCCCGTGGGGCCCACGCTATTTCCTCGTGGGTCACAAGTGATTTCCCCTGGGGGCCCAAGTGATTTCCCCGTGGGGCCCACGTGATTTCCCCGTGGGGCCCACGTGATTTCCACTGGGAGCCCACATGATTTCCCCTGGGGGCCCACGTGATTTCCCCGTGGGGCCCACGTGGTTTCCCCCGGGGGCCAACGTGATATCCCCCGGGGGCCCACGTGATTTCCCCGTGGGGCCCACCTGATTTCCCCTGGGGGCCCACGTGTTTTCCTCTGGGGGCCCACGTGATTTCCCCGTGGGGCCCACCTGATCTCCCCGTGGGGCCCACGTGATTTCCCCGTGAGGCCCACGTGATTTCCCCTGGGGGCCCACGTGATTTCCCCTGGGTGCCCCCGTGATTTCCCCTGGGGGCCCACGTGATTTCCCCTGGGGGCCCACGTGATTTCCCCGTGAGGCCCACGTGATTTCCCCTGGGAGCCCACGTGCTTTCCCCGTGGGTCCCAAGTGATTTCCCCTGGGGGCCCACGTGATTTCCCCTGGGGGCCCAAGTGATTTCCCCGTGGGGCCCTCGTGATTTCCCCGTGGGGCCGACGTGATTTCCCCGTGGGACCCACGTGATTTCCCCTGGGGGCCCAAGTGATTTCCCCGTAGGGCCCACGTCATTTCCCCTTGGGTCCCACGTGATTTCCCCTGGGGGCCCACGTCATTTCCCCGTGGGGCCCACGTGATTTCCCCTGGGGGCCCCCGTGATTTCCCCGTGGGGCCCACGTGATTTCCCGTGGGAGCCACGTGTTTTCCCCTGGGGGCACACGTGATTTCCCCTGGGGGCCCACGTGATTTCCCCATGGGGCCCACGTGATTTACCCTGGGGTCCCACGTATTTCGCCGTGGGGCCCACGTGATTTCCCCGTGGGGTCCACGTGATTTCCCCGTGGGGCCCACGTGATTTCCCGTGGGGCCCACGAGATTTCCCCGTTGGGCCCACCTGATTTCCCCTGGGGGCCCACCTGATTTCCCCTGGGGGCACACGTGATTTCCCCGTTGGGCCCACGTGCTTTCCCCGTGGGGCCCACGTGATTTCCCCGTAGGGCCCTCGTGATTTCCCCCGGGGGCCCACGTGATTTCCCCCGCGGGCCCACGTGATTTCCCCTGGGGGCCCACGTGATTTCCCCGTGGGGCCCACGTCATTTCCCCGTGGGGCCCACGTGATTTCCCCTGGGGGCCCACGTGATTTCTCCGTGGGGCCCACGTGATTTCCCCTTGGGGCCCACGTGATTTCCCCGTGGGGCCCACGTGATTTCCCGTGGGGCCCACGTGTTTTCCCCTGGGGGCACACGTGATTTCCCCGTGGGGCCCACGTGATTTCCCCGTGGGGCCCACGTGATTTACCCTGGGGTCCCACGTATTTCCCCGTGGGGCCCACGTGATTTCCCCGTGGGGCCCACCTGATTTCCCCTGAGAGCCCACGTGATTTCCCCGTGAGGCCCACGTGATTTCCCCTGGGGGCCCACGTGATTTCCCCTGGGGGCCCCCGTGATATCCGAGTGGGGCCCACGCGATTTCCCCGTGGGGCCCACGCTATTCCCGAGTAGGTCCCAAGCGATTTCCCCTGGGGGCCCACGTGATTTCCCCGTGGGGCACACGTGATTTCCCCGTGGGGCCCACGTGATTTCCCCGTGGGGTCCACGTGATTTCCCCTGGGGGCCCACGTGATTTCCCCGTGGGGACCACGTGATTTCCCCTGGGGGCCCACGTGATTTCCCCGTTGGGAACACGTCATTTCCCCGTGGGGCCCACGTGATTTCCCCTGGGGGCCCACGTGATTTCCCCGTGGGGCCCACGTGATTTCCCCTGGGGGCCCACGTGATTTCCCCTGGGGGCCCAGGTGATTTTCCCGTGGGGACCACGTGATTACCCGTGGGGCCCACGTGATTTCCCGTGGGGCCCACGTGATTTACCCTGGGGGCCCACGTGATTTCCCCTGGGGTCCCACGGCATTTCCCCTGGGGGCCCAAGTGATTTCCCCTTGGGGCCCTCGTGATTTCCCCTTGGGGCACACGTGATTTCCCCGTGAGGCCCACGTGATTTCCCCTGGGGGCCCACGTGAATTCCCCGTGGGACCCACGTGATTTCCCCTGGGGGCCCACGGCATTTCCCCTGGGGGCCCACGTGATTTCCCCGTGGGGCCCACGTGATTTCCCCTGGGGGCCCACGTGATTTCCCCGTGGGGCCCACGTGATTTCCCCGTGGGGCCCACGTGATTTCCCCTGGGGGCCCACGTGATTTCCCATGGGGCCCACGTGATTTCCCCGTGGGGCCCACGTAATTGCCCCTGGGGGCCCACGTGATTTCCCCGTGGGGCCCACCTGATCTCCCCGTGGGGCCCACGTGATCTCCCCGTGAGGCCCTCGTGATCTCCCCTGGGGGCCCACGTGATTTCCCCGTGGGGCCCACGTGATTTCCCTGTGGGGCCCACGTGATTTCCCCTGGGGGCCCACGTGATATCCGCGTGGGGCCCACGCGATTTCCCCTGGGGGCCCACGTGATTTCCCCGTGGAGCCCACGTGATTTCCCCGTGGGGCCCACGTGATTTCTCCTGGGGGCCCACGTGATTTCCCCGTGTGGCCCACGTGATTTCCCCCGGGAGCTCACGTGATTTCCCCGTGGGGCCCACGTAATTTCCCCGTGGGGCCCACGTGATTTCCCCTGGGGGCCCACGTTATTTCCCCTGGGGGCCCACGTGATTTCCCCGCGGGGCCCACGTGATTTCCCCGTGGGGCCCACCTGATTTCCCCTGAGAGCCCACGTGATTTCCCCGTGAGGCCCACGTGATTTCTCCTGGGGCCCACATGATTTCCCCGTGGGGCTCACGTGATTTCCCCGTGGGGCCCACGTGATTGCCCCTGGGGGCCCACGTGATTTCCCCGTGGGGCCCACGTGATTTCCCCGTGGGGCCCACATGATTTCCCCGTGGGTCCCACGTGATTTCCCCTGGGGGCACACGTGATTTCCCCGTGGAGACCACGTGATTTCCCACGGTGCACACGTGATTTCCCCGGGGGGCCCACGTGATTTTCCCTGGGGGCCCACGTGATTTCCCCTGGGGGCCCACGTGATTTCCCCTGGGGGCCCTCGTGATTTCCCTGTGGGGCCCACGTGATTTCCCCTGGGGGCCCTCGTGATTTCCCCGTGGGGCCCACGTGATTTTCCCGTGGGGCCCACGTGATTTTCCCGTTGGGCGCACGTGATTTCCCCGTGGGGCCCTCGTGATTTCCCCGTGGGGCCCACGTGATTTCCCCCGGGGGCCGACGTGATTTCCCCGTGGGGCCCGCGTGATTTCCCCGTTGGTCCCACGTGATTTCCCGTGGGGGCCCGCGTGATTTCCCCGTGGGGCCCGAGTGATTTCCCTGTGGGGCCCACGTGATTTCCCGGGGGACCCACGTGATTTCCCCTGGGGGCCCACGTGATTTCCCCGTGGGGCCCACGTGATTTCCCCCGGGGGCCCACCTGATTTCCCCGTGGGGCCCACTTGATTTCCCCGTGGGGCCCACTTGATTTCCGCGTGGGGTCCACGTGATTTCCCCGTGGGGCCCACGTGATTTCCCCGTGGGGCCCACGTGATTTCCCCTTGGGGCCCATGTGATTTACCCTGGGGGCCCACGTGATTTCCCTGTGGGGCCCACCTGATTTCCCCGTGGGGCCCACCTGATTTCGCCTGGGGGCCCTCGTGATTTCCCGTGGGGGCCCTCGTGATTTCCCATGGGGCCCACGTGATTTCCCCGTGGGGCCCACGTGATTTTCCCGTTGGGCGCACGTGATTTCCCCGTGGGTCCCTCGTGATTTCCCCGTGGGGCCCAGGTGATTTCCACCGGGGGCCGACATGATATCCCCGTGGGGCCCGCGTGATTTCCCCGTTGGGCCCGTGTGATTTCCCGTGGGGGCCCGCGGGATTTCCCCGTGGGTCCCACGTGATTTCCCGTGGGGCCCACGTGATTTCCCCCGGGGGCCCACGTGATTTCCCCGTGGGGCCCACTTGATTTCCCCGTGGGGCCCACGTGATTTCCCCTGGGGGCCCACGTTATTTCCCCTGGGGGCCCACGTGATTTCCCCGTGGGGCCCACGTGATTTCTCCGTGGGGCCCACCTAATTTCCCCTGAGAGCCCACGTGATTTCCCCGTGAGGCCCACGAGATTTCCCCTGGGGCCCACGTGATTTCCCCGTGGGGCTCACGTGTTTGTCCCTGGGGGCCCACGTGATTTCCCCGTGGGGCCCATGTGATTTCCCCGTGGGGCCCACATGATTTCCCCGTGGGTCCCACGTGATTTCCCCTGGGGGCACACGAGATTTCCCCGTGGAGCCCACGTGATTTCCCACGGTGCCCACGTGATTTCCCCGTGGGGCCCACGTGACTTCCCCGTGGGGCACACGTGACTTCCCCGTGGGGCCCACTTGATTTCCCGGTGGGGCACACGTGATTTCTCCTGGGGGCCCACGTGATTTCCCCTGGGGGCCCGCGTGATTTTCCCTGGGGGCCCGCGTGATTTCCCCTGGGGGCCCACATGATTTCCCCGTGGGGCCCACCTGATTTCCCCTGGGGGCCCCCGTGATTTCCCCGTGGGGCCCACGTGATTTCCCCTGGGGGCCCACGTGATTTCCCCGTGGGGCCCACGTCATTTCCCCTGGGGGCCCACGTGATTTCCCCGTGGGTCCCACGTGATTTTCCCTGGGGGCCCACGGGATTTCCCCTGGGGGCCCACGTGATTTCCCCTGGGGGCCCTCGTGATTTCCCTGTGGGGCCCACGTGATTTCCCCTGGGGGCCCTCGTGATTTCCCCGTGGGGCCCACGTGAGTTTCCCGTGGGGCCCACGTGATTTTCCCGTTGGGCGCACGTGATTTCCCCGTGGGGCCCTCGTGATTTCCCCGTGGGGCCCACGTGATTTCCCCCGGGGGCCGACGTGATTTCCCCGTGGGGCCCGCGTGATTTCCCCGTTGGTCCCGCGTGATTTCCCGTGGGGGCCCGCGTGATTTCCCCGTGGGGCCCGAGTGATTTCCCTGTGGGGCCCACGTGATTTCCCGGGGGACCCACGTGATTTCCCCTGGGGGCCCACGTGATTTCCCCGTGGGGCCCACGTGATTTCCCCCGGGGGCCCACCTGATTTCCCCGTGGGGCCCACTTGATTTCCCCGTTGGGCCCACTTGATTTCCGCGTGGGGTCCACGTGATTTCCCCTGGGGGCCCACGTGATTTCCCCGTGGGGCCCACGTGATTTCCCCCGGGGGCCCACTTGATTTCCCCGTGGGGCCCACGTGATTACCCCGTGGGGCCCACGTGATTTCCCCTTGGGGCCCACGTGATTTCCCCTGGGGGCCCACCTGATTTCCCCTGGGGGCCCATGTGTTTCCCCGTGGGGCCCTCATGATTTACCCTGGTGGACCACGTGATTTCCCCATGGGGCCCACGTGATTTCCCCGTGGGGCCCACGTGATTTCCCCTGGGGGCCCACGTGATTTCCCCGTGGGACGCACGTGATTTCCCCTGGGGGCCCACGTGATTTCCCCTGGGGGCCCAAGTGATGTCCCCGTGGGGCCCACGTGATTTCCCCGTGGGACCCACGTGATTTCCCCTTGGGGCCCAAGTGATTTCCCCGTAGGACCCACGTCATTTCCCCGTGGGGCCCTCGTGATGCCCCTGGGTGCCCACGTGATTTCCCCGTGGGGCCCACGTGACTTCCCCGTGGGGCCCACGTGACTTCCCCGTGGGGCCCACGTGACTTCCCCGTGGGGCCCACGTGATTTCCCCGTGGGGCCCACGTGATTTCTCCTGGGGGCCCACGTGATTTCCCCGTGGGGCCCACGTGATTTCCCCTGGGGGCCCGCGTGATTTCCCCTGGGGGCCCGCGTGATTTCCCCTGGGGGCCCTCGTGATTTCCCCGTGGGGCCCACGTGATTTCCCCCGGGGGCCGACGTGATTTCCCCGTGGGGCCCGCGTGATTTCCCCGTTGGGCCCGAGTGATTTCCCGTGGGGGCCCACGTGATTTCCCCGTGGGGCCCCGCGTGATTTCCCCGTGGGGCCCACGTGATTTCCCCCGGGGGCCCACGTGATTTCCCCGTGGGGCCCACGTGATTTCCCCGTGGGGCCCACGTGATTTCCCCTGGGGGCCCACGTTATTTCCCCTGGGGGCCCACGTGATTTCCCCGTGGGGCCCACGTGATTTCCCCGTGGGGCCCACGTGATTTCCCCCGGGGGCCCACTTGATTTCCCCGTGGGGCCCACGTGATTTCCCCGTTGGACCCACGTGATTTCCCCTGGGGGCCCACGTGATTTCCCCTGGGGGCCCAAGTGATTTCCCCATGGGGCCCTCGTGATTTCCCCATGGGGCCCACGTGATTTCCCCGTGGGACCCACGTGATTTCCCCTGGGGGCCCAAGTGATTTCCCCGTAGGGCCCACGTCATTTCCCCGTGGGGCCCACGTGATTGCCCCTGGGGGCCCACGTGATTTCCCCGTGGGGCCCACGAGATTTCCCCTGGGGGCCCACGTGATTTCCCCGTGGGGCCCACGTGATTTCCCGTGGGGCCCACGTGTTTTCCCCTGGGGGCAGAAGTGATTTCCCCGTGGGGCCCACGTGATTTAACCTGGGGTCCCACGTATTTCCCCGTGGGGCCCACGTGATTTACCCTGGGGGCCCACGTGATTTCCCCGTGGGGCCCACGTGATTTCCCCGTGGGGCCCACATGATATCCCCGTGGGTCCCACGTGATTTCCCCTGGGGGCACACGTGAAATCCCCGTGGAGCCCACGTGATTTCCCACGGTGCCCACGTGATTTCCCCGTGGGGCCCTCGTGATTTCCCCGTGGGGCCCGCGTGATTTCCCCGTTGGTCCCGCGTGATTTCCCGTGGGGGCCCGCGTGATTTCCCCGTGGGGCCCGAGTGATTTCCCTGTGGGGCCCACGTGATTTCCCGGGGGACCCACGTGATTTCCCCTGGGGGCCCACGTGATTTCCCCGTGGGGCCCACGTGATTTCCCCCGGGGGCCCACTTGATTTCCCCGTGGGGCCCACTTGATTTCCCCGTGGGGCCCACTTGATTTCCGCGTGGGGTCCACGTGATTTCCCCGTGGGGCCCACTTGATTTCCCCGTGGGGCCCACGTGATTTCCCCTGGGGGCCCACCTGATTTCCCCTGGGGGCCCATGTGTTTCCCCGTGGGGCCCACGTGATTTCCCCTGGGGGCCCACGTGATATCCCCGTGGGGCCCACATGATTTCCCCTGGGGGCCCACGTGATTTCCCCTGAGGGCCCACGTGGTTTCCCCGTGGGGCCCATGTCATTTCCCCGTGGGGCCCACGTGATTTCCCCTGGGGGCCCACGTGATTTCCCCGTGGGGCCCACGTGATTTCCCCTGGGGGCCCACGTGATTTCCCCGTGGGGCCCACGTGATTTCCCCGTGGAGCCCACGTGATTTCCCCTGGGGGCCCACGTGATTTCCCCGTGGGGCCCACGAGATTTCCCCTGGGGGCCCACGTGATTTCCCCGTGGGGCCCACGTGATTTCCCCTGAGGGCCCATGTGATTTTCCCTGGGGTCCCCCGTGATTTCCTCGTGGGGCCCACGTGATTTCCCCTGGGTGCCCACGTGATTTCCCCGTGGGGCCCACGTCATTTCCCCTGGGGTCCCCCGAGATTTCCCCGTGGGGCCCACGGATTTGTCCTGGGGGCCCACGTGATTTCCCCTGGGGGCCCAAGTGATTTCCCCTGGGGGCCCTCGTGATTTCCCCGTGGGGCTCACGTGATTTCCCCGTGGGGCCCACGTGATTGCCTCTGGGGGCCCACGTGATTTCCCCGTGGGTCCCACGTGATTTCCCCGTGGGGCCCACATGATATCCCCGTGGGTCCCACGTGATTTCCCCTGGGGGCACACGTGAAATCCCCGTGGAGCCCACGTGATTTCCCACGGTGCCCACGTGACTTCCCCGTGGGGCCCAAGTGACTTCCCCGTGGGGCCCACGTGACTTCCTCGTGGGGCCCACGTGATTTCCCCGTGGGGCCCACGTGATTTCTCCTGGGGGCCCACGTGATTTCCCAGTGGGGCCCACGTGATTTCCCCTGGGGGCCCGCGTGATTTCCCCTAGGGGCCCACGTGATTTCCCCTGGGGGCCCAGGCGATTTCCCCGTGGGGCCCACCTGATTTCCCGGTGGGGCCTACGTGATTGCCCCTGGGGGCCCGCGTGATTTCCCCTGGGGGCCCACGTGATTTCCCCTGGGGGCCCACGTGATTTCCCCTGGGGGCGCACGTGATTTCCCCGTGGGGCCCTCGTGATTTCCCCGTGGGGCCCACGTGATTTCCCCCGGGGGCCGACGTGATTTCCCCGTGGGGCCCGCGTGATTTCCCCGTTGGTCCCGCGTGATTTCCCGTGGGGGCCCGCGTGATTTCCCCGTGGGGCCCGAGTGATTTCCCTTTGGGCCCACGTGATTTCCCGGGGGACCCACGTGATTTCCCCTGGGGGCCAACGTGATTTCCCCGTGGGGCCCACGTGATTTCCCCTGGGGGCCCACGTGATTTCCCCTGGGGGCCCACGTGATTTCCCCATGGGGCCCACGTGATTTCCCCGTGGGGCCCGAGTGATTTCCCTGTGGGGCCCACGTGATTTCCCGGGGGACCCACGTGATTTCCCCTGGGGGCCCACTTGATTTCCCCGTGGGGCCCACGTGATTTCCCCGTGTGGCCCACGTGATTTCCCCTGGGGGCCCACGTGATTTCCCCTGGGGGCCCACGTGATTTCCCCGTGGGGCCCACGTGATTTCCCCTGGGGGCCCACGGAATTTCCCCGTGAGGCCCACGTGATTTCCCCGTGGGGCCCACGTGATTTCCCCTGCGGGCCCACCTGATTTCCCATGGGGGCCCATGTGATTTCCCCGTGGGGCCCTCATGATTTACCCTGGTGGACCACGTGATTTCCCCATGGGCCCACGTGATTTCCCCGTGGGGCCCACGTGATTTCCCCTGGGGGCCCACGTGATTTCCCCTTGGGACCCACGTGATTTCCCCTGGGGGCCAACGTGATTTCCCCTGGGGGCCCAAGTGATTTCCCCGTGGGGCCCTCGTGATTTCCCCATGGGGCCCACGTGATTTCCCCGTGGGACCCACGTGATTTCCCCTGGGGGCCCAAGTGATTTCCCCGTAGGGCCCACGTCATTTCCCCGTGGGGCCCACGTGATTGCCCCTGGGGGCCCACGTGATTTCCCCGTGGGGCCCACGAGATTTCCCCTGGGGGCCCACGTGATTTCCCCGTGGGGCCCACGTGATTTCCCGTGGGGCCCACGTGTTTTCCCCTGGGGGCACAAGTGATTTCCCCGTGGGGCCCACGTGATTTACCCTGGGGTCCCAAGTATTTCCCCGTGGGGCCCACGTGATTTACCCTGGGGGCCCACGTGATTTCCCCGTGGGGCCCACGTGATTTCCCCTGGGGGCCCTCGTGATTTCCCCGTGGGGCCCACGTGATTTGCCCCGGGGCCCGACGTGATTTCCCCGTGGGGCCCGCGTGATTTCCCCGTTAGGCCCGCGTGATTTCCCGTGGGGGCCCGCGTGATTTCCCCGTGGGGCCCACATGATTTCCCCGTGGGGCCCACGTGATTTCCCCCGGGGGCCCACGTGATTTCCCCGTGGGGCCCACGTGCTTTCCCCGTGGGGCCCACGGGATTTCCCCGTGGGGCCCACGTGATTTCCCCGTGGGGCCCACCTGATTTCCCCTGAGAGCCCACGTGATTTCCCCGTGAGGCCCGCGTGATTTCCCCTGGGGCCCACGTGATTTCCCCGTGGGGCTCACGTGATTTCCCCTGGGGGCACACGTGATTTCCCCGTGGGGCCCACGTGATTTCCCCGTGGGGCCCACGTGATTTCCCCGTGGGTCCCACGTGATTTCCCCTGGGGGCACACGTGATTTCCCCGTGGAGCCCACGTGATTTCCCACGGTGCCCACGTGATTTCCCCGTGGGGCCCACGTGACTTCCCCGTGGGGCCCACGTGACTTCCCCGTGGGGCCCAGGTGATTTCCCCGTGGGGCCCACGTGATTTCTCCTGGGGGCCCACGTGATTTCCCCGTGGGGCCCACGTGATTTCCCCTGGGGGCCCACGTGATATCCCCGTGGGGCCCAGATGATTTCCCCTGGGGGCCCATGTGATTTTCCCTGGGGGCCCCCGTGATTTCCCCGTGGGGCCCACGTGATTTCCCCTGGGTGCCCACGTGATTTCCCCGTGGGGCCCACGTCATTTCCCCTGGGGGCCCACGAGATTTCCCCGTGGGGCCCACGGATTTGTCCTGGGGGCCCACGTGATTTCCCCTGGGGGCCCAAGTGATTTCCCCTCAGGGCCCTCGTGATTTCCCCGTGGGGCTCACGTGATTTCCCCGTGGGGCCCACGTGATTTCCCCTGGGGGCCCACGTGATTTCCCCGTGGGGCCCACGTCATTTCCCCTGGGGGCCCACGTGATTTCCCCGTGGGGCCCACGTGATTTCACCTGGGGGCCCACGTGATTTCCCCGTGGGGCCCACGTCATTTCCCCTGGGGGCCCACGAGATTTCCCCGTGGGGCCCACGGATTTGTCCTGGGGGCCCACGTGATTTCCCCTGGGGGCCCAAGTGATTTCCCCTGGGGGCCCTCGTGATTTCCCCGTGGGGCCCACGTGATTTCCCCGTGGGGCCCACGTGATTTTCCCGTGGTGCGCACGTGATTTCCCCGTGGGGCCCTCGTGATTTCCCCGTGGGGCCCACGTGATTTCACCCGGGGGCCGACGTGATTTCCCCGTGGGGCCCGCGTGATTTCCCCGTTGGGCCCGCGTGATTTCCCGTGGGGGCACACGTGATTCCCCGTGGAGCCCACGTGATTTCCCCGTGGGGCCCACGTGATTTCCCCGTGGGGCCCACGTGATTTCCCCGTGGGGCCCACGTGATTTCACCCGTGGGCCGACGTGATTTCCCCGTGGGGCCCGCGTGATTTCCCCGTGGGTCCCACGTGATTTCCCCTGGGGGCGCACGTGATTCCCCGTGGAGCCCACGTGATTTCCCCGTGGGGCCCATGTGATTTCCCCGTGGGGCCCACGTGATTTCCCCGTGGGTCCCACGTGATTTCCCCGTGGGGCCCACGTGATTGCCCCGGGGTGCCCACGTGATTTCCCCGTGGAGCCCACGTGACTTCCCCGTGGGGCCCACGTGAGTTCCCCGTGGGGCCCACGTGACTTCCCCGTGGGGCCCAAGTGATTTCCCCGTGGGGCCCACGTGACTTCACTTGGGGGCCCACGTGATTTCCCCGTGGGGCCCACGTGATTTCCCCTGGGGGCCCGCGTGGTTTCCCCTGGTGGCCCACGTGATTTCCCCGTGGGGCCCACGTCATTTCCGCGTGGGGCCCACGTGATTTCCCCTGGGTGCCCACGTGATTTCCCCGTGGGGCCCACGTGATTTCCCCGTGGAGCCCACGTGATATCCCCTGGTGGCCCACGTGATTTCCCCGTGGGGCCCACGTGATTTACAGTGGGGGCCCACGTGATTTCCCCGTGGGGCCCACGTGATTTCCCCTGGGGGCCCACGTGATTTCCCCTGGGGGCCCACGTGATTTCCCCGTGGGACCCACGTGATTTCCCCGTGGGGCCCACGTGATTTCCCCTGGTGCCCACGTGATTTTCCCTGGGGGCACCCGTGATTTACCCGTGGGGCCCACGTGATTTCCCATGGGGGCCCACGTGATTTCCCCGTGGGGCCCACATCATTTCCCCTGGGGGCCCACGTGATTTCCCCGTTGGGCCCACGTGATTTCCCCTGGGGGCCCACGTGATTTCCCCTGGAGGCCCACGTGATTTCCCCTGGGGGCCCTCGTGATTTCCCCGTGGGGCCCACGTGATTTCCCCTGGGGGCCCTCGTGATTTCCCGTGGGGCCCACGTGATTTCCCCGTGGGGCCCACGTGATTTCCCCTGGGGGCCCTCGTGATTTCCCCGTGGGTCCCTCGTGATTTCCCCGTGGGGCCCAGGTGATTTCCACCGGGGGCCGACATAATATCCCCGAGGGGCCCGCGTGATTTCCCCGTTGGGCCCGCGTGATTTCTCGTGGGGGCCCGCGGGATTTCCCCGTGGGTCCCACGTGATTTCCCGTGGGGCCCACGTGATTTCCCCCGGGGGCCCACGTGATTTCCCCGTGGGGCCCACTTGATTTCCCCGTGGGGCCCACGTGATTCCCCTGGGGGCACACGTGATTTCCCCGTGGAGCCCACGTGATTTCCCACGGTGCCCACGTGATTTCCCCGTGGGGCCCTCATGATTTCCCCCTGGGTCCCACGTGATTTCCCCTGGGGGCACACGTGATTTCCCCGTGGAGCCCACGTGATTTCCCACGGTGCCCACGTGATTTCCCCGTGGGGCCCACGTGACTTCCCCGTGGGGCCCACGTGACTTCCCCGTGGGGCCCACGTGACTTCCCCGTGGGGCCCACTTGATTTCCCGGTGGGGCACACGTGATTTCTCCTGGGGGCCCACGTGATTTCCCCTGGGGGCCCGCGTGATTTTCCCTGGGGGCCCGCGTGATTTCCCCTGGGGGCCCACATGATTTCCCCGTGGGGCCCACCTGATTTCCCCTGGGGGCCCACGAGATTTCCCCGTGGGGCTCACGTGATTTCCCCGTGGGGCCCACGTGATTGCCCCTGGGGGCCCACGTCATTTGCCCTGGGGGCCCACGTGATTTCCCCTGGGGGCCCACGTGATTTCCCCTGGGGGCCCTCGTGATTTCCACGTGGGGCCCACGTGATTTCCCCTGGGGGACCTTGTGATTTCCCCGTGGGGCCCACGTGATTTTCCCGTGGGGCCCACTTGATTTTCCCGTTGGGCGCACGTGATTTCCCCGTGGGGCCCTCGTGATTTCCCCGTTGGGCCCGCGTGATTTCCCGTGGGGTCCCCATGTGATTTCCCCGTTGGGCCCGCGTGATTGCCCCTGGGGGCCCACGTCATTTGCCCTGGGGGTCCACGTGATTTCCCCTGGGGGCCCACGTGATTTCCCCTGGGGGCCCTCGTGATTTCCACGTGGGGCCCACGTGATTTCCCCTGGGGGCCCTTGTGATTTCCCCGTGGGGCCCACGTGATTTTCCCGTGGGGCCCACATGATTTTCCCGTTGGGCGCACGTGATTTCCCCGTGGGGCCCTCGTGATTTCCCCGTTGGGCCCGCGTGATTTCCCGTGGGGGCCCCATGTGATTTCCCCGTTGGGCCCGCGTGATTGCCCCTGGGGGCCCACGTGATTTCCCCGTGGGGCCCACGTGATTTCCCCGTGGGGCCTACAAGATTTCCCCGTGGGTCCCACGTGATTTCCCCTGGGGGCACACGTGATTTCCCCGTGGAGCCCACGTGATTTCCCACGGTGCACACGTGATTTCCCCGTGGGGCCCACGTGACTTCCCCGTGGGGCCCACGTGACTTCCCCGTGGGGCCCACGTGATTTCCCCGTGGGGCCCACGTGATTTCTCCTGGGGGCCCACGTGATTTCCCGGTGGGGCCCACGTGATTTCCCCTGGGGGCCCGCATGATTTCCCCTAGGGGCCCACGTGATTTCCCCTGGGGGCCCACGCGATTTCCCCGTGGGGCCCACCTGATTTCCCCGTGGGGCCCACGTGATTGCCCCTGGGGGACCGCGTGATTTCCCCTGGGGGCCCACGTGATTTCCCCTGGGGGCCCCCGTGATTTCCCCGTGGGGCTCACGTGATTTCCCCGTGAGGCCCACGTGATTGCCCCTGGGGGCCCACGTGATTTCCGCGTGGGGCCCACGTGATTTCCCCGTGGGGCCCTCGTGATTTCCCCATGGGTCCTATGTGATTTCCCCTGGGGGCCCACGTGATTTCCCCTGGGGGCCCACGTGATATACCCGTGGGGCCCACGTGATTTCCCCTGGGGGCCCACGGATTTCCCCATGGGGCCCACGTGGTTTCCCCGTGGGCCCACGTGGTTTCCCCGTGGGAACCACGTGATTTCCCCTGAGGGCCCACGTGGTTTCCCTGTGGGGCCCACGTCATTTCCCCGTGGGGCCCACGTGATTTCCCCTGGGGGCCCACCTGATTTCCCCGTGGGGCCCACGTGATTTCCCCTGGGGGCCCACGTGATTTCCCCGTGGGGCCCACGTGATTTCCCCGTGGAGACCACGTGATATCCCCTGGTGGCCCACGTGATTTCCCCGTGGGGCCCACGTGATTTACCGTGGGGACCCACGTGATTTCCCCGTGGGGCCCACGTGATTTCTCCTTGGAGCCCACGAGATTTCCCCTGGGGGCCCACGTGATTTCCCCGTGGGGCCCACGTGATTTCCCCTGGGGGCCCATGTGATTTTCCCTGGGGGCCCCAGTGATTTCCCCGTGGGGCCCACGTGATTTCCCCTGGGGGCCCACGTGATTTCCCCGTGGGGCCCACGTCATTTCCCCTGGGGGCCCACGTGATTTCCCCGTGGGTCCCACGTGATTTTCCCTGGGGGCCCACGTGATTTCCCCTGGGGGCCCACGTGATTTCCCCTGGGGGCCCTCGTGATTTCCCCGTGGGGCCCATGTGATTTTCCCTGGGGGCCCTCGTGATTTCCCCGTGGGGCCCACGTGATTTTCCCGTGGGGCCCACGTGATTTTCCCGTTGGGCGCACGTGATTTCCCCGTGGGGCCCTCGTGATTTCCCCGTGGGGCCGACGTGATTTCCCCGTGGGGCCCGCGTGATTTCCCCGTTGGTCCCGCGTGATTTCCCGTGGGGGCCCGCGTGATTTCCCCGTGGGGCCCGAGTGATTTCCCTGTGGGGCCCACGTGATTTCCCGGGGGACCCACGTGATTTCCCCTGGGGGCCCACGTGATTTCCCCGTGGGGCCCACGTGATTTCCCCCGGGGGCCCACCTGATTTCCCCGTGGGGCCCACTTGATTTCCCCGTGGGGCCCACTTGATTTCCGCGTGGGGTCCACGTGATTTCCCCGTGGGGCCCACGTGATTTCCCCGTGGGGCCCATGTGATTTACCCTGGGGGCCCACGTGATTTCCCCGTGGGGCCCACCTGATTTCCCCGTGGGGCCCACCTGATTTCGCCTTGGGGCCCAGGTGATTTCCCCGTGGGGCCCACGTGATTTCCCCGTGGGTCCCATGTGATTTCCCCTGGGGGCCCTCGTGATTTCCCCTGAGGCCCCCGTGATTTCCCCGTGGGGCCCACCTGATTTCCCCTTGGGGCCCACGTGATTTCCCCTGGGGGCCCACGTGATTTCCCCATGGGGCCCACGTTATTTCCCCGTGGGTCCCACGTGATTTCCCCTGGGAGCCCACGTGATTTCCCCTGGGGGCCAACTTGATTTCCCCTGAGGGCCCACGTGATTTCCCCGTGGGGCCCACCTGATTTCCCCGTGGGTCCCATGTGATTTCCCCATGGGGCCCACGGGATTTCCCCGTGAGGCCCACGTGATTTCCCCGTGGGGCCCATGTGATTTCCCCTGGGGGCCCACCTGATTTCCCCTGGGGGCCCATGTGTTTCCCCGTGGGGCCCTCATGATTTACCCTGGTGGACCACGTGATTTCCCCATGGGGCCCACGTGATTTCCCCGTGGGGCCCACGTGATTTCCCCTGGGGGCCCACGTGATTTCCCCGTGGGACCCACGTGATTTCCCCTGGGGGCCCACGTGATTTCCCCTGGGGGCCCAAGTGATGTCCCCGTGGGGCCGACGTGATTTCCCCGTGGGACCCACGTGATTTACCCTTGGGGCCCAAGTGATTTCCCCGTAGGACCCACGTCATTTCCCCGTGGGGCCCACGTGATTGCCCCTGGGTGCCCACGTGATTTCCCCGTGGAGCCCACGTGATTTCCCACGGTGCCCACGTGATTTCTCCGTGGGGCCCACGTGACTTCCCCGTGGGACCCACGTGATTTCCCCGTGGGGCCCACGTGATTTCTCCTGGGGGCCCACGTGATTTCCCCGTGGGGCCCACGTGATTTCCCCTGGGGGCCCTCGTGATTTCCCCTGGGGGCCCTCGTGATTTCCCCGTGGGGCCCACGTGATTTCCCCCGGGGGCCGACGTGATTTCCCCGTGGGGCCCGCGTGATTTCCCCGTTGGGCCCGCGTGATTTCTCGTGGGGGCCCGCGTGATTTCCCAGTGGGGCCCACGTGATTTCCCCCGGGGGCCCACGTGATTTCCCCGTGGGGCCCACGTGATTTCCCCGTGGGGCCCACGTGATTTCCCCTGGGGGCCCACGTGATTTCCCCTGGGGGCCCACGTGATTTCCCCGTGGGGCCCACGTGATTTCCCCGTGGGGCCCACCTGATTTCCCCTGAGAGCCCACGTGATTTCCCCGTGAGGCCCGCGTGATTTCCCCTGGGGCCCACGTGATTTCCCTGTGGGGCTCACGTGATTTCCCCTGGGGGCACACGTGATTTCCCCGTGGGGCCCACGTGATTTCCCCGTGGGGCCCACGTGATTTCCCCGTGGGTCCCACGTGATTTCCCCTGGGGGCACACGTGATTTCCCCGTGGAGCCCACGTGATTTCCCACGGTGCCCACGTGATTTCCCCGTGGGGCCCACGTGACTTCCCCCTGGGGCCCACGTGACTTCCCCGTGGGGCCCAGGTGATTTCCCCGTGGGGCCCACGTGATTTCTCCTGGGGGCCCACGTGATTTCCCCGTGGGGCCCACGTGATTTCCCCTGGGGGCCCACGTGATATCCCCGTGGGGCCCACGTGATTTTCCCTGGGGGCCCACGGATTTCCCCGTGGGGCCCACGTGGTTTCCCCGTGGGCCCACGTGATTTCCCCGTGGGACCCACGTGATTTCCCCTGAGGGCCCACGTGGTTTCCCCGTGGGGCCCACGTCATTTCCCCGTGGGGCCCACGAGATTTCCCCGTGGGGCCCACGGATTTGTCCTGGGGGCCCACGTGATTTCCCCTGGGGGCCCAAGTGATTTCCCCTGGTGGCCCTCGTGATTTCCCCTTGGGGCTCACTTGATTTCCCCGTGGGGCCCACGTGATTGCCCCTGGGGGCCCACGTGATTTCCCCGTGGGGCCCACGTGATTTCCCCGTGGGGCCCACATGATATCCCCGTGGGTCCCACGTGATTTCCCCTGGGGGCACACGTGAAATCCCCGTGGAGCCCACGTGATTTCCAACGGTGCCCACGTGATTTCCCCGTGGGGCCCACGTGACTTCCCCGTGGGGCCCACGTGACTTCCCCGTGGGGCCCACGTGATTTCCCCGTGGGGCCCACGTGATTTCTCCTGGGGGCCCACGTGATTTCCCAGTGGGGCCCACGTGATTTCCCCTGGGGGCCCGCGTGATTTCCCCTAGGGGCCCACGTGATTTCCCCTGGGGGCCCACGCGATTTCCCCGTGGGGCCCACCTGATTTCCCGGTGGCGCCCACGTGATTGCCCCTGGGGGCCCGCGTGATTTCCCCTGGGGGCCCACGTGATTTCCCCTGGGGGCCCACGTGATTTCCCCTTTGGGCGCACGTGATTTCCCCGTGGTGCCCTCGTGATTTCCCCGTGGGGCCCACGTGATTTCCCCCGGGGGCCGACGTGTTTTCCCCGTGGGGCCCGCGTGATTTCCCCGTTGGTCCCGCGTGATTTCCCGTGGGGGCCCGCGTGATTTCCCCGTGGGGCCCGAGTGATTTCCCTGTGGGGCCAACGTGATTTCCCGGGGGACCCACGTGATTTCCCCTGGGGGCCAACGTGATTTCCCCGTGGGGCCCACGTGATTTCCCCGGGGGGCCCACGTGATTTCCCCTGGGGGCCCACGTGATTTCCCCATGGGGCCCACGTGATTTCCCCCGGGGGCCCACTTGATTTCCCCGTGGGGCCCACGTGATTTCCCCGTGTGGCCCACGTGATTTCCCCTGGGGGCCCACGTGATTTCCCCTGGGGGCCCACGTGATTTCCCCTGGGGACCCACATGATTTCCCCGTGGGGCCCACGTGATTTCCCCGTGAGGCCCACGTGATTTCCCCGTGGGGCCCACGTGATTTCCCCTGCGGGCCCACCTGATTTCCCCTAGGGGCCCATGTGATTTCCCCGTGGGGCCCTCATGATTTAGCCTGGAGGACCACGTGATTTCCCCATGGGCCCACGTGATTTCCCCGTGGGGCCCACGTGATTTCCCCTGGGGGCCCACGTGATTTCCCTGTGGGACCCACGTGATTTCCCCTGGGGGCCCACGTGATTTCCCCTGGGGGCCCAAGTGATTTCCCCGTGGGGCCCTCGTGATTTCCCCGTGGGGCCCACGTGATTTCCCCGTGGGACCCACGTGATTTCCCCTTGGGGCCCAAGTGATTTCCCCGTAGGACCCACGTCATTTCCCCGTGGGGCCCACGTGATTGCCCCTGGGTGCCCACGTGATTTCCCCGTGGAGCCCACGTGATTTCCCACGGTGCCCACGTGATTTCTCCTTGGGGCCCACGTGACTTCCCCGTGGGGCCCACGTGACTTCCCCGTGGGGCCCACGTGATTTCCCCGTGGGGCCCACGTGATTTCTCCTGGGGGCCCACGTGATTTCCCCGTGGGGCCCACGTGATTTCCCCTGGGGGCCCTCGTGATTTCCCCTGGGGGCCCTCGTGATTTCCCCGTGGGGCCGACGTGATTTCCCCCGGGGGCCGACGTGATTTCCCCGTGGAGCCCGCGTGATTTCCCCGTTGGGCCCGCGTGATTTCCCGTGGGGGCCCGCGTGATTTCCCCGTGGGGCCCACGTGATTTCCCCCGGGGGCCCACGTGATTTCCCCGTGGGGCCCACGTGATTTCCCCGTGGGGCCCACGAGATTTCCCCTGGGGGCCCACGTTATTTCCCCTGGGGGCCCACGTGATTTCCCCGTGGGGCCCACGTGATTTCCCCGTGGGGCCCACCTGATTTCCCCTGAGAGCCCACGTGATTTCCCCGTGAGGCCCGCGTGATTTCCCCTGGGGCCCACGTGATTTCCCCGTGGGGCTCACGTGATTTCCCTTGGGGGCACACGTGATTTCCCCGTGGGGCCCACGTGATTTCCCCGTGGGGCCCACGTGATTTCCCCGTGGGTCCCACGTGATTTCCCCTGGGGGCACACGTGATTTCCCCGTGGAGCCCACGTGATTTCCCACGGTGCCCACGTGATTTCCCCGTGGGGCCCACGTGACTTCCCCGTGGGGCCCACGTGACTTCCCCGTGGGGCCCAGGTGATTTCCCCGTGGGGCCCACGTGATTTCTCCTGGGGGCCCACGAGATTTCCCCGTGGGGCCCACGTGATTTCCCCTGGGGGCCCACGTGATATCCCCGTGGGGCCCACGTGATTTTCCCTGGGGGCCTACGGATTTCCCCGTGGGGCCCACGTGGTTTCCCCGTGGGCCCACGTGATTTCCCCGTGGGACCCACGTGATTTCCCCAGAGGGCCCACGTGTTTTCCCCGTGGGGCCCACGTCATTTCCCCGTGGGGCCCACGTGATTTCCCACGGTGCCCACGTGATTTCTCCGTGGGGCCCACGTGACTTCCCCGTGGGGCCCACGTGACTTTCCCTGGGGGCCCTCGTGATTTCCCCTGGGGGCCCTCGTGATTTCCCCGTGGGGCCCACGTGATTTCCCCTGGGGGCCCTCATGATTTCCCCTGGGGGCCCTCGTGATTTCCCCGTAGGGCCCACGTGATTTCCCCTGGGGGCCCACGTGATTTCCCCTGGGGGCCCACGTGATTTCCCCGTGGGGCCCACGTCATTTACCATGGGGGCCCACGTGATTTCCCCGTGGGTCCCACGTGATTTCCCCTGGGGGCCCACGTGAGTGCCCTGTGGGGCCCACGTGATTTCCCCGTGGGGCCCGAGTGATTTCCCTGTGGGGCCCACGTGATTTCCCGGGGGACCCACGTGATTTCCCCTGGGGGCCCACTTGATTTCCCCGTGGGGCCCACGTGATTTCCCCGTGTGGCCCACGTGATTTCCCCTGGGGGCCCACGGGATTTCCCCTGGGGGCCCACGTGATTTCCCCGTGGGGCCCACGTGATTTCCCCTGGGGGCCCACGGAATTTCCCCGTGAGGCCCACGTGATTTCCCCGTGGGGCCCACGTGATTTCCCCTGCGGGCCCACCTGATTTCCCATGGGGGCCCATGTGATTTCCCCGTGGGGCCCTCATGATTTACCCTGGTGGACCACGTGATTTCCCCATGGGCCCACGTGATTTCCCCTGGGGGCCCACGTGATTTCCCCTTGGGACCCACGTGATTTCCCCTGGGGGCCAACGTGATTTCCCCTGGGGGCCCAAGTGATTTCCCCGTGGGGCCCTCGTGATTTCCCCATGGGGCCCACGTGATTTCCCCGTGAGGCCCACGTGATTGCCCCTGGGGGCCCACGTGATTTCCGCGTGGGGCCCACGTGATTTCCCCGTGGGGCCCTCGTGATTTCCCCATGGGTCCTATGTGATTTCCCCTGGGGGCCCACGTGATTTCCCCTGGAGGCCCACGTGATATACCCGTGGGGCCCACGTGATTTCCCCTGGGGGCCCACGGATTTCCCCGTGGGGCCCACGTGGTTTCCCCGTGGGAACCACGTGATTTCCCCTGAGGGCCCACGTGGTTTCCCTGTGGGGCCCACGTCATTTCCCCGTGGGGCCCACGTGATTTCCCCTGGGGGCCCACCTGATTTCCCCGTGGGGCCCACGTGATTTCCCCTGGGGGCCCACGTGATTTCCCCGTGGGGCCCACGTGATTTCCCCGTGGAGACCACGTGATATCCCCTGGTGGCCCACGTGATTTCCCCGTGGGGCCCACGTGATTTACCGTGGGGACCCACGTGATTTCCCCGTGGGGCCCACGTGATTTCTCCTTGGAGCCCACGAGATTTCCCCTGGGGGCCCACGTGATTTCCCCGTGGGGCCCACGTGATTTCCCCGTGGGGCCCACGTGATTTCCCCTGGGGGCCCATGTGATTTTCCCTGGGGGCCCCCGTGATTTCCCCGTGGGGCCCACGTGATTTCCCCTGGGGGCCCACGTGATTTCCCCGTGGGGCCCACGTCATTTCCCCTGGGGGCCCACGTGATTTCCCCGTGGGTCCCACGTGATTTTCCCTGGGGGCCCACGTGATTTCCCCTGGGGGCCCTCGTGATTTCCCCGTGGGGCCCACGTGATTTCCCCTGGGGGCCCACGTGATTTCCCCGTGGGGCCCACGTGATTTCCCCGTGGGGCCCACGTGATTTTCCCGTTGGGCGCACGTGATTTCCCCGTGGGGCCCTCGTGATTTCCCCGTGGGGCCGACGTGATTTCCCCGTGGGGCCCGCGTGATTTCCCCGTTGGTCCCGCGTGATTTCCCGTGGGGGCCCGCGTGATTTCCCCGTGGGGCCCGAGTGATTTCCCTGTGGGGCCCACGTGATTTCCCGGGGGACCCACGTGATTTCCCCTGGGGGCCCACGTGATTTCCCCGTGGGGCCCACGTGATTTCCCCCGGGGGCCCACCTGATTTCCCCGTGGGGCCCACTTGATTTCCCCGTGGGGCCCACTTGATTTCCGCGTGGGGTCCACGTGATTTCCCCGTGGGGCCCACGTGATTTCCCCGTGGGGCCCATGTGATTTACCCTGGGGGCCCACGTGATTTCCCCGTGGGGCCCACCTGATTTCCCCGTGGGTCCCACCTGATTTCGCCTTGGGGCCCACGTGATTTCCCCGTGGGGCCCACGTGATTTCCCCGTGGGTCCCATGTGATTTCCCCTGGGGGCCCTCGTGATTTCCCCTGGGGCCCCCGTGATTTCCCCGTGGGGCCCACCTGATTTCCCCTTGGGGCCCACGTGATTTCCCCTGGGGGCCCACGTGATTTCCCCATGGGGCCCACGTGCTTTCCCCGTGGGTCCCACGTGATTTCCCCTGGGAGCCCACGTGATTTCCCCTGGGGGCCAACTTGATTTCCCCTGAGGGCCCACGTGATTTCCCCGTGGGGCCCACCTGATTTCCCCGTGGGTCCCATGTGATTTCCCCATGGGGCCCACGGGATTTCCCCGTGAGGCCCACGTGATTTCCCCGTGGGGCCCATGTGATTTCCCCTGGGGGCCCACCTGATTTCCCCTGGGGGCCTTTGTGTTTCCCCGTGGGGCCCTCATGATTTACCCTGGTGGACCACGTGATTTCCCCATGGGGCCCACGTGATTTCCCCGTGGGGCCCACGTGATTTTCCCTGGGGGCCCACGTGATTTCCCCGTGGGACCCACGTGATTTCCCCTGGGGGCCCACGTGATTTCCCCTGGGGGCCCAAGTGATGTCCCCGTGGGGCCGACGTGATTTCCCCGTGGGACCCACGTGATTTCCCCTTGGGGCCCAAGTGATTTCCCCGTAGGACCCACGTCATTTCCCCGTGGGGCCCACGTGATTGCCCCTGGGTGCCCACGTGATTTCCCCGTGGAGCCCACGTGATTTCCCACGGTGCCCACGTGATTTCTCCGTGGGGCCCACGTGACTTCCCCGTGCGGCCCACGTGACTTCCCCGTGGGACCCACGTGATTTCCCCGTGGGGCCCACGTGATTTCTCCTGGGGGCCCACGTGATTTCCCCGTGGGGCCCACGTGATTTCCCCTGGGGGCCCACGTGATTGCCCCTGGGGGCCCTCGTGATTTCCCCGTGGGGCCCACGTGATTTCCCCCGGGGGCCGACGTGATTTCCCCGTGGGGCCCGCGTGATTTCCCCGTTGGGCCCGCGTGATTTCCCGTGGGGGCCCGCGTGATTTCCCAGTGGGGCCCACGTGATTTCCCCCGGGGGCCCACGTGATTTCCCCGTGGGGCCCACGTGATTTCCCCGTGGGGCCCACGTGATTTCCCCTGGGGGCCCACGTGATTTCCCCTGGGGGCCCACGTGATTTCCCCGTGGGGCCCACGTGATTTCCCCGTGGGGCCCACCTGATTTCCCCTGAGAGCCCACGTGATTTCCCCGTGAGGCCCGCGTGATTTCCCCTGGGGCCCACGTGATTTCCCTGTGGGGCTCACGTGATTTCCCCTGGGGGCACACGTGATTTCCCCGTGGGGCCCACGTGATTTCCCCGTGGGGCCCACGTGATTTCCCCGTGGGTCCCACGTGATTTCCCCGGGGGGCACACGTGATTTCCCCGTGGAGCCCACGTGATTTCCCACGGTGCCCACGTGATTTCCCCGTGGGGCCCACGTGACTTCCCCGTGGGGCCCACGTGACTTCCCCGTGGGGCCCAGGTGATTTCCCCGTGGGGCCCACGTGATTTCTCCTGGGGGCCCACGTGATTTCCCCGTGGGGCCCACGTGATTTCCCCTGGGGGCCCACGTGATATCCCCGTGGGGCCCACGTGATTTTCCCTGGAGGCCCACGGATTTCCCCGTGGGGCCCACGTGGTTTCCCCGTGGGCCCACGTGATTTCCCCGTGGGACCCACGTGATTTCCCCTGAGGGCCCACGTGGTTTCCCCGTGGGGCCCACGTCATTTCCCCGTGGGGCCCACGAGATTTCCCCGTGGGGCCCACGGATTTGTCCTGGGGGCCCACGTGATTTCCCCTGGGGGCCCAAATGATTTCCCCTGGTGGCCCTCGTGATTTCCCCTTGGGGCTCACGTGATTTCCCAGTGGGGCCCACGTGATTGCCCCTGGGGGCCCACGTGATTTCCCCGTGGGGCCCACGTGATTTCCCCGTGGGGCCCACATGATATCCCCGTGGGTCCCACGTGATTTCCCCTGGGGGCACACGTGAAATCCCCGTGGAGCCCACGTGATTTCCCACGGTGCCCACGTGATTTCCCCGTGGGGCCCACGTGACTTCCCCGTGGGGCCCACGTGACTTCCCCGTGGGGCCCACGTGATTTCCCCGTGGGGCCCACGTGATTTCTCCTGGGGTCCCACGTGATTTCCCAGTGGGGCCCACGTGATTTCCCCTGGGGGCCCGCGTGATTTCCCCTAGGGGCCCACGTGATTTCCCCTGGGGGCCCACGCGATTTCCCCGTGGGGCCCACCTGATTTCCCGGTGGGGCCCACGTGATTGCCCCTGGGGGCCCGCGTGATTTCCCCTGGGGGCCCACGTGATTTCCCCTGGGGGCCCACGTGATTTCCCCGTTGGGCGCACGTGATTTCCCCGTGGGGCCCTCGTGATTTCCCCGTGGGGCCCACGTGATTTCCCCCGGGGGCCGACGTGATTTCCCCGTGGGGCCCGCGTGATTTCCCCGTTGGTCCCGCGTGATTTCCCGTGGGGGCCCGCGTGATTTCCCCGTGGGGCCCGAGTGATTTCCCTGTGGGGCCAACGTGATTTCCCGGGGGACCCACGTGATTTCCCCTGGGGGCCAACGTGATTTCCCCGTGGGGCCCACGTGATTTCCCCTGGGGGCCCACGTGATTTCCCCTGGGGGCCCACGTGATTTCCCCATGGGGCCCACGTGATTTCCCCCGGGGGCCCACTTGATTTCCCCGTGGGGCCCACGTGATTTCCCCGTGTGGCCCACGTGATTTCCCCTGGGGGCCCACGTGATTTCCCCTGGGGGCCCACGTGATTTCCCCTGGGGACCCACGTGATTTCCCCGTGGGGCCCACGTGATTTCCCCGTGAGGCCCACGTGATTTCCCCGTGGGGCCCACGTGATTTCCCCTGCGGGCCCACCTGATTTCCCCTAGGGGCCCATGTGATTTCCCCGTGGGGCCCTCATGATTTAGCCTGGAGGACCACGTGATTTCCCCATGGGCCCACGTGATTTCCCCGTGGGGCCCACGTGATTTCCCCTGGGGGCCCACGTGATTTCCCTGTGGGACCCACGTGATTTCCCCTGGGGGCCCACGTGATTTCCCCTGGGGGCCCAAGTGATTTCCCCGTGGGGCCCTCGTGATTTCCCCGTGGGGCCCACGTGATTTCCCCGTGGGACCCACGTGATTTCCCCTTGGGGCCCAAGTGATTTCCCCGTAGGACCCACGTCATTTCCCCGTGGGGCCCACGTGATTGCCCCTGGGTGCCCACGTGATTTCCCCGTGGAGCCCACGTGATTTCCCACGGTGCCCACGTGATTTCTCCGTGGGGCCCACGTGACTTCCCCGTGGGGCCCACGTGACTTCCCCGTGGGGCCCACGTGATTTCCCCGTGGGGCCCACGTGATTTCTCCTGGGGGCCCACGTGATTTCCCCGTGGGGCCCACGTGATTTCCCCTGGGGGCCCTCGTGATTTCCCCTGGGGGCCCTCGTGATTTCCCCGTGGGGCCGACGTGATTTCCCCCGGGGGCCGACGTGATTTCCCCGTGGAGCCCGCGTGATTTCCCCGTTGGGCCCGCGTGATTTCCCGTGGGGGCCCGCGTGATTTCCCCGTGGGGCCCACGTGATTTCCCCCGGGGGCCCACGTGATTTCCCCGTGGGGCCCACGTGATTTCCCCGTGGGGCCCACGAGATTTCCCCTGGGGGCCCACGTTATTTCCCCTGGGGGCCCACGTGATTTCCCCGTGGGGCCCACGTGATTTCCCCGTGGGGCCCACCTGATTTCCCCTGAGAGCCCACGTGATTTCCCCGTGAGGCCCGCGTGATTTCCCCTGGGGCCCACGTGATTTCCCCGTGGGGCTCACGTGATTTCCCTTGGGGGCACACGTGATTTCCCCGTGGGGCCCACGTGATTTCCCCGTGGGGCCCACATGATTGCCCCGTGGGTCCCACGTGATTTCCCCTGGGGGCACACGTGATTTCCCCGTGGAGCCCACGTGATTTCCCACGGTGCCCACGTGATTTCCCCGTGGGGCCCACGTGACTTCCCCGTGGGGCCCACGTGACTTCCCCGTGGGGCCCACGTGATTTCCCCGTGGGGCCCACGTGATTTCTCCTGGGGGCCCACGTGATTTCCCCTGGGGGCCCACGTGATTTCCCCTGGGGGCCCACGTGATATCCCCGTGGGGCCCACGTGATTTTCCCTGGGGGCCTACGGATTTCCCCGTGGGGCCCACGTGGTTTCCCCGTGGGCCCACGTGATTTCCCCGTGGGTCCCACGTGATTTCCCCAGAGGGCCCACGTGTTTTCCCCGTGGGGCCCACGTCATTTCCCCGTGGGGCCCACGTGATTTCCCACGGTGCCCACGTGATTTCTCCGTGGGGCCCACGTGACTTCCCCGTGGGGCCCACGTGACTTCCCCTGGGGGCCCTCGTGATTTCCCCTGGGGGCCCTCGTGATTTCCCCGGGGGGCCCACGTGATTTCCCCGGGGGGCCCTCGTGATTTCCCCTGGGGGCCCTCGTGATTGCCCCGGGGGGCCCACGTGATTTCCTCTGGGGGCCCACGTGATTTCCCCTGGGGGCCCACGTGATTTCCCCGTGGGGCCCACGTCATTTACCATGGGGGCCCACGTGATTTCCCCGTGGGTCCCACGTGATTTCCCCTGGGGGCCCACGTGATTTCCCTGTGGGGCCCACGTGATTTCCCCGGGGGGCCCGAGTGATTTCCCTGTGGGGCCCACGTGATTTCCCGGGGGACCCACGTGATTTCCCCTGGGGGCCCACTTGATTTCCCCGTGGGGCCCACGTGATTTCCCCGTGTGGCCCACGTGATTTCCCCTGGGGGCCCACGTGATTTCCCCTGGGGGCCCACGTCATTTCCCCGTGGGGCCCACGTGATTTCCCCTGGGGGCCCACGGAATTTCCCCGTGAGGCCCACGTGATTTCCCCGTGGGGCCCACGTGATTTCCCCTGCGGGCCCACCTGATTTCCCATGGGGGCCCATGTGATTTCCCCGTGGGGCCCTCATGATTTACCCTGGTGGACCACGTGATTTCCCCATGGGCCCACGTGATTTCCCCGTGGGGGCCCACGTGATTTCCCCTGGGGGCCCACGTGATTTCCCCTTGGGACCCACGTGATTTCCCCTGGGGGCCAACGTGATTTCCCCTGGGGGCCCAAGTGATTTCCCCGTGGGGCCCTCGTGATTTCCCCATGGGGCCCACGTGATTTCCCCGTGGGACCCACGTGATTTCCCCTGGGGGCCCAAGTGATTTCCCCGTGGGGCCCACGTGATTGCCCCTGGGGGCCCACGTGATTTCCCCGTGGGGCCCACGAGATTTCCCCTGGGGGCCCACGTGATTTCCCCGTGGGGCCCACGTGATTTCCCGTGGGGCCCACGTGTTTTCCCCTGGGGGCACAAGTGATTTCCCCGTGGGGCCCACGTGATTTACCCTGGGGTCCCAAGTATTTCCCCGTGGGGCCCACGTGATTTACCCTGGGGGCCCACGTGATTTCCCCGTGGGGCCCACGTGATTTCCCCTGGGGGCCCTCGTGATTTCCCCGTGGGGCCCACGTGATTTGCCCCGGGGCCCGACGTGATTTCCCCGTGGGGCCCGCGTGATTTCCCCGTTAGGCCCGCGTGATTTCGCCGTGGGGCCCACGGATTTGTCCTGGGGGCCCACGTGATTTCCCCTGGGGGCCCAAGTGATTTCCCCTGGGGGCCCTCGTGATTTCCCCGTGGGGCTCACGTGATTTCCCCGTGCGGCCCACGTGATTTCCCCTGGGGGCCCACGTGATTTCCCCGTGGGGCCCACGTCATTTCCCCTGGGGGCCCACGTGATTTCCCCGTGGGGCCCACGTGATTTCACCTGGGGGCCCACGTGATTTCCCCGTGGGGCCCACGTCATTTCCCCTGGGGGCCCACGTGATTTCCCCGTGGGGCCCACGTGATTTCCCCTGGGGGCCCACGTGATTTCCCCTGGGGGCCCACGTGATTTCCCCTGGGGGCCCTCGTGATTTCCCCGTGGGGCCCACGTGATTTCCCCGTGGGGCCCACGTGATTTTCCCGTGGGGCGCACGTGATTTCCCCGTGGGGCCCTCGTGATTTCCCCGTGGGGCCCACGTGATTTCACCCGGGGGCCGACGTGATTTCCCCGTGGGGCCCACGTGATTTCACCCGGGGGCCGACGTGATTTCCCCGTGGGGCCCGCGTGATTTCCCCGTGGGTCCCACGTGATTTCCCCTGGGGGCGCACGTGATTCCCCGTGGAGCCCACGTGATTTCCCCGTGGGGCCCATGTGATTTCCCCGTGGGGCCCACGTGATTTCCCCGTGGGTCCCACGTGATTTCCCCTGGGGGCACACGTGATTCCCCGTGGAGCCCACGTTATTTCCCACGGTGCCCACGTGACTTCCCCGTGGGGCCCACGTGACTTCCCCGTGGGGCCCACGTGATTTCCCCGTGGGGCCCACGTGACTTCACTTGGGGGCCCACGTGATTTCCCCGTGGGGCCCACGTGATTTCCCCTGGGGGCCCGCGTGGTTTCCCCTGGTGGCCCACGTGATTTCCCCGTGGGGACCACGTCATTTCCGCGTGGGGCCCACGTGATTTCCCCTGGGTTCCCACGTGATTTCCCCGTGGGGCCCACGTGATTTACCGTGGGGGCCCACGTGATTTCCCCGTGGGGCCCACGTGATTTCCCCTGGGGGCCCACGTGATTTCCCCTGGGGGCCCACGTGATTTCCCCGTGGGACCCACGTGATTTTCCCGTGGGGCCCACGTGATTTCCCCTGGTGCCCACGTGATTTTCCCTGGGGGCACCCGTGATTTACCCGTGGGGCCCACGTGATTTCCCCTGGGGGCCCACGTGATTTCCCCGTGGGGCCCACGTCATTTCCCCTGGGGGCCCACGTGATTTCCCCGTTGGGCCCACGTGATTTCCCCTGGGGGCCCACGTGATTTCCCCTGGAGGCCCACGTGATTTCCCCTGGGGGCCCTCGTGATTTCCCCATGGGGCCCACGTGATTTCCCCTGGGGGCCCTCGTGATTTCCCGTGGGGCCCACGTGATTTCCCCGTGGGGCCCACGTGATTTCCCCTGGGGGCCCTCGTGATTTCCCCGTGGGTCCCTCGTGATTTCCCCGTGGGGCCCAGGTGATTTCCACCGGGGGCCGACATGATATCCCCGAGGGGCCCGCGTGATTTCCCCGTTGGGCCCGCGTGATTTCTCGTGGGGGCCCGCGGGATTTCCCCGTGGGTCCCACTTGATTTCCCGTGGGGCCCACGTGATTTCCCCCGGGGGCCCACGTGATTTCCCCGTGGGGCCCACTTGATTTCCCCGTGGGGCCCACGTGATTCCCCTGGGGGCCCTCGTTATTTCCCCTGGGGGCCCACGTGATTTCCCCGTGGGGCCCACGTGATTTCTCCGTGGGGCCCACCTAATTTCCCCTGAGAGCCCACGTGATTTCCCCGTGAGGCCCACGTGATTTCCCCTGGGGCCCACGTGATTTCCCCGTGGGGCTCACGTGTTTGTCCCTGGGGGCCCACGTGATTTCCCCGTGGGGCCCACGTGATTTCCCCGTGGGGCCCACATGATTTCCCCCTGGGTCCCACGTGATTTCCCCTGGGGGCACATGTGATTTCCCCGTGGAGCCCACGTGATTTCCCACGGTGCCCACGTGATTTCCCCGTGGGGCCCACGTGACTTCCCCGTGGGGCCCACGTGACTTCCCCGTGGGGCCCACGTGACTTCCCCGTGGGGCCCACTTGATTTCCCGGTGGGGCACACGTGATTTCTCCTGGGGGCCCACGTGATTTCCCCTGGGGGCCCGCGTGATTTTCCCTGGGGGCCCGCGTGATTTCCCCTGGGGGCCCACATGATTTCCCCGTGGGGCCCACCTGATTTCCCCTGGGGGCCCACGAGATTTCCCCGTGGGGCTCACGTGATTTCCCCGTGGGGCCCACGTGATTGCCCCTGGGGGCCCACGTCATTTGCCCTGGGGGCCCACGTGATTTCCCCTGGGGGCCCACGTGATTTCCCCTGGGGGCCCTCGTGATTTCCACGTGGGGCCCACGTGATTTCCCCTGGGGGCCCTTGTGATTTCCCCGTGGGGCCCACGTGATTTTCCCGTGGGGCCCACTGGATTTTCCCGTTGGGCGCACGTGATTTCCCCGTGGGGCCCTCGTGATTTCCCCGTTGGGCCCGCGTGATTTCCCGTGGGGGCCCCATGTGATTTCCGCGTTGGGCCCGCGTGATTGCCCCTGGGGGCCCACGTGATTTCCCCGTGGGGCCCACGTGATTTCCCCGTGGGTCCCATGTGATTTCCCCTGGGGGCCCTCGTGATTTCCCCTGGGGCCCCCGTGATTTCCCCGTGGGGCCCACCTGATTTCCCCTTGGGGCCCACGTGATTTCCCCTGGGGGCCCACGTGATTTCCCCATGGGGCCCACGTGATTTCCCCGTGGGTCCCACGTGATTTCCCCTGGGAGCCCACGTGATTTCCCCTGGGGGCCAACTTGATTTCCCCTGAGGGCCCACGTGATTTCCCCGTGGGACCCACCTAATTTCCCCGTGGGTCCCATGTGATTTCCCCTGGGGTCCCACGGGATTTCCCCGTGAGGCCCACGTGATTTCCCCGTGGGGCCCATGTGATTTCCCCTGGGGGCCCACCTGATTTCCCCTGGGGGCCCATGTGTTTCCCCGTGGGGCCCTCATGATTTACCCTGGTGGACCACGTGATTTCCCCATGGGGCCCACGTGATTTCCCCGTGGGGCCCACGTGATTTCCCCTGGGGGCCCACGTGATTTCCCCGTGGGACCCACGTGATTTCCCCTGGGGGCCCACGTGATTTCCCCTGGGGGCCCAAGTGATGTCCCCGTGGGGCCAACGTGATTTCCCCGTGGGACCCACGTGATTTCCCCTTGGGGCCAAAGTGATTTCCCCGTAGGACCCACGTCATTTCCCCGTGGGGCCCACGTGATTGCCCCTGGGTGCCCACGTGATTTCCCCGTGGAGCCCACTTGATTTCCCACGGTGCCCACGTGATTTCTCCGTGGGGCCCACGTGACTTCCCCGTGGGGCCCACGTGACTTCCCCGTGGGACCCACGTGATTTCCCCGTGGGGCCCACGTGATTTCTCCTGGGGGCCCACGTGATTTCCCCGTGGGGCCCACGTGATTTCCCCTGGGGGCCCTCGTGATTTCCCCTGGGGGCCCTCGTGATTTCCCCGTGGGGCCCACGTGATTTCCCCCGGGGGCCGACGTGATTTCCCCGTGGGGCCCGCGTGATTTCCCCGTTGGGCCCGCGTGATTTCCCGTGGGGGCCCGCGTGATTTCCCAGTGGGGCCCACGTGATTTCCCCCGGGGGCCCACGTGATTTCCCCGTG
Source organism: Ovis canadensis (assembly GCF_042477335.2). NCBI lineage: Eukaryota > Metazoa > Chordata > Mammalia > Artiodactyla > Bovidae > Ovis > Ovis canadensis. The sequence continues at coordinate 13,089,829 of NC_091262.1, forward strand.
GGGCCCACGTGATTTCCCCGTGGGGCCCACGTGATTTCCCCTGGGGGCCCACGTTATTTCCCCTGGGGGCCCACGTGATTTCCCCGTGGGGCCCACGTGATTTCCCCGTGGGGCCCACCTGATTTCCCCTGAGAGCCCACGTGATTTCCCCGTGAGGCCCGCGTGATTTCCCCTGGGGCCCACGTGATTTCCCTGTGGGGCTCACGTGATTTCCCCTGGGGGCACACGTGATTTCCCCGTGGGGCCCACGTGATTTCCCCGTGGGGCCCACGTGATTTCCCCTTGGGTCCCACGTGATTTCCCCTGGGGGCACACGTGATTTCCCCGTGGAGCCCACGTGATTTCCCATGGTGCCCACGTGATTTCCCCGTGGGGCCCACGTGACTTCCCCGTGGGGCCCACGTGATTTCTCCTGGGGGCCCACGTGATTTCCCCGTGGGGCCCACGTGATTTCCCCTGGGGGCCCACGTGATATCCCCGTGGGGCCCACGTGATTTTCCCTGGGGGCCCACGGATTTCCCCGTGGGGCCCACGTGGTTTCCCCGTGGGCCCACGTGATTTCCCCGTGGGACCCACGTGATTTCCCCTGAGGGCCCACGTGGTTTCCCCGTGGGGCCCACGTCATTTCCCCGTGGGGCCCACGAGATTTCCCCGTGGGGCCCACGGATTTGTCCTGGGGGCCCACGTGATTTCCCCTGGGGGCCCAAGTGATTTCCCCTGGTGGCCCTCGTGATTTCCCCTTGGGGCTCACGTGATTTCCCCGTGGGGCCCACGTGATTGCCCCTGGGGGCCCACGTGATTTCCCCGTGGGGCCCACGTGATTTCCCCGTGGGGCCCACATGATATCCCCGTGGGTCCCACGTGATTTCCCCTGGGGGCACACGTGAAATCCCCGTGGAGCCCACGTGATTTCCCACGGTGCCCACGTGATTTCCCCGTGGGGCCCATGTGATTTCCCCGTGGGGCCCACGTGATTTCCCCTGGGGGCCCACGTGATTTCCCCGTGGGACCCACGTGATTTCCCCTGGGGGCCCACGTGATTTCCCCTGGGGGCCCAAGTGATGTCCCCGTGGGGCCCACGTCATTTCCCCGTGGGGCCCACGTGATTGCCCCTGGGTGCCCACGTGATTTCCCCGTGGAGCCCACGTGACTTCCCCGTGGGGCCCACGTGAGTTCCCCGTGGGGCCCACGTGATTTCCCCGTGGGGCCCAAGTGATTTCCCCGTAGGACCCACGTCATTTCCCCGTGGGGCCCACGTGATTGCCCCTGGGTGCACACGTGATTTCCCCGTGGAGCCCACGTGACTTCCCCGTGGGGCCCACGTGACTTCCCCGTGGGGCCCACGTGATTTCCCCGTGGGGCCCACGTGATTTCTCCTGGGGGCCCACGTGATTTCCCCGTGGGGCCCACGTGATTTCCCCGTGGGGCCCACGTGACTTCCCCGTGGGGCCCACGTGACTTCCCCGTGGGGCCCACGTGATTTCCCCGTGGGGCCCACGTGATTTCTCCTGGGGGCCCACGTGATTTCCCCGTGGGGCCCACGTGATTTCCCCTGGGGGCCCGCGTGATTTCCCCTGGGGGCCCGCGTGATTTCCCCTGGGGGCCCTCGTGATTTCCCCGTGGGGCCCACGTGATTTCCCCCGGGGGCCGACGTGATTTCCCCGTGGGGCCCGCATGATTTCCCCGTTGGGCCCGCGTGATTTCCCGTGGGGGCCCGCGTGATTTCCCCGTGGGGCCCACGTGATTTCCCCGTGGGGCCCACGTGATTTCCCCCGGGGGCCCACGTGATTTCCCCGTGGGGCCCACGTGATTTCCCCGTGGGGCCCACGTGATTTCCCCTGGGGGCCCACGTGATTTCCTCTGGGGGCCCACGTGATTTCCCCGTGTGGCCCACGTGATTTCCCCGTGGGGCCCGCGTGATTTCCCCTGGGGCCCACGTGATTTCCCCGTGGGGCTCACGTGATTTCCCCTGGGGGCACACGTGATTTCCCCGTGGGGCCCACGTGATTTCCCCGTGGGGCCCACGTGATTTCCCCGTGGGGCCCACGTGGTTTCCCCGTGGGCCCACGTGATTTCCCCGTGGGACCCACGTGATTTCCCCTGAGGGCCCACGTGGTTTCCCCGTGGGGCCCACGTCATTTCCCCGTGGGGCCCACGTGATTTCCCCTGGGGGCCCACGTGATTTCCCCGTGGGGCCCACGTGATTTCCCCTGGGGGCCCACGTGATATCCCCGTGGGGCCCACGTGATTTCCCCGTGGGGCCCACGTGATTTCCCCCGGGGGCCGACGTGATTTCCCCGTGGGGCCCGCGTGATTTCCCCGTTGGTCCCGCGTGATTTCCCATGGGGGCCCGCGTGATTTCCCCTGGGGGCCCACGTGTTTTCCCCGTTGGGCGCACGTGATTTCCCCGTGGGGCCCTCGTGATTTCCCCGTGGGGCCCACGTGATTTCCCCCGGGGGCCGACGTGATTTCCCCGTGGGGCCCGCGTGATTTCCCCGTTGGTCCCGCGTGATTTCCCGTGGGTGCCCGCGTGATTTCCCCGTGGGGCCCGAGTGATTTCCCTGTGGGGCCCACGTGATTTCCCGGGGGACCCACGTGATTTCCCCTGGGGGCCAACGTGATTTCCCCGTGGGGCCCACGTGATTTCCCCTGGGGGCCGACGTGATTTCCCCTGGGGGCCCACGTGATTTGCCCGGGGGGCCCACGTGATTTCCCCCGGGGGCACACTTGATTTCCCCGTGGGGCCCACGTGATTTCCCCGTGTGGCCCACGTGATTTCCCCTGGGGGCCCACGTGATTTCCCCAGGGGGCCCACGTGATTTCCCCGTGGGGCCCACGTGATTTCCCCTGGGGGCCCACGGAATTTCCCCGTGAGGCCCACGTGATTTCCCCGTGGGGCCCACGTGATTTCCCCTGGGGGCCCACGTGATTTCCCCGTGGGGCCCACGTGATTTCCCCTGGGGGCCCACGTGATTTCCCCGTGGGACCCACGTGATTTCCCCTGGGGGCCCACGTGATTTCCCCTGGGGGCCCAAGTGATTTCACCGTGGGGCCCTCGTGATTTCCCCATGGGGCCCACGTGATTTCCCCGTGGGACCCACGTGATTTCCCCTGGGGGCCCAAGTGATTTCCCCGTAGGGCCCACGTCATTTCCCCGTGGGGCCGACGTGATTGCCCCTGGGGGCCCACGTGATTTCCCCGTGGGGCCCACGAGATTTCCCCTGGGGGCCCACGTGATTTCCCCGTGGGGCCCACGTGATTTCCCGTGGGGCCCACGTGTTTTCCCCTGGGGGCACAAGTGATTTCCCCGTGGGGCCCACGTGATTTACCCTGGGGTCCCACGTATTTCCCCGTGGGGCCCACGTGATTTACCCTGGGGGCCCACGTGATTTCCCCGTAGGGCCCACGTGATTTCCCCTGTGGGCCCAGGTGATTTTCCCGTGGGGCCCACGTGATTTCCCCGTGGGGCCCACGTGATTTCCCGGTGGGGCCCACCTCATTTCCCCTGGGGGCCCACGTGATTTCCCCTGGGGGCCCACGTGATTTCCCCATGGGGCCCACGTGATTTCCCCGTGGGGCCCACCTGATCTCCCCGTGGGGCCCACGTGATTTCCCCGTGAGGCCCACGTGATTTCCCCTGGGGGCCCACGTGATTTCCCCGTGGGGCCCACGTGATTTCCCCGTGGGTCCCACGTGATTTCCCCCGGGGGCCCACGTGATTTCCGCGTGGGGTCCACGTGATTTCCCCGTGGGGCCCACGTGATTTCCCCGTGGGGCCCACGTGATTTCCCCCGGGGTCCCACGTGATTTCCGCGTGGGGTCCACGTGATTTCCCCGTGGGGCCCACGTGATTTCCCAGTGGGGCCCACGTGATTTCCCCTGGTGGCCCACGTGATTTCCCCGGGGGCCGACGTGATTTCCCCGTGGGTCCCACGTGATTTCCCCTGGGGGCCCACGGCATTTCCCCTGGGAGCCCACGTGATAACCCCGTGGGGCCCACGTGATTTCCCCTGGGGGCCCACGTGATTTCCCCGTGGGGCCCACGTGATTTCCCCTGGGGCCCCAGGTGATTTTCCCGTGGGTCCCAGGTGATTTCCCTGTGGGGCCCACGTGATTTCCCCCGGGGGCCCACTTGATTTCCCCGTGGGGCCCACGTGATTTCCCCGTGGGGCCCACGTGATTTCCCATGGAGGCCCACATTATTTCCCCTGGGGGCCCACGTGATTTCCCCGTGGGGCCCACGTGATTTCCCCGTGGGGCCCACCTGATTTCCCCTTAGAGCCCACGTGATTTCCCCGTGAGGCCCACGTGATTTTCCCGTGGGGCCCACGTGATTTTCCCGTTGGGCGCACGTGATTTCCCCGTGGGGCCCTCGTGATTTCCCCGTGGGGCCCACGTGATTTCCCCGGGGGCCGACGTGATTTCCCCGTGGGGCCCGCGTGATTTCCCCGTTGGTCCCGCGTGATTTCCCGTGGGGGCCCGCGTGATTTCCCCGTGGGGCCCGAGTGATTTCCCTGTGGGGCCCACGTGATTTCCCAGGAGACCCACGTGATTTCCCCTGGGGGCCCACGTGATTTCCCCGTGGGGCCCACGTGATTTCCCCCGGGGGCCCACTTGATTTCCCCGTGGGGCCCACTTGAATTCCCCGTGGGGCCCACTTGATTTCCGCGTGGGGTCACGTGATTTCCCCGTGGGGCTCACGTGATTTCCCCGTGGGGCCGACGTGATTTCCCCTGGGGGCCCACCTGATTTCCCCTGGGGGCCCATGTGTTTCCCCGTGGGGCCCTCATGATTTACCCTGGTGGAACACGTGATTTCCCCATGGGGCCCACGTGATTTCCCCGTGGGGCCCACGTGATTTCCCCTGGGGGCCCACGTGATTTCCCCGTGGGACCCACGTGATTTCCCCTGGGGGCCCACGTGATTTCCCCTGGGGGCCCAAGTGATGTCCCCGTGGGGCCCACGTGATTTCCCCGTGGGACCCACGTGATTTCTCCTTGGGGCCCAAGTGATTTCCCCGTAGGACCCACGTCATTTCCCCGTGGGGCCCACGTGATTGCCCCTGGGTGCCCACGTGATTTCCCCTGGGGGCCCACGTGATTTCCCCTGGGGGCCCAAGTGATGTCCCCGTGGGGCCCACGTCATTTCCCCGTGGGGCCCACGTGATTGCCCCTGGGTGCCCACGTGATTTCCCCGTGGAGCCCACGTGACTTCCCCGTGGGGCCCACGTGAGTTCCCCGTGGGGCCCACGTGACTTCCCCGTGGGGCCCAAGTGATTTCCCCGTAGGACCCACGTCATTTCCCCGTGGGGCCCACGTGATTGCCCCTGGGTGCACACGTGATTTCCCCGTGGAGCCCACGTGACTTCCCCGTGGGGCCCACGTGACTTCCCCGTGGGGCCCACGTGATTTCCCCGTGGGGCCCACGTGATTTCTCCTGGGGGCCCACGTGATTTCCCCGTGGGGCCCACGTGATTTCCCCGTGGGGCCCACGTGACTTCCCCGTGGGGCCCACGTGACTTCCCCGTGGGGCCCACGTGATTTCCCCGTGGGGCCCACGTGATTTCTCCTGGGGGCCCACGTGATTTCCCCGTGGGGCCCACGTGATTTCCCCTGGGGGCCCGCGAGATTTCCCCTGGGGGCCCGCGTGATTTCCCCTGGGGGCCCTCGTGATTTCCCCGTGGGGCCCACGTGATTTCCCTCGGGGGCCGACGTGATTTCCCCGTGGGGCCCGCATGATTTCCCCGTTGGGCCCGCGTGATTTCCCGTGGGGGCCCGCGTGATTTCCCCGTGGGGCCCACGTGATTTCCCAGTGGGGCCCACGTGATTTCCCCCGGGGGCCCACGTGATTTCCCCGTGGGGCCCACGTGATTTCCCCGTGGGGCCCACGTGATTTCCCCTGGGGGCCCACGTGATTTCCTCTGGGGGCCCACGTGATTTCCCCGTGTGGCCCACGTGATTTCCCTGTGGGGCCCACCTGATTTCCCCTGAGAGCCCACGTGATTTCCCCGTGGGGCCCGCGTGATTTCCCCTGGGGCCCACGTGATTTCCCCGTGGGGCTCACGTGATTTCCCCTGGGGGCACACGTGATTTCCCCGTGGGGCCCACGTGATTTCCCCGTGGGGCCCACGTGATTTCCCCGTGGGGCCCACGTGGTTTCCCCGTGGGCCCACGTGGTTTCCCCGTGGGACCCACGTGATTTCCCCTGAGGGCCCACGTGGTTTCCCCGTGGGGCCCACGTCATTTCCCCGTGGGGCCCACGTGATTTCCGCTGGGGGCCCACGTGATTTCCCCGTGGGGCCCACGTGATTTCCCCTGGGGGCCCACGTGATATCTCCGTGGGGCCCACGTGATTTCCCCGTGGGGCCCACGTGATTTCCCCCGGGGGCCGACGTGATTTCCCCGTGGGGCCCGCGTGATTTCCCCGTGGGTCCCGCGTGATTTCCCGTGGGGGCCCGCGTGATTTCCCCTGGGGGCCCACGTGTTTTCCCCGTTGGGCGCACGTGATTTCCCCGTGGGGCCCTCGTGATTTCCCCCTGGGGCCCACGTGATTTCCCCCGGGGGCCGACGTGATTTCCCCGTGGGGCCCGCGTGATTTCCCCGTTGGTCCCGCGTGATTTCCGGTGGGGGCCCGCGTGATTTCCCCGTGGGGCCCGAGTGATTTCCCTGTGGGGCCCACGTGATTTCCCGGGGGACCCACGTGATTTCCCCTGGGGGCCAACGTGATTTCCCCGTGGGGCCCACGTGATTTCCCCTGGGGGCCGACGTGAGTTCCCCTGGGGGCCCACGTGATTTCCCCATGGGGCCCACGTGATTTCCCCCGGGGGCACACTTGATTTCCCCGTGGGGCCCACGTGATTTCCCCGTGTGGCCCACGTGATTTCCCCTGGGGGCCCACGTGATTTCCCCAGGGGGCCCACGTGATTTCCCCGTGGGGCCCACGTGATTTCCCCTGGGGGCCCACGGAATTTCCCCGTGAGGCCCACGTGATTTCCCCGTGGGGCCCACGTGATTTCCCCTGGGGGCCCACGTGATTTCCCCGTGGGGCCCACGAGATTTCCCCTGGGGGCCCACGTGATTTCCCCGTGGGACCCACGTGATTTCCCCTGGGGGCCCACGTGATTTCCCCTGGGGGCCCAAGTGATTTCCCCGTGGGGCCCTCGTGATTTCCCCATGGGGCCCACGTGATTTCCCCGTGGGACCCACGTGATTTCCCCTGGGGGCCCAAGTGATTTCCCCGTAGGGCCCACGTCATTTCCCCGTGGGGCCGACGTGATTGCCCCTGGGGGCCCACGTGATTTCCCCGTGGGGCCCACGAGATTTCCCCTGGGGGCCCACGTGATTTCCCCGTGGGGCCCACGTGATTTCCCGTGGGGCCCACGTGTTTTCCCCTGGGGGCACAAGTGATTTCCCCGTGGGGCCCACGTGATTTACCCTGGGGTCCCACGTATTTCCCCGTGGGGCCCACGTGATTTACCCTGGGGGCCCACGTGATTTCCCCGTAGGGCCCACGTGATTTCCCCTGTGGGCCCAGGTGATTTTCCCGTGGGGCCCACGTGATTTCCCCGTGGGGCCCACGTGATTTCCCGGTGGGGCCCACCTCATTTCCCCTGGGGGCCCACGTGATTTCCCCTGGGGGCCCACGTGATTTCCCCGTGGGGCCCACGTGATTTCCCCGTGGGGCCCACCTGATCTCCCCGTGGGGCCCACGTGATTTCCCCGTGAGGCCCACGTGATTTCCCCTGGGGGCCCACGTGATTTCCCCGTGGGGCCCACGTGATTTCCCCGTGGGTCCCACGTGATTTCCCCCGGTGGCCCACGTGATTTCCGCGTGGGGTCCACGTGATTTCCCCGTGGGGCCCACGTGATTTCCCCGTGGGGCCCACGTGATTTCCCCCGGGGTCCCACGTGATTTCCGCGTGGGGTCCACGTGATTTCCCCGTGGGGCCCACGTGATTTCCCAGTGGGGCCCACGTGATTTCCCCTGGTGGCCCACGTGATTTCCCCGGAGGCCGACGTGATTTCCACGTGGGTCCCACGTGATTTCCCCTGGGGGCCCACGGCATTTCCCCTGGGAGCCCACGTGATAACCCCGTGGGGCCCACGTGATTTCCCCTGGGGGCCCAAGTGATTTCCCCGTGGGGCCCACGTGATTTCCCCTGGGGCCCCAGGTGATTTTCCCGTGGGTCCCAGGTGATTTCCCGGTGGGGCCCACGTGATTTCCCCCGGGGGCCCACTTGATTTCCCCGTGGGGCCCACGTGATTTCCCCGTGGGGCCCACGTGATTTCCCATGGAGGCCCACGTTATTTCCCCTGGGGGCCCACGTGATTTCCCCGTGGGGCCCACGTGATTTCCCCGTGGGGCCCACCTGATTTCCCCTTAGAGCCCACGTGATTTCCCCGTGAGGCCCACGTGATTTTCCCGTGGGGCCCACGTGATTTTCCCGTTGGGCGCACGTGATTTCCCCGTGGGGCCCTCGTGATTTCCCCGTGGGGCCCACGTGATTTCCCCGGGGGCCGACGTGATTTCCCCGTGGGGCCCGCGTGATTTCCCCGTTGGTCCCGCGTGATTTCCCGTGGGGGCCCGCGTGATTTCCCCGTGGGGCACGAGTGATTTCCCTGTGGGGCCCACGTGATTTCCCAGGAGACCCACGTGATTTCCCCTGGGGGCCCACGTGATTTCCCCGTGGGGCCCACGTGATTTCCCCCGGGGGCCCACTTGATTTCCCCGTGGGGCCCACTTGATTTCCCCGTGGGGCCCACTTGATTTCCGCGTGGGGTCACGTGATTTCCCCGTGGGGCTCACGTGATTTCCCCGTGGGGCCGACGTGATTTCCCCTGGGGGCCCACCTGATTTCCCCTGGGGGCCCATGTGTTTCCCCGTGGGGCCCTCATGATTTACCCTGGTGGAACACGTGATTTCCCCATGGGGCCCACGTGATTTCCCCGTGGGGCCCACGTGATTTCCCCTGGGGGCCCACGTGATTTCCCCGTGGGACCCACGTGATTTCCCCTGGGGGCCCACGTGATTTCCCCTGGGGGCCCAAGTGATGTCCCCGTGGGGCCCACGTGATTTCCCCGTGGGACCCACGTGATTTCTCCTTGGGGCCCAAGTGATTTCCCCGTAGGACCCACGTCATTTCCCCGTGGGGCCCACGTGATTGCCCCTGGGTGCCCACGTGATTTCCCCGTGGAGCCCACGTGATTTCCCACGGTGCCCACGTGATTTCCCCGTGGGGCCCACGTGACTTCCCCGTGGGGCCCACGTGACTTCCCCGTGGGGCCCACGTGATTTCCCCGTGGGGCCCACGTGATTTCTCCTGGGGGCCCACGTGATTTCCCCGTGGGGCCCGCGTGATTTCCCCTGGGGGCCCGCGTGATTTCCCCTGGGGGCCCGCGTGATTTCCCCTGGGGGCCCTCGTGATTTCCCCGTGGGGCCCACGTGATTTCCCCCGGGGGCCGACGTGATTTCCCCGTGGGGCCCGCGTGATTTCCCCGTTGGGCCCGCGTGATTTCCCGTGGTGGCCCGCGTGATTTCCCCGTGGGGCCCACGTGATTTCCCCGTGGGGCCCACGTGATTTCCCCTGGGGGCCCACGTGATTTCCCCTGGGGGCCCACGTGATTTCCCCGTGGGGCCCACGTGATTTCCCCGTGGGTCCCACGTGATTTCCCCTGGGGGCACACGTGATTTCCCCGTGGAGCCCACGTGATTTCCCACGGTGCCCACGTGATTTCCCCGTGGGGCCCACGTGACTTCCCCGTGGGGCCCACGTGACTTCCCCGTGGGGCCCAGGTGATTTCCCCGTGGGGCCCACGTGATTTCTCCTGGGGGCCCACGTGATTTCCCCGTGGGGCCCACGTGATTTCCCCTGGGGGCCCGCATGATATCCCCGTGGGGCCCACATGATTTCCCCTGGGGGCCCACGGATATCCCCGTGGGGCCCACGTGGTTTCCCCGTGGGCCCACGTGATTTCCCCGTGGGACCCACGTGATTTCCCCTGAGGGCCCATGTGGTTTCCCCTGGGGGCCCACGTGATTTCCCCGTGGGGCCCACGTGATTTCCCCTGGGGGCCCACGTGATTTCCCCGTGGGGCCCACGTGATTTCCCCGTGGAGCCCACGTGATTTCCCCTGGGGGCCCACGTGATTTCCCCGTGGGGCCCTCATGATTTACCCTGGTGGACCACGTGATTTCCCCATGGGCCCACGTGATTTCCCCGTGGGGCCCACGTGATTTCCCCTGGGGGCCCACATGATTTCCCCGTGGGACCCACGTGATTTCCCCCGGGGGCCCACGTGATTTCCCCTGGGGGCCCAAGTGATTTCCCCGTGGGGCCCTCGTGATTTCCCCATGGGGCCCACGTGATTTCCCCGTGGGACCCACGTGATTTCCCCTGGGGGCCCAAGTGATTTCCCCGTAGGGCCCACGTCATTTCCCCGTGGGGCCCACGTGATTGCCCCGTGGGGCCCACGTGATTTCCCCTGTGGGCCCAGGTGATTTTCCCGTGGGGCCCACGTGATTTCCCCGTGGGGCCCACGTGATTTCCCGGTGGGGCCCACCTCATTTCCCCTGGGGGCCCACGTGATTTCCCCTGGGGGCCCACGTGATTTCCCCGTGGGGCCCACGTGATTTCCCCGTGGGGCCCACGTGATTTCCCCGTGAGGCCCACGTGATTTCCCCTGGGGGCCCACGTGATTTTCCCGTGGGGCCCACGTGATTTCCCCGTGGGGCTCACGTGATTTCCCGCGGGGGCCCACGTGATTTCCGCGTGGGGTCCACATGATTTCCCCCGGGGGCACACTTGATTTCCCCGTGGGGCCCACGTGATTTCCCCGTGGGGCCCACGTGATTTCCCCGTGGGGCCCACGTGATTTCCCCGTGGGGCCCACGTGATTTGCCCCGGGGCCCGACGTGATTTCCCCGTGGGGCCCGCGTGATTTCCCCGTTAGGCCCGCGTGATTTCGCCGTGGGGCCCACGGATTTGTCCTGGGGGCCCACGTGATTTCCCCTGGGGGCCCAAGTGATTTCCCCTGGGGGCCCTCGTGATTTCCCCGTGGGGCTCACGTGATTTCCCCGTGCGGCCCACGTGATTTCCCCTGGGGGCCCACGTGATTTCCCCGTGGGGCCCACGTCATTTCCCCTGGGGGCCCACGTGATTTCCCCGTGGGGCCCACGTGATTTCACCTGGGGGCCCACGTGATTTCCCCGGGGGGCCCACGTCATTTCCCCTGGGGGCCCACGTGATTTCCCCGTGGGGCCCACGTGATTTCCCCTGGGGGCCCACGTGATTTCCCCTGGGGGCCCACGTGATTTCCCCTGGGGGCCCTCGTGATTTCCCCGTGGGGCCCACGTGATTTCCCCGTGGGGCCCACGTGATTTTCCCGTGGGGCGCACGTGATTTCCCCGTGGGGCCCTCGTGATTTCCCCGTGGGGCCCACGTGATTTCACCCGGGGGCCGACGTGATTTCCCCGTGGGGCCCACGTGATTTCACCCGGGGGCCGACGTGATTTCCCCGTGGGGCCCACGTGATTTCCCCGTGGGTCCCACGTGATTTCCCCTGGGGGCGCACGTGATTCCCCGTGGAGCCCACGTGATTTCCCCGTGGGGCCCATGTGATTTCCCCGTGGGGCCCACGTGATTTCCCCGTGGGTCCCACGTGATTTCCCCTGGGGGCACACGTGATTCCCCGTGGAGCCCACGTTATTTCCCACGGTGCCCACGTGACTTCCCCGTGGGGCCCACGTGACTTCCCCGTGGGGCCCACGTGATTTCCCCGTGGGGCCCACGTGACTTCACTTGGGGGCCCACGTGATTTCCCCGTGGGGCCCACGTGATTTCCCCTGGGGGCCCGCGTGGTTTCCCCTGGTGGCCCACGTGATTTCCCCGTGGGGACCACGTCATTTCCGCGTGGGGCCCACGTGATTTCCCCTGGGTTCCCACGTGATTTCCCCGTGGGGCCCACGTGATTTACCGTGGGGGCCCACGTGATTTCCCCGTGGGGCCCACGTGATTTCCCCTGGGGGCCCACGTGATTTCCCCTGGGGGCCCACGTGATTTCCCCGTGGGACCCACGTGATTTTCCCGTGGGGCCCACGTGATTTCCCCTGGTGCCCACGTGATTTTCCCTGGGGGCACCCGTGATTTACCCGTGGGGCCCACGTGATTTCCCCTGGGGGCCCACGTGATTTCCCCGTGGGGCCCACGTCATTTCCCCTGGGGGCCCACGTGATTTCCCCGTTGGGCCCACGTGATTTCCCCTGGGGGCCCACGTGATTTCCCCTGGAGGCCCACGTGATTTCCCCTGGGGGCCCTCGTGATTTCCCCATGGGGCCCACGTGATTTCCCCTGGGGGCCCTCGTGATGTCCCGTGGGGCCCACGTGATTTCCCCGTGGGGCCCACGTGATTTCCCCTGGGGGCCCTCGTGATTTCCCCGTGGGTCCCTCGTGATTTCCCCGTGGGGCCCAGGTGATTTCCACCGGGGGCCGACATGATATCCCCGAGGGGCCCGCGTGATTTCCCCGTTGGGCCCGCGTGATTTCTCGTGGGGGCCCGCGGGATTTCCCCGTGGGTCCCACTTGATTTCCCGTGGGGCCCACGTGATTTCCCCCGGGGGCCCACGTGATTTCCCCGTGGGGCCCACTTGATTTCCCCGTGGGGCCCACGTGATTCCCCTGGGGGCCCTCGTTATTTCCCCTGGGGGCCCACGTGATTTCCCCGTGGGGCCCACGTGATTTCTCCGTGGGGCCCACCTAATTTCCCCTGAGAGCCCACGTGATTTCCCCGTGAGGCCCACGTGATTTCCCCTGGGGCCCACGTGATTTCCCCGTGGGGCTCACGTGTTTGTCCCTGGGGGCCCACGTGATTTCCCCGTGGGGCCCACGTGATTTCCCCGTGGGGCCCACATGATTTCCCCCTGGGTCCCACGTGATTTCCCCTGGGGGCACATGTGATTTCCCCGTGGAGCCCACGTGATTTCCCACGGTGCCCACGTGATTTCCCCGTGGGGCCCACGTGACTTCCCCGTGGGGCCCACGTGATTTCCCCGTGGGGCCCACGTGACTTCCCCGTGGGGCCCACTTGATTTCCCGGTGGGGCACACGTGATTTCTCCTGGGGGCCCACGTGATTTCCCCTGGGGGCCCGCGTGATTTTCCCTGGGGGCCCGCGTGATTTCCCCTGGGGGCCCACATGATTTCCCCGTGGGGCCCACCTGATTTCCCCTGGGGGCCCACGAGATTTCCCCGTGGGGCTCACGTGATTTCCCCGTGGGGCCCACGTGATTGCCCCTGGGGGCCCACGTCATTTGCCCTGGGGGCCCACGTGATTTCCCCTGGGGGCCCACGTGATTTCCCCTGGGGGCCCTCGTGATTTCCACGTGGGGCCCACGTGATTTCCCCTGGGGGCCCTTGTGATTTCCCCGTGGGGCCCACGTGATTTTCCCGTGGGGCCCACTGGATTTTCCCGTTGGGCGCACGTGATTTCCCCGTGGGGCCCTCGTGATTTCCCCGTTGGGCCCGCGTGATTTCCCGTGGGGGCCCCATGTGATTTCCGCGTTGGGCCCGCGTGATTGCCCCTGGGGGCCCACGTGATTTCCCCGTGGGGCCCACGTGATTTCCCCGTGGGTCCCATGTGATTTCCCCTGGGGGCCCTCGTGATTTCCCCTGGGGCCCCCGTGATTTCCCCGTGGGGCCCACCTGATTTCCCCTTGGGGCCCACGTGATTTCCCCTGGGGGCCCACGTGATTTCCCCATGGGGCCCACGTGATTTCCCCGTGGGTCCCACGTGATTTCCCCGGGGAGCCCACGTGATTTCCCCTGGGGGCCAACTTGATTTCCCCTGAGGGCCCACGTGATTTCCCCGTGGGACCCACCTAATTTCCCCGTGGGTCCCATGTGATTTCCCCTGGGGTCCCACGGGATTTCCCCGTGAGGCCCACGTGATTTCCCCGTGGGGCCCATGTGATTTCCCCTGGGGGCCCACCTGATTTCCCCTGGGGGCCCATGTGTTTCCCCGTGGGGCCCTCATGATTTACCCTGGTGGACCACGTGATTTCCCCATGGGGCCCACGTGATTTCCCCGTGGGGCCCACGTGATTTCCCCTGGGGGCCCACGTGATTTCCCCGTGGGACCCACGTGATTTCCCCTGGGGGCCCACGTGATTTCCCCTGGGGGCCCAAGTGATGTCCCCGTGGGGCCAACGTGATTTCCCCGTGGGACCCACGTGATTTCCCCTTGGGGCCAAAGTGATTTCCCCGTAGGACCCACGTCATTTCCCCGTGGGGCCCACGTGATTGCCCCTGGGTGCCCACGTGATTTCCCCGTGGAGCCCACTTGATTTCCCACGGTGCCCACGTGATTTCTCCGTGGGGCCCACGTGACTTCCCCGTGGGGCCCACGTGACTTCCCCGTGGGACCCACGTGATTTCCCCGTGGGGCCCACGTGATTTCTCCTGGGGGCCCACGTGATTTCCCCGTGGGGCCCACGTGATTTCCCCTGGGGGCCCTCGTGATTTCCCCTGGGGGCCCTCGTGATTTCCCCGTGGGGCCCACGTGATTTCCCCCGGGGGCCGACGTGATTTCCCCGTGGGGCCCGCGTGATTTCCCCGTTGGGCCCGCGTGATTTCCCGTGGGGGCCCGCGTGATTTCCCTGTGGGGCCCACGTGATTTCCCCCGGGGGCCCACGTGATTTCCCCGTGGGGCCCACGTGATTTCCCCGTGGGGCCCACGTGATTTCCCCTGGGGGCCCACGTTATTTCCCCTGGGGGCCCACGTGATTTCCCCGTGGGGCCCACGTGATTTCCCCGTGGGGCCCACCTGATTTCCCCTGAGAGCCCACGTGATTTCCCCGTGAGGCCCGCGTGATTTCCCCTGGGGCCCACGTGATTTCCCTGTGGGGCTCACGTGATTTCCCCTGGGGGCACACGTGATTTCCCCGTGGGGCCCACGTGATTTCCCCGTGGGGCCCACGTGATTTCCCCTTGGGTCCCACGTGATTTCCCCTGGGGGCACACGTGATTTCCCCGTGGAGCCCACGTGATTTCCCATGGTGCCCACGTGATTTCCCCGTGGGGCCCACGTGACTTCCCCGTGGGGCCCACGTGATTTCTCCTGGGGGCCCACGTGATTTCCCCGTGGGGCCCACGTGATTTCCCCTGGGGGCCCACGTGATATCCCCGTGGGGCCCACGTGATTTTCCCTGGGGGCCCACGGATTTCCCCGTGGGGCCCACGTGGTTTCCCCGTGGGCCCACGTGATTTCCCCGTGGGACCCACGTGATTTCCCCTGAGGGCCCACGTGGTTTCCCCGTGGGGCCCACGTCATTTCCCCGTGGGGCCCACGAGATTTCCCCGTGGGGCCCACGGATTTGTCCTGGGGGCCCACGTGATTTCCCCTGGGGGCCCAAGTGATTTCCCCTGGTGGCCCTCGTGATTTCCCCTTGGGGCTCACGTGATTTCCCCGTGGGGCCCACGTGATTGCCCCTGGGGGCCCACGTGATTTCCCCGTGGGGCCCACGTGATTTCCCCGTGGGGCCCACATGATATCCCCGTGGGTCCCACGTGATTTCCCCTGGGGGCACACGTGAAATCCCCGTGGAGCCCACGTGATTTCCCACGGTGCCCACGTGATTTCCCCGTGGGGCCCATGTGATTTCCCCGTGGGGCCCACGTGATTTCCCCTGGGGGCCCACGTGATTTCCCCGTGGGACCCACGTGATTTCCCCTGGGGGCCCACGTGATGTCCCCTGGGGGCCCAAGTGATGTCCCCGTGGGGCCCACGTGATGTCCCCGTGGGGCCCACGTGATTGCCCCTGGGTGCCCACGTGATTTCCCCGTGGAGCCCACGTGACTTCCCCGTGGGGCCCACGTGAGTTCCCCGTGGGGCCCACGTGATTTCCCCGTGGGGCCCAAGTGATTTCCCCGTAGGACCCACGTCATTTCCCCGTGGGGCCCACGTGATTGCCCCTGGGTGCACACGTGATTTCCCCGTGGAGCCCACGTGACTTCCCCGTGGGGCCCACGTGACTTCCCCGTGGGGCCCACGTGATTTCCCCGTGGGGCCCACGTGATTTCTCCTGGGGGCCCACGTGATTTCCCCGTGGGGCCCACGTGATTTCCCCGTGGGGCCCACGTGACTTCCCCGTGGGGCCCACGTGACTTCCCCGTGGGGCCCACGTGATTTCCCCGTGGGGCCCACGTGATTTCTCCTGGGGGCCCACGTGATTTCCCCGTGGGGCCCACGTGATTTCCCCTGGGGGCCCGCGTGATTTCCCCTGGGGGCCCGCGTGATTTCCCCTGGGGGCCCTCGTGATTTCCCCGTGGGGCCCACGTGATTTCCCCCGGGGGCCGACGTGATTTCCCCGTGGGGCCCGCATGATTTCCCCGTTGGGCCCGCGTGATTTCCCGTGGGGGCCCGCGTGATTTCCCCGTGGGGCCCACGTGATTTCCCAGTGGGGCCCACGTGATTTCCCCCGGGGGCCCACGTGATTTCCCCGTGGGGCCCACGCGATTTCCCCCGTGGGGCCCACGTGATTTCCCCTGGGGGCCCACGTGATTTCCTCTGGGGGCCCACGTGATTTCCCCGTGTGGCCCACGTGATTTCCCCGTGGGGCCCGCGTGATTTCCCCTGGGGCCCACGTGATTTCCCCGTGGGGCTCACGTGATTTCCCCTGGGGGCACACGTGATTTCCCCGTGGGGCCCACGTGATTTCCCCGTGGGGCCCACGTGATTTCCCCGTGGGGCCCACGTGGTTTCCCCGTGGGCCCACGTGATTTCCCCGTGGGACCCACGTGATTTCCCCTGAGGGCCCACGTGGTTTCCCCGTGGGGCCCACGTCATTTCCCCGTGGGGCCCACGTGATTTCCCCTGGGGGCCCACGTGATTTCCCCGTGGGGCCCACGTGATTTCCCCTGGGGGCTCACGTGATATCCCCGTGGGGCCCACGTGATTTCCCCGTGGGGCCCACGTGATTTCCCCCGGGGGCCGACGTGATTTCCCCGTGGGGCCCGCGTGATTTCCCCGTTGGTCCCGCGTGATTTCCCATGGGGGCCCGCGTGATTTCCCCTGGGGGCCCACGTGTTTTCCCCGTTGGGCGCACGTGATTTCCCCGTGGGGCCCTCGTGATTTCCCCGTGGGGCCCACGTGATTTCCCCCGGGGGCCGACGTGATTTCCCCGTGGGGCCCGCGTGATTTCCCCGTTGGTCCCGCGTGATTTCCCGTGGGTGCCCGCGTGATTTCCCCGTGGGGCCCGAGTGATTTCCCTGTGGGGCCCACGTGATTTCCCGGGGGACCCACGTGATTTCCCCTGGGGGCCAACGTGATTTCCCCGTGGGGCCCACGTGATTTCCCCTGGGGGCCGACGTGATTTCCCCGGGGGGCCCACGTGATTTCCCCCTGGGGCCCACGTGATTTCCCCCGGGGGCACACTTGATTTCCCCGTGGGGCCCACGTGATTTCCCCGTGTGGCCCACGTGATTTCCCCTGGGGGCCCACGTGATTTCCCCAGGGGGCCCACGTGATTTCCCCGTGGGGCCCACGTGATTTCCCCTGGGGGCCCACGGAATTTCCCCGTGAGGCCCACGTGATTTCCCCGTGGGGCCCACGTGATTTCCCCGGGGGGCCCACGTGATTTCCCCGTGGGGCCCACGTGATTTCCCCTGGGGGCCCACGTGATTTCCCCGTGGGACCCACGTGATTTCCCCTGGGGGCCCACGTGATTTCCCCTGGGGGCCCAAGTGATTTCACCGTGGGGCCCTCGTGATTTCCCCATGGGGCCCACGTGATTTCCCCGTGGGACCCACGTGATTTCCCCTGGGGGCCCAAGTGATTTCCCCGTAGGGCCCACGTCATTTCCCCGTGGGGCCGACGTGATTGCCCCTGGGGGCCCACGTGATTTCCCCGTGGGGCCCACGAGATTTCCCCTGGGGGCCCACGTGATTTCCCCGTGGGGCCCACGTGATTTCCCGTGGGGCCCACGTGTTTTCCCCTGGGGGCACAAGTGATTTCCCCGTGGGGCCCACGTGATTTACCCTGGGGTCCCACGTATTTCCCCGTGGGGCCCACGTGATTTACCCTGGGGGCCCACGTGATTTCCCCGTAGGGCCCACGTGATTTCCCCTGTGGGCCCAGGTGATTTTCCCGTGGGGCCCACGTGATTTCCCCGTGGGGCCCACGTGATTTCCCGGTGGGGCCCACCTCATTTCCCCTGGGGGCCCACGTGATTTCCCCTGGGGGCCCACGTGATTTCCCCATGGGGCCCACGTGATTTCCCCGTGGGGCCCACCTGATCTCCCCGGGGGGCCCACGTGATTTCCCCGTGAGGCCCACGTGATTTCCCCTGGGGGCCCACGTGATTTCCCCGTGGGGCCCACGTGATTTCCCCGTGGGTCCCACGTGATTTCCCCCGGGGGCCCACGTGATTTCCGCGTGGGGTCCACGTGATTTCCCCGTGGGGCCCACGTGATTTCCCCGTGGGGCCCACGTGATTTCCCCCGGGGTCCCACGTGATTTCCGCGTGGGGTCCACGTGATTTCCCCGTGGGGCCCACGTGATTTCCCAGTGGGGCCCACGTGATTTCCCCTGGTGGCCCACGTGATTTCCCCGGGGGCCGACGTGATTTCCCCGTGGGTCCCACGTGATTTCCCCTGGGGGCCCACGGCATTTCCCCTGGGAGCCCACGTGATAACCCCGTGGGGCCCACGTGATTTCCCCTGGGGGCCCAAGTGATTTCCCCGTGGGGCCCACGTGATTTCCCCTGGGGCCCCAGGTGATTTTCCCGTGGGTCCCAGGTGATTTCCCTGTGGGGCCCACGTGATTTCCCCCGGGGGCCCACTTGATTTCCCCGTGGGGCCCACGTGATTTCCCCGTGGGGCCCACGTGATTTCCCATGGAGGCCCACGTTATTTCCCCTGGGGGCCCACGTGATTTCCCCGTGGGGCCCACGTGATTTCCCCGTGGGGCCCACCTGATTTCCCCTTAGAGCCCACGTGATTTCCCCGTGAGGCCCACGTGATTTTCCCGTGGGGCCCACGTGATTTTCCCGTTGGGCGCACGTGATTTCCCCGTGGGGCCCTCGTGATTTCCCCGTGGGGCCCACGTGATTTCCCCGGGGGCCGACGTGATTTCCCCGTGGGGCCCGCGTGATTTCCCCGTTGGTCCCGCGTGATTTCCCGTGGGGGCCCGCGTGATTTCCCCGTGGGGCCCGAGTGATTTCCCTGTGGGGCCCACGTGATTTCCCAGGAGACCCACGTGATTTCCCCTGGGGGCCCACGTGATTTCCCCGTGGGGCCCACGTGATTTCCCCCGGGGGCCCACTTGATTTCCCCGTGGGGCCCACTTGAATTCCCCGTGGGGCCCACTTGATTTCCGCGTGGGGTCACGTGATTTCCCCGTGGGGCTCACGTGATTTCCCCGTGGGGCCGACGTGATTTCCCCTGGGGGCCCACCTGATTTCCCCTGGGGGCCCATGTGTTTCCCCGTGGGGCCCTCATGATTTACCCTGGTGGAACACGTGATTTCCCCATGGGGCCCACGTGATTTCCCCGTGGGGCCCACGTGATTTCCCCTGGGGGCCCACGTGATTTCCCCGTGGGACCCACGTGATTTCCCCTGGGGGCCCACGTGATTTCCCCTGGGGGCCCAAGTGATGTCCCCGTGGGGCCCACGTGATTTCCCCGTGGGACCCACGTGATTTCTCCTTGGGGCCCAAGTGATTTCCCCGTAGGACCCACGTCATTTCCCCGTGGGGCCCACGTGATTGCCCCTGGGTGCCCACGTGATTTCCCCTGGGGGCCCACGTGATTTCCCCTGGGGGCCCAAGTGATGTCCCCGTGGGGCCCACGTCATTTCCCCGTGGGGCCCACGTGATTGCCCCTGGGTGCCCACGTGATTTCCCCGTGGAGCCCACGTGACTTCCCCGTGGGGCCCACGTGAGTTCCCCGTGGGGCCCACGTGACTTCCCCGTGGGGCCCAAGTGATTTCCCCGTAGGACCCACGTCATTTCCCCGTGGGGCCCACGTGATTGCCCCTGGGTGCACACGTGATTTCCCCGTGGAGCCCACGTGACTTCCCCGTGGGGCCCACGTGACTTCCCCGTGGGGCCCACGTGATTTCCCCGTGGGGCCCACGTGATTTCTCCTGGGGGCCCACGTGATTTCCCCGTGGGGCCCACGTGATTTCCCCGTGGGGCCCACGTGACTTCCCCGTGGGGCCCACGTGACTTCCCCGTGGGGCCCACGTGATTTCCCCGTGGGGCCCACGTGATTTCTCCTGGGGGCCCACGTGATTTCCCCGTGGGGCCCACGTGATTTCCCCTGGGGGCCCGCGAGATTTCCCCTGGGGGCCCGCGTGATTTCCCCTGGGGGCCCTCGTGATTTCCCCGTGGGGCCCACGTGATTTCCCTCGGGGGCCGACGTGATTTCCCCGTGGGGCCCGCATGATTTCCCCGTTGGGCCCGCGTGATTTCCCGTGGGGGCCCGCGTGATTTCCCCGTGGGGCCCACGTGATTTCCCAGTGGGGCCCACGTGATTTCCCCCGGGGGCCCACGTGATTTCCCCGTGGGGCCCACGTGATTTCCCCGTGGGGCCCACGTGATTTCCCCTGGGGGCCCACGTGATTTCCTCTGGGGGCCCACGTGATTTCCCCGTGTGGCCCACGTGATTTCCCTGTGGGGCCCACCTGATTTCCCCTGAGAGCCCACGTGATTTCCCCGTGGGGCCCGCGTGATTTCCCCTGGGGCCCACGTGATTTCCCCGTGGGGCTCACGTGATTTCCCCTGGGGGCACACGTGATTTCCCCGTGGGGCCCACGTGATTTCCCCGTGGGGCCCACGTGATTTCCCCGTGGGGCCCACGTGGTTTCCCCGTGGGCCCACGTGATTTCCCCGTGGGACCCACGTGATTTCCCCTGAGGGCCCACGTGGTTTCCCCGTGGGGCCCACGTCATTTCCCCGTGGGGCCCACGGGATTTCCCCTGGGGGCCCACGTGATTTCCCCGTGGGGCCCACGTGATTTCCCCTGGGGGCCCACGTGATATCTCCGTGGGGCCCACGTGATTTCCCCGTGGGGCCCACGTGATGTCCCCCGGGGGCCGACGTGATTTCCCCGTGGGGCCCGCGTGATTTCCCCGTTGGTCCCGCGTGATTTCCCGTGGGGGCCCGCGTGATTTCCCCTGGGGGCCCACGTGTTTTCCCCGTTGGGCGCACGTGATTTCCCCGTGGGGCCCTCGTGATTTCCCCCTGGGGCCCACGTGATTTCCCCCGGGGGCCGACGTGATTTACCCGTGGGGCCCGCGTGATTTCCCCGTTGGTCCCGCGTGATTTCCGGTGGGGGCCCGCGTGATTTCCCCGTGGGGCCCGAGTGATTTCCCTGTGGGGCCCACGTGATTTCCCGGGGGACCCACGTGATTTCCCCGGGGGGCCAACGTGATTTCCCCGTGGGGCCCACGTGATTTCCCCTGGGGGCCGACGTGATTTCCCCTGGGGGCCCACGTGATTTCCCCATGGGGCCCACGTGATTTCCCCCGGGGGCACACTTGATTTCCCCGTGGGGCCCACGTGATTTCCCCGTGTGGCCCACGTGATTTCCCCTGGGGGCCCACGTGATTTCCCCAGGGGGCCCACGTGATTTCCCCGTGGGGCCCACGTGATTTCCCCTGGGGGCCCACGGAATTTCCCCGTGAGGCCCACGTGATTTCCCCGTGGGGCCCACGTGATTTCCCCTGGGGGCCCACGTGATTTCCCCGTGGGGCCCACGAGATTTCCCCTGGGGGCCCACGTGATTTCCCTGTGGGACCCACGTGATTTCCCCTGGGGGCCCACGTGATTTCCCCTGGGGGCCCAAGTGATTTCCCCGTGGGGCCCTCGTGATTTCCCCATGGGGCCCACGTGATTTCCCCGTGGGACCCACGTGATTTCCCCTGGGGGCCCAAGTGATTTCCCCGTAGGGCCCACGTCATTTCCCCGTGGGGCCGACGTGATTGCCCCTGGGGGCCCACGTGATTTCCCCGTGGGGCCCACGAGATTTCCCCTGGGGGCCCACGTGATTTCCCCGTGGGGCCCACGTGATTTCCCGTGGGGCCCACGTGTTTTCCCCTGGGGGCACAAGTGATTTCCCCGTGGGGCCCACGTGATTTACCCTGGGGTCCCACGTATTTCCCCGTGGGGCCCACGTGATTTACCCTGGGGGCCCACGTGATTTCCCCGTAGGGCCCACGTGATTTCCCCTGTGGGCCCAGGTGATTTTCCCGTGGGGCCCACGTGATTTCCCCGTGGGGCCCACGTGATTTCCCGGTGGGGCCCACCTCATTTCCCCTGGGGGCCCACGTGATTTCCCCTGGGGGCCCACGTGATTTCCCCGTGGGGCCCACGTGATTTCCCCGTGGGGCCCACCTGATCTCCCCGTGGGGCCCACGTGATTTACCCGTGAGGCCCACGTGATTTCCCCTGGGGGCCCACGTGATTTCCCCGTGGGGCCCACGTGATTTCCCCGTGGGTCCCACGTGATTTCCCCCGGTGGCCCACGTGATTTCCGCGTGGGGTCCACGTGATTTCCCCGTGGGGCCCACGTGATTTCCCCGTGGGGCCCACGTGATTTCCCCCGGGGTCCCACGTGATTTCCGCGTGGGGTCCACGTGATTTCCCCGTGGGGCCCACGTGATTTCCCAGTGGGGCCCACGTGATTTCCCCTGGTGGCCCACGTGATTTCCCCGGAGGCCGACGTGATTTCCACGTGGGTCCCACGTGATTTCCCCTGGGGGCCCACGGCATTTCCCCTGGGAGCCCACGTGATAACCCCGTGGGGCCCACGTGATTTCCCCTGGGGGCCCAAGTGATTTCCCCGTGGGGCCCACGTGATTTCCCCTGGGGCCCCAGGTGATTTTCCCGTGGGTCCCAGGTGATTTCCCTGTGGGGCCCACGTGATTTCCCCCGGGGGCCCACTTGATTTCCCCGTGGGGCCCACGTGATTTCCCCGTGGGGCCCACGTGATTTCCCATGGAGGCCCACGTTATTTCCCCTGGGGGCCCACGTGATTTCCCCGTGGGGCCCACGTGATTTCCCCGTGGGGCCCACCTGATTTCCCCTTAGAGCCCACGTGATTTCCCCGTGAGGCCCACGTGATTTTCCCGTGGGGCCCACGTGATTTTCCCGTTGGGCGCACGTGATTTCCCCGTGGGGCCCTCGTGATTTCCCCGTGGGGCCCACGTGATTTCCCCGGGGGCCGACGTGATTTCCCCGTGGGGCCCGCGTGATTTCCCCGTTGGTCCCGCGTGATTTCCCGTGGGGGCCCGCGTGATTTCCCCGTGGGGCACGAGTGATTTCCCTGTGGGGCCCACGTGATTTCCCAGGAGACCCACGTGATTTCCCCTGGGGGCCCACGTGATTTCCCCGTGGGGCCCACGTGATTTCCCCCGGGGGCCCACTTGATTTCCCCGTGGGGCCCACTTGATTTCCCCGTGGGGCCCACTTGATTTCCGCGTGGGGTCACGTGATTTCCCCGTGGGGCTCACGTGATTTCCCCGTGGGGCCGACGTGATTTCCCCTGGGGGCCCACCTGATTTCCCCTGGGGGCCCATGTGTTTCCCCGTGGGGCCCTCATGATTTACCCAGGTGGAACACGTGATTTCCCCATGGGGCCCACGTGATTTCCCCGTGGGGCCCACGTGATTTCCCCTGGGGGCCCACGTGATTTCCCCGTGGGACCCACGTGATTTCCCCTGGGGGCCCACGTGATTTCCCCTGGGGGCCCAAGTGATGTCCCCGTGGGGCCCACGTGATTTCCCCGTGGGACCCACGTGATTTCTCCTTGGGGCCCAAGTGATTTCCCCGTAGGACCCACGTCATTTCCCCGTGGGGCCCACGTGATTGCCCCTGGGTGCCCACGTGATTTCCCCGTGGAGCCCACGTGATTTCCCACGGTGCCCACGTGATTTCCCCGTGGGGCCCACGTGACTTCCCCGTGGGGCCCACGTGACTTCCCCGTGGGGCCCACGTGATTTCCCCGTGGGGCCCACGTGATTTCTCCTGGGGGCCCACGTGATTTCCCCGTGGGGCCCGCGTGATTTCCCCTGGGGGCCCGCGTGATTTCCCCTGGGGGCACGCGTGATTTCCCCTGGGGGCCCTCGTGATTTTCCCGTGGGGTCCACGTGATTTCCCCCGGGGGCCGACGTGATTTCCCCGTGGGGCCCGCGTGATTTCCCCGTTGGGCCCGCGTGATTTCCCGTGGTGGCCCGCGTGATTTCCCCGTGGGGCCCACGTGATTTCCCCGTGGGGCCCACGTGATTTCCCCTGGGGGCCCACGTGATTTCCCCTGGGGGCCCACGTGATTTCCCCGTGGGGCCCACCTGATTTCCCCGTGGGTCCCACGTGAGTTCCCCTGGGGGCACACGTGATTTCCCCGTGGAGCCCACGTGATTTCCCACGGTGCCCACGTGATTTCCCCGTGGGGCCCACGTGACTTCCCCGTGGGGCCCACGTGACTTCCCCGTGGGGCCCAGGTGATTTCCCCGTGGGGCCCACGTGATTTCTCCTGGGGGCCCACGTGATTTCCCCGTGGGGCCCACGTGATTTCCCCTGGGGGCCCGCATGATATCCCCGTGGGGCCCACATGATTTCCCCTGGGGGCCCACGGATATCCCCGTGGGGCCCACGTGGTTTCCCCGTGGGCCCACGTGATTTCCCCGTGGGACCCACGTGATTTCCCCTGAGGGCCCATGTGGTTTCCCCTGGGGGCCCACGTGATTTCCCCGTGGGGCCCACGTGATTTCCCCTGGGGGCCCACGTGATTTCCCCGTGGGGCCCACGTGATTTCCCCGTGGAGCCCACGTGATTTCCCCTGGGGGCCCACGTGATTTCCCCGTGGGGCCCTCATGATTTACCCTGGTGGACCACGTGATTTCCCCATGGGCCCACGTGATTTCCCCGTGGGGCCCACGTGATTTCCCCTGGGGGCCCACATGATTTCCCCGTGGGACCCACGTGATTTCCCCCGGGGGCCCACGTGATTTCCCCTGGGGGCCCAAGTGATTTCCCCGTGGGGCCCTCGTGATTTCCCCATGGGGCCCACGTGATTTCCCCGTGGGACCCACGTGATTTCCCCTGGGGGCCCAAGTGATTTCCCCGTAGGGCCCACGTCATTTCCCCGTGGGGCCCACGTGATTGCCCCGTGGGGCCCACGTGATTTCCCCTGTGGGCCCAGGTGATTTTCCCGTGGGGCCCACGTGATTTCCCCGTGGGGCCCACGTGATTTCCCGGTGGGGCCCACCTCATTTCCCCTGGGGGCCCACGTGATTTCCCCTGGGGGCCCACGTGATTTCCCCGTGGGGCCCACGTGATTTCCCCGTGGGGCCCACGTGATTGCCCCGTGGGGCCCACGTGATTTCCCCTGGGGGCCCACGTGATTTTCCCGTGGGGCCCACGTGATTTCCCCGTGGGGCTCACGTGATTTCCCGCGGGGGCCCACGTGATTTCCGCGTGGGGTCCACATGATTTCCCCCGGGGGCACACTTGATTTCCCCGTGGGGCCCACGTGATTTCCCCGTGGGGCCCACGGGATTTCCCCGTGGGGCCCACGTGATTTCCCCGTGGGGCCCACGCGATTTCCCCTGGGGGCCCACGTGATATCCGCGTGGGGCCCACGCGATTTCCCCGTGGGGCCCACGCGATTTCCCCGAGGGTCCCAAGCGATTTCCCCTGCGGGCCCACGTGATTTCCCCGTGGGGCCCACCTGATCTCCCCGTGGGGCCCACGTGATTTCCCCGTGGGGCCCACGTGATTTCCTCCGGGGGCCCACGTGATTTCCGCGTGGGGTCCACGTGATTTCCCCGTGGGGCCCACGTGATTTCCCCGTGGGGCCCACGTGATTTCCCCCGGGGTCCCACGTGATTTCCGCGTGGGGTCCACGTGATTTCCCCGTGGGGCCCACGTGATTTCCCCGTGGGGCCCACGTGATTTCCCCTGGTGGCCCACATGATTTCCCCTGCGTGCCCACGTGATTTCCGCTTGGACCCACGTGATTTACTCGTGGGGCCCACGTTATTTCCACGTGGGTCCCACGTGATTTCCCCTGGGGGCCCACGGCATTTCCCCTGGGAGCCCACGTGATAACCCCGTGGGGCCCACGTGATTTCCCCTGGGGGCCCAAGTGATTTCCCCGTGGGGCCCAAGTGATTTCCCCGGGGGGCCCACGTGATTTCCCCTGGGGGCCCACGTGATTTCCCCGTGGGGCCCACGTGATTTCCCCGTGGGGCCCACGTGATTTACACTGCGGGCCCACGTGATTTCCCCGTGGGGTCCACGTGATTTCCCCTGGGGGCCCATTTGATTTTCCCGTGGGTCCCAGGTGATTTCCCCTGGGGGCCCAAGTGATTTCCCCCGGGGGCCCTCGTGATTTCCCCATGGGGCCCACGTGATTTCCACTGGGGGCCCTCGTGATTTCCCCTTGGGGCCCACGTGATTTTCCCGTGGGGCCCACGTGATTTTCCCGTTGGGCGCACGTGATTTGCCCGTGGGGCCCTCGTGATTTCCCCGTGGGGCCCACGTGATTTCCCCCGGGTGCCCACGTCATTTCCCCTGGGGGCCCACGTCATTTCCCCTGGGGGCCCACGTGATAACCCCGTTGGGCCCACGTGATTTCCCCTGGGGGCCCACGTGATTTCCCGTGGGGGCCCAAGTGATCTCCCAGTGAGGCCCACGTGATTTCCACGTAGGACCCACGTGATTTCCCCTGGGGGCCCACGTGATTTCCCCGTGGGGCCCACGTGATTTCCCCTGGGGGCCCACGTGATTTCCCGTGGGGGCCCAAGTGATCTCCCAGTGAGGCCCACGTGATTTCCCCGTGGGGTCCACGTGATTTCCCCTGGGGGCCCACGTGATTTCGCCCTGGGGCCCACCTGATTTCCCCTTGGGGCACACGTGAATTCCCCATGGGGCCCACGTGATTTCCCCTGGGGGCCCACGTGATTTCCCCTGGGTGCCAACGTGATTTCCGCGTGGGGCCCACTTGATTTCCCCGTGGGGCCCACGTGATTTCCACGTGGGTCCCACGTGATTTCCGCTGAGGGCCCACGGCATTTCCCCTGGGAGCCCACGTGATAACCCCGTGGGGCCCACGTGATTTCCCCTGGGGGCCCAAGTGATTTCCCCGTGGGGCCCACGTGATTTCCCCTGGGGGCCCACGTGATTTCCCCTGGGGGCCCACGTCATTTCCCCGTGGGGCCCACGTGATTTCCCCGTGGGGCTCACGTGATTTCCCCGTGGGGCCCACGTGATTTACACTGGGGGCCCACGTGATTTCCCCGTGGGGTCCACGTGATTTCCCCTGGGGGCCCAGGTGATTTTCCCGTGGGTCCCACGGGATTTCCCCGTGGGGCCCACGTGATTTCCCCCGGGGGCCCACGTGATTTCCCCGTGGGGCCCACGTGATTTCCCCGTGGGGCCCACGTGATTTCCCATGGAGGCCCACGTTATTTCCCCTGGGGGCCCACGTGTTTTCCCCGTGGGGCCCACGTGATTTCCCCGTGGGGCCCACCTGATTTCCCCTTAGAGCCCACGTGATTTCCCCGTGAGGCCCACGTGATTTCCCCGGGGGCCCACGTGATTTCCCCGTGGGGCTCACGTGATTTCCCCGTGGGGCCCACGTGATCGCCCCTGGGGGCCCACGTGATTTCCCCGCGGGGCCCACCTGATTTCCCCGTGGGTCCCACGTGATTTCCCCTGGGGGTCACGTGATTTCCCCGTGGAGCCCACGTGATTTCCCACGGTGCCCACGTGATTTCCCCGTGGGGCCCACGTGACTTCCCGTGGGGCCCACGTGACTTCCCCTGGGGGCCCACGTGATTTCCCCTGGCGGCCACGTGATTTCCCCGTGGGGCCCACGTGATTTCCCCGTGGGGCCCATGTGATTTACACTGGGGGCCCACGTGATTTCCCCGTGGGGCCCACGTGATTTCCCCGTGGGGCCCACGTGATTTCCCCGTGGGGCCCACCTGATTTCCCCTGGGGGCCCACGTGATTTCCCCGTGGGTCCCTCGTGATTTCCCCGTGGGGCCCAGGTGATTTCCACCGGGGGCCGACATGATTTCCCCGTGGGGCCCGCGTGATTTCCCCGTTGGGCCCGCGTGATGTCCCGTGGGGGCCCGCGGGATTTCCCCGTGGGGCCCACGTGATTTCCCGTGGGGCCCACGTGATTTCTCCTGGGGTCCCACGTGATTTCCCCGTGGGGCCCACGTGATTTCCCCTGGGGGACCGCGTGATTTCCCCTGGGGGCCCACGTGATTTCCCCGTTGGGCCCGCGTGATTTCCCCGTTGGGCCCGCGTGATTTCCCCGTTGGGCCCGCGTGATTTCCCGTGGGGGCCCCATGTGATTTCCCCGTGGGGCCCACGTGATTTCCCCGTGGGGCCCACGTGATTTCCCCCGGGGGCTCACGTGATTTCCCCGTGGGGCCCACGTGATTTCCCCGTGGGGCCCACGTGATTTCCCCGTGGGGCCCACCTGATTTCCCCTGAGAGCCCACGTGATTTCCCCGTGAGGCACACGTGATTTCCCCTGGGGGCCCACGTGATTTCCCCGTGGGGCCCACGTGATTTCCCCTGGGGGCCCACGTGATATCCGCGTGGGGCCCACGCGATTTCCCCGTGGGGCCCACGCGATTTCCCCGTGGGTCCCATGCGATTTCCCCTGGGGGCCCACGTGATTTCCCCTGGGGGCCCATTTGATTTCCCCTGGGGGACCACGTGATTTTCCCGTGGGGCCCACATGATTTCCCCGTGGGGCCCACGTGATTTCCCCGTGTAGCCCACGTGATTTCCCCTGGGGGCCCACGTGATTTCCCCGTGGGGCCCACGTGATTTCCCCGTGCAGCCCACGTGATATCCCCTGGTGGCCCACGTGATTTCCCCTGGGGGCCCACGTGATTTCCCCTGGGGGCCCACGTGATTTCCCCGTGGGGCCCACGTGATTTACCCTGGGGTCCCACGTATTTCCCCGTGGGGCCCACGTGATTTCCCCTGGGGGCCCACGTGATTTCCCCGTAGGGCCCACGTCATTTCCCCGTGGGGCCCACGTGTTTTCCCCTGGGGGCATAGGTGATTTCCACGTAGGACCCACGTGATTTCCCCGTGGGGCCCACGTGATTTACCCTGGGGTCCCACGTATTTCCCCGTGGGGCCCACGTGATTTCCCCTGGGGGCCCACGTGATTTCCCCGTGGGGTCCACGTGATTTCCCTTGGGGGCCCACGTGATTTCCCCGTGAGGCCCACGTGATTTCCCCGTGGGGCCCACGTGATTTCCCCTGGGGGCCCACGTGATTTCCCCTGGGGGCCCACGGGATTTCCCCTGGGTGCCCACCTGATTTTCACGTGGGACCCACGTGATTTCCCCGGGGGGCCCACGTGATTTCCCCGTGAGGCCCACGTGATTTCCCCTTGGGGCCCACGTGATTTCCCCGTGGGACCCACGTGATTTCCCCTGGGGGCCCACGTGATTTCCCCTGGGGGCCCAAGTGATTTCCCCGTGGGGCCCACCTGATCTCCCCGTGGGGCCCACGTGATTTCCCCGTGAGGCCCATGTGATTTCCCCTGGGGGCCCACGTGATTTCCCCGTGGGGCCCACGTGATTTCCCCGTGGGGCCCACGTGATTTCCCCTGGGGGCCCACGTGTTATCCGCGTGGGGCCCACGCGATTTCCCCGTGTGGCCCACGTGATTTACCCTGGGGTGCCACATATTTCCCCGTGGGGCCCACGTGATTTACCCTGGGGGCCCACGTGATTTCCCCGTGGGGCCCACATGATTTCCCGTGGGGCCCACGTGTTTTCCCCTGGGGGCACACGTGATTTCCCCGTAGGGCCCACGTGATTTCCCCGTGTGGCCCACGTGATTTACCCTGGGGTCCCACATATTTCCCCGTGGGGCCCACGTGATTTACCCTGGGGGCCCACGTGATTTCCCCGTGGGGCACACCTGATTTCCCCTGGGGGCCCACGTGATTTCCCCTGGGGGCCCTCGTGATTTCCCGTGGGGCCCACGTGATTTTCCCGTGGGGCCCACGTGATTTTCCCGTTGGGCGCACGTGATTTCCCCGTGGGTCCCTCGTGATTTCCCCGTGGGGCCCAGGTGATTTCCACCGGGGGCCGACATGATTTCCCCGTGGGGCCCGCGTGATTTCCCCGTTGGGCCCGCGTGATTTCCCGTGAGGGCCCGCGGGATTTCCCCGTGGGGCCCACGTGATTTCCCGTGGGGCCCACGTGATTTCTCCTGGGGGCCCACGTGATTTCCCCGTGGGGCCCACGTGATTTCCCCTGGGGGCCCACGTGATTTCCCCTGGGGGCCCACGTGATTTCCCCGTGGGGCCCACGTGATTTCCCCGTGGAGCCCACGTGATATCCCCTGGTGGCCCACGTGATTTCCCCGTGGGGCCCACGTGATTTACCGTGGGTCCCACGTGATTTCCCCTGGGGGCCCACGTGATTTCCCCGTAGGGCCCACGTGATTTCCCCTGGGGGCCCATGTGATTTTCCCTGTGGGCCCCCGTGATTTCCCCATGGGGCCCACGTGATTTCCCCTGGGGGCCCACGTGATTTCCCCGTGGGGCCCAAGTCATTTCCCCTGGGGGCCCACGTGATTTCCCCGTGGGTCCCACGTGATTTGCCCTGGGGGCCCACGTGATTTCCCCTGGGGGCCCACGTGATTTCCCCTGGGGGCCCTCGTGATTTCCCCGTGGGGCCCACGTGATTTCCCCTGGGGGCCCTCGTGATTTCCCCGTGGGGCCCACGTGATTTTCCCGTGGGGCCCACGTGATTTTCCCGTTGGGCGCACGTGATTTCCCCGTGGGGCCCTCGTGATTTCCACGTGGGGCCCACGTGATTTCCCGGTGGGGCCCACCTCATTTCCCCTGGGGGCCCACGTGATTTCCCCGTGGGGCCCACCTGATCTCCCCGTGGGGCCCACGTGATTTCCCCGTGAGGCTCACATGATTTCCCCTGGGTGCCCACGTGATTTCCCCGTGGGGCCCACGTGATTTCCCCGTGGAGCCCACGTGATTTCCCACGGTGCCCACGTGATTTCCCCGTGGGGCCCACGTGACTTCCCGTGGGGCCCACGTGACTTCCCCGTGGGGCCCACGTGATTTCCCCGTGGGGCCCACGTGATTTCACCTGGGGTCCCACGTGATTTCCCCGTGGGGCCCACGTGACTTCCCCGTGGGGCCCACGTGACTTCCCCGTGGGGCCCACGTGATTTCCCCGTGGGGCCCACGTGATTTCCCCTGGGGTCCCACGTGATTTCCCACGGGGGCCGACGTGATTTCCCCGTGGGGCCCGCGTGATTTCCCCGTTGGGCCCGGGTGATTTCCCGTGGGGGCCCGCGTGATTTCCCCGTGGGGCCCCGCGTGATTTCCCCGTGGGGCCCACGTGATTTCCACCGGGGGCCCACGTGATTTCCCCGTGGGGCCCACGTGATTTCCCCGTGGGGCCCACGTGATTTCCCCTGGTGGCCCACGTTATTACCCCTGGGGGCCCACGTGATTTCCCCTGGGGGCCCACGTGATTTCCCCGTGGGGCCCACCTGATTTCCCCTGAGAGCCCACGTGATTTCCCCGTGAGGCCCGCGTGATTTCCCCTGGGGCCCACGTGATTTCCCCGTGGGGCTCACGTGATTTCCCCGTGGGGCCCACGTTATTGCCCCTGGGGGCCCACGTGATTTCCCCGTGGTGCCCACGTGATTTCCCCGTGGGGCCCACGTGATTTCCCCTGGGTGCCCACCTGATTTCCCCTGGGGGCACACGTGATTTCCCCGTGGAGCCCACGTGATTTCCCACGGTGCCCACGTGATTTCCCCGTGGGGCCCACGTGACTTCCCCGTGGGGCCCACGTGACTTCCCCGTGGGGCCCACGTGATTTCCCCGTGGGGCCCACGTGATTTCTCCTGGGGGCCCACGTGATTTCCCCGTGGGGCCCACGTGATTTCCCCTGGGGGCCCACGTGATATCCCCGTGGGGCCCACGTGATTTCCCCTGGGGGCCCACGGATTTCCCCGTGGGGCCCACGTGGTTTCCCCGTGGGCCCACGTGATTTCCCCGTGGGACCCACGTGATTTCCCCTGAGGGCCCACGTGGTTTCCCCATGGGGCCCACGTCATTTCCCCGTGGGGCCCACGTGATTTCCCCTGGGGGCCCACGTGATTTCCCCGTGGGGCCCACGTGATATCCCCTGGGGGCCCACGTGATTTCCCCGTGGGGCCCACGTGATTTCCCCGTCGAGCCCACGTGATTTCCCCTGGGGGCCCACGTGATTTCCCCGTGGGGCCCACGAGATTTCCCCTGGGGGCCCACGTGATTTCCGCGTGGGGCCCACGTGATTTCCCCTGGGGGCCCATGTGATTTTCCCTGGGGTCCCCCGTGATTTCCCCGGGGGGCCCACGTCATTTCCCCTGGGTGCCCACGTGATTTCCCCATGGGGCCCACGTCATGTCCCCTGGGGGACCACGAGATTTCCCCGTGGGGCCCACGTGATTTGCCCTGGGGGCCCACGTGATTTCCCCTGGGGGCCCACGTGATATCCGCGTGGGGCCCACGCGATTTCCCCGTGGGGCCCACGCGATTTCCCCGTGGGTCCCAAGCGATTTCCCCTGGGGGCCCACGTGATTTTCCCGTTGGGCGCACGTGATTTCCCCGTGGGTCCCTCGTGATTTCCCCGTGGGGCCCAGGTGATTTCCACCGGGGGCCGACATGATTTCCCCGTGGGGCCCGCGTGATTTCCCCGTTGGGGCCGCGTGATTTCCCGTGGGGGCCCGCGGGATTTCCCCGTGGGGCCCACGTGATTTCCCGTGGGGCCCACGTGATTTCTCCTGGGGGCCCACGTGATTTCCCCGTGGGGCCCACGTGATTTCCCCTGGGGGACCGCGTGATTTCCCCTGGGGGCCCACGTGATTTCCCCGTGGGGCCCACCTGATTTCCCCTGAGAGCCACATGATTTCCCCGTGAGGCCCACGTGATTTCCCCTGGGGGCCCACGTGATTTCCCCGTGGGGCCCACGTGATTTCCCCGTGGGGCCCACGTGATTTCCCCTGGGGGCCCACGTGATATCCGCGTGGGGCCCACGCGATTTCCCCGTGGGGCCCACGCGATTTCCCCGTGGGTCCCTTGCGATTTCCCCTGGGGGCCCACGTGATTTCCCCTGGGGGCCCACGTGTTTTTCCCGTGGGGCCCACGTGATTTCCCCGTGGGGCCCACGTGATTTCCCCCGGGGGCCCACGTATTTACACGTGGGGCCCACGTGATTTACCCTGGGGGCCCACGTGATTTCCCTGTGGGACCCACGTGATTTCCCCTGGGGGCCCAGGTGATTTTCCCGTGGGGCCCACATGATTTCCCCGTGGGGCCCACGTGATCTCCCCGTGGGGCCCACGTGATTTCGCCGTGGGGCCCACCTGATTTCCCCTTGGGGCACACGTGAATTCCCCATGGGGCCCACGTGATTTCCCCTGGGGGCCCACGTGATTTCCCCTGGGTGCCAACGTGATTTCCGCGTGGGGCCCACGTGATTTCCCCGTGGGGCCCACGTGATTTCCACGTGGGTCCCACGTGATTTCCCCTGAGGGCCCACGGCATTTCCCCTGGGAGCCCACGTGATAACCCCGTGGGGCCCACGTGATTTCCCCTGGGGGCCCAAGTGATTTCCCCGTGGGGCCCACGTGATTTCCCCTGGGGGCCCACGTGATTTCCCCTGGGGGCCCACGTGATTTCCCCGTGGGGCCCACGTGATTTCCCCGTGGTGCCCACGTGATTTACACTGGGGGCCCACGTGATTTCCCCGTGGGGTCCACGTGATTTCCCCTGGGGGCAAAGGTGATTTTCCCGTGGGTCCCACGTGATTTCCCCGTGGGGCCCACGTGATTTCCCCCGGGGGCCCACGTGATTTCCCCGTGGGGCCCACGTGATTTCCCCGTGGGGCCCACGTGATTTCCCATGGAGGCCCACGTTATTTCCCCTGGGGGCCCACGTGATTTCCCCGTGGGGCCCACGTGATTTCCCCGTGGGGCCCACCTGATTTCCCCTTAGAGCCCACGTGATTTCCCCGTGAGGTCCACGTGATTTCCCCGGGGGCCCACGTGATTTCCCCGTGGGGCTCACGTGATTTCCCTGTGGGGCCCACGTGATCGCCCCTGGGGGCCCACGTGATTTCCCCGCGGGGCCCACCTGATTTCCCCGTGGGTTCCACGTGATTTCCCCTGGGGGGACACGTGATTTCCCCGTGGAGCCCACGTGATTTCCCACGGTGCCCACGTCATTTCCCCGTGGGGCCCACGTGATTTCCCCTGGGGGCCCACGTGATTTCCCCGTGGGGCCCACGTGATATCCCCTGGGGGCCCACGTGATTTCCCCGTGGGGCCCACGTGATTTCCCCGTCGAGCCCACGTGATTTCCCCTGGGGGCCCACGTGATTTCCCCGTGGGGCCCACGAGATTTCCCCTGGGGGCCCACGTGATTTCCCCGTGGGGCCCACGTGATTTCCCCTGGGGGCCCATGTGATTTTCCCTGGGGTCCCCCGTGATTTCCCCGTGGGGCCCACGTGATTTCCCCTGGGTGCCCACGTGATTTCCCCATGGGGCCCACGTCCTTTCCCCTGGGGGACCACGAGATTTCCCCGTGGGGCCCAAGTGATTTGCCCTGGGGGCCCACGTGATTTCCCCTGGGGGCCCACGTGATATCCGCGTGGGGCCCACGCGATTTCCCCGTGGGGCCCACGCGATTTCCCCGTGGGTCCCAAGCGATTTCCCCTGGGGGCACACGTGATTTTCCCGTTGGGCGCACGTGATTTCCCCGTGGGTCCCTCGTGATTTCCCCGTGGGGCCCAGGTGATTTCCATCGGGGGCCGACATGATTTCCCCGTGGGGCCCGCGTGATTTCCCCGTTGGGGCCGCGTGATTTCCCGTGGGGGCCCGCGGGATTTCCCCGTGGGGCCCACGTGATTTCTCCTGGGGGCCCACGTGATTTCCCCGTGGGGCCCACGTGATTTCCCCTGGGGGACCGCGTGATTTCCCCTGGGGGCCCACGTGATTTCCCCGTGGGGCCCACCTGATTTCCCCTGAGAGCCACATGATTTCCCCGTGAGGCCCACGTGATTTCCCCTGGGGGCCCACGTGATTTCCCCGTGGGGCCCACGTGATTTCCCCGTGGGGCCCACGTGATTTCCCCTGGGGGCCCACGTGATATCCGCGTGGGGCCCACGCGATTTCCCCGTGGGGCCCACGCGATTTCCCCGTGGGTCCCTTGCGATTTCCCCTGGGGGCCCACGTGATTTCCCCTGGGGGCCCACGTGATTTTCCCGTGGGGCCCACGTGATTTCCCCGTGGGGCCCACGTGATTTCCCCCGGGGGCCCACGTATTTACACGTGGGGCCCACGTGATTTACCCTGGGGGCCCACGTGATTTCCCTGTGGGACCCACGTGATTTCCCCTGGGGGCCCAGGTGATTTTCCCGTGGGGCCCACATGATTTCCCCGTGGGGCCCACGTGATCTCCCCGTGGGGCCCACGTGATTTCGCCGTGGGGCCCACCTGATTTCCCCTTGGGGCACACGTGAATTCCCCATGGGGCCCACGTGATTTCCCCTGGGGGCCCACGTGATTTACCCTGGGTGCCAACGTGATTTCCGCGTGGGGCCCACGTGATTTCCCCGTGGGGCCCACGTGATTTCCACGTGGGTCCCACGTGATTTCCCCTGAGGGCCCACGGCATTTCCCATGGGAGCACACGTGATAACCCCGTGGGGCCCACGTGATTTCCCCTGGGGGCCCAAGTGATTTCCCCGTGGGGCCCACGTGATTTCCCCTGGGGGCCCACGTGATTTCCCCTGGGGGCCCACGTGATTTCCCCGTGGGGCCCACGTGATTTCCCCGTGGTGCCCACGTGATTTACACTGGGGGCCCACGTGATTTCCCCGTGGGGTCCACGTGATTTCCCCTGGGGGCAAAGGTGATTTTCCCGTGGGTCCCACGTGATTTCCCCGTGGGGCCCACGTGATTTCCCCCGGGGGCCCACGTGATTTCCCCGTGGGGCCCACGTGATTTCCCCGTGGGGCCCACGTGATTTCCCATGGAGGCCCACGTTATTTCCCCTGGGGGCCCACGTGATTTCCCCGTGGGGCCCACGTGATTTCCCCGTGGGGCCCACCTGATTTCCCCTTAGAGCCCACGTGATTTCCCCGTGAGGTCCACGTGATTTCCCCGGGGGCCCACGTGATTTCCCCGTGGGGCTCACGTGATTTCCCTGTGGGGCCCACGTGATCGCCCCTGGGGGCCCACGTGATTTCCCCGCGGGGCCCACCTGATTTCCCCGTGGGTTCCACGTGATTTCCCCTGGGGGGACACGTGATTTCCCCGTGGAGCCCACGTGATTTCCCACGGTGCCCACGTCATTTCCCCGTGGGGCCCACGTGATTTCCCCTGGGGGCCCACGTGATTTCCCCGTGGGGCCCACGTGATATCCCCTGGGGGCCCACGTGATTTCCCCGTGGGGCCCACGTGATTTCCCCGTCGAGCCCACGTGATTTCCCCTGGGGGCCCACGTGATTTCCCCGTGGGGCCCACGTGATTTCCCCTGGGGGCCCATGTGATTTTCCCTGGGGTCCCCCGTGATTTCCCCGTGGGGCCCACGTGATTTCCCCTGGGTGCCCACGTAATTTCCCCATGGGGCCCACGTCCTTTCCCCTGGGGGACCACGAGATTTCCCCGTGGGGCCCACGTGATTTGCCCTGGGGGCCCACGTGATTTCCCCTGGGGGCCCACGTGATATCCGCGTGGGGCCCACGCGATTTCCCCGTGGGGCCCACGCGATTTCCCCGTGGGTCCCAAGCGATTTCCCCTGGGGGCACACGTGATTTTCCCGTTGGGCGCACGTGATTTCCCCGTGGGTCCCTCGTGATTTCCCCGTGGGGCCCAGGTGATTTCCACCGGGGGCCGACATGATTTCCCCGTGGGGCCCGCGTGATTTCCCCGTTGGGCCCGCGTGATTACCCGTGGGGGCCCGCGGGATTTCCCCGTGGGGCCCACGTGATTTCCCGTGGGGCCCACGTGATTTCTCCTTGGGGCCCACGTGATTTCCCCGTGGGGCCCACGTGATTTCCCCTGGGGGACCGCGTGATTTCCCCTGGGGGCCCACGTGATTTCCCCGTGGGGCCCACCTGATTTCCCCTGAGAGCCACATGATTTCCCCGTGAGGCCCACGTGATTTCCCCTGGTGGCCCACGTGATTTCCCCGTGGGGCCCACGTGATTTCCCCGTGGGGCCCGCGGGATTTCCCCTGGGGGCCCACGTGATATCAGCGTGGGGCCCACGCGATTTCCCCTTGGGGCCCACGCGATTTCTCCGTGGGTCCCTTGCGATTTCCCCTGGGGGCCCACGTGATTTCCCCTGGGGGCCCACGTGATTTCCCCTGGGGGCCCACGTGATTTTCCCGTGGGGCCAACGTGATTTCCCCGTGGGGCCCACGTGATTTCCCCCGGGGGCCCACGTATTTACCCGTGGGGCCCACGTGATTTACCCTGGGGGCCCACGTGATTTCCCTGTGGGACCCACGTGATTTCCCCTGGGGGCCCAGGTGATTTTCCCGTGGGGCCCACATGATTTCCCCGTGGGGCCCACGTGATCTCCCCGTGGGGCCCACGTGATTTCGCCGTGGGGCCCACCTGATTTCCCCTTGGGGCACACGTGAATTCCCCATGGGGCCCACGTGATTTCCCCTGGGGGCCCACGTGATTTCCCCTGGGTGCCAACGTGATTTCCGCGTGGGGCCCACGTGATTTCCCCGTGGGGCCCACGTGATTTCCACGTGGGTCCCACGTGATTTCCCCTGAGGGCCCACGGCATTTCCCCTGGGAGCCCACGTGATAACCCCGTGGGGCCCACGTGATTTCCCCTGGGGGCCCAAGTGATTTCCCCGTGGGGCCCACGTGATTTCCCCTGGGGACCCACGTGATTTCCCCTGGGGGCCCACGTGATTTCCCCGTGGGGCCCACGTGATTTCCCCGTGGGGCCCACGTGATTTACACTGGGGGCCCACGTGATTTCCCCGTGGGGTCCACGTGATTTCCCCTGGGGGCAAAGGTGATTTTCCCGTGGGTCCCACGTGATTTCCCCCTGGGGCCCACGTGATTTCCCCCGGGGGCCCACGTGATTTCCCCGTGGGGCCCACGTGATTTCCCCGTGGGGCCCACGTGATTTCCCATGGAGGCCCACGTTATTTCCCCTGGGGGCCCACGTGATTTCCCCGTGGGGCCCACGTGATTTCCCCGTGGGGCCCACCTGATTTCCCCTTAGAGCCCACGTGATTTCCCCGTGAGGTCCACGTGATTTCCCCGGGGGCCCACGTGATTTCCCCGTGGGGCTCACGTGATTTCCCTGTGGGGCCCACGTGATCGCCCCTGGGGGCCCACGTGATTTCCCCGCGGGGCCAACCTGATTTCCCCGTGGGTTCCACGTGATTTCCCCGGGGGCCCACGTGATTTCCCCGTGGGGCTCACGTGATTTCCCTGTGGGGCCCACGTGATCGCCCCTGGGGGCCCACGTGATTTCCCCGTGGGGCCCACGAGATTTTCCCTGGGGGCCCACGTGATTTCCCCGTGGGGCCCACGTGATTTCCCGTGGGGCCCACGTGTTTTCCCCTGGGGGCACACGTGATTTCCCCGTAGGGCCCACGTGATTTCCCCGTGTGGCCCACGTGATTTACCCTGGGGTCCCACATATTTCCCCGTGAGGCCCACGTGATTTACCCTGGGGGCCCACGTGATTTCCCCGTGGGGCCCACCTGATTTCCCCTGGGGGCCCACGTGATTTCCCCTGGGGGCCCTCGTGATTTCCCGTGGGGCCCACGTGATTTTCCCGTGGGGCCCACGTGATTTTCCCGTTGGGCGCACGTGATTTCCCCGTGGGTCCCTCGTGATTTCCCCGTGGGGCCCAGGTGATTTCCACCGGGGGCCGACATGATTTCCACGTGGGGCCCGCGTGATTTCCCCTGGGGGCCCAATTGATATAAGCGTGGGGCCCACGCGATTTCCCCTGGCGGCCCACGTGATTTCCCCTGGGGGCCCACGTGATTTCCCCGTGGGGCCCACGTGATATCCCCTGGTGGCCCACGTGATTTCCCCGTGGGGCCCACGTGATTTACCGTGGGTCCCACGTGATTTCCCCTGGGGGCCCACGTGATTTCCCCGTAGGGCCCACGTGATTTCACCTGGGGGCCCATGTGATTTTCCCTGGGGGCCCCCGTGATTTCCCCATGGGGCCCACGTGATTTCCCCTGGGGGCCCACGTGATTTCCCCGTGGGGCCCAAGTCATTTCCCCTGGGGGCCCACGTGATTTCCCCGTGGGTCCCACGTGATTTGCCCTTGGGGCCCACGTGATTTCCCCTGGGGGCCCACGTGATTTCCCCTGGGGGCCCTCGTGATTTCCCCGTGGGGCCCACGTGATTTCCCCTGGGGGCCCTTGTGATTTCCCCGTGGGGCCCACGTGATTTTCCCGTGGGGCCCACGTGATTTTCCCGTTGGGCGCACGTGATTTCCCCGTGGGGCCCTCGTGATTTCCCCGTGGGGCCCACGTGATTTCCCGGTGAGGCCCACCTCATTTCCCCTGGGGGCCCACGTGATTTCCCCGTGGGGCCCACCTGATCTCCCCGTGGGGCCCACGTGATTTCCCCATGAGGCCCACGTGATTTCCCCTGGGTGCCCACGTGATTTCCCCGTGGGGCCCACGTGATTTCCCCGTGGAGCCCACGTGATTTCCCACGGTGCCCACGTGATTTCCCTGTGGGGCCCACGTGACTTCCCCGTGGGGCCCACGTGACTTCCCCGTGGGGCCCACGTGATTTCCCCGTGGGGCCCACGTGATTTCCCCTGGGGTCCCACGTGATTTCCCCGTGGGGCCCACGTGACTTCCCCGTGGGGCCCACGTGACTTCCCCGTGGGGCCCACGTGATTTCCCCGTGGGGCCCACGTGATTTCCCCTGGGGTCCCACGTGATTTCCCTTGGGGGCCGACGTGATTTCCCCGTGGGGCCCGCGTGATTTCCCCGTGGGGCGCACGTGATTTCCCCGTAGGGCCCACGTGATTTCCCCGTGGGTCCCACGTGATTTCCCCTGGGGGCACACGTGATTTCCCCGTGGAGCCCACGTGATTTCCCACGGTGCCCACGTGATTTCCCCGTGGGGCCCACGTGACTTCCCCTTGGGGCCCACGTGACTTCCACGTGGGGCCCACGTGATTTCCCCGTGGGGCCCACGTGCTTTCTCCTGGGGGCCCACGTGATTTCCCCGTGGGGCCCACGTGATTTCCCCTGGGGGCCCACGTTATATCCCCGTGGGGCCCACGTGATTTCCCCTGGGGGCCCACGGATTTCCCCGTGGGGCCCACGTGGTTTCCCCGTGGGCCCACGTGATTTCCCCGTGGGACCCACGTGATTTCCCCTGAGGGCCCACGTGGTTTCCCCATGGGGCCCACGTCATTTCCCCGTGGGGCCCACGTGATTTCCCCTGGGGGCCCACGTGATTTCCCCGTGGGGCCCACGTGATATCCCCTGGGGGCCCACGTGATTTCCCCGTGGGGCCCACGTGATTTCCCCGTCGAGCCCACGTGATTTCCCCTGGGGGCCCACGTGATTTCCCCGTGGGGCCCACGAGATTTCCCCTGGGGGCCCACGTGATTTACCCGTGGGGCCCACGTGATTTCCCCTGGGGGCCCATGTGATTTTCCCTGGGGTCCCCCGTGATTTCCCCGTGGGGCCCACGTGATTTCCCCTGGGTGCCCACGTGATTTCCCCAT
This sequence comes from Ovis canadensis, assembly GCF_042477335.2. Classification (NCBI taxonomy): domain Eukaryota; kingdom Metazoa; phylum Chordata; class Mammalia; order Artiodactyla; family Bovidae; genus Ovis; species Ovis canadensis. The sequence goes on from NC_091262.1 coordinate 13,130,634, forward strand.
GGGGCCCACGTCATTTCCCCTGGGGGACCACGAGATTTCCCCGTGGGGCCCACGTGATTTGCCCTGGGGGCCCACGTGATTTCCCCTGGGGGCCCACGTGATTTCCGCGTGGGGCCCACGTGATTTCCCCGAGGGGCCCACGTGATTTCCCCGTGGAGCCCAAGTGATATCCCCTGGTGGCCCACGCGATTTCCCCGTGGGTCCCAAGCGATTTCCCCTGGGGGCCCACGTGATTTCCCCGTGGGGCCCACGTGATTTCCCCTGGGGGCCCACGTGATTTGGTCGTGGGGCCCACGTGATTTTGTCGTGGGGCCCACGTGATTTCCCCGTGGGACCCACGTGATTTCCCCTGAGGGCCCACGTGATTTCCCCGTGGGGCCCACGTCATTTCCCCGTGGGGCCCACGTGATTTCCCCTGGGGGCCCACGTGATTTCCCCGTGTAGCCCACGTGATTTCCCCGGGGGGCCCACGTGATTTCCCCGTGGGGCCCACGTGATTTCCCCCTGGAGCCCACGTGATGTCCCCTGGGGGCCCACGTGATTTCCCCGTGGGGCCCACGTGATGTCCCCTGGGGGCCCACGTGATTTCCCCGTGGGGCCCACGTGATTTCCCTTGGGGGCCCACGTGATTTCCCCGTGGGGCCCACGAGATTTCCCCTGGGGGCCCACGTGATTTCCCCGTGGGGCCCACGTGATTTCCCCTGGGGGCCCATGTGATTTTCCCTGGGGTCCCCCGTGATTTCCCCGTGGGGCCCACGCGATTTCCCCTGGCGGCCCACGTGATTTCCCCTGGGGGCCCACGTGATTTCCCCGTGGGGCCCACGTGATATCCCCTGGTGGCCCACGTGATTTCCCCGTGGGGCCCACGTGATTTACCGTGGGTCCCACGTGATTTCCCCTGGGGGCCCACGTGATTTCCCCGTAGGGCCCACGTGATTTCACCTGGGGGCCCATGTGATTTTCCCTGGGGGCCCCCGTGATTTCCCCATGGGGCCCACGTGATTTCCCCTGGGGGCCCACGTGATTTCCCCGTGGGGCCCAAGTCATTTCCCCTGGGGGCCCACGTGATTTCCCCGTGGGTCCCACGTGATTTGCCCTTGGGGCCCACGTGATTTCCCCTGGGGGCCCACGAGATTTCCCCTGGGGGCCCTCGTGATTTCCCCGTGGGGCCCACGTGATTTCCCCTGGGGGCCCTTGTGATTTCCCCGTGGGGCCCACGTGATTTTCCCGTGGGGCGCACGTGATTTTCCCGTTGGGCGCACGTGATTTCCCCGTGGGGCCCTCGTGATTTCCCCGTGGGGCCCACGTGATTTCCCGGTGAGGCCCACCTCATTTCCCCTGGGGGCCCACGTGATTTCCCCGTGGGGCCCACCTGATCTCCCCGTGGGGCCCACGTGATTTCCCCATGAGGCCCACGTGATTTCCCCTGGGGGCCCGCGTGATGGCCCCGTGGGGCCCACGTGATTTCCCCGTGGAGCCCACGTGATTTCCCACGGTGCCCACGTGATTTCCCCGTGGGGCCCACGTGACTTCCCCGTGGGGCCCACGTGACTTCCCCGTGGGGCCCACGTGATTTCCCCGTGGGGCCCAAGTGATTTCCCCTGGGGTCCCACGTGATTTCCCCGTGGGGCCCACGTGACTTCCCCGTGGGGCCCACGTGACTTCCCCGTGGGGCCCACGTGATTTCCCCGTGGGGCCCACGTGATTTCCCCTGGGGTCCCTCGTGATTTCCCTTGGGGGCCGACGTGATTTCCCCGTGGGGCCCGCGTGATTTCCCCGTGGGGCGCACGTGATTTCCCCGTAGGGCCCACGTGATTTCCCCGTGGGTCCCACGTGATTTCCCCTGGGGGCACACGTGATTTCCCCGTGGAGCCCACGTGATTTCCCACGGTGCCCACGTGATTTCCCCGTGGGGCCCACGTGACTTCCCCTTGGGGCCCACGTGACTTCCCCGTGGGGCCCACGTGATTTCCCCGTGGGGCCCACGTGCTTTCTCCTGGGGGCCCACGTGATTTCCCCGTGGGGCCCACGTGATTTCCCCGGGGGGCCCACGTTATATCCCCGTGGGGCCCACGTGATTTCCCCTGGGGGCCCACGGATTTCCCCGTGGGGCCCACGTGGTTTCCCCGTGGGCCCACGTGATTTCCCCGTGGGACCCACGTGATTTCCCCTGAGGGCCCACGTGGTTTCCCCATGGGGCCCACGTCATTTCCCCGTGGGGCCCACGTGATTTCCCCTGGGGGCCCACGTGATTTCCCCGTGGGGCCCACGTGATATCCCCTGGGGGCCCACGTGTTTTCCCCGTGGGGCCCACGAGATTTCCCCTGGGGGCCCACGTGATTTCCCCGTGGGGCCCACGTGATTTCCCCTGGGGGCCCATGTGATTTTCCCTGGGGTCCCCCGTGATTTCCCCGTGGGGCCCACGTGATTTCCCCTGGGTGCCCACGTGATTTCCCCATGGGGCCCACGTCATTTCCCCTGGGGGACCACGAGATTTCCCCGTGGGGCCCACGTGATTTGCCCTGGGGGCCCACGTGATTTCCCCTGGGGGCCCACGTGATTTCCGCGTGGGGCCCACGTGATTTCCCCGAGGGGCCCACGTGATTTCCCCGTGGAGCCCAAGTGATATCCCCTGGTGGCCCACGCGATTTCCCCGTGGGTCCCAAGCGATTTCCCCTGGGGGCCCACGTGATTTCCCCGTGGGGCCCACGTGATTTCCCCTGGGGGCCCACGTGATTTTGTCGTGGGGCCCACGTGATTTTGTCGTGGGGCCCACGTGATTTCCCCGTGGGACCCACGTGATTTCCCCTGAGGGCCCACGTGATTTCCCCGTGGGGCCCACGTCATTTCCCCGTGGGGCCCACGTGATTTCCCCTGGGGGCCCACGTGATTTCCCCGTGTAGCCCACGTGATTTCCCCTGGGGGCCCACGTGATTTCCCCGTGGGGCCCACGTGATTTCCCCCTGGAGCCCACGTGATGTCCCCTGGGGGCCCACGTGATTTCCCCGTGGGGCCCACGTGATTTCCCCTGGGGGCCCACGTGATTTCCCCGTGGGGCCCACGTGATTTCCCTTGGGGGCCCACGTGATTTCCCCGTGGGGCCCACGAGATTTCCCCTGGGGGCCCACGTGATTTCCCCGTGGGGCCCACGTGATTTCCCCTGGGGGCCCATGTGATTTTCCCTGGGGTCCCCCGTGATTTCCCCGTGGGGCCCACGCGATTTCCCCTGGCGGCCCACGTGATTTCCCCTGGGGGCCCACGTGATTTCCCCGTGGGGCCCACGTGATATCCCCTGGTGGCCCACGTGATTTCCCCGTGGGGCCCACGTGATTTACCGTGGGTCCCACGTGATTTCCCCTGGGGGCCCACGTGATTTCCCCGTAGGGCCCACGTGATTTCACCTGGGGGCCCATGTGATTTTCCCTGGGGGCCCCCGTGATTTCCCCATGGGGCCCACGTGATTTCCCCTGGGGGCCCACGTGATTTCCCCGTGGGGCCCAAGTCATTTCCCCTGGGGGCCCACGTGATTTCCCCGTGGGTCCCACGTGATTTGCCCTTGGGGCCCACGTGATTTCCCCTGGGGGCCCACGTGATTTCCCCTGGGGGCCCTCGTGATTTCCCCGTGGGGCCCACGTGATTTCCCCTGGGGGCCCTTGTGATTTCCCCGTGGGGCCCACGTGATTTTCCCGTGGGGCGCACGTGATTTTCCCGTTGGGCGCACGTGATTTCCCCGTGGGGCCCTCGTGATTTCCCCGTGGGGCCCACGTGATTTCCCGGTGAGGCCCACCTCATTTCCCCTGGGGGCCCACGTGATTTCCCCGTGGGGCCCACCTGATCTCCCCGTGGGGCCCACGTGATTTCCCCATGAGGCCCACGTGATTTCCCCTGGGTGCCCACGTGAGTTCCCCGTGGGGCCCACGTGATTTCCCCGTGGAGCCCACGTGATGTCCCACGGTGCCCACGTGATTTCCCTGTGGGGCCCACGTGACTTCCCCGTGGGGCCCACGTGACTTCCCCGTGGGGCCCACGTGATTTCCCCGTGGGGCCCACGTGATTTCCCCTGGGGTCCCACGTGATTTCCCCTTGGGGCCCACGTGACTTCCCCGTGGGGCCCACGTGACTTCCCCGTGGGGCCCACGTGATTTCCCCGTGGGGCCCACGTGATTTCCCCTGGGGTCCCTCGTGATTTCCCTTGGGGGCCGACGTGATTTCCCCGTGGGGCCCGCGTGATTTCCCCGTGGGGCGCACGTGATTTCCCCGTAGGGCCCACGTGATTTCCCCGTGGGTCCCACGTGATTTCCCCTGGGGGCACACGTGATTTCCCCGTGGAGCCCACGTGATTTCCCACGGTGCCCACGTGATTTCCCCGTGGGGCCCACGTGACTTCCCCTTGGGGCCCACGTGACTTCCCCGTGGGGCCCACGTGATTTCCCCGTGGGGCCCACGTGCTTTCTCCTGGGGGCCCACGTGATTTCCCCGTGGGGCCCACGTGATTTCCCCTGGGGGCCCACGTTATATCCCCGTGGGGCCCACGTGATTTCCCCTGGGGGCCCACGGATTTCCCCGTGGGGCCCACGTGGTTTCCCCGTGGGCCCACGTGATTTCCCCGTGGGACCCACGTGATTTCCCCTGAGGGCCCACGTGGTTTCCCCATGGGGCCCACGTCATTTCCCCGTGGGGCCCACGTGATTTCCCCTGGGGGCCCACGTGATTTCCCCGTGGGGCCCACGTGATATCCCCTGGGGGCCCACGTGATTTCCCCGTGGGGCCCACGTGATTTCCCCGTCGAGCCCACGTGATTTCCCCTGGGGGCCCACGTGATTTCCCCGTGGGGCCCACGAGATTTCCCCTGGGGGCCCACGTGATTTCCCCGTGGGGCCCACGTGATTTCCCCTGGGTGCCCATGTGATTTTCCCTGGGGTCCCCCGTGATTTCCCCGTGGGGCCCACGTGATTTCCCCTGGGTGCCCACGTGATTTCCCCATGGGGCCCACGTCATTTCCCCTGGGGGACCACGAGATTTCCCCGTGGGGCCCACGTGATTTGCCCTGGGGGCCCACGTGATTTCCCCTGGGGGCCCACGTGATTTCCGCGTGGGGCCCACGTGATTTCCCCGAGGGGCCCACGTGATTTCCCCGTGGAGCCCAAGTGATATCCCCTGGTGGCCCACGCGATTTCCCCGTGGGTCCCAAGCGATTTCCCCTGGGGGCCCACGTGATTTCCCCGTGGGGCCCACGTGATTTCCCCTGGGGGCCCACGTGATTTTGTCGTGGGGCCCACGTGATTTTGTCGTGGGGCCCACGTGATTTCCCCGTGGGACCCACGTGATTTCCCCTGAGGGCCCACGTGATTTCCCCGTGGGGCCCACGTCATTTCCCCGTGGGGCCCACGTGATTTCCCCTGGGGGCCCACGTGATTTCCCCGTGTAGCCCACGTGATTTCCCCTGGGGGCCCACGTGATTTCCCCGTGGGGCCCACGTGATTTCCCCCTGGAGCCCACGTGATGTCCCCTGGGGGCCCACGTGATTTCCCCGTGGGGCGCACGGGATTTCCCCTGGGGGCCCACGTGATTTCCCCGTGGGGCCCACGTGATTTCCCTTGGGGGCCCACGTGATTTCCCCGTGAGGCCCACGTGATTTCCCCGTGAGGCCCACGTGATTTCCCCTGGGGGCCCTCGTGATTTCCCCTGGGGGCCCACGTGATTTCCCCTGGGTGCCCACGTGATTTCCACGTGGGACCCACGTGATTTCCCCGGGGGGCCCACGTGATTTCCCCGTGAGGCCCACGTGCTTTCCCCTTGGGGCCCACGTGATTTCCCCGTGGGACCCACGTGATTTCCCCTGGGGGCCCACGTGATTTCCCCTGGGGGCCCAAGTGATTTCCCCGTCGGGCCCTAGTGATTTCCCCGTGGGGCCCACGTGATTTCCCCGTGGGACCCACGTGATTTCCCCTGGGGGCCCAAGTGATTTCCCCGTGGGGCCCACGTGATTTCCCGTGGGGCCCAGGTGTTTTCCCCTGGGGGCACACGTGATTTCCCTGTGGGGTCCACGTGATTTCCCCGTGGGGCCCACGTGATTTACCCTGGGGTCCCACGTATTTCCCCGTGGGGCCCATGTGATTTCCCCTGGGGTCCCACGTATTTCCCCGTGGGACCCACGTGATTTCCCCTGGGGGCCCACGTGATTTCCCCGTGGGGCCCACGTGATTTCCCTTGGGGGCCCACGTGATTTCCCCGTGAGGCCCACGTGATTTCCCCGTGGGGCCCACGTGATTTCCCCTGGGGGCCCACGTGATTTCCCCTGGGGGCCCACGTGATTTCCCCTGGGTGCCTACGTGATTTCCCCGTGGGACCCACGTGATTTCCCCTGGGGGCCCACGTGATTTCCCCGTGAGGCCCACGTGATTTCCCCTTGGGGCCCACGTGATTTCCCCTGGGGGCCCACGTGATTTCCCCGTGGGGCCCACGTGATATCCCCTGGGGGCCCACGTGATTTCCCCGTGGGGCCCACGTGATTTCCCCGTCGAGCCCACGTGATTTCCCCTGGGGGCCCACGTGATTTCCCCGTGGGGCCCACGAGATTTCCCCTGGGGGCCCACGTGATTTCCCCGTGGGGCCCACGTGATTTCCCCTGGGGGCCCATGTGATTTTCCCTGGGGTCCCCCGTGATTTCCCCGTGGGGCCCACGTGATTTCCCCTGGGTGCCCACGTGATTTCCCCATGGGGCCCACGTCATTTCCCCTGGGTGCCTACGTGATTTCCCCGTGGGACCCACGTGATTTCCCCTGGGGGCCCACGTGATTTCCCCGTGAGGCCCACGTGATTTCCCCTTGGGGCCCACGTGATTTCCCCGTGGGGCCCACGTGATTTCCCCTGGGGGCCCACGTCATTTCCCCTGGGGGCCCAAGTGATTTCCCCGTGGGGCCCACCTGATCTCCCCGTGGGGCCCACGTGATTTCCCCGTGGGGCCCACGTGATTTCCCCCGGAGGCCCAAGTATTTACCCGTGGGGCCCACGTGATTTCCCCGTGGGGCCCACGTGATTTCCCCGTGGGGCCCACCTGATTTCACCTGGGGGCCCACGTGATGTCCCCTGGGGGCCCATGTGATCTCCCCGTGGGGCTTGCCTGATCTCCCCGTGGGGCCCACATGATCTCCCCGTGGGGCCCACGAGATTTCCCCGTGGGGCCCACCAGATTTCCCCTTGGGGCCCACCTGATTTCCCCTGGGGGCACACGTGATTTCCCCGTGGGGCCCACCTGATTTCCCCTGGGGGCCCACGTGTTTTCCTCTGGGGGCCCACGTGATTTCCCCGTGGGGCCCACCTGATTTCCCCTGGGGGCCCACGTGATTTCCCCTGGGGGCCCACGTGATCTCCCCGTGGGGCCTGCCTGATCTCCCCGTGGGGCCCTCGTGATCTCCCCGTGGGGCTCACGTGATTTGCCCGTGGGGCCCACATGATTTCCCCGTGGGGCCCACGTGATTTCCCCGTGGGTCCCACATGATTTCCCCGTGGGTCCCACGTGATTTCGCCTGGGGGCACACGTGATTTTCCCGTGGAGCCCACGTGATTTCCCACGGTGCCCACGTGATTTCCCCGTGGGGCCGACGTGACTTCCCCGTGGGGCCCACGTGACTTCCCCGTGGGGCCCACGTGATTTTCCCGTGGGGCCCACGTGAGTTCTCCTGGGGGCCACGTGATTTCCCCGTGGGGCCCACGTGATTTCCCCTGGGGGCCCGCGTGATTTCCACTAGGGGCCCACGTGATTTCCCCTGGGGGCCCACGCGATTTCCCCGTGGGGCCCACCTGATTTCCCCGTGGGGCCCACGTGATTGCCCCTGGGGGCCCACGTGATTTCCCCTGGGGGCCCACGTGATTTCCCCTGGGGGCCCACGTGATTTCCCCGTGGGGCTCACGTGATTTCCCCGTGGGGCCCACGTGATGGCCCCTGGGGTCCCACGTGATTTCCGCGTGGGGCCCACGTGATTTCCCCGTGGGGCCCACGTGATATCCCCGTGGGTCCCAAGTGATTTCCCCTGGGGGCCCACGTGATTTCCCCTGGGGGCCCACGTGATTTCCCCGTGGGGCCCACGTGATTTCCCCTGAGGGCCCACTTGGTTTCCCCGTGGGGCACACGTCATTTCCCCGTGGGGCCCACGTGATTTCCCCTGAGGGCCCACTTGGTTTCCCCGTGGGGCACACGTCATTTCCCCGTGGGGCCCACGTGATTTCCCCTGGGGGCCCACGTGATTTCCCCTGGGGGCCCTCGTGATTTCCCCGTGGGGCCCACGTGATTTCCCCTGGGGGCCCTCGTGATTTCCCCGTGGGGCCCACGTGATTTCCCCGTGGGGCCCACGTTATTTCTCCGTGGGGCCCACCTAATTTCCCCTGAGAGCCCACGTGATTTCCCCGTGAGGCCCACGTGATTTCCCCTGGGGCCCACGTGATTTCCCCGTGGGGCTCACGTGATTGCCCCTGGGGGCCCACGTGATTTCCCCGTGGGGCCCACGTGATTTCCCCGTGGGGCCCACATGATTTCCTCGTGGGTCCCACGTGATTTCCCCTGGGGGCACACGTGATTTCCCCGTGGAGCCCACGTGATTTTCCACGGTGCCCACGTGACTTCCCCGTGGGGCCCACTTGATTTCCCGGTGGGGCACACGTGATTTTTCCTGGGGGCCCACGTGATTTCCCCGTGGGGCCCACGTGATTTCCCCTGGGGGACCGCGTGATTTCCCCTCGGGGCCCACGTGATTTCCCCGTTGGGCCCGCGTGATTTCCCCGTTGGGCCCGCGTGATTTCCCCGTTGGGCCCGCGTGATTTCCCGTGGGGGCCCCATGTGATTTCCCTGTGGGGCCCACGTGATTTCCCCGTGGGGCCCACGTGATTTCCCCTGGGGGCTCACGTGATTTCCCCGTGGGGCCCACGTGATTTCCCCGTGGGGCCCACGTGATTTCCCCTGGGGGCCCAGGTTATTTCCCCTGGGGGCCCACGTGATTTCCCCGTGGGGCCCACGTGATTTCCCCGCGGGGCCCACGTGATTTCCCCTGGGGGCCCAGGTTATTTCCCCTGGGGGCCCACGTGATTTCCCCGTGGGTCCCACGTGATTTCCCACGGTGCCCACGTGATTTCCCCGTGGGGTCCACGTGACTTCCCCGTGGGGCCCAGGTGACTTCCCCGTGGGGCCCACGTGATTTCCCCGTGGGGCCCACGTGATTTCTCCTGGGGGCCACTTGATTTCCCCGTGGGGCCCACGTGATTTCCCCTGGGGGCCCGCGTGATTTCCACTAGGGGCCCACGTGATTTCCCCTGGGGGCCCACGCGATTTCCCCGTGGGGCCCACCTGATTTCCCCGTGGGGCCCACGTGATTGCCCCTGGGGGCCCACGTGATTTCCCCTGGGGGCCCACGTGATTTCCCCGTGGGGCCCAGGTGATTTCCCCGTGGGGCTCACGTGATTTCCCCGTGGGGCCCACGTGATTGCCCCTGGGGGCCCACGTGATTTCCGCGTGGGGCCCACGTGATTTCCCCGTGGGGCCCACGTGATATCCCTGTGGGTCCCAAGTGATTTCCCCTGGGGGCCCATGTGATTTCCCCTGGGGGCCCACGTGATATCCCCGTGGGGCCCACGTGATTTCCCCTGGGGGCCCACGGATTTCCCCGTGGGGCCCACGTGGTTTCCCCGTGGGCCCACGTGGTTTCCCCGTGGGACCCACGTGATTTCCCCTGAGGGCCCACGTGATTTCCCCTGGGGGCCCACGTGATTTCCCCGTAGGGCCCACGTGATTTCCCCTGGGGGCCCATGTGATTTGCCCTGGGGGCCCCCGTGATTTCCCCGTGGGGCCCACGTGATTTCCCCTGGGGGCCCACGTGATTTCCCCGTGGCGCCCAAGTCATTTCCCCTGGGGGCCCACGTGATTTCCCCGTGGGTCCCACGTGATTTGCCCTGGGGGACCACGTGATTTCCCCTGGGGGCCCACGTGATTTCCCCTGGGGGCCCTCGTGATTTCCCCGTGGGGCCCACGTGATTTCCCCTGGGAGCCCTCGTGATTTCCCCGTGGGGCCCACGTGATTTTCCCGTGGGGCCCACGTGATTTTCCCGTTGGGCGCACGTGATTTCCCCGTGGGGCCCTCGTGATTTCCCCGTGGGGCCCACGTGATTTCCCGGTGGGGCCCACCTCATTTCCCCTGGGGGCCCACGTGATTTCCCCGTGGGGCCCACCTGATCTCCCCGTGAGGCCCACGTGATTTCCCCGTGAGGCCCACGTGATTTCCCCTGGGTGCCCACGTGATTTCCCCTGAGGGCCCACGTGGTTTCCCCATGGGGCCCACGTCATTTCCCCGTGGGGCCCACGTGATTTCCCCTGGGGGCACACGTGATTTCCCCGTGGGGCCCACGTGATTTCCCCGTCGAGCCCACGTGATTTGCCCTGGGGGCCCACGTGATTTCCCCGTGGGGCCCACGAGATTTCCCCTGGGGGCCCACGTGATTTCCCCGTGGGGCCCACGTGATTTCCCCTGGGGGCCCATGTGATTTTCCCTGGGGTCCCCCGTGATTTTCCCGTGGGGTCCACGTGATTTCCCCTGGGTGCCCACGTGATTTCCCCATGGGGCCCACGTCATTTCCCCTGGGGGACCACGAGATTTCCCCGTGGGGCCCACGTGATTTGCCCTGGGGGCCCACGTGATTTCCCCTGGGGGCCCACGTGATATCCGCGTGGGGCCCACGCGATTTCCCCGTGGGGCCCACGCGATTTCCCCGTGGGTCCCAAGCGATTTCCCATGGGGGCCCACGTGATTTCCCCGTGGGGCCCACGTGATTTCCCCTGGGGGCCCACGTGATTTTCTCGTGGGGCCCAAGTGATTTCCCCGTGGGGCCCAGGTGATTTACCCGTGGGGCCCACGTGATTTCCCCCGGGGGCCCACGTGATTTCCCCTGGGGGCCCACGTGATTTCCCCGTGGAGCCCAAGTGATATCCCCTGGTGGCCCACGTGATTTCCCCGTGGGACCCACGTGATTTCCCCTGGGGGCCCACGTGATATCCCCGTGGGACCCACGTGATTTCCCCTGGGGGCCCACGTGATTTCCCCGTGGGGCCCACGTGATTTCCCCGTGGGGCCCACGTGATTTCCCCGTGGGGCCCACGTGATTTCCCCGTGGGACCCACGTGATTTCCCCTGAGGGCCCCCGTCATTTCCCCGTGGGGCCCAAGTCATTTCCCCGTGGGGCCCACGTGATTTCCCCTGGGGGCCCACGTGATTTCCCCGTGTAGCCCACGTGATTTCCCCGTGGGGCCCACGTGATTTCCCCCTGGAGCCCACGTGATGTCCCCTGGTGGCCCACGTGATTTCCCCGTGGGGCCCACGTGATTTCCCCTGGGGGCCCACGTGATTTCCCCGTGGGGCCCACGTGATTTCCCTTGGGGGCCCACGTGATTTCCCCGTGAGGCCCACGTGATTTCCACTGGGGGCCCTCGTGATTTCCCCTGGGGGCCCACGTGATTTCCCCTGGGTGCCCACGTGATTTCCTCGTGGGACCCACGTGATTTCCCCTGGGGGCCCACGGGATTTCCCCGTGCGGCCCACGTGATTTCCCCTTGGGGCCCACGTGATTTCCCCGTGGGACCCACGTGATTTCCCCTGGGGGCCCACGTGATTTCCCCTGGGGGCCCACGTGATTTCCCCGTCGGGCCCTAGTGATTTCCCCGTGGGGTCCACGTGATTTCCCCTTGGGACCCACGTGATTTCCCCTGGGGCCCCAGTGATTTCCCCGTAGGGCCCACGTCATTTCCCCGTGGGGCCCACGTGATTTCCCCTGGGGGCCCACGTGATTTCCCCGTGGGGCCCACGTGATTTCCCGTGGGGCCCAGGTGTTTTCCCCTGGGGGCACACGTGATTTCCCCGTGGGGCCCACGTGATTTCCCCGTGGGGCCCACGTGATTTACCCTGGGGTCCCACGTATTTCCCCGTGGGGCCCATGTGATTTTCCCTGGGGTCCCACGTATTTCCCCGTGGGGCCCACGTGATTTCCCCTGGGGGCCCACGTGATTTCCCCGTGGGGCCAACGTGATTTCCCTTGGGGGCCCACGTGATTTCCCCGTGAGGCCCACGTGATTTCCCCGTGGGGCCCACGTGATTTCCCCTGGGGGCCAACGTGATTTCCCCTGGGGGCCCACGAGATTTCCCCTGCGTGCCTACGTGATTTCCACGTGGGACCCACGTGATTTCCCCTGGGGGCCCACGTGATTTCCCCGTGAGGCCCACGTGATTTCCCCTTGGGGCCCACGTGATTTCCCCGTGGGACACACGTGATTTCCCCTGGGGGCCCACGTGATTTCCCCTGGGGGCCCAAGTGATTTCCCCGTGGGGCCCACCTGATCTCCCCGTGGGGCCCACGTGATTTCCCCGTGGGGCCCACGTGATTTCCCCCGGGGGCCCAAGTATTTACCCGTGGGGCCCACGTGATTTCCCCGTGGGGCCCACGTGATTTCCCCGTGGGGCCCACCTGATTTCCCCTGGGGGCCCACGTGATTTCCCCTGGGGGCCCACGTGATCTCCCCGTGGGGCTTTCCTGATCTCCCCGTGGGGCCCACGTGATCTCCCCGTGGGGCCCACGAGATTTCCCCTTGGGGCCCACCTGATTTCCCCTTGGGGCCCACCTGATTTCCCCTGGGGGCACACGTGATTTCCCCGTGGGGCCCACCTGATTTCCCCTGGGGGCCCACGTGTTTTCCTCTGGGGGCCCACGTGATTTCCCCGTGGGGCCCACCTGATTTCCCCTGGGGGCCCACGTGATTTCCCCTGGGGGCCCACGTGATCTCCCCGTGGGGCCTGCCTGATCTCCCCGTGGGGCCCTCGTGATCTCCCGGTGGGGCCCACGAGATTTCCCCGTGGGGCCGACCTGATTTCCCCTTGGGGCCCACCTGATTTCCCCTGGGGGCCCACGTGTTTTCCTCTGGGGGCCCACATAATTTCCCCATGGGTCCCACGTGATTTCCCCTGGGGGTACACGTGATTTCCCCGTGGAGCCCACGTGATTTCCCACGGTGCCCACGTGATTTCCCCGTGGGGCTCACGTGACTTCCCCGTGGGGCCCACGTGACTTCCCCGTGGGGCCCACGTGACTTCCCCGTGCGGCCCACGTGATTTCTCCTGGGGGCCCACGTGATTTCCCCGTGGGGCCCACGTGATTTCCCCTGGGGGCCCGCGTGATTTCCACTAGGGGCCCACGTGATTTCCCCTGGGGGCCCACGCGATTTCCCCGTGGGGCCCTCCTGATTTCCCCGTGGGGCCCACGTGATTGCCCCTGGGGGCCCGCGTGATTTCCCCTGGGGGCCCACGTGATTTCCCCTGGGGGCCCACGTGATTTCCCCGTGGGGCTCACGTGATTTCCCCGTGGGGCCCACGTGATTGCCCCTGGGGGCCCACGTGATTTCCGCGTGGGGCCCACGTGATTTCCCCGTGGAGCCCACGTGATATCCCCGTGGGTCCCAAGTGATTTCCCCTGGGGGCCCATGTGATTTCCCCTGGGGGCCCACGTGATATCCCCGTGGGGCCCACGTGATTTCCCCTGGGGGCCCACGGATTTCCCCATGGGGCCCACGTGGTTTCCCCGTGGGCCCACGTGGTTTCCCCGTGGGACCCACGTGATTTCCCCTGAGGGCCCACGTGGTTTCCCCGTGGGGCACACGTCATTTCCCCGTGGGGCCCACGTGATTTCCCCTGGGGGCCCACCTGATTTCCCCGTGGGGCCCACGTGATTTCCCCTGGGGGCCCACGTGATTTCCCCGTGGGGCCCACGTTATTTCCCCGTGGAGCCCACGTGATATCCCCTGGTGGCCCACGTGATTTCCCCGTGGGGCCCACGTGATTTACCGTGGGTCCCACGTGATTTCCCCTGGGGGCCCACGTGATTTCCCCGTGGGGCCCACGTGATTTCCCCTGGGGGCCCATGTGATTTTCCCTGGGGGCCCCCGTGATTTCCCCGTGGGGCCCACGTGATTTCCCCTGGGGGCCCACGTGATTTCCCCGTGGGGCCCACGTCATTTCCCCTGGGGGCCCACGTGATTTCCCCGTGGGTCCCACGTGATTTGCCCTGGGGGCCCACGTGATTTCCCCTGGGGGCCCACGTGATTTCCCCTGGGGGCCCTCGTGATTTCCCCTTGGGGCCCACGTGATTTCCCCGTGGGGCCCACGTGATTTCCGCGTGGGGCCCACGTGATTTCCCCGTGGGGCCCACGTGATTTCCGCGTGGGGCCCACGTGATTTCCCCGTGGGGCCCACGAGATTTCCCCTGGGGGCCCACGTGATTTCCCCGTGGGGCCCACGTGATTTCCCCTGGGGGCCCATGTGATTTTCCCTGGGGTCCCCCGTGATTTCCCCGTGGGGCCCACGTGATTTCCCCTGGGTGCCCACGTGATTTCCCCATGGGGCCCACGTCATTTCCCCTGGGGGACCACGAGATTTCCCCGTGGGGCCCACGTGATTTGCCCTGGGGGCCCACGTGATTTCCCCTGGGGGCCCACGTGATATCCGCGTGGGGCCCACGCGATTTCCCCGTGGGGCCCACGCGATTTCCCCGTGGGTCCCAAGCGATTTCCCCTGGGGGCCCACGTGATTTTCCCGTTGGGCGCACGTGATTTCCCTGTGGGTCCCTCGTGATTTCCCCGTGGGGCCCAGGTGATTTCCACCGGGGGCCGACATGATTTCCCAGTGGGGCCCGCGTGATTTCCCCTGGGTGCCCACGTGATTTCCCCTGAGGGCCCACGTGGTTTCCCCATGGGGCCCACGTCATTTCCCCGTGGGGCCCACGTGATTTCCCCTGGGGGCACACGTGATTTCCCCGTGGGGCCCACCTGATCTCCCCGTGAGGCCCACGTGATTTCCCCGTGAGGCCCACGTGATTTCCCCTGGGTGCCCACGTGATTTCCCCTGAGGGCCCACGTGGTTTCCCCATGGGGCCCACGTCATTTCCCCGTGGGGCCCACGTGATTTCCCCTGGGGGCACACGTGATTTCCCCGTGGGGCCCACGTGATATCCCCTAGGGGCCCACGTGATTTCCCCGTGGGGCCCACGTGATTTCCCCGTCGAGCCCACGTGATTTGCCATGGGGGCCCACGTGATTTCCCCGTGGGGCCCACGAGATTTCCCCTGGGGGCCCACGTGATTTCCCCGTGGGGCCCACGTGATTTCCCCTGGGGGCCCATGTGATTTTCCCTGGGGTCCCCCGTGATTTCCCCGTGGGGTCCACGTGATTTCCCCTGGGTGCCCACGTGATTTCCCCATGGGGCCCACGTCATTTCCCCTGGGGGACCACGAGAGTTCCCCGGGGGGCCCACGTGATTTGCCCTGGGGGCCCACGTGATTTCCCCTGGGGGCCCACGTGATATCCGCGTGGGGCCCACGCGATTTCCCCGTGGGGCCCACGCGATTTCCCCGTGGGTCCCAAGCGATTTCCCCTGGGGGCCCACGTGATTTTCCCGTGGGGCCCACGTGATTTCCCCTGGGGGCCCACGTGATTTCCCCGTGGGGCCCACGTGATTTCCCTTGGGGGCCCACGTGATTTCCCCGTGAGGCCCACGTGATTTCCACTGGGGGCCCTCGTGATTTCCCCTGGGGGCACACGTGATTTCCCCGTGGAGCCCACGTGATTTCCCACGGTGCCCACATGATTTCCCCGTGGGGCTCACGTGACTTCCCCGTGGGGCCCACGTGACTTCCCCGTGGGGCCCACGTGACTTCCCCGTGGGGCCCACGTGATTTCTCCTGGGGGCCCACGTGATTTCCCCGTGGGGCCCACGTGATTTCCCCTGGGGGCCCGCATGATTTCCACTAGGGGCCCACGTGATTTCCCCTGGGGGCCCACGCGATTTCCCCGTGGGGCCCACCTTATTTCCCCGTGGGGCCCACGTGATTGCCCCTGGGGGCCCGCGTGATTTCCCCTGGGGGCCCACGTGATTTCCCCTGGGGGCCCACGTGATTTCCCCGTGGGGCTCACGTGATTTCCCCGTGGGGCCCACGTGATTGCCCCTGGGGGCCCACGTGATTTCCGCGTGGGGCCCACGTGATTTCCCCGTGGGGCCCACGTGATATCCCCGTGGGTCCCAAGTGATTTCCCTGGGGGCCCATGTGATTTCCCCTGGGGGCCCACGTGATATCCCCGTGGGGCCCACGTGATTTCCCCTGGGGGCCCACGGATTTCCCCGTGGGGCCCACGTGGTTTCCCCGTGAGCCCACGTGGTTTCCGCGTGGGACCCACGTGATTTCCCCTGAGGGCCCACGTGGTTTCCCCGTGGGGCACACGTCATTTCCCCGTGGGGCCCACGTGATTTCCGCTGGGGGCCCACCTGATTTCCCCGTGGGGCCCACGTGATTTCCCCTGGGGGCCCACGTGATATCCCCGTGGGGCCCACGTGATTTCCCCGTGGAGCCCACGTGATATCCCCTGGTGGCCCACGTGATTTCCCCGTGGGGCCCACGTGATTTACCGTGGGTCCCACGTGATTTCCCCTGGGGGCCCACGTGATTTCCCCGTGGGGCCCACGTGATTTCCCCTGGGGGCCCATGTGATTTTCCCTGGGGGCCCCCGTGATTTCCCCGTGGGGCCCACGTGATTTCCCCTGGGGGCCCACGTGATTTCCCCGTGGGGCCCACGTCATTTCCCCTGGGGGCCGACGTGATTTCCCCGTGGGTCCCACGTGATTTGCCCTGGGGGCCCACGTGATTTCCCCTGGGGGCCCACGTGATTTCCCCTGGGGGCCCTCGTGATTTCCCCGTGGGGCCCACGTGATTTCCCCTGGGGGCCCACGTGATTTTCCCGTTGGGCGCACGTGATTTCCCCGTGGGGCCCTCGTGATTTCCCCGTGGGGCCCACGTGATTTCCCGGTGGGGCCCACCTCATTTCCCCTGGGGGCCCACGTGATTTCCTCGTGGGGCCCACCTGATCTCCCCGTGGGGCCCACGTGATTTCCCCGTGAGGCCCACGTGATTTCCCCTGGGTGCCCACGTGATTTCCCCGTGGGGCCCACGTGATTTCCCCGTGGAGCGCACGTGATTTCCCACGGTGCCCACGTGATTTCCCCTTGGGGCCACGTGACTTCCCCGTGGGGCCCACGTGACTTCCCCGTGGGGCCCACGAGATTTCCCCGTGGGGCCCACGTGACTTCCCCGTGGGGCCCACGAGATTTCCCCGTGGGGCCCACGTGATATCCCCTGGGGGCCCACGTGATTTCCCCGTGGGGCCCACGTGATTTCCCCGTGGAGCCCACGTGATTTCCCCTGGGGGCCCACGTGATTTCCCCGTGGGGCCCACGAGATTTCCCCTGGGGGCCCACGTGATTTCCCCGTGGGGCCCACGTGATTTCCCCTGGGGTCCCATGTGATTTTCCCTGGGGGCCCCCGTGATTTCCCCGTGGGGCCCACGTCATTTCCCCTGGGTGCCCACGTGATTTCCCCATGGGGCCCACGTCATTTCCCCTGGGGGACCACGAGATTTCCCCGTGGGGCCCACGTGATTTGCCCTGGGGGCCCACGTGATTTCCCCGTGGGGCCCACGTGATTTCCCTTGGGGGCCCACGTGATTTCCCCGTGAGGCCCACGTGATTTCCCCTGGGGGCCCTCCTGATTTCCCCTGGGGGCCCACGTGATTTCCCCTGGGTGCCCACGTGATTTCCCCGTGGGACCCACGTGATTTCCCCTGGGGGCCCACGTGATTTCCCCATGAGGCCCACGTGATTTCCCCTTGGGGCCCAAGTGATTTCCCCGTGGGACCCACGTGATTTCCCCTGGGGGCCCACGTGATTTCCCCTGGGGGCTCAAGTGATTTCCCCGTCGGGCCCTAGTGATTTCCCCGTGGGGCCCACGTGATTTCCCCGTGGGACCCACGTGATTTCCCCTGGGGGCCCAAGTGATTTCCCCGTAGGGCCCACGTCATTTCCCCGTGGGGCCCACGTGATTTCCCCTGGGGTCCCACGTGATTTCCCCGTGGGGCCCACGTGATTTCCCGTGCGGCCCAGGTGTTTTCCCCTGGGGGCACACGTGATTTCCCCGTGGGGCCCACGTGATTTCCCCGTGGGGCCCACGTGATTTACCCTGGGGTCCCACGTATTTCCCCGTGGGGCCCATGTGATTTCCCCTGGGGTCCCACGTATTTCCCCGTGGGGCCCATGTGATTTACCCTGGGGTCCCACGTATTTCCCCGTGGGGCCCATGTGATTTCCCCTGGGGTCCCACGTATTTCCCCGTGGGGCCCCCGTGATTTCCCCGTGGGGCCCGCGTGATTTCCCCGTTGGTCCCGCGTGATTTCCCGTGGGGGCCCGCGTGATTTCCCCGTGGGGCCCGAGTGATTTCCCTGTGGGGCCCACGTGATTTCCCCGTGGGACCCACGTGATTTCCCCTGAGGGCCCACGTGATTTTCTCGTGGGGCCCACGTGATTTCCCCGTGGGGCCCACGTGATTTCCCCGTGGTCCCACGTGATTTCCCCTGGGGGCCCGCGTGATTTCCCCTGGGGGCCCACGTGATTTCCCCTGGGGGCCCTCGTGATTTCCCCGTGGGGCCCACGTGATTTCCCCGCGGTGCCCACGTGATTTCCCCACGGGGCCCGCGTGATTTCTCCTGGGGGCCCGCGTGATTTCCCCTGAGGGCCCACCTGATTTCCCCTTGGAGCCCATGTGATTTCCCCGTGGGGCCCTCATGATTTACCCTGGTGGACCACGTGATTTCCCCGTGGGACCCACGTGATTTCCCGTGAGGGCCCACGTGATTTCCCCGTGGGGCCCACGTGATTTCCCCGTGGGACCCACGAGATTTCCCCGTGGGGCCCACGTGACTTCCCCGTGGGGCCCACGAGATTTCCCCGTGGGGCCCACGTGATATCCCCTGGGGGCCCACGTGATTTCCCCGTGGGGCCCACGTGATTTCCCCGTGGAGCCCACGTGATTTCCCCTGGGGGCCCACGGGATTTCCCCGTGGGGCCCACGAGATTTCCCCTGGGGGCCCACGTGATTTCCCCGTGGGGCCCACGTGATTTCCCCTGGGGTCCCATGTGATTTTCCCTGGGGGCCCCCGTGATTTCCCCGTGGGGCCCACGTCATTTCCCCTGGGTGCCCACGTGATTTCCCCATGGGGCCCACGTCATTTCCCCTGGGGGACCACGAGATTTCCCCGTGGGGCCCACGTGATTTCCCTTGGGGGCCCACGTGATTTCCCCGTGAGGCCCACGTGATTTCCCCTGGGGGCCCTCCTGATTTCCCCTGGGGGCCCACGTGATTTCCCCTGGGTGCCCACGTGATTTCCACGTGGGACCCATGTGATTTCCCCTGGGGGCCCACGTGATTTCCCCATGAGGCCCACGTGATTTCCCCTTGGGGCCCAAGTGATTTCCCCGTGGGACCCACGTGATTTCCCCTGGGGGCCCACGTGATTTCCCCTGGGGGCCCAAGTGATTTCCCCGTCGGGCCCTAGTGATTTCCCCGTGGGGCCCACGTGATTTCCCCGTGGGACCCACGTGATTTCCCCTGGGGGCCCAAGTGATTTCCCCGTAGGGCCCACGTCATTTCCCCGTGGGGCCCACGTTATTTCCCCTGGGGTCCCACGTGATTTCCCCGTGGGGCCCACGTGATTTCCCGTGGGGCCCAGGTGTTTTCCCCTGGGGGCACACGTGATTTCCCCGTGGGGCCCACGTGATTTCCCCGTGGGGCCCACGTGATTTACCCTGGGGTCCCACGTATTTCCCCGTGGGGCCCATGTGATTTCCCCTGGGGTCCCACGTATTTCCCCGTGGGGCCCCCGTGATTTCCCCTCGGGGCCCACGTGATTTCCCCGTGGGGCCCACGTGATTTCCCTTGGGGGCCCACGTGATTTCCCCGTGAGGCCCACGTGATTTCCCCTGGGGGCCCACGTGATTTCCCCTGGGGGCCCACGTGATTTCCCCTGGGTGCCTACGTGATTTCCACGTGGGACCCACGTGATTTCCCCTGGGGGCCCACGTGATTTCCCCGTGAGGCCCACGTGATTTCCTCTTGGGGCCCACGTGATTTCCCCGTGGGACCCACGTGATTTCCCCTGGGGGCCCACGTGATTTCCCCTGGGGGCCCAAGTGATTTCCCCGTGGGGCCCACCTGATCTCCCCGTGGGGCCCACGTGATTTCCCCCGGGGGCCCAAGTATTTACCCGTGGGGCCCACGTGATTTCCCCGTGGGGCCCACGTGATTTCCCCATGGGGCCCACCTGATTTCCCCTGGGGGCCCACGTGATTTCCCCTGGGGGCCCACGTGATCTCCCCGTGGGGCTTGCCTGATCTCCCCGTGGGGCCCACGTGATTTCCCCGTGGAGCCCAGGTGATATCCCCTGGTGGCCCACGTGATTTCCCCGTGGGGCCCACGTGATTTACCGTGGGTCCCAAGTGATTTCCCCTGGGGGCCCACGTGATTTCCCCTGGGGGCCCACGTGATTTTCCCTGGGGGCCCCCGTGATTTCCCCGTGGGGCCCACGTGATTTCCCCTGGAGGCCCACGTGATTTCCCCGTGGGGCCCACGTCATTTCCCCTGGGGGCCCACGTGATTTCCCCGTGGGTCCCACGTGATTTGCCCTGGGGGCCCACGTTATTTCCCCTGGGGGCCCACGTGATTTCCCCTGGGGGCCCACGTGATTTCCCCGTGGGGCCCAACTGATTTCCCCTGAGAGCCCACGTGATTTCCCCGTGAGGCCCGCGTGATTTCCCCTGGGGCCGACGTGATTTCCCCGTGGGGCTCACGTGATTTCCCCGTGGGGCCCACGTGATTGCCCCTGGGGGCCCACGTGATTTCCCCGTGGGGCCCACGTGATTTCCCCGTGGGTCCCACGTGATTTCCCCTGGGGGCACACGTGATTTCCCCGTGAAGCCCACGTGATTTCCCACGGTGTCCACGTGATTTCCCCGTGGGGCCCACGTGACTTCCCCGTGGGGCCCACGTGACTTCCCCGTGGGGCCCACGTGATTTCCCCTGGGGGCCCACGGATTTCCCCGTGGGGCCCACGTTGTTTCCCCGTGGGCCCACGAGATTTCCCCGTGGGACCCACGTGATTTCCCCTGAGGGCCCACGTGATTTCCCCGTGGGGCTCACGTGATTTCCCCGTGCGGCCCACGTGATTGCCCCTGGGGGCCCACGTGATTTCCCCGTGGGGCCCACGTGATTTCCCCGTGGGTCCCACGTGATTTCCCCTGGGGGCACACGTGATTTCCCCGTGGAGCCCACGTGATTTCCCACGGTGCCCACGTGATTTCCCCGTGGGGCCCACGTGACTTCCCCGTGGGGCCCACGAGACTTCCCCGTGGGGCCCACGTGATTTCCCCTGGGGGCCCACGTGATATCCCCGTGGGGCCCACGTGATTTCCCCTGGGGGCCCACGGATTTCCCCGTGGGGCCCACGTGGTTTCCCCGTGGGCCCACGTGATTTCCCCGTGGGACCCACGTGATTTCCCCTGAGGGCCCACGTGGTTTCCCCATGGGGCCCACGTCATTTCCCCGTGGGGCCCACGTGATTTCCCCTGGGGGCCCACGTGATTTCCCCGTGGGGCCCACGTGATATCCCCTGGGGGCCCACGTGATTTCCCCGTGGGGCCCACGTGATTTCCCCGTGGAGCCCACGTGATTTCCCCTGGGGGCCCACGTGATTTCCCCTGGGGGCCCACGAGATTTCCCCTGGGGGCCCACGTGATTTCCCCGTGGGGCCCACGTGATTTCCCCTGGGGGCCCATGTGATTTTCCCTGGGGTCCCCCGTGATTTCCCCGTGGGGCCCACGTGATTTTCCCTGGGTGCCCACGTGATTTCCCCATGGGGCCCACGTCATTTCCCCTGGGGGACCACGAGATTTCCCCGTGGGGCCCACGTGATTTGCCCTGGGGGCCCACGTGATTTCCCCTGGGGGCCCACGTGATATCCGCGTGGGGCCCACGCGATTTCCCTGTGGGGCCCACGCGATTTCCCCGTGGGTCCCAAGCGATTTCCGCTGGGGGCCCACGTTATTTCCCCGTGGGGCCCACGTGATTTCCCCTGGGGGCCCACGTGATTTTCTCGTGGGGCCCACGTGATTTCCCCGTGGGGCCCACGTGATTTCCCCCGGGGGCCCACGTGATTTCCCCTGGGGGCCCACGTGATTTCCCCTGGGTGCCCACGTGATTTCCGCGTGGGGCCCACGTGATTTCCCCGTGGGGCCCACGTGATTTCCCCGTGGAGCCCAAGTGATATCCCCTGGTGGCCCACGTGATTTCCCCGTGGGGCCCACGTGATTTCCCCTGGGGGCCCACGTGATATCCCCTGGGGGCCCACGTGATTTCCCCTGGGGGCCCTCGTGATTTCCCCTGGGGGCCCAGGGGATTTCCCCTGGGTGCCCACGTGATTTCCACGTGGGACCCACGTGATTTCCCCTGGGGGCCCACGTGATTTCCCCGTGAGGCCCACGTGATTTCCCCGTCGGGCCCTAGTGATTTCCCCGTGGGGCCCACGTGATTTCCCGTGGGGCCCAGGTGTTTTCCCCTGGGGGCACACGTGATTTCCCCGTGGGGCCCACGTGATTTCCCCGTGGGGCCCACGTGATTTACCCTGGGGTCCCACGTATTTCCCCGTGGGGCCCATGTGATTTCCCCTGGGGTCCCACGTATTTCCCCGTGGGGCCCACGTGATTTCCCCTGGGGGCCCACTTGATTTCCCCGTGGGGCCCACGTGATTTCCCTTGGGGGCCCACGTGATTTCCCCGTGAGGCCCACGTGATTTCCCCGTGGGGCCCACGTGATTTACCCTGGGGGCCCACGTGATTTCCCCTGGGGGCCCACGTGATTTCCCCTGGGTGCCTAAGTGATTTCCACGTGGGACACACGTGATTTCCCCTGGGGGCCCACGTGATTTCCCCGTGAGGCCCACGTGATTTCCCCGTGGGGCCTGCCTGATCTCCCCGTGGGGCCCTCGTGATCTCCCCGTGGGGCCCACGAGATTTCCCCGTGGGGCCCACCTGATTTCCCCTTGGGGCCCACCTGATTTCCCCTGGGGGCCCACGTGTTTTCCTCTGGGGGCCCACATGATTTTCCCGTGGGTCCCACGTGATTTCCCCTGGGGGCACACGTGATTTCCCCGTGGAGCCCACGTGATTTCCCACGGTGCCCACGTGATTTCCCCGTGGGGCTCACGTGACTTCCCCGTGGGGCCCACGTGACTTCCCCGTGGGGCCCACGTGACTTCCCCGTGGGGCCCACGTGATTTCTCCTGGGGGCCCACGTGATTTCCCCGTGGGGCCCACGTGATTTCCCCTGGGGGCCCGCATGATTTCCACTAGGGGCCCACGTGATTTCCCCTGGGGGCCCACGCGATTTCCCCGTGGGGCCCACCTGATTTCCCCGTGGGGCCCACGTGATTGCCCCTGGGGGCCCGCGTGATTTCCCCTGGGGGCCCACGTGATTTCCCCTGGGGGCCCACGTGATTTCCCCGTGGGGCTCACGTGATTTCCCCGTGGGGCCCACGTGATTGCCACTGGGGGCCCACGTGATTTCCGCGTGGGGCCCACGTGATTTCCCCGTGGGGCCCACGTGATATCCCCGTGGGTCCCAAGTGATTTCCCTGGGGGCCCATGTGATTTCCCCTGGGGGCCCACGTGATATCCCCGTGGGGCCCACGTGATTTCCCCTGGGGGCCCACGGATTTCCCCGTGGGGCCCACGTGGTTTCCCCGTGGGCCCACGTGGTTTCCCCGTGGGACCCACGTGATTTCCCCTGAGGGCCCACGTGGTTTCCCCGTGGGGCACACGTCATTTCCCCGTGGGGCCCACGTGATTTCCGCTGGGGGCCCACCTGATTTCCCCGTGGGGCCCACGTGATTTCCCCTGGGGGCCCACGTGATATCCCCGTGGCGCCCACGTGATTTCCCCGTGGAGCCCACGTGATATCCCCGTGGGGCCCACGTGATATCCCCGTGGGGCCCACGTGATTTCCCCGTGGGGCCCACGTGATTTCCCCGTGGGTCCCACGTGATTTCCCCTGGGGGCACACCTGATTTCCCCGTGAAGCCCACGTGATTTCCCACGGTGCCCACGTGATTTCCCCGTGGGGCCCACGTGACTTCCCCGTGGGGCCCACGTGATTTCCCCGTGGGGCCCACGTGATTTCCCCTGGGGGCCCACGTGATATCCCCGTGGGGCCCACGTGATTTCCCCTGGGGGCCCACGGATTTCCCCGTGGGGCCCACGTGGTTTCCCCGTGGGCCCACGAGATTTCCCCGTGGGACCCACGTGATTTCCCCTGAGGGCCCACGTGGTTTCCCCATGGGGCCCACGTCATTTCCCCGTGGGGCCCACGTGATTTCCCCTGGGGGCCCACGTGATTTCCCCGTGGGGCCCACGTGATATCCCCTGGGGGCCCACGTGATTTCCCCGTGGGGCCCACGTGATTTCCCCGTGGAGCCCACGTGATTTCCCCTGGGGGCCCACGTGATTTCCCCGTGGGGCCCACGAGATTTCCCCTGGGGGCCCACGTGATTTCCCCGTGGGGCCCACGTGATTTCCCCTGGGGGCCCATGTGATTTTCCCTGGGGGCCCCCGTGATTTCCCCGTGGGGCCCACGTGATTTCCCCTGGGTGCCCACGTGATTTCCCCATGGGGCCCACGTCATTTCCCCGGGGGACCACGAGATTTCCCCGTGGGGCCCACGTGATTTGCCCTGGGGGCCCACGTGATTTCCCCTGGGGGCCCAAGTGATTTCCCCTGGGGGCCCTCGTGATTTCCCCGTGGGGCTCACGTGATTTCCCCGTGGGGCTCACGTGATTTCCCCGTGGGGCCCACGTGATTGCCCCTGGGGGCCCACGTGATTTCCCTGTGGGGCCCACGTGATTTCCCCGTGGGGCCCACATGATTTCCCCGTGGGTCCCACGTGATTTCCCCTGGGGGCACACGTGAATTCCCCGTGGAGCCCACGTGATTTCCCACGGTGCCCACGTGATTTCCCCGTGGGGCCCACGTGACTTCCCCGTGGGGCCCACGTGACTTCCCCGTGGGGCCCACGTGATTTCCCCTTGGGCCCACGTGATTTCCCCGTGGAGCCCACGTGATTTCTCCTGGGGGCCCACGTGATTTCCCCGTGGGGCCCTCGTGATTTCCCTTGGGGGCCCGCGTGATTTCCCCTAGTGGCCCACGTGATTTCCCCTGGGGGCCCACGCGATTTCCCCGTGGGGCCCACCTGATTTCCCGTTGGGGCCCACGTGATTGTCCCTGTGGGCCCGCGTGATTTCCCCTGGGGGCCCACGTGATTTCCCCTGGGGGCCCACGTGATTTCCCCGTTGGGCGCACGTGATTTCCCCGTGGGGCCCTCGTGATTTCCCCGTGGGGCCCACGTGATTTCCCCCGGGGGCCGACGTGATTTCCCCGTGGGGCCCGCGTGATTTCCCCGTTGGTCCCGCGTGATTTCCCGTGGGGGCCCGCGTGATTTCCTCGTGGGGCCCGAGTGATTTCCCTGTGGGGCCCACGTGATTTCCCGGGGGACCCACGTGATTTCCCCTGGGGGCCAACGTGATTTCCCCGTGGGGCCCACGTGATTTCCCCTGGGGGCCCACGTGATTTCCCCTGGGGGCCCACGTGATTTCCCTGTGGGGCCCACGTGATTTCCCCCGGGGGCCCACTTGATTTCCCCGTGGGGCCCACGTGATTTCCCCGTGCGGCCCACGTGATTTCCCCTGGGGGCCCACGTGATTTCCCCTGGGGGCCCACGTGATTTCCCCGTGGGGCCCACATGATTTCCCCTGGGGGCCCACGGAATTTCCCCGTGAGGCCCACGTGATTTCCCCGTGGGGCCTACGTGATTTCCCTGAGGGCCCACCTGATTTCCCCTGGGAGCCCATGTGATTTCCCCGTGGGGCCCTCATGATTTACCCTGGTGGACCACGTGATTTCCCCGTGGGACCCACGTGATTTCCCCGTGGGACCCACGTGATTTCCCCTGAGGGCCCACGTGATTTCCCCGTGGGGCCCACGTGATTTCCCCCGGGGGCCCACGTGATTTCCCCTGGGGGCCCACGTGATTTCCCCGTGGGACCCACGTGATTTCCCCTGAGGGCCCACGTGATTTCCCCGTGGGGCCCACGTGATTTCCCCGTGGGACCCACGTGATTTCCCCGTGGGACCCACGTGATTTCCCCGTGGGACCCACGTGATTTCCCCTGAGGGCCCACGTGATTTTCTCGTGGGGCCCACGTGATTTCCCCGTGGGGCCCACGTGATTTCCCCGTGGTCCCACGTGATTTCCCCTGGGGGCCTGCGTGATTTCCCCTGGGGGCCCACGTGATTTCCCCTGGGGGCCCTCGTGATTTCCCCGTGGGGCCCACGTGATTTCCCCCGGGGGCCGACGTGATTTCCCCGTGGGGCCCGCGTGATTTCCCCGTTGGGCCCGCGTGATTTCCCGTGGGGGCCCGCGTGATTTCCCCGTGGGGCCCCGCGTGATTTCCCCGTGGGGCCCACATGATTTCCCCCGGGGGCCCACGTGATTTCCCCGTGGGGCCCACGTGATTTCCCCTGGGGGCCCACGTTATTTCCCCTGGGGGCCCACGTGATTTCCCCTGGGGGCCCACGTGATTTCCCCGTGGGGCCCACCTGATTTCCCCTGAGAGCCCACGTGATTTCCCCGTGAGGCCCGCGTGATTTCCCCTGGGGCCCACGTGATTTCCCCGTGGGGCTCACGTGATTTCCCCGTGGGGCCCACGTGATTGCCCCTGGGGGCCCACGTGATTTCCCCGTGGGGCCCACGTGATTTCCCCGTGGGTCCCACGTGATTTCCCCTGGGGGCACACGTGATTTCCCCGTGAAGCCCACGTGATTTCCCACGGTGCCCACGTGATTTCCCCGTGGGGCCCACGTGACTTCCCCGTGGGGCCCACGTGACTTCCCCGTGGGGCCCACGTGATTTCCCCGTGGGGCCCACGTGATTTCTCCTGGGGGCCCACGTGATTTCCCCGTGGGGCCCACGTGATTTCCCCTGGGGGCCCACGTGATATCCCCGTGGGGCCCACGTGATTACCCCTGGGGGCCCACGGATTTCCCCGTGGGGCCCACGTGGTTTCCCCGTGGGCCCACGAGATTTCCCCGTGGGACCCACGTGATTTCCCCTGAGGGCCCACGTGGTTTCCCCATGGGGCCCACGTCATTTCCCCGTGGGGCCCACGTGACTTCCCCGTGGGGCCCACGTGATTTCTCCTGGGGGCCCACGTGATTTCCCCGTGGGGCCCACGTGATTTCCCCTGGGGGCCCGCATGATTTCCACTAGGGGCCCACGTGATTTCCCCTGGGAGACCACGCGATTTCCCCGTGGGGCCCACCTGATTTCCCCGTGGGGCCCACGTGATTGCCCCTGGGGGCCTGCGTGATTTCCCCTGGGGGCCCACGTGATTTCCCCTGGGGGCCCACGTGATTTCCCCGTGGGGCTCACGTGATTTCCCCGTGGGGCCCACGTGATTGCCCCTGGGGGCCTGCGTGATTTCCCCTGGGGGCCCACGTGATTTCCCCTGGGGGCCCACGTGATTTCCCCGTGGGGCTCACGTGATTTCCCCGTGGGGCCCACGTGATTGCCCCTGGGGGCCCACGTGATTTCCGCGTGGGGCCCACGTGATTTCCCCGTGGGGCCCACGTGATATCCCCGTGGGTCCCAAGTGATTTCCCTGGGGGCCCACGTGATTTCCCCTGGGGGCCCACGTGATATCCCCGTGGGGCCCACGTGATTTCCCCTGGGGGCCCACGGATTTCCCCGTGGGGCCCACGTGGTTTCCCCGTGGGCCCACGTGGTTTCCCCGTGGGACCCACGTGATTTCCCCTGAGGGCCCACGTGGTTTCCCCGTGGGGCACACGTCATTTCCCCGTGGGGCCCACGTGATTTCCGCTGGGGGCCCACCTGATTTCCCCGTGGGGCCCACGTGATTTCCCCTGGGGGCCCACGTGATATCCCCGTGGGGCGCACGTGATTTCCCCGTGGGGCCCACGTGATTTCCCCGTGGTCCCACGTGATTTCCCCTGGGGGCCTGCGTGATTTCCCCTGGGGGCCCACGTGATTTCCCCTGGGGGCCCTCGTGATTTCCCCGTGGGGCCCACGTGATTTCCCCCGGGGGCCGACGTGATTTCCCCGTGGGGCCCGCGTGATTTCCCCGTTGGGCCCGCGTGATTTCCCGTGGGGGCCCGCGTGATTTCCCCGTGGGGCCCCGCGTGATTTCCCCGTGGGGCCCACATGATTTCCCCCGGGGGCCCACGTGATTTCCCCGTGGGGCCCACGTGATTTCCCCTGGGGGCCCACGTTATTTCCCCTGGGGGCCCACGTGATTTCCCCTGGGGGCCCACGTGATTTCCCCGTGGGGCCCACCTGATTTCCCCTGAGAGCCCACGTGATTTCCCCGTGAGGCCCGCGTGATTTCCCCTGGGGCCCACGTGATTTCCCCGTGGGGCTCACGTGATTTCCCCGTGGGGCCCACGTGATTGCCCCTGGGGGCCCACGTGATTTCCCCGTGGGGCCCACGTGATTTCCCCGTGGGTCCCACGTGATTTCCCCTGGGGGCACACGTGATTTCCCCGTGAAGCCCACGTGATTTCCCACGGTGCCCACGTGAATTCCCCGTGGGGCCCACGTGACTTCCCCGTGGGGCCCACGTGACTTCCCCGTGGGGCCCACGTGATTTCCCCGTGGGGCCCACGTGATTTCTCCTGGGGGCCCACGTGATTTCCCCGTGGGGCCCACGTGATTTCCCCTGGGGGCCCACGTGATATCCCCGTGGGGCCCACGTGATTACCCCTGGGGGCCCACGGATTTCCCCGTGGGGCCCACGTGGTTTCCCCGTGGGCCCACGAGATTTCCCCGTGGGACCCACGTGATTTCCCCTGAGGGCCCACGTGGTTTCCCCATGGGGCCCACGTCATTTCCCCGTGGGGCCCACGTGACTTCCCCGTGGGGCCCACGTGATTTCTCCTGGGGGCCTACGTGATTTCCCCGTGGGGCCCACGTGATTTCCCCTGGGGGCCCGCATGATTTCCACTAGGGGCCCACGTGATTTCCCCTGGGAGCCCACGCGATTTCCCTGTGGGGCCCACCTGATTTCCCCGTGGGGCCCACGTGATTGCCCCTGGGGGCCCGCGTGATTTCCCCTGGGGGCCCACGTGATTTCCCCTGGGGGCCCACGTGATTTCCCCGTGGGGCTCACGTGATTTCCCCGTGGGGCCCACGTGATTGCCCCTGGGGGCCCACGTGATTTCCGCGTGGGGCCCACGTGATTTCCCCGTGGGGCCCACGTGATATCCCCGTGGGTCCCAAGTGATTTCCCTGGGGGCCCATGTGATTTCCCCTGGGGGCCCACGTGATATCCCCGTGGGGCCCACGTGATTTCCCCTGGGGGCCCACGGATTTCCCCGTGGGGCCCACGTGGTTTCCCCGTGGGCCCACGTGGTTTCCCCGTGGGACCCACGTGATTTCCCCTGAGGGCCCACGTGGTTTCCCCGTGGGGCACACGTCATTTCCCCGTGGGGCCCACGTGATTTCCGCTGGGGGCCCACATGATTTCCCCGTGGGGCCCACGTGATTTCCCCTGGGGGCCCACGTGATATCCCCGTGGGGCGCACGTGATTTCCCCGTGGAGCCCACGTGATATCCCCGTGGGGCCCACGTGATATCCCCGTGGGGCCCACGTGATTTCCCCGTGGGGCCCACGTGATTTCCCCGTGGGTCCCACGTGATTTCCCCTGGGGGCACACGTGATTTCCCCGTGAAGCCCACGTGATTTCCCACGGTGCCCACGTGATTTCCCCGTGGGTCCCACGTGACTTCCCCGTGGGGCCCACGTGACTTCCCCGTGGGGCCCACGTGATTTCCCCGTGGGGCCCACGTGATTTCCCCTGGGGGCCCACGTGATATCCCCGTGGGGCCCACGTGATTTCCCCTGGGGGCCCACGGATTTCCCCGTGGGGCCCACGTGGTTTCCCCGTGAGCCGACGAGATTTCCCCGTGGGACCCACGTGATTTCTCCTGAGGGCCCACGTGGTTTCCCCATGGGGCCCACGTCATTTCCCCGTGGGGCCCACGTGATTTCCCCTGGGGGCCCACGTGATTTCCCCGTGGGGCCCACGTGATATCCCCTGGGGGCCCACGTGATTTCCCCGTGGGGCCCACGTGATTTCCCCGTGGAGCCCACGTGATTTCCCCTGGGGGCCCACGTGATTTCCCCGTGGGGCCCACGAGATTTCCCCTGGGGGCCCACGTGATTTCCCCGTGGGGCCCACGTGATTTCCCCTGGGGGCCCATGTGATTTTCCCTGGGGGCCCCCGTGATTTCCCCGTGGGGCCCACGTGATTTCCCCTGGGTGCCCACGTGATTTCCCCATGGGGCCCACGTCATTTCCCCGGGGGACCACGAGATTTCCCCGTGGGGCCCACGTGATTTGCCCTGGGGGCCCACGTGATTTCCCCTGGGGGCCCAAGTGATTTCCCCTGAGGGCCCTCGTGATTTCCCCGTGGGGCTCACGTGATTTCCCCGTGGGGCTCACGTGATTTCCCCGTGGGGCCCACGTGATTGCCCCTGGGGGCCCACGTGATTTTCCACGGTGCCCACGTGATTTCCCCGTGGGGCCCACGTGACTTCCCCGTGGGGCCCACGTGACTTCCCCGTGGAGCCCACGTGATTTCTCCTGGGGGCCCACGTGATTTCCCCGTGGGGCCCTCGTGATTTCCCTTGGGGGCCCGCGTGATTTCCCCTAGGGGCCCACGTGATTTCCCCTGGGGGCCCACGCGATTTCCCCGTGGGGCCCACCTGATTTCCCGTTGGGGCCCACGTGATTGTCCCTGTGGGCCCGCGTGATTTCCCCTGGGGGCCCACGTGATTTCCCCTGGGGGCCCACGTGATTTCCCCGTTGGGCGCACGTGATTTCCCCGTGGGGCCCTCGTGATTTCCCCGTGGGGCCCACGTGATTTCCCCCGGGGGCCGACGTGATTTCCCCGTGGGGCCCGCGTGATTTCCCCGTTGGTCCCGCGTGATTTCCCGTGGGGGCCCGCGTGATTTCCCCGTGGGGCCCGAGTGATTTCCCTGTGGGGCCCACGTGATTTCCCGGGGGACCCAAGTGATTTCCCCTGGGGGCCAACGTGATTTCCCCGTGGGGCCCACGTGATTTCCCCTGGGGGCCCACGTGATTTCCCCTGGGGGCCCACGTGATTTCCCCGTGGGGCCCACATGATTTCCCCTGGGGGCCCAAGGAATTTCCCCGTGAGGCCCACGTGATTTCCCCGTGGGGCCTACGTGATTTCCCCTGAGGGCCCACCTGATTTCCCCTTGGAGCCCATGTGATTTCCCCGTGGGGCCCTCATGATTTACCCTGGTGGACCACGTGATTTCCCCGTGGGACCCACGTGATTTCCCCGTGGGACCCACGTGATTTCCCCTGAGGGCCCACGTGATTTCCCCGTGGGGCCCACGTGATTTCCCCGTGGGACCCACGTGATTTCCCCGTGGGACCCACGTGATTTCCCCGTGGGACCCACTTGATTTCCCCTGAGGGCCCACGTGATTTTCTCGTGGGGCCCACGTGATTTCCCCGTGGGGCCCACGTGATTTCCCCGTGGTCCCACGTGATTTCCCCTGGGGGCCCGCGTGATTTCCCCTGGGGGCCCACGTGATTTCCCCTGGGGGCCCTCGTTATTTCCCCGTGGGGCCCACGTGATTTCCCCGCGGTGCCCACGTGATTTCCCCGCGGGGCCCGCGTGATTTCTCCTGGGGGCCCGCGTGATTTCCCCTGAGGGCCCACCTGATTTCCCCTTGGAGCCCATGTGATTTCCCCGTGGGGCCCTCATGATTTACCCTGGTGGACCACGTGATTTCCCCGTGGGACCCACGTGATTTCCCCTGAGGGCCCACGTGATTTCCCCGTGGGGCCCACGTGATTTCCCCGTGGGACCCACGAGATTTCCCCGTGGGGCCCACGTGACTTCCCCGTGGGGCCCACGAGATTTCCCCGTGGGGCCCACGTGATATCCCCTGGGGGCCCACGTGATTTCCCCGTGGGGACCACGTGATTTCCCCGTGGAGCCCATGTGATTTCCCCTGGGGGCCCACGTGATTTCCCCGTGGGGCCCACGAGATTTCCCCTGGGGGCCCATGTGATTTTCCCTGGGGGCCCCCGTGATTTCCCCGTGGGGCCCACGTCATTTCCCCGTGGAGCCCACGTGATTTCCCCTGGGGGCCCACGTGATTTCCCCGTGGGGCCCACGTGATTTCCCCTGGGGTCCCATGTGATTTTCCCTGGGGGCCCCCGTGATTTCCCCGTGGGGCCCACGTCATTTCCCCTGGGTGCCCACGTGATTTCCCCATGGGGCCCACGTCATTTCCCCTGGGGGACCACGAGATTTCCCCGTGGGGCCCACGTGATTTCTCCTGGGGGCCCACGTGATTTCCCCGTGGGGCCCTCGTGATTTCCCTTGGGGGCCCGCGTGATTTCCCCTAGGGGCCCACGTGATTTCCCCTGGGGGCCCACGCGATTTCCCCGTGGGGCCCACCTGATTTCCCGTTGGGGCCCACGTGATTGTCCCTGTGGGCCCGCGTGATTTCCCCTGGGGGCCCACGTGATTTCCCCTGGGGGCCCACGTGATTTCCCCGTTGGGCGCACGTGATTTCCCCGTGGGGCCCTCGTGATTTCCCCGTGGGGCCCACGTGATTTCCCCCGGGGGCCGACGTGATTTCCCCGTGGGGCCCGCGTGATTTCCCCGTTGGTCCCGCGTGATTTCCCGTGGGGGCCCGCGTGATTTCCCCGTGGGGCCCGAGTGATTTCCCTGTGGGGCCCACGTGATTTCCCGGGGGACCCAAGTGATTTCCCCTGGGGGCCAACGTGATTTCCCCGTGGGGCCCACGTGATTTCCCCTGGGGGCCCACGTGATTTCCCCTGGGGGCCCACGTGATTTCCCCGTGGGGCCCACATGATTTCCCCTGGGGGCCCAAGGAATTTCCCCGTGAGGCCCACGTGATTTCCCCGTGGGGCCTACGTGATTTCCCCTGAGGGCCCACCTGATTTCCCCTTGGAGCCCATGTGATTTCCCCGTGGGGCCCTCATGATTTACCCTGGTGGACCACGTGATTTCCCCGTGGGACCCACGTGATTTCCCCGTGGGACCCACGTGATTTCCCCTGAGGGCCCACGTGATTTCCCCGTGGGGCCCACGTGATTTCCCCGTGGGACCCACGTGATTTCCCCGTGGGACCCACGTGATTTCCCCGTGGGACCCACTTGATTTCCCCTGAGGGCCCACGTGATTTTCTCGTGGGGCCCACGTGATTTCTCCGTGGGGCCCACGTGATTTCCCCGTGGTCCCACGTGATTTCCCCTGGGGGCCCGCGTGATTTCCCCTGGGGGCCCACGTGATTTCCCCTGGGGGCCCTCGTTATTTCCCCGTGGGGCCCACGTGATTTCCCCGCGGTGCCCACGTGATTTCCCCGCGGGGCCCGCGTGATTTCTCCTGGGGGCCCGCGTGATTTCCCCTGAGGGCCCACCTGATTTCCCCTTGGAGCCCATGTGATTTCCCCGTGGGGCCCTCATGATTTACCCTGGTGGACCACGTGATTTCCCCGTGGGACCCACGTGATTTCCCCTGAGGGCCCACGTGATTTCCCCGTGGGGCCCACGTGATTTCCCCGTGGGACCCACGAGATTTCCCCGTGGGGCCCACGTGACTTCCCCGTGGGGCCCACGAGATTTCCCCGTGGGGCCCACGTGATATCCCCTGGGGGCCCACGTGATTTCCCCGTGGGGACCACGTGATTTCCCCGTGGAGCCCACGTGATTTCCCCTGGGGGCCCACGTGATTTCCCCGTGGGGCCCACGTCATTTCCCCGTGGGGCCCACGTCATTTCCCCTGGGTGCCCACGTGATTTCCCCATGGGGCCCACGTCATTTCCCCTGGGGGACCACGAGATTTCCCCGTGGGGCCCACGTGATTTGCCCTGGGGGCCCACGTGATTTCCCCGTGGGGCCCACGTGATTTCCCTTGGGGGCCCACGTGATTTCCCCGTGAGGCCCACGTGATTTCCCCTGGTGGCCCTCCTGATTTCCCCTGGGGGCCCACGTGATTTCCCCTGGGTGCCCACGTGATTTCCACGTGGGACCCACGTGATTTCCCCTGGGGGCCCACGTGATTTCCCCATGAGGCCCACGTGATTTCCCCTTGGGGCCCAAGTGATTTCCCCGTGGGACCCACGTGATTTCCCCTGGGGGCTCACGTGATTTCCCCTGGGGGCTCAAGTGATTTCCCCGTCGGGCCCTAGTGATTTCCCCGTGGGGCCCACGTGATTTCCCCGTGGGACCCACGTGATTTCCCCTGGGGGCCCAAGTGATTTCCCCGTAGGGCCCACGTCATTTCCCCGTGGGGCCCACGTGATTTCCCCTGGGGTCCCACGTGATTTCCCCGTGGGGCCCACGTGATTTCCCGTGGGGCCCAGGTGTTTTCCCCTGGGGGCACACGTGATTTCCCCGTGGGGCCCACGTGATTTTCCCGTGGGGCCCACGTGATTTACCCTGGGGTCCCACGTATTTCCCCGTGGGGCCCATGTGATTTCCCCTGGGGTCCCACGTATTTCCCCGTGGGGCCCCCGTGATTTCCCCTGGGGGCCCACGTGATTTCCCCGTGGGGCCCACGTGATTTCCCTTGGGGGCCCACGTGATTTCCCCGTGAGGCCCACGTGATTTCCCCTGGGGGCCCACGTGATTTCCCCTGGGGGCCCACGTGATTTCCCCTGGGTGCCTACGTGATTTCCACGTGGGACCCACGTGATTTCCCCTGGGGGCCCACGTGATTTCCCCGTGAGGCCCACGTGATTTCCCCTTGGGGCCCACGTGATTTCCCCGTGGGACCCACGTGATTTCCCCTGGGGGCCCACGTGATTTCCCCTGGGGGCCCAAGTGATTTCCCCGTGGGGCCCACCTGATCTCCCCGTGGGGCCACGTGATTTCCCCCGGGGGCCCAAGTATTTACCCGAGGGGCCCACGTGATTTCCCCGTGGAGCCCACGTGATTTCCCCGTGGGGCCCACCTGATTTCCCCTGGGGGCCCACGTGATTTCCCCTGGGGGCCCACGTGATCTCCCCGTGGGGCTTGCCTGATCTCCCCGTGGGGCCCACGGGATTTCCCCGTGGAGCCCAGGTGATATCCCCTGGTGGCCCACGTGATTTCCCCGTGGGGCCCACGTGATTTACCGTGGGTCCCACGTGATTTCCCCTGGGGGCCCACGTGATTTCCCCGTGGGGCCCACGTGATTTCCCCTGGGGGCCCACGTGATTTTCCCTGGGGGCCCCCGTGATTTCCCCGTGGGGCCCACGTGATTTCCCCTGGAGGCCCACGTGATTTCCCCGTGGGGCCCACGTCATTTCCCCTGGGGGCCCACGTGATTTCCCCGTGGGTCCCACGTGATTTGCCCTAGGGGCCCACGTTATTTCCCCTGGGGGCCCACGTGATTTCCCCTGGGGGCCCACGTGATATCCCCGTGGGGCCCACGTGATTTCCCCTGGGGGCCCACGGATTTCCCCGTGGGGCCCACGTTGTTTCCCCGTGGGCCCACGAGATTTCCCCGTGGGACCCACGTGATTTCCCCTGAGGGCCCACGTGATTTCCCCGTGGGGCTCACGTGATTTCCCCGTGCGGCCCACGTGATTGCCCCTGGGGGCCCACGTGATTTCCCCGTGGGGCCCACGTGATTTCCCCGTGGGTCCCACGTGATTTCCCCTGGGGGCACACGTGATTTCCCCGTGGAGCCCACGTGATTTCCCACGGTGCCCACGTGATTTCCCCGTGGGGCCCACGTGACTTCCCCGTGGGGCCCACGAGACTTCCCCGTGGGGCCCACGTGATTTCCCCTGGGGGCCCACGTGATATCCCCGTGGGGCCCACGTGATTTCCCCTGGGGGCCCACGGATTTCCCCGTGGGGCCCACGTGGTTTCCCCGTGGGCCCACGTGATTTCCCCGTGGGACCCACGTGATTTCCCCTGAGGGCCCACGTGGTTTCCCCATGGGGCCCACGTCATTTCCCCGTGGGGCCCACGTGATTTCCCCTGGGGGCCCACGTGATTTCCCCGTGGGGCCCACGTGATATCCCCTGGGGGCCCACGTGATTTCCCCTTGGGGCCCACGTGATTTCCCCGTGGAGCCCACGTGATTTCCCCGTGGGGGCCCACGTGATTTCCCCTGGGGGCCCACGAGATTTCCCCTGGGGGCCCACGTGATTTCCCCGTGGGGCCCACGTGATTTCACCTGGGGGCCCATGTGATTTTCCCTGGGGTCCCACGTGATTTCCCCGTGGGGCCCACGTGATTTTCCCTGGGTGCCCACGTGATTTCCCCATGGGGCCCACGTCATTTCCCCTGGGGGACCACGAGATTTCCCCGTGGGGCCCACGTGATTTGCCCTGGGGGCCCACGTGATTTCCCCTGGGGGCCCACGTGATATCCGCGTGGGGCCCACGCGATTTCCCCGTGGGGCCCACGCGATTTCCCCGTGGGTCCCAAGCGATTTCCGCTGGGGGCCCACGTTATTTCCCGTGGGGCCCACGTGATTTCCCCTGGGGGCCCACGTGATTTTCTCGTGGGGCCCACGTGATTTCCCCGTGGGGCCCACGTGATTTCCCCCGGGGGCCCACGTGATTTCCCCTGGGGGCCCACGTGATTTCCCCTGGGTGCCCACGTGATTTCCGCGTGGGGCCCACGTGATTTCCCCGTGGGGCCCACGTGATTTCCCCGTGGAGCCCAAGTGATATCCCCTGGTGGCCCACGTGATTTCCCCGTGGGGCCCACGTGATTTCCCCTGGGGGCCCACGTGATATCCCCTGGGGGCCCACGTGATTTCCCCTGGGGGCCCTCGGGATTTCCCCTGGGGGCCCACGTGATTTCCCCTGGTGCCCACGTGATTTCCACGTGGGACCCACGTGATTTCCCCTGGGGGCCCACGTGATTTCCCCGTGAGGCCCACGTGATTTCCCCGTCGGGCCCTAGTGATTTCCCCGTGGGGCCCACGTGATTTCCCGTGGGGCCCAGGTGTTTTCCCCTGGGGGCACACGTGATTTCCCCGTGGGGCCCACGTGATTTCCCCGTGGGGCCCACGTGATTTACCCTGGGGTCCCACGTATTTCCCCGTGGGGCCCATGTGATTTCCCCTGGGGTCCCACGTATTTCCCCGTGGGGCCCCCGTGATTTCCCCTGGGGGCCCACGTGATTTCCCCGTAGGGCCCACGTTATTTCCCTTGGGGGCCCACGTGATTTCCCCGTGAGGCCCACGTGATTTCCCCTGGGGGCCCACGTGATTTCCCCTGGGGGCCCACGTGATTTCCCCTGGGTGCCTACGTGATTTCCACGTGGGACCCACGTGATTTCCCCTGGGGGCCCACGTGATTTCCCCGTGAGGCCCACGTGATTTCCCCTTGGGGCCCACGTGATTTCCCCGTGGGACCCACGTGATTTCCCCTGGGGGCCCACGTGATTTCCCCTGGGGGCCCAAGTGATTTCCCCGTGGGGCCCACCTGATCTCCCCGTGGGGCCACGTGATTTCCCCCGGGGGCCCAAGTATTTACCCGTGGGGCCCACGTGATTTCCCCGTGGGGCCCACGTGATTTCCCCGTGGGGCCCACCTGATTTCCCCTGGGGGCCCACGTGATTTCCCCTGGGGGCCAAGTGATCTCCCCGTGGGGCTTGCCTGATCTCCCCGTGGGGCCCACGGGATTTCCCCGTGGAGCCCAGGTGATATCCCCTGGTGGCCCACGTGATTTCCCCGTGGGGCCCACGTGATTTACCGTGGGTCCCACGTGATTTCCCCTGGGGGCCCACGTGATTTCCCCGTGGGGCCCACGTGATTTCCCCTGGGGGCCCACGTGATTTTCCCTCGGGGCCCCCGTGATTTCCCCGTGGGGCCCACGTGATTTCCCCTGGAAGCCCACGTGATTTCCCCGTGGGGCCCACGTCATTTCCCCTGGGGGCCCACGTGATTTCCCCGTGGGTCCCACGTGATTTGCCCTGGGGGCCCACGTTATTTCCCCTGGGGGCCCACGTGATTTCCCCTGGGGGCCCACGTGATTTCCCCGTGGGGCCCACCTGATTTCCCCTGAGAGCCCACGTGATTTCCCCGTGAGGCCCGCGTGATTTCCCCTGGGGCCCACGTGATTTCCCCGTGGGGCTCACGTGATTTCCCCGTGGGGCCCACGTGATTGCCCCTGGGGGCCCACGTGATTTCCCCGTGGGGCCCACGTGATTTCCCCGTGGGTCCCACGTGATTTCCCCTGGGGGCACACGTGATTTCCCCGTGAAGCCCACGTGATTTCCCACGGTGTCCACGTGATTTCCCCGTGGGGCCCACGTGACTTCCCCGTGGGGCCCACGTGACTTCCCCGTGGGGCCCACGTGATTTCCCCGTGGGGCCCACGTGATTTCCCCTGGGGGCCCACGTGATATCCCCGTGGGGCCCACGTGTTTTCCCCTGGGGGCCCACGGATTTCCCCGTGGGGCCCACGTTGTTTCCCCGTGGGCCCACGAGATTTCCCCGTGGGACCCACGTGATTTCCCCTGAGGGCCCACGTGATTTCCCCGTGGGGCTCACGAGATTTCCCCGTGCGGCCCACGTGATTGCCCCTGGGGGCCCACGTGATTTCCCCGTGGGGCCCACGTGATTTCCCCGTGGGTCCCACGTGATTGCCCCTGGGGGCACACGTGATTTCCCCGTGGAGCCCACGTGATTTCCCACGGTGCCCACGTGATTTCCCCGTGGGGCCCACGTGACTTCCCCGTGGGGCCCACGTGACTTCCCCGTGGGGCCCACGTGATTTCCCCTGGGGGCCCACGTGATATCCCCGTGGGGCCCACGTGATTTCCCCTGGGGGCCCACGGATTTCCCCGTGGGGCCCACGTGGTTTCCCCGTGGGCCCACGTGATTTCCCCGTGGGACCCACGTGATTTCCCCTGAGGGACCACGTGGTTTCCCCATGGGGCCCACGTCATTTCCCCGTGGGGCCCACGTGATTTCCCCTGGGGGCCCACGTGATTTCCCCGTGGGGCCCACGTGATTTCCCCTGGGGGCCCACGTGATTTCCCCGTGGGGCCCACGTGATTACCCCGTGGAGCCCACGTGATTTCCCCTGGGGGCCCACGTGATTTCCCCTGGGGGCCCACGAGATTTCCCCTGGGGGCCCACGTGATTTCCCCGTGGGGCCCACGTGATTTCCCCTGGGGGCCCATGTGATTTTCCCTGGGGTCCCCCGTGATTTCCCCGTGGGGCCCACGTGATTTCCCCTGGGGGCCCACGTGATTTCCCCTGGGGGACCACGAGATTTCCCCGTGGGGCCCACGTGATTTGCCCTGGGGGCCCACGTGATTTCCCCTGGGGGCCCACGTGATATCCCCGTGGGGCCCACGCGATTTCCCCGTGGGGCCCACGCGATTTCCCCGTGGGTCCCAAGCGATTTCCGCTGGGGGCCCACGTTATTTCCCGTGGGGCCCACGTGATTTCCCCTGGGGGCCCACGTGATTTTCTCGTGGGGCCCACGTGATTTCCCCGTGGGGCCCACGTGATTTCCCCCGGGGGCCCACGTGATTTCCCCTGGGGGCCCACGTGATTTCCCCTGGGTGCCCACGTG
The DNA here is from genome assembly GCF_042477335.2 of Ovis canadensis. Lineage (NCBI taxonomy): Eukaryota > Metazoa > Chordata > Mammalia > Artiodactyla > Bovidae > Ovis > Ovis canadensis. The sequence goes on from NC_091262.1 coordinate 13,170,258, forward strand.
ATTTCCGCGTGGGGCCAACGTGATTTCCCCGTGGGGCGCACGTGATTTCCCCGTGGAGCCCAAGTGATATCCCCTGGTGGCCCACGTGATTTCCCCGTGGGGCCCACGTGATTTCCCCTGGGGGCCCACGTGATATCCCCTGGGGGCCCCCGTGATTTCCCCTGGGGGCCCTCGTGATTTCCCCGGGGGCCCACGTGATTTCCCCTGGTGCCCACGTGATTTCCCCGTGGGACCCACGTGATGTCCCCTGGGGGCCCACGTGATTTCCCCGTGAGGCCCACGTGATTTCCCCGTCGGGCCCTAGTGATTTCCCCGTGGGGCCCACGTGATTTCCCGTGGGGCCCAGGTGTTTTCCCCTGGGGGCACACGTGATTTCCCCGTGGAGCCCACGTGATTTCCCCGTGGGGCCCACGTGATTTACCCTGGGGTCCCACGTATTTCCCCGTGGGGCCCATGTGATTTCCCCTGGGGTCCCACGTATTTCCCCGTGGGGCCCACGTGATTTCCCCTGGGGGCCCACGTGATTTCCCCGTGGGGCCCACGTGATTTCCCTTGGGGGCCCACGTGATTTCCCCGTGAGGCCCACGTGATTTCCCCGTGGGGCCCACGTGATTTACCCTGGGGGCCCACGTGATTTCCCCTGGGGGCCCACGTGATTTCCCCTGGGTGCCTAAGTGATTTCCACGTGGGACACACGTGATTTCCCCTGGGGGCCCACGTGATTTCCCCGTGAGGCCCACGTGATTTCCCCTTGGGGCCCACGTGATTTCCCCGTGGGACACACGTGATTTCCCCTGGGGGCCCACGTGATTTCCCCTGGGGGCCCAAGTGATTTCCCCGTGGGGTCCACCTGATCTCCCCGTGGGGCCCACGTGATTTCCCCGTGGCGCCCACGTGATTTCCCCCGGGGGCCCAAGTATTTACCCGTGGGGCCCACGTGATTTCCCCGTGGGGCCCACGTGATTTCCCCGTGAGGCCCACGTGATTTCCCCTGAGAGCCCACGTGATTTCCCCGTGAGGCCCGCGTGATTTCCCCTGGGGCCCACGTGATTTCCCCGTGGGGCCCACCTGATTTCCCCTGAGAGCCCACGTGATTTCCCCGTGAGGCCCGCGTGATTTCCCCTGGGGCCCACGTGATTTCCCCGTGGGGCTCACGTGATTTCCCCGTGGGGCCCACGTGATTGCCCCTGGGGGCCCACGTGATTTCCCCGTGGGGCCCACGTGATTTCCCCGTGGGTCCCACGTGATTTCCCCTGGGGGCACACGTGATTTCCCCGTGAAGCCCACGTGATTTCCCACGGTGCCCACGTGATTTCCCCGTGGGGCCCACGTGACTTCCCCGTGGGGCCCACGTGACTTCCCCGTGGGGCCCACGTGATTTCCCTGGGGGCCCATGTTATTTCCCCGTGGGGCCCACGTGACTTCCCCGTGGGGCCCACGTGATATCCCCGTGGGTCCCAAGTGATTTCCCTGGGGGCCCATGTGATTTCCCCTGGGGGCCCACGTGATATCCCCGTGGGGCCCACGTGATTTCCACTGGGGGCCCACGGATTTCCCCGTGGGGCCCACGTGGTTTCCCCGTGGGCCCACGTGGTTTCCCCGTGGGACCCACGTGATTTCCCCTGAGGGCCCACGTGGTTTCCCCGTGGGGCACACGTCATTTCCCCGTGGGGCCCACGTGATTTCCGCTGGGGGCCCACCTGATTTCCCCGTGGGGCCCACGTGATTTCCCCTGGGGGCCCACGTGATATCCCCGTGGGGCGCACGTGATTTCCCCGTGGAGCCCACGTGATATCCCCGTGGGGCCCACGTGATATCCCCGTGGGGCCCACGTGATTTCCCCGTGGGGCCCACGTGATTTCCCCGTGGGTCCCACGTGATTTCCCCTGGGGGCACACGTGATTTCCCCGTGAAGCCCACGTGATTTCCCACGGTGCCCACGTGATTTCCCCGTGGGGCCCACGTGACTTCCCCGTGGGGCCCACGTGACTTCCCCGTGGGGCCCACGTGATTTCCCCGTGGGGCCCACGTGATTTCCCCTGGGGGCCCACGTGATATCCCCGTGGGGCCCACGTGATTTCCCCTGGGGGCCCACGGATTTCCCCGTGGGGCCCACGTGGTTTCCCCGTGGGCCGACGAGATTTCCCCGTGGGACCCACGTGATTTCCCCTGAGGGCCCACGTGGTTTCCCCATGGGGCCCACGTCATTTCCCCGTGGGGCCCACGTGATTTCCCCTGGGGGCCCACGTGATTTCCCCGTGGGGCCCACGTGATTTCCCCGTGGAGCCCACGTGATTTCCCCTGGGGGCCCACGTTTTTTCCCCGTGGGGCCCACGAGATTTCCCCTGGGGGCCCACGTGATTTCCCCGTGGGGCCCACGTGATTTCCCCTGGGGGCCCATGTGATTTTCCCTGGGGGCCCCCGTGATTTCCCCGTGGGGCCCACGTGATTTCCCCTGGGTGCCCACGTGATTTCCCCATGGGGCCCACGTCATTTCCCCGGGGGACCACGAGATTTCCCCGTGGGGCCCACGTGATTTGCCCTGGGGGCCCACGTGATTTCCCCTGGGGGCCCAAGTGATTTCCCCTGAGGGCCCTCGTGATTTCCCCGTGGGGCTCACGTGATTTCCCCGTGGGGCTCACGTGATTTCCCCGTGGGGCCCACGTGATTGCCCCTGGGGGCCCACGTGATTTCCCACGGTGCCCACGTGATTTCCCCGTGGGGCCCACGTGACTTCCCCGTGGGGCCCACGTGACTTCCCCGTGGGGCCCACGTGATTTCCCCGTGGGGCCCACGTGATTTCCCCGTGGAGCCCACGTGATTTCTCCTGGGGGCCCACGTGATTTCCCCGTGGGGCCCTCGTGATTTCCCTTGGGGGCCCGGGTGATTTCCCCTAGGGGCCCACGTGATTTCCCCTGGGGGCCCACGCGATTTCCCCGTGGGGCCCACCTGATTTCCCGTTGGGGCCCACGTGATTGTCCCTGTGGGCCCGCGTGATTTCCCCTGGGGGCCCACGTGATTTCCCCTGGGGGCCCACGTGATTTCCCCGTTGGGCGCACGTGATTTCCCCGTGGGGCCCTCGTGATTTCCCCGTGGGGCCCACGTGATATCCCCCGGGGGCCCGCGTGATTTCCCCGTGGGGCCCGAGTGATTTCCCTGTGGGGCCCACGTGATTTCCCGGGGGACCCACGTGATTTCCCCTGGGGGCCAACGTGATTTCCCCGTGGGGCCCACGTGATTTCCCCTGGGGGCCCACGTGATTTCCCCTGGGGGCCCACGTGATTTCCCCGTGGGGCCCACATGATTTCCCCTGGGGGCCCACGGAATTTCCCCGTGAGGCCCACGTGATTTCCCCGTGGGGCCTACGTGATTTCCCCTGAGGGCCCACCTGATTTCCCCTTGGAGCCCATGTGATTTCCCCGTGGGGCCCTCATGATTTACCCTGGTGGACCACGTGATTTCCCCGTGGGACCCACGTGATTTCCCCGTGGGACCCACGTGATTTCCCCTGAGGGCCCACGTGATTTCCCCGTGGGGCCCACGTGATTTCCCCGTGGGACCCACGTGATTTCCCCGTGGGACCCACGTGATTTCCCCGTGGGACCCACGTGATTTCCCCTGAGGGCCCACGTGATTTTCTCGTGGGGCCCACGTGATTTCCCCGTGGGGCCCACGTGATTTCCCCGTGGTCCCACGTGATTTCCCCTGGGGGCCCGCGTGATTTCCCCTGGGGGCCCTCGTGATTTCCCCGTGGGGCCCACGTGATTTCCCCGCGGTGCCCACGTGATTTCCCCGCGGGGCCCGCGTGATTTCTCCTGGGGGCCCGCGTGATTTCCCCTGAGGGCCCACCTGATTTCCCCTTGGAGCCCATGTGATTTCCCCGTGGGGCCCTCATGATTTACCCTGGTGGACCACGTGATTTCCCCGTGGGACCCACGTGATTTCCCCTGAGGGCCCACGTGATTTCCCCGTGGGGCCCACGTGATTTCCCCGTGGGACCCACGAGATTTCTCCGTGGGGCCCACGTGACTTCCCCGTGGGGCCCACGAGATTTCCCCGTGGGGCCCACGTGATATCCCCTGGGGGCCCACCTGATTTCCCCGTGGGGCCCACGTGATTTCCCCGTGGAGCCCACGTGATTTCCCCTGGGGGCCCACGTGATTTCACCGTGGGGCCCACGAGATTTCCCCTGGGGGCCCACGTGATTTCCCCGTGGGGCCCACGTGATTTCCCCTGGGGTCCCATATGATTTTCCCTGGGGGCCCCCGTGATTTCCCCGTGGGGCCCACGTCATTTCCCCTGGGTGCCCACGTGATTTCCCCATGGGGCCCACGTCATTTCCCCTGGGGGACCACGAGATTTCCCCGTGGGGCCCACGTGATTTGCCCTGGGGGCCCACGTGATTTCCCCGTGGGGCCCACGTGATTTCCCTTGGGGGCCCACGTGATTTCCCCGTGAGGCCCACGTGATTTCCCCTGGTGGCCCTCCTGATTTCCCCTGGGGGCCCACGTGATTTCCCCTGGGTGCCCACGTGATTTCCACGTGGGACCCACGTGATTTCCCCTGGGGGCCCACGTGATTTCCCCATGAGGCCCACGTGATTTCCCCTTGGGGCCCAAGTGATTTCCCCGTGGGACCCACGTGATTTCCCCTGGGGACCCACGTGATTTCCCCTGGGGGCCCAAGTGATTTCCCCGTCGGGCCCTAGTGATTTCCCCGTAGGGCCCACGTCATTTCCCCGTGGGGCCCACGTGATTTCCCCTGGGGTCCCACGTGATTTCCCCGTGGGGCCCACGTGATTTACCCTGGGGTCCCACGTATTTCCCCGTGGGGCCCATGTGATTTCCCCTGGGGTCCCACGTATTTCCCCGTGGGGCCCCCGTGATTTCCCCTGGGGGCCCACGTGATTTCCCCGTGGGGCCCACGTGATTTCCCTTGGGGGCCCACGTGATTTCCCCGTGAGGCCCACGTGATTTCCCCTGGGGGCCCACGTGATTTCCCCTGGGGGCTCACGTGATTTCCCCTGGGAGCCTACGTGATTTCCACGTGGGACCCACGTGATTTCCCCTGGGGGCCCACGTGATTTCCCCGTGAGGCCCACGTGATGTCCCCTTGGGGCCCACGTGATTTCCCCGTGGGACCCACGTGATTTCCCCTGGGGGCCCACGTGATTTCCCCTGGGAGCCCAAGTGATTTCCCCGTGGGGCCCACCTGATCTCCCCGTGGGGCCACGTGATTTCCCCCGGGGGCCCAAGTATTTACCCGTGGGGCCCACGTGATTTCCCCGTGGGGCCCACGTGATTTCCCCGTGGGGCCCACCTGATTTCCCCTGGGGGCCCACGTGATTTCCCCTGGGGGCCCACGTGATCTCCCCGTGGGGCTTGCCTGATCTCCCCGTGGGGCCCACGGGATTTCCCCGTGGAGCCCAGGTGATATCCCCTGGTGGCCCACGTGATTTCCCCGTGGGGACCACGTGATTTCCCCTGGGGGCCCACGTGATTTCCCTTGGGGGCCCACGTGATTTCCCCGTGAGGCCCACGTGATTTCCCCTGGTGGCCCTCCTGATTTCCCCTGGGGGCCCACGTGATTTCCCCTGGGTGCCCACGTGATTTCCACGTGGGACCCACGTGATTTCCCCTGGGGGCCCACGTGATTTCCCCATGAGGCCCACGTGATTTCCCCTTGGGGCCCAAGTGATTTCCCCGTGGGACCCACGTGATTTCCCCTGGGGACCCACGTGATTTCCCCTGGGGGCCCAAGTGATTTCCCCGTCGGGCCCTAGTGATTTCCCCGTAGGGCCCACGTCATTTCCCCGTGGGGCCCACGTGATTTCCCCTGGGGTCCCACGTGATGTCCCCGTGGGGCCCACGTGATTTCCCGTGGGGCCCAGGTGTTTTCCCCTGGGGGCACACGTGATTTCCCCGTGGGGCCCACGTGATTTCCCCGTGGGGCCCACGTGATTTACCCTGGGGTCCCACGTATTTCCCCGTGGGGCCCATGTGATTTCCCCTGGGGTCCCACGTATTTCCCCGTGGGGCCCCCGTGATTTCCCCTGGGGGCCCACGTGATTTCCCCGTGGGGCCCACGTGATTTCCCTTGGGGGCCCACGTGATTTCCCCGTGAGGCCCACGTGATTTCCCCTGGGGGCCCACGTGATTTCCCCTGGGGGCCCACGTGATTTCCCCTGGGAGCCTACGTGATTTCCACGTGGGACCCACGTGATTTCCCCTGGGGGCCCACGTGATTTCCCCGTGAGGCCCACGTGATTTCCCCTTGGGGCCCACGTGATTTCCCCGTGGGACCCACGTGATTTCCCCTGGGGGCCCACGTGATTTCCCCTGGGAGCCCAAGTGATTTCCCCGTGGGGCCCACCTGATCTCCCCGTGGGGCCACGTGATTTCCCCCGGGGGCCCAAGTATTTACCCGTGGGGCCCACGTGATTTCCCCGTGGGGCCCACGTGATTTCCCCGTGGGGCCCACCTGATTTCCCCTGGGGGCCCACGTGATTTCCCCTGGGGGCCCACGTGATCTCCCCGTGGGGCTTGCCTGATCTCCCCGTGGGGCCCACGGGATTTCCCCGTGGAGCCCAGGTGATATCCCCTGGTGGCCCACGTGATTTCCCCGTGGGGCCCACGTGATTTCCCCTGGGGGCCCACGTGATTTCCCCTGGGGGCCCACGTGATTTTCCCTGGGGGCCCCCGTGATTTCCCCGTGGGGCCCACGTGATTTCCCCTGGAGGCCCACGTGATTTCCCCGTGGGGACCACGTCATTTCCCCTGGGGGCCCACGTGATTTCCCCGTGGGTCCCACGTGATTTGCCCTGGGGGCCCGCGTGATTTCCCCGTGGGGCCCACGTGATTGCCCCTGGGGGCCCGCGTGATTTCCCCTGGGGGCCCACGTGATTTCCCCGTGGGGCCCGAGTGATTTCCCTGTGGGGCCCACGTGATTTCCCGGGGGACCCACGTGATTTCCCCTGGGGGCCAACGTGATTTCCCCGTGGGGCCCACGTGATTTCCCCTGGGGGCCCAGGTGATTTCCTCTGGGGGCCAACGTGATTTCCCCGTGGGGCCCACGTGATTTCCCCTGGGGGCCCACGTGATTTCCCCTGGGGGCCAACGTGATTTCCCCGTGGGGCCCACGTGATTTGCCCTGGGGGCCCACGTGATTTCCCCTGGGGGCCCAAGTGATTTCCCCTGAGGGCCCTCGTGATTTCCCCGTGGGGCTCACGTGATTTCCCCGTGGGGCTCACGTGATTTCCCCGTGGGGCCCACGTGATTGCCCCTGGGGGCCCACGTGATTTCCCACGGTGCCCACGTGATTTCCCCGTGGGGCCCACGTGACTTCCCCGTGGGGCCTACGTGACTTCCCCGTGGGGCCCACGTGATTTCCCCGTGGGGCCCACGTGATTTCCCCGTGGGGCCCACGTGATTTCTCCTGGGGGCCCACGTGATTTCCCCGTGGGGCCCTCGTGATTTCCCTTGGGGGCCCGCGTGATTTCCCCTAGGGGCCCACGTGATTTCCCCTGGGGGCCCACGCGATTTCCCCGTGGGGCCCACCTGATTTCCCGTTGGGGCCCACGTGATTGTCCCTGTGGGCCCGCGTGATTTCCCCTGGGGGCCCACGTGATTTCCCCTGGGGGCCCACGTGATTTCCCCGTTGGGCGCACGTGATTTCCCCGTGGGGCCCTCGTGATTTCCCCGTGGGGCCCACGTGATTTCCCCGTGGGGCCCGCGTGATTTCCCCGTTGGTCCCGCGTGATTTCCTGTGGGGGCCCGCGTGATTTCCCCGTGGGGCCCGAGTGATTTCCCTGTGGGGCCCACGTGATTTCCCGGGGGACCCACGTGATTTCCCCTGGGGGCCAACGTGATTTCCCCGTGGGGCCCACGTGATTTCCCCTGGGGGCCCACGTGATTTCCCCTGGGGGCCCACGTGATTTCCCCGTGGGGCCCACATGATTTCCCCTGGGGGCCCACGGAATTTCCCCGTGAGGCCCACGTGATTTCCCCGTGGGGCCTACGTGATTTCCCCTGAGGGCCCACCTGATTTCCCCTTGGAGCCCATGTGATTTCCCCGTGGGGCCCTCATGATTTACCCTGGTGGACCACGTGATTTCCCCGTGGGACCCACGTGATTTCCCCGTGGGACCCACGTGATTTCCCCTGAGGGCCCACGTGATTTCCCCGTGGGGCCCACGTGATTTCCCCGTGGGACCCACGTGATTTCCCCGTGGGACCCACGTGATTTCCCCGTGAGACCCACGTGATTTCCCCTGAGGGCCCACGTGATTTTCTCGTGGGGCCCACGTGATTTCCCCGTGGGGCCCACGTGATTTCCCCGTGGTCCCACGTGATTTCCCCTGGGGGCCCGCGTGATTTCCCCTGGGGGCCCTCGTGATTTCCCCGTGGGGCCCACGTGATTTCCCCGCGGTGCCCACGTGATTTCCCCGCGGGGCCCGCGTGATTTCTCCTGGGGGCCCGCGTGATTTCCCCTGAGGGCCCAGCTGATTTCCCCTTGGAGCCCATGTGATTTCCCCGTGGGGCCCTCATGATTTACCCTGGTGGACCACGTGATTTCCCCGTGGGACCCACGTGATTTCCCCTGAGGGCCCACGTGATTTCCCCGTGGGGCCCACGTGATTTCCCCGTGGGACCCACGAGATTTCCCCGTGGGGCCCACGTGACTTCCCCGTGGGGCCCACTAGATTTCCCCGTGGGGCCCACGTGATATCCCCTGGGGGCCCACGTGATTTCCCCGTGGGGCCCACGTGATTTCCCCGTGGAGCCCACGTGATTTCCCCTGGGGGCCCACGTGATTTCCCCGTGGGGCCCACGAGATTTCCCCTGGGGGCCCACGTGATTTCCCCGTGGGGCCCACGTGATTTCCCCTGGGGTCCCATATGATTTTCCCTGGGGGCCCCCGTGATTTCCCCGTGGGGCCCACGTCATTTCCCCTGGGTGCCCACGTGATTTCCCCATGGGGCCCACGTCATTTCCCCTGGGGGACCACGAGATTTCCCCGTGGGGCCCACGTGATTTGCCCTGGGGGCCCACGTGATTTCCCCGTGGGGCCCACGTGATTTCCCTTGGGGGCCCACGTGATTTCCCCGTGAGGCCCACGTGATTTCCCCTGGTGGCCCTCCTGATTTCCCCTGGGGGCCCACGTGATTTCCCCTGGGTGCCCACGTGATTTCCACGTGGGACCCACGTGAGTTCCCCTGGGGGCCCACGTGATTTCCCCATGAGGCCCACGTGATTTCCCCTTGGGGCCCAAGTGATTTCCCCGTGGGACCCACGTGATTTCCCCTGGGGGCCCACGTGATTTCCCCTGGGGGCCCAAGTGATTTCCCCGTCGGGCCCTAGTGATTTCCCCGTGGGGCCCACGTGATTTCCCCGTGGGACCCACGTGATTACCCCTGGGGGCCCAAGTGATTTCCCCGTAGGGCCCACGTCATTTCCCCGTGGGGCCCACGTGATTTCCCCTGGGGTCCCACGTGATTTCCCCGTGGGGCCCACGTGATTTCCCGTGGGGCCCAGGTGTTTTCCCCTGGGGGCACACGTGATTTCCCCGTGGGGCCCACGTGATTTCCCCGTGGGGCCCACGTGATTTACCCTGGGGTCCCACGTATTTCCCCGTGGGGCCCATGTGATTTCCCCTGGGGTCCCAAGTATTTCCCCGTGGGGCCCCCGTGATTTCCCCTGGGGGCCCACGTGATTTCCCCGTGGGGCCCACGTGATTTCCCTTGGGGGCCCACGTGATTTCCCCGTGAGGCCCACGTGATTTCCCCTGGGGGCCCACGTGATTTCCCCTGGGGGCCCACGTGATTTCCCCTGGGTGCCTACGTGATTTCCACGTGGGACCCACGTGATTTCCCCTGGGGGCCCACGTGATTTCCCCGTGAGGCCCACGTGAGTTCCCCTTGGGGCCCACGTGATTTCCCCGTGGGACCCACGTGATTTCCCCTGGGGGCCCACGTGATTTCCCCTGGGGGCCCAAGTGATTTCCCCGTGGGGCCCACCTGATCTCCCCGTGGGGCCACGTGATTTCCCCCGGGGGCCCAAGTATTTACCCGTGGGGCCCACGTGATTTCCCCGTGGGGCCCACGTGATTTCCCCGTGGGGCCCACCTGATTTCCCCTGGGGGCCCACGTGATTTCCCCTGGGGGCCCACGTGATCTCCCCGTGGGGCTTGCCTGATCTCCCCGTGGGGCCCACGGGATTTCCCCGTGGAGCCCAGGTGATATCCCCTGGTGGCCCACGTGATTTCCCCGTGGGGCCCACGTGATTTACCGTGGGTCCCACGTGATTTCCCCTGGGGGCCCACGTGATTTCCCCGTGGGGCCCACGTGATTTCCCCTGGGGGCCCACGTGATTTTCCCTGGGGGCCCCCGTGATTTCCCCGTGGGGCCCACGTGATTTCCCCTGGAGGCCCACGTGATTTCCCCGTGGGGCCCACGTCATTTCCCCTGGGGGCCCACGTGATTTCCCCGTGGGTCCCACGTGATTTGCCCTGGGGGCCCACGTTATTTCCCCGTGGGGCCCACGTGATTTCCCTTGGGGGCCCACGTGATTTCCCCGTGAGGCCCACGTGATTTCCCCTGGTGGCCCTCCTGATTTCCCCTGGGGGCCCACGTGATTTCCCCTGGGTGCCCACGTGAGTTCCACGTGGGACCCACGTGATTTCCCCTGGGGGCCCACGTGATTTCCCCATGAGGCCCACGTGATTTCCCCTTGGGGCCCAAGTGATTTCCCCGTGGGACCCACGTGATTTCCCCTGGGGGCCCACGTGATTTCCCCTGGGGGCCCAAGTGATTTCCCCGTCGGGCCCTAGTGATTTCCCCGTGGGGCCCACGTGATTTCCCCGTGGGACCCACGTGATTTCCCCTGGGGGCCCAAGTGATTTCCCCGTAGGGCCCACGTCATTTCCCCGTGGGGCCCACGTGATTTCCCCTGGGGTCCCACGTGATTTCCCCGTGGGGCCCACGTGATTTCCCGTGGGGCCCAGGTGTTTTCCCCTGGGGGCACACGTGATTTCCCCGTGGGGCCCACGTGATTTCCCCGTGGGGCCCACGTGATTTACCCTGGGGTCCCACGTATTTCCCCGTGGGGCCCATGTGATTTCCCCTGGGGTCCCAAGTATTTCCCCGTGGGGCCCCCGTGATTTCCCCTGGGGGCCCACGTGATTTCCCCGTGGGGCCCACGTGATTTCCCTTGGGGGCCCACGTGATTTCCCCGTGAGGCCCACGTGATTTCCCCTGGGGGCCCACGTGATTTCCCCTGGGGGCCCACGTGATTTCCCCTGGGTGCCTACGTGATTTCCACGTGGGACCCACGTGATTTCCCCTGGGGGCCCACGTGATTTCCCCGTGAGGCCCACGTGATTTCCCCTTGGGGCCCACGTGATTTCCCCGTGGGACCCACGTGATTTCCCCTGGGGGCCCACGTGATTTCCCCTGGGGGCCCAAGTGATTTCCCCGTGGGGCCCACCTGATCTCCCCGTGGGGCCACGTGATTTCCCCCGGGGGCCCAAGTATTTACCCGTGGGGCCCACGTGATTTCCCCGTGGGGCCCACGTGATTTCCCCGTGGGGCCCACCTGATTTCCCCTGGGGGCCCACGTGATTTCCCCTGGGGGCCCACGTGATCTCCCCGTGGGGCTTGCCTGATCTCCCCGTGGGGCCCACGGGATTTCCCCGTGGAGCCCAGGTGATATCCCCTGGTGGCCCACGTGATTTCCCCGTGGGGCCCACGTGATTTACCGTGGGTCCCACGTGATTTCCCCTGGGGGCCCACGTGATTTCCCCGTGGGGCCCACGTGATTTCCCCTGGGGGCCCACGTGATTTTCCCTGGGGGCCCCCGTGATTTCCCCGTGGGGCCCACGTGATTTCCCCTGGAGGCCCACGTGATTTCCCCGTGGGGCCCACGTCATTTCCCCTGGGGGCCCACGTGATTTCCCCGTGGGTCCCACGTGATTTGCCCTGGGGGCCCACGTTATTTCCCCTGGGGGCCCACGTGATTTCCCCTGGGGGCCCACGTGATTTCCCCGTGGGGCCCACCTGATTTCCCCTGAGAGCCCACGTGATTTCCCCGTGAGGCCCGCGTGATTTCCCCTGGGGCCCACGTGATTTCCCCGTGGGGCTCACGTGATTTCCCCGTGGGGCCCACGTGATTGCCCCTGGGGGCCCACGTGATTTCCCCGTGGGGCCCACGTGATTTCCCCGTGGGTCCCACGTGATTGCCCCTGGGGGCACACGTGATTTCCCCGTGATGCCCACGTGATTTCCCACGGTGTCCACGTGATTTCCCCGTGGGGCCCACGTGACTTCCCCGTGGGGCCCACGTGACTTCCCCGTGGGGCCCACGTGATTTCCCCTGGGGGCACACGTGATTTCCCCGTGGAGCCCACGTGATTTCCCACGGTGCCCACGTGATTTCCCCGTGGGGCCCACGTGACTTCCCCGTGGGGCCCACGAGACTTCCCCGTGGGGCCCACGTGATTTCCCCTGGGGGCCCACGTGATATCCCCGTTGGGCCCACGTGATTTCCCCTGGGGGCCCACGGATTTCCCCGTGGGGCCCACGTGGTTTCCCCGTGGGCCCACGTGATTTCCCCGTGGGACCCACGTGATTTCCCCTGAGGGCCCACGTGGTTTCCCCATGGGGCCCACGTCATTTCCCCGTGGGGCCCACGTGATTTCCCCTGGGGGCCCACGTGATTTCCCCGTGGGGCCCACGTGATATCCCCTGGGGGCCCACGTGATTTCCCCGTGGGGCCCACGTGATTTCCCCGTGGAGCCCACGTGATTTCCCCTGGGGGCCCACGTGATTTCCCCTGGGGGCCCACGAGATTTCCCCTGGGGGCCCCCGTGATTTCCCCGTGGGGCCCACGTGATTTCCCCTGGGGGCCCATGTGATTTTCCCTGGGGTCCCCCGTGATTTCCCCGTGGGGCCCACGTGATTTTCCCTGGGTGCCCACGTGATTTCCCCATGGGGCCCACGTCATTTCCCCTGGGGGACCACGAGATTTCCCCGTGGGGCCCACGTGATTTGCCCTGGGGGCCCACGTGATTTCCCCTGGGGGCCCACGTGATATCCGCGTGGGGCCCACGCGATTTCCCCGTGGGGCCCACGCGATTTCCCCGTGGGTCCCAAGCGATTTCCGCTGGGGGCCCACGTTATTTCCCCGTGGGGCCCACGTGATTTCCCCTGGGGGCCCACGTGATTTTCTCGTGGGGCCCACGTGATTTCCCCGTGGGGCCCACGTGATTTCCCCCGGGGGCCCACGTGATTTCCCCTGGGGGCCCACGTGATTTCCCCTGGGTGCCCACGTGATTTCCGCGTGGGGCCCACGTGATTTCCCCGTGGGGCCCACGTGATTTCCCCGTGGAGCCCAAGTGATATCCCCTGGTGGCCCACGTGATTTCCCCGTGGGGCCCACGTGATTTCCCCTGGGGGCCCACGTGATATCCCCTGGGGGCCCACGTGATTTCCCCGGGGGGCCCTCGGGATTTCCCCGGGGGGCCCACGTGATTTCCCCTGGGTGCCCACGTGATTTCCACGTGGGACCCACGTGATTTCCCCTGGGGGCCCACGTGATTTCCCCGTGAGGCCCACGTGATTTCCCCGTCGGGCCCTAGTGATTTCCCCGTGGGGCCCACGTGATTTCCCGTGGGGCCCAGGTGTTTTCCCCTGGGGGCACACGTGATTTCCCCGTGGGGCCCACGTGATTTCCCCGTGGGGCCCACGTGATTTACCCTGGGGTCCCACGTATTTCCCCGTGGGGCCCATGTGATTTCCCCTGGGGTCCCACGTATTTCCCCGGGGGGCCCACGTGATTTCCCCTGGGGGCCCACGTGATTTCCCCGTGGGGCCCACGTGATTTCCCTTGGGGGCCCACGTGATTTCCCCGTGAGGCCCACGTGATTTCCACGTGGGGCCCACGTGATTTACCCTGGGGGCCCACGTGATTTCCCCTGGGGGCCCACGTGATTTCCCCTGGGTGCCTAAGTGATTTCCACGTGGGACACACGTGATTTCCCCTGGGGGCTCACGTGATTTCCCCGTGAGGCCCACGTGATTTCCCCTTGGGGCCCACGTGATTTCCCCGTGGGACACACGTGATTTCCCCTGGGGGCCCACGTGATTTCCCCTGGGGGCCCAAGTGATTTCCCCGTGGGGTCCACCTGATCTCCCCGTGGGGCCCACGTGATTTCCCCGTGGCGCCCACGTGATTTCCCCCGGGGGCCCAAGTATTTACCCGTGGGGCCCACGTGATTTCCCCGTGGGGCCCACGTGATTTCCCCGTGAGGCCCACGTGATTTCCCCTGGGGGCCCACGTGATTTCCCCTGGGGGCCCACGTGATCTCCCCGTGGTGCTTGCCTGATCTCCCGTGGGGCCCTCGTGATCTCCCCGTGGGGCCCACGAGATTTCCCCGTGGGGCCCACCTGATTTCCCCTTGGGGCCCACCTGATTTCCCCTGGGGGCCCACGTGTTTTCCTCTGGGGGCCCACGTGATTTCCCCGTGGGGCCCACCTGATTTCCTCTGGGGGCCCACGTGATTTTTCCTGGGGGCCCACGTGATCTCCCCGTGGGGCCTGCCTGATCTCCCCGTGGGGCCCTCGTGATCTCCCCGTGGGGCCCACGAGATTTCCCCGTGGGGCCCACCTGATTTCCCCTTGGGGCCCACCTGATTTCCCCTGGGGGCCCACGTGTTTTCCTCTGGGGGCCCACATGATTTTCCCGTGGGTCCCACGTGATTTCCCCTGGGGGCACACGTGATTTCCCCGTGGAGCCCACGTGATTTCCCACGGTGCCCACGTGATTTCCCCGTGGGGCTCACGTGACTTCCCCGTGGGGCCCACGTGACTTCCCCGTGGGGCCCACGTGACTTCCCCGTGGGGCCCACGTGATTTCTCCTGGGGGCCCACGTGATTTCCCCGTGGGGCCCACGTGATTTCCCCTGGGGGCCCGCATGATTTCCACTAGGGGCCCACGTGATTTCCCCTGGGGGCCCACGCGATTTCCCCGTGGGGCCCACCTGATTTCCCCGTGGGGCCCACGTGATTGCCCCTGGGGGCCCGCGTGATTTCCCCTGGGGGCCCACGTGATTTCCCCTGGGGGCCCACGTGATTTCCCCGTGGGGCTCACGTGATTTCCCCGTGGGGCCCACGTGATTGCCACTGGGGGCCCACGTGATTTCCGCGTGGGGCCCACGTGATTTCCCCGTGGGGCCCACGTGATATCCCCGTGGGTCCCAAGTGATTTCCCTGGGGGCCCATGTGATTTCCCCTGGGGGCCCAAGTGATATCCCCGTGGGGCCCACGTGATTTTCCCTGGGGGCCCACGGATTTCCCCGTGGGGCCCACGTGGTTTCCCCGTGGGCCCACGTGGTTTCCCCGTGGGACCCACGTGATTTCCCCTGAGGGCCCACGTGGTTTCCCCGTGGGGCACACGTCATTTCCCCGTGGGGCCCACGTGATTTCCGCTGGGGGCCCACCAGATTTCCCCGTGGGGCCCACGTGATTTCCCCTGGGGGCCCACGTGATATCCCCGTGGGGCCCACGTGATTTACCCTGGGGTCCCACGTATTTCCCCGTGGGGCCCATGTGATTTCCCCTGGGGTCCCACGTATTTCCCCGTAGGGCCCACGTGATTTCCCCGTGGGGCCCACGTGATTTACCCTGGGGTCCCACGTATTTCCCCGTGGGGCCCATGTGATTTCCCCTGGGGTCCCACGTATTTCCCCGTGGGGCCCACGTGATTTCCCCTGGGGGCCCACGTGATTTCCCCGTGGGGCCCACGTGATTTCCCTTGGGGGCCCACGTGATTTCCCCGTGAGGCCCACGTGATTTCCCCGTGGGGCCCACGTGATTTACCCTGGGGGCCCACGTGATTTCCCCTGGGGGCCCACGTGATTTCCCCTGGGTGCCTAAGTGATTTCCACGTGGGACACACGTGATTTCCCCTGGGGGCCCACGTGATTTCCCCGTGAGGCCCACGTGATTTCCCCTTGGGGCCCACGTGATTTCCCCGTGGGACACACGTGATTTCCCCTGGGGGCCCACGTGATTTCCCCTGGGGGCCCAAGTGATTTCCCCGTGGGGTCCACCTGATCTCCCCGTGGGGCCCACGTGATTTCCCCGTGGCGCCCACGTGATTTCCCCCGGGGGCCCAAGTATTTACCCGTGGGGCCCACGTGATTTCCCCGTGGGGCCCACGTGATTTCCCCGTGAGGCCCACGTGATTTCCCCTGAGAGCCCACGTGATTTCCCCGTGAGGCCCGCGTGATTTCCCCTGGGGCCCACGTGATTTCCCCGTGGGGCCCACCTGATTTCCCCTGAGAGCCCACGTGATTTCCCCGTGAGGCCCGCGTGATTTCCCCTGGGGCCCACGTGATTTCCCCGTGGGGCTCACGTGATTTCCCCGTGGGGCCCACGTGATTGCCCCTGGGGGCCCACGTGATTTCCCCGTGGGGCCCACGTGATTTCCCCGGGGGTCCCACGTGATTTCCCCTGGGGACACACGTGATTTCCCCGTGAAGCCCACGTGATTTCCCACGGTGCCCACGTGATTTCCCCGTGGGGCCCACGTGACTTCCCCGTGGGGCCCACGTGACTTCCCCGTGGGGCCCACGTGATTTCCCTGGGGGCCCATGTGATTTCCCCGTGGGGCCCACGTGACTTCCCCGTGGGGCCCACGTGATATCCCCGTGGGTCCCAAGTGATTTCCCTGGGGGCCCATGTGATTTCCCCTGGGGGCCCACGTGATATCCCCGTTGGGCCCACGTGATTTCCCCTGGGGGCCCACGGATTTCCCCGTGGGGCCCACGTGGTTTCCCCGTGGGCCCACGTGGTTTCCCCGTGGGACCCACGTGATTTCCCCTGAGGGCCCACGTGGTTTCCCCGTGGGGCACACGTCATTTCCCCGTGGGGCTCACGTGATTTCCGCTGGGGGCCCACCTGATTTCCCCGTGGGGCCCACGTGATTTCCCCTGGGGGCCCACGTGATATCCCCGTGGGGCGCACGTGATTTCCCCGTGGAGCCCACGTGATATCCCCGTGGGGCCCACGTGATATCCCCGTGGGGCCCACGTGATTTCCCCGTGGGGCCCACGTGATTTCCCCGTGGGTCCCACGTGATTTCCCCTGGGGGCACACGTGATTTCCCCGTGAAGCCCACGTGATTTCCCACGGTGCCCACGTGATTTCCCCGTGGGGCCCACGTGACTTCCCCGTGGGGCCCACGTGACTTCCCCGTGGGGCCCACGTGATTTCCCCGTGGGGCCCACGTGATTTCCCCTGGGGGCCCACGTGATATCCCCGTGGGGCCCACGTGATTTCCCCTGGGGGCCCATGGATTTCCCCGTGGGGCCCACGTGGTTTCCCCGTGGGCCGACGAGATTTCCCCGTGGGACGCACGTGATTTCCCCTGAGGGCCCACGTGGTTTCCCCATGGGGCCCACGTCATTTCCCCGTGGGGCCCACGTGATTTCCCCTGGGGGCCCACGTGATTTC
Source organism: Ovis canadensis (assembly GCF_042477335.2). Classification (NCBI taxonomy): domain Eukaryota; kingdom Metazoa; phylum Chordata; class Mammalia; order Artiodactyla; family Bovidae; genus Ovis; species Ovis canadensis. The sequence goes on from NC_091262.1 coordinate 13,187,767, forward strand.
CCCGTGGGGCCCACGTGATATCCCCTGGGGGCCCACGTGATTTCCCCGTGGGGCCCACGTGATTTCCCCGTGGAGCCCACGTGATTTCCCCTGGGGGCCCACGTTTTTTCCCCGTGGGGCCCACGAGATTTCCCCTGGGGGCCCACGTGATTTCCCCGTGGGGCCCACGTGATTTCCCCTGGGGGCCCATGTGATTTTCCCTGGGGGCCCCCGTGATTTCCCCGTGGGGCCCACGTGATTTCCGCTGGGTGCCCACGTGATTTCCCCATGGGGCCCACGTCATTTCCCCGGGGGACCACGAGATTTCCCCGTGGGGCCCACGTGATTTGCCCTGGGGGCCCACGTGATTTCCCCTGGGGGCCCAAGTGATTTCCCCTGAGGGCCCTCGTGATTTCCCCGTGGGGCTCACGTGATTTCCCCGTGGGGCTCACGTGATTTCCCCGTGGGGCCCACGTGATTGCCCCTGGGGGCCCACGTGATTTCCCACGGTGCCCACGTGATTGCCCCGTGGGGCCCACGTGACTTCCCCGTGGGGCCCACGTGACTTCCCCGTGGGGCCCACGTGATTTCCCCGTGGGGCCCACGTGATTTCCCCGTGGAGCCCACGTGATTTCTCCTGGGGGCCCACGTGATTTCCCCGTGGGGCCCTCGTGATTTCCCTTGGGGGCCCGCGTGATTTCCCCTAGGGGCCCACGTGATTTCCCCTGGGGGCCCACGCGATTTCCCCGTGGGGCCCACCTGATTTCCCGTTGGGGCCCACGTGATTGTCCCTGTGGGCCCGCGTGATTTCCCCTGGGGGCCCACGTGATTTCCCCTGGGGGCCCACGTGATTTCCCCGTTGGGCGCACGTGATTTCCCCGTGGGGCCCTCGTGATTTCCCCGTGGGGCCCACGTGATATCCCCCGGGGGCCGACGTGATTTCCCCGTGGGGCCCGCGTGATTTCCCCGTTGGTCCCGCGTGATTTCCCGTGGGGGCCCGCGTGATTTCCCCGTGGGGCCCGAGTGATTTCCCTGTGGGGCCCACGTGATTTCCCGGGGGACCCACGTGATTTCCCCTGGGGGCCAACGTGATTTCCCCGTGGGGCCCACGTGATTTCCCCTGGGGGCCCACGTGATTTCCCCTGGGGGCCCACGTGATTTCCCCGTGGGGCCCACATGATTTCCCCTGGGGGCCCACGGAATTTCCCCGTGAGGCCCACGTGATTTCCCCGTGGGGCCTACGTGATTTCCCCTGAGGGCCCACCTGATTTCCCCTTGGAGCCCATGTGATTTCCCCGTGGGGCCCTCATGATTTACCCTGGTGGACCACGTGATTTCCCCGTGGGACCCACGTGATTTCCCCGTGGGACCCACGTGATTTCCCCTGAGGGCCCACGTGATTTCCCCGTGGGGCCCACGTGATTTCCCCGTGGGACCCACGTGATTTCCCCGTGGGACCCACGTGATTTCCCCGTGGGACCCACGTGATTTCCCCTGAGGGCCCACGTGATTTTCTCGTGGGGCCCACGTGATTTCCCCGTGGGGCCCACGTGATTTCCCCGTGGTCCCACGTGATTTCCCCTGGGGGCCCGCGTGATTTCCCCTGGGGGCCCTCGTGATTTCCCCGTGGGGCCCACGTGATTTCCCCGCGGTGCCCACGTGATTTCCCCGCGGGGCCCGCGTGATTTCTCCTGGGGGCCCGCGTGATTTCCCCTGAGGGCCCACCTGATTTCCCCTTGGAGCCCATGTGATTTCCCCGTGGGGCCCTCATGATTTACCCTGGTGGACCACGTGATTTCCCCGTGGGACCCACGTGATTTCCCCTGAGGGCCCACGTGATTTCCCCGTGGGGCCCACGTGATTTCCCCGTGGGACCCACGAGATTTCTCCGTGGGGCCCACGTGACTTCCCCGTAGGGCCCACGAGATTTCCCCGTGGGGCCCACGTGATATCCCCTGGGGGCCCACGTGATTTCCCCGTGGGGCCCACGTGATTTCCCCGTGGAGCCCACGTGATTTCCCCTGGGGGCCCACGTGATTTCCCCGTGGGGCCCACGAGATTTCCCCTGGGGGCCCACGTGATTTCCCCGTGGGGCCCACGTGATTTCCCCTGGGGTCCCATATGATTTTCCCTGGGGGCCCCCGTGATTTCCCCGTGGGGCCCACGTCATTTCCCCTGGGTGCCCACGTGATTTCCCCATGGGGCCCACGTCATTTCCCCTGGGGGACCACGAGATTTCCCCGTGGGGCCCACGTGATTTGCCCTGGGGGCCCACGTGATTTCCCCGTGGGGCCCACGTGATTTCCCTTGGGGGCCCACGTGATTTCCCCGTGAGGCCCACGTGATTTCCCCTGGTGGCCCTCCTGATTTCCCCTGGGGGCCCACGTGATTTCCCCTGGGTGCCCACGTGATTTCCACGTGGGACCCACGTGATTTCCCCTGGGGGCCCACGTGATTTCCCCATGAGGCCCACGTGATTTCCCCTTGGGGCCCAAGTGATTTCCCCGTGGGACCCACGTGATTTCCCCTGGGGACCCACGTGATTTCCCCTGGGGGCCCAAGTGATTTCCCCGTCGGGCCCTAGTGATTTCCCCGTAGGGCCCACGTCATTTCCCCGTGGGGCCCACGTGATTTCCCCTGGGGTCCCACGTGATTTCCCCGTGGGGCCCACGTGATTTCCCGTGGGGCCCAGGTGTTTTCCCCTGGGGGCACACGTGATTTCCCCGTGGGGCCCACGTGATTTCCCCGTGGGGCCCACGTGATTTACCCTGGGGTCCCACGTATTTTCCCGTGGGGCCCATGTGATTTCCCCTGGGGTCCCACGTATTTCCCCGTGGGGCCCCCGTGATTTCCCCTGGGGGCCCACGTGATTTCCCCGTGGGGCCCACGTGATTTCCCTTGGGGGCCCACGTGATTTCCCCGTGAGGCCCACGTGATTTCCCCTGGGGGCCCACGTGATTTCCCCTGGGGGCCCACGTGATTTCCCCTGGGAGCCTACGTGATTTCCACGTGGGACCCACGTGATTTCCCCTGGGGGCCCACGTGATTTCCCCTGGGGGCCCACGTGATTTCCCCTTGGGGCCCACGTGATTTCCCCTTGGGACCCACGTGATTTCCCCTGGGGGCCCACGTGATTTCCCCTGGGAGCCCAAGTGATTTCCCCGTGGGGCCCACCTGATCTCCCCGTGGGGCCACGTGATTTCCCCCGGGGGCCCAAGTATTTACCCGTGGGGCCCACGTGATTTCCCCGTGGGGCCCACGTGATTTCCCCGTGGGGCCCACCTGATTTCCCCTGGGGGCCCACGTGATTTCCCCTGGGGGCCCACGTGATCTCCCCGTGGGGCTTGCCTGATCTCCCCGTGGGGCCCACGGGATTTCCCCGTGGAGCCCAGGTGATATCCCCTGGTGGCCCACGTGATTTCCCCGTGGGGCCCACGTGATTTCCCCTGGGGGCCCACGTGATTTCCCTTGGGGGCCCACGTGATTTCCCCGTGAGGCCCACGTGATTTCCCCTGGTGGCCCTCCTGATTTCCCCTGGGGGCCCACGTGATTTCCCCTGGGTGCCCACGTGATTTCCACGTGGGACCCACGTGATTTCCCCTGGGGGCCCACGTGATTTCCCCATGAGGCCCACGTGATTTCCCCTTGGGGCCCAAGTGATTTCCCCGTGGGACCCACGTGATTTCCCCTGGGGACCCACGTGATTTCCCCTGGGGGCCCAAGTGATTTCCCCGTCGGGCCCTAGTGATTTCCCCGTAGGGCCCACGTCATTTCCCCGTGGGGCCCACGTGATTTCCCCTGGGGTCCCACGTGATTTCCCCGTGGGGCCCACGTGATTTCCCGTGGGGCCCAGGTGTTTTCCCCTGGGGGCACACGTGATTTCCCCGTGGGGCCCACGTGATTTCCCCGTGGGGCCCACTTGATTTACCCTGGGGTCCCACGTATTTCCCCGTGGGGCCCATGTGATTTCCCCTGGGGTCCCACGTATTTCCCCGTGGGGCCCCCGTGATTTCCCCTGGGGGCCCACGTGATTTCCCCGTGGGGCCCACGTGATTTCCCTTGGGGGCCCTCGTGATTTCCCCGTGAGGCCCACGTGATTTCCCCTGGGGGCCCACGTGATTTCCCCTGGGGGCCCACGTGATTTCCCCTGGGAGCCTACGTGATTTCCACGTGGGACCCACGTGATTTCCCCTGGGGGCCCACGTGATTTCCCCGTGAGGCCCACGTGATTTCCCCTTGGGGCCCACGTGATTTCCCCGTGGGACCCACGTGATTTCCCCTGGGGGCCCACGTGATTTCCCCTGGGAGCCCAAGTGATTTCCCCGTGGGGCCCACCTGATCTCCCCGTGGGGCCACGTGATTTCCCCCGGGGGCCCAAGTATTTACCCGTGGGGCCCACGTGATTTCCCCGTGGGGCCCACGTGATTTCCCCGTGGGGCCCACCTGATTTCCCCTGGGGGCCCACGTGATTTCCCCTGGGGGCCCACGTGATCTCCCCGTGGGGCTTGCCTGATCTCCCCGTGGGGCCCACGGGATTTCCCCGTGGAGCCCAGGTGATATCCCCTGGTAGCCCACGTGATTTCCCCGTGGGGCCCACGTGATTTCCCCTGGGGGCCCACGTGATTTCCCCTGGGGGCCCACGTGATTTTCCCTGGGGGCCCCCGTGATTTCCCCGTGGGGCCCACGTGATTTCCCCTGGAGGCCCACGTGATTTCCCCGTGGGGCCCACGTCATTTCCCCTGGGGGCCCACGTGATTTCCCCGTGGGTCCCACGTGATTTGCCCTGGGGGCCCGCGTGATTTCCCCGTGGGGCCCACGTGATTGCCCCTGGGGGCCCGCGTGATTTCCCCTGGGGGCCCACGTGATTTCCCCGTGGGGCCCGAGTGATTTCCCTGTGGGGCCCACGTGATTTCCCGGGGGACCCACGTGATTTCCCCTGGGGGCCAACGTGCTTTCCCCGTGGGGCCCACGTGATTTCCCCTGGGGGCCCACGTGATTTCCCCTGGGGGCCACCGTGATTTCCCCGTGGGGCCCACGTGATTTCCCCTGGGGGCCCACGTGATTTCCCCTGGGGGCCAACGTGATTTCCCCGTGGGGCCCACGTGATTTGCCCTGGGGGCCCACGTGATTTCCCCTGGGGGCCCAAGTGATTTCCCCTGAGGGCCCTCGTGATTTCCCCGTGGGGCCCACGTGATTGCCCCTGGGGGCCCACGTGATTTCCCACGGTGCCCACGTGATTTCCCCGTGGGGCCCACGTGACTTCCCCGTGGGGCCCACGTGACTTCCCCGTGGGGCCCACGTGATTTCCCCGTGGGGCCCACGTGATTTCCCCGTGGGGCCCACGTGATTTCTCCTGGGGGCCCACGTGATTTCCCCGTGGGGCCCTCGTGATTTCCCTTGGGGGCCCGCGTGATTTCCCCTAGGGGCCCACGTGATTTCCCCTGGGGGCCCACGCGATTTCCCCGTGGGGCCCACCTGATTTCCCGTTGGGGCCCACGTGATTGTCCCTGTGGGCCCGCGTGATTTCCCCTGGGGGCCCACGTGATTTCCCCTGGGGGCCCACGTGATTTCCCCGTTGGGCGCACGTGATTTCCCCGTGGGGCCCTCGTGATTTCCCCGTGGGGCCCACGTGATTTCCCCCGGGGGCCGACGTGATTTCCCCGTGGGGCCCGAGTGATTTCCCCGTTGGTCCCGCGTGATTTCCCGTGGGGGCCCGCGTGATTTCCCCGTGGGGCCCGAGTGATTTCCCTGTGGGGCCCACGTGATTTCCCGGGGGACCCACGTGATTTCCCCTGGGGGCCAACGTGATTTCCCCGTGGGGCCCACGTGATTTCCCCTGGGGGCCCACGTGATTTCCCCTGGGGGCCCACGTGATTTCCCCGTGGGGCCCACATGATTTCCCCTGGGGGCCCACGGAATTTCCCCGTGAGGCCCACGTGATTTCCCCGTGGGGCCTACGTGATTTCCCCTGAGGGCCCACCTGATTTCCCCTTGGAGCCCATGTGATTTCCCCGTGGGGCCCTCATGATTTACCCTGGTGGACCACGTGATTTCCCCGTGGGACCCACGTGATTTCCCCGTGGGACCCACGTGATTTCCCCTGAGGGCCCACGTGATTTCCCCGTGGGGCCCACGTGATTTCCCCGTGGGACCCACGTGATTTCCCCGTGGGACCCACGTGATTTCCCCGTGAGACCCACGTGATTTCCCCTGAGGGCCCACGTGATTTTCTCGTGGGGCCCACGTGATTTCCCCGTGGGGCCCACGTGATTTCCCCGTGGTCCCACGTGATTTCCCCTGGGGGCCCGCGTGATTTCCCCTGGGGGCCCTCGTGATTTCCCCGTGGGGCCCACGTGATTTCCCCGCGGTGCCCACGTGATTTCCCCGCGGGGCCCGCGTGATTTCTCCTGGGGGCCCGCGTGATTTCCCCTGAGGGCCCAGCTGATTTCCCCTTGGAGCCCATGTGATTTCCCCGTGGGGCCCTCATGATTTACCCTGGTGGACCACGTGATTTCCCCGTGGGACCCACGTGATTTCCCCTGAGGGCCCACGTGATTTCCCCGTGGGGCCCACGTGATTTCCCCGTGGGACCCACGAGATTTCCCCGTGGGGCCCACGTGACTTCCCCGTGGGGCCCACGAGATTTCCCCGTGGGGCCCACGTGATATCCCCTGGGGGCCCACGTGATTTCCCCGTGGGGCCCACGTGATTTCCCCGTGGAGCCCACGTGATTTCCCCTGGGGGCCCACGTGATTTCCCCGTGGGGCCCACGAGATTTCCCCTGGGGGCCCACGTGATTTCCCCGTGGGGCCCACGTGATTTCCCCTGGGGTCCCATATGATTTTCCCTGGGGGCCCCCGTGATTTCCCCGTGGGGCCCACGTCATTTCCCCTGGGTGCCCACGTGATTTCCCCATGGGGCCCACGTCATTTCCCCTGGGGGACCACGAGATTTCCCCGTGGGGCCCACGTTATTTCCCCTGGGGGCCCACGTGATTTCCCCTGGGGGCCCACGTGATTTCCCCGTGGGGCCCACCTGATTTCCCCTGAGAGCCCACGTGATTTCCCCGTGAGGCCCGCGTGATTTCCCCTGGGGCCCACGTGATTTCCCCGTGGGGCTCACGTGATTTCCCCGTGGGGCCCACGTGATTGCCCCTGGGGGCCCACGTGATTTCCCCGTGGGGCCCACGTGATTTCCCCGTGGGTCCCACGTGATTGCCCCTGGGGGCACACGTGATTTCCCCGTGATGCCCACGTGATTTCCCACGGTGTCCACGTGATTTCCCCGTGGGGCCCACGTGACTTCCCCGTGGGGCCCACGTGACTTCCCCGTGGGGCCCACGTGATTTCCCCGTGGGGCCCACGTGATTTCCCCTGGGGGCCCACGTGATATCCCCGTGGGGCCCACGTGATTTCCCCTGGGGGCCCACGGATTTCCCCGTGGGGCCCACGTTGTTTCCCCGTGGGCCCACGAGATTTCCCCGTGGGACCCACGTGATTTCCCCTGAGGGCCCACGTGATTTCCCCGTGGGGCTCACGTGATTTCTCCGTGCGGCCCACGTGATTGCCCCTGGGGGCCCACGTGATTTCCCCGTGGGGCCCACGTGATTTCCCCGTGGGTCCCACGTGATTTCCCCTGGGGGCACACGTGATTTCCCCGTGGAGCCCACGTGATTTCCCACGGTGCCCACGTGATTTCCCCGTGGGGCCCACGTGACTTCCCCGTGGGGCCCACGAGACTTCCCCGTGGGGCCCACGTGATTTCCCCTGGGGGCCCACGTGATATCCCCGTGGGGCCCACGTGATTTCCCCTGGGGGCCCACGGATTTCCCCGTGGGGCCCACGTGGTTTCCCCGTGGGCCCACGTGATTTCCCCGTGGGACCCACGTGATTTCCCCTGAGGGCCCACGTGGTTTCCCCATGGGGCCCACGTCATTTCCCCGTGGGGCCCACGTGATTTCCCCTGGGGGCCCACGTGATTTCCCCGTGGGGCCCACGTGATATCCCCTGGGGGCCCACGTGATTTCCCCGTGGGGCCCACGTGATTTCCCCGTGGAGCCCACGTGATTTCCCCTGGGGGCCCACGTGATTTCCCCTGGGGGCCCACGAGATTTCCCCTGGGGGCCCCCGTGATTTCCCCGTGGGGCCCACGTGATTTCCCCTGGGGGCCCATGTGATTTTCCCTGGGGTCCCCCGTGATTTCCCCGTGGGGCCCACGTGATTTTCCCTGGGTGCCCACGTGATTTCCCCATGGGGACCACGTCATTTCCCCTGGGGGACCACGAGATTTCCCCGTGGGGCCCACGTGATTTGCCCTGGGGGCCCACGTGATTTCCCCTGGGGGCCCACGTGATATCCGCGTGGGGCCCACGCGATTTCCCCGTGGGGCCCACGCGATTTCCCCGTGGGTCCCAAGCGATTTCCGCTGGGGGCCCACGTTATTTCCCCGTGGGGCCCACGTGATTTCCCCTGGGGGCCCACGTGATTTTCTCGTGGGGCCCACGTGATTTCCCCGTGGGGCCCACGTGATTTCCCCCGGGGGCCCACGTGATTTCCCCTGGGGGCCCACGTGATTTCCCCTGGGTGCCCACGTGATTTCCGCGTGGGGCCCACGTGATTTCCCCGTGGGGCCCACGTGATTTCCCCCGGGGGCCCACGTGATTTCCCCTGGGGGCCCATGTGATTTTCCCTGGGGGCCCCCGTGATTTCCCCGTGGGGCCCACGTGAATTCCCCTGGGTGCCCACGTGATTTCCCCATGGGGCCCACGTCATTTCCCCGGGGGACCACGAGATTTCCCCGTGGGGCCCACGTGATTTGCCCTGGGGGCCCACGTGATTTCCCCTGGGGGCCCAAGTGATTTCCCCTGGGGGCCCTCGTGATTTCCAAGTGGGCCTCACGTGATTTCCCCGTGGGGCTCACGTGATTTCCCCGTGGGGCCCACGTGATTGCCCCTGGGGGCCCACGTGATTTCCCTGTGGGGCCCACGTGATTTCCCCGTGGGGCCCACATGATTTCCCCGTGGGTCCCACGTGATTTCCCCTGGGGGCACACGTGAATTCCCCGTGGAGCCCACGTGATTTCCCACGGTGCCCACGTGATTTCCCCGTGGGGCCCACGTGACTTCCCCGTGGGGCCCACGTGACTTCCCCGTGGGGCCCACGTGATTTCCCCGTGGGGCCCACGTGATTTCCCCGTGGAGCCCACGTGATTTCTCCTGGGGGCCCACGTGATTTCCCCATGGGGCCCTCGTGATTTCCCTTGGGGGCCCGCGTGATTTCCCCTAGGGGCCCACGTGATTTCCCCTGGGGGCCCACGCGATTTCCCCGTGGGGCCCACCTGATTTCCCGTTGGGGCCCACGTGATTGTCCCTGTGGGCCCGCGTGATTTCCCCTGGGGGCCCACGTGATTTCCCCTGGGGGCCCACGTGATTTCCCCGTTGGGCGCAGGTGATTTCCCCGTGGGGCCCTCGTGATTTCCCCGTGGGGCCCACGTGATTTCCCCCGGGGGCCGACGTGATTTCCCCGTGGGGCCCGCGTGATTTCCCCGTTGGTCCCGCGTGATTTCCCGTGGGGGCCCGCGTGATTTCCCCGTGGGGCCCGAGTGATTTCCCTGTGGGGCCCACGTGATTTCCCGGGGGACCCACGTGATTTCCCCTGGGGGCCAACGTGATTTCCCCGTGGGACCCACGTGATTTCCCCTGAGGGCCCACGTGATTTCCCCGTGGGGCTCACGTGATTTCTCCGTGCGGCCCACGTGATTGCCCCTGGGGGCCCACGTGATTTCCCCGTGGGGCCCACATGATTTCCCCGTGGGTCCCACGTGATTTCCCCTGGGGGCACACGTGATTTCCCCGTGGAGCCCACGTGATTTCCCACGGTGCCCACGTGATTTCCCCGTGGGGCCCACGTGACTTCCCCGTGGGGCCCACGAGACTTCCCCGTGGGGCCCACGTGATTTCCCCTGGGGGCCCACGTGATATCCCCGTGGGGCCCACGTGATTTCCCCTGGGGGCCCACGGATTTCCCCGTGGGGCCCACGTGGTTTCCCCGTGGGCCCACGTGATTTCCCCGTGGGACCCACGTGATTTCCCCTGAGGGCCCACGTGGTTTCCCCATGGGGCCCACGTCATTTCCCCGTGGGGCCCACGTGATTTCCCCTGGGGGCCCACGTGATTTCCCCGTGGGGCCCACGTGATATCCCCTGGGGGCCCACGTGATTTCCCCGTGGGGCCCACGTGATTTCCCCGTGGAGCCCACGTGATTTCCCCTGGGGGCCCACGTGATTTCCCCTGGGGGCCCACGAGATTTCCCCTGGGGGCCCCCGTGATTTCCCCGTGGGGCCCACGTGATTTCCCCTGGGGGCCCATGTGATTTTCCCTGGGGTCCCCCGTGATTTCCCCGTGGGGCCCACGTGATTTTCCCTGGGTGCCCACGTGATTTCCCCATGGGGCCCACGTCATTTCCCCTGGGGGACCACGAGATTTCCCCGTGGGGCCCACGTGATTTGCCCTGGGGGCCCACGTGATTTCCCCTGGGGGCCCACGTGATATCCGCGTGGGGCCCACGCGATTTCCCCGTGGGGCCCACGCGATTTCCCCGTGGGTCCCAAGCGATTTCCGCTGGGGGCCCACGTTATTTCCCCTTGGGGCCCACGTGATTTCCCCCGGGGGCCCACGTGATGTCCCCTGGGGGCCCACGTGATTTCCCCTGGGTGCCCACGTGATTTCCGCGTGGGGCCCACGTGATTTCCCCGTGGGGCCCACGTGATTTCCCCGTGGAGCCCAAGTGATATCCCCTGGTGGCCCACGTGATTTCCCCGTGGGGCCCACGTGATTTCCCCTGGGGGCCCACGTGATATCCCCTGGGGGCCCACGTGATTTCCCCTGGGGGCCCTCGTGATTTCCCCTGGGGGCCCACGTGCTTTCCCCTGGGTGCCCACGTGATTTCCACGTGGGACCCACGTGATTTCCCCTGGGGGCCCACGTGATTTCCCCGTGAGGCCCACGTGATTTCCCCGTCGGGCCCTAGTGATTTCCCCGTGGGGCCCACGTGATTTCCCGTGGGGCCCAGGTGTTTTCCCCTGGGGGCACACGTGATTTCCCCGTGGGGCCCACGTGATTTCCCCGTGGGGCCCACGTGATTTACCCTGGGGTCCCACGTATTTCCCCGTGGGGCCCATGTGATTTCCCCTGGGGTCCCACGTATTTCCCCGTGGGGCCCACGTGATTTCCCCTGGGGGCCCACGTGATTTCCCCGTGGGGCCCACGTGATTTCCCTTGGGGGCCCACGTGATTTCCCCGTGAGGCCCACGTGATTTCCCCGTGGGGCCCACGTGATTTACCCTGGGGGCCCACGTGATTTCCCCTGGGGGCCCACGTGATTTCCCCTGGGTGCCTAAGTGATTTCCACGTGGGACACACGTGATTTCCCCTGGGGGCCCACGTGATTTCCCCGTGAGGCCCACGTGATTTCCCCTTGGGGCCCACGTGATTTCCCCGTGGGACACACGTGATTTCCCCTGGGGGCCCACGTGATTTCCCCTGGGGGCCCAAGTGATTTCCCCGTGGGGTCCACCTGATCTCCCCGTGGGGCCCACGTGATTTCCCCGTGGCGCCCACGTGATTTCCCCCGGGGGCCCAAGTATTTACCCGTGGGGCCCACGTGATTTCCCCGTGGGGCCCACGTGATTTCCCCGTGAGGCCCACGTGATTTCCCCTGGGGGCCCACGTGATTTCCCCTGGGGGCCCACGTGATCTCCCCGTGGTGCTTGCCTGATCTCCCGTGGGGCCCTCGTGATCTCCCCGTGGGGCCCACGAGATTTCCCCGTGGGGCCCACCTGATTTCCCCTTGGGGCCCACCTGATTTCCCCTGGGGGCCCACGTGTTTTCCTCTGGGGGCCCACGTGATTTCCCCGTGGGGCCCACCTGATTTCCTCTGGGGGCCCACGTGATATTTCCTGGGGGCCCACGTGATCTCCCCGTGGGGCCTGCCTGATCTCCCCGTGGGGCCCTCGTGATCTCCCCGTGGGGCCCACGAGATTTCCCCGTGGGGCCCACCTGATTTCCCCTTGGGGCCCACCTGATTTCCCCTGGGGGCCCACGTGTTTTCCTCTGGGGGCCCACATGATTTTCCCGTGGGTCCCACGTGATTTCCCCTGGGGGCACACGTGATTTCCCCGTGGAGCCCACGTGATTTCCCACGGTGCCCACGTGATTTCCCCGTGGGGCTCACGTGACTTCCCCGTGGGGCCCACGTGATTTCTCCTGGGGGCCCACGTGATTTCCCCGTGGGGCCCACGTGATTTCCCCTGGGGGCCCGCATGATTTCCACTAGGGGCCCACGTGATTTCCCCTGGGGGCCCACGCGATTTCCCCGTGGGGCCCACCTGATTTCCCCGTGGGGCCCACGTGATTGCCCCTGGGGGCCCGCGTGATTTCCCCTGGGGGCCCACGTGATTTCCCCTGGGGGCCCACGTGATTTCCCCGTGGGGCTCACGTGATTTCCCCGTGGGGCCCACGTGATTGCCACTGGGGGCCCACGTGATTTCCGCGTGGGGCCCACGTGATTTCCCCGTGGGGCCCACGTGATATCCCCGTGGGTCCCAAGTGATTTCCCTGGGGGCCCATGTGATTTCCCCTGGGGGCCCAAGTGATATCCCCGTGGGGCCCACGTGATTTCCCCTGGGGGCCCACGGATTTCCCCGTGGGGCCCACGTGGTTTCCCCGTGGGCCCACGTGGTTTCCCCGTGGGACCCACGTGATTTCCCCTGAGGGCCCACGTGGTTTCCCCGTGGGGCACACGTCATTTCCCCGTGGGGCCCACGTGATTTCCGCTGGGGGCCCACCTGATTTCCCCGTGGGGCCCACGTGATTTCCCCTGGGGGCCCACGTGATATCCCCGTGGGGCCCACGTGATTTCCCCGTGGAGCCCACGTGATATCCCCGTGGGGCCCACGTGATATCCCCGTGGGGCCCACGTGATTTCCCCGTGGGGCCCACGTGATTTCCCCGTGGGACCCACGTGATTTCCCCGTGGGACCCCCGTGATTTCCCCTGAGGGCCCACGTGATTTCCCCCGGGGGCCCACGTGATTTCCCCTGGGGGCCCACGTGATTTCCCCGTGGGACCCACGTGATTTCCCCTGAGGGCCCACGTGATTTCCCCGTGGGGCCCACGTGATTTCCCCGTGGGACCCACGTGATTTCCCCGTGGGACCCACGTGATTTCCCCGTGGGACCCACGTGATTTCCCCTGAGGGCCCACGTGATTTTCTCGTGGGGCCCACGTGATTTCCCCGTGGGGCCCACGTGATTTCCCCGTGGTCCCACGTGATTTCCCCTGGGGGCCCGCGTGATTTCCCCTGGGGGCCCACGTGATTTCCCCTGGGGGCCCTCGTGATTTCCCCGTGGGGCCCACGTGATTTCCCCCGGGGGCCGACGTGATTTCCCCGAGGGGCCCGCGTGATTTCCCCGTTGGGCCCGCGTGATTTCCCGTGGGGGCCCGCGTGATTTCCCCGTGGGGCCCCGCGTGATTTCCCCGTGGGGCCCACATGATTTCCCACGGTGCCCACGTGATTTCCCCGTGGGGCCCACGTGACTTCCCCGTGGGGCCCACGTGACTTCCCCGTGGGGCCCACGTGATTTCCCCGTGGGGCCCACGTGATTTCTCCTGGGGGCCCACGTGATTTCCCCGTGGGGCCCACGTGATTTCCCCTGGGGGCCCACGTGATATCCCCGTGGGGCCCACGTGATTTCCCCTGGGGGCCCACGGATTTCCCCGTGGGGCCCACGTGGTTTCCCCGTGGGCCCACGAGATTTCCCCGTGGGACCCACGTGATTTCCCCTGAGGGCCCACGTGGTTTCCCCATGGGGCCCACGTCATTTCCCCGTGGGGCCCACGTGACTTCCCCGTGGGGCCCACGTGATTTCTCCTGGGGGCCCACGTGATTTCCCCGTGGGGCCCACGTGATTTCCCCTGGGGGCCTGCATGATTTCCACTAGGGGCCCACGTGATTTCCCCTGGGAGCCCACGCGATTTCCCCGTGGGGCCCACCTGATTTCCCCGTGGGGCCCACGTGATTGCCCCTGGGGGCCCGCGTGATTTCCCCTGGGGGCCCACGTGATTTCCCCTGGGGGCCCACGTGATTTCCCCGTGGGCCTCACGTGATTTCCCCGTGGGGCCCACGTGATTGCCCCTGGGGGCCCACGTGATTTCCGCGTGGGGCCCACGTGATTTCCCCGTGGGGCCCACGTGATATCCCCGTGGGTCCCAAGTGATTTCCCTGGGGGCCCATGTGATTTCCCCTGGGGGCCCACGTGATATCCCCGTGGGGCCCACGTGATTTCCCCTGGGGGCCCACGGATTTCCCCGTGGGGCCCACGTGGTTTCCCCGTGGGCCCACGTGGTTTCCCCGTGGGACCCACGTGATTTCCCCTGAGGGCCCACGTGGTTTCCCCGTGGGGCACACGTCATTTCCCCGTGGGGCCCACGTGATTTCCGCTGGGGGCCCACCTGATTTCCCCGTGGGGCCCACGTGATTTCCCCTGGGGGCCCACGTGATATCCCCGTGGGGCCCACGTGATTTCCCCGTGGAGCCCACGTGATATCCCCGTGGGGCCCACGTGATATCCCCGTGGGGCCCACGTGATTTCTCCGTGGGGCCCACGTGATTTCCCCGTGGGTCCCACGTGATTTCCCCTGGGGGCACACGTGATTTCCCCGTGAAGCCCACGTGATTTCCCACGGTGCCCACGTGATTTCCCCGTGGGGCCCACGTGACTTCCCCGTGGGGCCCACGTGACTTCCCCGTGGGGCCCACGTGATTTCCCCGTGGGGCCCACGTGATTTCCCCTGGGGGCCCACGTGATATCCCCGTGGGGCCCACGTGATTTCCCCTGGGGGCCCACGGATTTCCCCGTGGGGCCCACGTTTTTTCCCCGTGGGCCGACGAGATTTCCCCGTGGGACCCACGTGATTTCCCCTGAGGGCCCACGTGGTTTCCCCATGGGGCCCACGTCATTTCCCCGTGGGGCCCACGTGATTTCCCCTGGGGGCCCACGTGATTTCCCCGTGGGGCCCACGTGATATCCCCTGGGGGCCCACGTGATTTCCCCGTGGGGCCCACGTGATTTCCCCGTGGAGCCCACGTGATTTCCCCTGGGGGCCCACGTGATTTCCCCGTGGGGCCCACGAGATTTCCCCTGGGGGCCCACGTGATTTCCCCGTGGGGCCCACGTGATTTCCCCTGGGGGCCCATGTGATTTCCCTGGGGGCCCCCGTGATTTCCCCGTGGGGCCCACGTGATTTCCCCTGGGTGCCCACGTGATTTCCCCAGGGGGCCCACGTCATTTCCCCGGGGGACCACGAGATTTCCCCGTGGGGCCCACGTGATTTGCCCTGGGGGCCCACGTGATTTCCCCTGGGGGCCCAAGTGATTTCCCCTGAGGGCCCTCGTGATTTCCCCGTGGGGCTCACGTGATTTCCCCGTGGGGCTCACGTGATTTCCCCGTGGGGCCCACGTGATTGCCCCTGGGGGCCCACGTGATTTCCCTGTGGGGCCCACGTGATTTCCCCGTGGGGCCCACATGATTTCCCCGTGGGTCCCACGAGATTTCCCCTGGGGGCACACGTGAATTCCCCGTGGAGCCCACGTGATTTCCCACGGTGCCCACGTGATTTCCCCGTGGGGCCCACGTGACTTCCCCGTGGGGCCCACGTGACTTCCCCGTGGGGCCCACGTGATTTCCCCGTGGGGCCCACGTGATTTCCCCGTGGAGCCCACGTGATTTCTCCTGGGGGCCCACGTGATTTCCCCGTGGGGCCCTCGTGATTTCCCTTGGGGGCCCGCGTGATTTCCCCTAGGGGCCCACGTGATTTCCCCTGGGGGCCCACGCGATTTCCCCGTGGGGCCCACCTGATTTCCCGTTGGGGCCCACGTGATTGTCCCTGTGGGCCCGCGTGATTTCCCCTGGGGGCCCACGTGATTTCCCCTGGGGGCCCACGTGATTTCCCCGTGGGGCCCACGTGATTGCCCCTGGGGGCCCACGTGATTTCCGCGTGGGGCCCACGTGATTTCCCCGTGGGGCCCACGTGATATCCCCGTGGGTCCCAAGTGATTTCCCTGGGGGCCCATGTGATTTCCCCTGGGGGCCCACGTGATATCCCCGTGGGGCCCACGTGATTTCCCCTGGGGGCCCACGGATTTCCCCGTGGGGCCCACGTGGTTTCCCCGTGGGCCCACGTGGTTTCCCCGTGGGACCCACGTGATTTCCCCTGAGGGCCCACGTGGTTTCCCCGTGGGGCACACGTCATTTCCCCGTGGGGCCCACGTGATTTCCGCTGGGGGCCCACCAGATTTCCCCGTGGGGCCCACGTGATTTCCCCTGGGGGCCCACGTGATATCCCCGTGGGGCCCACGTGATTTCCCCGTGGAGCCCACGTGATATCCCCGTGGGGCCCACGTGATATCCCCGTGGGGCCCACGTGATTTCTCCGTGGGGCCCACGTGATTTCCCCGTGGGTCCCACGTGATTTCCCCTGGGGGCACACGTGATTTCCCCGTGAAGCCCACGTGATTTCCCACGGTGCCCACGTGATTTCCCCGTGGGGTCCACGTGACTTCCCCGTGGGGCCCACGTGACTTCCCCGTGGGGCCCACGTGATTTCCCCGTGGGGCCCACGTGATTTCCCCTGGGGGCCCACGTGATATCCCCGTGGGGCCCACGTGATTTCCCCTGGGGGCCCACGGATTTCCCCGTGGGGCCCACGTTTTTTCCCCGTGGGCCGACGAGATTTCCCCGTGGGACCCACGTGATTTCCCCTGAGGGCCCACGTGGTTTCCCCATGGGGCCCACGTCATTTCCCCGTGGGGCCCACGTGATTTCCCCTGGGGGCCCACGTGATTTCCCCGTGGGGCCCACGTGATATCCCCTGGGGGCCCACGTGATTTCCCCGTGGGGCCCACGTGATTTCCCCGTGGAGCCCACGTGATTTCCCCTGGGGGCCCACGTGATTTCCCCGTGGGGCCCACGAGATTTCCCCTGGGGGCCCACGTGATTTACCCGTGGGGCCCACGTGATTTCCCCTGGGGGCCCATGTGATTTCCCTGGGGGCCCCCGTGATTTCCCCGTGGGGCCCACGTGATTTCCCCTGGGTGCCCACGTGATTTCCCCATGGGGCCCACGTCATTTCCCCGGGGGACCACGAGATTTCCCCGTGGGGCCCACGTGATTTGCCCTGGGGGCCCACGTGATTTCCCCTGGGGGCCCAAGTGATTTCCCCTGAGGGCCCTCGTGATTTCCCCGTGGGGCTCACGTGATTTCCCCGTGGGGCTCACGTGATTTCCCCGTGGGGCCCACGTGATTGCCCCTGGGGGCCCACGTGATTTCCCTGTGGGGCCCACGTGATTTCCCCGTGGGGCCCACATGATTTCCCCGTGGGTCCCACGAGATTTCCCCTGGGGGCACACGTGAATTCCCCGTGGAGCCCACGTGATTTCCCACGGTGCCCACGTGATTTCCCCGTGGGGCCCACGTGACTTCCCCGTGGGGCCCACGTGACTTCCCCGTGGGGCCCACGTGATTTCCCCGTGGGGCCCACGTGATTTCCCCGTGGAGCCCACGTGATTTCTCCTGGGGGCCCACGTGATTTCCCCGTGGGGCCCTCGTGATTTCCCTTGGGGGCCCGCGTGATTTCCCCTAGGGGCCCACGTGATTTCCCCTGGGGGCCCACGCGATTTCCCCGTGGGGCCCACCTGATTTCCCGTTGGGGCCCACGTGATTGTCCCTGTGGGCCCGCGTGATTTCCCCTGGGGGCCCACGTGATTTCCCCTGGGGGCCCACGTGATTTCCCCGTGGTCCCACGTGATTTCCCCTGGGGGCCCGCGTGATTTCCCCTGGGGGCCCACGTGATTTCCCCTGGGGGCCCTCGTGATTTCCCCGTGGGGCCCACGTGATTTCCCCCGGGGGCCGACGTGATTTCCCCGTGGGGCCCGCGTGATTTCCCCGTTGGGCCCGCGTGATTTCCCGTGGGGGCCCGCGTGATTTCCCCGTGGGGCCCCGCATGATTTCCCCGTGGGGCCCACGTGATTTCCCCCGGGGGCCCACGTGATTTCCCCGTGGGGCCCACGTGATTTCCCCTGGGGGCCCACGTTATTTCCCCTGGGGGCCCACGTGATTTCCCCTGGGGGCCCACGTGATTTCCCCGTGGGGCCCACCTGATTTCCCCTGAGAGCCCACGTGATTTCCCCGTGAGGCCCGCGTGATTTCCCCTGGGGCCCACGTGATTTCCCCGTGGGGCTCACGTGATTTCCCCGTGGGGCCCACGTGATTGCCCCTGGGGGCCCACGTGATTTCTCCGTGGGGCCCACGTGATTTCCCCGTGGGTCCCACGTGATTTCCCCTGGGGGCACACGTGATTTCCCCGTGAAGCCCACGTGATTTCCCACGGTGCCCACGTGATTTCCCCGTGGGGCCCACGTGACTTCCCCGTGGGGCCCACGTGACTTCCCCGTGGGGCCCACGTGATTTCCCCGTGGGGCCCACGTGATTTCTCCTGGGGGCCCACGTGATTTCCCCGTGGGGCCCACGTGATTTCCCCTGGGGGCCCACGTGATATCCCCGTGGGGCCCACGTGATTTCCCCTGGGGGCCCACGTGATTTCCCCGTGGGGCCCACGTGGTTTCCCCGTGGGCCCACGAGATTTCCCCGTGGGACCCACGTGATTTCCCCTGAGGGCCCACGTGGTTTCCCCATGGGGCCCACGTCATTTCCCCGTGGGGCCCACGTGATATCCCCTGGGGGCCCACGTGATTTCCCCGTGGGGCCCACGTGATTTCCCCGTGGAGCCCACGTGATTTCCCCTGGGGGCCCACGTGATTTCCCCGTGGGGCCCACGAGATTTCCCCTGGGGGCCCACGTGATTTCCCCGTGGGGCCCACGTGATTTCCCCTGGGGGCCCATGTGATTTTCCCTGGGGGCCCCCGTGATTTCCCCGTGGGGCCCACGTGATTTCCCCTGGGTGCCCACGTGATTTCCCCATGGGGCCCACGTCATTTCCCCGGGGGACCACGAGATTTCCCCGTGGGGCCCACGTGATTTGCCCTGGGGGCCCACGTGATTTCCCCTGGGGGCCCAAGTGATTTCCCCTGGGGGCCCTCGTGATTTCCCCGTGGGGCTCACGTGATTTCCCCGTGGGGCGCACGTGATTTCCCCGTGGGGCCCGCGTGATTGCCCCTGGGGGCCCACGTGATTTCCCTGTGGGGCCCACGTGATTTCCCCGTGGGGCCCACAAGATTTCCCCGTGGGTCCCACGTGATTTCCCCTGGGGGCACACGTGAATTCCCCGTGGAGCCCACGTGATTTCCCACGGTGCCCACGTGATTTCCCCGTTGGGCCCACGTGACTTCCCCGTGGGGCCCACGTGACTTCCCCGTGGGGCCCACGTGATTTCCCCGTGGGGCCCACGTGATTTCCCCGTGGAGCCCACGTGATTTCTCCTGGGGGCCCACGTGATTTCCCCGTGGGGCCCTCGTGATTTCCCTTGGGGGCCCGCGTGATTTCCCCTAGGGGCCCACGTGATTTCCCCTTGGGGCCCACGGGATTTCCCCGTGGGACCCACGTGATTTCCCCTGGGGGCCCACGTGATTTCCCCTGGGGGCCCAAGTGATTACCCCGTGGGGCCCACCTGATCTCCCCGTGGGGCCCACGTGATTTCCCCGTGGGGCCCAGGTGATTTCCCCCGGGGGCCCAAGTATTTACCCGTGGGGCCCACGTGATTTCCCCGTGGGGCCCACGTGATTTCCCCCTGGGGCCAACCTGATTTCCCCTGGGGGCCCACGTGATTTCCCCTGGGGGCCCACGTGATCTCCCCGTGGGGCCTGCCTGATCTCCCCGTGGGGCCCACGTGATCTCCCCGTGGGGCCCACGAGATTTCCCCGTGGGGCCCACCTGATTTCCCCTTGGGGCCCACCTGATTTCCCCTGGGGGCACACGTGATTTCCCCGTGGGCCCACCTGATTTCCCCTGGGGGCCCACGTGATTTGCCCTGGGGGCCCACGTGATTTCCCCTGGGGGCCCAAGTGATTTCCCCTGGGGGCCCTCGTGATTTCCCCGTGGGGCTCACGTGATTTCCCCGTGAGGCCCACCTGATTTCCCCTGGGGGACCGCGTGATTTCCCCTGGGGGCCCACGTGATTTCCCCTGGGGGCCCACGTGATTTCCCCGTGGGGCCCACCTGATTTCCCCTGGGGGCCCACGAGATTTCCCCGTGGGGCTCACGTGATTTCCCCGTGGGGCCCACGTGTTTGCCCCTGGGGGCCCACATGATTTGCCCTGGGGGCCCACGTGATTACCCCTGGGGGCCCACGTGATTTCCCCTGGGGGCCCTCGTGATTTCCCCGTGGGGCCCACGTGATTTCCCCTCGGGGCCCTCGTGATTTCCCCGTGGGGCCCACGTGATTTTCCCGTGGGGCCCACGTGATTTCCCCCGGGGGCCGACGTGATTTCCCCGTGGGGCCCGCGTGATTTCCCCGTTGGTCCCGCGTGATTTCCCGTGGGGGCCCCATGTGATTTCCCCGTGGGGCCCACGTGATTTCCCCGTGGGGCCCACGTGATTTCCACCGGGGGCTCACGTGATTTCCCCGTGGGGCCCATGTGATTTCCCCGTGGGGCCCACGTGATTTCCCCTGGGGGCCCAGGTTATTTCCCCTGGGGGCCCACGTGATTTCCCCGTGGGGCCCACGTGATTTCCCCGGGGGGCCCACCTGATTTCCCCTGAGAGCCCACGTGATTTCCCCGTGAGGCCCACGTGATTTCCCCTGGGTCCCACGTGATTTCCCGGTGGGGCGCACGTGATTTCCCCGTGGGGCCCACGTGATTGCCTCTGGGGGCCCACGTGATTTCCCCGTGGGGCCCACGTGATTTCCCCGTGGGGCCCACATGATTTCCCCGTGGGTCCCACGTGATTTCCCCTGGGGGCACACGTGATTTCCCAGTGGAGCCCACGGGATTTCCCACGGTGCCCACGTGATTTCCCCGTGGGGCCCACGTGACTTCCCCGTGGGGCCCACGTGACTTCCCCGTGGGGCCCACGTGATTTCCCCGTGGGGCCCACGTGATTTCTCCTGGGGGCCCACGTGATTTCCCCGTGGGGCCCACGTGATTTCCCCTGGCGGCCCGCGTGATTTCCACTAGGGGCCCACGTGATTTCCCCAGGGGGCCCACGCGATTTCCCCGTGGGGCCCACCTGATTTCCCCATGGGGCCCACGTGATTGCCCCTGGGGGCCCGCGTGATTTCCCCTGGGGGCCCACGTGATTTCCCCTGGGGGCCCACGTGATTTCCCCGTGGGGCTCACGTGATTTCCCCGTGGGGCCCACGTGATTGCCCCTGGGGGCCCACGTGATTTCCGCGTGGGGCCCACGTGATTTCCCCGTGGGGCCCACGTGATATCCCCGTGGGTCCCAAGTGATTTCCCCTGGGGGCCCACGTGATTTCCCCTGGGGGCCCACCTGATTTCCCCGTGGGGCCCACGTGATTTCCCCTGGGGGCCCACCTGATTTCCCCGTGGGGCCCACGTGATTTCCCCTGGGGGCCCACGTGATTTCCCCGTGGGGCCCACGTGATTTCCCCGTGGGGCCCACGTGATTTCCCCGTGGAGCCCACGTGATATCCCCTGGTGGCCCACGTGATTTCCCCGTGGGGCCCACGTGATTTACCGTGGGTCCCACGTGATTTCCCCGTTGGGCGCATGTGATTTCCCCGTGGGGCCCTCGTGATTTCCCCGTGGGGCCCACGTGATATCCCCTGGTGGCCCACGTGATTTCCCGGTGGGGCCCACGTGATTTACCGTGGGTCCCACGTGATTTCCCCGTTGGTCCCGCGTGATTTCCCGTGGGGGCCCGCGTGATTTCCCCGTGGGGCCCGAGTGATTTCCCTGTGGTTCCCACGTGATTTCCCGGGGGACCCACGTGATTTCCCCTGGGGGCCAACGTGATTTCCCAATGGGGCCCACGTGATTTCCCCTGGGGGCCCACGAGATTTCCCCTGGGGGCCCACGTGATTTCCCCGTGAGGCCCACGTGATTTCCCCCGGGGGCCCACGTGATTTCCCCGTGGGGCCCACGTGATTTCCCCGTGCGGCCCACGTGATTTCCCCTGGGGGCCCACGTGATTTCCCCTGGGGGCCCACGTGATTTCCCCGTGGGGCCCACATGATTTCCCCTGGGGGCCCACGGAATTTCCCCGTGAGGCCCACGTGATTTCCCCGTGGGGCCCACGTGATTTCCCCTGGGGGCCCACCTGATTTCCCCTGGGGGCCCACGTGATTTCCCCTGGGGGCCCTCGTGATTTCCCCGTGGGGCCCACGTGATTTCCCCCGGGGGCCGACGTGATTTCCCCGTGGGGCCCGCGTGATTTCCCCGTTGGGCCCGCGTGATTTCCCGTGGGGGCCCGCGTGATTTCCCCGTGGGGCCCCGCGTGATTTCCCCGTGGGGCCCACATGATTTCCCCCGGGGGCCCACGTGATTTCCCCGTGGGGCCCACGTGATTTCCCCTGGGGGCCCACGTTATTTCCCCTGGGGGCCCACGTGATTTCCCCTGGGGGCCCACGTGATTTCCCCGTGGGGCCCACCTGATTTCCCCTGAGAGCCCACGTGATTTCCCCGTGAGGCCCGCGTGATTTCCCCTGGGGCCCACGTGATTTCCCCGTGGGGCTCACGTGATTTCCCCGTGGGGCCCACGTGATTGCCCCTGGGGGCCCACGTGATTTCCCCGTGGGGCCCACGTGATTTCCCCGTGGGTCCCACGTGATTTCCCCTGGGGGCACACGTGATTTCCCCGTGAAGCCCACGTGATTTCCCACGGTGCCCACGTGATTTCCCCGTGGGGCCCACGTGACTTCCCCGTGGGGCCCACGTGACTTCCCAGTGGGGCCCACGTGATTTCCCCGTGGGGCCCACGTGATTTCTCCTGGGGGCCCACGTGATTTCCCCGTGGGGCCCACGTGATTTCCCCGGGGGGCCCACGTGATATCCCCGTGGGGCCCACGTGATTTCCCCTGGGGGCCCACGGATTTCCCCATGGGGCCCACGTGGTTTCCCCGTGGGCCCACGAGATTTCCCCGTGGGACCCACGTGATTTCCCCTGAGGGCCCACGTGGTTTCCCCATGGGGCCCACGTCATTTCCCCGTGGGGCCCACGTGATATCCCCTGGGGGCCCACGTGATTTCCCCGTGGGGCCCACGTGATTTCCCCGTGGAGCCCACGTGATATCCCCTGGGGGCCCACGTGATTTCCCCGTGGGGCCCACGTGATTTCCCCGTGGAGCCCACGAGATTTCCCCTGGGGGCCCACGTGATTTCCCCGTGGGGCCCACGTGATTTCCCCTGGGGGCCCATGTGATTTTCCCTGGGGGCCCCCGTGATTTCCCCGTGGGGCCCACGTGATTTCCCCTGGGTGCCCACGTGATTTCCCCATGGGGCCCACGTCATTTCCCCGGGGGACCACGAGATTTCCCCGTGGGGCCCACGTGATTTGCCCTGGGGGCCCACGTGATTTCCCCTGGGGGCCCAAGTGATTTCCCCTGGGGGCCCTCGTGATTTCCCCGTGGGGCTCACGTGATTTCCCCGTGGGGCTCACGTGATTTCCCCGTGGGGCCCGCGTGATTGCCCCTGGGGGCCCACGTGATTTCCCTGTGGGGCCCACGTGATTTCCCCGTGGGGCCCACATGATTTCCCCGTGGGTCCCACGTGATTTCCCCTGGGGGCACACGTGAATTCCCCGTGGAGCCCACGTGATTTCCCACGGTGCCCACGTGATTTCCCCGTTGGGCCCACGTGACTTCCCCGTGGGGCCCACGTGACTTCCCCGTGGGGCCCACGTGACTTCCCCGTGGGGCCCACGTGATTTCCCCGTGGGGACCACGTGATTTCCCCGTGGAGCCCACGTGATTTCTCCTGGGGGCCCACGTGATTTCCCCGTGGGGCCCTCGTGATTTCCCTTGGGGGCCCGCGTGATTTCCCCTAGGGGCCCGCGTGATTTCCCCTTGGGGCCCACGTGATTTCCCCGTGGGACCCACGTGATTTCCCCTGGGGGCCCACGTGATTTCCCCTGGGGGCCCAAGTGATTTCCCCGTGGGGCCCACCTGATCTCCCCGTGGGGCCCACGTGATTTCCCCGTGGGGCCCAGGTGATTTCCCCCGGGGGCCCAAGTATTTACCCGTGGGGCCCACGTGATTTCCCCGTGGGGCCCACGTGATTTCCCCCTGGGGCCAACCTGATTTCCCCTGGGGGCCCACGTGATTTCCCCTGGGGGCCCACGTGATCTCCCCGTGGGGCCTGCCTGATCTCCCCGTGGGGCCCACGTGATCTCCCCGTGGGGCCCACGAGATTTCCCCGTGGGGCCCACCTGATTTCCCCTTGGGGCCCACCTGATTTCCCCTGGGGGCACACGTGATTTCCCCGTGGGCCCACCTGATTTCCCCTGGGGGCCCACGTGTTTTCCTCTGGGGGCCCACGTGATTTCCCCGTGGGGCCCACCTGATTTCCCCTGGGGGCCCACGTGATTTCCCCTGGGGGCCCACGTGATCTCCCCGTGGGGCCTGCCTGATCTCCCCGTGGGGCCCACGTGATCTCCCCGTGGGGCCCACGAGATTTCCCCGTGGGGCCCACCTGATTTCCCCTTGGGGCCCACCTGATTTCCCCTGGGGGCACACGTGATTTCCCCGTGAGGCCCACCTGATTTCCCCTGGGGGACCGCGTGATTTCCCCTGGGGGCCCACGTGATTTCCCCTGGGGGCCCACGTGATTTCCCCGTGGGGCCCACCTGATTTCCCCTGGGGGCCCACGAGATTTCCCCGTGGGGCTCACGTGATTTCCCCGTGGGGCCCACGTGTTTGCCCCTGGGGGCCCACATGATTTGCCCTGGGGGCCCACGTGATTACCCCTGGGGGCCCACGTGATTTCCCCGGGGGGCCCTCGTGATTTCCCCGTGGGGCCCACGTGATTTCCCCTCGGGGCCCTCGTGATTTCCCCGTGGGGCCCACGTGATTTTCCCGTGGGGCCCACGTGATTTTCCCGTTGGGCGCACGTGATTTCCCCGTGGGGCCCTCGTGATTTCCCCGTGGGGCCCACGTGATTTCCCCCGGGGGCCGACGTGATTTCCCCGTGGGGCCCGCGTGATTTCCCCGTTGGTCCCGCGTGATTTCCCGTGGGGGCCCCATGTGATTTCCCCGTGGGGCCCACGTGATTTCCCCGTGGGGCCCACGTGATTTCCACCGGGGGCTCACGTGATTTCCCCGTGGGGCCCATGTGATTTCCCCGTGGGGCCCACGTGATTTCCCCTGGGGGCCCAGGTTATTTCCCCTGGGGGCCCACGTGATTTCCCCGTGGGGCCCACGTGATTTCCCCGGGGGGCCCACGCGATTTCCCCTGAGAGCCCACGTGATTTCCCCGTGAGGCCCACGTGATTTCCCCTGGGTCCCACGTGATTTCCCCGTGGGGCGCACGTGATTTCCCCGTGGGGCCCACGTGATTGCCTCTGGGGGCCCACGTGATTTCCCCGTGGGGCCCACGTGATTTCCCCGTGGGGCCCACATGATTTCCCCGTGGGTCCCACGTGATTTCCCCTGGGGGCACACGTGATTTCCCCGTGGAGCCCACGGGATTTCCCACGGTGCCCACGTGATTTCCCCGTGGGGCCCACGTGACTTCCCCGTGGGGCCCACGTGACTTCCCCGTGGGGCCCACGTGATTTCCCCGTGGGGCCCACGTGATTTCTCCTGGGGGCCCACGTGATTTCCCCGTGGGGCCCACGTGATTTCCCCTGGCGGCCCGCGTGATTTCCACTAGGGGCCCACGTGATTTCCCCAGGGGGCCCACGCGATTTCCCCGTGGGGCCCACCTGATTTCCCCATGGGGCCCACGTGATTGCCCCTGGGGGCCCACGTGATTTCCCCTGGGGGCCCACGTGATTTCCCCGTGGGGCTCACGTGATTTCCCCGTGGGGCCCACGTGATTGCCCCTGGGGGCCAACGTGATTTCCGCGTGGGGCCCACGTGATTTCCCCGTGGGGCCCACGTGATATCCCCGTGGGTCCCAAGTGATTTCCCCTGGGGGCCCATGTGATTTCCCCTGGGGGCCCACGTGATATCCCCGTGGGGCCCACGTGATTTCCCCTGAGGGCCCACGTGGTTTCCTCGTGGGGCACACGTCATTTCCCCGTGGGGCCCACGTGATTTCCCCTGGGGGCCCACCTGATTTCCCCGTGGGGCCCACGTGATTTCCCCTGGGGGCCCACCTGATTTCCCCGTGGGGCCCACGTGATTTCCCCTGGGGGCCCACGTGATTTCCCCGTGGGGCCCACGTGATTTCCCCGTGGGGCCCACGTGATTTCCCCGTGGAGCCCACGTGATATCCCCTGGTGGCCCACGTGATTTCCCCGTGGGGCCCACGTGATTTACCGTGGGTCCCACGTGATTTCCCCGTTGGGCGCATGTGATTTCCCCGTGGGGCCCTCGTGATTTCCCCGTGGGGCCCACGTGATATCCCCTGGTGGCCCACGTGATTTCCCGGTGGGGCCCACGTGATTTACCGTGGGTCCCACGTGATTTCCCCGTTGGTCCCGCGTGATTTCCCGTGGGGGCCCGCGTGATTTCCCCGTGGGGCCCGAGTGATTTCCCTGTGGGGCCCACGTGATTTCCCGGGGGACCCACGTGATTTCCCCTGGGGGCCAACGTGATTTCCCAATGGGGCCCACGTGATTTCCCCTGGGGGCCCACGAGATTTCCCCTGGGGGCCCACGTGATTTCCCCGTGAGGCCCACGTGATTTCCCCCGGGGGCCCACTTGATTTCCCCATGGGGCCCACGTGAGTTCCCCGTGCGGCCCACGTGATTTCCCCTGGGGGCCCACGTGATTTCCCCTGGGGGCCCACGTGATTTCCCCGTGGGGCCCACATGATTTCCCCTGGGGGCCCACGGAATTTCCCCGTGAGGCCCACGTGATTTCCCCGTGGGGCCCACGTGATTTCCCCTGGGGGCCCACGTGATTTCCCCGTGGGGCCCATGTGATTTCCCCGTGGGGCCCTCATGATTTACCCTGGTGGACCACGTGATTTCCCCATGGGCCCACGTGATTTCCGCTGGGGGCCCACGTGATTTCCCCTGGGGGCCCACGTGATTTCCCCGTGGGACCCACGTGATTTCCCCTGGGGGCCCACGTGATTTCCCCTGGGGGCCCAAGTGATTTCCCCGTGGGGCCCTCGAGATTTCCCCGTGGGGCCCACGTGATTTCCCCGTGGGACCCACGTGATTTCCCCTGGGGGCCCAAGTGATTTCCCCGTAGGGCCCACGTCATTTCCCCGTGGGGCCCACGTGATTGCCCCTGGGGGCCCTCGTGATTTCCCCGTGGGTCCCACGTGATTTCCTCGTGAGGCCCACGTGATTTCCCCGGGGGCCCACGTTATTTCCCCTGGGGGCCCACGTGATTTCCCATGGGGGCCAACGTGATTTCCGCGTGGGGCCCACGTGATTTCCCTGTGTGGCCCACGTGATTTCCCCGTGGGTCCCACGTGCTTTCCCCTGGGGGCCGACGTGATTTCCCCAGGGGCCCAAGTGATTTCCCCAGGGGCCCACGTGATTTCCCTGTGGGGCCCACGTGAATTCCCCTGGGGGCCCACGTGATTTCCCCTGGGGGCCCAAGTGATTTCCCCGTGGGCCCACGTGATTTCCCCGTGGGACACACGTGGTTTCCGCTGGGGGCCCACGTGATTTCCCCGTGCGGCCCACGTGATTTCCCCTGGGGGCCCACGTGATTTCCCCGTGCGGCCCAAGTGATTTCCCCTGGGGGCCCACGTGATTTCCCCAGGGGCCCAAGTGATTTCCCCGTGGGGCCCACGTGATTTCCCCTGAGCGCCCACGTGATTTTCCCGTGAGGCCTACGTGATTTCCCCTGGGGCCCACGTGATTTCCCTGTGGGGCTCACGTGATTTCCCCGTGGGGCCCACGTGATTGCCCCTGGGGGCCCACGTGATTTCCCCGTGGGGCCCACGTGATTTCCCCGTGGGGCCCACGTGATTTCTCCGTGGGTCCCACGTGATTTCCCCGTGGGTCCCACGTGATTTCCTCTGGAGGCCCACGTGATTTCCCCGTGGTGCCCACGTGATTGCCCCTGGGGGCCCACGTGATTTCCCCGTGGGGCCCACGTGATTTCCCCGTGGGGCCCACGTGATTTCCCCGTGGGACCCACCTGATTTCCCTTGGGGGCCCACGTGATTTCCTCGTGAGGCCCACGTGATTTCCCCGGGGGCCCACGTTATTTCCCCTGGGGGCCCACGTGATTTCCCATGGGGGCCAACGTGATTTCCACGTGGGGCCCACGTGATTTCCCCGTGTGGCCCACGTGATTTCCCCGTGGGTCCCACGTGCTTTCCCCTGGGGGCCGACGTGATTTCCCCTGGGGGCCCAGGTGATAACCCCGTGGGGCCCACGTGATTTCCCCTGGGGGCCCACGTGATTTCCCCTGGGGGCCCAAGTGATTTCCCCGTGGGGCCTTCGTGATTTCACCGTGGGACCCACGTGATTTCCCCTGGGGGCCCACGTGATTTCCCCGTGGGGCCCCCGTGCTGTCCCCTGGGGGCCCACGTGATATCCACGTGGGGCCCAAGTGATTTCCCCTGGGGGCCCACGTGATTTCCCCTGGGGGCCCACGTGGTTTCCCCGTGAGACCCACCTGATTTCCCCTGGGGGCCCACGTGATTTCCCCGTGAGGCCCACTTGATTTCCCCGGGGGCCCACGTGAATTCCCCGTGGGGCCCACGTGATTTCCCCTGGGGGTCCACGTGATTTCCCCTGGGGGCCCACGTGATTTCCGTGTGGGGCCCCCGTGATTTCCCCGTGGGACCCACGTGAATTCCCCGTGGGTCCCACGTGATTTCCCCTGGGGGCCCAAGTGATTTCCCCGTGGGGCCCACGTGATTTCCCCGTGGGACACACGTGATTTCCGCTGGGGGCCCACATGATTTCACCGTGGGGCCCACGTGATTTCCCCGTGGGGCCCACGTGATTTCCCCGTGGGACCCACGTGATTTCCCCTGAGGGCCCACGTGATTTCCCCGAGGGGCCCACGTGATTTCCCCGTGGGGCCCACGTGATTTGCCCGTGGGGCCCACGTGATTGCCCCTGGGGGCCCACGTGATTTCCGCGTGGGGCCCACGTGATTTCCCCTGAGGGCCCACGTGATTTCCCCGAGGGGCCCACGTGATTTCCCCATGGGACCCACGTGATTTCCCCTGAGGGCCCACATGATTTCCCCGAGGGGCCCACGTGATTTCCCCATGGGGCCCACGTGATTTCCCCGTGGGGCCAACGTGATTGCCCCTGGGGGCCCACGTGATTTCCCCGTGGGGCCCACGTGATTTCCCCCGGGGGCCCATCAGATTTCCCCTCTGGACCCATGTGATTTCCCCGTGGGGCCCTCATGATTTACCCTGGTGGACCACGTGATTTCCCCGTGGAGCCCACGTGATTTCCCCGTGGGGCCCACGTGATTTCCCTTGGGGGACCACGTGATTTCCCCTGGGGGCTCACGTGATATCCCCAGGGGGCCCACGTGATTTCCCACTGGGGCCCACGTGATTTCCCGGTGTGGCCCACGTGATTTCCCCGTGGGGCCCAAGTGATTTCCCTTGGGGTCCCACGTGATTTCCCCGTGGGGCCCACGTGATTTCCCATGGGGGCCCACGTGATTTCCCCTGGCGGCCCAAGTGATTTCCCCTTGGGGCCCACGCGATTTCCCCGTGGGGCCCACGCGATTTCCCCTGGGGGCCCACGCGATTTCCCCGTGGGGCCCACCTGATTTCCCCGTGGGGCCCACGTGATTTCCCCGGGGGGCCCACGTGATTTCCCCGTGGGGGCCTCGTGATTTCCCCGTGGGGCCCACGTGATTTCCCCTGGGGGCCCACGTGATTTCCCCTGGGGGCCCACGTGATTTCCCCTGGGGGCCCACGTGATTTCCCCGTGGGGCCCACGTGATTTCCCCTGGGGGCCAACGTGATTTCCCTTGGGGGCCCACGTGATCTCCCCGTGGGGCCCACCTGATCTCCCCGTGGGTCCCACGTGATATCCCCGTGAGGCCCACGTGATTTCCCCGTGGGGCCCGAGTGATTTCCCTGTGGGGCTCACGTGATTTCCCGGGGGACCCACGTGATTTCCCCTGGGGGCCCACGTGATTTCCCCTGGGGGCACACATGATTTCCCCATGGGGCCACGTGATTTCCCCGTGGGGCCCACGTGATTTCCCCGTGGGGCCCACGTGATTTCCCCTGGGGGCCCACCTGATTTCCCCTGGGGGCCCATGTGATTTCCCCGTGGGGCCCTCATGATTTACCCTGGTGGACCACGTGATTTCCCCGTGGGGCCCACGTGATTTCCCCGTGGGGCCCACGTGATTTCCCTTGGTGGCCCACGTGATTTCCCCTGGGGGCCCACGTGATTTCCCCAGGGTGCCCACGTGAATTCCCACTGGGGCCCACGTGATTTCACCGTGGGGCCCACGTGAAGTCCCCGTGGGGCCCACGTGATTTCACCGTGGGGCCCACGTGATTTCCCCTGGGGGCCCACGTGATTTCCCCTGGGGGCCCAAGTGATTACCCCTTGGGGCCCACGCGATTTCCCCGTGGGGCCCACGCGATTTCCCCTGGGGGCCCACGTGATTTCCCCGTGGGGCCCACGTGATTTCCCCGTGGGGCACTCGTGATTTCCCCGGGGGGCCCACGTGATTTCCCCGTGGGGCCCACGTGATTTCTCCGTGGGGCCCACGTGATTTCCCCTGGGGGCCCACGTGATTTCCCCTGGGGGCCCACGTGATTTCCCCTGGGGGCCCACGTGATTTCCCCTGGGGGCCCACGTGATTTCCCCTGGGGGCTCACGTGATATCCCCAGGGGCCCCACGTGATTTCCCACTGGAGCCCACGTGATTTCCCGGTGGGGCCCACGTGATTTCTCCGTGGGGCCCACGTGATTTCCCCTGGGGGCCCACGTGATTTCCCCTGGGGGCTCACGTGATATCCCCAGGGGGCCCACGTGATTTCCCACTGGAGCCCTCGTGATTTCCCGGTGGGGCCCACGTGATTTCCCCGTGGGGCCCACGTGATTTCCCTTGGGGTCCCACGTGATTTCCCCGTGGGGCCCACGTGATTTCCCCTGGGGGCCCACGTGATTGCCCCTGGGGGCCCACGTGATTTCCGCGTGGGGCCCACGTGATTTCCCCTGAGGGCCCACGTGATTTCCCCGAGGGGCCCACGTGATTTCCCCATGGGACCCACGTTATTTCCCCTGAGGGCCCACATGATTTCCCCGAGGGGCCCACGTGATTTCCCCATGGGGCCCACGTGATTTCCCCGTGGGGCCAACGTGATTGCCCCTGGGGGCCCACGTGATTTCCCCGTGGGGCCCACGTGATTTCCCCTGGGGGCCCATCAGATTTCCCCTCTGGGCCCATGTGATTTCCCCGTGGGGCCCTCATGATTTACCCTGGTGGACCACGTGATTTCCCCGTGGAGCCCACGTGATTTCCCCGTGGGGCCCACGTGATTTCCCTTGGGGGACCACGTGATTTCCCCTGGGGGCTCACGTGATATCCCCAGGGGGCCCACGTGATTTCCCACTGGGGCCCACGTGATTTCCCGGTGTGGCCCACGTGATTTCCCCGTGGGGCCCACGTGATTTCCCTTGGGGTCCCACGTGATTTCCCCGTGGGGCCCACGTGATTTCCCCTGGGGGCCCACGTGATTTCCCCTGGCGGCCCAAGTGATTTCCCCTTGGGGCCCACGCGATTTCCCCGTGGGGCCCACGCGATTTCCCCTGGGGGCCCACGCGATTTCCCCGTGGGGCCCACCTGATTTCCCCGTGGGGCCCACGTGATTTCCCCGGGGGGCCCACGTGATTTCCCCGTGGGGTCCTCGTGATTTCCCCGTGGGGCCCACGTGATTTCCCCTGGGGGCCCACGTGATTTCCCCTGGGGGCCCACGTGATTTCCCCTGGGGGCCCACGTGATTTCCCCGTGGGGCCCACGTGATTTCCCCTGGGGGCCAACGTGATTTCCCCTGGGGGCCCACGTGATCTCCCCGTGGGGCCCACCTGATCTCCCCGTGGGTCCCACGTGATATCCCCGTGAGGCCCACGTGATTTCCCCGTGGGGCCCGAGTGATTTCCCTGTGGGGCTCACGTGATTTCCCGGGGGACCCACGTGATTTCCCCTGGGGGCCCACGTGATTTCCCCTGGGGGCACACATGATTTCCCCATGGGGCCACGTGATTTCCCCGTGGGGCCCACGTGATTTCCCCGTGGGGCCCACGTGATTTCCCCTGGGGGCCCACCTGATTTCCCCTGGGGGCCCATGTGATTTCCCCGTGGGGCCCTCAGGATTTACCCTGGTGGACCACGTGATTTCCCCGTGGGGCCCACGTGATTTCCCCGTGGGGCCCACGTGATTTCCCTTGGTGGCCCACGTGATTTCCCCTGGGGGCCCACGTGATTTCCCCAGGGTGCCCACGTGAATTCCCACTGGGGCCCACGTGATTTCCCGGTGGGGCCCACGTGATTTCCCCGTGGGGCCCACGTGATTTCCCCGTGGGGCCCACGTGATTTCCCCTGGGGGCCCACGTGATTTCCCCTGGGGGCCCAAGTGATTACCCCTTGGGGCCCACGCGATTTCCCCGTGGGGCCCACGCGATTTCCCCTGGGGGCCCACGTGATTTCCCCGTGGGGCCCACGTGATTTCCCCGTGGGGCACTCGTGATTTCCCCGGGGGGCCCACGTGATTTCCCCGTGGGGCCCACGTGATTTCTCCGTGGGGCCCACGTGATTTCCCCTGGGGGCCCACGTGATTTCCCCTGGGGGCCCACGTGATTTCCCCTGGGGGCCCACGTGATTTCCCCTGGGGGCCCACGTGATTTCCCCTGGGGGCTCACGTGATATCCCCAGGGGCCCCACGTGATTTCCCACTGGAGCCCACGTGATTTCCCGGTGGGGCCCACGTGATTTCTCCGTGGGGCCCACGTGATTTCCCCTGGGGGCCCACGTGATTTCCCCTGGGGGCTCACGTGATATCCCCAGGGGGCCCACGTGATTTCCCACTGGAGCCCTCGTGATTTCCCGGTGGGGCCCACGTGATTTCCCCGTGGGGCCCACGTGATTTCCCTTGGGGTCCCACGTGATTTCCCCGTGGGGCCCACGTGATTTCCCCTGGGGGCCCACGTGATTTCCCCTGGGGGCCCAAGTGATTTCCCCTTGGGGCCCACGCGATTTCCCCGTGGGGCCCACGCGATTTCCCCTGGGGGCCCACGCGATTTCCCCGTGGGGCCCACCTGATTTCCCCGTGGGGCCCACGTGATTTCCCCGTGGGGCACTCGTGATTTCCCCGGGGGGCCCACGTGATTTCCCCGTGGGGTCCTCGTGATTTCCCCGTGGGGCCCACATGATTTCCCCTGGGGGCCCACGTGATTTCCCCTGGGGGCCCACGTGATTTCCCCTGGGGGCCCACGTGATTTTCCCGTGGGACCCACGTGATTTCCCCGTGGGGCCCACGTGATTTCCCCGTGGGGCCACGTGATTTCCCCTGGGGGCCCACGTGATTTCCCCGTGGGGCCCACGTGATTTCCCCTGGGGGCCCGCGTGATTTCCCCTAGGGGCCCGCGTGATTTCCCCTGGGGGCCCACGTGATTTCCCCGTGGGGCCCACCTGATTTCCCCTGAGGGCCCACGTGATTTCCCCGTGAGGCCCACGTGATTTCCCCTGGGGTCCCACGTGATTTCCCCGTGGGGCTCACGTGATTGCCCCTGGGGGCCCACGTGATTTCCCCGTGGGGCCCACGTGATTTCCCCTGGGGGCCCATCAGATTTCCCCTCTGGGCCTATGTGATTTTCCCGTGGGGCCCTCATGATTTACCCTGGTGGACCACGTGATTTCCCCGTGGAGCCCACGTGATTTCCCCGTGGGGCCCACGTGATTTCCCTTGGGGGCCCACGTGATTTCCCCTGGGGGCTCACGTGATATCTCCAGGGGGCCCACGTGATTTCCCACTGGGGCCCACGTGATTTCCCGGTGGGGCCCACGTGATTTCCCCGTGGGGCCCACGTGATTTCCCTTGGGGGTCCCACGTGATTTCCCCGTGGGGCCCACGTGATTTCCCCTGGGGGCCCACGTCATTTCCCCTGGGGCCCAAGTGATTTCCCCTTGGGGCCCACGCGATTTCCCCGTGGGGCCCACGCGATTTCCCCTGGGGGCCCACGTGATTTCCCCGTGGGGCCCACGTGATTTCCCCGTGGGGCCAACGTGATTTCCCCGTGGGGCACTCGTGATTTCCCCGGGGGGCCCACGTGATTTCCCCGTGGGGTCGACGTGATTTCCCCGTGGGGCCTACGTGATATCCTCGTGAGGCCCACGTGATTTCCCCGTGGGGCCCGAGTGATTTCCCCGTGGGGCCCACGTGATTTCCCCGTGGGGCCCACGTGATTTCCCTTGGGGGCCCACGTGATTTCCCCTGGGGGCCCACGTGATTTCCCCAGGGTGCCCACGTGAATTCCCACTGGGGCCCACGTGATTTCCCGGTGGAGCCCACGTGATTTCCCCGTGGGGCCCACGTGATTTCCCCTGGGGGCCCACGTGATTTCCTCTAGGGGCCCACGTGATTTCCCCGTGGGGCCCACGTGATTTCCCCGTGGGGCACTCGTGATTTCCCCGGGGTGCCCACGTGATTTCCCCGTGGGGCCCACGTGATTTCCCCGTGTGGCCCACGTGATTTCCCCTGGGGGCCCACGTGATTTGCCCTGGGGGCCCACGTGATTTCCCCTGGGGGCCCACGTGATTTCCCCTGGGGGCCCACGTGATTTCCCCGAGGGGCCCACGCGATTTCCCCGGGGGGCCCACGTGATTTCCCCTGGGGGCCCACGTGATCTCCCCGTGGGGCCCACCTGATCTCCCCGTGGGGCCCACGTGATCTCCCCGTGAGGCCCACGTGATTTCCCCGTGGGGCCCGAGTGATTTCCCCTGGGGGCACACATGATTTCCCCATGGGGCCCACGTGATTTCCCCGTGGGGCCCACGTGTTTTTCCCTGGGGGCCCACGTGATTTCCCCGTGGGGCCCACGTGATTTCTCCGTGGGTCCCACGTGATTTCCCCATGGGTCCCACGTGATATCCCCTGGAGGCCCACGTGATTTCCCCTGGGGGCCCACCTGATTTCCCCTGGGGGCCCACGTGATTTGCCCTGAGGGCCCTCGTGATTTCCCCGTGGGGCCCACGTGATTTCCCCTGGGGGCCCTCGTGATTTCCCCGTGGGGCCCAGGTGATTTCCCCATGGGTCCCACGTGTTTCTCGCGTGAGGCGCACGTGTTTTCCCCGTGGGGCCCTCGTGATTTCCCCGTTGGGCCCACGTGATTTCTCCCAGGGGCTGACGTGATTTTCCCTTGGGGCCCGCGTGATTTCCCCGTGGGGCCCACGTGATTTCCCCTGGGGGCCAACGTGATTTCCCTTGGGGGCCCACGTGATCTCCCCGTGGGGCCCACCTGATCTCCCCGTGGGTCCCACGTGATATCCCCGTGAGGCCCACGTGATTTCCCCGTGGGGCCCGAGTGATTTCCCTGTGGGGCTCACGTGATTTCCCGGGGGACCCACGTGATTTCCCCTGGGGGCCCACGTGATTTCCCCTGGGGGCACACATGATTTCCCCATGGGGCCACGTGATTTCCCCGTGGGGCCCACGTGATTTCCCCGTGGGGCCCACGTGATTTCCCCTGGGGGCCCACCTGATTTCCCCTGGGGGCCCATGTGATTTCCCCGTGGGGCCCTCATGATTTACCCTGGTGGACCACGTGATTTCCCCGTGGGGCCCACGTGATTTCCCCGTGGGGCCCACGTGATTTCCCTTGGTGGCCCACGTGATTTCCCCTGGGGGCCCACGTGATTTCCCCAGGGTGCCCACGTGAATTCCCACTGGGGCCCACGTGATTTCCCGGTGGGGCCCACGTGATTTCCCCGTGGGGCCCACGGGATTTCCCCGTGGGGCCCACGTGATTTCCCCTGGGGGCCCACGTGATTTCCCCTGGGGGCCCAAGTGATTACCCCTTGGGGCCCACGCGATTTCCCCGTGGGGCCCACGCGATTTCCCCTGGGGGCCCACGTGATTTCCCCGTGGGGCCCACGTGATTTCCCCGTGGGGCACTCGTGATTTCCCCGGGGGGCCCACGTGATTTCCCCGTGGGGCCCACGTGATTTCTCCGTGGGGCCCACGTGATTTCCCCTGGGGGCCCACGTGATTTCCCCTGGGGGCCCACGTGATTTCCCCTGGGGGCCCACGTGATTTCCCCTGGGGGCCCACGTGATTTCCCCTGGGGGCTCACGTGATATCCCCAGGGGCCCCACGTGATTTCCCACTGGAGCCCACGTGATTTCCCGGTGGGGCCCACGTGATTTCTCCGTGGGGCCCACGGGCTTTCCCCTGGGGGCCCACGTGATTTCCCCTGGGGGCTCACGTGATATCCCCAGGGGGCCCACGTGATTTCCCACTGGAGCCCTCGTGATTTCCCGGTGGGGCCCACGTGATTTCCCCGTGGGGCCCACGTGATTTCCCTTGGGGTCCCACGTGATTTCCCCGTGGGGCCCACGTGATTTCCCCTGGGGGCCCACGTGATTGCCCCTGGGGGCCCACGTGATTTCCGCGTGGGGCCCACGTGATTTCCCCTGAGGGCCCACGTGATTTCCCCGAGGGGCCCACGTGATTTCCCCATGGGACCCACGTGATTTCCCCTGAGGGCCCACATGATTTCCCCGAGGGGCCCACGTGATTTCCCCAGGGGGCCCACGTGATTTCCCCGTGGGGCCAACGTGATTGCCCCTGGGGGCCCACGTGATTTCCCCGTGGGGCCCACGTGATTTCCCCTGGGGGCCCATCAGATTTCCCCTCTGGGCCCATGTGATTTCCCCGTGGGGCCCTCATGATTTACCCTGGTGGACCACGTGATTTCCCCGTGGAGCCCACGTGATTTCCCCGTGGGGCCCACGTGATTTCCCTTGGGGGACCACGTGATTTCCCCTGGGGGCTCACGTGATATCCCCAGGGGGCCCACGTGATTTCCCACTGGGGCCCACGTGATTTCCCGGTGTGGCCCACGTGATTTCCCCGTGGGGCCCACGTGATTTCCCTTGGGGTCCCACGTGATTTCCCCGTGGGGCCCACGTGATTTCCCCTGGGGGCCCACGTGATTTCCCCTGGCGGCCCAAGTGATTTCCCCTTGGGGCCCACGCGATTTCCCCGTGGGGCCCACGCGATTTCCCCTGGGGGCCCACGCGATTTCCCCGTGGGGCCCACCTGATTTCCCCGTGGGGCCCACGTGATTTCCCCGGGGGGCCCACGTGATTTCCCCGTGGGGTCCTCGTGATTTCCCCGTGGGGCCCACGTGATTTCCCCTGGGGGCCCACGTGATTTCCCCTGGGGGCCCACGTGATTTCCCCTGGGGGCCCACGTGATGTCCCCGTGGGGCCCACGTGATTTCCCCTGGGGGCCAACGTGATTTCCCCTGGGGGCCCACGTGATCTCCCCGTGGGGCCCACCTGATCTCCCCGTGGGTCCCACGTGATATCCCCGTGAGGCCCACGTGATTTCCCCGTGGGGCCCGAGTGATTTCCCTGTGGGGCTCACGTGATTTCCCGGGGGACCCACGTGATTTCCCCTGGGGGCCCACGTGATTTCCCCTGGGGGCACACATGATTTCCCCATGGGGCCACGTGATTTACCCGTGGGGCCCACGTGATTTCCCCGTGGGGCCCACGTGATTTCCCCTGGGGGCCCACCTGATTTCCCCTGGGGGCCCATGTGATTTCCCCGTGGGGCCCTCATGATTTACCCTGGTGGACCACGTGATTTCCCCGTGGGGCCCACGTGATTTCCCCGTGGGGCCCACGTGATTTCCCTTGGTGGCCCACGTGATTTCCCCTGGGGGCCCACGTGATTTCCCCAGGGTGCCCACGTGAATTCCCACTGGGGCCCACGTGATTTCCCGGTGGGGCCCACGTGATTTCCCCGTGGGGCCCACGTGATTTCCCCGTGGGGCCCACGTGATTTCCCCTGGGGGCCGACGTGATTTCCCCTGGGGGCCCAAGTGATTACCCCTTGGGGCCCACGCGATTTCCCCGTGGGGCCCACGCGATTTCCCCTGGGGGCCCACGTGATTTCCCCGTGGGGCCCACGTGATTTCCCCGTGGGGCACTCGTGATTTCCCCGGGGGGCCCACGTGATTTCCCCGTGGGGCCCACGTGATTTCTCCGTGGGGCCCACGTGATTTCCCCTGGGGGCCCACGTGATTTCCCCTGGGGGCCCACGTGATTTCCCCTGGGGGCCCACGTGATTTCCCCTGGGGGCCCACGTGATTTCCCCTGGGGGCTCACGTGATATCCCCAGGGGCCCCACGTGATTTCCCACTGGAGCCCACGTGATTTCCCGGTGGGGCCCACGTGATTTCTCCGTGGGGCCCACGTGATTTCCCCTGGGGGCCCACGTGATTTCCCCTGGGGGCTCACGTGATATCCCCAGGGGGCCCACGTGATTTCCCACTGGAGCCCTCGTGATTTCCCGGTGGGGCCCACGTGATTTCCCCGTGGGGCCCACGTGATTTCCCTTGGGGTCCCACGTGATTTCCCCGTGGGGCCCACGTGATTTCCCCTGGGGGCCCACGTGATTTCCCCTGGGGGCCCAAGTGATTTCCCCTTGGGGCCCACGCGATTTCCCCGTGGGGCCCACGCGATTTCCCCTGGGGGCCCACGCGATTTCCCCGTGGGGCCCACCTGATTTCCCCGTGGGGCCCACGTGATTTCCCCGTGGGGCACTCGTGATTTCCCCGGGGGGCCCACGTGATTTCCCCGTGGGGTCCTCGTGATTTCCCCGTGGGGCCCACATGATTTCCCCTGGGGGCCCACGTGATTTCCCCTGGGGGCCCACGTGATTTCCCCTGGGGGCCCACGTGATTTTCCCGTGGGACCCACGTGATTTCCCCGTGGGGCCCACGTGATTTCCCCGTGGGGCCACGTGATTTCCCCTGGGGGCCCACGTCATTGCCCCGTGGGGCCCACGTGATGTCCCCTGGGGGCCCGCGTGATTTCCCCTAGGGGCCCGCGTGATTTCCCCTGGGGGCCCACGTGATTTCCCCGTGGGGCCCACCTGATTTCCCCTGAGGGCCCACGTGATTTCCCCGTGAGGCCCACGTGATTTCCCCTGGGGTCCCACGTGATTTCCCCGTGGGGCTCACGTGATTGCCCCTGGGGGCCCACGTGATTTCCCCGTGGGGCCCACGTGATTTCCCCTGGGGGCCCATCAGATTTCCCCTCTGGGCCTATGTGATTTTCCCGTGGGGCCCTCATGATTTACCCTGGTGGACCACGTGATTTCCCCGTGGAGCCCACGTGATTTCCCCGTGGGGCCCACGTGATTTCCCTTGGGGGCCCACGTGATTTCCCCTGGGGGCTCACGTGATATCTCCAGGGGGCCCACGTGATTTCCCACTGGGGCCCACGTGATTTCCCGGTGGGGCCCACGTGATTTCCCCGTGGGGCCCACGTGATTTCCCTTGGGGGTCCCACGTGATTTCCCCGTGGGGCCCACGTGATTTCCCCTGGGGGCCCACGTCATTTCCCCTGGGGCCCAAGTGATTTCCCCTTGGGGCCCACGCGATTTCCCCGTGGGGCCCACGCGATTTCCCCTGGGGGCCCACGTGATTTCCCCGTGGGGCCCACGTGATTTCCCCGTGGGGCCAACGTGATTTCCCCGTGGGGCACTCGTGATTTCCCCGGGGGGCCCACGTGATTTCCCCGTGGGGTCGACGTGATTTCCCCGTGGGGCCTACGTGATATCCTCGTGAGGCCCACGTGATTTCCCCGTGGGGCCCGAGTGATTTCCCCGTGGGGCCCACGTGATTTCCCCGTGGGGCCCACGTGATTTCCCTTGGGGGCCCACGTGATTTCCCCTGGGGGCCCACGTGATTTCCCCAGGGTGCCCACGTGAATTCCCACTGGGGCCCACGTGATTTCCCGGTGGAGCCCACGTGATTTCCCCGTGGGGCCCACGTGATTTCCCCTGGGGGCCCACGTGATTTCCTCTAGGGGCCCACGTGATTTCCCCGTGGGGCCCACGTGATTTCCCCGTGGGGCACTCGTGATTTCCCCGGGGTGCCCACGTGATTTCCCCGTGGGGCCCACGTGATTTCCCCGTGTGGCCCACGTGATTTCCCCTGGGGGCCCACGTGATTTGCCCTGGGGGCCCACGTGATTTCCCCTGGGGGCCCACGTGATTTCCCCTGGGGGCCCACGTGATTTCCCCGTGGGGCCCACGTGATTTCCCCTGGGGGCCAACGTGATTTCCCCTGGGGGCCCACGTGATCTCCCCGTGGGGCCCACCTGATCTCCCCGTGGGGCCCACGTGATCTCCCCGTGAGGCCCACGTGATTTCCCCGTGGGGCCCGAGTGATTTCCCCTGGGGGCACACATGATTTCCCCATGGGGCCCACGTGATTTCCCCGTGGGGCCCACGTGTTTTTCCCTGGGGGCCCACGTGATTTCCCCGTGGGGCCCACGTGATTTCTCCGTGGGTCCCACGTGATTTCCCCATGGGTCCCACGTGATATCCCCTGGAGGCCCACGTGATTTCCCCTGGGGGCCCACCTGATTTCCCCTGGGGGCCCACGTGATTTGCCCTGAGGGCCCTCGTGATTTCCCCGTGGGGCCCACGTGATTTCCCCTGGGGGCCCTCGTGATTTCCCCGTGGGGCCCAGGTGATTTCCCCATGGGTCCCACGTGTTTTTCGCGTGAGGCGCACGTGTTTTCCCCGTGGGGCCCTCGTGATTTCCCCGTTGGGCCCACGTGATTTCTCCCAGGGGCTGACGTGATTTTCCCTTGGGGCCCGCGTGATTTCCCCGAGGGGCC
Source organism: Ovis canadensis (assembly GCF_042477335.2). Taxonomy (NCBI): domain Eukaryota; kingdom Metazoa; phylum Chordata; class Mammalia; order Artiodactyla; family Bovidae; genus Ovis; species Ovis canadensis. The sequence goes on from NC_091262.1 coordinate 13,228,706, forward strand.
CGAGTGATTTCCCTGTGGGGCCCACGTGATTTCCCTGTGGGGCCCACGTGAATTCCCCTGGGGGCCCACGTGATTTCCCCTGGGGGCCCAAGTGATTTCCCCGTGGGCCCACGTGATTTCCCCGTGGGACACACGTGATTTCCGCTGGGGGCCCACATGATTTCCCCGTGGGGCCCACGTGATTTCCCCTGGGGGCCCACGTGATATCCACGTGGGGCCCAAGTGATTTCCCCTGGGGGCCCACGTGATTTCCCCAGGGGCCCAAGTGATTTCCCCGTGGGGCCCACGTGATTTCCCCTGGGGGCCCACGTGATTTCCCCAGGGGCCCAAGTGATTTCCCCCTGGGGCCCACGTGATTTCCCCTGAGCGCCCACGTGATTTTCCCGTGAGGCCTACGTGATTTCCCCTGGGGCCCACGTGATTTCCCTGTGGGGCTCACGTGATTTCCCCGTGGGGCCCACGTGATTGCCCCTGGGGGCCCACGTGATTTCCCCGTGGGGCCCACGTGATTTCCCCGTGGGGCCCACGTGATTTCTCCGTGGGTCCCACGTGATTTCCCCGTGGGTCCCACGTGATTTCATCTGGAGGCCCACGTGATTTCCCCTGGGGGCCCACGTGATTTCCCCTTGGGGCCCATGTGATTTGCCCTGGGGGCCCTCGTGATTTCCCCATGGGGCCCACGTGATTTCCCCTGGGGGCCCTCGTGATTTCCCCGTGGGGCCCACGTGATTTCCCCGTGGGTCCCACGTGTTTTTCCCGTGGGGCGCACGTGTTTTCCCCGTGGGGCCCTCGCGATTTCCCTTGGGGGCCCACGTGATTTCCCCTGGGGGCTCACGTGATATCCCCAGGGGGCCCACGTGATTTCCCACTGGAGCCCACGTGATTTCCCGGTGGGGCCCACGTGATTTCCCCGTGGGGCCCACGTGATTTCCCTTGGGGTCCCACGTGATTTCCCCGTGGGGCCCACGTGATTTCCCCTGGGGGCCCACGTGATTTCCCCTGGGGGCCCACGTGATATCCCCGTGAGGCCCACGTGATTTCCCCGTGGGGCCCGAGTGATTTCCCTGTGGGACCCACGTGATTTCCCGGGGGACCCACGTGATTTCCCCTGGGGGCCCACGTGATTTCCCCTGGGGGCACACATGATTTCCCCATGGGGCCACGTGATTTCCCCGTGGGGCCCACGTGATTTCCCCGTGGGGCCCACGTGATTTCCCCTGGGGGCCCACCTGATTTCCCCTGGGGGCCCATGTGATTTCCCCGTGGGGCCCTCATGATTTACCCTGGTGGACCACGTGATTTCCCCGTGGGGCCCACGTGATTTCCCCGTGGGGCCCACGTGATTTCCCCGTGGGGCCCACGTGATTTCCCCTGGGGGCCCACGTGATTTCCCCAGGGTGCCCACGTGAATTCCCACTGGGGCCCACGTGATTTCCCGGTGGCGCCCACGTGATTTCCCCGTGGGGCCCACGTGATTTCCCCTGGGGGCCCACGTGATTTCCTCTAGGGGCCCACGTGATTTCCCCGTGGGGCCCACGTGATTTCCCCGTGGGGCCCACGTGATTTCCCCTGGGGGCCCACGTGATTGCCCCTGGGGGCCCAAGTGATTACCCCTTGGGGCCCACGCGATTTCCCCGTGGGGCCCACGCGATTTCCCCTGGGGGCCCACGTGATTTCCCCGTGGGGCCCACGTGATTTCCCCGTGGGGCACTCGTGATTTCCCCGGGGGGCCCACGTGATTTCCCCGTGGGGCCCACGTGATTTCTCCGTGGGGCCCACGTGATTTCCCCTGGGGGCCCACGTGATTTCCCCTGGGGGCCCACGTGATTTCCCCTGGGGGCCCACGTGATTTCCCCTGGGGGCCCACGTGATTTCCCCTGGGGGCTCACGTGATATCCCCAGGGGGCCCACGTGATTTCCCACTGGAGCCCACGTGATTTCCCGGTGGGGCCCACGTGATTTCTCCGTGGGGCCAACGTGATTTCCCCTGGGGGCCCACGTGATTTCCCCTGGGGGCTCACGTGATATCCCCAGGGGGCCCACGTGATTTCCCACTGGAGCCCACGTGATTTCCCGGTGGGGCCCACGTGATTTCCCCGTGGGGCCCACGTGATTTCCCTTGGGGTCCCACGTGATTTCCCCGTGGGGCCCACGTGATTTCCCCTGGGGGCCCACGTGATTTCCCCTGGGGGCCCAAGTGATTTCCCCTTGGGGCCCACGCGATTTCCCCGTGGGGCCCACGCGATTTCCCCTGGGGGCCCACGCGATTTCCCCGTGGGGCCCACCTGATTTCCCCGTGGGGCCCACGTGATTTCCCCGTGGGGCACTCGTGATTTCCCCGGGGGGCCCACGTGATTTCCCCGTGGGGTCCTCGTGATTTCCCCGTGGGGCCCACGTGATTTCCCCTGGGGGCCCACGTGATTTCCCCTGGGGGCCCACGTGATTTCCCCTGGGGGCCCACGTGATTTTCCCGTGGGACCCACGTGATTTCCCCGTGGGGCCCACGTGATTTCCCCGTGGGGCCACGTGATTTCCCCTGGGGGCCCACGTGATTTCCCCGTGGGGCCCACGTGATTTCCCCTGGGGGCCCGCGTGATTTCCCCTAGGGGCCCGCGTGATTTCCCCTGGGGGCCCACGTGATTTCCCCGTGGGGCCCACCTGATTTCCCCTGAGGGCCCACGTGATTTCCCCGTGAGGCCCACGTGATTTCCCCTGGGGTCCCACGTGATTTCCCCGTGGGGCTCACGTGATTGCCCCTGGGGGCCCACGTGATTTCCCCGTGGGGCCCACGTGATTTCCCCTGGGGGCCCATCAGATTTCCCCTCTGGGCCTATGTGATTTTCCCGTGGGGCCCTCATGATTTACCCTGGTGGACCACGTGATTTCCCCGTGGAGCCCACGTGATTTCCCCGTGGGGCCCACGTGATTTCCCTTGGGGGCCCACGTGATTTCCCCTGGGGGCTCACGTGATATCTCCAGGGGGCCCACGTGATTTCCCACTGGGGCCCACGTGATTTCCCGGTGGGGCCCACGTGATTTCCCCGTGGGGCCCACGTGATTTCCCTTGGGGGTCCCACGTGATTTCCCCGTGGGGCCCACGTGATTTCCCCTGGGGGCCCACGTCATTTCCCCTGGGGCCCAAGTGATTTCCCCTTGGGGCCCACGCGATTTCCCCTGGGGGCCCACGTGATTTCCCCGTGGGGCCCACGTGATTTCCCCGTGGGGCCAACGTGATTTCCCCGTGGGGCACTCGTGATTTCCCCGGGGGGCCCACGTGATTTCCCCGTGGGGTCGACGTGATTTCCCCGTGGGGCCTACGTGATATCCTCGTGAGGCCCACGTGATTTCCACGTGGGGCCCGAGTGATTTCCCTGTGGGGCCCACGTGATTTCCCGGGGGACCCACGTGATTTCCCCTGGGGGCCCACGTGATTTCCCCTGGGGGCACACATGATTTCCCCATGGGGCCACGTGATTTCCCCGTGGGGCCCACGTGTTTTCCCCTGGGGGCCCACGTGATTTCCCCTAGGGGCCCACGTGATTTCCCCGTGGGGCCCACGTGATTTCCCCGTGGGGCCCACGTGATTTCCCCTGGGGGCCCACCTGATTTCCCCTGGGGGCCCATGTGATTTCCCCGTGGGGCCCTCATGATTTACCCTGGTGGACCACGTGATTTCCCCGTGGGGCCCACGTGATTTCCCCGTGGGGCCCACGTGATTTCCCTTGGGGGCCCACGTGATTTCCCCTGGGGGCCCACGTGATTTCCCCAGGGTGCCCACGTGAATTCCCACTGGGCCCCACGTGATTTCCCGGTGGAGCCCACGTGATTTCCCCGTGGGGCCCACGTGATTTCCCCTGGGGGCCCACGTGATTTCCTCTAGGGGCCCACGTGATTTCCCCGTGGGGCCCACGTGATTTCCCCGTGGGGCACTCGTGATTTCCCCGGGGTGCCCACGTGATTTCCCCGTGGGGCCCACGTGATTTCCCCGTGTGGCCCACGTGATTTCCCCTGGGGGCCCACGTGATTTCCCCTGGGGGCCCACGTGATTTCCCCTGGGGGCCCACGTGATTTCCCCGTGGGGCCCACGTGATTTCCCCTGGGGGCCAACGTGATTTCCCCTGGGGGCCCACGTGATCTCCCCGTGGGGCCCACCTGATCTCCCCGTGGGGCCCACGTGATCTCCCCGTGAGGCCCACGTGATTTCCCCGTGGGGCCCGAGTGATTTCCCCTGGGGGCACACATGATTTCCCCATGGGGCCCACGTGATTTCCCCGTGGGGCCCACGTGTTTTTCCCTGGGGGCCCACGTGATTTCCCCGTGGGGCCCACGTGATTTCTCCGTGGGTCCCACGTGATTTCCCCATGGGTCCCACGTGATATCCCCTGGAGGCCCACGTGATTTCCCCTGGGGGCCCACGTGATTTCCCCTGGGGGCCCACGTGATTTGCCCTGAGGGCCCTCGTGATTTCCCCGTGGGGCCCACGTGATTTCCCCTGGGGGCCCTCGTGATTTCCCCGTGGGGCCCAGGTGATTTCCCCATGGGTCCCACGTGTTTTTCGCGTGAGGCGCACGTGTTTTCCCCGTGGGGCCCTCGTGATTTCCCCGTTGGGCCCACGTGATTTCTCCCAGGGGCTGACGTGATTTTCCCTTGGGGCCCGCGTGATTTCCCCGAGGGGCCCGAGTGATTTCCCTGTGGGGCCCACGTGATTTCCCTGTGGGGCCCACGTGAATTCCCCTGGGGGCCCACGTGATTTCCCCTGGGGGCCCAAGTGATTTCCCCGTGGGCCCACGTGATTTCCCCGTGGGACACACGTGATTTCCGCTGGGGGCCCACATGATTTCCCCGTGGGGCCCACGTGATTTCCCCTGGGGGCCCACGTGATATCCACGTGGGGCCCAAGTGATTTCCCCTGGGGGCCCACGTGATTTCCCCAGGGGCCCAAGTGATTTCCCCGTGGGGCCCACGTGATTTCCCCTGGGGGCCCACGTGATTTCCCCAGGGGCCCAAGTGATTTCCCCCTGGGGCCCACGTGATTTCCCCTGAGCGCCCACGTGATTTTCCCGTGAGGCCTACGTGATTTCCCCTGGGGCCCACGTGATTTCCCTGTGGGGCTCACGGGATTTCCCCGTGGGGCCCACGTGATTGCCCCTGGGGGCCCACGTGATTTCCCCGTGGGGCCCACGTGATTTCCCCGTGGGGCCCACGTGATTTCTCCGTGGGTCGCACGTGATTTCCCCGTGGGTCCCAGGTGATTTCATCTGGAGGCCCACGTGATTTCCCCTGGGGGCCCACGTGATTTCCCCTTGGGGCCCATGTGATTTGCCCTGGGGGCCCTCGTGATTTCCCCGTGGGGCCCACGTGATTTCCCCTGGGGGCCCACGTGATATCCACGTGGGGCCCAAGTGATTTCCCCTGGGGGCCCACGTGATTTCCCCAGGGGCCCAAGTGATTTCCCCGTGGGGCCCACGTGATTTCCCCTGGGGGCCCACGTGATTTCCCCAGGGGCCCAAGTGATTTCCCCCTGGGGCCCACGTGATTTCCCCTGAGCGCCCACGTGATTTTCCCGTGAGGCCTACGTGATTTCCCCTGGGGCCCACGTGATTTCCCTGTGGGGCTCACGTGATTTCCCCGTGGGGCCCACGTGATTGCCCCTGGGGGCCCACGTGATTTCCCCGTGGGGCCCACGTGATTTCCCCGTGGGGCCCACGTGATTTCTCCGTGGGTCCCACGTGATTTCCCCGTGGGTCCCACGTGATTTCATCTGGAGGCCCACGTGATTTCCCCTGGGGGCCCACGTGATTTCCCCTTGGGGCCCATGTGATTTGCCCTGGGGGCCCTCGTGATTTCCCCGTGGGGCCCACGTGATTTCCCCTGGGGGCCCTCGTGATTTCCCCGTGGGGCCCACGTGATTTCCCCGTGGGTCCCACGTGTTTTTCCCGTGGGGCGCACGTGTTTTCCCCGTGGGGCCCTCGCGATTTCCCTTGGGGGCCCACGTGATTTCCCCTGGGGGCTCACGTGATATCCCCAGGGGGCCCACGTGATTTCCCACTGGAGCCCACGTGATTTCCCGGTGGGGCCCACGTGATTTCCCCGTGGGGCCCACGTGATTTCCCTTGGGGTCCCACGTGATTTCCCCGTGGGGCCCACGTGATTTCCCCTGGGGGCCCACGTGATTTCCCCTGGGGGCCCACGTGATTTCCCCTTGGGGCCCACGCGATTTCCCCGTGGGGCCCACGCGATTTCCCCTGGGGGCCCACGCGATTTCCCCGTGGGGCCCACCTGATTTCCCCGTGGGGCCCACGTGATTTCCCCGTGGGGCACTCGTGATTTCCCCGGGGGGCCCACGTGATTTCCCAGTGGGGTCCTCGTGATTTCCCCGTGGGGCCCACGTGATTTCCCCTGGGGGCCCACCTGATTTCCCCTGAGGGCCCACGTGATTTCCCCGTGAGGCCCACGTGATTTCCCCTGGGGTCCCACGTGATTTCCCCGTGGGGCTCACGTGATTGCCCCTGGGGGCCCACGTGATTTCCCCGTGGGGCCCACGTGATTTCCCCTGGGGGCCCATCAGATTTCCCCTCTGGGCCTATGTGATTTTCCCGTGGGGCCCTCATGATTTACCCTGGTGGACCACGTGATTTCCCCGTGGAGCCCACGTGATTTCCCCGTGGGGCCCACGTGATTTCCCTTGGGGGCCCACGTGATTTCCCCTGGGGGCTCACGTGATATCTCCAGGGGGCCCACGTGATTTCCCACTGGGGCCCACGTGATTTCCCGGTGGGGCCCACGTGATTTCCCCGTGGGGCCCACGTGATTTCCCTTGGGGGTCCCACGTGATTTCCCCGTGGGGCCCACGTGATTTCCCCTGGGGGCCCACGTCATTTCCCCTGGGGCCCAAGTGATTTCCCCTTGGGGCCCACGCGATTTCCCCGTGGGGCCCACGCGATTTCCCCTGGGGGCCCACGTGATTTCCCCGTGGGGCCCACGTGATTTCCCCTGGGGGCCCACGTGATTTCCCCTGGGGGCCCACGTGATATCCCCGTGAGGCCCACGTGATTTCCCCGTGGGGCCCGAGTGATTTCCCTGTGGGACCCACGTGATTTCCCGGGGGACCCACGTGATTTCCCCTGGGGGCCCACGTGATTTCCCCTGGGGGCACACATGATTTCCCCATGGGGCCACGTGATTTCCCCGTGGGGCCCACGTGATTTCCCCGTGGGGCCCACGTGATTTCCCCTGGGGGCCCACCTGATTTCCCCTGGGGGCCCATGTGATTTCCCCGTGGGGCCCTCATGATTTACCCTGGTGGACCACGTGATTTCCCCGTGGGGCCCACGTGATTTCCCCGTGGGGCCCACGTGATTTCCCTTGGTGGCCCACGTGATTTCCCCTGGGGGCCCACGTGATTTCCCCAGGGTGCCCACGTGAATTCCCACTGGGGCCCACGTGATTTCCCGGTGGGGCCCACGTGATTTCCCCGTGGGGCCCACGTGATTTCCCCTGGGGGCCCACGTGATTTCCTCTAGGGTCCCACGTGATTTCCCCGTGGGGCCCACGTGATTTCCCCGTGGGGCCCCCGTGATTTCCCCTGGGGGCCCACGTGATTTCCCCTGGGGGCCCAAGTGATTACCCCTTGGGGCCCACGCGATTTCCCCGTGGGGCCCACGCGATTTCCCCTGGGGGCCCACGTGATTTCCCCGTGGGGCCCACGTGATTTCCCCGTGGGGCACTCGTGATTTCCCCGGGGGGCCCACGTGATTTCCCCGTGGGGCCCACGTGATTTCTCCGTGGGGCCCACGTGATTTCCCCTGGGGGCCCACGTGATTTCCCCTGGGGGCCCACGTGATTTCCCCTGGGGGCCCACGTGATTTCCCCTGGGGGCCCACGTGATTTCCCCTGGGGGCTCACGTGATATCCCCAGGGGGCCCACGTGATTTCCCACTGGAGCCCACGTGATTTCCCGGTGGGGCCCACGTGATTTCTCCGTGGGGCCCACGTGATTTCCCCTGGGGGCCCACGTGATTTCCCCTGGGGCCTCACGTGATATCCCCAGGGGGCCCACGTGATTTCCCACTGGAGCCCACGTGATTTCCCGGTGGGGCCCACGTGATTTCCCCGTGGGGCCCACGTGATTTCCCTTGGGGTCCCACGTGATTTCCCCGTGGGGCCCACGTGATTTCCCCTGGGGGCCCACGTGATTTCCCCTGGGGGCCCAAGTGATTTCCCCTTGGGGCCCACGCGATTTCCCCGTGGGGCCCACGCGATTTCCCCTGGGGGCCCACGCGATTTCCCCGTGGGGCCCACCTGATTTCCCCGTGGGGCCCACGTGATTTCCCCGTGGGGCACTCGTGATTTCCCCGGGGGGCCCACGTGATTTCCCCGTGGGGTCCTCGTGAGTTCCCCGTGGGGCCCACGTGATTTCCCCTGGGGGCCCACGTGATTTCCCCTGGGGGCCCACGTGATTTCCCCTGGGGGCCCACGTGATTTTCCCGTGGGACCCACGTGATTTCCCCGTGGGGCCCACGTGATTTCCCCGTGGGGCCACGTGATTTCCCCTGGGGGCCCACGTGATTTCCCCGTGGGGCCCACGTGATTTCCCCTGGGGGCCCGCGTGATTTCCCCTAGGGGCCCGCGTGATTTCCCCTGGGGGCCCACGTGATTTCCCCGTGTGGCCCACCTGATTTCCCCTGAGGGCCCACGTGATTTCCCCGTGAGGCCCACGTGATTTCCCCTGGGGTCCCACGTGATTTCCCCGTGGGGCTCACGTGATTGCCCCTGGGGGCCCACGTGATTTCCCCGTGGGGCCCACGTGATTTCCCCTGGGGGCCCATCAGATTTCCCCTCTGGGCCTATGTGATTTTCCCGTGGGGCCCTCATGATTTACCCTGGTGGACCACGTGATTTCCCCGTGGAGCCCACGTGATTTCCCCGTGGGGCCCACGTGATTTCCCTTGGGGGCCCACGTGATTTCCCCTGGGGGCTCACGTGATATCTCCAGGGGGCCCACGTGATTTCCCACTGGGGCCCACGTGATTTCCCGGTGGGGCCCACGTGATTTCCCCGTGGGGCCCACGTGATTTCCCTTGGGGGTCCCACGTGATTTCCCCGTGGGGCCCACGTGATTTCCCCTGGGGGCCCACGTCATTTCCCCTGGGGCCCAAGTGATTTCCCCTTGGGGCCCACGCGATTTCCCCTGGGGGCCCACGTGATTTCCCCGTGGGGCCCACGTGATTTCCCCGTGGGGCCAACGTGATTTCCCCGTGGGGCACTCGTGATTTCCCCGGGGGGCCCACGTGATTTCCCCGTGGGGTCGACGTGATTTCCCCGTGGGGCCTACGTGATATCCTCGTGAGGCCCACGTGATTTCCCCGTGGGGCCCGAGTGATTTCCCTGTGGGGCCCACGTGATTTCCCGGGGGACCCACGTGATTTCCCCTGGGGGCCCACGTGATTTCCCCTGGGGGCACACATGATTTCCCCATGGGGCCACGTGATTTCCCCGTGGGGCCCACGTGTTTTCCCCTGGGGGCCCACGTGATTTCCCCTAGGGGCCCACGGGATTTCCCCGGGGGGCCCACGTGATTACCCCGTGGGGCCCACGTGATTTCCCCTGGGGGCCCACCTGATTTCCCCTGGGGGCCCATGTGATTTCCCCGTGGGGCCCTCATGATTTACCCTGGTGGACCACGTGATTTCCCCGTGGGGCCCACGTGATTTCCCCGTGGGGCCCACGTGATTTCCCTTGGGGGCCCACGTGATTTCCCCTGGGGGCCCACGTGATTTCCCCAGGGTGCCCACGTGAATTCCCACTGGGGCCCACGTGATTTCCCGGTGGAGCCCACGTGATTTCCCCGTGGGGCCCACGTGATTTCCCCTGGGGGCCCACGTGATTTCCTCTAGGGGCCCACGTGATTTCCCCGTGGGGCCCACGTGATTTCCCCGTGGGGCACTCGTGATTTCCCCGGGGTGCCCACGTGATTTCCCCGTGGGGCCCACGTGATTTCCCCGTGTGGCCCACGTGATTTCCCCTGGGGGCCCACGTGATTTCCCCTGGGGGCCCACGTGATGTCCCCTGGGGGCCGACGTGATTTCCCCTGGGGGCCCACGTGATTTCCCCGTGGGGCCCACGTGATTTCCCCTGGGGGCCAACGTGATTTCCCCTGGGGGCCCACGTGATCTCCCCGTGGGGCCCACCTGATCTCCCCGTGGGGCCCACGTGATCTCCCCGTGAGGCCCACGTGATTTCCCCGTGGGGCCCGAGTGATTTCCCCTGGGGGCACACATGATTTCCCCATGGGGCCCACGTGATTTCCCCGTGGGGCCCACGTGTTTTTCCCTGGGGGCCCACGTGATTTCCCCGTGGGGCCCACGTGATTTCTCCGTGGGTCCCACGTGATTTCCCCATGGGTCCCACGTGATATCCCCTGGAGGCCCACGTGATTTCCCCTGGGGGCCCACGTGATTTCCCCTGGGGGCCCACGTGATTTGCCCTGAGGGCCCTCGTGATTTCCCCGTGGGGCCCACGTGATTTCCCCTGGGGGCCCTCGTGATTTCCCCGTGGGGCCCAGGTGATTTCCCCATGGGTCCCACGTGTTTTTCGCGTGAGGCGCACGTGTTTTCCCCGTGGGGCCCTCGTGATTTCCCCGTTGGGCCCACGTGATTTCTCCCAGGGGCTGACGTGATTTTCCCTTGGGGCCCGCGTGATTTCCCCGAGGGGCCCGAGTGATTTCCCTGTGGGGCCCACGTGATTTCCCTGTGGGGCCCACGTGAATTCCCCTGGGGGCCCACGTGATTTCCCCTGGGGGCCCAAGTGATTTCCCCGTGGGCCCACGTGATTTCCCCGTGGGACACACGTGATTTCCGCTGGGCGCCCACATGATTTCCCCGTGGGGCCCACGTGATTTCCCCTGGGGGCCCACGTGATATCCACGTGGGGCCCAAGTGATTTCCCCTGGGGGCCCACGTGATTTCCCCAGGGGCCCAAGTGATTTCCCCGTGGGGCCCACGTGATTTCCCCTGGGGGCCCACGTGATTTCCCCAGGGGCCCAAGTGATTTCCCCCTGGGGCCCACGTGATTTCCCCTGAGCGCCCACGTGATTTTCCCGTGAGGCCTACGTGATTTCCCCTGGGGCCCACGTGATTTCCCTGTGGGGCTCACGTGATTTCCCCGTGGGGCCCACGTGATTGCCCCTGGGGGCCCACGTGATTTCCCCGTGGGGCCCACGTGATTTCCCCGTGGGGCCCACGTGATTTCTCCGTGGGTCCCACGTGATTTCCCCGTGGGTCCCACGTGATTTCATCTGGAGGCCCACGTGATTTCCCCTGGGGGCCCACGTGATTTCCCCTTGGGGCCCATGTGATTTGCCCTGGGGGCCCTCGTGATTTCCCCGTGGGGCCCACGTGATTTCCCCTGGGGGCCCTCGTGATTTCCCCGTGGGGCCCACGTGATTTCCCCGTGGGTCCCACGTGTTTTTCCCGTGGGGCGCACGTGTTTTCCCCGTGGGGCCCTCGCGATTTCCCTTGGGGGCCCACGTGATTTCCCCTGGGGGCTCACGTGATTTCCCCGTGGGGCCCACGTGATTTCCCTTGGGGTCCCACGTGATTTCCCCGTGGGGCCCACGTGATTTCCCCTGGGGGCCCACGTGATTTCCCCTGGGGGCCCAAGTGATTTCCCCTTGGGGCCCACGCGATTTCCCCGTGGGGCCCACGCGATTTCCCCTGGGGGCCCACGCGATTTCCCCGTGGGGCCCACCTGATTTCCCCGTGGGGCCCACGTGATTTCCCCGTGGGGCACTCGTGATTTCCCCGGGGGGCCCACGTGATTTCCCCGTGGGGCCCTCGTGATTTCCCCGTGGGGCCCTCGTGATTTCCCCTGGGGGCCCACCTGATTTCCCCTGAGGGCCCACGTGATTTCCCCGTGAGGCCCACGTGATTTCCCCTGGGGTCCCACGTGATTTCCCCGTGGGGCTCACGTGATTGCCCCTGGGGGCCCACGTGATTTCCCCGTGGGCCCCACGTGATTTCCCCTGGGGGCCCATCAGATTTCCCCGCTGGGCCTATGTGATTTTCCCGTGGGGCCCTCATGATTTACCCTGGTGGACCACGTGATTTCCCCGTGGAGCCCACGTGATTTCCCCGTGGGGCCCACGTGATTTCCCTTGGGGGCCCACGTGATTTCCCCTGGGGGCTCACGTGATATCTCCAGGGGGCCCACGTGATTTCCCACTGGGGCCCACGTGATTTCCCGGTGGGGCCCACGTGATTTCCCCGTGGGGCCCACGTGATTTCCCTTGGGGGTCCCACGTGATTTCCCCGTGGGGCCCACGTGATTTCCCCTGGGGGCCCACGTCATTTCCCCTGGGGCCCAAGTGATTTCCCCTTGGGGCCCACGCGATTTCCCCGTGGGGCCCACGCAATTTCCCCTGGGGGCCCACGTGATTTCCCCGTGGGGCCCACGTGATTTCCCCGTGGGGCCAACGTGATTTCCCCGTGGGGCACTCGTGATTTCCCCGGGGGGCCCACGTGATTTCCCCGTGGGGTCGACGTGATTTCCCCGTGGGGCCTACGTGATATCCCCGTGAGGTCCACGTGATTTCCCCGTGGGGCCCGAGTGATTTCCCTGTGGGGCCCACGTGATTTCCCGGGGGACCCACGTGATTTCCCCTGGGGGCCCACGTGATTTCCCCTGGGGGCACACATGATTTCCCCATGGGGCCACGTGATTTCCCCGTGGGGCCCACGTGTTTTCCCCTGGGGGCCCACGTGATTTCCCCTAGGGGCCCACGTGATTTCCCCGTGGGGCCCACGTGATTTCCCCGTGGGGCCCACGTGATTTCCCCTGGGGGCCCACCTGATTTCCCCTGGGGGCCCATGTGATTTCCCCGTGGGGCCCTCATGATTTACCCTGGTGGACCACGTGATTTCCCCGTGGGGCCCACGTGATTTCCCCGTGGGGCCCACGTGATTTCCCTTGGGGGCCCACGTGATTTCCCCTGGGGGCCCACGTGATTTCCCCAGGGTGCCCACGTGAATTCCCACTGGGGCCCACGTGATTTCCCGGTGGGGCCCACGTGATTTCCCCGTGGGGCCCACGTGATTTCCCCTGGGGGCCCACGTGATTTCCTCTAGGGGCCCACGTGATTTCCCCGTGGGGCCCACGTGATTTCCCCGTGGGGCACTCGTGATTTCCCCGGGGTGCCCACGTGATTTCCCCGTGGGGCCCACGTGATTTCCCCGTGTGGCCCACGTGATTTCCCCTGGGGGCCCACGTGATTTCCCCTGGGGGCCCACGTGATTTCCCCTGGGGGCCCACGTGATTTCCCCTGGGGGCCCACGTGATTTCCCCGTGGGGCCCACGTGATTTCCCCTGGGGGCCAACGTGATTTCCCCTGGGGGCCCACGTGATCTCCCCGTGGGGCCCACCTGATCTCCCCGTGGGGCCCACGTGATCTCCCCGTGAGGCCCACGTGATTTCCCCGTGGGGCCCGAGTGATTTCCCCTGGGGGCACACATGATTTCCCCATGGGGCCCACGTGATTTCCCCGTGGGGCCCACGTGTTTTTCCCTGGGGGCCCACGTGATTTCCCCGTGGGGCCCACGTGATTTCTCCGTGGGTCCCACGTGATTTCCCCATGGGTCCCACGTGATATCCCCTGGAGGCCCACGTGATTTCCCCGGGGGGCCCACGTGATTTCCCCTGGGGGCCCAGGTGATTTGCCCTGAGGGCCCTCGTGATTTCCCCGTGGGGCCCACGTGATTTCCCCTGGGGGCCCTCGTGATTTCCCCGTGGGGCCCAGGTGATTTCCCCATGGGTCCCACGTGTTTTTCGCGTGAGGCGCACGTGTTTTCCCCGTGGGGCCCTCGTGATTTCCCCGTTGGGCCCACGTGATTTCTCCCAGGGGCTGACGTGATTTTCCCTTGGGGCCCGCGTGATTTCCCCGAGGGGCCCGAGTGATTTCCCTGTGGGGCCCACGTGATTTCCCTGTGGGGCCCACGTGAATTCCCCTGGGGGCCCACGTGATTTCCCCTGGGGGCCCAAGTGATTTCCCCGTGGGCCCACGTGATTTCCCCGTGGGACACACGTGATTTCCGCTGGGGGCCCACATGATTTCCCCGTGGGGCCCACGTGATTTCCCCTGGGGGCCCACGTGATATCCACGTGGGGCCCAAGTGATTTCCCCTGGGGGCCCACGTGATTTCCCCAGGGGCCCAAGTGATTTCCCCGTGGGGCCCACGTGATTTCCCCTGGGGGCCCACGTGATTTCCCCAGGGGCCCAAGTGATTTCCCCCTGGGGCCCACGTGATTTCCCCTGAGCGCCCACGTGATTTTCCCGTGAGGCCTACGTGATTTCCCCTGGGGCCCACGTGATTTCCCTGTGGGGCTCACGTGATTTCCCCGTGGGGCCCACGTGATTGCCCCTGGGGGCCCACGTGATTTCCCCGTGGGGCCCACGTGATTTCCCCGTGGGGCCCACGTGATTTCTCCGTGGGTCCCACGTGATTTCCCCGTGGGTCCCACGTGATTTCATCTGGAGGCCCACGTGATTTCCCCTGGGGGCCCACGTGATTTCCCCTTGGGGCCCATGTGATTTGCCCTGGGGGCCCTCGTGATTTCCCCGTGGGGCCCACGTGATTTCCCCTGGGGGCCCTCGTGATTTCCCCGTGGGGCCCACGTGATTTCCCCGTGGGTCCCACGTGTTTTTCCCGTGGGGCGCACGTGTTTTCCCCGTGGGGCCCTCGCGATTTCCCTTGGGGGCCCACGTGATTTCCCCTGGGGGCTCACGTGATATCCCCAGGGGGCCCACGTGATTTCCCACTGGAGCCCACGTGATTTCCCGGTGGGGCCCACGTGATTTCCCCGTGGGGCCCACGTGATTTCCCTGGGGGTCCCACGTGATTTCCCCGTGGGGCCCACGTGATTTCCCCTGGGGGCCCACGTGATTTCCCCTGGGGGCCCAAGTGATTTCCCCTTGGGGCCCACGCGATTTCCCCGTGGGGCCCACGCGATTTCCCCTGGGGGCCCACGCGATTTCCCCGTGGGGCCCACCTGATTTCCCCGTGCGGCCCACGTGATTTCCCGGTGGGGCACTCGTGATTTCCCCGGGGGGCCCACGTGATTTCCCAGTGGGGTCCTCGTGATTTCCCCGTGGGGCCCACGTGATTTCCCCTGGGGGCCCACGTGATTTCCCCTGGGGGCCCCCGTGATTTCCCCTGGGGGCCCACGTGATTTCCCCTGGGGGCCCACGTGATTTCCCCGTGGGGCCCACGTAATTTCCCCTGGCGGCCAACGTGATTTCCCCTGGGGGCCCACGTGATCTCCCCGTGGGGCCCACCTGATCTCCCCGTGGGTCCCACGTGATATCCCCTGGAGGCCCACGTGATTTCCCCTGGGCGCCCACGTGATTTCCCCTGGGGGCCCACGTGATTTGCCCTGAGGGCCCTCGTGATTTCCCCGTGGGGCCCACGTGATTTCCCCTGGGGGCCCTCGTGATTTCCCCGTGGGGCCCACGTGATTTCCCCATGGGTCCCACGTGTTTTTCGCGTGGGGCCCACGTGTTTTCCCCGTGGGGCCCTCGTGATTTCCCCGTGGGGCCCACGTGATTTCTCCCAGGGGCTGACGTGATTTTCCCTTGGGGCCCGCGTGATTTCCCCGTTGGGCCCGCGTGATTTCCCGTGGGGGCCCGCGTGATTTCCCCGAGGGGCCCGAGTGATTTCCCTGTGGGGCCCACGTGATTTCCCTGTGGGGCCCACGTGAATTCCCCTGGGGGCCCACGTGATTTCCCCTGGGGGCCCAAGTGATTTCCCCGTGGGCCCACGTGATTTCCCCGTGGGACACACGTGATTTCCGCTGGGGGCCCAAATGATTTCCCCGTGGGGCCCACGTGATTTCCCCTGGGGGCCCACGTGATATCCACGTGGGGCCCAAGTGATTTCCCCTGGGGGCCCACGTGATTTCCCCAGGGGCCCAAGTGATTTCCCCCTGGGGCCCACGTGATTTCCCCTGAGCGCCCACGTGATTTTCCCGTGAGGCCTACGTGATTTCCCCTGGGGCCCACGTGATTTCCCTGTGGGGCTCACGTGATTTCCCCGTGGGGCCCACGTGATTGCCCCTGGGGGCCCACGTGATTTCCCCGTGGGGCCCACGTGATTTCCCCGTGGGGCCCACGTGATTTCCTCTGGAGGCCCACGTGATTTCCCCTGGGGGCCCACGTGATTTGCCCTGGGGGCCCTCAAGATTTCCCCGTGGGGCCCACGTGATTTCCCCTGGGGGCCCTCGTGATTTCCCCGTGGGGCCCACGTGATTTCCCCGTGGGTCCCACGTGTTTTTCCCGTGGGGCGCACGTGTTTTCCCCGTGGGGCCCTCGTGATTTCCCCGTGGGGCCCGCGTGATTTCCCCGTTGGGCCCGCGTGATTTCCCCGTGGGGCCCGAGTGATTTCCTTGTGGGGCCCACGTGATTTCCCTTTGGGGCCCACGTGATTTTCCCTGGGGGCCCACGTGATTTCCCCTGGGGGCCCACGTGATTTCCCCTGGGGGCCCAGGTGATTTCCCCGTGGGACCCACCTGATTTCCCTTGGGGGCCCACGTGATTTCCTCGTGAGGCCCACGTGATTTCCCCGGGGGCCCACGTGAATTCCCCGTGGGGCCCACGTTATTTCCCCTGGGGGCCCACGTGATTTCCCATTGGGGCCTCGTGATTTCCGCGTGGGGCCCACGTGATTTCCCCGTGTGGCCCACGTGATTTCCCCGTGGGTCCCACGTGCTTTCCCCTGGGGGCCGACGTGATTTCCCCTGGGGGCCCAGGTGATAACCCCGTGGGGCCCACGTGATTTCCCCTGGGGGCCCACGTGATTTCCCCTGGGGGCCCAAGTGATTTCCCCGAGGGGCCTTCGTGATTTCACCGTGGGACCCACGTGATTTCCCCTGGGGGCCCACGTGATTTCCCCGTGGGGCCCACGTGATTTCCCCTGGGGGCCCACGTGATATCCACGTGGGGCCCAAGTGATTTCCCCTGGGGGCCCACGTGATTTCCCCTGGGGGCCCACGTGGTTTCCCCGTGAGACCCACCTGATTTTCCCTGGGGGCCCACGTGATTTCCCCGTGAGGCCCACTTGATTTCCCCGGGGGCCCACGTGAATTCCCCGTGGGGCCCACGTGATTTCCCCTGGGGGCCCACGTGATTTCCCCTGGGGGCCCACGTGATTTCCGTGTGGGGCCCACGTGATTTCCCCGTGGGGCCTACGTGAATTCCCCGTGGGTCCCACGTGATTTCCCCTGGGGGCCCACGTGATTTCCCCGTGGGGCCCACGTGATTTCCCCGTGGGACACACGTGATTTCCGCTGGGGGCCCACATGATTTCCCCTGGGGGCCCACGTGATTTCCGTGTGGGGCCCGCGTGATTTCCCCGTTGGGCCCGCGTGATTTCCCGTGGTGGCCCGCGTGATTTCCCCGTGGGGCCCGAGTGATTTCCCTGTGGGGCCCACGTGATTTCCCTGTGGGGCCCACGTGATTTTCCCTGGGGGCCCACGTGATTTCCCCTGGGGGCCCACGTGATATCCCCGTGGGGCCCACGTGATTTCCCCTGGGGGCCCACGTGATATCCGCGTGGGCGCCACGCGATTTCCCCGTGGGGCACACGTGATTTCCCCGTGAGGCCCACGTGATTTCCCCTGGGGGCCCACGTGATTTCCCCGTGGGGACCACGTGATTTCCCCGTTGGGCCCACGTGATTTCCCCGTGGGGCACTCGTGATTTCCCCGGGTGGCCAATGTGATTTCCCCGTGGGGTCCACGTGATTTCCCCGTGGGGCCCACGTTATTTCCCCTGGGGGCCCACGTGATTTCCCCTGGGGGCCCACGTGATTTCCCCTGGGGGCCCACGCGATTTTCCCGTGGGACCCACGTGATTTCCCCTAGGGTCCCACCTGATTTCCCCTGGGGGCCCCCGTGATTTCCCCGTGAGGCCCACGTGATTTCCCCTGGGGTCCCACGTGATTTCCGCGTGGGGCCCACGTGATTTCCCCGTGGGGCCCACGTGATTTCCCCGTGGGTCCCAAGTGATTTCCCCTGGGGGCCCACGTGATTTCCCCTGGGGGCCCACGTGATTTCCCCTGGGGGCCCACGTGATTTCCCCTGGGGGCCCACGCGATTTTCCCGTGGGACCCACTTGATTTCCCCTGAGGGCCCACGTGATTTCCCCGTGGGGCCCACGTCATTTCCCCATGGGGCCCACGTCATTTCACCTGGGGGCCCACGTGATTTCCCCGTGGGGCCCACGTGATTTCCCCTGGGGGCCCACGTGATTTCCCCTGGTGGCCTACGTGATTTCCCTGTGGGCCCACGTGATTTACCGTGGGGGCCCACGTGATTTCCCCTGGGGGCCCACGTGATTTTCCCGTGGGACCCACGTGATTTCCCCGTGGGGCCCACGTGATTTCCGCGTGGGGCACACGTGATTTCCCCTGAGGGCCCACGTGATTTCCCCGAGGGGCCCACGTGATTTCCCCATGGGACCCACGTGATTTCCCCTGAGGGCCCACGTGATTTCCCCGAGGGGCCCACGTGAGTTCCCCATGGGGCCCACGTGATTTCCCCGTGGGGCCAACGTGATTGCCCCTGGGGGCCCACGTGATTTCCCCGTGGGGCCCACGTGATTTCCCCTGGGGGCCCATCAGATTTCCCCTCTGGGCCCATGTGATTTCCCCGTGGGGCCCTCATGATTTACCCTGGTGGACCACGTGATTTCCCCGTGGAGCCCACGTGATTTCCCCGTGGGGCCCACGTGATTTCCCTTGGGGGCCCACGTGATTTCCCCTGGGGGCTCACGTGATATCCCCAGGGGGCCCACGTGATTTCCCACTGGGGCCCACGTGATTTCCCGGTGGGGCCCACGTGATTTCCCCGTGGGGCCCACGTGATTTCCCTTGGGGTCCCACGTGATTTCCCCGTGGGGCCCACGTGATTTCCCCTGGGGGCCCACGTGATTTCCCCTGGGGGCCCAAGTGATTTCCCCTTGGGGCCCACGCGATTTCCCCGTGGGGCCCACGCGATTTCCCCTGGGGGCGCACGTGATTTCCCCGTGGGGCCCACGTGATTTCCCCGTGGGGCCCACGTGATTTCCCCGTGGGGCACTCGTGATTTCCCCGGGGGGCCCACGTGATTTCCCCGTGGGGTCGACGTGATTTCCCCGTGGGGCCCACGTGATATCCCCGTGAGGCCCACGTGATTTCCCCGTGGGGCCCGAGTGATTTCCCTGTGGGGCCCACGTGATTTCCCGGGGGACCCACGTGATTTCCCCTGGGGGCCCACGTGATTTCCCCTGGGGGCACACATGATTTCCCCATGGGGCCACGTGATTTCCCCGTGGGGCCCACGTGTTTACCCCTGGGGGCCCACGTGATTTCCCCTAGGGGCCCACGTGATTTCCCCGTGGGGCCCACGTGATTTCCCCGTGGGGCCCACGTGCTTTCCCCTGGGGGCCCACCTGATTTCCCCTGGGGGCCCACGTGATTTCCCCGTGGGGCCCTCGTGATTTACCCTGGTGGACCACGTGATTTCCCCGTGGGGCCCACGTGATTTCCCCGTGGGGCCCACGTGATTTCCCTTGGGGGCCCACGTGATTTCCCCTGGGGGCCCACGTGATTTCCCCAGGGTGCCCACGTGAATTCCCACTGGGGCCCACGTGATTTCCCGGTGGGGCCCACGTGATTTCCCAGTGGGGCCCACGTGATTTCCCCTGGGGGCCCACGTGATTTCCTCTAGGGGCCCACGTGATTTCCCCGTGGGGCCCACGTGATTTCCCCGTGGGGCCCACGTGATTTCCCCTGGGGGCCCACGTGATTTCCCCTGGGGGCCCAAGTGATTACCCCTTGGGGCACACTCGATTTCCCCATGGGGCCCACGCGATTTCCCCTGGGGGCCCACGTGATTTCCCTGTGGGGCCCACGTGATTTCCCCGTGGGGCACTCGTGATTTCCCCGGGGTGCCCACGTGATTTCCCCGTGGGGCCCACGTGATTTCCCCGTGTGGCCCACGTGAGTGCCCCTGGGGGCCCACGTGATTTCCCCTGGGGGCCCACGTGACTTCCCCTGGGGGCCCACGTGATTTCCCCGGGGGGCCCACGTGATTTCCCCGTGGGGCCCACGTGATTTCCCCTGGGGGCCAACGTGATTTCCCCTGGGGGCCCACGTGATCTCCCCGTGGGGCCCACCTGATCTCCCCGTGGGGCCCACGTGATCTCCCCGTGAGGCCCACGTGATTTCCCCGTGGGGCCCGAGTGATTTCCCCTGGGGGCACACATGATTTCCCCATGGGGCCCACGTGATTTCCCCGTGGGGCCCACGTGTTTTTCCCTGGGGGCCCACGTGATTTCCCCGTGGGGCCCACGTGATTTCTCCGTGGGTCCCACGTAATTTCCCCATGGGTCCCACGTGATATCCCCTGGAGGCCCACGTGATTTCCCCTGGGGGCCCACGTGATTTCCCCTGGGGGCCCACGTGATTTGCCCTGAGGGCCCTCGTGATTTCCCCGTGGGGCCCACGTGATTTCCCCTGGGGGCCCTCGTGATTTCCCCGTGGGGCCCAGGTGATTTCCCCATGGGTCCCACGTGTTTTTCGCGTGGGGCGCACGTGTTTTCCCCGTAGGGCCCTCGTGATTTCCCCGTGGGGCCCACGTGATTTCTCCCAGGGGCTGACGTGATTTTCCCTTGGGGCCCGCGTGATTTCCCCGAGGGGCCCGAGTGATTTCCCTGTGGGGCCCACGTGATTTCCCTGTGGGGACCACGTGAATTCCCCTGGGGGCTCACGTGATTTCCCCTGGGGGCCCACGTGATTTCCGCTGGGGGCCCACATGATTTCCCCGTGGGGCCCACGTGATTTCCCCTGGGGGCCCACGTGATATCCACGTGGGGCCCAAGTGATTTCCCCTGGGGGCCCACGTGATTTCCCAAGGGGCCCAAGTGATTTCCCCGTGGGGCCCACGGGATTTCCCCTGAGCGCCCACGTGATTTTCCCGTGAGGCCTACGTGATTTCCCCTGGGGCCCACGTGATTTCCCTGTGGGGCTCACGTGATTTCCCCGTGGGGCCCACGTGATTGCCCCTGGGGGCCCACGTGATTTCCCCGTGGGGCCCACGTGATTTCCCCGTGGGGCCCACGTGATTTCTCCGTGGGTCCCACGTGATTTCCCCGTGGGTCCCACGTGATTTCCTCTGGAGGCCCACGTGATTTCCCCTGGGGGCCCACGTGATTTCCCCTTGGGGCCCACGTGATTTGCCCTGGGGGCCCTCGTGATTTCCCCGTGGGGCCCACGTGATTTCCCCTGGGGGCCCTCGTGATTTCCCCGTGGGGCCCACGTGATTTCCCCGTGGGTCCCACGTGTTTTTCCCGTGGGGCGCACGTGTTTTCCCCGTGGGGCCCTCGTGATTTCCCCGTGGGGCCCACGTGATTTCCCCCGGGGGCTGACGTGATTTCCCCGTGGGGCCCGCGTGATTTCTCCGTTGGGCCCGCGTGATTTCCCCGTGGGGCCCGAGTGATTTGCCTGTGGGGCCCACGTGATTTCCCTGTGGGGCCCACGTGATTTTCCCTGGGGGCCCACGTGATTTCCCCTGGGGGCCCACGTGATTTCCCCTGGGGGCCCAGGTGATTTCCCCGTGGGACCCACCTGATTTCCCTTGGGGGCCCACGTGATTTCCTCGTGAGGCCCACGTGATTTCCCCGGGGGCCCACGTGAATTCCCCGTGGGGCCCACGTTATTTCCCCTGGGGGCCCACGTGATTTCCCCTGGGGGCCCACGTGATTTCCCCTGGGGGCCCAGGTGATAACCCCGTGGGGCCCACGTGATTTCCCCTGGGGGCCCACGTGATTTCCCCTGGGGGCCCAAGTGATTTCGCCGTGGGGCCTTCATGATTTCACCGTGGGACCAACGTGATTTCCCCTGGGGGCCCATGTGATTTCCCCGTGGGGCCCACGTGATTTCCCCTGGGGGCCCACGTGATATCCACGTGGGGCCCAAGTGATTTCCCCTGGGGGCCCACGTGATTTCCCCTGGGGGCCCATGTGATTTCCCCGTGAGACCCACCTGATTTCCCCTGGGGGCCCATGTGATTTCCCCGTGGGCCCACTTGATTTCCCCGGGGGCCCACGTGAATTCCCCGTGGGGCCCCCGTGATTTCCCCTGGGGGCCCACGTGATTTCCCCTGGGGGCCCACGTGATTTCCGTGTGGGGCCCACGTGATTTCCACGTGGGGCCCACGTGAATTCCCCGTGGGTCCCACGTGATTTCCCCTGGGTGCCCACTTGAATTCCCCTGGGGGCCCACGTGATTTCCCCTGGGGGACCAAGTGATTTCCCCGTGGGGCCCACGTGATTTCCCCGTGGGACACACGTGATTTCCGCTGGGGGCCCACATGATTTCCCCGAGGGGCCCACGTGATTTCCCCTGGGGGCCCACGTGATATCCACGTGGGGCCCAAGTGATTTCCCCTGGGGGCCCACGTGATTTCCCCTGAGAGCCCACGTGAATTCCCCGTGAGGCCTACGTGATTTCCCCTGGGGCCCACGTGATTTCCCCGTGGGGCTCACGTGATTTCCCCGTGGGGCCCACGTGATTGCCCCTGGGGGCCCACGTGATTTCCCCGTGGGGCCCACGTGATTTCCCCGTGGGGCCCACGTGATTTCCCGGTGGGGCCCACGTGATTTCTCCGTGGGTCCCACGTGATTTCCCCGTGGTTCCCACGTGATTTCCCCTGGAGGCCCACGTGATTTCCCCTGGGGACCCACGTGATTTCCCCAGGGGGCCCACGTGATTTGCCCTGGGGGCCCTCGTGATTTCCCCGTGGGGCCCGCGTGATTTCCCCTGGAGGCCCTCGTGATTTCCCCGTGGGGCCCGCGTGATTTCCCTGTTGGTCCCACGTGTTTTTCCCGTGGGGCGCACGTGTTTTCCCCGTGGGGCCCTCGTGATTTCCCCGTGGGGCCCCCGTGATTTCCCCCGGGGGCTGACGTGATTTCCCCGTGTGGCCCGCGTGATTTCCCCGTTGGGCCCGCGTGATTTCCCGTGGTGGCCCGCGTGATTTCCCCGTGGGGCCCGAGTGATTTCCCTGTGGGGCCCACGTGATTTCCCTGTGGGGCCCACGTGATTTTCCCTGGGGGCCATCGTGATTTCCCCTGGGGGCCCACGTGATATCCCCGTGGGGCCCACGTGATTTCCCCTGGGGGCCCAAGTGATTTCCCCGTGGGGCCCACGTGATTTCCCCGTGGGGCCAACGTGATTTCCCCGTGGGACCCACGTGATTTCCCCTGAGGGCCCACGTGATTTCCCCTGAGGGCCCACGTGATTTCCCCGTGGGGCCCACGTCATTTCCCCGTGGGGCTCACGTGATTTCCCCTGGGGGCCCACGTGATTTCCCCGTGGGGCACACGTGATTTCGCTGTGGGTCCCACGTGATTCCCCGTGGGGCCCAGGTGATTTCCCCCGGGGCCCCATGTGATTTCCCATGGGGGCCGACGTGATTTCCCCGTGGGGCCCTCGTGATTTCCCCTGGGGGCCCACGTGATTTCCCCGTAGGGTCCACGTGATTTCCCCCGGGGGCCGACGTGATTTCCCCGTGATGCCCTCGTGATTTCCCATGGGGGCCCACGTGATTTCCCCTGGGGGCCCATGTGATTTCCCCGTGGGGCCCTCGTGATTTCCCCTGGGGGCCCACGTGATTTCCCCGTGGGGCCCACGTGATTTCCCCTGGGGGCCCACGTGATTTCCCCGTAGGGCCCACGTGATTTCCCCTGGGGGCCTACGTGTTTTCCCCGTGGGGCCCACGTGATTTCCCAGTGGGGCCCACGTGATTTCTCCGTGGGGCCCGCGTGATTTCCCCTGGGGGCCCAAGTGATTTCCCCGTGGGGCCCACGTGATTTCCCCTGGGGGCCCACGTGATTTCCCCGTGGGGCCCACGTGATTTCCCCTGGGGGCCCAGGTGATTTTCCCGTGTGGCCCACGTGATTTCCCCGGGGGGCCCACGTGATTTCCCCGTGGGGCCCACCTGATTTCCCCTGGGGGCCCACGTGATTTCCCCTGGGGGCCCACGTGATTTCCCCGTGGGGCACACCTGATCTCCCTGTGGGGCCCACGTGATTTCCCGGTGAGGCCGACGTGATTTCCCCTGGGGGCCCACGTGATTTCCCCGTGGGGCCAAGGTGATTTCCCCGGGGGCCCACGTGAATTCCCCGTGGGGCCCACGTGATTTCCCCGTGGGGCCCACGTGATTTCCCCTGGGGGCCCACGTGATTTCCCCTGGGGGCCCACGTGATTTCCGCGTGGGGCCCACGTGAATTCCCCTGGAGGCCCACGTGATTTCCCCTGGGGCCCACGTGATTTCCCCGTGGGGCTCACGTGATTTCCCCGTGGGGCACACGTGATTGCCCCTGGGGGCCCACGTGATTTCCCTGTGGGGCCCACGTGATTTCCCTTGGGGGCCCACGTGATATCCACGTGGGGCCCAAGTGATTTCCCCTGGGGGCCCACGTGATTTCCCCTGGGGGCCCACGTGATTTCCCCGTGAGACCCACCTGATTTCCCCTGGGGGCCCACGTGATTTCCCCGTGAGGCCCACGTGATTTCCCCGGGGGCCCACGTGAATTCCCCGTGGGTCCCACGTGATTTCCCCTTGGGTCCCATGTGATTTCCCCTGGAGGCCCACGTGATTTGCCCTGGGGGCCCACGTGATTTGCCCTGGGGGCCCTCGTGATTTCCCCGTGGGGCCCACGTGATTTCCCCTGGGGGCCCTCGTGATTTCCCCGTGGGGCCCACTTGATTTCCCCGTGGGTCCCACGTGTTTTCCCCATGGGGCCCTCGTGATTTCACCTTGGGGCCCACGTGATTTCTCCCGGGGGCTGAGGTGATTTTCCCGTGGGGCCTGCGTGATTTCCCCGTTGGGCCCGCGTGATTTCCCGTGGGGGCCCGCGTGATTTCCCCGTGGGGCCCGAGTGTTTTCCCTGTGGGGCCCACGTGATTTTCCTGTGTGGCCCACGTGATTTTCCCTGGGGCCACACGTGATTTCCCCTGGGGGCCCTCGTGATTTCCCCGTGGGGCCCACGTAATTTCCCCGTGGGGCCCACGTGATTTCCCCTGGGGGCCCAAGTGATTTCCCCTTGGGGCCCACGTGATTTCCCCGTGGGGCCCACGTGATTTCCCCGTGGGACCCACGTGATTTCCCCTGAGGGCCCACGTGATTTCCCCGTGGGGCCCACGTCATTTCCCCTTGGGGCCCACGTGATTTTCCCTGGGGGCCCACGTGATTTCCCCGTGGGGCCCACGTGATTTCCCCTGGGGGCCCACGTGATTACCCCGTGGGGCCCACGTGATTTCCCCGTGGGGCCCACGTGATTTCCCCGTGGGGCCCACGTGATTTCCCCGTGGGGCCCACGTGATTTCCCCGTGGGGCCCCCGTGATTTCCCCGTGGGGCCCACGTGAGTTCCCCTGGGGGCCCACGTGATTTCCCCGTGGGGCCCACGTGATTTCCCCATGGAGCGCACGTGATTTCCCCTGGGGGCCCACGTGATTTCCCCGTGAGGCCCACATGATTTCCCAGTTGGGCCCACGTGATTTACCGTGGGGGCCCACGTGATTTCCCCGTGGGGCTCGCGTGATTTCCCCTTTGGGCCCGCGTGATTTCCCGTGGGGGCCGGCATGATTTCCCAGTGGGGCCCACGTGATTTCCCTGTGGGGCCCACGTGATTCCCCGTGGGGCCCAGGTTATTTCCCCCGGGGCCCCATGTGATTTCCCCCGGGGGCCGACGTGATTTCCCCGTGGGGCCCTCGTGATTTCCCCTGGGGGCCCACGTGATTTCCCCGTGGGGTCCACGTGATTTCCCCCGGGGGCCGACGTGATTTCCCCGTGGGGCCCTCGTGATTTACCATGGGGGCCCACGTGATTTCCCCTGGGGGCCCATGTGATTTCCCCGTGGGGCCCTCGTGATTTCCTCTGGGGGCCCACGTGATTTCCCCTGGGGGCCCACGTGATTTCCCATGTGGGCCCACGTGATTTCCCCTGGGGGCCCACGTGATTTCCCCGTGGGGCCCACGTGATTTCCCAGTGGGGCCCACGTGATTTCCCCTGGGGACCCACGTGATTTCCCCTGGGGGCCCACGTGATTTCCCCTGGGGGCCCAAGTGATTTCCCCGTGGGGCCCACGTGATTTCCCCTGGGGGCCCACGTGATTTCCCCGGGGGCCAACCTGATCTCCCCGTGGGGCCCACGTGATTTCCCCGTGAGGCTGACGTGATTTCCCCTGGGGCCCACGTGATTTCCCCGTGGGGCCCACGTGAGTTCCCCGAGGGTCCCACGTGATTTCCCCTGGGGGCCCACGTGATATCCGCGTGGGGCCCACGCGATTTCCCCGTGGGGCCCACGCGATTTCCCCGTGGGTCCCAAGCGATTTCCCCTGGGGGCCCACGTGATTTCCCCGAGGCGCCCACGTGATTTCCCCTGGGGGCCCACGTGATTTCCACGTGGGGCCCACGTGATTTCCCCTGGGGGACCACGTGATTTCCCCGTGGGGCCAACCTGATCTCCCCGTGGGGCCCACGTGATTTCCCCGTGAGGCTGACGTGATTTCCCCTGGGGGCCCACGTGATTTCCCCGTGGGGCCCACGTGATTTCCCCGAGGGTCCCACGTGATTTCCCCTGGGGGCCCACGTGATATCCGCGTGGGGCCCACGCGATTTCCCCGTGGGGCCCACGCGATTTCCCCGTGGGTCCCAAGCGATTTCCCCTGGGGGCCCACGTGATTTCCCCGTGGCGCCCACGTGATTTCCCCTGGGGGCCCACGTGATTTCCCATGGGGGCCCACGTGATTTCCCCGTGGGACCCACCTGATTTCCCTTGGGGGCCCACGTGAATTCCCTGTGGGGCCCACGTGATTTCCCCTGGGGGCCCACGTGATTTCCCCTGGGGGCCCACGTGATTTCCCCGGGGGTCCACTTGATTTCCCCGTGGGGCCCTCGTGATTTCCCCTGGGGGCCCACGTGATTTCCCCGTGGGGTCCACGTGATTTCCCCCAGGGGCCGACGTGATTTCCCCGTGGGGCCCTCGTGATTTCCCATGGGGGCCCACGTGATTTCCCCTGGGGGCCCACGTGATTTCCCCTGGGGGCCTACGTGATTTCCCCGTGGGGCCCACGTGATTTCCCAGTGGGGCCCACGTGATTTCCCCTGGGGGCCCACGTGATTTCCCCTGGGGGCCCACGTGATTTCCCCTGGGGGCCCGGGTGATTTCCCCGTGGGGCCCACGTGATTTCCCCTGGGGGCCCACGTGATTTCCCCTTGGGGCCCTCGTGATTTCCCCGTGGGGCCCACGTGATTTCCCCTGGGGGCCCACGTGATTTCCCCGTGGGGCCCACGTGATTTCCGCTGGGGGACCACGTGATTTCCCCGTGGGGCCCACCTGATCTCCCCGTGGGGCCCACGTGATTTCCCCGTGAGGCCTACGTTATTTCCCCTGGGGGCCCACGTGATTTCCCCGTGGGGCCCACGTGATTTCCCCGAGGGTCCCACGTGATTTCCCCTGGGGGCCCACGTGATATCCGCGTGGGGCCCACGCGATTTCCCCGTGGGGCCCACGCGATTTCCCCGTGGGTCCCAAGCGATTTCCCCTGGGGGCCCACGTGATTTCCCCGAGGCGCCCACGTGATTTCCCCTGGGGGCCCACGTGATTTCCCATGGGGGCCCAAGTGATTTCCCCGTGGGACCCACCTGATTTCCCTTGGGGGCCCACGTGATTTCCTCGTGAGGCCCACGTGATTTCCCCGGGGGCCCACGTGAATTCCCCGTGGGGCCCACGTGATTTCCCCTGGGGGACCACGTGATTTCCCCCGGGGGCCCACGAGATTTCCCCTGGGGGTCCACGTGATTTCCCCGTGGGGCCCACGTGATTTCCCCGTGGGTCCCACGTGATTTCCCCTGGGGGCCACGTGATTTCCCCGGGGGCCCAGGTGATAACCCCGTGGGGCCCACGTGATTTCCCCTGGAGGCCCATGTGATTTCAGCTGGGGGCCAAAGTGATTTCCCCGTGGGGCCTACGTGATTTCCCCGTGGGACCCACGTGATTTCCCCTGGGGGCCCACGTGATTTCCCCTGGTTGCCCACGTGATATCCACGTGGGGCCCAAGTGATTTCCCCTTGGGGGCCCACCTGATTTCCCCTGGGGGCCCACGTGAATTCCCCGTGGGGCCCACGTGATTTCCCCGTGGGGCCCACGTGATTTCCCCTGGGGGCCCACGTGATTTCCCCGTGGGGCCCACTTGATTTCCCTTGGGGGCCCACGTGATTTCCCCGTGGGGCCCTCGTGATTTCCCCATGGGGCCCATGTGATTTCCCGGTGGGGCCCACGTGATTTCCCTGTGGGGCCCACATGATTTCCACTGGGGGCCCACGTGATTTCACCTGGGGGCCACGTGATTTCCCCGTGGGGACCTCCTGATTTCCCCGTCGGGCCCTCGTGATTTCCCCGTGGGGCCCACGTGATTTCCCCTTGGGGCCCACGTGATTTCCCCTGGGGGCCCACGTGATTTCCCCGTGGGTCCCACGTGATTTCCCCTGGGGCCCACGTGATTTCCCCTGGGGGCCCACGTGATTTCCCCTGGGGGCCCACGTGATTTCCCCTGGGGGCCCACGTGATTTCCCCTGGGGGCCCACGTGATTTCCCCAGGGGGCCCACGTGATTTCCCCGTGGGGCCCACGTGATTTCCCCTGGGGGCCCACGTGATTTCCCCTGGGGGCCCACGTGATTTCCCCGTGGGGCCCACGTGATTTCCCCTGGGGGCCCACGTGATTTCCCCGTGGGGCCCACGTGATTTCCATTGGGGGCCCACGTGATTTCCCCTGGGGGCCCACGTGATTTCCCCGTGGGGCCCACCTGATTTCCCCGTGGGGCCTACGTGATTTCCCCTGGGGGCCCACGTGATTTCCCCTGGGGGCACACGTGATTTCCCCGTGGGGCCCACATGATTTCCCCGTGGGGCCCACGTGATTTCCCCGTGGGGCCCACGTGATTTCCACTGGAGGCCCACGTGATTTCCCCTGGGCGCCCACGTGATTTCCCCTGGGGGCCCACGTGATTTCCCCGTGGGGCCCTCGTGATTTCCCTGGGGGCCCTCGTGATTTCCCCGTGGGGCCCACGTGATTTCCCCCGGGGGCTGACGTGATTTCCCCGTGGGGCCCGCGTGATTTCCCCTTTGGGGCCGCGTGATTTCCCGTGGGGGCCCGCGTGATTTCCCCGTGGGGCCCGAGTGATTTCCCTTTGGGGCCCACGTGATTTCCCTGTGGGGCCCACGTGATTTTCCCTGGGGGCCCACGTGATTTCCCCTGGGGGCCCACGTGATTTCCCCGTGGGGCACACGTGATTTCCCCTTGGGTCCCACGTGATTTCCCCGTGGGGTCACGTGATTTCCCCGTGGGGCCAACGTGATTGCCCCTGGGGGCCCACGTGATTTACCCGTGGGGCCCACGTGATTTCCCCGTGGGGCCCACGTGATTTCCCCGGGGGTCCCACGTAATTTCCCCTGGGGGCCCACGTGATTTCCCGGTGGAGCCCACGTGATTTCCCCTGGTGCCCACGTGACTTCCCCGTGGGGCCCACGTGACTTACCCGTGGGGCCCACGTGATTTCCCCTGGGGGCCCACGTGATTTCCCCGTGGGGCCCACGTGATTTCCCCTGGGGGCCACGTGATTTCCCCGTGGGGCCCACGTGATTTCCACGTGGGGCCCACGTGATTTCCCCTGGGGGCCCGCGTGATTTCCCCTGGGGGCCCACGTGATTTCCCCTTGGGGCCCACGTGATTTCCCCGTGGGGCCCACCTGATTTCCCCTGGGGGCCCACGTGATTTCCCCGAGAGGCCCTCGTGATTTCCCCTGGGGGCCCAGGTGATTTCCCCGTGGGGCTCAGGTGATTTCCCTGTGGGGCCCACGTGATTGCCCCTGGGGGCCCACGTGATTTCCCCTGAGGGCCCACGTGATATCCCCGTGGGGCCCACATGATTTCCCCTGGGGGCCCAGGTGATTTCCCCGTGGGGCCCACGTGATTTCCCCGTGGGGCCCAGGTGATTTCCCACGGGGGCCCACGTGATTTCCCCCGGGGGCCGACGTGATTTCCCCGTGGGACCCACGTGATTTCCCCTGGGGGCCCACGTGATTTCCCCGTGGGGCCCACGTGATTTCCCCCGGGGGCCCACGTGATTTCCCCCGGGGGCCTACGTGATTTCCCCGTGGGGCCCACGTGATTTCCCCGTGGGGCCCACGAGATTTCCCCTGGGTGCCCACGTGATTTCCCCGTGGGGCCCACGTGATTTCCCCTGGGGGCCCACGTGATTTCCCCGTGGGGCCCACGTGATTTCCCCGTGGGGCCCACGTGATTTCCCCTGGGGGCCCACGTGATTTCCCCGTGGGGCCCACGTGATTTCCCTGTGGGGCCCACGTGATTTCCCCTGGGTGCCCACGTGATTTCCCCGTGGGGCCCACGTGATTTCCCCTGGGGGCCCAAGTAATTTCCCCGTGGAGCCCACGTGATTTCCCCCGGTGCTCACGTGACTTCCCCGTGGGCCCCACGTGACTTCCCCGTGGGGCCCACGTGATTTCCCCTGGGGGCCCACGTGATTTCCCCTTGGGGCCCACGTGATTTCCCCTGGGGGCCCACGTGATTTCCCCGTCGGGCCCACGTGATTTCCCCGTGGGGCCCAGGTGATTTCCCCTGGGGGCCCGCGTGATTTCCCCGTGGGGCCCACGTGATTTCCCCTTGGGGCCCACGTGATTTCCCCGTGGGGCCACCTGATTTCCCCTGGGGGCCCACGTGATTTCCCCGAGAGGCCCACGTGATTTCCCCTGGAGGCCCAGGTGATTTCCCCGTGGGGCTCACGTGATTTCCCCGTAGGGCCCACGTGATTTCCCCTGGGGGCCCACGTGATTTCCCCTGGGGGCCCACATGATTTCCCCTGGGGGCCCACGTGATTTCCTCGTGGGGCCCACCTGATTTCCCCTGAGAGCCCACGTGATTTCCCCGTGAGGCCCACGTGATTTCCCCTGGGGGCCCACTTGATTTCCCCGTGGGGTCACGTGATTTCCCCGTGGGGCCCACGTGATTGGCCCTGGGGGCCCACGTGATTTCCCCGTGGGGCCCACGTGATTTCCCCTGGGGGCCCACGTGATTTCCCCTTGGGGCCCACGTGATTTCCCCGTGGGGCCCACCTGATTTCCCCTGGGGGCCCACGTGATTTCCCCGAGAGGCCCACGTGATTTCCCCTGGGGGCCCAGGTGATTTCCCCGTGGGGCTCACGTGATTTCCCCGTGGGGCCCACGTGATTGCCCCTGGGGGCCCACGTGATTTCCCCTGGGGGCCCACGTGATTTCCCCGGGGGGCCCACGTGATTTCCCCGTGGGGCCCACGTGATTTCCCCGTGGGGCCCACGTGATTTCCCCTGGGGGCCCACGTGATATCCCCGTGGGGCCCACATGATTTCCCCTGGGGGCCCACGTGATTTCCCAGTGGGACCCACGTGATTTCCCCGTGGGGCCCACGTGATTTCCCCGGGGGGCCCACGTGATTTCCCCTGGGGGCCCACGTGATATCCCCGTGGGGCCCACATGATTTCCCCTGGGGGCCCACGTGATTTCCCCGTGGGGCCCACGTGATTTCCCCGTGGGCCCCAGGTGATTTCCCACGGGGGCCCAGGTGATTTCCCCGTGGGGCTCACGTGATTTCCCCGTGGGGCCCACGTGATTTCCCCTGGGGGCCCGCGTGATTTCCCCGTGGGGCCCACGTGATTTCCCATTGGGGCCCACGTGATTTCCCCGTGGGGCCACCTGATTTCCCCAGGGGGCCCACGTGATTTCCCCGAGAGGCCCACGAGATTTCCCCTGGGGGCCCAGGTGATTTCCCCGTGGGGCTCACGTGATTTCCCCGTGGGCCTTCGTGATTTCCCCTGGGGGCCCACGTGATTTCCCCTGGGGGCCCACGTGATATCCCCGTGGGGCCCACATGATTTCCCCTGGGGGCCAAAGTGATTTCCCCGTGGGGCCCACGTGATGTCCCCGTGGGGCCCACGTGATTTCCCCGTGGAACCCACGAGATTTCCCATGAGGGCCCACGTGATTTCCCCTGGGGGCCCACGTGATTTCCCCGTGGGGCCCACGTGATTTCCTCTGGGGGCCGACGTGATTTCTCCGTGGGGCCCACGTGATTTCCATGGGGGCCCACGTGATTTCCCCTGGGGGCCCACGTGATTTCCCCTGGGGGCCCACGTGATTTCCCCGTGGGGCCCACGTGATTTCCTCTGGGGGCCGACGTGATTTCTCCGTGGGGCCCACGTGATTTCCATGGGGGCCCACGTGATTTCCCCTGGAGGCCCACGTGATTTCCCCTGGGGGCCCACGTGATTTCCCCTGGGGGCCCACGTGATATCCCCGTGGGGCCCACATGATTTCCCCTGGGGGCACAAGTGATTTCCCCGTGGGGCCCAAGTGATTTCCCCGTGGGGCCCACGTGATTTCCCCGTGGGGCCCACGTGATTTCCCCTGGGGGCCCACGTGATATCCCCGTGGGGCCCACATGATTTCCCCTGGGGGCCCACGTGATTTCCCAGTGGGACCCACGTGATTTCCCCGTGGGGCCCACGTGATTTCCCCGGGGGGCCCACGTGATTTCCCCTGGGGGCCCACGTGATATCCCCGTGGGGCCCACATGATTTCCCCTGGGGGCCCACGTGATTTCCCCGTGGGGCCCACGTGATTTCCCCGTGGGCCCCAGGTGATTTCCCACGGGGGCCCAGGTGATTTCCCCGTGGGGCTCACGTGATTTCCCCGTGGGGCCCACGTGATTTCCCCTGGGGGCCCGCGTGATTTCCCCGTGGGGCCCACGTAATTTCCCATTGGGGCCCACGTGATTTCCCCGTGGGGCCACCTGATTTCCCCAGGGGGCCCACGTGATTTCCCCGAGAGGCCCACGAGATTTCCCCTGGGGGCCCAGGTGATTTCCCCGTGGGCCTTCGTGATTTCCCCTGGGGGCCCACGTGATTTCCCCTGGGGGCCCACGTGATATCCCCGTGGGGCCCACATGATTTCCCCTCGGGGCCAAAGTGATTTCCCCGTGGGGCCCACGTGATTTCCCATGGGGGCCCACGTGATTTCCCCGTGGGGCCCACGTGATTTCCCCTGGGGGCCGACGTGATTTCCCCGTGGGGCCCACGTGATTTCCATGGGGGCCCACGTGATTTCCCCTGGGGGCCCACGTGATTTCCCCGTGGGGCCCACGTGATTTCCCCTGGAGGCCCACGTGATTTCCCCTGGGGGCCCACGTGATATCCCCGTGGGGCCCACATGATTTCCCCTGGGGGCACAAGTGATTTCCCCGTGGGGCCCAAGTGATTTCCCCGTGGGGCCCACGTGATTTCCCCGTGGGGCACACGTGATTTCCCCTGGGGGCCCACGTGATTTCCCCGTGGGGCACACGTGATTTCCCCGTGAGGCCCACGTGATTTCCCCTGGGGGCCCACTTGATTTCCCCGTGGGGTCACGTGATTTCCCCGTGGGGCCCACGTGATTGGCCCTGGGGGCCCACGTGATTTCCCCGTGGGGCCCACGTGATTTCCCCGTGGGGGCCCACATGATTTCCCCTTGGGGCCCACGTGATTTCCCCGTGGGGCCCACCTGATTTCCCCTGGGGGCCCTCGTGATTTCCCCTGGGGGCCCACGTGATTTCCCCTGGGGGCCCACGTGATTTCCCTGTGGGGCCCACGTGATTTCCCCTTGGGGCCCACGTGTTTTCCCCTGGGGGCCCACGTGATATCCCCGTGGGACCCACATGATTTCCCCTGGGGGCCCACGTGATTTCCCAGTGGGACCCACGTGATTTCCCCTGGGGGCCCACGTGATTTTCCCTAGGGGCCCACGGGATTTCCCGGTGGGGCCCACGAGATTTCCCCTGGGTGCCCACGTGATTTCCCCGGGGGGCCCACGTGATTTCCCCGTGGGGCCCACGTGATTTCCCCTGGGGGCCCACGTGATTTCCCCGTGGGGCCCACGTGATTTCCCCTGGGGGCCCACGTGATATCCCCGTGGGTCCCACGTGATTTCCCCTGGGGCCCAAGTGATTTCCCCGTGGGGCCCACGTGATTTCCCCTGGGGGCCCACGTGATTTCCCCTGTGGGCCCACGTGATTGCCCCTGGGGGCTCACGTGATTTCCCCGTGGGGCCCACCTGATTTCCCCTGGGGGCCCACATGATTTCCCCATGGGGCCCACGTGATTTCCCCGTGGGGCCCACGTGATTTACCGTGGGGGCCCACGTGACTTCCCCGAGGGGCCCACGTGATTTCCCCTGGGGGCCCACGTGATTTCCCCGGGGGGCCCACGTGATTTCCCCTGGGGGCCACGTGATTTCCCCGTGGGGCCCACGTGATTTCCACGTGGGGCCCACGTGGTTTCCCCTGGGGGCCCGCGTGATTTCCCCTGGGGGCCCACGTGATATCCCCGTGGGGCCCACGTGATTTCCCCTGGGGGCCCACGTGATTTCCCCTGGGGGCCCACATGATTTCCCCTGGGGGCCCACGTGATTTCCCCATGGGGCCCACGTGATTTCCCCGTGGGGCCCAGGTGATTTCCCACGGGGGCCCACGTGATTTCCCCCGGGGGCCGACGAGATTTCCCCGTGGGACCCACGTGATTTCCCCTGGGGGCCCACGTGATTTCCCCGTGGGGCCCACGTGATTTCCCCCGGGGGCCCACGTGATTTCCCCCGGGGGCCCACGTGATTTCCCCCGGGGGCCCACGTGATTTCCCCGTGGGGCCCACGTGATTTCCCCTGGGGGCCCACGTGATTTCCCCGTGGGGCCCACGTGATTTCCCAGTGGGGCCCACGTGATTTTCCCGTGGGGCCCACGTGATTTCCCATGGGGGCCCCCGTGATTTCCCCGTGGGGCCCAGCTGATTTCCCATTGGGGCCCACGTGATTTCTGCTAGGGGCCCACGTGATTTCCCCGTGGGGCCCACGTGATTTCCCCTGGAGGCCCACGTGATTCCCCCTGGGGGCCCACGTGATTTCCCCGGGGGGCCCACGTGATTTCCCCTGGGGGCCCTCGTGATTTCCCCGTGGGGCCCACGAGATTTACCCTGGGGGCCCTCGTGATTTCCCCTTGGGGCCCAAGTGATTTCCCCGTGGGGCCCACGTGATTTCCCTATGGGGCCCACATGATTTCCCCTGGGGGCCCACGTGATTTCCCAGCGGGCCCACGTGATTTCCCCGTGGGGCCCACCTGATTTCCCCCGGGGGCCGACGTGATTTCCCCGTGGGGCGCACGTGATTTCCCCTTGGGGCCCACGTGATTTCCCCGTGGGGCCCACGTGATTTCCCCCGGGGACCGACGTGATTTCCCCGTGGGGCCCGCGTGATTTCCCCTGGGTCCCACGTGATTTCCCCTAGGGTCCCACATGATTTCCCCGTGGGGCCCACGTGATTTCCCCTGGGGGCCCACGGGATTTCCCCGTGGGGCCCACGTGATTTCCCCTGGGGGCCCACCTGATTTCCCCTGGGGGCCCATGTGATTTCCCCTTGGGACCTCATGATTTCCCCTGGTGGACCACGTGATTTCCCCGTGGGGCCCACGTGATTTCCCTTGGGGGCCCACGTGATTTCCCTTGGGGGCCCACGTGATTTCCCCGTGGGGCCCACGTGACTTCCCCGTGGGGCCCACGTGATTTCCCCTGGGGGCCCACGTGATTTCCCCTGGGGGCCCACGTGATTTCCCCTGGTGGACCACGTGATTTCCCCGTGGGGCCCACGTGATTTCCCCTGGGGACCCACGTGATTTCCCCTGGGGGCCCAGGGATTTCCCCTGGGGGCCCACGTGATTTCCCCTGGGGGCCCATGTGATTTCCCCGTGGGGCCCACGTGATTTCCCCGTGGGGCCCACGTGATTTCCATTGGGGGCCCACGTGATTTCCCCTGGGGGCCCACGTGATTTCCCCGTGGGGCCCAACTTATTTCCCCCTGGGGCCCACGTGATTTCCCCGTGGGGCCAACGTGATTTCCCCGTGGGGTCCACGTGATTTCCCCTGGGGGCCCACGTGATTTCCCCTGGGGGCCCACGAAATTTCCCCGTGGGGCCCACGTGATTTCCCCCGGGGGCCCACGTGATTTCCCCGTAGGGACCACCTGATTTCCCCTGAGAGCCCACGTGATTTCCCCGTGCGGCCCACGTGATTTCCCCTGGGGGCCCACGTGATTTCCCCGTGGGGCTCACGTGATTTCCCCGTGGGGCCCACGTGATTGCCCCTGGGGGCCCTCGTGATTTCCCCGTGGGGCCCACCTGATTTCCCCGTGGGGCCAACGTGATTTCCCCGTGGGTCCCACGTGATTTCCCCTGGGGGCCCACGTGATTTCCCCGTGGAGCCCACGTGATTTCCCCCGGTGCCCACGTGATTTCCCCGTGGGGCCCACGTGACTTCCCAGTGGGGCCCACGTGACTTCCCCGTGGGGCCCACGTGATTTCCCCTGGCGGCCCACGTGATTTCCCCGTGGGGCCCACGTGATTTCCCCTGGGGGCCCACGTGATTTCCCCGTCGGGCCCAAGATATTTCCCCATGGGGCCCACGTAATTTCCCCGAGGGGCCCTCGTGATTTCCCCTGGGGGCCCACGTGATTTCCCCGTGAGGCCCATGTGATTTCTCCTGGGGGCCCACGTGATTTCCGCGTTGTGCCCACGTTATTTCCCCTGGGGGCCCACGTGATTTCCCCTGGCAACACACGTGATTTCCCTGTGGGGCCCACGTGATTTCCCCTGGGGGCCCACGTGATTTCCCCGTGGGGCCCAAGTGATTTCCATGTGAGGCCCACGTGATTTCCCCGGGGGCCACGTGATTTCCCCGTGGGGCCACGTGATTTCCCCTGGGAACCCACGTGATTTCCCCTGGCGGCCCACGTGATTTCCCCGTGGGGCCCCCGTGATTTCCCCGTGGGGCCCACGTGATTTACCCTGGGGGCCCACGTGATTTCCCCGTGGGGCGCACGTGATTTCCCCGTGGGGCCCACGTGATTTCCCCGTGGGGCCCACGTGATTTCCCCCGGGGGCCGACGTGATTTCCCCTGGGGGCCAACATGATTTCCCCGTGGGGCGCACGTGATTTCCCCGTGGGGCCCACGTGATTTCCCCTGGGGGCCCACGTGATTTCCCCTGGGGGCCAACATGATTTCCCCGTGGGGCGCACGTGATTTCCCCGTGGGGCCCACGTGATTTCCCCTGGGGGCCCACGTGATTTCCCCTAGGGTCCGACGTGATTTCCCCGTGGGGCCCACGTGATTTCCCTTGGGGGCCCACGGGATTTCCCCGTGGGGCCCACGTGATTTCCCCTGGCAACACACGTGATTTCCCTGTGGGGCCCACGTGATTTCCCCTGGGGGCCCACGTGATTTCCCCGTGGGGCCCAAGTGATTTCCATGTGAGGCCCACGTGATTTCCCCGTGGGGCCACGTGATTTCCCCTGGGGACCCACGTGATTTCCCCTGGCGGCCTACGTGATTTCCCCGTGGGGCCCCCGTGATTTCCCCGTGGGGCCCACGTGATTTACCCTGGGGGCCCACGTGATTTCCCCGTGGGGCGCACGTGATTTCCCCGTGGGGCCCACGTGATTTCCCCGTGGGGCCCACGTGATTTCCCCCGGGGGCCGACGTGATTTCCCCGTGGGGCCCGCGTGATTTCCCCGTTGGGCCCGCGTCATTTCCCGTGGAGGCCCGCATGATTTCCCAGTGGGGCCCGAATGATTTCCCTGTGGGGCCCACGTGATTTCCCGGGGGACCCACGTGATTTCCCCTGGGGGCCCACGTGATTTCCCCGTGGGGCCGACGTGATTTCCCCTTGGGGCCCACGTGATTTCCCCTGGGGGCCAACATGATTTCCCCGTGGGGCGCACGTGATTTCCCCGTGGGGCCCACGTGATTTCCCCTGGGGGCCCACGTGATTTCCCCTAGGGTCCGACGTGATTTCCCCGTGGGGCCCACGTGATTTCCCTTGTTGGCCCACGGGATTTCCCCGTGGGGCCCACGTGATTTCCCCTGGGGGCCCACCTGATTTCCCCTGGAGGCCCATGTGATTTCCCCTTGGGCCCTCATGATTTCCCCTGGTGGACCACGTGATTTCCCCGTGGGGCCCACGTGATTTCCCCTTGGGGCCCACGTGATTTCCCCGTGGGGCCCACCTGATTTCCCCTGGGGGCCCACGTGATTTTCCCGAGAGGCCCACGTATTTTCCCCTGGGGGCCCAGGTGATTTCCCCGTGGGGCTCACGTGATTTCCCCGTGGGGCCCACGTGATTGCCCCTGGGGGCCCACGTGATTTCCCCTGGGGGCCCACGTGATATCCCCGTGGGGCCCAAATGATTTCCCCTGGGGGCCCAAGTGATTTCCCCGTGGGGCCCACGTGATATCCCCGTGGGGCCCACATGATTTCCCCGTGGGACCCACGTGATTTCCCCTGAGGGCCCACGTGATTTCCCCGTGGGGACCACGTCATTTCCCCGTGGGGCCCACGTGATTTCCACTGGGGGCCCACGTGATTTCCCTGTTGGGCCCACGTGATTTCCCCTGGGGTCCCACGTGATTTCCCCGTGGGGCCCACGTGATTTCCCCGTGGAGCCCACGTGATTTCCCCTGGGGGCCCACGTGATTTCCCCGTGAGGCCCACGTGATTTCCCCGTGGGGCCCACGTGATTTCCCCTGGGGTCCCACGTGATTTCCCCGTGGGGCCCACGTGATTTCCCCCGGGGGCCCACGTGATTTCCCCGTGGGGCCCACGTGATTTCCCCGTGGGGCCCACGTGATTTCCCCTGGGGGCCCACGTGATTTCCCCTGGGGGCCCACGTGATTTCCCCTGGGGGCCCACGTGATTTCCCCGTGGGGCCCACGTGATTTCCCCTGGGGTCCCCCGTGATTTCCCCGTGGGGCCAACCTTATTTCCCCTTGGGGCCCACGTGATTTCCCCTGGGGGCCCTCGTGATTTCCCCGTGTGGCCCACGTATTTCCCCTGGAGGCCCACGTGATTTCCCCTGGGGGCCCACGTGATTTCCCCTGGGGGCCCACGTGATTTCGCCTGGGGGCCCACGTGATTTCCCCTGGGGGCCTACGTGATTTCCCCGTGGGGCCCACGTGATTTCCCCTGGGGTCCCACGTGATTTCCCCTAGGGGCCCACGTGATTTCCCGTGGGGGCCCACGGGATTTCCCCTTGGGGCCCACGTGATTTCCCCTGGGGGCCCACCTGATTTCCCGTGGGGGCCCATGTGATTTCCCCGTGGGGCCCTCATGATTTCCCCTGGTGGACCACGTGATTTCCCCGTGGGGCCCACGTGATTTCCCCGTGGGGCCCACGTGATTTCCACTGGGGGCCCACGTGATTTCACCTGGGGGCCCACGTGATTTCCCCGTGGGGCCGACGTGATTTCCCCGTCGGGCCCACGTGATTTCCCCTGGGGGCCCACGTGATTTCCCCTGGGGGCCCACGTGATTTCCCGTGGGGGCCCACGTGATTTCCCCTGGGGGCCCACGTGATTTCCCCTGGTGGACCACGTGATTTCCCCGTGGAGCCCACGTGATTTCCCCGTGGGGCCCACGTGATTTCCCCTGGGGGCCCACGTGATTTCCCCTGGGGGCCCACGTGATTTCCCCTGGGGGCCCACGTGATTTCCCCTGGGGGCCCACGTGATTTCCCCGTGGGGCCCACGTGATTTCCATTGGGGGCCCACGTGATTTCCCCTGGGGGCCCACGTGATTTCCCCGTGGGGCCCACCTGATTTCCCCTTGGGGCCCACGTGATTTCCCCTGGGGGCCCACGTGATTTCCCCTGGGGGCCCACGTGATTTCCCCGTGGGGCCCACATGATTTCCCCGTGGGGCCCACGTGATTTCCCCGTGGGGCCCACGTGATTTCCCCTGGGGGCCCACGTGATTTCCCCTGGGGGCCCACGAAATTTCTCCGTGGGGCCCACGTGATTTCCCCCGGGGGCCCACGTGATTTCCCCTTGGGGCCCACCTGATTTCCCCTGAGAGCCCACGTGATTTCCCCGTGAGGCCCACGTGATTTCCCCTGGGGACCCACGTGATTTCCCCGTGGGGCTCACGTGATTTCCCCGTGGGGCCCACGTGATTGCCCGTGGGGGCCCTCGTGATTTCCCCGTGGGGCCCACCTGATTTCCCCGTGGGGCCCACGTGATATCCCCGTGGGTCCCACGTGATTTCCCCTGGGGGCCCACGTGATTTCCCCGTGGGGCCCACGTGATTTTCCCTGGGGGCCCACGTGATTTCCCCTGGGGGCCCACGTGATTTCCCCGTGGGGCCCACGTGAATTCCCCTGGGGGCCCACGTGATTTCCCCGTGGGGCCCACGTGATTTCCCTTGGGGGCCCACGTAATTTCCCCGTGGGGACCTCGTGATTTCCCCGTGGGGCCCACGTGATTTCCCCGTGGGGCCCACGTGATTTCCCCGTGGGGCCCACGTGATTTCCACTGGGGGCCCACGTGATTTCACCTCGGGGCCCACGTGATTTCCCCGTGGGGACCACCTGATTTCCCCGTCGGGCCCACGTGATTTCCCCTGGGGGCCCACGTGATTTCCCCTGGGGGCCCACGTGATTTCCCCGTGAGTCCCACGTGATTTCCCCTGGGGCCCACGTGATTTCCCCTGGGGGCCCACGTGATTTCCCCTGGGGGCCCACGTGATTTCCCCTGGGGGCCCACGTGATTTCCCCTGGTGGACCACGTGATTTCCCCGTGGAGCCCACGTGATTTCCTCGTGGGGCCCACGTGATTTCCCCTGGGGGCCCACGTGATTTCCCCTGGGGGCCCACGTGATTTCCCCTGGGGGCCCACGTGATTTCCCCTGGGGGCCCACGTGATTTCCCCGTGGGGCCCACGTGATTTCCATTGGGGGCCCACGTGATTTCCCCGTGGGTCCCCCGTGATTTCCCCTGGGGGCCCACGTGATTTCCCCGTGGGGCCCAAGTGATTTCCCCGTGAGGCCCACGTGATTTCCCCGTGGGGCCACGTGATTTCCCCTGGGGACCCACGTGATTTCCCCTGGCGGCCCACGTGATTTCCCCGTGGGGCCCCCGTGATTTCCCCGTGGGGCCCACGTGATTTACCCTGTGGGCCCACGTGATTTCCCCGTGGGGCCCCCGTGATTTCCCCCTGGGGCCCACGTCATTTCCCCTGGGGGCCCACGTGATTTCCCCGTGGGGCCCACCTCATTTCCCCTGGGGGCCCACGTTTTTTTCCCTGGGGGCCCATGTGATTTCCCCGTGGGGCCCTCGTGATTTCGCCGTGGCGCCCACGTGATTTCCCCGTGGGGCCCACTGATTTCCCCTGGGGGCCCATGTTATTTCCCCGTGGGGCCCACTTGATTTCCCCGTGGGGCCCACGTGATTTCCCCTGGGGGCCCACGTGATTTCCCCGTGGGGTCCACTTGATTTCCCCGTGGGGCCCACGTGATTTCCCCTGGGGGCCCACGTGATTTCCCCGTGGGGCCCACGTGATTTCCCCTGGGGGCCCACGTGATTTTCCTGTGCGGCCCACGTGATTTCCCCTGGGGGCCCACGTGATTTCCCCGTGGGGCCCACGTGATTTCCCCTGGGGGCCCACGTGATTTCCCCTGGGGGCCTCGGGATGAGCAGGGAGAACCGTGGCTCTGGGAGAACTAGAGCTCTTTTTGAGTTGTGGCGGGACCCTCGATGTTTCTCTTGAGTTCAGACAGGGATGTTGGGGAACTTCCTGAGTTGCCTAAAGGGTGTCAAAGACAGTTTCACGGCTCAGAAGGGAAGGTGGGATTTGTCTCAAGACCCCACAGTGGAAAAAGGCCTCATCTCGCCTGAATGGTAGAACCTCCTGGTTTTCCTCAAGATGTGGCAGGGTTCCTCTCGCGGTATGACGGGGACCTCAGGGACCTGCTCGTGGGTCTTCAGGGAGGTCCAGTCTCCATGTGAGTCACGCTGGGCCCCTCCGGATTTCTCTGAAGTCGCTGCCAGGGTCGAGGTCCTCATCTGGAGTTGAGGCGGGATACTCAGGGATCCTCTCCAGGGCCAAACTGGATCTTGGGTTCCTCTGGGGGCATTAACAGGGGAGTAAGGCCTCGGCTCATATGGAGCCTGAAAAGCAGTGTCAGGCTTCCTGTCGTGTTGAACATAGGGATTGGTGGCTTTCTCTCAACACGTGGGACCCCACGGGAAATCACGGGGGCCCGCAGGGGAAATCACGTGGGCCCCCAGGGGAAATCACGTGGGTCCCCAGGGGAAATAAGGTGGGCCCTCAGGGGAAATCACCTGGGCCCCACGGGGAAATCACGTTGGCCCCCCGGGGAAATCACGTGGGCCCCACGGAGAAATCATGTGGGCCCCCCGGGGAAATCACGTGGGCCCCCCGGGCAAATCACGTGGGCCCCCAGGCGAAATCACGTGGGCCCCCAGGGGCCATGTCAGCACTGGAGAGGAATTCTGAGGTTCTGGCCCCGACTCCACACAAGGTCTTAGGCCCCGGCATCGAAAGGGGAGGAATCACGGGAGGCCCCTAAGCAACTCGAAAGGGGACTGGAAAGTCCTGAGGCCACCAGAGCGGGTCCCTGAGTTCCTCGACATAAGTCGAGAGCACCTGCCCCAACTCGAGAGAATCCAGGAGGTTTTGCCCTCCAGGCGAGATGAGGCCCTTTTCCGCTGAGGCTTCTCAGGCCTAATCACACCTAAACTCTAGAACTTCCAAAGGTCCTTCACAACCTTGCTGCATCTCAAGTAGTTCCCCGACATACCCGTCTCCACTCTAGAGGAAGCACGAGGGTCCCGCCCACATCCAGAGGAGCCCCGTTTTCGCCTCGTAGCTCGAGATGAGGGATCCTTTCGCTGCTTGGTCTGGAAAGAATTCCGGGTGTTCCCGTCGCATCTCAAGAGGAGGCGCTCTCCACAGGAAAGCCTGGAGGAACTCCAGGGTGGTGCCACCATTCCCAAAGTCCCCCAGATATCTCAGTCCATTCCAGAGGAACCTGTTTTCCCTGCACTGCCTCGACTTTCAGGCCGAGGATTTACTCTCACCTCGGTGGCACGTGGGACAACCCTGTGGGAACGCCTCTTGGGAAAGCTTCGTGGGAAAGCCTCAACGGAAAGCCACAGATTCCTTGATTCACGCGACGGGAAGCGTGACACTGCTGCTACAGCTCTGGAGGAAAACGCACGTGCATGCCCACTCTCGAGATGAGGACTGACTCCCCTGTGGCGACTCCAGAAATACCCCAAGATCCATGTCAGCACTGGAGAGAAATCCTCAGGTTTCGGCTCCGACTCCACACAAGGACTTAGGCCCTGGCATCAAAGGGAGAGGAATCCCGAGAGGCCCCCTAGGAACTCGCATGGGGACTGGGCTTTCCTGAAGCCACCAGAGTGGGTCCCTGAGGTCCCCGTCGTAAGTCAAGAGCACCTGCCACAGCACGAGAAAATCCAGGAGGTTTTGCCCTCCAGGCGAGATGAGGCCCATTTCCGCTGAGGCTTCTCGGGGCTAATCACACCTAAACTCTAGAACTTCCAAAGGTCCTTCACAACCTTGCTGCATCTCAAGTAGTTCCCCGACATACCCGTCTCCACTCTAGAGGAAGCACGAGGGTCCCGCCCACAT
Organism: Ovis canadensis; assembly: GCF_042477335.2. Taxonomy (NCBI): domain Eukaryota; kingdom Metazoa; phylum Chordata; class Mammalia; order Artiodactyla; family Bovidae; genus Ovis; species Ovis canadensis. Next base: position 13,272,367 of record NC_091262.1, read on the forward strand.
CCAGAGGAGCCCCGTTTTCGCCTCGTAGCTCGAGATGAGGGATCCTTTCGCTGCTTGGTCTGGAAAGAATTCCGGGTGTTCCCGTTGCATCTCAAGAGGAGGCGCTCTCCACAGGAAAGCCTGGAGGAACTCCAGGGTCGTGCCACCATTCCCAAAGTCCCCCAGATATCTCAGTCCATTCCAGAGGAATCTGTTCTCCCTGCACTGCTTCGACTTTCACGCCAAGGATCGACTCCCACAATGGTGGAAAGTGGACAGCCCTGAGGGAAAGCCTCGTGGGAAAGCCTCGTGGGAAAACCTCGAGGAAAAGCCTCAGATCCCATGATCGATGCGACGGGAAGCGTGACACTGCTGCTACCGATCTGGAGGAAAGCGCACTTGCATGCCCGTTCTCGAGACGAGCACTCACTCCCCTGGGGAGACTGCACAAGTACCCCAAGATCCATGTCAGCACTGGAGAGGAATCCTCAGGTTCTGACCCCGACTCCACACAAGGTCTTAGGCCATGGCATCGACGGGAGAGGAATCCCGAGAGGCCCGCGAGCAACTCGAATGGGGACTGGCCAGTACTGAGGCCACCAGAGCGGGTCCCTGAGGTCCCCGTCCTAAGACGAGAGTACCTGCCGCTACTCGAGAAAATCCAGGAGGTTTTGGCCTCCAGGCGAGATGAGACCCATTTCCGCTTTGGCTTTTCCAGGCTAATCACACCTAACCTCTGGAACTTCCAAAAGTTCCTTCACACCCTTGCTGCAACTCATGAAGTTCCCCGTCATACCCATCTCCACTCGAAAGGAAGCACGAGGGTCCGCCCACATCCAGAGGAGCCCCGTTTCTGCCTCGTAGCTCGAGATGAGGGATCCTTTCCCTGCTTGTTCGGGAAAGAATTCCCGGCATTCCCGTCACATCTCAAGAGGAGGCACTCTCCACAGCAAAGGCGAGAGGAACTCCAGGGTCGTGCCACCGTTCCCAGAGTCCCCCAGATGACTCAGTCCTTTCCAAGGGAACCTGTTTTCCCTGCACTGCCTCGACTTTCACGCCGAGGATCAACTCCCACCACGGTTGCAGGAGGGACAGCCCTGTGCGAAATCCTCGAGGGAAATCCACAGATGCCATGGTCGACGCGACGGTAAGCGTGACACTGCTGCTACTGCTCGGAAGGAAAGTGTACGTGCATGGCGGCTTTTGAGACGAGGACTGACTCCCCTGGGGAGACTCCAGAAATACCCCAAGATCCATGTCAGCACTGGAGAGGAATCCTCAGGTTCCGGCCCCGACTCCACACAAGGTCTTAGGCCCGGCATCGACGGAGAGGAATCCCAGGAGGCCCCCGAGCAACTCGAATGGGAACTGGCCAGTACTGAGGCCACCAGAGCGGATCCCTTAGGTCACCGTCCTAAGATGAGAGCACCTGCTGCACTTCGAGAAAATCCAGGAGGTTCTCCCCTCCAGGCTAGATGAGGCCCATTTCCACTGAGGCTTCTCGAGGCTAATCACATCTAACTTCTCGAACTTCCAAAAGGTCCATCACACCCTTGCTGCAATTCAAGAAGTTCCCCGACAACACCGTCTCCACTCGAGAGGTAGCACTAGGGTCCCGCTCACATCCAGAGGAGTACTGTTTCCGGCTGGTAGCTCGAGATGAGGGATCCTTTCCCTACTTTGTCGGAAAAGAATTCCCGGCATTCCCATCGCATCTCAAGAGGAGGCGCGCTCCACAGGAAAGGCGAGAGGAACTCCAGGGTCGTGCCTCCATTCCCAGAGACCCCCAGATGTCTCAGTCCATTCCAGATAAACCTGTTTTCCCTGCACTGCCTCGACTTTCATGCCAAGGATCGATCCCACCACGGTGGTAAGTGGGACAGCCCTGAGGGAAAGCCTCGTTGGAAAGCCTCGTGGGAAAGCCTCGTGGGAAAGCCTCGAGGAAAAGTCACAGATCCCATGATCGACGCGACGGGAAGTGTGACACTGCTGCTACCGCTATGGAGGAAATCGCACGTGCATGCCCCCTCTCGTGTCGAGGACTCACTCCCCTGGGGAGACTCCAGAAATACCCCAAGATCCATGTCAGCACTGTAGAGGAATCCTCAGGTCCTGGCTCCGACTCCACACAAGGTCTTAGGCCCCGGCATCGAACGGGAGAGGAATCCCGAGAGGCCCCCGAAGGAACTCGCATGGGGACGGGCCTTTCCTGAGGCCACCAGAGCGGGTCCCTGAGGTCCCCGTCGTAAGTCGAGAGCACCTGCGGCAACTCGAGAAAATCCAGGAGGTTTTGCCCTCCAGGCGAGATGAGGCCCATTTCCGCTGAGGCTTCTCGAGGCTAATCACACCTAAACTCTGGAACTTCCAAAAGGTCCTTCACACCCTTGAAGCAACTCAAGAAGTTCCCCGACACAACCGTCTCCACTCTGGAGGAAGTACTGGGGTCCCGCCCACATCCAGAGGAGCCCCGTTTCCGCCTCCGTAGCTCGAGATGAGAGATTCTTTCGCTGCATGGACGGGAAGGAATTCTGGGTGTTCCCGGAGCATCTCAAGAGGAGGCGCTCTCCACAGGAAAGGCGAGAGGAACTCCAGGGTCTTGCCAACATTACAAGAGTCCCCCAGATATCTCAGTCCATTCCACAGGAAACTGTTTTCCCTGCACTGCCTCGACTTTCACGCCGAGGATCGACTCCTGCCACGGTAGCATATGGGACAGCCCTGAGGGAAAGCCTTGAGGGAAATCCTCGTGGGAAAGACTCGAGGGAAAGCCACAGATCCCTTGACCCACGCGATGGGAAGCGTGACACTGCTGCTACCGCTCTGGATTAAAGAGCACGTCCATGCCCCCATTCGAGACGAGGACTGACTCCCCTGGGGAGACTCCAGAAGTACCCCAAGGTCCATGTCAGCACACGAGAGGAATCCTCAGGTTCCGGCCCAGACTCCACACAAGGTCTTAGGTCCCGGCATCGAAGGGAGAGGAATCCTGAGAGGGCCCCGAGCAACTCGCATGGGGACAGGCCATGCCTAAGGCCACCAGAGCGGGTCCCTGTGGTCCCTGTCGTAAGTCGAGAGCACCTGCCACAACTCGAGAAAATCCAGGAGGTTTTGCCCTCCAGGCGAGATGAGGCCCATTTCGGCTGAGGATTCTCGAGGCTAATCACACCTAACCTCTGGAACTTCCAAAAGGTCCTTCACACCATTGCGGCAAATCAAGAAGGTCCCCGACATACCCGTCTCCACTCTAGAGGAAGCACGAGGGTCCCGCCCACATCCAGAGGAGCCCCGTTTCCGCCTCGTAGCTTGAGATGAGGGATCCTTTCCCTGCTTGGTCGGGAAAGAATTCCCGGCGTTTCCGTCGCATCTCAAGAGGAGGCGCTCTCCACAGGCAAGGCGAGAGGAACTCCAGCGTCGTGCCACCATTCCAAGAGTCCCCCAGATGTCTCAGTCCATTCCAGAGGAACCTGTTTTCCTTGCACTGCCTCGACTTTCACGCCGATTTTCGACTCCCACCACGGTGGCACGCGGGACAGCCCTGTGGGAAAGCCTCGTGGGAAAGCCTGGAGGGAAAGCCTCGAGGGAAAGCCACAGATACCATGATCCAGGCAATGGGAAGCGTGACACTGCTGCTACCGCTCTGGAGGAAAGCGCAAGTGCATGCCCCCATTCGAGACGAGGACTTACTCTCCTGGGGAGACTCCAGAAGTACCCAAAGATCAATGTGAACACTGGAGAGGAATCCTCAGGTTCCGGACCTGACACCACTCAAGGTCTTAGGGCCCGTAATCAAAGGGAGAGGAATCCCGAGTGGCCCCCGAGCAACTCCCATGGGGACTGGCCTTTCCTGAGGCCACCAGAGCGGGTCCCTGAGGTCCCCGTTGTAAGTCCAGAGCACATGCCGCAACTCGAGAATATCCAGGAGGTTTTGCCTTCCAGGCGAGATGAGGGCCATTTACGCTGAGGCTTCCCAAAGCTAAACACACCTAAATCCTGGAACTTCCAAAGGTCCTTCACACTCTTGCAGCAACTCAAGAAGTTGCCTGACATTCCCGTCTCCACTCTAGAGGAAGCACGAGTGTCCAGGCCACATCCAGAGGAGCCCCGTTTCCGCCTCGTAGCTCGAGATGAGGGATTCTTTCGCTGCTTTGTTGGGAAAGAATTCTGGGCATTCCCGTCGAATCTCAAGAGGAGGCGCTCTCCACAGGAAAGGTGAGAGGAACTCCAGCATTGTGCCACCATTCCAAGAGTCCCCCAGAAATCTTAGTCCATCCAGAGGAGCCTGTTTTACCTCAACTGCCTCGACTTTCACGCTGAGGTACGACTCCCACCTCGGTGGCAAGTGGGACAGCCCTGTGGGAAAGCCTAGTGGGAAAGCCTCGAGGGAAAGCCACAGATCCCTTGATCCAGGCGATGGGAAGCGTGACACTGCTCCTACAGCTCTGGAGGAAAGTGCACCTGCATGCCCCCATTCGAGACGAGGACTTACTCCCCTGGGGAGACTCCAGAAGTACCCCAAGATCCATGTCAACACTGGAGAGTAAACCTCAGGTTCCGGACCTGACTCCACACAAGGTCATAGACCCCGGCATCGAAGCGAGAGGAATCCCGAGAGGCCCCCGCGCAACTCGCATGGGGACTGGCCTTTCCTGAGGCCACCAGAGGGGGTCTCTATGGCCCTGTTTAAGTCGAGAGCACCTGCCACAACTCGAGAAAATCCAGGAGGTTTTGCCCTCCAGGCGAGATGAGGCCCATTTCCGCTGAGGCTTCTCAAGGCTAATCACATCTAAAGTCTGGAACTTCCAAAAGGCACTTCACACCCTTGCTGCAACTCAAGAAGTTCCCCGACATCCCCGTCTCCACTCTAGAGGAAGCACGAGGGTCCCGCCCACATCCAGAGGAGCCCCGTTTCCGCCTCGTAGCTCGAGGTGAGGGATCCTTTCCCTGCTTGGTCGGGAAAGATTTCTGGGCAATCCCGTCGCATCTCAAGAGGAGGCGCTCTCCACAGGAAAGGCGAGAGGAATTCCAGCATTGTGCCACCATTCCAAAAGTCCCCCAGAAGTCTCAGTCCATTCCAGAGGAACCTGTTTTCCCTCAACTGCCTCGACTTTCACGCCGAGGTACGACTCCCACCTCGACGGCACTTGGGACAGCCCTGTGGGAAAGCCTCGTGGGAAAGCCTCGTGGGAAAGCCTCGAGTGAAAGCCACAGATCCCTTGATCCAGGCGATGGGAAGCGTGACACTGCTTCTGCAGCTCTGGAGGAGTGTGCACGTGCATGCCCCCATTCGAAATGAGGACTTACTCCTCTGGAGAGACTCCAGACGTACCCCAAGTTCCATGTCAACACTGGAGAGGAATCCTCAGGTTCCAGGCCCGAGTCCACACAAGGTCATAGACCCCGGCATCGAAGGGAGAGCAATCCCAAGAGGCCCGCGAGCAACTCGCATGGGGACTGGCCTTTCCTGAGGCCACCAGAGCGGGTCCCAGAGGTCCCCGTCGTAAGTCGCGAGCACCTGCCGCACCTCGAGAAAATGCAGGAGGTATTGCCCTCCAGGCGCGATGAGGCCCATTTCCGCTGGGGCTTCTCAAGGCTAATCACATCTAACCTCTGGAACTTCCAAAAGGTCCTTCACACCCTTGCTGCAACTCAGGAAGTTCCCCGACATCCCCGTCTCCACTCTAGAGGAAACACGAGGGTCTGGCCCACATCCAGAGGAGCCTCGTTTCCGCCTCGTAACTCGAGATGAGGGATCCTTTCCCTGCTTGGTCGGGAAAGAATTCCGGGAGTTCCTGTCGCATCTCAAGAGGAGGCGCTCTCCACAGGAAAGGCGAGAGGAACTCCCGGGTCGTGCCACCATTCCCAGAGTCCCCCAGATGTCTAAGTCCATTCCAGAGGAACCTGTTTTCCCTGCACTGCCTCGACTTTCACGCCGAGGATCGACTCATACCACGTTGGCACGTGGGACAGCCCTGTGGGAAAGCCTCGTGGGAAAGCCTCGTGGGAAAGCCTCGAGGGAAAGCCACAGATCCCTTGATCCAGGGGATGGGAAGGGTAACACTGCTGCTACAGCTCTAGAGGAAAGCGCACGTGCATGCCCCCATTCGAGACGAGGACTTACTCCCCTGGGGAGACTCCAGACGTTCCCCAAGTTCCATGCCAGCACTGGAGAGGAATCCTCGGTTCCGGCCCCGCCTCCACACAAGGTCTTTGGCCCTGGCATCGAAGGGAGGGGAATCCCGAGTGGGCCCCAAGCAACACGCAGGTGGACTGGCCTTTCCTGAGGCCAGCAGAGTGGGTCCTTGAGTTCCCTGTCGTAAGTCGAGAGCACCTGCCGCAACTCGAGAAAATCCAGGAGGTTTTGCCCTCCAGGCGAGATGACGCCCATTTCCGCTGAGGCTTCTCGAAGCTAATCACACCTAAGCTCTGGAACTTCCAAAAGGTACTTCACACCCATGCTGCAACACGAGAAGTTGCCTGACATACCCGTCTCCACTCTAGAGGAAGCACGAGGGTCCCGCTCACATCCAGAGGAGCCCCGTTTCCGCCTCGTAGCTCGAGATGAGGGATCCTTTCCCTGCTTGGTCGGGAAAGAATTCTGGGCATTCCCGTCACATCTCAAGAGGAGGCGCTCTCCACAGGAAAGGCGAGAGGAAATCCAGCATTGTGCCACCATTCCAAAAGTCCCCCAGAAGTCTCAGTCCATTCCAGAGGAAACTGTTTTCCCTCAACTGCCTAGACTTTCACGCCGAGGTATGATTCCCACTTCGACGGCACGTGGGACAGCCCTGTGGGAAAGCCTCGTGGGAAAGCCTCGGGGGAAAACCACAGATCCCTTGATCCAGGCGAAGCGAAGCGTGACACTGCTTATGCAGCTCTGGAGGAAAGCGTTCGTGCATGCCCCCATTCGAGATGAGGACTTACTCCTCTGGAGAGACTCCAGACGTACCCCAAGTTCCATGTCAACACTGGAGAGGAAACCTCAGGTTCCGGGCCCGACTTCACACAAGGTCTTAGGCCCCGGCATCCAAGGGTTAGAAATCCCGAGAGGCCTGCGAACATCTCGCATGGGGACTGGCCTTTCCTGAGGCCACCAGAGGGGGTCTCTATGGCCCTGTTTAAGTCGAGAGCACCTGCGGCATCTCGAGAAAATCCAGGAGGTTTTGCCCTCCAGGTGAGATGAGGCCCATTTCGGCTGAGGCTTCTCAAGAATAACCACATCTAATCTCTGGAACTTCCAAAAGGCACTTCACACCCTTGCTGAAACTCAAGAAGTTCCCCGACATCCCCGTCTCCACACTACAGGAAGCACGAGGGTCCCGCCCACATCCAGAGGAGCCCCGTTTCCTCCTCGTAGCTCGAGATGAGGGATCCTTTCCCTGCTTGGCCAGGAAAGAATTCTGGGCATTCCCGTCGTATCTCAAGAGGAGGCGCTCTCCACAGGAAAGGCGAGAGGAACTCCAGCGTAGTGCCACCATTCTAAGAGTCCCCCAGATATCTCAGTCCATTCCACAGAAAACTGTTTTCCCTGCACTGCCTCGACTTTCACTCAGAGGATCGACTCCCACCACGGTGGCACGTGGGACAGCCCTGTGGGAAATCCTCGTGGGAAATCCTCGAGGGAAAGCCACAGATCCCATGATCGACGTGACGGGAAGCGTTACACTGCTGCTACAGGTCGGAAGGAAAGCGCACGTGCATGCCCCCTCTCGAAACGAGGACTCAATCCCCTGGGGAGACTCCAGAAGTACCCCAAGATACATGTCAGCATTGGAGAGGAATCCTCAGGTTCCGGCCCGGACTCCACACAAGGTCTTAGGCCCCGGCATCGACGGGAGAGGAATCCCGAGAGGCCCCCGAGGAACTCGCATGGGGACTGGCCTTTCCTGAGGCCACCAGAGCGGGTCCCTGAGGTCCCCAGCGTAAGTCGAGAGCACCTGCCACAACTCGAGAAAATCCAGGAGGTTCTCCCCTCCAGGCGAGATGAGGCCCATTTCCGCTGAGGCTTCTCGAGGCTAATCACACCTAAACTCTGGAACTTCCAAAAGGTCCTTCACACCCTTGCTGCAACTCAAGAAGTTCACTGACATACCCTTCTCCACTCTAGAGGAAGCACGAGGGTCCCGGCCACATCCGGAGGAGCCCAGTTTCTGCCTCCTAGCTCGAGTTGAGGGATCCTTTCGCTGCTTTGTCGGAAAGAGTTCCCAGCGTTCCCGTCGCATCTCAAGAGGAGGCGGTCTCCACAGGAAAGGCGAGAGGAACTCCAGCATCGTGCCACCATTCCAAGAGTCCCACAGATGTCTCAGTCCATTCCAGAGGAACCTGTTTTCCCTGCACTGCCTCAACTTTCACGCCGAGGATCGACTCCCAACGGTGGCACGTGGGACAGCCATTTGGGAAAGCCTCGTTGGAAAGCCTCCAGGGAAACCCACAGATCCCTTGATCTACGCGACGGGAAGCGTGACACTGCTGCTTCACCCCGGGAGGGAAGCGCACGTGCATGCCCCCTCTCGAGACGAGGACTCACTCCCCTGGGGACACTCCAGAAGTAGCCCACGATACATGTCAGCACTGGAGAGGAATCCTCAGGTTCCGGCCCGGACTCCACACAAGGTCTTAGGCCCCAGCATCGATGGGAGAGGAATCCCAAGAGGCCCCAGAGCAACTCGAATGGGGACTGGCCAGTCCTGAGGCCAACAGAGCGGGTCCCTTAGGTCACCGTTGTAAGACAAGAGCACCTGCCGCAACTCGAGAAAATCCTGGAGGTTCTCCCCTCAAAGCTAGATGAGGCCCTTTTCCGCTGAGGGGTCTCTAGGCTAATCACATCTAACCTCTGGAACTTCCAAAGGGTCCTTCACACCATCGCTGCAACTCAAGAAGTTCCCCGACATACCCGTCTCCACTCTAGAGGAAGCACGAGTTTCCCTGCCACATCCTGAGGAGCCCCGTTTCTGCCTCGTAGCTCGAGATGAGGGATCCTTTCGCTGCTTTGTCGGGAAAGAATTCTGGGCGTTCCCGTCGCATCTCAAGAGGAGGTGCTCTCCACAGGAAAGGCGAGAGGATCTCCAGCGTTGTGCCACCATTCCAAGAGTCCCCCAGATGTCTCAGTCCATTCCAGAGGAACCTGTTTTCCCTGCACTGCCTCGACTTTCACACCAAGGATCGACTCCCACCATGGTAGCACGTGGCACAGCCCTGTGGGAAAGCCTCGTGGGAAAGCCACAGATCCCTTGATCCACGCGACGGGTATCGTGACACTGCTGCTACCACTCTGGAGGAAAGCGCACGTGCATGCCCCCTTTTGAGACGAGGACTTACTCTCCTGGTGAGACTCCAGAAGTACCCCAAGATCCATGTCAGCACTGGAGAGGAATCCTCAGGTCCGGCTCCAACTCAACACAAGGTCTTAGGCCCCGGCACCGAAGGGAGAGGAATTCTGAGAGGCCCGAGAGTAACTCGCATGTGGACTGGCCTTTCCTGAGGCCACCAGAGCGGGTCCCTGAGGTCCCCGTCGTAAGTCGAGAGCACCTGCCGCAACTTGGGAAATTCCAGGAGGTTCCCCCCTCCGGGCGAATGAGGCCCATTTCGTCTGAGCCGTGTCGACGCTAATCACACCTAACCTCTGGAACTTCCAAAGGGTCCCTCACACCCTTGCTGCAACTCAAGAAGTTCCCCGACATACCCGTCCCCATTCGAGAGTAATTCGAGGGTCCCTCCCAATCCAGAGGGGCCCGGATTCCGCCTCGTAGCTCGAGTTGAGGGATCCTTTCCCTGTTTGGTCGGGAAAGCATTCCCGGCGTTCCCGTCGCATCTCAAGAGGAGGCGCTCTCCACAGGAAAGGCGAGAAGAACTCTAGGGTCGTGCCTCCATTCCAAGAGTCCCTTAGATGTCTCAGTCAATTCCAGGGGAACCTTTTTTCCCTGCACTGCCTCGACTTTCACGCCGAGGATAGACTCACATCACGGTGGCACATGGGATAGCCCTGCGGGAAAGCCTCGTGGGAAAGCCTCGTGAGAAAGCCCCAGGGAAAGCCTCAGATCCCTTGATCGACACGACGGGAAGCGTGACAGTGCTGCTACAGCTCCGGAGGAAAGCGCAAGTCCATGAACCAACTCGAGACGAGGACTCACCCCCCTGGGGAGACTCCAGAATTACCCCAAGATCCATGTCAACACTGGAGAGGAACCCTGAGGTTTCGGCCCTGACTCCACACAAGGTCTTAGGCCCCGGCATCGACAGGAGAGGAATCACAAGAGGCCCCCTAGCAACTCGCCTGGGGACTGGCCTTTCCTTTGGCTACCAGAGTGGGTCCCTGAGGTCCCCGTCGTAAGTCGAGTGCACCTGCTGCCACTCGAGAAAATACTGGAGGTTCCCCCCTCCAGGCTAGATGAGGCCCATTTCCTCTGAGGGCTCTCGAGGCAAAGCACACCTAAACTCTGGAACTTCCAAAGGGTCCTTCACACCCTTGCTGCATCTCAAGAAGTTCCCCGACATACCGTCTCCACTCGAGAGGAAGCACGACGGTCCCGCCCACATCCAGAGGAGCCCCGTTTCGGCCTCGTAGCTCGAGATGAGGGATCCTTTCCCTGTTTGGTCGGGAAAGAATTCCCGGCGTTCCCGTCGCATCTCAAGAGGAGGCGCTCTCCACAGGAAAGGCGAGAGGAACTCTAGTGTCGTGCCACCATTCCCAGAGTCTCCCTGATGCTTCAGTCCATTCCAGAGGAACCTGTTTTCCCTGCACTGCCTCGACTTTCACGCCGAGGATCGACTCACACCACGGTGGCACGTGGGACCGCCCTGTGGAAAAGCTTCGTGGGAAAGCGTCATCGGAAAGCATCCAGGGAAAGTCACAGATTCCTTGATCCACGCGACGGGAAGGGTCACACTGCTGCTACAGTGGGGGATTATAGCGCACGTGCATGCCCCATTCTACACGAGGACTGACTTCCTAGGGAGACTCCAGAAGAAACCCAAGATCAATGTCAGCACTGGAGAGGATCATTAAGTTCCGACCCCGACTGCAGACAAGGTCTTTGGCCCTGGTATGGACGGGAGAGGAAACGCGAAAGACCCCACAGCAACTCTCATGGGGAGTGGCCTTTACTGCGGCCACCAGAGCGTGACTCTTGAGTTCCCCATCATAAGTCGAGAGCACCTGCAGCAATTAGAGAAAATCCTGGAGGTTCTCCCGTCCAGGCGAGATGAGGCCCATTTCCGCTGAGGCATCTCTAGGCTAATCACACCTAACCTCTGGAACTTCCAAAGGGTCCTTCACACCCTTGCTGCAACTCAAGAAGTTCCCCGACATACCGTCTCCACTCGAGAGGAGGCACGAGGATCTCGCCCACATCCAGAGGAGCCCCGTTTCCGCCTTGCAGCTCGAGATGAGGGATCCTTTCCCTGCTTCATTGGGAAAGAATTCCCGGGATTCCAGTCGCATCTCAAGAGGAGGCGCTCTCCACAGGAAAGGCGAGAGGAACTCTAGTGTCGTGCCACCATTCCCAGAGTCTCCCAGATGCTTCACTCTATTCCAGAGGAACCTGTTTTCCTGCACTGCCTCGACTTTCACGTCGAGGATCGACCACACACGGTGGCACGTGGGACAGCCCTGTGGGAAACCCTCGTGGGAAAGCCTCGAGGGAAAGCCACAGATCCCTTGATCCAGGTGACGCGAAGTGTGACACTGCTGCTACAGCTCGGAGTTAAATCGCACGTGCATGCCCCCACTCGAGACGAGGACTGACTCCCCTCTGGAAACTCCAGAAGTACCCCAAAATCCATGTCAGCACTGGAGAGGAATCCTCAGCTTCCAGCCCCGACTCCACACAACATCTTAGGCCCCGGCACCGACGGGAGAGGAATCACGAGAGGCCCCCTAGCAACATGCATGATGCCTGGCCTTTCCTGAGGCCGCCAGAGCGGGTCCCTGAAGTCCCGGTCGTAACTCGAGAGCACCTGCTGAAACTCGGGAATATCCAGAAGCCTCTCCATTCCAGGCGACATGAGGCCCATTTCTGCTGAGGCATCTCGAGACTAACCACAGCTAACCTCTGGAACTTCGAAAGGGTCCTTCACACCTTTGCTGCAACTCAAGAAGTTCCCCGACATACCTGTTCCTCTTCCCATTCTGCCATAATAGTGGTGACATCTGCATTTCTAAGTTTATTGCTATTTCTTCCAGCAATCTTGATTCCAGCTCACGTAACTTCCATCCCAGCATTTTTCATGATGTAGTCTGCATATAAGTTAAATAAACAGGGTGACAATATACAGCCTTGACATACTCCTTTTCCTTTTTGTAACCAGTCTGTTGTTCCATGTCCTGCTCTAACTGTTGCTTCCTGACCTTCATGCATATTTCTCAAGGGGCAGGTTAGGTGGTCTAGTATTCCCTTCTCTTTCAGAATTATGGCTAAAACAACAGTATAAGGACCTTTCCGATGTCAGGCCAAGGAATTGTGTTTCCAGTCATTGAGCCACACCTGATCACTGAGCACAAATTCATGAATCTGTTCCTCAAGGGGGAATGATATTCTTTTTTATACAAACTTAGTTACCTGATTTATTACCTTACCTAATTGTTCCAGCTGCTGTGAAATCCCACCTCCTTACTTGTGGCAAATCCGCTAACACCTGCCTCATTGTGGGGTGGGGGGTTCTCCCATAGAAAATTTCATAAGGACAACAACTATGGGAACGTGCAGTTACCCGTAATATGAGTAAGTCTGCCAGAAGCAAGCCCATCCATGTACAGTCAGTCTCTATGATCCATTTTGAAAGAGTCTCTTCAAGAGTTTGGTTGTTTCTTTCCACCATTCCAGAACACTGGGGCCTATATGCTGTATGTCATTTCCACTGATATTTAGAGCTTCACATACCTGTTAATTAATGCGGCTACAAAGACAGGGCCATTGTCGGATTCTATACTGGTTGGAAACCCAAGTCTGGGAATTATTTCTCAAATCAGCGAGCTACTTCATTTTCTTTTTCAGATCAGGTAGGGAAGGCCTCTGCCCCACCAGAGAAGGTACCTACTATTCTAGTAAGTAATGATAACAGGTGACTGCCTTTGCTTCCCCGAAGGGACACTCGCTTTCCCTGCATCCTGAGAACTCCACGTCTCAGCCAGTTGGAAAAGCGCTTCTTGGAGGTCATTATTCAGGGGCAATTTCCCCTGGAGCCCGGGGCCATAGGGAGCGGCTCCACACTCCCAGGGAAAGGCAGAGCCACAGCCACACATCTGTCCCATCCCCTTTGCTCTGTAGGAGAGCTCTAGTGAGCCTAGGTCTGTCAGGAAAATTCTTGGCTCCTATGGGGACACATTCTATGTGTGAAACTGCATACAGGACCGAGGGGCCACAGGGCGCCTGTTTCTCTCGGGGCCGGAGGGGTGGGGGGCCTGAAGCAGTGCGGCCCAGCAACAGCTTCCACATCCATCCAATTGCTCTTTTCTTACCTCTGATAGAACTAGCTTTGTTCCAGCCTTTGGCAATTTGGAGGCAAGCGGGCCCCACCTCCTCCCCAAGGAGGCATGGGACCTACTTTGAGTGGAAAGGCCCCTCACGGAGCTGAACCCAGGAAGGCACCCAGTCATGTCTGACACATTCCTGCATCCTGCTTCTTCATGAGCAATACCGCTATAAGCTAGGAATGTCTTTCCAAGGCTCAGAAAGGACAGGGGAGATGCATGGTGCTGCCTCTGGAATTTCGGTCCTCTGAGCAGACCTGGAGGTCTCCCCTTGAAGAAGCTAACCAGTTTCTTCCAAATACAGGCTTGCAAACACACACTGGGTGGCTGCCTCTTCTTCCCTGAAGGACGATCACTTTCCCCACATCCTGTGAACTCTGCATCCCAGCCTGCTGGAAAAGTGCTTCTTGGAGGTCATTTTTCAGGGACAATTTTCCCTGGAGCCCGGGGGCGTAGGGAGGGCCCCATGCTCGCTGGGAAAGGCAGAGTCACATCCACAGTCTGTTCTATCCCTTTTGCCCTGTAGGAGAGCTCTAGTGAGCCTAGGTCTGTCAGGAAAATTCTTGGCTCCTATGGGGACACATCCTGTGTGTTAACCTGCATATCAGACCTAGGGGCCACAGGGCGCCTGTTCCTCTCCGGGGGGACCCTGAAGTGGTGCGGCCCAGCAACAGCCTGAATATCCATCTAATTGCTCTTTTCTTCCTTCTGATAGAGCTAGCTTTGCTTCTCGCTTTGGCATTTCGGAAGCCAGGGGGAGCCCCACCGCTGTTGTCCTGGGGTCTATTGGAGGTACCAGGTCTATTGGACCCCAGCATGGCACCCGACCCCCTCAGACACACTCCCGCAGCCTCCTTCTCCATGGGCAAGACTGTTCTGACCTAGGAATGTGTTCCCAAGGCTCAGAAAATGCAGGGAGACACACGGCCCTGACTCTGGAACTGAGGCCGTTGGAGCAGGCCAGGAGGTCTGACGTCTGAGACGGCAAACACTTGCTGCGAGATACAGGTGTGAAAACACACTCTCTGGGGCTGCCTTTCCTTCCTCCAAGGAAGATAGCTTTTCCAGTCTCCTCCGTGCTGAGTCATACAAGGCTGGAAAGGTCTGGCTTAGAGGGCATTTCTCAGCGGCAATGACCCCTGAGGCCCTGAACCCAGGGAGGGATCCTACCCTCCCAGGGGAAGTCAAAGCAACCTCCAAACAGCTGTTCTATCATGTTTCCTCTGCAGGAGGGAGCTAGTGAGCCCAGGTCTGTCTGGAACGTTCTTGGATCCTGCGGGGAAATCATCCTGGGAGCCCACCTGGATACCAGTCGTAGGGGCTAACATTTGCATTTTTCTTCCTTGGAGCCCTAACGCAGTACAGCCTAGCAACTGCTTGAAAATCCATCCTGTTGCTGTTTTCTTCCTTCTGACAGAGCGAGCTTTGCTCCCCACTTTGGGATTTCAGAAGCAAGGTGGTGGCCTGCAACTCCTTGCCTGGGGTCCATTGGAGGTGCAAGGTGCCCTTGACCAGGTGACCCCAGCATGGCACCTGGCCCCCTCAGACACACTCCCGCAGCCTGCTTCCCCATGGGCAGGACTGCTCTCACCTAGGAATGTGTTTGCGAGGCCAGGAAACTGCAGGGAGGCACAAGGCCCTGATTCTGGAATTGAGTCTGTTGCAGCAGGCCTGCAGGTCTTATGTCTAACAAGCCAAACACTTGCTGCAAGATACAGGCCTGAAAACACACTCTTGGGCTGCCTTTCCTTCCTCCAAGGAAGAGAGTTTTCTCAGCCTCCTGTGGGCTGAGAGTCACACAGGGCTGAAAAGCACTTACTGGGAGATTAGTTTTCATTGGCCATGGCCCCTGAGGCCCTGTGCTCAGGGAGGGCTCCCTCCCTCCCAGGGAAAGTCAAAGGAAGCTCCAAACGGCTGCTCAATCATGTTTCTGAGAGAGTCATTGCCAAGGCAGGTTTATAAGAAGTTCAAGGGTCCCCAAGGAGAGAGGGGTCTAGAATTCTCAAGGAGGAAGAAAGGACACACTTTTTTCCTCTCTACATTCCTTAGGATTATATAACAATCATGCATCCTTCTTGAGGACGGTCTCTGGAAAAACCTTCTGGCTAATCCTGTTATCTTAAAATGTAAATGATGGGAGTAGGTCTAGTGAGTCTTTACAACCTCCAGACATTCTTTTGTTCGTTGTAATAACTTATTGGAGAGTATATAACTCCATTACTAACACTAGCAAGGGGGTACGCTTTCTGCCCCTTGTGATGTCTCTGTCAGAAGCTTTCTCTATCTCCTTTCTACTTGAATAAAACTTGATTGCACAAAAGCTCTGAGCAATCAAGCCTCGTCTTGGGCGCTGGATTGAATTCTTCTCCTCCATAAGCCAAGAATCCCACCATCTTTTCGTGGTTCAGCAACAATATTTCATTTCCTCTGCAGGAGAGAGCTAGTGAGCTTAGGTCTGTCTGAAACATTCTTGGATCCTGTGGGGAAAATATCCTGTGCACACATCTGGATACTGTGCCTAGAGGCCAAAATTCGCATTTCTTTCCCGCGGAGCCCTCACGTGGTGTGACTTAGCAACTGCTTGAAAATCCATCCCATTGCTGTTTTCCTCCTTCTGACAGAGCTAGCTTTGTTCCCTGCTTTGGGATATCTCAACCGAGGGGCCGGTCCATAGCTACTCGCCTGGGGCCCATTGGATGTGCAAGGTGCCCTCGACTAGGTGACCCTAGCATGGCACTCAGCCCGCTCAGACACACTCCCGAGGCTTCTTTCTCATGGGAAGCACTGCTCCAACCTAGGAATGTGTCTGCAATGCTTGGAAAGTGCAGTGAGACACACAGCCCTGACTCTGGAATTGAGGCCCTCAGAGCAAGCCTGCAGCTCTGATGTCTGAGAAGCAAAACACTTGCTGCAAAGAGAGGCCTGAAAACACACTCTCTGTGGATGACTTTCCTTCCTCTAAGGAAGACAGTTTTCCCAGTCTCCTGCTTCCTGCATGTCGCACAGCTGGAATGCGCTTGCTTGCATGTCATGATTCAGTGGCAATGACCCCTGAGGCCCTTTGCCCAGGGAGGGCTCCCACACTCATAGGCAAATCAAAGCAACTTCCAAGTGAGTCAGCTCTTCACATCAAGTGGCCAAAGTATTGGAGTTTCAGGTTCAGTATTATTCCTTCCAATGGATATTCAGACCTGATTTCCTTTAGGATGGAGTGGGTGCGTCTCCTTGTAGTCTAAGCGACCTACAAGCATCTTCTCCAACACCACAGTTCAAAAGCATCACATTTTCAGCTGTCACTTTCTTTATAGTACATCTTTCATATCCATCCATGACATATGGAAAAACCATAGCCTTGACCGGATGGATCTTTGTTGGCAAAGCAACGTCTCGGCTTTTTAATATGCTGTCTAGTTTGGTCATCACTTTTCTTCCAAGTCATAAATATGTTTTAAGTTCATGGAGGCAGCCATCACCTGCAGTGATTTCCAAGCCCCCCAAAATAGTCTGCTGCTGTTTCCAATGTTTTCCCATCTATTTGCCATGAAGTGATGAGACTGGATGCAATGATTTTAGCTTTCTGAATGCTGAGCTTTAAGCTAACTTTTTCACTCTCCTCTTTCACTTTCATCAGGAGACTCTTCAGTTCTTCTTCACTTTCTGCCATAAGGGTGGTGTCATCTGAATATCTGAGATTATTGATATTTCTCCCAGCAACCTTGATTCCAGCGTGTGCTTCCTCCAGCCCAGTGTTTCTCATGCTGTACTCTGCATATAAGTTAAATAAGCAGGGTGACAATATACAGCCTTGACATGTTCCTTTTTCTATTTAGAACCAGTCTGTTGTTCCATGTCCAGTTCGAACTGTTTCTTCCTGACCTGCATACAGGTTTCTCAAGAGACAGGTCAGGTGGTCTGGTATTCCCATCTCTTTCAGAATTTTTCCCAGTTTCTTGTGATCCACACAGTCAAAGGCTTTGGCATTGTCAATAAAGCAGATATAGATTTTTTTTTCTGGAACTCTCTTGCTTTTTCAATGATCCAGTGGATGTTGGCAATTTGATCTCTGGTTTCTCTGCATTTTTAAAATCCCTCTTGAACATCTGGAAGTTCACAGTTCATGTGAACTTGGAGAATTTTGAGCATTACTTTACTAGTGTGTGAGATGAGTGCAATTGTGCAGCAGCTTGAATATTCTTTGTCATTGCCTTTCTTTGGGATTGGAATGAAAACTGACCTAATGACTAGATGTTTTCAATTGCATATGCTGAAAGAACTGGCTGTGCAGTTTTGAAGAAAAAAAAATCATTTTAACCCATTTTCTCTGAAGTGCAAGGCATATCATGGCCATCCCTGAATCATAAAGTCACCTTTTCTTTATGTAGTCATAGTTTCATGCCTAAATTATAGGCCAACTCGTGCTCAACTTGACTCTGATGTCAGGGGCAGATCAACTGATAAAAAGCTTGGATTGTCCCTCTGGAGGAAAGTGAGATCTTGGTCCCACGAGAAGAATCTGAAGGGTTAAGGGAACTTGCAAGAGTGGGGAAAGCTTAGTCCATCCTACATGTACCAAAATCTTAAATAAGGCTTATTTACTTTACCGAAGTAAAAAAAAAACAGATGATGAAAACAATTATAAATCAATGAAAGGTAAAGAAACTCATAGTCTGTTATCAAAAATTGCATTCTAAGAAAACTTTGTTCTCTTAACCTAGAGAGGAGACTAAATTCCATCTGGTACCAGCTTACCAGAAGACAAACAAACAAACAAATTATCAGTAAGCTTAAAAAAAGTATTTTCCATATATCTTGAAGTAGCAGTATTTCTGCAAAGGCATCAGTGTGAAACCATAGAGGACATGGTTAAAATCTGATTAAATAGAAATTGACAATGTCATCTGGTCACTGCTGCGACTTGAAATGCTTTAATATGATCACTAGAATTATAACTGACAGCATTTGACCAGGACATATCAGAT
The DNA here is from genome assembly GCF_042477335.2 of Ovis canadensis. Taxonomy (NCBI): domain Eukaryota; kingdom Metazoa; phylum Chordata; class Mammalia; order Artiodactyla; family Bovidae; genus Ovis; species Ovis canadensis. The sequence goes on from NC_091262.1 coordinate 13,290,790, forward strand.
TTTCACGGATGTCACATAATTTCTAGGATATCTATATTAGGAACTGAAGGAATCTTTGAACCTAGGAAAGAAAACAACAGTCTCAAAGGCCCTTGCTGAATCATCTATCAGCAAGGAATGTCTTTGCAAGGATCGCAAAGTGAAGGGAAAATACACCGACCTGCCTCTGCAACTTCGGTCCTCTGAGCAGATCTGGAGGTCTCCCTTTGTATAAGCTAACCTGTTCCTTCCAAATAGAGGTTTGCAACACAAAACTAGCGGCCGCCTATTCTTCCCCGAAGGAGGCTCTCTTTCCCCACATCCTGCGAACTCCCTTTCCCAGCCTCCTGGAAAAGTGCTTCTTGCAGTTCCTTTCAGAAAATCCTATGGACAGAGAAGCCTGGTAGGCTGCAGTCCATGGGGTGGCTGAGGGTCAGACACGACTGAGCGACTGCACTTTCATTTTCACTTTCATGCATTGGAGAAGGCAATGGCAAGCCACTTACTGTTCTTGCCTGGAGAATCCCAGGGACGGGGGAGCCTAGTGGGCTACCGTCTACGGCATCGCACAGAGTCGAACACGACTGAAGCAACTTAGCAGCAGCAGCAGCAGCAGCAGCAGCAGCAGCAGCAGCAGCAGCACCAGCAGTTCCTTTCTTAGGGGCAGTTATCCCTGAGATTGGGACCTGGAAAGGCAGAGCCACCTCCACACACACATCTTTTCTGTCCCCTTTCCTCTGGAGGAGAGCTCTAGTGAGCCTAGGTCTGTCAGGAAAATTCTTGGCTTAGACAGGATCACACTCGGTGTGTGAACCTGCATACCCGACCTAGGGGCCACAGCGCACCTGTTTTGCTCGAGTGGGTCCTGGAGGGGTGCAGCATAGCAAGAGCTTAAAAATCCATCCAATTTGTCTTTCTTTTACCTCGGAGAGAACGAGTTTGCTCCACCTCCACCCTTTGGCAGTGTGGAGGGAAGAGGGCACAACCCTCTCCCAAAGGGGACATAGGGCCTACCAGGAGAGAAAGGCCCCTTGAGGAGCTGAGCCCAGGTAGGCAGCCAGTGATGTCAAGCACACTCCCGCTGCTTGCTTCTTCATGGGCACTCCGACAATCTGCTAGGAATGTCTTGGCAAGGATCTCAAAGGGATGGGGAGATACATGGCCCTGTCTCTGGAACTTCAGTCCTCTGAGCAGATCTAGAGGTCTTGAGTTGTATAAGCAAATCTGTTCCTTCCAAATAGAGGCTTGCAAACACACCCCCGGTGGTTGCCTCTTCTTCCCCGAAGAAGTCTTTCTTTCCCCACATGCTGCGAACTCCCTGTCCCAACCTCCAAGATTAGCGCTTCTTGCCATTCCTTTCTTAGAGGCAGTTATCCCTGAGCTTGGGGCCGTAGGGAGTAGCCCCACACTCACAGGGAAAGGCAAAGACTCCTCCATACATCTCCTCTATCCCCTTTGCTCTGGAGGAGAGCTTTAGTGAGCCTAGGTCTTTCAGGAAAATTGTTGTCTTGGACAGGATCTCACCCTGTTTGTGAACCTGCATACCCAAACGGGGGCCACAGAGCACCTATTTCAGTAAAGTGGGCCCTGAAAGGGTGCAGCCTAGCAAGAGCTTGAAAATCCATTCAATTGCTGTTTTTGTACCTCTGACAGAGCGAGCTTTGCTCCACCCTTTGGCAGTGTGGAGAAAAGAGGCATGACACCCTCCCCAAGGGGACATGGGGCCTACTTCAAGAGGAAAGGCCCCTTGTGGAGTTGAGGCACACAGTAGTGTCAAACACACTCCAACCGCTTGCTTCTTCATGGGCACTCCCGCTATCAGCTAGGAATGTCTTTGCAATGATCACAAAGGGAAGGGGAGATACACGGCCCTGCCTCTGGACCTCCGGTGCTCTGAGCAAATCTGGTCTCCCGTTGTTGGTCAAGTTCAAGTTCAAGGTCAAGTTCAAGTTCAAGGTCAAAGTAAGGTCAAGTTCAAGGTCAAGTTCAAGGTCAAGGTCAAGGACAAGGACAAGGACAAGTTTAAGTTTAAGGGCAAGGACAAGGTAAGGCCAAGGACAAGGCCTAGGGAAGCCCAAGCCCAAGGCCAAGGGCAAGGGCAAGGGCAACGCCAAGGGTAAGGCCAAGGCCGCCAAAGCGAAGCCCAAACCCCGTAACGCCTGACAGAAGGCAGAAGGCACTAGGCCCCTGTGCAGAGGAAGCCACTGAAGGCGGCAAGGCCACAGAGCTCCCCGACTCCCGTTCCCACAGGAAGATGTGAGGATAAAGGGCCTCATCCCAGCACAGCACCTGCTCCCACCGGCCCCCGACCTCCGCAGCGCGCCCCCTGAAACAACACTGTCTTCCCAGAAAAGAGAACGGAGAAGCCATGTGTGTGCCAAAGGAGCAAGATGAACGAACGATGCCAGGCCCTCCAACTTTGGGCACACCTGACGCCTGGGAACCCCGGTCCCAGCCGATGGGTCCCCGCCGTTCTCGGGCGGGAGGGGGGGTCGACACGTGGGCCAAGAGCCCTTGCCCGGGCCACCCGCAAATCCCCTGAGACGTGATCCGATCCCAGGGACCGAGGGCAAACGTACCGCTTGAGGTACTGGAGGAGCCGGACTAAGCCATGGTGGGAGAGGCACACGGGCGCGCTGCAGACTGCTGGCCGAATGGGCGGGGACCCAGCAGCCCAGGACTCTGGAGAGCGGGAGGCGGCTCCGCCCCCATTGACGTCAATAGGGGTTGGGTGCGTAAATGGAGGGGGCCGCCCCTGGCCTCTTTCCAAGCAGAGACCCTGGACGGAGTCCCGTGGAGCGAGTGGGCTTTTCCCGGGCACAGCTGTGCCCCGGACCGCCAAGATCCCCATCGGGGTGGGTGGGCAGTTCGGGGGCTTTGGTTTGTGGCCCTCCCTCGCAGCGGATGGTGGGATCAACCCTGGGTGGATCAATCAGGGGCCCTCAGCAGTGCCAAGGGAGCTCACCGCCCAGGAAACGCCCCCTAGGTCCCTTTGAATTGGCCGCCCACGCCCCCTTTCCCAGCCTGCCTTGTTCTGGGGTTTCCCGCCTTTTCACACACCACAGGTCCCTGGGCCTGGAGTGTCTCCCGCTGGCTCCTCCGAGGCATTCTGGGACAATGGACGCTCTCTCCAGCACCTCCACCTAGATCCCACGCTGTCCTCGCCTCCATATGCCCCCTGCACCTCCCCAACTCCTCTGCGGGCTCCTGGTGTCCTTTCCCTACAGCAGTCCCAGAGCGCCAGCCCCGAGGGCTTTGAGTTGCCTGGAGCCCAAGGCTCCGGCCAGAGACCTGAGGGGCCAGCGTCTGGACCAGCAGCTAATGCCATTAGGGGCTTTTCTCATGTGGAGCCTGAGGCCAACATCCGTGGGCAACCCTCAAGCGTGAGTGCCCTGGAGATACACGCCCAAGGGGACAGTGTACCACCTATGTGGGGAAGGAGGTTCCTATTTTCCCAGCACTGCATGGTGGCACGTGGAATAGCCCTGCGGGAAAGCCCCATGGAAAAGCCTTGAGGGAAAGCCACAGATCCCTTGATCCACGCAACGGGAAGCGAGACACTGCTGCTACTGCTCGGGAGGAAAGCACACGTGCATGACCCCACTCGAGACGAGGACTGACGCACCTTGGGAGAAGGTACTCCAGAAGTACGCCAAGAGCCATGTCAGCACTGGAGAGGAATCCTAAGGTTCTGGTCCGACTTCACACAAGGTCTTAGGCGCCGGCATCAACGGGCGAGGAATCCTGAGAGGCCACAAAGGAACTCGCATGGGGACTGACCTTTCCTGAGGCCAACAGAGCGGGTATATGAGGTCCCCGCTGTAAGGCGAGAGCACATGCCGCAACTCGAGAAAAACCAGGTGGTTCACCCCTCCAGGCGAGATGTGGCCCATTCCTGCCACAATTCGAGAAAATACAGGAGGTTTTGCCCCCCAGGAGAGAAGAGGACCATTTCTGCTCTGGCTTCTCGAGGCTAATCACACCTAACCTCTGGAACTTCCAAAAGGTACTTACACCCTTGCTGCAAATGAACAAGTTCCCAGACATACCAGTCACCACTTTCCAGGAAGCACGAGGGTCCCGCCCACATCCAGAGTAGCTCCATTTCCGCCTCGTAGCTCAAGATGAGGGATCCTTTCGCTGCTTTGTCGGGAAAGAATTCCCGGCGTGCCCTTCACATCTGAAGAGGAGGCGCTCTCCACAGGAAAGGCGAGAGGAACTCCAGCGTCGTGCCACCATTCCCAGAGTCCCCCAGAAGTCTCAGTCCATTCCAGAGGAACCTGTTTTCCCTGCACTGCCTCGACTTTCACACCGGGGATTGACTCACACCACGGTGGCACGTGGGACAGCCCTGTGGGAAAGCCTCGTGGGAAATCCTCGAGGGAAAGGCACAGATCCCATGATCGACGCGCCGGGAAGCGTGACACTGCTGCTACAGCTCGGGAAGAAAGAGCACGTGCATGCCCACTCTCGAGACGAGGACTGACTCCCCTGGGGAGACTCCAGAAGTACCCCAAGATCCATGTCAGCACTGGAGAGGAATCCTCAGCTTCCGGCACGACTCCACACAAGGTCCTAGGCCTGGCATCGATGGGAGAGGAATCCCAAGAGGCCCCCAAGCAACTCGAATGGGGACTGGCCAGTCCTGAGGCCACCAGAGTGGGTCCCTTAGGTCACCGTCGTAGGACGAGAGTACATGCCCCAACTCGAGAAAATACAGGAGGTTCTCCCCTCCAGGCTAGATGAGGCCCATTTCCACTGAGGCGTCTCGAGGCTAATCACATCTAACCTCTGGAATTTCCAAAGGGTCCTTCACAACGTTCCTAAAACTCAAGATGTTGCCCGACATACCCGTCTCCACTCCAGAGGAAGTGCGAGGGTCCCGCCCACATCCAGAGTAGCCCCGTTTCCGCCTCGTAGCTCGAGATGAGGGATCCTTTCCCAGCTTTGTTGGGAAAGAATTCTGAGCGTTCGGTCTCAACTCACGAGGAGTCGCTCTCCACAGGAAAGGCGAGAGGAACTACAGCATCGTGCCACCATTCCAAGAGTTCCCCAGATGTCTCAGTTGATTCCAGAGGAACCTGTTTTCATAGCACTGCCTCGACATTCATGCCGAGGATCCACTCCCACCACGGTGGCACGTGGGACAGCCCTGTGGGAAAGCCTCGTGGGGAAGCCTCATGGGAAAGCCTCGAGGGAAACCACAGATCCCTTGATCCATGCGATGGGAAGGGTGACACTGCTGCTAAGGCTCGGGAGGAAAGGCACGTGCAAGCCCCCTCTCGAGACGAGGACTGACTCCCCTGGGGAGACTCCAGAAGTACCCCAAGATGCATGTCAGCACTGGAGAGGAAACCTCAGGTTCCGGCCCCGATCCACACAAGGTCTTAGGCCCCGGCATCGACGGGAGAGGAATCCCGAGAGGCCCCCGAGCAATTCGAATGGGAACTGGGCAGTCCTGAGGCTACTAGAGCGGGTACCTGAGGTCCCCGTCGTAGTCTAGAGCACCTGCCGCAACTCAAGAAAATCCAGGAGGTTTTGCCCTCCAGACGAGATGGGGGCCTTTTCCGCTGAGGCTTCTCGAGGTTAATCACACCTAACCTCTGAAACTTCCAAAAGGTCCTTCACACCGTTGCTGCAACTCAAGAAGTTCCCCGACATACCCGTCTCCACTCTAGAGGAAACACGAGGGTCCCGCCAAGATCCACAGGAACCCCTTTTCCACCTCGTAGCTCGAGATGAGGGTTCCTTTCCCTGCTTGGTCGGGAAAGAATTCCCGGCGTTCCCGTCGCATCTTAAGAGAAGGCGCTCTCCACAGGAAAGACGAGAGGAACTCCAGCGTCGTGCCACCATTCCAAGAGTCCCCCAGATGTCTCAGTCCATTCCAGAGGAACCTGTTTTCCCTGCACTGACTCGACGTTCATGCCGAGGATCAACTCCCACCATGGTGGCACGTCGAACAGCCCTGTGGGAAAGCCTCGAGGGAAAGCCACAGATCCCTTCATCCACTCGCCGGGAAGCGTGACACTGCTGCTACCGCTCAGGAGGAAAGCGCACATGCATGCCTCCATTCGAAAGGAGGACTTATTCCCCTGGGGAGACTCCAGAAGTACCCCAAGATCCATGTCAGCACTGGAAAGGAATCCTCAGGTTCCGGTCGTAACTCAATACAAGGTCTTAGGCCCCGGCATCGAAGGGAGAGGAATCCCGAGAGGCCCCTGAGCAACTTGCATGGGGACTGGCCTTTCCTGAGGCCACCAGAGCGGGTCCCTGACGTCCCCGTCATAAGTTGAGAGCACCTGCCGCATCTCGAGAAAATACAGGAGGTTTTGCCCTCCAGGTGAGATGAGGCCCATTTCCGCTGAGGCTTCTCAAGGCTAATCGCACCTAACCTCTGGAACTTCCAAAAGCTCCTTCACACCCTTGCTGCAACTCAGGAAGTTCGCCGACATACCCGTCTCCACACTAGAGGAAGCACCAGGGTCCCGACCACATCCAGAGGAGCCCCGTTTCCGCCTCGCAGCTTGAGATGAGGGATCCTTTCCCAGCTTGTTAGGGAAAGAATTCCCGGTGTTCCCGTCCTATCTCAACAGGAGGCACTCTCCGCAGGAAAGGAGAGAGGAACTCCAGGGTCTTGTCACCATTCCCAGAGTCCCCCAGATGTCTCAGTCCATTTCAGAGGAACCTGTTTTCACTGCACTGCCTCGACTTTCACGCCAAGGATCGACTCCCACCACGGTGGCACGTGGGACAGCCCTGTGGGAAAGCCTCGTGGGAAAGTCTTGTGGGAAATCCTCGAGGGAAAGCCAGAGATCCCATGATCGACGCGACGGGAAGCGTGACACTGCTGCTACAGCTCGGGAGGAAAGCGCACGGGCATGCCCCCTCTCGAGACGAGGACTCTCTCCCCTGGGGAGACTCCAGAAGTACCCCAAGATCCTTGTTCAGCAATGGAGAGGAATCCTCAGGTTCTGGCCCCAACTCCACACAAGGGCTTAGGCCCCGGCATCATGGGGAGTGGAATCCCGAGAGGACCCTGAGCAACTCGCATGGGTCCTGGCCTTTCCTGAGGCCAGCAGAGCGGGTCCTTAATGTCCCTGTCGTAAGTCAAGAGCACCTGCCACAACTCGAGAAAATCCAGGAAGTTTGGCCCTCCAGGCGAGATGAGGACCATTTCCGCTGAGGCTTCTCCAGTCTAATCACACCTAACCTCTGGAACTTCCAAAAGGTCCTTCAAACCCTTGGTACAACTCAAGAAATTCCCCGACATACCCGTCTCCACTCGAGAGGAAGCATGAGGGTCCCGCCCACATCGAGAGGAGCCGTGTTTCAGCCTTGTAGCTCGAGATGAGGGATCCTTTCACTGCTTTTTTGGGAAAGAATTCTGGGCGTTCCCGTCGCATCTCAAGAGGAGGTGATTTCCACAGGAAAGGCGAGAGGAACTCGAGGGTCTTGCCACCATTCCAAGAGTCCCCCAGATTTCTCAGTCCATTCCAGAGGAACCTGTTTTCCCTGCACTGCCTCGACTTTCACACCGAAGATCGACTCCCAACACGGTGGCACGTGGTACAGCCCTGTGGGAAAGCCTCGTGGGAAAGCCTCGTTGGGAAGCCTCGAGGGAAAGCCACAGATCCATTAATCCATGCGTCGGGAAGCGTGAAACTACTGCTACCGCTCTGGAGGAAAGCTCACGTGCATGCCCCCATTCCAGACGAGGACTTACTCCCCTGGGGAGACTCCAGAAGTACCCCAAGATCCATGTCAGCACTGGAGAGGAATCCTCAGGTTAGGGCCCAGACTCCACACAAGGTCTTAGGCTCCGGCATGGAAGGGAGAGGAAACCCGAGAGGCCCTCGAGCAACTCGCATGGGGACTGGCCATTCCTGAGGCCACCAGAACGGGTCCCTGAGGTCCGCGTCGTAAGTCGACAGCACCTGCTGCAACTGGAGTAAATCCAGGAGGTTTTGCCCTCCAGGCGAGATGAGGCCCATTTCCGCTGAGGCTTATCGAGGCTAATCACACCAAACCTCTGGAACTTCCAAAAGGTCCTTCACACCCTTGCTGCAACTCAAGAAGTTCCCCGACATACCGGTCTCCACTCGAGAGGAAGCACGAGGGTCCCGGCCACATCCAGAGGAGCCCCGTTTCCGCCTCGTAGCTCAAGATGAGCGATCCTTTCGCTGCTTGTTTGGGAAAGAATTCTGGGCATTCCCGTTCCATCTCAAGAGGAGGCACTCTCCACAGGAAAGGCGAGAGGAACTCCAGGGTCCTGCCACCATTCCAAGAGTCCACCAGATGTCTCAGTCCATTCCAGAGGAACCTGTTTTCCCTGCACTGCCTCGACTTTCACGCTGAGGATCGACTCCCACCACAGTGGCACGTGGCACAGCCCTGTGGGAAAGCCTCGTGGGAAAGCCTCGAGGGTAAGCCTCGAGGGAAAGCCACAGATCCCTTGATCCAGGCGATGGGAAGCGTGACACTGCTGCAACAGCTCGGGAGGAAAGCGCACGTGCATGCCCCCATTTGAGACGAGGACATACTCCCCTGGGGAGACTCCAGAAGAACCCCAAGTTCCATGTCAGCACTGGAGAGGAATCCTCATGTTCCAGCCCCGACTCCACACAAGGTCTTAGGCCCAGTCATCGAAGGGAGAAGAATCCCGAGAGGCTCCCGAGAATCTCGCAAGGGGACTGGCCTTCCCTGAGGCCACCAGAGCGGGTCCTTGAGGTCCCCGTCGTAAGTCGAGAGCACCTGCCTCAACTCAAGAAAATCCAGCAGGTTTTGTCCTCCAGGTGAGATGAGGCCCATTTCCGCTGAGGCTTCTCGAACCTAATCACACCTAAGCTCTGGAACTTCCAAAAGGTCCCTCACACCCTTGCTGCAACACAAGAAGTTGCTTGACATACCCGTCTCCACTCTAGAGGAAGCACGAGGGTCCCGGCCACATCCAGAGGAGCCCCGTTTCCGCCTCGTAGCTCGAGATGAGGGATTCTTTCGCTGCTTGGTCGGGAAAGAATTCTGGGCATTCCCGTCCCATCTCAAGAGATGGTGCTCTCCACAGGAAAGGCTAGAGGAACTCCAGCATCGTGCCGCCATTCCAAGAGTCCCCCAGATGTCTCAGTCCATTCCAGAGGAACCTGTTTTCCCTGCACTGCCTCGACTTTCATGCCGAGGATCGACTCCCACCACGGTGGCACGTGGGACACCCCTGTGGGAACGCCACATGGGAAAGCCTGGAGGGAAATCCACAAATCCCTTGATCCACGCGATGGGAAGCATGACACTGTTGTTACCACCCTGGAGGAAAGCGCACGTGAATGCCCCCTCTAGAGACGAGGACTGACTCCCCTGGGCAGACTCCAGAAGTACCCCAAGATCCATGTCAGCACTGGAGAGGAATCCTCAGGTTCCGGCCCCGACTCCACACAAGGTCTTTGGCACCGGCATCAACTGGAGTGGAATCCCGAGAGGCCCCCGAGCAACTCGAATGGGGACTGGATAGTCCTGAGGCCACCAGAGCAGGTCCCTTATGTCACCATCGTAAGACGACAGCACCTGCTGCAACTCGAGAAAATCCAGGAGGTTCTCCCCTCCAGGCGAGATTAGGCCCATTTCTGCTGAGGCGTCTCGAGGCTAAGCACACCTAAACTCTGGAACTTCAAAATGGTCCTTCACACCCTTGCTGAAACTAAAAAGTTCCCCGACATATCCGTCTCCACTCGAGAGGAAGCACGAGGGTCCCGCCCACATCCATAGGAGCCCCGTTTCCGCCTCATAGCTCTAGTTTAGGGATCTTTCCGTACATCGTCGGGAAAAAATGCCCGGCATTACCGTCGCATCACAAGAGGAGGCGCTCTCAACAGGAAAGGCGAGAGGAACTCCAGGGTCATGCCACAATAACAAGAGTCCCCCAGATGTCTCAGTCCATTCCAGAGGTACCTCTTTTCCCGGCACTGCCTCGACTTTCACCCGGAGGATCGACTCACACAATGGGGGTAATTGTGACCGCCCTGTAGGAAAGCCTCCTGGGTAAGCCTCGAGGGAAAGCCACAGATCCCTTGATCCAAGCTTCGGGAAGCAAGTCGCAACTGCTACAGCTCGGGAGGAAAGCACAAGCGCATGCACACACTGCAGACCAGGTATGACTCCCCTGTGAAGTCACCAGAAGTACCCCCAAGGTCCATGTCAGCACTGGAGAGGACGCCTGAGGCTCTGACCCCGACTCCACAGAAGGTCTTAGAACCCGGAATCGTCTTCAGAGGAATGCCGAGAGGCCCCATAGTTACTCGCATGGGGACTGGCCTTTCCTGAGGCAAACAGATCGCGTACTTGATGTCCCACTCGTAACTTGAGAGCACCTCTCTCAACCCAGGAAAATCCAGGAGGTTCTCCCCTCCAGTCGAGATGAGGTCCATTTCCTCTGAGGCATCTCGAGGCTAATCACACTTAACCTCCGGAAATACGAAAGGGTCCTTCACACCTTTGCTACAAATCAAGAAGTTCCCTGAGAGTCCCGTCTCCACTTTGGAGTAAAAACGAGGGTCCAGCCCACATTCAGAGGATCCCCTTTTCTGCATTTTTGCGGCCGATGAGTGACCCTTACACATCAGCTGAACTTTCGGGACTACTCTCCAGACCATGCCGAGGCCTAAGACCTGGTGTTGAGTAAGGGTCCAAATCTGATGATTCGCATGGAGGGGAGAACCTCCTGGATTTTCTAGAGTTGCGGCAGGTGCTCTCGACTTACGACGGGGACCTCAGGGACCCGCTCTGGTGGCCTCAGGAAAGGCCAGTCCCCATGCAAGTTACTAGGGGGCCTCTCGGGATTCCTCTCCCGTCGATGCCGGGGCCTAAGACCTTGTGTGGAGTTGGGGCCGGAACCTGAGGATTCCTTTCCAGTGTTGACATGGATCTTGGGGTACTTCTGGAATCTCCCCAGGGGAGAAAGTCCTCCTCTCGAATGGGGGCATGCACGTGCGCTTTCCTCCAGAGCGGTAGCAGCAGTGTCACGCTTCCCATCGCCTGGATCAAGGGATCTGTGGCTTTCCCTCGAGGCTTTCCCACGAGGCTTTCCCACGAGGCTTTCCCACAGGGCTGTCCCACGTGCCACCGTGGCGGGAGTCAATCCTCGGCATGAAAGTCGAGGCTGTGCAGGGAAAACAGGTTCCTCTGGAATAGACTGAGACATCTGGGGGACCCTTGGTATGGTGGCACGACCCTGGAGTTCCTCTCGCCTTTCCTGTGGAGAGCACCTCCTCTTGAGATGCGACGGGAACGCCCAGAATTCTTTCCCAACAATGCAGGGAAAGGATCCCTCATCTCGAGCTACGAGGCGGAAACGGGGATCCTCTGGATGTGGGCGGGACCCTCGTGCTTCCTCTAGAGTGGAGACGGGTATGTCGGGGAACTTCTTGAGTTGCAGCAAGGGTGTGAAGGACCCTTTGGAAGTTCCAGAGCTTAGATGTGATTAGCCTCGAGTCGCCTCAGCGGAAATGGGCCTCATCTAGCCTGGAGGGCAAAACCTCCTGGATTTTCTCGAGATGCGGCACGTGCTCTCTTCTTATGACTGTGACCTAAGGGACCCGCTCTGGTGGCCTCAGGACTGGCAAGTCCCCATTCGAGTTGCTCGGGGGCCTCTCAGGATTCTTCTCCCGTCGATGCCTGGGCCTAAGTCCTTGTGTGGATTCCGGGCCGGAACCTGAGGATTCCTTTCCAGTGCTGTCTTGGATCTTGGGGTACTTCTGGAGTCTCCCCAGAGGAGTCAATCCTCGTTTCGAGAGGCTGCATGCACGTTCGCTTTCCTCTCGAGCCGTAGCAGCAGTGTCATGCTTCCCATCGCGTCGATCATGGGATCTGTGGCTTTCCCCCGAGGATTTCTCACGATGCTTTCCCACGAGGCTTTCCCACAGGGCTGTCCCACGTGCCACCCTGTTGTTAGTCGATCCTCGGCGTGAAAGTCGAGGCAGTGCAGGGAAAAGAGGTTCCTCTGGAATGGACTGAAACATCTGGGGGACTCTGGGAATGGTGGCACGACCCTGAAGTTCTTCTCGCCTTTTCTGTGGGAGCGCCTCCTCTAGAGATGCTCCGGGAACGCCGGGAATTCTTTCCCGACCAAGCAGGGAAAGGATCCCTCATCTCGAGCTACGAGGCGGAAACGGGGCTCCTCTGGATGTGGGCGGGACCCTCGTGCTTCCTCTAGAGTGGAGACGGGGATGTCGGGGAACTTCTTGAGTTGCAGCAAGGGTGTGAGGACCTTGTGGAAGTTCCAGAGATTAGGTGTGATTAGCCTCGAGAATCCTCAGCGGAAATGGGCCTCATCTCGCCTGGAGGGCAAAACCTCCTGGATTTTCTCGAGTTGCAGCAGGTGCTCTTGACTTACGTCGGGGACCTCAGAGACAAGCTCTGGTGGCCTCAGGACAGGTCAGTCCCCATTCGAGTTGCTCGAGGGCCTCTCGGGATTCCTCTCCCGTCGATGCCGGGGCCTAAGTCCTTGTGTGGAGTCGGGGCCTGAACCTGAGGGTTCCTCTCCAGTGCTGACATGGATCTTGGGTTACTTCTGGAGTCTCCCCAGGGGAGTCAGTCCTCGTCTCGAGAAGGGGCATGCACCTGCGCTTTCCTCCCGAGTTGTAGCAGCAGTGTCACTATTCCCGTCGCGTGGATCTCGGATCTGTGGCTTTCCCACGAGGATTTCCCACGAGGCTTTCCCTCGAGGCTTTCCCTCGAGGCTTTCCCACAAGGCTTTCCCACGAGGCTTTCCCTAAGGGCTGTCCCAAGTGCCACCGTGGTGGGAGTCGATCCTCGGCGTGAAAGTCGAGGAAGTGCAGGGAAAACAGGTTCCTCTGGAACGGACTGAGACATCTAGGGGACTCTTGGAATGGTGGCACGAAGCTGGAGTTCCTCTCGCCTTTGCTATGGAGTGCGCCTCCGCTTGAGATGCGACGGGAACGCCGGGAATTCTTTCCCGACCAAGCAGGTAAAGGATCCCTCATCTCGAGCTATGAGGCGTAAACGGGGCTCCTCTGGATGTGGGCGGGACCTTCGTGCTTCCTCTAGAGTGGAAACGGAGATATCGGGGAACTTCTTGAGTTGCAGCAAGGGTGTGAAGGACCTTTTTGAAGTTCCAGAGCTTAGATGTGATTAGCCTTGAGAAGCCTCAGCGGAAATGGTCCTCATCTCGCCTGGAGGGCAAAACCTCCTGGATTTTCTCGAGTTGCGGCAGTTGCTCTCGACTTACGACGGGGCCCTCAGGGACCCGCTCTGGTGGCCTCAGGAAAGGCCAGTCCCCATGCGAGTTGCTCCCGGGCCTCTCGGGATTCCTCTCCGTTTGATTCCGGGGCCTAAGACCTTGTGTGGAGGCGGGGCCGGAACCTGAGGATTCCTCTTCAGTGCTGACATGGATCTTGGGGTACTTCTGGAGTCTCCCCAGGGGAGTAAGTCCTCGTCTCGAATGTGGTCATGCACGTGCGCTTTCCTCTAGAGCGGTAGCAGCAGTGTCACGTTTCCCGTCGCATTGATCAAGGGTTCTGTGGCTTTCCCTCGAGGCTTTCCAACGAGGCTTTCCCACAGGGCTGTCCCACGTGCCACCGGGGTGGGAATCAATCCTCGGCATGAAAGTCGAGGCAGTGCAGGGAAAACAGGTTCCTCTGGAATGGACTGAGACATCTGGGGGACTCTTGGAATGCTGGCAGGACCCTGGAGTTCCTCTCGACTTTCCTATGGAGAGCGACTCCTCTTGAGATGCGACGGAAACGCCAGGAATTCTATCCCAAACAATCAGGGGAAGGATCCCTCATCTCGAGCTACGAGGCGGAAACGGGGCTCCTCTGGATGTGGCCGGGACCCTCGTGCTTCCTCTCGAGTGGAGACGGTTATGTCGGGGAACTTCTTGAGTTGCAGCAAGGGTGTGAAGGATCCTTTGGAAGTTCCAGAGGTTAGGTGTGATTAGCCTTGGGACGCCTCAGCCGAAATGGGCCTCATCTCGCCCGGAGAGGAGAACCTCCTGGATTTTCTCGAGTTGCGACAGGTGCTCTCAACTTACAACCGGGATCTCAGGGACCCGCTCTGGTGGCCTCAGGAAAGGCCAGTTCCCATGCAAGTTACTAGGGGGCCTCTCGGGATTCCTCTCCCGTCGATGCCGGGGCCTAAGACCTTGTGTGGAGTCGGGGCCGGAACCTGAGGATTCCTTTCCAGTGTTGACATGGATCTTGGGGTACTTCTGGAATCTCCCCAGGGGAGTAAGTCTTCCTCTCGAATGGGGGCATGCACGTGCACTTTCCTCCAGAGCGGTAGCAGCAGTGTCACGCTTCCCATCGCCTGGATCAAGGGATCTGTGTCTTTCCCTCGAGGCTTTCCCACGAGGCTTTCCCACGAGGCTTTCCCACAGGGCTGTCCCACGTGCCACCGTGGCGGGAGTCAATCCTCGGCATGAAAGTCGAGGCTGTGCAGGGAAAACAGGTTCCTCTGGAATAGACTGAGACATCTGGGGGACCCTTGGTATAGTGGCACGACCCTGGAGTTCCTCTCGCCTTTCCTGTGGAGAGCACCTCCTCTTGAGATGCGACGGGAACGCCCAGAATTCTTTCCCAACAATGCAGGGAAAGGATCCCTCATCTCGAGCTACGAGGCGGAAACGGGGATCCTCTGGATGTGGGCGGGACCCTCGTGCTTCCTCTAGAACGGAGACGGGTATGTCGGGGAACTTCTTGAGTTGCAGCAAGGGTGTGAAGGACCCTTTGGAAGTTCCAGAGCTTAGATGTGATTAGCCTCGAGTCGCCTCAGCGGAAATGGGCCTCATCTAGCCTGGAGGGCAAAACCTCCTGGATTTTCTCGAGATGCGGCACGTGCTCTCTTCTTATGACTGTGACCTAAGGGACCCGCTCTGGTGGCCTCAGGACTGGCAAGTCCCCATTCGAGTTGCTCGGGGGCCTCTCAGGATTCTTCTCCCGTCGATGCCTGGGCCTAAGTCCTTGTGTAGATTCCGGGCCGGAACCTGAGGATTCCTTTCCAGTGCTGTCTTGGATCTTGGGGTACTTCTGGAGTCTCCCCAGAGGAGTCAATCCTCGTTTCGAGAGGCTGCATGCACGTTCGCTTTCCTCTCGAGCTGTAGCAGCAGTGTCACGCTTCCCATCGCGTCGATCATGGGATCTGTGGCTTTCCCTCGAGGATTTCTCACGATGCTTCCCCACGAGGCTTTCCCACAGGGCTGTCCCACGTGCCACCCTGTTGTTAGTCGATCCTCGGCGTGAAAGTCGAGGCAGTGCAGGGAAAAGAGGTTCCTCTGGAATGGACTGAAACATCTGGGGGACTCTGGGAATGGTGGCATGACGCTGGAGTTCCTCTCGCCTTTCCTGTGGAGAGCGCCTCCTCTTGAGATGCGACGGGAATGCCCGGAATTCTTTCCCGACCAAGCCGCGAAAGGGTCCCACATCTCAAGCTACGAGGAGGAAACAGGGCTCCTCTGGATGTGCGCTGGACCCTCGTGCGTCCTCTAGAGTGGAGACGGGTATGTCGGGGAACTTCTTGAGTTGCAGCAAGGGTGTGAAGGAACGTTTGAATGTTCCAGAGGTTAGGTGTGATTAGCCTCGAAGAGCCGCAGCGAAAATGGGACTCATCTCGCCTGAAGGGCAAACCTCCTGGATTTTCTCGAGTTGCGGAAGGTGCTGTCGACTTAAGGTGGGGACCTCAGGGACCCGCTCTGGTGGCCTCAGGAAAGGCCAGTCCCCATTCGAATTGCTCGGGGGCCTCTCGGGATTCCTCTACCTTCTATGCCGGGGCCTAAGACCTTGTGTGGAGTAGGGGTCGGAACATGAGGTTTCCTCTCCAGTGCTGACATGGATCTTGGGGTACTTCTGGAGTCTCCCCAGGGGAGTAAGTCCTCGTCTCGAATGGGGGCATGCACGTGCGCTTTCCTCCAGAGCTGTAGCAGCAGTGTCACGCTTCCCATCGACTGGATCAAGGGATATGTTGCTTTCCTTCGAGGCTTTCCCACGAGGCTTTCCCACAGGGCTGTCCCACATGCCACAGTGGTGGGAGTCGATCTTCGCCGTGAAATTCGAGGCAGTGCAGGGAAAACAGGTTCCTCTGGAATGGACTGAGACATCTGGGGGACTCTAGGAATGGTGGCACGACGCTGGAGTTCCTCTCGCCTTTCCTGTGGAGAGCACCTCCTTCTTGATATGGGACGGGAATGCACAGAATTCTTTCCCGACCAAGCAGGGAAAGGATCCCTCATCTCGATATACGAGGCGGAAACGGGGCTCCTTTGGATGTGGGCGGGACCCTCGTGCGTCCTCTAGATGGGAGGCTGGTAAGTCAGGCAACTTCTTGAGTTGCAGCAAGGGTGTGAAGGACCTTTTGGAAGTTTCAGAGGTTAGGTGTGATTAGCTTCGAGAAGCCTCAGCGGAAATGGGCCTCATCTCGCCTGGAGGGGAGAACCTCCTTTATTTTCTCGAGTTGCGGCAGGTGCTCTCGACTTACGACGGGGACCTCAGGGACCCGCTCTGGTGGCCTCACGAAAGGCCAGTCCCCATGCGAGTTGCTCGCGGGCCTCTCGGGGTTCCTCTCCCTTCGATGCCGGGGCCTAAGACCTTGTGTGGAGTCAGGTCCGGAACCTAAGGATTCCTCTCCAGTGCTGACATGGATCTTGGGGTACTTCTGGTGTCTCCCCAGCGGAGTAAGTCCTCGTCTCAAATGGGGGCATGGACGTGCGCTTTCCTCCAAAGCTGTAGCAGTAGTGTCACGCTTCCCATCGCCTGGATCAAGGGATCTGTGGCTTTCCCTAGAGGCTTTCGCTCGAGGCTTTCCCACGAGGCTTTCCCACAGGGCTGTCCCACGTGCCACCGTGGTGTGAGTCGATCCTCGGCGTGAAAGTCAAGGCAGTGCAGGGAAAACAGGTTCCTCTGGAATGGACTGAGACATCTGGGGGACTCTTGGAATGGTGGCACGACGCTGGAGTTCCTCTCGCCTTTCCTGTGGAGAGCGCCTCCTCTTGAGATGCGATGGAAATGCGAGGAATTCTTTCCCGACCAAGGAGGGAAAGGATCCCTCATCTCGATCTATGAGGCGGAAACTGGGCTCCTTTGGATGTGCGTGGGACCCTCGTGCTTCCTCTAGATGGGAGACTGGTATGTCAGGCAACTTCTTGAGTTTCAGCAAGGGTGTGAAGGACCTTTTGGAAGTTCCAGAGGTTAGGTGTGATTAGCTTTGAGAAGCCTCAGCGGAAATGGGCCTCATCTCGCCTGGAGGGGAGAACCTCCTTTATTTTCTCGAGTTGCGGCAGGTGATCTCGACTTACGACGGGGAACTCAGTGACCCGCTCTGGTGGCCTCACGAAAGGCCAGTCCCCATGCGAGTTGCTCGCGGGCCTCTCGGGGTTCCTCTCCCTTCGATGCCGGGGCCTAAGACCTTGTGTGGAGTCAGTCCGGAACCTGAGGATTCCTCTCCAGTGCTGACATGGTTCTTGGGGTACTTCTGGAGTCTCCCCACGGGAGTAAGTCCTCGTCTCAAATGGGGGCATGGACGTGCGCTTTCCTCCAGAGCGGTAGCAGCAGTGTCACGCTTCCCATCGCCTGGATCAAGGGATCTGTGGCTTTCCCTCGAGGATTTCCCACGAGGCTTTCCCACAGGGCTGTCCCACGTGCCACCGTGGTAGGAGTCGATCCTCGGCGTGAAAGTCGAGGCAGTGCAGGGAAAACAGGTTCCTCTGGAATGGACTGAGACATCTGGTGGACTCTTGGAATGGTGGCACGAGGCTGGAGTTCCTCTCGCCTTTCCTGTGGAGAGCGCCTCCTCTTGAGATGCGACGGAAACGCCGGGAATTCTTTCCCGACCAAGCAGGGAAAGGATCCCTCATCTCAAGCTGCGAGGTGGAAACGGGGCTCATCTGGATGTGGGCGGGACCCTCGTGCTTCCTCTAGAATTGAGAAGGATATGGCGGGGAACTTCATGAGTGGCAGCAAGGGTGTGAAGGACGTTTTGGAATTTCCAGAGTTTAGGTGTGATTAGCCTCGAGACGCCTCAGCGGTAATAGGCCTCATCTAGCCTGGAGGAGAGACCTCCTGGATTTTCTCAAGTTGCGGCAGGTGCTCTCGACTTGCGACGGGGACCTCAGGTATCCGCTCTGGTTGCCTCTGGAAAGGCCAGTCCCCATTCGAATTGCTCGGGGGCCTCTCGGGGTTCCTCTCCCGACTATGCTGGGGCCTAAGACCTTGTGTGGAGTCGGGGCCGTAACCGGGGGATTCGTCTCCATTCCTGACATGGATCTTGGGGTACTTCTGGAGTCTCCCCAGGGAAGTAAGTCCTCGTTTCGAATGGGGGAATGCACGTGCGCATTTCTGCAGAGCGGTAGTAGCAATGTCACGCTTCCCGTCGCGACAATCAAGGGATCTGTGGCTTTCCCTCTAGGCTTTCCCACGAGGCTTTCCCACAGAGGTGTCCCACGTGCCACCGTGGTTGAGTCGATGCTCCTCAAGAAAGTCGAGGCAGTGCAGGGAAAACAGGTTCCGCTGGAATGGACTGAGACATCTCGGGGACTCTGGGAATGGTGGCACGACCCTGGAGTTCCTCTCGTCTTTCCTGTGGAGAGCGCCTCCACTTGAGATGCATCGGGAACTCCCAGAATTCTTTCCCAAACAAGCAGCAAAAGGGTCCCACATCTCGAGCTACGAGGAGGAAACAGGGCTCCTCTGGATGTGCGCTGGACACTCGTGCGTCCTCTAGAGTGGAGACGGGTATGTCGGGGAACTTCTTGAGTTGCAGCAAGGGTGTGAAGGAACTTTTGAAGGTTCCAGAGGTTAGGTGTGATTAGCCTCGAAGAGCCGAAGCGAAAATGGGACTCATATCGCCTGAAGGGCAAACCTCCTGGATTTTCTCGAGTTGCTGCAGGTGCTGTCGACTTAAGGTGGGGACCTCAGGGACCCGCTCTGGTGGCCTCAGGAAAGGCCAGTCCCCATTCGAATTGCTCGGGGGCCTCTCGGGCTTCCTCTCCCTTCGTTGCCGGGGCCTAAGACCTTGTGTGGAGTCAGTCCGGAACCTGAGGATTCCTCTCCAGTGCCTACATGGATCTTGGGGTACTTCTGGAGGCTCCCCAGGGGAGTCAGTCCTCGTCTCGAGAGGAGGCATGCACGTGTGCCTTCCTTCCGACCTGTAGCAGCAGTGTCACGCTTCCCGTTGGGTCGATCAGGGGATCTGTGGCTTTCCCTCAAGGCTTTCCCACGAAACTTTCCCACGAGGCTTTCCCACAGGGCTGTCCCACGTGCCACCATGGTGGGACTCGATCCTCGGCGTGAAAGTCGAGGCAGTGCAGGGAAAACAGGTTCCTCTGGAATGCACTGAGACATCTGGGGACTCTTGAAATGGTGGCACGACCCTGGAGTTCCTCTCGCCTTTCCTGTGGAGAGCGCCTCCTCTTGAGATGCATCGGGAACTCCCAGAATTCTTTCCCAAACAAGCAGCAAAAAGGTCCCACATCTCGAGCTACGAGGAGGAAACAGGGCTCCTCTGGATGTGCGCTGGACCCTCGTGCGTCCTCTAGAGTGGAGACGGGTATGTCGGGGAACTTCTTGAGTTGCAGCAATGGTGTGAAGGACCTTTTGGAAGTTTCAGAGGTTAGGTGTGATTAGCTTCGAGAAGCCTCAGCGGAAATGGGCCTCATCTCGCCTGGAGGGGAGAACCTCCTTTATTTTCTCGAGTTGCGGCAGGTGCTCTCGACTTACGACGGGGACCTCAGGGACCCGCTCTGGTGGCCTCACGAAAGGCCAGTCCCCATGCGAGTTGCTCGCGGGCCTCTCGGGGTTCCTCTCCCTTCGATGCCGGGGCCTAAGACCTTGTGTGGAGTCAGGTCCGGAACCTAAGGATTCCTCTCCAGTGCTGACATGGATCTTGGGGTACTTCTGGTGTCTCCCCAGCGGAGTAAGTCCTCGTCTCAAATGGGGGCATGGACGTGCGCTTTCCTCCAAAGCTGTAGCAGCAGTGTCACGCTTCCCATCGCCTGGATCAAGGGATCTGTGGCTTTCCCTAGAGGCTTTCGCTCGAGGCTTTCCCACGAGGCTTTCCCACAGGGCTGTCCCACGTGCCACCATGGTGTGAGTCGATCCTCGGCGTGAAAGTCAAGGCAGTGCAGGGAAAACAGGTTCCTCTGGAATGGACTGAGACATCTGGGGGACTCTTGGAATGGTGGCACGACGCTGGAGTTCCTCTCGCCTTTCCTGTGGAGAGCGCCTCCTCTTGAGATGCGATGGAAATGCGAGGAATTCTTTCCCGACCAAGGAGGGAAAGGATCCCTCATCTCGATCTATGAGGCGGAAACTGGGCTCCTTTGGATGTGCGTGGGACCCTCGTGCTTCCTCTAGATGGGAGACTGGTATGTCAGGCAACTTCTTGAGTTTCAGCAAGGGTGTGAAGGACCTTTTGGAAGTTCCAGAGGTTAGGTGTGATTAGCTTTGAGAAGCCTCAGCGGAAATGGGCCTCATCTCGCCTGGAGGGGAGAACCTCCTTTATTTTCTCGAGTTGCGGCAGGTGCTCTCGACTTACGACGGGGACCTCAGTGACCCGCTCTGGTGGCCTCACGAAAGGCCAGTCCCCATGCGAGTTGCTCGCGGGCCTCTCGGGGTTCCTCTCCCTTCGATGCCGGGGCCTAAGACCTTGTGTGGAGTCAGTCCGGAACCTGAGGATTCCTCTCCAGTGCTGACATGGTTCTTGGGGTACTTCTGGAGTCTCCCCACGAGAGTAAGTCCTCGTCTCAAATGGGGGCATGGACGTGCGCTTTCCTCCAGAGCGGTAGCAGCAGTGTCACGCTTCCCATCGCCTGGATCAAGGGATCTGTGGCTTTCCCTCGAGGATTTCCCACGAGGCTTTCCCACAGGGCTGTCCCACGTGCCACCGTGGTAGGAGTCGATCCTCGGCGTGAAAGTCGAGGCAGTGCAGGGAAAACAGGTTCCTCTGGAATGGACTGAGACATCTGGTGGACTCTTGGAATGGTGGCACGAGGCTGGAGTTCCTCTCGCCTTTCCTGTGGAGAGCGCCTCCTCTTGAGATGCGACGGAAACGCCGGGAATTCTTTCCCGACCAAGCAGGGAAAGGATCCCTCATCTCAAGCTGCGAGGTGGAAACGGGGCTCATCTGGATGTGGGCGGGACCCTCGTGCTTCCTCTAGAATTGAGAAGGATATGGCGGGGAACTTCATGAGTGGCAGCAAGGGTGTGAAGGACGTTTTGGAATTTCCAGAGTTTAGGTGTGATTAGCCTCGAGACGCCTCAGCGGTAATAGGCCTCATCTAGCCTGGAGGAGAGACCTCCTGGATTTTCTCAAGTTGCGGCAGGTGCTCTCGACTTGCGACGGGGACCTCAGGTATCCGCTCTGGTTGCCTCTGGAAAGGCCAGTCCCCATTCGAATTGCTCGGGGGCCTCTCGGGGTTCCTCTCCCGACTATGCTGGGGCCTAAGACCTTGTGTGGAGTCGGGGCCGTAACCGGGGGATTCGTCTCCATTCCTGACATGGATCTTGGGGTACTTCTGGAGTCTCCCCAGGGAAGTAAGTCCTCGTTTCGAATGGGGGAATGCACGTGCGCATTTCTGCAGAGCGGTAGTAGCAATGTCACGCTTCCCGTCGCGACAATCAAGGGATCTGTGGCTTTCCCTCTAGGCTTTCCCACGAGGCTTTCCCACAGAGGTGTCCCACGTGCCACCGTGGTTGAGTCGATGCTCCTCAAGAAAGTCGAGGCAGTGCAGGGAAAACAGGTTCCGCTGGAATGGACTGAGACATCTCGGGGACTCTGGGAATGGTGGCACGACCCTGGAGTTCCTCTCGTCTTTCCTGTGGAGAGCGCCTCCACTTGAGATGCATCGGGAACTCCCAGAATTCTTTCCCAAACAAGCAGCAAAAGGGTCCCACATCTCGAGCTACGAGGAGGAAACAGGGCTCCTCTGGATGTGCGCTGGACACTCGTGCGTCCTCTAGAGTGGAGACGGGTATGTCGGGGAACTTCTTGAGTTGCAGCAAGGGTGTGAAGGAACTTTTGAAGGTTCCAGAGGTTAGGTGTGATTAGCCTCGAAGAGCCGAAGCGAAAATGGGACTCATATCGCCTGAAGGGCAAACCTCCTGGATTTTCTCGAGTTGCCGCAGGTGCTGTCGACTTAAGGTGGGGACCTCAGGGACCCGCTCTGGTGGCCTCAGGAAAGGCCAGTCCCCATTCGAATTGCTCGGGGGCCTCTCGGGCTTCCTCTCCCTTCGTTGCCGGGGCCTAAGACCTTGTGTGGAGTCAGTCCGGAACCTGAGGATTCCTCTCCAGTGCCTACATGGATCTTGGGGTACTTCTGGAGGCTCCCCAGGGGAGTCAGTCCTCGTCTCGAGAGGAGGCATACACGTGTGCCTTCCTTCCGACCTGTAGCAGCAGTGTCACGCTTCCCGTCGGGTCGATCAGGGGATCTGTGGCTTTCCCTCAAGGCTTTCCCACGAAACTTTCCCACGAGGCTTTCCCACAGGGCTGTCCCACGTGCCACCATGGTGGGACTCGATCCTCGGCGTGAAAGTCGAGGCAGTGCAGGGAAAACAGGTTCCTCTGGAATGGACTGAGACATCTGGGGACTCTTGAAATGGTGGCACGAACCTGGAGTTCCTCTCGCCTATACTGTGCAGAGCGCCTCCTCTTGAGATGTGACGGGAACACCAGAATTCTTTCGAGACAAAGCAGGGAAAGAATCTGTTATCTCGAGCTTGGAGGTGGAATCGGGGCTCCTCTGGACGTGGGCGGGACCCTCGTGCTTCCTCTCGAGTCGAGACGGGTATGTCAGGGAATTCCTTGAGTTGCAGCAAGGGTGTGAAGGACCCTTTTGAAGTTCCAGAGATTATGTGTGATTACCCTCGAGAAGCCTCAGTGGTATTGGGCCTCATCTCGCCTGGAGGGGAGAACCTCCTGGATTTTCTCGAGTTGCGGCAGGCGCTCTCAACTTACGATGGTGACCTCAGGGACCCGCTCTGGTGGCCTTATGAATGGCCTGTCCCCATGCAAGTTGCAAGGGGGCCTCTCGGGATTCCCCTCCCGTCAATGCCGGGGGGCCTAAGACCTTGTGTGGAGTCGGAACCGGAACCTGAGGATTCCACTCCAGTGCTGACATGGATCTTGGGGTTCTTCTGAAGTCTGCACAGGGGAGTCAGTCCTCGTCTGGAGTGGGGGCATGCACATGCGCTTTCCTCCCGATCTGTTGCAGCAGTGTCACACTTCCCGTCGCATGGATCAAGGAATCTGTGGCTATTCCTCGAGGCTTTCCCAGGAGTCTTTCCCAAGAGGCTTTCCCACAGGGCTGTCCCACGTACCACCGTGGTGTGAGTCGATCCTAGGCGTGAAAGTCGATGCAGTGCAGGGAAAACAGGTTCCTCTGGAATGGACTGAGACATCTGGGGGACTCTTGGAATGGTGGCACGACCCTGGAGTTCCTCTCGCCTTTCCTGTGGAGGGTGCCTCCTCTTGAGATGCGCCGGGAATGCCGGGAATTCTTTCCCGAACAAGCTGGGAAAGGATCCCTCCTCTCGAGGTACGAGGCGGAAACGGGGCTCCTCTGGACTTGGGCGGGACCCTCGTGCTTCCTCTCGAGTGGAGACGGGTATGTCAGGGAACTTCTTGAGTTGCAGCAAGGGTGTGAAGGACCCTTTGGAAGTTCCAGAGGTTAGGTGTGATTAGCCTCGAGACGCCTCAGCGGAAATGGTCCTCTTCTTGACTGGAGGGGAGAAACTCCTGGTATTCCTCGAGTTGCGGCAGGTGCTCTCGACTTACGACGGAGTCTCAGGGACCCGCTCTGGTGGCCTCAGGAAAGGCCAGTCCGCTGGCGAGTTGCTAGGGGGCCTCTCGGGGTTCCTCACCCGTCGATGCTGGGGCCCAAGACCTTATGTGGAGTCCGGGCCTAAACCTGAGGATTCGTCTCTAGAGCTGACATGGACATTGGGGTACTTCTGAGTCTCCCAGGGGAGTCAGTCCTCGTCTCGAGTGGAGGCATGCACGTGCGCTTTCGTCCGAGCTGTAGCAGCAGTGTTACGATTTCCATCGTGTGGATCAAGGATCTGTGCTTTCCCTCGAGGTTTTCCCACGAGGCTTTCCCACAGGGATGTCCCACGTGCCACCATGGTGTGAGTTGATCCTCGGCGGGAATGTCGAGGCAGTGCAGGGAGAACAGATTCCTCTGGATTGGACTGAGACATGTGGGGGACACTAGGAATGGTGGCACGACCCTGGAGTTCCTCTCGCCTTTCCTGTGGAGAGCGCCTCCTCTTGAGATGCGACGGGAATGCCAGCAATTCTTTCCCGACCATGCAAGGAAAGGATCGGTCATCTCGAGCTACGAGGCGGAAACGGGGCCCCTCTGGACGTGGGCGGGACCCTCATGCTTCCTCTTGAGTGGAGACGGGTATGTCAGGGAACTTCTTGAGTTGCAGCAACGGTGTGAAGGACCCTGTGAAATTTCCAGAGGTTAGGTGTGATTAGCCTCGAGTCTCCTCATCGGAAATAGGCCTCATCTCGCCTGGAGGGGAGAACCTCCTGGATTTTCTCGAGTTGTGGCAGTTGCTCTCGACTTACAACGGGAAACTCAGTGACCCGCTTTGGTGGCCTCAGGAAAGGCCAGTCCCCATGCGAGTTGCTAGGGGGCCTCTCAGGATTCCTCTCCCGTCGATGCTGGGCCTATGACCTTGCGTGGAGTCGGGGCCAGAACCTGAGGATTCCTCTCCAATGCTGACATGGATCTTGGGGTATTTCTGGAGTCTCCCCAGGGGAGTCAGTCGTCGTCTCCACTTGGGGCATGCAAATGGGCTTTCATCCCGATCTGTTGCATCAGTGTCACACTTCCCGTCGCGTGGATCAAGGGGTCTGTGGCTTTCCCTCGAGGCTTTCCCACAAGGCTTTCCCATGAGGCTTTTCCACAGGGCTGTCCCACGTGCCACCATCTTGTGAGTCAATCCTAGGCATGAAAGTCTAGCCAGTGCAGGGAAAACAGTTTTCTCTTGAATGGACTGAGACATCTAGGGGACGCTTGGAATGGTGGCACGACCCTGGAGTTCCTCTCGCCTTACCTGTGGAGAGTGCCTCCTCTTGACATGGGACGGGAACGCCGGGAATTCTTTCCCGAACAAGCAGGAAAAGGATCCCAGATCCTGAGCTACAGGGCGGAAATGGGGCTCCTGTGGATGTGGGCGGGAACCTCGTGCTTCCTCTCTAGTGGAGACGGGTATGTCGGGGAACTTCTTGAGCTGCAGCACAGTGTGACGGATCCTGTGGAAGTTCCAGAGGTTAGGTGAGATTAGTCTGTAGACGCTTCAGGGGAAATGGGCCTCTTCTCGCCTGGAGGGGAGAACCTCCTGGATTTTCTCGAGTTGCAGCAGGTGCTCTCGACTTAAGATGGGGACCTCAGGAACCCGCTCTGGTGGCCTCGGCAAAGGCCAATCCCCATGCGAATTGGTAGGGTGACTCTCGGGATTCCTCTCCCGTCGATCTCGGTGCCTAAGACCTTGTGTGGAGTCGGGGCTGGAACCTGAGGATTCTGCTCCAGTGCGGACATGGATCTTGGTGTTCTTTTGGAGTCTCCACAGGGGAGTCAGTTTTCGGCTCCAGATGGTGCAGACACGAGCGCTTTCTGCCCGAGCTGTAGCAGAAGTGTTACGCTTCCCGTCGCGTGGAGCGCTTCCCGTCGCGTGGAGCGCTTCCCGTCGCGTGGATCAAGTGATCTGTGGCTTTCCTCGAGGCTTTCCCACGAGGCTTTCCCACGAGGCTTTCCCACAGAGCTGTCCCACGTGCCACCGTGTTGTGAGGCGAACCTCGGCGTGAAACTCGAGGCAGTGCAGGGAAAACAGGTTCCTCTGGAATGGACTGAGATATCTGGGGGACTCTTGGAATGGTGGCACGACCTTGAAGTTCTTCTCGCCTTTCCTGTGGAGAATGCCTCCTCTTGAGATGCGACGGGAACGCCGGGAATTCTTTCCCGAACAAACAGGGAAAGGATCCCTCATCTCGAGCTACAGGGCGGAAACGGGGCTCCTCTGGATGTTGGCGGGACCCTCGTGCTTCCTCTCGAGTGGAGAAGGGAATGTCGGGGAACTTCTTGAGTTGCAGCAAGGGTGTGAAGGACCCTTTCGAAGTTCCAGAGGTTAGGTGTGATTAGCCATGAGACGCCTCAGCGGAAATGGGCCTCAACTCGCCTGCAGGGAAGAACCTCCTGTATTTTCTCGAGTTGGGGCAGGTGCTCTCGACTTATGATGGGGACCTCAGGGACGCGCTCTTGTGGCCTCAGGAAAGGCCAGTCCCCTTGTGAGTTGCTGCAGGGCCTCTCGGGAATAATCTCCCGTCGATGCTGGGCTGATGACCTTGCGTGGAGTCCGGGCTGGAACCTGAGGATTCCTCTCCAGTGCTGACATGGATCTTGGGGTACTTCTGGAGTCTCCCCAGGGGAGTCAGTCCTCGGCTCGAGTGGGGGCATGCACGAGTGCTTTCCTCCTGAGCTGTAGCAGCAATGTCATGCTTCCCGTCGCGGGGATCATGGGATCTGTGGCACTCCCTCGAGGCTTTCCCATGAGGCTTTCCAACGAGGCTTTCCCACAGGGCTGTCCCACGTTCCACTGTGGTGTGAGTCGAACCTCGGCGTGAAAATCGAAGCAGTGCAGTTACAAAAGGTTCCTCTGGAATGGACTGAGACATCTGGGGGACACTTTGAATAGTGGCACGACCCTGGAGTTCCTCACGCCTTTCCCGTGGAGAGGGCCTTCTCTTGAGATGCGACAGGAACGCCGGGAATTATTTCCCGACCAAGCAGGGAAAGGATAGCTCATCTCGAGCTACGAGGCGAAACCTGGGCTCCTCTGGATGTGGGCGGGAACCTATTGCTTCCTCTTGAGAGGAGACGGGTATGTCGGGGAACTTCTTGAGTTGCAGCAAGGGTGTGAAGGACCCTTTGGAAGTTTCAGAGGTTAGCTGTGATTAGCCTCGAGACGCCTCTGCGGTAATGGGCCTCATCTCGCCTGGAGGGGAGAAACTCCTGGATTTTCTCGAGTTGCGGCAGGTGCTCTCAACTTTCGACCGGGATCTCATGGACCAGCTCTGGTGGCCTCAGGAAAGGCCAGTCCCCATGCGAGTTGTTAGGGGGCCTCTGGGATTCCTCTCCAGTCGATGCCGGGGCCAAAAACGTTGTGTGGTGTCGGGGCCGGAACCTCAGGATTGCTCTCCAGTGCTGACATGGATCTTGGGGTACTTCTGGAGTCTCCCCAGGGGAGTCAGTGCTCGACTCGAGTGGGGGCATGCATGAGCGCTTTCCTCCCGAGCTGTAGCAGCAGTGTAACGCTTCCTGTCGCGTGGATCAAGGGATCTGTGGCTTTCTCTCGAGGCTTTCCCACGAGGCTTTCCCACGAGGCTTTCACACAGGGCTTTCCCACGTGCCACCGTGGTGTGAGTCGATCCTCGGTGTGCAAGTCGAGGCAGTGCAGGGAAAACAGGTTCCTCTGCAATGGACTGACATCAGGGGGACTCTTGGAATGGTAGCACGACCCTGGAGTTCCTCTCGCCTTTCCTGAGAAGAGTGCCTCCTCTTGACATGCGACGGGAACGCCGGGAATTCTTTCCGGCCCAGCAGGTAAAGGATCCCTCATCTCGAGCTATGAGGCGGAAACGGGGCTCCTCTGGATGTGGGTGGGATTCTCATGATTCTTCGCGAGTGGAGACGGGTATGTCCAGGAACTTCTTGAGTTGCAGCAAGGGTGTGAAGGACCCTTTGGAAGTTCCAGAGGTTAGGTGTGATTAGCCTCGAGACACCTCAGCAGAAATGGGCCTCATCTCGCCTGGAAGGGAGAACCTCCTGGATTTTCTCGAGTTTCAGCAGGTGCTCTCGACTTACGACAGGGACCTCAGGGACCCACTCTGGTAGCCTCAGGAAAGGCCAGGCCCACTGCGAGTTGATAGGGGGTCTCTCGGGACTCCTCTCCCATCGATGCTGGGACCTAAGACCTTGTGTGGAGTTGGGGCCGGATCCTGAGGATTCCTCTCCAGTGCTGACATGGATGTTGGGGTACTTCTGGAGTCTCACCAGCAGAGTCATTCCCCGTCTTGAGTGAGGACATACACGTGCGCTTTCCTCCGGAGCTGTAGCAGCAGTTGCATGCTTCCCGTCGCTTGGAACATCAGATCTGCAGCTTTTCCTCTAGGTTTTCCCACGAGGCTTTTCCATTTGGCTTTCCCACAGGGCTCTCCCACGTGCCACCGTGGTGTGAGTCGATCCTCGGCGTAAAAGTCGTTGCAGTGTAGGAAAAACAGGTTCCTCTGGAATGGACTGAGACATCTGGGGGACTCTTGGAATAGTGGCGACCCTAGAGTTCCTCTCGCCTTTCCTGTGGAGAGCGCCTTCTCTTGAGATGCGACGGGAACGCCGGGAATTTTTTCCCGACCAAGCAGGGAAAGGATAGCTCATCTCGAGCTCCAAGGTGGAAACGGGGCTCCTCTGGAGGTGGGCGGAACGCTATTGCTTCCTTTCGAGTGGAGACGGGTATGTCGGGGAACTTCTTGAGTTGCAGCAAGGGTGTCACGGACCCTTTGGAAGTTTCAGAGTTTAGGTGTGATTAGCCTCGAGACGCCTCAGCGGAAATGGGCCTCATCTCGCCTGGAGGGGAGAAACTCCAGGATTTTTTGGACTTGGGGCAGGTGCTCTCGGCTTGCTACAGTGACCTCAGGGACCCGCTCTGGTGGCCTCAGGAAACGCCAGTCCCCATGCGAGTTGCTAGGGGGCCTCTCGGGATTCCTCTGCCATCCATTCCGGGGTCTAAAACCTTGTGTGGAGTCGGGGCCGGAACATGAGGATTTCTCTCCAGTGCTGACATGGATCTTGGGGTACTTCTGGAGTCTCCCCAGGGGAGTCAGTCCTCGGCTCGAGTCGGGGGAAGCACATGCGCCTTCCTCTCGAGCTGTAGTAGCAGTGTCACGCTTCCCCTCGCGTAGATCAAGGGTTCTGTGGCTTTCCCTCGAAGCTTTCCCAGGCGGCTTTCCCACGAGGCTTTCCCTAAGGGCTGTCCCCCGTGCCACCGTGGTGTGAGTCGATCCTCGGCGTGAAAGTCGAGGCAGTGCAAGGAATAAAGGTTTCTCTGTAATGGACTGAGATGTCGGGGGACTCTTGTAATGGTGGCACGACCCTGGGGTTCCTTTCGCCTTTCCTGTGGAGAGCGCCTCCTCCTGAGTTGCGACGGGAACGCCGGGTATTTTATCCCAACCAAGCAGGGAACGGATCCCTCCTCTCGAGCTACGAGGTGGAAACGGGGCTCCTCTGGATGTGGGTGGGATTCTCGTGATTCCTCTCGAGTGGAGACGGGTATGTCGGGGAACTTCTTGAGTTGCAGCAATGGTGTGAATGACCCTGCGGAAATTCCAGAATTTAGGTGTGCTTAGCCTCGAGACACCTCAGTGGAAATGGGCCTCATCTCGCCTGGATGGGAGAACCTCCTGGCTTTTCTCGAGTTGGGGCAGGTGCTCTCGACTTACGATGGGCACCTCAGGGAAATGCTCTGGTGGCCTCAGGAAAGGCCAGTCCCCATGCGAGTTGCTAGGGGGCCTCTCGAGATTCCTCTCCCATCGATTCCGGGGCCTAGGACCTTGTGTGAAGTCGGGGCCAGAACCTGAGGATTCCTCTCAAGTGCTGACATGGAACTTGGGGTACTTCTGGAGTCTCCCCAGCGGAGACAGGTCTCGTCTCCAATGAGGGCATGCACGTGCCCTCTCCTTCCAAGCTGTAGCAGCAGTGTCATGCTTCCCATCGCGTGGATTAATGGATCTGTGCCTTTCCCTCCAGGCTTTCTCAAAGGGCTGTCCCACGTGCCACCGCGGTGTGAGTCTATCCTTGGCATGAAAGTCGAGGCAGTGCAGGGAAAACAGGTTCCTCTGGAATGGACTGAGTCATCTGGTGGACTCTTGGAATGGTGTCACGACCCTGGAGTTCCTCTCACCTTTCCTGTGGATAGCGCCTCCTCTTCAGATGTGTCGGGAACGCCGGGAAGTCTTTCCCAAACAAGCAGGGAAAGGATCCCACATCTCTAGCTACAGGGAGGAAAGTGGGCTCCTCTGGATGTGGGCGGGACCCTCGTGCTTCCTCTCGAGTGGAGACGGGTATGTTGGGGAACTTCTTGAGTTGCAGCAAGGGTGTGAATGACCCTGTGGCAGATCCAGAGGTTTGGTGTGATTAGCCTCCAGACGCCTCAGGGAATTGGGCCTCATCTCACCTAGAGGGGAGAACCTCCTGGATTTTCTCGAGTTGCGGCAGGTGCTCTCTACTTACGACGGGGACCTCAGGCACCCGCTCTGATGGCCTCAGGAAAGGCCATTCCCCATGCGAGTCGCTAGGGGGCCTTTCGGGATTCCTCCCCCATCGATGCCAGGTCCTAAGACCTTGTGTGGAATCGGGGCCGGAACCTGAGGTTTACTCTCCACTGCTGAAACGTTTTTTGGGGTACTTCTGGAGTCTCCCCAGGGGAGTCAGTCTTCGTCTCGAGTGGGGGCATGCACGTGCGTTTTCCTCCCGATCTGTTGCAGCAGTGTCACGCTTCCCGTTGCGTGGATAAAGGGATCTGTGGCTTTCCCTCGAGGCTTTCCCACGATGCTTTCCCACGAGGCTTTCCCACAGGGCTGTCCCACGTGACACCGCGGTGTGAGTCCATCCTCAGCATGAAAGTCAAGGCAGTGCAGGGAAAAAAGGTTCCTCTGGAATGGACTCAGACATCTGGGGGACTCTTGGAATGGTGGCACGACCCTGGAGTTCCTCTCGCCTTTCCTGTGGAGAGCGCCTCATCTTGAGATGCGACGGGAACACTTGGAATTCTTTCCCGACCATGCAGGGAAAGGACCGTTCATCTCGATTTTCGAGGCGGAATTGGGGCTGTGGACGTGAGGGGGACCTTCGTGCTTCCTCTTGAGTGGAGACCGGTATGTCAGGGAATTCCTTGAGTTGCAGCAAGGGTGTGAAGGACTCTTTCGAATTTCCAGAGGTTAGGTGTGATTAGCCTCTAGAAGCCTCAGCGGAAATGGGCCTCATCTCGCCTGGAGGGGAGAACCTCCTGGATTTTCTCGAGTTGCAGCAGGTGCTCTCGACTTACGATGGTGACCTCAGGGACCCGCTCTGGTGGCCTCATGAATGTCCATTCCCCATGTGCGTTGCAAGGGGGCCTCTTGGGATTCCTTTCCCGTCGATGCTGGGGGGCCTAATACCTTGTGTGGTGTCGGAACCGGAACCTGAGGATTCTGCTCCAGAGCTGACATGGATCTAGGGGTTCTTCTGAAGTCTCGCCACTGGAGTCAGTCCTCGTCTGGATTGGCGGCATGCACGTGCACTTTCCTGCCGATCTTTAGCAGCAGTGTCACTCTTACCGTCGCGTGGATCAAGGGATCTGTGGCTTTCAATCGAGGCTTTCCCAAGAGGCTTTCCCACGTGGCTGTCCCACAGGGCTGTCCCACATGCCACCGTGGTGTGAGTCGATCTTCTGCGTGAAAGTCGAGGCAGTACAGGGAAAACAGGCTCTTCTGGAATGGACTGAGACATCTGGGGGACTCTTGGAGTGGTGGCACGACCCTGGAGTTCCTCTCGCTTTTCCTGTGGAAAGCGCCTCCTCTTCAGATGCGACGGGAACGCCTGGAATTCTTTCCCGAAGAAGCAGGGAAAGGATGCGTCATCTCGAGCTACATTGCGGAAACGGGGCTCCTCTGGATGTGGGTGGGACCCTTGTGCTTCCTCTCGAGTGGAGACAGGAATGTCGGAGAACTTCTTGAGTTGCTTCAAGGCTGTGAAGTATCCTGTGGAAGTTCCAGAGGTTAGGTGTGATTAGCCTTTAGACGCCTCATTGGAAATGGGCCTCATCTCGCCTGGAGGGGGAACCTGTTGAATTTTCTCGAGTTGCGGAAGGTGCTCTCGACTTATGACGGGCACCTCAGGAACCCGCTCTGGTGTCCTCAGGAAAGGCCAGTCCCCATGCGAGTTGCTAGGGGGCCTCTCGGATTCCTCTCCCGTTGATCCCGGGGCTTAAGGCCTCCTGTGAAGTCCGGGCCAGAACTGAGGATTGCTCCCCAGTGCTGTCATGGATCTTGGGGTACTTCTGGAGTCTCCCAAGGGGAGTCAGTCCTCGTCTCAAGTGGGGGCATGCACGTGCACTTTCCTCCGTAGTTGTAGCAGCAGTGTCACGCTTCCCATCGCGTGGATCAAGGGATCTGTGGCTTTCCCTCGAGGCTTTCCCACGAAGCTTTCCCACAGGGCTGTTCCACGTTCCACCATGGTGTGAGTCGATCATTGGCGTGAATGTCGAGCAGTGCAGGGAAAACAGATTCCAGTGGAATGGACTGAGACATCTGGGGCAGTCTTGGAATGGTGGCATGACCCTGGAGTTCCTCTCGCCTTTCCTGTGGAGGGCGCCTCCTCTTGTGTTGCGACTGGATCGCCGAGAATTCTTTCTGACCCAGCAGGGAAAGGATCCCTCACCTCAAGCTTCGAGGTGGAAACGGGGCTCCTTTGGTTGTGGGCGGGACCCTCGTTTTTCTTTTTGAGTGAAGACGGGTATGTCGGGGAACTTCTTAAGTTGCAGCAAGGGTGTGAAGGTCCCTTTGGAATTTGCAGAGATAAGGTGTGATTAGCCTCGAGATGCCTCAACGGAAATGGGTCTCAACTCGCCTGGAGGGGAGAACCTCCTGTATATACTAGAGTTGCGGCAGGTGCTCTCGACTTTTGACTGGTGGCCACAGGAAAGGCCACACCCCATGCGAGTTGCTAGGGAGCCTCTCGGGTTTCCTTTCCCGTCGATGCTGGGGCCTAAGTCCTTGTGTGGACTCAGGACAGGAAACTGATGATTCCTCTGCAGTGCTGACATGGATCTTGGGGTATTTCTGAAGTCTCCCCAGGGGAGTCAGTCCGCGTCTCGAGAGGAGCATCCACGTGCGCTTTCCTCCTGAGCTGTAGGAGCAGTGTCACGATACCTGTCGCATGGATTAAGGGATCTGTGGCTTTCCCTCGAGGCTTTCCCACGAGGCTTTCCCACAGGGCTGTCCCACGTGCCACCGTGGTGTGAGTCGATCCTCAGCGTGAAAGTCGAGGCAGTGCAGGGAAAACAGGTTCCTCTGGAATAGACTGAGACATCTGGGGGACTCTTGGAATGTTGGCACATCCCTGGAGTTCCTCTCGCCTTTCCTGTGTAGAGTGTCTCCTCTTGAGATGGGACGGGAACGCCGGGAATTCTTCCCCGACCAAGCAGGGAAAGGATCCCTAATCTCGAGCTACGAGGCGGAAACGGGGCCCCTCTGGACGTGGGCGGGACCCTCGTGCTTCCTCTCGAGTGGAGACGGGTATGTTGGGGAACTTCTTGAGTTGCAGCAAGGGTGTGAAGGTCCCTTTGGAAGTTCCAGAGGTTATGTATGATTAGCCTCGATAATCCTCAGTGAAACTGGGCCTCAACTCGCCTGGAGGGGAGAACCTCCTGGATTTTCTCGAGTTGTGGCAGGTGCTCTCGACTCATGACGGAGACCTCATGGACCCGCTCCTGTGGCCTCATGAAAGGCCAGTCCCCATGCGAGTTGCTAGGAGGCCTCTCGGGATTTCTCTCTCGTCGATCCCGGCCCTAAGACCATGAGTGGACTCGGGGCTGGAACCTGAGGATTCCTCTCCAGTGCTGACATGGATCTTGGGGTACTTCTGACGTCTCCCCAGGGGAGTAAGTTGTCGTGTCGAGTGGGTGCATGCAAGTGTATTTCCTCCCGTGCTGTAACAGCAGTGTCACGCTTCCAGTCGCGTGGATCAAGGGATCTGTGGCTTTCCCTCCAGGCTTTCACGCGAGGCTTTCCAATGAGGCTTTCCCACAGGGCTGTCCCACGTACCACCATGGTGTGAGTCGATCCTCGGGGAAAAAATCGAGGCAGTGCAGGGAAAATAGGTTCCTCTGGAATGGACTGAGACGTCTGGGGGACTCTTGGTTTGGTGGCACGACCCTGGAGTTCCTCTCGCCTTTCTTGTGGAGAGCGCCTCCTCTTGAGATGCGACGGGAACGCCGGGAATTCTTTCCCGAGGAAGCAGGGAAAGGATCCGTCATCTTGAGCCATGAGGGGGAAACGGGGCTCCTCTGGATGTGGGCGCGATCCTCGTGTTTCCTCTCAGGTGGGGACGGGTATGTCGGGGAACTTCTTGCGTTGCAGCAAGGGTGTGAAGAACACTTTGGAAGTTCCTGAAGTTAGGTGTAAGAAGCCTCGATACGCCTCAGCAGAAATGGCCCTCAACTCGCCTGGAGGGGAGAACCTCCTGGATTTTCTCGAGTTGTGGCAGGTACTCCCAACTTATGATGGGGACTTCAGGGACCCGCTCTGGCGGCCTCTGGAAAGGCCAGTCCACATGCGAGTTGCTAGGGGGCCTAGCGGGATTCCTCTCCCGTCGATGCCGGAGCCTAAGACCTTGTGTGGAGTCGGGGCCAGAACCTGAGGATTCCTCTCCAGGGCTGACATTGATCTTGGGGTAGTGCTGGAGTTTCCCCAGGGGAGTCAGTCCTCGTCTCGAATGGGGGCATGCAAGTGTATTTCCTCCCGAGCTGTAACAGCAGTGTCACGCTTCCAGTCGTGTGGATCAAGGGAACTGTGGCTTTCCCTCGAGGCTTTCCCACGAGGATTTTCCACGAGGCTCTCTACAGGGCTGTTTCACGTGCCACCGTGGTGTGAGTCGATCCTCGCCGTGAGAGTCCGGGCAGTGCAGGGAAAACAGTTTCCTCTGGAATGGACTGAGACATCTGGGGTCTCTTGGCATGGTGGCACCTCCCTGAATTCCTCTCGCCTTTCCTGTGGAGAGCGCCTCCTCTTGAGATGCGACGGGAACGCTGGGAATTCTTCCCCGACCATGCAGGGAAAGGATCCCACATCTCGAGCTACGAGGTGGAATCGGGGCTCCTCTGGATGTGGGCGGGATGCTCGTGTTTCCTCTCGAGTGGAGACCGATATGTCGGGGAACTTATTGAGTTGCAGCAGGGGTGTGAAGGACCCTTTCGAAGTTCGAGATGTTAGGTGTGATTAGCCTCGAGACGCCTCAGCGGTAATGGGCCTCATCTCGCCTGGAGGGGAGAACCTCCTGGATTTTCTCGAGTTGTGGCAGGTGCTCTCGACTTAGGACGGGGACCTCAGGGACCCAGTCTGGTTTCCTCAGGAAATTCCAGTCCCCATGCGAGTTCCTAGTGGGCCTCTCGTGATTCCTATCCTGTTGATGCCAGGGACTAAAACCTTGCGTGGGGTAGGGGCCGGAACCTGAAGATTCCTCTCCAGTGCGGACATGAATCTTGGGGAACTTCTGGAGTCTCCCCAAGGTAGTCAGTCCTCGCCTCGAGTGGGGGCATACAGGTGAGCTTTCCTCCCGTGCTGTAGCAGCAGTGTCACACTTCCGTCGCGTGGATCAATGGATCTGTGGCTTTCCCTCGAGGCTTTCCAAGGAGGCTTTCCCACAGGGCTGTCCCACGTGCCACCGTGGTTTCAGTAGATCCTCGACGTGAACGTCGAGGCAGTGCAAGGAACACAGGCTCCTCTGGAATGCACTGAGACGTCTGGGGGACTCTTGGAATGGTGGCACAACCCTGGAGTTCCTCTCGCCTTTCCTGTGGAGAGTGCCTCCTCTTGTGATGCGACGGGAACGCAGGGAATTCTTTCCGACCCAGCAGGGAAAGGATCCCTCAACTCGAGCTACGAGGCGGAAATGGGGCTCCTTCGGTTGTGGGCAGGACCCTCGTGCTTCTTCTCGAGTGGAGACGGATATGTCGGGCAACTTCTTAATTTACAGCAAGGGTGTGAAGGTCCCTTTGGAATTTGCAGAGATTAGGTGTTATTAGCCTCGAGACGCCTCAGCGGAAATGGACCTCAACTCGCCTGGAGGGGAGAACCTCCTGAATATTCTCGAGTTGCGGCAGGTGCTCTCTACTTACGACGGGGACCTCAGGGACCCGCTCTGGTGTCCTCAGGAAAGGCCACTCCCCATGCGAGTTGCTGGGGGGCCTCTCGGGATTCCTCTCTAGTCGATCCCGGCCCTAAGACCTTGTGTGGAGTCGGGGCCAGAACCTGAGGATTCCTCTCCAGGGCTGACATGGATCTTGGGGAACTTCTGGAGTCTTCCCAAGGGAGTCAGTCCTCGTCCAAGTGGGGACATGCACGTGCGCCTTCCTCCCAAGCTGTAGCAGGAGTGTCACACTTCCCGTCGTGTGGATCAAGGGATCTGTGGCTTTCCCTCGAGGCTTTCTCACGAGGCTCTCCCACAGGGCTGTCCCACCTGCCACGGAGGTGTGAGTGGATCTTCGGCGTGAAAGTCGAGGCAGTGCAGGGAAAACAGTTTCCTCTGGAATGGACTGAGACATCTGGGGAACTCTTGGAATGGTTGCACGAACCTGGAGTTCCTCTCGCCTTTCCTGTGGACCTCCCCCCTCTTGAGATTCGACGGGAACGCCGGGAATTCTTTCCCGACCAAGGAGGGAAGGGATCCGTCCTCTCGAGCTACGAGGCAGAAACAGGGCTCCTCTGGATATGGGCGCGACCCTCGTGGTTCCTCTCGAGTGGAGACGGGTATGTCGGGGAACTTCTTGAGTTGCAGCAAGGGTGTGAACGACCCTTTGGAAGATTCAGAGTTTAGGTGTGTTTAACCTCAAGACGCCTCAGCCCAAATGGGCCTCATCTCGCCTGGAAGGGAGAACCTCCTGGATTTTCTCGAGTTGCGGAAGGTGCTCTAGACTTTCGACGGGGACCTCAGGGACCCGCTCTGTTGGCAACAGGAAAGGCCAGTCCACATGCGAGTTGCTTGGGGGTCTCTTGGAAATCCTCTCCCGAGAATGCCAGGGCCTAAGACCTTGTGTGGAGTCAGGGCCAGAACCTGAGGATTTCTCTCCAGTGCTGACATGGATCTTGAAGTACTTTTGGAGAATACACAGGGAAGTGAGTTCTCGTCTCGATTGGGGGCATACTCGTGCGCTTTCCTCCCGAGCTGTAGCAGCAGTGTCACGCTTCCCGTCGCGTGGATCAAGGGATCTGTGGCTTTCCCCCGAGGCTTTCCCACGAGGCTTTCCCACAGGGCTGTCCCACGTGCCACCGTGGTGTGAGTCGATCCTCGGCGTGAAAGTCGAGGCAGTGCAGGAAAACAGGTTCCTCTGGAATGGACTGGGACATCTGGGGAAATCTGGAATTGGTGGCACGACCCTGGAGATCCTCTCGCCTTTCCTGTGGAGAGCACCTCCTCTTGAAATGCGACGGGAACGACGGGAATTCTTTCCCGACCAGGCAGGGATAGGATCCCTCATGTCGAGCTACGAGACAGAAACGGTGTTCCTCTGGATGTGGGCCGGACCGTCGTGCTTCCTCTCAACTGGAGACGGGTATGTTGGGGAACTTCTTGAGTTGCAGCAAGGGTGTGAAGGACCCTTTGGAAGTTCCAGAGGTTAGGTGTGATTAGCCTCGAGATGCCTCAGCGGAAATGGGCCTCATCTCGCCTGGAGGGGAGAACCTCCTGGATTTTCTCGAGTTACAGCAGGTGCTCTCGACTTAGGACGGGGACCTCACGGACCCGTTCTGGTGGCCTCAGGAAAGGCCAGTCTCCATGCGAGTTGCTAGGGGGCCTCTCGGGATTCCTCTCCCGTCGATGCCGGGGCCTAAGACCTTGTGTGGATGCGGGGTCGGAACCTGAGGATTCCTCTCCAGTGCTGACATGGATCTTGAGGTACTTTTGGAGAATACACAGGGAAGTCAGTTCTCGTCTCGATTGGGGGCATACTCGTGTGCTTTCCTCCCGAGCTGTAGCAGCAGTGTCACGCTTCCCGTCGCGTGGATCAAGGGATCTGTGGCTTTCCCTTGAGGCTTTCCCATGAGGCTTTCCTACAGGGCTGTCCCACCTGCCACCGTGGTGGGAGTCGATGCTCGGCGTGAAAGTCGAGGCCAGGTAGGGAAAACAGTTTGCTCTGGAATGGACTGAGATTTCTGGGGCACTCTTGGAATGGTGGCACGAACCCAGAGTTCCTCTCGCCTTTCTTGTGGAGAGCGCCTCCTCTTGAGATGCGACGGGAATGACGGGAATTCTTTCCCGACCAAGCAGGGAAAGGATCCCTCATGTCGAGCTACAAGGCAGAAACGGGGCTCCTCTGGATGTGGGCGGGACCCTCGTGCTTCCTCTCAAGTGGAGACGGGTATGTCGGGGAACTTCTTGAGTTGCAGCAAGGGTGTGAAGGACCCTTTCGAAGTTCCAGAGGTTAGGTGTGAATAGCCTCGAGTCGCCTCAGCGGAAATGGGCCTCATCTCCCTTGGAGGGGAGAACCTCCTGGATTTTCTCGAGTTGCGGCACGTGCTCTCGACTAATAACGGGGCCCTCAGGAACCCGCTCTGGTGGCCTCAGGAAAGGCCCGTCCCCATGCGAGTTGCTAGGGTGCCTCTCCGGATGCCTCTCCCATCGATGCCAGGGCCTAAGACCTTGTCTGGAGTTGGGGTCGGGACCTGAGGATTCCTCTCCAGTGCTGAGATGTACCTTGGGGTACATCTGGAGTCTCCCGAGGGGAGTCAGTCCTCGTCTCGAGTGGGGGCATGCACGTGCGCTTTCCTCCCGAGCTGTTGCAGCAGTGTCTCGCTTCCCGTCGCGTGGATCAAGGGATCTGTGACTTTCCCTCGAGGCTTTCCCACGAGGCTTTCCCACAGGGCTGTCCCACGTGCCACCGTGGTGTGAGTCGATCCTAGGCGTGAAAGTCGATGCAGTGCAGGGAAAACAGGGTCCTCTGGAATGGACTGAGACATCTGGTGGACTCTTGGAATGGTGGCACGACCCTGGAGTTCCTCTCGCCTTTCCTGTGGAGGGTGCCTTCTCTTGAGATGCGCCGGGAATGCCGGGAATTCTTTCCCGAACAAGCTGGGAAAGGATCCCTCCTCTCGAGGTACGAGGCGGAAACGGGGCTCCTCTGGATGTGGGCAGGACCCTCGTGCTTCCTCTCAAGTGGAGACAGGTATGTCAGAGAACTTCTTGAGTTGCAGCAAGGATGTGAAGGACCCTTTCAAAGTTCCAGAGGTTAGGTGTGATTAGCAACGAGAAGAGTCAGTGGAAATGGCCCTGATCTCACTTCGAGGGGTGAACCTCCTGGATTTTCTCGAGTTCCCGCAGGTGCTCTCGACTCACGACAGGGACATCATGGACCCGCTCTGGTGGCCTCAGGAAAGGCCAGTCCCCATGAGAGTTGCTAGGGGGCCTCTCGGGATTCCTCTCCCGTCCATGCTGGGACCTAAGACCTTGTGTGGAGTCGTGGCCGGAACCTGAGGATGCCTATCCAGGGCTGACATTGATCTTGGGGTACTATTGGAGTCTCCCCAGGGGAGTCAGTCCTCGTCTGGAGTGAGGGCATGCACGTGCGCTTTCCTCCCGAGCTGTAGCAGCAGTGTCACGCTTCCCGTCGCATGGATCAAGGGATCTGTGTCTTTCCCCGAGGCTTTCCCACGAGGCTTTCCCACAGGGATGTCCCACATGCCACCGTGGTGTGAGTCGATCCTCAGTGTCAAAGTTGAGGCAGTGCAGGGAAAACAGTGTCCTCTGGAATGGACTGAGACATCTGGGGGACTCTTGGAATGCTGCCACTAACCCGGAGTTCCTCTCGCCTTTCCTGTGGAGAGCACCTCCGCTTGAGATGCGAGGGGAATGCCGGGAAATGTTTCCCAACCAAGCAGGGAAGGGATCCGTCCTCTCGAGCTACGAGGCAGAAACGGGGCTTCTCTGGATATGGGCCGGACCCTCGTGGTTCCTCTGGAGTGGAGACGGGTATGTCGGGGAACTTCTTGAGTTGCAGCAAGGGTGTGAAGGACCCTTTGGAAGTTCCAGAGGGTAAGTGTGAATAGCCTCGAGACTCCCCAGGGGAGTCAGGCCTCGTCTCGAGTGGGGGCATGCACGTGCGTTTTCCTCCCGAGTGGTAGTAGCAGTGTCATGCCTCCCGTCGGGTGGATCA
The DNA here is from genome assembly GCF_042477335.2 of Ovis canadensis. Taxonomy (NCBI): domain Eukaryota; kingdom Metazoa; phylum Chordata; class Mammalia; order Artiodactyla; family Bovidae; genus Ovis; species Ovis canadensis. The sequence goes on from NC_091262.1 coordinate 13,330,725, forward strand.
AGGGATCTGTGGCTTTCCCTCAAGGCTTTCCCATGAGGCTTTCCCACGAGGCTTTCCCACGAGGCTTTCCCCCAGGCCGCTCCCACGTGCCACCGGGGTGTGATTCGATCCTCGGTGTGAAAGTCGAGGCAGTGCAGGGGAAACAGTTTCCTCTGGAATGGACTGAGACATCTGGGGGACTCTTGGAACGGTGGCACGACCCTGGAGTTCCTCTCGCCTTTCCTGTGGAGAGCACCTCCTCTTGAGATGCGACGAGAACGCCGGGAATTTTTTCCCGACCAAGCAGGGAAAGGATCCCTCCTCTCGAGGTACGAGTCAGAAACGGGGCTCCTCTGGATGTGGGCTGGACCCTCGTGCTTCCTCTAATGTGGAGACGGGTATGTCGGGGAACTTCTTGAGTTGCAGCAAGGGTGTGAAGGACCCTTTAGAAGTTCCAGAGGTTCGGTGTGATTAGCCTCGAGACGCCTCAGCTGAAATGGGCCTCATCTTGCTTGGAGGGGAGAACCTCGTGGATTTACTCGAGTTGCAGCAGGTGCTCTCGACCTACAATGGGGACCTCAGGGGCCCCCTCTCGTGGACTCAGGAAAGGCCAGTCCCCATGCGAGTTGCTAGTGGGCCTGTCGGGATTCCTCTCCCGTCGATACCGGCGCCTAAGACCTTGAATGTATTCGGGGCCGGAACCTGAGGGTTCCTCTCCAGTGCTGAGATGGAACTCTGGGTACTTCTGGAGAATCCACAGGGGAGTCAGTCCTCGGCTCGAGTGGGGGCATGCACGTGCGCCTTCCCACTAGCTGTAGCAGCAGTGTCACGCTTCACGTCGTGTGGATCAAGGGATCTGTGGCTTTCCCTGGAGGGTTTCCCACGAGCCTTTCCCACGAGGCTTTCCCTCAGGGTTGTCCCACGTGCCACCCTTTTGTGAGTCGACCCTCGGCGTGAAAGTGGAGGCAGTGCAGGGAAACCAGGTTCCTCTGGAATGGACTGAGACATCTGGGGGACACTTGGAATGGCGGCACGACCCTGGAGTTCCTCGCACTTTCCAGTGGAGAGCGCCTCTTCTTTAGATGCGACGGAATTCCAGGAATTCTTTCCCGACCAAGCAGGGAAAGGATCCCTCCTCTAGAGCTACGAGGGGGAAACGTGGCTCCTCTGGATGTGGGCGGGACCCTCGTGCTTCCTCTCTAGTGGAGACGGGTATGTCGGGGAACTTCTTGAGTTGCAGCAAGGGTGTGAAGGACCCTTTGTAAGTTCCAGAGGTTCGTTGTGATTAGCCTCGAGACGCCTCAGCGGAAATGGGCCTGATCTCGCTTGGAGGGCAGAACCTCCTGGATTTTCTCGAGTTGCGGCAGGTGCTCTTGACTTACAACGGGGACCTCAGGGACCGGCTCTGGTGGCCTCAGGAAAGGCCAGTCCCCATGCGAGTTGCTAGGGGGCTGCTCGGTATTTCTCTCCCGTCGATGCTGGGGCCTAAGACCTTGTGTGGTGTGGGGCCGGAACCTGAGGATTCCTCTCCAGTGCTGACATCGATCTTTGGGTATTTCTGGAGTCTCCCCAGGGAAGTCAGTCCTCGTCTCGAGTGGGGGCATGCACGTGCGCTTTCCTCCCAAGCTGTAGCAGCAGTGTCACGCTTCCCGTCGCGTGGATCAAGGGATCTGTTGCTTTCCCTCGAAGCTTTCCTATGAGGATATCCCACGAGGCTTTCCCACAGGGCTGTCCGAAGAGCCAGCATTGTGTGAGTCGATCCTCGGCGTGAAAGTCGAGGCAGTGCAGGGAAAACAGGTTCCTTTGGAATGGACTGAGACACCTGGGGGACTCTTGGAATGCTGGCACGACCCTGGAGTCCTCTCGCCTTTCCTGTGGAGAGTGCTTCCTCTTCAGATGCGACGGGAACGCTGGCAATTATTTCCCGACCAAGCAGGGAATGGATCTCACCTCTCGAGCTATGAGGGGGAAACGAGGCTCCTCTGGATGTGGGCGGGACCCTCGTGCTCTTCTCGAGTGGAGACAGTTATGTCGGGGAACTTCTTGAGTTGCAGCAAGGGTGTGAAGGACCCTTTGTATGTTCCATAGGTTAGGTGTGCTTAGCCTCGAGACGCCTCAGGGGAAATGGGCCTCATCTCGCTTGGAGGGGAGAACCTCCTGGGTTTTCTCGAGTTGCAGGAGGTTCCACTCAAGTTACGACAGGGACCTCAGGGACCCGCTTTTGTGGCCTCCAGAAAGGCCAGTCTCCATGCGAGTTGCTAGGGGCCTCACGGGATTCCTCTCCAATTGGTGCCAGGCCCTAAAACCTCATGTGGGGTCGAGGCCAGAACCTGAGGATTCCTCTCCAGTGTTGACATGGATCTTGGGGTACCTCTGGAGTCTCCAGAGGGGAGTTAGGCCTCGTCTCGAGTGGATACATGCACGTTTGCTTTCCTCCCGTGTTTTAGCAGCAGTTTCAGGTTTCCCATCGCATTGACACATGGATCTGTGGTTTTACCTCGAGGCTTTCCCAAAGGGCCATCACACGTGACACCGTCCTGTGAGTCGACACTCGGCGTGAAATTCGGGGCAGTGCAGAGAAATCAGGTTCCTCTGGCGTTATCTGAGACATTTGGGGAAATTTTGGAATGGTGGCATGACCCCTTGAGTTCCTCTAGACTTTTCTGTTGAGAGCTCCTCCTCTTGAGATGAACAGGAACGATGGGAATCCTTTCCCAATGAAGCAGGGAAGGGAAGCTGCATCTCGAGTTATGAGGCGGAAATGGGGCTTAGCCTCTAGATTTTGGCAGGACCCTCAGGGTTCCTCTCGAGTGGAGACGGGTTTGTTGGGAAACTTCTTGAGTTGCTGCAAGGGTGTGAAGGACCCTTTCAAAGTTCAAGAGGGAAGGTGTGATTAGCCTCGAGACGTCTCAGCGGAAAAGGGCCTCATCTCGCCTGGAGAGGAGAACCTCCTGGATTTTCACGAGTTGTGGCAGGTTCCTCTCCAGTTACGACGGGAAATTCAGGGACCGGCTCGTGTGGCCTCAGGAAAAGCCAGTCTCCAAGCAACTTGCGAGGGGCTACTCGCGATTCCTTTCCAGTCGGTGCCGGGGCCTAAGACTTCGTGTGAAGTAGAGGCTGGAACCTGAGGATTCCTCTCCAGTGCTGACATGGATCTTGGTTTACCTCTGGAATCTCCACAGCGGAGTCAGGCCTCGTCTCGAGTGGAGACATTCACATCTGCTTTCTTCCTAAGTTGTAGCAGCAGTGTCAGGCTTCCCATCGGATTGAGACAGGGGTCTGTGGCTTTCCCTTGAGGCTTTCCCACAGGGATGTCACATGGGCCACCGTGGTGTGTCGATACTCGGGGTGAAGGTCGAGGCAGTGCAAGGAAATCAGGTTCCTCTGCAGTGGACTGAGACATTTGGCATACTTTTGGTATTGTGGCACAACCTCTAGAGTTCCTCTCTACTTTCCTGTTGAGAGTGCCTCCTCTTGAGATGCGATGGGAATGCCGGGAATCCTTTCCCGACGAAGCAGGGAAAAGAACTCTCATCTCTAGCTAGGAGGCCGAAACGGGGATCCTCTTGAATTTGGCAGGAACCTCGGTGTTCCTCTAGAGTGAAGACGGGTATGTGGGGGGACTTCTTGAGTTGCAGCAAGTGTGTGAAGGGCCCTTTCGAAGTTCAAGAGGGAAGGTGTGATATGCCTCGAGACGCCTCAGCGGAAAAGGCCCTCATCTCGCCTGGAGGGGAGAACCTCCTGGATATTCATGAGTTGTGGCAGGTTCCTCTCGAGTTATGACGGGGACCTCAGGGTTCCACTCATGGAGTCTCAGGGAGGTCCAGTGTGCGCGTGAGTCTCGAGGGTCCCCTCGGAATTCCTCTGCAGTCGCTGCCAGGTCCGAGGTCCTCATCTGGAATTGAGGTGGGAACATCAGCGTTCCTTTCCAGGGCCGACATGAATCTCAGGTTTCCTCTGGGGCGTCCACAGGTGAGCCAGTGCCTTGTTTCGAGTGGAAGCATGCAAGTCCGCTCTCCCTCCTCTTGAGCCGGAATACTGTTTCAGGCTTCTGATCAGGTTGAGCATAGGTATCAATGGCTAACTCTCGAGGCTCCACAGGTCTGTCACAGCTGCCATCGTGTTTTGAGTTGGTCCTTGGTGTGACCGTCGAGTCAGTGCAGGGCAGTCAGTTGTCTCTGGAGTGCACTGGGACATCGGAAGTCTTTTGAAATGGTGACACGACCCCTGGAGTTCCTCTCCAGCGTGAAGCGGAGACCGCCTCCTCTTGAGGTGCGACGGGAACGTGGGGATTGCTTACTCGATGAAGCATGCAAACGGACCCTCCTCCCGGGATGAGGAGGGAGAACCGGGGCTCTTCCTGAGTTGTGGCGGGACCCTCGGTGTTCCTCTCGAGTGCAGACAGGGATGTCGGGGAACTTCTTGAGTTGCCTCAAGAATGTCAAGGATCCATTCGGGTCTCAGGAGGGAAGGTGAGATTTCTCTGGAGACGCAGCAGAGGAAAAGGGCCTCGGCTCGTGTTGAGGGGAGAATTTCCTGGTTTTTCTCGAGTTTTGGCAGGGCTCCTCTCGAGTTACAATGGGGACCTTACGGACCCGCTCTTGGAGCCTCAGGGAGGTCCAGTGTCCACGCGAGTCGCTAGTGGCCCCTCGGCATTCCTCTGCAGTCGCTGCTGGGGCCGAGGTCCTCATCTGAAATTGAGGCCAGAACCTCAGGGTTCCACTTCTAGGCCAACATGGATTTCGGTGTACCACTGGGGCATCCACAGGAGAGTCAGGACTCGTCTTGTGTGGAGTCATGCAAGTTCGCTCTCCTCTCGAGCCGAAAAAGCAGTGTCAGGCTTCCTGTAGTGTTGACCATTGCCGGGAGCCAGTGTGAGGAATCCCGCCCGTGTCAAGGTCATGAGGAAGGAAGCTGGCATACGCAAGGCGTGCTCAGACTTCAGGGACCCCTCTGGAAATTCCTAAGCAGGTACCCCAACAGAAATCTGCCGGGTTTTGTGCTCTGCTTTTCCACTCTTCTGACATTTTCTGGAAAAAGTCAATTCAGGGCTTTAGTCTTCTGCATTTGAAAGAGTGTTTCAATCCAAAAACCCCTCTGATGGCTTTCTAGCCTGCCTGCAGGACTCGTACAGCTGTGCATGTGATTGTTTGAGGCCTCCTGACTACAGGAGGCACAGGAAGCTTAAAACATCCTAGGAATGTAGGGGCTTCCGAAGAGTCAAAATCTTTAGAATAGGACTGATTAAAAGTTTCATTTGTTGAGTCAATGCTTGCTGCTAAATTTTCATATCCTTTATTTTTAGATATAGTTGGTATATAGAAAAACAAGTAGTAGACCTGGTATTAGCAACATTAGATCTTTGAGTTAAGTACCTTCTTTGTTATAACCCACTGCACCTTTGTTCTATAGAGATGTAACTTTAATGCTTTAAGGAGATGCAGATTAAAGAAAAACACTTCAGGGGAAACAAAATTAACATTCATTAAGGAAGAGAGCCAAAAAGTGTTCACAAGCCTCTTGGACAGAAGATAATGTAAATCACCTGAGAACTTTTGTATACAAAATGATATACAGAAAGAGTCTGGGCTGCGAAAGCTACATGATTTTGTGTTACCCATTGATTTCCATGTTGTATCAAAAGTATAAAAGGCCTTCTGAACAGTAAAGGATGGGGCCAGCTTCTTGGACCAGCTTCTCGGACCAGTTTCTCGAACTAGCCTCTCAGCCTGGTTTCTTGGGAATCTGGCTCCCCCCGTGTCTTTCTCTCTCTTCTTCTTCTCTCCCTTTCCCTCTCTCTGCTCTTTATTTTAATTTCAGGCTGAATCTCCACCTGGGGCGCAGAGGCCCGCCAAGTCTACTTACTTGCCCTGGCTGTTAAGACCCGCGCGAAAGGGAGCCTAAGGTGAGGAACCCTTAGATATTCAAGCGAGCGCCAGTGGCCCAACGTAGATGGTGCAAATTCCTTGTCTGGAATTTTATTGGTCTTCCGCGTAAACCAAGCTATTCAGCCCTCTTCCTCCACTTAATCTTCCTACTACACTATAGTTTCTTAATCTAATCTTATAGCAATCAATAAACATGTCTTTCCACGCCAACGCCATCCACCCTTCGAATTCCCTGGATCCACCGGGGCTGGACCCCGGCAGACCATAGGGATCGGTGGTTTTCTATCGAGGTGCCACATGGCTTTCACACCTGCCATCCTGTTGTGATTTGTCGGCGTGACCGTCGAGTCAGTGCAGGGGAGTCAGGTGTGTCTGGAGTGCACTGGGACATCGGGGGTCTTTTGGAATGGTGGCAAGACCCCTGGAGTTCCGCTGCAGCATCAAGTGGAGACCCTTCCTCTTGTGGTGGGCGGGAACACCAGGATCCCCTCCCCGACGAAGCAGGGAAACGGACACACCTCTCTGGATGAGGAGGGAGAAACGGGGCACTTCTTGAGTTGTGGCGGGACCCTCGGTGTTCCTGTCGAGTGCAGACGGGTATTTCGGGGAACTTCTTGAATGTCTCAAGGGTGTCAAGGACCCTTCCGTGGCTCAGGAGGGAAGGTGGGATTTCTCTGGAAATGTCACAGTGGAAAAGGGCCTTAGCTCACGTTGAGAGGAGAATCTCCTGGTTTTTCTCGAGTTATGTCGGGTACTTCAGGGACCCGCTCGTGGGACCTCAGGGACGTCCTCTCTTCACATGATTCGCGAGGGGCCCCTCAGGATTCCTCTGCATTCGCTGCCAGGGCCAAGGTACTCATCTGGTTTTGAGACCGGAAACTCAGGGTTCCTCTCCAGGGCCGACATGGATTTCGGCATTCCTCTGCAGCATCCACAGGGGAGATAGGGCTTGTGTGGAGCCATGGAATTCCACTCTCCTCTCCAGCTGGAAAAACAGTGTCAGGCTTCCTGTCGGGTTGACCATAGGGATCGGTGGCTTTCTCTCGAGGCGCCACAGGGCTGTCACATCTGCCATCCTCTTTTGAGTTGGTCCTCGGAGCGACCTACGAGTCAGTGCATGGTAGTCAGATGTGTCTGGAATACACTGGGACATCGGGGGTCTTTTCAAATCATGGCACGACCCCTGAAGTTCCTCTCGAGCGTCATGTGGAGACCCTTGAGGTGCGACAGAAACGCTGGGATTCCTTCCCCGACGAAGCAGGCAAATGGACCCTCCTCTCAGGATGAGGAGGGAGAACTTGGGCTCTTCCTGAGTTGTGGTGGGACCCTCGTTGTTCCTCTTGAGTGCAGACGGGAATGTCGGGGAACTTCTGGAGTTGCCTCAAGAATGTCAAGGATCCTTTCGGGGCTCAGGAGGGAAGATGAAATTTCTCTCGAGACACAGCAGAGGAGAAGGGCCTCAGCTTGCGTTGAGGGGAGAATTTCCTGGTTTATCTAGAGTTGCAGCAGGGTTCCTTCCTCTCGAGTTACAACGGAGACCTCAGGGATCCGCTCTTGGAACCTCAGGGAGGTCCAGTGTCCATGCGAGTCACAAGGGGCCCCTCGGGATTCCTCTGCAGTCGCTGCCGGGGCCGAGGTCCTCATCTGCAGTTGAGGCTGGAACGTCAGGGTTCCTCTCCAGGGACGACATGAATCTCGGGGTTCCTCTGGGGCGTCCACAGGTGTGTCAGGGCCTCGTTTCGTGTGAAGCCATGCAAGTCCGCTCTCCTCTTGAGCCGATAAAGCAATGTCAGGCTTCCTGTCGTGTTGACCATAGGGATCCGTGGCTTTCTATCGAGGTGCCACATGGCTGTCACAGCTGCCATCGTGTTTTGATTTATTGGGGTGACCGTTGAGTAAGTGCAAGGGAGTAAGGTGTGTCTGGAGTATACTGGGATATCAGGGTTTTTTAGAATGGTGGCAAGATCCCTGGAGTTTCTTTCGAGGGTCAAGTGGAGACCGCCTCCTCTTGAGCTGCGACGGGAACGCCAGCATTCGGTCCCCGAAGAATCAGGGAATGGGACCCTCCTCTTGGGATGATGAGAGAGAAGTGGTGCTCTTCTTGAGTTGTGGCGCGACCTTCGATGTTCCTCTCGAGTGCAGAAGGGGATGTTGTGGAACTTCTTGAGTTGCCTGAAGGGTGTCAAGAACCCTTTAGGGGCTCAGGATGGAAGGTGGGATTTCTCTTGAGACCCCGCAGCAAAGGGACTCAGTTCGCGATGAGGCAAGAATCTCCTGGTTTTCCTCGAGTTGTGGCGGGGTTCCTCTCGAGTTACGATGGGGACCTCCAGCTCCCGCTCATCGCACCTCAGGGAGGTTCAGTCTCCAGGCAATTCGCGAGGGGCCCCTCGGGATTCCTCTGCAGTCGCCGCCGGGTCTGAGGTCCTCATCTGAAGTTTAGGTAGGAAAGTCAGGTTTCCTTTCCAGGGCTGACATGGATCTGGAGGTTCCTCTGGGGCATCCACAAGGGAGTCAGGCCTCATCTCGTGTGGATCCATGCAATTCCGCTCTCCACTCGAGAAGGAAATTCAGTGTCAGGCTTCCTAGCGGGTTGATCATAGGGATTGGTGGCTTTCTCTCGAGCTGCCACAGGGTTGTCACACCTGCCATCATGTTCTGAGTCGGTCCTCTAGGTGACTGTCGAGTCAGTGCAGGAGAGTCAGGTGTGTCTGGAGTGCACTGGGACATCAAGGGTCTTTTGAAATGGTGGCACGACCCCTGGAGTTCCTCTTGAGCGTCAAGTGGAGACCACCTCCACTAGAGGTGCAATGGGAAAGCCGGGATTCCCTCCCCAACGAAGCAGGGAAAGGGACCCTCCTCTTGGGATGAGGAGGGAGAACCGGGGCTCTTCTTGAGTTGTGGTGGCACCCTCGGTGTTCCTCTCGAAGGCAGAAGGGAATGTCGGGGAACTTCTTGATTTGCCTGAAGGCTGTCAATGACCCTTTCGGCGCACAGGAGGGAAGGTGGGATTTCTCTCGAGATGCCGCAGCAGAAAAGGGCCACAGCTCGCATTGAGGGGAGAATCTCCTTGTTTATCACGAGTTGGGGCGGGATTCCTTTCGAATTACGACGGGGACCTCAGGGACCGGCTCGTGGGACCTCAGGGAGGTGCAGTCTCCAAGCGAGTCACGAGGGGCCCCTTGGGATTCCTCGACATTCGCTGCCCGGGCAGAGGTCCTTATCAGGAATTGAGTCCAGAACTTAAGGATTCCTCTCGAGTGTCGACACGGATCTCGGGGTTCCGCTGGGGCGTCCACAGGGGAGTCAGGCCTCATCTAGTGTGGAGCCATGCAAGTCCGCTCTTCTCTCAAGCCTTAACAGCAGTGTCAGGCTTCCTGTCGACTTGGCCATAGGGATTGGGGTCTTTCTCTTGAGGCACCACAGGGCTGTCACACCTGCCATCATGTTTGAATTTGTCCTCGGAGTGACTGTCGAGTCAGTGCAAGGGAGTCAGATGTGTCTGGAGTGCACTGGAACATCCGGGGTCTTTTGAAATGGTGGCACCACCCCTGGAGTTCCTCTGGAGCATCAAGTGGAGACCGCCTCCTCTTGAGGTGCGATAGGAATGCCAGGATTCCCTCCCTGACGAAGCAAGGAAACGGACCCTCCTCCGGGATGAGGAGGGAGAACCTGGGCACTTCTGGAGTTGTGGTGGCACCCTCGGTGTTCCACTTGAGTGCAGACGGGGATGTCGGGGAACTTCTTGAATTGCCTCAAGGGTGTCCAGGACACTTTCGGGGCTCAGAGGGAAGGTTGGATTTCTCTCCAGACACCGCAGCGGAAAAGGCATCAGGTAGCGTTGAGGGGAGAGTCTCCTGGTTTTTCTCGAGTTATGGCAGGTTTACTGTCGAGTTACAACGGTGGCTTCAGGGACCCACTCCCGGGTCCTCAGGGAGGTCCAGTCTCCATACGAGTCGTGAGGGGCCCCTCGGGATTCCTCTGCAGTCACTGCCAGGGCCGATGTCCTCATCTGGATTTGAGGCGGGAACCTCATGTTTTCTCTCCCATGCCAACATGAATGTCGGGGTTCCTCTGATTTCCACAGGGGCTTCAGGCCTCGCCTCCTGTGGAGACATGCAAATCCGTTCTCTTCTCAAGTTGGAAAAGCAGTGTCAGGCTTCCTGTTGGGTTTACATAGGGATCGATGCCTTTACTTGAGGTGCAACAGGGCTATCACACCCGCCATTTTTTTTTTGAGTTGGCCCTCGAGGTGACCGTCGAGTCACTTGCAGGGGTGTCAGGTGTATCTGGAGTGCATTGGGACATTGGGGTCTTTTGAAATGGTGGCACGACCCCTGAAGTTCCTCTCGAGTGACAAGGTGAGACCGCCTCCTCTTGCATGCAAAGGGAACCCCAGGATTCCTTTCCAGACGAAGCAGGAAACGGACCCTCCTCTCGGGATGAGGAGGGAAAACCGGGGCTCTACTTGAGTTGTGGCGGGACCCTTGCTGTTCCTCTCGATTGGAGATGGGTACATCGGGGAACATCTTGAGTTTCCTCAAGGGTGTCAAGGACACTTTCCAGGCTCAAGAGGGAACGTGGGATATCTCTCGAGACGACGCAGCGGAAATGTACCTCATCTTGCATTGAGAGAAGAATCTACTGGGTTTTTCTCCAGTTGTGTCGGCAAATTTTGGGTCCCTCTCGAGTTAAGATTGGTACCTCAGGTACCCACTCACTGGGGCCTCAGGAACGTTCAGTCTCCATGTGAATTGCTAGGGCCCTCTCGGGATTCCTCTTCAGTTGCTGCCATTGCTGAGGTCCCCATCGGAGTTAAGGCTGGAACCTATATGTTCCTCTCATGTGCTGACATGGATCTTGGCATTCCTAGGGGATTCCACAGGGGAGTCAGTCCTCTCTTGGGAGACATGCAAGTCCTCTCTCCTCTCGAGATGGAAAAGCAGTATCAGATTTCCTGTTGGGTTGAAATAGGGATAGGTGGCTTTCTCTCGAGGTGCCACAGGGCTGTCACACCCGTCATCGTGTTTTGAGTCAGTCCTCGAGGTGACCGTCGAGTCAGTTGGAGTCAGGGGAGTCAGGTGTATCTGGAGTCCATTGGGACATCGGGGTCATTTGAAATGGTGGCACGACCCCTGGAGTTCGTCTCGAGTGTCAAGTGGAGAATGCATTCTCTTGAGGTGCGACAGGAACGCCGGGATTCCTTTCTCGATGAAGCAGGGAAACAGATCCTCCTCTCGGGATGAGAGGGAAAACCGGGGCTCCTCTTGAGTTGTGGTGGGACCCTCGGTGTTCCTCTCGAATCAAATCAGGTATGTCGAGGAACTTCTTGAGTTTCTTCAAAGGTGTCAAGGACCCTTTAGAGACTCAAGAGGGAAGATGGGATTTCTCTCGAGACGCCACACTGGAAAAGGGCCTCATCTAGCTTTCAGGGGAGAATCTCGTGTCTTTTCTTGAGTTGTGGCAGCAAACTTGGGGTCCCTCTCGAGTTATAACGGGGACCTCAGGGACCCGCTCGTGGGGGCTTCAAAATGTCCAGGCTCCATGCGAGTTGCGAGGGACCTCTAGAGATACCTCTGCAGTCGGTGCCGGGGCCGAGGTCCTCATCTGGAGTTGAGCCAGAACCTCAGGGTTCCTCTCCCGTGCAGACACTGATCTCATGGTTCCTCTGGGTTTCCCACAGGGGAGTCAGGCCTCGTCTCGTGTGGAGACATGCAAGCCCACTCTCCTCTCGAGCTGGAAATACAGTGTCAGGCTTGATGTCGGGTTGAATTAGGGATCACTGACTTTCTCTCGAGGTGCCACAGGGATGTCACACCCGCCGTCCTGTTTTGAGTCAGTCCTCAGGGTGTCCGTCGAGTCATTTGCAGGGGAATCAGGTGTATCTGAAGTGCATTGGGATATCGGGGGCTTTTGGAATGGTGGCACGTCCCCTGGTGTTCCTGTCGAGTGTCAAGTTGATTCCGCCTCCTCTTGAGTTGCAACGGGAATGCCGTGATTCCTTTCCCGACGAAGCAGGGAAACGGACCCTCCTCTTGAAAGGAGGAGGGATAATCGGGTCTCTTCTTGAGTTGTGGCGGGACTCTCAGTGTTCCTCTCTACTGGAGACTGGTATATCGGGAACATCTTGAGTGCCTCAAGGGTGTCAAGGACCCTTTGCAGGCTCAGAAGGGAAGGTGGTATTTCTCTTGAAAGACCGGAGCGGAACCAGGCCTCATCTCGCGTTGAGGGGAGTATCTCCTGATTTCTCTCGAGGTGCGGCAGTAAACTTGGGGTCCCTCTCGAGTTACAACTGGCACATCAGGGACCTGCTTGTGAGGGCTTCAAGACGTCCAATCTCCATGTGAGTTGTGAGGGGCCTCTAGGGCTACCTCTGCAGTCGCTGCCGGGGCCGAAGTCCTTATCTGGTGTTCAGGCCAGAACCACAGGGTTTCTCTTCTGTGCCAACATGTATATCAGGGTTCCTCTTGGGTTTCCACAGGGGAGTCAGGCCTCGTCTCGTGTGGAGGCATGCAAGTCCACTCTCCTCTCAAGCTGGAAATGCAGTGTCAGGCTTGATGTCGGGTTGAATTAGGGATCGGTGGCTTTCTCTATGTGCCACAGGGCTGTCACACCCGCCATCCTGTTTTGAGTCAGCCCTCTGGGTGACTGTCAAGTCAGTTGCAAGGGAGTCAGGTGTATCTGGATTGCATTGGAACATCGGGGTATTTTGGAATGGTGGCACGACCCCTGGAGTTCCTCTCGAGTGTCAAGTTGATTCCGCCTCCTCTTGAGTGTCAAGTTGATTCTGCCTCCTCTTGAGTTGCGATGGGAACGCCATGATTCCTTTCTCGACGAAGCAGCGAAACGGACCCTCCTCTCTAAAGGAGGAGGGACAACCGGGTCTCTTCTTGAATTGTGGCAAGACCCTCGGTGTTCCTCTCGACTGGAGACGGGTATGTCTGGGAACTTCTTGAGTTTCTTCAAGCGTGTCAAGGACCCTTTCCAGGCTCAAGAGGGAAGGTGGGATTTCTCTCGAGCCGCCGCAGTGGAAAAGGGCCTCATCTTGCGTTGAGGGGAGAATCTACTGGTGTTTTTTTTTTTTTTTCGAGTTGCAGCAGCAAACCTGAGGTTATTCTCAATTTACGATGGGGAACTCAGGGACATGCTCTTGGGGCCTCAGGGAAGTCCAGTCTCCATACGAGTTGCCAGGGGCCTCTCAGAATTCCTCTGCAGTTGCTGCCACAGCCAAAATCCTCATCTGGAGTTGAGGCCAGAACCCCAGGTTTCCTCTCCAGAGCCCACATGGATCTCTGTGTTCCTCTGGAGTTTCCACAGGGGTGTCAGGTCTCCTCCTGTGTGGAGACATGCAAGTCCGCTTAGCTCTCGAGCTGGAAAAGAAGTGTCAGGCTTCCTGACGGGCTGACATAGGGATCGATTGCTTTCTCTCGAGGTGCCACAGGGCTGTCACACCTGCCATCGTGTTTTGAATCGATCCTCGGGTTGTCTGTGAAGTCAGTGCAGGGGAATCATATGAATCTGTAGTACACTGGGACATCGGGGTCTTTTGTTTTATTTTTATTTTTTTTATCTTTAATTCTTACATGCGTTCCCAAACATGAACCCCCCTCCCACCTCCCTCCCCATAACATCTCTCTGGGTCATCCCCATGCACCAGCCCCAAGCATGCTGTATCCTGCGTCAGACATAGACTGGCGATTCAATTCTTACATGATAGTATACATGTTAGAGTGCCATTCTCCCAAACCATCCCACCCTCTCCCTCTCCCTCTGAGTCCAAAAGTCCGTTATACACATCTGTGTCTTTTTCCTGTCTTGCATACAGGGTCGTCATTGCCATCTTCCTAAATTCCATATATATGTGTTAGTAAACTGTGTTGGTGTTTTTCTTTCTGGCTTACTTCACTCTGTATAATTGGCTCCAGTTTCATCCATCTCATCAGAACTGATTAAAATGAAGTCTTTTTAACGGCTGAGTAATACTCCATTCTGTATATGTACCACAGCTTTCTTATCCATTCATCTGCTGATGGACATCTAGGTTGTTTCCATGTCCTGGCTATTATAAACAGTGCTGCGATGAACATTGGGGTACATGTGTCTCTTTCAACTCTGGTTTCCTCAGTGTGTATGCCCAGCAGTGGGATTGCTGGGTCATACGGTAGTTCTATTTGCAATTTTTTAAGGAATCTCCACACTGTTCTCCATAGTGGCTGTATTAGTTTGCATTCCCACCAACAGTGTAGGAGGGTTCCCTTTTCTCCACACCCTCTCCAGCATTTATTGCTTGCAGATTTTTGGATCGCAGCCATTCTGACTGGTGTGAAGTGGTACCTCATTGTGGTTTTGATTTGCATTTCTCTAATAATGAGTGATGTTGAGCATCTTTTCATGTGTTTGTTAGCCATCCGTATGTCTTCTTTGGAGAAGTGTCTATTTAGTTCTTTGGCCCATTTTTTGATTGGGTTGTTTATTTTTCTGGAATTGAGCTGCATAAGTTGCTTGTATATTTTTGAGATTAGTTGTTTGTCAGTTGCTTCATTTGCTATTATTTTCTCCCATTCAGAAGGCTGTCTTTTCACCTTGCTTATAGTTTCCTTTGTTGTGCAGAAGCTTTTAATTTTACTTAGATCCCATTTGTTTATTTTTGCTTTTATTTCCAGAATTCTGGCAGGTGGATCATAGAGGATCCTGCTGTGATTTATGTTGGAGACTGTTTGCCTATGTTCTCCTCTAGGAGTTTTATAGTTTCTGATCTTACATTTAGATCTTTAATCCATTTTGAGTTTATTTTTGTGTGCGGTGTTAGAAAGTGATCTAGTTTCATTCTTTTACAAGTGGTTGACCAGTTTTCCCAGCACCACTTGTTAAAGAGATTGTCTTTACTCCATTGTATATTCTTGCCTCCTTTGTCAAAGATAAGGTTTCCATATGTGTGTGGATTCATCTCTGGGCTTTCTATTTTGTTCCATTGATCTATATGTCTGTCTTTGTGCCAGTACCATACTGTCTTGATGACTGTGGCTTTGTAGTAGAGCCTGAAGTCAGGCTAGTTGATTCCTCCAGTTCTATTCTTCTTTCTCAAGATTGCTTTGGCTATTCGAGGTTTTTTGTATTTCCATACAAATCTTGAAATTATTTGTTCTAGTTCTGTGAAAAATGTGGCTGGTAGCTTGATAGGGATTGCATTGAATTTGTAAATTGCTTTGGGTAGTATACTCATTTTCACTATATTGATTCTTCCGATCCATGAACATGGTATATTTCTCCATCTATTAGTGTCCTCTTTGATTTCTTTCATCAGTGTTTTATAGTTTTCTATATATAGGTCTTTAGTTTCTTTAGGTAGATATATTCCTAAGTATTTTATTCTTTTCGTTGCAATGGTGAATGGAATTGTTTCCTTAATTTCTTTTTCTACTTTCGCATTATTCGTGTATAGGAATGCAAGGGATTTCTGTGTGTTGATTTTATATCCTGCAACTTTACTATATTCATTGATGAGCTCTAGTAATTTTCTGGTGGAGTCTTTAGGGTTTTCCATGTAGAGGATCATGTCATCTGCAAACAGTGAGAGTTTTACTTCTTCTTTTCCAATTTGGATTCCTTTTATTTCTTTTTCTGCTCTGATTGCTGTGGCCAAAACTTCCAGAATGGTGGCACGACCTCTGGAGTTTCTCTCAAGTGTCACGTTGAGACCTCCTCCTTTTGAGGTGCGACAGGAAGGCTGGGATTCCTTTCCCAACGAATCAGGGAAACGGGCCATCCTCTAGGGATGAGGGTGGATAATCGGGGCTCTTCTTCAGTTGTGCCGGGAACCTCGGGATTCCTCGCGAGTGGAGACGGGTATGTCGGGGAACTTCTTGAGATGCCTCAAGGGTTTCAAGGACCCTTTCGAGGCTCAAGAGGGAAGGTGGTATTTCTCTCGGGACGCTGTGGCAGAAAAGGGCCTCATCTCGCATTGAGGGGAGAATCTCCTGGTTTTTCTCGAGTTGCAGATCAAACTTGGTGTTCCTCTCGAGTTATGACAGGGACCTCAGGGACCCGCTCGTGGGGCCGCAGCAAAGTCCAGTCTCCATGCGAGTTGCGCGGGGCCTCTTGGGATTCCTCTAATTCGCGGCCGGGGCTGAGGTCCTCATCTGGAGTTAAGGCCGGAACCTCAGGTTTCCTCTCCAGTGCCGACATGGATCTCGGGGTTCCTCTGGAGTTTCCACAGGGGAGTCAGGCCTCGACTCGTGTGGAGACATGCAAGTCTTCTCTCCTCTCAAGCTGGAAAAGCAATGTCAGATTTCCTGTCGGGTTGACATAGGGATCTGTGGCTTTCTCTCAGGGTTCCACAGGGCTCTCACACCTGCCATCGTTTTCTGAGTCGATCCTCGGGGCGACCGTCAAGTCGGTGCAGGGGAGTCAACTGTATCTGGAGTGCATTGGGACATCAGGGTCTTTTGAAATGGTGGCACGACCCCTGAAGTTCCTCTCGAGGGTCAAGTGGAGACCGCCTCCTCTTGAGGAGCGACGGGAATCCTGAGATTCCTTTCCCGACGAAGCAGGAAAATGGACCCTGATCTTAGGATAAGGAAGGAAAATCGGGGCTCTTCTTAAGTTGTGGTGGGACCCTCAGTGTTGCTCTCGAGTGGAGACGGATATGTCAGGGAACTTCTTGAGTTGCTTCAAGGGTTTCAAGGACACTTTCAAGGCTCAAATGGGAAGGTGGGATTTCTCTCGTGACCCCACAGTGGAAAAGGGCCTCATCTGGTGTTGAGGGGAGAATCTCGTGGTTTTTCTCAAGTTGTGGCAGGAAACTTGGGGTTCCTCTCGAGTTACGACAGGGACCTCAGGGACCCGCTTGTGTGGCCTCAGGAAATTCCATTCTCCATTCGAGTTGTGAAGGGCCTCTCTGGATTCCTCTCCTGTCACTGCCTTGGCCGAAGTCCGCATCTGGACTTGACGCCAAAATCTCAGGTTTCCTCTCTAGTGCTGCCATGTATCTCGGGTTTCCTATGGAGTTTCCACAGGGGAAACAGGCTTTGTCTCATTTGGAGACATGCAAGTCCGTTCTCCTCTCGAGCTGGAAAAACAGTGTCAGGCTTCCTGTCAAGTTGCCATTGTGATCGGTGGCTTTCTTTTGCAGTACCACAGTGCTGTCAGACCTGTCATCGTGTTTTGAGTAGATCCTTAGGGTGACCGTCGAGTCAGTGCTGGGGAGTCAGGTGTATCTGGCGTGGATTGGCACATTGGGGTCTTTCGAATTCATGGCACGACCCCTGGAGTTCCTCACGAGTGTCAAGTGGAGACCACCTCCACTTGAGATGCATCAGGAACACCGGGATTCCTTTCTGGACGAATCAAGGAAACGGACTCTCCTTTTGAGATGAGGAGGGATAACCGGGGCTCTTCTTGAGTGGTGGTGGGACCCTCGGTGTTACTCTCGAGTGGAGACGGGTATGTCGGGAAACTTCTTGAGTTGCCTCAACGGTGTCAAGGACCCTTTCAAAGCTCAAGAGGGAAAGTGGGATTTCTCTTGAGACGCCGCAGTGGAAAAGGGCCTCTTCTCACATTAAGCAGAGAATCTCCTGGTTTTTCTCGAGTTGCAGCAGGTAAATTGGGGTCCCTCTCGAGTTACTACTTGGACCTCAGGGACACGCTCGTGGGGTCTCAGGAAAGTCCAGCCGCCATGCGAGTTGCGAAAGGCGTCTTGGGATTCCTCTGCAGTCGCTGCCTGAGCCGAGGTCTGGAGTTGAACTCATCTGGAGTTGAGACAGGAACCTCAGGGTTCCTCTCCAAGGGTGACATGGATCTCGGGGTTCCTCTGGAGTTTCCAAAGGGGAGTCAGGCCTCTTCTCATGTGGAGACATGCAAGTCCTCTCTACTCTCGAGCTGGAAAAGCAGTGACAGGCTTCCTGTCGAGTTCACATAGGGATCGGTGGCCTTCTCTCGAGGTTCACAGGGCTGTCAAAATTGCCATCCTGTTTTGAGTCGATCCTCGGGGTGACCGTCAATTCATTGCAAGGGAATCAAGTGTATCGGGAGTGGATTGGGACATTGGGGTCTTTTGGAATGGTGGCAAGACCCCTGGAGTTCCTCTAGAGTGTCCAGTTGAGACTGCCTCCTCTTGAGGTGTGAAGGGAACGCCGGGATTCCTTTCCCGAAGAAGCAGGGAAATGGACTCTCATCTCAAGATGAGGAGGGAAAACTGGGTCTCTTCTTGTGTTGTGGCTGGACGCTCGGTGTTCCTCTCGAGTGGAGACGGGTATGTCGGGGAACTTCTTGAGTTGCCTCAAAGGTGTCAAGGACCTTTTCGAGGTTCAAGAGGGAAGGTGGGAATTCTCTTGAGATGCCACAGCAGAAAATAGCCTCATCTGGCGTTGAGGGGAGAATCTCTTGATTTTTCTTGAGTAGCGGCAGGAAACTCGTGGTTCCTGTCGGGTTACGACGGTGAATACAGGGACCCGCTCGTGTTGCCTCAGTAAAGTACAGTCTCCATGCAAGTTGCAAGGAAGCCTCTCAGGATTCCTCTCTAGTCGCTGCCAGGGGCGAGGTCCTCACCTGGAGTTGAGGTTGAAACCTCAGGATTCCTCTCCAGTGCTGACATAGATCTCGGGGTTCCTCTGGAGTTTCCACAGGGGAGTCAGGCCTCATCTCTTGTGGAGACATGCAAGTCCGCTCTTCTCTCGAGCTTGAAAAGCAGTGTCAGGCTTCCTGTCGAGTTGACATAGGGATCGGTGGCTTTCTCTCGAGGTGCCACAGGGCTGTCACATGTGCCATCTTGTTTTGAGTCAATCCTCGGGGTGACCATGGAGTCAGTGCAGGAGAGTCAGGAGTATCTGGAGTGGATTCGGGCATCAGGGTCTTTTGAAATCGTGGCACGAGCCCTGGAGTACCTCTTGAGAGTCTATTTCAGACTGCCTTCTCTTGAGGTGCGACGGGAACGCCAGGATTCATTTCCTGACGAAGCAGGAAAAGGGATCCTCATCTCGACATGAGGAGGGAAAGAGGGGGCTCTTCTTTCGTTGTGGCTGGACCCACAGTGTTCCTCTCGAGTGAAAACGGGTATGTCCGGGAACGTCTTGAGTTGCATCAAGGGTGTCAATGATCCTTTCAAGGCTGAAAGGGAAGGTGGGATTTCTCTCATGATGCCACAGTGGAAAAGGGCCGCATCTCGTGTTGAGGGGACCACCTCCTGGTTTTTCTCAAGTTGCGGCTGGAAACTTGGGATCCCTCTCGAGTTACGATGGTGACAAGAGTGACACGCTCATGTGGCCTCAGGAAATCCAGTCTCCATCCGAGTTTAGAGAGACCTCTTGGGTTTTCCTCTCTAGTTGGTGCTGGGTCCTAGGTCCTCATCTAGAGCTGAGGCTGCAACCTCAGTCTTCCTCCCAGTGCTGACAGGATCTCGGGGTTCCTATGGGGTTTCAACAGGGGAATCAGGCCTTGTCTCGTGTGGCGACATGCAAGTCCGGTTTCCTCTTGAGCTGTAACAGTAGTGTCAGTCTTCCTGTCGAGTTGACACAGTGATCTGTGGTTTTCCCTCGAGTTGACATAGGGATCTGTGCTTTCTCTTGAGGTGCCACATGGCTGTCACACGTGCCACCGTGGTGTGAGTCGATACTTGGTGTGACAGTCGAGGCAGTGCAGGGGAATCAGGTGTATCTGGAGTGGACTGGGACCTCGGTGTCTTTTGGAATGTTGGCACTACCCCTGGAGTTCCTCTCCACTTTCAAGTTGACACCGCCTCTTCAGGTGCGAAGGGAACGCTGAGATTCCTTTCCCGATGAAGCAAGGAAAGGCACCCTTCACAGGATATGAGGAGGGAAAAATTGGGCTCTTCTTGAGTTGTGGCGGGACCCTTGGTGTTCCTCTCGAGTGGAGACTGGTATGTCAGGGAACTTCTTAAGTTGCCTCAAGCATGTCAAGTACCCTTTCGAGGCTCAAGTAGGACCGTAGGATTTCTCTCGAGACGCCACAGCACAAAAGGGCCTCATCTCTCGTTGAGGTGAGAATCTCCTAGTTTTTCTCAAGTTGCAGCAGGAAACTTGGGGTTCCTCTGTAGTTACGATGGGGACCTCAGAGACCCGCTTGTGTTGCCTCAGGAAAGGCGAGTCTCCATGCGAGTTGCGAGGGCCCTCTCAGGATTCTTCTGCTTTTGGTGCTTTGTCCTAGGTCCTCATCTGGAGCTGAGGTCGGAACCTCAGTGCTGGGAGCCAAAGGGAGGATCTCCGCCCATGGCAAAAGTCATGAGGAAGGAGGCTTCAGCATATGCAAAGGCAGGATTGAGTCCCAGGATGCCCCCTGTTCCTGAGCATCTACCCCCCAAACCAAAGTCTGCCTGTTTTACTGCTTTATGCTGTCACCTACATCTCTGACTTTACTGGGGGCTGTCCCCCACCTCCTCTCTCGGAGAAATATTTAACTTGCAGCACCAGTCAATAAAAATTCCTGGGTGTGACAAGAATTTTCAAGGTACAAATTCCTCTGAAGGTTCTCTAGCCTGCCTGAGCAGGTTCGTCCGGCCACATGTGATTGTTTACCGCCTCCCAAACATGAGAGGCACGAGATGCTTTAAGCTTTCTAAATACAGATTCTTTTGAGAAGTTAGAAGTTATTAGTGTATTGGGTTGGTGAGAAATTATACTGGTGAAGGGTTTTCATTTGTTGGGCCAAAATTTGCTGCTAAGTCTCCATATTCCTTGCCTTTATACACATTAATGAATATAACTAGCATATAAGAGAAATAAGTATTAACCTTTGCTATTAATCATGTTAAACGTTAGGCTAAGTAAATTCCTTTCTCTATTGTAATCCATTGCACCTTCACCCTATAGGAATGCAAATTTATCTGATACCTTCGGAGAGTGGCACCTGGTTTAAGAAAATTCACCCCTGGAAAATAAGTTTTCTTGTTGACTGACCATTATCAGAAAGAAAGGATCATAAAATGTCAGCAGGCCTCATAGCCAGAAGATGATGTAAAGCCTCCTAAGACCTTTTGTATACATTTATATGAAGCACCTGATTTTGATAAAGATCAGATCTGCTGACCCCATGTGACTTTGTATTCTATCTCTATGTATAACAAAACGTATATAAGCATATCTGAAAAATAAAGAAAATGGACCAGTTCCTGGAAAGACTGGTTTCCCTCGTGTGGTCTTTTCTCGTTCTCTTATTTTCTGGCTGAATTCCCACCTGGAGCATGGAGGCTCACCATGTATACTTCCTTGCCCTGGCTTGTAAGACCCATGGGAGAGGGAGCTGAAGGCGGGGCATACTCCGCTATTCAAGCAGGCGCTGGAGGCCTACGTAAATGGTTCAGATGCCTTGTCTTGGAGTTCATTCGTTTTCCACGTAAACCAAGTTATTCAGCCTCTTTTCTCCGCTAATTTTCCTACTACACTATTCTTTTCGAATCTCTCAATATATTTCGATCAAATAGATTTTTCCTCGGACAACGACTCCATCTCTCTTTCGAATTACCCTGGATCAACTAGGGCTGGACCCCGGCACATAAGGTTCCTCTCCAGTACAGACATGGATCTCAGGGTTCCTATGGAGTTTCAACAGGGGAGTAGGGCCTCGTCTCATGTGGAGACATGCAAGTCCGCTTTCCTATCAATCTGTAACAGTAGTGTCAGGGTTCCTGTCCAGTTGACACGGATCTGTGGCTTTCTCTCGAGGTGCCACAGGGCTGTCACAAGTGCCATAGTGTTCTGAGTTGATGCTCGGGGTGATAGTCGAGTCAGTGCAGGGGAATCAAATGTATCTGGAGTGGATTGGACATCTGTGTCTTTTGGAATGGTGGCACCACCCCTGGGTTCCTCTCGACTTTAAAGTTGAGACCACCCCATCCTGAGTTGTGATGGGAACACCGGGATTCCTTTCCTGATGAAGCAGGGAAAGGGACCCTCATCCCGAGATGAGGAAGGAAACCGGGGCCCTTCTTGAGTTGTGGCGAGTCCCTCGATGTTCCTCTCGAGTGGAGGCGGTATGTGGGGAACTTCTTGAGCTGCATCTAGGGTGTCAAGGAACCTTTTGAAGCTCAAGAGGGTAGGTAGGATTTCCCTCGAGATGACGCAGTAGAAAAAGGCCTCATCTCGCGCTGAAGGGAGAATCTCCTGGTTTTTCTCGAGTTCAGTTCAGTCAGTTCCTTTGCTCAGTCGTGTCCGACTCTTATCGACCCATGAATCGCAGCATGCTAGGGGTCCCTGTCCATCTCCAACTCCCAGAGTTCACTCAGACTCACGCCCATCGAGTCAGTGATGTCATCCAGCCATCTCATCCTCTTTTTTCCCCTTCTCCTCCTGCTCCCAATCTCTCCCAGCATCAGAGTCTTTTCCAATGATTCAACTCTTCGCCTGAGTTGGCCAAAGTACTGGAGTTTCAGCTTTAGAATCATCCCTTCCAAAGAAATCCCAAATGATCTCCTTCATAATGGACTGGTTGGATCTCCTTGCAGTCCAAGGGACTCTCAAGAGTCTTCTCCAACACTACAGTACAAAAGCATCAATTCTATGGCATTCAGCCTTCTTCACAGTCCAACTCTCACATCCATACATGACTACTGGAAAAACCATAGCCTTTACTAGACAGACCATACTAGGTAAAGTAATGTCTGCTTTTGAATATGCTATCTAGGTTGGTCATAACTTTTTTTTTTTTTTCCAAGAAGAAAACGTCTTTTAATTTAATGGCTGGAAAATTGGGGTTCCTCTCGAGTTATGACGCGGACCACAGGGACACTTTCGAGTTGCTTCAGGAAAGTACAGTCTCCATGCTAGTGGTGAGGGGCCTCTCAGGATTCCTCTCCAGTTGGTGCCGGGTGCTAGATTCTCATCTGGAGCTGAGGCTGGAATGTCCAGATTCCTCTCCAGTGCTGACATGGAACTCGGAATTCCTATGGAGGTTCAACAGGGGAGTCAGGCCTTGTCTCATGTGGAGACATGCGAGTCCACTTTCCTCTCCAGCTATAATAGTAGTGTGAGGCTTCCTGTCGAGTTGACATAGGGATCTGTGGCTTTCTCTCGAGGTGCCAAAGTGCTGTCACACAGGCCATCATGTTTTGAGTCAATCTCGGGGTGACAATCTAATCAGTGAAGGGGAATCTGTTGTATCTGGAGTGGAATGGGACATCGGGGTCTTTTGGCATGGTTGCACAACCCCTGGAGTTCCTCTCGACTTTCAAGTGGAGAGCGCTCCCTCTTGAGGTGCGACGATTAATTCAGGATTCCTTTTCCGATGAAGCAGGGAAATGGACCCTCATCTCGAGATGAGGAGGGGGAAAAACAAGTCTCTTCTTGAGTTCTGGCGAGACCAACAGTTTTCCTCTCAAGTGGAGACGGGTATGTCGGGGAACTTCTTGAGTTGCCTCAAGGGTTTCAAGGACCCTTTCGAGGCTCAAGAGGGAAGGTGGGATTCCTTTCGAGACACCACAGTGGGAAAGGGCCTCATCTCGTGTTGAGGAGAGAATCTCCTGGTTTTTCTAAAGTTGTGGGAGGAAACGTGAGGTTCCTCTGGAGTTATGACAGGGACCTCAGGGACAGGCTCCTGTTGCCTCAGGAAATTCCAGTCTACATGCGAGTTGCGAGGGGCCCCTTGGGATTCCTCTCCAGTCTGTGCCAGGTCCTAGGTCCTCATCTGGAACTCAGGCCGGAACTTCAGTGTTCCTCTCAATCGCTGACATGAATCTCGTGGTTCTTATGGAATTTCCACAGGGGAGTCAGGCCTTGTCTCATGTGGAGACATGCAAGTCTGTTTTCCTCCCGAGCTGTAACAATAGTGTAGGTCTTCCTGTCGAGTTGACATAGGGATCTGTGGCTTTCTCTAGAGGTGCTACAGGGCTGTTGCCAGGGTCCAGCCCCGGTGGATCCAGGGAATTCAAAACAAGGATGGAGTTGGAGTCTGGGAAAGGACTATTTAATTAGAAATATAAGAGAGATTAGGAAAAAATAGTGTAGTAGGAAAATTTAATGGAGCAAAGAGTCTGAGTAACTTGGTTTATGTGGAAAACTAATAAAACCTTGAGACAAGAGGTTTGCAACATCAACGTTAGGCTACCGGCGCCCGCTTGAGGGCAGAGGGTGCCCCACCTTGGGCTCCTTCTCGCGTGGGTCTTAGATGCCAGGGCAAGTAAGTAGACGTGGTGAGCCTCCATGCTCCAGAAGGGAATTCAGCCTGAAAATGAGAGGGAGGTAGAGGGAGAAAGAAAGAGAGAAGTCGACACGGGGGGAGCCAGATTTCCAAGAAACCAGTTCCAGAAGCTGGACTGAGAAACTGGTCCATCCTTTATTGTCCAGAAAAGCTTTTTATACCTTTGGTTGTACATAGAGATCAATGGATAATCCAAAATTATGCAGCGTCACCAGCCCTGACTCTTATCGAGACCAGGATTTCTCTCTGCATACCTAGCTGTATACACAAGTCTTAGGTGATTTACATCATCTTCTGGCCAGAGAGCCAATTAACATTTTAAGGCCCTTTTCTGATAAGGGTATGTCAACCAGAAAACCTTAAAAGTGTTGTTCTTTCCAAAGTCTGGTGCCACTCTCAGAAAGCACTGAATAAATTTACATTCTTAAATAGCAAGGACACAACATAACAAAGAAAGAGGAGTACAGTGATTTATAACAAAGAGAAAAGTAATTAACTCAAAAGTCCAGTGTTGCTAACATCAAAACTACTATTTTCCTATTTCTATATTCCAATTATATTGATTAATATCCTTCAGGTGACTAAATAATAAAGGATATGGAGGTCTGGCAGCAGTCATTGACTCAACAGTGAAACCATTCACAAATATAACTTTTAGCTTTACAGAAAAGGCTCTGTATCTTTAAGATGCTTTAAATTCCGTGCCTCTCATGGTTGGGGGGCTGTAAACAATCACAACTTGTAAAAGTACGGGGGAACCTGTCAGGTAAGTTAGAGAGCCATCAGAGGGATTTGAGCTGAAACATTCCTTTCATATGCAGGAGACTGGGTGGACCTCTGAGTTAACATTTTCCAGAGAAAGGTGGTGTGGGACAGCCCCTGTTAATGTCAGAAGAGTGGAAAGCACAGTACAATAATGCAGGCAGACTCTGGTTTTGGGGGGTAGATGCTCAGGAAAATTCCGGGGGAACCCCTGAAGCCATATCATGCCTTTGCGTATGTCCGGATTCCTTCCTCATGACTTCTGCAATGGGTGGGATTCCTCATGCTGGCTCCCGGCAGGCTGTCACACGTGCCATCGTGTTGTGAGTCAATAGTAGGGGTGACAGTAGAGTCAGTGCAGGGGATTCAGGTATATTTGGAGAGGACTGGGACATCGGGGTCTTTTGGAATTGTGGCACGAACCCTGGAGTTCCTCTCGCCTTTCCTGTTGAGAGCGCCTCCTCTTGAGATGCGACGGGAAAGCCGGGAATTCCTTCCCGGCGAACCAGGGATAGGATCCCTCATCTCGAGCTACGAGGCGGAAACGGGGCTCCTCTGGATGTGGGCGGGACCCTCGTTCTTCCTCTTGAGTGGAAACGGGTATGTCGGGGAACTTCTTGAGTTGCAGCAATGGTGTCAAGGATCCTTTCGAGGTTCAAGAGGGAATATGTGATTTCCCTCGAGACACCACAGTGGAAAAGGGCCTCATCTCGCCTGCAGGGGAGAATCTCCTGGTTTTTCTCAAGTTGCGGCAGGTTCCTTTCGAGTTACGAAGGGGACCTCAAGGACCCGCTCGTGTGGCCTCAGGAAAGTCCAGTCTCCTTGCAAGTTGCGAGGGGCTTCTTGGGATTCCTCTCTGTTGGTGCCGGGTCCAAGGTCCTCATCTAGAACTTAGGCCGCAACCTCAGGGTTCCTCTCCACTGCTGACATGGATCTCGGGGTTTCTATGGAGTTTCCACAGGGGAGTCAGGCCTCATCTCGAGTGGAGACATGCAAGTCTGCTTTCCTCTCCAGCTGTAACAGTAGTGTCAGGCTCCCTGTCTAGTTGACATAGGGATTGGTGGCTTTTTCTTGAAGTGCCACAGGGCTGTAACACGAGCCATCTTGTCTTGAGTCAATTCTCAGGTTGACAGTCGAGTCAGTCCAGGGGAATCAGGTGTATCTGGAGAGGACTGGGACATCGGGGTCTTTTGGAATGGTGGTACGACCACTGGAGTTCTTTTCGAGTTTCAAGTTGAGACCACCTCCTTTCGTCAGGCAACGGGAACGCCGGGATTCTTTTCCCAAAGAAGCGGGGAAAAGGACCCTCATCTCAAGGTGAGCAGGAAAAAGGGTCTCTTCTTGAGTTGTGGCTGGATCATTGGTTTTCCTCTAGAGTGGAGATGGGCATGTCTTCGTCGATAAAGGAATCCAGGAGTTACCATCACTTCTCAAGTGGAGACAATCTCAACTTGAAACTCGAAAGGAACTCCAGGGGTCGTGCCACCATTCCAAAAGACCCCGCAGTTCCAGTCCACTCCAGTTACACCTGATACCCCTGCACTGACTCCACTGTCACCCCGAGTATCGACTCACAACAGGATGACACGTGTGACAGCCCTGTGGCACCTCAAGAGACAGCCACAGATCCCAACGTCAACTCTCAGGAAGACTGATACTACTGTTACAGATCGAGAGGAAAACCGACTTGCATGTCTCCACACGAGACGAGACTGGACTCCACTGTTGAAAGTCCATAGAAACCCGGAGACCTTGTCAACGCTGGAGAGGAACACTGAGGTTCTGGGCTCAGCTCCAGATGAGGACCTAGGACCTGCCACCGATTGGAGAAGAATCCCGAGAGGTCCTTTGCAATTCCCATGGAGACTTGACTTTCCTGAGGCAGCACGAACGTGTCCCTGAGGTCCCCATCGTAACTGGAGAAGATTCCCAAGTTTCCTGCAGCAACTCGAGAAATGCCAGGAGATTCACCCCTCAACACAAGATGAGGCCCTTTTTCGCTGCAGCGTCTCGAGAGAAATCCCACCTTCCTTCTTAATCTCGAAACGGTCCTTGACACCCTTGATGCAACTCAAGAAGTTCCCCGACATACCTGTTGCCAATCGAGAGGAACCCCGAAGGTCCCGCCACAAGTCAAGAAGAGCCCCGATTTTCCTTCCTCAACTTGAGATGAGGTTCCATTTCCCTGCTTCGTCAGGAAAAGAATCCCGGTGTTACCATCACACCTCAAGAGGAGGCGGTCCCTACTTGAAAGTCGAGAAGAACTCCAGAGGTCGTACCACCATTCCAAAGACCCCAATGTCCCAATCCACTCCAGATACACCTGGTTCCCCTGCACTAACTCGACTGTCACCCCAAGTATTGACTTTAAATACAATAGCACTTATGATAGCCTTTGAGATCTCGAGACAAAGCCACAGATTCCTAAGTCAACTAGACAGGAAGCTGGACACTACTGTTACAGCTTGAGAGGGATGTGGACTTGCATGTCTCCACATGAGACGAGGCCTGATGCCCTTTTGAAACTCCATAGGAACCCCGAGATCCACTTAAACACTGGAGAGAAACCTGAGGTTCTGGCCTCAGCTCCAGATGAGGACCTAGGACCCGGCACCAACTGGAGAGGAATTCTGAGAGGCCCCTGCACCTCACATGGAGACTGGAGTTTCCTGAGGCAATATGAGCGGGTCTCAGAGATCACTGTAGTAACTCAATAGAAACACCAAGTTTCCTGCCACAACTCTATTAAAACCAGAAAAATTCTCCCCTCAACGTGAGATGAGGCTTTTTTCCACAGTGAAGTCTCAAGAGGAATCCCACCTTCCCTCTTGAGCCTCGAAAGGGTCCTTGACACCATTGAGGCAACTCAAGAAGTTTCCCAAAATACCCGACTCAACTGGAGAGAAACACCAAGTGTCCCGCCACAACTCAAGATAAGCCCTGTCTTTCCCTTCTCATCTTGAGATGACATTCCATTTCCCTGCTTCGTCAAGAAAGGAATCCTGGCATTCCCGTCACACCTCAAGTGGAGGAGGTCTCAACTTGAAACTCGAGAGGAACTCCGGGGGTCGTGCTACAATTCAAAAAGACCCTGATGCCCCAATCCACTCCAGATAATCCTGATTCTCCTACACTGACTCAACTGTCACCCCAAGTGTCAACTCAAAACACAATGGCAGGTGAGACAGCCCTGTGACACCTCGAGAGAAAGCCGCAGATCCCTATGTCAACTCGGCTGGAAACCAGAAACTACTTTTGCAGTTCTAGGGGAAAGCGGACTTGCATGTTTCCACACGAGTTGAGGCCTGGATCCCTTTTTGAAACTCCATAGGAACCCTGAGATCCATTTCAGCCCTGGAGAGGAACCCTGAGGTTTGGCCTCAACTTGAGATAAGGACCTAGGCCCCGGCACCGACTGGAGAGGATCCTGAGAGCCCTCTCACAACTCGCATGGAGACTTGACTTTCTTGAGGCAACATGAGCAGGTCCCTGAGGGCCATGTTGTAACTTGAGAGGAACCCCATTTTTCCTGCTGCAACTACAGAAAAAGCAGGAGATTCTCCCCTCAATGCGAGATGAGGCCCCTTTCCCCTGTGGTGTCTGGAGAGAAATCCCATCTTCCCTCTTGAGCCTCGAAAGGCTACTTGACACTCTTGATGCAACTTAATAAGTTCCCCGATGTACCCTCCCCCACTCGAGTATAACACTTAGGGTCCCACCACAACTCAAGAAGAGCTCCATTTTCCCTCTTCATCTAGACATGAGGGTCCATTTCCCTGCTTCGTAGGGAAAGGAATCCCAGCACTCCCATCGCACTTCAAGCAGAGGCAGTCTCAACTTGAAACTCGAGAGGAACTCCAATGGTTTTCCCACAATTCAAAAAGACCCTTGGGGGTCCTAAGATGGCAGAGGAATAGGACGTGGAGACCACATTCTTCCTCACAAATTCATCAAAAGAAATTTTCAATGCTGAGTAAATTCCACAAAAAACTTCTGAATGCTGGCAGAGGACATCAGGCACCCAGAAAAGCAGATCATTGTCTTCAAAAACAGGTAGGAAAAAATATAAAAGATGAAAAAAGAAACAAAGGAGGTAGGGAAGGAGCTCCGTCCGAGGCAGGGAATCTTAAGAGAGGTTTCCAAACTCCAGGAAACACTCTCGCTGCCGAGTCTGAGGAGAGTCTTGGAAGCACAGAGGGCAACGTAACAGGAAGGAAAAATAAATAAATAATTAAAACCAACAGATTACGAGCCCAACAGCAACTCCCCCAGTGGAGAAGCAGTGCAGACACATGCATCCAACACTAGCAAGTGGGGGCTGGGTATGGAGGTGCAGGAGGCGTGGGCAGCAGTGCTTCGTAAGATTCTGGCCAGAATGTCCCGCACTTAACCAGAGCAAACTAACTTGGGCTAGCAAACCAGACTGTGGGATAGCTGCTACATCACGCAAAAAGCTCGAACGTAAGACACCACCAGGACCGGGCACAGAACAAACGATGGAACAGAAATAGCTGGCTGCCCTCCGGTGACAGGCAGCCAGAGCCGTAAAGGCTGAAAGGAGGCAATTGCAGCCCAAGAGAGGCATTACCTACCAAAATGCAAGCAGGCTTCTTTTCTAACTAAGACTTCTGGGGTTCTGGACAGTCATCATTCACCTGAAAAGGGACGCCAGCGATACACCCAGAAAACTAAGCAGCAGAGACGGGAAAGGCGATAAGTTGCAGCGACTGCACTCACCAAACACCCGAGCTACTCTGTCCTGGGAAGGGCACAAAACACAGGCCCAACCAAATCTGCGCCTCTGAGGGCTACCTGAGCACCAAGCCTGAGCGGCTTAGACGGGGGAGGTGCATGCAGCCTAGGGTCCGCCTCAGATGTTTCCTGGCCGAGCAACGTAGAGCCTGAGCAGTGTGCACCATGAGCAGGGCCAGGCCCAGAGGGGCTGAGACACTGCAAGCACACGACAGTGTTATTTGTTTGCAGCATCCCTCCCTCCCCACAGCGTGACTGAACAAGTGAGCCTAAAAAAAAAAGAAAAAGTCTCCACCACCACCCCCCTGTGTCAGGTGGAAACCAGACACTGAAGAGACTAGAAAACAGAAGAAGTTAAACAGAGGGAACCGCCTTAGAAGTGACCACATGGCCCACAACACCAAAGGGCCAGATATATCTTTACTATTTTTACCACCATTCTTTTTGTTGTTGTTGTTATTGTTGATATTGTTGTGTGATTGTTTTTTATTTTCTTTTTCTTCTTTTTTTAACCTTTTTAAATTTTTAAGTCCCCTATTTCTCCTTTAATTTTTATTTTTATAACCTACAATTACTTAAAAAAAAAGACCCTATTTTTAAAGCGAACGCCATATATAGTCTTTTTGTGGTTGTCGTTGTTTTTTAATAATTCCTGTGGCTTTTTTCCTTTTTATCCTTCTCCTTCTTTGTCTTTTCTTTAATATTGTAGTTTTGAAAATCCAACCTCTATTCTAGATTTATAATCTTTGCTTTTTGGTATTTGTTGTCAATTTTGTACATTTAAAAACCCAAACTTTAGTACCAATTTTACCTGAGAGTGAGATTACTGGCTTGACCACTCTCTCCTCCTTTGGACTCTCCTTTTTTTCCACCAGGTGACCCCTGTCTCTACCCCCTGCCTTCTCTTCTCTACCAAACTCGGTGAATCTCTGTGGGTTCCAGACAGTGAAGAACACTTAGGGAAATGGTTACTGGCTGGGTTTCTCTCTCGATTTTCATTTCCCTCTTTTATCTTCCTGGCCACCTCTGTCTACTTCCTCCCTCTCCTCTTCCCTGTGTAACTCTGTGAACACCTTTGAGCAGACCAGACTGTGGAGTGTACATAAGGAAGTGATTACTGGCTAGCTTGCTCTCTCCTCTTTCGATCCCACCTCATCTCATTCCAGTCACCTCTAACTACCCCCTCCCTCTTCTCTTCTCCATCTAACTCAGTGAACCTCTCTGGGTGTCCTTCAATGTGGAGAAACTTTTCACCTTTAACCTAGATGTTTTATCATCAGTGCTGTATAGATGGAGAAGTCTTGAGGCTACTGTAAAAATAAAACTGAAAACCAGAATCAGGAGGCTTAAGTCCAAATCCTGAGAACATCAGAGAACTCCTGAATCCAGGGAACATTAATCAATAGGAACTCATCAAATGCCACCATACATACACTGAAACCAAGCACCACCGAAGGGCCAACAAGTTCCAGAGAAAGACATACCACACAAATTCTCCAGCAACATAGGAACACACACCTGAGCTTCAATATACAGGCAGCTCAAAGTTACTCCAAAACCATTGACGTCTCATAACCCATTACTGGTCACTTCATTGCACTCCAGAGAGAAGAAACCCAGGTCCACCCACCAGAACTCCAACACAAGCCTCCCTAACCAACAAACCTTGACAAGCCACTGATACAACCCCACCCACAGTAAGGAAACTCCACAATAAAAAGAACTCCACAAATTCCCAGATATACAAAGGCTACCCGAAATGCAGCAATATAACCAAGATGAAGAGAGAGAGGAGCACCCAGCAAGTAAAGAAACAGGATAAATGCCCACTAAACCATACAAAAGAGGAAGAAATGGGGAATCTACCTGAGAAAGAATTCTGAGTATTGATAGTGAAAATGATCCAAAACCTTGAAAGCAAAATGGAATCACAGATAAATAGCTTGGAGACAAGGATTGAGAAGTTGCAAGAAAGGTTTAACAAAGATCTAGAAGAAATGAAAAAGAGTCGATATATAATGAATAATGAAATAAATGAGATCAGAAACACACTGAAGGCAAGAAATAGTAGAATAATGGAGGCAGAAGATAGGATTAGTGAAATAGAAGATAGAATGGTAGAAATAAATGAATCAGAGAGGAAAAAGAAAAACGAAATAAAAGAAATGAGGACAATCTCAGAGACCTCCAGGACAATATGAAACGCTCCAACATTCGAACTATAGGAGCCTCAGAAGAAGAAGACAAAAAGAAAGACCATGAGAAAATACTTGAGGAGATAATAGTTGAAAACTTCCCTAAAATGGGGAAGGAACTAATCACCCAAGTCCAAGAAACCCAGAGAGTTCCAAATAGGATAAACCCAAGGCGAAACACCTCAAGACATATATTAATCAAATTAACAAAGATCAAACACAAAGAACAAATATTAAAAGCAGCAAGGGAAAAACAACAAATAGTACACAAGGGGATTCCCATAAGGATAACTGCAGATCTTTCAATAGAAATGCTCCTGGCCAGGAGGGAATGGAAAGGCATACTTAAAGTGATGAAAGAAAATAACCTACAGCCCAGATTACTGTACCCACCAAGGATCTCATTCAAATATGAAGGAGAAATCAAAAGCTTTACAGACAAGCAAAAGCTGAGAGAATTCAGCACCACTAAACCAGCTCTCCAACAAATGCTAAAGGGTATTCTCTAGACAAGAAACACAAAAAGGGTGTATAAACCCGAACCCAAAACAGTAAAGTAAATGGCAACAGGATCATACTTATCAATAATTACCTTAAACATAAATGGGTTGAATGACTCTACCAAAAGGCAAAAACTGGCTGAATGGATACAAAAACAAGATCCCTATATATGCTGCCTACAAGAAACCCACTTCAAAACAAGGGACACATACAGACTGAAAGTGAAGGGCTGGAAAAAGATATTCCACGCAAATAAAGACCAAATGAAAGCAGGAGTAGCAATACTCATATCCGATAAAATAGACTTTAAAACAAAGGCTGTGAAAAGAGACAAAGAAGGCCACTACATAATGATCAAAGGAACAAATAAGAAGATATAACAATTATATATATATATATATATATGCACCCAACATA
This sequence comes from Ovis canadensis, assembly GCF_042477335.2. Taxonomy (NCBI): domain Eukaryota; kingdom Metazoa; phylum Chordata; class Mammalia; order Artiodactyla; family Bovidae; genus Ovis; species Ovis canadensis. The sequence goes on from NC_091262.1 coordinate 13,363,360, forward strand.
GGAGCACCACAATATGTAAGACAAATGCTTACAAGTATGAAAGGGAAAATTAACAATAACACAATAATAATGGGAGACTTTGATAACCCACTCACACCTATGGACAGATCGACTAAACAGAAAATTAACAAAGAAACGCAAACTTTAAATGATACAATAGACCAGTTAGATCTAATTGATATCTCTAGGACATATCACCACAAAACAATGAATTTCACCTTTTTCTCAAGTGCGCATGGAACCTTCTCCAGGATAGATCACATCCTGGGCCATAAATCTAAACTTGATAAATTCAAAAAAATCGAAATCATTCCAAGCATCTTTTCTGACCATAATGCATTAAGATTAGATCTCAATTACAGGAGAAAAACTATTAAAAATTTCAACATATAGAGGCTGAACGACACGCTTCTGAATAATCAACAAATCACAGAAGAATCAAAAAAGAAATTAAAATATGAAAAGAAACAAACGAAAATGAAAACACAACAACCCAAAACCTGTGGGACACTATAAAAGCAGTGCTAAGAGTAAAGTTCATAGCAATAGAGGCATACCTCAAGAAACAAGAAAAAAGTCAAATAAATAACCTAACTCTACACCTAAAGCAACTAGAAAAGGAAGAAATGGAGAACCCCAGAGTTAGTAGAAGGAAAAAAATCTTAAAAATTAGGGCAGAAATAAATGCAAAAGAAACAAAAGAGACCATAGCAAAAATCAATAAAGCCAAAAGCTGGTTCTTTGAAAGGATAAACAAAATTGACAAACCATTAGCCAGACTCATCAAGAAACAAAGAGAGAAAAATCAAATCAATAAAATTAGAAATGAAAATGGAGAGATCACAACAGACAGCACAGAAATACAAAGGATCATAAGAGACTACTATCAGCAATTATATGCCAATAAAATGGACAACGTGGAAGAAATGGACAAATTCTTAGAAAAGTACAACTTTCCAAAACTGAACCAGGAAGAAATAGAAAATCTTAACAGACCCATCACAAGCACGGAAATTGAAACTGTAACCAGAAATCTTCCAGCAAACGAAAGCCCAGGTCCAGACATCTTCACAGCTGAATTCTACCAAACATCTAGAGAAGAACTAATACCTATCCTACTGAAACTCTTCCAGAAAATTGCAGAGGAAGGTAAACTCCCAAACTCATTCTATGAGCCCACCATCACCCTAATACCAAAACCTGACAAAGATGCCACAAAAAAGAAAACTACCGGCCAATATCACTGATGAACATAGATGCAAAAATCCTCAACAAAATTCTAGCAATCAGAATCCAACAACACATTAAAAAGATCATACACCATGACCAAGTGGGCTTTATCCCAGGGATGCAAGGATTCTTCAATATCCACAAATCAATCAATGTCATTCATCACATTAACAAATTGAAAAATAAAAGCCATATGATTATCTCAATAGATGCAGAGAAGGCCTTTGACAAAATTCAACATCCATTTATGATAAAAACTCTCCAGAAAGCAGGAATAGAAGGAACATACCTCAACATTAGAAAAGCTATATATGACAAACCCACAGCAAACATTATCCTCAATGGTGAAAAGTTGAAAGCATTTCCCCTAAAGTCAGGAACAAGACAAGGGTGTCCACTTTCACTGCTACTATTCAACATAGTTCTGGAAGTTTTGGCCACAGCAATCAGAGCAGAAAAAGAAATCAAAGGAATCCAAATTGGAAAAGAAGAAGTAAAACTCTCACTGTTTGTAGATGACATGATTCTCTACATAGAAAACCCTAAATACTCCACCAGTAAATTACTAGAGCTAATCATTGATTATAGCCAAGTTGCACGATATAAAGTCAACACACAGAAATCCCTTGCATTCCTATACACCAATAATGAGATAGTAGAAAAATAAATTAAGGAAAAAATTCCATTTTCCTTTGCAACGAAACGAATGAAATACTTAGGAATATAGCTACCTAAAGAAACTAATGACCTATATATAGACAACTATAAAACACTGATGAAAGAAATCAATGAGGACACTAATAGATGGAGAAATATACCATGTTCATGGATTGGAAGAATTAACATATTGAAAATGAGTATACTACCCAAAGAAATCTACAGATTAAATGTAATCCCTATGAAGCTACCAGAGATATTTTTCACGGAACTAGAACAAATAATTTCAAGATTTGTGTGGAAATACAGAAAACCTCGAATAGCCAAAGCAATCTTGAGAAAGAAGAATGGAACTAGAGAATCAACCTGCCTGACTTCAGGCTCTACTACAAAGCCACAGTCATAAAGACAGTATGGTACTGGCACAAAGACAGAAATATAGATCAATGGAACAAAATAGAAATCCCAGAGAAAAATTCACACACACCTTTGGACACCTTATCTTCGACAGAGGAGGCAAGCATATACAATGGAGTAAGACAATCTCTTTAACAAGTGGTGCTGGGAAAACTGGTCAACCACTGTAAAAGAATGAAACTAGATCGCTTTCTAACACCACACACAAAAATAAACTCAAAATGGATTAAACATCTAAACGTAAGACTAGAAACTATAAAACTCTTCGAGGAGAACACAGGCAAAACACTCTCCGACATAAATCACAGCAGAATCCTCTATGATCCACCTCCCAGAATTCTGGAAATAAAAGCAAAAATAGCCAGGACATGGAAACAACCTAGATGTCCATCAGCAGATGAATGGATAAGAAAGCTGTGGTACATATACACAATGGAGTATTACTCAGCCGTTAAAAAGAATTCATTTGAATCAGTTCTGATGAGATGGATGAAACTGGAGCCGATTATACAGAGTGAAGTAAGCCAGAAAGAAAAACACCAATACAGTATACTAACACATATATATGGAATTTAGGAAGATGGCAATGACGACCCTGTATGCAAGACAGGGAAAGAGACACAGATGTGTATAACGGACTTTTGGACTCAGAGGGAGAGGGAGAGGGTGGGATGATTTGGGAGAATGCCATTCTAACATGTATACTATCATGTGAATTGAATCGGCAGTCTATGTCTGACGCAGGATGCAGCATGCTTGGGGCTGGTGCATGGGGATGACCCAGAAATATGTTATGGGGAGGGAGGTGGGAGGGGGGTTCATGTTTGGGAATGCATGTAAGAATTAAAGATTTTAAAATGTAAAAAATAAAAAACTAAAAAAAAAAGCAAAAATAAACAAATGGGATCTAATTAAAATTAAAAGCTTCTGCACAACAAAGGAAACTATAAGCAAGGTGAAAAGACAGCCTTCGGAATGGAAGAAAATAATAGCAAATGAAGCAACTGACAAACAACTAATCTCAAAATATACAAGCAACTTATGCAGCTCAATTCCAGAAAAATAAGCGACCCAATCAAAAAATGGGCCAAAGAACTAAATGGACATTTCTTCAAAGAAGACATACGGATGTTTAAGAAACACATAAAAAGATGCTCAACATCATTCATTATTAGAGAAATGCAAATAAAGACCAAAATGAGGTACCATTTCACACCAGTCAGAATGGTTGTGATCCAAAAGTCTACAAACAATAAATGCTGGAGAGGGTGTGGAGAAAAGGGAACCCTCTTACACTGTTGGTGGGAATGCAAAATAGTACAGCCACTATGGAGAACAGTGTGGAGATTCCTTAAAAAATTGCAAATATAACTGCCATATGACCCAGCAATCCCACTGCTGGGCATACACACCAAGGAAACCAGAATTGAAAGAGACACATACATCCCAATATTCATTGCAGCACTGTTTTTAATAGCCAGGACAAGGAAAAAACCTAGATGTCCATCAGCAGATGAATGGATAAGAAAGCTGTGGTACATATACACAAGGGAGTATTAGCCATTAAAAGAATACATTTGAATCAGTTTTAATGAGATGGATGAAACTGGAGCCGATTATACAGAGTGAAGTAAGCCAGAAAGAAAAACACCAATACAGTATACTAACACATATATATAGAATTTAGAAAGATGGTAAGAATAACCCTGTATGAGAGACAGCAAAAGAGACACAGATGTATAGAGTGGACTTTTGGACTCTGAGGGAGAGGGAGAGGGTGGGATGATTTGGGAGAATGGCACTGAAACATGTATACTATCATGTAAGAAATGAATCACCAGTCTATGTTGGACACAGGATACAGGGTGATTGTGGCTGGTGCACGGGGATGATCCAGAGAGATGATATGGTGTGGGAGGTGGAAATGGGGTTCAGGATTGGGAAAAATAAATAAAATAAAATGAAAAAATAGGGAAAAAAAGATCTTTCTGGTACAGTTCTGTGAATTCTTGCCACTTCTTAATATCTTCTGCTCCTGTTAGGTCCATACCATTTCTGTCTTTATCGAGCCCATCTTTGCATGAAATGATCCCTTTGTATCTCTAATTTTCATGACGAGATCTCTAGTCTTTTCCACTCTGTTGTTTTCCTTTATTTCTTTGCATTGTTCGCTCCGGAATGCTTTCTTATCGCTCCTTGCTAGTCTTTGGAACGATGCGTTCAGATGCTTATATCTTTCCTTTTCTCCTTCGCTTTTCTCTTCTCTTCTGTTCACAGCTATTTGTAAAGCCTCCTCAGACAGCCATTCTTCTTCTTCACCATTCTTTTTCTTGGGGATTATCTTGATCCCTGTTCTTGGACAATGTCAAGAACCTCCATCCATAGTTCATCAGGCACTCTATCAGATCTAACCCGTTAAATCTATTTCTCACTTCCACTGTATAATCATCAGGGATTTGATTTAGGTCATACCTGAATTGTCTAGTGGTTTTTCCTACTTTCTTCAATTTAAGTCTAAATTTAACAATAAGAAGTTCATAGTCTGAGCCAGTCAGCTCCCCGTCGTGTTTCTGCACACTGTATGGATAGTGTGTGGCTGCACCTTTGGCTGCAAAGAATGTAATCAGTCTGATTTCAGTGTTGACCATCTGATGATGACTATGTGTAGAGTCTTCTCTTGTGTTTTGGCAAGAGGCTCTTTGCTATGACCAATGCATTCTCTTGGCAAAATTCCATTACTTGCCCTGCTTCATTCCGTACTCCAAGACCAAATTTACCTATTATTCCAGGTGTTTCTTGACTTCCTACATTTGCATTCCGGCCCCCTAGAATGAAAAGGGCAACTTTATTGGGTGTTAGTTCGAAAAGGTCTTGGAATTCTTCATAGAACCGTTCAACGTCAACTTCTTCAGCATTACTCATTGGGGCATCGGCTTGGATTACCTGATATTCAGTGGTTTGCCTTGGAAAGGAACAGAGCTCATTCTGTCGTTTTTGAGAGGGCATCCAAGTACAGCATTTCCAATTCTTTTGTTGACCATGATGGCTACTCCATTTCTTCTAAGGGATTCCTGCCCACAGTAGGAGATATCATGGTCATCTGAGTTAAATTCACCCATCCCAGTCCATTTTAGTTCGCTGATTCCTAGAATGTCAATGTTCACTCTTGCCATCCCCTGTTTGACCACTTCCACTTTTCCTTGATTCCTGAACCTAACATTCCAGGTTCCTGTGCAATATTGCTCTTTACAGCATCGGACCTTGCTTGTTTCACCAGGCACAACCACAACTGGGTATTGTGTTTCCTTTGGCTCCATCCCTTCAGTCTTTCTGGTGGTATTTCTCCACTGATCTCCAGGAGCATATTGGGCACTTACCGACCTGGGAGTTCCTCTTTCAGTATCCTCTCATTTTGCCTTTTCATATTGTTCATGAGATTATCAAGGCAAGAATACTGAAGTGGTTTTCCATTCCCTTCTCCAGGGGACCACATTCTGTCAGCCCTCTCCATCATGACTCAGCCGCCTTGGGTGGCTCCTCACAGTATGGCCTAATTTCATTGAGTTAGGCAAGGCTGTGGTCCATGTGATCAGTTGGCTAGTTGTCTGTGATTATGGTCTCACTGTGTCTGCCCTCTGATGCCGTATCACAACACCAACCGTCTTTCTTGGGTTTCTGTTACCGTGGTCATTCGGTATCTATTCATAGCTGCTCCAGCAAAGTGCAGCCACTGACCCTTACCTTGGAAGAGGGGTATCTCATCAGGGCTGGCCCTCCTGACCTTGAATGTGGAGTAGCTCCTCTTGGCCCTCGTACACCCGCACACAACCTTTAGTGGTGTTGAAACTACATATCTGTGTGCTAACCACAAGTAACGTGAAGCGGCTCAGTTGCGTCCGACTATTTGTCACTCCATGGACTGTAGCCCACAAGGCTCCTCCATCCATGGAATTTTCAAGGCAAGTGTACTGGAATGGTTGGTCATTTCATTCTCCGGAGGATCTTCCCGTCCCATGAATCGACCAGGGTCCCACATTGCAGGCAGATGCTTTACCAACTGAGCCACCAGGGGATCAAGCTTTCACAAGTCAAAAAGATAGTAAACTGAACATAAGAGACAACACCCACGTGATGTATCTGATAAGCGGTTCCTATGTAAAATAGACTAAGAAAAAACAGCACACAAGTCTCCAAGAAAAAAAAAACACCACTCTTGTCCCATCCCCCAACACCAACTCCAACCTAAACACTTGATCACACTCTAACTTATCCCTAAAATCTAACCCTAACCTAACAATATCCATGTGCGTTCAAAGGCATCCATCCATTCACAGGAGAGATAGAAAGAGAAAAAGGAAGACAGAGACAGAATTTCAAAAGGAAAAGAAAGATATGTCTAGAGAGAGACATTGAACAAGAAAGAGGAAATGAGTAGATTTTACAGACCTCTTCATAATTCTATCTGGAAGTTTGAAGAAATGACAGTGCCCATCCACTACAAAAGTGGGCAAATGACCCAAGCGTATGAGAGTAAAGGAGGAGAATGCAGGGAGCCATTATAGGTTCAGCCACCCACAGAAGCCGAGATGGGGTACTTGAACCAGAATCTCAGTGGAAAAAAGATCACCAGAATGTTGGGTCCTCTTTTAAATAAGAGAAGGTGATCTTCCAGTCTCCCTTTCAGTTCTCTGTTGGGGATGGGGGGCGGACTCCCAAAATAGGTAGCAAAGGGAGAGCTATCGAGTTGCCATAGGGATCTGTAGCTTTCTCTTGAGGTGGCACAGGGCTGTCACACAGGATAATGTGTTTTGCATCGATACTCGGCATGATAGTTGAGTCAGTGCAGGTAATCAGTTTTATCTGGAGTGTTTGGGGACATCTTGATCTTTTGGAATTGTGGCACGACACTTGGAGTTCCTCACGAGTTTCAAGATGAGATCAACTCATCTTGATGTGCGACGGGAACACCGGGGTTCCTATGGGGTTTCAAAAGGGGAGTCAGGCCTCATTTCGTGTTCAGACATAGAAGTCAGCTTTCCTCTCGAGCTGTGAAAGTAGTTTCAGGCTTCAGGTCGAGTTGATATCGGGATCTGTGGCTTTCTCTTGAGGTGCCACAGGGCTTTTATACCTGCCATCATGTTTTGAGTCAAAACTCGTGGTGACAGTTGAGTCACTTCAGAAGGAATCAGGTATATCTGGAGTGGATTGGGACATCGGAGTCTTTTGGAATTGTGGCATGACTCCTGGAGTTCCTCTCAACTTTCAAGTTGAGACTGCCTCCTCTTGAGCCTACGAAGCAGGGAAATGGACCGTCATCTCAAGATTAGGGGGAAAAACTCGACTCCCCTTGAGTTGTGGCCGGATGCTTGGTGTTCCTCTCCAGTGGAGACGGGTATGTCAGTCAACTTCTTGAGATGCATCAAGGGTGTCAAGGACCCTTTCAAGGCTCAAGAGGGTAGGTGGGATTTCTCTTTAGACGCTGTAGTGGAAAAGGGCCTCAATGTCGCATTGACGGGAGAATCTCCTGGTTTTTCTCGAGTTGAGGTAGGAAACCTGGGGTTCCTCTCAAGTTACTATGGGGACCTCAGGGACCCACTCATGTTGCCTCAGGAATGTCAAGTCTCCATGCGAGTTGCGAGGGATTTCTAGGGATTTCTCTCTAGTTGGTGCTGTGCTCTAGGTCCTCATCTTGATTGGGGCTGGAACCTCATGTTTCCCCTCCAGAGCTGACATGGATCTTGGGGTTCCTATGGAGTTGCAACAGGAGAGTCAAGCCTCATCTCGTGTGGAGACATGCAAGTCCACTTTCCTCTAGAGTTGTCAAAGTAGCGTCAGGCTTCCTTTCTAGTTGACATAGGGATATGTGGCTTTCTCTTGAGGGGCCACAGCACTGTCACAACTGCCAGTGTGTTTTGAATCAATCCTCGGGGTGACAGTCGAGTCAGTGCAGGGGAATCTGGTATATCTGGAGTGGATTGGGACCTCGGGGTCCTTTGGAATGCTGGCACGACACCTGGAGTTCCTCTCAACTCTCAAGTTGAGACCGCCTCCTTTTGAGGTGCGACGGGAACACTGGGATTTCTTTCCCGAAGAAGCAGGGAAAGGGACCCTCATCTCTAGATGAGGAGGGAAAAATGGGGCTCTTCTTAAGTTGCAGTGGGACTCTCGGTGTTCCTCTCAAGTGGAGAAGGGCATGTTGGGGTACATCTTGAGTTGCATCAAGGGTGTCAAGGACCCTTTCGATGCTCAAGAGAGAAGGTGGATGCTGCAGTGGAAAATGGCCCCATCTCGCGTTAAGGGGAGAATCTCCTGGTATTTTTCGAGTTGTGACAGGAAACTCAGGGTTCCTCTCGAGTTACGACGGGGACCTGAGGGACCCGCTCGTGTTGCCTCAGGAAAGTCCAGTCTCCATGCGAGTTGTGAGGGGCCTCTCAGGATTCCTCTCCAGTCGGTGCTGGGGTCTATGTCCTTATCTGGAGTTGAAGCTGGTACTTCAGTTTTCTTCTCCGGGGTGACATGGATCTCCGTGTTCCTATGGAATTTCAAGAGAGGACCCACATCTCATCTCGTGTAGAGACAGGCAAGTCCACTCTCCTCACGAACTGTCAAAGTTGTGTCAAGCTTCCTGTCGAGTTGACATAGGGTCTGAGGCTTTCTCTCGAAGTGCCACTGGGATGTCACACCTTGCATCGTGTTTTGAGTCTATCCTCTAGGTGACAATTGAGTCACTGCAAGGGAATCTGGTGTATCTGGGGTGGATTGGGACATCGGGGTCTGTTGGAATTGTGGCTCGTCCCCTGGAGTTCCTCTCGACCTTCAAGTTGAGAGCGCCTCCTCTTGATGTGTGGCGGGAACGCCGTGATTCCTTTCCCAATGAAGCAGTGAAATGGACGCTCAACTCGAGATCAGGAGGGAAAAACGGGGCTCACCGTGAGTTGTGGTGGGACCCTCAGCGTTCCTCTCGAATGGAGACGTATATGTTGGGGAACTTCTTGAGTTTCATCAAGGGTGTCAAGGACCCTTGCGAGGCTGAACACGGAAGGTGGGATTTCTCTTGAGACAGCACAGCGGAAAAGGGCCTCATCTCACGCTGAGGGGAGAATATCCTGGTTTTTCTCCAGTTGTTAGAGTAACCTTGGTGTTCCTCTAGAGTTATGACGAGGAAGTCAGGGACCCGCTCATGTTGTCTCAGAAAAGTCCAGTCTTCATGCGAGTTTCAAGGGGCCTTTCAGGATTCCTCTAGTCGATGCCGGCTGCTAGGTCCTCATCTGGAGGTGAGGCTGCAACCTCAGGGTTCCTCTCCAGGGTTGACATGGATCTCGGGGTTCCTAAGGAGTTTCAACAGGAGAGTCAGGCCTTGTCTCGTCTGAAGTCATGCAAGTCTGCTCTCCTCTCGAGCTGTCAAAGTAGTGTCAGGCTTCCTTTCGAGTTGACAAAGTAATCTGTGGCTTTCTCTCAAGGTGCCACTGGGCTGTCACACCTGCCATCGTGTTTTGACTCAATACTCTGGGTTACAGTCGAGTCAGTGCAGGCAAATCTGGTTGATCTGGAGTGTACTGGGACATTGGGTTCTTTTTGATTTGTGGCATGACCCTTGGAGTTCATCTCGAGTTTCAAGTTGAGAATGCCTCCTCTTGAGGTGCAAGGGGAACACAGGGATTCCTTTCTCAACGAAGCAAGGAAATGGACCAACATCTCGAGAAGAGGAGGGAAAAACGTGGTTCTTCTTAACTTGTGGCAGAAACCTCGGTGTTCCTCTTCAGTGGAGACGGGTCTGTCGGGGAAGTTCTTGGGTTGCATCAAGGCTGTCAAGGACCCTTTTGAGGTTCAAGAGAGAAGATGGGATTTCTTTCCAACGCCACAGCGAGAAAGGGCCTCATCTCGCGTTGAAGGGATAATCTCCTGGTTTTTCTTGAGTTGCGCCAGAAACCTTGGGGTTCCTCTTGAGTTACTACTTGGACGTCAGGGACCCGCTTGTGATGCCTCAGGAAAATCAAGTCTCCATGCACGTTGCGAGGGGCCTTTTGGGATTCCCCTCCAGTCGGTGCCGTGTCCTAGGTCCTCATCTGGAGCTGAGGCCACAACCTCAGGTTTCCTCTCCAGTGATGACATGGATCTCGGGGTTCCTATCGAGTTTTAACAGGGGAGTCAGGTATTGTCTCTGAGGCTCGACTTCAACTTGAGATAAGGACCTAGGACCCGGCACCAACTGGAGAGGATCCTAAGAGGCCTCTCGCAACTCGCATGAAGACTTGACTTTCCTGAGGCAACACGAGAGGGTACCTGAAATCCCCATCATAACTTGAGAGGAATAACATTTTTCCTGCCGCAACTACAGAAAAAGCAGGAGATTCTCCCCTCTTTTCTAGATGAGGCCCCTTTCTCCTGTGGTGTCTGGAGAGAAAGCCCACCTTCTCTCTTGAGCCTCAAAATGGTCCTTGACAGCCTTGATTCAACTCAGGAATTTCCCCGACATACCCTCCCTCACTCGAGAGTAACACTTAGGGTCCCGCCTCAACTCAAGAAGAGCCCCATTTTTCCCTCTTCATCTCGAGATGAGGGTCAATTGCCCTGCTTTGTAGGGAAAGAAACCCCAGCATTCCAGTCGCACTTCAAGAGGAGGCTGTCTCAACTTGAAACTCGAGATGAACTCCAGCGGTTTTCCCACAATTGAAAAAGAGCCTGATGTCCCAGTCCACTCCAGATACACCTGATTCCCCTGCATTGACTTGATTGTGATTCCGAAAATCAACTCAAAACACGTTGGCACGTGTGACAGCCCTGTGGCACCTCGAGAGAGAGCCACATATCCCTATGTCAACTCGGCCGGGAGCCTGACACTACTTTTACAGCTCGAGAGGAAAGCAGACTTGCATGTCTCCACACAAGAAGAGGCCTGACTTCCCTGTGGAAACTCCATAGGAACCCCGAGATCCATGTCAGCACTGGAGACAAATCTTACATTCCAGCTGCAACAGTAAAAGATACCATTGGCCCCTGCACCGACTGCAGAGGAATCCCGAGAAGCCCCTCGCAACTCGCATGGAGACTTGACTTTCCTGAGGAAACATGATTGGATACCTAACGTCTCTGTCGTAACTCCAGAGGAACCCCAAGTTTCCTGCCGCAACTAGAGAAAAACCAGGAGATTCTCCCATCCACGTGAGTTGAGGCCCTTTTCCACTGCAGCGTCTCGAGAGAAATCCCACCTTCTCTCTTGAGCCTTGAAATTGTTTTTGACACCCTTGATGCCACTCAAGCAGTTTCCCTACATCCCCATCTCCACGCATGAGTAACCCCAAGTGTCCCACCACAACTCAATAAGGGCCCCGTTTTTCCCTCCTCATCTCTACATGAGGGTCTGCCTTGAGCCAGCACAGGATATCCCACTCATGCCAAAGGTCATGAGGAAGAGTCCTTACAGGTAAAGACGAATCAGTACTTGAGGGATCCTCTAGATCTGCTCAAGCATCTACCCCAAAACCAAAATCTGCCTATCCTGCTATTTTTCACCAACTCCTCTGTTACCAACAGGGGACTCTCCCTGACCATCTTTCTCTGAAGAAAATTAACTTAGAGCTCCAGTTTATAAGTCTCCTTGGCATGTAATTGGAGTGTTTCAATTCAAACCCCTCTGAGCTTTCTAACTTGCCTGACAGGTTTATCCGGACTTTTTCAACTAAGCATGTGATTGTTTACAGCCTCCAAACTGCAAGAGGCACAGGAGGCTTAAAACATTGTAGGAACGTAGAGCCTATTGAGGAGTTAAAAATGATTAGAATAGAACTGGTTAAGGGTTTCATTGTTGAGCCAATACTTGCTGCCAAGTTCTCATATCTTTTATTTGTTGATATAGTTGGTATAGAGAAAAAAAAAAGTTAATAGCACCAGCATCAGCAACATTAGATCTTTGAGTTAAGTACTTTGTTGTAACCAACTGCACCTTTGTTCTATATGAATGTAACTTAACTTTATTTAGTACTTTGAGGGTGATGCAGATTAAAGATAATACACTTCAAGGGAAAATGTGTTTTTTGGTTGATTAACATTCATCAAGGGAAAGAGACATAAAATGTTAACAGGCCTCTTGGCCAGAAGATAATGTAAATGTAAATACGGAAAAGTATACAGAAAGAAAGCCTGGTATTGGTAAGGGTCAGAACTGCTGCCCCTGCCTGAGTCTGCATCTTCCATTATGTAAAACTTAGGATATACAAGCTCCTTTTGAAAATAAAGCTATGGGTTTTGCACAAGCTTGACTTCCCTGTGTTGTACATTCTTTCTATCTTTACTTTCTTTGCAGGCTGATCCCTTGGGGTGCAGGGTTCCTCCGTGTTCCTGGGCTTATAAGACCCATGAGAGATGGAGCACAAAGTGGGGCACCCTCTGCTATTCAAGTGGCGGCCGGTGGCCTACGTGAATGGTGTAAGTCCCTTGTCTTGCGACTTTATTGGCTTTCTGTGTAAACCAAGGAATATCAGTCTATGGTCTCTCCTCTCTTCTCTAAACTGAAATTTATTTCCTTTTCTCTATATATATCTATATATCTCTGTCACCTCACCATCCACGTTTTGGATACCCTGGATTCAACCGGGGCTGGATGCCAGTAAGGGTCCATTTCCCTGCTTCATCAGGAAAGGTATCCTAGCGTTCCCATCGCAACTCAAGAGAAGGCAGTCTCAATGTGAAACTGAAGAGGAATGCCAGGGGTTGTGCCACAACTCAAAAAGACCCCGAGGTCCCAATCCTCTCCAGATACACCTGATTCCCCTGCACTGACTCGACTGTTACCCCAAGGATCGACTCAAAACATGATGGCATAGGTGACAGCCCTGTGGCACTTCAAGAGAAAGCCACAAATCCCTATGTCAACTCGACAGGAAACCTGACACTATTTTTACAGCTCTAGAGGAAAGTGGACTAGCATGTCTCCTCACAAGATGAGGCCTGACTTCCCTGTGGAGACTCCATAGGAACCCCGAGATCCATGTCAGCACTGGAGAGGAAACCTGAGGTTCTGGACTCAACTCCAGATGAGGACCTAGGACCTGGCACCGACTGGAAAAGGAATCTCAAGAGGTCCTCACAACTCTCATGGAGACTGGACCTTCTTGAGGCCACAAGAGTGTGTCCCTCAAGTTCCAGTCACAACTCGAGAGGAACCCCGTTTCCCGCTGCAACTCGAGAAAATCCAAGAGATTCACCCCTCAACATGAGATGAGACCCTTTTCCACTGTGGCATCTCGAGAGAAATCCCACTTTCCCTCTTGACCCTCGAAATGGTCCTTGACACCATTGATGCCACTCAAGGAGTTCCCCGACATAATCGTCTCCACTTGAGAGGAACACCAAGGATCCTGCCACAACTCAAGAAGAGCCCCATTTTTCTCTCCACATCTCGAGATAATTGTTCATTTCCCTGATTCGTTTGGAAAGATATCACCGCATTCCATCATGCCTCAACAGGAGCCGGTCTCAACTTGAAACTCGAGAGCAACTCAGATGTCTTGCTACCAGGGTCCAGCCCCAGTTGGTTCCTGGGTATCTGAAGCGTGGATGGCTAGGCCAGAGAGGTATATAGATATAGATTTATAGACTTAGAGTTGTAGAGGGAGTAAGACAGCCATTAGGAGATTAGAGGAGAAAAAGAGGCTGATTTTCTTTGGTTTACACAAATAGCTAATAATATCTCAAGACAAGAGACTTGCTCTGTTCTCGTAGGCCACAGGCGCCTACTTGAATAGCAGAGGTTGCCCCGCCTTGGGCTCCCTCTTTTGTGGGTCTCAGAAGCCCGGGCAAAAGCAGTGCTAAGAGGAAAGTTCATAGCAACGCAGGCAGACCTCAAGAAACAAGAAAAAAGTCAAATAAATAACTTAACTCTACACCTAAAGCAACTAGAAAAGGAAGAAATGGAGAACCCCAGAGTTAGTAGAAGGAAAGAAATCTTAAAAATTAGGGCAGAAACAAATGCAACAGAAACAAAAGAGACCATAGCAAAAATCAACAAAGTCAAAAGCTGGTTCTTTGAAAGGATAAATAAAATTGACAAACCATTAGCCACTCTTCAAGAAGCAAAGAGAGAAAAATCAAATCAATAAAATTAGAAATGAAAATGGAGAGATCGCAACAGACAACACAGAAATACAAAGGATCATAAGAGACTACTATCAGCAATTATCTGCCAATAAAATGGACAACGTGGAAGAAATGGACAAATTCTTAGAAAAGTACAACTTTCCAAAACTGAAACAGGAAGAAATAGAAAATCTTAACAGACCCATCACAAGCACGGAAATTGAAACTGTAATCAGAAATCTTCCGGCAAACAAAAGCCCAGGTCCAGACGGCTTCACAGCTGAATTCTACCAAAAATTTCTAGAAGAGCTAACACCTATCCTACTCAAATTCTTAGAGAAAATTGCAGGGGAAGGTAAACTTCCAAACTCATTCTATGAGCCCACCATCACCCTAATACCAAAACCTGACAAAGATACTACAAAAAAAGAAAACTACCGGCCAATATCACTGATGAACATAGATGCAAAAATCCTCAACAAAATTCTAGCAAACAGAATCCAACAACACATTAAAAAGATCATACACCATGACCAAGTGGGCTTTATCCCAGGGAGGCAAGTATTCTTCAATATCTGCAAATCAATCAATGAAATTCACCACATTAACAAATTGAAAAATAAAAGCCATATGATTATCTCAATAGATGCAGAGAAGGCCTTTGACAAAATTCAACATCCATTTATGATAAAAACTCTCCAGAAAGCAGGAACAGAAGGAACATACCTCAACATAATAAGAGCTATATACGACAAAACCACAGCAAACATTATCTTCAATGGTGAAAAACTGAAAGCATTTCCCCTAAAGTCAGGAACAAGACAAGGATGCCCACTTTCATCGCTACTATTCAACATAGTTCTGGAAGTTTTGGCCACAGCAATCAGAGCAGAAAAAGAAATCCAAACTGGAAAAGAAGAAGTAAAACTGTCACTGTTTGCTGATGACATGATCCTCTACAAAGAAAACCCTGAAGACTCCACCAGAAAATTACTAGAGCTAAACAATGAATATAGTAAAGTTGCAGGATATAAAATAAACACTCAGAAATCCCTTGCATTCCTATATACGAATAATGCGAAAGTAGAAAAAGAAATTAAGGAAACAATTCCATTCACCATTGCCACGAAGAGAATAAAATACTTAGGAAAATATCTACCTAAAGAAACTAAAGACCTATATATAGAAAACTATAAAACACTGATGAAATAAATCAAAAAGGACACTAATAGATGGAGAAATATACCATGTTCA
This sequence comes from Ovis canadensis, assembly GCF_042477335.2. Taxonomy (NCBI): domain Eukaryota; kingdom Metazoa; phylum Chordata; class Mammalia; order Artiodactyla; family Bovidae; genus Ovis; species Ovis canadensis. The sequence goes on from NC_091262.1 coordinate 13,378,993, forward strand.
TGGATTGGAGAAATCAATATAGTGAAAATGAGTATACTACCCAAAGCAATTTACAAATTCAATGCAATCCCTATCAAGCTACTAGCGATATTTTTCACAGAACTAGACAAATAATTTCAAGATTTGTATGGAAATACAAAAAACCTCAAATAGCCAAAGCAATCTTGAGAAAGAAGAATGGAACTGGAGGAATCAACTAGCCTGACTTCAGGCTCTACTACAAAGCCACAGTCATCAAGACAGTATGGTACTGGCACAAAGACAGACATATAGATCAATGGAACAAAATAGAAAGCCCAGAGATGAATCCACACACATATGGACACCTTATCTTTGACAAAGGAGGCAAGAATATACAATGGAGTAAAGACAATCTCTTTAACAAATGGTGCTGGGAAAACAGGTCAACCACTTGTAAAAGAATGAAACTAGATCACTTTCTAACACCACACATGAAAATAAACTCAAAATGGATTAACCATCTAAATGTAAGACCAGAAACTATAAAACACCTAGAGGAGAACATAGGCAAAACACTCTCCGACATAAATCACAGCAGGATCCTCTATGATCCACCCACCAGAATACTGGAAATAAAAGTAAAAATAAACAAATGGGATCTAATTAAAATTAAAAGCTTCTGCACAACAAAGGAAACTATAAGCAAGGTGAAAAGACAGCCTTCGGAATGGGAGAAAATAATAGCAAATGAAGCAACTGACAAACAACTAATCTCAAAAATATACAAGCAACTTATGCAGCTCAATTCCATAAAAATAAACGACCCAATCAAAAAATGGGCCAAAGAACTAAATAGACATTTCTGCAAAGAAGACATACAGATGGCTAACAAACACATGAAAAGATGCTCAACATCACTCATTATTAGAGAAATGCAAATCAAAAGCACAATAAAGTACCACTTCACACCAGTCAGAATGTCTGCGATCCAAAAATCTGCAAGCAATAAATGCTGGAGAGGGTGTGGAGAAAAGGGAACCCTCCTACACTGTTGGTGGGAATGCAAAATAGTACAGCCACTATGGAGAACAGTGTGGAGATTCCTTTAAAAATTGCAAAAAGAACTGCCTTATGACCCAGCAATCCCGCTGCTGGGCATACACACCGAGGAAACCAGAGTTGAAAGAGACACATGTACCCCAATGTTCATCGCAGCACTGTTTATAATAGCCAGGACATGGAAACAACCTAGATGTCCATCAGCAGATGAATGGATAAGAAAGCTGTGGTACATATACACAATAGAGTATTACTCAGCCATTAAAAAGAATACTTTTGAATCAGTTCTGATGAGATGGATGAAACTGGAGCCGATTATACAGAGTGAAGTAAGCCAGAAAGAAAAACACCAATACAGTATACTAACATATATATATGGAATTTAGAAAGATGGCAATGACGACACTGTATGCAAGACAGCAAAAAAGACACAGATGGGTATAACAGACTTTTGGACTCAGAGGGAGAGGGAGAGGGTGGGATGATTTGGGAGAATGGCATTGAAACATGTATATTATTATGTAAATATCGAATTGCCAGTCTATGTCCAATGCACGATGCAGCATGCTTGGGGCTGGTGCACGGTGATGACCCAGAGAGATGTTATGGAGACGGAGGTGGGAGGGTGGTTCATGTTTGGGAACGCATGTACACCGGTGATGGATTCATGTCAATGTATGGCAAAACCAATACAGTATTGTAAAGTAAAATAAAGTAAAATAAAAATTAAAAAAATAACAATACTTTTTTTTTTAAAAAAAAGAAGCCTGGGCAGAAAAGTGAAAGCATAGAGCCTCTGTCTTCCAAGGGACCAGCCTGAACACAATAGGGAGTTAAAGAGAGAAGAGAGAAAGAATTGACATGAGGGAGCTCAAGCTTGTGCAAAACCCCATAACTTTATTTTCAAAAGGTTCTTATATACCCTTAGTTTTATATAACAGAAGATGCAGAGTCATGAAGGGTCAGCAGTCCTGTCCTTATCGATATCAGGCTTTCTTTCTGCATACCTTTCCAAATACAAAAGGTCTCAGGTGATTTACATTATCTTCTGGCCAGGAGGCAAGTTAACCTTTTATGGTATTTTTCCTTGGTAAACGTTAATCAACCAAAAAACTCATTTTCCCTTGAAATGTTTTCCTTTAATCTGCATCACCCTCAAAGTACTAAATAAAGTTACATCCTTTTAGAACAAAGGTGCAGTGGGTTACAACAAAGAAAGTTCTTAACTCAAAGATCTAATATTGCTACTTGTTTTTTCTATATACTAACTATATTAATTAATGCACTCCCAGGTACACCACAAATAAAGGATATGAAAACTTGGCAACAAGTATTGGCTCAATAACGAAACCCTTAACTAGTTTTATTCTAATGATTTTTTAACTGTTCCAAAGGCTCGAGATGAGGAGGGAAAAACAAGGCTCTTCTTGAGTTGTGGCAGGACATTCGGTATTCCTCCCGAGTGGAGATGGGTATTTAGGGGAACTTCTTGAGATGCATCAAGGTTGTCAAGGACCATTTCGAGGCTAAAGAGGGTCCTATATCCTCATCTGGAGATGAGGCTGGAACCTCAGGTTTCCTCTCCAGTGCTTACATGGATCTCGGGGTTCCTATGGAGTTTCCACAGGGGAGTTAGGCCTTATCTCGTGTGGATACATGCAAGTCCGCATTCCTCTCGAGCTTTAACAGGAGTGTCAGGCTTCCTGTCGAGTTGACATAGGGATCTGTGACTTTCTGTCGAGATGCCACAGGGCTTTCACACCGGCCATGGTGTTTTGAGTCTATACTCGGGGTGACAGTCGAGTCAGTGCAGGGGAATCAGGTTTATCTGGAGTGGAGTGGGACATCGGGGTCTTTTGGAATGGTGAGACGACCCCTGGAGTTACTCTCGACTTTCAAGTGGAGACCACCTCCTCTTGAGTTGCCACGAAATGTCGGGATTCTTTTCCCGACAAAGCAGGGAAATGGACCCTCGTTGCGAGATGAGGAGGGAAAAATTGGGCTCTTTTTGAGTTGTGGTGGGATCCTCGGTATTCCTCTTGAGTGGAGACGGGTATGTTGGGGAATTTCTTGAGTTGCCTCAAGGGTGTCAAGGACCCTTTCGAGGCTGAAGAGTAATGTGGGATTTCTCTTGAGATGCCACAGTGGAAAAGGGACTCATCTCGCGTTGAGTGGATAATCTGGTTTTTCACGAGTTGTGGCAGGAAATTTGGGGTTCCTATCGAGTTACTTTGGGGATCTCATGGAGCTGCTCATGTAGCCTCAGGAGAGTCCAGTCTCCACGAGAGTTGTGAGGGGCCTCTCGGGATTCCTCTCCAGTCAGTGTTGGGTCCTATGTCCTCGTCTGGAGCTGAGGCCAGAACCTCAGGTTTCCTATCCAGTGCTGACATGGATCTCGGGGTTTCTATCGAGTTTCCACAGGGGAGTCAGGCCTCGTCTCGTGTGGAGACATGCAAAGCCGCTTTCATCTTGAGCTGTAACACTAGTGTCAGGCGTCCTGTCGAGTTGACATAGGGATCTGTGGCTTACTCTCGAGGTGCCACTGGGATATCACATGTGCCATCATGCTGTGAGTCAATACTCGGGGTGACTGTTAAGTCAGTGCAGGGGAATCAGGTGTACCTGAAGTGTATTGGGACTTCGGGGTCTTTTGAAATGGTGGCACGACCCCTGGATTTCCTCTCGACTTTCAAGTTGATACCGCCTCCTCTTGAGGTGTGACCGGAACACCTGTGTTCCTTTCCCGACGAATCAGGGAAAAGGACCCTACTTTCGAGATGAGGAGCCAAAATCGGGCTCTTCTTGAGTTACTGCAGGACACTCCGTGTTCCTCTCGAGTGGAAACGGGTATGTTGGGGAACTTCTTGAGTTGCATCAAGGGTTTCAATGACACTTTCGCGGCTCAAGAGGGAAGGTGGGATTTTTCTCAAGATGCCACAGCGGAAAAGAGCCTCATCTTGCATTCGGGGGAGAATCTACTAGTTTTCCTCAAGTTACAGCAGGAAAGATGGGGTTCCTCTCGAGTTACATAGGGGAACTCAGGGAACCACTCACATTGCCTCAGGAAAGTTAGGTCTCCATGCGAGTTGCGAAGGTCCTCTCGGGATTCCTTTCGATTTGGTGCTGGGTCCTAGGTCCTCATCTGGAGCTGAGCCTGGATCCTCAGGGTTCCTCTCTAGTGCTGACATGGTTCTCAGGGTTCCTATGGAGTTTCCACAGGAAAGTCAGGCCTTGTCTCGTGTGGAGACATGCAAGTCTGCTTTCCTTTTGAACTGTAACAGTAGTGTCAGGCTTCCTGTCGAGTTTATATAGGTATCTGTGGCTTTCTTTCAATATGCCACAGGGCTGTGACACATGCCATCAAGTTTTGAGTCAATACTCTAGGTGACAATCGAGTCAGTACAGGGGAATCAGGTGTATCTGACGTGGACTGGGACATCTTGGTCTTTTGGAATGGTGGCACAACCCCTGGATTTACTCGTCATTCAAGTTGAGACACCCCCCTTATTGAGGTGCGATGGGAATGCCGGTATTCCGTTCCTGACGAAGCTAAAAAATAGACCCTCATCTCAAGATGAGGTGGCAAAAACGCGGCTCTTCTTTTTTTTGTGGCGGGACCTTGGGTGTTACTCTCTAGAGGAGACGAGTATTTCGCGTAACTTTTTGAGTAGCATCAAGGGTGTCAAAGACCCTTTTGAGGCCCAAGAGGGAAGGTGAGATTTCTCTCCAGACACCGCAGCAGAAAAGGTCCTCATCTCCCGTTGAGGGGAGAATCTCCTGGTTTTTCTTGAGTTGTGGCAGGAAACTGATGGGGACCTTATGGACCCAGTCGTGTGGCCTCTGGAAAGTTCAATCTCCATGTGAGTTGCAAGGAGCCTCTCGGGATTCCTCTCTACTCGTTGCCAGGTCCTAGGTCCTCATCTGGAGTTTCTTTCCATTTCTGACATGGACCTCGGGGTTCCTATGGAGTTTCCACAGGGGAGTCAGGCATCGCCTCGTGTGGAGACATGCAAGGCCGTTTTCTACCTGAGCTGTAACAATAGTGTCAGACTTCCTGTCGAGTTGACATAGGCTTTCTCTCGAGGTACCACAGAGTTTGTTGCCGGGGTCCAGGCCCATTGGATCCAGGGAATTCGAAGCGGGGATGGAGGGAGTTGAAGTCTGGGAAAGGACTATTTAATTAGAAATATAAGAGAGATTAGAAAAAATAGTGTAGTAGGAAAATCTAATGGAGAAAAGAGGCTGAATAACTTGGTTTGCATGGAAAACTAATAAAACCTCGAGATAAGAGGTTTACATCATCTACGTTAGGCCACTGGCGCCCACTTGAATAGGAGAGGGTGCCCTGCCTTGGGCTCTCTCTCACTTGGGTCTTTGAAGACACTGCAAGTAAGTAGAAATCGTGAGCCTCCATGCTGTAGATGGGAATTCTGCCTGAGAAGTAGAGGGAGGGAGAGAGAGAAAGAGAGACAGAGGAAGTTGACACGGCGGGAGCCAGATTTCCAAGAAACCAGTTCGAGAAGCTGGTCTGAGAAACTGGTCCATCCATTATTGTCTGGAAAATCTTTTTAAACATTTGGTTGTACATAGAGATCAATGGATAATACAAAATTATGCAGCGTAAGCAGCCCTGACTCTTATCAAGACCAGGCCTTCTCTCTGCATACTTAACTGTATACACAAGTCTTAGGTGATTTACATCATCTTCTGGCCAGAGGGCCAATTAAAATTTTATGGCCATTTTCTGATAAAGGTCTGTCAACAAGAAAACCTTATAAGTGTTGTTATTCCCACAGCCTGGTTCCACTCTCAGAAAGCACTAAATAAAGTTTCATTCTTACAGAGCAAGGACACAACAATTTATAACAAAGAAAGAGGAGTACAGTGATTTATAACAAAGAGAAAATCAATTAACTCAAACGTTTAGTGTTGCTAACATCAAAGCTACTATATTCCTTTTCGTATATCCCAATTACATTGATTAATATATTTCAGGTGCCTAAAAGATAAAGAATATGGAGGCCTGGCAGCAGTCATGGACTCAAGAGTGAAACGCATCACTAATATAATTTTTAGCTTTTTGGAAAAGGTTCTGTATCTTTAAGATGCTTTAAGCTTCGTGCCTCTCACGGTTGGGGGGCTGTAAACAATCACAAGTTGTAAAAGCCCAGTTGAACCTATCAGGTAAGTTAGAGAACCATCAGAGGGATTTGAGCTGAAACATTCCTTTCATATGCAGGAGACTGGTTGGAGCTCTAAGTTAACATTTTCCAGAGGAAGGTAGTGGGGGGACAGCCCCTGTTAATGTCAGAAGAGTGGAAAGCAGAGTACAATAAGGCAGGCAGACTATGGTTTGGGGGGGTAGATGCTCAGGAAAATCCAAGGGGAACCTCTGAAGCCAGATCACGTCTTTGGGTATGTCAGACTCCCTTCCTCATTACCTTGGTCACAGGTGGAATTCCTCACGCTGGATCCTGGCAGGCTGTCACACATGCCATCGTGTTGTGAGTCGATTCTTGGGCTGACCATCGAGTCAGTGTAGGGGAATAAGGTGTATCTCAGTGGATTGGGACATCAGGGTCTTTTGGAATGGTGGCAGGACCCCTGGAGTTCCTCTCGACTTTCAAGTTGAGACTGTCTGCTCTTGAGATGTGATGGGAATGCCAGGATTCCTTTCTCGATGAAGCAGGGAAATGGACCCTCAACTCGAGATGAGGAGGCAAAAACGGGACTCTTCTTGAGTTGTGCCGGGACCTTCATTGTTCCTCTCGAGTAGAGACGGTAATGTCGGGGAACCTCTTGAGTTGCATCAAGGGTGTCAATGACCCTTTCGAGCAGCAAGAGGGAAGGTGAGATTTCTCTCGAGATGTTGCAGTGGAAAAGGGTCTCATCTTACACTGAGGGGAGAATCTCCTGGTTTTTCTCAAGTTGCCACAGGAAACTCGAGGTTCCTCTCAAGTTAAGACGGGGACCCACTCCTGTTGCCTAAGGAAAGTCCACTCTCCATGCTAATTGCGAGGGGCCTCTCAGGGCACCTCTCCAGTCGGTGCCGGGTCCTAGGTTCTCATCTGGAGCTCGGGCCATAAGAATTCCTCTCCAGTTTTGACATGGATCTCGCGGTTGTTGTGGAGTTTCCACAGGGGAGTCAGGCCTGGTCTTCTGTGGAGACATGCAAGTCCACTTTCCTCTCTAGCTGTAACAGTAGTGTCAGGCTTCCTGTCGAGTTGCATTAGGAATCTGGCTGTCTCCCGAGGGGCCACAGGGCTGTCACATGTGCCATCGTGTTTTGAGTCAATTCTAGGGGTGAAAGTCGAGTCTATGCAGGGGATTCAGGTGTATCTGGAGTGGATTGGGACATCAGGGTCTTTTGGAATTGTGGCACAACCCTTGGTGTTCCGCTCAACTTTCTATTGGAGATCGCCTCATCTTGAGGTGGGACAGGAACACCGGGATTCCTTTCCCAACAAAGCAGGGAAATGCACCCTCATCTCGAGATGATGAGGGAAATAAGGGGCTCTTTTTGAGTTTAGGCGAGACCCTCGGTGTTCCTCTCCCGTGGATACGGGTTTGTTGGGGACTGCTTGAGTTACATCAAGCGTTTCAAGGACACTTTCTAGGCTCAAGAGGGAAGGTGGGTTTTCTCTCCAGACGCTGCAGCCGAAAAGGGCCTCATCTCACGTTGAGGGCAAAATCGCCTGGTTTTTCTCGAGTTGTGGCAGGAAACTTAGGGTTCTCTCGAATTACGATGGGGACTTCTGGGACCCACTTGTATTGCTTCAGGAAAGTCCAGTCTCCATGCGAGTTGTGAGGGGCCTCTCTGGATTCCTCTCCAGTCGGTATGGGTTCTAGGTCCTCACCTGGAGTGGAGGCCAGAACCTCAGGTTTCCTCTCCTGTACTGACAGGGATATCGGTGTTCCTATGGAGTTTCAACAAGAGACTCAGGCCTCGTCTCGTGTGGAGACATGCAAGTCCACTTTCCTCTAGAGTTGTAATAGTAGTGTCAGGATTCTTGACGAGTTGACATATGGATTTGTGGCTTTCTCTCGAGGTGCCACAGGGCTGTCACAATTGCCATCATGTTTTGAGTCAATACACGAGTCAGTGTAGGAGAATCAGGTGTATCTGGAGTGGATTGGGACATCGGGGTCATTTGAAATGGTGGTACGACCAGTGGAATTCCTTTCAACTTTCAAGTTGAGACCGCCTCCTCTTGAGACGAGCTGGGAATGCCGGGATTCCTTTCCCAACGAAGAAGGGAAATGGACCCTCATCTCAAGATGAGGAAGGAAAAACGAGGCTATTCTTGAGTTTTGGCCAGAACCTCGCTGTTCTTCTCGAGTGTAGACGGTTATGTCGGGGAACATCTTGAGTTGCATCAAGGGTGTCCAGGACCATTTCTAGGCTCAAGAGGGAAGCTGGGATTTCTCTTGAGACGACGCATTGTAAAGGGCCTCATCTCGCGTTGAGGGGAGAATCTCCTGGTTTTTCTCGAGTTGAGGCAGGAAACTTGGGTTCCTCTCCAGTTACAATGGGGACCTCAGGGACCCGCTCGTGTGGCCTCAGGAAAGGCCAGTCTCCATGCGAGTTGCGAGGGGCTTCTCAGGATTACTCTCAGTCGGTGCCGGATCCTAGGTCCTCATCTGCAACTGAGGCTTCAACCTCAGGGTTCCTCTCCAGTGCTGACATGGATCTTGGGTTCCTATGGCATTTCCACAGGGGAGTCAGGCATCATCTCGTGTGGAGACATGCAAGTCTGCTTTCTTCTCAAGTTATAACAGTAGTGTCAGGCTTCCTATCGAGTTGACATAGGGATCTGTGGCTTACTTTCGAGGTACCACAAGGCTGTCACAGGTGCCATTGTGTTGTGAGTCAACACTCGGGGTGACAGTTGAGTCAGGGCAGGGGAATCAGGTGCATCTGGAGTGGACTGGGATATTGGGGTCTTTTGGAATGGTGGCACGACCCCTGGAGTTCCTCTCGACATTCAATTTGAGACTGCCTCTTCTGAGGTGTGACGGGAACATAGGGATTCCATTCCCGACGAAGCAGAAAAATGGACCCTCATCTCGAGATGAGGAAGGAAAAACGAGGCTCTTGTTGAGTTGTGGCTGAGCCCTTGGTGTTCCTCTCGAATGGAGACGGGTATGTCAGGGAACTTCTAGAGTTGCATCAAGGGTTTCAAGGACCCCTTCAAGGCTCACGAGGGAAGGTGGGATTTCTCTCGAGACGCCTCAGTGGAAAAGTGCCTCATCTCGCTTTGAGGGGAGAATCTCCTGGTTTTTCTCGAGTTGCATCAGGAAACTTGGGGTTCCTCTTGAGTTATGACAAGGACCTCAGGGACCTGCTTGTGTTGCCTCAGGATAGTCCAGTCTCCATGCAAGTTGCAAGGGGTCTCTCGAGATTCCTCTCCAGTCGATTTCGGGTTCAGTGTCTTCATCTGGAGGTGAGACCAGAACCTCAGGATTCCTCTCCAGTGCTGACATGGATCTCGGGGTTCCTATGGAGTTTCAACAGGGGAGTCAGGCCTCTTCTCTTATGGAAATATGCAAACCCGCTTTCCTCTTGAGCTGTAACAATAGTGTCAGGCTTCCTGTTGAGTTGACATAGGGATCTGTGTCTTTCCTTCGAGTTGCCATATGGCTACCACATATGCCATCATGTTGTGAGTCGATACTCAGGGTGAGAGTCAAGTCAGTGCAAGGGAATCCAGTGTATCTGGAGTGGATTGGGACATCGGGGTCTTTTGGAAAGCTGGCACAACCCCTGGAGTTCCTCTCAATTTCAAGTTGAGACCGCTTCCTCTTGAGTTGGGAAGGGAATGCCGGGATATCTTTCCCAACGAAGCAGGTAAATGGACCCTTATCTCGCGATGAGGATGGAAAACCACAGCTCTTCTTGAATTGTGGCTGTACCCTCGGTGTTCCTTTCGAGTGGATACAGGTATGTCGGGGAACTCATTGAGTTGCATCATGAGTGTTAAGAACCTTTCGAGGCTCAAGAGGGAAGGTAGGATTTCTCTTGAGATGACAAACAGAATAAGGGCCTCATCTCGTGTTGAGTGGAGAAACACCTGGTATTTCTCTAGTTGCGGCAGGAACGTTGGGGTTCCTCTTGAGCATATGTGGTCTCAGGGACATGCTCGTGTTTCCTGAGGAAAGTCCAGACTCCATGAGAGATGAAAGGGCCTCTCAGGATTCCTTTCCAATCGGTGCCATGTCCTAGATCCTCATCTGGAGGTGAGGCTGAAACCTCAGTGTTCCTCTCCAGTGCTGACATGGATCTCGGGGTTCCTCTGTACTTTTGCCGGGAGCCAGCCTGAGGAATTCCACCCGTGGCAAAGGTCATGAGGAAGGAAGCCTGACATACACAAAGACATGATCTGGCTTCAGGAGTTTCCCCTGTGTTTTCCTGAACATCTCCCCTAAAAACCAGAGTCTGCTTGCCTTATTGTACTGTGCTTTCCACTCTTTTGGCATAACAGGGGGCTATCCCCGACCACCTTTCTCTAGAAAGAGTTAATTCAGAACTCCAGTTAACACTCTCCTGCATATAAAAAGAACGTCTCGGTTTAAACCCCATGGCTTTCTAACTTACCTGACCGTTCTGCCCGGACTTTTAAAACTTGTGATTGTCTACAGTCCCCAACTGCGAGAGGTACAAAGCTTAAAACATCTTAATGTTATAGAGCTTTTTAGAGCTAAGTATTATTTTGGTGAAGGACTTCATTTTTGAGTTAATATTTGTTGCCAGGCCTCCATATTGTTTATCTTTTAGGCACCTGAATGATATTAACCAATTTAATTGTGATATACAAAAAGGAATGTAGTTGTTTTGATGTTAGCAACACTAGACTTTTGAGTTAAATAATTTTGTCTTTGTTATAAATCACTGTACTCCTCTTTCATTGTTATAAATTGTTTTGCTCTTGCTATGTAAGAATGTAACTTTATTTAGTGCTTTCTGAAAGCAGTATCAGACTTTGGGAAGAACAACATTTTACGTTTCCTGGTTGACAGCCAGTTAATCAGAAAAGGGCCGTAAAATGTTAATTGGCCTCCTGGCCAAAAGAGGATGTAAATCACCTAAGACTTGCGTATATAGCTAGGTTTGCAGAGAGAAAGCCTGGTCTCAATAGGAGTCAGGGCTGTTGACGCTGCATAATTTTGTATTATCCACTGATCTCTATGTACAACCAAAAATATAAAAGCGTTCCTGAACAATAAATGATGGGCCAGTCACTGGAAAGACTGCTTTCCCCCGTGTCGAATCTCTCTCTCTCTCTTTCTCCCTCTCCCTCCATCTCCTTTTCAGGCTAAATTTCCATTCGGGGCGTGGAGGCTCGTCATCTCTACTTACTTGTCATGGCTTCTAAGACCCATGCGAGATGGAGCCCAAGAAGGGGCACCCTCCACTATTTAAGCGGGCACCGGTGGCCTAACATAGATGGTGCAAACCTCTTGTCTCAAGGTTTTATTAGGTTTCTGCATACACCAGGTTATTCAGCCTATTTTTCTCCACTAATTTTCCTAGTATACTATTTCTTCCTAATCTCTTTTTATATTTCTAAATAAGTAAGCTTTTCCTCCCCATGCCTACACCCCTTCGAATTACCCTGGACCAACTGGGGCTGGACGCTGACAGTTTCAAAAGGGGAGTCAGGCCTTGTCTCGTGTGGAGAAATGAAAGTCCGCTTTCCTCTCGAGCTGTAACAATAGAGTCAGGCTTCCTGTTGAGTTGACATAGGGATCTGAGGCTTTCTCTCGATGTGCCACAGCGCTGTCACACGTGCCATTGTGTTTTGAGTTGATACTCGGGATGACAGTTAACTCAGTGCAGGGGAATAAGGTTTATCTGGAGTGGATTGGGACATAGGAGTTTTTTGGAATGGTGGCACGACTGCTGGAGTTCTTCTAAACTTTCAAGTTGAGACTGCCTCCTCTTGTGGTGCGATGGAAAGCCGGGATTCCTTTCCTGATGAAGCAGGGAAATGGACCCTCATCTTGAGATGAGGAGGGGAAAACGGGGCACTTTTGAGTTGTGGCGGGACACTTGGTGTTCCTCTCGAGTGGAGACAGATATGTCAGGGAACTTCTTGAGTTGCATCAAGGGTGTCAAGGACCCTTTTAAGGCTCAAGAATGAAGTTGGGATTTCTCTCGAGCCGCCGAAGCAGAAAAGGGCCTCATCTTGCATTGAGGGGAGAATCTCCTGGTTTCTCTCGAGCTGTGGCAGGAAACTTGGGGTTCCCCTTGAGTTACAACGGGGACTTTAGGGACCCATTTGTTTAGCCTCAGGATAGTCCAGTCTCCATGCGAGTAGCGAGGGTCTCTGGGGATACCTCTACAGTCAGTGCTGGGTCCTAGGTCCTCATCTGGAGCTGAGGCCGGAACCTCAGGGTTCCTCTCCAGTGCTGACTTTGATTCCGCATTTCCTATGGAGTTTCAACAGGGGAGTACGTCCTCGTCTCGAGTGGAGACATGCAAGTCTGCTTTCCTCTTGAGCTGCAAAAGTAGTATCAGGCTTCCTGTTGAGTTGACATAGTGATCTTCAGCATTCCCTAAAATTGCCACAGGGCTGTCACACGTGCAATCGTGTTTTGAGTTGATACTTGGGGTGACAGTCGAGGCAGTGTAGGAGAATCAGATGTATCTGGTGTGGATTGGGATATCACCATCTTTTGGAATGGTGGCACGACCCCTGGGGTTCCTCTCGACTTTCAAGTTGAGACCACCTCCTCTTGAGGTGTGAAGGGAACACCAGGATTCCTTTCCTGACTAAGCAGGGAAATGGACCCTCATCTTGAGATGAGGAGGCAAAACGGGGCTCTTCTTTTTCTGCGGCGAGACCTTCGGTGTTACTCTCTAGAGGAGACGAGTATTTCGGGTAACTTCTTGAATAGCATCAAGGGTGTCAAAGACCCTTTCGAGGCTCAAGAGGGAAGGTGGGATTTCTCTCGAGATGCCACAGCGGAAAAGGGCCTCATCTCGTGTTGAGGGGAGAATCTCCCGGTTTTTCCCGAGTTGAAGCAGGAAACTTGGGGTTCCTCTCGAGTTACGACGGCGACCTCAGGGATCCACTCGTGTTGCCTCAGGGAAGTCCAGTCTCCATGCGATTGTGTGGGGCCTCTCGAGGTTCCTCTCCAGTCGGTGCCGGGTCCTAGGTCCGCATCTGTAGCTGAGGCTGGAATCTCAGAGTTCCTCTCCAGTGCTGACATGATTCTCATTGTTCCTATGGAATTTCAACAGGGGAGTCAGGCCTCATCTCCTGTGGAGTCATGCAAGTCCGCTTTCCTCTAAAGCTGTAACAGTAGTGTCAGTCTTCCTGTTAAGTGCCACATGGCTGTCACACGTGCCATCGTTTTGTGAGTGGATACGCGGGGTGACAGTCCAGTCATTGCAGGGGATTCAGGTGTATCTGGAGTGGATTGGACATCGGGGTCTTTTGGAATGGTGGCACTACCCTTGGCATTCCTCTGGACTTTCAAGTTGAGACCTCCTCCACTTGAGGTGCAATGGGAATGCAGGGATCCTTTTCCCGACTAAGCAGGGAAATGGACCCTCATCTCGAGATGAGGAGGCAAACCCGGGTCTCTTCTTGAGTTGTGGCAGGACCCTCGGTGTTCCTCTTGACTTTCAATTTCAGAGCGCCTCTGCCAGGAGTCAGCACATGGAGTCCCACCCCTAGCAAATGTCATGAGGTTAAGGGGTTCAACAGGCAAAGGTGAGTCGGGCCTTAAGAGTGCCTCGCTGAATTTTCTCGAGCATCTACCTCCAGAATCCAGAGTCAGCCTGCCTTATTGTACTGTGATTTCCACTCTTCTGACATTAATAGGGGCTATCCTTGACCACGTTTCTCTGGAAAAAGTTACCTTACAGCTCTAACTGGTCTCCTGCATATGAAATGAATGTTTTAGATCAAATCACTCTGATGGCTCTCTAACTTGTCTGGCAGGTTCCCCGGACTTTTGAAACTTGTTATTTTTTACAGCCCCCACCCATGAAAACTACAAAGCTTGAAACATCTTAAAGATACGGAGCCTGTATTAAAGAGCTAAAAATATATTGTTGATGGGTTTCACTGTTGAGTCAATGACTGCTGCCAGGCCTCCATATTCTTTATATTTTAGGCACCAGAAGGATATTAATCAATGTAATTGGTATATTTAAAAAAAGGAATATAGTAGTTTTGATGTTAGCAACACTAGATTTTTGAGTTAAATAATTTTCTCTTTGTTATAAATCACTGTACTTCTCTTTCATTGTTGTGTCCTTGCTATGTAAGAATGTAACTTTATTTAGTGCTTTCTGAGAGTGGCACCAGTCTTTGGGAGGAACAACACTATTAAGGCAAATAAGTTCTCTGGTTAACAGACCCTTATCAGAAAAGGGCCTTAAAATGCTAATTGGCCATCTGGCCAGAAGATAATGTAAATCACCTAAGACTTGTGTATACAGCTAGGTATGCAGAGAGAAAGCCTGGTCTCGAAAGAGTCAGGGCTGCTGATGCTGCATAATTTTGTATTGTCCGTTGATCTCTATGTATAACCAAAAGCAGCAAAGCATTCCTGAACAATAAAGGATGGGCCAGTCACTGGAAAGACTCATTTCCCCCATGTCAAATATCTCTCTCTTTCTCCCTCTCCCTCCCTGTCCTTTTCAGGCTGAATTCCCATCTGGAGCGTGGAGGCTCACCACATCTACTTACTTGCCCTGGCTTCTAAGACCCATGCGAGAGGGAGCCCAAGCCTGGGCACCCTCCACTATTCAAACGGGCACCAGTGGCCTAACGTAGATGGTGCAAACCTCTTGTCTCGAGGTTTTATTAGTTCTCTACATAAACCAAGTTATTCAGCCTATTTTCTTCAATAAGTTTCCCACTACACTATTCTCTCCTCTATTCTCTTAACTGCAAACTCTTTCCTTATCTCTCTCTAAATCTATACATCTCTCTTGCCACGCAGTCACTGCTTTGAAATACCTTGGATAAACCAGGGCTGAACTACGGCAAGTCTTAAGGTGTGACAGGAACGCTGGGATTCCTTTCCCAATGCAGCAGAGAAATGGACCCTCATCTCGAGATGAGGAGGGGAAAACGAGGCTCTTCTTTAGTTATGGCAGGACCCTCAGTGTTCCTCTCAAGTGGAGACAGTTATGTTGGGGACTTCTTGAGTTGCATCAATGGTGTCAAGGACCCTTTTGATGCTCAAGAGGGAAGTTGAGGTTTCTCTCGAGATGCCACAGAGGAAATGGGCCACATCTCAAGTTGAGGGGAGAATCTCCTGATTTTTCTCAAGTTGCAGCAGGAACCTTGGGGTTCCTCTTGAGTTATTATGGGGACCTCAGGGGCCCTCTCTTGTGGCCTCAGGAAAGTCCAGTCTCCATGCGAGTTGCAAGGGGCCTCTTGGGATTCCACTCAAGTCGGTACCAGGAACTAGGTCCTCATCTGGAGCTGAGGCTGGAACCTCAGGGTTCCCCTCCAGTGCTGACATGGATTTCAGGATTCCTCTGGAGTTTCCACAGGCGAGTCAGGCATCGTCTTGTTTGTAGACACACAAAACCACTTTCCTCTTGAGCTGTAACAGTAGCATTAGGCTTCCTGTCGAGTTGACACAGGGATCTGTGGCTTTCTCTTGACGGTCACAGGGCTGGAACATGTGTCATCGTGTTGTGATTCGATAATCAGTTTGAGAGTCAAGTCAGGGCAGGGGAAACAGGTGTATCTGGTGTGGACTGGGACATTGGGGTCTCTTGGAATGGTGACACAATCCCTGGAGTTCCTCTCGACTTTCAAGTTGAGACTGCCTCCATTTGAGGTGTGACAGGAACACCGGGATTCCTTTCCCAACGAAGCAGGGTAACAGACCCTCATCTCGAGATGAGAAGGGACAAACAGGGCTCTTCGTAAGTTGTGGTGGGACCCTCGGTGTTCCTCTCGAGTGGAGATGGGTATGTCTCAGAACTGCTTGAGTGGCATCAAGGGTCTCAAGGACCCTTTAGAGGCTCAAGAGGGAAGGTGAGATTTCTTTTGAGATGCCACAGTGGAAAAGGGCCTCATCATGCATTGAGGGGAGAATCTCTTGTTTTTTCTCGAGTTGCTGCAGGAAACTTGGGGTTCCTCTTGAGTTACAATGGGGACCTCAGGGACCCGCTCATGTGGCCTCAGGAAAGTCCTGTCTCCATGTGAGTTGCGAGGGGCCTCTCGGTATTCCTCTCCAGTCGGTACCAGCAACCTAGGTCCTCATCTGGAGCTGAGGCTGGAACCTCAGCGTCCTTCTCCACTGCTGACATGGATTTCGGGGTTCCTGTGGAGTTTCCACAGTGGTTTCAGGCCTCGTCTTGTGTGGAGACATGGAAGTGCGCTTTCCTCTCGAGGTGTAAAAGTAGTGTCTGGCTTCCTGTCAAGTTGACATATGGTTCTGTGGCTTACTCTTGAGGAGCCAAAGGGCTTTCACACCTGCCATCGTATTTTGAGTTGGCACTTGGGGTGACAGTCGAGTCAGTGCCGGAGAATAAGGTTTTTCTGGAGTGGATTCGGACAACAGGGTCTTTTTCAATTGTGGGACGACCCCTGAAGTTTGTCTCGAGGTTAAAGTTTAGACCTGTGTTCGACCCCTGTGTTTGGAAGATCCCCTGGAGAAGGGAAAGCCTGCCCACTCCAGTAATCTTGCCTGCAGAATTCCATGGATCCTATAATCTATGGGTTCTCAAACAGTCGGACACGACTGAAGGACTTGTCCCTTCACTTGCAAGAGCTATCCCCTGAACCCAGATTAGACTGGAGTCCTCCAGTGCCATCTGGTGTTTCTTTCCTGAAGCCAGCCAAAACCCACACACTTGCTTTTGCAGGGTCTCCACTTAGCCCACTGGACAGAAAAACCAGCGTGGTTCCACAAGCTCACAGATAAGCAGGAGGACTCCCAGGCAGATGGTTTCCCTCTGGTCTCAGGTCGAGCTTCGGGACCACAGCAGGAGCCAGGCTCTCAAAACCTGGGCTCAGCAGCGCCCTCATTCTCAAGCCGGTGTCTCTGCCCTGACAGGAGCAGAAAGGTCACCAGTCACCCCAGGCTGACCTCATGCTCCTCCCACTGCTGTAGACTGACCTCAACAGCCCTGCCACTTCCAGCAGAACCAGAGCACCTCTTCCCCTTGATTGCAGCCTGAGTCCCAGTCCTGAATCCAGATTGGTCACTGCCCACGTCCTGAATCCATCATGGTAGCCAGGCAGGAAGGAACACACAGATTGGACAGATTCAGGTCGTGTGCCCATACTCTCCAGGACATCTGTGAGGGCCTCACCATATGTCAGGGGTGGAGACAGTGCAATGCCCCAAGAGCAGGGATGAGAATCAGGTCACTGTGTCCTTCTGCTCCGTGTCCTGGGACAAGCTTGCAAAACGTCTCTACATAGCACTTTGTTCTCTGCAGACAAAATATTCATGACACACCTCTTCCCTTCCCAAGTGTAGTTTCATGCAACACTATTCAAGGGAACAAGGCCTCCTGTTTGAAGATAGGTTTGGAGATCCCCCTCCTAGCATCTAGGCTTCTTCTGTGTGTCATAGTAGAATAATTGATTAAATGAAAAAATACCCACTAGTACCACCACATGCTGCTCTGTGTTTCCTGGATTCTGGCCTGTTCTGAGTAGAGGACACGGTCCAGGGCCCCTCAGATGGAGTGAATTTTGTCCGAGGAAGCCCCTGAGACACTGAATCCCTCAATCAGGTTGCTGTCCACATTAAAGTAACAAATCTTTAAAAATGCATAATACCTCAAATATAAAGTAAGTTATTCACTCATCAGAAATTGTTATAAAATTTGTCAAATTTTCCTTTCAATTGTTGGTTCTTCATATGTGTCTTAATTGCTCTGGTGGTGTTTTGTGAGGCAGGGATCCAATTTACTTTCCCAATGGGTGCAAAATAGCCCCAGTAGGCCTTCTCTATTCCTTTACCTTTTCAGTTCAGTTCAGTCTCTCAGTCGTGTCCGAGTCTCTACGACCCCATGAATCGCAGCACGCCAGGCCTCACTGTCCATCAGCAACCCTCGGAGTCCACTCAGACACATGCCCATTGAGTCAGTGATGCCATCCAGCCATCTCATCCTCTGTCGTCCCCTTCTCCTCCTGCCCCCAATCCTTCCCAGCATCAGAGTCTTTTCCAATGAGTCAGCTCTTCGCATGAAGTGGCCAAAATACTGGAGTTTCAGATTTAGCATCATTCCATCCAAAGCAATTCCAGGGCTGCCCTCCTTCAGAATGGGCTGGCTGGATCTCTTTGAAATCCAAGTGACTTTCAAGAGTCTTCTCCAACACCACAGTTCCAAAGCATCTGTGCTTCAGCACTCAGCTTTCTTTACAGTCCAACTCTCACATCCAAACATGACAACTGGGAAAACCATAGCCTTGACTAGATGGACCTTTGTTGGCAAAGTAATTAATGTCTCTGCTTTTGAATATGCTATCTAGGTTGGTCATAACTTTCCTCCCAAGGAGTAAGCGTCTTTTAATTTCATGGCTGCAGTCACCATCTGCAGTGATTTTGGAGCCCCCTCAAAATAATATCTGACACTATTTCCACAATTTCCCATCTATTTGCTATGACATGATGGGACAGAGGCCATGATCTTAGTTTCCTGAATGTTGAGCTTGAAGCCAACTTTTTCACTCTCCTCTTTCACTTTCATCAAGAGGCGCTTTAGTTCCTCTTCCATTTCTGCCATAAGGGTGTTGTCATCTGCATATCTGAGGTTATTGATAGATCTCCCGGCAATCTTGATTCCAGCTTGTGCTTCTTCCAGCCAAGCCTTTTTTATGATGTTCTCTGCATATAAGTTATAGAAGCAGGGGGACAATATACAGCCTTGACGTACTCCTTTCCCTATTTGGAACCAGTATATTGTTCCATGTCAAGTTATAACTTTTGCTTCCTGACCTGCATATAAGTTTCTCAAGAGGCAGGTCAGGTGGTCTGGTATTCCCATCTCTTGAAAATTTTCCAACTCTTTATTGTGATTCACACAGTCAAAGGCTTTGGCATGGTCAATAAAACAGAAATAGATGTTTTTCTTGAACTCTCTTGCTTTTTCGAGGATGCAGCGGATGTTGGCAATTTGATCTCTGGTTCCTCTGCCTTTTCCAAAACCAGCTTGAATATCTGGAAGTTCACGGTTCATGTATTGCTGAAGCCTCGATTGGAGAATTTTGAGCGTTACTGAACTAGCATGTAAGATGAGTGCAACTGTGCGGTAGTTTGAGCATTCTTTGGCCTTGGAATGAAAACTGACCTTTTCCAGGCCTGTGGCCACTGCTGAGTTTTCCAAATTTGCTGGCATATCGAGTGCAGCACTTTCACAGCATCATCTTTCAAGATTTGAAATAGCTCCACTGGAAATCCATCACCTCCACTAGTTTCTTCGTAGTGATGCTAAGGCCCACTTGACTTCACATTCCAGGATGTCAGATACTAGGTGAGTGACCACAGCATCGTGATTATCTGGGTTGTGAAGGTCTTTTCGGTACAGTTCTTCTGTGAATTCTTGCCACTTCTTCTTAATATCTTCTGCTCCTGTTAGGTCCATACCGTTTCTGTCTTTATCGAGCCCATCTTTGCATGAAATGAACCCTTGGTATCTCTAATATTCTTCACGAGATCTCTAGTTTTTACCACTCTGTTGTTTTCCTCTATTTCTTTGCATTGTTCGCTCCTGAAGGCTTTCTTATCTCTCCTTGCTATTCTTTGGAACAATGCATTCAGATGTTTATATCTTTCCCTTTCTCCTTTGCTTTTCTCTTCTCTTCTGTTCACAGCTATTTGTAAGGTCTCCTCAGACAGCCATTTTGTTTCTTGCCTTTCTTTTTCTTGGGGTTGTTCTTGATCCCTGTTCCTGTACAATGTCACGAACCTCGGTCTATAGTTCATCAGGCACTCTGTCACATCTAAACCATTAAATCTATTTCTCACTTCCACTGTATAATCATCAGGGATTTGATTTAGGTCATACCTGAATTGTCTAGTGGTTTTTCCTACTTTCTTCAATTTAAGTCTAAATTTAACAATAAGAAGTTCATAGTCTGAGCCAGTCAGCTCCCCGTCTTGTTTCTGCACACTCTATGGAGCTTCTCCACCTTTGGCTGCAAAGAATGTAATCAGTGTGATTTCAGTGTTGACCATCTGATTAGGCCCATGTGTAGAGTCTTCTCTTATGTTGTGGGAAGAGGCTCTTTGCTATGACCAGTGCGTTCTCTTGGCAAACTTCTATTATTTGCCCTGCTTGATTCTGTACTCCAAGGCGAAATTTGCTTTCTACGTTTTCATTCCAGTCGCCTAGAATGAAAAGGACAACTTTATTGGGTGTTAGTTCAAAAAGGTCTTGAAAGTCTTCATAGAACCGTTCAACGTCAACTTCTTCAGCATTACTCGTTGGGGCATAGGCTTGGATTACCTCATATTCAGTGGTTTGCCTTGGAAAGGAACAGAGATCATTCTGTCGTTTTTGAAAGGGCATCCAGGTACTGCATTTCTGATTCTTTTGTTGACCATGATGGCTTACTCCATTCCTTCAAAGGGATTCGTGCCCACAGTAAGAGATATCATGGTCATCTGAGTTAAATTTACTCATCCCAGTCCATTTTAGTTTGCTGATTCCTAGAATGTCAATGTTCACTCTTGCCATCCCCTGTATGACCACTTCCACTTTGCCTTGATTCCTGAACCTAACATTCCAGGTTCCTGTGCAATATTGCTCTTTACAGCATCGGACCTTGCTTGTTTCACCAGTCACATCCACACTGGGTACTGTGTTTGCTTTGGCTCCATCCTTTCAGTCTTTCTGGAGGTATTTCTCCACTGATCTCCAGTAGCATATGGGCACTTACTGACATGGGATTGCTGGCAGGAGCAAAAGGGGACGACTGAGGACGAGATGGCTGGATGGCATCACTGACACGATGGACGCGAGTCTGAGTGAACTCTGGGAGTTGGTGATTGACAGAGAGGACTGGCGTGCTGCAATTCATGGTGTGGCAAAGAGTCTGACACGATTGAGTGACTGTAATTAACTGAACCAAACAGACCTGAGAGTTCCTCTTTCAGTATCCTCTCATTTTGCCTTTTCATACTGTTCATGGGGTTCTCAAGGCAAGAATACTGAAATTGGTTTCCATTCCCTTCTCCAGTGGATGACATCTTGTCAGCCCTCTCCATCATGACAGCAGCCTTGGGTGGCCCCTCACGGCATGGCCTAGTTTCATTGAGTTAGACAAGACTGTGGTCTATGTGATCAGATTGGCTACTTGTCTGTGATTGTGGTCTCAGTGTGTCTGTCCTCTAATGCCGTCCAACAACACCTACCATCTTACTTGAGTTTCTCTTACCTTGGTCGTGGAGTATCTATTCACAGCTGCTCCAGAAAAGCACAGCCTCTGCTCCTTACCTTGGAAGAGGGGTATCCCATCAGGGCCGCCCCCCTGACCTTGAACGTGGAGTAGCTCCTCTCGGCCCTCCTGTACCTACACACAACCTTTAGTGGTGTTGAAACTACAGATCTGTGTGCCAACCACAAGTAAAATGATGTGGCTCAGTCGTGTCCAACTCTTTGTGACTCCGTGGACTGTAGCCCACCAGGTTCCTCCATCCATGGAATTTTCTAGGCAAGTGTACTGGAATGGTTGGCCATTTCCTTCTCCAGGGGATCTTCCCATCCCAGGGATCAAACCAGGGTCCCACATTGCAGACAGATGCTTTACCATCTGAGCCTCCAGGGAATCATGCTTTCACAAATCAAAAATATAGTAAACTGAACATAAGAGATGACTTGCAAGTGATGTATCTGATAAATGGTTCCTATGTAAAATAGACTAAGAATAAACAGCACTCAAGTCTCCCAGAAAAAACACACCACCCTTGTCCCATCCCCCAACATCAACTCTAACCTAAACACTTGATCTCACTCTAACCTACCCCTAAAACCTATCCCTAAGCTAACAATATCCATGTGCATTCAAAGGCATCCATCCATTCACAGCAGAGACAGAAAGAGAAAAAGGAAGACAGAGACAGAAATTCAAAAGGAAAAGAAAGACATGTCTAGAGAAAGACAGTGAACAAGAGAGAGGAAATGAGTAGATTTTACAGACCTCTTCATAAATCTATCCGGAAGTTTGAAGCAATGACAGTGCCCATCAACTACAGAAGTGGGAAAATGACACAAGCATATGGGAGTAAAGGAGAAGAATGCAGGGAGCCATTATAGGCAAAGCCACCCAAAAAAGCTGAGATAGGGCACTTGAACCAGAATCTCAAATGAAAAAAGAGGACCAGAAATTTATGTCCTCTTTTAAATAAGAGAAGGTGACCTTCCAGTCTCCCTTTCAGTTCTCTACTGGAGAGGGGTGGGGTCCCAAAATAGGCAGCAAAGGGAGTGCTGTCGAGTTGTCATAGGGATCTGTGGCTTTCTCTTGAGGTGCCACAGGTCTGTCACACCGGCCATCATGTTTTGAGTCGATACTTGGGGTGATAGTCGAGTCAGTGCAGGGGAATCAGGTATATCTGGAGTGGACTGGGACATCGGAACTTTTGGAATGGTGGCACGACCCTTGGAGTTCCTCTCTACTTTCAAGTTGAGAACGCCTCCTCTTGACTTGTGACAGGAACACCAGGATTCCTTTCTTGATGAAACAGGGAAAGGGACCCCAATCACGAAATGAGGAGGGAAAAACGAGGCTCTTCTTGAGTTGTGGCAGGACCCTCAGTGTTCCTCAGGAGTGGAGATGTGTATGCCAGGGAACTTCTTGAGTTTCATCAAGGGTGTCAAGGACGCTTTCGAGGAGCAAGAGGGATGGTGGGATTTCCCTCGAGACCTGCAGTGGAAAAAGGCCTCATCTCTCAATGAGGGGAGAATCTCCTGGTTTTTCTCGAGTTGCCCCAGGAAACTTGGGGTTCCTTTCGAGTTACAACGGGAACCTCAGGGACCCGCTCGTGTGACCTCAGGAAACTCCAGTCTCCATCCGAGTTGTGAGGCTCCTCTCGGGATCCCTCTCCATTCAGTGCCGGGTCCTAGGTCCTCATCTGGAGCTGAGGTCGGAACCTCAGACTTCCTCTCCAGTGCTGACATAGAACTCGGGTTCTTCAGAAGTTTCAATAGGGAATCATGGCTCGTCTCTTGTGCAGACATGCAAGTCCTCTTTCCTCTCAAGCTGTAACAGTAGTCTCAGGCTTCCTGTAGAGTTGACATAGGGATCTGGGGCTTTCTCTCGAGGTTCCACAGGGCTGTCACACGTGCCATCACATTTTGATTCGATCCTCGGGGTGACCGTCGAGTCAGTGCAGGGGAATCAGGTGTATATGGAGTGGATTGGGACATAGGGTTCTTTTGTAATGGTCGCACGACCCCTGACATTCCTCTCGACTTTCAAATTGAGACCGCCTCTTCTTGACGTGCAACAGGAACGCCGGGATTCCTTTCCCAAAGAAGCAGGGAAATGGACCCTCATCTTGAGATGAAGAGGGAAAAATGTGGCTCTTCTTGAGTTTTGGTGGGACCCTCGGTGTTCCTTTAAGTAGAGACAGGTATATCGGAGAACTTCTTGAGTTACATCAAGGGTGTCAAAAACCCTTTCGATGTTCAAGGGGGATGGTGGGATTTTTCTCGAGATGCTGCAGTGGAAAAGGGCCTCCTCTAGCATTGAGGGGAGAATCTTCTGGTTTTTCTCTAGTTGCGACACTAAACTTTGTGTTCCTCTCGAGTTATGACGGGGACCTCAGGGACCTGCACGGGCTGCCTCAGGAAAGTTCAGTCTCCATGCAAATTGCGAGGGGCTTCTCCAGAATCCTCTGCAGTCGGTGCCAGGTCCTATGTCCTCATCTGGAGCTGAGGCCGGAACCTCGGTGTCCGTCTCCACTGCTGACATGGATCTCGGGATTCCTATGGTGTTTCAACAGGGGAGTCAGGCCTCGTCTAGTATGGAGACATGCAAGTTCGCTTTCCTCCCGAGCTGTAACAGTAGTGTCAGGCTTCCTGTTGAGTTGACATAGGGATCTGTGGCTTTCTCTTGAAGTGCTACAGGGCTTTCGGCAGGGTCCAACCCACCCTTCTGGATAGAGGGAATTCGAAGTGGGGATGGAGTCGGAGTCTGGGAAAGGGCTATTTAATTAGAAACATAAGAGAGATTAGGAAAAAATATTATAGTAGGAAAATATAATATAGAAAAGAGGCTGAATAACATGGTTAACATGGAAAACTAATAAAACCTCAAAACAAGAGGTTTGCACCATCTATGTTAGGCCACCGGTGTCCACTTGAATAGTGGAGGATGCCCTGCCTTGGGCTCCCTCTCACGTGGGTCTTAGCAGCCAGGGCAAGTAAGTAGACGTGGTGAGCCTCCATGCTCCTGAAGGAATTCAGCCTGAAAAGGAGAGGGAGGGAGAGGGAGAAAGAGAGAGAGAGGAAGTAAACACGTGGGGAC
This sequence comes from Ovis canadensis, assembly GCF_042477335.2. Classification (NCBI taxonomy): domain Eukaryota; kingdom Metazoa; phylum Chordata; class Mammalia; order Artiodactyla; family Bovidae; genus Ovis; species Ovis canadensis. The sequence goes on from NC_091262.1 coordinate 13,403,475, forward strand.
CCAGATTTCCAAGAAACCAGTTCAAAAACCTGGTCTGAGAAACTGGTCCATCTTTTATTGTCCGGAAAAGCTTTTTATACCTTTGGTTGTACATAGAGATCAATGGATAATCCAAAATTATGCAGCATCAGCAGCCCTGACTCTTATCGAGACCAGGCTTTCTCTTTGCATACCTAGCTGTATACACAAGCCGTAGGTGATTTATATCACCGTCTGGCCAGAGGGCCAATTAACATTTTACTGCCCTTTTCTGATAAGGGTCTGTCAACCAGAAAACCTTAAAAGTGTTGTTCTTCCCAAAGTCTGGTGCCACTCTCAGAAAGCAGTTAATAAAGTTACATTCTTACATAGCAAGGACACAACAATTTATAACAAAGAAAGAGGAGTACAGTGATTTATAACAAAGAGAAAATTAATTAGCTCAAAAGTCTAGTATTGCTAACATCAAAACAACTATATTCCTTTTTTGTATCCCAATTATATTGATTAATATCCTTCAGTTACATAAAAGATAAAGAATATGGAGGCCTGGCAGAAGTATTTGACTCAACAGCGAAACCCATCACCAAGATGATTTAAGCTTCGTGCCTCTCGCGGTTGTGGGGCTGTAAACAATCACAAGTTGTAAAAGTCCGGGGGAACCTATCAGGCAAGTTTGAGAGCCATCAGAGGGATTTGAGCTGAAACATTCATTTCATATACAAAAGACCGGTAGGAGCTCTAAGTTAACTTTTTGCAGAGAAAGGTGGTGTGGGAAAGCCCATGTTGATATCAGAAGAGTGGGAAGCACAGTACAATAAGGCAGGCAGACTCTGGTTTTGGGGGGTAGAAGCTCAGGAAAATCCAGGGGGAACCCCTGAAGTCAGATAATGCCTTTGCTTATGTCAGGCTTACTTTCTCATGACCTTTGCCATGGGCAGGATTCCTCACACTGGCACCCGGCAGGCTGTCACACGTGCCATCGTGTTGTGAGTTGCTACTCGGGATGATAGTCGAGTCAGTGCAGGGGAATCAAGTGTATCTGGAGTGGATTGGGACATCCGGGTCTTTTAGAATGGTGGCACGACCCCTGGAGTTCCTCTTGACTTTCAAGTTGAGACTGCCACCTCTTGAGGTGCAAAGGGAACGTCGGGAAACCTTTCCCAACAAAGCAGGTAAATGGACCTTCATCTCGAGATGAGGAGGGGACAACGGGGCCTTCTTGAGTTGTGTCGGGACCATGGGGGTTCCTCTTAGTTGAGAAGTGTGTTTCGGGGAACTTGAGTTGCATCAAGGGTGTCAAGGACCCTTTCGAGGCTCAGGAGGGAAGGTGGGATTTCTCTCGAGACGCAACAGCAGAAAAGGGTATCCTCTCGCGTTGAGGGGAGAATCTCCTGATTTTTCTCGAGTTGCGGCAGGAAACTTGGTGTTCCTGTCCAGTTATGACCGGGGCCTCACAGGCCCACTCGTGTTGTCTCAGGAATGTCCAGTTTCCATGCAGGTTGCAATGGGCCCGTCGGGATTCCTCTCCAGTGGGTTCTGTGTCCTAAGTCCTTATCTGGAGCTGAGGCCGGAACCTCAGATTTCCTCTCCAGTGGTAACCTGGAGGATCTCGGAGTTCCTATGGAGTTTTAACAGTGGAGTCAGGCCTCACCTCGTGTGGAGACCTGCAAGTCCGCTTTCCTCTCGAGCTGTAACAGTAGTGTCAGGCTTCTTGTCCAGTTGACATAGGGATTTGTGGCTTCCTCTCGAGGTGCCACCAGGCTGTCACACTTGGAGTGGTGACTTTCGTCGATACTCGTGGTGACAGTCGAGTCCCTGCAGTGGAATTAGGTGTATCTGGAGTGGATTGAGTCATCAGGTGTATCTGGAGTGGATTGGGACACCGGGGTCACTTGGAATGGTGGCACGACCCCTGGAGTTCCTCTCGACTTTCAAGTTGAGACCACTTCCTCTTGAGGTGCGATGGGAATGCTGGGATTCCTTTCCCAACGAAGCTGAGAAATGGGCTCTCATTTCGAAATGAGGAGGGAAGAACGGGGCACTTCTTGAGTTGTGCCGGGACCATTGGTTTTCCTCTCGTATAGAGACAGGTATGTCGGGGATCTCTTGAGTAGCATCAAGGGTGTCAAGGACCCTTTAGAGGCTTAAGAGGGAAGGTGGGATTTCTCCTGAGATGCCACAGCAGAAAAGGGAGTCATCTCGCTTTGAGGGGAGAACATCCTGGGTTTTCTTGAGTTGCAGCAGGAGAATTGGGGTTCCTCTCATGTTACGATGCAGACCACAGGGACCAACTGGTGTTGCCTCAGGAAAGCCCAGTCTCCATGTGAGTTGTGACGGGCCTCTTGGGATTCCTCTCCAGACAGTGTCGGATCCTACGTCATCATCTGGAGCTGATAGCGGCACCTCAGTGTTCCGATCCAGTGCTGACATGGATCTCGGTTTTTCTATGGAGTTTCAACAGGGGAGTCAGACCTCATCTTGTGTGGAGACATACAAGTCCACTTTCCGCTCGAGCTGGAAAAGTAGCGTCAGGCTTCCTGTCGAGTTGACGTAGGGATAGGTGTCTTTCTCTCAAGACGCCACAAGGCTGTCAAACCTGCCACAGTGTTTTGAGTCTATCCTTGGGGAGACCGTCGAGTCAGTGCAGGGGAGTCAGGTGTATCTCTAGTGGATTGGGACATCGGGGTCTGTTGGAACTGTGGCACAACCCCTGGAGTTCCTCTCGAGATTCAAGTTGAGATCGCCTCCTCTTGAAGTGTGATGGGAATGCCGGGAATCCTTTCCTGACGAAGCAGGGAAATTGACCCTCATCTCAAGATGAGGAGGGAAAATGGGGGCTCTTCTTGAGTTGCATCGGGACCCTCGGTGTTCCTCTTGATAGGAGACGGGTATTTCTGGAAACTTTTTGACTGGCCTCAAGGGTGTTAAGGACCCTTTCAAGGCTCAAGGGGGAAGGTGGGATTTCTCTCTATATGCCAAAGTGGAAAAGGTCCTCATCTCGCATTGAGGGGAGAATCTCCTGTTTTTTCTCGAGTTGCGGCAGCAAGCTTGGGGTTCCTCTCGAATTATGAAGAGGACGTCAGGGACCCGCTCATGTTGCCTCAGGAAATTCCAGTCTCCATGCGAGTTGCCAGGGGCCTGTCGGGATTCCTCTCCTGTCACTCTCAAGGCCGAGATCTTCACCTGTTTTTGAGGCTGGAACCTCAGGTTTCCTCTCCAGTGCTGACATGTATCTCGGACATCCTCTGGAGTTTCCACAGGGCAGTCAGGCCTCGTCTCGTGTGGAGACATGCAAGTCCGTTTTCCTGTCGAGCTGGAAAAGCAGTGTCAGGCTTCCTGTCGAGTTGACATAGGGATAGGGGGCTTTCTCTCGAGGTGCCACAGTGCTGTCACACCTGCCATCATGTTTTGAGTCGATCCTCGGGGTGACTGTCGAGTCTGTGCAGGGGAGTCAGTTGTATCTGTAGTGCATTGGGACATCGGGGTCTTTTGGAATTGTGGCACGACCCCTGGAGTTCCTCTCGAGGTTCAAGTTGAGAACACCTCCTCTTGAGGTGCGACGGGAACGCCGGGATTCCTTTCCCAATGAAGCAGGTAAATGAACCCTCATCTTGAGATGAGGAGGGAAAACCAGGGCTCTTCCTAAGTTGTGTTGGTACCCTCGATGGGCCTTTAGAGTAGAGACGGGTATGTCACGAAAGTTTTTGAGTTGCCTCAATGGTGCCACGGACCCTTTCGAGGCTCAAGAGGGAAGGTGGGATTTCTCTCAAGATGTGGCAGTGAAAAAGGGCCTCACCTCGCGTTAAGGGGAGAATCTCCTCGTTTTTCTCGAGTTGCAGCAGGAAACTTGGGATTCCTCTCGTGTTATGATGGGGACCTCAGGAACCCACTCGTGTCGCCTCAGGAAAGTCCAGTCTCCATGCGAGTTGTGAGGGGCCTCTCGAGATTCCTTTCCAGTCGCTGCCTGGTCGTGGTCCTCATTTGGTGATGAGGCCGGAACTTCAGCGTCCCTCTCCAGTGCTGACAATGACCTCAGGGTTCCTCTGGAGTTTCCACAGGGGAGTCATACCTCGTCTCGACTGGAGACATCCAAGTCCGCTTTCCTTCTTGAGCTGTCAAAGCAGTGTTAGGCTTCCTGTCGTGTTTACATAGAAATCGGTGGCTTCCCCTCCTAGTGCCACAGGGCTATCACACTTGCTATCGTGTTTTGAGTTGATCCTTGGGGTGACCGTTGGGTCAGTGCAGGGGAGTCAGGTGTATCTGGAGTGAATTGAGACACTGGGGTCTTTTGGAATGGTGGCAAAACCCCTGGAGTTCCTCTCGAGGTTCAAGTTGAAACCACCTTCTCTTGAGGTGTGACTGGAATGCCTGGATTTCTTTCCTTACAAAGCAGAGAAATGGGCCCTCATCTAGAGATGAGGAGGGAAAACCAGAGCTGTTCTTGAGTTGTGGCGGGACCCTCGGTGTTCCTCTCGATTGAGACAGGTATGTTGGGGGAACTTCTTGAGTTGCCTGAAGGGTGTCAAGACCCTTTCGAGGCTCAAGAGGGAAGGTGGAATTTCTCCTGAGACACCAGAGTGGAAAAGGGCCTCATCTCGCCTTGAGGGGGAGAATCTCCTGGTTTTTCTCAAGTTGCAGCAGGAAACTCTGGGTTCCCCTCGAGTTAAGATGAGGACTTCAGGGAACTGCTCATGTTGCCTCATGAAAGTCCAGTCTCTATGCCAGTTGCAAGGGGCCTCTCCGGGATTCCTCTCTGGTTGCTGCCGGGGCCACTTTCTTCATCTTGAGTTGAGACTGGAACCTCAGGTTTCCTCTCCAGTGCTGACATGAATCTGGGGTTCCTCTGGAGTCTCCACAGGGGAGTCAGGACCCGTCTCGTGTGGAGTCATGCAAATCAAATTTCCTCTCGAGCTGGAAAAGCAGTGTCATGCTTCCTGTCGAGTTGGCATAGGGATCGGTAGCTTTCTCTCCATGTGCCACAGGGCTGTCACACCTGCCATCATGTTTTGATTCGATGCTTGGAGTAACCGTCGAGTCAGTGCAGGGGAGTCAGGTGTATCTGGAGTGGATTGGGACATCAGGGTCTTTTCAAATTGTAGCACGACCCCTGGAGTTCCTCTCGAGTGTCAAGTTGAGACCGCCTACACTTGAGGTGCGACGGGAATGCCGGAAATCCATTCCCAATGAAGCAGAGAAATGGAAACTTATCTCGAGATGAGGAGGGAAAACTGGGGCTCTTGAGTTGTGCTGGGATCCTCAGTGTTCCTTTTGAGTGGAGACGGGTATGTTGAGGAACTTCTTGAGTTGCCTCAAGGGTGTCAAGGATCCTTTTGCGACTCAAGAGGGAAGATGGGATTTCTCTCGAGAAGCCGCAATGGAAAAGGGCCTCATCTCTCGTTGAGGGGAGAGTCTCCTGGTTTTTCCTCGAGTTGCGGCTGGAAACTTAGGATTCCTCTCGAGTTACATCTGGGACATCAGGGACCCACTCGTAGTACCTCAGGAAAGTCTGTTTTCCATGTGCGTTGCGAGCGCCTCTTGAGATTCTTCTCCAGTGGGTGCAGCGGCCGAGGTCCTCATCTAGAGTTGAGGCTGGAATCTCAGGTTTCCTCTCCAGTGCTGGATCTCAGGTTTCTCAGGGTTCCTCTGGCGTTTTCACAAGGGAGTCAGTCCTCGTCTCCTTGGAGGCATGGAAGTCTGCTTCCCTCTTGAGCTGGAAAAGCAGTGTCAGGCTTCCTGGCGAGTTGTCATAGGGATCGCTGGCTTTTTCTTGAGGTGCCACCAGGCTTTCATAACTGCCATCGTGTTTTGAGTCCATCCTCAGGCTGACCGTCAAGTCATTGCAATGGAGTAAGGTGTATCTGAATGGATTCGTCATCAAGGTCTTTTGGAATTGTAGCACGAGCCCTGGACTTCCTCTCGTGTTCCAAGTTAAGACCACCTCCTCCTGAGGTGAGATGGGAAAGCCGGGATTCCTTACCCAAAGAAGCAGGGAAATGGACTGTCATTTCAAGATGAGGAGGGAAAACCAGTGCTCTCCAGGAGTTATGGCAGGACGCTCAGTGTTCCTCTCGAGTGGAGATGGGTATGTAGTGGAACTTCTTAAGTTGCCTCAATGGTGTCAAGGACCCTTTCAGGGCTCAAGAGGGGAGGTGGGTTTTCTCCCAAGACGCCGTAGGGGAAAAGGGCCTCAACTCGCCTTTGTTGAGAATATCCTGGTTTTTCTCGAGTTGTGGCAGGAAACATGGGGTTCCTCAAGAATTATGACGGGGACCTCAGGGACCCGTTCGTGTTACCTCAGTAAAGTCCAGTCTCCATACGAGTTGTGAGGGGCCTCTTGGGATTCCTCTCCAGTCGCTGCCGGGCTCAAGGTCCTCATGTGGAGTTGAGGCCAGGACCTCAGGGTTCCTCTGCACTGCTGACATGGATCTCGCTGTTCCTCTTTACTTACATATGGTAGCCAGGCCTCGACTCGTGTGGAGACATGCAATTTCGCTTTCCTCTCGAGCTGGAAAAGCACTGTCAGGCTTCCTGTCAAGTTGACATAGGGATTGGTGGCTTTCTCTCGAGGTGCCATAGGGATGTCAGACTTGCCATCGTGTTTTGAGTCGATGCTCGGGGTGATCGTCGAGTCAGTGCAAGGGAATCAGCTGTATCTGTAGTGCATTGGGACATCTGGGACTTTTGGAATTGTGGCAAGATCCCTGGAGTTCCTCTAGAACTTCAAGTTAAGACCACCTCCTTTGAGCGGTGATCGGAACACCGGGATTACTTTCCCATCGAAGCAGGGAAATGGACCTTCATCTCGAGATGAGGAGGTAAACCGGGGCTCTTCTTGAGATGTGCCGGGACCCTCGGTGTTCCTCTCGAGTGGAGACGGATATGTCGGGGAACTTCTTGAGTTGCCTCAAGGGTGTCAAGGACCTTTTCGAGGCTCAAGAGGGAAGGTGGGATGTCTCTCGAGATGCTGCATTGGAAAAGAACCTCATCTCTCGTTGAAGGGAGAAGCTCCTGGTTTTACTCAAGTTGCGGCAGGAAAATTGGGGTACTACTTGAGTTAGAAAGGGGACCTCAGGGACCCACTCGTTTTGCCTCAGAAAGACCAGTCTCCATGTAAGTTGTGACAGGCCTCATCCCGCACTGTCCAGAGTCACCCTCCTATTGAGGCGTGGCCCCTCTGCAGGAGCCACTGCCCCAGCCCCACAGCCATTCAAGCTCAATGAGCCTCCTAGATGAGCTCTTGGCGGCCACGGGCATCTCAGACATGAAGGCGCCTTCCCCGGCGGCCACAGCCGACCAATGTGTGGACCCTGCCCACCCAGACACAGCCTCTTGGCGGCCACAGGTGTCCCGGCCTCACTGAGGCCTTCCCTGGGGGCGGCTGCTGACCAAAGGGTGGACCCTGCCCTCCCAGTCGCACCAAGCCTCCCAGACAAGCTCTTGACGACCACGGGCTGGGGCCTTCCCTGGAGGGCTCTGCAATCACAGTGCAACAACAAGCTCACCCCAGCACACCCAACCTCTTAGAGAAAATCTTGGCTGCCACTGGCATCCGTGCCATGCTGGGGCCTTCCCTGGGGCCCTGTGCTGATGAATGGCACAACTCGCCCTCCCAGGCTCACCCAGCCTTCAAGATGAGCTCCTGGCTGCCCCGGGCACCCCAGGCTCACTGAGTCCTTTTCTGGGGTCGTCTCCTGTCGTCGCAGGGGCACACCCAGCCTTCCCCAGGTCACCCGACCTCCTAGAGGAAATTTTCGCTGCCACGACCACCTGGGAAACGCCCCAGTTTTCTCCGAGGGATTATGTGGGGGACGAGGGAGTTGAGGCCATCCTGGAAGCACCCCTCAATGAGGAGGATTACCAGGCCCTCCTCGACACGCTTTCAGGCTTCCTAGGCCCTCGGGCTTAGAGGGAGAGGAAGGGAGGGGCACCTTCTTCCCCTATCCACGTTCAGATCTCCTTGCTTGGGATGCTCCGGGAAGGGGGAGCCGATTTGTGTGTGGAAAGAGGAGAGAATACCGACGGGATGTCTACGAACAACTGTGGGGACAAACCCGACAGCTGGACCTTTGGGAAGCAGGGCCCCACCACCAAGCAGGGACACCCTACGTGAAGCCTCAAGTAATCCCTGCCTGGCAGTGACCAAGAGCTTGCCTCAGAGGGAATATTCCATGGACCCAAGAGAGAAACCCCGTACCCCACATAGGTGCTTTGGGTCTGGCACTTCTGTTTTCTGGTCTCACCCTTCCAGCAGTCCACCCAGGAGAACTCCTTCCCTATGCCAGGGGAAGCAAATGGAGGGAGAACAGGAGATGGGGGAGTGAAAAGGTTGAAAGGTAGGGAGATGCAAGTTGGGAGGGGATGAGTGGGTGGTGGGAATGGGTAGGGGCGAAGGGAGAGAGTGGGGTGAAGGGAGAGAGTTGGGGAAGGCTGAGTGGGAGAGGGAGAGAGAGGGAGGGAGGGAGGCAGGGAGAGTTGGGTACAGTGGGATGGAGAGGGGGGTTGGGGGAGGGGAGGGGCCGAGCTCGAGCCTGGGACTCAGCATCAAGCCCCCAACAAACCCTGCAGGTATCCCTGGAATGGTGCATCAGGGACACGTTGCCCTCGGTTTCAAGGTGCCTGCTCTGGGTGCGTGTCAGGTCAGAGCCTCCGAGCCATCAGTAGGGACCTATCCACACAACTTCTTTCTTGACCAGACTTGACCATGTCCATGTGTACACACATGACTGGTATATCAGCAAAGGCCAGTCATCTCCATGTCTCTCTCTGACCTTCCCAGTATGGGGAGACTGAGCTCGCCCTGCAACCAGCATTCTCCTGTCACCCGCAGACATACAGAAGTTCTTTACTTGCAAACCCACTCCTGAATTCATCGACCCAATGGTTTCGAAGTCCATACTAACCCCTGCCTTTTCCCATGTGAACCCCCGTGGTGGGTTTAGAAACCTGGGTGGCCAAAGAATACACTGCCCAAGACGGTTGGGGGTGTGCTGCTTGGGTTCATCCATTCCTCTTCAACTCACTCTTTTCATCCTGTTCACAGCGAAAAGAGAAGTGCCTCACATCATCCATCCCCCTTGTTGCTTCATGCGGCCTTCTTCCTTCTTTGTCTGCTCCTGCCTCCTGACTCCTTCCTCATCCTCCTCATCCTGCTCAACCTGCTTGCTGCCCTCTGTCTCTCTGAGAGAGTACACACTCTTTCCACGTCCCGCTGATGGCACAGGTCAGGGCTCCAGTCTGTGCAGAACGTCCATGCTTCCTTCCTTGGCTTAGTGGAACCTCCTTCCCAACACTAGGGGGTACACTCTCCCCTTTGGCGGGTATCTCCAGGGCACTTGGGCTGGGGGGTTGCCTGGGGAGGTGCGGGCCTCAGGCTCCACATGAGAAAAGCCCCAAATTATGTGAGCTGCTGTTCCAGATGCTGGCCCTTCAGGTCTCTGGCCCGAGCCTTGGGCTCCAGGAAACTCAAAGCCCTCGGGGGTGGTGGTCGGGGACTGCTATAGGGAAAGGACACCAAGAGGGCATGGAGGAGCTGGGGAGGTGTGGGGAGAAACGAAGGCAAGGACAGCAAGGGATCTAGGTGGAGGCACTGGAGAGAGTGTCCAGTGCCCCAGAATGCCTCAGAGGAGCCGGCGGGGGGCAACTGAGGCCAAGAGGCCTGTGGAATGTGAAAAGGCAGGAAATCCTTAGCAGTTTGGAAAGCAAGGCAGGCTGGGAAAAGAGGCATTGAGTGGCCACTTCAAAGGGACCTAGGGGAGTTCCTGGGCTGTTAGCTCTCTTGGCACTGCTGAAGGCCCCTGATTGATCAACCCGGGGTTGATCCTACTCCCCGCTGCGTGGGAGGGCCACAAACCAAAGCCTCCAAAAAGCTCGCCCACCCCAATGGTGACCTTGGTGGTCTGGGGCACAGGCCGTGCCTAGGAAAGTCCACTGACTCCACGGGACTCCGTCCAGGGCCTCTGCTTGGAAAGAGGCCAGGGGCATCCCAGCATCTATACACCCACACCCTATTTACGTAAATAGGGGCAGAGCCGCCTCCCACTCTCCAAAGTCCTGAGCTGCTGGGTCCCCGCCCACTAGGCCAGGAGTCTTCAGCGCCCATGTGTCTCTCCCACCATGGCTTCGTCTGGCTCCTCCAGCACCTCTAGTGGTACATTCACCCTGGGTCCCTGGGGTTGGTTCAGTCTCAGGGGATTTGCAGAATCTCCAGCCAAGAGTTCTCGGCAAACGTGTCGACCCACCACTGAGAATGGAGGGAACCGATCAGCCGGGCCTATGGTTCTCAGGCATCAGGTGTGCCCAAAGGGGGTATCGTTCGTTTGTCTTGCTCCTTTGGCATGCACATGGCTTCTCTGTTCTCTTTTTTGGGAAGATGGTGCTGTGTCAGGGTGCGTGGTGTGGGGTGCAGGGGGCTGGGCGGGTATCGAGAGGGGGTGCTGTGCTGGGATGAGGCCCTTTATCCTCACATTTTCCAGTGGGAGTCGGGGAGTTCTGTGGCTTTGCCGCCTTTAGTGGCTTCCTCTCCACATTGGCCTAGTGCCTTCTGCCTTCCCTCAGGCGTTATGGGTTTGGGCTTCACTTCGGCTTCCTTCCTTTTCCTTTCTTTACTGCTAGTAACGACAAACATGGCTTTTGCTCGTGTCAGCCCCAGGAAGCCAGGCTCCCTCCCACTGGCATCGTGATGGAGGGAAATGTGGGAGCAGCCCCAAAGAGACGTCTCCCCAGCATCTCCCCCAGACGGGTGGAAACATGCAGCAGGATAGGATTGTAGTCTTTGGTGGGTGGGATTTCTTGCCGCCTTTGTTTTGAGGCTGGGTTTGGTTTCTTTTCTGTTTGCTGGTGTTTCCTGCCTTCCAGCGTGTGTGTGGGGGGGGTGGAGAATGTCCCCACCGCCCTTGCCTCTCAGCCTGGCTGTCGAGGTGTAGCCAAGTGACTTCCAAATTCACACCTGTCCCTGGGCTTCCAGCTTTGTTCCGGCACAGGGGCAAGTCCCCTGGGCGGGGAGCACACTTGGGCTCATCCATCCAGTCCTCCCCCTTTTGCTCTGATATTTTGCCCTTCCTGTTCTTCTTCCACAGGCCCTGGCGCCACAGGATCTCAAAGTAGGAGGCTCATTCTGAAGCTGAGCCAGAAGGACGCCCTGCAAGTGTTCATTCAACAGAACCCCTACCCTGGGATAGCGACCAGAGAATGGCTGGCCCAGGAGCTTGGCATTGCCGAAAGCAGAGTTCAGGTAGGCCCCCGTCTCTGCCCCCTTTCTCCCTTTCAGGCTCTCCATGCCAATCTGAGTAAGCTGAAAGAACCTGGCGGCCTTTCTCCTGAGAAGGAATTTTCTCTGTTTGCCCCTAGGTCTGGATTCAAAACTAATGAAGAAGACGGTTAAAGCAGAGTCAATCGCCATCTGAATGTGTGCACCAAGAAGGGGAAGGGAGGCCAATGTCCACACCCATGCCACTGTCGCCCCTGCCTCAACCTCAGTCTTCCTCTCCAGGTAATTTAGCCAGCATTCTCCAAAAGGAAGTCCCCCAGAGGGGGTCCCGAACTCTCCCCTCTTGCCAGAGAATTCTCTCAGCTGGTGAATGGCCACGGGAGGCCCAGAAAAACCAAGGGGGCAGGAGGAGGTGGGGGGGGGATCTGGAGTGGGCACAGGAAATAGGAGGAAACAGAGCTATCTTGTTGCTGCCGCCCCCATCAGTGTCCCAGATCCGGGCACGACACCCCCAGTCGGCTTGGCCAGGAAGCACTGGGTCCCCCTTTGTACCCCCACACTGCCCCCGTTGGGAACTTTAGGCTCTGGCTGCCCAGGCACCCTTGGCAGAGGGGCAAGCTTCAGGGCACTTGGCGGCAAGACCGGAGGAGGAAAGAGACACACAGGGACAGGTATGTGTGCAGAGTGTGCTTGTGTGCGCTCGCACACACACATCCACGATGGATCCAGGCACCCGATCCACCTGTGGGTGTATTCCTTAGAGCCCTGCCCTGGCTACAGAGCCACATGTGGTGACTCAGGTGTGTGGGACTCTCCCTTCCCTCCACACCGTCTAGGGTATGTGTGCTGTGACCATTCCACAGGCCGTAACATTCTCTCCTCTTGGTGTGTTTTTTCTTTGGTAGGAGACTTGGCCAGAGAGACCCGGAGAAAGAGGACAGTCATCTCTCCTTCTCAAACAAGGATCCTTGTGCAAGCCTTCACGAGGGATTGCTTCCTGGGGATTGCCACCAGGGAAGAACTGGCTTGTCAGATGGGAATATGAGTACCTCCAATCCAGGTAAGTTCTCTAGCCAGCGCATGGTCCCAGGCCATGGCCCAGGAGTTAGGAGGGTTCAGCCCTCCCAAGCGTTTAGAGCTGGATACACGTAGGCTTGGGCTAGGGCTTGGGCTGTGTCTTGGCGGAAGGGGGCCAAAAGACGGTTGGCTGAATGGAGGGTTTGGGGCCTCTTGTGGCCATACAGGCACCACCTCGTTTCCCAGGACCAAGGGATTCGTTTGAAGAAAATGGCCCTGCAGGAGCCACCTTGGGCCTGACAGACCAGAGGCTGGGCGGAGAGGCGGGCTGCAAAAGGGTGCTGCAGAAGTGCCAACACGGTCGATAATTCTGATGTGCCTGTCTGCCTTTTGCTCCCCTACATATGGTTTCAAAATGGAAGATCTTGGCACCCCCAGCAGAGCCCAAGTGGACCCGGCAATGCCCAGGCCCAAGGGCCAGGCAGTGCAGCAGCCACGACTACTCCTGCTCCAGAGGACCGAAGGGTCACACCTGCTGTCCAGAGCAACTCTCCTCCCCTTCGCCCCTCTCCACCACAGGAGAGCATTCCAACCTTGGCAGCCACAGCTGCTCCTTTTAGGGCCCCCACATTCTACGTGCCCGGGACTGCCTCTGGGCCAGCCGTTGGTGATCTTCCTGGTCTAGTCCAGCCCGGTGGATCTCCAGCCAAGTGGGAAGCCACCACCTCCTCCCGAGGTAGCAGTTCCCTGGGCCACGTGCTCCCATGCCATCAAGGCACGCGGGCATCCGGGCAAGGGGCCATCCTGCCACCTGGACAGCGGGAGGCACACATTCCGTGTTGGCCGGAATCACCCTATGGTGAAGGCACAGCCCCTCTGCTAAAGCCACAGCCCAAGCCCCTCAGTCTTCCAAGCTCGACAAGCCTCCTAGATGAGCTCTTGGAGGCCACGGGCGTTCCAGGTGCCCTGGGGCCTTCCACAGGGGCCACTAACAACCATGTGGTGGACCTTGCCCACCCAGGCTCACCCAGCCTCCTAGATGAGCTCTTGGTGGCCATGGGCATCCTGGCCTCACCAGGGCCTTCCTTGGGGCCCTCTGCAGTCGCAGCGCTACAACCAGTGCACGCCAGCACACTCAGCCTCTTAGAGGAAATCGTGGCTGCCACCAGCATTCGTGCCTCGCTGGGGCCTTCCCTGAGGCCCTATGCTGATGAACGGGCACACCTTGCCCTCCGAGGCTCACCCAGCCTGCAAGACGAGTTCCTGGCTGCCCCGGGCATCCAGGGCTCGCCGGGTTCTTTTTTGGGGTTCTCTCCAGGGCCTTCCTTGGGGCCCTCTGCAGTCGCAGCGCTACAACCAGTGCACGCCAGCACACTCAGCCTCTTAGAGGAAATCGTGGCTGCCACCAGCATTCGTGCCTCGCTGGGGCCTTCCCTGAGGCCCTATGCTGATGAACGGGCACACCTTGCCCTCCGAGGCTCACCCAGCCTGCAAGACGAGTTCCTGGCTGCCCCGGGCATCCAGGGCTCGCCGGGTTCTTTTTTGGGGTTCTCTCCTGTCGTCCCTGGGGCCAACCCAACCTTTTCCGGATCACTCAGTTTCCTAGGGGAAATCCTGGCTACTACAGCCACCTGGGACAAGCCCTGGTCTTCTCCGGGGGCCCCTGCGGGGGACTAGGGACTTGAGGCCATCCTGGAAGCACCCCTCAGTGAGGAGGATTACCAGGCCCTCCTCGACATGCTGCCAGGCTCCCCAGGCCCTCAGGCTAAGAGGGAGAGGAAGGGGGGGGCCCTTCTTCCCCTATCCACGTTCAGGTCTCCTTGCTTGGGATGCTTGGGGAAGTTGAGGGGCGGTTTTTCTGTGTGGGAAGAGGAGAGAATACCGACGGGATGTCTATCAACAAATTTGGGGACAAACCCGACAGCTCACCTTTGGGAAGCAGGGCCCCACCCCCTAACAGGGACACTCTACCTGAAGCCTCAAGTAATCCCTGAATGGCATTGACCAAGAGGCTGCCTCAGAGGGAATATTCCATGGACCCAAGAGAGAAACCCCATACCCCGCACAGGTGCTTTGGGTCTGGCTCTTCTGTCTTCTGGTCCCATTCTTCCAGCAGTCCACCAAGGAGAACTCCTTCCCTATGCCAGGGGCAGCAGAGGGAGGGGGAGCGGGAGACAGGGGAGTGAAAATTTGGAAAGGCTGAGAGATGTAAGGAGGGAGAGGGCAAGTGGGTGGCGACAGTGAGTGGGGGCGAAGGGAGAGAGTGGGGGTGAAGGAAGAGAGGGAGAGAGAGGGAGGGAGGGAGGCAGGGAGAGTTGGGTACAGTGGGAGGGAGAGAGGGGTCAGGGGAGGGGAGGGGGCATAGCCGTTGCCTGGGATTCAGCCTCAAGCCCCGGGCAAACCCTGCAGCTATCCCTAAAATGCTTTGTCAGAGACACGTTGCCCTCGGTTTCAAGGTGCCTGCTCTGGGCGGGTGTCGGGAGGTCAGAGCCTCTGAGCCAGCAGTAGGGACCTACCCGCACAACTTCTTTCTTGACCAGACTCGACCATGTCCATGTGTACACACATGCCTGGTATATCAGCAAAAGCCAGTCATCTCCGTGTCTTGCTCTGACCCTCCCAGTATTGGTTGATTGAGCTCGCCGTGCCAACAGAATCCTCCCTTCCCCCACAGATATACAAACGTGCTACACTTGCAAACCTGTTCCTGAATTCATCGACCCAATGATTTCGAAGTCCATAGGAACCCCTGCCTGTTCCCATGTGAACCCCCGTAGTAGGTGTAGAAACCTGGGTGACCAAAGAATACACTGCCCAGGACGGTTGGAGGTGTGCTGCTGGGGTTTGTCCGTTCCTCTTCAACTCACTCTTTTCTCCCTGTTCACAGCGAAAAGAGAAGTGTCTCTCATTTTCCATCCCCCGTGTTGCTTCACAAGGCCTTCTTCCTTCTTTGTCTGCTCTGGCCTCCTGATTCCCTGCTCGTCCTCTTCGTCCTCCTCCTCTTCCTTGCTGCCCTCTGTCTCTCTGAGAAACCACACACTCTTTCCACATTCCATTGTTGGCACAGGTCAGGGCTCAGCACTGTCCAGAACGTCCATGCTTCCTTCTTTGGCTTAATGGAACCTCCTTCCCAACAGTAGGGTGTACACCCTCCCCTTTGGTGGATATCTCCAGGGCATTTGGGCTGGGGGGTTGCTTGGGGAGGTACGGGCCTCAGGCTCCACATGAGAAAAGCACCAAATGGCATGAGCTGCTGTTCCAGATGTTGGCCCTTCAGGTCTCTGGCCGGAGCCTTGGGCTCCAGGCAACTCAAAGCCCTCGGGGGTGGTGGTCTGGGACTGCTGGTGGGAAAGGATGCCAAGAGGGCATGGAGGAGCTGAGGAGGGGCAGAGGGAAACGGAGGCAAGAACAGCGAGGGATCTAGGTGGAGGCACTGGAGAGAGCGTCCAGTGGCCCAGAATGCCTTGGAGGAGCCGGCTGGGGGCAATTGAGGCCAAGGGACCTGTGGAATGTGAAAAGGCGGGAAACCCCAGAGCAGTTTGGAAGGCAAGGCAGGCTGGGAAAGGGGGCGTGGGTGGCCACTTCAAAGGGACCTAGGGGATCCAGACGACTTCACAGCTGAATTCTACCAAAAATTTCGAGAAGAGCTAACACCTATCCTCCTCAAACGCTTCCAGAAAATTGCAGAGGAAGGTAAACTTCCAAACTCATTCTATGAGGCCACCATTACCCTAATACCAAAACCTGACAAAGATGTCACAAAAAAAGAAAACTATAGGCCAATATCACTGATGAACATAGATGCAAAAATCCTCAACAAAATTCTAGCAATCAGAATCCAACAACACATTAAAAAGATCATACACCATGACCAAGTGGGCTTTATCCCAGGGATGCAAGGATTCTTCAATATCCGCAAATCAATCAATGTAATTCACCACATTAACAAATTGAAAAATAAAAACCATGCGATTATCTCAATAGATGCAGAGAAGGCCTTTGACAAAATTCAACATCCATTTATGATAAAAAACTCTCCAGAAAGCAGGAATAGAAGGAACATACCTCAACATTAGAAAAGCTATATATGACAAACCCACAGCAAACATTATCCTCAATGGTGAAAAATTGAAAGCATTTCCCCTAAAGTCAGGAACAAGACAAGGGTGTCCACTTTCACTGCTACTATTCAACATAGTTCTGGAAGTTTTGGCCACAGCAATCAGAGCAGAAAAAGAAATCAAAGGAATCCAAATTGGAAAAGAAGAAGTAAAACTCTCACTGTTTGCAGATAGCATGATCCCCTACATGGAAAACCCTAAAGACTCCACCAGAAAATTACTAGAGCTCATCAATGAATATAGTAAAGTTGCAGGATATAAAATCAACACACAGAAATCCCTTGCATTCCTATACACTAATAATTAGAAAGTAGAAAAAGAAATTAAGGAAACAATTCCATTCACCATTGCAACGAAAAGAATAAAATACTTAGGAAAATATTTACCTAAAGAAACTAAAGACCTATATATAGAAAACTATAAAACACTGATGAAAGAAATCAAAGAGGACACTAATAGATGGAGAAATATACCATGTTCATGGATTGGAAGAATCAATATAATGAAAATGAGTATACTACCCAAAGCAATTTACAAATTCAATGCAATCCCTATCAAACTAACAGCCACATTTTTCACAGAACTAGAACAAATAATTTCAAGATTTGTATGGAAATACAAAAAACCTCGAATAGCCAAAGCAATCTTGAGAAAGAAGAATGGAACTGGAGGAATCAACTTGCCTGACATCAGGCTCTACTACAAAGCCACAGTCATCAAGACAGTATGGTACTGGCACAAAGACAGACATATAGATCAATGGAACAAAATAGAAAGCCCAGAGATGAATCCACACACATATGGACACCTTATCTTTGACAAAGGAGGCAAGAATATACAATGGAGTAAAGACAATCTCTTTAACAAGTGGTACTGGGAAAACTGGTCAACCACTTGTAAAAGAATGAAACTAGATCACTTTCTAACACCGCACACAAAAATAAACTCAAAATGGATTAAAGATCTAAATGTAAGATCAGAAACTATGAAACTCCTAGAGGAGAACATAGGCAAAACACTCTCCGACATAAATCACAGCAGGATCCTCTATGATCCACCTGCCAGAATTCTGGAAATAAAAGCAAAAATAAACAAATGGGATCTAATTAAAATTAAAAGCTTCTGCACAACAAAGGAAACTATAAGCAAGGTGAAAAGACAGCCTTCTGAATGGGAGAAAATAATAGCAAATGAAGCAACTGACAAACAACTAATCTCAAAAATATACAAGCAACTTATGCAGCTCAATTCCAGAAAAATAAACAACCCAATCAAAAAATGGGCCAAAGAACTAAATAGACATTTCTCCAAAGAAGACATACGGATGGCTAACAAACACATGAAAAGATGCTCAACATCACTCATTATTAGAGAAATGCAAATCAAAACCACAATGAGGTACCACTTCACACCAGTCAGAATGTCTGCAATCCAAAAATCTGCAAGCAATAAATGCTGGAGAGGGTGTGGAGAAAAGGGAACCCTCCTACACTGTTGGTGGGAATGCAAACTAATACAGCCACTATAGAGAACAGTGTGGAGATTCCTTAAAAAATTGCAAATAGAACTACCTTATGACCCAGCAATCCCACTGCTGGGCATACACACCAAGGAAACCAGAGTTGAAAGAGACACATGTACCCCAATGTTCATCGCAGCACTGTTTATAATAGCCAGGACATGGAAACAACCTAGATGTCCATCAGCAGATGAATGGATAAGAAAGCTGTGGTACATATACACAATGGAGTATTACTCAGCCGTTAAAAAGAATTCATCTGAATCAGTTCTGATGAGATGGATGAAACTGGAGCCGATTATACAGAGTGAAGTAAGCCAGAAAGAAAAACACCAATACAGTATACTAACACATATATATGGAATTTAGGAAGATGGCAATGACGACCCTGTATGCAAGACAGGAAAAAAGACACAGATGTGTATAACGGACTTTTGGACTCAGAGGGAGAGGGAGAGGGTGGGATGATTTGGCAGAATGGCATTCTATCATGTATACTATCATGTAAGAATTGAATTACCAGTCTATGTCTGACGCAGGATGCAGCATGCTTGGGGCTGGTGCATGGGGATGACCCAGAGAGATGTTATGGGGAGGGAGGTGGGAGAGGGGTTCATGTTTGGGAACGCATGTAAGAATTAAAGATTTTAAAATTTTAAAAATAAAAAACTAAAAAAAAAGGACCTAGGGGAGATCCCAGGCTATTATCTCTCTTGGCACTGCTGAGAGCCCCTGATTGATCAACCTGGGGTTGATCCCAATCCCCGCTTCATGGGAGGGCCACAAACCAAAGCCCCTGAACTGCCCATCCACCCCGAAGGGACTTTGGGGGTCTGGGACACGGGCCCTGCCCGGGAAAGCCCACTCACTCCATGGAACTCCATCCAGGGTTTCTGCTTGGAAAGAGGCCAGGGACTTCCCCTCCATCTATGCACCCAAACCTTACTTACGTAAATAGGGGTGGAGCCGCCTCCCACTCTCCAAAACCCTCAGCTGCTGGGTCCCAGCCATCTAGGCGAGAAGTCTGCAGCTCTCATGTGGCTCTCCCACAATGGCTTCGTCCGGCTCCTCCAGCACCTCAAGCGGTTCGTTTGCCCTCGGTCCCTGGGCTCGGATCACCTTTCAGGGGATTTGTGGTCAGCCCAGTCAAGGGTTCTCAGCAAATGTATCGACCCATCACAGAGAATGGCGCGGACCGATTGGCCGGGCCCATGGTTCCCAGGCGTCAGGTGTGACCAAAGGGGGCATTGTTCGTTCGTCTTGCTCCTTTGGCACACACATGGCTTCTCCATTCTCTTTTCTGGGAAGATGGTGTTGTGTCAGGTGGGCTGTGAGGGGTGCGGGGATCCATGGGTGGGTGTTTGGAGTGGGTGTTTTGCTGGGATGAGGCCCTTTATCCTCACATCTTCCTGTGGGAATGGGAGTCGTGGTGATGGAGGGAAATCTGGGAGCAGTCCCATTGAGACGTCTCTCCAGTATCTCCCACAGACTGGTGGAAACATGCAGGAGGATAGCGTTGTGGTCTTCGGAGCATGGATTTCTTGCCACCTATGTTTTGCGGCTGAGTTTGGTTTCCTTTCTGCTTACTGGTGTTTCTTGCATTCTGACATGGGGTGGGGGTGGGGGATGTCCCCACCGCCCTTGCCTCTCAGCCTGGCTCTCGGGGTTTAGCCAAGTGACTTCCAAATACCCCCTCTCCCCGGGCTCCCGGCTTTGCTCAGACACAGGGGCAAGCCCCCTGGGTGGGGAGCACGCTTGCGCTCATCTGTCCAGTCCTCCCCTATGTGCTCTGAGACTTTGCCCTTCCTGTTCTTCTTCCACAGGCCCTGTCTCCACAGGGTCTCTAAGGAGGAGGCTTATTCTGAAGCGAGCCAGAAGGATGCCCTGCAAGCGCTCTTTCAACAGAACCCCTACCCTGGGATAGTGACCAGAGAACGGCTGGCCCAGGAGCTTGGCACTGCCAAAAGCAGAGTTCAGGTAGGCCCCCGTCTCTGCCCCTGTTCTCACTTTCAGGCTCTCCATGCCAATCCGAGTAAGCTGAAAGCACCTGGCAGCCATTCTTCTGGAAGGAATTCTCTCTGTGTTGCCCCTAGGTATGGTTTCAAGACCAACGAAGATGATGGTTAAAGCAGAGCTGATCGTTGTCTGAATATCTGCACCAAGAAGGGGAAGGGGAGGACAACGTCCACACCCACGCCACCATCGTCCCCGCCTCGACCTCAGTCTTTCTCTCCAGGTAATTTAACCAGCTTTCTCCAAAAGCAAGTCCCCCAGAGGGGGTCCCGAACACTCCCCCTCTTGCCAGAGAATTCTCTCTGCTGGTGAATGGCCACGGGAGGCCCAGAAAAACCATGAGGGCTGGGGAGGGCGGGGGGGGGGGGCGGGGAGCATGGGGAAGAGGCAGAAACAGGGCTATCTGATTGCTGCTGCCTCCATCAGTGTCCCAGATCCGGGCACGATGCCCACAGTCGGCATGGGCAGGCAGTACTGTGCCCCCTTTGCACCCCATCCCCAGCCCTCGTCATGAAATTTAGGCTCCGGCTGCCCAGGCAACCTTGGCTGAGGGGCATGCTTCAGGGCACTTGGCAGCAAGACCGGAGGAGGAAAGAGAAACATAGGGACACGCATGTGTGCACAGTGTGCCTGTGTGCACGCGCAGGCACTCAGCCATGATGGATCCAGGCACCCGATCCATCTGTGGGTGTATTCCTTAGAGCCCTGCCTTGGCTTCAGAGCCACCTGTGATGATTCAGGTGTGTGGGACTCTACTTCCACTCCACACCATCTAGGGTATGTGATCTGTGACCATTCCATGGGCCTCTCCTCTCGGTGTGTTCTTTCTTTGGTAGGAGACTCAGCCAGAGAGGCCCAGAGAATGAGGACAGTCATCTCTCCATCTCAAACAAGGATCATTGTGCAAGCCTTCACAAGGGATCACTTCCCGGGGATTGCCACCAGAGAACTGGCTTGTCAGACGGGAATCCCAGAACCTCGAATCCAGGTAAGTTCTCCAGCCAGCACATTGGCCCAGGCTGTGGCCCAATAGTCAGGAGGGTTCAGCCCTGCCAAGTGTTTGGAGCTGGATACATGTAAGCTTAGGTGGTGACTCGGGCTTTCGGGGAGGGGCCTGAAAGTCGGTGGGCTGAATGGAGGTTTTGGGGCCTCTTGTGGCCATGAGGGCACCCCCTCGTTTCCCAGGGCCAAGGGACTCGTTTACAGAAAACGGCCCTGCAGGAGCTGCACTTAGCATGGCAGACCAGAGGCAGGGCAACCAGGCGGGCTGTCGAATGGGTGCTGCGGAGGCGCCAGCATGGTGATCTGGACTGTCAAGATGTCTGATATGCCTGTCTGCATTTTGCTCTACTAGATATGGTTTCAAAACCAAAGAGCTCGGCACCCCCAGCAGAGCCCAAGTGGGCCCAGCCAGCCACAACTACTCCTGCTCCAGAGGACCGAAGGGCCACACCTGCTGTCCAGAGCAACTCTCCTCCCCTTGGCCCCTTTCTGCCATAGGAGAGCATGCCACCCTTGGCGGCCACAGCTGCTCCTTTTGGGGCCCCCACATTCTGGGTACTCGGGACTGCCTCTGGGGTCCGTGTGGGCCAGCTGTTGAGGATCTTCATGGTCTAGCCCAGCCCAGTGGATCTCCAGCCAAGTGGGAAGCCATCACCTCCTCCACAGGTAGGAGTTCCCTGGACCGTGTGCTCCCATGCTGTCAAGGCAAGCAGGCAGTCTGAGCAAGGGGCCATCCTGCCACCTGGATAGCCGGATGCACACATCCCGCGCTGGCCGGAGTCAACCTACTGTGAAGGCACGGCCCCTCCGCTAGAGCCACAGGCCCACCCTGCAGCCTTCCAAGCTTGATGAGCCTCCTAGATGAGCTCATGAAGGCCACGGTAATCCCGGCCTTGCTGGGGCCTTCCCCGGGGGCCGCTGCTGACCAAGGTGTGGACCCTGCCTTCCCAGGCACACCCAGCCTCCTAGATGACCTCTTGGTGGCCACGGACATCCCGGCCTCGCCAGGGCTTTCCCCAGGGGCTGCTTCAGTTGCAACGCAACAACCAGCTCTAGCCGGGACACCCAGCCTCTTAGAGGAAATCTTGGCTGCCACCGGCAACCGAGCCACACCAGGGCCTTCCCTGGGGGCCCGTGCTGATGAACGGGCACACCTTGCACTCCCAGGCTCACGCAGCCTCCAAGACGAGCTCCTGGCTGCCCTGGGCATCCCAGCCTGGCCGGGACCTTTTTGAGGGTCCTCTCCTGTCATCGCAGGAGCCCACCCAGCCTTCTTCGGGTCACCCAGCCTCCAAGAAGAAATCTTGGCTGACGTGGCCACCAGAGACACGCCCTGGTCTTCTCCGTGGGCCCCTGTGGGGGACGAGGGACTTGAGGCCATCCTGGAAGCACCCCTCAGTGAGGATAATTACCAGGCCCTCATCGACATGCTACCAGGCTCCCCAGGCCCTCGGGCTTAGAAGGAGAGGAAGGGAAGGGCACCTTCTCCGCCTATCCATGTTCAGGTCTCCTTTCCTGGCATGCTCGGGGAAGGTGGGGGGCGATTTTTCTGTGTGGGAAGACGAGAGAATACCGATGGGATGTCAATCAACAACTTGTTGACAAATCTGAGGGCTGGACTTTTGAGAAGTTGGGCCCCACCCCTTAACAGGGACACTCTACCTGAAGCCTCAAAGAATCCCTGAATGGCATTGACGAAGAGGCTGCCTCAAAGGGAACACTCCATGGACCCAAGAGAGAAACCCCGTGCCCCGCACAGGTGCTTTGGGTCTGGCTCTTCTGTCTTCTGGTCCCATTCTTCCAGCAGGCCACTAAGGAGAACTCCTTCCTTATGCCAGGGGCAGCAGAGGGAGCGGGAGCAGGAGACAGGGGAGTGAAAAGTTGCAAAGGTTGGGAGATGCAAGGTGGGAGGGGGCGAGTGGGTGGCGGGAGAGGGTGGGGGCTAAGGGAGAGAGTGGGGGCGAAGGGAGAGAGGGAGAGAAAGGGAGGTAGGGAGGCAGGGACGGTTGGGTACAGTGGGATGGAGAGGGGTGTCAGGGGAGAGGAGGGGGCAGAGCCCGCAACTGGGACTCAGCTTCAAGCCCCCGGCAAACCATGCAGCTATCCCTAAAATGCTTTGTCAGGGACACGTTGCCCTCGGTTTCAAGGTGCCAGCTCTGGGCGGGTGTCCAGAGGTTAGAGCCTCTGAGCCAGCAGTAGGAATCAACCCACACAACTTCTTTCTTGACCAGACTCGACCATGTCTATGTGTACACACATGCCCGGTATATCAGCAAAGGCCAGTCATCTCTGTGTCTCGCTCTGACCCTCCCAGTATGAGTTGACTGAGCTCGCCCTGCCACCAGCATCCTCCCATCACTCACAGACATACAAACGTTCTTTACTTGCAAACCTGTTCCTGAATTCATTGACCCAATGGTTTTGAAGTCCATACGAACCCTTGCCTGTTCCCATGTGAACCCCCAGGGTGGGTTTAGAAACCTCGGTGGACAAAGAATACACTGCCCAAGACGGTTGGGGGTGTGCTGCTGGGGTTCGTCCATTCCTCTTCAACTAACTCTTTTCACCCTGTTTACAGCGAAAAGAGAAGTGCCTCTCATCGTCCATCCCCCGTGTTGCTCCACGCGGCCTTCTTCCTTCTTTGTCTGCTCCTACCTCCTGACTCCCTCCTCATCCTCCTCGTCCTCCTCCTTTTGCTCACTGCTCTCTGTCTCTCTGAGAAACCACACACTCTTTCCACGTCCCATTGATGGCACAGGTCAGGGCTCTGCTCTGTCCAGAATGTCCATGCTTTCTTCCTTGGCTTAGTGGAAACTCCTTCCCAAAAGTAGGGGGTACACTGTCTGCTTTGGTTGGTATCTCCAGGGCATTTGGGCTGGGGGGGGGGTTACCTGTGGATGTGTGGGCCTCAGGCTCCACATGAGAAAAACCCCAAATGGTGTGAGCTTCTGTTCCAGATGTTGGCCCTTCAGGTCTCTGGCCGGAGCCTTGGGCTCCAGGCAACTCAAAGCCCTCGGGGGTGGTGGACTGTGACTACTGTAGGGAAAGGACACCAAGAGGGCATGGAAGCGCTGGGGGGTTGGAGGGGGGAAACGGAGGCAAGAACAGCGAGGGATCTAGGTGGAGGCACTTGAAAGAGCGTCCAGTGTCCCAGAATGCCTCGGAGGATCTGGATGGGAGCAATTGAGGCCAAGGGATCTGTGGAATGTGAAAAGGCTGGAAACCCCAGTGTGGTTTTGAAGGCAAAGCAAGCTGGGAAAGGGGGCGTGGGCGGCCACTTCAAAGGGACCTAGGGGAGATCCCGGGCAGTTAGCTCTCTTGGCACTGCTGTCGGCCCCTGATTGATCAACCTGGGGTTGATCCCAACCCCCACTGCGTGGGAGGGCCACAAACCAAAGCCCCCGAACTGCGCACCCACCTCGACGGGGCCCTTGGGGTTCTGGGGCACGGGCCGTGCCCGGGAAAACCCACTCACTCCATGGGACTCCATCCAGGTTCTCTGCTTGGAAATGGCCAGGGACATCCCCTCCATCTTCGCACCCAACTCTTATTTATGTAAATATGGGTCGAGCCTCCTTCTGCTCTCCAAAGTCCTGAGCTGCTGGGTCCCTGCCCACTAAGTCAGCAGTCTGCAGCGCCCGTGTGGCTCTCCCACCATGGCTTCATCCGGCTCCTCCAGCACCTCAAGTGGTACGTTTGCCCTGGGTCCCTGGGGTCGGATCACGTTTCAGGGGATTTGTGGATGGCCCAGACAAGGGTTCTTGGCAAACGTGTCGACCCACCACCAAGAATGGCGGGGGACCTATCGGCCAGGCCCATGGTTCCCAGGCGTCAGGTGTGCCCAAAGGGGGCATCGTTCGTTTGTCTTGCTCCTTTGGAACACATATGGCTTCTCCATTCTCTTCTCTGGGAAGATGGTGTTGTGTCAGGTGTCGTGGTGTTGGATGCGGGGGGCTGGGGGGCTATCGAGAGGGGGTGCTGTGCTGGGATGAGGCCCTTTATTCTCACATCTTCCTGTGGGAATGGGAGTCTGGGAGCTCTGTGGCTTTGCTGCCTTCAGTGTCTTCCTCTCCACAATGGCCTAGTGCCTTCTGCCTTCCCTCAGGTGTTACGGGTTTGGGCTTTGCTTCGGCTTCCTTCCCTTTCATTTCCTTTTCCACTAGTGATGGCAAACATGGCCTTTGCTTGTGTCAGCCCCGGGAAGCCAGGCTCTCTCCCACTGGCATTGTGATGGAGGGAAATCTGGGTGCAGCCCCATCGAGACGTTTCCCTGGCATCTCTCCCAGATTGGTGGAAACATGTGGTGGGATAGTGTTGTGGTCTTCGGTGGGTGGGATTTCTTGCTGCCTATGTTTTGGGGCTGGGTTTGGTTTCCTTTCTGCTTGCTGGTGTTTCTTGCATTCTGGCATGGGGTGGGGGTGGGGGATGTCCCCACCGCCCTTGCCTCTCAGCCTGGCTCTCGGGGTGTAGCCAAGTGACTTCCAAATGCACAACCATCCCCGGGCTCCCAGCTTTGCTCAGGCACAGGGGCAAGTCCCCTGGGGGTGGGGGGGGAGCAGGCTTGGGCTCATCTGTCAAGTCCTGCCCTATGTGCTCTGAGACTTTGCCCTTCCTGTTCTTCTTCCACAGGCCCTGTCTCCACAAGGTCTCTAAGGAGGAGGCTCATTTTGAAGCTGAGCCAGAAGGACGCCCTGCAAGCGCTCTTTCAACAGAACCCCTACCCTGGGATAGCGACCAGAGAACGGCTGGCCCAGGAGCTTGCATTGCCGAAAGTAGAGTTCAGGTAGGCCCCCGTCTCTGGCCCTGTTCTCCCTTTCAGGCTCTCTATGCCAGTCCGAGTAAGCTGAAAGCACCTGGCAGCCTTTCTCCTGAGAAGGAATTCTCTCTGTTTGCCTCTAGGTCTGGTTTCAAACCAATGAAGAAGACTGTTAAAGCAGAGCTGATCACTGTCTGAATGTGTGCACCAAGAAGGGGAATGGGGGCCAACGTCCATGCCCACACCACCATTGCCCACCCCCCGACCTCAGTCTTCCTCTCCAGGTAATTTAGCCAGCGTTGTCTGAAAGCAAGTCCCCCGAGGGGGTCCCCAACCCTCCCCCTCTTGCCAGAGAATTCTCTCTGCTGGTGGATGGCCACGGGAGGCCCAGAAAAACCAACGGGGTGGGGCCGTGGTGGTGGGGATCATGGGGAAGAGGAGGAAACAAGGCTATCTGGTACTGCCGCCTCCATCAGTGTCCCAGATCCGGACATGATGCCCCCAGTTGGCATGGGCGGGCAGCACTGGGTCCACCTTTGCACCCTCCCCCAGCCCCCGTCAGAAACTTTAGGTTCCAGCTGCCGAGGCAACCTTGGCCGAGGGGTATGCTTCAGGGCAATCAGCAGCAAGACCGGAGGAGGAAGGAGACATACAGGGACAGGCATGTGTGGGGAGTGTGGGCGTGTACGCATGTTCGCACGCATCCACGATGGATCCAGGCACCCGATCCAACTGTGGGTGTATTTTAGAACCCTGCCTTGGCTGCTGAACCACCTGTGGTGATTCAGGTGTGTGGGACTCTACCTCTACTCCACACCATCTAGGGTATGTGTGCTGTGACCATTCCATGGGCCATACGTCCTCTCCTCTCAGTGTTTTCTTTCTTTGGTAGGAGACTCGGCCAGAGAGGCCCGGAGAAAGAGGACAGTCATCTCTCCTTCTCATACAAGGATCATTGTGCAAGCCTTCACGGGGGATCGCTTCCCAGGGATTGCCGCCAGGCAAGAACTGGCTCGTCAGATGGGAATCCCAAAACCTTGAATCCATTTAAGTTCTCAATCCAGTACATGGGCCCAGGATGTGGCCCAGTAGTCAAGAGGGTTCAGCCCTGCCGAGCGTTTGGAGCTGGATACATGTAGGCTTAGGCTGGGGATGGGGCTTTGGGGGAGGGTTCCGAAAGTTGGTGGGCTGAGTGGAGGGTTTGGGGCCTCTTGTGGCCGTGCAGGCACCCCCTCATTTCCCAGGGCCTAGGGAGTCGTTTGAAAAAAATGGCCCTGAAAGAGCTGCCCTTGGCCTGACAGACCAGAGGCTGGGCAGCCAGGCAGGTTGTCGAATGTGTGCCATGGAGGCACCAGCACGGTGATCTGTACGGTCATGACTTCTGATGTGCCTGTCTGCCTTTTGCTCCCCTACATATGGTTTCAAAACCGAAGAGCTCAGCACCCCCAGGAGAGCTCTGCTGGGACCTAACAAACACCATGATAGGCTTCAGGGATTAAGGTAGGACTCACGGGAAAGGCTGAGTCATTGCCCAGTGAGGTCATCCCCGCGGATGCCAGGAATTGTCTAATCAGCATACTCCCTGTAACTTGGTTTGAGTTTATCAGGAAGTAAAAGACATCCCCCTGCAGCCAATCAGCCCTTGCCAACTCTCTGTTCTCAAACCTATAAATACTGCTGTAAATCTTGCTCCACTCCTTGCTCCACTCCACTGTGTTGGATGTGGCAGGAGCCCTAGCTCGAGCTAGAAATAAAACCCCTTCATGCTTTTGCATTGCTGTGGACTTCCTATTCTCTCAGTTTTGGGGACTCGGACTCTGGGCATAACATTTGGGGGTTCGTCTGGGATCCCTTTAACTGGGAAGAATCACAGTCTCCCGGTAGAAGGGGTTTCCTCACTAGTAGGAAAGATATTTGAACACCGGTGTTAAGTCTGGTTAAGTCCAGCGTAAGGCCGACGCCCAGCATTCATGCTGGAAGGCAGCTGTTTCTGTGAGGGATTGGGAAGGAACATCTCTCCTGACTCTGAATCTGGTGGGCAGTGGATGCCCTTCAGTGAGATAACATTGAGAAGCAAGACAACAGTAACCCGGGATAGACCTAGTTCTGTGTTTTCAGCCGATATTTGCTTGTCTTCTGTCTGTCGCCTTTCTTTGTGTGCCGGTGCCATTTTTGTTTGTGTGTGTGTGTGTTCATTGTGAGCTCCCTCATTATGGGTCAAAGCTCTTCCACCCCTTTGTCTGTAATGACTGACGATGAAGATCAGGAGAGTCAGAAGAAGAAGCCAATACCACAGGAATCCTCTTTATATCCTAGCCTGATTGACTTAGACACTGAAATCTCACCCCCCCCACCCATAAATGCACCAACCCTTGCCTCTGCAGGTACCGCAGGTGTCGTCCATAGAACAAAGGAGGGACCCAGAGCCCTCAGCTCCGCCATGGGAAGGGGGGCCGGCCCAAGGAACTCATGGAAGGACTCGAAGGGGCGGAGACTTGTCTGAGGACAGAAGCTGGGAGGCTCCTTCATCCACCGTTTGGGCATTCCCTGTCCGGGTGGGGGTCAGCAAATCCCGGTGGGGAGCGAACATACCAATACTGGCCGTTTTCTAGAGTGATTTATATAACTGGAAAACTCAAACCCCTTCTTTTCCCGAAAAACCCCAAGGTCTTATTTGTCTCTTAGATTCTGTCTTGTTTACTCATAATCCTACTTGGAATGATTGTCAGCATCTGTTGTAGGTGCTCTTCACCACGGAGGAACGGGAGCGAATTCTATCAGAAGCACGAAAACATGTTCCAGGAGTGGATGGAAGACCCACCACGCAGCCCCACCTAATTGAGGAGGGGTTTTCTTTGATGTGACAGAACTGGGATTTTGAATGCACTGAAGGTAGGGAGCGTCTCTGAGTGTACCGCCAGACTCTGATGGCTGGCATCCAGGCAGCCACCAGGAAACCAACGAATTTGTCTAAGGTTAATTTGATAAGGCAGGAGCCAAATGAGAGCCCGGCAGCCTTTTTAGAGAAGTTAATGGAGGCTTTCAGGCAGTATAAGCCCATGGACACTCAGGCTGATGAGTCACGTGCAGCAGTCTTGCTAGCCTTTGTTAATCAGGCAGCTCCGGATATCAAGAGGAAGTTACAGAGGATAGAGGGACTGGGAGAACAGTCAATACAGGATCTGGTGAGGGCAGCTGAGAAAGTGTTTAATAACAGAGAGACCCTGAGGAGAGGGAAGAACGAATTAGACAGGAGGATAGGGATTTTACAGCTAAGGAAAACCGAAGAAATCAGAAAGAGCTGGCTCAAATTTTCTTTGGGGGGATGAGACTGGGACCTGATTCCTGGAAGACTCGAGACACCCAGCTGAAAGGAAGGGAGAAACCAGCCAGACTGACCCTAAAGAGAGACCAATGCGCCTACTGCAAAGAGCAAGGGCACTGGAAAAATGATTGCCCCAAGAGAAACCTGAAAAAAAGGACTGTAAGGAAAGAAGAGTCTCCCTCGGGTACCCACATTTGATATGCAGGAGAATAAAGTGATTAGGGGGGTCAGGGCCCAGCCCCCCTCCCCGAGTCCTGGGTAACTATTAATGTGGAGGGGAAACCGGTCGGCTTCATGGTGGATACGGAAGCCCAATACTCGGTCCTCAATCAAAAATTTGGGCCGAAGTCCAAGAAGACTAGCTTGGTCCAGGGAGCCACCGGGACAAAAAGATATTACTGGACTACTAAACGAAAAGTGGACTTGGGAGCCCAACGGGTGTCCCACTCATTTCTGGTGATCCCGGAATGTCCAGCCCCTTTATTAGGAAGAGATCTATTGTCCAAAGTCAATGCACAGATTCACTTTGACTCTGGAGGGATATCAGTCACAGATGGGCTTGGACAACCAATTCATGTTTTATCCCTGGCACTGAGAGATGAATACAGACTATATTCACCAAAACCCCTTGCAGCTGTGGACCTGGCTATGCTACAATGGATTCAAAAATACCCTCTGGCCTGGGCCAAGACGGCAGGAGTAGGACTGGCAAAACAAAGACCTACGATAAATCAGTACCCCATGAGTCAGGAGGCCCGGCAAGGAATCATGCTACACATACAGCGCCTCCTGAAGGTAGGGATTTTTAAAAAGTGCCAGTCCCCATGGAATACTCCCCCGCTGCCTGTGAAAAAGCCCGGGGGAACGGACTTTAGACCCATCCAAGATCTTCATGAAGTCAACAAACGGGTGAGTGACATTCATCCCACTGTCCCTAACCCATACATCCTCCTGAGCAGCTTGCCACCAGACTACATCTGGTATACAATCTTAGACTTAAAAGATGCCTTTTTCAGTTTGCCTCTGGCCCCCCAGAGCCGAGAGATCTTCGCATTTGAATGGACTGATGAAGACAGTCAAACTATAGGACAGCTGACCTGGACTCGCCTTCCACAGGGATTTAAAAACTCGCCGACATTGTTCAACGAGGCTCTAGGCTAGGACCTCTGTGAGTATCGGACTAGCCACCCCGACGTTGTCCTATTGCAATATGTGGATGACCTCATGATGGCTGCTACTATCAAGGAGGTATGCCTAGAGGCCACAGGCGACCTCCTTCAGACTTTGGGGACATTGGGGTACCAGCCGAGTGCAAAGAAGGCCCAAATTGCTAAACAGGAAGTCGTTTACTTGGGGTACAAAATAAAAGAGGGGCAAAGATGGTTGACTCAGGCTATGAAAGAGACTATTTTACAGATCTCCAAGCCAACGACTCCTCGGCAAGTGAGGGAGTTCTTAGGGACTGTTGGGTACTGCAGGATATGGATCCTGAGGTTTGCTGAAAAGGCCTGGCCTTTATATGAAGGAAGTAGAGAAAATAAGAACTGGACTTGGACTGAGCCAATGAGGCGGGCATTTCAGGAACTCCGTCGGGCATTGCTAGAAACCCCGGCCCTAGCTCTCCCTGACCCAGCTAAGCCATTTCAACTGTTTGTGGATAAAAAGCAGGGAGTGGGAAAGGGAGTCCTGACACAGCAATGGGGACCTTGGAGGCGGCCTTTGGCATACCTCTCTAAAGGGCTGGACCTGGTAGCTGCTGAATGGCCGCCCTGTCTCCGTATCATCGTGGCTGCTGCTCTCTTTGTCCATGATGCTGACAAGTTGACTTATGGACAGCGCCTCCTGGTCTCCACTCCCCATGCCATAGAGGGGATCCTCAAAGAGCCACCGGGTAAGTGGATTTCTAACACTTGCTTAACCCATTACCAAGCCCTGCTGTTAGATGCTCCCCAGATACACTTTCAGACACCTTGTTTTCTAAATCCTGCTACTCTCTTGCCCATCCCAGAGGAGGATGGGCCTCTCCATGACTGTGTTGAAGTATTGGCTGAGGTAACCACCATACGAAGAAAGCTCAGTGACATACCATTAAAGGACAGTGAGCTGATATGGTTCACAGATGGGAGCAGTTATATAAAGGATGGACAGAGAAAAGTGGGGGAAGCCATAGTAGATGACACTGGGAGGGTCGTCTGGGCCGAAACATTGCCCCCTGGAACATCCGCCCATAAAGCAGAATTGATAGCTGTGACACAAGCACTAGAGAGGGCGAAAGGAAAAAAGATCACCATTTACACTGACAGCCGGTGTGCATTCAGCACTGCCCATATTCCAGGCCCTACATATAAAGAACGGGGGTTCTTGACAGCAGAGGGAAAAGAGATTAAGAACCTACCCGAAATACGTAGACTCTTGGCAGCGGTCCACTTGCCAAGGGCGGTATCCATAGTACATGTCCCAGGACACCAGAAAGGAGAAGATGCCAGGGCCCAAGGCAACCGTGCTGCTGATGCAGCAGCCCACGAGGTGGCCGCTGGATACTGCCAAGCTCATGTGCTGGCTGTAGGATTACCACCACCGGGGATGGGGACTCTCCCCCCAAGCCCCATATACTCCCCCTCCAATTTAAGCTGGATGCAGGATAACCCCAACCACCCTGTGGGCAAGGACGGATGGTATCAGCACCAGGATGACAACCGGTTGCTTCCTGCTGACCTGGGCAGACATCTCTGTACCCATTTACATCAAACCACCCATTTGGGAGAGAAAAAGACTTTGACGCTTCTACAAGCAGTGCAGCTGCGGTTTCCCTGACAAAAGAAAACCATACAGGATATAGTCCGCACCTGCAAGGCCTGTCGGATGATGAGACCAGGAAAAGGACAGCACACGGGTGTAAGATACTGGGGGAAAAGGCTGGGACAGCATTGGGAGATAGATTTTACAGAGGTAAGTTCAGGCAAGTATGGCTATCGTTACCTGTTAGTTTTGGTTGATACCTTTTCTGGGTGGGTAGAATCTTACCCCACTAAAAAGGAGACAGCAATAATAGTGGCTAAGAAGCTCCTAGAAGGGATAATACCTAGGTTTGGGCTGCCAGCATCTATTAGCTCTAATAATGGACCTGCATTTGTGAGCAAAATTATTAAAGGACTGGTCTCAGCCCTGGGGACCAAATGGAAGCTACATTGCGAGGACAGTTCCCAGAGCTCAGGACAAGTAGAAAGAATGAATCGGACCCTAAAAGAAACTTTAACAAAGCTGACAATAGAGACTGGTGGGGACTGGGTAACCCTCCTTCCCTTTGCGCTTTTTCGGGCGTGCAATAACCCCTAAAAACTAGGTTTGACTCCCTTTGAAATTGTATATGGAAGTCCACCCCCCCCCCATTTATTCAGTGTTTGAAGGAAAGACTAAACCATCTCTCTCGCTACACACATTCCAACAAGAGATGCTGGCTTTAAGTAAAGTGCATAAACATATCTGGTCACTGATACGAGAAGTTCATGAGGGCCAGAGTAAAGGAACAATCCCGTCCCATGATATGGGCCAGGGAGATTGGGTCTGGGTCAAGAGACACCAGTCAAAAACTTTAGAGCCAAGATGGAAGGGCCCCTATGTTGTTCTCATTACCACCCACACTGCCCTAAAGGTTGACAGAATTGGACGCTGGGTGCACTGCAACCACGTGCATTGTGCCACCCCAGAGGAATAAGAAAAGGCCCAAAAAGAATGGAAGATGATGCCGCATCCCACCAACCCCTTAAAAATGAAGCTTGTCCACCAGCTGGCCCCAGAAAAATCCCCCTGACTCTCCTGTTGGTGGCCCTCCTCCACTCTGGAAATGCCGGTGCTAACCCACATCAACATGCTAAGATCACCTGGACGCTTCATAATGGACTAACCCATGAGGTACTCAATTCGACTACTGGAATCCCCCCAATACTTGGTGGACAGATTTATTCTTTGACCTTGGATCTTTGTAAAAAGAACATATCAGTACAGTTCAAGGGATGATGCTGAGACAACAATATCAGGCAATGTCTCAGAATGAAGAGGAGGATTCCTCTCCATGATCAAAGGACAGGGGGGAATGCTGGGACCTAACAAATGCCATGATAGGCTTCAGGGACTATGGTAGGACTCACGGGAAAGGCTGAGTCATTGCCCAGTGAGGTCATCCCCGTGGATGCCAGGACTTATCTAATCAGCATACTCCCCGTAACCTGGTTTGAGTTTATCAGGACATAAAAGACATCCCCCTGCAACCAATCATCCCTTGCCAACTCTCTGTTCTAAAACCTATAAATACTGCTGTAAATCTGGGCTCGGGGCTCCACTGTGTTGGATGTGGCAGGAGCCCTAGCTCAAGCTAGAAATAAAACCCCTTCATGCTTTTGCATTGCTGTGGACTTCTTATCCTCTCAGTTTTGGGGACTCGGCCTCTAGGCATAATAAGCTCAAGCGGGCCCATTGCTGGGCCCAAGGGCCAGGCAGCGCAGCAGCCACAACTACTCCTGCTCCAGATGACCGAAGGGGCCCACCCATTGTCCAGAGCACCTCTACTCCCCTTCGCCCCTCTCCACCACAGGAGAGCATGCCACCCTTGGCGGGCACAGCTGCTCTTTTTGGGGTGCCCACATTCTGGGTGCCTGGGATTGCCTCTGGGGTCTGTGTGGGCCAGCCATTGAGGATCTTCATGGTCCAGCCCAGCCCGGTGGCTCTCCAGCCAAGTGTGAAGACACCAGCTCCTCTCCAGATAACAGTTCCTGAACCACGTGCTCCCCTGCCTTCATGGCCCCCGGGCAGCCTGGGCAAGGGGCCATCCTGCCACCTGGGCAGCTGGAGGCACACATCCCTCACTGGCCTGAGTCAAGCTACAGTTATGGCATGCCCCCTCCACTAGAGCAACAGTCCCAGCGCCGCAGCCTTCCAAGCTCGACGAGCCTCCTAGACAAGCTCTTGGCAGCCACGAGCATCCCGGCCTTGCTGGGACCTTCCCCTGTGGCTGCTGCTGACCAAGGGGTGGACGCTGCCCTCCCAGGCAAACCCAGCCTCCTAGACTAGCACTTGGCACCCACAGGTGTCCTGGCCTCGCCAGGGCTGTCCCCAGTGTCCTCTGCAGTTGCAGCGCAACAACATGATCTCGCCAGCACACCCAGACTCTTAGAGGAAATCTTGCCTGCCACCAGCATCCACGCCATGCCGGGGCCATCTCTGGGGCCCTGTGCCAATGAACGGGCACACCTCGCCCTCCCAGGTTCACCCAGCCTCCAAAACAAGCTCCCAGCTGCCCTGGAAATCCTGGGCTCACCAGGTCCTTTTATGGGATCCTCTCCTCTGGTTGCAGGGGCCCACCCAGCCTTCCCTGGGTCACCCAGCCTCCTAGAGGAAATCCTGGCTACCATGGCCACCCGGGACATGCCCTGGTCTTCTCCGGGGGCCCCTGTGGATGAAGAGGGATTTGAGGCCATCCTGGAAGTACCCCTCAGTGAGGAGGATTAAAAGGCCCTCCTTGACATGCTGCCAGGGTAAGGCCTAACGTTGAGTTGACACAGAGATCTATGGCTTTCCCTCCAGTTGCCACAGGGCTGTCAAATGTGCCACCGTGGTGTTAGTCAATACTCGGGCTGACAGTCGAGGCAGTGCAGGGAAATCAGGTTCATCTGGAGTGGACTGAGACATTTGGGGTTCTTTTGGAATGATGGCACGAACCCTGGAGTTCCTCTCAACATTCCTGTTGCAAGTGCCTCCTCTTGAGATGTGATGGGAACGCAGGGAATCCTTTCACGACGAAGTAGGGAGAGGAACTATCATCTAGAGCTGAGGAGGGGAAAATGAGGCTCCTTTTGAGTTGTGGCGGGACCCTCGGTATTCCTCTCGATTGAATACCAGTATGTCAGTGAACTTCTTGAGTTTCACCCTGGGTGTGAAGGACCCTTTAGAGGTCCGAGAGGGAAGGTGTGATTTCCCTTGAGATGCCCCAGAGGAAAAGGGCCTCATCTCGTCTAGAGGGGAGAATCTCCTGGTTTTGCTTGAGTTGCAGCAGGTCCCACTCGAGTTACGACGGGGACTTCAGGGACCCGCTTGTGTGGCCTCAGGAAAGGCCAGTCTCCATGCAAGTTGCGAGGGGCCTCTCGGGATTCCTCTCCAGTCAGGGCCAGGTCCTATGTCCTCGTCTGTAGCTGAGGCCAGAACCTGAAGTTTCCACTCCAGTGCTGACACGGATCTTGGGGTTCCTCTGGAGTCTCCAAAGGCGAGTCAGGCCTCATCTCGAATGGAGACTTGCATGTCTGCTTTCCTCCCGAGCGGTACCAGCAGTGTCAGGTTTCCCGGCGAGTTGACACAGGGATATGTGGTTGTCCCTCAAGGTGCCACAGGAATATCACACATGCCACAGTGGTGTGAGTCGATATTCGGGGTGACCGTCGAGGCAGTGCAGAGAAATCAAGTTCATCTGGAGTGGACTGAGACATTTCGGACACTTTCGGAATGGTGGCACGACCCTGGAGTTCCTCTCGCCTTTCCTGTTGAGAGCGCCTCCTACTGAGATGCGGCGGGAATGCCGGGAACCTTTCCCAGTGAAGCACAGAAAGGAACCCTCATCTCCAGCTGAGGAGGAGACAACGGGGCTCCTTTTGAGCTGTGGTGGGACCCTCGGTGTTCCTCTCGAGTGGAAACGGGTATGTCGGGGAACTATTTGAGTTGAAGCAAGGGTGTGAAGTATCCTTTCGAGGTCCAAGAGGAAAGCTGTGATTTCACTCGAGACGCTGCAGCGGAAAAGGGCCTCATCTCGCCTGGAGGGGAGAATCACCTGGTTTTTCTCTAGTTGCGGCAGGTCCCTCTCAAGTTACGACTGGGACCTCAGGGACCCACTTGTGTGGCCTCGGGAAAGGCCAGTCTCCATGCGACTTGTGAGGGGCCTCTCGGAATTTCTCTCCAGTGGATGCTGGGTCTTAAGTCCATGTCTGGAGCTGAGGCCGGAACATGAGGTTTCCTCTCCAGCGCTGACATGGACCTTGGGGTTTCTCTGCAGTCTCCACAGGAGAGTCAGGCCTCATCTCGAGTGGAGACTTGCATGTCCACTTTCCTCCCATGCAGTACCAGCAGTGTCAGGCTTCTTGGCAAGTTGACACAGGGATCTGTGGCTTTCCCTCTTGTTGCCACAGGGCTGTCACACATGCCACTGTGGGGTTAGTCTATGCTCGGGGTGACAGTCGAGGCAGTGCAGGGAAATCAGGTTCCTCTGGAGTGGACTGAGACACCTGGGTGTCTTTTGGAATGGTGGCATGACCTGTGGAGTTCCTCTCGACTTTCCTGTTGAGAGCGCCTCCTCCTGAGATGTGACAGGAATGCTGGGATCCTTTCCCGACGAAACAGGTAAAGGAACCCTCATCTTGAACTGAGGAGGGGACTACTGGGTTCCACTTGAGTAGTGGCGGGACCCTCGGTGATCCTCTCTAGTGGAGACGGGTATATCAGGGAACTTCTTGAGTTGCAGCAAGGGTGTGAAGGATCTTTTGGAAGTCCAAGAGGGAAAGTGTGATTTCCCTCAAGACGCCACAGCGGAAAATGTCCTCATCTCTCCTGGAGGAGACAATCTCCTGGTTTTTCTCAAGTTAAGGCAGATCCTTCTCGAGTTATGACAGGGACATTAGAGACCCACTTGTGTTGCCTCAGGAAAGGCCCGTCTCCATGTGAGTTGTGAGGGGCTTCTAGGGACTCCTCTCCAGTCAGTGCTGGGGCCTAAGTCCTCGTCTGGAGATGAGACTGGAACCTGAGGTTTTCTCTCCTGTGCTGACATAGATCTTGGGGTTCCTCTGGAGTCTCCACAGGGAGGTCAGGCCTCTTCTCAAATGGAGACATGCACGTCTGCTTTCCTCCAGAGCTTTAGCAGCAATGTCAGGCTTCCCAGTTATTTGACACAGGGATTTGTGGCTTTTCCTCGTGGTGCCAGAAGGCTATCACACATGCCACTGTGGTGTGAGTCAATACTCAGGATGACAGTCGAGGCAGTGCAGGGAAATCTTGTTCTTCTGGAGTGAAATGAAATATTTGGGGGTCTTCTGGAATGGTAGCATGACCCCTGGTTTTCCTCTCGACTTTCTTATTGATAGTGCCCCCTCCTGAGATGCAACAGGAACGCCAATAATCCTTTGACGATGAAGCAGGGAGAGGAACAGTCATCTCGAGCTGAGGATGGGATAACTGGGCTCCTGTTGAGTGGTGGTGGGACCCTTGGTGTTCCTCTCGAGTGGAGACGGGTATGTCGGGGATCTTCTTGAGTTGCAGCAAGGGTGTGAAAGACCCTTTCGAGGTCCAAGAGGGGAAGTGTGATTTCCCTCAAGACGCCGCAGCGGAAATAGCCTCATCTCGCCTGGAGGGGAAAATCTCCTGGTTTTTCTCAAGTTGCGGCAGGTCCCTCTCGAGTTATGACTGGGACCTCAGGGACCAGCTTGTGTGGCCTCAGGAAAGGCCAATCACCATGCTAGTTGCGAGGGGCCTCTCAGGATTCTTCTCCAGTGGGTTCTGGGTCCTAAGTCATCGTCTGGAGTTGATGTCGGAACCTGAGGTTTCCTCTCCAGTGTGACATAGAACTTGGGGTGCCTCTGGAGTCTTCACAGGGGAGTCAGGCCTCGTCTCGAGTGGAGACATGCACGTCCTATTTTCTCCCGAGCTGTAGCAGCAGTGTCAGGCTTCCCAGCGAGTGGACACAGGGATCTGTGGCTTTCCCTCGAGGTGCCACATGGCTTTCACACGTGCCACCGTGGTGTGAGTCAATACTTGGTGTGAGAGGTGAGGCAGTGCAGGGAAATCAGGTTCCTCTGGAGTGGACTGAGACTTTTCGGGGTCTTTTGGAATGGTGGCATGACCCCTGGAGTTCCTCTCGACTTTCCTGTTGAGAGCGCCTCCTCCTGACATGCTATGAGAACACGGGGAATCCTTTCCCGACGAAGCAGGGAAAGAACCCTCATCTCCAGCTGAGGAGGGGACAACGGGGCTCCTCTTGAGTTGTGGCAGGACCCTCGGTGTTCCTCTCGAGTGGAGACAGTTATGTCGGGGAACTTGTTGAGCTGCTTAGCCTTCTTCACAGTCCAACTCTCACATTCATATATGACTCCTGGAAAAACCATAGCCTTGACTAGATGGACCTTAGTTGGCAAAGTAATGTCTCTGCTTTTGAATATACTATCTAGGTTGGTCATAATTTTTCTTTCAAGGAGTAAAAGTCTTTTAATTTCATGGCTGCAATCACCATCTGCAGTGATTTGGGAGCCCCCAAAAGTAAAGTCTGACACTGTTTCCACTGTTTCCCCATCTATTTCCCATGAAGTGATGGGACCGGATGCCATGATCTTCATTTTCTGAATATTGAGCTTTAAGCCAACTTTTTCACTCTCCTGTTTCACTTTCATCAAGAGACTTTTTAGTTTCTCTTCACTTTCTGCCATAAGGGTGGTGTCTTCTGCATAGCTGAGGTGGCTGATATTTCTCCCGGCAATCTTGATTCCAGCTTGTGTTTCTTCCTGTCCAGCGTTACTTATGAAGTACTCTACATATATGGTAAATAAGCAGGGTGACAATATATGGCCTGGACGTACTCATTTTCCTATTTGGAACCAGTCTGTTGTTCCATGTGCAGTTCTAACTGCTGCTTCCTGACCTGCATACAGATTCAAGGTGGTCAGGTGGTCTGGTATTCCCATCTCTCTCAGAATTTTCCACAGTTTATTGTTATCCACACAGTCAAAGGCTTTGGCATAGTCAAGAAATCAGAAATAGATATTTTTCTGAAACTCTGTTGCTTTTTCCATGTTCCAGCGGATGTTGGCAATTTGATTTCTGGTTCCTCTGCATTTTCTAAAACCAGCTTGAACATCTGGAAGTTCACGGTTCACGTATTGCTGAAACCTGGCTTCGAGAATTTTGAGCGTTGCTTTACTAGCCTGTGAGATAAGTGCAATTATGCGGTAGTTTGAGCATTCTTTGCCATTGCCTTTCTTTGAAATTGGAATGAAAACTGACCTTTTCCAGTCCTGTGGCCACTGCTGAGTTTTCCAAATTTGCTGGCATATTGAGTGCAGCACTTTCACAGCATCATCTTTCAGGTTTTGAAACAGCTCAAATGGAATTCCATCAGCTCCGCTAGCATTGTTCATAGTGTCACACACCCCCTTATATGGAATTCCCATTAGATAAATAAGCTGATATGCCAGAAAGCCAGATTATTAATATGTTATACTCTACTTAAGAAGCTACTTATAATTTGGAAAGAAACTGGAAACTGTGCCCTGAATACACTATTTAAAATGGCTACCAGTTTATCCTTCAAGACAAAGATCTACCTCATACATAATGCTAAAGGAAGTCTCTCAGGCTGAAACAAACAAACAAGCAAACAAAGAAAACACTGAGCAGTAGCTGGAAACCATATGAAGAAATAAGCAACAGTGATGAAGATAACCACATATAAGTAAACATGTAAATTTTGATCCCTGGATTGGCAAGATCCCCTCGAGAAGGAAATTGTATTTGTTGGTCGTACTTCATCACTCATGAGTACAGCAGATGAAATGATAATAAAGAAATGAGAAGCTGCCTCTTGTAGGAAAAAATAAGAAACATTCTAGAGAGTGGAATTCTAGATATGAAAAAGAGCTCTTAGAATTGAAACTATGAATGAGAAAAGTATAAAACAGGAGTCAAGAGAGAATGGAAAGAGGATGTTATGAAGGCAAATATCCACACACAGCTAAGGATTTAAATGGTATAGAGTTCTTGAAAATTGGCTTTTCCTTGCTTTATGCCTTCCTCTATCCTTGGGAGTTAGTGCTCACTAGAATTTCCTTTACCTCAATACCTATAGACCAGTGTTTCGCTATCTTTCCTCATTTTTCTCCCTTTGGGAAACATTTTTAGGCACTTTTTCCAAATGTCTCCCCATTCTTGAAGTGTTAACACCACAGATATATGATTCATTTGTTAATGCACATTGGTGTTTAAGGGAGACACAGATCATTTTGCTATCTATGTTTCTTTCACTCTGTGGAAAAATATACTTTTACCTTCTTAGGGTGTTTTCACCTCCATTAAGAATGCATGCTCTTGACACAACACTTATTGGGCTTTTCCACCCCAACTGTATCCATAATTCAAGGAATGCATTTCACTATTAATTTCTGAGCAGTTGTTTCTTGTTTGGGAAGGAACTCTGCTGTCAGGAAGGGGAGAAGATGATGGTGGGCATACTTTAGGTGGACCACAATGGTGTCCCTGAAAGGCACAAGTATGTTAATTCTCATTTTTGGATTTGCAGTATGCAGAATATGGGCATTGTGTCATTCGTGCAATGTCATGTCTTCTGTAGTTATGTTTTCTTTACCACCCAACAAATAACTTGTCTTAGTGTTATGATAGACGTTGAGCAATGTGGCTTATGGAGAACAAGTGGACCAAAGCCTATAGGAAGTTTGGTTCCTCACTGAATTATTCTACTTACTCATGTAAGTCCACAAGCACAAGTTGTTGTTGTTGTTGTTGTTGTTGTTGTTGTGTCTTTTTAATTTTATAGGTATCACTTCTTTAGTTTTTACCTCCACTGTTAAGAATTCCAAAAGAAACAATCTCAGAGTCCCTGAGCTGGCATTTCTCCACACTCAAAGGAAAGGAGACACACATTGGTTCAAGGATCACTGAAATTCTGATCCTTTCATTCAGAGGTATGGCAATCCCTTCTCAACACACCCAATCTTACCTGAGAAAACCCCAAGAGCATTCCCATGGCTCTCATGATGATCCATTAAGGGAGAACCCCCCCAAAAAAGAGAGAGAACCCCCCAAACAGGGAAGTCATTTAGGTGAGAGATACTGACTGTATTCAGTGGAATTTTCTCGGAACCTTGCAAATAAGGTGTACCACCCATCTGGAATGTGGTAATAATGTCTTCAGGTCACTAAATTTGCAGGGCAGGGGGTGGGCAGATATTTTTCTTATCAAATTCGTAGATGGGTATGTTTAAAAAAAAAAGAAAGCTCCATGAAATATATGGAGACAGGTCATCTCAAAACCTTAATTTGAATATTAAAGCAGGATCAAATAGTTATGTGTTAATTAGAGCAACTAAATTAATTTTAATAGAGGAAATTGTCCTCTATCTAAGGAAGTATAGTAAGTTTTTACTACTTGGGCATCTGAAAGCTCTTGTCACTCAGAAGGTATTTGCACCTGTAAATTTGGTCTTGGCTTGCTGCTGATTTTTTTCCAAAATATCTTATTACCATAGCCATCATGTAATGTCCCTGTCTCAGCTCTACCTCAGTGTGAATATTATCACATATGAAGTCTCTACCATACATTAAGAAATACTTCAAGAACTTTAAAGTGTTTTTTGATTACTTAAAGAGAACTGGCTGGAAACAGTGCTCTCTTCATCACACAATGTGACTGTTTTACAAGAGTTAGGAAGATCAATGTCCTTTTGGCTTTAGTGTCAAGAAAGGTCATGCTTTAATCAAGCAATTGTTTGTCTTAATGTTACTAATATGTCAGTATTTTGACATTGCTCCTTATAGACTGTCTACCCCAAATTTTCTTTCCCTTCTTCCTTATTAACAGAATCTCATTTGGAATTGGCCATATACTAGAGAAATAAAATAATTAGTCTTGTTTAGGCTTCAGAGACAAAGCAGAGCTGTCCTCTGACCTTGCTTCTAACCTGCCTGGACACTGCCTTGACTAGGAGTAACAAGAAGTGACTGCCTGCTTAAGTGCAAGACTTGCAGGACCATGGATAAGATGGGGGAGGAATCTTGAGCTTGTTGAGCCCCCGAAGAGGGCCTGACCAACCAAGCACCAGGCTTAACAATATTCCAAGTTTTATAAGACAAAACAAGCATCACTAACATGAAATCAGGCTTGCAGTTTGGTTACAGATTGATGATGATATCATTTTTCATCCATACTGGGATTATAAATAGGAAACTCAAACTGCAATCCTTGAAGTCTCAACCATGGAGCAGATGCACTGCCTGGGACTCTTTCCCAATTGTGATTCTAGATGTGCTGTGACACAAGGCTTTCCAGCACTGTTTAAGTCTGGATGTTTGGTCAAAACCCAATTGGTGACATATTCTCTGCTCTTTCTATTTTTCTTTCCTTGTAAAGTTAGCATATTGAAACTAAGCTAGATAATTATCTATTAAATAATTGTATCAATTAACGAGTGGCTTATATTGTTAACAAATCCTTTGAACATGGAACAGAAGTGAAAACTTTCGCAAAACACCATATGCCTGGTGAAAATTCCATATTTTCCACATTATATTCAATTGCAGATATTTATGGATAATATATATTCACTAGACTATTCAGGTATGACTTAAATCAAATACCTTATGAGTATACAGTGTAAGTGAGAAGTAAATTTAAGGGACTAGATCTGATAGACACAGTGCCTGATGAACTATGGACAGAGGGTCGTGACATTGTACAGGAGAAGGGAATCAAGACCAATCCCAAGAAAAAGAAATGCAAAAAAGCAAAATGGTTGTCTGAGGAGGCCTTACAAATAGCTGTGAAAAGAAGGGAAGGGAAAAGCAAAAGGGAAAAGGAAAGATATACCCATTTGAATGCAGAGTTCCAAAGAATAGCAAGCAGAGATAAGAAAGCCCTCTGCAGCTATCAATGCAAAGAAATGGAGAAAAACAATAGAATGGGAAAGACTAGGGATCTCTTCAAGAAAATTAGAAATACCAAGGGAACATTTTATACAAATATGGGCTCAATAAAGGACATAAATTGTAGGGACCTAACGAAAGCAGAAGATATTAAGAAGAGGTGGCAAGAAGAATTGTACAAAAAAAGATCTTCACGATCCAGATAATCACAATGGTATGATCATTCACCTAGAGCCAGACATTCTGTAATATGAAGTCAAGTGGGACATAGGAAGCATCACTACGGACAAAGCTAGTGGAGGTGATGGAATTCCAGTTGAGCTATTTTAAATCCTGAAAGATGATTCTGTGAATGTGCTTCACTCAATATGCCAGAAAATTTGGAAAACTCAGCAGTGGCCACAGGACTGGAAAAGGTCAGCTTTAATACCAATCTCAAAAAAAGGCAATGCCAAAAAATGCTCAAAGTACCGCACAATTGCACTCATCTCACATGCTAGTAAAGTAATGCTTAAAATTCTCCAAGACAGGCTTCAGCAATACATGAACCGTGAACTTCCAGATGTTCAAGCTGGTTTTAGAAAAGGCAGAGTAACCAGAGATCAAATTGCCAACATCCTCTGGATCATGGAAAATGCAACAGAGTTCCAGACAGACATCTATTTCTGCTTTATGGACTATGCCAAAGCCTTTGTGTGGATCACAATCAAC
Source organism: Ovis canadensis (assembly GCF_042477335.2). Classification (NCBI taxonomy): domain Eukaryota; kingdom Metazoa; phylum Chordata; class Mammalia; order Artiodactyla; family Bovidae; genus Ovis; species Ovis canadensis. The sequence goes on from NC_091262.1 coordinate 13,446,804, forward strand.
TGTGGAAAATTCTGAAAGAAATGGGAATCCCATACCACCTGACCTGCCTGCTGAGAAACCTTTCTGCAGGTCAAGAAGCAACAGTTATAACTGGACATGGAACAACATGCTGTTTCCAAATAGGAAAAGTAGTATATCAAGGCTGTGTATTGTCACCCTACTTATTTAACTTATATGCAGAGTACATCATGAGAAATGCTGGGCTGGAGAAAGCACAAGCTGGAATCAAGATTGCTGGGAGAAATATCAATAACCTCAGATATGCAGATGACACCACCCTTTTGGCAGAAAGTGAAGAAGAACTCAAAAGCCTCTTGATGAAAGTGAAAGAGGAGAGTGAAAATTTGGCTTCAAGCTTAATATTCAGAAAACTGAGATCATGGCATCCAGTCCCATCACTTCATGGGAAATAGATGGGGAAACAGTGGAAACAGTGGCTGACTTTATTTTTCTGGGCTTCAAAATTACTGCAGATTGTGATTTCAGTCATGAAATTAAAAGACACTTACTCTTTGGAAGGAAAGTTATGACCAATCTAGACATCATATTAGAAAGCAGAGATATTACTTTGCCAACAAAGGCCTGTCTAGTCAAGGCTATGGTTTTTCCAGTAGTCATTTATGGATGTGAGAATTGGACTATAAAGAAAGTTGAACTCCAAAGAATTGATACTTTTAAACTGTGGTGTTGGAGAAGACTCTTGAGAGTCCCTTGGACAGCAAGGAGATCCAACCAGTCCATTCTAAAGGAGATCAGTCCTGGGTGTTCATTGGAAGGACTGATACAGAAATTAAAACTGCAATACTTTGGCTAACTGATGCGAAGAGCTGACTCATTGGAAAAGATCCTGATGTGATGTTGGGAAAGATTGATGGCAGGAGGAGAAGGGGACGACAGAGGATGAGATGGTTGGGTGGCATCACCGACTCAATGGATATGGGTTTTGGTGGACTTTGGGAGTTGGTGATGGACAGGGAGGCCTGGTGTGCTGTGGTTCATGGGGTCACATAGAGTCAGACACGACTGAGCAACTGAACTGAACTGAACTGAATTGATTGATAATATGTCAAGTTATTGGGTGGAAATATTGAAATGCTCCCGAGAAGCCTTTTCTTGTCTGGAATTTGCCCAAGACAAAGAAGCTCTTGAATCTGACAAATTTTGGAAAATACGACAGAATGAACACTAAAACTCTTGTTAGCATGGAGATATCATGCTCTACCCCTTTTTATGTGGGGGAGAAACTCTCTTTGGATAGTAACACTTTTACATTTTCTATTTATGTAGCCAAACTTTATCCTAACAGTTCAAAGGAATTCCTTTGATTTCACCACAATTCTCAAAGTTGTATCAGGATCCCAATTTTGGCAACTGTTAACATTTCATTGTATATATATATATATTTTATCATGTAACTAGTTGTATTTCTTTCTTCTGCCACATCATTTCTCTTTCTGTATATATTTATGGTGTTTGGCTTTGTTTCATGTGCTGTGTAGTTTCCTTAAATTTCTTTTAAACCAGTTTATGTGACTGAGTGAATAAATGATATTTTTTCAAAAGACACTAGGTCCTAAAGACTTGACAATTATGTGCATAGCTCTGTAATAATTGTTTCAAACTTCCTTATACTCACTCTTGTGCTCATAAGAAATCTATCTGAACAATATAAGACATATTTTCAGACCATGCTGTGTGCTAGATAGAAAAGGTTGAATTAGAATCACCCCTCCATCACTCCAAGTCAGGTCCTTTCTCATTCTGCAGGGATGCCTTAGTGATGCTTTTCAAATAGGAGCAAATGTTCATTTTGAAACAATACAGAAGCCCTAGAGTTGAGGAGATATAAAGGAGGTCCAGTTCGTGCTAAGGGAGAAGAGGGGGCTTGAAAAAGACGGGAGACGGGAAATGAGAAGAAGGAGACTCAGAAGGAATATACTACAAGATTTCCCTTCAGAACCAGGAATATGAACTGTGAAGAATCTTGAATTTATCTGTGTCACAGTCTTTCTCTGTTCCACCCAAAGACTCAGTTAATAAAATATTTCCTTCCATCTGTACTACATTCCCACAGTCCTTACTGGACTACTCTGGAATCCCTTAATGACATTCCTTGAAGAATTTGGCACTACTGGCCCTTCCTGCCATAACAATGGGTGGATAAAGGTTGGGTAGTGCATTCCCTGCACTGCTTTTCCGGAGTGATTGCATATCTCAAAGAAGCAGAGAGAGAATGCTCTTATCCTGGGGCTGATGAGCTGCAGGTGAACTCTGCAGAGACTGAATTCTCAGAGCCCTCGTTAACTGAATCATTTCACTGTTGCTCAATTCCCTAAGCAATTTAGCTCCACTGAAATCAAGAGAATATAAAACAGGAATTTTTTCTGCCTGTTCAGTCTCCATGGTTTCACCTTGGGGGCCAGATATACATTCCCTCCCTACTGATGGGACCATCTCTCTTGGAATGATCATCTCCCCCATATATGCAACCTCTCATGCAGAGTATTTTGAAAAGATCATCCTGTGAGCTGCTACACTGCTTGTGGCAATGCATCTCCAGACTTAGCTGTTGCTTGACCACAGCCATCCTAATACAATTATCACTGGAACTTCAACCTGAAATCTGTTTTGAAACCTGGAAATACATTTTGAAGAAAATGCATATACTATTTCACTTGATGGAGAGTAAATTTTTTTGACTGCTAAAGTAGAGTTTTTATACAATTTCCACAAATCCAGTTATTTAGCTTTTCAACAGGAGTAAATGAATTCACATCTTTAAATTCACATGGGTAATTTTTCTGGCTATATGCCAGGGGGCAGGGTGGTTATTCAGATCATTCCTTTCAAATGAGAAATAGTACTTTGAGAGTTAAATAGTACTTATGGTGACTTAGAACAGGCATTGGCAAAAACATTCATAAAGGGCTAAACAATAAATACTTTATGTATCATGGGGATTCAGTTGCAATACAGTTAAGTCTCTTGCAGTGATCTTAAATGTCCCTTGTTTTATCTTGAATGCAGTTGTAGGCAATACTTATGCAAATGAGATTGCTGTAGCTATTCCTTTTTTTGTGAGTGCTGTGACAACTAACCAGTAACTGGATGGCTTAAAACAATAGGAATCTATTCCATCTATCTTTTTGAGGGGGCTCCAAAATCACTGCAGATGATGATTTCAGCCATGAAGTTAAAAGATGCTTATGCCTTGGAAGAAAAGTTATGATCAACATGGACAGCATATTAAAAAGCAGAGACATTACTTTGCCAGCAAAGGTCCGTCTAGTCAAGACAATGTTTTGTTTTGTTTTGTTTTGTTTTCAGTAATCATGCATGGATGTGAGAGTTGGACTATAAAGAAAGCTGAGCGCCAAATAATTGATGCTTTTGAACTGTGGTTTCGGAGAGGTCTCTTGAGAGTCCTCGGACTGCAAGGAGATCCAACCAGTCCACTCTAAAGGAAATCAGTCCTGAATATTCTTTGGTGGGACTGATGTTTAAGCTGAAACTCCAATATTTTGGCCACTTGATGCAAAAAACTGACTCATTAAAAAAAAAAAAAAAAAACAAAACCTGATACTGGGAAAGACTGAAAGCAGAAGGAGAAGGGAATGACAGAAGATAAGATGGCTGGATGGCATCACTGACTCAATGGACATAAGTTTGAGTAAACTCGGAAAGTTGGTAATAGACAGGGAGGCCTGGTGTACTGCATTCCATGGGGTCGCAAAGAGTCAGAGACGACTGAGTGACTGAACTGAACAGAACTGAACAGTTCTGGAGGCTGGAAGTCTAAAATCAAGAGACCAGCAGGGTTTATCTCCCTCCAAAATTCTATGGGATATTCCATGCCTTGCCTCTTCCTTCTTTCAGTGACTCCAAGCATTCCTGGGTTATGTGTCTGTATGACTTCAACCTCTGCTTCCATAGTCACAAGATCTTCTTATCTCTGGCTGCTCTTGACTCCGTCCCTTTTAAGGGTCAAATGATTTAGAGTCCATTTGGGAAATCTAGGTTGATATCACCTTAAATCTTTAGCTATACCTGAAAAAAAAGAATTTTCTTCCTGAATAAAATCACATTCACAGGTATTAAGGATTAGTATGTCGACATATATTTTTGGAGGCCACTATGCAACACTATTGAATAGTATTTCATTAAAGCTTCTTTACAAAAACAGGCTGAGTGGAATTTGTTCTCTGGGTAACAGTTTCCTTAATCCTGATTTAGAGTGTTGTTGCCTGCTTCTGCTAGGTCCATACAATTTCTGTCCTTTATTGTGCCCATCTTTACATGAAATATTCCTTTGGTATCTCTAGTTTTCTTGAAGAGATCTCTAGTCTTTCCCATTCTGTTGTTTTCCTCTATTTCTTTGCATTGTTCACTGAAAAAGGCATTCTATCTCTCCTTGCTATTCTTTGGAACTCTGCTTTCAAATGGGTATATCTTTCCTTTTCTTCTTTGCCTTTCATTTATCTTATTTTCATAGCAATTTGTAAGGCCTACTCAGACAACCATTTTGCCTTTTTGCATTTATTTTTCTTGGGTATGGTCTTTATCCCTGCCTCCTGTACAATGTCACCAACCTCCAACCATAGTTCTTCAGGCACTCTGTTTATCAGGTCTAATGTTTTGAATCTATTGCGCACTTACACTGTATAGTTGAGTAGTCATACATGAATGAGAAAGTTGGACTATAAAGAAAGTTGAGCACCAAAGAATACATGCTTTTGAACTGTCGTGTTGGAGAAAATGATTGAGAGTCCCTTGGTCTGCAAGGAGATTCAACTAGTCCATCCTAAAGGAAATCAGTCCTCAATGTTCATTTGAAGGACTGATGCTGAAGTTGAAACTTCAATATTTTGGCCACCTGATGTGAAGAACAGACTCATGTGAAAAGACCCTGATGCTGGGAAAGATTGAGGGCAGGAGGAGAAGGGGGATGACAGAGGATGAGATGGCTGGATGGCATCACTGACTCAACGGACATGACTTTGAGTAAACTCCAGGAGTTGGTGATGGACGGGGATGTCTGGTGTGCTACAGTCCATGGGGTCACAGAGAGTCAGACACGACTGGGCAACTGATCTGAACTGAACTGACTGCTGCTGTTCACTCTAAACTGTGTCTGCCTCTTTGCAACACTATGGACTGCAGCATTCCAGTGTTCCTTGTACTTCACTGTCTTCTGGAGTTTGCTCAAACTCATGTCCACTGAGTGAGTGAGGCCATCCAAATATCTCATCCTCTGTTGCCCCTTCTCCTCCTGCCCTCAATCTTTCCCAGTATCAGGGTCTTTTCCAATGAGCTGGCTCTTCGCATCAGGTGGCCAAAGGATTGAAGCTTCAGCTTCAGCACCAGGCTTTCCAGTGAATATTCAGCATTGATTTCCTTTAGGATTGGCTGATTTGATTTCCTTGCTGTCCAATAAACTCTCGAGAGCCTTCTCCAACACCACAATATGAAAGCATCAGTTCTTGGGAGCTCAGCCTTCTTTATGGTGTAACTCTCACATCCATACGTGATTACTGGAAAAACCACAGCTTTAACTATATGGACCTTTGTTGACAAAGTGATGCCTCTGCTTTCTAATACACTGTCTAGGTTAGTCATAGTTTTTCTTCCAAGGACCAAGTGTCTTTTAATTTCCTGACTGTAGTCACCATCTGCACTGATTTTGGAACCCAAGTAGATAAAATTTGTCACTGCTTCCACTTATTTTCCTTTCTATTTTCCTTTCTATTTTCCATAAAGTGATGCGACCAGATGCCATGATCTTAGTTGTTTTTTTTTTTTTTCTTAATGTATTGCATATTGAGTTTTAAGCCAGTTTTTTCAGATTCAGGCAAAAGGAGTAAGTAGGGATGGTGGTGCCCAATGGGCTGCCATCTGTGGGGTCACACAGAGTTGGACACGACTGAGGTGACTTAGCAGCAGCAGCAGCAGCAGCAAACCTACATTGTAAATTAGAAAGAACATTAAATATAGATTATTTACTGCTAGTGGGTTTCACCTCTAGAGGTGAAATTGAGTAGAATGCTGAGGGTTATTCCAGGCCCCAGTCTTTTTATGTTCCTTGCTTCTTATTTGTAGGGAAAAAAATCTCCTAGCCTTTCTCCAAGTTTCAAAGAGTAGACTCAAACATTGATAATTAGAGCGGTGGAGGATGTTGACTGCAAGGTATATATAAGCAAGTAGATGCTAAATTTTTTGAACCAGATGACTGATGGTTAACATCCCAAGACATCACCCTATTACCTCACCATCAGCCATTCAGAATAATGTCTGTGAGTTGATCACACATCCTGTAACCATAACTTCTAACACTGCCTTTCATTGCAGCACTGTTTACAATAGCTAAGACATGGAAGCAACCTAAATGTCCATTAACAGAGGATTGCACATAGAAGATGTGGTATACACATGCAATAGAATATCTTTCAGCCATTCAAAAGAATGAAATAATGATATTTGCAGCATCAAGTATGGACCTAGAGATTGTTATACTAAGTGAAGTAAGTCAGACAGAGAAGGAGAAATATCATATATATCCCTTATATGTGGAATCTAAAACAAAATGGTGCAAATGAACTTGTTTACAAAACAGACACAGACTCACAGACTTAGAGAAGGAACTTACGGTTGCCAAGAAGGAAGGGTGGAGGGAAGGAATATTTAGGGATTTTGGGATCAACATGTACACACTGTTATATTTAAAATGGAAAACAAACAAAGACCTACTATAAAGCACAGGGTACTTTGCTCAATATTATGTGGCAGTCTTGAGGGGAGGGGAGTTTGGGAGGGAATGGATAGATGTATATGTATGTCTGAGTCCCTTTTCTGTTCACCTAAACTATCACAGCACTGTTAATCAGTTATACTCCAATATAAAATTTAAAAAGCTAAAACACAAACAAACTCTTGTCTAAAATCCATTGGGAAGTTTTGATCTGTGAGAATTAGGTGTTCATTCTCCTTTCTTGCTGCCCTGAAAATAAATTCTACTATTGTTCATCCCTACCTGTTGTCAATAGACTGGCTTTGCTGTGTAGCAGGCAAGCAAACCTATGTTGGGTATGGTAACAGAAGATTCAGGAGATTTATATCATTCATGCTCTACACAGTCTCCCTAGAGCCCCTCTGATCTGTCAGATCCATCTGCCATCCTAACCATCTTTGAAACATAACTCTTCCTATGCCAATGTACTCTATTGAAGTCAATCTGCTGCTGCTGCTAGGTCGCTTCAGTCGTGTCCGAATCTGTGCGACCCATAGACGGCAGCCCACCAGGCTCCCACGTCCCTGGTGTTCTCCAGGCAAAAACACTGGAATGGGTTGCCATTTCCTTCTCCAATGCATGATAGTGAAAAGTCAAAGTGAAATCGCTCCGTCGTGTCCAACTCTTCACGATCCCATGGACTGCAGCCTACCAGCCTCCTCCATCCATGGGATTTTCCAGGCAAGAGTACTGGAGTGGGGTGCCACTGTATTAACTCTAGTAAAGGTGGTGGAGGTCCAGGTATGTGCTGTCCTTAGAGTCTTGTACTGAAGGTTCCAACAGTCTAACAAGCAATTCTCTGAATAAAGTACTTGACTGTAGCCCTTCAGACACCAGAGCATAGTGTATGGAGCACAGAACACCTGATTTAATTTATGGCAGCCCTAACACTTGTGTTTCTTTGGACATGGTTGTAATCTCTGAGCCTGTTTTCTTATCTATTAATGAGAATTAAAATGATATTTGCTTTTTTAAGTAAAATGTGAGAATCAGTAAAGAATCACTAGTAAAAGAGCTTAAGCAGTATGTAGAATATTATCGGTATTCACTGAATTATTTACTATTTTAAATCTGTGGGGAGTTGGTGCTATTCTTTCAGCTAATTGATGGTATTGTTCAGCAATTACACCAGGAACTGAGGCATCTGTGCTTCCTGCTTGGATGCCCTGGAGGGGTTCTACTCTGTGTGTAATCAATGAGTTTACCAGGGCAAGTTCTTCTTACTAAAGTTGCAGACTTTTGTTTTGTTTTGTTTTACATGAGCTATTTACTTGATTTCCTTTAACTTTTATTGGAGTATAATTGCTTTATATTGCTGTGTTAGTTTCTACTGTATGGCAAGGTGAATAAGCTACACGTATACATATAAACAACTTTTATGGATTTCCTTCCTATTTATGTTACCACAGAGCACTGAATAGGGTTCCATGAGCTATACATTAGGTTGTTATTTATTATCCGTATTACACATAGTATCAATAGCATACATATGTCAATCCTCATTTCCCAATTCATCCCACCCTACCTTCCCCGATTTGTGTCCGTATGTTTGTTCTCTATATTTGTGTCTGTATCTCTGTTTGCAAATAAGGACATCTATATCATTCCTCTAGATTCTATATATATATATATGCATTAATATACATATGTGTTTTTCTCTTTCTGATTTACTTTATTCTGCATGGCATTCTCTAGGTCCATCCATGTCTCTACAAATGACCCAATTTTGTTCCCTTTTATAGCTGAGTGATAGCCCATTGAATATATGTATCACATCTTCTTTGTCATTTCCTTTGTTGATGGATAATTAGGTTTCTTCTATGTCTTAACTATTGTAAACTGTGCTACAATGAACATTATATGTATGTGCCTTTTTTTGAATTTTTTTTTTCCTGAGTATGTACCCAGGAGTGGGATTACTGGGTCATATGGCAGTTCTATTTTTAGTTTATCAAGTAACCTTCCTTCTGTTCTCCATAATGGCTCTATCAGTTTACTTTCCTACCAACAGTCCAAAAGATTTCCCTTTAGTCCACCCCCTCACTGACATTTATTGCTTGTAAATTTTTTAATGATGCCCTTTCTGATGGAGATGAGGTGATACCTCGTTGTAGCCTTTTTTTTAAAGATAACAATGAATTATATATCTTTATTTCTTCATCTGTCAGAAGTTTTACAAAAGGTCAAGGACAGGATTCTAAAACATTTGCTGCTTGACTCAGATTTTTCTAGTCAACAATCTTTGGCACACTTCCTCGATTCTCTTTATATTTCCTGATAATTATAAACATCTAGTCCATTTTTATTGAACTTGTTGCTAGGATGGATTTTAACATTGGATATTTTTTAAAAACATTTTGACATAGATGTTTTGAAAAGACCACATTTGTGTACCTATTTTAAAACTATTATTGTTCTCATGAGATTATATCATGTGGTCATTTTGACTTAAGGATACTGTGACACAGTCTTAAAAAATTAAAATGTCATTTTTTAAATTACCAGTTAGGTAAAAGTGAGAAATAGGCATCTCTATAGTTCTTATACTTGTCATCCTATTTTCCCCTGAACCGCTCATCATTAGCATGGAGTTCAGAAAGGGGAAATGACAATGAATTTTTATCATTTGCGTAATATTTAGTAAGCAAAAACCAACAAAGGGTATTTTGATTTATTTTTTTTTAAGTTGCAAGATTTGGGGTTTTTTGTTTACCTCTTTATTTTTTTATTTAAATTTTTATTTTTACTTTATTTTACTTTACAATACTGTATTGGTTTTGTCATGCATTGACATGAATCCACCACGGGTGTACATGAGCTCCCAAACATGAACCCCTCTCCCACCTCCCACCCCACATCATCCCTCCGGATCATTCCTGTGCACCAGCCCCAAGCATCCTGCATCCTGCATCGACATAGACTGGCGATTCGTTTCTTACATGATAGTATACATGTTTCAATGCAATTCTCCCAAATCATCCCACCCTCTCCCTCTCCCTGAGTCCAAAAGTCCGCTCTACACATCTGTGTCTCTTTTGCTGTCTTGCATACAGGGTCATCATTACCATTTTTCTAAATTCCATATATATGTGTTAGTATACTGTATTGGTGTTTTTCTTTCTGGCTTTCTTCACTCTGTATAATCAGCTCCAGTTTCATCCATCTCATTAGAACTGATTGGTTGTAGTCTTTTATTTGTTTTTCTCTAATAGTTAGTGACATTGGGAATCTTTTCATGTGCTTGTTGGCCATCTGTATATCTCCTTTGGGGAAATGTCTGTTTAAGTTCTGCAGTCAATTATGTGTGTATATATATATATATATGTGTATATATATATATATATATATATATATATATATATATATATATATATGAGCTACATGAACTGTTTGTACCTTTTGGAGATTAATCCTTTGTCAGTTGTTTCATTTGCAAACATTTTATCCCATGTTGAGGATGATCTTTCAGTCTTATTCTTTCCTTTGCTGCATAAAAGCTTTTGAGTTTAATTAGGTTCCACTTGATTTTGTTTTCTGTTTTTATTACTCTAAAATGTGGGTCAAAAAAGATCCTGCTGCAATTTATGTCAAACAGTGTTCTGCTCGTGTTTTCCTCTAAGAGTTTTATAGTGTTTGGTCTAACACTAAGGTCTGTTTAATCCATTTTTATTTTATTTGTGTATATGGTATTAGGGAGTATTCTAATTTTATTATTTTATATGTTGCTGTCCAGTTTTACCAGAACCACTTACTGAAAAATAGAAGCCAGTTGAATAGAATAACTCTGAGTTTATATATATATAATATATATTTTTATATAAATATATATAAATTTATATATATATATATATTTCATTTTAATTGGAATAAAATTGCTTTGCAAAGTTGTTTTGGTTTCTGCCAGACAACAATTTGAATTACTCATAATATACATCCCTTCCTCTTGAGCCTCCTTCTGTTCTCCCCACTTCACCCAACAAGTCTAGGTCATCACAGAATACCAGGCTAGGCTCCCTGTGTTATATAGTAGCTTCCCACTAGCTATCTGTTTTACACATTATCATAGATGTATGCCACAACTACTTTTTCAATTTCTCCCACATTCTCCTTTTTCCACTGTGTTCACAAGTTCATTCTCTATGTCTGCATCTCAATTCCTCACATTCATCATTGTAACAAAAAGGAATGAAATACCTAGGAATAAACCTACCTATAGAAACAAAAGACCTGTATTCATAAAACTATAAGACATTGATGAAATAAATCAAAGATAGCACAAGCGGATGGAGACATATACCATATTCTTAGATTGGAAGAATCAATATTGGGAAAATGACTATATCTGAAGCAATGTAAGATTCATTGCAATCCCTATAAAATTACCAATAGCATTTTTCACAGAACTAGAGCAAAATATTTTACACTTTGTGTGGAAACACAAAAGAACCTGAATAGTCAAAGCAGTCTTGAGAAAGAAAAATAGAGGTGGAGGAATCAATCTTCCTGACATCAGGCTGTACTTCAAAGCTATAGTCATCAAGACAGTATGATATTGGCACAAAAGTAAATATAGACCAATGGAACGAGATAGAAAGATGAGAGATAAACCCACACTCCTATGAGCACCTTATCTTTGGCAACAGAGGCGAGAATATACAATGGAGAAATTATAGCTTTTCAAAAAGTGGTGCTGGGAAAACTGGACAACTATGTGTAAAACAATGACATTAGAACATTTCTTAACACCATAAATAAAGATAAACTCAAAATGGGTTAAACTTCTAAATGTAAAGCCAGAAGTTATAAAGCCCATAGAGGAAAACCTAGCAGTACACACTTTGACATAAATTGTAGCAAGATCCATTTTGAACTACCTCCTAGAATAATGGAAATTAGTTCAATTCAGTATATTCGCTCAGTCGTGTCTGACTCTTTGTGACACCATGAACTGCAGCATGCCAGCCCTCCCTGTCCATCACCAACTTCCGGAAATTACCCAAACTCATGTCCACTGAGTCGGTGATGCCATCCAACCATCTCATCCTCTGTCGTCCCCTTCTCCTTCTGCGTTCAATCTTTCCCAGCATCAGGATCTTTTCAAATGAGTTGCCTCTTCGCATCAGGTGGCCAAAGTATTGGAGTTTCAGCTTCAACATTAGTCCTTCTAATGAACATTCAGGGCTGATCGCCTTTAGTATGGACTGGTAGGGTCTCCTTTCAGTCCAAGGGACTCTCAAGAGTCTTCTCCAACACCACAGTTCAAAAGCATCAATTCTTCGGCGCTCAGCTTTCTTTATAGTTCAACTCTCACATCCATACATAACTACTGGAAAAACCATAGTCTTGACTAGATGGACCTTTGTAAACAAAGTAATGTCTCTGCTTTTTAATATGCTGTCCAGGTTGGTCATAACTTCCCTTCCAAAGGGTAAGCGTCTCTTAATTTCATGGCTACACAATTGCACTCATCTCACACCCTAGTACCGTAATGCTCAAATGAATAATGGAAATAAAACCAAACACATGAGACCTAATTAAGCTTAAAAACTTTTGCACATCAAAGAAAATTATAAATAAGATGAAAAGGCAAGCCCCAGAATGAGCAAAAATAATTGTAAGTGAAATAATTGACAGAAGATTAATCTCCAGAATACATAAGCATCTTATACATCCCAGTATCAGAAAAACAAATAATCTAATCAAAAGATGGGCAGAAGAACTAAAGCGACTTTTCTCAAAAGAAGACATACAGAGGATCAATAAATACATGAAAAGATGCTCAACATCACTTATTATTAGAGCAATGCAAATTGAAAGTACAATGAGGTATCACCTCACACTCATCAGAATGGCCATCACCAAAAAATCTGCAAACAATAAATACCATGGAGGATGTGGTGAGAGAGAATGTGCACTGTTGGTGGGAATATCACCATATCAATTGATATCACTATAGCAATTAATATAGCCCCTATGGAGAACAGTATAGAGATAACTTAAAAAAAAAAACAAAACTAGGAATTAAACTATCATATGTCCCAGCAATCCCATTCCAGGGCTTATAACCCTGGAAACCCTTATAAGCTGAGAAAGCCATAATACAAATAAAATATGTACTCTAATGTTCATTTCAGGACTATTTACAACAGCTAGGATATGGAAGCAACCGAGATGTCCATTGAAATGGATGGATAAAGAAGCTGTGGTACATATGGCATTTCACTTCAGTTCAGTTCAGTAGCTCAGTCATGTCCGACTCTTTGCAACCCAATGAATCGCAGCATGCCAAGCCTCCCTGTCCATGACCAACTCCCGGAGTTCACACAAACTCACGTCCATCAAGTCAGTGATGCCATCCAGCCATCTCATCCTCTGTCGTCTCCTTCTCCTCCTGCCCCTAATCCCTCCCAGCATCAGAGTCTTCTCCAATGAGTCAACACTTGGCATGAGGTGGCCAGAGTACTGGAGCTTCAGCTTTAGCACCATTCCTTCCAAGGAAATTCCATGGCTAATCTCCTTCAGAATGGACAGGTTGGATCTCCTTGCAGTCGAAAGGACTCTCAAGAGTCTTCTCCAACACCACAGTTCAAAAGCATCAATTTTTCGGTGCTCAGCCTTCTTCACAGTTCAACTCTCACATCCATACATGACTCCTGGAAAAACCATAGTCGTGACTAGACAGACCTTAGTCAGCAAAGTAATGTCTCTGCTTTTGAATATGCTATCTAGGTTGGTCATAACTTTTCTTCCAAGGAGTAAGCATCTTTTAATTTCATGGTTGCAGTCACCACCTGCAGTGATTTTGGATCCCCAAGAAAAATAAAGTCTGACACTTTTCCCACTGTTTCCCCATCTATTTCCGATGAAGTGATGGGACCGGATGCCATGATCTTAGTTTTCTGAATGTTGCGCGTTAGGCCAACATTCACTTTCATCAAGAGGCTTTTTAGTTCCTCTTCACTGTCTGCCATTAGTGCGGTGTCATCTGCATATCTGAGGTGATTGATATTTCTCCCGGCAATCTTGGTTCCAGCTTGTGTTTCTTCCAGTCCAGCGTTTCTCATGATGTACTCTGCATATGAGTTAAATAAGCAGGGAGAAGTACCCCTTTTCCTATTTGGAACCAGTCTGTTGTTCCATGTGCAGTTCTAACTGCTGCTTCCTAACCTGCATACAGATTTCTCAAGAGGCAGGTCAGGTGGTCTGGTATTCCCATCTCTCTCAGAATTTTCTAGTTTAATGTGATCCGCACAGTCAAAGGCTTTGGCATAGTCAATGATGCAGAAATAGATGTTTTTTCTGGAACTCTCTTGCTTTATCCATGGTCCAGCAGATGTTGGCGATTTGATATCTGGTTCCTCTGCCTTTTCTAAAACCAGCTTGAACATCAGGAAGGTCACAGTTCACATATTGCTGAAGCCTGGCTTGGAGAATTTTGAGCATTACTTTACTGGGGTGTGAGATGAGTGCAATTGTGTGGTAGTTTGAACTTTCTTTGGCATTGCCTTTCTTTGAAATTGGAATGAAAACTGACCTTTTCCAGTCCTGTGGCCACTGCTGAGTTTTCCCAATTTGCTGGCATATTGAGTTCAGCACTTTCACAGCATCATCTTTCAGGATTTGAAACAGCTCAATTGGAATTCCATCACCTCCACTAGCTTTATTCATAGTGATGCTTTCTAAGACCCACTTGATTTCACATTCCAGGATGTCTGGCTCTTGATGAGTGATCACACCATCATGATTATCTGAGTCATGAAGATCCTTTTTGTACAGTTCTTCTGTGTATTCTTGCCACTTCTTAATATCTTCTGCTTCTGTTAGGTGCATTCCATTTCTGTCCTTTATCGACCCCATCTTTGCATGAAATGTTCCCTTGATATCTCTAATTTTCTTGAAGAGATCTCTAGTCTTTCCCATTCTGTTCTTTTCCTCTGTTTCTTTGCACTGATCGCTGAAGAAGGCTTTCTTATCTCTTCTTGCTATTCTTTGGAACTCTGCATTCAGATGCTCATATCTTTCCTTTTCTCTTTTGCTTTTCTCTTCTCTTCTCTTCACAGCTATTTGTAAGGCCTCCCCAGACAGCCATTTGCCATGGGGTTGTTCTTGATCCCTGTCTCCTGTACAATGTCACGATCTTCATTCCATAGTTCATCAGGCACTCTATCTATCAGATCTAGGCCCTTAAATGTGTTTCTCACTTCCACTGTATAATCATAAGTGATTTTATTTAGGTCATACCTGAATGGTCTAGCGTTTTTCCCTTCTTTCTCCAATTTGAGTCTGAATTTAGTAATAAGGAGTTCATGATCTGAGCCACAGTCTGGAGTGGGTTGCCATTTCCTTCTCCAGAAGCTCTTCCCGACCCAAAGATCGAACCTGGGTCTCCTGCATTGTAGGCACACGCTTTATCATCTGAACCACCAGGAAGCTCACATATGGCACTAGTGATAAATAAACTGCCTGCCAATGCAGGAGAGCTAAGAGATGCAGGTTCAATCCCTGGGTGGGGAATATCCCCTAGAGAAAGCATGGCAACCCACCCCAGCATTCTTGCCTAGGGAATCCCATGGACAGAGAAGCTTGGCAGGCTATGGTCTACTGGGCCCCTGAGATGGACACGACTGAAACAACTTAGCATGCACACACAGGTATGCAACTGAATATTAATTTAAGTCAGTTTCAGTGAATTGGATGAACTTGGAGTCTGTAATAAAGAATGAAGAAAGTCAAAAAGAGAAAAACAAATTTTGTATAGTAAGAAATAAATATAGAATCTAGAAAAATAGTACTGATGAATCTTTTTTCATATTTCCAAGTGTTTAAATTTTCCTTTTTAGAATTTTAAATACCTAAGCAGAATATTGTCATATCAGTCATTGATATGACAGAATAAACATCCAGCTGTCTATAGCACTAGTTATATAGTAAGTTGAAAGTGAATTCTTCTTAGAGCAAACTTCTTTCTTATTTCCTACTACATGGAGCCTCTCTCTCAGAAATAATGGCAGTCTTCAGAGTACAGTGGAAATATACAAGACTACTTAAAGTTGACTTTCAGATTCAGGATACTTGGTGGAGAAGGTGCCAAAATAACTGTATCTGCCTGTAACACTGAAACCTTAGTGCTCAAAGAGTGGCCCATAGATCAGTTTACAGAGTCAATATCAGCTGGGAGCTAGTTACCAATGAAGAATCTCTGGATCTGTGTTGTGTGTACATGCTAAATCAGTTCAGCTGTGTTCAAATCTTTGCGACCCTATGGACTGTAGCCCACCAGGCTCTTCTGTCCATCCAGTCCTCCAGACAAGAATACTGGAGTTGATTGCTGTGAACTCCTCCAGGGGATCTTCCCAACTCAGGGAATGAATTCAGGTCTCCTGCATTGCACAGGAATTATTTTCAACTAGTGCCACCTGGGAAATCTGGGCCCATATTGTGAAAGTGAAGTCACTCAGTCATGTCCGACTCTTTGTGACCCCATGGACTGTAGCCTACCATGCTCCTTCGTCCGTGGGATTTTCCAGGCAATAGTACGGGAGTGAGCTGCCATTTCTTTCTCCAGGGGGGATCTTCCTGACCCAGGGATCGAATCTGGGTTTCCTGCATTGCAGACAGACGCTTTACCCTCTGAGCCATCAGGGGGCCCATATTAGACCCAACAAATCAAAATCTGCATTTGAACAATATCCCCAAGTAATTCCCATACAATTTGATGTTGAAGAAGTCATGATCTGCTTGTCATCTTGACAATTGTGCTGGGTAACTCTTTGTGGTGAGGGTCATCCTGAGTATCATAGGATGTGCAGCAACATCCCTGACCTCAACCAATTAAGTGGCAGTAGCGATTCCCAGGTTCTTATAACCAAAATTGTCTCCAGACAATGTCAAGTGTTCCCTGGAGGAAATTCACCCTGTTTGACACCTACTGGCCTAGAGTATGAGAAATGGAAACATCTTGAGGTTTTTCCAATCAAAGCAAATCCATTTCTCAGCTCATAATTTGGGACAGATCCATTAACCCTTGTGAGTTCAATTTCTGCAAGCTGAAGACGAGATTCATTTTAGTACTGGTCATGCAGAATGGACTGTCATAAAAATAGGAGAATCTAAATGAAATTATATTTCCCATGTGTAGTTTTTAAAAAAATCTGAATATATCAAACAATTAACAAACTTTTTAAAAGAGAATGAGTAAATGACAGCTTCAAATTGAAGTACCAAGCATGAATCTCCTGATTTGTCAAAAGTCACATGAAGGCAAGGTTTATATATGGTTTTGTAGCAAAAGGCACACCTCTCTCTTGTTGAAGAACTGTTACCAATATTCTAGAGATATCAGGAACTATTGATCCCTGGAACAAGACAATAATTTGAAGAACCATTGAAATTAGTCAAAATAGGTTCGTCATTTGTAGGTTAGAAGAAAATATTAACTCAAAGTTAGGATAAAGGGCAAGGAGGTTAGACCTTTGGAAGGCAGGTGAATTCATGAGAAGTAATATAAATTGCATTTACCTATCGTCTAACCTGGTCTCCTAAGAACAGAGGAAAATTTTTTGTTATTTTGAATGTCCCACAGGGAGGTGATGTGCTCAGAGGTGGGAGTAATAAACAAAACAGATCCTAAGGAGAAGACATGGGTACAGTAAATAATCTCCTCTGCTGCAGTGCCTTGGACTGTACAACCTTGAACTGCACAGGGTATGTTGAATTCTCCTAGAGACATAACTCTGGTTAGGGGACTGATGCCTCTCTCCTTCCTCTGACCTACCTGGAAATAGAGTTTAAATCTTAATCATCAACCATCCCTGAAGTAACTTGGATATCCACACTGAAATTTTCCTCTCATAGAAACTATCCAGGTGAGTCTGAAAGTTCAGCAGATAATGCAGAAAAGTTTCAGAGAGAATGGAAGTGGAAAACTTTTATCTGAAGTCACCCAAGAGCCTAATCAGTCTTGTCCAGAGTTGAGATATTTGTCATGCTGTTTTCCAGATTTATTAATTAATATTTAATATTCCCTTGTGGCTCAGATGGTAAAGAATCTGCCAGCAATGCAGGAGACCTGGTTTCAATTCCTGGGTTGGGAAGATCCTCTGGAGGAGGGCATGGCAACCTACTCCAGTATTCTTGCCTGGAGAAGTCCATGGACAGAGGAGACTGGTGTAGCAAAGAGCCAAACACGACTGAAGTGACTTAGAATGCATGCATTCAACTCATTTATAGTGTTAAAAAAAAAGAGAAGTTTCTTAAGATTCAGCAATACAAGGACCGTTATTGATGATTAAGTGATGCGAATGAAAGTCCAATTGGAGGAGACCAAGAAAGTAATTGGGAACATAAATTGGTTTTAGTAAAATCAGAACATTTTAGAGGAATTTCCTAGTTAAGAGAAGTAATAAAATTAGGTTTAGAGGCATATATGATGTGAACTAAAGGTATTTTTAAAGCTAGGATGCATTTAAACATATTTTGTATTTATTAGAAAGACATAGTCCTATGGGAGTAGATACTACCTGGCAACAGAGGGTTTGTGACATACTTCCACAGTATTTTCTCTCATATTGGGTTTTTGCATGACTAAATGGGATTTAATATGAAAAATGGATATGTTATTGAGCTTCGCTTTACATTTCTTCATCGGAAAAAGGTGGGAAATCATTGAAGAGTTTTGTGAGGTAGAAGAAAAAAATCAGACAAATCTCATCAGCAATGAAAAGCATTCACTTAGTAGCATGAAACATGATGCTGTTTTTTACAAACATTAACTAAATTTGTCTCCCAACATAGAAGGATGGACAGCACTTTCCCCTCCTATTCCACTAAGGATATTAGCATTTAGAAAGGACCTATATTCTCACTTAAGTTCAGACAGCTAATACATGGTTGATCCGAGATTCAGATATTGGTTTTCAGATTCAAAGTATTTTGTGTTTAAGATCATTAGAAAATATTTTTACCACTTTTGTTTTAAGTCTTCCTCTATTGTTATGCATTATATATTTTCTGTTGTTAATTTTTTTAACAGTGGTTTCTAATAAGTGAATAATTTTTAAACAACAATTTATTTTAATTTTATACTGCAACGATCACTCAGTAAGATGTTTCATCATCCTAGAGGTAATGACTTATTTCTCCTTTGATAAATTGCTGTAGGCTGCTTCATTAGGTCATCACATTAGTCATCATAGTCTCTCAGGGACTAACTGAACTAATTGGATCTTGAATTGTAGATGAAGATGTTCAATGTGGAACTGACCATGGTGTACATCACTGAAGGGGTCAGATATGTCTGAGAGGGTGAAGTGCCTGCATAATTGAGGTGCATACACCAAGGCCTGCATCCTAGAACAAAAAGAAACCAGGAAGAGATATGCCCCACAGAAGAACCTTGTTTTCCTCTATGTGTCCTTTTCTTCATTCTTGTCATTTTTTGGACTACTTTTAAACTTTTTATTCTAATACAGCACAAAAAAAGGCCATGTTACAATGAAGCCTCATGGGAGTTTTGCCAACTAAAATTTGGGTAATATTTTTAAATTGACTAGGGTAAAGGTAACTTGCCTTGTATCATTCATTTCCTAACTATTGTGTATGGATTTGGGGATGGCAGATGACACCACCCTTATGGCAGAAAGTGAAGAGGAGCTAAAGAGCCTCTTGATGAACATGAAAGGGGAGAGTGAAAAGGTTAGTTTAAAGCTCAACATTCAGAAAACCAAATTCATGGCATCTGGTCACATCACTTCATGGGAAGTAGATGGGGAAACAGTGGAAGCAGTGTCAGACATTATTTATTTATTTATTTATTTATTTATTTATTTTTGGTGGGGGTCTCCAAAATCACTGCAGATGGTGATTGCAGCCATGAAATTAAAAGTTCCTTACTCCTTGGAAGGAAAGTTATGACCAACCTAGATAGCATATTAAAAAATAGAGACATTACTTTGCCAACAAATTCCATCTAGTCAAAGCTATGGTTTTTCCAGTGTTCATGTATGGATGTGAGCTTTGGACTGTGAAGAAGGCTGAGCTCCAAAGAACTGATGCTTTGAACTGTGGTTTGAAGACTATTGAGAGTCTCTTGGACTGAAAGAAGATCCAACCAGTCCATTCTAAAGGAAATCAGTCCTGGGTGTTCATTGGAAGGACTGATGCTAAAGCTGAAAATCCAATACTTTGGCCACTTCATGCCAAGAATTGACTCATTGGAAAAGACCCTGATGCTGGGAGGGATTGGGGGCAGGAAGAGAAGGGGACGACAGAGGATGTGATGGCTGGATGGCATCACCGACTTGATGGACATGAGTTTGAGTAAACTCCAAGAGTTGGTGATGGACAAGGAGACCTGGCAAGCTGTTATTCATGGGGTCTCAAAGAGTCAGACACGACTGAGAGACTGCACTTTGACTTTTCACTTTCATGCATTGGAGAAGAAAATGGCAACCCACTCCAATATTCTTGCCTAGAGAATCCCAGGGATGCGGGAGCCTGGTGGGCTGCCGTCTATGGTTTCGCATAGAGTCAGACACGACTGAAGCGACTTAGCAGTAGCAGCAAAGAGTTGGACACGACTGAGCGACTGAACTGAATTGAACTGAAAAAAAAAAAACAACATAGCTTTAACTATAAGGATCTTTGACAGCAAAGTGATGGCTCTTCTTTTTACTGCTTGTCTATGTTTGTCAAACTTTTCTTCCAAGGAGCAAGTGTTTGTTGTTGTTGTTGTTGTTGTTGTTGTTGTTTTACATTTCCTGGCTTCAGTCACTATTTATAGTGATTTTGGAATCCAAGAAAATAAAATGTCAGTTTTTCTTTCTTCCTCATCTGTTTGTCATGAAGTAATGGGACCTGATGGCATAATCTTCAAATTTTGAATGTCGAATTTTAAGCCAGCTTTTTCACTCTCCATTTTCACTGTTATCAAGAGGCTCTTTAGTTCCTCTTCACTTTCTTTCAACAGAGTGGTATCACCTGAATATCTGAGGTTGTTGATATTTCTTCTGGTAATCTTGACTCCTGCTTGTGATTCATCCAGCCTGGCATTTCACATGTCTGACTCTGCATACAAGTTAAATAAGTAGGGTGACAGTTTACAGCTTTGATATACTCCTTTCCTAAGTCAAGTCCCTTGTTCCATGTCTGGTTCTGACTGTTGTTTCTTGACCTTCATACAGGTTTCTCAGGAGACAGGTAACATGGTCTAGTTATTCCCATCTCTTGAAGAATTTTCCACAGTTTGCCGTGGTCCATGCAGTCAAAGTCTTTAGGGTAGTCAATGAAGCAGCTGTTCTTTCTGGAATCCCCTTGCATTTTTTATGATCCAGCAAATTTTGGCAATTTGATCTCAGGTTCCTCTACCTTTTCTAAATCCTGCTTGTATATCAGGATGTTCTTGATTCATGTTCTGCTGAAGCCTAGCTTGAAAGATTTTGAGGATTACTTAGCTAGCATGTGAAATGAATGTAATTATTTGGTAGTTTGAACATTCTTTGGCATTGGCTTTCTTTGTGATTGGAATGAAAACTGATCTTTTCCAGTGATATGGCCACTGTTGAGGTTTCCATATGTGTTGATATATTGTGTACTGCACTTTCACAGCATCATCTTTTACAATTTGAAATAGCTCAGCTGAAATTCTATCAGCTCCATTATTTTTGTTTGTAGTAATGCTTCCTAAGGGCCACTTGACTTCACAATCCAGGAGGTCTGGTTCTAGATGAGCGACCACACAATTGTGGTTATCCAGTCATTGAAATTTTTTTGTGTATTTCTTCTGTGTATTATTGCCGCTTGTTTTTAATCTTGTCTGCTTCTGTTAGGTCCTTGCCAGTTTTGTCCTTTATTGTGCTCATCTTCGCATGAAATTTTCCCTTAGTATCCTCAATTTTCTTGTAGATATTTCTAGTCTTTCCCATATATGTTTTTCCTCTATTTCTTTGCATTGTTCATCTAATACAATCTAATTCCTAATCATTCAACAAATAGTAACAAAACATCTGCTATATGCCAAAAGGTTTTGGATATATTATCCATTATATTCTCTTAAGCGAAAGTCTTGTCTAAAATGATTATTAAAGTGTGGTGTTCTTGTGTGATTGCTGCTACTGTATATCATGTTTGCATCAGCTTTTGATGTTCCATTTAGCTTTGTTTAATACACAAAATCACTGCGGATGATGACTTCAGCCATGAAATTAAAAGATGCTTACTCCTTGAAAGGAAAGTTATGACCAACCTAGATGGCATTTTTAAAAAGCAGAGACATTACTTTGCCAACAAATGTGCATCTAGTTAAAGCTATAGTTTTTCCAGTAATCAGGTATGAATGTGAGAGTTGAACTATAAAGAAAACTGAGTGCCAAAGAATTGATGCTTTTGCACTGTGGTGTTGGGGAAGTCTCTTGAGAGTCCCTTGGACTGCAAGGAGATCCAACCACCCCATCCTAAAGGAGATCAGTCCTGAGTGTTCATTGGAAGGACTGATGTTGAAGCTGAAACTCCAATACTTTGGCCACCTGATGTGAAGACCCTGTGGCCATTTGAAAAGACCTTGATGCTGGGAAAGACTGAAGGTTGGAGGAGAAGAGGACGACAGAGGATAAGATGGTTGGATGGCATTACGGACTCAATGGATATGAGTTTGAGTAAACTCCAGGGGTTGGTGATGGACAGAGATTCCTGGGAGGCTGCAGTCCATCGGGTCACAAGAAGTCGGACATGACTGAGTGACTGAACTGAACTGAATTGGTCTAGAATAAAATTCCTAACTTCTCACTGTTTACTTCTGGATAGTATAATAATTTGTATTGAATGCTGGCCTGCAAACCTCAAAGTTGTTCAGTAGCATCTCTTCAAACAAGCCAAATTTCCTCAGTTGCAAAATCATCTCTGGTTTAGAATCACTCCCAGAGTTTGAGAACTGGAAGCATCCTGAGAGATGCCAATCAAGACCCCATCCCATACCTGATTTAAACTTTTGAGTAGAATTTTAAACCTTTCTATTTCTACAATGGGGAATGATGTACATAGACTACTATATTACAGAATGAATTTCTATGAAAATTAAATCAGATAATCCTACAATATGCTGAAGTAGGCTCTGGCTTACAAAATAACTAAATATACCTCATAATTAAAACATTTTATAATGAGGGATTAAATTGCAATTCTTATGATATAAGTAAAAATTCTTACTTGTTTTGGCAAAAGTGTCAGAAAGCCAAACAATATATTGCCCGCGGTTTTGTATGGAAGGATAAAGTCATTTCATTTATAAAAAGGGAAATATTAATAATAGTATTCATAGAGATACGAGCTCCTATATAGTCAATTACTGGATGGTCTATGGGACCTAACCAAGTAACAATCCTCAGTCTTAGACTCTGAGAAATCTTTAGTTCAGACTGGGATATGGAGCTGGGATGTTTTGATCTCTGGACACAGAGAGTTGATGGAGAAGTAGTATTAAAAACTGAATTCACCTGCTTTGTTATTAATACCTGGTCTCCTAGGAAAAGAAAATAAGCAGGAAATTTTACGTTCTGTCCAGACCTGCAGGACAGTTGTGTACATAGATGTGGCAGTTACAACAAAAAGGTGCCTAATGAGATAATAAAGTGGTCTGTGAAATCTATCTGCTGCAGTGCCCTCAGCCTGAGAAATCTTGGACTTCACAGGACACATTCCCTTTGAAGACCTAAGTCTGGCTGGGAAATGGATCCCTCATTCCTTCCAGCTGTCTTGTGGGAACACAGCTTTAGTCTCCAATATAAACCATTTAAGAAGCCTTTGAGTTTCCACACAGGGAACTTTCTCTCACAGTTTCCATCCAGGTGAGTCTGAGAGACCAATAGATACTGTGGGAGTGGCTTAGAGAGAAGGGATTCCTAGAACATTAATCTGAAGTAACTTGAGAGCTGATCCAGCCTACGTCAGATTCCAGAGATTATTGAGCTTTTTGTTGGCCAGAGAAGAAGAAAACATTGACCTTAGTAAGGCAGACAATGTTGCCTATTGAATGGTAATAATGGAATTCCAATCAGAAGAGAGAATAGGAGACATAAAGTATTTCCAGAAAAAGTATATTGTAAATCTAATTATATTATTTTTTAATTTAAATTTATTTATTTTATTTTTAATTTTTTTGTTGGCAAAGTAATGTCTCTGCTTTTTTTTTTAATTTTTTTTATAACTTTACAATACTGTATTGGTTTTGCCATACATTGACATGAATCCACCACAGGTGTACATGAGCTCCCAACCCAGAACCCCCCTCCCATCACCCTCCCCATATCATCTCTCTGGGTCATCCCCATGCACCAGCCCCAAGCATCCTGTATCCTGTATCGAACCTAGACTAGCAATTTGTTTCTTACATGATAGTATACATGTTTCAATGTCATTCTCCCAAATCATCCCACCCTCTCCCTCTCCCACAGATTCCAAAAGTCTGTTCTTTACATCTGTGTCTCTTTTGCTGCCTCACCTATAGGGTTATCATTACCATCTTTCTAAATTCCATATATATGTGTTTATTTTATATATATATTTTTTATTTTTACATTTTTATTTTTACTTCATTTTACTTTACAATACTGTATTGGTTTTGCCATACATTGACATGAATCCTCCATGGGTGTACATGCGTTCCCAAACATGAACCCCCCTCCCACCTCCCTCCCCATATTTATTTTAATTGGAGGCTAATTATTAAAATGATATTGTTTTACAAGAGTAGAGAAATAGGAAGGAAAGCTATAGCAAAACTAGAGAGCATATTAAAAAGCAGAGGCATTGCTTTGTTGACAAAGTTCCATATATATATATATATATATATATATATATATATATATCTTCAAGGCAACAACAGAGATACAGATGTGGAGGGCAAACTTTTGGACAAAGCAGGAAGAAAAAGAAGGCAAATTGAAAGAGTAACATTAAAACATATACATTACCATATGTAAAATTAGATATCCTGCTGTATGATGCAGGAAGCTCAAATCTGGTGCTCTGTGACAACCAAGAGGGGTGGGATGGGGTTGAGAGTGGGAGGGAGTTTCAAGAGCGAGGGGACATATGTATACCTATAGATGATTCATTTTGATATATGGCAGAATTATCCCATATGTTCTTGGTTTCTATTTAAACTTCTCTTTCCATATTATCTACACATATATTCATACAGTTTTCTACAAATGCCTGAATAAAAGCTTATGCATGTCACAGATAATTCTTACATTTCAGTGCAGTCTTTTTTCTACCCATATCTCCTTTTCCTTATATGTCAATAATACCCCAGTGACTTTCTTCCAATCATCTAGTATAATATTAGTTCATTATTTCAATAGCTGCTTAGTATTTCTTAAGCGTCTGTGCTACTCACACTGTAGATGCTCTTTCTTAATGTTTCCCTTCCAATTGTTATTATTTCATTTCTACAAAACTATTTGATATTGTTAAACTGTTGTTCTAACAAGAGCAATCTTGTTTCCAAGGGAATACTGAACAGTGCTTGTAGAAATATCTGCCTGTCATGAGCAAGGATTCATGGAGGCCAGGGATGCTTTAGACATCCTACAGGCATAGGACAGACTCCACCACAAAGATGGATATGCCCTCTGAGAACTGAGAACTGGAGCTGAAAAAACCTTGAGTTAAAGAATATCTGTACTTCTAATAGAAACTCCAATACTTTGGCCAACTGATGTGAAGTGCTGACTCATTTGAAAAGACCCTGATGCTTGGAAACATTGAGGGCAGGAGGAGAAGGGGACAACAGAGGATAGGATGGTTGAATGGCATCCGGACTCAATGGACAGGGGTTTGGGTTGACTCCAGGAGTTGGTGATGGACAGGGAAGCCTGACATTCTGCAGTTCATAGGGTTGCAAAGAGTTGGACATGACTGAGTGACTGAATTGAACTGAATAGCTGTACAATCCTTCAGATTGTTTTTTTTTTCTTTCAAAATTGTAAAGATTTACTTTTTTGTCAGCAAAAATAAATAGTACATCTTTGGTACTGTTTCAAGATACCAACTGCACATAGTGTGACAACTCTTTAAGGTTTTTGCCTTTGTGATGGGTGTGGTAAAGACTACTGTTTCTAAACTATTACTAAGTTTGATCAAAGATTCACATATTTGATCCTCATTTTGAATTGCCTGTTATATTTCCACATAGTCTTGCCATTATTATATCATTATTAGCATTTCAAATGAGTCTTTAAAAATTATTGTTTGTCAGTTGGTATTTGGCGGATGTTCTGGCCATAAATTTTTTCACATTTTATTTCGTTAAATATGTTTGCCTTTTTACTTGCGAGTTTCTTGCCTTAATTAAAATACTTTGCCCCACCCATCAATTGTAAGATGTAGTTTTCTAGGTGTTCATCTAAAAGTATTGGTTAGTCTTACAGTGAGTAAATCATCTCTCTTAATTTTTGTTAATATGATTTTGAAAGTGAAAGTGCAAGTCACTCAGTCATGCCCGGCTTTTTTTTTGACCCCATGGACTATAGATTCCATGGGATTCTCTAGGCCAGAATACTGGAGTGGGTAGCCTTTCCTTTCTCCAGGGGATCTTTCCAAACCAGAGTTCCAACTCAGATTTCCTGCATTGTAGGTGCGTTCTTTACCAACTGAGCTATCAGGGAAGCCCTAATATGATTGAGGGAGGGGAAAAATCTCGTTTTCTTCCAGGTAGATATCACTTTTGCCAGCTTTTATTCAATAATCTAATCTTGTCAAGTAAAATGAAATACATCTTAGCATATATTGAATATACCCCTATGTACATGCTAAGTCGCTTCAGTCCAAATCTATGTGAGCCTATGGACTGTAGCCTGCCAGGCTCCCCTGTCAAAGGGACTCACCAGGCAAAAAAGCTTCCTCCAGATCTTCCTGACCCAGGAACTGAACCCATGTCTCTGATGTCTGGTGCATTGACAAGCAGGTTCTTTACCACTAGCACCACCTGGGAAGCCCCAGTATACTGAGACCAAACTCCTGATTCATTCAGTAAATAACAATTGAACATCTATTTGTTGATGTTGCTCAGTTGCTAAGTCATGTCCGATTCTTTGCAATCCCATGAACTGCAGTGTGGCAGTCTTTTCTGTCCTTCACTATCTCCCTGAGTATGCTCAAACTCATATCCATTGAGGCACTAATGGTAAAGAACCCACCTGACAATGCAGGAGACGTAAGAGACATGGGTTCTCTCTCTAGTTTGGGAAGGTACCCTGGAGAAGGGAATGGCAACCGACTCCAGTATACTTGCCTAGAGACTTCCGTGGATAGGTGAGCCTGGCAGGCTACAGTCCTTGGGGGTCGCAAAGAGTTGGACACAACTGAAGCGACTTAGCACACACATACGTCCATTGAGTCAGTGATACCATTCAACCATCTCATCCTCTGTCACCACTTCTCTTTCCCTCAATCTTTCCTAGAAACAGGTTTTTTTCCAATGAGTCAGTTCTGCACATCAGGTGGCCAAAGTATTGGAGTTTCAGTTTCAGCATCAGTCCTTCCAATGAATATTCAGGACTGATTTCCTTTAGGATTGACTGGTTTGATCTCCTTGCAGTCCAAGGGACTCTCCAAGAGTCTTCTCTAGCACCACAGTTCAAAAGCAGCAATTATTTGGCATTCATTCTTCTTAATGGTCCAACTATCACATCTATACATGACTACTGGAAAATCATAGCTCTGACTACATGAAACTTTGTCAGCAACATGACATTTCTGCTTTTTAATACATTGTCTAGTTTTGTCATAACATTTCTTCCAAGGAGCAAGTGTCTTAATTTCCTTGCTGAGGTCACCATCTGCAGTGGTTTTAGAATTAAAAAAAAAAAAATGAAATCTGACGCTGTTTCCATTTTTTCCCTATCTATTTTCCATGAGGTTATGGGATTGGATGCCATGATTTTCATTTTTTGAATGTTGAGTTTCAAGTCAGTTTTGTCACTCTTCTTTTTCACCCTCATCAACAGGGACTTTAGTTACTCTTCACTTTCTATCATTAAAGTGGTAACTAAATGGTTACCACTAAAGTGTTTAAACCACTGAAGTGGTTACTCTTTACTTTCTGTCATCTGCATATCTGAGGTTGTTGATATTTCTCCCAGCAATCTTGATTCCAGCCCAGCATTTCACGTGATTTACTCTGCATATAAGTTAAATAGGCAGAGTGACCATATACAGCCTTGACATACTCCTTTCCCAATTTTGAACCAGTTCATTGTTCCATCTCCAGTTCTAACCATTGCTTATTGTCCTGCATATAGGCTTTTCAGGAGGCATGTAAGGTGTCTGGTATACCCATCTCTTCAAGGATATTCTGAAAGGTTGCTGCTGTGAGTCATGTGCTACACCAGGATTCGTGACTTACAGAGGAGAGAATTTCAATCCACGCTTGATCACTTCAGATTTTGTGTAACAGAATTTCATTACAGTATAAGAGATGTAGAGAAAGCTTCTGACATAGACATCAGAAGGGGGCAGGAAGAATAGCCTCCTGCTAACTTTTAGCGAGGTGTTTTATGTATGGCAGCAAGCTATTAATCAGATAAGAACAACAACTCAAGGTTAAAGGAGTTTCACTAGGCCCCTTTCCCACAATATGCAATAGTGGTTGTTGAACCATTATCAGCCCAAGGTTTGAGAAAAGCAAAGAAAAAAAAAAGTTAGTCTTAAGCAGAACCATTTTGAAAAAAGGCAGATTCCAAAGCAAATACATAGTTTAATTAACAGAGCTTAAGAAAAACATTTCCATAAGAGAAACTCATTGGTTAGCCCAAGACAGAACCAGATGTCCTAAACACAGAATTAAAAGAAACGTCTTTTAATTTTCTGTACAGAATGAAAATAACATCTGCGACTTGCAGCTTATTTCCTCCTGCCACTTGGGGACCTCTTGCCTTCCTACCTGTTACGCTCTCAATTTCACAGTTTGCTGTGATTCATAATCAAAGCCTTTAGCATAGTCAATAAAGCAGATGCAATTTTGTGGGTAATTCATTTGCTTTTCTATGATCCAGCAAATGTTAACAATTTGATCTCTGCTTCCTCTAACTTTTCTAAATCCAGCTTGTACATCTGGAATTTCTTGGTTCAAGTAATGCTGAAGCCTACCTTGAAGGATTTTGAGCATAGTCTTGCTATCATGTGAAATGAATGCAATTGTGCAATAGTTCGAACATTCTTTTGGTATTTCGTTTCTTTGGGATTGGAATGAAAACTGACATTTTCCAGTCCTTTGACCACTGCTGAGTTTTCCAAATTTGCTGGAATAGTGAGTGTAGCACTTTTAACAGCTTCATCTTTTAGGATTGATGGAAGATTGGTTCCAGGGTGGCCAGTGGCAGCAGAGAGATCATGGAATGCCCTCTGCTCCTGGATGACAGATTGGCCCCCAGGTGACCAGCAGCAGCAGAGAGACCAGGGAGCCCTCCATTCCTGAGCATCTTCCACCAGCTCCAGCCTCCCCTTCCCAGCAGAGCCTTTGCCTCAACCCCAAGCCACATGTTGACTGACACCCGAGGGGTCAGTGAAGGTTTATGTACTCAACAAGGACAAGCAGTGAGACAAGCAGGGCACTGGGCATGTCACCCAGCTACATGGAACAGCTAAAGGGCATGTCCCTGCTAGTTAGGGCCTGACAAAATGTGGTCCACTGGGGAAGGGAATGGCAAACTACTTCAGTTTCTTGCCTTGATAACCCTGTGAACAGTACGGCAAAAGGATATGATACTTAAAGTTGAGCCCCCCAAGTCAGTAGGTGTTCAATATACTATTGAGGAAAAGCAGAGAAATAGCTACAAGAAAAAAAGAAAGAGTTTGAGCCAAAGTGGAAACAACACCCAGTTGTGGTTGTGTCTAGTGATGAAAGTAAAGTCCAATGCTGTAAAGAACAATATTGTATAGGAACCTGGAATGTGAGGTTCATGAATCAAGGTAAATTGGAAGTTGTCAAATAGGAGATGGCAAGAGTGAACATTGGCATTTTAGGAGTCAGTGAACTAAAACGAACTGGAATGAGCAAATTTAATTCAGATGACAATTATACTACTGTTACTGAGCCCAAGCTCGTTCTATTCACCACATGATAGGCCAAAGAATCTGAGAGACTGAAGTGTTGAAGCAAGGGAGAGACTTTAACTGGGGAGCCATTCAGGGACCATTGTTCTTCTTAACATGACTAATGTAAACCTCAAAGATCTTTCCTTCAGGATAGATGAAATATTTCCCACTTTTATAAGCTGCATAACACCAAACACAAAGATGCAGACAAATTCCAACAAAAATGGCACAAAGAGATTCCAGGATTGATGCATCCAGGTGAACTGAATCCCAGATATGTAAATAAACTTACCCTATAAAACAAATGAACTAATTCCAACTAGGTTACCCACCCCCACCAGAGCTAGCTCCCAAATTACCTGGTTCCAACTGGACCAGTTCCCAAAGCAGATAAATAAATCTGCCCTACAAATGAGCTAACTCCAACTGGGGTGTGCTTGCCCCACGAAGACTAGTTCCCATAAACTGGTTCAGGGTAGAGTCCCACAACACCTCCCTCTGCAAATGGGTACCCAACCAAATTGGCTAATCCTGTAAAGAAAAACACAGATTGAGGGGAAAAAGTCCCAGCAGCTGCTAGGATCTTGCCCCAATATTCCCTGATCGCAGCTGGCTATCCATGAGCAGCAAGGCTCCTTGCTGGCTAAGCCAAATTGTTACTGAATCCAAGCTCACTCTGCTTGGTGCACAATAGCCAGCAGACCAAGAAGATGTCAGGCTAGCACCTCAAAATAGTCATCTGATTGGGATCTGGATACCAGGTTTTTTTATAGATTAGTGATGAGGGGAGGTGAGGAAGCAAAGTAAAAAGGCCATTAATCTTTAAAACATCTCTTAGAATGGCAAGTCTCTGGCAGGGGATGTGTTACTTTCTTCCTATCTGCCATCCCCAGATGGACAGGGTTCTGAAAAAAGGCACTTAAGTTTAACAGTCAGGCAGAGGGGCAGGATTCTCTGAGGCAAAACATTCTGCATGATTATAATAACAAAAGTAGTGAGAAGCAGGTCAAAGAAACAGTTCCAACATGGAGGCAGAATTGGCTTCCTCCCAGCAACACTAATGCGGGCAAGAATCCCTTAGAAAAAACGGAGTATCCCTCATAATCAACAAAAGACTCTGTAATGCACTTCTTGTTTTAAATCTAAAATAATTAAATAAAATAAAGTGAGCATCTAGTATGTGCCACCATTTCTAGAAATACATTTTATTAATTTAAGTCTACATTTTTACCAATTTAATTTTTAATCCATGTGACAATATTAAGTCATTACCACTTTTTCCTTCTTTGTGTTTTTTTAATCATGAACCTTGAATTTCTTGATGTTCAAGCTGGTTTTAGAAAAGGCAGAGGAACCAGAGATCAAATTGCCAACATCCTCTGGATCATGGAAAAAGCAGGAGTTCCAGAAAAACATCTATTTCTGCTTTATTGACTATGCCAAGCCTTTGACTGTGTGGATCACAATAAACTGTGGAAAATTCTGAGAGAGATGGGAATAACAGACCACCTGACCTGCCTCTTCAAAAATCTGTATGCAGGTCAGGAAGCAACAGTTAGAACCGGACATGGAACAACAGACAGTTTCCAAATAGGAAAAGGACTATGTCAAGGCTGTTGACACCACCCTTATGGCAGAAAGTGAAGAGGAACTAAAAAGCCTGTTGATGAAAGTGAAAGAGGAGAGTGAAAAAGTTTGCTTAAAGCTCAACATTCAGAAAACGAAGATCATGGCATCCGGTCCCATCACTTCATGGGAAATAGATGGGGAAACCGTGGAAACAGTGTCAGACTTTATTTTGGGGGGCTCCAAAATCACTGCAGCCATGAAATTAAAAGACACTTACTCCTTGGAAGAAAAGTTATGACCAAACTAGATAGCATATTCAAAAGCAGAGACATTACTTTGCCTACTAAGGTTCGTCTAGTCAAGGCTATGGTTTTTCCAGGAGTCATGTATGGATGTGAGAGTTGGACTGTGAAGAAGGCTGAGCGCCGAGGAATTGATACTTTTGAACTGTGGTGTTGGAGAAGACTCTTGAGAGTCCCTTGGACTGCAAGGAGATCCAAATAGTCCATTCTGAAGGAGATCAACCCTGGGATTTCTGTGGAAGGAAAGATGCTAAAGCTGAAATTCCAATACTTACGCGAAGAGTTGACTCATTGGAAAAGACTCTGATGCTGGGAGGGATTGGGGGCAGGAGGAGAAGGGAACGACAGAGGATGAGATGCCTGGATGGCATCACTGACTCGATGGACGTGAGTCTGAGTGAACTCTGGGAGTTGGTGATGGACAGGGAGACCTGGCGTGCTGCGATTCATGGGGTCGCAAAGAGTCGGACACGACTGAGCGACTGAACTGAACTGAGCTGAACTGAACTCTGTGTATTCTTGCCACCTCTTCTTAATGTCTTCTGCTTCTATTAAATCCATCTTTTTGTCCTTTATTGTGACCATCTTTTCATGAAATGTTCCCTTGATATCTCTAATTTTCAAGCAATGATCTCTTGTCTTTCCCATTCTATTGTTTTCCTCTATTTATTTGCATTGATCACTTAGGAAGTTTTCTTATCTCTCCTTGCTATTCTTTGAAACTCTACATTAAGATGGGCATATCTTTGCCTTTCTCCTTTGTCTTTCACGTGTCTTCTTTTCTTAGCTATTTTTAAGGCCTCCTCAGACACCCATTTTGCCTTTTTTGCATTTCTTCTTCTTGGGGATGATTTTGATCACCAACTCCTATACAATATTATGGACCTCCATCCATAGTTCTTCAGGCACTCTATCTTTTAGATCTAATCCATTGAAACTATGTGTCACTTCAACTGTATAATCATAAGGGATTTGATTTAGATCATACCTGAATAGCCTAGTGGTTTTCTCTACTTTCTTTAATTTGAGTCTGAATTTTGCAGACTCGATTCGAGCCAGTCAGCTTCTAGTTTTGCAGGGGTTTTTGTTTTGTTTTGTTTGTCTTGTTTTTTTGCTGACTGTATAGAGTTTATCCACCTTTGGCTGCAAAGAGTATAATCGATCTGATTTAGTATTGACTATCTGGTGATATCCATGTGCAGAGTCATTGCTTGTATTGTTGAAAGAGGGTGTTTGTTATGACCAGCGTGTTCTCTTGGCCAAATTGTGTTAGCCTTTGCCCTGCTTCATTCTATACTCCAAGGCCAAACTTGCCTGTTACTCCAGGTATCTCTTGATTTCTAACTTTTGCATTCCAATTCCTTATAATGAAAAGGACATCTTTTTTTCTGGGTGAGGGGTGGTCCTAAGATGGTAGAGGAATAGATGGGGAGACCACTTTCTCCCCCAGAAATTCATCAAAAGATCATTTGAACACTGAGCAAATTTCACAAAACAATTTCTGAACACTGGTGGAGGACACCAGGAATCCAGAAAGGCAGCCCATTGTCTTCGAAAGGCACAAAGACAATATGTAAAAGATAAAAAGAGAGACAAAAGTATTAGGGACAGAGACTCATCCCAGGGAGGGAGTTGTTAAAGAGGAGAAGTTTCCAAACACCGGGAAACCCTCTCACTGACGGGTCTGTGGGGAGTTTTGGAATCTCAGAGGGCAACACAACTGGGAGAAAAAAATAAGTAAATAAAACCCACAGATTATTTGCCTAACCACAACTCCCAGGGGAGAAGTAGTCCAGATGCTCGTGTCCACCACCACCAAGCAGGGGCTGAACAGGGAGGTGTGGGGTGCATTGCTTAGGGTAAGGACAGGGCCTGAATGCCCTGAGCACAATCTGAGGGAGCTAATGTGAGCAGCAACCCAAACTATGGGATAGCCAGAGGGAGATAAACAAAAAAAGAAAAGAAAAGAAAAGAAAGAAAGAAAGGGAGAACTTTCCCACAAAACACGCTCTAACCTAAGGCATTGCTGGGCCTGCTCACAGAATAAAGGACTTAGCGAACACCAGAGGAGACCTAGCCAGCTGCCTACCGGCCCATCCACCGCCAGAGGCAGAGAGATGGGCATGCTACAGACAGAGCCAAAAGGCGAGGGGCAATCTCTGCCCCAGAGATGGCATCCTCTACCAAACTGCAAGCAGGTTCCCAGTTGCTAACCAAGTCTTCTTGGGATACTGGAAGGTTGACCCCAACCAGGAGGGTCACAGCTAGAGACCAGCTCCCCAGAGGAGACACATGGCATACCTGAGATGGCACTCCCGCTGTGCACCCAGGAAAATGATTGGCTGGGATGGGGGAGGTGATAAGATGCGCCGCCCACCTGGGGAGTGTGCACTCGCCAAACACCTGGTCGTCTCAGCTGCTTGGACCTAGGAAGGGCACAAAACACAGACCCAACCAAGTCTGTGACTTTGTGGAGTACCCTAGAACCTGAACCTGAGCACCTTAGACCTGGGAAGTGCATGCAACCCAGGGCCCACTTTAGACAGTTCCCCTGCAGAGCAACCTGGAGCCTGGGCAGTGTAGACAGGAAAAGCACACATGCCATGAGTGGGGGCAAACCCAGTGTGGCCCAGACACTGTGAGCACTCCCCGCACACATCATGGATATTTGTTTGCAGTGTTCCTCCCTCCGCACAGCACAATATAACAAGTGAGCCTAAATGAAGGACCACCTTCACTCCCTTGTGCCAGGGTGGAAATTAGATGCTGAAGACACTTGCAAACAGAGGAAGCCAAAATAAACAAAGAAGAGGAAACTCCTTTGGAAGTGACAGGTGCAACAGATTAAAACCCTACTGTTAGCATTGACTATATTGAAAGCGTCCTATAGATCTTGAGAAGAAGTATAAGCTGGAACAAGGAACTATCTGAAATTGAACTGACCTCACACTGCCCTCAACAGTTCCAAATAAATTTCCAGATATATTTTGCTATTATCATTTTTTAACTTTTTATTATTTTTAGTTTTAAGTTCTTTATTATTCCTTTAATTTTCATTTTTATTTTTATTTTTTTTTAATTTTTAGTTTTTTATTTTTTAAATTTTAAAATCTTTAATTCTTACATGCATTCCCAAACAGGAACCCCCCTCCCACCTCCCTCCCCAGAACATCTTTCTGGGTCATCCCCATGCACCAGCCCCAAGCATGCTGCATCCTGCATCAGACATAGACTGGCGATTCAATTCACATGATAGTATACATGTTAGAATGTCATTCTCCCAAATCATCCCACCCTCTCCCTCTCCCTCTGAGTCCAAAAGTCCATTATACACAGCTGTGTCTCTTTCCCTGTCTTGCATACAGGGTCATCATTGCCATCTTCCTAAATTCCATATATATGTGTTAGTATACTGTATTGGTGTTTTTCTTTCTGGCTTACTTCACTCTGTATAATCGGCTCCAGTTTCATCCATCTCATCAGAACTGATTCAAATGAATTCTTTTTAACGGCTGAGTAATACTCCATTGTGTATATGTACCACAGCTTTCTTATCCATTCATCTGCTGATGGACATCTAGGTTGTTTCCATGTCCTGGCTATTATAAACAGTGCTGCGATGAACATTGGGGTACATGTGTCTCTTTCAATTCTGGTTTCCTCGGTGTGTATGCCCAGAAGTGGGATTGCTGGGTCATAAGGTAGTTCTATTTGCAATTTTTTAAGGAATCTCCACACTGTTCTCCATAGTGGCTGTACTAGTTTGCATTCCCACCAACAGTGTAGGAGGGTTCCCTTTTCTCCACACCCTCTCCAGCATTTATTGCTTGCAGATTTTTGGATCGCAGCTATTACCTTGAAAAAAAAGACCCTATCTTAAAGCCAGTTTTTATATATATATATATATATATATATATATATATATATATATATATAATAATTTTTGTGATTTTTAAAAATATTGTATTTTTGAAAGTCTAACCTTTACTCTAGATTTTTAATCTTTGCTTTTTGGTATTTGTTATCAATTTTGTACCTTTAAGAATACAATCTTCAGTACCCATTTTCACTTAGGAGTGTGATTACTGGCTTGATTGCTCTCTCCCCTTTTGATACTTCTTTTTCTCCCCCAGGACACCTCTATCTCCTCCCTCCCCCTTCTCTTCTCTACTTAACTCTGTGAATCTCTTTGTGTGTTCTAGGCTGTGGAGAACACTTAGGGAACTGATTACTGGCTAGATCTGTCTCTCTCCTTTTGACTCCCCCTTCTTTCCTCCTAGTCTCCTATATCTCCTTCCTCCCCTTTCTCTTCTCTATGGAACTCCATGAACCTCTCTGAGTGTTTCAGACTGTGGAGAGCAAAAAGGGAATTGATTACTGGCTAGATCTGTCTCTCCCTTTTTTATTCCCCCTCTTCTTCTCCTGGTCACCTCTATCTCCCTCCTTCCTCTTCTCTTCTCCATGTAACTCTGTGAACCTCTCTGGGTATCTCTCACTGTGGAGAATATTTTCACCATTAACTTAGATTTTTTATCATTGGTGCTGTATGGATGGAGAAGTCTTGAGGCTACTGTAAGACTGAAAGCCAGAGGCAGGAGGCTTAAATCCAAAACTTGGGGACACTAGAAAACTACTGACTGCAGGGAACATTAATCGACAAGAGCTCATCCAAAAGCCTCCATGCTACTACTGCTGCTGCTGCTAAGTCATTTCAGTCGTGTCTGACTCTGTGAGACCCCATAGATGGCAGCCCACAGGCTCCCCTATCCCTGGGATTATCCAGGCAAGAACACTGGAGTGGATTGCCATTTCCTTCTCCCATGCATGAAAGTGAAAAGTGAAAGTGAAGTCGCTCAGTCGTGTCTGACTCTTAGCAATCCCATGGAATGCAGCCTACCAGCCTCCTCCATCCATGGGATTTTCCAGGCAAGAGTACTGGAGTGGGTTGCCATTGCCTTCTCCGAAAAGCCTCCATACCTACACTGAAACCAAGCACCGCCTAAGAGCCAACAAGTTTGACAGCAAGATGTACAAGCTAATTCTCCAACAACGCAGAGACATAACCGTGAGCCTTAAAATGCAGGCGGTCAAAAGTCACACCAAGCCCACAGACACCTCAAAACTCACTACTGAACACTTTATTGCACTCGAGAGAGAAGAGATCCAGCTCCCACTGGAACACTGACGCAAGCTTCCCTAACCAGGAAACCTTGACAAGCCAGTCATCCAACCCCACCCACAGGGAGGAACCTCCACAATAAAGAGGAAGCACAAACTTCCAGCGTACAGAAAGGCCACCCCAAACACAGCAATCTAAACAAGATGGAAAGGAAGAGAAATATTCAGCAGTTAAAGGAACATGATAAAAGCTGATAAAACATGATAAAAGGAACAAACCAAAGCAAAGAAGAGGAGATAGGGAGTCTACCTTAAAAAGAATTCAGAATAATGATCACAAAAATAATCCAAAATCTTGAAAACAAAATTGAGTTACAAACAAATAGTCTGGAGACAAGGATTGAGAAGATGCA
This sequence comes from Ovis canadensis, assembly GCF_042477335.2. Taxonomy (NCBI): domain Eukaryota; kingdom Metazoa; phylum Chordata; class Mammalia; order Artiodactyla; family Bovidae; genus Ovis; species Ovis canadensis. The sequence goes on from NC_091262.1 coordinate 13,484,081, forward strand.
AGAAAACTTAACAAGGACCTAGAAGAAATAAAAAAGAGTCAATCAATAATGAATAATGCAATAACTGAGATCAAAAGCACTCTGGAGGGAACCAACAGTAGAATAACTGAGGCAGAAGATAGGATAAGTGAGGTAGATGATAGAAAGGTGGAAATAAATAAAGCAGAGAGGAAAAAAGGAAAAAAAAAAGAACTAAAAGAAGTGAGGATAACCAGAGACCTCTGGGACAATGTTAAACACACTAACACCCCAAGACACATATAAATCAAATTAACGAAGATCAAACACAGAGAACAAATATTAAAAGCAGCAAAAGAAAAGTGACAACACACAAGGGGATTCCCATAAGGATAACAGCTGATATTTCAATAGCAACTATTCAGGCCAGAAGGGAACGGCAGGACATACTTAAAGTGATGAAAGAGAAAAACCTACAACCCAGCTACTACTACAACTCCAGATTACTATACCCAGCAAGGATCTCATTCAAATATGAAGGAGAAATCAAACTCTTTACAGACAAACAAAAGCTGAGAGAATTCAGAACCACCAAACCAGCTCTTCAACAAATGTAAAGGATTTTTCTAGACAGGAAACACAGAAAAATTTTATAAACTTGGAACCCAAAAAACAAAGTAAATGGCAATGGAACCATACCTATCAATAATTACCTTTAATGTAAATGAGTTGAATTTCACACCCAAAAGACAAAGACTGGCTGAATGGCAATTAAAAAACAAGACCTCTATATTTGCTTTCTACAAGAGACCCACCTCAAAACAAGGTACACATACAGACTGAAAATGAAAGGCGGGGAAATGATATTTCACACAAATGGAGACCAAAAGAAAGCAGGAATAGCAATACTCATATAAGATAAAATAGACTTTGAAATAAAGGCCATGAAAAGAGACAAAGGAGGACTCTATATAATGATGAAAGGATCATGTAAAAAAGAAGATATAACAATTATAAATATATATATGCATCCAACATAGAAGCACCACAATATGTAAGGCAAATGCTAAGTAGTATGAAAGCGGAAATTAACAGTAACACAATAGTAGTGGGATAATTTAATGCCCCACTCACACCTATGGATAGATCAACTAAACAGAATATTATCAAGGAAGCACAAACTTTAAGCTATACAATATACCAGTTAGACCTAATTGATATCTATAAGACATTTCACCCCAAAACAACAAATTTCACCTTTTTCTCAAGTGCACACAGAACCCTCTGCAGGATAGATCACATCCTGGGCCATAAATCTAGCCTTGGTAAATTCAAAAAAATTGAAATAATCTCAAGCATCTTTTCTGATTACAATGTAGTAAGATTATATGTCACTTACAGGGAAAAAATATTAAAAATGCAAACATATGGAGGCTAAAAAACACACATCTGCATAGCCAACAAATCACAGAATAAATCAGAAAAGAAACCAAATTTGCATAGAAATGGATTAAAATAAAAACACAACAACCCCAAACCTATGGGATTTAGTAAAAGCAGTGCCAAGTGGAAACAGAGTCAGACTTTATTTTGGGGGACTCCAAAATCACTGCAGATGGTAACTGCAACCGTGAAATAAAAAGACACTCCTTGGAAAGAAAGATATGGCGAACCTAGATACCATATTAAAAAGGAGAGACATTACTTTGCCAACAAAGGTCCTTCTAGTCAAGGCTATGGTTTTTCCAGTAGTCATGTATGGATGTGAGAGTTGGACTGTGAAGAAAGCTGAGCACCGAAGAATTGATGCTTTTGAACTGCGGTGTTGAAGAAGATTCTTGAGAGTCCCTTGGACTGCAAGGAGATCCAACCAGTCCATTCTAAAGGAGATCAGTCCTGTGTGTTTTTTGGAAGGACTGATGCTAAAGCTGAAACTCCAATACTCTGGCCACCTCATGCGAAGTGCTGACTCATTGGAAAAGACTCTGATGCTGGGAGGGATTGGGGGCAGGAGGAGAAGAGGGAGACAGAGGATGAGATGACTGGATCGAATCACTGACTCGATGGACATGAGTTTGAGTAAACTCCAGGAGTTGGTGATGGACAGGGAGGCCTGGCGTGCTGCAATTCATGGGGTCACAAAGAGTTGGACATGACTGAGTGACTGAACTGAACTGAACTGAACTGAAGGGGATGGTTCATAGCAATACAAGCCTACCTGAAGAAACGGGAGAAAAATCAAATAAATAGCCTAACTCTACAAATAAAGCAACTAGAAAAAGAAGAAATTAAGCACCCCAGGGTTAGTAGAAAGAAAGAAATCATAAAAATTAGGGCAGAGATAACTGCAAAAATAACAAAGGAGACCATAGCAAAAATCAACTAAAGTTAAAGCTTGTTCTTTGAGAATATAAATAAAATAGATACACCATTATCCAGACTCATCAAGAAAAAAAAGGGAGAGGAATCAAATCAACAAAATTAGAAATGAAAATGGAGAAATCGCAACAGACAAGACAAAAATATAAAGAATCATAAGAGACTACTATCAGCAGCTATATGCCAATAAAATGGACAACTTGGAAGAAATGGATAAATTCTTAGAAAAGTATGACTTTCCAAAACTGAACCATGAAGAAATAGAAAACTTTAACAGACCCATCACAAGTACAGAAATAAAAATTCTAATCCGAAATTTTCCATCAAAAAAAAAAAAAAAAAAAGCCCAGGACCACATGGCTACACAGCTGAATTCTACCAAAAATTAAGAGGAGAGCTAACTCCCATCCTACTCAAACTCTCCAAGAAAACTGCAGAGGAAGGTAAACTTCCAAACTCATTCTATGAGGCCACCATCACGCTAATACCAAAACCAGACAAAGATGCCACAACAAAAGAAAGCTAAGGCCAATATCACTGATGAATATAGATGCAAAAATTCTTGACAAAATTCTAGCAAAGAGAATCCAACAACATATTTAAAAGATCATGCATCATTACCAAGTGGGCTTTATCCCAAGAATGCAATGATTCTTCAACATTCACAAATCAAACAATGTGATACTCCACATTAACAAACTGAAAGTTAAAAACCACGTGATTATCTCAATAGATGCAGAGAAAGCCTTTGACAAAATTCAACAGCAATTAATGATAAAATCCCTCCAGAAAGCAGGCATAGAAGGAACATACCTCAACATAATAAAAGCCATATATGATAAACCCACAGCAAACATTATCCTCGATGTTGAAAAATTGAAAGCATTTCCCCTAAAGTCAGGGATAAGACAAGGATGCCCACTCTCATCACTACTATTCAACATAGTTTTGGGAAGTTTTAGCCACAGCATTCAGAGATAAAAAGAATCCAGATTGGAAAAGGAGAAGTAAAATTCTCACTGTTTGAAAATGACATGATCCTCTACATAGAAAACCCTAAAGACTCCACCAGAAAATTACTAGGGCTAATCAATGAATATACTAACGTGGCAGGATATAAAATTAACACAGAGAAATCCCTTGAACTCCTGTATACTAACAATAAGAAAACAGAAAGAGAATTAAAGGAGACAATTCCATTCACAATTGCAACGAAAAGAATAAAATACTTTGGAATAAATCTACCTAAAGAAACAAATGACCTATATATAGAAAACTATAAAACATTGATGAAAGAAATCAGAGAGGACACAAATAGATGGAGAAATATACCATGTTAATTGATTGGAAGAATAAATATAGTGAAAATGAATATACTGCCCAAAGCAATCAATAGATTCAATGTAATCCCTATCAAGCTACCAACAGTATTTTTCACAGAACTACATCATGAGAAACGCTGGACTGGAAGAAAGACAAGCTGGAATCAGGATGGCCGGGAGAAATATCAATAACCTCAGATATGCAGATGACACCACCCTTATGGCAGAAAGCGAAGAGGAAATAAAAAGCCTCTTCATGAAAGTAAAAGAGGAGAGTGAAAAAGTTAGCTTAAAGCTCAACATTCAGAAAACGAAGATTATGGCATCCAGTCCCATCACTCCATGGGAAATAGATGGAGAAACAGTGGAAACAGTGTCAGACTTTATTTTTGAGGGGCTCCAAAATCACTGCAGATGGTGATTGCAGCCATGAAATTAAAAGACGCTTACTCCTTGGAAGAAAAGATACGACCAACCTAGGTAGCATATTCAAAAGCAGAGACATTACTTTGCCAAGTAAGGTCCGTCTAGTCAAGGCTATGGTTTTTCCAGTAGTCATGTATGGATGTGAGAGTTGGAATGTGAAGAAGGCTGAGCACTGAAGAATTGATGTTTTTGAACTGTGGTGTTGGAGAAGACTCTTGAGAGTCCCTTGGACTGCAAGGAGATTCAACTAGTCCATTCTGAAGGAGATCAACCCTGGGAATTCTTTGGAAGGAATGATGCTAAAGCTGAAACTCCAGTACTTTGGCCACTTCATGCGAAGGGTTGACTCATTGGAAAAGACTTTGATGCTGGAAGGGATTGGGGTCTGGAGGAGAAGGGGACGAACGATGATGAGATGGCTGGATGGCATCACTGACTCGATGAACACGAGTCTGAGTGAACTCCGGGAGTTGGTGATGGACAGGGAGGCCTGGCGTGCTGCGATTCATGGGGTCGCAAAGAGTTGGACACGATTGAGCGACTGAACTGAAATGAACTGAGAATAAATAATTTCACAATTTGTATGGAAATACAAAAAACCTCGAATAGCCAAAGCAACCTTGAGAAAGCAGAATGAACTTGGTGGAATCAACCTGCGTGACTTCAGGCTATACTACAAAGCTACAGTTATCAAGACAGTATGGTACTAGCACAAAGACAGAAATGTAGACCAATGGAACAAAATAGAAAGCCCTGAGATAAGTCTACACATCTATGGACACCGTATCTTTGACCAAAAAGGCAAGAATATACAATACAGAAAAGCCAAACTCTTTAACAAGTGTTGCGGGAAAACTGGTCAACCACTTGTAAAAGAATGAAACTAGAACACTTTCTAACACCATACACACACACACACGCACACACAAACTCGAAATGGATTAAAGATCTAAATGTAAGACCAAAAACTATAAAAGCCAGTAGAGGAAAACATAGGCACAACACTCTCTGATGTAAATCATAGCAGGATCCTCTATTTCCCACCTCCCAGAGTAATGGAAATAAAAGCAAAAATAAACAAGTGGACCTAATTAAACTTAAAAGGTTTTGCACAATGAAGGAAACTATAAGCAACGTGAAAAGACAGCCTTCAGAATTGGAGAAAATAATAGCAAATGAAGCATCTGACAAAGAATTTATCTCAAAAATATACAAGCATCTCCAGCAGATCAATTCCAGAGAAATAAACGACCCAATCAAAAAATGGACCAAAGAACTAAAGAGATATTTTTCCAAAGAAGATATACAAATGGCTAACAAACACATGAAAAGATGTTCAGCATCACTCATTATCAAAGAAATGCAAATAAAAACCTCAGTGAGGTACCATCTCATGTCGGTCAGACTGGCTGCTATCAAAAATTCTACAAACAGTAAATGCTGGAGAAGGTGTGGAGAAAAGGGAACCCTCTTACACTGTTGGTGGGAATGCAAACTAGTACAGCCACTATGGAGAACAGTCTGGAGATTTCTGGAAATAGAACTGCCATACGACCCAGCAGTTCCACTGCTGGGCATAAACACCAAGGAAACCAAAATTGAAAGAGACACGTGTACCCCAATCTTCATTGCAGCACTGTTTATAATAGTCAGGACATGAAAAAAACCTAAATGTCCATCAGCTGACGAATGGATAAGAAAGCTGTGGTACACAGACACAATGGAATATTACTCAGCTACAAAAAGAATGTATTTGAATCAGTTCTAATAAGGTGGATGAAACTGGAGCCTATTCAGTTCAGATCAATTCAGTCACTCAGTTGTTTCTGACTCTCTGACTCCATGAACCACAGCATGCCAGGCCTCCCTGTCCATCACCAACTCCCGGAGTTCACACAAACCCATGTCCATCAAGTTGGTGCTGCCATCCAACCATCTCATCCTCTGTCATCCCTTTCTCTTCCTGCCCTCAATCGTTCCCAGTATCAGGGTCTTTTAAAATGAGTCAGCTCTTTGCATCAGGTGGCCAAAATTTTGGAGTTTCAGCATCAACATCAGTCCTTCCAATGAACTCCCAGGACTGATATCCTTGAGGATAAACTGGTTGGATCTTCTCCCAGTCCAAGGAACTCTCAAGAGTCTTCTCCAACACCACAGTTCAAAACATCAATTCTTCTGTGCTCAGTTTTCTTTATAGTCCAACACTCACATCCATACATGATTAATGGAAAAACCATAGCCTTAACTAGATGGACATTTGTTGACAAATTAGTGTCTCTTCTTTATAATATACTCTCTAGGTTGGTCATAACTTTCTTTCCAAGGAGTAAGTGCCTTTTAATTTCATGGCTGCAATCACCACCTGCTTGATTCTGGAGTCCAGAAAAATAAAGTCAGTCACTGTTTCCATTGTTTTCCCACCTATTTGCCATGAAGTAATGGGACAAGAATCCATGATCTTAGTTTTCTGAATGTTGAGCTTTAAGTCAACTTTTTCACTCTTCTCTTTCACTTTAATGAAGAGGCTCTTTTATTCTTCTTCACTTTCTGCTACAAGGTTGGTGTCATCTGCATATCTGAGGTTATTCATATTTCTCCTGGCAATCCTGATTCCAGTTTGTGCTTCCTCCAGCCGATCATTTCTCAAGATGTACTCTGCATATAAGTTAAATAAGCAGGTTGACAATACACAGCCTTGATGTACTCCTTTTCCAATTTGCAACCAGTCTGTTGTTCCATGTCCAGTTCTAACGGTTGCTTCCTGACCTGCATGCAGGTTTCTCAAGACACAAGTCAGGTGGTCTGGTATTCCCATCTCTTTCAGAATTTTCCACAGTTTATTGTGATCCACACAGTCAAAGGTCATAGTCAATAAGGCAAAAAATAGATGTTTTTCTGAAACTCTCTTGCTTTTTTGATGATCCAGAGGATGTTGGCAATTTGATCTGTGGTTCCTCTGCATTTTCTAAAATCAGCTTTAACTTTTGAAGTTCATGGGTCATGTGTTGCTGAAGCCTGGTGTGGAGAATTTTAAGCATCCCTTTACTAGTGTGTGAGATGAGTGCAATTGTGTGGTAGTTTGAGCATTCTTTGGCATTGCATTCTTTGGTTTGAGCATTCTTTGGGATTAGAATGAAAACTCATCTTTTCCAGTCCTGTGGCCACTGCTGAGTTTTCCAAATTTTCTGGCATATTGAGTGCAGCACTTTCACAGCCTCATCTTTCAGGATTTGAAATAGCTCAACTGGAATTCCATCACCTCTGCTAGCTTTGTTTGTAGTGATGCTTCCTAAGGCCCACTTGACTATATATTCCAGAATGTCTGGCTCTAGATGAGTGATTGCACCATCGTGATTATCTGGGTCATGAAGATCTTTTATATCTGGGTCGTGAACAGCCTATAGTGTGAATTAAATCTGAAAGAAAAACACCAGTTCAGTATATCAATGCATAAATATGGAATTTAGAGATTTGGTAGTCATGACCCTATATTTGAAACAGCAAAAGAGACACAGATGTTAAGAACAGACTTTTGAACTCTGTGGATGAAGGCGAGGGTGGGATGATTTGAGAGAACATAACTGAAACATGTCTATTATCATATGTGAAATAGATCGCCAGTCCAGGTCGATGCATGAGATAGAATGTTCAGGGCTGGTGCACTGGGATGACAGACTGGTTCCAAAGTGGTGCACTCTTTGCCCTTTTCTGATGTCTAGATCAGAAGCTTTCTGTATCTCTTTCCACTTTAATAATAATTTTGCCATATGAAGTTCTGAGTGACTGAAGCCATGTTTTGGTGCTGAAGTAAATTCTCTTGTTAGGAGATCATGAATCCAGCACTGTTCACCATAATTTATCAACTGCACCCTCAAACCTGCCAGAAAAACACACGGGTTCATTTTTTCCTCACTATAACAACAGCTTTAGTCCATTTTTTCTAGTTTTCTGAAAGAAACAGACAGCTTGCCACTTCTTCTTGGGAAGACATATGAGAGTACCGGTTTATCTAATCTGGTTAATGACAGGTATGGCAGTCAACACTCAGAGAACACGCTCCCTTTAGCACTTTTCTCATGAAAAGGTACATTTTGTCCCAGAAATATTTTTATAAAGCTTCAAAATTTCAGGGAAACATGTCTTTGTGAAACTGGGAATTGGGGCCTGATTGGAAAAGAATTTTCCACCAGTGAGACCTGGATAGTTGCAGCTTCAAACCTACCAGAAAAGCCAACTGGTTCATTTCCCTTTTCATTAGGACAACATATTTGGTGAAGGTTTTAGTTTTCAGAAAGAAACAAGCCACTTGCCACTTATTGCTGGGAAGTCATTTGACAGTACAGATTCATCTACTCAGGGTAACAACAGGTATGGCAGTCAACACTCAAAAAACACTCTCCCCTAATCTCTTTTCCCATGGAATTGTACAGTAGTGGTATACTGGTGTCCTAACAAAGCTCTGAAAATACAGGGAAACATGTTTTTGTGAACCTGGGCATTGGGGCCTGATGGCTAAAGAAGTATTTTCCAAATGTGAGAGCTCGATAGTTGTAGCCTCAAACCTGCCAGAGAATCACACTGGTTCATTTCTCTCATTACAACAAAAGGTATGCTCAAGATTCTAATTTTCATAAAGAAACAGACTGCTTGACACTTTTTACTGGGAAGTCATCTGAAAATACTGATTCACTTGATCAGGTTAACAACAGGTATGGTAGTCAACACTCACAGAACACTGTCCCCTGACCTCTTTTCTCATGGAATTTCGCATTGTGTCCCTGGAGAGTCTTCTCTCAAATTCCTAGGGAAGAAGTTCTTGTGAAACTGGGAAATGGACCTGATGGCGAAGGAAGTATTTTCCCTCAGTGAAACCTGGATATTTATATCCTTAAACTTGCCAGAAAATCACATTGTTTCATTTTTCTCTTCATTACAACTTTGGTCATGATTTTGAATTTCTGAAATAAAAAGGATGTTCCCTACTTCTGCCTTTGAAGTGATCTGACAGTTTCACCTAATCAGAGTAACAACAGATATGGCAGTGAACACTCACAGAACACACTATCCTGACATGTTTTCTCATGGAATGGTAAATTGTGTCCAAGGTGTGTCTTTACACAACTGTGAAACAGCCAATAAGAATGCTTTTGTGAACCTGGGAACTGGGCCTTTATGACAAAAGCAATATTTTCCACCTGTGGAAGATGGATAACTGAAACCTTCAACCTTCAGAAAAGTCTACCACTTCATTTTTCTTTTCATTACAATAACAGACTTGGTCAAGCATTTGAGTGTCCTGAAAGAAACAGGGTGCATGCCACTTCTTGTTGGGAATTCATCTGACAGTAGAGATTCACTTAATCAAGTTAACAACAGGAATGGCAGTCAACATCTAAGAACACTCTCCCCTGACTTCTTTTCTCATAAGGTGGTACAGTGTGTCCTCAGTTCAGTTCAGTAACTTAGTCATGCTGACTCTTTGCTACCCCATGGACTGCAGCACATCAGGCTTCCCTGTCTATCACCAACTTCCAGAGCTTTCTCAAACTAATGTCCATCAAGTCGGTGATGCCATCCAACCATCGCATCCTCTGCTGTCCCTTTCTCCATCTGCCCTCAATCTTTCCCAGCATCAGGGTCTTCTAATGGGTCAGTTCTTTGCAACAGGTGATCAAATTTTTAGAGTTTCAGTTTCAGCATCAGTCCTTCCAAAGAATATTCAGGACTTATTTCCTTTAGGATTCACAGTGTGTGCTTTACACAACTTAGAGAAAGTCTTTATACAACTCTGAGAAAATCAAAGAATATGTTATTTTGAACATATTTACACAACTCTGAGAAAGTCAATGAATATGTTTTTTGATCATGGGAATTAGGCCTTTATGGAGAAAATATTTTCCACCTGTGGAAGGTGGAAAAATGTCACCTCAAATCCTTCTGAAAAACATATTGGTTCATTTTCTTTTCGTTACAGCAACAGGTTTAGCCAAGTTTTAGAGCTTTCGTACAGATACAGGCTGCTTTCCACTTACTTCTGGAACGTCAGCTGAGTGTACATTTTCAGGTAATCAGAGAAACAACCAGTATGAAAACCACTTGCATACGACACTCTCTCTTACATATTTTTTCATGGAATTGGTACAATCTGTCCTTCAAGTGTCTTTTTTCAGCTCAATAGCTGCAGGGAAACATGTTATTGTGAAACATGGAACTGGGTCCTGATGGCAAATTATTAGTTTACCCCAGTGTCATAAAAACACACTGGTTCATTTTCTCTTTATTATAACAGGACTTTTTATCATAACTTGATTTTTCTGAAATAAAAAGGATGCTACTAGTTTCTTTCTTGGAAGTCATCTGACAGTACAGTTTCACCTATTTAGAGTGATAATTGGTATGGCAGTCAACACTCACAGAACACTGTCCCCTGATATCTTTTGTTATGGAATAATACAGTGTGTCCTAGGTGTATCTTTACACAACTTTGAAAAACCTGGAAATGCACTTTGTGAACCTGGGAACTGGATCCTTATGGTAAATCTACATTTTCCAAATTTGGAATTTGGATAATTGCAGCCTCATTTCTGCCTGAAAAACACACTGGTTATTTGTTTCCTTCATTGCTTGAACAGCTTTGGTCATGATTTTGAGTTTTCTGAAAGAAACAAGCTGTTTGAAACTTCTTTCTTGGATGTCAGCTGACTTCTATTTCACGTAACTAAGATAAAAACCAAAATGGCAGTCAATACTCACAGAACACTCTCCCCTACCTCTTTTCTCATGGAATGTTACACTGTGTCCTAGGTGTGTCTTTACACATATGTGAAACTACAGGGACACATTTTCATGTGAACCTGGGAATTGGGGTCAGGTGGCAAAAGAAGAATTTTCCCATTTTGAAACCTGGATAGTTACAGCTTAAAAACATGCCTGAAAAACATTAGCTCATTTTTCTCTTAATTAAAACAGCTTCATTCTAGACCTTAAGCTTTCTGAAACCAACAGGCTGCTTGCCATTTCTAGGGGAAGTCATCTGACAGTAGTTTCACCTAACCCTAAGATTAACCAGTATGGTAGTCAACAGTCACAGAACACTGTCCTGTGACCTCGTTTCTCATGGGATGATACAATGTTTCCTAAGTATATGTTTACAAAGTTTTGAAATTGAAGGGAAGCATGATTTTGTGAACTTGGCAGTTGGGGCCTGATAGCAAAAGAAATATTTTCTCACTGTGTAAGTTCTCTACTTGCAGCCTCAAGCCTGCCAGAAAAACACAGTGGTTCATTTTTCTCTTCATTACCACAGCTTTAGTCAAGGTTTTGAGTTTTCTGAAAGAAACAAGCTGCTGGACACTATTTTACTGGAAAGTCATCTAATAGTATTGGTTAGCCTAATTAGAGAAACAACAGATATGGCAGTCAGCAATCAAAGAACATTCTCTTGGGACAGCTTTTCTCATGTGATGGCACAGTGTTTTCTAGGTGTGTCTTTACAAAGTTCTGAAAACACAAGAAACATATTTTGTGAACCCAGGAATTAAGACCCAATGGCAAAAGAAATATTTTCCTTCAGTGAAATCTGGATAATTGCAGCATTAAATTTTAAAGAAAAACACACTGATTCATTTTTCTCTTCATTACAGCAACAGATTTGGTCTAGTTTTTGAATATTCTGAAAGCAATAGGCTGCTTGTCACTCCTTGCTAAGAATTCATGGACAATACTGTTTCACCTAATCAAGGTAACAACAGATATGAAAGTCAACACTCACAAAACACTCTCCCCTTGTCTCTTTTCTCATGAATTTGTCTTAGGAGTGTCTTCACAGAACTCTGAAACTGCAGGAAAACATGTTTGTGAACCTTGGAATTGGAGCCTGATGGCAAAATAATTATATACCCTCAGTAAATACAGGAGAGTTGCAGCCTTAAACTTGTCAGAAAAACATAGTGATTCATTTTTCCCTTCATTGTAGCAACAGTTTTGGTCTAGTTTTTTAGTTTTTTGAAAGCAACAAGCTGCTCAGCACTTCTTGCAGGGAAGACATCTGTTTCACCTAATCAGAGTTAACCATTAGGATTCATTTCGACAACTACAGAACACTCTCTCCTAACAACTTTTCTCATGGAATGGTACAATGTGTCATAGGAGTGTCTCACAGAGCTTTGAACCAGCCAGGAAAATACTTTTGTGAACCTGGTAATTGGGCCCTTATGTTAAAAGCAATATTTTCTACTTTTGGCAGTTGGATAATTGCAGCATCTAACCTGCCAGAAAAAAAAAGAAAAAAAAAAAAGAAAAAGAAAACACGGGTTCATTTTTCTCTTCATGACAACAACCTCTTTGGTCCAGCTTTTGAATTTTCTTAAAGAAACTGGATGTTTCACATTGCTTTCTAGGAAGTAATCTGACAGTTTCACTTAACCAAGATAACAACCAATATGCAGTCAACACTACAGAACACTCTCCTCTGACCTCTTGTCTCATAGAATGGTTCAATGTGTTCCAGGAGCATCTTAACTCTTATTAAACTGCAGAGAAAGACTTTTTTGTGAACTTGGGAATTGGGGCCTGATGGCAAAAGAAGTATTTTCCCCCAGTGAAAGCTGGATAGTTACTGCCTCAAACTTGCACAAGACATACTGGTTCGTTTTTCTCTTCATTACAATATCAGCTTTGGTCATGATTTTGAGCTTTCTGAAATTACAAGAATGCTTCAATTTCTTTTTGGGAAGTCTTCTGAAAATCCATATTCCCTAATATGAGTAACAACACTTATGGCAGTCAATACTCATGGAACACTCTCCCCTCACACTTTTTCTCACTGAATGGTACAGAGTGTCCCAGGTGTCTTTAGAAAGCTCTGAAAATGTCCACAAACATGTTTTTGTGAACCTAGCAATTTAAGCTTGTTGGCAATAGAAGTTTTTTTTTTTTTTTTCCCATTGTGAAAACTGCAGTCTCAATCAGCAAGAAAAACATACTGGCTCATTTTTATCTTCTTTACAGCTACAACTTTCTTAATGCTTTTGAGTCTTGTGGGAAAACAGGCTGTTACCCACTTCTTCTCATAAGTCATCTGACTGTACAATTTCACCTAATTAGAGTAACAACAGATATGGCAGTCAACACTCACAGAACATTCTCCCCTGACATATTTTTTCCTCATGGAATGGTACAGTGTGTCCTAGGAGTGTCTTTATACAACTCTGAAAAACCATTACAGCAGCAGCTTTGGCCATGATTTTGAGTTTCTGATATAAAAAGGATGCTTCTGAATTTTCTCTGGGAAGTTATCTGGCAGGGAAATTATACATAATCAGAGTAATAGCAGGTATGGCAATAAGCACTCACAGAACCCTCTCCTCTGACATCTTATTTCACATAGTGTTTCAGTGTGTCAAAGGTGTGTCTTTATACAGCTTTGACATAGTCAAAAATCATGCTTTTTGAACTTGAGAATTGGGTCCTTATGGTAAAAGTTAAATTTTCTACCTTTGGAAGCTGTATATATGCAGCCTCAAATGTCCAGAAAACACACTGGTTCACTTCTCATTACAACAGTGGATTTGGTCATGTTTTAGAGATTTCTGAAAGCAACAAGCTGCTTTTCACTTCTTGCTGGAAAGTCATCTGATAGCACTGTTTCACCTAAATGGAGTAAACAGGCATGTTAGTCAACACTCACAAAACACTCCTCCCTTACATCTTTTCTCAAGGAAAGGGTCAATATGTCCTAGGAGTGTCCTTACATAGCTCAGAAACTGCAGGAAAACATGTTTTTAGGGGAGGTCTTATGGCAAAAATGAATTTTCACCCAGTGAACGCTGGATACTTGCAGTCTTAAACTTGCCAGAAAACAACAACAACAGACTCATTTTTCTCTTCATTACAACGATAGCTTTGATCATGATATTGAGTTTTCTGAAATAAAAAGAATGGCTCCAAAATTAGTCTGGGAAGTCACTTTATCAGAGTAACAAAGTTAAAGAAGTCAGAACTCATAGAACCCACTCTCCTGATATATTTTCTCATGGAATAGTACCTTGTGTCCTAGGTGTGTCTTTACACAACAGTGAGACAGCCAGGAAACATGCTCTCATGAACCCTGGGGTTGGGCCCATATGGAAAAGGCTATATTTTCTAACTTTGAAAGCTGGGTAATTGCTGTCCAAAAACTTCCAGAGAAACACACTGCTTCATTTTTCTGTTTATCATATCAACAGATTTGGTCACACTTTTTAGTTTCCTGAAAGAAACAGGCTGCATTCCTGTCAGGGGATGCTGAACTTTAAGGGATCCAATATGTTGCATTTTCTTCCTTTGTGTGCTATTTCTCAACAATGTTCTGTTCCTTATCAGTTCCTGGAATACATGAATGAGCAGAGCTGCACACAGCTCTCAGGACTCAGGTCAAGGGGAAAGAGCATCTGCTTGGATTCCCTTCAGTGACTCCCTTCAGTGACTCTCTTCAGTGACCTTTTACTTACAGGACTATCCATTTGGTTGCAACAGATAGAATTTCATTCTTAATGGCTAAGTAATCATTTTATTGAAGATACATAAGCATGCGTCTCTGCAAATAAAGTACCCTTGTTTCACTTGAGACTTGGATCCCCTGCATCCTTCTTTTCTTTGCCTTTTTTTTTTTTTTGTCGACTCCAATCCCCAGGTCCCAGTCTGTAAAGACCATAACACATTGCTATCCTTGCTAGGGAGTCAGCTGACAGTACTATTTCATCTAATCAGGATAACAATAAGTATCACAATCAACACTCAAATAACACTCTCCCTTGAACTCTATTCTCATAAAATGGTACAAGTGTTTCTGAGGTGTGTCTTTACAATGCTCTGAAAATGCAGGGAAATATGTGATTGTGAACAAAATAATTGGGCCTTATTGGCAAATGAAGTGTTTCCCCCCTGTGACAGTTGCAGAGTTGAGGCTCAAACCTGCGAAAATCCACACTGGTTCATTTTTCTCTTCATTACAGCAAAAGATTTGGTCTGGTTTTGAAGTTTTCTGAAAATAAACAGATTGTTTTCCAATTCTTCTGGGAAGTACAGTTTCATCTAAGCAGGGTAACAATAGTTATTAACAATAGTTAATAGTTATGACTTTCCACACTCACAGAACACACTCCCCTGACAACTTTTCTTATGTTATGGTAGAGTCTGTCATAACTGTGTCTTTATGCAACTGTGAAATAGTCAGGAAATAAGTTTTTTGAATATGGGAATTGGGACCTTAGGTAAAATATATAGTTTCCATCCTCAGAAGTTGGATATTTGCAGCCAAAAACTTTCCAGAAAACACACTGGGTCTTTATTCTCTTCATTAAAGTAAAAATTTGGTCAAGTTTTTGAGTATTCTAGAAGCAACAGTATGCTTGCCCTTTCTTGCTGGGATGTCATCTGTCAGTACAGTTCAGTTCAGTTCAGTCGCTCAATCATGTCTGACCCTTTGTGACCCAATGAATGGCAGCACGCCAGGCCTCCCTGTCCATCACCAGCTCCTGGAGTTCACCCAAACTCATGTCCATCGAGTCGGTGTTGCCATCCAGCCATCTTATCCTCTGTCGTTCCCTTCTCCTCCTGACCCCAATCCCTCCTAGCATCAGAGTTTTTTCCAATGAGTCAGTTCTTCACATGAGGTGGCCAAAGTACTGGAGTTTCAGCTTTTGCATCAGTCCTTCCAAAGAACACCCAGGACTGATCTCCTTAAATGGACTGGTTGGATCTCCTTGAAGTTGAAGGGAATCCCAAGAGTCTTCTCAAACACCACAGTTCAAAAGCATTAATTTTTCAGTACTCAGCTTTCTTGACAATGCAGCTCTCACATCCATACATGACCACAGGAAAAACCATAGCCTTGACTAGACGGACCATTGTTGGCAAAGTAATGTCTCTGCTTTCGAATATGCTCTCTAGGTTGGTCATAACTTTCCTTCCAAGGAGTAAGCATCTTTAATTCAATGGCTTCAATCACCATCTGCAGTGATTGTAGAGCTCCCCCCCCAAAAAAAAAAATATAAAGTTTAACACTATTTCCACTGTTTCCCCATCTATTTGCCATCAAGTGATGGGACCAGATGACGTGATCTTTGTTTCCTGAATGTTGAGTGTTAAGCCAGCTTTTTCACTCTCTTATTTCACTTCCCTCAAGAGGGATTTTAGCTCCTCTTCAATTTCTGCCATAAGGGTGGTGTCATCTGCATATCTGAGGTTATTGATATTTCTCCCAGCAAACTTGATTCCAGCTTGTGCTTCTTCCAGTCCAGGGTTTCTCATGATGTACTCTGCATATAAGTTAAATAAGCAGGGGGACAATATACAGCCTTGAAATACTCCTTTGCCTATTTGGAACCAGCCTGTTGTTCCATGTCCAGTTCTAACTGTTGTTTCCTGACCTGCATATAGGTTTCTCAAGAGGCAGGTCAGGTGGTCTGGTATTCCCATTACTTTCAGAATTTTCCACAGTTTATCGTGATCCACACAGTCAAAGGCTTTGGCATAGTCAATAAAGCAGAAATAGATGTTTTTCTGGAACTCTCTTGCTTTTTCCATGATCCAGCGGATGTTGGCAATTTGATCTCTGGTTCCTCTGCCTTTTGTAAAACCAGCTTTAACATCAGGAAGTTCACGGTTCACGTATTGCTGAAGCCTGGATTGGAGAATCTTGAGCATTACTTTACTAGCATGTAAGATGAATGCAATTATGTGGTAGTTTGAGCATTCTTTGGTATTGCCTTTCTTTGGAATTGGAATGAAAATGGACCTTTTCCAGTCCTGTGGCCACTGCTGAGTTTTCAAATTTGCTGGCATATTGAGTGCAGCACTTTCACAGCATCATCTTTCGGAATTTGAAATAGCTCACCTGGAATTTCATCACTACTAGCTTTGTTTGTAGTGATGATTTCTAAGGCCCATTTGACTTCACATTCCAAGATGTCTGGCTCTAGATTAGTGATCACAGCATCGTGATTATCTGAGTTGTGAAAATCTTTTTTGTACAGTTCTTCCATGTATTCTTGCCTCCTCTTCTTAATATCTTCTGCTTCCGTTAAGTCCATACCTTTTCTGTCCTTTAATGAGCCCATCATTGCATGAAATAAATCTCTAATTTTCTTGAAGAGATCTCTAGTCTTTCTTATTCTGTTGTTTTCCTCTATTTCTTTGCTTGATCACTGAGGAAGGCTTTTTTATCTCTCCTTCCTATTCTTTGGAACTCTGCATTCAGATGCTTATATCTTTCCTTTTCTCCTTTGCTTTTTGCTTCTCTTCTTTTCACAGCTATTTGTAAGGCCTCCCCAGACAACCATTTTTCTTTTTTGCATTTCTTTTAATTCAGAGTGGTCTTAATCCCTGTCTCCTGTACAATGTCATGAACTTCTGTCCATAGTTCATCAGGCACTCTATCTATCAGATCTAGTCCCTTAAATCTATTTCTAACTTCCACTGTATACTCATAATGGATTTGATTGAGGTCATACCTGAATGGTCTTGTGGTTTCCCCTACTTTCTCCTATTTAAGTCTGAGTTTGGCAATAAGGAGTTCATGATCTGAGCCACAGTCAGCTCCCAGTTTTGTTTTTGCTGACTGTATAGAGCTTCTCCATTTTTGGCTGCAAAGAGTATAATCAATCTGATTTTGGTATTGACCATCTGGTGATATCCATGTGTACAGTCTTCTCTTGTGTTGTTGGAAGAGGGTGTTTGCTATGACCAGTGCATCCTCTTGGCAAAACTCTATTAGCCTTTGCCCTGCTTCACTCTGTACTCCAAGGCCAAATTTGCCTGTTACCCCAGGTGTTTCTTGACTTCCTTCTTTTGCATTCCAGTCTCCTGTAGTTTCACCTAAACAGAGTAACAACTGTTACATTGGTCAATATTCATAGAACATCCCTACTTGACAATTTTTTTCTTATAAAATGGTAATGTGTGCTAGAAGTGTCTTTGCACTGCTCTGAAACTACAGGAAAAAGTATTTTTGTGAACCTTGGAATTGGAGCCAGATGGCAGAAGAAATATTTTCTCCAGTGACAGCTGGATATTTGCAGTAATGTAACAGGCAGAAAAGCACACTGGCTCACTTTTCTCTTCATTGAAACAACAGATTTGGTCATGATTTTGAGTTTACTTATATATAAAATATGCTTCTGACTTCCTGCTGGGAAGTAATCTGACAGTACATTTTCACCTAATCAGAGTAACAATAGGTATGGAATTCAAAACTCACAGAGTCTCCACTGACATCTTTTCTCATGTATCCTAGGATACAGTGCATCCTAGATGTGTCTTTAATCATCTCTTAAACTGCCAGGAAACAAGATTTTGTGAATCTGGGAATTGAACGTTTACGGTAAAAGCAATATTTTCAACATGTGGACGCTGGGTAATTACAGACTCAGACCTGCCATAAAAACACACTGGCTCATTTTACTCTTCATCACAACAACAGCTTTCGTGTAGATTTTGAGTTTCCTGAAGGAAACATGTTGCTTGCCCCTTCTGGTTTGGAGGTTACCAAATCAGGGTAACAATACGTATGGCAGTCAACACTCAAAGAACACTCTCCCCTGACCTTTTTTCTCATGAAATGTTTCAAGGTTTCCTAGGGGTTTCTTTACAAAGCTCTAAAATGCAGGCAAACATGTTTTGTGACCCAGGGAATTGGGGCCTGCTGGCAAAAAGTATTTTCCTACTGTGAAAACTGAAGAGTTTTAGCTGCAAAGCTGCCAGACAAACACACTGGTCCATTATTCTCTTCCTTACAACAACAGTTTTTGTCTAGTTTATGGGTTTTCTGAAAGAATCTGGGTGCCTTTCACTTCTTTCTGGGAAGTCATCTGACAGTATAGGGTAACTATATTAGGGTAATCTACTATCTAGCGTAACTATATCAGACTAATCAGGGTAACAACACGTATGGTACTCAGTACTCACAGAACACTCTCACCTGACATCTTTTCTCATAGAATGGTACGATGTGGCCCAGGAGTATCTTTACACAGCTCTGAGACTATTGGAAATATGCTTTTGGGAACCTGGTAATTGGAGTCTGATGTCAAAATTATTTTCCCCAAGTGAAACCTAGATAGTTGTAGCCTTAAAGTTGACAGAAAAACACGCTGGTTCATTTTGCACTTCATTAAACAGCAACTTTGTTTCTGATTTTGAATTTTCTGAAATATAAAGGATGCTTCCAACTTCTGGCTGGGAATTCATTTGTCAGTACAGTTTCACCTAATTGGGATAACAATATGTATGACCATCACCATTCAGAGCTCTACCCTTACATCTTTTATCACTGGATGGTACACTCTGTCCTAGGAGTGTCTATACACAGCTCCAAAACTGCAAGGAACCATACTTTTTGTAAATCACAATATTGGCGCCTAATGGCCAAAGAAGTATTTTGCCCCAGAGAAACCTGGAGAGTTGCAGCCTGAAACTTGCCTGAGAAACACACAGGTTAATGTTTCTCTTCACTACAACAGCAGCTTTGGACACAATGTTGAATTTTCTGAAAAACAGTGTTTTTGACGTGTTTCTGGGAATTCATCTGACAGTATAATTTTCTACTAATCAGAATAACAAAAGGTAAGGCAATCAATAATCACAGAACACTCTTCCCTGATATATTTTCTCATGTACAGTGTGTCCTAGGTGTGTCTTTGCACAATTCTGAAAAACAGGAAATGTTTTTTTGTGAACCTGGGAACTGAGGTCTAATGACAAAGAATTACGTTCCCATTGTGAAAGCTGAATAGTTGCAGCCTCAAATCTGCCAGTAAAATACACTGGTTCATTTCTCTCTTCATTTAACCAACAGCTTTTGTCCAGTTTTTAGTTTTCTGAAAGAAACAGGTTGATTGCCACTTATTGCTGGAAAGTCACCTGTCAGTACAAATTCACCTAATCAGGGAAACAAATGTATGTCAGTCAGCTCTCACAGAACACCCTCTCCTGAAATATTTTCTCATGAAATGGTACAGTGTCCCCTAGGTGTGTCTTTACACAACTCTGAAACAGCCAAGAAACATGATTTTGTGAACTTGGGAAATCAGCGCTTATGATAAAAGCAATATTTTCATCCTGTGGAGGCAGGATGTTTTCAGTCTCAAGCTTTCCAGAAAAACAAAGTGATTCATTTTTCACTTCATTAGAACAAAAGCTTTTGTAAAGCTTTTGAGTATTCTGAAAGAAACAGACTGCTTGCCACTTCTCACTGGGAAGTCATCTGACAGTACTATTTCACCTAGTCTATGCAACAAGAGCCACAGCATTCAATACTCAAAGAACAGTCTTCATTGTCCTCTTTTCTCACGAAATGCTACAGTGTTTCCTAGGTGTGTCCTTACAAGGCTCTGAAAACCTAAGGAAACATTTATTTTGTGATCCTGGGAATTGGGGCCTGATGGCAAAATAAATATTTCCCCACAGTGAAGGCTAGATAGTTGCAATCTTAATCTTTCCATAAAAAACACACTGGTTAATTTTTTTCTGCATTACAACAATAGCTTGGTAATGATTTTGATTTTTTTGAAAGAAATATGCTGTTTGCCACTTCTTCCTAGAAAGTTGCCTGACAGTACCACTTCACCTAATCAGGGTAACAGCAAATTGAGAGTATTAACAGCCTCAGTTGGGAGGCCAGAGGTCCCCAATAGGCAGAGGAAATAAACTACATTGGCAGACTTTTTTCCCTCCTCTGTTGATGAAACCAGCTCTGCCTAAGACTTTGTGTTTTTTTCTTTTCTCAAACCTTGGGCTCATAATGGCTCAACAAACCAGTATTCCTGTCAATTGTTTTATGTCATTTCAAGGATTGGGGAATGACAAACCTTGTGCCATTTTATCTCAAAAATGCATATTTTGGGAGAGAGACCAGGTGAAACACCCTCAGCATTGAGGTGTCTCTCTTATCTGATTAGCAGTTCGCCAGAGACATAAAACATCTTGCCAAAAACTAGCAAAGAGGCTTTCTTTTTGCCTCCTTCTGATGTCTATGTTGGAAGCTTTACCTCTCTTACACTTAAAAAAAATTGTTACACAAAAACTTTAGTGTTCAAGCCTGGTCTTTGGCCCCAGACTGAACTCTTCTCCTCCAGAGGTCATTACTCTTGGAGTAGCACACAGCTTACAGCAGCTACCTTTCATCTTGGATGTCATCCTGGATCTTCAAGACAAGGTTAAGATGCTTTGAACTCTAGTTCTTCAGTCTCCTAGTAAACATATTTTCTGCTGTACTTTACTACCTCTATGGTGTACCTGTGTGTGTAAAAACAACATGAAAGAAATGTGGAATTGGCCATGAAGAAAGTATTGAGCCCTGCTCTGTGGTTTCATGATGGTTCATAATGACTGAAGGCAGCCCTAAGGTGAGTCTTTTCAGGGGTTTATAACAACCTGCCAATTCCAAGATGCACCCAATGTCCCTGCGAGGGGAGTGGCCAGAAATGGGCAAAGCATGTGGACTGAACTTTCCTTTCTCAGTCACCTTTTCCTGGTCTCTGACCATTTCATAACTGCTTGAGGAATTAGAACTACTAACCTAACCTGTCAGATCACAAATTTTCAAGGGACTTGGAATCCATGCTGTTTGTTATTTTATCAGGCACTGGATACAAGTGCATGTTCAGGAGCTAGGTGGAGGTCTAGCTCCAATAACTCCTCTTAGGCCAAAAGTCACTCTCTTAGCTACCTGGCTCAGGGACCAGCTACCTGAAAGTCTTTGTCACTACTGTGCCTCTGATCTATGTGGAAAGGAGCACTGCTGGTGACCATGAGGTTTTGTGGACACAGATTAGGAATCCCAGGATCTGATCGAATTGGAAGAGCAATGGACTTCTTCCTTTGGCAATGCTAGCTCTTAACAGACCAGAGAAGGCTCTCCAGTGGCTTTGGAAGGATTGGTCATAATAATTCAAGGGGAAAAAAAGCACTTTTTCCTTGCTGACTAACCCTTCACCACCTCTTTTGCTATCACATATACTGGTGTGGTGACACCCAGAAGGGACATCTTGGGCTTTATGATCATCCTTTTAGGATTTACTAATTCTATTGCAGTCAAGAATATACTCAGGACTGTGTATAGGCATGCAGGTGATGAATGTTTTCCCTAGCATTCTTAGCCTGGGAGGCATTCCAGAAGGCTACTCTGTTGCACCTCAGGTGGCATCAGAGGAGGAGCAGAAATCAGGCAAGGGTTTAATGGTGAGGAACTGGACTACAACATGGGATCCCATCAGGTCTACTCCTGGTGTGTCTCCACCCCACCTCAGTGGTAGAACAGGGAGAGATGTTAGTGGGACACCTTGCAGTAGTAAGGAACAGCCTACTTTCAGCCCAGGAAGGAAGCTTAGGTGGAAGACCTGTCACCACCCCCATCTAGAGCAGGGAGGGTGCCTCTGGTAGAAAAGGGTCCCGGACACTGCTTTTCTCTCTTACTGGTGGGAGCTAACAATTCCAACCTCACTCTTTTGAACTCATCCTAAAAAAATTGGGATAGACTCAATCCCCAGAACTTAAAGAAGGCATGCCTGATCTTCCTATGTGATACTGCACATCCACGCTATCCTTTGGAGGATGCAGAACAGTGGCCTGTTGGGGGTTCTCTTAATTATAATACTGTCTTATAATTAGACTGATTCTGTAGAAAACAAGGGAAATGGGTAGAAGTAGCATATGTGTTACCTGTTTTCTCCCTGCAAGACATGCCAGACTTATGCCCTAAGGGTATAGATGTGGTTGCAAAACCTTCAGCTCCCTCCTGTCCTACTTAGCCCTCATACCCAGGGCCCTAACTGAGCAATCTGAAAGTCATTGCACCCATCAAGGAAAGGGTGACTTTGTCTCAGGAGAAGCTCAAACTGAAATTCAAACTGCCCAGTATCAGTAGAGGTTCCAACTTCTGTTTCAGTACGACTTCAGACTACTCTGGTTTCAATCAAAACTCAGACAATCAAAGTAAGAAAAGCTCAGACAGTAAAACTAAGGGTGAAATACAGGATGAGATGGAGGACCAGAAATAAAGAGATAAGGAAAAGCAGGTTTATCTGATCTAGACCTCGGATTGTATGCAAAGGGCAGCCAGAGAGGCTGAGGAACACAAGCTGTTGCCTCTCCATGAAACACCCACTGGGGAAAATAATCAACATATGAGAGTTAATAAACCTTTTTCTTATCAAGAAATAAAAGCAATCAAGGAAAATCTGAGATACTATTTGGAGGACCCAGAAAAATATATTAGAGCCTTTAACCTAGCTTTATGACCTTACTTGGAAGGATGTTATGTATATCCTGGGGAAGATGCTAACTCTTAACTCAAAGACTGGAGTTTTGGAGCTGACTGTTGCCTATGGAGATAAATGGCTTGGTAATTAATCAACAGAAAGGGGGAGAATGGGATAGCCACCCTCCTTACTGAGAGTAAAGTGGTTCCAGCTATAGAACCAGGCTGCGACTATAACATGATTAAAGAAGATAGGATCAGAGTCATTTTGCCAGATGTATTTTTGAAGGATTCAGGCAATTGGTGGGTGTCTCCGCTTCAGGGAGAGGACTTTCTCCAAGTTTGAGATTACCTTGGCCAACAACAATCATATATGATGCCTCTCCTTAATTTGATGACATCTAACAATCCTAAAATGGATTGGTGTAACTAACACTTTGTATCTTAACTATGTACATAATGTATCTTTTAATTTTGCTGATTATTCTGTTTCATTGTTTACTCCCTACATTTGTAACTGTGTAGCCAGATTTGTTTCTAGCCACAAGTAGGCTTTTAAGATACAAATGGTGGTTCAGGCTCCTAGGAGTGCCACAGTCTCCTCCAACTATTACTTGGGCCCCTGGATCAGAGACTCTCAATATGAGGGTTAGAATATGTTGCCTCAAGAATTTACGGATGATGCCTCTTAACCAGCTCTCCATGTAAGAATTAAAGATTTTAAAATTAAAAAAATAAAAAACTAAAAAAATAAAAATAAAAAAAATAAAATAAAACCTACAGAAATCACAAAAAAAAAAAAAGAAAAGAAATTATGTAATGATAATGCTGCCCCTTTTCCGTGGCAACATAATTCTCCTAAAAGAAAAGGGGGGGATGAGAGTGTTAACAGCCTCAGTAGAGAGGTCACAAGTCCCCAAGCAGCAGGAGGAAATACACTGCAAGTGGCAGATTTTTTTTTTTCTTCTCTGTTGACTAAACCAGTTCTGCCTAAGACTAACCTTCCACCCCCCCCCTTTTCTTGTCTCAAACTTTGGGCTGATAATAGCTCAACAAACCAGCATTCATGTCAATTGTTTTATGGGTAGGCAAGATACACCTTGTGCCATTCTATCTCAAAAATGCATATTGTGGGAGAGTTGCCTGGTGAAACTCCCTCAGCCTTGAGGTATCTCTCTTATCTGATTAGCAGCTCACTAACAGACATAAAATGCCTTTCTAAAAACTAGCAAGGGTGCATTATTTCTTCCCCCTTCTAATGTGTATGTCAGAAGCTTTCTCCATCTCTCTTATACTTTAATAAAATTCTGTTAAACAAAAAGCTCCAGTGGTCAAGCCAGGTCTCTGAGCCCAGTTAGGATCCTATCCTCTGGAGGTCATGAGTCCTGGCATAGCACATGGCCTGCAGCAGCTATCTTTCAAGATATGGCAGTCAACACTCAAGGTATACCGTCCTTTGACCTCTGTTCTCATGAATTTGTACAATGTGCCCTAGGAGAGTCCTTATACAACTCTGAAACTGCATAAAAGCATGTTTTTTTGAACCTGGGATTTGGGGTCTAATAGTGAAAGAAGTACATTCATGCAGTAAAAGTTGGATAGTTGCAACCTCAAACTTGCCAGAAAAACACACTTGTTCAATTTTTTTTTTCATTACAACAAGAACTTTGGTTATGATTTTGAATTTTCTGAAATAAAATGGATGTTTCTGATTTCTTGGTGGGAAGTCATCTGACAGTACTCTTACATTTAATAAGGGTAACAATAAGTATGGCAGTCAGCCTTCACAAAACACTCCCCTTTGACCTCTTCTCTCAAGGAATGGTATAATGTTTCCTAGGTCTGTTTTTACAGAACTCTTAAACAGCCAAGAAACCTGCTTTTGCGAATCTGGGAATAGGGACCTTATTGTAAAAGCTATGTTTTTTTACCAGTGAAAGCTGGATAACTGCAACCACAAACCTGCCCCCAAAAACCCCCGCAGGTTCATTTTTCTTGTCATTACAACAACAGCTTTGGTCAACTTTTAAAATATTCTCAAAGAAGCAAGTTGTTTGCAACTTCTTGCTAGGAGTCAGGGACAGCACCTTTTCACCTAATGATGGTAACAGCATGTAAGACAATCAATATTCAAAAGCAATCTCCTGTGACATCTTTCTCATAGAATGGTACTGTGTGTCCTAAGTGTATCTTTACACTACTCTCAAAACAGCCAGGAAATATGCCATTGTGAACCTGGAAATTGGGAGCTTTTGGTAAAAGCAGTATTTTTCACCAGTGGAAGCTCAATAATTGCAACCTCAAATCTGCCAGAAAGACACACAGTTTCAATTTTTACTTTGGTACAACAACAGATTTGGTCTCTTTTTTGAGTTTCCTGAAACAGACTGGTTGCTGCTTCTTGCTGGGATGACATCTGAGAGTACTCTTTCACCTAAATAGAATAGCAACCTATAAGATAGTTAATAATCATAGAAAAATCTCCCCTGACATACTTCTCATGGCATGGCACTGTGATTCTGAGAAGTTTCTTTCACAGATATGAAACTGCTGGGAAACATATTTTGGTGAACTTAGGAATTGGAGCCTGATGAGAAAGAAGTATTTTTCCCCAGTGAAAGGTGGATAGCTGCAGCCTTAACCTTGCCAGTAATCCACAGTGGTTCTTTTTTTTTTTTTTTTTACAACAAATTTGGTCATGATTTTTACTTTTCTGAAATTAAAGGATGCTTCTGACTTTTTGCTGAGAAGTCAACTGATAGTACAGGTTCACCTAATCAGACTAACAGCAGCTATGACAGTCAACACTGCCCCTGACAGAAGAGTCTCCCCTGGCAGCTTTTCACATAGAATGGAACAATGTCTGTACACGAATCAGAAAAAGAAGTAAACATGCTTTTGTGAACCTGGGAATGGGGCCTTTATAGTAAAAGCTATATTTTTCACTTTTGGAAGTAGGATAATTGAAGCCTCAGGCCAGCCAGAAGAAACACATTTGTTTATTTTTCTCTCTTTACAAGTTAGATTTAGTCACTATTTTGACTTTTCTGATAGAAACAGCCTGCTTGCCATTCCTTGCTTGGCAGTAAGCTTACTACTGCAGTTCAGTTCAGTTCAGTTCAGTCACTCAGCCATGTCCGACTCTTTGCGACCCCATGAATTGCAGCAAGCCAGGCCTCCCTGTCCATCCCCAACTCCAGGAGTTCACTCAGACTTATGTCCATCGAGTCAGTGATGTCATCCAGCCATCTCATCCTCTGTCATCCCCTTCTCCTCCTGCCCCCAATCCCTCCCAGCATCAGAGTCTTTTCTAATGAGTCAACTCTTCTCATGAGGTGGCCAAAGTACTGGAGTTTCAGCTTTAGCATTATTCCTTCCAAAGAAATCCCAAGATTGATCTTCAGAATGGACTGGTTGGATCTCCTTGCAGTCCAAGGGACTCTCAAGAGTCTTCTCCAAAACTACAGTTCAAAAGCATCAATTCTTCGGCGCTCAGCCTTCTTCACAGTCCAACTCTCACATCCATATATGACCACAGGAAAAACCATAGCCTTGACTAGACGGACCTTAGTCAGCACAGTAATGTCTCTGCTTTTGAATATGCTATCTAGGTTGATCATAACTTTTCTTCCAAGGAATAAGTGTCTTTTAATTTCATGGCTGCAGTCACCATCTGCAGTGATTTTGGAGCCCCAAAAAATAAAGTCTGATGCTGTTTCTCCATATATTTCCCATAAAGTGATGGGACCGGATGCCATGATCTTTGTTTTCTGAATGTTAAGCCAACTTTTTCACTCTCCTCTTTCACTTTCATCAAGAGGCTTTTTAGCCCCTCTTCACTTTCTGCCATAAGGGTGGTGTCATCTGCATATCTGAGGTTATTGATATTTCTCCCGGCAATCTTGGTTCCAGCTTGTGTTTCTTCCAGTCCAGCATTTCTCATGATGTACTCTGCATATAAGTTAAATAAGCAGGGGGACAATATACAGCCTTGAAATACTCCTTTTCCTATTTGGAACCAGCCTGTTGTTCCATGTCCAGTTCTAACTGCTGCTTCCTAACCTGCAAACAGATTTTTCAAGAGGCAAGTCAGGTGGTCTGGTATTCACATCTCTTTCAGAATCTTCCACAAATTTATTGTGATCCACACAGTCAAAGGCTTTGGCATAGTCAATAAAGCAGAAATAGATGTTTTTCTGGAACTCTCTTGCTTTTTCCATCATCCAGCAGATGTTGGCAATTTGATCTCTGGTTCCTCTGCCTTTTCTAAAACCAGCTTGAACATCAGGAAGTTCACGGTTCATGTATTGCTGAAGCCTGGCTTGGAGAATTTTGAGCATTACTTTACTAGCATATGAGATGAGTGCAATTGTGCTGTAGTTTGAGCATTCCTTGGCATTGCCTTTCTTTGGAATTGGAATGAAAACTGAATTTTTCCATCCTCTGGTCACTGCTGAGTTTTCCAAATCTGCTGGCATATTGAGTGCAGCACTTTCACAGCATCATCTTTCAGGATTTGAAACAGCTCAACTGAAATTCCATCACATCCACTAGCTTTGTTCATAGCGATTCTTTCCAAGGCCCACTTGACTTCACATTCCAGGATGTCTGGCTCTAGATGAGTGATCACACCATCATGATTATCTGGGTCGTGAAGATCTTTTTTATACAGTTCTTCTGTGTATTCTTGACACCTCTTCTTAATATCTTCTGCTTCTGTTAGGTCCAGACCATTTCTGTCCTTTATCGAGCCCATCTTTGCATGAAATGTTCCCTTGGTATCTCTAATTTTCTTGAAGAGATCTCTAGTCTTTCCATTTCTGTTCTTTTCCTCTATTTCTTTGCATTGATCTCTGAAGAAGGCTTTCTTATCTCTTCTTGCTATTCTCTGAAACTCTGCATTCAGATGCTTATATCTTTCCTTTCTCCTTTGCTTTTCATCTCTTTTCTTCTCACAGCTATTTGTAAGTCTTCCCCAGACAGCCATTTAGCTTTTTTGCATTTTTTTTCCCATGGGATGGTCTTGATCCCTGTCTCCTGTACATTGTCACGATCTTCATTCCATAGTTCATCAGGCACTTTATCAGATCTAGGCCTTTAAATCTATTTCTCACATCCACTGTATAATCATAAGGGATTTTATTTAGGTCATACCTGAATGGTATAGCAGTTTTCCCTTCTTTCTTCAATTTGAGTCTGAATTTGGGAATAAGGAGTTCATGATCTGAGCCACAGTCAGCTCGTGGTCTTGTTTTTGTTGACTGTATAGATCTTCTCCATCTTGTTTTTGTTGACTGTATAGATCTTCTCTGTCTTTGGTTGCAAAGAATATAATCAATCTGATTTCGGTGTTGACCATCTGATGACGTCCATGTGTAGAGTCTTCTCTTGTGTTGCTGGAAGAGGGTGTTTGCTATGACCAGTGCATTTTCTTGGCAAAACTCTATTAGTCTTTGCCCTGCTTCATTGCACATTCCAAGGCCAAATTTGCCTGACTCCAGTTGTTTCTTGACTTCCTTTTTTTCCATTCCAGTCCCCTATAATGAAAAGGACATCTTTTTGGGGTGTTATTTTAAAAGGTCTTGTAGGTCTTCATAAAACCGTTCAACTTCAGCTTCTTCAGCGTTATTGGTTGGGGCATAGACTTGAATAACTGTGATACTGAATGGTTTGCCTTGGAGTTGAACATAGATCATTCTGTCATTTTTGAGATTGTGTCCAACTACTACATTTCGGAATCTTTTGTTGATCATGATGGCTACTCCATTTCTTCTGAGGGATTCCTGCACAGAGTAGTAGATATAATGGTCATCTGAGTTAAATTCACCCATTCCAGTCCATTTTAGTTCGCTGATTCCTAGAATGTTGACGTTCACTCTTGCCATCTCTTGTTTGACCACTTCCAATTTGCCTTGATTCATGGACCTGACATTCCAGGTTCCTATGCAATATTGTGCTTTACAGCATGGGACCTTGCTTCTATCACCAGTCACATCCACAGCTGGGTATTGTTTTTGCTTTGGCTTCATCCCTTCATTCTTTCTGGAGTTATTTCTCCACTGATCTCCAGTAGCGTGTTGGGCACCTACTGACCTGGGGAGTTCCTCTTTCATTTTGCCTTTTCATAAAAGCTTTCACCAAGTCAGGGTAACAAGAAGTATGTCAGTCAGCACTCAAAGAATACTCTCCCTGGACATCTTCTCTCATGGAATAGTAGAATGCATCCTAAGTGTGTTTTTAAACAGTTCTGAAGCTGCAGGGAAACTTGCTTTTGAGAACTTGGGAATTGGAGCCTGATGGCAAAAGAAATATTTCATCTCTGTGAAAGCTGCATAGTTTCAACCTCAAACCAACCAGATAAACCTAATAGTTAATTTTTCTCTTCATTACAGCAACAGCTTTGGTAAAGTTTTTAGTTTTCTGTGAGTGATAGACTACTTGCCACTTCTTGATAGGAAGTCATCTGTCAATACAGTTTTACCTAATCCGAGTTACAACAGGTAAGGCATTCAACACACAAAGAACACTCTCCCCTGACATCTTTTCTAATAAAGTGGTACATTATATCCTAGGTATATCTTTGCAAAACTCTGAAACGGCCAGGAAACATGTCTTTGTGAACCTGGGAGTTGGTCCCTTTTGGTAAAAAGCTTCCTTCTGTGGAAGCTGGATAACTGCAGCCTCAAATCTGTCAGAGAAACACACTGGTTCATTTTTCTCTCCATTATCAACATTTTTGGTCAAATAAGTATTTTCCAAAATAGTTTTAGACT
This sequence comes from Ovis canadensis, assembly GCF_042477335.2. NCBI lineage: Eukaryota > Metazoa > Chordata > Mammalia > Artiodactyla > Bovidae > Ovis > Ovis canadensis. The sequence continues at coordinate 13,514,176 of NC_091262.1, forward strand.
TTTCTGAAAAAAAACTAGGTGCTTGCCACTTCTTTCTGGGAAGACACCTGAAAATAGCCTTTCACCTATTCAGGGTAACAACATGTATGGCAGTCAACACTGAAAAAAGACTCATTCTTGGCCAATTTTCTCATGGACTGGTATAGTGTTTTCTAAGTGTATTTTTCAAAAACTCTGAAAATGCAGAAAACTCTGTTTTTGTGAACCTCACAACTGGGGCCTGATGCTTAATAAGTATATTCCAACTGTGAAAGTTTTATTTTTGTAGCTGCAATCCTATCAGAAAATCACATAGTTCTCTCTTCACTACCACAGCAGCTTTACTCTAGTATTTTTTTTTAGTTTTCTGAAAGAAACAGACTGCTGCCAGTTCTTGTAAGGAAGTCATTTAACAGCACATTTTACTAATAGGGCAAAACAGGGATGGAAAACAACAGTCACAGAACACTCTCCCCTGAACTCCTTTTTTCACAGAATGGTACATTGTGTCCAAGGAATGTTTTTATACAGCTCTGAAATTGTAGGGAAACGTTTTTATCAACATGGGAATTGTGGTTTGATGGAAAGTGAGGTGTTTTCCTATAGTGAAGCCTGTATACTTATAAACTTACACTTTCCAGAAAAACACACTTGCCTAGTTCATTTTCCTCTGCATTACAACAAATGATTTGGTCTTGCTATTGAGTTTTTGGAAATAAGAAAGATGCCTATAACTTCGAGCTGGGAAGTCATCTAGCAGTACAATTTCACCTAATCCTGGTAACAATATATATGACAATCATCACTCACAGAACACTCTACCCTGACAACCATTCTCATGGAATGGTAGAGTGTGTCCTATATGTGTCTTTGCACAACTCTGAAAGAGCCAGGAAACATGCCTTTGTGAACCTGGGAACTGGGTTGGCCATTTCTGTAAAAGCTATATTTTCCACCTTTGAAAGGAAGATACTTACGGCCTTAATCCTGCCAGAAAAAAACACTGTTTCATTTTTATCTTCATTATGACAACAGCTTTTGTCACATTTTCGAGTTTTATGAAAGACACAGGTTCTTACCACTGTTTTCTTGGAATTCACCTGAAAGTATCATTTCACCTAATCCGAGTTACAACAGGTATGGTATTCAACACTCAAAAACCACTCTCTCCTGACGTCTTTTTTCAAGGAATGACACAGTGCTTCCTAGCACTGTCATAACAAATCTCAGCAACAGGAGGAAACCATGTTACTTTAACCCAGAAAGTGGGACCTGATGGCAAAAGTAGTATTATTTCTAGATAAACTTGGATATTTGCAGCCTTAAATTTTCCAGAAAAACACACTTGTTCATTTATCTTTGCATTGCAAAAATAGCTGCTGCTGCTGCTGCTGCAGCTGCTGCTGCTGCTGCTGCTGCTGCTGCTGCTGCTGCTGCTGCTGCTGCTGCTGCTAAGTTGCTACAGTCGTGTCTGAACCTGTGCGACCCTATAGACAGAAGCCCACCAGGCTCCCTCATCCCTGGGATTCTCCAGGCAATAACACTGGAGTGGGTTGCCATTTCCTTGTCCAATGCATGAAAGTGAAAAGTGAAAGCAAAGTCACTCAGTCGTGTCCAACTCTTAGCGACTCCATGGCCTGCACCCTATCAGGCTCAGGCAAGAGTACTGGAGTGGGTGTCATTGCCTTCTCCAATTGCAACAATAGATTTGGTGACAATTTGAGATTTCTGAAATAAAAAGAATGCTTCCTACTTCTGGTTGAAATGAGATCTGACAGTACAGTTTTACCTAATCAAGTAACAAGAGGTATGGCAGTGAACACTCAAAAATCACTACCCCGACCTCTTTCTCATGGAATGGTGCAGTGTTTCCTAGATGTGTCTTTATGAAACTCTGACAATGCAGAGAAACTTGTTTTTATGAACCTGAAAAATGGGGCTTGATGGCAAAAGAAGTATTTTCCACTGTGAAAGCAGAATAGTTGCAGCCTCAAACCTTCCAGAAAAAAACACTCATTCATTTCCCCGTCATTACAACAGTTGTGATTTAATTTTTGAGTATTCTGAAAGGAACATTCTGCTTGCCATTCTGTGCTGGGATGTCATGAGACACACAGTTTCACCTACTCAGAGTAAAAACCGGCATGGCAAAGAATACTCAAAGAATACTCTCCCCTGACATCTTTTCTTATGGAATAACACAATGTATCTTAGGAGTGTCTATACACATCTCTGAGAATGCTAGGAAACATGTTTTTATAAAGCCAGGAATTTGGGCATTATGGCACAAAATAAGTATTTTCCCCCTTTTAAACCTGGATATTTGCAGTTAAAATTTCCAGAAAAACACAGTGGTTCACTTTGCACTTTATTAAAGCAAACATTTTGGTGATGATTCTGAGTTTTCTGAAGTAAAAAGGAAACGTGTGAAACAACTGTGAAAACCGCAAAACTTGTTTTTGTGAACTTGGAAATTGTACACTTATGGTAAATGTTACATATTCCACTTGTGGAAGCTAGATAATTGTATCTCCAAACTTCTAGAAAAATACACCAGTTCACTGATGGGAATACACACTGAGGGAACCAGAATTGAAAGAGACACATGTACCCCAATGTTCATTGCAGCATTGTTTATTATAGCCAGGACATGGAAGTAAACTAGATGTCCATCAGCAGACGAATGGTTAAGAATGCTGTGGGACATATACACAATGGAATATTACTCAGCCATTAAAAATAACACATTTGAATCAGTTTTTTAAATATGTTTATTTATTTTAATTGGAGGCTAATTACTTTACAATATTGTATTGGTATTGCCATACATTGACATGAATCTGCCACGGGTGTACATGTGTTCCCAATCCTGAACCCCCCTCCCACCTCCTTCTCCATACCATCCCTCTGGGTCATAGAAGTGCACCAGCCCCAGGTATCCTGTATCATTCATCAAACCTGGACGGACGATTCATTTCATATATGATATTATGCATGTTTCAATGCCATTCTCCCAAATTATCCCACCCTCGCCCTCAGACTGTTCTATACATCTGTGTCTCTTTTAATGTCTCAGAAACAGGGTTATTGTTATCATCTTTCTAAATTCCATATATATGCATTAGTATACCGTATTGGTATTTTTCTTTTTTAAAAAAAACATTTTCATTTTTACTTTATTTTACTTTACAATACATTGACATACATTGCCATACATTGACATCTGGCTTACTTCACTCTGTATAATAGGCTCCAGTTTCATCCACCTCATTAGAACTGATTCAAATGTATTCTTTTTAATGGCTGAGTAATACTCCATTGTGTAAATGTATCACAGCTTTCTTATCCATAGGTCTGCTGATGGACATCTAGGTTGCTTCCATGTCCTGGCTATTATAAACAGTGCTGCGATGAACATTTGGGTACATGTGGTTCTTTCAATACTGGTTTCCTTGGTGTGTATGCCCAGCAATGGGATTGCTGGGTCATAAGGCAGTTTTATTTCCAGTTTTTTAAGGAATCTCCACATTGTTCTCTATAGTGGCTGTACTAGTTTTCATTCCCACCAACAGTGTAAGAGGAGGCCCTTTTCTCCACAACCTCTCCAGCATTTATTGCTTGTAGACTTTTGGATAGCAGCCATTCTGACTGGTGTAAAATGATACCTCTTTGTGCTCTTGATTTGCATTTATTTGATAATGAGTAATGTTGAGCATCTTTTCATGTGTTTTTTAGCCACCTTTGTGTCTTCTTTGGAGAAAGGTCTGTTTAGTTTGTTGGTCCATTTTTTTATTAGGTCAATTATTTTTCTGGAATTAAGCTGCAGGTGTTGCTTGTATATTTTTTAGATTAATTCTTTGACAGGTGCTTCATTTGTTATTTTCTCCCATTCTGAAGGCTGTCTTTTCTCCTTGCTTGGAGTTTCCTTTGTTGTGTGGAATCTTTTAATTTTAATTAGGTCCCATTTGTTTATTTTTGCCTTTATTTCCAATATTCTGGGAGGTAGATCATAGAGGATCCTGCTGTGATTTATGTCAGAAAGTGTTTTGTCTATGATTTCCTCTAGGAGTTTTATAGTCTCTGGTCTTACATTTAGATGTTTAATCTATTTTGAGTTTATTTTTGTGTATGATGTTAGAAAGTGTTCTAGTCTCATTCTTTTATAAGAGGTTGACCAGTCTTCCCAGCACCACTTGCTAAAGAGATTTTATTTTCTGCATTGTATATTCTTGCCTATCTCTGAGCTTTCTATTTTGTTCAATTGACCTATATTTATGTCTTTGTGCCAGTACCATACTGTCTTGATGACTGTGGCTTAGTAGTAGATCCTGAAGTCAGGCAGGTTGATTCCTCCAGTTCCATTCTTCTTTCTCAAGATTTCTTTGGCTAGTCGAGGTTTTTGTATTTCCACACAAATTGTGAAATTATTTATTCTAGCTCTGTGAAAAATACTGTTGGTAGTTTGATAGGGATTGCATTGAATCTATAGATTGCTCTAGGTAGTATACTCATTTTCACTATATTGATACTTCTGATCCATGAACATGTTATATTTCTTGATCTATTAGTGTCCTCTTTGATTTCTTTCACCAGTGTTTTATAGTTTTCGATATATAGAACTTTTGTTTCTTTAGGTAGATATATTCCTAAGTATTTTATTCTTTCCATTACAATGGTGAATGAATTGTTTCCTTAATTCCTCTTTCTGTTTCCCATTGTTAATATATAGGAATGCAAGGAATTTCTGTGTGTTGATTTTATATCCTGCAACTTTACTATATTCATTGATTAGCTCTAGCAATTTTCTGGTGGAGTCTTTAGGGTTTTCTCTGTAAAGGATCGTGTCATCTGCCAACAGTGAGAGTTTTACGTCTTCTTTTCCAAGTTGGATTCCTTTTATTTCTCTTTCTACTCTTATTGCTGTGGCCAAAACTTCCAAAACTATATTGAATAGTAGTGGTGAAATTGGACACCCTTGTCTTGTTCCTGACTTTAGGGGAAATGCTTTCAATTTTTCACCATTGAGGATAATGTTTGCTGTGGGTTTGTCATATATAGCTTTTATTATGTTGAGGTATGTTCCTTCTATTTCTGCTTTTTGGAGGGTTTTTAGCATAAATGAATGTTGAATTTTGTCAAAGGTTTTCTCTGCATCTATTGAGATAATCATATGGTTTTATTTTTCAATTCGTTACTATGGTGTATTACATTGATCGATTTGTGGATTTTGAAGAATCTTTGTATCCCTGGGATAAAGCCCACTTGGTCATGATGTATGATCTTTTTAATGTGTTGTTGGATTTTTATTGCTAGAATTTTGTTAAGGATTTTTGCATCTATGTTCATCAGTGATATTGGCCGGTAGTTTTCTTTTTTGTGGCATCTTTTTCAGGTTTTGGTATTAGGGTGATGGTGACCTCACAGAATTAGTTTGGAAGTTTACCTTCCTCTGCAATTTTCCGGAAGAGTTTGAGTAGGATAGGTGTTAGCTCTTCTCTAAATTTTTGGTAGAATTCGGCTGTGAAGTCGTCTGAACATGGGCTTTTGTTTACTGGAAGGCTTCTGATTACAGTTTCAATTTCTGTGCTTTTGATGGGTCTGTTAAGATTTTCTATTTCTCCCTGGTTCAGTTTTGGAAAGTCATATTTTTCTAAGAACTTTTCCATTTCTTCCAAGTTGTCCATTTTATTGTCATACAATTGCTGCTAGTAGCCTCTTATGATCCTTTGTATTTCTGTGTTGTCTGTTGTGATCTCTCCAGTTTCATTTCTGATTTTATTGAATTGATTTTTCTCCCTTTGTTTCTTGATGAGTCTAGCTAATGGTTTGTCAATTTTATTTATCTTCTCAAAAACCAGCTTTTGGCTTTGTTGATTTTTGCTATGGTCTCTTTTGCTTCTTTTGCATCTATTCCTGCCCTAATTTTTAAGATTTATTTCCTTCTACTCACCCTGGGGTCCTTCATTTCTTCCTTTTCTAGTTGCTTTAGTTGTATAGTTAGGTTATTTAGTTGACTTTTTTCTTTCTTCTTAAGGTATGCTTGTATTGCTATGAACCTTCCCCTTAGCACTGCTTTTAAGGTGTCCCACAGGTTTTTGGTTGTTATGTTTTCATTTTCTTTCATTTCTATGTACATTTTGATTTCTTTTTTTATTTATTCTGTGATGTGTTGGTTATTCAGCATTGTGTTGTTCAGCCTCCATATGTTGGAATTTTTAATGGTATTTCTACTGTAATTGAAATCTAATCTTACTGCATTGTGGTCAGAAAATATGCTTGGAAAAATTTCAAATTTTTTGAATTTACCAAGGCTAGATTTGTGGCCCAGGATGTGATCTATCCTGGAGAAGGTTCCATGTGCACTTGAGAAAAAGGTGAAATTCATTGTTTTGGGGTAAAATGTCCTATAGATATCAATTAGGTCTAACTGGTCTATTGTATCATTTAAAGTTTGTGTTTCCTTGTTAATTTTCTGTTTAGTTGATCTATTCATAGATGTGAGTGGAGTATTAAAGTCTCCCACTATTATTGTGTTATCGTCAATTTCCCCTTTCATACTTGTTAGCATTTGTCTTACATATTGCAGTGTTCCTATGTGCATATATATTTATAATTGTCATCTCCTCTTCTTGGATGGATCCTTTGATCATTACATAGTGTCCTTCTTTGTCTCTTTTCACAGCCTTTGTTTTAAAGTCTATTTTATCTGACATGAGCAATTGCTACTCCTGCTTTCTTTTGGTCTCTAATTGTGTGGAATATCTTTTTCCAGCCTTTCCCTTTCAGTCTGTATGCGTCCCTTGTTTTGAGGTGGGTCTGTTGTAGACAACATATAGACGGGTCTTGTTTTTGTTTCCATTCAGCCAGTCTTTGTCTTTTGGTTGGCGCATTCAACCCATTTATGTTTAAGGTAATTATTGATAAGTATGATCCCCTTACCATTTACTTTATTGTTTGGGGTTCGAGTTTATACACCCATTTTGTATTTCCTGTCTAGAGAAGATCCTTTAGCATTTGTTGGAGAGCTGGTTTGGTGGTGCTGAATTCTCCTAGCTTTTGCTTGTCTGTAAAGCTTTTTATTTCTCATTCATATTTGAATGGGATCCTTGCTGGGTACAGTAATCTCGGCTGTAGGTTATTTTCTTTCATCACTTTAATTATGTCCTGCGATCCCCTCCTGGCCTGAATAGTTTCTGTTGAAAGATCAGCTGTTATCCTTATGGAAATCCCCTTGTGTGGCCACCTCATGCAAAGAGTTGACTCATTGGAAAATACTCTGATGCTGGAGGGATTGGGGGGCAGGTGGAGAAGGGGACAACAGAGGATGAGATGGCTGGACTGCATCACTGACTCGATGGACATCAGTCTGAGTGAACTCCGGGAGTTGGTGATGGACAGGGAGGCCTGGCGTGCTGCGATTCATGGGGTCCCAAAGAATAGGACATGATTGAGCAACTGAACTGAACTGATTGCATTATTCATTATATATTGACTCTTTATTATTTTTTCTATATCCTTATTAAACCTTTCTTGCATCTTCTGAATCTTTGTCTCCAGGGTATTTAACTGTGATTCCATTTTGTTTTCAAAATTTTGGATAATTTTCACTATCAGTTTTTGGAATTATTTATCAGGGAGATTCCCTATCTCTTCCTTGTTTGTTTGGTTTGATGGGCATTTATCCTGTTCCTTTACCTGCTGGGTATTTCTCTGTGTCTTCATCTTATTTATATTGCTGTGTTTGGGGTAGCCTTTCTGTTTTCTGGCAGTTTGTGGAGTTCTGTTAATTGTGGAGTTTCCTTGCTGTGGGTGGGTTTGTATGAGTGGCTTGTCAAGGTTTACTGGTTAGGGAAGCTGGTGTCGGTCTTCTGGTGGGTGGAACTGGATTTCTTCTTTCTGGAGTGCACTGAAGTGTCCAGTAATGAGTTATGAGATGTCATTGGGTTTTTAGTGACTTTGGGAAGCCTGTATATCGAAGCTCAGTGCTGTGTTCCTGTGTTGCTGGAGAAGTTGTGTGGTATGTCTTGCTCTGGAACGTGTTGGCCCTTGAGTGGTGCTTGGTTTCAGTGTAGGTATGGAGATATTTGATGAGTTTCCATTAACTAATTTTCCCTGGAATCAGAAGTTCTCTGGTGCTCTCAGGATTTGGACCTAAGCCTCCTGCTTCTGGTTTTCAGTCTTATTTTTACAGTAGCCTCAAGAATTCTCCATCTATACAGCACCATTGATAAAACATCTAGATTATAGATGAAAAGTTTCTCCACAGTGAGGGACACCCAGAGAGGTTCAGAGTTACATGGGGAAGAGAAGAGGGAGGAGGGAGATAGAGGTGACCTGAATGAGATGAGGTGGAATCAAAAGAGGAGAGAGCAAGGTAGCCAGTAATCGCTTCCTTATGTGTGCTCCACAGTCTGGACTGCTCAGAGGTTTTCACAGAGTTATACAGAGAAGAAAAGAGGGAAGAAGGAGACAGAGGTGGCCAGGAGGATAAAGGGGGGAATCAAAAGAAGAGAGACAGATCCAGCCAGTAATCAGTTCCCTAAGTGTTCTCCACTGTCTGGAACACACAAAGAGATTCACAGAGTTGGGTAGAGAAGATAAGGTGGAGGGAAGAGATAGAGATGACATGGTGGAGAAAAAGGAGACTCCAAAGGGGAAGAGAGCAGTCAAGCCAGTAATCTTTCTCCCAAGTAAAAATGAGTACTGAAGATTGGGTTCTTCACAGTACAAAACTGATAGCAAATACCAAAAAGCAACGATTAAAAATGTAGAGTAGAAGTTGGATTTTCAAAAATACAATATTAAAGAAAAATGTCACAAAAATTATATATATGAAATTTGCTTTAAAAAATAGGGTCTCATTTTTTTTTGGAAAGTAATAGTAGATTATAAATAGGAAAATTAAAGAAGTAATAGAAGACTTAATTTTTTTAAAAAAAATAAAAAATATAAAGAATGATAGTAAAAATATATCTAGGACTTTCTCTGGTGGTGTTGTGGGCAGTGTGGGGTCAGTTCATTTTCAAATAGTTCCTTGATTTGGCTTATATTTCTCAAGATCTATAGGCCCCTTCCTATGTAGTCAGTACTAACTACAGGGTTTTAATCTATTGCACCTGTCACTTACAAGGCAGTTCCTTCTGTTTTAGCTTCTTCTGTTTGCTGGTCTCTTCAGTGTCTAATTTCTGCCCTGACACAAGGGGGCATTGGTGGACACTTTTAGGCTCATTTGTTCAGTCGTGCTTTGGGGAGTGAGGGATGCTGCAAACAAATAACACTGGCATGTGCTCACAGTGTCTCGGCCACACTGGGTTTGCCTCCGCTCATGGCGTGTGTGCTTTCCCTGTCTACACTGCTTAGGCTCCAGGTTGCTCTGCCAGGGACAGTCTGAGGCTGGCCCTGGGTTGTATGCACTTCCCAGGTCTAAGCCACTCAGGTTCAGGCTCTCGGGTAGTCCTCAGAGGCACAGATTCAGTTGGGCCTGCGTTTTGTGCCCTTCCCAGGTCCGAGCAGCTCAGGTGATCAGGTGTTTGGTGAACGCAGTCGCTGGGACTTATCACCTCCCCGATCCCTGCTGCTCAGTTTTCTAGGAGTACAATCGACACACGTTCTCAGACAGATATTGACCGTCTAGAATCCCAAGAAGTCTTAGTTAGCAATGAAGCCTGCTTGCAGTTTAGTAGATAATGCCTCTCAGGGGCCGTGATTGCCCCTTTCCATCTCTGGCTGCCAGTCACCGGAGGGGGTGGTCTGCAGCCCGCTAGCTCTGCTCAGTCCTTTGTTCTGTGAGTGAGCCTGGTGGTATTTTAGGTTAAGGCTTGTGGCCTGGTAACTATCCCACAGTCTGGTTTGCTATCCCAAGTTAGTTCCCTCAGATTGCCCTTGGGGCATTCAGGCCTGGTCCTTACTCTAAGCAATGCGGCCTGTGCCTCCCTGCCCAGCGCCTGCTTGCTAGTGGTGGATGCAGGCATCTGTGCTGCTTCTCCACTGGTGGAGTTACTGTTGGGCATGTAATCTGTGGGTTTTAATTATTTATTTAATTTTCCTCCCAGCTTTGTTGCTCTCTGTGGTTCCAAGGCTCGCCACAGACTCGGCAGTGAGAGTGTTTCCTGGTGTTTGGAAACGTCTCTCTCTTTAAGACTCCCTTCCTTGGATGGAGTTCCATCCCTACCTCTTTTGTCTCTCTTTTTATCTTTTATATTTTTTCCTACCTCCTTTTGAAGACAATGGGATGCTTTTCTGGGTTCCTGATGTCCTCTGCCAGCATTCAGAAGCTGTTTTGTGGAATTTACTCAACTTTTAAATGTTCTTTTGCTGAATTTGTGGGGGAGAAAGTGGTCTCCCAGTCCTATTCCTCTCCCATCTTATAACTGTCTGAATCAGTTCTAATGAGGTGGATGAAACTGGAGCCTATTATACAGAGTGAAGTAAGCCATAAAGAAAAACCCCAATATGGTATACTAACACATATATATGGAGTTTAGAAAGATGGTAACGATAATCCTGTATGCGAGACAGTAAAAGAGACACAGTAAAACAGTCTTTTGGACTCTGTGGGAGAGGGCAAGGGTGGGATGATTTGGGAGAATGACATTGAAACGTGTATATTATAATATGTGAAACAAATCACCAGTCCAGGTTCAATGCATGATACAGGGTGCTCTGGGCTGATACACTGGGATGACCCAGAGGGATGGGATGGGGAGGAGGTGGGAGGGTGCGTCAGGATTGGGAACACATGTACACCTGTGGTGGATCATGCCACTGTATGGCAAAACCAATATAATATTGTAAAGTAATTAGCTTCCAACTAAAGTAAATTAATTCATATTAAAAATACACTAGTTCATTTTGCTCTTCAGTACAACAACAGCTTTGGTCAAGTTTTTCAGTTTTCTGGAAAAAGCAGGCTGCTTGCCACTTCTTGTTGGGAAGTCATCTGAAAGTACAGATTAACCTATTCAGGGAAGCAACAGTGACCACTCACATAGCACTCCCCCCTGACCTCTTTTCTCATGTAATGGAACATTATATCCTAGGACTATCTTTACACAGCTCTAAAACTGAAGGGAAATATGTTTTTATAAACCTGGGATCTGGGGCGTGATGGCAAAAGAATAATTTTTCCAAAGGGATAACTGAATACTTGCAGCCATGAACTTGCAATAAAAACACACTAGATCATTTCTCTCTTCATTACAACAACAAATATAGCCAAATTTTTAACTTTTTCTAAAGAAACAGACTTATTTCCATTTCTTGCTAGGGAGTTATCTGACGGTACGGATTCAGGTAGCGAAACATAAGGCAGCAAACACTCACAGAACACTCTCCCCTGACCTCTTTTCTCACAGAATGGTGCATTGTGTCTCAGGAGTGTCTTTACACAGGTTTGAATAACCAGAGAGTCATGTTTTTGTGAAGCTGGGAATTGGGGTGGCCTGATGGCAAAACAACAAACTGATACCAAATCAATAAAGGAATATATCAAGGCTGTGTATTGTCACCCTGCTTATTTAACTTCTATGCAGAGTACATCATGAAAAAAGCTGGACTGGATGAAGCACAAGCTGGAATCAAGATTTCCAAGAAAAACATCAGTTATCTTACATATTCATACGACATCATCCTTATGGCAGAAAGTGAAGAAGAACTAAGGAACCGCTTGATGAAAGTGAAAGGGGAGAGTGAAAAAGTTGGCTTAAAACTCAACATTCAGAAAACTAATATCATGGCATTTTGTCTCATCACTTCATGGCAAATCCTTGGGGAAACAGTGACAAACTTTATTTGGGGGGGGGGGGCTTCAAAATCACTGCAGAAGGTGAGTGCAGCCATGAAATTGAAAGATGCTTGCTCCTTGGAAGAAAAGCTATGAATAACCTAGACAGCATATTAAAAAGCAGAGACATTACTTTGCCAGCAAATGTCCGTCTAAAACTATGTCCGTCTAAAACATAGTCGAAACTATGGTTTTTCTAGTAGTCATGCATCAATATGAGTTGGACTATAAAGAAAGCTGAGCACTGAATACTTGATGCTTTTGAACTGTGGTATTAGAAAAGACTCTTGAGAGTCCCTTGGATGGCAAGGAGATCCAACCAGTCCATCTTGAAGGAAATCAGTCCTGAATATTCATTGTAAGGACTGATGCTGAAGCTGAACTACATTGACCACCTGATTCAAAGAACTGACTCATTTGAAAAGATCCTGATGCTGGGAAATATTGAAGGTAGGAAGAGAAGTGGATGACAGAGGAAGAGATGGTTGGATGGCATAACAGACTCAATGGACATGAGTTTGAGTAAACGCTGAGAGATGATGATAGACGGGGAGGCCTGGCGTGCTGCAGTCCATGGGGTTGCCAAGAGTCAGACACGACTGAGTGACTGAACTGACTGACAGATGGCAAAATAAACCTGTGTGTTTGGAGCTTAAACCTGCCAGAAAACCCCACTGGTTCATTTTTCTCTGCACTATAACAATAGTTTTGGTCACTATTTTAGTTTTCTGAAATAAAATGATGCTTCCTACTTCTGGTTGGGAAGTGATTTGACAGTACAGTTTCTTCTAAGTGGAGTATCAACAGTTATGGCCATGAACACTCACCAAACACTCTCCCCTGATATATTTTCTCATGGAACGGCATATTGTGTCCTAGGTGTGTCTTTATAAAATTATGTAACAGCTAGCAAATGTGCTTTGGTGAATCTGGGAAGTGGGTTCTTATGGTAAATTCTGCATTTTGCACCTTTTGAAGTGGCATAATATCAGCATCACACCTGCCAGAAAAACACAACTGTCTCTTCATTGCAACAAGTTTTTGAGTTTTCTGAAAGCAAGAGTCTGCTTGCCACTTCTTGCTGGGAAGTTACCTGACAGTACGTTTCACCTAATCATAGTATAAATCAGTATGGTATCCAACACTCACAGAAGACTCTCCCCTGTCCTCTTTTCTCATGTAATGGTGCATTGTGTCCAAGGAATGCCTTTAAACAGCTCTGAAACTTCAGGGAAACATGATTTTATGAACCTGGGAATTAGGTCCTGATGGCAAGAGCAATATGTTCCCCTAGTAAAATCTGGATAGTTGCAGCCTTACACTTCCCAGAAAAACACACTGGTTCATATTTTGCATTACAACAATGTTCATGATATTGAGCTTTCTGAAATAAAAAGGATATCATTTTCAGCCAGGAAGTCATCTGGAAGTACACTTTCACTTGATCATAGTAACAACACGTATGGCAGTTGGCACTTACAAAAAGCACTCCCCTGACTTCTTTTCTCATAAGATGATACAGTGGGTCCTAAGTTTGTCTTTATGGAACTCTGAAACTGCCAGTAAACATGCTTTTGTGAACCTGGAAATTTGTCCCTTATGGTAAAAGTAATATTTTCCACCTCTGGAAGCTGGATAATTGCAGCCTCAACCCTGATAGATAAACACTGGTTAATTTTCTCTTTGTTACAACCACAGCTTTCATGAAGCTTCTGAGTTTAAAAAAAAAAAAAAAAAACAGGGAGCTTGCCATTTCATGCTGGGAAGTCTTCTGCCAGTACCAGTTCACCTAATCAAGTTAACAACAGGTATGGTACTCAACTCTCACAGAACACGCTCCCCTGACCTCTTTTCTCATAGGATGGTACACTGTGTCCCAGGAGTGTCTTTACATAGCTCTGAAACTGTTGGGAAACATGTTTTTGTGAGCCTGGGAATTGGGACATTATGGCAAAGAAGTATTTCCCCCCAGTGAACCCTAGATAGTTGCAGCATTATACTTGGTAGAAAAAAATGCACTTGTTAATTTCCCCTGCATTACAAAAGCACCTTTGATCATGATTTTGAGTTTTCTGAAACAAAAATGATTCTACTAATTTCTTGCTGTGAATTGATCTGCCAGTACAGTTTCACTACATCTGAGTGACAACAGTTATGTCAGTTGAATGTCTCACTTGCATGTCATTTGACAGTTCAGTTTAACCTGATCAGGGCAACAATAGATATGGCAGCCAACACTCTCCCCCGACCTCTATTCTCATGTGAAGGTAGAGTGTGTCCTAGGTGTGTCTTTTTTTTTAAATTTATTTATTTTAATTGGAGGCCAATTACTTTACAATGTTGTATTGATTTTGCCATACATTGACATGAATCCTCCACAAGCGTACATGTGTTCCCTATCTTGAACCCCCCTCCCACCTCCCTCTCGATATAATCCCTCTGGGTCATCCCAATGAACCAGCCTGAACACCCTGTATCATGCATCGAACCTGGACTGGTGATTCGTTTCACACATGATAATATACATGTTTCAATGCCATTCTCCCAAATAATCCCACCCTCGTCCTACCCACAGAGTCCAAAAGACTCTTCTATACATTTGTGTCTCTTTTGCTGTCTTGCATAGATTTGTCGTTCAGTTCAGTTAAATTCAGTCACTCAGTCGTGTCCAACTCCTTGCGACCTCATGAATTGCAGCACACCAGGCCTCCCTCTCCAACAGAAACTCCCAGAGTTCACCCAAACTCATGTCCATCGAGTCGGTGATGCCATCCAGTCATCTCATCCTCTATCGTCCCCTTCTCCTCCTGCCCCCAATCCCTCCCAGCATCAGAGCCTTTTCCAATGAGTCAACTCTTCGCATCAGGTGGCCAAAGTACTGGAGTTTCAGCTTTAGCATCATTCATTCCAAAATATCCCAGGGCTGATCTCCTTTAGAAAGGACTGGTTGGATGTCCTTGCAGTCCAAGGAACTCTCAAGAGTCTTCTGCAACACCACAGTTCAAAAGCATCAATTCTTCGGCGCTCAGCCTTCTTCACAGTCCAACTTTCACATCCATACGTGACCACTGGAAAAAGCATAGCCTTGACTATACAGACCTTTGTTGACAAAATAATCTCTCTGCTTTTTGGTATGTTACCTAGGTTGGTCATAACTTTCCTTCCAAAGAGTAAGAGTCTTAATTTCATGGCTGCAATCACCATCTGCAGTGATTTTGGAGCCCCCCAAAATAAAGTCTGACACAGTTTCCACTCTTTCCCAAATCTATTTCCCATGAAGTGATGGGACCAGATGCCATGATCTTCGTTTTCTGAATATTGTATTTTAATTTAAGCCAAACTTTTCAGTCTCCTCTTTCACTTTCATCAAGAGACACTTTAGTTCTTCTTCACTTTCTGCCATAAGGGTGGTATCATCTGCATATCTGAGGTTATTGATATTTCTTCCGGCAATCTTGATTCCAGCTGCTTCCAGCTGTGTTTCTCATGATGTACTCTGCATATAAGTTAAATAAGCAGGGTGACAATATACAGTCTTAAGGTACTCCTTTTCCTATTTGGAACCAGTCTGTTTTCCCATGTCCATTTCTAACTGTTGCTTCCTGACCTGCATACAGATTTCTCAAGAGGCAGGTCAGGTGGTCTGGTGTTGCCATCTCTTTCAGAATTTTCCACAGTTTATTGTGATCCACACAGTCAAAGGCTTTGGCATAGTTAATGAAGCAGAAATAGATGTTTTTCTGGAACTCTCTTGCTTTTTCCGTGATTCAGCAGGTGTTGGCAGTTTGATCTCTGGTTCTTCTGCCTTTTCTAAAACCAACTTTAACATCTGGAAGTTCACAGTTCACGTATTGCTTAAGCCTGACTTGGAGAGTTCTGAGATTTATCATTACCATCTTTTTAAATTCCAATATATATGCATTAGTATACTGTATTGGTGTTTTTCCTTCTGGCTTACTTCACTCTGTATAATAGGCTCCAGTTTCATACACCTCATTATAACTGATTCAAATGTATTCTTTTTAATGGCTTTTTAATGGCTGTGTAATACTCCATTGTGTATACCACAGCTTTCTTATCCATTCATCTGCTGATGGATATCTAGGTTGCTTTCATGTCCTGGTTATTAAAAACAGTGCTGGGATGAACATTGAGAGTCCCTTGGACTGCAAGGACATCCAGCTAGTCCATTCTAAGCGAGATCAGCCCTGGGTGTTCTTTGGAAGGAATGAGGCTAAAGCTGAAACTCCAGCATTTTGGCCACCTCATGTGAAGAGTTGACTCATTGGAAAAGACTGGTGCTGGGAGGGATTGGGGGAAGGAGGAGAAGGGGACGAAAGAGGATGAAATAGTTGGATGGCATCACCGACTCAATGGACCTGAGTTTCAGTGAACTCTGGGAGATGGTGATGGACAGGGAGGCCTGGTGTGCTGCATGCAATTCATGGGGTCACAAAGAGTCGTACATGACTGAGCGACTGAGCTGAACTGAACTGGGATGAACATTGGGGTACACGTCTCTTTCAATTCTGGTTTCCTCGGAGTGTATGCCCAGAAGTGGGATTCCTGGGCCGTATGGCAGTTCTATTTCCAGTTTTTTAAGGAATCTCCACACTGTTCTCCATAGTGGCTGTACTAGATTTGCATTCCCAACAACAGTGTAGGAGGGTTCCCTTTTCTCCACATCCTCTCCAGTATTTATTGCTTGTAGACTTTGGGGTCGCAGCCATTCTGACTGATGTGAAATGGTACCTCATTGTGGTTTTTGATTTGCATTTCTCTGATAATGAGTGATGTTAAGCATTTTTTCATGTGTTTGTTAGCCATCTGTATGTCTTTTTTGGAGAAATGTATCTTTAGTTCTTTGACTCTTTTTTTGATTGGGTCATTTATTTCTCTGGAATTGAGCTGCAGGAGATGCTTAAATATTTTTGAGATAAATTCTTTATCAATTTTCTCATTTGCTATTATTTTCTCCCATTCTGAAGGCTGTCTTTTCTCCTTGCTTATAGTTTCTTTTGTTGTGCAGCTTTTAATTTTAATTAGGTCCCATTTGCTTATTTCTGATTGTATATCCAATAATCTGAGAGGTGGGTCATGGAGGGTCCTGCTGTGATTTATGCTGGAGAGTGTTTTGTCTATGTTCTCCTCTAGGAGTTTTATAGTTCTGGTCATACATTTAGATCTTTAACCGATTTTGAGTTTATTTTTGTGTATGGTGTTAGAAAGTGTTCTAGTTTTATTCTTTTACAAGTAGTTGACCAGTTTTCCCAGTACCACTTGTTAAAGAGATTGTCTTTTCTCCATTGTATATTCTTGCCTTCTTTGTCAAAGATAAGGTGTCCATAGGCACATGGATTTATCTCTGGGCTTTCTAAAAGTTCCATTGATCTATATTTCTGTTTTTGTGCCAGTAACATACTGTCTTGATGACTGTGTCTTTGCAGTACAGCCTGAAGTCCAGCAGATGATTCCTGTAGTTCCATTCTTCTTTCTCTAGATTGCTTTGGCTATTTGAGGTGTTTTTGTTTTCTTTTTTTTTCATACAAATTGTGAAATTATTTGTTCTAGTTCTGTGGAAAAATACCATTGGTAGCTTGATAGGGATTGCATTAAATATGTAGATTGCTTTGGGTAGTATACTCATTTTTACTATATGAATTCTTCCATTCCATGAACATGGTATATTTCTCCCTCTATTAATGTCCTCTTTGATTTCTTTCACCAATGTTTTATAATTTTCTATATATAGGTCTTTTGTTTCTTTAGGTAGATATATTCCTAAGTATCTTATTCTTTTCGTTACAATGGTGAGTGAATTATTTCCTTAATTTCTCATTCTGTTTTTTCATTGTTAATGTATAGGAATGCAAGGGATATCTGTGTGTTGATTTTATATCCTGCAATTTTACTATATTCATTGATTAGCTCTAGTAATTTTCTGGTGGAGTCTTTAGCGTTTTCTATGTAGAGGATCATGTCATCTGCAAACAGAGAGAGTTTTACTTCTATTTTTCCAATCTGGATTCCCTTTATTTCTTTTCCTGAAGTAGTGGTGAAATTGGGCACCCTTGTCTTCTTTCTGACTTTGGAGGAAATGCTTTCAATTTTTCACCATTGAGAATAATGTTTGCTGTGGGTTTGTCATATATAGCTTTTATTATGTTGAAGTATTTTCCTTCTGTTCCTGCATTCTGGGAGGTTTTTATCTTAAATGGATGTTGAATTTTGTCAAAGGCTTTCTCTGCATCTATTGAGATAATCATATGGCTTTTATTTTTCAATTTGTTAATGTGATGTATTACATTGATTGATTTGTGGATGTTGAAGATTGCTTGCATCCCTAGGATAAATCCCACTTGGTCATGGTGTATGATCATTTTAATGTGTTGTTGGATTCTCATTGCTAGAATTTTGTTAAGGATTTTTGCATCTATGTTTATCAGTGATATTGGCTTGTAGTTTTCTTTTTTGTGGCATCTTTATCAGGTTTTTTTTATTGGGGTGATGGTGGCCTCATAAAATGAGTTTGGAAGTTTACTTTCCTCTGCAATTTTCTGGAAGAGTTTGACTAGGCTAGGTGTTAGCTCTTCTCTAAATTTTTGGTAGAATTCAGTTGTGAAGCCGTCTGTATCTTGGCTTTTGTTTCTTGGAAGATTTCTGATTACAGTTTCAATTTCAGTGCTTCTGGTGAGTCTGTTAAAGTTTTCTATTTCTTTCTGGTTCAGTTTTGTAAAGTTATACTTTTCTAAGAATGTATCCATTTCTTCCAAGTTGTCCATTTTTTTTTGTCATATAATTGCTGATAGTAGTCTCTTATGATCCTTTGTATTTCTGTGTTGTCTGTTGCAAACTCTCCATTTTCATTTCTAATTTTATTGATTTGATTTTTCTCCCTTTGTTTCTGGATGAGTCTGGCTGGTGGTTTGTCAATTTTATTTATCTTCTCAAAGAATCAGCTTTTGGCTTTGTTGATTTTTGCTATGGTCTCTTTTGTCCTTTTGCATGTATTTCTGCCCTAATTTTTAAGATTTCTTTCCTTCTACTAACCCAGAGATTCTTAAGTTCTTCTTTTTCTAGTTGTTTTAGGTGTAGAGGGACACATACAGACTGAAAGTGAAGGGCTGGAAAAAGATATTCCACACAAATAGAGACCAAAAGAAAGCAGGAGTAGCAATACTCACATTAGATAAAATAGACTTTATTTTTTTATTTTTTTAAATTTTAATATCTTTAATTCTTACATGCATTCCCAAACATGAACCCCCCTCCCACCTCCCTCCCCATAACATCTCTCTGGGTCATCCCCATGCACCAGCCCCAAGCATGCTGCAACCTGCGTCAGACATAGACTGGCGATTCAATTCACATGATAGTATACATGTTAGAATGTCATTCTCCCAAATCATCCCACCCTCTCCCTCTCCCTCTGAGTCCAAAGGTCCGTTATACACATCTGTGTCTCTTTCCCTGTCTTGCATACAGGGTCGTCATTGCCATCTTCCTAAATTCCATATATATGTGTTAGTATAGTGTATTGGTGTTTTTCTTTCCGGCTTACTTCACTCTGTATAATTGGCTCCAGTTTCATCCATCTCATCAGAACTGATTCAAATGAATTCTTTTTAACGGCTGAGTAATACTCCATTGTGTATATGTACCACAGCTTTCTTATCCATTCATCTGCTGATGGACATCTAGGTTGTTTCCATATCCTGGCTATTATAAACAGTGCTGCGATGAACATTGGGGTACATGTGTCTCTTTCAATTCTGGTTTCCTCAGTGTGTATGCCCAGCAGTGGGATTGCTGGGTCATAAGGTAGTTCTATTTGCAATTTTTTAAGGAATCTCCACACTGTTCTCCATAGTGGCTGTACTAGTTTGCATTCCCACCAACAGTGTAGGAGGGTTCCCTTTTCTCCACACCCTCTCCAGCATTTATTGCTTGCAGATTTTTGGATCGCAGCCATTCTGACTGGTGTGAAGTGGTACCTCATTGTGGTTTTGATTTGCATTTCTCTAATAATGAGTGATGTTGAGCATCTTTTCATGTGTTTGTTAGCCATCCGTATGTCTTCTTTGGAGAGATGTCTATTTAGTTCTTTGGCCCATTTTTTGATTGGGTCGTTTATTTTTCTGGAATTGAGCTGCATAAGTTGCTTGTATATTTTTGAGATTAGTTGTTTGTCAGTTGCTTCATTTGCTATTATTTTCTCCCATTCCGAAGGCTGTCTTTTCGCCTTGCTTATATTTTCCTTTGTTGTGCAGAAGCTTTTAATTTTAATTAGATGCCATTTGTTTATTTTTGCTTTTATTTCCAGAATTCTGGGAGGTGGATCATAGAGGATCCTGCTGTGATTTATGTCTGAGAGTGTTTTGCCTATGTTCTCCTCTAGGAGTTTTATAGTTTCTGCTCTTACATTTAGATCTTTAATCCATTTTGAGTTTATCTCAAAACAAGGGACACATATAGACTGAAAGTGAAGGGCTGGAAAAAGATATACCACGCGAATAGAGACCAAAAGAAAGTAGGAGTGGCAATACTCATATCCGATAAAATAGACTTTAAAACAAGGGCTGTAAAAAGAGACAAAGAAGGCCACTACATAATGATCAAAGGAACAATCCAAGAAGAAGATATAACAATTATAAATATATATGCACCCAATATAGGAGCACCGCAATATGTAAGACAAATGCTAACAAGTATGAAAGGGGAAATCAACAATAACACAATAATAGCGGGAGACTTTAATACCCCACTCACACCTATGGACAGATCAACTAAACAGAAAATTAACAAAGAAACGCAAACTTTAAATGATACATTAGATCAGTTAGACCTAATTGATATCTATAGAACATTTCACCCCAAAACAATGAATTTCACCTTTTTTTCAAGTGCTCATGGAACCTTCTCCAGGATAGATCACATCCTGGGCCATAAATCTAAACTTGATAAATTCAAAAAAATCGAAATCATTTAAAAATAAAATAGACTTTAAAACAAAGGCTGATAAAAGAAACAAAGAAGGACACTACATAATGATCAACATGTCAATCCAAGAAGAAGATATAACAATTATAAATATATATGCACCCAGCATAGGAGCACAGCCATATGTAAGACAAATGCTATTAAGTATGAAAGGGGAAATTAACAATAACACAATAGTAGTGGGAGACTTTACTACCTCACTCACACCTATGGATAGATCAACTAAAGAGAAAATTAACAAAGAAACACAAACTTTAAATGATACAATAGACCAGTTAAACTTAATGGATATCTATAGGACATTTCACCCCAAAACAATGAATTTCACCTTTTTCTCAAGCACACACGGAACATTCTCCAGGATATATCACATCCTGGGCCACAAATCTAGCCTTGGTAATTTCAGAACAATTAAAATTATTCCAAGCATCTTTTCTGACCACAATGCAGTAAGATTAGATCTCAATTACAGGAGAAAAATTATTAAAAATTCCAACATATGGAAGCTGAACAACATGCTGCTGAATAACCAACAAATCACAGAAGAAATAAAAAAGAAATCAAAATATGCACAGAAATGAATGAAAATGAAAATACAACAACCCAAAATCTGTGGGACACTGTAAAAGCAGTGCCAAGGGAAAGGTTCATAGCAATACAGGCATACCTCAATAAACTAGGTGTGTCTTAATACTAGTGTGAAACAACAAACCTGGGAACTGGGGCCAGGTTATAAAAGAATTATTTTCCTCTGTGAAAGCTGAATAGTTTCAGGCTTAAACTTGCTAGAAAAACACACTGGTTAATTTTTGTCTTCATCACAAAAACAATCTTTGTCAATTTTTTTGAGTTTTTTGATAAAAACAAGCTGTTTCCCACTTCTTGCTGGGAAGTTGATAGCCTACGGTGAATGGCGACACTGGATTCTTAGTCTCTGATGGAGAAGATTTAACTCCAGGACCATAGACAGTCTCAGTTACTAACAACATTTTTTATTCATTTTATTTAAAGTAGTCGATTTTATTTAAAGTGAAAGTGACAGTAAACTTACAAGTAAGAACTTAGGTGAAGAACTTCCATTAGGTATAACCCAGTGACATCTCCAGGTCATCTGACTTAATTTGTTAAATGGCTATAGCCTCTTGTTAATCTCCTGGTTGTAGATCCTGGAGCATCTGATCTTTATTCAAGAACTGCTTACTGAGATAAGATTTAAAAACAAACTCAAAGAGTCCTTTTTGATAACTCAATTAAACCTCTTAGCAATGTAGCATAACCACAAGGAACCATCTCAGAAGTGAGTCTTAGTAAATACAGACCTTAAGTAACATAAATATAACTTAATATTCAGTGAAATGTAACAGATGCCATAGGCCTGCCATCAGTTTGGTGAGCTTTTCTTTTAGAGCTCCCCAGTATACTCTGAGCTTTCTGTATATGTTAGGAGACAGTCTTTTTCACCTTGATGAGGCTGTTCAGAGCCCAGGTGTCTCCAATTTCTAGAAGGATGAGGCAGAGAGAAAAGAAATATATTTTAATTTTACCCATAGATGCAAGTCACTAAATTGTTTTAAGCCATCAGTAACTTAAGGAGAAGAGCTTCTTTATATCTGAATACAAAGATTAGACACCAGTAATATGTCAGACAGAAAGTCATGAAAATTATAGATGTATTTAGCTGTCTATTCAATCTTATATAACCAATCCCTTTTCTGTCATCCCTACCTGATGAATGAGGATGTCAGTGAAAACGAGTCTCCAAGGAGAAAAGGGAACTCTCTTACACTGTTGGTGGGAATGCAAATCTAGTACAGCCACTATGGAGAGCAGTGTGGAGATTCCTTAAAAAACTGGAAATAGAACTACCATATGACCCAGCAATCCCACTGCTGGGCATACACACTGAGGAAACTAGAATTGAAAGAGACACGTGTACCCCAATGTTCATCACAGCATTGTTTATAAGAGCCAAGACATGGAAGCAACCTAGATGTCCATCAGCAGATGAATGGATAAGAAAACTGTGGTACATATGCACAATGGACTATTACTCAGCCATTAAAAAGAATACATTTGAATCAGTTCTAATGAGGTGGTTGAAACTGGAGCCTATTTTACAGAGTGAAGTAAGCCAGAAAGAAAAACACCAATACAGTATACTAACACATATATATGGAATTTAGAAAGATGGTCATGACCACCCTATATGCGAGACAGCAAGAAAAACACAGACCAGTCTTTTCCACTCTGTGGGCGAGGGTGGGATGATTTGAGATAATAGCATTGAAACGTGTATACTATCATATGTGAAGTGGATCGCCAGTCCAGGTTCAATATGTGAGGCAATGTGCTCAGGGCTGGTGCTCGGGGATGACCCTGAGGGATGCAATAAGGAGGGAGGTGGAAGAGGGGTTCAGGATGGGGAACACATGTACACCCATATCTAACTCGTGTCGATGTATGGCAAAAACCACTACAATATTGTGAAATAATTTGCCTCTAATTAAAATAAATATTATTTTTAAAAAAAAGAGTCTCCAAGGAGCTAATGAAGTTTTTGTTTGTTTTTTTGTTTGTTTTGGCCAATGTATGCATAACCTGTCCAGCAAAGTGGGTGCCTCAATCACTGGACATTACAGAAAATACATTTTAACCATTTTTTTCTCCATTGTGAGATTTTAACCTAAAGTCAGGAAAGGCTTTATCTTATCAAATAAAACCGAGGTTTGTCAGGGAGCCAGGAAAAGCCAAGCAGGCATCTTGGATTTCCATCCCCTGGCTGTTTGGTTTACAGCCATTGTTTATCCATTTTAAATTCTCTAACGAGGGGTTAATTTTTGTACAAACAGAATTAGTTTTGTCTATGTGTGCCATAGTCTGTTATCAAAAGCCACATTCCAAGAAAACTTTGTTCTTCTAACAAAGAGAAAACCATATTCCAGATTGATACCTGCTTATGTTGACTGTGAAACAATATTTATTCACTTAGTCAAAGTAACAATAATAGATTTCAAATAGAGTTTAATGTCTTAAGAAACTTGTACCATGCACAAAAGTCTTTTTTTTTGCTTGCTACAAACCTTTTTTACACTTTCTGTATTTATCACTTCATTTGCCCATTTAGAGAACAGCCACCTGTAAGTTTAGACTTACTTTCGTTTCCTTTATTATAATATAATTCCATTCCTTATAACTTTTTATTGAAAACACATATCCTACTTTCCTTCAGCAACCATGAACAGTTCATGAACTGTACTTTATATCATCATTGAGCAGATTGGTAAACATAAATCACCCTAAGCTATGTTATTTGTAAAAATAGCTTCATAATGTTTATGTTAATTAGATAAATAAACAAACATCAATACCAGGTATCACTTCAATGGTGAATATTTCCCAGTTCACACAGCCTGAAATTCATTTTAGTTTAATTTTCTTGAATTTAGAATTGTTTGATGTGTAAGCATTTAATTCTCTTTAGGCCAATTAAATAGAGCCTTCAGCAGTGTTGTCCAAGGACAGAGATACACACTGAGACAAACATAAATCTGAACAGACAGAAACTTCAAAGTTTTCCATTTTCATTTTAACCGGTTTTCTCCAGAGTCTAAAGAGTATCTTGACCATTCACTGTCAAAAATGTCTCTCCTTTTTGTAGCCATAGTTTCATGGCTAAAATTTTAAACCAAAAAGTATTCAAATTGACTCTGATGACAGAGGTAGACTGGCAGATAAGATGTTTTCCCAGTAGGGATTGTCTCTCTGGGCAGGAAAGGTCTTCTCTTAAAGCAAAGGAAGCCTGTATATAAGCCTGTTTTTAAGCTCTGAAGATCAAATTTATCCCATTTTTTCAAGATACAATTACAAAGGGGTGGTTCTGGAAATGTTAGCTCCCATCTGTAAGAGACCAAAAAGGTGACCCCTAGTGCCATGGCTTTTTTTTTCTACTGGATGCATCCCTCCCTGCTCTAGATGGCGGTGGAGACAGGTCTTCCACCTAAGCTTCCTTCCCTGGCTGGAGTTAACCTGTCTCTTACCAATGCAGGTGTCCCACTAGTCCCCTTCCCAGTTCTACTACCAGAGTGGGTGGAAATGCATTAGAGGTAGATCTGATGGCATCCCAGATTGATGTCCAGTTCCTCAACAATAAAAATCTTTGCCTGATTTTAGCTCCTCCTCTGATTCCACCCTGGGTGATATGTGATAGGAAGAGGTGGCAAAGGACCAGCCAGTGAGGAAAAAGTGATTGTTGTTCTAGAGCTGTTAGGGAAAATCCTGCCAGTTCATTTCCAGAGATTCCACAGAAAGAATATCTAAGGAGTTGAGAGAAAATTCTCCAGAGAGCCTCCTCTGGTCCACTAAGAGCCAACGTTGCCAAAGGACGAAGCCCATTGCACTTCCAATCTGACCAGATCCTAGGATCCCCAACCTGTGTCCTCAGAAATCTCATGGTCACCAGCAGTGCTTCCATACATATAGACCAAGACACAGCTGTGACAAGGACTCACTTTCACGTCACTGGCCTCTGAAGCAGGCAGCTAAGAGAGCAGTCTCTAGTCTGAGAGACATTCCAGGAGCCAGAGCTCCATGCAGCTCATGAATGTGCTCCTGTCTGCAGTGCATGAAAAGACAACCCAGGTGTAACATTTGCCTTCTAGCAAGATGAGGTGCTTCATGAATGTCCATCCAAATTTAGGGTCTAAGGTAGAGTACACAGTAACAGCATGGAATGCAAGTCCCTTGAAAGTCTATGATTCAACAGATTAGGTTAGTAGTTTCAATTCCCCAGGCAATTATGAAATTGTCAAAGATGGCCAAGAAAGAAAAGTTGAATCCACATGCCTCACCCACTTCTGGCCACCCCCTTTGCAGGGATATTGGATGACTCTTGGCATTGACAAGTCGGTATAAACCCCTGACAGTCTCGCCTTTGGTGGCTGCCCTCACTCATTATGAGGTGCCATGGAACCACAAAGCTGGGCTCTACTCTCACTTCACACTTGTTTTGTGTGTCTCTGGCTTTCAATCACAGGCACATCATAGAGTTAAAGAAAAGTAGAAAACTTGTTTACTAGGAGTACAAAAGAACTAGAGTTCCAAATGTCCTTACCTTGAAGATTCCGAGCGAGACCCCAAAATGATAGCTTATGGTGAATGGTGAAGAGTGTTTCTGGATTAAGAGTCCCAGAAGGAGAAGCTTTAACTCTGGGACCAGACAGTCTCAGTCACTTAGAGCTTTGTGTAGATTTTATTTAAAGTGAAAGTGACCAAAAAGTCTTCTGACATAGACATCAGAAGGGGGCAGGAGGGTACCTGCCTTACTAATTTAAGCAGGGCCTTATATATTTCTAAACTAGCTGCTGAGAATACAAAAAAAAAAAAAAAAACCTCAAGGCTGTGAGCATTTTGCTCAGACACTTCCCTGTCATGTACATCCTGGGATAACATCAACATGAGATCAGCCAGAAGGAACAGGTTAACCCAGAGTTCAAGACTATGGAAGTTTTTACCCAGACCTTCTCCCATATCACACATCAAAAGTTCAAGAAAAGGCATGTCCTGAAACATGAGATACTGCTACCTTCAAGGCCTACATGTATAAGGCAAAAGAATGTGAAAAAGAAAGAATGTTCACCTCCTTCTTAAAATGACCTTAAACTTGGATTCCATATCAACCTGCCTAAGTTGGCTCTCTGAAAGTCATCTGAGAGTACAGTCTCACCTAATCAGGGTACTAACAGGTATGGCAGTCAGCACTCAAAAGCATGACCCCCTGACCTCTTTTCTCATGGAATGATACAGTGTGTCTTAGGGGTATCTTTACAAAACTGTAAAAATGCAGGGGAAAAATGTAATAGTGAACCTGTAAATCGGAAACACAGTATTTTCTCCCTATGAAAGCTGAATAACTGTAACCACAAACCTACTCCCCCCTTCAAAAAAATACTGCTTCATTTTTTCTCTTCATTGCAGCAAGAAATGTGGTCAAGTATTTGAGTTTTCCGAAAGTGACAGGCTTCTTGCCACTTATTGCTGTGAACTCATCTGACAATACCGTTTCCCCTAATCAAATTAATAACTTGTATAGAAGTCAATACTCATAGAACACTCTTCCCTTACATCCTTTGTCAAGGAATGGTACAGTGTATCCTATGTGTGTCTCTATACAACTGTGAAACAGACAGGAAGCATACTTTCATGAAACTGGGTATTGGGGTCTTATAGTAAAAAAAGCTTTTTCCACCTGTGAAAGCTAGATAGTTTCAGCTCAAAACCTGCCAGAAAAACACACTCGTTCATTTTTCTCTTCATTAAAATAACAGCTTTGACCAAGTTTTTGAGTTTTGTGGCAGAAACAGGCTTCTTGCTTCTACTTGCTGGGATGTTAGCTGATAGTACAGTTTAACCTAATCAGGGTAGCAAGCGGTACGACAGTTGAAACTCACACAGCACTCTCCCCTGACCTCTTTTTTTTTTTTTAATGAAATTGTACAGTGTGTCCAAAGTGTCCTTTCTCAAAGCTCTGAACATGCAAAGAAACCTGTTTTGTGTACCTGGAAATTGGGACCTGATGGTAAAAATAGTATTTTCCCACTGTAAAAGCTGGGTATTGTAATGACACCTGCCAGAAAAGCTCACTGCTTCATTTCTTCCTTCATTACAGCAAAAGCTTTCACCAAGTATTTGCGTTTTCTGAAAGTACCAGGCTGTTTGCCGCTTCTTACTGAGAAGCCATCTGACAGTACAGTTTCACCTTATTAGAGTAGCAACTGGTATGGAAGCGAACACTCAAAGAACACTCTCCTCTGACCTCTTTTCTCATGAAATGGTACACTGTATCCTAGGAATGTCTTTACACAACACAGAAACTGCAGTGAAGCTTTTTTTTTTTTTTTTCAGAACTTGCTTTTTGGGGTCTGATGGCAAAAAAAAAAAAAAACAAAACAGTATTTTTCCCAGTTTAAGTTCGATAGTTGCAACTATCGATAGAAGCACACTGGTTAATTTTTCTCTTCTTTGTGAAAGGTTGTTGTTGAATCACACAAAGACGCCAGGATTTTTGGTCCCGGGAGGAGAAGAATTTAATCGGGGGCCAGAAACGAGGCTTGATCACTCAGAGCTTTTGTGTAATAAAATACTATTAAATATAAAGGAGATAGAGAAATTTTTGACATAGGCATCAGAAGGGGGCAGAAAGAGTTTCCCCCTGTTAGTCTTCAGCTAGATGTTATATAGTCACCAGCAGTCTGTTAATGAAAGAATGTCTTAAAACTCAGAATGGCACCAGGCCCCTCACCCATAAGATGCATTTTGGGATAATCTTGGTACCAAATGGTTCATCCTGGGGCCATAAAATGATTAACTTGAATCTTGAAGAAGAAAAATAATAATGATAAAATAAAATAAAATAAAATAAAATAAAATAAAGAAGAATCTTGAAGAAGGGCAAATCACCATACAAATAGCTTCATGTGCATAGACAAGAGGGACTATCAGAGTATAACTTACTAGTTTGTCAAATAGATTCTGAGCCAAAAGGCGGAACCAACTTGAAGACAGAGTTTGGGGTAAATGTATAGTACATTAGCATAGCTTAAGACAAACATTTTCATAAGAAAAATACATTGGTTATCTCTAGGTTTGAGAATAGTTAACTTCAGGTGAAACCAGGTGTCATTATGGCAACACAGCATTTTAAGAGAAACCTCCTTTTAAATTTCTATAGAGAAGGAAAAAATACTGCTAATTTGTTTCCTCCTGCTGCTTAAGAGAGATAAAAAATGTCTGACACTTGCAGGCTATTTCCTCCATTTGGAGACCCCGGGCCTTCCTGCCTGTTACCCTCTCATTTTCCCCCTCTTCTTTTAGGAGAATTATGTTGCCTAGGGAAAAGGGGCATCATTTTTGTTTCATAACTGTTTTTAAGCTGGGAAGGGGAACTGTCTCTAAATTGGTGAGGCAACATATTTTCCTAATCTTCATATTGAGGATATCTGATCCAGGGGCCCCAAATAGTAGTTGGAGGCAGTTGCAGTAGTAGCAGGAATTTGAGCAAGCATTTGTAACTTAAAAGCTTTCATGCAGCTAGAAATAAATCCAGTTATACAGTTACAGAGGTAGGGATCAAACAGCAAAAACAAAACAATCGGAATTATTGTAATTAAGATAGTTGTCCACTGTGGGGAACTAGTTAACATCTCTCAAAGTGAGGCAATTGAGGCTTCAGGAGTATCCATGGCCCCAATCATCTTGTTCACGTGTTTAGTAAAATGAGTAACATTTGTGTTCATATCAGGTATATATGTACAGCTCTGGGTGTGAATAATGTCACACGTTCTTCCTTGTGCATCTGTCAGAATATCTAAAGCCAATCTGTTTCGTAAAACCACCTTTTTAATTTGTGTTTATCATTAAGAGCTGAAATAGGCTTTTGAGAATCTTGTAATGTCTGTTGAGTAAAATTAGTCAAAACATCCACTCATACCATAACATCTGTAGTTCCCAAAAAGGGAACAAACACTGTAGCCAAATATTCATACTAGTGAAATACAGACCTTGTCCACCAAGTTTTAAGGTGGAGTAAATTAGCAGGCTCTTCTGGAAGCTCTGAAAATATAAATCTGTGAGTAAAGGCTAGACCCAGGGGGTATCTCCCTCTCCAACCAGGGGGAAACCATGTCCATAGCTAAGAGCCACATATCTAATAAGTCCCGTTTGGAGCAAGCCAGCATGACTGAGATATCCAGTCCCAATTAGTGCCTGGCCAGACAAAGGGAGGACCTGAACTGGGGTTGGAAAACATGGAAATGATTATGTTGTATATTTCCTGAGGCAAAAATCTCAATCGTTTTTAATCATTTTAATTAAGTTGTTGGCTAAAAAACCATAAGATCTAGACCTATTTGCCTTATGTGTAGCAAAATAGTCATTGAACCGAGACAATGTATAATCAAAATTAAAAGTCACATTATGTCTATAGTTAAAGTGCAAAGTGTTGCATCAGTCCATTTTAGGGTTGGTAGATGTCATCAGATGAAAAGAGGCATCACCTGTGATTGTTATCGAAGGTATTTACAGACGTGGAGAACGTCTTTTCCTTGAAGTGGAGATGTCCACCACCGGAAGCCTTCCACTGATGAAGAGGGGAATGGTCCACAGACCCAGCAGTTAGACCAATTGTGAAATGTAGTGCAGGAGTGAGCCCAGAACAGGAAGGCATTGTCTTGAGGATCAAACGTCAGACTCAGGATATTTGGAGTCAGCAGTAGTAAGCTCACATAGGTTATCAGGCCCATCTGAAAAGTACAAAGTCAGAGCATAGAAAGTAAAGACATAAAAAGATGTCACTTAGTTTTGGTCAGGGTACCACCTCTTAACTCGAGTGTGATGTACCCATGAATCAATTTTTGGCAATTTGACAGCTGTAGGAGAAGAAAGAATAACCTTGTAAGGGCCTTTCCAGAGGGGCTTGAGGGACGGGCTCCCAGATCCCAATGTTTTTATGAGGACCTTAGTTTTGGGGTGAAATAGAGGCTTGCTTGACTCAGAGGTGGGGTCAGGAGTCAGCTCCCTGAGTTTTATTAATATCTGTTGAAAAGCTGAGAGCTGAGTTACATAACTAGTCAATTTTAAGGCTTTAGGGTCTATAACAATGTCTATGCATAAGAAAAGCCTTTTATAAATACATTTAAAGGGGGACAGTCCCTCCTTTTGGGGGGCAGTTTGCACCCTCATTAAAGCTATGGGTAGGAATTTAATCCAATTGTCTTGTGTCTCTTGGGTTAATTTGTGCAGAAGTCTTTTGATAATGTCATTAGCTTTCTTAACCTTTTTTGAGAATTGGGGTCCCCAGGAACAATGTAAGTGATATTTTATTTCTAGAGCTTTAGATACCCCCTGAATTATAGCAGCTTTAAAGGCAGAGCCATTGTCACTTTGAAGGTTCAGTGGCAGCCCAAACCTGGGGATAATTTCATGGATTAAAATCTTTATTATGACTTATTTAGCCTGTTCACTGCTGCTGCTGTTGCTGCTAAGTCGCTTCAGTCGTGTCCGACTCTGTGCAACCCCATTGATGGCAGCACACCAGGCTTCCCCGTCCCTGGGATTCTCCAGGCAAGAACACTGGAGTGGGTTGCCATTTCCTTCTCGAATGCATGAAAATGAAAAGTGAAAGCGAAGTCGCTCAGTCGTGTCCAACTCTTAGTGACCCCATGGACTTCAGCCCACCAGGCTCCTTCGTCCATGGGATTTTCCAGGCAAGAGTACTGGAGTGGGGTGCCATTGCCTTCTCCGGCCTGTACGCTATGACAGGGAAAAACCTCAATCCATCCAGTAAAAGTATCTACCCAAACTTGAAAGCAAGAATATCCATTAGCTCTTGGCATATGAGTAAGATGAATTTCTCAGTCTTCTTTAGGATACTTTTCACTATGTTGTAATCTAGATTTTGTAAGTTTTTCAGTCTTTGGGTTATTTTTTTCACAAATCTCACACTTTTTGATAATATTTTTTAAAGTTTTCATTACATTTTTACCTTTAAACAAATGAGAAGCCATTTGGTAAGTACTCTCTGAACCCAAATGAAAACTCTGATGTAAACCTTTTAAGAATTTTTCATTGAGCATTTTCAGGAATTATTAATTGTCTATCCTTGGACTGTAACCATCTTTTATCAGTAATCATTGTTCCTCATTTTTCATATCTAATTTTTTTCCAGTATATTGTTGTTTTTCCTGTTTCACAGGACCTGTCCAGATCAAAGGAGTCTGCAGTGAAGGGGTTTCCTAAAGTGTCACTTTTTTGGCTTGACAGTCAGCCAGCTGATTACCTTTCACTACTTTACTCCCATCCTTGTTGTGCCCTTTGCAATGTGTAACAGCTACTTTTTAAGGACAATATATAGCAGTTAAAAGTCTCTCAGTCTCTCTGAAATGTTTAATAGGTTCTCCTGTTGCCATTTTAAACTGTCTCTCTTTTTTTTTTTTTCATATTTCAGCATGAGCATGTAAAG
The DNA here is from genome assembly GCF_042477335.2 of Ovis canadensis. NCBI lineage: Eukaryota > Metazoa > Chordata > Mammalia > Artiodactyla > Bovidae > Ovis > Ovis canadensis. Next base: position 13,545,951 of record NC_091262.1, read on the forward strand.
TCAAATAAGCATACTTAGAATCCATGTAGATATTTACCTGCTGCCCTTTTGTTTAACTCTAGAGCTCAGGTCAGAGCCACAAGCTCTGCTAACTGAGTACTGGTTCCCTGGGGGAGAGATTTTGTTTCTAAAACCTGTTCTGTTCAGCAATCACCACAGCATAACCTGTTTTACGCTTTTCATCCCGAACAAAAAAACTGCCATCTGTAAATATTTCCATGTCAGGATTGTCTAATAGGGTATCTATTAGATCTTTCTGAACTGTATATTTTAAAGTTAGGAATTGAGAACAATCGTGATCAGGTGTTTTATTTTCCTTCTCAGGAAGGAAAGTGGCAGAATTTAAATTTCCACAAACTCAATGACTGATATTTAAAAAGCCTACTCTCTGTCATCCAAACATTAACCTTAGAATTTAAGATTTCATTCACATCATGAGAAGTCACTACAGTAAGATTTTGTCCATTAATTATTTTTAAAGCTTCAGGTGTTAATAAAACCACTGCCCCAATTAATCTTAGGCAGTGGGTCCATCCACGTGAATTACATCTTATTTTTTTTTGCTTAGATAAGCAATAGGTTGCTGGTGAGGCCCTTGGGGTTGTGTCAAAACTCCCAAGGCCATACCTTTTCTTTCAGTGACAAGAAAATTAAAGTTTGACCCTGTGGGCAAGCTCAGACCTGGAGCTTGCAGGAGAGCAGTCTGAAGAACCTTAAAAGCCTTTTGAGTTTCTGGAGACCAAACCAGTTTCTCAGTTTGGGCCTGCTGAGTTTTAGCTATAAGTTTATATAAAGGCTGGGCAAGTTTCCCATAACCTGGAATCTAAATGTGACAGTAACCTATGATTCCCAAAAATCCTCTCAATTATCTTAAAGTCATATGAAAGAGATGATTTAGTATAAGTTTAATTCTCTCAGGGCCTATGGTCCTAGTCCCTTCTGATATGATTAGGCCCAGATATCTAACAGATTGTTGACAAAGCTGAGCCTTTTTTCTTGATTCTTGTAACCACAGCCTGTCAGAAAGTTAAAGAAATCTGAGGCTCACGAACAAGCTTCCTGTGTCTCAGTAGAGAGCAAAATATCATCTACATATTGTAACACCACCACTTCAGAGCTATTAAAGTTTTGTAGATCCTGTGACGAACTTTGTCCAAATAAGTAAGGACTGTCACGAAATTCCTGGGGTAAACCTGTCCAGGTTAACTGAGAAGCTGCCTGCATAGGGTCTTCAAAGGCAAATAGAAATTGACTTTTTTTTTTTTTTTGGCCAAAGCCACTGAATAGAAGGCATCTTTTAAATCAATTACTGAGAAATATTTGGCTCGTTCAGAAATTTTAGACAATAGAGTATAAGGATTAGGCACCACGGGGTGTAAAGGAACTACAACCTCATTTATTATGTGAATCTTGAACTAGTCTCCATTTACTGTTTAATTTTTTGTATACCCAAAATAGGGATGTTCTAAGGACTGTTACCAGAGAAGGCAATTGCACCCACTCCAGTACTCTTGCCTGGAAAAGCCCATGGACGAAGGAGCCTGGTGGGCTGCAGTCCATGGGGTCGCAAAGAGTCACACACGACTGAACGACTTCACCTTCACTTTTCACTTTCATGCATTGGAGAAGGAAATGACAACCCACTCCAATGTTCTTGCCTGGAGAATCCCAAGGACGGGGAAGCCTGGTGGGCTGCCGTTTATGGGGTTGCACAGAGTCGGACATGACTGAAGCGACTTAGTAGCAGCAGCAGCAGCAAGGACTGTTACAGGGAATTAATAGTTCCTGCTCCATTAAATTTTTGATGATGGATTTTAACCCTTCCTTAAGGCTGTATACTGTCACCCTGCTTATTTAACTTATATGCAGAGTACATCATGAGAAACGCTGGACTGGAAGAAGCACAAGCTGGAATCAAGTTTGTTGGGAGAAATATCAATAACCGCAGATATGCAGATGACACCACCCTTATGGCACAAAGTGAAGAGGAACTAAAAAGCCTCTTGATGAAAGTGAAAGTGGAGACTGAAAAAGTTGGCTTAAAGCTCAATATTCAGAAAATGAAGATCATGGCATCTGGTCCCATCACTTCATGGGGAAACAGTGGAAACTGTGGCAGACTTTTTTTATTTTTATTTTTTTTTCGGTGGGGGGCCGTGCTCCAAAATCACTGCAGATGGTGACTGCAGCCATGAAATTAAAAGACGCTTACTCCTTGGAAGGAAAGTTATGACCAACCTAGATAGCATATTCAAAAGCAGAGACATTACTTTGCCAACAAAGGTCCGTCTAGTCAAGGCTATGGTTTTTCCAGTGGTCATGTATGGATGTGAGAGTAGGACTGTGAAGAAAGCTGAGCACCAAAGAATTAATGCTTTTGAATTATGGTGTTGGAGAAGACTCTTGAGAGTCCGTTGGACTGCAAGGAGATCCAACCAGTCCATTCTGAAGGGGATAAGCCCTGGGATTTCTTTAGAGGGAATGATGCTGAAGCTGAAACTCCAGTACTTTGGCCACCTCATGCGAAGAGTTGACTCATTGGAAAAGACTCTGATGCTGGGAGGGATTGGGGGCAGGAGGAGAAGGGAACGACAGAGGATGAGGTGGCTAGATGGCATCACTGACTCGATGGATGTGAGTCTGAGTGAACTCCGGGAATTGGTGATGGACAGGGAGGCCTGGCGTGCTGCGATTCATGGTGTCGCAAAGAGTTGGACACGACTGAGCGACTGAACTGAACTGAACTGAACCACCCTCACGTTTCAGTGGATACTGCTTCTTACATGAAAATAAGTGTGGGTCTCTGAGCTTGACAACTACAGGAATCACATTTGGTGTTCGATCCACAGATTTTCCATCAGCCCATAATCTAAGATTTGCATTTTGTTCACTAAAGGGAGGGAAAGGGAGGGCTCTATATTCATGAAAACAGAGGCAAGAACCTTGTTCAATATATCCCTCCCCAAAAGGGGTGAGGGAGATTCTGGCACGATCAGAAACTCGTGTGAAAATAGCACAGAATCCCAGCTGCAAGATAAAGAATAACTGAAATAATACCTTTTGGCTCGTTCAGACAGTCCCATTACAGAAGTGGATCGGGAAGAAAGTGGGCTAGGGGCTTCAGTTAGCACAGAGTAAGTGCCCCAGTATCTAAAAGGAAATCAAGGGATTGGCCCTCAACAATTATTAATACCCAGGTTTCTTCAGGTGTAATTAGGATGGGAGCTTGTGTGGGGACCCCCGGGGAGCTTCAGTCCTGATTGTCTTGAGAGTCCGACCCCTGAGACCTATGCCTCTGAGGGCAGTTTCTCTTCCAGTGTGGTCCTTTGTAGACTGGACATGGAGCCGGGGGCGGCTTAGATGTCTGAGGGCAATCCTGCTTGAGGTGTTCCTCCTTTTTACAGTAATAGCAAGCCCATCCCTTTTCACCTGGGTCCTTCTGGGCATCTTTTTCAGGCTGTTTAAGAAAGTTTTTTATAGCCATTGTGAAGGCTTTCACCTTTTCTTTTGTCTATTTCTGCCTTTTTTTAAAATATTTTCTACCATAATAGACTGTCTGAGCCAGTTGTAACCGAGTATCTAAAGACTGATTTTATCCATACGTTCATTTTAATAGCTTATGGTGGATATCTGGAGCCGACTGAGTCAGAAATCTATCTTTTAAGATCACTTTTCCCTCTTCACTTTGTTTGTTTGTTTGTTTCTTATAGAACTGGTCTAATTGTAAAACAGTATTATAGTTGAGAGACCTTTCAACTGACCACCGTTTTCCATCCTCCAAGGGGTACCGTGGCCATGCAGTATCACATAGGAAGACCAGGTGTGTCTTCTTTAAGCCCTGGGGATCAAATCTATCCCAGTATTTTAGGATACAGTTCAAAGGAGTGAGGCTGGAATTTTTAGCTCCCATCTGTAAGAGAAAAAAGTGACCAACGCCATTTTTTTTTTTTTTTTTTACCGGGGGCATCCCTCCCTGCTCTAAATGGGGGTGTAGGCAGACTTTACACCAAAAGCTTTTCCTTCCTGGTCAGACTTAGTCTGTCCCTTACCGACACAGGTGCCGTCCTCATCCCTCCCAGTTTTATCACTGAGATGGGGTGGGGATGTATCGGGGTAGAACTGATATCATCCCTACCAGATGTCCAGCTCTTTACCATTAACCTTGCTTGCCTCTGATGCCACCCAGGGTGCAATCAGAGTAACCTTCCAGAATGCCTCCCAAGCTAAGACTGCTAGGGGAAACATTCATCACCTGAGTGCCTGTACACGACCCTGAATATATTCCTGACCACTATAAGACCGATATGAACATAAAGCTGAGATGTTCTTTTCAAGCATCACCACACCAGTATATGAGCCTCCTCTGGTCCACTAAGAGCCAGCTTTATCAAAGGAAAAAAAAAATTGTGGTCCCAATCTGAGTAACCTTTAACCTCAGAGATGTTCTTGGAGCTAGAGCTCCATCTAGCTTCCAAATTTCTGATTCCTAGTGAGGCTAGACGCTTTCTTGACTACCAATCCAAGTTTGGGACCTAAGCCACAGTACACAGTAACAGTATAGATCGCAAGTCTCTTAAAAGTCTATGATCCAATAGATTAGGTCCTGATAATTCCCAAGGAGTTATGAAATGGTCAAAGAGACTGAAAAGTTTGACAGAGAAGGGAGAATTTGGTCCACACATTTTGCCCATTTCTGGTCTGCTCCCAAAGGAGACATTGGGTGCCTCTTGGCATTGGCAGGTCGGTATAAACCCCCAGCAGGTTTCTACCGTAAGCCGTGTGAGATCACTGTGGAACCACAGAGCAGGGCTCCTCACTTGCTTTGTGCAGGGCATGTCATTCATTCACACAAGCACACCGTAGAGTTAGTAAAGTGCAGCAGAAAACATGTTCGCTAAGAGAACAAAAAACTAGAGCTCCAAGCATCCTTACCTTGTCCTGAAGGATCCTGGATAAGCCACCAAAATGAAAGATTGTTGTTGAATTATGCAAAGACGCCGGGATTCTTGGCCCCTGAAGGAGAAGAATTCAATCCGGGGCCAGAGATGAAGCTTGATCACTCAGAGCTTTTGTGTAATAAAGTCTTCTTAGAGTATAAAGGAGATAGAGAAAGCTTCTGACATTGGCATCAGAAGGGGGCAGAAAGAGTACCCCCCTGCTAGTCTTCAGCTGGATGTTATATAGTCACTAGCAGTCTGTTAATGAAAGAAAGGAATGTCTTAAAACTCAGAATGGCACCAGGCTCCCCACCCATAAGATGAATTTTGGGAAAATCTTGACACCAAATAGTTCATCCTGGGCCATAAAATTATTAACTTGAATCTTGAAGAAGGGCAGATCACCATACAAATAGTTTCATTTACATAGAATAGAGGAACAATATCTGAGTATAACATACTGGTTTGTCAAGTAGATTCTGTGCCAAAAGGCAGAACCGAATTGAAGACAGAGTTTGGGGTAAATGCATAGTACATTGGCATAGCTTAAGACAAACATTTCCATAAGAAAAAGACATTGGTTATCTCTAGGTTTGAGAATAGTTAACTTCAGGTGAAACCAGGTGTCATTATGGCAACACAGTATTTTAAGAGAAAACTCCTTTTAAATTTGTATAGAGAAGGAAAAAATACCTCTAGCTTGTTTCCTTCTGCTGCTTAAGAGAGATAAAAATGTCTGAAACTTGCAGGCCATTTCCTCCATTTGGAGACCCCTGGCCTTCCTGCCTGTTATCTTCTCATTTGCAACAACAACATTGGTCATGATATTTTGTTTTGTGAAATAAATAGGATGCTTCCCACTTCCTGCAGTGAAGTCATCTGACAGTACAGTTTCATCTCATCAGGCTAACAACCAGTATGGCAGTTCTTCCTCAACATCCACTTTCATGGAATTGTACAGTGTATCCTAAGTATGTCATTAGAAAACTCTGAAACAGCCAGGAAATATGCTTTTGTAAACTTGGGAATTGAAGACTTTTGGTAAAATAATATTTTCCACCTGTGAAGGCTGGATAGTTTCAGCCTCATATTTGCTAGAAAAACACACTACTTCATTTTTCTTTTCATTAAAACAACAAATTTTGTCAAATATTTGAGATTTATGAAAGCAACAGGCTGCTTGCCGCTTTTGAAGGGAATTCAACGGACAGTTCAATTTCATTTATTTAGGGTAACATTAGGTATGGAGGTCAAGTCTCAAAGAATACTCTCCCCAAACCTGCGGCCTAGAAACAACTTTACATAGCTGCAAATACTTCAGGGAGACCTGTTTTTGTGAACCTGGGTTTGGTGCTGGATAGCAAAAGAATTCTTTCCTCCAGTGAAAGCTGGACAGTTTCAGCCTAAAACTTTTCAGAAAACACAATGGTTCATATTTTTCTTCATTACAAAGACAACTTTAGTCAACTATTTTAGTTTTCTGAAAGAAACAGGCTGTTTGCCACTTCTTACTAGAAAGTCACTTGAAAGTACAGTTTCACCTAATCAGAGTTACAAGAGGTATTGCAGTCAATGCTCATGGGACACTCTCCCTGACCTGTTTTCTTATGGAATGGTACAGTGTGGCCTAGGTGTGTCTTTACAAAATCTGAAAGTGCAGGGAAACATGTTTCTGTGAACCTGGCAGTTGGGCCCTAAAGGTAAAGCCGTATTTTTCCACTGTGAAAGCCTCAAGCGTGCCAGAAAAACACACTCGTTGATTTTTCTCTTTATTACAACAACTCCTTTGGACAAGTTTTTAATTTTTGAAAACAAGCAAAGAACCAATCTGCTTGCCACTTCTTGCTTGGAAGTCATCTGACAGTTCAGTTTCATCTAATTAGGGAAATAACAGGTATGGAACTCATGACTCAAAGAACACTCTCCCCAGACTGTTTTTCTTATGGAATGCTACAGTGTGTCCTAAAAGTCTTTATACACCTTTGAAACTGCATGGAAATATGCTTTTGTGAACTTGGTATTTGGTACCTGATTGCAAAAGAATTATTTTCCCTAGTGAAATCTCATAGTTTCAAAACAAACTTGCCAGAAAAACACTAGCTCAATTTTCTCTTCTTTACAACAGCAACTTTGGTCAACTTTTTGTTTTCTGAAAGAAACAGGCTGCTTGCCACTTTTCCTAAAAGGTCACCTGACTGTACAGTTTCACCTATTCAGGATAACAATAGGTCTGCTAGTCAATGCTCACAGACCACTCTCCCCGACCACTTTTCTCATGTGGTGGTACAGTGTGCCCTAGGTGTTTCCTTAAATAGCTCTGAAGATGCAGGTATACACGCTGTTGTAAACCTGGCAATTGGGCCCTGATGGCAAAATAGTATTTTCCTCATGTGAAAGCTGAACTGTCCCAGCCTGAAACTGTCAGAAAAACAGATTGGTTTATTTTTCTCTTCATTATAACAACTTTAGTCATGTTTATGAGTTTCCTGAAAGAAAAAGGCTGCTTGCCAATTCTAGGTGGAAAGTCATGTGACAGTACATTTTCCCCTATAAGGGTAAAAACAGGTATGGCAGTCAACAGTTACAACACTCTCCCCTGACCTCTTTTCTCATGGAATGGTACATTGTGTCCTGCGAGTATATTTACACATCTCTGAAACTGTAGAGAAACATATTTTTGTGAGCCTGGGAGTTGAGGCCTGATGGCAAAGGAAGTATTTTCCCTCTGTGAAAGTCGAATAGATGAAACCTCAAAACAGCCAGGAAAAGACACTAGTTGATTTTTCTCTTCATTACCACAACAGGTTATGCCAAGCCTTTGCACTTTTAAAAGCATCAGGCTACTTGCCAATATTTGCTGGGAAGTAATCTGACAATACAGTTTCACCTAATCGGGGTAACAACAGGTTTGGTCAACATTCACAGAACATTCTCCCCTGACATAATTTCTAATAGCATAGTACAGTGTCTCCTAGGAGGGTCTTTACAAAGCTCAGAAAATGCATGGAAACATGGATTTGTGAAACTGGTTAAAGGAGACTTATGGTAAAATCAGTACTTTCCCTCTTTGAAAGCTGGATATTTGCAGCCATGTATCTGCCAGAAAAATATAAGGGATCATTTTTCTCTTCATTACAACAACTTTCATCCAGTATTTGAGTTTTCTAACAGCAATATGCTGCTTCCCACGTCTTGCTGAGAGTTATCTGACAGTACACTCTCACCTAATCAGAGTAACCACCAGTATGGCAGTCAGTACTCACAGAACACTGTGCCCTGGCATCTTCTCATGGAATGGTACAGTGTGTCCTAGGTGTATCTGTCAAAAGCCTTAAAATCCAGGGAATCATGTTTTGTGAACCTGGATATTGGGGCTTCATTGTAAAAACAGTATTTCCCCCTGTGAAAGCTGAATATTGCCAGGCTCAAACCTGCAAGAAAAACACCCTGGTTCATTTTCTTTTTTCATTACAACAAGATCTCTGGTCAACTTTCTGAGTTTTCTTAAAGAAACAGGCTGCTTACCACTTCTTCCTGGGAAGTTACTTTATTTTAGTTCAGTTTCACCTAATCAGGGTAACCATAGTGTGCCCATCGACTCTCACACAGCACTATCCCCTAATCTGTTTTTCTCAAAGAAGGGTATACTGTGTCTTAGGAGTGTCTTTACACATCTCTGATAATACATGGAAACTTGTTTTTGTGATCTTGGAAATTGGAGCCTAATGGCAAAACAAGTATTTCCTCCCAGTGAAAGATGAATATTTTCGATCTAAAACTTGTCAGAAAAACACACTGGTTCATTTTTCTCATCATTACAACTACAAATTTGGTCTGACTTTGAGTAAATTATCTGCTTGCCACTTCATGTTGGGAAGTCATCTAATAGCACAGTTTCAACTAACCAGTGTAAGAAATGATATGCCAGTCAAAATTCACAGAATATTCTCCCACAGATAACTTTTCTCGTGGAATGGTAAATTGTGTTCTATGTATGTCTTTACAAAGCTCTGAAAACGTGGGAAACATTTTTTTGAACCAAGCTACTGGGCACTAATGGAAAAGCAGTATTTTCCACCTCTGAAAGCTGAATAGCTCAGCTTCAAACCTGCCAGAAAATCGCACTGGCTCATTCTACTTTTCATTACTAAAACAGATTTGATCTGCCAGGGTCCAGCCTCAGTGGATCCAGAGTAATTCAAAGGGGGGATGATGTGGCGTCTTAGAACGAATTATTTAATTAGAAATATAAGAGAGATTAGGAAGAAATAGTATAGTAGGAAATTTAGCGGAGAAAAGAAGCTGAATAACTTGGTTTACATGGAAAACCAATAAAGTTCCAGACAAGGAAATTGCACCGTCTATGTGGGACCACTGGCGCCCACTTGAATATCAATGGGTGCCCCACCTTAGGCTCCCTTTCACGTGGATCTTAAAAGCTAGGGCAAGTAAGTAGACTCGGTGAGCCTCCGTGTTCCAGATGGGAATTCAGCCAGAAAAGGAGAGGGAGAGAGGGGGGGAAAGAGAGAGAGAGTCGACATGGGGGGAACCAGATTTCCAAAAAGCTAGTTCGAGAGACTAGTCTGAGAAACTGGTCCATCCTTTATTGTCCAAAAGACTTTTTATACTTTTTGATTGTACATAGAGATCAATGAGTAATACAAAATTATGCGGTGTCAGCAGCCCTGACTCTTATCGAGACCAGACTTTCTCTCTACATACCTAGTTGTATACGCAAGTCTTAGGTGATTTACATCATCTTCTGGCCAGAAGGCCAATTAACATTTTACGGCCCTTTTCTGATAAGAGTTTGTCAACCAGAAGACTTATGTGCCTTAACAGTGTTGTTCTTCCCAAAGTCTGATGCCACTCTCAGAAAGCACTAAATAAAGTTACATTCTTACATAGCAAGGATACAACAATTTATAACAATGAAAGAAGTACAGTGATTTATATAATGAGAAAAGTAATTAACTCAAAAGTCTAGTATTGCTAACATCAAGTAACTTATGCAGCTCAATTCCAGAAAAATAAACGACCCAATCAAAAAATGGGCCAAAGAACTAAATAGACATTTCTCCAAAGAAGACATATGGATGGCTAACAAACACATGAAAAGATGCTCAACTTCACTCATTATTAGAGAAATGCAAATCAAAACCACAATGAGGTACCACTTCACACCAGTCAGAATGGCTGCGATCCAAAAATCTGCAAGCAATAATTGCTGGAGAGGGTGTGGAGAAAAGGGAACCCTCTTACACTGTTGGTGGGAATGCAAACTAGTACAGCCACTATGGAGAACAGTGTGGAGATTCCTTATAAAATTGCAAATAGAACTACCTTATGACCCAGCAATCCCACTGCTTGGCATACACATCGAGGAAACCAGAATTGAAAGAGACACATGTACCCCAATGTTCATCGCAGCACTGTTTATAATAGCCAGGATATGGAAACAACCTAGATGTCCATCAGCAGATGAATGGATAAGAAAGCTGTGGCACATATACACAATGGAGTATTACTCAGCCGTTAAAAAGAATTCATTTGAATCAGTTCTGATGAGATGGATGAAACTGGAGCCGATTATACAGAGTGAAGTAAGCCGGAAAGAAAAACACCAATACAGTATACTAACACATATATATGGAATTTAGGAAGATGGCAATGACGACCCTGTATGCAAGACAGGGAAAGAGACACAGATGTGTATAACGGACTTTTAGACTCAGAGGGAGAGGGAGAGGGTGGGATGATTTGGGAGAATGACATTCTAACATGTATACTATCATGTGAATTGAATCGCCAGTCTATGTCTGACGCAGGATGCAGCATGCTTGGGGCTGGTGCATGGGGATGACCCAGAAAGATGTTATGGGGAGGGAGGTGGGAGGGGGGTTCATGTTTGGGAATGCATGTAAGAATTAAAGATTTTAAAATTTAAAAAATAAAAAACTAAAAAAAAATAAAAATTAAAAAAAACTACTATATTCCTATTTCTGCATCCCATTTACATTGATTAATATCCCCGCAGGTGCCTAAAAGATAAAGGATATGGAGGCCTGGCAGCAAACATTAACTCAACAAACTCTTCACCAAACTAATTCTTAACTTGAAAAGGCTCTATATCTTTAAGATGTTTTGAGCTTCGTGCCTCTCACGGTTGGGGGCTGTAAACAATCCACAAATTGTAAAGTCGGGGCAGACCGGTCAGATAAGTTAGAAAGTCATCAAAGGGGTTAAGCCTAGACATTCTTTTTATATGCAGGAGACTGTTAACTGGAGCTCTGAATTAACTCTTTCCAGAGAAAAGGTGGTAATGTCAGAAGAGTATAGTATCGTAGATAGTAAACAGACAGATTTTGGTTTCGGGGTAGATGCTCAGACAGAGAACCCCTTAAGACCTGACTCGCCTTGCCCATCAGGCCTCTCCGCATGACCTTGTCATGGGTGGGATCTCTTGTGTTGGCTCCCAGCATCGATCAAGTATTTGATTTTTCTGAAAGCAACAAGCTAATTGCCACTCATTGCTGTAATGTCAAAAGACAGTACAGTTTCACCTAATAAGGGTAATAACATCTGTGTCAGTCAACACTAACAGAAAAGTCTCCCACAGTCTCTGTTCTCATGGAATGGTATGGTATGTCCTAGGTGTGTCTTTACAAAGCTCTGAAAATGCAAGGAAACATGTTTTTGTGAAAATGGAAATTGGGGCCTTAGGATGAAATCAGTATTTTTCCCCTGTGAATGCTGGATAGTTTCAGCCTCAAACCTGACAGAAAAACACACTGGTTGATTTTTCTCTATGACACTATAACAACAGCTTTAGTCAGTTATTTGAGCTTTCTGAAAGCAATAGGCTACTTGACACTGTTTGCTGGGCAGTCATCTGATAGGACAGTTCAGCTGATCAGATTAACAACAGGAACGGTAGTCAACATCACAGAATACTCTTCTCTGACCTCACTTCTCATGGGATGGTACAGTGTGTCCTACGTGTGATTTCACACCACTCTGAACGTGCAGGAAAACATGTTTTGGTGAACTTGTGTATAGTCATATAATGCCAAAAGCAAAATTTTCCTCCTGTGGAATATGGATAATTTCAGTCTCAAACCTGCCAGGAAAACACACTGTTTCATTTTTCTCTTCATTACAACAACAATTTTAGTCAAGTATTTCAACTTTCTGAAAGAAAGAGGCTGCTTACCACTTCTTTCTGGAAAGACTTCTGACAGTACAGAGTCACCTAAGCAGAGTAAAAACAGGTATGACAGTCAACACTCACAGTACACTCTCACTTGACCTCTTTTCTCATAGAATGCCTTAACGTGTCCTCAGTGTATCTTAACACATCTCAGAAACTGCTTGGAAACATTTTTTGTGAACATGGTAATTGGGTCCTGATGCCTAAAGCAGTTTTTCCGTGAGATACCTGGATAGTTGCTGCCTCAAACCTGCCAGAAAAATACACTTGTTCACTTTTCTCTTCATTACTGCAACAACTTTGATGAAGTATTTGAGTTTTCTGAGAGAAACAGGCTTCTTGCCACTTCTTGGCACGAAGTACATTTTCAAGTAGTTAGGGTCACTACAGGTATGGCAGTCAACACTCACAGAACACTCTTCCATGACGTCTTTTCTCATGGAATGGTACAATGTGTCCTAAGTGTGTCTTTACAAATCTATGGAACTGTAGGGAAATATGTTTGTTTGTTTGTTTGTTTGTTTGTTTTTAAACCTGAGAATTTGGCCTGATGCCAAAAGCAGGATTTTCAACACATGAAAGCTAGAAAGTTGAAGTCACATACCTGCCAGATAAACACCCTGGTTCGTTTTTTTCTTAATTACAATAACAGCTTCTCAGATATTTGACTTTTCTAGAAGAAACAGTATGCTTGCTACTTCTTGCTTGGAGGTCTTACAACAACACAGTTTAAACTAGTTAGAATAACAAGAACAGCAGTCAAACTCACAGAATATTTATCCTTGACCTTTTTTCTCATGGAATGGTATAGTGTGTCCTAGGTGTATCTTTACACAGCTCTGAAACTGCATGGAAACATGCTTTTGTGAACCTGAGAATGGGACCTAATGGTAAAAGTAGTACTTACTCTCTGTGAAAGATGTTGCAGCCTCTAACCTGCCAGAAAAACATACTGATTCATTTTTCTCTTTATTACAACAAAAGCTCTGGTGAAATATTTGAAGTTTTCCGAAAGAAAAAGGCTGTTTGCCACTTATTACTGGTAATTCATATAACATTCAGCTTCACCTAAACAGGATAACCACAGGTATGAGATTCAACACTTACAGAACAATCTCCCCTGACATCGTTTCTCATAGAATTCTTCACTGTGTCCTAGTTGTGTCTTTACGGAGCTCTGAAAAGCAGGTATACATGTTATTGTGAATCTGCAAATCGGGACCTGATGGCAAAATAATTTTTTTCCATGTGAAAGCTGGATGGTTGGAGACTCAAATCTGTGCGAGAAGCACAGTGGTACACTTCTCTTCATTACAACAATAACTTTGGTCAAACATTTGAGTTTTCTGAAAGAAACAGCCACTTGCCCTTTGTTGGTAGAAAGTCAACTGACAGTACAGTTTCACCTAGTCATCGTAACAAATATGGCTGTCAACACGCACAGAACTCTCCCCTGTCCTCTCTTCTCAAGGAGTGATTCAGTGGATTTGAGATGTGTTGTGTCTTTCCTTCTCTAAAACTTCTGGAACACATGTTTCTGTGACCCTGGGAATTGGAGCCATATGGGAAATGCAGTATTTTTCCACTCTGAAACCTGGATAGTTGCAGCCTAAAACCTGGCAGAAAGACACTGTACTTCATTTTACTCTTCATGAAGCCAACAGATTTGGTCAACTATTTGAGTTTTCTGAAAGAAATTGGCTGCTTAACATTCCTTGTATGAAGTTATTGATAGTACTGTTTCATCTAATCAGGGTAACAAGAGGTATGGCAGACAACACTAAAAAAAAAAAAAAAAAAAAAAACAAACAAACAAACAAAAAACACTCTCCTGTGATCTCTTTCCATATGGAGTGGTACTATGTATCCTAGGTGTGTCCTTGAACTCCTCTGAAAGTGTAGGGAAACATGTTTTGTGTACCTGGGTATTGGGGCATAGTGATAAAAGCAGTATTTTCCCCCTGGGAAAGCTGGATAGTTTCAGCCTCAAACTTGCCAGAAAAACACACTGACAAATTTTTCTTTTCATTATACAGCCATGATCAACAATGTTATTTTCATTAATGAAACAGGTTGCTTGCCAATTCTTGCTGGAAAGTCATCTGACTGTAGAAATTCACAATCTGAGGGTAACAACAGGTACTGCAGTCAACACTAACTATGCTCTCAATACCTCAAGATTGCAGAGAGAGACATCAATAATGTCAAATATGGAGGTAATACAACCCTTATGGCATAAAATAGAGGAAATAAAGAGCCTCTTGATAGTAAAAGAGGAGAGTGAAAAAGCTTTCTTAAAACTTTACATTCAAAAAGCAAAGATCCTGGCATTCTGTCCCATAAGTTCCTGGCAAATAGATGGGGAAATCATGGAAACAGTGACAAACTTCCCCCCACCCCCCTTGGTCTCCAAAACCACTGTGGATGGTGACTGCAATCTTGAAATTAAAAGACACTTGCTCTTTGAAGAGAATCAATAACAAAGTTCAGTCAGTTCAGTCACTCAGTCGTGTCCAACTCTTTGTGACCCCATGTACTACAGCACGCCAGGCCTCCCTGTCCATCACCAACTCCCGGAGTCCACCCAAACCCGTGTCCATCGAGTCAGTGATGCCATCCAACCATCTCATCCTCTGTCGTCCCCTTCTCCTCCTGCCTTCAATCTTTCCCAGCATCAAGGACTTTTCCAATGAGTCAGTTCTTTGCATCACATGGCCAAAGTATTGGAGGCAGGACTGATTTGTTTATTGACTGGTTTTATCTCCTTGCAGTCCAAGGGACACTCAAAAGTCTCCTCCAACACCACAGTTCAAAATCAAATTCTTTAGTGCTCAGATTTCTTTATGGTCCAACTCTCACATCCATACATGACTTCTGGAAAAACCATAGCATTGACTAGACGGACCTTTGTCAGCGAAGTAAATGTCTCTGTTTTTTAGTATGCTGTCTAGGTTGGTCATAGCTTTTCTTATGAGGGCTATTCCATTTCTTCTGAGGGATTATTGTCCACAGTAGTAGATATAATGATTATATCAATTAAATTCCTATTCAATTTAGTTCACTGATTCCTAAAATGTTCATGTTTACTCTTGCCATGTCCTGTTTGACCAGTTCCTATTTACCTTGATTCACGGATCTTATATTCTTGTTGAACTTTTACTTTTTTTATTTCTTTTTTTTTAAATTTCGTATTCCTTGCTCCCATTTCATTTAGTTTATATTTTTCCAATCTCTTTGTCTCATTTTTGTTGTTGTTTCTGAAGACTTTATCAAATGTAGTGGAAAATCTTTTATATACGTGTGTGTGCATGTGTGTGTGTGTTTGTAGTATGTACAATATATATTTTAGAAAACTTATGGGTTTTTCCAAGCTAATTTTTTTTTATATTTTAGTTCCACTTGTATTAATAAGTGTGAATAGATTCCTAAATTTTTAATTGCTATTTACTCAAACCCTTGATATACTTCTATTTACTCTGGCATCTAGTATTACTGCTAAAAGTCTAGAGAGTTTATCATTTTAGCTATTTTAGTGATTTTTTTTAAAAAAAATTTGAATGAGGCTTGAAACTTCTATTCTAATTCTGAGAATATATAGAAATAGTATGTTGTAAAACAAGAACAGGAAGCTAACGTGTGATACAGTATTATTAACTAAGTACAGATTTTGTTCAAATTTCACAAAATTTTATGTGTGTCCATTATACGTTTTCATAACTTATTCAAGATTCCACATTGTGTTTAGTTGCATTGAGCAGCTTCAGCTGCATGCACCAAACTCCAGTGAATTCTCTTTTCATTTTTGTTCTGGTACAAATATTTTCTAATTTTCCTTGTAATGGTTTCTTAGCAATACATCTTAACTTTGTCACTATCTTAGTATAACATCATTAATGTTCATAATTATAACTTGAGTTATTGATAAAACCTTAAATTATGTTCAGAATTCAATGTTTTATGGCAAATGTCCAATACCTTTGTGATAGGGCTGCATCCAAAATATTTCAACAGAATGAAAATCTTGGGGTTTGAGTAAACAAATGTTCTCTGGGAATTAAAATCAGCTACTCAGTGACACCTTTCAGAGCTCAAAAGAGGTATTAAATTAATTTATTTGTGGTTGATAAAAATCAAGATTACAAGAAAAAAAGAGCAAGAAGTTTTTTGTTTTCTCTTCAGTACTACCTATGCCTGGAATATACAGAGATTTGAAAAAAAAAATTCTCTAAAATTTAGATTTAATAGGAAGTGCAGGTGGGCAGTTTTGTTAGGCTGTACTTATTTCTAGATCATGAAAACTACATGCCAACTCAGTTGGACACATATTTTCTCTAATGTAGGATATTTTCCTCTATAATAATTTATAAACTCTGCATAACTATCAATACTGATTTGGTACAATTGTTAAAAATAAAGTAGGAATTTCATTTCCAAATACAAAGGTTTTCTAAAGTATCGCTGACATTAATTTATCATTTTTATATTAATTTCTCATTTAAAAGCTTTCTTCTCTGCAACCACTCTCTGTGTTTTTTCAGCCTTTTAACTTTATCAAGTCTTTCAATGGCAAAGTCAAATATCTCTGTTGGTAAATTTCACATTCCACTTGAAAATATGAGTTATTTTTAAATATCTTTTGATATTGATTCCTAATTCCACAGTTATAAGGGAACAGACACTGTATGATTTCAAATCTTTTGGACTATGTAATTCTTGCTTCTTGTTTTATGTCCCTGATTATATTTCAGGTTTTTCTGGTTTATGATCTATGGGAACTTGAATAGAATTTGTATCCTGGTTGTGTAAAATATGTATAAATCTTAATTATGTTGAATTGGTTCATAGTGCTTTTCAGGTTTATGTTAACATTCTACTTTTCTGTCTATTCATTATATTAATTTTTGAGAGCTTGATAGTGAAACTTCAACTAAAAATCCTAACTTATCTACTTAAAAATAATTGTAATATACAGTGGAACTACATATAATTTTTTTCTTTATTTTCCAAGTCTCTTGTAAATGTGTTATTGTACTTTCATAATTTAAAAAATTTAAAAAAGAAGTGAGCCTAAGGAGAGGATTCCCATGCTTTTGGGTTGAATTTCTCACCTGCTCCAAAGAAAGGAACACGTAGGTTTTGTTTCCATCTTGTCAAGTTATGAGGCAGAAATACAAGGATAAATTTTATTTAAAACTGCCAACAGCCAAATAGCAAAACAAATAAACAAACAATAACGACAAAAAAAAAAAAGCAGTGTTTAATAGACACATAGCTTGAACCACAGAATTTGGCTAGAGTGTGTTGGAATATAAACATCTACCTTTAGTCCACAACTAAATATTATCTCTCTCTTATGGTATTTCAGACTCATAGAAACTACAGCAAAGTATCATAGCCTTCTATAAAATTTTCATCTGCACTCCCACCCAAAATAATTGAGAGATTGAGAAAATGGGGTTGTGCAATGGGAAGCAGCATTTTCTGGAAGATAAGTTTTTAAAGCCTTAATACACTTTTGAAATTTCATTTGTCACTATATTTATGCAAACATAATGTTGTCCAGAACAAATATTATATATTTATAGTTGTGATCATTACTGTTTTATCCTTGTCGAGTGTTTAGCTAAGCCATTGTGAAAAATCAAGACACCTTCATTGAATAGAGCTTGGAGACCAGAAGAGGGAGCTCTCACACTCTGAAACAGTAGCAGAGCCCAGCAAGAAGGAAAAAAAAAAAAAAAGATCCTTTTTCTCCGTGCGAGGGTTCCAGGCAAAGAGAAGCCATGGCCTCTTTGTTTACAACAGTCCTCCCAACATCTGTTTCCCCTCTATGAAGGAATTATCTTTCCCATGATACACAGGAACATGCAGGTGGCTCTCCAAGGTCCTGGATCTCAAAATGCAGTTCTCTGCTGACATTAAATAATCCCATATATCCTGGAGAAATATCTGCAGTCTATTTATCCTAGGCCAGTACACTCCATAGTTATTGCTGCCTGGGGTTCATTTTGTTTGGCAAACTGACCTGCAGGGACCTTAGCTGACATTAGCCCCTGATGCAAGCACATTCTCTAGACAGCAGCCGAGATTCACAAATGAATGCAAGTTCTCAATATGACTCTCCCAAGAGTCCTTGACATCAAGAGCCCCCCTGGCCTCCTAAGATCTTCTTTTCTGGGGACCCTTAGATAAGATACCCAAGGAGCTCACCAAACCCTAATTCTTTTGGTCAATTGTTTTGGATTGAATTGACAAACCCAGCCTCCTCCCAGGAGCTTGAAAGCACCCCATCCATGACCTTTATAAAGGCATGTATCCCAGATCCTCTCTCTCTCACTCTGCACTCACCTTGATGTCCCCTTTGGCTCTTCCAGGTATATTGTGACAAGTCTATGAGTGATTAACTTCTCTATTTTAATTTCTCTTGTGGTCTGTTGCCGAAATGCAATTCTCCAGCCATCTACCTAAACAAATGTTAATTTAACAGTCATAACAACTGGATTCAGAAGCAGGAAGGTGGGGTTGCCCTCTTATCTCTCCTGAGTGGGCAATTCTGTCTGGGAGAGGTTCACCACTTGCTGGCATTTGTGCTGCAGCAAACCACTCACAAGGATGCCTTCCATCCCATAGTTCAAAGTTGAAGGGAACAACCAGAGCTTTCCAAACCTCAGAGCAATGCTCACCAAGCAGAGTTGAGGTGCTATGAATGTCTTTTACACATCAGTGTCCCACAGAAGGTAAGTTCATCCAGTGGGTGTTAGATTTATGGTATAAATATTAGGAAAGCTGGCTAAGATCTTCATTAGTTAAAGACTAGAATAAACAGGTGACAACTCCTGCCCAAGTGTGTACTACCAGATAAAGGTCCAGGCAGTGCCCTCAGGAAAAGAAGGAGACTCCCCTTCCTAACTACTGAATTTTCAGGACTCCTGGACCTAACTATTATATATGAGGCAATCTGAATCCAGAAAGCATGGACCCTCAGCAAGGCAGGTACAGTTTACAGCTCTGATATCTCTGTCACTGCAAAGATTGCTGCTATTGCACCTCCTCCCACAACCCTGTGGGATATTGTGGACCACATCCAACATATTATGGCAAAAGATGTAATGGTCCTACATAGGCAGCATGAACACTTATACCTTCCTTGCCTCTATCCAGCTATCAATGATATTTTTCACAGAGCTAGAACAAATAATTTCACAATTTGTATGGAAATACAAAAAACCTCGAATAGCCAAAGCAATCTTGAGAAAGAAGAATGGAACTGGAGGAATCAACCTGCCTGGCTTCAGTCTCTACTACAAAGCCACAGTCATCAAGACAGTATGGTACTGGCACAAAGACAGAAATATAGATCAATGGAACAAAATAGAAAGTCCAGAGATAAATCCACACACCTATGGACACCTTATCTTTGACAAAGGAGGCAAGAATATACAATGGAGAAAAGATAATCTCTTTACCAACTGGTGCTGTGAAAACTGGTCAGCCACTTGTAAAAAAAATGAAACTAGAACACTTTCTAACAGCATACACAAAAATAAACTCAAAATGGATTAAAGATCTAAATGTAAGACAGAAACTATAAAACTCCTAGAGGAGAACATAGGCAAAACACTCTCTGACAAAAATCACAGCAGGATCCTCTATGAACCACCTCCCAAAATATTGGAAATAAAAGCAAAAATTAACAAATGGTATACTGTATTGGTGTTCCATTTGTTGGGAGAGGGTGGGATGATGTGGGAGAATGGCATTGAAACATGTATAATATCATATAAGAAATGAATTGCCAGTCTAGGTTTGATGCAGGATACAGGATGCTTGGAGCTGGTGCACTGGGATGACCAGAGGGATGGAATGGGAGGGAGGTGGGAGGGAGATCCAGGATTGAGAACACGTGTACACCCATGGTGGATTCATGTTGATGTATGGCAAAACCAATACAATATTGTAAGGTAATTAGCCTCCAATTAAAATAAATAAATAAATAACATAAACAAATTGGACCTAATTAAAATTAAAAGCTTCTGCACAATAAAGAAAACTCTAAGCAAGGTGAAAAGATTGGCTTCAGAATGGGAGAAAATAATAGCAAGTGAAACAATTGACAAAGAATTAGTTCCATAAATATACAAGCAACTCCTGCAGCTCAATTCCAGAAAAATAAACAACCCAATCCAAAAAATGGGCAAAAGAAATAAACAGACATTTCTCCAACGACATACAGATAGCTAACAAACACATGAAAAGGTGCTCAAAATCACTCATTATCAGAGAAATGCAAGTCAAAACCACAATCAGGTACCATTTCACATCAGTCAGAATGGCTGCTATCCAAAAGCCTACGAGCAATAAATGCTGGAGAGAGTGTGGAGGAAAGGGAACCCTCTTACACTGTTGGTGGGAATGCAAATCTAGTACAGCCACTATGGAGAGCAGTGTGGAGATTCCTTAAAAAACTGGAAATAGAACTGCCATACGACCTAGCAATCCCACTTCTGGGCATACACACCAAGGAAACCAGAGTTGAAAGAGACACATGTACCCCAATGTTCATCGCAGCACTGTTTATAATAGCCAAGACATGGAAGCAACATAGATGTCCCTCAGCAAACAAATGGATAAGAAAGCTTTGGAATATATACACAATGGAATATTACTCAGCCATTAAAAAGAATACATTTGAATCAGTTCTAATGAGGTGGATGAAACTGGAGCCAATTATACAGAGTCAAGTAAGCCAGAAAGAAAAACACCAATACAGTATACTAATGCATATATATGGAATTTAGAAAGGTGGTAACGATAACGCTGTATGCGAGACAGCAAAAGAGACAGATGTATAGAAGTCTTTTGGACTCTATGGGAGAGGGCACGGGTAGGGTGATTTGGGAGAATAGCATTGATACATGTATAATATCATATATGAAATGAATCGCCAGTCCAGGTTCCATGCATGATACTGGGTACTCGGGGCTGGTGCACTGGGATGACCCAGAGGGATGGTATGGGGAGGGAGGTGGGAGGGGGATTTTGGATGGGGAACACATGTACACACTCATGGCAGATTCAAGCCAATGTATGGCAAGAACAATACAATACTGTAATTAACCTCTAATTAAAATAAATAAATTTATTTTAAAAAGAGGAAGAGAAAATAAAATAAAATACCCAAAAAGTTAGCAAGCTCCTCACTAAATATAAAATACCCATAGACACAGCCTGAACACAACCCTGGTGAACTAGTATACCAAGCACTGGGTCCCTGCTCTCAGAGTTTAGGGACCAGTCCCACTAATCCTGCCATCATCACATGTGTGAGGGAAAACCCCATACTTTTGAGGTTGATTGGGACATCCTGGAGAGGAGAGCAGATACCTATGAGTGCAGCCTCTTTATGGAGGTTCCTTAAGCCCTCAAAATATTACCACGCATATGACCCAGCAGTCCCTCTAATGGGCATATACCCTAAGAAAACCACAATTCAAAAAGACTCATAAACACATGTTGATTGCAGCACTATTTACAATAGCCAAGACATAGAAATGAACTAAATGGCCATTCACAGATGAATGGATAGAGAAGGTTTAGAAGAGTAATAATTAGTAACTTGGTACAATAATTTCCAATGATAACACATAAGGTCAAATCAGTGGGGGATTTGAAACTGAACGTCAAATTTTCATGCATCTTGGGATTCAAAATATTTTAAGGATTTTCTAAATCAGGAGGAATAAAATGGGACCAACCAGCTGTTGAGAGTGTTTAGTACTTCTGTAACCTACTGTTCAACACCACAGAAATAAGACAATTGCTGGGATTACCAAAGGCTTGAAAATGCCTAAAACTTTTTATTGGAGTATAATTGCTTTGCAATGTTGTGTTAGATTCTGCTGAATTCAACAAAGTGAATCAACTATACATATATATAATATTCCCTCTCTTTTGAGCTCCCTCTCACACCCCCTTCCACCCCCTCTAGGTCATCTCAGAGAACCAAGCTGAGTTCCCTGTGCTATACAGCAGCTTCCCCATAGCTATCTATTTTACACATGGTAATGTATGGTCTAGCAGGTAAGAATCCCGGTTTTCACCCAGATAGTCTGGGTTCGACTTCTGGCCCACCTTCATGACCACTTCATGACCCAGATAACCATGATGGTGTGATCACTCACCTAGAGCCAGACATCATTAGGAAGCATCATTATGAACAAAGCTAGGGGAAGTGATGGAATTCCAGTTGAGCTATTTCAAATCCTAAAAGATGATGCTGTGAAAGTGTTGCACTAAATATGCCAGCCAATTTGGAATACTCAGCAGTGGCCACAGGACTGGAAAAGGTCAGTTTTCATTCCAATCCCCAAAAAAGGGAATGGCAAAGAATGTTCAAACTATCACATGATTGCACTCATCTCACACACTACCAAACGAATGCTCAAAATTCTCTAAGTCAGGCTTCAACAGTACATGAACTGTGAACTTCCAGATGTTCAAGCTGGATTTAGAAAAGGCAGAGGTACCAGAGATCAAATTGTCAACATCTGTTGGATCATCAGAAAAGCAAGAGAGTTTCAGAAAAACATCTGCTTCTCCTTTATTGACTATGCCAAAGCCTTTGACTGCATAGATCACAACAAACTGTGGGAAATTCTTCAAGAGATGGGAATACAAGACCACCTGGCCTGCCCCCTGAAAAATCTGTATGCAGGTCAAGAAGCAACAGTTAGAACTGAACATGGAACAACAGACTGTTTCCAAATCAGTGAAGGAGTATGTCAAGGCTGTATATTGTGATCCTGCTTATTTAACTTATATACAGTGTACATCATGTGAAATGCAGGCTGGATGAAGCACAAGCTGGAATCAAAAATGCAGGGAGAAATATCAATAAACTCAGATATGCAGATGACACCACCTTAGTAGCAGAAAGTGAAGAAGTAAAAAGGCTCTCCAACATTCAGAAAACTAAGATCATGGTGTCCAGTCCCAACACTTCATGGAAAATAGATGGGGAAACAATGGAAACAGTGGCAGACTTTATTTTGGGGGGCTCCAAAATCACCACAGAAGGAGACTGCAGCCATTAAATTAAAAGATGATTTCTCCTTGGAAGAAAAGCTCTGACGAACCTAAACAGAATATTAAAAGTAGAGACATTACTTTGCAACAAAGATTTGTCTAGTCAAAGCTATGATTTTTCCAGTAGTCATGTATGGATGTGAGAGGTGGACTATAAAGAAAGCTGAGCACTGAAGAACTGATGCTTTTGAACCATGGTGTTGGAAAAGACTCTTGAGAGTCCCTTGGACTGCAAAGAGATCAAGCCAGTCAATTCTAAAGAAAATCAGTCCTGGATATTCACTGGAAGGAGTGACGCTGAAGCTGAAACTCCAATACTTTGGCCACCTGATGTGAAGAACTGACTCATTTGAAAAGACCCTGATGCTGGGAAAGATTGAAGGCAGAAGTAGAAGGTGATTACAGAAGATGGTTGGATGGCAGCACTGACTCGATGGACATGAGTTTGAGTAAGGTCCGTGAGTTTGTGCTGGACAGGGAAGCTTAGCGTGCTGTATTCCATGGGGTCATAAAGAGTTGGCCACTACTGAGAAACTGAACTGAACTGATGAATGCATGTATGTCAATTGTAATCTCTTAATTTATCCTCTCCTTTCCCCCATAAGTCCACATGTCCATTCTCTATATCTGCGTCTCTATTTCTGCCCTGCAAATAGGTTTATCTGTAAAATTTTTCTAGATTCTACATAATGCATAATATATGATATTTGTTTATCTCTTCCTGATTTCCTTTATTGTGTATGACAGATCCTAGGTCCATCCTTTTCACTAAAAATGATCCAATTTTGCTCCTTTTAAGGGCTGAGTAACACTCCTTTGTGTATGTGTATGTATATGTATGTGTGTATATAAATATATATATATATGTGTGTATGTGTATATATACATATATACATATATACATACATACATATATATATATATATATATATATATATATATATATATATATATATATATATATATACCATTTATTTTTTATCTATTTATCTTTCGGTAGACATTTAATTTGTTTCCATGTGCTGGCTATTGTAAATAGTGCTGCAGTGAACATTTGAATGTCTTTTTGAATTATGGTTTTCTCAGGGTTTATGCCAAGTAGTGGGATTTCTGTGTCATCTACTGTTTTCCTACTTTAGTTGCTGTATCAATTTACATTGCTACAAAAAGTGAATGAACCCTAGGATCTAGCAGCCAAAAATTGCAGCAAAAGCCTAGCTCCTACCCAACCTGAGATGGAAAAGTAAAGACCATGTGCTCCAAAGCAAGGACATTCTGCCTTGTTTGGTATCCATATTGTTCAGCTTAAAGGAAGCCCTGCAAGCTCCTCAAGTGCAAATATTCTCCACTGCTGTAGCTATTGATTTTTATGTATAAGAGGACTGCTCACAGAATCTGAACATCTAATGCTGCCCCAGAAGGAAAAGAAAACAGCCACATTATTAGTGTACCAGAGAATAGCTGAAGTCCAGGTGTGGATAGGTCCTATTAAAAGGGCTTTGCCTTGTGTGTCAACAGGCATGAATTCTGATGCAACGCTCACCTTCCTCTACATAATCTGGTTCCAAAGGAAGTGATGTTTAAGCCAGTTACTCTCTTTTTATATCACGCCTAGAATTGTATCCCAATCAGAATGGTCCTCCTAATATAGCCAAATCAGATGAATCTGGCTGGCAGGCTTGAGCTCTTAATGATCTTACTGTAGGTCTATTGGGATGATCTCTGGCTGTAAAGGCGCCTACAAATTAGTCTATCAGTGTGCCCAGATCTACCTGCATTGTAACTAGAGTCCTACAAATTTCAGACATAGACATACTATGGTGCTTTGCAAGGGGTATCTGAATGATTTGATGGAGATCTGCCTAACCAGTCAGAGACCCCATATTGTGATTCCATTCTGAGCCAGGCCCTATCACATATACTAAGATTTACCACCAGTCAGTTTCTCCTCTCCTTCCCTGCTCTTACCTCTCCCACCACAGAACAGATCAATTGCACAGATTAAATCACTTCAGGCTGATGGTGCCCAGTGCTAACCTCAATATGTGCCTCAATGACATTGTTTATTTTAAATTAAAGTTACTGAAGAAACAGCCAATGGAAGACGGACACTCTGATTCTCCCTTTTGTCATTCTGAATTCAGGAAATAAATCTCTGATTTGAAAGGTGCTCTCCCTGAATCTTGAGGTAAGTGGACAGACAACCTTATATCCAGAGGTGAGGAATTCAGGTCATGAGGCCTATACACACAAAAATTATTACTTCTTTAATTTGCTGCTCCAATCCAAAACTTTGTCCAGATTTTTTGTTTCTTTGTCTAAAGTACAAAGGCTGCCTGCTTTGGGCACTTCTTAGAGTTTCATTTTTGTGAGACCTCCATGTGCATTAATTTATATGTGCTTCTTTTTTCTCCTTTTAATGTTTTGCATCAATTTGATTACTCAGACCTAAGAACTCAAGGTGAGGTGGGGTCCTAAGATGGTGGAGGAATAGGAAGGGGTTCTCCCCCACAAATGCATCAAAAGAACATTTAGAAGCTGAGTAAATTCCACAAAACAACTTCTGAATGCTCGCAGAGGACATCAGGCACACAGAAAAGCAGTCTATTGTCTTTGAAAGGAGGTAGGAAAAATATAAAAGATAAAAAGAGAGACAAAAGAGATAGGGATGGAACTCCATCCCAGGAAGGGAGTCTTAAAAAGAGGGTTTTCTAAACACCAGGAAATACTTTCATGGCTGAGTCTGTGGCAAGTCTTGGAACCACAGAGGGCAACATAACTGGTAGGAAAAATAAATAAATAATTAAAACCCACAGACTATGTGCCCAACAGTAGCTCCCCCAGCGTAGATGCCTGCATCCGCCACTAGCAAGCGAGGGCTGGGCAGGGAGGCGTGAGCTGCATTGCTTAGAGTAAGGACCAGGCCTGAATGCTCTGAGGGAACTAACTTGGGATAGCAAACCAGACTCTGGGATAGCTACCATGCAAAAAGCCCTAACTAAGATACCGCCAGGCCCGCTCCCAGAAAAATGGACTGAGCAGAGTTAGCTGGTTGCAGGCCAACCCATCCCCCTCCAGAGACAGGCAGGCGAGGGCAACCAGACTCAGAAGGAGGCAATCGCAGCCCAAGAGAGTCATTATACCAAACTGCAAACAGGCTTCATTACTAACCAAGACTTCTTGGGATTCTGGATGGTCAACATCCGCCTGAGAAGGTGTGCCGGTTGTACACCCAGAAAGCCAAGCAGCAGGGACAGGGGAGGCGATAAGTCGCAGCGGCCACACTCGCCAAACACCTGAGCTACTTGGACCTGGGTAGGGCACAAAATGCAGGCCCAACCGAGTCTGCACCTCTGAGGACTACCCAAGAGCCTGATCCTGAGTGGCTTAGACCTGAGAAGTGCATAAAACCCAGGGCCAGCCTCAGACAGTTCCTGGCAGTGCAACCTAGAGCCTAATCAGTGTAGACAGGGGAAACACACATGCCATGAGTGGGGGCAAACCCAGTGTAGCTGAGACACTGCAAGCACTCCCCACAGACGGCAGTGTTATTTGTTTACAGTGTTCCTCCCTCCCCAAAGCACGATGGAACAAGTGAGCCTAGAAAAGTGTCCACCACCGCCTCCTTGAGGCAGGGTGGAAATTAGACACTGAAGAGACCAGCAAACAGAAGAAGCTAAAACACAGGGAACCTCCTTAGAAGTGACAGATGCAATAGATTAAAACCCTGCAGTTAGTACTGACTACATAGGAAGGGGCCTATAGATCTTGAGAAACATAATCCAGATGAAGAAACTATTCAAAAATGAACTGACCCTGCACTGCCCACAGCAACACTGGAGAAAGTCTTAGAAATATTTTTACTATTTTTACAATCACTCTTTAACTTTTAATTTTTTTTTAATTTTTAAGTCCTCTATTACTCCTTTAATTTTCATTTTTATAACCTACTATTACTTTGCAAAAGAAAAAGACATACTATTTTTAAAGCAAACTTCATATATATACATATATTATAATCTTTGTGACTTTTTTTCTTTAATATTGCATTTTTGAAAATCCAACCTCTACTCTAGACTTTTAATCTTTGCCTTTTGGTATTTGTTATCAATTTTGTACCTTTAAGAACCCAATCCTCAGTACCCATTTTTACTTAGGAGCGAGATTACTGGCTTGACTGCTCTCTCCCCCTATGGACTCTCCTTTTTCTCCACCAGGTTGCCTTTATCCTCCCTCCCTCTTCTCTTCTCTACCCAACTCTGTGAATCTCTGTGTGTGTTGCAGAAAGTGGATAACATTTAGGGAACTCTTTACTGGTTGGATCAGTCTCTCTCCTTTTGATTCCACCATTTATCCTCCTGGCCACCTCTGTCTCCTTCCTCCATCTTCTCTGCTCTGTAGAACTTTGAACATCTCTTAGTGGTCCAGACTGTGGAGCACACATAAAGAAGTGATTACTGGATGGCTTGCTCTCTCCTTTTTTGATTCCACCGTATCTTATCATGATCACTTCTTTCTTCCTCCTCCCTCTTCTCTTCTCTATGTAACACTGGGAAACTCTCTGGTTGTCCCTCACTGTGGAGAAACTTTTCATCTTTAACTTGGATGTTTTATCAACGGTGCTTTATAGATGGAGAAGTCTTGAGGCTACTGTAAAAATAAGACTGAAAACCAGAAGCAGGAAGCTTAAGTCCAAATCCTGAGAACACCAGAGAAGTCCCGGCTCCAGGGAACATTAATGAACAAGAGCTCATCAAATGTCTCCATACCTACACAGAAACCAAGCACAACCCAAGGGCCAACAAGTTCCAGAGCAAGACTACCATGAAAATTCTCCAGCAATACAGGGAGATAGACCTGAGCTTCAATATACAGGCTGACCAAAATCACTCCAAACCCACTGACATCTCATAACTCATTACTGGACACTTAATTGCTCTCCAGAGAGAAGAAATGCAGCTCCCCCCACCATAACACAGACACAAGCTTCTCTAACCAGAAAACCTTGACAAGCCACCCGTCCAACCCCACCCACATCAGGGAAACTCCACAATAAATAGAACTCCACAAACAGCCAGAATACAGAAAGGCCACCCCAAACACATCAATATAAACAGAGGAATACCCAGCAGGTAAAGGAACAGGATAAATGCCCACCAAACCAAACAAAAGAGAAAGAGATAGGGAATCTACCTGATAAAGAATTCCAAATAATACTGAAAATGATCCAAAATCTTGAAAGCAAAATGAAATCACAGACAAATAGCCTGGAGACAAGGATTGAGAAAATGCATGAAATGTTTAACAAGGACCTAGAAGAAACAAAAAAGAGTCAATATATAATGAATAATTCAATAAATGAGATCGGAAACACTCTGGAAGGAACAAGTAGTAGAATAATGGAGGCAGAAGATAGGATTCGTGAGATAAAGATAGAATGGTAGAAATAAATGAATCAGAGAGGAAATAAGAAAAATGAATTAAAAGAAATGAGGACAATCTCAGAGACCTTTGGGACAATGTTAAATGCCCCAGTATTTTAATCACAAAGGTCACAGAAGAAGACAAAAAGAAAGACCATGAGAAAATACTTGAGGGAATAATAGTTGAAAATTTCTCTAAAATGGGGAAGGAAATAATCACCTAGGTCCACGAAACCCAGAGAGTCCCAAACAGGATAGACCCAAGGCAAAACACCCCAAGACACATATTAATCAAATTAGCAAAGATCATACACAAAGAACAAATATTAAAAGCAGCAAGGGAAAAACAACAAATAACACACAAGGGGTTTCCCATAGGATAACAGCTGATCTTTCAATAGAAACTCTTCAGGCCAGGAGAGAATGGCAGAACATACTTAAAGTGATGAAAGAGAATAACCTACAGTCCAGATTACTGGACACCACAAGGATCTCATTCAAATATGAAGGAGAAATAAAAAGCTTTACAGACAAGCAAAAGCTGAGAGAATTCAGCACTGCCAAACCAGCTGTCCAACTAGTGCTAAAGGATCTTCTCTAGATAGGAAACACAAAAGGGGTGTATAAACTCAAACCCCAAACAATAAAGTAAATGGCAATGGGATCATACTTATCATTAGTTACCTTAAATGTAAATGGGTTGAATGCCCCAACTAAAAGACAAAGACTAGATGAATGGATATAAAAACAAGACCCCTATATATGTTGTCTGCAAGAGACCCACGTCAAAACAAGGGACACATAGAGACTGAAAGTGAAGGGCTGGAAAAAGATATTCCACACAAATAGAGACCAAAAGTAAGCAATACTCATATCAGATAAAATAGACTTTAAAACAAAGTCCGTGAAAAGAGACAAAGAAGAACACTACATAATAATTAAAGGATCAATCCAAGAAGAAGATATAACAATATATATGCAACCAACATAGAAGCACTGCAATATGTAAGACAAATGATAACAAGTATGAAAGGGGATATTAACAATAACACAATAATAGTGGGAGACTTTAATACTCCACTCACACCTATGGATAGATCAACTAAACAGAAAAATAACAAGGAAACACAAACTTTAGATGATGCAATAGACCAGTTAGACCTAATTGATATCTATAGGACATTTCACCCCCCAAAAAAATGAATTTCAACTTTTTCTCAAGTGCACATGGAACCTTCTCAAGGATAGATCACATCCTGGGCCATAAGTCTAGCCTGGGTAAATTCAAAACAATTGAAATCACCCCAAGTACCTTTTCTGACCACAATGCAGTAAAATTAAACCTCAATCACCGGGGAAAAACTATTAAAAATTCCAACATATGGAGGCTGAACAACATGCTGCTGAATAACCAGTAAATCAAAGAAGAAATCAAAATATGTGTAGAAACAAATGAAAATGAAAACACAACCACCTGTAAAAGCAATGCTAAGGAGAAGATTTATAGCAATACAGGCATACTTCAAGAAACAAGAAAAATGTCAAATAAATAACCTAACTCTACACCTAAAGCAACTAGAAAAGGAAGAAATGAAGAACCCCAGGGTTAATAGAAGGAAAGAAATCTTAAAAATTAGGGCAGAAATAAATGCAAAAGAAAAAAAAGAGACCATAGCCAAAATCAACGAAGCTAAAAGCTGGTGCTTTGAGAGGACAAATAAAATTGACAAACCATTAGCCAGACTTATCAAGAAACAAAAGGAGAAAAATCAAACCAATACAATTAGAAATGAAAACGGAGAGATCACAACAGACAACACAGAAATACAAAGGATCATAAGAGACTACTATCAGCAACTATATGCCAATAAAATGGACAACTTGGAAGAAATGGGCAAATTC
The DNA here is from genome assembly GCF_042477335.2 of Ovis canadensis. NCBI lineage: Eukaryota > Metazoa > Chordata > Mammalia > Artiodactyla > Bovidae > Ovis > Ovis canadensis. Next base: position 13,576,508 of record NC_091262.1, read on the forward strand.
TTAGAAAAGTATGACTTTCCAAAACTGAACCAGGAAGAAATAGAAAATCTTAACAGACCCATCATAAGCACAGAAATTGGAACTGTAATCAGAAATCTTCCAGCAAACAAAAGCCCAGGTCCAGATGACTTCACAGCTGAATTCTACCAAAAATTTCGAGAAGAGCTAACACCTATCCTACTCAAACTCTTCCAGAAAATTGCAGAGGAAGGTAAACTTCCAAACTTATTCTATGAGACCACCATCACCCTAATACCAAAACCTGACAAAGATGCCACAAAAAAATAAACTACCGGCCAATATCACTGATGAACATAGATGCAAAAATCCTCAACAAAATTCTAGCAATCAGAATCCAAAAATACATTAAAAAGATCATACATCATGACCAAGTGGGCTTTATCCCAGGGATGCAAGGATTCTTCAGTATCCGCAAATCAATCAATGTAATTCACCACATTAACAAATTGAAAACTAAAAGCCATATGTTTATCTCAGTAGATGCAGAGAAAGCCTTTGACAAAATTCAACATCCATTTATGATAAAAACTCTCCAGAAAGCAGGAATAGAAGGAACATACCTCAACATAATAAAAGCTATAAATGACAAACCCACAACAAACATTATCATCAATGGTGAAAAATTGAAAGCATTTCCTCTAAAGTCAAGAACAAGACAAGGCTACCCACTTTCACCACTACTATTCAACACAGTTTTGGAAGTTTTGGCCACAGCAATCAGAGCAGAAAAAGAAATAAAAGGAATCCACCTTGGAAAAGAAGAAGTAAAACTCTCACTGTTTGCGGGTGACATGATCCTCTACATAGAAAACCCTAAAGATGCCACCAGAAAATTACTAGAGCTAATCAATGAATATAGTAGATTTGCAGGATATAAAATCAACACACAGAAATCCCTTGCATTCCTATACACTAATAATGAGAAAATAGAAAGAGAAAGTAAGGAAATAATTCCACTAACCATTGCAATGAAAATAATAAAATACTTAGGAATATATCTACCTAAAGAAACAAAAGATATATATATATATACATATATATATATATAAAACTATAAAACACTGGTGAAAGAAATCAAAGAGGACACTAATAGATGGAGAAATATACCATGTTCAAAGATGGGAAGAATCAATATAGTGAAAATGAGTATACTACCCAAAGCAATCTACAGATTCAATGCAATCCCTATCAAACTACCAACGATATTTTTCACAGAGCTAGAACAAATAATTTCACAATTTGTGTGGAAATACAAAAAACCTCAAATAGCCAAAGCAATCTTGAGAAAGAAGAATGGAACTGGGGACATCAACCTGCCTGACTTCAGGCTCTACTACAAAGCCACATTCATCAAGACAGTATGGTAACAGCACAAAGACAGGAATATAGATCAATGGAACAAAATAGAAAGCCCAGAGATAAATCCACGCACCTATGGACACCTTATCTTGACAAAGGGGGCAAGAATATACAATGGATTAGACACTCTCTTTAACAACTGGTGCTGTGAAAACTGGGCAACCATTTGTAAAACAAAGAAACTAGAACACTTTTTAACACCATACACAAAAATAAACTCAAAATGAATTAAAGATCTAAACAGAAGACCATAAACTGTAAAACTCCTAGGGGAGAACATAGGCAAAACACTCTCCGACATAAATCACAGCAGGATCTTCTATGACCCACCTCCAATAATTGGAAATAAAATCAAAAATAAACAAATTGGACCTAATTAAAATTAAATATCTTCTGTACAACAAAGGAAACTCTAAGCAAGGTGAAAAGACAGCCTTGAGAATTGGAGAAAATAATAGCCAATGAAGCAAATGACAAACAACTAATCTCAAAAATATATAAGCAATTCCTGCAGCTCAAATCCAGAAAAATAAACTACTCAATCAAAAAATGGGCCAAAGTACTAAACAGACATTTCTCCAAAGAAGACATACGGATGGCTAACAAACACATGAAAAGATGCTCAACATCACTCATTATTAGAGAAATGTAATTCAGAACCACAATGAGGTACCATCTCATGCTAGTCAGAATGGCTGTGATCCAAAAGTCTGCAAGCAATAAATGCTGGAGAGGGTGTGGAGGAAAGGTAACCCTCTTACACTATTGGTGGGAATGCAAACTAGTACAGCCACTATGGAAAACAGTGTGGAAATTCCTTAAAAAACTGGGAATACAACTGCCATATAACCCAGCAATCCCACTGCTGGGCATACACACCAAGGAAACCAGAATTGAAAGAGACACGTGTACCCCAATGTTCATTGCAGCACTGTTTATAATAGCCAGGACATCGAAGCAACCTAGATGTCCATCAGCAGACAAATGGATAAGAAAGCTGTGGTACATATATACAATGGAGTATTACTCAATCATTAAAAAGAATACACTTGAATCAGTTCTAATGAGGTGGATGAAACTGGAGTCTATTATACAGAGTGAAGTAAGCTAGAAAGAAAAACATCAATACAGTATACTAACGCATATATGTGGAATTTAGAAAGATGATAACAATAACCCTCTATGTGAGACAGCAAAAGAGACACAGATGTATAGAACATTCTTTTAGACTCTATGGGAGAGAGCGAGTGTGGGATGGTTTGGGAGAATGGCATTGAAACGTATAATATCATATTTTGAATGAATCAGCAGTCCAGGTTACATGAATTATACACAATGCTCCGAGCTGGTGCCCTGGGATGACCCAGAGAATGGTATGGGGAGGGAGGTGGGAGAGGGTTCAGGATGCGGGACATGTGTACATCTGTGACGGATTCATGTTAATGTATGGCAATATCTATACAATATTGTAAAGTAGTTAGCCTCCAATTAAAATAAATAAATTTATATTTTAAAAAAAGTATTCAAGTGGGATGGGAGATACTTCCCCTCCCTTTGCCTGGTGGCTCAGAGGGTAAAGCGTCTGCCTACATTATGGTAGTCCTGGGTTCAATCCCTGGGTCAGGAAGATCCCCTGGAGAAGGAAATGACAACCCACTCCAGCATTCTTGCCTGGTAAATCCCATGGACAGAGGAGCCTAGTAGGCTACAGTTCATGGGGTAACAAAGAGTTGGACATGACTTAGTGACTTCACTTTCACGTTCAACAAGGAAGCTGGCTGCACCTGCTTCTCATTCTGAGGCTGCTCCTGCTCAGAGATTCTGAGATATGTGACCAAGACCAGCAGAAGGTAAGATTCCTTAACATATCAGTCTCCTCATCTCAGACCCCAAGGTCTATTGCAAAAGGAAGTGATAATTGTACCTTTTCCTCTCTCTCACTCAATTTTAATTTCTAAAATTTTCTCTCAATTTACATTAGCAAGATAAAATATTTCTGGAACTAAATTCCTTGGACTTAGCCAAACTTGGCGAGTCTTCTCTCAAAGTTTGCTATGTGTATACGTCTATTTGTCTGTGTATTATGCTCTTTCTCATGTGCATGCATGCTAAGTCACTTCAGTCATGTCTGACTCTTTGTAGCCCTAAGGACTGTATCCTACAAGGCTCCTCTGATCGTGAGATTCTCCAGGCAAGAATACTGGAGTGAGTTGCCATGTACTCCTCCAGGGGATCTTCCCAACCCAAGGATTAAACCCAAGTCTCTCATATTGCAGCTGGATTCTTTACCATCTGATTCACCAGGGAAGCTTGTCATAAGGAGGAAGAAACATAGGGCAGGAAGCAGGCAGAGTCACTATCAGCCTGCTTTCTGAGACAACTTCTCAGGCTGGTGAGTTAAGCATCGTCACCAGACCAGTGTTTGTTTAGTCAAACTCAGTTCTAAATCCTTTATGTAAAATGGAATGAGTTTTCTTTCTTTCTTTTTTTTTTTTTTTCATCTTTCTCTATGTCTTGTGAACTTGGTTTTGTGTCCAGTGAGAATATTCTCTGTGGTATCTTCCATCTTCAAAGTGCATTTACTTGAATGCAACTGGTGGCCAGTTAAATAGAGTTGGATCCTGAGATACACCATCATAAGCAACACTTTATTTGCCTGGCTGTGCCGGCTTCCAGGGGAGTTTGCCCTAAGGGATCCCAGTCTGCTTCATATCACCCTTTGTTGGTTGTTATTGCTGGCAAATCCCATTCTGGTAGCATCTTCCCAGTGCATTAACATTTTTATAGCTTAAGGTGTCCCACATTTTTGTGGAACACTAGAGATACCATTTTCACTACACCATTCTTACTGCTTGTAGAAAGGATTCTTTTTACCTTTTCAGACTAAATCTGAAAGTAAACGTTCTTGGTCATTTGAGGGTTATAATCTTTTGTGAGATGCCTCTTATGTCTTTGATTAAGCCAAAAAAATGCTAATTGGTTTGAGTCAACATTTTAATTGAAAATAAGACCCTACTTACCAATAGTCAGATAATAGACACTTTAAATTGTCTGCCTTTAAAAGAAAAAAGAAAATTTGGAGCCCTCATCATAAGCAACAGTCATATTGATGCCTATAGAGGAATCAGATTGAAAGGAAAACAATTGTAGTTATGAGCATTAAGGAGTCCCTTATTAAAGTCACTTTAAAAATCACTCTTTCTTCTCAACAGTTCCCCAGGTACTCTTACAAATAACCGGGAAATAAATCAGCTAGAGTAGTATTTAGGGGCTGAAAGAAATAACTCTTTTAGACTTGAAAATTCCTACAAAACCAAAAGTACAACTCTAGAAACAATCCAAGGTCCACCTGTCTTTACCATCATAAAACCTTACCTATTTCTCTCAAAATGTTTTAGTTAGTAGAAAAGATCAGGATATTGGAGAAAAGGTGTCTTGTACTTCAAAAACATCTTAATTACCCTAAGACTTATGATAGCAGACAAATATACTCCAAACTCCCAGGAGAGAACTGCATTTTTATTTATCTGTTCTTTAAGTTATGAATCTTATCATGTCTCAGAGAGATCCAAATGGCAGAGCGGATGGATATGGAACTCACCTCCCAGCCACAAGCATGTCAACATCCATATATATATATGGAACTCTCACAGAAAACAAACTGGAAACTAGAAGAAAACCTCTTATACCAGCAAAGGTGAAAGAAAGATCTCCACACCGTCAGGTAGAATGTGGCATAAATAAAGATCAGAATGGGTCTGGTGCCCTAGGAAGGGTCTGTGAAGGAGAAAAAGGTCTACATGTGCAGTTCCTCACCCTGAGGAACCTACTTGCAAGCTAGGAGACCCACTAGGTAAGAGAAACAGAGTGGAGGGGCTTGGACTCTGCTTTCAAGGAGGGCACATGTGCAGGCTTGCTGTTTATCAGGGCAGAAGGAAACCTATGTTGATGGGAGCCATCTCACAACACTTTTAACCACAAACCTGCACCAGATAAGACTGCTAATATGGGCAGAACTAGGTGCTGATTCTTGAGGAGATAGGCCCTGAAGAAGACTTGGTCTAGCTCCACAGAGACAGCCCAGAAAGCCTAAGGTGTGGTCTGGGCTGAAACTTAGAGCCCACTGCCAGTGCATGCATGGTAGTAGTGGGTCTGACAGGGGTGGATTTTGTCGGTGTGTACAGCAGGTGTCTCTATATAAATGCATCCCTTGGGTAGATAGACCCTGGGGAAGAGTATGTACTGGTTCATTTCCCAGTGGAAGCTCTACCATTCCACCCACCCTTCATCATAGCTTGGAGCTAGATCTGGGATGAATAGGTCCTGGAAAGGTCCTGCAACAGATGCAGCACAGGTCACAGGAAGTAACAGTAGCACCACTCCAATTTATGCACTCAGAGCACCTGAGCCCCAAGCACCAGCCTAGAACTAGGTCTGGGGAAAACACAACAGAGAAAGGGACATGACCTAAGCCTTTTTCTAGGTGGAATGTGGATTCCTGCACAAGTAACACATAGGTCTTCTTGAGCACTTGGGCCTCATTTGTTTCAGCAATCACCTTCTTAGAGATGGAGCACACACTTAACGACAATAAAGCCTTATAAAACTTGACAGCTGGGTCATCTATTCAAAAAACTGGGGAGTGAAATCTGCTCCCAAAGGGCTGTGACAGCCATGGAGGAGAGAAATAGCCCCACTTACCATCTTAAGGTCTTCCCTGGTGACTCAGATGGTAAAGAATCTGCGGGCAATGCAGGAGACCCAGTTCAATCCCTGGGTTGGAAATATCCCCTGAAGAAGGGAACAGCAACTCGCTGTAGTATTGTTACCTGGAGAATTCCATGGACAGAAGAGCCTGGTGGGCTATAGTCCATGGGGTTAAAAAGAGTCATACACAACTGAGCATCTAACACTGTTACTTTCACTTAACATCCACAGTAGAGGCTCTGGATATCACAACGTTAACCCCCTATCAAGAGGGTTGAGAAAAGATGTGGCTGGCATCCATACCAATAAAGCTCACACACCAAAAATACTGGATGCACACAGTCTGCCCAGGGATGTTACCACATAAGAACACCCCCTTCAAGACCACAATAGATAACTGTTTCTCCTAAATTTAGAGAGACAGAAAATGTGAAGTAAATGAAAAAGCAAAGGAAGGACTTCCAATCAAAAGTGTAAGATAAATCCCCAGAAAGAACAAATAATGAAACAGTCTACTAGACCCCAGTTGAAAAAAAGAGGAAATAAAAATGATAAAGGAATAAAGAAAAATTACCAACAGAAATACAGATCCCTTTGACAAGTAAATGGAAACTACAAAGAAGAAGAATAAAAATTAGACAACTCAATTGCCAAGACAAAAACTAACCTAAAAGCAATGAATAGCAGACTAAAAAATGCAGAAGAATAAATAAAAGATCTAGAAGAGACAATAATGTAAATCACCCAATCAGAAAAGCAGAAAGAAAAAGACAAAAAAAAAAAAAGCTGCATAAGAGTTCTATGGGATGACATAAAACATGAAAACCTACATATAATAGAGGTTTCAGAAAAAGACAGAGAGGAGATAAAAATGTTCTGGAGGAAAAATGTATTAAACCTAAAGAAAATAAACACAGCTACCCAGTTTCAGGAAGCACAGGGGGTCCCAAATAAGAAATTAAACAGACCTATCCCCAAGACATCATAATTAAAATGGTAAAAATTAAAGATAAAAAGAGAATTCTAAAGACAGTAAGAGAAATCAAATTCATTTACAAGGGAACCCCTATAAGGCTGCCAGCTGATTTCTCTACGGATATTTTGCAGAACAGAAGGCAGTGTCATGATATGGTCAAAGTTCTAAAAGGGGAAAACCTGAAACCAAGGATACTTTACCCAGCAAGATTATCATTTAGAATTAAAAAAAATTGATAAAGATATAAAGGATTTATCAGACAAGAAAAAATACAATGTATAGTAATATTAAACCTAATCTAAAGGATATACTGAAAGCCTTCTCTAAACAGAAAAGAAGCAGAAATCTATAGGAAAGGAAAAGTCATAATAGGAAAAATAAATATATAAAAGGATTGAAAAGCAATTAAAAATTAATTCATGGGTTAAAAATTGTAAAAGTGATTACACTGCAATTAACAGTGAAAGGATAAACATGTAGCTAAAAATGCAAAAAATAATGTGTGCTAGGTAAGTAAAAAATCCTTAAGAATGGGTTTGAGCTTATAAGACTGTCAGTCTAAAGCAAATGTATACAGTTATGGATTCAGATACTTGAAAACCAGGGTAATCACAAATCAAAAACTTGCAATGGATTCACAAAAAAATAAAAAGAACTCAAACATAATACAACAGAAAACCACCAAATGACAAAAGGAAAAAGATAAAGTACAAAATCAACTGGAAAACAAGATTTAATATAGTAATAAGTACCTACCCATTAATTATTTAAATGTCAATGGACTAAATGCTGTGATAAAAGACATAGAGTGACAGATTGGTTAAAGAAAACAAGAACCTACAGTGCACTGCCTATAAGAGCTCACTTCTGAGTAAAAGGCACAGTCATATTGACAGCAGATGGATGGAAAAAATGCATTTCCCACCAATGGAAATAAGAAGAAAGCAGGTTAAGCAATACTCAGAAAACAGACTATAAAATAAAAGAAAGACAACAAATGACATTATATAATGATTGAAGAATGTGTACAAGAAAGGAGATATTACACTTGTTAAAATATATGCGCTCATAAACATAGGCAGAACACTCTTTTACATAAATTGCAGTAATCTTTTTTGATGTCTCCCAGAATAATGGAAATAAAAACAAAAATAAACAAGTGGAACCTGCTTGAACTCAAATGTTTTTACCCAGCAAAGGAAACAATAAAAAATCAAAAAAGTCAACTGACAGACTGAGAGAATATATTTGCAAATGATGTGACCAGCAAGGGATTAGTCTTCAAAATTTACAAACAGTTCATGTGCCTCAATATCAATCAAACAAACAAGCCAACCAAAGGGAAAAAAAAAAATGTTCAGAAGACCTAAAGAAGCTTTTCTCTCAAAAAGACATACAGATGGCCAAGAGGTACATGAAAAGATGTTCAACATCACTAATTATTAGAGAAATGGAAATCAAAACTACAATGAAATATCACCTCACAGCAGTCAAAATTACTATAATCAAAAAATTCACAAACAACAAATGCTAGAGAGGGTATGCAGAGAAGGGAACCCTCCGACACTGTTGGCAGGAATGTAAATTGATATAGCCACTATGGACAACAGTACGGAGGTTTCTTAAAAAACTAGAAACATAGCTATCATATGACCCTGAAATTCAGCTCCTGCACATATACCCAGAGAAAAACATGTTCTGAAAGGATATATGCACCCCAATGTTCATTGCAGCATTGTTTACTATAGCTAAGACATGGAAACAAATGTCCATCTACAGAGAAACAGATAAAAAAGATGCAGTACATATATGCAATGGAATATTACTCAGCCATTAAAGGAATGGAATAACTCTATTTGCAACAACATGGATGGACCTAGAGATTGTCATACTGAGTAAAGTCAATCAGTTAGAGAAGGAGAAATATCATATGGCATCCCTCATATGTGAAACCTAAAAAGAAATAATATAAATGAATCTTTTTACAAAACAGAAAAAGACTCACAGACATAGAGAATGAACTTATAGTTGCAGGGGGAAGGATGTGGGAAGAGATAGACAGCTTTGGATCAACATATACACACTGCTTTATTTAAAATGGATAACCAACAAGGTATAACTGTATGCACAGCATAGAGAACACTGCTCAACCTTATGTGGTAGCATAGACAGGAGGGGAGTTTAGAGGAGAATGGATACTTGTATATGTATGGCTGAGTCACTATCCTGTCCACCTGAAATTTTAACAGCAATGTTAATTGGTTATTCAGTTCAGTTCAGTCGCTCAGTTGTGTCTGACTCTTTGTAACCCCATGATCTGCAGCAAGCCAGGCCTCTCTGATGGTCCATCACCAGCTCCCAGATTTTACCCAAACTCATTAACTCGCTATACTCCAATACAAAAAAAAAAAAGTTTTAATAAAAGCATATATGCACCCAACATAGAAGAACCTAAATATAGAAAACAAATACTAACAAACATAAAGGGATAAACTGACAGGAACACAGCAATAATAGGAGACCTTAACACTCCATTGGTGTTATTGGACACATCTTCCACCTGGAAAATCAATAAGGCAATAGAAATCCCCCCCCCAAAAAAAAACACAACTGACAGTTGAAATTAATTGATATCTACAGGACACTACATTAAAAAGAGGAAAAAAAAAAACAGAAATACACATTTTTTTCAAGCACACATGGAACAATCTCTAAAGGAGACCACATAGTAGGTCACAGGAAAAGCCTCAACAAATTTAAGAAGATAGAATTATTTCAACCGTTTATTTTGACCACAGTGGTACATATGAAAAAGGAAATTAACCACAGAAAGAAATCTTGATGAAAAAAATGAACAAATGGAGATGAAATTGCATACTACTTAAAAAATGAATCAATAGTGAAATCAAAGAGGGCATCAGAAGATACCTCAAGAAAAATAACAATGAAAACACAACCTTACAAAATCCATAAGATGCAGATCTAAGAGGGAACTTTGTTGACACAGGCCTTCCCCAAGAAACAAGACAAATCTCATATAAACAACCTAAACTACCATCTTAAAAAATAGAAAACAAAAACAAAACAAATAAAACCCAAGTCAGCAGAAGGACCAAATAAAGATCAGAGAATACATAAATAAAATAGGTAAAAACAATAGAAAAGATCAATGAAACCAAGAACTATTTTTTTGACAGTAAAAATCTTGGTCTTTTATTTGCTCAAGGCCAGCTTTTGCAGGCACTGAGGCCCCAAGACTTCCAGAAGGGATGGGGGTGGTGAGCCATCCTGCCTCCCAGGTGCTGCCTGCCCCATTCTGCTTCCTGCAGGAGATAGGAGAGTAGATAAAGTATACCCTTGCACCATCAAGTATCTCAATTTTGTGTGTGTGTGTGTCAATAGCTCAGTTGTGTCTGACTCTGTAACCTATGGACTGTAACCCACCAGGCTCCTCTGTCCAAGGGAATTTCCAGGCAAGAATACTGGAGTGGGTTGCCATTTCCTTCTCTAGAAGTATTTTTTAAAGAAAATAAACAGCACTTGCAAACCTCTAATCAGACTCACCAAGAAGAAAAGACAGAGGATCCAAATAAACAAAATAATTCAGAAAGAGGAGAAATAGCAACCAAGTCCATAGAAATGCAGTAGAATTAAATGAGAAACCCTTGAACAGTTATATGCCAACAAACTAAACAACTTCAAAGAAATGGACACTTCTAGAAGCATACAGCCTGCCACAATTGAGTCAAGAAAAAACAGATAATTTGAACAGACTGATCACAAGAAGTGAAATAAAATCAGTATTTAAAAACAATAACAATCACCTTCCTGAAAACAAAAGTCCAGAACCCTGTATCTTAATTGGGAATTTCTATAAAACATACAAAAATACTTATATCTATTCATCTCAAACTCTCCCAAAAGATTGAAGAGAACACTTTCATGTTTTTAATATAAATTTATTTATTTTAATTGTAGGTTAATTACTTTACAATATTGTATTGGTTTTGCCATACATCAACATGAATCCACCACAGGTATACACGTGTTCCCCATCCTGGACCCCCCTCTCTCCTCTCTCCCCGTACCATCCCTCTGGGTCGTCCCAGTGCACCAGCCCCAACCATAGAGTATCATGCATTGAACCTGGACTAGTGATTCATTTCATATATGATATTACATATGTTTCGATGCCATTCTCCCAAATCATCCCACCCTCTCCCTCTCCCACAGAGTCCAAAAGACTGTTCTGTACATCTGTCTCTTTTGCTGTGTCGCATACAGGGTTATCATTACCATCTTTCTAAATTCCATATATATGCGTTAGTATACTGTATTGGTGTTTTTCTTTCTGGCTTACTTCACTCTATAATAGGCTCCAGTTTCGTCCACCTCATTAGAACTGATTCAAATGTATTCTTTTTAATGGCTGAGTAATACTCCATTGTGTAAATGTATCACAGCTTTCTTATCCAAAGGTCTGCTGATGGATATCTAGGTTGCTTCCATGTCCTGGCTATTATAAACAGTGCTGCGATGGACATTGGGGTACACGTGTCTCTTTCAATTCTGGTTTCCTTGGTGTGTATGCCCAGCAGTGGGATTGCTGGGTCATATGGCAGTTCTATTTCCAGTTTTTTAAGGAATCTCAACACATGCTTGTTTTGGTTTCTGGTGAGAGTGTCATCCTTACTTGCAGACACCCGCCTTTGTGCTATTTTTGTGAGGCAGAGAGAGACACAATAAGCTGTCTGGTGTCTCCTATTCAAGGATATTAATCCTATTGGATCAGGGCCCCACCCTATGACATCATTTAACCTTAATTATTTCCTTACATATTATATCTTCAAATACAATTGGATTTGTATTTTGGCTATATTTGTCACATTGGATATATATACTCCTTAAAGCTATTGTCCTGTAATTTTCTTATTTTTTTCTGTAATTTTTCTTATTTTTGGTACTGTCACTGTCTGGTTCTGTTATCAGGGTGATAGGTAATCTATGATATTTTGCTATGGTGCCCAAGAAAATAATACAGCAACAAAATAATAGCTCATTTCTGTCTAGTTTGTAAGGAATTAACAATACTACAATAGCACAACCCTGCATACGAGAATCTCATGTTTATATTTAAACCAGAAAGTGATAATCTTATTATTTCTTGGGATAAAGCTAGCCTTCTCCTAATATCTTTATTGTTTTATAATTCAGGTTCCTATCTATATTTCTCATGAGATAACATTGCCATACTTAGTTGCTCAGTCATATCTGACTCTTTGCAACCCCATGGACTTTAGCCCACCAGGCTCCTGTGTCCATAGGGATTCTCCAGGCAAGAATACTTGAGAGGGTTGCCATGTCCTCCTCCAGGTGATCTTCCCTACTTAGGGATTGAACCCAGGTCTACCTCAATGTAGGCAGATTCTTTACCGTCTGAGCCACCAAGGAACACTGCTTGTATGCAAAGTGATAGAAGTCAAATTTCTTTTTATTTATTTATTTATTCAATTGTCTTAATACCATTTCTTGAAAAAAGCTAGCTTCATTACTCTGAAGTTCTATACTTGTTAAGAATTAAACATCTTTGTGCAGGGGATTATTTCTGAACTTTCTTTTTTATTCAGTTTTCTCTCTATGATTGTAACAATGTCCAATATTTTAATTAGCCTTGAAATGCATTTTGATGTCTGGTAAAAGTAATTCTTCTTTTCCCCTTCATTGCCTAATTATATTTGGTTGTTAGCACTTGCATATGCCTTTTATACTAACCCTAGATAGTCATACACACACTCATTTTCACTGGGTTTCTAGATAACCCATGGATAAAATTTTCATATATTGATGTTCTTGAAATATTACATCTTTACTTCTTTATAATAGAATAATTCTCAATGTATTTAGGACATCCCAAATTTCTCTCAATTATAGTTTATATATTTCTATGTAAGTATCTCTATTTATAAAATATTAAAAACGCATCTTTAGTTCTATAGTTCTAAAATTTTGTTTCTAACTGTTCACTATAGACATGCAAATATACAATTGGTTTTTATATATTGATTTTTCTCAATGGCTTTGCTAAATTTATTACTTCAAATAATTCAACTGTAGATTCTTCTCTATTTTCAACTGTCCCCCCTGTTGATAACTCTTTTCCAATTGTAATATGCTGTATTTATTTACTTTCCTTAATACAGTAGATAAGACTTTAAGTAAAATTGTAAATATAAATGTTGGTTGATGACACTGTGCCTCATTCTTGGTGTCAGAGGATAATCTTTGTGCATTTCTACATTTATATTAATCAGTAAGACATTTATCTAGAGTTCTAAAAGAATATTTCTTTATTCAGTTAGGGAAATTCATTTCTGTTCCTGTTGCCCCAATAATTTTATCAGAAATGCATATTGCTTAAACATAAAAAATTGGATTTTTGAGAGTTTATTATTTTTTCTCCTTAATATTTTAATGTGGTTATTTATACTAGTTGATTTTCTTTTCATCATTCCTAGAAACATCTTTATCTCAAGTGCTCTTAAATACTTTTCAGCATACATTACAGATGTATATAACTTCCACTCTTTGGTATGTATGGTGCTGTTCTCAATGCAGCTTGCAAGTAGCATCTTAGAAACACCTTTAACTACAAGTATTCTCAAACACTTCTCTGCATACATTTCAGAATGGGTGTAACTTCTTTTCACTGATATAACACTGTTCCAAATGGGCTTGCAAACAGCATTTTAAATGCATCTTGAAGTTAGTGTTCTTAGAAACATCTTTGTGTGTGGTGTTGTGTGCATGCATATGAATTAGTTCTTTCCTTTTATTTATTTCTTAATGATATATACATGACTTAAACCATTATATTAGTTTCAGGTATACAATAAAATAATTTGGTATTTGTTTATACTGTGAAATGATCACCCCAATAAGTCTAGTTATAACACCCCTCACCACATATAGCTATAATGTGTTTTTTTTTTAAATGATGAGAAATTTGAGATCTACTTTCTAAGTAACTTTCAGTACACAACATATTATTATTAACTATAGTCATCATTATACCTCCAGGACTTATTTATTTTATAACTGGAAGTTTGTTCCTTTTGGCTACCTTCACTCTTTTTACCTAGTCCCATCCCTGGGTATGGAAATCACTTATTTGTTTTCTATATGAATAAATGTGTTATTTTTTCCAATTGATTTTTAAATATTGACATAATGAGAACTAACTCTTCTTTGTTTTATGTTCACTCTTTTATAGATCACTGCACTTCATATTTCAATTTTCCTGAAATTTGCATCAAAGTTTATAAGCAACATGGGTCTGTAATGATCCTTATTTCATACTTAATAGAATTTATTGTGAATTTATCTGGGCCTGGAGTTTTCATTCTATGAAGGTTTTTAATTATAATTAATTTTAAAAGTTAGAAGGCTAATCATACTTCCCATTTACTTCCACTTTAGTTATGATCATTTATTTACCAGGAAGCTTAAAATTTGAACTACATTTTTATATTTGAAAGGCCTAATGTTCATGATACAATCTTATGATCTTTTTAAGTATATATAAACAGTAGAGATGTCACTGTTTTTCATTCTTGATTTTGGTTAGTTGAGAAATCTCTATTTTATCTCTTCAGTGAAGCATACTAGAGGTTTATCTGAATTATTTAACTTATCAAAGAACAAGCCTCTGTCTATTCTCCTTGTTATACGTTTGCTTTCCTTTATTAATTTCTGTTCTTATTTTTGTCATTTCTTTACATATGTGTTCTTTCTGCTAAATTTGTTGTCAATTTTGTAATATAATGTACATTTATAAGGGCTTCCCAAGTGGCTCAGTGGAAAAGAATCTACCTGCCAATGCAGGAGACACAGGAGAAGCAAGTTTCATCCCTGGGTCAGGAAAATGCCCTGGGGGAGGAAATGGCAACCCACTCCAGTATTCTTGCCTGGAGAATTCCATGGACAGATAAGCCTGGTGGGCTACAGTCCATGGTGTCACAGAGAGTCACACATGACTGAGTAACTAAGAATGCACATACATTTGTAATTATCTAAATTTAGTGATTGTATCAGAAATAATGACTTTCTCATTTTCTAATATATTTATTTCAATCTACAAAATTTTCTCCAAGTATTGCTTTCCACCCAGCATACAAACTTTTATATAACACTTCATTATTAATCAAATAATATTTTCTGATTCATTTTCTAATTGTTTTAATTGACAGGTGAGTGATTTAGAAATGTATTTATTAATATCCTGACATATAAATGATTTTTCTAGCTGTATTTTGTTATTGATTTCTGATTCAATTTCAGTCTGGGCTTAGAGAATATATTCTAAATTATTTCAAGCCTTTGAAATTGTTGAGACATCTTTTAGGCCCAATATGTAAATTTTAATAAGTGTTTGATGTGTAATTTTCACCGACAAGATTTGGTCAGCAGTGTTAATAGTGTACAAAAACCTATCAACTTTCTGTTTGTTTTTTTTCTACCCCTCGGCTTATTCAATCAATTACATTCTCGTCCTCTAGTGGCCAGAAATATGCACTTTTTTATGTTTCTTGTGGGAAATGAACATTGTCTGGTCAGCTGGGTATGATTGCTTGTAATTCTCCTTAATAACAGCATAAAGTTTTTGGAGGATGAAAGAAACAGGGCAAAAACATAGGAAACTATATATGTATTTTTATGTTTTAAAAATATATTTTTAAAAAAAGAAAAAAACACTCCTTCTTCAAGAAACAAAGATTCAAATTAATTCTATTTCCCTTCCCCTCCCCATGGTGGCAGCATGCAGGTCCAAGTGCACACCTGGCATAACATCTATGTGCCCCTCTAAAGAGGAGAAGGCAGCAGGACTCCAACATCATTATGACATTCCTGCCCCAGCTCTGCATTCATCTTCTTTTCCCTGCCACTTGAAAACAACGTTTCATCTTTCCTTACGAATGTATTTAAGGCTAAATGTTCTACTTCAGTGAATGGTCTTAGGTTTATTCTAAGTGTTTATACCTGGCATATTTCAGTATTCAGTTGAAATTTTTGTTGTTGTTGTTGAGTTCTTCTATAACTCATAGGTGATTTAGGTTCTTTAATGCTCTCTCTCAAATTTTATTCCAAGTCTTTCTTTTTTTATTTTAAAAAATTTATTTATTTTTTTTGCTCTTATACTTAACTAGTTTCTATCATTGATCTATATGTAAATATCAGCTTTATTAAAAGTGTTTAATCTAGGTTATGACTAGAAATTAAAATTTAAATATGTTTTAGGCCTATAAAATAAATGAACACAAATAAATTCTGCTAACCACACTACAATATACACATAGAGAATTCTTGGCACTTGCAGAAAAACATTTAGAGTTTTTCTTGAAATTTCAGTGTTTGATTATACAGGTAGTTCCATGTAATTTTCATAATCAGAGAAGTTTTGTGATACTATATTTGAATGGCTTTAAAATAATTAATATCTTTTAAATCTGTATTAAAATATGGAATTAGAAATACATCTTTGAGTAACTTTTGTGTTTCTGGTTACTTGTTATCTAGTGATTCATTCATGGTGATTAGACTCTTCATAACAGCCCACCCTCATACAGAATGAGTGAGATAATGCCTGTCCCAAGCAGACTCCCATACAATTATTAATACAAGTGATTTGGGAACAAAACATGCTGCACAAAGGTACCTACAACTGAAATTCCCTTTTTGATAATATATTTCATTGTGCTTGGCTTTAAAGTTCAACTTATTTTGAAGTTTTCTTAAGGTGTAATTGATGTACAAAAAACAAATAACTGCACATAATTAATGTATGGAATTTGGTGAGTTCTAGAAAACTGTCTTTATAAATTTCAAAATAGAAATCAGTTTTTCCATCAGTATAAGAAAATAAATACTTATCCCCTACCTCTTCTGTACCAGGAACCTGCAGGGATTATTCCAGTTTCCAGACAGCAGAAAATGGAGACTAACACAGTTGCTCCAGCCACAGTATCCTTTGGGCAATTCTAAATTACCAAATAATTTTATCTAAAAAATTATTCTTGTAAACACTGTTCCAATAATTTTATAATAATTATTTCATTTAATACTCACAGCAAACCTGGGAACTGATTGCTCTTATTATTATGATAGTTTTTGTTTGCCAGATAAGATAAAAAAGTGTTTAATTTGCACAAGATAAATTCTTAGAGAGCACTGCATTCAGATTTGAACCCCTAATGTCTGATTTTTAATCTTCCTTCCCTGCACCCTACAGTAGTGCTTAAACGTTGAACCTGAAGTAGGTGTGTGCTGGAGGAAACTGCTTGGAAACAATACATGTCCTTTCAATATGGGCATATGAGCCATGTGGGGCTGGGCCCAAGGCCTAGGGTGTTTAAAATAAAAGACTGTGGGAGTCTCCAGTTGTCTTCTGCCCATGGCCACAGTCCACTTCAGAACTAGTCTCTTGCCTTCCAGACTCATATTACACTGCCTGGAACGTGCCTCAGCATTGTAGTGCTGTCAGAAACCTTCCCTTTATCAACTTGCTCCCTGGTGACTGGGTGCTCAGCCCAGCCACCTTAGGTGGAAGGCTGCTTCCCTTCATTCCAGTTGGACACCTCGACACTCATCATCCAGGAGATATCCTGCTGCCCTGCACATTGCTGTGTGCACAAACTGGTCTCAGTCAGGTTCCAGACCTGGATGCCCTCAGTGGTGTTTTGGGGAAAGAGGGCTCAGCTAAGCCAAATAATTGGAGATAGGATCAGATATGTATTTTTAGAGAATATGTGAAAGCAACATCAGTGCTCATTGAAATATGATGGTTAGATAAAATTCTATGAGAAGAGAGATTTGACTAGTATGGAAAATATTAGATTATTTCTCTCAACACACACTGCCTAGTGTTTGTAGTTATTCAGTCCTAGATAACATCTAAAATCATAGGGTACAATTTTAGTTTCTAATAGTGCATAAGGAATATCTCATTATAAAATAAGAAGATGTGGTTCACGGTGAGAGGAAGAGACACAAACACTTTTGTGAGTCACACAGGTGGGAATCTGAAAGCAGACACTGTCCCATGCCAGCTGTACAGCTGGGCAGGTTAGAAGATACTGCTTTTTCTCCATTTCCTTATGTTTGAGGAGAAGGATGGCCAAATACCATCTAGAACTGAGCTACCACTCACCTGAATTTCAGGTGCTTAAGAGCCATATGCATTAATGATTACCATAGAGAACAACACATATGAAGTCATCATAAAACACTACACTGAGTAGTGCTAATTTATAAAAAGTAAAAAAGTCAAACAAATATAATTTAGACATGGTGCTGAGAACATACTACCATTAAACATGTAATAGATTTATATCCAGGATTTTTTATGTTTGTGAATTTGTGGGCAACCCAATAGCTGTGTTTCAAGTCATTTTCTATGAAAATTTGGAGGGCTGTCAAAGGGATAGTCAATATCCAATACATTTATAGAGAAAAAGAGTGAAAGTGAGCCAAACTTTGAAAGAGTTATCATCCTAAACACAAAATTCAACATAAAGGAGAAAAATATAACCTCACCAATATTTATTAGAGTCACAATGTAGTAGCATCATTCTCACATAATTTATCAAGTGAGGAAAAGTTTTACCTTCTGAAATTATTGAGCCTTCTACTGCATGATCAGACTATCCTTCAATTTCTTCTTGTTTTCATAAATAAAATGATTTTAATTTTAATACTTTAATTCCTAGGATAATTAGCTTTGAGTGTTATAAATATTATGAATTTTAAATATCTAAATATCATTGATTATATGCATGTATATATGTAATATACATATAAATATAAATACAAATTCAAATTATTTTGTTTTATTGCACTCCTATTCATTGTCCTTGCTAAATCCTCTTAAGTATAATAGTTTAACAGTAAATCATTCTTAATTTTCTGCTGTCCATGAATAATTTCTTCACAATTCTAACATTTATTATTCTTTGCTTACCTTACTGGAGTGGACAAGACTTGTAATAATAGCACATATAGACTTTTTAACTTTCTGTAGATGGAAACTTTAAAAAATTTCATTTATAGAGTTATTTTAAATTAAATATTTAATTTATCTAACAGATCAATATTTAAATTCCTTAATTCTGGTCCTGTCATTTTTGTTAATCAATGTTGTTTGTGTTTTTTTTTTTAGAAATATGACCATTTCACATACATTTTCAAATTTAATAACTAACTTTTTTCTGATACCCTCATATAATTTTTAATACCTGTTATTAATGTACTGATACCACTTTTTATATTTCTGATCTTGGTTATTTGAGCCTTCTTCACTTTAGGTTCAAGAATCTTTTCAAAGGATTTTGATTAATTCCCCCGACTTCATATTTGTTTTCTTTTAATTTATCATGTTTATGATTTACTTCAATCTAATTTCTGTGCTATATTCATATTTTCTCAAATTTTCAAATAAAAATTGAAACATAAAATTTCCTCTAAGAAACTTATTTTAGCAAACAAAATCTAATACTATGTAAAATGATAATCATACCACAGAAGGTTTTATTCCTGGGGGAAAAAGGGTAAGTTAAACATTGAAAAATCTATCAGTGTAAATAATCACAATAAAATAAAAAAGAGAAAAATAACATGATCATCTCTTTAAAAGTACAGAAACCTACATGATAAAATTCAATATACATCAACACTTTATATTTATAACTACTTTGTTTACTAATCTAATAAGATGCATGTGCAAAATGACAGCTCAGATGAAATTAAAAACCACCACATGGGCAGAAGGGTAGAGGATTTACCATGAAAGGCTGGCCCAGCACAATACCGTACAAAACTGGGTGTAATAAAGAAACAGAAACAAAGAGCCACTGTGAATTAAATCAGAAAGAGGGAGGGAAAAAAGCAAGCCAGGGTCACAACGGGGACAGAGGCTTATTAAGCCAGCATCAGGACCAGCAAGGTCTGAGGTTTCTGCACAAAGGGAGCGAAAGCCTGGAAACCACAATAACCTCACCCGGCTGAAAGACACTAAAGCAGCCTCAGACCAGAGGTCTGCTCATGCCTCACTGGTGAAAAGCCTTTCCAACCGAAGCCTGTAAGAATTACCAGAATACAAAGAGCAGAAGAAATGAGCTCTTGTCAACACAACTAAATGAATAAAGCTTCCAGAAGCAACAGTTAAGGTATTCAGAACGAAAAATAATTAAAACAAAAACAGATCCACATAGACATAAAATGAAGTGAACAACACATTTATAAAATTCATGTGTGATATGGTTCAGAAACAAGATGAATTTTACGCAGTGGAAAATTTTTAAAAAGCATGAGGATTATGTTTTCAATTGACACGTATGAGAAACCAATGAAATCAATGCGTCCGAAGGAACACAGGAAGGGATTGCATTAAAACCTCAAAGGGCTGTGATTTCTTCCGTCAGAGGAGCCGCGGGAGGACGAGGGGCTGCACGCAGCCGAGCAGGGGCGGCGAGCCGGGCAGCTCTGCCGAATGTGAACAAAAGAAGATGTCGGTCACAATTCCAGCCGGACCGGCTGCGCACCGACCCAGTGGAGGACTGACGTTGTCACCACAGGAAGTGTGTGCTGCGCCTGCTCAGAGAAGGAAGTAGGAACGCAGGCACAGGAAGCAGGGACAGGGGGAGAGGAAAAACAGATGCACAGCTCCAAAGGAGGAGTCCCGGAGCTGGCTCGTGGCCTCCGGGCCTCAAGCCCGAAAGGAAGACACACCGGGGAAGTTCCGGTACCATTTTGGGGACTAAAAGCTGCCATGGAAGAGCCTGCAGCTCCCAAAGAACCCCACGAGGCAGCTGGGGCCTCTAGGGGTGCAGAGGCAGCAGGGGAAAGTGCCCCACGGCCCACCCTCCCGGTGCGCCCTGTTTCCCGGTGGTCTTCGGTTCCAGGCCCATCCCCGTTCCGCCCATCACGTCTGAGGCCTGCCCAAGCTTCGTGGGGAGGGGCCGGGCCCAGCTGGCTGCAGAGCCGGAGCACTGGCAGCTGGACAAAGCAAGTCATCTGCAGGTATTATCTGCATGGGCTGTGCAAGGAGGGGGAGAAGTGCCGATACTCCCACGACCTTTCGGGCCGGCAGGTGGCCAGGGAGGGCCCTGGCTCACAGCCCCAGGCCTCTGCAGACAGCGGCCCTAGCACGGCTGCACACATGGAGCCCCTGCCTCAGCAAGTGGCGGAAGCCCCCTCTGCTGTTTCCTCACGTTCCTTGCCTGTGATTGGCTCGGCTGCTGAAAGGGGTTTGTTTGAAGCCAAGACAGACAATGCAGGCCTTGAAGCTGCTGGAGGAGCAGGTGTAGAAGGCTGGGAGAATGCCGTTGAATTTGTTCCCGGGCAACCCTACCGGGGCCGCATGTTCCCTTCTGTCTCCGAGGCTCCTCTGCAGAGCTCGGTGATTGAGAGTGGGCAGATTGTTCTGGGCATGGGGAGGCAGCTTTGCCGCGATGCCATCGCCGGGCAGTGCTTTCGTGGGCAGAGCTGTATTTATCTCCATGGAGATATATGTGATATGTGTGGGCTGCCGGTCTTGCACCCTTTGGATGGTACCCAGAGGGAAGACCATGTAAAGGCCTGCATTGAAGCACACGAAAAGAATATGGAGCTCTCTTTTGCCGTGCAGCGCAGTGCGGACAAAGTGTGTGGCATCTGCATGGAGGTTGTCTATGAGAAAGCCAACCGGAATGATTGCCGCTTTGGCATCCTCTCCAGCTGCAACCACACGTACTGTCTTAAGTGTATCCGCAGGTGGAGAAGTGCCAGACAATTTGGGAGCAGAGTTATCAAGTCCTGCCCTCAGTGCAGGGTCATGTCCACCTTTGTCATTCCCAGTGAGTTCTGGGTGGAGGAGGAAGAAGAGAAGCAGAAACTTATTCAGCAGTACTTGGAGGCTTTGAGTCACAAGACCTGCAGGTATTTTGCTCGAGGCAGGGTCTGCCCATTTGGAGAGAACTGTTTTTACAAACATGTGTATCCTGAGGGCCAGGGAGAGGAGCCTCAGCGGCAGGGTGCTGAGGCATCTGGTACTTGCCATTGGGAACCTTTGGAGCCTCTGCAGGTGGGAGAGGGCAACATGCCCTTTAAAAGCAGTAGAAAAGAGCTTGTCATGCTTTGGCTGGCCAATCTGTTGTGTAAGTGTTTTCACCAGGAGCCATGTGCTCCTCTTCACAGAGGTCTGGTGGGACTTGCTTCATTGTGAGCTGGAAGAATATTGCACTTTGAATCTGTGGCATTCTGCTGTGGCATGTTGTTTGGTGTGCTGAGGCTCTGTCATCTGCTCTTGTCTGTGTTTTGTTTATAGACACATCTGTCACTTCCAGGGGCTGCTGAAAGCATTTGTATAGAAACATCCATCTGTTTCCTTGACCATTCCCATTTCTGGTCCCCCAGGATTATGGTGTTTCACTGTGTTAAAAAGTAACAAAACATCCTCAAAGTTATTGTTTGGTGAAATTAATATGACTGTCAGTTTATGGTTTATTTTGTCATCTGTTTTTAACAGGATTGACTCAGTTCTAGTCTAGTGTTTACAGAATTTCCACACTCATTTTGAAGCCCCTCAAGAATAAATGTGACAGGGTGAAGGGAGAAGTCTAAACTGAACCAGGAGCTTTTTGCTGCTTCAGTCTTAAGAAATGGACCCTCGTGGGGCTTTATGGTGCAGCTTCAGTATCTCTGTTGTTTACACATCTGTTCCCTCCCCCATTCCCCTTCAAATGCACTCTTAACTTGTGGTTACCTTGTGGTTTTATGTTTTACTTGACCAGAACCAGATGCATATGTTTACGTGTTTTTATCCTGTTCAACTTGATGTGAAATCATTTATATTTGAAAGTATATATGTAAGAATTATATATATATATATATATATATATATATATACATGCACATTAACGTGTATGAAAGTTATGCATTTGAAAATATTTATTTAAGGTGTATACTATAATATAATCTTTATTTAATAAAATAAATACTGAGCTGGAAGCTGAAGGTGAAAGGTTGATAGGATTGCTGTTGTGTGAGTGTGAAGTATGTAAATTATTTTTCTGTCCCTCTCACAGGCTTCAGTGGTTAGCATCTAATGAAAACAGCTATTTCAGTGGCTCTATCTAAATGTAGCAGACACAGATCTTAAAGAATTTACAGAATATGACACTGGTAATTACTGTGATGCCATTAATAGCTCGCTGCTATGTGGGTTCCCATGCAGTTTAGCCACTGTATCATTATTATTTAAAACAACACAGTCTTTGACTCAGATACACAGTTCTTTGTGTTCAGTATTTTGTGTCATCCATAGACATATCAGAGAAGGGGCTTTTGACAGAAGTTTTTGGCATAAAAGTGATAAGATTATAAAAAGTAAAATAAAATAATAAACATATTCAAATAAGTAATAATGCAATAATGGAAAGACAATAAATGAAATATAGAAAGTAACGAAAACTGAATAAATATAAGCTGGAAAGTTAATAATGCCAATATACCATAATTATATTAAGTGGAAATATTTTAAAATCTGAAGATTAGCAGACATAATTAAAATGAAAATGAAACTATATATTTTTTAACTATATACTACATACAATAGAAGAATACAGAAACATTATAAGGATGAAAAACTAATCAGAGATGTTACAACTTTTGATCATAGAGTTCATTATTAAGGATTAATACACAACTGGAGATAAACATAGTATATAAACATGAGATTATAACTCACCAGGAAGATAAACTATTCCAATTTTCTGTTTAGTATCATAGTATTAGATAAGCAAATAAATTATTGATAAGCTACAAAATCTTGGTAGACAATTTGAATATTTCTCAATAAGTGAACAAGCAAAGAAAGAAACAATGTGAGTTAAACAGCACAATTTTAACAGTTTACCTAGTTGACATGTATAAAATGCTGTGTATCAACTGCAGAAAGCACTCCTCCTGCCTAACATAGCTGAAAGTATCCTGGGGACATGAGTCACAGGGGTGGCAGAATTCCCTGACTGTTTAACAAAGACAGGACACATTTACAGAGTTTATACTCTTCAAAACAGTAATTTAATTCTCAGAACCACCTTATGAGGTACTGGCTATAATTTTTATGACCATCATGATGAGATGAATGAGAGAGAGAGATGTTAAATTGCTTGCCCATATAGCTCTGAACTGTAGGCATACATAAATAGAACAGCAGTGAATGAACCTCAGGTAGCATATTTCCAGAGCATAGGCACCATGCTGCCTCTTGTCCCACATTTATGACTGAGAGCAGGTGGACCCACTTAATATAGCCACTGGAAATGCATGTGCAATATTTATGTGTGGAGTTTCATAAACTGCCCGGTGGGACAGAGGTGAGCATAAGTGAGCTAGAGAATGTTGGCGTTCTTGAGCTTTGTCTGCGGGCTGCCAGACCCAGTATTTCTTAGTTCAACACTCAGAATGTGCCTCAGCTGCCTGTATTTGTAAACTGCCTATTTCTTATTACATGATTCCTGATTTTGTGGGTGAATATCTCAGCCTATTTCACTGAGGTCCTTGCCATATTCCTTCCCTCTTGATCCTTGTTATCCAAATAATTCCTCAGTAAGAGGCCATTGATGCCTGGTTATTACCAGCATGTAGAGTGAATGATTCCAAATTGTAAATCCAAATATATTTCCACCCTCTAGGCTGCCCTAGTTATGCAAGGGAAAGGGGACTTAGATGACCAAGCAACCAAAGAATAGGACCATATGGGGCAGTCTCAAAGACTGCACTAACCCCAGGGTCTCAAAACATGAGCTCTGTGTGGTGACTGTCAAGGAGGACACTTTAAGCCAAGCACAAAAAGCTTTGAAAAGTTTGTCCTAATATGCACTATCTAATGTTGTGAAATATCACATTTTGTTCAGATATTTTAAACCCAAACAATTATATAAACCGATCTTTATATAGCATGTGAGAAGGGCCCATAGAGCACAATATGTTTTGGGAGACAAAGGATGACTGTAATCCCGACTGCATCTTACCATCCCTGCAGTCAGGAGCAAGTTATTTAAACTTCCTATACCTCAGTTTCTTTATATGAAAAATGGGTATAACACCATCTATTTTTCTGGATTGTTGTGAATGTCAAGTGTAATCTGGACAATGCTTGGGACATAGGTGGTATTTTTAAAATAGCATGTATAAAAGTTATATTTGTATATTTGTGAACCTGAGAAAAGCTTGCACAAGAATTAAAACACTACCAAGTTTTTCTTTTTTATAATCTTTGGAATTTGTCTTAAGGTAACATTGTTTTTAAATGATTTTCTTAGAAAATGGTACATTCACTTTATATTCATAATTTCAAAAAGACCAAGTAATATTTTTGGCAAATGTCACTCAATTGAAACCAAAAATGTGCTATTCAATTCCTAAAAGTATAACAAAAATTATGTTATTTCTGACTGATACCTACATGAGGAAAATAAGAAATAAGATTAAAAAAAAAAACAAAAAACAAAACGAGATTCCCTGTTCCTCATCAGCTCATTCAGGACGAGATCAAATAACAGGGATATTACCAGGACTGAAGCTGGGTGAAGTGTCCTGAAGGCCTGCCCATAAGGACAAAGGAACCACCCCTGCTGCAGTTAGGAACAAAGGAGCCCTTTGCCATACAAAGGTTTGCTCTGCGAGTGGTTCAGAGTGTATGCTGCTCCCTCCTCCAGGAGATTCACGGATTCAGCCTCTGGGGCTTGTAGCATACAGAGTGTCATTCTGACCACACAAAGAATGCGTGGGTGAAACAGATCTGATTTTCTTATGCTTCATTTGTTTCAGTTTGGTGGATGTAAAGACCTAATGAAATGAATATGCTAAAAATGTACGTCATACTCCTTCACTAAGTTCATTTACTGAATCTCAGTGACTTAAAGGGAAAGATTTCTTATTCACATTTCATTCCTATATGGTGTTCCATTTTTCACTTTTGCAAATATCTCAGGGGTGTGATTTCTGTTTCCACAGCAAATGCTGAGCTACAACCTAAGTGTCAAATTAAGTTGAGGTGGGGATGAAAAAAAACGTACTTGGAAAATAAACCCAAAACTGGTATAAAGAGATAAATTAACATGTTAGAATTTTTGCCATGAAAAATATTGCATATCACATTTTCTAGAGTTGATCGCTAACAAAAATTCCTGGCTATATATTAGATCACAGTGAAACTGTCAATTAAATTGAAAAGTTAGTAGTACAGGCAACGGTCTCTGATTCAAGAAAAGAAAATAAACCGCTGTTGCTGCTGCTGCCGCCGCCGCTGCTGCTGCCGCTGCTGCTCCTGCCGCTGCTGCTAAGCCACTTCAATCGTGTCCGACTCTGTGCGATCCCATAGATGGCAGCCCACCAGGCTGCCCCGTCCCTGGGATTCTCCAGGCAAGAACACTGGAGTGGATTGCCATTTCCTTCTCCAATGCATGAAAGTGAAAAGTGAAAGTGAAGTCCATCAGTTGTGTCCGACTCTCAGCGACCCCATGGACTGCAGCCTACCAGGCTCCTATGTCCGTGGGATTTTCCAGGCAAGAATACTGAAGTGGGGTGCCATTGCCTACTCTGAAACCACTATTGTATAGAGATTTTTAAAATACCTCTCTCAAAAATAATTTGATGAAAGAGTAAATTCAAAATCACCCAGAATGGCAGAATAAGATAATGAAAATATATGTATACTGTAATCTATGGAATAGTGCTGCATCTACACTCAGATAATGTTAAATACTAATATACAATGTCTAGAAATACAGTTTACATAATTGCTTAGATATCCAAATCTGTAAGTTTTACGGAAACTACAACATTCAGATGCACACACACACACTGGTAAGCAGAAAGAATTAAGAATGATTCAAGCAAAAATTTAAAATGGCTTCCCTGGTGGCTCAGATGGTAGAGTGTCTGCCTGCAATGTGACAGACCCAAGTTCAATTCCTGAGTCAGGAAGATCTTCTGGAGAAGGAAATGGCAACTCACTCCGGTATTCTTGCCTGGAAAATTCCATGGACAGAGGAGCTTCGTAGGCTATAGTCCATGGCAAAGAGTGAGCGACTTCACTTTCACTTTCACTTAAAGCAAAAATTAGTGGATCATAAAATGAAAATATATAAGCTTTTTTTTTAAGGAAAATCAATAAACAGATGAGCCATTAATGTAATAAAAAATAAAAGATGAAGTGCAATTAAACAAAATAGGAAACTATGAATAGGATATACTCAGAGAAAAGCATACACCAAAGATATAGGAAATAAACCCTTGTTACACTACGACACATTCACTTGGAAATGTGATAGGACTTTAAAGTTTTCAACGTGATTTTCCAAACAACAATCTAAGAAATAAATCAAACCAAAACAATTACTAATGAGAAGTTAAAGTTTCAGGAATGTACTTATGCCTAGGACTGCCCCAAAAGACATTTTTCCCAGAAATTTACTAAAACTTTTAAATAGATTGCAATGATATATACACCACTCCAGAGAAGAGAAGAAAGAGGAGATTTAGTTAGCATATGAATGACACCTAACATTGATATCAGAATATTTTTAATATAGTATAACACAGAGTTAACTAGATCCCAGTCTCATTTTCATTTGTGAATACTGATGCCAAAATAATCTCAAATGAAAAGCTGACAAATAAGCAAAACTAGCACAGCAGAAGGAGAGTATATCAGGAAAGAATAGGTTATTTCCCCCCCAAAAAAAAGGTGGTAGAATATGAAAAAATATTTTATCTTAATGTAGCAAAATAAATAATTATTTGGATATCTTATATCTGAAAAAACACTAAATTCAAGGTCTATATAATTTTATATAGATGTGTGAGATGTGTTATCTATATATGTATATGTGGACATGTATATAGTATACATCTATAAAATTTTTAATGCACAGTCACAAAACACACGACTTAAGGAAGCAAAGGAGTTAAAAATAGTAAATAATGGAAGAAATTAATATATTAAATATTATGATTGATTTGATTTATTTAAAAATATGTAAAATAGATACATCATTATCCAACTTAAGAAAATGAGGAAAAAACAGCAACAAAATGCAAATATGGAGTTGGACACACACTCAATTCATAGGAATTCACCACAAAGAGAGGTTCTGTTAAACATACAAAAGAACATTAGTCAAACAGATACCAATTAATTGCAGAACTTGAAAGAAGTTGATAATTTTAGGGTCATGTAATTAATTACACATTGACTACACAAAATGTAATATTTAACATGAGTAAATTATTTCACAGAATGCAGTTTTACAAAAAAAAATAAGGATTTTCATAAAACCTTTCAAGAACAAATATTTCAGTACTATTTACACAACTTGGAAACATTTATCAAGTGGAAAATGGAAATTAGGACCTCTTATGTGGTTTTATTTTGTTCTGTTACTTTTTCCAGCTTTTCTTAGATACAATTGACATAAAATTGTGTAGGTTTAAGATGTAAAATGTATGATTTGATATATGTGTATGTGGCACCCCTCACATAGTTAACAATTTGTGTGTGTATGTGATGAGAACGTTTTAAATTTACTGTTTCAGTGACTTTACAATATACAGTACCTTAATTATTAGCTAGTCACCATGCTGTACATTAAATCTCTGGAACCTGTTTTATAATTGGAAATGTGTACTCTGACCACATTCACCTATTTCCCCCATTTTACTCTGCTACCCTGGCAGCCACTGATCTGCTCCCTGTTTCTCTCAGTTCATTTTTTTTAGATTCCAGCTATTAATGATATACCATTTGTCTTCTCTGTCTGATTTATTTCACATAGCAGAATGCCTCAAGGATCATCCACATTGTAGCAAATGTAGAATTTATTTACTGTTTATGGCCGTATGATATTCCATTGTATGATACATAATTTATGCCAAAGTATAATCATGATACTATGTACACACACACGTTTTCACCCAAATGATTAAATGATTTATTGAAATATGGTTTATTTATGAAAATTATCATGTACCTGATGTAAAATGTAAATATATTTGTAATAGCCAGATGAAGGTATTTCAGCATTTTCATTCTTTTAAAAAGGAAAGTAATCATAAAATTGTCTCCTGTGATCAACCAAAAACAAGTAGATCCCCTATCTGTACTGCCAGTCAGTATTATTTTGAGAATCAGTACAACTGAATGCAAAATAAAACAATTGAGGCATATAAAATTTCAAAGAATGATGTAAATTTATCTTTCTGAGATAATATATTTCCTGTTGAAAATCCAAAACTATCTGGAAAACTTCAGAAAAAAAACTCTGTAAGAGGCTAAGAAAAATTAATGGCAGTTTCATATATAAAATATAGAAAATTTAATGGAGACTTTTTTATGGAGACAATAAAGTGTATAGAAATAAACAAAAATAAGTCTGAAAAAGCTGCACAATTAAGCACTTTGATAAGGTAATTATTCTCAAAGAATACTTGAAGAAGTGAAAATGTGTACCATGGAATTTGATAGGGAAGTTCAACATATTATTGTGTCAGTTTTTTAAGTTCATTTACGTACTTGACAAAACCCTAATAAATTACTCCTTTGAACTGACTTTTTGCCCATTCTATTCATATGTTGAACCTCTAATCCTCAACGTGGTGGTATTTGGAGGTTTTGGCTTTCAGAGGTAGTTTGGTGTTGGGGGTGGAGCCCTTATGAATGGGATACATGATTTAATAAGAAGAGACATAAGAGAGATCATTTCTCTCTCTCCACTACATGAAGATATAGCTAGAAGGTGGCCATCTGCAAAAAACGAAAAGGGCCTCACTAAGAACACAGCTATGCCGGCAACTCGACTTCAGCCTCCAGAACTGTGAGAAATAAAGGCTGTTTTTATGCCATCCCGTCGGTGGCATTCTGCTAGAGTAGCCTGAACTGAAAACGACAGAAATGAGTAATGAGAGGTAGATGCTTCTCTCACATCTACCTAAAAATGTGGAAGTAGTTTTGGAACTAGTAATAGGTAGAGGCTGGAAGAGTCATGATGTGCCTGCTAGAAAGATTGATATTGCTATGGAGTCTTCTATTAATAAAAGCAACTGGTGGAGGCTCAGAAAGGAAGGTAGAGAGATGTAGGGAATTGCTGTTCATTCACTAAGTCACGGCTAGCACTTTGTGACTCCATGAACTTCAGCACACCAGACTTCCCTGTCTTTCACTATCTCCTGGAGTTTTCTCAGATTCATATTCATTGATTTGGTGGTGCTATCTAACCATTTAATCCTCTGCCATCCTCTTCTTTTGCCTTCAATCTTTCCCAGCATCAGTTTCTTCCAATGAGTTGGCTCTTAGCATCAGGTGACCAGAGTATTCAAGCTTCAACTTCAGCAACAGTCCTTACACACACACACACACACACACACACACACACATACACACACAATCATATACAAAATATTGGTAGGAATTAGGATAGTAATGGACATTCTGATCATGTTTCAGGCATAAAAGGGAATATGTTATTGGACAACATAGAAAATATGACCCTTGTTGCAAAATGGAAAATGGACATTTAGGTGGAGAGATTTGCCACCAAAGTGTTGAAGAAGCATCTTGGTTCTTCCTAACTGTTTGGGCAGAGAAAAATGAAGACCAAATTTCTAGGAAAAGGGAAATAGAAAATACAGATTTGGGAAATTCTCTGTCCGTATTACAATAATAATAATAATGAAGTGTGTTCACAAGAGCAAATTCATAGTGTGGCAGCCGAACATGTTGATGAGATTAGTGCAGGTATGAACTGTGTCCCTAACCAGCCACTCCAGTAAGAACCCTCTCAGTTTGAACTTAAGGAGGCAGAAATGAGACAGAATGAAGGCTGTCAGACTTCTTAGATTTGAGAGCTCAAGACCATGAGAGTCGTTTGGCTCTGAACCTGCTCTGTTCTTCAAGATAGGAGAAGATGATTCCAAAGGCTATTTAGAAATCATCAAAGCCACCTCAATTCCAGCAGGCCCAAACAGATTAAGACAAGTAAAAATAGATCATGTATAGCTTAAGTAAGTAAATACATACATACATAAGTCTACTGTGAAGATTCATATGAAAGGGAAAAAAATAACGGTAGGGCTTGAATACTTTAGAACTGAAAAATAAGTATTTATTGAACCCTTTCAGATCCCATAGCATATATATGCCATCAGTGTGAAAAGTGAGGTTGGCACTTTAATTGTGAGATCAAAAATGTATATTAAAAAGGTCCAGAAATAGGCACAGATACATATCTGAATTGAATTTATGAAAAAAAGTTTAAAAGAAAAATAACTTGAGTTATTAAAACAAAAATTATTGGATAAACTCCAGTCATCTTGAAAACTGATATATGGACTCCAAATACCATACTTTAAATACAGTATAAATTCTACTTCCGTCAAAATTTCAAATATAAGCTTGAAACCAAAATTTACGCTAACAACATAGGATTTTTTCATTTAAAGTCCTGTAGTCCAAAATGCTTTTCTATGACATGATTGACAGAAGCCTTAAAGGAAATGTTGAAAATAGCTGTAGCAAATGTGAGGAACTTACTATATTCCAGTTTCTTTTCTAAGATATATTACATCCAAACATGTAAGTCCTAATATTATCCCCTTGTAGGGAGGTTGAGAGATATTTCAAGGCTTGTCCTCTCACCATTGCACTGCCTCACAATGTGACCACTTTGAAATGAGCCTTACAAGTATCATATGAGTTAAACGAAAAGACAGTATCAACATCAGTTCAGTTCAGTCGCTCAGCCGTGTCCGACTCCTTGCGACCCCATGAATCGCAGCACGCCAGGCCTCCCTGTCCATCACCAACTCCCAGAGTTCACTCAGACTCACGTCCATCGAGTCAGTGATGCCAACTAGCCATTTCATCCTCTGTCATCCCCTTCTCCTCCTGCCCTGAATCCCTCCCAGCATCAAAGTCTTTTCCAATGAGTCAACTTTTCGCATGAGGTGGCCAAAGTACTGGAGTTTCAGCTTTAGCATCATTCCTTCCAAAGATATCCCAGGGCTGATCTCCTTCAGAATGGACGGGTTGGATCTCCTTGCAGTCCAAGGGACTCTCAAGAGTCTTCACCAACACCACAGTTAAAAAACATCAGTTCTTCGGCGCTCAGCCTTATTCACAGTCCAACTCTCACATCCATACATGACTACTGGAAAAAACATAGATTGACTAGACGGACCTTAGTCGGCAAAGTAATGTCTCTGCTTTTGAATATACTAACTAGGTTGGTCATAACTTTTCTTCCAAGGAGAAAGCGTCTTTTAATTTCATGGCTGCACTCACCATCTGCAGTGATTTTGGAGCCCCCAAAAATAAAGTCTGACACTGTTTCCACTGTTTCCCCATCTATTTCCCATGAAGTGATGGGACCGGATGCCATGATCTTAGTTTTCTGAATGTTGAGCTTTAAGTCAACTTTTTCACTCTCCTCTTTAACATTCATCAAGAGGCTTTTGAGTTCCTCTTCACTTTCTGCCATAATGGTGGGGTCATCTGCATATCTGAGGTGATTGATATTTCTCCCAGCAATCTTGATTCCAGCTTGTGTTTCTTCCAGTCCAGCGATTCTCATGATGTACTCTGCATATAAGTTAAATAAGCAAGGTGACAGTATACAGCCTTGATGTACTCCTTTTCCTATTTGGAACCAGTCTGTTATTCCATGTCCAGTTCTAACTGTTGCTTCCTAACGTGCATACAGATTTCACAAGAGGCAGGTCAGGTGATCTGGTATTCCCATCTCTCTCAGAATTTCCACCGTTTACTGTGATCAACACAGTCAAAGGCTTTAGCATACTCAATAAAGCAGAAATAGATGTTTTTCTGGAACTCTCTTGCTTTTTCCATGATCCAGCGGATGTTGCCAATTTGATCTCTGGTTCTTCTGCCTTTTCTAAAACCAGCTTAAACATCAGGAAGTTCACGGTTCATGTATTGCTGAAGCCTGGCTTGGAGAATTTTGAGTATTACTTTACTAGAATGTGAGATGAGTGCAATTGTGCGGTAGTTTGAGCATTCTTTGGCATTGCCTTGTTTTGGGATTGGAATGAAAACTGACCTTTTTCCAGTCCTGTGGCCACTGCTGAGTTTTCCAAATTTGCTGGCCTATTGAGTGCAGCACTTTCACAGCATCATCTTTCAGGATTTGAAACAGCTCAATTCGAATTCCACCACCTCCACTAGCTTTGTGCGTAGTGATGCTTTGTAAGGCCCACTTGACTTCACATTCCAGGATTTCTGGCTCTAGATGAGTGATCATACCATCATGATTATACAGGTCATGAAGATCTTTTTTATACAGTTCTGTGTATTCTTGCCACCTCTTCTTAATATCTTCTACTTCTGTTAGGTCCAGACCATTTCTGTCCTTTATCGAGCCCATCTTTGCATGAAATGTTCCCTTGGTATCTCTAATATTCTTGAAGAGATCTCTAGTCTTTCCCATTCTGTTGTTTTCCTCTATTTCTTTGCATTGATCGCTGAAGAAGGCTTTCTTATCTCTTCTTGCTAGTCTTTGGAACTCTACATTCAGATGCTTATCTTTCCTTTTCCCCTTTGCTTTTCGCTTCTCTTCTTTTCACAGCTATTTTTAAGGCCTCCCCAGACAGCCATTTTGATTTTTTGCATTTATTTTCCATGGGGATGGTCTTGATCCCTGTCCCCTCGCAAAAAAATAAAACAAAAAACAAAATCATAAAACAGGGCAGGAGCTTATTCCCATAAATGATAAAGTGATCCAATAAAACAAAAGGAAAGCAATAAAATGAAAAAATTAATAAAAGTATGATGAGACCTTGCACAGAAAATAAATGCAAATAGATTTAAAGATAGTAAAAGATGTCAAACATCGCTAATAATAATGCTTATTATAACTGCATGGAGTTTCAGTTTTCTTCTTTCAATTTGTCAAATAACCAGACGTCTGAAAGAACACTCAAGATGACAACTGGGTGAAAGGTTATTGTTGAATCACTAAAGATGCTAGGATTCTTGGCCCCCGAAGGAGAATAATTCAATCCAGGGGCCAGAGATGAGGCTTGATCACTCAGAGCTTTTGTGTAATGAAGTTTTATTAAAGTATAAAGGAGATAGAGAAAGCTTCTGACATAGGCATCAGAAGGGGGAAGAAAGAGTACCCTCCTGCTAGTCTTCAGCTGGATGTTATATTGTCACTAGCAGTCTGTTAATGAAAGAAAGGAATATCTTAAAACTCAGAATGGCACCAGGCTCCCCACCCATAAGATGCATTTTGGAATAATCTTGGCACAAAATGGTTCATCCTGGGCCATAAAATGATTAACCTGAATCTTGAAGAAGGGCAGATCACCATACAAATAGTTTCATTCACATAGATTAGAGGAACAATATCTGAGTATAATGTACTGTTTTGTCAAGTAGGCTCAAGCAGGTACCTCACCAAAATGTTTTGGAGTGTAATTGGTACAGTTTCCATAGAGGAATACTTGATACCATCAAATCATAAACTCACATATACATGCTTCTTGACCATTCATTCCACTGGTATTTATTTAAATGAGACTTACTTGTATATTTTACATGTATGAAATAATTAAAAAACCAGGATGTTAAATGCGGGCTTTATTATAACAGTATAAGATTAGAAATACCTAGATAAATCCAACAGTAGGCAACTGGTTAAAAATAGCTGAGGCATACAGTGGAACATTATAAAGTGACATTGAAAAAGTGAAGAAACAAAAACAAGGAAATTTACATGGGCTGACATGGAAATATATAGTGGTAAGTAGGAATTAAATGTGCAGAAGTTTATGAAATTATATCACTTGTATGTAAAGGCAGTTCAGTTTAGTTCAGTCGCTCAGTCGTGTCCAACTTTTTGAGACCCCATGAACTGCAGCACGCCAGGCCTCCCTGTCCAGCACCAACCCCCAAGTCCACCCAAACCCATGTCCATTGAGTCCATGATGCCATCCAACCATTCATCCTCTGGCTTACCCTTCTCCTCCTGCCCCCAATCCCTCCCAGCATCACGGTGCTTTCAAATGAGTCAGCTCTTCGCATCAGGTGGCCAAAGTATTGGAGTTTCAGCTTCAATCCAGGACTGATCTCCTTTAGAATGGACTGGTTGGATCTCCTTGCAGTTCAAGGGATTCTCAAGAGTCTTCTCCAACACCACAGTTCAAAAGCATCAATTCTTCTGTGCTCAGCTTTCTTTATAGTCCAACTCTCACATCCATACATGACCACTGGAAAAACCATAGCCTTGACTAGACGGACCTTTGTTGGCAAAGTAATGTCTCTGCTTTTGAATATGCTATCTAGGTTGGTCATAAATTTCCTGCCAAGGAGTAAGCGTCTTTTAATTTCATGGGTTCAGTCACCATCTGCAGTGATTTTGGAGCCCAGAAAAATATAGTCAGCCACTGTTTCCCCACCTATTTGCCATGAAGTGATGGGGCCAGATGCCATGATCTTAGTTTTCTGAATGTTGAGCTTTAAGCCAACTTTTTCACTCTCCTCTCTCACTTTCATCAAGAGACTCTTTAGTTCTTCACTTTCTGCCATAAGGGTGGTGTCATCTGCATATATAAGGTCCTTGATATTTCTCCCGGGAATCTTGATCCCAGTTTGTGCTTCCTCGAGCACAGCGTTTCTCGTGATGTACTCTGCATATAAGTTAAATAAGCAGGGTGACATTATACAGCCTTGACGTACTCCTTTTCCTATTTGGAACCAGTCTGTTGTTCGATGTCCAGTTCTAACTGTTGCTTCCTGACCTGCATCCAGATTTCTCAAGAGGCAGGTCAGTAATAATTATGTAAACTGTCTTTGTATATATATACATATATATATAGTTATAGTTATAGTTTAGTTATAGTTATATTTGGTGTCTTTCCTTATGTGCATAAAAACCTCCTGAGAAGTCATATTTTATGAAAGAATATATGTCTTTTTTATTAAAAAAAGATTGTATCTGTAGATGTACATACATATACATGCATGAATGTTCAATGTAAGTAAATTTGCATACAGGAGAAAATATATACATATATATGTGTATGTTAAATAAAATAAATATAGATCTGAAAATTGAATCAGTGGTTAGTATATTTGGTTCACTTATGACTGCAGATTTTGTGAAGAAAATCTGCAAATATTGATTAAACTGCGTGAGAAAAATCATTTACAAACCTTCAGCTAAATACAGCACACTATCACTGTGAGGATGCATGAGTTGCTGTTATCATTAGTCACAGTGGCAATAGAGATGTCTCCTGAGAGCCCACAGATGTAGACATACATTGATGGTAGGGCTTGGTAGTGGTGTTCTTGTCATGTGACAATTCAAATTGTGACCCAGATGCACAGGTCTTTATACTCAGTATTCTCCTGTTGTTCATTCACTAAGTCACATCCTACTCTTTAAGATCCCATGAACTGCAGCATGCCAGGCTTCTCTGTCCTTCACTGTCTCCCTGAGTTTGAGCAAATTCATGTCCATTGAGTCAGTGTTGCCATCCAACCATCTCATCCTCTGTCACTCCATTCTCCTCTTGCCGTCAATTTTTCCTAGCATCAGGGTCTTCTCCAATGAGTCCATTGGAACTCACATCAGGTAGCCAATGTATTGGAGCTTCAGCTTCAGCATCAGTTCATCCAATGAATATTCAGGATTAATTTCTTTTATGTTTGACTGCTTTGATCTCCTTGCTGTCCAAGGGAGTCTCAAGAGTCTTCTCTAGCTGCACAGTTTGAAAGAATCAATTCTTTGGCTCTCAGCCTTCATTATGGTCCAACTCTCACATCTGTAGATGGTTACTGGAAGACCATAGCAAAGTGATGTCTCTGCTTTTTAATACACTATTAGGGTTTGTCATAGCTTTTCTTGCACAGAGTAATCATCATTTAACTTCATGGCTGCAGTCATCATTCACAGTGATTTTGGAGCCCAAGAAAATAAAGTATGTCACCATTTTCATTTTTCCCCATCTACTTGCCATGAATTAATAGGACGGGATGCCGTGATCTTAGTTTTTTGAATGTTGAGTTTTAAGCAAGTTTTTCATCGAGAGACTTTTTAGTTTCTCTTCACTTTCTGCCACTAGGCTGGTGTCATCTGCATCTCTGAGGTTATTGATATTTCTCCCGGCAATCTTTACTCCAGCTTGTGCTTCATCCAGCCCAGCATTTTGCAAGATGTGCTCTGCGTATAAGTTAAATAAGTAGGATGGCAACATACAGCCTTGATGTACTCCTTTCCCAATTTGGAACCAGTCTCCTGTTCCATGTCTGGTTCTAATTGTTGCTTCTTGACCTATATACAGGTTTCTCAGGAGGCAGGTAAGGTGATCTTATTTTCCTACCTCTTGAAGAATTTCCCAGTTTGTTGTGCTCCACACCGTCAGTGGCTTTAGTGTAGACAGTGAAGCAGAAATAGATGTTTTCATCTGGCATCCTCTTGCATTTTTTGTCATCCAGTGGATACTGGCAATTTGAATTCTGGTTTATTTGCCTTTTCTAAATCCAGCTTGTACATCTGTCCATTCAGATAATGTTGAACTTAACTTTAAGGATTTTGAGCATTATCTTGCTAGCATGTGAAAAGAGGGCAATTGCATTGTAGTTTGAACTTTCTTTGCCATTGCCCTTCTTTGGGATGAAAACTGACCTTTTCCACTCCTGTGGCCACTGCTGAGTTTTCCAAATTTGCTGGCATATTGAGTGCAGCACTTTAACAGTATCATCTTTTAGAATTAGAAATATCTCAGCTGGAGTCCCATCACCTCCACTAGCTTTGTCCGTAGTAATGTTTCCTAAGGCCCACTTGACTTAATACTCCAGAAAACTAACCAAAATGATCACATGGATTACAACTTTGTATAACTCAATGAAACTATGAGCCATCAAGATGGATGGCTCATGGTGGAGAGTTCTGTCATAATGTGGTCCATTGAGGATGGGAATGGCTGATCACATCAGCATTCTTCCCTTGAAATCCTGATGAGCCGTATGAAAAGGCAAGATATAGCATGGA
The DNA here is from genome assembly GCF_042477335.2 of Ovis canadensis. Lineage (NCBI taxonomy): Eukaryota > Metazoa > Chordata > Mammalia > Artiodactyla > Bovidae > Ovis > Ovis canadensis. Next base: position 13,614,680 of record NC_091262.1, read on the forward strand.
AAAGAAGAATACAAATAATATATTTATAAGAAGATAAGAAAAAAGAGAAAATTGGCATAGAATAAGCAAAAAATTAAAAAATAAACAGAAATATTGGAAATTAAGAAATAATCCAAAAGAAAGATTTTCTAGATTTATATAAATGTTAATTTTAAGGCAAAGGTGTTAGTAGATTAGGTGATAAAATTTCAGTGCATCGTGAAGTTAAAAGCAGATAAAATTTATATTCATGTGATTACATAGCCTCAGAAATGCAAAGACGAAAGAATGAATAGGGGAAACCCAGGAATCCACAAGCTTGGTAGAGTTTTTAATACATCCTAACCAGTCCTTATTTAAAAAGAAATAAGGATAAACTAGATTTACATAACACTATGAACACTGTATACTTAATTTCTCAGTTTTAGGATCCTGCAGTCATAAAAATTTCTTGTGGTATGGATAGCAGATTAAAAAAGGAAGATGCCTGGCCAGATGCCTTGATCCAGAAACCTTTGCATGATCTATCTTTCTTGTAAAAATATATACCACGAATAAGTTTTTGGAGTTGGAAATGGCAACCCACGCCAGTGTTCTTGCCTGGAGAATCCAAGGGACGGGGGAGCCTCATGGGGCCGCCGTCTATGGGGTCTCACAGAGTTGGACACGACTGAAGCGACTTAGCAGCAGCAGCAGGCAAAGTGAAAATGGCGTTTGTAAGTGTGATCTAATTCTTATAACAATGCCCAGAGTAGTATGCTAATACTATTTATCTAGAGAATATAATGCTAATTATGGGTAAGTTAAATAATTTGCCTACTGTGAGGACTACATCCATAAAGTTGTGGAGAAAGAATCTGAACCTGGATTGTCTGATTCCAATTCGCCTTTCCCATTCTGTCTACGTATTGATCTGGAAAGAGTGTGTGTGTATGCGGGTGGGAGTGGCTCCTACATAAAACTAATTGGAGAAAAGCACATATCCTTTCACTGTAAATGGACAAGCCTCAGAGGTAAGGGCAAGCATCCCTGAGTTGCTGGGAATAAAAAGCACTCCAGATCTTATCTTTCCATCTCATCTGCCTCTGAACAAGGGGCTAGTTCTTCCACTGTCTGGGTTCTGTCTAGTTTCTTGGATTTTGTGTCCTCTTTGCTGTGCTTCTTTGTTTCTTGGAGCAGTGATTCAGACTCCTTGACTGTGGCTTTCCATATTTCTTCCAATACCACACCTTCCAAAATGATATCACCCAAATAGTTAACAAGGGATGGTAATCTGAGTCTTTGGAGAAGCAGGCACCAAAACAAAATTAAGTGTGCACAGATTTTATTGGGGGATAAATTCTCATGAGAAAAGTTAGGGAGAGGTCCAGAAAGGTGGGAAAACACTTCAGACCAAGTATGGCTGCAGGTGACAGAGAGAGAAGAGGATGGTAGGGTGGAAGCATCCCGATCTGATGTGCACTCTAGTGGAGTCTCAATTTGCCCATCCAGGAGTCCTCAAGCCACAGCCAGCCATTACCAGAGTCCCCTATCTCACAGAAATTGTCCTCATCACATTTCCTTACTAACTGGGAGCAGCCCATGGGAAGCATGGTTTTGACATAAACACAGTCACGGATTTCGGAGCACAGATTTTGGGGCCCTTGGTCGGTTAATATGCCTGTAGTTGGAAGGATTTCCAAGTACCTGTTGAAGGAGCCAGATCTTTAACTGTCCACCTGTGCTGCAATACCTGATTATGGACATTCAATGAGATCTGAACCAAGACCCTTCTTTTGAGGTGCTCATTATTGTTATATCAATAAGTATTTTTTTAATTGAAGTGCTGTTGATTTGCAATGTTATGTTAGTTTCAGGTGTATAGGAACATGATTCACTTACATTTTTCATTATATTTTCTTGGGTTGTTAAGAGATATTGAGTATAGTTCATTGTGTATGTCCTTGTTGTTTACCTGTTTTACATATATCATTGTATATATGTCAATTCCAAACTCCTAATTAATTTCCCCATCCCTCCCCACCCCTACTTACCCCTTTGGTAACTGTAACTTTGTTTCCTGCGTCTGTGAAAGGCACTATTTTTTCCCCATTTTTGCATATTTTTAATTAATTAATTAATTTTGGTAACAGGCTAATTACTTTACAATATTTTACTGGTTTTTAACATACATTGAATAAGCCATGAGTGTACATGTGTCCCCCATCCTGAAACCCTACCCACTTCCCTCCCCATTCCATCCCTCAGGGTCATCCCAGTGCACTGGCTTTGAGTGTCCTGTTTCTTACATTGAACTTTGACTGCCGATCTATTTCACATATGGTAATATAAAGCTTAAAGCTCAGCATTCAGAAAACTAAGATCATGACATCTGGTTCCATCACTTCATGGGAATTAGATGGGGAAACAGTGGAAAGAGTGTCAGACTTTATTTTGGGGGGGCTCCAAAATTACTGCAGATGGTGATTTAACCCATGAAATTAAAAGACGCTTACTCCTTGGAAGGAAATTTATGACCAACCTAGATAGTATATTCAAAAGCAGAGACATTACTTTGCCAACAAAGGTCCATCTAGTCAATCTATGGTTTTTCCAGTAGTCATGCATGGATGTGAGATTTGGACTGTGAAGAAGGCTGAGCGCCAAAGAATTGATGCTTTTGAACTGTGGTGTTGGAGAAGACTCTTGAGAGTCCCTTGGACTGCAAGGAGATCCAAACAATCCGTTCTAAAGGAGATCAGTCCTGGGTGTTCTTTAGAAGGACTGATGCTAAAGCTGAAATTCAATACTTTGGCCACCTCATGCAAAGAGCTGACTCATTAGAAAAGACTCTGATGCTGGGAGTGATTGGGGCAGGAGAAGGGGACAACAGAGGATGAGACGGCTGGATGGCATCACCGACTTGATGGACCTGAGTTTGAGTGAACTCCAGGAGTTGGTGATGGACTGGGAGGCCTGGCATGCTGAGATTCATGGGGTCACAAAGAGTCGGACATGACTGAGCGACTGAACTGAACTGAAACGAATATACGTTTTTCAATGCTATTCTTTCAAATTATCCCACCCTTGCTTTCTCCCACAGAGTCCAAAATACTGTTCTATACATCTGTGTCTCTTTTGCTGTCTCACATATAGGGTCATCATTACCATCTTTCTAAATTCCATATATATGCACTAGTATACTCTATTGGTGTTTTTCTTTTTGGCTTACTTCACTCTGTATAATAGGCTCCAGTTTCATCCACCTCATTAAAACTGATTTAAATGTGATATTTTTAATAGCTGAGTAATATTCCATTGTGTCTATATACCACAGCTTTCTTATCCATTCGTCTGTCTATGGACATCTAGGTTATTTCCATGTCCTGGCTATTGTAAACAGTGCTGCGATGAACATTGGGGTACACGTGTCTCTTTCAATTCTGGTTTCCTCGGTGTGTATGCCCAGCAGTGGGATTGCTGGGTCATATGGCAGTTCTATGTCCAGTTTTTTAAGGAATCTCCACACTGTTCTTCATAGTGACTGCTGTACTAGTTTGCATTCCCACCAACAGTGCAAGAGGTTTCCCTTTTCTCCACACCCTCTCCAGCATTTATTGTTTGTAGACTTTTTGAACGCAGCCATTCTGACCGGCATGAGATGGTACCTCATTGTGGTTTTGATTTGCATTTCTCTGATAATAAGTGATATTGAACATCTTTTCATGTGTTTGTTAGCCATCTGTATGTCTTCTTTGGAGAAATGTCTGTTTATTCTGTTTAGCTATTTGGCCCATTTTTTGATTGGGTTGTTTATTTTTCTGGTAGTGAGCTGTGTGAGCTGCTTGTATATTTTTGAGATTAATTATTTGTCAATGTAGGATACCTGGGATAGATCCCCGGGTCAGGAAGATCCTCTGGAGAAGGAAATGGCAACCCATTCCTGTATTCTTGACTGGAAAATCCCGTGGACAAAGGAGCCTGATAAGCTATAGTCCAGGATGTCGCAGGGTCAGACATGACTGAACAACTAAATTTAAAATCTTTGTCAATTGCTTCGCTTGCTATTATTTTCCCCCATTCTGATGGCGGTCTTTTCATCTTGCTTATAGTTTTATTCATTGTGCAAAAGCTTTTAAGGTTAATTAGACCTCGTTTGTTTATTTTTACTTTTTTTTTTTTTTCTCTACTCTGGGAGGTGCATCATAGAGGATCTACTATGATTTATGTCAGAGAGTGTTTTGCCTATGTTTTCCACTAGGAGTTTTATAGTTTATGGTCTTACATTTAGATATTTAATCCATTTTGAGTTTATTATTTTGTATGGTGTTAGAAAGTGTTCTAGTTTCATTCTTTTACAAGTGGTTGACCAGTTTTCCCAGCACCACTTGTTAAAGAGATTGTCTTTTCTCCATTGTATATTCTTGCCCCCTTTGTCAAAGATAAGGTGTCCATGGTCATATGGATTTATCTCTGACTTTCCATTTTGTTCCATTGATCTATATTTCTGTCTTTGTGCCAGTACCATACTGTCTTGATGAATGCAGCTTTGTAGTATAGTCTGAAGTCCGGCAGGTTGACTCCTCCAGTTCTATTCTTCCTCAGGATTGCTTTGGCTATTAGAGGTTTTTGGTGTTTCCATAAAAATTGTTAAATTATTTGTTCTAGTTCTGTGAAAAATACCGTTGGTAGCTTGAATCTATAAATTGCTTGAAGCAGTATACTCATTTCACTATATTGATTCTCCCAATCTGTGAACACGGTATATTTCTCTATCTGTTGCTATCATCTTTTATTTCTTTTATCAGTGTTTTCAAGTTTTCCAGATATAGGTCTTTTGTTTCCTTAGGTAGGTTTATTCCTAAGTATTTTTTTTTCTTTTTGTCACAATGGTGAATGAAATTGTTTCCTTAATTTCTCTTTCTGTTCTCTCATTGTTAGTGCATAGGAATGCAAGTAATTTCTGTGTATTAATTTTATATCCTGCAACTTTACACTATTCATTGATTAGCTCTAGTAATTTCCTGGTGGAAGACACTCATTCTTAATAGAGTTTCCTTTTTGAAGGCTCCAACCAGTCAAAGAACCAAACGACTAGAGAATCTGAGACTCTGTGATAATGAAAGCAGGTGCTACAAAAAATAAAGGCAGAATAGCAGACTAAGGCAGTTGGAGTAGATCTAAATAAAAGACATTGAGTCTGGCCCTGGGAACTTTGCAGATTTTCTCATAAGCTACTTTTCTCATTAGAGAGGTGTCATATTTTCTTTTCCTAATTCTCCCTCTCTCTCCTATCTGCTATCTCAATATATATTATACAATGGTGCCATTATCCAGACTGTCACATAACAGGCAGAGGAAACATTAGACTATGCTTACAGAATGGGCAAGGTTTTTGAGGACTAGATATATGCCAGGTTGGAAGTTAACACCATCTCTTTGTTTTAGTAGCTTGGGCAAGTTAACAAAGTACCCTATACCTCAGTTTACTCGTCTGAGAGAGAATGGTAATAACAGTATCTCATTTGCAGTGTTTGTATGAAATCTGGATGAAAAGAATCAAATGGAATCTAGATACTATAAATAAGAAACTTTTGGGTATGTTGGAACCTAAGATGTGCATGATGGTTCTACTCAAGTGTCTGGACTCTACCAATATTTTTAAGGCAGGATCTATAGAGTTTATTATTCACACATAAATAATGATTTAGACAGGAGGCATATTAACTCAGTCCCCCCACCCTTTAAAGATAGTGGAATATTTTGTAATCAGTTTTTATAAGAGCAAAAACGTTAAAACTCTAATATTGAAAATCTTGTAATGTTACTTTTTATTTTCTAACAAACAGAATAAAACCTAATTAGACATTTTAAGGCAGATAACTATCTAAGAAAATAGCAAAATTAATAAATTATGAAGTAATATTTCAATATTATCATCCAGATATTTAAGAAAAATATTGATTATTAATAATTTATTTACAAAAAATTAAAGAAAATTAAAATAATTTATTATGATGTAAATCAGAAAGTTAGTGACTTATGGGGATAGAGATTGTCTGGAAAGGGCCTTGGAAAACATACTTAAATGATGAAAATATTCTGTATCTCACATGGCCTTTGGCTTCACAGGTCTACTCACATGTTGGAGTGGCACTAATGGCCCAAAAGAGGCAAGTGCACATACCCTTTCAATTCCACATTCAGTACTGTGACATTTTTGGCTTGAAATTGGATAAGGTGAGAGGAGATGACACCACCGTTATGCTAGAAAGCAAAGAGGAACTAAAGAGCCTCTTGGTGAAGGTGAGAGGGGAGAGTGGAAAAGCTGGCTTAAAACTCAACATTCAAAAACTAAGATAATGGCATCCAGTACCATCACTTCCTGGCAAATAGATGGGGAAACAATGGAAAAAGTGATAGGCTTTATTTTCTTGGACTGCAAAATCACAGCAGATGGTGAATACAGCTAGGAAGTTAAAAGACCCTTGCTCCTTGGAAGGAAAGCTATGACAAACCTAGACAGCATATTAAAATTCAGAGACATTACTTTGGTGAGAAAGGTTCATATAGTAAAAGCTATGGATTTTTTCCAGTTTTCATATATGGATGTTAAAGTTGGACCATAAAGAAGGCTGAACCCTGAAGAATTGATACTTTTGAACTCTTGAGAGTCCCTTGGTCAGCAAGGAGATCAAACCAATCAATCCTAAAGGATATCAATCCTGAATATTCATTGGAAAGACTAATGCTGGGGCTGAAGCTCCAATACTTTGGCCACGTGATGAAAGAACTGACTCACTGGAAAAGACCCTGATGCTGGGAAAGATTGAAGGCAGGAGAAGAAGAGGATAACATAGGTTACATGGTATCATCAACTCAATGGACATGAGTTTGGGCAAACTATGGGAGATGGTGAAGGACAGGGAAATCTAGTATGCTGCAGTCCATGTAGTTGTAAAGATTTGGAAATGACTGAGCAACTGAGCAACAACAAATTTACACCATAAACATTGACAAACAGCACATCAGCGATCGTTTGTCTAGAGAGCTAGTTCACCACCACATCGCTGTACTGATCTATATATTTGCCACAAGTCATTACATTTATATGGTTTAAAATTTTGGACACTTCAATTTACATGCATTTTAACTTAATACAAATAACAATAGAAAGTTTTCTTCCACTTCAATTACAGCCTTTTTGTACTTTTTAGACACCTTGACCCAAGTCATTGCCATTCCAGACACTACCTCTAAATTCATAAAAGGGAAACACATTTGCCTACAGGGCATGCTGGTAGAAAAACCAAAGTGTACAAATCCATTTGGATATAATCAATGGGACATTTTTCTCAAACTGATTCTCCTCTGGTGGCCCCTGGACTTTTTCTTTCATGGCTGAGGTGACATGGCCCCATGCCATGTGGAACAAATTCTTAGCCTTCCTGATAGACACCAGTAACTCTTCCTCCTCAGGAAAGATGGTAAATGTCCTCTAGTACCAAGTTAAATTAGGCACTGAGGGTCAACACTCTGTCATTAACAATGTGTTTGAGACTGGAGATATTAAGCCAAAACCTCCCCTTTCAAAAGCCTCTTTCGGCCAAAACCTAAACCAACCACTAATGAATGGCACTTCACCATTGACTATCAGAAACTCAATACTCTGATTCCCCCTGATTAAGACTCCAATTCCTGATACTGCAGAATTGTTTGAGGCCATAACAGTGGTTTAAAAAAATGACCTTAACCTAGTTAACATGTTCTGTTCCGTTCCCATTATGGGGAAAATCCAAGTCCACTTTGCTTTCATTCTGGACAAAGCTTGATATACATATACACAGCTCCTGGTAGGTATTTAAACAGTCCTGTAATTGCAGAACTCTGGCGCCAGTATTTAAATCCCTTACAAGTGGGAAATGCCATTTTTGGTATCATGTTGATCCTGAGGGTCCCCACGAAGAAACAGTATGGATGGGTGTGTATAACCTCACATATTACCTTCACCAGTACAGCTGGACAATCCATCTCTCACAATATCTGAGACTCAGCATCATTTGTCAAGCTTCTGTCCATGATTTGGTCCCCTGTGAGCTGGAAAATTTTCCAGTTGGAAACCTGTGACTCACCATTAAACAAGTTACAAACAGGGACAGGACAGGACATCCCAGGAAATTTCATGTTCTAGAGGCAACACATCAATTACTGTCACTAATTTCTCACTGTAGATATGTAAGCCTTCCACCTGCACCTTGGGCAAAGCCCTAACAGTGTGATTTGGAAATCAACCCACAGGAAGGCTCCCAAGCTTTACCTGTAGTTCCACCTGACTCCACATACCAAATCAGGTCCTTGGCCACCCCTGACCATGACTCCTGGGGTCTCTGGACCAAATATTACTGGGTTCCAGTGGATCCTTTGCCCTGAGTTGCAAACACCAATCAAATGAAACCAGGTTCTGGATACCAGAGCAGAAAGTTTATTCATTGACCAAGGAATAGGGAAAAGAGAGCTTGTTCTTTAAGAACACCTCCTTCCCAGGAGGTGGGAGCAAAGAAATTTAAGGATAGGAGACAGGTGTGTCATCAGGGCTCTTGGGAAGGAATGAGGTTTTTCTCGGGGCATCTGAGGCACACCCAGTTTCCCACACCTCTTTGAAATATCATGAGTTGTGCCTAGCAGATTACAAATCCTGCCCAGGGTAGAGACTTTAGCCTGGTAATGAAGCAAAGGGAACTCTCAGACACCTCCAGGTCTCATCTGTGCAGGTTCTTTCCTGTGGTCAAGTCAGCTGTTTAAGGCAGTTGACCACTGTATATCTCTGAAATCACAGCTACAAAACATCTCTGTCAAATACTAGATGTTAAATGTAGAGATAAATCCAGGCAGGTATGGGTGATACAAATGTGGGCTTATATGGCTCCCCATGGCATTTTAGACTAAGTCCCAGAAGCAGGCCAATATAGTCCCCTTGTGTGCCAACTTTTCATCTTATTGGGCTTCTTTATAAACCGGGGAACAACCATCACTACATGGCACTAATATATACCCAAGTCCCTATAATGTCATGGGTTAGAGATGCCTCCACATGAAGGTCAGCATGACCATGGATGCTTTGTTGGTAGAATGGAACTGGTACCACCAAGAGAGGGCTAAATTTGACATTAAAGGCCTTTCAAGATTACAGAAGAATGTGGTTTCATCCATGCTCAGACCCTTTCCCCAGAGCCTTGATGAAGTGATAGTGGTACCCTGATCTTGGGGGCCACTGGATGTGGTGGCTTGAAGCGGATCGTATTTCCCTGACTGGGAATCAAACCTGGGCCTTAGTGGTGAAAGCAGTGGCTCCAAAACACTAGACCATGAGGGCCAGCAGGTTGGAAGCAAGACCTCAGTCCTTGTCTTCTTTGAAGAAAAAAAATCAGTGATGAGACAAGATTACAACAAATGGAGCATTTATTAGAAGCACAATATGTGTGAAAGAACAGGGCAGGCATTTATTAGAGGCACAATACGTATGAAAGAACATGGGCAGGCTCAGAGAGACACACACAGAGAGAGTTATGCATTTTTGAGGTGGCTAAATTGCTTATTTGGGAGCAGTTTTCCAGGTTCCCTCTGTCCAGTCATCTTGTTGTCGTGCTTCATACCTGTTCTTGGTCTGACTCAGGGCTCTCTCTGATGTGTGTACATCTTTTAGCTAATATGGATTCCATGTGAGGGGTTCTTAGGAGGTTGGAAGAACATATTATGGTCTGGCACACACTCCATTCTCTGTGCATGTGTAGTCAGGGAGTTCTCTTTGACCTCAAGAAGGAGAAATATGCAGCTTCTTTGTTTTACCCAAGCAAGATTCTGCTCCTCTCTGTCCCTGTCATTATCTTTATCTTGAAGTGTCTACTGGAGACAAATTCCAGCTGCTCAGTCTGAGACCCAACTTCACCCCTCCTTCCTCCTCCTCTGGCTAATTGGGAGGCTCTTTGAGACAACCTGTCTAAGATGGATAGAATATCATTTTTCCTCACCAATGGCACCACCACATTTGAAGACAATGCAGCCTGCTTGAGGGCTCTGGCATTGTACCTAGCCTCAACACCCAGCCCTCTAGTAAAAGGGACATCCCCACTTCCAACTCCAACCTCTGATTCAGTCAATTAGGAAAACTGTAGCTATTCACCTCTTCCTTAAGGAGACCATGTAAAGAGCCCTTTGCAATTCAGATTTTTAAGGACTAGGCATCTGTTGCTAATGGCTTCATTTGTCTGGTCAATGGCTAAGGGAAAATTTTCTCAAACAAGGCAAATCTATCTGGGGTGCCCAAGAGTGCCCAGATATGGTGAGAATTAGCAGAGTCTTCAGCTCCTTTCATTCACACTAACCACTCTACACAAGAAGCCATTCTCAGTAATATCATAAACTCCCACATTAAGGCCCCCACATTCTGTCAGTGCAGACTCCTCAGGGTACCACCTTCCCTCCACTTGTGAAGCGGGCACACACAACCTGGTGGCAGTTGTGAATTCATGTCATAATACTTGGGCTCAAACAAGTATTGGCTTGCAAATACTGCCCATTTGGACCATTAGCCCTCACCTTCTCAACTTGACCTTCTATATCTGTGTGCTGTGTACTTACTTGGGAATTCCCAACTCCTGCTGGCCAGCATAAGCCACAGTCACCCCTCACACTATTATATCTTCTACTACATTTTCCCCATGCTTTCCCAATAACACGGGTCAGATGCTTCACAACAACCACCCACATTTTGACCCAATGAACTAGGAATTCCTACTCAATGGGAATCAGAAATTATAGGTCTATCACCTGGCCCCAACTTGCCTCCATCGTACCTTAAATGCTTTCTCTTATGATCTAGGCAACTTCAGCTAACTCTAACTAACAACATCTTTGACATGGCTTCCCTTCTATTAGATGCTCCATCCATTTCCCACTCAAGTACTCCTCATGGGGCCACATGGGAGCAGCCTTCCAGACCAATTTGGGGTTCTATGCTAGGCACAAGCAGATTGGAACACACACCCGCTTAACCACCCCACAAGGACTCACATAGCCAGACAGCTTTTGAATGATGTGACTTCCCAGGTTCCTGACTGGAGGCTTCATTAAACATGTTGTGACGGGAATATCATCTGCAGATTACGTCACTTGCATTTGCAAGCTCTCACCTTCTGCAACATTCTTCCCCACATATGCCCACCCAAGGTCACATGCTACAATGCATTGTTGTCTCATTGACCTGTCACTGGAGGTTTGTCTCTTCGTCATAGACCTCTGTGTTTCCTACTCTGACTACCACCAAGGCAAAAGAGCCATATATTCCCTTAATCCTGGGTATTGCAATCCTACTTGGGCTGATTGGATTGGCACTGTTGCAAGGGCTCCAGCCACTCCAATCAGGTCACTGAAGCCAATCATCAAATATTAGCCATCTTATCTTAACATGTACAATGACACCATGAAACCCTGTGCCTTGTGTGAAAGTTTCAGACAATCTCTTCATGTGGTTATATATATTTTTTTTCTTTTTACTATTTTTATTGAAGTTTTATTGTTTTACAATGTGCTAATTTATGCTGTAAAATGAAGTGAATCAGCCATAAGTATACATATCTCCCTTCCTTCTTGGACCTACCTCCCACCTCCTCAATTTCACCCATTTGGTCATCACAGAATACCAGACTGGGCTTCCTGTGCTTTATGGAATATTACCCAGCCATAAAAGAGAACAAATTTGGGTCATTTGTAGAAATGTGGAGGACCTAAAATCTGACAGGGTGAAGTAAGTCAGAAAGAGAAAAATATCATATATCAAGTGATTTTAGACAATCCCCTGAGTGGAAGGAGGGGTGAGGGCCTTCCTCAGGATCACTTGATGCATGTACCTCAACTACTTGAACAGTTTCAAACCTTCTTATACCAGGTGGTCCCAACTATTAAAATATTCCACAACCCTTTGGATAGACTCCTAGAACACTGAGATCTCTGATCTATTAATTCTTTGATGACTGCACCCTTCAAATTTGGGGCAATGGCTCTGAACTGGATTTCAGACCATCACTTGTGTAATTATTAAGATATTTGTTACTATAACTCTAATTAGATGTGTACTTTCTTGGTTATAACAAACCCTGCCCTCAACTGTTAAAATATCTGCCACCCAGGCTGGTAATGTCCTTACCATTAACTCTGATACCTTGGTATTATAGGGTAGATTGTAGTGTATGTGCCTGACAATATTTTTTGTGTTGTATAAGCCTGACGTTAAGCTTTTGATTCTCAAAGCATCCATTTCAAAGACCTTCATCTTAAATAAATTTTTTGCCACCTATACTAAACTGGAAATAGAACTGCCGTATGACACAGCAATCCCAATGCTGGGCATACACACCAAGGAAACCAGAATGAAAGAGACACATGTACCCCAATGTTCATTGCAGCACTGTTTTTAATAGCCAGGACATGGAAGCAACCATAGCAACTGTCTATTTCCAGTTTCCTTTTTCAAAGCTCTGATTGACCTACAAAACTGACTGCTTGATGACCCTGTTTTTCCCTTCCCAAGTTTTAATTCCTACTCTTATGTTTTACACTTACTAATAAAGAGTGAACATATGTATGATAATATACATGTTTCAATGTTATTCCCTCAAATCACCCCACCCTCGCCTTCTCCCACAGAGTCCAAAAGACTGCTCTATACATCAGTGTCTCTTTTGTTGTCTCCCATATAGGGTCATCATTACCATCTTTCTAAATTCCATATATTTGCATTAATATACTGATTTTGTGTTTTTCTTTCTGACATACTTCACTCTGTATAATAGGCTCAGGTTTCATCCACTTCATTAGAACTGATTCAAATGTATTCTTTTCATTGGCTGAGTAATATTCCATCGTGTATATGCACCACTGCTTTCTTATCTATTCGTCTGCTGATGGACATCTAGGTTGCTTCCATGTCCTGGCTATTATAAACAGTGCTGCGATGAACACTGGAGTACACATGTCTCTTTCATTCTGATTTCCTTGGTGTGTATGCCTAGCAGTGGGATTGCTGTATCATATGGCAGTTCTATTTCCAGTTTTTATAATGGAATCTCCACACTATTCTCCATAGTGGTTGTACTAGTTTGCATTCCCACTAACAGTGCAAGAGGGTTCCCTTTTCTCCACACCCTCTCCAGCATTTATTGTTTGTAGACTTTTTGATAGAAGCCATTCTGACTGGTGAGAAATGGTACCTCATTGTGGTTTTGATTTGCATTTCTCTGATAATGAGTGATGTTGAGCATCTTTTCATGTGTTTGTTAGCCATCTGTATGTCTTCTTTGGAGAAATGTCTGTTTAGTTCTTGGCCCATTTTTTATTCGGTCGTTTATTTTTCTAGAATTGAGCTGCAGGAGTTGCTTGTATATTTTTGAGATTAATTCTTTGTCAGTTGCTTTGTTTGCTATTATTTTCTCCCATTCTTAAGGCTGTCTTTTCTCCTCACTTATAGTTTCCTTCGTTGTACAAAAGCTTTTAAATTTAATTAGGTTTCATTTGTTTATGTTTGCTTTTATTTCCATTACTCTGGGAGGTGGGTCTTAGAGGATCCTGCTGTGATTTATGTCGAAGAGTGCTTTACCTATGTTTTCCTCTAGGAGTTTAATAGTTTGGGGGCTAACATTTAGATCTTTAATCCGTTTTGGTTTATTTTTGTGTATGGTGTTAGAAAGTGTTCTAGTATCATTCTTTTACAAATGGTTGACCAGTTTTCCCAGCACCACTTGTTAAAGAGATTGTCTTTTCTCCATTGTATATTGTTGCCTCCTTTGTCAAAGACAAGGTGTCCATAGGCACATGGATTTATCAATGGGCTTTCTATTTTGTTCCATTGATCTATATGTCTGTCTTTGTGCCACTACCATACTGTCTTGATGACTGTAGCTTTGTAGTATAGCCTGAAGTCAGGCAGGTTGATTCCTCCAGTTCCATTCTTCTGTCTTAAGATTGCTTTGGCTATTCGAGGTTTTTTTGTATTTCCATACAAATTGTGAAATTATTTGTTCTAGTTCTATGAAAAATACTGTTGGTAACTTGATAGGGATTGTATTGAATCTATAGATTGCTTTGGGTAGTATATTTATTTTCACTATATTGATTCTTCTGATCCATGTACATGGTATATTTCTCCATCTATTAGTGTCCTCTTTGATTTCTTTCATCAGCATTTTATAGTTTTCTATATATGTCTTTTATTTCTTTAGATAGATATATTAAGTATTTTATTCTTTTCGTTGCAATGGTGAATGGAATTGCTTCCTTAATTTCCCTTTCTATTTTCTCATTGTTAGTGTATAGGAATGCAAGGGACTTATGTGTGTTAATTTTATATCCTGCAACTCTATTATATTCATTGATTAGCTCCAGTATTTTTCTGGTGTAGTATTTAGGGTTTTCTATGTAGAGGATCATGTCATATGCAAACAGTGAGAGTTTTACTTCTTCTTTTCCAATTGGATTCCTTTTATTTCTTTTTCTTCTCTGATTGCTGTGGCTAAAACTTCCAAAACTATGTTGAATAGTAGTGGTGAGAGTGTGCACCCTTGTCTTGTACCTGCCTTTAGGGGAAATGTTTTCAATTTTTCACAATTGAATATAATGTTTGCTTTGGGTTTGTCATATATATATTTTATTATGTTGAGGTATGTTCCTGTTTCTATTCATGCTTTCTGGAGGGTTTTTTTTTTTTAATCATAAATGAATGTTGAATTTTGTCAAAGGTTTTCTCTGGATCTATTGAGATAATCATATGGTTTTTATATTTCAATTTGTTAATGTAATCTCCAGTCCAGGTTTGATACATGAAACAGGCTGCTCAGGGCTGGTGCACTGGGATGACCAAGAGGGATGGAATGGGGAGAGATGTGGGAGGGGTCTGCAGTATGGGGAACATATGTATACCCATGGATGATTCATGTCAGTGTAAGGCACAAACCACTACAATATTGTAAAGAAACTAGCCAACAATGGCATTCTAACATGTATACTATCATGTAAGAATTGAATCGCCAGTCTATGTCTGACGCAGGATACAGCATGCTTGGGGCTGGTGCATGGGGATGACCCACAGAGATGTTATGGGGAGAGAGGTGGGAGGGGGGTTCATGTTTGGGAACGCATGTAAGAATTAAAGATTTTAAAATTAAAAAAAATAAAAAAATAAATAAATAAAGTAAATAAATTTAAAAAACAGTGAATCTACAAAACTCTAGGAAACCCACCGTTGACAACAATAAATGCAGAGCCAAGACAACACTCTCTTTCTCTATCTGTGGCCTTTCTGAGTGGCGAGAGCTGTGCTGTTTAATCTCCAGGACATGTGAATAATAAATCTTGCTTTTACAAAGTTTCCTAATAGTTGTTGCTGAGATCTTGTCTTGGTCTTGTGCTCATGCTCAGTTGTGTTCAACTCGTTGCAACCCTTTGGACTGTAGCCTTCCATGCTCCTCTGTCCATGGGATTTTTCAGGCAAGGTTACTCGAGTGGGTTGCCATTTTCTCCTCCAGGGGATGTTCTCAACCCAGGGGTCAAAACTGCCTCTACTGTGTCTCCTGCATTACAGACAGATTTTTTTTTTTCCCACTGAAACATCAGGGTCACTGAGATACACCTTGAAATCATAATAACCACAGGGGCTGGTCCAGCAACAATATTGTCTTAGGTAGGGGAGATGCCTGTGTGAAATGTTATAAAGCAGGACAGGCCCAGGTGAGCAGCCCAAGAATTCCTAGATGATACCATCACTATAGAATGAGACGAACACAAAACAGAGTATAAGGTAATCTAAGGACAAGTTCAGTTCAGTTCAGTCGCTCAGTCATGTCTGACTCTTTGTGACCCCATGGATGGCAGCATGCCAGGCCTCCCTGTCCATCACCAACTCCTGGAGTTAACCCAAACTCATGTCCATCAAGTTGGTGATGCCATCCAGCCATCTCATCCTCTGTTGTCCCCTTGTCCTCCTGCCCTCAAACCCTCCCAGCATCAGAGTCTTTTCCAATGAGTCACCTCTTCACATGAAGTGGCGAAAGTATTGTAGTTCCAGCTTTAGTATCAGTCCTTCCAAACAACATCCAGGACTGATCTTTAGAATGGACTGGTTGGATCTCCTTGCAGTCCAACGGACTCTCAAGGGTCCTCTCCAACACCACAGTTCAAAAGCATCAATTCCTCCGTGCTCAGCTTTCTTCACAGTCCAACAAAGCACATAGAAATCCTCATAATAGTGTCTTCTAGTGAAATGAAGCCTTTGCAAGAGACAGGCTAGGGCTTATATACAAATATAAGTACAATACGTAGACAGAACATATAGAACTGAAAGGACTCCAATAGCTCAGTAAATAACTTTCATGAACTTTATACAGGATTATTTATAACTAAATAATCAATAAACTGGTTAGAAGAAAGGATACAGGGATTAAGAAGTCCCAGAACATAGTAGAAAATCAATACATTTTTTACTAAATAAAGAGTAAATGAGTTGCTTGGTACTGCACTTTGAGGAAAATCAAGGAGACTAATGTACCATTGTGTGGCATCTAACCCTTATTTTCCAGAAAATTTTGTTCAGTGGTTGAAAAGGAATCTTAACAGAACTGACCAAGAAATGGCAGGTAACCCCTAAATGTAACAGTATGAATCCAGAATGCTGTAGGATTCGAGAAATGTAAGCTAGATCAACTTAGTAAGATAACTATTATCATGTTGATTTTACTTATGATAATACTGCAAATAAGAGAGTGTAAGTGAAATTGCTACTGCTATGATATCACTGAGGAGTGTCAAGACCAGATTCTGGCATATGACTCCTTTACATTTATTGCAAATTTCTGTGTAAATGTACACGTGCACGTTATTTCCACTTATAATTCATTTGTATAACCTCATTGCTTCTACTTATTCATTTTTTTTCTTATTTTTACACCATTGTTGGGGCTTCTCAGGTGTCGTGTGTGGTGAAGATCCCACCTGCCAAAGCAGGAGACATAAGAGATGTGAGTTTGATCCCTGGGTCAGAAGATCCTCTGGAGAAGTACACGGCAACCTATTCCAATATTCTTGCCTGGAGAATCCCATGGACAGAGAAGTCTGGTGGGCTACAGTCCATAGGGTTGCAAAAAGTAAAACAGCCCTGAAGAGTCCTAGCATACATTCTTACATACCATTGTTATCAGAGTGTCCCTTCCTATTACGTTGCTACTGCTAAATCCAATGAATACTTTCCCGTCACCATCTAAATCTGTGAGCAGTGCCTAATTCTCCCCCTTCTTGGTTCACTGAACATTGCATTTTCCTAGTGCCTCTGTCAATAGTTTTTATCATTATTTTTCTTATTTGTCTGCGATACCTTTCTTATAAACAGAAGAGTATAACAATACTCTTCATTCTAAACAATATAATGGGAAGACCTAGAAATCTCTTCTAGAAAATTAGTGATACCAAGAGAACATTTCATGGAAAGATGAGCACAATAAAGGACAGAAACGGTATGGACCTAACAGAAGCTGAAGATATTAAGAAGAGGTGGCAAGAATACACAGAAGAACTATATAAAAAAATCTTCATGATCCAGATAATCACGATGGTGTGATCACTCACCTAGAGCCAGACTTCCTAGAATGCAAAGTCAAGTGGGCCTTAGAAAACATCACTATGAATAAAGCTACAGAACGTGATAGAATTGCAGTAGAGCTATTTCAAATCCTCTAGGATGAAGCTGCTAAAGTGATGCACTCGATATGATAGCAAATTTGGAAAACTCAGCTGTGGGCACAAGACAGGAAACAGTCAGTTTTCATTCCAATCCCAAAGAAAGACAATGCTAAATAATGTTCAAACTACCACACAATTGCACTCATCTCACACACTAGCAAAGTAATGCTCAAAATTCTCCAAGGCATGCTTCAACAGTATGTGAAGAATGAACTTCCAGATATTTAAGCTGGATTTAGAACAGGCAGTGGAGATAGAGATCAAGTTGCTAACATCCTTTGGATCATCAGAAAAGCAAAACAGTTCCAGAAAAACATATACTTCTGCTTTATTGACCATGACAAAGCCTTTGACTATAAGAATCACAAAAAATTGTGGAAAATTTTTAAAGAGATGGGAATACCAGACCACCTTATCTGCCTCCTGAGAAATCTGTATGCAAATCAAGAAGCAACAGTTAAAACTGGATATGGAACAAAAGACTGGTTCCAAATTATGAAAGGAGTACGTCAAGGCTGTATATTGTCACACAGCTTATTTTCTTATATGCAACATACATCATGGGAAATGCTGGGCTGGATGAAGCACAAGCTGGAATCAAGACTGCTGGGAAAAATATCAATAGCCTCAGATATACAGATGACACCCCACTTATGGCAGAAAGGGAAGAACTAAAGAGACATTTTTGATGAAAGTGAAGGAGAAGAAGAAAAGTGAAACGTTTGCTTAAAACTCAATGGGAGGGAGGTGGGAGGGGGGTTCATGTTTGGGAATGCATGTAAGAATTAAAGATTTTAAAATTTAAAAAATAAAAAACTAAAATTAAAAAAAAAATAAAAAAATAAAATAAAATAAAAATAAAATAAAATTAATCCCTTATCAGATTAAAAAAAAAAAAAACTCAATATTCAGAAAACTTAGATCATGGCGTCCAGTCCCATCACTTCATGACAAATAGATGGGGAAACAATGGAAACAGTGACAAACTTTATTTTTTGAGGCTCCAAAATCACTGCAGATGGTGCCTGCAGCCATGAAATTAAAAGATGCTTGCTCCTTGGAAGGAAGGCTATTACAAACCTAGACAGCATATTAAAAAGCAGAGACATTACTTTGGCAACCATGTTTTGGAAAGCTATGGTTTTACCAGTAGCCATGTATGGATGTGAGAGCTGTAATATAAAGAGAGCTGAGCACCAAAGAATTAACCCACTTCAACTGTGGTGTTGGAGAGGACTATTGAGAGTCCCTTGTACTCCAAGGAGATCAAACAAGTCAATCCTAAAGAAAATCAGTCCTGAATATTCATTGGATGTTTAAGCAGAAACTCCAATACTTTGGCCTCCTGATGCGAAGAACTGACTCATTGAAAAAGACCCTGAAGTTGGGAAAGATTGAAGGTGGGAGAAGGGAAGGACAGAGGATGAGATGGTTTTATGGCATCACTAGATCGATGGACATGACTTTAAGTAAGCTCCGTGTGGTGGCGATGGGCAGGGAGGCCTGGCATGCTGCGGTCCATGGGGTCACAAAGAGTAAGACACGACTGAGACACTGAACTGAATTGAACTGAACACTTCTTCTACTGCTTACATATTCCACATCTGCTTTCAGAGCTTCCCATCCCTGGCTCTCAATAGCATCTTGTATAATCAGTCACCATCTCAATTCTATCTAGGGTTTCAACCATTGTCTTTATGCTGACTCACATATTTTTTTTTCCACATACAGAACTAAAATAACAGTTGAACATATGAACGCCTTCTAGATCATTCCAAATGCTTTCCAGAATCAAGCAATAAACCAACAAACAAATAAATGCATTTGCCTGTGTGGCATTGTTTTCTAGATATGTGACACGAATATCAGAAACTGAATTTCCATTTCAGTAGCAACCTTTCTGTGTTTCTCTTATAATAAAGACACCAGTATGTGTCCAGTCACTCAGGCCAGAAAGCTTACATTCATATTTAATTCCATATCTCTCTGAACCTCTCTTGATCTTCAGTGCAAGATAGTTGGCAAGTGATGGCTGCTGTTAGTCTCCAAATCTACTCATTCTCTCCATCTCATTGCTGCTGTGTAACCTTAGTGAGCTTTTACTCTTTGCTGAGTTATTGGAACAGTTTCCATCTGTCTCCCCTGTTTTCTTAATTATTCCCACTCAATCCATTCTCTTCATCCTACTCAGGATGACTTTTCTAACCTTAAAGACCCTCTGTTCCTCTCTACATTGCATGTCACAAATTTCAGTCTCAGAATAGAAGGACATGGGTGCAAAGGGCGGGTAGCCTTACAATTTTCCAACTGGAAAAGTAACAAGTTAATACTTCGTACTGTCCAGAAGGGCATAGGGGTGTAGTCTAGTAACACGTGATGGCCTCGGAGCAGGATCTGTTCTCCCAATTAGGGATACATGTGGTTTCTCACATTCCTTCTTCAAACCAAATGACTGCTAATTCACAAAGAATGTTCAAACTTTTCTTTCCTTCAGAGTTCTGCCAATACTTTAAGCTGATCTAGAATTTTGAGTCTGTGATGGAAAATTTTGAATTTCACTGTGCTTTGACACCTCAGTGTTCAGAGCAATGTCTTATGTCCCAGATCTGAAAGGAGGTCTCATGTGAAGAAGCTTCTATCATCTCCTAACTCCTGCTCTCTCCATGTCCCTTGCCACATTCATCTCCCTTGAAACTCTTCCCCATCCAGGCTGTCTACCCTCTCCTCCTCTGCCACTTCCATTCCTCTTCACATTATGGGATCCTGGCCACCAAGACCATTTTCATGTCACTTCACCTCCATTGCCTCTTAGTCACTTTTGCTTCAACTCAGTTTATACTCAGTCAGTAGTTGGTGGAGAGGAAAATTGTTGTTGTTGTTGTTGTTGTTGTTGTTTTCCCACTGCCTAATGTCCCTGTAGGGGAAGGAGACCTTATACTCTCATTCCAGGGGTGTTAGAGGAAAGGGTCTCCTTTCTGAGCTACATCTAGTTTTCTCCATGAGAATCTGAATCTACACAAAGGAATCAAAGCCACCTCAGATGACTGTAATACTCTCATTATGCAAAAGGTGCTTTCACGCCTTCTGAGCCCTTGGTTATTTTAAAACCTCTCTACAATGTTAACAGTGATTCGTGACTTACTCAAATCAAATGCCTTTAAGCCCCAGGATTTTCAGTCAAATAAAAGGAGCTCTAGGAGGTAGAGGACCAGGGAATATGGGAAGACAGATGTCATTTCATTTCTCTCAAAATGTAAATCTGATTACACCGTTCTATTGTTGTTAAACACCAAACCTACCATTATAATATACAAGATCTTCCATCGTATTCCTTTTACTGTGTTTCTGCATTCAACATTCTCCCTCTCCAACTTCTTTATACACACACACACACACACACACACACTTAAAGTTTAAGAAACAATGCTCTGGTCTCAGTTCTTTGAATGCAGAATACTTTCTCCTGAATACATCAACTGCTCTCTTTCTCTTTCCGTCTCTCTCAATGCACTCTGATTCCTTTCGCAGGCTTTCATTCATGTTTTTCTTCTCTTTGTAATAGCTGATCCCTGAGTGTTCTGCCATTTACTCAGTCTTCAATTTCAGTTTATCTGACACTCCTGCTGACAGCTTTCTTTAATCTCCTTAAAGTTGGTAAACACTCCTGATTTGTGTTGCATAATGCACTGTACCTTTACCATTGTTGAACTAAATAGCCCCTCCATTAGTCTGGGAGCTCCAAGACATGGTTTGTATCTGTTTTGTTCAAGGTATACCCTGAATTATGCATGCCATAGGTGGTCTCTCCACCCATACACCATCTCCCATCTAATAATTGCTGCAATACAAAGAGGTGGTCAGAGCACATAAGTCTAGGCTTTGCCATTTGTTCTCCCAGAACTGAGTTGTGATACACGTCTTCAGTTTTTGTTTCCAAGAACCAACAACCATCTTCAAACCCAGGAATCTCTTCTAGATAATGAAGTTAAGTTTTTTGTGAGACACAGTGGTTCCCATATGGTTAACCTTAAAGATTCCAGAAAGACAACATTCAACACAGCTAATTCTTCTTAAACAAGGTACTAAGAGTTCAAACATGTACCATAGGTATTTGACTCTTAGCTACAGTGTATACACTGAGAGAGAATACACAGGCATCACTGCCTGATTCTCATTCAGTTCGGCTATAGGAAAGTTGCTCATTTATTCGGCTCATATTTACTGAAAATTTGCTATATGTCAGGCATTGTGACAAAAGCTGAGAGACTAATAGTAAGAAAAAGAGACAGTGCTCTGGATATTGTAGAGCTTACAGCCTAGTAAGGAAGACAAGCAATTATCATAGATTCCCAACAACTATGGGGTATCCTACAGAGTAAGGGCCCTTTTCTAAATCAGAGAGTAAACTCTATATGGATCTTTCTGAACTGAGCATATTGTGTGTTTAAGATTTCTTATTGCTCTGCCATTACCCAGTGTGTCCAAACAACCCACCCTCTGTCCTAGAATTACAAGTTTCTAGGTTCTTTGGACACAAAGAGCAAAGTACTTACAAGCATTATCTCAGACTACATACTTAATGTCTTAAGGATTGACATCTCTCTAGAGAGGGTCCCAGGAGACACGTGAAATCCCAGCATTGATTTGGGACCTAAGCTGCAAAATGATCCCTGTTATAAACATAAACATTCCTTTTTATTGAAGCATCAACCTTATCTTTCTCTTCACTTCTCAAGGTCACATATAACCTATTTCTCTGTATCTCCTCTTCACACACTCTTCCCATTGCTTAATTCCTCTTTGAGCTATCAAGAACTGAAAAAAAAAAAAACTCTACAAACACACAACTGCATATGTCTTTTTACTTTCTTTTCAGAGTTTGGGTTTTGTTCTTTGAAGTCAGAATTTTGGTTTCTCCTTCAGAGAAAGTCCCTCATACCTGCAAGTGGCCTGACCTTCTAGGTACAAATGTGAGGGTGTGGGATTAAATTTGTGAAGTACTTAGACAAGACTTCAACATAGAATCAAGACATATGTCTTTTCTCTGCTCAGCATTCAACTGTAAAGAAATGTATTACCAGGCCTTCAATCTTTATTCCTTTTACCTAACAAAATAGGAATGAGGATTTTATCCCACATCTATGTCCTTCCAGAATATTACTTCTCCTTGCCTCATAGGTATCACTTGTATCAGTAGATAGGCATCACTTGTGTCAGTAGCACCCATAATTTCTATACACTTCTGGGTCTTATTTGCATTTCCAAATGAGGATTTTCATTATGGCCAGCCTTTCCCTTTCTCTTGTTGACTCTTTGGTGTAAAGAGAAAATAAGTTATCCAAGCTCTTGACTATGAAAAACCACATCAGAACTTCAGTGTCATTCCAAAATTCCAAATTTTGAACTGTATTTGATACATAGATGAATTTTGGGTTATCTCCCTTTAGGAAAGGAGTTTGCTCAACAACTTAGGAAATAGTGAAGTGAATATTCAATGAACAAAATGACAACCTTGGCAGAGAAAATACCATGTTTTCATCCAATCCTTCTTTTCTTGGGATGCACAGATGGTCTACATTTACCATCCATAGTCACAGTGAGTTGATGCCACATGGTTGAAATCCAACTGATGGGATTTACACAGAAATAAAACACTCCAGTCCAGTATTTGGTCTATGAAACCCTCTGACAATCCTCCATGCTCTTACTTCTTCTGACAAGTGAATGACATAGATTCTAAGAACCAGGTGAAACATAGGGCCATTAAGTGAGCAAATGCCCAATTCTTGAGTAATTACAGGGAGCAGAGCTTATCGATCTCCACTCTCTTTTATCCACACTGACATTTACATTATCAAGAATAATGTGATATCAAGACTTCCCTGGCAGTCGGGTGGTTAGGACTCCATGCCCCCAGTGAAGCAAGGACAAGTTTCATCCCTGATAGGGGAGCTAAGATCCCAAATAATGCATGATAAGGCCAAAAAGGAAAAAAAAGAATAATGTGATATCACATAACATGTCAAGGGATGACATCACCTAATATAACACAGTATAATACAACCAAGCTACTAGATTGAGCCTAGTTAAAATTTATCTGAGTAACTCAAAAAGGATACCTGTGAGGACCTGGTATTTGATTTGAAATCATGCCTGGTTTCAGAGAAAAGCAATCCATGTGAATACCTGGGAATCAATCATTCTAGGTAGAGGGGACACCACAAAAAACCAAAGGCAGTGAGCCTACGTTTAAGAAACAGAAACTAATCTCCTTTAGGATGGACTGACTGGATCTCCTTGCAGTCCAAGGAACTCTCAACAAGTTTTCCAACAATTTTTCCACACTTCAGAAGCATCAATTCTTTGGTGCTCAACTTTCTTTATAGTCCAACTCTTACATCCATACATGACTACTGGAAAAGCCATAGCTTTGACTAGATAGAATTTCGTTGCAAAGTAATGTCTCTGCTTTTTAATATGCTGTCCTGGTTGGTCATAGCTTTTCTTCCAAGGAGCAAGCGTCTTTTAATTTCCTGGCTGCAGTCACCATCTGCAGAGATTTTGGAGCCCCCCAATATAAAGTCTGCCACTGTTTCCACTGTTTTCCCATCCATTTGCCATGAAGTGATGGGACCAGATGCCATGATCTTACTTTTCTGAATGTTGAGCTTTAAGCAAACTTTTTCACTCTCCTCTTTCACTTTCATCAAGAGGCTCTTTAGTTCTTCTTCCCTTCCTGCCATAAGGGTGGTGTCATCTGCATATCTGAGGTTATTGATATAACACCTGGAAATTTTGATTCCAGCTTGTGCTTCATCCAGCCGGGCATTTCTCATGATGTACTCTGCATATAAGTTAAATAGGAAGGGTGACAATATACAGCCTTGACGCGCTCCTTTTTCTATTTGGAACCAGTCTGTTGTTCCATGTCCAGTTCTAACTGTTGCTTCCTGACCTGCATACAGATTTCTGAAGAGGCATGTCAGTTGATCTGTTATTCCCATCTCTTTCAGAATTTTCCACAGTTTATTATGATCCATACAGTCAAAGGCTTTGGCATAATCAATAAAGCATAAATAGATGTTTTTCTGGAATTCTCTTGCTTTTTTCATGATCCAGCGGATGTTGCCAATTTGATCTCTGGTTCCTCTGCCTTTTCTAAAACAAGCTTGAACATCAGGAAGTTCATGGTTAACATATTGTTGAAGCCTGGCTTGGAGAATTTTGAGCATTACTTTACTAGCATGTAAGATGATTGCAATTGTGTGGTAGTTTGAGCATTCTTTGGCATTGCTTTTCTTTGAGATTAGAATGAAAACTGACCATTTCCAGCTCTGTAGCCACAGCTGAGTGTTCCAAATTTGCTGCATATTGAGTGCAGCACTTTCACAGCATCATCTTTTAGTATTTAAAATAGCTCAACTAAAATTCTATCATCACCACTTTCTTTGTTTGTAGTGATGCTTCCTAAGGCCCACTTGACTTCACATTCCAGGATGTCTGGCTCTAGATGAGTGATCACACCATCGTGGTTATCTGCATCATGAAGATCTTTTTTGTATAGTTCTTCTGTGTCTTCTTGCCACCTCTTCTTAATATCTTCTGCTTCTGTTAGGTCCATACCATTTCTGTCTTTTTTGAGCGCATCTTTGCATGAAATATATCCTTGGTATCTCTAATTTTCTTGAAGCAATCTGTAGTCTTTCTCATTCGATTATTTTCCTCTCTTTGTACTAATCACTGAGGAAGGTTTTCTTATCTCTCCTTCCTATTCTTTGGAATTCTGAATTTAAATTGGTATATTTTTCCTTTTCTCTTTTGCTTTTCGCTTCTCTTCTTTTCACATCTACTAGGACAGCTATGTTTTTAAAGTGATTATACCAACTGTTTGTGAGGATATGAAGTAACTGGATCTCTCATGCATGGCTGATGGGAATGTAAAATGTTACAGTCATTCTGGAAAGCAGTTTGATAACTTCATTTAAAAACTAACTATTCATTTGCCATATTCAATTGCCAACCCAGCAATTATACCCAGACATTTTTATCTCAGATAAATGAATATTTATGTGCATTCAAAAGTTTGCACAGGAATGTCCATAGCAGATTGACAGGAGATGAAAGTTTGAAACAACCAAAATGTCATTCATAGGTAAATGATTTGGCAGCACTGAAAAGGAATGAACTCCATATTGATACACACAGCAACTTGGGTAAATATCAAAGGTATTATAGTGAGTGGAAAAATGCCACTCAAGGGCATGATTCCATTTATATAACATTCTCAAACTGAGAAAATTAAAGTAATGAAGGACAGAGCAGTGATTGCCAGGGTTTAGTGATTGCCAGGGAGAAGGGTTACACATGAATATAATGAGACAGCATGAGAGAAATCTTTGTGGTGATGGAATAATTCCAGCTGTTGATTGAGATGATATTTACAGACTCCAAATTTTTGTGATAAAATTTGATTGAACTTAACATGTACATAGTACTGCTGTCAGCATCTTTGAAACTATACTATTGATATACACAATGTAAACATGGGGGGGGGGGGTCAGAGGAAAGATGCAGGAGACTGTCCGGTAAAACCTTTGCCACTTGCAGCACTGTTTACAACAGCCAGAGCATGGAAGTGACCTAGATGTCTATCAGCAGATGGATGGATAAAGAAACTGTGGGGCATATATACAATAGAATATTACTTAACTATAAAAAGAGCAAATTTGAGCCAGTTTTAGTAAGGTGGATGAACCTAGAGCCTATTATACAGAGTGAAGTAAGTCAAAAAGAGAAAAACAAATAATCATATACTAATGCATATATGTATGGAATCTAGAAAAATGGTATTGATGAACCTATTTTCAGGGAAGGAATGGAGATGCTGGTGTGGAAAATGGATTTGTGGACATAGTCAGGGAGGGAGAAAGTGGGACAAATGGAGAAAGTAGCATCAACATGTATATACTACTATGTGTAAAATAGATAGCTGGTGAGAAGTTGGTGTATAACACAAGGAGCCCAGTCTGGGACTCCAGGATGACCTAAGGGGATGAAAGTGGGGAGCATGGAGGAAAGGAAGCTCAAGAAAGGGGAGTTAAATGTATCATTAAGACTGATTCCCATTGTTGTGTGGCAGAAACAAACAAAACACTGTGAAAATTTAAATAAAGCAAAAAAATGAAAAATCAGTTCAGTTCAGTAACTCATTCGTATCTGACTCTTTGCAACCCCAGGGACTACAGCGCGCCAGGCTTCCTTGTCCATTACCAACTCCTAAGGCTTGCTCAAACTCATGTCCTTCGAGTCAGTGATGCCATCCAACCATCCCATCCTCTGTTGTCCCCTTCTTCTCCTGCCTTCAGTCTTTCCCAGCATCAACGTCTTTTCCAGTGAGTCAACTCTTCACATCAGGAGGACAAATTATTGAAGTTTCAGCCTCAGGATCAGTCCATCCAATGAATATTCATGACTGATTTCCACTAGGATTGACTGGTTTGATCTCCTTGCAGTCCAAGGAACTCTCAAGAGTGTTCTCCAACACCACAGTTCAAAAACATCAATTCATCAGTGCTCAGTTTTCTTTATATTCCAGCTTTCACATCCATACGTGACTACTGGAAAAGCCATAGCCTTGACTAGATAGACTTTTGTTGGCAAAGTAATGTCTCTGCCTTTTAATATGCTGTCTAAGTTGGTCATAACTTTCCTTCTAAGGAATAAGCATCTTTTAGTTTAATGGCTACTGTTACCATCTGCAGTGATTTTGGAGGCCCCCCCCCAAAATGAAATCTGTCAATGTTTCCATTGTTTCCCCATCTATTTCCCATGAAGTGATAGGACTGGATGCCATGATCTTAGTTTACTGAATGTTGAGGGTTAAGCCAACATTTTCACTCTCCTCTTTAACTTTCATCAAGAGACTCTTTAGGTCTTCTTTGTTTTCTGCCATAGGGTGGTGTCATTTGCATATCTGAGGTTATTGATATATCTCCCTGCAGTCTTGATTTCAGCTTGTGTTTTATCCAGCCCGGCATTTCACATGATGCACTCTGCATAGAAGTTAAATAAGGACGGTTACAACATATAGCCTTGACATACTCCTTTCCTGATGTGGAACCAGTCTGTTGTTCCATGTCCAGTTCTAACTGTTGCTACTTGACCTGCATACACGTTTCTCAGGAGGCAGGTCAGGTGGTCTGGTATTCCCATCTCTTGAAGAATTTTCCACAGTTTGTCGTGATCCACGCAGTCAAAGGCTTTGGCATAGTAAATAAAGCAGAAGTAGGTGTTTTTCTGGAACTCTTTTGCTATTTTGATGATCCAATGATGTCAGCAAGTGGATCTCAGGTTCCTTTGCCTTTTCTAAATCCAGCTTGAACATCTGGAATTTCACAGTTCACGTACTGTTGAAGCCTGCCTTGGAGAATTGTGAGCATTGCTTTGCTAACGTGTGAGGTGAGTGCAATTCTGTGGTAGTTTGAACTTTCTTTGGCATTGACTTTCTTTTGGATTGGAATGAAAACTGACCTTTCAATTCCTGTGGCCATAGCTGACTTTTCCAAATTTGCTGGCATATTGAGTGCAGAACTTTAACACCATCATCTTCAATTATTTGAAACAGCTCAATGCGAATTCCATCACTTCCACTCGATTTGTTGGTAGAGATGTCTCCTAAGGCCCACTCGACTTCACAATCCAGGATATCCGGCTCTAGATGAGTGATCACATCATTGTGGTTACCTCAGTCATTAAGATTTTTTTGCATAGTTATTCTATGTATTCTTGCCACTTTTTCTCAATATCTTCAGCTTCTTTTAGGTCCATATCATTTCTGTCCTTTATTGTGCCCATCTTTACATGAAACATTCCCACTGTATCTCTAATTTAAATTTAGATTTAAATTTATTTAAAAATTTTAATAAACAAAAAATTTTAAAACATTATAAGCAAAATATTTTTAAGGCTACCTTGAAGAAGTCAAGAAAGTCAGAACTCAAATCCCACAGCTTTGTGACCCCAGCTAGCTCTGTTTCACGGAAGAGTCTGCATCACTAAAGAGCACACTCCAGGAAGACTACAGGTATAGGAAATATTTCTGTGATTATTGCTGGTTGATGGGACAACCTGAATCCCTCTGGTAGCCCTCTAAGATAAACAAGTTGAAGTTACTCTGAAGAAGTGAGGGCAAAGAAAGCCAGTCTAACTGGGAGATTGATTGACCATTTGTAGAATGAAGTCATTTGCACTGAGAAGGTGTCTCTCTGAGACCCCAGGAGAACTCCTGCCATGCCACTGAGCTAAATAGGAGAAAACTGAGAATAAAGGAGTCTCCCCATATAGGCTTTGTCTCTTAGAACAGGAGCCAGTATAGGTTTCAGAATCTAAAAGGATTGGGGGATTGACCCAGTGGTATAGCAGTGTTCTAAATCTCTCCATGGGGTTCACAGCAAGATCCTTTGAGCAATTTAAAAGAAGAACATTGCCCATATGGGGAGACTCCTTCATTATCCATTTTCTCCTATTTAGCTTGGTTGGCACTGCAGGAAAGGAAACCTAGGAATCTATCTTTACAGTACAAACCACAATGGATTGCTAGGTTTCCTTTCCCAGAGATTCTCTTCAGAGAAGCCAGACCTGCTATCTTGCCTGTCTTTCTTGCGCTCACAGGACGTTTGGGGTTGGAGATAAAAGAAAACAGGTAGTGTGTAATCTAAATGACAGTCTCTCTCTTTTAAAATTTTTATTTTGTATTGGCATATAGTTGATCAACAATGTTGTGTTAATTTCAGGTGTATTGTTGTTGTTCAGTAGTTGCTAAGTCATGTCTGACTCTTTGAGGACCCCATGGACCCCAAGGACTCCAGGCTTCCCTGTCCCTCACTATCTCCTGAAGTTTTCTCAAACTCATGTCCATTGAGTCTATGTTGCCATCCAACCATCTCATCCTCTGTCACTTCCTTCTTCTGCCCTCAATCTTTCCCAATATCAGGGTATTTTCCAATGAGTTGTCTCTTTATATCAGGTGACTGTTGCCATTTTTTCCTCATCTATTTGCTATGGGGCCATATGGCATGATCCCAGTTTTTGAGTGTTCAGTTTTAAGTCAGATTTTTCACTCTCCTCTTTCACCATCATCAAGAGACTCTAGTTCCTCTTTGCTTTCTGCCATTGGGGTATATAGCAAAATGATTCAGTTGTACATATACATGTATCTATCCTTTTTCAAGTTACTTTCCATTTTAGGTTGTTAGAGAGTATTGAGCAGAGTTCCCTGTGCTACACAGTAGGAATTCTGTTTAAGACCCATCCTTTTGGTCACTTCTGGGTGTTTCCTATAGAATCCTAGGAGTTCCTCCAACTCTCCAGCAGAGGGACCCCTGGCCTCATTTGTAAATCCAGTTTAGGCTACCCAACTCTAACCTGATGCCCCTTAACACTCAGGATGAGGAAAGTGAGCAGTGTCTAACTCTAAGACAAACTAAAAGCCATCACGGGCTTTACACAGAGTGAAACATTATGTTCCATACAGCCAACACAGCAGTTTGTGTGAGAGGTAATATTGAAGGTTAGGAGGCATGTCAAAGGCAGCTAAATGTGGGGGAGCTGCACACATGTTAGGCTCTGGTTAGATACAGCTTTGTCAGGGATGAGCCTCTGTCCTTTAGATGAGATGATGTTGCACATTGTGGATGCTGACAATGTTGCTTTATGTACTGCTTTGACAGGCAATTGATCTTTGCCCCTAAGGCTCTCAAGAAGAATGGCTTTCAGTAATAGTATTGTGAATTTCAGATCATTTCTAGGTCAACATCCTAAGATATTACCTTTCTTACAACTTAACATCCTGTACAACAATGCACTTGATTCAATCCCTTTGGGAAACATTTATAATTATTGATTTATTATATTTTTGTCTGCACTGGGTCTTTGCTGCTTTGTGCAGGCTTTCTCTAGTTGCAGCAAGAAGGGAGCTACTCTTTTTCACGGTGCACAGGCTTCTCATTGCAGTGGCTTCTCTTGTTGCGGAGTACAGGCTCTAGGCATGGGCTTCGGTAGTTGTGGCAGGCAGGCTGGCTCAGAAGTTTCAGCTTGTGAGCTCTAAAGCATAGGCTCAGCAGTTGCAGCACTCAGGCTTAGTTGCTCCACAGCATTTGGGATCTTCCTGGAACAGGGATAAAACCCATGCTCCCTGCTCTGGCAGGCAGACTCCTATCCACTGTGCATCAAGGAAGTCCCACCTTGCAAAAAACTTTAAATTTCTCTTCTCAAGGAGTCTATAGCTTAAACTAAAAGGTTGAGATCATTCCATGGCTTTCATGTGAGTAAAACTAATAATAATAAATAAAAATTAAAATTAAAAAATTCAGGCAAAGATTGTTATGTCTCTGTTCTGTTGCACATAATTTTGTGCTGTAGCAAATTGCAAGTGGTTTCTGAGGACGCTTTTGGCAGCAGGACCACCTTGCTTCTCGTAGTCTTGTATGAGGTGTGCATTCATATCATAATCTCCTCCACTTCCCTAAGCAGCTCTCTTTGTGGAAAAGCTTTTGCCTCATGCAAGTTATTTCTATTCAACACATTCCCATATGAGGAATTTCTAGCTAGTGTTACTATTTTTAAATCTCTTGGAGATGCAATTGACTGAATTTATTTCAGGGCAATTTGTAATAATTTATACTTTTATCACTAGTTTATAAGGATACCAGTTTTACAATAATGCTATTTTCACTGGATATTCTATGAGCTTTCATTTTATTCTGTGCCACTTTAATAAATGAAAGGTGGAATACTGGTCTAATACTTATAATGGGTAGTGTCCTTCTCTATTAATGAAGTGAAACATTTCCAATGTCATTTTCCCTTTGTGTTTATTTTCGTGTTTGTCACCTGATAGCTTTTGTCCAGTTAGTTTACAGAAGTTTTAGTTTTTCTTCATTTTTTAATAAAAATCTTCCTACTCAAAATCTTCCTACTAAGTTTATCTATATTTTAGAACTTTGAAATAGCTTTGAGTTTTCTCTCATTGCATCCTACCCTGTAGCTTCCCATTTTCCTGGGTTTTGTTTTCTTCTCTCTGATTTTATAATGTCAACTGTTCTTTCTTAAACATTTCAGTTGAATATTTTGCCAATTTATTTTGAGTGTAATTTAAAAAACTAATGTTATGGCCAGTTATATCTCATTACATTTTAATTCTATTCAGGTCTTAAGCCTTTGGCATTGCTTAAATGAGATCATTTGCTTTGCATCAGATGATAGGATAAATGAGTTGAAGTTGCTCAAGTCACCCGTGAGTGGATGATTTGTGGAAAACTATGAAAATAATAAATAAGCTTTAAATAAATTAAAAATCCTAGACTCATGTGCCAATTTTGAGGCTCAGCAAAGCCTCTCTGCGGGACAGTTCTCAGCTGCAACGGTGCTATTACGTACAAAGGGCATTTGCTGTTGTCATCTAAATAACTGAAGATTGGCAGGGAAGCCCAGCACTCTGACCCAAGGAGTTTACACGAAACTTCTTCTAAATCTCTGGAATACCTAGCCACGTGGATAACGTGCCAAAGATCCTCTGTAGCCAGGACAGTCCTGGGGTGGGGCTGTTATCCCAGAAAATACAACTCTGTGCCGGGGTCGGGGAATGGACTTATGAGTTCATCTCCTCTTCTAAAATTTCAGCTTCTCAAATGAGACTGAACTGGACCTGGGGAGGAAGTTTCACCTTGCCCTATGTTGTAAAAGAAAAGAAGGGGCATTTGAGCCCAAATGTAGGTAAAATTAAGGATAAGAGTTGTGAAGCAATTCCAGTCTAAACCCAAGTATTTGGGGTGTGAGATTCCTGACCATGATTGGGGCTGAGCCATTGCAGGAGCGACAGAACCGTAACAGGTCGCTAGGTGGCAGATGAATACCACTTTTGCCGTGTACCCCACTAAGGCGCTTTATCCACCAAGAGAAGGGGGGCGGGATTTGGGGGCCCTGGATCCTTCCAGAACGGTAGAGATGCAGCAACGCTGATGGTCCCTATCCCTGAGAAGATAGTGATACCTTCAGGAACGTCCTTTTGCACACTCCAGCAGGGTCAGGTGCTCATGAATATTTTCTTCCAAAACTCTTTGGTCGCCCCCTCCCACACCAGATCCTGCACCCAAGGAACAGCAGCCAGCTGCCAACTGATTTCCCTTGTATGTTAGACTCCGGTGTTATCCCCCATTTTCCCCCTGACCCACTGCAACCTGCACGATCTCAGTTCAATGAAGCCTAGTATTTCCTTTTCCCTGTTATACTTTGCAGGGAGCATATTTCAATGTCATGTAGTTCCCTGAGCTGCTGGATACCCACCACCCACCAGAACTGACCA
This sequence comes from Ovis canadensis, assembly GCF_042477335.2. Taxonomy (NCBI): domain Eukaryota; kingdom Metazoa; phylum Chordata; class Mammalia; order Artiodactyla; family Bovidae; genus Ovis; species Ovis canadensis. The sequence goes on from NC_091262.1 coordinate 13,647,780, forward strand.
AGTCCCCTTTGTTCTCCCAATGGCTAACAAACCTGATACTTTGATCTGCAGGCAGATAGATGGTCGCGGCTTTCCACATAACTTTAAGAAAATTTTCTGCTTCAAATTACAACCTTGTCTTGGCACTAACATGTCCCACTTAATTGATCTACTTGAGCCTTAGACACTCACCTACAAAATGGGAATAATGTCTACTTTGACAGACTATTGTGAGGAATCAAAAGGATTTAAAACCTCCTCTTGATTCACCTTCATTGATGTGTGAAGCTTTACTCTTGCTTTAATCTTACATTCCAACCCCCACTGCAATTACTGCATAATTATAACACATGTAGCACTGTTCTGAAAAACAGTTCTGTCACCGCAGTATCTACTATTACTGGAAATTGTCTTGATGTTCAGCTGTATTTGGAGAGTATGGTAAAACTTGGCTCCCAGTACCTAGAATAAAAATTAGAATAAAGACAAACACTTCCATATTATGCTGAAATTATATTTATATATAGATATAGATATTTACTTTTCTTCAGACAGATTTTACTGATGAGTCATTTTAACATTCAAAGAATAGCCTATTTTGATGCTACATAATCTGTACCAGAATGAGATGGACAGCTTCTCAATTCATTTCACAAAGCCAGCACAACTCTGATACCAAAACATAACAATTATAACACAAAACAGAATCACAGATCTCAGTTAAAAATACAGATGCCAAAATACCAAATAGAACAATAGCCAGTTGAAATCAACACCACATGAAAATGTACAAAGCTTTGGCAGATACAAAAGCAAATTGAAATCCAAACTTACACACACAGAACTTAAACAGAAACACCAGAAACAAAACGTCCCCCCCCACCCCACCCTGTCAGTGGCCTTAGGCCGGGGACCCAAAGGAACCATGAGATATCTGCTAAACAATATTAATGGGGAGGGGGGCTGCTGGTGGGGTCGTCGGTTTTATCATCGGGGCCAGACTCATCCTCATCCAGATCTTCAGACTCACATTCTGCCAGTGCTTCATAGTACTGGTATGGCCAGCACCGTGGATCTTTCTTATACAGCCTGGCCAAAAACTTCAGGACAATCATCTTGCTGGTTTCAAGGAATGCTCGGGGGCCCCAGAGGAACTCATGCTCCTCTGGCTCAGTAAAGGGGATTCGCCTGTATTCCAGGTACTTCTCCCTTACAAACACTTCGGTGATGAGCTTCTTTGTATTTCCGAAAAGACCATGTGTCTCCCGGATATTCAGCCCTAATTTGCACAGAAAAGTAAAAATTAGATCCTCCCTGACACAATTGCCTTTCATAAAGATGAGGCTCAGAACCACCATCAGGAGGCCTATCTTGGGCCTGTCCAAAGAGGATGTACCTGTGTCACCCTTTCGACCCTTGTTGATGAGAATATAAGAGTGGTTTTGGGGATCAATTTCCTTCAACTGATAACCAAAAACACACTCCAGCTTGTGGCTGGCCCGGCTGATAATTTCTAAGCACTCATCTTTATATTCACGGATGATGAATTTCACCATCTCTGAGCGCTTAATGGGCACCTTGGCTTGGTCCTTAACCAAGAGGAACTGCACCAGTGCATTTGCTCGCTCATCCAAGGGAGACAGCGGTTGAGTCTCCAGCTTGGGATCATATTGGGTGGCACCAAATCCCTGAGCAAGAGTAGGGAGCTCAGAGATGATCAAGGACGGAGGGCTAACTGGGCTTTCCCAGAAACCCAGGGCCCTTGAGGTGCTCGGCCCCTCCCAGGCACTCAGGGCCCAAGAAGTACTAGGCCCTTCCCAGCCACTCAGGATCTGGGAGGTACTCAGGCCCTCCCAGCCACTCAGGATTCGGGAGGTGCTTGGGCCCTCCCAGTCACACAGGAATTGGATGGGGGTTTGTACCTCCCAGTCATTCAAGTCTAGATTTTCCCAGCGCCTGGGTGCCTGCCAGTGACACATGTTCAGCATCTTGCCGCTGCTATCCCCCTCTTCTGTATTCAGATGCTTCTTCTTCCGGGTGGCCTTGCCTGAGCGACGTGGTGGCTCAGCAGAGGTCTTTGAGGCCTCTTGAGTGATGGCCATCACTTGTGGGGCAGCTGCGGTTGCCATCAGGATACTGGGTCCTGCCTTGGACGCCTTTGAGGAATTCGCATTGGGCTGTGGAACCCATGGGATTGCAGGCAGGGCCTCAATGCAGGCAAACGTATCCTGCAGAGTAAATGGCAGTGACCTTGGGGCCTCTGAGATGGCAGATGGGCCCTTGAAGGCATTAGAAGAGGCAGGCTGGAACTGGGAGGTAGATGGAAAGACCCTTGCAGTGGCATTAAAGGTCTCAGAAGTGGCAGGCAAGTTTTTCCAGGGAGTCGGCAGGTGTGCTCCAGCAGGTGGCATTGCCCTGGGAGCACAGAAAGTGCCACCGAAGATCATCCGGTCTTTTGGAGGAGCTTTGCGTTCCTTTGAAGAGGTCCTACGATCTTTTGAAGAGGTCCTTCGGTCTATAGAAGAAGCCCTAGATTCTCCTGATGGAGTCATCAATGATTTAGCAGAGCCCATGGGAAAATTTGCCCCTGCTAAGGGGGCTCCAGGTTGGCCCTGCAGGGCTGCAGGGGGGCCCTGCCAGGAGGGCTGGAGTTGCATGGATGGCAGCTCTGCCTGCGAACCCGAGAGCTGAGCCTGCTGGGTGGGTAGTTGGATTTGAAGGGCCTTTTGGGAGGCAGGGGCCCCCTGAAAGGGCTGCTCCAGCTGAACCAGTGGTGGGCCCTGCCTCTGGGCCTCCTGGGTGGTCAGGGACTGCCAGAATTGCCCCTGAGCTTTCGGAGCCTGCCAGGCCAGGCTGGCCTGGGCTTGCTGCACTTCCTGGAACTCCATGGACGTTGGCATCTCCTGCGGCGCTGGAGGCTGGCCTTTTGGTGCCTGCCAGATAATGGGTGGGCAGTGCACAGCCTGAGGGGCCGACAGTGGGACCGGTAGAGGGGCCGGCATCACAGTCGGAGGTGCCTGCGGGACAGCAGGAGGTGCGGTCGGCATCTGCGGTGCTGGAGGGGCTGTTGGCACCTGGGGGGCCGCCCGAATTGGCGGGGCCGCTCTCAACTGCGGGGTAGGCAGTCGAGTTTGTGGGGCCTGCCGCAGCGGTGGTGGGGGTGGCAGGGCCTGCCAGAGAGGTGGCGGGGTGGCCAGCACCTGCGGGGCAGGGCGGATGGGTGGCGGTGCCTGGCGGATCAGTGGCGGTGCCTGGCGTATTGGGGGTGGGGCCTGGCGAATGGGTGGTGGGCCCGGGCGGATGGGCGGTGGGCCAGGGCGGATGGGTGGTGGCCCAGGGCGCACAGATAGAGGTGCCTGCCAAGCAATTGTCGGACCAGGCCAGGTGACCTGTGTGGTCGACCAGCCCAAGGGTGTGGCCGGCCAGCCTTGTGGTGGGGCCTGCCATCCCGGAGAGGTGGACTGCCAGCCCGGGGGAGTGGCCAGCTGCGCCGGTGGGGCCTGCGGGCCCTGGGGAACCGGCGGAGGAGCCCTTATAACCTGTGACTGGATCTGCAGGATCAGAGGCTGAGCCTGTGGGGCCCAGGAAGCCATAGGCTGGGCAGGTGGTGCCGGCGCTGGCGGCTGAACTATCGGGGCTCCTGTCGCTGGAGGCTGGGTGATCGGAGGTCTCGAGCCTGCAGGATGGATCATCAGGACTCCAGGACCTGGAGGCTTGGCCATCGGAGCTCCTAGAGGAGGAGGCTGGGCCATCAGGGGTGCCGGAGGTGGAGGCTGGGCTATCGGAGCTCCTGGAGCAGGAGGCTGAACCATCAGGACTCCCGGAGTCAGAGGCTGGGGAATCAGGACTCCCGGAGCTGGAGGCTGCGCCATCGGGGTCCCCGGAGGGGGAGGATGGGCCATTGGGGTCGCCGGCGGAGGAGGAGGGTGCGCCATCGGGGTCCCCGGAGGAGGAGGGTGCGCCATTGGAGTCCCCGGAGGAGGAGGGTGCACCATCGGGGTCCCGGGAGGAGGAGGATGGGCCATCGGGGTCCCAGGAGGAGGAGGATGTGCCATCGGGGTCCCCGGAGGAGGAGGATGTGCCATGGGGGCTCCGGGAGCCGAAGGATGCATCATCAGGACCCCCGGAGTTGGAGGCTGGGCCAGCGGGGCTCCCGGAGGGGGAGGATGGATCATCAAGACTCCGGGAGTCGGAGGCTTGCCCATCGGGCCCCCCAAAGGGGGAGCCTGGACCATCGGGCCCCCTAGGGATGGAGGCTGGGACATCGGTGCCACGGGGGCAGGCGGCTGGCCCTGCGGAGCCTCCCAAGCAGGCTGCGGTGCCTGCCAAGCGGCCAGTGAAGCCTGCAAATCAATCGGAGGTGGGTCCCAAGGGACTGGAGGGGCCCGCGAGGAGGCGGGCGGAGCCCGCATCAGAACCGTAGGGCGGCTATAGACCGCGGGCTTAGGGGCCTCCTCCGGGGGACTCGGATCTCCCAGATTCTTACTTAGCTGCGACATGTCCTTTTGCTCTGACAGCTGGTGAGCCTTTCCCTCCGACAGCTGCTGGGCCTTTTCCTCCAGAGAGAAGAGAATGCCTACGTGGCTGCTGAGAGGAGTCCTCCCTGCTGACTGGTGAATAGGAAGTGAGTGCCCTTAGCTCTGCAGCTTTCCGCAGTAAGGAGGAGGGGGGAAGGGGGCTCGATCCCGCCCCTTCCCCGCCCCCGACCACCACAAGTGGATAGTGCAGAGGGGCGTCTACCAGAAATCCTAGCGGACACAAGATCCCTCCTCACTCTGCCCAGTCCCCAAATGCAGCCTGGTCAGATTCCCCATGGGTGAGTTTTCACAGGGGAGTGACAGGGACAGATTTATGTTTTAGAAATCCCTGTACTGCAGTATAGAGTTGTGAACAGACCACTGGGAACATGGAAGGTATCCAAGAGGGGGAAGATGGTGTGGTCTGAGCTCAGATATGGCAAAACGGGAGCCAGAGGGAAGAAAAGAAAATACACACACACACACACACACACACACACACACACACACACACAAGCATACATATATATCTCAAGACTCACAGTAGACAGCTATTATATTTTAATGTAAATGTGAAAGAGGAGGAGAAGTCCCGGCAAAGCGGATAAATTGCTAGGGTGGGTGATTCTCACAGGGACACACTGGAGGCTCCTAAGAAAGAGAAATTGATGATTATTGGGTGGGACACAGGCATTTAGAGTCCTTTGGACCTGCCAAAGAGGATAGCTTGCAGACACTTTTGTATAAAAGCTTGGGATTCAGAAGAAAAGTGAATTGGGATCCAGATACTCTTCATGGAAATAGAGCTGCTGCAGGGATCGTGGTGCAGAAGAGTGAGATTTAGAGTGAAATTACTGAGGTAGGTCTTAGTGCTTGTACGCATTTTCAGACACAGGCGGAAAAAGGACATCCAAGAATAGAGAGATAAGGAAAGAGACCCTGGAAGTTGAGATGTTCCAGACATCCATGAGAGATAACATTTTTAGTATGGGGTGGGGGGAGTGGATTCCTCTGGAGTAACTGGAATGAAAGAACAAGGTACGTTTCCTGCTGCGTATTTTTCAGTTGTAGAGCAAGAAAGAAATTGTAACAATGACAACAAAAAATGCACTAGAAAATATTAAAATAGGGAAATGAATAGACCCACAGTTCATATATAGGGAAAACAGATAAACAGCAACACACAAAATTGGGCGTGTGTGTGTGGAAATTTAGCTTGAAAATTAAACAAGCAATGTATTAACATAAAGTAGAAGGTATCAAATGTGTTGAGTAACAGTATACTATTTCATGCTGAAAGGAAATGACAGTCAGCTTCTTCTAGTTAGTTTCCTGGAAATATACAAAATATTAAATATCAAGGATGTTTAATTTAGCATAAGCTATTTGCAGCCTAGGGCAAGAGTCTGGAGTGACCAAAAAAAAAAAAAGTATGAAAGATACCACAAGGGGGCAGATGGGAATGATGAAGGCTAAACCCCACTCCTCCTGCAGTACTGTTAGCTGCTGCTGCTGCTGCTAAGTCGCTTCAGTCGTGGCCAACTCTGTGTGACCCCACAGACGGCAACCCACCAGGCTCCTCCATCCCTGGGATTCTCCAGGCAAGAATACTGTTAGCTAGTAGTTCTCAAATGTAGTAATTTAAGAATCCCAATTAAAGCATAAACACATGCCCAAGTTTATTACTGCCTTAAATAATGAAATGATAACTTGAGAGTGAGGTTTCAGTAGTTTTTTTCTGGCAATTGAAGGGATGAGAAATCTGAATTTTTATCCCCTAGGATCATTTTCTTTTCAGAAGCAGTAGTTCTTCCCTGGTGCCTGATGATGTGTCATGCTGCCATACTCACAGAAAGATGCTTCTGAAGAATGGACACACCATATCTCATGGTTTTGGGTCCCTCTTATGGGTTGATAATAGTCCATAAAAGAGTTCTCAGTTTGATGAGGTTAAGAACTGACTACTTCACTGGGCCCATCTGTCGACCGTCACCCTCATGTTTCCCTATTATCAAGCCTGTCACATACCAGTTGGTGGCTATGGATGGCTTTAGGAAAATCAGTTTATTTTTCAGCTAGTTACATTTCTACCCTCACTAAAGCACACTTCTTCTTCCTCTAATTCTGATATATAAATTCATCAGAGATTAAGTTCTCCCACTAACCGTTTGTTTTTCAGGATTATGGTGGATTTAACCTTTGGTCCATCATGCTGTGGGTCATCCCACAGAGTAAATGATTGCCAGCAGAGCCCAATTGTTCTCACAGAGGCTAGGGCTTAATGAATAGCCTGCCATACAATGTCAGTTCCCACCAAATCCTTTATGTCAAAATCCTTTACCCTTACATTATACTTGGGACTGATATGTAAGCCTAAAAAATGATCAGGAATTATGTGGGGGGTGTAGATGCCATTATAAATGGAAAATAGTTAAAGTAGCACCTTTGCAACTCTTTGGTAATGTTACTGAACTATCTGAGAAAAATTAAGGTGTAAGTATCCAGTGATTCTGGTGGGTCAAGTAATGATGAGTGAATTGGAATTTTTCTTTCCTGGAAAATAATATGCCTATTTTAGACAGTCACAGATTTCGGACCCAGGCCACTTGACAATCTAGCTACCCCAAAATTTCCTACTTCTAGTGTCAGTCACACCTGAAGAATTAAGTGAAATATTGACCCTTTTGAAGGTTGACTGTTTTCATAAAAGCATTCACAATAATGTCCTCAGTCTAATGGATGTGAACTACAAGCCTTAAATAGGTCTCCAAAACTCCCTCTTCTCCTAGTAGAATCTTCTAGTTTCCCGAAGTTCCCACCATCCTTTTGTGTATATGCTCTCCCATCCCCATATCTCTGACACGAGTGTTGTCAAATTCCCATCCTTTCTTCTCATGAAACTGCTTAAAAGTTGAAGGTACATCAGAAAGAAAAGACACATACACAAAACATTCATGAAATACAGGCGTCTGTATACTTCCTAATCAGAAAGAACTTTCAATATTTCCTAAGTATAAATGAGAAAGGTAACAAAATTAATGGAAAAGATTGGGGTACGAGAAATGAGGAGACACAAAAAGGAGTGGGAATTTGCTGGCCAGATGAATGAAGTTTCTGTACATTTCTTTATTGTCTGGATCACAGCAAGCATAGAATATCTTGCAAATTCGAGTCTTTTGGTTCACTCTGATATTCCCATCCCATTCTGAGTGTTCAAGAAGGAGCTAGTGGATGAAAGTATAAGATTAGTCCCAAAGTGCCCATTTTTCATTCTGTGATAGCTTTAGACTTGGTGTAAATATGGATGTCAGTAAAATGATGTTATGATTTTCATAGTCTAAAATTATTTATTTATGAATTGTCTTTTATTAATGATTTAGTATGTACTTGACACGGTGCTGTGTTCAGAGAAAAATCTGACAACAGATCTTACAGATACAGAGGGATATGAATATGCTATTTTTAGTGCAATAAAGTAGTTTGCACTGTTTAAAACTCATATTGATTATCAGTTCAGTCACTCAGTCGTGTCCGACTCTTTGCGACCCATGAAACACAGCACGCCAGGCCTCCCTGTCCATCACCAACTACCGGAGTTCACTGAGACTCACATCCACTGAGTCGGTGATGCCATCCAGCCACCTCATCCTCTGTCGTCCCCTTCTCCTCCTGCCCCCAATCCATCCCAGCATAAGAGACTTTTCCAATGAGTCAACTCTTCGCATGAGGTGGCCAAAGTACTGGAGCTTCAGCTTTAGCATCATTCCTTCCAAAGATATCCCAGGGCTCATCTCCTTCAGGATGGACTGGTTGGATCTCCTTGCAAAGGGACTCTCAAGAGTCTTCTCCAACACCACAGTTCAAAAGCATCAATTCTTCGGTGCTCAGCCTTCTTCACAGTCCAACTGTTACATCCATATATGACCACAGGAAACACCATAGCCTTGACTAGACAGACCTCTGTTGGCAAAGTCATGTCTCTGCTTTTGAATATACTATCTAAGTTGGTCATAACTTTTCTTCCAAGGAGTAAGCGTCTTTTAATTTATTGGCTGCACTCACCATCTGCAGTGATTTTGGAGCCCAAAGAAAATAAAGTCTGACACTGTTTCCACTGTTTCCCCATCTATTTCCCATGAAGTGATGAGACCAGATGCCATGATCTTCCTTTTCTGAACGTTGAGCTTTAATTCAACCATTTCACTCTCCTCTTTCACTTTCATCGAGAGGCTTTTTAGTTCCTCTTCACTTTCTGCCATAAGGGTGATGTCATCTGCATATCTGAGGTGATTGATATTTCTCTGAGCAATCTTGATTCCAGCTTGTGTTTCTTCCAGCCCAGCGTTTCTCATGATGTATTCTGCATAGAAGTTAAATAAGCAGGATGACAATATACAGCCTTGACGTAATCCTTTTCCTATTTGGAACCAGTCGGTTGTCCCATGTCCAGTTCTAACTGCTGCTTCCTGACCTGCATACATATTTCTCAAGAGGCAGGTCAGGTAGTCTGGTATTCACGTCTCTTTCAGAATTTTCCACAGTTTATTGTGATCCACACAATCAAAGGCTTTAGCATAGTCAATAAAGCAGAAATAGATGTTTTTCTGGAACTCTCTTGCTTTTTCCATGATCCAGCGGATGTTGCCAATTTGATCTCTGGTTCCTCTGCCTTTTCTAAAACCAGCTTGAACATCAGGGAGTTCACGGTTCATGTATTGCTGAAGCCTGGCTTGGAGAATTTTGAGCATTACTTTACTAGCATGTGAGATGAGTGCAATTGTGCGGTACTTTGAGCATTCTTTGGCATTGCCTTTCTTTGGAATTGGAATGAAAACTGACCTTTTCCAGTCCTGTGGCCACTGCTGAGTTTTCCAAATTTGCTGGCGTATTGAGTGCAACACTTTTACAGCCTCATCCTTCAGGATTTGAAACGGCTCAACTGGAATACCATCACTTCCACTAGCTTTGTTCATAGCAATGCTTTCTAAGGCCCACTTGACTTCACATTCCAGGATGTCTGGCTCTAGATGAGTGATCACACCATCATGATTATCTGGGTCGTGAAGATCTTTTTTGTACAGTTAGTCGATGCAAATAACTGAGTACTCACTTCTGCTTGGCGCGTGCGGGTGGTGTTGTGATTCTGGCAGTAGCAATGGAAAAAATAAACAAAGAGAGAGGAAAAAAAATCCAAAGCTGTAGGAAATTCATACATGTTCTCCAGGTAGATGAAGCACTAAAAGGAAAAAAAAAAAAAAAGAACAGAGCATGTCAGAGTACATGCATTTGAAAGAATTGCAAGAGGTTCATAAAAATAGTGTAACTGTTGTTTATTGAATTGCTATTATTTGACCAAATACCATCCTACAAGCTTTCTACACATTGCATATTTCTCACAAAGTCCACAAGTGTTTGGCCCCATTTTACACATCAAAAAATTGAGGCTTCAGATGATAATTAATTTGTGGCAGATCCAGCAATCTACAGCAGAATCTGGAACTGAAACCTGATCTTTTTTTTGCAGAAAGGAACATTTTTGGCCGTTACACTGGTGCTGCCAAAAAAAATTTTTTTATTTAAAATATAATTAACATACCATCTTGTTGTTGTTTATTTGCTAAGTTGTGTCCAACTGTTTTGTTACACCATGGACTGTAGCCCATCAAGCTCCTCTGTTCATGAGATTCCCCATACAAGAATACTGGCGTGGGTTTCCATTTGCTTCTCCAGGTGATCTTCCTGACCCAAAGGTCAAACCCACTTCTTCTGCATTAGCAAGTAGATTCTTTACCACTGAGCCACCTGGGAAGCCCCAGCAAACAGTTAGATACATAGATATACAGCGTTCTGTTAAATAAGCTTTGTTACCAAGCAGCCATCTGTCAAAACAAGATGTTCTTATCAAATAAAAGCCCAATCAATTCCTTCTCTTCCAAAGGAAACCACTATTTTTTTCCAGATCATTTCCTATTATGGGTTATAAGATATTCAATATATTTCCCTAAAATAAATAGTAAATTCTTCCTGCTCACTCATTTTATACAGAGTGTCCTGTATCTGTTAACCCTGTACTCTTAATTATACTCTCCTAATGACTCTTTCCCTTTTGGTAACCAGAAGTTTGTTTTTTATATCTGTGAGTTTGTTTCTGTTTTGTATATAGAATCATTTGTATTATATTTTGTGGTTTCACATAAAAGTTATACCATATCTTTCTCTGTCTGACTTACTTTACTTCACTTTAACTTACTTGGTATAATAATCTCTAGGCCACCCACGTTGCTGCAAATTTGGTCCATTTTATGGTGGAGTAATATTTCACTGTGTTCCACACCTTCTTTGTTTATCTGTTGATGAACACATGGATTGTTTCTTTGTCCTAGCTATTATATATAGTGCTGCTGTAAAGATTGGGGTTGGGCTTCCCTGGTGGTTCATTGTAAAGAATCCACCTGCCAAGCAGGAGATGAGGTTCATTCTCTGAGTCAGGAATATCCACTGGAGAAGGAAATGACAACCTACTCCAGTATTCTTGCCTAGGAAATCCCATGAGCAGAGGAGCCTGGTGGGCTATAGTCCTCAGGATTGCAAAAGAGTTTGACATGACTTAGCAACTGAACAACAACAACAAAACTTGGAAATACACATATCTTTTAAAATTAGAGTTTTCTCCAGATATATGCCCAGGAGTGGAATCACTGGATCATATGGAAACTCTATTTTTAGTTTTTTAAAAAAATGTATTGGGATATAATTGCTCCATGGTATTGTGTTAGTTTCTACTGTTTAAGTATAAGTGTACATATAACCCTTCACTCTTGGATCTCCTTCCCCTGAAATTACACCCATCTAGCTGACCACTGAGCACTAAGCTGAGCTCCTATGTTAAACAACAGGTTCCCACTAGCTATCTCCATATATATTTTCCATAGTGCCTGCAGCAACCAACTAACAGGGTAGGTGGGTTGCCTTTTCTCTACACCCTCTCCAGCATTTGTTACTGTAGACTTTTTGATAGTGTTCTTTCTGACTGATGTGAGGTGATATGTCACTATAGTTTTCTTTTGCATTTCTCTAATAATTAGTGATGTTGAACATCTTTTCATGTACAAAGGAACCACTTCCTGATTTATTTCACCAAATATCAGTTCTACCTATTACTAAATTTCATATAAATCCAATCAGTATAGTGCATATTATTTTTAAAGTGTCTGGATTTAACTTTTTTAGATTAAACATGTTACTTATATTAGAAGTTTGCTACTTTTTATAGCCAACTACAATTCTTATATGAACTGCCCAGTTTGTTTACCTATTACCTGTTGACATTGAGATATCTATATTTTGAAGATAGTATAAAAATATTGTTTGAAAATTCTTATAAAATTCTTCATTTTCATGTATCTTTAGCAAATGTCAGACTCTGAGTAATAGAACAGATGTGTGTGTGTGTGTGTGTGTGTGTGTGTGTGTTTATAAGGAACTGTGACAGTTATCCATAGTTGGGTTAGAATGCTTTATGTACACTCTTCCAGGATGCATGAGAATCCCAGATGCTTGGCAGCATTTCACGGTTTTGAATTGTCAGTCTTTTTTTTTTTTTTTTTTTAATTAATTTTGGTCATTCTACAAACGTGCTCAGTTGCTTCAGTCGTGTCTGATTCTTTGCAGTTCTGTGGACTGTAGCCCACCAGGCTCCTCCTCCATCGGATTCTCCAGGCAAAAATACTGGAGTGGGTTGCCATGCCTTCCTTCAGGGGCTCTTACTGACCCAGGGATTGAACCTGTGTCTCTTGTGTCTCCTGCACTGCCAGTGAGTTATTTTCCCACTGAGCCATCAGGGAAGTCCTTTGGTCATTTTAGCAGACTTGAAACTGACTGTTTAATTTTGTGCTTCTCTGAGCAATATATGAGTGTTCCATTTGCTTCTCATCCTTGCCAAAATTGAATGTGATTGGCCGTTTTGGTTTTAGGCATTTTATTAATAGTGGGTAAGAAATGGTGTATCAATGTTTTTTTGTCTGTATGTTTGTTTATTAATAGATTGTTTTTGAGCAGTTGTAGATTCTCCCAAAATTGAGGGGAAATTTAGGGTTCTCATATAATCTTTGACCATTCCACACAGAAACACAACTTCTCCCAATATCAGCATCCTGTACCAGAGGGTACATTTGTTATGTTCATGAACCTATATAGAAATGGGCTTCCCTTGTGGCTCAACTGGTAAAGAATCCACCTGCAATGCGGGACCTGGGTTGGGAAGACTCCCCTGGAGAAGGGAAAGGCTACCTACTTCAGTACTCTGGCCTGGAGAATTCCATGGATTGTATAGTCCATGGGATTGCAAAGAGTCAGACACAACTGAGTGACTTTCACTTTACATAGAAACATCATTGTCATCCAAAGTCTGTAGCTTATGTCAAGTTTGCCTCTTGGAGTTCTGTGGCTTTTGACAACATATAGTGACATGTGTCCGCCTTTATAACATACAAGAATAATTTCACTATCCTAAAAATCCTCTGTGCTCTGATATTCACTGTGTGTGTGTGTGTGTGTGTGTGTGTGTGTATTCAGTCACTCAGTTGTGTCCAACTCTTTGTAAGCCTATGGACTGTAGCCCACCAGACTTCTCTGTCCATGGGACTTTCCAGGTATGAATATGGCAGTGGGTTGCCATTTCCTACTTGAAGGCATCTTCCTGACTCGTAGCTGGAATCCACATCTCCTATATCGCCCCCATTATGCTGCCTGGAAAGCACCCTTCCTACTCCCTATGCCCTGGAAAATACTAACATTTTTAACGTCTCCATCGATTTGCCTTTTCCACAATATCATATACTTGGAATCATACATAAACTTTTCAAGTTGGCTTTTTTTGCCTACTAATATGCACTTAAGATTCTTCCAAGATCTCATGGCTTGTGAGATTGCTTCATTTTTAGCATTGAATAATATTCTATTGCCTAGATGTATCACCATTTATCTATTCACCTATGAAAGGACACCTCAGTTTCTTCCAAATTTTGACAAATGTGAATAAAGCTGCCATAAACTTCCATGTGTAGGTGACTCATTTCTTTTCAACTTGGTATAATATTCTACTGTGTGGAGGTGCCATAGTTTATTAGCATTCACTTATTGTAGACATGTTAGTAGCTTCAAAGTTTGGACAATTATGAATAAAACTGTTATAAACATTTGCATGAAGATTTCTGTGCTGGCATACATTTCAAGTCATTTACATGAATTCCAGGGAGAAAAATGCTGAATTGTATGAGTATATTTAATTTCAAAGAAACTGCCAAAGCCAACTTCCAAAGTTGCTGTACTTGGAGACTATTCCCATTGAGTTGGCCAAAATTTCATTCAGATTTTTCTAATAGATGCTACAGAAAAACCCGAGCTGACTTTTTGGCCAACACAATGTATCTTCTTTGTGTATTTCATTCTGTTTCCAATTTTTTAGTTGTGTTGATGTTATACTGCTTTTTGTTGTTGTTGTTTTGTTTTGTTTTATGTATTTTTTTTTGCCTGACCTTATCTTGGTCTTTTATTGGTGTGACAATAGCACAGGGATTTTGAGCTGCCAGATGCATAATCATCTTAGAAATTACATTGTTCAGATTTTCAATTTTCTCATTTGCCAGTTTGGGTAATTTTTGTTTCTAAGGATTTTTTTCTGTTTCATCTCAGTTGTCAACTTAAAGGTATTAATCTTCCTTTATTAACATTTAACAGTTTGCTAATTTTTAAACAGTTTTAAGTTAATGATTTCCTTTATTAAATGGAGATCAAAATCAACAAAATGCCCCTTTATTATCCTTTTAATGAATGTAAATTGTCTCTCATTCATGTCATAAATGATTTGTTCTCTCTGTCTTTTGCTTTCTTTCTCCTTTTATTAGTATTTCTAGAGGTTACTCATTTTCACACTCTTTTCACAAAATAACTGACGTGTAATGGTCTCCATTGTTGATCGGTTTTCTTTTTCATTTATTTCAGGTCTTACTTCTATTCTATTCATTCTTCTACTTTAATTTTGATTTATTCTTTTTCTATATTGGTAACATGCAAGCTTAGGTAATTTATTTTAAATAGTTCCTTTTTTTGAAGTGTGTGCATGCTGGCTAAGTTGCTTCAATGATGTCCAACTCTTTGTGACCCTATGTACTGTGGCCCCACCAGGCTCCTCTGTCAATGGGGATTCTTCAGGCAAGAATACTGGAGTGAGCTGCCATGCCCTCCTCCAGAGGATCTTCCTGACCCAGGCATCTAACTCAAGTCTCTTAAGTCTCCTGCATTGGCAAGCAGGTTCTTTACCACTAATGCCACCTGGGAAGTCCCCTCTTTTGTAGTGTTGTGCTGTGCTCAGTCACTTCAGTCATGTCCAACTGTTTGTGACTCCCATGGACTGTAGCCTGCCAGGTTCCTATATCAATGGGGATTCTCCAGGCAAGAATACTGGAGTGGGTTGCTGTGGCCTCCTCCAGGGGATCTCCCCAACCTAGGAATTGAACCCATATCTCCAGTGTCTCCTACATTGCAGGCAGGTACTTTGCCCATTGAACCACCTGTGAAGCCCCTCTTTTGTAGCATAGGCAATTAAAACTACAAATATCTCTTTCAGCCTTACTTTAGAAGTATATTGCAAATTTTGGTTTTAATTAAAAAGCAGAGATATTAATTTGCCAACAAAGGTCTGTCTAGTCAAGTCTATGGTGTTTCCAGTGGTCATGTATGGATGTGAGAGTTGGACTGTGAAGAAAGCTGAGCGCTAAAGAATTGATGCTTTTGAACTGTGGTGTTGGGGAAGACTCTTGAAAATCCCTTGGACTGCAAGGAGATCCAACCAGTCCATTCTAAAGGAGACCAGTCCTGGGTATTTATTGGGAGGACTGATGCTGAGGCTGAAAACTCCAGTACTTTGGCCACTTCATGCGAAGACTTGACTCATTGAAAAGACCCTGATTCTGGGAGGGATTGAGGGAAGGAGGAGAAGGGGACAACAGAGGATGAGATGGCTAGGTGGCATCACCAACTCGATGGACATGAGTTTGAATAAACTCCGGGAGTTGGTGATGGGCAAGGAGGCCTGGCGTGCTGTGATTCATGGGATCGCAAAGAGTCGGATACGACTGAGCGACTGAATTGAAATGACTTATCATTCATTTCAAAATATTTTATGCTTTTCTTTGTTTTGTTTGATTTATATGTTATTTGGAAATATGTTGCTTATTGTCCAAACTTTTGTATGTATTATGCATGTTTTCTTAACATTAATTTCATTCCACTGTAATCTGTGATCAGAGAATATTGCTAATATTTTTTCAGTTATTGTAAATGTATTAAAGTTTGAATTTAGTGCTCAATATAAGGTGTAATTTGAAAAATGTCCTGTGATTAAAAACGGTGTTCTGCCATTGACTGATTATGTATTTGTCACTTAGGTCAATTAGATTGAGCATGGTGTTCACATTTTCTGCATCAGGTGATTTTTTTCTCTGTTTTTTTCTATCAGTTAATCAGAAAGGGTTAGAAAGAATCTAACACTTGTTGGATTTGTTTGATGGTGAATTTGTTTATTTCTTTCCTTACTTAAAAAATTTAATCTAATATATTAGAAGATCTTTTCTTGGAACACACATTATGTACATGATTATGTATTTTTGATAAAGTGACACTTTTCTGTTACTCTCCTATGGGAAATATATGTGTGTGTGTGTGTGTGTGTATATATATATATATATATATATATATATATATGTCTGTGTGTGTGTGTGATTTATGGTTTATTATAGAGATATTATTATCATGTGATTTTGGAGGCTGGCAAGTCCAAAAATCTGCAGGGTCAGTCAACAGGCTGGAGACCTAGAGGAGCAAATGATTTAATTCCAGTCTGAATTAGAAGGACTGAGAACCAGCAGAGCTAACAGTGTAATTCCTGAGGACCATTAGGTTTGAAACCCAGTCAGAGCTATTGTTGCAGCTCAAGTCCAAAGACAGGGAAAACAAACAAACAAACAAAAAAAAAGGTGTCCCAGTTCCAAGGTCATTAGACCGAAATAATTCTCTCTTTCTTGGGGGGAGGGTCAGCCTTTTTGTTCTATTCAGTCATTCAACAGATTAGACAAGGCTTATCCACATTATGAAGGACAATATTTTGTACAGATGACTTTGGCCACCTGATGCAAAGAACTGACTCATTTGAAAAGACCCTAATGCTGGGAAAGAGTGAAGGCAGGAAGAGACGGGGATGACAGAGGATGAGATAGTTGGATGGCATCACCAACACAATGGACATGAGTTTGAGTAAATTCCGGGATTTGGTGATGGACAGGGAGACCTGGCACGCTACAGTCCATGGAGTTGCAGAGTCGAACACGATTGAGTGACTGAACTGAGTCTACTGACTCATATATAAATGCTAATCATATATAAAATAACTTTACAGAAACACCCAAAATAATGTTTGACCAAATCTGGCCACAATGTGTCCCAGTCAAGTTCAGACATAAAATTAACAGTCACACTTAGGTTGTGATTTATTAATCCTGTCTGCTAATTTCTGCCCTTTTCATGGAGTAGTTGGTCACTTAACATTGAAAGATGATGCTGTGAAAGTGCTGCACTCAATATGCCAGCAAATTTGGAAAACTCAGCAGTGGCCACAGGACTGGGAAAGGTCAGTTTTCATTCCAATTCCAAAGAAAGGCAATGCCAAAGAATGCTCAAAGTACCGCACAATTGCACTCATCTCACATGCTAGTAAAGTAATGCTCAAAATTCTCCAAGCCAGGCTTCAGCAATACATGAACCGTGAACTCCCTGATGTTCAAGCTGGTTTTAAGAAAAGGCAGAGGAACCAGAGATCAAATTGGCAACATCCGCTGGATCATGGGAAAAGCAAGAGAGTTCCAGAAAAACATCTATTTCTGCTTTATTGACTATGCCAAACCCTTTGTCTGTGTGGATCACAATGAACTGTGGAAAATTTTGAAAGAGATGGGAATACCAGACCACCTAACCTGCCTCTTGAGAAATCTGTATGCAGGTTAGGAAGCAACAGTTAGAACTGGACATGGAACAACAGACTGGTTCCAAATAGGAAAAGGAGTATGTCAAGTCTGTATATTGTCATCCTGTTATTTAACTTCTATGCAGAGTACATCATGAGAAACGCTGGGCTGGAAGAAACACAAGCTGGAATCAAGATTGCTGGGTGAAATATCAATAACCTCAGATATGCAGATGACACCACCCTTATGGCAGAAAGTGAAGAGGAGCTAAAAAGTCTCTTGATGAAAGTGAAAGAGGAGAGCAGAAAAGTTGGCTTAAAGATCAACATTCAGAAAACGAAGATCATGGCATCCAGTCCCATCACTTCATGTGAAATAGATGGGGAAACAGTGGAAACAGTGTCAGACTTTATTTTGGGGGGCTCCAAAGTCACTGCAGATGGAGATTGCAGCCAATAAATTAAAAGACGTTTACTCCTTGGAAGAAAAGTTATGACCAACCTAGATAGTATATTCAAAAGCAAGACATTACTTTGCCAACTAAGGTCCGTCTAGTCAAGGCTATGGTGTTTCCTGTGGTCATATATGGATGTGAGAGTTGGACTGTGAATAAGGCTGAGCGCCGAAGAATTGATGCTTTTGAACTTTGATGTTGGAGAAGACTCTTGAGAGTCCCTTGGATTGCAAGGAGATCCAACCAGTCCCTCTGAAGGAGATCAACCCTGGGATTTCTTTGGAAGGAATGATGCTAAAGCTGAAGCTCCAGTACTTTGGCCACCTCATGCGAAGAGTTGACTCATTGGAAAAGACTCTGATGTTGGGAGGAATTGGGGGCAGGAGGAGAAGGGGACGACAGAGGATGAGATGCCTGGATGGCATCACTGACTTGATGGACGTGAGCCTGAGTGAACTGCAGGAGATGCTGATGAACAGGGAGGCCTGGGGTGCTGTATTTCATGGGGTCGCAAAGAGTCGGACATGACTGAGCGACTGAACTGAACTGAATGATACAATAAGATGCAAGTTGACTATATTGACATTTATTTTCTATGTCTGCCATCTAATTTTTGTTTCCCATCTAGGATTAATCAAATATTTTAGCATTCAGTTTGATCTCCTGTATTGGATTTTAATTTGTATCTCCTTCATATTCTTATAGTGCTCTACAGATTACAATATGTACGTTTAATTTAGCCACATTTAATTCAAATATTTTACTTACTTCATGTGTAATATAACAGCTTGTCAACAGTGTAATTCTGTTTAGACTCTTCATAGTTCTGTGTTCTTCTTGCCATTTATTTTGCCTCTATATGTGTTACAAACCCCACAATACATAGCTATTTATTTTGATAAATGGTCAGTTGCCTTTTTAAAATGATGTATGATATATACAAAAAACAGGTTGGTGGTTGCCAGAGATAGCAGTGAAGGGTGGGTAAAATGGATGAAGGTCATCCAAAAAATATATATGTATATATGTAGTATATATATTACAGTTCTTACTACACACAAAACCATATTAACTGAATCCTGTGCACATTGGAAAAGTGTACTCATTTTGTACAGGTATCTGGTAGCTGGACAAATGGAAATGTTGTTCTGATACACACAAGTTTTAGTCAACACAATACTGTACAAATCATAGACTGCCTATACTATGTATATGTATGTGTATACAATTTTAAATATATGAATTATTAATACATTATTATGCATTATATTAAATATTACATGCTAAACTGTTGTAAACATTTTACATATAATATATAGCAGAATACTTTTTAAAGTCCTTTGATATTTTTATTGCATTGCATTTATAAAATATAAATATATATACACATATATAAATATATATGTACTTTCTATTTCCCATCATTCCTTCCTGCATATCAAGATTTCTTCTAGTATTAATTCCCTTCAGCCTGAGAAAATTTCCTTAATATTACTTATTGTGAATATTTGCAAGAAACAAATTTTCTCAGCTGTTGCTTATCTGCAATGGTTATTTTAATCTCATTACCTTCATTATTTTTTTTGGGTGGGGGGATCTTTACATATTTTGCTCACTCCTCACCCACCTCTGGCAACACCAGTCTTTTTTCTGTAAATATGAATGTAGTTTCTTTTATAAGAGAGGTCATACAGTATTTGTCTTTCTCTGCCTGACTTTTCTCATTTAGCATAATGCCCTATGGTCCACCCATGTTATAACAAATGGTAGGATGCTTTTCATGGCTGAATAATATTCTATTATTTACACACATCCCACTCACATATCATTTTCTTTATAGATTCACTGATGTACACTCAGTTTTATTTTGTGTCTTGGCTACTGTAAACATGCTGCAGTGAACATGGAGGCGCATGTATATTTTCCAGATAGTGATTTTGTCTTCTTTGAATATATACCCAGAAATTGGATTTCTGGATCACATGGCAATTCTATTTTTAATTTTTAAAAGAAACTTCACACTCTTTTCCATAGTGGCTAAATAAAGTTACATTCTTACCAATAGTTCATAAAGGGTTCTTTTTTCCTCCCTTTTTTTTTTTTTTTGGCTAACATTTCTTATCTATTGTGTTTTTAATGATAGCTATTCTAGCAATATGAGGTGATATCCCACTGTGGTTTTAACTTGCATTTCCCTAATGGTTAGAGATGATGAGCACCTTTTGATGTACCTGTTGGCCATTTGTATGTCTTCTTTGGAAAAATGTTTAATTCCTCTGAGCATTTTTAAACTGGCTTTTGTTTTGCTAATGAGTTGTATGCACTTTGTATATATTTTGGATGCTAACTACTTATTAGATAAATACTTTGCAAGCATTTTCTACCATTCCACAGGTGTGCTTTTTATTTTATTGATGGTTTCCTTTGCCATGCAGAAGCCTTTTAGTTTCATGTAGTTCCACTTGTTTATTTTGTCTTTGCTTTTGAAATCAAATCTCCCCATCCCTGCCAAAAAAAAAAAAAAAATGCTAAGATCAATGTCAAGGGGCTTTATTGCTCTGTTTACTTCTATTTTTTTTGGTTTCAGGTCTTTTACATTCAAATCTTTTTTACACTTAATCTTTTTTTTTTGAGTTGGTTTTTCTGTATGATCGTCCAGTTTCATTGTTTTGCATGAGATGTCCAATATTCTTGAAACCTTTCACTGAAAAGACTATCCTTTCTTCATTGTATATTCTCTATCAACTTTATTCGTGAAAGTTTTTTTTTTTTTCCTGCTGGATAGAGAATTTTCAACTATATTGAGACTCAGTTTCTGGAGATAATGGCTTTACATATTTTGAAGGTTAGAGTAAGACATTCTTTTCAGCAAAGATTTGAATCTAAGATCAATGAGAATTCATATATGTATCTATTAGGTCCAATTGCTTGTTGTAAGACTATAGGAAATAAATTGCTATTTTACTTTCTGCCTGCCCCGTATCTCTCTCTCCCCTTGCCCACAGCCAACTTTCCCTCTTTTTCTGATTCAATTTCTTTAAACCTGGATGACAGCTTTGAGGTTCAATAGGGAATTTTCTTTACTATCTAGCTCTGCTCCTGCATCTTCAAGCTTCAGGAAGTCTTTCTTATTCTTAATTCCCTGCCTCAATCTTTATTAGGCCACTCTGTACTCAATCACTTTGTGTACACCTTGGGAGTATGAGCTGTCAGTTCCCTTTCTCTGCTCACAGCATCTCGTATGCTACTGCTTTACACTCAGGAAAGATCTGTGCCTTGGAGGGTCTTAGTTCCTTGTTCCACATTAGCATTCTCCTCTTGGTCATTATCCTGCACTTAAGGAAGAAATCATAGTTCTGTCTCATCTACCTTGCTCTGCTCTCAGTCATTGGTGTGATACTCACAGGCAACCAGTGAGAGCCTTCAAGGAGTTTTGACAGTTGGATTTGGAGTTCTTTTAGACTCCTCAGAATTTGAATCTGTCACATCATAAATATGTAATCAATAAAAATTTGTTAATAGTTTGGTTTCTCTTTTCAACCATCCTTAGGGACTTTTTTCTGTATCTCTGCATTACCCACAGCACCAAAGGGCCCCTTGTTATTTCTAAAATTTAATTGATTCAGATTTCTGTGTGTCTTCAGTGTGCTGTTGTGTTTTTTAATTTACCCATGTTGCTCTCATGATTAGGGTGGAGTTTTTAGTTTCCAACCCAGAAGATGAAATCATTTCCAAAACTTTTAGCCAATGAATATCTATAAAATATTCGATTCATCACTGTGTGATAGAACTGAAAATACTACTATAACAGCCTCCTTGACCCTAAAATTTATTTGAAATGTCCTGATTTATATTAAAAAATTCACCCAAAGTGTACATTCACCTTCATAGTAGAACAGGATCAAAGAATAACAGTGCCAATGACTTGACCAAGAGTCATTAAGTTTCCTTGCTTGTTTCAGTCTAAAATGGCACTTTGAGTAACTACCATGATTTGCAAAGAGGCCAGGAATTAATTTCTGTTTCTTAAGTTGGGCAGCACTTAGCACAGCACAGAATGGGAAGTGTATGATAAATGGCACTGCCATTACTGCCAACACAGGGCCATACAAAGGATATTCCAGGCATGCGTCTATGAAAAAGAGGGGAGAGGTTGAAAATAAACCAAGGTAAACTGAAGGAGAATTGGTGTCTCATAAGAGATGGATCACAGAATAACTGTACAAAAAAGATGTTCATGACCAAGATAATCACGATGGTGTGATCACTCACCTAGAGCCAGACATCCTGGAATGTGAAGTCAAGTGGGCCTTAGAAAGCAGCACTACAAACAAAGCTAGTGGAAATGAAAGAATTCCAGTTGAGTTATTTCAAATCCTGAAAGTTGATGCTGTGAAAGTGCTGCACTCAATATGCCAGCAAATTTGGAAAACTCAGCAGTGGCCACAGGACTGGAAAACATCAGTCTTTATTCCAATCCCAAAGAAAGGCAATGACAAAGAATGCTCAAACTGCCACACAATTGCATTCATCTCATATGCTAGTAAAGTGATGCTCAAAATTCTCAAGCCAAGCTTCAGCAATACGTGAACCGTGAAATTCCAGATGTTCAAGCTGGTTTTCAAAAAGTCAGAGGAACCAGAGATCAAATTGCCAACATCCGCTGGATCATGGAAAAAGCAAGAGAGTTCCAGAAAAAAACATCTATTTCTGCTTTATTGACTATGCCAAACCCTTTGTCTGTGTGTATCACAATGAACTGTGGAAAATTCTGAAAGAGATGGGAATACCAGACCACCTGACCTACCTCGTGAGAAACCTATATGCAGGTCAGGAAGCAGCAGTTAGAACTGGACATGGAACAACAGACAGGTTCCAAATTGGAAAAAGACTACATCAAGACTGTATATTGTCACCCTGCTTTTTTAACTTATATGCAGAGAACATCATGAGAAACCCTGGGCTGGAAGAAGCACAAGTTGGAATTACAATTGCCAGGAGAAATATCAATAACCTCAGATATACAGATGACACCACCCTTATGGCAGAAAGGGAAGAACAAAAGAGCCTCTTGATGAAAGTGAAAGAGGGGAGTGAAAAAGTTGGCTTAAAGCTCAACATTCAGAAAACTAGGATCATGGCATATGGTCTCATCATTTCTTGGCAAATAGATGGGGAAACGATGGCAACAATTACAGACTTTATTTTCTTGGGCTCCAAAATCACTGCAGATGATGACTGCAGCCATGAAATTTAAAAAAAAAAAAAAAAAAAAACCCTTGCTCCTTGGAAGAAAAGCTATGAAAAACCTAGACAGTGTATTAAAAATCAGAGATATTACTTTGCAAACAAAGATCTATATAGTCAAAGGTACGGTTTTTCCAGTAGTCATGTATGAATGTGATAGTTGGATCTTAATGAAGGCTGAGCACTAAAGAATTCATGTTTTTGAACTGTGGTGTTGGAGAAGACTCTTGAGAGTCCTTTGGACTGCAAGGTGATTAAGCCAATCACTCCTAAAGGACATCAACCCTGAATATTCATTGGAAAGACTGATGCTGAAGCTGAAACTCCAATACTTTGACTACCTGTTGTTAAAAGCCAGCTCATTGGAAAAAGACTCTGAATCTGGGAAATATAGATGGCAGGAGGAGAAGGGAATGGCAGAGGTTGAGATAGTTGGGTGGCATTGCAACTCAATGAACATGAGTTTGAGCAAGAGACAGGGAATGGTGAAAGACAGGGAAGCCTGGCATCCTGCCATCCCTGGTGGTGCATAATCAGACATGTGTCTGAGTGACTGAACAACAACAGTGAGAGATGGGATGTGGTTGGTGGAACATAATATTTACTTAAACAAAACAACAAAAACAAACAAAGAACAGAGGCTGGACCTAGGCATACATCTTAAACAGAACAAGGTCCACGTATTAATTGAGTTCTTGAATGACAGCCTAGATTTCCTCACCATAGGAGGACAGAGTGGGCTTTAGAAGAGTGAGGCTAGGTGGTAGGGTCTCATTATTGGGAAAGGGCAAGACAGTTGTCTATGGACAGGTAGATACCTCTCCTAACAACAGAGGATTCAGTTTCAGGTGGGCATGTAGAGAAAGAATATTGGATTCATTGGAACCTAAGTTATCTGTCATAAAGAAGAGGTAGACAATTAAATGGAGTTCCAAGGAGATACCTGCCATCCAGTCCCTTAATTCTTCTTTCCCACACCTAAGCTTGCGTCTTTGCTTTCTCTACCTCTCAGGCACCCATAAAATACATGATCTCCAAGGCCTTTTCTTTCTAGCCCTTTGTCCATTTCATTAGCAAGTATAACCTTTGATTTAGGCTTAGCTCTGTGTTGAAAAAATCCTTTGTGGATTCTGGTCCCTGTGTCCTTAGATCTGTCAAGAGCCTCTCCTGAAAATTAAAGTTCTGCTTGAGGAGTTTCTAGAGATGCATCCGTCTAATGGGAAAGGATAAATGGAATCAGTCACAAGGTGGCACAAGAGTTCAGCCACACCCTTTAGGAAGCATCTTGAGAGGCCTATTTCTCTTGAACTGGTGGGAGAGTTTGGGGGTTGAAGTTCTATTTGATCTGCTGGGACTTCTGAGAAGGGAACCTCAGGATTGACTCTAGCTCCATTGAATCCTTCAAGACCAGATTAAGTGGAAGCCCTTTGGAAGTGCCCTTGAGGACACATATTCTGCACACTCCTAAGGGAATTTCCCATCAAAAAATGGGAAAGGAGTGTGCAGAGCATATCATCTCTACATCATCTTTTGTCTGGATTGAAAAATACTGCATACTTTAAAACAGACAATGAACAACAATTAAAGAAAATAAACATGTTAGGCAGTGGTTGTTTAAAGAGGTTTTTGATTTTTTTTTTTAATTTTTAGTTTTTTATTTTTTAAATTTTAAAATCTTTAATTCTTACATGCATTCCCAAACATGAACCCCCCTCCCACCTCCCTCCCCAGAACATCTTTCTGGGTCATCCCCATGCACCAGCCCCAAGCATGTTGCATCCTGCGTCAGACATAGACTGGCGATTCAATTCACATGATAGTATACATGTTAGAATGTCATTCTCCCAAATCATCCCACCCTCTCCCTCTCCCTCTGAGTCCAAAAGTCCATTATACACATCTGTGTCTCTTTCCCTGTCTTGCATACAGGGTCATCATTGCCATCTTCCTAAATTCCATATATATGTGTTAGTATACTGTATTGGTGTTTTTCTTTCTGGCTTACTTCACTCTGTATAATTGGCTCCAGTTTCATCCATCTCATCAGAACTGATTCAAATGAATTCTTTTTAACGGCTGAGTAATACTCCATTGTGTATATGTACCACAGCTTTCTTATCCATTCATCTGCTGATGGACATCATAAAGAGGTTTTTGAATGAGCTAAGCAACCTGGGGAGCAGGACATGATCATGGCCACATCTCTTCCATATTCCATTTCCTTAGTCCAGTTCCACCCACAGGGCCTCCTTGGAGACCTTGGATTCAATTCCAGCACCTGAGAGTTTGCAAGTGTCGTGCCCTCTGCTCAGGATGCTCTACTGCCTCTCCAAGAAATTCCCATAGCTCACTACCTCACTTCCTTCAGATCTTTGCTCCAGTAATCTCCTCAGACAGGCCTTTACTGCCAACCTCCTGTTAGCTGAATCTCTTATTCTACTTTAGGACTTATCACCTGGTATCTTCTTATATGTTTTTCATGTGTATTTTCTCTCCCCCATTAGACTAAGTGGTCCATGTAGCAAGAATATGCTGTATTTGCTGTAGTCCATGTCACCAGTACAAGAACTGACACATCTTACATGTTCAGTTAATATTTCAATTACTGAAAAATCAATCAATAAAGGATGCATATCAAAAAGAGACTACATCAAAATGTTGACAGTAGATATTTTCATATATTTTGATTATGTTCTTTATACCTTTCAAAATTTCAGAATATAATGTACATTTTTATCTACTCTGCAGATTCTAGGTTCAGACCACCTTGAGTGAAAGTCCCACTGAGGTCATGAGGTCAAGGGTATATGAATTAATGTCCATGTATCTAAGTTTCCTCATCTGCAAAATGATGATAGATACATACTCTCAATTTGTTCAAAAAATTTCATATCAAGAGCTTTGTAAACATTAGCCATTATGCTAATATAATCATTCTTATGTTATATCATGTGAGCACTGATAACTACAGAGCCTTTATAGAAATTCTTTCATCCTTCTAATCTGATTTTTGTTAAAATGTTGGATTTTTAGTTTCCTCACATTATGAGGCACACTGGGTAGTCCAAAGGATACATGCCATAATTTCTTTGTTTGTTTAATCTACCTATTTATTTGTTTATTTGGCTGCATGGGATCTAAGTTGCAGCATGCAGGATCTAATTCCCTGACCAGGGATTGAGCCCAGGCTCCCTCAACTGGGACTATGGAGTCTTAACCACTGGAACACCATGGAAATCCCTGCCATATTTTTCTTTTTTTTTTATTTCTTTTTTTTATTTTATTTTATTTTATTTTATTTTATTTTTAAATTTTAAAATCTTTAATTCTTACATGCATTCCCAAACATGAACCCCCCTCCCACCTCCCTCCCCATAACATCTTTCTGGGTCATCCCCATGCACCAGCCCCAAGCATGCTGCATAAGCATTCTAAAAATGTCCTCTCTCTGAACTATTATTAGCATTCACATATTTAACTCTTCATTTTGAAATAATTTTAAGCTTACATAGAAGTTATAAAAAGAATACAGAAAATTTCAATATCCAATTCATCCATCTTCTCCCAATGATATCAATTTATACAACCAAAGTAGAATGATCAAAATTATGAAATTAGCATTGGTAGAAATAAGCTACAAACTTTATTTGGGTTTCATTAATCTTTAAATGCATTCTTTTTTTGAGAATGTGTATAGTTCTGTGAAATTGTATTACAAATGTAGGTTTGTGTAGCCATCAACATAATCGAATACAGAATTGTTTTATTACCACAAATAAATTCTCACTTGTTGCCCCGTTATAATCACACCATTCCACTAACCCTGGTGACTACTTATCTAACATTCATCTATAATTTTGTTGTTTTGTAATGTTATAAAATTGGAATCATACAGTATATAATGCTCAGAGGCTGGCTTTTTGCATTAAGGCTTTTTACATAAGTGTGACTATAACCCCTTATAGTCCATCCAACTTGGTGTATGTAACAACATTCAGTTTCCTTTTATTGTTGTGTGATATTTATTTGTATTAATATACCATGATTTATTGGAGAAGGAAATAGCAACCCACTCCAGTACTCTTGCCTGGAAATTCCATGGATGGAGGAGCCTGGTAGGCTAAAGTCCATGGGGTTGCAAAGAGTCTCACACGACTAAGTGACTTCACTTTCTTTTCACTTTCACCATGATTTATACATTCACTTTTGAAGAACATGTGGATTGTTTCCAGTTGTGGGCTATTGAAAATCAAGCTGGTGTAAGAATTAGTGAATCCATTTTTTAATGCATCTAACAGTAATTTCTGTAATTACTCAATAGAGGAAAATTTAGGTATTATCATAAGTGTGTGTTTAATTTTATAAGAAACTGCCAAGCAATCAGGCAGAATGGCTGTCAGTCAGCTCAGTTGCTCAATCATGTCCGACTCTTTGTGATCTCATTCATTGCAGCACACCAGGCCTTCCTGTCCATCACCAATGCCTGAAGTTGCTCATTTCTCATTTCCATCAAGTTGGTGATGCCATCTAACCATCTCATCCTCTGTCATTCCCTTCTCCTCTGCCTTCAATCTTTCCCAGCATCAGGGTTTTTTCCAATGAGTCAGTTCTTCTCATCAGATGGCCAAAAAATTAGAGCTTCAGCTTCAGCATTAGTCCTTCCAATAAATATTCAGGACTTATTTCTTTAGGATTGGCTGGTTTTATCTCCTTGAAGTCCAAGGAACTCTCAAGAGTCTTCTCCAACACCACACTTAAAAAGCATCAATTCTTCAGCACTAAGCTTTCTTTATGGTCCAACTCTCACTGCCATACACAACTATTGTTTGACTATACACAATTTTGTCAGTGAAGTAATGCCTCTGTTTTTTTTTTTTAATATTTTATCTCAGTTGTCATAGCTTCTCTTCCAAGAAGCAAGTGTCTTTTAATTTCATGGCTGCAGTCAGCATCTGCAGAGATTTTGGAGCTCAAGAAAATAAAGTCTGTCACTGTTTCCACTGTTTCCCCATCTATTTCCCATGAAGTGATGGGACCGGATGCCATGATCAAATTTTTTGAATGTTGACATTTAAGCAAGCTTTTCTACTCTCCTCTTTCACTTTCATCAAGAGGCTCTTTAGTTCCTCCCCATTTTCTGCCATAAGAGTTGTGTCGTCTGCATATCTGAAGTTACAGATATTTCTCCCTGCAATCTTGAGTCCAGCTTGGGCTTCATCCAGTCCAGCATTTTTCATGTGATTTAGGTACTGACCATCTGGTTATGTGGAGAAAGACATGGAAACCCACTCCAGTATTCTTGTCTAGAGAATCCTGTGGACAGAGGAGCCTGGTGGGCTGCTGTCAATGGCGTCGCACAGAGTCAGACACAACTGAAGTGACTTAGCATGCAAGCATGCCTTGGAGAAGGAAATGGCAACCCACTCCAGTATTCTTGCCTGGAGAATCCCAGGGATGGAGAAGCCTGGTGGGCTGCTGTCTATAGGGTTGCACAGAATCAGAAACGACTGAAGCAATTTAGCAGCAACTTTGGTTATAGTCATGGATAGAGTCGTCTCTTGTGTTGTTGGAAGTGGGTGTTTGCTATGACCAGTGCATTCTCTTGGCAAAACTCTGTTATCCTTTGCCCTGCTTCATTTTGTACTCCAAGGCCAAACTTGCCTGTTACTCCAGCTATCTCTTGACTTCTTACTTTTGCATTCCAGTCCCCTATTATGAAAAGGACATCTGTTCTTGATGAAAAAAAAAAAAAAAGAAGAAGGGGAAGTATTTTATGATTAAAAGGACCGTCTTCTAGAAGGTGCTGTAGGTCTTCATAGAACCACTCAACTTCAGCTTCTGTGGCATTAGTGATTGGGGCATAGACTTGGATTACTGTGATAATGAATGGTTTGCCTTGGAGATGAACAGAAATCATTCTGTTGTTTTTTTAGATTGCACCCAAGTACTGCATTTTGGCCTCTTTTGTTGACACCATCATGGCTACTCCATTTCTTCTAAGGGATTCTTGCCCACAGTAGTAGATATAATGGTTGTCTGAATTCAATTTGTCCATTCTGATCCATTTTAGTTCACTGATTCCTAAAATACTGATGTTTATTCTTTCCATCTCCTGTTTGACCCCTTCTGTTTTACTTTGATTCATGGATTCTTTACAGCATCAGACTTTACTTCCATTACCAGTCACATTCACAACTAGCCATTATTTTTGCTTTGCCTCAGCTTCTTCATTCTTTCTGTATCTATTTCTCCACTCTTCTCCAGTTGCATATTGGGCATCTACCGACCTGGAGAGTTCATCATTCAGTGTCATATATTTTTGTATTTTGGAGATGGGAATACCAGACCACCTGACCTGCTTCTGGAGAAACCTGTAAGCAGGTCAGGAAGCAACAGTTAGAACTGGACATGGAACAACAGATTGATTCCAAATAGGAAAAGGAGTACATCAAAGCTGTATATTGTCACCCTGCTTATTTAACTTCTATGCAGAATACATCATGAGAAATGCTGGGCTGGAGGCTGGAATCAAAATTGCTGGGAGAAATATCAATAATTTCACATATGCAGATGACACTACCCTTATGGCAGAAAGTGAAGAGGAACCAAAAATCTTTTTGATGAGAGTGAAAGAGGAAAGTGAAAAAGTTGGCTTAAAGCTCAACATTCAGAAAACAAAGATCCTGGCATTCAGTCCCATCACTTCATGGCAAATAGATGGAGAAACAGTGGAAACAGTGGCTAACCTTATTTTTGGGGACTCAAAAATCACTTCAGGTGGTGATTGCTGCCATGAAATTAAAAGATGCTTACTCCTTGGAAGGAAAGTTATGACCAACCTAAATAGCATATTCAAAAGCAGAGACATTACTTTGCCAAAAAAGGTCCATCTAGTCAAGGCTATGGCTTTTCCAGTGGTCATGTATGGTTGTGAGAGTTGGACTGTGCAGAAAGCTGAGCGCTGAAGAATTCATGCTTTTGGACTGCGATGTTGGAGAACTTTTGGGAGTCCCTTTTGCTACAAGGAGATCCAACCAGCCCATCCTAAAGGAGAGCAGTTCATTGGAAGAACTGATGTTGAAGCTGAAACTCCAAAAATTTGGCCACCTGATGCAAAGTGCTGACTACTTTGAAAAGACCCTGATGCTGGGAAAGATTGAGGGCAGAGGAGAAGGGGATGACAGAGGATGATATGGTTGGATGGCATCACCGACTCAATGGACATGGGTTTGGGTAGACTCTCGGAGTTGGTGATGGACAGGGAGGCCTGGCATGCTGCTATTCATGGGGTCGCAAAGTGTTGGACATGACTGAGTGACTGAACTGAACTGTTCATGAGGTTCTCCAAGCAAGAATACTGAAGTGGTTTCTCATTTGCTTCTCCAGTGGAGCACAGTTTGTCAGAATTCTCCACCATGACCTACCTGTCTTCAGTGGCTCTACACAGCATGGCTCATAGTTTCATTGAGTTAGACAAGGCTGTGATTTAACTGATTAGTTTGGTTAGTTTTCTGTAATTACAGAATCACTGTAGAAATTCATATCACCATCAGCTGCGTGAGAGGTTGAGTTTTTGCACAGCCTCCCTTGTATACTGATTTGCATGAAGTGGTATCTATTTGTGGCTTTAATTCACATTTTTCTAATAGCTAATGGTATTGACCATCTCCTCTAGTGCTAATTTCTCATCCAGATATCCCATTTCGTTAAGTGTTTATTTCTATCTCTGACGATTTTCTAGCCAGCTTGTTTGTTTTCATAATGCTGAGTTTAAAGAGTTCTCTGTATTTTCTAGGCATAAATCCTTTTTGGAGTATGTGTTTCACAAATAATCTTCCCCAGTCTGTGGCTTCTTGGTTTCATTCTGTTAGGAGTATCTTTCAAAGAACAGTGCATTTTGGTACTTATGAAGTCTAAGTTATTAGCCCTTTCTTTTGTCACTGTCCTTTTCTGATGATTTAAAAAAAAAATTCTGAAACAGCCTTTCCCCACGCTGCCCCACACCCACAAATTGTTTTGCTTTGTTTTGTTTTTCTTTTCTATGTCAATTTTAGTTGCAGTCAAACATAGTATCAGGAAACTGACGTGCAGTCAGTTTGTCTTTTACTAGATTATTTGTGGCCTATAAACAGTTTAAGTGGGGGGGGGCGGGAAGCATAGACATTTCTGTTTTAGTGTTCTATTTTCTTATCCTCAATGTACTTCCAAATTAGACAAGAACATTCTTCTCCCACATATTGAAAATATAATTTAAAGGCAAGCCAACATTTTGATAATCCTTTTTACGGCTTGAAATGATGAGAGCCGTCTTGTAGGCAGGTGCCCATGGAGGCTATCTCCTGTTTCTACACAGTTACCACTATCATTAGTGTTTCTACAGGATTTTGAAAAACTGAAAAGTGACCAAAAACATTGTGAAAGACTCAAAATCACAGGTAAGCATATGATGCCCCATTTTAACAGTGCTATGTAAAAAATACATGGGACATTTAGCAAGTAAGATATTTTCATTTCATTTTCTTTGGCAAGGAGTTCATAGATGAATGAAATTTGCCACATTTATGTTAGCAATGGATGCTCTGATATGAGCAAAGTCTAGTTTGGGTTTGTACGAGATATCAATAATCTTCTGTTTTATGTTTTCTGTAGTTCAGTTACAACTTTCATAAAAACCAAAAAGATAATTTCAAACTTCATTTTCAAATCAAAATGTTTAAAAGCTGGGGGTATATTTTTGTTGTTGCTTTGATTTGACACATAACTTGATACACTGTAGAATGTATGATAGTGGTTAGACCTGGTGGAATCAGCTCTACAAGGTAAGCAGCTGTTATATTCCTAATCAGAATATCCTCTTTTGTTTTCCCAAAGGATACTTTAATTGCAAGTCACAAACTTTCCTTAGTTTCAAAGAGTAATGAAAACGATGGAAAGGAAATGAAATGATGACGTGTATTTGTGCAGTATACCCATGCCAATTCAGTGGCTGCTACTTTCAACTGAGCGCTTAACTCTTTTTAGAACAAAAATGGAGAGAAATTTTCCAGCATAGACACCCAGTGACAGATGAATGGATAAAGAAGTTGTGGTACATATAAATAATGGAACATTGCTCATCCATAAAACATAATGAAGTTGAGTCAATTGAAGTGATGTGGATAAACCTAGAGCCTGTTATACAAAGTAAAGTCATAAAGAGATAAGCAAATATAGTGTATTAACCCATATATACAGAATCTAGAAAAAAACGGTATGATTAACCTATTTGCAGGGCAGGAATAGAGAGGCAGATGTGGAGAATAAACTTGTGGACACCATAGGGGAAGTAGAGGATGAAAAAAGTTGAGAGAGTAGTGTGGACATATATACACTACCATATGAAAAATAAAGAGTTAATGGGAAGTTGCTGTATAACACAAGAAGTTCAGCCCAATGGTGTTTGAAGACCTTCAGGGGTATGACTAGGGAGGGGGTGGGAGTGAGGTTCAAGAGAGAGGGGATATATGTATACATATGGCTAATTGACATTGTTGTTTGGCTGAAACCAACAGTACATATTAAAGCACCTATCATCCTATTAAAAATACATTTATAAAGAAATAGAGATGCCTTTACTCCTTTAAGGGGTATTGTTTGTTTGCCCAAAATTGTGAATTCAGTTTCCACACAAAGAGAAAGCAATGTGAAGACACAGGAAAGATAGCCATCTACAAAGACTGGGAAATGTTTTCATTTTCCAGTACTCAGAAGGAACCCACCCTGCTGACTCCTTGATCTCAGATTTCCAAACACCAGAGCTATGAGAAAATAGATTTCTGTTTAAGCCACTAACTCTATAATATTTTATTAAATTAGCCCCAGGAAATTAGTGTAGATCATCTCACCTTCTCTATTATACCCAATCCCAAATTATTTTCTGTATACTGTGAAATCTGTTGTTATGTTCATTTACCTTTCTAACTCATTGGTGTATAAAACAACACAGTCATTTAGCCTTTCCAGTCAAGGCTGGGACATGCTAGCTTGAGTATTGCAATTGTTCTCATTTTTGCTATGTGAATTCCTACAAAACATGGTCACAATATTCATAAAGATAAACACTGTATAAGCACTAAATGGATACAAAGTAAAACTGTTAATCCACAGGCAAAGTAAAATATGAACTAAAACTCATGATTCCAGCTTGCTTCCAGCATGAAGTACATTTAAATCACAACACTTCATGTGTTGCAAAAATAGATGGTCCATTACTGTGAACTGTAAATCATAGTCACCAGTATAACTGATCAAGGAAAAACAAAACAACAACAAAAACAGTGGCAGGAATAATGAAAAGCAGATAATACATGCTGTATCTATTTGACACTAAAATGCATCTAGCCTCTGTTTTATGGCCACCAACTGACTCTGCATTAATTTTGCCAGTTTTTCTGCAGGAGACTCCGGTTAAATTCCTGGGTCGAGAAGATCTGCTGGAGAAGAGACAGGCTACCCACTCTTGTATTCTTGGGCATCCCTTTTGGCTTAACTGGTAAAGAATCCACTTGCAATGCGGGAGACCTGGGTCCGATTCCTGGGTTGGGAAGATCCCCTGGAGAAGGAAACAGCTATCCACTCTAGTATTCTGGCCTGGAGAATTCCATGGACTATACAGTCCATGGGGTCACAAAGAGTCGGACACAACTGAGTCACTTTCACTTTCACTTTCTCACTTATGTCAAACCTCAGATATGTCACATTCCACATAGGGGCTTCTTAGGAAGTCGAGCTATCAGTGCTCAAACCAGGACGTGTGTGTGTGAATGTCCTATATATGAAGGTCTTTGTTGCCTTTCCTTTGTTTGCTTGATTGAACTGGTCAGAACTTTTACTACCAGGGTGAAAAGGAGTGGTCAGAGAGCCTACTCTTCCCAGTCTTCAAGGGCAGCGTTCAGTCTTCCACCATTAAGTGTTATGTAATGACAACTATAGCCTGACTTTATGTTTGCTTTTTTATGGTCTTTATCTGCTGGATTGTTTTTTTTTTTTTCTACACTAAGTTTGCTAAGAAGTTTTTATCATGAATGTGAGTTGAATTTTGTCAAATACTTTTTCTGCATGAACTGATACAAAAATATAATTTTTTCTTCTAAGACTTAATATGATAAGTCAAGACATTTAATTTTTGAATACTGAAGCAACTTTGCATTCCTGGAATAAATTAGAAACTTGGTATTGGACTATTATTCTTGTTTCATATTGATACATTAAATTTGCTGATATCTACTGGAATCAACCATGAACAGCTGTTCCTGGAAAGATCTTAGTCTTCTCCATTCTGTAGGACACTTCCAGGACTATTGTTCTCTTTTTTCACTTCGCTCTCCATCTTAAATTTTTACTTCCCTTGCCACTCCTTTGAGAAAGTAGAGCACCACCAACTTCCTGTCACATATACAAGCAAGCATACAATTATCAGTCATGTTTGCCACTCTGTTTTGTCCCTGCAGAGAATGGATAACTGATTTTGTTTAAGGTATCATCTCACCACACCCTCAACATTGGTTTCTTTCCAACAGCAGAGGGATATGTTTGAGCCGTTGATCCCGACATATTAAATTCCTTTTTTTAATTCAATTTTTAATATTGAACAATAGTTGATTTACAGTAGTTGATTTCTGCTGTACAGCAAAGTGATTCAGTTTGTGTGTGTGTGTGTGTGTGTGTATACATTATTTTTTAAAATATTCTTTCCCATTATGGTTTATCA
The DNA here is from genome assembly GCF_042477335.2 of Ovis canadensis. Classification (NCBI taxonomy): domain Eukaryota; kingdom Metazoa; phylum Chordata; class Mammalia; order Artiodactyla; family Bovidae; genus Ovis; species Ovis canadensis. The sequence goes on from NC_091262.1 coordinate 13,682,745, forward strand.
TAGGATATTGAATATTTTTCTCTGTGTTGTGTTTGTTTGTTCTGGCTGTGCTGGGTCTTTGTTGCTTTTTGTGTGGGCTTTCTCTAATTGCAGTGAGCAGGGGCTACTCTTTATCGTGGTGCACAGGCTTCTCATTGTGGTGGCTTCTCTTGTTGTGGAGCACAGGCTCTAGGTACACAGGCTTCAGTCATTGCAGCACATGGGCTCAGATGTTGAGGCTCAAGGGCTCTAGAATGTGGGCTCAGTAATTGTGATGCAGGAGCTTGTTTGCTCTGAGGCATATGGAATCTTCTAGACCATAAATCAAACCCCTGTTCCCTGTACTGGGAGGTGGATTCTTATCCAGGAAATTCCAGGATCTTCTTGTTTATCAATTCTATATATAAAAGCTTACATCTACTAACCCTGAATTCTCACCTGGACCCTACTCCAAACCCTTCCGCGTTGGCAACTACAGTCTATTTCTATATGTCCATCATTCTGTTTCATATATAGGTTCATATGTGTCATATTTTGCATTCTACATACATGTGGTGATATCATGCATGTGTCTCCTGATTTACTTCACTTACTATGAAAATCTGTAGTTGCATCCATGTTGCTGCAGATGGCTTTATTTCATTCTTTTTTTTTTTTGGTTGATATATATATATATATATATGAAAGTGAAAGTGAAGTTCCTCAGTCGTGTCCGACTCTTTGCGACCCCATGGACTGTAGCCTACATGGCTCCTCCCTCCATGGAATTCTCCAGGCAAGAGTACTGGAGTGGATTGCCATTTCCTTCTCCAGGGGATCTCCCTGACCCAGAGATTGAACCCGGGTCTCCCGCATTCCAGATTCCAGGCAGACGCTTTAACCTCTGAGGCACCAGGGAAGCCCATATATACAGGGATTTCATCTTCTTTACCAATTCATCTGCCAATAGACATTTAGGTTGTTTTCATGTCTTGGCTACTGTAAATATTGCTGTTATGAACATTGGAGTGCATGTATCACTTTAAATTATAACTTTGCCTGGATATGTGCCCAGGTGTGTGATTACTGGGTCATATGGTAATGATATTTCTAGCTTTCTGGAAACTTATATACTGTTTTCCACAGTGGCTGTACCAATTTACATTGCTACAAACAATGTAGAAGGGTTCTCTTTTCTCCATTCTCCCTTGGCATCTCTAGGTTTTGTTTTATCCCTGATCTCTGTCCACTGTTTATTTTTAGTCTTTGAGAGTTCCATCTCTTCTTGTCCAGTTGATATTTGTTGTCTGCAATGATCCGTCCTGTGCTTCTCCCCCGTCATTCTTCAAGGTTCCCAAACTCCTATGCTTGTAGGAACTTGAATAGTACAGAAGCCTGAGGAAGTCTAGTGCTCATGTCTGAGTGACCTGAATGGTGGATGTCCTGTGCTGGCTGCTTGGGCAAAGCATGTGTTCTCCCCAAGCAGTATCATTCCCTCCCATTCATGGGTTCATGAAATCTTAATCTACATCTTCATTTCCTCTCTTAGAAATTTCTCCTCAGTCAAGTAGATGTCTCTGCATAGATGCCTGACATTTACATCAAGCTCAACATGTCTAAAGTTGAATTCAGCATGTTTCCACATAAACCTGCTTTTTCTTTGCCCCTAAACCCAATATTAAGCATTACTCAAACAAAATCTTGGTCATACTCCTTACTCTTTCCTGTCCTTATGTTTAATCAGTCATTGATTCATGTCAACTTTATCTCCAAATATTGACTTTTATTTCCCATTAATCTTCACCATTCATTCCCTCATTAGGGTCAACCTCACCTCTCACCTGAGCTAATGTTTACCACACTATATGCCTCTGAACTTATTCCTCATTACCTTAGCTCTTATTATCATTGTTCCTACTGATGTATAACACCCTTCCTCTACACACAGACACACACGCGCACACACACACACTCAAATGCTTTTGATATCTCAATAGCATTTGACATCACTGGCCAATTCCTCCAGCTCAGAAGGCCATTATTTTAATTTATATGATCAAACATTCTCTTGGTTTATTTTTCTGTCTCTCACCTAATTATTCTTTGGAATCACTTCACCAGGTCTTCCTTCTAGACATGGAAATGTTTTAGTTTCCCAGAATACAATCATGGACACACTCTTTACACTTTCTCTCTGGATAAATATACTGCTTCAATGCAGGGCTGTGATTCATTCTCTTAAGTTATACATCTTTATTAACTGTCTACAAGCTTTCTTAAGATATGTTCTAGAATCCTCTTATGGCTTTTTCCCCAAACCTGTTCTCCTCACCTCTTCCTTATCTCAATAAATCACAATACTCTCAAAAAGGTATCTGCAACCCCATGCCCAAAAGAGAAACACACTCTCTTTTTCTACATCATCCTCATCTCTTAATGTAGTCCCAATTTTGACTCTAACTCCTCTCAAGTTATTCTGAATACAATAGCTAGAGCAGTATTTTAAAAATATAATTTCAAATCAGTCCCAAATCCTAAGTAATTTCTATTTATTCTCCCTCTCTGTTTTTATTTATTTATTCTGACTGTGTTGGATCTTCACTGTGGCATGAAGGATCCTCCCTGTGGTGTGCAGGCTTCTCTAGTTGTGGTATGCAGGCTTCTTTAGTTGTGGCACATGGTGCTTAATTGCCCTGTGGTATGTGGGATCTTAGTTTTTGGATACATGTCTCCTGCATTGGAAGGCAAATTCTTAATCACTGGACAACCAGGGAATTCCCTGTGTGTGTGTGTGTGTGTGTGTGTGTGTGTGTGTGTGTGTGTGTGTGTGTGAAGCCACTTCAGTTATGTCTGACTCTTTGTGAACATAAGGACTGCGCACCACCAGGCCCCTCTATCCATGGGATTCTCCAGGCAAGAATGCTGGAATGAGTTGCCATGCCCTCCTACAGGGGATATTCCCAACCCAGGGATCGAACCCACATCTTTATGTTTCCTCCATTGGCAGTTGGGTTCTTTATCACTAGCACAACCACTTACTCTTTAATACAATTTGCTAATCTCTCATTGCCTGTAAGTGCTGGGCTAGAGTCACATTATGTCCTAATTATCTGCCCTTTTTTAAACCCCTAGAATGTGTTACCATTATTAGCATGATTTTTTAATCAAATGACAACACTGGCTTAAAAATAAGCTGACTTTAATAACTAAATATACCACACACTCTTTATCTATTAATAAACAAACGTATGTGCGTGTGTGCGCGTGCACGCACGTGTACATGCTCAGTCACTTAGTTGTGTCTGATTTTTTTTTTTTTTTTTGGACTGCAGCCCTCCAGGCTCTTCTGACCATGGAATTTTCCAGGCGAAGTTATTAGAGGAAGGAAATTGCCATTTCCTTCTCTAAGGGATCTTCCTGACCCAGAAATCAAACCCAACTCTTGCATCTCCTACATTAGCTGGTGGATTGTTTACCACTAGCACCACCTGGGATGCCATATTTCAAAAAGTGGAATATGCGATCATGATAAAGAAGGGAATTCTGCTATTTGCAACAGCATGGATGAAACCAGAGGGCATATGCTGAGTGAAATAAGTCAGGTAGAGAAATACAAATATTGTTCAATATGACTTACACGTAGAATCGAATGAAGAGCCAAAGTCACAGAGACAGAGTAGTGTGGTGGTTATTAGGGGCAGGGGTGGAAGTAAAGGTGATGAGATGATGTTGGTCAAAGTACACAAACTTCCAAGTATAAGATGAATACATTCTGGGGGTCTAATAAACAGGATGTACTCATCACAAAAAATGTGATAACTATGTTACATGCTGGAATTGCAAGGTAACATTTTGGTAGTGATCATTTTGCAATCTTCCCAGATGGTACTAGTGGTAAAGAATTTGCTGCCAGTGCAGGAGACCTAAGAGACATGTGTTCAATCCCTGGGTCAGGAAGATTCCCTGGAGAAGGACATGGCATCCGACTCCAGTATTCTTGCCTAGAGAAGCCCATGGACAGAGGAGCCTGGCAGCCTACAGTCCATAGGGTTGCAAAAAGTCAGATACGAGCTAAGTGACTTAGCAGACATTTTGCAGTCTATAAATGTAACAAGTCAACACATTGTACACCTTAAACTTACACAATGCTAGGTTAAATATATATTGGTAAATCTGGGGAAAAACAAAATATAGAGATAAGTAGGTGACTGTTGATAATTGTTCAGTGATTTGAAGACATCAAGCTTAACATCACTGTGATTTGCCTCTTTTAATTCTCATCATTGCAGGAGCTGCAATAGCTCCTGATATTCCTTCTCTGTTCTTAGAAAGAGTAAATAGATGCGGGAAGGAAAAACTTAGGTATTTCTTCTATGTTGACTACAGCAGCACCAGCAGGCTGAGAAATCACATATTCAGCTTGTGCTGCCTCTGTTGCAGAGACAAACTAGAAGAGTGTTGTGGGTTGCATGTTGCCTCACTCATCTGTAATGCTGTGTCTGGCAGTAAAGCAAACCAGAAAACTCACTTAATTAACTCTGGGCCTTCCCATATGGTTATTTTCTCTGCCTAGATTCACATTCTCTCTGCTCTTTGTTAGATCTCTCCTAATCCTTCAAAAATTCTGAGAAGTGTCACCTTTTCAGAAAACTCTTTCCTAAGAATCTTATCTCAGCTGATCTCCTCCACCATTCTTTATTATTATGACCAAGTCATATATCTCATTATCTTATCCAAATATGTGATTTGTATTTAATGGTTCATTTGTATGTTTACCTTTTTATTGTGCTCTATCTTCACTGAGTCTCAGTAAAATCCCTGAGACCAGGGATCCTTTTTGTCTAATTCACTACTGTGTATTCAGAACACAGAACTATGTAGACTTACATTTGAAGTTCAACAACAACAAGGACTATACATGTACAGTTAGTAAGGGAACACATGACACTCTTTAGACATTGAAATATGCATAATATAGCTATAGTAAGAGTTCCTCGCAGGTGAAAGAAATAATAATAATGTAAATTAAGAGATAAAAAGGGACATTTTAGACCCTTGAATAACAATCAGGAAACAAAGGAAGATACTTACTCAAAACAATTGTTCTTTCAGGACAATTCCTTCTAACACTGTTGAGTTGTCATAGGTTTAAAATTATTCACATTTTCAGGGTATCAAATATATCTTCAGCACAATATTTTCCTTCTCCTTATCCAATGTTTATCTTCCAGCCCATTCAGACATTTATTTCCTGTCTTCTTCTTAGTAGATTTTCAGAAACTTCATAGTCTTACATGCTTGTGAGTGTGTTCACACAACTGTTCCTTCTCACAAATCTATCCTTGACTACCCTTCCCAAACCACTTTTATGTGGCTAATTCTTGCTTATCTTATAGATGTATATTTGTATGTCACTCTCTGAGGAAAGTCAGAGTTGGATGCACCATTTTCAGCCTTCTGAGCCTCCATACTTCTCCTGGAGTGGCACTCACTGTCCTAAAGTGTAATTCTTATTATTCATCTGCTTCTCTCAGTGCATTGAAAGTTAACACTGCTAATGCAATGTATTAAGTGTTCAACACACGCTACAAATTATTGCATAAATTAAGAATGCATGTACAGTTCACTAAAACAACACATGTTTGAGTTGAGTGGGTCCATTTATAGGCAGATTTTCTTTATCAGTAAGTGCTTACTACAGGATCTGTGGTTAGCTGACTGCACACATGGGGAATTGGAGATAAGAAGGTTGACTGTAAATTTATTCTCCAATGGACTGTAACCGGGTCAGCACCCTGCATGCCTTTATGAAACCTCCAAGATGTTCAGGAGTCAACAATAGTTATTCTCATAGCTCTAGCAGGGGATCAGATTGTCAATTTTTAATCACCCTTGGTAGTACAGGATGGTGGCTTTCATCTTTTTTTAATTAATTAATTTATTTAAATTGGAGGCTAATTATTTTACAATATTGTGGTGGTTTTTGCCATATATTGACATGAGTTAGCCATGGGTATACATGTGCCTCACCATTCTGAACCTCCCTCCCACCTTGCTCCCCACCATATCCCTCACAGAGTGAAGTAAGCCAGAAAGAGAAACACCGATACAGTATATTAACACATATACATGGAACTTAGAAACACAGTAATGATGACCCTATATGCAAGACAGCAAAAGAGACACAGATGTAAAGAACGGTATTCGGACTATGTGTTAGAAGGTGAGGGTGGGATGATACGAGAGAATGGCATTGAAACATGTATATTATCATTATATCTTCGATCAGTTAGCACACAAAAAAGTATCTGGATTTAACAATGTGTGTTTGGACATTATGTTTATCATTTTTTCACTTGCTATTTTTGTCACATTTGGAGCACTAAACTGTGTCATTACCTCATTTACCTAGTAAAAAATATTTATTTACTTTTTTTCCTTAAAAACAAACACAACTTTGTACTGAATAAGTCTTGGGGATGTAACATGTATATGATGTCTATAGTTAACAATATTGTATTGTATATTTGAAAGTTGCAAAGAGTAGATTTTAGAAGTTATCATCATTAGACAAAAAAAAATTGTAACAATGTTCAATGATGAATCCTCACTAACCTTACTGTTGCAATCATTGCAGTATAAATCTGTACATCAAATCATTATGTTGCATACCTAAAACCAGTACAATGGTATATGTAATAAAAATAAATAAATAAATAAATAAATAAATAAATAAGCCTGATATATATTTGCCCATTTTCTTGGTGTATTCACAGAACTAAACTGAAAAAAAATTATTTATACTATTTTTCTGTATTTTTAAATTTCATTAATTTCAACTTGTCCATGTTTCCTCTACTTTAGAGTGATTGGTCATTATTTACTATGCTTCCTTTTGTCTTTGTCATGTGGTGGAGTATGTCTTTTATTATATTTTGAGTTTCTTAACTCATATAATAAATACTTATCGAGCATGTGCATATATGAATGCGTACTCAGTTCTCACCATGAACTGCAGCCCAACAGGCTCCTCCGTCCAAGGAATTTTTCAGGCAAAAATACTGGAGTGGGTTACCATTTCCTATTCCAGTGAATCTTCCTGGCCCAGGGATCATATCTTCGTCCCCTGAGCCTCTTGCATTGGCAGGCAGATCTATACCACACCACTTAGGAAACCTTCATGTGTGTATGTTCATGTGCATGCTGAGTCACTTCAGTCGTATCAGACTCCTTGCAATCCAATGGACTATAACCCACCAGGCTCTTCTGTCTGTGGGATTCTCTAGGCAAGAATCCTGGAGTGTGTTGTTATGCCCTCCTCCAGAGTATCTTTTCCACCCAGGGATCAAACCTGTGTTTCTTGCATCTCCTGCATTGGGAGGTGGGTTCTTTACCACTAGGACCACCTGGGAAGCCTGCATGTATGTATGACACTCCCTAAATTAGGCATCAAGGAAATGGTGAAAATGAGAGACGCAGTTAGGCATTTTGAAGAGGAACTAAAGAACCTCTTGATGAGGGTGAAGGAGGAGAATGAAAAAATCTGGTTTAAAACTATATATTATATATATGCAAACAACCCAAGATCATGGTACCCAGCCCCATTACTTCATGGCATATAGAAGGGGAAAAGATGGAAGCATTTCCTCTTCTTTGGCTCTAAAATCACTATGGATGGTGACTGCAGTCATGAAATCAGAAAATGATTGCTTTTTATCAGGAAAGCTATGACAAACCTAGACAGTGTATTGAAAATCAAGGACATCACTCTGCAACAAAGGTTCGTATAGTCAAGGCTATGGTCTTCCCAGTGATCATGTACAGTTATGATAGCTGGACCATAAAGAGGGTGGAACACCAAAGAATTGATGCCTTTAAACTAGGATACTGGAGAAGACTCCTGAAAGTTCCTTGGACAGCAAGATAAAACCAGTCAATCTTAAAAGGAAATAAACCCTGAATATTCATTGGAAGGACTGATGCTGAAGCTGAAACTCCAGTATTTTGGTCATCTGATGTGAGCAGCCGACTCATTGTAAAAGACCCTGATGCTTGGAAAGATTGAGGGCAGAAGGAGAAGAGGGCATCAGAGGATGAGATGGCTGGATGGCATCACTGAAGCAATGAGCATGAACTTGGGAAAACCCTGGGAGATGGTTAGGGACAGGGAGGCCTGGCATGCTGCAGTCCATGGGGTCACAAAGAGCTGGACACGACCGGGCAACTGAACAAGAACATCTTACATCCCAGGAAAAGAAAAACAAACTTACTTATAAACAGTTTGAATGAACAGTTTAGGATGCTATTGGAGGTAATACTAGGAGAACATGACTGCTTTCAAGGCCAGACTGTACTCCCACTGGAAATGATACTCCTGAGCTGCTCAGATAAAACTCAAGTGGAGGGGGCTATAGATGACTTTTCAAGTAGAGGAAATACACACCTGCATAAGAAGTTCATTTAAAACATATCTTTTCTTTTTTTATAATGATACTACAAAAGTCATTTATTTTGCTCTCAAAATACCTTATATGAGGTAGCATTACATTTTTTTATGTAAAGCCTTTATTTTTAAAATAATTTTATTTTTATATTATTTATTTTATTATTTTTTAAAATATAAATTTATTTATTTTAATCGGTTAATTACTTTACAATATTGTATTGGTTTTGTCATACATACTATTTTAATGGAAGCTAATTACATTCAGTTTACACAGGTCCTTTTTGCCCTCCATGACTTTAATTAAATGAAGTTAATTATAGGGAAATATACCTGTGGGTGTCTATAAAGAAGTGAGGTTCTTGTTGGCAAAACAGACTGATAAAGCATCAGATGTTACCGGGAATTAGAAACTCTTTCCCAGCAGCAGCAGTCTGGGCTTCACCGCACTGTCATCTCGGCTGAAACATCCAGGGTCTGCAGACTCCATTCCGAAAGAGCTCTCGCAGCACCTTGTAGATAAGCCTTCTGGAAAATACATGACCAACCCCTCAACTTTCAGTTGAGCCCAGCATGAAAATCCAAAAGAGATACTGGATGTCCCTTCCCTGTGCCCCAAGCTACTCTCCATGCAGGACCTGGTGTCATGAATTAGCTCTGTCCTGCATCTGGGAAGCCTCTCTCTCAGGGTCTGGCTGTCTCCAAGCCTGCATAGGAACTGAGAAGCTCTGCCCACATGGGGTCAGCTTGCTGGGGTCAGCTTCTCATTTCTCATGATCCTGTCCTTCGCTCAAGATTTGGTCCTCTACAGCACCGGTGATGTGCCTGTGTCAGGGAGCTTGGGAGAAGCTCTGGGGTGGTTCTGCCAGTCTTTCCTGGCAGAAAAGAAAGCAAATACAAACACTGGGAAGTAAAAGGACTGCGTGGCTGGTGACTTCTGGGTTTGATGAAAGAAGTGCTCAGGAGTTAAACAGTTGCTTCAAGCTGAATTAGGGCATTAGACAAAGTGTCCAGCACCCCAGCTTGGCTGGGGAGACTTACATTTAAAGGGGCAGATTTGTTTTGTTTCTGCAGGAAGTTTTGGGTTGAGATGGAGGTAATTTTTTTTTAAGTTTTAAAATGTCTGAATTAGCTTTGGCTCAGTTAAGAGGTGGCATCAAAGCCAGGGCACACTTGCCTAAGTTATTGCAGAAATGCCCACTACTCCCCACAGGAGACCTCACAGGACATCTACTAAAAGGGATAAACTTCCTCTCAGGACATGGGAGGCTTCTTCAGCACTTTAGCACCAGCACCTGCCTGTTAAGTAATGTTCTTTAAGCGCTGGGAATCCTAGTCTCCAATTCAGATAGTAATTCTCTCACACAAATACAACTCTCAGATTACTTCTTTTGGGGGTAATGTCACCTATGCATTCCCCTCATTTTCCATCTTCCCCAGAAAAGGGTTTGGCTTTAACGAAATGATCTTTTTCAATGTTCTGATGTTTGAAGGATTTTTGGTCTTATTAAATCCTATTTCTCTTTCTCCCCCTTGCAGCTTTGAGCTCCCTAATGAGATTTATCCCCAGACACTGCCCCTCCCTGACCCCATCCCACCTTCTGAGTGGTTGCTTAGTGGCCCATGGCAATTTTGGAGACACCCTAATAGGCGACCTTCCCACCCCAACCCCACATCCCTCTCCAAGGTGTCCCATGTATGTTCCTCCAGACCACTGGGCAGTCAGCTCCATCAGCACAGTCCTTCAGAAAAGACCAAGCTTCAAATCTTGGGTTCACTGCTAAGTAGGAACAGGACTTGGTTAGATCCATTAACCTCTCTGAAATGAAGTTCCTTGACTTGTACAGAATATGACTTAATTCCCCTAAAAGATGAATGTTTAGGATTCATTAGTAATAATCTTTAGCTGTGTGTGTGTGTTGAGAGTAGGGAGCTACAAGTACAGGCTATAACATGAAAACTAAAGATGCTAACATGGAACTTTTTAAAGGCACAATCTAAAAGGCAGGAGTCAGGAGGGCAGCTGGAGGCAGGTGAGTGTAAGTACGGCCTCTGGGCTCATTCAGTCTGGGTCCAAACCCTAAAACTAAGCCTCTCCTCCCAGGAAGCCTTTATGATCCAGGGAAAGTTAATTATCTGCTTTATTTCTGTATTTCCTCCACGGTGCCTGCTTCACAAGGCTATTGTGAGGATTAAAGAGAGAAAATATATGTAAGGGTTTAGTACAAGGCCTCTCTTAGTGCCCACAAAAGACAGCTATTATTTTTTAGAAAATATGGAAAATGTAAGAGGGGCAATTACTCTAAATATCAGCATTTGTTATTTCTATATAATGTGATTATGACCCCTGTTTTGGTTTTTGCACTTCTACTTGTCAAAGCTTTGATATGAACTTGTGAATTCCTTCCTGAAAATAAAACTATGCCCTTTACATATTTATGAGTCATGATGAGTACTGACATCCCCGTCCTATTAGATGAAATAGTTATATCTGTATACTTTGTAATTCCCATTCCAAACCCATAATATTCTGTTAAGAAGATAAAGTACACTTTTTCCATGAATGACTGTATCACAAGAATCTTTAATGTTTAAAGTTTACTCATGGTGAGGTTGTATCTGTGTTTAGTAAAGTGTGCCCACATTGAGTCTGTTTCAGTTCACATCACCAAACTCCACAGGGATGTTTCCCGTGCCCAGGCAGAGCACAAAGACAGGGGTCAACTTTTCTCTTGGTTAGGCCAGCTTTTCTGGGGAGTTTTTCCAAACTCTGCAAGACCAATTTACCCCAATACACAGCCTCCGTCACACGTAAAAGAATATGGAAAATGTCTCAGTGTATTTCATAAGTTTAGCATGTCTCTGGTACAAAAAATTCAAGAAAGGTAGCACAAAAGCGAAAGCACCAACTGAGCTTAATTACAAACAACCATGCATGAATCCTATACACTAATATTACTGAAATGAACACAACATTGCATTAAGAGGTATAAAAGCACTGTATGGAAAACTTAAAAGTTACACGTGAAATACTGCACTGTAGATCCTGAATACTCTAACGTCCCACACTCCCACCCCTCCTCCACCCTGGTGAGGGGCAGAAAACTTCCATCTGCCTCCAGACCTTGCTAGTCCTCGGAGACACTGTTGCGGGGGCAGTGGGCAGTGGGGTGGGCCTCCCGCAGGGCTCTAGCCTCTTCCAGAGCCTCCCTGTAGCGGGAAGGCCAGGCCTGGGGGTTTTTCTTAAAGACCCTGGCCAGGAACTCCATGATCTGCATCTTGGTGATTTCGCGGCTGGCACGGGAGCCCCAGAAGAACTCGTACTCAGGGGGCTCGACATGGGGGACGCGCTGGTACTTCAGGTAGTTCTGCTGGACGAACTCCTCGGTGATAAGCTTTCTCACGTCTCCGAAGGTGGAGTGTTTCTTCCAAGGCCTCAGCCCCAAGATGCGCAGCACGTTCCAGACTGCACTCTCTCGAGCGCCGCGACCCTTCACGTAAATGAGGCTCAGGATCATCAGCAGGAGGCCCGTCATCGGCATGCGGTTGCTCAGAGCGACCCTGTCCAACTCCTCTGGCTCCAGAGCTTTGACCAGCGAAAACTCCATGGTGTGCAGGCTGGTCAGCCTCAGGTGCAGCCCGAACACGCGTGCGAGGATGAGGCTGGTGCGCCGAAGGATGCTTCTGCACCACTTCTTGTAACTGCCGATGACATCCTTCACCATGTCTGGGAACCAGATGATCATCCTCTTCTGGTCCTTGACCAGCACGTACCACATGAGCTCGTGTGCCTTCTGCACCAGCTGGGCCGGGGCCGGGGGCGCCGGGCTGAGCTGAGTTGTGCTCGGGGCCTGGTGGGGACGGCATTCGTCAGCGGCCTGCTGCAGGGCCTTCGGGTCTCCCTCTTCGCCTGGAGCCTGGGAAGGCAGCGAGACCAGAGGGGCATCAGGCGGGCTTAAGGGAGGGCGCTCTGGCTCAGTGAGTGTCGCGGCCTGAGACCCCGGAGGAGAGGGCCCCCCGGTAATGCCGGGGCTGCTGTGCACCTCGGAGTTGGAGGCCTCGGCCGCAAAGTTGGGGTCGCACACATCCTTACTTTGTTCGGACATATCTGTTCGGTCTCGCAAGAGCAGGGCCGCCGAGTCCGAGAGCTCTTCGAGTCTGCTTTCCCTCCGCGGACTCCTGGAGAGGAAGTGCGCATTGCTGCGCGCGGCGCCTTCCGCAGAGGCCAGGCAGGGCGGGGCGGCGGCGGGCCGGGCCAATGCGCCTGCGCGTCCGCGCGCCTGGGGCCCGGCAGTCGAGTTGGCGGGCGGGGCTCCTGGTGGGCTGCAGGAGGGGGCTAGGAGGCCCCCAGTAAGCATAGAGGGTCCGCTAGAATATGGGCCTCAGTGATCACACCCCCTCCCCAGGTATCCTGTTATGGCTAAGGAGGAGTTCTTGAGGAGGAGGGGAGGGAGATGGGTGAGCACTGGACAAGGAGTCAGTTTAAGGGACAGATGGCAATTTAAGCTTCTGAGATGCTGAAACTGAACTTTCTTAGGAAGCATTTGATTAGGTATATCCAAAATCAAGTTAGAGATCAATCCAAGAGTAAGAACTAGGCTGGTGTGTCAACTAGGTTTCAGATCAGTGTGAGAATTTAAACTGAGAGAACAGCCAGGATTGCCCAAGAAAATATGTCAACTCTGAAAAAGAGAAGTCGCTTAGTCATGTCCGACTCTTTGCGATCCCATGGGCGTAGCCTACCAGGCTCCTATGTCCATGGGCTTTTCCAGGCAAAAATATTGGAGTGAGTTGACATTTCCTTCTCCAGGGGATTGAACCCAGGTCTCCCGCGGTGCAGACAGACAGTTTACCTTCTGAGCCACCAGGAGAACTAATTGGACAAATTGGAATTCTGAAGAATAACAACAAAAATTCATTGATTTCCTACCGTATGGAAGAGTTTTGAACAAGAAATGCAGAATGTTGTCAATCCGAGTGTGATCGAAGTTCTCTTGAAGGCAATATAATAATGACTTTGTTAGTGTTTTAATGGTCATTGATTTTGGTTTTTCTATTCCATTGGATAATTTTGATGTAAATTTTGTTTCATTAGAATCCCCTCATACAAAGATTATATTAGCATAGACTCATAGGATGTCTTTCCACCTGTTTTTCCAGGACCTTCCTTTTCTTTATGACTGTTTCAACCTCCGCTTTTCTTCCTGTGGAAACTTCACCTTCTTAGAGCACAACATCCCCATCTTCCACAGATACTGAATAGTATCACATGCAAATCCCTCCCAAGATACTTTTTTTTTCTTTTTTAAATTAACCTAGATCCCCAAAACTTTCCCAGATAACAATTGATTTGAGATGTAACAATTGGTGGTTGTATATCAGTTTTCAAATTTAGAAACCAAATCTGCAGTTTTGTTTGAGACTGTCAACAAAAACAAAGTTGACAGTCCCAGAGGTGCATCCTTTAAAAAAAAAATTGGGCACAGAAACCTCTGGATCCAATGTTCCTGCAGCTAATCAACATGCCTTGTATAAGCCATTGTGGTCTTTCAGCCATTCCTGGGTTTCCTCAAACTGGCAGCTTCTTACATATGCCCTCAGTGAGTCTGGCTATTGTCACTCGAAACCTAACTCATATTACAATATTGTTTTGACATTTCTAGAATCCTCTCTTTATTAGCTTGTACCCTTTTCTTTTTTTAATTTTTATTTTAACTTTATTTTACTTTACAATACTGTATTGGTTTTGCCATACATTGATATGAATCTACCATGGGTGTACATGCGAACCCAAACATGAACCTCCCTCCCACCTCCCTCCCCACAACATCCCTCTGGGTCATCCCCATGCACCAACCCCAAGCATGCTGTATCCTGCATCAGACATAGACTGGTGATTCGATTCTTACATGATAGTATACATGTTTCAATGCCATTCTCCCAAATCATCCCACCCTCTCCCTCTCCCTCTGAGTCCAAAAGTCGGCTATACACATCTGTGTCTTTTTTGCTGTCTTGCATACAGGGTCATCATTGCCATCTTTCTAAATTCCATATATATGTGTTAGTATACTGTATTGGTTTTTTTCTTTCTGGCTTACTTCACTCTGTATAATCGGCTCCAGTTTTATCCATCTCATCAGAACGGATTCAAATGTATTCTTTTTAACAGCCGAGAATACTCCATAGTGTATATGTACCACAGCTTTCTTATCCATTCATCTGCTGATGGACATCTAGGTTGTTTCCATGTCCTGGCTATTATAAACAATGCTGCGATGAACATTGGAGTACATGTGTCTCTTTCAATTCTGGTTTCCTTGGTGTGTATGCCCAGCAGTGGGACTGCTGGGTCATATGGCAGGTACCACTTCACACCAGTCAGAATGTCTGCGATCCAAAAATCTGCAAGCAATAAAGGCTGGAGAGGGTGTGGAGAAAAGGGAACCCTCCTACACTGTTGGTGGGAATGCAAACTAGTACAACCACTATGGAAAACAGTGTGGAGAGTCCTTAAAAAGTTGCTTGTACCCTTTTCTCATTTCTCACTTTACTCAAGTAGATTGACTTCAAAGGGTTTTTCCCTTAGCTGTTTTTATCTTTGGATTTTCATGCTTATATCACTTTTAGGAGGACCAATTTGACCTCAGTCCAATAACACCCCTTAATCTTTTATTTCACAAGGATAATTCCTACAGCTCATTTAGATATATCTCAACTGCAATTTTTCTTGTTCATCATTTTCTTCTCTTTAATTTATAGATTTCTATTTTTTAAATATTCCTTACAGAGTAGTATTAGCTATATTAGTGTTTTCAATTATTATTATGTAAGAATGGCTTAAATTGATTGATTGCCCCCATTCTTCTTAAAATAATCCTCATTTCTTGCAGTTTATTTCCACTAATTTTCTTCTTTTTTAATTCATTTGTATACTTATTTGTTTCTGTTTGGTTGGTTTAGTGATTGCATTCATTTAAGTTATTTTTAATAATGAAAACATTTGAGCTTGTTATTTAAATCTCAGCTCAGCTTTGGCCATGGACCATACTTTTTGCTATTGTGATTAATAAAATTCCATCTTCATATTTCACCCTCCTAGATTTAATGGATTAATGAAATTAAATTTCATACTTGAGCACAACAGTTAACACTTACATAGAAAAAGTAGGAAAGCAATTATATAAACAAACATAAAAGCACAACAATTTTAAAATTATAAAAGCTTCTTTTTCTGTGGCATAACAGATCTTTGACCAAGAGAATTGCTTGTGCTGCTTGAGCCAGACTGGTCTTCATTTTGGTGACTTTTCCCATGATGAGTGGAAGACACACCTGCCACAGCTCACTCCACATCTCTCTTCTATTGGGTGGGTTGTTTAATACTATCCCAGAGTCTGCGGACTAGAACCACTATGAGGGATTATACTCAGAAGGTTTAAAGCTTTGGAACTGATGCCAAATTTGAAACCAAGTACATGGTAAACCCCTAGTGTTGCTTACCCTTGGAGCCCAACTGTATATCTGGTAACAGGATATTTTCTTCCAAGAATACTTTTGTGGTAAAGGTTCCATTTCCAACAAAAAAGAAAATCCTTGGAGACACAATTGGAAAAAGTAAAGCTTGAAATATCCTTTAAGTAGAGAGAGTGCCCCTGTAGTTATGTCATGGCAGTGGTCAGTAGTTTGACAGCTTAAGAATAGCAACATGATAAGATGCCTCCTCATAACTCAGAGATGCAGACCTTCAGAACAATAAGATAAAAAGGCAGGTGACAACTGTGAATAGAAAAGGAAGTCAGTACTCGTGAGGCATTGACAAATGTTTAATTGTTAGGTCAAGATTTGGGTCTGGAGTTCCAGTGATGCCTTGCCAATAAAGACTGAATTGGGATCACTGACTATCTCCAGGGCTGGCCTTATTCGATGTGGGCAATGAATTCTCTCAGATCCAGCAGCTTAGACGCAAAAAGCCTGAAGACTGCAATATATCTCCCCCAATAAGACTCATGAAGAGCCACTCTTTAAATCAGGATTATGTAAATAGAAGTTCCATGGATGCAAGAAGTATGTGGGAAAGTTATAACCTAAAATATTCTGATGTGAACAGTTCTGCTGGTAAGTTATTCAAATTCTGTAATGTGAAACAGATTACACAGCTGTGGAATAGGCTGTTCTTGGCAGACTCAAGAATAGGAGGAGAGGCCTGTCCTGGCACTGGTTTCCATAGTGAACAGAGGAAGGGGGGTCACCCAGAGCTTCCAGTGGACATATGCTCACAACGCAGGGGCCCAGAGTCCCCAAATGAAATTTGAATCCTTTAGGCTTTTTCCTGTCCACATAGGCAGTAACCTCCACGTTGGAGGCCCCAAAGGGGCCTCAAATGCCTTGCAGGCCAAGGAATTGAGACTGAGAACTTGTGTTAATGTGTTCAGCAAATATTGAGCAACATCTATCATGTGCCTGAAAGATTTGCATTTTAGAAAAGTAGCTCAGTCCGTGGAAGTAAACTAATTACACTGGGACTGTTAGGCTGTCCTGCCTTTTTTTTTTTTTTCCAGTAAAGAATAAGTGAAGACAGGCAGTACTGCTGTCAACAGTTGGGAGGGTGGAAGAGCAAACAAATACTGGCCCCTTAACCCTCAAGACTCCCTACTGGGACACTGCACATGCCTGTGCAGCTAAGGCCCAAATGCATTCCTATAACTGGAGATCTTCCAGTCCTATCCAGACCCACATTGTAGCCTGCTAGCATGTAAGGATTAACAGGGTCAGGGGTATCATTTAGAAAAGTCAACTGGAATCACAGTTAAGTTTGGAGTTGGGGCAGGTAGACAGGGAAATGCAGAGACCAATTAGGAGACTTTGTATGGCAATCCATTTTAAAAACGGATAATGCCTTGCATCTCATGCTCAAACTACTGCAGAATTGCACTCATCTCACATGCTAGCAAAGTAATGCTCAAAATTCTCCAAGCCAAGCTTCAGCAACACCTCAACCGTGAACTTCCAGATGTTCAATCTGGTTTTAGAAAAGGCAGAGGAATCAGAGATCAAATTGCCAGTATCTACTGGATCATCAACAACAACAAAAAAAAAAACCAAGAGAGTTCCAGAAAACATCCATTTCTCCTTTACTGACTATGCCAAAGACTTTGACTGTGTGGATCACAATAAACTGTGGAAAATTCTGAAATAGATGGAAATAACAGACCACCTGATCTGCCTCTTGAGAAATCTGTATGCAGATCAGGAACCAACAGTTACAAATGGATATGGAAAAACAGACTGGTTCCAAATAACAAAAGGAGTGCGTCAAGACTGTGCATTGTCACTGTGCTTATTTAACTGATATGCAGAGTACATCATGAGAAACACTGGTTCATGTTCGGGATCGCATGTACACCCGTGGTGGATTCATGTCAATGTATGGCAAAACCAATACAGTATTGTAAAGTAAAATAAAGTAAAAATAAAAATTAAAAAAAAAAAAGATTTAACACCAAAAATAAAAAAGAAAGAAAGAAAGAAACACTGGGCTCAATGAAGCACAAGCTGGAATCAAGATTTCTGGGAGAAATATCAGTAACCTCAGATATGCAGATGACACCACCCTTATGGCAGAAAGTGAAGAAGTAGGAGGTTATTGATGAAGTTGAAAGAGGAGATTGAGAAAGTTGGCTTAAAGCTCAACATTCAGAAAACTGAGATCATGGCATCTCGTCCATTATTTCATGGCAAATAGATGGGGAAACAGTGAAACAGTGGCTGACTTTATTTTTTGGGACTCCAAAATCACTGCAGATGGTGACTTCAGCCATGAAATTAGAAGACACTTGCTCCTTGGAAAAAAAGTTATGACCAATCTAGACAGCATATTAAAAAGCGGAGAGATTACTTTGCCAACAAAGATCCGTCTAGTCAAGTCTATGGTTTTTCCAGTATTCATGTATCAATGTGAGTTGGACTATAAAGAAAGCTGAGCGCTGAATAACTGATGCTTTTGAATTGTGGTGTTGGAGAAGACTCTTGAGAGTCCCGTGGACTGCGAGGAGATCCAACCAGTCCATCCTAAAGAGATCAGTCCTGGGTGTTCATTGGAAGGACTGATGTTGAAACTGAAACTCCAATAGTTTGGCCACCTTATGTGAGGAGTTGACTAATTTGAAAAGACCCTGATGCTGGAAAAGATTGAGGGCAGGAGGATAGGGGACAACAAAGGATGAGATGGTTGGATGCCATCAGCAACTTAATGGACATGAGTTTGGGTAAGCTCCAGGAGTTGGTGATGGACTGGGAGGCCTGGAGTGCTGCAGTTGATGGGGTCACAAAGAGTCGGACACGACTGAGTGACTGAACTGAACTGAACTGAACTGAACTGATGCAACTATTTATTAAACACTGCCTCTTAGTCATAATTCCTCGGGAAAGAAATGAGGAGAAACACGATCTCTATAATCCACAATGAGGAGAAATAGTGGACCAAAAGGGCCATAAACAAACAAGCAAGATAACAATTAAATAAGCACAATTATACTTAATGTTGCAATGCATATCTCACAAGCCACCATACTGTCTCAGAGAGTAGAACAGAAGCAGTATACAGTCAGTTCAGTTCAGTTCAGTTCATTTGCTCAGTCGTGTCTGACTCTTTGCAACCCCATGGACTGCAGCATGGCAGGCCTCCCTGTCCATCACCAACTTCCAGACTTTACCCAAACTCATGTCAATTGAGTTGGTGATGCCATCCAACCATCTCATCCTCTGGCATACCCTTCTCCTCCCGCCCTCAATCTTTCCCAGCATCAGGGTCTTTTCAAATGAGTCAATTCTTCACATCAGGTGGCCAAAGTATTGGACTTTTAGCTTCAGCATCAGTCCTTCCAATGAAAATTCAGGACTGATTTCCTTTAGGGTGGACCGGTTGGATCTCCTTGGAGTCCAGTGTACTCAAGAGTCTTCTCGAACACCACAGTTCAAAAGCATCAACTCTTCGGCACTCAGCTTTCATTCAGTCGAACTCTCACATCCATACATGACCACTGGAAAAACCAGAGCCTTGAATAGCTGGACCTTTGTTGGCAAAGTAATGTCTCAGCTTTTTAATATGCTGTCTAGGTTGGTCATAAATTTCCTTCCAACAAGTAAACGTCTTTTAATTTCATGGCTGCAGTTACCATCTACAGTGATTTTGGAGCCCCCCAAAATAAAGTCTGACACTGTTTCCATTGCTTCCTCCTCTATTTGCCATGAAGTGACGGGACCAGATTCCATTATCTTAGTTTTCTGAATGTTGAGTTTTAAGCCAACATTTTCACAATTCTCCTTCACCTTTATTAAGAGGCTCTTTAGTTCTTCTTCATTTTCTGCCATAAGGGTGGTGTCATCTGCATATCTGAGGTTATTGATATTTCTCCCAACAATCCTGATTCCGCCTTGTGCTTCACTGAGTGCAGCATTTCTCATGATGTACTCTGCACATAAGTTAAATAAGCGGGTGACAATATACAGCCTTGATGTACTCCTTTCCTGATTAGGAACCAGTGTGTTGTTCCATGTCCAGTTGTAACTGTTGCTTCCTGACCTACATACAGATTTCTCAAGAAGTAGTAAGGTAGTCTGGTATTTTCATGTCTTTAAGAATTTTCCAGTTGTGATCCACACAGCCAAAGGCTGTTGTATAGTCAGTAAAGCAGAAGTACATATATTTCTGGAAATTTTTTGCTTTTTCAATGATCCAGTGGATGTTGGCAATTTCATTTTTGGTTCCTCTGCCTTTTCTAAATGCAACTTGAACATGTGGAATTTCATGCTTCACGTCCTGTTGAAGCCTGACCTGGAGAATTTTGAGCATTACTTTGTCGCCATGTGAAGTTACTACAATGTGTGGTATGCTCAGTAGTTTTATAAATACTAATAAAAAGTGAAGGGAGATGGTGAATACCAAGACCAGTGGGATTCTGTCTCAGGATGGCTGGGAATGAGCAGTATTGTGTAGCTGGGATATGGATCCACCACTTCCTGAGACTATTTATTTATTTATTTATTTTTGGTTGGTTGGTGTTTTATTTATTTATTTATTTATTTATTTATTTATTTACTTTATTTTATTTTACAATACTGTATTGGTTTTGCCACACATTGACACGAATCCACCACGGGTGTACATGAGTTCCCAAACCTGAACCCACCTCCCACCTCCCACCACATATCATCTCTCTAGATCATCATCCCTGTGCACCAGCCCCAAGCATCCTGTATCCTGTATCGAACATAGACTGGCGATTCATTTCTCACATGATAGTATACATAAGACTATTTAGAATGAGACGGACCTGGGTAGAGGGAGGGGACATGTCCAGCAGGTACCTGGATGTGTATGTCTCAGGAAAGATGCCTGGGTTGACAATAGAAGTCTGATAGATGAATATGGTAAATAGCATCATCTTGCAAGAGGACAGTCCTGATGTGAGGGTGGGGCAGTTTTCATTGCATGAGACCATAACACACACCACACAGGTACCAACATCTAAACACATCTTTCCCTTTCAACATATGTGTAATTGCCTTCCAGATATGGGGAAAACAAAAGAATTGTAGGAAAAGAAAAGACACCTTCCCCCTATGCAGGCAGAAGCTATATTATGGGCAGTTTGGACTCTAGTTGGGAAACACTGTAAATTACAAGTGGAGGGATGGGAGGAAAGATAGCTGACTAGGATGTCAGGTCACATAAGCTTCTTTTCAGACGATATATGCCTTTCCTCAGTGGACCTATAAAAATAGATTAGTTCATCTTCAACATATCTTTTGTTTTTTAATTTTTATTTTTACTTTATTTTATTTTACAATACTGTATTGGTTTTGCCATACATTGACATGAATCCACCGTGGGTGTACATGAGTTCCCAAACATGAACCCCCCTCCCACCTCTCACCCCATATCATCTCTCTGGATCATCCCCATGCACCAACCCCAAGCACCCTGTATCCTGCATCACACATAGACTGGCGATTCGTTTCTTACATGATAGTATACATGTTTCAATGCCATTCTCCCAAATCATCCCACCCTCTCAATCTCCCTCAGAGTCCAAAAGTCTGCTCTACACATCTGTGTCTTTTTTGCTGTCTTGCATACAGGGTCGTCATTACCATCTTTCCAAATTCCATATATATGTGTTAGTATACTGTATTGGTGTTTTTCTTTCTGGCTTACTTCACTCTGTATAATCGGCTCCAATTTCATACATCTCATTAGAACTGATTCAAATGTACTATTTTTAATGGCTGAGTAATATTCCATTGTGTATATGGACCACAGCTTTCTTATTCATTCATCTGATGATGGACATCTAGGTTGTTTCCATGTCCTGGCTATTATAAACAGTGCTGCGATGAACATTGGGGTACATGTGTCTCTTTCAATTCTAGTTTCCTCTGTGTGTATGCCCAGCAGTGGGATTGCTGGGTCATAAGGCAGTTCTATTTGCAAATTTTTAAGGAATCTCCACACTGTTCTCCATAGTGGCTGTACTAGTTTGCATTCCCACCAACAGTGTAAGAGGGTTCCTTTTCCTCCACACCCTCTCCAGCATTTATTGCTTGCAGACTTTTGAATCACAGCCATTCTGACTGGTGTGAAGTGGTACCTCATTGTGGTCTTGATTTGCATTTCTCTAATGATGAGTGATGTTGAGCATCTTTTCATGTGTTTGTTAGCCATCCGTATGTCTTCTTTGGAGAAATGTCCATTTAGTTCTTTGGCCCATTTTTTGATTGGGTCGTTTATTTTTCTGGAATTGAGCTACATAAGTTGCATGTATATTTTTGAGATTAGTTGTTTGTCAGTTGCTTCATTTGCTATTATTTTCTCCTATTTAGAAGGCTGTCTTTTCCACTTGCTTATAGTTTCCTTTGTTGTGCAGAAGCTTTTACTTTTAATTAGATCCCATTTGTTTATTTTTGCTTTTATTTCCAGAATTCTGGGAGGTGAATCATAGAGGATCCTGCTATGATTTATGTCGGAAAGTGTTTTGCCTATGTTCTCCTCTAGGAGTTTTATAGTTTCGGGTCTTACATTTAGATCTTTAATCCATTTTGAGTTTATTTTTGTGTGTGGTGTTAGAAAGTGATCTAGTTTCATTCTTTTACAAATGGTTGACCAGTTTTCCCAGCACCACTTGTTAAAGAAATTGTCTTTACTCCATTGTATATTCGTGCCTTTATATTTAGATCTTTAATCCATTTTGAGTTTATTTTTGTGTGTAGTGTTAGAAAGTGATCTAGTTTCATTCTTTTACAAGTGGTTGACCAGTTTTACCAGCACCACTTGTTAAAGAGATTGTCTTTGCTCCATTATATATTCTTGCCTCCTTTGTCAAAGATAAGGTGTCCATATGTGTGTGGATTTATCTCTGGGCTTTCTATTTTGTTCCATTGATCTATATTTCTGTCTTTGTGCCAGTACCATACTGTCTTGATGACTGTGGCTTTGTAGTAGAGCCTGAAGTCAAGCAGGTTGATTCCTCCAGTTCCATTCTTCTTTCTCAAGATTCCTTTGGCTATTCGAGGTTTTTTGTATTTCCATACAAATCCTGAAATTATTTCTTCTAGTTCTGTGGAAAATACCACTGGTAGCTTGATAGGGATTAATCCTTTTCATGCAGACTATACATATAAGTTTGTAGTGAATAATTATTTTTATATATTTCTGAATTTACTTGCCAATATTTTGTTGGGGATTTTCATCTGAATATTTATAGAGATATTGGGCTATAATTTTCTCTTTTTGTGCTACCTTTATCTGGATTTGATACCAGAAACTCTAAAAATAACAGAGAAAGTTGCCTACTCTTCAAATGTAGAGAGTTGTTTTTATTTTATTTAAAATATTTGGTAGACTTTTTCTCAATGGCATCACCAGTATCTAGAGATTTCCTTTTCACATGGCTCATAACTACCTATTTAACATTCTAAATTGAATGTGGGCCTATCAGATTATCTTTTTCATGCTGGGTGAATTTCGTGGTATGTGGTTTTAAAGGAATTGCTATATTTCATCTAAGTGGCCAATTTTGTGTATGTCCTGGTGCATTCACTACTTATTATCCTTTATCTAAAGTGTATTTTTAATTAAAAGAAAAATGTTTTACAATGTTGTGTTGGTTTCTGCTGTACAAGAGTGTGAATCAGTCATAAGTACACATATATTGCCTCCCTCCTGAACTTCATCGCATTCCCGCACATCACTGGTCTAGATTGTCCCAGAGCCCTGGGTTGAACTCTCTGTGGGATAGCAAATTCCCACTAGCTATCTACTTTGCATATATTAAAGTGTATGTTTAAATGCTATTCTCTCCATTCATCTTACACTTTCCTTCCCTTGCTGGACCACAAGCCTGTTCTCTGTCTGTGCCTCTATTCCTGCCCTGCAATAAGTTCATCAGTACCATTTTTCTAGGTTCCATATATATGCACCAATATGTATATTGTTTTTTTTTTTTCTCTCTGACTGACTTCACCCTGTATAACAGGCTCTAGGTTCATTCACCTCATTTCAGTTGACTCAAATTTGTTCATTTTTTGCTTAATATTCCATTGTATGTATGTACCACAACTTCTTTATCCATTCATCTGTCGATGGACATCTCGATTGCTTTGTGGGCCTGGCAATTGTAAATAGATGCAATGAACACTGAGGTATATATGTGGTTCAATTATGGTTTTCTCAGTGTATCACCCAGTAGTAAGACTGCTGTGTTTGCATTTCCACCAACAGTGCATGAGGGTTACTTTTCCTCCACATCCTCTCCAGCACACATTGTTTGTAGATTTTTTAATGATGGCCATTCTAACCAGTTTTAGAAAAGGCAGAGGAACCACAGATCAAATTGCCAACATCCGCTGGATCATCAAAAAAGCAAGAGAGTTCCAGAAAAACATCCATTTCTGCTTTATTGACTATGCGAAAGCCTTTGTGTGGATCACAATAAACTGTGGAAAATTCTGAAAGAGATGGGAATACCAGACCACCTGACCTGCCTCTTGAGAAATCTGTATGCAGTTCAGGAAGCAACAGTTAGAACTGGACATGGAACAACAGACTGGTTCTGAACAGGAAAGGAGGTACGTCAAGACTGTATATTGTCACCCTGCTTATTTAACTTATATGTAGAGTACATCATGAGAAACGCTGGGCTGGAGGAAGCACAAGCTGAAATCAAGATTGCTGGGAGAAATATCAATAACCTCAGCTATGCAGATGACACCACCCTTATGGCAGAAAATGAAGAACCCCTTGATGAAAGTGAAGGAGGAGAGGGGAAAAGTTGGCTTAAAGTTCAACATTCAGAAAACATAGATCATGGCATCTGGTCCCATCACTTCATGGCAAATAAATGGGGAAAGAGTGGAAATAGTGTCAGATTTTATTTTGTGGGGCTCCAAAATCACTGTGGATGGTAACTGTAGCCATGAAATTAAAAGATGCTTACTTCTTGGAAGAAAAGTTATGACCAACCTAGACAGCATATTAAAAAGCAGAGATATTACTTTGCCAACAAATGCCCATCTAGTCAAGGCTATCGTTTTTCCAGTAGTCATGTATGGATGTGAGAGTTGGACTATAAAGAAAGCTGAGCGCCAAAGAGCTGATGCTTTTGAACTGTGGTATTGGAGAAGACTCTTGAGAGTCCCTTGAATTGCTAGGAGATCCAACCAGTCCATCCTAAAGGAAATCAGTCCTGAATATTCATTAGAAGGACTGATGTCCAAGCTGAAACTCCAATACTTTGCTCACCTGATGCCAAGTGCTGACTCATTGGAAGAGACCCTGATGCTGGGAAAGATTGAAGGCAAGACAAGAAGGGTATGCCAGAGGATGAGATGGTTGGATGGCATCGCTGACAACGGACATGAGTTTGAGTGAATTCTGGGAGTTAGTGATGGACAGGGAGGCCTTTCATGCTGCAGCCCATGGGTTCACAGAGAGTAAGACACGACTGAGCAACTGAACTGACTGATTCCAACCAGAGTGAGGCAATACCTTATGCAGTTTTGATTTGAATTTCTCTAATAATGAGTAATGTTGAAAATATTTTAATGTATTTGCTGGACATCTGTACATCTTAACTGTAGAAATGTCTGTCTAAGTAATCTGTCCATTTTTTGATTAGGTTTTTTTTTTTTTTTTAAATTGAGGTGCATGAACTGCTTGTTTGGAAGATTAATCTTTTGTCAGTTGCTTCATCTGCAGATAAATTTTATCCCTTTCTAAAGGTTGTTTTTTATATTGTTTATGATTTTTTTTACTGTGCAAAACTTCTAAGTTTAATTAGATACCATTTGTTTATTTTTGGTTTTATTTCCATTTTCTAGATGAGGAGTCAGCAAGAATCTTGCTGTGATTTATGAAAAAGTATATTCTTCTTATATTTTTCATTAAGAGTTTTAAAGTTTACGGCTTTGCATTTAGGTCTTTAATCCATTTTTAGTTTATTTTTGCATATGATATGCTCACTTTCACCGCTATTACTCAACATAGTTTTGGAAATTCTAGCCATGGCAATCAGAAAAGGAAAATAAGTAAAAGAATCCAGATTATAAAAGAAGAAATAAAATTCTCAATGTTTGCAAAAAAAAAAAAAAAAGAAAGCATGGCACTATATGCAGAAAATCCTAAAGATATCATCAGTATATCAATAGGGATAATCAGTGAATTTAGCAAAGTCACAGGATACAAAATCAATATACAGAAATTCCTTGTATTCCAATACACTGGCAATGAAAAATCAGAAATACAAATTAAAGAAACAATCCTATTCACCATTGCAACAAAAAGAATAAAATACCTAGAAATAAACATACCTATGGAGATAAAAGAACTGTATGCAGAAAATTATGAGTCACTGATGAAAGGGATGAAAAATGACACAAAGAAATGGAGAGATATGTCATATTCTTGGATTGGAAGAATCAATATTGTGCAAAATACTATACTACTCAGAACAATCTACAGATTCAGTGCAATCCTATTGTTATTAAATTACCAATGACATTTTTTAAAGAACTAGAGCCAATTTTTTTTCAGTTAGTATGGAACACAAAAGGCCTCAAATAGTCAAAGCAATCTTGGGAAAGAAAAACAGCTGGAGGAGTCAACCTGCCTGACTTCAGAGTTTACATGCTGCATAACCACAATCAACAAGACAGTATGGTACTGGTACAAAAACAGACATATTGATCAATGGAACAAGATAAAAAGTGCAGAAAGAAACCCACACACCCATGGGCACCTTATCTTTGACAAATAAGGAAGAATATACAATGGAAAAAATAGTCTCTTCAATAAGTGGGGAGGGGAAAATTGGACAGCTACGTGTAAAAGAATGAAATTAGAACACTCTAAACACCATCAGTTCAGTTCAGTTCAGTTGCTCAGTAGTGTCCAACTCTCTGTGATCCCATGAATTGCAGCATGCCAGGTCTCCCTGTCCATCACCAACTCCTACAGTTCACTCAAACTCATGTTCATCAGGTCGGTCATGCCATCAAACGATCTCATCCTCTGTTGTCCCCTTCTCCTCCCGCCCTCAATCCCTCACAACATCAAAGTCTTATCCAATGAGTCAACTCTTCTCATGAGATAGCCAAAGTATTGCAGTTTCAGCCTCAGCATCAGTCCTTCCAAAGAACACTCAGGACTGGTCTCCTTTAGGATGGACTGGTTGGATTTCCTTGAAGTCTAAGGGACTGACAAGCATCTTCTCCAACACCACAGTTCAAATTCTTCTCCAACACCACAGCACCAATTCTTTGGTGTTCAGCTTTCTTTACAGTTCAACTCTCACATCCATACATGACCACTGGAAAAACCATAGCCTAGACTAGATGGACCTTTGTTGGTAAAGTAATGTCTCTGCTTTTGAATATGCTATCTAGGTTGGTCATAATTTTCCTTCCAAGGAGTAAGTGTCTTTTAATTTCATGGCTGAAATCAGCATCTGCTGTGATTTTGGAGCCCCTCCCCCCAAAAAATAAAGTCTGACACTGTTTCCACTCTTTCCCCAACTATTTGCCATGAAGTGATGGGACCAGATGTCATGATCTTCGTTTTCTGAATGTTGAGCTTTAAGCCAACATTTTCACTCTCCACTTTCACTCTCATCAAGAGGCTTTTTAGTTCCTCTTCACTTTCTGCCATAAGGGTGGTGTCATCTGCATAGCTGAGGTTATTGATATTTCTCTCAGCAATCTTGATTCCAGCTTGTGCTTCTTCCAGCCCAGGGTTTCTCATGATGTACTCTACATAACAGTTAAATAGCATGGTGACAATATACAGCCTTGACATATTCCTTTTCCTGTTTGGAAACAGTCTGTTGTTCCATGTCCAGTTCTAACTGTTGCTTCCTGACCTGCATATAGGTTTCTCAAGAGGCAGGTCAGATGGCCTGGTATTCCCATCTCTTTCAGAATTTTTCACAGTTGATTGTGATCCACACAGTCAAAGACTTTGGCATAGTCAATAAATCAGAAATAGATTTTTTTTTTCTGGAACTCTCTTACTTTCTCAATGATCCAGTGGATGTTGGCAATTTGATCTCTGGTTCCTCTGCCTTTTCTAAAATGAACTTTAACAGGAAGTTCATGGTTCAGGTATTGCTGAAGCCTGGCTTGGAGAATTTTGAGCATTATTTTACTAGTGTGAGAGATGAGTGCAATTTGTGGTAGTTTTAGCATTCTTTGGCATTACCTTTCTTTGGGATTGGAATGAAAACTGACGTTTTCCAGTCCTATGGCCACTGCTGAGTTTTCCAAATTGGCTGGCATATTGAGTGCAGCACTTTCACAGCATCATCTTTCAGGATTTGAAATAGCTCAACTACAATTCCATCACCTCGACTAGCTTTGTTTGTAGTGATGCTTTCTAAGGCCCACTTGACTTCACATTCCAGGATGTCTGGCTCTAGACGAGTGATCACACCATCGTGATTATCTTGGTCAACAAGATATTTTTTGTACAGTTTTTCTGTGTATTCTTGCCACCTCCTCTTAATATCTTCTGTTTCTGTTAGGTCAATACCATTTCTGTCCTTTATTAAACCCATCTTTGAGTGAAATGTTCCCTTGATATCTTTAACACCATACACATAAATAAATTCAAAATGGTTTAAACACCTAGATATAAGTCCATTGACTATAAAACTCTTACAGGAAAACATAGGCAGACATAAATAGCCTGACACTCTGACATAAATCCTGACAAAGTCCTCAATGACCCACCTCCTAGAGTAATGGAAATAAAAATAAAAATAAACAGGTTGGATGTAATTAAATTTATAAGCTTTTGCATAGCAAAGGAAACCAGAAACAAGATGAAAAGACAGCCCTCAGAATGGGAGAGAATAATTCCAAATGAAGCCAGGAACAGAATTGATCTCCAAAATATACAAACAGCTTTATCAACTCAATATCAGAAAAACAAACAAACCAATCAAAAAATGGGCAGATGATCTAAATAGACTTTTTCCCAAAGATGATGTACAGATAGCCAGAAAACATATGAAAATATGTTCAATATCACTCATTATTAGAGAAATCCAAATCAAACATACAATGAAGTATCACTTCATATCAGTCAGAATGACCATTGTTAAAATATCTACAAACATTATGTGCTGGTGAGGATGTGGAGAAAAGGGAACCCTCATACACTGTTGATGGGAATGTAAATTGACTCACCTACTAGAGAGAACGTTATGGAGATTTCTTTAAAATCTAGGAATAAAACTATCACATGATCCAGTAATCCCACTACTTGATATACAGTCTGGAGAAACCATAATTCAAAAAGACGTGCCCAATGTTTACTACAGGAGTCTTTATAATAGAGAGGCTACAAATGCAACCCAGAGGTCCATCAAGAGAAGTATGAATAAGAAATCTGTTGTACTTATACACAACGGAATATTACTCAGCAATAAAAAAAGTAATACATTTGAGTCAATTGAAATGAGATGGATGAACCTAGAGTCTGTCATACAGAGTGAAGTAAATCAGGAAGAGAAAGACAAGTATAGCATGTTAATGCACTTATAAGAAACCTAGAATAATGGTACTGATTAACCTATCTGCAAAGCAGGAATAGAGATGCAGACATAGAAAAGAGACTTGTCACAGCAGGGGAAGAAGAGAGTGGGACGAATTGAGAGTGTAACATTGAAACATATGTTCAGTTCATTTCAGTCGCTCAGTTGTGTCCGACTCCTTGCAATCCCATGAATTGCAGCACGCCAGGCCTCCCTGTCCATCACCAACTGCCAGAGTTCACTCAAACTGACATCGATCAAGTCAGTTATGCAATCCAGCCATCTCATTCTCTGTAGTCCCCTTCTCCTGCTCCCAATCCCTCCCAGCATCAGAATCTTTTCCAATGAGCCAACTCTTTGCATGAGGAGACCAAAATACTGGAGTTTAAGCTTTAGCATCATTCCTTCGAAAGAACACCCAGGGATGATTCATTTGAAGTCCAAGGGACTCTCAAGAGTCTTCTCCAACACCACAGTTCAAAAGCATCAATTCTTCGGTGTTCAGCTTTCTTTACAGTCCAACTCTCATATCCATACATGACCACTGGAAAAACCATAGCCTTGACTTGACAGGCCTTTGCTGGCAAAGTAATGTCTCTGCTTTTGAACATGCTATCTAGGTTGGTCATAACTTTACATTCCAAGGAATAAGCGTCTTTAATTTCATGGCTGCAGTTACCATCCACTGTGATTTTGGAGCCCCCCAAAATAAGTCTGAAAATGTTTCCACTCTTTCCCCAACTAATTTCCATGAAGTGATGTGACCAGATGCCATGATCTTCGTTTTCTGAATGTTGATCTTTAAGCCAACTTTTCTGCTCTCCTCTTTCACTCTCATCAAGAGCATTTTTAGTTCCTCTTCACTTTCTGCCATAAGGGCGGTGTCATCTGCAAAGCTGAGGTTATTGATATTTCTCCTGGCAATCTTGATTCCAGCTTGTTCTTCTTCCAGCCCAGCGTTTCTCATGATGTACTCTGCATATAAGTTAAATAAGCACGGTGACAATATACAGCCTTGACATACTCCTTTTCCTATTCGGAACAAGTCTGCTGTTCCATGTCCAGTTCTAACTGTTGCTTCTTGACCTGCATACAGATTTCTCAAGAGAAAGGTTAGGTGGTCTGGTATTCCCATCTCTTTCAGAAGTTTTTTACAGTTTATTGTGATCCACACAGCCAAAGGCTTTGGCATAGTCAATAAAGCAGAAATAGATGTTTTTTCTGGAACTCTCTTGCTTTTTCCATGATCCAGTGGATGTTGGCAATTTGATCTCTGGTTCCTCTGTCTTTTCTAAAACCAGCTAGAAAATCTGGGAGTTAACTGTTGAGGTATTGCTGAAGCCTGGCTTGGAGAATTTTGAGCATTACTTTACTTGCATGTGAGATGAGTGCAATTGTGCAGTAGTTTTAGCATTGTTTGGCATTACCTTTCTTTGGGATTGGAATGAAAACTGACCTGTTCCAGTCCTGTGGCCACTGCTGAGTTTTCCAAATTGGCTGGCATATTAAATGCAGCATTTTCTCAGCATCATCTTTCAGGATTTGAAATAGCTCTACTGGAATTCCATAAGCTCCACTAGCTTTGTTCTTAGTGATGCTTTCTAAGACCCACTTGACTTCACATTCCAGGATGTCTGGCTCTAGATGAGTGATCACGCCATCGTGATTATCTTGGTCATGAAGATCTTTTTTGTACAGTTCTCCTGTGTATTCTTGCCACCTCTTCTTAATATTTTCTGTTTTTGTTAGGTCCATGTCATTTCTGTCCTTTATTGAGCCTATCTTTGCATGAAATATTCCCTTTGTATCTTTAAATTTCCTTAAAGAGATCTCTAGTAGTTCCCATTCTGTTGTTTTCCTGATTTTGTTGCATTGATCACTGAAGAAGGCTTTCTTAGCTCTCCTTGCTGTTCTTTGGAATTCTACATTCAGATGCTTATATCTTTCCTTTTCTCCTTTTTTTTTTTTTGCTTCCCTTCTTTTCATAGCTATTTGTAAGTCCTCCCCCAGACAGCCATTTTGCTGTTTTGCATTTCTTTCCCATAAGGTGATCTTGATCCCTCTGTCCTGTACAATGTCACGAACCTCTGTCCATAGTTCATCAGGCACTCTATCTATCAGATCTAGTCCCTTAAATCTATTTCTCACTTTCATTGTATAGTCATAAATGGTTTGATTTAGGTCATATCATATATAAAATAGATAGCTAGTGGACAGTTGCTGTATAACACTGGTAGCTCAACCCAGGGCTCTGTGACATCCTAGAGAGGTGGAATGTGTTGGGGGATGATAGGGAATTTCAAGATTGAGAGAACCTATGTATATTTATGGCTGGTTCACATTGTTGTATGGCAGAAACCAACACAACATTGATAAGCAGTCATCCTCCATTAAAAAAAATGAAATGGAAAAGAATGCAATAAAGAATATATGTAAACCTAAATTCATATATATATATATATATGCATATGTGTGTGTGTACATATATACACAAATATATGTATAAATGGACTTCTCAGGTGGCACTAGTGGTAAAGAATCTGCATGCCAATACAGGAGACATAACAGATGTGCATTTGATCCCTGGATCCAGAAAATTCCCTGGAGGAGGGCATGGTAACCCATTCCAGTATTCTAATCTGAAATACACAGCATGGTAAAACAACTATATTTCAGTAAACTTAAAAAAATAAAGCAAAAAAAATACATATTGAGGAAATGACTATATTACCCAAAGCAATCTACAGATTCAACGAATTCCTATCAAATTACCAATGGCATTTTTCACATACTTAGAATAATTTTTTTCAATGTATATGGAAACATGAAAGTCCCTGAATAGCCAAAGTGATATTGATAAAGAAAAATGGAGCTGGAGTGGTCAATCTGCCTGACTTCAGACATACCAAAAAGCTACCATCATTAGGACAGTATGATATTGGCACAAAAATAGAAATATAAATCAATGAAACAAGATAGACAGCCCAGCAATTAACCTATGCATCTATGGGCACATTATCTTTGACAGAGAGTAAAGAACATACAATGGATAAAAGACAGTCTATTTCATATGTGGTGTTGGGAAACTGGACAATTACATTTAAAAGAATGAAATTAGAAAATTTTCTATCATCTTTTTAATGATCAAGTTATCTACTAAGGCCATTCTTGGCTTCAGTTCAGTTCAGTCGCTCAATCGTGTCTCACTCTTTGTGACCCTATGAATCACAGAACGCCAGGCCTCCCTGTCCATGACCATTCCTGGAGTTCACTCAGACTCACGTCCATCAAGTCAGTGATGCCATCCAGCCATCTCATCCTCTGTCGTCCCCTTCTCCTCCTGCCCCCAATCCCTCCCAGCATCAGAGTCTTTTCCAATGAGTCAACTCTTCGCATGAGGTGGCCAAAGTATTGGAGCTTCAGCTTTAGCATCATTCCTTCCAAAGAAATCCCAGGGTTGATCTCCTTCAGAATGGACTGGTTGGATCTCCTTGCAGTCCAAGGGACTCTCAAGAGTCTTCTCCAACACCACAGTTCAAACGCATCAATTCTTCGCTGCCCAGCCTTCTTCACAGTCCAACTCTCACATCCATACATGACCACAGGAAAAACCATAGCCTTGACTAGACGGACCTTAGTCAGCAAAGTAATGTCTCTGCTTTTGAATATACTATCTAGGTTGGTCATAACTTTTCTTCCAAGGAGTAAGCGTCTTTTAATTGCATGGCTGCAATCTCCATCTGCAGTGATTTTGGAGCCCCAAAAAATAAAGTCTGACACTGTTTCTACTGTTTCCCCATCTATTTCCCACGAGGTGATGGGACCAGATGCCATGATCTTCGTTTTCTGAATGTTGAGTTTTAAGCCAACTTTTTCGCTCTCCTCTTTCTCTTTCATCAAGAGGCTTTTTAGTTCCTCTTCACTTTCTGCCATAAGGGTGGTGTCATCTGAATAGCTGAGGTTATTGATATTTCTCCTGGCAATCTTGATTCCAGCTTGTGTTTCTTCCAGTCCAGCGTTTCTCATGATGTATTCTGCATATAAGTTAAATAAGCAGGGTGACAATATACAGCCTTGATGTACTCCTTTTCCTATATGGAACCAGTCTGTTGTTCCATGTCCAGTTCTAACTGTTGCTTCCTGACCTGCATACAGATTTCTCAAGAGACAGGTCAGGTGGTCTGGTATTCCCATCTCTTTCAGAATTTTCCACAGTTTATTGAGATCCACACAGTCAAAGGCTTTGGCATAGTCAATAAAGCAGAAATAGATGTTTTTCTGGAACTCTCTTGCTTTTTCCATGATCCAGTGGATGTTGGCAATTTGATCTCTGATTCCTCTGTCTTTTCTAAAACCAACTTGAACATCAGGGAGTTCACGGTCATGTATTGCTGAAGCCTGGCTTGGAGAATTCTGAGCATTAATTTACTAGCATGTGGGATGAGTGCATTCATTTATATTAAGAACACAGGTTCACACTTCATCCAGGCCATAGGCATTCTTCCAGAGAGTCCTGAGTTTTCTATATGTAGAACTCCTGTGACAACTGAGACCCTATCTACACCTTCTCAAATATTTTAAATATCTTATAAAAGTCAAGGTTTCTCATGGCTTTATGTCCCCTTATTTCTCACCCTGTTTTCCCTGATCAATGTCATTTCACAGACCTTGAAGTTGACATCCATATACTGATATTTCCCAGGTTTATTTCTTCACCGTAGATCTGGTCTACAATGGGATATCCAACTGCCTAAGAGACATTTTAACATTATGAATTTTAACTGTAACTTCAACATTTTACTGAACTTCATCAATGGTCTCTCTCAATCTTTCTGCTTCCTGTATGTTCCTTGCTTCACAGTACATATTATGACTGCCCACCAAGTTTTCCAGAAAGAAATAAGAATGACATTGACTATTTTACATCCAATGAATCACAGAATTCTCATCTCATTAGTGTCACTGTGCCTTCTCTCAACATATTGATATAATTTTCCACTGGTCTCTCTCAACTGGATTACCACAGTCAACTTCTGTTGCATCTGTTCATTTATTTACTTACAATTTATCATCCACATTGAAACCAATGCATCATCTGAAATTAAAATCTTCCCTAGTATCAGTGTCTTAGGACTGCCAAAAAAATTACTATAACCTGGGATATCAGCACGACCACAATCCCACTGAAATTTTAAGGGAGAATCCTTCCTCACTTCTCAAAGCTTCTGGTGGCTCCTAGCATTCTTTAGCATGGTGAAGAATAATTTCAGTTTCTCCCTCCATTTTCACATGAGTCATTACAGGATCATCTCTCACATATATCTCTATCTTTGATCTTCTTCTATAAGTATATTAGTCATTAGATTTAGGGTCTAATGTAGGTCCAGGTTCATACAATCTTCAGATGCTTATTTTTGTCTGCATGAGCATTCTTTTTCTTTTTTCCATTTGAAGTTACATTTATATATTCCAGAGTCAAAGACATAGATATCTTGAGGCAAGGAATGAGTGCTCTTTTCCAACCTACCACAAGGGCTAAAAAATCTGTTAAGAACAATCATCGAGGGTTTCCTCGGAGGTCTAGGCAGAATATGAATCTGCCTCCCAATGCAGGGCACACGAGTTCAAAACCTGTTCCATGAAGATCCCATATACTGTGTGGCAACTAAGCCCGTGCACTACAACTACTGAACCCATACACTGCAACTACTGAACCCATACACTTAGAGCCTATGCTCCACAACAAGAGAAGCTACAGCAATGAGAAACCCATATGCCACAACCAGTGTACAACCCCCCACTCTTCACAACTAGAGGAACCTCACACAAAGCAGTGAAGACCCAGCACAGTAAAGACTAAATAAATCTTTTAAAAATCAATGAAATAAATTTTAGCAAAATACTTTTCCTCCAAAAGTTAAGCCCTTTGGAGGAATGAATGAAAAATGATTTCAAAATTACATAGAGCATCCTTAGGTTTATGAGGCACTACATATATTCTTCCATGTTAAGAGACAATGAACTGGGATGTTAGATAAAATTCAGGTCTGATAGTTCTCCCTACTCCTTGGTGTCTGGTACAATACAGTATTAGTAACCCACAGAAAACTGGTCTCAAAGGGGAGGGATTCACTGTCTCAGTATCATTAAGTCCCATTGACTCTCTTCAGGAGTCCCATGAAAATTAAGCTAAAATCTACTTTGTTGATGTCATTCAGTCTACTAGCCAGTCGAGTCTGACTCTTTGCAATCCCATGGACTGCAGCAGACCAAGCCTCATTGGCCCTCACCACATCCCAGAGTTTGCCTCAGTCCATGTTCATTGTATTGGTGATGCCATCCAGCCATTTCATCTTTTGATGCCCTCTTCTTGTGCTGCCTTCAATCTTTCCCAGCATCAGGGGCTTTTTCAACGAGTCAGTTCTTTGCATCAGATGACCAAAATACTAGAGTTTCAGCTTCCAATGAGTATCAGTCCTTCCAATGAATATTCAGGGTTGATTTCCTTCAAGATTAACTGGTTTGATCTTGCTGTCCAAAGTACTCTTGGGAGTCTTCTCCAGCACCACAGTTCGAAGGCATGAATTCTTTGGTCATTCTTTATGGTCCAGCTCTCACAACCGTATGTGACCACTGGGAAGACCAGAGCCTTGATTATATGGACCTCTGTTGGCAGAGTAATGTCTCTGCTTTTCAACACACTGTCCAGGTTTGCCATAGCTTTCCTGCCAAAAAGTAATCATTCTCTGATATGATGACTGTATTCACCATCCACAGTGATTTTAGAGACCAAGAAGATCTGTCAGTACTTCCATCTTTCCCCTCTCTATTTACCATGAAGTAGCTAAGGGTCAGACGCGACTGAGCGACTTCACTTTCACTTTTCACTTTCCTGCATTGGAGAAGGAAATGGCAACCCACTCCAGTGTTCTTGCCTAGAGAATCCCAGGGACGGGGGAGCCTGGTGGGCTGCCATCTATGGGGTCGCACAGAGTCGGACATGACTGAAGTGACTTAGCAGCATCAGCAGTGTAACTGGAGCTATTTCTCCGCTCTTCTCCACTAACATGTTGGGCACCTACTGACCTAGGGAGTTCATCTTTCAGTGTCATATCTTTTGTTTTGTTTTGCCTTTTCATACTGTTCATGGGGTTCTCAAAGCAAGAATGCTGAAGTGATTTGTCCTTACCTTCTCCAGGGAACAACATTTTGTCTGAAGTCTCCATCATTATCCATCCGTTTTGAGTGGTACTACGTGGCATGGCTCATAGTTTTATTGAGTTAGACAAGGCCTTGATTCATGTGATCTCCTTGGGTAGTTTTCTGTGATTGTGGTTTTCATTCTGTCTTCCCTCTGATGGATGAGGAAAAGAGGTTTGTGGAAGCTTCTTGATGAGAGGGACTGGCTGTAGGAAAATTGGGTCTAGTTATCGTGGGCGGGGCCATGCTCAGTAAATCTTTAATTCATTTTTCTGCATATGGGTGAGACTGTGTTCTCTCCATATAATTTGGTCTGAGGCCAAAAGGACTTATGCTAGCAAGCTATGGCTCCCAAGACTGTTGTAGTCAGTGTTCCTGACCTCTAGACAGCCCGCTGTCAACCCAAGCCTCCACCAGAGATTCCTGGCTCAGTCTGGCTGAATCTCTTGTGGGGGCCACTGCTCATTTTTCCTGGGTCCTGGTGAGCACAAAGTTTTGTTTGTGCCCTCCAAGAATCTGTTTTCCCAGTCCTGTGGAAGTTCTGTACTCAAATCCCACTGGCCTTCAAAGTCAACTTCTCGGGAGGACAGGTTCAGTCTTTTGTCAGATCCCCAGGTTAGGAAATCTGTTGTGTGCCCTAGAACTTTTGCAAAAGTGTGAGAACTTATTTGGTATAATTGTTCTCAAATTTTTGGGTCCACTGCTCAGTGCTCTATACTGGAGCTAATGGTGACCTACTTTAAGAGAGGAGAAATAGCTTCAGAAGAAATGAAGAGGCTGAGATGAAGTGAAAATGACACCTAGTTGTGGGTGTGTCTGATGATGAAAGTAAATTCAGATGCTGTAAAGAACAATATTGCATAGGAACCTGGAATATTAGGTCTATGAATCAATGAAAATTGTCAGGGGTTAAACAGAAGATGGTAAGAGAGAACATCAATATTGTAGGAATCAGTAACCTAAAATGGAATGGGAGAGTTTAAGTCGGATGACTATTATATATACTTCTGTGGGCAAGAATCCCTTAGAAGAAATGGAGTAGCCCTCACAGTCAAGAAAAGAGCCTGAAGTTCA
Organism: Ovis canadensis; assembly: GCF_042477335.2. NCBI lineage: Eukaryota > Metazoa > Chordata > Mammalia > Artiodactyla > Bovidae > Ovis > Ovis canadensis. The sequence goes on from NC_091262.1 coordinate 13,720,509, forward strand.
CTATTTGGGTGCAATCTCAAAAATGACAGAATGATATCTGTTGGTTTCCAAGGCAAATCATTCAATATCACTGTAATCTTAGTCTATGCCCCAGACACTAACACCAAAGAAGCTGAAGTCATATGGTTCTATGAAGACCTACAAGATCTTCTAGAACTAACACCAAAAAAATAATGCCCTTTTCATCAGAAGAGACTGCAATGCAAAAGTAGGAAGTCAAGAGATAGCTGGAGTAATAGGCAAGTTTGGCCTTGAAATACAAACCAAAGCAGGGGGAATGGTAGTAGAGTTTTGCAAAAGAATGCACTGATCATAGCAAAGGACCTCTTCCAACAACACAGGAGAAAACTCTACACATTGACATCTCCAGATGGTAATTCCAGAATCAAGTTGATTATATTCTTTGAAGCTGAAGATGGAGAAGCTCTATACAGTCAGCAAAAACAACATTGGGAGCTGACTGTGGCTAAGAACATGAACTCTTTATTTCAAAATTCAGACTTAAATTGAAGAAAGTAGGGAAAACCACTATATCATTCAGGTATGACCTAAACCAAATCCCTTACAATGAAAATGATGAATAGATTCAAGGAATTAGATCTAATAGATAGAATGCTTGAAGAACTATGGACAGAGGTTCATAATATTATACAGGAGTTTGTGATCAAAACCATCCCCAAGAAAAAGAAATGTAAAAAGGCAAAATGGGTGTCTAAGGAGGCCTTACAAATAGCTGAGAAAAGGCAAAGGAGAAAAGGAAAGATATACCTGTCTGGATGCAGAGTTCCAAAGAATAGCAAGGAGAGATAAGAAAGCCTTCTTAAATGAGCAATACAAAGAAATCGAGGAAAACTATGGAATGGGAAAGACTAGAGATCTCCTCAAGAAAATTAGAGCTACCAAGGGAACATTTCATGCAAATATGTATACAGTAAGTGACAGAAACTGTATGGACCTAAAAGAAGCAGAAGATGTTAAGAAGAGGTGTTGAGAACACATGGAAGGACTGTACAAAAAAGATTTAATGACTCATATAACCACGATGGTGTGATCATCCACCTAGAACCATTTGTACTGAAACGAGAAGTCAAATGGGCCTTTAGGAAGCATCACTAGAAACAAAGATGTAGATGGTAATGGAATTCCATTCGAGCTATTTCAAATCCTAAAAGTTGAAGCTGTGAAAATGCTCCACTCCATATGCCAGCAAAATTGGAAAACTCAGCAGTGGTCACAGGACTGGAAAAGTTCAGTTTTCATTCCAAACCCAAAGAAAAAGATTGTCAAAGAATGTTTAAGCTACTATACAATTCCATTCATTTCACACACTAGCGAAATAATGCTCAAAATTATCCAAGCTAAGCTGAAACAGTACGTGAACTGTGAACTTACAGATGTTCAAGCTGGATTTAGAAAAGGCAGAGGAACCAGAGATCAAATTGCCAACATTTGCTGGATCATAGAAAAAGAAAGAGAATTCCAGAAAAACATCTACTTCTGCTTCATTTACTATACTAAAGTCTTTAACTTTGTGAATCACAACAAACTGTGGAAAATTCTTCAAGAGATGGGAATACCAGACCATTTCACCTGCAACCTTAGAAAGCTGTATGCAGATCAAGAAGCAACAGTCAGAACCCGACACGGAACAACAGACTGGTTCCAAATTGGGAAAGGGTATATTAATACTATATATTTTCACCCTGCTTATTTAACTTATATGTAGAGTGCATCATGCAAAATGCCAAACTGGATGAAGCACAAGCTGGAATCAAGATTGCTGGGAGAAATACCAATAATTTCAGATATGCAGATGAGACCAACCTTATGGCAGAAAGCAAAGAGAAAATAAGGGCCTCATTTTTTTTTCCAGAATTTAAAATGGATTTTTTTTTCACTGAAGGATAATTTCTTTACTGAATTTTGTGGCTTTCTGTCATACATCAACAAGAATCAGCCATAGGTACACCCATGTCTCCTCCTTCCTGAACCTCTCTCCCATTCTTCCCTCCTAGATTGTCAGAATCCCTGTTTGAGTTCCTTGCCTGAGTCATGTAGCAAATTATCATTGCTAAAGAGCCTCTTTGATGAAGGTGAAAGAGAAAAGTTAAAAAGCTGACTTAAAATTCAGCATTCAAAAAATTAAGATCATGGCCTCCAGTCACATAACTTCATGGCAAATAGATGGGGAAACAATGGAAACAGTGACTGACTTTACTTTGAGGGGGTCTAAAAATCACTGCAGGCAGTGACTGAAGCCATGAAATTAAATGACACTTGCTCCTTGGAAGAAAAGTTATATGGAATTTAGAAAGATGGCAATGATGACCCTGTATGCAAGACAGCAAAAAAGACACAGATACGTATAGCAGACTTTTGGACTCAGAGGGAGAGGGAGAGGGTGGGATGATTTGGGAGAATGGCATTGAAACATGTATACTATCATGTAAGAATCAAATCACCAGTCTATGTCCGATGCAGGATACAGCATGCTTGGGGCTGGTGCAAGGGGATGACCCAGAGGGATGTTGTGGGGAGGGAGATGGGAGGGGGGTTCATGTTTGGGATGGCATGTACACCCGTGGTAGATTCATGTCAATATATGGCAAAACCAATACAGTATTGTAAAGTAAAATAAAGTCAAAATTTAAAAAAAAATTAAAAATTAAAAAAATTAAAAAAGAAAAGTTATGATAAACTTAGTGTATTAAAAAAACAGAGGTATTACCTTGACAGCCAAGATCCAAAGTTATGGTTTTCCCCCATAGCTTTCTCTATGATCCAGTGAATGTTGGCAATTTGATCTGTATTTCCTCTTCCTTTTCTAAACCCAACTTGTATATTGGAAGTTCTTGGTTCACATAATGCTGAAGCCTAATATGCAAATTTTTAACGATAACCCTGGATGTGAGAGTTGGACCACAAAGAAGGCTGACTGCCAAAGAAGCAATGCTTTTGAACTGTGGTGTTGGAAGACTCCTGAGAGTCCTTTGTACTGCAAGGAGATAAATCGTCAGTCCTAAAGGAAATCAATCATGATTATTCATTGGAAGGACTTATGCTGAAGCTGAAGCTTCATTACTTTGGTCACCTGATTGGAAGAGCTGACTCACTGGAAAAGACCCTGATGCTGGGAAAGATTGAAGGCAAGAGGAGAAGGGGATGACGGAGGGTGAGATGGTTGGGTGGTATCACCAACTCAATGGACATGAGATTGAGCAAGCTCCTGGAGATGGTGAAGGACAGGGAAGCATGGTGTACTGCAGTCCATGGGGTCACAAAGAATTGGACATGAAGCAGTGACTGAACAACAACAACAAATGTGGCCAATGCCATGATCTTAGTTTTTGGCTTCTTTTTTTTTTTTATTTTAATGTTTAGCTTTAACTAGGCTCTTTCACTCTCCTCCTTCACTTTCATCAAGAGGCTTTTTAGTTCCTCTTTGCTTTCTGCCTCTAGAGTGGTATCATCTGCATAGCTGAGGTTTTTTATGTTTCTCCTGCCTATCATGATTCCAGCTTGTAATTTTTCCATCCTGGCATTCCTCACGATGTGTTCAGTGTATAGATTAATCAGACTGGGTGACAGCACACAGCCCTATTGTACTCCTTTCTCAATTTTGAACCAAATAGTTGTTCCATACAGGGCTCTAAGTGTTGCTTCTTGACCTGCATACACGTTCCTCAGAAGACAGGTGAGATTGTCTGGTATCCAATCTCTTAAGAGCTTTCCACAGTTTATTATGATCCACAGTTAAATACTTTGGAGTAGTCTAAGAAACAGAAGTAGATTGTTTTCTGGAATCCCCCATAGCTTTCTCTATGATCCAGTGAATGTTGGCAATTTGATCTGTATTTCCTCTTCCTTTTCTAAACCCAACTTGGATATTGGAAGTTCTTGGTTCACATAATGCTGAAGCCTAATATGCAAGTTTTTAACAATAACCCTGTATGTGAGACAGCAAAAGAAACACAGATGTACAGAACAGTCTTTTGGACTCTGTGGGAGAGGGAGAGGTTTGGATGATTTGGGAGAATGGCATTGAAACATGTATACTATCATATAAGAAGCAAATCGCCAGTCTAGGTTCGATGCAGGATACAGGATGCTTGAGGCTGGTGCACTGGGATGACCCAGAGGGATGGTATGGGGAGGGAGGTGGGAGGGGGGTTCAGGATTGGGAACATGTGTACACCCGTGGCGGATTCATGTTGATGTATGGCAAAACCAATACAATATTTAACGTAAAAAATATAAATAAATAAAATAAAATCTGAATAAAAATAAATTCAGCATTAAAAAATAAATAAATAAAGATGATCTTACTAGTATGGGAGATGAGTGTATTGTCCAATGGTTAGCATATCCTTTAGTACTATGCTTCTTGGAGATTGGGATGAGGATTGACCTTTTTCAGTGGCCACTGCTGGGTCTTCCAGATTTGCTGATATATGGAATGCAACACCTTTATGGCATTACCCTTTAGAGTTTTTGAATAGTTCTACAGAAATTTCATCTCATTCACTAGCTTTATTAACAGCAGTACTACCTAAAGCCCCCTTGACTTCACTCTCCAGAACATGTAGCTCTGGGTGGTTGACCACATGATTGAATTAACCTGGTTCATTGAGATTTTTTTGTACAGTTCTTCATTTATTCTTTCCATCTCTTCTTGGTCTCTTTGATGTCTACTAGGTATCTACCATTTCTGTCCTTCACTCTGCCCATCTTTGGAGAAAATATTCCCATGTTTCTCCAATTGTCCTGAAGATATCATTAGTCTTTCCCCTTCTGTTTTATTTTAGTTTTAAAATCCTGCTTATCCACTGATAAGTTAGGATATTATATTCAGGTACTAAATTTTGGAATAAGAAAGGCTCTTCATTTCATTCATTTCACTGCATCTGAGTCCTTAGCTGTTAGAATGGCTGCTTTTACTTGCTCACATTGATGCTAGGGATTAATGTTTATGATTATATAATAATATAAAATTAGGTAAAATAAATCTTATAATGTTGGCCTTATATTCACCTGTTTCCATTAATCTGGATAAATAAGTGATTCACATTTTTCTTTTTTCTTTTTCTTTTTTTCATTTTACTTTATTTTACTTTACAATACTGTATTGGTTTATGGCCTCTGTGGAGAACAGTGTGGAGATTCCTTTTCTTTGTTTTTTATATTGCTTGTACTCTTTCAACCTCAATTGCATGTACTGCAAATCAGGTTATGGTTCTGAATAAGACTGTCCTTATTTTGATACCAGATACAATTCAGGGGTCCCAAGTTTGCCCATAATTCTGATCAACTAGTTATAAACTCGAGGGATCCCCATGACTCTTTTAGAGTCTTCCCTGATTGCTCAGATGGTAAAGAATCTGAATGCAATGTGGGAGACCTGGGTTCAGTCCCTGGGTCAGGAAGATTCCCTGGAGAATTTAGTGGCAAGCAACGCCAGTATTCTTGCCTGGAGAATCCCATAGACAGAGGAACCTGGCAGGCTACAGTCCATGTGGTCACAAAGAGTCAGACATGACAGCGACTACACTTTCACTTTTTTCATGACTGTTTTGGGATTCCTGGATGGCTCAGATGGTACAGAATCCACCTGTAATATCTGGGTTTGATCTCTGGGTTGGGAAGAGTCTCTGGAGTAGGGAATATCTACCCACTCCAGTATTCTTGCCTGGAGAATCCCATGGACAGAGGAGGCTGACAGGCTACAGTCCATGAAGTCACGAAGAGTCATACACGATTGAGAGACTAAGCACACATGCACAACTCTTTCAAGTTCCACAATTCACTAGAAAGAATTACAGAACTCACTAAGAATTCTATATATAGAATTATGGCTTATTGTGATGAATATACATAAGATGACATCTGGGAGATTTCCCAGGGTAAATTTCCCGTGTCCACTCCTTGTGGGACAGGGTGTGTCACCTTTTTAGGATATTACTGTGTTCATTACTGAGCTTTAGTTCCAGAGATTTTACTGGGGTTTCATTATGTATGCATGAGTGTTTCAATCACTGGCCATGTGACTGAACTCACTTTTCAGTCAACCCTCTCTGCCCTCATAGTCTGGAAGCTGACAGCCCAAACCTTTCAGTCATGATTGATATTTATGAGAAACAGACCCAGCTTGGAAGTAATTCACTGGTCGCCCATAACCAGTAGTTATTAGCATAGAGAGGACACTCTTGTCATTCAGGAAACTGCAAAGATTTTTTAATCTGAGCCAGGAACATGGAACAAAGACCAGAAAAATTCTTAATTATACCACAACCTGTGATAACAACTTAAATGCATTATAATCCACCTCTTTGTCTCTAACTTCTATTTTATGCCCATTGCCATCCTTGTTAGACTGGAATTTCTAAGTTTCTGGAAAAGCTGAGAGAAGGCGCTTTTTTTTTTTTTTTTCCATAGAAGGCAGGAGTGTAGAAAATTAAGTTTTCCTCCAAGACAGTGATTTTCTGCACATTCACTATGTGGCAGGGGGCAAATTAACATAGATAATTTTTTAATATCCCCTTTAAGGATCAGAGACTTGTCATGTTGATGAGGCTTTCATAACTCAATGAAACTATGAGTCATCCCATGCAGGGCCACCCAAAACAGATGGGTCATAGTGAAGAGTTCTGACAAAATGTGGTCCACTGGAGAAGGGAATGACAACCTACTCCAGTATTCTTGGCTGGAAAACCCAATAGAGAGTATGACAAGGCAAAAGATATGACACCACAAGATGAGCCCCCAGGACAATAGGTGTCCAATATGCTACTGGGGAAGAGTAGAGGGAAATTACTTATAGCTCCAGAAAGGATGAAGCAGTTGGCTAAAGCAGAAACGATGCTGCATTGTGGATGTGTCTGGTAGTGAAAATAAATCTCATCCTGTAAAGAACAAAACTGCATAAGAACTTAGATTGTTAAGTCCGTAATCAGAGTAAATCGGACATGGTCGAGCAGGAGATGGCAAGGGTGAACATCAGCATCTAAGGAATCAGTTAACTAAAATGGGCAGGACTGGGAGAGTTTAATCCAGATGACAATAATTATGTACACTACCTTGGGCAAGAATCCCTTAGAAGAAATGGAGTAGCCCTCATAGTCAATAAAAGAGTCTGAAATACAGTACTTGAGTGCAATCTGAAATATGACAGAATGATCTCACTATTTCCAAAGCAAATCATTCAACATCAAAGAAATCCAAGTTTATGCTCCAACCTCTGATGTCAAAGAAGCAGAAGTTGACCAGTACTAAAAAGTAATTAACCTCCAATTAAAATAAATTAATTAATTTTAAAAAGGCTTATAACAGGTTCTAGAATTATCAGCAGAAAAGATGTCCTTTTCATCATAAGGGATCAGGATGAAAAAGTAGGAAGTCAAGAGATACCTGGAGTAACAGCCAAATTTGGCCTTGGAGTACAACATGAAGCAAGGCAAAGTCTAACAGAGTTTTACCAAGAGAACACACTGGTCATAACAAACACCATTTTCCAACAACCCAACAGACAGCTCTACATATGGACATCACCAGATAGACAATACAGAAATCAGATTGATTAGGTTCTTTGCTGCCAAAGATGGAAAAGTTCTATATAGTCAGCCAAAACAAGACCTGGCACTGACTGTGGCTCAGATCACGAGCTTCTTATTACAAAATGCAGGATTAAATTGAAGAAAGTGGGGAAAACCATTTGAAAATTCAATTATGACCTAAATCCATCCCCTTAAGATTATACAGTGGAAGTGACAAACAGATTCAAAGGATTACATCTGGTAGTGTGTCTGTTATGGAGGTTTGTAGCACTTTGCAGGAGGGAGGGACTAAACCTATGCCAAAGGAAAAAAAAAAAAAAAGAAAGGCAAGAAGACAAAGTGGTTCTGAGTTGGCTTTCCAAATAGCTGAGGAAAGAAGAGAAGAGAAAGGCCAGGGAGAATGGGAAAGACATATCCAACTGAATGCAGAATTTCATAGAATAGTAAGGAGATATAAAAAGGTCTTATTAAATGAGCAATGCAAAGAAATAGAGGAAAGCAATAGAATGGGAAAGATTAGAGATCTCTTCAAGAAAATTGGAGATATCAAGGGAAAATTTCATTCAAGGATGGACATGAAAATGGACAGAAACGATAAAGACCTAACAGAAGCAGAAGAGATTAAGAAGAGGTAGCAAGAATACACAGAAAAACTATACAAGAAAGGTCTTAATGACCCTGATAACCAAGATGGTGTGGTCACTCAAGTAGAGCCAGACATACTGATGTGGGCCTTAGAAAGCATTACTGCAAACAAATCTAGTGGAGGTGGTTGGATTCCAGGTGAACTATTAATATTTAAAATCTTAAAAGATGATGATGTTAAAGTGCCACATTCAATACATCAAAAAATATGGAAAACTCAGCAGTGGTCACAGGACTGGAAAATGTCAGTTTTCTTTCTAATCTCAAAGAAAGTTTAGCCTAAGAGTATTTAAAGCCTAAGAACATTTAAACTACCATATGATTGCACTCATTTTACATGCGAGCTAAGTTTTTTTTTTTTTTTTCCTGAAAATCCTTCAAGCTAGGCTTCAGCAGTTCATGAAGGAAGAACTTCCAGAGGTACAAGCTGGATTTCATAGAGGTAGAGGAATAAGAGATCAAATTGCAACAGTTGTTGAAACATAGATGAAGGAAGGAAGCTTCAGAAAAACATCTTCTGCTCCATTGACTATGCTAAATCTCCTGACTATGTGAATCAACATACTGTGGGAAATTCTTAAAAGCATGGGGTTATCAGACTACTTTACCCATCTCCTGAGAAACCTGTATGAGGATCAACAAGCAACAGTTAGAACTGAATATGAAATAATAGATGGTTCTAAAATTGGAATAGGAATATTACAAAGCTACGTATTGCCATCCTGTCTATTTAATGCATATGCAGAGTACATCATGTAAAATGATGGGCTGGATAAAGAATGAAAGCTATGACAAACATTGGCAATGTATTAAAAAGCAGAGACATAATTTTGTCAATAAAAGTCTTTTACCAACAAAAGCTTTGGTTTGTACAACAGTCATGTACAAGTGTGAGTGTTGTATCACAAGGAGACTGAGCATTTAAGACTTGATGCTTTTGAATTATGGTGCTGGAGAAGAGTCTTGAGAGTCCGCTGGACTGCAAGGAGATCAAACCTGCAAAACCTAAATGAAATCAACCCAGAATAGTCATTGTAAGGTCTGTTGCTGATGGTGAAGCTCCAATACTTTGGCCACCTGAAGCAAAGAGCCTATTCTTTGGAAAATATTCTGATGATGGAAAGATTAAAAGCAAATGGAGAAGGGAGTGGCAGAGGATGATAAATGAACATGAATGTGAGTGAACTCCTGGAGATAATAGAGGACAGAGGATCCTGGTGTCATACAGTCCACAGGGTCAAAAGTAGGAAACGACTTAGCCATTGAACAATAACAACAAAAACAACTGTATACTATGTGGCTTTGAAAATCTTAGTTCTACTTTATCTCAGTTATTCACCACTAATTCCACAGGTGATTCTTATATTTTATTTTAATGACTTTATTGAGGTAAAATTGATGTGTGAACACTGCATATATTTAAAGAGTATATGCTGAAAAATAAATATTCATGGAAATATGACCCCAATCAAGATAGTATTCATCACTCTCATATACCTGTAATTGCATTTGAGGTCACTTTTACCTTCAGGTAACCAATGATCTGCTCTCTGTCACACTAGTCTGCATTTTCTATAATTTTCTATAAAAATAATCATTCTGCATATATTTTCTATTTGGCTTCCTTACTCAGCATGGTTATTTTAAGATTCTGTTATACCATACACCAGAAGCAACAGTTAGAACTGGGGCATGGAATAACAGACTGGTTCCAAATCAGAAAAGAAGCATGTTCAGGCTGTATATTGTCACCCTGCTGATTTAACTTATATGTAAATATGCGTTTCATGCGGTTCAGTTCAGCTCAGTTCAGTAGCTCAGTCATGACCAACTCTTTGTGATCCCATGGACTGCAGCACGCCAGGCATCCTTGTCCATTACCAACTCCCAGAGCTTACACAAACTCATGTACTGTCAGTGATGCCATCCAACAGTCTCAATCTCTGTCATAGCCTTCTCCTCCTAACTTCAGTCTTTCCCAGCATCAGGGAGTCACTTTTCAAATGGTCAGATTTTCGCATTAGATGACCAAAATATTGGAGTTTCAGCTCAGCATCTTCCTTACAATGAATACTCAGGGCTGATTTCCTTTAGGATTGACTGGTTGGATCTCCTTGTTGTCCAAGGGACTTTCAAGAATCTTCTCCAACACCACAGTTCTTCAGAGCTCAGCTTTCTTTATAGGCCAACTCTAACATCCATATATGAATACTGGAAAAATAATAGCTTTGATTGGACGGACTTTTCTTGGCAAAGTAATGTCTCTGCTTTTTAATAAGCTGTCTAGGTTTGTCATAACTTTTCTTCCAAAGAACAAGCGTCTTTTAATTTCATGGCTGAAGTCACCATCTGCACTGATTTTAGAACTCCAAAAAATAAAGTCTGTCACTGTTTCCATTGTTTCCCCATCTATCTGTCTATATGTATCTATAACTGATGGGACCAGATTCCATGATCTTAGTGTTCTGAATGTTGAGTTTTAAGCCAACTTTTTCACTTTCCTCCTTCACTTTCATCAAGAGGCTCTTTAGTTATTTTTCACCTTCTGCCATAAGGGTGGTGTCCTCTGCATATCTGAGGTTATTGATACTTCTCCCGGCAATCCTGATTCCTGCTCGTGCTTCCTCCAGCCCAGCGTTTCTCATGATGTACTCTGCATATAAGTTAAATAAGTAGGGTGACAATATACAGCCTTAACATGCTCCTTTCCCAATTTGGAACCAGCCTGTTCTTCCATGTTCAGTTCTAACTGTTGCTTCTTGACCTACATACAGATTTCTCAAGAGGCAGGTCAGGTGATCTGGTATTCCCAACCCTTGAAGAATTCTCTTTAGTTTGTTGTGACCCACAAAATAAAAGACTTTAGTATAGTCAGTGAAGCAGAAGTAGATGTTTTGCTGAAACTATCTTGATTTTTTGATGATCCAACAGATGCTGGCAATTTGATCTCTGGTTCCTCTTCCTTTTCTTAATCCAGCTTGAACATCTGGAAGTTCACAGTTCATGTACTGTTGAAGTCAGGCTTGGAGAATTTTGAGCATTATTTTGCTAGCTTGTGAGATAAATGCAATTGTTTACCAGTTTGAGCATTCTTTGGCATTGCCTTTCTTTGGGATTGGAGCACTGGAGTGACTGTGAAGAGATATCCCACGTGATGGCACACAAGCGTGGCCAAGAGGAGCTATCCCACATCAAATGTCAGGGGCAGCAGCCGAGAGGAGTTACCCCACATTCAAGGTAATGAGTGGCGGCAGCGCTTTGCTGGAGTGGCTGTGAAGAGATACCCCACGTGCAAAGTAAGAGAAACCCAAGTGAGATAGTAGGCACTGAGAGAGGGCCTCAGAGGGCAGACAGACTGAAACTACAATCACAGACAACTAGCCAATCTGATCACATGGACTTTGTCTAACTCAATGAAACTAATCCATGCCTGTGGGGCCACCCAAGATGGATGGGTCATGTTAGAGAGATCTGACAGAATATAGTCCACTGGATAAAGGCATGGCAAACCACTTCAGTATTCTTACCTCAAGAACCCCATGAACAGTATGAAAAGGCAAAAAGATAGGTCATTGAAAGATGAAACTCCGCAGGTTAGGAGGTGCCCAATATGCTACTGGAGATCAGTGGAGAAATAACTTCAGAAATGTTGAAGGGATGGGACCAAAGCAAAAACAACACCCATTTTTGGATTGGACTAATGATAGAAGCAAGATTCAATGCTACAGAAAGCAATATTGCATAGGCATCTGGAATGTTAGGTCCATGGATCAAGGCAAACTGGAAGTGGTCAAACAGGAGATGGCAAGAGTGAACATCGACATTCTAGGAATCAGCTAACTAAGATGGACTGGAATGGGTTAATATAACTCAGATGACCATTATATCTACTACTGTGGATAGGAATCCCTTAGAAGAAAGGGAGTACCCATCATAGTCAACGAAAGAGTCCGAAATGCAGTACTTGGGTGCAATCTCAAAAATGACAGAATGATCTCTGTTCATCTCCAAGGAAAACCGTCTAATATCACGGGAATCCAAGTCTATGCCCTGACCAGTAATACTGAAGAAGCTGACGTTGAACGGTTCTATGAAGACCTACAAGACCTTTTAGAATTAACACCCCAAAAAAGTTGTCCTTTTCATTCTAGGGGACTGGAATGCAAATGTAGGAAGTCAAGAAACACGTGGAGTAGCAGGCAAATTTGGACTTGGAGTACAGAATGAAGCAGGGCAAAGGCTAATAGAGTTGTGCCAAGAGAACGCACTGGTCATAGCAAACACTCTCTTCCAAAACACAAGAGAAGACTCTACACATGGGCATTATCAGATGGTCAACACCAAAATCAGATTGATTATATTCTTTGCAGCCAAAGATGAAGAAGCTCTATACAGTTGACAAAAACAAGACCAGGAGCTGACTGTGGCTCAGATCATGAACTCCTTATTGCCAAATTCAGACTTAAATTGAAGAAAGTGGGGAAAACCACTAGACCATTCAGGTATGACCTAAATCAAATCCCTTACAACGATACAGTGGAAGTGAGAAATAGATTTATGGGACTAGATGTGATAGACAGAGTGCCTGATGAACTATGGACGGAGGTTCATGACATTGTAGAGCAGACAGGAAGCAAGACCATCCCCAAGAAATAGAAATGCAAAACAGCAAAATGGCTGTCTGAGGAGGCCTTACAAATACCTGTGAAAAGAAGAGAAGTGAAAAACAAAGGATAAAAGGAAAGATATACCAATTTGAATGCAAACTTCCAAAGAATAGCAAGGGGAGCTAAGAAAGCCTTCCTCAGTGATCAATGCAAAGAAATATAGGAAAACAATAGAATGGGAAAGCCTAGAGATCTCCTCAAGAAAATTAGAGATACCAAGGGAACATTTCATGCAAAGATGGGCTCAATAAAGGACAGAAATTGTATGGACCAAACAGAAGCAGAAGATATTAAGAATAGATGGCAAGAATACACAGAAGACAAAAAAAAGATCTTCATGACCCAGATAATCACGAAGGTGTGATCACTCACACTCATCTAGAGCCAGACATCCCAGAATGTGAAGTCAGGTGGGCCTTAGGAAACATCACTGCGAACAAAGCTAGAGTAGGCGATGCAATTCCAGTTGAGCTTTTTCAAATTCTAAAAAATGATGCTGTGAAAGTGCTCTTCTCAATATGTCAGCAAATTTGGAAAACTCAGCAGTGGCCACAGAACTGGAAAAGATCAGGTTTATTCAAATCCCAAAGAAAGGTAACACCAAAGAATTCTCAAACTACTGCACAATTGTACTCATCTCACATGCTAGTAAAGTAATGGTCAAAATTCTCCAAGTCAGGCTTCAGCAATACGTGAACCATGAACTTCCAGATGTTCAAGCTGGTTTTAGAAAAGGCAAAAGAACCAGAGATCAAAATGCCAACATCCGCTGGATCATTGAAAAAGCAAGAGAGTTCCAGAAAAGCATTTATTTATTCTTTATTGACTATGCCAAATCCATTGACTGTGTGGATCACAATAAATTGTCTAAAATTCTGAAAGAGATGGGAATACCAGACCAAATGTTCTGCCTCTTGAGAAACCTATATGCAGGTCAGGAAGCAACAGTTAGAACTGGATATGGAACAACAGACTGGTTCCAAATAGGAAAAGGAGTACATCAAGGCTGTATATTGTCACCCTACTTATTCAACTCATATGCACAGTACATCATGCGAAACACTGGGTTGGAGGAAGCACAAGCTGGAATCAAGATTGCTGGGAGAAATATCATTAAATTCAGATATGCAGATGACACCACCCTTATGGCAGAAAGTGAAGAACTAAAGAGCCTCTTGATGAGAGTGAAAGAGGAGAGTGAAAAAGTTGGCTTAAAGCTCAACATTCAGAAAACTAAGATCATGGCATGCAGTCCCATCACTCCATGGCAAATAGATGGGGAAACAGTGGAAAAAGTGGCTAACTTTATTTTGGGGGGCTCCAAAATCACTGCCGATAGTGACTGCCATGAAATTAAAACATGCTTGCCCCTTAGAAGGAAAGTTATCATCAACCCAGACATAATATTAAAAAAAGAGGCATTGCTTTGCCAACAAAGGTCTGTCTAGTCAAGGCTATGGTTTTTCCAGTAGTTGTGTATTGATGTGAGAGTTGGACTATAAAGAAAGCTGAACGCAGAAGAATTGATGCTTTTGTACTGTGGTGTTGAGAAGACTCTTGAGAGTCCCTTGGACTGCAAGGAGATCCAACGAGTCCATCCTAAAGGAGATTAGTTTTGGGTGTCCATTGGAGGGATTGATGTTGAATCTGAAACTCCAATTCTTTGGCCACCTGATGCAGAGAGCTGACTCATTTGAAAAGACCCTGATGCTGGGAAAGGTTGAAGGCAGAAGGAGAAGTGGATGACAGAGGATGAGATGGTTGGATGGCATCACCGACTAGATGGACATGGGTTTGGGTGGACTCTGGGAGTTGGTGATAGACTGGAAGGCCTGGCGTGCTATGGTTCATGGTGTCTCAAAGACTCAGACATGACTGAGCGACTGAATTGAAATGAACTGTGGAGCAGAGAAGCTCCACAATATGGTAGGTGCTGGAGTGGCAGCTGCATGGTGCTGGAGTGACCTTGAGAAGATATCCCTCTTCCAAAAACAAAGAAGAAGCCACCGCAAGACAGTAGGAGGGGTGAAATCTCCATTTAGAGTCAAATCCGAAAACTGCCGAGATGCTCAGAGCACACAAACAAAGCTTGTGCACAAAAGGAGACCCCACAGGGACTGAGACAGAACTGTTTGGGTGTCTCCTGAGAAGATACATGTCAGCAGTGCACTGCTACAGGGGCAGGGGCAAGGGCTCTGGGTGCAGTAGACCTGGGTATGGCATAAGCCCTCTTGGAGGAGGTTGCCATTAACCAACACTAGACCCACCAAAATTTACACAGGAATGGGGATACAGACTCTTTAAGGGCACAAACAAAACCTTGTTTGCACCAGGACCCAGGAGAAAGGAGCAGTGACCCCACAAGAGACTGACCTGAACTTTTCCTGTGTGTCCAGGAGTCTCAGGCAGAGGCGTGGGTCAGCGGTGGCTTGCTGCAGGGTTGGGGACACTGAGTGTAGCAGTGCCTGCATGGGACATTTTGAAGCAGGTTACCATTATCTTCATTACCTCCATCATAGTTTGGCCTCAGGTCAAATAACAGGGAGGGAACACACAGCTCTGACCTTCAACAGACAATTGGATTAAAGATTTACTGAGCATGGCCCTGCCAATCAGAACGAGACCCAGTTTCCCTCTCAGTCAGTCTCTTCCATCAGGAAGCTTCCATATGCTTCTTACCCTTCTCCATCAGAGGGCAGACAGACTGAAAACAACAAACACAGAAAACTGACCAATCTGATCACATGGACTACTGCTGCTGCTGCTGCTGCTGCTAGGTAGCATCAGTCGTGTCCAACTCTGTGCAACCCCATAGACGGCAGCCCGCCAGGCTCCCCCATCCCTGGGATTCTCTAGGCAAGAATACTGGAGTGGGTTGCCATTTCCTTCTCCAATGCATGAAAGTGAAAAGTGAAAGTGAAGTCGCTCAGTTGTGTCCGACTCTTAGCAACCCCATGGACTGCAGCCTACCAGGCTCCTCCATCCATGGGATTTTCCAGGCAAGAGTACTGGAGTGGGGTGCCATTGCCTTCTCCACACATGGACCACAGGCTTATCTAGCTCAATGAAATTATGAGCCATACCCTGTAGGGCCACAGAAGACGGATGGGTCATGGTGGAGAATTCTGACAAAATGTGGTCCACTGGAGAAGCTAATAGCAAACCAGTTCAGTATTCTTGCCTTGAGAATAGTATGAAAAGGCAAAAAGATAGGACGCTGAAAGATGAACTCTCAAGGTTGGTAGGTGCCCAATATGCTAGTGGAGATCAATTTAGTTCAGTCGCTCAGTCGTGTCTGACTCTTTGCGACCCCAATAATTGCAGCACGCCAGACCTCCCTGTCCGTCACCAACTCCCGGAGTTCACTAAGATTCACGTCCATGGAGTCAATGATACCACACAGCCATTTCGGCCTCTGTCGTCCCCTTGTCCTCCTGCCACCAGTCCCTCCCAGCATCAGCGTGTTTTCCAATGAGTCAACTCTTTGCGTGAGGTGGCCGAAGTACTGGAGTTTCAGCTTTAGCATCATTCCTTCCAAAGAAATACCAAGTCTGATCTCCTTCAGAATGGACTGGTTGGATCTCCTTGCAGTCCAAGGGACTCTCAAGAGTCTTTTCCAACACAACAGTTCAAAAGCATCAATTCTTCGGCACTAGCCGTCTTCACAGTCCAACTCTCACATCCATACATGACTACTGGAAAAACCACAGCCTTGACTAGACGGACCTTAGTTGGCAAAGTAATGTATCTCCTTTTGAATATGCTATCTAGGTTGGTTATAACTTTTCTTCCAAGGAGTAAGCGTCTTTTAATTTCATGGCTACAGTCACCATCTGCATTGATTTTGGAGCCCAAAAAACTAAAGTCTGACACTGTTTCCACTGTTTCCCCATCTATTTCCCATGAAGTGATGGGACCAGATGTCATGATCTTCGTTTTCTGAATGTTGAGCTTTAAGCCAACTTTTTCGCTCTCCTCTTTCAATTTCATCAAGAGGCTTTTTAGTTCCTCTTCACTTTCTGCCATAAGGGTGGTGTCATCTGCATATATGAGATTATTGATATTTCTCCCAGCAATCTTGATTCCAGCTTGTGTTTCTTCCAGCCTAGCATTCCTCATGATGCACTCTGCATATAAGTTAAATAAGCAGGGGGACAATATATAGCCTTTACGTACTCTTTTTCCAATTTGGAACCAGTCTGTTGTTCCATGTCCAGTTCTAACTGCTGCTTTGTGACCTGCATACAGATTTCTCAAGAGGCAGGTCAGGTGGTCTGGTATTCCCATCTCTCTCAGAATTTTCCACAGTTCATTGTGATCCACACAGACAAAAGCTTTGGCATAGTCAATAAAGCAGAAATAGATGTTTTCTGGAACTCTCTTGGTTTTTCCATGATCCAGCAAATGTTGGCAATTTGATCTCTGGTTCTTCTGCCTTTTCTAAAATCAGCTTGAACATCTGGAAGTTCACGGCACTATTGCTGAAGCCTGGCTTGGAGAATTTTGAGCATTAGTTTACTAGCATGTGAGATGAGTGCAATTGTGTGGTAGTTTGAGCATTCTTTGCCATTGCCTTTCTCTGGGAATGGAATAAAAACTGACTTTTCCAGTCCTGTGACCACTGCTGAGTTTTCCAAATTTGCTGGCATATTGTGAAGACCACTTTCACAGCATCATCTTTCAGGATTTGAAATAGCTCTACTGGAATTCCATCACCTCCACTAGCTTTGTTCGTAGTGATGCTTTCTAAGGCCCACCTGACTTCACATTCCGGGATGTTTGGCTCTAGGTGAGTCATCACACCATCGTGATTATCCAGGTCATGAAGAACTTTTTTGTACAGTTCTTCTGTGTATTCTTGCCATCTCTTCTTAATATCTTCTGCTTCTGTTAGATCCATACCATTTCTGTCCTTTATCAAACCCATCTTTGCATGAAATATTCCCTTGGTATCTCTAATTTTCTTAAAGAGATCTCTAGTCTTTCCCATTCTATTGTTTTCCTCTATCTCTTTGCATTGATCACTGAAGAAAGCTTTCTTATCTCTTCTTGCTATTGTTTGGAACTCTGCATTCAGATGCTTATATCTTTCCTTTTCTCCTTTGCTTTTCATTTTGTTTCTTTTCACAACTATTTGTAAGGCCTCCCCAGACAGCCGTTTTGCTTTTTTTGCATTTCTTTTCCATAAGGATGGTCTTGATTCCTGTCTCCTATACAGTGTCACGCAGTGCAGGAGACAGAGAATACATGAGATCCCAGGATCAGAAAGATCCCTTGAAGAAGGGAATGGCAACCCACTCCAGTATTCTTACCTGGAAAATTCCATGGACAGAGGAGTCTAGCATGCTACAGTCCATGGGTTGCAAAGGATTGGACATGACTAAAGCAACTTAGCACACACACATACATTCACAAGCCTTTCCAAGTCGCACTAGTGGTAAAGAACCCGTCTGCCAATACAGGAGATGTGAGAGATGCAGGTTCTATCCGTGGGTCAGGAAGATCGCCCTGGAGGAGTGTATGGGAACCTACTCCAGTGTTCTTGCCTGGAGAATACCATGGACAGATTAGCCTGGTGAGCTACAGTCCATAAGGTCACAAAGAGTCAGACACAACTGAAGCAACTTAGCATGCACACATGCATGTGCATGTTTGTGTAAGGTGACACAATAAATAGGCTTTGTATTTAATTCCCCAAACATCCTTTTATATCTTTGCAATTTGCTGCATGCTACTTCCTTGCCTGATTTCCTTCCCTCCTAATGCTGTCCCACCTGATATATTCTTGCATATTCTTCATAGCCAGTGCCCATTCCTTGAAGCCATCCACGATGGCCCTGGCAGTTCGTTTGTACTCCCAGATCATTTTGTCACTTTTTTTTTTTTTTTTTTTTTTTTTTTACTTTACAATGTTGTATTGGTTTTGCCATACATCAGCATGAGTCTGCCATGGGTGTACACATGTTCCCCATCCTGAACCCCCCTCCCACCTCCCTCCATTTTGTCACTTTTGCAGTACTTAAAATAGTAGTTTTCAACTGTGGCTGGAAAGTAGAAACACTGGGGTTGCTTTGCAGTTTTCCCCACTCCACTTATTGAAGATGTCTTTATTCTATAATCTTGCTTCCTTTGTCAAAGATATGAGGCTATTATAAATAGTATTTCTCTAATAATAAGCTATGTTGAGCATCTTTTCATGTATTTATTGGCCATCTGTATGTCTCCTTTAGAGAAATGCCTGGTTAGGTCTTCTGTTCATCTTTTGATTGGGTCATTTGTTTTTCTGATATTGAGCTGCATGAACTACTTGCATATTTTGAAGATTAATCCTTTATAAGTTGTTTCATTTGTAATTATTTTCTCTCACTCTGAGGGTTGTCTTTTCACCTTATTTATAGTTTCCTTTGGTGTGCAAAAGACTATATTTCATTAAGTAGCATTTGTTTAGTTGTATTTTTATTTCCTTTATTCTAGGAGGTGAATCAAAGGATCTTGCTGTGATTTGTGTCAAAGAGCATTCTGCCTATATTTTCCTCAAAGAATTTTATAGTTTCTGGCTTTACATTTAGGTCTTTAATCTATTTTGAGTTCTTTGTGTGTCCATGTGTATAATGTTAGGAAGTGTTCTAAATTCATGTATTAGAACTGGACATTTATCTGTCCAGTTTTTCCCTCACCACTTATTGAAGGCTTTGTCTTTATAGTATAATATTGCCTTTTTTTGTCAAAGATATAATACTATTATAAATCTTTTTATTTCAATGTCTAATTTGTTGCTAATGCATGCATACGAAATTGACTTTTTCATAATTTTTTATCCTGCCACCTTACTAATTAAACATATTAAGTATAATATGTGATAGGGGTGGTGTGTGTGTGTAGATTTCTTCAGCTATACTACATTGATGATGCTATGCTTTGAGAAGAAAAAGTTATTTGCCTATTTATGTTCAGTTCACATGTTTTGTTTTTCTTGATTTGTTTCACTGCCTAGAACCTCCTTGTGCTATTCCTAGTCTTACCAGGATATGATGCATTATTTCATCATTGAATATGGTATTTTTCTACTCTATTGAGACAATATGTTTCATCTTTATATATATATATTTTTTTTAATTTTACTTTATAATACTGTATCAGTTTTGCCATACATCACCATGAATCTGCCATGGGTATACATGAGTTCCCAATCCTGAACTCCCCTCCCGCCTCCCTCCCCATACCATCTCTCTGGATCATCCCAGTGCACCAGTCCCAAGCATCCTGTATCTTGCATCAAATCTAGACTGGTGATTTGCTTCTTACATGATATTATTCATATTTCAATGCCATTCTCCAAAATCACCCCACCCTCTCCCTCTCCCACAGAGTCCAAAAGTCCATTCTATACATCTGTGTCTCTTTTGCTGTCTTGCATACAGGGTTATCATTACCATCTTTCTAAATTCCATATGTATGTGTTAGTATACTGTATTGGTGTTTTTCCTTCTGGCTTACTTCACTCTGTATAATTGGCTCCAGTTTCATCCACCTTATTAGAACTGATTCCAATGTATTCTTTTTAATGGCTGAGTAATACTCCATTGTGTATATGTACCACAGTTTTCTTATCCAGTTATCTGCTGATGGACATCTAGGTTGCTTCCGTGTCCTGGCTATTATAAACAGTGTTGTGATAAACATTGGGGTACATAGTCTCTTTCAATTCTGGTTTCCTCGGTGTGTATGCCCAGCAGTGGGATTGCTGGGTCATAAAGCAGTTCTATTTCCAGTTTTTGAAGGAATCTCCACACTGTTCTCCATAGTGGCTGTACTAGTTTGCATTCCCACCAACAGTGTAAGAGGGTTCCCTTTTTTCCACACCCTCTTCAGCATTTATTGCTTGTAGACTTTTGGATTGCAGCCATTCTGACTGGTGTGAAGTGGTACCTCATTGTGGTCTTGATTTGCACTTCATTGATAATGAGTGATGTTGGGCATCTTTCCATGTGTTTGTTAGCCATCTGTATGTCTTCTTTGGAGAAATGTCCATTTAGTTCTTTGGCCCATTTTTGATTGGGTCGTTTATTTTTCTGGAATTAAGCTGCAGGAGTTGCTTGTATATTTTTCAGATTAGTTTTTTGTCAGTTGCTTCATTTGCTATTATTTCCCCCCCATTCCAAAGGCTGTCTTTTCACCTTGCTATAGTTTCCTTTGTTGTGCAGAAGCTTTTAATTTTAATTAGATCCCATTTGTTTATTTTTGCTTTTTATTTCCAATATTCTGGGAGGTGGGTCATAGAGGATCCTGCAGTGATGTATGTCAGAGAGAGTTTTGACTATGTTCTCCTCTAGGAGTTTTATAGTTTCTGGTCTTACATTTAGATCTTTAATCCATTTTGAGTTTCCTTTAGTGTGTGGTGTTAGAAAGTGTTCTAGTTTCATTCTTTTACAAGTGGTTGACCAATTTTCCCAGCACCACTTGTTAAAGAGATTGTTTTTAATCCATTGTATATTCTTGCCTCCTTTGTAGAAGATAAGGTGTCCATAGGTCGTCTTTACATTTTGTACTATTGTGGGTTACATTAATCAATTTCCAAGTACTAGGCAAACCTTACATTTTTCTCTTTAAAAATCCTCTGATTTTCAAATCAACCTGCCTCACTTCAGGTTCTACTACAAAGCCACAGTCATCAAGACAGTATGGTACTGACACAAAGGCAGAAATATAGATCAATGGAACAAAATAGAAAGTCCAGAGATTAAAAAGAGACAGAGAAAATATTACAAGTGAAATAAGCCAGACACAAGAGTAAAAACATATGATTCAAACATATGAGGTACCTAGACTAGTCAAATTCATGAACAAAATAGAATAAATATTATCAGGGCTGGCTGGAGGGGGAAAAAGCAATGAAAAGTTATTGTTTAATGTGTACAGAGTTTCTGTTTGAGATAATGAGAATGTTCTGTAAATAGATACTGATTATGATTGTACAACACTATAAAGTATTTAATGCCACTAAATTGTATATCCAAAACTGGTTAAAATGGCAAATTTTATGTTGTGTATATTATGCCACGATAAAAAAGAAGATAGTGACTATTAAATATTAAAATAAAATAAAAGTAAAAATCCTCTGAGTTTCTAAATGTTTTCTTCGAAGGATTTTTAGTCAAATTCCACTTATATAATATATAATAGAAATATTCAGATTATATGTTTATTGGGTGAAGTTTGGCAGTTTGTTTCATTCAAAGGATTTGTCCATCTCCATTTTGTGGAATATGCTAATATAAAGCTTTTCATTATATTCCACTCCATGTTCCTTTAATACATTTTTAAACTTAATGTTGTTGTTTCATTTATTATTGATATTGGTGATTTCTGTCCCTTCTATTTTGATCCTGAGCAGTTTTGCTAGAGAATTATCAATTTTCTTGATTTTTTTAAATAATTATTTTTTTTATTGATAGTCTCTATTATCGCCCTTCTTTCTGCTTCTTAATATTTGTAAATTTATTTCTTCTACTTACTCAAGGTATTTTTTGCTCTTTTTTAATTCTCATAAAATACAAGCTGAGGTTATTGACTTGAGATATTTCTTATTTATACCATACACATTTAATTATATAAAATTTCTTCTAAGAATTTCTTCAACAATACCCAACATATTTCACACATTTCTGTGTGTTTGTCCATTTGATTTCTCTCCCTCTTGGTCTAATGAGTTGTTTGAAAGTATGTTATTTTGTTTTAATATTTGGAGACATTGTATAAATCATTACATTATTGATTCCCAAATGAATTTCTTTATAGTCAGAGAATTAAAAGTGTGTGTGTGTGTGTGTGTGTGTGTGTGTGTGTGTTTGCTTTTGGCTATGCTGGTACTTTGTGCTATGTGGGCTTTTCTCTAGTTGTGGCAAGTAGGGGCTACTCTCTAGTCGTGGTGCACAGGCTTCTTATTACAATGATTTCTCTTGTTGTGGAGCATGAACTCTAGGGTGTGTGGTCTTCAGTAGTTGCAGTACATGGACTCAGATTCAGTAGTTGTGACTCTCAAGCTTTAGAACACAGGCTAGATAGTTGTGGCTCATGTGTCTGTTTGCTTTGCAGCATATAGGATCTTCCCAGATCAGCGATCAAACCCGAGTCTCCTGCTTTGGAAAGTGGATTCTTTGCCACTAAGACACCAGAGAATCTTCTCTTTCTTTTTTACATAGATCAGAGTTTCTAAATAAACAATTTTATTTATCCTTGAAGAATTATTTAGACGGTTTTAGACGGTAGGTTTGCTGGTGAATAATTGTTTTTGGTTTTGGGTCTGCACATTTCTTCATTCCCTTTCAAGTTTGAAGAATAATTTTGCTGGTTTTAGATTTTATAGGATATAGAATTATTCAAGTATCAGTAGTTGTGTATCTGTTTTCAGTTTGGGCTGTTATATACTGAGGAATGTAATTTCTGGATCATATTCCATGGGCCAGTCTAGGCTTGTACTTTGTGCTCGCTTACTCAGTCATGTCCAACTCTTTGAGACACCATGGACTATAGCCTGCCGTGGTCCTATGTCCATGGAATTTTCCAGGCAAGAATACTGAAGAAGGTTGCCATTTCCTACTCTGGGGGATCTTCCTGACTCAGGATTGAACCTGCATCTCTTGGGTCTCCTGCATGAGCAGGTGGATTCTTTGTCACTGCACAACCTGGGGAACCCAATGCTCACCTTTTAAGAACTTTTTCTCTCAAGTTTTATGGCATGTAATTGAAAAATAAAATTTATGTATTTAAAGAGTAAAATATGATGATTTGGCATATATAATTAAGTTAGTTAGCATTTACATTTATGAGGGACTGCCAACCAATTTGGTTGTCATCAATTTATAAGGGTTCCACTCTCTCCACAAACTTGTCAGCTCTTGTTATAGCCTTCGATTCTTTTTATCTATTTTTTATTTTTTTGAAAAATTATACAGTTGATTTACAATGTTGCATTAGCTTCAGATGTACAACAAAGTGGATTAGTTACACAAATATCCATTATTTTGAAAATTATTTTCCCATATAGATTATTATATAGTATTGAATAAAGTTTCCTGTGATATACAGTATGTCCTTTTTAGTTATCTATTTTACATGTAATAGTACTCTTGCCTGGAAAATCCCATGGATGGAGGAGCCTGGTAGGCTGCAGTCCATGGGACCGTGAAGAGTCAGACACCACTGAGCGACTTCACTTTCACTTTTCACTTTCATGCATTGGAGAAGGAAATGGCAACCCACTCCAATGTTCTTGCCTGGAGAATCCGAGGGACGGGGGATTATGTTGGGCTGCCGTCTATGGGGTCGCACAGAGTCAGACGTGACTGAAGTGAATTAGCAGCAGCAGCAGCAGTGTATATGTTAATTCCAGTTTCATAATTCATCACTTCTCCCCACATTTCCACTTTGGTAAATGTTTTATTTCAAGATCTGTGAGTCTGTTTCTTTTTGGAAAGAAGTTCCTTTATGCCATGTTTTTATTATATTCTATGTATAAGTGGGGGTTCTATGAAGACCTACAAGATCTTCTAGAACAAACACCCAGAAAAGATGTCATTTTCATTATAGGGGACTGGAATGCAAAAGTAGGAAGTCAAGTGATACCTGGAGTAACATCCATTTGGCCTTGGAGTACAAAACAAAGCAGGTCAAAGGCTAACAGAGTTTTACCAAAAGAATGCACTGGTCATAGCAAACACCCTCTTCCAACAACACGAGAAGACTCTACTCATGGACATCACCAGGTGGTCAATATTGAAATCAGACTGATTATATTCTTTGTAGCCAAATAGGGATAACATGCATACAGTCAGCAAAAACAAGACTGGGAACTGACTGGGGCTCAGATCATGAACTCTTTATTGCCAAATTCAGACTTAAATTGGAGAAAGCAGGGAAAACCACTAGACCATTCAATTATGACCTAAATCAAACCCCTTATGATTATACAGTGGAAGTGACAAATAGATTCAAGGGATTAGATCTGATAGACAGATTGCCTGAAGAACTGTGGACAGAGGTTCATGGCATTTTACAGGAGGCAGTGATCAAGACAATCCTCAACAAAAAGAAATGCAAAAAGGCAAAATGGTTGTCTGAGGAGGCAGATATGTGCACCTTTTTTTTTTCTAAGATAGAGGATTTTATTGCTTAGTTATGTTGGTGATGATGAATGATAATAGTTCTAGTCATTTTTCTTGTATAATATGAAAATATATTTTTCTTTTTTAATATAAATTTATTTATTTTAATTGGAGGTTAATTACTTTACAATACTGCATTTGTTTTGTCATACATCAACATGAATCGGCCACAGGTATACACGTGATCCCCATCCTAAACCTCCCTCTCTCCTCCCACCTCATACCATCCCTCTGGGTTGTCCCAGTGCACCAGCCCCAAGCATCCATTATCATGCATCAAAGCTGGACTGGCAATTTATTTCATATATGATATTATACATGTTTCAATGCCATTCTCCCAAATCATCCCACCCGTTTCCTCTCCCACATGGTGCAAAAGTCTGTTCTATACATCTGTGTCTCTTTTGCTGTCTCGCATACAGGGTTATCATTACCACCTTTCTAAATTCCATGTATACGTGTTAGTATACTGTTTTGGTGTTTTACTTTCTGGCTTACTTCACTCTGTATAATCGGCTCCAGTTTCATCCATCTCATTAGAACTGATTCAAATGTATTCTTTTTAATAGCTAAGTAATGCTCCATTGTGTATATGTACCACTGCTTTCTTATCCATTCTGCTGATGGACATCTAGGTTGCTTCCATGTCCTGGCTATTATAAACAGTGCTGCAATGAACATTGGGGTACAGTTGTCTCTTTCAATTCTGGTTTCCTTGGTGTGTATGCCCAGCAGTGGGATTTAAATTGCATATATAAGTGACATCATATAATTTTGTCTTTCTTTATCTGACTTATTTCACTTAATATGATAATTTCTAGGTCCATACATGTTGCTGCAAGTGGAATTATTTCACTCTTTTTTATGCCCAAGTAATATTCCTTTATATACATATACCACATCTTTTTCAGTTAATCTGTCAATGGACATTTAGGTTGCTTCTCTGTTTGGCTACTCTAACTGGTGTTGCTACAAACATCAGGCTGCATGTATCTTTTCAAATTAGAGTTTTCTCAAGATATATGCCCAAGAGTGGAATTACGGGATCTCTATTTTTACTTTTTTTTTTTTTTTTAAAGAATCTCTATACTGTTTTCCTTAGCGGCTTCACTAATTTACATTCTCATCAACAGTATAAGAGGGTCCTCTTTTCTCCATACCACCTCCAACATTTTTTTTTTTTTGGTAGATTCTTGATAATGATCATTCTGACTGATGTGAGATTACAATCTCATTGTCATTTTAATTAGATTTCTCTAATAAATAGTGATATTGAGCATCTTTTCATGTGCATGTTGGCCATGCAAATGAATACATACAGATGTATATATTCTTTGGAGAAATATTTATTAGATTAGGTCTTATGACCTTTTCTTGATATGGAGTTATATGAAGTGTTTATATTATTGAACATTCACTCACTGTTCACATGATTTGAAAATATTTTATCCAATGCTATAGTTATCTTTTAGAACTTTTATGTTTACTTAGGTATTATTTGTTTATTTTTATTTTTATTTACATTACTCTATGATGGAGGTGGTTTAGTCGCAAAATCGTGTCTGACTCTTGTGATCCCATGGACTGTGCCCACCAGGCTCCTCTGTCCATGGTATTCTCCAGACAAGAATACTGGAATGGGTTGTCATTTCTTTCTCCATGGGATCTTTCCATCCCAGGAATCAAACCCAAGTCTCCTGCATTGCAGACAGATGATTTACCAACTGAGCTATGAGGGAAGCCCATAGCTTCACTCTATGGGACAGATCCAAAAATTGCTATAATTTATTTAAAAGATTTTTCTGCCTATGTTTTTCTCTAGGATTTTTATAGCATCCTGTTTTATGTTTAGATCTTCAATTCATTTTGAGTCTATTTTTATATGGTGTTAGATAATGTTCTAATTTAATTCTTTTCATGTAGCTGTCCAGTCTTCACAGAATCACTTACTGGAGAAATTGCCTTTTCTAAATTATATATTCTTGCCTCCTTTGTTGTAGGTGAATTGACCATAAATTCATGGGTTTATTTCTGGGATTTCTATCCTGTCCCATTGATCTGTCTGTTTTTGTGTCAGGACCACACTCTTTTGGTGATCATAGCTTTTTATCAGGGAAGTCAGGGAGCCTGGTTCCTCCTTTAGTCACTTTTTATATTTATTTTTTGCGTGTTGAGACTAATCTAATCATATGTTCTGTATAGTAGACACTTATTTGATGTAAGATTTAAAATATTTTCTTCCAGAATGCTGGGAGTAGTCAAAATTATGGAATAGGAGGATGTGTAATTCATCTTTCCTCACAAGTACATCAAGAATATATCCACAAATTTAACAGTTCTCACAGAACACCTGCTGAACACTAGTGGAAGACTTTGGACATTGAAAAAGGACAAGAAAAATCCCCATGCAAATGGCTAGGATGAAAGAAAGAAGAAAAAATATTACAGGAAATGGGAAGTGACAAGCAGCTATGGTGGGGAGTTGAAGGTGAAGAGAGGTTCCTGCATTCAAAGAAACCCTCACATGATAAAGAATTCAGCTGGAACAAAGAAGAAACTTCAGAATAAATTTAAAGTGATGAAAGGGGAAAGCATACAACCAATAGTACTCTACCCAGCAAGGATCTCATTCAGATGCAATGAAGACATCAAAGCTTTAAGGGCAAGGAAAAGCCAAGATAATTCAGCACCTCAAAACAGCTTTAGAACAAATGCTAAAGGAAATTCTCTAGGCAGGAAACACAATGGAAGAAAAAGAACTACAAAAGAACCATAAAACTATTAAGAAAATGACAATAAGATAATGCATATCCATAATTACCCTAAATGTAAGTAGATTACATGCCCCAGATGAAAGACAGATGATGAATGGATACAAAAACAAGGCCCATGTATGTGCTGCCCACTAGAAATCCAATTGCGACCTAAGGACACATACAGATTAAAAGTAATATCATGAAAAGAGATATTCTAAGCAAATGGAAATCAAAAGAAAACTGGAGTAGTAATACTCATATAAGATAAAATAAGCTTTATGTAAAGACAATTACAAAAGACAAAGAAGGACACTACAGAAGGACCAATCCAAGAAGAAAAGATGAAAATTGTAAATATTTATACACCCAACATAGGGGCACTTCAGTACATAAGTCAAATACTAAGAGCCATAAAAGGGAAAATTGATAGTAAAAAGTAATAGTAGTAGATTTTAACTTATTTCCAGACAGAAAATTAATAAGGAAGTGCAAGTCTTATATGACACATTAGAACAGATAGACTTAGTTGATATTTACAGGCAAACTATATCTGCAAGCAGCAGGATATACTTTCTTCTCAAACACACACAGAACATTCTCCAGGATAGGTCCCATCTTAGGTCACAAATCAAGCCTCAGTAAATTTTAAAAAGTTGACATTGTAGCAAGCATCTATCCTGCTCACAAAGCTATGAGATTATAAATCAATTACAGGGAAAAAATGTAAAAAAAAAAAAAAAATACATGGAGGTTAAACAATATGCTGCTAAATAACCAACAGATCACTGAAGAAATCAAAGATGAAATAAAATGCTACATAAAGACAAATGGCAATAAAATGCAATGACTGAAAACCTTTGGGATGAAGCAAAAGCAGTTTTAAGAGGAAAGTTCATTCAATATAATCATACCTTAAGAAACAACAAAATCTCAAACAATGTAAACTCCCACTTCAGTTCAGTTCAGTTCAGTCATTCAGTCGTGTCCAACTCTTTGTGACTCCGTGGACTGCAGCACATCAGTCCTCCCTGTCCATCACTAACTCCAGAAGATTACTCAGACTCATGTCCATTGAGTCAGTGATGCCATCCAACCATCTCATCTTCTGTCATTGCCTTCTCCTCACGCCTTCAATCTTTACCAGAATCAGGGTCTTTACAAATGAGTCACAATTAACAACTAGATAAAGAGGAACACAGAAAATCCAGTTAGTAGAAGCAAATAAATCATGAAGATCAAACAAGAACTAAATGAAAAAAGAAATGAATAAAAGAATAGCAAAGCTGGTTCTTTTAGAACATAAATAAAATTGACTTCAGGCTCTACTACAAAGCCACAGTCATCAAGACAGTATGGTACTGGCACAAAGACAGACATATAGATCAATGGAACAAAATAGAAAGCCCAGAGATAAATCCACACACATATGGACACCTTATCTTTGACAAAGGAGGCAAGAATATACAATGGAGTAAAGACAATCTCTTTAACAAGTGGTGCTGGGAAAACTGGTCAACCACTTGTAAAAGAATGAAACTAGATCACTTTCTAACACCGCACACAAAAATAAACTCAAAATGGATTAAAGATCTAAATGTAAGATCAGAAACTATAAAACTCCTAGAGGAGAACATAGGCAAAACACTCTCAGACATAAATCACAGCAGGATCCTCTATGATCCACCTCCCAGAATGCTGGAAATAAAAGCAAAAATAAACAAATGGGATCTAATTAAAATTAAAAGCTTCTGCACAACAAAGGAAAATATAAGCAAGGTGAAAAGACAGCCATCTGAATGGGAGAAAATAATAGCAAATGAAGCAACTGACAAACAACTAATCTCAAAAATATACAAGCAACTTATGCAGCTCAACTCCAGAAAAATAAACGACCCAATC
The DNA here is from genome assembly GCF_042477335.2 of Ovis canadensis. Taxonomy (NCBI): domain Eukaryota; kingdom Metazoa; phylum Chordata; class Mammalia; order Artiodactyla; family Bovidae; genus Ovis; species Ovis canadensis. The sequence goes on from NC_091262.1 coordinate 13,750,190, forward strand.
AAAAAATGGGCCAAAGAACTAAATAGACATTTCTCCAAAGAAGACATACGGATGGCTAACAAACACATGAAAAGATGCTCAACATCACTCATTATTAGAGAAATGCAAATCAAAACCACAATGAGGTACCACTTCACACCAGTCAGAATGGCTGCGATCCAAAAATCTGCAAGCAATAAATGCTGGAGAGGGTGTGGAGAAAAGGGAACCCTCCTACACTGTTGGTGGGAATGCAAACTAGTACAGCCACTATGGAGAACAGTGTGGAGATTCCTTAAAAAATTGCAAATAGAACTACCTTATGACCCAGCAATCCCACTTCTGGGCATACACACCGAGGAAACCAGAATTGAAAGAGACACATGTACCCCAATGTTCATTGCAGCACTGTTTATAATAGCCAGGACATGGAAACAACCTAGATGTCCATCAGCAGATGAATGGATAAGAAAGCTGTGGTACATATACACAATGGAGTATTACTCAGCCGTTAAAAAGAATTCATTTGAATCAGTTCTGATGAGATGGATGAAACTGGAGCCGATTATACAGAGTGAAGTAAGCCAGAAAGAAAAACACCAATACAGTATACTAACACATATATATATGGAATTTAGGAAGATGGCAATGACGACCCTGTATGCAAGACAGGGAAAGAGACACAGATGTGTATAACGGACTTTTGGACTCAGAGGGAGAGGGAGAGGGTGGGATGATTTGGGAGAATGACATTCTAACATGTATACTATCATGTGAATTGAATCGCCAGTCTATGTCTGACGCAGGATGCAGCATGCTTGGGGCTGGTGCATGGGGATGACCCAGAAAGATGTTCTGGGGAGGGAGGTGGGAGGGGGGTTCATGTTTGGGAATGCATGTAAGAATTAAAGATTTTAAAATTTAAAAAATAAAAAACTAAAAATTAAAAAAAAAAAAGAATAGCAAAGCTGGTTCTTTTAGAACATAAATAAAATTGATAAACCTCTAGCCAGACTCATTAAGAAAAAAAGGGAGAAGCCTCAAATCAACAAATTACAAATGAAAAGGGGGAATTAACATATGACACCACCAAAATACACAGGATAATAAGAGATAAGTAAATATACTTCAATAAAGTAAAAGACCTGGAAGAAATAAATTAATAGAAAGGTTGCTGCTGCTGCTAAGTTGCTTCAGTCATATCTGACTCTATGTGATGCCATAGACAGCAGCCCACGAGGCTCCTCTGTCCCCGGGATTCTCCAGGCAAGAATACTGGAGTGGGTTCACATTTTCTTCTCCATCAGAGCAAGGTAAGAGCTTCCAAGACTGATTCAAGAAGAAATAGAAAATAGAACTGTCGTATGATCCAGCAATCCCACTGCTGGGTATCCACATTGAGGAAACCAGAATTTAAGGAGCCACGTATACCCCAATACTAATGGCAGCACTGTACAATAACTAGGACATAGAAGCAAACTAGATGTCCATTGGCAGATGAATGGATAAAGAAATTGTGGTACATATATTCAATAGAATATTACTCAGCTATTAAAAAGAACACATTTGAATCGGTTCTAATGAGGTGGATGAAACTGGAGCCTATATACACCAATACAGTATATTTACGCATGTATATGCAATTTAGAAAGATGGTAACGATGACCCTATATGTGAGACAGCAAAAGAGACACAGAGATAGAGAACAGACTTTGAGACTCTGTGGGAGAAGATGAAGGTGGGATGATTTGAGACAATAGTATTGAAACAGGTATATTACCATACGTGAAAGAGATCACCAGTCCAAGTTTGATGCGTGAAACAGGTCACTGAAAGCCGGTTCACTGGGACAACCCTGAGGGATGGAATAGGGAGGGAGGTGGGAAGGGGGTTCAGGATGGGGGACACATGTACACCCATGGCTGATTCATGTCAATGTATGGCAAGAACCATCACAATATTGTAAAGTAATTAGCCCCCAATTGAAATAAATTAATTTAAAAAAAGAAAATATGAACACAACAATCGCAAATAATAAAACTGAAAATGTGATTAAAAATCTTCCAAAGAAAAAGTCCAGGACAAGATGGCTTCACAGGCAAATTCTATCAATCGTTTAAATAAAAGATAACGCCTAAGCTTCTGAAATTATTCCATTAAATTGCAAAGGGAGAAGCACTCCCAAGTTCATTCTAAGAGGCCAAAATCACTCTGATATGAAAAACAGACAATGATATCACAAGAAAATATATAAACCAATACTACTGATGAATATAAATTCAAAAATCCTCAAACAGTAGCAAACAAAATCCAATAACACATTAAAAGATCATATAGCATAATCAAGTGGAATTTATCCCAGAAATGCAAGAATTCTTCAATTTATGCAAATCAATGTGATATGGCATATTAACAAATTGAAGAATAAAAACCATATGGTCAACTTAATGTGTATAGAAAAAGCTTTGCCAAAATTAATCACCCATTTATGATTAAAATAAACGTCTCTAGAAAGTGGGCATAGAAAGAAGCTACTTCAACATAATGAAGGCAATATGCAATAAACCCACAGCAACCAACATTCTCAATAGGGAAAAACTGAAAGCATATCCTCTATAATTAGGAACAAAACACAATTATTCAACATAGCTTTGGAAATCCTAACCACTCAGAAAAGAAACAGCAACAAAAAGACTCCAAATATGAAATGAGGAAGTAAAACTTGCTGTTTGGAGATCACTTGATACTGTAGATAGAAAATCCTAAAGCAGCACCAGAAATCTACTACAGTTGATCAATGAATTTGGTAAAGTTGCAGGACACAAAATTAATATTCAGAAATCTCTTGCATTCCTCTACACTAACAATGAACTATCAGAAAGAGAAATCAAAGAAACAATTCCATATTGCTCAGATGGTAAAGAGTCTTCCTGGCAAAGAGGGAGACCCATGTTTGATCCCTGGGTCAGGGAGATCCCCTGGAGAAAGGAATGGCAACCCACTCCAGTATTCCTGCCTGGAGGATCTCATGGACAGGGGAGCCTAACCGGCTACAGTCCATGGGGTTGCAGAGTTGGACACTGCTGAGTGGCTAACACTTTCACCATTGCAACAAGAACAAAAAATACCTATGAATATATCCACCTAGGAAAGCAAAAGACCTGTACTCAGGAAAGTATGTGACACTGAAGAAAGAAATCAAAGGAAACACAAAAGGAGAGATATACCATGTTCTTGAATTAGAAGAATCAATATTGTGAAAATGACTGTACTACCCAAAGTAATTTATAGATCCAGTGCAACCTCTACCAAATTGAGAATGACATTCTTCAGAGAGTTCAGCTTCAGAAAATCAGCCTTACAACAAATGCTAAAAGAACTTCTCTATACAAGAAATGCAAGAGCATAAAAAGACACAGAAAACAAACCCAAAACAATTGATAAATGATAAGAAGGGGGCAAAAGAAGAGGAGATGCTTGAATGGACTTAATGGACATGAGTTTGAGCCAACTCAATGGACATGAATTTGAGTAAACTCTTGGAGATAGCGAAGGCAAGGAAAGCCTGGTGTGCTGCAGTTCTTGGGATTGCAAGGCATTAGACATGACTTAGGACTCAGCAACTAAACAACATCAACAAATTGGAATATGCATATCAATAATTACTTTAAATGTAAATGGATATGCCAAACTGAAAGACTGGCTAATAGAATAATGGAAGTCTGGCTAATGGATACAAAAATAAGCCCCATGTGTATGCTGCCTACAAAAAAACCCACTTTGGACCTAGGGACACATAACAACTGAAAATCATAGGATGGAAAGACATATTCTAAGCAAATGGAAATTTTTTTTAAAAGCTGGAATAGCAATACTCATATAGACTTTAAAATATAGACTTTAAAATAAAGGCTATTACAAGAGACAAAGAAGACACTACATAATGATCAAGGGATCAATCCAAAAAAGATATAACAATTATAAATATGTATGTAATCAACATAGGAGTATATCAATACTGAAGGCAAATTCTAACAGCCATAGAATGGTGAAATCAACACTAACACAATGAGTCACTACACCAATGGACAGAACATCCATACAGAAAATAAAGAACACAAGCTTTAAATGATACAATATACCAGATAGACTTAATTGGTATTTAGAGGACTTGTTAGAGGGCTTCCCTGGTAGTGAAGATGGTAAAGAATCCACCTGCAGTGGGGGAGACCTGGGATTGACCCCTGGCTTGGGAAGATCCCCTGGAGAAGGAAATGGCAACCCAGTCCAGTATTCTTACCTGGAGAATCCCATGGACAGAGAAGCCTGGTGGGCTATAGTCCATGGTGTCACAAGGAGTCAGATATGACTGAGCAGCTAAGCACAGCACACAGCACTAGAGGGCTTTCTAACAGAAAGTGGAAAATACACTTTCTTCTCAAGTGCACATAAAACATTCTCCAGGACAGACCAAATATTTGGTAGGCAAAAATCAGCCTCAGAAAATGTATGAAAATTGAAATAATACCAAGCATCTTTTCCAACTACAATGCTATGATATTAAAAATCAAATACAGGGGTAAGAGCTGCAAAAATACACACATGCACACACATGCACACACACACACACACACACACAGGCTTAACTGTGCTCTGCTAAATAACCAAAAATTCACTAAAGAAAATAAGGAGTAAATAAAGAAAATACAGAGAAACAAATGACAATGAAAACACAATGACCCAAAAACTATGGGACACAACAAAAGCAGTTTTTTGTTTTTTGTGTTTTTTTTAAATTTTAATTTTTACTTTATTTTGCTTTACAATACTGTAATGGTTTTGCCATACATCGACATGAATCTGCCACAGGTGTACATGAGTTCCCAATCCTGAACCCCCCTCCCACCTCCCACCCCATATCAAAAGCAGTTTTAAGAGGGAAGTTTGTATCAATTCAATATTACTTCAAAAAATAAGAAAAGTCTCAAATGAATGATCTAACCTTACCCATAAAGCAATTAGAGAGAGAAGAACAAAGAAAACTCAAAGGCAGTGGAAGGAAGTAAATTATAAGTATCACAGCAGAAATAAATGACATAGAAATGAATAAAACAATAGCAAACATCAATAGAAATTTGTTCATTGAGAAGATAAGCAAAACTGATAAACTTTTGCTAGATTTATTATGAAAATAAGAGAGATGACAATAAAATTGAAAAAGAAAGAGGACAAATTTCAACAGATGCCATAGAAATATGAAAGATTATAAGAGACTACTACAGTCAAAAATATGTCAGTAAAATGGGCAACCTAGAAGAAATAAATAAATTATGGGAAATGTAAAATTTTCTAAGACTGACCCAGAAAGAATTAGAAAATATAAATAGATAAATCACAAATAATAACATTGAAACTGCAACTAAAAACGTTAAGGACCATATAGCTTCACAGGCAAATTCTATCAAGCATTAAAAAAGAGTTAACACCTATCTTCTTAAACTCTTCCAAAAAATTGCAGAGGGAAGAAATTCCCATATCATTCTATAAGACCACCATTACCCTGATACCAATACCAGACAAAGATAATAGGAAAGTTTAAAAAAAAATCCTTAACCAGTATCACTGATGCACATAGACATAAAAATCTTCAACAAAATACTAGTAAAAAAAAATCAACAAGCAAAAATAAACAATTGGGAGCTAATTGAACTTAAAAGCTTTTGCACAATTAAGGGAACCATAGCCAATGGGAAACTTCAGCCATCCAAATAAGAGTAAATAATAGCAAATGAAACAACTGACAAAGAATTAATCTCCAAAATATACAAGCAGGTCATGCTAGAAAAATGAACATAACCAGAAATTGAGCCAAAGCACTGAACAGACATTCCTCTGAAGAAGACATACAGATGGCTAATAAACACGTGAAAAGATGCTCAACTTCACTCATTATTCAGTTCAGTTCAGTTCAATCGCTCAGTCATGTCCAACTCTTTGTGACTCCATGGACTGCAGTATGCCAGGCCTCCCTGTCCATTACCAACTCCCAGAGCTTACTCAAACTCATGTCCATTAAGTCGGTGATGCCATCGAACCATCTCATCCTTCACTGTCCCCTTCTCCTCCCACCTTCAATCTTTCCCAGTATCAAGGTCTTTTCAAAGGAGTCAGCTCTTCACATCAGGTGACCAAAATATTGGAGCTTCAGCTTCAGAATCAGTCCTTCCAATGAATAATCAGGATTGATTTCCTTTAGAATGAGCTGGTTTGATCTCCTTGCTTTCCAAGGGACACTCAAAAGTCTTCTCCAACAGCACCATTCAGAAGCATCAGTTCTTCCATGCAGCCTTCTTTATAGTCCAACTCTCACATCCATGCATGACTACTGAAAAAAACCAAAGCTTTCATTATTAGAGAAATGCAAATCAAAACAATGAGGCATCATCTCACGCTGGTCAGAATGATCACCACCAAAAACTCTACAAACAATAAATGCCAGAGAGGGTGTGGGAAACAGGTAACACTCCTACACTGTTGGTGGGAATGCAAACCGGCAGAGCCACTATAGAGAACTGTGTGGAGATCCCTTAAAAAAGTGTACTGGCATCTGACCCAGCAATCCCACTGCTGGGCATACACATGGAGGAAATCAGAATTGAAAGAGACACGTGTACCCCAAAGTTTATGGAAGCACTGTTTATGATAGCTAGGATATGGAAGCAACTTAGATGTCCATTGGCAGATGAATGGACAAAGACGTTGTGGTACATATACAAAATGGAATATTACTCAGCTATAAACAAGAATGTATTTGAGCCAGTGCTAATGATGTCGATGAAACTGGAGTCTATCATACAGAGTGAAGTAAGTCAGAGAGAGAAACACCAATACAGTATATTAACGAATATATATGGAATTTAGAAAGATGGTGATGACTATTCTACATGCAAGGCAGCAAAATAGGCACAAATGTAAAGAACAGACTTTTGGACTATGTAGGAGAAGGCAAGTTTGGGATGATTTGAGAGAATAGCATTGAAACATGTATGTTACCATATGTAAAATAGATGACTAGCGCAAATTCATTGCATGAAGCAGGGCAATAAAAGCTGGTGCTCTGGGACAACCCAGAAGGATAGGGTGAGGAGAGAGGTGGGAGAGGGGCTCAGGATAGGGGAACACATGTGTACTCATGGCTGATTCCTATAAATGTATGGCAAAAACCACTAGAAATAATTATCCTCCAATTAAAATAAATTAATTTTTAAGAAAGGATCATATGCCATCATTGAGTGGCATTTCACCCAGGAGTCCAAAGATTCTTTGATGTACACAAATAAATAAGTCTGACATACCATATTAACAAATTTAAAAATAAAAACTATATGATCCTAGAAACCTACAGTCTTCAAGAACATATGGTACTGGAAAAATAAACAGAGATATAGACCAAATGGAACAAGAAAGAATGCTCACAGGTAAACCCACACACGTGTGAACACCTCTTCTTTGAAACAGGAAGCAAGACTATACAATGGGGAAGGAGAGTCTCTTTAATAAGTGGTGATGGGAAAAGTGGACAGCTATGTAGAAAAGAATGAAATTAGAAATCTTTCTAACACCATACACAAAGACAAACTTAAAATTGATTAAAGACCTACACGTAAGGACAGAAACTATAAAACTCTTAGAGGAAAACTTAAACAGAACATTCTAGCAAAATGCTCTATGACCCACCTCCTAGAGTGAAAGTGAAAGTCTCTCAGACATATCTGAATCTTTGTGACCCCATGGATTCCGTGGAATTCTCCAGGCCAGAATACTGGAGTGGGTAGCCTTTCCCTTCCCCAAAGTATCTTCACAACCCAGGGATCAAACCCAAGTCTCCTGCATTTCAGGCAGATTCTTTACCAGCTGAGCCACAAGGGAAAATAAAAACACCTCCTAGAGTAATGAAAATAAAATCAAAAATAAACAAATGGGGTCTAATTAAACTTAAAAGATTTTTCATAGCAAAGGAAACTATAAATAGATGAAAAGACAACCCTCAGAATGGGAGAAAATAATAGCAAACAAAACAATTGACAAAGGATTAATTTACAAATATATAAGTAGCTTATTTTTTAATTAATTTATTTTAATTGGAGGCTAATTACTTTACAATATTGTAGTGGTTTTTGCCATACATTGACATGAATCAGCCATGGATGTACATGTGTTCCCCATCCTGAGCACCCCTCCCAACTCCCTCCCCATCCCATCCCTCTGGGTCATCCCAGTGCACCAGACCTGAGCACCCCGTCTCATGCATCGAACCAAGACTGGCGACCTGGTTCACATATGATAATATACATGTTTCAATGCTATTCTCTTAAATCATCCCATCCTTGCCTTCTCCCACAGAGTCCAAAAGACTGTTCTATACATCTGTCTCTTTGGCTGTCTCACATATAGGGTTATCATTACCATCTTTCTAAATTCCATATATATTCGTTAGTATACTGTATTGGTATTTTTATTTCTGACATTTTATTCTGTATAATAGGTTCCAGTTTCATCCACCACAGTAGAACTGATTCAAATGCATTCTTTTAAAATGCCTGAGCAATATTCTATTGTGTATACGTACCAATACTAGAAAAATAAACAACCCAATCAAAAAGTTGCCAAAAGGCCTAAACAGACATTTCTCCAAAGAAGATATACAGATGGCTAATAAACACATGAAAAGATGCTCAGTACCACTCATTATTAGAGAATTATGAATCAAAACTGCAATGAGATATTACTGCACACCAGTCAGAATGGCCAGCATCAAAAAATCTGCAAATAATACATGCCTGGAGAAGATCTGGAGAAAAGGGAACTCTCTTTCACTGTTGGTGAGAATGTAAATTGATACAGTCACTGTGGAGACAATATGGATGTTCCTTAAAAGACTAGAAATAAAACTACCATATGACCCAAAAATCTCACTACTGGGCATATACCCTGAAAAAGCCATAATTATTAAAGAAACACGAGCCCAGTGTTAACTGCAGCACTATTTACAATAGCTAGGATATGGAAGTAAGCAAGATGCCCATGTACAGGTGAATGGAAAAAGAAGTTGTGGTGAAAGTGAAAGACGCCTGGTTGTGTCTGACTTTTTGTGACCCCATGGACTATACAGTCCATGGAATTCTCCAGGCCAGAATGGAGAATGATGGGTAGCGGTTCCCTCCTCCAGGGGATCTTCCCAACCCAGGGATTGAACCCAGGTGTCTCTCATTGTTGGCAGATTCTTAACCAGACAAGACACCAGGGAAGTCAAAGAATAATGGAGGGTGTAGCCTATTCCTTTTCCAGAGGATCTTCCTACCCAAGAATTGAACCATGATCTCCTGCACCGCAGGCAGACTCTTTGCTGGCTGAGCTACTAGGAAAGTTGTGTACATATATACAGTGGAATATTGGTCATGTAAAGGAACACATTTGAGTCAGTGTTAGTGAGGTGGATGAACCTAGAGCCTATTATACAGAGTGAAGTAAGTCAGAAAAGGAAAAGCAAATATCATACATTAATGCATATGTATGAAATCTAGAATGATGTCACTGATGAACCTATTTTCAGGAGCCAATAGAGACTCAGACATAGAGAACAGATTTATGGACACAGGGGGGTGGGAGGAATGATGAGGTGAGATGAATTGAGAGAGTAGCATGGAAACATATGCACTACCATATGTGAATAGATCAGTCAGTTCAGTTCAGTTCAGTCGCTCAGTTGTGTCCGACTCTTTGCGACCCCATGAATCGCAGCACTCTAGGCCTCCCTGTCCATCACTAGTCCTGGAATTCACTCAGATTCACATCCATCGAGTCAGTGATGCCATCCAGCTATATCATCCTCTGTCATCCCCTTTTCCTCCTGCCCCCAACCCCTCCCAGCATCAGAGTTTTTTCCAATGAGTCAACTCTACCCATGAGGTGGCCGCAGTACTGGAGTTTCAGCTTCAGCATCATTCCCTCTGAAGAAATCCCCGGGCTGATCTCCTTCAGAATGGACTGGTTGGATTTCCTTGCAGTCCAAGGGACTCTCAAGAGTCTTCTCCAACACCACAGTTCAAAAGCATCAATTCTTTGACACTCAGCTTTCTTCACAGTCCAACTCTCACATCCATACATGACCACTGGAAAAACCATAGCCCTAACTAGACAGTCCTTAGTTGGCAAAGTAATGTCTCTGCTTTTCAATATGCTACCTAGGTTGGTCATAACTTTTCCAAGGAGTAAGCGTCTTTTAATTAAATGGCTGCAGTCACCATCTGCAGTGATTTTGGAGCCCCCAAAAATAAAGTCTGACACTGTTTCCACTCTTTCCCCATCTATTTCCCAAGAAGTGATGGGATCAGATGCCATGATCTTAATTTTCTGAATGTTGAGCTTTAAGCCAACATTTTCACTCTCCACTTTCACTCTCATAAAGAGGCTTTTTAGTTTCTCTTCACTTTCTGTCATAAGGGTGGTGTCATCTGCATAGCTGAGGTTATTGATATTTCTCCTGGCAATCTTGATTCCAGCTTGTTCTTCCAGCCCAGCATTTCTCATGATGTACTCTGCATATAGTTACATGGATAGCTAGGGAGAACTTGCTGTATCACTCAGGTAACTCAAACCAGGGCTCTGTGACAACCTAGAGGGGTGGGAATGTAGTGGGAAGTGGGAGGGAGTTTTAAGAGAGAGGGAACATATGCATACCTATGGCTGACTCGTTAATGTATGGAAGAGATCAACATAATACTGTAAAGCAATTATGCTTCAATTATAAATAAACAAAGATTTATTTTTAAAGTCTAATTTTCAAATCTATTTTAAAACTACATTTTAAAAAGCATATGATCATCTAAAATGTTTTGGCAAACTTCAATACTCATTTATGATAAAAAAAAATGAAACAAAAAGCTCTCCCTCTCAAGAAAATGGGCATAGAGGAAATCTATCACAGCATAATAAAGCTCGTATATGACAAGTCCACTGCAAACATCATTCTCAATGGTGAAAAGCAGAAAGCATTTCCTTATGAACCTTGGGTGGAAAGAAGGAAGAGTTGGGACGAATAAAGACAGTAACATGGAAATACATATATGATATACATAAGATATGTATATATATATATATATGTATATGTATATATACACATTGGACACCTCATGCGAAGAGTTGACTCATTGGAAAAGACTCTGATGTTGGGAGAGATTTGGGGCAGGAGAAGGGGACAACCCAGGATGAGATGGCTGGATGGCATCATGGACTCAATGGACGTGAGTCTGAGTGAACTCCAGGAGATGGTGATGGACAGGGAGGCCTGGCGTGCTGAGATTCATGGGTTCACAAAGAGTCAGACATGACAGAGCGACTGAACTGAACTGAACTTACCTGAACATATATATGTATTTCTTATTCTTAGGGTCATGGTGGAGAGGTCTGACAGAAAGCGGTCCATGGAGAAGGGAATGGCAAGCCACTTCAGTATTCTTGCCTTGAGAACCCCACGAACAGTATGAAAAGGTAAAATGATAGAATACTGAAAGAAGAACAACCCAGGTAAGTAGGTGTCCAATATGCTACTGGAGATCAGTGGAGAAATAACTTCAGAAAGAATGAAAGGATGAAGCCAAAGCAAAAACAATTCGCAGTTGTGGGTGTGACTGGTGATAGAAGCAAGGTCTGATGCTATAAAGAGCAATATTGCATAGGAATCTGGAATATTAGATCCATGAATCAAAGCAAATTGGAAGTGGTCAATCAAGAGATGGCAAGAGTGAACATTGACATTCTAGGAATCAGCAGACTAAAATGGACTGGAATGGGTGAATTTAACTCAGATGACCATTATATCTACTACTGCAGGCAGGAATTCCTTAGAAGAAATGGAGTAGCCATCATGGTCAACAAAAGAGTCCAAAATGAAGTACTTGGATGCAATCTCTGTTCATTTCCAAGGCAAACCATTCAATATCATGGTAATCCAAGTCTATGCCACAACCAGTAACACTAAAGAAGCTGAAATTGAATGGTTTTATGAAGACCTACAAGACCTTTTAGAACTAACACCCCCAAAAAAGATGTCCTTTTCATTATAGGGGACTGGAATGCAAAGTAGGAAGTCAAGAAACACCTGGAGTAACAGGTAAACTGGCCTTGGAATACAGATTGAAGCAGGGAAACAGCTAATAGAATTTTGCCAAGAGAATGCACTGGTCATAGCAAACACCCTCTTCCAACAACACAAGAGAAGACTCTACACATGGACATCACCAGATGGTCAACACCAAAATCAGATTGATTATATTCTTTGCAGTCAAAGATGGAGAAGCTCTATACAGTCAGCAAAAACAATACCAAGAGCTGGCTGTGGCTCAGATCATGAGCTCCTTATTGCCAAATTCAGACTTAAATTGAAGAAAGTAGATAAAACCACTAGACCATTCAGGTATGACCTAAATCAAATCCCTTATGATTATACAGTGGAAGTGAGAAATAGATTTAAGGGACTAGATCTGATAGAGTGCCTTATCAAATATGGACGGAGGTTCATGACATTGTACAGGTGACAGGGTTCAAGACCATCCAAATGGAAAAGAAATGCAAAAAAGTAAAGTGGCTGTCTGGGGAGGCCTTACATATAGCTGTGAAAAAAAGAGATGCGGAAAGCAAAGAAGAAAAGGAAAGATACAAGCATCTGAATGCAGAGTTCCAGAGACGAGCAAGAAGAGATAAGAAAGCCTTCTTCAGTGATCAATGCAAAGAAATAGAGGAAAACAACAGAATGGGAAAGACTAGAGATCTCTTCAAACGAATCAGAGATACCAAGGGAACATTTCATGCAAAGATGGGCTCAATAAAGGACAGAAATCGTATGGACCTAACAGAAACAGAAGATATTAAGAAGAGGTGGCAAGAATACACAGAACAAAGGTACAAAAAATTTTCACAGCCAAGATAGTCACGATGGTGTGATCACTCACCTAGAGCCAGAAATCCTGGAATGTGAAGTCAAGTGGGCCTTAGAAAGCATCACTACAAACAAAGCTAGTGGAGGTGATGGAATTCCTGTTGAGCTATTTCAGATCCTAGAAATGATGCTGTGAAAGTGCTGCACTCAACATGCCAGCCAATTTGGAAAAGTCAGCAGTGGCCATAGGACTGGAAAAGGTCAGTTTTCATTCTAATCCCAAAGAAAGTCAATGCCAAAGAATGCTCAAACTACCACACAATTGCACTCATCTCACATGCTAGTAAAGTAATGCTCAAAATTCTCCAAGCCAGGCTTCAGCAATACATGAACCATAAACTTCCAGACATTCAAGCTGGTTGAGAAAAGGCAGAGGAACCAGAGATCAAATTGCCAACATCCTATGGATCATCGAAAAAGCAAGAGAATTCCAGGAAAACATCTATTTCTGCTTTATTGACTATGCCAAAGCCTTTGACTGGGTGGATCACAATAAACTGGAAAATTCTGAATGAGATGGGAATACCACACAGCCTGACTTGCCTCTTGAGAAACCGATATGCAGGTCAGGAAGCAACAATTTGAACTGGACATGGAACAACAGACTGGTTCCAAATAGGAAAAGGAGTACATCAAGGCTGTATATTGTCACCCTGCTTATTTAACTTATATGCAGAGTACATCATGAGAAACACTGGACTGGAAGAACCACAAGCTGGAATCAAGGTTGCCGGGAGAAATATCAATAACCTCAGCTATGCACATGACACCACCCTTATGGCAGAAAGTGAAGAGGAACTATAAAGCCTCTTGATGAGAGTGAAAGAGGAGAGTGAAAATGTTGGCTTAAAGCTCAATATTCAGAAAACAAGGATCATGGCATCTGGTCCCATCACTTCATGGGAAATAGATGGGGAAAGAGCGGAAACAGTGTCAGACTTTATTTTGGGGGCCTCCAAAATCACTGCGGATGGTAATTGCAGCCATGAAATTAAAAGGCGCTTACTCTTGGAAGGAAAGTTATGACCAACCTAGATAGCATATTCAAAAGCAGAGACACTACTTTGCCAACAAAGGCCCATCTAGTCAAGGCTATGGTTTTTCCTGTGGTCATGTATGGATATTAAAGTTGGACTGTGAAGAAAGCTGAGCGCTGAAGAATTTATGCTTTTTTTGTTTGTTTGTTTGGTTTTTTTTTTGTTTTTAATTTTTAGTTTTTTATTTTTTAAATTTTAAAATCTTTAATTCTTACATGCATTCCCAAACATGAACCCCCCTCCCACCTCCCTCCCCAGAACATCTTTCTGGGTCATCCCCATGCACCAGCCCCAAGCATGCTGCATCCTGCGTCAGACATAGACTGGCGATTCAATTCACATGATAGTATACATGTTAGAATGTCATTCTCCCAAATCATCCCACCCTCTCCCTCTCCCTCTGAGTCCAAAAGTCCGTTATACACATCTGTGTCTCTTTCCCTGTCTTGCATACAGGGTCGTCATTGCCATCTTCCTAAATTCCATATATATATGTGTTAGTATACTGTATTGGTGTTTTTCTTTCTGGCTTACTTCACTCTGTATAATCGGCTCCAGTTTCATCCATCTCATCAGAACTGATTCAAATGAATTCTTTTTAACGGCTGAGTAATACTCCATTGTGTATATGTACCACAGCTTTCTTATCCATTCATCTGCTGATGGACATCTAGGTTGTTTCCATGTCCTGGCTATTATAAACAGTGCTGCAATGAACATTGGGGTACATGTGTCTCTTTCAATTCTGGTTTCCTCGGTGTGTATGTCCAGAAGTGGGATTGCTGGGTCATAAGGTAGTTCTATTTGCAATTTTTTAAGGAATCTCCACACTGTTCTCCATAGTGGCTGTACTAGTTTGCATTCCCACCAACAGTGTAGGAGGGTTCCCTTTTCTCCACACCCTCTCCAGCATTTATTGCTTGCAGATTTTTGGATCGCAGCCATTCTGACTGGTGTGAAGTGGTACCTCATTGTGGTTTTGATTTGCATTTCTCTAATAATGAGTGATGTTGAGCATCTTTTCATGTGTTTGTTAGCCATCCGTATGTCTTCTTTGGAGAAATGTCTATTTAGTTCTTTGGCCCATTTTTTGATTGGGTCGTTTATTTTTCTGGAGTTGAGCTGCATAAGTTGCTTGTATATTTTTGAGATTAGTTGTTTGTCAGTTGCTTCATTTGCTATTATTTTCTCCCATTCAGATGGCTGTCTTTTCACCTTGCTTATATTTTCCTTTGTTGTGCAGAAGCTTTTAATTTTAATTAGATCCCATTTGTTTATTTTTGCTTTTATTTCCAGCATTCTGGGAGGTGGATCATAGAGGATCCTGCTGTGATTTATGTCTGAGAGTGTTTTGCCTATGTTCTCCTCTAGGAGTTTTATAGTTTCTGATCTTACATTTAGATCTTTAATCCATTTTGAGTTTATTTTTGTGTGCGGTGTTAGAAAGTGATCTAGTTTCATTCTTTTACAAGTGGTTGACCAGTTTTCCCAGCACCACTTGTTAAAGAGATTGTCTTTACTCCATTGTATATTCTTGCCTCCTTTGTCAAAGATAAGGTGTCCATATGTGTGTCACAAGCACGGAAATTGATACTGTAATCAGAAATCTTCCAGCAAGCAAAAGCCCAAGTCCAGATGGCTTCACAGCTGAATTCTACCAAAAATTTCGAGAAGAGCTAACACCTATCCTCCTCAAACTCTTCCAGAAAATTGCAGAGGAAGGTAAACTTCCAAACTCATTCTATGAGGCCACCATCACCCTAATACCAAAACCTGACAAAGATGTCACAAAAAAAGAAAACTACAAGCCAATATCTCTGATGAACATAGATGCAAAAATCCTCAACAAAATTCTAGCAATCAGAATCCAACAACACATTAAAAAGATCATACATCATGACCAAGTGGGCTTTATCCCAGGGATGCAAGGATTCTTCAATATCCGCAAATCAATCAATGTAATTCACCACATTAACAAATTGAAAAATAAAAACCATATGATTATCTCAATAGATGCAGAGAAGGCCTTTGACAAAATTCAACATCCATTTATGATAAAAACTCTCCAGAAAGCAGGAATAGAAGGAACATATCTCAACATAATAAAAGCTATTTATGACAAACCCACAGCAAACATTATCCTCAATGGTGAAAAATTGAAAGCATTTCCCCTAAAGTCAGGAACAAGACAAGGGTGTCCACTTTCACCGCTACTATTCAACATAGTTCTGGAAGTTTTGGCCACAGCAATCAGAGCAGAAAAAGAAATAAAAGGAATCCAAATTGGAAAAGAAGAAGTAAAACTCTCACTGTTTGCAGATGACATGATCCTCTACATGGAAAACCCTAAAGACTCCACCAGAAAATTACTAGAGCTAATCAATGAATATAGTAAAGTTGCAGGATATAAAATCAACACACAGAAATCCCTTGCATTCCTATACACGAATAATGAGAAAGTAGAAAAAGAAATTAAGGAAACAATTCCATTCACCATTGCAACGAAAAGAATAAAATACTTAGGAATATATCTACCTAAAGAAACTAAAGACCTATATATAGAAAACTATAAAACACTGATGAAAGAAATCAAAGAGGACACTAATAGATGGAGAAATATACCATGTTCATGGATTGGAAGAATCAATATAGTGAAAATGAGTATACTACCCAAAGCAATTTACAAATTCAATGCAATCCCTATCAAGCTACCAGCCACATTTTTCACAGAACTAGAACAAATAATTTCAAGCTTTGTATGGAAATACAAAAAACCTCGAATAGCCAAAGCAATCTTGAGAAAGAAGAATGGAACTGGAGGAATCAACTTGCCTGACTTCAGGCTCTACTACAAAGCCACAGTCATCAAGACAGTATGGTACTGGCACAAAGACAGACATATAGATCAATGGAACAAAATAGAAAGCCCAGAGATAAATCCACACACATATAGAATTTATGCTTTTGAACTGTGGTGTTGGAGAAGACTCTTGAGAGTCCTTTGGACTGCAAGAAGATCCAACCAGTTCATTCTGAAGGAGATCAGCCCTGGGTGTTCATTGGAAGGAATGATGCTAAAGCTGAAACTCCAGTAGTTTGGCCACCTCATGCGAAGAGTTGACTCATTGGAAAAGACTCTGATGCTTGAAGGGATTGGGGGCAGAAGGAGAAGGGGACGACAGAGGATGAGATGGTTGGATGGCATCACCATCTTGATGGACGTAGTTTGAGTGACCTCCGGGAGATGGTGATGGTCAGGGAGGCCTGGCCTGCAGTCGTACATGGAGTGGCAAATAGTCACACATGACTGAGCGGCTGAACTGAACTGAACTGAACTGAATTGATTCCTAGGATCAGGAACAAGACAAGGATGTCCACTTTCACCACTTTTATTCAATATATTTTTGGAGGGCCTAACCAGGGCCCTCATAGAAGAAAAAAATTAAAAGGATACAAATTGGAAAAGAAAAGACAAACCTGTCACTCTTCAGAGATGACAGTATACTACATATAGAAAACCCTAAGAGATGCCACCAGAACATTATTGGAGCTAATCAATCAATTTGGTAAAGTTGCAGGATACAAAAATGGTACACAGACATCTCTTACATTCTTATACACTAACAATGAAAAAACAGAAAGAGAATTTAAAGAAACAATGTATTTACCATTGAACATAAAAGAAAAAACTACCTAGGAATAAAAATATCTAAGGAGACAAAAGACCTGAAATCAGAAAAGTATAAAATACTGATGAACAAAATCAAAGATTTGATACAAACAAATGGAGAAATAAACCATATTTTTTGAATGTAAATATCAATATTGTGAAAATGAGTATACTACTTAAAGCAATCTACAGAATCAATGCAATTCTTATAAATGAATAAGCCATTCTTCGCAGAATTAGAACAAAATTCTTGCAATTTGTATAGAAACACAAAAGATCCTGAACTGCTAAAGTAATCATGTAAAGAAAAGCATCTGGAGGAATCAGTTTCCCAAATTTCAAACTATACTACAAATCTACAGTAATCAAGGTAGTATCAGCTCAGTTCAGTCGCTCAGTCGGATCCGACTTTTTGCAAACCCATGAATCACAGCACACCAGGCCTCCCTGTCCATCACCAACTCCCTGAGTTCACTCAGACTCACGTCCATCGAGTCAGTGATGCCATCCAACCATCTCATCCTCTCTCGTCCCCTTCTCCTTCTGCCCACAATCCCTCCCAGCATCACAGTCTTTTCCAATGAGTCAACTCTTCGCATGAGGTGGCCAAAGTACTGGAGTTTCAGCTTTAGCATCATTCTTTCCAAAGAACACCCAGGGCTGATCTCCTTTAGAATGGACTGGTTGGATCTCCTTGCAGTCCAAAGGACTCTAAAGAATCTTCTCCAACACCACAGTTCAAAAGCATAAATTCTTCAGCACTCAGCCTTCTTCACAGTCCAACTCTCACATCCATACATGACCACAGGAAAAATCATAGCCTTGACTAGACGGACCTTAGTCGGTAAAGTAATGTCTCTGTTTTTGAATATGCTATCCAGGTTGGTCATAACTTTTCTTCCAAGGAGTAAGCATCTTTTAATTTCATGTCTGCAGTCACCATCTGCAGTGATTTTGGAGCCCCCCAAAATCAAGTCTGACACTGTTTTCACTCCTTCCCTGTCTATTTCCCATGAAGTGATGGGACCAGATGCCATAATCTTCGTTTTCTGAATATTGAGCTTTAAGCCAACATTTTCACTCTCCTCTTTCACTATCATTAAGAGGCTTTATAGTTCCTCTTCACTTTTTGCCATAAGGGTGGTGTCGTCTGCATAGCTGAGGTTATTGATATTTCTCCTGGAAAACTTGATTCCAGCTTGTGTTTCTTCCAGTCCAGCGTTTCTCATGATGTACTCTGCATAGAAGTTAAATAAGCAGGGTGACAATGTACAGCCTTGATGTACTCCTTTTCCTATTTGGAACCAGTCTGTTGTTCCATGTCCAGTTCTTACTGTTGCTTCCCGACCTGCATACAGATTTCTCAAGAAGCAGGTCAGGTGG
The DNA here is from genome assembly GCF_042477335.2 of Ovis canadensis. Taxonomy (NCBI): domain Eukaryota; kingdom Metazoa; phylum Chordata; class Mammalia; order Artiodactyla; family Bovidae; genus Ovis; species Ovis canadensis. The sequence continues at coordinate 13,769,256 of NC_091262.1, forward strand.
TCTGGTATTCCCATCTCTTTCCGAATTTTCCACAGTTTATTGTGATCCACGCAGTAGTATAGTACTGGCACAAAAAATGAAATCTACAGCAATGGCAAAATATAAGAAAGCCCAGAAATAAATTCATGCACCTATGGTCACCTAATCTATGACAAAGGATGCAAGAATGTATAACAGAGAAAAGACAGCATTTTCAATAAGTAGTGCTGAAAAATCTGTACAGCTACATCTAAAAGACTGAAATTAGAACGCTACATAATACCATACACAAAAATAAACATAAAATGGATTAAAGACCTAACATTCAGTTCAGTCACTCAGTCATGTCCATCTCTTTGCAACCTCATTGACTGCAGCATGCCAAATCTAACATTAGACTGAATATTATAAAACTCTTAGAGCAAAACCTAATGAAAACACTCTTTGACACAAACCACAGCAAGATCTTTTTCTTGAACTACCTCTTAGAGTAATGAAAATAAAGATAAAAGAATAATAAATGTAACCACAGTTCAGTTCAGCGCAGTCACTCAGTCGTGTCCGACTCTTTGCGACCCTATGAATTGCAGCATGTCAGGCCTTCCTGTCCATCACCAACTCCCACAGTTCACTCAGACTCTCGTCCATCGAGTCAGTGATGCCATCCAGCCATCTCATCCTCTGTTGTCCCCTTCTCCTCCTGCCCCCAATCCCTTCCAGCATCAGAGTCTATTCCAATGAGTCAACACTTGGCATGCGGTAGCCAAAGTACTGGAGTTTCAGCTTTAGCATCATTCGTTCCAAAGAAATCCCAGGGTAGATCTCCTTCAGAATGGATTGGTTGGATCTCCTTGCAGTCCAAGGGACTCTCAAGAGTCTTTTCCAACACCACAGTTCAAAAACATCAATTCTTTGGCGCTCAGCCTTCTTCACAGTCCAACTCTCACAACCATACGTGACCACAGCAAAAACCATAGCCTTGACTAGACGAACCTTAGCCAGCAAAATAATGTCTCCGTTTTTGAATATGCTATCTAGGTTGGTCATAACTTTTCCAAGGAGTAAGCGTCTTTTAATTTCATGGCTGCAATAAACATCTGCAGTGATTTTCGAGCCCCCCAAAACAAAGTCTGACACTGTTTCCACTCTTTCCCCATCTATTTCCCATGAAGTGATGGGACCAGATGCCATGATCTTTGTTTTCTGAGTGTTGAGCTTTAATTAAACTTAAAAGCTTTTCCACACCAATAGAAGCCATAAACAAGACAATGCTCAGGATGGGAGAAAATATTTGCCAGTGAAGCATCAAAAAAACCATTAATCTCCAAAATATACAAACAGCTCATGGAGCTCAATGTTTAAAACAAGCAAACAAACAAGAAAGACACTCAACAAATAGGTGGAAGAACTAAACAGACATCTCTCTAAGGAAGACATACAGATTGCCCAGAGACACACGGAAAATGCTGAACATCACTAATTGTTTGAGGAATGTAAATCAAAACAATAATGATGTAACTCCACACACCAGTCAGAAATGGCTATCATCAAAGAAACTGCAAACAATTAATGCTGGAAAGGGTGAAGAGGAAAAGGAACCCTCTTGCACTGTTGATGGGGATGTAAACTGATACAGCCACTGTGGAGAATACTATGGAGATTCCTTAAAAACTACCATATGATCCAGCAATCCCATTCCTGGGCATCAGTTCAGTTCACTTCAGTAACTCAGTCATGTCCGACTCTGTGACCCCATGGACTGCAGCACACAACTCCCAGAGCTTGCTCAAACTCATGTCCATTGAGTCAGTGATGCCATTTAACCATCTTATCCTCTGCCATCCCCTTCTCCTCCTGCCTTCAATCTTTCCTAGCATCAGGGTCTTTTCCAATGGGTCGGTTCTTTGCATCAGGTGGCCAAAGTATTGGAGCTTCAGCATCTGTCCTTTCAATGAATATTCAGGACTGATTTCCTTTAGGATTAATTGGTTTTATCTCCTTGCTGTCCAGGTGACTCTCAAGAGTCTTCTCCAACACCTCAGTTCAAAAGCATACATTTTTTGGCACTCAGTTTTCTTTATGGTCCAACTCTCACATCCATATATGTTTACAGGAAAATCCATAACTTTGACTAGATGGACCTTTGCCAGCTAAGTAATGTCTCTGCTTTTTAATATGCTATCTAGGTTGATAATGGCTTTTCTTCTAAGGAGCAGGTGTCCTTTAATTTGATGGCTGCAGTCACCATCTGCAGTGATTTTGGAGCCCAAGAAAATAAAGTTTGTCATTATTTCCATTGTTCCCTATCTATTTGCCATGAAGTAAAAGGGACCAGATACCATGATTTTAGGTTTTTTAAATGTTGATTAAGTCAACTTTTTCACTCTCCTCTTTCAAGTTATCAAGAGTTCCTCTTCACTTTCTGCCATAAAGATGGTGTCATCTGCATAGCTGAGGTTATTGATATTTCTCCCGGCAAACTTGATTCCAGCTTGTGCTTCATCCACCCCAGCATTTGCATGATGTACTCTACCTATAAGTTAAATAAGCAGGGTGACAATATACAGCCTTCACATACTCCTTTCCCAACTTGGAACCAGTCTGTTGTTCCATGTGCAGTTCCATGTCTGGTTCTCCTGGGCATGTATCCTGAGAATATCATAATTCAAAAGACACATGTACCCCAATATTCATTGCAGCACTATATACAATATGCAGGACATAGAAACAACCTAAAAGTCCAAAGAGAGATGGAACATATAAGGAATGTATGGTACACACATACAATGGACAATTACTCAGCCACTAAAAGGAATTAATAAGGCTCTTCTCTAGAGACATGGATGACAGGCTCTTCTCTAGAGTCTGTCATTCAGAGTAAAGCAAGTCAGAAAAAGAAAGATAAATGTTGTGAACTGAGAAAAACATGTGGAAGCTAGGAAAATGGTACAGATGAGCATATATCCACGGCAGGAACAGAGACAAGACTCAGAGAGCAGACACGTGAACACAGAGGGGTAAAGGGAAGTGGTATGAACTGAGAGATTAGGGTCGACATAAATACACTATCACATGTAAAATAGATGGCTAATGGGAACCTGGTATAAAGTGCAGGAAGCTCAGATTGATGTTCTTTGGTGACATAGATGGGTGGGATGTGGTGGGAGGGGTGTTGGGATGCATGTTCATGAGGGAAGGCATATGTATATAGCTAATTCACTTCATTGTACAGTTGAAATTAACACAACATTGTGAAGCACTTATATTTCAATTTTTTTTTAAATCTACAAACAATAAATTCTAGGGAGGTGTAGAGAAAAGGGAAACCTCCTATACTCTTAGCGGGAATGTAAATTGATACAGCAACTGGGGAATACAGTATGAAAGTTCCTTAAAAAATTAAAAATATAACTATCATAAAGCCTAATAACTTACCCTGTGCATATACCTGGACAAAAACATAATTCAAAAATATACATGTACCCCAATGTTAATTGCAGCAGTATTTACAATAATAGCCAGGACATGGAAATGTTAGTAGGGAGATAGGCAAGAGCAACAGGGGGTGGCCCAGCTGAAAAGGATACAAGCTGATCTCTAAATTCCACCTCAAACATTCCCAAGAGAGCTCACAGATATGCTACAAAAAGAGCCAGAGACTTCCAACTGCTGCACCTGTGCCCTAGGACCAACTGTATACAAATTAACCACAGGGACTTCTCAATGCTCAGCTGTATCCCAAGTAACCTAGGAGCCCATTCAGTCCAGTTCAGTTCAGTTCAGTTCAGTCGCTCAGTCGTGTCCGAATCTTTGAGACCCCATGAATTGCAGCATGCCACGCCTCCCTGTCCATCACCAACTCCCTGAGTTCACTCAGACTCATGCCCATCGAGTCAGTGATGCCATCCAGCCATCTCATCCTCTGTCGTCCCCTTCTCCTCCTGCCCACAATCCCTCCCAGCATCAAAGTCTTCTCCAATGAGTCAATTTTTCTCTGAGGTGGCCAAAGTACTGGAGTTTCAGCTTAAGCATCATTCCTTCCAAAGAACACCCAGGAATGATCTCCTTTAGAATGGACTGATTGGATCTCCTTACAGTCCAAGGGGCTCTCAAGAGTCTTCTCCAACACTACAGTTCAAAAGCATCAATTCTTCGGCACTCAGCTTTCTTCACAGTCCAACTCTCACATCCAAACATGACTACTGGAAAAACCATAGCCTTGACTAGACGAACCTTTGTTGGCAAAGTAATGTCTCTGCTTTTGAATACGCTATCTAGGTTGATCATAACTTTCCTTCCAAGGAGTAAGCGTCTTTTTTTTTTCTTTTTTTTTCTTTTTTAAATTTTAAAATCTTTAATTCTTTTTTTTTTTGCTCATTGTTTTATTATTTTATTTTTTTTAACTTTTTTTTAATTTTATTTTATTTTTTTTAATTTTTAGTTTTTTCTTTTTTAAATTTTAAAATCTTTAATTCTTACATGCATTCCCAAACATGAACCCCCCTCCCACCTCCCTCCCCAGAACATCTTTCTGGGTCATCCCCATGCACCAGCCCCAAGCATGCTGCATCCTGCGTCAGACATAGACTGGCAATTCAATTCATATGATAGTATACATGTTAGAATGTCATTCTCCCAAATCATCCCACCCTCTCCCTCCAAACATGAACCCCCCTCCCACCTCCCTCCCCATAACATCTTTCTGGGTCATCCCCATGCACCAGCCCCAAGCATGCTGCATCCTGCGTCAGACATAGACTGGCGATTCAATTCTTACATGATAGTATACATGTTAGAATGTCATTCTCCCAAATCATCCCACCCTCTCCCTCTGCCTCTGAGTCCAAAAGTCCGTTATACACATCTGTGTCTCTTTCCCTGTCTTGCATACAGGGTCGTCATTGCCATCTTCCTAAATTCCATATATATGTGTTAGTATACTGTATTGGTGTTTTTCTTTCTGGCTTACTTCACTCTGTATAATCGGCTCCAGTTTCATCCATCTCAACAGAACTGATTCAAATGAATTCTTTTTAATGGCTGAGTAATACTCCATTGTGTATATGTACCACAGCTTTCTTATCCATTCATCTGCTGATGGACATCTAGGTTGTTTCCATGTCCTGGCTATTATAAACAGTGCTGCGATGAACATTGGGGTACATGTGTCTCTTTCAATTCTGGTTTCCTCGGTGTGTATGCCCAGAAGTGGGATTGCTGGGCTGCAGTCACCATCTGCAGTGATTTTGGAGCCCCCCAAAATAAAATCTGACACTGTTTCCACTGTTTCCCCATCTATTTCCCATGAAGTGATGGGACCAGATGTCATGATGTTCGTTTTCTGAATGTTGAGCTTTAAGGCAACTTTTTCACTCTCCTCTTTCACTCTCATCAAGAGGCTTTTTAGTTCCTCTTCACTTTTTGCCATAAGGGTTGTATCATCTGCATAGCTGAGGTTATTGATATTTCTCACGGAAATCTTGATTACAGCTTGTGCTTCTTCCAGCCCAACATTTCTCATGATGTACTCTGCATAGAAGTTAAATAAGCAGGGTGACAATGTACAGCCTGATGTACTCCTTTTCCTATTTGGAACCAGTCTGTTGTTCCATGTCCAGTTCTAGCTGTTGCTTCCTGACCTGCATGTCGGTTTCGCAAAAGGCAGGTCAGGTGGTCTGGTATTCCCATCTCTTTCAGAATTTCCCACAATTTATTGGGATGCACACAGTCAAAGGATTTGGCATTGTCAATAAAGCAGAAATAGATTTTTTCTGGAACTCTATTTTAGGGTTGATAAATTTTATATATACATACATACATCTAATTATAACAGACTAAATCATGGGAAAGACATGCAACACATCTGGTTATATAATCTGCAACAGTCAATAGGCCTTGAACATACAGCCATTCACATTCTCTTTTCTGACTGATGGTGGGTACAAAGCCTTATTTTGACAAGACAGAACCAAGAGGAGGGGATAGGGAGTGTACATAGAGAACCCAAGAAGGACCAGTGCCTCTCCTTCGGTGCTGGCTTACTCACACATCTCAGGAGTGTACTATCCTCTGTCTGTTTAATAAAAGATCTGTCTGCTTGAGCTGTTAACTGAGCTGTAACCAGTCTGTTGTTTCAAACCCTTGCCATGACAAGACAAGAGCTGGAAATCCAGTTTGAGCTGTAATTAGTTTATCATTTCAAATCTTTCTTATGACAAGACAAGCAACAAGGAAGAGAAATAAACCAACTTGAAAAAATCAACCTCAATGTCCATCAATGGATGAAGATGTGGTACAATGAAATACTACTCAGCCATAAAAAAATAAGTTGTGCCATTTGCAGAGATGTGGATTAACCTAGATACTATCATCCAGAGTGAAGTAAATCTGAAAGAGAAAAACAAATATCATATAATATTGCTTATTTGTGGAATTTACAATGATGGACATATTTGCGAAGCAGAATTAGAGATAGATGTAAAGTACTAACCTATGCATATTAAAGAGAGATGGGAGGGTGGGAAGAATTGGGAGACTGTGACTGACATGTATACACTAATGTGTATAATATAGGTAACTGATTAAAACCTACTGTATAGCACTGAGAACTCTACTCAATGTTCTGTGGTGACATAAATGGGAAGGGAATCAGAAAAGACTCAGATATTCTGGGATTTATTTTAGTTACAAAGTATCCTTCACTTAGATTAGCATTGTGTCTTAATAAACTCATCATAAATTAAATATATCATATATTGATAATGCATTCAGTACACTCAGACTACCAAACGTCATAGCTTAACCAAGCTTACATTAAAAGTGCTCAGACCACTTAAATTTGCCTACAGTTGGACAAAAATCATCTCTCACAAAAAGTATTTTATAATAAAGTTTTAAGTATCTCATGCAATTTACTAAAACCATACTTAAAATGAAAAACAGAATGGTTGCATGGGTACACAGAATGATGGTGAGTGTATCAATTATTAACCTTTGTAAGCACATGACTGTCCAACATCATGAACATATACTGTACCACTTGTTGCTAGCCCAGGAAACGATCATTCAAATTCAAGTATTGTTTCTACTTAATGTATGTCGCTTATGCATCATTGTAAAGTCAAAACATTTTACATCTAATCATCATAAGTCAGGAATTGTCTCTATTTAATTTTATAAGGGTTAGGGTAGATCAGATCAGCACACCTAGTCTAGATCTAATTGACCTCTACAACTGAAGAAAAACTCCATGCGTTCTTTCCAATGCTCCATGAATTGTGGTAGGTTTACTCTCATTCCATACTAGGTTTTATACTCTGTTAATTCTAATCTTTTCAGATGATGTTCCCTGAGTAGTTTCTGCACATGGATTTGCAGCTTGAGACATATTTTTTTTTTTTTGCTTTTTTATCAGGCAAACACTTTCAGTTCATTTATAAGCTGAAACCCCACAGAAAAACCTATGTTTTACCTACTTCTATCCCACTATTTTTGTCAAAATGAAGAAGAAATGTTAATAAATTTACCATCATTTTTGATTCTTGAAAATTCTTGAAGGCTTCTGAAAAGGCAAATGCCCTATTGTTCTTAATTTGGGTTTATTTTCCAGCTGGAATCCAAATCTACTGGCTTTAGATCACAGTGTGTTTTAGAGTTAAAAGCCAATCAAAAATTGTACCATGCACTCATCAGTACTGCTCCCTCTCAGGACATATTTTTATTCAGAGAAACTGGATTTTTCAACAATATTTTCTACATTTTATTCTGCTGAGTGTAAGTCATTTTATGGACTTTAGGTCAGAATTAATCAAATAAAGTCTGGAAATTCCACTACCACATGCGTTACCACTAGCCTCTTGTGGATTAGTGACACTCAGAAACCAAATGATGAATGAAGACCTCAGAGGTAACTTTGTTTGCGGAATAGCTAGCTTGCTTTTCGTTTGCCTTTTTCATATAAATACAGTAATTTTATGGACAAGTAGTAGTTATATAAGATTTTACTTATACAAGCAACTTATGCAGCTCAATTCCAGAAAAATAAACGACCCAATCAAAAAATGGACCAAAGGACTAAATAGACATTTCTCCAAAGAAGACATACGATGGCTAACAAACACATGAAAAGATGCTCAACATCACTCATTATCAGAGAAATGCAAATCAAAACCACAATGAGGTACCACTTCACACCAGTCAGAATGGCTGCGATCCAAAAATCTGCAAGCAATAAATGCTGGAGAGGGTGTGGAGAAAAGGGAACCCTCCTACACTGTTGGTGGGAATGCAAACTAGTACAGCCACTATGGAGAACAGTGTGGAGATTCCTTAAAAAATTGCAAATAGAACTACCTTATGACCCAGCTATCCCACTACTGGGCATACACACCGAGGAAACCAGAATTGAAAGAGACACATGTACCCCAATGTTCATCACAGCACTGTTTATAATAGCCAGGACATGGAAACAACCTAGATTTCCATCAGCAGATGAATGGATAAGAAAGCTGTGGTACATATACACAATGGAGTATTACTCAGCCATTAAAAAGACTTCATTTGAATCAGTTCTGATGAGATGGATGAAACTGGAGCCGATTATACAGAGTGAAGTAAGCCAGAAAGAAAAACACCAATACAGTATACTAACACATATATATGGAATATAGAAAGATGGCAATGACGACCCTGTATGCAAGACAGGAAAAAAGACACAGCTGTGTATAACGGACTTTTGGACTCAGAGGGAGAGGGAGAGGGTGGGATGATTTGGGAGAATGGCATTCTAACATGTATACTATCATGTAAAAATTGAATCGCCAGTCTATGTCTGATGCAGGATACAGCATGCTTGGGGCTGGTGCATGGGGATGACCCACAGAGATGTTATGGGGAGGGAAGTGGGAGGGGGGTTCATGTTTGGGAACACATGTAAGAATTAAAGATTTTAAAATTAAAAAAAATAAAAAAAAGATTTTACTTTAAACTCTTTAGTTCTGAAATGGTGCTATCAGTGGGCAGTAGTTGAATCTTTCTCCTCTTTCTGAACTGAGGTTTCCAAATGCCATTTATTTCCTCTGATTTCTCTGAAATGTCTTATTTTGTATGTAATACTAGTGTCTAGTTTATGGTTTATGTGAATGGAGGGGACACACGTTAACCAATATCTCTGAATCATAGAGCAAGGGGTTCTTGAGTAAGCTGTTCATGTTAGAAAAGAATCTTGACCCCACCTGTAAACCTTAAAGTAGCAATAATGAAGTTGACTCTTTCTATCTTGCGTACTTTGTGTAATTCTAACAAGTGTTGTCCACTTTTATGTCTTGTTTAATACACTACATTCTGATGCTGTCTAGATTGCTAGACTTTAGTGACTCAAAACATTTTATGAAAGCATCACTTAACTCTTTTATATACTGCTTATTGACCCATTGTTAATTTTTTAAGTGGTAAGAAACACAATGATAAATATTTTTGTTAAAAATTGTTGTCTAAGCTCATTGTTTTCTTCATACTGATTCCAGGATGTGAAATTTCTCAGGAAAAGAAGGCATGGGATTTTTTATGTAATTTCTAGGATTTGCCTAATTGATTCTTAGAGATGTAAAATATATGTTGTCTTATCAACTTTTCAGTACATTTAAAAAAATCTTGACTTGTATAATGCGGAAATGGCTGTCACTTTGAGATGCTGAATTTGTGTAATTCTCTGGAAGTTCAAACATTTTCTTATATTTATTGTTTATGTATTGGTTGTGAATTTCTTCTGTGTTTTCTCATTTTAAGTGTTTAATTTTCTTTACTCATGAAAAATATTGAATTACAGTTATGAATTTAAAGGTGTTAATTAAGAAAACACAGAAGGATGTACATAGAAAATACTTCAGTAAATCAATTTCACTTTTTATAACCATGAATGAATGAATGAATGAATGGAAGTTGCTCAGTCATGTATGACTCTTTTTGAGTCCATGGACTATACAGTCTATGGAATTCTCCAGTCCAGAATACTGGAGTGGTTAGCCTTTCCCTTCTCCAGGGGATCCTTCCAACCCAGGAATTGAATCAGGGTCTCCTGCATTGTAAACAGATTCTTTAATAACCGAGCTATCAGGAAAGCCCCTTTATAATCATAATTTAGTTTATATATTTCTTGTAGTGCTTCACATGTGTATACTGAGAAAACAGTGGGATAATGTATTTATGTATCTCATACCACTTTTTATACTGAAAGTGTATCTCCATATTAATATCTTATGCACTGTTAACTAGGCATCATTTATTTAAAATATTTCTTATTCATAACTATTAAGGATTTTTTCTGAATTTTTTCTACCATTAATTGCCACAGATATACATTCTTATTTTAGAATGATTAATCTATGTATTCCAAGAAATGGAATGGATATATAAAGAATATTGTATTACATTTGTCACATTTTTCTTAATAAGTGTATTTTACAACTAATGAGGCTGACGATCTGATAATGTCTAAAATCTCTCCGAATTATCTTTGTCTCTTTGCATTACTTTTAAGAAGGGTGTTTCTTCCCTTTGTTTCTCTTTTGCTTATTGATAGGGTTGAGATGGCAACCGCATGTTGAACATGTATGGTGTCAAACAGTTCAGTTAAATTCAGATGCTCAGGTGTGTCTGACTCTTTGTGACCCCATGAATCGCAGCACGCCAGGCCTTCCTGTCCATCACTAACTCCCGGAGTTCACTCAAACTCATGTCCATCGAGTTGGTGATGCGATCCAGCCTTCTCATCCTTGGTCGTCCCCTTCTTCTTCTGCCTACAATCCCTCCCAGCATCAGAGTCTTCTGCAATGAGTCAACTCTCTGCATGAGGTGGCCAAAGTATTGGAGTTTCAGCTTTAGCATCTTTCCTTCCAAAGAACACTCAGGACTGATCTCCTTTAGAATGGGCTGGTTGGATCTCCTTGCAATCCAAGGGACTCTCAAGAGTCTTCTCCAACACCACAGTTCAAAAGCATCAATTCTTTGGTGCTCAGCTTTCTTCACAGTCCAACTCTCACATCCAAACAACTGGAAAAACCATAGCCTTGACTAGACGAACCTTTGTTGGCAAAGTAATGTCTCTGCTTTTGAATACGCTGTCTAGGTTGGTCATAACTTTCCTTCCAAGGAGTAAGCACCTTTTAATTTCATGGCTGCAATCACCATCTTCAGTGATTTTGGAGCCCCCCAAAATAAAATCTGACACTGTTTCCCCATCTATTTCCCATGAGGTGATGGGACCAGATGCCGTTGAGCTTTAAGCCAACTTGTTCACTCTCCTCTTTCACCTTCATCAAGAGGCTTTCTAGCTCCTCTTCACTTTCTGCCATAAGGGTGGTGTCATCTGCATATCTGAGGTTATTGATATTTCTCCCAGCAATCTTGATTCCAGCTTGTGTTTCTTCCAGTCCAGGGTTTCTCATGATGTATTCTGCATGGAAGTTAAATAAGCAGGGTGACAATATATAGCCTTGACGTACTCCTTTTCCTATTTGGAGCCAGTCTGTTGTTCCATGTCCAGTTCTAACTGTTGCTTGCTGACCTGCATACAGATTTCTCAAGAGGCAGGTCAGGTGGTCTGGTATTCCCATCTCTTTCAGAATTTTTCGCAGTTTATTGAGATCCACACAATCAAAGGCTTTGGCATAGTCAATGAAGCAGAAATAGATGTTTTTCTGGAACTCTTTTGCTTTTTCCATGATCCAGTGTATGTTGGCAATTTGATCTCTGGTTCCTCTGACTTTTCTAAAACCAGCTTGAACATCTGGAACTTCATGGTTCACGTATTGCTGAAGCCTGGCTTGGAGAATTTTGAGCATTATGGGGTCAATAGTCCCTCATTTGGAGAAGACAATGGCAACCCACTTCAGTACTCTTGCCTGGAGAATCCCATGGATGGACGAGCCTGGTGGTCTACAGTCCATGGGGCGCTAAGGGTTGGACACGACTGAGTGACTTCATTTTCACTTTTCACTTTTATGCATTGGAGAAGGAAATGGCAACCCACTCCAGTCTTCTTGTCTGGAGAATCCCAGGGATCGGGGAGTCTGGTGGGCTGCCGTCTATGGGGTCGCACAGAGTCAGGCACGACTGAAGCGACTTAGCAGCAGCAGCAGCAGCAGCAGAAGTTCCTCATTTAAAAATTTTGCCTATTAACTTTATCATTATTTCTAACATAAAACATTGTTTATATATTGTCAGCCTTTTGTAATTTATTATACTACTTCACATATAATTGCCCTTTTCTAGGCTACATTGGGGTTCCCTGGTGCCTCAGGTGGTGACTTCTTCAATGCAGAAGACCTGGGTTCAATCCCTAAGTTGAGAAAATCCCCTGGAGAAGGGAATTGCAATCCACTCCAGTATTCTTGCCTGAAAGATCCCATGGACAGTGAAACCTGACTGGATACAGTTCATGCGGTTGCAGAGTCAAACACAACTAAGTGACTAACACACACACACACACACACACACACACACACACACAGAGGCTGCATTGTCAGCTTGGATAAAGAGCTCAGGCAGTGATGTACACTTTGAACAGTATGCCAACCTTAAAGGTCATTACCATAGGAAAGGACCCTGGTTAGTGTCATATGAGTGTCAGAGGAAAGGGCCATGTTAATGTCACATATACTCAAAAGATTCGAGAACAGACACCTGCAGGGAATCAGTGATAAGATGATCAGTTCTAGGAAAGAGGTGAGGTCCTGGGTGCATGTAGAGACCAAGATCAGTGCAGTTCAGTCAATCGCTCAGCTGTGTCTGACTCTTTGTAACCCCATGGACTTCAGCACACCAGGCCTCCCTGCCCATCACCAACTCCCAGAGATTACTCAAACTCATGTCCATTGAGTCGGTGATGCCATCTAAACATCTCATCCTCTGTCATCCTCTTCTCCTGACTTCAATCTTCCCCAGCATCAGGGTCTTTTCAAATGAGTCAATTCTTTGCATCAGGTGGCCAAAGTATTGGAGTTTCAGCTTCCACATCAATACATTCAATGAATATTAAGGACTGGTTTCCTTTAGGATTGACTGGTAGGATCTCCTTACAGTCCAAGGGACTCTCAAGAATCTTCTCCAAAACCATAGTACAAAAGCATCGATTCTTCAGCACTCAACTTTCTTTACAGTCCAACTCTCACATCCACACATAACTACTAGAAAGACCATAGTTTTGACTGTTGCTGCTGCTGCTAAGTCTCTTCAGTCGTGTCCGACTCTGCGAGATCCCATAGACGGCCTCCCACCAGGCTCCCCCATCCCTGGGATTCTCCAGGCAAGAACACTGGAGTGGGTTGCCATTTCCTTCTCCAATGCATGAAAGTGAAAAGTGAAAGTGAAGTCACTCAGTCATGTCTGACTCTTAGCGACCTCATGGACTGTAGCCTACCAAGCTCCTCCATCCATGGGATTTTCCAGGCAAGAGTACTGGAGTGAGGTGCCATCACCTTCTCTGATAGCTTTGACTAGATGGACCTTTTTGGCAAAGTAATGTTCCTGATTTTTAGTAAGCTGTCTAAGTTGGTTATAGCTTTTCTTCCAAGGAGCAAGCATCTTTTAATTTCATGGCTTCAGTCACCATCTGCAGTGATTTTGGAAGCTAAGAAAATAAAGTCTGTCACTGTTTCCATTGTTTACTCATCTGTTTGTCATGAAATGATGGACAAGGATGCCATGATCTTAGTTTTTTTTTTTAATGTTGAGTTTTAAGGCAGCTTTTTCACTCTCCCCTTTAACTTTCATCAAGGGGCTCCTTAATTCCTCTTCATTTTCTGTCATAACAGTGGTGTCATCTTGGTGGAGACCAAGATAGTGCTATTGAGTTTGTCATTATGTAGGAGAGCCCACACAATGGAGCAAATCAGCTCACTGGGCTTCAGTTCATCTTTATACAAATAGTATATACATTTATTTATCTATAACTCGAATAGTATCAGGAAATAAATTGGGAAAGGAGTACATCAAGGCTGTATATTGTCACCCTGCTTATTTAACTTACATACAAAGTACATCATGAGAAACACTGGGCTGGGTGAAGCACAAGCTGGAATCAAGATTGACAGGAGAAATATCAATAACCTCAGATATGCAGATGACACCACCCTTAAGGCAGAAAGTGAAGAGGAACTAAAAAGCCTCTGATGATAGTGAAAGCAGAGAGTGAGAAAGTTGGCTTAAAGCTCAACATTCAGAAAATGAAGATCATCTGGTCCCATCACTTCATGGGAAATAGATGGGGAAACAGTGGAAACAGTGTCAGACTTTATTTTGGGGGGCTCCAAAATCACTGCAGATGGTGACTGCAGCCATGAAATTAAAATGTGCTTACTCATTGGAAGGAAAGTTATGATCAACCTAGGTAGCATATTGAAGAGCAGAGACATTACTTTGCCAACAAATGTCCATCTAGTCAAGGCTATGGTTTTTCCAGTGGTCATGTATGGATGTGAGAGTTGGACTGTGAAGAAAGCTGAGTGCCGAAGAATTGATGCTTTTGAACTGTGGTGTTGAAGAAGACTCTTGAGAGTCCCTTGGATTGCAAGGAGATCCAACCAGTCCATTCTGAAGGAGATCAGCCCTGGGATTTCTTTGGAAGGAATGATGTTGAAGCTGAAACTCCAGTACTTTGGCAACCTCATGTGAAGAGTTGACTCATTGGAAAAGACTCTGATGCTGGAGGGATTGTGGGCAGGAGGAGAAGGGACAACAGAGGATGAGATGGCTGGATGGCATCACTGACTCGATGGACGTGAGTCTGAGTGAACTCCGGGAGTTGGTGATGGACAAGGAGGCCTGGCGTGCTGCAATTCATGGGGTTGCAAAGAGTCGGACACGACTGAGAGACTGAACTAACTGACTAACTAACTAACTAACCTCCTCCCACTTGTAAACTCTCCTCACACGTCCCAGGGGGCTCGGTGGTAAAGAATCTGCCTGCCAATGCAGAAGACACAGAAGACGCGGGTTCAATCCTCTGGTTGGAAGAGCCCCTGAAGAAAGAGATGGCAACCCTCTCCAGTGTTCTTGCCTGGAGAATCCCATGGACAGAGGAATCTGGTGGGCTCATTCCGTAGGGTCACAAAGAGTCGGGCATGATTGAGGACACACACACACACACACACACACACACACACACACAACCTCCTCTTACTCTCAGCTCTCCTCACCCATCCCCAACAAATATTTGAAGGGTGAAATCCTGGCCTCCATTCTCTTTTTCACTTAAACTGGGAAGCAACTCAGAAGCTTTCATCTTTGAATGCCTTTTAGCTGTTCACCTTCCACAGAGAGGGAAGTGCTACAGAACCCAATCTCTAAAATAAGTAGCTTGAATGGGGTGAAGGATTCTAGACATTCAATTACACCAAAGAAAGAAAGAAAGAGATTCAGAGAGAAAAACAGTGAGTTTTAGGATTTGTTCAGGTCTGTATATCCTTCTACCCATTGTTCAGGCACTAGGAATGGAGTTCAGCATCTAAGTTTGGGTCTGATATGTGGTAGGATTCTAGGGATCCCATTCACAGGGAATGTGATATTAGAAAATATTCCCCATCTTAGTCATCTCCTCTTCAAAATCAGGATGCTGATAGAAACAGCTACATAAAATGACAATTAGAAAAAGGACAAAAGTTAATTACCTGGCACATAGTAATAAGTAACTGACAAACAATACTATGTTTTCAACATATTTTAGTGGAATACACATGAAACTTTTTTTTTTGAAGGAAAAGAATACTTTTTCTTTTCTGATATTTTTTTTCCTCTTAAAAAATACTAAATTCAATATTTCCTTTTCATTTACCCCCTCAGCCTTTGCCTCGGTTTAGAATTTCATCAACTCTCATTTAAGCTATTTCAGGATCCTAGTAACCGGTCTCCCTGGCAACAGTTTCCACTCTACTCATTGCCTAAAGACTGATTTTTTCCTCTCTTCCCAATCCCTCCCATTATTCTATCTTTTCCCATCAAGTGAATTTCAAAGCCACACTCATAGTACACTATAATATTATTTGTGTGCCTGACTAGTTCTCTTTGCATATGAATAAATGTTTCTTGAACAGTTGAAATGATAACTATGTATAATTTATATTCTGATTTTCACCTAGCAATGATTTGACAAGCCCTTTCCTAACTGCTTAAAGGGCCCTAACAATCATTATTTTAGACCACGTATGGATCTATGTGGGTAAAAAAGAACATTTTTCAATTATTTACTTACCTTGTTGTTAGTAATGGAGGTTGCTTCCAACTCTTCAGGTTTATTTTAAAAGATGTTACATTGAAAGTCTGAGCATGCATTTGGTATTTTCCTCACTTTTGACTGATTTCATTCTAAGATAAACTCTATAAGGTAGCATCTGTGAGGAGTGAAAAGGTGTTTATGGCACTTTATTGTAATACCAGCTGCTTTCCAAATGGAATGGATAAGTAGCCACCAATCTGTGTTGCGCATTATTAGATCATGTTGCTACAAGACATAAGAATCACACATTATCACATAAACTAATTTTGCTTTGAAAAATAAACATTTTTAATTAACCTAAGGCTTACAATTTGGAATCTTTTCTTTAGTTTAATGACTAACAAGCTTCATAATATTCACATTTCACTCTGTGTGTGCACATGAATATGCATTTGGGGTCTAAATATGCATTAATTTGATCATTTATTAATTATTTATTGCTATACTCATTAAGAACAATTGATTAATGAATAAAACAATAATATCTCTTTAATATTTATTTTAAGGACTGTTTATGTTTTTATTGTTTTATTTCTGGTGGTGGTAGAGGGGGAAAAAAGAAAAGCTCAGTCATGTCCGACTCTTTGGAAGTCCATGGAATTATCCAGGCAAGAATACTGGAGTTAGTAGCCTTTCTCTTCTCCAGGATCCTTCCCAACCCAGGGATCAAACTCAGGCCTCCCGCATTGCAGGTGGATTCGTTACCAGCTGAGTCACAAGGGAAGTCCAAGAAGACTGGAGTGGGTAGCCTATCCCTTCTCCAGTGGATCGCCCAACACAGGAATTGAACTGGGGTCTTCTGCACTGCAGGTGGCTTCTTTACCAACTGAGCTATCAGGGAAGCCCCCAGAGTAGTAGAGGTTGTTCTTTCTTTCCCCGCATAGGAAATTTGATGTAATTTAGTGTTCTCAGAAACTTGTCTTATTTTCCTTGTTCCTTCCACAGTGGCATAGTGGTAAATAACACACCTACCAATGCAGGAGATGCAAAAGATGTGAGTTTGATGACTGGGTCAGAAAGGTCCATTACAGCATTCTTTCCTAGAAAATTCCATGGACAGAGGAGACTGGAGGGCTACAGTCCATGAGGCCACAAAGAGTTGGACACAGCAGATCACACACACACACACACACACACACACACACACGCACACACACACAATATTTCATTGTGTGTATATATCACATTTTACTTATTCCTTCATCTGTAAATTGACCTTTGGGTTGTTCCCATATCTTGGCTATTGTGAATAGCACTGTGATGAAGCTGGGAATGCAGACATCTTTGTCAGATACTGATTTCAATTATTTTGGATATAAATCCAGAAGTGAGATTGTTGGCTCATATAGTAATCCTATATGCTAACAATGAACTATCTGAAAAAGAAAATAATAAAGCAATACCATTTACAATAGCATCAAAAAATATTTAGGAATAGGGCTAAACAAGAGAGTGAAAGACTTGTACACATAAAACTGTAAGATACTGATGAACTAAATTAATAAAAATCATATACACAGAAAGACATACTATATTTATAGGTAAGAATGATTAATATTGATAAAATGTACATACCAGTGAAAGACAAATTACTCAATATCATATTACAAATTTGATGCAGTCTACATTTTCTATCAAAATTCCAGACATTTTTACAGAAACAAATAACCCACAAAATTCACATAGAAACACAAAAGATCCTGAAAAACCAAGCAAACTTGAAATAAACAGCAATGTTACAGGTATCACACTTTCTAATTTTGAAATTTATTGCAAAGTCTCAGTAATTAAAACAGCATGGTCCTTGCATAAAGACAGAGAGATAGACCAGTGGAAAAGACTAGAGAAACTAGAAAAAACCTAAACATATTGATTTTCAATAAGGATATCAAGGACACAGAAAGGGAGACAGGATACACTCTCAATAAATGACATTGGGAGTACTAGATATCCACATGCAAAGAATGAAATACAGCATATACATAAAAGAACTCAAAATGGATTAAAGATTTAAAACTTAAAAATTGAAACTGTTAAAATCCTCAAAAAAAGTAGGAGAAAAGCACCTTAGCATCATCCTTGGCAGTTTATTTTTTTGGATTTGATGCTGAATACACATGAAATAAATCCAAAAAAAGGCAAGTGAGACTATGCCAACATAAAAGCTTCTATACAACAAAGAAAGTGATCAAATAAAGTGAAAAACTGTGGAATAGGAAAAAATATTTCAAACCATCTCTCTGATAAGAGGATAATATCCAAAGTATAGAAAAATCTCCTACAACCCAGTAGCAAGAATAAAAATGAATTTAAAATTGTCTAATTAAAAATGAGCAAAAGACTTCAATAGATATTCCTAAAAGAATAAAGAAAAGGAAAAAAATGCCACCAAGTATATGAAAATTTGCTCAATATCACTAATCACGTAGATCAAAACTACAACTGGATATCACCTCATATCTATTAGGATGATTATTATTAAAAACAGAACAAAAGATAACAAGTGTTGGTGAAGATGTAAAAATATTAGAACCTATGCATTATTGGTGGGAATGTAGAATGGTGCATTGCACTCTTGAAAACTGTGTGGAGGTTATTCTCTAGCATCTTTTGGGTCCATTGGGAAACAAAGAAAAAAGCAATAATGGATATTAAGAACAGTATCATGGGCCTGGTCAGACGTGCTTCCTCTGTATTGACTCTACACTGCACAGGGAGCACTCTTGAGAGTCCCTTGGGCCGCAAGATCAAACCATTCAATCCTATAAAGAATGCTGAGCACTGAAGAATTGATGCTTTTGAACTGTGGTATTGGAGAAGACTCTTGAGAGTCCCTTGGACTGCAAGGAGATCCAACCAGTCCATCCTAAAGGAAATCAGTCCTGGGTGTTCATTGGAAGGACTGATGTTGAAGCTGAAACTCAATACTTTGGCCACCTGATGCGAAGAGCTGACTCATTTGAAAAGACCCTGATGCTGGGAAAGATTGAGGGCAGGAAGAGAAGGGGACGACAGAGGATGAGATGGTTGGATGGCATCACCGAGTTAATGGACATGAATTTGGGTGAACTCCGGGAGTTGGTAATGGACAGGGAGGCCCGGGGTGTTGTGATTCATGGGGTCCCAAAGAGTCGGACAGAAATAAGCGACTGAACTGATGGACTTAAAAAGATCGTATTCTCATTCCTCTCACCTTCTTCCATCTCTAGAATTCAACTTGGCTAGTTCTTATTCCTTCCATTCAAAACTGAATATAAAATAAATAAATTAGTAGTATTCAGCATAAATTCCATGGATATCCTGTGTTTTCCTGAAATATGCTTAATTGGTGGGGAGTGGGAATGCAGGTAGTATATAATTTGTAGCTAACTGTGCCATAAAGGAGCTATAAATGATTGCTTGTTTATGTATATCATTTTTTATTGGCTCCCTTTTCTTTTGTTGGCACTCTGGTTATAATTCTTTGTCTGCCTTTTATTTAAAAAATTGACATGTACACACTACTATCAAAAAAAAAATAAAGGAAATCAATCCTGAATGTTCATTGAAAGGATTGATACTGAAGCTGAAACTCCAATACTTTGGCCACCCATCAGGAAGAGCTGACTCATTGGAAAAGACCCTGATGCTGGAAAAGATTGAAGGCAGGAGGAGAAGGGGATAACAGGATGAGATGGTTGGATGGCATCACCAACTCAATGGACATGAGTTTGAGCAAGCTCCGGGAGACAGTGAAGTACAGGGAAGCCTGGTGTGTTGTAGTACATGGGGTTACAAAGAGTCAGACATGATCTAGCGACTGAATAACAAATGTGGCCAATGATCTTAGTTTTGGGGATTTTTTTTAATATTTAGTTTTAAGTTGGCTCTTTCACTCTCCTCCTTCACTTTCATCAAGAGGCTCATCTTTGCTTTCTGCCATAGAGTGCTATCATCTGCATATCTGAGGGTATTGATATTTCTCTCCTCCTTCACTCTCCTCCTTCACTTTCATCAAGAGGTTCATCTTTGCTTTCTGCCATAGAGTGCTATCATCTGCATATCTGAGGGTATTGATATTTCTCCCTGAAACCTGGATTCCAGCTTATGATTCATCCAGCTCAGCATTTTGCATGATGTGGTAGCTCAGTAGGTAAAGCATCTGCCTGCAATGTAGGAGACCTGGGTTCAATTCCTGGGTCGGTAAGATCCCGTGGAAAAGGAAATGGCAACCCACTCCAGTATTCTTGCCTGGAAAATCCCATGGACACAGGAGCCTGGCAGCTTACAGTCTATGGTGTTGCAAGAGTCGGACACAACTGAGAGACTAAGCACACAGCACACACTCTGTATATAAGTTAAATAAACAGGATGGCACTATCATCATTGTCATACTCCTTTTCCAATTTTGAACCAATCATTGTTTCATGTAAGGTTCTAACTGTTTCTTCTTGACCTACATGTAGGTTTCTCAAAAGACAGGTAAGGTGTTCTGATATTCCTACCTCTTTAAGAATTTTCCATCATTTGTTATGATCCACATAGTCAAAGGCTTTGGCATAGTCAATGAAACAGAAGTAGTTTTTTTTTTTTTTTTTTCTGGAATTTCCTTGCCTCCTCTATGATCCAACGAATGTTGGCAATTTGATTTCTTGTTCCTGTACCCAGGTTTTCTCTCTGAAACCCAGCTTGTACATTTGGGAGTTCTCAGTTCACATATTGCTGAACTCTAGTTTCAAGGATTTTGAGCATAACCTTACTTGCTTGCAAAATAAGCACAATTGTCCAGTAGTCTGAATAGTCTTTGGCACTGCCCTTCTTTGGGGTTGGAATGAAAACAGATACTTTCTGGTTTTGTGGCCACTGCTGAGTTTTGAAAATTTGCTGGTACATTGAGTGCAACAATTAACAGCATCATCTTTTAGGATTTTATATAGCTTAGCTGGAATTCCATCATGTCCACTAGCTTTTTGTAGTAATGATAAGTGAAATAATATCACTGAACAAATCAAGCTAGTCTGAGATTCCTTGAATAAATGGGATGCACAAAGCCAGAGAAAGCTTCCAGTGGTCAATAGGCACCACTTGTAGGATTTATTTTTTCTTTCCTGCCTAAATTCCACATAAAGCTTCCTGGGATAGATAGGCATCAGTCATATTGTGATTTTTTGGTCTTCCTGAATTAATACACCCCTAATAGTGTAAACAACCAGAGGATAGAGAAGATATTTTGTTTTTATTTTTCTATTATTCATGACTCAGAAAAGGATATATAAACTTTATGCTGAATGGAAGGATAGAAATTCATGCTCAGAGATGTGATGATTTTAGAAGATTAAAGCCAGCAGGGATGGTATTTCCAAATAAAGGCAGGACTTTATGTTTTAGAATGTCTAATATTCTTTAAGTGAGATGCTAGTGAGAGGAAAATGCAATGCCAGCTGAAAAGGAGACTAGACATGTGTGAAAGAGAGTAAGTTACAAGAAGCAAACTGCACAAAGATAGATCCTCTGAAAAAATCACCCTTATTTCAGACATATTAGTTCTGCTTTCTTCCTGTGACATCCAAAAGACTGACAGTCTGACAAAGATCTACCTTTGTTTGGGCCAGAAAGAGTTTGAATTCTCAGTGTGTTGGCCTTGCCTATGTTTTATTAAATTTATCCTAAAGTTTTTCCTATTTGGGGATGCCATTATAAATGATTTTTTATTTTATTTTCAATTTCTCATTATTAGTATATAGAAATACAATTTTTAAATTTGTAGAAATAATTGTATATTTACAAGCATTTATAAGAATCTTCAGATTTCTTTCATATGTTTTACCCAGTTTCTCCTAATTACACCATTTTACAGTTATACAACAATTACAAAACTAGGATATTCACATTGACACAGTCAAGATACAGGACATTTCCATCACCACAGTATCCCTCATACCTTCCTTTAATAACTAACCCCGACCTCCTGCCTCACAAAGAGTTGGACAAGACTGAGCAACTGAATTGAACTGAACTGAATCTCTTGACGTGCACACCCCCATTCTTAACCACTAAGAGCAGCTACTCTCTTCTCCATTCATGTAATTTTGAATTTCAAGACTTCTAATAGAGAATTGTAGAATTCTTAACCTTCTTGCTTTGCCTTTTTTACTCAGCATAATCATCTGATGATTCATCCAGGTTGCTGCATTTATCAATAGTTCATTCTTGGAAACTGATAAACATATCTTACTATTGTGATTATATAATTACTATTCACTTAATACCATTGTAGCTTGATTGGTCAACAGAAAAAATAATAGAATCCTACATCACCAAAATTACCATTTAATAGAAAACCATGCAATCACCTTTTAAAATCCAGATGCATATTTAAATTATCTTGATTTTTTTTGAAAAATACAAATACCCAAGTATTTTTTTTTCTCCAAAGCTCCATGTATGTTTCTAATGAGCAGCCATGTTTAAAAACAACTGGACTATAAGGTGATCTTTTACTTTATCTAGTTTGTTTCACCTTCTCTATTTCATATTCAGTGCCCCTATGTCATTTAGTTTACATTCTCCAATTTTTACATTTCTTCTTTTTTTTTATATTCTTTCTCAAGCTTTTTTAGAAAACTTACAAAATTTTGCCTAACTAAAAAACTTATGACATTGTCATTCCACTTGTTTGATTTAGTAGGAAGTGAATGATAAATTTCTAGTTTAAAAAATTTATATGCAACAAGCAAAAAAGGTTTATTATATAGCACAGGAAACTAGACAATATATTATAATAACCTATAACAGGAAGGGTGTTCTTTGGAAGGAATGATGCTAAAGCTGAAACTCCAGTACTTTGGCCACCTCATGCAAACAGTTGACTCATTGGAAAAGACTGATGCTGCTGGAACTGGGGGCAGCAGGAAAAGGGGACGACAGAGGATGAGATGGTTCTATGGCATCACCGACTCAATGGATGTGAGTCTGAGTGAACTCCTGGAGTTGGTGATGGACAGGGAGGCCTGGCGTGCTGCAATTCATGGGGTCGCAAAGAGTCGGACACGACTGAGTGACTGAACTGAACTGAACTGAACTGATAATAGGAAATATTCTGAAAAATAATATATGTGTATATGTATAACTAAATCATCTTGCAGTGCACCTGAAACATTGTAAGTCAGCCATATCTCAATAAAATAGAAATATTAAGAAAAAAAAAATAGGCAAATGACCTCTACCTGAAAACAGTAAGAAACCGATGAAGGAAACTGAAGATGACACAGATGGATGGAAAGGTGTTATTGTATTAGAAGAATAAATATTGTTTAAAAATTACCATATTACATAAGGTAATCTACATATTCAATGAATCTCTATAAAATTGAAAATGGTATTTTTAAGAGAACTAAAGGAATGTTTTTTTTTTTAATTTATAGAAACAAAAATAGACTCTAAATAGCCACAGTAATCTTAAGAAAAATGGGGCTAGAGTAATCAGGCTCTCTGGCTTCAGATTATACTACAAAGCTACGGTAATCAAAGCAGTATAGTACCAGCTCAAAAACAGACATGTAGATGAATGGAACAGTATAGAAAGCCCAGAAATAAACTCACATATCTATAGTCAATTAATTCACAACAATAGAGTAAAGACAGTCCCTTCAGTAAGTGATGCTTGGGAAACTGACTAGCTTGTAAAGAATAAATGTAAATTTAAGAATTTTACATGTAAAAGAATAAATTTAGAATACTCTTTAATACTATAAAAATAAAGATAAAATAAATTAAAGAT
The DNA here is from genome assembly GCF_042477335.2 of Ovis canadensis. Lineage (NCBI taxonomy): Eukaryota > Metazoa > Chordata > Mammalia > Artiodactyla > Bovidae > Ovis > Ovis canadensis. The sequence goes on from NC_091262.1 coordinate 13,793,264, forward strand.
ATAAATGTAATACAGGATTCCATAAAACTCCTACATGAAAACATAGGCAGAACACTCTTTGACATAAATTGCAGCAATATATTTCAAAATTAACCTCATAGAGTAATGGAAATAAAAACAAAAAGTAAACAAATATGGCCTAGTTGAACTTAAAACCTTTCTAAAGCAAAGGAAACAACAAACAAACAAAACGGCAACTTACAGAATGGGGGAAAAATTGTAAATGATGCCACTTAAAAGGGATTAATTTTCAAAATATATAAACAGCCCCTATAGCTTAATATAAGGGAAACAATCCAGTCAAAAAATGGGCAGCATATGTAAATAGATGCTTCTCTAAAGAAGACACACTGATGGCCATAAGGTACATGAAAACATGCTTAATATTGCTAATTATCAGAGAAATGCAAAACAAAACTACAATAAGGTATTACCTTATACCAATTAGAATGACCATCATTAAAAAGTCTATACATAATAAATGCTGGCGAGGGTGTGAAGAAAAAAGTACCCTTTTATGTTGCTGATAGGAATGCAAATTGATATAGCCAATATAGAGAACAGTATAGAAGTTCCTTAAAAACTATAAATAGAGCTACCATATAGCCCTGTATTTCTAGTCGTAGGTATACATCCAGAGAAAAACATAATTTGAAAAGTCAAATGCACCCCACTGTTCAGAGAGGCACTATTTGTAATGGCCAATGCATGGAATTAATCTAAATACCCATTGACAGATTATTGGATAAGTAAAAAAGCCAGAAAAAAGACAGACCCCATATATTGTTTATATGTGGCATCTAAAATGAAACATGTATACTATCATGTAAGAAATGAATCACTAGTTTAGGTTCGATGCAGGATACAGGATGCTTGGGGCTAGTGCACTGGGATGACCCAGAGAGATGATATGGGTAGGGTGGTGGGAGGGGCGTTCAGGGTTGGGAACTCATGTACACCCATGGTGGATTCATGTCAATGTATGGCAAAACCAATACAGTATTGTAAAGTAAAATAAAGTAAAAATAAAAATTTAAAAAAATATGTATAGCACAAGGAATGATACTCAATACTTTGTAATAAATATAAGCAAAAATAATCTAAAAAGATATATATATATATTCATATATATCTGTAAAATAGCTGAATCACTTTTCTGTACATATGAAACTAATAAAACATTGTAAATCAACTATAATTCAATAAGAAATAAAAATAAAGAGAAAGATACAATAAATATATCAACAGTATGGTATTATTGTAAAATAGATGAAAAAAAGAGAAATATTGCTGGTTAAAGTAATTAGCCTCCAATTAAAATAAAAGAAAAAAAAAGAATTTACAGTTTGCAATAACATCCAAATATTTAAAATTATTCTCAAAGTATAGATTTATAATCTTTGATTATCTGGCAAACTGAACCTAAAATTTAGAATCAAAGTTAACAGAGTAGAAAGGTTTCCTGGTGGCTCATTGGTAAAGAATCAGCCTGCCAATGCAGTAGACACAGGTTCTATCCCTGGATTGGGAAGATCCCTTGGAGAAGGAAATGGCAACCCAATCCAGTAGTATTGCCTTGGAAATCTCATGGACAGAGGAACCTGGAATGCTTTAGTTTATGGGTTGTAAAAGAGCTGGACCACAACTTCAGTCAGTCAGTTCAGTCACTCAACCATGTCCAACTCTATGACCCCACAGACTGCAGCATGCCAGGCTTCCCTGTCTTTCACTAACTCCTGGAGCTTGCTCAAACTCTTGTCCATTGAATCACTGCTGCCATCAATACTTTGGCCACCTGAGACAGATAACTGATTCATTGGAAAAGACCTTGATGCTGGGAACAATTGAAAGCAGGGGGAAAAGGGGACGACCGAGCATGAAATGGTTGCATGGATAGACACAATTTAGTTATTAAACAACAAAATTATCAAAGAGTAAAAACATTTAAACACTGTAAAAAAACTAATCCTTTTCATTGCTGAGTAATATCCCATGCAATGGATGTACCAGGCTTGTTGAATCAGGAACCAACTGAAGGACAGGCTTCCCTGGTACCTTAACAGTAAAGAATATGACTGCAATGCCAGAGACCCAGGTTTGATCCCTGGGTTTGGAAGATTCCCTGGAAAAGGGAATGGCTACACATTACAGTATTCTTGTCTGGAGAATCCCATGGATAGAAGAACCTGGTGGGCTAAAATCAATGGGGTTGCAAAGAGTCAGACACAACTGAACAAACTGTGGGAAATTCTTCAAGAGTTGGGAATACCAGAAACCTGTGAAATACTGTGAAACCTGTATGCAGGTCAAGAAGCAATAGTTAGACCTGAACATGGAACCACGGTCTGGTTCCAAAATGGGAAAGGAGTACATCATGGCTGTATATTGCCACCAGCTTATTTAACTTATATGTAGAGTGCATCATTCGAAATGCTGGCATGGATAAAACACAGGCTGGAATCAAGATTCATGGGAGAAATATCAGTGACCTCAGACATGCAGCTGACACCACCCTTATGGCAGAAATCAAAGAAGAATTAACGAGCCTCTAGATGAAGGTGCAAGAAGAGAGTGGAAAAGCTGGCTCAAAACTCAACGTTCAAAAACTAAGATCGTGGCATCCAATCCCATCACTTCATGGCAAATAGATGGGGAAAAGAAATGGAAACGGTAACAGATTTGATTTTCTTGGGCTCCAAAATCACTGTGGACTGTGACTGCAGCCATGAAATTAAGACACTTGCTCTTTGGAAGAAAAGCTTTGACAAACCTAGACAGCATACTAAAAAGCAGAGACATTACTTTGCCGACAAATGTCCATCTAGTCAAAGCTATGGTTTTTTCAGTAGTCATATATGGATATGCAAGTTGGATGATAAAGAAGACTGAGCATTGAAGAACTGATGCTTTTGAACTGTGGCATTTGAGAAGACTCTTGGGAGTCCCTTGGTCAGCAAGGAGATCAAACCAGTCAATCCTAAAGGAAATCAACCCTGAATATTCATTGGAAGGGCTGATTCCGAAGCTACTCCAATAATTTGGCCACCTGATATGAAAAGCCAACTCATTAGAAAATGATGCTGGGAAGATAGAAAGAAGGAATAGAAGGGGATAACAGAAGACAAGATAGTTGGATAGCATTGCCAACTCAATGGACATGAGTTTGAGCAAGTTCTTGGAATGGTGAAGGACAAGGAAACTGCTGCAGTCCAGGGGGTCCCAAAAAGTTGGACATGACTGAGAGGTTGAACAACAGCAAACTGAAGGATCTCTGTGTTGTTTCAGGTTTGGGGCTAATCATAAATAAAATATTATAAATATCCATAAATAGATTTTATGTAAGCATAATTTTCTGTTTCTCTGGAATAATTGCCAAGGAGTACAATGTCTGAGTAGTATGTCATTTGAACATTTGAAATGTAAATATCTATCAGCATGGCTTAAAACCAGCAAAAAGGATAACACTAAATGCTGACTAGAAGAGAAAGTGGATCATTCACATTAATGATGAAGATTCATATTGGTACAGTTCAGTTCAGTTCAGTTCAGTCGCTCAGTCATGTCCGACTCTTCGCGACCCCATGAATCACAGCACGCCAGGCCTCCCTGTCCATCACCATTTCCTGGAGTTCACTCAGACTCACGTCCATCGAGTCCGCGATGCCATCTAGCCATCTCATCCTCTGTCGTCCCCTTCTCCTCCTGCCCCCAATCCTTCCCAGCATCAGAGTCTTTTCCAATGATTCAACTCTTTGCATGAGGTGGCCAAAGTACTGGAGCTTCAGCTTTAGCATCATTCCTTCCAAAGAAATCCCAGGGTTGATCTCCTTCAGAATGGACTGGTTGGATTTCCTTGCAGTCCAAGGGACTCTCAGTCTTCTCCAGCACCACAGTCCAAAACCATCGATTCTTTAGCACTCAGCCTTCTTCACAGTCCAACTCTTACATCCATATATGACCACAGGAAAAACCATAGCCTTGACTAGATGGACATTTGTTGGCAAAGTAATGTCTCTGCTTTTGAATATACTATCTAGATTGGTCATAACTTTCCTTCCAAGGAGTAAACATCTTTTAATTTCATGGCTGCAGTCACCATCTGCAGTGATTTTGAAGTCCAGAAAAATAAAGTCTGACACTATTTCCATTGTTTTCCCATCTATTTCCCATGAACTGATGGGACCAGATGCCATGATCTTTGTTTTCTGAATGTTGAGCTTTAAGCCTACTTTTTCGTTCTCCTCTTTCACTTTCATCAAGAGGCTTTTTAGTTCCTCTTCACTTTCTGCCATAAGGGTGGTGTCAGTCCTTGTCTTTTTGAAGAGAATCTCCATACTGTTCTTCATAGTGGCTCTATCAATTTATATTTCCACCAACAATGCAAGGGCCTTCCCTTTACTCCACATCCTATTCAGCATTAAGTGTGTAGATTTTTTGATAATGGCCATTCTTACTGTTGTGAAGTGATACCTCATGGTAGTTTTGATTTGCATTTCTCATAGCAAGATCCTCTTTGACCCATATCCTATAGCAATGGATATAAAACCAAAATAAACAAATGGAACTTAATGAAACTTAAAACTTTTGTACAGAAAAGAAAACAATAAACAGTATTAAAGGACAGACCTCAGAATGGGTGAAAATAATGGCAATTGAAACAAATATCAAAGGATCTCTGATATACATAAGCAACTCATACAGCTCAATATCAGGAAAACAAAGAGCTACATCCAAAGGTGGGCAGAAGACCTAAACAGATATTTCTCAAAAGGAGACATACAGATGGCCAATAAAATTGGCCATGAAATTGTCTGCCCATTAAAATTTCTCAAAACTTGATGATTTCTAGAAAAAAAAAAGAAAAATCTACTGAATTTTCTTTTGGATTAGACTGGAACTATAGATGAGTTTCAAACAACTCATGTCTTGGTAAAGCTGAATCTTCCAATCCATGAACTTATTTAGGTTACCATTAATTTATTCTAGTTATGAGTCATAGGTTTAAATGTAGAGGTCTTTCACATGTCTTATTACATTTATTACTAAGATTTTGGAAAAAAAATAATGCCATTCTAAATACGATTTCAAATATGTATTGCAATTTTTCAAAGACAGTATTTTGGTAGAAATTTGATTTTTGTATATTTTTTGATTATGCAAACCTGTTAAACTCACTAATTACAGAAGGTTTTGTAGAGTCCTTAGAGGAACAATCTCCACAGAGATAAATTTCATCTATTGATATTTATCAAGGCAATTTTACTTTTTACATTTAATATGTGTGGATTTAATTTTTCTTTCTTGATTACAGTGACTAGGACCTAGAACTAACACCATATATATATATATATATATATATATATATATATATATATATATATATATATATATAGAGAGAGAGAGAGAGAGAGAGAGAGAGAGAGAGAGAGGACTGGAATGCAAAAGTATGAAGTGAAGAAATACCATCAGTAACAGGAAGGTTTGGCCTTGGAGTACAAAATGAAGCAGGGCAAAGGCTAACAGAGTTTTGCCAAGAGAATGCACTGGTCATGGCAAACACCGTCTTGAAATAAAACAAGAGAAGACTCTAAAGATGGATATCATCAGATGATCTATATTGAAATCAGATTGATTATATTCTTTGCAGCCAAAGATGGAGAAATGCTACACAGTCAGGAAAAAAAAAAAAAAGATCAGGAACTGACTGTGGCTCAGATCATGAACTCCTTATTGCCAAATTCAGACATAAATTGAAGACAGTAGGGAAAACCACTAGGGCATTCAGGTATGATCTAAATCAAATACTTTACAATTAAAGAGTGGAAACAAGCAGATTCAAGGGGTTAGATTTGATAGACAGGGTGCTTGAAGAACTATGGACAGAGATTCATTACATTGTACAGGAAGCAGTAGTCCGAACATTCTGAAAGAAAAGAAATGCAGAAAGGAGAAGTGGTTGCCTGAGGAGGCATTAGAAATAGCTGAGAAAAGAAGAGAAGTGAAAGGCAAATGAGAAAAGGAAAGATTTTTTGGAGGTTAATTACTTTACAATATTGTATTGGTTTTGCCATACATCAACATTAATCCCCCACAGGTATACACGTGTTCCCCATCCTGAACCCCCCTCTCACCTCCCTCCCCATAATATCCCTCTGGGTCGTCTCAGTGCACCAGCCCCAAGCATCCAGTATCATGCATTGAACCTGGACTGGCGATTTGTTTCATATATGATGTTATAGATGTTTCAAAGCCAGTCTCCCAAATCATCCCACCTTCTCCCTCTCCCACAGAGTGCAACAGACTGTTTTATAAATCTGTCTCTTTTGCTGTCTTGCATACAGGGTTATCATTACGATCTTTCTAAATTCCATATATATGTGTTAGTATACTGTATTGATGTTTTTCTTTCTGGCTTACTTTGCTCTGTATAATAGGCTCCAGTTTCATCCACCTCATTAGAACGGATTCAAATGTATTATTTTAATGCCTGAACAATGCTCCATTGTGTATATGTACCACAACTTTCTTTCATTCTTTCTTTCTTCATTTTTTTGCTTTGTTTGTTTGTTTGTTTGTTTGATCTTGTTTTTTTTGATTAGCAAGGGTTTTTTTTTTTTCTTTCTTTTTTTTTTTTTTTTTTACTTTACAAGACAGTATTGGTTTTGCCATACATTGACATGAATCTGCCACGGGTGTACATGAGTTCCCAATCCTGATCCCTCTTCCTACCTCCCTCCCCATATCATCTCTCTGGGTCATGCCAGTACACCAGCCCCAAGCATCCTGTACCCTGTATCGGACCTAGACTGGTGATTCATTTCTTACGTGATAGTATACATGTTTCAATGCCATTCTCTCAAATCATCCCACCCTCTCCCTCTCCCACAGAGTCCAAAAGTCTGTTCTATACATCTCTGTCTCTTTTGCTGTCTCGCAATACGGGTCATCATTACCATCTTTCTAAATTCCATATATATGTGTTGGTATACTGTATTGGTGTTTTTCTTTCTGGCTTACTTCACTCTGTATAATAGGCTCCAGTTTCATCCACCTCATAAAAATTGATTCAAATGTATTATTTTACTGGCTGAGCAATACTTCATTGTCTATATGTACCACAGCTTACTTATCCATTCATCTGCTGATGGACATCTAGGTTGCTTTCATATCCTGGCTATTGTAAACAGTGCTGCGATGAATATTGTGGTACATGTGTCTCTTTCAATTCTGGTTTCCTCGGTGTATATGCCCAGCAGTGGGATTGCTGGGTCATAAGGCAGTTCTATTTCTAGGTTTTTAAGGAATCTCCACACTGTTCTCCATAGTGGCTGTACTAGTTTGCATTCCCACCAACAGTTTAAGAGGGTTCCCTTTTCTCCACACCCTCTCCAGCATTTATTGTTTGTAGACTTTTGGATCACAGCCATTCTGACTGGTGTGAAATGATACCTCATTGTGGTTTTGATTTGCATTTCTCTGATAATGAGTGATGTTGAGCATCTTTTCATGTGTTTGTTAGCCACCTGTATGTCTTCTTTGGAGAAATGTCTATTTAGTCCTTTGGCCCATTTTTTGATTGGGTCATTTATTTTTCTGGAATTGAGGTGCACGCGTTGCTTGTATATTTTTGAGATTAGTTGTTTGTCAGTTGCTTCATTTGCTATTATTTTCTCCCATTCCGAAGGCTGTCTTTTCACCTTGCTTATAGTTTCCTTTGTTGTACAGAACATGTTAATTTTAATTAGGTCCCATTTGTTTATTTTTGCTTTTATTTCCAATATTCTGGGAGGTGGATCATAGAGGATCTTGCTGTGACTTATGTCAGAGAGGGTTTTGCCTATGTTCTCTTCTAGGAGTTTTACAGTTTTGTTCTTATGTGTAAGTCTTTAATTCATTTTGAGTTTATTTTTGTGTATGGTGTTAGAAAGTGTTCTAGTTTCATTCTTTTACAAGTGGTTGACCAGTTTTCCTAGCATCACTTCTTAAAGAGATTGTCTAATCCATCGTATATTCTTGCCTCCTTTGTCAGGATACGGTGTCCATAGGTTTGCGGATTTATCTCGGGGTTTTCTTTTCTTTTCTTTTCTTTTTTTTCTCATTGATCTATGTTTCTGTCTTTGTGCCAGTACCATACTGTCTTGATGATTGTGGCTTTGTAGTAGAGCCTGAAGTCAGACAGGATGGTTCCATTCTTTTTTCTCAAGATTGCTTTGGCTATTTGAGGGGTTTTGTATTTCCATACAAATGGTAAAATTATTTGTTCTAGCTCTGTGAAAAATACCGTTGGTAGCTTGATAGGGGTTGCATTGAATCTGTAGATTGCTTTGGGTAGTAGAATAATTTTCACTATACTGATTCTTCCAATCCATGAACGTGGTATATGTGTCTGCCTGTTAGTGTTTTCTTTGATTTATTTCACCAGTGTTTTATAGTTTTCTATATATAGGTCTTTAGTTTCTTTAGGTAGATATAGTCCTAAGTATTTTATGCTTTTCATTGCAATGGTGAATGGAATTGTTTCCTTAATTTCTCTTTCTATTTTCTTATTATTAGTGTATAGGAATGCAAGGGATTTCTGTGTGTTGATTTTATATCCTGCAACTTTACTATATTCATTGATTAGCTCTAGTAATTTTCTGGCGGAATCTTAAATGTGTTGAATGCCCCAATCAAAAGACAAAGACTGGCTGAATGGATACAAAAATAAGGCCTCTATATATGTTGTCTACAAGAGACCCACCTCAAAACAGGGGACACATACAGACTGAAAGTGAAGGGCTGGAAAAAGATATTCCACACAAGTAGAAACCAAAACAAAGCAGGTGTAGTAATACTCATATCAGATAAAATAGACTTTAAAACAAAGGTTGTGAAAAGAGACAAAGAAGGACAATACATAATGATCAAAGGATCAATCCAAAAAGAAGACACAACAATTATAAATACATATGCAACCAACATAGGAGCATCGCAATATGTAAGACAAATGCTAACAAGTATGAAACGGGAAATTAACAATAATACAATAATAGTGGGAGACTTTAATACTCCACCCACACCTATGGATAGATCAACTAAACAGAAAATTAAAAAGGAACCACAAACTTTATATGATACAATAGACCAGTTAGACCTCATTGATATCTATAGGACATTTCATCCCCCCAAAAAATGAAATTTACCTTTTTCTCAAGCGCACGTGGAGCCTTCTCCAGGATAGATCACATCCTGGGCCATAAATCTAGCCTTGGTAATTAAAAAAAAAAAAAAAAAGAAATCATTCCAAGCATCTTTTCTGACCACAATGCAGTAAGATTAGATCTCAATTACAAGAGAAAAACTATTTAAAATTCGAACATATGGAGGCTGAACAACACGCTGCTGAATAACCAACAAATCACAGAAGAAATCAAAAAAGAAATCAAAATATGCATAGAAGTGAGTGAAAATGAAAATGCAACAACCCAAAACCTGTGGGACACTGTAAAAGCAGTGCTAAGGGGAAAGTTCATAGCAATGCAGGCATACCTCAAGAAACAAGAAAAAAGTCAAATAAATAACCCAACTCTACACCTAAAGAAACTACAAAAGGTAGAAATGAAGCATCCCAGAGTTAATAGAGAGAAAGAAATCTTAAAAATTAGGGCAGAAAAAAATGCAAAAGAAACAAAAGAGACCATAGCAAAAATCAACAAAGCCAAAAGCTGGTTCTTTAACTGTGGAGAGAGACTGAATCTTACCTTATTTCTAATGGTGCTAGATCCCAAATTATGTACAAACTAACGTGTGTCCGATTGATTGTACACTCTGCCTGAGAACCAAGGTAAGTTACAGAAGTGAACTGCTTTAATTCTTACAGTAAGAAATGGATTTTTCTCCTTATCAAGACTCACAAGAAGTTCAGAGAAAAATCAAATCAATAAAATTAGAAATGAAAATGGAGAGATCACAACAGACAACACAGAAATACAAAGGATCATAAGAGACTACTATCAGCAATTATATGCCAATAAAAAGGACAACGTGGAAGAAATGGACAAATTCTTAGAAAAGTACAACTTTCCAAAACTGAACCAGGAAGAAATAGAAAATCTTAACAGACCCATCACAAGCACAGAAATTGAAAATGTAATCAGAAATCTTCCAACAAACAAAAGCCCAGATCCAGACTGCTTCACAGCTGAATTCTACCAAAAATTTCAAGAAGAGCTAACACCTATCCTACTCAAACTCTTCCAGAAAATTGCAGAGGAAGGTAAACTTCCAAACTCATTCTATGAGGCCACCATCACCCTAATACCAAAAGGTGACAAAACTGCCACAAAAAAAGAAAAGTACAGGCCAACATCACTGATGAACATAGATACAAAAATCCTTAACAAAATTCTAGCAATCAGAATCCAACAACACATTAAAAAGATCATACACAATGACCAAGTGGGCTTTATCCTAGGGATGCAAATATTCTTCAATACCTGCAAATCAACCAATGTAATTCACCACATTAACAAATTGAAAAATAAAAGCCATATGATTATATCAATAAATGCAGAGAAAGCCTTTGACAAAATTCAACATTCATTTATGATAAAAACTCTCCAAAAATCAGGAATAGAAGGAACATACCTCAACATAATAAAAGCTATATATGTCAACCCACAGCAAACATTATCCTCAACGGTGATAAATTGAGAGCATTTCCCCTAAAGTCAGGAACAAGACAAGGGTGCCGACTTTCACCACTACTGTTCAACATAGGTTTGGAAGTTTTGGCCACAGCAATCAGAGCAGAAAAGAAATAAAAGGAATCCAAATTAGAAAAGGAGTAAAACTTTCACTGTTTGCAGATGACATGATCCTCTGCTTCCAGTTTTATGATGAAGATTTCTTTGATTTTATCTCTAAGAAAATAACTCTAATTTTCTTTGATTTTATATTTCTGCAAGTCCTGTTTTTTTTTTGTATGAAGATGATAAGGCATTTATAAAATAAGTTAGAGAGTGTGCAAGAAAGTGCTAATTCTGCAAACCAGAAAGACCTGCCTTCAGGATTTGCCCTTGGTCTGATTCTGAAAGAGAATCTTTCTAAGCCTTTGGAATATTCTACCAGATAGTTTTTTTTTCTTTCTTTTTTATGTGAAGACTGTGGACCCCATAGTATCAGTTTGATTAGATTTATCCTAACAGGGTGAATTATACCAATGAGAATACCTTATTTTGCCTTGAGGGACTGAAATTTGAGCAGTCACAGTTAGCCATGTGGTTGTCATGACCCTCAAAAATATTCCTGAACACCAAGGTTCAGACAAGCATTTCTGGTGAAGAACACCACACACATGTTATCACACGTTGTTGCTGAGATAATTATACAAATCCATCTGACTTCATTGGGAGAAGACAATTGAGTGCTTGCACCTGGTTTCTTCCTGGACTTTGCCCCATTCACCTTCTGATTTCAATAATTCTTTTCACTGTGATACATTACACGGTGATATGGTAGTTTTCTGAGCCCAGTGAGTCCTTCCAGTGAATCACAGTCTGAATGTTGTCTTGGGAACCAATTTATCAAGTTGATGTTAGTTAGTCATCCATACAAAGGACTCTGACTCACTGAAACTTTGTGAAAAAATTTTTGAAAGAATCAAAAATGACAACAGAACAGAGGATGACAAACTTTAGATGCATAAATGGCTACTAAGTCACACATGGTAAGTGACAATACTATATTGTGACCAATGACTGAAGACAATATATACCACTGAGACTTAGAAACAGTAGTTTCAACTTTTTAAAGTGTTTCAGTTCAGTTTATTTGCTCAGTCATGTCCAACTCTTTGCGACCCCATGGACTGCAGCATGCCAGGCCTCCCTGTCCATCACCAACTCCCGGAGTTTACTTAAACTCAAGTCCATTGAGTCGGTGATGCCATACAACAATCTCATCCTCTGTTGTTCCCTTCTCCTCCCGCCTTCAATCTTTCCCAGCATCAGGGTCTTTTCCAACGAGTCAGCTTTTCACATGAGATGGCCAAAGTATTGGAGTTTCAGCTTCAACATCAGTGAATATTTAGCACTTATTTCCTTTAGGAGGGACTGGCTGTATCTCCTTGCAGTCTGATGGACTCTCAAGAGTCTTCTCCAACACCACAGTTCAAAAGCATCAATTCTTCAGTGCTCAGTTTTCTTTATAATCCAACTCTCACATCCATACATGACTACTGGAAAAACCATAGCCTTGATTAGATGGACCTTTGTTAGCAAAGTAATGTCTGCGCTTCTTAATATGCTCTCTAGATTGGTCATAATTTTTCTTCCAAGGAGTAAGCGTCTTTTAATTTCATGGCTTCAGTCACTATCTGCAGTGATTTTTGGAGCCCCCCCCCCCTCCACACACATACACAAAGTAAAGTCTGTCACTCTTTCCACTGCTTCCCCATCTAATTGTCATGAAGTGATGGGACCAGATGCCATGATCTAAGTTTTCTGAATGTTGAGCTTTAAGCCAACATTTTCACTCTCCTCTTTCATTTTCATCAAGAGGTTCTTTAGTTCTTCACTTTCTTCCATAAGGGTGGTGTCATCTGCATATCTGAGGTTATTAATAATTCTCCCAGAAATCTTGATTCCAGCTTGTGCTTCATCCAGTCTAGCGTTTCTCATGATGTATTCTGCATATAGGTTAAATAAGCAGGGTGACAATATACAGCCTTGTTGTACTCCTTTTCCTATTTAGAACCAGTCTCTTGTTCCATGCCCAGTTCTAACTGTTGCTTCCTGACCTTCACACAGATTTCTCAAGAGGCAGGTCAGGTGATCTGGTATTGCCATCTCTTTCAGAATTTTCCACAGTTTATTGTGATCCACACAGTCAAAGCATTGGAATAGTCAATAAAAAAGAAATAGATGTTCTCTGGAACTCTGCTGCTCTTTTGATGATCCAGCGGATGTTGGCAATTTGATCTCTGATTCCTCTGCCTTTTCTAAAACTAACTTGAACATCTTTAAGTGTTTTCTCAGGAACTAAAACTAAGAATTTGCTAATGAAATGAAAAATAATGAGAAAAGAAGATAAATATATAACCCCTTGATTGATTTTATCAGTAATAGCTAAAACTAACTAAAGGAAAATGTTAAAGAATAATCTGGATCTGCACTAAGCTTGAATTTTGGCCAGTCCTAGGCATAGCTAACCTCAAGGTTGCCAACTAAAAGGAAGTTATTCTAGAAGAACAGATACCACTTCTATGACCTCTCATCACCAAGAAGGCAATCCTGGTGGCAGGGAGGGTGGTGCAAAACTAAGAAACAACCAGAATGAAGGGAGGAACTTATCTCATTTGTGAATCAATATCATCAGTTTTCTGGAGAACATTTGTTTAAATGAATAAATAACTAAATGGATACACATAACTCAGGAGTGGTGTCCTTGACTTTTAATGCTAAGAGATACAGACACACTTGAGGTTGATGCAAAACTCACAGATAACAATTGAACAACCAGAGATAGCCATGTATCATGCAAATAAACAGCAAGCTAATACAAAAGAGACAGTTAGTCTGGCGGACTGATAAGGGACATCGTAAAGTTTGTTTACATTGAGAAGGGAAATTTTCCTATCTCCCCTTTAAATACCAAGTACTGTAGAATTTCCCATATTAAATGGCTGATATGATGTATATGTAAGCCACAGTGGTTTGGATTTGTGATGATAGATATATTTGTTCATTTAATAAGTCCCTTACTCAGGTAATGGTAGATTTTATTATCAAGGAAACTTTTCTCACATGGGCATCTTATGTAAACTTACTGCTGAGAAATCAAGCAGTAGTCAGAAACTCTGTACCAAATTTGTTGTCTCAGCTTCCTCTTTTGAGTCTTGCATATTCTAAGAAAATTACAGTGATCCACAAAAGAATGGAAGAATATGAAGGCAAAAGTCTAGGGACTTGTCCTAGTGGAGTGTAAGCCTTTAAGTGGTCATTAAGGAATAGAATAAATAAAGTGGGCATCAAAGGAGTCAAGAAAAAGGTCTTATCACAGTGCTATCAAGGTAAGTGGACACGCAGGTTGACCTACTGGACCCAATAATGAAGGGCTCTAAACAAACCTGTTTACTTGAGTTTTCAGAAATTTATTTAAGCTGGAAAGCAAACATTGGCAATGAGAAACCTGGCTCCAGATACCCAGAAAGTCTAATCTTGGAAATTAACCAGGATGAAGATTCACAAAAGACTCATGGTCTCTTGACCCAAACCCCAGCTTGAAACCCAACACCATATTAAAAATGTAGGTAAGATTACAGAGAGGTAGAGAGGAAACTTTTCTGGAACTCTGACATCAGAGCCCAAGGCATTGGGATTTCAAAATCCATTGGCAAAGCACTAAGAGGGGCTAAAATTACATTGGGAGGATATGGGGAATGCAGCAGTTGATGTGTTAAGATAAACAAATGAAAATAGAAATGTTTGCAGAGACTATGTAGAATGCTTGTCTCTCTTTCTCTTTTTTATTTTTTTACCTAAATCTATGATTAGAATTAATATTATGTTTGGGGAAAACTTACTATATCTAGTATTGTAATACCAGATATCTCATTGTGGTTTTAATTTGCATTTCCCTGATTATAAGTGAAGTTGGGCACTTTTCTTGTGCCAGTTGGCCTTTAGAATATCTGTCTTGGAAAAATGTCTATTTAGATCTTTGACCATTTTAATTAGATTATTTTCACTATTAAGTTGTATGAATATGCTATATATTTGGATATTAATATTTTATTGAATAGATGTTTTGCCAATATTTCCCCCACTGTGTATGTTAACTTTTCAACTATCATCTCATGAAATCTCCATTCTCTTCACTTTTCTTTACATCTCTATTCTTATGTTTGAATAGTTTTTATTGTAATATCCTCAATGTCTCTTGTCATTTCTCTGAAACAATCTACAGACTGCCCAGTGAAATTTTTTACCTCATTTATTGTAGGACTTCCCTTGTGGCTCAGTAGTGAAGAATCCACCTGCCAAGCAGGAGACTCACGTTTAATCCCTGGCTCAGGAAGATACCCTGAGGAAGGAAATGGCAACCTATTCCAGTATTTTTGCCAGAGGAATCCCATAAACAGAGGAGTCTGGTAAGCTACAGTCCATGAGGTCTCAAAGAGTTGGACACAGCTGAAGAACTAAATAACAAAAACTACAGCACTGTATTTTCCAGCTCTACAAGTTCCATTTTTTCTTGTTATGTATTTTATGTGGTTCTTGTCATGTTAAAATTTCCTTTAAATCTTTGCCTATATGTGATTTAATTTAACACAATGTGTTTTATTTGCTAATTCCATCACTTATCATTTCTGAGACTGTTCATTTTAACCGAATTTTCTCCTGGTTATTGTTCTCATTATTCCTGCTTCTTTGAGTATCTGGAGTTTTCTTTTGAATATTGTACATTGTGATTTTACATTGTTGATCACAGATTTTTTTGTCTTCTTGTAAAGAGGATTGAAGTTGTTTGGACAATTGATTTAAACATTAAAACATCTATGAAACAGTATGATTCTTTTGAGGCTTTTTAAAGCTTTACTGTGGCAGACCTAGAGTACCTTTCACTCTGTCGTTGCTGTTGTTCAGTTATCAAGTTGTGTTGGACTCTTTGCGACCCCATGGACTGCAGCACTCCAGGCGTCCCTATCCTTCGCACCTCCCAGAGTTTACCCAAGTTCATGTCCATTGAATCGATGATGCCATCTAGCCATCTCATCCTCTGTCACCCTCTTTTCCTTCTGCCTTTGATCTTTCCAGCTTCAGGGCCTTTTCCAATGAGTCACCTCTTTGCATCAGATGGCAAAAGTAGTGGAGCTTCAACTCACAGCAAGTATGTTGGAGTACTTTGCCATTCCCTCCTCTAGTGAATCAAGCCAGAACTTTCCACTATGACCTGTCCATCTTGAGTGGCCTTGCACCACATGGCTCATAGCACCTTTCACTCTATGGGTAGTTTATTACTCTAATAAAGTTATGCCTCTTCTGGTATTTTTACTTAACATCCTAGGTGCTCAAGAAAGACTCTTTACTCTGCCTGGTCCTAACTCAAATGTCTCTCAGCCCTCTCCCAACTCAAAGAACTGATCATGATCCATCATTTATTTGTGCCTTCTTATGGAGTCTCACCCTGTGCAAGTGCATGTTAGTATTCAGCAACAGCGACTTCTGGGTCAACGTCTTTGCATAGCTCACCCCTCTCTGGCTCTCTTCCCCACACTTCCCAGATGTCTCTGCCTTCCTGAACTTTCAACTCCTTTTCTTCCACTGATAGTGCCAATTGAGATTCTCCTCCTGGTGTTACTGTTATGAATATGCCTCTAAGAAAACAGCCTAAATGAGAGAAGGGTTTACCTAATATTGTTTCTTATGTGAAATTCTATGCTGCCTGTTTTTCAATGTCTGAGAAGCATTTTTTCATATGTTTTGATCAGTTTCCTAGATTTTACAGTGGGAGGAGATGTCCTGAATCATTTATTGTATCTTGGATTCAGAGAAGTCTGTGATTAAATTTTATAAGTGAAGTAAAAAACACAGTTAAACATCACTAATCATTGGAGAAATCCAAATGAAGACTGCAAAGAGATAACGCTTCAGGTCCATTAGAATGGCTATTATCAAAATAGAACAGAAAATATGTTATGATGAGAATGTAGAGAAATAGAAATTTTATGTACCGTTGGTAGGAATATAAAAAGAATGGTGCAGTCACTGTGGGAAAAAGGTAATTCCTCAACAAGTCAAAAATAAAATTACCATATGACCCAGCAATCCTCTGGACATATGACCAAAACAATTATAAAGCAGAATCTTGAATAAATGTTTATATACTCATATTCATAGCAGGATTATTCACAATAGCTAAGACATGGAAGTAGCAATAGCTAAAACATGGAAGTAGCAAATGTGTGCACTGATGGATGAATGGTAAACAAAATGTGATCCATCCATACGATGGAATATTATGCAGCTTTTTTAAAGCAGAGGATTCTGATATATGGTACAACATAGATGAATGTTGAGGACTTTAGGCTAAGTGAATAAATTAGTTGGAAAATGACAAATACTGATTCCACTTATATAAAGTACCTAATCATTCAAAATTATAGAGACCCAAAGGTGAATGGTGGTTGCCAGTAGCTGAGAGGAGGGAACAATGGGCAGTTATTGTTAGTGGGGACAGAATTTCAGCTTTACGAGTTGCAAAGAGTTGAGGAAATTAATGACTGGAATGGTTGTACAACAATGTAAATGTACTTAATGCCAATGAACTGTACACTTAAAACTGTTATGGTAAATGTCATGTTATGTATAGCTTGCATTTTTTAATTATGCAAACTAAAAACAAAACAAAACCACAGTTTAATATTTTTCTTCAGACTTGTCTCTGATTGTTGGGGTGGATAGGAATCGAACAAGCAGAAGAGATGTGGTGGTGTATGGATGTATTGGGCTGAGGGATGTGGGTGAGGTAGGAGAGGTAAAGCTGGGTAGAAGTGAAAAGAGAGTAAAGGAGGTCAAAGAATTGGAATTTCATGGTCTGCTTACACAGATTTTTCTAGGAACTGTGAACAGAAACTGGAAGCTGAATATTTGAATATTGAGCTTTTGGGGGATATATGGTTATTGCCTAGGAATCAAATATAAGTATGAAATCAGATTAATGGCCCTGATGTACTTCATGGTTTGTCTATCCATAGGCAACTGCATAGGGCTGACTCTACAGTGAACTTGGACCCTGAAAGCTGCCCACTTGTTGCTTCTGTGCAAAGAAGTAGGATTCATGGTATTTCCACTCACCTCCCTCAGTACTTATCTCCTGCATGTTGTTTTCACCAGAGCCTAGGGTTGCATCCACAAAGAAAGTTGATGAATCTTACCCTCCTCCACCTGCTTGCCATTCCTTTTCTCTGAACTGCCTGTATTTGATGAGCCCCTTAACTGTATCTTGCTGAAGAGATCAGCCTAAGCTTTACTCCTAAATAATTACTTACTCTGACATCTCAGTAATATTCCTACGTGTAATTGCAGGTCCTTGTGATTTGAAACAATCAACCAAGATCCTGGATGTATCTGTAGAGGGAAAGATGAAGCCATCATATTCTGTGGGGGGAGGGGGGAGTCGTGTGTGTGGGTGGGCATGTGTACATGTTTGACACAGCATGAAAAGCCTGTAGGAGTTTGACAAGGAGTGGGTTAAAAGCTTCACAGAGTAGGAAGGCATCACAAAGGCTGAAGGAAGAAAACAGGTAGCATTGCCTTACTCTCTTAAATTCGTGCTTCAGTCTCCTTGATGCATTCATTATTCCCAGAGTTCATGGAAAGGATGCAGAACTGAATCATGGGGCCAAATGCAAAAAGAAAAAAGAAATTGGGGCTATTTGAGGGAAGTCCAGTATAATAAATCATTTTGTACTATTTCTGAAGACAAAGCCATCAGTGTAAGAGAGCTGAGTCTAGGGAAGAGAAGTGGAACAGAACGGGGTCTTCTGCCCTCAGGAGAGCCTTCCAAGGGCACCTTGCCTCCTTTGTCTCTTATCAGCACCCTGAAAAGTGGGGGTGGGACAAAGAAGGACAAAGAGCTGTGTTTTCTGTACTCCCTCCCTCATCTACCTGTCTCTCTCCATCCCTCAGAGTTTGTGTGTGATGTGTCCCAGAGCAACGTGATTCTGGACTCACATGATTGACTCCCTTGGTTTCTCTGGTTGATAAATTCAGATACTTGTAGCTGTTGAGTTTCGGGGTGGATTATTCGGTAAGCATGCTAGAGATCAAGTAAAACTGGAAATGGAAAGGAGGTTTTAATTGAACAAACTGTGTAGTTAATGGATCAGAGAGTTGAAACAGTATGAGAACAGGATAACTGTGCCTTTAGAAAAGTTGCTTTCTTTTCAGAAGCATCCACTGTTTTCCTAATAGCTTTAGTTCACAATTTTAGGTAAAACGATTCTGTAGGATTTGGAGGACACCCTATGTGAATAAAGATATTGCAGAATGCTTGAAATTAAGGGACTTCAGACAATGCAATGTTGAAGTTGTATTGTGAAGAGGCTGTATGTGAGAGCCAGCTGCTGGCAGGCATGGAGTAGAGCTTGCAGAAAGGAGAAAAGGGACGTCCTCTTTGTGCATCAGGGGTCTCCACACCGGACTTTGTATTCCAAGGGGTCCTCTTTGTGCCTGGGCTCTTTTATCCTTTCATAAGAGACACAAACTGCTGGGGGAGGGGTGTTTGGGGCTCAGAGATGCTGGCCGTGCTGTTTCTCCATTCTAACTCTCACTGCCTATTCTTCTCCTCATGCTCAACCACCTTAATCATCTATTATATATTCTGTAACGGTTCCTATTTAAATTGACTCCACTTAAGCTGCCTTTAATTTGCTGATCAGCTACAGTAAGGTCTAAAGGGATTTCCGAGTTCCTATGTGGGATGAAAGGTTGCAAAACCGTGGAGTGTCCCTGGCTTCAGTGAATCAAGTAACACTAGGGCTGGACAATGTGAATTAAGAGTGTGAAGGAAAAAGGAGTCTCAGTGAAAACTGAGTGAATAAATCAGAAAAGCTTCATGTAATGAAATGCTGACAGCCACTTTCATCATCCCACATCTCGCAAACCCAACACTGTATGGCCGCTAACAAGCAAGGATGTGCTTCACGTGTGAGATTCCCTGCTATTTGACAAGACTCTGAGAAATGTTTGAAGTTGGGGGTGTTCTTGGGGAAAATGGTGTGTGGGTCTGTGTCTGCAAGAGCTTTGTTTCTGAGAACAAATGTGTGGACAGACAGCTGGGAGGGGCGGGTTTGGGAGGGAGGGGCAAGCCGTGAGCCCTCCCGTTGAGAGGAGGGGGCTTCCTGCCTTGCACTCTCTTCTTTGATGCCTGGCAAGTTCTTCATTGTGCTCGTGTCTCCTTTAGGGTCACAGAAGCAAGGGTGGAAATCGTAGGGAGATACAGAGAGCTAATTCTCTGTCTATTTTTCTACCCTGCCATTCCTTCCTTTGGGCTGACAGCCGTTCATCAGCCATTTTCTATTCTATTCTTCTGAAGACCTCTTTTAGTGGCTACAAATAAATTGCCTGTCTGCCCATCTGCTCCCCATCTAATTGCAACTGTGAATGTGGACATTTGGGATGGAATATTGGGGGTCTTCGATTCAGGTGTGGATGGATGGACAAGTCCTGATCATCTGTGGTTTAAGATGTGGAATTAAAAGGCAGATGGAATTCGACAAGAGGTGAGTTAAGAACTTCATAAAGCCAAGGGCAACACCAAGAACAACACCCTCCAAAAAAGAAGAAAGAAAGAAAGAGAAAAGGGAGAGAGAGAGGAAGAGAAAAAGCCCATAGTCTTAGAAAACTCTAATATCAGAAATGTAAATTGAGCTCAATGAATGCCTTTCCCTCACTTTAATTCTCTAATGCCCAGAAGCATGCCTAGCTCAGGACTGGTACAGGATGCTGTAGAAATTCTACATGGTTATCCTAGGGGAGGCCACAGTAGGTGTATTTTGAGTCAGTCCAGAGCCATATCTGTGCAAGTTTTTTTTTGTTTTTTGTTTGTTTGTTTGTTTTTTCCCCTGGCCTTTTGATGACAGAAGTAGTCCACTGGAAGGGATTTTGTTGTTTTTTAACAGCTTCACTAATTTTAGTGTAGTAAAGCTTGGATGTGGAGTTGGGAAGTTGGGACTCTTGGGTAAAAGCTGATTTCAGGCCCATCAGTAAAACTGTGTTTCTGAAAACAAAGCTCCTGAGGAACCACTTGTGTTTGCAACAGCTGTGGGGGAGGGGAGGGGACCTGTGTGTCTCTGTGCAGGGAGGAGTCTTCTGGGAGCTTGTGCCACTGCTCCACTGCATTGCAGGGTATTATATGCTCCTGCGTGGGTGATAGGCTCCTGCTGGTGGTGGTTTGGGCAGAAGGGGGTGGGGGAGGATGTGCATGTGTCATTGTCTCTCTGCTCTCCCTCCTTCTCCCTCCGTCTCAGTGGAATCACTATTATTAATAAACTCTTTCTCACTTATCTCTGTAGATGTAAACTTCACCAGAATTGCACAGTTCTTGCATGTGCTGTTCAATTCACATAATAGGTGTGCTGGCGTTTGCAATTATCTATAAGTACCTTATATTTAGGCATAAAATAAGTTTAAAACACCCTGACCATCAGGAATTAAGATGTAGAATAAAAGGATAACTGATATTTCACAAAAAATATATTTAGAAGCTTGAGGGGTGAGGAGGAGATTGAACATTAGTTCCTGTTGACCCCCTCCTCAGTTTAACCCTCTTATCCACAGTGGCTCTGTCAGCCTATAGAGATCTGGCTGTTTACATGGAGACTCTTTAGGGAAACTCTGTGCAATTTCTTATTTGAGAGATAAAGGCAGTGGCAGCTCAGTGGAGAGGCTTTGGGTACAGACTGTCGGCATATGAATGTGAACTGTCTGGAAAGTAATATTCCTCAAATAAAATGTCAACATGGGGATGGGTGTTCTCTGCACTTACTCCATTTGACTATGAGTGATAAGTGTTGGGAAGGCTGTATTGTACATTATGTGGGTTTTGATAAATGCAAAATGTATGTATCCATCATTACAATGTTATGCAGAATAGTTTCACTAACCTCTGCTTCACCTACTCAGTCCTCGAACATCTTGAACCTCTGGCATAAAAAATCTGTTTGTTATATAAATGAAATTATAAAGTGTGTAGCCTTTTCAGACTAGCTTCTTTCACTTGGCAACATTTAAGTTTCCTCCATTTTTTTTTTTTTTCATGGAGCTTGATGGCTGATTTTTTTTTCTGCATAGTATTCTACTATACAGGGGTTTCCCGGTGGCTCGGTGGTAAAGAATCCACCTGTCAATGCAGGAGATGTAGGTTCTATCCCTGGGTCAGGAAAATCCCCTGGAGAAAGAAATGGCAACACATTCCAGTATTTTTGCCTGGGAGATCTCATGGACAGAGGATCCTAGCGGGCTACAGTCCATGGGGTCGCAAAAGATTTGGACATGACCTAGTGACTAAACAATAGTAATTCCACTAAATGAATACACCACAGTTCATTTATCAGTTCTCCTGAGGGCATCTTTATTGCTTCCAATCTGTACTGATTATGAGAAAAAGTTATGCAAACAGTGTGTTCGTGATTTGTGTGAATATAAGTTTTTATTGAAATCAATTGAACGAATATGTAACTATGGCAACTGTATGGTAATGCTGGGTTGTATGCTAATATTATGGCTAGCTCTGTATTGTATAATAATGCTGGATTGTATGGTAATACTTTGGCTAGATTTGTGAAATGCCAAATTATTTTCCACAGTGTCTGTGTTATTTTGCTTCCTTGCCAACAGTGAATGAGAGTTTCTGTTGCTCTGCATCCTCAACAGTGATTTTGCTAGTTGTTTGGAATTTGGCCATTCTAATAGATGTAATAGGATACCATTGATCCTAGTTTTCATTGTCCTAATGAAAAATGATGTCAAATATTTTTTATATGCTGATTTCCCACCTGCATATCTTCTTTGATGAGATAGCCTTTTAATCTTTGCCTCTTTAAAAATTGTGTTGATTACCTCTTATTGAATTTTAAGTAATCTTTGCATATTTGGAATATAAATACTTTATCTGATGTATGTTTTGTTTATTTTCTACCAGTATGTAACTTGACTTATTCTTTTAACAGTGTATTTCACAAAGCAGTTTTTTCCCCAAAACTTTAAGCTTTATATTTTATATCAGGGTATAACCAATTAAGGGCTTCTCAGGTGATACTAGTGGTAAAGAACCTATCTGCCAATGCAGGAAACAAAATGAGATGTGGGTTTGATCCCTGGGTCGGGAAGATCCCCTGGGGGTCATGGCAACCTACTCTAGTATTCTTGCCCAGAGAATCCCATGGATAGAGAGGCCTAGCGAGCTACAATCTATAGGGTTGTAAAGGGTCAGACACAATTGAAGTGATGTAGCACTCATTCTCGCATAACCAGTTAACAATGTTGTGGGAGTTTCAAGTGAACAGTGAAGGGACTCAGCCATATATATACATGTATCCATTCTCTCCCAGGGTGGCACATAACACTGAGCAGAGAGGAATGGATAGAGAGGATGTGGTACATATCTACAATAGCATATTACTTAGCCATTAAAAAGAATGAAACAATACCATTTGCAGCAACATGGATGGACTTAAGGAGTATTATACAGAGTGAAGTTAGTCAGACAAAGAATGAGAAATATAATATGAACCCCTTATATGTGGAATCTAAAAAGAAATAATCCAAATGAACTTACTTACAAAATAGAAAAAGACACAGACTTAAAAAGTGAACTTACAGTTACCGGGAAGAAGCGAGAGTGTAGGACTGTGGGAAGCTCATGTATACACTGCTGTATTTAAAATTGATAACCAACAAGGACCTGTTGTATAGCACATAGAACAAGGCAATTATTTACTATAATAAATTAATTATTATAAATTATAATAGATTAATTATAATTTATTGTAATTATTAATTATAATAAATGCTTTATTTATAATCTATTTATTTCATGAAGTATGATTTTGCTGTTGTGTTTAAAAACCCATCACCAAGTTGTCACATAGATTTTCTCCTATATATTATTTTAGACTTTGCAATAGATATATGATTGATATATCATATGCATATCTATTGCATAGATATATGCATATATCTATGCATATCTATTGCATAGATATATGCAATGATCTATTTTAAATTAATTTTTTGTAAAGTGTAAGGAATATGTCTATCTTTTAGAACATGGATGTCCAATTGGTCCAACACCATTTATTGAAAGATTGTCTTTTGCTGATTGAAGCTTCTCTGTGTTGACTGTACTTGTGTGGGTCTCTTCCTGGAATGTATATTTTGTTCAATTGATCTCAGTTCAGTTTAGTTGCTCAGTCAGGTCTGACTCTTTGCAACCATGGACAGCAGCACACCAGGCCTCCATGTCCATCACCAACTCCCAGAGTTTACTCAGACTCAAGTCCATTGAGTCGGTGATGCCATCCAACAATCACATCCTCTGTCATCCCCTTCTCCTGCCACCCTCAATATTTCCAGCATCAGGGTCTTTTCCAATGAGGCAGTTCTTCTCAAAGTATTGGAGATTCAGCTTTAGCATCAGTACTTGCAATGAATATTCAGGACTGATTTTCTTTAGGATGGACAGGTTGGATCTCCTTTCAGTCCAAGGGACTCTCCAGAGTCTTCTCCAACACCACAGTTCAAAAGAATCAGTTCTTCAGTGCTCAGGTTTCTTTACTCTGTCATCCATACATGACTCCTGGAAAAACCATGGCTTTGACTAGATGGACTGTTGTTGGTAAAGTAATGTCTCTGCTTCTTAATATGTCGTCTAGATTGGTTATAACTCTTCTTCCAAGGAGCAAGCGTCTTTTAATTTCATGGCTGTAGTCACCATCTGAAGTGATATTGAAACCCCCCAAAAAAAGTCTCTAAATGTGTCCATTGTTTCCCCACCTATTTGCCATGAAATGATGGGACCAGATGCCATGATCTTAGTTTTCTGAATGTTGAGTTTTAAGCCAACTTTTTCACTCTCCTCTTTCACCTTCATCAAAAGGCTCTTTAGTTCTTCTTTGCTTTCTGCCATAAGAGAAGTATCATCTGCATATCTGAGGTTATTGATATTTCTGCCAGCAGTCTTGTTTCCAGCTTGTGCTTCATCCAGCCCAGCTTTTCTTATTATGTACTCTGCATATAAGTTAAATAAGCAGGGTGACAATATACAGGCTTGTCACACTCCTTTCCCGATTTGAAACCAGTCTGTTGTTCCATGTCCAGTTCTAACTGTTGCTTCCTGACATGCATATAGGCTCCTCAAGAGGAAGGTCAGGTGGTCTACTAATCCCATCTCTTTCAGAATTTTCCACAATTTATTGTGATCCACACAGTCAAAGGCCTTGACATAGTCAATAATGCAGAAACAGATGTTTTTCTGGAACTCTCTTGGTTTTTTTGATGATCCAGTGTATGTTGGCAATTTGATCTCTGGTTCCTCTGCCTTTTCTAAAACCAGCTTGAACATATGGAATTTCACAGTTCACGTACTGTTGAAGCCTGGCTTGGAGAATTTTGAGGATTTCTTTGCTAGCATGTGAGATGGGCGCAATTGGGCAGTAGTTTGAGCATTCTTTGGCATTGCCTTTCTTTGGGATTGGAATGAAAACTGACCTTTTCCAGTCCTGTGCCCACTGCTGAGTCTACTAAATTTGCTGGCGTGTTGAGTGCAGCACTTTCACAGCATCATCTTTTAGCATTTGAGATAGTTCAACTGATATTCCATCACCTCCACTAGCTTTGTTCCTTGTTATGCTTCCTAAGGCCCATTTGACTTCACATTCCAGGATGTCTGGCTCTAGGTGAGTTATCACACCATCGTGATTGTCTGGGTCATGAAGATCTTTTTTGTAGAGTTCTTCTGTGTATTCTTGCCACCTCTTCTTAATATCTTCTGCTTCTGTTAGGTCCATAACATTTCTATCCTTTATTGTGCCCATCTTTGCATGAAATGTTCCCTTAGTATCTCATTTTCTTGAAGCGATCTCTGGTATTTCCCATTCTATTGTTTTCCTCTATTTCTTTGCATTGATCGCTGAGGAAGGCTTTTTAATCTCTCCTTGCTATTCTTTGGAACTCTGCACTCAGATGAGTACATCTTTCCTTTTCTTCTTTCCTTTTTGCTTCTCTTCTTTTCACAGCTATTTGTAAGGCCTTCTCAGCCAACCAATTTGCCATTTTGCATTTCTTTTTCTTGGTCATGGTCTTGGTCACTGCCTCTTGTACAATGTCATGAACGTCCATCCATACTTCTTCAGACACTCTGTCTATCATATCCAATCCCATGAATTTATTTGTCACTTCCACTGTATAATTGTAAGGGATTTGATTTAGATAATACCTGAATGATTTAGTGGTTTTCCCTACTTTCTTCAGTTTAAATCTAAATTTCGTAATAAGGAGTCGATCTATGGATATTTTTCCCTGTTTGACAGTACTACACTGTCTTGATTTCTATAGCTCTGTATTATGTGTTTAATCTGGTAGTGTGAGTTCTTCCTCTTCACTTTTGTTTTGGCTCTTGTTAGTGGTTCTGTGTGTTTTCACAGCCGTTGAGAATCATTTGGTTGATACTCACAGATTGGTTTCCTGAGATTTTGACTTGGATTTCATCAAGTCTATAGATCAATTTAGGAATAATTTAACGTTTTAGAAATACTAAACTTTCCAGAAGATCGTGGCTACTGGATACCTCTTGGTGGACTTATTTCATGGCTCTATGCATGAACATCCTGATCCTGTTTATACCTAAGTACTTCATTTTTTGGTGCTATTGTAGATAACATTAGTTTCATTTTTAACTACCAATGGTGAATTTTTATATATAGTAAATAAATTGTATCCTGTGATCTTTTTTATGATTGTCTATTACTTCTGGAAGCATTCTTATAAATTCTTTGTTTATTTCTACATAATCATAATCTGTAAATAAAAACTTCTCTATTTCTTCCTTTCTGATTTTATTTTTAATTTTTTTATGGCTTATTTTTACTTATTTTTTCTTCTTAAACTTACTAGAATGCCCAGAATAATGTTGAGTAAGATTCATAAGAGATGACATTCTTGCCTTGCTTCTGATCATAAAAGGAAACCATTCAGTCTCTCACTGTTGTGATGTTTGTATATGCTTTATTAGGCTGGGGAATCACCTTCTATTCTCAGATCTTTAAGAGTTTTATTATGGTGAGTGTCATACTGGGCTTTCTTTGGCTGTGCTGGGTCTCTGTTGTGAGGCGTGGGCTCTGTGTTGAGGTACGTGGGCTCTCTCAAGGTGTGGAGCTCAGGGGGCCTCTCCAGTTGCAATGCATAGGCTTCTTTTGTTGCAGAACTCAGACTCTACACTATGCAGGCTCAATAGTTGCACCCTATGGGCTCTAGAGTGCACGGTTCGGTATTTGTGGCAGGCAGACTCTCTAGTTGTGGTGGGTGGGCTTTCTAGTTATGGTGTATAAGCTTAGTTGCTTTGCAGCATATGGGATCTTAGTTCCCCAAGCAGAGATCAAACTTGTACTCCCTCCCATATATTGGAAGGCAAATATTTAATCATTGGGCCACCAGAGATTATTATAGGTATTGTGTGTGTGAATATTTGCATGCTAAGTCACTTCAGTTGTGTCTGACTCCTTGCGACCCAATGGACCACAACCCACCAGACTCCTCTGTCCATGAGATTATCCAGGCAAGAATATTGGAGTGGGTTGCCATGCCTTCCTCCAGAGGATCTTCCTGACCCAGGAATTGAACCCGTATCTCTTGTATCTCCTGCATCAACAGGCAGGTTCTTTACCACTAGTGCTGGGAAGCCCATCTATTAGTGGTACCATGGAATAATATGCAGTAATGAAAAATTAAAGTGAAGCCATAGAGATCTGTAATAATAGGACTAATATCATCTACAGAATGTTGAATAAAAAGGACCACATATTGTATGATTCCATTTAAGGAAAGCTAAAAAAATATTCAAAGAAAACCTATAGTGTCAGAGGTCAGAATAATGCTTGTCATGAGAAGGATAGTAGCTAGAGACAGAGAGACCGTCTGAGGTAATGGGAAATGCTTTATATCTTCATCTAGGTGATGGTTATACTATGCTTGTCAATTCAGTTCAGTCACTCAGTCGTGTCTGACTCTTTGTGACCCCATGGACGGCAGCATGCCGGGCTTCCCTGTCTATAATCAACTCCTGGAATTTACTCAAACTCATGTCCATCGAGTCAGTGATGCCATCCAACCATCTCATCCTCCGTTGGCCCCTTCTCCTCCTGCCTTCAATCTTTTCCAGCATCAGGGTCCTATGTACTATGCTTGTACACTTGGCTAAAACTTCATCAGGCTGTATACTTAATATATGTATGTTTAGTACATAAATATGTATTTCTGTTTAAAAAATAATAAAAATTAACCTTTGATATTGGGGTTCTTGAGGTTGTAAGCCCATCTCTGTGAAAATGAAACTATGTATTAATATGTGGGGGAAAGCCAACAAGTTGGCTCTTTGGTCTGAGAGTCTTGGTGAAAGTCTTTCTTGTAAACTTTATGTACTGAGGGCTTTTCTCTTCCCCATTCTCTGCACATACATTGAAAGTCATAGACCCAATTGCTTGCCAAGACCTACCTGCTCTCTGTCTCTGATCTGATGTGTGTTGGTACAAAATGTTTTAGGTGTCACCAAAGAGAGGATCTTAAATGTTACTTTCCACAAGAAATCTTCTGCCAGAAAGAAAGTGTAACTCTGGGATAGCTATCTAGGACATGCTATCTGGGAAAGCATAGTGTAACTCTGGGATAGCATACTATCTATCTGGGATAGATAGTATGAGCTTTGTGGGCTTTAATTTGGGGATAGAATAAATATTTTAAGCCGTGGTGTTTTTTGAATAAAATTAGAAAAAAAAATGGGAATTATTGAAATTTAGGAAGTGGCACCTTAAGATCTGTTGGGAAAGGAGGGAAAATTGATTAAAGAGAAAAACAGTGATTTTTTTTAAAGGGTAAGAAATCTAAGTTCTGCTCACCATTGGCCTCATTTCTCATTTTCATTCTCTGATGCCCCTTTCTAAATGTAAAACTCAGGATATCATTTACAAATTCATTGAATATATTCCAAAATGTTTGATTTGGGCATATCTTAGGAAAGGGAGTCATGCCCTGCTCTGAGTGTTTGGCAGTTCTGAACTGAGAGGTGACCTTCTGAAGCATCGTGACTCTTCATGTGCTGGAGGGCTTTCGTGGCACTGTATCTTCCTATTAACTGTCCTTATAGACATAACAGAAGCTGTGGAGCGTAGAATTGGAGGAGAAGTAGAAAAATGATGGCCGTTGCTACAGAACAGCCATAAGGATAATAGCGCTGCCTTTGCGTTTTGTGTGGCTCTTGCTGACACACTGTCACTGTAGATATAGACAAAGCAGGGCTCCCTTGTTTTGATCCTCAGTATGTCTACCTCCCACCCTGTCCTGTGGGTGAACCATGGGAGCACCTCACACAAGGAGCAAGCAAACGACAGAGCAAGCAAATCCAGATAATATGCAATAATGACATGTTCTGAAAGGTGACTGGTGTTTGATAAGTGGACAAGTGATAAATTCGAGGGATGTAACTGAAGAAGATATGCAGATGGCACCACCCTTATGGCAGAAAGTGAAGAGGAACTAAAAAGCCTCTTGGTGAAAGAGGAGAGTGAAAAAGTTGGCTTAAAGCTCAACATTCAGAAAACGAAGACCATGGCATCTGATCCCATCCCTCAATGGGAAATAGATGGGGAAACAGTGTCAGACTTTATTGGGGGGGGGGGGGGGGCTCCAAAATCACTGCAGATGGTGACTGCAGACATGAAATTAAAAGACGCTTACTCCTTGGAAGAAAAGTTATGACCAACCTAGATAGCATATTCAAAAGCAGAGACATTACTTTGCCAACTAAGGTCTGTCTAGTCAAGGCTATGGTTTTTCCAGTAGTCGTGTATGGATGTGAGAGTTGGACTGTGAAGAAGGCTGAGCGCCAAAGAATTGATGCTTTTGAACTGTGGTGTTGGAGAAGACTCTGGAGAGTCCCTTGGACTGCAAGGAGATCCAACCAGTCCATTCTGAAGGAGATCAGCCATGGGATTTCTTTGGAAGGAATGATGCTAAAGCTGAAACTCCAGTACTTTGGCCACCTCATGCAAAGAGTTGAATCATTGGAAAAGATTCTGATGCTGGGAGGGATTGGGGGCAGGAGGAGAAGGGGATGATAGAGGATGAGATGGCTGGATGGCATCACTGTTACGATTGACGTGAATCTGAGTGAACTCCGGGAGTTGGTGATGGACAGGGAAGCCTGGCCTGCTGTGATTCATAGGGTCGCAAAGATTTGGACACGACTGAGCTACTGAACAGAACTGAACTGAAGAAGAGCAGCTTTAATCCCCCAAATAAGAAAGGTACCCATTTCCAGTACATTTTTCACTGAATTTGGCTAGGTACCAGGTGGTTTCTCTGTGTACAGGGCAGAGGCTCCAGATGGAGGCTGTAAATATGAGTTATTCAGTGTGTTAGAATGTTTCAACTGGATTAAGTAAATTATGAACAAAGGTTGGCACCAGAACTGTCAGGGAACCAATGGCATTTCTGAGATAAATGTGGAGAAGGTTGGTTGAAGATTTGAGGGGGGATGCATGGAGAGAGGAGGGTTTGGTGTAGGTACATGAGATCTCTCCCTTTGACTCAAGGACAAAGAGGAGAGAGACAATGCCTGTTCATTTGTCTCCTTTCTCTGTCTGAGCCCTCCTTTAAAAAATATTGTTGGAGTATTTGACTTACAAATTTTGTGTTAATATCTGCTATATAGCAAAGTGATTCAATTATACATATACACATGTATATATTTTCATATTCTTTTCCATTATGATTTATCACAGCATATTGAGTATAGTTACCTGTGCTATAAAGTGAAACCTTGTTTTTTATCCATTTTCTATATAATACTCTGCATCTGTTAACCCCAAATTCCCAATGCATTCCTCCCCACAACCTTAGCAAATGCAAGTCTATTCTCTATGTCTGTGAGTGTTTGTGTTTTGTAAGTAAGTTTATTTGTGTCATATTTTAGATACCACATATAAGTGATACTATATACAATTTGTCCTCTTTTTGACTTTGGTTAGTATGATTATCTCTAGGTCCACCCATGTTGCTGAAAATAGCAATATTTCATCTGTTTTTTATGACTGAGTAATACATACACACACACACACATATATATATATATATCATATATATATATGATATATATATATATATATATATATATATATATATATATCAAGTTCTTTATCCATTCATCTATTGATAGGCGTTTAGGTTGTTTCCATGTCTTGGCTACTTTTAATTGTGCTACTATGAATTTAGAGCTTACTCCTTCCTTTTTGAGCTTGTATTTACCAGTGGACCAGTGGTTCTTAAAAAAAAAGAGCCTGGGATGTAGTGTTATTAAATAGTATTCAATATTATATCATTATAGTATTCCTATTACTAGGCTTCAAAGGAGGTTCTCAGTTATTAAGATTAAACAGAAAGAGACTCACAGATATAGAAAACATTTATGGTCACTAAAGGGGAAAAGGGAAAGGGAGGAGGGATAAATGAGGTTGTGATTAATATATATACACTACTATATATAAAATAGATAAATAGCAAGGACCTACTGTATAGCACAGGGAACCATGTTCCACATTTTATAATAACCATAAGGCAAAAGAGTCTAAAGAAGAATATATATAATCTAAAAAAGAATCTAAAGAACAATATATGTGTGTCTAAGTGAATGCTGTGTTGTACACATGAAACGAAAAATATATTATAAATCAACTATGCTTCATTAAAAAAATTAAATTTAAAAAAAAAAAAAGAAAAAAACACTAGTCTTTATAGATAGTGCCCTAAGGGTGACAATGTGACTTCAGACTAATGTCTGCTGTCATCCCTTAACTTTCCATTTTCACATGAAACTGCAGGTGTCCAAGTTTCTCTGGAGCTGCTGCAGAGACAGCATTATTCACCTTGACAGTCTATGAAAAATAATGTTGAATGGTGAAACAACTATACTTTGATAAAGGGTGGTTTAAGGTGCATGTGAATAAAAACTTAGGAGGACTGAATGGAGCTCTGCTGCTGCTGCTGCTGCTGCTGCTGCTGCTGCTGCTGCTGCTGCTGCTGCTGCTGCTGCTAAGTCGTTTCAGTCGTGTCTGACTCTGTGCGACCCCAAAGACGGCAGCCCACCAGGCTCCCCCATCCCTGGGATTCTCCAGGCAAGAACAATGCAGTGGGTTGCCATTTCCTTCTCCAATGTATGAAAGTGAAAAGTGAAAGTGAAGTCGCTCAGTCGTGTCTGATTCTTAGTGACCCCATGGACTTCAGCCTACCAGGCTCCTCCATCCATGGAATTTTCCAGGCAAGAGTACTGGAGTGGGGTGTCATTTTCTTCTCCAGAATGGAGCTATAAAGCCCACCTAAAATATGTATGCTGTGTTGCTCAATGACTCTGGTCTGCATTCTGACCTACTGTGTCTAGATATTTCCTATAAGCAGAAGCAGAGATGAGAGGCTGAGGAGACAGTGTGTGTCTCCTAACCAAAGGCATGTGTCTGAAATTGAATTCACAATGATCTAAATTGTTATTGACAAGAGCTAGTCTTTGCAGTCATCCCTGACTGGGTTAATGTGTATTTTTGTTGGTATCAGGAAGCCATTCTATAGCCTGGGCTAAGGAAGTCAAACTGTCAACCAGCAAGGCCGGGTCTGGATCTGACTTGTTGTTCTTGCTGTAAGTTCCAGAATCACTACCTTGTAGAGGGAAGGGGGTGCAGTGCTGACAACCGACTATGTAATTCAGGCCACAACAGAGACAATTTGCAACTCATGTGCTTTTATAAAAACATTATTTTCAGATAAAACTATGTAGTGTTAGGATTATAAAAGCCTTTGATGGTCAATGTGCATGTGTAGGAACCAAATGGGTTTAGCCCTGGGCTAGGAGGGGACTCCTTCATGCTTGGCCACTCAGTTTGGTGTGGTATAGAGCCTTCTTCCTGCCTTTGCCTCCTTACAATGGGGTGAAGTGAAAAGAGGTGTTTTTCTATGTTGTAGTGTTTACCGGAAGCACCTCTCCTTGCCGTATTGTGTCCAGTCTGACTAATTGAATGGGAAAAGAGGGAAAGTGATTATTAGGTTTTTTTTTTTTCTTTTTTAGAGAAAAGTTGCAAAGATAGTACTGATAGTTCCTGTATACAGCACACCCACTTTCCTCTATGACTAACATATTGAATTAGTTTGGAAGCTTTGTCATAGATAATGCATCATTTCTGATACATCACTAATGACTAATGTTTATTGATGTTACCTCAGGTGTTTTTCATTGTACAACAGATTATTTTTATATCAGACTTTCTGTGTTTTTCTCCCCTGGTTGCTGGATAAAATCAATACAAATGAAATACTGACTCACACTGTAAATAACAATGAAAAGGTAAAATCATTTTACAGAGAAGCTGGTGCATATAAGACATCATCTTGAAGATATTTCCTTAGTTTTTACCTAAATGTCCTTTTCTTGTTCCAGGATCCCATGCAGGACACTACACAATAGTTAGTCGGATGTGCCTTAGGTTCCTCTTGGCTGTGATATCTTCTCAACTTTTTGTGACCTTGACAGTTTTGAATGGTACTGATCAGGTATTTTGCAGAACGTCTCTATGTTGAAATTCAACTGCTGTTTTCCTCATGATTAGGTGGAGATTATGAGTTTGGGGAAGAAGACCACAGAGTGAATGTGCCATCTCCACCATATCACATATCAAAGGCACGTGTGATTTATCTTTGTTGATGTTGACCTTGGTCACCTGGCCCAAGTAGTGTTTGTCAAGCTTCCCCACTCTGAGTTACTCTTTTAATCCCCTTGGATACTGTATCTTTGGAAAGAAGTCACTTTAGGCAGCTCATATATATAAGGTGTGCAGAATTATATTTACTCTTTTTGAGGGTAGAACATCTACATAATTTTCTGGAATTCTTCTGCATGGTGTGCTTGCTTTAAATCTCTGATTCTGAGAACACGAGAGATACAAGATATCAAGTGTTAGCTAATATAAATCACAAATTTAATTGTAAGTCTCTTGTATAGCCTGGTATCTAATCTTATGCTAGTTAAAATTTTTCTGCTTTAATTTCTGAGGGAGAGACTTAGTAGCAGGTATCTGAGCGTGCTTGGAGAGCTGGAGTGGGGCAGAGACTTTTTCATAACCTACACACTAACCAGGGACACAACTGGGTTATCTCAAGTGCCTGAAGCTTCTCAAAGCATGGAAGAGGGTGAGTAAGGTTGTAAAGTGGAAGGTGGACATGTATTTGGGTCTGCATGTAAGAAGACTTTGAAGGGAGTTGTGATGGTCTTGGTGGGTGCTGGGGCCCTAATGGAGACAATGTCCAGCACAAGTTTGGGATTTGTGAAAGTCTGTTCTTCAAGAGTGAAATTTTGGTTTTCATTATCCTTAACATGCACTTGTACTCAATGTGTCCACACGATGTAAGCAGTCTCCCATGGTGGTTGCCCTCCTCTCTGTGTGCCTTCTTTCCTGATTCAGATTCAACACTCTGACAGGTTATAGCATGCCCATGCCTTCTTAATCCTCTTCAGTTCAGATATGCCACATAGGGCTGCCCCTTTCATATGGCAAATCACTCAGTATTTCCCACCACCCACTTTCCCCTTGAGATTAAAAAAAATACAGAGAGAGACCATGATGTCTGAGATTTGAGCTGTGTGACAAAATGAGGTATTTAGGACCCCTTTTTTATCAGACTTTGTTCCTGAAAACAAAGCTGAAGAACTGAAATGTATGACATTTATATTAGCTTTCACTAGGGCATATTGATACTACAGTATCTAAGACTCCTGAAATTTCACTGATTTACGATAAAAACATGTATTTCTTCCTAATGTATATATCAACAGAGGTCAATCAGAGTTTTATGTATCTTCTGAGATCCAGGCAGAAAACACATCACATTAAAAAAAAAGTATATTTGACATAACACATCACATTCTTATAGCAGAAAGAAAAACAACAGTACATCCTTGGATGGGTCTTTAAGTGTCTGGTTGGATGTGGCATTTACCACTTCCAACTCACATTCTAAAGGCAGTACAATAGCCAAACTGAATGTCTATGGTGCACAGAATATACTCTATTTTGCATGGAGGTAGCAAAGGAACAATTGGAAACTACAATGGAATCTGCCACAATCCAACCTTAGTTACGAAAATTATTTCCTTCCTTCAAGTGCACAAAATTTACTCCTTCCTCTAAGTGAAATCTCCACAGTAATATCTCATCATATTACCAGACTCAAAAACTCCTGAATCTCATGACAGCACTCTATACTATGTTAGTTCTTCATTAATTATCCAGAGGTATAAAAAATAAACTGTCTACTCCACACACAATCAACAAGACTGGTGCAGGGTCATCTCAATAACTATTTTTCTTCAGAAAGGAGGAAATTGGGATACATTCAGCTTAAAATGCAGGAATTCTGAAATCCTTTTGATGGACATCAAGTCTCCTCTCCCCCTATGCCACTTCTGGCTAATCTGTAGACAATCTGACTAGTTCCAGTGTCTGTTCTCCTGGAGCAGGTATCCAGGCTCTGTGGTTCTTGGCCCCACCCTCTGAGAGTCCATAATTCTCCACCACCATCCTTGGCCACACTGAAATATGGTATTAAAGAATATTCCCTCTTTGAGGGTGAACAGAAAGTAAGGGGCACAATCATTTTAAGTCTCAAACACCCACAGGTTATTTTGATTTTTTGTTTGTTTGTTTGTTTTTTTATTTTTAATTTTTTAACTTTTATTTTTACTTTATTTTACTTTACAATACTATATTGGTTTTGCCATACATTGACATGAATCCACCACGGGTGTACATGCGTTCCCAAACATGAACCCCCCTCCCACAGCCCTCCCCATAACATCTCTCTGGGTCATCACTGTGCACCAGCCCCAAGCATGCTGTATCCTGCATCGGACATAGACTGGCGATTCGATTCTTACATGATAGTATACATGTTAGAATGCCATTCTCCCAAATCATCCCACACTCTCCCTCTCCCTCAGAGTCCAAAAGTCCATTATACACAGCTGTGTCTTTTTTCCTGTCTTGCATACAGGATCGTCATTGCCATCTTTCTAAATTCCATATATATGTGTCAGTATACTGTATTGGTGTTTTTCTTTCTGGCTTACTTCACTCTATATAATCTGCTCCAGTTTCATCCATCTCATCAGAACTGATTCAAATGTATTCTTTTTAATGGCTAAGTAATACTCCATTGTGTATATGGACCACAGCTTTCTTATCCATTCATCTGCTGATGGACATCTAGGTTGTTTCCATGTCCTGGCTATTATAAACAGTGCTGCAATGAACATTGGGCTACATGTGTCTCTTTCCATTCTGGTTTCCTCAGTGTGAATGCCCAGCAGTGGGATTGCTGGGTCAAAAGGCAGTTCTATTAGCAATTTTTTAAGGAATCTCCACACTGTTCTCCATAGTGACTGTACTAGTTTGCATTCCCACCAGCAGTGTAGGAGGGTTCCCTTTTCTCCACATCCTCTCCAGCATTTATTGCTTGCAGACTTTTGGATCACAGCCATTCTGACTGGTGTGAAGTGGTACCTCATTGTGGTTTTGATTAGCATTTCTCTAATAATGAGTGATGTTGAGCATCTTTTCATGTGTTTGTTAGCCATCCGTATGTCTTCTTTGGAGAAATGTCTATTTAGTTCTTTGGCCCATTTTTTGATTGGGTCGTTTATTTTTCTGGAATTGAGCTGCATAAGTTGCTTGTATATTTTTGTGATTAGTTGTTTGTCAGTTGCTTCATTTGCTATTATTTTCTCCCATTCAGAAGGCTGTCTTTTCACCTTGCTTATATTTTCCTTTGTTGTGCAGAATCTTTTAATTTTAATTAGATCCCATTTGTTTATTTTTGCTTTTATTTCCAGAATTCTGGGAGGTGGATCATAGAGGATCCTGCTGTGATTTATGTCAGAGAGTGTTTTGCCTATGTTCTCCTCTAGGAGTTTTATAGTTTCTGGTCTTACATTTAGATCTTTAATCCATTTTGAGTTTATTTTTGTGTGTGGTGTTAGAAAGTGCTATTTTGATTTAGGCTGGTGGCTCTTTGACAATACAACTCTCTCAAAACATCATTGGCTTTTATTTTGTATGATCCCTATGTGTCCATAGTCATGCTCACAATTCTCTCCAATACATGCTTCAGTTGTAGCTTAGAGTAATCTAGAGTAAATCAATGTAAGCTGAGGCAATCAAGCTTCCAAGAAAGACTACTACTTTTAGTATTTTTTGTCCTTTGGGACATTTGTACAACTAAAATTATTTACTGAATGTCATTTTAATCAGTTCAGCAGTTGTAAAAAGAATGTAAGATCAAGCCTTTGAGTTGCTCTTAACTATAATGATGAATTTTGATCTTTGTTTTCAATTTCACCTTTCCTTGTTTGCAGATCATCGCAAATCTTATCTTTCAACTTTGCTCTCAAATCCACACGTTATCTTCTGAAATTTTCTTTTTCTTAGAATATCTTTTCTATAACAGCAAAGTCATGGAAGTCACCTTCATGTTCCCAATCTGACTGCCTAAGCGCATATACTTATTCCATCACATACACACACAAATTTTAACAAGTGTTTTTTCAGTAAAAATCTGGGCCACTCTATTTTGTATACATCAATAACAGCTTTGTAACTGACTCTAGTCTGGGTCTGATACAAATATCTTAATTTTTTTGTTCTGGTGGCACCTCATAACTGATGTGATTAATATCTTCATTTAGTTTTAACTAAGTTATCATTATAATAAGAAATATATCTCAACTAATCATGATTGCTGGGAGAAATATCAATAACCTCAGATATGCAGATGACACCACCCTTATGACAGAAAGTGAAGAACTAAAGAGCCTCTTGATGAAAGTGAAAGAGGAGAGTGAAAAAGTTGGCTTAAAACTCAACATTCAGAAAACTAAGATCATGGCATCTGGTACCATCACTTCATGGGAAATAGATGGGGAAACAGTGGAAACAGTGACATAATTTATTTTGGGGGACTCCAAAATCACTGCAGACAGATGGTGACTGCAGCCATGAAATTAAAAGATGCTTACTCCTTGGAAGAAAAGTTATGACCAACCTAGACAACATATTAAAAAGCAGAGGCATTGCTTTGCCAACAAAGGTCCATCTAGTCAAAGCTATGTTGTTGTTGTTTTTTTTTTTCCAGTAGTCATGTATGGATGTGAGAGTTGGACCATAAAGAAAACTGAGGGCCAAAGAACTGATGCTTTTGAACTGTGGTGTTGGAGAAGATTCCTGAGAGTCCTTTGGACTGAAAGGAGATCCAACTTGTCCATCCTAAAGGAAATCAGTTCTGAATATTCATTGGAAGGACTGATGCTGAAGCTGAAACTCCAATACTTTGGCCACCTGAGGAGAAGAACTGACTCATTGGAAAAGATCCTGATGCTGGGAAAGATTGAAGGTGGGAGGAGAAGGGGACAACAGGGGATGAGATGGTTGGATGGCATCACCAACTCAATGGATGTGAGTTTGAGTAAATTCCGGGAGTTAGTGATGGACAGGGACGCCTAGCATGCTGCAGTCCATGGGGTCACACAGAGTTGGAAACAACTGAGTGACTAAACTGAACTGATCTGATGGAATATTACTCATCCATTTAAAAGAATGAGATTGGGTCATTTGTAAAGACCTAGTCGGACCTAGAGACTGTCATACAGAGTGAAGTGAGTTAGAAAAAAAAAAAAAGTAAATATTGTATATTAATGCATAGGTGTAATCTAGGGAAATAGTAATTGTGATCTCATTAACAAAGCAGAAATACAGACACAGACATAAAAAACAAATGTATGGATACCAAGGGGGAAAGTCGGAGTGGGAGGAATTAAGAGATTGGGATTGACACATACACTATTGATGCATGCATGCTGACTTGCTTTGGTCATGTCCCACTCTTTGAGACACTGTGGATCATAGGCATACAGGCTCCTCTGTCCATGGGATTTTACAGGCAACAATACTAATGTGGATTGCCATGCCCTCCTCCTGGGGATCTTCCCAACCCAGGGATCAAAACTGCATCTCTGACATCTCCTGCATTGGCAGGCAGGTTCTTTACCACTAGGGCCACCTGGGAAGCACTATTGATATTATATATAAAATAACTGGGGCTTCCCAGGTGGCTCAGTGGTAAAGAATTTACCAGTCACTATAGGAAGCACAGATTCAATCAATGGGTCAGGAAGATCTCATGGGAGGGGAAATGGCAGTCCATTTCAGTATTCTTGCCTGGGAAATCCCACGGGCAAAGGAACCTGGTGGGCTACAGTCCATGGAGTCACAAAGAATCAGACACAATTTAGCAACTTAAAACACATACATAAAATAAATAATTAACAATATGCTGTATAGCACAGGAAACTCTATTTAATGCACTGTGGTGACCTGAATGGGAAGGAAGTCCAAAAGGGAGTGTATACATGAATATGTATGATTGATTGATTTTGCTGTACAGCAGAAGCTAACACAATATTGTGAAGCAACTATACTCCAATAAAAATTAATTAAGAATAAGCATAATAAATTTTTAAATGTATTGGACTATAGTTGTTTTACAATGTTGTGTTAGTTTCTGCTGTATAGCAAAGTGAGTCAGTTATACATATACATGTATCCACTCTTTTTTAGATTCATTTCTCATATATATCATTATACACTATTGATGAGTTCCCTGTGTTATACAGTTGTTGTTAGTTGCCCGTCTTGTCTAACTCTTCATGACCCATGGACTGCAGCATGATGGGCCTCCCTGTCTCTCACCACCTCCCAGAGTTTGTCAAAGTTTATGTCCATTGCATTGGAGATGCCATCCAGCCATCTCATCCTGTGATGACCTCTTCTCCTTCTTCCCTCAATCTTTCCCAGCATCAAGAACATTTCCAGTGAGATGGTTCACATCAGATGACTAAAATACTGGAGTTTCAGCTTCAGCATCAATCCTTCCAATGAGTATTCAGGGTTGATTTCTCTCAAGATAGACTAGTTTGCTCTCCTTGCTGTCCAAGGGACACTCAGGAGTCCTTCTCCAGGACCAAAGTTCGAAGGCATCAATTTTTTGGCACTCTGTATTCTTTATGGTTCAGCTATCACAAATGGATGTTACCAAAGGGAACACCATAGCCTTGACAATGCAGACTTTTGTAAGCAGAGTAACGTATCTACTTTTCAACACGCTGTGTAGGTTTGTCTTAGATTTTCTGCCAAGAAGCAATTGTCTTCTGATTTCATGGCAGCAGTCACCATCTGCAGTGACTATGGAGCCCAAGAAGAGGAAATCTGTCACTACTTCCACCTTTTCCCTTTTTATTTACCATGAAGTAATCAATAACCTCAGATATACAGATGACACCATCCTTATGGAAGAAAGTGAAGAGGAACTAAAAAGCCTCTTGATGAAAGTGAAAGAGGAGAGTGAAAAGTTGGCATAAAGCTCAACATTCAGAAAACTAAGGTCACGGCATCTGGTCCCATCACTTCATGGCAGATAGATGGGGAAACAGTGGAAACAGTATCAGACTTTATTTTTTGGGGCTCCAAAATCACTGCAGATGGTGATTGAACCCATGAAATTAGAAAAAATGCTTACTCTTTGGAAAGAAAGTTATGACCAAACTAGATAGCATATTCAAAAGCAGAGACATTACTTTGCCGACAGAGGTCCATCTAGTCAAGGCTATGGCTTTTCCAGTAGTCATGTATGGATGTGAGAGTTGGACTGTGAAGAAAGCTGCACGCCGAAGAATTTATGCTTTTGAACTGTGGTGTTGGAGAAGACTCTTGAGAGTCCCTTAGACTGCAAGGAGATCCAACCAATCCATTCTAAAGGAGATCAGTCCTGGGTGTTCTTTGGAAGGAATGATGCTGAAGCTGAAACTCCAGTACTTTGGCCACCTCATGCAAAGAGTTGACTCACTGCAAAAGACTCTGAAGTTGGGAGGGACTGGGGGCAGGAGGAGAAGGGGATGATAGAGAATGAGATGGCTGGATGGCATCACCGACTCAAAGGAAATGAGTTTGGGTGAACTCTGGGAGTTGGTGATGGACAGGGAAGCCTGAAGTGCTGCAATTCATGGGGTTGCAAAGAGTCGGACATGACTGAGAGACTGAACTGAACTGAACTGAGTGAGCCTGGATGCCATGATCATTATTGTTTGTTTGTTTTTTACTTTTTTTCATATTTATTTAATTTTTAATTTCTGATTATACTAATATGAAATTTTGATATATTCTTATATAGTTATTATATTACATAATAGTTAATTATTACAAAGTACACAATTATTACATTGTATAGTTGTAATTGTATATATGTGTTATACAGTTATCATTTTATTTATTATATGTAGTAAATCATGATTATTAATATATTAATTCTTTACTTTTCTTTTTAATTACTATTATTTTTTATTTAGTTATTTTTACTTTACAATACTGTATTGGTTTTGCCATCCATTTTTTAATACCTTACCATCATTGATTTTTTTTTTTAATTTTTATTTTAACTTTATTTTACTTTACAATACTATATTGGTTATGCCATACATTGACATGAATCCACCACGGGTGTACATGAGTTCCCAATCCTGAATGTCCTTCCCACCTCCCACCTCATATCGTCTCTCTGGATCATCCCCATGCACCAGCCCCAAGCATCATGTATCCTGTATCGAACATAGACTGGCGACTCATTTCTTACATGATAGTATACATGTTTCAATGCCATTCTCCCAAATCATTCCACCCTCTCCCTCTCCCTCTCCCTCTCCCTCTCCCTCAGAGTCCAAAAGTCCATTCTATACATCTGTGTCTCTTTTGCTGTCTCGCGTACAGGGTTATCATTACCATCTTTCTAAATTCCATATATATGTGTTAGTATACTGTATTGGTGTTTTTCTTTCTGGCTTACTTCACTCTGTATAATTGGCCCCAGTTTCATCTACCTCATTAGAACTGATTCAAATGTATTCTTTTTAATGGCTGAGTAATACTCCATTGTGTATATGGACCACAGCTTTCTTATCCATTCATCTGCTGATGGACATCTAGGTTGTTTCCATGTCCTGGCTATTATAAACAGTGCTGCGATGAACATTGGAGTGCAAGTGTCTCTTTCAATTCCGGTTTCCTCGGTGTGTATGCCCAGCAGTGGGATTGCTGGGTCAAAAGGCAGTTCTATTGGCAAATTTTTAAGGAATCTCCACACTGTTCTCCAAAGTGGCTGTACTAGTTTGCATTCCCACCAACAGTTTAAGAGGGTTCCCTTTTCTCCACACCCTCTCCAGCCTTTATTGCTTGTAGACT
Organism: Ovis canadensis; assembly: GCF_042477335.2. Lineage (NCBI taxonomy): Eukaryota > Metazoa > Chordata > Mammalia > Artiodactyla > Bovidae > Ovis > Ovis canadensis. The sequence goes on from NC_091262.1 coordinate 13,835,400, forward strand.
TTTGGATCGCAGCCATTCTGACTGGTGTGAAATGGTACCTCATTGTGGTCTTGATTTGCATTTCTCTGATAATGAGTGATGTTGAGCATCTTTTCATGGGTTTGTTAGCCATCCATATGTCTTCTTTGGAGAAATGTCTATTTAGTTCTTTGGCCCATTTTTTGATTGGGTCGTTTATTTTTCTGGAATTGAGCTACATAAGTTCTTGTATATTTTTGAGATTAGTTGTTTGTCAGTTGCTTCATTTGCTATTATTTTCTCCCATTCAGAAGGCTGTCTTTTCCCCTTGTTTATAGTTTCCTTTGTTGTGAAGAAGCTTTTAATTTTATTTTTTTTTTTTTTATTTTTTTTTTTTTTAATTTTAGTTTTTTATTTTTTAAATTTTAAAATCTTTAATTCTTACATGCATTCCCAAACATGAACCCCCCTCCCACCTCCCTCCCCATAACAACTTTCTGGGTCATCCCCTTGCACCAGCCCCAAGCATGCTGCATCCTGCGTCAGACATAGACTGGCGATTCAATTCACATGATAGTAACATGTTAGAATGTCATTCTCCCAAATCATCCCACCCTCTCCCTCTCCCTCTGAGTCCAAAAGTCCGTTATACACATCTGTGTCTCTTTCCCTGTCTTGCATACAGGGTCGTCATTGCCATCTTCCTAAACTCCATATATATGTGTTAGTATACTGTATTGGTGTTTTTCTTTCTGGCTTACTTCACTCTGTATAATCGGCTCCAGTTTCATCCATCTCATCAGAACTGATTCAAATGAATTCTTTTTAACAGCTGAGTAATACTCCATTGTGTATATGTACCACAGCTTTCTTATCCATTCATCTGCTGATGGACATCTAGGTTGTTTCCATGTCCTGGCTATTATAAACAGTGCTGCGATGAACATTGGGTTACATGTGTCTCTTTCAATTCTGGTTTCCTCGGTGTGTATGCCCAGAAGTGGGATTGCTGGGTCATAAGGTAGTTCTATTTGCAATTTTTTAAGGAATCTCCACACCGTTCTCCATAGTGGCTGTACTAGTTTGCATTCCCACCAACAGTGTAGGAGGGTTCCCTTTTCTCCACACCCTCTCCAGCATTTATTGCTTGCAGATTTTTGGATCGCAGACATTCTGACTGGTGTGAAGTGGTACCTCATTGTGGTTTTGATTTGCATTTCTCTAATAATGAGTGATGTTGAGCATCTTTTCATGTGTTTGTTAGCCATCCGTGTGTCTTCTTTGGAGAAATGTCTATTTAGTTCTTTGGCCCATTTTTTGATTGGGTCGTTTATTTTTCTGGAATTGAGCTGCATAAGTTGCTTGTATATTTTTGAGATTAGTTGTTTGTCAGTTGCTTCATTTGCTATTATTTTCTCCCATTCAGAAGGCTGTCTTTTCACCTTGCTTATAGTTTCCTTTGTTGTGCAGAAGCTTTTAATTTTAATTAGATCCCATTTGTTTATTTTTGCTTTTATTTCCAGAATTCTGGGAGGTGGGTCATAGAGGATCCTGCTGTGATTTATGTCGGAGAGTGTTTTGCCTATGTTCTCCTCTAGGAGTTTTATAGTTTCTGATCTTACATTTAGATCTTTAATCCATTTTGAGTTTATTTTTGTGTACGGTGTTAGAAAGTGATCTAGAAAAGCTTTTAATTTTAATTAGATCCCATTTGTTTATTTTTGCTTTTATTTCCAGTATTCTGGGAGGTTGGTCATAGAGGATCCTGCTGTGATTTATGTCAGAGAATGTTTTGCCTATGTTCTCCTCTAGGAGTTCTACAGTTTCTGGTCTTATGTTTGTATCTTTAATCCATTTTGAGTTTATTTTTGTGTGTGGTGTTAGAAAGTGATCTAGTTTCATTATTTTACAAATGGTTGACCAGTTTCCCCAGCACCACTTGTTAAAGAGATTGTCTTTACTCCATTGTATATTCTTGCCTCCTTTGTCGAAGATAAGGTGTCCATAGGTGTGTGGGTTTATCTCTGGGTTTTCTATTTTGTTCCATTGATCTATATTTCTCTCTTTGTGCCAGTACCATACTGTCTTGACGACTGTGGCTTTGTAGTAGAGCCTGAAGTCAGCAGGTTGATTCCTCCAGTTCCATTCTTCTTTCTCAAGATTGCTTTGGCTATTCGAGGTTTTTTGTATTTCCATACAAATTGTGAAATTATTTGTTCTAGCTCTGTGAAAAATGCTGCTGGTAGTCTGACAGGGATTGCTTTGAATCTGTAGATTGCTTTGGGTAGTATACTCATTTTCACTATATTGATTCTTGGCATATATTGACATGAAACCTCCACGGGTGTACATGCGTTCCCAATCCTGAACTCCCCTCCCACCACCCTCCCCATATCATCTCTCTGGGTCACCCTAATGCACCAGCCCCAAGCATCCTGTATTCTGTATTGAACCTAGCCTGGCAATTTGTTTCTTCCATGATAATATACATTTTTCAATGCCATTTTCCCAAACCATCCTACCCTCTCCCTCTCCCACAGAGTCCAAAAATCTGTTCTATACATCTGTGTTTGTTTTTTAATATTTAATCTTAAGCCAGCTCTTTCACTCCCTTCCTTCACTTTCATTCAGTTCAGTTCAGTCACTCAGTCGTGTCTGACTCTTGCAACCCCATGAATTGCAGCACGCCAGGCTTCCTGTCTATCACCAACTCCCGGAGTTCACTCAGACTCACATCAATCGAGTCAGTGATGCCATCCAGCCATCCCATCCTCTTTCGTACCCTTCTCCTCCTGCCCCCAATCTCTCCCAGCATTAGAGTCTTTTCCAATGAGTCAACTCTTTGCATGATGTGGCCAAATTACTGGAGTTTCAGCTTTAGCATCATTCCTTCCAAAGAAATCCCATGGCTGATCTCCTTCAGAATGGACTGGTTGGATCTCCTTGCAGTCCAAGGGACTCTCAAGAGTCTTCTCCAACACCACAGTTCAAAAACATCAATTCTTCGGGGCTCAGCCTTCTTCACAGTCCAACTCTCACATCCATACATGACCACTGTAAAAACCATAGCGTTGACTAGATGGACCTTAGTCGGCAAAGTAATGTCTCTGCTTTTGAATATGTTGTCTAGGTTGGTCATAACTTTCCTTCTAAGGAGTAAGCATCTTTTAATTTCATGTCTGCAGTCACCATCTGCAGTGATTTTGGAGCCCAAAAAATTAAAGTCTGACACTGTTTCCACTGTTTCCCCATCTATTTCCCATGAAGTGATGGGATCAGATGCCATGATCTTCGTTTTCTTATTGTTGAACTTTAAGCAAACTTTTTCACTCTCCTTTTTCACTTTCATCAAGAGGCTTTTTAGCTCCTCTTCACTTTCTGTCATAAAGGTGGTGTTATCTGCATATCTGAGGTTATTGATATTTCTCGCAGCAATCTTGATTCCAGCTTGTGTTTCTTCCAGTCCAGCGTTTCTCATGATGTACTCTGCATATAAGTTAAATAAGCAGGGTGACAATATACAACCTTGTAGCATTCATTTTCCTATTTGGAACCAGTATGTTGTTCCATGTCCAGCTTTCATTAAGAAGCTCTTTAGTTCCTCTTCACTTCTGCCATTTAGAGTGGTATCATCCACATATCTGAGGTTGTTGATATTTCTCCCGCCTATCCTGATTTCATCTTGTAACTCATCTAGTCCAGCGTTTCTTATGAGTGCTCAGCATATATATTAAACAAACAGTTTGACAGCAGACAGGCCTCTTGTACTCCTTTCTCAATCTTAACCAAGATTGAGTATGGATCATTTGTTCCATATAGGGTTCTAACTGTTGTTTCTTGACCCACATACAGGTGTCTCAGGAAACAGATAAGATGGTCTGGTATTCCTACCTTTTTTTTTTAATCATACATTTTTTTTTATTATTTTGAAGAATTTGAGATAATTAAAATAGCTTAAAATTAAATTCTTTTGTTTTAATTTTTATTTTTACTTTACAATACTATATTGGTTTTGCCATACATTGACATGAATCCACCACGGGTGTACATGCGATCCCAAACATGAACCCCCCTCCCATCTCCCTCCCCACAACATCCCTCTGGGTCATCCCCATGCACCAGCCCCAAGCATGCTGTATCCTGCATCAAACATAGACTGGTGATTCGATTCTTACATGATAGTATACATGTTTCAATGCCATTCTCCCAAATCATCCCACTCTCTCCCTCTCCCTCGGAGTCCAAAAGTCCGCTATACACATCTGTGTCTTTTTTGCTGTCTTGCATACAGGGTCATCATTGCCATCTTTCTAAATTCCATATATATGTGTCAGTATACTGTATTGGTGTTTTTCTTTCTGGCTTGCTTCACTCTGTATAATCGGCTCCAGTTTCATCCATCTCAACAGAACTGATTCAAATGTATTCTTTTTAATGGCTGAGTAATACTCCATTGTGTATATGTACCACAGCTTTCTTATCCATTCATCTGCTGATGGACATCTAGGTTGTTTCCATGTCCTGGCTATTATAAACAGTGCTGCAATGTGAAAGAGACACATGTACCCCAATGTTCATCGCAGCACTGTTTATAATAGCCAGGACATGGAAACAACCTAGATGTCCATCAGCAGATGAATGGTATTCCTACCTTTTTAAGAGCTTTCCACATTTTATGATCCACACAGTCAAAGGCTTTGGCATAGTCAATGAAACTGGTAGATATTTTACTAGAATTCCCTAGCTTTCTCTATGATCCAGCAAATGTTGGCAATTTGATCTCTGGTTCCTCGTCCTTTTCTAAACCCAGCTTGGACATCTGGAAATTCTTGGTTTGCATAATGCTGAAGCCTAACATGCAAGATTTTAAGCATGAGAGATGAGTGTAATTGTCCAGCGTTTAGCACATTATTTAGCATTACCCCTCTTGGGAACTGGAATGAGGATTGACCTTTTCCAGTCCTGGGGTCACTGCTGCGTCTTCCAGATTTGCCGACATACTGAATGCAACACTTTGATATACAGTTGGTCCTTGTTATATATCTATTTTATATATAGTAGTATGTATATCTTGATCCAAATCTCCCACTTTATCCCTCCCCCTGTTGCACTTTCCCCTTTGACAATCATTATTTTCTTGTTCACATAAATAGTGGTTTTGAGTCTGGTGGACCTCAACTGAAGTCCCCTGCATACCTTCTTTATTCTGGATCCTGGAGGAATGATGGACCTCTTCTGGTGATAAAGGAACAAAAGCAATCACAGGAACTCATGCTACCTCCCAGATTGGTTCTTGGATGTGACAACCATCACCCATCACTTCTGCTCACATTCTAAGAGTATGCCACATGTCTACACATAGGATGGAGCAATAAAATATTCTGATAGGAAAATGGAAGTCTGTAACTGGTACAAATAATACATCTGCTGCCATGAGAGATAAACAAAAGTAGGAAGTGCCTGATTGTGAGATATCTCCACAGAGACTACATGATATTATTTGTGTGATAAATAAATTTATTTGAATTTGTATTCCCCACTTCTTTTTTTTGTTTTGTTTTGTTTTTTTTTTGTTGTTGTTTTTTTTGTTTGTTTTTTTTTTCAGTGAGTATGTTTGTTTGTTTATTTTTAAAGTACAATTAACCTACAGTACTGTATTAGTGCCTTTTACACAACATAGAGATTAGATATTTCTATATATTTTAAAAAGATTACGATGATAAATCTAGTTACCATCTGTCACCATAGAAAGATATTATATAATTATTTACCATCTGTAACAAAAGGGGAGAAATTAGTCTGGGGATACATGGAAGAAAAGAAAGAACACCTCGTTCCTTTCCCTCCTTACCTTTTCTATCATGTTGCTATGGAGAACCTGTTTCCCTGTCAACATGTACTATAGTCCCTGGGTTTTGAAATGGATTAAGCTGATCCCTGATGAAGATGCTTCTACTGCACACAAATGCACTAAGAAAGTCAGTGATTTAAAGTAATGAAATATGGCTCCAGTTTCATCCACCTCATTAGAACTGATTCAAATGTGTTGTTTTGTTTTGTTTTGTTTTGTTTTGCTTTACAATACTGCATTGGTTTTGCCATACATTGACATTAATCTGCCATGGGTGTACATGAGTTCCCAATCCTGAAACCCCCTTCCACCTCCCTCCCCATATCATGGCATTGAAACATGTATACAATCATGTAAGAAATGAATCACCAGTCTAGGTTCGATACAGGATACAGGATGCTTGGGGCTGGTGCACTGGGATGACCCAGACAAATGTATTCTTTTTAATGGCTGAGTAGTACTCCATTGTGTATATGTACCACAGCTTTCTTATCCATTCGTCTGCTGATGGACATCTAGGGGAACACGTGTATACCTGTGGCAGATTCATGTTGATGTATGGCAAAACCAATATAATATTGTAAAGTAAAAGAAAATAATAATAATAAAGTAATGAAATATGAAATTGTATAAAAAGTAATCAAATAATTGTAAAAAACAAAGAAACACTAGCAAATTCTCGTGAACAAAGCAGCTATGCCTAATGAAGAATACTGGACCCACAGTGTCTTAATCCCATGTGTTCATTCCTAGAAGCATTTTCTGGCTTCAGAATGAGACAGCTGTTGACGACATGTTATGTGATTCACATTTTTACAAGCCAAAGCATGTAGAAGTTAGGCCAGTTTTTTTTTTTTTTTCTTTTTTAAGTGGTCCTTTCATGCAAAACAATTCTCATGTCTATTTTTCCATATTTGGCTACAAAGTTTGGAAACAGATACACGGAGGGCATGTAAGGGTAAATGGGCAAGGGAGAGCTCTTAATTCTGTCTGACATCCACACAGCTTTTTGTTTGTAATGTGAACATTCTTTCTGCCCACAAATAGCCTTGCCTATCTCCAGAAAAGCAAGTGGGATTGTCTCCAGGAATGTGCTATCTTAGATTACAGTTTCATAAAGTTTATTTTAATCTGCCAGTTTGGAGAAAATATTAATATCTTGAATTAACCCATTTAGATACCCTGTTTAAGTGATTTTTCTAAACACTGAAAAAATTACACCAGCATATTATTCTTTTTAATTATTTACTTTAAATGGAGGCCAATTAGATTAAAATACTAGCCTAATATTGATTAATTATGTAGTGGTATTATGTAAATTTTTTGCCATACATTGACATGGGTGTACATATGTCCCCCATCCTGAACCCCCTCCGATTTCTCTCCCCATCACACCCCTCAAGGTTTTCCCAGTGCACTGGCTTTGAGTTCCCTGTTTAGCATATTACTCTGATGTGTATGCAAAACAAAACTATATTCTTGAGACTATCTTACTATGGCTGTACTTTTTGAAATGTACTTATACAGCTGTATTTTTTTAATAATTGACACCCTAAATGGACATTATTTTAAACTGTGAAATTTTTTCTACAGTTGTTGAAGAATGTGGCAAGTTGATATTTTCAATTCTAATTTTTCTGCTTATGAAAATATGGTGAATCTGATATGAGATGAAAATATGAGTTTTCAAAGGTAAAGAATACATAAAGTACTCAAATAAAATTAGAGAAATAGAAGATGCAATAGTTAAAATTAAGAACTCCATATATAGTATAATAGCTTAAGTGATTGAATAAGAAATAGGAAGATGGACCAACAGCAAGTATACACAGATAATTGCAAAGAATAAATAATTCAGAAATTGTATTTGAGACATCAAGAACACAGTGAAAATACCTAACATCTTTGTAATTATAATCTAGAAATGGAGAAAGGGAGAAATGGGAGCCAAATTAATATTTGAAGAGATAATACCTGAGAATTTTCCAAAATTAATGAAAATATTAACCAACAAATTTTAAAACTCCAGAGAATATCAAGCAGGATAGATACAAAGCAAACCATGCTTATGACACATGTAGAAAAAAAAAAAACACCTGAATCCCAATTTAATGGGAAATTTTTGAAAGAAACAAGAGAAACACGGGCACATTATGTGTCAGATCAGATCAGTTCAGTTGCTCAGTCATGTCTGACTCTTTGCGACCCCATGAACCACAGCACGCCAGGCCTCCCAGTCCATCACCAACTCCTGGAGTTCACGCAAACCCATGCCCATCGAGTTAGTGATGTTACCCAACCATCTCATCCACTGCCGTTCCCTTCTCCTCCTGCCCTCAATATTTCCCAGCATCAGGATCGTTTCAAATGAGTCAGCTCTTCATATCAGGTGGCCAAAGTATTGGAGTTTCAGCTTCAACATCAGTCCTTACAATGAACACCCAGGACTGATCTCTTTTAGGATGAACTGGTTGGATCTCCTTGCAGTCCAAGGGACTCTCAAGAGTCCTCTCCAACACCACAGTTCAAAAGCATCAATTCTTCGGCTTGCAGCTTTATTTATAGTCCAACTCTCACATCCATATGTGACTACTGGAAAAGCCATAGCCTTGACAAGATGGACTTTTGTTTGCAAAGTAACATCTCTGCCTTTGAATATACCGTCTGGGTTGGTCATAACTTTTCTTTGAAGAAGTAAGCATCTTTTAATTTCATGGCTGCAGTCACCATCTGCAGTGATTTTGGAGCCCAGAAAAATAAAGTCAGCCACTGTTTCCACTGTTTTCCCATCTATCTGCCATGAAGTGATGGGACCGGATGCCATGACCTTAGTTTTCTGAATGTTGAGCTTTAAGCCAAATTTTTCACTCTCCTCTTTCACTTTCATTAAGAGGTTCTTTACTTCTTCACTTTCTGCCATAAGGGTGGTATCATCTGCATATCTGACATTGATATTTCTCCCAGCAATCTTGATTCCCACTTGTGCTTCCTCCAGCCCAGCGTTTCTCATGATGTACTCTGCATATAAGTTAAATAAGCAGGGTGACAATACACTGCCTTGATGTACTCCTTTTCCTGTTTGGAACCAGTCTTTTGTTCCATGCCCAATTCTAACTATTGCTTCCTGACCTGCATAGAGGTTTCTCAACAGGCAGGTCAGGTGCTCTGGTATTCATGTCTCTTTCAGAATTCTCCACAGTTTATTGTGATCCACACAGTTAAAGACTTTGGCATAGTCAATAAAGCAGAAATATATGTTTGTTTGTTTGTTTGTTTGTTTTTCTTGAACTCTCTTGCTTTTTCAATGACCCATTGGATGCTGGCAATTTGATCTCTGGTTCCTCTGTCTTTTCTAAAACCAGCTTGAACATATGGAAGTTCATGGTTCACGTATTGCTGAAGCCTGGCTTGCAGAATGCAGAATTTTAAGCATTACTTTACTAGTGTGTGAGATGAGTGCAATGGTGTGGTAGTTTAAGCATTCTTTGGCATTGCCTTTCTTTGTGATTGGAATGAAAGCTGACCTTTTTCAGTCCTGTGGCCACTGCTGAGTTTTCCAAATTGCTGGCATATTGATTGCAGCACTTTCACAGTGTCATCTTTCAAGGTTTGCAATAGCTCAACTTGTATTCCATCACCTCCACTAGCTTTGTTCGTAGTGATGCTTTCTAAGGCCCACTTGACTTCACATTCCAGGATGTCTGGCTCTAGGTGAATGATAACACCATCATGATTATCTGGGTCGTGAAGATCTTTTTTATACAGTCCTTCTGTGTATTCTTGCCACCTCTTCCTAATATCTTCTGCTTCTGTTAGGTGCAACAATTTCTGTCCTTTTTTGTGCCCATCCTTGCATGAAATATTCCCTTGGTATCTCTAATTTTCTTGAAGAAGTCTCTAGCCTTTCCCATTCTATTATTTTCCTCTATTTCTTTGCATTGATCACTGAGGAAGGCTTTCTTATCTCTCCTTGCTATTCTTTATAACTCTGCATTCAAATGGGTATATCTTTGCTTTTCTCCTTTGCTTTTCTTTCTTTTTTTTTTTTTTTTTTGCTTTTCACTTCTCTTCTTTTCACAGCTACTTGTAAGGCCTCCTCAGACAGCCATTTTGCATTTTTGCATTTCGTTTTCTTGGGGATCGTCTTGATTCCTGTCTCCTGTACAATGTCAGGAACCTCCATCCATAGATCATCAGGCACTCTGTCTATCAGATTATGTGTAGATGAACAAAAATAAAGCAGTCAGACTTCCAAACAGAAATAATTGAAGCTAGAAAACAATGTAATGCCTTCTCATAAATGAAAAGGAAATAGCTGCAAATAATTCTATATAGAACTCAGTGGAAACATCCTTTAAAATTAAGATAAGTTTATATATTCAGAGAAATTTTGCCAACATACCTGCCTTAAAGGAAAAATCAAAATAACTTTTTCTGTCAGAATAATCCCTAAGAGTAACACTGAAAATAGAAGAAGGACAAAATGCAGGCTACATAGGTGATTAAGTAAGAGTGGATATTGCTGTACAAAATAATGATAATAAGGTCTTATAGTATTCAAAATATAAGTAGAATTAAAGTGCAAGACAATGATAATTCAAAGGGGAGAAAGTAGAGTTAAGTCCTCCATGTTTCTATCATCACCAGGATGACAACAAAATTATCAACTCTTATCAGGCTTTGTTAACCAAAAAAAGACTATTGTAGTCGATTAGATGAACAATAATGAGAATAAAATAAAAAATTACCTCTATGTCCATTGACAGATGAATGGAATGGGCCAAAGAACTAAATAGACAGTTCTCCAAAGAAGACATACGGATGGCTAGCAACATCACTCATTATCAGAGAAATGCAAATCAAAACCACAATGAGGTGCCATTTCATTCCAGTCAGAATGGCTGCGATCCAAAAGTCTACAAGCAATAAATGCTGGAGAAGGTGTGGAGAAAAGGGAACCCTCTTACACTGTTGGTGAGAATGCAAACTAGTACAGCCACTATGGAGAACAGTGTGGAGATTCCTTCAAAAACTGGAAATAGAACTGCCTTTTGACCCAGCAATCCCACTGCTGGGCATACACATTGAGGAAACCAGAATTGAAAGAGACACATGTACCCCAATGTTCATCGCAGCACTGTTTATAATACAAGCAACCTAGATGTCCATCAGGAGACGAATGGATAAGAAAGCTGTGGTCCATATGCACAATGGAGTATTACTCAGCCATTAAAAAGAATACATTTGAATCAGTTCTAATGAGGTGGATGAAACTGGAGCTGATTATACAGAGTGAAGTAAGCCAAAAAGAAAAACACCAATATAGTATACTAACACATATATATGGAATTTAGAAAGATGATAACGATAACCCTGTATGTGAGACAGCAAAAGAGACACAGATGTATCGAACAGTCTTTTTGACTCTGTGGGAGAGGGAAAGGGTGGGATGATTTGGGAGAATGGCATTGAAACATGTATAATATCATATAAGAAACAAATCACCAGTCTAGGTTCGATGTAGGATACAGGATGCTTGGGGCTGGTGCACTGGCATGACCCAGAGGGATGGTATGGGGAGGGAGGTGCGAGGAGGGTTCAGGATTGGGAACACATGTACACCCATAGTGGATTCATGTAGATGTATGGCAAAGCCAATACACTATTGTAAAGTAAAAAAATAAAATAAAATAAAATCTGAAAACAAAAGGTCAAAGGTAATCTAAAAAAAAAAAGTTGTGGTGTATATAACACGATGGAATATTATTCAGCCATAAATGGAACACGTTTGAGTCAGTTCTAATGAAGTGGATGAACCTAGAACCTATTTTACAGAATGAAGTGAGTCAGAAGGAGAAAGATAAAACCGTATTCTAACACATATATGAGCAATCAAGAAAAATGGTACTGAAGAATTTATTTACAGGGCAACAATGGAGAAACAAATGTAGAGAATAGATTTATGGGCATGGAGAAAGGGAGGGAGAGGAGAGGAGAGGGTGAGATGTATGGAAAGAGTAACATGGAAACTTACATTACCATATGTAAAATAGATAGCCAATGGGAATTTGCTGTATGGCCCAGGGAACTGAAACAGGGCCTTTATATCAACCCAGAGAGGTGGGATGGGGAGAGAGATAGGAGGGAGTTTCAAGAGGGAGGAGACAAATATGATGTGTGATGTGAGTCTCAACATAGCTGATTCATGTTGAGGTTTGACAGAAAACAGCAAAATTCTGTAAAGCAATAATCCTTCAATAAAAATAGGTTTTTTTAATGAATGACTAAATATTTTATTGATTTTCTTTTTTTTAATTTTTAAAATTTTAAAATCTTTAATTCTTACATGTGTTCCCAAACATGAGTAAAGATTCAATAAAAGGGAGAAAAGGAAACTAAGTGAAATCCTAATATAATGGTAATTATATAAAGTATAGGCTAATTACTCAAAAATACAAAGATTGCATAGAACTTATATAACTCTCACCATTAAAGTAAAAAAGGGAGCTTGATTAAGTCAGCATCATGATTTTTTTTAATTCATTGGAGGGTAAGGTTGGAAAGCAAACTAGTCAAAAATCTAAAATATCTTAGAAAAATCTAAGAAGATCCATACCAGGATCTGTGTGTGTGCGTGTGCATGTGTGTGTGTGCAAGTGCAAATTGTTCAGTCATGTCTGACTGTTTGCGACCCTATGGACTATGGCCCCCAGACTCTTCTGTCCATGGGATTTTCCAGGCAACAATATTGGAGTGGATTGCCTTGTTCTCCTCCAAGGGAACTTCCTGACCCAGGAATCGAACCCGCTTCTCTTAGGTCTTCTGCGTCTGTTAGGTCTCCTGTGTCTCCTGCACTACAGGCAGATTCTAAACCACCTGAGCTACCAGCAGAGCTACCAGCGATGTAAGAAAAGAGTTACCTTTTCTCTATACCCTCTCCAATATTGTTTGTTGACTTTTTGATGATGGCCTTTCTGACTGGTATGAGATGATATCTCATTACAGTTTTGATTTGCATTTCTCTAATAATGAGTGATGTTGGCCATCTTTTCATGTGTTTGTTAGCCATCTGTATGTCTTTTTTGGAGAAATGTCTGTTTAGGTCTTTTTCCTACTTTTTGATAGGGTTGTTTTTCTGGTATTAAGTTGTATGAGCTGCGTATATATTTTGGAAATTAATCCTTTGTCAGTTGTTTCATTTGATAATATTTTCTCCCATTCTGAGGGTTGTCTTTTCACCTTGTTTTTAATTTGCTTTGCTGTACAAAAACGTTTGAGTTTAATTAAATCCCACTTGTTTGATTTTGTTTTAATTTCCATTACTCCAGGAGGTGGGACATAGAGGATCTTGCTTTCATTTATGTCAAGTGTTCTGCCTATGTTTTCCTCTAAAAGTTAAACAGTTTCTGGTCTTACACTTAGATATTTATTCAGTTTTTACTTTATCATTGTGTATGGCACTAGGAAGTGTTCTAATTTCATTATTTTGCACTTAGCTGTCCAGTTTTCCAAGCACCATGTATTGAAGAAGCCATCTCTGCCCCCATTGTATATTCTTTCATCCTTTCCCAAAAATAAGGTACCCATAAGTATGGGTTTATCTCTGGGCTCTCTGTCTTGGTCCATTGGTCTATATTTCTGTTTTTGTTGTAGTACTATATTGTCTTGATAACTGTAGCTTTGCAGTGTAGTGTGAAGTCAGGAAAGTTGATTCCTTCAGCTCCATTTTTCTTTCTCAAGACTGCTTGTGCTGTTCTGGGTCTTTAGTGTTTCTATACGGGTTGTGAAATTTTTTGTTCTAGTTCTGCGAAAAATACCATTGGTAATTTGATAGGGATTGCATTGAATCTGTAGATTGCTCTTGGTAGTGTAGTCATTTTCACAATATTGATTCTTCTTACCCAGGAACATAGAATATCTCTCCATCTGTTTATGTTGTATGATCTATAGATGCAGAAAAGGCCTATGAGAAAATTCAGCACAAATTTAAGATAAAAACACTTCAAAAAATGGACATAGAAGGAAGATACCTTAACATAGTAAAGGCTATATATGATAAACCCACAGCAAACATTATTATCAATGGTAAAAAACTGAAAGTATTTCCTCTAAGATCAGGAACAAGACAAGAGTGTCCACTCTCACCACTATTACTCAACATAGTTTTGGAAATCCTAGCTACAGTAAGTAGAGAAAAAAAAAAGAAATACAAGAATACAGACTAGAAAGAAGTAAAAATCTCACTGTTTGCAGATGACATGATAGGATACATATAAAACCCAAAAGAAACTATCAGAAAATTACTAAGGCTGATAAATAAATTTAGCAATGTCAAAGTATACAATCTCAATACACAGAACTCACTTGTATTCCTATATACTAACAATGAAAAATCAGAAAGAGAAATTAAAGAGTCAATCTTATTCACCATTGAAGTAAAAAGAGTAAAATATCTAGGCATAAACCTAACTAAGGAGACAAAAGTACTGTATACAGAAAATTATAAGACACAGATGTATGTTGAATTTTTAATTTTTTGTAAATTAATTTATTTCTTTTAATTGGAGGCTAATTACTTTACAATATTGTAATGGTTTTTGCCATACACTCACATGAATCAGCCATGGTTGTACATGTATCCCCCATCCTTAACCCCCTCCCACCTCCCTTCCCATCCCATTGCTCAGAGTTGCCCAAAGTCCCGGCCCTGAGTGCCCTGTCTCATGCATCAAACCTGGACTGGCGATATATTTCACATATGGCAATATATGTGTTTCAATACTATTCTCCCAAATCATCCCACCCTCTCCTTCTCCCACAGAGTCCAAAAGTCTGTTCTTTACATCTGTGTCTCTTTTGCTGACTCATATATAGGGTCATCATTATCATCTTTCTAAATTCCACATGGTGCTTTATTATACTATATTGGTGTTTTTCTTTCTGACTTACTTCATTCTGTATAATAGGCTCCAGTTTCATCCACCTCATTAGAACTGATTCAAATACATTATTTTTAATAGCTAAGTAATATTCCACTGTGTATATGTGCCACAGCTTTTTTATCCATTCATCTGCCAATGGATATCTAGGTTGCTTCCATGTCCTAGCTATTGTACACAGTGCTGCAATGAATATTGGGGTACACGTGTTCTTTCCATTCTGGTTTCCTCAGTCTGTATGACCAGCAGTTGGATTGTTGGGTCATATGGCAGTTCTATCTCCAGCTTTTTAAAGAATCTCCACACTGTTCTCCATAGTGGCTGTACTAGTTTGCATTCCTACCAACGGTGTAAGAGGGTTCCCTTTTCTCCACACCCTCTCCAGCATTTATTTGTAGACTTTTTGAATGCAGTCATTCTGACTGGCATGAGATGGTACCTCGTTGTGGTTTTGATTTGCATTTCTCTGATAATGAGTGATGTTGAGCATCTTTTCATGTGTTTGTGAGCCATCTGTATGCCTTCTTTGGAGACTGTTGAATTTTAAGCCAGTTTTTTCATTCTTCTCTTTCACCTTCATCAAGAGGTTCTTTGGTTCCTCTTTGTCTTCTGCCATGAGGGCAATGTCATCTGAATTTCTGAAGTTACTGATGATTCTCCCGGCAATCTTTTGATTCCACCCTGTGCTTCATTCAGCTTGGCATTTCACATGATGTGCTCTGCATTGAAAGTGAAAGTCGTCCACTCGTATCTGACTCTTTGCGACCCTGGAGTAGGTAGCCTTTCCCTTCTCCAAGGAATCTTCTCAACCCAAGAACTGAACCCAGGTCTCCCACATTACAGGTGAATTCTTTACCAGCTGAGCCAAAAGGGAAGCCCAAGAATACTGGAGTGAGTAGCCTATCCCTTCTCCAGCAGATCTTTCCAACCCAGCAATCAAACTGGGGTCTCTTGCATTACAGGCAGATTCTTTACCAACTGAGCTATGAGGGAAGCCTCACTCTGTATAGAAGTTAATACAAATGAGATAGTTTGAATGTAGGAATGGGTAATAGATAGATATTTACTAGAGCAGTATAATAAAATATTAGCTGTAGAATCTAGATGTTGCTACTTAATTCTTTCAACATTCTGGTTTGAAATTTTTCATAATTAAATGGGAAAAAAAAAAACAAGCAAAGACTAGAAAACTAAATATTTTTTATTTTTACTTTTGCTTTATTTTACTTTACAATACTGTATTGGTTTTACGATACATTGACATGAATCCACCATGGGTGTACATGAGTTCCCAATTTTGAACCCCCCTCCCACCTCCCACCCCATATCATCTCTCTGGATCATCCCCGTGCACCAGCTGCAAGTATCCTGTATCCTGTATTGAACACAGACTGGCGATTCGCTTCTTACAGGATAGTATACATGTTTCAGTGCCATTCTCCCAAATCATCCCACCCTCTCACTCTCCCTCTCCCTCTCCCTCTCCTTCAGAGTCCAAAAGTCCGTTCTATACATCTGTGTCTCTTTTACTATCTCGCATACAGGATTATCATTACCATCTTTCTAAATTCCATATATATGTGTTAGTATACTGTATTGGTGTTTTTCTTTCTGGCTTACTTCACTCTGTATAATAGGCTCCGGTTTCATCCACCTCAGCAGAACAGATTCAAATGTATTCTTTTTAATGGCTGAGTAATACTCCATTGTGTATATGGACCACAGCTTTCTTATCCATTCATCTGCTGATGGACATCTAGGTTGTTTCCATGTCCTGGCTATTATAAACAGTGCTGCGATGAACATTGGGGTACACGTGTCTCTTTCAATTCTGGTTTCCTCGGTGTGTATGCCCAGCAGTGGGATTGCTGGGTCAAAAGGCAGTTCTATTTGCAATTTTTAAAGGAATCTCCACACTGTACTCCATAGCGGCTATACTAGTTTGCATTCCCACCAACAGTGTAAGAGGGTTCCCTTTTCTCCACACCCTTTCCAGCCTTTATTGCTTGTAGACTTTTGGATTGCAGCCATTCTGACTGGTGTGAAATGGTACCTCATTGTGGTCTTGATTTGCATTTCTCTGATAATGAGTGATGTTGAGCATCTTTTCATGTGTTTGTTAGCCATCCATATGTCTTCTTTGGAGAAATGTCTATTAAGTTCTTTGGCCCATTTTTTGATTGAGTCATTTATTTTTCTGGAATTGAGCTGCATAAGTTGCTTGTATATTTTCGAGATTAGTTCTTTGTCAGTTGCTTCATTTGCTATTATTTTCTCCCATTCAGAAGGCTGTCTTTTCCCCTTGCTTATAGTTTCCTTTGTTGTGCAGAAGCTTTTAATTTTAATTAGATCCCATTTGTTTATTTTTGCTTTTGTTTCCAGAATTCTGGGAGGTGGATCATAGAGGATCCTGCTGTGATTTATGTTGGAGAGTGTTTTGCCTATGTTCTCCTCTAGGAGTTTTATAGTTTCTGATCTTACGTTTAGATATTTAATCCATTTTGAGTTTATTTTTGTGTGTGGTGTTAGAAAGTGATCTAGTTTCATTCTTTTACAAATGGTTGACCAGTTTCCCCAGCACCACTTGTTAAAGAGATTGTCTTTACTCCATTTAAAACTAAATATTTAGGCTTCAAATGGTGATTATAATTTAATTCTTCAATTTGTAACTTGTTCTTTGGACAGTTGCAACATGTGGAAAGGAGAAGGCAATGGCAACCCATTCCAGTATTCTTGCCTGAAAAATCCCATGGATGGAGGAGTCTGGTAGGCTGAAGTCCATGGGGTCGCTAAAAGTTGGGCACAACTGAGCGACTTCACTTTCATGCATTGGAGAAGGAAATGGCAACCCACTCCAGTATTCTCGCCTGGAGAATCCCAGGGACAGAGGAGACTAGCGGGCTGCCATCTATGGGGTTGCACAGAGTTGTACACGACTGAAGCGACTTAGCAGCAGCAGCAGCAGCAACATGTGGAAATGCTTTCATTTATCCTGCTTTTAGTTGGATAAGTTCATACTCTGTACTGCCATAGAATAAAATTGAAAAATCTTATGATTTTACCACACCTATAATTGGTTATACAGTCAGAACAATCATGAATAAAGACAACTTATTTGTTAAGATTTTTCCCTTAAAAGCAACGTGTGTGTGTGTGTGTGAAAGAGAGAGAGAGAGAGAGAGAGAGAGAGAGAGAGAGAGAGAGAGAGAGAGAAAGTTTCTGTAAGGCACCGAAAATAGTATAGTTGCAAATAGTGGAATGAAAATAATTAGCATTTCAGTACAGCAAGTGCAATTGTAAATATACTTACAGTTTTGCTCTTTCTGTTTGTAAGTTACTCAGTTACGGACAAAGGTGGGCATCAGACAATAAAAAGCAGTGGTGTAGGGGTAGGGATAGACAGTGCTCTGGGACATGAGATGTCTTAATGAAAACAGAACAATGTTTACAGGTTACCAAAGCAATCTTTACTGTGCCTGTGATCCCAGAATTACCCATTATGGAACCATGAGTAAGGGGCTGGAAGTGCCCTCTGTCAGCTTCATTCCCCAAAAAACTTTATCTCCATCTTTTCCTCTTTCTAACACACTCTGCTCTTTGCAAATAAAGGTGTTATTGGTACTAGGATTTGAAACCAACTTTAAAGTTGTTGCTTGGAGAAGCTACTAACCAAGCTCTGATAGCTTATGACTTAGGCACTGGCCTGCAGTTTCACATTTGTGACAACTTATAGGAGAGGCCAGGTCTTCAAAATATGTGTTTGCACACCCCTGGGAAAATGTTCTATCCCTTCTAGTTGGCATCTTTTGGTTCTCAGTGTCTTACTCTTGGGCATGAACACATTAATTTGTAACATCAGGCCTCCTCCCTGTCCTGTACTGGGCAGCCCTGGGATTTTGGAGAGATCAATAAGTAATGGCAGGTTCTAGTAGATTACTGGCACTTCTATAGCAGTTATCAGGTGCATGTGTGCTCTCAGGACTTCACACAATTAACTCATCTAAACACCTTTAGAACCTTATGATATCCCAGTGGTATTGCTACTTTACCCCTTTATATTGAGGTCATAGCAAAGAGATGTTAAATGATTTACATAGAGTCACACAGCTAACAAGAGTCAGAATCAAAGTTTGATTCCGGCTCTGTTCTCATCAAGCTTGCTCTGCCATTCTTCAGAGTGTCTAAAGTAACAATGAGAATGACATTGGCAATGGGTTAAGCGACATGGGGGATAAAGTGACAAGAACAGCTGCATATGATCTATTTAAGACAAGGCATGGAAAATCCTGTAAAAGTTGACCAGGGCTGAGGTAAGAGCTTAGAGAGCCAGAATGGTTCCTGGTAGCCAAATGTCCACAACAGCAGCACCTAAGGAATGACCTTCCTGATCTCAGAAACATGAACTGTGCTGTCACCAGCTGCTTTCCTCACCCCATGTCCAACCCTCAGTTAAGACTGAAGTAAGGAAGGCCATGCTGCCTAAGGTGGTTGTGTTGGAGCTTCTGTCTTATCTAAGGAGATGTGGTACCCAGTGTAAACTTAAGCAGGTTGAGGACCTGATGGAATAGAGCATTATGTGCCATCATTACTACCAGGGTATTGCTGCTTCTAGGTCCTACAGAACAGAAGGAGATACAATGTATGATTATACTTTACTCATTTTTATACTAGAAAATGCTAGCCCCACCAAACTCTTAGCTTTCCTTCATGAAACTCTCCATTCATTTGATTGTTCTGTATCTTAAACTATAGACTAACAGAGTTTAATATCCCCTTCACACCATAACCAGAGATAGCAATATTATACTTTGAATTCCTCATGGTTACATAAAGGTAGACTAAGAAGCAGAACTGTGTAACTCTCTCACAAATATGAGAATGTTGTGGCAAAAAAAAAATGATTGATTCAAGAGGGATGAAGTGTCTGGCAGATCCCCCAGCTTCTCCAGCTCACCCCCCTCAAACTTCCCCACATATATTGTGGGCTATGAAAACTGCATAGCTGCAATGTAAGACCCATTGCACAAGGCATGAAGTACAGTGTGGGGACTCCAGGAAAATCCTAGCTTACATTTTTTTTCTTGCTTTCTCTATGTCTTTGTTGCTGTGCACAGAAGCTAACCCTCATTGTGGTGCCTGAGGTTCTCATTGTGGTGGCTTCTCTTATTGCAGAGCATGGACGCTAGAGGCACAGGATTAATAGTTGTGGCACACAGGCTTCGTTGCTCCATGGCATGTGGAATCTTCCCAGACCAGGGATCAAACCAATGTTCCCTGCATTGGCAGGCATATTCTTAACACTGGACCACCAGGGAACTCTTTGGTTTGTCATGCTTTTCTCTCAGCTCATAATCCCAGAGGAGATCATAACAACCCCACTATGATTCTTAGGGACAAAGTAAGAAAAACAGGATGCAAATTCTAACTGTCTCTAGACAGAAAATATTTGGAATATTTGGACTTTTCCACATACATGGCACACAGTGTGTCTTCACCATTTCATTCATGTTTTTTAGTTCCAAAATTTTGTGGTTAAGAGGGAGGGGTTTCGGTAGCATAGGAGATAGAGTACTTTCTGAAATTTCTCAAGTAATGCTATTTTCTTTGCTCAGTGATTCTGATGTGCAAATCCCATAACTCCAATGTGCACCTCTGAAGTTACAGTTACTGTCCATTTCAGAGTTCACATTTTAGAATATCATAGAGTCTGTGCACTTTGGACTTACATCTGGGATACAGAGAGCCCCACCCAAAGTTTTAGACCAAGAAGATTGATGTCACTAGGAAAGCAGATATAAGACAGGTATTGTAAATATGTGAACCAAGCTCAGCAAGCATACATACAATAGAGAAAAACCAGAAACCATGGACTTTGGGTGTGCATGGAGGGGAGGGCCTAACTACAGTAAGGAAGAAAAAAGAAAAATAATCTTACTCATCACCCCTCCCATATTCTGATCTGTGAGAAAGGCATGGGTTTAATGAAGAAGCTGGAGGGATAGAAAAGAATCTGCTGATGTAAGAAGTTTTCACCTAGCAGAAAAGCCTGCCTCCCCCACCACATGCATTCATTTGATTAAATATCACCATCTCTATTCCATCAGGGACCCGACTTGATTAAGTTCGCATGGACACCGCATTTCCCAAGACATCAGTTCAAACACAACCACCTCAGGCAGCATGGCCTCCCCCACTATTCTGTAATAAAGAAATCAAGGCTTTGGATTATTTTAAGGCTGGGGCGGCAAAAAATATAGAGTGAACCTAAAGGACCACATAATGGTAGAAAATAAGAAAACGAAAAACAAAATCCAACATGGTGCATGTCCCAGGGACACAGAAATAGACTGAAAAATTTCCCAATAGCTTTTTAAAAAAAAAGCTTGAACAGCAACAAAATATTAGTCTTGGAAAATAATAATATAAATACATATGAGTCCATACCAATATTTTATAATAAATGATTGCATAAACAAAAGGTAGAGAAATTCTTTACAAAAGGATTTCAAAATATAGATATAGGTATTCCCTCCTCTAGGAAGTATAGCTTAATTGCCCTCCCTCGAGTGTAGGCTTAGTACCTTGCTTCAAAGTACGGAAAGGGAATAATAGTAACCCTACAGTGGGGAGCAATAACAAACACCACCTTTACCAGCGGATCAAGGTTGATGTCACCAGAAACAGGTCATGTTGAAATCATGTATTCTCAGATCTTATGTGCTGAGTAGGGAGCTTCACTTCTGTGGTGTTGCCTCCAAAACCTGTAGGTGGTGAATGTGAAGTCTCTCAGTCATGTCCAACTCTTTGTGACCCCATGGACTGTAGCCCGCCAAGCTCCTCTCCATGGGATTCTCCAGGCAAGAATACTGGAGTGGGCTGCCATTTCCTTCTCCAGGGGATCTTCCCAAACCAGGGATCAAACCTGGGTCTCCCGCATTGCAGGCAGATGCTTTATCCTCCGAGCCACCAAGGAATCCCAAAATCTATAACCATAGTTTAATAGTAAGAAAATATATGAGTTCACATTGAAGGACAGTCTACAAAACACATCACCATTCTCTTGCAAAGTGCCGAAGTCATGAAAAACCAAGAAAAACTGAGAAACAGACACAGATTGGAGGAGGCTAAATGACATAATGGCCAAACACGACATGATATATGAGAACAGTACATTCTGTTCGTATAATCTGTTCCATATATCATGTTGTGTTTGGCACAGGACAAAAATGTCATTAAAGGAAAAAACTTGTCTGGATTAAAACTACCTTAACTATTTTGTATATTTTGTAGAGAACTTCCCAGGTGTCACTAGCGGTAAAGAATCCAGCTGCCAGCCTACCTCAAGAAACAAGAGAAACATCAATACTTTACACCTAAAGCAACTAGAAAAAGAACAATAACAACAACAAAATCCTCAAAGTTTGTAGAAGGAAAGAAATCATAAAAATCAGAGCATAAATAAATAAACAAAAAATGAAGGAAACTATAGCAAAAATCGATAAAACTAAAAGCTAATTCTTTGAGAAGATAAAATAGACAAACCAATAGCCAGATTCATCAAGAAAAAAAAGGGAGAAAACTGAAATCAATAAAATTATAAATAAAAATGGATAAATTGCAATAAACAACACAGAAATACAAATGACCATAAAAGACTACTATGACCAATGATATGCCAATAAAATGGACAACTTGGAAGAAATGGACAAATTCTTAGAAAAGTATAACCTTCCAAACTGAACCAGAAAGAAATACAAAAATTAAACAGACATGCTGCATCCTGCGTCAGACATAGACTGGCAGCATGGTTGGGGCTGGTGCATGGGGATGACCCAGAGAGAGGTTATGGGGAGGGAGGTGGGAGGGGGGTTCATGTTTGGGAACGCATGTAAGAATTAAAGATATTAAAATTTAAAAAATAAAAAGCTAAAAAAAATTAAACAGACTAATCACAAGCACATAAATTTAAACTATAATAAAAATATTCCAACAAACAAAAGCCCAGGACCAGATGGCTTCACAGGTGAATTCTATCAAACATTTAGAGAACAGCTAACACTTACCCTATTCAAACTTTTTCAGAAAATTGCAGAGGAAGGAAAACTCCCAAACTCTTTCTATGAGGCCACTATCACCCTGACACTAAAATCAAACAAAGATACCACAAAAAAGAAAACTACAGACCAATATCACTGATGAACATAGAGGCAAAATTCCATAACAAAATTCTAGCAAACAGAATCCAACAACATATTAGAAAGATCATATATCATGACCAAATGGTCTTTATCCCAGGAATGCAAGGATTTTTCAATATTCATAAATCAATCAATGTGATACATCATATTTAAATATTAAAAACCATATAATTATTTTAATGGATGCAGAGAAAGCTTTTGACAAAATTCAATACCCATTTATGATAAAATCTCTCCAGAAAGTAGGCATAGAAGAAACCTACCTCAACATAGTAAAAGCTATATATGACAAATCCACAGAAAACATTATCCTCAATAGTGAAAAACTGAAAGTATTTCCTCTAAAATCAGGACAAGACAAGTGTTCCCACTCTCACCACTATATTCAACAAAGTTTTGGAAGTCTGGCCACAGCAATCATAGAAGAAAGAGAAATAAAATGAATTCAGATTTAAAAAGAAGTAAAACTCTCACTGTTTGCAGATGAAATGATCCTCCACATAGAAAACCTTAAATATACCACCAGAAAATTACTAGAGCTGATCAATGAATATAGTAAGGTTGCAGGATATAAAATTAATACACAGAAATCCCTTGCATTCCTATACACTAACAATGAAAAAAAGAAAGAGAAATTAAGAAGACAATCCCATTCACCATTGTAATGAAAAGAATAAAATACTCAGGAATCAGTTTACCTAAAAAACAAAAGACCTGTATACAGAAAACTAGAAAACACTGATGAAACAAATCAAAGATAATGCAAATAGATGGAGAAATATACCATGTTCTTGGATTGGCAGAATCAGAATAGTGAAGATGAGTGTACTATCCAAAGCAATCCCTATCAAATTACCAACAGTATTTTTCACAGAAACAGAACAAATAATTTCACAATTTGTATGGAAACACAAAAGACCCAAAATAGCCAAAGCAATCTTGAAAAAGAAGAATGTAACTGGAGGAATCAAGCTTCCTGACTTCAGACTATATTACAAAGCTACAGTCATCAAGATAGTATGGTACTGACACAAAGACAGAAATATGGATCAATGGAAAAAAAGCAGAAAGTCCAGAGATAAAATCCATACACCTATGGACAACTTATCTTTGGCAAATGAGGCAAAATATACAGTGGAGAAAAGACAACCTTTTCAACAAACTACTGGGAACACTGATCAACTAGACGTAAAAAAAATGAAACTAGAACACTTTCTAACACTGTGTGATTTAGTCACTAAGTCATGTCCGATTCTTTTGACCCCATGGACTGTAGCCCACCAGGCTCCTCTGCCCATGGGCTTTTCCAGGCAAGAATATTGGAGTGGATTACCATTTGCTTCTCCAGGGGATATTCCTGACCCAGGAATTGAACCCACATCTCCTCCATTGCAGGCAGACTTTTTACCAACTGAGCTATAAGGGAAGCCTATTATAACACCATACACAAACATAAATGCAAAAATGGATTAAAGACATAAATGTAAGACCAGAAACTATAAAACTCTTCGAGGAAAACATAGGCAAAACATTCTATGGCATAAATCACAGTAAGATCCTCTATGGCCCACCTCCCAGAGTAATGGAAATAAAAACAAAAATAAATGGGACCTAATTAAACTTAAAAGCTTTTGCACAATGAAGGAAACTGTAAGTAAGGTGAAAAGACAGCCTTCAGAATAGGAGAAAATAATAGAAAATGAAACAACTGACAAAGAATCTCTGTCCGTTTTCATGAATTCCTTGACAGAGAATTAATCCAAAATATACAAGCAGCACATGTAGCTCTGCAGCTGTATATCAGAAAAACAAACAACACAATCAAAAGTGGGCAAAAGACCTAAATAGATAGATCTCCAAAGAAAACATACAGATGGCTAATAAATATATGAAAGATACTCAACTTCACTCATTGTTAGAGAAATCCAAATCAAAACCAAAATGAGATCAAAAAGTTTATAAACAGTAAATGCTGGAGAAGATGTGGAGAAAAGAGAAACCCTCTTTACACTGTTGGTAGGAAGGCAAACTAAATGGTATAGCCACTATGGAGAACCAAATGGAGATTCTTAAAAGAAAAACAAACAAACAAACAAACTGGGAATAAAACTGCTGTATGACCCAGCAATCCCACTGCTGGGCATGCACCTTGAGGAAACCAGAACTGAAAGAGATGCATGTGCTCCAATGTTCATTGCAGCACTATTTACAATAACTAAGACAGGGAAGTAACCAGATGTCCATTGAGAGATAAATGGATAAGGAAATTGCGGTACATATACACTGTGGAATATTAATCAGCTATAGAAAGGAACCCATTTGAGTCAGTTGTAATGAGGTGGAATAAACTGGAGCCTGTTTAACAGAATGAAGCAAGTCAGAAAGCAAAAGACCCTGTATGTGAGACAGCAAAAGAGACACAGATATATAGAACAGGCTTTTGGACTCTGCGGGAGAGGGAAATGGTGGGATGATTTGGGAGAATGGCATTGAAACATGTATAATATCATATAGGAAATGAATCGCCAGTCCAGGTTCAATGCATGATACTGGATGCTTGTGGCTGGTGCACTGGGACGACCCAGAGGGATAGTATGGGGAGGGAGGATGCAAGAGGGTTCAGGATGGGGAACACGTGTATACCTGTGGCAGATTCATGTTGATGTATGGCAAAACCAATACAATATTGTAAAGTAATTAACTTCCAATTAAAATAAATAAATTTATATTTAAAAATTAATAAAAGAAAGAAAGAAAGCAAAAGACAAATACTGTATATTAACACATATATATTATATATGAAATTTAGAAAGATGGTACCAATGATCCTACATGCAGGGCAGCAAAGGAGACACAGATGTAAAGAACAGACTTTTGGACTCAGTGGAAGAAGGCAAGGGTGGGATGATTTGAGAGAGCAGCATTTAACATGTACATTACCATATGTAAAACAGATGACCAGTGCAAGTACTATGAATGAATCAGGGCACCCAAAGCTGGTGCTTTGAGACAACCTAGAGGGATAGGTTGGGGAGGGAGGTGGGAAAGCGTACAGGGTCAAGGAGTACCTGACCTGTGGTCAATTCCTGTTGCTGTATGGCAAAAATCATCAAAATAATGTAAAGCAATTATCCTCCAGTTAAAATAAATTAATTAATATTAAAAAAATGTATCCAACTGCTAATGCAAGTGACACAGGTTCAGTCTCTTGGTCATGAAGATAGTGTTTTGTATAAAAACAAGTGTTTTGATTGTTTCCCAGCTTTACTGAGCTATAAGTTACAAATAAAAATATATAGTTTAGCATGTAAAATATGTTATTTTAATACAGAATACATTGTGAAATGATGATGACAATCAAGCAAATGAACATATCCATCCCCGCACACAGTTACTCTCTTAGTAAATTTCGATTGCTATAAGACGATATTATTGGGACTTCCCTGATGGTCCACTGGCTAAGACCCTATGCTCCCAATGCAGGGGGCCTGGATTCAATCTCTGGTCAGGAACTAGATCTCACATGTCACGATTAAGAGTTTTCATGCTTATAAATAAAGAAGCTTCATGTCACAACAAAGATTGAAGATCCCACATGCCTCCACTTAGACCTGGCACAACCAAATATTTTTTTAATACAGTATTATTAATTACAGTTGCCATGCTAGTCACTAAGATCTTAAGAACTTATCTTTCATAACTAAAACTTTATACCTTTAACCAATATTTCCTATTTCCCTCATACACCAGTTCTTGGCAACCACCACTTTGTTCCTTGTTTCTATGAGCTTGACTTTTTTAGATTCAACATGTAAGCGAGATCATATAGCATGTGTCTTTTTGTTTCTGGCTTATTTCACTTAGCTTAATGTCGTCTAGGTTTCTCTATGTTGTCACATACAGGAGATGTCCTTCTTTTTGAAGTATTCCATTGTATACAGACAACTACACACACACACACACACACACACACACACACGCACACAGATAAATAAATGCACACACCAGGCAATACTATTCAGCCTTTAAAAAAGAAGGAAATCCTGACATTTGTGACAACTTGGATGAACTAATTTAAGTGTGTCAATCAAACTGGGTGTCTAAGACAAGCAATCTAAGTGTCTTAAATGGTTTCCATATCTTGGCTATGACTGATACTGTAATGGAAATGGGAGCACAGATATTTCTTTAAGATATTGATCTCATTTTGCTTGCAAACATACTGAGAATTGGGATGTTTGGATCATATTATAGTTTCATTTTTAACTTTTAAAAGAACCTCCTATGGAGAACAGTGTGGAGATTCCTTAAAAAATTGCAAATAGAACTGCCTTATGACCCAGCAATCCCACTTCTGGGCATACACACCGAGGAAACCAGA
Organism: Ovis canadensis; assembly: GCF_042477335.2. Lineage (NCBI taxonomy): Eukaryota > Metazoa > Chordata > Mammalia > Artiodactyla > Bovidae > Ovis > Ovis canadensis. Next base: position 13,862,727 of record NC_091262.1, read on the forward strand.
ATTGAAAGAGACACATGTACCCCAATGTTCATCGCAGCACTGTTTATAATAACCAGGACATGGAAACAACCTAGATGTCCATCAGCAGATGAATGGACAAGAAAGCTGTGGTACATATACACAATGGAGTATTACTCAGCCGTTAAAAAGAATTCATTTGAATCAGTTCTGATGAGATGGATGAAACTGGAGCCAATTATACAGAGTGAAGTAAGCCAGAAAGAAAAACACCAATACAGTATACTAACACATATATATGGAATTTAGGAAAATGGCAATGACGACCCTTTATGCAAGATAGGAAAAAAGACACAGCTGTGTATAACGGACTTTTGGACTCAGAGGGAGAGGGAGAGGGTGGGATGATTTGGGAGAATGGCATTCTAACATGTATACTATCATGTAAGAATTGAATCGCTAGTCTATGTCTGACGCAGGGTGCAGCATGCTTGGGGCTGGTGCATGGGGATAACCCAGAGAGATGTTATGGGGAGGGTGGGAGGGGGGTTCATGTTTGGGAACGCATGTAAGAATTAAAGATTTTAAAATTTAAAAAATAAAAAAACTAAAATAAATAAATAAATAAATAAAAGAACCTCCATACTGGGTTCCATAAAGGCTGTACCAATTTATATCCTTACCAATAGTGCACTAGGGTTCCCTTTTCTCCATATTCTCAAAATTACTCTTTCTCTCTTGTCTTTTTGATACTTTCTCATTCTAGAACGTATGTGGTGGTGTCTCATTTTGGTTTTCATCTGCATTGATCTGATGATCAGTGATGTTGAGCATATACCAGTTGGCCCCTGTATGTTTCTTTGAGGAAACAATTAATACAGTGAATAAGCAATCTATAGAATGGTAGAAAATATTTGCAAACTATATGTCTAATTAGGCATAATATCAAAACATAAAAAGAACTCAAATAACTCAATAGCAAAAATGATTAAATAATGGGCAAAAGATATAATGTTTTAGTATTGAAAAATGGTCTATAATATAGATGATGTTAAACTTAGGTAAAGCTAGAGAAAATAGACACAGAAAATCTTTGGAATTGTTCCACGAATCTAAAATCAATTTCAATTGAGGATGAGATGAATGGAGAGAGGAGCATGGACGCATATACACTACCGTGAGTAAAATGGACAACCAATGGAAATTTTCCGTTTGACTCAGGGAACTCAAACTGGGCTCTGTAACATCCTAGAGGGGTGGGAAATGGTGGGAGGTGGGAGGGATGTTCAAGAGGGAGGGGACACATGTACACCTATGGCTAGTTCTTGTTAATGTGTTTCAGAAATCAGACTAATATTTTTAATCTATTATACTTCAATTAAAAACTAAATTAAAAAAAATAGGAGACAGTAGAATACTATAAAGCAACAAAAAGTACCAAGGAACAACCTATTGACATATACAACACTATAGAAGTATCTCAAAGTCATTATGCTAAGCTAAAAAGACAGACAAAAAAAAGCACACACGTATACAAGATTCCAAAAAGTGAAATTTAATCTATAGTGAAAGAAAGCACATCAGTGGTTACCTGTTGAAGAGATTGGAGGGAAGTACATGAGATTACAAAGGGCTACAGACATTTTAGAGAGCAATGAAGTATAATTTTAATTATGGTGATGGTTTCATAAGTTAAAAATGTGAATGGGGCTTCCCAGGTGGTGCTAGTGGTAAAAGAACCTCCCTGCTATGCAGGAGGCATAAGAAATGCAGGTTCCATTCGTGGGTCAGGAAGATCCCCTGTAGAAGAAAATGGCAACCCACTACAGTATCCTTGCCTGAATAATCTCATGGACAGAGGAGCCTGGTGGACTACAGACCATAAGGTCACAAAGAGTCAGACATCACTAAAAACAATAAGCACAAATGTGACTACTCATCAAGCTATACAAGACAGTATGATACTGGCACAAAGACAGAAATATAGATCAATGGAACAAAATAGAAAGCCCAGAGATAAACCCACACACATATGGACACCTTATCTTCGACAAAGGAGGCAAGAATATACAATGGAGTAAAGACAATCTCTTTAACAAGTGGTGCTGGGAAAACTGGTCAACCACTTGTAAAAGAATGAAACTAGATCACTTTCTAACACCACACACGAAAATAAACTCAAAATGGATTAAAGATCTAAATGTAAGACCAGAAACTATAAAACTCCTAGAGAAGAACATAGGCAAAACACTCTCCAACATAAATCACAGCAGGATCCTCTATGATCCACCTCCCAGAATTCTGGAAATAAAAGCAAAAATAAACAAATGGGATCTAATTAAAATTAAAAGCTTCTGTACAACAAAGGAAACTATAAGCAAGGTGAAAAAACAGCCTTCTGAATGGGAGAAAATAATAGCAAATGAAGCAACTGACAAACAACTAATCTCAAAAATATACAAACAACTTATGCAACTCAATTCCAGAAAAATAAATGACCCAATGAAAAAATGGACCAAAGAACTAAATAGACATTTCTCCAAAGAAGACATACAGATGACTAACAAACACATGAAAAGATGCTCAACATCACTCATTATTAGAGAAATGCAAATCAAAACCACAATGAGGTACCACTTCACACCAGTCAGAATGTCTGTGATCCAAAAGTCTGCAAGCAATAAACGCTGGAGAGGGTGTGGAGAAAAGGGAACCCTCCTACACTGTTGGTGGGAATGCAAACTGGTACAACCACTATGGAGAACAGTGTGGAGATTCCTTAAAAAATTGCAAATAGAACTGCCATATGACCCAGTAATCCCACTGCTGGGCATACACACCAAGGAAACCAGAATTGAAAGAGACACATGTACCCCAATGTTCATCACAGCTCTGTTTATAATAACCAGGACATGGAAACAAACTAGATGTCCATCAGCAGATGAATGGATAAGAAAGCTGTGGTACATATACACAATGGAGTATTACTCAGCCCTTAAAAAGAATACATTTGAATCAGTTGTAATCAGGTGGATGAAACCGGAGCCGATTATACAGAGTGAAGTAAGCCAGAAAGAAAAACACCAATACAGTATACTGACACATATATATGGAATTTAGAAAGATGGCAATGATGACCCTGTATGCAAGACAGCAAAAAAGACACAGATGTACATAGCAGACTTTTGGACTCCGAGGGAGAGGGAGAGGGTGGGATGATTTGGGAGAATGGCATTGAAACATGTATACTATCATGTAAGAATCGAATCGCCAGTCTATGTCTGATGCAGGATACAGCATGCCTGGGGCTGGTGCATGGGGATGACCCAGAGGGATGTTGTGGGGAGGGAGGTGGGAGGGGGGTTCATGTTTGGGATCGCATGTACACCTGTGGTGGATTCATGTCAATGTATGGCAAAACCAATACAGTATTGTAAAGTAAAATAAAGTAAAAATAAAAATTAAAAAAATAAAATAAATTTTATATCAATAAATATATAGAATAGTAGAGAAAGAGATAGGTAGATGACAGAGAGATGGATAGATGAAATGCATAATTAGAGAGGAGCTCTTCCTCCTTTTGCTAATAACTACAGAAGGAGTGGTAAAAGTAGAAAATTAGCATTTTCAAATCCCCAGTGTAATAGGTGTTTCAGGCAGAATAATTTGTCAAGGCTATAATCATCATGTGAATGTCTCTTAAGTATCAGAGTAGCCATCTGTTCTCAAAGCATTACCTACAGATAACTTCTAGCCCAAAGGGGAAAAATGTTCCCGTACAATGTGCAGTAATCAAATCCAGTGTCCTCGATGGTGTGGCAACTCAACCTTAATCTAATCTTGAGGGAACAAAATAAGACAAATCCATAATACAGAACATTCTACAAGACAGCTGCCCTGGACTCTTGAAAAGAAATGTCATTTAAAACATGAATTAAAAGATATGAATGGTTTTAGTGGTTTAGTGAGTGGGAGGAGATCATGTTAATTTTAAAAAGACAGAACAAGTAAATACAATGCATGGACTTTGCTTGCATTCTGGAACCGAAGCACTTTTTTAAAAAGCTATAAAAGATATGGAAACAAATTGAAAAATTTTAAACATAGACTACATATAAATATTATTGAATAGGTCTTAATTTTCTTAGATGTGACAATATCATCATAATAATGTATCTATATTTCACGGAATTTTTCAGGCAAAAATACTGTAGCAGGTTGCCATTTGCAAACCCAGGGGTTGAATCCATGTTTCTTGCATCTCCAGGATTAGCAGGCAGGTTTTTTTTGTTTTGTTTTTGTTTTTTTACCACTGCACCCTCTGGGAAGCCCAATATGATTGGTAGATAGATAGATAGACAGACATATAGATACATAAACAAATAAATTAGATAGATATATAGACAGACAGGTAGGTAACTCCTAACGCACCAACTGGCTAACAATTTGTGAAGTTCGGTGAAATTAGAGATATTTACTTTACTATCCTTTCAACTTTCATGTGGGTTTAATGTTTGATTGTTGTTGTTTTTCCAAAATATTTAACTGGGGAAAGGGAGAGGAATAGCATAAAGAAAGGACAGCATTGCTCTCTTTTCAGCTGCCCTGCCTCTGTCCTGTTTTTGGTACATTCTCATCGTCCAGGTTGCTGACCCTCAGAAACCCCTTCTGGTCAGGCATCGGGATTGGGTATTGTGAAGTGATCATATTGTCACCAGTTTGTTTGAAGCGGAGGCGTTTTGCAAGAAAGGTGGTGAATTCAGCCTGGTGAGGGAAGATGGGATAGAGGGAGGGCAGTCGTCATGGAGCCCTGAAGGGCCCTCCACTGGGGCTTAATGCTTGTTTATGTTCCAAAGAGCGGATGGGGGCGGAAAAAAGAAGGGAGGAAGGATGGAGGCTTAACTCAGCTCTCACTGGTTCGCCCGCCCACGGGGCCTATTATCCTTGATTGCCTGTTTTCTACTTTCTGTTGCCATGGAGATGGGACTAAAACGTGACTCTCCTCAGATTTACGCACTTTGTTCGCTGATGCCTTCTCCCCGTGTACCTGCTGCGTCTCTGCCTACTGAATGTGTCTGTGTGAGGGCGGGTGATTAACTAGGTGGCTGTTGTAAGCCCATGGTGGGGGCGGTGAAGCGTCCTCAGGGAATTTATGAGAACAGAGTTACTGACAGCCTCATTACTCAGGGCAGGCTGTTAACTCTTGAAAATGTTTTCCAGGCAGGGGGTTGGTAGCATCACGCTATACTTCGGAGGACATGTTGTGTGGTGATGCAGCCTTGTCTAACCAAGCACGGTTCAGAAATGTATTACTGAGACCCCTGGGTGGAAACATTTTCCGGTTCATAAATGCAGATTTGGTCGCTAAGAACAAAACAGGTCAAGGCATCAACACCTTTGTAAAGAGTATATCAGACAAGTCTGTGCCAAAGGGTTAGGGGCTTCACCAAGAACACTGAAATTTCCCTTACCATGAGGAAGGCCCTTGAGAAAACAAATGGTTTTAAGTTCTGAGAATAGAGCTAGTGTCAAACTTCCTCAGGGGTTGGGCAAGAGGGTGGGAAAAGGTACATAGGGTGTCCTGGGAAGAAAACCACGTTTGAACAGGAGTTTTTTGGGGAGCCTTGTGTCATATGAAGAGCTTACAGGGATTTCCTGGTGTTGGGCCCCACTTCTGGTGCGAGGAACACATGGGGGATTTGCAGGTGTCGGACAGCAGGAAAGAGAAGCTTCTCCACCATTCTTCTGTCTGCATATTTCTGTGAACAATTCCATGCTGGCTTGTTCACCATTTGGGGCTTCAACAAACTTCTTTTGACATAAGATAGATTTCTGAGATTTTTAAAGGCTGGAGGGGTACCTCTTTTTTGACATAGGTGCTACTCTAAGAGTCAGTAGCTAAAGAACTTGAATGGAGTGTTGAGGAAGGAGCTGGCTTTCTAATAATGCAAATACAGGAAGCCAAATCTTAGGAACTTTCTCCCAGATCTAAGAAATATGAGCAGAGTTCCCACCTAGACACATTTTTTTTCCAGCTTCATTTTTTTACTTTCTTTATTTTTCTCTGCACTAGGTCTTTGTTGCTGCCTGTGGGTTCTATCTAGTTGTGGCAAGTCAGGGCTACTCTCCATTTCTGTGTGCGGGCTTTTAATTGCAGAGTCTTCTCTTATTGCAGAGCATGGCTCTAGGCACAGGGGTTTAAGTACTTGCCACACAAAGTGAAGTCACTCAGTCATGTCTGACTCTTTGCGAACCCATGGACTATAGTCTATCAGGCTCCTCCGTCCATGGGATTTTCCAGGCAAGAGTGCTGGAGTGGATTGCATTTCTTTCTCCAGGGGATCTTCCCAACCCAGGAATCACACTCGGGTCTTCTACATTGCAGGCAGACACTTTACCATCTGAGTCACCAGAGAAGTGCTTCACAGGCTCTAGAGCATCATCTCAGTTGTGATGAATAGGCTTAGCTACTCCATGTCATGTGTAATCTTTCCCAACCAGGGATCTAACCCATGTCTCCTGCATTGGTAGGCCAATTTCTATCCACTGTGCCACCAAGGAAGTCTTTCCAGCTTTATTAAGATGTAACTGACATAAAACATTAAGTTTAAGGTGTACAGTATGATGATTTCATATACATATAGATGTGAAATGATTACACCAATACACTTAGCTAACATTTCCATCACCACATACAATTACAATATTTTTGTGTGTGTGGTGAGAGCACTTAAGATTGATTCTCTTTGCAACTTACAAGTATATGGTGCAGTAATGTTAACTATAGTCACCATTCCCTTTGGAACATCTCCAGAACTTGCTCATCTTGTAACTGGATGTTTATACCCTTTAACCAACATCTCCCCATGTCCCCAAACTACTCAACCCATGATAACCATCAACCTTCTCTGTTTTTATGAGTTTTGCTTTTTTAGATTCCAAGTATAAGTGAGATCATACTGTATTTGTACTTCTCACTCTGAGTCATTTTGCTTAACATAATCCTCTCAAGTGCCACCCATGTTGTTGCAAAAGGCAGGACTTCCTTATTTTTATTGCCAAAAATATACCACTGTGATATGTGTTATGTATATGACACAGTTTTGTTCATTTGTTGGTGGACATAACTTGGTGTTGTTTTTTTTTCATTGCTATCATGACTGATGCTACAATAAACATGGGAGTGAAAATGTATATTCAAGATAATGATTTCACTTCCTTCAGCTATATACTCAGGAGTGGGGTTGTTAGATCATATCCTAGTTTTATTTTTAATTTTTAGAGGAACCTCCATACTGATTTCTATTATGGTTGAATCAATTTACATTCCCAAATACCAGAAGTTCCCTTTTCTCCACATTCTTGTTATCATTTATCTCTTGTCTCTTTTTATAATAGCCATTCTAACAGGTGTCTGGTGGTATCTCACTGTGGTTTTGATATGCATTTACCTAATGGTTAGTGATGTGCACAATTTCATATACCTGGTGGTTATATATGTCTTCTTTAGAAAAATGCTTACTCGGATTATCTGAACATTTTTAAATTGGATTATTTGAGGGGTTTTAGCTATTGATTTGCATGAATTTTGTATATTTTGCATAGCAACCTCCCCCTTTTTGTCAGTGCTGCACACTGCAGGATTTCATTTCCCTGACCAGTTCAGACAGGCCAAGGCAGTTGAAGCATGGAGTACTAACCATTGGACTGCCACGGAACTCCCACATGTTGCATATTAACCCCTTATCAGATAGCTGGGTTGCAAGTTATTTTCTCCCATTTTATATGATTTGTTGTTGATTATTTTATTTTTCTGGGCAGTTTTAGTTTGATATAGTCCCACTTGATGATTTTTGCTTTGGATGCATATCCATAAAGTCATGAAGCTTTTTCTCTATGTATTCTCGTAGGAGTTTTACAGTTTCAGGTTATGCATGCTCTTAGGGGTTTGTCAGGTCTATCTTTTATCCCCTGATTTCCAGCCACAGACTGAATTACCTGTATCTCCCTGCAGAATATTGCTTTCGTGCTCCTTGGATTGGACATAGCTATTTCATGATCTATCACTCCTGACAAAATGTGGTCCACTGGAGTGGCAAACCACTTCAGTTTTCTTGCCTTGAGAACCCCATGAACAGTATGAAAAAGCAAAAAGATATGACACTAAAAGATTAACTCCCAGGTCTGTAGGTCCCCAATATGCGACTGGACAAGAGTGGAGAAATAGCTCCAGAAAGAATGAAAGGCTGAGCCAAAGTGAAAACAACACCCAGTTGTGGATGTCACTGCTGATGGAAGTAAAGTCTGATAAAGGCTGAAAAAAAAAATTATTGCATAGGAACCTGGAATGTTATCTCCATAAATCAAGGTAAATTGCAAGTGGTCAAACAGGAGATGGCGAGAGTAAACATCAATATTTTAGGAATCAGTGAACTAAAATGGACTGGAATGTGTGAATTCAATTCAGATGACCATTATATCTACAACTGTGACAAGAATCCCTTAGATGAAATGAAGTAGTCCTGTATTCACCAAAAGAGTCTGAAATGCAGTACTTAGGTGCAATCTCAAAAACAACAGAATATCTGTTCATTTCCAAGGCAAACCATTCAATATCACAGTAATCTTAATCTGTGCCCCAACCACTAATGTTAAAGATGATGAAGCTGAATGCTTCTCTGAAGACCTGCAAGACCTTCTAGAACTAACAACAAAAAAAGATGTCCTTTTCATCATAAGAGACAGGAATGCTAAAGTAGGAAGTCAAGAGATACCTGGAGTAACAGTAAAGTTGGGCCTTGGAAAACAAAATTAAGTGGGGTAAAGTTTGACGGAGTTTTGCCAAGGAATACACTGGTCATAGAAAACACCCCTTCCAACAACACAACAGATGACTCTGCATAGGGACATCACCTGATGGTCAATACCAAAACCAGATTGATAATATTCTTTGCAGCCAGAGATAGAGAAGCTCTATACAGTCAGCAAAAACAAGAAAAGGAGCTGACTTGGCTCAGATCGTGAACTTCTTATTGCAAAATTCAGACTTCAATTGAGGAAAGTACAGAAAACCACTAAACCTTTCAGATGTGACATAAGTCAAATCCCTTATGATTATACAGTGAAATTGACAAAAAGATTCAAGGGATTAGGTCTGATAGATAGATTGCATGAACTATGGATGGGAGTTCATAACACTGTATAGGAGGCAATGATCAAAAATGATCCCCAGGAAGAAGAAATGCAAAAAGGCAAAATGGTTGTCTGAGGAGGCCTTACAGACAGTTGAGAAAAGAAGAGAAGCAAGTGGCAAAAGAGATAAGGAAAAATATATCCATCTGAAAGCAGAGTTCCCATTAATAGCAAGGAGAGATAAGAAAGCCTTCCTCAGTGATCGATGCAAAGAAATAAAGGAAAACAATAAAACAGGAAAGACTAGAGATCTTTGCAAGAAAATTAGAGATAACAAAGAAACATTTCATACAAAGATGGGCACAATAAAAGATAGAAGTGGTATGGACCTAACAGAAGAAGAAGGGATTAAGAAGAGATGGCAAGAATACACAGAACTCTGCAAAAAAAGATCTTCATGACCCAGATAATCAAGATGGTTTGATTACTCATCTAGAGCCAGACATCCTGGAGTGCAAAGTCAAGTTGGCTATAGGAGAAACTGCTACAAGGCTAGTGGGGGTGATGGAATTCTAGCTGAGCTATTCCAGATCCTAAAAGATGATGCTATGAAAGTACTGTACTCCATATGCCAGCAAATTTGGAAAACTCAACAGTGGCCACAGGACTGGAAAAGGTCAGTTTTCATTCCAATCCCAAAAATGGCAATGCCAAGGAATGTTCAAGCTACCGCACAACTGTGCTCATCTCACATGCTAGCGAATTAATGCACAAAATTCTCCAAGTGAAGCTTCAATAGTACATGAACCAAGAACTTCCAGGTATTCAAGGTGGATTTAGAAAGGCAAAGGAACCAGAGATCAAGTTGCCAACATCTGACACATCATAGAAAAAGGAAGACAATTCCAAAAAATATCTACTTCTGCTTCTTTGACAACACTAAAGGTTTTGACGTGTGTGGATCACAACAAAATGTTCAGTTCAGTTCAGTTCAGTCGCTCAGTCATGTCTGACTCTTTGTGACCCCATGAACTGCAGCATGCCAGGCCTATCTGTCAATCACCAACTCCCGGAGTCCACTCAAACCCAAGTCCACCTAGTCGATGATGCCATCCATTCATCTCATCCTCTGTCGTCCCCTTCTCCTGCCCTCAATCTTTCCTAGCATCACGGTCTTTTCCAATGAGTCAGCTCTTCGCATCATGTGGCCAAAGTATTGGAGTTTGGGATTCAACATCAGTCCTTCCAATGAACACCCAGGACCGATCTCCTATAGGATGGACTGATTGGACCTCCTTGCAGTCCAAGGGAATCTCAAGAGTCTTCTCGAACACCACAGTTCAAAAGCATCAATTCTTCAGCCCTCAGCTTTTTTATAGTCCAGTTCTCACATCCATACACGACCACTGGATAAAACCATAGCCTTGACTAGACAGACCTTTGTTGGCAAAGTAATGTCTCTGCTTTTTAATATGCTGTCAAGGTTGGCCATAATTTTCCTTCCAAAGAGGAAGTGTCTTTTAATTTCATGGCTGCAATCACCATCTGCAGTGATTTTGGGGCCCAGAAAAGTAAAGTCAGCCACTATTTCCACTGTTTCCCCATCTATTTCCCATGAAGTGATAGGACCAGATGCCATGATTTTAGTTTTCTGAATGTTGAGCTTTAGCCAAATTTTTCACTGTCCTCTTTCACTTTCATCAAGAGGCTCTTTAGTTCTTCTTCACTTTCTGCCATGAAGCTGGTGTCATCTGCACATCTGAGGTTATTGATATTTCTCCCAGCAATCTTGATTCCAGCTTGTGCTTCCTCCAGCTCAGCATTTCTCATGATGTATTCTGCATATAAGTTAAATAAGCAGGGTGACAATATACAGCCTTGACGTACTCCTTTTCTTATTTGGAACCAGTCTGTTGTTCCATGTCCAATTCTAACTGTTGCTTCCTGACCTGCATACAGGTTTTTCCAGAGGCAGGTCAGGTGGTCTGGTATGCCCATCTCTTTCAGAATTTTCCATAGTTTATTGTGATCCACACAGTCAAAGGCTTTGGCATAGTAGGTAAAGCAGAAAGAGATGTTTTTCCGGAAGTCTCTTGCTTTTTCAATGATCCATCGGATATTGGCATTTTGATCTCTGGTTCCTCTGCCTTTTCTAAAACCAGCTTGAACATTTAGAAGTAGGAAATCTTTAAAGAGATGGGAATACAAGACCACCTTACCTGCCTCCTGACACATCTGTATGCAGGTCAAGAAGCAACAGTTAGAACCAGACATAAAACAATGGACTGGTTCCAAATAGGGACAGGAGTACATCAAGGCTGTATATTGTCACCTTGTTTATTTCACTTATATGCCAAGTACATCATTCTAAATGCTGGGCTGGATGAAGCACAAGCTGGAATCAAGATTGATGGGAGAAATAACAATAATCTCAGATATGCAGATAACACTACCCATACGGCAGAAAGTGAGGAGGAACTAAAGAACCTCATAATGAAAGTGGAAGAGGAAAGTGAAAAAGCTGGCTTAAAACTCAGCATTCAAAAAGTGAAGATGGTGGCATCTGGTCCTATCACTTCATAGCAAATAGGTGGGGAAACATTATTTTCTTGGGGTCCAAAATCACTGCTGATGGTGACTGCAACCATGAATTTAAAAGATGTTTGCTCCTTATATGAAAATGTATGACATCCCTAGACACCGTATTAAAAAGCATTACTTTACAGACAAAGGACCATTTAGTCAAAGCTATGGTTTTCCATGTTGTCATGTATGGATGTGAGAGTTAGACCATAAAGAAATCTGAGTGCTGAATAATTAATACATTTGAACTGTGGTGTTGGAGAAGACTATTGAGAGTCTGTTGGACAACAAAGAGATCGAAACAGCCCATCCTAAAGAAAATCAGTCCTGAATATTCACTGGAAGGACTGATGCTGAAGCTGAAGCTCCAATACTTTGGCCACCTGATAGGAAGAACTGCCTCACTGGAACAGCCTCTGATGCTGGAAAGATTGAAGGCAGAAGGAGAAGGGGACAACAGAGGATGAGATTGTTGGATGACATCACGGACTTACTTGAGTTTGAGCAACCTTTGGGAGTTGGTGATGGACAGGGAAGCCTGGCATGCTTCAGTCAATGGGGTCTCAAAAAGTCTTACATAATTTATTGGCTGAACTGACCTGAAGACTTCAGCAGTACTCTCTCAGCTTTAAAAGTGTTGGCTATTCAACCTTAAGGTGTTACTTTTTAAAATGAAATATGGGCTACACATGGCAAATGCTTAATAAAGAAGAAATCTGGAGTTATTTGAATCATATCTTTTTAAATTATTATATTTAATATAAATTTATTTATTTTAATTGGAGGCTAATTACTTTACAATGTTGTACTGGTTTTGCCATACATCAACATGAATCCGCCAAGAGTGTACACGTGTTCCCCATCCTGAACCCCCCTCCCACCTTCCTCCCCATACCATCCCTCTGGGTCATCCCAGTGCACCAGCCCCAAGCAACCTGTATCATGCATCAAACCTGGACTGATGATTCGTTTCACTTATGATAATATACAAGTTTAAACACCATTCTCTCAAATCATGCCACCCTCGCCCTCTCCCACAGAGTCCAAAAGACTGTCCTATATATCTGTGTCTCTTTTGCTGTCTCACATACAGGGTTTTCTTACCATCATTCTAAATTTCATATATATGCGTTAGTATACTGTATTAGTGTTTTTCTTTCTGGCTTACTTCACTCTGTATAATAGGCTCCGGTTTCATCCACCTGATTACAACTGATTCAAATGTATTCTTTTTAATGACCGAGTAATATTCCATTGTGTATATGGACCACAGTTTTGTTATCCATTCGTCTCCTCGAGGACATCTAGGTTGCTTCCATGTCCTGGCTATTATAACCAGTCCTGCGATGAAAATTGTGGTACATGTGTCTCTTTCAATTCTGGTTTCCTCAGTGTGTATGCCCAGAGGTGGGATTGCTGGGTCATAAGGCAGTTCTATTTCCAGTTTTTGAAGGAATCTCCACACTGTTCTCCATAGTGGCTGTACTAGTTTGCATTCCCACCAACAGTGTAAGAGGGTTCCCTTTTCTCCACACCTTCTCCAGCATTTATTGCTTATAGACGTTTGGATCACAGCCATTCTGACTGGTTTGAAATGGTACCTCATTGTGGTTTTGATTTGCATTTCTCTGATAATGAGTGATGTTGAGCATCTTTTCATGTGTTTGTTAGCCATCCATACGTCTTCTTTGGAGAAATGTCTATTTAGTTCTTTGACTCATTTTTTGATTGGGTCATTTATTTTTCTGGAATTGAGCTGCAGGAGTTGCTTGTATATTTTTGAGATTAGTTCTTTGTCAGTTGCTTTGTTTGTTATTATTTTCTTCCATTCTGAAGGCTGTCTTTTTACCTTGCTTATAGTTTCCTTTGTTGTGCAGAAGCTTTTAAGTTTAATTAGGTCCCATTTGTTTATTTTTGCCTTTATTTCCAATATTCTGGAAGGTGGGTCATAGAGGATCCTGCTGTGATTTATGTCAGAGAGTGTTTTGCCTATGTTCTTCTCCAAGAGTTTTATAGTTTCTCGTCTTACATTTAGATCTTTAATCCATTTTGAGCTTATTTTTGTGTATTGTGTTAGAAAGTGTTCTAGTTTCATTCTTTTGCAAGTGGTTGACCAGTTTTCCCAGAACCGCCTGCTAAAGTTATGGTCTTTTCTGCATTGTATATTCTTGCCTCCTTTGTCAAAGATAAGGTGTCCATAGCTGCATGGATTTATCTCTGGGCTTTCTATTTTGTTCCATTGATCTATATTTCTGTCTTTGTGCCAGTACCATACTGTCTTGATGATTGTGGCTGAGTAGAGCCTGAAGTCAAGCAGGTTGATTCCTCCAGTTCCATTCTTCTTTCTCAAGATTGCCTTGGCTATTCGAGGTTTTTTGTATTTCCATACAAATTGTGAAATTATTTGTTCTTGCTCTGTGAAAAATACCATTGGTAACTTGATAGGTATTGCACTGAATCTATAGATTGCTTTGGGTAGTATACTCATTTTCTTTTAATTTTTTTTTTTTTACGTTACAATACTGTATTGGTTTTGCCATACATTGATATGAATCCACCACAGGTGTACATGAGTTCCCAACCCTGAACCCCCCTCCCACCACCTTCCCCATATCATCTCTCTGGGTCATCCCAGTGCACCAGCCAGAAGCATCCTACTGATTCTTCTGATCCATGAAGATCGTATATTTCTCCATCTGTTAGTGTCCTCTTTGATTTCCTTCATCAGTGTTTTATAGTTTTCTATATATAGGTCTTTAGTTTCTTTAGGTAGATTTATTCTTAAGTATTTTATTCTTTTCATTGCAATGGTGAATGGAATTGTTTCCTTAATTTCTTTTTCTACTTTCTCATTATTAGTGTATAGGAATGCAAGGGATTTCTGTGTGTTGATTTTATATCCTGCAAATTTACTATATTCATTGATTAGCTCTAGAAAATTTCTGGTGGAGTCTTTAGGGTTTTCTATGTAGAGGATCATGTCATCTGCAAACAGGGAGAGTTTTACTTCTTTTTTTATTTGGATTCCTTTTATTTCTTTTTCTGCTTTGATTGCTGTGGCCAAAATTTCCAAGACCATATTGAATAGTAGTGGTGAGAGTGGGAACCTTTGTCTTGTTCCTAATTTTAGGGGAAATGCTTTCAATTTTTCACCAGTGAGGATGTTTGCTGAGGGCTTGTCATATATAGCTTTTATTATGTTGAGGTATGTTCCTTCTACTCTGCTTTCTGGAGGGTGTTTATCATAAATGGATGTTGAATTTTGTCAAAGGCTTTCTCTCCATCTATTGAGATAATCATTTCTACTTCATAATTTGGGTGAACCTGTGTCAGAATTTTCACATGAGACTGACCATGGTAGAAGAAGACTTCATGAAGTCTGAATAGGAAGAACTAACAATCTGGATACAGAAATATGAGCTGTATTCCTGATCAGCTACATTCTTCCTTTCAGGCTTCAAATCCCCAGAATCCTTCTGTTACTTCAGGGTGGTAATGTGACCTTGAAATCTGGCTTCAGTTGTTGACCTAATGCATGTGTGCATGCTTTAAATGGCTTTCTTTTGAGATGCGGTGTCTAGGCCAATATTGCCATATTGGCAACAAGTGGATTAGGGAGATATGGGTAATTGGGCACTCCTCCTTCCTCTAGAATTCCCCATGGCATGTATTGGTTTCATTTGGATCTTGGTGTGCAGTGAAACTTAGGGGACTGTGCTTTTTATTGGCATAATTCTCAGATAACTTCCTCCTCGCTTATGAACAGTCCCCTGATCTCGTTGTGTGCTCTTTTGCCCTTCTGTACAGAGACCTTTTGGTCACATTCCAGTGTGATTTTACTCTCCATCATCCCTTCTACCAACTCCTACCTCGTGAATTATGACTGTGATTCAGAAAATTTTTCTAGAGCCCCTAGATGGATGCCATTCCCAGTTTGGGCACTGAAGAAATAGAAACAAGAGAGAGAAAGAGAACAGAATTTGACTACTAGTTAAGCCTGAAGTTAAAACAAGTTATTGTAATTCAGGTCTCAGTTCAGTTCAGTTCACTCAGTCGTGTCTGACTCTTTGCAACCCCATGGTCTCAAAAGGTCTAATTCAGGCCTACTGAATGAGAAAATCTGGAGGTGGGCTCAGAAATCTGTTTGTCCAGTTTCACCAGATGCTTCTGATGAATTGTCCAATGCACTGAGATGGGCTATAGATGGATCCAAACCTGTGAAATAAGCAAATGAAAAACGTAACTCTCTAAGGCTCAGTCATGATGTCCTCTTACTCAGTGTGGGCAAGGGGTCTTTCTGCTCTCTGTTTTCAGTGTAAAGCTGGATCTTGCCCTCTGTTGGTTTCCTTGGTAACTGTGCCTATGCTCATAGCATCAGGGGAGAAGTTTAGGGAAATGGAGAGAAGCTAGTTTGGGGTTTTGTCTTTTTTTCTCTTTGTTATTTTCTCTCTATTTGACCATTCCACTCTCTCAATTAATATATATGATTAGCTAATTTATATATTCTCACTTGTTTTTCCAACATGTGTAAGTCATCAAAGTTCACTGAACTCTTGATCCATTTTATTACCTAAGAAATCATAGGTTGTACTTTGAGTAAGTCCCCATATAATTGGCTTTTAAGAAAATAACAATAAAATCTTGAATCATAACTCAAGACATGGGTTAAAAAGTAAATGGGTTTAACCAAGATTCTGATGTGGCCAACACATTTCCTAAGCCCTAGATGAGACAGGACCTTGCTGGCACAACTATCTTTGTGAATCTCACACACTAGCAAAGTAATGTTCAAAATTCTTCAAGCTAGGCTTCAACTGTACATGAACCAAGAAATTCCAGATGTTCAAGCTGGATTTAGAAAAGATAGAGGAACCATAGGTCAAATTGCCAACATTCATTGGATCATTGAAAAATCAAGAGAATTCCAGAAAAACATCTACTTCTGTGTCATTGACTATGCTAAAGCCTTTGATTTCTGAAGAGAACAATTGTGCCTCTGTTCAGGCTCTGATCTTCATAATCTCTCCCTATCTAGAAGGCTGCTACGGAGGTGAAGTCATGCTGTGGAATGGCTTCTAACAGGGAAATCTGTTACAGACTCATAATCCTATTGATACATTTTTCCATGGGGGAAAAAGTGCCAGTATAAGGCAAAGGGAAGGGGCATAGGAAAGCATGGATTAAAGTGTGAAGCCACGTGGGACTTAGGAGGCATCACTATGCAAAGCTAGTGGGACTGATGGAATTCCAGCTACGCTATTAAAAATCCTAAAATGTGATGCTGTGAAACTCCTGCACTCAATATGCAAGCAAATTTGAAAACTCAGCAGTGGCCATAGGACTAGAAACAAGCAGTATTCATCCCAATCTTAAAGAAAGGCAATGCCAAAGAATGTTCAAACTACTGCACAATTGCACTCATCTCACATGCTAGCAAAGTAAAGCACAAAATTCTCTAAGGTAAGCTTTAACATTAAATGAGCTGAGAAATTCCAGATGTTCGAGCTGGATTTAGAAAAGGCAGAGGAACCAGAGATCAAATTGCCAATTTCTGTTAGATCATTAAAAAAAAAAAAAGAAAGAAAGAGAATTCCATAAAAACATCTACTTCTGCTTCATTGGCTAAAGCCTTTCACTGAGTGGATCACAACAGACTGTCAAAAATTCTCAAAGAGATGGGTATACCGGACCACCTTACCTGCCTCCTGAGAAACCTGTATGCAGGTCAAGAAGCAACAGTTAGAAACGGACATGCATCAAAAGACTGGTTCCAATTGGAAAAGGAATGTGTCAAAGACGTGTATTCTCACCCTACTTATTTAACTTATAGGCAGAGTTCAATTGAGTTCAGTTCAGTTGCTCAGTCATGTCCGATTCTTTGAGACCCCATGGACTGTAGCACACCAGGCTTCCCTGTCAATCACCAACTCGTGGGGTTTACTCAGACTCATGTCCATCGAGTTGGTGATGCCACCCAACCATTTCATCCTATGTCGCCCCCTTCTCCTCCTGCCTTCAGTGTTTCACAGCATCAGGGTCTTCTCCCACAAATCAGCTGGTTCCTCTGCCTTTTCTAAACCTAGCTTGAACATGTGGAAGTTCGCAGATGATGTACGGTTGAAGCCTGGCTTGGAAAATTTTGAGCATTACTTTGCTAGCGTGTGAGATGAGTACAATCATGCAATAGTTTGAGCATTCTTTGGCATTGCCTTTCTTTGGGATTCGAATGAAATTTGACCTTTCCTAGGCCTGTGGCCACTGCTGAGATTTCCAAATTTGTTGGCATATTTAATGCAGCACTTTAACAGCATCATCTTTTAGGATTTGAAATAGCTCAACTGGAATTCCATCACCTCCACTAGCTTTGTTTGTAGTGATGCTTCCTACGGTGCACTTGGCTTTGCATTCCAAGAGATCTTGCTATAGGTGAGTGATCACACCATCGTGGTTATCTGGGTCATGGAAATCTTTTTTCTATAGCTCTTCTGTGTATTTTTGCCACCTCTTCTTATCATCTTCTGCTTCTTTTAGGTCCATACATTTCTGTCCTTTTTTGCACCTATCTTTTCACAAAATGTTCCCTTGGTATCTCTAATTTTCTTGAAGAGATCTCTAGTCTTTCACATTTTATTGTTTTCCTCTATTTCTTTGCATTGATCACTGAGGAAGGCTTCCTTATATGTCCTTGCTATTGTTTGGAACCCTTCTTTGAAATAGGTGTATCTTTTATTTTCTCCTTTGCCTTTCACTTCTCTTCTTTTCACAGCTATTTGTAAGGCCTCCTCAGACAAACATTTTGCCTTTTAGCATTCTTTTTTCTTGGGGGTGATCTTGATCACTGCCTCCTGTACAATGTCATCATGCAAAATGCTTGGCTGGGTGAATCACAAGCTGGAATCAAGATTGCTGGGAGAAATATCAATAATCCCAGATATGCAGATAACACCACCTTTATGGCAGAAAGTGAAGAGGAAATTAAAAAGCTTCTTGATGAAAATGAAAGAGGAGAGTGAAAAAGTTGGCTTAAAACTTAACATTCGGAAAACTAAGATCATGGCATTTGGTCCAATCACTTCATGGCAAATAGATAAGGAAACAATGGAAACAGTGACAGACTTTATTTTGTCCAGAATCACCTAAGATGGTGACTGCAGCTATGAAATTAAAAGAAGCTTGCTCCTTGGGACGAAAGCTACAACCAACCTAGACAGCATATTAAAAAGCAAAGACATTACTTTGCCAACAAAGATCTGTCTAGTCAAAGCCATGGTTTTTCCAGTAGTCATGTATGGATGTGAGAGTTGGACTGTTTAGGATGCTTTACACCAAAGAATTGGTGCTTTTAAACTGTGGTGTTGGAGAAGACTCATGAGAATCCCTTGGTCTGCAAGGAAATCCAACAATCCATCCTAAAGGAATCATTCTGATTATTCATTGGAGGGCTGATGCCAAAGCTTAAACTCCAATACTTTGGCCGCCTAATGCTAAGAACTGACTCGTTTGAAAAGACCCTGCTGCTGTGAAAGATTGAAGGCAGGAGGAAAAGTGGATGGCAGTGGATGAGATGTTTGGATGGCATCACCCATTTGATGGACATGAGTTTGACCAAACTCTGGGAGTTGGTGATGGACAGGAAAGCCTGGTGTGCTGCAGTCTATGGGGTCACAAAGTGTTGGACACTACTAAGCAACTGAACTGAACTGAAATGAATATGTGTATATATATATATATATATATATCAGATTCACTTTGTGTTCATCTGAAATAAGCACAACTTTGTAAATCAAGTATTCTCTAATAAAAATTCCTAAAATGAAATAAAAACAATTCAAAGCAGTATCTAGTACCCACTTTAGGAAAACAACTTCACTACATTGTGGGTGGGGTGTGGCTCATAAACTAGATTCAGAAAGTATTTTCTGAAAGAATGGCATTGAAACATGTATACTATCATGTAAGAAATGAATCGCCAGTCTATGTCCGATGCAGGATACAGGATGCTTGGGGCTGGTGCACGGGGATGACCCACAGAGATATTATGGGGAGGGAGGTGGGAGGGGGGTTCATGTTTGGGATCGCATCTACACCCGTGGTGGATTCATGTCAATGTATGGCAAAACCAATACAGTATTGTAAAGTAAAATAAAGTAAAAATAAAATTTTTTTTAAAAAAGAAAAGAACTTTCAGTATAGTTCTTGAAAATCTCAAGATAGAAAGTGTCATGCTCAAGCATCTTCTATTCATTTCTTGGGGTAATTTAACTGAGATTCAGAACTGAAACTTTGGTATGATTATAGTGTCTACCTTTTGAGATGGAAGGATTAAGTAAATTCATGACACATAAAGTTTGTAGACTAATATCAGATCTGGCATACCCACTAAGTCATCCTGGACTAATACTGAAAGCTTTTTCTAAGTAATTACAAAATTACTGTGACTGAAGTATGCATCATTATTGTGTACGTCGCAAGGAACGAAAATCACTTAAAACTTTGGCACATATAGCTCTTGTCACCTAGAATTTTACATTATATTATTGAAAAGACTTTTTTTGAGTTTTTAAATTTGTAGTTTTACTTTATTTTACTTTACAATAAAGGAGTTTAACTGAGGTAAAGACATATGATAAATTATACTCAAACAATTTAGTAACTTCTACAGTATGTATACACTTGAGAAACCATCATCCTCCTCAAGATAATGACATCTCCATCACCCCTAGAATGTCCTTAGATCCTGATGCTCTTTCCACCTCCTAGAAAACCAAACATCTGATTCTGTTACATAGATTAGTCTGCCTTTCCTAGAGTTTTAAATAATAAGAATCATACAGCTTGTATTCTTTTTTGTCTCACTTTTTTTTCAGCCTAATTATTTCATCCACGTTATTATGTGTACCAATAGTTCATGCCTTGTTTATTGTTGACAGCATTGCATTGAATGTATTGCTACTACAATGTTTATCCATTCATCTGTTGATAGAAGTTTTGGTTATTTCTAGTTTTTGGTTGTTACCAATGAAACTGCTTTGAACAGTTTTCTACCGGTCCTTGTATAGACATATACTTTCATTTTCTCCTGAGTAAATACCTAGAGTGGAATAGATGGGTCATATGGCCAGTGCATGTTTAACATTTTTAAATTTTATTTTAATTGGAGGCTAATTACTTTACAATATTGTAGCGGGTTTTGCCATACAGTGACATGAATCAGCCACGAGTGTACATGTGTTCCCCATCTTGAACCCCCTCCCACCTCCGTCCCCATCACATCCCTCTGAGTCATCCCTGTGCACCAGTCTCATGAGCACCTTGTCTCATGCATCGAACCTGGACTGGCAATCTGTTTAACATATGATAATATACATGTTTCAATGCTATTCTCTCAAATGATCCCACCCTCACGTTCTCCCACAGAGTCCAAGAGACTGTTCTATACATGTGTCTCTTTTGCTGCCTCACATATAGGGTAATTGTTACCATCGTTCTAAATTCCATATATATGTGTTAGTATAATGTATTGATGTTTTTCTTCACTCTGTATAATAGGCTCCGGTTTCATCCACCTCATTAGAACTGATTCCAATGTATTCTTTTTAATGGCTGAGTAATATTCCATTGTGTATATGTACCACCGCTTTCTTATCCATTTGTCTGCCGATGGACATCTAGGTTGCTTCCATGCCCTGACTATTAAAAACAGTGCTGGAAAACAGTTTTTAAAACTGGTATAAATGTGAATATTTGTCTTCTGTCACACTTATGATCACAAGATGGAAAATATTGGGTTGGCCAAAAGGTTCAATCAGTTTTTTTTCATAATATCTTACAGAAAAAAACAAACAAGTTTTTGGCTAACCCAACATAAGCACCATGAACTAATAAAGTTGCTATTCCTGACATTTTTCCCATTCAGAGTTGAACTCCTCTGACTTTTTTTTTTTTTCAATTCATCTTGACCATAATCTTCCCCACATTAGTATCATCTGTGCTAAACAGGAGATTTAAGAATGTCACATTTCTTGAGAGAATCCCATACTTCTCTCTGTGAAATTATCTTCTGACTTACTGACATATCCCTATGCAAGTTTTTATGCATATATTACCCGGAAGTGTCTACAGAAGACTTTAGATCAAGTTCACACATGTAAACACAGGAACAGCCTATTGTGATTGACTTCTGAACAATAGTGTTTGTATATTATCAATTCTAAGATGAACCTCTGTTTGGAAAATGTGGAAATTCTAGCATCAGTGGAATTCATTACTTTTTTTGTGACCACCCTATTTGTTAGTCTAAAATTATAGTGGCTCTTCTATTGTATTCTGTTCCATTATTGAGGAAACATATTTAAATGTAGTTTCATATAAGTTTACCAACTACATTTACTTTCTACCCGACTTTTAGAGATATTAGAGATTCTAAGGAACCACTGGAATTTTTAGATTATATCAGCAGATATAATTTTATTAACTCTGCCTCAAGAAATCCACAGATAAGGGAGATAGAAATGACTTAGTAGAAAGTTTGAATTGGACCAGAAGCTTTCTAAAGACTTACAAGAAGCTGTATCTTGCAAATTTCTGCCCTAATATTAGAAATATGACTGATATCCTCTGTGTCATTCCAAATTTAATACTTCAGTCTGTCAAAAGTGTTTATCTATATTTTTCTTCTTCCCTTTTCTTTCTTCTAATAAAATGGATGGTGATAATACAAATCTTTTACAGTTTGCAGTGAATAATATATTCATTATAAGCTACATAAATTGTTTTTCTCTGCCTACACGCTACTGTGACCAATTCTACTTTTAAAATTGAAATGGGCTTTGGTGTCACTTAGTGAATGTATTAAAAGAATAGGAAACTTACATAATTCATAATTTAGAATGTTGACTGAAATTGTACCTAGAGTTTCAAGCTCCAGAAAGTCTAAATGAAGTGAATAGCCATTTTGATCTCAATTATGTGAGTCATACGTCCGCTGGATTCCATCCTCTCTTCAGGCTTGAGTACAAGACAGAGTGATGAGTTCTTGTCCCATGGTATGATGTTTGCAATAACATCTTTCATAGAATTCTAATGGCTAGGCCAGCTTCTGTGAAATCTTAGTACAGGTGGTTCAGAAGTTTGTGTGAAATCGTATCATCCCTGCTATTAGAGAGTAGTGTGTAAGGACTCAGAGCTTAGCACTGTGTCCTCTGTGCCTGTGACATCGTGTCTTACTGTGTCCTCTGTGCCTGTGACATCATGTCATACTCTGCCCTCAGTGCCTGCAACATCATGTCATACTGTGTTCTCTGTGTCTATGACTTCGTGTCATACTCTGCCCTCTGTGCCTGCGACATTGTGTCATAATCTGCCCTCTGTGCCTGTGACATCATGTCATACTGTGTCCTCTGTGCTCGAGACATCATGTTGTACTGTGTCTATCTCCTCTCTTCTCTTAACCTTATGCACTCAAGGCTGTTTGGTTCGTCTATTTGCCACTTTAGAGTTTAGGTCACTCCTTGTCTAATGCTGATCTGTTTAAGGTCTGCCACTCTGGCTTTTGTTCTTGTTCTCATTGTTGTTTGTGGATTTGTTTAGTAAAAAGGTTAGTGAGGAATGACATTCACAGTATAAATCATAATGTATTTTAATGTCTGCACTGACATGAAGAGGGAGAGGGTTGTGACAAATCATTTAACTATTATAAGAACTCCAAATAAAATAAAAAGAATAGAATAACCCCCTATGCTTTAAGATGTGGAGTTTAAAGTAGGCCATCTTTTATTAAGGAGTGAACTTTGGTCTTGGAAGAAGGAGTTTTCTTGAGTTACACTAATGTCCAAAATAATAGCACCTAATTAAATGCGATCCTGATCCTGGAAGCGAGAAATGTGTTCCAGGTCATTAATTCCAGGTCTCCAGGCCCAAGGAATTATCTTTCTCATGAAAGGCATGAATGTAATTTGGAGAATATAACCTATGATTATGGAACATAAAAGCAAGGCTTTGCTTTTTTAGACATCCATGGGAGTACAGTATGCAGTTCTATGGCTTTGTAGACAGAGTTCTTAGAAACTGCCCTGGTGCTATCTGGCAGGACTGCTATGGCTGTGAAAAGGAGCTATGTGAGGAAGGAGCATGTGGTCCTCTATGCTAGGGGGAGGATATTGGTTTATCCAACACAGGTAGAATCATCATTCAACTGTGTCCTCTCTTAGATACAGCATGGAGTATTGATGTATGTTGTATTCACTATCTTCATCTTTCAAAACTATGGTATATAAAGGTTAACAAACGGATATGTATAAATAGGGATTGGCCTAAAACACACAAAAACAATTGTACCCACTTCACCTGCTTCTATGACCATCTTTATCCTATGGATTTCAGGCCTGGCGGTGGGTTATACAATTCAAAATGTGAGTGTCAAGAGGATAAATGGATCCAGTGAACTGATGATGGAGTCTGTCAAATGGAAAGAAGTCAGTCAAGGATTCCCTCAAGAGCTAGCCAGTCTCTGGAAAGTTTGAAGACAAGATACTCACACACACACAGACACACACACACACACACACACACACACACACAGAAGAACAACAACAACAAAAACCTCTCCTGAATGTAAAAATGTGATTAATATTCTCTATCACTTGCATGTATCAACACTGTCTTCTTATATCCAGAAGCCATGTCTTTCAAAACAAGTTCTATTGGGATCCTGCAGATACACTGCCAGGAGATGTAGAGCTACCATATGACCTACCAATTTTGCACCTGGTCACATAGTCAAAGAAAAACATGATCTGAAAGGATGCATGCACCACATTGTTCATTGCAGCACCGTTATGGAAGCAACCTAAATGTTCAAGAGATGAATTGATAAAGATGATGCAGTACAAATATAAAATGAAATATTACTCTGCCATTAAAAAGAATGAAATAATATCATTTGCAGGAGGAATGATGTACTTGGAGATTCTCAGACTAATTGAAATAAGTTAGAAAGAGAAAAGTAAATATCATATATTGTATTATACATGGAATCTAAAATAAATGATACAAATTAACTTTTATTTACAAAACAGAGTCAGAGAACAAACCTATGGCTACTAGAGGTATAAAGTTTGGGAGAGAGCTACATTGAAAGTTTGGGATTGACATATTTTTAATATAGCGGTATATATATACCACTATATTAAAAATAAAATGTTTTTCCATGAAAAAATAAAGTTGTGAAAAAAGAAAATGGGATATGTGAGGCGCAGATTGTTGTTGTTGTTGTTTTTCAGTCAGTAAGTTTTGTCCAGCTCTTTGAGATCCTGTGAACTGTAGCATGTCAGGCTTTTCTGTCTTCCACTATCTCCTGGAGTTTGCTCAAATTTAACTGCATTGAGTTGGTGATACTATCTAACCATCTCATCCTCGGCTGCATTTAATCTCTAAGCATCAGGGACTTTTCCAGTGAGTTGATTCTTCACATCAGGTGGCCAAAGTATTGGACCTTCAGCTTCAGCACAGTTATTTTAATGAATATTCAGGGTTTATTTCTTTTAGGATTGACTAGTTTGATCTCCTTGTAGTCCAAGAAACTCTCAAGGGTCTTCTGCAGCATTCCAATTCAAAAGCATTAATTCTTCAATGCTCAGACCTCTTTATGGTCCAAATACCCTGTCACATCTATACAAAATTACTGGAAAAACAATAGCTTTGACTATGTAGATATTTGTTATCAAAGTGATGTCTCTGCTTTTTAGTATGCTGTCTAGGTTTGTCACAGCTTTGCTTCCAAGGAGCAAGTGCCTTTAATTTCATGGCTGAAGTCACCATCTGCAGTAATTTGGAGACCAAGAAAATGAAATATGTCACTGCTTCCACTCTTTCCCCTTTTATTTACCATGAAGTGATGGAACCAGATGCTATGAATTTAGTTTTGAACGTAGAGTTTCAAGCCAGTTTTTTCACTGTCCTCTTTCACCCTCAAGAAGCTCTTTAGTTCCTCTTCAATTTTTGCCATAAGAGTGATATCAGCTGTTATTGATATTTCTCCTGGCATTCATGATTCCAGTTTGAGGTTCATCCATTCTGGAAATTCTCATGATATATTCTGCATATAAGTTAAAAGGAGGGTGACAATATACAGGCTTGATATATTCCTTTCCCAATTTTGAACCAGTAAATTGTTCCATGGTCAGTTATAACTGTTGCTTCTTGACCTGCATAGAGGTTTCTCAAGAGACAGTCAAGATTGTGTAATACTCCAATCACTTAAAGAATTTTCCACAATTTGTTGTGCTCCACAGAGTAAAAGGCTTTAGCATACTCAGTGAAGCAGAAATATATGTTTTTGTTTTGTTGTTTTGTTTTGTTTTGATTTTTCTGAAACTACCTTGCTTTTTCCGTGATCCAATGAATGTTGGTAATTTGATCGCTTGTACATTTGCCTCTTTGAAACCCAGTGTTCATTTCTAGACGTTCTCAATTCACATACTATTGAAGCCTATCTTGAAGAATTTTGAGCATAATCTTGCTAGCATGTGCAATGAATGAAATTTTATGGTAGTTTGAACATACTTTGGCATTGCCCTTTTTTGAGATTGAAATGACAACTGACTGATTCCAGTCCTGTGGCTATGGCTCAGTTTTCAAATTTCTCATGGATTTAGTGCAGCACTTAACAACATCATCATATAGGGTTTTAAATAGCCAATCGGGAATTCTGTCACCTCTGCTATCTATGTTTGTAATAATGTTTCTAAGTTCCACCTGACTTCACACTCCAAGGCGTCAGAATCTAGATGAGTGACCACAGCATTGTGGTTATCTGGGTAAACAAAACCTATCCTGCTTAGTTAGTCTATGTATTCTTGCCACCTCTTCTTAATCTCTTCTGCTTCTGTTAAATCCTTACTGTTTCTGTCCATTAAGGTGTCCATGATTGCATGAAATGTTTCCTTGATATCTCCAATTTTCTTGAAGAGATCTCGAGTCTTTCCCATTCTATTATTTTCCTGTATTTTTAATTTAAATTTATTTATTTTAATTGGAGGCTAATTACTTTACAATATTGTACTGGTTCTGCCATACATCAACATGAATCCACCACGGGTATACACATGTTCCCCATCCTGAACGCCTCTCCCAACTCCCTCCCCATACCATCGCTCTGGGTCATTCCAGTGGACCAGCCCCAAGCATCTTGTATCCTGTATTGAACCTGACTGGCGATTCATTTCTTATATGATATTATACATGTTTCAATGCCATTCTCCCAAATCATGCCTTCTTCTCCCTCTCCTACAGAGTCCAAAAGATTGTTCCATACATCTGTGTCTCTTTTACTGTCTTGAATGCAGGGTTATCATTACCATCTTTCTAAATTCCATATATATGCGTTACTACACTGTATTTGTGTTTTTCTTTCTGGCTTACTTCGCTGTGTATAATTGGCTCCAGTTTCATCTACCTCATTAGAACTGATTCAAATGTATTCTTTTTAATGGCTGAGTAATATTCCATTGTGTATATGTACCAAAGCTTTAGTATCCATTGATCTGCTGAAGGACATCTAGGTTGCTTCCATGTCCTGGCTATTATAAAAAGTGCTGCGATGAACATTGGGGTACACGTGTATCTTTCAATTCTGGTTTCCTTGGTATGTATGCCCAGCAGTGGGATTGCTGGATCATCAGTTCAGTTCAGTCACTCAGTCGTGTCCAACTCTTCATGACCCCATGAATCACAGCACGCCAGGCTTCCCTGTCCATCACCAACTCCCGGAGTTCACTCAGACTCACATCCATCGAGTCAGTGATGCCATCCAGCCATCTCATTCTCTGTCGTCCCCTTCTTATCCTGCCCCAATCCCTCCCAGCATCAGTCTTTTTCAGTGAGTCAGTTCTTCGCATGAGGTGGCCAAAGTACTGGAGTTTCAGCTTTAGCATCATTCCTTCCAAAGAAATCCCATGGCTGATCTCCTTCAGAATGGATTGGTTGGATCTCCTTGCAGTCCAAGGGATTTTCAAGAGTCTTTTCCAACACCACAGTTCAAAATCATCAATCCTTTGGCACTCAACCTTTTTCACAGTCCAACTCTCACATCCATACATGACCACAGGAAAAACCATAGAAATGACTAGATGGACCTTCGTCGGCAAAGTAATACCTCTGCTGGGTCATAAGGCAGTTCTATTTCCAGTTTTTGAAGGAATCTCCACACTGTTGTCCATAGTGGCTACTAGTTTGCATTCCCACCAACAGTGTAAGAGGGTTCCCTTTCCTCCACACCTGCTCCATCATTTATTGCTTGTAGACTTTTGGATCACAGCCATTCTGACTGGTGTGAAATGTTACCTCATTGTGGTTTTGATTTGCATTTCTCTGATAATGAGTGATGTTGAGCATCTTTTCATGTGTTTGTTGGCCATCAGTGTGTCTTCTTTGGAGAAATATCTATTTAGTTCTTGGGCTAATTTTTTGATTGGGTCATTTATTTCTCTGGAATTGAGCTGCAGGAGTTGCTTGTATATTTTTGAGATTAATTCTTTGTTAGTTGCTTCATTTGCTATTGTTTTCTCCCATTCAGAAGGCTGTCTTTTCCCCTTGTTTATAGTTTCCTTTGTTGTGCAGAAGCTTTTAAGTTTAATTAGGTCCCATTTGTTTATTTTTGCTTTTATTTCTAATATTTTCAGAGGTGGGACATAGAGGATCCTGCTGTGATTTATGTCAGAGTGTGTTTTGCCTATGTTCTCCTCCAAGAGTTTTATACTTTCTGGTCTTACGTTTAGATCTTTAATCCATTTGAGTTTGTTTTTCTGTATGGTGCTAGAAAGTGTTCTAGTTTCATTCTTTTACAAGTGGTTGACCAGTTTTCCCAGAACCGCTTGTTAAAGTTATGGTCTTTTCTCCATTGTATATTCTTGCCTCCTTTGTGAAAGATAAGTTGTCCATGGATTTATCTCTGGGCTTTCTATTTTGTTCAATTAATGTATATTTCTGTCTTTGTGCCAGTACCATACTGTCTTGATGATTGTGGCTTTGTAGTAGAGCCTGAAGTCTGGCAGCTTGATTCTTCCATTTCCATTCTTCTTTCTCAAGATTACTTTGGCTATTTGAGGTTTTTTGTATTTCCATATCGGAGAAGGCAATGGCAACCCACTCCGGTACTCTTGCCTGGAAAATCCCATGGATGGAGGAGCCTGGTTTCTGAAATTATATTTTCTAGCTCTGTGAAAAATACCGTTGGTAGCTTGATAGGGATTGCATTGAATCTATAGATTGCTTTGGGTAGTATACTCATTTTCACTATACTGATTCTTCCGATCCATGAACATGGTATATTTCTCCATCTTTTAGTGCCTTATTTTATTTCCTTCATCAGCGTTTTATAGTTTTCTATATACAGGTCTTTAGTTTCTTTAGGTAGATGTATTCCTAAGTATTTTATTCTTTTCATTGCAATGATGAATGGAATTGTTTCCCTAATATCTCTTTATATTTTCTCATTGTCAGTGTATCAGAATGCAAGGGATTTCTGTATATTGATTTTATATCCTGAA
Organism: Ovis canadensis; assembly: GCF_042477335.2. NCBI lineage: Eukaryota > Metazoa > Chordata > Mammalia > Artiodactyla > Bovidae > Ovis > Ovis canadensis. Next base: position 13,891,946 of record NC_091262.1, read on the forward strand.
ATTTTACTATATTCATTGATTAGCTCTAGTAAATTTTTTGGTGGAGTCTTTAGGGTTTTCTATATAGAGGATCATGTGATCTGCAAACAGTGAGAGTTTTTCTTCTTCTTTTCCCATTTGGATTCCTTTTATTTCTTTTCCTGCTCTGATTGCTGTGTCCAAAACTTCCAAAAATATCTTGAATAGTAGTGGTGAGAGTGGGCACCCTTGTCTTTTTCCTGACTTTAGGGGAAATGCTTTCAATTTTTTACCATTGAGGATAATCTTTGCTGTGGGTTTGTCATATATAGCTTTCATTATGTTGAGGTATGTTCCTTCTATTCCTGCTTTCTGGAGAGTTTTTATCATAAATGGATGTTGAAATTTGTCAAAGGCTTTCTCTGCATCTATTGAGATAATCATATGGCTTTTATTTTCCCATTTAGTAATGTGGTCTATTACATTAATTGATTTGAGGATATTGAAGAATCCTTGCATCCCTGGGCTTACAGCCCACTTGATCATGATGTGATTTTTTACTGTGTTGTTGGATTCTGATTGCTAGAATTTTGTTTAAGATTTTTGCATCTATGTTCATAAGTGGTATTAGCCTATAGTTTTCTTTTTTGTGGCATCTTTGTCAGGTTTTGGTATTATGGTGACGGTGTCCTCATAGAATGAATTTGGAAGTTTACCTTCCTCTGCAATTTTCTGGAAGAGCTTAACTAGGATAGGTGTTAGCTCTTCTCTAAATCTTTGGTAGAATTCAGCTGTAAAGCCATCTGGACCTGGGCTTTTGTTTGCTGAAAGATTTCTGATTACAGTTCCAATTTCTGTGCTTGTGATGGGTCTGTTAAGATTTTCTATTTCTTCCTGGTTCAGTTTTGGAAAGTTGTACTTTTCTAATAATTTGTCCATTTCTTCCACGTTGTCCCGTTTATTGGCATATAATTGCTGATAGTAGTTTCTTATGATCCTTTGTATTTCTGTGTCGTCTGTTGTTATCCCTCCATTTTCATTTCTAATGTTATTGATTTGATTTTTCTCCCTTTGTTTCTTGATGAGTCTGGCTAATGGTTTGTCTATTTTATTTATCCTTTCAAAGAACCTGCTTTTGGCTTTGTTGATTTTTGATATGGTCCCTTTTTTTCTTTTGCATTTATTTCTGCCTTAATTTTTAAGATGTCTTTCCTTCTACTAACCTGGGGTTTTTCATTTCTTCCTTTCCTAGTTGCTTTAGGTATAGAGTTAGTTATTTACTGTATTTTTTTCTTGTTTCTTGAGGGATGCCTGTATTGCTATGAATTTTCCCCTTAGCACTGCTTTTACAGTGTCCCACAGGTTTTGGGTTGTTGTGTTTTCATTCTCATTCTTTTTTACGCATATTGTGATTTCTTTTTTGATTTCTTCTGTGATTTGTTGGTTGTTCAGCAGCGTGTTGTTCAGCCTCCATATGTCGGAATTTTTAATGTTTTTTTTTCTCTTGTAATTAACATCTAATCTTACTGCATTGTAATCAGAAAAGATGCTTAGAATGATTTCAATTTTTTAAAATTTACCAAGGCTAGATTTATGGCCCAGGATGTGATCTATCCTGGAGAAGGTTCCATGTGTGCTTGAGAAAAAGATGAAATTCATTGTCTTGGGGTGAAATGTCCTATAGATGTCAATGAAATCTAACTGGTCTATTGTATCACTTAAAGTTTGTGGTTCCTTTTTAATTTTCTGTTTAGTTGATCTATCCATAGGTGTGAGTGGGGTATTCAAGTCTCCCACTATTATTGTGTTATTGTTAATTTCCCCTCTCATACTTGTTAGCATTTGTCTTACATATTGCAGTGCTCTTATGTTGGGTGCATATGTATTTATAATTGTTATATCTTCTTCTTTGATTGATCCTTTGATCATTATGTATTCTCCTTCTTTGTCTCTTTTCACAGCCTTTGTTTTAAAGTCTATTTTATCTGATATGAGTATTGCTACTCCTGCTTTGTTTTGGTCTCTATTTGTGTGAAATATCTTTTTCCAGCCCTTCACTTTCAGTCTGTATGTGTCCCCTGTTTTGAGGTGGGTCTCTTGTATACAACATATATAGGGGTCTTGTTTTTGTATCCACTCAGCCAGTCTTTGTCTTTTGGTTGGGGCATTCAACCCATTTATGTTTAAGATAATTATTGAGAAGTATGATCCTGTTGCCATTTACTTTATTGTTTGGGGTTTGAGTTTATACACCCTTTTTGTGTTTCTTGTCTAGAGAATATCCTTTAGCATTTGTTGGAGAGCTGGTTTGGTGGTGCTGAATTCTCTCAGCTTTTGCTTGTCTGTAAAGCTTTGGATTTCTCCTGCATATTTGAATGAGATCCTTGCTGGGTACAGTAATTTGGGTTGTAGGTTATTTTCTTTCATCACTTTAAGTACGTCTTGCCATTCGTTCCTGGCCTGAAGAGTTTCTATTGAAAGATCAGCCATTATCCTTATGGAAATCCCCTTGTGTGTTATTTGTTGTTTTCCCCTTGCTGCTTTTAATATATGTTCTTTGTGTTTGATCTTTGTTAATTTGATTAATATGTGTCTTGGGATGTTTGGCCTTGCGTTTATCCTATTTGGAACTCTCTGTGTTTCTTGGACTTGGGTGATTATTTCCTTCCCCATTTTAGGGAAGTTTTCAACTATTATCTCCTCAAGTATTTTCTCATGGTCTTTCTTTTTGTCTTCTTCTTCTGGGACTCCTATGATTTGAATGTTGGGGCGTTTAACATTGTCCTGGAGGTCTCTGAGACGGTCCTCATTTCTTCTAATTCATTTTTCTTTTTTCCTCTCTGATTCACTTATTTCTACCATGCTATCTTCTACTTCACAAATCCTATCTTGTGCCTCTGTTATTCTACTATTTGTTCCCTCCAGAATGTTTTTGATCTCATTTAATGCATTATTCATTATATATTGACTCTTTTTTATTTCTTCTATGTCCTTGTTAAACTTTTCTTGCATCTTCTCAATCCTTGTCTCCAGGCTATTTCTCTGTAATTCCATTTTGATTTCAAGATTTTGGATCATTTTCACTACCATTATTCGGAATTCCTTATCAGGTAGATTCCTTGTCTCTTCCTTTTTTGTTTGGTTTGATGGGAATTTATCCTGTTTCTTTACCTGCTGGGTATTCCTCTGTCTCTTCATCTTCTTTATATTGCTGTGTTTGGGGTGGCCTTTCTGTATTCTGACAGTTTGTGGAGTTCTCTTTGTTGTGGAGTTTCCTCACTGTGAGTGGGGTTGTACAGGTGGCTTGTCAAGGTTTCCTGGTTAGGGAATCTTGTGTCGATGTTCTGGTGGATGGAGCTGGATTTCTTCTCTCTGGAGTGCAAAGAAGTGTCCAGTAATGAGTTATGAGATGTCAGTGGGTTTGGAGTAACTTTGGGCAGCCTGTATATTGAAGCTCAGGGCTGTGTTCCTGTGTTGCTGGAGAATTTGTGTGGTATGTCTTGCTCTGGAACTTGTTGGCCCTTGGGTGGTGTTGGTTTCAGTGTAGGTATGGAGGTGTTTGATTAACTCCTGTCAATTAATGTTCCCTGGAGTCAGGAGTTCTCTGGTGTTCTCAGGATTTGGACTCTGCTTCTGGTTTTGGTTTTCAGTCTTATTTTTACAGTAGTCTCAAGACTTTTCCATCTATACAGCACCATTGATATAACATCCAGGTTAAAGATGAAAAGTTTCTCCACAGTGAGGGACACCCAGAGAGGTTTATAGAGTTACATGAAGAAGAGAACAGGGAAGAGGGAGTTAGAGGTGACCCGAATGAGATAAGGTGGGATCAAAAAAGGAAAGAGCAAGCTACCCAGTAATCACTTCCTTATGTGTGCTCCACTGTCTGGAATGCTCAGAGATGTTCATGGAGTTATACAGAGAAAAGAAGAGGGAGAAAGGAGACAGAGGTGACCAGGAAGATAAAGGGGGGAATCCAAAGGAGAGAGACAGATCCAGCCAGTAATCAGTTCCCTAAGTGTTCTCCATCGTCTGGAATACACAAAGAGATTCCGAGTTGGATAGAGAAGAGAAGAGGGAGGCAGGAGATAGAGGCGACATTGTGGAGAAAAAGGAGAGTCCAAACAGGGAGAGAACAGTCAAGTCAATAAGCTCACTCCCAAGTAAAAATGGGTACTGAAGATTGGCTTCTTAAAGGTACAAAATTGATAACAAACTAAAAAGCAAGGATTAAAAATGTAGAGTAGAGGTTGATTTTCACAAATACAATATTAAAGAAAATAAAAGAAAGTCACAAAAATTATAATATGTATATATATATATATATATATGAAGTTTGCTTTAAAAAATTGGGTCTTTTTTGTGTGCAAAGTAATAGTAGGTTATAAAAATGAAAATTAAAGGATTAATAGAGGACTTAAAATTTTAAAAACAATTAAAAAATGATCGTAAAAATAGTAAAAGTATATCTAGGACTTTCTCTGGTGTTGTGGGCAGTGTGGGATCAGTTCATTTTCAGAGAGTTCCTTGATCCAGCTTATATTTCTCAAGATCTATATGCCCCCTCCTATGTAGTCAGTACTAACTACAGGGTTTTAATCTATTGCACCTGTAACTTCTAAGGTGGTTCCCTCTGTTTTAGCTTCTATTTGCTGGTCTCTTCAGTGTCTGATTTCCGCCCTGACACAAGGGGGGTGGTGGTGGACACTTTTTTAGGCTCACTTGTTCAGTCGCACTGTGGAGGGTAGGGTCACTGCAAACAAATAACACTGGCATGTGCTCGCAGTGTCTCAGCCACACTAGGTTTGCCCCAGCTCATGGCACGTGTGCCCTCCCTGCCCACACTGCTCAGGCTTTATGTTGCTTCACCGGGAACAGTCCAAGGCCGGCTCTGGATTATATGCACTTCCCAGGTCTAAGCCACTCAGGTTCAGGTACTCCAGTAGTCCTCAGAGGCGCAGACTTGGTTGGGCCTGCGTTTTGTGCCCTTCCCAGGTCCAAGCAGCTCAGGTGATGAGGTGTTTGGCGAGCATGGTCACTGCGACTTATCGCCTTCCCTGTCCCTGCCACTCTGTTTTCTGGGTGTACAACTGGCGCACCTTCTCAGGCAGATGTTGATTTTCCAGAACCCCAAGAAGTCTTAGCAAAGAAGCCTGCTTGCAGTTTGGTAGATAATTTCTCTCTGGGGCTGCAATTGCCCTGTTCTGGCTCTGGCTGCCTATCATCAGAGGGGGATGGTCTGCAGCTGACTAGCTCTGTACAGTCCTTTGTTCTGTGAGCGGGCCTGGCAGTGTCTTAGGTTAGGGCTTTTCATGTGGTAGCTACCCCATAGTCTGGTTTGCTAGCCCAAGTTAGTTCCCTCAGATTGCCCTCAGGGCATTCAGGCCTGGTCCTTACTCTAAGCAATGCAACCCACACCTCCCTGCCCAGCCCCTGCTTGCTATTTGCGGGTGCAGGCGTCTGTGCTGTTTCTCCACTGGGGGAGTTACTGTTGGGCACCTAATCTGTGGGTTTTAATTATATATTCATTTTTCCTCCCAGTTATGTTGCCCTCTGTGGTTCCAAGGCTCACCACAGATTCAGCAATCAGAGTGTTTCCTGGTGTTCGAAACTTCTCTTTTTTTAAGACTCCCTTCTCGGGACAGAGCTCCATCCCTACCTCTTTTGTCTCTCTTTTGGTCTTTTATATTTTTTCCTACCTCCTTTTGAAGACAATGAGCTGCTTTTCTGGGTGCCTGATGTCCTCTGCCAGCATTCAGAAGTTGTTTTGTGGAATTTACTCAGCATTTAAATTTTCTTTTGATGAATTTGTGGGGGAGAAAGTGGTCTCCCCATCCTATTCCTCCACCAACTTAGGACCGCCCACCTCCACTTCTTTATTTTATTTATTTATTTTAGTTGGAAGCTAATTATTTTACAATATTATAGTCGTGTTTGCCACACATTGACATGAATCAGCTGTGGGTGTACATGTGTTCACCATCCTGAACCCCCTCCCACCTCCCTCCCATCCCATCCCTCAGGGTCATCCCGGTACACCAGCCCTGAGCACCATGTCTCATGCATCAAACCTGGACTGGCAATCTATTTCATATATGATAATATACATTTTTCAATGCTGTTCTCTCAAATTATCCTATTCTCACTTTCTCTCACAGAGTCCAAAAGACTGTTTGATACATCTGTGTCTCTTTCTGTCTCGCATATAGGGTCATCATTCTCATCTTTCTACTGGACAACCACTTGTGAAATAATGAAACTAGAACACTTTCTAACACCATACACAAAAAAATAAGCTCAAAATGGATTAAAGATCTAAACATAAGACCAGAAACTATAAAACTCCTGAGGAAAACATAGACAAAATACTCTCTGACATAAATCACAGCAGGATCCTCTATGACCCATCTCCCTCAGTAATGGAAATAAAAGCAAAAATAAACAAATGGGACCTAATTAAACTTAAAAGATTTTGCACAACAAAGAAACTATAAGCAAGGTGAAACGACAGCATTCAGAATGGAGAAAATAATAGCAAACAAAGCAACTAAAAAAGAATTAATCTCAAAAATACACAAGCATTTCCTGCAGCTCAATTCCAGAAAAATAAATGACCCAATCAAAAAATGGGCCAAAGAACTAAACAGACATTTCTCCAAAGGAGACATACAGATGAACAGACACATGAAAAGATGCTCAATATCAATCATTATTAGAGAAATGCAAATCAAAACCACAATGAGGTACCATCTCATGCCTGTCAGAATGGCTGCTATCAAAAAGTCCTCTATTTCTTTGCATTGTTCACTTAAGAAAGCCTTCTTATTTCTGCTCTCTATTCTTTGGAGCTCTACATTCATTTCGCTATATCTTTCCCTTTCTGCTTTGTCTTTCATTTCTCTTCTCTCCCCATCTATCTGTAAAGATTCCACAGACAACACTTTTGCCTTCTTGCCTGTTTTTTTTTTGTTTGTTTGGCATGGTTTTGGTCACTGCCGCCTGTACAATGTTATGAAGCTCCATCCATGGTTCTTTAGACATTTTGTTTACCAGATCTAATCCCTTTAATCTATTCATCACCTCTACTGTATAGTCATAAGGGATTTTATTTAGGTCATGCCTGAATGGCCTAGTGGTTTTTCCTACTTTCTTCAATTTAAGCTTTAATTTTGCAGAAAGAATCTCCTGATGTGTGCCACAGTTAGCTCCAGGCATTGTTTAAACTTACTGTAGAGAGATTCTCCATCTTTGGCTGCAAAGAGCATAATCAATCTGATTCTGATATTGACCATTTTGTGATATTCATATGTAGAGTTGTCTCTTGGTTCATTGGAAAAGGGTGTTAAAATCAGCATGTTCACTTGAAAAAACCCTGTTAGGTTTTCCCCTGCTTCATTTTGTACTACAATACAAACCTTTCCTGTTATTCTGGGTGTCTTTTGACTTTGTTTCCTACTTTTGCATTCTAATCCCATATGATGAAAATGATAACTTTTTTGATGTGAGTTTTACATGGTGGTTTATGCCTTCATAGAACTGGTCAGTTTCTGCTTGTTCAATATCAGAGGTGCGGTATAGACTTGGATTACTGTGATATTGAATGGTTGCTTAGGAAATGAAATGAGATCATTCTGTTGTTTTTGAGATTGCACCCAAGTACTGCATTTTGGATTCTTTCATTGCGTATGAGGGCTATTGCATTTCTTCTCAGGGATTCTTGCACATAGTAGTAGATATAATGATCATATGAATTATATTCTCTGATTCTTGTCCATTTTAATTCGCAGATTCCTAAAATGTCAATGTCCAATCCATTTCCTACTTGTACATGTTCAATTTACCTTGATTCACAGACTTAGCATTCCAGGTTCCTATGCCATATTGTTCTTTAGAATATTGAATTTTCACCACCAGACACATCCACAGCTAAGCATCATTTCCACATTGGCCCAGGAACCTCATTCTTTCTGGAGCTATTTGTAATTGTCTTCTGCTCTTCCCCAGCAGCATATTGGACACCTTGTACTTGGAGGAGGCTAATCTTCCTGTGTCATATCCTTTTGCCTTTTCATACGGTCCATGGGGTTTTCTGGGCAAGAATGCTAGAGTGTGTTGTCATTTCTTTTTTCAGTTGACCACATTTTGTCAGAACTCCTCACTATGACCCATCTGATTTGGGTGTTTCTGCATGGCACAGCTCAAAATAGCTTAATTGAGTTATGCAAGTCCCTTGGCCATGACAAAGCTGTGTTCCATAAAGGGGAGGTGCAGGCACAGATGAATATATTTAGAGAAATGTTTACTAAGACACAAACTGATGGCAGGATTATGGCGAGAATGAAGAGGGAAAAGAAAGGTGGAGAGTTCCTGAAGCTTGAGAGGGACTTCCTGAAGAAAATGCATCTGTGTTTGGAACAGTGGATAGATTAGGGATACTTCTTTGCCCTTCTTGTTTAACCTCTGAGCCCAAGACTTTGTTGTTGTTGTTGTTGTTGTTGTTGTTGTTGTTGTTGTTGTTGTTTGTATTTTTGAGAGTTATTTTTCTATGAAAGTAATACTTTAAAATATTTTTGGAAACAATTTTAGATTTGCAGAAAATAGCATAGGTAGTACAGCTATTTTCATATATCATCAGCTTCCTGTAATAGTAACAATTGTATATCATCATAGTATATTTATAAAAACTGAGAAGTTGACAGTAGAATAAATCTATTAAATGGATTTGATTTTCTTGATATTTTACCAGAATGTTTTCCAACTAAGATAATTTTTCTTTCAATATTCAATCCAGGATCAGTTCAGTTCAGTTCGATTGCTCAGTCATGTTCGACTCTTTGCCTACCCAATGAATCACAGCAGACCAGGCAGCCCTGTCCATCAACAAATCCCGGAGTTCACCCAAACTCATGTCCATCAAGTCGGTCATGCCATCCAGCCATCTCATCCTCTGTTGTCCCCTTCTCCTCCTGCCCCCAATCCCTTCCAGCATCAGGATCTTTTCCAATAAGTCAACTATTCACATGAGGTGGCCAAAAGATTGGAATTTCAGCTTTAGCATCAGTCCTTCCAATGAACACCCAGGGCTGATCTTCTTCAGAATGGACTGGTTGGATCTCCTTGCAGTCCAAGGGACTCTCAAGAATCTTCTCCAACACCACAGTTCAAAAGGATCATTTCTTCAGTGCTCAGCTTTCTTCACAGTCCAACTCTGACATCCATACATGTACATCCATATATGTACATCAATACATGACCACTGGAAAAACCATAGCCTTGATTAGATGGACTTTGTTGGCGAAGTAATGTCTCTGCTTTTTAATATGCTGTTGAGGTCGGTCATAACTTTTCTTCCAAGGAGTAAGCATCTTTTAATTTCATGGCTGTAGTCACTATCTGCAGTGATTTTGGAGCCCAAAAAATTAAAGTCTGACACTGTTTCCACTGTTTCCCCATCTATTTCCCATGAAGTGATGGGACCAGATGCCATGATCTTCATTTTCTGAATATCGAGCTTTAAGCCAACTTTTTCACTCTCCTCTTTCACTTTCATCAAGAGGCTTTTTAGTTCCTCCTCACTTTCTGTCATAAGGGTGGTGTCATCTGAATATCTGAGGTTATTGATATTTCTCCTGGAAATCTTGATTCCAGCTTGTGCTTCTTCCAGCACAGAATTTCTCATGATGTACTCTGCATATAAGTTAAATAAGCAGGGTGACAATATACAGCCTTGACATACTCCTTTTCCTATTTGGAACCAGTCTGTTGTTCCATGTCCAGTTCTAACTGTTGCTTTCTGATCGGCATATAAGTTTCTCAAGACGCTGGTCAGGTGGGCTGGTTTTCCCATCTCTTTCAGAATTTTCCACAGTTCATTGTGATCAACACAGTCAAAGGCTTTGGCATAGTCAATAAAGCAGAAATAGATATTTTTCTGGAACTTTCTTGCTTTTTTTGGTGATCCAGCGGATGTTGGCAATTTGATCTCTTGTTCCTTTGCCTTTTCCAGAACCAGCTTGAACATCTGGAAGTTCATGGTTCACGTATTGCTCAATCCAGGGTACGTTACATTTATTTGCCATATATATTACTTTTTTTGCTAATAATAAATTATCACATAATTTAGCATAACAAAATCTACACATATTATATCAAAGTTTGTGTGGGTGAAGAATTCAGATGTAGGTAATGGCCAAGGATAAAGTATCAACAGAATGTTCAGCCAGGAAAGAATCTCCTTCCAAGCTCACATGATTGTCCTGATTGTTAGAATTCAATTGTTTGCAGACTCTTTTTTTTCATATTTTATTTTATTTTATTTTTACTTTATAATATTGTATTGATTTTGCCATACATCAGCATGAATCTGCCACGGGTGTACATGTGTTCCCAATCCTGAACCCCTCTCCCACTTCCCTCCCCATACCATCTCTCTGGGTCATCACTGTACACCAGCCCCAAGCATCCTGGATCCTGCATCGAACCTAGACTGGCAATTCATTTCTTATATGATATTATACATGTTTCAATGCCATTCTCCCAAATCATCCCACCCTCTCTCTCTCCCACAGAGTTCAAAAGACTGTTCTATACATCTGTGTCTCTTTTGCTGTCTCACATACAGGATTATCATTACCATCTTTCTGAATTCCATATATATGCATTAGTATACTGTATTGGTGTTTTTCTTTCTGGCTTACTTCACTCTGTATAATCAGCTCCAGTTTCATCCACCTAATTAGAACTGATTCCAATGTATTATTTTTAATGGCTGAGTAATACTCCATTGTGTATATGGATCACAGCTTTCTTATCCATTCATCTGTTGATGGACATCTAGGACCATCTTGCACTTGCTTGGACCAAGTGCCTCTATTCCTTCCTGTTCATTGTCTAGAATTTGCATTCAGTTGTCATGTGAGCAGATTACAGTTCCTGCCCACACTCATGAGAAGGGAATTAGAACACAAGACAGTATGTCAAGAGATGGAGAATCATCAGGTACCATCTTAGGATCTACTGGCCACATCAGTTATTCTCCAACACTTTATCAGTCTTATTTTTTATGAACTGAACCCTTTTGAAAAGTTCAGTTCAGTTCAGTTGCTCAGTCCTGTCTGACTTTTTGTGACCCCATGGACTGCAGCACACCAGGCCTCCCTGTCCATTACCAACTCCTGGCGTTTACTCAAACTCATGTCCATTTAGTTGCTGAAGCCATACAACCATTTTATCCTCTGTCGTCCTCTCCTCCTCCTGCCTTCAATCTATCCCAGCATCAGGGTCTTTTCCCACAAATCAGCTGTTCACGTCAGATGACAAAAATACTGGAGTTTCAGCTTCAGCATCAGTCCTTCCTATGAATATATTCAGGACTGATTTCTTTTAGGACAGACTGGTTGGATCTCCTCACAGTCCAAGGGACTCTCAAAAGTCTTCTCCAAAACCACAGTTCAAAAGCATCAATTCTTGCACTCAGCTTTCTTTATAGTCCATCTGTCACATCCATACATGACTACTGAAAAATAGTAGTTAGCTTTGGCTAAGATGGACTTTTGTTGGCAAAGTAACGTCTCCACTTCTTAATATGCTGTCTAGGTTGGTCATAACTTTTTTCCAAAGGAGCAAGTGTCTGTAAATTTCATGGCTGCAGTCACCATCTGCAGTAATTTTGGAGCCTCCCACAATAAAGTCTCTCACTGTTTCCACTGTTTCTCCATCTATTTGCCATGAAATGATGGGACTGGATGCCATGATCTTAGTATTCTGAATGTTAACTTTAAAGCCAACTTTTCCACTCTCCTCTTTCACTTACATCAAAAGGTTCTTTAGGTCTTCTATGCTTTCTACCATAAGGGTGGTGACATCTGCATATCTGAGGTTATTGATATTTCTCCCAGCAATATTTATTGCAGCTTGTGCTTCATCCAGTCCAGCATTTCTTCTCCAGGGGATCTTCCTGACCCAGGGATCAAACCCAGGTCTCCCGCATTAGAGGTAGACGCTTTAACCTCTGAGCCACCGGGGAAGCCTGATGTACTCTGCATATAAGTTAAATAAACACGGTGACAATATGCACAGGACATAGAACAACAAATTGGCTCCAAATCAGGAAAGGAGTACATCAAGGCTGTAAATTGTCACCCTTCTTATTTTGAAAAGTACTGGCCCAATATTTTATATAATGTCCCAAAATATGGATTTATCTTGTGTTTTCTCATCATTAGGCTACTGGTATAGGTTAATTTATACAGATATTTATCTGAGTTAGTTATGCAGTTGATAAAGAATCTGCCTGCCAATGTAGGAGATGCAAGAGACAAAGGTTTGATCCCTGGGTTGTGGTGACCCCAGAAGAAAGAAATGGCAACCCACTCTAATATTTTTGCCTGGAAAATCTCATGGAGAGAGAAGCTTGGCAGGCTACAATCCATGAGGCTGTAGAGTCGGACACAACTGAGCATGTATTTTAAACACAATTTGTTAGAAGATGGTGTTAGAGAAGACTCTTGAGAGTCCCGTGGACTGCAAGGAGATCCAACCAGTCCATTCTGAAGGAGATCAACCCTGGGAGTTCTTAGGAAGAAATGATGCTAAAGCTGAAACTCCAGTACTTTGGCCACCTCATGCAAAGAGTTGACTCATTGGAAAAGACTCTGATGCTGGGAGGGATTGGGGGCAGGAGGAGAAGGGGATGACAGAGGATGAGATGGCTGGATGGCATCACTGACTCGATGGACGTGAGTCTGAGTGAACTCCGGGAGTTGGTGACAGACAGAGAAGCCTGGCGTGCTGCAATTCATGGGGTCACAAAGAGTCGGACACGACTGAGCGACTGAATTGAACTGAACTGAACTGAATATTGAGCAACAAGTTATTTGAAAATACGAGAGTAGGGAGAGCACCAGTTTTGAGCTCCCTCTTTCATATAGCATGTTCCTACCTGCTATTTAGTTTACAGGCCTTCCCTGGTGGCTCAGATGGTAAAAAAAAAAAAAAAAAAAAAAAAATCTGCCTGCAGTGCGGGAGACCCGAGTTCAATCCCTGGACAGAGAAGATACACTTTAGAAAGGAATGGAAACTCACTCCAATATTCTTGCATGGAGGATTCCATGTAAACTGCTGGCAGAATACAGTTCCTGGGGTTTCAGAGTCAGACACGACTCAGTGACTTCCACACCACACCATACCACATTTATTTTGCATATGGTAATATATATATTTCTGCACTACTCTCTCAATTTGTCCTACTCTTTTTTTCCCCCTACTGTGCCTACATGTCTGTTTTGCATTTCTGCATCTCCATTGCTATTTTGCCAAGTCGCTTCAGTTGTGTCTGACTTGGTGTGACCCTATGGACTGTAGCTTGCCAGGCTACACTGTCTATGTCATTCTCCAGGCAATAATACTGGCTGGGTTGCCATGCCCTCCTCCAGGGGATATCTTTCTGACCCAGGGATCAAACCCGCATCTCTTACATCTCCTGTATTGGCAGACCCTAATGCTGGGAGGGATTGGGGGCAGGAGGAGTAGGGGACGATAGAGGATGAGATGGCTGGATGGCATCACCGACGTGATGGATATGAGTTTGGGTAAACTTCAGGAGTTGGTGATGGACAGGGAGGCCTGACGTGCTGCAATTCATGGGGTCGCAAAGTGTCGGGCACGACTGAGTCACTGAACTGAACATTTTTTTTTCTTTAAATCTATATTTGTCTAATAATTATAGAGCTCCTCAGTTATTTGGATAATGTTTACTAGGATATATTTTTTATCATTTAACTTATAATCTGTGTATGTCTTTGTTTCTAAAGTGTTCCCTTTTATTTATTTATTTATTTATTTATTTTTGACTATGCTGGCCTCCGTTGCTGAATGTGAGCAGGGGCTAGGTGCAAGGTTTTCTCAGTGTGGTGGCTTCTCTTGTTGTGGAGCACAGGCTCTAGACATGCAGGCTTCAGTAGTTGCAGCACAGGGGCTCAGTGGTTGTGGGACACATGATTAGTTTTCCCCTCTGCATGTGGTATTATCCCATTCCAGAGTTGGAAATCCTGTCTCCTGAGTTGGTGCATCAGCAGGTAGATTCCAAACCAACTGGACCACCAGGAAAGTCCTAGTGTTTCCTTTAAGAAACATGTATTTAGATAATTTTTCATATCAATTTTGACAATGTTGCCTTTTGATAGGATATTTAATACTATATTTTTAATGTAATTACTGTTACTAGAGAATTTTTTAAATTAATTTATTTATTTTAATTGGAGGCTAATTACTTTTAAATATTATGGTGGGTTTTGCCATACATCAACATGAATCAGCCACAAGCGTACATATGTTCCCCATTCAGAACACCCTTCTCACCTCCCTCCGCATCCCATCAACAGTGTCATCCCAGTACACCAGCCCTGATCACCTTGCCTCATGCATCAAAGCTGGACCTGGGATCTGCTTCACATATGATAATATAATTGGTTCAACACACCCTCGCAAATCATCCCACCTTCTCCCAGAGTCCAAAAGACTGTTCTTTACATCTGTATTTCTTTTGCTGTCTCACATATAGGGTCATCGTTACCATATTTCTAAATTCTATATATATGTGTGTTAGCATACTGCATTGGTGCTTTTCTTTCTGACTTACTTCACTCTGTATAATAGGCTCCAGTTTCATCCTCCTCATTAGAATGGATTCAAATGTATTATTTTTAATGGCTGAGTAATACTCCATTGTGTACATGTACCACAGCTTTCTTATCCATTCATCTGCCGATGGACATCTAGGTTTCTTCTATGTCCTAGCTATTGTAAACAGTGCTGCCAGTGAACACTGGGGTACTCGTGTCTCTTTCAATTCTGGTTTCCTCAGTGTGTATAGCCAGAAGTGGGATTGCTGGATCATATGGCAGTTCTATTTCCAGTTTTTGAAGGAATCTCCACACTGTTCTCCATAGTAGCTGTACTAGTTTGCATTCCCACCAACAGTGTAAGAGGGTTCCTTTTTCTCTGCACCCTCTCCCACATTTATTGTTTGTAGACTTTCTGAGAGCAGCCATTCTGACTGGAATGAAATGGTACCTCATTATGGTTTTGATTTGCATTTCTCTGATAATGAGTGATGTTGAACATCTTTTCATGTGTTTGTTAGCCATCTGTTTGTATTCTTTGGAGAAATGTCTGATTAGTTCTTTGGCTTATTTTTAGGTTGGGTAGTTTATTTTTTTGGAATTGATCTGCAGGAGTAGCTTGTATATTTTTGAGATTAATTCTTTGTCAGTTGCTTCATTCGCTGTTATTTTCTCCCATTCTGAATGTTGTCTTTTCACCTTGCTTATAGTTTCCTTTGTTGTGCAAAAGCTTTTAAGTTTAATTAAGTCCCATTTATTTATTTTTGCTTTTATTTTCATTACTCTGTGAGGTGGGTCATAAAGGATCCTGCTGTGATGTATGTCGGAGAGTGTTTTGCCTATGTTTCCCTCTAGGAGTTTTATAGTTTCTGATCTTGCATTTATATTTTTAATACATTTTGAGTTTATGTTTGTGTATGGTGTTAGAAAGTGTTCTAGTTTCATTCTTTTACAAGCGGTTGACCAGTTTTCCAAGCACCACTTGTTAAATAGGTTGTCTTTTCTCCATTTTATATTCTTTTTTTGTCAAATGTGCGTGGATTTATCCATAGGTGCGTGGATTTGTCTCTGGACTTTCTATTTTGTTCCATTGATCTATATTTCTGTCTTTGTGCCAGTATCATACTGTCTTGATGGATGAAACTTTGTAGTATAATCTGAAGTCATGCAGGTTGATCCCTCCAGTTCCATTCTTCTTTCTCAAGACTGCTTTGGCTATTCGAGGTTTTTTCGTATTTCCATACAAATTGTGAAATTATTTGTTCTAGTTCTTTTAAAAATTCTGTTGGTAGCTTGATAGGGGTCACATTCTATCTATAGATTGCTTTGGGTAGTATACTCATTTTCACTATATTGAGTCTTCTGATCCATGAACGTATTATATTTTTCCATCTATTTGTGTCATCTTTCATTTCTTTCATCAGTGTTTTATAGTTTTCTATATGTAAGTCTTTTGTTTATTTAGGGAGATTTATACCTAAGTATTGGAGAAGGCAATGGGAACCCACTCCAGTGTTTTTGCCTGGAGAATCCCAGGGAATGGGGAGCCTGGTGGGCTGCCGTCTATGGGGTTGCACAGAGACAGACATGTCTGAAGTGACTTAGCAGCAGCAGCAGCATACCTAAGTATTTTATTCGTTTTGTTGCAATGGTGAATGGATTTGTTTCCTTCATTTATCTTTCTGTTTTCTCACTGTTAGTGTATAGAAATGCAAGTGGAAATTGTATTCCTGGTTATTTTACAATCTAAAGATTACATTTTAATGTAACTCTCAAAAAAAAAAAAGAAATGCAAGGGATTTCTGTGTGTTACTTTTATATCCTATAGCTTTACTATATTCATTGATTAGCTCTAGTAATTTTCTGGTGGAGTCTTTAGGGTTTTCTATGTAGAGGACCATGTCATTTGCAAACAGTGAGAGTTTTAGTGCCTCTTTTCCAATCTGGATTTCTTTATTTCTTTTTCTTCTCTGATTGTTGTGGCTAAAGCTTCCCAAAACTATGTTGAATAGTAGTGGTGAGAGTGTGCACCCTTGTCTTGTTCCTGACTTTAGGGGAAATGTTTACAGTTTTTCACCATTGTAAATAATGTTTGCTGTGTTTTTTTCATATATGAATTTAATTATGTTGAGGTATGTTCTTTCTATTCTTGCTTTCCAGAGGGTGTTTTTTTTTAATCATATATCAATGCTGAATTTTGTAAAAAGGCTTTCTCTGCATCTATTCAGATAATCATATGGTTTTTATCTTTCAATTTGTTAATGTGATGTATCATATTGATTGATTTGTGGATATTGCATGACCCAGAGGGATGGAATAGGGAGGGAGGTGGGAGGGGGATTCAGAATGGTGAACACATGTGCACCCATGGCTGATTCATGTCAATGTATGATAAAAAAAAAAACACTACAATATTGTAAGGTAATTAGCCTCCAATTAAAATAAATTAATTTAAAAAATAAATAAAAGATCTTTGCATCCCTGGGATAAAGCCCACTTGGTAATGATGTACAATCTTTTCAATATGTTGTTGCATTCTGTTTGCTAGAATTTTGTTGAGGATTTTTGCATCTATGTTCATCAGTGATATTGGCCTGTAGTTTTCTTTTTTTGTGTTATCTTTATCAAGGTATTAGGGTGATGGTGGCCTCATAGAATGAGTTTGGAAGTTTACCTTCCTCTGCATTTTTCTGAAAGAGTTTGAGTAGGATAGGTGTTAGCTCTTCTATAAACAATTGGTAGAATTCACCTGTGAAGCTATCTGGTCCTGGACTTTTGTTTCCTGGAAGATTTCTGATTATAGTTTTGATTTCCATGCTTGTGATGGATCTGTTAAGATTTTCTATTTCCTCCTGGTTCAGTTTTGGAAAGTTGTACTTTTATGAGAATTTGTCAATTTCTTCCAAGTTGTCCATTTTATTGGCATATAGTTGCTGATAGTAGTCTCTTATGATCCTTTGTATTTCTGTGTTGTCTGTTGTGATTTCTCCATTTTCATTTCTAATTTTGTTGATTGCATTCTTCTCCCTTTTTTCTTGATGAGTCTGGCTAATGGTTTGTCAATTTTATTTATCCTTTCAAAGAAGCAGCTTTTAGCTTTGTTGATTTTTGCTCTGGTCTCCTTTGTTTCTTTTTCATTTATTTCTGCCCTAATTTTTATGATTTATTTCCTTCTCCTAACCATAGGGTTCTTCTTTTTTTTTCTTCCTTTTCTATTGCTTTAGATGTAGAGTTAGGTTATTTATTTGACTTTTCTCTTGTTTCTTGAGGTAACCTCTATTGCCATGAACCTTCCCCTTAACACTGCTTTTACTGAGTTGGATAGGTTTGGGGTTGTTGTGCTTTCATTTTCATTCATTTCTATGCACATTTTGATTTCTTCTGTGATTTGTTGGTTATTCAGAAGCATGCTGTTTAGCCTCCATATGTTTGTATTTTTAATATTTTTCCCTTGTTGTTGACATTTAATCTTACCACACTGTGGTCAGAAAAGATGCTTGGAATGATTTATATTTTTTTTTAATTTTCCAAGGCTAGACTTACGGCCCAGGATATGATTTATCCTGGAGAAGGTTCCGTGTGCCCTTGAGAAAAAGGTGAAATTCATTGTTTTGGGGTGAAATGTCCTATTGATATCAATTAGGTCTAACTGGTCCATTGTATCATTTAAAGTTTGTGTTTCCTTGCTAATATTCTGTTTAATTGATCTATCCATAGGTGTGAGTGGGGTACTAAAATTTCCTACTATTATTGTGTTACTGTTAATTTCCCCCTTCATACTTGTTAGCATTTGCCTTACATATTGCAGTGCTCCTATGTTGGATACGTATATATTTATAATAGTTATTTTTTCTTCTTGGATTGATCCTTTGATCATTATGTAGTGTTCTTCTTTGCCGCTTTTCACAACCTTTATTTCAAAGTCTATTTTATCTGATATGAATATTGCTTTTCCTACTTTGTTTTGGTCTCTATTTGTGTGGAATATCTTTTTCCAGCCCTTCACTTTCAGTCTGTATGTGTTCCTTATTTTGAGATGTGTCTCTTGTAGACAGCATATATAGGGGTCTTGTTTTTGTATCCATTCAGGCAGTCTTTGTCTTTAGGTTGGGACATTCAATTCATTTACATTTAAGATAATTATTGATAAGTATAATCCCATTGTCATTTACTTTGTTGTTTTGGGCTTGAGTTTATACACCTTTTCTGTGTTTCCTGTCTAGAGAAGATCCTTTAGCATTTGTTGAAGAGCTGGTTTGGTGGTGCTGAATTCTCTCAGCTTTTGCTTGTCTGTAAGGTCCCATCACTTCATGGGAAACAGATGGGGAAACAGTGGAAAAAGTGGCAGACTTTATTTTGGAGGGCTCTAAAACCACTGCAGATGGTGATTGCAGTCATGAAATTAAAAGACACTTACTCCTTGAAAGAAAAGTTATGACCAACCTAGATAGCATATTGAAAAGCAGAGACATTACTTTGCCAACAAAGGTCCATCTAGTCAAGGCTATGGTTTTTCCAGTGGTCATGTATGGATGTGAGAGTTGGACTGTGAAGAAGGCTGAGTGCCAAAGAATTAATGCTTTTGAACTGTGGTGCTGAGAAGACGTTTGAGAGTCCTTTCCACTGCAAGATCCAACTGTCCATTCTAAAGAGATCAGTCCTGGGTGTTCTTTGGAAGGAATGATGCTAAAACTGAAACTCCAGTACTTTGGCCACCTCATGCGAAGAATTGACTCGTTGGAAAACACTCTGATGCTGGGAGGGATTGGGGACAGGAGGAAAAGGGGATGACAGAGGATGAGATGGTTGGATGGCATCACCGACTCGATGGACGTGAGTTTGAGTGAACTCTAGGAGATGGTGATGGACAGGGAGGCCTGACGTGCTGTGATTCATGGGGTTGCAAAGAGTCAGATGCGACTGAGCAACCAAACTGAACTGAACTGAACTGAACTGAAAGCTTTTGATTTTTCCTTCGTATTTGGATGAGATATTTGCTGGGTACAGTAATCTGGGTTGTAGGTTTTTCTCTTTCATCACTTTAAGTATGTCCTGCCATTGCCTTCTGGCCTGAAGAGTTTCTATTGAAAGATCAGCTGTTATCCTTATGGGAATCCTCTTGTGTGTTATTTGTTGTTTTTCCCTTGCTGCTTTTAATATTTGTTCTTTAATTTGATTAATATGTGTCATGGGGTGTTTCACCTTGGGTTTATCCTGTTTGGGGCTCTATGGGTTTCTTGGGCTTGGGTGGCTATTTCCTTCACCATTTTAGGGAATTTTTCAACTATTATCTCAAGTATTTTCTCATGGCTTCTCTTTTCGTCTTCTTCTGCTAAGACTCCTATGATTTAAATGTTGGGGCATTTCACATTGTCCCAGACGTCTCTGGGGTTGTCCTTATTTCTTTTAATTCTTTTTTTATTTTTTTTCTCTGCTTCATTTATTTCCACCATTCTATCTTCCACCTCACTTATCTTATCTTCTGTCTCAGTTATTCTACTGTTGGTTCCCTCCAGAATGCTTTTGATCTCAGTTATTGTATTATTCATTATTGATTTACTCTTTTTTATTTCTTCTAGGTCCTTGTTAAACATTTCTTGCATCTTCTCAATCCTTGTCTCCAGACTATTTATCTGTACCTCCATTTTGTTTTAGAGATTTTGAATCATTTTTATTATCATTATTCTGAATTATTTTTCAGGTAGACTCCCTATCTCCTCCTCTTTTGTTTAGTTTGGTGGGCATTTATCATGTTCCTTTACCTGCTGAATATTTCTCTACCTTTTCATCTTGTTTAGGTTGCTGTGTTTGGGGTGGCCTTTCTGTATGCTGGATGTTTATGGTTCCTCTTTATTCCTGTGGGTAGCGTTGGACGAGTGGCTTGTTAAGGTTTCCTGGTTAGGGAAGCTTGTGTTGGTGTTATAGTGGGTGGAGCTGGATCTCTTCTCTTTGGAATGCAATGAAGTGTCCAGTAGTGAGCTTTGAATTTTCCACGTGTTTGATGTGACTTTGAGCAGCCTGTATAATAATGTTCAGGTCTATGTTCCTGTATTGCTGAAGAATTAGTGTGGTATGTCTTGCTCTGGAACGTGTTGGCTCTTGGGTGGAGCTTGGTTTCAGTGTAGGTACGGAGGCTTTTGGATGAGTTCTTGTTGATTGATGTTCCCTGGAGTCAGGAGTTTTCTGGTGCTCTCAAGTTTGGGATTTAAGCCTCCTGCCTCTGGTTTTCAGTCTTATTCTTACAGTGGCCTCAAGATTTCTCCATCCATATCACGCTGATAATAAAACATCTAGGTTAAAGGAGAAAAGATTCTCCACAGTGAGGGACACCCAGAGAGGTTCCCAGAGTTACATGGAGAAGCAAAAAGGGGGGGGGGAGATAGAGGTGACCAGGAGGAGAAAAGGGGGAATCAAAAGGAGAGAGAGCAGTCTAGCTGGTAATCAATTCTCTATGTGCTCTCCACAGTGTGGAACATCCAGAGAGGTTCACAGAGTTACATGGAAAAGGGATGAGGAAGGAAGGAGATAGGGGTGACAAGGAGGAAAAGAGGGGCAGAGACAGATCTGAGCAGAGAGACAGATCTAGTCAGTAATCAGTTCCCTAAGTGTTCTCCACAGCCTAGAAGACACAAAGAGATTCACAGCATTGGGTAGAGAAGATAAGGGAGAGGGAGGAGATAGAGGTGACCTGGGGGAGAAAAAGTAGAGTCAAAAGGGGGAGAGGGCAATCAAGCCAGTAATCACACTCCTAAGAAAAAGTGGGTACTGAAGATAAGATTCTCATAGGTACAAAATTGATAACAAATACCAAAAAGCAAAGATTAAAAATCTAGAGTAGAGGTTAGACTCTCAAAAATACAATATTTTAAAAAATCACAAAAACTATAAAAATATACATGAAATTTGCCTTAAAATAGAGTCTTTTTTGCAAGGTAATAGTAGGTTATAAAAATGAAAATTAAAGAAGTAATAAAGGACTTAACTTTTTTAAAAAAAATATATCTAGGAATTTCTCTGTAGCTGTTGAGGGCAGTTTGGAGTCAGTTCAGTTTCAGATAGTTCCTTGTTCCAGTTTATACTTCTTCTCGAGGTCTATAGGCCCCTTCCAAGGTAGTCGGTGCTAACTACAGAGTTTCAGTCTGTTGCACCTGTCACTTCCAAAGGGTTCCCTCTGTTTATTTTGGCTTCTTCTGTTTGCAAGTCTATTTCGTGTCTGATTTCCACCATGACACAAGGAGGCGAAGGTGGCCACTTATTTAGGCTCACTTGTTCACTTATGCTGTGGGGAGAGAGAAACACTGCAAACAAATATCACTGGCATGTGTGGGGAGTGCTCACAATGTGTGGGCCACACTGGGTTTGCCCCCACTCATAGGTGCATGCTTTCCTGGTCTACACTACTCAAGCTCCAGGTTGGTCTGCAGGGGAACTGTCGAAAGCAGGCCCTGAGTTACATGCACTTCCCACTTTAAGCCACTCAGGTTAAGGTTCTCAGGTACTCCACAAAGGCACATACTCAATTGGGCCTGTTTTATGCCTTTCCCAGGACCGAGCAGCTCAGACTACCAGGTGATTGATGAGTGCACTCTCTCCGGGTGGGTGGTGCATCTTATCATCTCCCCTGTCCCAGCCGCTAGGTCTCCTGGGTGTGCAGCAGGAGTGCTGTCTCAGGTGTGCTGTGTGTCTCCTCTGGGGAGCTAACCTCCTGGCGGATGTCAACTGTCCAGGATACCAGGAAGACTTGGTTAGCAACTGGGAGCCAGCTAGCAGTTTGGTAGAGGATGCCATCTCTGGGGCCGAGATTGCCCCTCACCTTCCAGCTTTGGCTGTTGCCCGTCTGCCTCTCTGACTCTAGTTGGGGATGGGCCTTTCCGCAGCCGGCTAGCTCTCCTTTGGTGATCGCTCAGTCCTTTGTTCTATGAGTGGGCCCGGCAGTGCCTTAGATTAGAGCTTTTCACTGGAAAGTTCCCTCTCTCTCTCTCTCTCTCTCTCTCTCTCTCTCTCTCTCTCTCTCTCTCTCTCTCTCTCTCTCCCCCTCCCTCCCTCCCTCCCTCCCTCCCTCCCTCCCTCTCTCTCTCTCTCTCTTTCCCTCTATCTGGCTATTCCACAGTTTGGGTTGCTCTCTCACGTTAGTTCTCTCAGATTGTCCTCAGGGCATTCAGGCCCAGTCCTTACCCTAAGCATGCAGCCCACGCCTCCCTGTTCAGCCCCTCCTTGCTGATAGTGGACGCAAGCATCTGGGCTACTTCTCTGCTGAGAGTTGCAGTTAGGTGCATAATCTGTGGGTTTTATTTATTTATTTTTTCCTCCCACTTATGTTGCCCTCTGAGATCCCAAACTCCCCACAGATCCGCTGGTGAGAGGGTTTCCTGTGTTTGGAATCTTCTCTTTCATGACTCCCTCCACAGGACAGGTCTCCATCCCTAACTATTTTGTCTCTCTTTTTATCTTTTATATTGCACCCTACCTGCCTTTCTCGGTGCCTGGTGTCCTCCACCAGTGTTCAGAAGCTGTTTTGTGGAATTTGCTCAGCGTTAGAATGATCTTTCAATGAATTTGTAGGGTAGAAGAAGGTCTCCCCATTCTATCCCTCCACCATCTTAGGACCGCCCTACTGGAGGATTTATATCTTCCATTTTGCTATTTGTTTTTGATAGGTCTTAACTCATTTTTTGTTCCACACTTAGCCATCATTGCTTCCTTCTGTATTTTCTGTTGTATACTTTGCATCCCCTTGCTGTTTCTTTAACTGATTTTTCTTTCATCATTTTGAACATTTCATCTGCTGCACTCTGGACTCATGATTTTGATTATAAATTAACTACTAATAATTAAGTTATCCCTTGTATCAATATCCCTATTCAAGCCACTTTCCCCCAGTTTTAAACATTCTATGTCTATGGCTTTTGATAACTTGACTATGCTATATCTTGGTGTGGGTTTCTAAGTTCATCCTGTTTGGATTTTTTCTGACTTTTCCACGTGTAATGATTTTCATATATTTGGGAAATTTTAAACATTTTTTCTCTAAATATTCTTTCTGCTATGTTATCTCCTCTCATTCAAGGAATCCTATTATACATATATTTGTATATTGGATAATGTCCCAAAGATGTCTAAAGCTCTGTTCAATTTTCTTTATTCTTTTTTTTTTCCTTTTGGCTGTACAATATTGACCTCAGTAGTCCTTTATTCAACTTTGTTGGTTGTCCCCCCCTTATTTAAATAGGCTGTTAATCTTCAAGTGAATTTCTCATTTCATTTATTATATTTTGAAACGCTATGATTTTCAATTTTAAAACAATACTTTTTATTGATACTTTCCAGTTGACATATCTTTCTCACACTTTACTTCAACATGATTTCCTTTGATTCTTTGAAACAGCTTAATAGCTGATTCTTTACCTCTATCCTTTAGGTCCAAATTCTAAGCTTACTGTGGGAGATACATTGTTTATTGACTGCTTGTCATTCCATACACAAGGCATATTTTCTTATTTATGAGTATCATTTTTTTTGTTGAAAACTAGACATTTTCAATAAACTGTGACAGCTCTGGAAATCCTTCTCACTGTTGTTAATATATGTTCCTTTTTGTTTATTTAGTGACTTCCCTGAAACGAATCCATAAAGTCAGTATTATTAGTCATCTGTGGCGACTGTGTTTTCTGTCATATATCTAAGTCTCCAGTTAATGACTGGACAGAAATTTTCTTAAATGACTTGAGCCAGTAAGTTTCCCAATCTTTTCCAAGGGGCTCTGTGTAGGGGTTGGAACACAGCTTTATTCTTCAACTATTTACAACTCTAGTCTTTCACTTCCTGAATGTGTTGAACATCAGGTAAGAGTGGTTAAAGCCACAAGTGAGAGATTAAGACTTTCAAAGTCATTTTGAGACTGCATGCAGCTCTGCACGCAGCTCTGCACATGTATATGCATTTCTAGATCACTAATAATATGTTGGTCCTTTAAAAATTGTCTTATAGACACCTTGTCTCCCAGGTTTTTGTGGAGTTAAAGACTCTTGAGAATACTTTGGATGGCAAGTAGACCAATCCAGTTGATCCTAAATAAAATCAACTCTGAAAATATATTGGAAGGACTGATGCTAAAACTGAAACTTCAATATTTTGGCCACCTGATGTGAAGAGCCAACTCATTGGGAAAGATCCTCATGCTGGGAAAGATTGAAGGGAAAAGGAGAAAGGGCCAACCGAGGATGAGATGGTTAGACAGCATCATCAAATCAATGTACATGAATTTGTCCAACCTCTGGGAGATAGTGAAGGACAGGGAAGCCTGTCATGTTGCAGTCCATGGGGTCACAAATAATCGGACAGTACTTAGCAATTAAATATACAACATCAGTATTCACAGTGTTAAACAAATGCTGCTTATCATTTCTGGCAAAAACACAGAATAGGGTATCCTTGCTGAGCACGCTCTTAGTCACATCAAATAAAAGCAAGCCTTATGGATGCATATATTCCAGGGAACTGTGCAGTAAAAGAATAACAACTGCCTAGGAATGGAGCTTTGGGAGAAGTTCAAAACCCATTCTTCCCTCATTCAATGGCTGTTAGGACAATGAATTTCACAGTTAAAGTGGTTGCAGAGTTGATAGATTTCAAAATTACTGTAGGGTTCAGGAGGGGAAAAGGGGAATAGGGTAAATTAAAATGACACAAAATTACTGTTATTACATAAATTATTTCACTTTTTAAATACACAGTCCTTCAAATTTTGGAAGTCTTTGGTTGATTTCCAGAGTTCTGAAAAGGGTCATTTGGATACTTTTCACTGTGATTTTATTGCTATTATGAAGGAGCAAATTTTCAGAGTTCTGTAATTACAGAATATTTTTTCTCTCCTTCACTTTTGATGGATGATTTAGCTGCATATGGAATTATAGATCCATGATTTTTCTTCCTTTTGACATTTTAAATCTCTTCATTTCTTGTGAAAATTGTTTATAAAGACAAGTACATTATAATTCTTACCTTTATTCTTCTCTAAGTAAAGTTTGCTTTATCAGGTTTCTATTAGAATTAATTTTTTTGTCTTTAGTTTCCTGCAGCTTGAGTGTGAAAGGTATACATGTCTTTTTCTTTTGTTTTCCTGTTTATATTCTTTGGTTTTCTATTTCCATTATCTTCTTTAGTTTTCTATGTTCTTCCTTTTGATGTGCTGTTTATCTTAGTTTGGTGTTTCTCAGGGACTTTGGACATTATTTGTCATTATTGCTTTAAATGTTTACTCTGTCCCATTCTTTCTTTCATCTCCTGCTCTTCCAACAATAAGTATGTTTTATCTTTTGGTACTGCCACAGAGTTGTTGAATGTTCTCTTCTTATCATTTCATTTCACTCTTTATCCTGTCTCCATTTCAGCTGGGAAGTTATTCTTGACCTAACTTGAGTCATATGATTCTTTCGTCAACCATATCAAGTCAAGTAAACAATTTAATTCACACTTCACTTCTTTCCTCTTTTTCAAAAAAAGAAATTTATCATATTTCATGTTGGTTATTTGAGATTTCATCTCTGTTTTACCTATCTATTGTTGTATATTGTCTATTTTTTTTCATTACTCTGTTCATGTATTAATTATAGTTATGTTGAATTCCCTCTCTGATAATTCCAACATCAGTGTCATATCTTAGACTTCTGATGATTATTTTGTCTCTCTAGTCTGTTGTGGTTTTTTTTTCTCACTGTTTTTCATGGAATTTTGCTGTTTTTGTTGAAAGGTGGACATTCTATGCCTGCCATTAAGAACTGAGATAAATAGAACTTTAAAGGCTTTATGTTAATTGAGCTAGGAGTTGCACTGTTTTTGTTATTTGTGGTAGCTGTGAGTACCAGAGTTTCAAATTTCATTAGTGTCCTCTTGCCTCCTTCCCTCTTAGCTTTGGGATTCTATATGAGCTACAACTTAGAAATAGTTTGTGTCTTGCTCTGATTTCACCTCTAATCCACTTTATAACACTGAAACTTTTTGATATGATGATAGGTCTGAAGGATATGGGACATTAT
Source organism: Ovis canadensis (assembly GCF_042477335.2). Lineage (NCBI taxonomy): Eukaryota > Metazoa > Chordata > Mammalia > Artiodactyla > Bovidae > Ovis > Ovis canadensis. The sequence continues at coordinate 13,918,560 of NC_091262.1, forward strand.
ACAACATTCCAAGTTAATCTCAATTTTTTAATTTATATGTATCTTCCATCTGTGATATTTACAGTGTTTTGTACGGGGATGGCAAAGGATGAGATGGTTGTTTCATCACCGACTCAGTGGACATGAGTTTGAGTAAACTCTGGGAGTTGGTGATGGACAAGAGGCCTGGCATGCTGCAGTCCATGGAGTAGCAAAGAATCAGACACGACTGAGTGACTGAACTGAACTGAACTGTCCTTTCAGTTGTGAAAGTGAGAGACTTTCACCTCTTTCCTCCAACCAGTTCTCTACTCCATTCAGTATATGCAGCTTTCAAAATACTTTATCTTAAATCTCAGTAACCCTCTGCTCTTACTCTCCTTAGGTAAGATAGAAAGGGTAGTGGTTGTGGAAAAGTCCTCTCCAGATCTTTGGGTCAGGGTTTACAAATTGCACTCTGGTAAAATTCATCCCCCAAAACTGATTTGTTTGTTTTGTTGCTTTGAGAGAAGGATTTGGATGGTTTTTACAATGGCTACACTTTTTTTATCTCCTGCCAGGGCCACTAAGGTCCAGGCTAAGCATTAGAGTCTGTGAGGGTTTCTGGAGGTAAAATCCATGAAATTATAAGGTCTTTCTAATACTGGGTCACTCAGGATGCTCCCAGCCTCACCTTAGTCTACACTCAATTCATCAAATCATCATTTAACACTTCTACTCATTTAGGATTCTACCTCTTTCTGCTCCTGGAAGGAAGATCTTGGTTGATATATGTCTGTGAATGAGTCTGTTTCTCCATAGTTTAGAGTGCAGACTTGCTTTGTGACCTCAATTCTCTGCAGACCATCCAAGTTAAGTAATTGATTTTCAATTTGTCCACAGATTTCTTTTTACAAAATAGGGGTGACAACCCTCAAATTATTTCCATGCCCAAACTGAAATCAAGAGTGTGGGATATGGATGTTTAGGAAGATTAACACTGAGGTGAAGCACCCTCCTCATTGCCCCATGTCAGGTATATGTCATGACCATGTAATATTTACTGGTGTTGCTGAAGTTGCTCATTTGGTTTAAATGGTGCCTGCCAGATTTTTTTTCCATATAAAATTATGTATTTTTCTCTTCCACCATTTATGTATTGGGAGCAATTCTTTGAGTCTATACCATAACTAATAGAAGGAGTGAATTACCAAGGAATAAATTTATGTTAAAACCACCATAGTAATTAAAAATGTTTTGAGAAAGATACTTTATCTTGTTTCATTGTAATGTTACACAAACTAATTTTAGTACTCAGTGAATCTTCTTTGCAGTAATTATTATTATGATGTTGTAAGATGGTGGTCCACTTTATTCATGCTTGTGTTTATTTCAAATTATTCTGTAAATATTTATTTATATGGGCTTATTTATTTTCCAAATTTGTTTAACTATAATTAATATATAATGTTGTGAAAGTTCTGAAAGTTTTGGTCACAGCAATCACAGCAGAACAAAGATATAAAAGGAATCCAAATTGGAAAAGAAGAAGCAAAACTCTCACTGTTTGCAGATGACATGATCCTCTACATAGAAGACCCTAAAGACTCCACCAGAAAATTACTAGAGCTAATCAACGAATATAGTAAAGTTGCGGGATATAAAATCAACACAAAGAAATCCCTTGCATTCCTATACACTAATAATGAGAAAGTAGAAAAGGAAATTAAGGAAATAATTCCATTCACCATTGCAATGAAAAGAATAAAATACTTAGGAATATATCTACCTAAAGAAACTAAAGACCTATATATAGAAACTATAAAACACTGGTGAAAGAAATCAAAGAGGACACTAATAGATGGAGAAATGCACTGTGTTCATGGATCAGAAGAATCAATATAGTGAAAATGAGTATACTACCCAAAGCAATCTATAGATTCAACGCAATCCCTATCAAGCTACCAGCGCTATTTTTCACAGAGTTAGAACAAATAATTTCACAATTTGTATGGACATACAAAAAACCTTGAATAGCCAAAGCAATCTTGAGAAAGAAGAATAGAACTGGAGGAATCAACCTGCCCGACTTCAGGCTCTACTACAAAGCCACAATCATCAAGACAGTATGGCACTGACACAAAAACAGAAATATAGATCAGTGGGAAAAAATAGAAAGCCAAGAGATAAATCCATACACCCATGGACACCTTATCTTCGACAAAGGAGGCAAGAATATACAATGGATTAAAAACAATCTCTTTAACAAGTGGTGCTGGGAAAACTGGCCAGCCACTTGTAAAAGAATGAAGCTAGAACATTTTCTAACACCATACACAAAAACAAAGTCAAAATGGATTAAAGATCTAAACATAAGATCAGAAACTATAAAACTCCTAGGAGAGAACATAGGTAAAACACTCTCTGACATAAATCACAGCAGGATCCTCTATGATCCACCTCCTAGAATACTGGAAATAAAAGGAAAAATAAACAAATGGAATCTAATTAAAATTAAAAGCTTCTGCACAACAAAGGAAACTATAAGCAAGGGGAAAAGACAGCCTTCTGAATGGGAGAAAATAATAGCAAATGAAGCAACTGACAAACAACTAATCTCAAAAATACACAGGCAACTTATGCAGCTCAATTCCAGAAAAATAAACTACCCAATCAAAAAATGGGCCAAAGAACTAAACAGACATTTCTCCAAAGAAGACATACAGGTGGCTAACAAACACATGAAAAGATGCTCAACATCAGTCATCATCAGAGAAATGCAAATCAAGACCACAATGAGGTACCATTTCACACCAGTCAGAATGGCTGCGATCCAAAAGTCTACAAGCAGTAAATGCTGGAGAGGGTATGGAGAAAAGGTAACCCTCTTACACTGTTGGTGGGAATGCAAACTAGTACAGCCACTATGGAGAACAGTGTGGAGATTCCGTCAAAATCTGGAAATAGAACTGCCTTATGACCCAGCAATCCCACTGCTGGGCATACACACCGAGGAAACCAGAATTGAAAGAGACACGTGTACCCCAATGTTCATCACAGCATTGTTTATAATAGCCAGGACATGGATGCAATCTAGATGTCCATCAGCAGATGAATGGATAAGAAAGCTGTGGTCCATATACACAATGGAGTATTACTCAGCCATTAAAAAGAATACATCTGAATCAGTTCTAATGAGGTGGATGAAACTGGAGCTGATTATACAGAGTGAAGTAAGCCAGAAAGAAAAACACCAATACAGTGTACTAATGCATATATATGGAATTTAGAAAGATGGTAATGATAACCCTGTATGTGAGACAGCAAAAGAGACACAGATGTATAGAACAGACCTTTGGACTCTGTGGGAGAGGAAGAGGGTGGGATGATTTGGGAGAATGGCATTGAAACATGTATAATATCATATAAGAAACATATAGCCAGTCTAGGTTTGATGCAGGGTACAGGATTCTTGGGGCTGGTGCACTGGGATGACCCAGAGGGATGGTATGGGGAGGGTGGTGGGAGGGGTTTCACTATTGGGAACACATGTACACCCATAGCAGATTCATGTTGATGTATGGCAAAACCAATATTATATTGTAAAGTAAATAAATAAGATCTGAATATTTATATACAATATTTTGTAAGTTCAAAGTGTATAATATATTGATCTGATACAGCTATATATTGCAAAATGATTATCACAATAGCATTAGCTACAATCTGCATCACATCAGTTACTTAATATTTCTTTTTTGAACTGTGCTGCTAATATTCAGAATTTATATTGGACCCAGGTCTCCTTCATTGCAGGCAGATTCTTTGCTGTCTGAGCCATCAGGGATATAATATAGCAATTTTTTAAGTTTAATTTTTTACAGGACTTACTCTGGATTATTTTTTTATTTTTTCTGTCAACCATAAATTCAAACATTTCTTCAAGAAGTTCCACTTTGTTTTTGTTGTTCCTGCTGGAGAACTGTATTTCAAAATTAGTTGCATTTGTTAATATTGGAGTGTCACTACATGTGAGCCTTTTCAGCAAACTGAGTGCTAAGAATATATGTATGGACTCATTGTACACCAACATTTCTGTGTTAATTTTTGTATCTATTCTGTTAAGCCTTTGTAAATATATAGATATATTAAAATATGTGATTCATTCTAACCTTCCTTGTTGGTTATTGATACCTATTTATTTATTTTCTCCCTTTTTAACTGAAGTATAGTTGACTTACAATATTATATTAGCTTCATAAGTGCAGAATTGTGATTTGATATTGTTGTAGGTTATATTACATATAAAATTATTATGAAAATTGGCTATATTCCCTGTGCTGTACATTACACTCTTACATTTTATTTATTTTATAGCTAGTAGTTTATACCTCTTAATTCCCTCCCCCTTTCTTGCCCCTCCCTCCCCCTCCTCCTCACTGGTAACACTTGGTTTGTTCTTTGTATCCATGAGTCTGTTTCTATTTTATTATATTTGTTTATTTGTTTAATTTTTAGATTCTACATATGAGTGAAAACATATAGTATTTGTATTCTTTGTTTCATTTATTTCACTAAGCATAATTTCCTCTAGATCCGTCTATATTTTCACAAATGGCATAAGTCATTCTTTTTTATGGCTGGGTAGAATATATTTCACATATTCCTTATCTGTCCATCTGTTGATGAACACTTAGATTTGTTCCATACCTTGGCTATTGTAAATAGCACTGCTTTGAACATTGGGATGCATGTGTTTTTTCTAATTAGTGCTTTTATTTTATTTGTATATATGCTCAGAAGTGGAATTTTTGGATCATAACTTCTTTCTTTGACCTGGGGTATCTTTTTTTGGTGGGATCCAACATTCTCTCATTGATGGTTGTTTAGCAGTGAGTTGCAATTCTGATGTTATTGCAGGTGAAGATGAGCCCACGTCCTTCTTCTCTGCCATCTTGAATATTCTTTTTCAGGGACAAAACTTTCCCTCAGCCCAAAATTCTTAACTCTTCTATTTTCCTTTACACAGATTGATTTAAATCCACCTTTCTTTATCTTGTGCTGGTGTTTAGATCTCAGCCACTATGACTTGGGTTGTGATCATTGATTTCTGGAAAAAAATGATAGAAAATATTGGTCTTCATAATCATATATTTATAGATATGAAATTAAAAGCAGATTGGAATTTGGCAACGAGTGAGCCAGGAGTTTAGTGAAATTAACACGTTACAACAATCTTAAAATACGTAGGCAATAGAATTAGGGCTATTTGGTCTCCTCTAAATGAAGAGGAACTAAAAAGCCTCTTAGTGAAACTGAAAGTGGAGAATTTAAAAAGATGGCTTAAAGCTCAACATTCAGAAAACAAAGATCATGGCATCTGGTCCCATCACTTCATGGGAAATAGATGGGGAAACAGCAGAAACAGTCACAGATTTTATTTTTGGAAGGGGCTCCAAAATCACTGCAGATGGTGGCTGCAGCTATGAAATTAAAAGACGCTTACTCCCTGGAAGAAAATCTATGACCAACCTAGATAGCATATTCAAAAGCAGAGACATTACTTTGCTGACTAAGGTCTGTCTAGTCAAGGCTATGGTTTTTCCTGTGGTCACGTATGGATGTGAGAGTTGGACTGTGAAGAAGGTTGAGCGCCGAAGAATTGATGCTTTTGAACTGTGGTGCTGGAGAAGACTCTTGAGAGTCCCTTGGACTGCAAGGAGATCCAACCAGTCCATTCTGAAGGAGATTAGCCCTGGGATTTCGTTGGAAGAAATGACGCTAAAGCTGAAGCTCCAGTACTTTGGCCACCTCATGTGAAATGTTGACTCATTGGAAAATACTTTGATACTGGGAGAGGTTGGGGGCAGGAGGAGAAGGGGACGATAGAGGATGAGATGGCTGGATGGCATCACAGAGTCAATGGATGTGAGTCTGGGTGAACTCCGGGAGATGGTGATGGACAGGGAGGCCTGGAGTGCTGCTATTCATGGGGTCGCAAAGAGTCGGACACGACTGAGCGCCTGAACTGAACTGAACTGAACTGAACTGAAAGGTATGCTTGTTGTGACCTACTTGGTTTGCCCCTTTGTCTCCCAGAAATACTTTGTGGTAGGACTGAGAGATAGATGCCAATACATGTAAATTATTTTGACACCTATTTCATAAGATGTTAAAAAGAACTTCTGGTAAACTGTGATCTTAAGTACACTAATTATACTGATTTTCTTTCTAGGGACAGAACTGAAAACAGTCATCTAGGGGGCTGAACCGTGAGGAAGATGTTGTGGAGCCTGAGTGCCCTCATGGTATGCATGCCTTCAAACTAATCATGACAGAAAACTGACCCACAAGCTTTCCCACAAAACTTATGTTTCCTTGTAGACTATTTTTACCTCATTGCTTTGAAAAAGAACTAAATATGACCCAACACAAAACCATGGGTTCTGTTTACCTTTTAACTGTTTTCATGTGTTATTTTTGGCGTCAGTGCTCTGAGATTCTCTATAGAAGTGACAGTGGCCCGAGCAAGCACAGTCTGGTAATAAATTGCCTCACTTATACCCTGATATGGGTATTACAGGAGCAGCAGGACCAGAGAATGTCATGAACAGGACTGCTGGAGCATGTATAGAGCTGTTCAGGGCCCAGGGATCTGAGTTTCACTCTCCATAATAGGCTACTATTTTCTAGATGCCTCTTTATGTGAAAGGAGAAGGCAGGCTGCTGAAGACATGCTATATGATTTATACTACATAGAAGAATTTTCAGAATATGAATAGCATTCAAAGGAATATGTGCCTCTGGTGAAAACAAAGTAGCTGGTAAATGATAGCATGTCAGAGGTGAGGAGGATAAGACAGGAAACTGCTGTCTGAACTGGGGAAAGTCTGCATGGATGATGCATGTATTTTGGGGGTAACCAAGCAGTCCTGTTTGTGCCTACAAAAATCAGGGTTAAGAAGAAGGAGAACTGTGATCAAGCTTTCTTACTTTGCCTGCCCTTCCATCTGCCTTACTCCTAGGCCCTCTTTTTTTAACTTTTTATTTCTGTGACAGCTTTAAGATAGGCAATTCCCATAACATGAGATTTACCCACTTAACATGTACAATTCACTGTGTTTTAGGATATTCACAGAAGTGTGCAATTATCACAATCAATTTAGAATAAAACTTAAAGCAAACATAGAATATTTACAACCAAGGAAACACTGTACCCTTGGCTTTTACCCTTTAGTCCCCATTCTCCTCAGCCCTAAGTAACCACTGATTTAATTCCTATCTCTAGGGATTTCTTATTCTGAACATTTTATATTAATGGATCAATAAAGTACATAAGCTTTTGTGACTAATTCCTTCCACTTATCAAAATATTTTCAAAGTTCATTCATGTAACATGTATCAGTACTTTACCACTTTTTATGGCTACATAATATTCCATTGCATGTGCAAACCACATTTATCTACTCATCTAATTGATGGACATTTGGTTTATTTCCACCTTTTGGCTATTATGAATAATACTGGTATAGACATTTGTGTATGTTTTTCTGTGGTATATATTTTCATTTATCTTGGGTATATTTGTAAGAGTGGAATTTCTGGGTCAAATGATAACTCTATGTTTAACTTTTTGAGGAACTTTCAAGCTATCTTCCAAAGTGGCTGAACAATTTTATATCCCACCAGTAGTGTATGAGGATTCTGTCTTCTTCACATTTTCCTCAATAGTTGTTATTATCTAACCTCACACCTTTCTATGTGAAATCTATCCTCTTCTGCCTTTGCTTATTTTTTACCTACTTACTCTATCCGAGCCTCCACTTTTCTCAGCATGTCTGCAGTTTTTGAGATGTTGGTGCTTTTACTGCCCCTATAGCATGCTGTTTTTTTTCCTAATTTGATATCTTTACTCATTCTTTTACTCATGCTTTACTCATGATTAGTAGTGTAAGGCTGTACTCTGGGGCCATTTGTGTATTTTCTTTAAAGAAATAAAACTGGAAATAGAACTGCCTTATGACCCAGCAATCCCACTGCTGGGCATACACACCGAGGAAATCAGAATTGAAAGAGATACGTGTACCCCAATGTTCATCGCAGCACTGTTTATAATAGCCAGGACAGGGAAGCTACCTAGATGACCATCAGCAGATGAATGGATAAGAAAGCTGTGGTACATATACACAATGGAGTATTACTCAGCCATAAAAAAAAAAAAATACATTGGAATCAGTTCTAATGAGGTGGATGAAACTGGAGCCGATTATACAGAGTGAAGTAAGCCAGAAAGAAAAACACCAATACAGTATACTAATGCATATATACGGAATTTAGAAAGATGGTAATGATAACCCTGTATGCGAGACAGCAAAAGAGACGCAGATGTAGTGAACAGTCTTTTAGACTCTGTGGGAGAGGGAGAGGGTGGGATGATTTGGGAGAATGGCATTGAAACACATATAATATCATATAAGAAACGAATCACCAGTCCAGGTTTGATGCATGATACAGGATGCTTGGGGTTGGTGCACTGGGATGACCCAGAGGATGATATGGGGAGGGATGTGGGAGGAGGGTTCAGGATGGGAAACATGTGTATACCCGTAGCAGATTCATGTTGATGTATGGCAAAACCAATACAATATTGTAAAGCAATTAGCCTCCAATTAAAATAAATTTAAAGTTAAAAACTATCTATTCAAACCATTTTCCCATGTTTTGGATTTTATTATTGTCCTATGACTCTTAAAGGATTGTTTCTGTGACCTTCATTGCGGAGAATTATTCAAGAAACTTTCAAAGAAGTGTTTCTTCAGTAACCCCGCATATGCATATGAGTTCCATTTCTGAACTCCTATGGGTTTCCCTGGTGGCTCAGCTGGTAAATAATCTGTCTGTAAAGCCAGAGACTTGGGTTAGATCCCTTTGTTGGGAAGATCCTCTGGAGAAGGGAAAGGCTATCCACTCCAATATTCTGGCCTTGAGAATTCGATAGACTGTATAGTCCATGAGGTCATAAAAAGACAGACACCATTGAGCCACTTCCATTTCATTTCATTTCACTTCCATTTCTGAGAATGTATTGGTAAGTCAAACAAAATTAGCCTAGAACCCAATTAACACAATTGGCTATATGGTACTGTACTTTTCACACAAATAATACATTCAAAAACAAAAAAATATATAAAACACTTTAATCTTACAGTACAATGCCTTGAAAAGACAAAGGAGCAAGAATATACAATGGAGAAAATACAATCTCTTTAACAAGTGATTCTGGGAAAACTGGTCAACCACTAGTAAAATAATGAAGCTAGAACACTTTCTAACACAATACACAAAAATATACTCAAAATGGATTAAAGATCTAAATGTAAGACCAGAAACTATAAAATTCCTAGAGGAAAACATAGGCAAAACACTTTCCAACATAAATCACAGCAGGATCCTCTATGACCCACCTCCCAGAGTATTAGAAATAAAAGCAAAAATAAACAATTGGGACCTGATTTAACTTAAAAGTTTTGCAAAACAAAGGAAAGTATAAGCAAGGTGCAAAGACAGCCTTCGGAATGGGAGAAAATAGTAGCAAATGAAGCAACTGACAAACAACTAATCTCAAAAATATACAAGCACCTCCTGCAGCTCAATTCCAGAAAAATAAACGACCCAATCAAAAAAATGGGCCAAAGAACTAAATAGCCATTTCTCCAAAGAAGACACACAGATGGCTAACAAACACATGAAAAGATGCTTAACATCACTCATTATCAAATAAATGTAAATCAAAACCACAATGAGGTACCATTTCACGCCAGTCAGAATGGCTGCTATCAAAAAGTTTACAAACAAATGCTGGAGAGGGTGTGGAGAAAAGGGAACCCTCTTACACTTTTGGTGGGAATGCAAACTAGTACAGCCACTATGGAGAACAGTGTGGAGACTCCTTAAAAATCTGCAAATAGAACTGCCATATGAACCAGCAATTCCACTGCTTGGCATACACCCTAAGGAAACCAGAATCGAAAGAGACACGTGTACCCCAATGTTCATTGTAGCACTGTTTATAATAACCAGGACATGGAAGCAGCCTAGATGTCCATCAGCAGACAAACAGATAAGAAAGCTGTGGTACATATACACAATGGCATATTACTCAGCCATTAAAAAGAATACATTGGAATCAGTTCTAATGAGGAGGATGAAACTGGAGCATATTATACAGAGTGAAGTAAGCCAGAAAGAAAATCACCAACACAGTATACTAACACATATATATGGAATTTAGAAAAATGGTAACAATAACCCTATATGTTAGGCAGCAAAAGAGACACAGATGTATAGGATGGTCTTTTGGACTCTGTGGGAGAGGGCGAGGGTGGGATGATTTGAAAGAATGGCATTGAAACATGTATATTATCATATGTGAAATGAATCGTCAATCCAGGTTCGATGCATGAGACAGGGTTCTCAGGGCTGGTGCACTGGGATGACCCAGAGGGATGGTATGGGGAGGGAGGTGGGAGGACGGTTCAGAATAGGGAACACATGTACACCCGTGGTGGATTCATGTCAGTTTATTGCAAAACCACCACAATATTGTAAAGTAATTAGCCTCCAATTAAAATAAATAAATTTATATTAAAAAGAAAAGTATGGTAGTACAGTACAACACCTGGCATGCAGGGTGAGTAAAGTGGCATACATTTAGTGAACAGGCAGAAAGAGTTACTGACTGTGGAGGGAAAGGAGGTAAGAGATGGTAGGACTGAAGGATCATCAGCAATAGAAGGTGGAAAGTAAGCAATTTCACTCATGTGTAATGTTGATGGAATGCACATTTGTATCTTTGAAAGTTTGTAACTTGAAGGTCCATGTGTTGGGGATTTGCTGTACTTCTAACTTTTCCACCTATAACTATGGTCAACTCAGATATAATTGGAAGAAATCCATAGTGTAGAAACAGTGAAAGGGAGAAAGTACTCATAATGTACAAATAAATATGGATGATCATTTGTAGCTGAAATTTCAAGTGGGTGATTAAAGGTCTGAGATGAGAAGATGTGAGGAAATTCCAATCAAGAGAAATAAAACAACATGGTAGTTATGAGGAAATCTCAATCAGGAGAAATACTACATGTATGACAGTTATAAGGAAATCTCAAACAATAGAAATATAATAAGTATGGTAGTTATGAGGAAATCTCAATCAAGAGATTTATAATAAGTATAGTATTTGTGACCAGAGAATATGAGCTTTGCTATCTGGCAAGCACTTTCTTCTTTTAAAGATATTTGGAAGAAAAGATGGGAACCAAGTCTATTCAAGCATATTTGAATGCTCAAAGTCAGAATCTTCAGGTATGTGCTTGGTGAGAAATCTCTCTCCAGGCTCCTATTTTGTGCATATCCCAGTCCCATACCAGATCAAAGCTGACAGTAGGCAAATACAGAGAGGTTCAAACTGTGAACTCAGACCAACCTTTCTGTTTGGAATGCCTCTGCAAAGTCTGGACACTATTCCCTGAGCACTGCAGTTCTTCTTCCAGGGTATGTCTCTCCATAACCCAGATCTCCTTTAAGAAGTTGGGGTATGAGTGGTACATTGGTCAGGTTTAGAGAATAAGAGGGAATTTGCCCTTACCACCTGCTTCATACTGACACTATTCTCTATTTAACTACACCAGACATCATCATACTTATTGATGTAATGACCAGTGTAAACATTGCTCCATCCACAAGCTGCCTGTCAGAAATAAAAGGGTAGGCTTGGGTTTCTGTTTGGCTGCTGCTGCTGCTGCTGCTAAGTCGCTTCAGTCGTGTCCAACTCTGTGCCACCCCACCAGGCTCCCCCATCCCTGGGATTCTCTAGGCAAGAATGCTAGAGTGGGTTGCCATTTCCTTCTCCAATGCATGAAAGTGAAAAGTGAAAGTGAAGTCACTCAGTCATGTCCAACTCTTAGCGACCCCACGGACTGCAGCCTACCAGGCTCCTCTGTCTACGGGATTTTCCAGGCAAGAGTACTGGAGTGGAGTGCCATTGCCTTCTCCATCTGTTTGGCTAACTTAAATTAGGAAGGAAAAAGCTCATATTATAGTACTTAAAAGTTGGATAAATCTGAATTTTTAAGAAGTGAATTAAAAGCCTAGAGGATATAAGCATCCTGAAAACCTAAATTGAGAAAAAGTTGCATCTTAGGAAGATCTTCCACTGCCTGAGGAAAATTAGTGATTTCCCCTATATCCCATATTACATTAGAGTTTTCTCTCTTTACCTTCCTAAGCCATTTGCAGAAGGACGGATCTTTCATACATAAAATATCCTGGTCATCCCCATGACACCTTGCCCATATGTAACAATGAAGTATGAAATATGGTACCATTGTTCACTGCTTTGTAATTAACCATCCCAGAATTAGTAGTATTAAAGAACAACTATTTTGTTATATTCATGGATTCTATGGTATAGTAGTCAAGACTTTTCTTTGCTTTGTAATGTCTAGGGCCTGAAACAGAAAAATGTACATAAGTAGAGAGTGATTAAAAATATTGGAGACTAGAGTAATCCAGCAGCTTCTTCACTCACACATGTGGTACTAGTCAGAAAAAACCCAAATGCTGTGTTCAGCTAGGATTATCAACAGAGGTCCTTCATGTGGCTTGGACTCTTCACAGCCTAGAAACCAAATTAGGGATAGCATACAGTGGATTAAATTTAAATGGTTAGATTTCCAGTGTGCAAAACAAAGTAGCATTCCTTTTGTGATCCTGAGTCAGAATATGAATGCCATACTCTGTTAGTGGAAGCACTTCCAACCCCATCCAGTTTCAAGGGGAGGGAAATTAATCTCTGCCCTTTGATGGAAGTAATACAGATCCTTTTTCAGGTTCTTTTCCCTTATAGGCTATTACAAAATATTGAGTATAGTTCCCTGTGGTATATAGTAGGTCCTTGTTGTTTATCTATTTTATATATGTGTTGTGCTAATTCACTGAGTCGTGTCTGACTCTTTGCAATTCCATGGACTGTAGCCCATTAGATTCTTTTGTCCATGAGGATTCTCCAGGTAAGAATACTGGTGTGGGTTGCCATGCCCTCCTCCAGGAGATCTTCCCAACCCAGGGATTGAACCCAGGTCTACTGCATTGCAGGCAGATTCTTTACCATCTGAGCTACCAGGGAAGCCCCATTTTATATATAATAGTGTGTAAATATTAACCCCAAACTTCTAATTTATAGCTCCCACTTCTTTCCCTGTGGAGACTATGAGTTTATTTTCTATGTCTGTGGGACCTATTTGTATTTTGTAAATAAGTTAATTTTTATATTATTTTTAGATTCTACATATAAGCAATATGTCTGGCTTACTCACTTAATGTGTTGATCTCTTGGCCCATCTATGTTACTGAAAATGTCATTTCATTATTTTTAACAACTGAATAAGATTCCGCACTATGCATATACATATACATTCATATATACATACATACATGACCATATAAGATAGAAGCACCAGGCCATCTTACCTGTCTCTTGAGAAACCTGCATGTGGGTCAAGAAACAACAGTTATAACTTGGTATGGAACAACTGGTTTGTTCAAAACTGAGAAAGGAGTACAACAAGGCTGTATATTGCCACCCTGGTTACTCAACTAATACACAGAGTATATCATGAAAAATGTCTGACTGGATGAATCACAAGCTAAAATCAAGATTTTCAGGGGAAATATCAACTTCAGATATGCAGATGATACCACTCTAATGGAAGACAGTGAAAAGGAACTAAAGAGGCTCTTGAAGAGGGGGAAAGAGGAGAGTAAAAATGTTGGCTTGAAACTCAACTTTAAAAATACTAAGATAATGGCAACAGGTCTCACCACTTCATAGCAAATAGAAGGGGAAAAATGGAAGCAGTGACAGCCTTTGTTTTGGGGGGCTCCAAATTCACTGTGTATGGTGGCTGCACCCATGAAATTAAAAGACACTTGTTCCTTGGAAGGAAATCTATGACAAACCAGGACAGCATATAAGAAAGTAGAGACTTTGTTTACACTTTGTTTACAAAGGTCTGTACAGTCAAATATATGGTTTTTCCAGTAGACATGTATCGATGTAAGAGTTGGATCATAAATAAAGCTGAGTGCCAAAGAATTGATGCTTTCCAATTGTGGTGCTGGAGAAGTCTCTTGAGAGTCCCTTGGACAGCAAGGAGATCAAACCAATTAGTCTTAAAGGAATTCATTCTTGGATATTAATTAGAAGGACTGTTGCTGAAGCTGAAGCTCCAATACTTTGGCCACCTGATGTGAGGATCAGACTCATTGTAAAAGATGCTGATGTTGGGAAAGATTGAAGACAAAAGGAGGAGGAGGCAGAGGATGAGATGGTTACACTGACTCAATGCACATGACTTTGAGCACACTCGGGGAGATAGTGAAAGACAGGAAAGCCTGGCATACTGCAGTCCATAAGGTTATAAACAGTCAGACACAACTTAGTGACTGAACAACAATATACACGCATACATACCTATATGCCACATATTCTTATCCATTCATCTGTTGATGGCAACTTAGGTTGCTTCCATGAGTTATATTTATCTTTTTTTTTTTTAACCTTATTTTACTTTACAATACTGTATTGGTTTTGCCATACATTGACATGAATCCACCACGGGTGTATACAAGCTCCCAATTCTGAATCCCCCTCCCACCTCCCACCCCATATCATCTCTCTGGATCATCCCCATGCACCAGCCCCAAGCATTCTGTATCCTGTATCAAACATAGACTGGCGATTTGTTTCTTACATGATAGTATACATGTTTCAATGCCATTCTCCCAAATCATCCCACCCTCTCCCTGTCCCTCTCCCTCAGAGTCCAAAGGTCCGTTCTATACATCTGTGTCTCTTTTGCTGTCTCGCATCCAGGGTCATCATTACCATCTTTCTAAATTCCTTATATATGTGTCAGTATACTGTATTGGTGTTTTTCTTTCTGGCTTACTTCACTCTGTATAATCGGCTCCAGTTTCATCCACCTCATTAGAACTGATTCCAATGTATTTTTTTAATGGCTGAGTAATACTCCATTGTGCATATGTACCACAGCTTTCTTATCCATTCATCTGCTGATGGACATCTAGGTTGTTTCCATGAATTAGAGGTTTCTCCAGGGATATACCCAAGAATGGGATTGCTGGATAATATCGTAGCTCTTATTTTAGTTTTTTTTTTTTTTTTTTTAAGAACCTGTGCGTGTGTGTGTGTGTGTGTGTGTGTGTGTTAGTTGCTCCATCATGTTTGACTCTGTGTGACCCCATGAACTGTAGCCTTCCAGGTTCCTCTGTCCACGGGATTCTCCAGGCACGAATACTGGAGTGGGTCTTCATGTCTTTCTCCAGGGGACCTTCCCAACCCAGGGAACAAACCTGGGTCTCCTGCACCACAGGTGGATTCTTTACCATCGGGCCACCTAGGAAGCCCAAGAACCTCCATACTGTTCTCCATAGTGGCTACACCAGTTTACATTCCCACCAACAGTGTAGGAGTGTTAAGAAACATCCCATCACTGTTGGTGGAAATGCAAACTAGTACAGCCACTATGGAGTACAGTGTGGAGATTCCTTAAAAAATTGCAAATAGAACTGCCTTATGACCCAGCAATCCCACTGCTGGGCATACACACCGAGGAAACCAGAATTGAAAGAGACACATGTACCCCAATGTTCATCGCAGCACTGTTTATAATAGCCAGGACATGGAAACAACCTAGATGTCCATCAGCAGATGAATGGATAAGAAAGCTGTGGTACATATACACAATGGAGTATTACTCAGCCATTAAAAAGAATACATTGGAACCAGTTCTAATGAGATGGATGAAACTGGAGCCGATTATACAGAGTGAAGTAAGCCAGAAAGAAAAACACCAATACAGTATACTAACACATATATATGGAATTTAGAAAGATGGTAATGATGACCCTGTATGCAAGACAGCAAAAGAGACACAGATGTGTAGAGCAGACTTTTGGACTCTGTGGGAGAGGGAGAGGGTGGGATGATTTGGGAGAATGGCATTGAAACATGTATACTATCATATAAGAAATGAATCGCCAGTTTATGTCCGATGCAGGATACAGCATGCTTGGGGCTGGTGCTTGGGGATGACCCAGAGAGATGTTATGGGGAGGGAGGTGGGAGGGAGGTTCATGTTTGGGAACGCATGTACACCCGTGGTGGATTCATGTCAATGTAAGACAAAACCAATACAGTATTGTAAAGTAAAATAAAGTAAAAATAAAAATTTTAAAAATAAATAAATAAAAATAAAAATTTTAAAAAATTAAAATAAATTGAGTAGATTTTAAGTTACAATTTGGGGGTAATTATTACAATGTTACAACGTGGCTTAAAAATATGTCAGTTATAAGGGGTTCTGATGTGTTCCTAAGATGCTTCTAGATTTTGTACACAAAGCCAGTTGTTATTCTAGAACATTCATGACAACCAGTTTGGGACCACTCCTGTCCACTCAAGACACAGAACGCATCCTCAGTCTCTACCTGTCTAATAGGTCCTCATCAAATATGAGCATGGCTTCACATCAAGCTCTTGCCCCTTACCTGTCCATATGTGTGAACTAGTTATAGAGGCCACATTTGCAGATAGCATCCTTAGAGAAGCTGCCAATTGAATGGAAAACACATTGCATATTATGATTAAAGATGTTTAATAAAAAAGGAAACAGGACATCAGAAGAGCTAAGGTATTGTGGAAAGAAAATTCATAACAAGTGAAATGAAAACAAGATTTTCCATGATTTAGCTTTGAATAAAATTGATGTTGCACTTTACTGATGAATGAGGTCGGCAATTGGAGAGACTAGATGCTTTATGAAGGCTAAATGCAAAGAAGAACAAAACCATTCTTCCTGTTTACAGCCTTCCTCATTCCAGGTCCCCAGCTCCCTGAGAAGGCTCCTGCCAAAAGCTGAGAATACCGTTTGGAGGATGTGTTTAATATATATATATATATATATATATATATATATATATATATATATATATATATATATATTATTGAAGCAAAGGAAAATGCAGTTTGTTCTTGACAAAGATGGACAGTCATGTATATCTGCAGGTTCATTCCTCAGACCACAGGGGTGAAAGAGAAAGCATGAGTGGGGAAGGTGAGTAGACACCCTCTGTGTGGGAGGATGCTCTGAATCCACACATTCTTCGTGTTCCTCTCCAGATTATTCATTTATCCTATTTTCTTCTTGTAGTTGGCTGTACCAAGGATACTACTTTGGTTTTATAAACCTTTGTTCTTCCTCACCAGTCTTTCTGTCCCTTGTTCTCATATACCACACCAAAACTTATGCAATTGTCTGGGATCTTTATGTAGAATGCCCTGACATGTATTCACAGAAATATTTTTGTCTGACTGACCTGAACAAATATAACTCCGGAGCATGTAGCAGTTCATGAGCTTTTGCTGTCACGTTCAAAGGACATCAATTTGGTATTCTGTTTCAGGACGTGGCCAAGTATCTCCAGTTGGACCAAGTCTTCTGCAGACAGTGAAAACTAAACAAACCTAGTTTCAAATATTTAAATATAAATATATACACAAATATTTTAAAGCTCATATCAATTATAAATTAACATATATTAATACAAATAGTGTCATATTGATGATATAGTGTCATGCATATTATATTAATCAGTTCAGTCACTCAGTCGTGTCTCACTCTTTGCAACCCCTTAGACTGCAGCACACCAGGATTCCCTGTACATAACCAATTGCCAGAGCTTGCTCAAACTCATATCCATCAAGTTAGTAATGCCATTCAACCATCTCAACCTCTGTCATTCCCTTCTCCTTCTACCTTCAATCTTATTATATTAATAATTATTATATTTGTTGTTGTTCAATAGCTATGTCGTATCCAACTCTTTATGATCCCCATGAACTGCAGCACACAAGGCTTCTCATGTCCATTGAGTCAGTGATGCCATCCAATCATCTCATCTTTGTCATCCTCTTCTCTTCTTGCCTTCAATCTTTCCCATCATCAGGGTCATTTCCAATCAGTCAGCTCTTAACATCAGTTGGCCAAAGTATTGGAGCTTCAGCTTCATCATCAGTCCTTCCAATGAATATTCAGGGTTGGTTTCCTTTAGGATTGACTTGTTTGATCTCTTTGCTGTCCATGAAACTCTCAGGAGTATTCTGCAGCACCACAGTTTCAAAGAATCAATTCTTAACAGCGCTCAGTCGTCTTAATGGTCCAGCTCTAACGTTCATACATAACTACTGGCAAAACCACACACTTGAGTGAATGGACATTTGTCAGCAAAGTAATGTATCTGCTTTTTAATATGCTGTCTAGGTTTGTCACAGCTTTTCTTCCAAGGGGCAGTGTCCTTGATTTCACAGCTGCCGTCACCATCCACACTGATTTTGAAACTCAAGAAAATAAAGTCTGTCACTCCACATTTTCCCTTGTATTTGTATGAAGTGTTGGGAATGGAAGTCATAATAATTATTTTTTAATGTTGAAATTTTTAATTTATTTTTTAATAAGGATAATTGCTTTACAGAATTTTGTTGTTTTCTGTCAAACGAGAAATATGAATCAGCCATAGGTGTGTGTGTGTGTGTGTATATATATATATATATATATATATATATATATATATCCCCTCCCTTTTGAATCTCGCTCCTAGTCCCACTCCTGTAGTTTGATAGAGAGCCCCTGTTTGAGTTTCCTGAGCCATAGAGCAAATTCTCATTGGCTACCTATTTTACACATGGTAATGTAAGTTTCCACATTACTCTTTCCATACATCTCACCTTCTCTTTCCCTCTCACCATGTCCATAAACATATACTCTATGTCTATTTCTCCATTACTGCCTTATAAATAAATTATTCAGTGTCATTTTTCGAGATTTGTTTGTATGCATTAGTATAAAATATTTATCTTTCTCTTTCTGACTTGTTTCACTCAGTATAATAGGTGGTTCTAGGTTCATCCACCTCATTAGAACTGACTCAAATGTGTCCCCTTTCAGGGCTGAGTAATACTCCATTATGTATATACACCATTACTTCTTTATCCATTAATCTGTCGATGGACATCTAGGTTGCTTCCATGTTCTAGCTAATGTAAATAGCACTGCAATGAAAATTGGGATACATGCGTCTCTTTCAATTTTGTTTCATCGGGTATATGCCTAGGAGTGGGATTGCTGGGTCATATGGTGGTTTTATTCCTGGTTTTTAAAGAAATCTCCATACTGTCTTCCATAGTGGTTGTATCAACTTACATTTGCACCAACAGTGCAAGAGTGTTCCCTTTTCTCTACACTCTCTCCAACATTTATTATGTTTAGACTTTTTGATGATGGCCATTCTGACCAGTGTGAGGTGATATCTCACTGTAGTTTTGATATGAATTTCTCTAAATGAGCGATGTTGAGCATTTTTTCATGTGCTTTTAGCCATCCATATGTCTTCTTTGGAGAAATGTCTGTTTAAGTCTTTTTCCCACTTTTTGATTGGGTTGTTTGTTTTTCTGGTATTGAGTTGTATGAGCTGCTTATATATTTTAGAAATTAATCCTTCGAGGTTGCTTCCTTTGCTATTATTTTCTCACATTCTGACGATTGTTGTTTCACATTACTTATAGTTTCTTTTGCTGTGCAAAAGCTTTTAAGTTTAATCAGGTCCCACTTATTTACTTTGTTTTTATTTCCATTGCATTAGGAGGTGGGTCATAGAGGAATTTGCTTTGATTCGTGTCATTGAGTGTTCTGCCTATGTTTCCCTTTAAGGGTTTCATTCTTTTACATGTGGCTGTCCAGTTTTCCCAGCACCATTTATTGCAGAGGCTGTCTTTGCCTCGTAAATTCTTGCCTCTTTTGTCAAAAATAAGGTGCCCATAGGCACACGAGTTTATCTCTGGGCTTTCTACCTTGTTCCATCGGTCTATATTTCTGTTTCTGTGCCAGTGCCATACCTTCTTATTATTATTGTTTTTACTGATATCCATTTTATTTTGTTTTTTAATATAAATTTATTCATTTTAATTGGAGGTTAATTACTTTACAATATTGTATTGGTTTTGCCATACATCAACATGAATCTGCCACAGGTATACACGTGTTCCCAATCCTGAACCCCCCTCCCTCCTCCCTCCCCATACCATCCCTCTGGGTCGTCTCAGTGCACCAGCGACAAGCATCCAGTATCATGCACTGAACCTGGACAGGAAATTCGTTTCTTATATGATATTATACATGTTTCAATGCCATTCGCCCAAATCATCCCACCCTATCCCACAGAGACCAAAAGATGGTTCTATACATCTGTGTCTCTTTTGCTGTCTCACATACAGGGTTATGTTACCATCTTTCTGAATTCCATATATATGCATTAGTATACTGTATTGGTGTTTTTCTTTCTGGATTACTTCACTCTGTATAATCGGCTCCAGTTTCATCCACCTCATTAGAACTGATTCAGATGTATTCTTTTTAATGGCTGGGTAATACTCCATTGTGTATATGTACCACAGCTTTCTTATCCATTCATCTGCTGATGGACATCTAGGTTGCTTCCATGTCCTGGCTATTAATAAACAGTGCTGTGATGAACAACACGTGTCTCTTTCAATTCTGGTTTCCTTGATGTGTATGTCCAGCAGTGGGATTACTGGGTCATAAGGCAGGTCTATTTCCAGCATTTGAAGGAATCTCCACACTGTCCTCCATAGTGGCTGTACTAGTTTGCATTCCCACCAACAGTGTAAGAGGGTTCCCTTTTCTCCCAACCCTCTCCAGCATTTTTACTTGTAGACTTTTGGATCGCAGCCATTCTGATTGGTTTGAAATGGTACCTCATTGTGGTTTTGATTTGCATTTCTCTGATAATGAGCGATGTTGAGCATCTTTTCATGTGTTTGTTAGCCATCTGTATGTCTTCTTTGGAGAAATGTCTATTTAGTTATTTGGCCCATTTTTTCATTGGGTCATTTACTTTTCTGGAATTGAGCTGCAGGTGTTGCTTGTGTATTTTTGAGATTAGTTGTTTGTCAGTTGCTTCATTTGCTATTATTTTCTCCCATTCAGAAGGCTGTCTTTTCACCTTGCTTATAATTTCATTTGTTGTGCAGAAGCTCTGAAGTTTAATTAAGTCCCATTTGTTTATTTTTGCTTTTATTTCCAGTATTTTGGGAGGTGGGTCATAGAGGATCCTGCTGTGATGTATGTCAGAGAGTTTTTTTCCCTATGTTCTCTTCTAGGAGTTTTATAGTTTCTGGTCTTATGTTTAGATCTTTAATCCATTTTGAGTTTATTTTTGTGTATGGTGTTAGAAAGTGTTCTAGTTTCATAACCTCTTGATGACTCTAACTTTGTAGTATAATCTGAAGGCAGGAAGCTTGATTCCTTCAGCTCCATTCTTCTTTCTCAAGATTGCTTTACTCTTCAGGGTCTTTATTTTTCCATGTGAATTGTTAATTTTTTGTTCTAGTTGAGAGAAAAATGTCATTGGTCGTTTGATAAGGGTCACATTGAATCTGTAGATTGCTTTTGGTAGTATAATCATTTTTATAATATTGATTCTTCTTACCCAGGATCATGGAATATCTTTCCATCTGTTTATATCATCTTTGAGTTCTTTCATCCGTGTCTAAAAATATTCTGTTTATGGTTCTTTTGTCTCCTTAGGTAAGCTTATTCCTAGATATTTTATTCTTTTATTGCAATGGTAAATAAGATTGACTCCTCAATTTCCCTGATGTTTTATTGTTAGTATATAGACATGCAAGTGATTTCTGTGTGTTGATTTTGTATCCTACAACTTTGCTAAATTCACTGATTAGCTCTAGTAATTTTCGCATAGTATCTTTAGGGTTTTCTATGTACAGTATCATGTCATCTGCAAACAGTGAGAATTTTACTTCGTCTTTTCTTATATGGATTCCTGTTATTTCTTTTCTTCTCTGATTGCTGTAGCTAGGAATTTCAGAACTATGTTGAAAAATAGTGGTGAAAGTGGACACCCTTTTCTTGTTCCTGAACTTAAGGGGAAGGCTTTCAGTTTTTCACCATTGAGCATAATGTTTGCTGTAGACTTATCATATATGGCCTTTACTATGTTGAGGTAGGTTCCTTTTATGCTCATTTTTTAAAGAGTTTTAATCATACAGTGGGTGCTGAAATTTGTCAAAGGCTTTTCCTGCATCTTTTGAGATTATCATATGTTTTTATCTTTCAATTTGTTAATATGGTATCAATCACATTGATTGATTTGCCTATACTGAAATATCCTTGCATCCCTGGAATAGAACCGACTTGATCATGGTGTATGAGCTTTTTAATCTGTTGTTGAATTCTGTTTGCTGAAATTTTGTTGAGGATTTTTGCATTTATGTTCATCAGTGATATTGGCCTGTAGTTTTCTTTTTGTGTGTTGTCATTGCCTGGTTTTTGGTATCAGGGTGATGGTGGCCTCATAGAGTGAGTTTGGGAGTGTTCTTTCCTCTGCAGTGTTTGGAAAGAGTTTTAGAAGGCTAGGCATTAACTTTTCTCTAAATGTTTGATAGAATTATCCTGTGAAGCCATCTGGTCCTGGGCTTCTGTTTTTAGGGAGATTTTTGATCATAGCTTCAATTTCAGTGCTTGTAATTGGGTAGTTCATAATTTCTATTTCCTTCTGGTTCAGTCTTGGAAGGTTTAACATTTATAAGAATCTCCATTTCTTCCAGTTATCTATTTTATGGCCCTATAGTTGTTTGTAATAGTCTCTTATTATCCTTTGCATTTATGCCTTGTCTATTGTAGCCTCTCTGTTTTCCTTTCCAATGCTGTTGACTTGATTCTTCTCTCTTTTTTTCCTGATGAGTCTGGCTAAAGGTTTGTCAATTTTTTTAAATCTTGCTTTTAGTTTTATTAATCTTTATTACTGTTTCTTTCATTTCTTTTTAATTTATATCTGCTCTGATCTTTATGATTTCTTTCCTTCTAGTTTTGGTGGTGATTTTGTTCTTCTTGTCCCAGTTGTTTTGGGTGTAAAATTAGGTTGTCTATTTGATGTTTTTCTTGTTTCTTGAGGCAGCACTGTATTACTTTGAACCTTCCACTTAGAACTGCTTTTGGTGTATCCCATATCTTTTCAGTTGTGTTTTACTTTCATTGGCTTCTAGGAAGTTTTTTATTTCCCTTTTGATTTCTTCAGTAGCCTGTTGGTTATTTAGGAACATATTGTTTAATCTCCATGTGTTTATGTTTTTTACAGCTTTTTTTCTTGTGAATGATTTCATAGTTGTGGTCAGAAAAGATGCTTGATATAATTTCAACTTTTTAAAATTTACTGAGGTTTGATTTTGACCCAAGATGCAGTCTGTTTTGGAGAATGTTCCATATGTACTTGAGAATATGGTGTAGTCTTCTACATTTGGAGGGAATGTCTGGAAGATATCAGTGAGATTCATCACATCTACTGTTTCATTTAAGACTTGTGTTTCCTTGTTATTTTTGTTTGTTTTGTTTTGTTTTGATGATCTGTCCATTGGTGTGAGTGGGGTGTTAAAGTCTCCTACTATTATTGTGTTACTAACAGTATCTCCATTTATGTCTGTTAGTGTTTGTCTTATGTATTGAGGAGTCTTATGTATTGGGTGCAAAGATATTCACAATTGTTATATCTTCCTCTTGGATTGATCCCTTGATCATTATGTAGCGTCCTTCTTTATCTCTTGTAATCTTCTTTATTTTAAGTCTATTTTTTTCTGATATGAGAATTGTTACTCCAGCTTTCTTCTGCTTTTCATTTGCATGGAATATATTTTTCCATCTTTTCATATTCAGTCTGTATGTATCTAGAAGTCTGAAGTGGGTTTCTTGTAGACAGCATATATATATATGCCTTGTTTTAGTATCCATTCAGGCACTCTGTGTCTTTTTGATGGAGCATTTAATCCATTTACATTTAAAGTAGTTATTGATATATATGTTCCTATTGCCATTTTGTTAATAGTTTGGTGTTTGATTTTGTAGATCTTTTTTCTTTTCTTGTATTTCTGGACTATACAAGTCCCTTTAACATTTGTTGTAAAGCTGGTTTGGTGGTACTGAATTCTCTTAACTTTTGCTTGTCTGAAAAGCTTTTCATTTCTCCATCAATTTTGAATGAGATCCTTGCTGGGTACAGTAATCTTGGTTGCAGACTTTTTTCTATTTCAGTATTTTAAATATATCCTGCCATTCCCTTTTGACCTGCAGTTTCTGCTGAAAGACTAGCTTTTAAATGCAATGACGACCCTGTATGCCAGACAGGAAAAAAAGACACATAACGGACTTTTGGACTCAGAGGGAGAGGGAGAGGGTGGGATGATTTGGGAGAATGGCATTCTAACATGTATACTATCATGTAAGAATTGAATCGCCAGTCTATGTCTGACGCAGGATACATCATGCTTGGGGCTGGTGCATGGGGATGACCCAGAGAGATGTTATGAGGAGGGAGGTGGGAGGGGGGTTCATGTTTGGGAACGCATGTAAGAATTAAAGATTTTAAAATTTAAAAAATAAAAAAAATAAATTAATTTTAAAAAAACAAGTTAGATGGGATAATGTATACACAGTTCTTGGCATGTGAAAGATGATTAATAAATGCTGTGCATTAATAATCTTTAAAAAAATTTAAAAAATAAAATAAAATAAATGTATGGGGTTTCACTTGTATGTTGCCTGTTGCTTTTTCTTTGCTGCTTTTAATATTCTTTCTTTGTGTTTAATCTCTGTTAGCTTGATTAGTATGTGTCTTGGCATGTTGCTCCTTGGGTTTACCCTGTATGGGACTCTTTGCACCTCTTGGACTTGATTTACTATTTCCTTTTCCATGTTGGGGAAATTTTCAACTACAATCACTTCAAAAATTTTCTCATACCCTTTCTTTTTCTCTTCGTCTTCTGGGACCCCTATAATTTGAATGTTAGTGTGTTTGATATTGTCCCAGAGGTCTCTGAGACTATCCTCAGTTTGTTTCATTCTTTTAACTTCATTCTGCTCTTCAGAAGTTATTTCCACCATTTTATCTTCCAGCTCATTGATTCCTCTGCTTCAGACAGTCTGCTATTGATTCCTTCTAGAATATTTTTAATTTCAGTCACTGTGTTGTTGTTCTCTGTAGGTTTATTCTTTAATTCTTCTGGGTCTTTGTTAATTAATTCTAACATTTTCTCCATTCTGCTGCCAATGTTTTGATCATATTTACTATCATTATTCTGAATTCTTTTTCAGGTTGTTTGCCTATTTCTTCTTCACCTATTTGGACTTCTGTGTTTCCAGTTTGTTCCTTCATTTGTGCAGTGTTTCTCTGACTTTTCACTTTTTTTTAAACTCATTCTGTTTGATGTTTCCTTTTCCCAGGCTTTAAGGTTGAATATTTTTCTTTTCTGTTTCTTCCCTCCTGTGGTTGATGCAGTGGTTTGTGTAAGCTTCATATAAGTTGAGATTGGTTCTGAGTTTGTTTGTTTTACCTCTGATGGGCATGGCTGAGTGAGGTTGTAATCCTGTTTGCTGATGATTGGGTTTGTATTTTTAATTTGTTTGTAGTTTGGATGAGGCATCCTACAGAGTGTGCTACTGGTGGCTGGAGGGTGCTGGGTTTTGTATTCAAGTCGTCTCCTTTGTGTGAGTTCTCACTATTCGATACTCCCTATGAATAACTTTCTGGTAGCCTGGGGTCTTGGAGTCAGTGCTCCCACTCCAAAGCGTTAGGGCTTGATCTCGAGTTTTTTGTGTGGTTTTGTATATGCTTTTCCACCCATCAGGTACTCCTGTCCACTCTAAGCTAGTGTTCTGCATGCATTTCTGTGTCTGAAGGTATATTTCTCATGTATCCATGGAGAGATGTACTCCACGTCCACCAACT
Source organism: Ovis canadensis (assembly GCF_042477335.2). Lineage (NCBI taxonomy): Eukaryota > Metazoa > Chordata > Mammalia > Artiodactyla > Bovidae > Ovis > Ovis canadensis. The sequence continues at coordinate 13,944,474 of NC_091262.1, forward strand.
CATTTGCCACCTTGTTCGCCTCTGTGAAGAAGTTTTGTGTTTAAAAATTTCCTGGAAAACACTGTGAGGAAATTGAAAATAATGATAACAAATAAATGAGAAATATTTTATTCCCCTTAACTGCAGGTGGTTCAAGTTGGTCACAATCAAGTTGTTGATATTGGAACATCTGTTAGAGTTTCCTATTCAAAAGGAATCAAGCATCAGTTCAGTTCAGTTCAGTTGCTCAGTAGTGTCAGACTCTTTTCGACTCCATGAATCACAGCACACCAGGTCTCCCTGTCCATCACCAACTCCCGGAGTTCACAAAAACTCATGTCCATTGAGTCGATGATGCCATCCAGCCTTATCACCCTCTGTCGTCCCCTTCTCCTCCTGCCCCCAATCCCTCCCAGCATCACAGTCTTTCCCAATGAGTCAACTCTTCACATGAGGTGGCCAAAGTACTGGAGTTTCAGTTTCAGCACCAGCCCTTCCAATGAACACCCAGGACTGATCCCCTTTAGAATGGACCTGTTGGATCTCCTTGCAGTCCAAGGGACTCTCAAGAGTCTTCATATGGCAATACCAGTACAGTATTGTAAAGTAAAATAAAGTAAAAAAAAAAAATGTAAGAGTCTTCTCCAACACCACAGTTCAAAAGCATCAATTCCCCAGCACTCAGATTTCTTCACAGTCCAACTCTCACAACCATACATGACCACAGGAAAAACCATAGCCTTGACTAGATGGACCTTCGGTGGCAAAGTAATGTCTCTGCTCTTCTATATATTATCTAGGTTGGTCATAACTTTCTTTCCAAAGAGGAAGCGTCTTTTAATTTCCTGGCTGCAATCACCACCTGAAGTGATTTTGGAGCCCAAGTAAATAAAGTCTGACACTGTTTCCACTGTTTCCCTATCTATTTCCCATGAAGTGATGGGACCACATGCCATGACCTTAGTTTTTTGACTGTTGAGCTTTAAGCTAACTTTTCCCTCTCCTCTTTCACTTTCTTCAAGAGACTGCCATCTGCATATCTGAGGTTATTGATATTTCTCCTGGCAATCTTGATTCCAGCTTGTTCTTCCTTCAGCCCAGAGTTTCTCATGATGTACTGTGCATATAAGTTAAATAAGCAAAGGGACAATATACAGCCTTGATGTACTCCTTTTCCTATTTGTAACCAGTCTATTTTTCCATGTCCAGTTCTAACTGTATCTTCCTGACCTGCATATAGGTTTCTCAAGAGGCAGGTCAGGTGGTCTGGTATTCCTGTCTCTGTCAGAATTTTCCACAGTTTATTGTGATTCACAGTCAAAGGCTTTGGCATAGTCAATAAAGCAGAAATAGATGCTTTTCTGGAACCCTCTTGCTTTTTCCATGATCCAGCAGATGTTGGCAATTTGATCTCTGGTTCCTCTACCTTTTCTAAAACCAGGTTGAGCATCTGGAAGTTCACGGTTCATGTACTGCTGAAGCCTGGCTTGGAGAATTTTGAGCATTACTTTACTAGCATGTGAGATGAGTGCAATTGTGCAGTAGTTTGAGCATTCTTTGGCATTGCCTTTCTTTGGGATTGAAATGAAAACTGACCTTTTCAGTCCTGTGGCCACTGCTGAGTTTTCCAAATTTGCTGGCATATTGAATGCAGCACTTTCACAGCATCAGCTTCCAGGATTTGAAATAGCTCCACTGGAATTCCATCACCTCCACTAGCTTTGTTTGTAAGGCCCGCTTGACTTCACATTCCAGGATCCCTGGCTCTAGGTGAGTGATCACACCATCGTGACTATCTGGGTTTTGAAGCTCTTTTTTGAACTGTTCTGTGTATTCTTGCCACCTCTTCTTAATATCTTCTGCTTCTGTTACCTCCATACCATTTCTGTCCATTATTGAGCCCATCTTTTCATAAAATGTTCCCTTGGTATCTCTAATTTTCTTGAAGAGATCTCTCTTGTAGAATAGTTTCATGCACACCCTCACCAATCAACTCTTGACTAAATATTCTACAAATGTGAGTTTGAGAATTATGTTATCATTAACTGTCCATGCTTCTCTGGAGTCTACAGACCACCCAGACATAAAGTTATCTACTTCAGGGCCTTGCTGCTTTTTAGACTCCCAGTTGGACCTCTCCCTTGATGAAACCCATCTTTGGCCCCAGCCAAGGCAGAAATATAGTCTGAGGTGGTGTGTCTTTTAAAGCCACCAAAATGCATTAGAGTTTATTGATGTGCTCCTTTAACATCACTGATAGTTATCAGTGAATGTATGCTGGGGATCATATGTAAAACCAAAAGCAAGTGCACCACCACTACCACCACCAACAAAAAGCAAACTAAAACATGAGGCAGACAAATAAAAACTTACTTAGGAGCCATGAATTTAAGCCAAAGAGATGGGCCAGCAAACACACACACACACACACACACATACACACACACACACACATACACACACACACACACACACAGATATGTATGTGCATACATTAGAACTTCATCACCTTCTACTGCCTTGTCCCCAGACATCAGAAAGGAACCCCATCAAGGGTGCAAGTAAGATCCTCAATGCTGTATCAAGAAAATGAATACTTGACTTAGACCACTCCCAGCATAGAAAGCTCCCTTCTTTATTTCCCTCAACCCACCCAATAACCACTTAGCCCCCATTTTATCACCAGATACAGGACTGGACATTCATTTTTTTCAGACAGTGTCAACTTCAAACATTTTAGCTTCTATCCAGATGCTTCCTGCAGTATTGTGCGTTAGTCATTTCAGTCTTGTCTGACTCTGTTCAACGATATGGACAGTATCCTGCCAGGCACCCCCATCTTTGGGATTCTCCAGACAAGAATACTGGAGTGGGTTTCATGTCCTCCTCCGGGGGATCTTCCCAACCCAAGGATGGAACCTGCATCTCTTATGTCTCCTACATTGGTAGGCGGGTTCTTTACCACTAGTACCACCTGAGAAGCACCATGCATTATTATGTCTTATTTATTCCATCAGATGCCCCAGCTGGCCTAAGCTTATGGAAATCAAGAGCCCTGAATGGGAAGTAGGCCTTACAATAGCAAAAGTGATGTTACAACAGCAAAGCTTTCTGAGGTGGTGTTTCATCTTTCAAATTGTCTGAAGCCAATCCTTATGTCTTTTGGTTATTACTGTGACCAATAATTTCTTAATCATTTCAGCAATCATATCGTCAATGATGATTTGTTGGGTCTCTGTTTATTGTCTTTGCTTTTGAGAATGCATCACATTTTCCTGTTCCTTCTTATTTTGAATAATTTTAGATTATGTCCTAGACATTTGAATGATATTTTATAAACAATCTTGATTGTGATATTTTCCTGAATAAAATTTCAAGTCAGGCAGTTTAATTTGCTGAAACAACAACTACAAACTATGTCTCCTTTGTTGCTGGTGGTAATTAATGTCCCACCAACTGGGTTGCTTGTAGTCTGCCATCTGTGCCTATCTCAGGGATCATCCAGGAGTTGAGCAGAGTGTAGAAGCAGATTTCAGCCTCCTTCTAAGTCTTTTCTTTGTGAGAACTTCTCATACTCTAGGGCATGTGACTGCCACAAACTGTATCCTTTGGTTTTTCATGCCTGTAATACTGCTTTTCTAGTTTTTCCATTGAAATTTTAGTTTCCCATCAAGGGTAGAACTTGGGGCTGTTGTCAGGCTTAAAGTCATAAAACAATGGGAAACTCACCAAGCACCAAGGTTCAGCTCCCCTTCAGTATCTGCCTTTTCTGATTACCCTTCAGTGATTTCAGAGAGTTGCTTTTATATTTCCTCTTATATTTCTATTTAAAATATTTATTTTATAGATTTGAAATAATAAAGCTTTAAAATATTACATTATTTTAAGGAGAGAAGCAGCAAAGGCCTAAAAAGAGCAGAAGAGATTAAGAAGAGGTGGCAAGAATACACAGAAGAACTGTACGATAAAGGTATTAATGACCTGGATAACCACTATGGAGTAGTCACTCCCCTAGAGCCAGACACCCTGGAGTTTGAAGTCAAGTGGTCCTTAGGAAGCATTATTATGAAAAAAGCTAGTGGTAGTGATGGAATTCCAATTGAGCTATTTCAAGTCCTAAAAGATGATGCTGTGAAAGTGATGCATTAAATATGACAGCAAATTTGGAAAACTCAGCCGTGGCCACAGGACTGGAAAGATCAGTTTTCATTCCAATCTCAAAGAAAGGTAATGCCAAAGAATGTTCAAATTACTGTACAATTGAACTCATTTCACATGCTAGCAAGATTATGCTCAAAATCCTTCAAGCTAGGCTTCAGCAGTGTGTGAACTGAAAACTGCCAGAAGTACAAGCTGGGTTTAGCAAAATGCAGAGAAACCAGAGATAAATTTGTCAACATCCGTTGGATCATAGAAAAAGCAAGTGTTAGTTATTCAGTCACTTCTGATTCTTTGCAACACAATGGACTCTAGCCCATCAGGCTCCTCTGTCCATAGGATCCTCCAGGCAAGAATGCTGGAGTGGGTTGCCATTCCCTCTGCAGGGTATCTTCCAAACACAGGGTATCTTCCAAACACAGGGATCAAACCCAGATCACCAAAGTTGCAGGCAGATTCTTTGCTGTGTGATCCAGGGAAGCTCTCAGAAAAAGCAATGGAATGCCAACAACAAAAAAAATCTATGCTACATTGGCTATGCTAAAGTCTTTGACTGGGTGGGTTACAACAAACTGCAAAATTCCTAAAGAGATGAGAATACCAATTCATCTTACCTGTCTCCTGAGAAACCTATACAGGGGACTAGAAGCAACAGTGAGAACAGGGCAAGGAAAAATGGACTGGTATAAAATTGAAAAAAGAATTTGTCAAGGCTGTAAATTGTAATCCTGTTTATGTAAATTATATGCAGAGGATATCAGGTGCAATGCTGGGCTGGAAAACTCACAAACCAGAATCAAGATTGCTGGGAGAAATATCAACACCTCAGATATGAAGATGATGCCACTTTAATGGTAGGAAGCAAAGAACTAGAGAGCCTCTTGAAAGTGGGAGCACTGACTCCAAGACCCCAGACTATCAGAAAACTAACACTTCAGTTCAGTTCAGTTCAGTTCGGTGGGTCAGTCATGTCCGACTCTGCAACCCCATGAATCGCAGCACGCCATGCCTCCCTGTCCATCACCATCTTCCGGAGTTCACTCAGATTCACGTCCATCGAGTCAGTGATGTCATCCAGCCATCTCATCCTCTGTCGTGCCCTTCTCCTCCTGCCCCCAATCCCTCCCAGCATCAAAGTATTTTCCAATGAGTCAAATCTTCACATGAGGTGGGCAAAGTAATGGAGTTTCAGCTTTGGCATTATTCCTTCCAAAGAAATCCCAGAGCTGATCTTCAGAATGGGCTGGTTGGCTCTCCTTGCAGTCCAAGGGACTCTCAAGAGTCTTCTACAACACCACAGTTCAAAAGCATCAATTCTTCGGTGCTCAGCCTTCTTCACAGTCCAACTCTCACATCCATACATGACTACTGGAAAAACCATAGCCTTGACTAGATGGACCTTACTCGGAAAAGTAATGTCTCTGCTTTTGAATATACTATCTAGGTTGGTCATAACTTTTCTTCCAAGGAGTAAGTGTCTTTTAATTTCATGGCTGCAGTCACATCTGCAGTGATTTTGGAGACCAAAAAAATAAAGTCTGACACTGTTTCCGCTGTTTCCCCATCTGCTTCCCATAAAGTGATGGGACTGGATGCCATGATCTTCGTTTTCTGAATGTTGAGCTTTAAGCAAACTTTTTCACTCTCCTCTTTCACTTTCGTCAAGAGGCTTTTTAATTCCTCTTCACTTTCTGCCACAAGGGTGGTGTCATCTGCATATCTGAGGTTATTGATATTTCTCCGAGCAATCTTGATTCCAGCTTGGTGTTTCTTCCAGTCCAGCATTTCTCATGATGTACTCTGCATAGAAGTTAAACAAGCAGGGTGACAATATACAGCCTTGGTGGACTCCTTTTCCTATTTGGAACCAGTCTGTTGTTCCATGTCCAGTTCTAACTGTTGCTTCCTGAACTGCATACAGATTTCTCAAGAGTCAGGTCAGGTGGTCTGGTATTCCCATCTCTTTCAGAATTTTCCACAGTTGATTGTGATCCACACAGTCAAAGGCTTTGGCATAGTCAATAAAACAGAAATAGATGTTTTTCTAGAACTCTCTTGCTTTTTCCATGATCCAGAGGATGTTGGCAATTTGATCTCTGGTTCCTCTGCCTTTTCTAAAACTAGCTTGAACATCAGGGAGTTCACAGTTCACGTATTGCTGAAGCCTGGCTTGGAAAATTTTGAGCATTACTTTACTAGCATGTGAGATGAGTGCAATTGTGCAGTAGTTTGAGCTTTCTTTTGCATTTGACCCAGCAATCCCAATCCTAGGCATATACCTGATGAAACCAAAATTGAAAGAGTCACATGTATCCCAATTTTCATTGCAGCACTATTTACATTATCTAGAACATGGAAGCAACCTAGATGTCCATCGACAAATCAATGGATAAAGAAGTAGTGGTGTATATACACAATGGAGTATTACTCAGCCCTGAAAAGGAACACATTTGAATCAGTTCTAATGAGGTGGATGAACCTAGAACCTATTATACCGAGTGAAGCAAGTCAGAAAGAGAAAGATAAATATTTTATACTAATGCATATATACAGAATCTAGAAAAGTGACACTGAGGAATTTATTTATAGGACAGTAATGGAGAAATAGACATAGATAATAGGCCTATGGACATGGGGAGAAGGGAGGAGAGAGTGAGATGTATGGAGAGAGTAATGTGGAATCTTACATTACCATGTGTTAAATAGGTAGCCAATGGGAATTTGCTCTATGCCTCAGGAAAAACAGGGGCTCTGTATTAAACTACAGGAATGGGGTTGGGAGTGTGATTCAAAAGGGAGGGTACACATATATATATATATATATATATATATATATATATATATATATATACACACACCTATGTCTGATTCATGTTTCATATTTGACAGAAAACAAAATTCTGTAAAGCAATTAAAAAATAATTTTGAAAAAAAAGAAAAAAGATGGAGGGGTCATATGTACACCTGTGGCTAAATCAAGTAGATTTATGGCAGAAATCAAACCAATATTGTGAAGCAATTATCCTCCAGTTGACGAGGAAACTCAAACAGGGTCTCTGTATAAACCTAGAGGGGTGGAATGGGGAGGAAGAAGCGATGGAAGTTCAAAAAGGAGGGGATATATGTATACCTATGGTAGATTCGTGTTTAGGTTTGAGAGAAAACAACAAAATTCTATAAAGCAATTATCCTTCAATAAAAAATAATTAATTTTTTAAAAAGGAAAAAGGGTTAAGATAGAAATTTTAAAAATTAATGTTAGTAAAGAAAGTTCAAATATGTTAAAGATGACAAGTAAATGAAGATGAGCCAAACTTTCTATTTGGAAAAAGAAACAAAAAAAAACTTCAAAATCACACAAAATAATGAAATATGTAGAAAATAAACTTATTTGCTTATCTTCTGTTACCATTATTTGCTTCCAGAATTTCAACTTACCTGTGACCCTGATCCCTGGCAAATATTCAGTGTTGACTTCAGGGAAGACACTTATGTTTGGGTACATTATCTTAGCATAGAAATGTGGGGGGGGGGTGGGGAACCGGCCAATAAATACACTTAATTCTATTCCATGTTGCTGTGATTTGAATTTTCTTGTAATTTGCCCACTTTCCCACTGCTTTTTCACTCTTTTCTCTTACTAGTTTATGGAGGTCTTTTTAAGTATCTTTTTAGGAAAGTTGCACATATCTCCTCTGAGGCTATTATCTTTTCACCTTTTTTACTGCTGGTTTAAGACCACTAGGATTTTTTTTTTTTTTCGTAAACTATTTGAGATATTCATTTAGCTACAGTTTTTCCCAAAATGTATGAAGTCCAAATGTTGTAGCAAAATATTTTTAGTGTTTCAATTTTATCCAGTTTGGTATGTTCTAATTAGTTTGAATATGTTTCTCTGTACACTTAAACACAAATTTAAACTGTTTTCCTGTTAATCATCATTTGTATTTATGGTTTTTCCAGAAGTAATTTACTAGAAAAATTCTAAACTGAGGCTTTTACAGGTACCAGCAGTCAAAAGTTCTTCCCTCAAACCACTTAAGGCAGATTTTTCCCATATATAGTAATAGAAAAATCCAGGATAATTAAAATTGGAGGGGACATTTTTCTAATTCATCAATCATTCTTGTCATTTAAAATCTATTACTTCAAGAGCCCTTTTGTTTTTTGTTTTATTACTTGTTGTTTTTATGGAGGGGTTGTTTGTGTATTTGTTTTTTGAAGGGAAATTTGTCAGCAAACCCCTCCTGGGCTTGCCCTTCATGCTATTTCTGTAGATTCTAACCTACCCTGGCCCCACGTATGTGTTTGATGGGTAGGATCCTATGCCTGGCAGATTTTTTTCAGCCCCAAGAGGAGTCCCAATCCTCCCCCTCACCAGAATCTTTAAAAATCTGCCTGTGAACAAGTGCACCACCATCCTTCCCATGTTGGAGAGGGGTGAAAGCCAAACACCTCTGAATTTGCTGCTCTAAAATGATCCTTGTTCCCATTTGAGATATCTTTGCTTGGGATAGAATTTACCAACCAGTTTACAGCGCCATCTGGCATTCAAAACTGGGTAAGAGTCAAAATGCTTTCTAAAAAACACACAAGAATTGCAGAAGGGGGAAAAAAAAGTGCTCACCCGAGGGGAGAGTGTCAGAAGACTCATAAAGGGTACTGAGAAGGGAATGAGGAGACAATGATGGAGGTCAATGTGGCAGGGATTTAATTTGAAGAAAACAAACAATTAACAGTTGCTGCAAGAATTCTAACAATCTATATCTACCAATGCCCAAGTCCCCTGCTACATTTAATTTAATAAATGTAACCACTGTTACAAACTAACATCTACAAAGTGGTCAATGACTATACAAATACATTCAAAAATGCCTGAATAATTACAAATGCTGCTTTTAACTTATTTTTTAAATCGTTCTGGTTTTACAACAATCAGATCATTTTTCTATATTTACATATATAATACTCTTCCATCCTTTTTGTCAGTTGTATAATGTACAATATCAAATGGACCTTATTTATCAACCATCTGCTTATAGATAATTAGATCATTGCTAATTTTTTCCACTATAACACAGTGGATATTCTTGTTCTTTTTTATTTTTTAATCTTTTCATAGAAAAAATAAGATGGTTATATCTAAATGTGGATATATTTCACATTTTGCAAAATATTAAAAAACAACAACAACAACAACAACAACCTGCGGCAGAAGCAGCTTCCCTGAGGTCACATGTGTGGAACAGAAGCTCCAGGGTAGCCACTCCCTGATCTTAAACAGGAGATGATGACGGCTGCCAGTCTCCTAGTTTATTCTCTGCAGCTAATCTCTGAAACTCTCCCTGGCTGTGGGACAGGATTGAACTTCTGAAGACAGACTAGGTGATTGAGATGCATAGAAATCAAAATATTCAAAGTGAGGCTACTCATTGTGAAACTGAGGCCTTTCAGGGAAAACAAATTTCATGCCCAACTGTGTACACATTTTGTTCCAGGGAAGCCAGTATGGTGAGAATCATGTGAGAGGGCTTACTGATGCAGGGGGACAAGCTGTAAGAGTACACCTCCCTGTTCTGGAGCTGTCTTTCTGGTGCATGGATGTGCTTCTTGCTTCCTTATAAGGCTTCACTGCGTTGGCATGATCCTCTCTGCTCACAACTTTAAAAAAAAAAAAAAAAAAACGATGTGAGAAGTCTGTTTATGACCCTAAGAATTTTTCTATGCCACTTTTTTTTTCCATTTTGCTACTTACTCATTTCTCCCACTCAACTCACGGTTCCTAAATTGTTATTTCATTTTGTGTCTTATTCCTGAGACCTAAGTATTAATTTATTTAATAAATACTTTGGACACTATTGTATATTGAGTACTATCTTATGGTCTTGAAATATTCTAGTGTACAAAACAAAACCCTCATTTTTATAAGCTTAGAATCATAATTTACATTACATATTTATAACTAATATATATTATCTAGTGGGTAAGGAGAAGACAGTGGGCAAAAAAGACAAATGTATCATGGTGACTAGAGAGGGGTTGTTTGGGGGAGGGAAGTTTTCGGAAGTCCATACGGTTGTTGGGAAAGGTCTCGGCTGTTAATTTTAAGCGAAGAGCAGAAGGAAAGGAAACAGTTAATCGAGCAGGAGCAGAATGGAGGTTATTTAAATCAGAGAGCAAAGGCCCTACAGGGGAGCTCATTTGTCAGTGGAATGGCAAGGCGGGCAGTGTGACCCATGTGCAGCCGAAGAGTCAACACAGCCATTCACATAGTTCAGTGCACTGCCGCGGACTCGGGTTCCAAACACTGCAGTAAACAGCCATTGCAGGGGTTTGAACAGACAAGAGTCACAGTCTGACTCATTCTGCAGTACTATGTGCAGTACTATTGGTGAGGTGAAGGACAAGAAGAGAAACAGAAGAACAAGTTTAGAGACTATGACAGTCACCTAGGTGAGAGATTAATGGATACTAACCAGGTTTCACCTACACGTCACGTTCTGTCCTCCTGCTGTTGTGTCAGATGTAACAGGAGGTTATACCCTGGTAGAGTTGAAGGGGTCATCCGCAGAGGTTTTCTGAAACTAGTCAGAAAAAAAAACGCTATGCCTTAGAAATTGTTGAACTAGTGTAAGAAACCACTTTGCTGTGCTAACCCAGACCTCTGCTGCCCAAGGAAATCTTATTTAGCTGGGACTCTGTGGCAGGATGCTGCTGGTCTATAATGTGGCCAGTATAAAATCAGAATGTTTAAACATGAGCCTATTAGGGAAATGTGGTTCTTAGCCTGAAAACAAAGGGCAAGGTGAAAAATGGAGGGCAGACATGGGTGGAGGGGTTCTCCTTACCTCTCCTTTGCCTGGTCCAGATCTCTGGTTCCAAACTGACTCTTCTCTCCTCAACAGGACCACAGAGTAGCTAGGTCCTATTTTCTGCTACTATCCTTACTTCCTGTACCTGTGACATAGTGGAATTTAGAAGCTCTGGGCCTCATTGATGTAGGTGTGTACAGGTTAAAAATACTGACAATAATGATGATTTATGAAGATGAAGTAAGAAGGCTCCTAACAGGCCATCTGAAGGGTGCAAAGGTGAAGAATTTTGAAGCCAGAATGAACTGAACATTGCAATCTCAGAGCACTCTGATTTCATTAATCTAACCTCAGCCCACTGTTAGCTCGCTTCTCCATTCTAAATTCTGTCTATTCAGGAACAAGGTCACGTGTTCAGGTTATGTCGCAGTAACATATAATGCTTGTGGCGCATCTGTATTTGGAACCGGTCTCCTAGGACCACCATCCTGCGGCCCTTCATCTCTCAGGCCACATCTAGTGTCAATCACTAGAAGGGGAGGTGGGAAGGGATGGGGTGGAGACCAGCTAGCAGTCTTGTGAGGGAGCGGTCCTCCCAGCTCCTGCGCACTCTTTTCACTGCACTGCAGGGGTCTGAGGCTTACATGAAGGGGATTTCAGGCGCATGCGCACTCTTAATTCAATGCAGGAATGGTTTCCATGGGGAGGGGGCTGCCTGGCGCTTGCGCACTGCTCTTAACAGCATTGCGGAGCCTGCTGTGCGGCTGCGCCAGTTTGCCACCTTCCAGAAAGCTCGAGAGTTGGGCGGGGGTATTGTGAGGGATTGTTGGTCGTCATTCTCTCTTCCTGCACCTCCCCTCTGCAGGAGCTCACAGCCCCCAAGTGTTCGTTTTGTGGCATTGTACTACAACAGTAGTCCGCAGCTGAACTGTGCAAGCGCTATGCCTTTCTGTTCTCTGACAACCTATAATTGCGGTGTTAGGTCTGGGAGGTTAGCTGTGTGGGTCACTAGAGTAGGATTAGAGTCAGATAAACCTTAATTTTGGAAAGAGAGCAGCTGCATGAAGGAAATTTAGGCAGATTGACAAACTGGAGTTGATGAGGTCCAAGTAATTCTCACCTCAACATCTGAGCCCCACTTCCGATAAGCCAAACTCTCACTTTGGCCATTCCTGATTACATGGCAGTCCCCAAAATGTGTTCTGCAGAACAGCACCGCAATTGCTGCAAACTTGTTAGAAACCTAGATTCTCAGGGCACCTTAGTCGATCAAGCTGAAACTACCGGAGTGGGTACACAGATATTTAAAAAGGCCTCCTCCTGACTTTAATACATGTCCTAAGGTAAAATCTGGGTCAGGGTGCTGTGAGCTTGTCGTAGAAACAGCCCAGGGATAATCAGGAACTTTTAATTGCATCTAAAACTGGTTTCCAGAATCTAACCTGGAAAAGCCGCCATTGCCTGCCTGCTGGGATGAAACTGTTGTCTGCAGATTCTGGGATGAAAAGGGGAGAGAGGGAAGAGGCTAACAAATCCTGAACAAAAATTGGTCTTTCTGATGCCTGAGTAATGTGTGCAGTATGGCTCCGTCACTGAGCCCTGTGTCCGCTATGGCTGTGTCATAAGTGAGGATTTGAGGGGGAAGCTTTTGAGGAGGAATGTTTATTTTTTTAAGGTCTCTTACAGACTACTAATTTCTCCCAACAAACTACTAATGGTGAAAACCCATTTTCTGGTCATTTAGCTGCAGAAGTGTGCTTAAATTCAGTATAACACAATTTTTTTCTGAATTTTCCCACCAATTGCCTGTCCAAACTTTATGGTTGGATGGAGAGGGGAATCTATGGCTAAAGATGGAAATAAGCAATAATGTGACAAGGGTTGAGTTTATGAGGCTGAGAGGCTATAAAAACTTCCTACGCACTGAATTTGTGTGAAAGCAGTGATGTGAAGTCATGTTTCTCTAACTGGGCCTCAAAGCTTTTTTATACTCTTCTTGCATGTAGGCAAGAAAGAGAACTAGAGGCTTTTCTTCCCCAGAGAATAAAAGTTACTCCTGTTGTCTTGGGAACCCTTTTGTTCAGATTTATCTGTATGTAAGTTTTTGCCAATGGGTATCTGTAGGTGAGAAGAAATGCAGTGGTCTTATGTGCTCAGAGGGGTCTTCCAAAGCATGGGTGTTGTGTTCATGCTGTTGTGCTCCTTTGTTTTGTTTCCATGCCCGTGTCCTCATGTTAGCATGATTTTGAGACAGCCTCTTGTTTGCACGTCAGTACAAAAGATCATCATGATAAAGACATGCTCCTTGCTTATATGGAACTTGAATCTGACTGCACTCTTCCCTGAGGTTCTCACCTCCACTCATTAGAGTCTTTCTCCATAATATGCGGTCCACTCTCTGGCGAACAGACAGGACAATGAGCCCAAGTACCCTCTGGGTTTCTGGAGTGATGTTCTCCTCTTCTATTCATCTTTGGTTTATTCATTTATTATGTGGGTATTTTGTTTGTTTGGTTTGTATTACATGAGTGAAATATTATCATATTTATCTATCTCTCTGGCAACCCATGTAATATGAGACCTTAAGGATCCATCCATATTGTCCCATATGGCAAGATTTCATCTTTTTATGACTGAGTAGTATTCCACTGAAGTGAAGTCGCTCAGTCATGTCTGACTCTACTCTTTGTGACCCCAAGGACTGTAGCCTACCAGGCTCCTCCGTCTCTGGGATTCTCCAGGCAAGAATACTGGAGTGGGTTGCCATTTCCTTCTCCAGGAGATCTTCTCAACCCAGGGATTGAACCCAGGCCTCCCGCATTGCAGCCAGATGCTTTACCATCTGAGCCATCAGGGAAGCTTCATATTCCACTGCATATATATATAGATATATATATATACACACACACACATATATATATGTATATATATACACACACATATATATATGTATATATGTGCATACATCACACCCATCGCCTCTTTATTCATTCATCATTTCTTGAGTACTTAGGTTGTTTCCGTATTTGCCCATCTTGGCTAGAAATGATGCTGTGATAAACACAGCATATGCGTTCTTGAGGAGTATATGTCTTTTCAAATTAATGTTTTCATATTCTTGAGTTTCCATTCAAAAGTAGAATAGCTGGATCATATGATAGCTCTATTCTGAATTTTTTAACTTTCTTGCATTTTTGACAATAGCTATTCTGACAGATGAGAGGTGATACCTCTTAGTAGTTTTGATTTGCACTTAGCTAATAATTAGTGATGTTGAACACCTTTTTATTTGTCTATTGGCTACCTTTATATCTTTTTTGGAAAAATGTCCTTCAGCTTATCCATGTTTTAATCAGGTTGTTTGGCTTTTTTGGCCAGATGCTTTATATTTTAATTTATAGCATCACCACACTTCTAAAAACCTATTTATGTATCAGTTAACTTTAGTGTGTATCAAAATATCCACCCAAATTGGAGACTTTAAACAATAATATTTATTATTTCTAAACAGTGTGGTGTGTGTGTGTGTGTGTGTGTGTGTGTGTGTGTGTGTGTGTGGAGAGAGAGAGAGCTTCATGGTTCTGATTTGAGTCAGCTCAGCTGAGGCTGGATATTCTAGGATGGCCTCACATATGTAAAGGTTGACTTGGTGGCAGGTTAGGTGACAGTTATGATTTAGTGATTTGTCTTTCATCATTGGTCAGTCTTCCTCATACTTATGGGATATTTAAGTATGCAAGAGAAGGGCAGACCTGTGTGCAAATACTTTTTATGCATCTCTGGCTGTTTCACATTTGCAGTTATCCTGTTGGCAAAAGCAGTACATATAGCCCAACCCAGATTCAGTATGGCCAGGGGCTACCCAATGATTTGCATGCAGGGAATGGAATTTATTGTAGCGATTTTTTCACATGAGAAAGTGGATAATATGGAGGTGTTAGCACAATGGCTTAAGTACTTCAACATTTGAGAGTCAGGAACACAGGAGAGGGAACCAATAAATGTGACTGAGTTATACCAGTCAGAGGGTTCAGTGGACAAGGAGAAAGGAGGCCCAGGAACAGCGAGGAAGATATTTAGAAAAGAGAAAGCTCATGAACCCTTCAATCTGATGAGTGGTTGGATAAGATGAACAGTGGGAAGTGTCCACCAGATTTGACAGCATGGAGTACCATAACCTTGAAACGTTTGTTTTGATGGAGTGAGGAGAAAAATCTACCCAGGGTAGGATGAAGGCTCAGATGTGAATTGTTAAGTTCTATAAAATGACCCATTATTGCTCACTATTCTATAGCCTTCCCTATGTAGGACAGATAATTTTAAATTTTCTAACTCAAAATCACTCTGAATATTACCGACCACATGGAAAATAAACACAGCATCTATCCATGATTCATGGCAGTTAGAGGGCACATGATAATCTCCAGTGCATTTATATGGCTTTAAAAAACATGCCAGGCTCTATTCCTGTCCTGGCCAGAATTCTGGCGATGCGGTTTGTAGATGGATATGTCCAGCTATAAGTGCCAACATCAAGAACCTGAGGTAGATATCTATGTTTAGAGTGGGAAACCATGAATAATATGATGACCTTCAAAACATTTTCTTTTTTTTTTTTGAAATAGGTATACTGAAGCAAAGGAAAGAAATTTTTTAATTGCTTATTTATCCCATTGGGTTGAAAATCAGAGCTTGCTTATTAATATATTCTAATATATTCTGAGAACATTTTATAACATTCTAACTATTTGTGTCTTTCATGTCACAAATATTTCATCAGATATAAGAGGAATTAGTCAGCCATACCAGTTAATGACAATGGTAACTTTATTATCCATGTTGGCATTGTTTCCATATTCTTGCATATTATCTTCATAAATTTATGATTTTATGGAGCAGAAGCTATCTTAAAATGCATGTAAATAATTAGGAAATGAAAGTACTCATTATATAAATAAATGGATATTTCATCTTACTTCTTTTTTTCCTTCTTATTTTTTATTCCAGAATTTAATCTAATCCTTCCTTTTCTAAATAGTTAAACATAGCCATTATGTGCAATATTAAAACTTCACACATTTGTACTACCAGTACCAATATAAAGAATTCTTGTTTCTCTACTTCTTTGACCACACCATATAAGGTAACTTTTTGTAAATTTTCACTTCAATAGGTGAAAATGGTATATTTTAATTTTCCTATTTTCTACATGAGATTAAGCATCTTGTCATTTTTTTTTGTAATTCATTTTAATTACCCTTTGTGAATCTCCTGTCAGATAGAAATTGCTCATTTTCCCCATTGGGTAGATGTGCCTAATCTTCAACATTTTGGAAGACATTTACACATTCTAGAGGCCAATTTTTTGTCAATCACACTTGCTACAAGTAATTCTTTCTGGTTAATAGATATCCTCAACTGATTTTAGGTAGTTATTCTATGTTAATTTAAACAATTGTGAGAGATGACATAATAAATCTTACCAATATATTTTGATAAATTTTTATTTGTGCTATAATTATATAGTTAAAGAAAGTTGCAAGAATAGGACAACGGACTAGTAGGTTAACTAACCAGATTCTCATATGTTTACATTTCGCAACTATTTGATTTATCATTCTTATCACTCTCTGGGTAGACATGGTCAGATGTAGACATACCCATGCACCACAAACACGTGCACAGACACACGAAATTTATTTCCAAGCCATTTGAAAATAAGTTAGATAAGGCAAACAGTTATACTTTCGAGTGCATTTCCAATAGCACTGACTTTTTTTTATATAACCACAATTCAGGAAAGTTAAGATTGATTGAATGCCATTTTCTAGTCTACAATCTATTTTTATTATTGAAGTACAGATGATATACAAAATGAGCATCTACATTTAATTTTTATGTTTTTAGTTATCATCTTATTTAGAGTAATTCTTCAATGTTTCTTTGAGATTCTTGATTTTTATGCTTTTGAAGTGTATGGGTCAACTGTTTTGTAAAATACCATTTAATATATGTTGTCTGGTGTTTCCCTGTGGTTCAATATATACTATGCATTATTAGCAAGGATGTTACTGAATGGATGTTGTGTCCTTCTCAAAGCTTTATTTCAGGAGATATATAATGTTGGTACTTACCAATATTGTAGATGACAACTTTGATCACTATCGTTCAAATGGATGGTTTCTCCATGATTAGCAATTGATCTTTTTAATTAATAAAAAAACTATGAGACAATGTAAACAGTCTGTTCCTAATCATACTTTTACTCACTGTTTTAGCAAAAATTGATGATTTTCTAATTCCTTCTTATCATTCTTTCTTTAGCTATTAGTATCCTAATGTCAGGAAGAGTTTTCCTTTCACCCTCAATCAGTCATTCAGTTTTTATCAGTATGGATTCATAGATTCTCCTTTTACTCATTGGGTTCAAATCCATTATTACCTTTGTTTCCTTTAAAAAACAGTTCTAAGTTTACAGAAAAATTTTGAAGATAGTACAGAGAGCCCCTCCATTCTTATTCAGGGAGCCTACAGAGATTCTGATACCCAGTTCCCCTATATTTAACATTTTGCATAAATAAGCATTATAATTCATATACCAATATTGATACATTATTATTAATTAAAAGTCATAGTATACTCAGCCCTTAATGTTTACTTAATGTGTCTTATCTTTCCCAGGAAACCACATTACCACATTACTTACCAAGTCCCCTTAGGCTCCTCTAGACTGTGAAACTTTCTCAACATGTCCTTGTTTTTAGTGATTTTTCACACTCTTGAGGACTACCAGGCAAGTATTTTGTGCAGTGTCCTTCAATTGTGCTTTATTTGATGTTTTTCTCATAATTAGACATGTCTTTAAGTTTGGGGGAGAAGAATCACGAAGGGAAAGCATCATTTCCATCATCAATTCTATCATCATTCTATCAATCTGACTCAGCACTTGAAACCCTGAGGTAATGTTTTTCAACTTTTTCCACAGTAAAGTTATTCCTTTTCCTCCTTTTTATATTTCGCTTTTTTGAAGTATATCACTATGAGCTGCCTACACTTAAGAAGTGAGGAGGTATGCTCTATTGGTTTGTGGGGAGGGGCGGATATCTACATAAATGATTCAGGGTTATTCCACATGAAATATGTGTCTTATTTACTCATGTGTTAATTTATTAAGTTATTTATGTATGTAAGTCTGGACTCATGGATTTTTATTATTTTTAGCCACACTGAAAGGGATTGGATTTGTAGCTTTTTCTGTTAAGGGATATAACTGAATAGTGCTTTATTTATTTTGATGCACATATTTTTCCACATCTGCCTCATTCAAGCTGACTTCTATATCCTTTGATATATTCCCATTTTTTCCAAGCATTTCCTTACTCCAACATTATTTTTCTTCAAAAATAGACTCTTTAGTTCTACCTTCTTTCATTTGAAATATCCTATTTATATACATAGTCAGACTCAGCTTTATAGTCGTTTTATTATTTTTTTAATCATTGTTTTTCACCAGTTCTTGTGGGTCATCCAGAAGTGAGAAATGCATGAGTACAATCACGAGGCTGAGGCTTCTATAAACTCATAACCCTGGAAAGATTCTAAAACTAAGTAGCTTATGCAAGATATTTTTCTTAGCTTAAAAATTGTGAGGCTATCATGAGAAACACTGGGCTGGAAGACGCACAAGCTAGAATCAAGATTGCCGGGAGAAATATCAATAACCTCAGGTATGCAGATGACACCACCTTTATGGCAGAAGTGAAAAGGAACTAAAAAGTCTCTTGATGAAAGTGAAAGTGGAGAGTGAAAAAGTTGGCTTAAAGGGCAACATTCAGAAAACGAAGATCATGGCATCTGGTCCCATCACTTCATGAGAAATCGATGGGGAAACAGTGGAGAGAGTGTCAGACTTTATTTTTCTGTGCTCCAAAATCACTGCAGATGGTGATTGCAGCCATGAAATTAAAAGATGCTTACTCCTTGGAAGAAAAGTTATGACCAACCTGGATAGCATATTGAAAAGCAGAGACATTACTTTCCCAAAAAAGGTCCATCTAGTCAAGGCTATGGTTTTCCCTGTGCTCATGTATGGATGTGAGAGTTGGACTGTGAAGAAAGCTGAGCGCTGAAGAATTGATGTTTTTGAACTGTGGTGTTGAGAAGACTCTTGAGAGTCCCTTGGACTGCAAGGTGATCCAACCAGTCCATTCTAAAGGAGATCAGTCCTGGGTGTTCTTTGGAAGGAATGATGCTAAAGCTGAAACTCCAGTACTTTGGCCACTTCATGTGAAGAGTTGACTCACTGGAAAAGACTTTGATCCTGGGAGAGACTGGGCAGGAGAAAAAGGGGACGATATAGGATGAGTTGGCTGGATGGCATCACCAACTTGATGGACGTGAGTTTGAGTGAACTCCAGGAGTTGGTGCTGGACAGGGAGGCCTGGCATGCTGCAATTTATGGGGTCGCAAAGAGTCGGACACAACTAAGTGACTGAACTGAAGGATATTTTCTCAGAATCCAAATTTTTTTCACTAATGATTGATCGTCTCATTTAAAGTCTTTACTTTAAAATGTATGCTTTGTTTTTGTCTTATTACTACTCAAAAATTCCAGTACATTTTCTAATGCTTTGTGTGACATTTTCCTGCAAATGTTGACCAAGATGTATCACAATAACTTTTTCCCCGAGACTCACTCTTTATTTATATTCTTGAGTCTTTGGAGTTCTCGAGAACTGCTGAGCTGAGAGGGGGGAAAAATTGGATTATAAGGAGAAACAACTCTTTGGAGACTTTGTTTTGTGACATTTTCTCAACACAAAGAGATTTCCCTATACTATTCTTTTGCTAAAACCCTTGCAATCTAACTGAAAATTTGCATCAGTATCCCATCCTCAAAGGAAATTTGTGAGCCCCAAGAACAACTCCATTGTCCTCTTTTTTTATTTTTTAATTGTATTTATTTTTAATTGACTGATGGTTGCTTTACAATATTGGTTTGATTTCTGCCGTACATCAATATGAATTAGCCATAGGTGTACATACGTCCCCTCCCTCTTGAACCTCCCTCCCACCTTCCACCCTTTCCCACCCCTCTAGGTTGTTACAGAGCTCCAGTTTGAGTTCCCTGAGTTATACTGTAGATTTCCATTAAGGCCAGACATTCTGTATTATTATCACCAGGTACAGAAACCTAGCATGAGGCAACTGGAGACCAGGCTTAGCGGAAGAGCACAGAGATTTTGAGTGAAACCTGGGTTTGAATTTGTGCCACTCCCTAGCTGTACGACCTTGAGTAGGCAAACTAGTAAACCTTTAAAATTCAACTCATTCATGGGTGGGGTGTCAGTGTTAACAATTATCAGCAATCCAAGTTATAGCGCCATCTGTCATCCAGAAATGGAAGTACGGAGAAAAGGATAAAATTAAATTGCTAAGAACCCAGGCTCCCAGAAGCGGCTGAAGATGTTAATGATTATTCTGAAGAGAAAGATCAGAGTCCTGGAAAGAGCAGAGTCCAACGAACCACTGGTGAAGAACTTCAATGAAGAGAGTAGTAGAATACCTTTTAAATTATAGAATAGATGGTAAACATAAACATATAAAAATTACAGATGCTTGTAAGTTTAAAAACAAAAACTTTAATTATACATAGTATTTCTCTATTCCATTCCATACTACATTTTAAACTTGTGTACACGTTCAGATTTGCTGGGAAATTTACAACATATTATATTTTTTATCTGTATCTTGTTGTTCTTTAGTCGCTAAGTCCTGTCCAACTCTTTTGTGACCCAAAGGACTGTAACCTGCCAGGCTCCTCTGTCCATGGGATTTGTCAGGCAAGAATACTGGAGTGGGTTGCCATTTCCTTCTCCAGGGGATCTTCTCAAACCAGTGGAGTATTTACCACTGAGTCATCAGAGAACCCCTATCTATATCTATCCATATTTAATTTGTCTAGTTCAGTTCAGTTCAGTTCAGTCACTCAGTCGTGTCTGACTTTTTGTGACCCCATGAATTGCAGCACGCCAGGCCTCCCTGTCCATCACCATCTCCTGGAGTTCACTCAGACTCACGTCCATCGAGTCCGTGATGCCATCCAGCCATTTCATCCTGGGTCATCCCCTTCTCCTCCTGCCCCCAATCTCTCCTAGGATCAGAGTCTTTTCCAATGAGTCAACTCTTCGCATGAGGTGGCCAAAGTACTGGAGCTTCAGCTTTAGCATCATTCCTTCCAAAGAAATCCCAGGGCTGATCTCCTTCAGAATGGACTGGTTGGATTTCCTTGCAGTCCAAGGGACTCTCAAGAGTCTTCTCCAACACCACAGTTCAAATGCATCAATTCTTCGGTGCTAAGCCTTCTTCACAGTCCAACTCTCACATCCATACATGACAACAAGAAAAAACGTAGCCTTGACTAGATGGACCTTAGTCGGCAAAGTAACATCTCTGCTTTTGAATATACTATCTAGGTTGGTCATAACTTTTCTTCCAAGGAGTAAGTGTCTTTTAATTTCATGGCTGCAGTCACCATCTGCAGTGATTTTGGAGCCCCTCAAAAATAAAGTCTGACACTGTTTCCCCATCTATTTTCCATATTATTACTAGTTTTTAAAGGAAAATGTAAACCTTTTCTGATTATCCTTCAATTTCATGTGAACATCTATATTAGCAAAACATTTTACTATTGTTTTTTCCTTCAAAAATACATTTAGGGCACTTTTGGATTATTTATATGTATTGCCAAAGAATCTGTTATTTAATGAATGAATGAATGCTAAACTCTTTGAATTATCTATCCACTGTAAGTTTGTCACTTTTAAATAAAAGATCATTTTTAGATGAACAACATATAACTGATAAACAAGGACATCTTGTAATAACCTATAACGGAAAATTATGTGTATAACTGAATCGCTTTACATCTGAAAATAACACCACATTGTAAATCAAATATACTTCAATACAAATATATATTTGAAGTTCATTTTTATTAAGCCAAGTTATATATAAAAAAATATATTCAGCGAAAGATGGGACCCGGAATACCCCTGAAAAGTGTGAAAGTGTTTTTTGGTTGTTGTTGTTGTTTTTAAACATTTTAGAGTATTTTTTACTGTGCTTTTGTTGATTCGGTATATTTGCCTAAATATCTTAAGGCATGTGCTACTTTGTTACCTGTTCTCTCAACATTTTTTTTTATTTTTTTTAATTTTAATTTTTACTTTATTTTACTTTACAATACTGTATTGGTTTTGCCATACATTGACATGAATCCACCACGGGTGTACAAAATTCAACTTTTCAGTCAGCCTGTAGAATGCACAGAATCTATCAGCTATAAAATTTTCTTTACAAAACGACCTGAAGTGCATTGTAATGTAAGCAATAGTAAAGGGAGTTTATTTTATGATATTTCACACTTGTATGGAGCCTGGCGGGCTACAGGTCAGTGGGGTCGTTAAGAGTTGGACACGACTCAGAACACACGCAGACACACTTATTGCTATGCTGAAAAACAGCAGGGATGCGGGAATTGCAAGTTGGGGGTTTTCCGGGAAAAGAGCATCGTGGAAAATTTCCCCCTTACTTATGAGGAGCGCAAAGTGAACATTATACGACCCTCCGGGTCTCTGGACACTGGCCCCCTCCCGGCCGGGACACCCTCTGTCAGCGAGCCGGGCAAAGCACGGCCACCAAAGAGCTTGGATCAGGAAGGCCGTCCTGCTGAGCGTGGCGGGGCGGTCACGTGACTAACCCGGACGATGGCGACCCGCAAAGGCTAATTCTAGTTGCGTCTATTCTGTAGTGTCAGATGAGACGAAGTGAAGTGTTTTGTCTGCCGCTGGCATCCGTCATTTGGCCCTCTGCCGGTCCGTCCAAGCTTTAGGCGCTCGCTGCGAATTTCCCATGGGTCTTTTGCGCCGCGGAGCCCGAGTATCATACGCGCTAGAAGATATGGCTAGTTAGCCGGGCAGGTGGTTTCTTCTGGGGAGTTTGGATCCCTAGATTTTGATACCTGATTTTCAGCATATACAGGATCTGGCTTTTTCAGGAAAATGTGAAAGTGTGCTTTTAACAGCCATCCCTTTTTATATTTATATGAAGTCGGTAAATAGTTATTTATGATATTCCTTTTAAATGTTAGTGCTTTCTATTTTTACTTTAAAGTAGTCAGGATTTCTTCAAAAATTTAGATTTGGATACTGATTACTTATTTTAGTGTTTTGCACTCTTTTTCATGCACCCCAATAGCTCTGGAGGTTGGGGGTGGTGGCGTTGGGAAGCTAGGAGGCTGGTATTTTACGTTTTCACACATCTTAAGAATTCTGTGATTATTGCAAACTTTGCTTTGCTTCCAGTTTTAAACTTTTGTAATTTTACTCCCAGCCTTTTAAATTTAAATTTTAATGATTTAATGATGCACAGCTTGCCAATGAAGGAGACACAAGAAACAAGGGCTTGATCCCTGGGGTGGGAAGATCCCCTGGAGGAGCAAATGCCAGGAGGGTCCGGTATCCTTTTCTGGAAAATTCATTCCATTGACAGGGGAGTGTGGTGGGCTACAGGCCATGGAGTCAAAAAGAGTCGGACACAACTGAGTTACTAAACATACACACACATAACAATTTACATTTTGTTGTATTAATTTCAAAACCACTCTTGGACTTTCCTTTTGAACCTCTTCCATATACAGTTCCTCTTACACAGTACCCTTTAATCTCACCTTGGACCTACTCAGTTTAAGAATTTTTGGAATTTAATGATGGTCCAGTGGCTAGGACTCCACGTTTTCACTGCTAATGGCACAAGTTCATCCTAGCTCAAGCTTTTGCATCTGTTTCAGAAATCACTTCTACAGTGCACTACACAATAGAGGAGGTCTCTTTTTCTTCCTGTGCATTGTAAGTTACTCAGAATTTACCTCTTTGGTATCCTGTAGTCTAAAAATTATTACAGAATGAAATGTAAAAAGATAAAGGAAAAGCATGGAAAAACCCAGTAACATGAAATTCCTAATAAGAGCGCTGGTTCAACTCTTTTTGATAGCTCTATGCTTTTCCTATATGGAATATTCATAACTGTATACATAATTATTTTGCTGTGTTAACTTTCTAATTTGTGAAGGAAGAACTTTTGTTGATAAAAGTTCACATTATACCTGGACGAAAGTTACATAATGAAGGACATTCATCTACCTTATGACTCCTCCAATTTGTAACCACCAACATCGATATTTTTATGTCTCTTTCCTTTCAGATCTATGCTTATAAAATACATATGCATGCATTTATTTCTCTGTAAGCTTTCACATGTAAACTTATGTAGAGAGCACACAATGATAATTGTTTTATTTCCACTCTATATACCATGTCCTCATATTACCACAAATCGAAATTAGCATTCTTTTATTTGATTAGAACATTGTCGCTCATTAAAAATGCAGGTATGTGTTATACCCACTGCTTATATGCGTACACTAGGGATGCAATAGGTAGTGTAAATGGTGAAAGGTTATATAGGTACTGAATATTAAGTAATGTAATCAGAACACTATCACCTTTATCCTCTACACCACCATCCTCTTTACCCCTGTATAGATATTAACTCTTCTCATTGAAGTGTTGTCCCTTACTGTACATGTGTTAACATTATTGATTTACCTCAGATGTTTGCATAGTAATCTCCTCGTAAAGATGTGCCATAATTTGTTTACTCAATCATCCCATTAGTCTTTTATGGCTATGTACAGAATTTAGTTTGTTTACCATTTTTTCATTTATATTTTAATTTTTTGCCCAAATATGCAATTTTGGACTATGCATACCCTGTACATTTATCTGTGCTAAAGTTCTTATATGTATATAAAATATATTTGTAGAATTTTAACTTTCATATCAGAGTGTGCATCTCTGCAATCTTACTGCATAATAGCAACTCATTCTCCACGTTGTATTATGTCTTACTATATTATACATCATCTTGTAGAGCTATGTTATATGCTATAATATGAGGACTATTTTTATATTGAAGGAATATCATCTCATTCACAAATCAGAGTATGTAAGTCTTTCATTTGCCTTTAGCATCTATTTCAATACTATCTAATGCCTCTAACTAACCTTTTACACTACTTCGATAAAATTTGCTTGAGAATGACATGATTGGTAGGTTGATCAAAGAGTAACAATAAATCAGAAATGAGAACAGAGAAAAGGCAAAGCATAAAAGTGCCATTTAGGAAGAACAACAGCCAAGGCTTTCTGGGAGACTTTTGTGTTGGTTTCTGGTGTAAATTCTGCCCAGGTTAATGCAAGCTAACTGAACTTAAGAAATCTGATATTAAAGCAAAAAAAAAAAAAACTAGTTTATTGAAAACTTAGTGAAGATTTATTTTTATTGCATCAAAAATTCAAGTCATGGGACGTCCCTGGTGGAAAGGTGAATAAGAATCTGCCTGCCAAAGCAGGGTTGGGACACGGGTTGAATTCCTGATCCAGGAAGATTTCACATGCTGCTGAGAAAATAGGCCCCTGCGTGACAATTACTCACCCCATGCTGCAGCTACTGAAGCACATGGGCCTTCCTGTGCTCTGCAACAAGAGAAGCCACCACAGTGAGAAGCCAGTGCACCACAATGAAGAGTAGCTCCCACTTGTTTCAGCTAGAGAAAGCCTACACAAAGCATTGAAGAACCAGCGGAATCATAAATTAAAAATTATAAGTTCATCCATGATGGATTCGTGTTGATTTATGGCAAAACCAATACAATATTGTAAACTAATTAGCCTCCAATTAAAATAAATTTATATTAAAAATAAAATAAAATAAAAATATTTATTTTCAAAAAAAATTATAAGTTCAAAAACTGGTAAGCAAACCTGGATATTATGGAAGCTCAAGAGTGTCCTGATAGTCACAACCTCCTGTGTTTCCCCACCATCCTTAATATGTAAACCTTCATATTCCTGCAATCTGGGAAAAGAAATGAAGGAGGCAATGGAGATTACCATCACAACTCTTGACAGATGGCATGTATGTGTATCACATGTGCTTACTTCACTTACATGCTTGCCAGTTGTAGGTTTAATACAGGAACTTAGGGCTTTTTAGTGGGGGAATCATTTTATGTTTAATCAGATGTGTAAAATTTACTATTTATGGCATGATATGACTCATGAAAAAGTCTTTGAACAGTTTTTGAAATATAGAATTAATTTAGTTATTATTTATCCATTATCTTAATAATCACTTGCATTTATACATCATGTCTTAAAGATAAAAACACAATATATGATCACTCCAGAAAACCAATTTAAGAGATGCAATCAGATAAGTGCAACTTAAGATAACATTGTCATGCCACTACAAACAGAATAGCCAAGTCTGGAATCCTGACAACAGTAAATGCTCATAAGGATGTAAAGCAATCAGAACTCTCATATCATCACCTCGTGCCTCTTGGTATTTATAGAAAGGAATTAAAAATTCATGTTCACACATACACTTTCACAAAGATGGCATAGCAACGTTATTTATAATTGCAAAAACTTAGAAGCAACTAAGATGTCCTTTCATTGGTAGGTAAATACATAAACAAATTTTATTACTTCGGAAAAATGGAATATTATCTAGCACTAAAAACAAATGAACCGTCAAACCCTGGGGGGGGGAAAAACATGTGGAAGAGGTATAAATGCATATATCTAAGTGAAAGGTGACAATCTGAAAAATCTAAATACTATATAATTCCAAGTATATGCCATTTTAGAGAAGGTAAAATTAAAAATGAAGAAAGCCAGAGGTTGGGGAAAAGGGGAAGTGTCAAATACATGGAGCACAGAGGATTTCCAGGACAGTGAGAATACTCTCAATGATATTATATTGATGAATACATGTCATTATATTGGCCAAACTCACTGAATGAACAATATCAAGAGTGAACCCTAATGTAAACTCTGCACTTCAGATGACTAAATTTCAATGAAGTTTCATCAGTTGTAGCAAATTACCACTCTGGGGAGTGATAAGGATGATGGGAAAGGCTGTACACATGTAGGGCAGGGGATTTGTGGGAAATCTCTGTATCTCATTCTCAATTTTGTTATGACCCCAAAACTGTTGAAAATATTCTTAGGGAAGAAAAGGAAAAAATAAAAAGAGAGAGGTGCAAGACTAATACTGAGAGCCTAGTTTTTAAAGTCACACTTTTTTTTTTCACAACAGCACTATTGTATTAGCGTGAACAATATAGTCTAGCCAAACTCAATTTGGAGCTTTAAAAAGTAAAATTGTGAAGCATTTTGCATAAATTCTTTATGTACCTTGCTTTTCTATGTTTCTTATTGCATCATTTTCCTTCACCCAATGATGCATTTTTGGGGTACTACATTTAAGCATTGCCTTTTCTGCTGAATTTTGCCCTGACCATGTGTAAAAAGACACATCTCAGCTGCTCCTGCCTGGGAAAATCCATAAACATGTTCAGAAATGGAGAGAGGAAGCCTGAAAAATTAGTTAGCTCACAATATCATGTCTGTGGAGTTGCAAAGTTCTCAAGAGTAAAACAAGAAATCTCAGTTTTGCCAAATCAAAGATTCAAAATGTTGAATCGAAAACCATTTTGTTAGTTGAAATCTTAAAATGAAAAACTAAAGTAATTAGCCTCCAACTAAAATAAATAAATTTATATTAAATTTAAAAAAGAAAAATTATCCTGTTTAATGTATATTTTTAGTTACTAGGGATTTAAAGTTAAGTTACTAAGAAATTAAAGAGCACACCAGGAACCTGCTTAGCAAAACAGAACGGTAAGGTGTCTTGAGAGATCTTAAAAAATAATGTTAATAAAGTTTTCGTGGCCCCTTCATCTGGGTTCCCAGCAATAACATCTTATGTAACTAGAGTACAGTTATCAAAGCCCCAAAATTGGCCTTGGTACAATGCCATTAACAAAACTACACAGATGTTTTGGATTACACCCATGTTAATATGCACGAAGACAGTGTTAGTTGCTCAGTCCTGTCACTCTTTGTGATCCCATGGACTGTAGCCCACCAGTCTCCTCTGTCCACGGAATTCTCCAGGCAAGAATACTGGGGTAGGCTGCCATTTCCTTTTCCAGGGGATCTTCCTGAGCCAGGGATCGAACCCAGGTCTCCTACATTGCAGGCAGATTCTTTACCATATGAGCCACCAAGAAAGCTTTTTAATATGCATAATTTGTTATATATAATTTTATAAAATTTTGTCACATTTACAGATTTGTGAAACAACCATCACATTCAGCACACAGAATGTTTCTATCACCAATTCTAAAAAATCTTTTGCATGCTGTGCTGCGATATTAATAATAATATCCTCTCCTACCTCTAGCCCCTCTCCTCCACTGACCTGGTCTCCATAACTACATTTTTATAATTTCAAGAATGTTATGTAAATTAAATCCTATGAGATGTAATGTTTGAGATTGACTTCTTTTCACTCAAGCTAATGTTTTGAAATACATCCAAAGCATGTATGTATCAATAGTATACTCCTTTACATTGCTGAATAGTATTCCATTGCATGGATATAACATTGCTGGATTTCCCATTCATCCAATGAAATACATTTGGGTTATTTCCTGTTTGTGGACATTACAGGAAAAGCTGCTGTGAATGTTCTTGTATAGCTCTTTGTGCGAAAATTTATATCATTTCTCTAGGGTATATTCCCACTGGTGAAATTGATAGATCATATGGTAGCTGTATTTTTAACCTTATAAGAAACTTCAAAACTGTTTACAAGAGTGGCTGTACCATTGCATATTTCCACATCACTTGTTTTTGTTTTCCTTTTTAAAATATTTAGCCATTTTAGTAGGTACAGTAATATCTCATAGTGGCTTAAATTTGAGTTTCCTTAATCACTAATGTTGAATATCTGTTATGTACTTGTATGTTATACATATCTCCTCTTTTGTGAAATGTCTGTTCAAGACTTTTCCATTATTTAGAGGTTTTTTAATTTATTTTAGACAGTTCTTTACATATTCTGGATGTGAGCCCTTTGTCAGATATCAATTCAGTTCAGTTCAGTTCACTTCAGTCCCTCAGTCGTATCTGACACTTTGCGACCCTGTGAACTGCAGCACACCAAGCCTCCCCATCCAACACCAACTCCCAGAGCCCACCCAAACTCATGTCCATTGAGTCGGTGATGCCATCCAACCATCTCATCCTCTGTCGCCCCCTTCTCCTCTTTCCCTCAATCTTTCCCAACATCAGCGTCTTTTCAAATGAATCTGCTCTTTGCATCAGGTGGCCAAAGTATTGGAGTTTCAGCTTCAATAACAGATCCTCTAATGAACACCCAGGACTGATCTCCTTTAGGATGCACTGGTTGGATCCCCTTGCAGTCCAAGGGACTCTCAAGAGTCAGATATATGATTTGCAAATATTGTCACTCATTCTGCAGCTTAACTTTCCTAGTTTTTTAATCTTATCTTTCACAGAAAAAAGTTATTAATTTAGAAATCCAAAAGTTTATGTTTTTGATGTTTTTCTTTTCTAGATCGTGCTTCTGGAGTCAGATCAAATATCTTATCTCCTAACCATAAGTCAGTGAATTTTATCCTATTTTCCTGTAAAAGTTATACAGTTCAGCATTTTAAATTTAAATGGTTGATTTCTGCATAAGGTATGAGGTATGAATTAAGATTCATTTTGTATGTGTGTTCAACATACAACCAACAGCATCTATTTGAAAAAGTATTTCTCCATTGAATTCCTTTTATATATTATGTTTTGGCTATAAAATTACTGCAAACAAAGGTAGTGGAGGTAATGAAATTCCAGCTGAGCTATTTAAAATCCTGAAAGGTGATGCTGTTAAAGTGCTACACAAAATCAATATGTCAGCAAATTTACAGAACCCAGCAGTGGCCACAGGAATGGAAAAGGTCAGTTTTCACTGAAGTCCCAAAGAAAGGCAATGCCAAAGAATATTCAGACTACCATACAATTGCACTCATTTCAAATGCTAGCAAGTTTATGCTCAAAATCCTTCAAGCTAGGCTTCAACAGGACATGAACTGAGAACTTCCAGATGTACAGGCTGGCTTTCAAAGAGGCAGAGGAACAAGAGATCAAATTGCAGACATTCGTTGGATCTTAAAGAAAGCAAGGCAATTTGAGAAAAACATGTACTTCTGCTTTCTTGACTCCTCTAAAGCTTTTGACTCTGTGGATCGTGACAAACTTGGGAAAATTCCTAAAGAGATGGGAATATCACACCACCTTTCCTGTCTCCTGAGAAACCTGTATGCAAGTCAAGAAGCAACAATTAGAACTAGATATGGGACAACTGACTGATTCAAAACTGATAAAAGTGTACAACAAGGCTGCATATTTTCATCTTGCCTATTTAATTTATAAGCAGAGTACATCATACCAAACATCGTGAATATCAAGTTGGAATCAAGATTGCTGGGAGAAATATCAACAACCTCAGATATGCAGGTGATACCACTCTAATGGCAGAAAATTAAGAAGAACTAAAGAGCCACATGATAAGGATGAAAGAAGGGAGTGAAAAAACTCACTTGAAACTCAATATTAAAAAAGATGAAGATCATGACATCTGGTCCCATCACTTCATGGCAAATAGAAGGGAAAAATGTGGAAGCGATGACAGATTTTATTTTCTTGGGCTCCAAAATTACTGTGGACAGTGACTGCAGGCATTAAATTAAACAACTCTTGCTCCCTGGAAGGAAAGCTATGACAAACCTAGATATCACGTGTTAAAAATAGATACATCACTTAGCTGACAAAGCCTGTATCATCAAAGGTATGATTTTTCCAGTAGTTATGTACAGATGTGAGAGTTGGTCCATAAAGAAGGCTGAGTGCTGAAGAATTGATGCTTTCCAAATGTGTTGCTGGAGAAGGCTTTTGAGAGTCCTTTGGACTGCAAGGAGATGAAATCAGTCAGTCTTAAAGGAAATTAATCCTGAATGTTCACTAGAAGGACTGATGCTGAAGCTGAAGATTTGACCACCTGATGTGAAGAGTTGATTCATTGGAAAAGAACCTGATGCTAGGAAAGACTGAGGTAAAAGGAGAAGGGGGTTGCAGAGGATGAAATTGTTAGATCACCAACTCAATGTACATGAATTTGAGCAAACTTTGGGAGATAGTTGAGAACAGAGAAGCCTGACATGCAACAGTCCATGGGGTCACAAAGAGTAGGACATGACTTATAGACTGAACAACAAGTTATAAACTATTTTCTGTTCCATTGATATATGTCTCTATTTCCACCAAAGCTTACAACACCTTGAGTATTGTAGCTACACAGTCTCAATTTCAGGTAATGTGATTCCTCCAATTTTATCAGTTTCTCTTTCAAAATTGTTTTAGCTACTTTAGTTAATTTGACTTTCCATGTAAATTTTATAATATAGCTGTTCATACCTACAAAAAAGTTTTCTGAGATTTTCGTAGAAATTTCTTTATTTATAAATCAATTTGTATAGACCTGTTTATTTGCTAAGCTGAGTCTTCCATTCTCTGAACAAGATGTATCTTTTCACTTATTTTGGTCTTGGTTGATTTTTTCATAGAATAATATTCCTAGAGGTAGTAAAAGAAGAAGTAATTGTTTTTAAATTAGTATTCTGTAATTTTCAGTATAAAGATTTAGTATATGTTTCCTTTTATTACTATTCTTTGGTTATTATTTATAGTGTTTTTGTTTGTTTCTTTTTAACTGTGCCACATGGCCTGTGGAATCTTAGTTCCTCTACCAGGGATTAAACCTGTACCCCTTGAAGTGGAAACACATTTCCTTTCTTTTTCACCTTATTGAATTAGGTAAAGAATCTGGTTTAAAAAAAAAAAGCTTAAGTGTCTATGTGAAAAAAAAAAAAAAACAGTGGTGAGAGTGGACATCTTTACCTTGTTTTAATCCTAAAAACAAAACATCAATTCTTTAACATTATGCATGGTGTCAGCTGTAGATTTTCTAAATGCTCTTTATCAGTTTTAGGAAAATCCCATCTTTGGCCTTTGGGCTATTGCTACTCTTCTGATAGATCTGATCCATAATGGATGCTAGAGTTTTTATGCCTTGAATCTCTCTAAATTAATAAGCCTAGAATATGATCTACCACACAAAAATGAAGAAAAAATAAAAATTAATCTTTAAATGAATTTACAAATCCTTTGACATTCTGTTTCTAAATGTTCTGAATAAGATTTTGACCCAGAGTTATGAATATTTTATCCTTACCCTCTGTAGCATAAAGAGTGATGACCAACAAACATATATTAATAAAGAAGGATGCAAAATTGTATGTGTGACTTCCACCTTTCCTGTTGACACTCATTCTGCAAGATTTCACATAGGTTTTTGTGCCAGCATGTGAAAATAGAAAATCCCTAGCCAAGTTCATGCATGTGCAGAAAATGAAAGCCTTGTCATGCATACCACCAGACTAAGAGTGGCTTTGGTAAAATTTGAAAAAAAAAATGCTAAAATTGGTAAGCTATAGTAACTAATGGGCTTCCCTGGTGGCTCAGTGGTAAAGAATCAACCTGCCAATGCAGGAGATTCAGGTTCAAGTCCTGGGTCAGGAAAATCCCCTGAAGGAGGAAATGGCAACCCACTCCAGTATTCTTGCCTGAGAAATCCCATGACAGAGAGGCCTGGTGGGCTACTGTCCAACGGGTCGCAAGAGTTGGACATGACTTAGTGACCAAACAACAACAATAGTGACTAATAAGTTGGAAATATTTATCAAAGGAGGTACTGTAATAGGACTGACTCTTGTGACTAAGATTTTACTTGATCTAAGAGGGAAAAACTGCCCAGAATGAAAGAAGAGATGCAGATGAGATAAGAAGCAGCATTGTTCTTTAGGCAGACTTAAATAGTGGTGTGAGAATAAGACGGCCATGAAAGAGAATGAGATGAAAGTCAGGGACTCATATCCTGCCATGAGATCAGAACACAACAACTGAAACAAGTTAATCTTCAAATTTGAATCTTCTTCAAATTGGTTCACAAACATGCACAAAAAAGACTCCCTACAAAATGATTCATTTTACATTAAGTTGGGAAACATGGAAAGGAATTACATAGTTATTACAATATATGTGTTCTCTTATCATTTTAGTGTGTAATTTAGTGTATGAGAGACAACTTCTTTATTGATTTTTTACTGTAAGTTTATAATGAAAATGAAATTTTTCTTTAGAAAAACAAAAGCAATAGTAAAGTGAACAGGTATATCCATGCACCTAGATTCAAAATTATTACAATATTATTACTGAAACTCATCTATATATGTGTGAAGGAGACAACTGTAAATAAGAAAATCACTGAGTACATTTTCACAAAATAAGAATGTTCTTCTATATACACATATCTAGACCACTTTACACAAAAATGAGGCAGATATTTCTCTAAGTTCATGATTTCTGTTTCCTGTTTAAATTTCTCCCAAAGCTTTTACAGCTGATACCCAACCCCTCCCCTCCCTGCCCCCACGTCTGCCCTCAACCAGGATCTGATGGAAGATTCTTTATTTGCTGTTGTTTTGTCTTTAAAGTCTTTGTGAATTTAGGCAATCTCTCAACATGTCTCCCTTTTATTTTTTTCGTATGATACATTCTCAGTAACTTTTTCCGTGGTACACCTACTCCTTTTCCTTCCCTGCTTTCTGGAACCTCTGGAAATTTCCATTCTTTGCTCCAGCAACAGCCAGTAGCAGCCAGAGAAGCCAGCCCAAAGAGCTCCCTGCTCACGCGCAGCTGACCCTCCAAGCACTGTTGGTATTTTCTCCCTTCAAGGGCCTCACCAGAGTTAGTTGAGCTGGGGGCCTCTTAGCAGAGTCTGCTTACACAGGCGAGGCCAGATGCTCCCTGCTCACCCTCTGGGGCCAATTGGAGAGTTTGTATAAAGAATGTTTGTTCGGAAATCATACTGCTTGCTCTGTGTTACCTTGTAGTGTTTGTTCCTGCCTTTTTCTTTTCTGGTATGGAAATTTACTTAACATGTGTATATATTCTCATTATTTTAACTCACATAAACATTATCTACAGCCAGATTTGCATTTTATATCTTGGATACTTATCACTGCTGCTTTTAAAAAACACATTCATAGTCATTTTCAGAGTCTTTTCAAGCATTTTAATCTATGCTAGCATTGTTCTTCACTAAACTGAATGGGAAAATTTTGTTTAGGAAAGGCAGAAATGTTGCCATTTCCCTCTTTTAGTGTTTTCTGGAAATTTCTTCTTACATACTTCTGGTGAAAAAAAAAAAAAAAGATAAAAAGAGAGAGACAGGAGCCACATAGTAAAATGTGCTCAGAAACTCATGCTTTAAAAGTGCTATGAATATTGCATTATATGACTTAATTTGTTCTAATTGTGAAAGATTCACAAAAACATTCATATAAATGGGGAAACTAAGATTTCCACTCTGAATGCAAAGACCAGACACTTTTTATTGTGCTAGTATGAATTTTCTTATGCCGTTTGCTTTTATCCTTACCCAAGAGCTCCATGGGATCGCCAAGGGTCAGACATGACTGAGCGACTTCACTTTCACTTTTCACTTTCATGCATTGGAGAAGGAAATGGCAACCCACTCCAGTGTTCTTGCCTGGAGAATCACAGGGACGGGGGAGCCTGGTGGGCTTCCATCTATAGGGTCGCACAGAGTTGGACACGACTGAAGTGACTTAGCAGCAGCAAGAGCTGTAGACATTGGTTGGAGCCTGTGATTACTTCCACCTCATTTTGTAAATGTCTGTATGTTATTTGTGCAAATAGCCTATTATATACATATATATATACATACATAAAATTTTCTTACTTTTTTGAGTGAGTAGCAAAATCGTTTTCAATGAAATAAAAAGTGCTATTCAAATTATGTGTTCATACATCTGTTATAGGCAATACATATTTTTGTAATCTGATCATGTAGAAATAGCATTTTAGTCTTTTATCTACTTCTCTTTGACAATTACCATAAGGTTAAAAATAGTTTTATGCTTGTGACTCTTTAGGATTATCATTTTGTTGACTTAGTCAATTATTTGTCCACCTTTCTATGATTTAGCTGATTCATCAATGCCCACTATTTCAGACTGAACCTTTGGCACCTCTCTGCCATAGTTTGTTGTGAATAGGCTGCTGAGTGCCCTAGAGATTGTAGATGGGATTCTTCAGCATGGGATGAACAGGGATTTTCTCATCAGAAACCACTAAGAGAAACAAAATCAAGAAGAGGGTAGAAAAGACATCCAAGGCTCCAACAAGGAGACTAGGGTTTATTTGAGGGCATTCAGTGCAAATGATATGAATCCCAGGAGGACTGTGCTGAAAAGAACACACTACTCCTCACAGTGTCCATCTCTGAGATTCAATAACTTATATCTACTCTGCAAGTAACGACATCCTTGACCTGATAACCTAAAAAGTAATCTGGGGGGAATATTTGACTCCAATCTATGAGTTGTGAGCAACCAACAGAGCAAAAGTATTGATGTTTTCTGGATATTTTTTACTACAAAGTGTGTGGCTGCATTTGGAACACTGAGGGCCAATACTCTAAATAGAAAATTCAAAGGTCAGATCTTAGTCAACAATTGCCCTTCACTGTCACAATGTTGGAGCCTGTCACCATTAATTTTCCCGTTTGTGAATAGCAACCTTACGTTTCACGCAAACTACATAGAATATGGCATTTATGTAACAAAGGGCAGAGATGGTTCCCCAATTTACGGAAACTGGAGGTTTTTTTGGAAACAAAAGCAATAAGTCTTACTGATGTCTCTCTTTTTACATAATTTTATTTATTTTTGTCTATGTTGAGTCTTCAGTGCTTCACAGAGGTTTTCTCAAGTTGTGGCAAGTAGAGGCTGCTGTTTATTATGGTGCAGGTGGTTCTCAATGATGTGACTTCTCTTGTTGCAGAACACAGGCTCTAGGCATGGGGGCTTCAGTAATTGCAGTACACAGGAATGGTAGTTGCAGTTCATGGGCTCTAGAGAAAGGGCTCAATAGTTGTGGTTTACGGGATTAGTTGTTCCATGTCATGTGGATTCCTTCTGAACCAGGGGTCAAATCTGTCCCCTGTGTTGGCAGGCAGATTCTTATCCACTGCACCACAGGGAAGTCTTGATTTCTCTTTAAAAGAGAAAAAAAGATGATAGTGTTGGCTTTTATAAATAGAAAACTCTTCTTGAATTATTTTGTAACTTTATCAGCCACATATAATAAGAAATAGTTAAAAAAGCAGATTAAGCTCCCTATGAGAGGCCCAACCCACTTATCCATATTGTTTCCTTCATCTCTGTTGGGTAGTTTTTCACACTTGGGCTTGTTGTTTGTTGCAAGATGGCCATGACATGAAAACCTCTGTTTTTTTGCAGTCAGAAAATATTAAAGGGTTAACAGTCAAATTTGAGTGACTTTTCCTGTGTCTTTTCTTTTCTTTTTCCTGAACTACTCCTGTTGTTCTGTGATCCATATCCCAGTGGACCAGTGATACACATAGCAACCCTATCTGCATGGAGAGGGCACTGGACTTGGAATGATGAGGTGAACTGAAATAGGTCTTATGGGAATCAGTATGCAGTGTCTCTCACAGTTTCCTCTTCTGCCTCCGGGAAATATTCCAGACAGTGCCATATTTCATGTTCCTTTTTCATCTTAATGTGAGCCTAAAATGTGACCAGTGATTTTTAAAAAAGAAGAAAGATACCTGGGGATTGACTGTGAGGCAATTTTGCCATATGTTAGATTAAAGACTGCTAGGCAGTTATTGAATATATGATGTCATTATATACCCCAAGGCAATAACAACAATGACCACCTCATTGAGATTTGCGGGAGTTAAATATGTTAATAACAGTAGCTAGCACTCACATATATTCAATGAATATGTATGGTTATTTTCTGAAAGGAACTCTATGTTAAGTTGGTGAGCAGCAGTACAGAAAGAAAAAACACACAGAACAATGTACCTTCTTTATTCATCTCCAGATTGGCTAAAAGTTACTGCTTGATTCTGGATGTAGAGTCAGGAGGGAATTTTGAATAGTCATCTAGACAGATGGGCATGAGAAATTGATTTCTGAGTGCCCACACAGAAAATTGGTATGCCAAAGTGTGGTTGTGGAGTTATTAATACCTACCAGAGACGGAACATGTGCTAAGACCTAGTCGTCACACTCAGGAGCTCCACAGTAAGATCATTCACAGCTCCTAGAAACATGATATATTATATAGGATATTAAATATAGTATTAATACCAATAGATAATCACCTCTGAATTTCAAAATATCATATTGGAACTCTCATTACTATTGTACAGATCAGAAATCAGAGGCACAGGCAAGTTAAGAAACTTTCCCAAAGCCACACAGAAAATTGCAAGATTGGGAAATCAGTCCAGGCAGCAGTATTTCATAGGTCTTATTCCTTCATATTAAAACCCACTGGCATCAGCATGTAAATAGCGGGGGGGAAAAGGAAAAAAAGGAAATTTTAAATGTTTTTTTATCCACCTGCCTTTAACTAAGGCTCTTGGTTTCATTCTCCTGTTTTTCAGAGGCACATTCTTTGAACACCACAATGAAAACTGCCCTGATATAGAAAATACACCTCTCAAAATACACCTCTATACAAAAGATGCCCTCAAGCTGTGACCAATAAGAGCAAGAGGCAGCCTGCAAACTCAAATAACCTATCATATGGTATTTACTGGAATACCAGGATTTCAAAAGGAAAATATGAGATCTAAGTGTTCCCCCCCCCCCATCAAAAAATACAAAGTAGTGGTAAAGAGATTTTAATCAATAATATACTATTGCAACAAGGAAGGAGGTCCACTGTGAACTGAACTCAGTTTATATTTGTGCAGAAGTGAACAGGCATTTTAAAGAGAGTGGGGGAAAGAGAGGGAGGTGAGTAAGGGCTCAGTAGAATTAGGGATGGGAACAAACAACAAAAGGTTGGTTCCTGTAAATGTGATTAGGTCAACTGTGTCTGCAAGCTGACAGTTATTGAAGTTGAGATGTTATCCTCCCACAGAGACTTGTAGATGGAAGCTTTATCCTTCCTAATTTAATTTCAAAGGAATGATTTTCAGGTCCTTGAGAAAGATTCTCAAGACTAGAAAGAGATGCATATACATCTCAAAGGAACAGAGAAAAGATCCAAAATTGTAATCTCTTTTTAGTAAATACTCTAAGAAAATGGAATCAATTATAGGCTAGAACATACAGTATATTTTTGGCAGCCTTAGGGATTGAGCTGTTAGAAACTGTGATTAATATTTGTTTAAGTCTTTTAATGTGGTGTGCATGGGTGGGGTTGGATAGACAAAATCATTTGTATGGAAAGTCTGTAGTTTTCATAGGCCAAGATGAAGTCTAGTTAAGAAGGCTCAGAGGAACCTGGCTAAGGTTGGGTCAGAGAACTTTCATCAGTATAAAAAAATAGCATTACATTCTAGAATTCATATGGAATCTCAATAGATCCCAAATAGTCACAATGATCTCAAAAAGAGGACAAAGTCAAAGGTCTCATACTTCCTGATTCCAAAAGTTATTCCAAATCTACAATAATTAAAAGAGTGTTGTACTAGCATAAAGACAGTCATATGGGCTAATGGAATAGAATAGAGTTTAGAAATAAACCCTTGCGTATATGGTCAAATGATCTTTGACAAGGTTGCCAAGATCATTCAACTGGGGAAAGGCAGCCTTTAAAAAAAGATGATGGAAAAAAACTGGTTATCCAAGTGCAAAAGTATAAAGGTTAACTCTGATCTTATGCCATATACAAAATCATTTCCAAATGGATCAAAGATGTAAATGTAAGGTTGCAAACTATCAAACTCCTTGAAGAAAACACAGGGGGAAACCCTAATGATGTTTGATTTGGCAATGGTTTATTGGATATGATACCAAAAGCACATGCACAAAAACAAAGATCGAAGAACTGGAGTATGACAGAATTAAAACCTCTGTGCATTAAAGGCACAGTCAATAGACTGTAAAGACAACCTATAGAATGGGAATGTGCAATTCATATCTGATAAGACATTAGTCTAGAATACAAATAGCCCCTGCAATTCAACAATATCAAAATGAGTAACCTGATTAAGAAATATGCATACTGTATTGGTGTTTTTCTTTCTGGCTTACTTCACTCTGTATAATCGGCTCCAGTTTCACCCATCTCATCAGAACTGATTCAAAAGAAAAACACCAATACAGTATACTAACACATATATATGGAATTTAGAAAGTTGGCAATGATGACCCTGTATGCAAGACAGCAAAAGAGACACAGATGTGTACAGTGGACTTTTGGACTCAGAGGGAGAGGGAGAGGGTGGGATGATTTGGGAGAATGGCATAGAAACATGTATACTATCATGTAAGAATCGAATCACCAGTCTATGTCCGATGCAGGATATAGCATGCCTG
Organism: Ovis canadensis; assembly: GCF_042477335.2. NCBI lineage: Eukaryota > Metazoa > Chordata > Mammalia > Artiodactyla > Bovidae > Ovis > Ovis canadensis. The sequence continues at coordinate 13,983,921 of NC_091262.1, forward strand.
GGGCTGGTGCATGGGGATGACCCAGAGGGATGTTGTGGGGAGGGAGGTGGGAGGGGGGTTCATGTTTGGGATCGCATGTACACCCGTGGTGGATTCATGTCAATGTGTGGCAAAACCAATACAGTATTGTAAAGTAAAATAAAGTAAAAATAAAATTTTTTTTAAAAAAGACCCTGCTGGGCACACTGTTAAAAAAAAAAAAAAGAAATATGCAAAGGACTTGAAAAGTTATCCAAATAAGATATGCAAATATCCAACAAGCACATGAAAATATGTTAAACATAATTAGTCATTTGGGAGATACAAATCCAAACCACAGTGACTTACCACCTCATAGCTATTAGAGTGGCTACTATAAATCTATTTGACCTTTCACTTATATACCCGCAGAACCTAGACTATTTCCCCTGACCTCACAGGTGAAAACACTTAGATGTTGAATTACATAGAGGAAATACACTGATTTGAGTTTGAAAAATAGAGATTATAGCATAGACAGAAAATTCATTATTAATAGCTTCAATTTTTATTTTCATCTTGGTTGCCACATATGCAGTGTGAAAATAAATTATTTATATTGAAATTAAAATTCAATTTAATTTAATTTAAAATTGAATTTAAATATAAATAACCTAATTATTTGACATAAATTTAAAAATAAACATTTTAAATGGCTGTATTTTCATAGAAGCTAAATGAACCTTTTTATTTTTAATGTTTTACTTACAAGTTGAATATTATCCTTGTCACTGTTCTTTCTGGCCTTCTTGAAGTCAAGTTGCCCTCCACTGGAACCTATCTCCTTAAGAGCACTCTAATGTGTTTAGGGATTCCCAAAGATTTAAATCACAGCCGATCTGAGTTGTCTGTTTTTTTTCTTTCTCCATCACAAACTTGTGCCATGTTTATGACTGTTTATACACTTCCTGCCTATTTGCTCATCATTGACTTTTATTTTTATTTTTATTTTTTTGGCCTGGTCTTCTTTTTTTTTAATTTTTTTTTAAATTTTTATTTTTACTTTATTTTACTTTACAATACTGTATTGGTTTTGCCACACATTGACATGAATCCACTACAGGTGTACATGTGATCCCAAACATGAACCCCCCTCCCACCTCCCTCCCCACAACATCCCTCTGGGTCATCCCCGTGCACCAGCCCCAAGCATGCTGTATCCTGCATCGGACATAGACTGGTGATTTGATTCTTACATGACAGTATACATGTTTCAATGCCATTCTCCCAAATCATCCCACCCTCTCCCTCTCCCTCTGAGTCCAAAAGTCTGCTATACACATCTGTGTCTTTTTTGCTGTCTTGCATACAGGGTCATCATTGACTTTTAAAATGAAGACTATTAAATGGGAGTAGAACCACTGAGAAATATTTAAAATTAAAAAGTCATAATGGGAATAGTAAAGCCGAACCTAAGCTCAGATAATTTTACTAATCCAAGAGTAAAGTATCTAAGAATGATCTGAGTTATCAGGCAGTAAGTTTCTTAAGTGAGACATTGAGTTATTAATAGTTATTCAGTTCAATTCAGTGTCTCGGTCATGTCCAACTTTTTTCGACCCCATGGACAAAATGCTGTATCTAAGTGCATATAGAAACTGTGTTTCTAATGATCCAGACCTGGAAATGACCTTATTACCCATGAAGTGGTTAAAAAAGGTAAATAAAAGGGAAAAAAAAAGGTATTTTTCCTTTGTGCATTTATATGTCTTCTTCCCTGTGTATGTTAGCATTCCTGGTATCTCTTTGCACATCCAAATGTTCTTTACTTATAAGGACCAGTAAAATTGGATTAGAGCATACCCTAATGGTTAGTTTTACTTAATCACTTTTTAAAGGCCTTCAAGTGCATTCAATTCTGAGATGCCAGGGTTAGATCTTCAGCATATGAATTTGAGAGAGACACAATTCAGCCCATAACAAGTACAAATACAGATTTTAAGGCTACAGAAATAAGGAAAGACCTACCCAGAGGTAAATATGTTCAAGGGTATGGTAAGAATAAGAAGAGTGGCCTGTTTATAAAACTGTCAGTGGCATAGGGACAAGAGATAAATCTAATCCTATATGCTGGACTCTTATCATTTCATCTCTATGAAGGAGACATAAACTGAAAGATCTACTATGGAAAAGAGATAATTATTTTTAGTATTTGAAGGGGAGGCTACAAATTTAAAGAAGGAACTACTGAAAATGAGGGGATTGATTAAACAACCCACCTATTTTTAAGTTGAGCTTATTAAGCTGAAATATCTTTTCCAGTAGACAGGTTAATGCATTTCAAAAATTGCATGAACTCATGCAACCATGTACAATTAAGATTATAATTAAGAACAGTTTTCATTACTCCCTGAGTTTCTGTCGTGCCCTTTTGTAGTAATCCTAAACACAGTCTTGGAATTTATTAATCATATCTAACTTGATTGCTTAGCCCTTTCCAAGTCTTATAAATGAAACCATTTTGTATGCAATATTTTCTGTCTAGTTTTTCCCACTTACAATAAAGCTTTTGAGATTCATTTATTTTTTGCACATGTCAGTAGTTTGTTACTTTTAAATTCTGCATTGCATTTTTTTAGTAAATGTACTAGAATTTATTCACTTTTTTAAACCACTTCATGGGTAATAAGGTCACTTCCAGGTCTGGATCATTAGAAACACAGTTTCTATATGCACTTAGATACAAAATTTTGTGGACATATAGTTTCAGTTTTCATGAGAATATGTCTAATTGCAAGGTTGCTGGATCATATAATAAGTGTATGATGTACTTCACAAAAAACTGTCAAACCCTTTTCCCAAGTTGCTGTACCATTTCACATTTTCAAAGCAAACTCTGAAAATTCTTGTTGCCCCACAACTTCCCTAGCATTTGATATTGACACTATATTTTTAAACTTTTTAAAACTTATTCCAGTAGATATGCAGTGGTATCTCATGGTGGTCAAGTTCACATATTTTAAGACAATGTCCTCATTCACTCAGTAGTGTCTAACTCCTTGTGATCATATGGACTGTAGTTCACCAGGCTCCTTTGCTCATGAGATTTTCCTGGCAAGAATACTGGAGTAGGTTGCCATTTCCTCCTCTGGGGATCTTCTAGATGTTTAATGACAGTGGTATTGAGCATATTCATGTGGGCATATTTCATGGGTTTATCTGCAACTATTTCTTGTTTATTATTATTTAAATTATATGTATAATTATTTTTCTAAGATTTGTTTCAGCTTTTGTATTGAAACTATGTTCCCAAGCCTATTGAATCTTGTCAATTTTCCTAACAGTGTCTTTCAAACAGTAGAATTTATATTTAATATTTATTAAGAACAATTTATCCACTTTTTCTCATTTTGTGATTTATAATATCTATTTACTATATATGAAATCTTTGATTATCCCAAGGTCATGAAGACCATTTTCTGCCTTCTTTAGATGTTTATAAGACATTATGTTTATGATAAATCCTGGGTTGATTTTTCTACACAGTGCAAATAAAGATGGAAAATTTGGTTTTGTTGGTGGTGGAGGTGGTGGTGGTGTATAGCTGCCCAATTGTCCTAGTCTTTTTGATCCAAATACTCTCCTTTCTCCATTGAATTTCCTTATTGTATTAGTAAAAAAATTCATTGACAGTATATGCGTAGGTTTATTTCTAAATGCTATGCTGTTCCATTTATCTAAATATATATCTTTACACCAATACCTCACTATCTTGATTAATGGCGGTTTATATTAAAGCCTTGAAATAAGTTTTGAGAGTCTTATGATATTGATCCTTGTTTTCTAATTGGTCTTGAGTATTCTAAATACTTTACTTTCTTACATAAAGTTTATAATCCTCTTGTTAACTTCTACAAAAAGCCATGCTGGGGTATTGATTGTAGACTATGCAAAAGTTATAGATAAATTTGTGAGAATTGAAATCTTAAAAATATTGATGCTTCCAGTCCCTGAAATTGGTGTAGCTCTACATCTAAATATATTTTAGTCAGCTTCATCAGTATTTTTAATATTCAGATTATAAATTTGGCACCTATTTGGCATACATTTATCCTTTAGTATATCACGTTTTATATGCTGTTGCAAAATATATTTAACTTCAATATCTAATTATTCCTTATTGGTATATAGGAAGACAACTGATTTTGAGCTATTCATATTTGAAAACTAAGAAAATTAAGTAGCAACCACGTGATGTGTACCTTCTTACTTGTAAGGAATGGACAAATGAACAACAAAGATAAAGTTTGTCCTTTATTTGAGTTATCAGTCAAGTAGAGATTTGAATAGGCAATGTAAATTCAGATTAGCTGTGCCGCTGTGGGTAATGTGCATTAGTCTTTTGCAATCCTGTGGGTAATGTGCATTAGTCTTTTGCAATCCACAATATGTTTTAGCATGCAACTTGAATTTAAATCGGCATGAAAGGTTTCCTAAAGGAAATTATGGTTGAATACATAAAGAATAAATAGCAGAAAGTCTTGTAGATTAGAGCTAGTGAAGACAAAAAAGGGATTGTATTCAGGTAGGAACAAGGGTATATCTGGAAGTAAAGGTTTGAAGTATCCATGGAATGTAGCGATTTTAGTACGTTTGACAAATGCTGGAATAATACGCCTGGGTTAGATATTTGAGGGATTTTGTTTTGTGTTAATGTGAGGATTTTGTAGTTTTTTCGTGTTTCATTAGGCTACCATGGGTCTACTTAGCAAGAACAGAGCTGGTTTAACTGTAAAATGGGAATTTGGGAATCTCGTAAATTTAAAGGAAAAAAACATGTGTTTTAGACTCAGACTCTGTAATAGGTAAGGGAAAATTATCGGGTGGAGAAAATGAGTCAGCCTAAGGTCCAAATAAAAGTGGGGAGGCACAGAAGAGTTTAGTATTTTCAGGGTAAAATTTTCTTACCGAAGAGTTACAGACTTTTCACGTTAAAGACATTGTCACATCACGACCGCCCATCTGGAGGTAATTCAGTCCCGACACAAGTTACACTCATGCCTTAAACTAACCTTCTCATATTTCAGAAGCACGACTTGTCTGGGGGGAATCAGAGACCCCTGGGCTCACAGCGCCATCTAGCATCAACAGAAATGGGAGACCAATGGCAAGCTAAATGAAAAGGTTTTTAAAATTTGGGCGGGGGAAGAGATCAAGGAATCTGAAATACCTGTGTTTCACTGAGCAGGAATTTTTAAAATACAGATATCAAATTTGAAAATAATGCATAATTTCGAGATGGGATGGTGATTCATAATTATTTCCGGTAAAGAAATAGGGAGGCCTGGCCAATATCCACTTCACCTTTTCTACATGTAACTTAGGTGGTAAAGGTTGATATGAATCCTAATAGACTGACTTCATTTACAAACATGGATATAAAGGAATTTGTTGCAGTGGACACATAGTTCTTATTGGGTTATAAAACCAATTCAATTGACATTGCATTGCGTCACGTTCACCCCAGCGGAACTATGTACGTGTGTGTTTAAAAACACTTCCTTTTCCGGTTCAGTTTTCACAGTGCAGGAGTGTAATTTCATAGGATAAAGGTTTAATAGGTCATTATCCTTGAAAACTTTTCTCAATCTCACAGAGAGGTCTGACGTATTTAGTCGGGGCCCGCACCGCGGCCGCATCCCTGAGTCCCCACTGGTCGGACTCAAGCAACACCGGCAGCCACCAGGACTTCCGGTCTAACACAGCGACCTGAAGGAAATGCGCCATTATCCCGCGCCGCCGTCTCGTTCGCGTGCATTGTGGGACGGTCATGTGGTTATTCCGCTAGCCCGCGGCACCGGGAGCGGATCGGGTACGCGGCTGCGCAGCGTGGGCGGGGCGGAACCGGGTGCAATGCCGCTTCCAGTCCGGGTTTCCATTTCCTCACTCTCCTCCCGGTCCGTCAGCTTTAAGGCGCCCTCTGGGAGTTTTCCATCCGTCGTTTGCACCGCCAGGAGTAACAAAGTGTACGAGTTACTTTCCCATAATAGTTCTCCACTCTAGGTTTAGTTTCATTATTTGGGGTTTTTCTCTTTAACTTTGTACCAGTCTCTGTTTTGTTTTGTGTTTCCAGGAAAAATACGTACTGTGGTGTTTCAACACCCATCTCTTTCCTTTGTTTAGTCATATAACCGTTGCCTAAAGCCATGTTTTTATACCTTTCCTTTTAAAATATGAATCCGTTTATTGTATTCATCTGAGAATTTAAATGTTCTTCAGTAATAAGGTTCGTGATGATCTTTTTTAATAGAATAATACTTTAATAATTTCTATTAATATATTGACTTTAAGATTCTCTATTGCCTTTAATTTTTTCCCTAATTTTCCAATAAAATACCCTTAATATGAAAGAATATTTAAGGGCTTCAAAGTGAAATTTCCCCCCAAGTCTCAATAAAGTCCTTTAAAGTTATTTAAAACATTTTTGTGCAAAGTTGAAAAAGTTTTACAAATTTTGAAACAGCTATTGAACTTTGTTTTTCTATGTATCATGACTTACTCCATTATCCTAGCTCTCACTTGATAACTAATCATTTCCCAGGTTGTTTTTCAATTGATAGTACTTGTTTCACCTATGTTATTCTCTCAGCTGTGACTTTTTCTTAGAAAATGTTTCTCAAACCATGTAATTCAGAGGTCAGCTTTCTTTCTTCTTCCCCCTCTAAAGGTCCAGATATTAAGTATTCTAAGCTTGGAGGACCATATGATCTCCATGACAGTTACTTACCTCTGTGGTTGTGGCATGAAAGCAGCCATAGACCAATATAAATTAATTATCATGGTTGTATTCCAGCAAAGATTTATTTATAAATGTATGATTAGACCAAGGAAGGTAGTTTCTGACCTTATAGCTTAATTAGCACCTTGCTCATTGTAAACGTAGTAAACTGTAACTTGTGCAACTTTAGAAGTCATGTAAATTTTATTTTTGTTATTAATTATTTTGATTCCCCTCTCTCGTGCTTTATGACGGAATGTTTAGTATTACAGAAGTTTGGGGAAATGTAGGCTATCCCAACATAAAGACGCTAGGGTCTACTATATTTTATTAGTTGGTTGTATTATTCTGTAATCTTTATTCTTTATTGCTATGGTGACTTCCTGTTGATTTTTTGAAAGAGAAATGCATGTTAATGGTAATATAAGAGAAAAAAATATTCAATGACACTTGTTAAAGATTGTAAGGCAGACTTTCATTATGATAGGTAAAGGGGCTACTGCAATGGAGTTTTACAGTAGGGGAGAGAGAGTAGGCTCAACTTTTAATATAACATAGCCAGGTGGGAATTTATAGCCAAGGAGTGGGTTAGGAGATCAGTGGATAAAAATTACTAGGAGGAATTGTTAGGGGTAAAAGTGATTCTGGCTAAATCAGCCTAACAGAATCATTTCTGAATATAGGCCAGGCTCACTAGACACAAACTAGGGCTTCCGTGGTATTTCAGAGGGTAAAGAATTTGTGTACAATGTAGGAGAGGTGAGTTCCATCCCTGGATTGGGAAGGTCCCCTGGAGAGCAAATAACCTATTCCAGTGTCCTTGCCTAGAGGATTCCATACACAGAAAAGCCTTGTGGGTTATAGTCCATGGGGTCACAAAGAGTTTGACATTACTCAGAGACCAACATATCATCAGCGGGGATGATGAGGGCTTCCCAGTGGTGCTAGTGGTGAAGAACCCGCCTTCCGTTGTAGGAGAGGTCAGACATGAAGGTTTAGTCCCTGGGGTTGGAAAATATCCTGATGGAGGGTATGGCAACCCACTCCAATATTCTTGCCTGAAGAATCCCATGGATAGAGGACATTGGTGGGCTACAGTTCCTATGATCACAAAGAGTTGAATGCTACTGAAGTGACTCGATGGACGTGAGTCTGAGAGAACTCCGGGAGTTGGTGACGGACAGGGAGGCGTGGCGTGCTGCAATTCATGGGGTTGATAAGAGTCAGACACTACTGAGCGACTGAACTGAACTGAAGTGACTTAGCACACATGAAGGGGATGATGAAGGATACAGAATCTGATTAGACCCTGAGGATGATCAAATATCAAAGGTGAGGTGTACCAGCTAAGGTAACCTGGCAGGGCTCTTTCCTGCCAAATGTTAGAAACAAGTGTGCAAATGGGCCTAGGAGAAGATTCAGGAGCCTGGATTTGGTCAATGAATTTTTGTCAGTGGCAAAAACTGATGTGTAAAGGAAGAATTTTTACAATTATGAGAACTCTAACTTATACCCCTGATTCCAGAATTTGAATTTGGTAGTGCACTGAAGTGTACTACCACTATTAAAACATATGTTTATAAGATATATTAAAATATATCACTGTATTTCTTTCTATGTTTTTACATATATTGTTCACTATATATAATATTTTAAGCTAATTGCTATCAGAGATGATTTTGGGTGAGGCACTATTCTGGAATTAATGCTCAGAAATATATGTGGAATTTGTTCTATGAATTTAATCTTTGAGAAAACAAAGGTAGAATGTATTTTCAATTTCAAAGCAGCAATTAGTGGTGGAGTGAGAATACCAACTATTTTTCTGTCTGCTGAGACCATGTCACCCAACCTTGTTTGGGATGAACACTGTCACATATTTCTGTTGACTCATGGCCAAAAGAACTATAATTTGTTTTTGTAGATAAAATTTTATTGAAACAGTATCCATTAATTTTATTGTGTATGGCTACCTTAATTCTTCAATGTCAAAATTCAGTCATTTTTGAGAGAAAATACTGAGGCCAAAAATATTTACTATCTGGGTTTTACATTACTGAGAGTTCAGTCCTAAGCTGAGCAGTTCAGTCTTTGGTATGTTAATTAGTATGAGATCCACACTAGAGCAGTTAGAGGAGGGCAGTGAGCCTGTAAATTATTAAAGGACTTCAAGGAGTCCGTTTCTCAAGCCCCCTTCTCTCCCCACAAACTGCCCTTACATTTTGCTTCTTGCTAATTCCCTTTTAGGTCCTCTGGCCATGATTTTGACCATGAGTTTGAGGTGAAGTGGTCAAAGGCCACAGAAAGAAAAAATAAATATACTGATTGTTGGCCTCACAGTCTTGGAACTACAGCTTCTCCCAGAGTAAAGGAAAGTCCCCCAAAGTTGGTTTTTGTTGTTATGAGCTCACTTTTTGTTGCCACTGTCACCATGACAATAAGGTAGCTTTAGGGTCTGAGAAAGAGAGATTGGAGAAAATCAAAAGGGGAAGGGTAGAACTCTCTGAGTATTCAGTTCAGTTCAGTTCAGCTCAGTCGCTCAGTCGTGTCCTACTCTGCGACCCCGTGAATGTCAGCACGCCAGGCCTCCCTATCCATCACCAACTCCTGGAGTTCACTCAGACTCACGTCCATCAAGTCAGTGATGCCATCCAGCCGTCTCATCCTCTGTTGGACCCTTCTCCTCCTGCCCCCAATCTCTCCCAGCATCAGAGTCTTTTCCAATGAGTCAACTCTTCGCATGAGGTGGCCAAAGTACTGGAGTTTCAGCTTCAGCATCATTCCCTCCAAAGAAATCCCAGGGCTGATCTCCTTCAGAATGAACTGGTTGGATCTCCTTGCAGTCCAAGTGACTCTCAATAGTCTTCTCCAACACCACAGTTCAAAAGCATCTCTTTGGTGACTCAGAAGGTAAAGCATCTGCCTACAATGCGGGAAACCCAGGTTCAATCCCTGGATCAGGAAGATCTCTTGGAGAAGGAAATGGCAACCCATTCCAGTATTCTTGCCTGGAAAATCCCATGGACAGAGGAGCCTGTTAGGCTACAGTCCATGGGGTCACAAAGAGTCGGGCATGACTGAGCGACTTCACTTTCACTTCAACTTTAATTTCTCAGACTAGAACTAGAGAGTTTCTCTGGCAGTTCTTTGCACCACAGTACTCAATTCTGGGTTTCTGAATGTGTTAAGTTCAGGTCAGGAGACAACACAAGGGGGAAAAAAAAAAGAAAAGAAAACATCAATTTAGTAATGCTTCACATTCCAGTATTCTTGCTTTATTCCCCATTGCTATTTACTTTCAGAATATTCAAAGAGCTGTTCCATACATTTTACCAAATTTTTGTAACCACATTCAGTGGGGGAGACTTGGTGGAGAGTGTTTACTCCTTCTACTTAGGAAAGGAACCCTAAATGCAGCTTATTTCACATTTTTAATTTAGATTAAAAGCATATTTAAGTCATGTTTATAGATTCATACTTATGTTCATAAAACATATGTGAAACCCAAGTTCTTCATTTTAGTATTAATGCCTCTCAATTCTGTTTAAATCTTTGCACACTTAATAAAATTTCAAATGGTTATCAATTAAATAATGTTGATTATTACATTTTTATTATTTGAATTAGAGTGCTACTTTTCATATGAGGTACAGACTTTAGTAAATGTTTCCTGTTTTAATATTTCTATAATTTTTCACTATATACACCAAGTAGGTATCAAGATGGGCAGGAAACTGGTCTGAATCTCATATTATCAATATGTTTTAAATTTTCAAGAAATTTAAAGTCATATGATATGGCTTTCTTTATTTTAATTTTAAATGTGTTGTTTGATACAAACATTTTGAAATAAATAAAGTGGATGTGTTTAAACCAGTTGTAAAATGGACCTTTTGCACTACCAGATCAGTTTTCTTGGAGCTAAATGTAAAATTCAGTATTTCATACACATATGTTTATGCCAAAATTGGCTATGTCCACACTAGTCAATTGATTGGCAAAGTGTAACAATTTCTCATTGTTACAATTTCTCTTATATGAGCTCCAGGGACTGCAGCATGCCATGTTTCTCTGTCCATCACAAATACCTGGGGCTTGCTGAAACTCATATCTATCGAGTTGGTGATGCCATCCAAACATCTCACCCTCTGTCATCCCCTTCTCCTCCTACCTTCAATCTTTTGCAGCATCAGGGACTTTTCCAATGAGTCAGTTCTTCACATCAGGTGGCCAAAATAATGGAGTTTCAGCTTCAGGATCAGTCCTTCCAAAGAATATTCAGTACTGATTTGCATTAGGACTGACTGGTAGGATCTCCTTGCAGCCCAAAGGACTCTCAAGAGTCTTCTACAACACCACAGTTCAAAAGCATCAATTCTTCAGTGCTCAGATTTCTTTATAGCCCAACTCTCACATCCATACATGACTACTGGAAAAAACAGCTTTGACTAGATGGACCATTGTTGGCAAAGTAAAGTCTCTGCTTTGTAGTATGCTGTGTAGGTTGGTCATAGCTTTTCTTTCAAGGAGCAAGCATCTTTAAATTTCATGGCTGCAGTTACCATCTGCAGTGATTTTGGAGCCCCTCCCAAAATAAACTCTCTCACCATTTCCATTGTTTTTCCATTGTTTCTCGATCTATTTGCCAGGAAGTGATGGGATCAGATGCCACGATTTTAGTTTTCTGAATGTCGAGTTTTAAGCCAGCTTTTTCACTCTCTGGTTTCACTTTCATCAAGAGGCTCTTTAGTTCTTTGTTTTCTGCCACAAGAGTGGTGTCATCTGCATATATGAGGTTATTGATATTTCTCCCAGCAATCTTGATTCCAGCTTGTGCTTCCTCCAGCCCAGCATTTCTCATGATGTAGTCTGCATGTAAGTTAAATTAGCAGGGTGACAATATACAGCTGTGACATAATCCTTTACAGAATTGGAAACATTCTGTTGTTTCATGCCTGGTTCTAACTGTTGATTTTTGACCTGCCTGCAGATTTCTAAGGAGGCAAGTAAAGTGGTCTGGTATTCCCAGCCCTTTAAGAACTTTCTGCAGTCTATTGTGATCCACACAGTCAAAGGCTTTGGCAGAGTCAAAAATCAGAAGTAGGCGTTTTCCTGAAACTCACTCCCTTTTTCATTGATCCAACAGATGTTGGCAATTTGATCTCTGATTCCTCTGCCTTTTCTAAATCCAGCTTGAACATCTGGTTCATGTACTATTGAAGTCTGGCTTGGAGAATTTTGAACATTACTTTGCTAGCATGTAAGATGCATGCAATTGTGCAGTAGTTTGAACATTCTTTGGCATTGCCTTTCTTTGGAATTGGAATGAAAACTGACCTTTTCCAGTCCTGTGGCCACTGCTGAGTTTTCCAAATTTTCTGGCATATTGAGTGCCGCACTTTCACAGCATCATCTTTTAAAGTTTGAAATAGCTCAACTGGAATTCCATCACCTTCATTAACTTTGTAGTGATGATTCCTAAGGCCCATTTGACTTCACATTCCAGGATGTCTGGCTCTAGGTGGGTGATCACACCATTGTGCTTATCTCGTCATGAAGATCTTTTTTGTAAAGTTCTTCCATGCATTCTTGCCACCTCTTCTTAATCACGTCTGCTTCTGTTAGGTCCATACCACTTCTGTCTTTTATTGTGCTCATCTTTGCATGAAATTTTCCCTTGGTATCTGTAATTTTTTGGAAGAGATCTCTAGTCTTTCCCATTCTATTGTTTTCCTCTATTTCTTTGCACTGATTAGATCACTGAGGAAGACTTTCTTATCTCTCCTTCCTATTTTTTGGAACTCTGCATTCAGATGGGTATATCTTTCATTTTCTCCTTTACCTTTAGCTTCTCTTCTTTTCTCACTCTTTGTAAGGCCTCCTCAGACAACCATTTTTACTCTTTGTGTTTCTTTTTCTTGGGGATGGCCTTAATCACTGCCTCTTGTGCAATGTCATGAACCTCCGTTCATAGTTCTTCAGTCAATCTATAAGATCTAATCCTTTAAGTATATTTGTCACTTCCACTATATAATCATACGGAATTTGATTTAGGTCATACCTGAATGGTCTAGTGGTTTTCCCTACTTTCTTCAAGATAGGTCTGCATTTTGCAATAGGAACTCATGATCTGAGCCACAGTCAGTTCCCAGTCTTGTTTTTGCTGACTGTATAGAGCTTCTCCATCTTTGGCTGCAAAGAATATAATCAATCTGACGTCGGTATTGACCATCTGGTGATGTCCATGTGTAGTCTTCTCTTGTGTTGTTGGAAGAAGGTGTTTACTATGACAAGTATGTTCTCTTGGCAAAACTCTGTTATCCTTAGCCCTGCTTCACTTTGTACTCCAAGGGCAAATTTGACTGCTACTCCAGGTATCTATTTACTGCCTACTTTTTATTACCATCACCTATAATGAAAAGGACATCTTTTGGGGGTGTTAGTTCTAGAAAGTATTGAAAGTCTTCATAGAACCTTTCAACTTCAGCTTCCACAGCATAACTGGTTGGGGAATAGACTAGGATTACTGCGACATTGAACGGTTTGCCTTGGAAACAAACAGATCATTCTGTCGTTTTTGAGATTGCACCCAAGTACTGCATTTCAGATTCTTTTGTTGACTAAAAGGGCTTCCCCACTATGGGAATTCTTTCCCATAGTAGTAGATATAATGGTCATCTGAGTTAAATTCACCCATTCCTGTCCATTTCAGTTCACTGATTCCTAAAATATCAATGTTCACTCTTGCCATATCCTGTTTGACCACTTGCAATTTACTTTGATTCATGGACCTAACTTTCAAGGTTCCTATACAATATTGCTATTTACAGCATCACGCTTTACTTCCATCACCAGTCACATCCACAACTGGGCTTTGTTTTTGCTTTGGCTCTGTTTCATCATTCTTTCTGGAGTTAGTTTTCTTTCACTGTTTTTAGAAATTAGTTGGAATTCCTTATATTTTTGTAATAGTGTAGAAAAGAAGACACAAGTAGAGTGTAGTCAGAAAAACAAACAATATTAGGAATATGATTTAGAAATATTTTATAATTTACTTCTATATTAGTTAAAAATTTAATAACTTTCTCATAGATACATGAATGCATGTTTTGCTTGATTTTCATCTCATTTTGTGAATATAGAAGTGTAAATCTGTATATATTTAATATCCCCTCACATTTCACTTTTCTATGGTGACTAATATCAAAATTGTGGTTTGTTTCTTTTATAAAAATGTACTCTGCTTTAGAAAAGTATGTGGACTCTTCATTTGAAGGTATATCTATACGTGTGTGTGTGTTTGCTTGTGTTTATATTTATGTAAATACACATGTAACCAGAATAATGATAGTGGCAATGATTGTAGATAGAACTCTGATGGAATAGTTTGTGTCATAAATCTACTTTTAGTGCTTTTTTTTTAAGTACACACACACAGAAATTTACATTATGAACAATTATTTTGCTCATTAAACAAGTGAAGTCATTAAGGGTATACTTCTTAGAATAACTAGTACAGGCTCATAAAGACCTTAGGAGGTCTGAAACCCATCTTTCTAAATGCAGAGCAACCCTATGCACCATGGTGATGGATAGTTTTTAAATCTGTGCAGTTTTCTGATACTCAGTAGCATGATGGGTCTATTTTTGCTGTTTGTTAGAGTTCATAAGCTGTCCTTCTATGGTATTCTCTCTCCTTCATGCAAGGGCCTAGAAACAAACACATATTCAGAACACAGCTCCATACCTGAGAGTCACGGTAAAGGGAAGATTTTTAGGTCTGTATTCTTTATCCGATCGTTTTATCCTGTTGTACTGCATGGTTATTAAACATGATAAAAAGATGAGGGCTTAGACCCAGGGTCTTCTCCATACCCATAATCCAGAGTCCTTGCTTCCAGGGAAGGCCTGGATTGCCTAGAATTTATGTCTATGTAGGAATGCCTATCCTAGATTCTGGCTATTGCACAAATTTGTAGTCAGGTCAATCAATTCATAGTCTGTAATTGTCTTGGCTTCATGTTAAGACAAAGCAAAATACTATAAAATACTGAGCTTCACAAATCTGACTCCTAAAGTTTTTCATCAACAATGTAGAAAATCTAAAGAAAAAGATTAGAAAGATAGTGTTAATATATTCTTCATGTTAATGAAGCAAACTACAGGCTCCATATGTGCTTAGCTGCTCAGTCGTGTCTGACTCTTTGCAACCACATGGAATGTAGTCCATCAGATTCCTCTGTCCATGGGGATTCTGCAGGCAAGAATTCTGAAGTGGGTTGCCATCCCGTCCTCCAGGATATCTTCCCAACGCAGGAGTCTAAGCCAGCTCTCCCACATTGCAGGAAGAAGTATTGGTTATTTTCCCATGACCTCTTATTTTTCTCTCTAGAATGAGTGGGCTAAATTTTTTTTTTTAAAAAAGCCACATGCATACAGGGCATATGCATGCTACTGATTATCACAGTTCAGTTCAGTTCAGTCGCTCAGTCATGTCCGACACTCTGCGACCCCATGAATCGCAGCACTCCAGACCTCCCTGTCCATTACCAACTCCTGGAGTTCACTCAGACTCACGTCCATCGAGTCAGTGATGCCATCCAGCCATCTCATCCTCGGTCATCCCCTTCTCCTTCTGTCCCCAGTCCCTCCCAGCATCAGAGTCTTTTCCAATGAATCAACTCTTTGCATGAGGTGGCCAAAGTACTGGAATTTCAGCTTTAGCATCATTCCTTCCAAAGAAATCCCAGGGCTGATCTCCTTCAGAATGGACTGGTTGGATCTTCTTGCAGTCCAAGGAACTCTCAAGAGTCTTCTCCAACACCACAGTTCAAAAGCATCAATTCTTTGGCTCTCAGCCTTCTTCACAGTCCAACTCTCACATTCATGCATGACCACAGGAAAAACCATAGCCTTGACTAGACGGACCTTAGTCGGCAAAGTAATCTCTCTGCTTTTGAATATACTATCTAGGTTGGTCATAACTTTTCTTCCAAGGAGTAAGCATCTGTTAATTTCATGGCTCCAATCACCATCTGCAGTGATTTTGGAGCCCAGAAAAATAAAGTCTGACACTGTTTCCCCATCTATTTCCCATGAAGTGATGGGACCAGATGCCATGATCTTCGTTTTCTGAATGTTGAGCTTTAAGCCAACTTTTTCACTCCCCTCTTTCACTTTCATCAAGAGGCTTTTTAGCTCCTCTTCACTTTCTGCCATAAGGGTGGAGTCATCTGCATATCTGAGGTTATTGATATTTCTCCCAGCAATCTTGATTCCAGCTTGTGTTTCTTCCAATCCAGTGTTTCTCATGATGTACTCTGCATAGAAGTTAAATAAGCAGGGTGACAATATACAGCCTTGACGTACTCCTTTTCCTATTTGGAACCAGTCTGTTGTTCCATGTCCAGTTCTAACTGTTGCTTCCTTATCTACATACAGATTTCTCAAGAGGCAGGTTAGGTGGTCTGGTATTCCCATCTCTTTCAGAATTTTCCACAGTATATTGTGATCCACACAGTCAAAGGCTTTGGCATAGTCAATAAAGCAGAAGTGGATGTTTTTCTGGAACTCTCTTGTTTTTTCCATGATCCAGCGGATGTTGGCAATTTGATCTCTGGTTCCTCTGCCTTTTCTAAAACCAGCTTGAACATCAGGGAGTTCATGGTATTGCTGAAGCCTGGCTTGCAGAATTTTAAGCATTACTTTACTAGCATGTGAGATGAAATTGTGCAGTAGTTTAAGCATTCTTTGGCATTGCCTTTCTTTGGGATTGGAATGAAAACTGACCTTTTCCAGTCCTGTGGCCACTGCTGAGTTTTCCAAATTTGCTGAAATATTGAGTGTAGCACATTCACAGCATCATCTTTCAGGATTTGAAATAGCTCAGCTGGAATTCCGTCACCTCCACTAGCTTTGTTCATAGTGATGCTTTCTAAGACCCACTTGACTTCACATTCCAAGATGTCTGGCTCTAGATTGGTGATCACATCATCATGATTATCTGGGTCGTGAAGATCTTTTTTGTACAGTTCTTCAGTGTATTCTTGCCACCTCTTCTTAATATCTTCTGCTTCTGTTAGGTCCATGCCGTTTCTGTCCTTTATCGAGCCCATCTTTGCATGAAATGTTCCCTTGGTATCTCTAATTTTCTTGAAGAGATATCTAGTCTTTCCCATTCTGTCCTTTTCCTCTATTTCTTTGCATTGATTGCTGAAGAAGGCTTTCTTACCTCTTCTTGCTATTCTTTGGAACTCTGCATTTAGATGCTTATATCTTTCCTTTTCTCCTTTGCCTCTCACCTCTCTTCTTTTCACAGCTCTTTGTTAGGCCTCCCCAGACAGCCATTTTGCTTTTTCGCATTTCTTTTCCATGGGAATGGTCTTAATCCCTGTCTCCTGTACAATGTCACGAACCTCATTCCATAGTTCCTCAGGCACTCTATCTATCAGATCTAGGCCCTTAAATCTATTTCTCACCCACTGTATGATCATAAGGGATTTGATTTAGGTCATACCTGAATGGTCTAGCAGTTTTCCCTACTTTCTTCAATTTGAGTCTGAATTTGGTAATAAGGAGTTTAGTTATCACTAAACACTTAATTCTGGATGTTCAGTATAGGCAAGGAAATTGGAGTTTCCTTTAAACTCTTTGACCACTCACACAAAGGCACACATAACTAAGGTAACAAGGAATCACACATATTGGTGAATTACAAAGAAGTTTTATGTCATATTCATGGGTTTGTGAGTGCAACAGACAAAGGTATAAGGATAAATCAATAGGCAGGACTCTGCATCAGGATACTACTAAAGAATTTTAATCTATAGAAATAATAAATCATGTGTGTGTCTTTTTTTAATTATTTTTGAAGGATAATTGCTTTACAGACTTTTGATGTTTTCTCTCAAACCTCAGTAAGAATCAGCGATAGGCATACCTATATCCCCTCCCTTTTGAAACTCTCTCCCATTTCCCTCCCCATCTCATCCCTATAGGTTGATACAGAGTGCCTGTTTGAGTTTCCTGAGCCATTAGCCAAAAGCAAATTCCCGTTAGCTATCTATTTTACATATGGTAGTGTAAGTTTCCATGTTACTCTTCCATACATCTCACCCTCTCCTCTCCTCTCCCCATGACCATAAATCTATTCTATATGTCTGTTTCTTCACTGTTGCCCTGTAAATAAATCCTCCGGTATCTTTTTTCTAGATTCAGTATATATGCGTTAGAATATGGTATTTATCTTTCTCTTTCTGATTCACTTCACTCTGTATAATAGGCTCTAGGTTCATTCCCCTCATTAAGACTGACTCAAATGTGCTTCATTTTATGGCTGAGTAATATTCCATCGTGTAAATGTACCGCAAGTTCTTTATCCATTCTGCCAATAGACACCTAGGTTGCTTCCATGTTCTAGCTATTGTAAACAATGCTGCAGTGAACAATGGGATACATGTGTCTCTTTCAATTTTGGTTTCCTCAAGGTATATGCCTCGGAGTGGGATTGTTGGGTCATATGGTGGTTTTATTCCTAGTTTATTTAAGGAATCTCCATACTGTCTTCCATAGTGGTTGTATCAATTTACATCCCCACCAACAGTGCAAGACTGTTCCCTTCTCTCCACGCCCTCTCCAGCATTTTTTTTTGTAGACTTTATGATAATGTCCATTCTGACCAGTGTGAGGTGATATCTCACTGTGGTTTTGATTTTCATTTCTCCAATAATGAGCAACGTTGAGCATCTTTTCATGTATTTTGTAGCCATCTATTTGTCTTTTTTGGAGAAATATCTGTTTAGTTTTTTTTTTTCCCCCACTTTTTGATTGGGTTGGTTTTTTTTCTGGTGTTGAGTTGTGTGAACTGCTTGTATATTTTGGAAATTAATCCTTTGTCAGTAGTTTCCTTTGCCATTATTTTCTCCCATTCTGAGGATTGTCTTTTTACCTTGATTATAGTTTCCTTTGATGTTCAAAAGCTTTAAGTTTAAACAGGTCCCACTTGTTTAATTTTGTTTAACTTTTGTTTAACTTTTATTATTCTAGGAAGTGAGTCATAGAGGATCTTGCTTTGATTTATATCATCGAGTGTTTTGCCTATGTTTTCCTCTAAGAGTTTTATAGCTTCTGGTCTTACATTTACGTCTTTAATCCATTTTGAGTTTATCTTTGTGTATGGTGTTAGGAGGTGTTCTAATTTCATTCTCTTACATGTAGCTGTCCAGTTTTCCCAGCACCATTTATTGCAGAGGCTGTCTTTGCCCCATTGTATACTCTTTCCTCTTTTGTCAGAAATAAGGTACCCATGGGAGCATGAGTCTATTTCTGCACTTTATACTGTGTCCCATTGGTCTATATTTCTGTTTTTGTTCCAGTACTATACTGTCTTCATGACTGTAGCATTCTAGTATAATCAAAAGTTGGGAAGCCTTATTCCTCTAGCTCTGTTCTTCTTTCTCAAGACTGCTTTGACTATTTAGATCTTTTGTGTTTCCAAGTGAATTGTGATTTTTTTTGTTCTAGTTCTGTGAAAAATGCCATTGGCAATTTGATAGGGATCACATTAAATCTGTAGATTGGATTTGGTAGTACAGTCATTTTCACATTATTGATTCTTCCTATCCAGAAACATGGAATATCTCTCCGTTTATGTCATCTTCAATTTCTTTCATTCAGTTCAGTTCAGTTCAGTAGCTCAGTCATGTCCGACTCTTTGCAACCCCATGAATCGCAGCACGCCAGGCCTCCCTGTCCATCACCAACTCCCGGAGTTCACTCAGACTCACGTCCATCAAGTCAGTGATGCCATCCAGCCATCTCATCTTCTGTCGTCCCCTTCTCCTCCTGCATTAGTGTCATAATTTTCTGTGTACGGTTCTTTTGTCTCCTTAGGTAAATTTATTCTTAGATATTTAATTATTTTTGTTGCAGTGGTGAATGGGACTGATTCTTTAATTTCTCTTTTTGATTTTTCACTGTTAGTATATAAAATGCAAGTTATTTCTATGTATTTATTTTGTATCCTGCAACTTTGTTAAATTCACTGATTAGCTCTAGTAACTTTCTGATAGTATCTTTAGGGTTTTATATGTACATTATCATGTCATTTGCAAACAGTGAAAGCTTTACTTCTTCTTTTCTAAGCTGGACTCCTTTCATTTCTTTCTCTTTTTTTTTAATTTTAATTTTTACTTTATTTTACTTTACAATACTGTATTGGTTTTGCCATACATTTCTTTCTCTTCTGTGATTGCTGTGGCTAGGACTTCCAGAACTATATTTAATAACAGTTGCAAAAGTGGACACCTTTGTATTGTTCCTGAACTTAAGGGGAATGCTTTCAATGTTTCACCTTTGAGAATAATGTTTGCTGTAGGCTTATCATATATGGCATTTCCTGTATTGAGGTATGTTCCTTCTATGCCCATTTTTTGAAGAGTTTTAATCATAAATGGACATCTTATCTTTAACAAAGGAGACAAGAATGTACAATGGAGAAAAGACAATTTCTTTAAGAAGTGGGGGAAAATTGGTAAACCACTTGTAAAAGAATGAACTAAAACGCTTTCTAACATCATACACAAACATAAACTCAAAATGGATTAAAGATCTAAATGTAAGACCAGAAACTATAATACTCCTAGAGGAAAACCTAGGCAAAACACTCTCCAACATAAATCACGCAGATTCCTCTATGTCCCACCTCCCAGAGTAAAGGAAATAAAAGCAAAAATAAACAGATGAGACCTAATTAAACTTGAAAGCTTTTGCACAAAGAAAGAAACTATAAGCAAGGTGAAAATACAGCCTTCAGAATGGAAGAAAACAATAGCAAACTAAGCAATTGACAAAGAATTAATCTCAAAAATATGCAAGCAACTCCTGCAGCTCAATTCCAGAAAAATAAACAACTCAATCAAAAAATGGACCAAAGAATTAAATAAACATTTCTCCAAAGAAGACATACAGATGGCTAACAAACATATGAAAAGATGTTCAACATCACCCATTGTCAGAGAAATGCAAATTAAAACCACAATGAGATACATTTCACATCAGTCAGAATGGCTGCGATCCAAAAGTCTACAAACAATAAATGCTGAAGAGGATGTGGAGAAAAGGGAACCTTCTTACACTGTTGGTGAGAATGCAAACTAGTACAGCCACTGTGGAGAACAGTGTGGAGATTCCTTTAAAAACTAGAAATAGAACTGTCACATGACCCAGCAATCCCACTGCTGGGCATACACACTGAGGAAACCAGAATGGAAAGAGGCACATGTACCCCAATGTTCATCGCAGCACTGTTTATAATAGCCAGGACATGGAAGCAACCTAGATGGCCATCAGGAGACAAATGGATAAGAAAAGCAGTGGTACATATGCACAATGGAATATTACTCAGCCATTGAAAAAAATACATTTGAATCAGATCTAATGAGGTGGATGAAACTGGAGCCGATTATACAGAGTGAAGTAAGCCAGAAAGGAAAATACCAATATAGTATACTAACGCATATACATGGAACTTAGAAAAATAGTAATAGTAACCCTATATGCGAGACAGCAAAAGAGACACAAATGTATAGAACAGTCTTTTGGACTCTGTGGGAGAGGGAGAGGGTAGGATGATTTGGGAGAATGGCATTGAAACATGTATAATATCATATGTGAAAAGGATCGCCCGTCCAGGTTCAATCCATGAGACAGGGTGCTCTGGGCTGGTGCACTGGGATAACCCAGGGGCATGGGATGGAGAGGGAGGTTGGAGGGGGTTTCAGGTTGGGAACACATGTAGTCCCGTGGTGAATTCATGTCAATGTATGGCAAAAACACTACAATATTGTAAAGTAATTTGCCTCCAATTAAAATAAATTTATTTTAAAAATAAAATAAAATAAATAAAAAAATTTTTAAAGTCATTGGCCTATAAACCTAAAATGTGTGGGTTATAGTGGCCTCATAGAATGAATTTAGAACTGTTCCTTCGTCTGTAATTTTTTGAAAGAGTTTTAGAAGGATAGGCATTAGCTCTTCTCTAAATGTTTGGTAGAATTTTCCTGTGAAGTCATCTGGTCCTGGGCTGTTGTTTCTTGGGAGATTTTTGATCACAGCTTCAACCTCAGCGCTTGTAATTGGATTCTTCATAATTTATATTTCTTCCTGGTTCAGTCTTGGAAGATTGAACTTTTCTAAGAATATGTCCATTTCTTCCAGGTTATCTATTTTATGGCCATATGATTGTTTATAATAGTCTTTTATAATCCTTTTCATTTATGCCTTGTCTGTTGTAGCCTCTCCTTTTTCCTTTCCAACTCTGTTGACTTGATTCTTCTCTCTTTTTTTTTTCTTGATGAGTCTGTCCAAAGGCTTGTCAATTTTGTTTATTTTCTCAAAGAAACAGCTCCCAATTTCATCAATCCCTACTATTGTTCCTTTCATTTCTTTTTCATTTATTTCTGCTCTGATCTTTATGATATCTTTCCTTCTACTAATTTTGGGGCTCTTTTTGTTTCTCTTTTTCCGATTTCTTCAGTAACCTGTTGGTTGTTTAGACATGTGTTGTTTAACCTCCATGTGTTTGTGTTTCTTACACTTTTTTTTCTTGTAATTGATATCTAATCTCATAGCTTTGTGATCAGAGAAGATGCTTGATACAATTTCAATTTTCTTTTTTATTGCCTATAACTCTTTTTTAATTTATTTAATTGGAGGCTAATTACTTTACAATATGATAGTGGTTTTTGCCATGCACTGACATGAATCAGCCATGGGTGTATATGTATTCCCCATCCTGAGCCCCCCTCCCACCTGCCTCCCCATCCCATGCCTCTGGGTCATCCCACTGCTTAAATTTACTGAGGTTTGATTTGTGACCCAAGATGCAGTCTGTCCTGGAGAATGTCCCATGTGCACTTGAAAAGATGGTGTATTCTTCTGCATTTGGAGGGAATGTCTGGAAGATATCAGTGAGATTCATCACATCTAACGTTTCATTTAATACTTGTGTTTCCTTGTTAATTTTCTGTTTTGATGATCTGTCCATTGGTGTGAGTGGGGTGTTAAAGTCTCCTACTATTATTGTGTTACTATCAATTTCTCCTTTTATGTCTGCTAGTGTTTGTCTTATGTATTGAGATGCTCCTATGTTGGGTGCATAGATATTTACAATTGTTACGTCTTCTGCTTGGATTGATCCCTTGATCATTATGTGGTGCCCGTCCTTATCTCTTGTAATCTTCTTTATTTTAAGGTCAATTTTGTCTGTTATGAGCATTGTTACTCCAGCTTTCTTTTGCTTCACATTTGCATGGAATATATTTTTCCATCCTCACTTTCAGTCTGTATGTTTCCTGAGGTCTGAAGTGGGTTTCTTCTAGACAACGTATATATGGGTCTTGTTTTTGTATCCATTCAGCCATACTGTCTTTTGGTTGGAGCATTTAATGCATTTACACTTAAAGTAATTATTGATATATATGTTCTTATTGCGATTTTCTTAATTGGTTTGACTTTGCAGATCTTTTTTCTTCTATTGTATTTATGGACTATATAAATCCCATTAACATTTGTTGTAAAGCTGGTTTGGCAGTACTGAATTTGCTTAACTTTTGCTTGTCTGAACTGCTATTTTTTTCTCCATCAATTTTGAATGAAATCCTTACTTGATACAGTAATCTTGGTTGCAGATTTTTCCCTTTCAGTATTTTAAATATACCCTGCCATTACCTTCTGGCCTGCAGAGTTTCTGCTGAAAGATCAGCTGTCAAGCATATGGGGTTTTCCTTATGTGTTACTTGTTGCTTCTCCCTTGCCACCTTTAATATTCTTTCTTTGTGTTTAGTCTTTGTTAGTTTGATTAGTATGTGTCTTCGCATGTTTCTCCTTGGGTTTATCCTGTACAAGACTCTATGTGCCTCTTGGACTTGATTGACTATTTCCTTTTCCATGTTGGGGAAATTTTCAATTATAATCTCTTCAAAAATTTTCTCATACCCTTTCTTTTTCTCTTCTTCTTCTGGGACCCCTATAATTCAAGTATTAGTGCATTTGATATGGTTTCAGAGGTCTCTGAGACTATCCTCATTTATTATCATTCTTTTTACCTTATTCTGCTCTTCAGAAGTTATTTCCACCATTTTATCTTCCAGTTCACTGATCCATTCTTCTGTTTCAGATATTCTGCTATTGATTCCTTCTAGAGTATTTTTGATTTCAGTCATTGTGTCGTTTGTCTCTGTATGTTTATTCTTTAAATCTTCTAGATCATTGTAAATTGATTCTTGCATTTTCTCCATTTTGTTTTCAAGGGTTTTTTTGTTATCATCTTTACTATCATTATCCTGAATTCTTTTTCAGGTAGTTTGCCTATTTCCTCTTCATTTATTTGGACTTCTATGCTTCTAGTTTGTTCCTTCCTTTGTGCAGTATTTCTCTGCCTTTTCATTTTTTTAGTTATTCTGTTTGAGGTATCCTTTTCCCAAGCTTCAAGGAAAGTTTAATTCTTTCCTTTAAGAGGGTTGAATTCTTCCTTCCTTTTGACTTCTGCCCTCCTAAGGCTTGCCCAGTGGTTTGTGTAAGTTTCATACAGGGTGAGATTTGTGCTGAGTTTTTGTTTGTTTTTCCTTTGATGGGCAAGGCTGAATGAGGTAATAATCCTGTCTGCTGATGACAGGATTTCTTTTTTTGTTTTGTGTGTTGTTTAGATGAAGCTTCCTGCACAGGGTGCTGCTGGTGGTTGGGTGATTACAGGGCTTGTATTCAAGTGTTTTCCTTTGTGTGAGTTCTCACTATTGATACTCACCAGGGTTAGTTCTCTGGTAGTCTAGGGTCTTGGAATCAGTACTCCCACTCCAAAAGTTCAAAGCTTCATCTCCGTTCCCTCAGGACCAACTTTTGTCTTTAATTTGAGTAAGGAAAGGGAAATTGATGCAGCCACTCATTCACTTTAGCAAATTGAAATATTGAGCCACCCACATGGCATCCGTTCTGCTCTGTGGAGGATACACAGGTGTTCTGAGCAGAAGGAGATCCTATTGCCTCAGATCCAGCAGTCAAGAAGTGATTTCCATTGTCTTGCAAAGGATGTATTATAAAACATCACAGTAACTTCTCACCAACTATCCATTTTTACATGATAGTGTGTATATGTTGATGCCACATACTCCACTCATTCCACTCATTCCTCCCCCCCCCCCCCACTGTATCCACAAGTCTATTTTCTGCATCTGGGTCTTAGCTCCTTCCAATCAAATAGGTTCATCCATGCCATTTATCTAGATTCCACAGGGAGCCCAGTCTGGTGCTCTGTGATGACTTAGATGGTTGGAGACCAGGGGAAGGGAGAGAAGCTCAAGAGGGAGGGAATATATATATAAATATGACAGGTTCATGTGGTATTACAGAGACCAATACAATATTGTAAAAAATAAAAAACAAAATGAAAATCATAGTACAATATACTGTTACACACTGAATAACGTGCCCATGACATATGCTGAAGTCCTGCCCTTAAGTGTAATAGTAGATGGAGGTGGAACATTTGGGAAGTAAGAAGGTTAAGATTAGGTCTTGATTATGAGTCCTTCGTGATGAAAGACTAATATGCATGTGTACCTATAAACGTATAATGCTAGTATATGTCAAGAATTTTGTATATTCCAGATACTGACTATAACTGTCCTTTGTTATTTAATTAATATTCATGGTAAATGTATATATTACATTTAAAAAATGTGTACAAACAGGAAAGGAAGAACTGGGTACAAATTCCCAGAAACAAGAAGCCCTAAAATCATGACACTAAGTAGATCTTTCCTCTACAAAGATTATATTTCTCACCACTGTCTGGGATATACGTTTCGTGAGGTTCTATAGCCCCTAATTGTGACGGATAGGTTTTGGATGTTTTTAAGTTTTGTTCTCTTAAATGTTTCCATATTTTATTGATGAACCACAGTGACTTTCCAGTTTACCATTTTTCCTAGATATTGCAATATTTATGTTTTTCTTTGTTTACTGCTGTTTTGCATTATGATGTAAGAAACACCATTGAAATAAACATCCCGAGACACATAACTAAACCGATGTGTATATTTTTGTAGATGAGATTCATAGGCTCAGAAGACATCCTTTAAAATATTACCAGATACCACCAAAATTGCTTTTTAAATCTTCTCATAAGATGGCATAAGCATCTTTGACTCATTTTACCAGATTAACTCAGAAACAAGTTGATAATTAGCATGTATTGTATACCTGATTTAAAATTTTTAAATAATTTGACCATTTTTCCTTTATTAGGTATTTTATTGTCCTGTTTTTCTTACGTGGACTTCTTTCACCTGTCTGCAACATTGGGTCAGCTCCCCACCTAAACCAGAGGGGGACAAATAACCAGAGAGAGCAGATGCTGAGAAGAAGAGACATTGATGGGAGAAAATTTTGAGGCCACTTCTTGTGGATTATTGCATTAAGAAAATTGTCCAGGTGTTGCACAGTTGTGCTTTAAATTTCAAGATATAGAATACCTTACTAAAACTGTATAAAAAACAATAGGTTTATTTTTCTTATGTGTTGTAAAATCTCAGGTCAAGCAGGCCAGGACTTTCAGGAAGCTTAAGAATATCCTCATGGGCCCCACAACCATCTGATTTCCATTTCTGCCTCCTCATTGGGTAGCATGTCTCCTCCTCCTCCAGTCCTGGAGAGTGCTTTGAAGAAGGGAATCGGGATACCAATAAAATGGACACACAGATTTCAATTATGTGGAGCACTCATTCAGATAAGAATTTTCTCTGCCCCACTTTCATTCCTGACATTTGAATTGTGGCTTTCATGCAGAGGTTTACTATTTTACTCAAGAGAGAGCCAGCAATGTTTAGTCAAAGCCATGACACACATTAATTGTAACCTGACAGTTTATAATAGCTTTGAACAAGGTTCCACAAAGGAGCTGAGTGAATATTAGCAATAATTTTAGCTGTTTCTCATTTGCATTTGTTTTCATCCTTGAAAAACTGAAATAGTACATTCATTTTCAACATGATAGAGATGTTAAACTGAGAATACATGTGGCTACATCTCTTTCTAGGGATCCTATTGCAACTTGCAGGACAGAAATATGAAGGGACACAATCAAACCTTCAAAGTCAATTTTAAGCAATAAGTATCATCAGCATCCCAAACCACTTGAGATAGCTACTGACCCTTAAAAGGTCTTTCCTTCTCTTTGGCATTCTCCTTTGCTTTCTAAATAATCTTCCCATCCTAGAGCAATGCATTCCATGGGCCCTTATTGAGGTTTTACATTAATTCTAACTTTGACTCTGACCCTTATAGTCAATCCACATACTATAATAGGTCCTATAATTAGAGCTAGAATAAAACTGTAGGCAAGAATGTCCTTTGGTAGACTCTAAATACAAAGAATATCTTATATGGTTCTTACTGGGAAGCCAGAATCCTCTAAGAAAAAAAAATGAGATATTGGTTTATCAAGGACAAAGTTCAAGATTTTGATAGCAGAAATAGTGTTTCCACCCACGAACTTGAATCAAGAGAATATATACCTCATAAAGGCCATACTCCATTCCATTGGGAGGATAAATGGGCTAAGTAGGTTTAAATGGCCCACAGAACTCTGGGTTCATCCTCAGTCAAACTGGAAGAGGACAAACAGAAGCAATTTTTAAAACTCCTGCAGGTCTGCTTAGAGTCCTGTTTGGTTTCAGGAAGCAAGGATGATATGCCTACAGTGTGGTCCCTTATCTCAACTGACTGTGACTTTAATAGGCACAAATGTGGCTTTTGCAAATTTATTTCCAAATGGTTGGGAGGCAGTCAATTTTCAATTGCTATATAATC
This sequence comes from Ovis canadensis, assembly GCF_042477335.2. Taxonomy (NCBI): domain Eukaryota; kingdom Metazoa; phylum Chordata; class Mammalia; order Artiodactyla; family Bovidae; genus Ovis; species Ovis canadensis. Next base: position 14,011,522 of record NC_091262.1, read on the forward strand.
AAAATACAACATTGGATAAGCTTAAAGTGTACAATGGTTTGATACATTTACAGACTGCAGTTTTAAATCACTGCAGTTTTAGTTAACTCCCCCATCATATCACATGATTATCACTCTTTATTTTTTGCTGTGAGAACATTTAAAATCTAGTTTTATAGCAACTTTTAAGTATACAACACAGTACTGTTAAGTATAATCAATGTTTCATATTATATCCTAAGGGCTTATTTATCTTCTTACTATAAATTTGTGTCCTTTGGCCAACATCTATCTATATTCCCCTGTCCCCAGCACCTGGAAACCACTATTCTACTGTTTCTGAGTTCTGGCTTTTTTCAGATTTCACACACAACTGGTATCATTAGTATCTGTCATTTTCTGTCTTACTTATATCTGAATGGACAGCTTCTCCAACTGAAACACCAAGAGAAGAGGATTCACACAACTATGCAGAAGCACCTGGAAAAACACTAGATACTGAATAGGATTAGGATAGAGTTACCTACAGATAATTCCTTTTTGGTAACAACTTTGTTGCTGTGTCCTACAGCAGATTCTGGAACAATTTTTACATATACACATATATAATGATTAGATTATGGAACAGATTTTTTTTTAATGTGGGTATGGCACCCCACTCCAGTACTCTTGCCTGGAAAATCCTATGGACGGAGGAGCCTGGTAGGCTGCAGTCCATGGAGTCACTAAGGGTCGGACACAACTGCACAACTTCACTTTGACTTTTCACTTTCATGCATTGGAGAAGGAAATGGCAACCCACTCCAGTGTTCTTGCCTGGAGAATCCCAGGGACAGGGGAGCCTGGTAGGCTGCCATATATGGGGTCTCACAGAGTCGGACACGACTGAAGCGATGCAGCAGCAGCAGCATAGATAATATGATAGCTCAGATTCAACAATGTATGGATTCAACCTTTATATCATTTTAATCACCAAGTTTGTGGCAAGAGAATAAGCTGTTGGTAACTGAAGCATTACTAGAATAATTATCTATTCACTCTCTCATAAAAGGCTAAAAGGACAATTTATAATTATCCTTTTTATAAATTGTAATCATTTCCTACTTTTAAATTATTTAAATTTATGAAACTAATTGAATTGTTGTATCATCATAATGTGTCCCAACTCACCTGATCTAGTCAAATTTGGTATTGATATGTTGTTCAGTCACTAAGTTGTGTCTGATTCTTTGTGACAGAACTGCAGCACACCAGGCTTCTCTGTCCTTCACTATCCTGCAGTTTGCTCAAACTCTTGTCCATCGAGTTGGTGATGCCATCCAACCATCTCATCCTTTCTCGTCCCTTTCTCCTCATGCCTTCAATCTTTCCCAGCATCAAAGTCTTTTCCACTGAGTCAGCTCTTCGCATCGGGTGGCCAAAGTATTAGAACTGTAGCTTCAGAGTCAGTCTTTCCAATGAATATTCAGTATTGATTTCTCTTAGGATTCACTGATTTGAGCTTCTTGCTGACCAAGGGACCCTCAAGTCTTCTCCAGCACCACAGTTTGAACGCATCAATTTTTGGTTCACCACCTTCTTTATACTTCAAATCTCACATACATATTGATATGTTAAACAGTTTTTCCTGGGATTCCAATTTAACATTTTCCAGTACTTAGAAGTTTTAGGAGTCATTCCCCTTTGTTATTTTACTTCATGAAGTGCTTCATTGCTTCATGGTCATGTTCTTTCTACTGCACTGAGTACTCAAGAGCATAGTAAGCAAAAACATGCTAATGTATTTCAACATTTCAGATAGAAGCTTCTTAGAAGTGTCCATATTTTCAAAACTCATTGCTCAACAATATGCTGATTCTTCTGCAAACTTTGACTGAAAGATTTATATGCACCAACTTTAGGTTTTTGATTCATGGTATTTAGATAAAAGGATAATTCAAACAAATTCTACAAAATAAGACAGGCAAAACACCTGGCAGTTGTAATACAAAAAGGAATGTCAAAATTAGAATTTTCACTGTTTCCCTTTGAGTGCGAAAGGGTGGGACTTAGCATATGTCATTAAATTAAAGAATCATTAATTTAAGATGCTTTCAATGAAAGAAAAGTGCTCAATTGTAATATAGGCTAATGCTTACAATCCTTGGTGGTGGTGGTGGTTAATCACTAAGTCCTTAGTTTGTACTTATTGAAAGAATCCTTTGAAAATTATACAGAAATAAGTCCTATATATGTATTTATATGTGCAATATATAAATATCCTATTACACACACACACACACACACACACACACACACGGTATTGTTTAGTCACCAAGTCATGACTGATTCTTTTCAACCCCATGGACTGTAGCCTTTCAGGCTTCTCTGTCTATGGGATCTCCCAGGTGAGAATACTGGAGTGAGTTGCCATTTCCTTAAGTATCTTCAAAATATGTATCTAAATCTTCAGAATCAAGTTCAGACTCAGAACCATCGATATCCATGATGTTCTATGTAATATTGTTACCTGAAATGGTAACATGGCACTTCTTAATGAAAAATATGCCTTCTTTGTCCCTGAGACTTCCCTCCAAGACACTAGCACCAGTTCTGCTAAATATCATGGTTGTAATGTCACAAGAAAAATGTCAACAGGGGGTCTCAGACAAGTATATGTGTGCATATGCAATGACAACATGCTCTGTGAGATGCCAGAGGTTTATTTTTTTTTCCCTTTAGGATGGAGAATGTAAGAAAATGTGCACATCAAAATGGCTGAAACAAAATTGATGTTTGAATTGGTTTCTAAAAGGAGCACACATTTCTGAGCTGATTCTTGGAGAATTCATAGTTAGCTGGGATTCAGCAAGGTAAGATTCCCCACTCAGAAGGAAAGAATGGGTGTGAAGGAGATGGAAAGAAGCCTTGGGTGTCACAGTGATCTATAATATTAACAGGGTGGTGGTTTGGGAAGAAGCAGGAGTCTCACCCTATAGTGTTGACTCCCTCGGGGAGCATAATAAAACTCGAATCCTGTTCATAATTGCAGAATTTGGGGCTATGTTATACAGAATGCAGCAAGACTAGAGGCGACAGATGTGACAGACTGAAATAGCCATATTTGGTTTAGAATTCCAATGATAAGAGACTATTCTCTGTCACTTTGTGTCCATGCCATGTGTGGGGATCCTGGGGGATTAAAACACAGATCAAGCTCCCCATTCTCTGAGATTTCAATCCAGCGGGGATTCAAAAACTAAGGTTCTGGTAGAGAGCTGAGCTTGAGAACTCCAAGGATAGGAATCAGACATGGAATGGGGTGCCCAGGAAGACCTCTTGGAGAAGAACATTTGAGGAGTGCTTGCATGAGGAGCAGTGAGGGAAACCAAGACTGGAAGAGGGGGGAGACAGAAAAGTGTCTTTTACTCAGGCAAGGGCAGGTGAGGAAGCCAATCCATCTGAGGGCCCACTGGGCACAGTGACTTGTGAAGATATCAAGGGCATGAAGGGCAGACCTTGGTGGGACAGGACAGATGAAAGAGGGAAGGTCAGGAAGTGAGCCAGGTGAAGCCCACAGAGGAATGCCTGCGTGTTGAGGAATTTTGAAGGTCTGGGTCTTGTCCCTTATCAGTTATCCCAAGCCCATGAGGTTTACCTGTCAGAGAAGACAATCATAATAAACAGGGATGGCACCTGTCCACTCAGGAAGTCCCTGGATATTACAAGCAGGGGTTTCTGGGGCGGAGGAGGAGCAAAATTGAGGTAGACAGCGTAGGTTCTCAGTTTCAAGGACCGGCAAGGACCTTGAGTGCCCAGTTCACCTGCCTTCTGACCCTCAAGCCCTCCCCGCCCCACCGGAATGTAGGTTGCTGTTCCCTTGGTCATTTTTCACCAGTATGTGGTCCCGGTATTTCATCAGTATGCATTGGTCCCGGTGTTCAGATTGGCTTGCTCACAGCGCCATCTGGCGTCCACACGTGGGAGCTGAGAGCAGCCATAACAGGAAACTGGGGACAAAGCTGGTCCACAGCCGCGCACAGAAGGGACCACACTGGGAGCAAGACAGGTGAGGGTGGCCGCTGGAGCCCAGGCGCCTCAGTCCGGAGGTGGGCAGGGTTTTATGGGCCCCATCTCACTGGCTGCAGGATCCTTTTGTGTATGTGTTCTCTTAGAGACTCTTTGACTTCCTGACACAATCCTTGCCGATTTTCTTCATTGTCTCAATGCTAAGAGGTTTGTACTGCAATCCCTTCCTCAGCTTTTTGTTGGGGGTTTTCTTCAAATATATAATAATTGTTGGTAGATTATTAATACTTTGTCTATCAAGGATAAATAGTATTTCCTTTAGCTTATTTTAATCATTCTCAACTTCAGGGTTTGTTTTTTTTTCTTCTTCTTCTTCGTCTTCTTCCTTTCTCCCACCATTCCTCTGTCTCCTCCACACCCTTCTTTTCTGGCACATTGCCTCTAATAAATGTTATGTCTGACAAAACCCTAGCACGGCCTCTCTGAGCCCTCCTCTGGACTAAGCCTAAACTTCAGCCTATAAAGACAACAACAACAACAACAACAAAAAACCAGTTTCTAAGAGCCCATGCTGCCTCCCTAGGTTAACCCTGGACCTTCCCCACCCCCATTAAACTGTTAGCCTGAGAAAACTCGGGCAAAGGAATTTTCTGTTTATTCTGCTCCTGGAGATAAGCTCCTGTGTCTGTGGGAGCCTAACTTTGATAAATGCTGGCTGACAAACCCAGCCCTCCTTTCCCACTTCCTGTAACTCTCCCATTTCCTGACCCTCCTGAGCACCCCCTTGATGCTCCCATTCCTGCTCTTCCCTAGTTCTCCCATAAAAATGCTCAGTTACCTCAGAGCAAACAGAAGTGAAGTTTTGTTCGCACTGGCCCTTTTTCCTGTGACAGCAGTGTGTTTCTGATGAGAATCTATGTTTATCCTTTTAACTGCTGTTAGTTTTGTCTATCTTTGACAGTTAATCTGGCTCCATGGATGGGGTCTGGATCAGAAGGACCATTGAACCCTTGGAGATGACAGAACACTCAGCTGCAAAGAGACCCTTATCTAATCTCCCTTCTTCTTGCCCATTGCAGTATCTGGTGGTAAGCCCGGCTGCTGACCCAGTGCTCCAGACAAATGTATGCTGAAGCGTGATGAGGAGTAATTTTGGTTCCTACAATCCTGAGTACACTATCTGGGGTGAGGTTAGAATCTCAGACTTCTTGTCTGTGCAGAAATGGAGATCCTTGCCTGTCCCTTGTTTTGTTATTGTTGTTCAGTCACTCAGTCATGTCCGACTCTTTGCAGCCCCATGGACTGCAGCACACCAGGTTTCCCTGTACCTCACCATCTCCCAGAGCTTGCTCAAACTCATGTCCATTGAGTCGGTGATGCCATCCAAACATCTCATCCTCTGTTGTCCCCTGTTCCTCCTGCCTTCAATATTTCCCAGCATCAGTCTTTTCTAATGAGTCAGCTCTTTGCATCACATGGCCAGAGTATTAGAGCTTCAGCTTCAGCATCAGTCAGCAGTAGGCTTCATTCCTGGGATCCTGGGCTACAACAAAAAAGTTATCTGGATCTTTTTAAAATTGAGATATAATTGGCATATACTGTTGTATTATTTTTTAGTGTACAACATAAAGAGACATATATACCATCAAACAGTTTGTTAGCATCCATCACCACAAATAGTTACAATTTTTTTTATTGTGATGAAAACTTTTAAGGTTTACCTTCTTAGTAACTTTCAGATATTCAATGCAGTGTTGTTAACTGTAGTCATCACACTGTACCTTATATTGCCAGGACTTATTTGTCTTATCATTGGAAGTTTGTGCATTTTTACTTCTTTCACTCATTTTACCCATCCTTATCTCCACTTCTGACAACTGCCAATGTTTTCACTTGGCCCAAGTCCCTGTGTTTTGTTTTACCTTCCGCGTGTGTGTGTGTGTGTGTGAGTGCCAAGTAGTTTCAGTCATGACTGACACTTTGTGACTCCATGGACTGTAGCGTGCCGGACTTCTCTCTCCGTAGAAATCCCCAGGCAAGAATCCTGGAGTGTGTTTCCACGCCCTCCACCAAAAGATCTTCCCAATCAAGTGATCAAACCCTCGTCTCTTATGTCTCGTGCATTGGCTGATGAGTTCCTTACCACTAGTGCCATCTTGGAAACCTATTCCATATATAAGTAAGTATATGTATAAGTATTTGTCCTTCTCTGACTTATTTAGTTTAGCATAATCTGCTCAATATCAATCCATGTTGTGGCAAATTGTAGAATTTCCTCTTTTTTTCAAATTTAAATTTATTTATTTTTAATCGTAGAATAATTGCTTGACAATACTGTGTTGGTTTCTGCCATATATCAATGTGAATCAGCCATAGGTACATGTATGTCACCTCTCTCTTGATCCTTCTGCCCATCTGCCACCACATCCCACCACTTTAGCTTGCCACTTAGCACTAGATTTGAGCTCCTTGTGTCATACAGAAAATTTCCCCTGGCTATCTGATTTTACATATGGTAATGAAAGTGAAGAAGAACTAAAGAGCCTCTTGATGAAAGTGAAAGAGGAGAGGGAAAAAGTTGGCTTAAAGCTCAGCATTCAGAAAACTAAGATCCATGGCATCTGGTCCCATCGCTTCGTGGGAAATAGATTAGGAAACAGTGGAAAGTGTCTGACTTTTTAATTTTTGGGGTTCCAAAATCACAGCAGATGGTGATCACAGTCATGAAATTAGAAGATCCTTACTCCTTGGAAGGAAAGTTGTGACCAACCTAGACAGCATATTAAAAAGCAGAGACATTACTTTGCCAACAAAGGTCCATCTAGTCAAGGCTGTGGTTTTTCCAGTGATCATGTATAGATGTGAGACTTGGGCTATGAAGAAAGCTGAGCGCTGAAGAATTGATGCTTTTGAAATGTGGTGTTGAAGACTCTTGGGAGTCCCTTGGACTGCAAGGAGATCCAACCAGTCCATCCTAAAGGAGATCAGTCCTGAGTGTTCATTGAAAGGACTGATGTTGAATCTGAAACTGCAATACTTTGGCCACCTGATGCAAAGAACTGACTCATTTGAAAAGACCCTGATGCTGGGAAAGATTGAAGGCAGGAGGAGAAGGGGACCACAGAGGATGAGACGGTTGGATGGCATCACTGACTCGATGGACACGGGTTTGGGTGGACTCCGGGAGTTGGTGATGGACAGAGAGGCCTGGCGTGCTGTGGTTCATGGGGTCACAGAGTCGGACATGACTGAGCGACTGAACTGAACTGAATGTACACGTTCCAATGCTACTCTTTCGATTCATCCCACTCTTTCCCTCCCCCACTGTCCACAAGTCTGTTCTGTATATCTGCATCTGCATTGCTGCCTTGCAGATAGGATTGTCAGTAGCATCAGATATGTATGCAGCACCATATATGTATGAATATATGTATACATATATGAACACACATATATGTATGTATTTACAATATTTGTTTTTCTCTTTCCTACTTCATTCTGTAAAACAGGCTCTGGTTTCCTCCACTTCATTAGAACTGAGTCAAATGCATTCCTTTTATAGCTGAGTAATATTCCATTGTGTATATGTACCACAACTTCTTTATCCATTCATCTGTTCTTGGACATCTATATTGCTTCCATTTCCTAGCTATTGTAAATGATGCTGAAATGAACACTAGGATACATGTGCCTTTTTCAATTATAGGTTCCTCAGGGTTTGGGGGATTCTTAAGTCATATGGTAGTTTCATTCCTAGTTTTTAAGGAATCTCCATAATGTTCTCCATATAGCTTTATCAACTTGCATCCCCATCAATAATGCAAGAGGGTTCCCTTTTTCTCTACACCTTCTCCAGTATTTATTGTTTATACATTTTTTGATGGTGACCATTCTGACCTGTGTGACCTCATTGTAGTTTTGATTTGCATTTCTCTAATAATGAGTGATGCTGAGCATCTTTTTCATGTGTTTATTAGCCATCTATATGTCTTCTTTGGAGAAATGGCTGTTTAGGCTGTCTGCCCACTTTTTGATTGGGTTCTTTGCTTTTCTGGTATTGAACAGCTTGTACATTTTAGATATTAATGCTTTGTCAGTTGTTTTGTTTCCTATTATCTCAACCATTCTGAGCACCATCTTCTCACCTTGCTTTTAGTTTCTTTCACTGTGCAAAAGCTTTTAAGTTTAATTAGATCTCATTTATTTTGGTTTTATTTCCATTGCTCTAGAAGGTGGGTCATAGAGGATCTTGCTGTGATTTATGTCAAAGAGTGTTCTGCCTATGTTTTCCTTTAAGAGTTTTATGGTTTCTGCTCTTACATTTGGGTCTTTAATCCATTTTTATTTTATTTTTGTGTATTGTGTTAGAAAGTGTTCTAATTTAATTCTTTTACATGTCACTATCCAGTTTTTCCGGCACCACTTATTGAAGACACTGCCTTCTCTCTGTTGTATATTCTTGCCTCCTTTGTCAAAGATAAGGTGCCTATAGATATGTGAGTTTATCTCTGGGCTTTCTATGTTGTTCAGTTAGTCTATATTTCTCTTTTGTTCCAGTACCATACTTTTGTGATGACTGTAGATTTATAGTATAGTCAGGCAGGTTGATTCATCCAACTCCATTATTCTTTCTCAAGATTACTTTGGATATTTGGGGTATTTTGTATTTCCATACAAATTGTGAAATGTTTTGTTCTGGTTCTGTAAAGAATACCATGAGTAGTTTGATAGAGATTGCATTGAATCTATATATTGCTTTGGGTAGTATAGTCATTTTTATAATATTGACTCTTCCAATCCAGGAACATGGTATATCTCTCCATCTTTTTGTGTCATTTCGATTTCTTTCTTCAGTGTCTTATAGTTTTCTGCATGTAGGTATTTTGTCTCTTCAGGTAGATTTATTCCTAGGTATTTTATTGTTTTGTTGCAATGGTGAATGGAATTGTTTCCTTAATTTAAATTTCTGATTTTTAATTGTTGGTGTGTAAGAATGCAAGGGGTTTCTGTGTATTAATTTCATACTCTGTGACTTTTCTATATCCATCGATTAGCTCTAGTAATTTTCTAGTGGCCTTTTTAAGATTTTCTATGTAAAGAATCATGTCATCTGCAAACCATGAGGGTTTTGCTTCTTCTTTTCCAATCTGAATTCCTTTATGGGCTTCCCTGATAGCTCAGTTGGTAAAGAATCCTCCAGCAATGCAGGCGACCCCGGTTTGATTCCTGGGTCGGAAAAATCTGCTGGAGATGGAATAGGCTACCCACTCCAATATTCTTGGATTTCCCTTGTGGCTCAGCTGGCAAAGAATCCCCCTGCAATGTGTGAAACCCCTGGTTGGGAAGACCTCCTGGAGAAGGGAAAGACTACCCACTTCAGTATTCTGGCTTGGAGAATTCCATGGACTGCATAGTCCATGAGATAACAGAGTTGGACATGACTGAGCGACTTTCACTTTCAAGGATTCCTTTTATCTCTTTTTTCATCTCTGATTGCTGTAGCTAGGACTTCCAGAACTATGTTGAATAATAGTGATGAGAATGTTCACCCTTGTCTTGTTCCTGATCTTAGAGGAAATGCTCTCAATTTTTCAGTGTTGATAAAAATGTTTGCTGTGCGTTTATGATATATATGGCCTTGATTATGTTGAGGTATGTTCCTTCTATGTGTATTTTCTGGAGAGCTTTTAATCTTAAATGGGCGTTGAATTTTGCAAAATGCTTTCTCTGCATCTATTGGAATTATGTGATTTTTTCATCAAATTTGTTAATATGGTGTATCACATTGACTGGTTTGCATATATTGAAGAATATATTGTGATAAAGCCCATTTGATCATGATGTATGATCCTTTTCATGTGTTTCTGGATTCTGTTTGCTACAATTTTGCTGAGGATTTTTGCATTTATATTCATCAGTGATATTGGCCTGTAATTTTCCTTGTGTGTGTGTGTGGCAATTTTGTCTGGTTTTGGTATCAAGGTAATGGTGGCCTCATAGAATGAGTTTGGGAGTTTTCATCCTCTGCAATTTTTTGAAAGAATCTGAGGAAGATAGGTGTTAGCTCTTCTCTAAGCCTTTGGTATAACACCTGTGAAGGAATCTGGCCCTAGGTTTTTGTTTGTTGGAAGATTTTTTATTACAGTTTTGATTTCTTATGCTTGTGATTGATCTGTTCATATTTTCTATTTCTGCCTTGTACGACTTTGGAAGTTTGAGTGTCTTTAAGAATTTGTCCATTTCTTCTAGATTGTCCATTTTATTGGCATATATTAGCTCATAGTAGACTTTTGGGATCTTTTGTATTTCTGTGTTCTATGTTGTAAATTCTTTTTTATTTTTAATTTTTTTTTATTTGAGTCTTCATTTTTTTGGCTTGAGTCTGGCTAATGGTTTGTCAATTTTGTTTATCTCCTCAAAAACCCACCTTTTACTTTTGTAGATCTTTGCTACTGTCTCCTTCATTTCTTTTTCATTTATTTCTACTCTGGTCTATATGATTTCTTTGCTTCTACTAAGTTTAGGTTGTTTACTGCTGTTCTTCTTTTTCTAGTTGCTTTGGGTATAAGATTAGGTTGTTTGTTTGATGTCTTTCTTGTTTTTTTGAAGTAGGCTTGTATTTCTATATACTTCCCTCTTAGCACTGCTTTTACTGCCTTCCATGGGTTTTATATTGTTATGTTTTCATTGTCATTTGCTTCTAGGCATATTTTTATTTATTTATTTTTATTTCTTTAATGATCTGGTGGTTATTCAGAAGGGTATTGCTTAGCCTCCATGTGTTTGTGTTTTTTTTAATTATTTTTTCCTGTAATTAATATCTAATCTTATAGTATCGCAGTCAGAAAAAAATGCTTGAAATGATTTCAATTTTAAAAAATTTACCAAGACTTGATTTGTGGCCTCAGATGTGATATCTTCTGAAGAATGTTACATGTGCACTTGAGAAAAAAATGAAATTTATTCTTTTGGGGTTAAATGACCTGTAGATATGAAATAGGTCCAACTGGCCCAATGCATTGTTTAAAGCTCGTGGTTCCTTATTAATTTTCTGTCTGGATGATCTGTCCATTGGTGTGAGTAGGGTATTAAAATTCTCCATTATGATCATGTTACTGTCAGGTTTCTCTTTCATAGTAGTTAGCCTATGCCTTTTGTGTTGAGGTGTGCCTATGGTGGGTGCATATATATTTGTAATTTTATGTATTCTTCTTAGATTAATCCCTCGATCACTGTGTAATATCCTTCCTTGTCTTTGTAATGGCCTTTATTTTAAAGTCTATTTTATCTCATATGAGTGTTTCTACTTCCACTTTCTTTTGATCTTCCATTTGCATGCAATATTCACCCCTCACTTTCAGTCTGTGTGCCCTAGGTCTGAGGTGGATCTCTTAGCCACTCAGTCATTTTTGACTCTGTGCAACCCTGTGGACTGCACCACGCCAGGCTTCCCTGTCTTTCCCTATCTCCTGGAACTTGTTCATTTAGTTTGCTCATTTCCTTTGGGATCAGCTGGTTGATCTCCTTGCAGTCCAAGGCTCTCAAAAGTCTTCTCCAGTAACACATTTTGAAAGCATCAGTTCTTCAGCACTCAGCCTTCTTTATGGTCCAACTCTCACATCTGTAGATAACTGCTGGAAAAACCATAACTTGGACTATATAGACTTTGTCAGCAAAATGATGGCTCTGCTTTTTATTATGCTGTCTAGGTTTGTTTTTGCTTTCCTTCCAAGGAGCAAAAGTCATTTAATTTCATGGCTGCATCCAGCCACCATCCACAGTGATTTTTGAAGCCCAGGGAAATAAACTGTGTCACTGCTTTCCCCTTTCATTTATCGTGAAGTGATGGGACCAGATGCCTTTATCGTAGTTTTCTAAATGTTGAGTTTCAAGGCAACTTTTTCCCTCTCCACTAAGCCCTCATCAAAAGGCTCTTTAGTTCCTCTTCACTTTATTCTGCCAACAAAGTGGTATCATATGCATATCTGAGGTTGTTGATTCTCCCAGCTATCTTAATTCCAGATTGTGATTCATCCAGCCCAACATTTTGCATGTTATACCCTGCAAATGAGTTAGATAAGCAAGGTGACAATATACAGCCTTGCAGTACTCTGATCCCAATTTTGAAATAGACAGTTCCATGTCCATTTCTAACTGTTGCTTCTTGATCTGCATATAGGCTTCTCAGGAGACAGGTAAGGTGATCTGGTACTTTCATCTGTTTATGAATTTTCCACAGTTTATTGTGACCCACACAGTCAAAGGCTTGAGCATGTTCAACAAAGCAGATGTAGATATTTTTCTGGAATTCTGTTGCTTTCCCCATCATCCAACAAATTTTGGCAATTTGATCTCTTGTTCCTCTGCTTCTTCTAAACCCAGTTTGTACATCTGCAAGTACTTGGTTAACATACTGCTGAAGCCTAGCTTGAAGTATTTTGAGCTTAACTTTGCTAGCTAGCATGTGAAATGAGCACAGTTGTATGATAGATTGAACGTTTTTTGACATTCCCTTTCTTTGGGTATGAAATGTAAATTGACATTTTCCAATCCTGTTGCCACTGCTGTTTTCCAAATTTGCTCATATATTGAGTGCAACACTTTAACAACAACATCTTTTAGGATTTTAAATAGCTTAGCTGGAATTCCATCACCTCCACTAGCTTTGTTCATAGTAATGCTTCCTGAGATCCACAATGTAAAATTATAAATACCATCTGAGTATGAAATGTAAAATAAAAATGAATTTCATGATGCATATCAAACAGTAGGAATTTTTTTAACATAAAATCACGAGAGCCATATGTTTACATTTTTGTGTTTTTAGTTTTTTTATTTTTTTGGATAGTTACCTAATTTGTGGGCAAGGAAAATAACTCAGGGTGATGATTATATTTGTTTGTTTACTTCATGAAGTTTTCGTGATCAATTCACACATTATTGTTCAGCACAATTGGACTAAATAGATATAGGTGTGATAAAATACATAAATATTTCAACAATTATGTTTTATGTTTATATCTACTTAAAATAGTATTACAAACCTTTCTTTTGTAACTTGAAACCATAAAACTAATCTAAATTAAGGTAAATATTACATATTCATTAACATCTAGATCATTTACAGATAGAATAAAATATAGGAACTTTTAATTGCTGAACAAAACTTTGTTGACTTTTGGCACATTTTAATATATAGTATGTTGCTAAGTCACATCAGTCATGTCCGACTCTCTGCAACCCCATAGACGGCGGCCTACCAGGCTCCTGTCCCTGGGGTTCTCCAGGCAAGCATACTGGAGTGGGTTGCCATTTCCTTCTCCAGTGCATGAAAGTGAAAAGTGAAAGTGAAGTTGCTCAGTCCTGTCCAACTCTTCACGACCCCATGGACTGTAGCCTACCAGGCTCCTCCGTCCATGGGATTTTCCAGGCAAGAGTACTGGAGTGGGTTGCCATTGCCTTCTCCAAATATATAGTATAGAGAAGCTAAATATGTTTGGAATCCATTTTCAAACATGATAAAAAGCACATGCATCTAGAAATTTATGAAATCATGTATTCATAAATTTGCTGCAGAGTGGTAACATGTGCCAGACAGTTAACAATTACTTCCTAGTTTTCTCTGTAAAAGAAAGGCATCTGATGGTTAAAAAGTTTATTCAAGATTTATAAATGATACTACTAGGTATAATAATGTTAAAAAATAGCAAGGAAAAGAATACATGTATTTTTTAAATTGAGGTATATCTGATTTATAATATTGTGCTAGTTTTAGACATACAGCAAAGTGATTTAGCTGTATGTGCATGTGTTTGTGTTTATATATTCTTTTTAAAATTCTTTTTCATTATGGATTATTACAGGGTATTGCATATAGTTTCCTGTGAGAAACAGTAAATCATTGTTATTTATCTATTTTACATTTGGTAGTGTATATCTATTAATCCTATACTCCTAATTTATCCCTTCTCCCACTTCTGCTTTGGTAACTGTGTTTTTTCTCTATGTAAGACATGTTTATGATAGTGAAAGATAAGGAGAATATGTTTTCATTAACGTTAAAGGAGAGTAATTTTTCTGGAAGGATAATGATTTGTTGTTTCAGAATGATATATAGAAGGGCAAAACAAAATTAAACGGATTATTTTTAATTTTTAGATTGTTTATGGGAAAGGAATTTTGGAAAATGAATCATCTTGTGTGGTCAGAACTGGCTAAGATTGCAAGAATTTTACGAAGTTTATAAAACTCTGCCTTAGAATTAATAATACAATGATGCAAAACTAGAATTTGGTTCTCTTTCTCTCCTAAAACAAACAAAAACAAAATTAGTTAGATTAGTAGCATGAATTCTAAGAAAAGTTTGTGCCTCACCTATTAATTTTTTTGCCAAGGAAACCAATATTTTGTATATGAAAATAATTGTCTTTAAAACACCTTTGGCTACTTATTAAAACTGAGTTCTTATTATTAAAAGAGATTTTTTACAGCTCTAGAAATCTTATATATTTTGCTGTGAAAGATTTTAATTGTCACGAGGGATAAACTTATTGTTTCACAATGACTGATCCTATTTAGTGACGTTTTCAACCTTTGACATTTTTTACAATTTCCCAAAATAGAATTTTAAATAGAGTCTTTTTGACCTCAGACTAACTTTGAGAATGTACAAAAAGGCCCCTGGAAAATCTTAAAGTATTTATAGCTTATCTTGTAAAAGATGCCAAAGTTATTTAGTTCCTTTCATGTATGTTAAATTATGTAGACTACATTGTCAAATCAGAAATTATAAAGTTTTCAATATTCTTTTTGTCAGAATACTATGTTACAATGTATGCCACAGAAATAGATAATATCCCTTATCAAGTAAACTATATCAGAACTTTAACCATGGTCATTCCTTTTGAAACTTTGCTTTTTTAAAAATGTATACTTTCTGAGCTGAAAGAAATTTCTCTCAAACTGTTCTTAAAAGTATAGCAACTTGATAAAATATCCTTGTGTGATATGCAGTTGTTTTTTTTTATCTATATCCCTCCAGATTTTGATTCTTGTATTTGTGGCACTGTAGTAATTTGCATATGTTCAACAAAAATACCTTTTAATTTAACAGGACATAGTTGGAAACATTGATTATATTAAAAGACTTCAGAATTGTGTATTTGAGAATGATATTCATAGAATCAGATATTGCCTGAGAGCTTTAATGAACTAAGATTGACTTTAAGAAGCTAGTAGTTGAAAGTCCCCTTTCCAACCCTTTTTTTTTTTTTTGGCCTGGGAAGAAGAAAAATATAGGGAAAAATGTCAGTTGATGATTGTAAGGTTAAGATAGTGATGCAGACGCTGTATCAGATGCAGTTTTATTGATATAGCAAATTCACACATACTCTGATATCCAGCATATAGCTAGCTATTGATCTGACAAATGCTTACCTCACCATACTGTCCACTAGGAGCAGTTTCCTTGGTGTGGGCGTGAGGGGTGGGGGTGGTTGCCCAATGGGCGGTTCAAATTTCACTACTCAGTGGACCTCCACTGCGGTGTAGGGAAGATGGGCGTGGTTGGACTTATGATGGTACTGTGTCGCAGTCTCTCTTACCTTCACTGTCCTAACTTAGGAATATATCAACTCTCTAGTCTTGTGTCACAGTTTGCAGAGATGTTCATCACTTCTCCCTTCACAATTCCATTGATGCATGACATTATGACATTATGCTGATTGGACCTAGAAAGGGGAATAGCAACTAAACTTAGTAGTAATACATTTGCATATCAGAGGATGGAGAATAAATTCAAATAAAATTCAGGAAGCAACTTCAGTGACATTTATAGGAATCCAAAAGTGTAGCGCATGTCCATAAATCCCTTTTAATGTGAAGGGTAAATTGTTGTATCTGGTCCACCCCAAAACTAGGAGGCACAACACCTAGTCGGAGTTTTGTGTTTTGGAGGCAACATGTTTCTTGTGTGAGAGTGTTAGTCTGTCCTGTGTATCACATGACCAGAAAGATACTAGTTTTAAGTGGGACTCAGACAAGAGAATTTGAACAAACTCCAGGAGATAGTGAAGAACAGGGGATCATGGCATGCTGCAGTCCATGAGGTCTCAAAGAGGTGGACGTGACATAGTGACTGAACAACAACAAAGAGAAGGCTCTCTTAACGGATCCAGTATCCTGTCCAAACCACTCTGCCACTTGGACCACATAATCCAGCAGCTCCAATGGTTCTTAGTTTCATTTTTTCACAAGGATACTATTTGAAGGCATTGGCAGCCCCCAGAGGCATATCTCAGAACAGGTCTTTAGGATTTTAGAGCAAGGTCCTGCTCTCATTCTCCAACTAATTATTTGGGATTTTTCTAGGACTGCCAGAATATGCAAGATAGAATTCACAAGTGCATATTATAGTTTTCTATTGAAACATAACTTTTACCTCTTGTCACCACCTCTTCTGTGAGAGAGAATCATAGACTAATATGTTTGCAGAATTAAGTCCAGTCTTATTAAAAATGATTGATTGTTTGCATAAGTAGAGCAAGATTAGTGATTGACCACAAGGTGTCTTGAGTTTGCTGGAACTTTTCATAAAGGTGGCATTGAAATATGTATATCATATATGAAACGAATTGCCAGTCCAGGTTCGATGCATGATACTGGATGTTTGGGGTTGGTGCACTGAGACGACCCAGAGGGATGGTACAGGAAGGGAGGAGGGAACGGGGTACAGGATGGGGAACATGTGTATACCTATGACAGATTCATGTTGATGTATGGCAAAACCAATACAATATTGTAAAGTAATTAACCTCCAATTAAAATGAATAAATTTATATTTAAAAAAAGCCTGTGGAGAGTGTGAAGCCAATCCAAGAATTTGCCACTAGATTTTAACCTGTAATGCTTAATAGATTTAGGTGAATTTCTTTATTCTATATATTCCCCCAAATATTCTGAGGTCCCAGACGTGCTATAAACTGAACTTTTTAAATGACATATAAGTTAGGAAACCCCATAACCCAAGTACAGGTCAGATTTTCCAAGGGGAACTTTCTAAAAATGGTCCTTAAAGTCAATCTTAGTTCTTTAAAGCCCTCAGGTGATATCTGATTTGATGCACATTATATTCAAAGCCTTAGGATTATAACCAGTGTTTCCAAATGTATCCTACTGCAAGGAGAAATTGTCGTTGAACTTACGCAAATAACTATATTACCATAAATATAAGAATACTCATTGAGATTTTTAGAATTTTGAAAATAGAGATAAAAAGTAAGTATTCTATCTTTGTACACAAAGCTATAATTTACCAAACTGCAGAAAGTTACACATATTAATAGCTTAAGAGAAAAGGATATTTTTCAATCTCAGAAACAATACTAAAGAAACTATGGAAGTTTTCCTCCCAAATGTCCAAAACATTATAATTTTCCTTGTCAGTTCATTCATTCACATGGAATTAATTCTTATTCTGTGTGATTGGTGGTTTGCAGTTTTAGTGACATTAATGTCTTCATGCTTTCTGTATATTATTACTCAGTCCAGTGATATGGATTCAAATTTGGTCACATTAGGCCAACATAGGGGATTCTTGCTTGTAGTTAACTTTTAAAACTTTTACAAAAGAATCAAAGCAAAACATTAACTATCTGTGACTGTTAAGTGACTTAAAATGGCCATGATTAAATTTCTTATGAGAGCTTGCTGTATAAAGAAAACTAGTTATTTATGTGGCATGCAGCATTTTAACATAACTGGACAGTGAGGGTTTTGACAGATTTTTATGAAATTCATACAGTTTCTGGAATATCTGTATCAGAAACATTTAGCCACCTCATATAACCTAAGAAGTTTATTATCTCTATTATTTGATAGCATTTCCTACATAATTTAACATACTACGTAACCAAATTATTTTAGCATCTCCCTTTTACAAATTAAGAAACAAATCCTTTGAAACTTTCCAATGGCACTCTGGGGAATCTCACATCAGTTTGAAGTAAAAAGTCTCCCTTTCAATATTGATTTTGAGACTCTGTCAATATTATCAAAAGGTTTGAACAGTTCATTAAATAGTATCAGAGGAAACTGTGAAAGCGTACTTAGTTACATATTTAACCAAAGTGACAAATAACCAGAGGAAATGCAGGAAATGGCATAGCTGTAAAAAAAAATGTAGCTCTCTAAATGTTGAGAAAGCTCTATTTTCTTAAGCGATCAAAGGAATTATAAAGACAATATGAAGGAGACAAAATAAATTTAAGACACAAAATCTTGATTTACCAGGCACAATATGTAAAAGGTAAAGGAAAACATTTTTTTTCAATTTCTTCTCAACGTAGACCTGAAATCTAAGAAACCTTCATTTCTATAACAGAACTAAATTCTGATTTCACATCAATGTAGTATTATTCTTAAGACTAAGTTTAAAAAAAATAAATCCATTCATCATTAGCCAGATTTGATCATAGATTATGAAATTCCTTTTCAGGATTTTTCCCACAGTCTTTCTACAACACTTTAAAAATACCCATTCCATTTTAATCTTCTGTGTTCCTCTTTCATATTCTGTAATATTAACTAGTCAGTCTTTTTTAGGATAAAATTCATACAGTTGTTTTCATACATTGTTCATACATTGTTTTCCTCAATTAAAACACATCCTTCATCCCTCTTCTTATCAAAAACAAATCTTGCTTTCCATGCCTACAGAGTTTTGTTTTTTCTTTACCATATTAGCCCTAGAGTTTCATTTATATATGTTGAGACTTTCTCAACACTGGTCATGTTCTTTTACATAGAGAACTAGGAAGTAAACAGTTGTTAACTTTGACCAAATAGTATCATTCTGTAGCAAATTTATATCATTTCATAATTTTCTAGAGGCATATGCTCTTTTGCATGTAATTAATACTTTATCTTAAAAGTTTGGCTTATATACTCAGGAAATCATCACTGCTCTCAAGACAATGACTATACTACTAATACTCTCCTCCCCTGCAAAGTTTCACTGTGACCCTTGACAATCCCTCCTCTTTGCCCTTCTCTGACATCTCATTCCCAAGCAACCACTGATATACTTTCCATCACTATAGATTTTTTTTGCATTTTCTAAATTATATCAATAGGATCATACACTATGTATTTTTTTGTATGCTTGATACATAGCGTTGATAGCTTACAGTGAACGATGTTGGATTCATGATCTTCAAAGATTTAGCTTCAAGACCAGGGACCAGGATTGATCACTCAAGAGCTTTTGTGTAGCAGACTTTATTATTAAAGTATAAAAAGGGACAAAGAGAGCTTCTGACATAGACATCAGAAGGGGGACAGAGAGTGCCCCCCTCACTAGTGTTAGTAAAGGAGTTATATAATTTTTTAATAAGTTATTACAATAAAGCAAAATAATGTCTCAAGGTTGTAACGATCTTACTAGACTCACTCCCATAGTTTACATTTTTTTTTAATTTTAAAATCTTTAATTCTTACATGCATTCTCAAACATGAACCCCCCTCCCACCTCCCTCCCCATAACATCTTTCTGGGTCATCCCCATGCACCAGCCCCAAGCATGCTGCATCCTGCGTCAGACATAGACTGGCGATTCAATTCACATGATAGTATACATGTTAGAATGTCATTCTCCCAAATGATCCCACCCTCTCCCTCTCCCTCTGAGTCCAAAAGACAGGGAAAGAGACACAGATGTGCATAGTTTACATTTTAAGATAACAGGATTAGCCAGAAGGTTTTCAGGAGGGAGAAACTGTCCTCAAGCAGGATATATTATTGTTGTGTAATCCTTAGTACAGAGTTTAAACTGAGCTGTTTGATATGTAATCATCAGTTCTGGGCTTAAAGGAAAACAAAAATGTGTTATGTGACTATGACTAAGGAATGTAGAGGGAAAAAAAGAGATGCTTATCCTCTTCTCTTCCTTAAGAATTCCAGACCCCTTTCTCCTGTTTGGGGATCTTGGGCTTATCAACCTGCCTAGGAACTTACTCTCTCGGCGTAGCCATTCACTTAGTATAACCATTCTGATATTCTTCCATCCATATGACTTTTTCAAAGTCACATTTTTCTTTCTTAAATTTTATGGAGTATAGTTGATTTTAAAATATCATTTAAAATGATATTTCAGTTTTCAGTATACAGCACAGCAAAAGAGTTATACAAGTAAATATGCCCACTCCTTTATTAAAGATTCATTTCTGATACTGGCCATTAAAGAATATTGAGTAAAGTTCCCCATGCTATGCAGCAGGCTCTTATTAGTTATTTATTTTATATATAATACTGTATTTATGTCAATCCTAATCTCCCAATTAGTCCCCTTCTTAGTACTTGGATGCAATCTCAAAAACAACAGAATGATCTCTGTTCGTCTCCAAGACAAACCATTCAATATCACAGTTATCCAAGCCTATGCCCCAAACAGTAACGCTGAAGAAACTGAAGTTGAATGGTTTTATGAAGACCTACAAGACCTTTTAGAACTAACACCCCAAAAAGATGTCCTTTTCATTATAGGGGCTGGAATCCTAAAGTAGGAAGTCAAGAAACACCTGGAGTAACAGGCAAATTTGGCCTTGGAATGCAGAATGAAGCAGGGCAAAGACTAATAGAGTTTTGCCAAGAAAATGCACTGGTCATAGCAAACACCCTCTTCCAACAACACAAGAGAAGACTCTACACATGGACATCACCAGATGGTCAACACCAAAATCAGACTGATTCTATTCTTTGCAGCCAAAGATGGAGAAGCTCTATAGAGTCAACAAAAACAAGACCAGGAGCTGACTGTAGCTCTGATCATGAATTCCTTATTACCAAATTCAGACTTAAATTGAAGAAAGTAGGGAAAACCGCAAGACCATTCAGGTATGACCTAAATCAAATCCCTTATGATTATACGGTGGAAGTAAGAAATAGATTTAAGGGCCTAGATCTGATAGATAGAGTGCCTGATGAACTATGGAATGAGGTTCGTGACATTGTACAGGAGACAGGGATTAAGACCATCCCCATGGAAAAGAAATGCAAAAAAGCAAAAAGGCTGTCTGGGAAGGCCTTACAAATAGCTGTGAAAAAAAAGAAGCAAAAAGCAAAGGAGAAAAGGAAAGATATAAGCATCTGAATGCAGACTTCCAAAGAATAGCAAGAAGAGATAAAGCTTTCTTCAGTGTTCAATGCAAAGAAATAGAGGAAAAGAACAGAATGGGAAAGACTAGAGATCTCTTCAAGAAAATTAGAGATACCAAGGGAACATTTCATGCAAAGATGGGCTCAAAAAAGGACAGAAATGGTCTGGACCTAACAGAAGCAGAAGATATTAAGAAGATGTGGCAAGAATACACAGAACTGTACAAAAAAGATCTTCACGACCCTGATAATCATGATTATGTGATCACTCAAGTGGGCCTTAGAAAGCATCACTACGAACAAAGCTAGTGGAGGTGATGGAATTCCAGTTGAGCTGTTTCAAATCCTGAAAGATGATGCTGTGAAAGCACTGCACTCAATATTCCAGCAAATTTGGAAAACTCAGCAGTGGCCACAGGACTGGGAAAAGTCAGTTTTCATTCCAATCCCAAAGAAAGGCAATGCCAAAGAATGCTCAAACTACTGCACAATTGCACTCATCTCACATGCTAGTAAAGTAATGCTCAAAATTCTCCAAGCTAGGCTTCAGCAATACATGAACCGTGAACTTCCTGATGTTCAAGCTGGATTGAGAAAAGGCAGAGGAACCAGAGATCAAATCGCCAACATCTGCTGGATCATGGAAAAAGCAAGAGAGTTCCAGAAAAACATCTATTTCTGCTTTATTGACCATGGCAAAACCTTTGACTGTGTGGATCACAATAAACTGTGGGAAATTCTGAAAGAGATGGAAATACCAGACCACTGACCTGCCTCTTGAGAAATCTGTATGCAGGTCAGGAAGCAACAATTGGAACTGCACCTGGAACAACAGACTGGTTCCAAATAGGAAAAGGAGTATGTCAAGGCTGTATCTTGTCACCCTGCTTATTTAACTTTTATGCAGAGTACATCATGAGAAACGCTGGACTGGAAGAAACACAAGCTGGAATCAAGATTGCTGGGAGAAATATCAATAACCTCAGATATGCAGATGACACCACCCTTATGGCAGAAAGTGAAAAGGATCTAAAAAGCCTCTTGATGAAATTAAAAGTGGGGAGTGAAAAAGTTTGCTTAAAGCTCAACATTCAGAAAACTAAGATCATGGCATCTGGTCCCATCACTTCATGGGAAATAGATGTGGAAACAGTATCAGACTTTATTTTTGGGGGCTCCAAAATCACTGCAGATGGTGACTGCAACCATGAAATTAAAAGACGCTTTCTCCTTGGAAGAAAAGTTATGACCAACCTAGACAGCATATTCAAAAGGAGAGACATTACTTTGCCGACTAAGGTCCGTCTAGTCAAGGCTGTGTTTTTTCCTGTGGTCATGTATGGATGTGAGAGTTGGACTGTGAAGAAGGCTGAGCACTGAAGAATTGATGCTTTTGAACTGTGGTATTGGAGAAGACTCTTGAGAGTCCCTTGGACTTCAAGGAGATCCAACCAATCCATTCTGAAGGAGATCAACCCTGGGATTTCTTTGGAAGGAATGATGCTAAAGCTGAAGCTCCAGTACTTTGGACAACTCATGCGAAGAGTTGACTCATTGGAAAAGACTCTGCTGCTGGGAGGGATTGGAGGCAGGAGGAGAAGGGGACGACCGAAGATGAGATGGCTGGATGGCATCACGGACTCGATGGACGTGTGTCTGTGTGAACTCCGGGAGATGGTGATGGACAGGGAGGCCTGGCGTGCTGCGATTCATGGGGTTGCAAAGAGTCGGACACAACTGAGCAACTGAACTGAACTGAACTTGTCCTGTGATGACCATAAGTTTGTTTTCTACAACTTTGACTCTACCTCTGTTTTGTAAATATGTTAATTTGCACTAAGATTCCACATGTAAGCAATGTCATATGATATCTGTCTTTCTGTGTCTTACTTATTTCACTCAGTATGACAATTTCTAGGTCTATCCATGTTGCTGCAAATGCCATTATTTACTTCTTCTTTATGGCTCAGTAATATTTTATTGTATATACATGCCACATTTTCTTTGCCAACTTTTCTGTTTTGTTTTTTTAATTATTGGAGTATAGTTGCTTAACAATTTTGTGTTAATTTCTGCTGTACAGCAAAGGGAATGAGATATGCTATCCATATATCACCTCTTTTTTGGATTTCCTTTCCATTTAGTTCACCAATGAATACTGAATAGAGTTCTCCATTTCTGTGTCTCTATATCTGCTCTGCATATAAGCTCAACTAAACCATTGTTTCCTATATTCCACATCTATGTGTTAACATATATGCTTTTCTCTTTCTGACTTACTTTGCTCTGTATGACACTCTCTATGTTCATCCATATGTCTATGAATGACCCAGTTCCATTCCTTTTTATAGCTCAGTAATATCCCTTTGTGTTGTTTGAAGAGGGTGTTTGTTATGACCAGTGCATTCTCTTGGCAAAACTCTATTAGCCTTTGCCTTGCTTCATTCCTTATTCCAAGGCCAAATTTCCCTGTTACTTCCAGGTGTTTCTTGACTTCCTACTTTTGCCTTCCAATCCCCTATAATGAAAAGGACATCTTTTGGGGGTGTTAGTTCTAAAAGGTCTTGTAGGTCTTCATAGAATCATTCAACTTCAGCTTCTTCAGCATTACTGGTTGGGGCCTAGGCTTGGATCACCATGATATTGAATGGTTTGCCTTGGAAATGAACCAAGATCATTCTGTCGTTTTTGAGATTGCATCCAAGTACTGCATTTCGGACTCTTTTGACCATGATGGCTACTCCATTTCTTCTGAGGGATTCCTGCCCACAGTAGTAGATATAATGTTCATCTTAGTTAAATTCATCCTTTCCAGTCCATTTTAGTTCGTTGATTCCTAGAATGTTGATGTTCACTGTTGCCATCTCCTGTTTGACCACTTCCAATTTGCCTTGATTCAAGGACATAACATTCCAAATTCCTATGCAATATTGTTCTTTACAGCATCGGACCTTACTTCTATCACCAGTCACATCCACAACTGGGTATTGTTTTTGCCTTGGCTCCATCCCTTCATTCTTTCTGTAGTTTTGTCTCCTCTGATCTCCAGTAGCATATTGGGCACCTACTGACCTGGGGAGTTCCTCTTTCAGTATCCTATCATTTTGCCTTTTCATACTGTTCATGGGATTCTCAAGACAAGAATACTGAAGTGGATTGCCATTCCCTTCTCTAGTGGACCACATTCTGTCAGACCTCTCCACCATTACCTGTCTCTCTTGTGTGGCCCCACATGGCATGGCTTAATTTCATTGAGTTAGGCAAGGCTGTGGTCTGTGTGATCAGATTGGCTAGTTTTCTGTGACTATGGTTTTAGTGTGTCTGCCCTCTGATGCCCTCTTGCAACACCTACCGTCTTACTTGTGTTTCTCTTACCTTGGACGTGGAGTAGCTCTAGCAAAGCACAGCTGCTTCTCCTTACCTTGGACGAGGTCGCCCCTCCTGACCTTGAAAATGGAGTAGCTCCTCTTGGCCCTCCTGCACCTGCACAGCCGCTGCTCCTTGGACATGGGGTAGCTCCTCTCGGGCACAGCCCCTCAAGAATACAGAGAAGAACTGTACAAAAAAGATCTTCATGACCCAGATAATCATGATGGTGTGATCACTCACCTAGAGCCAGACATCCTTGAATATGAAGTCAACTGGGCCTTAGAAAGCATCACTACGAACAAAGGTAGTGGAGGTGATGGAATTCCACTTGAGCTATTTCAAATACTGAAAGATGATACTGTGAAAGTGCTGCACTCAATATTCTGGCAAATTTGGAAAACTTGGCAGTGGCCACAGGACTGGAAAAGGTCAGTTTTTATTCCAATCTCAAAGGCAATGCCAAAGAATGTTCAAACTACTGCACAATTGCTAGCAAAGTAATGCTCAAAATTCTCCAAGCCAGGCTTCAGCAATACGTGAACCGTGAACTTCCAGATGTTCAAGTTGGATTGAGAAAAGGCAGAGGAACCAGAGATCAAATTGCCAACATTCACTGGATCATGGAAAAAGCAAGAGAGTTCCAGAAAAACGTCTATTTCTGCTTTATTGACTATGCCAAAGCCTTTGACTGTGTGGATCACAATAAACTGTGGAAAATTCTGAAAGAGATGGGAATACCAGACCACCTGACCTGCCTCTTGAGAACCTATATGCAGGTCAGGAAGCAACAGTTAGAACTGGACATGGAACAACAGACTGGTTCCAAATAGGAAAAGGAGTATGTCAATGCTGTGTATTGTCACTCTGCTTATTTAACTTCTATGCAGAGTACATCATGAGAAACGCTGGACTGGAAGAAGCACAAGCTGGAATCAAGATTGCCGGGAGAAATATCATTAACCTCAAATATGAAGATGACACCACCCTTAAGGCAGAAAGTGAAGAGGAACTAAAGAGCCTCTTGATGAAAGTGAAAGAGGAGAGTGACAAAGTTTGCTTAAAGCTCAGCATTCAGAAAACGAAGATCATGGCATCTGGTCCCATCACTTCATGGGAAATAGATGGGAAAACAGTGGAAACAGTGTCAGACTTTTTTTTTCGGCTGCAAAATCACTGCAGATGGTGATTTCAGCCATGAAATTAAAAGACGCTTTCTCCTTGGAAGGAAAGTTATGACCCACCTAGATAGCATATTAAAAAGCAGAAGGTCCATCTAGTCAAGGCTATGGTTTTTCCAGTGGTCATGTATGGATGTGAGAGTTGGACTGTGAAGAAAGCTGAGCACTGAATAATTGATACTTTTGAACTGTGGTGTTGGAGAAGACTCTTGAGAGTCCCTTAGACTGCAAGGAGATGCAACCAGTCCATCCTAAAGGAGATCAGGGTTTTAAGGACTGATGCTGGGCTGAAACTCCAATACTTTGGCCACCTCATGCGAAGTGTTGACTCTTTGGAAAAGACCCTGATGCTGGAAGGATTGGGAGCAGGAGGAGTAGGGAACAACCGAAGATGAGATGGCTGGATAGCATCACCGATTCTATGCATATGAGTTTGAGTGAACTCTGGGAGCTGGTGATGGACAGCGAGGCCTGGCGTGCTGCGATTCATGGGGTCGCAGAGTCAGACAGGACTGAGCGACTGAAATGAACTGAACTGAACTGAACTGAATATCCCATTGTATACATATACAACATCTTCTTTATCCATTCCTCTGTTAATGGACGTCTCAATCATTTCCTTGCCCTGGCTATTGTAAATAGTGCTACAATGAACACTGGATTGCATGTGTCTTTTTGAATTGTGATTTTTCTCTGCGTATAGACCCAGTAGTGAGATTACTGGGCTACATGGTAGTCCTTCTACTCGCTATATTGTTGTTGTTTAGTCACTAACATGTCTGACTTTTTTGTGATGCTATAGACTGTAGCCTGCCAAGCTACTCTGTCTATGGGATTGATTAGTCACGAATATTGGAGTAGATTGCCATTTGCTTCTCCAGGCGATCTTCCCGATCCAGGGAACCTGCATCTCTTCCATTGCAGGCATATTCTTCACCACTGAGCCACCTGAAACCCATGCAGGAAAAAAAGCAAATTTCAAAAAGAAACACTACCCCAATATTTCTCATTGATTTTTCTTGTTTCTTGAGGTAGGACTGTGCTGCTATAAATGTCCCTCTTACAACTACTTTTGTTATGTCCATAGGTTTTGGATAATTGTATTTTCATTCTCATTTTTTTCTAGATTTTTTTTAATTCCTCTTTTATTTCTTGATTATTTAGTAGCATATTTTTTAGACTCCATGTGTTTGTGATTTTTTTTTTTTAGTTTTTTCCCTTGTAATTGATTTCTGATCTCATAGAGTAGTGGTCAAAAAACATTTGCTTGATAAAATGTAAATTTTATTAAATTTACTGTGGCTTGTTTTCTGACCTATCATGTGACCTATACTGGACAATGTTCCACATGCACTTGAGAAGAAAATGCTTCTTTTAGATAGCATGTTCTATAAATATCAGCTAAGTTTTTCTGGTCTATTGTGTTATTTAGGGCCACGATTTACATGTTAGTTTTCTGTCTGAATGATCTGTCCATTGGTGTAAGTGGGAAGTTGAAGTCTCCTACTATTAGTGTATTACTGTACGTTTTCCCACTTTATGGATGTTAGTATTTGTCTTATGTATTGAAGTGCTCTTATGTTGGGTGCATATATGTATACAGTTGTTTTATCTTCTTGGATTGATCTTTAGTTCATTATGCAGTTTCTTTCCTTGTGTTTTGTCAGAGTCTTTACTTTAAAGTCTATTTGTCTGATATGATTATTGCTACTCCATCTTTCTTTTAGTTTCCATTTGCATGGAATATCTTTTTCCACCCCCTCGGTTTCAGTCTGTGTTCATTGCTAGGTCTGAATTGGATCTCTTGTAGACAGCATGTATATGGGTCTTGTTTTTGTAGTCATTCACCCAGTCTGTCTTTTGGTTAAAGCATTTAATTCATTCACATTTGATTAAATTATCAATATGTATGTTTCTATTGCAATTTTCTTAGTTGTTTTGGTTTCCCTTGTAGATGTTTTTCTTCTTTTGTTTTTTCCTGAATAGAGAAGTCATTTTAGCATTGCTCAAAATGCTCAAAATTCTCTAAGTCAGGCCTCAAAAGTACGTGAAACATGAACTTTCAGATGTCCAAGCTGGATTTAGAAAAGGTAGAGGAACCAGAGATCAGATTTCCAGCATCTACTGGATCATTTAAAAAGCAAGAGATTTCCAGAAAAAACATGTACTTCTGCTTTATTTTCTACACCACAGCCTTTGACTATGTGGATCACAACAAACTGTTGAACATTCTTCAAGAGATGGGAATACCAGACCACCTGACATGCCTCCTGAAAAATCTGCATGCAGGTCAAAAAGCAACAGTTACAACTGGACATGAAACAACAGACTGTTTCCAAATGGGGAAAGGAATACATCAAGGCTGTATATTGTCACCCTGCTTATTTAACTTATATGCAGAGTACATCATGAGAAATGCCAGGCTGGATGAAGCACAAGCTGGAATCAAGACTGCCAGGAGAAATATCAATAACCTCAGATACACAGATGACAACACCCTTCTTGCAGAAAGCAAAGAAGAACTAAAGAGCCTCTTGATGAAAGTGAAAGAGGAGACTGAAAATTTTGGCTAAAAGCTCAACATTCAGAAAACTAAGATCATGGCATCTGGTCCCATCACTTCATCGCAAATAAATGGGGAAACAATGGAAACAGTGAGAGGTTTTATTTTGGAGGGGTCCAAAATCACTGCAAATAGTGAGTTCAGCCATGAAATTAAAAGATGCTTTCTCCTTGGAAGAAAAGCTATGACCAACCTAGACAGCTTGTTAAAAAGCAGAGACATTACTTTACCAACAAGGATCCATCTAGTCAAAGCTATGTTTTTTTTCCAGTAGCCATGTATGGATGTGAGTGTTGGACTATAAAGAAAACTGAGCACAGAAGAATTGAGGCTTTTGAACTGTGATGTTGGAGAAGACTCTTGAGAGTCCCTTGGACAGCAAGGAGGTCCAACCGGTCAATTCCTAAGGGAAATCAGTGCTGAACATTCTTTGGAAGGGCTAATGCTGAAGCTGAAACTGCAATGCTTTGGCCACCTGATGCAAAGAACCAACTCACTGGAAAACACCCTGATGCTGGGAAAGATTGAAAGTGGGAGGAGAAGGGGACAACAGAGAAAGAGGTGGTTGGATGGGATCACCAACGAGAGGCAAATGAGTTTCTGTAGGCTCTAGGAGTTGGTGATGGACAGAAAGGCCTGGCGTGCTGCAATCCATGGGGTCACCAGGGGTCGGACACAACTGAGTGACTGAGCTGAACTGATAAAAGCTGACTTGGTGGTGGTGGTTTAGTCCTTCAGTCATATTCAACTCTTGAGATCCTAGATGCCATGATCTTAGGACTGTAGCCTGCCAGGCTCCTCAGGAGTCCTGGGATTCTCCAGGCAAGAATACTGGCGTGGGTTGCCATTTGCTTCTCCAGGGGAACTTCCTGACCCGGGAATCGAACCCAGGTCTCCTGCATTGTAGGCAGATGATTTACCAACTGAGCTATGAGGGAAGTCCCTAAAGCTTGTCTGCTGGTGCTCAATTCTCCTAGTATTACTTGTCTGTACAGCTTTTGATTTCTCTGCTGAATCTGAATGAGAGCCTTGCTGGGAAGAGTAATATTGGTTATAGGGTTTTTTTTGCTTTCATTACTTTAAATATATCTTGCCTCTTCTTTCTGGACTGCAGAGTTTCTGCTGAAAAATGAACTGATAAATTTATGAGGATTCTTTTTGTTATTTATTTTCCCTGTTGCTTTTAATATTTTCTTTGTATTTTAGTTTGATTAGTATGTGATTAGTTTTCCAGAGCCAGGAATCCTCTGGAATTCCAGTGTCCTGATCTCAGTGACATTCCTACCCCAGAGGTTCAGGCCTTAACCCCCACCTGGAAATCAAGACCCTGTCTTCTACTCTGCTCAGGAAAAAAGAGGGGGAAATGGGGGAATAAAACAAATGAAATGAATATACTACCCAAAGCAATCTACAGATTCAATGCAATCCCTATCAAGCTACCAGCGATATTTTTCACAGAGCTGGAACAAATAATTTCACAATTTGTACAGAAATACGAGAAACCTCAAATAGCCAAAGCAATCTTGAGCAAGAAGAAAGGAACTGGAGGAATCAACCTGCCTGCCTTCAGGCTCTACTATAAAGCCACAGTCATCAAGACAGTATGGTACTGGCACAAAGGCAGAAATATAGATCAATGGAACAAAATAGAAAGCCCAGAGATAAATACACACACCTATGGACACCTTATCTTCGACAAAGGAGGCAAGAATATACAATGGATTAAAGACAATCTCTTTAACAAGTGGTGCTGGGAAAACTGGTCAACCACTTGTAAAAGAATGAAACTAGAATACCTTCTAACACCATACACAAAAATAAACTCAAAATGGATTAAAGATCTAAATGTAAGCCCAGAAACTATAAAACTCCTAGAGGAGAACATAGGCAAAATACTCTCCGACATAAATCACAGCAGGATCCTCTGACCGACCTCCCAGAATACTGGAAATAAAGGCAAAAATAAACAAATGGGACCTAATTAAAATTAAAAGCTTCTGCACAACAAAGGAAACTATAAGCACGGTGAAAAGACAGCCTTCGGAATGGGAGAAAATAATAGCAAATGAAGCAACTGACAAACAACTAATCTCAAAAATATACAAGCAACTTATGCAGCTCAATTCCAGAAAAATAAATGACCCAGTCAAAAAATGGGCCAAAGAACTAAACAGACATTTCTCCAAAGAAGACATACAGATGGCTAACAAACACATGAAAAGATGCTCAACATCACTCATTATCAGAGAAATGCAAATCAAGACCACAATGAGGTACCATTTCATGCCAGTCAGAATGGCTACAATCCAAAATTCTACAAGCAATAAACGCTGGAAAGGGCATGGAGAAAAGGGAACCCTCTTACACTGTTGGTGGGAATGCAAACTAGTACAGCCACTATGGAGAACAGTGTAGAGATTCCTTCAAAAACTGGAAATAGAACTGCCTTATGACCCAGTAATCCCACTGCTGGGCATATACAATGAGGAAACCAGAATTGAAAGAGACATGTGTACCCCAATGTTCATTGCAGCACTGTTTATAACAGCCAGGACATGGAAGCAACCTAGATGTCCATCAACAGATGAATGGATAAGAAAGCTGTGGTACATATACACAATGGAGTATTACTCAGCCATTAAAAAGAATACATTGGAATCAGTTCTAATGAGGTAGATGAAACTGGAGCCAATTATACAGAGTGAAGTAAGCCAGAAAGTAAGATATCAATACAGTGTACTAATGCATATATATGGAATTTAGAAAGATGGTAATGATAACCCTGTATGCGAGACATCAAAGGAGACACAGATGTATAGAACAGACCTTTGGACTCTGTGGGAGAGGGAGAGGGTGGGATGATTTGGGAGAATGGCCAATTTATGGGAACACTGATTCTCCACTCAGATATTCCACAGATTCTGGGTTTACCAAGCTGATTGTGGGGATTTAATCTGCAGTTCGTGCAGGTGCATCAAAAAGTTTTTGTTCCTCTTCCTTAGTTGCCCGGCCCCTGAGGCTCAGCTGTGGTTTTAGTCCCACCTCTGTGCGTGGACCACCTGTAGAAGTCTGTTCCTGAGGCTGCCCTGGAGTACTTGAGTCTGCATTCACTAGAAGGTAAGGCATGGCTCAGAGTTGGTGTCTGTCTAGGTTTGGGGACTCTGGTGATTACAGGTGCAAAGGAAAGATAGCAGCTGTGGGTACAAGAAATTGGACACTAGTGGGAACGTTTCCTAGCACCTGGCAGCCAGTGTGAGAAGGCCAGACCTGGTAGGGGCTTTACCTAACACCTAATGGGTCATCTGGTACCATCACTTCATGGGAAATAGATGGAGAAACAGAGGAAATAGTGTCAGACTTTATTTTGGGGGGCTCCAAAATCACTGCAGATGGTGATTACAGCCATGAAATTAAAAGATGCTTGCTCCTTGGAAGGAAAGTTATGCAACCTAGATAGCATATTCAAAAGCATAGACATTACTTTGCCAAAAAAAAAACGTCCATCTAGTCAAGGCTATGGTTTTTCCAGTGGTCATGTATGGATGTGAGAGTTGGACTGTGAAGAAGGCTGAGTGCCGAAGAATTGATTCTTTTGAACTGTGGTCTTGGAGAAGACTCTTGAGAGTCCCTTGGACTGCAAGAAGATCCAAACAGTCCATCCTAAAGGAAATCAGCCCTGGGATTTCTTTGGAAGGAATGATGCTAAAGCTGAAACTCCAGTACTTTGGCCACCTCATGCAAAGAGTTGACTCATTGGAAAAGACTCTGATGCTGGCAGGGATTGGGGGCAGGAAAAAGGGGATGACAGAGGATGAATGGCTGATGGCATCACCAACTCGATGGACGTGAGTTTGAGTGAACTCTGGGAGATGGTGATGGACAGGGAGGCCTGGCATGCTGCAATTCATGGGGTCACAAAGAGTCAGACACGACTGAATGACTGAACTGAATGGCGCAGGGGGTTGAAATGTCAGGAAAGATTGGCTGCAATGGTGGCTTTGCCCTCTGTACGTCACTCAACAGTGGCTTCTTGCTCCTGTGGCAGTCTGGACTTCTTCCACAAGCACTCCTAGCTGAAGGTATCCTTCCTTCCATCCCCTCAGGCTGTCTCCTCACAGCCAAAGACAGTTCTCCCCCTGGGTTTGTTCTTCAGTCCTCATGTTCCAACTCTAAGTCCCTATGTGCACCGGTGGACACATGTCCCAGTTCATTTCTGTCGCTCAGTTGTGTCCAGCTCTTTGCAATTCCATGAATCGCAGCAGGCTAGGCCTCCCGGTCCATCACCAACTCCTGGAGCTCACTCAGACTAACGTCCATTGAGTTGGTGATGCCATCCAGCCATCTCATCCTCGGTCATCCCCTTCTCCTTCTGTCCCCAATCCCTCCCAGCATCAGAGTCCTTTCCAATGAGTCAACTCTTCGCATGAGGAGGCCAAAGTACTGCAGTTTTAGCTTCAGCATCATTCCCTCCAAAGAAATCCAAGGGCTGATCTCCTTCAGAATGGACTGGTTGGATCTCCTTGCAGTCCAAGGGACTCTCAAGAGTCTTCTCCAACACCACAGTTCAAAAGCATCAATTCTTTGGCTTTCAGCCTTCTTCACAGTCCAACTCTCACATCCATACATGACCCCCGGAAAAACCATAGCCTTGACTAGACAGACCTTTGTTGGCAAAGTAATGCCTCTACTTTCCCATATGGTATCTGGGTTGGTCATAACTTTTCTTCCAAGGAGCAAGCGTCTTTTAATTTCATGGCTGAAATCACCATCTGCAGTGATTTTGGAGCCCCCAAAAATAAAGTCTGACACTGTTTCCACTGTTTCCCCATCTATTTCCCATGAAGTGATGGGGCCAGATGCCATGATCTTCGTTTTCTGAATGTTGACCTTTAAGCCAACTTTGTCACTCTCCTCTTTCACTTTCATGAAGAGGCTTTTTAGATCCTCTTCACTTTCTGCCATAAGGGTGGTGTCATCTGCATATCTGAGGTTATTGATATTTCTCCTGGCATCTTGATTCCAGCTTGTGCTTCATCCAGCCCAGCGTTTCTCATGATGTACACTGCATAGAAATTAAATAAGCAGGGTGACAATATACAGCCTTGACGTACTCCTTTTCCTATTTGGAACCAGTCTGTTGTTCCATGTCCAGTTTCAACTGTTACTTCCTGACCTGCATAGAGGTTTCTCAAGAGGCAGGTCAGGTGGTCTTCTATTGCCTTCAGAATTTTCCAGTTTACTGTGATCCACACCTAACAGAAGGAGAAGATATTAAGAGGTGGCAAGAATACACAGAAGAACTGTACAAAAAAGATCTTCATGACCAAGATAATCACGATGGTGTGATGACTTACCTAGAGCCAGACATCCTGCAATGTGAAGTTAAGTGGGCCTTCTGCATAGTCAAAGGCTTCTACATAGTCAATAAATTAGAAATATATGTTTTTCTGGAACTCTCTTGCTTTTTCCATGATCCAGCAGATGTTGGCAATTTGATCTCTGGTTCCTCTGCCTTTTCTAAAACCAGCTTGAACATCTGGAAGTTCATGGTTCACATATTGCTGAAGCCTTGCTTGCGAAATTTTGAGCATTATATTACTAGCATGTGAGGTGAGTGCAATTGTGCGGTAGTTTGAGCATTCTTTGGCATTGCCTTTCTTTGGGATTGGAATGAAAACTGACCTGTCCCAGTCCTGTGGCCACTGCTGAGTTTTCCAAATTTGCTGGAATATTGAGTGCAGTGCTTTCACAGCATCATCTTTCAGGATTTGAAATAGCTCAACTGGAATTTCATCACCCCCTCTAACTTTGTTCATAGTGATGCTTTCTAAGGCCCACTTAACTTCACATTGCAGGATGTCTGGCTCTAGGTAAGTCATCACACCATCATTATTATCTTGGTCGTGAAGATCTTGTTGGTACAGTTCTTCTGTGTATTCTTGCCACCTCTTAATATCTTCGGCTTCTGTTAGGTCCCTACCATTTCTGTCCTTTATCGAGCTCATCTGTGCATGAAATATTCCCTTGTTATCTCTAATTTTGTTGAAGAGATCTCCAGTCTTTCCCATCCTGTTGTTTTCCTCTATTTCTTTGCATTGATTGCTGAGGAAGGCTTTCTTATCTCTTCTTGCTATTCTTTGGAACTCTGCATTCAGATGTTTATATATTTCCTTTTCCTTTGTTTTCACTTCTCTTCTTTCCACAGCTATTTGTAAGGCCTCCTCAGGCAGCCTTTTTTTTTTTTTTCATTTCTTTTCCATGGCGATCCCTTGATCCCTTTCTCCTGTACAATGTCATGAACCTCCGTCCATAGTTCATCAGGCACTCTATCCAGTCGAAGGCAAACAAGGCTGTGGCATGGACCATCTATGTAGTTACACTATGTAAGTCATTTCACTGGCCTCCAACAGCCTTAGATGCTCCCTTTCTGTGCCAACTGATTTCCCCATCAGTCTGGGGGCTTCTCCAGAAGCAGGAACCTCTACTCTGATTCAGTTCTCCCCAAGAAGTGCAAGCACAGATCCCATCTTGCTTCCTCTCCTCTATTTTTCCTCTTCTTTCGTTCATTCTCCCCAGTTATGCAAGTATCTTTCTTGTCCTTTCTGGGTCCAAGGTCTTCTGCTAGTGTTCACCTGGTGTTCAGTGAGAATTGTTCCATCTTTAGATATATATATATTTTGAATTTGTGAATAGGGATGTACTCCACATCCTCAAACTCCTCCACTATCTTGTTTCCCCTATCCATTCTTCTGTTGATGGATACTTGGGTTTCCTGTCTGTTGCAAATAGTGTTGCAATGAACACTGGAGTACATGTATCTTCTCCAAGTATACCTCTGATGTTTATTAATAGAACTAAAAGTATTTAGATTTTCTAACCCTTCACATGGACATCACCAGATGGTCAAACTGAAATCAGATTGATTGTATTCTTTGCAGCCAAAGATGGAGAAGCTATATACAGTAAGCAAAAACAAGACTGGGAGCTGACTATGGCTCAGATCATGAACTCCTTATTGCCAAGTTCAAACCTAAATTTAAGAAAGTAGGGGAAACCACTAAACCATTCAGGTATGACCTAAATCAAATTCCTTATGATTATACAGTGGAAGTGAGAAATAGATTTAAAGGACTAGATCTGATAGATAGAGTGCCTGATGAACTGTGGACAGAGGTTCCTGACATTGTACAGGAGATACAGATCAAGACCATCCCCATGGAAAAGAAATGCAAAAAGCGAAATGGCTATCTGGGGAGGCCTTACAAATAGCTGTGGAAAGAAGACAAGCAAAAAGCAAGGGAGAAAAGGAAAGACATAAGCATCTGAATGCAGAGTTCCAAAGAATAGCAAGAAGAGATAAGAAAGCCTTCCTCAGCAATCACTGCAAAGAAATAGAGGAAAACAACAGAATGGGAAAGACTAGAGATCTCTTCAACAAAATTAGAGATAACAAAGGAACCTTTCATGCAAAGATGGGCTCGATAAAGGACAAAAATGGTATGGACCTAACAGAAACAGAAGATATTAAGAAGAGGTGGCAAGAATACACAGAAGAACAGTACAAAACAGATCTTCATGACCAAGATAATCATGATGGTGTGAACACTCACCTAGAGTGAGACATTCTGGAATGTGAAGTCAAGTGGGCCTTAGAAGGCATCACTATGAACAAAGCTAGTGGAGGTGATGGAATTCCAGTTGAGCTATTTCAAATCCTGAAAGATGATGCTGCGAAAGCACTGCACTCAATATGCCAGTCAATTTGTAAAACTCAGCAGTGGCCACAGGACTGGGACAGGTCAGTTTTCATTCCAATCCCAAAGAAAGGCAATGCCAAAGAATGCTTAAACTTCTGTACAATTTCACTCACCTCACTAGTAAAGTAATACTCAAAATTCTACAAGCCAGGCTTCAGCAATATGTGAACCATGAACTTCCAGATGTTCAAGCTGGTATTAGAAAAGGCAGAGGAACCAGAGATCAAATTGCCAGCATCCACTTGATCATTGAAAAAGCAAGAGAGTTCCAGAAAAACATCTATTTCTGATTTATTGACTATGCCAAAGCCTTTGACTGTGTGGATCACAATAAACTGGGGAAAATTCTGAAAGAGATGGGAATACCAGACCACATGACCTGCCCCTTGAGAAATCATATCCATGTGAGGAAGCAACAGTTGGAACTGGACATGGAACAAAAGACTGATTCCAAATAGGAAAAGGAGTATGTCAAGGCTGTATATTGTCACCCTGCTTATTTAACTTCTATGCAGAGTACATCAGGAGAAGGGCTGGGCTAGAAGAAGCACAAGCTGGAATCAAGATTGCCAGGAGAAATATCAATAACTTCAGATATGCAGATGACACCACACTTATAGCAGAAAGTGAAGAGGATCTAAAAAGCCTCTTGATGAAAGTGAAAGAGGAGAGTGAAAAAATTTGCTTAAAGCTCAACATTCAGAAAACGAAGATCATGGCATCTGGTCCCATCACTTCATGGGAAATAGATGGGGACACAGTGGAAACAGTATCAGACTTTATTTTTCTGGGCTCCTAATTCACTTCAGATGGTGATTGCAGCCATGAAATTAAAAGACGCTTGCTCCTTGGAAGGAAAGTTGTGACCAACATAGATAGCATATTCAAAAGCAGAGACATTACTTTACCAACAAAGGTCCATCTTGTCAAGGCTATGGTTTTTCCAGGGGTCATGTCTGAATGTGAAAATTGGACTTTGAAGAAAACTGAGCGCAAAAGAATTGACGCTTTTGAACTGTGGTGTTGGAGAAGACTCTTGAGAGTCCCTTGGACTGCAAGGAAATCCAACCAGTCCATTCTAAAGATCAATCCTGGGTGTTCTTTGGAAGGACTGATGCTAAGCTGAAACTCCAATCTTTTGGCCACCTCATGCGAAGATCTGACTCATTGGAAAAGACCCTGATGCTGGGAGGGGATGCTGGGAGGGATTGGGGACAGGAGGAGAAGGGGACGACAGAGAATGAGATGGCTGGATGGCATCACTGACTCGATGGACAAGAGTTTGGTTGAACTCCAGGAGTTGGTGATGGACAGGGAGGCCTGATGTGCTGCAGTTTATGGGGTCACAAAGAGTTGGACACGACTGAGCGACTGAACTGAACTGAAGCCTTATGAAAACAAGATGCCAAGGAGATAAACTTATGTACAGCAGGTAAATTTCTATATATCGTTTTATTTGGAAATGATATAAATATTCAGTGACTCTCCTTTTTTTGTTTGTTTGTTTTGTTTTACCTAGGATCATATAGCTTTAAAGTTCAAGCTGCCAAATAAGTTTGTGAAACTATTTTCATGTGGACATTTGTGAGCATAATTATTGAAAAACATACATATGAAAAGCATGATTATTGTACATGTTATATCATATGAAACATAAAATGTATAATGTTCATTTATGCATTTTACATGATTGCATCTATTTAATTCTCTTCTGTTTAACAATCATGTTTGATATTATAATGAAAATTTCCTCAACTGAGCAATAATCTAGCATTATCCTAAATTTTGAGGTGGTGACATATTATGCAAGTAAAAAAATCAAAAACAATTAATGTAAATATTTATTCATATTGTCTTTCCTTTTTATCTTTTTTATACCCACTGTTTTTGATGTGCATCAAGCAATTCATTTTTAATATACCTTTTGTCTTAGGATTGATTTATAGTTCTATTGCATAATCCTAGACATCTAGTGAACATAATTTATGCTTAACTAGTAAAAGTAGTAGAAAAAATAGAGTGTTTGCATTATACTTAACACTGACAACTTGGAAGTTATGCCTGTTTTACTTTACCAACAATTTTCAAATCTAGCTTTACCTCCCAAAGATTATCCCAGGTCATGGGAACTTTTAAAAATTGAATGTGTTCCTGTAGTTCATATAGTTTTAGGAATGCCTAATTTATATAATAGCTCATTTATCTCTAAATATATTTAAATATAATTCCTTTATTGGGTTTATAAATTAATTTAATAATAATGTCCATATGTAGAAAAATGCCATTATATGTTGACAGGCATGTGTGCATAAATATAGACATATAGTCAAGCCAACAGAAATCTTACAGTTTTCATTGTAAATTCTAGCCGTGGGTCAGTAAAACATAGCGATATAATAAAACTGGTTTATCTCTACTTATTATTTTCATCTTAATTGTTATGGAGACTACTCTGAAGATGTTCTTTTGCTGTGCTTGACATATAGTCTGATGGCAGCTATGAACTCAGTTTAACATCACTGACTGAGGAGACATCTGACAGCTCACTGGATATCTCCAGACCCCATCTGATTGGGTAAGACATTTAGTTCTGTTTTCAAATAGCCTTTCATTCTCTATTCAATCTCAGGTGGTTTCTTAAGGGGATCCCTTAGTCCGTTGAGAGCCTTTCATAGAGGGCAAAGTGGGGAGTAAAGTTCAAGTGACTGCAGGAAGCGGAAGGGCTGAGGTGGGATAAGTCTGTCAATGTGGACAGGAAAATGGAGAAGGTAGTGGTTTGAAGGGGGACATGTCAAAGGATCAAGAGAACTGGAGGGAAGATCC
Organism: Ovis canadensis; assembly: GCF_042477335.2. Lineage (NCBI taxonomy): Eukaryota > Metazoa > Chordata > Mammalia > Artiodactyla > Bovidae > Ovis > Ovis canadensis. The sequence continues at coordinate 14,050,350 of NC_091262.1, forward strand.
AAAGCAATAAAAGAAGGAAGCAGTCGCAGCCCTGATGAGAAGGGGCAGGTTTTAGAGAAGCCAGTAGGGGAAGAACCTTAAATGTCCTAAAAAGGCCACTAAAATTTCAAGTTATCCTTAGTAAAATCATGCCAACAAAAAGCAAACACAGAAGTGGCAGAACACAATTTCAGGAGGAGTTGAAGAAGAGGGTTTTCAGTCCAAGGAGAAGCTCCCATGTTGTTAACTAATGGTACCTTGATACTTTTGAACAGATAACTTTGATCTCCAACCCAACTTGTACCTGCCTGTGTTCTAGAAACAGACAAACCCACCACTATAATTAGCTTCTCTTTATCTGGAACTCTAAACTACTTTCTAAAGTGCAGTTCATTCTTAAGAACCAACATCTGTCCCTACTAGCAACAGGGAGCATTTAGAAGTTGAACTCAATAAAAGATCCCTGATCATCAGTCAGGAGTGGAGATCAAGTCTTCAAAAGTGTGCAGTTAGGATCTTGCATGAGTAGTCTGGACTCCAATGATTAAGAGTCCAGATTGATTGTATCCAAGCTGCAGTCCTGTAGCTATCAAAGAAAAATTGTAGATAGATATTAAAGTGTTCTGGAAAAGGCAGTGGCACCCCACTCCAGTACTCTTGCCTGGAAAATCCCATGGACGGAGGAGCCTGGTAGGCTGTAGTCCATGGGGTCGCTAAGAGTTGGACACAACTGAGCGACTTCCCTTTCATTTTCACTTTCATGCATTAGAGAAGGAAATGGCAACCCACTCCAGTGTTCTTGCCTGGAGAATCCCAGGGACAGGGGAGCCTGGTGGGCTTCCGTCTATGGCGTCGCACAGAGTCGGACACGACTGAAGCGACTTAGCAGCAGCAGCAGCATTTAAGTGTTCAAAACAAATTTTATTCATGACTGTTGAAATGGAGAAAAAGAGGGCTCAGTATAGAGCTGGTTCAATTCCAAATACGACAGTGGAAAGTGGAAATTGATAGCCAGGGAGCCATGTAAGACTCAGTGAGTGGAAAATAACTAAGAAGAAACATTAATGGGTATAGGAAGTTCTGGCTAATTAATAGAATTTTTGCTGAAAATTGTAATCCAGCTGATGGATGTGGAGGGTGGTCAGACATGGAAGGTAAGGGGCTCTTGCTTGGCTGACTTAACTGTGTTCTTGCTAAGGATTTTGCAAGGGGTGCACAAATGGGCCTAAAGGAACACCCAACTTCTTTGTTACAAGCCAGTCTTCAGTTATTGGAGTTCTTGAAGCACTTCAGTGTTCTTCGCTCAGCACAATGACCTCCCAAGTAGAAAGGAGTTGCCTTGGACACCAGCACACAAACAAGTGGAAAAGGCTGTTGGCACCAAAGCCCTGACCAATGTTGTCTGCAGCCTTCATGGGCAAAGATATTTAATTACCGAGAGCAGCACTTACGCTAATGTTTCTGGTGGGGTCATCAGTGATTGAGAAAACTACAAATAAATGACCCAAGAAATTGTTTCAAAGAAAAAGTAGAATCTTACCTAAGCCGTTCAAGACCAAGTCAAGGTGCAGAGAATTGGGGCCATGGGAACTTCTCCTTGACCTTGACCTATAGAAGGTAATGAACAGTAAGCAGGTTCCTGCCTGGGTCTGATGCAAGCTCAGGAACAATCCTTGGAGAAACCAAGAGAAAAGCAGGTTCCCACTTCCTAAGATTTTTCATCCAGGTGACCCTGCAAAGGTCCTATTTTTACAGTAATCACATAAACTTGTGTTTCTCTGGTAAAGACTGTTTAAACTGGATCATTTTTTGCTATTTTCACAGGTCTCCACTCCGTGCTGCCTGCCCCATAGCTGTCAGGTTACCCAGCATAGGAAAGTGTTAGAACATTACCAGCTGCCTTGGAGATCAAGCCCAACAAGCTCCACTCTGGTTCCCTTGACAATCTGTATTAGGTACTGATCTTTTTATTTTTCACATAATGTACCATTATATTTTGCATTTATATATTGGTATCACACTCTTTTATAGACTTGATGTCTTACTAGTGATGTATAATAACTTTCCAGTATTCTCCCAGCTGTTTTTACTTCCAGTAGATTTTATTTCTACGATCTGTGTTTTTTGAATCCACATCTCTCCTTCATCAGATCAGTTCAGTTCAGATCATTTCAATAGTTCCGTCGTGTCCGACTCTTTGAGACCCCATGAATTGCAGCACGCCAGGCTTCCCTGTCCATCACCAACACCCGGAGTTCACAAAAACTCATGTCCATCGAGTCGGTGATGCCATCCAGCCATCTCGTCCTCTGTCGTCCACTTCTCCTCCTGCCCCCAATCCCTCCTAGAATCAGAGTCCTTTCCAATGAGTCAGCTCTTCTCATGAGGTGGCCGAAGTACTGTAGTTTCAGCTTTAGCATCATTCCCTCCAAAGAAATCCCAGGGTTGATCTCCTTCAGAATGGATTGATTGGAACTCCTTGCAGTCCAAAGGACTCTCAAGAGTCTTCTCCAACACCACAGTTCAAAAGCATCAATTCTTCGGCACTGAGTTTTCTTCACAGTCCAACTCTCACATCCATACATGACCACAGGAAAAACCATAGCCTTGACTAGATGGAACTTTGTTGGTAAAGTAATGTCTCTGTTTTTCAATATGCTATCTAGGTTGGTCAAAACTTTTCTTCCGAGGAGTAAGCGTCTTTTAATTCCATGGCTGCAATCACCATCTGCAGTGATTTTGGAGCCCAGAAAAATAAAGTCAGACACTGTTTCCACTGTGTCCCCATCTATTTCCCATGAAGTGATGGGGCCAGATGCCATGGTCTTCATTTTCTGAATGTTGAGCTTTAAGCCAAATTTTTCACTCTCCTCTTTCACTTTCATCAAGAGGCTTTTTATATCCTCTTCACTTTCTGCTATAAGTGTGGTGTCATCTGCATATCTGAGGTTATTGATATTTCTCCCGGCAATCTTGATTCCAGCGTGTGCTTCTTCCAGCCCAGCCTTTCTCATGATGTACTCTGCATAGAAGTTAAACAAGCAGGCTGACAATATACAGCCTTGACATATTCCTTTTCCTATTTGGAACCAGTCTTTTGTTCCATGTCCAGTTCTAACTGTTGCTTCCTCACCTGGATATGGTTTCTCAAGGGGCAGGTCAGGTGGTCTGGTATTCCCATCTCTTTCAGAATTTTCCCCAGTTTATTGTGATCCACACAGTCAAAGGCTTTGGCATAGTCAATAAATCAGAAATAGATGTTTTTTCTGGAACTCTCTTGCTTTTTCCATGATCCAGTGGATGCTGGCAATTTGATCTCTGGTTCCTCTGCCTTTTCTAAATCCAGCTTGAACATCTGGAAGTTCATGGTTCACATACTGCTGAAGCCTGGCTTGCAGAATTTTGAACATTGCTTTACTAGTGTGTGAGGTGAGTGTAATTGTGCAGTAGTTTGAGCATTCTTTGGCATTGCCTTTCTTTGGGATTGGAATGAAAACTGACCTTTTCCAGTCCTGTGGCCACTGCTGGGTTTTCCAAATTTTCTGGCATATTGAGTGCAGCACTTTCGCAGCATCATCTTTCAGGATTTGAAATAGCTCAACTGGACTTCCATCACCTCCACTAGCTTTGTTCATAGTGATGCTTTCTAAGGCCCACTTGACTTCACATTCCAGGATGCTTGGTTCTAGGTGAGTAATCACACCATCGTGATTATCTTGGCCATGAAGATCTGTTTTGTACTGTTCTTCTGTGTATTCTTGCCACCTCTTCTTAATATCTTCTGCTTTTGTTAGGTCCATACCATTTCTGTCCTTTATCGGTCCCATCTTTGCATGAAATGTTCCCTCGGTATCTCCAATTTTCTTGAAGAGATCTCTAGTCTTTTCCATTCTGTTGTTTTCCTCTATTTCTTTGCATTGATTACTGAGGAAGGTTTTCTTACCTCTTCTTGCTATTCTTTGGAACTCTGCATTCAGATACTTATATCTTTCCTTTTCTCCTTTGCTTTTCACTTCTCTTCTTTCACAGCTATTTGTAAGGCCTCCTCAGGCAGCCTTTTTTTTTTCCATTTCTTTTCCATGGGGATGGTCTTGATCTGTATCTCCTGTACAATGTCACGAACCTCTGTCCATAGTTCATCAGGCACTCTGTCTATCAGATATAGTCCCTTAAATCTATTTTGCACTTCCACTGTATAATCATAAGGGATTTGATTTAGGTCATACCTGAATGGTCTAGCAGTTTTCCCTTCTTTCTTCAATTTAAGTCTGAATTTGGCAATAAGGAATTCACGACCTGAGCCACAGTCAGCTCCTGGTCTTGTTTTTGTTGACTGTATAGAGCTTTTCCATCTTTGGCTGCAAATAATATAATCAATCTGATTTCTGTGTTGACCTTCTGGTGATGTCCATGTGTAGAGCCTTCTCTTGTGTCATTTGAAGAGGATGTTTGCTATGGCCAGTGCATTTTCTTGGCAAAACTCTATAAGTCTTTGTCCTGCTTCATTCCATATTGCAAGGCCAAATTTGCCTGTTACTCCAGGTGTTTCTTGACTTTCTACTTTTACATTCTAGTCCCCTATAGAAAAAGACCTCTTTTTTGGGTGTTAATTATAGAACGTCTTGTAGGTCTTCATAGAACCGTTCAACTTCAGCTTCTTCAGTGTTACTGGTTGTGACATAGACTTGGATTACTGTGATATTGAATGGTTTGCTTTGGGAATGAAAAGAGATCATTCTGTCGTTTTTGAGATTGCATCCAAGTACTGCATTTCAGACTCCTTTGTTAACCATGATGACTACTCCATTTCTTCTAAGGGATTCCTGCCCGCAGTAGTAGATACAATGGTCATCTGAGTTAAATTCACCCATTCCAGTCCATTTTAGTTCCCTGATTCCTAGAATGTCGACGTTCACTCTTGCCATCCCTTGTTTGACCACTACCAATTTGCCTTGATTCATGGACCTGACATTCCAGGTTCCTATGCACTATTGCTCTTTACAGGATTGGACCTTGCTTCTATCACCAGTCACATCCACAACCTAGGTATTGTTTTTGCTTTGGCTCCATCCCTTCCTTCTTTCTGGAGTTATTTCTCCACTGATCTCCAGTAGCATGTTGGGCACCTATTGACCTGGGGAGTTCCTCTTTTAGTATCCTATCATTTTGCCTTTTCATACTGTTCATGGGATTCTCAAGGCAAGAATCCTGAAGTAGTTTGCCATTCCCTGTCCAGTGGACCACATTCTGTCAGACCTCTCCACCATGACCCACCCTTCTTGGGTTGCCCCACGGTCATGGCTCAGTTTTATTGAGTTAGACAATGCTGTGGTCCTAGTGTGATTAGATTGACTAGTTTTCTGTGAGTATGGTATCAGTGTGTCTGCCCTCTGATGCCCTCTTGCAACACCTACTGTCTTACTTGGGTTTCTCTTACCTTGGACAGGGGTATCTCTTCATGGCTGCTCCAGCAAAGTGCAGCCACTGCTCCTTACCTTGGACGAGGGATATCTCCTCACTGCCACCCCTCCTGACCTTGAACATGGGATAGCTCCCCTAGGCCCTTCTGCGCCCGCGCAACCACCGCTCCTTGGACGTGGGGTAGCTTCTCCTTGCCGCCGCCCCTGGCCTCGGATGTGGGGTAGCTCCTCTCGGCTGTTCCTGCACTGTTGCAGCCTGGCACTCTCGGCTGCCACCACTGACCTTGGACATGGGGTAGCGCCTCCCGACCACAGCCCCTGACCTCAGGAGTGGGGTAGCTCCTCTCGGCTGCTCCTGCACCGTCACAGCCTGGCACTCTCAGCCGCTGCACCTGACCTCAAATGTGGGGTAACTCCTCTTGGCCGCCGCCCCTCGGGCATGCGGTCCTCCTGGTTTCTGCCCCTGATGTCAGATAGTGTTTCTTAAATGCTTATATTAAAAGAAAAAAGTGGTGGGGACTGTGTGAAGAGAATACTATAGTCTGTTGAAGCAAAGAACCTGTGTCACTATCAAGTCAAAAGTGGACAACTACTCAGCAATGGAAGTTAGGAGTAATATGTCTGGAGCTCATCATATCCCTTAAGATTTTTCTAAGTGTTACCACATCTTGTGATTAAGGTCAATAATTAAAGAAAAAAACTCAATATAAGCAGGGCTAGTAGTGACGCAAAGCTTTTAGGAATGAAATTTGGGTCACCTTCAGATAAAGAGTAATTCAGGTGCTTACTGAGACAAAGGGAATACATAAATTACAGTAGAAGAGGTAGTGTAAATATTGGCTTTGATCTAGTACTTGTTACTGAAAGGAGGATTATAATTATCATAAATATTTCTTCCTTATTGTGTTAAGACACCTGTGTGTGTATATATGGTGGCAATAGTGGTAAAGAACCCACCTGCCAATGCAGGAGATGGAAGAGATGTGGCTTAGATCCCTGGGTGGTGAAGATCTCCTGGAGAAGGGCATAGCAACCCAGTCCAGTATTCTTGCCTGGAGAATCCTATGGACAGAGAAGCCTTGTAGGTTACAGTCCATAGGGTGACAAAGAGTTGGACACAACTGAAGAAATTTAACACGCATGCACACTTACATTTATTAAATATATATATATTTGTTTTCCATCTTCAATATTCCTTTATCATTCAACATGAGATGTTCTAACATTATATCATAGTATTTAAGCATTGTTAATTTTGTGACATACTGTTTTTATGCTATATCATGGAGAACAGTAAGTGTCATTTAAGGACTTACTTCCTCTTCTTGGGAAGAGGTGACTGTTTTTGGTTATACATAGGATGTTTTATCTTGTTATGCAGAATCATGACGTCATTGCTGTCTTTATTTGATGAATTAAGTATAGTTGAAGACATTGAGTATATTGTCAAGTTGGGAATGGGTGGATTTGTGATAGTTAACTTGATTGGGCTAAGAAAGTAAGGTATGTGGTAAAAGCATTTCTGAGTATGTCTGTAAGTGTTTCTGTGGATAGTAGCCTTTGTTCAGTATTCTTTGTAAAGACATTCACTCTCTTCAGTGAGAGCAGGCTTTACCCAGTCAAGATGGAGGTGATCAATGGAACAAAAAAAAAGAGAGAGAGAGATGTATTTTCTCTCCTCTGTTAGAGCTAAGGCATCCAGTTTTTCCTGCACTTGGACATGTGTTTCTGGTTTGTGCCTTTAGACTCTGGAAATTATACCAGCTGCTCACTGCTTCTGAGGTCTTTGATTTGGAAGTAGGAATTACACTATCAACTCCCCTCCTTCTTAGGCCTATATATTTTGCTAAATTATTCCATAGGCCTTCCTGGTTCTCCAACATGTAGATGGAAAGTTGGAGGGTTACTCAGCCTTAATAAATACCTGAGATAATTCTTATGATAAATACCCTCTTAGATCTGTCTCTCTGTCTATTATTATCATCATCTCCTATTGGTTCGAGTTTGCTGGAGAATTCTGGCAAATATAGATTTTGGTTCCAAGAGTGGTCCCTAAGGAACCTTGTGAATTTTAAGGATGATTTTCTGATTGTTTCTGGGTTTTCTGGAATCTACTCTCTAATCTTATTAGATTTAAAGATGATAAGGACTCTTTCCAGTAGTAAGCAGAACACTGGTAGACAAAGGTGTGCACTCTTTCCAGTAGTAGGCAGAGCACTGGTAGACAAAGGTGTGCACTGATATAAAATAAACCAGTTTCTGTATACCATGATTATTAAAATGGATCCCTCTTTCAAGGAAACTGCAGCTTTTTTTTTTCCCCCCTTACTGGAATAGACATTAAACTTGTTGCACATTCGCCTTACCTGTTTGTAAAGCTACTGCCAAAAAAGTCATTCATGGACTTAAAGAATGTCTCTCCCACTATTATGGCATATTGCACAACATTGTTTCTAATAAGTGAGCTCACTTCATCACAAAAGTAGTGTCATAATGGACCCATGCACTTTACATTCACTGGTAATATCACATTTCCCACCATCTGAAGCAGCTTGTTTGATAGAATGGTAGAAGGAACTTTAGAAGGCTCATTTACAGAGCCAGATGAGAGTACATTTGTTTCAGGGTTTTAACAAGATTTTCCAGTAGGCTGTGCATATTCTGAATCAGCATCCAATATGGTGTTGTTTTCTTCTATCCAGGATTCATGCATCTAAAACCCAAGAGGTGGAAAGCAAAAGGTGTTGTTTTTGCCTCTTGTTCCCTTATCTTTATGCTCTGTTGACCTTGAAGTCTTAGATACAGAGGAAAGTCTGCTTCCCCTAGGAGACAAAACAGTAATTCCCCCAGATGGATGTTAAGACCATCACCTAGTCACACTGGGCTCCTACTGCCTATGAATCAATATGAACAGCAGGGAGTTTGGGTGCTGCCTAGGGTGATTGATTGTGACTACTGTTGCAGAGAACCTATAGTTACACAATTGTTAAAATGATTTTAAAAAAAAACAGTTATTCAGAACTATTGGAATTGGATAAAAGAGCCCTCAGGATAGAACCAGGACCAATTCTGATATCCATCCATTCTTTGTTCAAAAGAATGAAGAGACATTCTTCTTCCCTTAAAACATATATAGTTTGTTTCTTCTCAGTCACCTTTGTTCATTAAAGACCTGCTAAATTATCTGTTGATATTTCATAATAGATATGTTTTAAGATGCTGGCCACAAAACACTGAATGAAGTGGGTTCCTATGAAAATTACAGAAAACAAATATTAGTATAAAACCCCATTTTCTGATTCCATAAGGAAGCCTGTTGAGAAGAATTCCTGATGTTGCCCTCAAAGCATATTCAAGTGATGAGTAGAGACAGCAATGGTCATCCAGTGAAGTTCCTCATTTGTAGTTTGGCTGCCGACAGTGATGGCTTTTATTTTCTGTTGAATTTTCTATGTGACACACATAGCAGTAGACATGATGTTTGCCCATACAAGATCATTTGTGGTGATTTACTTGAGGTTTATAGCTAGGCCTGAAACTTCAACTTGCAGAGATTCAGGAAAAGGGAAGTTCCAGTTCTGTAGGATTTCAAGTCAGATGGGAGAAAAATTGTAAACATTAATTGAAGAGTTATAGGCAGATTGGAATGTAAAAGTAGGAAGTCAAGAGATACCTGGAGAAACAGGCAAATTTGGCCTTGGAGTACTTGCCATACTTCATTTGTATGGCAAAGGCTAACAGAATTCTGCCAAGAAAACACACTGGTCATAGCAAACACTTTTTTCGACAACCCAAGAGACGACTTTACACATGGACATCACCAAATGTTCAATACTGAAATCAGATTGATCACATTCTTTGTAGCCAAAGATGGAGAAGCCGTATACAATCAGCAAAAACAAGACCTGGAACTGACTGTGTCTCAGATCATCAGCTCCTCCTAGCAAAATTCAGGCTTAAAGAAAAGTAAGTGGGGAAAGCCACTAGGCAATTCAGGTATTACTTAAATCTCCTATGAATATACAGTGAATGTGACGAATAGATTCTAGGTATTGGATTTTGTAAACATAGTGCCTGAAGAACTATGGAGAGAGGTCTCTAATATTGTACAGGCAACAGTGAACAAAATCATCCCAAAGAACAAAAAAAGCAAGAAGGAAAAGTGGTTGTTAGAGAAGGCTTCACAAATAGCTGAGGAAAGAAGAAAAGTGAAAAGAAAGGGAGAAAAAGAAAGATACACCCAACTAAACGCAGAGTTCCAGAGAATAGCAAAGAAAGACAAGAAGGCCTTCTTCAATGAACAATGCAAAGAAATAGAGGATAACAATAGGAAGGATAATGCTCAAAATCACTTTAAGAAAATTGGAAATATCAAAGGAACATTTCATCCAAATAGGGGGAAAATAAACGACAGAAATGGTAAAGACATAATAGAAGCAGAAGAGATCAAGAAGAGATGGAAAGAATAGATAGAACTGTACATTTAAAAAAAAAATCTTAATGACCTAGATAACCGTGATGGTGTTGTCACTCATCCAGAGCCAGACATCCTGGAGTGTGAAATCAAGTGGGCCTTAGGAAACACTGCTGCCATTAAAGCTAGTGGAGGCGATGAAATTCCAGCAGAGCTATTTCAAATCCTAAAAGATGATGCTATTAAAGTTCTGCATCAATATGTCAGCAAATTTGGAAAACCCAGCAGTGGCCACAGGACTAGGAAAGGTCAATCCCCTTCCCAGTTCCCAAGAAGGGCAGTACTGAAGAATGCTCAAACCACTGGAGAATTGCCCTCATTTCACATGCTAGTTCAGAGAAGGCAATGGCACCCCACTCCAGTACTCTTGCCTGGAAAATCCCATGGATGGAGGAGCTTGATAGCCTGCAGCCCTGGGATCGCGGGGAGTCGGACACGACTGAGAGACTTCACTTTCACTTTTCACTTTCATGCATTGGAGAAGGAAATGGCAACCCACTCCAGTGTTCTTGCCTGGAGAATCCCAAGGACGGGGAAGCCTGGTGAGCTGCCATCTATGGGGTCACACAGAGTCGGACACGACTGAAGCGGCTTAGCAGCAGCGGCAGCAGCACATGCTAGTTATGCTCAAAGTCCTCTAAGCTAGACTTCAGCATATGTGAACTGAGAACTTCCAGGTGATCAATCTGGGTTTAGAAAAGGCTGGAGATCAAATTGCCAACATTCACTGGATCATAGAAAAAGCAAGGGAATTCCAGAATAATATCTACCTCTGTTTCATTGACTATGCAAAAGACTTTACCTGTATGAATCATAACGAACTGTGGAAAACTCTTAAAGATATGGGAATACCAGACCATCTTACCTGTCTCCTGAGAAACCTATATGTGGGTCAAGAAGCAAAAGTTAGAATCCTGGAGAAACTGACTTGTTCAGGATTGAGAAAGGAGTTTATTGTCACCCTGTTTATTTAACTTACACTCAGAGCACATCATGGGAAATGCCAGGCTGGATGAGTTACAAGCTGGAATCAAGATTGCTAGTAGAAATATCAGTAATCTCAAATATGCTGATGATATCACTATATTGGCAGAAAGTGAAGAGGATGTAGAGAACCTCTTGATAAGGTTGAAGGAAGAGAGTGAAAAAGACAGTTTAAAACTCAGTATTGAAAAAATGAAGATCATGGCATCTGATCCCATCACTTCATAGCGAATAGAAGTGAAAAGGGTGGAAACAGTGACAGGTTTCCTCTTTTGAGGCTCTAAAGTCACTGCAGATGGGACTGCATTTATGAAATTAGAAGATGATTATTTATTGCCAGGAAACTTATCACAAACCTAGACAGTGTCTTAAAAAGCAAAGACATCACTTTGCTGACAAATGTTCATATAATTAAGGCTATAGTCTTTTCAGTAATCATGCATGGATGTGAGAACTGGACCATAAAGAAGGTAAAGAGCCAAAGAGTTGATGCTTTGAACTGAAGAGCTTCTTGATGAACATGAAAGGGGAGAGTGAAAAAGGTGGTTCAAAACTCAGCATTCTAAAAATGAAATCATGGCATCTGGTCCCATCACTTCATGGCAAATAAATGGGGAAGAAGTGGAAATAGTAACAGATTTTATTTTCTTGGCCTCCAAAATTACTGTGAACAGTGACTGCAGCCAAGAAAATAAAAAATACTTGCTCCTTGGAAGAAAAGCCATGACAAACCTAGACAGTGTATTAAAAAGCAGACATCTCTTTGCCAGCAAAGGTTCATATAGTCAAAGCTGTGTCTTTTCCAGTAGTCATGTATGGATCTGAAAGTTGGACCATAAAGAAGACTGAGTACTGAAGAGTTGATGCTTTTGAACTGTAGCACTGAAGAAGACTCTTGAGAGTCCCTTGGAAAGCAAAGAGATCAAACCAGTCAATCTTAAAGGAACTCAACCCCCGAATACTCTTTGGATGCTGAAGCTGAAGTGCTAGTACTTTGGCCACCTGATGCAAACAGCTGACTCACTGGAGAAGACCGTGATTCTGGGAAAGATTGAAGGCAGAAGGAAAAGAGGGCGACAGAGGATGAAATGATTGGATGGTATCAATGACTCAATGGACATGAGTTTGAGCATACTCTGAGAGACAGTGAAGTACAGGAATCCTGGTGTGCAGCGGCTCATGAGGTTGGGAAGACTTGGGCATGACTTGGTGACTGAACAACAACAACAACAGGCAGATACTGGAAGAAACTAGAATTCCAGCTTTTGCATTGACTGGCAAAATGTCCAAGATGAAATCCAAAAGGGAAGATTGTATTTTTTCCATTGGAACAATTTGTTCTTTCTCTTTAGGGTAACCAAAGTTCAACCAGAAACAAATTGAGATGAATTTGTTGGCCTATAACTTCATCTCGTTGCACTTTGATTCTTTACATACATAGGCATTTCTGTCTACTGCTGATTTTATTTATTTTTTTTTTAGTTTTTTATTTTTTAAATCTTAAAATCTTTAATTCTTACATGCGTTCCCAAACATGAACCCCCCTCCCACCTCCCTCCCCATAACATCTCTCTGGGTCATCCCCATGCACCAGCCCCAAGCATGCTGTATCCTACGTCAGACATAGACTGGCGATTTAATTCTTACATGATAGTATACATGTTAGAATGCCATTCTCCCAAATCATCCCACCCTCTCCCTCTCCCTCTGAGTCCAAAAGTCCATTATACACATCTGTGTCTTTTTTCCTGTCTTGTATACAGGGTCGTCATTGCCATCTTCCTAAATTCCATATATATGTGTTAGTATACTGTATTGGTGTTTTTCTTTCTGGCTTACTTCACTCTGTATAATCGGCTCCAGTTTCATCCATCTCATCAGAACTGATTCAAATGAATTCTTTTTTACGGCTGAGTAATACTCCTTTGTGTATAAGTACCACAGCTTTCTTATCCATTCATCTGCTGATGGACATCTAGGTTGTTTCCATGTCCTGGCTATTATAAACAGTGCTGTGATGAACATTGGGGTACATGTGTCTCTTTCAATTCTAGTTTCCTCAGTGTGTATGCCCAGCAGTGGGATTGCTGGGTCATAAGGTAGTTCTATTTGCAATTTTTTAAGGAATCTCCACACTGTTCTCCATAGTGGCTGTACTAGTTTGCATTCCCACCAACAGTGTAGGAGGGTTCCCTTTTCTCCACACCCTCTCCAGCATTTATTGCTTGCAGATTTTTGGATCGCAGACATTCTGACTGGTGTGAAGTAGTACCTCATTGTGGTTTTTAAACACCCTCGGGGAACAATGTAAAACAGTATGTGTGCAGAAATTAAACTGCTTATGTTTATGTCTGATGCGAGTTTGTTTAAGAAGGACAATTGTTCATTTCTGTGGTGTACAACATTTTAACATAAAAAACAAACAGCAAGTATGGACCAATTTGTATGAATTTCATACAATATCCTTTCTCAGAAACATTCTTCAACTTAACTTTAAAGTTTCAACATAACAAATAGGTTTTTGGACCTATTTTTAATTAGACATATGATAAAGTATAATAATTGATGAAAAGTTAGTTTAGAAACTTTCATACCACTTATATCTATTGAATTTCCTTGTTCTTAATAATTATGCTATGCTCCAATTGATCACAAAATTTTGAAATAAAGAAATGTATCCATCATCCTAAATTATTTTCTTATTTACATATTATGTAAGTTTTCCAAAATACCCAGAAACAAAGAACCTAAAATGTTAAATAAATGGTTGTTTCTTTTTTCCTCTTTTTTCTTTTTATTTTACTATTATTCTTGATATGCATGAAGCAACTCATTTTAATGAACATTTTTCCATATTTTAGTTGTATAGCTTTATAATCTCATACATCTGATAGAATTAACATAAAATTAAATACTATACCTAGACAGAAAAAAATACATTTGTTCATCATATTTAATGCTGAAAACTCTGAAGTTATGATTGCTTTAATTTTACCAATATTTTTTTAAAAAACTTTATGAATCAAAGATATCCCAGTTAAAGGGGATTTTAATAAATGGATTTATTTCTCTGTTTCTGAAAGTTGTAGAAATATCATTGAAATGCTCATTTATATGAAAATCAATTAGATTAGATATCATTTAAGGGATTTTGAGAGTGAAAAAGCTGGCTTAAAGCTCAACATTCAGAAAACGAGGATCATGGCATCCGATCCCATCACTTCATGGGAAATAGATGGGGAAACAGTGGAAACAGTGTCAGATTTTATTTGGGGGGGCTCCAAAATCACTGCAGATGGTGACTGCAGCCGTGAAATTAAAAGACGCTTACTCCTTGGAAGAAAAGTTATGACCAACCTAGATAGCATATTCAAAAGCAGAGACATTACTTTGCCCGCTAAGGTCCATATAGTCAAGGCTATGGTTTTTCCTGTGGTCATGTATGGATGTGAGAGTTGGACTGTGAAGAAAGCTGAGTGCCGAAGAATTGATGCTTTTGAACTGTGGTGCTGGAGAAGACTCTTGAGAGTCCCTTGGACTTCAAGGAGATCCAACCAGTCCATTTTGAAGGAGATCAACCCTGGGATTTCTTTGGAAGGAATGATGCTAAAGCTGAAACTCCAGTACTTTGGCCACCTCATGCGAAGAGTTGACTCATTGGAAAAGACTTTGATGCTGGGAGGGATTGGGGGCAGGAGGAGAAGTGGACGACAGAGGATGAGATGGCTGGATGGCATCACTGACTCGATGGACATGAGTCTGAGTGAATTCCGGGAGTTGGTAATGGACAGGGAGGCCTGGCGTGCTGTGATTCATGGGGTCGCAGAGTCGGACATGACTGATAGACTGAACTGAACTGAACTGATCACTCAGAGATATAAAATGCCCTATATCCATATCATATATACAGCGTGTAAAAACATGCATAAGAACTCACACAACTGCAAAATGAAATCTTATAGCTTTAGTCTAAAATCGTAGCTCTGACCCAGTAAAACAATCTCACAAGTTTATCACCTGTTTATATTTTTAACTGAATTGTGTTTCTGGAAAATGGGCAAGTTAGAATTGCTGCTGCTGCTGCTAAGTCGCTTCAGTCGTGTCCGACTCTGTGCAACCCCATAGAGTGCAGCCCACCAGGCTCCCCCGTCCCTGGGATTCTCCAGGCAAGAACACTGGAGTGAGTTGCCATTTCCTTCTCCAATGCATGAAAGTGAAAAGTGAAAGTGAAATTGCTCAGTCGTGTCTGACTCTTCGCAATCCCAGGGCTGCAGCCTACCAAGCTCCTCCATCCATGGGATTTTCCAGGCAAGAGTACTGGAGTCGGGTGCCACTGCCTTCTCCGAAGTTAGAATTAACTGTCCAAAAATATTTGTGGGAAAATTGTTAAGATTTCCCTTACCATGCCACGCAATTTGGTGGAGACTGTAGCCCATATTTTATTTTATTTTTTTGTTTTTATTTTTTTTTATTTATTTTTTTCTTAGTTTTTTATTTTTTAAATTTTAAAATCTTTAATTCTTACATGCACTCCCAAACATGAACCCCCCTCCCACCTCCCTCCCCATAACATCTTTCTGGGTCATCCCCATTGCACCAGCCCCAAGCATGCTGCATCCTGTGTCAGACATAGACTGGCGATTCAATTCACATGATAGTATACATGTTAGAATACCATTCTCCCAAATCATCCCACCCTCTCCCTCTCCCTCTGAGTCCAAAAGTCCGTTATACACATCTGTGTCTCTTTCCCTGTCTTGCATACAGGGTCGTCATTGCCATCTTCCTAAATTCCATATATATGTGTTAGTATACTGTATTGGTGTTTTTCTTTCTGGCTTACTTCACTCTGTATAATCGGCTCCAGTTTCATCCATCTCATCAGAACTGATTCAAATGAATTCTTTTTAACAGCTGAGTAATACTCCATTGTGTATATGTACCACAGCTTTCTTATCCATTCATCTGCTGATGGACATTGTAGCCCATATTTTAAAACAGTGATGGAAGAGATATCTAGTCTGGATGCCTCCAAACCCTAATGAGTGATTAAAATATCCAATTATTTTTCCAATCATTCTTTATCTTAATATTTTCAGTTACAAGTGGCTAGTTTTTTTGTACTTAGCCCATTGGGAGCCAGTGATGGAGGGTAGGGGGAAAGAATTTAAAGTGGTACTGGGGTACACGTGTCTCTTTCAATTCTGGTCTCCTCGGTGTGTGTGCCCAGCAGTGGGATTGCTGGGTCGTATGGCAGTTCTATTTGCAGTTTTTGAAGGAATCTCCACACTGTTCTCCATAGTGGCTGTACTAGTTTGCATTCCCACCAACAGTGTAAGAAGGTTCTCTTTTCTCCACACCCTCTCCAGCGTTTATTACTTGTAGACTTTTGGATTGCAGCCATTCTGACTGGTGTGAAATGGTACCTCATTGTAGTCTTGATTTGCATTTCTCTGATAATGAGTGATGTTGAGCCTCTTTCTATGTGTTTGTTAGCCATCCGTATGTCTTCTTTGGAGAAATGTCTGTTTAGTTCTTTGGCCCATTTTTTGATTGGGTCTTTTGTTTTTCTGGAATTGAGCTGCATAAGTTCCTTGTATATTTTTGAGATTGGTTGTTTGTCAGTTGCTTCATTTGCTATTATTTTCTCCCATTCCGAAGACTGTCTTTTCACCTTGCTTATAGTTTCCTTTGTTGTGCAGAAGGTTTTAATTTTAATTAGATCCCATTTGTTTATATTCGCTTTTATTTCCAGTATTCTGGGAGGTGGGTCATAGAGGATCCTGCTGTGATTTACGTCGGAGAGTGTTTGGCCTATGTTCTCCTCTAGGAGTTTTATAGTTTCTGGTCTTACGTTTAGATCTTTAATCCATTTTGACTTTTTTTGTGTGTATGGTGTTAGGAAGTGTTCTAGTGTCATTCTTTTACAAGTGGTTGACCAGTTTTCATATGTATGTTCCCTGCCCCCAAACCCCTCTCCCACCTCCCTCAATGCATCTGTATATCTTATTTTGTGATATGACCATATCTTCTGCCCAGGTTTTTTGTTTGTTTTTGATATTGAGTTGTTCGAGCTCTTTTGTATATTTTGGATATTAACCACTTGTTAGTCATATCATTTGCAAACTTTTTTTTTTCCCCATTCAACTTGTCTTTTTCTTACCATGATGGTTTCCTTTGCTGTACAAAATCTGTTAAATTTAATTAGGTCCCATTCATTGACATTTTCTATTGTGTCTTTTATGTTAAGAGATTTTTTTAAATTCCAAAAATTTATTGCCATGAATAATATCAAAGAATGTTCTGTGTATGTTATCTTCCCAGAGTTTTATGATTTAAGGCCTTAGATTTAGCTATGTAATCCATTTTCAGTTTGCTTTTATACCTGATATTAGAAAATGTTCTTAATTTTTTTTCCTTTACATGTAATTATCCAGTTTTCCCCTAAACACTTATTGAAGAGACTGTCTTTTCTCCATTTTATATTCTTGGTCAATGTTTTTAAAGAACTGTGTGGGCTTATTTCTGGACTCTATTCTGCTCCATTGATCTATGTGTCTGCTTTTTCCCAATACAATGCTGTTTAACTATTGTAGCATTGTAGTATAGTCTGAAGTCAGGGAGACTGATACTTCTGGCTTTGTTCTTTTTCTTAAGATTGTATGGCACTTTGGGGTCTTCTGTGGTTCAATATAAACTTTGGATTATTTGTTCTACTTCTGTGGAAAATTTCGTGGGTAATTTGACAGAGATTGCATTAAATGAAGATTGCATTGTAGATTCCTTTGAGAGATTTGGACATTTTAACAATATATACATTTTCTTAACCATGAACACTTGATATTTTCCATTTATTTGAATCATCTTTAGTTTTCTGCATCAATATTTTCTAGTTTCCAGAGTATAGGCCTTTCACTTCCTTGTTTCAATTATTCTGAGGTAATTTTTTATTTTTATATGATTTTCAATGAGGATGAATCTTTGCTTTCTATTTCTGATATTTTAGTATTAGTAAAAGGAAAAACAACAGACTTCTTTATTTTAATCTTGATAGGCCTGGCTAAAGATTTATAAATTTTGTTTATCTTTTAAAAAAACTATCTCTTGGTTTCATTTCATATTTCTACTGCAATCTTTATTTATGTCCTCCCTAATCCTTTTTATTTCCTTCCTTCTATTGACTTTAGCCTCTGTTTCTTCTTTTTCTAACACACTTTGTGGTAAATTAGGTTGATTATTTGAGACTTTATGTTCCTTGAAGTAGGCTTGTATTCCTGTAAATGTGTCTTAGGGATGCTTTTGCTACATTTCATGGATTTAGGGAAGTTGTGTTCTCATTTTTATTGGTTTTGAGTTATTTTCTGATTTCCATTTTTTTCTTTTTGGGGGATTAAAAAATTTTTATTGGAATCTAGTTGATTTACAATGTTGCATTAATTTCTGCTGTGCAGCAAAGTGCATCAGTTATACATACACATATATTGACTGTTTTTAGCTTCTTTCCCCATACAGCATCATGATTTGAGTTACATCATGAAATGATTATCATAGTAAGTTTTGTGAACATCCATCATCTCACATAGATACAAAAATTTTATGTCATTTTATTTTTATTTTTTAATTTTAATATAAATTTATTTATTTTAATTGGAGGCTAATTATTTTACAATATTGTAGTGTTTTTGCTATATATTGACATGAATCTGCCACAGGTGTACATGTGTTCCCTATTGTGAACCTCCCTCCCACCTCCCTCCCCATCCCATCCCTCTGGGTCATCACAGTGCACCTGATTTCCATTTTGATTTCTTAACAATTCTTTCTTTAACGCTTTGATTTTTAGTAGTATGTTGTTAAGTTTCCACACATTTGTGCTTTTCTCATTTTTATTCCTGAAATTAACTTCTAGTTTCACATTTCTCTGGTTTGAAAAAATGCTTGATATGATTCCTATTCTTTTAAATTTGCTGACACTGTTGCCTAGCATGTGATCAGTCCTGGATTTCATGAAAGAACTTGTATTCTACTGTTTTTTGAATGGAGTTTCTTATAAGCTCAGTTCAGTCATTCAGCTCTGTTCGACTCTTTGCAGCTCTGTGGACTGCACCATGACAGGTCTCTCTGTCCATCACCAACTCCCAGAGAGTACACGAACTCATGTCCATCGACTTGGTGATGCCATCCAATTACTTCATCCTCTGTCATACACCTTTCCTCCTGCCTTCAGTCTTTTCCAGCATCAGGGTCTTTTCCAGCATCAGGGTCTTTTCCAATGAGTCAGTTCTTCGCATCAGGTGGCCAAAGTTTTGGAGTTTCAGCTTCAGCATCAGTCCTTCCAATGAATATTCAGGACTGATTTCCTTTAGGATTCACTGATTTGATCTCCTTGCAGTCCAAGGGACTCTCAAGAGTCTTCTCTAATGGCACAGTTCAAAAGCATCAACTCTTCAGTGCTCAGCTTTCTTTATGGTCCAACTCTCACATTCATACATGACTACTGGAAAAAATGTAGCTTTGCCTAGATGGACCTTTGTCTGCAAAGAAATGTCTCTGCTTTGTAATATGCTATCTAGATTGGTCATAGCTTTTCTTCCAAGGAGCAAGCGTCTTTTAATTTCATGGCTGCAGTCACCATCTGTGGTAATTTTGGAGCCCAAAACACTCAAGTCTCTCACTGTTTCCATTGTTTCTCCATCTATTTGACATGAAATTTGGCACTAGATGCCATGATCTTCCTTTCTTGAACGTTGAAGTTAAGTAAACTTTTTCACTCTCCTCTTTCACTTTCATTAAGAGGTTCTTTAGTTCCTCTTCACTTTCTGCTATATGGGTGGTGTCATCGGCATATCTGAGATTATTGATATTTCTACTGGCAATCTTGATTCTACCTTGTGCTTCATCCAGCACAGCATTTCATATGATTCACTCGGCATATAAATTAAATAAGCAGAGTGACAGTATACAGCCTTGACATACTCCTTTCCTGATCTGGAAACAGATTGTTTTTCCATATCTGGTTCTAACTGTTGCTTCTTGGCCTGCGTACAGATTTCTCAGGAGGCAGGTCCAGTAGTCTGGTATTCCCATATCTTTCAGAATTATCCACAGTTTGTTGTGATCCACACAGTCAAAGGCTTTGACATAGTCAGTAAAGGAGAAATGTTTTTCTGGAATTCTCTTGTTTTTTCTATGATCCAGCTGATGCTGGCAATTTGATCTCTGTTTTCCTCTGCCTTTGCTAAATCCAGTTTGAACACCTGGAAGTTTATGGTTCATGTACTGTTGAAACCTGACTTGGAGAATTTTGAGCATTACTTTGCTAGCGTGTGAAAAGAGTGCAATTGTGCAGTAATTTCAGCATTCTTTGGCACTGCTTTTCTTATAGATGTCTATTACATTCCTTATAGATGCCAATTATGTTCAACTGGTCTAGTGTGTCATTTAAGACCATTCTTTTTTTTTTTTTTTTGCAGGTAAATCTTTTCTGTTTTTAATAATTAACAGAGGAGAAAAGCAATCTAAACATGATTGGTTTTCAATGTTTGTCTTCCATTCCCAGCTGGACCCTCAGTCAAAATAAATAAGCCATTCATTTGGCCAATCATGCCCCCCAGTCTTTTTTTTTTTTTTTTACTTTACAATAGTGTATTGGTTCTGCCACACATCAACATGAATCCACCACAAGCGTACACATATTCTTCATCCTGAAACCCCCTCCCACCTCCCTTCCCATACCATCCCTCCAGGTCATCCCAGTACACAAGGCTTAAGAATCCTGTATCAAACCTGGACTGGTGATTCGTTTCTTATATGATATTATACATGCCTCAGCGCCATTCCCCCAAATTGTCCCACCCTCTCCCTCTCCCACAGAGTCCCTAAGACTGTCCTATACATCTGTGTCTCTTTTGCTGTCTCGCATACAGGGTTATCATTACCATCTTTGTAAATTCCATATATATGCATTAGTATACTGTATCGGTGTTTTTCTTTCTGGCTTACTTCACTCTGTATAATCGGCTCCAGTTTCATCCACCTCATTAGAACTGATTCAAATGTATTATTTTAATGGCTGAGTAACACTCTATTGTGTATATGCACCACAGCTTTATCCATTCATCTGCTGATGGACATCTAGGTTGTTTCCATGTCCTGGCTATTATAAACAGTGCTGCGATGAACATTGGGGTACACGTGTCTCTTTCAATTCTGGTTTCCTCGGTGTATATGCCCAGCAGGGGGATTGCTAGCTCATAAGGCAGTTCTATTTCCAATGTTTGAAGGAATCTCCACACTATTCTCCATAGTGGCTGTGCTAGATTGCATTCCCACCAACAGTGTAAGAGGGTTCCCTTTTCTCCACACCCTCTCCAGTATTTATTGCTTGTAGACTTTTGGATTGTAGCCATTCTGACTGGCGTGAAATGGTACCTCATTGTGGTCTTGATTTGCATTTCTCTGATAATGAGTGATGTTGAGCATCTTTTCATGTGTTTGTTAGCCACCCGTATGTCTTCTTTGGAGAAATGTCCGTTTAGTTCTTTGGCCCATTTTTTATTGGGTTGTTTATTTTTCTTGAATTGAGCTGCAGAAATTGCTTGTCTATTTTTGAGATTAGTTGTTTGTCAGTTGCTTCATTTGCTATTATTTTCTCCCATTCCGAAGGCTGTCTTTTCACCTTGCTTATAGTTTCCTTTGTTGTGCAGAAGCTTTTAAGTTTAATTAGGTCCCATTTGTTTATTTTTGCTTTTATTTCCAATATTCTGGGAGGTGGGTCATAGAGGATCCTGCTCTGGTTTATGTCGGAGAGTGTTTTGCCTATGTTCTCCTTCAAGAGTTTTATAGTTTCTGGTCTTACATTTAGATCTTTAATCCATTCTGAGTTTATTTTTGTGTATGGTGTTAGAAAGTGTTCTAGTGTCATTCTTTTACAAGTGGTTAACCAGTTTTCCCAGCACCACCTGTTAAAGAAATTGTCTTTTTTCCATTGTATATGATTGCCTCCTTTGTCAAAGATAAGGTGTCCATAGGTGCCTGGATTTATCTCTGGACTTTCTATTTTGTTTCATTGATCTATATTTCTGTCTTTGTGTCAGTACCATCCTGTCTTGATGACTGTGGCTTTGTAGTAGAGCCTGAAGTCAGGCAGGTTGATTCCTCCAGTTCCATTCTTCTTTCTCAAGATTGCTTTGGCTAGTCGAGGTTTTTTGTATTTCTATACAAATTGTGAAATTATTTGTTCTAGCTATATGAAAGATACCGCTGGTAGCTTGATAAGGGTTGCATTGAAGCTATAGATTGCTTTGGGTAGTATACTCATTTTCACTATATTGATTCTTCCAATCCATGAACACGGTGTATTTCTCCATCTGTTAGTGTCCTCTTTGATTTTTTTCACCAGTGTTTTATAGTTATATATACCAGTGTTTTATACACACACACACACACGCACACACGCACACACACACACACACACACACACACACATATATATATATATATATATATATATATATATATATATATATATATATATATGTCTTTAGTTTCTTTAGGTAGATATATTCCTATTTTAATCTTTTCTTTGCAATGGTGAATGGAATTGTTTCCTTAATCTCTCTTTCTATTTTCTCATTATTAGTGTATAAGAATCCAAGGGATTTCTGTGGGTTGATTTTATATCCTGCAACTTTACTATATTCATTGATTAGCTCTAGTAATTTTCTGGTGGATTCTTTACGGTTTTCTATGTAGAGGATCGTGTCATCTGCAAACAGTGAGAGTTTTACTTCTTCTTTTCCGATTTGGATTCTTTTTATTTCTTTTCCTGCTCTGATTGCTGTGGCCAAAACTTCCAAAACTATGTTGAATAGTAGTGGTGCAAGTGGGCACCCTTGTCTTGTTCCTGACTTTAGGGGAAATGCTTTCAATTTTTCACCATTGAGGATAATGTTTGCTGTGGGTTTGTCATATATAGCTTTTATTATGTTGAGGTATGTTCCTTCTATTCCTGCTTTCTGGAGAGTTTTTATCATAAATTGATGTTGAATTTTGTCAAAAGCTTTGTCTGCATCTACTGAGGTAATCATTTGGCTTTTATTTTTCAATTGGTTAATGTGGTGTATTACATTGATTGATTTGCAGATATTGAAGAATCCTTGCATCCCTGGGATAAAGTTCACTTGGTCATGGTGTATGATCCTTCTAATGTGTTGTTGGATTCTGATTGCCAGAATTTTGTTGAGGATTTTTGCATCTATGTAAATCAGTGATATTGGACTGTAGTTTTCTTTTTGGTGGCATCTTTGTTAGGTTTTGGTATTAGGGTGATGTAGCCTCATAGAATGAGTTTGGAAGTTTACTTTCCTCTGCAATTTTCTGGAAGAGTTTGAGTAGGATAGGTGTTAGCTCTTCTCTAGATTTTTGGCAGAATTCAGCTGTGAAGCCATCAGGACCTGGGCTTTTGTTTGCTGGAAGATTTCTGATTACAGTTTCAATTTCTGTACTTGTGATGGGTCTGTTAAGATTTTCTATTTCTTCCTGGTTCAGTTTTGGAAAGTTGTGCTTTTCTAAGAATTTGTCCATTTCTTCCACATTGTCCATTTTATTGGCATATAATTGCTGATAGTAGTCTCTTATGATCCTCTCTATTTCTGTGTTGTCTGTTGTGATCTCTCCATTTTCATTTCTAATTTTATTGATTTGATTTTTCTCCCTTTTTTTCTTGATGAGTCCGGCTGATGGCTTGTCAATTTTATTTATCCTTTCAAAGAACCTGCTTTTGGCTTTGTTGATTTTGCTATGGTCTCTTTTGTTTCTTTTTCATTTATTTCTGCCCTGATTTTTAAGATTTCTTTCCTTCTACTAACCCTGGGGTTCTTCCTTTCTTCCTTTTCTAGTTACTTTAGGTGTGGAGTTATGTTATTTATTTGACTTTTTACTTGTTTCTTGAGATATGCCTCTATTGCTATGAACTTTCCCCTTAGCACTGCTTTTACAGTGTCCCACAGGTTTTGGGTTGTTGTGTTTTCATTTTCATTTATTTCTATGCATATTTTGATTTCTTTTTTTATTTCTTCTGTGATTTGTTGGTTATTCAGCAGCGTGTTGTTCAGCCTCCATATGTTGGAATTTTTAATAGTTTTTCTCCTGTAATTGAGATCTAATCTTACTGCATTGTGGTCAGAAAACATGCTTGGAATGATTTCAGTTTTTTTGAATTTACCAAGTCTAGATTTATGGCCCAAGATGTGATCTATCCTGGAGAAGGTTCCGTGTGCACTTGAGAAAAAAGTGAAATTCATTTTGGGGGGTTGAAATGTCCTATAGATATCAATGAGGTCTAACTGGTCTATTGTATCATTTAAAATTTGCGTTTCCTTGTTAATTTTCTGTTTAGTTGATGTATCCATAGGTGTGAGTGGGGTATTAAAGTCTCCCACTATTGTTGTGTTACTGTTAATTTCTCCTTTCATACTTGTTAGCATTTGTCTTATATTTTATGGTGCTCCTATGTTGGTGCATATATATTTATAATTGTTATGTCTTCTTCATGGATTGAGCCTTTGATCATTATGTAGTGTCCGTCTTTGTCTCTTTTCCCAGCCTTTGTTTTAAAGTCTATTTTATCTGATATGAGTATTGCTACTCCTGCTTTGTTTTGGTGTCTACTTATGTGGAATATCTTTTTCCAGCCCTTCACTTTCAGTCTGTATGTGTCCCCTGTTTTGAGGTGGGTCTCTTGCAGACAACATATATAGGGATCTTGTTTTTGTATCCACTCAGCCAGTCCTTGTCTTTTGGTTGGGGCATTCAACCCATTTATGTTTAAGGTAATTATTGATAAGTATGATCCTGTTGCCATTTACTTTATTGTTTTGGGTTCGGGTTTATACACACCTTTTGTGTTTCCTGTCTAGAGAAGATCCTTTAGCATTTGTTGGAGAGCTGGTTTGGTGGTGCTGAATTCTCTCAGCTTTTGCTTGTCTGTAAAGCTTTTGATTTCTCCTTCATATTTAAATGAGATCCTTGCTGGGTACAGTAATCTGGGCTGTAGGTTATTTTCTTTCATCACTTTAAATATGTCCTGCCATTCCCTCCTGGCCTGAAGAGTTTCTATTGAAAGATCAGCTGTTATCCTTATGGGAATCCTCTTGTGTGTTATTTGTTGTTTTTCCCTTGCTGCTTTTAATATTTGTTCTTTGTGTTTGATCTTTGTCAATTTGATTAATATGTGTTTTGGGGTATTTCCTCTTTGGGACTCTCTGGGTTTCTTGGAGTTGGGTGATTATTTTCTTCCCCATTTTGGGGAAGTTTTTAACTATTATCTCCTCAAGTATTTTCTCATGGTCTTTCTTTTTGTCTTCTTCTTCTGGGACTCCTATGATTCGAATGTTGAGGTGTTTAATATTGTCCTGGAGGTCTCTGAGATTGCCCTCATTTCTTTTAATTCATTTTTCTTTTTTCCTCTCTGATTCATTTATTTCTACCATTCTATCTTCTATTTCACTAATCCTATCTTCTGCCTCCATTACTCTACTATTTGTTGCCTCCAGAGTGTTTTTGGTCTCACTTATTGTATTGCTCATTATATATTGACTCTTTTTTATTTCTTCAGGTCCTTGTTAAACCTTTCTTGCATCTTCTCAGTCCTCGTCTCCAGGCTATTTATCTGTGATTCCATTTTGATTTCAATATTTTGGATCATTTTCACTATCATTATTTGAAATTCTTTATCAGGGAGATTCCCTGTCTCTTCCTCTTTTGTTTGGTTTGTTGGGCATTTATCCTGTTCCTTTACCTGCTGAGTATTCCTCTGTCTCTTCATCTTCTTTATATTGCTGTGTTTGGGGTGGCTTTTCTGTATTCTGGCTGTTTGTGGAGTTCTCTTTATTGTGGAGTTTCCTCACTGTGGGTGGGGTTGTATGGGTGGCTTGTCAAGGTTTCCTGGTTAGGGAAGCTTGTGTTGGTGTTCTGGTATGTGAAGCTGGATTTCTTCTCTCTGGAGTGCAGTGAAGTGTCTAGTAATGAGTTATGAGATGTCAGTGGGTTTGGAGTAACTTTGGGCAGCCTGTGTATTGACACTCAGGGCTGTGTTCCTGTGTTTCTGGAGAATTTGCGTGGTATGTCTTGCTCTGGAACTTGTTGGCCCTTGGGTCGTGCTTGGTTTAAGTGTAGGTATGGAGGTGCTTGATGAGCTCCTGTTGATTAATGTTCCCTGGAGTCAGGAGTTCTCTGGTGTTCTCAGGATTTGGATTTAAGCCTCCTGCTTCTGGCTTTCAGTCTTATTTTTACAGTAGTCTCAAGACTTCTCCATCTATACAGCACCATTGATAAAACATCTAGGTTAAAGTAGAAAAGTTTTTCCATGGTTAGGGACACCCAGAGAGGTTCACAGAGTTACATGGAGAAGAGAAGAGAGAGGAGGGAGTTAGAGGTGACCCAAATGAGATGAGGTGAAATCAAAAGAGGAGAGAGCAAGCTAGCCAGTAATCACTTCCTTATGTGTGCTCCATTGTCTGGACTGCTCAGAGATGTTCACGGAGTGTACAGAGAAGAGAAGAAGGAGGAAGGAGTCAGAGGTGGCCAGGAGGGTAAGGGGGAGAATCAAAAGGAGAGAGACAGATTCAGCCATTAATCAGTTCCTTAAGTGATCTCCGCCATCTGGAACACAAAAGGATTCACAGAGTTGGGAAGAGAAGAGAAGGGGGAGGGAAGAGATAGAGGGGAACTGGTAGACAAAGAGGAGAGTCCAAAGGCAGTGAGAGCAGTCAAGCCAGTAATCTCATGCCCAAGTAAAAATAGGTACTAAAGATTGGGTTCTTAAAGGTACAAAATTGACAACAAATACCTAAAAGCAAAGATTAAAAATCTAGAGTAGTGGTTGAATTTTCAAAAATACAATAATAAAGAAAAGAAGAAGAAAAAGTCACAAAAAATTATTAATATATATACATGAAGTTTGCTTTAAAAAATAGGGTCTTTTTTTGCAAAGTAATAGTAGGTTATAAAAATGAAAATTAAAGGAGTAATAGAGGACTTAAAATTTTTAAAAAATATATAGTAAAAATAGTAAAAATATATATAGGACTTTCTCTGGTATTGTTGTGGGCAGTGTGGGGTCAGTTCATTTTCGGATAATTCCTTGGTCTGGCTTATATTTCTCAAGATCTATAGGTCCCTTCCTATGTAGTCGGTACTAACTACAAGGTTTTAATCTATTGCCCCTGTCACTTCCAAGGAGGTTCCCTCTGTTTAGCTTCTTCTGTTTGCTGGTCTCTTCAGTGTCTGATTCCCTCCCTGACACAAGGGGGTTGTGGTGGATACTCTTTTAGGCTCACTTGTTCAGTCGCGCTGTGGGGAGGGAGGGACGCTGCAAACAATAACACTGGCAATGTCTCAGCCACACTGGGCCTATCCCTGCTCACGACGTGTATGCCCTCCCTACCCACACTGCTCAGGCTCTTGTTTGCTCACCCAGGAACCGTCCAAGGCTGGCCATGGGCAGCATGCACCTCCCAGGTCT
Organism: Ovis canadensis; assembly: GCF_042477335.2. NCBI lineage: Eukaryota > Metazoa > Chordata > Mammalia > Artiodactyla > Bovidae > Ovis > Ovis canadensis. Next base: position 14,077,732 of record NC_091262.1, read on the forward strand.
AAGCCACTCAGGTTCAGGCACTCGGGTAGTCCTCAGAGGCGCAGACTTGGTTTGGCCTGCCTTTTGTGCCCTTCCCAGGTCTGAGCAGCTCAGGTGATGAGGTGTTTAGCAACCGTAGTCCCTGTGACTTATCGCCTCCTTGGTCCCTGCCGCTTGGTTTTCTGGGTGTACAACCGGTGCACCTTCTCAGGCAGATGTTGACTGTCCAGAACCCCAAGAAGTCTTAGTTAGCAAAGAAGCCTGCTTGCAGTTTGGTAGATAATGTCTCTCTGGTGTAGCAATTGCCCTCTTCCAGCTCTGGCTGCCTGTCACTGGAGGGAGATGGTCTGCACCCGACTAGCTCTGTACAATCCTTTGTTCTGAGTGGGCCTGGCGGTGTCTTAGGTTAGGGCTTTTCACGTGGTAGCTATCCCACAGTCTGGTTTGCTAGCCCAAGTTAGTTCCTTTAGATTGCCCTCGGAGCATTCAGGCCTGGTCTTTAAGCAATGCAGCCCGCGCCTCCCTGCCCAGCCCCAATTGCCAGTGGTGGGTGCAGGTGTCTGCGCTGCTTCTCCGCTGGGAAAGTTATCATTGGGTACATAATCTGTGGGGTTTAATTATGTACTTATTTTTCCTCCCAGTTATGTTGCCCTCTGTGGTTCCAAGGCTCGCCACAGATTCGGCAGTGAGAGTGTTTCCTGGTGTTTGGAAACTTCTCTCTTTTTAAGACTCCCTTCCTGGAATGGAGCGCCATCCCTACCTCTTTTGTCTCTTTTTTTGTCTTTTATATTTTTTCCTACCTCCTTTCAAAGACACTGGGCTGCTTTTCTGGGTGCCTGAAGTCCTCTGCCAGCATTCAGAAGTTGTCTTGTGGAATTTACTCAGGGTTTAAATGTTCTTTTGATGAATTTGTTGAGGAGAAGGTGGTCTCCCCGTCCTATTCCTCTGCCATCTTAAGACCGCCTCTCAAGACCATTCCTTCCATATGAATTTTCTGTCTGGGTGACCTGCCTCTTGGTATAAGTGGGGTGTTAAAATCGTCTACTGTTATTGTATCATTATCAATTTTATAATTTATGCCTATTAATATTTATGTATCTAGGTGCCCTGTATTAAGTCCATATAAGTGTTCCATTCAGTTCAATTCAGTCACTCAGTCATGTCCGACTCTTTGCGACCCCATCAACCGCAGCACGCCAGGCCTCCCTGTCCATCACCAACACCCGGAGTTCACCCAAACCCATGTGCATTGAGTCGATGATGCCATCCAACCATCTCATCCTCTGTCGTCCCCTTCTCCTTCTGCCCTCAATCTTTCTCCACATCAGGGTCTTTTCAAATGAGTCAGCTCTTTGCATCAGGTGGCCAAAGTATTGGTGTTTCAGCTTTAACATCAGTCCTTCCAACAAACACCCAGGACTGATCTCCTTTAGGATGGACTGGTTGGATCTCCTTGCAGTCCAAGGGACTCTCAAGAGTCTATTCCAACACCACATATAAGTGTAGTGAATATTATATTCTCTTTTTGCAATGAGCCCTTTATCATTATGCAATGATTGTTTTGCCTTTTACTATAAACTATGTTATTACATCTGTTTTGTCTGATATGGATATTGTTATGCTAGCTTTTTCATTTCCATTTGCGTATAGTTTATTTTTCAATTCTCTCACTTTCAGTCTATGCCTGTCTTTATCTCTTAAGTGATTCCCTTGTCGAAAGCTTATAGATGGATCTTGGTTGTTGTTGCTTGTATTTGGATTTCGTTTTAATTTAAAATTTATTTATTTTAATTTTTTTAATATAACCAACCACTCTGTCTTTTTTAAAAAAAATTGCAGTATAATTGCTTTACAATATTGTGTTAGTTTCTGCTATATAGCAAACTGTATAAGGTATTGTAAACATATATCACCTCCCTCTTGTACTTACCTCCCATCCCCCTCCACTGCATGCATCTAGACCTGAGTTCCCTGTGCTACACCACATTTTACACATGGTAGTGTATTTATGCGAAACCTCATCTCACAGTTCATCCCTCCCTTCCCTCCTTCCCTGTGTCCAAACATTGGTTCTCTATGACTGCATCTCTAGTCTAGCCCTATAACTAGATTCATCTGTATCGTTTTACTAGATTTCCACATACATATATTAATATATGATATTTGTTTTTCTCTTTCTGACTTATTTCACTCTGCATGGCACTCCCTAGGTCTATCATCTCTATATGACACAGTTCCATTAATTTTATGACTGAGTAGTATATCATTGTATGTATGTACCACATCTTTATCCATTCATCTGTTATTTGATTCTTAGGTTGTTACCATGCTGTAGCTGCTATAAATTTTTTGCAATGAGTATGGGAATGCATGTAACTTTTTCTTCTTCTTCAATTATTTCTTTTTAATTTATTTATTTTTAACTGAAGGATAATTGCTTTACAATATTGTATTGGTTTCTACCAAATAAAAACATGAATAACCCACAGGTTTACCTATGTCCTCTCCTACTTGAACATCACTCCAACCTCCCACCCCATCCCACCCCTCTACGTTGTTACCCAAGTTTGATTTCCCTGAGTCATACAGCAAATTCCCATTGCCTAATAATTTTACATATGGTAATGTTCGTTTCCATGTTACTCTCTCCATATATCCTACCTCTATTTCCTCCACCTCAAGCAGTGTCCATAAGTCTGTTCTTTATGTCTCTGTTTCCATTGCTCATCTGCAAATAGGTTCAAGAGTACAATCTTTCTAGATTCCATATATATCCATCAGTATATGACATTTGTTTTTCTCTTTCTGACTTACTTCACTCTGTATAATAGGCCCCAGGTCCATCTACCTAATTAGGACTGACTCAAATGCATTATTTTTTATGGTTAATATTCCATTGTATATATTTACCACATCTTCTTTATCCATTCATCTGTTGATGGAAATCTGAGTTGCTTCTATGTCCTGACTATTGTAAATAGCTTCAGTGAACATTAGGGCATATGTGTCTTTTTCGAATTATACTTTTCTCAGGGTGTATTCCCAGTAGTGGAACTGCTCTGTCTTAGAATTATTCATAGTTTTTTAAACAGTCTTCCTGGTGGCTCAGCAGTAAAGAATCTGCATGCAATGCATGAGCTCCAGGAGATGCTGGTTCAATCACTGGGTTGGGAACATCGCCTAGAGGACATGGCAATCCACTTCAGTATTCTTGCCTGGAGAATTTCACAGGCACAGGAGCCTGGCAGGCTACAGTCCATGTGGTCACAAGGAACTGGACACAACTGAAGTGATAGGAAAAAAAAATACTCTTCTCAATATTGGCTATATCAATTTACATTCTCACCAACAGTACACGAAGGATTCCTTTTCATCACATGCTGTCCAGCATTTATTGTTTATATATTTTTTGAGGATGACCACTCTGACCAGTTTGAGGTGATATCTCATTGTATTTCATTTGCATTTCTCCAATAATGGGCAACTTTGAGTGTCCTTCCATGCTTTATTTTTGGCCATGTGTTTGTCTTTTTTGGAGAAATGTCTATTTAGGTATTCTGCCCATTTATTGATTGGGTTGTGTTTTCTGTGTTGTTGTTGTTGTTGTTTGTTTTTTTATTTTGAGCTGCTTGCATGTTTTGGAGATTAATCCTTTGTGAATTAATTCATTTGCAATCATTTTCTACCATTCTGAAAGTTATATTTTCTTCTTGTTTACTGTATCCTTTTCAGTACAAAATCTTTTAAATTTAATCAAATCCCATTTTGTTTATTTTTATTTCCATTACTCTAGCAGATGGGTTAATGAGTATCTTGTTGCCTATATAAGCCTATGTTTTCCTCTAAGATTTTAGTTTCTAGTCTTATTTTTTTAAGAGCTGTTCCATTTATTTTTTTTATTTTTTATTTATTTTTTAAACTTTTTTTTAAATTTTTATTTTACCTTATTTTGCTTAAAATACTGTATTGGTTTTGCCATACATTGACATGAATCAGCCACGGGTGTACATGAGTTCCCAATCCTGAACCCCCCTCCCACCTCCCACCTCATATCATCTCTCTGGACCATCCCTGTGCACCAGCCCCACGCATCCTGTATCCTGTATCAAACATAGACTGGCGATTCGTTTCTTACCTGATAATTACCCAGTGGGATTGCTGGGTCATAAGGCAGGTCTATTTGCTACTTTTGAAGTAATCTCCACACTGTTCTCCATAGTAGCTGTACTAGTTTGCATTCCCACCAACAGTGTAAGAGGGTTCCCTTTTCTCCACACCCTCTCCAGCATTTATTGCTTGTATACTTTTGAATCGCTGCCATTCTGACTTGTATGAAATGGTACCTCATTGTGGTTTTGATTTGCAAAAGACAGAAATATAGATTAATGGAACAAAATAGAAAGCCCACAGACAAATCCACACACCTATGGACACCTTATCTTCGACAAAGGAGGCAAGAGTATACAATGGATTAAAGACAATCTCTTTAACAACTGGCGCTGGGAAAACTGGTCAACCTCTTGTAAAAGAATGAAACTAGATTACTTTCTAACACCATACACAAATGACCCAGCAATCCCACTGCTGGGCATACACACCAAGGAAACCAGAATGGAAAGAGACACATGTACCCCAATATTCATCACAGCATTGTTTATAATAGCCAGAACATGGAAACAACCTAGATGTCCATCAGCAGACGAATGGATAAGAAAGCTGTGGTACATATACACAATGGAGTATTACTCAGCCATTAAAAAGAATACATTTGAATCAGTTCTGACGAGATGGATGAAACTGGAGCTGATTATACAGAGTGAAGTAAGCCAGAAAGAAAAACACCAATACAGTATACTAACACATATATATGGAATTTAGAAAGATGGCAATGATGACCCTGTATGCAAGACAGCAAAAAAGACTCAGACGTGTATAGTGGACTTTTGGACTCAGAGGGAGAGGGAGAGGGTGGGATGATTTGGGAGAATGGCATTGAAACATGTATACTATCAGGTAAGAATCGAGTCACCTGTCTATGTCCGATGCAGGATACAGCATGCTTGGGGCTGGTGCGCAGGGATGACCCAGAGAGATGTTATGGGGAGGGAGGTGGGAGGGGGGTTCATGTTTGGAAATGCATGTACACCCATGGTGGATTCATGTCAATGTACGGCAAAACCAATACAGTATTGTAAAGTAAAATAAAGTAAAACTAAAAATTGAATAATTAAGAAAAAAAAAAAACTAAATTCAAAATGGATTAAAGATCTAAATGTAAGACCAGAAACTATAAAACTCCTAGAGGAGAACAGAGGCAAAACACTCTCTGACATAAATCACAGCAGGATCCTCTATGATCCACCTCCCAGGATACTGGAAATAAAAATAAACAAATGGGATCTAATTAAAATTAAAAGCTTCTGCACAACAAAGGAAACTCTAAGCAAGGTAAAAAGACAGCCTTCAGAATGGGAGAAAATAATAGCAAATGAAGCAACTGACAAACTAATCTCAAAAGTATACAAGCAACTTATGCAGCTCAATTCCAGAAAAATAAATGACCCAATCAAAAAATGGGCCTAAGAACTAAATAGACATTTCTCCAAAGAAGACATACGGATGGCTAACTAACACATGAAAAGATGCTCAACAAGTTTCCAGTCTTAGATTTAGGTCTTCAATCAATGTTGAGTTTACCTTTGTGCATAGTTTTAGAAAAGACAGAGGAACTAGAGATCAAATTGCCAACATCTCCTGGATCATTGAAAAAGCAAGAGAGTTCCAGAAAAACATCTATTTCTGCTTTATTGACTATGCCAAAGCCTTTGACTGTGTGGATCACAATAAACTGTGGAAAATTCTGAAAGACATGGGAATACCAGACCACCTAACCTGCCTCTTGAGAAACCTCTATGCAGGTCAGGAAGCAACAGTTAGAACTGGACATGGAACAACAGACTGGTTCCATATAGGAAAAGGAGTACGTCAAGGCTGTATATTGTCACCTTGCTTATTTAAGTTATATGCAGAGTACATCATGAGAAATGCTGAGCTGGAGGAAGCACAAGCTGGAAGCAAGATTGCTGGGAGAAATATCAATAACCTCAGATATGCAGATGACACCACCCTTATGGCAGAAAATGAAGAAGAACTAAAAAGCCTCTTGATGAAGGTGAAAGAGGAGAGTGAAAAAGTTGGCTTAAAGCTCAAAACTAAGATTCAGAAAACTAAGATCATGGCATCTGGTCCCATCACTTCATGGGAAATAGATGGGGAAACAGTGGAAACAGTGTCTGACTTTATTTTTTGGGCTTCAAAATCACTGCAGATAGTGATTGCAGCCATGAAATTAAAAGATACTCCTTGGAAGGAAAGTTATGACCAATCTAGACAGCATATTAAAAAAGCAAAGACATTACTTTGCCACCAAAGGTCCATCTAGTCAAGGCTATGGTTTTTCCTGTGGTCATGTATGGATGTGAGAGTTGGACTGTGAAGAAAGCTGAGTGCCAAGGGATTGATGCTTTTGAACTGTTATGTTGGAGAAGACTCTTGAGATTCCCTTGGACTGCAAGGAGATCCAACCAGTCCATCCTAAAGGAGATCAGTCCTGAGTGTTCATTAGAAGGACTGATGTTGAAGCTGAAACTCCAATACTTTGGCCACCTGATGCAAAGAGCTAACTCATTTGAAAAGACCCTGATGCTGGGAAAGATTGAAGGCAGGAGGAGAAGGGGACAACAGAGGATGAGATGGTTGGATGGCATCACCTACTCGATGGACATGGGTTTGGGTGAACCCTGAGTGTTGGTGATGGACAGGGAGGCCTGGCGTGCTGCGGTTCATAGGCTCCCAAAAAGTTGGACACGACTGAGAGACTGAACTGAACTGAACTGATGGTGTTAAGAAGTGTTCTAATTTCATTCTTTTACACTAGCTGTCCAGTTTCTCCAAAACCATCTTTGGAAGAAGCTTTCTTTTCTCCACTATATAATCTTGCCCCCTTTGTCAAAAATAAAGTATCCATAGGTGCAGGGGTTTATCTCTGGACTTTATAGCTTGTTTCATTTGTCTACATTTCTGTTTTTATGCCAGTACCATACTTTCTTGATTACTGCAGCTTTGTAGTGTATAGTAAAGTTAATTTCTGAAACTGCTTTTTTCTATCTCAAGATTGCTTTGGCTATTTGGGGCCTATTGTGTTGCCATACAAATTGTAAAATAATTTGCTGTAGTTCTGTGAAAAATGGTACTGGTAATTTTATGGGGATTGCATTGAATCTGTAAATTTCTTTGAGTAGTATAGTCATTTTCAAAATATTGGCTCCTCCGATCCAAAGGCATGACATATCTCTCCATCTATTTATGTCATCTTTGATTTTTTTCATCAGTGTCTCATAAGTTTCTTTCTACAGGTCTTTTGTCTCTCTAATTTTTAGGTATTTTAACCTTTTAGTTGTAGTGGTAAATGGAATTATGTCCTTGATTTAACTTTCTGACCTTTCATTATTAGTGTGTAGGAATACAAGGGGTTTCTGTGTATTAATTTTGTATTTTGTGACTTTACTAAATTAGTTATTTAGCTGTAGCAATTTTCTGGGGGCAAATTTAAGGTGTTCTTTGTAAAGCTGGTATTTGTCCTCTTAGAAGATGTTGCAATTACCCCTACCATTGAGCCTTTAGGCTGCCATAGAGCCTTCAGAATCTAGGGGTAGGCAGCCTCAGGCCAAACCCATCAGCAGAAAATTGTATTAAAGTTTTATGAACATGGCTCCGCCTATCAAAGCAAGACTGAGTTTTCCTGAAAGGCAGTTCGTCCCATCAGGAAATTTACACAAGCCTCTATCCACATCCATCAGAGAGCAGACAGAAGGAAAATGACAATCACAGAAAACTAACCAAGATGATCACATAGACCACAGCCTTGTGAAAGGTTTCACAGACTCAGTGAAACTATGAACCATGCCATGTAGGGCTACATAAGATGGATGGCTCATGGTGGAGAGTTCTGACAAAACGTGGTCCACTGGAGAAGGAAATGGCAAACCACTTCAGCATTCTTGCCTTGAGAACTCCCTGAAAAGTATGAAAAGGCAAAAACATATGACACTGAAAAATGAAGCCCTCAGGTCAGTAGGTGTCCAATATGCTACTGGAGAAGGGGGAGAATTAGCTCCAGGAGGAATGAAGAGGCTGAGCCAAAGCAGAATCAGTGTGCAGTTCTGGATATGTCTGATGGTGAAAGTAAACTCTGAAGCTGTGAAAAAAAAAATATTGCGTAGGAACCTGGAATGTTAGGTCCATGAATCAAGGTAAATTTGAAGTGATCGAACAGGAAACGGCAAGAATGAACATAGACATTGAACATAGAACAAGGAGTCAGTGAACTTAAATGGACGAGAATGGGCAATTTTAATTCAGATGATGATTTTATCTACTACTGAGGGCAAGAATACCTTAGAAGAAATGGAGCAGCCCTTATGGTCAATAAAAGTTGGAAATGCAGTACTTGGGTCCATGAATCAAGGTAAATTTGAAGTGATCAAACAGGAAATGGCAAGAATGAACATAGACAATGAACATAGAACAAGGAGTCAGTGAACTTAAATGGACGAGAATGGGCAATTTTAATTCAGATGATGATTTTATCTACTACTGAGGGCAAGAATACCTTAGAAGAAATGGAGCAGCCCTTATGGTCAATAAAAGTTGGAAATGCAGTACTTGGGTGCAGTCGCAAAAAACAGAATGATCTCTGTTTGTTTCCAAGGCAAATCATTCAACATCACAATAATCCAAGTATACGCCCCAACCACTAATGTCAAATAAGACAAAGCTGAATGGTTCTAGAAAGACCTACAAGACCTTCTAGAACTAACACCAAAAAAAAAGAAAGAAAGAAAGAAAGAAAGATGTCCGTTTCATCATAGGGAACTGGAATGCAAAAATATGGCATCAAGAGATACCTGGAGTAACAGGCAAATTTGGCCTTGGAGTACAAAATGAAATAGTGCAAATACTAAGCATTTTGTCCAGAGAACCCACTGGTCATAGCAAACACCCACTACCAACGACAACAGAGATGACTCTACACATGGATGCCACCAGGTGGTCAATTGTGAAATCAGATTGATTATATTTCATTTTATTTTTCACAGACAAAGGTGAAGAATCTCTTTACAGTCAGCAGAAACAAGACCTGGATTTGACCGTAGCCCAGATCATGAGCTCCTTATTGCAAAATTCAGACTTATATTGAAGAAAATACAGAAAACCACTAGCCCATTCAGTCATGACCTAAATCAAACCCATTATGATTATACAATGAAAGTAACAAACAGATTCAAGGGATTAGATTTGATAGACAAAGGGCCTGAAGAACTATGGACAGAAGTTTGTAACACTGTACAGGAGGCAGTGAACAAAACCATCCCCCCAAAAAGAAATGCAATGCAAAATAATTGTCTGAGGAAGCTGGAAAAATATCTGCAAAAAGAAGAAAAGTGAAAAGCAAAGAAGAAAAGGAAAGGTAACCATCTGAATGCAGAGTTCCAAAGAATAGCAAGGAGAGATAAGAAAGCGTTCTTAAGTAAACAATGCAAAGAAATAGAGGAAAACAATAGAATGGGAAAGACTAGAGATCTCTTCAAGAAAATTAAAGATACCAAGGGAACATTTCATGCAAATATGGACGCAATAAAGGTATAGACCTAACAGAAGCAGAAGATATTAAGAAGGCATGGAAGAAGACACAAAAGACCTGTAAGGAATAAAAGCTCTTAATGACCTGGATAGCTACAAGGGTATGATCAGTCACCTAGAGCCAGACATCCTGGAGTTTGAAGTCAAATGAGCCTTAAGGAAGCATTAGTATGAACAAAGCTAGTGAAGTGATGGAATTCAAGCCAAGCTATTTCAAATCCTAAAAGATGATGCTGTTAAAGTGTGGCACGCAATATACCAGAAAATTTGGAAAACTCAGCAGTGGCGACAGGACTGGTAAAGGTCAATTTTCATTCCAACTCTAAAGAAAGGCAATGCCAAAAAATATTGTGAACACTGTAAGTTGTTCTAATTTCACAAGATAATGCCCAAAATCCTTCAAGCTAGGCTTCAACAGTATATGAACCAATTCCATATGTACAAGCTAGATTTAGAAAAGACAGAGTAACCAGAAATTAAATTAACAACATTGGCTGGATCATGGAAAAAGTATGGGAATTCCAGAAAAAAAATTACTTCTGCTTTATTGACTATTCTAAAGCTTTTATGTAAATCATAGCAAACTATAGAAAATTATTAAAGAGATGGGAATACCAGACCACATTACCTGACTCCTGAGGAGTCTGTATGCAGGTCAGGTAGCCTCATTTAGAACTGGACATGGAACAACAGATTGTTTCAAAATTGAAAAAGAAGTACATGAACACTGTATGTTGTCATCCTGCTTATTTAATTATATGCAGAGTACATCATGTGAAATGCTGGGCTGGATGAAGCACAGGCTAGAGTCAAGTTTGACAGGAGAAATATCAATAACATCACATATTCAGATGACACCAACCAAATACCAAAAAGTGAAGAACTGAAGAGCCTCATGATGAACATGAAAGAGGAGAGTGAAAAAATAGTTCAAAAATCAGCATCCCAAAAATGAAATCATGGCATCTGGTCCCATCACTTCATGGCAAATAAATGGGGAAGAAGTGGAAATAGTAACAGATTTTATTTTCTTGGCCTCCAAAATTACTGTGAATGGTGACTGCAGCCAAGAAAATAAGACACTTGCTCCTTGGAAGAAAAGCTATGACAAACCTAGACAGTGTATTAAGAAGCAGACACCTCTTTGCCAACAAAGCTTCATACAGTCAAAGCTGTGGTTTTCCCAGTAGTCATGTATGGATATGAAAGTTGGACCATAAAGAAGGCTGAGCACTGAAGAGTTGATGCTTTTGAACTGTGGCACTGGAGAAGACTCTTAAGAGTCCCTTGAACAGCAAGGAGATCAAACCAGTCAATCTCAAAGGAAATCAACCCTGGATATTCATTGGAAGGACTGATGGTAAAGCTAAAGCTCCAGTACTTTGACCACCTGATGAAAAGAGTCAACTTGGAAAAGACCTTAATGCTGGGAAAGATTGAGGGCAGGAGGAGAAGGGATTGACAGAGAATGAGATGGTTGAATGGCGTCATCAGCTTAATGGACATGAGTTTGAGCAAGCTCCAGGGGATAGTCAAGAGCAGCGATGCCTGCTGTCCTTCAGTCCACGCGGCCATTGATAGACTTGACTGAGAGACTGAAACAGAGAACAGTGTATCGTATAATGCCATCTGCAAAAAGTGAGAGTTTTATTTCTTCTTTTTCAATCTGTATTCATCTTTTTCTTCTGTTTTGCTGTGCTGAGGACTTCCACAAATATATTGAATAATAGTAGCAAGAGTGTTTACTCTTGTCTTGTTTCTGACCTTAGAAAAAATTCTTTCAGTTTTTCATCATTGAGAATAATGTTTGCTGTAGGTTTACTGCAGAGAAGGCAATGGCACCCCACTCCAGTACTCTCGCCTGGAAAATCTCATGGACGGAGGAGCCTGGTGGGCTGCAGTCCATGGGGTCGCTAAGAGTCGGACACGACTGAGCGACTTCACTTTTCCTTTCATGCATTGGAGAAGGAAATGGCAACCCACTCTAGTGTTTTTGCCTGGAGAATCCCAGGGATGGCAGAGCCTGTTGGGCTGCCGTCTATAGGGTCACACAGAGTCGGACACGACTGACGCGACTTAGTAGTAGTAGTAGTAGGTTTATTGTGTATGTCTTTTATGATACTGAGTTAGGGTCCTTCTACACCCATTTTTGGATAGCTTTTTATTTTGAATGGGCCTTGAGATTTGTTGAAGGCTTTTTCTCCATCTGTTGAGCTATTCATATGATTTTTATCTTTCAGTTTGCTAATGTGGTATATCAAAATGATATATTTGCATATATTTATAAACCCTTCATCCCTGAGATAAGCCCCACTTGATCACAGTGCATGACCATTTTAATGTGTTCTGGATTCTGTTTAGTAGCATTTTGGAGGGAATTTCATCTATATTCATCAGTGATTTTAGCCTGTAATTTCTTTTTTGTGTGTGATACCTTTGTCTGGTTTTGGTATCAGGGTGATGGTGGCCTGGTAGAATCTGTTTGGGAGTGACCCCTTCCTCTGGAACTTTCCAGAAAAAGTTTGAGAAGCATAGGTTTTAGATCTAAATGTTTGATAGAATTTGCTTGTGAAGCCATGTATCACTGCCCTTTATTTTTGAGAGATTTTTGCAACAGTTTGTGTCAATTTCAGTATTTGATTTTCTGTTCATATGCTCTATTTCTTTCTGGTTAATTATTGGAAGGTTGTAGTTTTCCAAGAAGTTTCCCACTTCTTCCAAGGTTGTCCATTTTATTGTCATATAGTTCCTTGCAGTAAGCAACTATTTGCCACACTTATGATGCTTTGTATTGTTGTTTCAATTTCTCTTTTTTCATTTCTAATTTTGTTGATTTTAGCTTCTCTGTTGTTTCCTTGCTGAGTCTGGCTAATGATCTGTCAATTTTGTTTATTTTCACAAACATCCACCTTTTAGTTTTCTTGATTTCGCTATTGATTTCATTTCTTTTTAATTTGTTTCTGTCCTCATTTTTATCACTTTCTTTGTAGCTTTGTTTTCTTTTTTCTAGTTGATTTAGGTGTAATATTACACCTAAACACCTAATTGTTTATTTGATGTCTTTCTCTCTTCTAGAGGTAGGCTTTTACTGCTATAAACTTTCCTCTTAATACTGCTTTGATGACCCCATATGTTTTATGTTGTCCTGTTTCTGTTGTCATTTATTTTTAGTTTTGTTTTAATTTCTCCTTTGAGTTATTCAGTGACCTCTTGGTTATTTAGAAGCATGTCATTTAGCCTCCATATTTTTGTATTTTTTACAATTTTTTCCCTGTGATTAATAGCTAATCTCATAATGTTGTGGTCAGAAATGATGTTTAATACCATTTCAATTTTCTTAAATTTATCAAGACTTGATTTGTGACCTAAGCTGTGATCTATCTCAGAGATTCATCCATGTGCACCTTAGGAAAATAGAGTGTATTCTGCTGCTTTTGATTGGAAATGCCCTCCACATATCAGTAAGGTCCATCTGGTCTAAGTGCCATGTAAGACTTTCTGTTTCTTATTATTTTTCTGTCTTGATGATCTGTCCATTCATATGAATGGGGGATTAAAGTCCCCCACTATTATTGTGTTACTGACAGTTTTCCCTTTTATTGCTGGTAGCATTTGCCTTGTGTATTGAGGTGCTTTTATATTGGGTGCATATTTATTCATTTATTCTACTTTGTTTCCCTCTAGTGTATTTTTAATTTCAATTATTGTGTTGTTCATCACTGATCGCCTGTTCTTTTAATCTTATATGTCCTTGTTAAACATTTATTGTATTTTCTTGATCCATGCCTCCACTCTGTTTATCTATGCCTCCATTGTATTTCAGAGATTTTGGATCAACTTTCCTATCATTACTCTGAATACTTTTTCATGTAGACTGCCTACTTTCTCTTCATTTGTTTGTTTGTGTGGGTTTTTACCTTGCTCCTTTGTTGCTGTGTGTTTCTCTGTCTTGCCATTTCATCTGACTTACTGTGCTTGTGTTCTGATTTTCACGGACTGCAGAGTCACAGTTCTTCTTACAAACAGAGTCTGCTCCCAGTGGATGGCATTGGATCAGTGCTTTGCCTAGCCTGTCGGTGTGGACTTGTCCCTGTTTGCTAGTGCCAGAGCTTACTGGACATTGGTTGGATCCAAACAAACATGGGCAGACATAACCCTAAGACAAGTGGTAAAAGTTGTCTTAAAACTAAACAGACAAAAACACAAAATGAAACTCACACACTCACATTCATGAAGAGAAAGAAAAAGAAAAAAAGAGAGAAAACAGTAAAGAAGAGAACAAACTAAAAATCCTTAAATAAAAACAAACACTGCAAAAAAAAAAAACTACAAACTAAACTAGCAAAAAATGAAACCAAAAGAAAATCAAACACAGAAAGTAAACTGTAAAAGACAAAGAAAGCATAAAACAAGCAGACAAATATGATCATAGAAAAATATGTAAAAACAAAAGACAGATGAAAACAAAAGGAAAAATACAAAACAGCAAAGAAGTAAAGAAAAAATGTAAAATATAATAAAAGATAAAGCAAAACAAAGGACAAAAAGAAAAAGAAGGAAAATGCAGTAAATTTAAAAGTACAATAGAAATAGGAAAAAATAAAATGAAAACATATTTTTTAAACATATTTAAAGTAAAAGAATAAAAACTGAATAAAAATTAAATGAATAACAAAAAGTGAACAACAAAAGAGCAAAACAAAAAAGAACATGTCTATTTTTGAGAGAGAGGGAGAGAGTTGTAGTAGGAAGAAAATTTTCCTGTGGCCTCATCTGTTACTCTCTTTGCCCCCACTGTGAGCTAGAGCCTATCTGCCTATCTAGGAAGTCCTCCAGTATTTCTCGGAAGGTCTCTGGACCTGCTGTTGACACTGTGGGGCCAGCTCAAATTCTGACCTGGACTTACTCTAGCTTCTATTTGTATCCAAAGTCCACAATGGCCCCCAAAGTTCACAGCCTCAAATGTGGGAACACTTGTCTGTTCAGATATTCCACAGATGCAGGGTTTACCAAGCCAACTGTTGGGATTTAATCTTTTGCTTTTTCAGCTGCATGTGAGAATTCCCTTCCTCTTCAGTCACATAGCCCTTGGTCACATAGCTTTGGTTTTGGGCTCTCACTTCCCTTTGTATGTTGCCCACCTGCACCTGCTCCCTGCCCAGACAGGAGGTGGTGAAAGCATAGGCTAAGCTTGCTCACTCAGCCTGGGGAGAGGTAGGAATGTCTGAGGAGTTCCTCACACCGTTGGAATGTGTAAGGAGTTCCTGCAGCAACAGAGGCTGGAAAGGAAGTTGCTACAGCCTGAGGCAACTGTGCATTTTCCCATAGGAGTTGGCCCTTGATCGCAGTTTCAGGCTGCACAGATTCCCTGGAAGCCATGGACAATGACCTGCACTTGCTCAGCTTGGTGGCAGTGGTAGCAGCCATATCACCCACCTCTGTGGCTGGAGATAGCAGCTGAGATTTGCACCACCTCTGAAGCTCACATAGGCAGTGCCTTGCCAGCTGTGAGCACATGGTGTTAGAAGCTCCTTTCTCGGCCTGTGCCTCCCCTCACCATGCTGCAACAAGGATCTCTTGTCTCTCTGACAAGCCCAGAGTTCTTCCTGGACTGATTCAGCTGTGTCCCCTCAAACAGTTTTTATATCAGTCAACCCTAGTTTTCTCCAAAGCTTGAGCCTCAGCACCCATCACACGCCCATGCCAATGGGCATGCAGACAAGTGTCATAGTCTGGGAGCTGCTGGTCTCTAGATGGTCCTTCCTGTTCCCACCATTGAGTGGGGTGTTCTAGTGTTCAGAAACTTTTTCTCCCTCACAGTTTGTTCCAGAGGTACAGGTTCTGTCCCAAGTCCTTTGTCTATTTTCTTTTTCTTATTTATATTGGAGATTAGCTTGCTCTTTTGGAAGTCTGAGGTCTTCTACCAGCATTCAGTAGGTATTGTTCCACATGTAGATATATTTTGTTGTATTTGTGTATTGGAAGGTGATCACCATGACTCCTCCGCTATCTTGAAGGTCCCTTCAGGGATTGTTTCCTTAATTTCTCTTTCTGATCTATCATTGCTATTGTATAGGAATGCTATATATTTCTGTGTATTGATTTTATATCCAACAACTTTACCAATTCATTGCTGAGCTCTTATAATTTTTTGATAGCCTCTTTAGGATCTTTTTTAATGTACAGTATCATGTCCTCTGCAAGCAGCGACAGTTTTACTTTTTCTTTTTCAAGTGAGATTTGTGTTATTTCTTTTTCTTCTACGATTGCTGCAGCTAAGACTTCCAAAACTATACTAAATAAAAGTGGCAAGAGTGGATATCTTTGTTTTTATTGTTCCTAATCTCATAGGAAATCCTTTCAGTTTTTCACTTTTGAAAATGATGTTTCCTGTGAGTTTGTCATATATAGTCTTTATTATTTTGAGGTAGATTTATGTTCACTTTCTGAAGATTCTTTGTCATAAATCAGTGCTGAATTTTTTCAAAAACTTTTTCTGTATCTATTGAGGAAATCATATGGTTTTTATTCTTGATTTGTTGATGAGAATAACCTCAACCACATTGACTGATTTGCAGATATTGAAAAATCCTTCCATCCCTAGGACAAATTTCACTTTATCATGGCACATGAACTGTTTAGTGTGTTGGTAGATTCAGTTTGCTAGTATTTTGTTGAGAATACTGAGGTCTATGTTCATCAGTGATATTGGCCTGTAATCATTTTTGTGTTATCTTTGTCTTGTTTGGGTGTCAGGGTGATGTTGCCCTTGAAAAATGAGCTTGGGAGTGTCCTTTCCTCTGCATGTTTTGGGGAGTTTCAAAAATATAGGTTTAACCTCTCAATAATATTTGGTAGAATTCATCTGTGAAGTTACATGGTCCTGGACTTTTGTCTGTTGGGAGTTTTTGAATCACAGTTTCCATTTCAGTACTTACAATTAGTCTATTCATATTTTCTGTTACCTCTTGGTTCAGTCTTGGAAGGTTGTACTTTTCTAAGAATTTGTCTATTTCTTCCAAGTTGTCCATTTTATTGGTGTGTAGTGTCATGTAGTAGTCTCTTATGATCCTTTTGATTTCTGTGGCATGTGTTATAACTTCTGTTTTTTCATTTCTAATTTTAATGATTTGAGTCTTCTCCTTTGTTTTTCTTGCTGAATCTAGCTAAAGTTTATCAATTTGTTTATCTTTGCAGGGAACAAGCTTTTAGTTTCATTGATCTTTGGTATTGTTTTCTTCATCCCTATTTCATTTATATCTACTCTGACCTTTATGATATCTTTCCATCTACTAACTTTGGGTTTTGTTTGTTCTTTTTCTAGTTGCTTTAGGTATAAGTTTACATTGTTTATTTGACTTTCTTTTTCTTAAGGTAAGAATTTTCTGTTAAAAACTTCCCTCTTAGAACTGTTTTTGCTTCATCCCATAGGCTTTGGATCATTGTATTTTCTTGTCATTTGTCTCAAGCCACTTTTAAATTTCCTCTTTTATTTTTTCAGTAAGAAGAAATACCAATAATCCATTGGTTATTTAATAACATTGTTTAATCTCCATATGTTTGTGTTTTTTACAGTTTTTCTCTTGTAAATGATATCTAATCTTATAGCACTGTGGTCAAAAAAGATGGTCAGTATGATTCCAGTTTTCCTAAATTTGTGACACAGAGTGTGATATGTCCTGAATAATGTTCCATGTGCAATTAAGAAAGTGTATTCTGCTGCTTTAAGATGGAATGCCCTATAAATATCAATTAAGGCTATCTGGTCTAATATGTCATTTAAGGTTTGTGTTTCCTTATTAATTTTCTATTTGGATGACCTGTTCATTGGTGTAAGTGAGTGTTCAAACTCCCCTTTTTATGGCTGGCAGTGTTTACCTTATATATTGAGGTATTCCTATATATATTTTAAATTGTTATAACTTCTTGGAATGATACCTTGATCATTATATAATGCCATTCCTTGTCTCTTATAACAGTCTTTATTTTAAAGCCTATTCTGTCAAATATGAATATTGCTGCTCCAGAGTTACTTTGATTTCCATTTGCATGGAATATCTTTTTTCATCCCCTCACTTTCAGTTGTCATGTGTCCTTAGATCAGAAGTAGGTCTCTTTTCAGGAGCATATATACAATCTTATTTTTCTATCCATTCAGCAAGCCTATATCTTTTACTTGGAGCACTGAATCTACTTATATTTAAAATAGTTATTGACATGTATCTTCCTACTGCCATTTTCTTGATGGTTTGGTTTTAAATTTGTAGGCCTTTTTTCTTACATTTCTCTTTTACTTTCTTCTCTTGTGGTTTGATGACCATCATTAGTGTTATGTTTGTGTAGTTGTTTCTTTTCTGTGTTTCTATCTGTTGTAGTTTCTTGTTTGTTTGCTTGTATTTCTCATTTCCCCTGCCTAGAGCACTTCCTTTAGCATTTGTTGTAATGTTGGTTTTGCGGTGCTGAATTCTTTTAGCTTTTGCTTTGTACGATTTTGTTTTCTCTTTTAGATCTGAATGAGACTCTTTCTGGGTAGATTATTCTTGCTTTTACATTTTCCCCTTTCATCACTTTAAATATATTATGCCATTCCCTTCTGACCTGCAGAGATTCTGCTGAAAGATCAGCTGATAAACTTATGGGGATTCATTTGTATGTTATTTATTGCTTTTCCCTTGTTGCTTTTAATTTTTTCCCTTATGTTTAAGTTTTGTTAGTTTGATTAATACATGCACTGACATGTTCCTCCTTGGGTTTATCCTGAAATAGACTCTTGGGCTTCCTGAACTTGGGTAACTATTTCCTTTCCCATGTTATGGAAGTTATGAACTATAATCTCTTCAAATATTTTCTCAGGCCCTTTCTCTATTTTTCTTCTTCTGGGACCCCTATAATTTGAATGTTGATGAATTTAATGCTGTCCCAGTAGTCTCTTAAATTGTCCTCATTTCTTTTCATTTTTTCTTTTCTTTATTCCATTACACAGAAGCAGTCACCACCATCCTGGCCTCCAGGTCATTTATCAGTTTTTCTGCCTGAGTTATTCTGCTATTGATCCCTTCTAGTGTATTTTACATTTCAGTTATTGTAGTGTTCATCACAGTTTGTTCCTAAGTTCACCTAATTCTTTGTTATGCATTTCTTGCATCTTCTCTATTTGTGCCTCTGTTCTTTTTCTGAGATCTTGGTTCATCTTTATTATTACTACTTTGAATTCCTTTTCAGGTAGACTGTCTATCTTCTCTTCATTTAGTTGCACTTGTATGTTTTTAATCTTACTCCTTCATCTGCAACATATCTCTCTGTCATCTCACTTTGTCTTACTTTTCTGTGGTCTCCTATCCGCTGACTGCAGGATTGTAGATCCTCTTGCTTTTGGTTTCTGCTCCCTGCTGGGTAGATTTGGTCTAGAGGCTTGTGGTGTTATCGCCTCATTAGGAGTTTTGACTGGTGTCATGGTGAGCAGAGCATGCCTAGGATTTTGAGTGGAGCCTCCACTTTGCTCTGTGGTTGTCACTGCCTTGTCAAGGGTAGGATCAGCTCCCTCAGTGATGGAGTAGAAGTCCCCAGTTCTGTTTTTTAGCCCTGTTTCTGATCTACAGTGCAAGGAAGACAGGATTGAAGTACTCCT
The DNA here is from genome assembly GCF_042477335.2 of Ovis canadensis. NCBI lineage: Eukaryota > Metazoa > Chordata > Mammalia > Artiodactyla > Bovidae > Ovis > Ovis canadensis. The sequence continues at coordinate 14,097,041 of NC_091262.1, forward strand.
ACTGGGAGAGAAGCCATGAAGTATATCTCCTTAGGGGCTATTCATCTGTGAATGTGCTCTGTTATGTCCCTTTTTGCCAGTTCTGCAACCTCACAAAGTATATGGCTGTTGGCACTTCAGTCTTGGCTTCACCTTAACTGTGAGTATGTGAGCAGTTTACCCCGTGACTTTCTGGCATTGTTTTCATCAGGCCACCAGCACAGACCCACTGAGGCTGTGTTCCAGTACTGCAGTAACTGTACACCTGGATATGCTGTAGAACTATGGAGGCAGCTCTTTCTCTGGCCCAGGCCCCACCACAAAGTTCACTGCTGCTAAACCCAGAGCTGTCTCAGCTCTAGGAACACTTGTTGTTCTTTTGGATGTTTAGAAGACACTGAATTAAGGAAGCCATCAGCAGAGGGCTAACTCTGAAGTTTGTGCAACTATGAGGAGATATTTTAGCTCTTTTTCCTTAGTCACATGGCCTCGGGGGCTCAACTGTGTTTTCAGCCCCACTTCTATGTGTGGTCCTCCCACAAGAGTCTGCTCCAGACATTCCTGGAACACACAAGCCTGTTAGGCAAGAAAGGGGAGAGGCAGTGATAAGGGCAAGTGCTCAGGTGGTGTGGGGGCTGGACAGTGGTGATGATGGTGAGAATGTGCAAGCTGAGTCCAGTTGGGGCCCTCCGTGTGCCTGTGGTGGCAGAGGCTGGTCCGTGTAGAGAAGTCACAATGGCAGCCCTGCCCTTTGTGTGTCACCCAACAATGCCACTTGGCTTTTATGGCGGTCTGAGCTTCCTCTATGAGCACTCCTGATTGCAGAACTCCTTACTCCCATCCCCTCAGGCTGTCTCCTCACAGCCAATTGTAGTCCCCTTCATGGTCCTGCTCTCCAGTCTCCACATTCCAGCCCCCAGCCCCCATGTGCACGGGTGGACCCCTGTCTCAAGCTGGGACCTGTAGAACTGTGGCATGGACCATTTGTGTAGTTTTTACTCTGTCCTGCCTGCCTGCACAAGACTGGTTGCTATGTTCTCTGGGTCCCCAAAGCTCTCCTTCTGTCCCAACTAATCTCCCTGCCAGTAAGGGAAGGGGCTTCTCCCTTTTCTCTTGTTGCTTTTTTTTTTTTTTTGTCCTTTACATTTGATAGTTTAATTATAATATATCTCAGGGTAGCCCTGTTTGAGATCCTTTGAGCCTCATGAGTCTGGATATTCATTTATCTCTCCAGTTTGGGAAAAATTTCAGCCACTGCTGCATTAAATATACTTGTGCTGTCCCTTTCTCTCTCATTCTATGAGTCCTAAAATGCAAATACCATTTCTTTTCATCATGACTCATAATTTCTGTAGGCTTTTGTCTTTCATTTTTATTCTTTTTTGTTTTTGCTTTTCTGACTGGATAATATCCAGTGTCCTATCCTCCAGGTTGCTGATTCTTCTTCATGAGTCTGCTTTTGAAACTCTTTATTGAATTCTTCAGTTATTATTATTTTTTTAATTTAAATTTATTTATTTTAATTGGAGGCTTATTACTTTACAATATTGTATTTGCTTTGCCATACATCAACATGAATCCACCACGGGTGTACTCGTGTTCCCCATCCTGAACCCCCCCTCCCACCTCCCTCCCCGTACCATCCCTCTGGTTCATATTTTTAATTTTAGGGTTTGTATTGTTTCCTTTTGATGGTTGCTGTTTCTTTGTTGGACTTCTCATTTTGTTCATTATTTCCTTTCCTAATTTCATTTAGTTTTCTGTTTTCTTTTAGTTCATTAAGCTTCCTTAAGAAGGTTATTCTGAATTATTTGTCTAACAGTTAATGTTTTCCATTTCCTTACGTTCAGTTATTAGAGCTTTACTAGTTTCCCTCGGTATGTCATATTTATCTGATTCTTCATGATTCTTGATTTCTTACATTGTATCTGTGCATTTTAGTAATCAGGGTCCTCTTCTAGGCCTTACAGATTTGCTTTGACAGAGACATTGCTTCACCAGTCAGCTCATTCTGGGTTTCTATGTGTCTGTTGGTAATGTCATGGGCAGGTGAGGTTTGCAATTATGTCATATTTGGGGATGAAGCAAAGCTCTGAAGACGAGGATGGGGATGTGTCACTGAATGAGAACAGTTGGATGTGACTGGCCAGCTTGGTTCTGTACCCAAGTAAGGCTGTAGGATAGATCTTCATGTGCTTGATTCTTTGGTAAGGCTTACTGGCTGGGACTTGATACTATATCCAGTAGTGAAACAAGTTACAAATTAGCTTCCCTGCTCTGGCACGACAGCAGGACAAAACCCAGGCCCTGTACAGATCATTATTTGGGGACTCAAATCAGATCAGAGTATGCACTGAATGTCTCAGTGAGGTGAAGCTGATGGTTTTACTCTGCAGAGTGGGGAAGTCCATGGGGTATGCTCTGTTCAAATAGCACCATGTGGAAGGATGTTGAATATACTAGGCAGCTTCCCTTATTCTCTGTTTAAATTCTCTCATCAGAGAGGCTGAAGGCTGTATTCTAAAATGAGTGGGTCTGTGAATTAGTCACTGCCTGGCCAGGGGGAGAAGCAGCTCCAAATCCAGGCTCTATGTTATCTTAACTAAAGCAATCTTCCTCCCCAAGTTTCCTGATCAAACAGAACAGTGGTTTTTCTCTGTAAACTATAGGCCCCACCTGCTCTCCTCTTTGCTTGAGTGCCACAAGGTTGCACAGCTTTCAAGACTTGTTACCAGCCCTGTTGGTCATATGGGGCAAAAAGACACTCTCCACAGGCTATGTCAGAGCTTCCTTGCTTGCACAGAAGGAGGAGAGACTGCCTTATGCTACACTCATTTTCCCAATTAAGCTATATAGTTAGGAGAAACTGGAAGTTACTCTCACCCTTGGCTATGAATTCATCTCACTACCTATTTCAAGCTTCATACTCATTACTGGCTTTGCTCTGAGGACAGTAAACCCTGCCCACCCACCTCTTGACCTGACCACCATGGAGCCATATTTCTCCCAGGAGTTGTCACTAGCCCTTTTTGTTAGATGAGGCTAGAGAATAATCTCAAACAGCAGTTGGGCTGTGATTTAGCTCCTTTCCTGGACACGCAAGTGAAGCTCTAGGGCTGGTAAAACTCATTTGATCTGAATCAAGCAGATCTGCACCCTGCTAAGTTCCCTGGTCAGAGTAGTCCCCTGATTTGCTTCTGCAGATGAGCAAAGCCACAAATTGGGATTACTACTTGGACATGGAAGATGTGAACTCAGTCTGGCAGCTACTGTGTGCTGGCTGTTTCAATCCCTTACCCTCTTTTCCTTCATAGTCAGATTTCCAATAGTTGAGCCCCATGGATTTCCCTGAAATCCCTATGTTGCAAGATCAGAGTAGAGGATCCCATAAGGTGACCCACAATGCTGGGGAGGTTTGATGTGTCTTGGGGTTCTCTTTTCTTAACAGAGAAACTGGAGGTTCAGTAGACACCTCCTCGTGTGCTGTGCTGGGATGGGGTAGGAGAAGAATGGTCATTGTGTAGACCAAGACATATGTAGAGTCTGTCTTCGTTTCTGTGGAGCAAAAGAATGCCTCAGATTTATCACTATATTAAATTCTCCCAGTGATATCTTGTTCTTAAATAGTTGTTACCCTTCTTCTTACTTCCTATGTGGCTCAGGGATTAAAGTGTCTGTCTGCCAATGCAAGAACCTCAGGAGACATAGGTTCAATCCCTGGGCTGGGAAGACCCCCTGGAAGAGGAAATGGCAACTCACTCCAGTACTCTTGCCTGGAGAATCCCCATGGACATAGGAACCTGGAAGGCTACAGTCCATGGGGTCATAAAGAGTTGGACACAACTGAGCATGCACACACAATTTCTTCTGAGGGGGAACAAAGTGAGAAACAACCTTTGTCACTATTGTTACAGAATTAAACTTGGGTCATTCATTCACGTGCCAACACACACACACACACACAATCTACTGACATTGGATTGTAGTAAAGAAAAAGTACAGAATTTATTGCAAGGCACCCAATGTGAGGCTGAGAAAGAAAAATGGTCAGCTCATGCTCAAAATACCTGAACTTCCCTGTGGCTTTCAGGGAGTTGTTAAAAAATTAAAATGGAGGAGAAGACTGCAGGATTTGTGATCAGCTCATGAGCATTCTTCTGACTGGCTGGTGGTGAGGTAACTGGGTGATATTTCAAGAGTCAGCATCATCAACCTTCTGATTCCAACCAATCTGGAGTCTACCTGCTTTGGTCAGCATGCAATTAACTTCATCCACGTGGTGAAGGTTTTACTATATGCAAAACAACTCAAGAATATGGCTCAGGACATTATCTGTAAACCTTGAGGAGGAACTAAAGATCTTTGATTTTGTTTTATGGCTAAAATATTATTTTGCCTTGCTTTACTGTTTTCCTTTCTTTCTCCATTTTCTCATTCTCTGATTAAATTTGCTCTTTGGAACTTAGGGAAAGCCAAGGAGGTTAAAGCATTTCTAGAGACAAGAGACAGGTGACACAGGAGTTCTACCCCCAGCAAGGCCCCACAGTGCCCTGCTCAATTTCACCATTTTCCAAATGATTATTGAAATACTTCTCTCCAGAGGTCACTCTTTAGTTACAATTCACATGGACACAAATATCTTTAGATTATTTTTGTCAACTAAGAGTAATCTATCCACAAGCCTCTTACCCCAATTTTATTGTCACCAATTTTATAGCCACGGTTCTTTCACGATCCTATCAAGACATACCATTGGCCATAGCCCATGAATCCATATATAATTGAATATATGGGCATTTTTATATCCCAGGAAAAAGAATGATCAGGTGTCCTGCCTATATTTCTCCCCCAGGAAGACTTCCTTTTACTGCTGTTCTTCATGATGTCCCAGAAATGGACCTAGGTGCTACAGCTCTCCACTTTTGAGTGTTGTCTACATGTGGTACAGGACTATCTGTAGACCTATTGCATGTCTTTTCACTCTCTGTCAACTGATCAGAGTTACCCTCCATTATGAGACAGGTATAAATTGGGAGAGATAAAATGATGTGTAGCCAGATTAAAAACTTTAAGCACTTAGTCCATTTCATGGAGTTACTTGTGTTCTCAATACATACCCTGACCTGATCATGTGTACCACATTTTTTACATGATGTATGATTTTCGTGTGCTCCCAACTTAATGACTTCGTCACTCATATACCACTCAGTCCATGATGGGGAACTCCAGTTGCATGGTAATTTGATTGCTCATGGTCAAGCATTCAATTCCTGGTAAGCCCAGTAACAGTGTAAGGATTGTTTCTCTCTGTTCAACATGTCTAATTATTAGAGAAATGAAAATCAAAATTAAAATGATGTATCACTACATGCCAGTCAGAATGGCCATCATTAAAAATCTATAAACAATAAATGCTGGAGATAGTTGGAAGAAAGAGAACTTTCCTACAGAGTTGTTGGGAATTGTAATTGTGTAGGCTGGATGGCATCACTGACTCGATGGACATGAGTCTGAGTGAACTCCGGGAGTTGGTGATGGACAGGGAGGCCTGGCGTGCTGCGATTCATGGGGTCACAAAGAGTTGGACACGACTGAGTGACTGAACTGAACTGAATTGTAAATTGGTGTAGCCACTATGGAAGAACAGTATGGAGATTCCTTTAAAAACTGAAAATAGAGCTGCCATATGATCCAGCAGTCCCAATTCTGGGCATATATATGGACAAAACTATAATTCAAAAGATGCATGCACACTTATGTTCATAGAAGGATTATTAGAATAGCCAAGACATGGAAGCAATGTAAATGTCCAACAACAAATGAATGGATAAATAAAATGTGGCATATAAATATAGACAAACACCTGATGGAATACTACTCAGCCATAAAAAATAATTAAATAATGCCATTTGCAGTAACCTAGAAACTGTCATGTTAAGTGAAGTCAGTCACAAAGGAAAAGACAAATACCATATGAAGTCACTTATATGTGGAATCTAAAATATGACACAAATATCCTTATTTTTGAAACAGAAATGAACTCAATGGTATAAACAAGAGACATGTGGTTGCCATGGGGGAAACAGGGTGGTGTAGGAACAGGGTGGATTAGGTCTTGGAGATTAACAGATGTAAACATTTTTAAATGGAATGGATAAACAAGGACATTGTGTAAAATAGGACATTATATATAAATGTCTTATAATTAACCTAGGCAGAATATTAAAATGCATCACTTTACTAACAAAAGTCCATATAATCAAAGCTATGATTTTTCCAGTAGTCATATATAAATGTGAAAGTTAGACCATAACAAAGGCTGAGCACCAAAGAACTGATGCTTTTGAACTGTGGTATTAGAGAAGACTCTTGACAGTCCCTTGGACGTAAAGGAGATCAGACCAGTCAATCCTAAAGGAAATCAACCCTGGATATTCGTTGGAAGAAATAATGCTGAAGTTGAAGCTTCAATAATTTAGTCGCCTGATTCAAAGAGCCAATTCATTGGAAAAGACCCTGATGCTGGGAAAGATTGACGGCAAGAGGTGAAGGGGATGACAGAAGATAGGATGACTGGGTGGCATTTCACCAACTCAATGGACATGAGTTTGAGCAAACTCAGAGAGATAATGAAGGACAGGGAAGCCTGGTGTGCTGTACTTCATGGGGTCACAAAGAGCTGGACATGACTTAGTGACTGAACAACAGCAACAACAATAAATCATAATGGAAAAGAATATAAAGAAAAAAAGAAAAAGTTATTTCTCTTAATTAGAGTAAATATTTGTAGATGAGATCAGTGTCTTTTCCAAAACCTAAAACATATGTGGAGTAAAAAAAAGCTCTAAAAAATAAAATGTCAATGAAACTTCTAGAACCATTGTGAAGTGGCTCAGTTGTGTCCGACTTTTTGTGACTGTAGACTACCAGGACTGTAGACCACCAGGCTCCTCCATCCATGGGATTTTCCAGGCAAGAACACTGGAGTGGGTTGCCATTTCCTTCTCCAGAGGATCTTCCTGACCCAGGGATCGAACCTGGGTCTCCTGCACTGCAAGCAGACACTTTAAAATCTGAGCCACAGATTATGAACGTAAAATATGAAGCAGCCTCCTGAAAATTGTTCAAGGACTATCTGTGCACTCCCTTGTAACATCCTTAGCTAGAACTCTGCTAAGTCAATTTAGCAAGGGTCTCTAATCCTCCATGTATGATTACTTTCTGTATCTAATCAGGTTTCTCCTACTGCACCATCCACCAGGTGATGTCTGGGAAACCTAACATGACTTGATCAAGAATTAAACTAACCAAAATCCCCTTACATCCCATGAGTTTTCCTAGTAATTTTTCTTCTGCTACTCCCTCCGGCTTCTTTTGTATGCATTCTTACCTGTACAATTATATCCTCAGAATTTAACTTGGTTCAATACTGAGAACTCTCCTATCCTATAGTTCAAATAAGTCCGTTTTTACTAACTTATTGTTTAGTTTAGGGCTTTCTCTGGCAGTAATCAGAATAAATCACCCTAGCCAGTACACAAATCTCCTTTCTGCTTGTTAATTCAGAAGTATGAGGAGCCTACTGTGGCTAGGTGGGCTCCCATTCAAATGAATCACTTCCATCCAACTTCCATTCAAATGAATCACTGTTTTGTCTCCTGATGGAAGTATTCCATCTTCTGAAGCTATTATCTCTAGGCAGCAGAGCACAAATTTGAGGGACAGGAAGCAAATATTGTGCTAGTATCATTTCCATGTCAGATTCCTAGACCTGTGGTCCTGGATATAAGAGAAACAGCACCATATGTTGAAAACTGATTCAGAGCATGTACAACTGCCTGGAGAACCTTCCTAGAGCCCTGCAACCTATGCCTACCTAATTGACTAAGCAGTTGAATCTTCTAAAGGCCTATCTACCATTCTATCAATCAACTGCTTCAGAATGGTGGGGAACATGTTATGACCAGAAAATTCTATGTGTATCGACCTATTGCTGCACTTCTGTTGATTACGAGTTTCTTGATTAGAAACAATGCTATGCAGAGTATCATGACAACAGATAAGGCATGCTATAAATGCATAAATGGTTGTTTTATTTGAAGCATTGCATGAAGGGATGGCAAACCTATATTCGGAGGAAGTGTATATTTCAGTAAAGACAAAGCACAAGCCATTCAATGATGGAAGTAGTCCAATGTAATCAACTTGACACCCGGTACCTGACTAAACATGTCAGAAAACCTATAACAGGGATGAAGTATTGCTACCTGCTGCTGTCATTTTGGAAACTTAGCTTTGATGAGTGGAAATCAGTATCGTTGAGCCCTTACATAACCCCCATTCCTACTATAATTGCTACTTTGTTAATGAGTCTTTTGGGTAATGACAGGGGTTCTGGAAAAAAGCTGACTGGTATCCATATATATTTCTCCTATCCACTTAATTGTTGAAGTACTGCTCTGCTGAGGTCACACAACATACACACATATTTTGTTATTTTGCTCACTGAGAGAATTGTAGTCACCTACTTCTTGCCAAAATTCACTGGTCACCAATTTCCAATCATGTGCAAGTCCCTGACCACCAAGTCATCCTATTGGCCACAAATCATGAATCAGCATGATTTAAACCAGGCAATCCTAAGGGAAATCAACCCTGATTGTTCATTGGAAGAACTGTTGCTGAAGCTGAACCTTCAATATTTAGGCCACCTGATGCAAAGAGTCAAGTCATTGAAAAAGACCCTGATGCCAGGAAAGACTGAGGCAAAATGAGAAACGGGCAGCAGAAGATGAGATGGTTAGATAGCCTCACCAACTTAATGAATGTAAATTTGACCAAAATCCAGGAGACAGTGGACAGAGGAGCCTGGTGTGCTACAGTCCATGGGGTCACAAAGAGTAAGACACAACTTAGCAACTGAACAACAGCAACACGAATCAGTGTATAATTGCCCTTCTGGCCATCTCTCTTTCCAAGCAACGTGAACAATCAAGTGACTGCCTGAAATTCTACCCACTAAAGAATTTCTCCTTACTCCTACCTTTCATAAAAGTTCCAGAGAAGGGATGTATGGAGGCAGCTCTCCAAATTTTGTGTCTTCATATTGTATAGAATCATCATTAAACAAGGAAAGTGTTTTTCCCTTCTTTGTCAACGACCTAAAGAAATTTTCCTAGAGGTCATAATTGCAGTTTGAGACAGGGTAAATTATGTAGCAAGAGTAAGTACCATACACATTTGGGCCTCTTCTTCATGTGATTTACTTGTGCTAACAGGACATGCCCTTACCCAATCACATATGTAACACTTTTATTTAAATATAGTAATTTAGTGCACTCCAAACTTTATGAGAAGAGTAACACTCAGTCCATGATGAACAGTGCTAGTCATATGGTAACTCAGTGCCCCATGGTCAAGCATTTAGTATATCAAGAATGCATATTGTCACCCTGCTTATTTAACTTATATGCAGAGTATATCATGAGTAATGCCGGGCTGAATGAAGAAGCACAAGCTGGAATCAAGATTGCTGGGAGAAATATCAATAACCTCAGATATGCAGATGACACCACCCTTATGGCAGAAAGAGAAGAGGAACTAAAGAGCTTTTTGATGAAGGTGAAAGAGGAGAGTGATAAAGTTGGCTTAAGACTCAACATTCGAAAACTAAGATTATGGCATTCGGTCTCAATACTTCATGGCAAATAGATGGGGAAATGAAGGAAACAATGGCAGACTTTATTTTCTTGATCTCCAAAATCACTGCAGATGGTGACTGCAGCTATGAAATTAAAAGACACTTGCTCTTTGGAAGAAAGGCTATGACAAATCTATATGGTGTATGGAAAAGCAGAGACATTACTTTGCCACCAAAGTCTGTATAGTCAAAGCTCTAGTTTTTCCATAAGTCATGTATCGGTGTGAGAGTGGGACCACAAAGAAGGCTGAGCACTGAAAAACTTATGCTTTTAAACTGTGGTATTGGAGAAGACTCTTGGGAGTCCCTTGGACTGCAAAGAGATGAAACCAGTCCATTCTAAAGAAGATCAGTTCTGGGTGTTCACTGGAAGGACTGATGCTGAAACTGAAACTCCAGTACTTTGGCCACCTGATGTGAAGAGCTAACTTGTTAGAGAAGACCCTGATGCTGGGGAAGCTTGAAGGTAGGAGGGGAAAGTGATGACAGAGGACAGGATGGTTAGATGGCATTACTGATTCAATGGACATGAGTTTGAGCAAGCTCCAGGAGATGGTGAAGGACAGGGAAACCTGGCAGGCAGCAGTCCATGGGCTCCCAAAGAATCGAACACAACTGAGCAACAACAAGGCTCAATAACAAGACAAGTCTACCTTCTACTTGTTGAAAGTAGACTGGATATTTGTGGATTGTAGCAGCACCTTGCACCAACATCCTAAAAGACTGCATCGTGCTTTACTTATAAGGGCTGCCAAAGGCTCCAAACAAAATATCTGCAAATGAAGCTTCCAGAATTACTGGGTCTTCTGAAATATATGTCCCAGTGATAAAACAGCTTGTACAGTAAGCTAGACCGGCTCCAGAGCCTTCTTTTGTTTTGGACCCTACTAAAAACTAGCAGATTTTCTGGTCATTTGATAAATTACTCATTTAAGAAGTACACCCAAATGAATAATATTTTTTTTGTCTCAGAAATGCAAGGTGGCCCACTAAAACTGTGCTTCTTTTGGTTATAGTAAAGACCCTCTGAAAAAATCCTATACTTCACCTTAGAAGGGGTTTCTGGACAATTTGTAAATTACTGAACTCTTAGAAATTTTGCTGAAGTAATAGGTCCTGAATTTTAATTGTATTTATTTCATATTCTTTGATATACAAATGTCTTGTCAATGATTCTAGAGAAGTTGTTATTTGTGCTCACTAGGTCCAGACAACAGAATGTTTTCAATGTGATTAACCAATGACATATTTTGGAAAGGAAATGTGATAAGATTCCTGTAAAACTAGGTGGTGACATATAACTAGAGTTAATATGCCTCTTAAGTGGAAATGTGAAGGCTTTCACTGGCCTTGTCAACTAAAAGGAGAAAACATTTTCGTGTGCTTTATGGAGAGTTATGAGTAAAATGTATTTCCAAAAAGATTAATAACTTATGAGAAAAATGGCATCTGGTACAAAAGCTGCAGTAGGAGCTACCATCTGGTTAAAACTGGTTAAATCCACTGTCTTTCTCTCAGACCCAATTGTCTGTTATACAGTCTAAATGGAAGAGCTGAATTTAGATTTGATGGGAATCACCACCCTTGCATCATGCAGTTCCTTGAAGATAGCTTGGATCTCTGCAATCCATGCTAGAATGCAAGGATTTTTCCGAGGGAGAGCTACCTCTAATGACTTTCATTTGGCCTTTCCCACTATAAAAACCTTCATGAGATAGTTAAAGCTTAGGCAGGCAGTCCAAGACCCTTATAGGAGGAGAAGGCAAACATTCCTTTATCCATTATTTTGCCTAGTCATGTAGGTCATGTTTCTTTTAAGCTCTGTACTGGTATTGCAACAATATATCTTGCTGAGGACCCAGCCTTTTTTAGGTCCATAACTAATGATTGCACAACACAATATATCTTACTCATGGGTATGCTTTTCTTAGACTCTATGTTAATGATTATAACTGACAAATCTTGCCTGGAAACCTGTTTCTTAACAATATATCTCACCCAGAGGCACGTTGCTCAGAACCTGTTCTTCCTGGTTAATCTTGTGCTGAAGTTATCTCAGGATGTATGCCTTGGGAAAGAGTCTGGTGGAACTCTTACAACTTTGAGGAATTTTTTTTTAATTTATTTTTTTCTTTTTATCTGTTTTCAGCACCCAGTTGAGAAGTATACAATGCCCTCTTAACTAGTGAGGGTGGGTTCTCTCCTACCCTTTTCAGAGCCTTTTTCTGGACGCTTTTTCTATCCTTTTCACTCCAATAAAACCTTGCTACACAAAACTCTGAGTGTCTGAGACTGCATCTTTTGGGTCCCAGAGTGAAATTTTCTTCCTCAGAGACCACGAATACCGGCACTGCTCACCATAAGCTGTCAATCACTATGAAGTTCAGACAACCAACATGGGGATTCTGCTAGCTCTGAAGTATTTCCACCTCATTATGCATTTTAAAAATGGGAAAATAACAAAAGCATGGGTTCAGAGAACTTCTGGACACATATTGAGTTGAACACTTGCTGAAATTTCTATGATTACTTGACCCCCAATCTGTCACAATGATATTTTGGGTGTCCAGGGGAAAAAAACGTCATTTCAGAACTGTGTCCAGCAGTCCTTGAAAGTTCTAATTATTTTCTTTTCTCCAGTACACTATCTTGATAAAAATCAGTACATGTTTTGAGGGAAGGCTAGAAGAAAGATTAACAATATTTTTTTATTGTAATAGGGTCTTCCATAGAGGGGACCTCATCTCCCATTCATTCAAGGGACTTTAGTTTAGCAAACTGACTCAAGTCAAGGAAATGTTGAAAGGACTAAGAGTCACAATTTTACAAGTCATTAGACTATTGTTCAGTTGACCTAGACTTGTTCTGCTTATACAGATCAAGGAAGAATTCAATAAAATACCTGTTTTTCACCTCTAAAAACACACTAGCCAAAGCTGTTGGGGGGGGGGGGGTGTCTCTGCAAGTTCGACTATTATGATTGTTATTTTGACTTGCTTTCCACTAAAATAATTATACCTTCTTTTGTCTATCTTACTTGAGTGAAAAAGCCATTTGGTTTCTGCCACCATGTAATCTAAATCCCACTACATTTAGATTTTCCAACTGAGTGGCTACAGTCCTCACTATGAGATCTTAATTACAGAGATGGGCAATACTAGAACACTTCAAGGATGCAGGGCACCATGCCCAACATTATTTATCTAAATATTGGTAAAAGATATGTCTTGTGGACCCTCCCACAGTGGGTGAATAGGTCGTAATTAACAGATATAGTCTAATATTTAAGTCTCCTTAAGCTTTTAGGAGATCAAACCAGTCCATCCTAAAGGAAATCAGCCCTGAATATGCATTGGAAGGACTGATGCTGAAGCTCCAATACTTTGTTCACCTGATGCAAAGAACTGATTCATTGAAAGAGACCCTGATGCTGGGAAAGATTTAAGACAGGAGGAGAAGGGGACGACAGAGGATGAGATGATTGGATGGCATCACCAACTCGGACATGAGTTTGAGCAAATTCTAGGAGTTGGTGATGGAAAGGGAAGCCTGGCATGCTGCAGTCCATGGGGTCACAAAGAGTCAGACACAGCTGAGTGACTGAATTGAACTGAAGCTTTTATTTTATTGGGCTTCCCTAGTGGCTCAGATGGTAAAGAATCCGCCTGCAATGAGGGAGATCTGGATTCAATCCCTGGGTTGGAGATATCCCCTGGAAAATGAAATGGTTACCCCCTCCAGTATTTTTACCTGAAGAATCCTCACAGACAGAAGAGCCTGGTGGGCTACAGTCCATAGGGTCGCAAAAAGTCAGATACGACTGAGCAACTAAGTACACACACAATAAATATGAGCCCCTCCATATTTATTAAGCCAAGTGAAATTGGTGATTTCCGTCATTTTGGTCATCTGATGCAAACAACTGACTCCTTGGAAAAGTCCCTGATGCTGGGAAAGATTGAAGGCAGAAGAAGTGGGCATTAGATAGTGAGGTAACTGGATGGTATCACCGGATGCAATGGACATGAAATTGAGCAAACTTCGGGAGATGGTGATGGACAGGGAGGCTTGGCATGCTGCAATCAATGAGGTCACATGCAGTTGGACATGACTGGGTGTCTGAACAACAATGGAAGAAGAAAACTGCCACTTTCTGCCATCTGCAAGCAGTAACCAAGAATGGTGGTGATGAAATTCAGTGATAAATGGGCTTTTGCCTGAGAATGAGACGAGTTTAGAGTGTAACTCCTAGTCTCATCAATGGGTTCAGATCCGAGGGATTGTTGGTCTAAGACCCAGAGTCTGCAGCCAGAGAAGATGGAGCACTTATATATAAGGGTAGGAAAAGATAGATATCCCAACTCTAAAAGAGGAGAGAAATTTTTTACTTTGTTAATACTATTTTGTTCTATCAAGAATATCTGTTTGAATTAGATGATGCTCACCTGCTTTGTGGGAATAAATTTCTTTACTCAGAGGGCTGAACAAATGCTACTCTCATCCGGGAACATCCACACAGATACTCAGAAATAATGTTTTACCTTTGGAACTTTTCTTTTTTTTTTTCTTTTTTAAATTTTAAAATCTTTAATTCTTTTTTTTTTTTTTTAGTAACAAAAGATATTTTTTATTTATTTTTTATTTTTTTTTAATTTTTAGTTTTTTATTTTTTAAATTTTAAAATCTTTAATTCTTACATGCGTTCCCAAACATGACCCCCCCCACCTCCCTCCCCACAACATCTTGGTACTTTTCTTAAACAGTCGATTGATGCATAATATTAACTATTAAAAGTCTACAAATTTTCAATGTGACATATATGTGTGTTGTCTACAATAATGTTTTTCAAAAGAAAACAACAATGAGGTCATCTGTTGTTGTTCAATCACTAAATCCTGTCTGACTCTGCAATCCGTGATTGCAGTTTGTCAAGCTCCTCTGTCCTCCATTGTCTCCCAGAGTTTGCTCAGATTCATGTCAATTGAGTCAGTGAAGCTATCTATCTTTTTTTTTTTTAATTTTAGTTTTTTATTTTTTAAATTTTAAAATCTTTAATTCTTACATGCATTCCCAAACATGAACCCCCCTCCCACCTCCCTCCCCATAACAACTTTCTGGGTCATCCCCATGCACCAGCCCCAAGCATGCTGCATCCTGCGTCAGACATAGACTGGCGATTCAATTCACATGATAGTATACATGTTAGAATGTCATTCTCCCAAATCATCCCACCCTCTCCCTCTCCCTCTGAGTCCAAAAGTCCGTTATACACATCTGTGTCTCTTTCCCTGTCTTGCATACAGGGTCGTCATTGCCATCTTCCTAAATTCCATATATATGTGTTAGTATACTGTATTGGTGTTTTTCTTTCTGGCTTACTTCACTCTGTATAATCGGCTCCAGTTTCATCCATCTCATCAGAACTGATTCAAATGAATTCTTTTTAACAGCTGAGTAATACTCCATTGTGTATATGTACCACAGCTTTCTTATCCATTCATCTGCTGATGGACATCTAGGTTGTTTCCATGTCCTGGCTATTATAAACAGTGCTGCGATGAACATTGGGGTACATGTGTCTCTTTCAGTTCTGGTTTCCTCGGTGTGTATGCCCAGCAGTGGGATTGCTGGGTCATAAGGTAGTTCTATTTGCAATTTTTTAAGGAATCTCCACACCGTTCTCCATAGTGGCTGTACTAGTTTGCATTCCCACCAACAGTGTAGGAGGGTTCCCTTTTCTCCACACCCTCTCCAGCATTTATTGCTTGCAGATTTTTGGATCGCAGCCATTCTGACTGGTGTGAAGTGGTACCTCATTGTGGTTTTGATTTGCATTTCTCTAATAATGAGTGATGTTGAGCATCTTTTCATGTGTTTGTTAGCCATCCGTATGTCTTCTTTGGAGAAATGTCTATTTAGTTCTTTGGCCCATTTTTTGATTGGGTCGTTTATTTTTCTGGAATTGAGCTGCATAAGTTGCTTGTATATTTTTGAGATTAGTTGTTTGTCAGTTGCTTCATTTGCTATTATTTTCTCCCATTCAGAAGGCTGTCTTTTCACCTTGCTTATATTTTCCTTTGTTGTGCAGAAGCTTTTAATTTTAATTAGATCCCATTTGTTTATTTTTGCTTTTATTTCCAGAATTCTGGGAGGTGGATCATAGAGGATCCTGCTGTGATTTATGTCTGAGAGTGTTTTGCCTATGTTCTCCTCTAGGAGTTTTATAGTTTCTGATCTTACATTTAGATCTTTAATCCATTTTGAGTTTATTTTTGTGTGCGGTGTTAGAAAGTGATCTAGTTTCATTCTTTTACAAGTGGTTGACCAGTTTTCCCAGCACCACTTGTTAAAGAGATTGTCTTTACTCCATTGTATATTCTTGCCTCCTTTGTCAAAGATAAGGTGTCCATATGTGTGTGGATTTATCTCTGGGCTTTCTATTTTGTTCCATTGATCTATATGTCTGTCTTTGTGCCAGTACCATACTGTCTTGATGACTGTGGCTTTGTAGTAGAGCCTGAAGTCAGGCAAGTTGATTCCTCCAGTTCCATTCTTCTTTCTCAAGATTGCTTTGGCTATTCGAGGTTTTTTGTATTTCCATACAAATCTTGAAATTATTTGTTCTAGTTCTGTGAAAAATGTGGCTGGTAGCTTGATAGGGATTGCATTGAATTTGTAAATTGCTTTGGGTAATCAGAAATCTTCAAGCAAACAAAAGCCCAGGTCCAGATGGCTTCACAGCTGAATTCTACCAAAAATTTCGAGAAGAGCTAACACCTATCCTCCTCAAACTCTTCCAGAAAATTGCAGAGGAAGGTAAACTTCCAAACTCATTCTATGAGGCCACCATCACCCTAATACCAAAACCTGACAAAGATGTCACAAAAAAGGAAAACTACAGGCCAATATCTCTGATGAACATAGATGCAAAAATCCTCAACAAAATTCTAGCAATCAGAATCCAACAACACATTAAAAAGATCATACACCATGACCAAGTGGGCTTTATCCCAGGGATGAAGCTATCTATCTTATTCTCTGCAGCTTCCTTCTGCTTTTGCCTTCAGTCTTTCCCAGTATCAGGGTCTTTTCCAATCAGTTGGCTCTTTGCATCTCCTGGCTAAAGTATTGAAGTTTCAGCTTCTGCAACAGTTTTTCCAATGAATATTCAGGGTTGATTTCCTTTAAGATGGACTGGTTTGATCTCTTAACTGTTCAAGACTCTCTAGAGTCTGCTCCAGCGCCACAATTCAAAAGTATCAATTCCTCAGCAATCACCCTTTGATATAGACCAGCTCTCACATCCCTACATGACTACTGAAAAAAAGAAAAAAAAAACAGCATTGACAATATGGACCTTTATTGGCAAAGTGATGTCTCCTATTTTTAATACATTGTGTAGGTTTGTCATAGCTTTCCTTCCAAGGAGCAAGCATCTTTCAATTTCATGGCTGCAGTCATCATCAACAGTGATTTTAAATCTCAAGAAAATAAAACTTGTCACTGTTTCCACTTTAAACCTTTCTATTTGCCACGAAGTGCTGGGACTGGATGACATGATCTTAGTTTCTTGAATGTTGAGTTTCAAGTCAGCTTTTTCTCTCTCAACATTTGCCCTCTTCAAGAGGCCCTTTAGTTCCTCTTCACTTTCTGCCATTGGAGTGGTATCATCTACATAACCTGAGATTGTTGATATTTCTCCTGGCAATCTTGATTCCAGTTTGTGATTCATCCAGCCTGGCATTTTGCATGATGTATTTTGCACATAAATTAAATAAATAGGGAGACAATATACAACCCAAAGTACTTCTTTCCCAGTTTTGAACCTGTTCATTGTTCCATGTCCAGTTCTAACTGTTGCTTCCTGACCCACATACAGATTTCTCAGAAGACAGGTGAGGCTGTATAATACTCCCATCTCTTTAAGAATTTTCCACAGTTTTTAGTGATTCACACAGTCAAAGGCTTTATCATAGTCAATGAAGCACAAGCAGATGTTTTTCTTGAATTGCTTTGCTTTCTCCATGATTCAACAGATGTTGCCAATTTGATCTCTGGTTCCTCTGCCTCTTAGATACCCAGCTTTTACATCTGAAAGTTCTCAGTTTATGTACTGCTGAAGCCTAACTTGAAGGCCTTTTGTTGGTTTGTGTTTTTGTTTTTCTTTTTGATCTTTGTTGTATTTTTGTCTTTTTAAAAGCATTTTAATATAAATTTATTTATTTTAATTGGAGGTTAATTACTTTACAATATTGTATTGGTTTTGCCATACATCAACATGAATCCACCACAGGTATACATGTGTTCCCCATCCTGAACCCCCCTCCCTCCTCCCTCCCCTTACCATTCCTCTGGGTCATCTCAGTGCACAAGCCCCTAGTATCCAGTATCATGCATCGAACCTGGACTGACAATTAGTTTCATAAAAGCATTTTTGTGTGCTGATTTTATTTTTCCTTGATTTTTTTTGTTTGGTTTCTGCTTTTTATGTTTTTATTGTTTGTTTTCAGTTTTGGTTATTTTGGTTACTCCTATTACCTTTTTTTAAAGTTTTATTTTGCTTTCTGTTTCTTTGCTTCTTTTGTTTTTGCCATTGGCTTTAGGAATTGTCTCTTTTCTGTTTGTGCTGTTGCTGTATTTTCTGTTTGTTTGTTTTTACTATTTGTCTTGGGGTTGGTTTGTTGTTGTTTTGTTTTCCTTTTATTCAGGCCCACATGGTTTCTCGGCTCTTTGTTCCTAGGCTAAGGGTCAGATCTGAGCTTCTCAGGTGGGAGCACTGAGCATCTGGAGTAGAGCATTGTGTCCAGGATCCTGGATCCAGAGAGAATTCATGGCACCAGGGAATATTCATCAGTGTGAGCTCTCCCAGAGTTCTCCATCTTGACACCAAGACCTAACTCCATCCATCTGCCTGTTGGGTTCAGTACTGGGGCACCTCAGCCACACGCTTAGCAATACAGGAACACAGCCCCACCCATGAGCAAACAGGTTGCTTGAAATCATATTAAACTCACAGACACCCCAAAAATACACCACCAAATGCAGCCCTGCCCATCAGAGGGAAAAACTCAACTGTACCCATCAGAGTGCAAGCGCTAATCACTCCCCCCAGGAAGCCTATGCAAGCCCCACCCATCAGAAGCTAGACAGACACCAGAAGCAGGAGGAACTATGACCCTGCAGCCTGTGGAAAAGAGGTCATAAACATGGTATTTAGACAACGTTAGATGACAGAGAAATATGTTGCAGAAGGAACAAGATGAAAACCCACAAAAACAAATAAATAAAAATAAAATAGTTCATCTACCTTAAAAAAGTATTTAGATTAATGATCATAAAGATGACCCAAGAACCTGAAAATAGAATGGAGGAATGGATTGAGAATATAAAAGATACAAAAGAAAAAATAGTGAAATTGAAGAACAAACAGTGATGAACAACACAGTAACTGCAATGAAAAATACACTGTGCAGAATCAGTAGCAGAATAAATAAATAACGGACAAGTTACCTGGAAGAGAGAATGGTGGAAATAATTGTTGCAGAACAGAATAAAGAAAAAAGAATAAAAGAAATGAGGACCATCTCAGAGATCTCTGGGACAACATTAAATGCAAAATTATTTGCATTGTAAGGATCCCAGAAGAAGGAAAGAAAGGAAATGGGTCTGAGAAAATATGTGAAGAGATTACAGTTGAAAGTTTCCCTAATATGGGAAAGGAAATCTTGTCCAGGAAGTACAGAGACTTCCACAAAGGTTCAACTCAGGGACGGCTATTCTGATACACATACTAATCAAACTCACAAAAATTAAATACAAAGAAAAATAGTAAAGGCAATAAGGGAAAAGCAATAGATACCATATGAGAGAATACCCATAAGGTTATCAGCTGATTTTTCAGCAGAAAATCTGCATGCCAGAAGTAAATGACAGGATATATTTAAAGTGATTAAAGGGGGAAACCTACAACTGAAATTACCATATCCAGTGAGATTCTCATTCATATTCAACAGAGAAATTCAAATCCTTACAGATAAGCAAAAACTAGGGGAATTTAGAATCACCAAATTAGCTTCACAACAAATGCTAAAGGAACTTTGTAGAGGGAAATACAAGAGAATAAAAATACCAACAAAAGCTAACCCAATACAAGAAAATGGTTTAAAGGACATACATAATGACAATTAAGTTAAATGTAAGTAAATTAAGTACTCCATCCAAAAGACACAAATAGGATAAATGGATAGAAGAGCAAGATCCATATATACTGTCCATACAAGACCAACTTCAGACCTAAAAAGACATACAAACTGAAAGCAAAGGAATGGAAAAGACATTCCATGCAAATGGAAAATTTTAAAAAGCTGAGGTATCAATACTCATAAGAGAAAAAATAGACTTTAAAATAAAGACTCTGCAAAGAGAAAAGAAAGACACTGCATAATGATCAAGAAATCAATCCAAGAAAATAAAAAATTGTAAATGTTTGTGATCCCTGCATTGGAGAACCTCAATACATAGGGCAAACATTAATAACTTTAAAAGGAGAAATTGACAGTTGATGCTGTTAAAGAGCTGCACTCAATATAACAGCAGTAGCCACAAGACTGAAAAAGGTAAGTTTTCATTCCAGTCCCAAAGAAGTGCAATGCCACAGAATGGTCAAATTATCATACACTTGCATTCATTTCATATATTAGCAAGGTAATGCTCAAAATTCTCCAAGCTAGGCTTCAACAGTTTATGAACTGAGAACATACTGATGTGGAAACTGGATTAAGAAAAGGCAGAGGAACTAGAGCTCAAATCTCCAACATCCATTGGATAATAGAAAAAGCAAGGGAATTCCAGAAAAGCATATACTTCTACTTCATTGATTACACTAAAGCCTCTGACTCTGTGGATCACAACAAATTGTGGAAAATTCTTCAAGAGATGGGAATACCCTACCACCCTACCTGCCTTCTGAGAAATCTGTCAAGAAGAAACTGTTAGAACTGATCATGGAACAATGAACTGGTTCAAAATTGGATAAGGAGTACATCAAGGCTGTATATCTTCATCCCACTTATTGACCTTATATGCAGAGTACATCATGTGAAATGCCAGGCTGGATGAAGCTTAAGCTGGAATCAAGATTGCAGGGAGAAATATCAATAACCTCAGATATGCAGCTGACACCACCCTAATGGTAGAAAGTGAAGAGGAACTAAAGAGCCTTTAATGAAAGTGAAAGAGAAGAGTGCACAAACTGGCTTGACACTCAACGTTCAAAAAGCGAAGATCATGGCATCCAATCCCATCGCTTCATAGCAAATAGATGAGGGGGAAATGGAAACATTGACAGACTTTATTTTGGGGGGGCTCCAAAATCACTGTGGATGGTGACTGCAGCCATGAAACTAAAGGACACTTACTCCTTGGAAGAAAAGCTATGACCAACTTAGACAGCATATTAAAAAGCACAGCTGTCACTTTGCTGACAATGGTCCATATAGTCAAAGCTATGGTTTTTCCAGTAGTCATGTACAGATCTCAGAGTCAGACCATAAAGAAAGCTGAGAATTGAAGAATTGATGTTTTTGAACTGTTGTCCTGGAGAAGACACTTGACAGTCCCTTGGACAGCAAGGAGATCCAACCAGTCATCCTAAATAAAATCAACCTTGAATATTCATTGGAAGGACTGATGTTGAAGCTGAAGCTCCAATACTTTAGCCTCCTGATGTGAAGAGTCAATTTATTGGAAAAGACCCTAATGCTGGGAAAGATTGAAGGCACATGAAAGGGGAGTGACAGAGGATGAGGTGGTTGAATAGCATCATTGACTCAATGAACATGACTTTGAGCAAACCCTAGCAGATAGTGAAGGACAAGGAAGCTTGGAGTGCTGCAATCCTTGGAGTCAGAAAGAGCTGGACACTATGTAGCATCTGAAAAGCAACAAAAATAATTGAGAACTTTAACACTCCACTTATATCTACCTTCAGAAGAAAAAGAAGCCTTAAATGACACATTAGACCAGACAGTCTTAGTTGATATTTTTAAAACATTATAGATGAAAGAAAAAAAAAACTGCACTTTGTTGTTTTGTTTTGTTTTGTTTTTTCCCAAATGCACACTAAACCTTCTCCAGGCTAACCACATCTTTGGTCACAAATCAAGTCTTGGTAAATTTAAGAACGTTGAAATCATATAGGGCATCTTTTCTGATGAAAACCTTGTGATGCTTAGGGCTGGTGCACTGAGACGACCCAGAGGGATGGTACGCGGAGGGAGGAGAGAGAGGGAACACGTGTATACCTGTGGTGGATTCATGTTGATGTATGGCAAAACCAATACAATATTGTAAAGCAATTAGCCTCCAATTAAAATAAATAAATTTATATTTTTTTAAAAAAAACAATTACAAACAAACTAAAACTCAACACATGGAAGCTCAACAATATTCTCCTAAATAGTCAAGGGCTCACTGAAGAAATCAAAGATAAAATTAAAAAAAAATACTTATATACAGATGACAATGAGTATACGATGATCTGAAACATCAGAAAAAGCAGTTTTAAGAGGGAATTTTGCAGCAATACAATCTTACCTCAAGAAACAAGAAAAATTTCAAATGATCAACCTAAACTTACAATTAAATAACTAAAAAAAGAACAAATAAAGCACAAAGTTAGTAGAAGGAAAGAAATCATAAATATCAGAGAAGAAATAAATGAAATAACAATGGAGAAAACAATAGAAAAGATGAATGAAACTAAAAACTGGCTCTCTAAAAAGATAAAATTAATAAACCTAAACTCATCAAAGACCCAGATGCTTGGAAAGATTGAGGGCAGGAGGATAAGTGGGCCACAAAGGATGACATGATTGGATGTCATCTTCAACTCAATGAACATGAGTTTGAGCAAACTCTGGGAGATAGTGAAGGACAGGGAAGCCTGGAGTGCTGCAGCTAATGGAGTCACAAAGAATTGGACATGATTTTGCCACTGAACAACAACAGGCTCATCGAGAAAAAAAGAGAGGACTCAAATCAATAAAATGAGAAATGAAAAAGGAGATGATACAGCTGAAACCACAGAAATACAGAGAATCATAAGAGACTACTACAAGCAACTATATGCCAATAAAATGGACAACCTGGAAGAAATGGAAAAATTCTTATAAAAGTGCAAGCTTCCAAGACTGAACCAGGAAGAAATAGATAACATGAACAGGGCAATCACAAGTAATGAAATTGAATCCATGATAAAAATCTCCCAACCAAAGAAAGTTCAGGACCAGATAGCTTCATAGAAGAACTCTATCAAACATTTAGAGAAGAGTTAAAACCAACCTCCCCTCTTCCTTTATCACTCCCTTATCATGGTGAGAAGGCTTGCATAACTCAATGAAGCTATTAGACATGCAGGGCCACCCAAGATAGACATGACATAGTGAAGAGCTCTGACAAAATGTGGTCTACTAGAGGAGGAAATGGCAAACCGCTCTAGTTTTCTTGCCATGAGAACACCATGACACTGAAAGATGATCCCTCCAGGTCAGAAGGTGTTCAATATGCTACTGGAGAAGAGCAAACAGCAATTACTAATGCCTCCAGAAAGAATGAAGCAGCTGGGCCAAAGTGGAAACAGCATTCAGTTGTGGATGTGTCTGCCGATGAAAGTAAAATACAATGCTGTAAAGAACAGTACTGCATAGTAACCTGGAATATTAGGTCCATGAATCAAGGTAAATTGGATATGGTCAATCAGGAGATGGCAAGAGTAAACATCGAAATCATAGGAATCATTGAACTAAAATGGACAGGAATGGGTGAATTTAGTTCAGATGACCATTATATCTACTACTGTGGGCATGAATCCGAAAGAAAAAATGCAGTAGTCCTCATAATCAACAGAAGAGTCTGAAATGCCATACTTGAGTGCAAAGTCAAAAATGACAGAATGATCTCTGTTCCTTTTCAAGGCAAACCATTCAACATCACTGTAATACAAACCTATGCCTCAAAGACTGATGATGAAGAAGCTGAGGTGAATCAGCTCTATGAAGACCTACAATCTGCCTAGAGCTAACACCATATATATATATCCTATTCATCACAGGGAATTGGAATGCAAAAATAGGAAGTCAAGAGATACCTGGAGTAACAGCAAGTTTGGCCCTGGAATACAAAATGAAGCAGGGCAAAAACTAACAGAAATCTGCTGAGAGAACACATTGGTAATAGCAAACACCCTTTTCAACAACACAGGAGCTGACTCTACACATGAACATCACCAGATAGTCAATACCAAAATCAGATTGATTATATTCTTTGCAGACAAAGATGGAGAAACTCTATACAATCAGCAAAAACAAGACCTTGAGCTGATTGTGGCTCAGATCATCAGCTCCTTATAGAAAAATTAATGGTTAAGAAAACAGGGAAAACCACTAGACCAGTCAGGTATCATTTAAATCCCCTATGATTAACAGTGGAGGTAATTGATAGATTCAAGGGATTTGATATGGCAGAGAGAGTGACTGAATAACTAGGGACAGAGGTTTTTAATATTGTACAGAAGGCACTGACCAAAACCAAGCCAAATAAAAAGAAATGCAAGAAGACAAAGTGGTTGTCTGAGGAGGCTTTAATAGCAAACAAAAGAAAGAAGAGAAGCAAAATGCAAGGGAGAAAGGAAAAGATGTAGCCAACTGAATGTAGAGTTCCTGAGAATAGCAAGGAGATACAAGAAGGCCTTCTTCAATGAACAATGCAAAGAATTAGAAGAAAATAATGGAAGTGGAAAGACTAGAGATTTCTTCAAGAAAATTGGAGATACCAGAAACAATTTTCATGCAAAATGATACAATAAAGGAAAGAACTGGTAAAGACCTAGTAGAAGCAGAAGAGATCAAGACAAGATGGAAAGAATACACAAAAGAACTGTACAAAAAAATGTTAATGACCTAGATAACCTTGTTGGTGTAGTCATTCCCTAGAGCCAGACATCCTGGAGTATGAAGTCAAATGGGCCTTACGAAGCATTATGGTCAATAAAGCTGCAGTGATGAAATTACAGCAGAGCTATTTAAAATCCTAAAAGATGATGCTATTAAAGTGTTGCAATCAATGTGTCAGCAAATTTGGAAAACTCAGCAGTGGCCACAGGACTGGAAAACATCAAACTTCATCCAAATTCCCAAGAAGGACAGTACTAAAGAACATTGAAACTACCTGACAATTCCCCTCATTCCCATGCTAGTAAGGTTATGCTCAAAATCCTGCATGCTAGACTTCAGCATTACATGAACCAAAACATTTCAGATGTCCAAGCTGAGTTTAGAAAAGGCAGGGGAACCAGAGATCAAATTGCCAACATTCACTGGATCATAGAAAAAGCTAGGGAATTCCAGAAAAATAGCTACTGTTCTGTTGACTATGCTAAAGCCTTTGACTGTGTGAATCATAACAAACTGTGGAAAACTCTTAAAGAGATGGGAATACCAGACCATCTTAACTGTCTCCTTAGAAACATGTATGCGAGTCAAGAGGCAGTAGTTAGAACCTTAAATGGACAATTGACTGGTTCAAAATTGAGAAAGGAGCAGTACAAAGCTGCATATTTTCACCCTGTTTATTTAACTTATATTCTGAGCACATCATGTGAGGCTAGGCTAGATAAGTTAAAATCTGGAATCAAAATTGCTGGGAGAAATAGAACAATCTCAAGTATGCAGATGATACCACTCTAAAGGCAAAAAGGAACTAAAGAACTTCTTGATGTCGGTGTAAGAATAGGGTGAAAAATTCAGCATAAACCTGAGTATTTTAAAAACTAAGATCATAACATCGAGCCCCATCACTTCCTGGCAAATAGGATTAAAGTGGAAGCAGCGACAGATTTCTTCTTCTTGTGCTCTAAAATCACCGCTAATGGTGACTCAGTTCAGTTCAATTCAGTCACTCAGTCATGTCTGGCTCTTTGCCACCCCATGAATTCCAGCACGCCAGGCCTCCCTGACTATCAACAACTCCCGGAGTTCACTCAGACTCATGTGCATCGAGTGATGCCATCCAGCCATCTCATCCTCTGTCATCCCCTTCTCCTCCTGCCCCCAATCCCTCCCAGCATCAGGGTCTTTTCCAATGAGTCATCTCTTCCCATGAGGTGGCCAAAGAATTGGAGTTTCAGCCTTAGCATTAGTGCTTCCAATGAACACCCAGGACTGATCTCCTTTAGAATGGACTGGTTGGATCTCCTTGCAGTCCAAGAGACTCTCAAGAATCTTCTCCAATACCACAGTTCAACAGCATCTTCGGTGCTCAGCTGTCTTCACAGTCCAACTCTCACATCCATACATGACCACTGGAAAAACCATAGCCTTGACTGGACGGACCTTTTTTGGCAAAGTAGTGTCTCTGCTTTTCAATATGCTCTCTAGGTTAGTCATAACTTCCCTTCCAAGGAGTAACAGTCTTTTAATTTCATGGCTGCAGTCACCATCTGCAGTGATTTTGCAGCCAACAAAAATAATAATAATAAAGTCTGACACTGTTTCCACTGTGTCCCCATCTATTTCCCATGAAGTGGTGGGACCAGATGCCATGATCTTAGTTTTCTGAATGTTGACCTTTAAGCAAACTTTGTCACTCTCCTCTTTCACTTTCATCAAGAAGCTTTTTAGTTCCTCTTCACTTTCTGCCATAAGGGTGGTGTCATCTGCATATCTGAAGTTCTTGATATTTTCTCCTGGCAATCTAGATTCCAGCTTGTGCTTCTTCCAGTCCAGCGTTTCTCATGATGTACTCGGCATATAAGTTAAATAAGCAGGGTGACAATATACAGCCTTGAAATACTCCTTTTCCTATTTGGAACCAGTCTGTTGTTCTATGTCCAGTTCTAACTGTTGCTTCCTGACCTGCATAAAAGTTTCTCAAGAGGTAGATCAGGTGGTCTGGTATTCCCATCTTTTTCAGAATTTTCCACAGTTTAATGTGATCCACACATTCAAAGACTTTGGCATAGTCAATAAAGCAGAGATAGATGTTTTTCTGGAATTCTCCTGCTTTTTCCATGATCCAGCAGATGTTGGCAATTTGATCTCTGGTTCCTTGAACATGTGGAAGTTCATGGTTCATGTATTGCTGAAGCCTAGCCTGGAGAATTTTGAGAATTAATTTACTAGTGTGTGATATGAGTGTAATTGTGTGGTAGTTTGAGCATTCTTTGGCATTGCCTTTCTTCAGGATTGGAATGAAAACTGAGATTTTCCAGTCCTGTGGCCACTGCTGAGTTTTCCAAATTGGCTGGCATATTGAGTGCAGCACTTTGACAGCATCATCTTTCAGGATTTGAAATAGCTCAACTAGAATTCCATCACCTTCACTAGCTTTGTTCGTAGTGTTGCTTTCTAAGGCCCACTTGACTTCACATTCCAGGATGTCTGGCTCTAGGTGAATGATCTCACTATCGTGATTATCTGGGTCATGAAGATCTTTTTTGTAAAGTTCTGTGTATTCTTGCCACCTCTTCTTAATATCTTCTGCTTCTGTTAGGTCCATATCATCTCTGTCCTTTATTGAGCTTATCTTTGCATGAAATACTGCCTTGGTATCTCTGATTTTCTTAAAGAGATCTCTAGTCTTTCCCATCCTGATCTTCTCCTCTACTTCTTTGCCACCATGAAATTATAAGATGATTGCTTCTTGGCAGGAAATCTATGACAAACCTAGACAGTGTATTAAAAAGCAAAATCATAATTTTACCAACAAAAAGCCATATAGTCAAGGCTATAGTCTTTCCACTAGTCAATGTGCAAATGTGAGAGTTGGACCATGAAGAAGGCAGAGCACCAATGAATTGATACTTCCAAACAGTGATGCTGGAGAAAATTGTTGAGAGTCACTTGGACAGCAAGGAGAGCAAACCAGTCAATCCTAAAGGAAATCAACCCTAAATATCCATTGGAAGGACTGATGCTGAAGCTGAAGCTCCAATATTTTGGCCACCTGATGTGAACAGCTGGATTATTGAAAAAGAACCTGATGCTGGGAAAGATCGAAGACAGAAGGAGAAGAGAGTGAGAAAAGATGAGATGGTTGGATGACATCACCAATTCAATGGACATGAACTTGGACAAATCCTGAGAGATAGTGAGGGACAGGGAAGCCTAACGTTTTGCAATCCATGGTGTCACAAAGATTTGGACACGACTTGGCAACTGAAAAACAACACCTACTACATAGCACAAGGAACTCTACTTAACACTCTTTAATGGCCTATACAAATATTTATAAAAAGTATATATATGAATATATATAGTTCTTTGGCCCATTTTTTGATTGGGTCGTTTATTTTTCTGGAGTTGAGCTGCATAAGTTGCTTGTATATTTTTGAGATTAGTTGTTTGTCAGTTGCTTCATTTGCTATTATTTTCTCCCTTTGCTGTATGCCTGAACTAACACAACATTATAAGTCAACTATACTCAAAAGTTTTTAAAAATCTATAAAGTGATGATAAACAAGCGAGTTTTTACTGCTACATTTTATTGAGTCAGGGCTAACACTTTAGAATGAAAGCTATAAGACCTCTGCACCTATCCAAAAGCTTATGCATATTTCTATATACGTGTATGCATATAGTTATATGTGACATATTCTATGTCTGGATGCTATTACTAAGTCAATTTATAAAACCGCTGATAGGAGTTCTATTCAAATTTGCTTAGATACAAACAATAATACATACCAACTGTTTGTAAAATTATCAGACATATGGAAACAAATCAATTTTTTAAAATTATCTTTATTTGAGATAAACATTGAAAAATAAAATGTACCGTGCATTATGATTAATTGGAAAAGGTGCTCTTTTGGAAGACCCATGTACCTCAGGATATTTTGAAAAACAGATAGAGAGCCTTTTATCCAATCTACATGTATTGCAGGCAAAATCTAACAAGATCTTAGATTTCTACCCTAAGGTTGAGGTTGATATTGGAAAGTCTAATCTGAGATTCCCAAAAAGTTCCAACAAAATAAACTCAAGAAACTTAGTGGGCTACCAATAAATTCACTGTAATTATTTAAATAAACAGACCAAATTTCATGAGACTGCTTATTTTGCAAACAAGTTTGTCTGACTCCATTCTCTCTCTTAGAATATTTAATGATAGTAGAAAGAAAAAAAAATATGTTTCAGAGGAAAATTAGAAGGTACTCTTGTGGAATCAGTCTTGCATAATTTATGTCTAGAAAAAAAGCTAAATTCTTCTAATGTCCTGCAATATCTGGTTACTTCTCTACAAATTAACGTTTTCAATGTTTTTCTCTTCTAAATTTGAGTCACTGAGAACTAAATTGTCTTCTCCCTGAAGTCCTGTAAGCTGAGCCTGGACAACATGATAGGACTTCAAGGAAATAACCACAGTAGATCATGGATAGATAAACTTTATGGCTGCTGTTGTGTGGGCCACTCAGAAAATTCACTGAGTCACCTGATGCCACACATACATGCAGTAACAATGGTACACAGGTATCAACAACTCTCATGCCCCTGCAACTCTTCTCCTACCTTTCAGGTCTTCACTTTGAGTGTTGGATCTCTTTCCCTCTCTGAATTCAGAATCATAATGCTTCAGCTTTTTATTTGTTCTTTGACACCACATAACTCATCCTTTCCATTTTTGTGGATTTTTTCAGGGAATTCAGTTTATTGAGGTGTTCAGTTCAGTTCATTTCAGTCGCTCAGTCGTGTCCGACTCTTTGCGACCCCATGAATCGCAGCACGCCAGGCCTCCCTGTCCATCACCAACTCCCTGAGTTCACTCAGACTCACGTCCATCGAGTCAGTGATGCCATCCAGCCATCTCATCCTCTGTTGTCCCCTTCTCCTCCTGCCCCCAATCCCTCCCAGCATCAGAGTCTTTTCCAGTGAGTCAACTCTTTGCATGAGGTGGCCAAAGTACTGGAGTTTCAGCTTTAGCATCATTCCTTGCAAAGAAATCCCAGGGTTGATCTTGACATAATAAATGTCACCCTTTGGCTTCAGTGTGGAGCTGCCCACTGACATGTGGGCTTAGCATTGCCAACTTTTCAAGAAAAGCTGGCAATTCAGATTTTTCAAATATTGGGAAAAAACAATAGGCCCTCTCATTCTGCTTCCCTTTCTTCTCTCTCTCTCTCTCTGCATTAATCTAATTTTTGAATTGAAATTAACAAAAAGTAAAATTCAGCACTTGTGCCATTTTAAAGTCTACAATTCAGTAAATCTACTACATTCACAATGTGAAGCCATCACAATAATCTAATTCCAGAATGTTTCATCACCTCCAAGAAGAAACCCTGTACCCATTATTGATGTCCATCAACTGATGAACAGATTTTTAAAAGGTGGTATATCCACACTATGAAATATTATTTATCCATAAAAAGCAATGGAGTACTGATAATGGTATAACATAGATGGAATCTGAAGAAGTCATTCAAAAAAGGCTACATGTTGTATTATTTAATTGATATAAAATGTCATAATAATCAAATCCACACAGACAGGAAGAAGATGAGGGGTTGCCTGGGAATGCAGGTAATGGGGAATGGGGATTGGCTACTATTATGGCTCTTTTGACATACAGACTTTCGGTTTGTCACCACTGGATAAAGCCAATTCATTCTCTATGTAGCTGGAGATTCAAAGAAGGCAGAGGCTGTCTTGCAATCACTCAGTTTCTGCTTTCAGATAAAGCTCTGAGGACCTTTTGCCACCTCTCACAGGGGGATCCCCAGAGATCTCAAGTCCCCATGTTTCGTGCTTTACTCTTGGGAATCAACCTATGTTCCATATTAAGACCATTCTCTAGAGAGAATTCAATCACCTCAACTCAAGGGGGCAAAGGCATAGAACATGGAGACAATTACAGATGTGAAAACTGAGGCACAACTAGATTAAAGTCACTTGCCCAAAGTCACATAGCTAGTAAGTGACCAGAACCAGGGTTTGAACCCAAGTATGCTGCTGCTGCTGCTGCTGCTGCTGCTGCTGCTGCTGCTGCTGCTGCTGCTGCTGCTAAGTCGCATCAGTCATGTCCAACTCTGTGCAACCACATGGACAGCAGTGCAACAGGCTCCTCTGTCCCTGGGATTCTCCAGGCAAGAATACTGGAGTGGGTTGCCATTGCCTTCTCCAATGCATGAAAGTGAAAATTGAAAGTGAAGTTGCTCAGTCGTCTCCGACTCTTAGCGACCCCATGGACTGTAGCCTACCAGGCTCCTCCATCCATGGGATTCTCTGATGGCTGCTTAATTTTAATAGTTATTCAAATATATGAAATAACAAATGAGTGACTTAATTGAATGAGTATATTATGAATAGATGAATGTATGGATGTACCTACAGGTTTGAAAAAAAGAGGATAGCTTTTGGAATCATATAGACTTGTGGTGAAAACTCAGATCATCCCATGACTTACTGGGGGACTTTGGGTCATGTTCTTGTTCTGATCTCAGTTTGCTCATCTGAAAAATGTATCTGGGAAGATGCTAAATGTTTACTTACAGCTTCCTCTTGGGGTCATCAAGCAAGGCAACAAAATATGGGTGGGGATATCAGGTTTGTTAAGCATAGACAATATTAAAATTGCCTTTATCAGTTTATTTCCTTTTACAGAAGGAATTTTTCAAGCTTAATTAGCTACAAAACAACAGCTACAATTTGTTGTTATTATTTGTTTTCTGTCACTATCTCTAAACTTTCTCTCTCTCTCTCATTCTGTTTCTCTGCATCACTCATTCATTTATTTGTTCATTCACTCAACAAACATTTTGAGAAAACCCGTTTGCCTAATCTTCTACTAGGTGGTTCTGGGATCACAAAGTTTGATCAGAATCATTCCCACACTCCCTCTCATTTACAGCCCTATCTCTCTAACATATTTCTCAGCAAAACTTCTCCATGGAGACTGCTTGCACTCCACATCCATAATCTTTCTGAGTCTGCAGAGACTTCCATGTTGAGTAACACAGTGTAATCGCTACCAATCTGTCTTAACTATACTTACTCTTTCATTAGCATTCAACCCAGTTGGCCACTCCCTCCTTCTTGAAACTCTTTCTCTTCCTGGTTTCTGGGGCACCATGCAGTTCTGATTTCCCTTCTAACTTTCTGGCTGATCTCATTCTCCTTCATGAATTAGCCTTTTTTTCCTCCACTTGTGCCTTTCAAAATAAGAACATTCTTGGGACCCCTTCTAACCCATATCCTCTACACTAACTGCATGCATCTGAAAGTTTTACCTGTCATTTGGGACAGGATGATTCTTATGGTCACTCTCCTGCCCAGATGTCATTTCCCAAGTTTTACGCCTGTGTATCCCACAGCCTCCTGCATAACCCAAATCAAGGTCATCATCATTCTCCACAAACCTATTTTCAGACCACATATTCTCCGTCTTTGTGGTGATCCCACCATCTCTATAATGCCCTGGTGCACACCCTAGGGGGGCCAATTTCTCTCAAGGACCCAGTTTCCTCTCTGTCTTCAGAGATAATCTGTACACTCTCAAGACTGCTTCAAGCACTAAACATTACCTTTCTCTGAATATATCTGTTGAGTTTTGGTCCTCTGCAGCCACTGGCTTTCTACATGCCCCCTCAGCCCAGCCCACCCTATACTCCCAATGAATTCAACATCTTTCTCCTGAGATGGAGATGTTGTTGGATGCTGAATGGTTCCAGCATCTGACAATTCATGAAGCTGAAAATAACAGCTCCTTATCCCTCCTCCTCAGCCTTTTTCTTCTTGTTCCTACCTCTCTTGTCCCGTCTTTCCTCTCTACCCTCAGCTTATTCTCATTTTAGGCCTCCCCTTCCTCCTCTCTGGTGCCTCACTCTAATCTATCTTGATTCTTGGTCTCCAGACTAGTTCTTAGACATCCCATATCATTATTTCTGTATCCAAAGCTGACCCTGATCCTCTCCAGCTCATCTCACATGTGGCTCCCTAATAACCCGGGGAAAAGACCCAGCTTCACAGCCTGGCCTTCAAGGCATTGCACAATCTGGCTTCAGCTCTCATTTGGGGTCCTTTCTCCTGACCTGGCATTTCAGGCTTCAGAAATGCCAACTAATTTACACATACCAGATCCCACTGTGTCCTTTGCACCTGCTATGCCTTTCCTAGCATTTGCATTGTCAGGATTGCCCCTTTGTGTGAAGAGTCTTTACCTTATCTTAAATTCTGAAGTGTCAGGTGCTCTTATGAGGCTCTCACACCTCACCATGTTTGGTCAAATATCAGTCCTTCCCTCTGGAAGCCCACATATGGAATTCACTGGGAGTACAAAGGTCAGGAATTGAACCTGGGTCTCCTGCATTGCAGGTGAATTCTTTACCAACTGAGCCACCAGGGAAGTGTTTATATACTACTGTGATATAATGAGAAATACAAGTTTGATGTTCTTCCCAGGTTCTTGGCACAGAACTTCTAAAATTCTTGGAATTTTCAGAATGGTAGGGATGAGAAGAGAATTTTTAGCTGTTCACCCCTACCTCAGAAACTAGGTTTTTAACTTGTGTTACTTGTTTGTCCTTTATTTTCATAGAACGCCTCCCCAATAAATGCTTGATGGTTAGTGCTAAATAGTATACTCTTTTACTAAGTCTCAACACATGACTTGGTTGGCTCTTAATAAAGAAGAGACAACCAACCAAGAAGAGAACTACTATTGTCCTAAGAAAATAAGAATGTCTTATTTTTCCTTTGAACAAAAGGGAGTACTGAAAAAAGATTAGATGTTTGAAAAATCTTTAGCAAGACTCCTAAACCTTCTCCTTGGCTTGCTTTTGTACTTCTTTGTAAAAATATTTTCAAGAACTCAACTAAGTCAATTTAGCAAAATTTAGCAAAATTGACTTAGTGAATTTATTGAGTCTAGCTAAACTTCACTAGCTCATGCTGTATTCATCACTGACACTTGTTCTACACTGAGATATTTTTCCCCATTACAATAGTATTGAAAAAAAAGTGTGTGTGGGTATGTGTTTTGCTTAAACATATGTCTTCTTTTTTCCCTTTGACTGTCATCAAAATTTGAAAAAAGAAATCCAATTCAGTTCTCTCTTCCCTATCTTTTGGTTCAGAGGCTTGAGAAGCCACAAGAGGCCATTGTGCAATCTCAGCTTCTTATTCACTGGACTCATTGCTTTGTCTCTTGGTGAGAGCAGTCCTTCCTTTGAAACTAAGACCTATATGTCACCCCAGTATAAACTTGAAGGAACAAGACACAAAAAAGTGGCTATTGGGTTAATAGTAATACTGAGTGGTACCACTCCAATTTCTACTCTGCTTTCTGAACCCATGTATGCAGACTACTAGAAAAAAACATATACCATATATTAGTTACTGATTCAAAATATTAAGAGTATATTGATGAACTTTCCCCCAACCCTGCAACATATTGCCACCTAGCTAACACTGTAACTGAGTGCCCTTTCGAGGAGGGCCTCCCACCATTCTATCAGGCCAGCAGTTTCAGGATGCAGGAGAACATGGTGAAACTGGTAAATCTCACAAGCATGAGCTCAATGCCACACTTATTTTGCTGTGAAGTGAATTCCTTAACCCCAAACAACTATGTATGCGATACTATGACAGTGAATAAGGGATTCGGTAAGTCCAGAAATGTCAGGTTTTTCAGAAGCACTGCATTCAAGGGAAGCAAATCCTTATCCAGAGTATATGTCCACTCCACTATGGGCAAAATACGAACTCTCTGGTGATGGAAGTGTTTCAAGTTAGGAAATCTGCTACCAAGTTAGCCGCCTGAGCACTTGAGAAATGGTGCCATAACAGCAGTATCATTGTTTCTGTCTGCTTCTGGCCAATTTGCCACTGGGAATTGGTGACTACAAACTCACCGTGCTGAACCCATACATAACTTCATTCCTGCCACCATGGGCACTTCACTATGAGCTCCTTAGTTAATGATAGAGTTGTTTGGGGGGGAAAGGCCGACTGGTATCACAGATGTATAGAACAGTCTTTTGGATTCTGTGGGAGAGGGAGAGGGAGAGGGTGGGATGATTTGGAAGAATGGCATTTAAACATGTATAATATCATATAAAACGAATCACCAGTCCAGGTTCGAAGCATGATACAGGATGCTTGAGGCTGGTGCACTGGGATGACCCAGAGGGATGGTACGGGGAGGGAATTGGAGGGGAGTTCAGGATGGGGAACACGTGTATACCCATGGCGGATTCATGCTGATGTATGGCAAAACCAATACAATATTATAAAGTAATTAGCCTCCAATTAAATAAATTTATAGTAAAAAAGAAGAAAAAAGAGATATGTCATCTTATACACAAGTATTTAAATTTTCCTCTGCTTAGATGACCTTTTGGTAAGAATTCACATGAAAAATATCTTTATTTTTTATTATTGCTATCAATTTTCCAGTCATGTTTCTCTCGAGTCTTTACAATCAAAATTCATACTATTTGACACAATGTATGAATTAGTATATAATCAAACTCCAGTCATTTATGTGAACATGGAGGTACACTGTCCAAAACCCCAACTAATGAGTAGATTTCCATTTGCATCTGTCCAGGAATGTCCCAAAGAGAGACTGTGGTGCTGCAGCTGTCAGCTATTGTTTGGTGCCTGCATACTGTGAAGAACCACCTATAAACCAAGTCTGTGTCTTTTCTTCCTCTGTCAACTGATAGTGGGGAACTCCCCACTATGTGATACAATTAGTCTCAGAGAGACAAGGCAGTGTTGCAAGAGTAAGGACCATAGAAATATGGGTCACTAATCCATGTAACTTTGCGTGTGTAGCCTGCATGAGTCTAATCTCATACACACATAAACATACACACACGCACATCATATACATTTGATGGAAATTTGTTATACGCACCCAACTTGATAAGTTTGTAGATCATGATGGAAGTTCAGAGGATCCATTGTCAAGTAATCGTTCTGTAAATGCAGTAGCAGGCTTAGAGATGTTTCTTAAAAGAAGAATATTTAATTTGGGGAGATAGAAGGACCTATTTTCAAAATCCTAAAAACCTGCACTACTAACATTCAAATATAGGTCCTGTGAAAGGTTCCAAATAGTATTCCTTCCCACCAATAAAACCAAAATCCATCAGGTTTACTGGGATATGTGTATCAAGTAGTAAGGCAGTTCGCACAGCATCTTAGGAATGTTGCAGAGTCTTTCTGGGCCGCATTAAAAACTAGCAGCATTTACGTTACTCAGTAAAAGTGCCAGAGTTAAATCTTCAAATGAAGATTATTTACCCCTCTCCCCAAAAAGTTCAGATGCCCATCAGACATTCTGCATCTCTTTGGTGGTAGAAGGGTTCATATGTGACAAACTATGCTTCACCTTAAAAGGAAAATCTGAACAAATTCTATAACTCTATTTCACTGAGGCACAAGATACCTAAATTTTAGCTGAATTGATACCCCACTCTCTGCTGTATGTATGTGTTATAAATGGCCTCAGTTCAATTCAGTCACTCAGTCGTGTCCAACTCTTTGCAACCCCATGGATGGCAGCACACCAGGCTTCCTTGTCCATCACCAACTCCCAGAGCTTGATCAAATTCATGTCCATTGAGTTGGTGAGGCCATCCAACCATCTCGTCCTCTGTCGTCCCCTTCTCCTCTGCTTTCCATCTTTTCCCACTGTCTTTTCCAATGAATCAGTTCTTCACATCAGGTGGCCAAAGTATTGGAGCTTCAGCATCAGTCCTTCCAATAAATATCTGAGAATGTTTCCTTTAGGATGGACTGTTTGGATCTCCTTACAGTTCAAGAGACTCTCAAGAGTATTCTCCAACACCACAGTTCGAAAGCATCAATTCTTTGCAGCTCAGCATTCTTTATGGTCAAACTATCACATCCATACATGATTACTGGAAAAACCATAGCTTTGACTAGGTGGACCTCTGTTGGCAAAGCAATGTCTCTGCATTTTAATATGCTGTCTAGGTTTGTCGTAAGTTTTCTTCCAAGAAGCAAGCGTCTTTTAATTTCATGGCTGCAGTCATCATCTGCAGTGATCTTGAAGCCCCAAAAAATTAAGTCTGTCACTGTTTTGATCATTTCTCCATCTATTTGCCATGAAGTGACGGGACTAGATGCCATGATCTTTGTTTTTTGAATGTGCCTAGAGTATTAATGAGCCTAGAGTAGTTGCTATTGCTATTTACTAGGTCCAATGAGCATAATATAATAAATGTACTGTGTAATGAGTCAGTGTGGTATCTTGTAGAAGGGAAAGAAATCATGATTACTGCAAATGAAACTGTGGCACAGGACTTGGTAGTTGAAATACTCCCATGGTAGGAAAATAAAAGTATATTCCTGACCTTGCCACCTGAGAAAAAACACTTAAAGTGGCCAAGTGAACAGGTATTGAGATTTGCTGAAACAATAGTTGCAAATACTGGGTACCAGAGGATATGTAACGTTGCCCAAGCAATACAGTTAGAGTCATCACTAGGTTAACTTGAGATAATCCACTGTCATTTCCCAAGATGTTTCATTCTTCTGCATAGACCAAATAGAAAAGAGGTGATTGGGATGTGATGGGAATCACCACACTGCATCTTTCAAGTCCTTGGTGGTGGTATGAATATTTCAGTTCCATCAGGAATAAAGCATTGACTTTGAATGACTATTTTCATAGATAGAAGGAGTTTTAATAGATTCTATTTGGCTTTTTCCATCACAGTAGCCCTAGTCCACAGGTCATGAGACCAATAAGGGAATTACGTGGCTGCTAAGTTTCTCTCTTCCAATTGTGCATTCTAGAACTAGTGAAATGCAACAGAATGGGTCCAGGAACCACTGAAAAAGCTGTGAGGCTGACTTGAGCTAAAAGCCACAGATCCTGACTCCTATTCTGGTCCCTATTTTGACTGGAGGTATATAGTGACATTTTGGGTATCCTAGAAAAAATGTGAGTTCAGTATTCCTTGAAAGTTGTAATTGTTTCCTTTCCTTCTATTTATGGTGTTAAAGAGTGTTAAAATTCCCATTTGTGAAAGGCTGAGAGAAAGATTAACAATATATGCTTTTATTCATGTGCTAGATTATTTCTCAAGAGAATATGCCCTCCCTTTATTTAGAGGGTTATAGGTCTGTGCATGTGTGCTCAGTTGCTCTGTTGTGGCTGACTCTTTGTGACCCCATGAACTGTAGCTTGCTAGGCTCCTCTGTCTGTGGAATTTTTCCAGCAAGAATACTGGAGAATTCCTCCATTTCCTCCTCCAAGGGATCTTCCTGACCCAGGAATCAAGCCTGCATCTCCTGGATTGAGAGGCAGATAGATTCTTTACCACTAAGCCACCTGGGAAGCCCATTGTCTCAACTCCAGGAATTGATTAAAGGTCTGTGGTTTCTATCTGTATGACTGAAGATAGACTTTTGCTCAGTTGTCCTTGAAATTTACTTCTTGTATATATCAAGTAAGAATTTAGTGGTCTCGCTAAATTTAGTGGTCTCGCTAAATTTAGTAGTCTCACTTCTAGGGGCACAAACTAGCCTAAACCATAGGTGTGTGCTGGTCAGACTATTAAGAATGCTTTGCACTGAAATTGAAACAGTGATTTTAAAAAATCCCAACCAAAAACAAAAAAGTCCAGGACCTGATGGCTTCACAGGCAAATTCTATTAAACATTTAGAAAAGAGATAACACCTATTTTTCTGAAACTGTTCCCAAAAATGCAGAAAAAGAAAACTTCCAAACTCATTCTATGAGGCCATCATCACCCTGACACCAAAACCAGACAAAAATAGCACAAAAAAGGAAAATTACTGGCCAATATCACTGATAAACATCGATGGAATTATCCTCAACAAAATATACTAGCATTCTGAAACCAACAGTACATTAACAAGATCATAT
This sequence comes from Ovis canadensis, assembly GCF_042477335.2. Lineage (NCBI taxonomy): Eukaryota > Metazoa > Chordata > Mammalia > Artiodactyla > Bovidae > Ovis > Ovis canadensis. Next base: position 14,135,641 of record NC_091262.1, read on the forward strand.
ACCATGATCAAGTGGGATTAATCCCAAAGATGCAAGAATTTTTCAAAATCCACAAATCAATGTGATATACTACATCAACAAACTGAAGACTAAAACTATATGATAATCTAGATATATGCAAACATCTTTTGACAAAATGTTGCACCGAGTTTGATGTTTTTTTAATCTCCAGAAACAGGGCATAGAGAGAACATACTTCAACATAATAAAGGTCATATACAACAAATCTACAACAAATATAATGAATGCTGAAAAGCTGAAAGCATATCCTCTAAGATCAGCAACAAGACAAGGATGTGCCCTCTGCCACTTTTATTAAACATAGTTTTAGAAGTCCTAGCTACAACAATCAGAGAAGAAAAAGAAGTTAAGAGAATCCAAGTTGGAAAAGAAGTTAAATCATCACTGTTTTCAAAAGACATGATACTATACATAGAAGATTCTAAAGATGCTACCCAACACTACTAGAGCTCAGAAATGAACTTGATAGAGTTACAGATTACAAAATTAGTACACAGAAATCTGTTGCAATTCTATACATTATCAACAAAATATCAAAAAGAGAAACTCAAGACACAGTCCCACTTACCATCACATCAAAGAGAATAAAATACCTAGGAATTTTGTCTTCCTAAGGAGACAAAAGACCTGTACTCCAAAAACTATATTTAAAAAATGTTGATGAAATAAATCAAAGAAGTTACAGATGAAAAAATTAACCATATGTATGGATTGGAAGAATTAGTAATGTCAAAATGACTATACTACCCAAGGTACTCTGCAGATTCAATGTAAGCCCTACAAAACTACCAATTGCATTTGTCACAGAACTAGAATAAGAATAATCTTGAAATTTGTGTGACAGCACAAAAGATCCCAAATAGCTAAATCAATCTTTTTTTAGGGGGGGTATTTTATTTTTAATTTTTATGGGAGTATAGTTGATTTACAATGTTGTGTGTTTCATATGTACAGTAGAGTGAATCAGTTATATATATATATATATATCCATTCTTTTATAGATTCTTTTCCCATATAGACTTTCAATAGTATTTTTTTTGATGGGAGAAAATAATAGCAAATGAAGAAACTGACAAATAACCAATCTCAAAAATATAAAAGCAACTCCTGCAGCTTAATTCCAGAAATAGGAACCACCAAATCAAAAAATGATCCAAAGAACTAAATAGACATTTATCCAAAGAAGACATACAGATGGCTAACAAACACATGAAAAGATGCTCAACATCACTCATTATCAGAGAAATACAAATCAAAACCACAATGAGGTACCATTTCACACCAGTCAGAATGGCTGCGATCCAAAAGTCTACAAGTAATAAATGCTGGAGAGGGTGTGGAGAAAAGGGAACCCTCTTACACTGTTGGTGGGAATGCAAACTAGTACAGCCACTATGGAGAACAGTGTGGAGATTCCTTCAAAGACTAGAAATAGAACTGCCTTATGACCCAGCAATCCCAGTGCTAGGCACACACGTTTAGGAAATCAGAATTGAAAGAGATACGTGTAACCCAATGTTCATCGCAGCACTGTTTATAATAGCCAGGACATGGAAGCAACCTAGATGTCAATCAGCAGAGGAATGGATAAGAAAGCTGTGGTACATATACACAATGGAGTATTACTCAGCCAATAAAAAGGATACATTTGAATCAGCTCTAATGAGGTGGATGAAACTGGAGCTGATTATACAGAGTGAAGTAAGCCAGAAAGAAAAACACCAATACCGTATACTAACACATATATGCAGAATTTAGAAAGATGGTAACAATAACCCTGTATGCAAGACAGCAAAAGAGACACAGATATATAGAACAGTCTTTTGGAGAGGGAGAGGGTAGGATGATTTGGGAGAATGGCATTGAAACATATATAATATCATAAGAAACGAATTGCCAGCCTAGGTTCAATGCAGGATACCGGATGCTTGAGGCTGGTGCACTGGGATGACCCAGAGAGATGGTATGGGGAGGGAAGTGGTAGGGGGGTTCAGGATTGGGAACACGTGTGCACCCATGGCGCATTCATGTTGATGTATGGCAAAACCAATACAGTATTGTAAAGTAAAATAAAGTAAAACAAAAAAAATAAGGAAAACATACATTAAAATGATGTTGTGGGCAAGGAAAGCTACTCATACTACATGAAAGGGAAAAGTATGTGATGAAATGGTATATTCAGTGTGATATTCTTCTAAATCAATTTTGATGAAGAAAAACAGAGCTGGAGAAATCAGGACCCCTGACTTCAGACTGGACTACAAAGCTACACTCATCAAAGCAATATGATAGTGGCAGCTCAATGAAACAGGATAGAAAACTCAGAAATAAACCCATGCACCTCTGGTCAATGAATCCACAACAAAGAAGGCAAGACTACACAATGCTGAAAAGGTAGTTTCTTCAACAAATGGTACTGGGGAAACTAGACAGCTACATGCAAAAAAATGAAATAGATTATTATTTTAAATCATACACAAAAGTAAGCTCAAAATGGATTAAAGACCTAACTGTGAGACTGGACACTATACAACTCCTAGAGTAAAACATAGGCAGATCACTCTTTGACTTAAATCTCAGGAATATCTTTTATGATCTGTCTCCCAGAATAAAGTAAATAAAAAGAAAAATGTAGGTAAAACACTCTCTGACATAAATCACACCAGGATCCTCTATGAACCACCTCCAATAGTAATGGAAATAAAAGCAAAAATTAACAAATGGGACCTAGTTAAACTTAAAAGCTTTTGCACATCGAAGGAAACTATAAGTAAGGTTAAAAGACAGCATTCAGAATGGGAGAAAATAATAGCAAATGAAGCAACTGACAAACAACTAATCTCAAAAATATGCGAGCAGCTCATGCAGCTCAATTACAGAAAAATGAATGACTCAATCAAAAACTGGGCCAAAGAACTAAATAGACATTTCTCCAAAGAAGACATACAGATGGCTGACAAACACATGAAAAGATGCTCAACATCACTCATTATCAGAGAAATGCAAATCAAAACCACAGTGAGATACCATCTCATGCCAGTCAGAATGGCTGTTATCAAAAAGTCCACAAGCAATAAATGCTGGAGAGGGTGTGGAGAAAAGGGAACCGTCTTACACTGTTCGTGGGAATGCAAACTAGTACAGTCACTATGGAGAACAGTGTGGATATTCCTTAAAAAACTGGACATAGAACTGTCATGTGACCCAGCAATCCCACTGCTAGGCATATACACAAAGGAATCCAGAATTGAAAGAGAAATGTGTAACCCAGTTTTCAACGCAGCACTGTTTACAATAGCAAGGACATGGAAGCAACCTAGATGTTCATTGGCAGGCAAATGGATAAGAAAGCTATATACACAATGGAATATTACTCAGCTATTAAAAAGAATGCATTTGAATTAGTTCTAATGAGGTGGATGAAACTGGAGCCTATTATATAGAATGAAGTAAATCAGAAAGAAATACACCAATACAGTATATTAATGCATATATATGGAATTTAGAAAGATGGTAACGATGACCCTATATGTGAGACAGCAAAAGAGACATAGAGATAAAGAACAGAATTTTGGACCCTGTGGGAGAAGGGGAGGGTCGGATGATTTGAGAGAATAGCATTGAAACATGTATATTACCATATGTGAAATTGAGTGCACATCCAGGTTCGATGCATGAAACAGGGTGCTCAGGACTGGTGCACTGGGATGACCCTGAGGGATAGGATGGGGAGGGAGGTGGGAGAGGGGTTCAGGATGGGACATATGTACACCCGTGGCTGATTCAAGTCAATGTATGGCAAAACCACTACAATATTGTAAAGTAATTAGCATCCAATTAAAATTTAAAAATTAATTTTGAAGAAGGATTCAAAACAAAAACAAATGAGATCTACTTAAACTCAAAAGCTTTTTCTCAGCAAAGGAAACAGAAAACAAAACAAAAAGACAACCCACAGATTGGGAGAAAATATTTGTCAAAGATATGACTGACAAAAGGTTAGTCTCCAAAATTTACAAACAGCTCATGATGCTTAGGAGCATCAAAGCAAACAACCCAATCAAAAAACAGGCAGAAGACTTGAATAGACTTTTTTCCAAAGAAGACATATAGATGGGCAAAAGGCATATGAAAAGATGTTCAACATCACTAATTATTATTGTTGTTCAGTCGCTCAGTCATGTCCAACTCTTTGAACTCATGAACTGCAGCACGCCAGTGTTCCCTGTCCTTTACTACTTCCCAGAGCTTGCTCAAACTCATGCCCATTGAGTCGATGGTGCCATCCGACCATCTTGCCCTCTGTCATCCCCTTCTCTTCCTGTCTTCAATCTTTCCCAGCATCAGGGCCTTTTCCAATGAGTCAGCTGTTTGCATGAAGTGGTCAAAGAGTAAGAACTTCAGTTTAAGCATCAATCCTAATGGATATTTGGGGTTGATTTCTTTTAGGATTGAAGAACTATACAAAAAAATGATTTTCATGAACCAGATAATAACGAAGGTGTGATCACCAACCTAGAACCAGACATCCTGGAATGTGAAGTCAAGTGGACCTTAGGAAGCATTACTATGAATAAAGCTAGTGGAGGTGATGGAATTCCAGTTGAGCTATTTCAAATCCTAAAAGATTATGCCAAGAAAGTGCTGCCCTCAATATGCCAGCAAAGTTGGAAAACTCAGCAGTGGCCAAAGGACTGGAAAAGGTCAGTTTTCATTCCAATCCCAAAGAAAGGCAGTGCCAAAAAATGCTCAAACTATCACACAATTGCACTCATCTCACACACTAGTAAAATAATGCTCAAAATTCTCCAAGCCAGGCTTCAACAGTACCTAGACCATGAACTTCCATATGTTCAAGCTGGTTTTAGAAAAGGCAGAGGAACCAGAGATCAAATTGCCAAATCCATTGGTTCATAAAAAAAAACAAGAGAGTTCCAGAAAAACATCTACTTCTGCTTTGTTGACTGTGCCAAAACCTTTGATCGTGTGGACCACAACAAACTCTGGAAAATTCTTCAAGAGACAGGAATACCAGACCACCTGATCTGCCTCTTGAGAAATCTGCATGCAGGTCAGGAAGCAAGTTAGAACTGGACATGGAACAATAGACTGGTTCCAAATTGGGAATGGGGTATGTCAAGGCTGTATATTGTCACCCTGCTTATTTAACTTATATGAAGGGTACATCATGAGAAACGCTGGGCTAGTTGAAACACAAACTGGAATCAAGATTGCCGGGAAAAATATCAAAAACCTCAGATATGCAGATGACAACACTCTTATGGTAGAACGTGAAGAAGAACTAAAGAGCCTCTTGATGAAAGTGAAAGAGGAGAGTGAAAACTAACATCATGGCATCTGGTCCCATCATTTCATGGGAAATAGATGGGGAACCAGTGAGAGACTTTATTTTTCTGGGCTCCAAAATCACTGCAGATGGTGACTGCGGCCATGAAATTAAAAGACACATACTCCTTGAAGGAAAGTCATGACCAACCTAGACAGCATATTAAAAAGCAAAGGCATTACTTTGCCAACAAAGGTCCGTCTAGTCAAAGCTATGGTTTTTCCAGTGGTCATGTATGGATGTGAGAGTTGGACTGTTTAGAAAGCTGAACACCAAACAGTTGGTACTTTTGAACTGTGGTATTGGAGAAGACTCTTGAGAGTCCCTTGGACTGCAAGGAGATCCAACCAGTCCATCCTAAAGGAAATCAGTCCTGAATATGCATTGGAAGGACTGATGCTGAAGCCGAAACTCCAATACTTTGGCCTCCTGATGCGAAGAACTGACTCATTTGAAAAATCTGATGCTCAGAAAGAGAAGGCAGGTGGAGAAAGGAATGACAGAGAATGAGATGGCTGGATGGCATCACCAATTCGATGGACATGAGTGTGAATAAACTCTTGGAATTGAAGATGGATGGAGAGGTCTGATGACCTGCAGCCCACTGGGTCGCAAAGAGTCAGACACGACTGAGTGACTGAAGTGAACTGAACTGAGGATTGACTGGTTTGATTTCCTTGCAGTTCAAAAGATTCTCAAGAGTCTTCTCCAACACTGCAGTTCAAAAGCATCAATTTTTCAATGCTTAACCTTCTTTAGGGCTTCCCTGGTGGTGTAGAGGGTTAAGCATCTGCCTGCAAAGAGGGAGACCCGGGTTCGATCCCTGGGTCAGGAAGATCCCCTGAAGAAGGAAATGGCAATCTTCCAGTACTCTTGCCTGGAAAGCTCCCATGGATGGAGGAGCCTGGTAGGCTACAGTCCATGGGGTCACAAAGAGTCAGACACGACTGAGCAACGACACATTTAACATTCTTTATGGTCCACCTTTCACATCCATACATGACTACTGGAAAAAACAAAGCTCTGAATATACAGACCTTTGTAGGCAAAGTAATGTCTCTGCTTTTGATACACTGTCTAAGTTTGTCATAGTTTTCTTTCCAAATAGCAAGTGTCCTTTAATTTCCACTAATTGTTAGGGAAAAGAAAATCAAAATTACAATGAGATATCACCTCATGTCAGCCAGAAGGGCTATCATCCCAAAAGCCCCAAACAATAAGTTCTGGTGACCATGAAGAAAAAAGAATACTCCTACACTCTTAGTGGGAATATGAATCAGTACAGCTACAATGGAGAACAGTATGAAAGTTCCTTAGAAAACTAAAAATAGAGTTACCATATTCCTGCAATCTTACTCCTTGGCATATATCCAGAGAAAAGCATGATCCAAAAGGATACATGTACCCCAATGTTCATTGCAGCACTTTTTTCAGTAGATAAGACATGGAAGCAACATAAATGTCTATCAAAGGAGGGGTGGATGAAGATGTGGTACATATATACAGTGGAATATAACTCAGTCATGAAAAAGAATGAAATAATGCCAGTTGCAGCAATAGAGATGGACCTATGAAAGTGAAAGAAAGTGTTAGTCATTCAGTCATGTCCAACTCTTTGCAACCCCAAGGACTGTATCCCACCAGGCTCCTCTGTCCATGGGATTCTCCAGGCAAGAATGCTGGAGTGGATTGCCATTTCCTCCTCCAGGGGATCTTCCTGACCCAGGGATTGAACCTGGATCTTCTGCATTGCAGGCAGATTCTTTACAATCTAAGCCACCAGGGAAGCCGTACTGAATGAAGTCAGTCAGAAAGAGGAGAAATGTTGTATGATGTCCTTTACATGTGGAATCTAAAAAGAAATTTTACAAATGAACTTCCAAAACAAAAAGAGACTGACAGACTTAGAAAATGAACTTACATTATGATTGCCAGGGGAAAGAGATAGGGAGTTTGGGAAGGTCATGGTACACACTGGTATACTCAAAATGGTTTAACCAACAAGGACCTATTGTACAATATATGGAATACTACTCAATGTTATGTACCAACCTGGATGGGAGGGAGTTTGGGGGGTGAACAGATACATGTATATGTATGGCTAAGTCCCTTCACTGTTCAACTGAAACTACCACAAAATTGTTAATCACCTATACCCCAATACAAAATAAAAAGTTTAAAGTTTTTTATTTTTTAAATGAGGAGATATAGATGTAAATTTCTTTGTGAAAACATTGGTGAATGTTGTGTCTTTTGGTTTCTACCAGTATGAGGGATTAGACCTGAAATGACAAATTCAGCTTCAAATTCCCTTTTCTACATTAAATCAAGAGGGATCAGGCATATCAATTTTACTTATGGTTGGCCATTTTTTAGTCTATATTTCAGCCAACAAACTGTTAGAATCCTTTCTGTTTTCCTGTGTTGCAACAATAAATGCAGAGTTTCTACCTTGTTGGCCTCTTATAAGTAAATTCAGCCTAAGAGTGTGTCATCCACCTTCCACCTGCGCCCTTAGAAAGCCCACATACTGAGTGACAGGTGTGGATGCCCTGGTGAGTGCATATATGTGCTGTCACTTCAGTCGTGTCCAACTCTCTGCAACCCTATGGACTATAGCCCACCAGACTCCTCTGTCCATGGGATTCTCCAGGAAAGAAAACTGGAGTGGGTTGCCTTGTCCTCCTCCAGGGGATCTTCCTGACCCAAGGATCAAGCCCACATCTCTTATCTCCTGAATTGGCAGGTGGATTCTTTACCACTAGTGTCACCTGGGAAGAGTGTCTAAGGCCAAAGGAAAAAGTTATACTTCATGATGGTTCATTCCTTCTGTTCTGCCTTTTCCATTTATCTTCCCCACTAGGTTGTAGATGAGGTTAGCCTGGTTATTTCTTTTTAATATAAGCTATTTTTACAAGCAGAACATGGCAGATCAATAAAGTTCTTACACAACTAATAGATATTTTAAATAAATGGTTCATGTATAGTTCTAGTTCTATTTCAGTCACTTAGTCGTGTCCGACTCTTTGTGACCCCACGAATCGCAGCACGCCAGGCTTCCCTGTACAACACCAACTCCCGGAGTTCACTCAGACTGACGTCCATTGAGTCCATGATGCCATCCAGCCATCTCATCCTCTGTCGTTCCCTTCTCCTCCTGCCTCCAATCCCTCCCAGCATCAGAGTCTTTTCCAATGAGTCAACTCTTCTCATGAGGTGGCCAAAGGACTGGAGTTTCAACTTTAGCATCATTCCCTTCAAAGAAATCCCAGGGTTGATCTCCTTCAGAATGGACTGGTTGGATCTCCTTGCAGTCCAAGGGACTCTCAAGAGTCTTCTCCAGCACTACAGTTCAAAAGCATCAATTCTTCAGCACTCAGCCTTCTTCACAGTCCAACTCTCACATCCATACATGACCACAGGAAAAACCATAGCCTTGACTAGATGGACCTTAGTTGGCAAAGTAATGTCTCTGCTTTTGAATATGCTATCTAGGTTGATCATAACTTTTCTTCCAAGGAGTAAGCGTCTTTTAATTTCATGGCTGCAGTCAACATCTGCAGTAATTCTGGAGCCCAAAAAATAAAGTCTGACACTGTTTCCACTGTTTCCCCATCTATTTCCCATGAAGTGATGGGACTGGATGCCATGATCTTCGTTTTCTGAATGTTGAGCTTTAGGCCAACTTTTTCGCTCTCCTCTCTCACTTTCATCAAGAGACTTTTTAACTCCTCTTCATTTTCTGCCATAAGGGTGGTGTCATCTGCATATCTTAGATTATTGATATTTCTCCCGGCAATCTTGATTCCAGATTGTGTTTCCTCCAGTCCAGAGTTTCTCATGATGTACTCTGCATATAAGTTACATAAACAGGGTGACAATATACAGCCTTGACGTACTCCTTTTCCTATTTGGAACCAGTCTGTTGTTTCACGTCCAGTTCTAACTGTTACTTCCTGACCTGCATACAGATTTCTCAAGAGGCAGGTCAGGTGGTCTGGTATTCCCATCTCTTTCAGAATTTCCCACAGTTTATTGAGATCCACACAGTCAAAGGCTTTGGCATAGTCAATAAAGCAGAAGTAGATGTTTTTCTGGAACTCTCTTGCTTTTTTCCATGATCCAGCGGATGTTGGCAATTTGATCTCTGGTTCCTTTGCCTTTTCTAAAACCAGCTTGAACATCAGGAAGTTCACGGTTCACATATTGCTTAACCCTGGCTTGGAGAATTTTGAGCATTACTTTACTAGCATGTGAGATGAGTGCAATTGTGCGGTAGTTTGAGCATTCTTTGGCATTGCCTTTCTTTGCGATTGGAATGAAAACTGACCTTTTCCAGTCCTGTGGCCACTGCTGAGTTTTCCAAATTGGCTGGCATATTGAGTGCAGCACTTTCACAGCATCATCTTTCAGGATTTGAAACAGCTCAATTGGAATTCCATCACCTCCACTAGCTTTGTTCGTAGTGATGCTTTCTAAGGCCCACTTGACTTCACATTCCAAGATGTCTGGTTTAGATTAGTGATCACATCATCATGATTATCTTGGTCGTGAAAATCTTTTTGTACAGCTCTTCCGTGTATTCTTGCCACCTCTTCTTAATATCTTCTGCTCCTGTTAGGTCCATACCATTTCTGTCCTTTATCGAGACCATCTTTACATGAAATGTTCCCTTGGTATCTCTAATTTTCTTGAAGAGATCTCTAGTCTTTCCCAATCTGTTTTTTTCCTCTATTTCTTTGCATTGATCACTGAAGAAGATTTTCTTATCTCTTCTAGCTATTCTTTGGAACTCTGCATTTAGATGCCTATATCTTTCCTTTTCTCCTTTGCTTTTTGCCTCTCTTCTCTTCACAGCTATTTGTAAGGCCTCCCCAGACAGCCATTTTGCTTTTTTGCATTTCTTTTCCATGGGGATGGTCTTGATCCCTGTCTCCTATACAATGTCATGAACCTCATTCCATAGTTTATGAGGCACTCTGTCTATCAGATCTAGGCCCTTAAATCTATTTCTCACTTCCACTGTATAATCATAAGGGATTTGATTTAGGTCATACCTCAATGGTCTACTTTCTTCAATTTGAGTCTGAATTTGGTAATAAGGAGTTCATGATCTGAGCCACAGTCAGCTCCCGGTCTTGTTTTTGTTGACTATGTAGAGCTTCTCCATGTTTGGCTGCATAGAATATAATCAATCTGATTTTGGTGTTGACCATCTGGTGATGTCCTTGTATAGAGTCTTCTCTTGTGTTGTTGAAAGAGGGTGTTTGCTATGACCAGTGCATTTTCTTGGCAAAACTCTATTAGTCTTTGCCCTGCTTCATTCCGCATTCCCAGGCCAAATTTTCCTGTTACTCCAGGTGTTTCTTGACTTCCTACTTTAGCATTCCAATCCCCTATAATGAAAAGGACACCTTTTTGGGGTGTTAGTTCTAAAAGGTCTTGTAGGTCTTCATAAAACCATTTAACTTCAGCTTCTTCAGCATTACTGGTTGGGGCCTAGGCTTGGATCACCATGATATTGAATGGTTTGCCTTGGAGACGAACAGAGATCATTCTGTCGTTTTTGAGATTACATCGAAGTACTGCATTTCGGACTCTTTTGTTGACCATGATGGCTTCTCCATTTGTTCTGAGGGATTCCTGCCCGCAGTAGTAGATGTAATGGTCATCTGAGTTAAATTCACCCATTCCAGTCCATTTTAGTTCACTGATTCCTAGAATGTCTGCGTTCACCCTTGCCATCTCTTGTTTGACCACTTCCAATTTGCCTTGATTCATGGACCTGACATTCCAGGTTCCTATGCAATATTGCTCTTTACAGCATTGGATCTTGCTTCTATCACCAGTCACATCCACAACTGGGTATTGTTTTTGCTTTGGCTCCACCCTTCGTTCTTTCTGTAGTTTTTTCTCCTCTGATCTCCAGTAGCATATTGGGCACCTAATGACCTGGGGAGTTCCTCTTTTGGTATCCTATCATATTGCCTTTTCATACTGTTCATGGGGTTCTCAAGGCAAGAATACTGAAGTGGCTTGATGTATAGGAAAGGAAAAAAAATGGTAGAGTAAAAGGACCTTGAGCTTATCTCCATTAATGAGCACACATAAATCACAGCTAACTGCTGGAAAAACAAGAAAAAGGCTAGACCCTATTAAAAAGATGAGATACATAAAAAGACATAAAGAAGATACAAGTAGGAGATGGTAAACAGATGCACCCATGATATAATCAAACCCCTTCCCCCCAAGTGCGTGATCAAAAAACTGGAGACTATATTGCAGACATTCCCCCACAGGAGAGAGTTTTGAGCCCCTCATCACACTCCCAAGACTGGGGTTCCAGCTTCAGGAGGAGGAACCACAGAGCATTTGACTTTGAAGGCCAGCAGAGCTTGATTGCAGAAGCTCCACAGGAATAGGGGAAAGAGAGACTCCACTCTTTGAGGGTACACATAAGGCCTGTGCACATCAAGACCCAGAACATGACTTCACAGGAGCCAGGTCCAGACCTATGTAATGGTCTTGGAGGGCCTCCTGGAGGGATGAGGGGTGGCTTTGGTTGACTCTGGGTTTAAGGACACTGGTGGCAGAGCTATCTTTGAGTATTCATTGGGATGAATTCTCCTAGATGCTTACATTTTGGCATCAACTGGGCCCTGCATAATAGCATGTAGGTTCCAGGGCTGGTGTGCCTCATGCCAAACATCCAACAGGGTGGGAACAGAGCCACGTCTACCCAAAGACAGGATGCTTACAGATTTATGGGTACACAGTAACCTCTGAATATGTCTCTTGGCAGGGCCATGTGCACCAGAGAGTCCCAGTCCCACCTACCAGTGAGAGGGCACTAGTTCTGAGGCAGGAGATATTTGGGGTCCAGGCTAGACATTTACAACTGGCCCCCTGTTCACACATCTTAGGGAGGGAAAATGATGTGTTCCAGACTGGACATTCACCACCAACCCCATGTTTACATTTCTTGAGGAAACAGACAAATGGGCTCCAGTCCACATATTTATGCCTGGACTCCTGACTACATTTTGAGATCTATACTTGGATGTAAGAAACAATAACAGGAATCCAGACATTGGATAGTTTATGGTAAAAACAGAAGGGCCAACCCTGTTAAGAGATTAAGAGGTCATACATTTCTCATCCTCGGGGCAAGGATGATGCTACATATGCACAAAATGTTTCATGGGGTCAAAATGCAGGGGATGCCAGAAATAATAAGTTTTTCTATCCCCTCCCATATGATTCTGTGATGAAATCCATCTTGACTGAGAGGTGAGAGCACTCCCAGGGGAGGTCCTGAGACAAATTAACCAGGGGGGTCAGAGAAAGACCACTGATTGAGATGACTGTTCCCTTATACAGAATTTAAAGTTCCCAAAGGCATAACATTAGCAACTCTCTAGCTGAGTTTACCCACATGTCTTTCTATTTATACTCTGTTTTCCTAATAAATATTTTACTTTCTTCTATTCTATCTCCTTGTCTGATTTTTCCGTACAAGGTAGACAAAGAATAGAGACTTAGATCTTAACTACTGGCTGCTGTGGCCTAGCAGTTAGGACTCTTGGTTGCCAACGAGACAACCAGTATTTGATTCCCAGCCAGATGACTGAGACCTTGCTTCCAGTTGCTGCTTACTGCAAGCCATTATTCACTGCTGCACCTGTCCAAAAGCAGCCCCTCCCATGAGGAAGTTTCACAAGCCTCTAGATCAGTCATATACACTATGGGACAGACACCAGAAGCATGAAAACTACAATACTGGAGCCTGAAGAATTGAATTCACAAAAAAGGAACTACCTTGGAACAAGCAGGTTCTGACCCTTGGGTGATAAGAGGGGAGTGTATTTCTGGGACACTCAGGAAAGGCCCCACAGAGGCCATTTCTCCACGATCTAAAAACATAAACTTTCACATAGGTTAAAAAAAAAAAGCTAAGAATAAAATTACCATGTGACCCAACAACCCCACTATTGGGCATATACACTGAGGAAACCATAACTGAAAAAAAGATACATGCATACCAATGTCCATTGCAGCACTATTTACAATAGGTCAGTTCCATTCAGTTCCTTAGTGTTGTCTGACTGACACTTCAACGACTGCAACCCACCAGGCTTCCCTGCACTTCACCATGTCCCAACAATTGCTCAAACTCATGTCCATTGAGTCGATGATGCCATCAAACCATCTCTTCCTCTGTCACCTCCTTTTTCTCCTTCCCTCAATCTTTCCTAGCATCAGGATCTTTTCCATTGTGTCAGTTCTTTGCATCAGGTGGCCAAATATTGGAGCTTCAGTTTTAGCATCAGTACTTCCAATGAATATTCAGGGTTGATATCAGTTGTTTAAGCTTAGATTTCTTTTATGTTACAACTCTCACATTTATACATCACTACTGGAAAAACCATATCTTTCACTATTCAGACCTTTGTCGACAAAGCGATATCTCTGCTTCTTAATATGTTGTCTAGGTTTGGCATAGTTTTTCTTTCATGGAGCAAGTGTCTTTTAATTCCATGAGTGCAGTCACTGTCTGCAGTGATTTTGGAGCCCAAGAAAATAAAATCTGTCACTGTTTGCATTGTTTCCCTATGTATTTGCCATGAAGTGATCGAACCAGATGCCATAATCTTTGTTTGTTGAATGTTGAGTGTTAAGACAGCTTCTTCACTCTCCTCTTTCACCTTCATCAAGATGCTCTTTAGTTTCTCTTTGCTTTCTGCCTGCCATAAGGGTGGTATCATCTGCATACCTGAGTTATTAATATTTCTCCTGGCAGTCTTGATTCCAGCTTGTAATTCATGCAGCATGGAATTTCACATGATGTACTCTTCATACAACTTAAATAAGTAGGGTGACAATATACAGCCTTGACTTAATCCTTTCTCAATTTTGAACCAGTCCATTGTTCCATGTCCAGTTCTAACTGGTGCTTCTTGATCTGCATACAGATTTCTCAGGAGGCAGGTAAGATGGCCTGGTATTCCCATCTCCTTAAGAATTTCCCAGTTTGATGTGATCCATATTTCATCCCTGGGTTGGAAAGATCCCTGGGAGGAGGGCATGGCAACCCACACCAGTATTCTTACTTGGATAATACCCATGGACAGAGGAGCCTGACAGATTACAGTCCATGGAGTCACAAAGAGTAGGACACAACTAAGCAACTGAAAACACCACAGAACACACAGTCAAAGCCTGTAGCATAGTCAATGAAGTTAGATGTTATTTTGGAATTCTCTTATTTGTTCTATGATCCAATGAGTGTTGGCAATTTGATCTCTTATTCCTCTGATTTTTATAAATCCAGCTTGTACATCTGGAAGTTCTCAGTTCATGTACTGTTGAAGCCAGACTCGGAGAATTTTGATCATTACCTTGTTAGTATGTGAAATGAGTGCAATCGTGCAGTAGTTTGAACATTTTTTTGGCATTGCCTTTCTTTGGGATTGGAATGAAAACTGACCTTTTCTAGTCCTATGTCCACTGCTGGGTTTTCCAAATTTGCTGGCATATTGAGTGCAGCACTTTCATAGCATCCTCTTTTAGGATTTGAAATAGCTCAACTGGAATTCTATGACTTCCACTAGCTTTGTTCGTAGTAATGCTTCCTAAGTCCCACTTGACTTACACTCCAGGGTATCTGCCTCTAGATGAGTAATCACATCATTGTGGTTACCCAGGTCATTAAGATCTTTTCTTGCATAGTTCTTCTGTGTATTCTTAACACTGCTTCTTAATATCTTCTGTTTCTATTAGGTTCATAACATTCCTGTCCTTTATTTTGCCCGTGTTTGCATGAAATGTTCCCTTGGCATCTCTAATTCTCTTGAAGAGATCTCCAGTCTTTCCATTCTACTGTTTCCCTCTATTTCTTTGCATTGTCCACTTAAGAAGTCTTTCTTATCTCTTCTTGCTATTCTTTGGAAGTCTACATTCAGATGCATATACCTTTCCTTTTCTCCTTTGCCTTTCACTTCTTTTCTCAGGTAATTGTAAGGCCTCCACAGACAATCATTTTGCTTTTTTGCATTTCTTTATCTTGGGGAAGGTTTTGATCATTGCCTCCTGTACAATATTATGAACCTCCATTCATAGTTCTTCAGAAACTCTGTCTATCAGATCTAATCCCTTGAATCTATTTGTCACTTCACTGTATAATCCTAAGTGATTTGGTTTAGGTCATATCTGAATGGCCTAGTGGTTTCCCCTACTTTCTTCAATTTAAGTCCAAATTTGGAAATAAGGAATTCATGATATGAGCTACAGTCAGCTCCAGATCTTGTTTTTGCTGACCATATAGAACTTCTCCATCTTCAGCTGCAAAGAACATAATGAATCTGGTTTCAGTATTGACCATCTGGTGATGTCCATGTGTAGTGTTGTCTCTTATGCTGTTAGAAGCAAGTGTTTGCTATAACTAGTGCATTCTATTGGCAAACACTATTAGCCTTTGGCCCATTTTATTTTGTACTGCAAGGACAAGCTTGCCTCTTACTCCAGGAAACTTTTGACTTCTTACCTTTGCACTCCAGTCCCCCATGATGAAAAGGACATCTTTTTTGGTTTTTGTTTTGTTTTGTTTTTGGTTTTTTTTGTTTGTTTGTTTTTGTTTGTTTACTTGTTTGTTTTTGGTGCTAGTTCTAAAAGGCCTTGTAAGCCTTCGTAGAACTGATCAGCTTCAGCTTCTTCAGCAATAGTATTTGGGGCATAGACTTGGATTATTGTGATATTAAATGGTTTGCCTTGGAAATGAACCAAGATCATTCAGTAGTTTTTGAGATTGCACCCAAGTACTGCATTTTGAACTCTTCTGTTGACTATAAGGGCTACTTCAATTCTTCTAAGGGATTCTTACCAACAGTCCGTCAGTCAGTCAGTCAGTTCAGTCGCTCAGTCGTGTCCGACTCTTTGCAACCCCATGAATCACAGCATGCCAGGCCTCCCTGTCCATCACCAACTCCTGGAGTTCACTCAGACTCACGTCCTTCGAGTCAGTGATGCCATCCAGCCATCTCATCCTTGGTCCTCCCCTTCTTCTCCTGCCCCCAATCCCTTCCAGCATCAGAGTCTTTTTCAATGAGTCAACCCTTCACATGATATGGCCAAAGAACGGGAGTTTCAGCTTTAGCATCATTCCTACCAAAGAAATCCCAAGGTTGATCTCCTTCAGAATGGACTGCTGGATCTCCTTGCAGTCCAAGGGACTCTCAAGGGTCTTCTCCAACACCACAGTTTAAAAGCATCAATTCTTCGGCACTCAGCCTTCTCCACAGTCCAACTCTCACATCCATACATGAATACTGGAAAAAACCATAGCCTTGACTAGATGGACCTTAGTCGGCATAGTAATGTCTCTGCTTTTGAATATGCTATCTAGGTTGATCATAACTTTTCTTCCAAGGAGTAAGCATCTTTTAATTTCATGGCTGCAATCACCATCTGCAGTGATTTTGGAGCCCAAAAAAATAAAGTCTGACACTGTTTCTACTGTTTCTCCATCTATTTCCCATGGAGTGATGGGACCGGATGCCATGATCTTCGTTTTCTGAATGTTGAGCTTTAAACCAACTTTTTCGCTCTCCTCTTTTACTTTCATCCAGAGGCTTTTTAGTTCCTCTTTCTGCCATAAGGGTGGTGTTATCTGCATATCTGAGGTTGTTGATATTTCTTCCAGCAATCTTGATTCCAGCTTGTGTTTCTTCCAGTCCAGTGTTTCTCATGATGTACTCTGCATACAAGTTAAATAAGCAGGGTGACAATATACAGCCTTGACGTACTCCTTTTCCTATTTGGAACCAGTCTGTTGTTCCATGTCCAATTCTAACTGTTGCTTCCTGACCTGCATACAGATTTCTCAAGAGGCAGGTTAGGTGGTCTGGTATTCCCATCTCTTTCAGAATTTTCCACAGTTTATTGTGATCCACACAGTTAAAGGCTTTGGCATACTCAGTAAATCAGAGATAGATATTTTTCTGGAATTCTCTTGCTTTTTCCATGATCCAGCGGATGTTGACAATTTGATCTCTGGTTCCTCTGCCTTTTCTCAATCCAGCTTGAACGTCAGGAAGTTCATGGTTCACGTATTGCTGAAGCCTAGCTTGGAGAATTTTAAGCATTACTTTACTAGCGTGTGAGATGAGTGCAATTGTGCGGTAGTTTGAGCATTCTTTGGCATTGCCTTTCTTCAGGATTGGAATGAAAACTGACCTTTTCCAGTCTTGTGGCCACTGCTGAGTTTTCCAAATTGGCTGGCCTATTGAGTGCAGCACTTTCACAGCATCATCTTTCAGGATTTGAAATAGCTCAACTGGAATTCCATCACCTCCACTAGCTTTGTTCGTAGTGATGCTTTCTAAAGCCCACTTGACTTCACATTCCAAGATGTCTTTTTCTAGATGAGTGATCACACCATCATGATTATCCAGGTCTTATAATGGTCAACTGAATTAACATCATCCATTCCCATCCATTTCAGTTTACTGATTCCTAAAATGTCGATATCTACTCTTGCAATCTCCTGTTTGACCACTTCAATTTTACCTTGATTCATGGATGTAATATTCCCAGTTCCTATGCAATATTGTTCTTTACAGTATGGGACTTTACTTACACTACCACATACATCCATGACTGGACATTGTTTCTGCTATGGATCAGCCTCTTTATTCTTTCTGGAGCTATTTCTCCACTGTTCTCCTATAGCATACTGACCTAGGGGGTCCAACTTTCAGTGCCATATCATTTTGTCTTTTCATACTGTTCATAGGGTTCTCAAGGCAAGAATGTTGAAGTGGTTTCTCATTCTCTTCTCCAGGAGACCGCGTTATGTCAGAACTCTCCGCCATAACCTGTCCATTTTCGGTGGCTCATAGTTTTATTGAGTTAGACAAAGAACTAACAAGGCTCTTGATGAAAGTGAAAGAGTAGAGTGAAAAAGTTGGCTTAAAGCTCAGTTCAGTTCAGTTCAGTCGCTCAGTAGTGTCTAACTCTTTGTGACCCCATGAATCGCAGCACACCAGGCCTCCCTGTCCATCACCATCTTCCGGAGTTCACTCTGACTCACGTCCATCGAGTCAGTGATGCCATCCAGGCATCTCATCCTGGGTCGTCCCCTTCTCCTCCAGCCCCCAATCCTTCCCAGCATCAGAGTCTTTTCCAATGAGTCAACTCTTCGCATGAGGTGGCCAAAGTACTGGAGCTTCAGCTTTAGCATCATTCGCTCCAAAGAAATCCCAGGGCTGATGTCCTTCAGAATGGACTGGTTGGATCTCCTTGCAGTCCAAAGGACTCACAAGAGTCTTCCCCAAAACCACAGTTCAAAAGCATCAATTCTTTGGCCCTCAGCCTTCTTCACAGTCCAAATATCACATCAATACATGACCACAGGAAAAACCATAGTCCTGACTAGGTGGACCTTAGTTGGCAAAGTAATGTCTCTGCTTTTGAATATGCTATCTAGGTTGATCATAACTTTTTTTCCAAGGAGTAAGCATCTTTTAATTTCATGGCTGCAGTCAACATCTTCAGTGATTCTGGAGCCCCAAAAAATAAAGTCTGACACTGTTTCTACTGTTTCCCCATCTATTTCCCATGAAGTGATGGGACCAGATGCCATGATCTTCATTTTCTGAATGTTGAACTTTAAGCCAACATTTTCACTCTCCGCTTTCACTTTCATCAAGAGGCTTTTTAGCTCCTCTTCACTTTCTGCCATAAGGGTGGTGTCATCTGCATATCTGAGGTTCTTGATATTTCTTCCAGCAATCTTGATTCCAGCTTGTGTTTCTTCCAGTCCAGCATTTCTCATAATGTACTCTGCATATAAGTTAAATAAGCAGGGTGACAATATACAGCCTTGACATACTCCTTTTCCTATTTGGATCCAGTCTGTTGTTCCATGTCCAGTTCTAACTGCTGCTTCCTGACCTGCATACAGATTTCTCAACAGGCAGGTTAGGTGGTCTGGTATTGCCATCTCTTTCAGAATTTTCCACAGTTTATTGTGATCCACACAGTCAAAGGCTTTGGCAGAGTCAATAAAGCAGAAAGAGATGTTTTTCTGGAACTCTCTTGCTTTTTCGATGATCCAGCGGATGTTGACAATTTGATCTCTGGTTCCTTTGCCTTTTCTAAAACCAGCTTGAACATCAGGGAGTTCATGGTTCATGTATTGCTGAAGTCTTGCTTGCAGAATTTTGAGCATTACTTTACTAGCATGTGAGATGAGTGAAATTGTTCGGTAGTTTGAGCATTCTTTTGCATTGCCTTTAACATTCAGAAAACGAAGATCATGGCATCCAGTCCCATCACTTCATGGCAAATAAATGGGGAAACAGTGGAAACAGTGTGAGACTTTATTTTTTGGCTCCAAAATCACTGCAGATGGTGATTGCAGCCATGAAATTAAAAGACATCTACTCCTTGGAAGAAAAGTTATGACCAACCTAGATAGCATATTCAAAAGCAGAGACATTACTATGTCGACTAAGGTCCATCTAGTCAAGGCTACGGTTTTTCTTGTGGTCATGTATGGATGTGAGAGTTGGACTGTGAAGAAGGCTGAGGGCCAAAGAATTGATGCATTTGAACTGTAGTGTTGGAGAAGACTCTTGAGAGTCCCTTGGACTTCAAGGAGATCCAAGCAGTCCATTCTGAAGGAGATCAGCCCTGGGATTTCTTTGGAGGGAATGATGCTAAAGCTGAAACTCCAGCATTCTGGCCACCTCATGCGAAGAGTTGACTCATTGGAAAAGACTCTGATGCTGGGAGGGATTGGGGGCAGGAGGAGAAGGGAACGACAGAGGATGAGATGGCTGGATGGCATCACAGACTCGATGGACGTGAGTCTGAGTGTACTCCAGGAGTTGGTGATGGACAAGGAGGCCTGGTGTGCTGCAATTCGTGGGGTCGCAAAGA
Organism: Ovis canadensis; assembly: GCF_042477335.2. Lineage (NCBI taxonomy): Eukaryota > Metazoa > Chordata > Mammalia > Artiodactyla > Bovidae > Ovis > Ovis canadensis. Next base: position 14,155,949 of record NC_091262.1, read on the forward strand.
GTCGGACACGACTGAGCGACTGAACTTAACTGAACTGATCCATGTGATCAGTTTGGTTAGTTTTTTGTGATTGTGGTTTTCATTCTGTCTGCTTCTGATAGATAAGGGTAAGAGACTTACAGAAGCTTCCTGGTGGGAAATGCTGGCTGTCAGGAAAACTGAGTCTTACTGGTGGGCAAGGCAATGCTCAGTAATCCTTCATCCAATTTTCTGCTGATGGGTGTGGCTGTCTTCCCTCCCTGAGGCCACGTTATGGGAGGGATAATGGCCACCTCCTCCCAAAGGATTTATCCCAGCATGCCATGCCTCCCAGGACTGCTGCAGTCAGTAGCCCTGACCCCATAGCAAGCGACTGTTGACCCACCCTTCCACTGAAGACTGCCAAATATTCACCAGCAAGTCTGGCATAGTGTCTTCTGGGGTCTCTAATCCTTTCTCCTGGATCCTAATGTGCACCAGGTTTTGTTTTTGTCCTCCAAGAGTCTCTGTTTCCCTGCCCTGTGGAAGTTCAATAATCAAATTCCACTGGCATCAGTGTCAAATTTCCTGGGGGTTCTCAGTCCCTTTGCCAGATCTCCAGGTTAGGAAATGTTGTGGGCCCTATAACTTTCACAACAGTGTGAAAACTTCTTTGGTATAATTGTTCTCCAGTTTGTGGGTTGCCTGCTTGGCAGCTCCTTTAAAGGGCTAATGGCAACCTCCTCCAAGAGGACTTATGCCTCATACCACACATCCCAGGACTGCTGCTGCCAGAGCCTCTGTCCCTGCTGCAGGCCCTTGCTGACACATGCTGCCACAGAAGACACTCAAACACTCAAAACCAGCTCTGGATCAGACCCTTGTGGAGGTCATGATCCTTTCCCTGGTTCTTGGTGCACACAGGTTTTGTTATTTCCATGCCATAGCTAGGACATGGAAATTTGGAAAACTCAGCAGTGGCCACAAGACTGGAAAAAGTCAACTTTCATTCCAATCAAAAAGAAGGAAAATGCCAAAGAATGTGCAAATTACCACACAATTATACTCATTTCTTTTTCTATCTTTTTTAAATATAAATTTATTTTACTTGGAGGTTAATTACTTTACAATATTGTATTGGTTTTGCCATATATCAACATGAATCTGCCATAAGTATACACGTGTTCCCCCATCCTGAACCCCCTCCCTCCTCCCTCCCCTTACCATCCTTCTGGGTCGTCTCAGTGCACCAGCACATGCTAACAAGGTCATGTTCAAATTTTTCTAGCTAGGCTCCAATAGTACATAAACTAAGAACATCCAGATCAAAAACCAGATTTAGGAAAAGCAGAGGAACTAGAGATCAAATTGCCAATATCTATTAGATCATAGAAAAGGCAAAGGAATTCCATGGGGAAAAAAATCTACTTCTGCTTCATTGACTGCACTAAAGCTTTTGACTGTGTGGATTGCAACAAACTGGATAATTCTTAAGTAGGTGGGAATACCAGACTAATTAACCTGCCTCCTGAGAATTCTGTATGCAGGACAAGAAGCAAAAGCTAGAACTGGACATGAAACAATGGACTGGTTCAAAATTGGGAAAGGGGTACATCAAGGCTGTATATTGTCACTCTGCTTATTTAATGATATGCAGAGTACATCATGTGAAAAGCTGGGTTGGATGAATCACAAGCTGGAATCAAGACTGCCAAGAGAAATATCAATAACCTCAAATATTCTAATTTCACTTTGCTTTCTGACTACAGCCAAGAAATTAAAAGATGCTTACACCTTGGAAGAAAAGTTATGACCAACCTAGACAGCATGTTAAAAAGCAGAGAGATTATATTGCCAACAAAGGTCCATCTAGTCAAAGCTATGGTTTTTCCAGTAGGATGTGAGTGTTGGATATCAGGAAAGCCAAGCACTGAAGAAGTAATGCTTTTGAGCTGTGGTGTTGGGGAAGATTCTTGAGAGTCCCTTGGACTGCAAAGAGATCCAACCAGTCCATCCTAAAGGAAATCAGTCCTGAATATGCATTGGAAGGACTGATTCTGAAGGTGAAATTCCAATACTCTGGCCATCTGATGCGAAGAACTGACTCATTGGAAAAGACCTTGATGCTGGGATAGATTAAAGGCAGGAGGAGAAGGGGAAGACAGAGAATGAGATGATTTGATGGCATCACCGACTCGACATGGGTCTGAGTAAACTCCAGGAGTTGGTGATGGACAGGGAGGCCTGGTGTGCTGCAGTCCATGGGGTCTCAAAGAGTCGGACACAACTGAGAGACTAAACTGAACTGAATGGCAGAAAGCAAAGAGGAAGTAAAAAGCCTCTTAATGAAGTTGAAATTGAAGAGTGAAAAAGCTGGCTTAAAACTCAGCATTCAAATAACTAAGGCCATGACATCCTGTCCCATAACTTCATGGTAAATAGATGAGAAAACAATGGAAACAGTGGCATACTTTACGTTCTTGGGCACCAAAATCACCATGGATGGTGACGGCAGCCGTGAAATTAAAGGATGCTTGCCCCTTGGAAGAAAAGTTATGCCAAACCTAGACAGTGTGTTAAAAAGCACTGATATTCTGATCATCCCACTTCTAAATGTGTATTTCGTATGAATCTTAACAAAAGAATATATCTACAAAATGTTATTTCACTACCTCTACTTTGTGCACTTTTAAATATCTAGAAAGACTAGATGTTTCAAATAAGGACCTAAGTTTGTCTGCTATATACACAGTAGTGTTAATCAAACCACCTCTCAGAGCAGTACGTATTACTTTCTTTGTGCTGGTTCAGGGGGAAAGTACAAGGAGGGTTATACCAGTAGGTTTGTGTTAGGATGGTTAACCATTGTCTTGTATGTGTCTGCGTTTTGGTTTACTTAGTTGTGTATATAGTGTACATAAGGACAAACATCCAAATTTACAACATCTAGTCTTCCTAGATGTTAAAGAGGTTGCCAGTGTATGACAAAAATAACCAATAAATACATTGTGTATGCTTGATGTTAAAATTCATAGGCAAGATTTCTAAAAACAACTGGCAGAAGTGAAATTGTTAAAATCTCCTCTGAGCATTATAGATGATTATTAGACTTGTCCACTGGGTTGATAGAGAAGGGGAAGGATCCTTGGCTAGAGTGTTCCTGTTGAGATGATACTTTGAGACTATAGCCATTATACACAGTGTATTCAGTGCTGCTGTGTGTATGTATAGTGGACAAACTTAAATCCTTATTTGAAACATCTAGCTTTTTAGATGTGTAAAAGTACACAACCTATTTTGAAAGTAAAGAGTTAAACACCTTTTAAGTTTTTTTTTTTCTGTTAATTAATAGGAATGGTTTTATTTGGGGAGTGGGGTTGTCTTGGAGAGGAAGCTGACGTTTACTGGTTGGTGTGGGGGGTGGGGGGGACAGGCAAGGAAGTGCAGAGAGAAGGGCTCTGTGCCCATCAGTCTTTATAGACAAGTTCAGATTGTCTACCTGTTGTTCTGTTTGTGCATTTTAGTTAATATTGCTGTGTAGTAAAGAACAAGCAAGTCCTAATGCCCAAAGTATATTAAAAGTAAAGGTAGTAAAATAACCTCTTAATGAATGCCCCTTTTTTGGTTTTTAGGAGGGGCCGTGTCTTCTGGGAGTATCTATGTTAATCCACCTCTTGGAACTAGATGTAGTCTGGTACTTAGTCGCTGAAATGCTGGAGGAATAAGAGGAAGGGTGAGGGGACGGGCTCTTGGCTAATATCTCCCATTATCTGGAAGACAGTTTTAGGTTTTAACTATAGGTCTGTATGTGGATTTTTGTGAAGTACTTGTGTTTATTGTGGACAAGCTTCAATACTTTGCAGCATCTAGGCTTTTTAGATGTCCTGAGGTGACAATGTATGATATAAAGTAGAACTAGTGAATTAACCAATTTGTAAATATCTTTGTTATGTTAGAATTGATTTTTTTTAAAGGCAGCATTTTGGATCTAGAATTATTATACCTTCTCTGAGAAATGTACATCAGGACTTGTTCATTTAGGCTGGCAGCTGAGGGGAGGAGGAAGTACAGAGGGAGGGCTGTATGTGGATGTGTTCACGTTTATATTTTGATGATAATCATTGATGTGCGTGCATCTCCTGGCTGTACTATAGGAATGCTTTGTTTAATAATTCAGCAGAAACATACCTCCTTGCTAATACCTTAATAGTTTAGATCAGATGACGAATCCTCTTAGAGCTATTATACTTTGTGTACTCTGTTGCTTTATGTCTAATTTTAATTGAACATTAAGGGAATGTAGTATTTTAATCATAGTTCTGCCAATATGTTTATCTAGAGGCCTGTTGCCATTTTTGTCTTTGAAATTTTTGTTGCCAAGAAAGGCAAGATTGCATTTTTTTCCATCCAGATTGAGTTGGTGTAGTGTATTCTTGGTTATCAAAATACTCATAGCTTTGGGACTTTGAAATAGTAAATATTCATGATGTGTGAAACAGCATGATACATAACTGTACAGTCTTAATTACATAAAAATGACTGCTTAGTTGTGAAAATACATAAATGAGACCTAGAAGGACATGTCAAATGGTAAACTGCTTGTGATTATGAAAGACTTTGTTTTTTGTTTCTTGTGCTTTTTTGTTTCCTATTATGCACATGTTAACTTTTAAGAAATAAATGTTATTTTAAAAACCTTAAAAAAAAAGAAAAGCACAGATATCATTTTGCCAACAAAGGTCCATATACCCAAACGTATGCTTTACCCAGTAGTTGTGTATGGATGTGAGTGTTGGACCATAAAGAATGCTGAGCACCAAAGTATTAATACTTTTCAACTGTGGTGCTGGATAAGACTCTTGAGAATCCCTTGGACACCACGGAGATCAAATAAATTTATCTTAAATAAAATTGACCCTGAATATTCATTGAAAGGTCTGATGCCGAAGCTAAAGCTCCAATATTTTGGCCACCTGATGTGAAGAGCCAGTCCATTGGAAAAGACCCTGATGCTAGGAAAGATTGAGGGCAGGAGAAAAAGGAGGTGACAGAGGAGGAAATTGTTCGATGGCATCATCGACTCAATGGACATGAGTTGAGCAAACTCTGGGACATAGTGAAGGACAGGGAAGCCTGGGGAGCTTCAGTCCATGGTGTCAGAGAGTCAGACATAGCTTAGTGACTAAATAACAATAACAACAGAACATGGAACCAACATAGATATCCATCAACAAATGAATAGATAAATAAGTTGTGGTACATATACACAATGAAATATTACTCCATCATAAAAAAGAACACATTTGAGTCAGTTCTAATCAGGTGTATATACCTGGAGCCTATTATACAGAATAAAGTATGTCAGAAAGAGATAGGTATATATGATATATTAATGCATATATATGGAATCCAGAAAGATGTTACTGGTGAACCTATTTGCAGTAAAGCAATGGAGACACAGACATAGAGAACAGACTTGTGGATATGGTAGTGGGGAGGAGTTCAGTTCAGTTCGGTTCAGTCAGTCAGTCCGGTTCAGTCGCTCAGCCGTGTCCGACTCTTTACGACCCCATGAATTGCAGCATGCCAGGCCTCCCTGTCCATCACCAACTCTCGGAGTTCACTCAGACTCAAATCCATCGAGTCAGTGATGCCATCCAGCCATCTCATCCTCTGTCGTCCTCTTCTCCTCCTGCCCCCAATCCCTCCCAGCATCAGAGTCTTTTCCAATGAGTCAACTCTTCGCATGAGGTGGCCAAAGTACTGGAGTTTCAGCTTCAGCATCATTCCTTACAAAGAAAGGAAGGAATGGGGAGGAGAGGATGGGCTAAATTGAGAGAGCAGCATTGAAACATATACATTACCATATGTAAAACTAGATAGCCAGTGGACATTTAATGAATGATGCAGGGAGCTCAAGTCCAGTGCTCTCTGAGAAGAGCACCAACCCAGAGGGGTGGTATGTGATGGGAGGAGGGAAGTAGGTTCAAGAGAGAGGATACACACACATACACCTATCCCTGATTCATGTTGATATATGGCAGAAACTAATGCCATGTTGTAAACCAATTATCCTCAAACTATAAATAAATAAATAAAAATAAACAGGCAAAATGAGGCCAGAAAGGACTATATTCAAGACAATGGAACAAGATAAAACCCAGGAAGGACAGCTAAGAAAAGTAGAGACAGGCAATCTTTTCAGTCATGATCATAAAGATGATCCAGGAATTTGGGGAAAGAATAAATGCAAAGAATGATAAGTCAAAGGAAGTTTTTAACAGTCAGAGAGAGTTTGATATAAAGAAGAATCAAACAAAGTTGAAGAGTACAATAATTTAATGAAAACCACACTAGAAGAAATCAATATCAGAACAAATGAGACTGAAGAACAGATACATGAGTTGGAAGACAGAATGATGGAAATCACTGCCAATGAACAGAAAAGAAAGAATGAAAAGAAATAAGGACCATTTATGAGACATCTGGGATAGCAAATGCACCAACATTTGTACTATAGAGATTGTAAAAGGAGAAGAGAGAGAGAAAGGGCCTGAGAAAATATTTGAAGAGATAATAACTCAGAATTTCCCTAATATGGCAAAGGAAACCTTCACCCAAGCTAAGGAAGCACAGACTCCTTTTCAGGATTAGCCTAAAGAGAAACAGGCTGAGGCACAGATTGATTCAATTGGAAAAAATTAAAAATAAATAGAAAACATTAAAAGCAACAAAGGAAAGGCAATAAATAGCATACCAGGGAATCCCCATAAGGTTATCAGCTAATTTTTCAGCAGAAACTCTGCAGATCAGAAGGCAGTGACAAGATATATTTTAAAAGATGAAAAGGGAAACTTACAATCAAGAATACTCTACCCAATAAGACTCTTACTCAGATTTGATAGAGAAATCAAAACATTTACAGATAACAGCTAAAAGAATTCAGCACCACCAAACTACATTTACAAGATGCTAAAGGAACTCCTTTAGGTAGAAAAAAAACATAACTAGAAAGAATATCATTTTAAAATGGGAAAGCTCACTGCAAAGGGCAAACATATGGGAAATATGGGAAATAATTTACACACAAATATGATATGTAAACCACTAGGGTGGGAGAAGAATACAAATGTTGGATATTCAAAGTGGATTTCAAATTAAGAGATACTTAAGATAGTAAAGATAAATTTCTTTAACCTACTTTAAACAATTATAAATATAAATACACACATACTTTGCTATATTGAAACCTCATTGCAACAGCAAATATATATATTTGCTGGTATACGGGTTTCCTTGGTAGCTCAGCTGGTAAAGAATCTGCCTGAAATGCAGGAGACTCTGGTTCAATTCCTGGGTCAGGAGACTCCCCTGGAAAAGGGATAGGCTACCCACTCCAGTATTCTTGGGCTTTCCTGGAGACTCAGATGGTAACGAATTAGCCTGAAATGCAGGAGACCGGGATTCGATCCCTGGTTTGGGAAGATTTCCTGGTGGAAGGCATGGCACGCCACTCCCCAGTATTCTTGCCTAGAGAATCCCCATGGCGTGGGGTGGGGGTGGGGGTGGGTTTGGGGGGGAGACTGCAGTTCATTGGGTTGCAAAGAGTCAGACACAATTGAGCAGGGAAGCACAGACATAATAGATATACACAGGCAAAAAAGAAAAGATATCCAAAATACAACACCAAAGACAGCCATTCAATCAAAGTGAAGAGAACAAAGGAGGAAAGAGGAAGAAAAGACCTACAAAATTAAAAACAACAATAAATAAAATGTCAATAAGATATATATATATATATATATATATCTCAGATGTTACCTTATATATAAATATAAATGGATGAAATGCTCCAAACAAAAGAAACAGAATGACTGAATGGGTGCAAAAACAAGACCCATATATATTCTATCTATATGAAACATTTCAGATCTAGATATACATACAACTGTGTGAAAGGATATGGAAAGATACACCATGAAACTGGAAATCAAAATAAAGCTGGAGTTACAATACTCATGTTAGACAAAATAGGCTTTAAAATAAAGACTGCTATAAGAGACAAAGAAGGGCACTATGTAATAACCTATGGATCAATCCAAGAAGAAAATATAGCGAATGTAAATATATATGCATGCAACACAAAAACAACACAATATAAATGGCAAATGCCAACAGACGTAAAAGGAGAAACTGGCAGTTATACAAAAATAATGGAGAACTTAAACACTAGACTTCCATAAATAGATCATCCAGATAGAAAATCAATAAGGAAGTATAAGACCCTAATGACACTTTAGATTGAATGGACTTAAGTTGAGCACCAAAGAATCGATGCTTTTGAACTGTGGTGTTGGAGAAGACTCTTGAGAGTCCCTTGGAAGGCACGGAGATCCAACCAGTTCATCCTAAAGGAGATCAATCCTGGGTGTTCATTGGAAGGACTGATGCTGAAGCTGAAACTCCAATACTTTGGCCACCTCATGCGAAGAGCTGATTCATTGGAAAAGACCCTGATGCTGGGAGGGATTAGGGGCAGGAGGAGAAGGGGACGAAAGAAGATGAGATGGCTGGATGGCATCATCGACTCGATGGACATGGATTTGGGTGAGTTGGTGATGGACAGGGAGGCCTGGCATGCTGCGATTCATGGGATCCAAAGAGTTGGACATGACTGAGTGACTGACCTGAACTGAACCAAACTGAAGTAAGATTTATAGAACATTCGTCCAAAAGCAGTAGAATACTCATTCTTTTATATGTACATGGAACGTTCTCCAGGATAGATCTCAAGCTGGCCACAAAGCAAGTTTTGGTAAATTTTTAAAAATTGAACTCATATCAAGAATCATTTCTGAAAACAATATTATGAAATTAAAAATGAACTACAAGAGAAAAACTTTAAACATTCAAACTCATGAAGGCTAAACAATATGTGACTAAACAATGTATCACTGAAAAAGTCAAAGAGAGAATAAAAATATACCTAGAAACAAATGAAATCCAAATATGACAATCCAAAACTATGGGATGCATTAAAGCAGACCTAAGAGTGAAGTTAATAGCAAAATAACCTTACCTCAAGGAACAAGAAAAATGTTAACTAAACAATATAATTTTACAGCTAGAGAAAGAACAAGCAAAACTCAAAGTTAGAAGGAAAAAAATCATAATGAAATAGAGTAAGACAACAATAGAAAAGATTGATAACACCAAAAACTGGTTCTTTGAAAAGACAAATAAAATTAATAAAATTTAACCTAGGCTCATTAAGAAAAGAAGGAGGGAAATAAATCAGTAAAATTAGATAAGAAAAAGAAGCTAATGACACCAGAGAAACGCTAAGGACCAATAGACAATACTACCAGGAAATATATGTCAATAAAGTAGACAAGGTAGAAGAATTGAACAGAATTTTAGGAAGGTGAAATCTAAGATTGAACTACAAAAAAATACAAAGATGAACAGACCAATCACAAGTACTACAATTGAATATGGGATTTTAAAAATTCCAACAAACAAAAGTCCAGTATCAAATGGCTTCACGGGTGATATACCAAACATTTAGAGAAGAGGAAAACTATCCTTGTGAACTATTTTAAAAAATTTCAAGGGAAGGAACATTTCCTAATTGACTCTTCAGTTCACTTCAGTTGCTCAGACGTGTCCGACTCTTTGTGACCCCATGAACCACAGCACGCCAGGCCTCCCTGTCCATCAACAACTCCCGGAGTCCACCAAACCGTGTCCATGAAGTTGGTGATACCATCCAACCATCTCATCCTCTGTTGTCCACTTCTCCTCCTGCCCTCAATCTTTCCCAGCATCAGGGTCTTTTCAAAAGAGTCAGCTCTTCGCATCAGGTGGCCAAAGTACTGGAGCTTCAGCTTCAACATCAGTCCTTCCAATGAACAGCCAAAATTGATCTCCTTTAGGATGGACTGGTTGGATCTCCTGGCAGTCCAAGGGACTCTCAAGAGTCTTCTCCAACACCACAGTTCAAAAGCATCAATTTTTCTGCACTCAGCTTTCTTTATAGTCCAACTCTGACATCCATATATGACCACTGGTAAAACCATAACCTTGACAAGACAGACCTTTGTTGGCAAAGTGATGTCTCTGCTTGTTAATATGCTGTCTAGGTGGGTCATAACTTTCCTTCCAAGGAGCAAGCGTCTTTTAATTTCATGGCTGCAATCACCATCTGCAGTGATTTTGGAGCCCAGAAAAATAAAGTCAGCCACTGTTTCCACTGTATCTCCGTCTATTTTCCATGAAGTGATGGGACCAAATGCCATGATTTTGGTTTTCTCAGTGTTGAGCTTTAAACCAACTTTTTCACTCTCCTCTTTCATTTTCATTAAGAGGCCCTTTAGTTCTTCTTCACTTTCTGCCATAAGGGTCTTGTCATCTGCATAGCTGAAGTTACTGATATTTATCCCAGCAATCTTGATTCCAGCTTGTGCTTCCTTCAGCCCAGTGTTTCTCATGATGTACTCTGCATAGAAGTTAAATAAGCAGGGTGACAATATACAGCCTTGATGTACTCCTTTTCCTGTTTGGAACCAGTCTGTTGTTCCATGTCCAGTTATAACTGTTGCTTCTACCTGCATACACGATTCTCAAGGGGCGGGTCAGGTGGTCTGGCATTCCCGTCTCTTTCAGAATTTTCCACAGTTTATTGTGATCCACACAGCCAAAGTCTTTGGCATAGTCAATAAAGCAGAAATAGATGTTTTTCTGGAGCTCCCTTGCTTTTTCAATGATCTAGCGGATGTTGGCAATTTGATTTCTGGTTCCTCCACCTTTTCTAAAATTGACTCTATGAGGCCACAAACACTGATACCAAAACCAGACCAAGATACCGCAAATATGATATTACAGGCCAATATAACTGATAAACATAGACACAAAAATCCTCAACAAAATACTAGCAACCTGAATCCACCAATACATTAAAAGAATTGTGCATAATTGCACTCATGTCACATACTAGGTAGGTAATATTCAAAAATCCTTCAAGGTAGGCTTCAACAACATGTGAGCCGAGAAGTTTCAGATGTACAAGCTGGATTTAAAAAGGCAGAGATACCAGAGATCAAATTGCCAACATGTGTTAGATCTTAGAAAAAGCAAGGTAATTCCAGAAAAAACATCCACTTCTACTTCATTGATCCAGCCCACTAAGGATTTTGACTGCACTGATCAAAATACTAAAGATTTTGACTGTGTTGATCACAACAAACTGTGGAAAATTTTTCAAGAGATAGGAATACCAGACCACATTACTTGCCTCCTGAAAAACCTGTATGCAGGTCAAGAAGCAACATTTAGAACCAGACATGAAATGACTGACTGGTTCAAAACTGAGAAATGAGTACATCAAGGCTGTATATTGTCACCCTGTTTATTTAACTTAAATGTAGAGTACTTCATGAGAAATGCCAGCTAGATGATCACAAGCTGGAATCAAGATTGCCAGGAGAAATATCAATAACCTCAGACATGCAGAGGACACCACTCAATGGCAGAAAATTGAGACGAACTAAAGAACATTTTAGTCAGTATGACCTAAATAAATTCTTTATGATTATACAGTGGAAGTGAGAAATATATTTAAAGGACTTGATCTGATAGATAGAGTGCCTGATGAACTATGGACGGAGGTTCGCGACAAAGTACATGAGACAGGGATCAAGACCATCCCCATGGAAAAGAAATACAAAAAAGCAAAATGGATGTCTGAAGTGAAAATCAAAGGAGAAAAGGAAAGATATAAGCATCTGAATGCAGAGTTCCAAAGAATAGCAAAGAGAGATAAGAAAGCCTTCGTCAGCGATCAATGCAAAGAAATAGAGGAAAACAACAGAATGGAAAAGACTAGAGATCTCTTCAAGAAAATTAGAGATAACAAGGGAACATTTCATGCAAAGATGGGCTCGATAAAGGACAGAAATGGTATTGACCTAACAGAAGCAGAAGATATTAAGAAGAGGTGCCAAGAATACACAGAAGAACTGTACAAAAAAGATCTTCATGACCTGGATAATCATGATGGTGTGATCACTCACCTAGAGCCAGACATCCTGGAATGTGAAGTCAAGTAGACCTTAGAAAGCATCACTATGAACAAAGCTAGTGGAGATTATGGAATTCCAATAAAGCTATTTCAAATCCTGAAAGATGATGCTGTGAAAGTGCTGCACTCAATATGCTAGCCAATTTGGAAAACTCGGCAATGGCCACGGGACAGGAAAGGGTCAGTTTTCATTCCAATCCCAAAGAAAGGCAATGCCAAAGAATGCTCAAACTACCGCACAATTGCACTCATCTCACACACTAGTAAAGTAATGTTCAAAATTCTCCAAGCCAGGCTTCAGCAGTACATGAACTGTGAACTTCCAAATATTCAAGCTGGTTTTAGAAAAGGCAGAGGAACCAGAGATCAAATTGCCAACATCCGCTGGATCATGGAAAAAGCAAGAGAGTTCCAGAAAAACATCTATCTCTGATTTATTGACTCTGCCAAAGCCTTTGACTGTGTGGATCACAATCAACTGTGGAAAATTCTGAAAGACATGGGAATACCAGACCACCTGACCTGCCTCTTCAGAAACCTCTATGCAGGTCAGGAAGCAACAGTTAGAACTGGACATGGAACAACAGACTGGTTCCAAATAGGAAAAGGAGTATTTCAAGGCTGTATATTGTCACCCTGCTTATTTAACTTATATGCAGACTACATCATGAGAAACACTGGGCTGGAAGAAGTACAAGCTGGAATCAACACTGCTGGGAGAAATATCAATAACCTCAGATATGCAGATGACACCACCCTTATGGCAGAAAGTGAAGAGGGACTAAAAAGCTTCTTGATGAAAGTGAAAGAGGAGAGTGAAAAAGTTTGCTTAAAGCTCAGCATTCAGAAAATGAAGATCATGGCATCTGGGCCCATCACTTCATGGCAAATAGATGGGGAAACAGTATCAGACTTTATTTGTTGGGGCTTCAAAATCACTGCAGATGGTGATTGCAGCCATGAAAGTAAAAGACTGTTACTCCTTGGAAGGAAAATTATGACCAAACTAAACAGTATACTAAAAAGCAGAGACATTACTTTGCCAAGAAAGGTCCATCTAGTCAAGGCTATGGTTTTTCCAATAGTCATGTATGGATGTGAGAGTTGGATTGTGAAGAAAGCTGAGTGCCAAAAAAATGATGCTTTTGAACTGTAGTGTTGGAGAAGATTCTTAAGAGCCCTTGGACTACAAGGAGATTCAGCCAGTCTATTTTAAAGGAGATCAGTCCTGGGTGTCCTTCAGAAGGAATGATGATAAAGGTGAAACTCCAGTACTTTGGCCATCTCATGTGAAGGGTTGACTCATTGGAAAAGACTCTGACGCTGGGAGGGATTGGGGGCAGGAGGAGAAGTGGACGACAGGGGATGAGATGGCTGGAAGGCATCACTGACTCAATGAACATGAGTTTGGGTGAACTCCAGGAGTTGGTGATGGACAGGGAAACCTGGCGTGCTGCAATTCATGGGGTCGCAAAGAGTCAGACACAACTGAGAGACTGAATTGAACTGACTAAAAGAACGTTCTGATGAAGGTGAAATTGGAGAGTAAAAAAGCTGGCTTAAAAGCCAATATTCAAAAAACTATGATCAAGGCATTTGATCCCATCATTTCATGGAAAATAGATGGGGAAACAATGGAAAGAGTGAGAGACTTTATTTTCTTGATTTCCAAATCACTGAAGATGGTGACTGTAGCCATGAAATTAAAAGGTGCTTGCTCCTTGGAAGAAAATCTATGACAACCTTAGCTGGTGTATTAAACAGCAGAGACTTCACTTTGCCAACAAAGGCCCATACTGTCAGATTTATGGCTTTTCCAGTAGTCACATACAGACGTGAGAGGCAGACCATAAAGAATGCTGAGCACCGAAGAATTGATGCTTTTGAACTATGATGTTGCATAAGACTCTCGAGAGTCCTTTGGACAGGAAGGAGATCAACCCAGTCAATAAAGGAAATTAACTCTGAATATTCATTGGAAAAACTGATCCTGAAACTGAAGCTCCAATACTTTGGCCACCTGATGTGAGAGCTGGCTTATTGTAAAGACCATGATTCTAGTCTTTACAATGATTGAAGGCAGGAGGAAAAGGAGATGACAGAGAATGAGATGGTTGAATGACATCATCAACACAATGGACATAAGTTTGAGCAAACTCCAGGAGATAGTGAAGGACAGATCAGCCATGCGTGTTGCAGTCCAAGGGGTCATAAAGAGCCAGACACTGCTGAATGTCTGAATAGCAACACATTGTGATCAAGTGGAATTTATCCTAGGGATGCAAGTTTTTAATATCAATCGGTGTTATACACCATATCAACAATTTGAAGAATAAAAACCAAATGATCATCACAATAGTTGCATAAAATGCTTTTGATAGCATTCAATATCCATAAATGATTTAAAAAAAACTCAAGAAAGTCTTCATACAGGGAACATACTGCAACATAATAAAGGCCACAGATTATAAACTCACAGCTCATATCATTCTCAATGGTGAAAAGTTGAAAGCATTTCCTCCAACATGAGGAACAAGACATGGATGTTAACTCTTGCCACTTTAATTCAGCATAGTTTTGTTAGTCCTAACCACAGGAATCCAAACTGGAAAGGAAGAAGTAAAATTGTCACTGCAGATTACATGATACTACATACAAAATGATGTTTTGGCATAAGATAGTGGAGAAGAAGAACGTGCAAGCATCTTCTCCTGTGAGAACTCCAAAACTACTACAACTCGCTGCTGAACAGCTGACGACTGGAGAATATTGGATCCCACCAAAAAAAGATGCACCATGTCCAAGGGCAAAGGAGAGGCCCCAGCAGGACGGTAGGAGGGGCAAAATCACGTTTAGAATCAAATCTCTTACCTACCAGAGATGCTCATAGGGCTCAAACAAACCTTGTGCTCACCAGGACCCAGGGACTCCACAGAGACTCAGCCAGAACTGCTTTTGAGTGCCTCCTGTGAAGGTATAGTTCAGCAATGACCTGCCACAGAGGCAGAGACTCTGGGTGCAGCATACCTGGGTTTGGCATAAGCCCTCTTGTAGGAGGTTGCTATTAACCTCACCATAGAGCTGCCAGAACTTACACAGGACTGGAGAAACAGACTCTTGGAGGGCACAAACAAAGCCTTGTGCACACCAGGACCCAGGAGAAAGGAGCAGTGACCCCATAAGAGACTGACCCAGACTTGCCTGTGAGTATCCAGGAGTCTCTGGCAGAGGCATGGGTCAGCAGTGGCCTGCTGCAGGGTCTGGGGCACTGAGTGCAGCAGTGCCTGCATGGGACATTTTGAAGGAGGTCGCCATTATCTTCCTTACGTCCACAATAGTTTGGCCTCAGGTCAAACAACAGAGAAAGAACACAGTGTTGCCAATCAAAAGAAAATTGGATTAAAGATTAACTAAGCATGGCCCTGCCCATCAGAACAAGACCCAGTTTCCCCCTCATTTAATCTCTCCCTTCAGGTATCTTCAATAATGCTCTTATCCTTATTCATCAGAGAGCAGACAGAATGAAATCCACAATCACAGAAAACTAAACAAACTGATCACATGGACCACAGCCTTGTCTAACTCAATGAAACTATGAGCCATGCCGTGTAGGGCCACGCAAGATGGACAGCTCATGGTGGAGAGTTCTGACAATACATGGTCCACTGGAGAAAAGAATGGCAAATCACTTCAGTATTCTTTCCCTGGGAACCCCATGAGCAGTATGAAAAACCAAAAAGATAGGACACTGAAAGATGAACTCCCCAGGTCAGTAGGTGCTCAATATGGTACAGGAGATCCAAAAAGAATGAAGAGATGGAGCCAAAGCAAATACAAGGCCCAGTTGTGGATGTGACTGGTGATGGAACTAAAGTCCAGTGCTGTAAAAAGCAATATTACATGTTAGGTCCATGAATTAAGGCAAACTGGAAGTGCTCAAACAGGAGATGGCAAGAGTGAACATCAAAATTTTCGGAATCAGTGAACTAAAATGGACTGGAATGGGTGAATTTAACTGAGAGTGACTTGGCAGCTTAGCAGCAGCAACCATCATATCTACAACTGTGGGTAAGAATCCCTTAGAAGAAATGGAATAGCCATCATAGTAAATGAAAGAGCTTGAAATGAAGTCCTTGGAGGCAGTCTCAAAAATGACAGAATGATCTCTCTTCATTTCCAAGGCAAACCATTCAAAATCACAGTAATCCAAGTCTATGCCCTGACCAGTAATGCTGAAGAAGCTGAAGAAGGTGAAGTTGCTAAAGAAGCTGAAGTTGAACCAGTAATTCTGAAGTAGGCCTATGAAGGCCTACAAGACCTTCTAGAACTAACATCCAAAAAAGATGTCCTCTTCATTATACGGAACTGGAATGAAAAAGTAGAAAGTCAAGAGATAACTGAAGTAACAGGCAAATTTGACCTTGAAGTACAAAACGAAGAAGGCTAACAGAGTTTTGCCAAGATAATGCACTGGTCATAGCAAACAATACAAAAGAATACACATGGACATCATCAGACAGTCAATACCAAAATCAGATTGACTATATTCTTCACAACCAAAGATGAAGAAGCCCTATACACTCAGCAAAAATAAGACTAGGAGCTGACTGTGGCTCAGATCATGAATTCCTTATTGCCAAATTCAGACTTAAATTGAAGAAAGAAGGGAAAACCACTAGATCATTCAGGTATGATCTAAATAAAACCCCTTACGATTATACAGTGGA
Source organism: Ovis canadensis (assembly GCF_042477335.2). Classification (NCBI taxonomy): domain Eukaryota; kingdom Metazoa; phylum Chordata; class Mammalia; order Artiodactyla; family Bovidae; genus Ovis; species Ovis canadensis. The sequence goes on from NC_091262.1 coordinate 14,172,713, forward strand.
AGTGACAAATAGACTCAAGGGATTAGACTGAGTGACTGAAGAACTGCGGATGGAGGTTCATGACATTGTACAAGTGATCAAGATGATTCCCAAGAAAAAGAAGTGCAATAAGGCAAAATGGTTGTCTGAAGAGGCCTCACAAATAGCTAAGAAAGGAGAAGCCTCCTGCCTTCTGAGAAATCTGGCTGAAAGTCAAGAACCACAATTAGAACTAGATGAGGAAAACCAGACTTGTTCCAAATCAGGAAAGGAATGTGTCAAGGCTGTATATGTCACCCTGCTTATTTAATTTATATGCAGACTACTTCATGTGAAATGCTGGGCTTGAGGAAGGACAAGTTGGAAGCAAGATTGCTGGGAAAAATATCAATAACCTCAGATATGCAGATTATGCCACCCTTATGGCAGAAAGTGAAGAAGAACTAAAGAGCCTCTTGATGAAAGTGAAGGAGAGTGAAAAAGTTGGCTTAAAGCTTAACATTCAGAAAATTAAGATCATGGCATCCAGCCCCATCACTTCATGGCAAATAGAAGGGGAAACAATGGAAGTAGTGACAGACTTTATTTTCTAGGGCTCCAAAATCACAGCAGATGGTGACTTCAGCCATGAAATTAAAAGACACTTACTCCGTGGAAGAAAGGCTATTAATCTAAAAATATACAAACAGCTCATACAATTCAATATATTAAAAAAAAACTCAATTTAAAAGTGGGCAGCAGACCTAAATAGACATTTTTCCAAAGTTAACATACAGGAAGGCCAAAAGAGACATGAAAAGATGCTCAACATCACTAATTAGAGAAATGCAAGTCGAAACTGCAATGTTGTGTCAGCTCACACTAGTCAGAATGACTATTATCAAATTCTGATTTTTGGGGCCCACTCTGGGTACCCAAAATTATGTTAGTTATTATTCTCCTGAAAAGGTTAACTAATATGAAAGATATATAATTTTACATATACACATACATATATATATATGAAAAAATTGTCATAAGATTTGGCTTAAGAAGTTATTGAGGTTGCAAAATCCCACTATCTTCTATCAGGAAACTGGAGAACCAGGGAAGCTGTGGATATAATACAGTTAAAATCTAAAGGACAGAGAATAGGGAAATTGGTGGTGAACTTGTACTTCCAGGAATAATGCCTAAGAACAAAGGGATACTGGTTTAAATCCCAGGGTCCAAAGCTCTAAGAACCATAACAACTGATGTATTAAGGTAAGTATAGACATCTACCTCAGGAAAGAGAGAAATTTGCACTTTCTTTGCTTTTCTGTTTTATTCATGCTTTCTATTCAGACTATATGATGCTTACCTGCATTAGTGACAAATGACCACTGAATCAAATGCTAATCCCTTGCAGATATTCTCAGAAACACACCCAGAAAAATACACTGCCAGCTATTTTTACTTCCCTTACCCCAGTTAAGTTGACACACAAAAATCAACCATCACAAGTTAACCCCCTGTGACACATAGAATTTAATATACATATATTTATCATATTAAATATACATATATAGCATTAAATAATGTTAATCTCCAAATAAAAACAATATTGAGGTTGTAATTCTGCATAACATGAAACATCTATGCTAAATATAGCTGAAAACAATCTAACTCCTACCCCAGAAGAGGAAAGACAATTGTAAAGTAGGGTTTACTTTTCTTCTTTATATCTAACAAATGTATAATGGAAATTGAATCATAATATTAAATACATGATATTAAGTCAATATACCTATGTTGTAATATAAGGAAATACTAGAGAATATAAACATATATGCCTAATATATATGTGCATATACACAAATATTCATAACAAAGTAAGAAAATATTCATGAAAACTACAGTTCTTATTTTCTGTAACTAGTCACAAGGAATCTGGTATCATATTACCCCATTCTACTCCCACTCTATATTTCTTTTGCATCAGCAACAGCTTCATCTGGCTGCAGAACTTTATCTAAACCTAAATCCTTATTCTTGAAGGGTCTGGTGAGGGTCTGGTGTCATTACTAGTGCTGCTTGCTTTGGATTACTGATGTTTCTATCTGGCTTTAATGAAAGAGTGTGATGATACTAAAAGAAATCCTTTTTTTACGTTCTAGACAAACTCTTGTTTATCTTCATTGTAGTAGTTGTCTAATTTCCCTTTGGTGGTAACAAAATTCTTGATTTTAAAAACAGCCAGGCTCCTGAGCCTTTTCCAAGGAATCTGTGCACTTCTTTATAAAATCCTTAGGGGGGGGGGGGAACCCTACTAAAACAGTAAAACATAAGTCTGTCATCCCCTATGTCTGATAATTATCAATACACAGTCAGGCTTTTCATCCACCAACATCAAGCAGGTGAGTCTGATTAGTTACGCTTGTCTTCAGTGATATTCAACTTAAGTCAGTTTAGCCATTACATCTTATCCTTGATGTTTTCTCTTAGAGACTTTTCGTCTATTGATCTCCACCAGAATCCTTGGCTAATTGTCCATGCTGTATTTCTTTTTAATTAGCAACATCTTCATCTGGTTAAAGAATTTTATCTAAGTGGGAAACCTAAACTCTTATTCTTGAAGGATCTGGTGTCATTATTAGTGCCGCTTACATTTCATCAGAGACTTCCCTGTAATTAGGTCAACAGCTTCCATCAAATTACATATTAGGGCAAAAAAACTTAACATTCATCTTTACAAACATTTGTAAACAGATTATTTTAACTTGTCCACTGCGGGAAACACAATAGCCATAAAAGTATAAAGTTATTATGAACATATTTTACTATATCTTACTGAGAGAGAGAAGTCGCTTAGTCATGTCTAACTCTTTGTGACCCTGAGGACTGTAGCCCTCCAGGCTCCTCTGTCCATGGGATTCTCCAGGCAAGAATACTGGAGTGGGTTGCTATTTCCTGGGTCAGGGACAAAATTTCAGAATGAAAGCTCTAAGATACTTATTTTCATCTACGTATAAATTTAAGTATGTTTAAGTGTGTGTGTATGTATGTATGCTATGTATGTGTGACATTTTCTACTGTGAATGACATTACTAAATTAATTAATAAAATTCCTTAAAAGAGTTATATTCAAATGCAGAGTTGAATGAATGGTCCTATAAATTAGGAATTCTGAAAAACCCTCAGAAAAACAAACAATTTTAAGTACTCTTAATGGTGATAGCCTTTTAAAAATAAAGCAGCTTTAATTGTATGCGAGACAGCAAAAGAGACACAGATGTAAAGAACAGACTTTTGGACTCTGTGGGAGAGGCAGAGGGTGGGATGATTTGGGAAAATGGCATTGAGACATGTATACTATCATGTCAGAAACGAATTGCTAGTCTATGTTCCATACAAGATAGAGGATGCTTGGGGCTGGTGCACTGGGATGACCCAGAGAGATGATATGGGGAGGGAGGTGGTAGGGGGGTTCAGGGTTGGGAACTCATGTACACCTGTGGTGGGTTCATGTCAATGTATGGCAAAACCAATACAATATTTTACTTTATTTTTTTTAATTTTTTCTAATTTTAAAACCTTTAATTCTTACATGCATTCCCAAACATGAACCCCCCTCCCACCTCCCTCCCCATAACATCTCTCTGGGTCATCCCCATGCACCAGCCCCAAGCATGCTGCATCCTGCATCAGACATAGACTGGCAATTCGATTCTTACATGATAGTATACATGTTAGAATGCCATTCTCCCAAATCATCCCACCCTCTCCCTCTCCCTCTGAGTCCAAAAGTCCGTTATACACATCTGTGTCTTTTTCCTGTCTTGCATACAGGGTCGTCATTGCCATCTTTCTAAATTCCATATATATGTGTCAGTATACTGTATTGGTGTTTTTCTTTCTGGCTTACTTCACTCTGTATAATCAGCTCGTTTCATCCATCTCATTAGAACTGATTCAAATGAATTCTTTTTAACGGCTGAGTAATATTCCATTGTGTATATGTACCACAGCTTTCTTATCCATTCATCTGCTGATGAACATCTAGGTTGTTTCCATGTCCTGACAATTATAAACAGTGCTGCGATGAACATTGGGGTACATGTGTCTCTTTCAATTCTGGTTTCCTCGGTGTGTATGCCCAGCAGTGGGATTGCTGGGTCATAAGGTAGTTCTATTTGCAATTTTTTAAGGAATCTCCACACTGTTCTCCATAGTGGCTGTACTAGTTTGCATTCCCACCAACAGTGTAGGAGGGTTCCCTTTTCTCCACACCCTCTCCAGCATTTATTGCTTGCAGATTTTTGGATCGAAGCCATTCTGACTGGTGTGAAGTGGTACCTCATTGTGGTTTTGATTTGCATTTCTCTAATAATGAGTGATGTTGAGCATCTTTTCATGTGTTTGTTAGCCATCTGTATGTCTTCTTTGGAGAAATGTCTATTTAGTTCTTTGGCCCATTGTTTCATTGGGTCATTTATTTTTCTGGAATTGAGCTGCATAAGTTGCTTGTCTATTTTTGAGATTAGTTGTTTGTCAGTTGTTTCATTTGCTATTATTTTCTCCCATTCAGAGGGCTGTCTTTTCACCTTGCTTATATTTTCCTTTGTTGTGCAGAAGCTTTTAATTTTAATTAGATCCCATTTGTTTATTTTTGCTTTTATTTCCAGAATTCTGGGAGGTGGATCATAGAGGATCCTGCTGTGATTTATGTCGGAGAGTGTTTTGCCTATGTTCTCCTCTAGGAGTTTTATAGTTTCTGATCTTACATTTAGATCTTTAATCCATTTTGAGTTTATTTTTGTGTGTGGTGTTAGAAAGTGATCTAGTTTCATTCTTTTACAAGCGGTTGACCAGTTTTCCCAGCACCACTTGTTAAAGAGATTGTCTTTACTCCATTGTATATTCTTGCCTCCTTTGTCAAAGATGAGGTGTCCACAGGTGTGTGGATTTATCTCTGGGCTTTCTATTTTGTTCCATTGATCTATATTTCTGTCTTTGTGCCAGTACCATACTGTTTTGATGACTGTGGCTTTGTAGTAGAGCCTGAAGTCAGGCAAGTTGATTCCTCCAGTTCCATTCTTCTTTCTCAAGATTGCTTTGGCAATTCGAGGTTTTTTGTATTTCCATACAAATCTGAAATTATTTGTTCCAGTTCTGTGAAAAATATGGCTGGTAGCTTGATAGGGATTGCATTGAATTTGTAAATTGCTTTGGGTAGTATACTCATTTTCACTATATTGATTCTTCTGATCCATGAACATGGTATATTTCTCCATCTATTAGTGTCCTCTTTGATTTCTTTCATCAGTGTTTTATAGTTTTCTATATATAGTTCTTTAGTTTCTTTAGGTAGATATATTCCTAAGTATTGTATTCTTTTCGTTGCAATGGTGAATGGAATTATTTCCTTAATTTCTTTTTCTACTTTCTCATTATTCGTGTATAGGAATGCAAGGGATTTCTGTGTGTTGATTTTATATCCTGCAACTTTACTATATTCATTGATGAGCTCTAGTAATTTTCTGGTGGAGTCTTTAGGGTCTTCTATGTAGAGGATCATGTCATCTGCAAACAGTGAGAGCTTTACTTCTTTTTTTCCAATTTGGATTCCTTTTATTTCTTTTTCTGCTCTGATTGCTGTGGCCAAAACTTCCAGAACTATGTTGAATAGTAGCGGTGAAAGTGGGCACCCTTGTCTTGTTCCTGACTTTAGGGGAAATGCTTTCAATTTTTCACCATTGAGGATAATGTTTGCTGTGGGTTTGTCATAGATAGCTTTTATTATGTTGAGGTATGTTCCTTCTATTCCTGCTTTCTGGAGAGTTTTTATCATAAATGGATGTTGAATTTTGTCAAAGGCCTTCTCTGCATCTATTGAGATAATCATATGGTTTTTATTTTTCAATTTGTTAATGTGGTGAATTACATTGATTGATTTGCGGATATTGAAGAATCCTTGCATCCCTGGGATAAAGCCCACTTGGTCATGGTGTATGATCCTTTTAATGTGTTGTTGGATTCTGATTGCTAGAATTTTGTTGAGGATTTTTGCATCTATGTTCATCAGTGATATTGGCCTGTAGTTTTCTTTTGTTTGTGACATCTTTGTCAGATTTTGGTATTAGGGTGATGGTGGCCTCATAGAATGAGTTTGGAAGTTTACCTTCCTCTGCAATTTTCTGGAAGAGTTTGAGTAGGATAGGCGTTAGCTCTTCTCGAAATTTTTGATAGAATTCAGCTGTGAAGCCGTCTGGACCTAGGCTTTTTTTTTCTGGAAGATTTCTGATTACAGTTTCAATTTCCATGCTTGTGATGGGTCTGTTAAGATTTTCTATTTCTTCCTGGTTCAGTTTTGGAAAGTTGTGCTTTTCTAAGAAATTGTCCATTTCTTCCACGTTGTCCATTTTATTGGCATACAACTGCTGATAGTAGTCTCTTATGATCCTTTGTATTTCTGTGTTGTCTGTTGTGATCTCTCCATTTTCATTTCTTATTTTATTCATTTGATTTTTCTCTCTTTGCTTCTTGATGAGTCTGACTAATGGTTTGTCAATTTTATTTATCCTTTCAAAGAACCAGCTTTTGGCTTTGTTGATTTTTGCTATGGTCTCTTTTGTTTCTTTTGCATTTATTTCTGCCCTAATTTTTAAGATTTCTTTCCTTCTACTAACTCTGGGGTTCTCCAATTCTTCCTTTTCTAGTTGCTTAAGTTGTAGAGTTAGGTTATTTATTTGACTTTTTTCTTGTTTCTTGAGGCATGCCTATATTGCTATGAACTTTCCTCTTAGCACTGCTTTTATAGTGTCCCACAGGTTTTGGGTTGTTGTGTTTTCATTTTCATTAGTTTCTATGCATATTTTGATTTCTTTTTTGATTTCTTCTGTGATTTGTTGGTTATTCAGAAGTGTGTTGTTCAACCTCCATATGTTGGAATTTTTTTATAGTTTTTCTCCTGTAATTGAGATCTAATCTTAATGCATTATGGTCAGAAAAGATGCTTGGAATGATTTCAATTTTTTTTTTAATTTATCAAGTTTAGATTTATGGCCCAGGATGTGATCTATCCTGGAGAAGGTTCCGTGAGCACTTGAAAAAAAGGTGAAATTCATTGTTTTGGGGTGAAATGTCCTATAGATATCAATTAGGTCTAACTGATCTAATGTATCATTTAAAGTTTGCATTTCTTTGTTAATTTTTTGTTTAGTTGATCTGTCCATAGGTGTGAGTGGGGTATTAAAGTCTCCCACTATTATTGTGTTATTGTTGATTTCCCCTTTCATACTTGTTAGCCTTTGTCTTACATATTGCGGTGCTCCTATATTGGGTGCATATATATTTATAATTGTTATATCTTCTTCTTGGATTGATCCTTTGATCATTATGTAGTGGCCTTCTTTGTCTCTTTCCACAGCCTTTGTTTTAAAGTCTATTTTATCAGATGTGAGTATTGCCACTCCTGCTTTCTTTTGGTCTCTATTTGCATGGTATATCTTTTTCCAGCCCTTCACTTTCAGTCTGTATGTGTCCCTTGCTTTGAGGTGGGTCTCTTGTAAGCAGCATATAGAGGGGTCTTGTTTTTGTATCCATTCGGCCAGTCTTTGCCTTTTGGTTGGGGCATTCAACCCATTTACGTTTAAGGTAATTATTGATAAGTATGATCCCGCTACCATTTACATTATTGTTTTGGGTTCGGGTTTATACACACCTTTTGTGTTTCCTGTCTAGAGAATATCCTTTAGAATTTTTTGGAGAGCTTGTTTGGTGGTGCTGAATTCTCTCAGCTTTTGCTTGTCTGTAAAGCTTTTGATTTCTCCTCCGTATTTGAATGAGATCCTTGCTGGGTACAGTAATCTGGGCTGTAGGTTATTTTCTTTCATCACTTTAAGTATGTCTTGCCATTCCCTCCTAGCCTGAAGAGTTTCTATTGAAAGATCAGCTGTTATCCTTATGGGAATCCCCTTGTGTGTTATTTGTTGTTTTTCCCTTGCTGCTTTTAATATTTGTTCTTTGTGTTTGATCTTTGTTAATTTGATTAATACGTGTCTTGGGGTGTTTCGCCTTGGGTTTATCCTATTTGGAACTCTCTGTGTTTCTTGGACTTGGGTGATTATTTCCTTTCCCATTTTAGGGAAGTTTTCAACTATTATCTCCTGAAGGATTTTCTCATGATCTTCCTTTCTGTCTTCTTCTTCTGGGACTCCTATAATTCGAATGTTGGAGCGTTTCATATTGTCCTGGAGGTCTCTGAGATTGTCCTCGTTTCTTTTAATTTGGTTTTCTTTTTTCCTCTCTGATTCATTTATTTCTACCATTCTATCTTCTATTTCACTAATCCTATCTTCTGCCTCTGTTATTCTACTATTTGTTGTCTCCAGAGTGTTTCTGATCTCATTTATTGCATTATTCATTATATTTTGACTCTTTTTTATTTCTTCTAGGTCCTTGTTAAACCTTTCTTGCATCTTCTCAATCCTTGTCTCTAGGCTATTTATCTGTGATTCCATTTTGATTTCAAGATTTTGGATCATTTTCACTATCAATATTCAAAATTCCTTCTCAGGTAGATTCCCTACTTCTTCCTCTTTTGTTTGGTTTGGTGGGCAACTCTCCTGTTCCTTTACCTGCTGAGTATTCCTCTGTCTCTTCATCTTGGTTATATTGCTGCGTTTGGGGTGGTCTTTTTATATTCTGGTAATTTGTGGAGTTCTCTTTATTATGGAGCTTCCTCACTTTGGGTGGGGTTCTATCAGTGGCTTGTCAAGGTTTCCTGGTTAGGGAGTCTTGTGTTGGAGTTCTGGTGGGTAGAGCTGGGTTTCTTCTCTCTGGAGTGCAGTGGAGTGACCAGTAATGGGTTATGAGACAGCAAAGGTTTTGGAATAATTTTGAGCTGCCTGTATATTGAAGCTCAGGGGAGTGTTCCTGTGTTGCTGGAGAATTTGAGTGGTATGTCTTGTTTTGGAACTTGTTGGCCCTTGGGTGGAGCTTGGTTTCGGTGTAGGTATGAAGGCATTTGATGGGCTCCTATTGCTTAATGTTCTCTGAATTCAAGAGTTCTCTAATGTTTTCAGGCTTTGGATTTAAGCCTCCTGCTTCTGGTTTTCAGTTTTATTTTTACAGTAGCTTCTAGACTTCTCCATCTATACAGCACCGATTATAAAACATCTAGGTTAAAGATGAAAAGTTTCTCCACATTGAGGGACACCCAGAGAGGTTCACTGAGTTACAAGGAGAAGAGAAGATGGAGGGGGTAGTTAGAGGTAACTGGAATGAGATGCAGTGAGATCAAAAGAGGAGAGAGCAAGCTAGCCAGTAGTCACTTCCTAATGTGCGCTCTATAGTCTGGACTGCTCAGAGGTATTTACAGAGTTATATGGGGAAGAGGAAAGGGAGGAAGTAGACAGAGGTGACCAGGAGGATAAGAGAGAGGAATGAGAAGGAGAGAGACAAATCCTGCCAGTAACCAGTTCCTTAGGTGTTCTCCACCGTCTGGAACACACAGAGATTTAGAGAGTTGGATAGAGAAGAGATGGGGGAGAAAAGAGACAGAGGCCACCTGGTGGAGAAAAAGGAGAGTCCAAAGGAGGAGAGAGCAGTCAAGCCTGTAATCTCGCTCTCAGGTAAACTTGGGTAGTGAAGTTTGGGTTTTTAAATGTACAAAATTGACAACAAAAACCTAAGAGCAAAGATTAAAAATCTAGAGTAGAGGTTGGATTTTCAAAAATATAATATTAAAGAAAAGAAGCAGAAGGAAAAAGGAAGAGAGAAAAAAAAAAAAAAAACACCACCAACCATCCAAAGACTATATATGGTGTTTGCCTTAAAAAGAAAAAAAAAGTCTTTTTATTTTTTAATAGTAATAGTAGGTTATAGAAATAAAAATTAGAGGAGAAATAGAAGACTTAACAATTAAAAAAAAGAAAAAACAACCAAAAAAAAAAATCCAACCAAAAAAAAAAGGAATGATTTTAAATATAGTAAAAATATAACTGGCCCTTCTCTGATGTTGTGGGCCGTGTAGGATCACTTCCAAGGTGGTTCCCTCTGTTTAACTTCTTCTGTTTGCTGGTTTTTTAGGCTCACTAGTTCAGTCGCGCTGTGGGGAGGGGGGATGCTGCGGGGAGGGGGGATGCTGCGGGTAGGGGGGATGCTGCAAACAAATAGCACTGTCATGTGCATGCAGTGTCTCAGCCCCGCTTGACCTGTCCCTTCTCGCGGCACACAAACCGCTCCGGCTCTACAATGCTCAGCCAGGAACCGTCTGGGGCCGGCCCTAGGCTGCGTGCACTTCCCTGGTCCAAGCCACTCAGGTTCAGCGCTCAGGCAGCCCTCAGAGGCACAGATTCAGCTGGGACTGCGCTTTGTGCCCTTCCCAGGTCCGAGTAGCTCAGCAGTTTGGCGAGCGCGATCGCCGCGGCTTGTCACCTTTTCTGCCGCTGGTGCTCAGCTTTCTGGGTGGACCGCTGGCACCCCCCGTGGGGCAGATTGTGACTGTCCAGCACCCCCAGAAGTCTTAGCAAAGGAGCCTGCTTGCAGTTAGGTAAGTAAAGTCTCTCCGGGTCTGCAATTGCCCCTTTCCAGTCCTTACGGCTCTGGCTGCCTGTCCCCAGTGGGGGATGGTCTGCAGCCGGCTTTTCCGTTCCATCCTTTGTTCTGTGCTCGGTCCTGGTGGTGTCTTATGTTTGAGCTTTTCGTGTGGTAGCTATCCCACAGTCTGGTTTGCTAGCCCAAGTTAGATCGTTCTGGTTGCGCGTGGGGCGTTCCTGCCCGATTCTTACAAAGCACTGCAGCCCGCGCCTCCCGCGTTTCCCTGCCCTGCCCCCACTTCCCAGTGGCAGATGCAGGTGTCTGTGCTGCTTTTCCGCTGGGGGAGTTACTGGTGGGCTTGTAATCTCTTGGTTTTAATTATTTATTTATTTTTCCTTCCTGTTATGTTGCCCTCTGTGTTTCCAAGGCTCACCACAGACTTGGCAGGGAGAGTGTTTCCTGGTGTTTGGAAACCTCTCTTCTTAAAATTCCCTTCCCGGGATGGGCTTCCCTTCCCGGGACGGAGCTCCCTCCCCACCTCCTTTGTCTCCTTTTTCGTCTTTTATATTTTTTCCTACCTGTTTTTGAAGACAATGGTCTGCTTTTCTGGTTGCCTGATGTCCTCTGCCAGCCTACAGAAGTTGTTTTGTGGAGTTTGCTCGGCGTTGAAATGTTCTTTTGAGGAATTTGTGAGGGAGAAAGTGGTCTTCCCATCCTATTCCTCTGCCATCTTTTCCTGCCCCCCCAATACAATATTTTGAAGTAAAAAAAAAAAAAATTTCTTTTAAAAGTTGTTGTTACATAACCGTAAACAAAATGAACTCAAAATAGATTAAAGGCCAAAATGTAAGACCAGTGTGTATTCCTCAGTGTGTATGGCCAGCAGTGGGATTGCTGGGTCATAAATTTTTAAAAAAATTTTTAATATAAATTTATTTATTAATTGGAGGCTAATTACTTTACAATATTGTATTGGTTTTGCCATACATCAACATGAATCCACCACGGGTGTACACATGTTCCCCATCCTAAAACCACCCCCTTCTTTACAATTGTATCATGATTGGTCAATACAATTAAGCCACCATTTAATTTTTAAAAAAAATTGTTTCAATGCCATTCTCCCAAATCATCCCACCGTCTCCCTCTCCCACAGAGTCCAAAAGACTGATCTATACATCTGTGTCTCTTTTGCTCTCTCGAATACAGGGTTATCATTACCATTTCATCTGCGTAACACTGGATGCTTGGGGCTGGTACACTGGGATGACCCAGAAGGATGGTACAGGGAGGGAGGAGGGAGGGGGATCCAGGATGGGGAACACGTGTATACCTGTGGTGGATTCATGTTGCTGTATGGCAAAACCAATACAATATTGTAAAGTAATTAACCTCCAATTAAATAAATTTATATTTTAATTTTTTTTTTTAATTTATGACCCAGCAATCCCACTGCTGGGCATACACACCAAGGAAACCAGAATTGAAAGAGACACATGTACCCCAATGTTCATTGCAGCACTGTTTATAATAGTCAGGACATGGAAATAACCTAGATGTCCATCAGCAGATGAATGAATAAGAAAGCTGTGGTCCATATACACAATGGAGTATTACTCAGCCATTAAAAAGAATACATTTGAATCAGTTCTAATGAGGTGGATGAAACTGGAGCCTATTATACAGAGTGAAGTAAGCCAGAAAGAAAAACACCAATACAGTATACTAACACATATATATGGAATTTAGGAAGATGGCAATGACGACCCTGTATGCAAGACAGGGAAAGAGACACAGATGTGTATAACGGACTTTTGGACTCAGAGGCAGAGGGAGAGGGTGGGATGATTTGGGAGAATGGCATAGAAACATGTATACTATCAGGTAAGAAATGAATCGCCAGTCTATGTTCTGGTATGCACTGCTTGTATATTTTGGAAATTAATTATTTTTCTGTTTTTTCCTTGGCTATAATTTTCTCCCATTCTGATGGTTTTCTTTTCACCTTTTTCAAGTTTCCTTCGCTGTTCAAAAGTTTTTGTTTAATTATGTCACACTTGTTTATTTTTTATTTAATTTCCATTACTCTAGGAGATGGGTCATAGAAGGTGTTGCTTTGATTTACATCATCAAGTGTTCTGCCTATGTTTTCCTCTAAGAGTTTTATAGTTCCTGGTTTTACATTTAGATCATTAATTCATCTTGAGTTTATATCTGTGTATGATGTTAGAAGGTGTTCTAATTTCATTCTTTTACATGCAGCTGTCTAATTTTCCTAGGACCATTTATTGAAGAGTCTATCTTTGCCCCGTTTTATATTCTTGCCTCCTTTGTTAAAAATAAGGTACATATGGATGCATGCATTCATTTCTTGGCTTTCTACCTTGTTACATTTGCCTACATTTCTGTTTTTGTGCCAGTACCATACTGTCCTGATGACTGTATCTTTGTAGTATAATCTGAAGTCAGGAGGGTTGATTCCTCCAGCTCCATTCTTCTTTCTCAAGCCTGCTTTGACTATTCAGGGTTTTTGTGTTTCCATATGAATTGTGATATTTTTGTCCTAGTTCTGTGAAAAATGCCTTTGACAGTTTGATAAGGATTGTATTGAATATGTAGATTGCATTCGGTAGTATAGTCATTTTCACAATATTTATTCTTCCTGCCCAGGGACATGGAATATCTCTATCTGTTTATGCCATCTTTGGTTTCTTTCATCAGAAAGAAATGAAATTCTTTCATAGTTTTTCTTATACAGTTCTTTTGTCTCCTTGGGTAGGTTTATTCCTAGAGATTTTATTCTTTTCATTGCAATGGTGAATGAGATTGATTCCTTAATTTCTCTTTCTGATTTTTCCTTGCTATTATATAGGAATGCAAGTGATTTCTGTGAAATTACCTTGTATGTCATGATTTTGCTGAATTCCCTGATTAGCTTTAGTAATTTTCTGATAGTGTCTTTTGGATTTCTATGGATAGTATCATGTCATCTAGTGAGAGTTTTAACTCTTCTTTTCCTATCTGGATTCCTTTTAATTCTTTTTCTTCTCTAGTTGCTGTGGCTAGGACTTCCAAAACTATGTTGAATAACAGTAATGAGAGTGGACAAACTTATCTTGTTCCTGATCTTAGAGGTAATGTTTTCAGTCTTTCACCATTGATAATGTTTGCTGTGGATGTATCATATATGGCCTTTACTATATTGATGTAGGTTCCTTCCATGCCCATTTACTGAAGCGTTTTTGTCATAAATGAGTGCTGAATATTGTTAAAGGCTTTTTCTGTATCTACTGAAATGATCATATGGTTTTTATCTTCCAATTTGTTAATATGGTATATAACATTGTTTGATTTGTGTATATTGAAGAATCCTTACATCATTGGAATAAACCCAACTTCACAATGGTGTGTGAGCTTTTTAATGTGCTGTTGAAAACAGTGTTATAGAAAAGCTTTTCTATGTTTGATTAAGGCTTGAGAAATGACATCCAGAAAAGGAGGGGGGGGGTTGGAAAACATAGACTAAATGAAATGGGAGCATTGAATATAGAATAGAAAAGGTGAAAAAAAAATAAAGGTAAAAATCATCATGTAGTCCAGTTGCTTTCAACATGGCTGCTCATTGGAAACATAGGAGTTTTGGATAAAAAAGAAATACTTGAGCAGTAGAATTTGTTTTTAATTCCAAGATAATTCTGTTATGTATCTGGATTTTCAAAAGTGATGGTAGTTTTTCGATAAAATTATAGTTTTAGTGATAAAGAATTCTATTTTTTGAGTTGATTAATTATGATACAACAGTATTAAGTAAATAAGTTACATAATCACAATAGTAAAGATGTTTATCAGTTTCCACAATCAATTTTTGTTGTTCAATCATTCAGTCATGTCTGACTCTTTGCGATCCCGTGGAGTGCAGCATGATAGGCTTTCCCGTACTTCACCATCTGAAGCTTGCTCAAATTCATGTCAGTTATGTTGGTGATGCATCCAATCATTTCCACCTTTGTCGTCCCCTTCTCCTCCTGCTTTCAATCATTCCTAGCAACAAGATCTCTTCCAATGAGTTGGCACTTTGCATCACTTGGCAAAAATACTGGAGATTCAGCTTCAGGATTAGTCCCTCCAAAGAATATTCAGGGTTTATTCCTTTTGGGATTGACTAAGGGGCTTTTAAGAGTCGTCAACACCACAGTTCAAAAGTGTCAATTTGTCGTTGCTCAGCCTTCTTTATGGTCCAACTCTCACCTCTGTACCTGACTATGGGAAAAACCACAGCTTTGACTAGATGGATATTTGTCAGTAACATCTCTGTTTTCAATATGCTGTCTAGGTTGGTAACAGCTTTTCATCAAAGGAGCAAGCATGTTTTAATTTCATGGCTGCAGTCACTATCTGCAGTGACTTTGGAGCTCAAGAAAATATAGTCTCTCACTGTTTCCATTGTTCCCCATCTATTTCCCACGAAGTGATGGGACTGGATGCCATGATCTTCAATTGTTGAATGTTGAGTTTTAAGCCAGCTTTTTTGCTCTCCTCTTCACCTTCATCAAGAGGCTCTTTATTTCCTCTTTGCTTTCTGCCATAAGGGTGGTGTCATCTGCATATCTGAGGTTATTGATATTTCTCCCAGCAATCTTGATTCTAGCTTGTGCTTCATCCAGCCTGTCATTTTGCATGTTGTAACCTGCATGTAAATTAAATAAGCAGGGTGATAATATACAGCTTTGATGCACTCATTTCCCAATTTATAGCCAGTTTATTGTTCCATGTCCAGTTCTAACAGTGGCATTTGTACCTGCATACAGGTTTCTCAAGAAGCAGGTAAATTGGTGTGGTATTCCCATCTCTTTTGGAATTTTCCACAGGTTGTTTTGACCCACAAAGTCAAAGGCTTTGGTGTGGTCAATAAAGCAGAAATAGATGTTTTTCTGGAACTCTCGCTTTTTTGATGATCCAGCAAATTTTGACAATTTGATCTTTGGTTCCTCTGCTTTTTCTAAATCCAGCTTGAACATCTGGAAGTTCTTGGTTCACATACTGTTGAAATCTATCTTGGAGAATTTTGAGCATTACTTTGATAGCATGTGAAATGAGTGCAATTGTGTGATAGTTTGAACATTCTTTGGCATTGCCCTTCTTTGGGATTGGGATAAAAACTGACCTTTTCCAGTCCTGTGGCCACTCCTGAGTTTTCCAAATTGGCTGGCATGTTGAGTGCAACACTTTCACAGCATCATCTTTTAGAATTTGAAATAGCTCAGCTGGAATTCCATCACTTCCACTAGCTTTGTTCATGGTGATGCTTCCTAAAGCCCATTTGACCTCGCAGTCCAGGATGTCTGGTTCTAGGTGAGTTATCACACCATCAAGGATATCTGGGTCATTACCAGATATGTAATGCGTGTAATTCTTCTCTGTATTCTTGGCACCTCTTCTTAATATCTCTGCTTTTGTAGGTCGATACCATTTCTATCCTTTATTGTGCCCATCTTTGCATGAAATATTCCCTTGGTATCTCTAAATTTATTGAAGAGATCTCAAGTGTTTCCCATTTTATTGTTTTCCTGTATTTCTTTGCATTGTTCACTTAACAGCTTTCTTCTTATGACAATTAATAGCCGGAGAAAAATAAAAGATCATTACAATTGCAGGCCATAATGGAAATGTTATTAACCTAACAATATAAAATTGTCACATACAATTTTGGGAGCTAAGTTGAGTGATGTGGTGAGTGGCAGTGCATACATGAACATATTTTCATTTATCCAGCCAGTCTATGTCCTGTGGTTGGGCATTTATCCCATTTACATTCAAAGTAATTATGGATATGTATGAGTCTATTCTCATTTTCAATTATTTTGGGTTTATTCTGTGTAGGTCTTTTCCTTCTGTTTCCTTCCTAGAGAGGCTCCTTTACCATCTGCTGTGAAGCTGGTTGGTGGTGCTGAATTCTCTTAATTTTGCTTATCTTAAAAGCTTTTGATTTCTCCAATCTGAACAAGAATCTTGCTGGATAGAGTATTATTGTTTGTAGGTTCTTCCCTTTCATCGTTTAAGTATATCATGCAATTCCCTTCTGGCTTGTAGAGTTTCTTTTGATAAATCAGGTTATGACATGATGGGAGTTGCCTTGTATGTTATTTGTCATTTTTCTCTTCTTGCTTTTAATATTTTATCCTCATCTTTAATTTTGTTTTTGATTATGACGTACCTCAGTGTGTACGTCTTTGGTTTTATCCTGTCTGGGGCTCTCTGCACTTACTAGACTTGGTTAACTATTTCCTGTCCCATGTTAGGGAAATTTTCAGCTATTATTCCTTTCAATATTTTCTCAGGCCATTTTAATTTTTTTCATTCTTTTTTCTATATTCTTTTCTGTGGCAGTGTTTTTATTCCACTGTGGGATTCTGGTTTTCCTTGCTTCTTTTGTCTGTCCACTGGTGGAAGAGTTTAAGAGGTTTGTGTAAGTTTCTTGATGGAGAGACTGGCAGTATGAAAAACTGGGTCATGCTCTAGTGTACAGGACTATGCTCAGCAAGGCTTTAATCCAATTATCTGCTAATGGGACGTTTGTGCTCCCTCCATGTTAGTTGTTTGGCTTGAGGTGATCTAGCCCTGGAATCTATGGACTCTATGGTAGGGTTCATGGCAACCTCCAAGATGGCTTACACCAAAGGTCACCTTCCAGGACTGCTATTGCCCGTGTTCCCCTTCCCAGTGAGCCACTGCCCACACACTCTTCCACAGGAGACACTCCCACACTAGCAGGTGGGTCTGGTTCAGCCTCCAGTGGGGTCGCTTCTCCTTTCCCCTGGTTCTTGGTACATGCAATATTTTGTTCATTCCCTTCAAGAGGGGAGTCTCTGTTTCCCCAATCCTGTGGAATCCATATAATCAAATGCCACAGTCCTTATAAGTCAGATTCCCTGGGGATTCTCAGTCACTTTTCTGGATCCTCAGCTGGTAAGCCTGATGTGGAGTTCAGATCCTTAGTAACAGTTGGAGAAATTCTTTGGTACTATTATTCTCCAGTTTGTGGGTTGGCCACCCAGCAGCTATGGGGTTTGATTTTGTCATTGTTGTACCCCTCCTACATCTCATTTTGGCTTCTTCTTTGTGTTTGGACATAGAGTATCATTTTTGGTGGGTTCAAACATCCTCTTATTGATAGTTGTTCAACAGCTAGTTGTGATTCTGGTATTCTTGCAGGAGGAGATGAGCTCATGTCTTTCTACTCTACCATCGTCTACTGGGACAGAAAGCTTACTATCTTCGTGATTAAAAAAAAAAAAAAGTGAATGATGCTTGAAACTTCTAAGAAAAGTACAATTTTCCAAAACTGAACCAGGAAGAAATAGAAAATCTTAACAGACCCATCACAAGCACGGAAATTGAAAGTGTAATCAGAAATCTTCCAGCAAACAAAAGCCTAGGTCCAGATGGCTTCACAGCTGAATTCTACCAAAAATTTCGAGAAGAGCTAACACCTATCCTCCTCAAACTCTTCCAGAAAATTGCAGAGGAAGGTAAACTTCCAAACTCATTCTATGAGGCCACCATCACCCTAATACCAAAACCTGACAAAGATGTCACAAAAAAAGAAAACTACAGGCCAATATCTCTGATGAACATAGATGCAAAAATCCTCAACAAAATTCTAGCAATCAGAATCCAACAACACATTAAAAAGATCATACACCATGACCAAGTGGGCTTTATCCCAGGGATGCAAGGATTCTTCAATATCCGCAAATCAATCAATGTAATTCACCACATTAACAAATTGAAAAATAAAAACCATATGATTATCTCAATAGATGCAGAGAAGGCCTTTGACAAAATTCAACATCCATTTATGATAAAAACTCTCCAGAAAGCAGGAATAGAAGGAACATATCTCAACATAATAAAAGCTATCTATGACAAACCCACAGCAAACATTATCCTCAATGGTGAAAAATTGAAAGCATTTCCCCTAAAGTCAGGAACAAGACAAGGATGTCCACTTTCACCGCTACTATTCAACATAGTTCTGGAAGTTTTGGCCACAGCAATCAGAGCAGAAAAAGAAATAAAAGGAATCCAAATTGGAAAAGAAGAAGTAAAACTCTCACTGTTTGCAGATGACATGATCCTCTACATGGAAAACCCTAAAGACTCCACCAGAAAATTACTAGAGCTCATCAATGAATATAGTAAAGTTGCAGGATATAAAATCAACACACAGAAATCCCTTGCATTCCTATACACGAATAATGAGAAAGTAGAAAAAGAAATTAAGGAAACAATTCCATTCACCATTGCAACGAAAAGAATACAATACTTAGGAATATATCTACCTAAAGAAACTAAAGACCTATATATAGAAAACTATAAAACACTGATGAAAGAAATCAAAGAGGACACTAATAGATGGAGAAATATACCAAGTTCATGGATTGGAAGAATCAATATAGTGAAAATGAGTATACTACCCAAAGCAATTTACAAATTCAATGCAATCCCTATCAAGCTACCAGCCACATTTTTCACAGAACTAGAACAAATAATTTCAAGATTTGTATGGAAATACAAAAAACCTCGAATAGCCAAAGCAATCTTGAGAAAGAAGAATGGAACTGGAGGAATCAACTTGCCTGACTTCAGGCTCTACTACAAAGCCACAGTCATCAAGACAGTATGGTACTGGCACAAAGACAGACATATAGATCAATGGAACAAAATAGAAAGCCCAGAGATAAATCCACACACATATGGACACCTTATCTTTGACAAAGGAGGCAAGAATATACAATGGAGTAAAGACAATCTGTTTAACAAGTGGTGCTGGGAAAACTGGTCAACCACTTGTAAAAGAATGAAACTAGATCACTTTCTAACACCGCACACAAAAATAAACTCAAAATGGATTAAAGATCCAAATGTAAGATCAGAAACTATAAAACTCCTAGAGGAGAACATAGGCAAAACACTCTCAGACATAAATCACAGCAGGATCCTCTATGATCCACCTCCCAGAATGCTGGAAATAAAAGCAAAAATAAACAAATGGGATCTAATTAAAATTAAAAGCTTCTGCACAACAAAGGAAAATATAAGCAAGGTGAAAAGACAGCCATCTGAATGGGAGAAAATAATAGCAAATGAAGCAACTGACAAACAACTAATCTCAAAAATATACAAGCAACTTATGCAGCTCAACTCCAGAAAAATAAACGACCCAATCAAACAATGGGCCAAAGAACTAAATAGACATTTCTCCAAAGAAGACATACGGATGGCTAACAAACACATGAAAAGATGCTCAACATCACTCATTATTAGAGAAATGCAAATCAAAACCACAATGAGGTACCACTTCACACCAGTCAGAATGGCTGCGATCCAAAAATCTGCAAGCAATAAATGCTGGAGAGGGTGTGGAGAAAAGGGAACCCTCCTACACTGTTGGTGGGAATGCAAACTAGTACAGCCACTATGGAGAACAGTGTGGAGATTCCTTAAAAAATTGCAAATAGAACTACCTTATGACCCAGCAATCCCACTGCTGGGCATACACACCGAGGAAACCAGAATTGAAAGAGACACATGTACCCCAATGTTCATTGCAGCACTGTTTATAATAGCCAGGACATGGAAACAACCTAGATGTCCATCAGCAGATGAATGGATAAGAAAGCTGTGGTACATATACACAATGGAGTATTACTCAGCCGTTAAAAAGAATTCATTTGAATCAGTTCTGATGAGATGGATGAAACTGGAGCCGATTATACAGAGTGAAGTAAGCCAGAAAGAAAAACACCAATACAGTATACTAACACATATATATGGAATTTAGGAAGATGGCAATGACGACCCTGTATGCAAGACAGGGAAAGAGACACAGATGTGTATAACGGACTTTTGGACTCAGAGGGAGAGGGAGAGGGTGGGATGATTTGGGAGAATGACATTCTAACATGTATACTATCATGTGAATTGAATCGCCAGTCTATGTCTGACGCAGGATGCAGCATGCTTGGGGCTGGTGCATGGGGATGACCCAGAAAGATGTTCTGGGGAGGGAGGTGGGAGGGGGGTTCATGTTTGGGAATGCATGTAAGAATTAAAGATTTTAAAATTTAAAAAATAAAAAACTAAAAATTAAAAAAAAAAATCACAGCAGGATCCTCTATGATCCACCTCCCAGAATTCTGGAAATAAGAGCAAAAATAAACAAATGGGATCTAATTAAAATTAAAAGCTTCTGCACAACAAAGGAAAATATAAGCAAGGTGAAAAGACAGCCTTCTGAATGGGAGAAAATAATAGCAAATGAAGCAACTGACAAACAACTAATCTCAAAAATATACAAGCAACTTATGCAGCTCAATTCCAGAAAAATAAACGACCCAATCAAAAAATGGGCCAAAGAACTAAATAGACATTTCTCCAAAGAAGACATACGGATGGCTAACAAACACATGAAAAGATGCTCAACATCACTCATTATTAGAGAAATGCAAATCAAAACCACAATGAGGTACCACTTCACACCAGTCAGAATGGCTGCGATCCAAAAATCTGCAAGCAATAAATGCTGGAGAGGGTGTGGAGAAAAGGGAACCCTCCTACACTGTTGGTGGGAATGCAAACTAGTACAGCCACTATGGAGAACAGTGTGGAGATTCCTTAAAAAATTGCAAATAGAACTACCTTATGACCCAGCAATCCCACTGCTGGGCATACACACCGAGGAAACCAGAATTGAAAGAGACACATGTACCCCAATGTTCATCGCAGCACTGTTTATAATAGCCAGGACATGGAAACAACCTAGATGTCCATCAGCAGATGAATGGATAAGAAAGCTGTGGTACATATACACAATGTAATATTACTCAGCCGTTAAAAAGAATTCATTTGAATCAGTTCTGATGAGATGGATGAAACTGGAGCCGATTATACAGAGTGAAGTAAGCCAGAAAGAAAAACACCAATACAGTATACTAACACATATATATGGAATTTAGGAAGATGGCAATGACGACCCTGTATGCAAGACAGGGAAAGAGACACAGATGTGTATAACGGACTTTTGGACTCAGAGGGAGAGGGAGAGGGTGGGATGATTTGGGAGAATGACATTCTAACATGTATACTATCATGTGAATTGAATCGCCAGTCTATGTCTGATGCAGGATGCAGCATGCTTGGGGCTGGTGCATGGGGATGACCCAGAAAGATGTTATGGGGAGGGAGGTGGGAGGGGGGTTCATGTTTGGGAATGCATGTAAGAATTAAAGATTTTAAAATTTAAAAAATAAAAAACTAAAAAAAAATAAAATTAAAAAATTTAAAAAAAAAAAGAAACTTCTAATCCAGTTCTGAGAACAGAAAGAAATACTATACTGCTAAAAAGAAGAAGAAGAAGAAGAAGGAAACTAATATGTGATACAGTATTATTAACTGAAGTACAGATTTTGTTCAAATTTCACAAAATTTTGTGCTAGTTCCATTATTTGTTCTCATACATTATTCAAGACTCCACATTATATTTAGTCACATTGAGTAGCTTCAGCTGCATGCAACAAATTCTGGTAAATTCTCTTTTCATTTTTATTCTGTTACAGATATTTTCTGATTTTCCTTGTTATGGCTTCTTAGATACATCCATCATTTAAAACTGGGCATACAACTTCCATATAGATGGGGTTTTTAAAGTATCTTTGATATTAATTTCTCATTTTGATAATAAGTTCTCATTTAATTGTTTTTTTCTCTGCAATCATCCTATTTTTTTCAGTCTTCTAACTTATTGAGGTTTTCAATGGCTGTCAAATATCTCTTTGTAACATGTCACATCGCACTTGAAAATATGGGGGATATTTTTAATATCTTTTGATATTGATCTCTAGCATCAGTTCAGTTCAGTTCAGTTCAGTTCAGTCACTCAGTCGTGTCCGACTCTTTGTGATCCCATGAATGGCAGCATGCCAGGCCTTCCTGTCCATCACCTTCTCCCAGAGTTCACTCAAACTCATGTCCATTGAGTCGGTGATGCCATCCAGCCATCTCATCCTCTGTCATCCCCTTTTCCTCCTGCCCGCAATCCCTCCCGGTATCAGGGTCTTTTCCAATGAGTCAACTCTTCGCATGAACTCTAGCATACTTCCGCAATATTAAGCAGCAGAGTCTGTATGATTTTGATAGCTTTATACCATGAAATTTTTGCACTTGGTCTTACACCCCTGGACATGTTCCAGTGTCTCCTAGCTTATAGTCTATGAAAACCTGAATAAAATTTATGTCCTACTGTTGTGTGAAAATTGTAGAAACCTTAATTTTGTTGAATTGGTTGATTATGCTTTGAGTTTTACTGTATCATTCTACTTTTCTATATATTCATTCTGTTAACTTTTGAGAGTTTGATATTGAAATTCCAATCACAAGTCTTAATTTGTCTACTTAAAAATAATTGTAATATAGAATAGAACTATATTTAACCTTGTTCTGTATTTTCCAAGCCTTCTGTAAATGTGTTATCACACTTTCATAATTAAAAAAATAATTTTTTTAAAAGGGTGGAAGTTCTAAACAGACATTTCTCCAAAGAAGACATACAAGTGGCCAAGTAGCACATGAACAGATGTTCAACATCACTAACTATTACAGAAATTCAAATAAAAAATACAATGAGGTATCACCTCACACTGCTTAGAATGGCCATTCTCAAAAATATCTACAAAAAATTAATAAATGCTGGAGAGAGTATAGAGCAAAGAGGAAGCCCTTCTAAACTCTTCCTGGGTATGTATAAATAACTTGGTACAGTCACTATGGAAAACAAGATGGGGATTCCTTTTTTAAAAAAATAGAGCTATAGTATGATCCAACGATTGCACTCCAAGCATATATCTGGAGAAAATCAGAATTTGAAAAGATGTATGCATCCCAGTGTTCATTGCAGCACCATTTACAATAGCCAGGACATGGAAGCAATCTAAATGTCCATCAAATGAAGAATGGATAAAGAATATGTGATGCATGTATACAATGGCATATTACTCAGCCATAGAAAGCAACAAAATAATGCCATCTGCAAAGACTTGGATGAAACTAGATATTATCTTAAGAGTGAAGTAAGTTAAAAAGAGAAAGTCAAATATCATGTAATATGCCTTAAATATGTAATCTGGAAAAGACTCTACAGATGAACGTATTTGCAAAGGAAAAATAGGGTCATAATTGCAGAGAAGACACTTATGGTTACCAAGGGAGAAAGAGTGAGATAAATCTGTAAATTGGGATTGACATATATACATTATCATGTATCAGTTCAGTTCAGTTCAGTTCAGTCGCTCAGTCATGTCTGACTTTTTGTGACCCCATGATTCACAGCACGCAAGCCTTCCCTGTCCATCACCAATTCCCGGAGTTCACTCAGACTGACGTCCATCGAGTCAGTGATGCCATCCAGGCATCTCATCCTCTGTCGTCCCCTTCTCCTCACGCCCCTAATCCCTCCCAGTATCAGGGTCTTTTCCAATGAGTCATCTCTTCGCATGAGGTGGCCAAAGTACTGGAGTTTCAGCTTTAGCATCATTCCTTCCAAAGAAATCCCAGGGCTGATCTCCTTCAGAATGGACTGGTTGGATCTCCTTGCAGTCCAAGGGACCCTCAAGAGTCTTCTCCAACACTACATTTCAAAAGCATCAATTATTCAGCGCTCAGCTTTCTTCACAGTCCAACTCTCACATCTATACATGACCACTGGAAAAACCATAGCTTTACTAGACGGACATTTGTTGGCAAAGTAATGTCTCTCCTTTTGAATATGCTATCTAGGTTGATCATAACTTTCCTTACAAGGTGTAAGTGTCTTTTCATTTAATGGCTGCAATTACCATCTGCAGTGATTTTTGAGCCCCCAAAAATAAAGTCTGACACTGTTTCCACTATTTCCCCATCTATTTGCCATGAAGTGATGGGACCAGATGCCATGATCTTAGTTTTCTGAATGTTGAGCTTTTTTTTTTTTTTTTTTTTTTTCTGGAGAAGTTCAAACTGAATTTATTGAGAGGCACTGGAATTACATGCAGAGAGAGTATAGCTACATGAAAAGATTCACAAATGGCATTGAGGGCCTTTGACATTTCACAGTTACGTGAAGGGGATTCAGCTAAGAAAACTTAGAAGGAGCAGCAAGAATCTAAGATGAAAACAAGAATCTGGTGAGCAAGTTGTTCTGGACTTGCTGAGTCCAGATGGTTTGAGAATTATCACTTGGAGTTTAGCATTTCTGTGGGCCTAACCCAGATTTCAGATGACAGGTAACAGTATTATTCAAGTGTTTCAAGATTTTTCCTAAAATCTCATTAATCCAGATTGCATCCAACAGACATACTATAAATAATTTATAAGAATGGCTAATATTTGAGAGCTTAATTAGAAATTATAGTCCTTTACAATGCACACTCCAGGAGCAAAGAAAGAATTTAACATGTTGGAATACAAATCATTCATTAAGAAATAAAGTAGGCCAAGCTGTAGAGCTTTAAGCCAACTTTTTCACTCTCCTCTTTCACTTTCATCAAGAGGCTTTTGAGTTCCTCTTCACTTTCTGCCATAAGGGTTGTGTCATCTGCATATCTGAGGTTCTTGATATTTCTCCTGGCAATCTTGATTCCAGCTTGTGCTTCTTCCAGCTCAGCATTTCTCATGATGTACTCAGCATATAAGTTAAATAAGCAGGGTGACAATATACAGCCTTGACGTACTCCTTTTCCTATTTGGAACCAGTCTGTTGTTCCGTGTCCAGTTCTAACTCTTGCTTCCTGACCTGCATAGTGGTTTCTCAAGAGGTAGGCCAGGTGGTCTGGTATTCCCATTTCTTTCAGAATTTTCCAGTTTATTGTGATCCACACAGTCCAAGGCTTTGGCATAGTCCATAAAGCAGAAGCAGATGTTTTTCTGGAACTCTCTTGCTTTTTCAATGATCCAGCAGATGTTGGCAATTTGGTCTCTGGTTCCTCTACCTATTCTAAAACCAGCTTGAACATCTGGAAGTTCACGGTTCACATATTTCTGAAGCCTGGCTTGCAGAATTTTGAGCATTACTTTATTAGCCTGTGAGATGAATGCAATTGTGAGGTAGTTTGAGCATTCTTTGGCATCACCTTTCTTTGGGATAGGAATGAAAACACCTTTTACAGTCCTGTGGCCACTGCTGAGTTTTCCAAATCGGCTGGTATATTGAGTGCAGCACTTTCACAGCATCATCTTTCAGGATTTGAAATAGCTCAACTCGAATTCCATCACCTCCACTAGCTTTGTTCACAGTGATGCTTTCTAAGGCCCACTTGAAGCGTCTGCCTACAATCATCCCAGTTAAGGGAAAATTTAGTCTCTTTTACCTTTAATAAAAATAGATCTTTCAAAACTTTCCATATCAAAAACACATCTTACTTTCTTTGCATAATGGGGCTTTATTTTTTCTTTACCAATGGTACCATCATTACCAATTTTCTTTACCATTCACACTATAGTAATTTTCAAAAATTAATTAGAAAGGAGCTCCAACCAGTCTGTTCTTAAGGAGATCAGTCCTGGGTGTTCATTGGAAGGACTGATGCTAAAGCTGAAACTCCAGTACTTTGGCCACCTCATGCGAAGAGTTGACTCATTGGAAAAGACTCTGATGCTTGGAAGAATTGGGGGCAGGAGGAGAATGGGACGACGGAGGATGAGATGGCTGGATGGCATCACCGACTCAATGGACATGAGTTTGAGTAAACTCCAGGAGTTGGTGATGGACAGGGAGGCCTGGCGTGCTGCGATTCATGAGGTCGTAGAGAGTTGGACATAACTGAGAAACTGAACTGAATTAAACTAAATGGGATGATTAGCTATTCTGGAATGAGGAAAAGGAAAGCAATAATTAGAAAACTACATTGATATTTAAAAATAAAAACTAAGCTTTAGAATATTTTGCGGAAGGAGTCTTGAAGAAGAAACATTATCATGTTTGGTTAGACCTGGTGAAGATTATATATATTTATAAGGTTTAAAAAAAAAATAAGCCTTACTGCACTAATGTAAATTAATTTTTTTTTCTTTTTCTTTTTTTTTAATTTTATTTTGCTTTACAATACTGTATTGGTTTTGCCGTACATTGACATGAATCAGCCACAGGTGTACATGAGTTCCCAATCCTGAACCCCCCTCCCACCTCCCACCCCATATCATCTCTCTGGATCATCCCCGTTGCACTAATGTAAATTTAGAATTTAGTTCTGTCCCTACTAAACAGGAGATGTTTCTTAGAGTGAGAGTCTACCATTAATAAGAAAGAGTAAAGTAATCTTTCCTTTATCTTTTAAATATTCTGCCTAGGAAACTGATACATTGTTTCAAAAATATTACCCTATGCTTCATGTTATATTTATCAAGGCTTTGATTGTTTAAGAAACCAGAGTCTTCTCAATATTAAGAGAGATGTATATTTTTGCTTTTATTTCCAGAATTCTGGGAGGTGGATCATAGAGGATCCTGCTGTGATTTATGTCTGAGAGTGTTTTGCCTATGTTCTCCTCTAGGAGTTTTATAGTTTCTGATCTTACATTTAGATCTTTAATCCATTTTGAGTTTATTTTTGTGTGCGGTGTTAGAAAGTGATCTAGTTTCATTCTTTTACAAGTGGTTGACCAGTTTTCCCAGCACCACTTGTTAAAGAGATTGTCTTTACTCCATTGTATATTCTTGCCTCCTTTGTCAAAGATAAGGTGTCCATATGTGTGTGGATTTATCTCTGGGCTTTCTATTTTGTTCCATTGATCTATATGTCTGTCTTTGTGCCAGTACCATACTGTCTTGATGACTGTGGCTTTGTAGTAGAGCCTGAAGTCAGGCAAGTTGATTCCTCCAGCTCCATTCTTCTTTCTCAAGATTGCTTTGGCTATTCGAGGTTTTTTGTATTTCCATACAAAGCTTGAAATTATTTGTTCTAGTTCTGTGAAAAATGTGGCTGGTAGCTTGATAGGGATTGCATTGAATTTGTAAATTGCTTTGGGTAGTATACTCATTTTCACTATATTGATTCTTCCAATCCATGAACATGGTATATTTCTCCATCTATACAAATGGGATCTAATTAAAATTAAAAGCTTCTGCACAACAAAGGAAAATATAAGCAAGGTGAAAAGACAGCCCTCTGAATGGGAGAAAATAATAGCAAATGAAGCAACTGACAAACAACTAATCTCAAAAATATACAAGCAACTTCTGCAGCTCAACTCCAGAAAAATAAACGACCCAATCAAAAAATGGGCCAAAGAACTAAATAGACATTTCTCCAAAGAAGACATACGGATGGCTAACAAACACATGAAAAGATGCTCAACATCACTCATTATTAGAGAAATGCAAATCAAAACCACAATGAGGTACCACTTCACACCAGTCAGAATGGCTGCGATCCAAAAATCTGCAAGCAATAAATGCTGGAGAGGGTGTGGAGAAAAGGGAACCCTCCTACACTGTTGGTGGGAATGCAAACTAGTACAGCCACTATGGAGAACAGTGTGGAGATTCCTTAAAAAATTGCAAATAGAACTACCTTATGACCCAGCAATCCCACTGCTGGGCATACACACCGAGGAAACCAGAATGGAAAGAGACACATGTACCCCAATGTTCATCGCAGCACTGTTTATAATAGCCAGGACATGGAAACAACCTAGATGTCCATCAGCAGATGAATGGATAAGAAAGCTGTGGTACATATACACAATGGAGTATTACTCAGCCGTTAAAAAGAATTCATTTGAATCAGTTCTGATGAGATGGATGAAACTGGAGCCGATTATACAGAGTGAAGTAAGCCAGAAAGAAAAACACCAATACAGTATACTAACACATATATATGGAATTTAGGAAGATGGCAATGACGACCCTGTATGCAAGACAGGGAAAGAGACACAGATGTGTATAACGGACTTTTGGACTCAGAGGGAGAGGGAGAGGGTGGGATGATTTGGGAGAATGACATTCTAACATGTATACTATCATGTGAATTGAATCGCCAGTCTATGTCTGACGCAGGATGCAGCATGCTTGGGGCTGGTGCATGGGGATGACCCAGAAAGATGTTCTGGGGAGGGAGGTGGGAGGGGGGTTCATGTTTGGGAATGCATGTAAGAATTAAAGATTTTAAAATTTAAAAAATAAAAAACTAAAAATTAAAAAAAAAATAAGAGAGATGTATTTTTAAAACAATGCAACTTTCTGTATTTGCCTTTGAAATATAATTGTAACTTTGCTAAAATAGACATCTAAGAATTTTCTTACAGTGAACCTACTTAGTCAAGTGTTTGATCTTTGACAACTTCCTTCCTTCCAAAAGCCAAAAGGTGCCATCTTTAACTCAAACTAACATTTAGACTTCTCAGAAAGTCCCTGAAAAATAAAGAGAGGCAAAGGACTTGTCACTCCCTTGTAAAAGGAAGATGCTAAACTAATTAAATTTATTTGCATATAAAATGTGCAAGAAAACTGTGAAATAAGAATTGATGATAAAACTTTGTCAGTTCTATGTGTGTGATTATATTTTACTAATATAGAAATTGCAGAAATTACTAAAGATAATGAAATTTGTCAATATGCCCATTGCCTCCTCTGCTAAGGGCCCCTTTGTTGACCATTCACTGAGGAAACACATATCATATTTATATATTTGTTGTTGTTCAGTCACTCAGCTGTGTCTGACTCTTTTGACCCCATGAACTGCAGCACACCAGGCTTCCCAGACCTTTACTGTCTCCCAGAGTTTGCCCAGACTCATGTCCATTGAGTCAATGATGCCTTCCAACCATCTCATCTTCAGTAGCATCCTTCTCCTCCTGCCAGCATCAGGGTCTTTTCAAATGAGTCGGCTCTTTGCATCAGGTGGCCAAAGTTTTTGAGCTTTGGCTTTTCTTTTTTTTCACTTTATTTTACTTTACAATACTGTATTGGTTTTGCCATACACTGACATGAATCCACCACAGGTGTACATGCGTTCCCAAACAACATGAGTCCTTCCAATGAATGTCAGGATTGATTTATTTAGATTTTGACTGGTTTGATCTTCTTGCTGTCCAAGGGAGGCACAAGAGTCTTTTCTAGCACCATAGTTTGAAAGCATCAATTCTTCATAACTCAGTCTTCTTTGTAAGCCAACTTAAATTTGTACATGACTATTGGAAAAGCCATAGCTTGGTGATATGGACCTCTCCTGGCAAAGTAGTGTCTCTGCTTTTTAATATGTTGCTTAGGTGTGTCAGTTTTCCTTCCAAGAAGCAAGTGTTGGTTTTGTTTTTTTGTTTTTGTTTTTGTTTTTTTGTTGTTGTTGTTTGTTTTTAACTTCATAGCTGCAGTCACTATCGGCAGTGATTTTGGACTCCAAGAAAATAAAATCTTTCAGTTTCACTTTTTCCCTCTTCTATTTGCCATGAAGTTACAGAACTGGATGTCATGATCTTAGTTTTTTTTTCATGTTAAGTTTCAAGCCAGATTTTTCACTCTCTTCATTCACTCTCATGAAAACCCTCTTAGTTCCTCTTCACTTTTTGCTATTAGAGTGGTATTGTCTGCATATCTGAGGTTGCTGATATTTTTTTTCTAATAATTTTTATTCCAACCTGTGATTCATGCAGTCCAATATTTCACGTGATGTATAATTGATGTGTTTGAACTGTGGTGTTGGAGAAGACTCTTGAGAGTCCCTTGGACTGCAAGGAGATCCAACCAGTCCATTCTGAAGGAGATCAACCCTGGGATTTCTTTGGAAGGAATGATGCTAAAGCTGAAGCTCCAGTACTTTGGCCACCTCATGCGAAGAGTTGACTCGTTGGAAAAGACTCTGATGCTGGGAGGGATTAGGGGCAGGAGGAGAAGGGAACGCCCCAGGATGAGATGGCTGGATGGCATCATGGACTCGATGGACGTGAGTCTGAGTGAACTCCGGGAGATGGTGATGGACAGGGAGGCCTGGCGTGCTGCAATTCATGGGGTCGCAAAGAATCGGACATGACTGAGCGACTGAACTGAACTGAACTGAACTGAATCTGCATATAAGTTAAATAAACATGGTGACAATATACAGCTTTGTTGTACTTCTATCCTAATTTTGAACCAGTCAGTTGTTCTATGTTCAGTTCTAACTGTTGCTTCTTGGCCTTCATACAGGTTTCTCAAGAGGCAGGTAAAGTGGTCTGATATTCACATTTCTATAAGAATTTTCACACTTTGTTATGATCCACATAATCAAAAGGATTTACCATAGTCAATGAAGTAGAAGTAGATATTTTTCTAGCATTCGTTTGTTTCTCTATTGTACAACAAATGTTGACAATTTGATCTTGGGTTCCTCTGTCTTTTCTAAAGCTAGCTTGAACATTTGGAAGTTCTTAGTTCACATAGTGCTGAAGCCTAGCTTTAAGGGTTTTGAACATAACCTTGCTAACATATGAAATGAGTGTAATTGTGCAGTAGTTCAACCATTCTTTGGCATTGCTCTTCTTTGGGATTGAAATGAAAACAGAACTTTCCCAGCCCTGTGTCCACTGCTGAGTTGTCCAAGTTTGCTGACATATTGAGTACAGCAATTTAACAGCATCATGTTTAGGATTTTTAATAGCTCAGCTGGAATTCTTTCACCTCCACTAGTTTTGTTCATAGTAACAGTTCCTAAAGCCAACTTGACTTCACATTCCAAGATATTTCTGGCTCTAGGTGAGTGACCACACCATCATGGTTATCCAGGTCATTAAGACTTTTTTCTATAGCTTTTCTATGTTCTTTCCACCTCTTCTTAAACTCTTCTGCTTCAGTTAGGGCCTTACCATTTCTGTCCTGTATCATACCCATCTTTGCATGAAATGTTCCCCTGATATTTTCAGTTTTCTTGAAGAGATCTGTAGTTTTTCCCATTCTATTGTTTTCCTCATTTCTTTGCATTGTTCAGTTAAGAAGGCCTTCTTATCTCTCCTTGCTATTCTCTGGAACTCTGCATTCAGTTGCGTATATCTTTATCTTTATGCCTTTCCTTTTTCATTTCCCTTTCCTAAGGTATTTGGAAGCCCTCCTGAGATAACCACTTTGTCTTCTTGCCTTTCTTTTTCTCTGGAATGATTTTGGTCATTGCCTCATATACAATACAATGAACTTTCATCCATAGTTATTCAGGCACTATGTCTACCAGAACCAAACCCCTGGATCTATTCACTACTTCCACTCTATATTCCTAAGGGATTTGATTTATGTCATACCTGAATCATCTAGTGGTTTTCCCTACTTTTTTTCAATTTAATCCTGAATTCTTTAATTAGGATCTCATGATCTCCAGGTCTTGTTTTTGCTGACTGTGTAGAGCTTCTCTGTCTTCAGCTGGAAAAAATACAACCAATATGACTTTAGTACTGACCATTCTGTGGTGTCCATGTGTAGAGTTGTTCCTTGGGTTATTGGAAAGGGGCATTTGCTATGACCATGTGTTCTCTTGACAAAACTCTATTAAACTTTGCCCTGCTACATTTTTTTCTCTAAGATCAAAGTAGCTCGTTACTCCAGGTAACTTTTGACCTCCTACTTTTGAATGTCAATCCCATATGATGAAAAGGACATCTGTTTCTGGTGCTACTTCTAGAAGATCTTGTAGGTCTTCATAGAACCAATCAACTTAAGCTTCTTTGGCTTTGGTGGCTGGGGCTGCTCTTCCCCAGTAGAATACTGGACACTTTCTGACCTGGGGGGCACATCTTCTGGTGCCACATCTTTTTGCCTTTTCATAAGGCTCATGGAGTTCTCACAGCAAGAATACTGAAATGGCTTGCCATTCCCTCCTCCAGTGTACCACATCTTGTCTGTACTCTTCAGTATGATATGTCCATCTTGGGGGCCCCTGCATGACATGGCTCATAGCTTCATTCAACTATGCAAGCCCATTTTCCAGGACAAGGTTGTGATCTATGAAAGGGAAATGCAGAATATATTTCCTCAAAAATCCAAAGAGAGCAGCAAGACATTTTCCCTTTTACTTGGTTGTAAGAGGAGTCAGTTGCAAAAATTTATCCTTCACCCCAAAAGGAATACCTCTATAACCCACACATCTGTGAATCCATTAAAATGTAAAGGTCTTTAATTTTAATTATGATATATTAAATATGAAACAAGCTCTCTCTAATCACTACTAAATGATCAGGGATTCATTAGTGAGTACAACTACTAAACCATTGCCTCAGAAATGTCTTTTGAAGCTGGCTGGTACATATTATGATTCTTAAGTCTTTGGGAATATTCTTGAACCTGAATTAAGGTACTAGACAAAGAGAGGCTGGGTTATAGTCCTAGGTTTCACAGATACAAAAATGTTATATACACAGAAATATAAAATCAGCTGTCATTAAAATCTTTATAAAATCAGCTATCATTAGAATTATAGCAATGGACATTTTAAATCATTTTCCATTCACACAGAGGTTGTTTAACTTTGATATTTTTTTCAAAGTATTTACAACTAACTACATTCAAGAATGAACCATGCTGGCATCATGAGACCAAGTTTCTAGACTGAGTAAAATTTTACAAAATAAATGAACAAGTTGATGAATTAATAAACTGCTGATCCAAGATTTGGCAAAACAAAAAGTAATTACCTTTCCTGAAGTAACTGATGAGAACCATTGTGATATTTTATGCATTTGTTTCAAACATTTCTGGGTATTAATATTTGCTTATGAAATATTAACTGAAGATCCTCTTGATGAAAGTGAAAGACAATGAAAAAGCTGGCTTAAAACTAACATTCAAAAAATGAAGATCATGGCATCTGATCCCATCATTTCATGACAAATAGATGGGGAAGCAATGGAAACAGCGACAGACTATTTTCTTGGGCTCCAAGATCACTGCAGATGGTGACTGCAGCAATGAAATTAAAAGATGCTTGCTCCTTGGAAGAAAACTTATGACCAACCTAGACAGCACACTAAAAAACACATTACTTTGCCAACAAAGGTCCATCTAGTCAAAGCTATGGTTTTTCCAGTAGTCATGTATGGATGTGAGAGTTGGACCATAAAGAAAGCTGAGTGCCAAAGAAATGATGCTTTTGAACTTTGGTGTTGGAGAAGACTCTTGAGAGTCCCTTGGATTGCAAGGAGATCAAACCAGTCAATCCTAAAGGAAATCAGTCCTGGGGGTTCATTGGAAGGACTGATGCTGAAGCTGAAGCTCCAGTACTTTGGCCACCTGATGTGAAGAACTGACTCACTGGAAAAGACCTTGATGTTGAGAAAGATTGAAGGCAGGAGGAGAAGGGGACGACAGAGGGTGAGATGGTTGGATGGCATCACTGACTCAATGGACATGAGTTTGGGCAACCTCTGGGAGTTGATGATAAACAGAGAGGCCTGACGTGCTGCAGTCCATGGGGTCACAAAGAGTCGGACATGACTGAGCGACAGAACTGAACTGAATATTTATTTTCAAGATCAAATGAAGTAATTTTCTTTTGTTATGTTTAACTTTTATCAATTTGGTAAAATGGACCTTTGTGAACAAAAATGCCTGAATTACTTTTTCTTCCTACCTAGTCATCCAGAATTTGAAAACAGTGTGTATTCTTGCTTTTATGTAAATATTTGTATAAGTTTAATAAGAATCCATTTCTAATGAGATGGATGAAACTGGAGCCGATTATACAGAGTGAAGTAAGCCAGAAAGAAAAATACCAATACAGTATACTAACACATATATATGGAATTTAGAAAGATGGTAATGATGACCCTGTATGCGAGACAGCAAAAGAGACACAAATGTGTAGAGCGGACTTTTGGACTCTGAGGGAGAGGGAGAGGGTGGGATGATTTGGGAGAATGGCATTGAAACATGTATATTAGCATATGTGAAATGGATCACCAGTCCAGGTTCAATGCATGATACAGGTCGCTCAGAGCTGGTGCACGGGGATGATCCTGAGAGATGATATGGGGTGGGAGGTGGGAGGGGGGTTCATGTTTGGGAACGCATGTACACCCGTGGTGGATTCATGTCAATGTATGGCAAAACCAGTACAGTATTATAAAGTAAAATAAAGTAAAAATAAAAATTTAAATAAAAAAGGAATCCATTAACTTTATAATAGGACATGTTTAGAAACATCTATTATATTGACAAAGCTTTAATGTCATTACAATGATGTTCACTGAATCAGATATGACCAGACAGTTTTAAAAACCTCAAGTCAGCTTTAAGAAGCTATGGATGTGCATAAATCTCCCAATGGAAATACATATCTTGTATAATTTTCCACCTTACAGATCAGAAAACAAGGTTACTTCTGACATGCCCAGGAATGTCAGAACACTTTGGTGATACTTAGAGAGAGGAAACCAAATCTTTAGGTTTTATAATGCCACAACAAGGCTGTGATCCACGAAGGGGAGTAATATACATATATTAATATATATGTATATAAATACATGTGTCATATACTAATACACAGAATTATTAAAAGTATGTGATAGCCATAAAAAGTATGTGATAGCCATTTGAAGAAATATTGATGTACCTTAGAGTCCATTTTATCCAACATATAATTCATATACTAATCTAAGTGTCTATTTTTTTCCCTAGTCACAATTAGAGTGGAAGCGGAGGTAAAGCCACACAATTTTACTAGAAGTTTCTCTGATTCTTCAACTTTTGTGCATATTAATGACAAAATACTTTTATTTGCAAATAAGGACTTAATCGGGTAGAAAGAATACTGGGCTTGGAACCAATGACCTGGAGTCCAGTCTTGGCCACTGAGTGCCCACGAGCATGTTTCTTCTTTCTTTCATGTTATGGGTCACGGAGTGACCCCACTTCCAATATAACCAGGACAATCTTGATTTATAATAATTGTCTAAGAAAAATTTTTAGTAGTAAAATGAATGAGTCAGACATCGACAAATGGCCTAGGACATCACTTATATGTGGAAACTAAAAATTGATACAAATGAACTTATTTGCAAAAGAGAAATAGGCTCACAAATGCAGAAACAATCTTATGTTACCAAAGGGGGTTGTGAAGTGGGAGAGAAGATAAATTAGGAGTTTAGGATTAATAAATACACACTACTATGTATAAAATAAGTTAACAAACATAGTCTACTGTGCAGCACAGGAAACTATACTCAATATCTAGTAACAACCTATAAAATGGAAAATAATCTGAAAAAGAATGAATATATTCATATAC
The DNA here is from genome assembly GCF_042477335.2 of Ovis canadensis. NCBI lineage: Eukaryota > Metazoa > Chordata > Mammalia > Artiodactyla > Bovidae > Ovis > Ovis canadensis. Next base: position 14,208,465 of record NC_091262.1, read on the forward strand.
ATATTTACATATACGGGTCACTTGTTGTACAGTTGAATCTAACACAAAATTGTAAATTAGTCATATTTTAATTTCTAAAAATCTCTGATAGACAGTGGAATGGACTAGGCATATTGCTATGCTTTTCTTATTTCATTAGTGTATAAAATACTGAACATTAAAAAGAAACCATATGTCACAAATATAGCACTTAAGCTCATCACATAGAGCTAGGGAACCTTGGACTTCTTTTTTTTCTTTGAATGAATGAATTTTTTTATTTCAAGAAACAATTTCAATTACTGAATAAATTATCTTCCTGAGATATTTAAATTTAAAATATTGAAAAGTTGTAATATTGTTACAATGACATCTCTTTATAGGGGATTCTAAAACTAATGATTGAGTTATGGTTTGTGTTTCCATTTCATATAAACAATTCTCCTGTTGAATTTAATTATTTTTGATTGACAAAAGTTTGTCTCCCTGAAGTTATAGTCTTCCTAAATTAGATTTTATGTATGCTAACACAGAGCTAGAACAAATAATATCACAATTTGTATGGAAATACAAAAAACCTCAAATAGCTGAAGCAATCTTGAGAAAGAAGAATGGAACTGGAGGAATCAACCTGCCTGACTTCAGGCTCTACTACAAAGCCACAGTCATCAAGACAGTATGGTACTGGCACAAAGACAGACATATAGATCAATGGAACAAAATAGAAAGCCCAGAGATAAATCCACACACCTATAGACAGCTTCTCTTTGACAAAGGAGGCAAGACTATACAATGAATTAAAGACAATCTCTTTAACAAGTGGTGCTGGGAAAACTGGTCAACCACTTGTAAAAGAATGAAACTAGAACACTTTCTAACACCATACACAAAAAATAAACTCAAAATGGATTAAAGATCTAAATGTAAGACCAGAAACTATAAAACTCCTAGAGGAGAACATAGGCAAAACACAGCAGGATCCTCTATGATCCACCTCCCAGAATACTGGAAATTAAAGCAAAAATAAACAAATGGAATCTAATTAAAATTAAAATCTAAAAGGAAGCTATAAGCAAGGGGAAGAGACAGCCTTCTGAATGGGAGAAAATAATAGCAAATGAAGCAACTGACAACTAATCTGAAAAATATACAAGCAACTTATGCAGCTCAATTCCAGAAAAATAAATGACCCAATCAAAAAATGGGCCAAAGAACTAAATGGACATTTCTCCAAAGAAGACATACAGATGACTAACAAACACATGAAAAGATGCTCAACATCACTCATTATCAAGAAATGCAAATCAAGACCACAGTGAGGTACCATTTCACACCAGTCAGAATGGCTGCAATCCAAAAGTCCACAAGCAATAAATGCTGGAGAGGGTGTGGAGAAAAGGGAACCCTCTTACACTGTTGGTGGGAATGCAAACTAGTACAGCCACTATGGAGAACAGTGTGGAGATTCCTTAAAAAATTGCAAATAGAACTGCCATATGACCCAGCAATCCCACTGCTGGACATACACACTGAGGAATCCAGAATTGAAAGAGACACGTGTACCCGAGTGTTCATCGCAGCACTGTTTATAATAGCCAGGACATGGAAGCAACCTAGATGTCCATCAGCAGACGAATGGATAAGAAAGCTGTGGTACATATACACTATGGAGTATTACTCGGCCATTAAAAAGAATACATTTGAATCAGTTCTAATGAGGTGGATGAAACTGGAGCCTATTATACAGAGTGAAGTAAGCCAGAAAGAAAAACATCAATACAGTATACTAACACATATATATGGAATTTAGAAAGATAGTAATGATAACTCTATATGCAAGACAGCAAAAGAGACACAGATGTAAAGAACAGACTTTTGGACTCTGGGAGAGGGAGAGGGTGGGATGATTTGGGAGAATGGCATTGAAACATGTATACTATTATGTAAGAAATGAATCGCTAGTCTAGGTTCAATGCAGGATACAGGATGCTTGGGGCTGGTGCACTGGGATGACCCAGAGAGATGATATGGGGAGGGTGGTGGGAGGGGGGTTCAGGGTTGGGAACTCATGAACACCTGTAGTGGATTCATGTCAATGTATGGCAAAACCAATACAGTATTGTAAAGTAAAAAACTAAAATTTAAATAAAAAATAAAAAACATTCAGACTTCTGATTTTCAGAAGGAAAAAAAATAAAATAATAAAATAAATCAGGTATGAAAGTTTTATGGTTTTCTGAATGAAATATAAATAAATGTTTCATAGTAGTTGAGAAAGGAAGTAGATGCCTCTATTTTGTAATTCATGCTATATTTGTTGCAAGGACAATTTTAGTATTCCATTAAACAGTATAATTACAAAGACTTTTTTGTGTTTTTAGATTTTGACCTAGTTAGAGTGGTCTTTGCAGCTACTGTTTCAAGCATGCCTCAAAGTTCCTTATTTATTGATGTTGCATGTTGTGTTTGTGCGACAGTCACTAACTTCAGTGAAAGGAATTTAAAGATATTCAGAAAAGAGATTCTCAAGGAATTCACTGTGGAGCAGAAAGACACACTGATATCTAATAATGATATTAATGATGTGGAAGGCAATGGCACCCCACTCCAGTTTTCTTGCCTGGGAAATCCCATAGACGGAGGATCCTGGTAGGCTGCAGTCCATAGGGTCTCTAAGAGTCGGACACGACTGAGCGACTTCACTTTCACTTTTCACTTTCCTGCATTGGAGAAGGAAATGGCAACCCAATCCAGTCTTCTTGCCTGGAGAATCCCAGGGACAGGGGAGCCTGGTGGGCTTCCATCTATGGGGTCGCACAGAGTCAGACACGACTGACGTGACTTAGCAGCAATAGCAGCATGGGCTGAATACTGTGGAAATGTAGATGATGAAGTGACAGATTTTGGTATCTTTGGAGACATCTTCATAGTGAATGTTTGTTTTAATAATATCTTCACATTTTTATACCACCTTGTTGATATATCAGGCTGTAGAGAAGTACTTTTTTAACTGTTAGCTTATTTTAAAATCTTGTTACTATAAAGGCAAACAAGCATGACATGAGATCCAATTTTAATAAAATGTTGTAAGGAAGTGAAATAAAACCACCCATATTACTTCCATTAAGACATAATAGTCATTATAAATAATAACTTATACAATGTTGAGGTAAATATCCTTCTAGCCTATGCATTTCTCACATAATTTGAGAAATTGTAAATGTAGACAAAATGAGAATTCTATTTTAATTGTGTATGGCAACCCACTCCAGTATTCTTGCCTGGAGAATCCCATGGACAGAGAAGCCTGGTGGGCTACAGTCCACGGGGTCGCAAAGAGTCGGACAAGACTGAGCGACTTAACCAACTTTCTATAAACAGTTTCCCATGTGTCTAAAAACCACTCATGAAAGATCTGAAGGACTAACAAGCATACTCATATATTTAGCCACTTGCCTATTATTAACTATTTGGTTTGTCTTATTGTCAAAATTCCAATAATGCTATCACGTATTACAGATTATTACCCTAAAATAAATATCTGGATGTTCATACTAGAGAAACAATGAGCAGCACTTAGATACAGTATTTTGACAACCAACTTCTTTATCAAACTTGCGAAATATTTGCATAAAAGAAGAGAAATGAGAAATCTCAAATAAATAACCTAACTTACCAACTAAAATTATTAGAAAAATAAAGGCAAGAACACCAAAAGTCAGCAGAAGGAAGGAAATAATAAATATAAAAGAAAAATAAATAAAACAGAGATTAAAATCAACATAAAAGTAAAATCAGGAGCTGGCTCTTTGAAAGGATAAACAAAATCAACAAAGCCCTAGCCAAGCTCACCAAGAAATAAAGAGAGTGAACCCAAATTACAAAAAAAATAACAAATGAAAACAGGAGGATTAACAAGCTATGACACAGTGATGCAAAAAAATTATGGGAGAATTTTATGAAAAACTATATACCAACAAGCTAAACAGCCTAGAAGAAATGGATATGTTTCTAGAAATGTACAACCTACCAAAACTGAATAGAGAAGAGATATATAACTTGAATAGACTGAGCACTAGAAGTCAAACAGAATCTGCAGTTTTAAAAAATTAAATAAAAACTCTCTGCAAACAAAAGTCCAAGACCAAATGACACCACTGACGAAATCTACCAAACATATAAAAATCTTATACAGATCCTTCTGAAACTTCTGAAAAAAGTCAATTGACTAGGAGGGACCACTCCCAAAGTCATTCTATAAAGCCACCATCAACTTGATAACAAAACCAGAAAGAAAGAATATCAATAAAGAAAACTGCTAGCCAATATCTATGATGAACATAGATGCAAAAATTCTCAATAAAATATTAGCAAACTGAATCCATAAAAATATTATACATACCAAGGCCACAAGAATATTTCAACATAAGCAAATTAATCAGTGTGATACCCTATAACAACAAAACAAAAGATAAAACTATCTCAATAGAGATAGTTTCAGAAATCACTTGGTAAAATTCAACATCCACTCATGACAAAAACACTTATGAAAGTAGGTATAGAAGGAATTATTTCAACATAGCAAAAGTCACTAATGACAAATCCACATCCAGTATAATACTCAATGGTGAAAATATTAATGCATTTTTATGGAATTTAGAAAGATGGCATTGACAACTCTATATACAAGACAGTGAAATAGACACAGATGTAAGGAACAGACTTTGGGACTATGTGAGAGAAGGTGAGGGTGGGATGATTTGTGAGAATAGCATGGAAACATATATATTACCATATGTAAAATAGATGACCAGTGCAGGTTTGATGCATGAAGCAGGGCACTCAGGGCTGGTGCTCTGGGACAACCCAGAGGGATGGGGTGGGGAGGGAGGAGGGTGGGATCTCAGGGTGGGGTGAAACATGTACACTCGTGGCTGATTCATGTCGATGTATGGCAAAAACCACCACAATATTGTAAAGTAATTAGCCTTCAACGAAAGTAAATAATAATTTTTTTTAAGCTGAAAGTGTTTCTGCTAACATCTGGACAAAGACAAGGATGCCCACTCTCACCACTTCTATTCAACACAGTATTGGAAGTCCTAGCCATAGCAATCAGATAAGAAAAATAAATAAATAAAAGTTTTCTATATTGGAATGGAAGTAGTAAAATTGTCATTTTATGACATATTGTATGACATAGTACTATATAAAGAAAAATCTAAACAATCCAAACAGAAGCTACAAGAAATGTAAGAAAGGTAAAGTTTAAAAAAATCTTTAAAATTGCATCAAGAATATCCTTAGGAATAAACCTGACTATCAAGATAAAAGACTTATCCATAAGATTCGTTCTTTCATATTCTTTCTACTACTTATTAACACCTTTTCTTTTCAATGTTTTAAAACATACAAAATAACCTCTTTAACATGAGGTTTAAATGCCGTTGACTACCTCTGTGCTGAACCCTGGAGTGGTGAATCTGAGCCCTTTAATAATATTTCTTAGATCTCTAGAGTTCTGGACACAAACCCTCTTTCTTTTGATAGGTAGTTTGCAGACTCACCTCTTAGATGCAGGTCTTAAACGTTTGGGTGTCTATGGTGCTGCAGGCTCTGATGAGACACCCAGTCTGCCGTCCTGGGACCCAGCCCCTTCCACCAGTGGACTTACAACTGTACTGGGAAACTTTGGGCCCTGGTTCTACCAATCAGTGGGTAAGCACTAGTCGCGAGCTGCCTTGAACCCCAAGCCAGCCACCCTAGGATGTGATCCCATTCATCATCAAGCCCAGGACATAACCCCAAAATCCAGCATCCCCTGGGGTCCCACATTTAAAATCCCAGAGCCATTTGCATCAGGACACACTGGGATCTGTAGTTAGCCATGCCTAGATTTGATGTCACCCATCAATGGGCCAGAATCAGCCTTGAAAGACCACAAGCTCTACAGAAGGCAACATTGAGACACAGATCCTCCCACAAGTCGGCTGGCACCAGCCCCAGAACTCCCCAGGCTGCCTAACCTGTCATGCCAGGATGCAGCTCTTTCCATCAGCAACCAGTAGGCCCCTAATCAGGAAAGACTTGGCATCCAACCATGCCAGGGAATAACCCCACCTAACACAGTTAGGTCACAGGTAGCCCATAGTAGTCAGTCAGCCCTGCCCCTAGAAAATGGCTTTCACAGCCCAATGTGGCTGGGGAAATCCCTAGAGAATATATCTCTGGTGAAAAGAGGGGTGTGCTGCTGAGCCCCATAGGACATATCCTACATTACCACTAATTCAAGATCAGAAAGCATAACCAACCTATGTTGGTATGTCTAATAACATACACTTTTTGTAAAATGAGATATAGAAGACTATGTTCCAAATAAAAAAGGAGATGTTTGCATCAAGATGGCAGAGTAGAAGGAACTGTGCTCATCGCCTCCTTTGAAAACACCAAAATTGCAACTAACTGTTGAATACCCATCAATTGGAGGATTCTGGAACCCACCAAAAAAGACACCCCATGTTCAAAGAATATGAAGAAGCCACAACAAGATGGTTGGAGGGGTACAATCATGATAAAGTCTAATCCTATCCTTCCAGGCGAGTGACCCACAAACTGGAGAACAATAACGTACAAGCAAATCCTACAGCTCAATTCCAGAAAAATAAATGACCCAATCAAAAAGGGGGCCAAAGAACTAAACAGACATTTCTCCAAAGACATACAGATGGCAAACAAACACCTGAAAATATGTTCAACACCACTTATTATTAGAGAAATGCAAATCAAAACCACAATGAGGTACCATTTCACGCCAGTCAGAATGGTTGCTATCCAAAAGTCTACAACCAATAAATGCTGGAGAGGGTGTGGAGAAAAGGGAACCCTCTTACACTGTTGGTAGGAATGCAAACTAGTACAGCCACTATGGATAACAGTGTGGAGATTCCTCAAAAAGCTGGAAATAGAACTGCTTTATGAGCCAGCAATCCCACTGCTGGACATACACCCCAAGGAAATCAGAATTGAAAGAGACACGTGTACCTCAGTGTTCATCACAGTACTGTTCATAATAGCCAGGACATGGAAGCAACCTAGATGTCCATCAGCAGATGAATGGATAAGAAAGCTGTGGTACATATACACAATGGAATATTACTCAGCCATTAAAAAGAATACATTCGAATCAGTTCTAATGAGGTGGATGAAACCGGAGCCTATTATACAGAGTGAAGTAAGCCAGAAAGAAAAACACCAATACAGTATATTAATGCATACATATGGAATTTAGAAAGACGGTAATGATAACCCTGTATGTGAGACAGCAAAAGAGACACAGATGTATAGAACAGCCTTTTGGACTCTGTGGGAGAGGGCGAGGGTGGGATGGTTTGGGAGAATGGCATTGAAACATGTATATTATCATATGTGACATGGATCACCAGTCCAGGTTCAATGCATGATACAGGGCGCTTGGAGCTGGTGCACTGGGATGACCCAGAGGGATGGGACTGGGAGGGAGGCGGGAGGGGGGTTCAGGATTGGGAACACATGTACACCCGTGGCTGATTGATGTCAATGTATGGCAAAACCACTACAATATTGTAAAGTAATTAGCCTCCAAAAAATAAATAAATAAATAGAAGGGAAAAGAAAAAAGAAGTTCTTCCACTGTTGTGAAGGTTCTGAACTCCAGATCAGACTTCTCAGCCTGGGGCTCTGGTGCAGGGATTAAGAATCCCCAGGTAATCTGCCTTTGAAGGCCAATAGGATTTGATTACATGACTTCTGCAGGACTGGAGGAAACAGAAACTCCACACTTGGAGAACACAAACAAAATCTCGCAGGCACAAAGACCTAAGGGAAAGGAGCAGTGACCCCGTGGGAAGCTGAACCACACCTACTTGCTATTTGGAGAGTCTCCTATAGAGGCTTGGGTCAAAAGTAGCTCACTATGGGGATGAGAGCATTGGCAGTAGCAGTCGTAGAAGTTGCCCCTTGGTGTTAGTCCTCTTGGAGGTCACCATTAACACTATCATACAGCCAGGTCACTGCAACCCAAACAACTAACAGGGAGTATAATACCACCCATCAGCAGATAATTGGATTAAAGTTTTACTGAGTACTGCCCTGAACACCAGAGCAAGACCCAGTTTTTACACTGTTAGTCCCTCCAATCAAGAAGCGTACACAAGCTTCTTAGCCTCATCCATCAGAGAGGGGACAGAAGAAGCAAGAAGCACAATCCTGTTGCAGCTAGAACAAAAAACACATCACAGAAAGTTAATCAAAATGAAAAAGCAGAAAGGTATGCCCCAAATAAAGAGAAAAGATAAAACCCCAGAAAAACAACTAAGTGTAGTGGCGATAGTCAACCATCCAAAAAAGTATTCAGATTATAGTGAGAGTAAAAATGATCCAAGGTCTTGAAAACAGAATGGAGAAGATGTAAGAAACTTTTACCAAAGACCTAAAAGAACTAAAGAACAAACAGGCACAAATGAACAATAGCAGAATAAATGAGGCAGAAACAATGGATAAGTGGCATGGAAGACAGAATGGTGGAAATCAATGATGCAGAACAGAATATAGAAAAATATAGAATCACTGATGCAGAACAACCTAAGAGATGTCTGGGACAACATTAAATGTACTAATATTTGCATTATAGGGATCCTAGAAGGAGAAGAGAGAGAAAGGACTCAAAAAAGTATTGGTAGAGATAATACCTGAAAGCATCCTTAACATGGGAAAGGAAATAGACAATAAAGTTCAGGAAGTGCAGAGAATCCAGGCAGGATAAATCCAAGGGGGAACACACAAGATACACAGTAATAAAACTGACAAAAGTTAAAGACAAAGATAAAATATTAAAAGCAACTAGGGAAAAATAACAAGTATTATATATATATATATATATATATATATATATATCAGTTCAGTTCAGTTCAGTTCAGTTGCTCAGTCGTGTCCAACTCTTTGCGACCCCATGAATCACAGCACGCCAGGCCTCCCTGTCCATCACCAACTCCCGGAGTACACTCAGACTCACGTCCATCAAATCAGTGATGCCATCCAGCCATCTCATCCTCTGTCGTCCCCTTCTCCTCCTGCTCCAATCCCTCCCAGCATCAGAGTCCTTTCCAATGAGTCAACTCTTCACATGAGGTGGCCAAAGTACTGGAGTTTCAGCTTTAGCATCATTCCTTCCAAAGAAATCTCAGGGCTGATCTCCTTTAGAATGGACTGGTTGGATCTCCTTACATTCCAAGGGACCCTCAAGAGTCTTCTCCAACACCACAGGTTAAACGCATCAATTCTTTGGCACTCAGCCTTCTTCACAGTCCAACTGTAACACCCATACATGACTACTGGAAAAACCATAGCCTTGACTAGACGGACCTTAGTCAGCAAAGGAATGTCTCTGCTTTTCAATATGCTATTTAGGTTGGTCATAACTTTTCTTCCAAAGAGTAAGCGTCTTTTAATTTCATGGCTGCAGTCACCATCTGCAGTGATTTTGGAGCCCCCAAAAATAAAGTCTGACTCTGTTTCCACCGTTTCCCCATCTATTTCCCATATATCTGTATATATTATCTTAGTAATTAAAAAAATTTAAATGAGTCTCAAAACTTCTAATCCAATTTTGAAAATATAAAGAAATATTATGTTGTATAAAAACAGGAAATTAACTTGTGATAGAGTAATATTAATGAAAATACAGATTTTGTTTAAATTTCACAAAATGTTACGCTAGTGTCTATCATTTGTTTTCACACCTTTATTTGAGATTCCACATTTTATTTAGTTGCATTGAATAACTTCAGCTGCATGCAACCAATTCTAGTAAAGTCTCTATTCATCTTTATTCTGTTATAGATATTTTCTAATTTTCCTTGTTATGGCTTCTTAGATATACCTGTCATTTAAAAATAAAAATTTATTTCCAAATACATGGGATTTTTAAAGTATCTTTTATATTTGTTTTTCACTGATATTAATTTCTCATTTAAATGCTTTCTTCCCTGCAAAGAATGAACAAAGGGAGGGACAAAGCCTACAGTAGCAGCCTGTTATTTGTCACTGCCTCTACAAATTCTGGGAGCATCCAAGCACCAGTGACAGTGGATTGTCCACATGCAGAGGCAGAGTGAAACCCAAGTCCTTTCCTCTAACCCCTTCACCAAAGATATACAATCTGCACCACTGCCACAAGTTTTGTATACTCAGCAACTATCTGAATGGACATCTGAGTGGGCAACAGGTGCTCCCATGCCTGAAATGAGTCCAGTGTTAGCAGCTGTGGGCTTTGTGGAAGCACACGTGCGCAGGCAGGGCCAAGGTCTGGACTGCTTCTTGGTGTGTGACTACTGCAGACCTAATATCTGATTTTAGTGGATCAATGTCTGTGGATCTGTGATAGTGGCTTTGTGAACAGTGCCTGAGGGATACTAGGGCTGATTTTCTGCATTCTCAGAGTGGGGCATAGGGAAAGTAAGGAAAACAGCAGTGTACTTTGTGATCCCATAGAACTGGTGACATGTGACACCAGAGTGCACTCCCCAGTGGACAGCTCTGGCAGAGGAATATTCAGTAGATTCTCTTAAGGTAGGAGTGCTCCAATTCTTCCTACCATACTACAGCTTAGAAATAGATCCGAGTCATCTCAGTGAGACGACCCAGAGGGATGGTAAGGGGAGGGAGGAGGGAGGGGGGGGTTCAGGATGGGGAACACGTTTATACCTGTGGAGGATTCACGTTGATGTATGGCAAAACCAATACAATATTGTAAAGTAATTAACCTCCAATTAAAATAAATAAATTTATATTAAAAAAATAAAAGATTATGACCCTGTATGTGAGACAGCAAAAGAGACACAGATGTGTAGAGTGGATTTTTGGACTCTGAGGGAAAGGGGGAGGGTGGGATGATTTGGGAAAATGGCATTGAAACATGTATACTATCATGTAAGAAACGAATCACCAATCTATGTTCAATGCAGGATACAGGATGCTTGGGGCTGGTGCACGGGGATGATCCAGAGAGATGATATGGGGTGGGAGGTGGGAGAGGAGTTCATGTTTGGGAGCTCATGTACACCCGTGGTGGATTCATATCAATGTATGGCAAAACCAATACAGTATTGTAAAGTAAAATAAAGTAAAAATAAAAATTAAAAAAATAATAATAATAAAAGAAAAAAGAAAAGAAAGAAATATAGTGTATTAGCCAAGTTCCCACTAAAAAAAATAATAATAATTAAAATAAATAAAAATTTTTAAAAAGAAATAGATCCAGGGGCTTTTACTCTAAGAACCAGTCTTTTACTCAAAGACTCTGCCACAGCAGGCTGTGACAACCACAAACCATAGAAGAGGCCCCATTCAACTTCCAGTGCAGAAACTGTTAACCCCAAAACATATCATACAGCCTATCAGAGGTTTAATGGTCAGTGCCCACTCCAGTACTCTTGCCTGGAAAATCCCATGGACAGAGGAGCCTGGTAGGCTGTAGTCCATGGGGTCGCTAAGAGTTGGACACAACTGAGCGACTTCACTTTCACTTTTCACTTTCCTGCATTGGAGAAGGAAATGGCAACCCACTCCAGTGTTCTTGCCTGGAGAATTCCAGGGACGGTGGAGCCTGGTGGGCTGCTGTCTATGGGGTCGCACAGAGTCGGACACGACTGAAGTGACTTAGCAGCAGCAGCAGCATCACACTGAGGAAAGAAACATCAGGCATTCATACTAAAAAATAGCCTTTGCAGCAAAATATTAGATACTTGCAGGGTACACATGGAAGTTCCTCTGTAAAAATAGCCTTTCAAGACCATAGTAGATAATTATTTCTCATAGAGTAAGAAAGTTTAACTCATAAGGTAAGAAAATACAAGTAAAATGAAGAAGCAGATGAAACAACTCCCAAATGAAAGACCAAGAAAATTCCTACGAAAGAACAATGAAACAGACCTTTTCAGTCTAACAGATACCCAGCTCAAAAAGGGGACAATGAAGTTACTAAAAAGGGCTGTTGATAGAAATGCAGAAAAAAAGTAAAAGCGAATTAGAAACCATAAAGAAGAATAAAACAAATAATTTCACAATTTGTATGGAAATACTAAAAACCTCGAATAGCCAAAGCAATCTTGAGAAAAAATTAGAAAAATTATTTGCCAAGATGAAAGTTGAGTTTAAGGCAATAAATAGCATATCGAATAATACAGAAGAGCTAATTTGTAAGATACTATAATTGAAATCGCCCAATCAAAACAGCAGATAGAAAGACCCATGGGAAAATATAAAGTGTGCCAACCTATGCTCAATAAGGATCCCAAAAGGAAAAGAAAGAGAAAAGGCAATACAAAATGTATTTGAAGAAATTTTAGTTGAAAATTTCCCAAACCTAAAGAAGGAAACAGATATCCAGGTTTCCTAAAGAAGGAAACAGATATAGAAAGCAGAGAGTGTCCCAAACAAGATGAACCCAAACAGACCTACACAAAGACATAATTGAAATGACAAAAATTAAATAGAGCAATAGAAAAATAGAGTTAATTACAAGGGAACTCCCATAAAGCTCTCAGTTAATTTCTTTACAGAAATGTTGCAGGTCAGAAGGAGTATCAAAATATATTCAAGGTCCTGAAAGGCAAAAATCTTCAACTTTGGATATCCAACCCAGGAAGATTATCATTTAAAACAGGAGAGATCAAGAATTCCTCAGAGAAGCAAAAACTAAGAAATACAGTAATACTAAACCTATCCTAAAGGAATATTGAAAGTTCTTCTCTAAATAGATAAAAAGCAAAAATGTGAAGGAAATGGAAAATGATAGTTGGAAAGAAAGTTGCTTAAATAAACCAGGACACAGATTTTTTTTTAATAATAAGTTTTTTTTTCTGTGAAAGCAAGAATAACCACAATGAACACCAAAGGTATAAATATGAAGATGTAAAAGAGAGCATTAAAATCATAAAATATGGGGAAGGATAGTAATAAAATGTTGATTACTTTTTAGGATGTGTTTGAACCTATGTGAGTACCAGTCTTAAGCCAAGTAGATATAGGAAGGGGTTAACATATTTGAAACACAGAGTAGGCAGAAATCAAAATATACAATAGATTAACAAAAACAAAAAGAAGAGAACACAGGAATAATGTAAAAGAAAATCATCAAACTGTTACCAAGTCCAAGTTCACTCTGCTTAATGAGAGATGCTGTTTTGAGGCAAGGAATATGACTTTATTTGGAAAGCTAGCTAACAGATAACATGGAAGACTAATGTCTCAAAGTAACCATCTTATTGGGGTCTGGATGTCAGATTCTTTTATAGAACAGGGGTAGAAGGAGGTGAGGAAGTAAAATAAAAAGGCCTTTAATCTTGCAAATGTCCCTTGGAATAGTCAGCACTAGGAAGGGGATATATTCATTTCTTCCTTCCTCCAGCCATCCACAGGTAGGTGGACAGGGAATTTCTGTTTAACATTCAGGCAAAGGGGTAGGGTTCCCCAAGGCTGGCCATTATGTATGGACAGTATTTTTTAGTGAACAAAAGCAATGGGAAAAGAAAGTGAAAGTGAAAGAAACAAATCCAGTATGGAGTTGGTTCTTCCCCGTAACAAAACCACAAAAGAAAAAACAAAAAGGAAAAGAAAAGAAGAAGAAATACAAAATAAACTGGAAACAGGGATTTAAATGGTAAGAAATACATATCTATCAGTAATTACATTAAATATCAGTGGGCTAAATGCTCGAATTAAAGGACATAGAGTGTCAGATTGGATAAAAAAACAAGAATCTCAAATATGATGCTTACAAGAGACCCATTTAGGGCAAAAGACACATGTAGATTTAAAGTGAAGAGATGTAAAAAGATATTTCATGCAAATGGAAATAACAAGAAAGCTGGGGTAGCAATACTTATGTCAGACAAAACAGACTTTACAATAAAAGCCATAAAGAAAGATAAAGGACACTATAAAAGATAAATGGATCAACACAAGAAGATACTACACTGATCAACATATATGCATCCAACTTAGGAGCACACAAATGTATAAAACAAATACTAACAGATATAAAGGGTGAAACTGACTGGATATAGTAATATTGACTGGATATAATAATAATGGAAGACTTTAATACCTCATTCATATCAACTGACAGATCTTCTAGACAGAAACTAAATAAGGCAACAGAGATTCTAAGTGATACAATAGAAGAGTTAGATTTAACTTATAGTTTCATGACATTATTTTAAAAAACCCAGAATGCACATTCTATTAAAGAACACATAGAACATTCTCTAGGATAAATCATATACTATGGCATAAAATAGGACTCAACCAATTAAAGATGATGGAAATAATTTCAAGAATCTTTTCTGAGCACAATTATATGAAACTAGAAATCAAACACAGAAAAAAAATGAGAAAAAAAAATCTCACATGGAGACTAAACAACACGCTACTAAAAATTCAGTGGGTCAATGTTCAAAGATAACAGAGGAGTCAGTGGACATGAGTGCATTTCTCTCCACAGATGCATCAGGACTACATCTAGAGATGCATTAGTTCTCATAAAACACTGGCTGAATATTAGCAGGAGTCTTGATCACCAGAAAAGACTATACAGATCCATGCATTAATTGGATAGGATGAAGGAATAAGGGAAAAGGTACAAGCAGAATAGGACCTGAACACCAAGGAGGGGGAGATGCTAAAGCAGAGAAGATATTTCTACATCCACGGAAATAAGTTGGAACGGAAGAGAATCATTTGAGGTTCTCAGAGGAGGGTGAAGCAGCTGATTTGTAACAGTCAAAATGAATAAAGTGAAAAACACACAGCCAATCTTTGCCACAGCCCTGCATACCCCAACCTGGAACACATGTCCACAAGTGTGCACAGGGGCTGGGAGCTGGAACATGGGGATTGGAGAGCAATCCTGGAGCCAGGACTGCTGTTGAATGCTGAGAGACAGCCTGAGGGAAGAGGAAGGAAGAAATCTACAACAGGGAATGCGTTTGGAGGAAAACCAAATGACCATGGAAACAGGGCACTATGGCTAAATCACACATAATTGGTGGAGCAACCACTATTGCATCTCTCTACCCACACACTGGAATTGGGAGCCAAGCAATAAAGAAGGACCAACAAGAATTTCCCTTAGAGCACTTGCTGCCAGAGATTAGAAAAATCTCCTAAAAGAGCCATATCTCTTGTGCCTGGGGCTGCTGGCTTCATTCATACCTGGCACTGCCAGAGTCCCCATGACCTAAGCAGCCATGCAGCCTTCATGCCCTGTTCTCATTGGAGCAGACACAATTCCTCCAGGACAGCCTAAGAAACAGAATCCTGTGGGGGTGGCCTATATGCAGAGGTGGCAGTAAAACTACAACTGAGCTTCAGGGGCAGAGTTATTAAGGAAGAATATTGAAAACCTTTCCATCAGTTGCACAAGCTGCAGATCAGATCCACGATATCAACTAAGTAGTCTCTGTATCTATGGAATATATAAAAGGACAACGAGTGATTCCACAGAAGAAAACATTCTAGATCTGGAAGCTCTGAGTTTTGGAGGCATGCACATGCAGGAGTATGGCTGGATTATAGCCTAAAATGTTTTCACAGGATCTAAGCTTTCCAGGTGGTGCTAATGGTAAAGGACCTGCCTGCCAAAGCAAGAGGAATAAGAGACACAGGTTCGATCCCTGGATCTAGAAGGTCCTCTGGAGGACAGCATGGCAACCAACTACAGTATTCTTGCCTATAGAAACCCATGACGGAGGAGCCTGGTGTGCTACAGTCCAGAGGGTCACAAAAAGTCAGACACAACTGAAGCAGCTGAGCGCACGTGCATGCACATCCCCACAGGGTCCGCAGCAGGCCCAGAGGCCAGCCTTCCCAGGTTTGGAGGGTTTCCTAGGGAGGCAGAGGTGGGCTGTGGCCCACAGCAGGAGCAAGGACACCGACAGTTGAGACCCTCAGAAAACACTATTTTGTTTTTTATGACTTGGGTCATTCTATAGTTGTTCCTTTCCTTTTTTCCTCTGTTATTGTGGTTGTTTTCAATGTTATTATTATTTCCATTAAGGTTTTGGGATTTTTTTGACCATTATTTTTATTTCTGTTATATATTTCTACTGCTACTTTGGCTTTCTGCTTTTCTGTGTTTTTGTTTTTGTTTTTTTCCTCTTTGCTTTTTTTTTTTTTTTTTTTGGTTCATTGTTGTTGTTACTGCGTGTGTGTGTGTGTGTGTGTGTGTGTGTGTAAACTTTATCTTAGCTTTGATTTTCTGTGATTCTTTTATTTTCACCATTTTTTGTCTGTTTTGTTTGCTTTATTCCTCAATTGGCATTCAACATTGGTTTTGCTTTCTGTTTTAGTTAGTTTTGTTTTTAAGTAGTTGATTTCATTTTTGTTTCTTTTTTTCACCTGGTTGCTCCCTAGTACGTTTGTTTTCCTTGGTTCTGTTTTGGTTTCATGTGTGTGTGTGTGTGTGTGTGTGTGTTCCTTTGTTTTTATTTCTATTTGACTGATTTTTCCTTTTACCATTTGTTTGCGTTTTGAGTCTGTTTTCTCAATCCCCTTTATTGCCTTGATAAACAGATTGTGGGGCCTTGGTTCCCCAACCAGAAGTCAAGTTTGAGCCTTTGGTGTGGGAGCAGAGAATCCAGGACATTAGACCACCAGAGAATTACTGACCTAGAGGAGTATTATGAGATATAACATTCTCATTATAATGAGAATTCCCATAAAGGCCTCCTTCCTAATCAAAGTGAAAATGGAAGTTGCTCCATGGTGTCTGATTCTTTGCGACTCCATGGACTGAATTCTCCAGGCCAGAATACTGGAGTGAGTAGCCGTTCCCTTCTCCAGGGAATCTTCCCAATCAAGGGATCAAACCCAGGTCTCCCACATTGCAGGTGGATTTTTACCAGCCGAGCTTCAAGGGAAGACATAGCTCTACCCAACTGCCTGCAGTGCTCAGCACTGGATGACTCAGCCAAGCAAAAACCAAGACAGAAACACAAAACCAGCCACCAGCAGACAGTGGCTTAAAGTCATCCTAAACCCACAGACAACCCAAAACACACCACCTCGCATGCCACATCCTGGGGGAAATTACCCACATCCCAGCCACCAGAACTGAAGCACAAAGCCTACACAAGCCACTGGATCAAACTCACTTACAGGGACAGACAGCAGAAGCAAGAACTCTGACCCTGCAACCTGTAGAAAGGAGACATGAAATACACTTGGACAAAATCGAAGGATAGAAAAATATTGTGCAGATGAAGATAGAGAAACCACAAGAACAAATAAATGAAGAAGAAATAGGTAAACTACTGAAAAAAGAATTAACAGTAATAACAGTAAGGATAATCCAAAACCTTGAAAATAGAATGGAGAAAATGCAAGAAATGTTCAACAAGGACTTACAAGAAATATAGTATAAACAGTGATGTATATACAGAAGCATAAACAGTGATGAACAATACAATTACTGAAGTTAAAAATACTACAGAAGAAATAAGTAAAAGATTAACTGAAGCAGAAGAATGGATAAGTGAGCTAGAAGATAGAATGGAGGAAATAAGGGAAAAATAAATAAAAAAGAATCAAATAATTGAGGACAGTCTCAGAGACCTCCGGGCAATATTAAATGCACCAACATTCAAATTATAGGGGTCCCAGAGGAAAAATGAAAGAGAAAAGACCTGAGAAAATATTTGAAGACATTATATTTTAAATTTTCCCTAACATGAGAAAGAAAATAGTCAATCAAGTCCAGGAAGTGCAGAGAGTCCCGTACAGGATAAAACCAAGGGGAAACACACTTAGACATTTATTAGTCAAACTACCAAAAATTAAACACAAAGAAAAAATATTAAAAGCAGCAAGGGAAAAGCAACAAGTAAAATAAACAGGAATCTGCAGAAAGTTAACAGCTGATCTTTCAGCAGAAAACTTGCAGCCCAAAAAGTAGTGGCAGGATATATTTTTAAGTAATTAAAGGGAAAAATCTAAAATCAAGATTACTAAACCAAGCAAAGATCTCATTCAGATTTGATGGAGAAATCAAAAGCTTTACAAACAAGTAAAAATTAAGAGAATTCAGCACCCCCAAACAAGCTTTACAACAAATGCTGAAAGAAATTAATATGCAGGGGACACAAAAGAAGAAGGCCTATAAAAACAAACTTAAAATAATTAAGAAAAATGCCAAAAAGAACACACACACACACACACACACACACACACACACACATATCAATAATCGCTTTAAATCTAAATGGATAAATGCTCCAACCAAAAGAAAGAGACTGGCTAAATAAACAAGACCCATATACATATGTGCTGTTCTTAGTCACTCAGTCATGTCCAACTTTTTGCGACCCCATGGACTGTAGCCTGCCAAGCTCCTTTGTCCATGGTGATTCTCTAGACAAGAATACTTGCCATTCTTTTCTCCAGGGGATCTTTCCAACCCAGGGATTGAAGCCAGGTCTCCCTCATTGCAGGCGAATTCTTTACCATCTGAGCCACCAGGGAAGCCCAAGAATACTGGAATGAGTAACGTATACTTTCTCCAGGGGAACTTCCTGACCCATGAATCAAATCAGGATTTCCTACATTGCAGGCAGATTCGTTACCAGCTGAGCTACTTGGTAAACTGTCTTCAAGAGACTGGCTTCAGTCCTAGGGGCACATAAAGATTGAAAGTGAGGGGATGGAGAAAGATCTTCCACGCAAATGAAAATCAAAAGAATTCATGTCAATGTATGGCAAAACCAATACAGTATTGTAAAGTAAAAAATAAAGAGAAAAAAAAGAAAGAAAAATAAATAAATATTAAAAAAAGAAATCTGTAGTAGCAATTTTATTTGAGCAAAAATAGACCTTAAAATAAAAAATATTATAAGAGACAAGAAAAGACACTACACAGTGATAAGCATCAGTTCAAGAAGGGGACGTTACAACTGTAAATATTTATGCAGCAACTATAGAAGCATCTCAATATATAAGGCAAAAGCTAAAAGTCATAAAAGAGTAAATTACTATAAACACCATAATAGTGGAGGGAATTTGATGATGATGATAATGATAATCTAGACAGAAAATTAATAAGGAAACACAAGCCTTAAATGATACATTAGACAAGGTGGGTCTAACTGATGTTTATAGGACACTGTATCTGAAGCAGCATAATAAACTTTCCTCAAATGTAGATGGAATATTCCCAGGCTATATCACATTTTGGCTCAAAAAATCAATAAATTTTAGGAAACTGAAATCATATGAAGCACCTTTTATGATGACATCACTTTAAGATTAGATAACAATTACAGGAGAAAAAAAAAAACTTTAAAACACCCCCACAAATACAGAGCGGCTTAACAATACTCTTCCAAATAACCAAGTGATTAACTGAAGACAACAAAGGAAAATTTTTTTATTTTTATTTTTTGGTTTATTTTTATTTTTTTTTATTTTACTTTCTTTTACTTTACAATACTGTATTGGTTTCGCCATACATCAACATTTTTTAAAAAGAGAGAAAGAAACAACAATGAAACAAAAGACCCCAAACCTATGAGATGCAGCAAAAGAAGTGCTAAGAGGGGCATTTATAAGCAATACAATCGTACCTAAAGAAACAAGAAAAATATCAAATAAAAGACCTAACATTACAACTAAAGTAGCTAGAAAGAAAGGACAACTCCTCCCAAAGTTAGTAGAAGGGAAGAAATCATAAATCAGAGCAGAAATAAGTGAAAAAGAAATTAAGAATATAATAGCAAAGATCAATGAAACTAAGGCTCGTTACTTGAAAAGATAAATAAAATTGATAAACCATTAGCCACACTCTTCAAGAGAAAAAGAAGGCTCAGATCAATCAAACTGAAATGAAAGATGTTACAACATACACTACAGAGGTACAAAGGATCATAACATATGAACAACCATATACCAATAAAATGGACAACATAGAATCCATGGACAGATTCTTAGAAAACTACAACCCTACAAGACTGAAGCAGGAAGAAACAGAAAATCAAACAAACAAATATCGAGCACTGAAACTGAAACACTGGCCAAAAATCTTCCAATAAACAAAAACACAGGGTCGGACGGCCAGATAGATAAATTCTATCATACGTTTTCAGTTCACTCTCTCAGTCGTGTCTGACTCTTTGCAACCCCATGAACCACAGCACGCCAAGCCTCCCTGTCCATCACCAACTCCCAGAGTACACCCAAACCCTTATCCATCAAGTCGGTGATGCCATACAACCATCTCATCCTCTGTCGTCCCCTTCTCCTCCTGCCCTCAAACTTTCCCAACATCAGGGTCTTTTCCAATGAGTCAACTCTTCACATGAGGTGGCCAAAGTACTGGACTTTCAGCTTTAGCATCATTCCTTCCAAAGAAATCCCAGGGCTGATCTCCTTCAGAATGGACTGGTTGGATCTCCTTACAGTCCAAGCGACTCTCAAGAGTCTTCTCCAACACCACAGTTCAAAAGCATCAATTCTTCAGTGCTCAGCTTTCTTCACAGTCCAACTCTCACATCCATACATGACTACTGGAAAAACCATAGCCTTGACTAGATGGACCTTTGTTGGCAAAGTAATGTCTCTGCTTTTGAATATGCTATCTAGGTTGGTCATACCTTTCCTTCCAAGGAGTAAGCATCTTTTAATTTCACAGCTGCAGTCACCATCTGCCGTGACTTTGGAGACCAGAAAAATAAAGTCAGCCACTGATTCCACTGTTTCCCCATCTACTTGTCATGAAATGATGGGACCAGATGCCATGATCTTAGTTTTCTGAATGTTGAGCTTTAAGCCAACTTTTTCACTCTCCTCTTTCACTTTCATCAACAGGTTCTTTAGTTCTTCTTCACTTTCTGCCATAAGCGTGGTGTCATCTGTATACCTGAGGTTATTGATATTTCTCTTGGTAATCTTGATTCCAGCTTGTGCTTCCTCCAGCCCAGCATTTCTCATGATGCACTCTGCATATAAGTCAAATGTTTAGATTTTCTCAAAAAAATTGAAGAGGAAGGAATACTCCCTAACTCATTCTAAAGGGCACCAGGACCCTGATACCAAATGAGAAAACATGTAACAAAAAGAGAAAATATATAGGCCCATATCTCTGATGAACAAAAATGCAAAAATCCTCAACAAAATACTAGCAAACCAAGCCCAACAACACATTAGTGAATCAGAGGCCATGATCAAGTGAGGTTTGTCCCAGGGATACAAGGATTCTTCAATATACATAAATAAATGTGATACACCACATTAACAAATTGAAAGATGAAAAATCATATGATAATTCCAATAGATGCAGAAAAAAGCTTTTGACAAAATATGACAAAATTATGACAAAATAAATGCATAAAAAGAAACTACCTAAACATAATAAAAGCTATATGTGACAAACCCATAGAAAACATTATTCTCAGTGGTGAAAAACTTAAAGCATTTCCTCGAAAATGAGGAACAAGACAAGTTGCCCACTTCTATAACTACTGTTAAAAATAGTTTTGGAAGTCTTACCCATGGCAATCAGAGAAAATAAAGAAATAAAAGGAATCTGAATTGGAAAAGAAGAAATAACACTGTCACTGTTCACAGAAGATGTGATGCTATACATATAAAACCTTAAAAATTCCACCAAAATATTACTAGAACTAATCAATGAATTTAGTGAATTTCACAGGGTACAATATTAATACACAGAAATCATTTCAATATCTATACAATAACAATAAAAGATCAAAAAAAGGAAATTAAGGATGCAATCCCTTTACCATTTCAACAAGAAAAATATCTAGAAATAAACATATATAAGGAGAAAAAAGACATATACAGAAAACTATTAGACACTGATAAAAGAAATCAAAGGTGATTCAAACAGATGGAGAGATATACCATGTTCTTGGAATGGAAGAATCAATATTGTGAAAATGACTATACTACCAAATGCAATCTACAATTCAATGAAATTTCCACTGGATTAACAATGGCATATTTCACAGAACTAGAACAAAAAATTTCACGATCTGTATGGAAACACAAAATACGCCAAACAGCCAAAGCAAACTTGAGAAAGAAAAATGGAGTTGGTGTAATCAACCTTCCCTGACTTCAGGCTATACTACAAAGCTAGAGTCATCAAGACAGTATGGTACTGGCACAGAAACAGAAATATAGATCTATGGAATAAGATAGAACCCTCAGAGATAAACTGACACACCTATGGTCACCTTATCTTTCACAAAGGAAGAAAGAATCTACAATGAAGAAAAACAGCTTCGTCATTCTGTGATATTGGGAAAACTGACAATTACATATAAAAAAATGGAGTTAAAACACTTCTCAAACCACACACAAAAATAAACTAAAATTAGATTAGGACCCAAATGTGAACCAAAAGAAGGCAGTAGTAGCAATACTCATATCAGATAAAATAGACTTTAAAACAAAGGCTGTGAAAAGAGACAAAGAAGGACACTACATAATGATCAAAGGATCAATCCAAGAAGAAGACATAACAATCATAAATATATATGCACCCAACATAGGAGCACCACAATATGTAAGACAAATGCTAACAAGTATGAAAGGGGAAATTAACAATAACACAGTAGTAGTAGGAGATTTTAATACCCCACTCACACCTATGGACAGATCAACTAAACAGAAAATTAACAAGGAAACACGAACTTTAAATGATACAATAGACCAGTTGGGCCTAATTGATATCTATAGGACATCTCACAGCAAAACAATGAATTTCACCTGTTTCTCAAGTGCACACGGAACTTTCTTCATATAGACCACATCCTGGGCCATAAATCTAGCCTTGGTAAATCCAAGAAAATTGAAATCATTCCAAGCATCCTTTCTGACCACAATGCAGTAAGATTAGATGTCAATTACAGGAGAAAAACTATTAAAAATTCCAACATATGGAGGTTGAATAACACGCTGCTGAATAACCAACAAATCACAGAATGAATCAAAAAAGGACTCAAAATATGCTTAGAAACTAATGAAAATGAAAACACAACAACCCCAAACCTACGGGACACTGTAAAAGCAGTGATAAGGGGAAGGTTCATAGCAATAGAGGCATATCTCAAGAAACAAGAAAAAAGTCAAATAAATAACCTAACTCTACACCTACAACTAGAAAAGGAAGAAATGAAGAACCCCAGGGTTACTAGAAGGCAATGGCGCCCCACTCCAGTACTCTTGCCTGGAAAATCCCATGGACGGAGGAATCTAGTGGGCTGCAGTCCATGGGGTCGCTAAGAGTTGGACACGACTGAGCGACTTCACTTTCACTTTTCACTTTCATGCATTGGAGAAGGAAATGGCAACCCACTCCAGTGTTCTTGCCTGGAGAATCTCAGGGATGGCTGAGCCTGGTGGGCTGCTGTCTATGGGGTTGCACAGAGTCGGACACAACTGAAGCGACTTAGCAGCAGCAGCAGCAGGGTTAGCAAAAGGAAAAAATCTTAAAAATTAGGGCAGAAATAAATGCAAAAGAAACAAAAGAGAACATAGCAAAAATCAACAAAACTAAAAGCTGGTTCTTTGAGAAGATAAATAAAATTGACAAACCTTTAGCCAGACTCATCAAGAAACAAAGGGAGAAAAATCAAATCAACAAAATTAGAAGTGAAAATGGGGAGATCACAACAGACAACACAGAAATACAAAGGATCAGAAGAGACTATTATCAGCAACTATATACAAATAAAATGGACAACTTGGAAGAAATGGACAAATTCTTAGAAAAGCACAACTTTCCAAAACTGAATCAGGAAGAAATAGAAAATCTTAACAGACCCATCACAAGCACAGAAATTGAAATTGTAATCAAAAATCTTCAAACAAACAAAAGCCCAGGACCAGACGGCTTCACAGCTGAATTCTACCAAAAATTTAGAGAAGAGCTACCACGTATCCTACTCAAACTCTTCCAGAAAATTGCAGAGGAAGGTAAACTTCCAAATGCATTCTATGAGGCCACCATCACCCTAATACCAAAATCTGACAAAGATGCCACAAAAAAAGAAAACTACACGCCAATATCACTGATGAACATAGATGCAAAAATCCTTAACAAAATTTGAGCAAACAGAATCCAACATAATATTAAAAAGATCATACATCATGACCATGTGGGCTTTATCTCAGGGATGCAAGGATTATTCGGTATATGCAAATCAATCAATGTAATACACCACATTAACAAATTGAAAAATAAAACCCATATGATTATAACAATAGATGCAGAGAAAGCCTTTGACAAAATTCAGCATCCATTTATGATTTAAAAAAAAAAAAAAAACCTCTCCAGAAAGCAGGAAAAGAAGGAACATCAGTTCCGTTCAGTTCAGTTGCTCAGTTGTGTCCGACTCTTTATGACCCCATGAATCACAGCACGCCAGGGCTCCCTGTCCATCAACTCCCACAGTTCATTCAAACTCATGTCCATTGAGTCTGTGATGCCATCCAGCCATCTCATCCTCTGTCGTCCCCTTCTCCTCCTGCCCCCAATCCCTCCCAGCATCAGAGTCTTTTCCAATGAATCAACTCTTTGCATGAGGTGGCCAAAGTACTGGAATTTCAGCTTTAGCATCATTCCTTCCAAAGAAATCCCATGGTTGATCTCCTTCAGAATGGACTGGTTGGATCTCCTTGCAGTCCAAGGGACTCTCAAGAGTCTTCTCCAACACCACAGTTCAAAAGCATCAATTATTCGGCACTCAGCTTTCTTCACAGTCCAACTCTCACATCCATAAATGACTACTGGAAAAACCATAGCCTTGACTAGATGGACTTTTGCTGGCAAAGTAATGTCTCTGCTTTTGAATACGCTATGTTAGGCTGGTCATACCTTTCCTTCCAAGAAGTAAGTGTCTTTTAATTTCATGGCTGCAGTCACCATCTGCAGTGATTTTGGAGCCCAAACAAATAAAGTCTGACAATGTTTCCACTGTTTCCCCATTTATTTCCTGTTAAGTGATGGGTCCAGCTGCCATGATCTTAGTTTTCTGAATGTTGAGCTTTAAGCCAACTTTTTCACTCTCCTCTTTCACCCTCATCAAGAGGCTTTTTAGTTCCTCTTCACTTTCTGCCATAAGGGTGGTGTCATCTGCATATCTGAGGTTCTTGATATTTCTCCCAGCAATCTTGATTCCAGCTTGTGCTTCTTCCAGCCCAACATTTCTCATGATGTACTCTGCTGACAAGGCCTTACAAACAGCTGTGAAAAGAAGAGAAGCGAAAAGCAAAGGAGAAAAGGAAAGATATAAGCATCTGAATGTTCCAAAGAATAGCAAGGAGAGATAAGAAAGCCTTCCTCAGCAATCAATGCAACAAAATAGAGGAAAACAACAGGATGTTAAAGACTCTAGATCTCTTCAAGAAAATTAGAGATACCAAGGGAACATTTCATGCATAGATGGGCTCGATAAAGGACAGAAATGGTATGGACCTAACAGAAGCAGAAGATACCAAGAAGAGGTGGCAAGAAAACACAGAAGAACTGTACAAAAAAAAATCTTCATGACCAAGATAATATGATGGTGTGATCACTCACTCAGAGCCAGATATCCTGGAATGTGAAGTCAAGTGGACCTTAGAAAGCATCACTATGAACAAAGCTAGTGGAGGTGATGGAATTCCAGTTGAGCTATTTGAAATCCTAGAAAATGATGCTGTGAAAGTGTTGCACTCAATATGCCACCAAATTTGGAAAACTCAGCAGTGGCCACAGCACTGGAAAAGGTCAGTTTTCATTCCAATCCCAAAGAAAGGCAATATCAAAGAATGCTCAAACTACCACACAATTGCATACATCTCACACACTAGAAGGAACATACCTCAATATAATAAAAGCTATATATCACAAACCCTCAGCAAACATTATCTTCAATGGTGAAAAATTGAAAGCATTTCTCCTAACATCAGGAACAAGACAAGGGTGCCCAATCTCACCACTACTGTTCAACATAGTTTTGGAAGTTTTGGCCACAGCAATCAGAGCAGAAAAAGAAATAAAAGGAATCCAGATTGGAAAAGAAGAAGTAAAATTCTCACTGTTTGCAGATGACATGATCCTCTACATAGAAAACCCTAAAGGCTTCACCAGAAAAGTACTAGAGCTAATCAATGAATGGGACTATAGTAAAGTTGCAGGATGTAAAATTAACACACAGAAATCCCTTGCATTCGTATATACTAACAATGAGAAAATAGAAAGAGAAATTAAAGAAACAATTCCATTCACCATTACAACGAAAAGAATAAAATACTTAAGAATATACCTACCTAAAGAAACAAAAGACCTATACATAGAAAACTATAAAACACTGGTGAAAGAAATCAAAGAGGACACAAATAGATGTAGAAATATACCGTGTTCATGGATCGGAAGAATCAATATAGTGAAAATGAGTATACTACCCAAATCAATCTATAGATTCAATGCAATCCCTATCAAGCTACCAATGGTATTTTTCAGACAACTAGAACAAATAGTTTCACAATTTATATGGAAATTAAAAAAAAAAAAAACCTTGAATAGCCAAAGCAATCTTGGGAAAGAAGAATGGAACTGATGGAATTAACCTGCGTGCCTGACTTCAAAAAGTAGTGCCTCTACTACAAAGCCACAGTCATCAAGACAGTATGGTACTGGCACAAAGACAGAAATATAGATCAATGGAACAAAATAGAAAGCCCAGAGATAAATCCACGCACCTATGGACACCTTATCTTTGACAAAGGAGGCAAGACTATACAATAGAAAAAAGACAATATTTTTAACAAGTGGTGCTGGGAAAACTGGTCAACCACTTGTAAAATAATGAAACTAGAACACTTTCTAACACCATACACAAAAATAAACTGAAAATGGATTAAAGCTCTAAACATAAGACCAAAAACTATTAAACTCCTAGAGGAGAACATTAGCAAAATACTCTCCGACATAAACCACAGCAGGATCCTCTATGACTCACCTCCCAGAATATTGGAAATAGAGCAAAAATAAACAAATGGGACCTAATTAAACTTAAAAGTTTCTGCACAACAAAGGAAACAGGTGAAAAGACAGCCTTCAGAATGGGAGAAAATAAAGCAATTGAAGCAAGGGACAAAGAATTAATCTCAAAAATATACAAGCAACTCCTGCAGCTCAATTCCAGAAAAATAAATAATCCAATCAAAAAATGGGCCAAAGAACTAAATAGACATTTCTCCAAAGAAGACATACAGATGGCTAACAAACACACAAAAAGATGCTCAACATCACTCATTATCAGAGATATGAAAATCAAAACCACAATGAGGTACCATTTCATGCCACTCAGAATGGCTGCTATACAAAAGTCTACAAGCAATAAATGCTGGAGAGGGTGTGGAGAAAAGGGAACCCTCTTACACTGTTGGTGGGAATGCAAACTATGGAGAACAGTGTGGAGATTCCTTAAAAATCTCGAAATAGAACTGACATATGAGTCAGTAATCCCACAGCTGGGCATACACACTGAGGAAACCAGAATCGAAAGAGACATGTGTAACCCAATGTTTATCGCAGCACTGTTTACAATAGCCAGGACATGGAAGCAACCTAGATGTCCATCAGCAAATGAATGGATAAGAAAGCTGTGTTACATATACACAATGGAATATTACTCAGCCATTAAAAAGAATACATTTGAATCAGTTCTAATGAGATAGATAAACCTGAAGCCTATTGTACAGAGTGAAGTAAGTCAGAAAGAAAAACACCAATACAGTATACTAACGCATATATATGGAATTTAGGAAGAAGGTAACGAAAACTCTGTATGTGAGACAGCAAAAGAAACACAGATGTGTAGAAGTCTTTTGGACTCTGTGGGAGAGGGCGAGGGTGGGATGATATGGGAGAATGGCATTGAAACATGTAAAATTTCGTATGTGAAACGAATCCCCAGTCCAGGTTTGATTCATGATACAGGGCGCTTGGGGCTGGTGCACTGGGATGACCCAGAGGGATGGGATGGGGAGAGACGTGGGAGGGGGGTTCAGGATGGGGAACACATGGACACTCATGGCAGATTCAAGTCAATGTATAGCAAAACCAATGCAATAATGTAAAGTAAAATTAATTAATTATTTTTTAAGTTAAAAAAAAAAAAACTAAATGTGAGGCCAAAAACATTCTTTGACATAAATCACAGCAAGATCCTCTTGGACTCACCTCATAGATTAATGGAAATTAAAACAAATAGGACCTATTTAAAGATTTTGCACCGCAAAGGAAACTATAGACAAAATGAAAAGTCAGTCCTCAGAATAGGAGAAAAGAATTACAAATGAACTGACAGAAGACTAATCTTCAAAATATACAAGCAATTCATGTAGCTCGATATTTTAAAAAAAAAATCCAATTCAAACAGGGCAGAAGACCTAAACAGATATTTCCCCGAAGAAGACATTGTTAGTGTTCTTCAGTGGTTAAATTATGTCTGACTCATTGTAATCTCATGAACTGCAACAGGTAACTTCCCTATACTTCACTATCGCCCAGAGTTTGTCCAAACTCAGGTTCATTGAGTCAGTGATGCCATCCAACCATCTCATCCTCTGTTGCCCCTTCTTATTTGTCCCTCAATTTTTCCCAGCATCAGGGTCTTTTCCAATGAGTTGGCTCTTCATATTGAATATTGAATATTGATTGGAAGGACTGTTGTTGAACCTGACGCTCCAACAGCTTGGAGTCTACAAACAATAAATGCTGAAGAGGATGTGGAGAAAAAGGAACCCTCTCACACTATTGGTAGAAAGGTCAAGTGATATAAGTACTGCAGAGAACCATATAGAACTTCTTTTAAAAACTAGGAATAAAGCTATCATATGACCCTAAAATCCCATCAGGAAGGCATATACCCTGAGAAAACCAAAACTGAAAAAGACATTTGTACCCCAGTGTTCATTGGAGCACTGTTAACAATAGCCATGGCGTGGAAGCAACCTATATGTCATTGACAGAAAAACGGACAAAGAAGCAGTGCTACATTTTAAAAAATGGAGTGTTACTCAGCCATAAAAGGGAATTAAATTGAGTCAGTTCTACTGAGGTGAATGAACCTAGAATCTGTCATAAAGAGTGAAATAAGTCATAAGGAGAGAGACAAATATCATATATTAACACATATATATGGAGTCTAGAAAAATAATACTGATGAACCTATCTGCAGTGCATAAGAAGAGGTGCAGACATAGAGAATGAACTTGCACACAGCAGGAGAAATAGCGGGCAGAACAAACTAAGAGAGTAGCACTGATACATATACACCACCATATATAAAATAGATAGCTAGTGGAAAGCTGCTGTATAACAGAGTTTAGCTCAGTGCTCTGTGATGACCTAGAGGGGTGGGATTAGGTGAGAGGGAGGGAGGCTCAAGAGGGAGGGATATACATATTCGCATTGTTGTACAGCAGAAAACAACACAACATTGTAAAGCAACTATCCTTCATAGAAAAACAACTTTTTAAAAATCAAATGGGCAACATATGAAGGCTGAACAATACACTGCTGAATGACCAACAAATCACAGAAGGAATCAAAATATGCATAGAAACAATTGAAAATGAAAACACAACAACGCAAAACCTATGGGACACTGTAAATGCAGTGCTAATGGGGAAGGTTCAGAGCAATACAGGCTTACCTCAAGAAACAAGAAAAAAGTCAAATAAATAACCTAACTCTACACCTAAAGCAACTAGAAAAAGAAGAAATGAAGAACCCCAGGGTTAGTAGAAGGAAAGAAATCTTTAAAATTAGGGCAGAAATAAATGCAAAGGAAACAAAAGAGAACATAGCAAAAATCAACAAAACCAAAAGCTGATTCTTCAAGAAGATAAATAAAATTGACAAACATTTAGCGAGATTCATCAAGAAACAAAGGGAGAAAAATCAAATCAACAAAATTAGAAATGAAAATGGAGAGATCACAACAGACAACGCAGAAATACAAAGGATCAGAAGAGACTATTATCAGCAACTATATACAAATAAAATGGACAATTGGAAGAAATAAACAAACTCTTAGAAAAGTACAACTCTCCAAAACTGAACCAGGAAGAAATAGAAAATCTTAGCAGACCCATCACAAGCATGGAAATTGAAACTGTAATCAGAAATCTTCAAACAAACAAAAGCCCAGGACCAGATGGCTTCACAGCTGAATTCTACCAAAAATTTAGAGAAGAGCTATCACCTCTCCTACTCAAACTCTTCCAGAAAATTGCAGAGGAAGGTAAACTTCCAGACTCATTCTATGAGGCCACCATCACCCTAATACCAAAACCTGACAAAGATGCCACAAAAAAAGAAAACTACAAGCCAATATCACTGATGAACATAGGTGCAAAAATCCTCAACAAAATTCTAGCAAACAGAATTCAATAACATATGAAGAAGATCATACATCATGACCAAGTGGGCTATATCCCAAGGATGCAAAGATTCTTCAGTATCCACAAATCAGTCATTGTAATACACCACATTAACAAATTGAAAAATAAAACCCATATGATTATCTCAATAGATGCAGAGAAATCCTTTGACAAAAATTCAACATCCATTTAGGATAAGAAAAACGTCCAGAAAGCAGGAATAGAAGGAACATACCTCAACATAATAAAAGCTATATATGACAAACCCTCAGCAAACATTGTCCTCAATGGTGAAAAATTGAAAGCACTTCCCCTAAAGTCAGGAACAAGACAAGGGTGCCCAATCTCACCACTACTGTTCAAAACAGTTTTGGAAGTTTTGGCCACAGCAGTCAGAGCAGAGAAAGAAATAAAAGGAATCCAAACTGGAAAAGAAGAAGTATAATTCTCATTGTTTGCAGATGACATGATCTTCTACATAGAAAACCCTAAAGACTCCACCAGAAAATTACTAGAGCTAAACAATGAATGGGACTATAATAAAGTTGCAGGATGTAAAATTAACGCACAGAAATCCCTTGCATTCCTATACACTAACAATGAGAAAATAGAAAGAGAAATTAAGGAAACAACTCAATTCACCATTGGAACGAAAAGAATAAAATACTTAGGAATATACCTACCTAAAGAAACAAAGTCGGACACGACTGAAGAGACTTAGCAGTAGCAGCAGCAGCAAAGAAACAAAAGACCTATATATAGAAAACTATAAAACACTGGTGACAAAAGTTAAAAAAGGACATTAATAGAGGGAGAAATATACCGTGTTCATGGATCAGAAAGAATACATTTGAATCAATTCTAATGAGGTGGATGAAACTGGAGCAGAGTGAAGTAAGCCAGAAAGAAAAACACCAATATAGTATACTAATGCATATATATGGAATTTAGAAAGATGGTAATGATAACCCTGCATGCGAGACAGCAAAAGAGACACAGATGTATAGAACAGTCTTTCAGACTCTGTGGGAGAGGGAGAGGGTGGGATGATTTGGGAGAATGGCATTGAAACATGCATAAGATCATTTATGAAATGAACTGCCAGTCCAGGTTCAATGCATGATACTGGATGCTTGGGGCTGGTGCACTGAGACGACCCAGAGGGATAGTATGGAGAGGGAGGAGGGAGGGGGCTTCAGGCTGGGGAACATGTGTATACCTGTGGCAGATTCATGTTGATGTATGGCAATTAACCGCCAATTAAAATAAATAAATTTATATTAAAAAAAGAAAATTAGTATACTACCCAAATCAATCTTTAGATTCAATGCAATCCCTATCAAGCTACCAATGGTACTTTTCAGAGAACTAGAACAAGTAATTCACAATTTGTATGGAAATACAAAAAACCTCAAATAGCTAAAGTAATCTTGAAAAAGAAGCATGGAACAGGAGGAATAAACCTGCCTGACTTCAGGCTCTACTACAAAGCCACAGTCATCAAGACAGTATGGTACTGGCACAAAGACAGAAATATAGATCAATGGAACAGAATAGAAAGCCCAGAGATAAATCCACGCACCTATGGACACCTTAATTTTTACAAAGGAGGCAAGAATGTACAATGGAGAAAAGACAATCTCTTTAACAAGTGGTGCTGGGAAAACTGGTAAACTATTTGTAAAAGAATGAAACTAGAATCTTTTCTAAAACTACAAACAAAATTAAACTCAAAATGGATTAAAGATCTAAATGTAAGACCAGAAACTATAAACCTCCCAGAGGAGAACATAAGCAAAACACTCTCCGACAAAAACCACAGCAGGATCCTCTATGACCCACCTTCCAGAATATTGGAAATAGAGCAAAAATAAATAAATGGGACCTAATTAAACTTAAAAGCTTCTGCACAACAAAGGAAACTATAAGCAAGGTGAAAAGACAGCCTTCAGAATGGGAGAAATAATAGCCAATGAAGCAAGGAACAAAGAATTAATCTCAAAAGTATACAAGCAACACCTGCAGCTCAATTCCAGAAAAATAAATGATCCAATCAAAAAATGGGCCAAAGAACTAAATAGCCATTTCTCCAAAGAAGACATACAGATGGCTAACAAACACATGAAAAGACACTCAGCATCACTCATGGTCAGAGAAATGCAAATCAAAACCACAATGAGGTACCATTTCATGCCACTCAGGATGGCTGCTATCCAAAAGTCTACAAGCAATAAATGCTGGAGAGGGTGTGGAGAAAAGGGAACCATCCTACACTGTTGGTGGGAATGCAAACTAGTACAGCCACTATGGAAACAGTGTGGAAATTCCTTAAGAAACTGGGATTAGAACTGTCATATGAGCCAGCAATCCCACATTGGGCATACACACCGAGGAAACCAGAACTGAAAGAGACACGTGTACCCCAGTGTTCATCGCAGCACTGTTTGTAATAGCCAGGACATGGAAGCAACCTAGATGTCCATCAGCAGACGAATGGATAAGAAAGCTGTGGTACATATACACAACGGAGTATTACTCAGCCATTAAAAAGAATTCATTCGAATCAGTTCTAATGAGGTGGATGAAACTGGAGCCTATTATACAGAGTGAAGTAAGCCAGAAAGAAAAACACCAATACAGTATACTGACGCATATATATGGAATTTAGAAAGATGGTAACGATAACCCTGTATGTGAGACAGCAAAAGAGACACAGATGTATAGAAGAGTCTTTTGGACTCTGTGGGAGAGGGCGAGGGTGGGATGATATGGAGAATGACAATGAAACATGTAAATTATCATATGTGAGATGAATCGCCAGTCCAGGTTCAATGCACGATACAGGGCACTTGGGGCTGGTGTACTGGGATGATCCAGAGAGATGGGATGGAGGGGGAGGTGAGAGGGGTGTTCAGGATGGGGAATACATGTACACCCATGGCGGATTCATGTCCATGTATGGCAAAACCAATACAATATTGTAAAGTAATTAACCTCCAATTAAAATAAATAAATTTATATTAAAAATTAAATAAATAAAATAAATGAAAAGGAAAGAAAGAAGAAAAGGAAGGTTATACCCATTTGAATGTAGAGTTCCAAAGCATAAGAAGGACAGTTAAGAAAGCCTTTCTCAGTCATCAGTGCAAAGAAATAGGCGAAAACAGCAGAATGGGAAAGACTAGAAATCTCTTCAAGAAAATTAGAGATATCAAGGGAATATTTTATACAAAGATGGACAAAATAAAGGGCGGAAATTGTAGTGACCAAACAAAAGCAAAAGATATTAAGTACGGGTGGAAAGAATACACAGAAGAACTATACAAAAAAGATCTTCATGAGCAAGATAATCACAATGGTGTGATAACTCACCTAGAGCCAGATATCCTAGAATGAGAAGTCAAGTGGGCCTTAGGAACCATCACTATGAACAGTATTAGTGGAGGTGAACTCCAGATGAACAATCTCAAATCCTAAAAGATCATGCTGTGAAAATGCTGCTCTCAATATGCCAGCAAATTTTGAAAACTCAGCAGTGGCCACAGGACTGGAAAAGATCAGTTTTCATCCCAATCCCAAAGAAAGGCAATGCCATAGAATGCTCAAACTACTGCACAATTGCACTCATCTCACATTCTAGCAAAGTAACGCTCAAATTCTCCAAGCTAGGCTTCAACAGTATATGAACCATGAAATTCCAGATATACATGCTGGATTTACAAAAGGCAGAGGAACCAGAGATCAAAATGCCAACAACCATTGGATCATAGAAGAAGCAAAAGAGTTCCAGAAAAACATCTATTTCTGCTTTACTGACTATGCCAAAGCCCTTGATTGTGTGGGTTACAACAAACTGTGGGAAATTCTTTAGGAGTAGGGAATACCAGATCACTTTACCTTCCTCCTGAGAAACCTGTATGTAGGTACATCACCAAGAAATGGACATGAAATAACAGACTGGTTCCAAGTCGGCAAAGGAGTACCTCAAGGCTCTATATTCTCACCCTGCTTATTTAACTTATATGCAGAGTACATCATGCAGCATGCCAGGCTGAATGAGGCACAAGGTGGAATCAAGATTGCCAGGAGAAATATCAATAACCTCACATACACAGATGATACCACCCTTATTGCCATAAAAGAAAGAGAAGAACTAAAAAGCCTCCTGATGAAAGTGAAAGAGAGTGAAAAATTTAGCTTAAAACTCAACATTCAGAAAACTAAGATCATGGCATCTGGTCTCATCACTTCATGGCAAATAGATGGTTAAACAGTGGAAACAGTGAGAAACTTTATTTTGGGGCTACAAAATCTCTGCAAATGGTGTCTGCAGCCATGAAATTAGAAGACACTTGCTCCTTGGAAGAAAAGCTATGACCTCATAGACAGCATATTAAAAAGCAGAGACATTACTTTACAACAAAGGTCCATCTAATCAAAGTTATGGTTTTTCAGTAGTCATGTATGGATGTGAGAGTTGGACTATAAAGAAAGCTGAGCACTGCAGAATTGATGCTTTTGAACTGTGTTGTTGGAGAAGACTCTTGAGAGTCCCTTGGATAGCAAGGAGATCCAACCAGTCAATCCTAAAGGAAATCAGTCCTGAATATTCATTGGAAGGACTGATGCTGAAGCTGAAACTTCAATACCTTGGCTACTTGATGTGAAGAACTGATTCAGTGAAAAAGACCCTGATGCGGGCAAAGATTGAAGACAGGAGAAGAAGGGGACAGAAGAGGATGAGATGATTGGATGGCATCACCAACTTGATGAACATGAGTTTGAGCAAGCTCCGAGGGTTGGTAATGGACAGGGAGACCTGGTGTGCTGCAGTCCATGGGGTTGCAAAGAGTCAGACATAACTGAGTGACTGAACTGAACTGAAGGAGACAGAGAAAGTTTTCCAAATAGTGGAATAAGACAAAACTTCAGGAAAAGAGTTAAAATACTTTAAAATGAGAAATTTACCCAAGGAAGTGTTCAAGATAATGATCATAAAGAGGATCAGTGAACTCAGAAGAAGAAGAACTGAACACAGTAAGAATTTAAAAAGAATTTTCTTAAAGAATTTTTAACTGTTTAAAGAATTAGAAATTATAATAAATGATAAAACATAATTGAAAAATATAGTAATTGATAAAATACACTAGAGGAAATAAGTAGTAGATACAGAGGAGTGGATGAGCAAAATGGAAAACAGTAGTGGAAATCACCCATCCTGAAGATAGGGGGAGAAAAAAAGAGATTTTTAAATAATGAGGATAATTTAGGAGCACTCTGGAACAACATCAAAAGTACTAACACTTACCGTATACTTGTCCCAGGAAGAGAAGAAAGAAAAAAGGGTAGATAATTAATTTGAAGAAAAAAATAGCTGTAAAAATTTTCCTAACCTGGGGGATGGATCAGACATCCATGGCAGGAAAACCCAGAGACTTCCAAATGGGATGAACCCAAAGAGGTTCACATCAACACATATATGTAAAGTGGCAAAAATTAAAGATAAAAAGAGAATCTTAAAAGAAGCAAGAAGAAAGCAGCTAGTTATAATCAAGAGAAACCCCTAGGACTAGCAACTTGCATTTCAGTAGAAACCTTGTGGGCCAGAAAGGACTGGTACAATACACTCAAAGGTATTTAAGGAAAATACTATTTTCTCAGGCTCAAAAATCACTGAGGATGGTGAATGCAGCCAGGAAATTAAAATACACTTGCTCCTTGAAAGGAAAGCTATGACAAACCTAGAAAGCATATTAAAAAGCAGAGGCATCACTTTGCTGGCAAACGTGTGTATAGTCAAAGCTATGGTTTTTCCAGCAGTCATGTATGGATGTGACAGTTGGACTATAAAGAAGGCTGAGTGCTGAAGAATTGATGCTTTCAAATTGTGGAGGTGGAGAAAACTCTTGAGAGTCTCTTACACAGCAAGGACATTAAACCAGTCAGTCCTAAAGGAAATCTAACTCTGAATATTCATTGGAAGGACTGATGCTGAAACTCCTATACTTTGCCCACCTGATGCAAAGAGCCAACCATTGGCAAAGACCCTGATGTTGGGAAAGAGTGAAGGCAAAAGAAGAGGCCAGTAGAAGATAAGATGGTTAGATAGCATTGCCAGCTCAATGGACATGAGTTTGAGAAGATCTTTGAAGGGAATGGCAACCCACTTCAGTATTCTGGTCTGGAGAATCCCAATGGACAGAGGAGCCTGATGGGCTACAGTCCTTGAGGTCACAAAGAGTAAGACACATGTTACTGACTGAACAACAAATTTAAGCAAAACACCTACAACCAAGAATGCTCTGCCTGGCAAGACTGTGATTCAGACCTCATATGAACACTAAGATCCAGTGTTTTGTTTTGTTTTGTTAGGCAATAAAAAGCTTAAATTCTTTAACACCACTAAACCACCTTTACAAATCTTCTCTCAAGAGAGTAAAAAGAACACAACTAGAAATATAAATATTATGAGAGATAAAAACTCAATGGTAAAGGCAAATATACATAACATAGCAGATATACCACTTATCAACCTTGTAGGAAGGTTAAAAGAGATGGAAAGAGACCAGTGCTGATGGTTGCCACCTTGTTGCACTTACAAGTCCAAAAGACATGCCCAGCAAGGCTGCTAGTACACACAATGCCTAAGTGCTGAATCTTGGGTACTTAGTTCCTGGAATAAGACAGTCTAGCTGCCCAGAGACAGTTCAGGGGCCTGGGGTATAATCCATTCTGAACCTTGAAGCCCATTTTTGATGAATGCATGTAAGGTGCATGTTCAGCATCAGAGCCTATTGTCACACTTGCATGGTGGATCTAGGTCCAGCATTAGTGCCCAATGTCAGTGCTTGCACTGCAGGGGAAGGTTCAGCCAAAAAAGGCTTTGTGAGTACGCACACAGCAGTGATAGATTTGGCCTCTGAGCCTATTTATAATACCTGCACAATGGGGGCATGTCTAGCAGCTATGAGCTTTTCTGGCCCACACACCAAATACTGTCATATAAATGTACATCTTAGGTGGACTGATGCTGAGGAGGAGTACACAACAGGTGCTGGTGGAAGCACTCCAGTTCAGCCCACCCTACACTGCACCATGGAGCAAGATCTGGAGCAGCCAGTTCCTGGAAGAGACCTGTGAGAGCCTCAGGGTAGGTCCCAGGCTGCAGCACAACCACCTCAATTCCTGCAACCAGAGCACCTCAGCCTGCAGCACCAGTACACTACACAACACAGCCTACTGATAGGTCTGAGACAAACACAATGGAGAAAGGTACATGACCTTGAGCTGCTTCTGGGCAGATGCCTGCACCGATGGTGCATATGTTCACTGTGACCTCATGAGCCTCACTTGATTCAATAGGGCTCACAACTATTGGACAAAGCACATACTCAAGGGCAATAGAGCCTTATCAAATCCAACCTTCAGTTCTGCTCAAACAACTGGGAAGTAGGCCCTGCCTCCACAGGGCTGCATTAGCCACAGAGAAATAAGGAGACCTCACATCACATTCAGCGCAGGCTCTGGTGAGCAACACCAATCACATCCCCTCTCAGGGAAAGAATGAACAGTACATTCTGAAGGACAATGTGGCTGGTATCCATACTAAAAGCAATTCTCACACCAAAAATTTTGGACTCACATTTTCTAAACAGTGACAGTTCAGTTAAGTCACTCAGTCATGTCCAACTCTTTCCGACGCTATGAATCACAGCACACCAGGCCTCCCTACCCATCACCAACTCCCGGAGTTTACTCAAACTCTTGTCCATCGAGTCAGTGATGCGATCCAACCATCTCATCCTCTGTCGTCCCTTTCTCCTCCTGCCCCCAATCCCTCCCAGCATCAGGGTCTATCCCAATGAGTCAACTCTTCATATGAGGTGGCCATAGTACTGGAGTTTCAGCTTTAGCATCAGTCCTTCCAAAGAACACCCAGGATTGGTCTCCTTTAGGATGGACTGGTTGGATCTCCTTGCAGTCCACGGAACTCTCAAGAGTCTTCTCCAACACCACAGTTCAAAAACATTAATTCTTCAGTGCTCAGGTTTCTTCACAGTCCAACTCTCACATCCATACATGAAACATGACATGGAGAAAACATAGCCTTGACTAGGCGGACCTTTGTTGGCAAAGGCTTTTGAATATGTTATCTAGGTTGGTCATAACTTTCCTTCCAAGGAGTAAGTGTCTTTTAATTTCATGGCTGCAGTCACCATCTGCAGTGATTCTGCAGCCCCAAAAAATAAAGTCTAACACTATTTCCACTGTTTCCCCATCTACTTCCTATGAAGTGATGGGACCAGATACCATGATCTTAGTTTTCTGAATGTTGAGCTTTAAGCCAAATTCTTCACTCTCCTCTTTCACTTTCATCAAGAGATTTTGAGTTCCTCTTCACTTTCTGCCATAAGGGTGGTGTCATCAGCATATCTGAAGTTATTGATATATCTCCTGGCAATCTTGATTCCAACTTGTGTTTCTTCCAGGCCAGTATTTTTCATGATGTACTCTGCATGTAAGTTAAATAAGTAGGGTGACAATATACAGCCTTGACGCACTCTTTTTCCTATTTGGAACCAGTCTGTTGTTCCATGTCCAGTTCTAACTGTTGCTTCCTGACCTGCATAGAGGTTTCTCAAGAGGCAGGTCAGGTGGTCTGGTATTCCCATCACTCTCAGAATTTTCCACAGTTTATTGTGATCCACACAGTCAAAGGCTTTGGCATAGTCAATAAAGCAGAAAGAGATGTTTTTATGAAACTCTCTTGCTTTTTCCATGATCCAGTGGACGTTGGAAATTTGATTTCTGGTTCCTCTGCCTTTTCTAAAACCAGGTTGAACATCTGGAAGTTCACGGTTCCCATATTGCTGAAGCCTACCTTGGAGAATTTTAAGCATTACTTTATTTGTGTGTGAGATGAGTGCAATTTTGCAGTAGTTTCAGTATTCTTTCGCATTGCCTTTCTTTGGAATTGGAATGAAAACTGACCTTTTCCAGTCCTGTGGCCACTGCTGAGTTTTCCAAATTGGCTGGCATATTGAGTACAGCACTTTCACAGCATCATCTTTCAGGATTTGAAATAACTCAACTGGAATGCCATCACCTCCACTAGCTTTGTTCATAGTGATGCTTTCTAAGGCCCACTTGACTTCACATTCCAGGATGTCTGGCTCTAGATGAGTGACCACACCATCGTAATCATCTGGGTCATGAAGATCTTCTTTGTACAGTTCTTCTGTATTTTCTTGCCACCTCTTCTTGGTATCTTCTGCTTCTGTTAGGCCCATATCGTTTCTGTCCTTTATCGAGCCCATCTTTGCATAAAATGTTCCCTTGGTATCTCTAATTTTCTTGACGAGATCTCTAGTTTTTCCCATTCTGTTTTTTTCCACAATTTCTTTGCATTGATCATTGAGGAAGCCTTTCTTATCTCTCCTTGCTATTCTTTGGAACTCTGCATTCAATTGGGAATATCTTTCCTTTTCTCCTTTGCTTTTCACTTCTCTTCTTTTCACTGCTATTTGTAAGGCCTCCTCAGACAGCCATGTTGCTTTTTTGCATTTCTCTTCCATGGGGATGGTCTTGATCCCTGTCTCCTGTACAATGTCACGGACCTCCATCCATAGTTTATCAGCCACTCTATCAGATCTAGTCCCTTAAATCTGTTTCTCACTTCTACTGTATAATCATAAGGGATTTGATTTAGGTCATAGCTGAATGGTCTAATGGTTTTCCATTCTTTCTCTAATTTAAGCTTGAATTTGGCAATAAGGAGTTCATGATCTGAGCCACACTCAGCTCCCAGTCTTGTTTTTGTTGACTGTATAGAGCTTCTCCATATTTGGCTGCACAGAATATAATCAATCTGATTTCGGTGTTGACCATCTGGTGATGTCCATGTGTAGAGTCTTCTCTTGTGTTGTTGAAAGAGGGTGTTTGCTATGACCAGTGTGTTCTCTTGGCAAAACTTTTTTAGCCTTTCCCCTGCTTCATTCCATACTTCAAGGCCAAATTTGCCTGTTACTCCAGATTTTTTTTTTGACTTCCTACTTTTGCATTCCAGTCCCCTATAATGAAAAGGACAAAACAGGGACAATCTTACATTAAAAAAAAAAAAAATTTCAAGACCAAAACACATAACTGTTAGTCCTAAATTCTTACATATAGAGGAAGTTAAGTAAAATGAAAAAGTAGAGGACCTATTCTCAATTAAAAGAACACGATAAATCACCTGAAAGACCAAATCATGAAACAGATATGACCAGTCTAATAGATTTTTATTTCAAAAAGGAAGTAATAAAAATTTAAAAGAATTAAGAAAGATCATCAGTAGAAATGCATATCACCAATGACGGAACTGGAAACGCAATGAGGAACCAAAATTAGACAACTAAATTAAAGAGATTAAAAACCAATCTAGAAGAAATGAAAAGCAAACAATAACATAGAAGAGTGAAAACTAGTCTGGAAGATAGAATAATGGAAATCACCCAATCAGAACATCAGACTGAGAGACAAATGAAAAAAAATGAAAGTAACATACAAAATATATGAAATAATATAAAGCATGCTAACCTATGTTATAATAGGGGTTTCAGAGTAAAATAGAGAAGGACATCAAAAAGTTATTTGAAGAAATTATGTCTGAAACGACCAAACCAAAAGAAGAAAACAGATATCCAGGTACAAAAAGAACAGTGGGTCTCAAATAAAATAAACCCAAACAAACACATACCAAGACATATTATGATTAAAATGCTAAAAGTTAAAGAGAGTATTCTAAAGACTGCAAGAAAAAAAAAAACAAGTATTAATTAAAAGAGAACCCATATAAGACTATCAGATGGTTTCTCTAAATAAATTTTTCAGGCCAAAGGCAGTGACATAATATATTCTAAGTCCAGAAAGAGAAAATCCTGATATAAATAATAATCTACCCAGCAAGACTGTCATTTAGAATAGGAGAGATAATTTCTCAGAAAACCAAAACTTGAAAACAGCAATACTAAACTTCCCTAAAATAAATATTCAAAGGTTTCTCTCCATAGAAAACAGGCAAGAGTCTACAGAAAAGAAAAAAATTACAATAGGAAATTCAAATATATAAAAGGATGGAAGTTCACTTAAATAATAGGTTTAAAAAAAAACAAAAATAATTTTATAAATGAAGTTATATCTATAATTAATGGCAAAAGAATAAACATGAAGAACTGAACAAAGAACTTATATTTTCCAAAATTCAATGGAAAAGAAGGTTTTAAATGGCAATGAAAACATATTTATCAATAATTAATTTACATGTCAATGGACTAAATGCTTCAGTTAGCAACTGGATTTAAAAAACAGAGACTGAATAAGCTGCCTACAAGAGACCCACTTTGGGGCAAATGTCACACAGATTGAAAGCGAGGGGATAGAAAAATATATTTCATGCAAACAGAAAAGACAAGAAAATGGAAATAGCAATAATAATATCAGACAACATAGACTTTAAAATAAAGGCCATAAAGAAGGATAAAGAAGGATACTGTATAATAATAAAAGGATCAATACAAGGAGAGGATACTACACTTGTTAATATTTATGAACCCAACATAGAAGCATCTTAATATATAAAACAAATACAGAAAGGTAGAAATTGACACTAAAACAATAATAGGAAAATTTAACATCCCACTGATATATATATATATATATATATATATATATATATATATATATGAACAGATTATCTAAACAGAAAATCAATACTGTAAGGCAACAGAGGTTCAAAATGATATAAAAGATTCAGTTCAGTTCAGTTCAGTTCAGTCGCTCAGTCGTGTCCGACTCTTGGCCACCCCATGAATCGCAGCACACCAGGCCTCCCTGTCCATCACCAACTCCCAGAGTTCACTCAGACTCATGTCCATCGAGTCAGTGATGCCATCCAGCCATCTCATCCTCTGTCTTCCCCTTCTCCTCCTGCCCCCAATCCCTCCTAGCATCAGAGTCTTTTCCAATGAGTCAACTCTTCTCATGAGGTGGCCAAAGTACTGGAGTTTCAGCTTTAGCATCATTCCTTCCAAAGAAATCCCAGGGTTGATCTCCTTCAGAATGGACTGGTTGGATCTCCTTGCAGTCCAAGGGACTCTCAAGAGTCTTCTCCAACACCACAGTTCAAAAACATCAATTCTTCCACGCTCAGCCTTCTTCACAGTCCAATTCTCACATCCATACATGACTACTGGAAAAACCATAGCCAGATTAGTTGTATTTAATTTTTGTTTATATTATACTATGCTTACTCCTTGGAAGAAAAGTTATGACCAACCTAGATAGTATATTCAAAAGCAGAGATATTACTTTGCCGACTAAGGTCCGTCTAGTCAAGGCTATGGCTAAGAAGAGCAACAAAACCCAAAGTCAGCAGAAGAAATGAAATAACAAAAATTAGAAAGGAAATAAAATAGAGAAAAAATAGAAGACATCTATAAAACCAAGAACTGTTTGGTTAAAAATATAAACAAAACTGACTAACCACTAGCATAGCTCAAAAGACCCAAATAAAGTAGTAAAGGAAACAGGAGAAATAACAACTGTTACTGCAGAATTCCAAAATACCATAAGAGAATACTACAATTATATATACACACATGAGACAACCTAGAAGAAATGAACATTTCTAAAAACATTCAGCCAACCAACACTGAATCAAGAAGAGATTCAAGCTTCCCTGATGACTCAATAGTAAAGAATCTGTCTGCCAATGTAAGAGACATTGGCATTGGATTCAATCCCTAATTCAAGAAGATCCCTCATGCTGTGGAGCAATTAAGCCCATGTGCCACAACTCCTGAGCGTGTGTTCCAGGACCTGAGAGCCAGAACTACTGAGCCCTCGTGCCACAACTACTGAAGCCCACATGCCTAGAGACCATCCTCCACAAGAGAATCCACTTCAGTGAGAAGCTACTGACCACAACTGGGGAATAGTTAGGCC
Source organism: Ovis canadensis (assembly GCF_042477335.2). NCBI lineage: Eukaryota > Metazoa > Chordata > Mammalia > Artiodactyla > Bovidae > Ovis > Ovis canadensis. Next base: position 14,251,917 of record NC_091262.1, read on the forward strand.
CACTCACCACAACTAGAGAAAAGCCTACACAGCAATGAAGGTCCAGCATAGCCAAAAATAAATAAATAAATAAAATTATTTTCAAAAAAAGAAGAAATACTGTTTGTTCTACCAAACAGAAGAAGTGAATTAAAAAGCAGAGACATTACTTTGCCAACAAAGGTCCATCTAGTCAAGGCTACGGTTTTTCCAGTAGTCATGTATGGATGTGAGAGTTGACTGTGAAGAAAGCTGAGCTGCAAAGAATTGATGCTTTTGAACTGTGGTGTTGGAGAAGACTCTTGAGAGTCCCTTGGACTGCAAGGAGATCCAACCAGTCCATTCTAAAGGAGACCAGTGCTGGGTGTACATTGGAAGAACTGATGCTAAAGCTGAAACTCCAATACTTTGGCCACATCATATGAAGAGCTGACTCATTGGAAAAGACTCTGATGCTGGGAGGGATTGGGGGCAGGAGGAGAAGGTGACGACAGAGGATGAGATGGCTGGATGGCATCACCGACTTGATGGACATGAGTCTGAGTGAACTCTGGGAGTTGGTGATGGACAGGGAGGCCTGGCGTGCTGCAATTCATGGGATCACAAAGAGTCAGACATGACTGAGCAACTGAACTGATCTGGGAAAAAAAAAGCCCTGAAAACAGAAGTCCAGGAACAGATGATTTCACCAGGGAATTCTACCAAACACACAAAGAAATTGTACCTTTTCTTCTTAGACTCTTCCAAAAGAGTAGGGGAAGAATCCACCTGCAATGCAGAAGACACTGGAGATACAAGTCCAATCCCTGGGATAGAAAGGTCCCCTGGAGGAGGATATGGCAACCCACTCCAGTATTCTTGCCTGAAAAATCCCATGGACAGAGGAATCTGGCAGGCTACAGTCCAAATGGGTCACAGAGAGTTGGACAACTTGGCACCTAAGCACAAATATCCAAAGTAATCTATAGATTTAATGTGATTCCTATCAAGTTACCCATTTTACTTTCACAGAACTAGAACAAATCTTAAAATTTTTTTATCATAATTTATAGGTTTTACTATGCTATGTTGGAAAAATACAGTGCTTCAGAATATGGGAGATATTTGAGAAGTTTCAGCCCTTAAGTAATTGAAAAGACTAAGTAATGTGGCAATATTCTTCTCAGATACCATGTTTTTTATTCTTTTTTTTAAAATTTAAATTTATTTATTTTAATTGGAGGCTAATTACTTTACAATATTGTATCGGTTTTGCCATAAATTTTATTTTTTTAATCCATAAAAGAACCAGAATTGCCAAAGCAATTTTGAGGAAAATGAACAAAGCAGAAGGCATAACCCTCCCAGACTTCAGACAATACTACAAAGTTACAGTAATCAAGACAACATGATATTTGTACAAAAACAAACATATTGATTAATGGAACAGAGTAGAGAGCCCAGAAATGAACTGAGACAGCTGTGTACAATTAATCTTCAATAAAGGAGACAGGAATAAAGAACAGAGGAGTCATTTCACCAAGTAGTGTTGCAAAAGGTAGACAGCCCCATGTAAATTAATGAAGTTAGAACATTTCCTCACACCATATACAAAAATAAACTCAAAATTGCTTAAAAACTTAAATGTAACACATGACATCATAAAATTTCTGGAAGAAAGCAAATGCAAACAATTCTCTGATATAAATTGTACCAGTGCTTTCATAGGTCAATCTCTAAAGGCAATAAAATAAAAGTTAAAAAAATAAACAAAATGGACCTAATCAAACTTATAAGCTTTTGCACAGAAAAGGGAACCATAAACAAAATGAAAAAAAAAAAAGCTAAGAATGGAAGAAAATATTGCAAGTAATGTGACAAACAAGGGTTTAATTGCCAAAATATGTGAACAGCTCATACAACTCAATAACAAAAAATAAAACAACCCAAATTGAAAAATGGTAGAACACCTAAATAGACATTCCTCCAAAAAAAAAAAAGAAAATACAGATAACCAATAGGCATTTGATAAGATACTCAGCCTTGATAATTATTAGAGAAATGAAAATCTAAACCATAATGAGGTATTACCTCACATTTGTCATAATAACCATCATTAAAAGTCTACAAATAACAAATGCTGTAGAGGGTGGGGAGAAGAAAGAACCCTCCTACACTGTTGGTGGCATTTTAAACTGGTGCAGCCATAATGGAAAACAGTATGGAGGTTCCTAAAGAAATACAGAGTTATCATATGACCCACCAATCTCTCTCCTAAACATATATCCAGAGTAAACTTTAGTTTGGAAACTTACATGCACCCCAATACTTATATCAGCAGTATTTGCAATATTCAAGACATGCAAGCAACCTATATGTCTATTGACAGATGAATGGATAACAAAAATCTGGTGTATATGTATTGGAATACTGCTCAGCCATTGTTTAGTTGCTAAGTCTTGTCTGGCTCTTTTTGCAACCCCATGAATCATAGCCTACCAGGCTCCTCTGTCCATGGGATTTCACAGGCAAGAATACTAGAGTGTGTTGCCATTTTCTTCTCCAGAATGTCTTTCTAACCCAGGGATAAAACCCACATCTCCTGTACTGACAGACATATCCTTTAAGCTACTAGAGAAGTATACATATTTAAATACTACTTAGCCATAAAAGAGAATAAAATAATGACATTTGCAGCAACATGGATAGATCTAGAGATTATCATACTCAGTGAAGTAAGTCACAAACAGAAAAACAAATATCATGTGATATCACTTATGTGATTTGATTTATGTCATACCTGAATGGTCTAGTGGTTTTCCCTAATTTCTTCAATTTAAGTCTGAATTTGGCAATAAGTTCATGATCTGAGCCACAGTCAGCTCCCAGTCTTGCTTTTGCTGACTGTATAGAGCTTCTCCATTTTTGGCTGCAAAGAATATAATCAATCGAATTTCGGTGTTGACCATCTGGTAACAGAAATGGTATGGACCTAACAACAACAGAAAATATTAAGAAGAGATGGCAAAAATACACAGAAGAACTGTACAAAAAAGATCTTCGCAACCCACATAAGCATGATGGTATGATCACTCACCTAGAGCCAGACATCCATCCTGGAATGTGAAGTTAAGTGGGCCTAAGGAAGTATCACTATGAACAAAGCTAGTGGAGGTGATAGAAAGCGTTGAGCTATTTTAAATCCTAAAAGATGATGCTGTGAAAGTGCTGCACTCAATATGCCAGCCAATTTGGAAAACTCAGCAGTGGCCACCAGAGAACTGGAAAAGGTTGTTTTTCATTCCAATCCCAAAGAAAGATAATTCCAAAGAATGCTCAGACTACTGCACAATTACATTCATCTCACATGCTAGTAAAGTAATGCTCAAAATTCTCCAAGACAGGCTTCAACAATACATGAACCATGAACTTTTGCAATATCAATAGGGGCGACGGCCGAGAGGAGCTACCCTGCGTCCGAGGCCAGGGATGACGGCCAAGAGGAGCTACCCCGTGTCCGATGCCAGGGATGGTGGCCGGGAGGAGTTACCCCATGCCCAAGGTCAGGGGCGGCGTCTGAGGCCAGGGGCGGCGGCTGGGAGGAGCAACCCAACGTCCAAGGAGCAGTGGCTGCGCAGGCTCAGGAGGACCTAGAGAAGCCATCCCACGTTGAAGGTCAGGAAGGGTGGCGGTGAGGAGATACCCCTCATCCAAGGTAAGGAGTAGCAGCTGTGCTTTGCTGGAGCAGCCATGAAGAGATACCCCATGCCCAAGGTAAGAGAAACCCAAGTAAGATGGTAGGTGTTGCAAGAGGGCATCAGAGAGCAGACACCCTGAAACCATACTCACAGAAAACTAGTCAATCTAATCACACTAGGACCACAGCCTTGTCTAACTCAATGAACCTAAACCATGCCCGCAGGGCAACCCAAGACGGGCGGGTCAGGGTGGAGAGGTCTGACAGATTGTGGTCCACTGGAGAAGGGATTGGCAAACCACTTCAGTATTCTTGTCTTCAGAACCCCATGAACACTAGGGAAAGGCAAAATGATAGGATACTGAAAGAGGAACTCCCCGAGTCAGTAGATGCCCAACATGCTACTGGAGATCAGTGGAGAAAGAACTCCAGAAAGAATGAAGGGATGGAGCCAAAGCAAAAACAATACCCAGCTGTGGATGTGACTGGTGATGGAAGCAAAGTCCAATGCTAAAGAGCAATAGTGCATAGGAACCTGGAATGTCAGGTCCATGAATCAAGGCAAATTGGAAGTGGTCAAACAAGAGATGGCAAGAGTGAATGTCGACATTCTAGGAATCAGTGAACTAAAATAGACTGGAAAGGGTGAATTTAACTCAGATGACCATTGTATCTACTACTGCAGGCAGGAATCCCTCAGAAGAAATGGAGTAGCCATCATGGTTAACAAAGGGGTCCGAAATGCAGTACTTGGATGCAATCTCAAAAACGACAGAATGATCTCTGTTCGTCTCCAAGGCAAACCATTCAATATCACGGTAATCCAAGTCTATGCCCCAACCAGTAATGCTGAAGAAGCTGAAGTTGAACGGTTCTATGAAGACCTACAAGACCTTTTAGAACTAACACCCAAAAAAGATGTCCTTTTCATTCTAGGGGACTGGAATGCAAAAGTAAGAAGTCAAGAAACACCTGGAGTAACAGGCAAATTTGGCCTTGGAATGTGGAATGAAGCAGGGCAAAGACTAATAGAGTTTTGCCAAGAAAATGCACTGGCCATAGCAAACACCCACTTCCAACAACACAAGAGAAGACTCTACACATGGACATCACCAGATGGTCAACAAAGAAATCAGATTGATTATATTCTGTGCAGCCAAAGATGGAGCTCTATACAGTTAACAAAAACAAGACCAGGAGCTGACTGTGGCTCCGATCATGACCTCCTTATTACCAAATTCAGACTCAAATTGAAGAAATAGGGAAAACCGCTAGACCATTGAGGTATGACCTAAATCAAATCCCTTATGATTATACAGTGGAAGTGAGAAACAGATTTAAGGGACTAGATCTGATAGACACAGTGCCTGATGAACTATGGAATGAGGTTCGTGACATTGTACAGGAGACAGGGATTAAGACCATCCCCATGGAAAAGAAATTCAAGAAAGCAAAATGGCTGTCTGGGGAGGCCTTACAAATAGCTGTGAAAAGAAAAGAAGTGAAAAGCAAAGAGAAAAGAAAAGGTATAAGCATCTGAATGCAGGGTTCCAAAGAATAGCAAGAAGAGATAAGAAAGCCTTCTTCAGCAATCAATGCAACAAAATAGAGGAAGAGAACAGAATGGGAAAGACTAGAGATCTCTTCAACAAAATTAGAGATACCAAGGGAACATTTCATGCAAAGATGGGCTCGATAAAGGTCAGAAATGGTTTGGACCTAACAGAAGCAGAGGATATTAAGAAGAGGTGGCAAGAATACACAGAAGAACTGTACAAAAAAGATCTTCACGACCCGGATAATCACGATGGTGTGATCACTCATCTAGAGCCAGACATCCTGGAATGTGAAGCCAAGTGGGCCTTAGAAAGCATCACTATGAACAAAGCTAGTGGAGGTGATGGCATTCCAGTTGAGCTATTTCATATCCTGAAAGATGATGCTGTGAAAGTGTTGCACTCAATATGCCAGCCAATTTGGAAAACTCAGCAGTGGCCACAGGACTGGAAATGGTCAGTTTTCATTCCAGTCCCAAAGAAAGGCAATGCCAAAGAATGCTCAAACTACCACACAATTGCACTTATCTCACATGCTAGCAAAGTAATGCTCAAAATTCTCCAAGGTAGGCTTCAGCAATTCGTGAACCGTGAAATTCCTGATGTTCAAGCTGGTTTTAGAAAAGACAGAGGAACCAGAGATCAAATTGCCAACATCCACTGGATCATGGAAAAAGCAAGAGAGTTCCAGAAAAACATCTCTTTCTGCTTTATTGACTATGCCAAAGCCTTTGACTGTGTGGATCACAATAAACTGTGGAAAATTCTGAGAGTGATGGGAATACCAGACCACCTGACCTGCCTCTTGAGAAATCTGTATGCAGGTCAGGAAGCAACAGTTAGAAATGGACATGGAACAACAGACTGGTTTCAAATAGGTAAAGGAGTACGTCAAGGCTGTATATTGTCACCCTGCTTATTTAACTTATATGCAGAGTACATCATGACAAATGCTGGACTGGAAGAAACACAAGCTGGAATCAAGATTGCCGGGAGAAATATCAATAACCTCAGATATGCAGATGACACCACCCTCATGGCAGAAAGTGAAGAGGAACTAAAAAGCTTCTTGATGAAAGTGAAAGAGGAGAGTGAAAAAGTTGGCTTAAAGCTCAACATTCAGAAAACGAAGATCATGGCATCTGGTCCCATCACTTCATGGGAAATGGGGAAACAGTGGAAACAGTGGAAACAGTGCCAGACTTTATTTTTTGGGGTTGCAGAATCACTGCAGATGGTGATTGCAGCCATGAAATTAAAAGACGCTTACTCCTTGGAAGAAAAGTTATGATCAACCTAGATAGCATATTCAAAAGCAGAGACATTTATTTGCTGACTAAGGTCTGTCTAGTCAAGGCTATGGTTTTTCCAATGGTCATGTATGGATGCGAGAGTTGGACTGTGAAGAAAGCTGAGCACTGAAGAATTGATGCTTTTGAACTGTGGTTTTGGAGAAGACTCTTGAGAGTCCCTTGGACTGCAAGGAGATCCAACCAGTCCATTCTGAAGGAGATCAGCCCTGGGATTTCTTTGGAAGGAATGATGTTAAAGCTGAAACTCCAGTACTTTGGCCACCTCATGCGAAGAATTGACTCACTGGAAAGACTTTGATGCTGGGGGGGATGGGGGGCGGGAGGAGAAGAGGACGACAGAGGATGAGATGGCTGGATGGCATTACTGACTCAAAGGACATGAGTCTGAGTGAACTCCAGGAGTTGGTGATGGACAGGGAAGCCTGGCATGCTGCGATTCATGGGGTCGCAAAGAGTCTGACACGACCGAGCAACTGAACTGAACTGAACTGTACATCTGAGGTTGCTGATATTTCTCCCAGAAATCTTGATTACAGCTTGTGAGTTATCCAGTCCTGCATTTCACATGACTTAGTCTCCATATGAGTTAAATAAGCAGAGTGACAATATACAGCCTTGATGTACTCCTTTCCCAATTTTGAACTAGTCCATATCTGCTTCTAACTGTTGCTTCTTTTCCTCCATACAGGTTTCTCAGGAGGCAGTAAGGTAGTCTGATATTTCCATCTCTTTAAGAACTCCCCAGTTTGTTGTGATCCACACTGTCAAAGACTTTAGCATAGTCAATGAAACAGAAGTACATGTTCTTTAGCATTTCCCTCACTTTTTCTACAATTCAGCAGATGTTGGTAATTTGATATATGGTTCCTTTGCCTTTTCTGAAGCCAGCTTGTACATCTGGAAGTTCTCAGTTCACATACTGCTGAAACCTATCTTAAGAATTTGAGCATAGTCTTCCTAGCATGTGAAATGAGTACAACTGTATAGTAATTCGAACGTTTTTTGGCATTGTCTGTCTTCAGAACTGGAATGAAAACTGACATTTTTCCAGTCCCATGGCTACTGCTGAGTTTTCCAAATTTGTTGGCATACTGAGTGCAGCATCTTAACAGCATAATCTTGTAGGATGTTAAATAGCTCAGCTGGAATTCTGTCACCTCCACTAGCTTTGTTGTAGTAATGTTTCCTTATGCCCTCTTGACTGCACACTCCTAGGTGTCTGGCTCTAGTTGAGTGATCACACCATCATGGTTATCTGGGTCATTAAGAACTTTTTTGTACAGATCTTTCATGTGTTCTTACCACCTCTTCTTAATCTCTTCTGTTTCTGTTAGATCCTTGCTGTTTCTAACCTTTACTGTGCCCATCTTTTTACATGCATAGAAAATGGAGTATTACTCAGCCATTAAAAAGAATGAAACAGTGCCATTTGCAGCAACATGGATGGACCTAGAGATTATCACACTAAGCAAAGTTAACCAGAAAAAGAAAGACAAATACCGTATAATATTATATGTGGAATCTAAAACATGACACAAACCAACTTAGCTACACAACAGAAATAGACTCTCAGACACAGCGAATAGACTTATGATTGTGAAGGTGTAGAGGGCTCAGGAAGGTAAAGATTGGAACTTTGGGATTAGCAGATGCAAACGAATGTGTACTGTACTCTGCTAAGCTGCTTCAGTCATGTCCAACAACTTGTGATACTATGGACTGTAGCCCATCAGGCTCCTCTGTCCATGGGATTCTCCAGGCAAAAATACTGTAGTCAGTTGCAATGCCGTCTTCCAAAGGATCTTCCCGATCTAGGGATTGAACTCGTGTCTCATTTCTCCTGCATTGGCAGGTGAGTTCTTTACCACTAGCGCTACCTTGGAATATATAAGATGTAAAAAACAGCAAGGTCCTACTGTACAGCACAGGGAACTATATTCAATATCCTGTGATAAACCATAATTGTAAATGAATATAAAAAAGAATATATATGTATAATTGATTAATTTTGCTATACAGCAGAAATGAATAGAACATTTTAAATCTACTATATTTCAATAATTTTTAAAAGGTGAATACAGATTTTAAGTGTACAGAACAAGAAAAGGAAAGAACATTCAGGCAGAAAAGAAAATTTTCAAGTATAATGAGGCCAAGAGGAGCATGGCACACAGACAAATTCCAAAGGAATCAAATTGTCCTGTTCATAGAGTTGTAAATTAAGGTTTTGGAGGAGCAGATGGGATCAAACAGGTAGGGTAGACTGATGTCATTTTACCTCCATTTAATTAGGAGAAACTAAGGAATCATAATGTAGGAAAAGGTCTAATAATATTTTTCACTTTTAAGGTGGTACTACTTATGTGCTAAATTGTGCCTAATTTTGGAAAGGGAAGATGGCTAATAGGAAATATTTGCATGTGCTAATAGGAAATATTTGCATGTGGCAACCATGTGGCATGCACTTTGTTACATTTGGTGGATGAATAGATGAAGGAAAAATATGGCTTTCCTGTCGTCAGTGGAGATCAGATAAATGAATAGTCAATAAAATTTGAGGCGGTGACAGGGTTCAGGACACATTAATCCAAAATACAGTAAGTACCCCTGGCATACTGAGTATCTTAAACTGAAGTAATTTGAGAAAGGAAAGAGGACTTTGTGACCTTCTACCCCAAAAGAGGTGATAAGAGGGCTCCAGTGAGAGGTTCCCTCCCTATACTTAGAAGAAAACAACATTCTTACCTCTGAAGACAGAGAGACACCAAGTGGAATGAATAGGCCTTGCCAAGTTTCCTTTGGTTTACTACACTTAGCTCATTTCCTTTTGTCTTATATTTTTCCATGACATTCCATTCTTCTTCAAACCTCCTGTAAAAACACTCAGGTTTAACCATTTATATTCATTTCCTTATGAAGGCTCCTGTATCATGTAAAACACAAATAAATTTGTATATTTTTCTCTTGCTAATCAGTCTTGTGTTACAGAGCCCCTGTGGAAAACCTAGAAGAGTAGAAAAAAATCCTTTCTTCCTCTCCTGAAGTAGGAATGCTGTAATTCAGATTGTGCACAGCATTGGAGAATTTCAGAGAATATAACGCCATGCAGTCTAGATTTAAGTGGTATGAGCAGGCTTCCTGGAGGAAGCAAATTGTGACTAGAGACATGAAGTATAGTTAGTAGAAACTTACAGAAGGTGATCAGGGAAGACAAAAAGTGGGATTTCTGTTCAAGATAGTAACAGGCTATGAACAAATGACAAAATATTTGAGGTACTATAGGTAGAGAATATTTCATCTATTGACAAGTTGAAAACATACGCTGGGGCTAAATTTTGAGGGTTCAATTCAGTTCGGTCACTCAGTCGTGTCCAGTAAATGTCATTTCAGTTACTTGAATTTTTAATTTTATTTTTAATTGGAGAATAATTGCTTTACAATATCGTGTTGGTTTCTGCCATACAACAACGTGAATTGACTTTATGTTGTTCTTTTCTTATGCATTCATTAGCTACATCTGACATCTCCCTGTTGTGACTGTAAATTGAAATATTTTAGTTTCTTGGTGTCTCAAAATTTGTTAAAGCAAACCCTTGGTTTTAGAGAGTCTGTACAGGTAAAAAGGTAGAGGGTTTGACAGAGCGAAAAAAAAAAATCCTACAGGCTAAGAGATAAGTCACAAGGAATTATTTATAGTTTGAACCATTTTCTTCATTCACTTAGACTTTCCTGTGCAGGATTCCAAATCACTTTGTGACTACTCCACATACAAGTTACTTCTGGGCTTTCATCATTTCAGAAACGGAAACTTAACTTGGTTCATACAATTCAGGGTGGTTGCAGCACCACCTAGCAGCCAGAATATGAGAGGCCAAAGTCAGCCTCATTGAAAAGCTCGCAGATGGTTATCAGTAGCTACTGGGGATACTCCAAGTCAGGATGGAAAGAATAAAGTCTCAGAAGGATGAAAGAAGAAAAAGTCAGAACAAGGAAAAGATGGATACAAGAACCAAAAATAACTGTTCATTTGAGCAATCTTTTTTTTAAATCTTTATTTCAAACTGGAAATGTAATGTTATGATCTGTTTCTGAGGAAAAAATACGTTTAAGAATTAACCCAAGTAAAAATTTAGGGAAGCCTGGCTCCATATTTACTCATCAAGGCCACTTTCTATTGTTAAGATTAGTGTGAACCCTATTAGGCTGACCGATTTCATTTACAAACATGGACATACATTAGCGTGCTTCCACAGCCACATATACATAGTTCATATTTTCTATAAAACCTGTGCAATTGTTTGTCCTATGTTAAATTCATCCTTTCATAAGTGTATATGTGTATCTATGCATGTTATTTTCCTCAAGAATTGCAAGATGGTTCATAAGATGAATATAATCTCATAGTCTAAATCTTCTGTAGATTGTTTTTAAAAAAGGTTATGTATATGTATGGCTGAGGCCTTTCAATGTTCACCTGAAACTATCACAACATTGTTAACTGGCGGTGCTGCTGCTGCTGCTGCTGTTGCTGCTGCTGCTGCTGCTGCTGATGCTAAGTCACTTCAGTCGTGTCCAACTCTGTGCGACCCCATAGACAGCAGCCCAACAGGCTCCCAGGTCCCTGGGATCCTCCAGGCAAAAACACTGGAGTGGGTTGCCATTTCCTTCTCCAATGCATGAAAGTGAAGTTGTATTGTATCTGACTCCTTGCGACCCCATGGACTGTAGCCTACCAGGCTCCTCCGCCCATGGGATTTTCCAGGCAAGATACTGGAGTGGGGTGCCATCGCCTTCTCCGTAACTGGCTGTAGTCTGATACAAAATGTTTTTTATGTCAAAAATAGAAAGAGAAAAAAAAAGTTTCCAACGTGACTGACAAAAAAAAAAAAATCACCATTACTTTTCAACATGTTGGAGGTTCTCTAAATGAATTATATTCTCGTGACTGTTTTTCTTCATTTGCTAATTTTTCATTTGAAGGGGTCTAGTTACTAAATTTGAATTTTCTACTCGTCTAACAACAAAAGTTTTGTTAGCATTTTATATTCCCAGACTTTTCTTTATCCACTTTTTCTCTATAGCTCTTTGAAGGCTTTGTGATAGAGTCAAAACTATCAGAGAACTCAGGTCTGAAATTAAAATACTTTCTGTGTATTTAAATTGTACCATTTTATTTAACTTTGCTATTTTATGCTCTCAGAAATAAGTCTTAAGTATTTTCCCCCAAGCCAACAAATTAGGTGTAGTATGCTGAAATTCAGTTGAGATTTTAATTAAAATCTGTTCATTTTAAGTCAATTTTTTTAAAAAAGTGGATATTTAAAAATTTTATTTAAAAAAAAAAAGAGGTAAAAACCTTGAAGTCTGTGATTTTCTTTCAGCATATGGGTATACATTGAATTTTATCTTAGAATTATTTTTCAAGAGAGTCAATTTTATGGTACTCCAATTTTTTTCAAAATATTTCTGAACAATATACAGGATATTGGATAGTGAGAAACCAGAGACTATGTGCTTTCCCTGTCCTGAAGTCAAAAGGGCAGAAAGTTCCACCAGCACGCCCAACCTGGCATTGCCCACCATGAAGGCAAGCTCCACTTGTCTACAAGCTGGGTCACTGGGTGCCTGAGAAGGTCCAGGGATCAGCCAGGAGGACTGCGGCCCGCACGTTACCATCCCAGGAATGAACTGGAGCTGGGGGTCAGAGCGAGATCCCACTTCCTTTTGGCTCAGGGCCTCTTTATTCCAAGCTTCTGTGGGATTCTTCAGTTTGGGGAATTTCCATCAGTAGTTTACTCCACAGGCGACCAGGACCACCAACAGTGCACTCCTAACCCTTCTACTGATTCCCTTCTGGGAAGAAAGAGGGAGGTGGAATTCTTGTGTTGTGATTCTAGAATTTTAGAATATGATCAGCCTTTACTTTAAAAAGTGAAATGCTATTTCTATTTCCATATGCTTTTTACTTTATAATTATTGTCTGTAAAAAGTCACTTATAAATATTTATAATATGTTTTTATTTCTGTTATCTAATTTCATTGGTCTGAATTGTCAATGGGAACTCTATTTTAATAAAGTTAGATTTTGTCTTGCATTCTTTGGCTTTTGCCTTTTAAAAAAATTCCTTAAACTAAACATCATTTGCTTGGATGGTAAAAATTTCACCAAAATTTCAAAATTATCTGAAAAATAACTGGGAATTTTGAATAATGAATTTTGAACATTAAAAACGTTCTTACCTTGACAATTTTTTGTGTGGTTTGTAAACTTCTGAAATAAATAAGTCAGAATTCTTTTCAAAGTAACTACTAAACTTTGTATATCTTCACCCCTACTGTACGCATCACCACTCCCTTTCCACCCTCTCATCACCTTGCAGTGCAGTTCAGTTTCCTACCTCAGTGTTGTCCAAGGGACCTGTTTCCCCAGGGCTGTCTCCTCCTTCCAGCTTTATTATTTTACCAAAATAATGACAGAAACATTTATCTGTTGCATTCCACAACATAAATAAGTCGATGCTCCAAACTACTTCAAAAATAATGAATTCCTCATTTCCTTGTTAATTATTTGAAGGTTGACTTTAAATTTTTTTTAAGTAATGGAAAGTATTAGGACTACTAGAAGTGTTAAGGAGAAGGCAGGGAATAATTTCAATAAAACTATTAGTGTCACATTTAGGAATGATCTTGAAATATTTTGTCTTTTTTAAAATTAATCAGACGTTGTAAATATAAAAAAAGAAAAACTGTATATCTTCATCATGTAGACTTTATTTTTTAAGGAGTGGTAATGTTACAAATTTAAAGAGTAACCAATTAAAAAATTAGGAAGTGACTCTTAGTTCTGCGAGTTGCACCTTGCAACATCTGAATTTTGGTCTCTTTCTATTCAGGCTACACTTAAGAGATGCATTCATTTAATGTCTTTATTTTCCACTGCATACGTGTTTTTGTATTATATAGATCAACATAGATCATACAATTGCAACAGTGTTAAATTTAGTCAGTGAGCAGCATGTATTTGTTCAGGATCCCAAGTTCATAACAAAACAAAGGAAAATTTCCTCAACAATATATGTTACCTTTTTTTTTTTTTTTTTTTTTGGTCAATGATCAATTTCTTACAAATCAAAACCTCTTAAAAAGGGACATATGTTTCACAGTGGAGTTAAAACTTCTATTTTTGGACTCTTCTTTCGGAGGGGATAAACTTAAGTAATGAGTAATTCCGAATTTTCTTTTTTTCTTGCCTATGTAGCCAGTTTAGGAAACTAAAACTATTAGAACAAAGTTTCACTCGGAGACGCGCGCTTCGCGTCCCAGCCTTTAACAACGAGCCCGCCCGACCCCATAGCCCGGAGGAAGTACGTCATCATCCAGTGACGCTGGCCTGTCCGCGGGGCACTCTGGGAAGGTGAAGTACCGGACTGTGACGGACAGCCCGTAGGCGGGCCCAGTCTGCGCCTCCGGGGCGGTTCGCTGTGCCGCTATAGTCTGCGTTACTGCACTGCTCTGTAGACCCATCACCGCTCCGTAGGGAAACGAACGTTTCGTAATTGGGCTTTTTTGTTCTGTCGTTATTATGTTCAGAATTTAGTCTTTTTTAAAAAGGAATTGGCATCTGCACGCTTAGAAATGTACCCTAAATAATACCGACTTTAAAAGACTCATTTCCTCTTCTTATCTCTTATTTTTTTCCTTTAGTTCTGCATTACAAATGTAGCGAGACGAAAGCTTTGTATTTTATACAGACGACATGGAAATATTTTGCATTGTTTCTATGGCTACGGAGACGATCTGTGAGCATATTTAGGTGCCTTCCTTTTAAAATATTATTTTGTATTATTTTAATATATTTGCCAAAATGTTTTCGGTATTTCGGTAAGTTTGATGAGTAGGTTCATTCTTTTTTTTTTTTTTTTTTAGTGAGACTCCCTTTTATTAAAAAAAATAAAGTGTTGAGAGTTTTCTCTGAGTATGTCACTATCTCTTTCCTAAGAAAGTGTTCCTGCTCACATACGGCAGAGGCAAACACTTCTTAAGGCAAACTGCCACAATGCCATTTGCTTTATCTGAAAAGATCATGTAGGTTTTGCACATCAGTTTAGTTCATTTGCTCAGTCGTGTCCAACTCTTTGCGACCCTATGAATCGCAGCACGCCAGGCTTCCCTGTCTATCACCATCTTCCGGAGTTCACTCAGACTCAAGTCCATCAAGTCAGTGATGCCATAAGGCCATCTCATCCTCTGTCGTCCCTTTCTCCTTCTGCCCCCAATCCCTCCCAGCATCAGAGTCTTTTCCAATGAGTCAACTCTTTGCATGAGGTGGCCAAAGTACTGGAGTTTCAGCTTTAGCATCATTCCTTCCAAAGAAATCCCAGGGCTGATCTCCTTCAGAATGGACTGGTTGGATCTCCTTGCAGTCTAAGGGACTCTCTCAAGAGTCTTCTCCAACACCACAGTTCAAAAGCATCAATTCTTCAGGGCTCAGCTTTCTTCACAGTTCAGCTCTCACATCCATACATGACCACTGGAAAAACCATAGCCTTGACTAGACAGACATCTTTTGGCAAAGTAATGTCTGCTTTTGAATATGCTATCTAGGTTGGTCATAACTTTTCTTCCAAGGAGTAAGCATCTGTTAATTTCATGGTTGCAGTCACCATCTGCAGTGATTTTGGAGACAAAAAAAATAAAGTCTGACACTGTTACCAGTGTTTCCCCATCTATTTCCCATGAAGTGATGGGACTGGATGCCATGACCTTAGTTTCCTGAAGGTTGAGCTTTAAGTCAATTTTTTCACTCTCCTCTTTCACTCTCATCAAGAGGCTTTTTAGTTCTTCACTTTCTGCCATGAGGGTGGCGTCATCTGCATATCTGAGGTTATTGATATTTCTCCTGGCAATCTTGATTCCAGCTTGTGCTTCTTCCAGCCCAGCGTTTCTCATGATGTACTCTGCATAAAAGTTAAATAAGCAGGATGACAATATACAGCCTTGACGTACTCCTTTTCCTATTTGGAACCAGTCTGTTGTTCCATATCCAGTTCTAGCTGTTTCTTGCTGACCTGCATACAGATTTCTCAAGAGGCAGGTCAGGTGGTCTGGTATTCCCACATCTCTCTCAGAATTTTCCACAGTTTATTGTGATCCACACAGTCAAAGGCTTTGGCATAGTCAATAAAGCAGAAATAGATGTTTTTCTGGGTTTCAGCTTTAGCAGCAGTCCTTTCAGTGAACACCCAGGACAAAAAAAAAAAAAAAAACCTTTCTAAGATTAGCAGACGTTTTCTAAGCAACCATAACAGATAGAGGAAGTGTTGGACTAGACAGAGTACGCAGGCAAGTGGAGGGTAAAGAGTGAAAGGCTAGGGATATGTAAGATTTCTACTTACATAGGCGAAAGTACCACTGTGACTGGAAGAGGGGTAGCAAAACCTCCCGGGGAAATTCACCTTCATTTTGCTGAAGTTGAGCATTATAAAGAGGAAAATCAAAACATCAGGTTTTTCAAAATACAAGTGTATAAATCTGAAAGTATGCAAAAATGCGCTTTGTATTCATTGGAAAGAGGAGATACATCTATATCTCCTGTATATGTATCTGTATACATCTGTATCTCCCCTTTCCAATGAATACAAAGCACATTTTTTGCATACTTTCAGATTTATATACTTGCATTTTGAAAAACCTGATATACTGATTTTTCTCTTTGTAATGCTCAACTTCAGCAAAATGAAGCTGGATTTGCCCGGGAGGTTTTGCTACCCCTCTTCCAGTCACAGTGGTACTTTCGCCTATGTAAGTAGAAATCTTACATATCCCTAGCCTTTCACTCTTTACCCTCCACTTGCCTGCGTACTCTGTCTAGTCCACCACCTCCTCTATCTGTTATGGATGCTTAGAAAACTTCTGCTAATCTTAGAAACATTTTTTGTCCTGTGTGTTCATTGAAAGGACTGATGCTAAAGCTGGAACTCCAATACTTTGGCCACCTCACGTGAAAAGTTGACTCATTGGAAAAGACCCTGATGCTGGGAGGGATTGGGGGCAGGAGGAGATGGGGACGACAGAGGAGGAGATGGCTGGATGGCATCACCGACTCGAAGGACATGAGTTTGAGTGAATTCCGGGAGTTGGTGGTGGAAAGGGAGGCCTGGAGTGCTGCAGTTCATGGGATCGAAAAGAGTTCGATATGACTCATCAAGAACTGAAAGCCATTATCATTTCAATTAAAATGTAATTACACAGTTTAGCCTTTTACTCATTTTTGGATATTTGCTCTTTCTTTTTAAACTAGTGGTTATGATCGACTCTGTATCTCTCTGGTAAGGCAACGGTTTACCCACTTGAGTGTGTATCAGCAGCACCTGAGAGCTTCTTAAAACAGAGTGCAAACACCCACCCAGATTTTTCTAATTTACTCTGGGGTGGGGACCTGGGGATTTGTATTTCTAATAATTGCCAGGGTTTATCTGAGGACCACACAATAAGAGAAGTAACAGTCCAACCAATGAGAGTCCACTACCTTGGGGTCTAGAAAATTACTACAGTGCACCAAATTTGAGGGTGTGGAGTTGAAGCCCAGTTTAATATTGAACTCAGCATGTGAACCAATTTCTTTTTGCTTGTCCTTATATTTTGAACTGGTGAAAGTGAAAAAGTATGCTTAAAACTCAAGATTCAGAAAACTAAGATCATGGCATCCAGTCACATCACTTCATGGCAAATAGATGGGGAAACAATGGAAACAGTGAGTGACTTTATTTTGAGGGGCTCTAAAATCACTGCAGATGGTGACTGCAGCCATGAAATTAAACGATGCTTTCTCCTTGGAAGAAAAGCTATGACAAACCTAGACAGCATATTAAAAAGTAGAGACATTACTTTGCAGACAAAGGTCTGTCTAGTCAAAGCTATGGTTTTTCCAGTAGTCATGTACGGTTGTGAGAGTTGGACTGTAAAGAAAGCTGAGCCCTGAAGAACTGATGCTTTTGAACTGTGGTATTGGAGAAGACTCTTGAGAGTCCCTTGGACTTCAAGGAGATCAAACAGGTCAATCCTAAACAAAATCAGTCCTGAATATTCATTGGAAGGACTGAAGGTGAAAGTCCAATCCTTTGGCCACCTGATGCAAAGAACTGATTCATTGGAAAAGACCCTGATGCTAGGAAAGATTGAAGGCAGGAGGAGAAGGGGAACACAGAGATGGTTGGATGGCGTCACTGACTTGATGGACATGAGCTTGAGCAAGCTCCAAGAGTTGGTGATGCACAGGGAAGCCTGGCATGCTGCAGTCCGTGGGGTCACAAAGAGTTGGACACTACTGAGTAGATGAACTGATATTTTGAATTAACTGTTCATACTTTACTTTCCTACCAATATTATTCTTCATTACAGCACATAAGTGTGAAAATATACCCTATTTATTTTTATATAGGGGATCTGCCTTTACAAACATCAGTGTCTACTACTAAAAGATCTAAACACCTCAACTTTTGTGGTTGAGTACTGTAATAGCCTGTAAATATACCCTAAGATCCTAAGCAGGTTTGCTTTCAGCATTAATGGAAAGTACCAGTGTTTGTTTGTTTGTTTGTTTTTCATTGTCTGAAGTTGTATGTTTGCTGATTATCTGAAATATATTTCTTCCTCTTAGAAAGCATGTTTCATGTAAAGATGCATTTTTATACAGAAGAATAAATTATGGCATTTCTATTGAAAACAAAAATGAGTATGTTTTACATAGTCAAATTTCCTCAAGGCAAGTGGAGGAGGAATTTTAGTCATAAACTCAACTCCAGAGGACAAGGAGTTGTTCAAGATCCCACCGCATTTTAGTTAAAATTAGGAGTCTGACTATATCTGTCTCCCTGGCAAGTAAGCACTAATGAAGTACGCTGGACCTTTGTTACTCAAAGTGAGGTTTATGAATCAACAACATTGGCATCACCTGGGATCTTATTAGCCCAGCAGACCTCAGCTCCCACCCCAGGCCTACTACTGAATCACAATCTAAAGGGTAGCAAGCTGTCCTGTGCTCAACAGTCTTAAACTACCTCCCAGATCTCAAGTCCCAAAAGCAGAGTTCAGCCAAGAAAGCATATGGATGGCTAATGTTTTGTATTTATGTTCTAAGTCAGCAGCTGTTTAAGATTTGTTTTGGAGAGTTACCTAGGTATGGGACCCTTCCAAGCAGACGAGGATTTAAAGGGCATGATGTAGAGATATACTATCTTTCCTTTCTACCTCAAGACAGCTTCTGACAAAGCAGAGAGAGCCCATGATTTACCTTTTGGGAACACTCACAAGTTCTAGGAGTGGCATATTTCCAAAGATGGTTACAGTAACCCAGCTGCACAAGGCTCTTCTGACAGGATCACCTTCATACACAACTAGATCTGACCCAAAACCAATGGAACCGCAACTAGCACTGCAGGGTTGGCTTTGTGAAGGATTCTGAAACAGCCAGGTTTAAGAAAATTGACATTAAGCAGGTGAAAAGCGTTTGCCCTGAGGCTTACTTAGGAATCATAAGAAAACAGGTGCATGCTTTTATGTGCTTGAAAAGCAGGAGTCTGGAATTGTAGACCCACGCAGAGATTTTGTGGGAAGCATTTTCTGTTTGCACTCAAGAAGAGTCTTCTTATATTATTCTAAGAACAACCAACTGATTTTTCAGGTAAAAGAAACTATGGTGAAGAATTCTAAAGCATGGGGTTTAATTGTAATACAGACAGGCAGGATCAGTTTCTTCTAATCATCCTGTAGATAAGGGGCTCCAGACAGAGAGATGAGCTAAACTCCAAGGAAAGTGAGTTGCCAGGACTTGGTAAACAACATGTTTCTTGAGATCTGAGCTTGTGATTATGCCAGAACTGAGACTCAGAACCTGCTTCCATTTTCCAGTCCAGCGACCAAGGCTTATAAGAAGGTGGGTACAGTCATCCAGACCAACTCACAGTGGTCCTTTTTGACCTATTAAAACCTTGCGCGTTTGAGCAGAAACTAGGATTTCTTTGGTTTGAGTACAACAGAGGATGTGAATACAACCAAAATCAGCCAGCATCTATTCAGTACTTGTTCTGTATTTGTCATTGTTGTTTTTGTCCTCCATGGAATATTCCATCTTACGGATAATGAAATGTCATACAGGGAATTACCTGGTGGTCCATTGGTTAAATTAAGATCCCACAAGCCATGTAGCATGGCCAAAAAAATAAAAACTCATATAAAGAGGCTAAGTGCCTTTTACAGGCTTATATTTAAGTGAAGAAGTAACTTGGCTCTCTTAAACGTGCTGGATATCCCTTCCAAATCATGACCTCTGCTTCTAACCGAGATGAATCTTCCATGCTGTTCTTTACAATTTTATCCCCTGTAATTACATATTTAAGCTATAGGAAAGCAGTCGACGTAATTGTTCCTGCTCTTAACTGTGTGTGTGTGTGTATATATATGTATATTTTTTTTTACTTAATATTATGTTTTCAGTATTCACCCATTTATATGTAACAATAATTGCTCATTTTCATCTCAAGATAATATTCTATCATTATCCTTCTGTATCTATCACACTATACCTGTGTCTAATATCACTCTGTGTGTATGTGTGTATAAATAAATATCTACTTATGAATAGTTGTGTATTTAGTAATGTTAAGTATATGTAGAAATGATACCATGATATCTATATGCCACAATAGATGTGCCTCTTCTATATATGATGGTTGTTTAAATTGTGTAGTCTTCAGTTTTCACCTACACTGCTGCCATGAGCATCTAAGTATGGGTATCCTTAGACCTTAGCCCTTAAATGTTACGAGAAGACCAAACTTGCTCACTTAGCTAAACAAGTGAAAACTGACAAATGATGATGATTAGTCGGTATCTACATGTTCAGCAAGATGTTTTAGTGGAGATTGAAGCCCCTGGTTTAGCAGTGGTGGTTTTCTGGCTACTTCAATACAAATCCTATTTATCTCTTTAATAGACTGTGAACACAGTAAGGACAAAATCCATAAGATTATTTTATTTGGTGATGTAAATATAATTGTGTATGAAAGCTTATACTGAAGTTATTCAGGATGGAAGCAGCAAAAGCCAAAGTTTCAACCTCTGTTTTTCTTTTCTTTTCACCTATTACTCCAGGCATATGGTATACATGTTAGTTATTTGTTTATAAAGGGCTCTTGGGAGAAAGAAGGTTTCCAGCGTTCTATGTAAATCACAGAAAATGCATCTGTATGCCTACAGGTTTTTTAATTCTTTAATTCTCAAAATTAGATTGCTAACTCCCCTTGTTCCACACCCCCTTTCCTCTGCTATCATTACTCTATGAAGTTTTCCATACTGTACTCTTGGAGTCTTCCTTTCTGTATTAATTTTTTCTGAATAATTTAGAAGGATGTTTGAGAGAGGAGGCAGGGCTAGAAACTGTAATCCAGGTGAAAGTGATGATCCTCAGAAGATGATAAAGCAAATGTGGCAAAATATTTAAAATTAGTTAATCTGGGTAAAGCAGATGTAGATGTTTTTCTAGAACTCCTTTATTTTTTGATGATCCAGTGAATGTTGGCAATTTGATCTCTGGTTCCTCTGCCTTTTCTAAATCCAGCTTGAACATCTGGAAGCTCACAGTTCACATATTGTTGAAGCCTGCCTTGGAGAAATCTGAGCATTACTTTCCTAGCCTGTGAGATCAGTGCAATTGTACTGTGGTTTGAACATTCTTTGAAGTTTCCTTTCTTTGGGATTGGAAGGAAAACTGATGTTTTCCAGTCCTGTGGCCACTGCTGAGTGTTCCAAATGTACTAGTATATTGAATGCAGCACTTTCACAGCATCATCTTTTAGCATTTGAAATAGCTCAACTGGAATTCCATCATCTCCTCTAGCTTTGTGTGTAGTGATGCTTCCTAAGGCCCCCTTGACTCCACATTCCAGGATGTCTGGCTCTAGGTGAGTGGTCACAACATCATGATTTTCTTTCGTGAAGATCTCTTTTCTATAGTTCTTCTGTGTATTCTTGCTACCTCTTGTAAATATCTTCTGCTTCTGTTAGGTCCATACAACTTCTGTCCTTTATTGTGCCCATCTTTGCATGAAATGTTCCTTTGGTATCTCTAATTTTCTTGAAGAGATCTCTAGTCTTTCCCATTCTATTGTTTTCCTCTATTTTTTTGCATTGATCGTTGAGGAAGGCTTTCTTATCTCTCCTTGCTGTTCTTTGAAACTCTGCATTCAAGTGGGCATATCTTTCCTTTTCTCCTTTGCCTTTCACTTCTCTTCTTTTCAGAGCCTCCTCAGAAAACCATTTTGCCTTTTTGCATTTCTTTTTCTTGGGGATGGTCTTGATCATTGCCTCCTGTACAATGTCATGAACCTCCATCCATAGTTCTTCAGACACTCTATCAGATCTAATCCCTTTAATTCTATTTGTCACTTCCACTGTATAATTGTAATGGATTTGATTTAGGTCATACCTGAATGGTCTAGTGGTTTTCCCTACTTTCTTCAATTGAAGTCTGAATTTAGCAATAAGGAGTTCATGATCTGAGCCACAGTCAGCTCTGGGTCTTATTTTTGCTGACTGTGTAGAGCTTCTCCATCTTTGGCTGCAAAGAATATAATCAATCTGATTTTGGTGTTGACCATCTGGTGATGTCCATGTGTCAAGTCTTCTCTTGTGTTGTTGAAAGAGTGTGTTTGCTATGACCAGTGCATTCTCTAGGCAAAACTCTGTTAGCCTTTGCCCTGCTTCATTCTGTACTCCAAGGCCAAATTTTCCATTACCCCAGGTATTTCTTGACTTCCCACTTTTGAATTCCAATCATATATAATGAAAACACATCTTTTGGGGGTGTTAGTTCTAAAAGGTCTTGTAGGTCTTCATAGAAGCATTCAACTTCAGCTTCTTCAGTATTACTTGTTGGGGCATAGACTTGGATTGCTGTCATATTGAATGGTTTGTCTTGGAAAAGAACAGAGATCATAGTGTCATTTTTGAGACTGCACCCAAGTACTGCATTTCAGATTCTTTTATTGACTATTAGGGCTACTGCATTTCTACTAAGGGATTCTTGCCCACAGTAGTATATATAATGGTGATCTGAATTAAATTTGCCCATTCCAGTCCATTTTAGTTTAGTGACGCCTAAAATGTCAATGTTTACTCTTGCCATATCTTCTGTGACCCCATCCAGTTTACCTTGATTCATGGACCTAACATTCCAGATTCCTATGCCATATTGTTCTTTACAGCATCGGATTTTACTTCCATCATTAGTCACATCCACTGGGTGTTGTTTACAGTTTGGCTCTGCCTCTTCATTCTTTTTGGAGTTATTTCTCTACTCTTTTCCAGTAGCATATTGGGTCCCTACTGACCTGGAGATTTCGTCTTTCAAAGTCATATCTTTTTGCCTTTTCATAATGTTCATGGGGTTCTCAAGGCAAGAATATGGAGCTGGTTTGCCATTCCCTTCTCCAGTGGACCACATTTTTATTTTTATTTTTTTCAGAACTCTCTGCCATGACCCATCCATCTTGGGAGACCCAACATGACATGGCTCATAATTTCATTGAGTTAGACAGTGTTGTGGTCCATGCAATCAGCTTGATTAATTTTCTGTGATTATGGTTTTCATTTTGTCTGCCCTCTGATGGATAAGGATAAGAGACTTATGGAACCTTCCTGATGGGAAAGACTGAGGGGAAACTGGGTCTTGTTCTGATGGGTGGAACCATGCTCAGTTCAGTTCAGTCACTCAATCGTGTCTGACTCTTTGTGACCCCATGGGACTACAGCACGCCATGCTTCCCTGTCCATCACCAGTGCCTGGAGTTTACTCAAACTCATGTCCATTGAGTTGGTGATGCCATTCAAGCATCTCATCCTCTGTCGTCCCCTTCTCCTCCCACCTTCAATCTTTCCCAGCATCAGTGTCATTTCAAATGAGTCAGTTCTTCACATCAGGTGGCCAAAGTATTGGAGTTTCAGCTTCAGCATCAGTCCTTCCAAAGAATATTCCGGACTGATTTCCTTTAGGATAAACTGATTGGATCTCCTTGCTGTCCAAGGGACTCTCAGGAGTCTTCTCCAACACCACAGTTCAAAAGCATCAGTTCTTTGGCACTCAGGTTTCTTTATAGTCCAACTCACACATCCATACATGACTACTGGAAAAACCATAGCTTTGACTAGATGGACCTCTGTTGGCAAAGTAATGTCTCTGTTTTTAATAAGCTGTCTAGGTTAGTCATAGCTTTTCTTCCAAGGAGCAAGTGTCTTTTAATTTCATGGCTGCAGTCACCATCTGCAATGATTTGCAAGCCCCCCAAAATAAAGTTCATTACTGTTTCCACTGTTGGGCCATGCTCAGTAAATTTTTAATCCAATATTCTGTTGATGGGTGGGACTGTATTCCCTCCCTGTTATTTGGCCTGAGGCCGCACCTCCACAGGAGACCCCTGGACACTCACAACAAATTCTGACTCCATCTCTTGTGGGGACACTGCTCCTTTCTCCTGGTTCCTGGTGTGCACAGGGTTTTGTTTGTTCCCTCCAAGAATCCATTTCCCCAGTCCTGTGGAAGTTCTGTAATCAAATCCCACTGGCCTCTAAAGTCAAATTCCCTGGGTATTCTCAGTCCCTTTGCCAGATCCACAGATTGGGAAATATGTTGTGGGTCCTAGAACTTTCTTAAAAGCGTGAGAATTTCTTTTATATAATTGTTCTGCAGTTTGTGGGCCATCTGCTCAGCGGCTCTATGGTGGGTCACATTGGGTGACCCAGTTCTGCTGCAGGAAGAGCCCCTGTTCCTGTGGCAAGCCACTGCTGCTCCATGCCTCCACAGGAGACACTCAAACACTCAAAGGTGGGTCTGGCTCAGTCTCTCTGGGGCCTCTGGATCCTGGAGCACCCAATGCTTTGTTTAACCTCTCCCCACCCCCCACCCCCCAGAGTTTCTGGCAGTTATGGGATTTGATCTAGACATGATTTTGCCACTCCTATCATCTTTAGAGGCTTCTCCTTTGCCCTTGGATGTGGGGTATCATTTTTTGGCTGGATCCAACATTCTCCTGTTGATAGTTGTTCAGCCATGAGTTGCAGCTTTGGAGCTCTCACAGGAGGAGATGAGTGCATATCCTTCTACTCTGTCAGCTTGTGAATTTGGCTCACAGTCTCACTCTTTGGTTCCAAAGAGTCAGACACGACTGAGCACTTGTGTATTGTATTGGCCTGTACAAAATGACTGAGTAATATTCCATTGTGTGTGTTTGTGTATGTATACATTCACACACATGTATACTATACATCTTTATTCATTCATTTATTGATGGACACTTATATTGCTTCCATATCTTGACTGTTATAAGTAATCCTGCCATGAACATTGGGGTGCATGTATCTTTTAGAATTAATGTTTTTGTTTTCTATGGATGTATACTTAGAAGTGGAATTGCCAGAGCATGTGTTAGTGCTATTTTTAGTTTTTTGTTTTTATATTTAACAACCTCCATATTGTTTTCCATAGTGACTGCATCAATTTGCTTTCTCACTGGCAGCAAGAAACATTCTGGCTAAGATTTGTTAGTTGTATTATTTTTGATGATAGCCATTTTGGCAGGTGTAAAGTGATACCTCATTGTACCTTTTGACTTGTGTTTCCCTAATGGTGAGCCATGTTGAGCATCTTTCATGTGCCTGTTGGCCGTCTTCACGTCCTCTTTGGGAAAATATCTATTTGGGTTTTCCATCCAATTTTACTCAGAAAGAGAAACCAAGGAAATAATCCTCTTACTATTACATAAAAAAGAATAAAATGCTTAAGAATAAGTTTATCTAACGGGTCAAAAATCCTGTGCTTGGAAAACTATAAGACACTGAAGAAGGAAATTGAAGACAACACAAATATATGGAAAGGTACGTCTTCTTGTACTTGAAGAATCAATATTTTTAAAATGACAATATTAACCAAGGAAATCTACAGATTTAATGAAATCCCTATCAAAACACCATGAATATGTTTCACAAAACTGGAACAAATAATTTTAAAATATGTATAGAAACACAAAAGACCCCAAGTAGCCAAAACAATATTGAGAAAGAACAGAGCTGGTGGAATCAAGTTCCCTGACTTCATCCTATATTATGAAGCTACAGTAATCACAACAGTGTGGTACTGGCAGAAAAACCAATGCATAGGTCAATGGAACAGAATAGAGAGCCCAGAAATAAACCTAGGCAATTATGGTCAATTAATATATGACAAAGGAGGCATGAATGGACAATGTTTCTCTTTTTCAATTTTTTTTTTCCTGGGTTCCAAAATCACTGCAGATGGTGATTGCAGCCATTAAATTAAAAGATGCTTACTCCTTGGAAGGAAAGTTATGACCAACCTAGACAGCATATTAAAAAGCAGAGACAAAATAAATAAATTTAAATTAAAAAGGCAGAGACATTACTTTGTCAACAAAGCTCCAGCTAGTCAAGGCTATGGTTTTCCAGTAGTCATGTATGGATGTGAGAGTTGGACTATAAAGAAAGCTGAGCACTGAAGAATTGATTCTTTTGAACTGTGGTGTTGGAGAAGACTCTTGAGAGTCCCTTGGACTGCAAGGAAATCCAATCAGTCCATCCTAAAGAAGATCAGTCCTGGGTGTTCATTGGAAGGATTGAAGCTGAAACTCCAGTACTTTGGCCACCTGATGCAAAGTACTGACTCATTGGAAAAGACCCTGATGCTGGGAAGGATTGAGGGCAAGAGGAGAAGGGGACAACAGAGGATGAGATGGCTGGATGGCATCACTGACTCAATGGATGTGAGTCTGAGTGAACCCCGGGAGTTGGTGATGGACAGGGAGACCTGGCATGCTGCAGTTCATGGGGTCACAAAGAGTTGGACACGACTGAGTAACTGAACAGAACTTATTTATTTTAATTGGAGGCTAATTACTTGACAATATTGTAGTGGTTTTTGCTATACATTGACATGAATCAGCCATGGGTGTAAATGTGTTCCTCATCCTGAACCCCCCTCCTAACTCTCTCCCCATCCCATCCCTCAGGGTCATCCCAGTGCACCAGTCCTGAGCATTGTCTCATGCATTGAACCTGGACTGGCAATCTGTTTCACATATGGTAATACACATGTTTCAGCGCTATTCTCTCAAATCATCCCACCCACGCCTTCTCCCACAGAGTCCAACAGTCTTTTCTTTACATCTGTGTCTCTTTTGCTGTCTCACATATAGGGTCATCGTTACCATCTTTCCAAATTCCATAAGTATGCGCTAATATTCTGTGTTGGTGTTTTTCTTTCTGACTTACTTCACTCTGTATGATAGGCCCCAGTTTGATCTACCTCATTGGACTGATTCAAATGCATTCTTTTTAATAGCTGAGTAATATTCCGTTGTGTATATGTACCACAGCTGTCTTATCCATTCATTTGCCAATGGACATCTAGGTTGCTTCCATGTCCTGGCTATTGTAAACAGTGCTGCGATGAACACGGGTACACGTGTCTCTCAGCTCTGGTTTCCTCGGTGCATATGCCCAGAGTGGGATTTCTGGGTCATATAGCAGTTCTATTTCCAGTTGTTTAAGGAATCTCCACACTGTTCTCCATAGTGATTGTAGTGTGTAATGGTTTGCATTCCCACCAACCCTATAAGAGGGTTCCCTTTTATCCACACACTCTCTAGCATTTATTGTTTGTAGAATTTTTGGTAGCAGCCATTCTGACTGGCATGAGATGGTACATCATTGTGGTTTTGATTTTCATTTCTCAGATAATGAGTGATGTTGAGCATCTTTTCATGTATTTGTTAGCCATCTGTGTGTCTTCTTAGGACAAAGGTCTGTTTAGTTCTTCAGCCCATTTTTTGATTGGGTTGTTTATTTTTCTGGAATTGAGCTGCAGGAGTTGCTTGTATATTTTTGAGATTAATTCTTTGTCCCTTGCTTTGTTTGCGATTATTTTCTCCCATTCTGAAAGCTGTCTTTCCACCTTGCATATAGTTTCCTTCATTGTGCAAGAGCTTTTAAGTTTAATTAGCTCCCATTTGTTTATTTTTTCTTTTATTTCCATTACTCTGGGAGGTGGGTTCAGATGATCCTGCTGTGATTTATGTCGGAGAGTGTTTTGCCTGTTTTCCTCTAGGAGTTTTATAGTTTGTGGTCTTACGTTTAGATCTTTCATTCATTTTGAGTTTATTTTTGTGTATGGTGTTAGAAAGTGTTCTAGTTTCATTCTTTTACAAGTGGTTGACCAGTTTTCCCAGCACCACGTGTTGAAGAGATTGTTGATTTGATTCTTCTGCCTTTTTTTCTTGATGAGTTTGGCTAATGGTTTGTCTATTTTTTTTTTATCTTCTCAAAGAGCCAGCTTTTAGTTTTGTTAATTTTTGCTATAGTCTCCTTTGTTTCTTTTTCATTTATTTCTGCCCAAATTTTTATGATTTCTTTCCTTCTACTAACCCTGGGTTTCTTCATTTCTTCTTTTTGTATTTGCTTGAGGTGTAAAGTTAGGTTATTTACTTGATTTTTCTCTTGTCTTTTTCAATCTTCTATCAATTATAAAAAAATGGTCTTCTAGAAACTCATGCAAGGTAATTAAGAGTTTTTCTTCATATTCTTTTATATTAAATATTGTTTTCAGCTTATTAAAGTTTCTCAACTCAGAAAAATATGTCACTATGTGATATTTCATTGTTGAGTTAATTAAAGGATTCCAGTATCTGTTGCTGTATATCCAATCACTGTTTTAACTTTTATCTTTTCATTTTTTGAATAGTAGACATTACCATTGCTGCTGCTGCTGCTAAGTCACTTCAGTTGTGTCCGACTCTGTGTGACCCCATAGATGGCAGCCCACCAGGCTCCCCCGTCCCTGGGATTCTCCAGGCAAGAACACTGGAGTGGGTTGCCATTTCCTTCTCTAGTGCATGAAAGTGAAAAGGGAAAGGGAAGTCTCTCAGTCATGTCCGACTCTCAGAGACCCCATGGACTGCAGCCTACTAGGCCCTCCGTCCATGGGATTTTCCGGGCAGGAGTACTGGAGTGGGGTGCCATTGCCTTCTCCATACCATTGCTAGATCATGCCTTAATTTTTGGAATCTTGCCTAATATTACCAGGCAGAACAGCTTCATTCAGTGGAATAGTAGGAGTTTCTTTCTGACATTGACTAAATCCAGTGGTGGTGAAATATTTTACTTACATAATTTGTAATAACTGAGCATTTGAATCAGTGAATGTCTCAGTTCCAATAAGTGATAGTTTATTCTGACATTTTCCCATATTATTTCTTCACATTCTTTAATAAGTTCTTCAGCATCTGTAGTATCTTCCACATCTATGTGCTTAGTCACTCAGTCATGTCTGACTCTTTGAAACCCCATGACTCCTGTCCTTTGGATCCTCAGGCAAGAATAGTTAGGTGGGCAATCCACTCCACATCTGTAGTACAGTCTGTTTCTATATCTTGTTGATTCAGTGCCTTGAGCTTGTGATTTTCTTAACCTTACGATAATTTTAAAAAGGTCTGTGATCTTGGGCAAGTCCTTCAAGCATCTGAGCATCAGTTTTGTTATCACTTTATTCAAAAAATGTACTAGAGAATAAATGGTACTTGAAGGGAAGCCTTCAAGTTAATTGGTTTCCCCAGTTCCCCACCCCTTTGTCTTGCCCTCCCAACCAGTGGGTTTCTGGAGCTGTCATTGACGCAGAAGCTATAGAAGAACGGTACTTGGAAGAAAAAAAAAAGAATGACACTTGAGGCCTGACTGGACTTTGAGTATTAAGGTTTGTATACGCAATTCCAACATGTGGGAAAATTTCCCCTACAACCACCAAGCAATTGTCTGATACCAGATAGCAATTGTCTGACACCAGACACTGAAATTCAACTCAAATCTGACGTTATCCAACCAGAGATAGTATCAGATTTCACAGGTTAAGGGCTCAGCCCTAGAAACTGCCCCTCTTGCTTCAGATATCAATTGCAAGTTCAGGTTATCTCCTGTTTCTCTGACCAACTGGCTAAAAATCAGAGCTTCCTATGACCACTTGGATTCAATTAATTTGTTAGAATGGCTCACAGGACTTAGAAAACTGTTTTACTCACTGTATTACCAGGTTATTACAAAGCACATTAAAAGTTAGGAATCAGCAGCAGCAAGAACAGATACCGAGTGCAAGGTCCTGATCAAAGGGACTCCATCCCTGTGGAGAGTGGGCCCAGCACTGTGGTGTATGAAATATTTCTAGTTCACAAACCTAGAAGTTCTCCAAACCCCATCCTTTTGTTTTTAATGGAATCTTCATTACCTAGGTACAGTTTATTAAATCTGGGGATGGGATTGAAAGTGCCACCTTCCTAATCACTTGCTTATCTTGGCAACCAAGCCAGCCCTCATTCTTCCCTACCTTCTAAAATCACCTTATTAGCATAACAAAAAATACCATTTTTACTCTCAGCACAAGAAATTGCAAGGGTTTTAGGAGCTCTACGCCAGAAAAAGGGAGATATATGTATCTTATTCTAAGTTGCAATATCACAAGTATCCAGTTCCGTAGTGTTGCAGGAAAAAAGAGTAGTACTAGAGAGCACAATCACATCCCAGGTTACGTCTGAGTCCCTGGGACAGCCGCCAAATGTGGGTTCTGGGCTCTTACAGGAAAGAATTCAAGAGTGAGCCACAGTAGGGGAAAAGAAGATTTATTCAGGGAGATAAACACTCCATAGACAGAGTGTGGACCATCTTCGAAGGCAAGAGTCACCAGGGTATGACGTTATGGGGCTATTAGTTTTTATAGGGTTGGGTAATTTTGTAGGCTAATGAGTAAGAGGATTATCCTAACTATCTGGGGGAAGGGATGGGGATTTCTAGAAATTGGGGCACGATCCACTTTTTGGCCTTTTATAGTGTTGACTAAAAAAGATGCACAATGTGAGAGTTGCAAGTTTTGTTTGTCTTAATGTTTAATTGATTGATGATTGCTTCACACTATTGCTTTGATTTCTGTCATACATCAATATGAATGAATCATAGGTGTATACATGTGCCCTCCCTCTTGAATATCCCTCCCACCTCACTCCCATTCCCACCCCTCTAGGTTACTATAGAGTCCCGGTTTGAGTTCTCTGAGTCATATAGCAAATTCCCATTGGCTATCTATTTACATATGTTAGTGTATATGCATCCATGCTATTCTCTTCATTTGTTTCACCCTCTCCCTCATTTCCCCCACCCTTGTCCATAAGTCTGTTCTCTATGTCTGTGTCTCCATTGCTGCTCTCTGAAAAGTTTTGTCAGTAACATCCATCTGGATTCCAAATACATGCATGATACTTCATGATATGATACTTCTTTTCTCTTTCTGACTTACTTCACTCTGTATAATAGGCTGTAGGTTCATGCACCTCGTTAGAACTGACTCAAGTGTGTTCATTTTTATGGCTGAGTACTATTTCATTGTATATATATATGTACCACGTCTTCTTTATCCAGTCATCTTCCAGGCCTTGGCTATTCTAAATAGTGTTGCAAAGATACCCCAGTGTATCTTTTTCAGTTTGGTTTCTTCAGGGTATATGCCTAGAAGTTTAATTGCTGGGTCATATGGTTTTATTTATAGTTTTTTAAGGAATCTCCATACTGTCTTCCATAGTGACTATATCAATTTACATTCCCACCAGCAGTGTAGGAGGGTTCCTTTTTCGCCGTACCCTCTCCAGCACTTGCTGTTTGTGGATTTTTTGGTTATGGTCATTCTGTCTGGTGCAAGGATTCTTTAATATATGCAGATCAATCCGTGTGATACACCATATTAACAACTTGAAAGATAAAAACCATACGATAATTTCAATAGATGCAGAAAAAGCTTTTGAAAGAATTCAGCACCCATTTATGATAAAAGCTCTTCAAAAACAAAAAATTGGCATAGAAGGAACCTACTTTACCATAATAAAAGCCATTTACAACAAGCCCAGAGAAAACATTACCCTAAACTGTGAAAAACCGAAAACATTCCCTCTAAGATCAGGAATAAGACAAGGGTACCCACTCTCACCACTATTGTTCAATATAGTTTTAGAAGTGCTAGCTGTGGCAATCAGAGAAGAGAAAGAAATAAGAGGAATCCAGACTGAAAAGGAAGAAGTACAACTCTCACTATTTGCAGATGATATGATATTTTACTTAGAAAACCCTACAGATACTATCAGAAAATTGTGTTAAATTTCGTTTGGGCTGAAATGAGGACCGCAGCCTAGGAGGCAACACCTCAGATACCTCTGAGAGACTGCTTCAAAGAGGCAGTGGAAAGAAAGTCAATATATAAGGTTTTGGTGAAGGTAGAGTTCAATACAATTAAGACCTCATTTTACAAAAGTTTTTTTCTGCTAGTCACAAGGATCTGATGTTATCATGAAGAGAATTAGTGCTTTTCTAGATATCAGTCAGTTCAGCTGTGCAGTTGTGTCTGACTCTTTATGACTCCATGTACTGCAGCACGCCAGGTTTCCCTGTCCATCACCAACTCCCGGAGCTTGCTCAAACTCATGTTCATTGAGTCAGTGATGCCACTCAACCATCTTATTCTCTGTCATCCCCTTCTCCTGCCTTTAATGTTTTCCAGCATCAGGGTCTCTTCCAGTGAGTCACGTCTTTGCATCAGGTGGCCAAATTACTGAAGTTTCAGCTTCAGCATCAGTCCTGCCAATGAATATTCAGAACTGATCTTCTTTAGGATGGACTGGTTGGATCTCCTTGCAGTTCAAGGGACTCTCAGGAGTCTTCTCCAACACCACAGTTCAGAAGCATCAATTCTTCGGTGCTCAGCTTTCTTTACAGTTCAACTCTCTCATCCATACATGACTACTGGAAAACCAAAGCTTTGACTAGAAGAACCTTTGTTGGCAGAGTGACGTCTTTGCTTTTTAATATTCTGTCTAGGTTGGTCATAGCTTTACTTCTAAGGAGCAAGCATCTTTTGATTTCACAGCTGCAGTCACCACCTGCAAAGATTTTGGAGCCAAAAATATAAAGTCTGTCACTGTTTCCATTGTTTACCCACCTATTTGTCATGAAGAGATGGGACCAGATGCCATGATCTTAGTTTTCTGAATGTTGAGTTTTAAACCAACTTTTTACTCTCCTCTTTCACTTTCATCAAGAGATTCTTTAGTTCTTCTTGACTTTCTGCCATAAGGGTGGTGTCATCTGTATATGTGATGTTATTGATATTTCTCCTGGCAATCTTGAGTCCAGCTTGCACTTCATCCAACCTGGCATTGCTCATGATGTACTCTGCATATAAGTTAAATAAACAGTGTGACAATATATTGCCTTGACTTACTCCTTTCCCAATTTGGAACAAGTCTGTTTTTCCATGTCTAGTTCTAACTGTTGCTTCTTGACCTGCATACAGATTTCTCAAGAGGCAGGTCAGGTGGTCTGGTATTTCCATCTCTTTCAGTATTTTCCAGAATTTGTTGTGATCCACATAGTCAAAGGCTTTGGCATAGTCAATAAAGCAGAAGTAGATGTTTTTCTGGAACCCTCTTTTTTTTTTCCTTTTTATT
The DNA here is from genome assembly GCF_042477335.2 of Ovis canadensis. Taxonomy (NCBI): domain Eukaryota; kingdom Metazoa; phylum Chordata; class Mammalia; order Artiodactyla; family Bovidae; genus Ovis; species Ovis canadensis. Next base: position 14,285,038 of record NC_091262.1, read on the forward strand.
TAAAATTTTATTTTTACTTTATTTTACTTTACAATACTGTATTGGTTTTGCCATACATTGACATGAATCCGCCACGGAACTCTTTGTTTTTCTATGATCCAACAGATGTTGGCAATTTGATCTCTGGTTCAGTGCAATGGTATCTGAAAATTTGCCCCAAATAAGGTTAGGTATTAGAAAGCTCATTTTGCTTTTGAGAAAAGTATACTATGGATATGCATTCTTTGGGACTAAGGCAAAGATATAGTATAAATTTTGTGGCTTATATTCTTTCTCCCTTTTGCACTCTTCCTGCTCTTTCCCATTCAAGATTCTCATCAGTGGACTCTAAGTTGTGTCATTAATGAACCACTTGCTGAAAGATACATTTACTTATATTCTATGATTTTGTGTAAAACATCTCTAAGAATTAGGTACAGCTTAATATGCCTTTTGGCATCAAGATCTGGGAAGCTGAGTTTGGTGCCTTATAAACTAAAACTTCCTGGAGGAAGGGATGGAAGCCCACTCCAGTATTCTTTCCTGAAGAATCCCATGGACAGAGGAACCTGGCAGGCTATGGTCCACAGGGTCGCAAAGAGTCAGACATGACTGAAATTACTTAGCACAGCCCAGCGCAAAATTTCAGGAGCTCTGATTCTTGATATCTGCTAAGAATGCAGTGCTGAAAATGTGAAAGTGTTGGGAATCAGTGTCTCAATGGACGGGAGACAAATTTGCTGATAGTACAAGTTTGGACCAATGGAGTAATGATGGTTGGTGCCACAGTAGTAGAGACCAAAGAAATATATTACTTATTTTAAATTATCAACAGAATTTACTGTTGATGTAAAAATTATTTAAGTATATTTTTCAAATAACTTATAAACCAATTAACAGAATCAAACAATTTCCCTGGAAAACTATAATATATAGACATTTTGGGTATTTTTTTTTTTTAATTTGTGTCTGGGCTTTTCATGAATCTAATAATTTGCTTACTCATCATAGTGCTTTGTACTATTTTTTTTTACTGTAATAAAATTCATGTTAAATAAAACTTACCATTTTAAATGTACAGCTCAGTGGCACTGTATGTCACACTGTTCTGCAACCATCCACCATACATCTCCAGAACTCATTTCATTTTGAATGACTAAAACAGTACCCACTAAACAACAGTTCCCCATTTCTCCCTATTCCCAGCCCCTACCAATGACCATTCTACTTTATGTCTCTATGAATCTGACTACTCCAGGTATCTCATGTAAGTAGAATCATATAATATTTGTCCTTTGCTGTCTGCCATAGTTCATTCACATAACGCCCTGAAATTTCATCCATGTTGTTGCTATATGTCAGCCTGATGGTTTCATTTACATAAATTGGAAAAGGAAGATTGTTAATCACACTATTCTGACTAGGAATTCCTGACAACTTTTGTGATAAAAGTGACTAAGATAAAGATCAGCAAACTTTTTCTCTAAAGGGCCAATTTGTTGGACAAATAAAAATTTATTTTTAGAAATTGACTCATGTGAGTCAATGGCAAATCCAAAATCTGCAGGGTAAGCCAGCAGGTTGGGAACCCAGGAAGTGTTGAATGTACAGAAAGAGTCCAAAGGCCATCTGCTGGCAGAATTCTATCTTTCTTTGGGGACCTCAGTCTGCTTTTGCTTAAGACCTTCAACTGATTGAATGAGACTTACCTACATTATGGGAATAATCTGCTTTGCTCTAAGTCTACTGATTTAAATGTTAATCCCATCTGAAGAATATCTCCACAGCAACAAACAGATGATGTTTGACCAAATATCTGAGTACTATATCCTAGTCAGAAGAAGGCAATGGCAACCCACTCCAGTACTCTTGCCTGGAAAATCCCATGGATGGAGGAGCCTGGTAGGCTGCAGGCCATGGGGTCACTAAGAGTCAGACACACTTGAATGACTTCACTTTCACTTTTCACTTTCATGCATTGGAGAAGGAAATGGCAACCCACTCCAGTGTTCTTGCCTGGAGAATCCCAGGGATGGGGGAGCCTGGTGGGCTGCCGTCTCTGGGGTCACACAGAGTCAAACATGACTGAAGCGATTTAGCAGCAGCAGCAGCATGTCCTAGTCAATTTGACACATAAAATTACCATCACAGTCAGATAGTAAATATTTCTGGTTTTGTGGACCAAATAGTTTCTGCTGTTTAGTGCAGGAAGAAGCTCTCCTCAACCCTGTCCTGGCAGGGTTTGAAAACTGAACTTACAAAGACAACCAAATTTATTTATGACTTTTTCTTTTGCCAGCTCTGGGTGGCTGGTGGGATCCTAGTTCCCCAACCAAGGATCACACCCTGGATCCTCAGCAGTGAACACATGGAGTCCTAACCACTGAACCACTGAGGAATTCCCCATACAGATTTAGTTAATGTGAGTTGTATGTGACATAGGAGCCTTTGTTCCTAAGGAAAATTCTAAATTCTATACAATTCTAAATTCCTATAGAAACAGACCTTGATTATTTTAATGCCAAGTTTGTACAAAAATGTCAGAGAGGATGAGCTTAGTGAATAAAACTGAATGAAATTTATTATGGTAATTTCTTATTCCTTTTGGCATCCTTTTGTCTTTCAAAATAAAAATGATCCTTCCCCCTGGGTATATAACGGGCACCTCTCATGGGAGATTCTTATGACTCATCTTAGAGGAAGTTTGGGAGAAGATCACAATGACCTTCCTGCCTTCCTGCCTCTTCTATTTCCTCCTAACCTTCAGCTTAAAATATTCAATGAAGCATGTGTTGAGGTGCATGCATGAGTGTGTGCGGGTGTGCTCAGTCCTGTCCAACTCCTTTGTGACCTCATGGACTGTAGCTTGCCAGGCTCCTGTGTCCATGAAATTCTGAGGCAAGAATACTGGAGCAGTTTGCCATTTTCTTCTCCAGGGGATCTTCCTGAGTTAGGGATGGAACCCATGTCTCTTGAGTCTCCTACATTGGTAGGGGAGTTCTTCACCACCTGAATCACTGGGGAAGCCCCAATGTTGGGGATATGTGTGTTAGTCCCTCAGTAGTGTGTGACTCTTTTCGACCTGATGGACTGTAGCGCACCAGGCACCTCTGTCCTTGGGATTTCCAGGCAAGAATACTGGAATGAGTCACCATTCCCTTCTCCAAGGGATGATCCCAACCTAGGGATTGAACCCAGGCCTCCCACCCTGCAGGAAGATTCTTTACCATCTGAGCCACCAGATGCAGTATGCCTTTAACCCCATCAGTTGTAACTACTCAGCTCTGCAGTTGTAACCACAGATAATATGTAAGCAAATGTACAAAGCTATTGTGAGATAACAGAAAAAAAAATCATATGCCAGTCTCTGCTCCTAGTTCCTGCCACAGAGCTCCTAAAACCTTATAAATTCCTAAGTAATAAGAACACTTGTCTTAAAACTCAACATTCAAAAAACTAAGATCACGGCATCCAGTCCCATCACTTCATGGCAAATAATGGGGAAACAGTGGAAACAGTGACAGACTTTATTCTCTTGGGATCCAAAATCACTGCAGATGGTGACTGCAGCCATGAAATTAAAACACGCTTCCTCCTCGGAAGAAAAGCTTTGACCAACCTAGACAGCATATTAAAAAGCAGAGACATTACTTTGCCAACAGAGGTCTATCTAGTCAAAGCTACGGTTTTTCCAGTAGTCATGTATGAATGTGAGAACTGGACTATAAAGAAGGCTGAGTGCCGAGGAATTGACGCTTTTGAACTATGGTGTTGGAGAAGACTCTTGAGAGTCCCTTGGACTGCAAGGAGATCAAACCAGTCAATCCTAAAGGAAATAAACCCTGAATATTCACTGGAAGGACTGATGCTGAAGCTCCAACACTTTGGCCACCTTATGTGAAGAACTCACTCATTGGAAAAGACCCTGATCCTGGGAAAGATTGAAGGCAGGAAGAGCAGGGGGACGACAGAGGATAAGATGGTGGGATGGCATCACCAACTCGATGGACAGGAGTTTGGGCAAGTTCCAGGAGATGGTGAAGGACAGGGTAGCCTGGTGTGCTGCAGTCCATGGGGTCTCAGAGTTGAACACAACTGAGTGACTGAACAATAAGAACACTAGGGGTATCTCTGGTTCTAATATTTGTCTTTGACCTCATCCTTGATACAAGGCTCCTAAATCTTTTGTAAGTTGCTATGTGAGAAGAATATTTGGAGCATCTTCTGTTCTAATGAGGTGACTGGGTGGGCTACTGGGTGACTCTTGAACATCAGAAAGACCAAGCCATGCTTAGAAGCCTGGAATTTTTCAGTCCCACCCCTCACTTCTCTAGAGAGGAGAGAGGGGCTGTAAATGGAGTTAATAATTGAACATGCCTATATGAAGAAGGCTCCACAAAAATTGCCAAAGTACGACGTTTGGCAAAGTTGTAGATTGGTGAACTATCTGTGTACTGGGAGGACTTTGATGCACCCCAGTCAATCCTCCCAGACCTCACCCTAAGTATCTCTTCAGGCTGTTCAGCTGTATCATTTATCATATCTTTAATAAACTAGGAAATGTAGGTAAAGGTTTCCCTAAATTCTGTGAGTTGCTCTAGCAAATAAATTGAGGAGATCATAGGAGCCTCCAAACCACAGAAGTGTTGACTGAGGGGAAAAAAGCACAACCTAAAAGTTGATAATTCTGTTTTATTTGGCAGATTTTCTGAGGACTGAAACCCATAAAATAATCCCTCAGTCCTGAGGGACTGTTTCCCAGAGGTAAAGAAGGAGCCAAGATATTTAGGAGCTTTTGCAAAAAACAACCAACCAACCCCCCACTCCACAACCAGGTGGTGGAAACATTGAAAGTCTGCTGTTAATTAGAGAAAAACCAGATATCTCAAGTTAATGAACTTAACACTTTTTCTGTGTTTTGGAAGATGCAGGAGCCTGGGCTCATTGAAATCATTCCTTTGATGTGCACCTTAACCATATAGGGTCAACATCCTGTTTTTCTCCATCCTGAATCCCCTCCGGTGCATAGCTGGGGGTGGCTACAGAGCCTGATGGCTTGATGGTGGCAGCATCCTTTGTTTACTGCTATGGCAGGGTACATTCTTTGTCTGCAGAAGTTATGGATAACCTGGGGAGTATTCTTGCACTTGGCATCTGATGCCGGGTAGGAGCAGTCTTGTAGAAGTGAGCTGTGGGCTCTGACCTGTGTTATCTGACACTATATCCAGGCAGATAATATTAGAATTGAGTTAAATTGTACAACATCCAGCTGGTATATGGATAATTACTTGGTTTAGAGAAATCCCAACACATATTTGGTGATGGAAATGTCAGAAGTGAAGTATTCTATGTGAGTGTGATAGTTGTGTAAGGCTAAAGGGGAAACACACAGCAGTTTGGGACCTGGATTTTTCCTTACTTGGGAAAAGTCTGGGTTTTTCTATTCAGCTATGTTCTACATGCACTTTATTCCTGAATACTGAAATTTGAACTTCATATAATTTTTGTATCACAAAATATTATTTCTTTCGATTCCTTCCTAACCATTAAAAAATGCATAAGCTGTAGGTGGGATGTGATGTGGTTCTTTGACCGTCTAGAGAATTCTTGCCCCCCAAATCTGGAGACATAGTGAGAATGTATATACAATCTGTGGGTGGAAGAGTATCTTTTTATTATGCGTGTTTTGTTTCTAAACAAGTAGGTACTTTCTTCCCCTGATCAGCCTCTTCCTGAATTGGTCCTGGGACTTTCCAAGAAGGCTGCTAATAGGAGAATCTCCCTCCTGCTGTTCCCAAGGTGGGGGAGGGGCCCTGCAGCAAAGATTTCTCTCTCCTGTTGAGCTTGTGAACCAATTGTGCCTGTAGTGAAAGACTGCCACCCAGTGCCTTCAGTTCAGTTCAGTCGCTCAGTCGTGTCTGATTCTTTGTGACCCCACGGACTGCAGCACGCCAGGCTTCCCTGTCCATCATCAACTCCTGGAGCCTACTCAAACTCATGTCCATCATGTCGGTGATGCCATCCATCCAAACATTTCATCCTCTGTTGTCCCCTTCAGTTCAGTTCAGTTGCTCAGTCGTGTCTGACTCTTTGAGACCCCAAGAGTACTCCAGGCCTCCCTCCCAGTGCCTTAAGTAAGAATAAGAAGGCAGTTTTGGGTTTTTGTGTTGTTTTCTCTTTTCACCCAGCTTTCTGCTTGGGTTCTCATATGTGGATTTGTGCACATCGGTTGTGGAATTAAAATTATAATGAACAGAGTCATTACCCCTACAAGATGGTTAGGCCATTACAGATGGTTAAGAGTAGAGGTTAAGAGCACAGGTATTGGAGCCAGGGTGCTGGGCTTGAATCTGAGCTCAACCACCTATGAGCTGTGTGACTTTGAGTGTCGATTTTTACTGCTCTGTGTCTCAATTTCCTAACCTGTAAAAGAGATGGAGATTCGAAATAAGTTATATGGTTGTTATTTGAACTAGTGTTAAAGTACCTGGAAGATACTTCATAATGATTGGGTATCCTTGCACTTTTTTCTTTGAGGTTCCCTTTTCCTTATTGATTTCTATATGTTCTGGCTGTAGTGATAATTAATGACAATTAATGATTCATTGAAGATACAGAATTAATGATAATTCATTATCTAAGTATATAGCAAATGAGTTCTCTTGTGTTTTCCATTTCAACTTTATTGTCTTTTGCCAGACAAGTTTCCTTGAACAACTTGTTATGTTCCCTTTACTTTTTACTTCATATAGTTCATAAATTCAAGTTACAGAAAAAAAATCTTTCAAATTAGATTTTTTTTTCAGTAGGAAGTCTCCCTTCTTCCCTTGTATGTGAGCCTTCTTCTCCTTTATAGGTGACCATGTTAGAATATTTTTGCATATCATTTTCTGATCAGGTTTATTCCCTTAACCAAATTTAACTTCAGAATACTTTTATATTTACATATTTTGAAGGTAGTACAGAGAGTTCCCCTATATCTCATACATATATTCCCTATTATCAATATGTTACATTTGTATGGTACATTCATTACAATAATGAACCAATATTGGTACATTATTATTAACAGAAGTTTATGGTTTATTCAGATGTCCTCAGTTTCTCCATAATGTCCAAGATCTCATTCAGGATGATATATTACATTTAGTACTCCTGTCTCAAGGCTCTTCTTGGTTATGATAAGAATCAGAAAGTTTATCAGCCTTTGTTTTTGATGCTCTTGACAGTTTTGGCAATTACTAGTCAGGTATTTTGTAGAATGTCCCTCAATTGGGATTAAAAAGAAATTAACTTATATTGCATATACAAGAAAATCTTGTAAAAACTGCACAATTTAGTGCTTTTTAGTGTATTCACAATGTTTTACAACCCTCCCAACTATCCAAATCCAGAACATTTCATCATTCTGTAAAGAAACACTTAACAATTAGCAGTCCATCTCCATTTTTTCTTTCTTTAATTTCCTGACAATCACTAATCAGTTTTCCAACTCTATGGATTTGCCTATTTTGAACAATTCATTTAATGGACACATAAAAGAATACAGCCTTTCACTTAACATATTCAGGGTTCATCCATTTTGTAGCATGAATCAATACTTCATTCCTTTTAATGGCCAAATGCTATTCTATTGTACAGTTATACCATACCATATGGTATGGTATTTTGCTTAATCATTCACCAGTTGATAGACATTTATTTCCACTTCTGACTATTACAGCAGGATTGTTATGAAAATTCATGTATAACTTTTTGCAGATGTGTGTTTTCATTTATTTTTGGTTACATACTTAGGAATAGAACTCTAGGAGGGAACATACGGTAACTTTATGGTTAAGTCGGACACAACTGAAGCGACTTAGCAGCAGCAGCAAACTCTTCCTAAATGACTACACTATTTTACATTCCTATGTGCTGTGTTGAAAGGTTCCAATTTCTCCACATCCTCCTTAACACTTGTTATTGTCTTTCTGATTATAGCCCTCCTTGTGAGTGTGAATTCGTATTTCATGGGGCCATTCATTTGCATTTCTCTAAGAATTAATGATGCTGAGCATCCTTTCATGTGGTGATTGGCCATTTGTTTGCCAGTTTTGGGTGAATTATCAAATTCAAATCCTTTGCCCATTAAATTTTTTGTCTTTTTAGTTTTGAATTGTAAGTCTTCCTTTATCAGATAGCATTATGATTTGCAAATTTTTTTACTATTATGCTGGCTGTCTTTTCATTTTTTTAAGTGACCTTTCAAGAAAAAACTTAACGTACTTGTGATGAAGTCCAATTTATTTATTTTGGTTGCTTGTGCATTGGTGTATCTAAGAAACCATTCCTTCAGTCAGAATCACACAGATTTACGTCTTCGTTTCCTCCTAAAAGATTTGCATTTTACTCTTACAAACGAACTTTCATCCATATCCATTTTGAGTTAATTTTTGTATATTGTGTGATGTAGGAGCTCTGATTACTTTTTGCAGACTCCAGTTTCAGTTGCATAGAGAATAATTATAGTCTAGATTTGATGTGTTTTAAACTCCTATCTCTGAATGTTTGAATTGTGACGCCTACATTAAAAAAAAAAAAAAAAGGAATGGTTGGGCAACATCATTTTGCTGGGAAGTCTCCTTTTCTGTATACTCACTTGCTAATTGCAGAATATGCTCACCCTTACAAACTGATTTTAAATATTCTCTTTCAATAAATGAGTGAGCCAAAATGGCCACACTCTCTGTGTCACTTGTAATGTCGGGATCCTATCATGCCTTTCCCGCCATCCAAAGCCAGGTTCTTAACTATAGTACTTAGTTGCTCAGTCGTGTCTGACTCTTTGTGACTCCCATGGACTGTATCCCGCTAGGCTCTCTGTCCAAGGGATTCTCCAGGCAAGAATACTGGAGTGGATTGTATGCCCTCCTCCAGGGGAACCTCCCAACCCAGGGATCAAACCCAGGTCTCCAGCATTGCAGGCAGATTCTTTACCATCTTAGCCACCAGATTGAGCAGCCACGAAATTAGTAGTCTGGGCAGACTGGCAGAAAGAGCAGGCTAGAAAAGGGTGAAGATAGGTAAAGGAAATTGACAGCAAGTACATTAGAGCTTAGAATTAAGTTTAATTTTGTTTTATCTTAATACTTTAATTCTGAAAGTAATCACTGTAAAAATACAAACATGGCAAAAAGATTAAAATGTCTCACTAAAGAAGAGTTTAACGAAATCATGACTTGCTTTATATGTGTTTATAAAACATATAAATGTAACATAATATGTGTGTTACCTTGCAACAGGATAAGGTCACCAGAGGAAAACCTGAAAAAGGTATGGACTTTTGCATTTTCACAAAAAGGAAATACCCAATTCCCACTCCAAAGGGAGGTACCACTCTGGGTCGAAGTACAACTGTTAACATTTGGTACGATTCTAAGAGCCATGAACTGCCGGCTCGTGGTGGTCCCTAGAGCTCCCCCACCCCAAAGGCCTTAGGACTTTGACCACCAGGGTGGGATAGACACCATCCCCGGTTTCCCTGCCTGGGAGGGCGCGCATCGCCTGCAGTGCCACTGCGGCAAACAGACTGCGCAGGCGTGGCAGAGTCCGGTCGCCAGGAGCGGGGCAGCTTGCCGCGCATGTGCAGGCGGAGTCTGCGGAGTGGTGCCGTGGCGGCGGAGGAGCGCAGCGCGGTCTGCCAGCCGGAGATGCGTGACGTTGTGTTCTGAGGAGCGGCCAGCGGCGCGATGGAGCGGGCCAGGTCAGCCGTGTGGTGGGCAACATTTTTTTTTTTTAAATCATCCTGAGCTTTCATAACTAGAAGTATTTCGGTATTCACTGGGGATCTGGGCTCTCACGTTCTTTGTTCGGTGGCCGGATGGAACAACTCTGGAGGCTTGAGGCTGGAGTGACTCTCCTGACCGTGTCTTGTCAGGTCTTGGGGGTATCTGCACCGTCATGTTGCGCCCCCTCAGATTCTCTGATTCTTTGTTTCTGTGGTTGAGGCCGCGACCGCGGGCGGCCACGATGCAACAGTCGGGGGAAGGCGGGGTCAGCGTTGTCCACAGCGGCCGTGAGGCGGCAGCAGGTGCCGTGTCCACGGAGGCGCTGATGTGTGGCAGCAGCGGGAGGGAGTGGTTGTGGTGGTCCCTGCGGCAGTGAGGAGGAGGGGGCAACGGGGTGACCGCAGTGGCGGCTATTTAGGGGGCGGCCGAGAGGCTGCGCTGCCCGTGGCGGGTGAAGGGGGCCACGGGAGCATGGTGGGGTCCCTCTGTGGCCTCGGTATCGGGAGGTGGTGGGGTGCCGGCGACGGTGGGGCCACGGAGTGGCGGTGGGGGCACGACAAAGCAGTCTTGAGGCATGGCTGCAATAGGTTAGCGGGTGAGCGGGTGGGGGCACGCGGGTGGCGGTGGCCATCTGTTTGAAAAAAAGGGAGAACTGTTCAGTGTTCTCGTGACCAGCAGTGCTCTTAGAGTTTGAATGGTGCCACAAAACTACTGTCCCTAAATTGAAGGGGTGGCTGCAAAAATGTCCGGTCCTTATATACTTGATTCCTTTAAATATCTCACATTTGTGAGCTTGGTTTAAGAGGAGGGATGTGGTATTCACAGTCCATCTAATGCATCTTGCGGGGGACCTGCCAGGTTCTGGGATGTGACAGCCAGAGGCGTTTCTCGTTCGCGTGCGTTTTCTCTGCATTTGGAATGTGAGTTTCGAAGGCCAGCTCAGGAGCGTGGGGGTTGGTGTGGCGTCACAACCTTTGTGCGGCTCTGCGAAGATGGCGGCCACTGCAGCTGTGCGGCTCTGCGCAGGCGTGGAGTAGGGGCGCGGCCCTCCCCGTGTTGCCGCAGTGGGGGAGGGGCGGCCCTGCGGCCTCCAGGCGGGAAGTCGGCCGCGCCCTCCGGAGAGCCGTGCGCAAAGGGGGAGAGGCGGACCGGGGAGTTGTGGGGGGCGGCTGCCGCACCCTGGTGCTGCGGTAGGGAAGGTGTGGGCTGGGGGTGCTCAGGTGCATCAGTGATGACACCACGTCTGCTGTGCACTGGGAGAAGGGATTTGTGCAGCTTCCGCTGTGTGGGGTGGCCCGGGGAGGAAGGACACAGGTTTGCTCAGCCTCTGCATTTTAAGTCACCCCTTCCCTGCAGTGCCATGGTGGAGTGGAGCAGGTAGGCCAGAGAGTTGCACAGTTTTTCCATCCTGTGCCTGCCTGAAATGTCAGGGCAGTTGCACTGTGCCCCTGGCCTTCTCAATTTTTAAGGGAGTGGTGCGGCCTTGGAGGCCAAGAGAGGTGAGGTGCATTCCGGGATTCACTACGCTACTTAAAAGACAGCCTCCATCGCTGGTGCAGGAGCTTTTTCAGTTTTGTTCATTTCCCTTACGTGGTATTGTGAGCAGTGTTTTAATTGTTATCTGTAAAGTGGATTCAGTTAGCCTTTTAGACAACTCTCATCCCTTTAATCTCTGATTTCAGTTTTCCAGATTAACATAATTCCATAGCTACATTTCCCTTTCGTGTCTGTCTTATTTCTTGATTGCTAGATAATCCATTGGTGATGTTACCTTTATAATTTCCTTAAATCAGGGGATCAAGGCTCCTCTAGGACTCTTAGGAACTGAGGTCTATGAGTTGTTCAAGGAGAAAAGCAGAGAAAAATGTAGAATGTAGGTGTATCCTAGGTGTATCTGGGATTAGTGAATTCTTGCCCTTAATTGGACTTTTAAAAAAATTGGAATATATTTGCTTTACAATATTGTGTTAGTTTCTGCTGTACAGCAACTTCACAGTTGCTAATGTGCTCAGCTATGTGTACATATTCCCTTCCTCTTGATTTTTTAATTATTTTTGTTCCATTATTTTTGAAGTTGGAGCTGCTATGAATATTCCCTGAGAAGAGGTAATTAACAAAGTACCATGATTATTGTATTACTATTTCCATACTTTGATTTTGGGGGACATTTTTAAGGATTTTCCTTGCAGAATTTTGATGTGTTTGCCTTTTTTACTCATTTATCACAAATAGTATGCCTGCTTGTGTGCCCAGTTAGAAAGTAATTTAGGGAAATGTAAATTAAGCTTTGGAAGCTTTGTTCTGGAGTTATTTTCTAGTAGCTCAAAAAACAGGACTCTGGTATTTTGTGATACTTATGATTTGCATCTTTTTTTTTTTCTGCTTGTAGGAAGATACTGCTTCAAATATGAACATCTGATCATTTGGCCCTTTGCGAGATGAGAGTGCATCATCCTGGTCCGCCATTTTGTAGTCTTGCCCTCTGACTTAGGACCTCAATATGGCGGACTCTGTGGAAAGACCTGAAGTTTGAAGGTCTCTGTCCTGACTTGTGACTGTTTGCCATAGTACCACAGCTTGTTGAGAATGGGAAAGGAATATGAGCCCTGTCTGAAGTTTAGAGCAAGGACTGTGTGTTGCTTTCTAAGGCAAGGTACTTTGAACATGAGTTGTTGATGGTTAAGGCATCATCCTTCACTAAGAATGGGCAAAGAAGTTTTATTTTCTGGTTCCTGGGTGCTGGCTGGCTCAGAATTCTCTTTGATTCTAAAGGTTTTGTTTTTAGAGGCACTGATTTTCATGTTAGTGGGGAGATCACACCCTGGGATTACCTCACATTATCTTTGTGTTTTTTAATTTTTATTTCTCATTCTTGAGGTCTTAGTCATTGAGTTATTACTTTTTTTGGGGGGGTTGTGTGAGGAATCCTGAGTATTTGATAGAATATTAGATAGGAAAAAACCCTATCGTATCTCATGATCTTTTGCTTTTTCATTATATTTTCAAATTTGTTGTTGTTTTAGTTGCTAACTCATGTCTTGACTTTTTTGGGACTCCATGGATGATAGCCAGGCTCCTCTGTCCATGGGATTTATTAGGCAAGAATACTGGAGTGGGTTGCCATTTTCTTCTCCTGGGGAACTTCTCAGGGATTGAACTGGAGTCTCCTGCTTAGCAGGTGGCTTCTTTACCATGGAGCCGTCTGAGAAGCCCATATTTCCAGATTAGTATTAATTTTTTAATGAAAGGGATTTTGGAGTGAAAAATTACCATTGTGTACAAAGACATTACAAATGTACATATGTGTATTTAGAACAAAGTTCGAAATAAAGCTGCTCATCACTGATTTTGCAGGTAGCTTTAAAAATCTTTGAAAATTGAAAAAGATAACTTTATATACTGATTCTTTTCTCAATTGAACACAGACCTTCAGGTTACATAAAGGAACTGAAGATTTTTTTCTGAGGGGTGGGATGGATAATGGGGTATTCTCAGTTAAGCGTGGATGAATCATAATGGGTGGTCTGTGACAAAGCAGAGGTCTGTGGCAAAGCAGAGGTTTATAATTCCTTTTACTGTATTAATGTATTAGTAAATATGTTTGAAACTACAATCTTGTGTATCAGTGTTTCATCCTTTTTTATGACTGAATGACATTCCATTGTATGGATATACCATACCACACCGTATTTTGTTTATGCATTCATCATTTATACTTTGGGTTATTTCTATTTTTGGCTATTACAACTAACACTGCTAGGAATTTTCATGTTCAAGTTTGAGTTTTTATTTCACTCCAAGCTTGGAGTAGAAATACTTGGGTCACATGTTAATACGCTCAAGATTTTTAAGAAGTACCAGAGTTGTGTCATTTTTCATTTCTCCAGTTTCTCCACATCCTACTCCTGTGGTGTGAAATGGTGTTTGTGGTTTTGATTTGTGTTTTCCTAATGACCCTCATATTGAGCATCTTTTCTTCTATTAAGGGAAATTTTTATGCATTTGGAAAGCGATCTGTTTGAAACTTACTCATTTTATTTTTGTAATTTATTTATTTCATAGCTGTGCTGGGTCTTCATTGTTGCACCGGCTTTTCTCTAGTTGCAGTGAGCTGGGGCTGTTCTCTTAAGTTGCAGTGCAAGGTCTTCTCTTTTCTGTGGCTTCTCTTGTTGTGCAGGCTGGCTCTAGGGCATGTGGGCCTCAGTTTTTTCTGTTCCTGAGCTCTAAAGCACAGGCTCAAAAGTTGCAGTGTAGGGATTTAGCAGCTTCATGGTCTATACGTGGGATCTTCCCATACCAAGTATGGAACTTGTGTCTTCTGCTTTGGCAGGTGGATTCTTTACCACTGAGCCATCAGGGAAGCCCCCTTTACTCATTTTAAAATTGTTTTGTTACTATATTATTGAGTTGTAAGAGTTCTTTATATCTCTCTAAATTAGAGTTCTTTATATCTGGAGGAGGAAATGGCGGCCCACTCCAGTATTTTTGCCTAGAGAATCCCATGGACAGAGGAGCCTGGCGGGCTACATGTAGTCCATGGGGTCACAAAAAGTCGGACACGACTGAGCGACTAATGTTAATACTATATATATTCTGGATAAAAGACTTTCATCGCATATATAATTTGCATACCTTTTCTCCCATGCTTCTAATTGTTTTGAAGCAAAGATTTTTCACTTTTGGTGAAATCCTATGGATTTCTGTCTCCATTAGGTACTTAGGTGTCATAATCTAAGAAAGCATTACCTAATCAAAGGTCCAAAGGTCAAGGGGATTAGCAAAGGTATTTTTTTAAAATGATCTTTTCTACTGCTTGATTAGAACATTAAAGTTTTTGAAGCAAATCCAGGGTTATTGGTAAACTCTTGTTTATTTTGCATAGTCTAATATGAAACCCAAAATAGCATGGGTTCAGGAAATTATCTTTTCGAATGTGTCCTTTGAAATCTGCCTGGGAAATACTACTTGCGTAAAATGCCTTTCCTTATCTCTGTTTTGAGTTGACATTTTAAAATTGCAGTTCCTGTAGTTTCTAGTCTGTGACGCAAGTGCTGAACAGATTTCCTGTTCAGATCCTTTGAGCAGCCATTTTGTGAGCTATTCTGCAGATTATACTGTCAGTGGCTATGGTTTTTTTTTTTTAAGCATTTTTAAAATTTCTTGTTTCTCAAATCCTAAGAAGGAAGCATTCACACAAGAGATTGCTTAGACACTTTGTAATTTAAATTTTATACTTTATTCCACTGTACAGAAGGATCTATCATAATAAAATATTTTTCAAATCATTTTTGGAATCATTGTTGCCATTTTTCAGGGGTATGTTCATTTATTTGTATGTAAATATATGTAAATATATAGTGTTATATCTGTATATGTGAGTATATGTAGAAATATACAGTTTTGCTTAACTTTTTGATATTTTTCCTTTTTGGGCTAGATTCTGACCATTGACGGATAAAGATCTAATAGTTAATTCTGCCTTTGTCAGTTTTATTGATTTGTAATTGGCATATATCACCATACCTTGCTTTAATTAGATTAGATGGAGTTTAAAAATTCCGTTTTACTAGATATATGTATAATCTTTAAGTAAGTGGTTATTTCAGAAATTGATGAATTCTGGAAAACAAATCCCCTTTCTACCTCAGGGACCGTTTACACTTGAGACGGACTACAGAACAGCACGTACCAGAGGTGGAAGTCCAAGTCAAACGTAGAAGGACAGCCTCACTGAGCAACCAGGAGTGAGTACAGTCAGGCCCTGAGAACCAATTTAGGGCATTTTCAAATTGGAACAAAGTATGCTGCCACAGGGAATTTAAATGAATTTAATTAATGAAAGAAGCTTGTGCATGTTATATTGATACAGTAAAAAAGCAATTAAATTACCCATAACCATGTTGTGCTAACTTTTGCTAAAATTTTAGTAACATGTATTTCCTTTTATCTATACACGTGTAGGTAACACGGTATGTTCATAAAGTTCTACCTCCTTCAGCGTATTAAAGTTGTTTCTGCTTTATTATTTTGCACTTTTGCTGTGCTTGCCTGATGTTCTGTGCTTTGAAGAGATGGAAATGTGTGTGTTCATGTGTGCTCTGCAGTCGTTAGAATTTTTTTAGTTAGTGCATTTGAAATGTATACGTTTTTCTCTTAATTTAGGATATGAATGTGTTTCTAAAAGGAGCATTTCAATTAAAACTATATTAACATTTCTAAAGAGTCACAACTTAGCAGCTAAAACAATAATAATGACATGATACATACTGAATTTATATTGGGTTTTGTGCATTTTGTTATTACCACAAATCTTGATAGTTATCAGTGGTAAAATTGGTTTTCTTTCCTAAAGCTGTTATTTTTCAAATTGCATTGCTGTTACTAATACATGAATATGATTTTCTCATAAAACATGTAATTTTGAGATACACAGTGAATATCAAGTATCACCAGTCCATTCCCCTCCCTGTGTCTCCCCAGAGAGAAATCCTCAGGTAGTTTGATCTCTTATCATTTCAGACCTTTTAATATGCATTCATGTGCACACATATGGAGTGTGTGTGTGGAGGCATGTTTGTTTATATACAGAAGATTTATTGTGTAGCAATACGCCTTGGGAGTCTTTCCATGTCAGGCATTCTATAATAACCTTTATCATTATCTTACTGATGGATATTTACATTGTTTGCATTTCTTAGTTATTGCAGTGAAGAAAGGAGCAGTCAGTCTGAAAATTAATACTACAGTTGTCTCTTGTATAACAAGGGAGTTGGGTTGCAGTCCCCCACATAGGCAAAAATCCCTGTGTATCTTTTGAGTCCCCCCAAATTGAACTATAAATTGCCTCTTGTTGACTAGAAGCGTTACTGATAGTATAGACAATTGACTGAACAACATTTTTATGTTAAATGTATGTCTGCATATATTTTACATGTTCATGACATACCTAACTTTTTTTGATGTTTCTAGGCTCTGGTTTGTCTGCAAGTTTTTCAAATTGTCAAAAATTTCCAAAAAAAAAAATCCCCAATATATTTATTGGGGGGAAAACATATATAAATAGTCCCACACAATTCAAACTCTTATTTAAGGGTCAACTGTTATTAATATTTGTTTCTATTTTATTTCACTTCTTCAAATATGAAGTTTTTACAAATATGAAGTTTTTACATGGGTAGCATTTTGTATCTTATTTTTGTTATTTGCTCATTTAATATGTGGGAAAATTTCAGTATTTTGCATATTTTAAATTATTGGCAAGGCAAAAGATTTCTCTATTTTCCCATGTCTGTTTTACTTTACTTATTCTTCAGAGTTCATTATTCTTTACTTTATTAAATTCACTTTAATATTCACTTCATTAAATATTCACTTTGAGTGAATATTTTATATAATTTATGATAGGCATTTGCCTGTTTTCTTTTACATGGTAATGCCATTTTTTTCCTCCCCAGAATCTCTAGAAATGACTTGAGGTAGATTAGAGATTGTGGCAGAGGTATGGGTGGAGGAGATTTCTTGGGAGAGGATCTTTGTTAGTGAGTGAAGGTTCTATTACATTTGTTATGTTTTATTAGAGCCTTTATCCAGTGTAACATCAGTGTGAATCATCAGTATAACAGCTGGTCATATGCTAATCTTCTGAAAGCCTGCTTTAGGTTTCATTCATTTTTCCATGTCTGTGGAAATACTTTATTGCTTTTGAAGAAGAGACAACTTCATTTTCCTGATGTCTGTTGTATATGTTATGTATAAATACTAGGAGGTGCTGAACTAGAATCTGAGGGTAATTTTGAGTTGGAAAAACAATATAATTTCCCCAACCACCTTTTTCCACTTTGATAATAGGTGGATTATAGAAACAGGTAAGCAGCATAAATATTCTGTTCTCTAAGCCCAGGTTTTAACCTGAGCCATCTAGTTAGCTTTAACTCTGGTGTGATCCCAGAGGCCCACCATGAATAACAAACACACTCCTATCACTGGTTAAACTCAAAGGATTAGAGATGACCTCCTAGGAACCATGGACAAAGTCCAGCCTAATTCTTTATGTTGTTGTTCAGTTGCTTAGTCATGTCCCACTCTTTGTGACCCCATGAACTGCAGTTAAAAGTCTTAAGTTAAAAGTATAGAAATAGTGGAAAACCATTTATCACAGTCCCATTTTCAATTCTAGCTGTTACTGAATATTTTCATACATATGTACTTATCAGCTGCTTGCTAGTGCAGGAAGTAAGAGAAATGGGTTCCATCCCTGGGAAGATCCCTTGAAGGAGGACACGGCAGCCCACTGCAGTATTCTTGCCTGGAGAATCCCATGAACAGAGGAGCCTGGCGGGCTAAGGTCCACAGGGTCACAAAAAATTGGATACAACTAAAGTGATTTAGCATGCAAGCACATACTTACAATGAGGGCAGTTTTTTGGCTGGTGATTTATTTATGCTTGTCTTGTTAGCCAGCAAACTGTGTAATTTACTGTATCTCTTATTCTCAGGATCAGATTTACAGCCAGATAGAGTCTTACTTATAGGTAGGAATATGTTGAGTATTTTTCTAGAATTCCCTGATAACTAAAGGATGGTAGATTTACATAGTCTGAGAGCCTAAGTAGCTTGGAGGTTCTTTGTTTCAGTTAGTAACTTCCAGTCAGCATAAATAACTATCTTAAAATGTCTCATTGGAAATGCCTTAACCAATACCCTACCTCCTTAGGGGTTAAAGAGTTGTTTCCAGATTAGAAATGGTTATTATACTCTTGGTTCTTTTATAGGGCATTTTAAACCAAAAGAGCTCTTTCTTTTTTCCTTTAAGTTCCTTGGTAATATCACCAAAGAGGGTAAGTATCCCTCAGTTCTTGTACATTCCTATGTGCAGAGAGTCTCCTCTTTTATAATTTGTTCATAATGTAGTGGTATGCTCTGAACCTTGAGTATTAAATTTAAGGGTCTTTTCATGCTTGCATTGTTAACTATATAGGGAAATGTCTTTTCATTTATGTGTTCTGTGCTCTTGTCGTAGGTGTCACGTGTACCTGAGGCGATCTCAGCAGCAGCAAGTACCTGTGGTGGATTTCCAGGCAGAACTGAGACAGGCATTCTTAGCTGAGACACCAAGAGGTGGTTAAAGCAGTATTGGAACACCAAGGTAGCTGATTTCAAGAGAAAAATAAAAACAGGTTATAGCTGATGAAATCATGATCAGGATTAAACAACTAATTAAAGGGTAGGATGTTTGGAGGTCATTTAATTATTTGGGATATATTCAATTTCTTTTCCTTAAAAGCATCATACAAATATAAACACATAGCAGAAAATTTTAAAAAGTAAAAGCAGTACCTTAATGCTCTCACCCTGAAAGACTTTTGTCATGAGTTACTTTCTAGACAATGTAGTCTTTGCTTTTTAGGTAGTTTTATTCATATTTAACTTGTACTGCTTTTCACCTTAACGTAAGAGAAGTATTTCATTATAAATAGTTGCTGAATATCCTCCTAATATGTTTTAGAATTCCTTTCTGTGAGAACTTTATCTTTTCTGCTGATAGTTTGAAATGAAGTTTCAGTGATTTGCTTTTTGCAAAACAGATAGGACCATTTCCTTGGATATGCAGATGTGAAAATAAATCAAGGAATTTGAAATTAAGGTTCATGTTCTAAATTATATTATGAATTATTAGTCTTCAGTTGCCATGAGAAAGTATAGTGCCAGGTACACTTTCATCTGCATTAATTTTGTCAATTACATATAATTTATTTCTATTAAATTAGAAATACACATCACATCCATTAGCAGATGAGAAGCTAAATATTTTCCCAGGCTTATTTACTACTTATTTCTTGTTTTCTTTCCTCATATTTTGTTACCCATTTGTTTGAGTCATCTGACAATGTAACAAAACTATTATTAACTTATGATTTGTCAGTATTATGTAGATTTATTTACAGTGTCTTTTTGTGTTAATTGCTTAGATTTTTAGAAAATTGCAATTAATTTTGATTAAATACT
Source organism: Ovis canadensis (assembly GCF_042477335.2). Lineage (NCBI taxonomy): Eukaryota > Metazoa > Chordata > Mammalia > Artiodactyla > Bovidae > Ovis > Ovis canadensis. The sequence continues at coordinate 14,304,792 of NC_091262.1, forward strand.
CTATTTTTCCTTTCTTAAGTTTAAGATTTGAATGACCTAAGTTCAAAGGGTTTAGTATGTACTTTTCAGAAACTAAGGAAAGAAGTTTATAGATGAGTTTTCTTCTAGATTTTCTTTATTTCTATTTCAGAGTATAACCCCGCAACTCAAATTAATTAGGCTTATGGCCATCATTTCAAATGGAAAAATCCTCCCCTACTGAATACTTTACCCAGCATTCTCCAGTAATTGCCTGGACTTGATTGCAAGACAGTAGAATTGATTTCAGGCAGTGGAATCTGATAATTGTCCTCAGCTGTCCCCCAGAGTAAGAACATTTTTACATGAATAAGTGTGCATAATTGATTTTTTAACCAAGAATTTTTTGGCCCTTTAGTATAGTTTAGATACTCTTGCAAGTTCCTGTATAGTATTATTTAAATCATAATTATGATCTACAAGTAGAGTAATCTAATTTTCTAAGTTTTAAGTGCTAGTTTCATCTAAATAGTACTAGTTACTAGAATTATTTTACAGCAAGATTGATAAAGTATCTGACTCATTTATTGCCTGTTTTTATAAATAAAATTTTGTTAGCACAGAGCCATATCCATTTATTTAAATAAGGCCTGTGGATATTATTGACAGTACAGTGGCAGGTGGGAGCATTCATGACAGATTGAATGGCAGGCAAGACCTACAATATTTATTGTCTTTCCTTTTAAAAGAAAAAGTCTGCTAGTCTCTTAGAGAACCACTTTCAAAGATGAAAACATAAGGTGGAGCCAGTAGGGGAGTGTTGGTGCTATAGAATGTGGTAAAGGGAAAGGTATTACAAGGAGAGTAGATGAAGTAAACATTACAGAGTAGAGAATCAGATGAATTTAGTGACAAGGGTCTTGTTAAAGTCTGCTATACGTGTAAATGGGTAAAGACATTTAAACAATTGATATGTTTTCTTTTTCATTATAAAAATGTAAAGCATATGAGTGATAGCCAAGAAAAATGGGAAAGTAAACCACAGATTTTAAATAGCCATGTTTCAACCATAGTGGCATTTTTTTTCTTTCATTTTACCCATTTGCTTTTCTTTTGAAAACATAGTTGTAATCATGTTTTTAAACTATTCTATTTATGTATATCATTAATGTTCCTTCATTTTATTACATAATCCTCAATATGATTTGTAATGAATAAATGATGGTCCCTTCATGATTTACTTTTTCTTTGTACTTGTGTTTCTTTCCCCCTAGTTTGCTATGCTGTTACGAATATTCTGCATTTTTAAGATAGTGTATATTAGGTATTTTAAATTTATTAGGATGAGGATTCAGTTTGGGTATGCAACGTATAAAAATTAGTAATTTATAAAATGTTTTGTTATGTTGCTTTCTAATAACACAATAAGCAGTATTGATTACCATCAAGAATAATTCAGTTCAGTTGCTCAGTCACGTCTTGATACTTTGCGACCCCGTGGATTGCAGCACACTAGGCTTACCTGTCCGTCACTAACTTCTGGAGTCCACTCAAACTCATGATTATTAGAGTCAGTAATGCCATCCAGCCATCTCATCCTCTGTCGTCCCCGTCTCCTCCTGCCTTCAATCTTTCCCAGCATCAGGGTCTTTTCTAATAAGTCAGTTCTTCACATCAGGTGGCCAAAGTATTGGAGTTTCAGCTTCAGTGTCAGTCCTTCCACTGAATATTCAGGACTGATTTCCTTTAGGATTGACTGGTGGATCTCCTTGCAGTCCAAGGGACTCTCAAGAGTCTTTTCCAACACCACAGTTCAAAAGTTCAAGAATAATTACTACAGTGATAATTTCTTAGTACCACCTTTGATGTCTCTTTTTTCCCCTTTGATAAACACTTTCCAAAATGGAAAAATTGTTTTCCTCTGGTTTAAGTGGCATTGCTTTGTGGATTAATAGTTTCCACTTACTTGTGTTTCTCACATTAGACTTTTGTGCATTTTTTTTTTCAGTGAAGGGTCTATTTTACCAGGTGAACGGGAACTAATACTATACCATTGTTCTGTGACTTCTCATTTTTTGTATGTTATTTGGCCAAGTCTGACCATCAGATCTTTTGATTTAAGGAAGCTTTACACATCTACGTAGTTTAATCATTTCAAAGTCCACCCTTTTCAAAAATTTGAGAACTCTTCTTTCTGAGGAGTCCGAGGATGTAGTCAGGCTCGATGGACCATTTATTTGTTTATGTCCGCTTTCATAGAAAATTTATTATAACTGCTAATTCCTTAGTGCAGTGTAATATTGCTGCTCTTGTTTTTTTTTTCCTCTTACTGCGTTTTGTTCTTTGCTGTGGAGATAACATTTGATCATTCTACAAAGTAATATATCTCCTTTCCCTCACAAGGATTCATGATTAGAGTATGCTGAATTTAGGAATGAGATATAGCTTTCTGAATTTCAAGTGCATCTCATTAAGAGAAGCCCATTCTTAACCTCTCCAATTAGTCAACCCCTATTCTGAGTGAAATGTTACCTTCTATTTATATGGATTATTTTATACATAATACATACTTATGTTCCCAGTTCTGTAGGTCTCCAGTTCTTAGTCCGTGACTCAAATCCCCAGGTGCGTTTTTATACTCGGTAATAACTTAGTGGTTGTGGGAGGAGTTTGGAACCTCAAACAGATTAGAGGGACAGATACAGGCCTGACTGGCTTCCTCTTGTGTTCTGATCTACTATACCAGGAAATCTTTGTTTGCATTTGTTGATCTGTTAATAGCTAAGGTGTATGAACCTGGTTTGGTATGTGTTCACTGAAATACCAAGCAGAATAAAACATTTGGAATGGGTCTGATTGGGAAATCTGGACTCTGAAGTCTTTTGGCACTTGAAGGTAAAATCCCTGACTCTGAATTATAAAATTCCATTTGAGGGGTGACTGACTACAAATATCCACCTTAAATGCCCATTTGATACTGGTTCCTACTGAAAAGTGAAAGTGTTAGTCGCTCAGTTAATGTCTGACTCTGCGACCTCATGGACTATTGCTCCCTGGGCTGCTATATCCATGGAATTCTTCAGGCAAGAATACTGGAATGGGTAGCAGTTCCATTCTCCAGGGGATCTTCCTGATGCAGGGATTGAACTCAGGCCTCCTGCATTGCAGGCAGATTCTTTGTCTGAGCCACCAGGGAAGCCTATTATATTAATCTTTATTTCAGAAACCTTTCTGTGATTACATTTCTTTCCTTTACATGTAATTTTGAAAAGCCGTATCCAGCCCTGTTTTTTTTCACCTGGTAATCACTGTCTGTGGCTCATTGTCTACTAGCATGTCTCCATTTGGGAATAAGGGCCAGGAATACTGTCTTACTGAACATTCAGCTGCTTTTGTTCTTTGGAGGCACTAGTGGCAATATTAAATATAATCTTAGCAACTTTGAAGATTATTTGACGGTTCAGACAATTTACAAGAACAGCTTTATTGGTATATGTTATATATACCATAGGATTTGCCCAGTTATAAGCAGATTGCTGTTACAGCCATTGCCACACGTCCTTTTAGGGTTTTCTGTTGCCCGAGTAAGATCCCTTTGTGCCATTTAATTCATTCCCCAACTCCATCCCCTATTTCAGATAACCACTTAACTTTCTATCTCCATGGATTGCTGAAGATCTTAAATCTTAGCTATACTATCATAAAAGTGGAAATTGCAAGTGGTTCAAACATATACCAAGGTTTCCTGAATTTACAGACTGCTCTTTTATAGAGAATCCTGTCAGAATTCAGAACATTTAAATTATAGGCCTGAAACTTTTCATGTGGATATGGATTAAAATTGCATTCTTCCTCTGCAATTTTTTGGAAGAGTTTGAGCAGGATAGGTGTTCTCTAAACTTTTGATAGAATTTGCCTGTGAAGCCATCTGGCCTTGGGCTTTAGTTGGAAGATTTTTTATTACAGTTTCAATTTGCATGCTTGTGATTGGTCTGTTCATATTTTCTGTTTCTTCTTGGTTCGAGTTTGGAAGGTTATACTTTTCCAAGAATTGGTTCCATTTCTTCCACCTTGTCCATTTTATTGGCATATAATTTGCTCATACTATTCTCTTATGACCTTTGGTATTTCTGTGTTGTCTGTTGTAACTTCTCCTTTTTCATTTTTCGTTTTGTTGATTTGAGTCTTCCCCCTTTTGTTCTTGATGGGATCCTCAGTTTTATCTTCTCACAGAATCAGCTTTGCAATTAATTTTGCTGTAGTCTCCATTTCTTTTTCATTTGTTTCTTCTGATCTTTGTGATTTCTTTCCTTCTACTAGCTTTAGGGTTTTTTTGTTGTTCTTTTTCTAGTTGACTTTAGGTGTAACATTAGGTTGTTTATGTGATGTCTCTTTTTTCTTGAGGTGGCTTGTATATCTATAAATTTCCCTCTTAGCACTGCTTTTATTGCATCCAATAGATTTTGAGTTGTGTTTTCATTGTCATTTGTTTCTAGACGTATTTTGATTTCCTTTTTGATTTCTTTAGTGAGCTGTTGGTTATTCAGAAGCCTGTTTAACCTCCATGTGTTTGTGTTTTTTATAGTACTTTTCTTGTAGTTGATACCTAATCTTACAGCCTTATCAGAAAAGATGCTTGAAATGATTTCAACTTTAAAAAATTTAACCAAGGGTTTGATTTCTAGCCCAGGATGTGATCTATCCTGGAGAATGTTCCATGTGCACTTGAGAAAAAAGTGGTCTATTTTTTTGTGGATGAAATACCCTGTAGATATCAATTAGGTCTAACTGATCCATTGTATCAGTTAAAACTTGGGTTTTCTTATTGATTTCCTGTCTGGATCATCTGTCCATTGGTGTGAGTGGGATATTTTTAAGTCCCCTATTGTGTCACCCTGTTACCAAAATCAGACAAAGATGCCACAAAAAAGGAAATTACAGGCCAATTACTGATGAACATAGATGAACAAATCCTCAACTAAATGTTAGCAAACAGAATCCAATGGTGGGCTTTATCCAGGGATGCAAGGATTCTTCAGTATACACAAATCAGTCAATATGATTCACCATATTAACAAATTGAAATATAAAAATCACATGATCTTCTCAGTAGATGAAGAGAAAGCCTTTTACAAAATTAAACACCCATTTATGATAAAACCTCACCAGGGAGTAGGCATAGAAGGAACATACCTCAACATAATAAAGGCCGTATATGACCAACTCAGAGCAAACATCCTCAGTGCTGAAAACCTGAAAGCATTTCCTTTAAATTCAGGAATAAGATGAGTCCACTCTCACCACTCTTACCACTATCATTCAACATAGTTTTGAAAGTCCTAGCCTTAGCAGCCTGAGAAGAAAAAGATATAGAAGGAATCCAGATTGGAAAAGGAGAAACTACATTTATTGAGGGTAGGATTGACTTACAGAAAAAGCTGCACACAGGATGCATGGCAGTTTGCATGCGGAGAACAAAGCTTGGGAGAGTCCGAGTAATGGTCATTTTATTTTATTTTTTTTAGAAAACCTAATACCCTCCAAATTCTCTTTAAAATGTAGTGAACTGACACACAATTTTTCTAATTGTAGGGAAATACTGCCTCTACAGTTTACCATCCTTACTGAACTATTTGCATAACCTTGTTAAACTCTCTTCTAATCTATTATAGTTTTACACACCATTCTTTTTTGTTGATACCATAGATCTTAACCACTATTTAAATGATTTTATTTTCACATAAGAAAATAGATGATTGTAAATTACTTAACCAGCTTACTGTTTGTAAATTTCTCTATTGAAAACAATGGAGACAGTAATCTTACTTGAAATGTTTGCATTGTTGAAAGTATAATTATACTAGATTTGTTTATGATACTGAGTTACTTTTACATGTAAAACCAAATTCCCATTCATAAAGAACATAATGTGTATGTTTGCTTTTTAAATATAATTAGCAGTTTGAGACCACTTACTAGTTTTGGCTAGGTTTGGTTCATACTTATTAGAAGCATTTTCTTAAGTATATCTGGGGAAATGATAGTATTCTAATGCTTGTTTCTTTGATTACTAAGAAAGTTGACTGTACATACATGTAAGCATTCAGTAGTGGTATGTCGCCTTTTGACAAAGGACATCTTAAGCAGGTACGTGATAATATATTGTATTCTTAGTGAAGAGATATTTCCTAGCATTATTCTGAAGGGACTTTGGCTTGGTGCGGGGAGGTAACACTGAGGTTGAAAGCATTTAGGTGGTTTAGCCAAGGAGCAAAATCTGGGTTAACTCAGGAGGAATTCAAATGGAGAAATTTAGGAATACCAAAATGTTGAAGTTGAGATTACTTGGTATTAATTTGTGACCAGAGAATTAAACACCTTAGAATAAGGATGGAAAAAGAGAATACTACATTTTGGGAATATTAATAGAAAAGCTTATTTTTGAAACTTTAAAGAATTTTCTGTGTAAAATTACATTCAACAAACTGGTAACTTACAGGTGTGCAAAAAATGGGAGATAAGGTGATCAAATAGTGAAATTTGGTGTTTAATTGGTGGGTATAAGAATGAAATGGAGTTATTTAAGATTTTCTGCCTGTTTTAAACCATGGTAGATGTGGTGCAGCTTGATCATGCTTTCCTCTGCAGGCTCCATCTACTATTTGAAGCTTCTGCCTCAGCTTGCATTGTTTGTAAGAGAACCTGCGTCATACCTTTATCTGTAGCCTTCCCTTAGGTCTTAAGGATCCTGAAACTTTCCTGTGGACATTGAATTTGGTGGAACAGCAATCATGGTAAGATGTTTATTAGGGTAGAGGGGAGAGCAGCTATTCTCTCAATATATTGGATTTCCAGAGTGTGGGTGTTTTGGGGTTCTTAATAGGGAATTAATCTATAGTGATGATACCTCATTGCATTGAATAAAAACTGGAGAAAACCTCGGTATGGTGTCCTGTTATAGAGATCTTGCATTGTGAAGAAAAACAGAACAGAATTTTTGGTCATATTTACAGTGGTGAGGGATCACCTGCAGATGAGGGACTCAAGAGGTCAGATTTCAATAGATTGGAAAGTCTACTTTGAAAATGGATGGTCCAGTAAAACCACAGCAGAGGAACAGGCTTGGAATCAGTGGGGAAGAAAAATGGAGGTCTTCGAGGCTTGATTGGTACAAAGGAAAGCAGTCTAGAGAGATACAGCATCCTGATCCGTTTTGTGGTTCTGTTTAAGTTTAGGTAACCAAGAACATACATTCTTAATGGGAAGGATATTCAAAGGAACTGAAAATTAGTTTTTGAGGAATGAGAAGAATCTTAGATTTTTAGAGTGGTTTGGGGTCTTCCAGAGGTCCACAGTATGTAAATAGTATTTCTGCATATAAAGATTTCAGTGGAGTGGTCACTTGGGATGAAAATCTTTTTAAAAGGTGCCTTAGTGGCACCTTTAAAAAAAATAAAAGTTTGAGGAACACTGATGAAAGTTCTGAATGATATAAGAGGTGGGGTGTAAGCTGGGATAGAGGCCTTTAAAAGAGAACTGAAAAATAATACATTGTGTTTACATTGGGTTGACAGAAACTGCAAAGTTTTTGATGGAGATAGGAATTTCCCACCAATTGTCTAGGTGTCTAGTAGGAAAAGAAATAGTTCTAAGGATCAAGTACTCTGCAGGAGAGTGAGGTTTGGGATTCAAATTGGGAAAGGACAGGGATTAGAATGATGGTATGCTAAAAGGGAGAACTGGGTTTGGGGATCTATTGGGGATGTCATATATTTAGGGCAGTGGAAAACTACATAGGGATTCTGAAAAGCAGACCATTTCATAAGTGGTCCTGGGTCCAAATTTAGTATCCTAAAGGTAAGGTAAGAAAAGATTGACTGCATGATGTTTTTGTTAAGAAAGCAGCCAAATTTGGATTGGCATAGGAGTGGGGAAGAAACAGGAAAGGGTTAGAAAGTAGCTGCAGACAGTGATGACTAACTCTTACCTTACTCCTTCCAGACTGTGGGAAAGAGTAGCAAGATGCTGCAGCACATTGACTATAGGATGAGATGTATCCTGCAAGATGGTCGCATCTTCATTGGCACTTTTAAGGCTTTTGACAAGCATATGAACTTGATCCTCTGTGATTGTGATGAGTTCAGGAAGATCAAGTAAGGCCATTTTGGGTTTGGGCAGTGGGGTCCTGAGGGAGAGGCAGAACAGTTTAAGGGTAAAGGAGGATAAAGTAAGTAGTTAGGGTACCTGCTGAAGGAGACAGGAAAAATGGCAGTCCTGTCCTGGTCTCATCTCTGAATTGGATGAATCTCCCAGTATTAGAGTCACCATATCCACACTACTATTTTATTATTTTTTTATTTTAATTTCAAAAGTGGAATTATGAACTAAAACTGAGGAAAAAAGCTGTATGCTACTCTCAGAATAACAATTTATGTTTATTTAGAAAATTGAGATCAAAGGAATTGTAAGAGTCACAATTACTCTTCATGGTTGAGTTGAAATGAGAATAGAATAGTTCAGGCCTGGTCTAGCAGTTGTTCAGCCAGCCTCTTTGCCTGCCTGTTGTTTTGTCTGAACTCACGTGGTCAGTGTTGATTTGGTGGCGGCCTCTAACCTCCCTTGCTTATTTTGGAGGTGTGTCCATGCTCTTTCTCCAGAAATAACTTCAGTATGCTTGTGCCTTACCTACGACGCAATCCTCTTTGCACCTGTGTTTGAGGAACTTCCTTTAACAATAAGAGCGTGGCACTTGGCAGATCCCAGAGCTATTATACTCAATTGACTTTTCATTCAGAGTATTTGAGTCAGTGCTTGTAATATCTCTAGATGTTCAAAATGGTTTTGTATCAGGCTCTTATCTAGGGGCAGAATTTACATTGACCATTGGCTTGATTTCTTCTGTTCCCACAGTTGATGATATATTGTCCAAAAATTTAATTTGACCAATTCACTTAGAATTTTATGTATGAAGAGAAAGGTGATGATGCTTTGCCTGCCTGCTATACACGTCTGTTCTCAAATCTTAATAGAATCTATAACATATTCCTTGTCTTTTTGTTTTTATTCTTAATTTTCTTCCTGCATATGAAGTTGGGTCATTTCAGAAATTCTAGATGATGAATGCTAAGTTAATGATCAATGTTAAGGTTTTGTTTAAATAATCTACATTTTTACTGGAAACGATTTTTAAAAAATTACAACTTTGATAAATACTAAAGACAACTGAGAGTGCTTTATCCTTATTTTATGTCTCATTCTTCAGTAGTTTTAGGGATAATTTCACCTAAATAAGGCACTATCTCTATGGTAGAAGTTGTATGCATATATGATTTTTGCTGCTGACACATGAGGAAATTAGACTAACAGAAGTTCAAAAAGTTTTCAGAAAGATTTCCCCTGATTATACCCATGCATACTCAGTCACTTTGGTTGTGTCTGACTCTTTGCCACCTCATGGACTGTAGCCTGCCAGGCTGCCCTGTCCATGAGATTCTCCTGACAAGAACACTGGAGTGGCTTGCCATCTTCCAGGACTCAGACCCACATCTCTTATGTCTCCTGCATTGACAGATGAGTTCTTTACCATTAGCACCACCTGGGAAGCCACTTCCCATGGTTATATAATACGTGGTAAGTCTAGGAATAAGCAGGTGTCTGCTATTAGACTGTTGCTGTTCTCATCCCTTATTTCAGTTGTCTGTCATCAATATTTACTTAATTAGTTAAAAATGATTTAAATCCCATTTTAACATAAAAACTTGGTTTCAATGTTTCCTGTCTTCAAAGTCTTAGCCAGTGTTGATCACTTTATAATGATCTCCTTATAACAGAAATAATTGAATTACTGTGTAGTGCATTAGAAAATAATGTAGTGTTGTAGGTCAGTTATACTTCAAAAACAAACTCAGAAAACGAGATCGAATTTGTGGCTGCCAGAAGCAGGGGGTGGTGGGGCGAATTGGATGAAAGTGGTTAAAAATTATGAATTTCCATTTTTAAGATAATTAGGTACAAGGGATGTGATGCAGAGCATGAGAAATGAAATTAGCAGTGCTGTCTGTTATACATGAAAGTTATTAAAAGAGTTCATCACAAGGAAAAACATTTTTTTTCTTTTGTATCTGTAAGACATGTTGGAGGTCCACTAAAATTATTGTGGTAGTCATTTCATGAAATAAGTAAGTCATTATGGTATAGACCTTGAAGTTAACACAGTATGGTTTGTCAATTGTATGTCAGTAAAACTGGAAGGAGAAAGATAAAATTCCAAGTTTTGCTATCAGTAAAGACCCTTATGCTGGCAAAGATTGAGGGCAGGAGGAGAAGAGGGTGACAGAGGATGAGATGATTGGATGGTATCACTGACTCAATGGGTGTGAGTTTGAACAAACTCTGGGAGACAGTGAAAGATAGGAAAGTATATTGTGCTGCAGTTCCTGGGGTCGCAGAGTCAGCATGACTTACCAGTTGAACAATAGCAACAACTATTAAAAGAATCTTAGCAATGTTATTTGCATCTATGTTTCACAAAGAAGAAATTAGTTTTGCTATAGTACAACATTGAGGGAATATTCTGAAAGTTTGATGTATGATAGGAAAAGAGCTCACATTATATATCGAGTCTAGTTTTCTTTGTTTTTGTCACGACTCAGTAACTGAGCATGACTATCTGGGCATGGATTACTGTCTTGATAGGTAATTATCTATAAAAATGTTAGTGAGTCGATCCATAACTTACCATACTAAAATTTTCTTCCCGTTTATAGGCCAAAGAATGCTAAGCAGCCAGAGCGTGAAGAAAAGCGAGTTTTGGGTCTGGTGTTGTTGCGTGGGGAGAACTTGGTTTCCATGACTGTGGAGGGACCACCCCCCAAAGATGTAAGAAAGATGTAGGACAGGACAGAACATTAATGTGGGAGGGAATCACATTGTTTGAATTATGTGCTAAATGAGTGTACAACAGAGACAAAGTATACTATACCTTTGTCAAAATGTGCCTGGCACTTGATATAAGTTCTTGTTTGTCTATAATGGGAGATTAAGCATATTCTATAGAGTTATGCTGACTACAATCTAGTTAAGGGTAGGAGTGCTGATTTATTTTCTCTTGATAGGATCGTGAAAATATATGGGCTCCCAATTTGACTAGTGTACATCTAGTCTGTAGGATGCTTCTCTTGATGCTATTTTCAATATAGAACCTCATATGAGATAGGGTATATGGGAAAATGTTGGAAAGAGGTAATTATTTAGGAATGATTATTGATAGATAGGTTTCATAAATTTGATTTCAAGCTATATATGTATTTTTTTGTTTCAGACTGGCATTGCTCGGGTACCACTTGCTGGAGCTGCAGGGGGCCCTGGGGTTGGCAGGGCAGCTGGCAGAGGCGTTCCAGCTGGTGTTCCAATTCCCCAGGCTCCTGCTGGATTAGCAGGACCTGTCCGAGGGGTTGGGGGCCCATCTCAACAGGTGAGGAACCAGGAATGTTATTGAGAGAAAGTACCTGGAATCTGATATTGAGGAGGTAGAAAAAACTGAGTGAACATCCTGTACTGCGTAAAGCAGTATATGCTGTAGAGGGAAGAGAGGTAAAAATATACATTATGAAGCCACCATGATAGCAGTAACTCAGCACTGATGAGCAAAGAGGAATATGGATGGATAAACCAGAGTTGAGCATGCAAAGGGCTGATGAGGTTAAAAGTGGACATGTTCATTTTAAAGGATAGTGTGATAGTGGTGATAGTGTGCTTTAAATGAGAAAAATGGGAGAAGTGCAGAATTACTATAATTACTTTATGTTTAATAAATAGTGTATGATCAGCCTTTTATTTTCTGTATTTGAATGATGTGAGGAAGTGTTAATATTTGCTGTCTATCTGTGTGTTCTTTCTCAGGTAATGACCCCACAGGGAAGAGGCACTGTAGCAGCTGCTGCAGTTGCTGCTACTGCCAGCATTGCTGGAGCTCCAACTCAGTATCCACCAGGACGGGGGACTGCACCTACACCTGTTGGTCGAGCAACCCCACCTCCAGGTAAGGAATTGGTGGAGAATTCGGTTCTAAAAGGAATTCTAAAAGAATTTGGTTGTTAGATACCAATGTGGATCTGTGAAATAAAATCATGATGACCAAAATCACTCTTTAAGAAGATACTGAATTAAGGCTCAGCCTAACTCCCTAACTAGGAACTTGGAATATGTTTTCACTTTTGGCCATTGATTTTTAATGAAAAGCTATGGACTCTTGAATTGGGATGATCTGACGTAGCAGTGGTCAAGGAGAAATTTGTTCAACTCTTTACTTACTACCTGGCTTATTTTTTTAACTATTATCTTGTGCTTTATGCTACCATTTTAGCTGATTCATGTGCCTTTTTTTTCCTGCCATTTTTCTTTCTAGGAATTATGGCTCCTCCACCTGGTATGAGACCACCCATGGGCCCACCAATTGGGCTTCCTCCTACTCGTGGGACACCAATAGGCATGCCCCCTCCAGGAATGAGACCCCCTCCACCAGGGATAAGAGGTGAGTGAGTGTTAATAATTTTCTCAGTGGTACTAGCCAGGCCCCTGAATATTTATGTTTGACTATTTTTTTATGATCTCATGGAATTTTGCTTTTTCTTTTCAAGGTCCACCTCCCCCAGGAATGCGTCCACCAAGACCCTAGGATACTGTTGATCCTTCTTAGTCACTTTTTGTCCTGCAATGCAGCTTGTGAAATGTGTGAAATGTTTGTGAGCTTTTGTCCCCTTCTGCTCCATTAATATTAGCTAATAAATGCATAGAGCAATTAAACTGTGAGGTACTGTTGTACATTTTTTGCCTTTTGATGTTTTTTTAGAGGTCAGAGTTAAGATTGGGATTTTTCTGGTCTTGAAGTTATTATGGATGAGGTAAATCCTGTTAACCAACTCATTTAAATAATTTTGTCTTTAGGTCTTATGGTAAAACTGTTGTGATACTTGTTTTAGCTTCACAACTTTGACTTTGTGCACTGGCTGGTATCATATAATAAACTTTATACTGACCCCTCTACTTTACCATGCTATATATACTTGAAGGAAAGTAGGGATGTGATGCCTTGTAAGGTCATCTGTAGAAGGAAACTGATACTGAATTAGATTTTGTTTCTTCAATCAAAGTATTTGAAATGGGAAGGTTCTCCCTTCCTTGCAAACTTACTTCAGTTGATGACCTTTTTGGACGTAGTGTCTTGTGCCTTTCTGGTCAGAGAGACGACATGATCCTGGAGTAATCATCATTCCCTACCAGTGAGTAAGTATTTACAAATTTTAAAATGAATGGTAGAGTATGGGTCCTGGGACACTTCTTTAAATTTTACTTTTAGGCTGCACTGTGCACCATGTAGGATCTTAGTTCCCTGACCAAGGATCAGATGCACACCCCCTACGTTGGAAGCATGGTGTCTTAACCACTGGACTACCAGGGAAGAACCTAGTTGACTGTTAAGTACCAGTTACAATCATATCCAGCTGCATCATTTAGTGATGTATGGGAAGTTCAGAGAAGTAGACAGTATCTTCCAAATAAATAATTAACAAATGCCCAAATATCTAGGTCTAGTTAGAGTTGATACGTAACAGTGAAATCTTTTAAAAGGAAGAGGTTGAAGGTTTCAGGTTTTATGGCTAAGGTTTCAACTAGACAATAAATGAGTCCTTATTGACTGTAGCAATTAGCTTGTAAAACACCACAGTTCAAGACTGGTAATAACTCCTTACTAATTTAAGACTTGTAGACTAATTTATCTTCTGCTTCGATTTTATCAGCAGAGATTGTATCTGTGTCGCCTTTTCCAGCTTTTAAATCATGGCCTTTCAAATAACCGTCTCTGGAAGAAGAGGGGCATTCAAAATGACTACAGGTGCTGGCCCCAACTTTATATGATCTATCCCAAAGTAATTTTTAGATTAATGGCCACTTTCAGGTAAGAAACAAAAGCAGCCAAGCCTTCCTTGGTTTAGGAGATTTTATAATACATGAGATAACTTTTTTAGAGTTTGTGAATGTTACAAAGAAACTTTGTGATAACTGAGCCCCAGGCATTTGGATCTCTGTAGGCAAAACCATTCTCTTAGGAGAAAATTGACCCTGATATATATGACAGATACACAACCCTCATTTTTTATTTTTTTTATTTTTCCAACCCTCATTTTTTAGAGAAAAAGTATGTAAAGAGTTTATTTTCTAAGAAGCTTGGTCTCTGGATCAGCTTTAAATAATTTGTGGTACATTTTTATGTTTTTGGAAAGAAAATACTCATCCTTGTATAGATCTGCTGGTGTGCATAGCCTTTGCTACTACTGCTAAGTCGCTTCAGTCGTGTCTGACTCTGTGTGACCCCAGAGACGGCAGCCCGCCAGGCTCCCCCGTCCCTGGGATTCTCCAGGCAAGAATACTGGAGTGGGTTGCCATTTCCTTCGCCAGTGCATAAAAGTGAAAGTGAAGTCGCTTAGTGGTGTCCGACTCTTAGCGACCCCATGGACTGCAGCCTACCAGGCTCCTCCATCCATGGGATTTTCCAGGCAAGAGTACTGGAGTGGGGTGCCAGTGCCTTCTCCGGCATAGCCTTTAGATATGCATATTTAAAGACTACTTGTTCTCTAATATTAATTAAAGATGGCCTCTTTTGCAAGTTAGAGGTGAATGGCAAGAACCCTAGATTATGCAAAAAGCTTACTTCCATTATTTTTGCTTGGTGATAATAGTATTTTTCTCTGGTTAGAACTTGATTTTTTTTTTTTGAGAACTCTTCATTGTAGAACCCATACAAAGAAAACTTAGGTGTAAGAGAAGTATGGGTATTTTGTTGTGGATTGCTAGGTCTGCTTCTACAGTGTTATTTTTTGGTCACATACTAATACCAACATAGTCAGTTTTTAGACACTCATGAAGTAAATACTTGGTGTCTCTAAGAGTTTCTCCTACATACCTGCATTTGAATGAGTGCATGTTCACCTAAAACATAGTTGGACAACAACTTCCTGGTTTCCTGTTCACATTTACTGTAATGTAATTTACTGTAATGTTCACATTACATTCACTGTGGCTCCATAAAGATATACATATTGTATAGCAATGTATATTTTTATTGTGGTTTACAATTTTCAGTAGAATTCTGGGACTTTTAAAAATTGAAGTAAGAAGTTGGTATTTAATAATTAATACTACCTTTCTGGTTTTGAGTTGTTTGTGGTATTCTGTGCTTATGTGATAGACAAACTGACGTTAGTATAGAAGCATGTGAGATGTGACATAGTTCCCTGCTTCCATAGACTCAGTACTCACTTGTGTAATCATGTCTAATTTTAGAAGTCTTCTAATTTTTCCCAGCTTCACTGATAGCATTGTATAAATTTAAATAAATTCATAAATTTAAATTCATAAATAGCATTGTATAATTTTAAAGTATACAGCATGATGTCTTGTAATAGGTATATATTGTGAAGATTACCACAGTAAGATGAATTAGCACATCTGTTGCCTTATGGAGTTATTTTTTGGTAGTAAGAACATTTAAGATCTATTTGTAAAATTTGTCATAGCAGATTTTAAGTGTACCATATATTAACTGTAGTCATCATGCTCTACATCAGATCCTTAGAGTTTATTCATCATATAATTGAAAGTTTATTACTTTTGATCAGCATTTCCCCATTTCTTCTACCCCCTAAGCCCCTGGCAGCAATCACCATTCTAGTCTTCAGATTTTTTAGATTCCACATTAAGTGAGATAGAAAATTTTCAACTTTTGTAAACAAAACTCATGTTTTGTTTTTAATAGGTCTTTACTTAAAGGAGTAATTTATGGGATTATGTGAAAATGGTAGAATTTTCAAAATCCTGCAAATATCACAAAAAAACACTTTACTATGTTAATTTCAAGTAAGACTTATTACTCATTTCAGCAGGTAGTCAGTTACAAACCTCTGTTGTATTATGAAATGTTAAGATACATGTTATTGAGTTTATAATACATTGCCAGATTCTGTTTTATTCATCTTTGCATTCTAACTCCTGTGGGATGTGCCATAAATATAAAAATGTTCAAAATTTGAATTTTCTTAGATAAAGCAAATCATCTTATCGTGGATTTTTTTTTTGTCTTGAAACTTTTTCAGTCATATGCAGTACCTTTTTGCCCACATAATTGATGCCTCTGAAAGGAAGAGAGAATTTGGATACTGAATTTTCTGATGTGTTAATGTGGATCCTACCCAGTAATGTTGCAACAAGGCTAAAAATCTTACTTAACTACGTTTAGGACAGAACAAACCACACCAGGTAAAATAATCTTGTTTTTTTAAAAAAGAGCATATTACAGAGGCCTTGGCTAGGTTTATGATGACATAGGACCTTGTCTGAACATGATGATTTCAAAATTTGAGCTTAAAAGGACACTCTGAAATCTAGTCAATGTGCCTCAATAGACTTTTCAGACATTATTCTTGGCAGAAATGTTGTCCTGACATGTGAAGGCTGAATGGCTAAAATTGGCAAGTGTAGCAGTACACTTTGTGCCAGTTCTTTAGACATCCCTTGTTTTCTTTTCGTAGATTTTTGTAATTATTTTCTTTTTTTCTTCCTTTTTTATATGTGCGCATATATATATGTGTGTATATATATGTATGTGTGTGTGTGTGTGTGTACCACACACACTGTTCAAAGCAAAAATGGAAGCTCATCTTGGATCTCAGAAGGCACATATGTGACAAGGTGGAAACAAAGACAGAAACAAGATCAAAAGAAAGGAAACTACCACATCTTGGATCAAACATTGGAAACCAGCTCTGGGTGTCTAAGTGATGTCCAGAAAGAATGTTTATGGGACGTATTTTATGAAATGCAGTGAATGTGGTAAGTGCTGTCACATGGATGTTGGTGTTTAAGGACAGTTTATTTCTCTTCAGTTGTCTGCAGTTGATCAGTGCGATCAGAGCCTATCACAGAGTAAATGCTTAAGAGAGATACCATTACTGATGTTTTAAAATTTTATTAGATACTTATATTAGTGAATGTTAACTTGGATTAGTGTCAGATTAGAATCTAGGGCTATCTGATATACTCTGAATACTTACTAGTCAGTAAGTTTGGCTCCTCTCTGGGAGTAGCTGTTTAGTAAATAGCAGGATTTATTGTAGAGAAGCTAAGTACTTTGTCATGAAGTTTACAGGGTATTCATAGGGATACATTTTAGTCATTTTTGTCAAAAGTGGAAATACGTGCAATTTGAGTTCATAGGAGTGAGCATATCTTTGTTGCTTAGTGAGATGATGAAGTTCTACTAGAAGAGAAGTATTTGAAATGTACTTTTGCTTGTTCTAGATTTGAATGTTGGTGAGTAGCATCAGATATTCACACAGCCAGTGTATCTTTGCAAACAGTGCATAGGGGCAGTTAGTACAGGGGAGCTGCTCCTTTATTGCTACAGGATACTTACTTCAGCTTTTTAAATGGTAGATGAAGTCTTCTTTCTGTGACTTCTGCCCTTCAGTCATAAAAATGACTAATAAAAAATACAAAGCAATAGTAGATGTTTTAAGAAATATTTCTAAGAATAGAAACAATCTCAGTGAGTAGTATGTTTTCTTAGACATGGTAATTTCTACCTACAGTGGCAACTCACTCCAGTACTCTTGCCTGGAGAATCCCATGGAGGGAGGAGCCTGGTAGGCTACAGTCCATGGGGTTGCAAAGAGTTGGACAACTGAGTGACTTCTCTTTCACTTTACCCTGGCTGGTGAACTTGGCTGGAACACTGGCTTTGAATTTTATATAGACTGAGCAGTTTTTTTGACTAAGACAGTGAATTGTGGCCCTAAGTGATGTCAAAGCAACAATACAAATATTCCATCCCCTCAAATTGCTGAAGTCACAAAGAAGAAACTTACGAAAGTCTTGTTACAGAATAATATTTTTGTTGTCTAACATTATAACATGGCAGGTTTTGGAAAGATGGTTTTTCTAATAATGGAAATATTTCTAATACCGGAAAGATAGATTTTTCTAATATTCTTCCTTTATTAGAATTAAACATTAATGGTTCACTGGAGGCCTTGGTATCATTATGACTTTTTTTTCACCAAAGCCTATAATAAAAATTGGGATCTAACAGGTTTTTGATAGGAATTTTTGTTACACTATTGTCTCAATTATTGGTAAGTACAAAAAGTTGGCCATGGGGTCGCAAAGAGTCAGACATGACTGAGCGACTAAAGTGAACTGAACTGATAGGCAAAATTTGGCTTTCAGTTTAATGTTTATTTTCTGATTATTTTTTTTTGTAAGGATTGAGTCAAGAAGTAAGAAAATTTATTGTGCCAGCCAGAATCTAAGATCAGGGAATTGTGTGGTACAGTTCCCCCTGCCCCTGGCTGTACCTTGTAGCTTGTGGGATCTTAGTTCCCAAACCAGAGATTGAACCCAGGCCCTCAGTAGTCAAAGTGTGGACTCCCAATCGCTGGACTGCCAGGGAATTCCCTGAATAACACTATACTGTCTTAAACTTACTTATGTGAGAGTTCCAAATTTTGATTAGGGGCTTTTCTGAAGAGAGATGTGTATCTCTTACTGAATGCCTTTACCTGTTTCAGTCTGGCTCACTGGGGAATAAAACTTCTGTGTTTAAAAAAAAAAAGTCATTTTTTATTGTAAAGTAATTAGCCTCCAATTAGAATAAATAAACTTAAATTTAAAAAAAGGCATTAAAAAAAAAAGAGCTGTTATTTATGGCTGCACTGGGTCTTTGGTGCTGTGTGTGGGCTTTCTCCAGCTGTGGCGAGTGGGGGCTGCTCTCCTTGTGGTGGTTGGGCTTCTCACTGCAGTGGTTTCCCCTGTTGCAGAGCGCAGGCTCTAGGCATTGTGGAGGCTGTAATTACAGCTCATGAGCTCTAGAGCACTGTCTAGAGCTGTAGTGCACAGGCTTAGTTGTCCCTTAGCATGTTGGATCTTCCTGGACCAGAGGTTGAACCTGTGTCTCCTGCATTGGCTGGTGGATTCTTTACTACTGAGTCAACAGGGAAGCCCCCAAAGACATGTCTTTGTTTAATTTATTCTTAGAGCAAATCTTAAAAATCAAGAGAGCATAGTTTTTGAGGCATATACAACAGAGTTTACTTATTAGTGGCTAACAGTAACTTGAAAACATAAAGATATGTGAAAATGCATATGCTATATTTAGGTTAGCAGAATACATTGATTATTCTCTTGGTTTTTATAATGTGCCATAAACAACATCCTACAACTCATTGTAAAAGAAAAGACTTTGAATAGTTGCTTTTAAAATTGAAAACACGTGTACAGATAATTCAAAGAGGATAGTGGCAAATAAGCAGGAAAACAATTCATAAACATCCTTTTAAAATCACTGTGTAATATATATTTACTATCAATTTTACAGAGATTTGAAACATGATGTCAACTTGAAGGTGATTGGCTGTCATTCATGAACATGAATGGGGCCTAAGAAAATGGACAAGGATTTCATCAAGAAACTTAGAATTTTGCACAATAGCTACTGTGTTATATAGATGGCTGTTTTGGAGCTGCTTTTCATACTGAAACTTCTAACTGGTCCCCTTACTTCCAGCTTCAGATTCTGTAATTTATCTGTTGGCCACAACAATCTTTGAGAAAGATGATGAAACCACATTGTGTTCTTCATAAATCTGCAATAGACATGTTTCAGAAGTGTTATAAATAAGCAATAATCGGAGAAGAGGACAAAGGTTTATATAAACTGATAATATTTTGAGTATTTCTTGCCACTGTGAAAATTGAAAATTTTCCAGTTCTAGTTACTGAACATTTGGATTCATAAATTTCAAACTCCTTTCCCCTTACCCTTTGGTCCACAAGAGTCTCAAGATAACTTTGCACAGCAAGATACAATGTGCAACTCAGGATGGTTTTAGGGTAGTTGTGAAAACTTTTTTTTTTTTTAATTAACATAGATGAGCAGATTTTTCTGGAGTATCCTGAGCAGTTTTACGTATGGACTGATAAGGAATTCTACACCTCTTGCCAATTTAAAGCGTCTTTGGCCAGGGCGCTTCTGTATAGATACTTTCTAGATCCTTAACTCTATTGATTTGCCTGATCCAACAGCATCAGGACAGCAACTCTCATTCCAGATTCTCTCCAGTATTCAAGTATGTGAAGGGTGTCTACTGAATTGAAAATTATTTCAACTCGGTAAAACTTCAAGTGTTGGCTAGTCTGGACAATATCAAGTACGCAAGCTAACCCTATAGGAATAAGAGGCTAGGAAGGGAAGGATAGTGCTTCTTGATTTCAGTTAGAAGCTTCACCATCTACAGAATTATAGACAAATTAAGAGTTTAATACTGGCCCGAACTTCGTCTTGGTTCTGAAATATTGATATTTCATGAGCAGTCTTTGGATTGGTGAGGAAGAGTAATTTCCTTGCTGTGGATTATCACAGATACCAGTGAAAGCCCTATATATATGGCATTTGTGTACTTTTATGATAAACAGATCTTAATTGCATTTTAAAACAACTCTGATCCTATTAATTTACATTTCTAGCTTATGAATGTTTTTAAATACTTAGGAAAATTGTGTTTGGGTAATGATATTGAGATATAAAATACTCTGAATGATGAATTGTTTATTGAATGTTAGGAGAGGAAGAGAATGAAATTCAGCATGTAAGAGCTTAATTGTATTCTTTCTTTGCTTAATCTTTTGAAATCTAATATTCAAGTAGATAGGTCTACATTTATAATCATCAATATATTATTTTTATATAAGATAATACAGCTTATTTCCTAAGAAAGTTTCTAAAAATATCTTTGGTAAAATTGTCTCCTGGAAAAGACCTTTAGAAAGGGATTCTGAGGACATTTTGTAAACTGTACAGAATTCTGTATTGTTTATGGCTGGCAAAAAGAGAAGGACATGGAAATGTCTAATATTAATATATCATAAAAGCAAAAGAAGGTACTGCTATTGTTTATATGCATTTTAAAAATACTATGTATGACATTAATATAATTGCTTCGTGACAATTCTCAGTGTGTTGCAAACATTAACAAAGTTTGTTAATATGTATAGAATTATGTTTAATACATGATTATAGAAATAAGGATTGTTAGAATACCTCTGAATGATGTATACATTTGAAATCATCTGATTGTATTATTGCAATGGCTTTTTGGGTGAGAGAGATTGTTCTGTATTCAACTGTCATCTAAGAAATTCTATTAAGGGTGTTCCATCAGGTTGTAGACGTTATCCTGTAAATGGTATTTATGTTACAGTTTTTTATGGTATGAGATCGCCTTATCATGATGGAATTTTTGCACCAGAGAAGAGACTCTCAACGCTTACATAATCAGGGTTGATTGGGATTTTTTTTATTGCTTTGTACATAATAGAAAAAGTACTGTGCTTTATCATCCTATCATGCATAGAGATGGTTGACATTTTGGGCATTTCAATTACTAGAATATAATGTTGGTTACTGAGGAATTTCTAGACCACTTTGTGTTAGGCAAATAAAAGCTGAATTTAGGAGACAGAGAATAGGGAGTTTTGGAAGATTGTATATGTAAATGCATCTGCATAAAGAGTGTTCTCAAACAACATCCAGACTTTGCTCCATGATCAGATGTTGGGAATCTAAATATATTTAAGCAATATTCTAATTGCCAATCAACATTAATTCATTTCTGGTAGAAGTTGTTAAACAGTTTGTTGTAAGCAATGTTAAATTTTTTGTTTAGCTTGTAATTGTCTATATCATTGTAAATTCATATCAACCTAATAGGATAGAAATATTTTTGTTTGTCAAAAGAAATGTTCCTTCCAGCCTCTCAGTTCATTGGATCCTTAGACAATTTTTAGGTTGTGAGAAATACATAGTATGGAGTATCTAATGTAAATATATCATTTTATGACAGGATTCATCATGGTGGAACCATCACTGGACTGCTTTTATGTTTTTCAGATATATTTGTATACAGAAAGAACACAACTCTTTATATAACTTGGAGAAATCTTCATGTATGGTAAAACAGCATAAGTTACAAAAGTTTTCATTTGCCGGTGGCATTTGACTTTTAATGAAAATAGTGTGAATTATTGTTTTAAAGTACTTGTTTATAGTTGTATAGACAATATGTAAGTTTTTATGGGTGATGTTAGTGATAGTATATCCATATATCAGACCCGAGTTCATTAAATAGTTGGCTGATCAAAGGAATGTTTTTATATTATGTCTATTTAATAGTATTATTATATGTTTTTAGGCATATGAGCTATAATTATGCATGTTTTATAAAATATTAACTGTGCAGAGAGTGAAAATTTTGCCTATTTTCACACCATCTGAGTAAATAATTGGGCAATTAAGGGATTCTTTTAGATGGTGGTCAGTAAAATAGAATATGTAGTCGTTTGCTCTAAACATTTCTTCCACGTTTTGTAGGGATGTTTTTACATACATATCCATGTATACATATAAATGCACAGGAATACATGCACATATGTGTGTATTAAACTAGTGATACTAAAAGTCATAGAATGGAAATATTTTGGGGGCCAGTTATCATTTGGCTTTAGTCTTAGGTTCTTTGGGTTGTTTGAGGGTGGATAATATAGGAAGCTTTAGTTTATGAACTTTATTGCTGGAGAATATAGTGAGGCTGTTAGATATGGGGGAAGCAAATATTAGTGTTTTAAAATGACATCTACATAGGATTTGCTTGGTAGGCATGTATTTTGTGAGTACCAAACTGATAGACAAAAGTGAAAACATTATTTTGACAAATTGGATTGCTAAACTACTTGTATTTGGGATATATTTGGTTGCTAGGGATTGCTTTTATAAAATATTTTTAATTTCTGTCAATAGTTTTGGAATACCTTTTTGTTGAAATGTTAAAGTTATGGTCATTGTTTTATCTTAGTTAGAACAGAGGGAGCATCTTCATGAATTAGGCTTGAATTTTGATGGTTTTTTGTTTATTATTGTGTTCTTGAGGCTTTTTTCACTAGACATTATTTGTTAGCGTGTAGAAATTATCATTCATATTTTTAAATATATAGACTTGTGTATTTTTCCTTTCCATCTAAATTTTGAGTTTTAAATATTAGAACAGAGTAAAGACACATTGCATACTTGTCTAACAAGCAAGCTCTTAACAAGTTCCTATGTGTTCTGAAACTGCGCGTACGCGCGCGCACAGACACACACACACACGAAATCAATATACTAATGTTAAACTAATGGTGAAAAATATATATTATGAAGAGAAGTGTTGCATGACCATTATGTGTTTATACTTAGTCTGTACAGGGGGACAGTATTATTAGGTGGTTGTGTGCCTGTGATCAGATTTTTGTTTCTTATCCATATAACACTAGATGTTCACAAATTTCTGTCATAGTTTTGAGTACATATTTACCTAAGATTCATAACACATAAGCTTTATGCTTGTTGAAATGGAATGGTAACGTTAAGTCTCACTGTTCTTGAGTGATTTTTAGAATGCTGTGTGTGCAGTTAAAAACGTGTTCTTTCTAGATACAGGCATTTCTTATATAATTTTACCTTTAATTGTGGGACAGGTATGTGTAACTTATTTTCCCAGATGTGCTAAGGTTCCTGATGCAATTCATTTTCCTAATGAAAATTTTATAGAAATGTTTGTGTTCACTTGCTAACATGACAGTAGCCAAAACAATTTTGTAAATAAGGAGCAAAAGTAATATTTAGTTTTAAACATGTAATATTTCTAAATGTACTGAGAATCTAAAAAGTTTAACTTTATAACTATTTCATTGTAAATGTGTTAGTATTATCTTTTAAAATCAACATAGCAATGAAGTTGACAAACAGGCCCTTGGAGCTATGAAAAAGTTATCATATATTAGTTTGGTTGTTAAGTGGAAACACTGACAAGATCACACATTTACCCTGTTCTCATATAGAAGGAGAATTGGCCATTGTATCAAGTACGTATATTTAAAACTTACACCATGTAAATTCTTTTGGTATATCTAATTCAAACCAAGATTCCTGATATATTTCATTTATATAATTTTTATTAAGAGCAGTTTCGGGTTCACAGAAAACTTGAAGGGAAGGCACAAAAGATTGCCCATGTACCCTCTGCCTGAACACTTGCATAATTCCCCCCATTATCAACCTAGTACATGTATGAAAATCCACCTCCGTTATCAAATCCTCTATGAGAGTGGTACATTTTGTTAAAATTGATGAGCCCACATTGACACAATCACCTAGTGTCGGTAGTTTATACACATTATGGTTAACTCTTGCTCTTGCACATTCTGTGGGTTTGGAAAAAGATAATAATGACATGTATTATCATCATCATATTGTAATGGCCATAAAAAGCCTCTGTGCTCTACTCACCCTTCTTACAGTTTTTATCTTTATTTTTTTCCTCTTAACATTCAAATTAAAATATGACTTTGTCAAATAAATTTTATACTACCTCTTGGAACAATACACAGTTCTGTATGTGTTCCCTCGGTTGCATGACAATATTCAAGACAGCTTTGTAAATAGGCAGATATAAGGTTTTAATTTTTAACATCTAGACTTTCTAGATGTATAGAGTCTCATAAAGTATAATTTTGTAAATAATTCATTGTAAAGTTTCATTGTTTTCTTTAGAAATCTCAGCAGTGAAATGGATGCTGTTGTGGGTTTCTTGAGCTATATACCTGTTTAGGGATCTGCTTTCTGAGTTATGGAAAAGCAAGAGTTAAATGGTACTTTTTCATTTTTGGATTCTCATCTAAAAGAAAGTTTCGTATTTTTAGTGCTTAGATTTTTGTACATTAAAAAAGTCAAGTCGTAATTTGTAGTTGTGCTGCTGATAGGGTATTATATATTTTAATCAAAGGAAATGTGTCTTATAAGATTTTATTGTCTTTGAATTATACAGTGTTGTATTTAATTGGAATGCATGACAGCATACAAGACAGCATTGTAAATAGCAGTAAAAGAATCATTAAAAAATCTAGGTTTTCTAGATGCATGGGATTTCACTAAGTATAAATTTGTAAATATCTCATAAAATATCACAAGGTGGCTTCTATGGTTGTATTAGTGTAACAGAACTCATAATTGGCTTTTAGGACTGTGTAATATTTTGGTGTTTAGTTCAGTTCAGTCACTCAGTCATGTCCAACCCTTTGCGACCCCATGGACTGCAGCATTTCTGGCTTCCCTGTCCAATACCAACTCCTGGAATTTACTCAGACTCAGTGTCCATTGAGTCGGTGATGCCATCCAACCATCTCATCCTCTTTAATCCCCTTCTCCCACCTTCAGTCTTTGCCAGCATCAGGGTCTTTTCAGATGAGTCAGTTCTTCGCATCAGGAGGCCAAAGTATTGGAGTTTCGGCTTCAGCATCAGTCCTTCGAATGCGTATTCAGGACTGATTTCCTTTAGGATGGACTGGTTGGGTCTCCTTGGAGTCCAAGGAACTCTCTAAGAGTCTCCTCCAACACCACAGTTCTAAAGCATCAATTCTTTGGTGCTCAGCTTGCTTTATAGTCCAACTCTCACATCCATACATGACTACTGGAAAAACCATGGCTTTGATTAGAAAGGACTTTTGTTGGCAAAGTAATGTCTCTGCTTTTCAGTATGCTGTCTTGTTTGGTCATGACTTTTCTTCCAAGGAGCAAGCGTCTTTTAACTTCATGGCTGCAGTCACCATCTGCAGTGAATTTGGAGCCCAGAAAAATA
This sequence comes from Ovis canadensis, assembly GCF_042477335.2. NCBI lineage: Eukaryota > Metazoa > Chordata > Mammalia > Artiodactyla > Bovidae > Ovis > Ovis canadensis. The sequence continues at coordinate 14,330,531 of NC_091262.1, forward strand.
AAGTCAGCCAGTTTCCACTGTTTCCCCATCTATCTGCCATGAAGTGATGGGACCAGATGCCATGATCGCAGTTTCTGAATGTTCAGTTTGAAGCCAGCTTTTTCATTCTTTCACTTTCATCAAGAGGCTCTTTTTGCTTTCTGCCGTAAGGGTCGTGTCACCTGCATAACTGAGGTTCTTGATATTTCTTCCAGCAATCTTGATTCCAGCTTGTGCTTCCTCCAGCCCAGCATTTCTCATAATGTACTCTGCATATAAGTTAAATAGGCAGGGTAACAATATACAGCCTTGACATACTCCTTTTCCTATTTGGAACCAGTCTGTCTCATGTCCAGTTCTAACTGTTGCTTTTTACTTCTGCAGTGGAGCACGTTTTTCCATAACTCTCCACCATGACCCGTCCATCTTGGGTGGCCCTACACAGCATGGCTCATGGTTTCATTGAGTTAGACAGGGCTGTGGTCCATGTGATTAGTTTTCTTTGATTGTGGTTTTCATTCTGTTTGCCCTCTGATGGAGAAGGATAAGAGGCTTATGGAAGCTTCCTGATGGGAGAGGCTGACTGAGGGGGAAACTGGGTCTTGTTCTGATGGGCTGGGCCATACCCAGTCCATCTTTAATCTGATTTTCTGTTGATGGGTGGGGCTGTGTTACCTCTCTGTTGTTTGAGCTGAGGCCAAACTATGGTGGAGATAATGAAGATAACGGCAACCTCCTTCAAAAGTTCCTGTGCGCACACTGCTTTACTCAGTGCCCCAACCCTGTAGCAGGCCACTGCCGACCCAGGCGTCCACCGGAGACTCCTGGGCGCTCACCAGCAAGTCTGAGTCAGTCTCTTCTGGGGCCACTGCTCGTTTCTCTTGGGTCCTGGTGCACACAAGGTTTTCTTTGTGCCGTCCAAGAGTCTGTTTTTCCAGTCCTGTGTAAGTTCTGGCGGCTCTGTTGTGGGGTTAATAGTGACCTCCTCCATGAGTGCTTATGCTGTACCCAGATCTGCTGAATCCAGAGCCCCTGCCCCAGCGGTAGGCCCCTGTTGATCCATGCCTCCACAGGAGACACTCAAACTCAAAGGCAGGTCTGGCTTAGACTCTGGCATCCCTGGTGAGCCCAAGGTTTTGTTTGAGCCCTTCAAGCATCTCTGGCAGGTATGGGGTTTGATTCTACATTCAATTTCGCCCCTCCAGCCATCTTGTTGGAGCTTCTCCTTGGATGTGGAGTTTCCTTTTTTGGTGGGATCCTTCATTCTCTTGTCAGTGGTTGTCCAGTAGTGAGTTGTAATTTTGGAGTTCAGAGGAGAAGATGAGCGCCTGACCATCTGCTCTTCCATCTTGGGTCTGCCATTACAGTTGGTGTTTATGCAGTGAGTTTTTGGGCATAGGGATATCTAGATTGTCTCCATGTCTTTAGATTGTTAGATTCTCATAGGAAAAGATTAGATTGTATACTTTAACAAAGAAAAATGACCAAAGGATTTTATTTTTATCTTCAGGAAGAAAGGAAGACATTAAAAGGGAATTGGCATTTAAGTCATAACTATTTTCATAGCTAACATAAAGTAATGGTTATTTTGCTATACTATATAAACATACTGGTTGAGAGTTTATATCCATATACAAACATACTGTAAATGTATATACATACATATGTAAAATTAGTTTTAGGGATATAGATAGGATAATTTCTCTTTAAACATCTATTCATTGCTTTTTTTCTTTTTAGGGAAAAAATGGAAATAGAATTTCAGTTATAAGCTTAAATGTGTAGAAACCTGCTTCATTTATATCTAAACATATGTTAATATTTCCATATATACTTCTGTGAGAACAGAATTTCTGTGATTTTGAGGTTTTTTTCTGAGAGCTTTTGAAAGTTTTCTGGTGGGTAGTTAAATTTGTATATTATAATCAGTAACTAATGTCAGGAGTATTCTCAATTGCCTATAATGTAAATAATGAAAATTTGTTAGAGGGATCATTTGTCTATCTTATTTTTTGTAGCAGTTTGGCAATGACAATCAAAATTTGAATATGTAAAACTTTTGAAATGATAAAACTTGCTGATGGGATTTTACCTGTTACTGTTCTCAAATTCATAAAGAAGAAAATATGTTAGAGATTGTAACATAATTTGAATGTCTGAAATATGCATCATTAAAAGAAGAATTGTAATGATAGCTTATTTGTATGACTGTCATTGAAACACTGAAAAAGTATTCTGATATTGAATGTTTTAAGTTGATTCTTTCAAATGTCATTTTTGAACAGATAACAACTAAATGTGTATGCTGAGATACGTCCATATGCCTCTGTTTTTTCTATTTGAAATATTAATGGTTACTATTCCTAAGGAGGGGGTTTTTTTCCGACATAATAGAATTAAACAATGCTTATTCAGTAGTGTTAACTATATTGGTGATATTTTAGCATTCTTTTTGAAACTTTTGCACATGTGTAAGTTCAGTACTAAAACATATGTTGCTATATGACAATGTAAAAGTGCAGATGTGAATTATGGAATAGAAAGTTGTCTGGAAAATCATAGCGAAAATTTAACATTACTATATAAACATACCAGGAAAAAAGGGACAGCTGCTATTTACTGCCTTTAAAATTTTAAATGTATTTCGAAAGCAACATCAAACAACCGAAGGAACTTAAAAGATACAGCCAATTTGTACTTGTCTTCATTGTTACCTGTTGACATTTTTGGAGTGTTGGGCTGTTGTATCCAGCTTTGTATTCCCAGTGACTGTTACGCATAGTTTTTGAGTGATCATGAAGAGCGTGTGACCTAGATACTAGTGCGGCAGAGAGTTTTAAACAGTGCATTAAAGGATATTTGATTACCCTCGGAAAGAAGGGAGAAGATGGGATTTCAGGTAGGTGCTATACAATTATATTTGGGTTGACAAACACATGAATGATAACAGTAGTCATTGAAAGTTTCTATAAAGCGTGATTTTATAAGACAGTGCCAGATTTGTGGCTAATTGTTGAGGAAAAGTCTCTTGGAATAGCTTGGGAATTACTCTTAATTAATGGGCCTAATTGGAGAATGGGTTATTTTCTTTTACAGTAGTTTGAGTCTGTTGAATGGATTGCTCATAGGTTTTTATGGCTTTTTAGATTATTCAGAATTGGCATGAAAAATTTCAGTAGTCTCAACATTCATGTTGAAAGTACTCTGAGAAGGTGTAAGTAAAAAAAAAATTCTGTTTGGGCTAGTCTTATCTGCTAGTTTTTTAATTTGCATTCACTATTCCTGTCACTTCTAAAGGTATAATAATCAGTGTCTCCTGGAATTTTATTTGTATCTGACCTTGGCTTTATTGTATACTTGCTTTTCAGGTAAATGAAAGGTGAAAGAAAAACATAACATGCAGATAATCTGAGGATATCTGAGATCATCAGGAACATTCTTCCAGTGGAGTTCCTTGATTTATAAATCTCAACTGTAAACCACAAGTAAGACAGTTCTGGATCAAGAAACGCTGTATTAGGACAAGATTTTGGCTAGGCTCAAGAAAACACTGGTGCAGACTTTGTTCTTGTACAGCTTGGAATTAGCAGATATTCCTAAGAATCAGTAAGTAAGCCAGTTACTTAAAAATATAATTGTATAAAAGATGGAGTCCATGAATACTGTAGGAGATGGCCTGCCTTTAATTAATTTAACACCAAACACGATAACTAACATTGCAAAACAAATGATAATCAATATTTTACTAATTATAAATTAGGGAATAGACCAGCTATTTTTGCATGTGTAGTTTGGTGGTAGAATAATGGTAGAGGTTCATGGCAGCCTAAGAAAGGTGCTAATATAGAATAATAGTAGTAGTAAAGTCATGTTGAAGTTGGAGAGTTAAATCAGCTACAGGATTAATTAATGAAGAACCGTTTCTAAGTGTTAGTTCAACATTAGCCTCCACTTAACCTGCTGCTTCAGTGTTTGGTCAGAATGCTATGTGCTTTACCTTATTATTTCCTTGTTTTTCCCTGTAGGGAGGTGGTAGTACAGGAAAAGATACTTTGCCATTTTTGTTTTAATCTCAATAATTGTCACCAGACCAGTTACATTATTGCTCATTCCAGGTTTTCTTCACTCCCATCACTGGGCTCAGGAAAACCCCTTGGTGATAGTGATTGTAAGGGCAATATGAGTGCTCATTTGATTGAGGGCAGGGAACTTTGGTTAGACAGGCACTGATTCTACTTTTCTTAAGTTTGATGGAATTTTGGTGGCAGCTAGTGTTTATTGTTCCAATAACATATAGGTAACTATCCTAAACGTGGTTAATATATAATACATTATTGTGCTATTTCTACAGATTCTGTGGGTGAAGATTTCTGAGAGTGCCAGAATGTATGTGGAATCAACTGGGAAGACCCAGTTCAATGATTGAGAGTAATTCAAACCACTAGAGTCTTCTGGATACTTTTTCACTCACATCTGGCATTGGTTTTAGATGACTTGGAAGGTTGGGCTTAGCTAAAAGGCTTTTTAACCATCACACAGTCAGGTTCTCACTTGAATCATAAAAATAAGTGTTTGAAGTGGCATGGCCTTTTTTGATTTAGTTTCAGAGGTCATGTAACATCATTTCTGCCATATTCTGTTGGCTAACCTTGTCATGGAGAAGGCAATGGCAACCCACTCCAGTACTCTTGCCTGGAAAATCCCATGGACAGAGGAGCCTGGAAGGCCGCAGTCCATGGGTTTGCTAAGAGTTGGACACGACTGAGCGACTTCACTTTCACTTTTCACTTTCATGCATTGGAGAAGGAAATGGCAACCTACTCCAGTGTTTTTGCCTGGAGAATCCCAGGGACGGGGTAGCCTGGTGAGCTGCCGTCTGGGGTTGCACAACGTCGGACACGACTGAAGTGACTTAGCAGCAGCAGCAGCAGCAACCTTATCATGTGGCCAGCCAGAATCTCAGCGTGGTGGGATAGTGCCAGGGTGACTGCAGGCACAGATAGCTTGCAAGACCAGATTGAAGACAGTACAATAGATTAAGAGCTACACATGTGGAGCTTTAGTAGTTTTTTGTATTGTTTTTGAAGGGGTCCTTGATTTTCAGAATTCTACTTTTCTCACACTCAGAATCTCTTTTTAGATAATTTTTGGCAAATATCTTACTCATTGCCTGACGTAAAGTCATACTGAATTGTTTTGTGATTTGGGGAGTTAATTAGGCAAAAGATAGAAAATTAGAAAAAAAATGATTTTTGGATTAAGTCACTTGGGAAATGAAAAATAGAAAAGATTCAGGTCCAGAGTGTAGATACTGAAATGTAGAATCTTAGAACTCCTGAAGCTGTGGAACTATAGGAAGAATGAGAGGGGACAGCTGTTGATGAAGTCAGTAATGTAACAGATGCTGAATTCCTGCCCTTGACACTGTAGGAGCTTTTCCTTCATTTCCCATTCTGCCTTGCTGTAGGATTACTTCATGGGATGTGCTGGCAAGAAATGAATACTGACAAATTCCTTAAACGTTCTTTCTCAGAGAGCCTTATTGCCTACCTGCTGTCCATGGGATAACCTTGAAAGTAAAGGTTTTATTCAGAAAATGTTTCCTTTTTCCTCAGGGATAAATCATAACTTAAGAGAAGATTACAGGCTTCCCTCATAGCTCAGTTGGTAAAGAAGATCCACTGGAGAAGGGATAGGTTATCCCCTTCAATATTCTTGGCTTTCCCTTGTGGCTCAGCTGGTAAAAAATCCGCCTGCATTGCAGGAGACCTGGGTTCGATACCTGGGTTGGGAAGATCCTCTGGAGAGAGAGAGGCTACCCACTCCAGTATTCTAGCCTGGAGAATTCCATGGACTGTATAGTCCATGGGGTCACAGAGTCGGACATGACAGAGCCATTGTCCTTTCATTTTCTTTCAGTTTTTCAAAGAGAAGATTAATGGTTTTTTGAAAGGTACCTGCTCAGCAATTCTGATGGGGCCTATAATGCATTAGGAACTAAATGGTTTCCTAAGTTCCTTTGTAGACTATATCTTTAATATAGTTACTATTTTTCTTATCAGATGGACTAAGTTTCTTGGTTATTTTCATTGCAATATTTAGGTATTGGTATGTTTCTTATACAGAAAGCCATGTAGATTACATGATATCATGAGTGAGTGATCTGGTGGAGATGAAAGAGTAATAAAGAGACATAGACAATGTGAGGAGAAAGTTCAAAGGATCAGTTCATAAGATACAAGAAGCAAGATATAAGAATACCAATACCTGGTTTTCTCATTGTTAAAAGAATTCCAAAGCAAATTTTGATTCACTTGTTTTTTCATGTTAGAATAGCTATTTATTGCATTTTATTTTATGTAATGAAATGAAGTATGCTACTAACCTTTACCCATTTTTTCCCCAGTGTGTCCTCTCAAGTGATGACTACATAGGAAAACTGATACCATTGATTCTGCCACCATCTTCCATAAAACCAAAAAATAGTCTTCATAATGTATGGCAACTCCTCATTATTGTATTGCAACAGACACTCCCTGTAGATCAGAAAAACAGGCTGAGAAGGCTCAAATTTAAAGGGTGATATTGGAGAGAATTGTAACCAGGCATGTGGACTGTTTTCATTGTTGCTATTGGACTGAATCTCAGGAGCTTGAATGATGGAGACAGTGTTATGCCCAGGACCTTGTAATGTCAAAGCTTCGTTTCATTGCACCCAAAAGTATTATTGCATATATTTAAAATTTTCATTTATCACAGGGAAATTTAAAATTGATTCATAAAAAATCACAATTTTCAAGATTTCAAAGGATATGGAAAATTTTAAATGTAACATTTTACTTCTTAAATGCTGTTTTTCCTCCTCTGATTCTGCCACCTCTGTCTATGTTATCTACTTATTGATGAAATTTTGGGCATATCTTATGGGTTTATTGATCAGTTAACACTCATGGCATTTTGGGGGATCTGTATATACTAGCCACAGGTTTTTCTATGCAGTAAGCATTGTTTATATATGAATTGTAAATTTATCCAACTAATTTGTTGAAATAATTCCAATGAAAATATGAAGACTAAGGATACCCAAAATTTACAGTTTCAAGTCCAAACTAAAATAGATTTTCCTCTATTATATAGACAGGATTTCATCAATCTTATCTACAAGTGTTTATATAGATATAGTTCCTAAAACTGTATAAATGTTACATTTTTATTCTTTGGCAATATGATGTTACAAAGAAATTGCCTTTTCTTCAGCCTGTCATTTTCATAGATGCTTAGTCCTTACCAGTCTCTTGCATTATTTCATTTTTCTCTTTTTTTTATTCTTTTCATTTTCCTTGGTATATCAATGTCTTAGTGTAGTACAAATGAAATACCATATTTTATTGCTGTCAATTTACTGTGTTTTGTATTTTGGTTGTATATTAAAATATAATCATACTATGTTTTATGCCTTGTGAGTTCTGTGTTTTTCTTTAAAACATGTTTGTATTAGTATCATTTCCTCATCTGTTTTTTTTTTATCACATGTTTTGCCATTTCTCTTTCATTTATCCTTACTGTGGTTTTAAAGCATTACATATTCAAATTGTTTACCTTGACTTAGGTAGTTACCACTCATCTTCACTTCTACCATAATCATAGAAATTCTGACATATAATTGATTGAATTTCTATTTATTTGTCTGCCTTACTTTCTATTGTTACTTTAAAATTACTGATGAATCTTTTCTATTCCATTGAGCTCTCTCATTTCTCTTCTTTTTCAGAATATTCCCTGACTAAACTTGCATTTTTTCTCTCAATTGATGCTTAACATTACTTTGCAAGTTGGAAAAAATAATGCAGTTTTTATTTCATTTGCAACAATTTAATAGATTAATTAGGAGAGACTAGATCTCTTTGAGTCTTCCTGTCGAACAACAAGGTATGTCTTTATATTTTTCTAAAATCAAATTGTTATGTTGGAATACTGCTAGTTTAGCTTTTCTTTTTAAAATTCATTCCTAAGCATTTCATAGTTTTGTTACTGTAGTGATAGGGATTGCAAAACTAGTTTTTTTCATATTAATATATGTAAATCAGCTTTAATATTTTTTAAATACAATTTCATTGAAACTCAAATTATGATTTTCTTTAATTTTTAAATACTTACGGGTCATCTTATGAACTTTTTCACCTTTTAAGAATTTCTCATCAAATTTGGTGACATTTAATAAAATGTCTTTGTTTTCAAGTTGATATTTGCCATTTTAATTATTAAGATGAACTGAATTTTTCTAAAACTGAAAATTTTTGTATCCAATGAATATGTGAACTACAATTTGTTTATTTTTATATTATCTCTCCCCTATTACAGCTATCATTATTTTATTGACACTTTCTGAGAAGATAGTCCTAAACACAGAACTTTATTTTGTGTTTGCTTTACTAGCTCTGTCAAAACTGTTCTGAGTGTTTTTTCATGTAGACTGGAAACAGGAAATACTAGCCTTATTTAGTTTCTAATTCTATATTGATATATGACTTAATATCTCCACGAATGTTGCTTTGGTACTACATAGGCTTTTGTTGTTGTTCATTTGTGTTTTTAATATTTTCCAACTACTTCTCTAAACATCTTTTATTGCAGTATACAGTTATAAAAAACAGTAAATGTCTATTGATGTGCAATTATCAACTGATAATTTTATACATCTAAAGTGGTATCCAGTGTTGCATGTAGTTGTCAAAATCTGCTTAATCTCTCATTTGGGATGGCTGTTTAGTTTGATTTTCTTGATTTTTAACACTTGGAGAAACTACAAAATACCTGAACCACGTGCATCTGGGTTTGTGTGCTCTTTTTTCTTTCCTTTGAGTTTGAAATATACACTTGGCAAAAATACTATGGAAGTGATGTAGTTCTCAGTTCATCCCTGCTTGCTGCTGCTAGCTGCTAAGTTGCTTCAGTCGTGTCCAACTCTGTGCGACCCCACGGCCTCCCACCAGGCTCCCCTGTCCCTGGGATTCTCCAGGCAAGAACACTGGAATGGGTTGCCATTTCCTTCTCCAAGGAAATCACTAGGGATCATATAATGTTGACAGTGGGCTTCCCTAGTGGCTCAGTGGTAGAGAATCTGCCTGCCAGTTAGGAGACTGGGGTTCTGAAAGACCCCTTGGAGGAGGGCATGGCACCCCACTCCAGTATTCTTGCTGAAGAAATCCAATGGACAGGTGCTTGGTGGGCTACAGTCCATGGAGTCACGACAGAGTCAGATGTTCTAACTAAAAACAAATGTTGATAGTGCCTTATGACTAGTGATGTAGCTTTGCTTACTTACTGTTATAATTAATAAGTATCTTTTGTCAAAGATAATGCCGGTACTCTTATACTTTGATATGCTAATTTTAGTGTGTATTAAAGTTTCTTGTCAAATTATAATTTTAAGAAAATCTGTCAAATCTACATTTTAATTTTATTTTTTAAATTTATTTATTTTAATTGGAGGCTAACTGCTTTACAGTATAGTAGTGGTTCTTAACATACATTGACATGAATCAGCCATGGGTGTACATGTGTCCCTATCCTGAGCCCCCTTTCCCTCCTCCCTCCCCATCCCATCCCCCTGGGTCATCCCATTGCACCAGCCCTGAGCACCCTGTCTCATGCATCAACCCTAGACCAGCGATCCACTTCACGTATGATAATATACACATTTCAGTGCTACCCTCTCAAATCATCTCACCCTCGCCTTCTCCCACAGAATGAAAAAAGACTGTTCTTTACATCTGTGTCTGTTCTGCTGTCTCACATATAGGGTCATTGTTAGCATCTTTCTAAATTCCATATATATGTGTTAGTATACTGTATTGGTGTTTTTCTTTCTGACTTACTTCATTCTGTATAATAGGCTCCAGTTTCATCCACCTCATTAGAACTGATTCAAATGTGTTCTTTTTAATAGCTGAGTAATATTTTATTGTGTTTACATACCACAACAGTCTTATCCATCCGTCTGCTCTTGGACATCTAGGTTGCTTTCATGTCTTGGCTGTTGTAAACAGTGCTGTGATGAACATTGGGGTACATGTGTCGTTCAACTCTGGTTTCCTCTGTGTGAAGAAACATTTTATTATGTGAAGTTGTCTGATTGGGAGTTGTCCATTCTCCCCATTCAGTTTTTCAGTTATTCATTTCAGTGTAGACTCATGGATATTTTCTTTACCCTATAGATAAAGATGGATCTCTACTACACTACCTTTTTTTTTTTTCCCGAATTATCCCACATTTGGCCTCTGTCTTTTCAACATGTCCCTATCCTTTCTCTAGTAACAGTATCCAGGTTCATTTTGTTCTTATCTTAACCCCCGTATGAAACCTACCATTTCTCCTAGGATCCCTGGTTCCTTAAGGGAAGTAAGATTCGAGAGCAAGATATGTATCAACTTCATTTTTCTTTTTATGGCTTTCTGTGGGTAAACCACATATTTTCTGTTGATGAACTTGGATGTTTCCGCTCTTTTGCTTTGAATAATAGGGCTAGTGGCTATCCACATTGAACAATGATTCTATGAACACTGGTATAGAAATGTCTGAGTCTCTGTTTTCATATCTTTTGGGTAGATACTTAGAACTAAAATTGCATGGTAATTCTCTGGGTAGCTTTTTGAGAACTATCCAGTTTTTGTTATAAAATGTTTCAAAGACAGAAGAGAGCATAATAAACTTTCACATATTTTGCAACTAGAACTAATAGTTGTCAGAATATTGCCAAATTTTCAAAATTAGAAATACAGTGATACTTTGGCCCTATGTATGTGTACAGAACACATTTTTAAATAACTACAATTTCATATCCCTAGTATTAACTAGAATCCTTTAATATATTTTAAAATAAATCCCCATGTAAATTTATTAGTTGTTCCAAAGATAACTGTGATAGTTGGAAGAAATCTGAATCCAAACTGGAAATACATTTTTATCTAGGCTACTTTTAGCTTAGTTTGGCAAATTATTAATTTATTTCAGTTCAGTTCAGTTGCTCACTCGTGTCTGACTCTTTGCGACCCCATGAATCGCAGCATGCCAGGCCTCCCTATCCATCACCAACTCCTGGAGTTCACTCAAACTCATGTCCATCGAGTCAGTGATGCCATCCAGCCATCTCATCCTCCATTGTCCCCTTCTCCTGCTGCCAAACCCTCCGAGCATCAGAGTCTTTTACAATGAGTCAACTCTTCACATGAGGTGGCCAAAGTGTTGGAGTTTCAGCTTTAGCATCAGTCCTTCCAAAGAACACCCAGGACAGATGTCCTTTAGAATATACTGGTTGGATCTCCTTGCAGTCCAAGGGACTCTCAAGAGTCTTCTCTAACACCACAGTTCAAAAGCATCAATTCTTCGGTGCTCAGCCTTCTTCACAGTCCAACTCTCACATCCATACATGATCACTGGAAAAACCATAGCCTTGACTAGACGGACCTTTGTTGGCAAAGTAACATCTCTGCTTCTTAATATGCCATCTAGGTTGGTCATAACTTTCCTTCCAAGGAATAAGCGTCTTAATTTCCTGGCTGCAATCACCACCTGCAGTGATTTTGGAACCCAGAAAAATAAAGTCTGACACTGTTTCCAGTGTTTCCCTGTCTATTTCCCATGAAGTGATGGGACCAGATGCCATGATCTTTATTTTCTGAATGTTGAGCTTTAAGCCAACTTTTTCACTCTCCTCTTCCACTTTCATCAAGAGGCTTTTTAGTTCCTCTTCACTTTCTGCCTTAAGGGTGGTGTCATCTGCATATCTGAGGTTCTTGATATTTCTCCCAGCAGTCTTGATTCCAGCTTGTGCTTCCTCCAGCCCAGCGTTTCTCATGATATACTCTGCATATAAGTTAAATAAGCAGGGTGACAATATACAGCCTTGATGTACTCATTTTCCTGTTTGTAACCTGTTTGTTGTTCATGTCCAGTTCTAACTGTTGCTTCCTGACCTGCATGTAGGTTTCTCAAGAGGCAGGTCAGGTGGTCTGGTATTCCCATCTCTTTCAGAATTTTCCACAGTTTATTGTGATCCACACAGTCAAAGGCTTTGGCATAGTCAATAAAGCAGAAATAGATGTTTTTTTGGAACTCTCTTGCTTTTTCCATGAGCCAGCGGATGTTGGCAATTTGTTCTCTGGTTCCTCTGCCTTTTCTAAAACCAGCTTGAACATCTAGAAGTTGATGGTTCACGTATTGCTGAGGCCTGGCTTGGAGAATTTTAAGCATTACTTTACTAGTGTGTTAAGTGAGTGCAATTTTGCAGTAGTTTGAGCATTCTTTGGCATTGCCTTTCTTTGGGATTGGAATGAAAACTGACCTTTTCCAGTCCTGTGGCCACTGCTGAGTTTTTCAAATTGTTGGGCATATTGAGTGCAGCACTTTCACATCGTCATCTTTCAGGATTTGAAATAGCTCAACTGGAATTCCATCACCTCCACTAGCTTTGTTCATAGTGATGCTTTCTAAGGCCCACTTGACTTCACATTCCAGAATGTCTGGCTCTAGGTGAGTGATCTTTGTGATTTTTTGAGTTTAATGTCAGATTTTTGAATTGTCTCTTGTTAGTGAAAAACACTTAATGAAGTCACTAGTTAAAATACAAAGAGTTTTCTTGCAGTTACGACCATCAGAAGTTGCACCAGCAGGGAGAATGTGGATATTGTGATAATGGGTTTTGATTTTGCAGAGATTTCTATGAAATACTAAGGAATTCATAGAGCACATTATTACCTTTTGGTTGTGCCATTGTCTTTTTATTTTTAACTTTGAACTGGTCTATAAATTACCAGTAAGAAGTTACATTGGAAATGATATTTCAAAGAATACATGTGTGGTTGAATGGCATAGAAATAATTTTGAATACAAGATGGGTACCAGGGTCTCAGTAAATGAGCTGAGGAAAGAAAATTAGTTTCATCATTTTTGTACTTATACCTGGTGTTTGTAGCCAGGAGATAGATTTCTGTAGTTAGGATGATGGGAGTTGTTTTCCATGGAGTACCAGCTAAGTCTTGACATAAAGATGATACTCATCTGTCATGAGGCCTGGCTGTGTGATAACCGGATGTTCACTTTCATTTGCAATCTCTCCCTCTGTACTCTCCCAGGTGGTGAACATGTGGACAAGAGGATCATAGATATCTTCTGCAGTGGTTCCATCCACAGCACTCAAATGTTGTCATTATTTCCCCCTTTTGGACATTATTGCATCTTTGTATCCCAAAGGGCACAACTTTTATATATGTATACTCAGGAATAGAATTGGCATGCTTTTGAGAAATAATTGCCTGAAGTGTTGTTTGTACTTCTCTGTGCTCTGAATTTATCTTGTGTTTTTCTTTATTGTTGTATCTACATTGTTGGATTTTTTAATCCATGTTTTACTTTACAAATGTGAGATTTGTGTCTGATAAATGTAATTAATGCAACCCTACTCCTTAGTCTTGTCCCAGGTGATAGCCAGGCTTTCTCTCGAGCCCAGCGCCTCCCATGTGCCAGTCTTGGTATCATTTATGAGATACTTTGTTTCTTATTGGAATCAGAAGCTCACAGTTATTAGAGGGGTCCTAAACAAGATCTTGTTAAAATATTTGTATTATCTGTAAAACCTCTCCAGTTTTCCTCTTTATTGAGTCTACTAGGTCTCCTCTAGAACAGGATCTGATTCTTAATTATAGTTGTCATCTTTCCCATACATGAATTTAAGATCTTGATCCCATCACACCTCTGGCTGTATAAGGAGAGCTAGATCCTTGTGCTGACATTTTGAGCCATGATAATGCAGTCTTGTGGAAAAATAGTTCCATAATTTTCTTGGCTATACTGGCATTTTCTTCTTTGGGACTGGACTATAAAAAACACATGAGGTTTTCTTTTAAGTCCATATCACTCTGATGTTTACCTAAGTGGGCTTAATATAGATAGTGTGTTTACGGAAAGTTTTGTCTACTTCTGGAAAATCAGATGCACTGTCTTATCAGGGAACTACTAACTGCATTGCCCAACTTCTGTCACTGTACAAGCCTGATACCTAGTGTGTTGAAACTGGGCATCCAAGAACGAAGGGTTATTAAACAACTTAGACTGTAGTCATTTATCCTTCATCCTACATTCCTACTTTATAGGAGTGATAAGAGTTGACTGTGGTATAGAGGCCAGTAATTTGTCTAAATTTATTTATGTTGAGTTTATTTTATAAGTATGCCATCATTATGATATTTGTTGTTTTACAACTTTATTTTTTCTTTAATATTTTGCAGAAATTTTCCAAACCAATGAATAGAACTTATCTGCAGAGTTTCCACTGGCTATATAAGTACATATTATAATTAATTTTCCATTTCTTTATTTGGAATTGCAGGTTAACTTTGTTTTTATTGTTGCATATAAAACATATAAATACATATAAATGCATATAAATACAACTTTGTTGTATTGTTGCATACATTCTGTCATGTATATAATTTTATATATAAAAATTGGTCTAATTCTGTGATAGATTTTTAGACGTGGAATTGTTAGACCATCAATTCTGCATATTTTAGTTTTAGTAGATATTGTAAATTTGCTCTTGAAGTGTTTTCTAGGACAACAAACATAAATGGAGAAATGGTAGTGCTAATTTCCATAAAAACTGTATATGGTGGATATTATCAGTCCTTTAACATTTTAGCCAATCTAATAGGTAAAAATAGTATTTTTAACTTAAATGTAAATAGTAAGTGGCCATGAATAAAAAAAAAGCAAATAGGGACAACTCTATTCACAAGAGTTGTCAGAGGTAGAAACAATTGACCTCTTCTAAATGTAGTGCTTCATGGGGGTTCACAAACTTCCTAAATATATCTTATACCAGTGTTTATTTTTTCTGAGTTTATTTTTGAAATAATTTTACATTTAGAATTGCAGAGCTCTATAAAGAACCTCCATATACACTTCACCCTGATTTTTTTCTACATTGTTTTGTTCTTTTTCTAGTTTTTCCTCCCTTCATCCCATCTCTCCTTCCCTGTTTCTTTAACTTTCTACCTGCCCAATTATTGTTCTTATATTAAGAATCCCTTATGAGTAAGTTCCAGATATGCCTCAGTTCAGTTCAGTCGCTCAGTCGTGTCCGACTCTTTGCGACCCCATGAATCATAGCACACCAGGCCTCCCTGTCCACGATGCCTAAATAACCCCAAATATTTCAGCATTCACTTTGTAAGATCCAGGGCATCCTTTTAAATTAACCTTGGTACGTTTCACAAAATCATGAAATTGGTCAGTAGTACAAATATATTACACTAAGACACATTCTATATTCAGATTTCACCATTTCTAAAATATTTCTTTCTGTTATTTCTCCACCTTTGAGGACCTAGGAAAGGATCCTCTGTTACATTCAAGATGTTCGCCTGTTTTCTTGAACTGACTGAGGAGTCCAGGTTCAGATTTGCTATAGATCAATATTCCATATAGACGGTACATTCCCAGTGTTCCTCCCTACTTTTGTTTGCTTTGTTAGGCTTTCATAACCTAATCTAGTGTCTGAGCCTGATGGCAAGTGAACTCCAGTCCTCTGTGGTACTGTGTATAGATTGCTACAGTGATTATGTTGGCTAAAATCTGTATGTTGCTAAATTCTGTGTTCCCTGTAAGTAACCAAGGAACTATAAGCAATCTACCAGTCATAATTCCAAATTTTATGCCAGAATAAAGATATTCTGAGTTTTGAAAAATGGCCTGGTTGAATTAATGAAATGTTCTTAAATCATCCTGAATATGATGAGTTTCAAAATCTAATTATTTGGTGCTGAGGCACAAGTCAGGAATGGAAATGTCATACCGATTTATAAATTGTAGACCAATGCAGTATATTTACAGAGGTATCATGACCTAAGGCATTGGTTAAAATGGTGACATGAGTATTCCCTGCTCTCTGTTTCTAACTTTGTGCTTAGTCTCTGATGACAGTCTTAAAGCAGAGGCTCAGTAAATGTCCTTTTGTGTTTTTAGGGAATATGGAAGGGAAGCCAAATTACTGATTGTAAACAAATGAAGTATGAGCTAAAAGAATGTGCAAAATAAACAGGCAAATGAATTACCATTAAAGAAAATTGTCATCTAAAGGAGAAACAATTGAAGACAGTCCAGGGACTAAGGACATTTTGTTATTATTTTAATGTAAATATGGGGCTTTCAAACCTATAACAAGAGTATCTTGGAAAATTTGAAATCTGCTTGACTAAAATACATCCTCTTCCTTTTTTTTTTTCTTTACCAAATTCATAGATTCAGCCTCAATGTAGCAAAACCTTAACATTTCCATAGAATGAAGGGAGTTTTTAAAAATTAAATAGGAAATGATAACAGGAAAGCATTTTACTATTTAATTATTCTCCGGGATGTTAGCTGTGCTACCAAACAGTTTTTAATACATGAAGAAATGAAGAGGAGTACCAAAGAGAATTCATTCTCTCTGATTTAAAAGTAAATGCAATGTGCTTACCTTGGAGAAGAGGGCAGGGATGCAACATGGCTGGATCTTTTTCATGAGGAAAGGTACTTTTCAAGGTAGCTGCTTGAAAACATGGAATGAAGATACAAAGAAGAGTAAACCACATGGGTGACCATAGCACACAGGGACTCCTCATTAAAAAGAGGCCCAGTAATTACTTGAGTCTCCAGTCACAGCAGAGCCTCTTCCTCCCATACGGTGCAGAATGAGTTAGTCCTAGGAAGAGTTCAAGGAGAAGATCGTAGCCTCTCAGCTCTCCATATCTCTTGACGTTTACTACTCTCTGGTAAATCATTTATGCAGAATTCCACGACTGTGATTCTTGGGGTATTTGGTTTAACAAACATAGGACACTAAGTTAATTTCAAGGCAGACTATATAATTGGTTGAAGATACTGCCTCCACATTTATTTGGCCGTTTAAGATATCCTTGGGAATTCATCATATAGGATTATAAAACAAATCCTGTTGACTTTTTAAAAAATTTTTCCATAATTAAGTCTTAATATTTATTTTCAAGAATTATAGACTCTAAAAATTTTCTCCCATAATGCCTCATTTAGTATTTTTCAAGATAGAATGTTCTCACATAGTCCTGAGGCAAGAGTCATTGCGTGGTTCAGTAGCTGTATTTTATTAATAGTTAATACCAACTGCTTTTGTCTTTCAGACGTTTTAAATTTTGACTTCTACAGTACTTAGGTTTTCTGTATTTTTATGTATTCAAGCATGGTAGGTAGCATGAAGATCACTGTGGTTAAAAAAAATGGAAATAAAGCAAATTACATGGTTATTTCAATAATCACATGAAAGGTGGTGTGCTAGGCTTGTCGACATGGAAGTGTTGTGAAGTACTGAGATTTAGGATGTGTTTTGAAAGTGTCGATTAAATATTGAATGATTCTGGGTGGGATCAGAAGAGAATTCAAATAGGAGAAATAAGATCAGTGCCTTAGCACCTGAATGAACACCATTTACTATTCTAGAGAACATTGGGTTTCTTGAATGCATGATAAGAAAGAGATACATTTGCCAGCCTTATATTCATATTAATCTCACAGGTTAAGTTATTGGTTTTGTGGTAGAAATAGTACTCTGGGGCTTAGGGGGGAATTGGGGATTGAGATGTTACTTTGGATTAATCAATACAAGATTGTTACTTATGGCCACAGGGAAGGAGGAGATGTAGTCATGAAGTATATGTAAGAATAGGAATGTATTCACTGAAGACTGTGCCTTGTATGTGCTAGCATTTAGATAATTGAGTTAATGAGGGTCATCCAATAAAGGAGATTGTCAACAGTGGCTAGAGTCATTGAAGACCAAAAGATTTTATTGTCCCTTAAGAGAAACAAAGATTGAATTTGTAAAAGGAATACCAGGGATAGCAGTTAGCTTTGCATGGCACTGAAAGGCACAATTAAGTTTGGAAATGAAGTAAGAGAAGATCACTGATTTTTACTAAAATGCTATATGGAAAGAGAAAGGTAAATAGTATTTTAATATTGTCAAGGCCAATTCAAAGGATCCCCCTGAGTCAACAGTTTGCCCTGTAGTACCAGTGTCAGTCTGGTACAGACACATGCTGATATCTTGTGAATTGGTTGCTTGAATCATGATAAAGTAAGGATGTATGTCAGTTGTACAGGCTGAGATCCCTTCAGAATTCCATATTATATACATATAGAACTGACTGTCTTCATACAAGCCATCAGTATTACCATAATAACCTTCATGCAACTGTAATCTTGCAGTTCCACTTGTGTCTATCTGTTCCTGTATCTTTTGGCAGTGGAAGAATATCTCATCAAGGCAAGTCTGTGCAGTAGTTTCAGAGATTGTGACTTCTGTGAGATACTGAGAAAAGACTGTTGGAAAAAGGAATAATGGGTAAGGGCCAAGTGAATAAAAGATGGTGCTAGGAATCAAGGAAGCAAAGTCAGATGGGATGTAGAGAAGGTAGAATTTTGAAGGGAAAACCCACAAGGCCAAGGTTAAGGTGTCCTGAACCCACCTTTTAGATGATAATTCTAGAGCAGCAGTCCCCAACCTTTTTGACACCAGGGACCTATTCATGGCAGACAGTTTTTCCATGGACCAGGATTGGAGGGACGGTTTCAGGATGATTTCAAGTGCTTTACATTTATTGTACACTTTATTTCTAATCTAATGTTGATGCCAATCTGACAGGAAGTACTAGTTCAGAGGTTGGGAACTCCTGTTCTAGAGGACAGTAAGTGTTAGTAACATGATTAACGTCGAACAGACAGGACTATGGATGATGATCTTTCCCAATTGAATCCGGAATATTTCCAGAAATTTATTGTATTACTAACTAGTGGTTTAGAAATGAGTCTGAAATTTTTTGGCCCAAACTGTCTAAATTACTACCATTTAATACACAGCATGCTTTATTAGGTCTCTTAACATTTCATTACTAGATTTTGTTTTATTGTTGTATCTGCTTAAGTAGACTAGAAATATTGAGCTCCTTTTGACAGGGATGTTTTCCTATTAATATTTTGCTTTCCATTTATTATCTCATAGAGTCTACCATATAACAGGTGTATAATTGTAACTGTGGTGTTTAAAGTACTTTCGTGCTTGGATGAATGAAAGTTTGATGATTTAGCCAGTCACTTAAAGGGCGAGGAAAGTAAGAGTTTATAGAGAACCCCACATGAGGCAGCTCTTTGAGAATGTTTTTGGGAGTATGATAGTGATGGATGAGGAAATCATAGATATTGTATGCTAGATACTTATGCTGAGTAGGAATGCACAAGTACAGATTTAATATTAGGGAATCGAGCATCTGCTGAATTAGACTTTATGCAGGTTGAGTTAAAATCCCCATTCATTGTTGTAGAGTAGTATAATGCAGCCTTTTGTTTTTTTCCTTTCTGCTTCTGTAGCATGTACCAAGAGGTATCCTGTTTTTTTTTTTTTTTCCTACCATGTTCTTTCAAACAAAAACAATCCAACTCTTCCAAAGAGGAAGCTTTATAGATGGTAGACTTTTTCCTCTGGATAGGATCAACATATTTTGTAATATTGCTCCTTTTAAGTAGTATATAATATCCCTGAAAATATTCATTTTCTCTGTAATATAAACTTTTCTAGTTTTAAAGTTTGCTTGAAAGTGAGAAGCTGGTCTTGAGGAGGGACTGTGAACAGATCAATACTAAGACAGTGAATTGTAGCATGTAGTCTGTTATTGATGGTTGTCAATCATGAGAAGGAACAATATAGTACAGTCTGTATGGCTGATTTCAGTGAGAACTTTTAATATTTATATTTATATCTTTGAACTTCCTAACTTTAAAAAGTCCTTCCCTTTTGTATCTGTATCCCATGAAGTGTATGGGTGTTTTTTCCAAGTAAGATAGTTATATTCATCTTTGTGACCCAGTTCCAGTTCATTTGTTTAGTGTTGAAATTTGAGGAGTGCTGAACAAATGTATACAGACTATTGATAGGGAAGAAAAATCTTTGTCTTAAATAAGAGACCAAGAAAGATAATAAAGAAAAGAAAATGGGGATTGAATGTGAGCTCTTTGCCACATTGCTGTCAGGTTCACAGAGTCCAGAAGAATAAGAAGATTCACCTTTATGGTGATTGTGAAGATGGGGAAAGTGCCCTGTCGGCAGCAATCTGACCAAGTAGTCAGAGATTGTTGATTTCTAGAAGGACACCAAAACAGGATATTTCCCTCCTCTTATTTTACTTTTGACTTACTCAGCTGTTCTGAGTAAGTTTAAGAATTCTTCTGACCTTATTACCTTCAGAAAAAGTATTCCTGTTGATTCACTTTGGGATGGCAATAGTAGTGATAGCTTCAATCAGAGTCCTGTTAAATTGTCTAGTTGATGCATAGTTACTGACATTTATAATGTGAATTCATAATTCCTACCCAAATCCCCTTCTCTCAGTGGATAAAATGCTGTTTGGAGAGAGTATGAGAATGGATCATGATAAAATGGTAAGTTGGGCATGAGAATGCTGTTTTCAGATCTGAAGTATCTGAGGATTGTTCAGTGTGCCTTAATGTAAATAGCTGCATGTATTGAGTCCTATTTGCTTTAGCTTCCCAATTTACTCTTTAAAAAAAAAAACAAATTTATTCATTTTAATTGGAGGTTAATTACTTTACAGTATTATATTGGTTTTGCCACACATCAACATGAATCTGCCACAGGTATACATATATTCCCCATACTGAGCCCCCTCCTTCCTCCCTCCCCGTACCATCCTTCTGGGTTGTCTCAGTGCACCAGCACCAAGCATCCAGTATCGTGCATCAAACCTGGACTGGCTATTTGTTTCATATATGATAAATTTGTAATTGTATCATTATTAATACACGTACCAATTCTGATTTATGTCTTATGCTGTCTCTTTTTCCTGAAATGTATATAATGAGCTCCTACTTGACAGGGATTTTTTTTCTATCACCTTGTCTTATCCTGCAGTGTCGGAAAATAAGAGTTTCATTGGTTTGTGAAATAGACACATTTATGAAGGAATGAGTGAAAGAAGTCACAAAAATGAGAGAATATAACAGTAAAGATGTGATAGTGTTATTTTAGATAGACGTGATCCTATTTGAGTTATTTGGCAATCTCTTGTGTTTGACAGTGTTGAAGGAACATAGAATTTAATGATTTTTTTTGAGATGTAGGCATGCAGATAGTAACTCTTTCAGTTTATTTTAAAATAAGTAATAGCAAAACTCATAAAAATAGCCAAATTGGGGAAATTAGAAAAGGATCACTCTGGATCCTCCCTCCTATGTTGGTTCCATGTGAATGTTGCATAAATTTCAGTTAACCATGACTTCCACTTTGTTAACCCTTTTGAATTTGAGTAGGAAAGGACAGGGAGAAGGCAATGGCAACCCACTCCAGTTCTCTTGCCTGGAAACACCCATGGACGGAGGAGCCTGGTGGGCTGCAGTCCATGGGGTTGCTGAGGGTTGGACATGACTGAGTAACTTCACTTTCACTTTTCACTTTCACTGCATTGGAGAAGGAAATGGCAACCCACTCCAGTGTTCTTACCTGGAGAATCCCAGGGATGGGGGAGCCTGATGGGCTGCCGTCTCTGGGGTAGCACAGAGTCAGACACGACTGAAGCGACTTAGCAGCAGCAGCAGCAGCAGGAAAGGACAGAGGAGCAGCACTAGCACTGACAGGAGTGTAAGTCTGTCTTCAGGTTTATTGATGTGTAGGGAAATGATGTCAGTGGACCAGGAAATGCTCTCTGTTGCCTGTAGAATCATAAGGGATTAGTTGTGGTGCTAGTTGCTACTACTTTTGTTTGATACTGTTTAAGAAATCTATATTCCTGAAGTTTTTCCCAACTTTATGGAGTTGTAGTTTACAATTGAAATGATAAGTGATATTTAATACGATTTGATATATGTATACAACATAAAAGTATTCCCCCCATTGAGTTAATCAGAACACCATTACCTAACATACTTATTTTTTGTATTTTTGTGTGAGAGAGCATTTAAATTTTACTCTCTTCACGAATTTTAATTGTACAATAAATAGGGTGTTGCCTGCTATAATCACCATGTTATACATTAACTTCTCAGACTTTATTGTTCCAATTGGAAGCTTGTACATTTTACCAATGCTCACTATTTCTCCCACCCCTAAGTCCCCAACAACCACTGTATTCTGTTTCTATGATCTTGACTTTATTATCTTTCAGATTTTGTATACAAATGAAACCATGATTGATTTGGCTTTCTGCCTGGCTTATATTGCTTATATCACTTAGTCCTCCAGGTTCATACATGTTGTAACAAATGACAAGAATTTTTTCTTTCATAAGGGTCAGTAATATTGCATCAAATATGTGTGTATATATACATACATATATATATACATACACAGCCTGTATTTTCTTTATCCATTCATGTCATTGAACAACTAAGGTTGTTTGCATATCTTGGCTATTGTGAATAATGATGCTATAAACATAGTATAGATAACTCTTTGACATGATATTTTGTTAAATTTTATGTGAATTTTTTTCCTTTGGCTATGTACCCAAAAGTGGGATTATTAGGTGATACGACAGTTAAATTTTTAATTTCTTGAGGAACCTCCGTATTATTTTTCATGCTGGTTGTACCAGTTTACATGCCTACCTGTAGTATCAATATAAGGATTCCCTTTTTTCTTTATCCTTGCCCACTTTTTGATATTTCTTGTCTTTTTGATAATAGGTATAAGTCCTAATAGGTGTGGGATGATAGCTCATTGTGCTTTTGATTGTGCATTTTCCTCATGATTAAAGATGTGGAACACCTTTTTATATACTCATTGGCTTTTTTTATTATGTCTTTGAAAGAAATGTCTACTTACATCCTTCATTTTAAAATTGTTATTATATTTTTGCTCTTCAGTTCTGTGACTTCCATGTATATTTGGAATATCAACCCCTTATTGGATATGTGGTTTGCAAATATTTTCTCTCATTTTATAGGTTGACTTTCACTTTGTTGGTTTTTTTCATTGTTGAGCGGAAACTTTTAGTTAGATGTAGTCTCCCTTGTTTTGTTTAGTTTTGCTTTTGTTGTATTTGCTTTGGGTATCAAATAATAAATATTACTGCCAAGGAGTCTACCTTCTGTGTTTTCTTCTAGGAGAATTATGATTTCAGATCTTCTATTCAGGTCTTTAATCCATCCAGAGTTGATATTTGTATATTACCTGTGACTGTCCAGTATTCCCAATTTACTGACATGACTGTCCTTTACATGGTGTATATTCTTGGCTCATTATGAATAAAATTGAACAGAGGGCATCCATGTGTTATTCCTGATCTTAGAAGAAAAGCTTTCAGCATTTCACTGTTAGGTATGATGTTTGCTGTGGACTTGTTTTTTATGGCCTTTAGTATATTGAAGTACATTCGCTTTGTACCTTGAGGTGTAGTGTTAGTTTATTTGAGATGTTTTTTTTCCCTTAATGTAGGTGTTTATCACAATAAGTGTCCTCCTTAGAACTATTTTTGCTACATTCCATAAGCTTTGGTATATTATATTTCCATTTTGTGTCATTTTTTTGATGTCTCTTTTGAATTATTCACAGTTTTTCTGGAGCACATGACTTAATATATATTTTAAGAATTTTTCAATTTCAGTTTTGTAGTTTCATATCATTGTGGTCAGAAAAGATGCTTGAAATGATTTAATTTTTAATTATTAAGACTTATTTTGTGACCTTGCATATGATTTATCCTAGATAATTTTCTATGGATTCTTGAGAATAATGTTTATTCTAGTGCTGTTAAAAGGAATGTTCTGTAAATATCTACTAAAGTTCATCTGATCTAATGTGGTGTTCAGTTTTTAACTCCTGTCTGACTCTTTGTGATCCAATGAACTGCAGCACGCCAGGGTTCCCTGTCCTTCACTATCTCCCAGAGTTTGCTCAAATTAATGTCCACTGAGTCACTGATGTCATCCAACCACCTCATCTTCTCTCACCCCCTTCTCCTCTTGCCCTCAGTCTTTCCCAACATCAGGGTCTTTTCCGATGGTTGGCTCTTTGCATCAGGTGGCCAAAGTATTGGAGCTTCAGCATCAGTCCTTCCAAGGAATATTCACGGTTGATTTCCCTTAGAATTGACTGGTTTGATCTCCTTGCAGTCCAAGGGACTCTTAAGAGTCTTCTCCAGCATCATAATTCAAAAACATCAATTCCTCAGTGCTCAGCCTTCTTACAGTCCAACTCTCATATCCATACATGAGTTCTGTAAAAACCATAGCTTAATGCAAACATTTGTCAGCAAAGAGACGTCTCTGCTTTTTAATATGCTGTCTAGGTTTGTCATACCTTTTCTTCTAAGGAGCAAGTGTCTTTTAAATTTATGGCTGCAGTCACCATCTGCAGTGATTTTGGAGCCCAAGAAAATAAGTTTGTCACTGTTTCCACTTTTGCCCCCATCTATTTGGCATGAAGTGATGGGACCAGATGCCATTATCTTAGCATTTTCAATGTTGAATTTTAAGCCACCTTTTTCACTCCCCTCTTTCATCAAGAGGCTCTGTAGTTCCTCTTCACTTTCTACCATTAGAGTGGTATCATCTGCCTATCTGAGGTTGTTGATATTGCTCCCTCTCATCTTGATTCCAGCTTGCGGTTCATCCGGCGTGGCATTTTGCATTAAATTCTCTGCATATAAGTTAAATAAGCAGGGTGACGGTGTACAGCCTTCACATACTCCTTTCCCAATTTTGAGCCAGTCCCATTGTTCCATATTTGATTCTAAGTGTGCTTCTTGACCTGCATATAAGTAAGATGATCTGGTATTCCTGTTTGTTGTGATCCAGATAGTCAAAGGTTTCAGCATAGTCAATGAAGCATAAGTAGATATGTTTTTAGAATCTGCTTGCTTTGTCTATTATCCAGTGGATGTTGGCAATTGGATCTCTGGTTCCTCTGCCTTTTCTAAATTCAGCTTGTACACCTGGAAGTTCTTGGTTCACATACTGTTGAAACCTAGCTTGAAGGACCTTTGAGCATTATCTTGCCAACATGTAAATGAGCACAATTGCGCAGTAGTTTGAACATTCTTTGGTATTGCCTTTCTTTGAAGTTGGAATGAAACTTGCTTTTCCAATCTTGTGTAAGGCCTAATATGTAAGGTCTAGTATAAGTCTAATGTTCTTTTTTAGTGATTATTTCCATCTGGATGATCTATCCATTGTTGAGAGTGGGATATTGAAGTTCATTGTTATTATTGTATTGCTGTGTAATTTTCCCTTCAGATTTGTTAGTATTAGCTTTATGTATTTACATGCTTTCCAGGTGGTGCTAGTGGTAATAAAACCCACCTATAGTGCAAGAGACACCAGAGATGTGAATCCACTCCAGTATTTTTGGCTGGAAAATCCATGGACAGAGGAGTCTGATGGGTATAGTTCATGGGGTCGCAAAGAGTTGGACACAACTGAGCAACTGGAGCATGTACTGACACATTTAGGTTTTCCTATATTGGGGTTGAAATAGTTGAAATTGTTACATCCTCTTGATGCATTGACCTTGTATGTAGTGACCTTATTTTTCTCTTACAGCTTTTGGCTTAAAGTCTGTTTTGTATGATATGAGTACAGCTATTCTTTGTTAGGTTTTTTTTTTTTTTTTTTGCATAAAATATATTTTTCTATCCCTTTGTTTTCATTCTATAGAAGTTCTTTAAAGCTTAGGTGAGTCTCCTGTAGGCAGTATGTAGTTGGATATTTTTTTAAATCCATCTAGCCAGATTTTCATGGCAGCCACCTGAGGGACAGACCCCAATAACACCTAGGTGGTTTTTTTTTGGCCATGCCTCTAGGCATGTGAGATCTTAGTTCCCCAACCAGGGATTGAACCTGTATCCCGTACATTGGAAGCATAGAGCCTTAACTGTGGACTGCCAGGAATGTCCCCTCCCGTAGCTTTTGATTGGAAAATCTGGTCTATTTACATTGAAAATAGTTGTTCCTAAGTTTGGACTTATTATTGCCATTTTGTTAATTGTTTTCTGGCTGTTTTGTAGTTCCTTTGTTCCTTTCCCCCTGTCTTGGTCTATTTCTTCGAGATTTGATAATTTTTGTGATATAGTATTCTTTGATTCCTTTCTTTTTATCTTTTGTGTATTTAGTATAGTCTTTTGTTTTATGGTAACCATGAAGTTTATATAAAATATCTTTCATGTACAACAGTTTACTTTAAGTTGATAATATCTTCAAATGCCTACCCCTTCATGTTATATTTTTGATGTCACAGTTTACATCTTTTTCCATTGTGAATCCAATAAATTTTTTTAATAGTTACTTTAATGTTCTGTTCTTTAACGTTTATTCTAAAGTTAAAAGTGATTTACCCATTACCATTGCAACAAAAGAGTAATCTGATTTTAACTGAATGTTTATCTTTGTTGGTGAGGTTATACTTTCGTATGTCTTCCTTCTAATTAACATTCTTTCATTACAGCTTGAAGAACACCCTTTAACATTTCTTACAAGACTGATTAGTAGTGATGAACCCATTGAGCTTTTGTTTGCCTGGAAAACTCCTTATTTCCCATTTAATTTTGAGGAAGTAATTTGCTGAATAGAATATTCTTGGTGTTTTTTTCCTTTCCTCAATTGGAATGTATCACCCTATACCCTTCTGCCTTTCAAGATTTCTTCTGAAATATTTCCTGATAGCAATATGGGGTTTCTCTTGTACATAACTTGTTTTCTCATGCTGCTTTTGAGATTCTCACCTAATATTTAGCATTTGACAATTTCATTATGTGTCTTGGTGTGATCTCTTTGAATTCTCATTTTTTCTTTGTTTTGCAGGGGTGGAAGTTATTTTCTGGGATTCCTGAATCTGGATGTGTCTTTTTTTTCCTAGATTAGGCGTTTTCAGCCATTATTTCTTTGAATAGCACTGGTTCTCCTTTCTCTCGATATTTTTCTGGGACCTCTGTGCATGCCAAGTCACTTCAGCCATGTCTGACTCTTTGTGACCCTGTGGACCGTAGACCCCCAAGTTCCTTTGTCCATGGGATTCTCCAGGCAAGAATACTGGAGTAGGTTGCCATTTCCTTCTCCAGGGGATCTTCCTGACCGAAGGATTGAGTGGGCAGGTTCTTTACCACTAGTGTCACCTGAGACCTCTATAACACATAGTTAGCTAGTATCCCATAAGTCCTTAATGCTATTTTTGCTTTTTAATTCTTTCTTTTGACTTATCTTAGTGGATAAATTCCACTTCACTGTCTTTTAAGTTTTCCAGATTTTTCTTTTCACTTGATCTAGTCTACTGTTGAACTCTCCTATTGCATTTTTTTAGTTTGGTCGTATTCTTTGGCTCTGTGATATCTGTGTGGTACTTGTAAAAATTTTCCTGTGTGTTAAAATTCTTATTTTGTTCATACATTTCTCTTATTTTGGTAAGCATCTTTATGATCGTTTTGAACTCTCAGGAAAATCACTTATCTTCATTGTTAGTAAGCTCTGTTTCTAGTTTCTGTTGTTCTTTTATTTCAGATGTTTTCCTGTATCTCTTCATTTTTCTTGGCTCTCTATGTTGTTTCTGTGCCCTACTCCAGTATTCTTGCCTAGAGAACCTCATGGGCAGAGGAGCCTGAAGGGCTGTAGTCCATGGGGTCACAAAGAGTCAGACATGACTGAATGACTAAACCACCACCACCATGTTGTTTTGACTATTTGGGTTTGTTTTTTTTCTTTCCATACAAATTTTAAAATTATTTGTTCTACCCGAAAAATCCCATTGATATTTAGATAGGAATTGCATTATATCTGCAGATTGCCTTGAGTACTGTGGTCATCTTAACAATGTTAATTCTTCTAATCCAAGAATGCAGTGTATCTTTCTATCTTTTCACAGTATGCAGGTAAAACCCTTTCAGGGAAAGGTTGGGAGAAGAGTGACTTTGCTTACTGCTTTTGCACTGAGCCTGTGGGAAAGCCAGCTAGGAATTGCCCCTTTGTTTTCTATAGTCTGTGGAATTTGTGAATGGAACCCCCTTTAACTATATGACTGATGGTCTTGAGACCTATTTCTTGAGTAGAACCTATAAAATCTTGGGTATAGACGTGTACAAGGTCCTTCCAGGGAGATACTAGGAACTTAAAGCCCTGTGGAGTGTGGAGGAGTGGTGTCCACTTCCACGTTCTCTGAGAGGATCAGAGCCAGCCCCCGGTACCTGCTAAGTTAGAAGACTAACCTTCAGGCAGCAGCTATTAAAGTAAGTGTTAGTGTTAGTCACTCAGTCGTGCCTGACCCTTTGTGACCCCATGTACTGCAGCCTACCAGACTCTTCTGTCCATGGAATTTTCCAGGCAAAATCCCCTGGAGAAGGAAATGGCAGCTCACTCTTTAAAGCAAGCAGATAACTCTTTCAGGGAAAAACTGAAATATGCAATTTTGTTTGTTCCCTCTGTGCTGATAGCTGGGATGGTAGCCTTGGTGAGTGCTTGCATGCTTATTAAGAACTGTTTCTTTGTTTGCCATACTGTTTTGTCTGATTTACACAAGCTCTTGGTTTTTAGAGCAAGGGATTTTGTGAATCTGTCCCTCTTGTGAGTCTTAACCCACAAGACTGATTTCCTTTCGGATGGACTGGTTGGATCTCCTTGCAGTCCAAGGGACTCTCAAGAGCCTTCTCCAACACCACTGTTGCTAGATCAGTCCTTTGGTTTTCAGGGAGAAGCTAGAAATTGGGACTTCTCTCCTGATGGTAAGGCACTATGCTGAGGGTGGAGTTGATGCCAAGAATGTGTAAGGAAACAGCCTTTCCTACCTGTTTTGATGTATTTTCTCGTTTGTCCTACTTTCTGAAAGTTTCTGAGTCTCTTTCAGAGTAAATTGTTCTGTGTGTAGCTGTACATTTTGTGTGTCTGTATGAGGAGGGGAGCTTAGGCACCTCCTTTGTCACCATCTTGTTGCTTCTGAATTTCTAAAGTTTTAGATCTTTTCAGTCAAAACTTTTACCATTGCTTTAATATTGTTTTTGAAACGTGAAGTACTTAATAATTTAATCTTAGCCTTGGATAAGCAGTTTAGTTGCTCGGTCATGTTCGACTCTTTGCAGCCCCATGGACTGCAGCACACCAGTCTTCCCTGTCCATCACCAACTTCCAGAGCTTGCTCAAACTCATGCCCATTGAGTCAGTGATGCCTTCCAACCATCTCATCCTCGTCGTCCCCTTCTCCTCCTGCCTTCAATCTTTCCTGCATCAGGGTCTTTTCAGATGAATCAGTTCTTTGCATCAAGTGGCCAAAGTATTGGAGTTTCAACTTCACCATCAGTCCTTCCAGTGAACATTCAGAACTGATTTTCTTTAGGATGAACTGATTTGATCTCCTTGCCGTCCAAGGGATTCTCAAGAGTCGTCTTCAACACCACAGTTGAAAAGCATCAATTCTTTGGTGCTCAGCTCTCATTATAGTCTAACTCTCACATGCATACATGACTACTGGAAAAAACCATAGCTTTGACTAGACAGACCTTTGTTGGCAAAGTAATGTCTCTGCTTTTGAATATGCTGTCTATGTTGGTCATAGCTTTTCTTACAAGAAGCAAGCATCTTTTAATTTCATGGCTGCAGTCACCATCTGCAGTGATGACTCCTTTTATTCTTCAAAGATATTTTATTGTATGGATTTCTAATTTTCATTATGATCAGTGAATATATTCTATATCAGCTGAGTTATTTTAAATACCTTTGGCTTGATACATGGTTTATCTTGGTGAATATGCCATAGACACTTTTTAAAAGAGTGCATTTATTCTGAAGTTGTTGACTGTAGTGTTTTATAAATGTCCATTGGGTTTAAGTGGTTGATAGTATTGTTCATATCATCTATGATTGATATTGTGCTTTATTCTATAAATTACTGAAAACGTAGAGTTCAAAGTCACCAACTGTGATTTGATTTGTCTGTTACTCCCCTTTATTTCTGTCAGTTTCACTTCAGGTAATTTGTAACTTTTATTTGTCATACAAACTTTTGTAATTATTTATAAATTGACCATCTTATATTTTGAAATGTCTCTATCTTTGGTAATAAACAGACATGATGTTTGCATTATTGAAAATTAAGATAACTGCTCTAGCTTTCTTTTGCTTTCTGTTAGGATGGTGTTATCTGTTTATCTTTTCAACCTATAACTTTATGTATAAAATGTCATTGGATGGTGTATAGTTGTTTAGTATGTTTTAACCATTAATGGAACGTTTATTCAGTGTTCATTTAAGTATTGAAAAAGTGGATTTAAGTCCATCTCTTTTATTGTTTGTTAAGTGTGCTCACATCTTTTATTGTTTCTTTGTGAAGTGTATACTCCCTATCAGTGCCTATCTTCTGCTTTCTATTCTTCTGTCTCTTCTTCTCTGCCTTCCTTTTAATTTTTTTTCAAAATTCCTTTTTCCTTTACCTTTTTAGCTATACTTCTTTTTTTTTAGTGGTTTTCTAGGGAATACTATATATATTTGTTTTAGCCTTTTAAGACTATTAAATCATTTCCCATAAAAAGAAGAATCTTGGAAATATACATACCTATTTACCTAGTCTTTACCCGTTATATGCTAGGGTTGCCATATATACTACAAGTAATATAGACAATGGAATAATTGTTTTAAATAGGTATATTTATTTTTAAGAATTTAAGAGGGAAAATATTTCATATATAGAAAATTATAAAACACTGGTGAAAGAAATCAAAGAGGACACTAATAGATGGAGAAACATACCATGTTCATGAATCAGAAGAATCAATATAGTGAAAATGAGTATACACTACCCAAAGCAATCTATAGATTCAGTGCAATCCCTATCAAGATACCAACGGTATTTTTCACAGAGCTAGAACAAATAATTTCACAATTTGTATGGAAATAGAAAAAACCTTGAATAGCTAAAGCAATCTTGAGAAAGAAGAATGGAACTGGAGGAATCAACCTGCCTGACTTCAGGCTCTATTACAAAGCCACAGTTATCAAGACAGTTATGGTACTGGCACAAAGACAGAAATATAGATCAATGGAACAAAATAGAAAGCCCAGAGATAAATCCACGCACCTATAGACAGCTTATCTTTGACAAAGGAGGCAAGAATATACAATGGATTAAAGACAATCTCTTTAACAAGTGGTGTTGAGAAAACTGGTCAACCACTTTTAAAAGAATGAAACTAGAACACTTTCTAACACCATACACAAAAATAAACTCAATGGATTAAAGATAAATAAGTTTCTGTTGAAACAGAAATGCTCAGTTTTGAGAAACACTTTAGTGTTGTAATGTCTTTTTTTAGTGATTCTCAAGTTCTACTTCATTTTACTCTATCATAAATTTGTCATCTATCCGTAGATCTATCATCTATCACTTTTATCTTCCATAATTATCTGTTTGTCTCTATCATCTGTCTAGCTTATTAATATATGTTATTCAAATTCTGTTACTCATCATCTTTGTTTTATGTATCATCTATCCATCCATCCTGCTATGAAATATAATAGGAAGAAGAGCATGGCAATGGAAAAACAAGGGCTTTACCTCCCATGTGAAAGGACAGTGATGACAGTGGTCTCTGAGGTGATGACGCATAAGGAGAAAACAATAGCATGAGGACGGAGGGCCATTAAATTAAGGGACTCATCTGGCAGGAACTCTTGACTTAGTACTATGCTCAAATTTGGGAAATCAGAGTAGAGCTGCCTCCATTCTGTGCCAGCTTTCATGAGAAAATTTAGTCTAAATATGGTAACTGCCTTCTCAGTCCACTTATGCTTCAGTGTCTTAAAACTAAGTTTTAATTATATGAAGTTACTACCTCAGTCTACATTAAAGTAGACCATGGACTGGTAAGCCTTTTCTGTAAAGGGTGAAATAACAAGCAATTTCAGTTTTGTAGGATGTATCATCTCTATTGAAGCTGATCCTCTCTGCTCTTGCAGTGTAAAAGCAGCGAAACACAGTATGTAATTGAATGAGTGTGGCTGTGTTTTGGTAAAACCTTGTTTACTACAGCAGGCTTTGTGCTTCAGTACTACATCCTGAACTAGAGCATTGGGTAAATCAGAACCTGGAAAATAATCAGATTAATTACCCAGTACATGGTAAACGTATCTGAAAATTATTTTTCCATTTTACTTTCATGAAAATTATTATTAATAATTCTGCTAAATCTCATTCACAAGAGAGTGCTCTAAGTGAATACTATATGCCATCATAACCTAAGCAATGTAAAACCAATGTACATGACTGGAGTGAAATGAACCCCTTTCCAGTTATAACCAATAAATTATATTTTAAATTTAGCATATTTTCCCCATAAGTTCCCAAGGATTGTCAGCCAAATCTTACCTGCTTTCTTTTCCTCTTCAGTACATATCAGGTCAGAATATTGTCTCTCAATTCCTTGGTGGTATCTGGTCTCCTTAGGCTTTGACTGCAGTCTATTTTGACTTTACCTGAGCAGTTTTTGTAATTGTTTCAACATCTCGTAATAGGATTTGTATGTTCCAAAGCTATCATGTAATCTTGTTTATAAAAATGTGAAAGATTCACATTTTCATAAATAACTAGTGAACATAATCTTTAATCCAATTAAACTGTGTTTTCCAAATTTTCTCCATGTTGTCTACATTGGAGAGTTTACAAGAGAGAAGGAATATCCAAAACCTGCTAGCTTAAATTTGGGTTATTATTTTTTCTGCAGTCATTTGAAAATGTACCTTTATGTTTACTTGAAACTTACATTACCAGGTTAGTGTTAATATTCTATTAAAGGCTCACCCAAATCAATTAGAAAAAGACAAGTATTCCAGTACAAAAGTAGGAATACATATAAATGAACAAATCAGAGAAGGAAAGTACCATGAATGACCAAGAACACATAAAAATATACTCAGCCAGGCTGCTGCACAAGCCCTCTGTAATGGCCCACACTCTGGAGTGTGTTTGTTTCTGGATAAATCTACTTCTTACCTAAAAAAAAAATGCTCAACCATATTAATCTTGCAATGAAATAACTATATACTAAATAATTATTATAAATATATAATGAAATTAATATTTGTGTGTGTCTTTAAACGTAGTCATTAACACACAAATCAGCAATTACTTTTTTCACCTATTAGATTAATGGTGCATCTATTAGCAAAGTATGGAGAATTTGGAACTCCTTGTGTGTTAGTCTGTCCAAAAGACAGTGAAAAATATGTATTAGATGGAAATTGGCACATTTTGACAATTTATATTTAGAAATTTACCTATAGGACATAATAGGAAGTGTTCAAATGTGTATGTAAACTCAAGGGTACTCATTACAGCCTTAGTTATACTTGTAAAATTATAAATAATCTTTATCAAATCATAATGCTAGGAAAATAATTCATGTATCCAATTTAATTGTATTTAATATATTGAAATTAATTAACATTAAAGTCTAGCTTTTTCAAAAGTTTGGCCATTAGTTCCTGAGTACCAACTATGTTTGAGACATTAATATTGTATTTTATTCACATAAAATGAAATATGCATGTGCTTGTTTGGATATGGTCAATAAACTAATTTTATAGGAAGACTTCAAAAACTGTTGATGATGAGTTTGGACCATTATTTTACTATTGTGTATGCATGTGTGTGATGTGTAGTCTCAAATTTATATATTTCAGTTACATATAGCATTTATTGAATTCTTAGTATGTGTACCACATGCTGAAATAAACACTTTTCGTGGATTATCTCATTTAATACTAATAATAACCATACAGTATAGGATATTCATTCCTTTTTTTAAGATAAGATAGAGACTCGTTAGAAACTAAATTTGATTGTGCAATTAATTCTATTATTCAGAACTTAAGAAAAACACAATCAGTGTCACAGCCTTTGGAAGATGAAAATAATACTTATATTTTGCTACATTTCCTCTAGTTTTGGGGGAAAGATACACATTTTTGAGGTCATCTTTATTTTCTCTTGTTAAGGTCAGAGCCATGCAAATTCTCAAGTTTAGTTCTTTAAACTTAAAAGTGTAAGTGTTGAGATACTGCAGGAACAGGAGAAAAAGATGACATTGGTTTGTTGGAAATTCTGTGGTATAAATTTACAAATTGTAGAATGACTTGTTGAAATAGGGGTGCCAGTGCTTAGGAGATAGGCAGTGTTCCTTGGGAAACTATTTCATAGAGACTGGTATGTCATGGGGGCACAAATTGAAGTCCAAAAAGAAATGGCCAATGAGAGGAGTATCACTAAATGGAAAAAATCAACTTTAACGCAGAATTGATGACAGTTAACACGAAGAGAAATACTGTAAATAGCAGGGAAAGGACCAATGAGGAACTTGGAGTTGAAGGTACAATCCCTAACTGCTATAGATTCAAGTGTCATAATGTTCTAATGAAATATTTTTCAGATTGTACTTTATGACCATATGGTATAGATTATAAACTATCTACTTCATATGAATATGTGTTCCATAATCAATTCACTTTTCTCCAGTTGTCTGTATTCATTCTAACACTTTTCTAAAGACAGTACCTTGTGTCTTACAAGTACCATTCATTAGTAATTCTGAGCTAGTAGCTAAAATGTTGGCCAGAACGATAAGCAGAGTGAATTGCGACATAAAGTTTTGCCTGATTGCACCATAGCAGTGGCTAACGTACATTTAAAAACTTGGATGGTTTATAGCAAGAAATGTGTGTTATGCTAAAGTTTGCCTTCGTATTTTCTGGTATCCTGAGGAGAACTAAACCTGTGTAAGATATTCACAGCTGAGGCCCTGGAACAGAGGATACTGAAGGAAAAAGCAGTCATAGTTAATTAAGTAAGGCTGCATCTGTCATGGAGGACTGCTGGACACAGAGCTGCTCAGCCTCTAATTTTGATGGATGCAACTTGGGAATGTTTGAATATGGTAAATCTCTTTAATGATGGTAAAGTGTTTATAATATTACTAAACCAACATGTGAATGAGTGAATGAATTAATAGGGTCAAAAGTAAAATACTACAGAAAGTTGTGATAAACATATAAGAATGACAGGATATGAAAACTCAGCACTTGGCAATAATCATAATTGTTTCAGCCAGGAAAATCAAAAGATGCTAAAACTCATTGGAGAAAATTTGAGGGGAAACGATACATTTAAAAATGTTTTAAAAAATATTTTATTGAAG
The DNA here is from genome assembly GCF_042477335.2 of Ovis canadensis. Classification (NCBI taxonomy): domain Eukaryota; kingdom Metazoa; phylum Chordata; class Mammalia; order Artiodactyla; family Bovidae; genus Ovis; species Ovis canadensis. The sequence continues at coordinate 14,365,750 of NC_091262.1, forward strand.
TATAGTTGATTTACAACTATAAGACTTTTAAGTCTGAAGTTTGACCAAAATGAATATAAAAGAATATGTAGGGCAGAATATCTTGAAGCACATGGTTTCAGGTGTACATGCTCAGGAAATATGAAAGTGTGGAATAAGAGCATGAATACTTTGATACCAGTGGGTTTTATCTGTATCTGCATTTGAACCATTTATAATAGAACGTGTTTTTACTCACAGTTCCTTCACTTAGCATGATTTTTCAAAGTTCAGCCATGTTATAGCATGGATTGGGACTCGATTTCTTTTTATGGGTGAGTAATACCCCGTTTATAGATCACATTTTGCTTGCTTATTCATTCATCAATTTATGGCATTCTACTAACTTATTTCTGTTCTTTGGCTGTTTTGAATAATCTTGCTGTATATTTATGTGGAGATTTTTGTGTATATGTATATTTTTAGTTCTTTTAGGGATAAGAACACAAGAAGTTGTCTGACCAGGATTTTAAGATCGTACTTGCTTCGTTTGAAGGTGTACAGGTCTGCACAGTGAACATTTGGTTGAATATTGGTGGAAACTCTTACTGTAGAAATAAGTAAATTGAAAAACCAAAATAAACACAGTTGAAGCCCATTGCCTCATACCTGGTTCATTCAATTTGAATGTATTTAGTTTTTATTATTGTGCATTTTTGTTTTTGTGTTCTTGTTTTAAATATGGAATCAATGTTGGTTTGCATACAAAGCATTTCATTGTCTTACAACAATAATTACAATGGAGAAAGGGCATCTTGAATAAGTGAATTAAATATTCAAGGATAGTAGGATCATTCAAATCGGTAGAATTCTGCCACAGAAATAAATTGATTTTACTCATAATGTTCATGAAGAACTAAAATGAAAAACCTCTTCTCATTGGTTTAATAGCTGGTGTAGCCTCCCATACTCATTTTCATCTCTACTTTCCACATGTAAATTAAGTGGCTTAGTATGTTTCTAGGATTATGGACGCCTGTATTATTTCTTGGGTGTTTTCAGGATCTGTCCTTTCTCACAGGCGAACAGCAAAAGGTGTCTTTAAATGAATGTGTCTGGATCATGTATTTATACATTGTGAAAAATCTGAAGAAAATGAGAAACAAAATGACTGTTGTTGAACCGTACTATATTTCTATTCTAAGCAAGTAAGGGAAGACTTTAACTTACTCATTTTTAGTGTTATTCACAGTTTGGGTAGTTTTGAATGCTACCAGTTTTGCATGTATTCAACATTTGATATCTGAATATCTGATTTCTTACTAAATGGTATTCCTTTTGAATGTGTGCCTACTAACATATATATAAACTCAAAATATGAGAGAGTGGAGAGGATACCTGAACACTGGCCCAGTGTTCTGTACTACATTTTTCCAATATTATATTTGTACCTCTTACATAACTTTAATTTTATGTACTTTAAAATACACCATTTGTCACGTGTATTTCTATGGGTTTTGGCAAAGGTATAGAATAGTATATCTAGCACCGCAATCATGGTGTGTGTCGGGGAGGGGGGTGTCCATTACCCCTAAAATCCCCTTTTGTTTCTCCTTTATAGTCAATCCCCCCTTCTGCTCTTCAGTCTCTTGTAATCACTGTTTCTATAGTACTGCCTTTTGTTTTTGTTGTTCAGTCACTTAAGTCATACTCAGCTCTTTGCAGCCCCATGGACTATAGCATGCCTGGGTCTTCTGTTCTCCATTATCTCCCGGAGTTTTCTTAAATTCTTATCCATTGTCTCAGTGATGCTATCTAACCATTGTATCCTCTGCTGCCCCCTTCTTTTGCCTTCAGTCTTTCCCAGCCTCAAGGGCTTTTCCAATCAGTCATCTCTTTGTACCAGGTGGCCAAAGTATTGGAGCTTCAGTTTTATCAACAGTGCTGCCAGTGAATATTCAGGGTTGATTTCCTTTAGGATAGACTGGTTGGATCTCTTTGCAGTCCAAGGGACTCTCAAGAGACTTCTCCAACAGCACAGTTGAAAAGCATCAATTCTTCAGGTATCAATTCTTTATAGTATAACTCTCACATCCATACATGGCTACTGGAAAAACTGTAGTTTTGACTGTACAGACCTTTGTTGGCCAAGTAATATCTCTGCTTTTTAATATGCTGTCTAGGTTTGTAATAGTTTTCATTCCAAGGAGCAAGTGTCTTTTAATTTCACGGCTGCACTCACCATGATTTTGGAGCCCAAGAAAATACTAGCATGTGAAATGAGTACAATTGTGCATCAGTTTGAGCATTCTTTGGCATTGCCTTTCTTTGGGATTGGAATGAAAACTGGCCTTTTCCAGTCCTGTGGGGACTGCTGAATTTTCCAAATTGGCTGACATATTGAATGTGGCACTTCACAGCATCACCTTTCAGGATTTTAAATAGCTCAGCTGGAATTCTGTCACCTCCACTAGCTTTGTAGTGATACATCCTAAGGTCCACTTGACTTCACACTCCAGGTTGTCCAGTTATAGGTGAGTGACCACACCATCATGGTTTTCTGAATCATTAACACTTTTCTTGTACAGTTCTGTGTATTCTTATCACCTTTTCTTAATCTCTTCTGCTTCTCTTAGGTCTTTACTGTTTCTGTCCTTTATCGAGTCCATTCTTACATGAAATGTTCCCTTGATGTCTCCAACAAGTATTTTCTTGAAAAGATCTATGGTCCTTTGCATTCTATTGTTTTCCTGTATTCTTTGCATTGTTCATTTAAGATGGTGGTCTTATCTCCTTGCTATTCTCTGAATTCTGCATTCAGTTGGGCATATCCCTTTCTCCCTTGCCTTTCACTTCTCTTATTTCCTTAGCTATTTGTAAAGCCTCCTCAGGCAATCACTTTGCCTTCTTGCATCTTTTTCTTTGGGACAGTTTTGGTCACTGCCTCCTGTACATTGTTATGAACCTGCATGCATAGTTATTCAGGAACTCTGTCTACCACATAGTCCTTGAATCTATTCCTCGCCTCCACTATATAATCATAAGGTATTTGATTTAGGTCATACCTGAATGGCCTAGTGGTTTTTCCTACTTTCTTCAATTTAAGCCTGATTTTGCACTAAGGAGCTCATGATCTGAGCCACGGTTAGCTCCAGGTCTTGTTTTTACTGACTGTATAGAGATTTTTCATCTCTGACTGCAAAGGACATAGTTTGATTTCAATATTGACTATCTGGTGATGTCCACATACAGAGTCATCTCTTATGTTGCTGGAGAAAGTTGTGTGCTTTGAGGGCTACTCCATTTCTTCTAAGGAATTCTTGCCCACAGCAGTAGATTAAATGGTCATCTAAATTAAATTTGCCCATTTTCATCCATTTTAATTCACCGATTCCTAAAGATATTGATGCTTAATCTTGTCATCTTCTGCTTGATTATGTCCAATTTACCTTGATCCATGGACCTAACTTTTTAGGTTCCTATGCAGTAATGGGTACAGCATCAGATTTTACTTTCACCACCAGATATATCCACAACTGAGCATTGTTTCTGCTTTCACCTAATTGCTTCATTCTTTCTGGAGTTATTAGTAATTGCCCTCTGCTCTTCCCCAGTAGCATATTGGATACCTTCCAACTTAGGGGGCTCATCTCCTGGTGTCATATCTTTTTGCCTTTTCATACTGTCCGTGGGGTTTTTCAGGCAAGAATGATGGTGTGGGTTGCCATTTCCTTCTCCAGGGGACCAGGTTTTGTCTTTTCAGTTCAGTTCAGTCACTCAGTCGTGTCCGACTCTTTGCGACCCCATGAATTGCAGTACGCCAGGCCTCCCTGTCCATCACCGACTCCCGGAGTTCACTCAAACTCACATCCATCGAGTCAGTGATGCCATCCAGCCATCTCATCCTCTGTCGTCCCCTTCTCCTCCTGCCCCCAATCCCTCCGAGCATCAGAGTCTTTTCCAATGAGTCAACTCTTTGCATGAGGTGGCCAAAGTACTGGAGTTTTCCGCTTTAGCATCATTCCTTCCAAAGAACACCCAGGACTGATCTCCTTTAGAATGGATTGGTTGGATTTCCTTGCAGTCGAAGGGACTCAGGAGTCTTCTCCAACACAGTTCAAATGCATCAATTCTTCATTGCTCAGCTTTCTTCACAGTCCAGCTCACGTCCATACATGACTACTGGAAAAACCATAGCCTTGACTAGACGGACCTTTGTTGACAATGTTTCTGCTTTTAAATATGCTATCTACGTTGGTCATAACTTTACTTCCAAGGAGTAGGCGTCTTTGAATTTCATGTCTGCAATCACCAGCTGCAGTAATTTTGGAGCACCCAAAAATAAAGTCTGACACTGTTTCCACTGTTTCTCCATCTATTTCCCATGAAGTGATGGGACCAGATGCCATGCTCTTTGTTTTCTTAATGTTGAGCTTTAAGCCAATTTTTTCGCTTTCCTCTTTCACTTTCATCAAGAGGATTTTTAGTTCCTCTTCACTTTCTGTCATAAGGGTGGTGTCATCTGCATATCTGAGGTTATTGATATTTCTCCCGGCAGTCTTGATTCCAGCTTGTGTTTTTTCCAGCCCAGCATTTCTCATGATGTACTCTGCATATAAGTTAAATAAGCAGGGTGACAATATACAGCCTTGACGTACTCCCTTCCCTATTTGGAACCAGTCTGTTGTTCCATGTCCAGTTCTAACTGTTGCTTCCTGACCTGCATACAGATTTTTCAAGAGGCAGGTCAGGTGGTCTGGTAGTCCCATCTCTCAGAATTTTCCCACAGTTTATTGTGATCCACACAGTCAAAGGCTTTGGCATAGTCAATAAAGCAGAAATAGATGTTTTTCTGGAACTCTCTGGCTTTTTCCATGATCCAGAAGATGTTGGCAATTTGGTCTCTGGTTCCTCTGCCTTTTCTAAAACCAGCTTGAACATCTGGAAGTTGACGGTTCACGTATTGCTGAAGCCTGGCTTGGAGAATTTTGAGCATTACTTTTACTAGTGTGTGAGATGAGTGCAACTGTGTGGTAGTTTGAGCATTCTTTGGCATTGCCTTTCTCAGGGATTGGAAACCTGACCTTTTCCAGCCCTGTGGGAAGTGCTGAGTTTTCCAAATTTGCTGGCATATTGAGTGCAGCACTTTCACAGCATCATCTTTCAGGATTTGAAATAGCTCAACTGGAATTCCATCACCTCCACTAGCTTTGTTTGTAGTGATGCTTTCTAAGGCCCAGTTGACTTCACATTCCAGGATGTCTGACTCTAGGTGAGTGATCACACAGGTTTTGTCTTTTAAAGAATGCCATTTAAATGGAATCAAACATTACATAGTATCTAGGGTCTAGTTCCTTTTACCTTGCAATTTGTGTTCTCCAGTTTACTTGCAAGCCTTTGTCCTTCAGAGACCTCTGTTCGGTTATTGATGTACCCCTCCTAAATTCCATGTTGAGAAAAGACAGGCCAATATTACTCCATCTTAATTCCGCTTATGTCTTACCCTCTCTAAAGTCTTTTTCCATTTGATTCTTTTTGTAAATAATTTCCATTTATCTTACGAAGTGTCTCCTCTATTTTTCTGTTCTTGCCATTGGTCTATTCGTTCAACATGTTTGTAATAGATTTTCAGAGTTCTTATCTCTTACTTCCAGAATATGGGTCTCACAACAAACATCCTTTTTATTTGACCCATCACAAAGCATTTCATAAAATTTTTATTTGATGTAATACAACTTTAGAATTTCTCAGTTTAAAAGATAAGTACTATGTTACTAATTTACATAGAGTGGTAGAGAGGAATATTGCATATTTGCAGAATGAAGAGTTCAGAGAGTGAAGAAATTAAATGACAAAGATGATAAAGAGCAAGGAATTTTGATTTGTTTGGTGAGGACTAGAAATGTGCGGATGCCTGTACAATAAATAATTATTATAGACCCAGTTCTATTGATTTTTAAAATAATGTCATGCATGTTTCTGATCTTATTTGTATCCTATGTGATGTTTTGCTGCAGGTCGAAGGCTAGAACAAGTTGTCATGCTTCAGGGAGGAAAGGTGAGCAGCTACTCTGGTGCTATTGGAATTTTGGTCTGTGTTCTGGCCAGTGATGTCACAAATTCAAGTTTTGTGACCTCATATTTTCAGGTGCCCAGGGAGCACATTTTTATGATAAATTTTCCCACATAGGTATATCTACTTTGTTAATGGACTCTTCATTATGTTTCCCTCTATTAAAGAAAATAACTTGGTTAACATTTAAGAATCATTGATAGATTTCGTTTTTATACCATTTTATTATGTGTGAAAATAACCTTTTAGTGAAATTTAAATGTGCCAAATTATTTATCTTTTTGTTACTAGCATTTCAGAATTTAGGTATTTCTACTCATATTTCCACTATAATCAAAGCTTATAGGCTACTTCATTTACAAATGCTGCCCCACTATAGCTCAGATGAACAAGAACCTTCCTGCTATGCAGGAAACACAGATTTGACCGCTGGGTCAGGAAGATCCCCTGGAGAAGGGAATGACTACCCACTGCACTGTTCTTGCTTGGAGAATTCCCCGTACAGAGGAGCCTAGCGGGCTACAGTCCGTGGGGTGTCAAAGAGTCAGACTCCACTGGGAAACTAACACTTTCACCTCACTACTCCTCGAAATTTTAATTGACTTAGTTGTTTTGGATATTCTCAATAGATTTTAATTTTATACAGAGAAATCCATGGTTGTGTGCCTTTTGTGCTATGAGGGTTCTATTGTATAATACTAAACAAATTGTGTTCTGTATATGTATTGATTTTTGTTAACAACACAGTATGTAAGCCTGAAGGAAATGAGCCTGGCTATGGAAATGCTTATTTGTTGGGAGGGTGCTTGTCTGGATCGATGATGAGAAAAACTGTCTGAGGATGCTGAGGGACTCATTCCAGATGTCAATCTGAGGTCCAGATGAATGCCCCTCTAACTGGACAAATAAGAACCTCAGAGCCTGGCTTTGGCTACATAACACTGCTGTGAGCATGCCTTTTCTTCCTTCCAGAGCAAGTCATCCTATTCTATATACTCATGCCTCTTATGAGGCATGTAGATATGCTAAGTGACCCAAGACTTGCTTCATTTTGAACACAGTTGTAGATAGAACTTTTTAAAGGAATTATTCTTGAGTAATAAATGAGGAGGGGGGGAATGTTGAAGTAAGAAGGGGTTGAGCAACTGTAATGGATACTGAAAGCATCATTTGTGGTTGGGCTGGAAGAAGGGAACATTGCATGACTAATAAATTTTGACAGTGAATTTTGACAGTATTAGTGCTTTGTTATTTTTACTGTTGAATATTTTTGAGACTATGTCTTTTTTTTCTTTTTTTTTTCTGCTATGCTTTTCTGAGATAGAAGGACTGAAATGAGGGCCTCTACTTCAGAGAATAGGGGTGAGTAACTACCAGGATCCTTTAAAATTCATATGTCTTGTGCACTGTGCCACACCCTGAAGTCTTAAGTGTTCATCTGTTCAGTGACTTACTGGGCAATATCTTCATGATGTGTCCTTTTCTTTAGTGATTGCCTCTAGCCTCATTTCCAAATTTTAAATTTTATTTTATCTGAGTTTTAGGTAAACTGACAAATACAGAATCTTGGAAAATGGTTGTTATATATATTTTCTTGTTGCAGTGAAATATCCTTTGGTGAAATTAAACTGTGCTTGGGAGTTTTCTTAACATATTATGGTTTCAAAATGTTGACCCCATGATTGAGATCATCATTGTTAGATCATTTTGGTCAGATCCGTAAGATCATTACGGGTCATTATTACTATTCTTCTAAGTGTTAAAGTGAAAGGTGCTCAATTGTGTCTGATTCTTTGTGATCCCATGGACTGTACAGTCCATGGAATTCTCCAGGCCAGAATAATGGAGTGGGTAGCCTTTGCCTTCTCCAGGGGATCTTCCCAACCCAGAGATCAAACCCATGTCTCCCACATTGCAGGCAGATTCTTTACCAGCTGAGCCACATTTGGCTTTAATTAGGAGTTTTCCTTTTTCGATCTGAAAAATTATACTTTATATACTTTCTGAACTCTTTCCAAGGTCATGAAGATTTTAAATGATAAAAACCTTCATTTTTTGTAAATTTCAATTTTCCATATTACATTAATCTCACAAAATGTACTAGGTTGGGTTAATCAAGTGTAGTAAAATTTCATATATTAAATAATTAATCATTATTGTTAAAATTGAAACATCCATCAGTTAAGAAAAATAGTCTATATTCCTTGACCTGATTACACAGGTTTTGTGTTACCTAGGGCCTGATGTTTAATACTTTTGAAATGAGTAAACTCTGTTTTTCTCTTGACAAAGATCTTTTCACAAATTCTTTAATAGTTGTGTTGTTATCTATTTATGAATTGTAATTTATATATTCACTTCTCTACAAACTAGCAAGGTCATTCATTTCCTCTGGTCAGTTTAGCTAAAATATTCTGAATTTTGTTGAATTTTTCAAGGAATTGATTTTTGGTTTCATTGATTTTTATTTTTTATTCAGTTGCTTGTTTCAATCTTTAATCTTTATCACTTTTTATACTAATCTTTGTTTTCTTTCTTGCTTGCTTTATGTTTGGTTTTCTTTGCTTTTGCTAGCTTCTTAAGGTAGGTTACTGATTTGAAATCTTTTTTTTTTCAATGTAAATCTCAACAGCTATAAAATTTTCTCTTCAAGTACTGCTTTTGGCATGTCATAAATTTTGGAATGTTGTGTGTTAATTTTTATTTATCTCAAATAATTTAATAATTTTCCCTGAGAATGTCATACTTGATTGATTTTTATTAGGGACTTGTTTCATAATTTCTACTTCTGTGTGAAATCATCTGAGTTTTTTTCCGTTACTGATTTCTATTTTAATTCCATTGTGATCAGTGAACATAGTGTGTATGATTTCAGTGTTTTAAAATTTATTTAAACTTATTATTTTTTTTTAGTTTTTTATTTTTTAAATTTTAAAATCTTTAATTCTTACATGCGTTCCCAAACATGAACCCCCCTCCCACCTCCCTACCCATAACATCTCTCTGGGTCATCCCCATGCACCAGCCCCAAGCATGCTGCATCCTGCGTCAGACATAGACTGGCGATTCAATTCACATGATAGTATACATGTTAGAATGTCATTCTCCCAAATCATCCCACCCTCTCCCTCTCCCTCTGAGTCCAAAAGTCCATTATACACATCTGTGTCTCTTTCCCTGTCTTGCATACAGGGTCGTCATTGCCATCTTCCTAAATTCCATATATATGTGTTAGTATACTGCATTGGTGTTTTTCTTTCTGGCTTACTTCACTCTGTATAATCGGCTCCAGTTTCATCCATCTCATCAGAACTGATTCAAATGAATTCTTTTTAACGGCTGAGTAATACTCCATTGTGTATATGTACCACAGCTTTCTTATCCATTCATCTGCTGATGGACATCTAGGTTGTTTCCATGTCCTGGCTATTATAAACAGTGCTGCGATGAACATTGGGGTACATGTGTCTCTTTCAATTCTGGTTTCCTCGGTGTGTATGCCCAGAAGTGGGATTGCTGGGTCATAAGGCAGTTCTATTTGCAATTTTTTAAGGAATCTCCACACTGTTCTCCATAGTGGCTGTACTAGTTTGCATTCCCACCAACAGTGTAGGAGGGTTCCCTTTTCTCCACACCCCCTCCAGCATTTATTGCTTGCAGAGTTTTGGATCACAGCCATTCTGACTGGTGTGAAGTGGTACCTCATTGTGGTTTTGATTTGCATTTCTCTAATAATGAGTGATGTTGAGCATCTTTTCATGTGTTTGTTAGCCATCTGTATGTCTTCTTTGGAGAAATGTCTATTTAGTTCTTTGGCCCATTTTTTGATTGGGTCGTTTATTTTTCTGGAATTGAGCTGCAGAAGTTGCTTGTATATTTTTGAGATTGGTTGTTTGTCAGTTGCTTCATTTGCTATTATTTTCTCCCATTCAGAAGGCTGTCTTTTCACCTTGCTTCTATTTTCCTTTGTTGTGCAGAAGCTTTTAATTTTAATTAGATCCCATTTGTTTATTTTTGCTTTTATTTCCAGAATTGTTATATCTGGTCTTTTATGGAGTATATTCCTTATGCACTTGAGAAAAATGTATAATCATTTGATTTTAGGTGGAGTGTTCTGTATAAGTCTGTTCACTGTAGTTGGTTTATGATTGTTCAAGTATTCTGTTTCCATAATGATCATTCTTCTAATTGTTCTATTGTTTATTAAAAGCAAAACATTAAAAGTATCCAAATATTGTAGAGTTGTCTGTTTCTTCAGTTCTGTGCAATTTTGCTTCATGTATTTTGGGACTTTGTTGTTAGGTGTGTAAATGTTTATCATTGCTTTATCTTCTTAATGTATTTGACTCTTATCAATGTTTAATTGACCCATATAACAATTTTTGTTTGAAGACAGCTTTTGTCTGATATTGGTTTAGTCACTCTAGCTGTCTTTTGGTTACATGTTATATGAAATATTTATTTCATGCTTTAATTTTTAAGCAATCTTTGTTTTTGAATCTGAAGTATTTCTCTTGCAGATAACATATAGTTGGATCATGTTTTTAATCCATTTTGCCAATCTCTGCCTTTCACTTAGAAATTTTAAACCATCTCTGTTTAAAGTAATTACTGATTAAGGAGGACAACTGCTATTTTGCTCTTCATTTTTTCTGTAATTTTTTTTTTTGGTCTTCAATATTGCGTATTTTCTGTGAAATAGATATTATTGAGAGTACCATTTTAAATTCTTTATTTCCTTGTTTTTACTATATATTTTTAAGTTATTTTCTTAGTGGTTGCCCTAGGGGTAACAATTAACTTCTTAATTTATAATAAAGTAGTTATGATTAATAACAATTTAATTTCAATAATGCATAAAATTTTTGTTGCCACATTGCTCCATTTCCCCTATATGTTGTCATTGTCACACATTGTGTCTTCATACTTATGCACTCAGCACCACAGGCAGGTGGTTTTTGTTTTATGCCTTTATTTAAGTACCATATAAGAGAAGAGTTACAAAGATATGTTAATACTGGCTTGTATATTTGCCTGTGTAGTTACCTTTACTGATGTTATTTATTTCTTGATGCAGATTTGTTATTGTATATTGTACATTCATTTAAGATTGACTCCCTTAGACATTTCTTGTGGGGCAAATTTACTATTAAAGAACATTCTCAGTCTTTGTTAATCTGAGAATGTCTTAATTTCTCCTTCATTTTTTCAGAGCATTATTATCAGATGAAGAATTCCCAGTTTTGTTTCAGAACTTTGAAAGTGCCATCCTACTGCCTTCTGAAACCATGTGGTATGATGAGAAATCACTTTTGTTTTTCTGAAAATCACTTCTGTGTCTTCTGTATTGCTGTTTTGTCTTTCTATTTGAACAGTTTCATAATGATGTGTCGCACTGTGAATCTGTTTGAATTTATCCTATATGGACTTCTTAAGTTTGTGATTTTTCATCAACTTTGGGCAGTTTTGTCTATTATTTCTTGATTCCTGCTGATTCCTTTCTTTTTCTCTGACTCTTGTTATGTGTATGTTAGTACACTGGCCTCATATTACTTTTAGGCTGTGTCTATTGAAAATAAACTTTCTCTTCCTATAACTGGATAATTTGAACGATTTATAGTTTTTAGTTTGGGCAGTTTTGTCTATTATTTCTTGATTCCTGCTGATTCCTTTCTTTTTCTCTGACTCTTGTTATGTGTATGTTAGTACACTGGCCTCATATTACTTTTAGGCTGTGTCTATTGAAAATAAATTTTCTCTTCCTATAACTGGATAATTTGAACGATTTATAGTTTTTAGTTGTGTTTTTTTTTTTTTTGTCAGTTCAAATTTGTCATGGAGGCCTTTTTGTGAGTCTTTTAATACTTGTAATTATGCTTTCAACTCCAGAATTTCTACTTGATTTTGTTTGAAAATTTTCTGTCCCTTGATTGACATACCTATTTCATGAGATAGTGTTTGTGGGAATCATCTGGTTCTTAAAACTACTTTCCATTACCTTTTGCAGCATATTTAAAGTAACTGATTTAAAATATTTCTCTGTTGAGTCCAGTGTCTTGACTTTGAGTTCCTGTTGCTTGTTCTTAGTTTTTCCTTCTGTGTGAGGGACGTGCATGTTTCTTTGAATGTCCAGTATTCTAGTACTTTTACGTTGAAAATTGAACATTATGCATATCATAATTTGGCAACTTTGGAAGTCAGACAATCCATTTTCCCTATATTTGCTGTCCTTGTTGATGAAGTTGTTTGTAGTAGTGTTCATTGAAGATTTTTTCATTAGATTCAGTTCAGTTCAGTCACTCAGTTGTGTCTGATTCTTGGCGACCCCATGGACTGCAGCATGCCAGGCTTCCCTGTCCATCACCAACTCCCGGAACTTACTCAAACTCTTATCCATAGAGTCAGTTATGCCATCCAACCATCTGTCGTCCCCTTCTCCGCCTGCCTTCAGTCTTTCCCAGCATTAGGGTCTTTTCCAGTGAATCAGTTCCTCACGTCAGGTGGCCAAAGGGTTGAGTTTTCAGCTTCAGCATCAGTTCTTCCAATGAATATTCAGGACAAATTTCCTTTAGGATTGACTGGTTTGATCTTCTTGCAGTCCAAGAGACTCTCAAGAGTTTTCTCCAACACCACAGTTCAAAAGCATCAATTCTGTCCATAATTCTTCAGGCACTCTGTCTATCAGATCTAATCCCTTGAATCTATTTGCCGCTTCCATTGTATAATCATGAGATACTTGATTTAGGTCATACCTGAATGGCCTAGTGGTTTTCTCTCCTTTCTTCAGTTAAGTCTAAAGTTTACAATGAGTTCATTTTCTTTCTTCCTTTATTTTATTTTATTTTATTTTTTATTTTTTTGAGTTCATTTTCTGTGTCACAGTCAGCTCCCGGTCTTGTTTTTAGTGACTGTCTAGAGCTTCTCCAACTTCACCTGCAAAGAATGAAATCAATCTTATTTCAGATTTGACAGTCTGGGGTTGTCCATGTGTAGAGTCTTCTCTTGTGTTATTGGAAGAGGGTGTTTGCTATGAGCATTGCGTTCTCTTGGCAAAACTGTTAGCCTTTTCCCTGCTTCATTTTGTACTATAAGACCAAACTTGCCTGTTATTCCAAGTGTCTCTTGACTTCCTTCTTTTGCACTCCAGTCCCCTGTGATGAAAAGGACATTTTTTTTTTTTTGGTGTCCTTTTAGTTCTAGAAAGTGTTGTCAGTCTTCATAGAACCATTAAATTTCATCTTCCTTGGCATATGTGATTGAGGGATAGAGATGGATTAGTGTGCTATTGAATGGTTTGCCTTAGAAATGAACTGAGATCATTGTGTTGCTTTTGAGATTGCCCCCACGTACTGCACTTTGAATTCTTGTATTGACCATGAGGGCTATTCCGTTTCTTCTAAGGGATTCTTGCCCAGAGTAGTAGATAAAATGGTCATCTGTATTATTCACCCATTCCCATCCATTTTAGTTCACTGATTCCTAAAATGTCAATGTTCATTCTTAACTATATCCTCTTTGACCAATTCCAATTTACTTTGATTTGTGGATCTAATATTCCAGGTTCCTTTGCAATATTGTTCATTACAGCATCGTACTTTACTTTCACCACCAGATACATCCACAATTAGATGTTGTTTCCATTGTGGGTCAGCCTCTTCATTCCTTCTGGAGCTATTTCTCCACTCTTCTACAGTAGCATATTGGGCACCTACTGACTTGGGGAATTGATCTTTCAGTGTCATACCTTTTCCCCTTTTCATATTGTTCACTGGATTCTAAACACAAGAAGCCAAAGCAGTTTATCTTTTTTTTTTTCTCCAGTGGACCACGTTTTGTCAGAAATGGCCACCGTGACTCATCCATCTTGGGTGGCCCTACAAGGCATGGCTCATAGTTTCACGGAATTAGATAAGACTGTGATACATGTGATCAATTTGGTTAGTTTTAGGTGATTATGATTTTCTTTCTATCTGCTCTATGATGGATGAAGATACGCGGCTTACGGAAGCTTCCTGATGGGTGGGACTAACTATGGGGAAAACTGGGTCTAGCTCTGGTAGGCAAGACTGTGCACAGTAAAGCAGTAACAGACTTCACTTTCTTGGGCTCCAAATCACTGTGGCTGGTGACTGAAACCATGAAATTACAAGGCGCTTGCTCCTTGGAAGAAAAGCTATGACAAAATTAGACAGGATATTAATGATTAGAGACATCATTTGCTGACAAAGGTCCATATACTCAAAGTGATAGTTTTTCCAGTAGTCATGTATGGATGTGAGATTAGGACCATAAAGAAGGCTGAGCATTGAAGATTTGATGTTTTGTACCATGGTATACTCATGAGAGTCCCTCAGACTACAAGGGAAAAACCAGTGAATCCTAAAGGAAATCAATCCTGAATATTCACTGGAAGGTCTGATGCTGAAGCTGAAGCTCCAATAATTTGGCCACCTAATGAGAAAAGTCGACACAATAGAATAGACTCTGTTCTGGGAAGCATTGAAGGCAGGAGGAGAAGGGGACAAAAGATGATGGGATAGTTGAATGGCATCACTAACTCGATGGACAAGGATTGGAGAAAACTACAGGAGATGATGAAAGACAGAGAAACCTAGCAAATAGCATTTCATGGGGTCACAAAGAGTTGGACATGACTGAGTGACTGGAGAGGAGGCCAGCATGGCTGCAGGTAGTAGGAGTCAGAATAGATCCCAGCCATGAAGGCAGTGGCACCCCACTCCAGTACTCTTGCCTGGAAAATCCCATGGACGGAGGAGCCTGGTGGGCTGAAGTCTATGGAGTCACTAAGAGTTGGACACGACTGAGCGACTTCACTTTCACTTTTTACTTTCATTGATTGGAGAAGGAAATGGCAACCCACTCCAGTGTTCTTGCCTGGAGAATCCCAAGGACGGGGGAGCCTGATGGGCTGCCGTCTATGGGGTCTCACAGAGTTGGACACGACTGAAGTGACTTAGCAGCAGCAGCAGCAGCAGCATGCAAGTGGGATCTGGTTTGGGTAGGTGTATTTTTGGTGCAGTTCCTGCTCTGAGTGCCATAGTTGGGGCTGTGCTGATGTCGAGGCTGAAGTGAGGAAGCTTCTGTGGTTCCTAGTTGGAGCCCCAGGCCATTGCAGCCCTTTGATTTGGTGAGATTCCTGAGTGCCTGGTGGGTTGCAGTGGTTGCGGAGGCCTGGTGGACTAAAGCCAGGGGACAACAGCAGTAGGACTCCATGGAGATGGCATGTGTATTCAGATATCAGGGCCTTTGCATGGGGATTCTTAGGCACAGAGATACCTAGAAGGAGTTTCAGAGGACACTCAGCCCCACATCAAATCCCCCAGCAGCCATGCACGCTCAGTCAGACAGATACCCACAGGCACTTGAACCTAATTTGCTGCACTCTATTGACAGATATGTATCCAGTCGTATGTAAGGGATCAATACAGTTGGGTAGCAGATACAGGCCTTCCTCTCATGAAGCAAGCACATCGATGTTGCCCAGTGAAAGACCGGGTACACATGTGAAGCCTGCCTGTGCTTTCTGTCCCCTTGACAGGTGAAGTTGCCAGGTATGACTGTCCGTCACCCAGGAGACGAAGCCCCGCCCATAAGGTGGTGACTCGAGGTGCAAGGGAGTGTGGCAGGCCCAGGTTGCTGCCAGTTCTTTTTGGATCATTGAGCATGGTACGCCTTCCCCAACCCAAAGATGTGTCATGGATTTCGGCTTTCCTGGGACTGCATGAGTAGCTGTAAGTATGGGGGGACTGTTCCTCTTGCTGAAAAGCCTGGGGGCTCTGAGTTCCCCCTGGTTCTGGGGGAGACTCAGGTCACTGGCTCCTCCTGGGATCTGTGCTGCCTGCCCTGCAGAGGTGGGCAGCAAGCCAGCACGTGCTCAGATCAATGATGACACCCTCACCTGCATTCCTTGGAAAATCTGAACAAAATGAGTGAGAACTCACTACCGTCTCCTCATCGAAACTGAGGTCCAGCACGTTGCTGCCCCTGTGGCTACGGGAGGGGCTAGTTAGCAAGAGGGCCAGCTACATCTGTGTCATACACATGGGCACAGCACCCAGGTCACCACAATTTGTGAGGCTCCCATCTGAGGGTGGGCTGTGGACAGGCATTTGAGTGGACTTGAGAGTGCCAGGTCCTTGGTAATGACTGTGAGGGGCAGAGGAGGCTGCCAGCTTGGCAACTGGTGGTAGGAGTTGCAGTAGATCCTGGCCTAGGCACATTGAGCTCTTGGCTTGAACAGGTGTGTTTCGCCCCAGCTCCTGCTGCAAGTGCAGCAGTTAGGGCTGTGCTGACGTGGAAGCCAAAGAAAGGAAGCTACAGTGGTTTCTTGATTGCAGCCCCAGGCCAGATCTGAGGCCCTCGCCATTGCAGCCCTTTGGGTTTTTAAGATTCTTGAGGGCGTGGTAGGATTCTTGAGGGTGTGGTTGGCTGCAGCAGTTGCAGTGACCTGGTGGATCAGTGGCATTGACAAAAGGCAGTAGGCCTCATTTCTGCAGTTGGCAACTCCTATATTGCAACTCTTGGCACAGTGCTTGATCTGTGGAGGCCACTGTGGAGTGTGGTGAGGTACCAGCTCTGCATTCCTTCTGTGGGTTAGCCAGAGTACCTAGGAAAAGCGTACTGCAGGTGAGGAAAGTTGCGGTGTGATTTCCTGTGATGAACTGTCTCCCTGAGACTGCAGGTACTGTCTTTGTGTTTCCAAGGATACCTTGGTCCCCTTGAAGGTGCCCTTGGCTCCCTGCAAAAGAGAGGGCCCGCTGGTCCTCAGGAGACTTCTGTGGCCTTGGTGGCCTGATACCTGAAGAGGGATACTCAAGGGTATCTTGCAGGGGCCTTGAAGAATTCCATGTACTGAGGCTTGCCTGCCAACCAGTCTGGGTAGAACTGAGGTCTGCGCACATGCCTGTTGGTCCCTTTGGCTCTTGGGCATGGAATTTTCAAGCTGTAAGAATTCCTAAGGGATGGGGCAAGATGGCCAGGTGTTTTCCACCCTGCAGAGAAGTATCATCACTGAGGCAGTGGTTGTGGTAGAGGTTGGGCCTTGGTTGGCATGCCAACCCTGCCTCCATGGTGTAGCCAGTGGCTACCCTGGCACGGTTTCGGGAAATCTTGCACAGCAAAGCTTTTCTCCTGACACCTCTTCTCAGGTCTTTGAAGCAGCCTTGGTGTCCTGGATGGACTTGGTAGTTTTGCTCTGGTGGAGAAGAGGTGCCGGGCAGAACGGTGTGGGTCAACTAATCAAGGCCTTCTTACTTCTGTGGGTCTTTCTGGGTGCTGATGGTCCCTTGTTTGAGCAGGGCACCTTAAGGCTTCTGATGGGGTTGAGAAGCCTTGGGAGCAGGAGCAGTTCAGCTTGGACTAAGCCCTGAACTAGGGGAGCTTTTCCTCAGGTGTGGTTGGTACCCAGGGCCCACAGGGATATGGATTTGAGCCTAATCTGACTGCTAAAGGGTCCCAGTTTCTGTGAGAGTGACCCCTGAACTCTGATCCCTGAGGATGACCATCTCCCATCTTCACTTTCCAGTGGAGCACTGGAGAGTGATTGGACACAGTCAGCTAGACAAGTTTCATGCCCTGAGTTATTTTAGCATTTTGAGGGTGTGGTGGGGCTTTTCTGCTCTGGGGCGAAGTTCATGGAATTGTCTGTCTTCTCAGGAAACTTCACTTGTACCTTGAGGAGCTGGAACTTGTGAGAAGGGACAACTAATTGTAGTAGTACTGGCATGGCCTCCGGATATGTGGCAGTTCCACGGAGGCTCCATTTGCTGATTTTGAGCAGTCAGGTTCCTGTGCTTTGGTCAGAGCGCGTGGGTTTTGGAAATCAGGAGCCCATGCCCTATGTGAACAGCCCCTCAGGGTGAAAGTTTGCGTGGGGCTTATGGAAGGTGTCAGGCGTGATCTGCCGTATTGTGGGAAGGCTGGACCTCAGGGCTCTGTAGAGAAGGCATACCTTTTCAGGCAATGAGGCCTTTACAAAGGGGCTCAGCCTTTAAGGAGACAACCAGGAGTTCCAGATCCACACCCAGAATCCTGAAAGCTTATCTTTGTACACTGGAACACACACACAGCCTAACATCAAGCCCCTCACCACAAACAGTCAGCCAAACAGACACACACAGATAATACATCCTAATTTCCTACAGTCTGCTGATGCTTATGTATCCACTGGTATATAAGGGATTGAGGCAGTTAGAAAGCAAATGAAGGCCTTCAACCAGGGAACTGTCAGCGTGGATGTTATTCAGAGAGAATGGGATGCACATCTGAAGCATGCCTGTGCTTTTCAGTTTTCAGGAACAATTGTTGGGTATGACTGTCCATCACCCAGGAAAAGAGGCCATGTGTGGTATATATTGACTTCAGATGCAAGGAAGTCTGGTCAGAAGTGTGGTGGGCCCAAGTTGCTGCCACAGCTTTCTCAATCACTATGGAGGGTACACCTTCCCCCTTTTGGATTAAGGGTTCCGTGGGTTCCATGAGATTGCCTGAGTAGCTCTAAGTGTGGATGGAATGATCCTCTTACCGAGAAGCCTGGGGGCTTTGAATTGCCTAGCTGCGAGAGGACTCCCAGGCTCACTGGCTCCTCCTGGGAGCTGTACTGCCTGCCCTACTGAGGTGTACAATGAGCCACCTGAAGCTTCTTGGGGAAAGTACCCCTGTTCTTGAAGGGAGGGGGACTTGTGGGCAAGGACACCTGAGCTGTAGTAGAACCTGGCATGGTCTCAGTGTAGGTGGCAGTCACACAGATGCTCTGCAGGGTGACCTTGAGCAGTCAGGTCAATGTGCTTTGATCAGAGGGTGGGTGTCATGGGGATCAGGAGCCCAGAGCCTGTTTCAACAGGCCCTCTGGATGAATATTGCATGGGGCTTGTTGAAGGCAGCATGCTTCATCTGCCATTTTATGTGATGGCAGGAGGTCAGGGCTCTGTGGCGAAGTCATGCCTATTCAGACACTGAGGCCTTTGCAAAGGGGCTCTGACACAGAGACCCCCAGGAGTTTCAGAGGCACACCCAGAATCCTGAGAGTATATCTTTGTTGGTAGACCAGAACACACGCACTCAGCCCCACATTGAATCCCCTGGCCACATACGGCTTTCAGAGAGATAGATACCCACAGGCACTTGAAACTAATTTCCTACACTCCTGGTGAGAGAGAGGTATCCAGTCATATGTAAGGGATCAAGACAGTTGGGGCTAAGATCCAGAACTTCCCCCAGAGAACCATGGGCATCAGTATTGTTCAGCAAGAACGAGGGAACACATCTGAAGCCTGCCTGTGCTTTCTGTCCCCTTGTCAGGTGACATTGCCAGGTATGACTGCGCATCACCCAGGATACGAAGCCCTGCGCGTGAGGTGGTGATTCAAGGTGCAAGGGAGTCCAACAAGAAGTGTGGAGGGCCCAGGTTGCTACCTCTACTTTTTGGATCACTGAGCATGGAATGCCTTCAGCTGACCCAAGATGTGTCATGGATTTACAGTTTCCTGGGACGGCCTGAGTAGCTGTAAGTTTAGATGGACAGTTCTTCTGGCCAAGAAGCCTAGGAGCTCTGAGTTCCCCCAGCTGCTGGGAGACTCCCATGTCACTTGCTCCTCCTGGGGGCTGGCCTGCCTTCCTGGCTAAAGTGTACAGCGAACCAGCAGGTGCTCAGATCGATGATGGCACCCTCACATGCATTCCCTGGAAAATATGAACAAAATGAGTGAGAAATTGATACAATCTCCTCATCGAAACAAGGTCGACCATGCTGTCTCCTCTGGGGCTAAGGGCAGGACTGGTTAGAAGTGCGGGCAGCTTCACTTGTGTCACACACAGGCATAGAGCACTGGGGTCACCAACACTTGCGAGGCTCCTGTCTGAGGCTGGGCATGTACAGGTGTTTGAGCAGTCTTCTTGGAATGAGAGCTGCATGGTGAATGCCACTGACGAGCAGAAGAGGCTTGTCCAGTGGTGATAAGAGTCACAGTAGATCCTGTCGTAGGACCATGGAGCTCTTGACATGAAAAGGCACATTTCGTCCTGGTTCCTGCAATGAGTGCACTAGTTGGGGCTGTGCTGATGTGGAAACTGAAGCGAGGAAGCTTCTGAAATTTCTGATTGGAGGTCCAGATCAGATCTGAGGCCCTCGCCATTGCAGCCCTTTGGGTCGGTGAGATTCCCGAGTGGCCTGTGTACTGTAGCAGTTGCAGGGACCTAGTGGAACGTTGGCCGGGGCCAAAGGAAATAGGTCTAGTTTCTGTTCTTGGCAGTTCCTGTATTGCAACTCCTGTCACAGTGTTGAGCCTTGCAGGACACTGTGGACTGTGAGGCGATCGTAGCCATACATTCCTCCCGTGGGTTGGCCAGAGGCCTAGAGCAGAATGGTTGTGCAGGTGAAGATAGGTGTAGTATGATTTCCTGGGACAATCTGTCCCCTGATATTCAGGCACTGTTGTTCTGTCTTCAGTGATACATACTGTGGTCCTTTTGGAGCTGCTGGTTGCTGGGTGCAGAGGACAGGGCATTGCTGGTGGTTGGGAGACTCGGTGATAGTGACCTTTGTGGCCTGATGCCAGTAAGAGGTCTTTCAAACTGTATCTTTGGTGCCTCGAAGAGTTACAATAACTAGGCCTAGGAGCCAGCCCTCTTGGTGGTAATAAGGTATGTTGCCCCCATTTAGCCCTTGGGACTGGAATTTAAAACGTGTATGAGTTCCTGAAGAATGGGGCCAGCAAGACAGCCCGGATCCCACCCAGGTGTTCACCACCCTGGCAGTGACACATCAACCTTGGAAGACCGTGGTTGTGGTAGAGATCCGGCATTGGTTGGCATACCATGCTGCTTCAGTGTAGTAGCCATTGGCTCCCCTGACATGCGGGTGGGAAACCTGGCAAATCCAGGGTCTTCCCCTGCCTGTTTTTGTGAAGTCTACCTGGAAGCAGCCTTAGTGATCTGTGAGCGCTTGGTGGTCTTGCATGGTGGGGACAAGCTGCCAGGCAGGATGGCATGGTGTTGCCATAATGAAAGCCACCTTCTTCCTGTGGGTCTTGCTGAGTGCTGATTGCCCTGTGTGAGTAGAGCCCTTGGAGGCTTCTGATGTGGGTGAGTCACCCTGGGAGGCAGAAGGAGTTCAATTTAGACCAAGTCTTGCTTTATGGGAGCTTTCTCTAGGGTGTGGTTGGTGCCCAGGGCCCTGCAGGCTGTGGATCTGAGCATAATCTGGCCAGGAAATGGGCCCCGTTTCTGTGGGAGTAACCCCTGGATCCTGGTACCTGAGGATGACCAGCTCTTGTCTTGCGCTTTCCGGCGGAGCCCCGGAGACCGACTGGGCTAATTGCACAGGAAGAGGTGCATGCCCTGTATTCTTCTGCTCTGCGAGCGTATGGTGGGCTGCATCTGGCCCAAGGCCAAGTTAACCACACTGTAGGCCTTCTCCAGAAGAGAGAGTTCAGGGAGGAGGTGGGACTTGTGGCAAGGACACCTGAGCTGTAATAGTAGCTGGGGTAGTATCACGGTAAGGGACATTCACACAGATGCTCCGCAAGGGGGCCTTAGGTGGTCAGGTTCCTGTGCTTTGGTCAGACCGCATGGATCATGTAGATCGGGAGCCCAGAGCCTATGTCAACCCGTCAGTGTAATTTTGCATGGTGTTTTGTGGGAGCGTGGGAGTTCAGGTCTCTCTGGAGAAGATGTGTGTGTCAGACACCAGGGCCTTTGCTCAGGGGCTCTGAGACACGGAAATACACGGAGAGAGTTCCCAAGGCCCCCAGAATCCTGAGAGCACGTCGTTGTTGGTACAGTAGAACACGAGTACTCAGACCCACATCAAGTCTGCGGCCACGCTTGCACACTCAGTCGGGCAGACATCCACAGTCACATGAACCTAACTTTCTTCACTTGTGCCAACACATGGGTATCCAGTCGTACATAAGGGATACTACAGTTGGGAAGCAAAAAAGGCCTTCCCTCAGGGAACGGTGGGCATCAGTATTGCTTAGCGAGAAGCTGGGGACACACCTGAAGCTTGCCTGTGTTTTCTGTCCCCTTGTCAGGTGAAGTTCTCAAGTGTGAGTGCCCGTCACTCAGAAAATGGAGCCCCGCTCGTGAGATGGTGACTCGAGGTGCTGGGGAGCCCGGCGAGAAGTGTGGCGGGCCCAGGTTGCGGCCACTGCTTTTTGGATCACCGAGCATGGTACGCCTTCCCCTGCCCCAAGACGCGTCATGGATTTCAGGTTTCCTGAGACTGCCTGAGTGGCTGTATGTATGGAGGGACCATTCCTTTTGCTGAGAAGCCTGGGGGCTCTGAGTTCCCCTGGGTGTTGGGGGACTCCAAAGTCACTGGCTCCTCCTGGGAGCGGCCCTGCCTGCCCCGTGGAGGTGGGCAGTGAGCCAGCACGTGCTCGGATCGATGATGACACCCTCACATGCATTCCTTGGAAAATCTGAACAAAATGAGTGAGAACTCACTACCGTCTCCTCATCGAAACTGAGGTCCAGCACGTTGCCTCCCTTGGAGTTAAGGGCGGGACTGGTTAGCAGTGAGTGCATCTCCCACTATGTCACACACGGGCATGGAGGAGCTAGGTCACCACCATTTGCGAGGCTCGCGTCTGAGGGTGGGCTGCGTACAGATGTTGGAGTGGCTCTTGGAATGCGAGGTCCATGTAAAGGCACTGAGGAGCATAGAGGCATTCGGCTTGTCCAGTGGTGGCAGGAGTCACAGTAGATCCTGGCTGAGCTCTTGAGCTCTTCACGCGGAAAGGTGTGTTTCTTCCCGTTAATGCTGCTAGTTGCGCTCGTTGGGGTAGTGGTGATATGAAATCCGAAGCACAAAAGTTTCTGTGGTTTCCGATCGGAGCCCCAGGTCAGATCTGAGGCCCTCGCCATTGCAGCCCTTTGGGTCGGTGAGATTCCCGAGTGGCCTGTGTACTGTAGCAGTTGCAGGGACCTAGTGGAACGTTGGCCGGGGCCAAAGGAAATAGGTCTAGTTTCTGTTCTTGGCAGTTCCTGTATTGCAACTCCTGTCACAGTGTTGAGCCTTGCAGGACACTGGGGACTGTGAGGCGATCGTAGCCATACATTCCTCCCGTGGGTTGGCCAGAGGCCTAGAGCAGAATGGTTGTGCAGGTGAAGGTAGGTGTAGTATGATTTCCTGGGACAATCTGTCCCCTGATATTCAGGCACTGTTGTTCTGTCTTCAGTGATACATACTGTGGTCCTTTTGGAGCTGCTGGTTGCTGGGTGCAGAGGACAGGGCATTGCTGGTGGTTGGGAGACTCGGTGATAGTGACCTTTGTGGCCTGATGCCAGTAAGAGGTCTTTCAAACTGTATCTTTGGTGCCTCGAAGAGTTACAATAACTAGGCCTAGGAGCCAGCCCTCTTGGTGGTAATAAGGTATGTTGCCCCCATTTAGCCCTTGGGACTGGAATTTACAACATGTATGATGAGTTTCTGAAGAATGGGGCGAGCAAGACAGCCCGGATCCCACCCAGGTGTTCACCACCCTGGCAGTGACACATCAACCTTGGAAGACCATGGTTGTGGTAGAGATCCGGCATTGGTTGGCATACCACGCTGCTTCAGTGTAGTAGCCATTGGCTCCCCTGACATGCGGGTGGGAAACCTGGCAAATCCAGGGTCTTCCCCTGCCTGTTTTTGTGAAGTCTTCCTGGAAGCAGCCTTAGTGATCTGTGAGCGCTTGGTGGTCTTGCGTGGTGGGGACAAGCTGCCAGGCAGGATGGCATGGTGTTGCCATAATGAAAGCCACCTTCTTCCTGTGGGTCTTGCTGAGTGCTGATTGCCCTGTGTGAGTAGAGCCCTTGGAGGCTTCTGATGTGGGTGAGTCACCCTGGGAGGCAGAAGGAGTTCAATTTAGACCAAGTCTTGCTTTATGGGAGCTTTCTCTAGGGTGTGGTTGGTGCCCAGGGCCCTGCAGGCTGTGGATCTGAGCATAATCTGGCCAGGAAATGGGCCCCGTTTCTGTGGGAGTAACCCCTGGATCCTGGTACCTGAGGATGACCAGCTCTTGTCTTGCGCTTTCCGGCGGAGCCCCGGAGACCGACTGGGCTAATTGCACAGGAAGAGGTGCATGCCCTGTATTCTTCTGCTCTGCGAGCGTATGGTGGGCTGCATCTGGCCCAAGGCCAAGTTAACCACACTGTAGGCCTTCTCCAGAAGAGAGAGTTCAGGGAGGAGGTGGGACTTGTGGCAAGGACACCTGAGCTGTAATAGTAGCTGGGGTAGTATCACGGTAAGGGACATTCACACAGATGCTCCGCAAGGGGGCCTTAGGTGGTCAGGTTCCTGTGCTTTGGTCAGACCGCATGGATCATGTAGATCGGGAGCCCAGAGCCTATGTCAACCCGTCAGTGTAATTTTGCATGGTGTTTTGTGGGAGCGTGGGAGTTCAGGTCTCTCTGGAGAAGATGTGTGTGTCAGACACCAGGGCCTTTGCTCAGGGGCTCTGAGACACGGAAATACACGGAGAGAGTTCCCAAGGCCCCCAGAATCCTGAGAGCACGTCGTTGTTGGTACAGTAGAACACGAGTACTCAGACCCACATCAAGTCTGCGGCCACGCTTGCACACTCAGTCGGGCAGACATCCACAGTCACATGAACCTAACTTTCTTCACTTGTGCCAACACATGGGTATCCAGTCGTACATAAGGGATACTACAGTTGGGAAGCAAAAAAGGCCTTCCCTCAGGGAACGGTGGGCATCAGTATTGCTTAGCGAGAAGCTGGGGACACACCTGAAGCTTGCCTGTGTTTTCTGTCCCCTTGTCAGGTGAAGTTCTCAAGTGTGAGTGCCCGTCACTCAGAAAATGGAGCCCCGCTCGTGAGATGGTGACTCGAGGTGCTGGGGAGCCCGGCGAGAAGTGTGGCGGGCCCAGGTTGCGGCCACTGCTTTTTGGATCACCGAGCATGGTACGCCTTCCCCTGCCCCAAGACACGTCATGGATTTCAGGTTTCCTGAGACTGCCTGAGTGGCTGTATGTATGGAGGGACCATTCCTTTTGCTGAGAAGCCTGGGGGCTCTGAGTTCCCCTGGGTGTTGGGGGACTCCAAAGTCACTGGCTCCTCCTGGGAGCGGCCCTGCCTGCCCCGTGGAGGTGGGCAGTGAGCCAGCACGTGCTCGGATCGATGATGACACCCTCACATGCATTCCTTGGAAAATCTGAACAAAATGAGTGAGAACTCACTACCGTCTCCTCATCGAAACTGAGGTCCAGCACGTTGCCTCCCTTGGAGTTAAGGGCGGGACTGGTTAGCAGTGAGTGCATCTCCCACTATGTCACACACGGGCATGGAGGAGCTAGGTCACCACCATTTGCGAGGCTCGCGTCTGAGGGTGGGCTGCGTACAGATGTTGGAGTGGCTCTTGGAATGCGAGGTCCATGTAAAGGCACTGAGGAGCATAGAGGCATTCGGCTTGTCCAGTGGTGGCAGGAGTCACAGTAGATCCTGGCTGAGCTCTTGAGCTCTTCACGCGGAAAGGTGTGTTTCTTCCCGTTAATGCTGCTAGTTGCGCTCGTTGGGGTAGTGGTGATATGAAATCCGAAGCACAAAAGTTTCTGTGGTTTCCGATCGGAGCCCCAGGTCAGATCTGAGGCCCTCGCCATTGCAGCCCTTTGGGTCGGTGAGATTCCCGAGTGGCCTGTGTACTGTAGCAGTTGCAGGGACCTAGTGGAACGTTGGCCGGGGCCAAAGGAAATAGGTCTAGTTTCTGTTCTTGGCAGTTCCTGTATTGCAACTCCTGTCACAGTGTTGAGCCTTGCAGGACACTGGGGACTGTGAGGCGATCGTAGCCATACATTCCTCCCGTGGGTTGGCCAGAGGCCTAGAGCAGAATGGTTGTGCAGGTGAAGATAGGTGTAGTATGATTTCCTGGGACAATCTGTCCCCTGATATTCAGGCACTGTTGTTCTGTCTTCAGTGATACATACTGTGGTCCTTTTGGAGCTGCAGGTTGCTGGGTGCAGAGGACAGGGCATTGCTGGTGGTTGGGAGACTCGGTGATAGTGACCTTTGTGGCCTGATGCCAGTAAGAGGTCTTTCAAACTGTATCTTTGGTGCCTCGAAGAGTTACAATAACTAGGCCTAGGAGCCAGCCCTCTTGGTGGTAATAAGGTATGTTGCCCCCATTTAGCCCTTGGGACTGGAATTTACAACGTGTATGATGAGTTTCTGAAGAATGGGGCGAGCAAGACAGCCCGGATCCCACCCAGGTGTTCACCTCCCTGGCAGTGACACATCAACCTTGGAAGACCGTGGTTGTGGTAGAGATCCGGCATTGGTTGGCATACCACGCTGCTTCAGTGTAGTAGCCATTGGCTCCCCTGACATGCGGGTGGGAAACCTGGCAAATCCAGGGTCTTCCCCTGCCTGTTTTTGTGAAGTCTTCCTGGAAGCAGCCTTAGTGATCTGTGAGCGCTTGGTGGTCTTGCGTGGTGGGGACAAGCTGCCAGGCAGGATGGCATGGTGTTGCCATAATGAAAGCCACCTTCTTCCTGTGGGTCTTGCTGAGTGCTGATTGCCCTGTGTGAGTAGAGCCCTTGGAGGCTTCTGATGTGGGTGAGTCACCCTGGGAGGCAGAAGGAGTTCAATTTAGACCAAGTCTTGCTTTATGGGAGCTTTCTCTAGGGTGTGGTTGGTGCCCAGGGCCCTGCAGGCTGTGGATCTGAGCATAATCTGGCCAGGAAATGGGCCCCGTTTCTGTGGGAGTAACCCCTGGATCCTGGTACCTGAGGATGACCACCTCTTCTCTTGCGCTTTCCGGCGGAGCCCCGGAGACCGACTGGGCTAATTGCACAGGAAGAGGTGCATGCCCTGTATTCTTCTGCTCTGCGAGCGTATGGTGGGCTGCATCTGGCCCAAGGCCAAGTTAACCACACTGTAGGCCTTCTCCAGAAGAGAGAGTTCAGGGAGGAGGTGGGACTTGTGGCAAGGACACCTGAGCTGTAATAGTAGCTGGGGTAGTATCACGGTAAGGGACATTCACACAGATGCTCCGCAAGGGGGCCTTAGGTGGTCAGGTTCCTGTGCTTTGGTCAGACCGCATGGATCATGTAGATCGGGAGCCCAGAGCCTATGTCAACCCGTCAGTGTAATTTTGCATGGTGTTTTGTGGGAGCGTGGGAGTTCAGGTCTCTCTGGAGAGGATGTGTGTGCTCAGACACCAGGGCCTTTGCTCAGGGGCTCTGAGACACGGAAATACACGGAGAGAGTTCCCAAGGCCCCCAGAATCCTGAGAGCACGTCGTTGTTGGTACAGTAGAACACGAGTACTCAGACCCACATCAAGTCTGCGGCCACGCTTGCACACTCAGTCAGGCAGACATCCACAGTCACATGAACCTAACTTTCTTCACTTGTGCCAACACATGGGTATCCAGTCGTACATAAGGGATACTACAGTTGGGAAGCAAAAAAGGCCTTCCCTCAGGGAACGGTGGGCATCAGTATTGCTTAGCGAGAAGCTGGGGACACACCTGAAGCTTGCCTGTGTTTTCTGTCCCCTTGTCAGGTGAAGTTCTCAAGTGTGAGTGCCCGTCACTCAGAAAATGGAGCCCCGCTCGTGAGATGGTGACTCGAGGTGCTGGGGAGCCCGGCGAGAAGTGTGGCGGGCCCAGGTTGCGGCCACTGCTTTTTGGATCACCGAGCATGGTACGCCTTCCCCTGCCCCAAGACGCGTCATGGATTTCAGGTTTCCTGAGACTGCCTGAGTGGCTGTATGTATGGAGGGACCATTCCTTTTGCTGAGAAGCCTGGGGGCTCTGAGTTCCCCTGGGTGTTGGGGGACTCCAAAGTCACTGGCTCCTCCTGGGAGCGGCCCTGCCTGCCCCGTGGAGGTGGGCAGTGAGCCAGCACGTGCTCGGATCGATGATGACACCCTCACATGCATTCCTTGGAAAATCTGAACAAAATGAGTGAGAACTCACTACCGTCTCCTCATCGAAACTGAGGTCCAGCACGTTGCCTCCCTTGGAGTTAAGGGCGGGACTGGTTAGCAGTGAGTGCATCTCCCACTATGTCACACACGGGCATGGAGGAGCTAGGTCACCACCATTTGCGAGGCTCGCGTCTGAGGGTGGGCTGCGTACAGATGTTGGAGTGGCTCTTGGAATGCGAGGTCCATGTAAAGGCACTGAGGAGCATAGAGGCATTCGGCTTGTCCAGTGGTGGCAGGAGTCACAGTAGATCCTGGCTGAGCTCTTGAGCTCGTCACGCGGAAAGGTGTGTTTCTTCCCGTTAATGCTGCTAGTTGCGCTCGTTGGGGTAGTGGTGATATGAAATCCGAAGCACAAAAGTTTCTGTGGTTTCCGATCGGAGCCCCAGGTCAGATCTGAGGCCCTCGCCATTGCAGCCCTTTGGGTCGGTGAGATTCCCGAGTGGCCTGTGTACTGTAGCAGTTGCAGGGACCTAGTGGAACGTTGGCCGGGGCCAAAGGAAATAGGTCTAGTTTCTGTTCTTGGCAGTTCCTGTATTGCAACTCCTGTCACAGTGTTGAGCCTTGCAGGACACTGGGGACTGTGAGGCGATCGTAGCCATACATTCCTCCCGTGGGTTGGCCAGAGGCCTAGAGCAGAATGGTTGTGCAGGTGAAGATAGGTGTAGTATGATTTCCTGGGACAATCTGTCCCCTGATATTCAGGCACTGTTGTTCTGTCTTCAGTGATACATACTGTGGTCCTTTTGGAGCTGCTGGTTGCTGGGTGCAGAGGACAGGGCATTGCTGGTGGTTGGGAGACTCGGTGATAGTGACCTTTGTGGCCTGATGCCAGTAAGAGGTCTTTCAAACTGTATCTTTGGTGCCTCGAAGAGTTACAATAACTAGGCCTAGGAGCCAGCCCTCTTGGTGGTAATAAGGTATGTTGCCCCCATTTAGCCCTTGGGACTGGAATTTACAACATGTATGATGAGTTCCTGAAGAATGGGGCGAGCAAGACAGCCCGGATCCCACCCAGGTGTTCACCACCCTGGCAGTGACACATCAACCTTGGAAGACCATGGTTGTGGTAGAGATCCGGCATTGGTTGGCATACCACGCTGCTTCAGTGTAGTAGCCATTGGCTCCCCTGACATGCGGGTGGGAAACCTGGCAAATCCAGGGTCTTCCCCTGCCTGTTTTTGTGAAGTCTTCCTGGAAGCAGCCTTAGTGATCTGTGAGCGCTTGGTGGTCTTGCGTGGTGGGGACAAGCTGCCAGGCAGGATGGCATGGTGTTGCCATAATGAAAGCCACCTTCTTCCTGTGGGTCTTGCTGAGTGCTGATTGCCCTGTGTGAGTAGAGCCCTTGGAGGCTTCTGATGTGGGTGAGTCACCCTGGGAGGCAGAAGGAGTTCAATTTAGACCAAGTCTTGCTGTATGGGAGCTTTCTCTAGGGTGTGGTTGGTGCCCAGGGCCCTGCAGGCTGTGGATCTGAGCATAATCTGGCCAGGAAATGGGCCCCGTTTCTGTGGGAGTAACCCCTGGATCCTGGTACCTGAGGATGACCAGCTCTTGTCTTGTGCTTTCCGGCGGAGCCCCGGAGACCGACTGGGCTAATTGCACAGGAAGAGGTGCATGCCCTGTATTCTTCTGCTCTGCGAGCGTATGGTGGGCTGCATCTGGCCCAAGGCCAAGTTAACCACACTGTAGGCCTTCTCCAGAAGAGAGAGTTCAGGGAGGAGGTGGGACTTGTGGCAAGGACACCTGAGCTGTAATAGTAGCTGGGGTAGTATCACGGTAAGGGACATTCACACAGATGCTCCGCAAGGGGGCCTTAGGTGGTCAGGTTCCTGTGCTTTGGTCAGACCGCATGGATCATGTAGATCGGGAGCCCAGAGCCTATGTCAACCCGTCAGTGTAATTTTGCATGGTGTTTTGTGGGAGCGTGGGAGTTCAGGTCTCTCTGGAGAGGATGTGTGTGCTCAGACACCAGGGCCTTTGCTCAGGGGCTCTGAGACACGGAAATACACGGAGAGAGTTCCCAAGGCCCCCAGAATCCTGAGAGCACGTCGTTGTTGGTACAGTAGAACACGAGTACTCAGACCCACATCAAGTCTGCGGCCACGCTTGCACACTCAGTCAGGCAGACATCCACAGTCACATGAACCTAACTTTCTTCACTTGTGCCAACACATGGGTATCCAGTCGTACATAAGGGATACTACAGTTGGGAAGCAAAAAAGGCCTTCCCTCAGGGAACGGTGGGCATCAGTATTGCTTAGCGAGAAGCTGGGGACACACCTGAAGCTTGCCTGTGTTTTCTGTCCCCTTGTCAGGTGAAGTTCTCAAGTGTGAGTGCCCGTCACTCAGAAAATGGAGCCCCGCTCGTGAGATGGTGACTCGAGGTGCTGGGGAGCCCGGCGAGAAGTGTGGCGGGCCCAGGTTGCGGCCACTGCTTTTTGGATCACCGAGCATGGTACGCCTTCCCCTGCCCCAAGACGCGTCATGGATTTCAGGTTTCCTGAGACTGCCTGAGTGGCTGTATGTATGGAGGGACCATTCCTTTTGCTGAGAAGCCTGGGGGCTCTGAGTTCCCCTGGGTGTTGGGGGACTCCAAAGTCACTGGCTCCTCCTGGGAGCGGCCCTGCCTGCCCCGTGGAGGTGGGCAGTGAGCCAGCACGTGCTCGGATCGATGATGACACCCTCACATGCATTCCTTGGAAAATCTGAACAAAATGAGTGAGAACTCACTACCGTCTCCTCATCGAAACTGAGGTCCAGCACGTTGCCTCCCTTGGAGTTAAGGGCGGGACTGGTTAGCAGTGAGTGCATCTCCCACTATGTCACACACGGGCATGGAGGAGCTAGGTCACCACCATTTGCGAGGCTCGCGTCTGAGGGTGGGCTGCGTACAGATGTTGGAGTGGCTCTTGGAATGCGAGGTCCATGTAAAGGCACTGAGGAGCATAGAGGCATTCGGCTTGTCCAGTGGTGGCAGGAGTCACAGTAGATCCTGGCTGAGCTCTTGAGCTCGTCACGCGGAAAGGTGTGTTTCTTCCCGTTAATGCTGCTAGTTGCGCTCGTTGGGGTAGTGGTGATATGAAATCCGAAGCACAAAAGTTTCTGTGGTTTCCGATCGGAGCCCCAGGTCAGATCTGAGGCCCTCGCCATTGCAGCCCTTTGGGTCGGTGAGATTCCCGAGTGGCCTGTGTACTGTAGCAGTTGCAGGGACCTAGTGGAACGTTGGCCGGGGCCAAAGGAAATAGGTCTAGTTTCTGTTCTTGGCAGTTCCTGTATTGCAACTCCTGTCACAGTGTTGAGCCTTGCAGGACACTGGGGACTGTGAGGCGATCGTAGCCATACATTCCTCCCGTGGGTTGGCCAGAGGCCTAGAGCAGAATGGTTGTGCAGGTGAAGATAGGTGTAGTATGATTTCCTGGGACAATCTGTCCCCTGATATTCAGGCACTGTTGTTCTGTCTTCAGTGATACATACTGTGGTCCTTTTGGAGCTGCAGGTTGCTGGGTGCAGAGGACAGGGCATTGCTGGTGGTTGGGAGACTCGGTGATAGTGACCTTTGTGGCCTGATGCCAGTAAGAGGTCTTTCAAACTGTATCTTTGGTGCCTCGAAGAGTTACAATAACTAGGCCTAGGAGCCAGCCCTCTTGGTGGTAATAAGGTATGTTGCCCCCATTTAGCCCTTGGGACTGGAATTTACAACGTGTATGATGAGTTTCTGAAGAATGGGGCGAGCAAGACAGCCCGGATCCCACCCAGGTGTTCACCTCCCTGGCAGTGACACATCAACCTTGGAAGACCGTGGTTGTGGTAGAGATCCGGCATTGGTTGGCATACCACGCTGCTTCAGTGTAGTAGCCATTGGCTCCCCTGACATGCGGGTGGGAAACCTGGCAAATCCAGGGTCTTCCCCTGCCTGTTTTTGTGAAGTCTTCCTGGAAGCAGCCTTAGTGATCTGTGAGCGCTTGGTGGTCTTGCGTGGTGGGGACAAGCTGCCAGGCAGGATGGCATGGTGTTGCCATAATGAAAGCCACCTTCTTCCTGTGGGTCTTGCTGAGTGCTGATTGCCCTGTGTGAGTAGAGCCCTTGGAGGCTTCTGATGTGGGTGAGTCACCCTGGGAGGCAGAAGGAGTTCAATTTAGACCAAGTCTTGCTGTATGGGAGCTTTCTCTAGGGTGTGTTTGGTGCCCAGGGCCCTGCAGGCTGTGGATCTGAGCATAATCTGGCCAGGAAATGGGCCCCGTTTCTGTGGGAGTAACCCCTGGATCCTGGTACCTGAGGATGACCAGCTCTTGTCTTGCGCTTTCCGGCGGAGCCCCGGAGACCGACTGGGCTAATTGCACAGGAAGAGGTGCATGCCCTGTATTCTTCTGCTCTGCGAGCGTATGGTGGGCTGCATCTGGCCCAAGGCCAAGTTAACCACACTGTAGGCCTTCTCCAGAAGAGAGAGTTCAGGGAGGAGGTGGGACTTGTGGCAAGGACACCTGAGCTGTAATAGTAGCTGGGGTAGTATCACGGTAAGGGACATTCACACAGATGCTCCGCAAGGGGGCCTTAGGTGGTCAGGTTCCTGTGCTTTGGTCAGACCGCATGGATCATGTAGATCGGGAGCCCAGAGCCTATGTCAACCCGTCAGTGTAATTTTGCATGGTGTTTTGTGGGAGCGTGGGAGTTCAGGTCTCTCTGGAGAGGATGTGTGTGCTCAGACACCAGGGCCTTTGCTCAGGGGCTCTGAGACACGGAAATACACGGAGAGAGTTCCCAAGGCCCCCAGAATCCTGAGAGCACGTCGTTGTTGGTACAGTAGAACACGAGTACTCAGACCCACATCAAGTCTGCGGCCACGCTTGCACACTCAGTCAGGCAGACATCCACAGTCACATGAACCTAACTTTCTTCACTTGTGCCAACACATAGGTATCCAGTCGTACATAAGGGATACTACAGTTGGGAAGCAAAAAAGGCCTTCCCTCAGGGAACGGTGGGCATCAGTATTGCTTAGCGAGAAGCTGGGGACACACCTGAAGCTTGCCTGTGTTTTCTGTCCCCTTGTCAGGTGAAGTTCTCAAGTGTGAGTGCCCGTCACTCAGAAAATGGAGCCCCGCTCGTGAGATGGTGACTCGAGGTGCTGGGGAGCCCGGCGAGAAGTGTGGCGGGCCCAGGTTGCGGCCACTGCTTTTTGGATCACCGAGCATGGTACGCCTTCCCCTGCCCCAAGACGCGTCATGGATTTCAGGTTTCCTGAGACTGCCTGAGTGGCTGTATGTATGGAGGGACCATTCCTTTTGCTGAGAAGCCTGGGGGCTCTGAGTTCCCCTGGGTGTTGGGGGACTCCAAAGTCACTGGCTCCTCCTGGGAGCGGCCCTGCCTGCCCCGTGGAGGTGGGCAGTGAGTCAACACGTGCTCGGATCGATGATGACACCCTCACATGCATTCCTTGGAAAATCTGAACAAAATGAGTGAGAACTCACTACCGTCTCCTCATCGAAACTGAGGTCCAGCACGTTGCCTCCCTTGGAGTTAAGGGCGGGACTGGTTAGCAGTGAGTGCATCTCCCACTATGTCACACACGGGCATGGAGGAGCTAGGTCACCACCATTTGCGAGGCTCGCGTCTGAGGGTGGGCTGCGTACAGATGTTGGAGTGGCTCTTGGAATGCGAGGTCCATGTAAAGGCACTGAGGAGCATAGAGGCATTCGGCTTGTCCAGTGGTGGCAGGAGTCACAGTAGATCCTGGCTGAGCTCTTGAGCTCTTCACGCGGAAAGGTGTGTTTCTTCCCGTTAATGCTGCTAGTTGCGCTCGTTGGGGTAGTGGTGATATGAAATCCGAAGCACAAAAGTTTCTGTGGTTTCCGATCGGAGCCCCAGGTCAGATCTGAGGCCCTCGCCATTGCAGCCCTTTGGGTCGGTGAGATTCCCGAGTGGCCTGTGTACTGTAGCAGTTGCAGGGACCTAGTGGAACGTTGGCCGGGGCCAAAGGAAATAGGTCTAGTTTCTGTTCTTGGCAGTTCCTGTATTGCAACTCCTGTCACAGTGTTGAGCCTTGCAGGACACTGGGGACTGTGAGGCGATCGTAGCCATACATTCCTCCCGTG
Source organism: Ovis canadensis (assembly GCF_042477335.2). NCBI lineage: Eukaryota > Metazoa > Chordata > Mammalia > Artiodactyla > Bovidae > Ovis > Ovis canadensis. Next base: position 14,399,823 of record NC_091262.1, read on the forward strand.
GGTTGGCCAGAGGCCTAGAGCAGAATGGTTGTGCAGGTGAAGATAGGTGTAGTATGATTTCCTGGGACAATCTGTCCCCTGATATTCAGGCACTGTTGTTCTGTCTTCAGTGATACATACTGTGGTCCTTTTGGAGCTGCTGGTTGCTGGGTGCAGAGGACAGGGCATTGCTGGTGGTTGGGAGACTCGGTGATAGTGATCTTTGTGGCCTGATGCCAGTAAGAGGTCTTTCAAACTGTATCTTTGGTGCCTCGAAGAGTTACAATAACTAGGCCTAGGAGCCAGCCCTCTTGGTGGTAATAAGGTATGTTGCCCCCATTTAGCCCTTGGGACTGGAATTTACAACATGTATGATGAGTTCCTGAAGAATGGGGCGAGCAAGACAGCCCGGATCCCACCCAGGTGTTCACCACCCTGGCAGTGACACATCAACCTTGGAAGACCGTGGTTGTGGTAGAGATCCGGCATTGGTTGGCATACCACGCTGCTTCAGTGTAGTAGCCATTGGCTCCCCTGACATGCGGGTGGGAAACCTGGCAAATCCAGGGTCTTCCCCTGCCTGTTTTTGTGAAGTCTTCCTGGAAGCAGCCTTAGTGATCTGTGAGCGCTTGGTGGTCTTGCGTGGTGGGGACAAGCTGCCAGGCAGGATGGCATGGTGTTGCCATAATGAAAGCCACCTTCTTCCTGTGGGTCTTGCTGAGTGCTGATTGCCCTGTGTGAGTAGAGCCCTTGGAGGCTTCTGATGTGGGTGAGTCACCCTAGGAGGCAGAAGAAGTTCAATTTAGACCAAGTCTTGCTGTATGGGAGCTTTCTCTAGGGTGTGTTTGGTGCCCAGGGCCCTGCAGGCTGTGGATCTGAGCATAATCTGGCCAGGAAATGGGCCCCGTTTCTGTGGGAGTAACCCCTGGATCCTGGTACCTGAGGATGACCACCTCTTGTCTTGCATTTTCCGGCGGAGCCCCGGAGACCGACTGGGCTAATTGCACAGGAAGAGGTGCATGCCCTGTATTCTTCTGCTCTGCGAGCGTATGGTGGGCTGCATCTGGCCCAAGGCCAAGTTAACCACACTGTAGGCCTTCTCCAGAAGAGAGAGTTCAGGGAGGAGGTGGGACTTGTGGCAAGGACACCTGAGCTGTAATAGTAGCTGGGGTAGTATCACGGTAAGGGACATTCACACAGATGCTCCGCAAGGGGGCCTTAGGTGGTCAGGTTCCTGTGCTTTGGTCAGACCGCATGGATCATGTAGATCGGGAGCCCAGAGCCTATGTCAACCCGTCAGTGTAATTTTGCATGGTGTTTTGTGGGAGCGTGGGAGTTCAGGTCTCTCTGGAGAAGATGTGTGTGTTCAGACACCAGGGCCTTTGCTCAGGGGCTCTGAGACACGGAAATACACGGAGAGAGTTCCCAAGGCCCCCAGAATCCTGAGAGCACGTCGTTGTTGGTACAGTAGAACACGAGTACTCAGACCCACATCAAGTCTGCAGCCACGCTTGCACACTCAGTCAGGCAGACATCCACAGTCACATGAACCTAACTTTCTTCACTTGTGCCAACACATAGGTATCCAGTCGTACATAAGGGATACTACAGTTGGGAAGCAAAAAAGGCCTTCCCTTAGGGAACGGTGGGCATCAGTATTGCTTAGCGAGAAGCTGGGGACACACCTGAAGCTTGCCTGTGTTTTCTGTCCCCTTGTCAGGTGAAGTTCTCAAGTGTGAGTGCCCGTCACTCAGAAAATGGAGCCCCGCTCGTGAGATGGTGACTCGAGGTGCTGGGGAGCCCGGCGAGAAGTGTGGCGGGCCCAGGTTGCGGCCACTGCTTTTTGGATCACCGAGCATGGTACGCCTTCCCCTGCCCCAAGACGCGTCATGGATTTCAGGTTTCCTGAGACTGCCTGAGTGGCTGTATGTATGGAGGGACCATTCCTTTTGCTGAGAAGCCTGGGGGCTCTGAGTTCCCCTGGGTGTTGGGGGACTCCAAAGTCACTGGCTCCTCCTGGGAGCGGCCCTGCCTGCCCCGTGGAGGTGGGCAGTGAGCCAGCACGTGCTCGGATCGATGATGACACCCTCACATGCATTCCTTGGAAAATCTGAACAAAATGAGTGAGAACTCACTACCGTCTCCTCATCGAAACTGAGGTCCAGCACGTTGCCTCCCTTGGAGTTAAGGGCGGGACTGGTTAGCAGTGAGTGCATCTCCCACTATGTCACACACGGGCATGGAGGAGCTAGGTCACCACCATTTGCGAGGCTCCCGTCTGAGGGTGGGCTGTGTACAGACGTTGGAGCGGCTCTTGGAATGTGAGGTCCGTGGTGAAGTGCACTGAGGAGCATAGAGGCATCTGGGTTGTCCAGTGGTGGTTGAAGTCACAGTAGATCCTGGCTGAGCTCTTGTGCTCTTCACTCGGAAATTTGTGTTCCTCACAGTTCATGCTGTGAGTGGTCTAGTTGGGCCTGTTGTGCTATGAAAACCGAAGCACGGAAGCTTCTGTGGATTCTGATTCGAACCCCAGGTCAGATCTGAGGTCCTCGCTGTTGGGGCCCTTTTAGTTGGTGAAATTCCTGTGTGCCCTCTGGGCTGCAGCGGTTGTAGGGACCTACAGGAACGGTGGCAGTTGTGCAAGGCAATAGGCCTTGTTTCTGCCCTTGGAAGTTCCTGAATTGCTACTGCTGTCACAGTGCTTGAGTCTTGGAGGCCACCATGGACTGTGAAGTGATCCCAGGCCTGCATTTTCCTGCAGGTTGGCCAGAGGCCTAGAGCAGAATGGTTGTGCAGGTGAGGAAAAGTGCAGTATGATTTCCTGGGACAGTATGTCTACTGAGGCTGTAGGCACTGTTGTTTTTTCAGTGATACATACTGTGGTCCTTTTGGAGCTGTCCTTGGCTGGATACAAAGGAGAGGGCCTTGCTGGTGATTGGGAGGCTCGGTGATAAGTGACCTTTGTGGCCTTGGTGACCAGCTACCAGTAGAATGACTCTCCAAGTGTATCTTTGGTGCCTTGAAGAGTTGCAGTAACAGAAGCCAGGGAGCCAGCCCTGTGGGTGGTAATGCAGTGTGTACACATGCCCCTTGGCTGCCATTTGGCCCTGACCCTGGAATTAACAAGGTGTGTGAGTTCTTAAAGGCTGGGGCCAGGCAGACAGCCCTGATGACACCCAGGTGTTCTCCACACTGGCAATGAAGCATCAACCTTCAAGGCCCTTGGTTGTGGTAGAGATTGGTCATTGGTTGACAGACCAGCACTGCCTCAGTGTAGGAGCCAGCAGCTCCCCTGGCACTATGGCAGAAACCTGGCATATCCAAGGTCTTCTCCTGGCAGGTCTTTTGAAGTCTTCCCGGAAGCCGCTTTGGTGATCTGTGAGCCCTCCGTCATGTTGCATAGCTGAGACATGGTGGAAAGGTGTGATGTCACCCTAGTCAAAGCCCACCTTCGTCCTGTGGGTCTTGCTGGGTGCTCATTGTCCCTTTGTGAGCTGAGGCCCTGGAAGCTTCCGATGTGGGTGAGTCGTCTTTTGGGTCAGGAGGAGTTCAATTTGGACCAAGCCCTGCATTTTGGGAGCTTTCTCTAGGGTGTGGTCGGTACCCAGGGTGCTGCATGCTGTGGATCTAAGGATAATCTGGCCAGGAAAGGGGTCTAGTTTCTGTGAGAGTAACCCTTGAATCCTGGTACCTGAGGAAGACCAAAGCCCATCTTGCACTTTCCGGCAGAGGCTGGACAGTGATTGAACTGACTGTGCAGGAAGAGATGCATCCCCTGAATTCTTTTGCTTGAGGGTGTGGTGGGCCATATCTGCCCCAGTGCCAAGTTCACCATACTATGTGGTTTTATGGGAAAGTTTCCTTGTTAGGGTAGGAGGTAGGACTTGTGACAAGGACCCCTGAGCTGTAGTAGTAGCTGGGGTAGTCACAGGGTACGTGGCATTCACACAGATGCTCCGCAAGGCGACCTTGTTCAGTCAGGTCCCTGTGCTTTCGCCAGAGTTCATGGGGCATGGAGATTGGGAGCCTAGAACCTATGTACGTAGCTCTGAAGTGAAATTTTGCATGGGGCTGGAGGAAGGTGCCAAGCGTCATCCCCCATTTTGTGGGTGGCAGGTCAGGGCTCCATTGAGATGGGACATGTGTTCAGACACCAAAGCTTTTGCACGCGGGCTCTGAGACCGGAGACACCCAGGAGTTTCCAAGGGAGCCCTAAAATGCCGGGAGTGCATCCTTTTTGGTATGCTGGAACACAGGTACTCAGCCCCACATCAAATTTCCTGCCACCCTGATCAGTTGGACATACACCCACAGGCACTAGAACCTAATAATTGCACTCTTCTGACAGATAGGTATCCAGTTGTCTGTACAGGATCAATACACTTGGCTTGGAGATACAGGCCTTCCCCCCATGAAGCATGTGCATTGATCTCGCTCAGTGAGAGACCGGGTACACATCTGAAGGCTGCCTGTGCTTTCTGTCTCCTTGTCAGGTGAAGTTGCCAGGCATGACTGTCCGTCACCCAGGAGACGAAGCCGCACCCGTGAGGTGGTGAATCGAGGTGCAGGGGAGTCTGACGAGAAGTGTGGCAGGCCCCGGTTGCTGCCAGTTCTTTTTGAATCACCAAGCATGGTATGCCTTCCCCTGCCTCAAGACGTCATGAATTTCAGGTTTCCTCAGACTGCTTGAGTGACTGTACATATGGAGGGACCATTCCTCTTACTGAGAAGCCTGGGGGCTCTGAGTCCCCCAGCTGCTAGAGGACCTCCAGATCACTGGCTCCTCCTGGGAGTGGTGCTGCCTGCCCTGCGGAGGTGGGCAGCGAGCCAGCACGTGCTCGGATCGATGATGACACCCTCACATGCATTCCTTGGAAAATCTGAACAAAATGAGTGAGAACTCACTACCGTCTCCTCATCGAAACTGAGGTCCAGCACGTTGCCTCCCTTGGAGTTAAGGGCGGGACTGGTTAGCAGTGAGTGCATCTCCCACTATGTCACACACGGGCATGGAGGAGCCAGGTCACCACCATTTGTGAGGCTCCCGTCTGAGGGTGGGCTGTGTACAGATGTTGGAGCAGCTCTTGGAATGTGAGGTCCATGGTGAGGAGCACTGAGGAGCATAGAGGCATCCGGCTTGTCCAGTGTTGGTAGGAGTCGCAGAAGATCCTGGCTGAGCTCTTGAGCTCTTCGCTCAGAAATGTGGTTTCCTCCCAGTTCATGCAGTGAGTGCGCTAATTGGGGCTCTGTTGATGTCAGTTCTGAAGCAATGAAGCTTCTGTGGTTTGTGATTGGAGCCCCAGGTCAGATCTGAGGCCCTCGCTGTTGCAGCCCTTTGGGTTGCTGAGATTCCTGAGTGCTGTGTGGGCTGTAGCGGCTGCAGAGACCAAGGGAAATGGTGGCAGTTGTGAAAGTTAATAAGCCTTATTTCTGCCCTTGGCAGTTCCTGAATTGCAACTCTTTCACATGCTTGAGTCTTGGAGGTCACCATGGACTGTGCTGTGGTCCTGGGCCTGCATTTCTCCTGCAGGTTGGCCAGAGGCCCAGAGAAGAATGTATGTGCAGGTGAGGAAAAGTGCAGTGTGATTTCCTGGGATATGTCCGCTGAGGATGCAGGCACTGTTGTTCTGTCTTCAGTGATATATACTGTGTTCCTTTTGGAGCTGCTCGTGGCTAGGTGCAGAGGACAGGGCATTGCTGGTGCTTGGGAGGCTCGGTAATAGTGACCTTTGTAGCCTTGGTGGCCTGATGCCAGTAAAAGGTCTTTCAAACTATATCTTTGGTGCCTTGAAGAGATATAATAACTAGGCCTGGAGCCAGCCCTCTTGGTGGTAATAAGGTATGTGCACATGCCCTATGGCCCCCATTTAGCCGTTGGGACTGGAATTTACAAAGTGTATGAGTTCCCGAAGAATGGGGCCAGCAAGACAGCCCGGATCCCACCCACGTGTTCACCACCCTGGCAGTGACATGTGAATGTTGGAAGACCATGGTTGTGGTAGAGATCCGGCATTGGTTGGCATACCACGCTGCTTCAGTGTAGTAGCCATTGGCTCCCCTGACATGAGGGTGGGAAACCTGGCAAATCCAAGGTCTTCCCCTGCCTGTTTTTTTGGAGTCTTCCTGGAAGCAGCCTTAGTGATCTGTGAGCACTTGGTGGTCTTGTGTGGTGGAGACGAACTGCCAGGCGGAATGGCATGGTGTTACCACAAGGAAAGCCACCTTCTTCTTGTGGGTCTTGCTGAGTGCTGATTGCCCTGTGTGAATAGAGCCCTTGGAGGCTTCTGATGTGGGTGAGTCACCCTGGGGAGCAGGAGGAGTTCAATTTGGACCAAGTCTTGCTTTGTGGAGGTGATGGAATTCCAGTTGAGCTATTTCAAATCCTGGAAGATGACGCTATGAAAGTGCCGCACTCAATATGTCATCAAATTTGGAAAACTCAGCAGTGGCCACAGGACTGGAAAAGGTCAGTTTTCATTCCAATCCCAAAGAAAGGCAAAAGAATGCTCAAACTTGCACTCATTTCACATGCTAGTAAAGTAATGCTCAAAATTCTCCAAGCCAGGCTTCAGCAATACATGAACTGTCAACTTCCAGATGTTCAAGCTGGTTTCAGAGAAGGTTTCTGATGTGAGTGAGTCACCCTGGGGGACAGGAGGAGTTCAATTTGGACCAAGTCTTGCTTTGTGGAGGTGACAGAATTCCAGTTGAGCTATTTGAAATCCTGGAAGATGATGCTATGAAAGTGCTGCACTCAGTATGCTAGCAAATTTGGAAAACTCAGCAGTGGCCACAGGACTGGAAAAGGTCAGGTTTCATTCCAATCCCAAAGAAAGCCAAAGAATGCTCAAAATACTGCAGAGTTGTACTCACCTCACACACTAGTAAAGTAATGCTCAATATTCTCCAAGCCAGGCTTCAGCAATACGTGAACCGTCAACTTCCAGATGTTCAAGCTGGTTTTAGAAAAGGCAGAGGAACCAGAGAGCAAATTGCCAACATCTGCTGGATCATGGAAAAAGCCAGAGAGTTCAGAAAAACATCTTTCTGCTTTATTGACTATGCCAAAGCCTTTGACTGTGGATCACAATAGACTGTGGGAAAATTCTGAAAGAGATGGGAATACCAGACCACCTGACTGCCTCTTGAGAAATCTATATGCAGATCAGGAGGCAACAGTTAGAACTGGACATGAAACAATAGACTGGTTTGAAATAGGAAAGGAGTACGTCAAGGCTGTATATTGTTACCTGCGCATTTAACTTATAAGCAGAGTGCATCATGAGAAATGCTGGATTGGCGGAAGCACAAGCTGGAATCAAGATTGCTGGAGAAATATCAAGAACCTCAGATATATGCAGATGATACCACCCTTATGGCAGAAAGTGAAAAAGATCTAAAGAGCCTCTAGATGAGAGTGAAAGAGGAGAGTGAAAAAGTTTGTTTAAAGCTCAACATTGAGAAAACTAAGATCATGGCATCCAGTCCCATCACTTCATGGCAAGTAAGTAGATGGGGAAACAGTGGCTGACTTTATTTTTCTGGGCTCCAAAATCACAGCAGATGGTAATTGCAGCCACAAAATTAAAAGAAGCTTACTCCTTGGAAGGAAAGTTATGACCAACCTAGACAGCATATTAAAACAGCAGAGACATTACTTTGCCCACAGAGGTCTGTCTAGTCAAGGCTATGGTTTTTCCAGTAGTCATGTATGGATGTGAGAGTTGGACTATAAAGAAATCTGAGTGCTAAAAATTGATCCTTTTGAACTGTTGTGTTGGAGAAGACTCTTGAGCGTCCCTTGGACTGCAAGGAGATCTAACCAGTCCATCATAAAGGAGATCAGTCCAGGGTGTTCATTGGAAGGGCTGATGTGAAGCTGAAACTCCAAATCCTTTTTGCCACCTGATGTGAAGAGCTGACTCATTCAAACGACCCTGATGCTGGGAAAGAGTGAGGGCCGGAGGAGAAGGGAACGATAGGATAAGATGGTTGGATTGCATCACTGACTCAGTGGACATAGGTTTGAGTAAACTCCAGGAGTTGGTGATGAACAGGGAGGCGTGGCATGCTGTAGTTCATGGGGTCGCAAAAAGTTAGACACGACTGAGTGACTGAAGTAAAATGAACTTGCCTTATTGGATTTTTCTCTAGGTTGTGGTTGGTATCCAGGGCCCTGCAGGCTGAGGATGAGCATAATCTGTCCAGTAAAGGGGCCCTGATTCTGTGGAAGTGACCCCTGGATCCTGGTACCTGAGGATGACCACCCCTTGTCTTGCACTTTCCAGGAGAGCCCCAGAGAGTGACTGGACTGATTGGACAGGAAGAGACCCATGCCCTGTATTCTTTTGCTCTGTGAGGGTATGGTGGGCTATATCTGGCCCAAAGCCAAGTTAACCACACTGTAGGCCTTCTCTGGAAAGTTTCCTTGTTCAGGGAGGAGGTGGGACTTGTGGCAAGGACACTTGAGCTGTAATAGTAGCTGGGGTAGTCTCAGGATGAGGGACATTCACACAGATGCTCCACGAGGGAACGTTGGGCACTCAGGTTCCTGTGCTTTGCTGATACAGCAGGGGTCATGTAGATCAGGAGCCCAGAGCCTATGTCAACCCCTTGGTGTAATTTTGCATGGTATTGTGGAAGGTGCTAGGCATCATCCCTCATTTTGTGGGAGGGTGGGAGTTCAGATCTCCACGGAGATGTGCGTGTTCAGACACCAAGGCCTTTGCACAGGGCCTTGAGACACGGAAGTACACGGAAAGAGTTTCAGAGGCACACCGAGAATCCTGAGAGCACATCCTTGTTGGTATGCTAGAACACAAGTACTCAGACCCACATCAAGTTCCCCTACACGCTTGCACACTCAGTCAGACAGACATCCATGGTCACATGAACCTAACTTTCTGCACTCATTCCAACACATAGCTATCCAGTTGGAAATAGGGGATACTGCAGTTGGGAAGCAGAAAAGGCCTTCCCTCATGGGCATCGATATGCTAGTGAGAAGCTGGGTACACATCTGAAGCCTGCCTGTGCTTTCTGTCCCTTTGTCAGGTGAAGTTGCCTGTTATGACTGTCCATCACCCAGGAGACGAAGCCGTGCCAGTGAGGCAGTGACTCAAGGTGCAGAGGAGTCCGGTGAGAAGTGTGGTGGGCCCAGGTTGCTGCCACTGCTTTTTGGATCCCTGAGCATGGTACGCCTTCCCCTGCCGCAAAACATGTCATGGATTTCGGCTTTCCTGGGAATGCCTGAGTGGCTGTAAGTATGGAGGGACCATTCCTCTTGCTGAGAAACCTGGGGGCTCTGAGTTTCCCCAGCTGCTTGAGGACTCTCAGGTCACTGGCTCCTCCTGGGAGCGGTGCTGCCTGCCCTGCAGAGGTGGGCAGCGAGCCAGCACGTGCTCGGATCGATGATGACACCCTCACATGCATTCCTTGGAAAATCTGAACAAAATGAGTGAGAACTCACTACCGTCTCCTCATCGAAACTGAGGTCCAGCACGTGGCCTCCCTTGGGGTTAAGGGTGGGACTGGTTAGAGGTGAGGGCACTGTGTCACACACACACATGGAGGAACCAGGTTACCAGCATTTGTGAGGCTCCTGTCTGAGGGTGGGCCGTGTACAGATGTTCGAGCGGCCCTCTTGGAATGCGAGGTCCATGTAAAGGCACTGAGGAGCATAGAGGCATCTGGCTTGTCCAGTGGTGGTAGGTGTCACAGTAGATCCTATCCTCAGACAGTTGAGCTCTTAGCTTGGAAAGGTGCATTTTGTCCTGATTCCTGCTGCAAGTGTGCTAACTGGGGCTCTGGTAATGTCGATTCTGAAGCAGTGAAGCTTCTGTGGTTTGTGACTGGAGCCCCAGATCAGATCTGAGGCCCTCGCCATTGTGGCCCTTTGGGTTACTGAGATTCCTGAGTGCCATGTGGGCTGCAGTGGCTACAGAGACCTAGGGGGATGGTGGCAGTTGTGAAAGTTAATAAGCCTCATTTCTGCCCTTGGCAGTTCCTGAATTGCAGCTCTTGTCACATGCTTGAGTCTTGGAGGTCACCATGGACTGTGCTGTGGTCCTAGGCCTGCATTTCTCCTGCAGGTTGGCCAGAGGCCCAGGGGAGAATGTATGTGCAGGTGAGGAAAAGTGCAGTGTGCTTTACTGGGATGATATGTCTGCTGAGGCTGCAAGCACTATTGTTCTGTTTTCAGTGATACAGTGTGGTCCTTTTGGAGCTGCCATCAGCTGGGTACAGAGGAGAGGGCATTGTTTGTCATGGGAGGCTCAATAATAGGTGACCTTTGTGGCCTTGTTGTCCCACTGCCAGTAGAAGGACTCTCCAAGGGTATCTTTGGTGCCTTGAAGAGTTGCAATAATGAGGCCAAGGAACCAGCCCTGTGGGTAGTTATGTGGTGTGCACACATGCCCCTTGGCCACCATTTGTCCCCTTGGCCTGGTATTATCAAGATTCCCTAAGGTTGGGCCAGCCAGCCAGCCCTGATAGCGCCCATGTGTTTGCCCCCCTGGCAATGGAGCATCAACCTTCGAGGACCGTGGTTGTGATACACATTGGTCATTGGTTGGCATACCAAGGCTGCCTCATTGTAGGAGACAGCAGCTCCCATGGCACTATGGCAGAGACCTGGCACATCCAAGGTCTTCCCCTGGCAGGTCTTTTGAAGTCTTCCTGAAAGCATCCTTGGTGATCTGTGAGCCCTTGGTCGCGTTGCCCACCTTCTTCCTGTGGGTCTTGCTGGCTACTCATTGTCCCTGTGAGCCAAGGCCCTGGAGGCTTCAGATTTAGATGAGTCATCCATTGCAGCAGAATGAGTTCAATTTGGACCAAGCCCTGCATTATGGGGGCTTTCTCTAGGGTGTGGTCAGTACCCAGGGCCCTGCAGGCTGTGCATTTGAGGATAATCTGGCTGGGAAAGGAATCCCGTTTCTGTGGGCATGACCCCATGTACCTAAGAATGACCAGGTCTCATCTTGCAGTTTCCAGTGGAGGCCGGACTTTGATTGGACTGAATGGCAGGAAGATACGCATGCCCTGAATTCTTTTCCTATTTGAGGGTGCAGTGGGCCATATCTGCCCTAGTGCCAAGTTCACCTTACTGTGCAGTTCTCTGGGAAAATTATCTTGTTAGGGTAGGAGGTGGGACTTGTGACAAGGACCCCTGAGCTATAGTCGTAGCTCACATAGTCTCAGGGTACGTGGCATTCACACAGACTCTCTGCAAGGTGACCTTGGGCAGTCAGGTCTCTGTGCTGAGGTCAGAGATCATGGGTCATGGAGATTGGGAGCCTAGAGCCTATGTCAACAGCCCCTTGGTGAAATTTTGCATGGATCTTATGGAAGATGCCAAGTGTTATCCCCATTTCATGGGAGGGCGGGAGGTCAGGACTCCATGGAGACGGCACACGTGTTCAGACTGTAGGGCCTTTGCACGTGGTCTCTGAGACTTGGATACCTGGACAGATTTCCAGACACACACCCAAAATGCTGAGGGTGCGTTCTTGTTGGTACACCAGAACACAGGCACTCAACCTCACATCGAATCCCCTGCCACCCTTGCATGCCTGGTCAGAAGGACACCCACATGCACTTGTGCCTAATTTGCTGCACTCTTTTGAAAGATAGGTAACCATTTGTCTGTAAAGGATCAACATAGTTGGGTTGCAGATACAGGCCTCCCCCCAGTGAAACATTTGCATCAGTATTAGTGAGAGACCAAGTACACATCTCAAGCATTCCTGTGGTTTCTGTCCACTTGTCAGGTGAAGTTGCCAGGTATGACTGTCCGTCACCCAGGAGATGAAGCCCCGCCCATGAGGCAGTGACTCAAGGTGCAGAGGAGTCCGGCGAGAAGTGTGGCATGCCCAAATTGCTGCCACTGTTTTTTGGATCACTGAGCACGGTACGCCTTCTCCTGCCCCAAGATGTGTTATGAATTTCAGGTTTCCTGGGACTGCCTGAGTGGCTGTACGTATGAAGGGACCGTTCCTCTTGCTGAGAAGCCTGGGGGCTCTGAGTTCCCCCAGCTGCTGCAGGACTCCCAGGTCACTGGCTCCTCCTGGGAGTGGTGCTGCCTGCCCTGTAGAGGTGGGCAGCGAGCCAGCACGTGCTCGGATCGATGATGACACCCTCACATGCATTCCTTGGAAAATCTGAACAAAATGAGTGAGAACTCACTACCGTCTCCTCATCAAAACTGAGGTCCAGCACGTTGCCTCCCTAGGGGTTAAGGACGGGGCTGGTTAGCAATAAGGGCATCTCCCACTATGTCACACACACACATGGAGGAGCCAGGTCACCACCATTTGCGAGGCTCCCGTCTGAGGGTGGGCCGTGTACAGATGTTGGAGTGGCTCCTGGAATGCGAGGTCCATGGTGAAGGGCACTGAGGAGCACAGAGGCATCCGGCTTGTCCAGTGGTGGCAGGAGTCACAGTGAATCCTCTTGGACAGGTGAGCTTTTGGCTTGAAAATGTTCATTTCTTCCTGGTTACTGCTGCAAATGCACTTACTGGGTCAGTGGCGATGTGGAATCTGAAACAAGGATGCTTCTGTGGCTTCTGATTGGAGCCCCAGGTCAGGTCTGAGGCCCTCGCCATTGCGGCCCTTTGGGTTGTTGAGATTCCTGAGTGCCCTGTGGGCTGCAGTGGTTGCATGGACCTAGGGGAACGGTGGCAGTTGTAACAGTTAATAGGCTTCATTTCTGCCCTTGGCAGTTCCTGAATTGCAACTGCTGTCACATGCTTGAGTCTTGGAGGTCGCCATGGACTGTGAAGTGATCCCAGGCCTGGATTCCTCCTGCAGGTTGGCCAGAGGCCTAGAGCAAAATAGTTGTGCAGGTGAGGAAATGTGCTGTGTGATTTCCTTGGACAATCTGTCCCCTGGGGCTGAAGGCACTGTTGTTTCTTCGGTGATACATACTGTGGTCCTTTTGGAGCTGTCCTCATCTGGGTACAGAGGAGAGGGGATTGCTTGTGCCTGGGAGGCTCAGTGACAGTGACCGTTGTGGCTTTGGTGGTCCAATGCCAGAAGAAGAACTCTTCATTCGTATCCTTAGTACCTTGAGAGGTTGCACTAACCGAGTCTAAGGAGCCAGCCCATGGGTGGTAATGTGGTGTGCGTACATCCTCTTGGCCCCCATTTGGCCCCTTAGCCTGGAATTTGCAAGGTATGTGATTTCTTAAAATTTGGGGCCAGCTAGTTGGCCCTGATCCACCCAGGTGTTCGCCCCACAACAGTGAATTATCAACCTTGAAGGCCCATGTTTGTGATAGAGATTGGTCATTGGTTGGCATACCAAGGCTGCCTCAGTGTAGGCACCAGGAGCTCCCCTGGAACTATGGCAGGAGACCAGGCACATCCAAAGTCTTCCCCTGGCAGGTTTTCTGATGTCTTCCTGGAAGCCACCTTAGTAATCTGTGAGCACTTGGTCATCTTATGTGGCAGACACAAGGTGTAGGGTGGAATGGCGTTATGTCACTGTAGTCAAAGCCCACCTTTTTCCTGTTGTTGGGTGCTGGTTGGTCTCTGTGTGAACAGAGCCCCTGGAGGCTTCCGATGTGGGTGAGTCGCTATTTGGGGCAGGAGTGTTCAATTTGGACGAAGCCCTGCTTTATTGGAGTTTTTCCCATAAGATGTGGTCAGTACCCAGGAGCCTGTACTCTGTGGATCTTAACCTATTCTGGCCAGGCAAGGGGCCCCGTTTCTGTGGGAGTGACGCCTAGATATTGGTACCTGAGGACGAGTACCTCTTGTCTTTCACTTAGCATTGGATCCCTGGAGAGTGATTGGACTCACTGAGCAGGAAGAGGCTCATGCCCTGAATTCTTTTGCTCTTCAAGGATATGGTGGGTCATCAGCCCCAGGGCAAAGTTCACCATACATTTCTCATTCTAATGGAAAATTTCCTTGCTCTAAGTAGAGCTGGGTTTAGTGGGCAAGGACACCTGAGCTGAAGTAGTTCCTGGTGTAGTCTCAAGCTCTGTGGCATTAACAGAGTTGCTCTGCAGCACGACCTTACTTGGTCCGATTCTTATGCTTTGGTCAAAGGGAATGGTCATGGAGATAGGGAGCCCAGAGCCGATGTCAACAGCCCCTCGGTGAAATTTTGCATGGGGCTTGTGGAAGGTGCCAAGCATCGACTCCATTTTGTGGGAGTGTAGGAGGTCCACACTCCATATAGACGGCATGCATGTTCAGACACCGAGGCCTTTGCATGGGGCTCTGAGACATGGAGATACCCGGAAGGAGTTCGAGGCCCATCCAAAATCCTAAGAGTGCATCCTTGTTGGTACGCCAGAGCGCACGCACTCAATCCCACATCGCATACCCTGCCACCCATGCACACTGTCAGACACCCACTCGCTCTTGAACCTACTTTGCGGCACTCATGCTCACATATTTATCCAGTCCTAGGTAGGGGATCAATACATTTGGCTAAGCAGATAAGGGCCTTCCCCCAGGGAACCATGGGCATTAACATTGTTCAGTGAGAACTTGGGTACACATCTGAAGCATTCCTTTGCGTTCTCTCCACTTGTCAGGAGAGGTTGTTGGGTATGACTGTCTGTCATCCAGGGCAAGAAGCTATGCACATGAGACAGTACCTCGAGATGCAAGGGAGTCTGGTGAGAAGTTGACAGGCCCAGGTTCCTGCCACTGCTTTTTGGATCACTGAGGATGGCACCTTCTCTTACCACAAGATGTTTCATGGATGTAGGGTTTCCTGGGACTGCCTGAGTAGTTGTATGTATGGAGGGACCATTCTGCAGAGAAGTCTTAGAGCTCTGAAGGACTTGCTCCCCTGGCTCCTGAAGGACTCCTGGGTCACTGGCTCCTCTTGAGATTGGCTCTACCTGCCCTCCTGAGGTGGGCAGCAGGCCAGCGTGTGCTCGTATCTATGACGATGCTCTCGTACGTGTTCCTTGGGAACATCTGAACAAAATGAGTCAGAGTTCACTACTGCTTCCTCACCGACAGTGGATCCCAGCGCGTCGCCTCTCCTGGGGCTGAGTGTGCGCTAATCAGCAGTAAGGGCTGCTTCACTGTGTCGCATGCGTGCATAGAGCAGGAGGGCCACCAGGGTCACCACCGTTTGCAAGGCTCCCTTTTGAGTGGGCTGTGTAAGGTGTCCATGCGGTTTTCCTGGAGTGCAGGGTCTGAGGTCAATGCCACTGAAGTTCACGGAGACGTCTAGCCTGACCAGTGATGCTAGGAGTCAGAGTAGATCCTGGCCTAGGCCTATTGAGCTCTTGGCTTGAAAATGTGCGTTTTGTTCCAGTTCCTGCTGCAAGTGTGCTAGTTGGGGCTGTGTTGATGTGGAAGCCAAAGTGAGGAAGATTTTGTAGTTTCTTATTGGAGCCTCAGGTCAGATCTGAGGTCCTAGCTGTTGAGGCCCTTTGGGTTGGTGAGATTTCTTGAGTGCCCTGTGGGCTGTAGCGCTTGCAGGGACCTAGTCAAATGGTGGCAGGGGTGAAAGGCAATAGGCCTCGTTTCTGCCCTTGGCAGTTCCTGTGTTGCATCTTCTGTTGCATGCTTGTGTCTTGAAGGCCGCTGTGGACTGTGTGGTGGTCCCAGCCTTGCATCCCTCCTGCAGGTTAGCCAGAGGCCTAGAGCAGAATGGTTGTGCAGGTGAGGAAAAGTGCAGTGGGATTTACTGGGATGATATGTCTGCTGAGGCTGCAGGCACTGTTGTTCTGTTTTCAGTGATACAGTGTGGTCCTTTTGGAGCTGTCCTTGGCTGGGTACAGAGGAGAGTGCATTTTGGTGCCTGGCAGGCTCGGTGATGGGTGACCTTTGTGGCCTTGGTGGCCCACTGCCAGAAGGACTCGAAAAGCATATCTTTGGTGCCTTGAAGAATTCCACTTATTGAGACCTCACAGCCAGCTAGTGTGGGCAGAAACGAGATCTTTGCACATATCTGTTTTTCCTTTTGGCCTGGAATTTGCAAGGTGTATGAGTTCCTAAAGATGGGACCAGCTGGACCGCCCAGATGGCACCTAATTGTTCACCACCCTGACTGAGAAGTATCAACCTTGGAGTCCTGTGGTTTTTAGAGAGTCATCTTTGGTTGGCATACCAAGGCTTCCTCCATGATATAGCAAGTGACTCCCCTGGCACTGTTGTGGGAAACTTCACATAATAAAGGTCTTTCCGTGGAAGTTCGTCTCAAGTCTTCCTGCAAGCAGGCTTGGTGTTCTGTGAACACTTGATGGTTTTGTGTAGCAGAGAAGGGATGCCAGGCAGAATGGTGTGGTGTCACCATAAACAAAGGCCACCTTCTTCCTGTTGGTCTTCTGAGTATTAAATGTCCCTTTGTGAACAGAAGACCTGGTGGCTTCTGATGTGGGTGAGTCACACTAGGGGTAGATGGAGGAGTTCAATTTGTAGAATCTCTTTATTTTATGAGTTTTTCCTGGGTGTGGTTGGTTCCCAGGGTCCTGCAGGCTGTGGATCTGAGCGTTATCTGGCCGGCAAAGGGGCCCAGTTTCTGTGGGAGTGACCCCTGGATCCTGGTACCTGAGGAAGACCAGGTCCCATCTTGCCCTTTCTGGTGGAGCCCCGGAGAGTGATTAGACTCACTGGGCAGGAAGAGACTCATGCTCTGAATTATTTTGCCCTTTTAAGGAATAGTGGGCCATATCTGCCCCAGAGTCATATTCCTAATACTTTTGACCTTATTGGGGAAAGTTTCCTTGATCCAGGAGTAGGTAGGTCTTGTCACCATGGATGCCTGAGCTGTAGTTTTAGCTGACATGTCTCATGGTACATGGCATACACAGTTGCTCTGCCAGGCGACCTTGGGCAGTCAGGTTCATGTTCATAGTGAGAGGGCATGGGTCACAGAGATCACGAGCCCATGCCCTATTTCAACAGCCCCTCAGCATGAAATTTTGCATGGGGCTTGTGGACAGTGGCAGGCGTCATCTGCCATTTTGTTGGACAGCAGGAAATCAGGATTCTGTGGTAAAGACATGTGTGTTAAGATACCAAGGCCTTTGTAGTGGGACTCTGAGTCCTGGAGACACCCAGAAGGAGTTTCAGAGGCACGCCAGAGTCTTGAGGGACATTCTTCTTGGTACACTGGAACACACACACTCAGACCCATATCAAATCCCCTGCCTCGCACACATACTCAGTCAGACAGACACTGATAGGAACTTTAAGATAATTTCCTACCTTTGTGCTATAGATTGGTATCCAGTCATACATGAGGGATCGAGGCAGTTCAGAAGCAGATGCAGGCTTTCCCCCAGGGAACCATGGACACCGATATTATTCATCGAGAACCCAGGTGCACATTTGAAGCATGCTTGTGCTTTCCTTTGACTTGTCAGGAGAAGTTGCCAGGTATGACTGTAGCGTAGAAGAATCTCTGCCTGTGATTCAGTGAATGGAGGTGCAAGAGAGTCGTGTGATAAGTGTGGCAGGAACCACCTTAGAGTTTCTGCTTTTTGGATCACTAAGGATGGTACGCCTTCCTTTGCCCCAAGATGTGTTGTGAATTTAGGGCTTCCTGGGATTGCCTGAGTACCTGTAAGTGTGAATGGACTTTTCCTCTTGCCAAGAAGCCTGGGGACTCTGAATTCTCCCAGCTCCTGGAGGACTCCCAGGTCATTGGCACATCTTGGAGCAGCCCTGCCTGCCCTGCTGAGGTATGCAGCGAAGCAGCACATGCTCGGATCAGTGATGACAACTTTCATATTTATTCCTTGGAAAATCTGAACAAAATGAGTGAGAACTCACTACCATCTCCTCATCGATACTGAGCTCTAGCACGTTGCCTCCCATGAAGCTAGGGTTGGGCTAGTTATCAAT
Source organism: Ovis canadensis (assembly GCF_042477335.2). NCBI lineage: Eukaryota > Metazoa > Chordata > Mammalia > Artiodactyla > Bovidae > Ovis > Ovis canadensis. The sequence continues at coordinate 14,417,624 of NC_091262.1, forward strand.
TAGGGCCAGCTTAGACTTGATCACACACATGCATACAGTACCTGGGTCACCTCCATTTGGTTGTCTTCTTTCTTTGGGTGGCCCTTACAAATGAGTTAAGTTTGTCTCTGGCTTCAATAATCTAGCCTGGGATGTTGTCCTTTGTTATAGTGTGTGTGCGGTTATCAGAGGTAATTGAAGCCATTTGAAGCATCTGATTATCTGATCTGCCATTGAGTTTCACTGACCCCCTGCTGCCCATTGCCTGGTGCTCTGGAGAAAAGCCAAGTTTTTTTCACTCATGATTCATACAGCAGTTTTGGCCTCAACTGGCTTTGATGTCATTTTTTTCTCCAGGAAGGCATGCTGCAGATTTTCTCCTGAGATTCAGAGGAGATCAATGGTCAGAGCATCCAGCAGGTGGGCCAAGCCAATGGCCCTTCTGTTTCTTTGGTTGTTGTCTGAGTGAGCACTGGTGTTGGGAGACTGAGCCTGGCAGATGCCGTAGAGCATTTCCGAGGATGGAAATCCTGTGTCAACGAGAGGGACCTGCACATTGCCCTGAGAGGGGGTGCAGATGCTGGGGCAGAGCAAAGCTTGGGAAGTGTGAAATGCACCTCAAATGGTGGTGGAACCCATGGGTGGATGGGCAAGTGGATGGATCTGTGACTCAGTTAGGTTCCCTGAAGTCTGTGTTACCTTCAGTTAAGGTTGGAGTGAGTGTGGGGAAGCACCATGGTGGCAGGTTCGCAGGTTCACAGATTCATGGACCCGCCACAGTTGGCCTCTCCTGTGATAGGTCCTTTGTGGCAGACCTCTGAAGCTGGGAGTGGTTTCCAGTCTGGTGTCATATTTTGTCCTAACCAGGGTGTCAAGTATGAGGAACATGGGATATTTTCTATCCATCCTGCCTCGTTCTCCCCTTGTGTTTGGCGTGAAGTTGTACTTCAGGATATCCCATTGTCATTTGTAAATCCAGCCCACCTATCCTTGCCTGAGTTTAGGGGCTCTTCCCAGAAATCAGGGAGCAGGATCCTGTGGAAAAAGGGGAGTTGGCGGCCCATGTGAGTGGGCAGTCGTAGGGGCAGGAGAGGCTGTCTGGCGTGGGGCTCAGTTTGTCATTTGGCCCGCTGGTGCAGGGAGGCTGTGCTCTCCTGTATTCCTGGCCTCTGGCCAGAGGCATCATGTGGATTCATTCATCATGCCTCTTTGCCGGATTCTGTGATGGTATGGCTGATGGTGTCTGTGTGGTCATGGACAACCTGATTCTCATGTTGTGTCCGAGTTCATGGCAGTGATGTTACTGCCTTACAAAGAGAAAGTCAGCATACAAGTGACCCGGTTGCTTTGAAGGGTGGAGCCCCAGCATCTCTGCCCTTCAGAATGTCTGCAATGGCCTGTAGCTCTTTGTGCTGTTCAAGGAAGGTCTTCTAGCATGGCTCTTGGCTAGGAAGCCTATACCCTCATGTGTCAGCCAGGCTGAGTGCAGGTGTCCATTGGGACCCCTTTGTTGCAGGGCTAAAAGAGCCTTTTTTCATGGATATACAACCTGTTGGAAAAGGAAATTATTATCATGGAAGCCCTCAGGTAACTTTTATCCTTCCCTGTGCTGGCAAGTCCATTGTGAGCAGAATAGGTGCCAAGAGTGGATGTTTCCCTGGAAGGGCAGTGGCTATTAGGCCAAGGGGGCTCAGTTCACCTCATGGTGTCTCCAGAGTTCTTGGGGGACATCCTTAAGCTTTCAGTGGGAATGGCAAAAGAAGAGAAATTGCAGGGCCTGAGACCAGGGACTTGGCAGATTGGTGCTATTTGTCGTGATGGCCCCTTGACTCCGGAGGTATCCATGTGCAGATGCGCTCACATTTGGCTGTTGACACACCAGGCCAAGGTGCAGCAGTTGAATAGTAGATTGAAGAATAAGGGCAACCCTCCTGGAGGCCTTGCCTCTTTCCCCTGTACACCTGTTGCTCTTCCTCATGCATGCGTGTGTTTTCTCACCTCAAGGCAGATCGAGTTGCCCAGGATGGAAGACCATTGTCAACAGGGAACCCGTCACACATTCTGTGAACCCCAGCCTGGTGAGACAAGGAGCATGAGCCCCTGGGGGCCATTGTGCATGCAGCCCTTGGGTTTACAGATGGAATACCCATGGAGGTAAGTGGTCCTTATTTGAGGAAACCTAGTGGTTTGGCCCCGGTGATCTGGGCATGGGATCTTCAGGGGTTTCCCTAGGGTATGCAAAGTCCCAGGGCCCAAGGCTTGGCTGCAGTTCCTGCCCCATGGCTGCAATCTGTGCAGTCTTGAATGCTGACCTGATTGAGCTTGCTGGCCTTCCTGGGATGGAGGTGGTGACTTTGCTCATGCAGCTCCTGGGCACACGTGCTTGGATCGATGATGACTCCCACAAATGCATTCCTTGGAAATCTGAACAAAATGAGTGAGCCATCCCTACCGTCTCCTCATCGGAACTGAGGTCTAGCACGTGATTTCCAGTGGGATCAAAGGGCCAGGGTCACATTTCATTTGCTCCCTGGGGTGTAAGCAGCCACAGTGTGCAAGCTGAGGGTGATGGCCTTGTGGTATGGAGATGAGCCATGAGGAAGATGCCCTGACCTCCCAACCTCGGGATATGGCTAAGGACCATGAGTCATCTCTGGTTGCATGAGGCTAGCCAAGGCTTTTGTCTCCTGGTATGTATGATTCTATTGGTAGCAGAGACATGGAAGCCATTTGAGAGCATCTGGACTGCCATTGAGTTTGTCAGCCACACCGCCTTTGCCTGAAAGTGTTTTCACTCATGGTCAGGAAAGGAGTCATGGCTTCAGACAAGTTTCTATGTCATGTTCTTCTGGGGGACGGGATGCTGCATAGTTTTCTCCTGGTGATCAGAGGAGATCATTGGGCAGAGTGTCCAAGAGGTGGGCCAAGCTGATGGCCCCTCATCTGATTGTTTCTCTGGTTGGTATGTGAGTGGGCACTAGTGTTGGGAGGGTGAGCCTTGCAGATGCATTAGGGCATTTCCAAGGATGAAAGTCCTAAGTCAACAGGAGGAACCTGCACATTGCCCTGAGATGGGCAGTTGCCAGGGGAGAGCAAAGCTTGGGGATCGTGAAATGTACCTCAAGTGGTGGTGGAACCCATGGATGGATGGGCAAGTGAATGGATCAGCAAGTCGTCAGGTTCCCTGAATTCTGGGTTGCCTTCAGGTTCAGTTGGAGTGAATGTGGGGAAGGACTGTGGTGGCAGGTTCACAGGTTCATGGACCATTGAACAGTTGGCCTCTGCTGTGATTGGTTTCCTTTGCTGCAGACCTCCAGAGCCATGAGTGGTTCCCCAGGTGGTGTCTTATCTTGTCCTGGCCTGGGGGTTATATGAAGCAGAGGGGATGTTTTCTGTCCATCTTGCCATGTTCTCCCCATGTGCATGGAGTGAATTTGTGCCTCAGGACATCCAAGTGTCATTTCTGTACCCAGCCCACCTATCCCTGCCCAAGTTTAGGAGCTCTTCCCAGAAATTAAGGGGCAGGGACCCTGTGGAAATAGGGGAGTCAGATGAGTGGCTACAGTTTTAAGGGCAGGAGAAGCTCTCTGGTGTTGTGCTTAGCAGCAAGGCTGTGCTCTCTTGTGAACCTGTGGCCAGAGGCGTCATGTGGGTTCAATCATTGTGCCTCTTTGCTGGGTTCTGTGGTGTCATGACTGGTGTTTCAGGATGGTCGTGGATGACCTGAGTTTCATATTGTGTCTGGGCTCATGGCAGTGATGTTACTGGCTCAAAAAGAACAAGGTTGCATGACAAGTGACCCAGTTGCTCTAAAGGGTGGAGCCCCAGCATCTTTGTGCTTTGGAATGGCTCCAATGGCCTGTAGCTCTTCGTGTTGTTCAAGGAAGGGCTTCTAGTATGGCTTTGACCAGGAAGCAAGCGCACTCATGTGTCAACCGGGCTGAGTCCACTGGGGCCCTTTTGTCATGGGGCCAAAAGAGCCATTTTTCATGGATATGCTCCATATCAAAGAAGGGGCTTAATGTCATAGAGGCCCTCAGGTACCTTTTATCCTTTCCCGTGCTGGTGAGTCTATTGTGAGCAGAGCAGGTGCCAAGAGTGGGTGTGTTTCCCTGGAATGTCAGTGGCGAAGGGGCCCCCATTCACCTGAGGGGTTCTCAGGGTTCTTGGGGGACATCCTTAGATTGTGTTTGCCGGGACAGTACATGGAGTGGAATTGCAGGCCTGAGACCAGGCAGTTGGCAGATTGGCATTCTTTGTCCTGTAGGTCCCTTGACTCTGAATGTATCTGTGCACCAACACATCCCTGTTTGGCTGCCTACACAGCACACCTTCTTGCAGCAATTGAGTGGTAGATGCCAGGATGATTGGCAGTGCTCCCGGAGGCCTTGGCTCTTTCCCCCGTGTACTTGGTGCTCTTCCTCACACATGCATGTGTTTTCTCGCCCCAGGCCAGGTTGAGTGGCCCAAGATGGAAAACTGTTGGCAACAGGTTACCCATCGCATATTCCATGATAGCCAGCCTCTCAAGATGAATCTCACGAATCCCCAGAGGCAACTGGACAAGTGGCCCTTGAGTGTACAGATGGAACAACCATGGCGGTAAGCAGTCTTTCTTCGAGGAAACCTAGTGGTTTGGCCCCAGGGATCTGGGCATGGGATTCACACCTTCACTTTCTGGGCTTTCCCTGGGGCATGCAAAGTCCCAGGGCCTGCAGCTTGGCTGCCCCAAGGCTGCAATCTGCACAGTCCTGAATGCTTACCTGATCAAGCTCACTGACCTTCCTGGGATGGAGGTGGCAACTTTGCTCACGCAGCACCTAGAGCACACGTGCTTGGATCGATGATGACTCCCACAAATGCATTCCTTGGAAATCTGAACAAAATGAGTGAGCCACCCCTACCGTCTCCTCATCGGAACTGAGGTCCAGCACGTGGCTCCCACAGGGATCAAAGGGCCAGGGTCACATTCATTTGCTCCCTGGGATGTGAGCAGCCACAGTGTGCAAGCTGAGGGTGAGAGCCTTGTGATGTGAAGGTGAGCCATAGGGGAAAGGGGCTGCATCTCCCATGCTCGGGTTATGACTAGGGACCATGAACTGTCTCTCTCTGTATGAGCTATCCAGGTCTTTTGTCTCCTGGTGTGGATGAGAGTGAGGGTAGCAGAGGAAGCTGAAGCCATTTGAGAGCGTCTGGGCTGCCACTGAGTTTGTCGGGCCTCCGTGTGCCCACTGCCTGGTCCCTGGCGGATAGCACAGAGCTTTCACTCAGGGTCGGAGCAGAAGTCATGGCCTCAGCCAGCCTTCTGTGTCATGTTCTTCTGGGGATGGATTGCTACCTAGTTTTCTCCTAATACTGAGAGAAGATCAATGGGCAGAGTGTCCAAGAGGTGGGCCAAGCTGAGGGCCCCTCGTCTGATTGTTTCTTTGGTCAGTGTGCATGGGTGCTGGTGTTGGGAGGCTGAGCCTGGAAATTCCATTAGGGTGTTTCTGTGGATGAAAATCCTGTGTCAAAGGAGGATTAGCACATTGCCCTGAGTTGGGTGGATGCCAGGGGAGAGCAATTTTCGGAGATCTTGAAATACACCTTGAATGGTGGTGGAACCTGTTAATGGATGGGTGGGTGGATGGACCAGCTATTCAGTCAGATTTCCTGAAGTCTGGGTTGCCTTCATACACAGTTGGAGTAAGTGTGGGGAAGGATCACAGTGGCAGATTCATAGGTTCAAGGACCATCCAACAGTTGACCTCTCCCATCAATGATTTCCTTTGTGACCGGCTTCCGGGGCCAGTAGTGGTTCCCAACATGGCGTTGTATCGTGTCCTGACCTGGGGGCCAAGTATGAACTATCCATTCCATGGAATTCTCCAGGCCAGAACACTGGAGTGGGTAGCCTTTCTCTTCTCCAGGATATCTTCCCAACACAGGGATCAAACCCAGGTTTCCCATATTGCCAGCAGATTCTTTACCATCTGAGCCACCTTGGAAGCCCAGAAATAGTGTGGTGGGTAGCTTATCCCTTCTCCAGTGGATCTTCCCAACCCAGGAATCAAGTGACGGTCTCCTAAATTGCAGTGATATTCTTTACCAACTGAGCTATCAGGGAGGACAAGTATGAGGTAGAGGGGATATTTTCTCTTCATCCTGCCACATTCTCCCCGAGTGCATGGAGTGATGCTGTGCCACAGGACATCCCAGTGTCATTTCTATACCCAACCCACCTATCCTTGCACAAATTTAGTAGCTCTTCCCCAAACTCGGGGTAGGACCCCATGGAAACAGGAGTCAGATGCTCCTGTGAGCGTCTGCGGTTTGAAGGGCAGGGGAATCTATCTGGTGTGAGGCTCATTTTGTTGTGCAGTCTGCTGGTTCAGTGAGGCTGTGCTCTCCTGCATGCCTGGCCTCTGGCCAGAGATGTCACGTGGGTTCAGTCATCTCGCCTCTTTACTGGTTTGTGTCATGACCTTGCTGGTGGTGTCAGAATGGTCGTGGACAACCTGGGTCTTGTGCTGTGTGTGGTTCACAGCAGTTATGTTACTGCCTTAACAGAGAGCAAGGTAGCATGGCAAGTGACCCAGTTGCTGTAAAGGGTGGAGCCCCAGCATCTTTGCATTTCAGGAAGTCTCCGATGGCCTGCATCTTTTCATGTTGCCTAAGGAAGGCCTTCTAGCAAGGTTTTTGGCCAGGAAGCAAAGCATGCTTGTGTGTCAACTGGGCTAAGCGTAGATATCCATCAGGGCCCCTTTGTTGCAGGGCTGAAAGAGACATTTTTCGTGGATGTGTTCCCTGTCAGAGAAGGGTCTTATTGTCATGGAAGTCCTCAAGTACCTTTTATCCTTCCCTGTGTTGGGCAGTCCATTGTGAGCTGAGTATGTGCCAAGAGCAGGTGTGTTTCCCTGGAAGGGCAGTGGCTGTTAGGCCAAGAGTCCCCAGTTCCCTGAGGGTGTCTCAGGGGTTCACAGAGGATATCCTTAAGCTGTGTCAGCCAGAACGGCATGAGGAGCAGAATTACAGGGCCCAAGACCAGGGAGTTGGCAAATTGGCAGTCTTTGTCCTGCAGGCCCCTTGACTCTGAATATTTGATGGCTGACACACCAGACCGAGGTGTACCAATTGAATGGTAGATGCAAGAATGAGGGCAGCACTTCTGGAGGCCTTGCCTCTTTCCCCAGTATGGCTATCGCTCTTCCTCATGCATGTGTGTGTTTTCTCACCCCATACCAGTTGCCTTGAGTATGCCAGGATGGAAGACTGTTTGCAACAGAGAACCCGTTGCGTATTCCATGACAACTGTTCTGGCAAGACGAGGCGTGTGAGCCCCCAGGGGCTTCTGGGCAATTGGTCCTTCGATGTACAGGTGGATCATCCATGGCGGTAAGCAGCCCTTCTTCAAGGAAACCTAGCAGTTTGGCCCCAAGGATTGGGCATGGGATCTGTGCCCTCACCTTCTGGGGTTTCCCTGGGGCATGCAAAGTCCCAGAGCCCAAGGCTGGGCTGCAGTTCCTGCCCCATGGCTGCAGTCTGTGCACTCTTGAATGCTGACATGACTGAGCTCCCTGGCCTTCCTGGGATGGAGGTGGCAACTTTGCTCACGCAGCACCTAGAGCACACGTGCTTGGATCGATGATGACTCCCACAAATGCATTCCTTGGAAATCTGAACAAAATGAGTGAGCCACCCCTACCGTCTCCTCATCGGAACTGAGGTCCAGCACGTGGCTCCCACAGGGATCAAAGGGCCAGGGTCACATTCATTTGCTCCCTGGGATGTGAGCAGCCACAGTGTGCAAGCTGAGGGTGAGAGCCTTGTGATGTGAAGGTGAGCCATAGGGGAAAGGGGCTGCATCTCCCATGCTCGGGTTATGACTAGGGACCATGAACTGTCTCTCTCTGCATGAGCTATCCAGGTCTTTTGTCTCCTGGTGTGGATGAGAGTGAGGGTAGCAGAGGAAGCTGAAGCCATTTGAGAGAGTCTGGGCTGCCACTGAGTGTGTCAGGCCTCCGTGTGCCCACTGCCTGGTCCCTGGCGGATAGCACAGAGCTTTCACTCAGGGTCGGAGCAGAAGTCATGGCCTCAGCCAGCCTTCTGTGTCATGTTCTTCTGGGGATGGATTGCTACCTAGTTTTCTCCTAATACTGAGAGAAGATCAATGGGCAGAGTGTCCAAGAGGTGGGCCAAGCTGAGGGCCCCTCGTCTGATTGTTTCTTTGGTCAGTGTGCATGGGTGCTGGTGTTGGGAGGCTGAGCCTGGAAATTCCATTAGGGTGTTTCTGTGGATGAAAATCCTGTGTCAAAGGAGGATTAGCACATTGCCCTGAGTTGGGTGGATGCCAGGGGAGAGCAATTTTCAGAAATCTTGAAAGGCACCTCGAATGGTGGTGGAACCCATGGGTGGATGGATGCATGGATGGATCGATGAGTCAGTCAGGTTCCTTGAAGTCTGGGTTGCCTTCATATACAGTTGGAGTGAGTGTGGGAAGGATTGCAGTGGCAGATTCATACGTTCATGGACAATTGAACACTTGGTCCCTCCCATGGTCACTTTGCTTTGCAGCAGATGTCTGGAGCCTTCAGTTCTTGCCATCATGACATTGTGTCTTGTATTTTTCTGGGGCCAATATGAGGCACAGGGGATATTTTCTGTCCACCTCGCCGTGTTCTCACCATGTGCATGGCATAAAGATGTCCCTCCTGACCTCCCAGCATCATATCTATACTCATCTCTCCTATTTTTTTTCTGAATTAAGGAGCTCTTCCTGGCAATCCATGGGCAGAACCCTGTGAAAACACAGGAGTGGCTGTCCCCATGAGCAGCTGCAGTATTAAGGGGAGGAGAGGCTGTCTGGCATGGGGCTCATTTTGTTTTGTTACCTGCTGGTACAGCAATGCATTGCTTTCCTGCTTGCTTGATCTCTGGCCTGTGATGTCATGTGCGCCCAGTTGTCGTGCCTGTTGGCTGAGTTCTGTCATATTATGGCTGATGGTGTCAGCATGGTCATGGACAACCTGTCTTGTGTCTGGGTTCACAGCAGTGGTGTTACTGGCTTACAAAGAGCAAGGCAGCACAGAAAGTGACCTAGTCGCTGTTAGTGGAGCCCTGGCATCTTTGTTTTCTGAAATGGTTCAATGGCCTATAACTTTTCATGTTGTCCAAGGAAGAGCTTGTGGTATTGCTTTGAGCCAGGAAGCAAGTATGCTCATGTGTCAGCTGGGCTGAGCGCAGGTATCCAATGGGGCCCCTTTGTCATGGGACTTAAACTGCCATTTTTCATCAATAGGCTCCCTGTTGGAGAAAAGCCTTATTTTCTTGGAAACCCTCAGAAACTTTTTTCCTTTCCCACACTGGCATGCTCTTTGTGAGGAGATCAGGTGCCTAGCATGGGTGTGTTTCTCTGGAACAGAGGTGGCTATTAGACCACGGGGTCCCCATTCCCCTGAGGGCATCTTGGGGATTCACGGAGGACATCCTTACGTTGTATTGGTGGGGATGGCATGGGGAGAGAAATTGCAGGGCCCAAGACCAGGGAGTTGGCAGATTGTTGCTCTTTGTCCTGATGGCCCCTTGAATCTGAAGCAATCCACATGCCAACACATTGATGTTTGGCTTCTGACATACCAGATTGAGGTGCAGCAATTGAATGGTAGATGCAAGTATGAGGGCAATGCTCCTGGGGGCCTTGCCTCTTTCGCCTGTATGCCTGTCTCTCTTCCTCATGCTTGCATGTATTTCCTTGCCTCAAGCCAGATTGAGTGGCCCAGGATGGAAGACCATTGGCATCAGGGACCCATCACATATTCCATGACTCCCAGCCTGGAAAGTCGAGGCCTACGAGCTGCCACAGGCCACTGGACACGCGGCCCTTGGTAGTACAAGAGGAACGCCAATGGCTGTAAGTGGCCATCTTCGCATAAACCTGGTGGTTTGGCCATAAGGCTCTGGCTGTGGTGTCTGCTTTTTCACCTTTGTACTTTCCCTGGGGCACGCAAGGTCCCACAGCCCACAGGCTTAGCTGTAGTTCCTGCCTCTTGGCTGGGATCTGTGCAGTTACAACTGCTGATGTGATTGAGATTGCTGGCCTTCCAGGGGTGGAGGTCCTGACTTTGCTCATTCAACATCTGAGCACATGCACTTAGATAGATGATGATTCCCAAAGACAGCCTTGAAAATCTGACAAAGTGAGTTATCAATCCTTTTCATGTTCTCTTTGGAACTAAGATCCAGCATGTGGCTCCCAGAGGGATGGAATGGCCAGGGTCACCTTGCCTTTGCTCCCTGGGGCATCAGCAGCAACAGCAGGGAAGCTGAGAGTGACAACCTTGTGGTGTGTAGGTGAGACATGGGGAAAAGGGCCTGCATCTCCCATCCTCAGGGGATGGCTAGAGACCATGTGTTGTCTCTGGTTGCACGAGACTAGTCAGAGCTGTTGTCTTTTGCTGTGGGTGAAAGTGCCATGGCAGAGAAAGTGAAAGCCATTTGTGGGCCTCTCGGCTAACATTGAGTTCATTCAGAAAACAAATTGTTTTTGTTCAGATTCAGAACAGGAGTTGTGGCCTCATGCTACGTAGTTTTCTCCTGATATTTGAAGAAGCAAATGAGCATAGTGTCCAGGAGTTTGGGCAAGCTGATGGACCCTTCTTGTATTATTTCTTTTGTTTTGTGTGTGAGTGTGCACTGGTGTTGGGAGGCTGAATCTGGAAGGTGCCTTAGTGCCTTTCCAAGGAAATCAGAATCCTATGTTGATGAGAAGGTCCAGCATATTTCTCTGATGCGGGTGGATGGCAGGAAGTGAGGAAAGCTTGGACAGCAGGAAATATGCCCAGAATGGTGGTTGAACCCATGGGTGAGTAAGCAGGTGGATGGATAAGTTTTGCAGTCAGGTTTCATGGACGCTTTGGTTTCCTTCAGGTGCATTTGGAGTATTAGGAAGGACAACAGTGGCAGATGTATGGACCATCCAGCAGTTTTCCTCTCCCATAGTCGGTTTCCTTTGTGGCGGAACTCCAGATCCACAAGAGGTTGGTATTGTGTCCTGTCTTGTCCTGGTGGCCAATTAGGAGGCAAAGGGGATGTTTTCTGTCCATCTCTCCATGTTCTCCCTGTGTGCATGGCATAAGGTGTGCCTTGGGACATCCAGATGTTATTTCTATATCTAGCCCATGTATCCTTTCACAAGTTTAGGAGTTCTCCCTGGAATTTAGTGGGCTGGACCCAGTAAAAACAGAGGAGTCAGTTGCCCACATAAGCGGGTGCTGTCTTAAGGACAGGAGAGGCTTTCTGGCACAGGGGTCTTTTCGTTTTGTGGCCTGCTGGTGCAGCAACACTGTGGTCTCTTGCATTCCTAGCCTCAAGCCAGAGACATCATCGTGGGTTCAGCAGCTGCAGCTGTTTCTGGATTCTGTCATGGCATGGCTTGTGCTGTCAGGATGGTCATGGATCACCTGGGTCTTGTGTTGTCTCCGGGGCCACTGTAGTGATGTTGTTGCAGGAAGAGGGACCCCTTCCAGGGCCCAAAACTGGGCTCTTGTCTAACGCTTGGAAATGAATTGTCCGAGGAGACACATGTGCTGACAAAGCAAGAGATTTTATTGGGAAAGGGCACCTGGGTGGAGAGAAGTAGGGTAAAGGAACCCAGGAGAACTGCTCTGCTGCGTGGCTCCCAGTCTCAGGTTTTATGGTGATGGGATTAGTTTCTGGGTGGTCTTTGGCCGATCATTCTAATTCAGTCTTTCCTGGTGGCACATGCATCGCTCAGCCAAGATGGATGCTAGCGAGAGGGATTCTGGGAAGTGGACGGACCTTTCCCAAACTCTTCTGGTTGGTGGTGGCTTATTAGTTCTGTATTCCTTATCAGGATTTCCTGTCATAAAACAACTCATGCAGATGGTTACTATGGTGCCTGGCCAGGGTGAGCTGTTTCAATTACTGTGCTTCCCCTAAAAACTCCCCCATGAGAGACTTCATACTCAAGATACTTCTTGGGAATTGGGGCGGAGGTCTCTTTCTTCTGTAACTTCTTTCTGCTGTGCATGGGCATAGGCCTGCCTAGCAGAGCAGAAGTCTCTGTCTACCCGATGTAAGTTGGGGTATTCCACATCTGAAAACAGCTTCCACCCTGTAGTAACATCAATTTGGCTTGGAACTGCTGGAGTCTGCTGGAAATAAGCTTTGTAAGTAGTTGGAGTATACAGGTGCCAAATAGGAGGCATAATAAGATAGTTATCACTGGACCCATGAATGGTAGGAGCCAAGAAGGGAAAGAAAGAGAACTCCATACACTTGTTGAACTCAAATCCCAGATCTTTGTGGCCTGTTCAAAAGCCCCTTGATATCTGTCTGGACCTGCCAGACTGGTTGTAATAAAAACAGCATTCTTCCTTTAGATAGAGACAAGTGCCCCCCTATCCAGCAGTCAGTAAATCTAGGGCCCGATGATTTTATAGGACCATTGTGGCTAGGGAGTCTGACTGGGATTGTAGGTGTTGGAGGGTCCTTGCCATTTTTTCTATGGATACAGCAGTGTCCGGTAGAAAGCTGTTGAAATTTATGTAAAGAAGTTCCCCCCATGGCAGCTCCTGTCAAACCAGTGGTCAGTCCTAGGGCTAGGAAAAAAAGGGGTAAGTATTACTGCATGACGTATCCTCTGGTTGGTATATACTGGTAAAGGCAAGGAGGTATTACTCCAGGCCAGATCTGTGTGGGGTATAACATACCCTAGGGAGCAAGTTCCTGACCGAAAAGGTGGTAGGGATAAATAAGCTTTATCCCCACATATGAAATAGACTCCATGACTGGGTTTAAGCTGGGCAGCAAAATGGGTTTGCCAAAGAGGAACAGGATTTCCATCTGCCTTACAACTGGAACATGGCATAATGGAACAGGGGCAGTCTTTTAGTAGCTGGGAGGAGACTGTCACTCCACTTGCTGCAAAACCGGCAACAGTGAGGGCATTTAGGAAGGTATTCAAGTGTTGTGAGACATCCTGGGTTTTGTCCTCAAGGTAGAGAGTATTTCGTTTAGGCTCCCACCATAGGGTTAGGTTTTCAGGGTTGGGTACCCCTACAAGGGAATAACAGGGGTCAGAGCTGCCTGCCTGATTTAGAAACCAGGATGAACAGGTATGGTTCTTTGGTCGTCCAGAACAGAACATGGATTTTCGAGACTGGTTAATAGCATCCGAGGAGAGCCTCATGTTCAGGGATAGGTATACTGTGTCAGTTCTGCCAGAACCTCTAGTTCCCAGACTTTGGGCTAAATCGTAATACCCTAGTGAAATTTCTAGGTCCCAGTTTTTCTCGTTAGTTTCAACGGTGAAAGTCACCGCACATTATAAGTTGCCTAGATTTCCCACTGACATCCCTGTCAGGGAGTTGCTTTTTAGACAGATAGGGAAAGTCACTTGCGGAATGTTAGTCAAGAGAGAAAATAAGGGCTCAGGTGGGATTACAGATGTTATTGAGGGGGTAAATGTAGACAGTTGTTGCTGATACCAAGGCATGACTTTTTTTCCCCTTTTTCCCAAAAGGCCATACTATGACCAGATGGGGTGCTCTGGGTAACAGCATGTAGCTCAGCTGGAAGGGTAGGCCATTGATAGCCTGGGATAGGTTGGACATACCCCCAGCTCCTGCCATTAATGCTGATCCAGCAGGGGCTGGTTAGGATGAGTCAAGAAGTAGTGTGGTTTGCAAGCATATATGCCTCGTTTAGAGAGAGATTAATAGCCATACAGGGAGGCATGATTAGAAGAGGTAGAACACCATATGATGCATTTTTACTTACCTGAGGGAGAGTTGATGGGGTTCCGCCTGAACAAGAGTCTGAGATCTTCAACAGGTTCACAGCAATAGTTGTCCTCTGGTTTTGGAGTCTCAATCCCCGTCTCCCCCTCCTGTAGGCCATAGGGTTTTATTCTAGAATTGTGGACCCAGGCAGATAGACCCTTCACTTTCACAGCAGTTGAAGTTACTAGGACAACCTGATACGGTCCTGTCCATTTCTCAGACAGCTGGCTTGGACTCCCTTTTTTTTTGCCAGGTCTTTACTAATCCTTGGTCCCCCGGCTCTACCTGGGGATTTTTCAAGTTTTCCTGTGGTCTAGGGAGGATCTGTTCTCTGTATCATTGGAGTTCTTGTTGAAACCGTCCCAGGTCAATTATATGTTTTAAGAGAGTATTGGTATCCTCATCAAAAAACAAATCAGAAGTTAAGAATGGACATAATTTCATAAGGGCTTAATAATAGCTGCCGTTTGGGGGCTGTCTGTACCCTCATGAGGGCTATGGGTAGCATATGGATCCACTTATGTGTTTCTTGACATAGCTTGGCCAGAGCCCTTTAAAGAGTCTGGTTGGCTCTCTCTACCTTTCCCGAAGCCTGAGGCCTCCAAGATGAGTGGAGGCGGTATTTTATGCCTAAGCATGCGGCCAGGTTCTGAGATATCGTGGCTGTAAATGAGGGCCCATTGTCACTCTGAAGTGATCAAGGCAACCCAAACCTAGGTACTGTCTCCTTCAGCAGAGCTTTACAGACTTCTGTGGCTCTCTGTGTCTTAGTAAGGAACACTTCAATCCATCCTGTGAATGTGTCAATAAAGACTAGCAAATAAGAAAACCCTTGGGTCTTTGGCATGGCTGTAAAATGCACCTGCCAGTCCTCTCCTGGGTATGATCCCCGATGTTGGACACGTTTAGTTAGAGGAGGTGGCAAGGGTCTGGTTTTTTGATTATTTCTTAGACAGGTATCACAATTCTGTGTGACCTGTCTAACAACCTTAGCCAACTGGGATGGTAGAGGATAGGCTTGAGCAAGATTTCCAGATTATCTCTTCCAAAATGGGTACTTTTATGTAAGGAGTTAATAATTTTCCAAACCTGAGAGTCAGAGAGTATTACTTGGGCCTGATCAGTCTGAAACCACCCATGTGACCCAATCTCCCAGCCCCACTCAGCATATCAGGAATGTTCCTCTGGGGTATAATCTGGAGTCAGGGTTTCCTTGGGGAAAAGGGGGCAGATAGCAGTGACAGGGGTAGTTTCCCTAGCAGCTTGTTTAGCTTCCTGGTCAGCTTTTCTATTTCCCTGGGCCTCCTCTTCTTGCTCCTTTTGGTGATCTTTACAGTGGATGATAGCTAATTTTGCAGGAAGTTTGCCTCTAGGAGCCTGAGAATGAGCTCTTTGTGTTTAATTGGAGAGCTTCAAGCACTGAGCATCCCTCTTTCTTCCAAATTGCTGCATGGGCATGCAGGATGAGGAAAGCATACTTACAGTCCATATACACATTAATCCTCTTTCCTTCTCCTAATTCCAAAGCTCACATCAGGGCAAAAAATTCAGCTTTCTGGGCTGAGGTGTCTGGGGGAAGAGACCCACTTTCCTTAGTTTCCTCTAGGCTCACTACAGCATATCCTACCTTCCTCTCTCCCTTTTCTACAAAACTATTGCCATCTGTGTACCATTTTTCCTCTGGGTCAGAAAAAGGTGTCTCTGATAGGTCCAGGTGAGAAGAGTATAACTCGTCTATGATTTGCATGCATTGGTGATCCAAAGGGGAAGTAGGGGGATCTGGCAGTAAGGTGGCTGGATTTAAAGTCTGCTGCTGCTGCTAAGTCGCTTCAGTCATGTCCGACTCTGTGCAACTCCATAGACGGCAGGCCACCAGGCTCCCTCATCCCTGGGATTCTCCAGGCAAAAACACTGGAGTGGGTTGCCATTGCCTTCTCCAATGCGTGAAAGTGAAGGCGCTTAGTCGTGTCCGACTCTTAGCAACCCCATGGACTGCAGCCTACCAGGCTCCTCCATCCATGGGATTTTCTAGGCAAGAGTACTGGAGTAGGGTGCCATTGCCTTCTCTGTTTAAAGTCTGACAGACCCTCAACTTTATTTCTGGAGTGTCAAGGAGGAGGGCTTGGTATTGGGTGATCCTTCCCCCTGGGATCCTTCCTCCCACCTATCCCCTTTAGTTTCCAAGACTGCTTGCACCTGGTGAGGCGTATACACTATGGTGGGCTGACCCAGGGTCAGCTTAGATGCCTCCTTAACATAAGAGCAATGGCCGCTACTGCCCGGAGGCAAGTGGTCCACCCTCTGGCCACTTGATCTAGTTATTTTGAGAGATAAGCCGGGTTGTAATACAGGGCCCATCATTTGTCCTAACATCCCAAGAGCAGTTCCTATCCTTTCAGAAACATAAAGCTTGAAAAGCTTTTCCAGGTTTGGGAGGCCTAAAGCTGGGGCTGTAGTGAAAGACTCTTTTAGGGCATTAAAGGCCACCTTGCAGGTCTCATCCCAGTCGAGTGGCTTTTCCTCTTTCCCTCTTAACTTTTCATATAGGGGTTGGGCCAGATTGCCATAATTAGGAATCCAGATCCTGCAAAACCCAGTCATTCCTAAAAATCCCCTAAGCTGTTTTTTTGTTTGGAGGGTATAGGGTGTTTAAGATGAGGGATTTCCTCTAGGGGTTGAGAGGAAATCGACCATATCGTCCTTCCATAATTATAAATCCAAGGTATTTTACTTGGGTTAAGCTAATCTGAGCTTTCTTGGGGGGTACTCAATAGCCCTTTTCATGCAGGAAATTTAGAGTTTTAATAGTGTCCACTAGATATGAGCAGGTCATCCACATATTGTATTAGATTGCTATTTGTTAAAGTTGATTCCCTTAGTTCTCTCCCCAAGGAAGTCCCAAAAATATGAGGGCTGTCCCTAAACCCTTATGGTAGTCGAGTCCAGCAGAGTTGTGTGGCCTCCCTTGTTTCCAAGTCCTGCCACTCAAACGCAAAGAGTTTTGGGGATTCAGGATGGAGAGGAATGCAAAAGAAGGCATCTTTAAGATCCAAGACTGAGAAGTACTTAGCATTTCCTGGGACTTGGGATAGGAGGGTATACGGATTTGGGACTGTGGGGTGGATGGGAACCACAGCTTCATTAACAGCTCTTAGATCCTGGACGAATCGATAAGATACATCTGGTTTTTTAACAGGCAAGATTGGAGTATTGCAGGGAGACTCACAGGTGATTAGAATTCCAGTATCTCGGTATTTGTTAACTAATGGTCTAAGACCTTCAAGAGCTTCTGGTTTTAAGGGATATTGTCTTTTCCAGGGGTAGGGAGCATTTGGCATCAGAAGATCTTTACCGGTGGAACATTTATGGCTAGACCAGGGCTGGAGACATCTCACACCTGGGGATTGACCTCATCTAAGAAAGGGACAGACTCCTCCTTTTCTACATCTGACTAAATATTCAGACACTAGGCAAAGGAAATTAGCGACTTCTAGCTTTCCCCAAGTCACTCTGGTCTGGAGGCGGCAAAGAAGGTCTTTCCCCAGTAAGGGAGCAGGGCAACCAGGGATGTATAAGAAGGGGTGGATTCCTTGCCAGTTGCTTTGAGGTTTTCCATCTACCCCATCACTGTTTTAGTCTGGGAATCTAAAGGTCCTAATTGGAAAGGAAGAACAGAGAAGGCAGCCCCCATGTCTAAAAGAAAGTTCACATCCTTACCTTCTATTTGTAGAGTCACCCAAGGGTCTAGAGGAGTGATCTGGGCCTCACCATTCGTGGGGGTTTCTCGAGCCACTGGGTACCGTCAGTCCTGGTCGCCCAGGACTAATACAGAGGGAGCAGGTTTAGGGGTCTCCATACGTCTTCCTTTAGGGCAATATGGGCACTCCCTTTTCCAGTGCACATCCTCTTTGCAGTAGGCACACTGGATGTGTCTCAGCTGCTGTGGATTGTTAAGATCCTTTTTCCTTCCTTGCTCTCCCCCAGACTCTAGCGTAATGGCAGGATGACTCAAAGCCAGGATTTTAGCCTGTTGTTGGGCCAAGGCCTGGGTCTGCCTCTCCATTCTCCTATCTTTTCAGGCTTCCTTTTGCTCCCTTTTTGCTTTCTCCTCCTGGTACCTGTTCAAAAACACCCTGTTTGCCTCCTCCACCAAATCGGAAATTGGGGTCTCTGGTCCTTTTCCTAGTTTTTGTAATTTTCTCCTTATGTCTGGGGCTGCCTGGGTTATGAAAGAATGGGCCAACAGGACTCTTCCTTCCATACTTTTTAGATCTGTCTTGGTAAAGTTTTTAAAGGCTTCTGTGAGTCTGCCCAAAAAAAAAAAAAAAAAGAGCTGGATTTTCATTTTCTTCCTGTGTAACCTCTTTTATCTTATTATAATTAACAACCTTTCGGACACCCTGGGTCATTCCCTGTAGTAGGCAAGTAATGAGGTGTCTTAAGGATTCCTCTCCTGCCCTTTTATTAGGATCCAAGTCTAGCTCTGTAGAGGAGATTGCCTCTTCAGCAGGGGCCAGACTGACATCTACCCAGTCTTTCTTCAGCCACTTTTCTAGCCTGATCTAGGATTCGCGCTCTTTCCTCATCATTACAACACCAGGTGAGGATAACCATTATATCCCTCCAGGTAAGGGAGAAGTTAAGGCTAAGATGCCCAAATTCATCCTTAAATTTTTGGGGGTTCTTAGAATATGAGCCCAGTTGTTCCTTGCATTGGGTAATGTCTTGCATAGAGAATGGAACATGAACGTGCATAGTTCCCCCCTCCCCATCTGGTACCTCTCTTACGGAGCAGATTTTGTCTGAGGATGACCTTTCCTTCTGTGGAGGACAAAGCTTACTTCCTGATCATAACCCCATAGGGGAGGGGGCACATGGAGGAGGAGCTGAGGCAATGGTGAGTGACTTCCCTTCAGATCCCGTGACTTCTGGGTCTGAGCTCATGATTCCCAGGCCTAGCCTCCTGACTTTGGGGTCCAAGCTCGTGACTTCCAGGTGTGTCTTACCCTCCTTTCCCCGTGACTTCTCTGCTGAAGCAGAGGAGGTTAGGGGAAGGTCAAGGGGATCTTCTGTTTCAGACCTTGCTAAAAGGATTTTGGAAGAGCATTTATCAAAGTCCTCAAGCTTGTATTTTCCCTTTTTCCTGGAGTCCTGGTAGAAGGCCATAAAGGCCTGGACATAGGGAATCTCCTTGTATTTACCCTTGCGTTTGCAGTATAGACTGAGCTGTAAAATGGTGTTGTATCCAAGTGATCCCGACTGGGACCATTTTCCCCCTCCTTCCAGAGAGTAAGTAGGCCAGTATTGAGTACAGTATTTGATAATTTTTTTCTTTTTTAGCCCTTCCAGTTGGTATCCCTCCCAGTGGGCCAAAAGACAACCCAGTGGGGTGTCTAAAGGGAAGCTAGGCTTATTTCCCATTTTAGTGACAGTATAATTTATATCTCGTTCCCAGGGAACCAGTATTGGGGTGGATGTCCCTATATCTGACTCTAGAGAGACTGTAAGCTCTCTCCTGGTCCCAAATTGCCTGATTGTATATGCGCCAAAGGAAATGTTCAGTAGTAAGCACAATCAACAGTGCTGTAGGACTGGTCCTGAAAGGTGAATTAACCCCTAAGGATGTGTCTAGGGTGTTAATTTTCACCCAAGACCAGGTGCAACTATACTGAACCCCATCAATCATTTCCATGTGGAAGCACTCAGCCAAATGCTCAATTAAATGGCTGAATTTATAGAAACAGGGCACCTGATGGACTGCTTCTAATGCCCGATTGTCTCTCTAATAACAGCATAATGATGGGGAGCAGAGAGCGTAGCCTCTCAGAAAATCTCTTGCAAAGACCCAGAACTAAATAACTTGGGTCTTCACAGAGAGGAAAAAAGGCCAGGTTGAGAGAGAAGGAGAGGGAAGAGACAAAAGGTATAAGCGTGGGGGAGAGAAAGAGGAAAAAGAAAAAGGGGTGGCCTTACAGACGTCTCCTGCCACCTACAGATATCCAGGCGTTACAGGACTTTTCCCTGGGCCTCCAGAGAAGGGAGGACTGGAACTCGGCCCTACCAGAAATCAGAACCAGAATTTGAGTTCTCTGCCAATAGGAGGTGATCAGTCTCCAATCCTCAGCTCAAGCCAAGGCCCTTCGACCAGACTCTTGTGTCCAGGACCAGGGGACTAGAAAAATAGGATAGGATAGGTTGAAAGGAGGGGTGAGATAAAAGGGGGTCAACAAAATCTCTTGTTCCTTAACCGGTCGGGGCACCCTGGCCAGTTGTCCACGTCAGGAGGAGACCAGGGACAAACAAGTCCCAGTTGCGGCCACTGGGTCAGATCTGTCGGCAGGCAAGCTGGTCCTGGAGTGCCCCAAGCGATCTGGATGTCAGCCCCAGTAAAAATGGGGGTGTCCCTTCATGGTCGCCAGTTGTTGTAGGAAGGGGGAGGCCCCCCTACAGGGCCCCAAGAATGGGCTTTTGTTTAACACTCAGAAATGAATTGTCTGAGGAGACACGTGCTGACAAAGCAAGAGATTTTATCAGGAAAGGGCACCCAGGTGGAGCGCAGTACGGTAAGGGAACCCAGGAGAACTGCTCTGCTGTGTGGCTCGCGGTCTTGGGGTTTTATGGTGATGGGATTAGTTTCCTGGTGGTCTTTGGCCAATCATTCTAATTCAGAGTCTTTCCTGGTGGTGCACGCATCACTCAGCCAAGATGGATGCTAGCAAGAGGGATTCTGGGAAGTGGACAGACACGCGGTGTCTCCTTTAGACCTTTCCTGAACTCTTCCAGTTGGTGGTGGCTTACTAGTTCTGTATTCCTTATCAGGATTTCCTGTCATAAAACAACTCATGCAAATGGTTATTATGGTGCCTGGCCAGGGTGGGCAGTTTCAATCAGTGTGCTTCCCCTAACAATGTTACTGCCTTAAAAAGTGCAATACATCACTATGAGTAACTTAAGTGCTGTAAAGGGTAGAGCACCACATCTTTGCATTTCAGAATAGTTCCAATGGCCTGTAGCTTTTTGTGTTTTTCAAGCTAAATGCTTGTAGCACGGCTGTAGTCCGGGAAACAAGCACACTTGTGTGCCACCCAGATTGTTCACAGCTGTACTGTGGAGCCCCTTTGTTGCACAGTCCAAGAACTAGTTTCATGGATAATCTCCCTGTCAAAGGAGGGCCTTATTCTTGTGCAAGCTTTCAAATACCTTTGTTCCTTCCCTACGGTGGTGAGACCATGTGAGCAGAGTAGGTGCCAAGAGTGTGTTTTCCTGGAGGGACAGTGGTAGTTCAGACAAGGTGGCCTCCTTCCCCTGAGGGTGAGTTGGGGTTTCTTCAGTTCAGTCGCTCAGTCGTTTCTGACTCTTTGCAACCCCATGAATCGCAGCATGCCAGGCCTCCCTGTCTATCACCATCTCCCGGAGATCACCCAGACTCACGTCCATTGAGTCCGTGATGCCATCCAGCTATCTCATCCTTGGTCGTCCCCTTCTCCTCCTGCCCCCAATCCCTCCCAGCATCAAAGTCTTTTCCAGTGAGTCATCTCTTCACATGAGGTGGCCAAAGTACTGGAGCTTCAGCTTTAGCATCATTCCTTCCAAAGAAATCCTAGGATTGATCTACAGAATGGACTGGTTGGATTTCCTTGCAGTCCAAGGGACTCTCAAGAGTCTTCTCCAACACCGCAGTTCAAAAGCATCAATTTTTTGGTGCTCAGCCTTCTTCACAGTCCAACTCACATCCATACATGACTACTGGAAAAACCATAGCCTTGACTAGACGGACCTTAGTTGGCAAAGTAATGTCTCTGCTTTTGAATATACTATCTAGGTTGGTCATAACTTTTCTTCCAAGGAGTAAGCGTCTTTTAATTTCATGGCTGCAATCACCATCTGCAGTGATTTTGGAGCCCCCAAAAATAAAGTCTGACACTGTTTCCATTGTTTCCCCGTCTATTTCCCACGAAGTGATGGGACCAGATGCCATGATCTTTGTTTTCTGAATGTTGAGCTTTAAGCCAACTTTTTCACTCTCCTCTTTCACTTTCATCAAGAGGCTTTTTAGCTCCTCTTCACTTTCTGCCATAAGAGTGGTGTCATCTGCATATCTGAGGTTATTGATATTTCTCCCGGCCATCTTGATTCCAGCTTGTGTTTCTTCCAGTCCAGCGTTTCTCATGATGTGCTCTGCATATAAATTAAATAAGCAGGGTGACAATATACAGCCTTGACGTACTCCTTTTCCTGTTTGGAACCAGTCTGTTGTTCCATGTCCAGTTCTAACTGTTGCTTCCTGACCTGCATACAGGTTTCTCAAGAAGCAGGTTAGGTGGTCTGGTATTGCCATCTCTTTCAGAATTTTCCACAGTTTATTGTGATCCACACAGTCAAAGGCTTTGGCATAGTCAATAAAGCAGAAATAGATGTTTTTCTGGGGTTTCTTATAGGTTATCTTTACACTGTGTTGTCAGTGATGGTAAGAGAAGTGGATTTGCAGAGTCTGAGACCAGTGAGTTGACAGAACATCAGCACTTCATCCTGCTGGCCCCTTGACACTGAATTTTTTCCTGTGGCAATGCACTCAGTTTTGGCTTCTGACACACCAGAGTTGCAGCAATTGTGTCATAGATGCCGTATGAATCTCAACTCTCCTGTGAGCATTGACTCTGTCTGCTATGTGCCTGTTGCTATTCCTCAAGCCTGCAGATATTTTCTTGCCTCAAGTTAATTTGAGTCACCAACTTGGAATACCATCGCAACAGGTGACCCTTTGCATATTCTGTGACACTTGGCTTGGGGAGGTGAGGCCAGGTGAAATTAATGATCCCCCATATATGAGTGAACATGCAGCCCATGGGTTTACAGGTGGAACACCCACGGTTGTAAGTGGCAGTTCTTTCCCAAAACCTAGTGGTTTGTCTACAGGCCTCTGGGTGCCAGGGTTGCACCCTTACCTTCTGTGCTTACTCTCTGGCATTCAAGGTCCCATGGCCTGAGGCTTGACTACAATTCCTACCCTTGTCTTGGTTCTGGGCAGTCTCAAATGCTGATGTGATTGAGCTCACCTACAGTCCTAAGGTAGACACCACAGCTTTCCACATCCAGTGTCTGAGCACGTGGTAGGATTGTGTTGACTCCCACAAATGCTTGGGAATCTGAACAAAATGAGTGAGCAGTCCCTATGGTCTCCTCATTGAAATTAAGTTCCAGCCTGTGGTTCCCACAGGGAACATAGAGAGAATGCCATGTGGCACTTGCTTCCTTGTGCTTCAGCAGCTTCACTGTGTAAGTTGAGGGTGACAGCCTTCTCATGGGAAGAGGAGCCATTGGGAAAGGAGCCTGGGACTCCCATCTTCCTTGGATGGCTACAGACAGCATGTCTGGTTTTGGTTTATGAGCCCAGTCAGGTTTGTGGTCTCCTGCTGCGGGTGAGAGTGAGATAGAAGAGGATGCAGGAGTTGTTTGAGAGCCTCTGGGCTGCCACTGTGTTCCTGCCTCCACTCAGTTGTTGCCTTGTCTCTTGGAGGAAACCATAAACTTTACACTCAGAGTCAGAACAGGAGTCCTTTCCTAGGTTGGTCTTCTATGTCATGTTCTACTGGAGAGAAAGGACACAAAGCTTCTCCTGATGATTGGAGGACGTCAGTCACTGTCTCCAGCACGTTGTCCAAGCCTATGTCCCCTTTTTGGGTTGTGTCCCCCTTGTATGTGAGTGAACATGAGTGTTGGGAGAGTGGGCCTGGAAAATGTTTTGAGGTAATAAATATTCTGTGTTAATGGGAGAGTCTGGCACATTGGCTCTGAGGCAGGTGTATTTTGGGGCAATTGAAAGGTGAGAGGGTGGTTAATGTGTGTGAAATGGTTGGTGAACCCATGGCTGGATTGGTGAGTGGAGGTATCAGCGAGTCTAGAGTACTCTGTGAGTTCTTTTGGTTGCCTTCAGTGCATTTGCACTCAGTGTCTGGAAGGCCTGGGGAAACAGATTCAGGGACTGTCCCCTATTTGGCCTCTCTTTGATTAGACACTTTGTGTTTTAAACACGGTGAGTGTTTGTCATTGTAGCATTGTATGTCTTGGTCTGGGTGCTGATTATGAGGCATGAGATGTGTATTTTCTCCCCGTCTGGCTACATTTTCTCTGTGTTGACCTTGTGAAGTTGTTCCTTAGGCCATCCTAAATTTTTTTTTATACCCAGCCCCCGTAGCCTTCCCTGAAGGTTGGAGCTCTTCCCAGAGGTCGTTGGGTGGGACCTTGTAGAAATAGGGGAGTTGGCTGCTAAGGAGAGATTGCAGGTTTAGTGGCAGGAGAGGCTGTCTGGGGGATAGGTCATCTTGACATGCCACCAGCTGGTGCAGTAAACTCATTGTCTCTGGCGTGCCTGGCCTCAGTCCAGAGAATCAGTGAGGATTGTGGTCACAACTGTTTGTTGGGTTTTCTCATGGCATGGCTGTGGGCGTCACATTGTTCCTGGAGGACCTGGGTCTCAGTATGTTTCTGAGTTATGGCTGTGATATTCCTGGATAAAGAAATTCCAAAGCCTCATGGTGAGTGTCCCAGTTGATGTAAAGTATCTAGCTCTGCAACTTTGGGTTTTGGAGTAGCTTTGCATGTTTTCCAAGTTAAGGGCCTCTGTCTTGGCTGTAGGCCAGGAAGTAAGTGCACTCTTGAGTCCCCCAGAGTCAGTGCAGGTGTGCCTCAGGGATTGTGGGGCCCAAGGAGCCACTTTTCATTGTGGACCTCACTTTCAGACAAGTGCCATTTTCTCATGTAAGCTCCCAGTTTCCTTGTGGCCCTGTTGGCAGGCCCATTGTAAGCAAAGTAGGTGGCAAGATCGAGTGTTTTCCTGGAATGTCAGTGGCTGTTAGGTTCGCAGGGTAGGCCCAGTTTTCTTGGGCATGTCAGGAGGTTCAAGAATTACACCTTTAAGCTGTGTCCGCAGGCGCAGTATTCAGGAGTGGAATTGGAGGGCCCAAAACCAGGGATGTGATGGACCAGTGGCTTTCTTTGGCCTGATAGTTACCCACTCTTAAAGTGTCCTTGCCCCAGTGCATTCACATTTGACTCCTGCCACACAGACAAGGGGCAGGATATGAAACTGAGGCAAGATAGAGCCCTGTATTCCAGGAGGCACTGCCTCTTTTTCCTGTGTACCGATGCATGTTCTTCAAGTGTGTATGTAAATTCTTGCTTCAATTCAGATGGAGTCCCTAGGGATCAAAACCATCAGTGTGGTATCCTTCCCATATTCCGTGACATCAGGCCAGGTGAGGTCAGGCAAGGGAGCCCCTGGAGGCATGTTGGCATACAGCCCATAGGGTGATGGTGGAATGCCCATGGTGGTAAGTGGCCTGGACCTCTGTGAGCTGGGGCTGCACCCTCACATTCTGGGCTTTCCCTGGGACATGTGAGCTCTGATGGCCTGAGGCTTGACTGCACTACCTCGCCCATGACTGGGCTCTGATGGGTCCTGAATGCTGATGTGATTGAGTTCCCAGGCCATCTCAGGGTGGAGGCCATAGGTCCAGAATCTGAGCACGTGCTTAAACTGATGATGACTCCAAGGCATACCTTGGAAATCTAAATAAAATGAATGTGAAAAGCCTCTACTGTCTCCTCATCAGAAGTGGGATCCTGAATGTGGCTCCCACAGGGAACGTAGACAGGGTGTCCCATTGCATTTGCCCCCTTGGCCATCAGCAGCTACTTTGTGCCAGTTGAGGGTGATGACTTTCTTGTAGGTAGAGGAGCCTTTGGGAAAAGGTCTGGAACTCCCATCCCTGGGGGATCCCTGGATGCATGAGGCTAGCCAGAGCTGTGTTCTTCCACAGGTGAGAGTGCAGGTGGAAAAGGAAGTGGGAGCCTTTGGGGGCCTCTGGCCTGCCATTGGGTCCTTCAGGCCTCTGCCAGGTCCCTGGAGGGCATCTACATCTTTACAGACAGGGTCAGAGCAGGAGCCCTGCTTCTCTGTCATGTTCTATGAGGACATGAGATGAATGTTAGAAGGTTCTTCCTGATGCTCTTAGGAATTCAACAGACCACCACCCCTGGGATGTGGGCCAAGCTGACAGCCCCTCCTTAGATCACATCCCCCTTGTGTGTGTGTGTGGCGGGGAGGGGTGGTGTGGGGGAGCAGGGACGGCTACTGGGCTTGAGACGTTGGGCCTGGAAAATGTCTAACAGAATTTTTGAGGAAATCAAAATTCTCTGTAGAGGAGAGGGTCTGGCACTTTGCCCTGAGATGGGCAGATACTAGGGACAGAGAATGGTAAAGAAAGTGAGAAATGCACTAGGAATTGTGCATGAACCCCTGGGTGAAATGCTTTGTGGATGAATTGGCAAGTCCGTAGGGTTCCTTGAACTCTTTGGGTTGCCTTCAGGTGCATTTTAAGCCAGTTTCAGGAAGCACTGAGGGTGCAGATTCATGTACCCATCCCCCAGTTGGCTTCTCCTTGGATTGACTTGCTTTGTGGTGGATCTTTGTGGCAGCAAGTGGTTGGCATCAAGGCATTGTATCATGTCTTGGCATGGAAGCCAGTTATGATGCGGGGTGTTTGTTTTATCCACATCTGGCCAGGTTCTCCCTGTGTTGACAATGTAAAGATATTCCTTGGGACATTACAGGGTCATTTCTATACCCAGCCCACCTAGCCTGCTCTGAGGTTTGGAGCTCTTCCTGGAGGTCATCAGGCTGGATCCTGCGGAAACAGGGGAGTCAGCTTCCAAGGAGAGGCTGTCTGGTATGGGAGTCATTTTGTCATGCCACCATCTGGTGCATCAAACCTGTGGTCCCTGAAATGCCTGGCCTCAGGCCATAGAAGTCATGTTGGATTCAGAGCTTGCAGCTGTTTGCTGGGTTATGTTGTGGAATGGCTGTGGGTGTCACATTGTTCCTTGAGGACCTGGGTCTCATGGTGTCTCTGGGGTTGGCAGTGATATTCCTGGTTTATGAATTTGCAAGGTTCTGTAGTTTTGGTGACTGTGGATGTCACCATGGTCCTAGAAGAGCTCTTGGTTTGCTGAAGTATGGGCACTGGTGGGACAGGCTTTTGAAAGTGCAAGCCTCCACGTCAATTCACTCAGTTGCTTTAGGTGTCTCACCTTACAACTTTGGGCGTTTGATGGGCTCAGTTTCCTTTCTGTCTCTATGTGGTCCAAGTGAAGGACTTTTATCTTTGCCTTAGGCTCAGAAGCAATCTTGTTCTGAGTACTTACCTAGCTAATGTAGCCATCCCCAGGTTGTGTATAGACTTTCTATGGTATGGTACTGTACATTTTCTTTTCTTTTTTTATGTGGCTCATTGAACACTTTTATTTTAGCTCTGTAAATCAGGATTATGAATTTTTGGTTATTTATTCATCTTTTTCTTTTCCTACTTGTTTTCTTCACTTTTTGTCATATGTGTTATGTTGTGATATAGATGCCATTGTTTTCAGTCAAGTGCTTTATAAAAAAATTTCCAGAGCCCTCCTTTCTCATTTTTAATTGGTGTGCTGCAAGAATTTTAAAAGACTCTGTATTGATGTGTCTTTTATTGAACCTTATTTGTGTTGTATGTGACCTTATAATATCACAGTTCATGTTTTTGTTTACTCATTTAATTGACCTTTTTAAACCAAGAATTTTTGCCAATTTAAATATTTTTTTAAAATAATAAATTACACCTAAATGTTTCTTAGTCCTCTTGTCAGGTACATCTCTTTCTTTTTTTGCCTTCATGTTTATCCAAAATGTTATATAATTGAACATTTTTTTTTACATTCTGTTCCTAGATGCCTTTTTTAACTGTAGAAATTTTTTAAATTGTGAATTCACTGTTTCATATGTTTGTACTACTATTTTTGTATGTTTAACCTTAATTGTGCAATACTATGGACTCTAGAGAGTCTCTTGGACTGCAAGAAGATCAAACCAGTCAATTCTAAAGAAAATCAATCCTGAATATTCATTGGAAGGACTGACACTGATGCTGAAACTCCAATACTTTGGCCACCTGATGCAAAGAACTGATTTATCTGAAAAGACCCTGATGCTGGGAAAGATGAAGGCAGGAGAAGGGGGTGACAGAGGATGAGATGGTTGGATGGCATCACCAACTCAATGGACATGAGACTGAGTAAACTCCTGGAGTTAGTGATGGACAGGGAGGCCTGGCATGCTGTAGTCCATGGATCACAAAGAGTCAGACATGACTGAGTGACTGAACAACAGCAGACCTCTATCCGTAGTTCTTCAGACACACTATTTAACTAGATCTAGTCCTTTGAATCTATTTGTTACCTCTACTGTGAATTCATACAGGATTTGATTTATGTCATACCTGGCTGGCCTAGTGTTTTTCCCAGTTTTCTTTAGTTTAAGCCTGAATTTTGCTATTAGAAGCTGATGATCTGAGCCACAGTCAGTTCCAGGTCTTGTTTTTGCTGGCTGTATATAGTCTCTCCATCTTTGGCTACAAAGAATGTAATCAATCTGATTTCAGTATCTATCATTTGGTGGCCACAACTGGAAAAGGTCAGTTTTCATTCCAATCCCTAAGAAAGGCAATGCCAAAGAATGCTCAAACTACTGCCCAATTGCACTCATCTCACACACTAGTAAAGTAATGCTCAAAATTCTCCAAGCCAGGCTTCAACAGTATGTGAACCATGAACTTCCAGATGTTCAAGCTGGTTTTAGAAAAGGCAGAGGAACCAGAGACCAAATTGGCAACATCCGTTAGATCATGGAAAAAGCAAGAGAGTTCCAGAAAAACATCTTCTACTGCTTTATTGACTATGGCAAAGCCTTTGACTATGTGGGTCACAATAAACTGTGGAAAATTCTGAAAGAGATGGGAATACCAGACCACCTGATCTGCCTCTTGAGAAATCTGTATGCAGGTCAGGAAGCAACAGTTAGAACTGGACATGGAACAACAGACTGGTTCTAAATAGGGAAAGGCTTACATCAAGGCTGTATATTGTCACCCTGCTTATTTAACTTATATGCAGAGTACATCATGAGAAACACTGGGCTGGATGTAGCACACGCTGGAACCAAGATTGCTGGGAGAAATATCAATAACCTCAGAGATGCAGATGACACCACCCTTATGGCAGGCAACAAAGAACTGAAGAGCCTCTTGATGAAAGTGAAAGAGGAGAGTGGAAAAGTAGACTTAAAACTCAACATTCAGAAAACTAAGATACTGGCATTGGGTCCCATCACTTCATGGCAAATTGATGGGGAAACAGTGGAAACAATGACAGACTTTATTTTGGGGGACTCCAAAATCACTGCAGATGGTGACTGCAGCCATGAAATTAAAAGACGCTTGGTCCTTGGAAGAAAAGCTATGACTAACCTAGACAGTGTATTAAAAAGCAAAGACATTACTTTGCCAACAAAGGTCCATCTAATCAAAGCTATGGTTTTTCCAGTGATCATATATGGATGTGAGAGTTGGACATAAAGAAAGCTGAGCACTGAAGAATTGATGCTTTTGAACTGTGGTAGTGGAGAAGACTCTTGAGAGTCCCTTGGACTGCAAAGAGATCTAGCCAGTCCATCCTAAAGGAAATCAGTCCTGAATATTCATTGGAAGGACTGATGCTGAAGCTGAAACTCCAATACTTGAGCTACTTGATGTGAAGAACTGACTCATTTGAAAAGACCCTGATGCTGGGAAAGATTGAAGGCAGGAGGAGAAGGGGATGACAGAGGATGAGATGATTGGATGGCATCACCGACTCAATGGACATGAGCTTGAGTAAACTCTGGGATTTGGTGATAGACAGGGAAGCCTGGCATGCTGCAGTCCATGGGGTCACAAAGAGCCAGACACGACTGAGCGCCTGAACTGAACTGATGTCCATGTGTAAAGTCATCTCTTGTGTTGTTGAAAAAGGGTATTTTCTATGACTAGTGCATTTTCTTGGCAGAATTCAGTTAGGCTTTGTCCTGCTTCGTTTTATTCTCCAAAGGCAAACTTACCTGTTACTACTCCAGGTGTCTCTTGGCTTCCTACTTTGGCATTCTAATCTCTGATGATGAATAGAATATCTTTTTAAAGTATTAGTTCTAGGAGGTCTTCTAAGTCTTCATTGAATTGGTCAGTCAGCTTCCTCTGCATCCGTGGTAAGGGTATAGACTTCGATTACTATAATGTTGAATGGCTTGCCTTGGAAACAAATCAGGATGTTTCTGTCATTGTGGAGGTTGCACCCAAGTACTGTATTTTGGACTCTTTCATTGATTATGAGGGCTACTCCATTTCTTTTATGGGATTCTTGCCCACAGTGGCAGATATAATGGTCATCTGAATTGAGTTTGCCTATTCCTATCCATTTTAGTTCACTGATTGCTAAGATATTGATGTTTATTCTTACCGTCTCCTGCTTGACCACATCAAATTTCCCCTGATCCATGGGCCTAATATTCCAAGTCCCTAGGCAATACTGTTCTTTGCAGCATCAAATTTTACTTTCATCACCAGACACACCCACAACTGAGCAGCATATCCACTTTGGCCCAGCTGCTTCATTCATTCTGAGGCTGTTCATTCTGGAGCAGTTCTCCTCCACTCTTCCCCAGTAGCATATTGGACACCTTCAGACTTCAGGTGCTCATCTTTTGGTGTCATATCTTTTTGGCTTTTTATACAGTTCATGAGGCAAGTATCCTGGGGTGGTTTACCATTCCCTTCTCTTAGTTGTCATGTACGGTTGTGAGAACTGGATTGTAAAGAAGGCAAAATGCCAAAAAATCGATGCCTTCAAACTGTTGTGCTAGAAAAGACTCCTGAAATTCCTTGGACAGCAAGGAGATCAAACCAGTCAATCTTAAGGGAGATCAACCCTGCATATTCACTGCAAAGACTGATACTCAAGCTGAAGCTCCAGTATTTTGGCCATCTGATGTGAACAGGCAACTCATTAGAAAAGTCCCTGATTTGAGGAAAGATTGAGGGCAGAGGAGAAGAGGGCATCAGAGGATGAGATGGCTGGATGGCGTCGCCAATGCAATGAACATGAACTCGGGCAAACTCCAGGAGATGGTGAGGGGCATGAAGGCCTGGTGTGCTACATACAGTCAGTCCATGGGGTCGCGAAGAGTTACATGACGAGGCAACTGAACAACAGCAGCAACCTTAATTTATTAGTATCCTTTTTAATGAGTTATTTAATATCTAGGTATCTTATTTTTTCACACAGATCCTTTGTGGGATTTGAGATCATTTTTTGTTTTTAAATTTTTTTAATCTTTTGATCTGCACGCATTTCACTTAGTATCTTCCATGTTTTGTGCTCTCTAATAATGACCCTGTCTGGTAAACTTTCCTTACTTATTATACAATTCCATTTTCATTTCATTTATTTAATTTATATTGTTATTTACTGGAGGTTTGTCTTCATTTTCACTTTTTAAAGATATTTTATATTCACACTTCAAATTTTTCATAAGTATTTTATTATTTATTCTGATAACTGTTGTTTCATCTTTTGTTTCTTTCATTGATTTTCTATTCACATTCTTTTCATGATTACTTTTTTCTGTAATGGGTCATTTTTTCATTTCTATCTGGAAGCTTTTTATTGTAGTATAGTTGATAAATAATGTTGTGCCAGTTTCTTTATATAGCAGAGTGACTCAGTTTTACACGTATATACATTTTTATATTCTTGGCATTATGATTAATCACAGAATATTGAATATCATTTCCTGTGTTATACATTTAGGACCTTGTCTATCAATTCCAAATATAGTAGTTTGCGTCTACCAACCCCAAACTCCCAGTTCATCCCTTTCCCTCCTCTCCTTCCCCTTGGCAGCCACAAGTTTGTTGTCTATATCTGTGCGTGTCTTTCTGTTTTGTAGATAGATTCATTTGTGCCTTATTTCAATTCCACATGTAGGTGATATATTCTACTTGTCTATCTCTTTCTGACTTAACTTTATTTAGTATGATAGTCTCTAGTTGTAGCTCTGTTGGGCAGTTTTTATATTAAATTACTTGATTTCTATGACAATTTTTATTTTAGTTCTTAAACCCTGTTTTGGTTTAATTCAATGTCTTACATCTTTCTAGTTTGTGGTTTTGTTTGCAGTCCAGTTGTCAGAGCTGATTTGCTGCTGTTTTGGTCCCTTGGTTTCTTTGATTTTGCTCAGTCTTCATGTAGCTCCTACTAGTCATGTGTAAGATGTTAGAAGGTTTTTTCTACACTGAATTCTCTCTCTGGAGTAAGAGAGATTCTATATACAGAAATGAATAGTTTCTGTTAGTTCAGGCAGCTCAGTTTCATGGTGTGACCTGACCTATGTCACCTGGCTTTTAGCCGTCTTAGGTACAGAGGGAGATTCTCTAGTCTAGAAAGAGATTATCTAGTCTAGAGATTTTCAAGACTTAAGGAGAATCCCTGCAGTGTAGGGATTCCTAGGCCAGTTGATCAGTGAAATTGTTACCCCCAAATTTCACTTTTCTTCTATTTTTATAGTTCAATTTAGAATCACACTTGATTTCTTATGAAAGAATTATATTTGTTTCACCTTGAGAAGTGAAATGATGGAGAATATCTGACTAAATCTGCCAATCAAACCTCACAGTTCATTGGAGACTCTCACACTGGTAAGCATTTTGTCCTGAGAATACTGACATTAGAGTGTTGTAATATTCCAATGATAATAAAACTCTGGCCAAGCCAGTTAACTGATACTGGATCACTGACTGTGATGACGTAGTCTCCATCATTTAAAACTGCTGATTGTTGTGTCTAAGGGTGTTGGAATCCTGAGTGCTCAGTCTCTGCTACATAACTTACTGTCCTACTACAAATGTACCTGTATTGGTGATGAGTTCAAAGTGGGTCTCAGAGGAATCTGAATAAAATGACTGACAAAGTTACTTCTGTGAGGTGAGGTCCAGCACAAGGGACGATACTAGGCTATGGAGGGAGTTCAGTTGGTCAAGTAATATCAATAGTGACTACCATGTTTAAAGTTAACAAATAACTTTGACAAATTTTACAGTTGCCTATAAACATCTGATTTGGTGGCAGAAAATACTAGACAGTATTTGCTCTGATGGAGGGTAGAGATTAACATAACGTTGGAATAACATCAGAAACATTTTAGGAGACAAATACATTATTTTATTTCAAATGAGGGTACATTTGTGAACTCTATGATTTTGTATCTAGTAGACCAGTGGACACATTTACCTCTTATCTTTCCACATTTTACTTTGTTCTTTCAAGTAGCATGGATCTAGTACTGAGTTTCATACGAAAGAGAAGCAACATAAAGGACAGGATTGAGAATAAGTTAGCCTTTTCATCTTTGAGGTTCGTTCTCAAGCTGGTAAACATTTTGTCCTGAAAATACTCTATTCTTCTTAGAGGTCATATAATATTGAGGTCAATATTAGGGGTCAATAATGGTAAGTCTTTGACTATTCTGGGAAGTATATGGTCTCCAAGACTGAATATGGTAGGTCAGTATGTCTGTGGGTGATGTACTCCTGAATACCTGCTCTGTTGTTTAACTGAGGTTCGAAATACCCCTTTAGTAATGTGCCTGGATTGATGACTGAATAATTTTTTTATTCAGAAAATCTGAATAAAATGAGTGACCTAATCAATTCTGTGAAGCTGAGGACCAGAACCCACCTTGTACAAAATATATGGAAAGAGAGTTGAGTTTTTTCATCTGTGAGGTATCAGTAGAGACTGTTGTATTTGAAAGTTCACCAATGTGCATGTGTTTGATAAACTGAATTAGGCAGAGGGCTGTACTTCTACACTGTTGGGATAATATTGAAACTCTCTTGAGTGCTCATTTGGCAGCACTAGACTCTAGAGAACCAGCACATGAGTGCTGGAAATGTGGGGTGCAGTTATGCCTACACATGTTTGTCTGAGCTGCTGGAATCTTCTGAATGACAGTCTCTTTAGGGCAATTAGATGGTCAAAATTCAAAGAGATCAAAGATTTTTATTCTTCACTTCTATATTAAATGAAACAATTACATGGAAATTGAAGCATAGATACTGAATTTTAGAATATCTTCATAGTATTTTTAATAGAAATTTATTTATTTTGATTGGAGGTTAATTACTTTAAAATATTATATTGGTTTTGCCATACATCAACATGAATCTGCCACAGGTATACATATGTTCCCATCCTGAACGCCCCTCCCTCCTCCTTCCCCGTACCATCCCTCTGGGTCGTCCCAGTGCACCAGCCCCAACCATCGAACCTGGACTGGCGATGCATTTCATATATGATATTATACATGTTTCTATGCCATTCTCCAAAATCATCCGCGATTCATGGGGTCGCAAAGAGTCGGACACGACTGAGCGACTGAACTGAACTGATAACATTTGTGTCTCTTGCTGTCTCGCATACAGGGTTATCATTACCATCTTTCTAAATTCCATATATATGCATTCAGTTCAGTTCAGTCGATCAGTTGTGTCCGACTCTTTGTGACCCCATGAATCGCAGCACGCCAGGCCTGCCTGTCCATCACCAACTCCCGGAGTTCACTCAGACTCACATCCAGAGTCAGTGATGCCATCCAGCCATCTCATCCTCTGTCGTCCCCTTCTCCTCCTGCCCCCAATCCCTCCCAGCATCAGAGTCTTTTCCAATGAGTCAACTCTTCGCATGAGGTGTCCAAAGTACTGGAGTTTCAGCTTTAGCATCCTTCCCTCCAAAGAAATCCCAGGGCTGATCTTCAGAATGGACTGGTTGGATCTCCTTGCAGTCCAAGGGACTCTAAAGAGTCTTCTCCAACACCACAGTGCAAAATCAATTCTTCAGCACTCAGCCTTCTTCACAGTCCAACTCTCACATCCATACATGACTACTGGAAAAACCATAGCCTTGACTAGATGGACCTTAGTCGGCAAAGTAATGTCTCTGCTTTTGAATATGCTATCTAGGTTGGTCATAACTTTTCTTCCAAGGAGTAAGCGTCTTTTAATTTTATGGCTGCAATCACCATCTGCAGTGATTTTGGAGCCCAAAAAAACAAATTCTGACACTGTTTCCACTGGTGCCCCATCTATTTGCCATGAAGTGATGGGACCGGATGCCATGACCTTCGTTTTCTGAATGTTGAGCTTTAAGCCAACTTTTTCACTCTCCTCTTTCACTTTCATCCAGAGGGTTTTTAGTTCCTCTTCACTTTCTGCCATAGTATACTGAATTGGTGTTTTTCTTTCTGGCTTACTTCACTCTCTAATCGGCTCCAATTTCATCCACCTCATTAGAACTGATTCAGATGTATTCTTTTTAATGGCTGAGTAATACTCCATTGTGTATATGTACCACAGCTTTCTTATCCATTCGTCTGCTGATGGACATCTAGGTTGCTTCCATGTCCTGGCTATTATAAACAGTGCTGCGATGAACATTGGGATACACGTGTCTCTTTCAATTCTGATTTCCTCAGTGTGTATGCCCAGCAGTGGGATTGCTGGGTCATAAGGCAGTTCTATTTCTAGTTTTTGAAGGAATCTCCACACTGTTCTCCATAGTGGCTGTACTAGTTTGCATTCCCACCAACAGTGTAAGAGGGTTCCCTTTTCTCCACACCCTCTCCAGCATTTATTGCTTGTAGACTTTTGGATCGCAGCCATTCTGACTGGTGTGAAATGGTACTTCATTGTGGTCTTGATTTGCATTTCTCTGATGATGCATGATGTTTAGCATCTTTTCATGTGTTTGTTAGCCATCTGTATGTCTTCTTTGGAGAAATGTCTATTTAGTTTTTAGGCCCATTTTTTGATTGGGTCATTTATTTTTCTGGAATTGAGCTGCAGGAGTTGCTTGTATATTTTTGAGATTAGTTGTTTGTCAGTTGCTTCATTTGCTATTATTTTCTCCCATTGTGAAGGCTGTCTTTTCACCTTGCTTATAGTTTCCTTTGTTGTGCAGAAACTTTTAAGTTTAATTAGGTCCCATTTTTTTTATTTTTGCTTTTATTTCCAATATTCTGGAAGGTGGGTCATAGAGGATCCTGCTGTGATTTATGTCAGAGAGTGTTTTGCCTATGTTCTGCTCTAGGAGTTTTATAGTTTCTGATCTTACATTTAGATCTTTAATCCATTTTAGTTTATTTTTGTGTATGGTGTTAGAAAATGTTCTAGTTTCATTCTTTTAGAAGTGATTGACCAGTTTTCCCAGCACCACTTGTTAAAGAGATTGTCTTTACTCCATTGTATATTCTTGCCTCCTTTGTCAAAGATAAGCTGTCCATAGGTGTGTGGATTTATCTCTGGGCTTTCTATTTTGTTTCATTGATCTATATTTCTGTCTTTGTGCCAGTACCATCCTGTCTTGATGACTGTGGCTTTGTAATAGAGCCTGAAGTCAGGCAAGTTGATTCCTCCAGTTCCATTCTTCTTTCTCAAGATTGCTTTGGCTATTCTAGGTTTTTTGTATTTCCATACAAATTGTGAAATTATTTGTTCTAGCTCTGTGAAAAGTACCGCTGGTAGCTTGGTAGGGATTGCATTGAATCTGTAGATTGCTTTGGGTAGTATACTCATTTTCACTATATTGATTCTTCCGATCCATGAACACGGTATATTTCTCCATCTATTACTGTCCTCTTTGATTTCTTTCACCAGTGTTTTATAGTTTTCTATACATAGGTCTTTAGTTTCTTTAGGTAGATTTATTCCTAAGTATTTTAGTCTTTTCACTGCAATGGTGAATGGAATTGTTTCCTTAATTTCTTCTTCTACTTTCTCATTATTAATGTATAGGAATGCAAGGGATTTCTGTGTGTTGATTTTATATCCTGCAACTTTACTATATTCATTGATTAGCTCTAGTAATTTTCTGGTGGGGTCTTTAGGGTTTTCTATGTAGAGGATCATGTCATCTGCAACAGTGAGAGTTATACTTCTTCTTTTCCAATTTGGATTCCTTTTTCTGCTCTGATTGCTGTGGCCAAAACTTCCAGAACTATGTTGAATAGTAGCGGTGAAAGTGGGCACCCTTGACTTGTTCCTGACTTTAGGGGAAATGCTTTCAATTTTTTGCCATTGAGGATAATGTTTGCTTTGGGTTTGTCATATATGGCTTTTATTATGTTGAGGTATGTTCCTTCTATTCCTGCTTTCTGGAGAGTTTTTATCATAAATTGATGTTGAATTTTGTCAAAGGCCTTCTCTGCATCTATTGAGATAATCATATGGCTTTTATTTTTCCATTTGTTTAATGTGGTGAATTACATTGATTGATTTGCGGATATTGAAGAATCCTTGCATCCCTGGGATAAAGCCCACTTGGTCATGGTGTATGATCTTTTTAATGTGTTTTGATTCTGACTGCTAGAATTCTGTTAAGGATTTTTGCATCTATGTTCATCAGTGATATTGGCCTGTAGTTTTCTTTTTTGTGGCATCTTTGTCAGGTTTTGGTGTTAGGGTGGTGGTAGCCTCATAAAATGAGTTTGGAAGTTTACCTTCCTCTGCAATTTTCTGGAAAAGTTTGAGTAGGATAGGTGTTAGCTCTTCTCTAAATTGTTGGTAGAATTCAGCTGTGAAGCCGTCTGGACCTGGGCTTTTGTTTGCTGGAAGATTTCTGATTACAGTTTCAATTTCCGTGCTTGTGATGGGTCTGTTAAGATTTTCTATTTCTTCCTGGTTCAGTTTTGGAAAGTTGTGCTTTTCTAAGAATTTGTCCATTTCTTCCACGTTGTCCATTTTATTGGCATATAATTGCTGATACTAGTCTCTTACAATCCTTTGTATTTCTGTGTTGTCTGTTGTGATTTCTCCATTTTCATTTCTAATTTTATTGATTTGACTTTTCTCTCTTTGTTTCTTGATGAGTCTGGCCAATGGTTTGTCAATTTTATTTATCCTTTCAAAGAACCAGCTTTTGGCTTTGTTGATTTTTGCTATGGTCTCTTTTGTTTCTTTTGCATTTATTTCTGCCCTAATTTTTAAGATTTCTTTCCTTCTACTAACCTTGGAGTTATCCATTTCTTCCTTTTCTAGTTGCTTTAGGTGTAGAGTTAGGTTATTTAACTTTTTTCTTGTTTCTTGAGGTATTGCCTGTATTGCTATGAACTTTCCCCTTAGCACGGCCTTTATAGTGTCCCACATGTTTTGGGTTGTTGTGTTTTTATTTTCATTCATTTCTTTGCATATTTTGATTTCTTTTTTGATTTCTTTTGTGATTTGTTGGCTATTCAGAAGCATGTTGTTCAGCCTCCATATGTTGGAATTTTTAATAGTTTTTCTCCTGTAATTGATATCTAATCTTACTGCATTGTGGTCAGAAAAGATGCTTGGAATGATTTCAGTTATTTTGAATTTATCAAGGCTAGATTTATGGCCCAGGATGTGATCTATCCTGGAGAAGTTTCTGTGAGCACTTGAGAAAAAGGTGTAATTCATTGTGTTCGGGTGAAATGTCCTATAGATATCAATTAGGTCTAAGTGATCTATTGTATCATTTAAAGTTTGTGGTTCCTTGTTCATTTTCTGTTTAGTTGATCTATCCATAGGTGTGAGTGGGATATTCAGGTCTCCCACTATTATTGTGTTATTGTTAATTTTCCCTTTCATACTTGTTAGCATTTGTCTTACATATTCCGGTGCTCTTATGTTGGGTGCATATATATTTATAATTGTTATATCTTCTTCTTGGATTGATCCTTTGATCATTATGTAGTGTCCTTCTTTGTCTCTTCACAGCCTTTGTTTTAAAGTCTATTTTATCTGATATGAGTATTGCTACTCCTGCTTTGTTTTGGTCTCTTATTTGTGTGGAATATCTTTTTCCAGCCCTTCACTTTCAGTCTGTATGTGTCCCCTGTTTTAAGCTGGGTCTCTTGTAGACAACACATACAGGGTTGTTTTTGTGTCCATTCAGCCAGTCTTTGTCTTTTGGTTTGGGCATTCAACCCATTTATGTTTAAGGTAATTACTGATAAGTATGATCCCATTGCCATTTAGTTTATTGTTTTGGGTTCAGGTTTATATACCCTTTTTGTGTTTCCTGTCTAGAGAATATCCTTTAGCATTTGTTGGAGAGCTGGTTTTGTGGTGCTGAATTCTCTCAGCTTTTGCTTGTCTGTAAAGCTTTTGATTTCTCCTTCATATTTGAATGAGATCCTTGCTGGGTACAGTAATCTGGGCTGTAGGTTATTTTGTTTCATCACTTTAAGTATGTCTTGCCATTCCCTCCTGGCCTAAAGAGCTTCTATTGAAAGATCCGCTGTTATCCTTATAGGAATCCCCTTGTATGTTATTTGTTATTTTTCCCTTGCTGCTTTTAATATTTGTTCTTTCTGTTTGATCTTTTTTAATTTGATAAATATGTATCTTAGGGTGTTTCGCCTTGGGTTTATCCTGTTTGGGACTCTCTGGGTTTCCTGGACTTGGGTGATTATTTCCTTCCCCATTTTAGGGAAGTTTTCAACTATTATCTCCTCAAGTATTTTCTCATGATCTTTCTTTTTGTCTTCTTATTCTGGGACTCCTATGATTTGAATGTTGGGACGTTTCATATCGTCCTGGAGGTCTCTGAGAATGTCCTCATTTCTTTTAGTTCGTTTTTCTTTTTTCCACTCTGATTCATTTATTTCTACCATTCTGTCTTCTATTTCACTAATCCTATCTTCTGCCTCTGTTATTCTACTATTTGTTGCCTCCAGAGTGTTTCTGATCTCATTTATTGCATTATTCATTACATATTGACTCTTTTTTATTTCTTCTAGGTCCTTGTTAAACCTTTCTTGCATCTTCTCAATCCTTGTCTCCAGGCTATTTATCTGTGATTCGATTTTGATTTCAAGATTTTGGATCATTTTCACTATCAATATTCGGAATTCTTTATCAGGTAAATTCCCTATCTCTTCCTCTTTTGTTTTGTTTGCTGGGCATTTATCCTGTTCCTTTACCGCTGGGTATTCCTCTGTCTCTTCATCTTGGTTATACTGCTCTGTTTAGGGTGGCCTGTCTGTATTCTGGCAGTTTGTGGAGTTTTCTTTATTATGGAGTTTCCTTGATGTGGGTGGGGTTGTATCAGTGGCTTTTCAAGGTTTCTTGGTTAGGGAAGCTCGAGTCGGTGTTCTGGTGGGTGGAGCTGGATTTCTTCTCTCTGGAGTGCAATGAAGTGTCCAGTAATGAGTTATGAGATGTCAGTGGTTTTGGAGTAACTTTGAGCTGCCTGTATATTGGAGCTCAGGGCTGTGTTCCTGTGTTGCTGGGGAATTTGCCTGGTATGTCTTGCTCTGGAACTTGTTGGCCCTTGGGTGGTCCTTGGTTTCAGTGTAGATATGGAGGCGTTTGATGAGCTCCTATTGATTAATGTTCCCTGGAGTCAGGAGTTCTCTGGTGTTCTCAGGATTTGGACTTAAGCCTCCTGCTTCTGGTTTTCAGTTTTATCTTTACAGTAGTCTCAAGACTTCTCCTTCTATACCGCACCATTGATAAAATATCTAGGTTAAAGATGAGAAGTTTCTTCACATTGAGGGACACCCGGAGAGGTTCACAGAGTTACATGGAGAAGAGGAGGTGTGAGTTAGAGGTGACCCTAATGAGAGGAGGTGGAATCAAAAGAGGAGAGAGCAAGCTAGCCAGTAATCACTTCCTTATGTGTACTCCACAGTCTGGACTGCTCAGAGATGTTCACGATGGAGTTATACAGAGAAGGGGAGAGGGAGGAAGGAGACATAGGTGACCAGGAGGATAAAAGAGGGGAATGAAAAGGAGAGAGACAGATCCAGCCAGTAATCAGTTCCCTAAGTGTTCTCCACCACCTGGAGCACACAGAGATTCACAGAGTTGGGTAGATAAGAGAAGGGGGAGGGAGGAGACGAGCGACCTGGTGGAGAAAAAGGAGCGTCCAAAGGAGGAGAGAACAGTCAAGCCAGTAAACTCGCTCTCAAGCAAAAATGGGTACTGATAGTTGGGTTTTTGACGGTACAAAATTGGTAACAAATACCAAAAAGCAAAGATTAAAAATCTAGAGTAGAGGCTGGATTTTCAAAATACAATATTAAAGAAAAGGAGAAGAAGAAGAAAAAGTCACAAGAATAAAAAAAAAATGAAATTTGCTTTAAAAATAGGGTCTTTTTTTTTGAAAAGTAATAGTAGGTTATAAAAATGAAAATTAAAGGAGAAATAGAGGACTTAAAAATTTTTAAATGTTTTTAAAGAAAAAACAAACAAAATAATGATCATAAAAATAGTAAATATATATCTAGGACTTTCTCTAGTGTTGTTGTGGGCAGTGTGGGGTCAGTTCATTTTCGGATAGTTCCTTGGTCCGGCTTCTATTTCTCGAGATCTATAGGCCCCTTCCTATGTAGTCGGTACTAACGACAGGGTTTTTAATCTATTGCACCTGTCACTTTCAAGGCAGTTCCCTCTGTTTTAGCTTCTTCTCTTTGCTGGTCTCTTCAGTGTCTGATTTCCACCCTGACACAAGAGGGGTGGTGGTGGATACTTTTTTAGGCTTATTTGTTCAGTCACGCTGTGGGGAAGGAGGGATGCTGCAAACAAATAACACTGGCATGTGCTCGGAGTATCTCAGCAATGCTGGGCCTGCCCCTGCTCATGGCACACACAGCTCAGCCTGTAGGTTGCTCCGCCGGGAACCTTTGAGGCTGGCCCTGGGCTGCATGCATCTCCCAGGTCTAGCCGCTCAGGCTCAGGCACTCAGGTAGTCCTCAGAGGTGCAGACTATTTGGGCCTGCATTTTGTGCCCTTCCCTAGTCCAAGTAGCTCAGGTGTTTGGCGAGCACGGTCATTGCAACTTATTGCCTCTCCCGTCCCTGCTGCTCAGTTTTCTGGGTGTACAACCAGCACACCTTCTCAGGTGGATGATGACTGCCCAGAACCCCAAGAAGTCTTAGTTAGCAAAGAAGCCTGTTTGCAGTTTGGTAGTTACTGTCTCTCTGGGGCTGCGATTGCCCCCTTTCTGGCCCTTCCGGCTCTGGCTGCCTGTCACCGGAGGGGGATGGTCTGCAACCAGCTAATTCTGTTCTGTCCTTTGTTCTGTGCACTGTCCTGGCGGTGTCTTATGTTAGAGCTTTTCGCGTGGTATCTATCCCACAGTCTGGTTTGCTAGCCCAAGTTAGTTCGCTCTGGGTACACTTGGGGCATTCAGGCCCGATCCTTAAAAGGAAATGCAGCCCACACCTCCCTGCCCAGCCCCTGCTTGCCTAGTGGCAGATGCAGGCATCTGCGCTGCTTCTCCGCTGGGGGAGTTACCATTGGGCTCGTAATCTGTGGGGTTTAATTATTTATTTATTTCCTCCCTGTTATGTTGCCCTCTGTGCTTCCAAGGCTCGCCACAGACTCGGCAGTGCGAGTGTTTCCTGGTGTTTGGAAACTTCTCTCTTTTTCAGACTCCCTTCCCGGGACGGACCTCGGTCCCTACCTCTTTTGTCTATTTTTTTATCTTTCATATTTTTTCCTACCTCCTTTTGAAGACACTGGGCTGCTTTTCTGGGTGCCTGATGTCCTCTGCCAGCATTCAGAAGTTGTTTTGTGGAATTTGCTCAGCGTTGAAATGTTCTCTGGATGAATTTGTGGGGGAGAAAGTGGTCTCCCCTTCCTATTCCTCCGCCATCTTAGGATTGCCCCCTCCTCATAGTATTTTTAATCTGCTTGCCAACTCTGTCTTAAGTTTTCAACTGTCATTTAGTTGTATCTCTTTTTT
This sequence comes from Ovis canadensis, assembly GCF_042477335.2. Lineage (NCBI taxonomy): Eukaryota > Metazoa > Chordata > Mammalia > Artiodactyla > Bovidae > Ovis > Ovis canadensis. The sequence goes on from NC_091262.1 coordinate 14,460,052, forward strand.
CACCCATTATGTGAGGAAGCAGTTTCACATACATTTGATTGCTGCTTCAATTATATGCTGTATTAAACATTTTTAGATGTGAAATCATAATAAAATTCTTGCATTTTTATGTGTGTATATATCTATGTGTGTGTATATATATATCTATATATATATATATGTATATATATATCATGACTTGTGCCCTCGATGTGTTTCATATGTGTATAAGAGCAATTCTGGTTGTAATGCATGGTTCTGAGACATGCGTACTGGGAGACTTCGAACTAATGGCTTGTAAAATAGTTGACTCATTGGAAAAGACTCTGATACTGGGAGGGATTGAGGGAAGGAGGAGAAGGGGACGACAAAGGATGAGATAGCTGGATGGCATCACTGACTCGATGGACATGAGTCTGAGTGAACTCCGGGTGTTGGCGATGGACAGGGAGGCCTGGCTTGCTGCGATTCATGGGGTCGCAAAGAGTCAGACACAACTGAGTGACTGAACTCAACTGAACTCACTGAAAAACTTAATCTGTATACTACCATGCTCTGAAGAGTGAGTGTAACTGTTCTGCTGTCCAGTGACTATCTATGGTGAATATTGTATAAACTTATCATTATATTAAGAAGATTTTCTTTCTCAGTCTCCTGAATTTTTCCTTGTGCTTTATAGATTGGAAGTGATATTTAATGGAAGGCACATTTTGTTGCTTGGAATTCTCACCAACACACCAGGGAAGTGCCATTTTGTCATTGGTAACAGCTTTTGCATCTGGGAATGTCAAAACAATATATTCCAGAAATACAACCCAATTTTCAATAGGATTTTTACAGGATTGTTTTTATTATTGTTTTTAAGAAGTCAGGAATTCACATGGCTTTATGAAGACTCTGTTAATTCAAATACTGTGAGGCATTAATAATATGATGAGTTATTCATGTTTTCTTTTTTATTTCAATAATTTTTGTTCTTTCTTTGCTTGGAATAAAACTTTAAAATATCTAAGTAAACCCCAGGAGATGACCAAACTCTACGAGATGGTAAAGGACAGGGAAGCTTGGCATGGCTGCAGTCCATGGAGTCGCAAAGAGTCAGACATGACTGAGCAACTGAATAACAAGTACACAGAGAACCATTCCATCTTTTGTTTGGTTGATAAATGGACATTATCACTTCCCATCTTTATATATATTTACTCTGTTACTACAATTCAAGATGGACCAAGAGCTTGGTTTCATATGAATGAGTTTATTCCCTTGAGATCTGACATGAAGGAGAGCTTTAGGAACAGTTGTACCTCTCATCCTGAAGGGTCAGTGGGAATTTTTCATGCGGGTAAGCACTTTCTCCTGAAGATGCTGACATTCCTCTCAGGGAGTATAATAGGAGTGTCATCCTCCAATGACAGTGGGGCTCTGGCTATGCTAGTCAACCTTGGGGTCGCCACTGATGCTGGTCTCCATGGTTGAATAGTGTGGACCAGTGTGTCCACACTAGGAAGACAGAGTCCTAAGAGCTCAGTGTCTACTACATGTTTCATTCTAAAGTTTCTTTTTAGAAGTGCACCTGGAAAAATGGTGACTTTTCAAATGAACCTCATTGGAATCAGAACAAAATGAGTGACAAAGTCGCTTATGTGAGCTAAGGTGCAGTCCACAGGGCATGCTAGGCAAAAACGTGGAGGGATGTTCAGTTTGCTCAGCAGGTGCTGTACCCCAAACAGGGACTACGGTATTGGGAAACTAAGATGCTAACATTTAGAGGAGGTGAATTGTATAGTAGTTGATCAACAACCAATTAGGGATGATATGATTAACTCTGGGTACTTGGCTGCCAGCATCTACAAACCTGTAGTAAATAAACTCTGGGTAATCACTACTTGAATAATGAGTTCCATGAGGAATCTTTATAACTACACTTGAACCATTCATACATTTGTCTGAGCTGCCAAAATATTCTGAGTGATTATTGATGTCTTCAGTGTGCTTGGACTGTCAAAATTCAAGCTTACGAACTTCTGCTTTTCATTTTCTATTAAGTAGAACAGTTATATGTAAATTTGAAGAGTTTGCAACCCCATGAACTGTAGCCTGCCAGGCTCCTCTATCTGTGGGATTCTCCAGGCAAGAATACTGGAATGGGAAGCCATTCCCTTCTCCAGGAGATCTTCTTGACTCAGGGATTGAACTCATGTCTCCTGCATTGTAGGCGAATTCCTTAACCATCTGAGACAGGAAGCCCAACTGAAAGTAGGTATATGAAATCTCCACAACATCTTTTAATTTGTTGCCAACATAGTCACTAGAGTTAGACAGTTGTTTCTTTGTTTTTCGTTTTTCTTATAAACAGAGCAAGCAATTCCATATAATTTGAATACTGGCTTCAACTACGTGCTACATTAAACATTCTTAGATGTGAAAGGATTATACTTCAAATGCTTAGATTTTTTGCATGAATTTCACTGGCCACTTTCATATATTCTCATTGGGTTTCTAATGTGTTTAAAGAGATATCTTAGTTTTAATAATTTTTCAGCAAATGTGCTGGGAAAATTTGGAGACAAATATCTTAGAAAAAGATATTTTCTACTGTGATCAAAGGTGGAACATAATTTTCTTTTCATCTTATGGTCAAGGAATATCTATTATGAATTCTTATAACTTCCTATAGCTGAGTATGCCATTAAAAAACTCTGTTTTGCAGCTTCTCTAATTTCATGTGTACTTTGTATATTGGACATGACATTAGAATTCCATAAATATCATCACAATAAAGTACTGATTTTGTCACTTGTGCTAGCTCTCTTAACTGGGAAGTAACAAAACAATGCACTCCTAGGGTAACAGCTGATTTTAGTAAATTTGTTCTTTGTATTATTTATTATTTTGAAATGATAAAAATTGCACTGAGTTGATGAATAGTTAGTTAATACAACTTTATTAGCACTGATAATCCATTGAGATATCTGAAACTTCTGTCTCCTTTATTTTTAAGATTTTATGCTTTTTCTTCTTTAACCAGAAACATCCTAGAGGAGTAATAAATTCATATATTTTACATAAAGATACACAGCAAATCTTCCTGTCTTATGCAGTTTTTACACATAGACATGTATACCTTTCATCTTTCCACATTTATACTTTGCCACAGGTTGATGTGGGCCAAAAACTAGGTTTTGTATGGATGAGCTTCTTCTTTTTTGATATATGCCGTGAAGGAAAATATTGGGAATAATTCTATTTTCCATCCTCAAGGGCCAATGGGAATTCTAATATCAGTAAGCATTTTAATTTTTAATCAGTAAGCAATTCTAGTATCAGAAGAATTTTCTAGACATTTGTACTATGGATCCAAGTAGATGGTATATTAAACATTTTTAATTAAAAATTATTACATTTCCAATTATTGACTGAAATGTCGTACCCTGAAAATACTGACATTACTCTTAGGGAATCATATAACTCCAATGACAGTGATACTCTTGGCTATGCTAATCAGCCAAGAGGCTGGGCCACTGACTATGACTAATGATCTCCATGACTGAATAGTATGGACCAGTGTGTCCCAAGGAGACAGAGTCCTGCGAGCTCAGTGCCTCCCACATATTTCAGGATCAATGTGCCTGGATCAGTGATGACCTCCAAAATGGATCTCATTGGAATCTGAGCCAGAAGAGTGGTGAAAGCACTTATGTGAACTGAGGTCTAGCACAAGAGACCAAACTAGGTAAAAATGTTGGGGTGGGGTTCAATTTGGTCAGCTAGTGCTACTGTAGGGTCCATAGTAACTGAATGCTATCCTGATTCCATAAAGGAAGAGAATTGAATTTCACAGATGTCGATAAATATCTAACTTAAGAATGACATGGCAACTCCTTGAATATTTGCTGGCAGTATCCATACAGTCATAGTAACCAGGTCCAGCACAGGAGTAGAGAGGCCAGTGGTAAATGGTTATGCCTACCCACGAGCCATTCACACGTTTTTCTTTGGTGCCCAAATCTTCAGAATAAGGTTGATTAGGTAGGTATTCAAGGAAGAATATATGATTTTCACTTATTTACTTCTTAAAGTAAAAAAAGAAAAATGTAGAAGTTGTAGTTTCTATTTGTCAAAAAGTTTTCCAGAACATTTTAATTTCCTTGCTGAACAAGTTACAAGAATTGGAAGAGAATTTTTTTTTCCCTGTCACCCAAAGAATTTTTTAGACATTGTGTTATGGATCCAAGTAGATGCTGTATTAAGCACTTTTAATTAAAAATTATTACATTTCCAATCATTGATATTTGAGGTAGATTTCATTGCCTGATATTTATATTGTGTTAGTGGGTTTCATAACGTTGAAAGGGAGATCCTAGTATTAATACCTGATGCCAAGGGAAGGCTTTGGGGGAACTTTGAGACTGAAAGTCTTATAACTTTCAGTGTTATCCTGATCCAAGTAGTGAGCATTATTTTTCTTACGTAGTCAAATGAAATCTGTGGTTTATTCCTTATAATATATTACTAGTTTATAAACTTTCAATTATAATGGTTTTGTCAAATTCCCTAATTTCCCAATATATTCTGTAGATTAGAGGTGAAATTAGAGTGGATGGAATTCCTACCAGTTACCCAAGTAACTGCTGACTTTACACTTGTATAAGCTCCCTTCCATGGAAATTATCAGAACAATGCACTCCAGAGGGGTAATGTTGCAATTTTTAATAAATGTATTTTCCAAATTTTTCTAGTATGTATTTTTAGCAAGCAAGATTATAGATGGTTTTTGGGGCCATGAAATTAAAAGACGCTTACTCCTTGGAAGAAAAGTTATGACCAACCTAGATAGCATATTCAAAAGCAGAGACATTACTTTGCCGACTAAGGTCCATCTAGTCAAGGCTGTGGTTTTTCCAGTAGCCATGTATGGATGTGAGAGTTGGGCTGTGAAGAAGGCTGAGCACCAAAGAATTGATGCTTTTGAACTGTGGTATTGGAGAAGACTCTTGAGAGTCCCTTGGGCTGCAAGGAGATCCAACCAGGCCATTCTGAAGGAGATCAGCCCTGGGATTTCTTTGGAAGGAATGATGCTAAAGCTGAAACTCCAGTACTTTGGCCACCTTATGCGAAGAGTTGACTCTTTGGAAAAGACTCTGATGCTGGGAGGGACTGGGGGCAGGAGAAGAAGGGGATGACAGAGGATGAGATGGCTGGATGGCATCACTGATTCAGTGGACGTGAGTCTGAGTGAACTCTGGGAGTTAGTGATGGACAGGGAGGCCTGGCGTGCTGCGATTCATGGGGTTGCAGAGAGTCGGACATGACTGAGCGACTAAACTGAACTGAACTGAATCTAAACAATGTGAAGCTATATAACAGTCTGGATCATCTGAGGTTTCCGTGTACTTTTCCCCCAGGATTTTAATGCTTCCTCCATTTTGAATAACATCAGAAGATCCTACCAGAGAAATAGTACTTTTGTTTACTTCAGTTGATTTCAGTCATTCAGTTGTGTCTGACTCTTTGCAACCCCATGGACTGCAGCATGCCAGGCTTCCTTGTCCATCACCAACTCCTGGAGCTTACTCAAACTCATGTCCATTGAGTCAGTAATGCAATCCAACCATCTCATCCTCTGTTGTCCCCATCTCCTCCTGCCTTCAATCTTTGCCAGCAACAGGGTCTTTTTCCAGTGAGTTAGTTCTTCCCATCACATGGCCAAAGGATTAAGAGTTTCAGCTTCAGAATCAGTCCTTCCAGTGAATATTCAGGACTGATCTCCTTTAGGATGGCCTGGTTGGATCTCCTTGCAGTCCAAAGGACTCTCAAGAGTCTTCTCCAACACCACAGTTCAAAAGCATCAATTCTTTGGCGGTCAGCTTTCCTTCTAGTCCAACTCTCATATCTGTTAATAAGAAAGGAAGAAAGTGAAGTCACTCAATTGTATCCAACTCTTTGCAATCCCATGGACCATAGCCTACCAGGCTTCTTGTCAATGGGATTTTCCAGGCAAGAATACCAGAGTGAGTTGCCATTTCCTTCTCCAGGGTCTCTTCCCAACCCAGGGATCTAACCAGGGTCTCCTGCATTGCAGGCAGATGCTTTACCCTCTGAGCCACCAGGGAAGCTATACATGACTATATCTATAGTCATATCTATAGACTGTGGGAAAAACCATAGCTTTGACTAGATGGACCTTTGTTGGCAAATTAATGTCTCTGCTTTTTATGCTGTCTGGGTTGGTTGTAGCTTTTCTTCCAAGGAGCAAGCATTTTTTTGTTTTGTTTTGTTTTGTTTTAAATTTCAGGGCTGCAGTCACCATCTGCAGTGATTTTGGAGCCCCCAAAAATAAAGTCTGTCACTGTTTCCACTGTTTTCCCATCTATTTGCCATGAAGTGATGGACCAGATGCCTTGATCTTAGTTTTCTGAATGTTGAATTTTAAGCCAGCTTTTTCACTCTCCTCTTTCACTTTCATCAAGAGGCTCTTTAGTTCTTCTTCACTTTCTACCATAAGAGTGGTGTCATCTGGATATCTGAGGTTATTGATATTTCTCCCAGCAATCTTGATTTCAGCATGTACTTCATCCAGCTCGGCATTTCGCATGATGTATTCTGCATGTAAGTTAAATAAGCGGGGTGACGATATACAGACTTGATATACTTCTTTCCCAATTTGGAACCAGTCTGTTGTTCCATGTCTGGTTCTAATGTTGCTTCTTGACCTACATACAGATTTCTCAAGAGGTAGGTCAGGTGGTCGGGTATTCCCATCTCTTTCAGAATTTTCCACAGTTTGTGATCCACACAGTCAAATACTTTGCCTTAGTCAGTAAAACAGAAGTAGATGTTTTTCTGGAACTCTCCGCCTTTTTTGATGATCCAACAGATGTTGGCAATTTGATTTCTGGTTCCTCTGCCTTTTCTAAATCGAGCTTGAAGTTCACAGTTCACATACTGTTAAAGTCTGGCTTGGGGAATTTTGAGCATTACTTTGCTAGCATGTGAGATGAGTGCAACTGTGCAATAGTTTGAACATTCTTTGGCATTGCCTTTCTTAGGGATTGGAATGAAAACTGACCTTTTCCAGTCCTGTGGTTGCTGCTGAGTTTTCCAAATTTGCTGGCATATTGAGTGTAGCACTTTCACAACATCATCTTTTAGGATTACTAGAATTCCATCACCTGCACTAGCTTTGTTCATAGTGATGCTTCCTAAGGCCTCCTTGACTTTATATTCCAGGATATCTGGCTCTAGGTGGTTGATCACACGATCGTGGTTATATGGGTCATGAAGATCTTTTTTGTATAGTTCTTTTGTATATTCTTGCCACCTCTTCTTGTTATCTTCTTCTGTTAGGTCCGTACCATTTCTGTCATTTATGGTGCTCATCTTTGAATGAAATGTTCCCTTGGTATCTCTTGATTTTCTTGAAGCGATCTCTGGTCTTTCCTATTCTATTTTTTTCCCCCTGTATTTCTTTGCACTGGTCACTGAAGAAGGCTTTCTTATCTCTCCTTGCTATTCTTTGGAACTCTTTGTTTACTTGGACATACTAAATGTCTTATGTTATGCATGGTTAACAACTGGACATGTATACTTCTCATCATTCCATAATTTTACTCTATGCCAGCAGATCGACATGGACTTAAGAACTCAATTTCATATAAATGCTTTTATTCTTTTCCCTTAAGACTTGAAATGAAATAAAATACTGGGAATCATTGTGCCTCTCATCCTATGAGCTGGTGGGAATTCTAAAACTACTAACATTACTCTCAGGGAGTGTAACCCTCCAATGACAATGAGACTCTGGCTATGCTAACCAGCCATCACTGGTACCCCATACAATCCAAACATTGTGATGGGTCACCATTGATGCTGGTCTCTGTGATTGAATAGTGTGAGCCAGTGTTTCACAGGGAGATAGATAGCTCTCAGTGTGTCCCTGAGAGCTCAATGTCTGCAACACATCCCAGGATCAAAGTCTCTTCCACAAATGTGCCTGGATTGATGATGACTTTAAAAATAGATCTCATTGGAATCTGAACAAAATGAATGACTAAGTCACTTATGTGAACTGAGGTCCAGCATAAGAGACCACTCTGGACAGAAGTGTTGGGATGGGACTCAGTTTGGTCAGCTAGTGGTAACCCCCAGAAAAGGACTATGGTATTAGAAAACCAAGATGCTAGCATGTGTTAGAGGAAATGAGTTGTACAAAAACTGTGAATAATCATTGTAAAATGAAAATTCTGAGTGCTTGGCAGGCAACACATAGTAAACAAACAGTGGAGAACCAGACACAAATGATAAAACAATGCAAGAAACATTTGTGCTTATCCTCGGGCATTCACACAGTTTCCTTAGATGTTAAAGTCTTTTGTGAGGATCAGCATGTTAAGGTCTATTAGATAGCTAATTAGAAATAAATTATTAGCTTTTGCTTGTCATTTATCTCTTAAGTAAAAGAAATATGGGAATAGAGTTTATTGCATTTGTGAGATTATCTTATGATATATTTTAATTTGCTTATTAACCCATTAATTCAAAGAGTAGGATAAGTTTTTTTTTCTTGTCATCCAGGGAGAAATTTTCTAAATATTTGATGATGGATTACATTAGATACTTCATTAAACATTTAAAACATGAAATGATTAAATACCCAATTGGAATTTTATGTAGACATCATCAGCTAATATTCATATTCCCTCAGTGGGTTTATAAGTAATGCTTAAGAGGAATTATGGGTCAAATTTGAGACCAAGGTCTTAGAAAAATTGATTTTCTACACCACCCTTTTCCAAGGGACAAACATAATTTTTTTCTCATTATATAGATTATCAAGTGAATATCTGTTGTTAATTCTTTAATACTCAATTGACATTTAATTGGAAATATTTTGCTTCACAACTTCCTTTATTTCCTCTGTGCTTTGGAAAATGGAAGTGACTTTGGAATTGCATGAAATCAGTTCAGTTCAGTCCCTTAGTTCAGTTTAGTTGCGTAGAGTACTCACTACCATAAAAAAAGGGTGATTTTGTTACTTTTACCTGCTCCTTGTCTTAGGATGGAACAAAATAATGCACTCTAATGGTAATAATCATTTTTAAACAAATATTCTTTTTATGGCTTATTTTAATTATACTTTTATAATCAAGTAGATAATTAGTTTTTTGAACTGTCTATTAACCCAAATAATGTGAGTTATTAATTATCTGGTGAGGTGTCCAATATTTTATCTCCTTTATTTGTGAGATTTTTGTGCTTTATCCCTTTGAATAATATCAGAAACATTCTAGTAAAGTAATATGAGTATATTTGATATGAAGCTACATGATAAGCCCTCTTGTCTTATGCTTGACAAATAGACATATATAATCTCATTTTTTCATATTTTTACTCTATATGGACCATTAGTTGAGTTTCATTTGAAGGAATTTGTCCCTTCTTGAGAAGTGGCATGAAGGAAGGTATTGAAAATAATTTTACCATCTCAACCTCAAGAGCCGATGGGAATTGTAACATCAGTGAGCATTTTGTCTGGAAAGTACTGACATTCTTTTAAAACCCTGTAATACTCATGACAGTGAGATTCTAGCTGTGCTAGTCAGTCATGGGGCTGTCATTGACTGTGACGAATGGTCTCCATTATTGAATACTGTGGGTCAGTGTGTCTGAGGGTGTCAGAACCCTGAGTGCTCAGAGTCTGCCATATATCTTAGGATCAAATTCTCTTTCACTAATGTGCCTGGATTAATGATGACTTCCTCATTGCAATACAAACAAACTGAGTGAAAAAAATCACTCGTCCGCTGAGATCCCTCCCAGGGTCCATGCGAGACAAAGAATCTGGAGAGCGCTTGGTCTAGTATAAGCACCAAGTAGGATGAAGTGCTGGAAAGGTCACCTGATAGTATATATTAAGGGAAATGAGCTGTACAGAGGTCTGTAAGTATCTGGTGTAAGGAGAGATGGAAGCTCTTGGAGTGCTTGGCTAATATATCCATTCACTCAGAGTTACTATATTCTGGGCATTTGATCGATTGTTGTTGGTGGTGTTCAGTTGCTCAGTTGTTTCTGACTTTTTGTGACGCCATGGACTGCAGCACCATTTCCTGGAGCTTGCTCAAACTCATGTCCATTGAGTCAATGATGCCATCCAACCATCTTGTCCTCTGTTGTCCCCTTCTCCTCCTGCCTTCTATTTTCCCCAGCATCAGGGTCTTTACTAATGAGTTGGCTCGTTAGATTTTTAGCTGTCACAAAAATTCATACAGTTGTTTTTCTTCTCACCCAAATTCAAATTTTCTAGACATTTGAGTGATGGGGTCAAGTATATGCTACACTAAATACTTTAAATTGTGAGGTCGTTGCATTTCCAAATCTTGAAATTTTATAGGTTAATATTCATATTCCTTCAGTCTGCTTCATATGTGTTTTAAGGGAGATCCCAGTTTTAATGAGTGATTCTAAGGGTCCTTTGGAGAGACTTTTACCAGGTCTTAGAACAAATGACTTTCTATACTCTCCTCTTGCATGGAACAAAGTGTATTTTTATTCTTATCACACAATTGGCCAAAAAATGTGTGTAATTAAATCTCAGATCAATTAATATTCAGTTTGGAAGATTTTTTCAACTCCTCTAATTTCCTCTGTGGTTTGTAAGTTGGAAGTAATATTTCAATTGCATAGAATTTTTATCCCACCAAAGAAAAGCTGGTTTTATCACTTCTGCCAGCTCCTTATCTAAGAAGAAATTCAATAATGCACTCTCAACATAACATCTAATCTTTTATAAATTCCTGAGTAATTATTATTTTTTAAGGAATGAAAAATTTAATTGGTGTTGTACAGTCTGTCAGTTTAAACAGTTTGAGTGCTTAAAAATCTGGTGATTCTTTGAGGCTTCTTTTTGTACTTTTCCAGAATTTTTTATTTTTTCCAGCTTCCTGCTGATGCTTCATATAGAAATTAGATATGGAAACAATGGCAAGGCTATTCCTCACCAGTTTGGCAGAGAGAAATTGTTTCTACTGAGGGATGTGCTTGCCCAGATATCACTGAATCCTCAGCAGTGTGGCCTGGTGAGCATCACTGTGACGATGGGATGGGAAGTATTTCATGGTGAGAGATCTCAGTGTCTAACTCTTCCTCTCTGCGCACTCCCACCCTCTCAGTCACATGTCCATAACCGTTGTGCCTGTGTGAGTCTTGCCTGCTTTGCTGTCACTGTACCATCAGGTGTAGTGTAACTCTGTGCTTTCCCTGCAAATTGCCATGTTCCTGAGCTTAAGCACTGTAAGTGATTTTTAGATAATGTTCTTTATTTCCCTATCATGGCTTTTTTCAGGTTAGTCCTCCCCAGTCCATTTGGATCACCTTTGAGGATAAAATAATTCTGAGGTTTAGTTTACAGAGTATATATATCCATTATATGTCCATTGTTGTGACTGAATTATTCACCAGGCCAACATTTTCCTGGAACTTTAAGTATGTTCAGACAGTCTTATTGCACATTTAATTTGGCCAAGAATGTTGGACAATATTTGCTCTTATGGAGACCAGAGCCTAACACAATTAATATTGATGGAATAATATTGGAAACATTCTAGCAGAGCAATGCTTATTTAATAGGCAGTTACATTATTGAGCCCTACTGTCTTGTGACTGACAGACCAATGGACGGGTTTACTTCTAATCTTTCCACAGTTCTATTCTATTCCCACAAGGTAACAAGGACAGAGCTCAAGTTTCTTATGAAAATGTTTATTCCTCCCCCTTGAGATACAACATGAAGGAAAGGCTCATCCTTAGGGGCCTGGATCACTGATGTGGGGTCTAGTCTCTGTAACTGAGTAGGGTGGATAAGTGATAACCTTTGGACTTGTACCTTCTGAGGCGAGCAGTGCTGTATTTTAGAAATTCATATGTGTTATCAATTGTTATAAATAATTGATCTCATTTAAAAATCTGAACAAAATGAGTTAGATAATCACTTCTGAGAAACTGAGGTCTTATATAGATAGTCACCCTAAGAAAAATATTTACAAGAAGATCGGTGATTTCATTTGTATGGTACCAGGAAGAACTATGATATTGGAAAGTTTAGCTTTTTGCATACATTAGAGGAACTGAACTGTACATTTTCTCATTTCAGTTCAGTTCAGTCACTCAGTCATGTCCAGCTCTTTGCGACCCCATGGACTGCAGCACGCCAGGCCTCCCTGTCCATCTCCAACTCCCAGAGTTTACTCAAACTCATGTCCATTGAGTCAGTGATGCCATCCAACTATCTCATCCTCTGTCGTCCCCGTTTCCTCCCACCTTCAACCTTTCCCGGCATCAGGTTTTTTTTCAATGGGTCAGTTCTTCACACCAGGTGGCCAAAAATTGGGGTTTCAGCTTCAACATCAGTCCTTCCAATGAATATTCAGGACTGATTTCCTTTAGGATAGACTGGTTGGATCTCCTTGCAGTCCAAGGGACTCTCAAGAGTCTTCTCTAACAACACAGTTCAAAAGCATCAATTCTTCGGTGCTCAGCTTTCTTTATAGTCCAACTCTCACATCCATACATGACCACTGGAAAGACCACAGCTTTGACTGGATGGACCTTTGTTGGCAAAGTTATGTCTCTGCTTTTAATTTGAGGGTGAAATTGCAACTCTTTTGAGTGTTTAGCTGGTAGCATGAATACACTTGTAGTAAACAGACCCTGTAGAAATTAGCATGTGAGCACTGAAAATTCTGAAAATGGTTGTACCTACACTTGAGCCATTCACATAGTTGTCTGAGCTGCTGGAGTCCTCTCATAAGGGCTATTTATAGATGGTCAAAATACAAACATAATGTTTATTTTTCTTCAGTTAACTGAAACAAATCTGTGGTAATTGAAAAGTAGTTACTGTATGTAAGACCTTCACAATTTATTTTAATTTGCTTGCCAACCATTCACTAGGATTGAATCATTGTTTCTTTGTTTCTTTTTTTCCCATCAACCAAGAGAGTTACATAGTGAGTACTGGCTTCAACTACATACTACATTAAACATTTTCAGGTGTAAAATGATTAAATTTCCAGTTCTTGTTTTTAGTTATTTTTTTTTACGTGGATTTCCTTAGCCATTTTTATATACCCCAAGTGGAATTTCTAATATGCTTAAAGATCTAAGAAGACCAATGCCTTAGAAAAAATATTTATAAACAAATATGTTCCAAAGAGTGAGCATTTATTGTTTTTGTCATGTTGACTGCCCAGTGAATATCTTTGATGTATTTCTTATAACAACTTGTTACTAGATATTCCATTAAGAACATTTTATCTCTCAACTCCCTGGCTTCCTTTGTGCTTTGTAGACTGGAAGTGATGTTAGAGAGAAGGGATATTTTGCTGCTTGGAATTCCACTGCCACTCCAAAGAAGTGCTGTTTTCGTCACTTGTACGAGCTCCTTTCTCTGGGAAAATTCACAGCAATGCTTTCTAGAGGTAATATCCAGTTGTAATAAATGTATATTGGTAGATTATTTTTACTGTGTTATTAAGCAATTTAGAATTTTATTGCTTTTATGAGGTGTCTGTTAATCCAAAGAGTGTGAAGCATTAATAATCTGGTGAGTCATATGAGGCACTTTTCCACCCCAAATTTTTTCTCTATCAGTCTTTTGAATAATATCAGAAATATCTCAGAAGAGTGATTATATGTATTACATGCATATACATAGTGAACACTCCTATCTTGTTTATGCTGACAAATGAACTCATCCTACTTCTCATCTAGATGCACATTTATTCTTTCCCACAGACTGACATGTTCCAAAAACTAGGTTTCCTGTGGATGAGCTTATTCCTTCCCCTTGAGATGAAACATAAAGAAAAGTGTTGGGAATAATTCTGCCTCCATCCTCAAAGGCCTGTGTGAATTCTCACAAAGGCAAACACTTTGTCCTAAAGGATACTGATATCTTTTAGGGAATTACAGTGGCAGTGAGAATCTGTCTATACTAGTCAAGCATGAAACTGGGTCACTGATTGTGCTCGCTGGTCTCCATGACTTACTGGCATGCCTGTGTGTCCAGTGGTGGTGGGCTCTTTAGTGTTTAGTGACTGTCACATATCTTAGGCTCATAGTTGCTTTTATAAACATACCAGGGCCAAAGACAGTTTCAGTCATTGATCTGTTGGAAAATCTGAACCAGTGATAGAATCATTTCTCTGAAACTAAGTTTAAGATATATAAAAGGTTAGGTAACAAAATTAGTGTTACTTGAAATAGATTGTGATAATTTAAGGTGCCTCTTACAAACCCTAGGGTCAATACTAAGCAAATAACTCCAAAATATTAAAAGAAAAACTACCAACTAATTAAAATAGTGGAATAAGAAGTGTCTATTTAATATAAAAAGGCAATTTAGAGTGAACAGAGAAACCAACAATATATAAGACATCTAGAAAATGAATAAGAAAATGTTAGACACAAATCTAACCACATGATTATTATATTAAATTTAAAAGAAACTGGAGATTTCATTTAAAAAATTAAACAGGTGCACATTGCTTCTAAGAGAGATAGTTCAAAACAAAAAACAAACTGCTTGAAAGTAAAAGGTTATTAATTATATCATGCAGAGAATACCCAAAATAAATAATAAATTTTTGAGCAAAGGTCAATGATATAATGGTAAAGCCCAGCAAAACTACAGGGAAAACCCATGAAACCAAAAGCTAGATTTCTGCAGATTGATGAAATTGACAAGTCTTTAGTTAGACAGAGGGCTTCTGTAGTAGCTCAGCTGGTAAAGAATCCACCTGCAAAGCAGGAGACCCCAGTTTGAATCCTGGTTTGGGAAGATCTGCTGAGAAGGAATAGGCTACCCACTCCAGTTTTCTTGGGCTTCCCTGGTGGTTCAGCTGGTAAAGAATCTGCCTGGAATGTGGGAGACCTGAGTTTGATCCCTGGATTGGGATGATCCCCTGAAGAAAGGAACCACTACCCACTCTAGTATCTTGGCCTGGAGAATTCCATGGACTGTATAGTCCATGGGTTTGCAAAGAGTTGGACACAACTGAGCGACTTACACTTTCACTAGTTAGACAAGACATAAGTCACTAAACTTAGAAATTAGAGAGGAAGCATCATTACTGATTCTGTAGATTCCATGAGGAATGCTATTGTTTTTCTCATTTTGTTTTCCTGAGGGCTGGTGGATATAGAGGAAAGCAGCAGTCTGGTTGCACTTTAAACTCAATAACATGCTACTGATATTTAGACTCACATCGCTATCAGTGAATCTCCCTCTGTAAGACCATTGACTAAGTTACTTCTCAGTTTTTTCTTTTTGTATGATTGAGTCACAAAATGAGGTTTTAATTTTAATGGCATGATGCTTTTAAGTTCATTTTTGTGACACAAGCTCCTAGTGGGTTATCATAGATTAGGTTCTCAACAAACTTTTATTGAGAATAGATATATGAGTAGACGATATAGAGTGATCTTATAAATAACCTGGCCATCTAAGCAGAACAAATAATAAACGATAGAAAAGAAACATAATTTTCAGTGGGATCCAGATAATTCAGTCAGTTTTAGAAAAGCACCAGAAAGAAAGGCTCTGATACAAGGTGTTAATATTGAAATGTGTAGAGTTTTGAGCAGCTAGCTATAATTTCAGTGCTATATCACAGAGCAGGAAGCAGCTTCCAAATGAAATCAGTATGGAAAGGGGTGACTTCCCAACTTCAGCTGAATCGCCTTTTTCACTAGAAGTGGTGTTTCTCCCCCTCCACCCCTCAGAAGATGACTTCCTGGGAGCTCTTTTGGTCATGAACGATACCAGTAAACCCCTGAAGGAAGACTCTTCAGACAGAGCCCTTTTGCCTCCCTGTTGTCTGAGGGCTGCCTCTGAAGGTAAGGGTTTTGTCAGAATAGTCCTTGCTTTCTAGGAGCAACCACATCTGGGTAGGAAGTTAGGTGTCAGTTTTCTGAAGATTTATGTCTTATGGCTACATTCTAATTAAAAGGCCAGATTGTATAATGAGTTAAGAGATAAACTTTTCTTACATACCTTCATAGTTTTTCTACATCTTCTCGGGCTTCCCTGGGCGCTCAGATGGTAAAGAATCTGCTCACAATGCAGGAGACTGGGTTCAGTCTTTGGGTCAGGAAGATCCCCTGGAGAAGGGAATGGCAACCCACTCCACTATTCTTGCCTCGAGAATTCCATGGACAGAGGAGTCTGGTGAGCTACAGTCCATGGGGTCACAAAGAGTCAGACACAACTGAGCAGCTAACACACACACACACACACACACACACACACACACACACACACACACACTAAACTTCTTTGCTGGATCTCTTGTGTTAACAGAGAATTATTATATTCATGAGATATAGTAATTCTCAGTAATCTTTAGACTGAAGGGTAGACAGACAAGTAGTTTTGCCTGAAATAATTGATTCAATGAATGAATGACCTAGCACTTTAATGAGTCAAATTCAGAGGGAAACAGACAGACAGAAGTCTGAAATAGTTGGAGAACTCCATTTTTTGGCCAAGCAAAGGAGAAAAAGTATCACCAGTGTTTGGCATCCTTGATTTTAAGAAATCTTAGTCATTTTTCTGGCCATAGCAGGTACCCAGCTGCTGAAAATGTGGCTTTCTCTGTGTATTCTGGGTAGATTTGTTCCAGAACACGTAGAAGAGTGTACAAGGACTTCATAGCCCTCGGACAGGCTCCTGAGAAAATGTGTGCCTCACTTTTGCCAATTTTCCCCACTATGTCCTTGCAGGTGATGACCACAGAGACAAGGTGGATTTGTTACTATAGGTGCCATTACTTCTGCCACCAGCTTCTCCAATACAGTGACAGTCTTCTTTGTGCATGGAAACTCTTCTCTTTCCTGTGATGCAGTGGATACCTCCTGCAGATAAGAAATGGTTAACTGAGAAATGCTCATGTTGGGATATCATCGATGAGACTTTAATTTGGGCATGGTGACTGTTTCCCTTGCTTCCACTTGACTCAATCCCAGGAGCCTCAGTAGAGGAAATTATATTGCACAAGTGATGGAATTGCTCAGTACTCCCATAAATATACATTTATAATTTTCATTTGCCATGTAGTAAATTAAAAAAATAAGATCTATTAATTTTTTTTTCAAAAACTCAAAGCATATCTAAACATCTAATATATAAATTAAGTGCCCTTTTCTCTCCTATCTCCAAGTTTTCCTCTATTAAGGGAGTTGTGTGCCTTCTTTAAGCAGATAGATGCACACGCACAGACACAAGCTATTCTAGGGGGTTCTGGAAGTAGAGCTATATTGTACACATTATTCTGCAAATTTGCTTTCATTTAACAGTTTTTTCAATGCCCTTTTTTCTGTTTCAGTAATACATATCTGTGTCATCTGTTGAATGACTGCATGATTGTTTTGTACATGAAATATAATCAAATGTTTCAAACATTTCTTATTCATAGATATTTATGTTAGTACCAAAAATTGCTGTGCAATGAACCTCCCTATATATCAATAATTTGCATTTGTCTATTATATCATAATAAATTACTTAGCAGTTAAAATACTGGGATTAAGTATATGCATATTTCAAATTTTGAAAATGATTGCAAGATTTCCTTAAATACATGGTAACAACTTGATCCTCAAATGACCATGAATGAGATTGCGAACTTTCCCACAATCTCACAGATAATGAATTTTATGAATATTTGAAATCTTTGCCAGTGTGATAGCCCAAACTATTGTCTTAAATTGTATTTCTTTTGGTTTTGAGTTTGATCATTTTTTCATATGTTTATTAGCCATCTGTATTTTTTATTTTCTTTTTATGTCCAATTTTGGGGCTGCGGGGAGGTTTTAGTCCTTCACTGATTCCAAAGAGCTCATTTATTATTGGGGGAATAAGCTTTGGATTGTCACGCATTACAGATATTTTTTACACACTTTTAAGCTTCCTTTTTGTTATAAGAATGTATTTGATTGTTACATGTCCAGGTATAACCATGTTTGCTTCTATGGCTTCTGAGTTCATGTCATTTTGGAAAGATATTTATACTGATCCCATAGAACTCTTCACCTATGTTAACTTCTAATTCTTTTGTGTTTTTTTTAATTCAAGTTCTTAAGTCACAGAAATTTTTTTATTTGAAATCTTAAAGTTGCCAAGTTATTTGCCATTACTTGCGATTATTTGCCAATAATTGCCCATTTATCTGTAATGCCATCTTGCACATATGCTGTATTCTCATCTGTGACTGACTCCATTTTTGTTCTCTGGGTCTGTGTGTCTCTTCTTCTGCCTCCTGTCTCGTGTCTTCTCTTAGAAGAAATTACAGTTTAGACTGCAATTTCATCAACTTTTAATAAATTAATTTAGGGGAGAATTGGTTTTTAATAATAGTCTTCCTATTCAAGGACAAGGTATGTCTTTCTTTTTATTCAGTAATTTTAATTATTGTTAATATTTTCACTTTGTGAGTATCTTCTTTCAGTTTATTTTCTTACTTAATAATTTTTCTGTATCTGAAAAGTTTTGTGTTGTTTTAGGGGTTAGTGGTCTCCTTCCTCTTTTTCATGGAGTTTCATTTTTTCTTTTTAAAATTACATACTAAATCCTTCGAAAATACTGATAGTTGTGATTCTCCTCTCCCGGATTATCTGGATTGTGGAAATATCACCCACCCTTGATCTAGTTAGATTTTGATGGACCCTTCTTGGTTTGACCAGCATGTTGTTTCTGGTCTATTACACAAAAAGACTCTCAGAGACAGCTATAAGCAAGCAAAGCTGATTTATTAAAACTATAGCAGAAAGGGAAAACAGCACTTTGACAAGGTTTAGTAGTATTTCAAAAGCAGGAAAGTAAGGTCATGAGGGATGGGATGATGGTTTAAGGTAGGACTTTCAAGGCAGAAAACTGTCTTGTTGTTTAGTCACTAAGTCATATCTAACTCTTTTGCAACCCCATGGCTCCTCTGTTCATGGGATTTCCCAGACAAGAATACTGGAGTGGGTTGCCATTTCCTTCTCCAGGGGATCTTTCCAACCAAGGGATTGAATCCACATCTCCTGCATTGGCAGGTGCTTTTCTTTACCGCTGAGTCACCAGGGAAGCAAGGAGCTGGTTAGGAGTGGGCAAGATTGATCCTGTGAGAGTTTAAACTTGGTGAAAGAGTAAGATGAAAACGTTGATTGAATTTAGATAATCACATTTTTGTCTGATGAATGAGCTATTTCCTTATCTGAATAATACATTATCAATGACGGAAGAACTGTTTGGGTAGATGAACAAACTTGAGTGTATTTGTTGGTTTACAGTTCTGTCTTGTTTATAAGACCCTGCTGGGGGTGGTATCAAGTCTTATTAGTTCCAATAGGTAAGTTATTTTGATGTAAATGATCTCAGTCATCAAAATGCTAATTTTAAATTTCAGATTCTTATATATTATGTTAGGTAAAGTCTCTTACCTTTTATATATTTCTTAAGGAATTTTAATCAAAACCAAGTGGTGGATATAACCAAATGCTTTTTGCATAAACAATTATATTATTCTTTAAACTTTTGTCATTGTGAAATAATCCATTTTTAGTATTGAAATTTTTTTATTCCTTTTATTGTTCATTCAACAAATTCCTTTTGGTTAAAAAAGTGTTGGTTTTTAAATTCACTATTGAATTATGAGTATCTTAGCTTGATTTGGAATTTTTCAGGCATGACGCTAACTGAAATTGATCTGTAATTTTATTTTTCATTCTATTTTTGTCATGTTTGTATATTGGATTTTCTGATTGTGTTTAAATAATTTTAGGATTTTCTTTTTATTTTATGCTCTAGAATAGGTTGGAAAGCTTTAGCTTTCATCAGCAGTTAAGCAAACACATAATTTAAGTCATCTGAACTCTCCTTTGTGTTTTTGGTGGTTTTCACATTTTCTATGGTTATTGCTAATTTTTTGTTTTATACCTTACATTTAATTTGTTTCCTAGTAGAAAATCACAGTCAAGTAGATTTTCAAACACAGTAGAATGAAGTAATACAAAATGTTCATTAATTTCTCTCATTTCAACTAATATCCATTTTCATCCAGTTTTGGTTATTTCTGCTGTCTTTTTTTAATGTAATAAGTTTGACTCATGGATTTTTAGTATCACTCGCTGTCCATTCCTGTGTTCCCCAGTCAGCTCTCTGGTATTTACTTATCAGTGTATCTTTTTAATGTTTTAATTTATTTATTTTTTCTACATTCCCTTGTGGGCTTTTTCCTAATGAATTCTTAAACATGTAATTCATTGATTTTAAATTGTTCTTGGTAATGAAAGACTTCCTCTGTTCTGATTTTTATAAAAATTCATAATTAACACATTGTAAGCATACAGAGTATAAGGAAAAAAGAAATATGACCTTGCAAATAACCAGTAATTCAGGTTCTACCACATTTTGCCATATTCACTTCATAATGCTTTAAAGTATTTTTAAATAAGTTAAGGAATTCATAACACTGATTTCCTCCAGAAGCATTTTACATTTTTCATTTTCATTTTTAAAATCATAATATATGTTACAAAATTCAAAATTTATAAAGGGATTTTCAGTGAAAGGTAATTTACCTTTTCAGTTCTATCTTCCATAGCCACCCAATTTCCCTTTCCTGGAGACAGCTAGTGTTATGATTTCTTGTGTCTCCTTTCAAACATATGTATACACACATCACAAATACACATCCCAAAATGTGTGTGAGTATATACATAGATACACACACCCACACATACTTTTGTAATGTTCTGTACTTCCTTTTATTTTATATATTTATGTAATATATAAATATTTTTAATATTTCTAACAGATATATCAGTAATGAGAACCTTCTTTTTAATATTTATACTTTTATGCAGGTAAAATTTATATAGTTAAATGCATGCATCTTAATTGTGTAATTCAGTGAGTTTTCTTAAAAGTATATACCCATGTAACTGTTACCTTATTCAGGAGGTAGAATGTTTTTATTACTTGAGAACTTCCTCTACTGCTTCCTTCCTCCTAAGCCTAATTCTCATAGGAGACAATATTCTGATTTCTATCATCATAGATTAGTTTTACCTGTTCTTGCAATTAATTAAATTGAATCACACAGTATATGTCTGACTTCTTCTACTCATCATAATGAGATTGAGATTTATACATATTATTCCCTGTACCAGTAAGTTTAAATTTTTTCTATTTAATTGTAGACTAATATTCCATTGAATGGGACTATTACAGTTTATTATTCATTTTCCTGTTGATGGGCATGAGGGTTGTTCCCAGTTTTTAGCTATTTTGAATATGTTGGCAAATCTTTTATGCAATTACCTAAAAATGTAATTTGCTTGATTGTAAGATAGAGTTTGCTTAATTTTATGAGAAACTGTCAAAGAGTTTTCTAAATAGGTGGAAACTTGTCATACTCACCACCTGCGATATATGATATTTTCTACTATTCATCACCACCATCATTTGAAGTTGTCATTCTTGTACTCACTTGAGTAAGTACAAGATGTTATCTTATTGTGACTTCAGTTTACAGTTTGGTCACTTAAGAAGATAAATTTTTATAAGATTAGCTGCCAGTCATAAATCTTCTGTTTAATTTTTCCTAAAATTTTATCTATTATTTTGAAATAATTTAAAAGTTATTTCAGGACTTACAGGACATTTTCAAAAATAGTACAGAGAATACTTGTATATTCTTTACCCTGATTTTCTAATCTTAACATCTTATATAACCATTATTACAATATTAATACTTATAGCAATCTTTGAAATATGTAAATACTGTTGGTTAGTCTGAAGATCATAATTTTATTTTATTGGTTATCCCTTGGATGTTCATCACATTGTTTTTTTAATTAATCAATGTATTTTAATTGGAAGCTATTTACAATATCGTGGTGGTTTCTGCCATACATCAACATCAATCAGCCATGGGTGCACATGTGTCCCTCCATCCTGAACCCCCCACCCACTTCCCTCCCCATCCATCCCTCTGGGTTGTCCCAAAGCATCAGCTTTGGGTGCCCTGATCATGCATCGAACTTCCGATGGTAGTCTATTTTACATATGGTAATATACATCTTTCAATGTTGTTCTTTTAAACCATCCCACTCTTGCCTTCTCCCACATAGTCCAAAAGTCTGTTCTTTACATCTGTCTCTTTTGCTGCCTTGCACATAAGATTGTCATTACCATCTTTCTAAATTCCATATATAGGAATTAGTATATTGTATTAGTGTTTCTCTTTCTGACTTAACTTCACTCTGTATAATAGGCTTCAGTTTCATCCATCTCATTAGAACTGACTCAAATGTGTTCCTTTTCATAGCTGAGTAACATTCCGTTGTGTATGTGTACCACAACCTCCTTATCCATTCATCTGTAGATGGGCATCTAGATTGCTTCCATGTCCTAGCTATTGTAGATAGTGCTGCAGTGAACATTGGGGTACATGTATCTCTTTCAATTCTGGTTTCCTTGGTGTGTATGCCCATCAGTGAGGTTGCTGGATTGTCTGGCAGTTCTGTTTCCAGTTTTTTAAGGAATCTCCACTCTGTTCTCCATAGCAGCTATTCAATTCAGTTCAGTCCCTCAGTCATGTCCAAATCTTTGTGACCACATGGACTACAGCACACCAAGCTTCCTTGTCCCTCACCAACTCCTGGAGCTTGCCCAAAACTCATGTCTGTCGAGCCAGTGATGCCATCCAACCATCTCATCCTCTGTCCTCCCCTTCTCCTCCTGCCTTCAATCTTCCCCAGCATCAGGGTCTTTTCCAGTGAGTCAGTTCCTCACATCAGGTGGCCCAAGTATTGGAGTTTCAACTTCAGCATCAGTCCTTCCAATAAATATTCAGGACTGATTTCCTTTAGGATGGACTGGTTTGATCTCCTTGCAGTCCAAGGGACTCTCAAGAGTCTTCTCCAACAACACAGTTCAAAAGCATCAATTCTTTGATGCTTAGCTTTTTTTATAGTCAAATTCTCACATCCATACATGACTACTGGAAAAACCATAGCTTTGACTAGATGAACCTTTGTCTGCAAAGTACTGTCTCTGCTTTTTAATATGCTGTCTAGGCTGGTCATAGCTTTTCTTCCAAGAAGCAAGTGTCTTTTAATTTCATGGCTGCAGTCACCATTTGCAGTGATTTGGAGCCCCAAAAATAAACTCTGTCATTTTTCACCACCTATTTTCCGTGAAATTATAGGACCAGAGGCCATGATCTTGGTTTTCTGAATGTTGAGTTTTAAGTGTATTTTTCACCAAGAGACTCTTTAGTTCCTTTTCACTTTCTGCCATAAGGGTGGTGTCACCTGCATAAATGAGGTTGTTGATATTACTCCTGGCAGTCTTGATTCCAGCTTGTGCTTCATCCAGCCCGGCATTTCGTGTGATGTCCTCTGCATATAAGTTAAATCAGCAGGATGATAGTATACAGCCTTGATGTACTCCTTTCCCAATTTGAAACCAGTCCATTGTTCCATGTCCGGGTCTAACTGTTGCTTCTTGACCTGCGTACAAGTTTCTCAGGAGACACATGAGGTGTTCTAGTATTCCCATCTCTAAGAATTTTCCAGTTTGTTGTGATCCACATCATCAGTGGTTTAGTCAATGAAGCAGAAGTAGATGTTTTTGTGGGACTCTCTTGCTGTTTCTATGATTCAGCAGATGTTGGTAATTGAATTTCTGATTCCTCTGCCTTTTCTAAATCCAGCTTGTACATCTGGAAGCTCTCAGGTCATGTCCTGTTGAAGTCTAGCTTGAAGGATTTTGATCATTACCCTGCTAGCATGTGAAATGACCACAATTGTGGTTTTGTTTGAACATTCTTTGTGATTGAAATGAAAATGACCTTTTCCAGCCCTGTGTCCACTGCTGAGTTTTCTAAATTCACTGCATATTGACTGCAGCACTTTAACAGCATCATCCTTTAGGATTTTAATTGGCTCCACTGGAATTCCATCACTGGATAAAATGCTTTAAAGCTTCTTTGTAGTTTTCTTTCAATCTCATGGATTTTGTACAATTTTTGCTTTATAAAATCTGATTCTATGGTATATACCCTTAATGGAGTCAATTCAATTTTATCTTCCTGTGGATTGCAATCATCTTATTTTTCTATTGAAAGCTCTTTTTAAATCTCTGGTATATTATTTTGAAAAAAATTTCATTGCATTATATTTTTAAAGTTAATATCACTTTTTAGATGAGATATTATAATCTTACTAGTTATATGACAGACAGTGCTGTTTTTATTTGCATATGCCATTTTATAATCCTCTTGTTTTAAAATGATTTATGGTGTTTTATATGATTTTAATCTGTTTTTATGTAACTTGTATTTCCTCCCTTTTACTCATTTAGAAGATACATTGAATGTGTGTTTTGCTTAGGTTACATACATACCTTTAAATTATATGTTGAGGCAAACATATTTTAATTTGATCAACTTAATAGAGGCTTTCTCTTTTGAAAGAAGAAAATATCACATATCTAGGGTGTGCCTTCTAATTATTATCTCCCAGCAATGGACAGGTATTTGGGATTCAGTGTCAGGTTGCCTATTTTAGGACAAGTGGAGTCTTGGTCACTGTACTCTTCTTTCCCTTCTAACCCAACTTTGGGAACCCAAGGAGCACCTAGTCCACCCTCCATCCCTGCCCCTGATCCTGAAGAGCCCTGCTCATACACTGCACTCCTTGCTCAGTAGTCACAACTGTCCACTGGGAAGCAGCATTGACTGCTTTCCTGTGAATGATCCCATTATTTACCTGCTAAGTCTAAGTCGCTTCATGAAAGTGAAAAGTGAAAGTGAAGTCACTCAGTCATGTCCGACTCCTAGCGACCTCATGGACTACAGCCCACCAGGCTCCTCCATCCATGGAATTTTCCAGGCAAGAGTACTGGAGTAGGGTGCCAGTGCCCTCTCTATTCCCACCACCTCCACGCCACAGTATTGTAGCAGCCAAGAGTAGAGAAGAGACTTGTATGATACTGTATGATAGCACTCAAGTGCCATTTAAAAACAATATTAATGAATGCACGTGCAAAATAAAAACAAACTCACAGATTTAGGGGCTTCATTGGTGGCTCTCTGATGAAGAGCCTGCCTTCCAGTGCAGGAGATGTGGGTTCAATCCTTGCGTCAGAATGATCCCCTGGAAGAGGAAATGGCAACCCACTCCAGTATTCTTGCCTGGAGAATGTCATGGACAGGGGGATCCTGACAGGCTACAGTCCATGGGGTCACAAAGAATCAGACATGACTTAGCATCTACACAGATAGATTCCTTATTCATGTGATAAAATAATAACTATAACAATAAATGTTTTTATTATTAAGTGTGCAATTAAAGGTGGTAGGGTGTGTGCTGAAATATTTGTAAATCTTGAACTTTAAAAATTTTCCAATTAACCCATATGTTTTAGAATAGTACAAATTTGACATACAATATATGTAATTATTTTATATGTGTGTCTAAATTGTGAACATATGCATACTGCCTTTCTCAAATTGCTCTTTTAAATAATAAATGTCTTCATAAACAGATAAAGCAACTTGGAGTGAACAGATGCTGGGAACAGCAACAATAATGGTAGTCATTATAGTAACTGATTGAGGCAAAATTTGAACCCAGATATATCTTAACTGCAGAACTGTTTGCTTAACCATTTCACCTCGATTCTGTCCACATCTTGCTTCATTTTGTCGGCATAATCTCAGATTTTAATCTCCTAGTTACATATGCATTTATATAACTATCTTTAATATTAATATCTTTACAAATATATTACACAAAGTCAAATTAGTGAATTTATTTCATCATTGGATTCTGTTTTGAAGTACCAGATACACTGTGTAATCAACAATAATTACATGTCAAAGAGAATTTGATTGTCACCTCTTGCTCCATGGTACTTCCTTCACATCACTTTTATCTTCTTTCCCCCATTGGAAGCAGTATATTCTCAAAAAGAACTGTTCAAGAAGCACTCTGGAAATAGTGTCATTCCTCAGTCTTGATATTATTAGTCACTCTTTGCGTTTCCTCATAATAACCTTGATTAGTCATATCTCTTGCTTGTAAGGGAAAGATACACTACGCAATATCTTATAAGGAGAAAATGAAATTCTTAAGCTTCTATAACCATGATGAGTCTAGCTTCAATCTCTGTGGAATCCAGGAGTCCAGGATCTAAAGAAGCATCTGACTTCTGCTCATTTCTCATCTCTTGGTTATGTTTCTTGGCTTTAATTCTGCATCTTTTTAATTTAGATGACGGGCCAAAAAAAAATAAGTTCTAAAGTCAGTTTATCTATTTTTCAATTTGAGTAAAATGTGAACTTTTTTCTCCCCTTTTCTATGTAGAAGTCCAAGAGTGGAGAAGTGGGCCTGACTTGAGTCACTAAGATGTTCACTGACTCAAAAAGAGGAACAATGAGTAGTCTGGTTATATCTCCAGTGGAGGTAGGGTACCTCATGATTATCAGCTCTTCCAACACCTCATAGTCTAGAAGAGAATGTCCTCTAAGAGAAAGGGAAATGGAGTTAGCTGCAAAAATGGCCAGGCAGCTGTAAAGTTTAAATGCGACTACCTGCCACCAGTGTGCCAAGTGTGCTAATGCCAGCCTTTATGACCATGTATGTCAATAATTACCACAGGCTTACATTATCAAACAATCCTACATATCACCAAATATGCACTGTAACCTGATAGACAACATGAAGGACTCCCTCCCTACTAGAGTATGTTCAATGATCAAAAGAGTTCAGTTTTCTAGGGGCTTTAAAAGATATATGATGACAGAGTTCCTTCTTTATGGACTGTTATGACTTAAAAAATCCTTCTATCAGGACTTCAGTATATGCAGTCCTCTTGAAGCACATAAGCAATTTGATTGAGGAGACATCTTGAGATATGAAACATATAATTGGGCACTACTATTTATCATGGTATTTAAATCAAGACTCTACCTTTAGAGAAAAAGTAGTTCTTTCTGTCTTGGCCTCAGGCTGCTGAAATGAGTAATAATGCATCACTTATTTCCTGAGGCAATAACCTCCTAAATGGACTCTTTTAAGGGTCAGTGATTCAGGAAATAAATGTACATCTGGAGGTGTTGGTGAAGATTTCTCATCTCACTCTGACTTGGAAAGAATATGGCTATCGCAAATTTTCTACTTTCATGACAATTTGACCTTCAGATTCCTACATTTTATATGCAGAAAAGACTCTACAAAGCTGTGTGCTATTCCTTGCTCTTAAAAGAGCAGCTTGGGATGGCATTTATTTCATTGTGGTGGCACCATGTGGCTAGCTACCACACTGTTAACATTATTACATTTTTTGATAAAGAGCCAAAGACTTCAGGTAATGAATATCCAGAAAGCTATGTTAATGCACTGCATTGGTATAATCTCAAAATTATTGGCAATTTTCCATTGGAAAGCCCAACCAGTTAGACATGGAATATAAGAGTATGGTAGAACTTCCTCAAAGGAACTAGGGAGTAAAGAATGTAATATACGTTAGGCACACAAATTATTCTTTTTTTCCTTGATTCCTTTCCACTGAAATATGTGTGAGCTCCCAACCTCCACCCTACCTGCTCATCCTTCATCTCAGTGAGGCTCTTTTCAGGCTATTGTAGAATTGAGTATATAAAATTAAATTAATACTTCTCTTCCTAGCACTTATAAAATAAAAGAAACAAACTTGGAAAAGAAACTGTGTCTCTAATATATAATAGAAATAGGGACATTAGCCTATACTACAAATGGAAAGGTTTCATCTACCTAAATGAAAGTAGTACCAGTTGAAGGAAAACACTGGAGATCATTCATTTCTCTAATTGCAATTAGAGTACTGATTTTTAAATTTATTTGCAGACAGATAAATGCAGTATTAACAACTCTTAGAAGAAGCAGCTACTTTTGTTCTGAGTAGACCATAGGGAAAGCAATACCAACTGCGTGTTCAGTCAGTTCAGTTCAGTCGCTCAGTCGTGTCCGACTCTTTGCAACCCCATGAATTGCAGCACGCCAGGCCTCCTTGTCCATCACCAACTCCCGGAGTTCACTCAGACTCATGTCCATTGAGTCAGTGATGCCATCCAGCCATCTTATCCTCTGTCGTCCCCTTCTCCTCCTGCCCCATCCCTCCCAGCATAAGAGTCTTTTCCAATGAGTCAACTCTTCACATGAGGTGGCCAAAGTACTGGAGTTTCAGCTTTAGCATTATTCCTTTCAAAGAAATCCCAGGGCTGATCTCCTTCAGAATGGACTGGTTGGATCTCCTTGCAGTCCAAGGGACTCTCAAGAGTCTTCTCCAACACCACAGTTCAAAAGCAATTCTTCAGTGCTCAGCTTTCTTCACAGTCCAAATCTCACATCTATACATGACCACTGGAAAAACCATAGTCTTGACTAGACGGACCTTTGTTGGCAAAGTAATGTCTCTGCTTTTCAATATGCTGTCTATGTTGGTCATAACTTTTCTTCCAAGGAGTAAGAGTCTTTTAATTTCATGGCTGCAATCACCATCTGCAGTGATTTTGGAGCCCCCAATAATAAAGTCTGACACTGTTTCCACTGTTTCTCCATCTATTTCCCATGAAGTGATGGGACCAGATGCCATGATCTTAGTTTTCTGAATGTTGAGCTTTAAGCCAATTTTTTCACTCTCCACTTTCACTTTCATCAAGAGGCTTTTTAGTTCCTCTTCACTTTCTGCCATAAGGGTGGTGTCATCTGCATATCTGAGGTTATTGAACTGCATGTTATATTTATACAATTTAAAATGGCAGGGCTCAGTATTTTCTGTCTCTGACCTCTAACTGAGAATACTGCTCTAGACAGCATACCTGGTGTCAGACCACAGGGAACCCTCTTCAGCATGTTCCAAGCTCTTCTAGGTAATACTGATCTTCCTCTACCCGGGTTTAGAGGACAATTAGATTCATCATTAACAAAATTAGAGGCATAATTTGAGAAAAATTTAGAAAAAATATTATCTACGTAAAACTTCAGGGAGAAGTTATGTCATCATTCTTAGACTTCTTTGTAATTTCGTTTAGTTACCGTTTTTATTTGAATTACTGTCAATGTTTGTTTCATCCTTGATAAACTGTAAGCTTGAGACTATCTTTTTCATATTAAGATACTAGTACTTCTCATACTTTTCTGGTCATGGTATGTGTTCAGTAAATGCAGTGATTAAAGAAATGGGCAATTATATGTATTACATATTTAGACGCACATATGTATGTTATATATATATACACAAAAAGCTATATATAGATTCAAGAATATGCAACTGCATACATACACACACATATACATTATTCTTTCAATCTGATGTGAGTTTTAGTGAGTATGAACAAATGTGTAAAGTTCAAAGGATATAATGAAGAAAGATAATTTGAGGTTAGTGTCAGAGATGCAGGTATGATATAGACGACAGGAGTGCATTAACAACTTCACATTGTCTGTCAGCACTATGCTGAGTTCCATGAAATCAGCCAGAGGAAGGGTTATGCTCTTCTTATGTCTAGTACAGTAGTGGGCATAGAGTACATGCTATAGCAGTGCTTATCTATCGGATAAATTATCAAAAAGGTGAATGATTGAGTGAATGGACAAAGGATTTGTCCCCTACCTGCTGTGGGAAGCTTCTTTTAGTTTTTCCATGAAAGAGACAACTGTACCTGGAGAGAACCCACAGCTAAAATAATGATGAGATTTCATTTTGTAGATCATGATGGGTCTTTTCTTAGCCCATCTTAAAAAGATTACAAACAATGCTGTATGTGCTTAAACTGATACAGTTCCTTCCTTTGGAAGGGTTATTTGTTGTTTGATTAATATTATACATTGAATGAGCAAATAAATGCAGAAGTAGATGTGATAGGGCTATTCTTTTATTACCACTTAATGAAATTTTGCTATGTACAGCCTCATGTTTACCCTGTATCTATTGTCATCTTTCTTATATAATCTATGTATGTACATCTAGGTATGGCTTACATCCACTTAAAGAGAAACTCCAATGTTTAGAGCTCAAGGAAGGTGTCTTGGGACATACTGCCCTAGTGACAGAGCAGCCACCTCTACAGCAGCTGGGTAGATTGCCTACTCCAATAAAAATATAAGCTTACTCCCTCACATACTCCACCTACTTTTTCTCTGCCCTTTAAATCCCTGATTCTGGCTGAGATGTAATAGGCATTAAATGGTTATGGTTCACTTTCATGCCTGTTCTCCAGATACTCAGAAACCTCTAAAATTAAAAAATCAGAAAACTAAAACTATAGAACAGTTTATTTTATATAGTTACTAAATAACCAGAAATAAGCTAAAGTGTAAGAAAGTAAGGGAGTATGTCACTTAATGAAATCATATGTAGGGAAGAAAAACACTGAGGGGGAGAAAACAATGTAAGAATCATCAACATAAACACTATTTTTATTGAACCAATCTATTCTAGCCCCTGTGTGTTCAATCACTTAGTTGTGCTTGACTTTTTGAGACCCTATGGACTCCTTTGTCCTTGGAATTTTCAGGCAAGAATACTGGAGTGGGTTGCCATTTCCTGCTCCAGAGGTTCTTCCCAACCCAGGGATTGAACCTATGTTTCCTGTATCTTCTGCACTGGAAAGTGGATTTTTCACCACTAAGATCACCTGGGAAGCCCCTATGGTTGCTGCTTAATATAATCCTACCATGTCATCTTTAGAGCACACCTAGATATTATTTTCTCCGTCACACAAAAAAATATTTAAGGTAAATAATTACCAAGTAGCATATATATTAGTGTCTTTCCTGGTGGCTCAGATGGTAAAGTGTCTGCCTACAATGCAGGAAACCTGGGTTTGATCCCTGGGTTGGGAAGATCCCCTGGAGAAGGAAATGGCAACCCACTCCAGTACTCTTGCCTGGAAAATCCCATGGACAGAGGAGCCTGGTAGGCTATAGTCCATGGGGTCACAAAGAGTCGGACATGACTGAGCGACTTCACTTCACTAGCATATATATTTGTCTTAACTTTGAACTTCTGGATTCAAAGCCTACATTCTCGGATATCAGTCTGTGTACCAGCATAGAATATGCTTTAAATTCATCTATTCACCCTAAAAATATTTGTGGATCATGTAGTATGAGAAAGTTTCTCTTCTAGGCAGTGGAGAAATAGCTGTGAGCAAGATAGTAAGCGTCCCTGCAATCATGGAAATAGAATATATTAGTAGGTACAGTTGCATATTCATTAAGGAAATGAGTGCTAGAATAGATTTCCTGGATTCCAATTCGCATTCACCGTAGTTTCCTGCTTGTCTCTCTAGTGAGTGGAAGTGAGATGTGCCAGCCATCACCAAAATTAAAAGAGATGATAACATCTGGCACATTATGTATTCAGTAGAAATTGCTTGTGACTTTTTGAGAAAACATACATTTTAAAATAATTGATTACATTACATATAGCAAATGCTGGCTCCTGAAAAATATCACCAAAACTTGTTCCTTTTAAGACAGTAAGAGCCCACCTTGGCAGAGTCTCAGGAGTATATCACAGAGGGCAGTACACTCTGAAGTTTCATTGGAGTTAGATCTTTTCATTGTGGGAACTTGAGAAAGTAAGCAATACAGAGTTCCCCTTGAGTGGTAAGGCTTGGATTCTAACATCAAGATCTAATTTTTTTTTTCTTCTAGAATTAAATTATCTGAGGATCTCTTCTTAGAGGGGAAACTGATGGGTCAAAATACAACCTGGGTGATGTCCGAAAGTATACTGACGGCAGAACTTAGTTTATCAAGGTAGCAGATTCCTCCAGTGTGCAGGATGTTACCAAGAAGCTTTTGCTTCACTAATCCAATATCAGTCTTTCAGAACTACACAGTGATGTGTTTAAAGCCAAAATACCCCTAGGAGATTGTCAAATATTTTTTTAATGTCTCAGTGTTACTGATCAAGAATCTTTTAGTGCTAGAAAATAAATGTTGTAATATCAATATCATTGATAGATCTAAAGCAAAAATAGTGAATTTTATGAAATCTGAGAAAATTAGACACCTCCAAGTAGATATTGTTTGCTCTGTAGTTCTCATCAAATTCTATTCCTGTGAAAGTTCAGTTACAAAAGCTGACTTCCACCAAAGACCTGCCAGTATTGTTTTCATAGACATAGGAAACTCCTTTACCAGATATGACAGGATAGTAATTTTAGATTTCTGTCTATCTAGTATGTTGTTGTGTTTGCCTTGTCTTCAGTGGTTGGGCCTCAAGTTTCTGATTCATTTCAAAGAATTGAAACCAAGAGAAATTGGGTGGCTCACCATGGAAAATGTGTACAAATTCAACAATCAGTTTGATTATATGCTTTAATGCTTCACACATAAATTGTGTGTTATGTGTTTTTATTAGGCTCGTACTAAGGAGTGATTACATGCAAAATAAGTAAAGTAATATAAATAATAAATGCCTTATAAGTAACATAATTAAATGTAACCAAACCCTTAAACCAGGTAGATAAGAAAATAAACAATGAAGGAATACAAATTAAACCATGACAGTTTGTCATATTTTTCTGTGGATCTTAAGGAGAAGCCATTTCTTTCCAAAGAATATCTGCTTCTAATGGATTCCTAAGACTTCTTAGCTTGAGGTCTCCAGTAATGATTTAAGATGGTTTAGCCCTCTTTGATTGAAAGACATCACACTTAAGTATCAACCTCGTGAAATTTTACTTCTGCACCAGCCTCACCATCCTCAGCAGTACTTGATAAGGCTTTTTTTCTCCCAGAGTTTGAAGGCTATTTTTCTCTCCCAAATTTTAGAGCGGAGCTCCAGAATTTAACAGTTGTTTAAGAAAATATTAGGGCTTCCCTGGTGGCTCATACGGTAAAGAATCTGCCTGCAATGTGGGAGTCCCAGGTTTGATCCCTGGGTTGGAAGGATGCCCTGGAGAAGCAACTGGCTTACCCAATCCAGTATTCCTGCCTGGAGAATTCCATGGGCAGAGGAGCCTCGTGAACAACAATCTACAGAGTCACAAAGTCACAAAAGACTGAGAGACTAACACTTTCACTTTCTAGGAGATTATTGAGGAAAATCATTTGTGTCATTTGATTTAAAGGAGACCCTAACCTAAAATCAAGCTGGCATAAATTTCTACTTGTTTAACTGCTATGACTATTTATTACAACAAAGTCAAGACAGCTATGTGGTGGTCTCTGAGCATTCTGATGAAGTTGAATCAGAACACCAAGTTTGTCCACCTTACTTAGATAGGAATTGGTAGAAAGTTTTAATATAAATACAACTGGATGAATTGCTGATGACTCATCTGAAATATTTGGCCAGGATTTCTTACAGTAGAGCAGAGTCCAGAAGTAGAGGTGATATTACTACACTTGTCCTGTTACTAACTCAAAAAGAACAATTCAGTGAACCCTAAGAATTAAGTTCGTTGTCATTAAAGCAATCATTATGCCATGGGAGTTTGAATGAACTTGAGAATG
This sequence comes from Ovis canadensis, assembly GCF_042477335.2. NCBI lineage: Eukaryota > Metazoa > Chordata > Mammalia > Artiodactyla > Bovidae > Ovis > Ovis canadensis. Next base: position 14,493,592 of record NC_091262.1, read on the forward strand.
TTGCTAATTTGACCTTAAGATTTCTGTTTTTTCTATCTTTCCTGAAGATTGAAGCAATGTGGACAGTAAGGTTACTGTGTGACTGGAAGAGATGTGCAAAACTTTAATTACAGTCTCAGTAAAATGATTGTGCCTAGTATTATCTCAGAGTTTGGGAACACAAAATCATGTAATACATTGCTACTGGCAGAACTGGAATTCTCCAACAAGGCTTTATTCCCCCCACCCCCCAAATAAGCAATTATGATATATATTTAAAGCACATTCCAGAAGTATGAAATCTGTTTGGACATGTTTAAAGAAATTCTAAGGTTTGGGCTCTTATCCATACCCCACCTTTACAGTTTTATCAAGAACAACAAATGAGACATTAACCACAGATACCCTTAGTATCTTTGTAAAGTTTCTCCACCAGGCTGAGTATATACAGTAGTCAATTTGTCTTTGCTGTGGTAGATAATTTCATGTTAAATGTTTACAGTTCTCCATTTGATGTCACCTGGTATGGCTAAGTATCCATAATTAGAGTGGTAGAGATTATTCTCATGTAATTTACCTGCAGATTTCTCCCAGTAACTGTGATAACTCTGGAGCCAATGGAGCCAACAGGCTATTGGAATCTCTCAAAAAATATAATCATGAGAGACAGGATATTAGTGAGTGCTGCCTGTTAGGGCATTTATTTAGCTTTCATGGTATCCTCTCTTGATGGGTGTTTGCTTTTATGACAGTCACCTCTTTAGAAAACTTCAGAGCACTCTATAGTTACTTAATTTGCTGACCATTCTTTGTTGAGGCTCCTGCAGAAATCAAGAACCCTGCTTATTCTTAAAGATTTCAGAAATAATGGACTACAATCAAAGTATACTTACGATCACTCTGTATCACTCTCTTATGAACCTGTTTATTCTTAAAGAATTCAAAAACCATGGACTACACTCAAAGTATACTTACTATCACTCGGTATCACTCTCTTACATCTCTCTAACTAACCAGATCTGTGGAATGTAATGAGTTCTGCCTTGTGGATGTATTTTTGCCTTGGGACATAGTCTAAATATGCTGTTGATTTTCCTGAGTGACAAATAAGTATAGACTATTTTGATCCAGAGTGACACTAACAAAAAACTAGATCATGAATCTACCACTATAAAGTATACTGCTTCGGGGAGTTACTGAAAATAAAATGGTATGGGTGTTGTACTATAGGGAAACAGGAAAAACTATTCTATTTATGGCTCTGAGGTCCTAAACAAATCTCTGTCTCTGTCAAGTAGGTTCTTGGAATTGGTGGGTTAAGCTATTATAAGGATTGGTATAAGTTTTTTACTTCCATTTTTAGTCCTCAGTTCCTGGTTTTAGAAGATACAGTGGAAGTTTGGATAGCAACTTAGATGGATAAATCTAAACTGTGTTTAGCCCAAACAATCCTGCCTATGTGAGTAGAAATTCTTGTGCACTAGAATGGGTGCTTCCTTGAGATCTTCAGTTTGGGCTCAATTTAGATACAAAAATAGCAGTATATCAGTTTCCAAATTATCTACATTCTTTATGTGGAGGGGAGTCCTCAAGGACTTGAGGCCTAGACCATCCAGAGAATATTTAGCTTGCAATTCCATTTGTACAGTGATTCTCTACCTATCAAGAAAGTAGAGATGCTATTACAGTAGAAGAACAAGTGTAATTTAGATAAAGTCTGAGGGTTATTGGAGAAATCTACCACCTGAATACTTGCCATTTCTAAGGAACAAGTTGTATAATAGTGGTAGAGTTTAAAATTGATATTATAGCACCCATATTGATTTTTTTAATTGGAAGTTTATCCTTTAATGTTAAGTTATATTTTTGACTTTAAGGGTACAATGTAGGTTATTAGTTGCCTGATATGTACTTAAAGCACCTTGATTGATTGTTTATTTCTTTCTTTCTTTTTTTTTTTTTTTTTTTACTGTTTAGATTCTCAGCTAATGGAAGACAATTATTTCCCCAAAGTACTTAATGTTTACAGGTGTCTGGGATGGGAGGATGTAGTTTTGTCTCTAGTCTGATTAATGTTTAGTGCAGTGCTGCACATCTAATAATGTGAGTATTTCCCTTTCTAGTTTTTTTGTTTTCATATTAAATCCTCTATTTCTGGTTTGAGTTTATTTGTATCCTGTTCCATATTTTTTAATACTTATTATCTAATATAAAGTACCCTATTTAATATTTTTAATGAGTGTTTGCCTTCTTGCACTATAATGCAAACATGTTGAGCATAGAGATTTTTGTGTGTCCTTTACTGTATTGATACCAATGCCCTGACTGTGAGAAACATAAAAATTAGCTTAAATTTTAAAACCAAGTGCTAAACTTACTTCAAATTATCGGTCTGGTAAGGGAGAAACTGTAAGAGAAATTTCAACATTTTGCTTCTTGAAGGAAAAAACAAAATTACAGGGAATTTTGAGGATGAGTGAAATTTGGCTAAATTTATAATAAGCAGCATTTGGGGTAGATCAAAGCAAAAATGACGTTGACTGGATGGATTGATTTGATCAAACCTAAATAGAGATGATTGGAAGGATTGGAGAGTAGATCAGTTCTAGTAGTGTTTGCTAAATGTAAAGATTTAGTTAAAAACCAGTTTTAACCACTTTTGCAGCTTCCTGAGCAGTGGGTAATTTTATCAGGAAAGGTAGAATTTGTAGCATTTTTGTACATGTGGATGAGGTCCTTCCGGCAAATGTGACATTTTTTAAATTTCACCATCCAAACCTAAAAACATAAACGTGAGAACATAAAGTTCATTATCATTTAAATACTCTTATTTGCCTTTGTAGATAATTTTAATTTTTCCTAAATTAAAATTTTAAATATCAATAGCATTTGAAAAGTAAATAATTTGCCAGCCATTTAAAAAATATGGTTGATCATTGAACATCATGAATTAGAGGTACAAATAAGTCTTCCCTCCCCAGTTGAAAATCTGTATATAACTTTACAGTCACCACTCTGTGTCTGTGGTTCTGCATCCAAGGATCCATATTCACAGTCTCAACCAGACCCTGTTGTACATACTTGTTGAAAACAATTTGTATAATAAATGGATCTACACAGTTGAAATCATGTTATTCAAGGGTCAGCTGTATCAATGAAATGGAAAAAAATTCCTTAAGAGCACAGCTAGTGGAAAAAAAAAAAACCACAAGAATAGAAAGTATAAATTTTCCTATATCTGTTAAAGATACTGAATCCAAACTGAAAATCCTTCCAAACGAGACTACTCCAGTCATGAATATTCTCACCAGTAGATTTTTACAAGTATTTAAGGAAAAAATATAGTATTAATTCCCATTTTCTCAGAATAGCTTAACTAAACCTGATAACAGTGTTTAAAATGAATTTATAGAATATGACTACTATGAATATAGATGGAAACATCCTAAATATAATATTAGTAAACCACATTGCATAAAATATGTCAAAACTAATGCATCAGAACCATTTGGGACTTATTTAGTAAACGTTGCTTTTTTACATTAAAAAAATAAGACTTCTGGTTTCAACTCTGAAATACGAAGGGATAAGAAGTCATTATTTCTGTACTTACAGCAAGATAAAGGTAGGAAAACTGAGAAGAATCAGTTATTTCCTTGGATCCATCAGAGGCCTGAAGCTGCAGGGAAAACTGCCACCCCAAAATCTGGAGAGACAGACATCCATTGAGATACAGGTGAGATCTGCTAGTTGAAACAGAAGCTACAAATTGGTAGGAAAATGTAACTGCAATTTAGATGGAGAGATGGGTTGAATGTAGAATAAAGTGAAAGGGAGAAACTTCTGGAAACTTACACTTTTGTGGGCTTTACCTACAAGAACCTCACATGTTTCTTATGATAAGGATTTGAGGAAAAAAAAAAGACATAACCCTTATGACTCTGGAACTGGGGTGGTGGAGGAGAGTGATCCTTGTGAAGTAAACCCAAAGAATTTTCCATAACTGTGGCCTAATCTTCAGAGGAAAGACCTGGAAACTTGAGGGAAGGGCATTCCTCTAACTCTGGCCTATTATAGCCATTCAGTCTTATCAATCAGAAAACACACACACACACACAATTGTCAATAGCGGTCAGTGCTTCAGGGAAATAGATTGGGAACACTAGAGTCAGGGAAAAGGGTAGGAGACAAGGAGAAAAAGAACTATGCTACTGAGGAAACACTTATAAAGGCCACAATCCTAAGACATAGGCAAACAGAACCAGAGACTTATTCAAAACTGTTGTGGATCACTCAGTTACCCCACAAGCTAACCATGCCACCAATATAGCTTCACTATAATAACAGTGGATACAGTTGAAAGAGCTTCAAGACAACAGCTCTCTCAGAAGTACTTAGGGAAACTCAGAGTCAAGAGAGGAGACAAAAGCACACTAAAGTAATTTAACACTTCTGATACCTCTAGGAATACAAACATTAAACAGAACACAACTCCTAGTTAGATTACAACAAATCTCATACCAAAGGCTTATTTACCTCAATTCCAAATACCAGATACAACTCAAAAAAACTATAGTGCATGTTACAGAGCAAGAAAAATGCAGTTTGAAGAGAGAAAACAATCAGCAAAACCAGACTCAGGACACAGATGTTGAAATTATCAAATGGGGAATTTAAAATAACTGTGATTCATATGTTAAGAGCTCTCAGAGAAAAAGAAGATGTCATGCAAGAATAGATTATATAAGCAGAGAAATAAAAACTACAAGAATCAAGAGGAAATGCTACCAAAAAAAAAAATGAAGAATGACTTCAATAGACTCATCACTAGATTCAACACAATTGAGAAAAACAATGCTGTTGAAAACAATCCAATAGAAATTTCACAAAATGAAATACTAAGAGAAAAAGAAAAAAATCCAAGAAGTCAAACAATTTTAAAAAGTGAAATACACATAACTGGAATCCCAGAATGAGAGAGCAGAAGAAATTTTCAAAGTAATAATGGTCAAGGATGTTTCAAAATGAATGAAAAACATTAAATCACAAGTGTGGGAATTTGGAGAACACAAAGCAGGAAAAAATGCAAAGCACACGAACGCACACAAGCAAACTAACAACATTAAAGCCTAGGTATAACTTATTCAATTGAAAGAAAGTGAAAGTCACTCATTCGTGTCCAGCTCTTTGTGACCCCATTGACTATACAGTCCATGGAATTCTCCAGGCCAGAATACTAGAGTGGGTAGCCTCTCCCTTCTCCAGGGAATCTTCCCAACCCAGGGATTGAACCCAGGTCTCCCACATGCAGGTGAGTTCTTTACCAGCCGAACCACAAGGGCAGGCCAGGAATACTGGAACCTACCCCTTCTCCAGTGGATCTTCCCAACTCACGAATCCAACCGGGGTCTCCTGGATTGCAGGCAGATTCTTTACAAACTGAGCTATCAGGGAAGCCCTCAACTGAAGGAAACCAAAGACAAAGAGAAAATCTTGAAAGAAGTTAGAAAAATACCCACAATGCATTAACTATAGAGAATTACAGTGAACTTATCAGAAACAAAGTTAAGAGAACATGATGTGAAATATTTAAAATGTTGCAGGAAAGAAATATCAACCTAGAACAAGATTATTCTTCTAAAATAAAGGAGATATATATACTCTCAGACAAACCAAAAATGAGGAAATTCTCACCGACAGACATGGTGTACAAGAAATGCTAGAAGTTCTTTAGGAAGAAGGAGAATTATACAGGTCAGAAACTTGGATTGCCATAAAGAAAAGAGCATTGGAGAATAAATCAGGTAAAATAAAATTATTAGTCCCATTTTTCTTAAATAATCTTAAAATGCCTAAAGTAATAATAGCTATAAAATGCTGGTTGATTATGGCATATGGATAGTGAAACAAATGATAATAATGTCACAAGAGATGGGAAAGAGAAATTGATAATACTCAGATCGAAGGAACCTGTACTTCATGTGAAGTGGTATAGTGTAATTTGTAAAGTGAGTTTGGATGAGTTGAAAAATTTTATTGTACGTTCTAGAGAAACCAATAAAAAGTTAAAAGTAATTGATATGCTAAAAGAGGAGATAAAATGGAATCATGTAAAAATCAACTAAAAGCGGAGAATGCAGTAAAATGGGAAGAAACAATAATTCAATGACTAGGAAACAGTTACAAATTGATAGATATTAATTGGTAGTATTAATAATTGTTTTAAATGTGAGGGTTTAAAATACAGGGATTGTCAGAATGAATTTGAAAAAAAAAGTCAACTAAATGTTGTCTACAAGAAACCTACTTTAAAATTAAAGGTTTAGGTCAATAAAGGTGTTGAGGAACCTTTCAGGAAAGGTATTAAGAAACATATATCATGCAAAATCTAATAAAAAGATAGCCAAAGAAGCTGCATTGATTTCAGACAAAGCCAGCTTCAGAACAAGGAAAATTATCATGCATGAAGATTATTTAATGTTAAAGAATCCATTCTTTAGAAGACATAACAATCATGAATGTATGTATGTGCCCCTAACAACAAAGTATCAAGATAGGTAAAAGTTGAAGGAACCCAAAGTAGAAATAAACAAGTCAACTATTATAGTTGCAGACTTCAACAGCTCTCTGACAGTAACTGATCAAACAGGCAGAACAATAAAGATACAGATGATCAAAAGAGCACTATCAAATTTGTTTGATACTTACAGACTATTCCATCCATGAAGGAGAACACACATTCTTCTAAAGGTCATATGAAATAGTGACTGAAATAGGTCATATTATGTTCCATAAAACATACCTTAACAAATGTAAAAGATTAGAAGCTATAAAAAGCAACAATGAAATAAAACTGGTAGTTGATAAAAATATAGCTGGGAAATCCCCAAGTATTTGAATTAAACAATTCAAAATAACAAATACATCAAGGAACATTAGAAAATATTTTTTTATATTTTGAGCAAAGTAAAAAGGAAAATATTACCATAATTTATCAGATGCAGCTAAAGCATCACTTACAGAAAAAAAAAAAAACATTTTATACATTAGAAAATTTGAAAGACCTAAACCAGTAATCTTAAGTTTTTACCTTAGAAAAAGAACACTTTAAGCCTAGAGAAAATAGAAGAATATTGATAACAGCAGTTAGAACAGAAGTCAGTAAAATTAAGAACAGAAAAACAATAGAGAAAATAAACAAGAGGTAGTTCTTTTAAAAGACCAATAAAATTGCAAAAATTCTACTGAGGCTAAGGAAAGGGGAAAAAAGATACAAATGACTAATAATAGAAATAAAAGAACAATCAGTTCTGATTCTAAGGATAGTGAAAGCATAATAACAGAATACTCTAAACTCTATGCTCCCAATTGGATAAATTTGATGAAATAAAACAGTAGTTTTGGTAGTTTGTCATACAAGGAAAAATACATATTCTAAATAGCCCATACAAGGAAAAATACATATTCTAAGTAGCCCTAAGTCTGTTAAAGGAATTAACAGTTAATAGCTTTAAAAAAGAAAACACCAAGCCCAGATAGTTTTGCTGGTTTATTTTGCCAAACATTTAGGGAAGAAACAGTATCAACCCTCCACCACTGCCTCCAGAAAATGGAAGGGGGATGTATGCTGTCCTCTCAGTCCTGTCTGACTCTGAGACCTGTGGATTGTAGACCGCCAGGCTCCTCTGTCCATGGACTCTCCAGGCAAGAACACTGTGGAGTGGGTGGCCATTTCCTCCTCCAGGGGATCTTTGAGACCCAGGGACTGAACTCTAATCTCATGTCTCCTGCATTGGCAGCCAGGTTCTTTACCACTGTCGCCACTTGGGAAGCACTAGAAAGAAGGGAGTCACTTGCTAATTCACTGTGTTAAACCATTATTCCCCTAACACCATGACCAGATCATCACAAGAAATTGGACATTACAGACCAATATATGTCATGAGTATCCTCAAAAATATTAGCAAGTTAAATCCAATAAAATATAGGAGAAATTATACACAACCAACTGAAATTTATTCCAAGTATTTCAACATTCAAAAATCAATCGATATAATCCATCCAAAGGCTACAAAAGAAAACTCATATAGCCATATGCTATAAAAACTTTTTGACAAAATCCAATATTCATTTAAGATAAAAACTCTGAGTAAATTAGTAATGCAGGGACAGTCTCTCAGTTTGGTAAAGGACACCTGCAAAAAGCCCTGTAGCTAGCATTTTTTGATGAGAGTCTTTATGCTAATTTCAAAAAAAAGACAGGATGTCTTGCACCACTTCTATACATCATACTGGAAGCCTTAGCTAATTCAATGAGATAAAAAGTATTAAGAGGCGTATAGATTGAAAATGAGAAAAATAAAACTGTCTTTATTCAGAGATGACATGAGTATCTATGTAGAGAATCCCAAAGAATCTATAAAGCTAAACAAAAACCTCCTGGAATTAAATGAGAGAAATGTGCATAACAAGCATAAAGAATATGTTAGTATTAAAAAGTCAACTGTTTCCTATATACCAATTATGAACAATTGGTGTTTGAAATAATTTTTTAAAATCCCATCTACATTTGCAATTTAAAAAATAGGTATTCATTGCACATACTTTTGTGTATCTAAATGGGAAAAGTCAAAATTCTGATAAAAGCAAAGAAAATGTAAATAATGGCTATTCTGTTTTCATGAGTTAGAAAACTCAGTATTAAGTCAGTTTTCCCCAGCTTTACCTATGGATACAATATAATCCTATTCAAAGCCCCAGCGAGTTATTTTGTAGATATCAGTAAACTGATTTTAAAGTTTATGTGAAAAGACAAAAGAACTAGAGTTAACCAACATTGGAGGACTCACACTACCTTATTTTGAAACACTTACCATAAGCTACCATAATCAAGATAGCATGGCATTGGCAAATAAATAGACATAGATGAATAGTACAGAATAGAGGATCCAGAGGTAGATACACGCTTATAACATTTATAATTGCCTCATCTTTGACAGGAGGTCAAAGGCAATTTACTACATAAAAAGTCTTTTCAATAAATGATGCTAGAACATGGGATTCCACAAGCATAATGGGGGCCTAGACACAGCCCTTATATGTTACATAAAGATTAACTCGAAATCATAGAACTAGATGTGAAATGTAAAACTATAAAACTTCTCAAAGCAAACATAGGAGAAAGTCAATGTGACCTTGGGTTTTGTGGTATAACACCAAAAGCACAAAACCATGAAGAAAAAAATTTGAGCTTTATTAAAACTAAAAGCTCTGATCTGGCAAAAGACACATAAGTTAATGAAAAGACAGGAAACATTGGGAGAGTACATTTTCAAAGCACATATCTGATGAAGATCTTCAATCCAAATAGATAAAAACTCTTAAAATTCAGCAAAAAGAAAACCCATTTAAAATGGGCAAAAAATCTGAATAGATACCTCACCAGAGAAATATACAGATAACTGTATGTAAAGATGCCATATATTATCTGTCATTAGGGAGATGCAAATTAAACAAACAAAAAATACTACTACACACCTAGGATAATGGCTAAAATTAAAAACTGACTGTCAATTATTTGTGGAAAATACAAGCAGCAGAAACTGTCATTTATTTGTGGCTAGAATGAAAAATGGTACAGCAAGGTTGGAAAACAGTGTGGTTACAAAGCTAAGTGTTCTACATTTAGCTGCTGTGCTCCTAGGTATTTACCCAAATGGGTTGAAAACTTAGGTCCACCCCAAAACTAGCACATGAATATTTATAACAGCTTTATTTGTAACTGCCAAAAACTGGCAGTAGCTAAGATATCCTCCAATAGGTTAATCCTTAAAAACACTGTGGCACAGCCACTTTAGCAACAAGAGAGAGAGAGACAGAAACACAGATGAACTTTGAATACATTTTTCAGAGTGAAAGCGGTTGGTTGAATACGTATGGTATGCTTCCATTTATATGATATTCTGGAAAAGGCAAAACTAAAGATACAGTAAACACATGGTCATCAGTGGGAGGGCAAGGGCTGAATAGATAAAGCAAACTGAATCTATCTTGTATGATACTGTAATGGCATATATATGACATGCATTTGTCAAAACCCATAGAACTTTACAGCACAAAGAGTAAACCTTAATATATATGATTTTTTAAAACTATTTAGTAGTTGGGGGATCCCAGGTTGGAATATAAAATGTAAAAAGAGAATCTACTGTATTACAAATGTATGAAACAATTTCACTTATGGGGTTTGTAAAGAAAAGATGCTAACAAATGACTAGGGGAGTTAGTGCAATCTGTAAGACTAGAAGCAAAGTAAATATATACAGTCCTGTACTTAATAAAGTTGTTTCTCATGAGTGTATGGATTAGCAACTCTGAAACCACTACACATACATACTAGAATTAATTAAGTAAATGGTTGGCAGATGGTGTAAGGTTTTTTGCTGGAGTAGAAAGCTATAGACAAACAAGAAGAGGTTAGAGTAATCCATGTAATAATGGGTTTGAATTGGAAGCATCACTATTAACTTACGTTCTGTATCATATATATGTATATGCATATGTAGTTACACACATTTATATACATATATAGTTACTTTATATATATATATATATATATATATATATATATATATATATATATATATATTTCATTAATCTGTCGGTTGAGAAAGCCTAGAAACAATGGTAATCTAATAATGAAAGGCACACCTAAAACCCATAGCTTGGTTTCTAATACTAGTCTCAAAAAAAAAATGGATCCTGTCAAAAATGGTTGATTCTATGAAGTAAAGTGAAAGTCGTTCAGTCATGTCCAACTCTTATGTGACCCCATGGACTATGCAGTCCATGGAATTCTCCAGGCCAGAATACCAGAGTGGGTAGCCTTTCCCTTCTCCAGGGGATCTTCCCAACCCAGGGATCAAACCCAGGTGTCCTGCATTGCAGGTGGATTCTTTACCAGCTGAACTACCAGAGCCACCAGGGAAGCCCAAGAATACTGGAGTGGATAACCTATCCCTTCTCCAGCGGATCTTCCCAACCTAGCAATCAAAGTGAGATCTCCTGCATTTCAGGAAGATTCTTTACCAGCTGAGCTACCAGGGAAGCCTGATTCTATAAAGGGGCAGGAAATATTAAAAGTGAGTCTGGAGCATCCTAGAGGACCAGAACATAAGGAAGTGCTTCTCTTTCTAATTATCCATGAATTCACAGTAATATAAAAAAGCGAATAAATACATTGGGAGAATAGACAAAATTCTTATGTAAAATAATTCAAAACAAATTTTGTAGATACTTTGACTTCAAGGAAGTGCAACATGAATCCTCATTCCTCAAGTGTGGTCTGTGCATAGCGACCTGCTTGCAGAGAATACAGTGTGAAAGTGGCAGGTGGGAGGAAAAGTAAATTTATGGTGGAGAAACCTGATGAACAATATTTCAGCCAGGTAGTCAAGGTTAATATAGTCATATTGATAGGATGTAGCCTTTTATGACAGGATAAGAATGATACTTTATGATCTTTCCCAGAACCCATAATGACAGTATAATCATGAGATAATAATTAGATAAATCCCACTTCAGAGACAACTCTACAAACACTTAACTAGTTCTCAAATCAGTTCTTGATGTGCCAAAAAATTGATGCTTTTGAACTGTGGTATTGGAGAAGACTCTTGAGAGTCCCTTGGATAGCAAGGAGATCAACCCTAAATATTCAGTGGAAGGACTGGTGCTAAGGCTGAAGCTCCAATACTTTGGCCACTTGATGCGAAGAACTGACTCATTGCAAAAGACCCTGATGCTGGGAAAAATTTAGGGCAGGAGGAGGGGGGACGACAAAGGATGAAATGGGTGGTATCACCGACTCAATGGACATGAGTTTGAGCAAGCTCTGGGAGCTGGTGATGGACAGGGAAGCCTGGTGTGCTGCAGTCCATGGGGTCTCAGAATTGGACACGACTGAGCAACTGAACTGAGTTCTTCTAAAAAATGAGAGGACTGTCAAAAGAAGGAAAATCTGAGAAATTGTCATGGTCAAGAGGATCCTAAGTAGATATCAAAATACAGCATCCTGTATGGGATCATGGAACAGTAATAGGTCATTAGGCAAAAAAATGGAAATCTGTAAAAAGCATAGACTCAATAACAATGTACCATTATCGATTAATTGCATGACAAATAAACCATACTAGTATCAGATAGTAATGGTTTGTGAAATGGGGTGTGAGATATTCAATAACTGCTATTTTCAGAGCTTTTTAAAACAAGTCAAACTATTCTAAATTAAGTTTAATTTTAAGAAATTAAAAATCAATGTAATTCATTGTAGTAATACAACAGAGGGGAAATATATGATAAGATCATAGCACCTGGTCCCATCACTTCATGGGAAATAGATGGGGAAACAGTGGAAACAGTGTCAGACTTTATTTTTTTGGGCTCCAAAGTCATTGCAGATGGTGATTTCATCCATAAAATTAAAAGACTTTTACTCCTTGGAAGGAAAGTTATGACCAACCTCAAAAGCATATTCAAAAGCAGAGACATTACTTTGCCAACAAAAGTCTGTCTAGTCAAGGCTATGGTTTTTCCAGTGGTCATGTATGGATGCGAGAGTTGGACTGTGAAGAAGGCTGAGCACTGAAGAATTGATAACTTTCGAACTGTGGTGTTGGAGAAGACTCCTGAAAGTCCCTTGGACTGCAAGGAGATCCAACCAGTCCATTCTAAAGGAGATCAGTCCTGGGTGTTCTTTGGAAGGACTGATGCTGAAGCTGAAACTCCAACACTTTGGCCACCTCATGCGAAGGGTTGACTCATTGGAAAAGACTGTGATACTGGGAGGGATTGGGGGCAGAAGGAGAAGGGAATGACAGAGGATGAGATGGCTGGATGGCATCACCGACTCGATGGACATGAGTTTGAGTGAACTCCGGGATTTGGTGATGGACACGGAGGCCTGGCATGTTGCAATTCATGGGGTCGCAAAGGGTCGGACACGACTGAGCGACTGAACTGATCTGAACTGATCTCAAAAATAAAAAGCATTTAATAAATACAAAACATTCCTCATGAATCTCATCAGGACTGGGAATTTAACAAAATTCTTTAATGAGATAAGTATTTACAAAATAAATCAATTGCTAAATGCTTAATAATGGAGCTATTGAAAGCTTTTCTCCTATTGAGTGAGAATAAAACATTTTCAATCACCATTTCTATTCAACTATATTGGCTGTTTTAGTGCAGTAAGTCATGCAAAAGGAATAAAAGGTGGATAAGGATTAGAAATGGAAAGTATATGTAAATTCCATTATTTACAGATAACAAAATGGTATCTATATATATGTGTATTAGTATATATCTCTATCTATATAGCTATATCCCCAAATGATTTGAAATAAGCAATTAAAATTAGGAAGTTAAGTTAGCAAAGTTGTTGTATATGTAAGCAAATAAACACAATGAAGTGTGTTTATGCAAAGTACAAACAGTTTTAAATAAACATTTCCAAGAACATGAGAAATAGCAATTACATGTGAAAAGATCGACATATATCATTACAAAACATTAGTGAAAAGAAGAAATACCTCACAAATGAAGAGATATATTCAGATTGGCAGATCTTATTATATTTAGATGTTAATTCTCCCCAAATATTCATTTTAAATACTCGATGCCTTAGCATTCCAAATCCAAATCCCATTAGGAGTTTTATAAATTAACACCTGATTTTAAAAATTATATATAATGCAGGTGTGAGGTATATATAATGCAAAGAGCCAAGAAAAGCCAAGGTTGTCCTGATCAAAATGAACAAAATTTCTTAAGTTATAAAATTTCAAAGCAGTTCAAGTGGTTACAGTAGTTAAGACTGTGTAGTGACAAAAGGCAGAAAACGAGCTTAATGAGAAAAAAAATAGACTTCACAAACAGATCAAGAAATGTATGGTTACTTGATTAATAATAAAGGTGCCACTGCTGCATAATGCAGAAAAAATGAAAAAACTTGAGTCCATTTTCCAATTTCTAGATATAATGTAGACATATATGAAAAGCAAAACCATAAAGATTTTTGAACATAACTTAGGAGAGCAATATCATGATGCAAAAACTTATAATTGAATAACTAGCACTAACTATAAATGAAAAATTGATAAATTGGTTTGCATCAAAATGAAAACTTCTGTTTATCCAAATTAAAACTTTTGTTTATCAAAATGTATATTCAATAAAAGATCATTATACATAAATAAACTTGTATATGTCAAGAAGTGAGGAAGAAGACATTTAAACAAGCACATCACAAAGGAGGATATCCAAAATAGCTAATAAACGTGAAAAGGCGCTTGAGGTCATTAGCCATGAGAGAAAAGAATATTCAATCAATAAATGTTCACCAGCATATAGAAAAATTTTAAAATGAAGCTATATGTCTATTTAGAATACTCTTAGACTGTGTCCATAAACATAATCCCAGGAACAAGAAAAATTTGTAAACATTTGCTTTAAAGTACAAACGTGAGTGCTTACAGTAGCACCATTTCTAACGGCAAAAACTGAAAGCAGAGTGCCCATCAAGAGCTGAAAGAATAAGTACACCTCGAAACATGCACACCATTAAACAACAGATAGATCATGGAGAAATAAAAATGGAGAGGCTAACATGGTAGAGGAGGGGAAAAGAACCTCAACAGGGGCTCATACATGGAATGACCACATTTGTTGGAGCTGGACTAATAAATACAATGCTGCTTTACCAAAATCTGGGCTGCATAAGGCTAGATAATAGATATCTGCATAGTGTGGAACAGCAAACTACAGAGCTAAGTTAAAATTTTCTTTAGCACAGGCAGAACTCATCTACAATTTTCAGAGATGGGTTGAAAAAAGAATCTACAGTAGCAACAGGTATGAAGTACAAGCAAAATGAGAATTACCAAAAATGAAAATTAATCTGGACCCTCCCTTTCTTCAGTGATTACAGAGAGCTATAATTCCTAATATCTTTGGACTAATAGAGACAAATGTCTAAGATTTGGGGGTTCTTTAAGGAACTATGGATTTTATTATGGCTAATTCTTTTTATGAGTGACTCATACATGAGCTTTGCTTTGATTAAATTTGAGACGTCTTATCATTTACTAGTAGTATTTCTTTGGTGCATTATCTGGTTACATCTAAAATCATATATAGACAAATTTTATTTGTTAGGTTGTTTTGAGTTTGCTAAGGTGTTGTGATATTTGTGGATCATAAATGAACTACTCACAATTGATGGACCATGGTAACTGCAGCCAGAGGTTTGAAATCCAGGTATATACTTTGCCCATGATAAGTGAGACAATAAAATCATAAGTACCCTGATACTGATATCTAGCTTCTTATTATCATGTGGCTTCATTAGATTTATTTTAAGTAAAAAATCCATGCTATTAATGATGCCATTGCTTTTCTGCTCTGGCTTCCTGGAAGAGACAGCCAAGAACTGGCTAGTAATAGATTTTAAATCTGCATAAAGATTTCTGACTTGTTTCTTGAGGCAAAAGTATATTATTTACATCAATTTGACTGATGAATCACTGGCTATGTATAAAGGAATGTGCCCCTCCCTGTTTGAGTAATATCCTTCCTATATAAATCACCGTGGAACATGAGCAATGCAAACATGAAATACACGTTCTTTGAATACTGCCGTGTCTCTGTCCTCATACACAAATATAAATGGGGAAGAAGACCCTTTAGCCCACTTCCCCTGGGCTACCCAGTTGTCCTACACTGAATCTCAGATCTCCAGTCTACTTGGGACCCAGAATTTAAGGACGCTATCCCTAGTAAGAAATTACAGAATAAAGCCTGTGTCAGTGTGGATGGTGCCCTAGTTTTAGTGAATGAGGACGTTTTGTCTTGAGGAGATGTGGTTGCCTAAAAATCATGCTTAATGAAATTACTCTGGAGCCTAGCAGAGGTGAAAATCCTGAATTATGAAATGAGAGTGAGAGTTCTTAGCTTCACTGTTAATGTTGTTCAGTCACTCAGTCATGTCCAACTGTTCACATCCCCATGGACTGCAGCACACTAGGCTTTCCTGTTCTTCACCATCTCCTGGAGCTTGCTCAAACTCATGTCCATTGAGTCAGTGATGCCATCAAACCATTTCATCCTGTGTCATCCCCTTTTCCTCCTGCCTTCAATCTTTCCCAGCATCAGGGTCTTTTCTAATGAGTCAGCTCTTTGCATCAGATTGCCAAAGTATTGGAGCTTCAGCATCAATCCTTCCAGTGAATAATCAGGGTTGACTTCCTTTAGGATTGATTAGCATGATCTCCTTGCAGTCCAAGGGACTCACAAGAGTCTTCTCCAACACCAGAGTTCAAAAGCGTCAGTTCTTCAGTGCTCAGCCTTCTTTATAGTCCAACTCACATCCATACATGACTACTGGGAAAACCATACCTTTGACTATACAGAACTTTGTCAGCAAAGTAATGTCTCTGCTTTTAATATGCTGTCTAAGTTGGTCATAGCTTTTCTTCCAAGGAGCAAGTGTCTTTTTAATTTCATGGCTGCATTAACCATCTGCAGTGATTTTGGAGCCCAAGAAAATAAAGTCTGTCACTATTTCCATTGTTTCCCCATCTATTTGCCATGAAGTGATGGGACTGGATGCCATAATCTTAGCCTTTTTCACTTTCATCAAGAGGCTCCTTAGTTCCTCTTCACTTTCTGCCATAAGAGTTGTGTCATTTTCATATCTGAAGTTATTGGTATTTCTCCCAGCAGTCTTGATCTCAATTTGTGCTTCATCCTGCCTGGTATTTCACATGATGTACTCTGCATATAAGTTAAATAAGCAGGGTGACAATATACAGCCTTGACGTACTCCTTTTCCTATTTGGAACCAGTCTGTTGTGCTATGTCCCATTCTAACTGTTGCTTCTTGACCTGCATACAGGTTTCTCGGGAGGCAGATAAGGTGGTCTGGCATTCCAGACCTTCACTACACCTTCACTGTAATAGTAACTCTATTCATAGGCTTCAGATAATAAAGCCCGTACGGGAAACATGTTTTTTCCACTTCTTTCTGTCTCCTGGGCAAGCAGTGGTTTCTTTTATATTAATCAGATTTGGGTGGTTTATTCTCATATTTTTTTAAAATTATTCCTCAACTCTTTTTTTATATTGTGTGTATACTAGCTGAATTAAACTGTGTTTGGTAAATGCAAAGTATAATATATATATATATATTATATTATATTATATAATGGGATCCTCATCACAAGAATTTCACTTTTCACCTGAGTGCTTTATTGGAATTTGTGGAAGTTTTATAATTCATCAAAATCATTTCTATGGTGCAATATTTGCTTTATTCTAAATATCCAAGTAAATAAATTCAAACCTGCTATATTATTTCAAGTTTTTAATGTGTGGTTTTTAATTATTGATCATTTTTGGACTGTTATCTATTCAGAGATCCTGGCTATTGTGAATCTTTGTGATCCAGATAATTGTTTTCCTATTATGTAAAATCAATATAATTAGAAACTTCTTGATATCCTATTTACTTTTTAGGAATAATACCCATGAAATACAGTTTTCCTTTGACTACTGTCCAACTGCTATCCTCTTAGACAAAGACTGTTGAGAAAGATGACTTTCTTTCTGTCCCGCTATACAAGTGACACATGAAAGCTACACAGAGTAACTTCACTGAATGTACCCAAACCCCAGTCTACTTTGGCACAAGATTTTTAAGAATACTAACTCTGGTTAGACTTTTCAGAATCAAGCAAATATAAAGGAGAGCACCATGGCTTGTGTCATCATGCTCATCCCCAGCATAGGTGCCATTCTTGGGAACAGATGTAGGAGTGTTCTAGGCTATGCAAAATAAAGCTATGGAAGCAGATAAGACGAAGAGAAAAAGAGTAAGGAGTCCTTGAAAGATTTTGTAAAGACTGAGCCATATAATGAAAGTATCAGTTTAGACAGTGGTCACCTAGTTACCTAGAAGAAAGGGAATAAGGCTGCTGGAAGGACTGAAAATGGTAAGGATCCATTTGCCCTTTTCCCTCAAGCTCTGAAGAGATCCACAGAATTTGCCAAGGTGCCCTGCACTGTGCTTTCAGTCTACAATCCTATACCTGGGCTTGCGTACGGGCCACCACACAAAGTGCTGCCTCTAGTTGACTTTCTTCAACTAATGAAACAGGCACAATGAAGGCAAATTGGTAATCTCTGTATCAGGGCGCTGAAGTCCTCAGGAATCCTGTATTCTTCCTTCAACAGCTTAGGCTATTCTGTTCTTTGTACCTTGGAAACCTAAGACAAGGGACTACTGAAAAGATTCCTTGAAAACTTTCTGCAGAAGGTAAACTGGGAAAAGCTAAATGCTGTACTTAGAAGTTGACTGCTTCATTGTTTTTCATCACAGTTCTCTGAGGCATTTTCTAAGTCTACATATATAAATCTATGTAAATATCAGAATAGACATTGAGCCTCTCCATTTTTATGACACTTTCATTGCTAGGAACTCAAATACAAGTAGGAAGAAAAAGTAAGTTGATGGCAAGAATGAATAGTTTCTCATATACTGGTAGCTACAATCTGGCTTTGAGAACATGTAGAAAAGTAAGCCATAAAGAAACTTAAGAGTGCAGTTTAGCTGCCTAGTTATAATTATCTACAAAGGAACACAATATTTTCTGGTGATCCCAACGAATGAGAAGTCACACCTGAGGAAAAAGTAACTAATTCCCTATTGAAAAGTCAAGATAGAAAAAGTAATGCTGGAAGAGACTGAGGAAGATGCAAGGAATACAACCTATGACTGAAACTTTACCACCTCCTCAAGAGGATCTTCCCTACTCCAAGAAATCAGACAGAAAAAAAATGGGTAAATGATGCAAACTAATGGACACAATTGACATCATGCGAACACCTTGGAACTGGGAATGAAATGAACTTGCATGTCTGTTTTTCTTTCCCCCATCTTATGTTTCCAGTCCTTTCTTGTGGATACTGAAGCCATGAATTCTGCAATTTTACTACCTTTCTTGTTTTACCCTAACCCAGAAAAAACATCCATGATATGGGTGTTTCTGGATGACTTTATACTTATTCTTTTTTTAATATAAATTTATTTTAATTGGAGGTTAATTACTTTACAATATTGTATTGGTTTTGCCGTACATCAACATGAATCTGCCACAGGTATACATGTGTTCCCCATCCTGAACCCCCCTCCTACCTTCCTCCCCATACCATTCTTTCTCCTCTGAGATTCCCATGCAAGCTTGTACTTCTGAAGTATATATTTTGTCTGTTGATGTACTTGATGATATCAGAAAGGGACCTGCTATCTAACTAAGGGGTATGATAGTCTATATTTTGGATAGAGTGTTTTTGGAGCACCTGGGATGCAAGGCATCCAGGTTGATAAATATCTGCTTTCAGAAGCAAAAGGGGGCTATGGGAGAACAGCAGTCTTTCCCAGTGCTGAAAAAGTACACCCAAATTATAGAAAATCTGTATTTATAGATAGAAAAATTCTATCCATTTAATAAAAGGAATGAATCTCGGTACAGTTTAAAATAAAGAAAATACATGCCAGTGTATAAAACATATTCTCTGCTTCTAGATCAAACAAAACATATAAAACCAGTAGGGAAATATGAAAATGGAGCATAATAAAAAAAGGATATTTATCTTATAATTCCCTTATTTGTTACTATAAGGAAGAAATTTGACAAGGAGATCTATCTGTGTATAGAACTGTCCATGATCTGAGAGTAATAAATAAGTTATAATTGGTCTGATACCTGTGCTATCCAATCTTGCTACTTTCTTAACCTCTGTGTCTGAGTTGGCTAATTATCTTTATGTAGTCTATTTACTATGTTCAGCTTTCTTGTCTTTACCTTTATTTTTAAAATTTATTTATTTTAATTGGAGGATAATTACTTTACAATATTGTTTTTGTTTTGCAATACATCAACAAGTATCCACCACAGATATACATGTGTTCCCCATCCTGAACTCCCCTCCCTCCCCCCTCCCTCCTCCCTCCCCATACCATCTTTACCTTTAGATAAAGAGTTAATGTTCGTATTTACATTTACCTATGTAGGCTTTCAATACTTGTGGCAGTTGATTCCACAGACATTCAAAGATTCATTTACTGTATTCTCTAGGTATTTAAAAAAAAAAAAAAGAACAACTTAATAATTATTTCTGCCTTGAGGTTCCAAACTAATTCAAACTGGTTGATTTACTGATAGCTGCTTACATGCTAACAAAGAAGATACTTTAGCTTTACTAAATTTCTTAGTCTCCCAAGACACAACATCTTCCTGAATATGTCACATTATCAAACTGAAGTCATTTGACATGTATATAGCTCCAATTGCATTGCATATATGCAATAGGCCAGCAGACAGAAGATAGTTACATCCTGAACTCAGCCTAAATATACAAATGAAACAACAATGTCACACACACACACACACACACACACACACACACACCTCCATTGATTTTGAGAGTTGTTTATGGATCCTTGCCTTTTAAGCCTAAGCCTCTCATGGTATGTTATATGAAATAACAAAATTGTAGTACAAATAAAGAAGTCTTTCACATTCTTAGAATAGATGTTTCTCTTTCTGTGTTAGTTTTTAACTTTAATAAGACCTTCTACATTCTCTGTAATAAGATTGAGGGTGCTTCTAATAGTGCACTTATTAAAAATTAGGCCTTGGTTTTAGGCATATTGCTTACTTTTCTGTGTTATTGGATTTTGTTGCTCTGGGAATGTAAAGGTATTTACAAGGCATTATAGCAAGAACTCCCCAATTAAAAGACTTAGGCTTTAACCTCAGAGCACTTAATTTACTTATAGATACCTCATGATGTTACTATTTTACAAGTTTTTAAGATTCATTTCTCAATTTGCTGCCAGTCTAGTTATGAACAAGTCTTATCATCTAATTCAAATACGATTCTTTGCAAGTGTAGCCTCATTAACCCAGCTACAATGTTGCCTTATCCTGACAAAACAGGTTGAATATGACTGTCTCACGGCCATTGATATGGATATTGGACCTTGGTCTGGTTTACATAATATTCCTATTCCCAAAGCTGACTTAATATTGTCCACTGAACCATAGGGGACTATAATAGTATGTTATGCAGTAGTCAATCCTCTTGAGATTTTAGAGGTTTCTGTTCCCTCAAACAAAAAGTTAGCTCAAGCAGCAATGTCTGCTCGTTCATTTATAATTTTATTTGTTTCTTTTTTCCTTATGTAGTCTAGCTACAGGTTTGTCAACAGTATTTATCTTTTCCAAACACCAACTTAAAAATATTTATATTGTTTTGTCTAGTCTCTATTTCATTTATTTCTTCTCTGATCTATTTGCTGACTTCAGATAACTTGGAGCTTAGTTTGTTATTTTTCTAGTTTTTTTGACCTGTAAAGTTAGATTACTTGAGATCTTTCTTTTTTCTTAATATAGGCACTTGTTGCTATTCAGTCTTAGAACATCTGTTGCTTCACCACATAAGTTTGGATATGTTGTGTTTCCATTTTCATTTCCCTTGATTATTTTAATTTTATTTCTTTTATGAATTTTTATTTCCTTTTCAACCCATTAGTTGTTCAAGAGTATGTTGTTTAATTTCCACATATTTGTGAATTTTCCAACATTTTTCTGTCATTGATTTCTAGTTTCATACTACTGTAGTTGGAAAAGACACATGATAAACTTAATAATCTCATTTTTTTGTTAAGACATGTTTTGTGGCCTCACACATAATTTATCCTGGAGAATATTTCATGTGTGCTTAAAAGAATGTATATTCTGAAGCTGTTGGATAGAATGTCCTGTATATATTTATTAGGTCTTTCTGGTCTGTAATGTTAAATCCGATGTTTTGTCTGGATTATTTATCTAATTGAAAAATGGATTATTAAAGTCAGCTGTGTGGTTATTCAGTCACTAAGTTGTATCCAACTCTTTGTGACCCATGGACTGCAGCACACCAAGCTTCTCTCTCCTCCACTATTTCCCAGAGTTTGCTCAAATTCATGTCCATTAAACTGGTGATGCTATCTAACCATCTCATCCTCTGCCAGCCACTTCTTCTGCTTTCAATCTTTCTCAACATCATGGTCTTTTCCAATGAGTCTGCTTTGACGTCAAATCAGGTTGCCAAAATATTGGAGCTTAGCTTCATCAACAGTCCTTCCAATGAAAATTCAAGGTTGATTTCCTTTAGGATTGATTGATTTGATCTCCTTGCACTTGAAGGGACTCTCAAGAGCCTCCTCGAGCACCACAGTTTGAAAGTATCAATACTTTGGAACTCAGCCTTCTTTATGGTCCAACTCTCACATCTGCGCATGATGTGGTTTTTCCAGTGAAAAACCATAGCTTTGACTATATGGACCTTTGTTGATAAAGTGATGTCTCTGCTTTTCAATACGTTGTCTAAGTATGTCATAGCTTTTCTTCCAAGGAGCATGCATCTTTTAGTTTCATGACTGCAGTCATCATCTGCAGTGATTTTGGAACCCAAGAAAATAAAATCTATCACTGCTTCCACTTTTTTCCCTTCTATTTGCCATAAGGTGATGGGACTGAATGCCATGATCTTAGTGTTTTTTTTTTTAATATTGAGTTTCAAGCCAGTTTTTTTCACTCTCTCTTTTCACCCTAAGCAAAAGGCTCTTTAGTACCTCTTGACTTTCTGCCATTACAGTGATAGCATCTGCATATCTGAGATTGCTGATATTTCTCCCAGCAATCTTGATTCATCCATCCTGACATTTCACATGACGTATTCTGTAAGTTAAATGATCAGGATGGCAATATACAGCCCTATTATACTTCTTTCCCAATTTTCAACCAGTCAGAGGTCTATGTCTGACTCTAACTGTTGCTGCTTGACCCATGTACAGGTTTCTCAGGAGGCAGGTAAGGTGGCCTGGTACTCCCATCTCTTTACGTATTTTCCACAGTTTGTTGTAATCACACAGTCAAATGCTTTAACATAGTCAATCATGCAGAAGTAGATGTTTTTCTGGAACGCCCTTGCTTACTCTATGATCTAACAAATATTGGCAATTTGATCTCTGGTTCCTCTGCTCCTTGAAACCCAGCTTTTGTATCTGGAAGTTCTCAGTTCATGTATTGCTGAAGCTAACTTGAAGGATTTTGAGCATAACCTTGCTAGCAAGTCAAAATGAGCATACTTGTATGGTAGTTGGAACATTCTTTGGCATTGCCCTTCTTTGGGATTGGAATGAAAAATAACCTTTTCTAGTCCTGTAGCCACTGCTGAGTTTTCCATGTTCACTGACATGTTGGATGGAGTACTTTAACAGCATTATCTTTTAGGACTTTAAATAGATCAGTTGGAATTTCATCACCACCTCTAGCTTTGTTCATCATAATCCTTCCTAAGGCCTACTTGATTTCATACTTCAGGATGTCTGGCTCTAGGTTAGTGACCACGCAGTTGTGGTTATCCAAGTCATTTAGACTTTTCTTGTATTCTCTGTGTATTCTTGTCACCTCTTCTTAATCTCTTCTGCTTCTGTTAGGTCCTTAGCATCCTTTATTGTGCCCATCTTACATAAAATGTTGCCTTGATATCTCCAACTATCTTAAAGAGATCTTTAGTCTTTCCCATTGTATTTTTTCCTCTATTTCTTTTCATGGTTCATTTAAGGCCTTATTTCTCCTTGCCATTCTCTGGAACTCTACAATCATTTGGATATATCTTTCCCTTTCTCTTTTGCGTTTCATGTCTCTTCTTTTCTCAGTTATTTGTAAAGCCTCCTCAGACAACCACTTTGCCTTCTTGCATTTCTTTTTCTTTGGAATGGTTTTGGTTTTGCTTCCTGTGCAATGTTATGAATTTCCATCCATAATTAATCACTCTTTCTATCAGATCTAGTCCCTTGAATCTATTTGTCACCTCCACTGTATAATCATAAGGGATTATATTCAAGTCAAACTTGAATGGCCTAGTGGTTTTCCATACTTTCTTCAAAGTATGGAAAAAAGTATTTAAGCCTGAATTTCTCAATGCATGATATGAGCCACAATCATCTCCCAGTCTTGTTTAGCTGACAGTAGAGCTTCTTCATCTTTGGCTTCAAAGAATATAGTCAATTTGATTTCAGTATTGACCATCTTTGTGATGTCCATGTGTAGAATCATCTTTTGGGTTGTTGGAAAAGGGTGTTTGCTATGACCAGTGTGCTCTCTTGACAAAACTGTTAGCCCTTACCCTGCTTCATCTTGTACATCAAGGACAAACGTGCTTGTTATATTGGGCATCTCTTGACTTTCTATTTTTGCATTCTAATATACATATAATGACATCTTTTTTGATGTTAGTTCTAGAAGGTATTGTAGGTCTCCATAGAGCTGGTAAACTTCAGCTTCTTGAGCATCAGTGGTTGGGTCATTAAGGTGATATTGAACGGTTTGCCTTGGAAACAAACTGATAATTCTGTAGATTTTGAGACTGCACCCAAGTACTGCATTTCGGCAAAAAGGCAAAATGGCTGTCTGAGGAGGCCTTACAAATAGCTGTGAATATAAGAGAAGTGAAAAGCAAAGGAGAAAAGGAAAGATATAACCATTTGAAAGTAGAGTTCCAAAGAATAGCAAAGAGAGATAAGTGATCAATGCAAAGAAATAGAGGAAAACAATAGAATGGGAAAGATGAGAGATTTCTTGAAGAAAATTAGAGATACCAAGGGAACATTTCATGCAAAGATGGGCTCAATAAAAGATAGAAATGGTATGGACCTAACAGAAACAGAAGATATTTTTAAAAGGTGGCCATAATACACAGAAGAACTATATAAAAAAGATCATCATGGTCCAGATAATCACGATGGTATGATCATCAACTTAGAGCCAGACATCCTGGTATGCGAAAAAAAGTGGGCCTTCAGTTCAGCTCAGTTCAGTTCACTCGCTCAGTTGTGTCCGACTCTTTGCAACCCTATGAATCGCAGCATGCCAGGCCTCCCTGTCCATCACCAACTCCCAGAGTTCACTCAGATCACATCCATCAAGTCAGTGATGCCATCCAGCCATCTCATCCTCTGTTGTCCCCTTCTCCTCCTGCTCCCAATCCCTCCCAGCATCAGAGTATTTTCCAATGAGTCAACTCTTCTCATGAGGTGGCCAAAGTACTGGAGTTTCAGCTTTAGCATCATTCCTTTCAAAGAAATCCCAGGGCTGATCTCCTTCAGAATGGACTGGTTGGATCTCCTTGCAGTCCAAGGGACTCTCAAGAGTCTTCTCCAACACCACAGTTCAAAAGCAGTGCTCAGCCTTCTTCACAGTCCAACTCTCACATCCATACATGACCACAGGAAAAACCATAGCCTTGACTAGACGGACCTTAGTCGGCAAAGTAATATCTCTGCTTTTGAATATGCTATGTAGGTTGGGCATAACTTTTCTTCCTTAGGCAGCATCAATTCAGTTTAGTTCAATTCAATTCATTTGCTCAGTCGTGTCCAACTCTTTGTGACCCCATGAACCGCAGCACACCAGGCCCCCCGGTCTATCACGAACTCCCAGAGTCCAGCCAAACCCATGCCCGTTGACTTGGTGATGCCATCTAACCATCTTATCCTCTGTTGTCCCCTTCTCCTCCTGCCCTCAATTTTTCCCAGCATCAGAGTCTTTTCCAATGAGTCAGCTCTTCACATCTGGTGGCCAAAGTATTGGAGTTTCAGCTTCAACATCAGTCCTTCCAATGAACACCCAGGACTGATCTCGTTTAGGATGGACTGATTGGATCTCCTTGCAGTCCAAGGGACTCACAAGAGTCTTCTCCAACACCACAGTTCAAAAGCATCAATTCTTCAGTGCTCAGCTTCCTTATAGTACAATGCTCATATCCATACATGACCACTGGAAAAACCATAGTCTTGACTGGACGGACCTTTGTTGACAAAGTAATGTCTCTGCTTTTTAATATGCTATCTAGGTTGGTCATAACTTTCCTTCCAAGGAGTAAGTGTCTTTCAGTTTCATGGGCTGCAGTGATTCTGGAGCTCAGAAAAATAAAGTCAGCCACTGTTTCCACGGTTTCCCCATCTATTTGCCATGAAGTGATGGGACCAGATGCCATGATCTTAGTTCTCTGAATGTTGAGATTTAAGCCAACTTTTTCACTCTCCTCTTTCACTTTCATCAAGAAGCTCTTTAGTTCCTCTTCACTGTCTGCCATAAGAGTGGTGTCATCTGCATATCTGAGGTTCTTAATATTTCTCCCAGCAATCTTGATTCCAGCTTGTGCTTCTTCCAGCCCAGCGTTTCTCATGATGTACTCTACATATAAGTTAAATAAGCAGGGTGACAATATACAGCTTTGACGTACTCCCTTTCCTATTTGGAACCAGTCTGTTGTTCCATGTCCAGTTCTAACTATTGCTTCCTGACCTGCATGCAGATTTCTCAAGAGGCAGGTCAGGTGGTCTGGTATTCCCATCTCTTTCAGAATTTTCCACAGTTTATTGTGATCCACAAGCCAAAGGTTTTGGCATAGTCAGTAAAGCAAAAATAGATGTTTTTCTGGAATTCTCTTGCTTTTTTCCATGATCCAGCAGATGTTGATAATTTGATCTCTGGTTCCTCTGCCTTTTCTAAATACATCTTGAACATCTGGAAGTTCACGATTCACATGAAGCTGAACCTGAACTGAAGCCTAGCTTGGAGAATTTAAGCATTACTTTACTAGCATGTGAGATGAGTGCAACTGTGCAATTGTGCACTAGTTAGAGCATTCTTTGGCATTGCCTTTCTCTGGGACTGGAATGAAAACTGACCATTTCCAGTGCTGTGGCCACAGCTGAGTTTTCCAAATTGGCTGGCACTTTTACAGGATTTGAAATAGCTCAACTAGAATTCCATCACCTCCACTAGCTTTGTTCGTAGTGATGCTTCCTAAGGCCCACTTGACTTCACATTCCAGGATGTCTGGCTCTAGGTGAGTGATCACACCATCATGATTCTCTGGGTCATGAAGATCTTTTTTTTTGTACAGTTCTTCTGTGTATTCTTGCCACCTCATCTTAATATCTTCTGCTTCTGTTAGGTCCATACTTTTTCTGTCCTTTATTGAGGCCATCATCGCATGAAATGTTCCCTTGGTATCTCTAATTGTCTTGAAGAGATCTCTAGTCTTTCCCTTTCTATTGTTTTCCTCTATTTCTTTGCACTGATCGCTGAGGAAGGCTTTCTTATCTATCCTTGCTATTCTTGGAACTCTGCATTCAAATGGATGTATCTTTCATTTTCTCCTTTGCTTTTGCTTCCCTTCTTTTCACAGCTATTTATAAGGCCTCCTCAGACAGCCATTTTGCTTTTTTGCATTTTTTTCTCTGGTATGGTCTTGATTCCTGTCTCCTGTACAATGTCATGAACCTCCGTCCATAGTTCATCAAGCACTCTATCAGATCTAGTCCCTTAAATCTATTTCTCACTTCCACTGTATAGTCATAAGGAACTTGATTTAGGTCATACCTGAATGGTCTAGTGGTTTTCTCCACTTTCTTCAATTTCAGTCCGAATTTGTCAATAAGGTGTTCATGATCTGAGCCACAGTCAGCTCCCAGTCTTGTTTTTGCTGACTGTATAGAGCTTCTTCCTCTTTGGCTGCAAAGAATATAATCAATGTGATTTCAGTGTCGACCATCTGGTGACATCCATGTGTAGAGTCTTCTCTTGTGTTGTTGGAAGAGGGTGTTTTCTATGACCACTGCATTTTCTTGGCTGAACTCTATTAGTCTTTGCCCTGCTTCATTCTGTACTCTAAGGCCAAATTTTCCTGTTACTCCAGGTGTTTCTTGACTTCCTACTTTTGTATTCCAGTCCCCTATAAGGAAAAGGATATCTATTTTGGGTGTTAGTTCTAGAAGGTCTTGTAGGTCTTCATAGAACTGTTCAACTTAAGCTTCTTCAGCATTACTGGTCGGGGCGTAGACTTGGATTACTGTGATATTAAATGATTTTCCTTGGAAACAAACAGAGATCATTCTGTCGTTTTAGAGATTGCTTCCAAGTATGACATTTCAGACTCTTTTGTTGACTATGATGGCTACTCCATTTCTTCTAAGTGACTCCTTCCTACAGTAATAGATATAATGGTCATCTGAGTTAAATTCACCTATTCCAGTTAAATTCACCCATCCCCCCCATATGCACTCTTTATATTGTTGATGTCAGATTTTATTTCTACCTATAAATTGTGAATCTATTAAAAATTTCTTATGGTTAAAGCTATTCATAATATTTTTTTTAATTTTTAAACTATGTAGCTGAGTTAAACTAATTTATATGCCACCGTACACTATTAAAACCATTAACACTATTTTGTCTTTGTCTATATATTTACTTTTACAAGTGAGATTTGTGCTTTTATATACTTTTGTGTTTCTTTTTAGTGTTTTTTTCTTTTCAACTTGAAGTGCACCCTTAAGAATTTCTTGTAAGTTAGGTCTAGTGCTGACAAACTCTCTCAATTTTTTTTATTTAACTGGGAAAGTCTTAATCTCATCTCTATTTTTAAAGGACACTTTCAACCAGTTTAATATTCTTGATTGGCAAGGTAGTTTTATAGTATTTTAAATATATCTTTTGTTTCTCTCCTAGACTACAAGATACCTGCTGATAAATCCACTTGTAGTCTTTTGTGAATTCCCATATATGTGAAGATTCACTTATCTTTTGCTGATTTTATCGTTCTCACTTTGTCTTTGCCAATTTAATTGTAATGGGCCTTGGTTTAGACCTTTTTGGGTTCAATCTATTTGGTGACTCTTGAGCTTCATGAATTCCATTTCGCTCTGCAAATTTGGCAAGTTGGCTGACATTAATTTTTTAATTTTTTTTTAATTTTAATTTTAATTTTATTTTACTTTACAATACTGTATTGGTTTTGCCATACATTGACCTGAATCCACCACGGGTGTACATGAGTTCCCAATCCTGAACCCCCCTCCCACCTCTCACCCCATATCATCTTTCTGGATCATCTCCGTGCACCCCCCCCAAGCATCCTGTATCCTGTATCGAACATATGCTGGCGATTCATTTCTTACATGATAGTATACATGTTTCAGTGAGGTTCTCCCAAATCATCCCACCCTCTTCCTCTCCCTCAGAGTCCAAAAGTCCATTCTACACATCTGTGTCTCTTTTGCTGTCTCACATACAGGGTTATCATTACCATCTTTCTAAATTCCATATATATGTGTTAGTATACTGTATTGGTGTTTTTCTTTCTGGCTTACTTCACTCTGTATAGTCGGCTCCAGTTTCATCCATCTCATTAGAACTGATTCAAATGTATTCTTTTTAATGGCTGAGTAATACTCCATTGTGTATCTGTACCACAGCTTTCTTATCCATTCATCTGCTGATGGACATCTAGGTTGTTAATTTAATTTTTAATTGGAGGATCATTCAGTTCAGTTCAGTCGCTCAGTTCAGTTCAGCTCAGTCGCTCAGTCGTGTCCGACTCTTTGTGACCCCGTGAATCACAGCATGCCAGGCCTCCCTGTCCATGACCAACTCCTGGAGTTCACTCAGACTTGTGTCCATCGAGTCAGTGATGCCATCCAGCCATCTCATCCTCAGTCGTCCCCTTCTTCTCCTGCCCCCAATCCCTCCCAGCATCAAAGTCTTTTCCAATGAGTCAGCTCTTCGCATGAGGTGGCCAAAGTACGCGTCCAACTCTTTGTGACCCCATGGACTGCAGCACGCTAGGCCTTCCTGTCCATTGACAACTCCCAGAGTTTACTCAAACTCATGTCCATTAAGTCGGTGATGGCACCCAACCATCTTGTCCTCTGTCGTCCCCTTCTTCTCCTGTCTTCAATCTTTCCCAGCATCAGGGTCTTTTCAAATGAGTCAGCACTTCACATCAGGTGGCCAAAGTACTGGAGTTTCAGCTTCAGCATCAGTCCTTCCAATGAATATTCAGGACTGATCTCCGTTAGGATAGACTTGTTTGATCTCCTTGCAGTCGAAGGGACTCGCAAGAGTCTTCTCCAATGCCACAGTTCAAAAGCATCAATTCTTCGGTGCTCAGCTTTCTTCACAGTCCAACTCTCACACCCATACATGACCACTGGAAAAACCATAGCCTTGACTAGATGGACCTTTGTTGGCAAAGTAATGTCTCTGCTTTTCAATATGCTATCTAGGTTGGTCATAACTTTCCTTCCAAGGAGCAAGCGTCATTTCATTTCATGGCTACAATTACCATCTGTAGTGATTTTCGAGCCAAGAAAAATAAAGCCTGTCACTGTTTTCACTGTTTCCCCATCTGTTTGCCACAAGTTATGGGACTAGATGCCATGATCTTAATTTTCTGAATGTTGAGTTTTAGGCCAACTTTTTCACTCTCCTCTTTCACTTTCATCAAGAGGCTCTTTAGTTTTCTTCCCTTTCTGCCATAAGGGTGGTGTAATCTGTATATATGTAATTATTGATATTTCTCCCAGCAATCTTGATTCCAGGTTGTGCTTTATCCAGCCCAGCATTTCTCACGATGTACTCTGCATATAAGTTAAATAAGCATATAATATTATGATGGTCTGCCATATATCAACATGAATCAGCCATAGATACATGTATGTCCCCTTTCCTCTTAATCTCCCTCCCCTCTCCTCACCATCCCACCCCTCTAGATTGCCATAGCACTTCAGGTTTGGGTTCCTTGTGTCATACACTCAATTCCAACTGGTTTATCTTCTTTACATATTGTAATGAATGTTTCAGTGCTACTCTTAAATCATTCCACCTTCTCTCTCCCCTACTGTTGCCAAAAGTCCATTCTCTATGTCTGCATTTCCATTACTGCCCTGTAGATAGGTTTGTCAGTACTATCTTTCTAGATTCCATATATACAAGTTAATATATGTTAGTCTTTCTTTTTCTGACTTACTTCACTTTGTTTAATAGGTTCTAGGTTCGCCCACCTCTTTAAAAGTGACTCAAATGCACTCCTTTTTATAGATGAGTAATATTCCATTGTATATATGTACCACAACTTCTTTATCCATTCACTTGTCAATGGACATCTAGTTTGCTTCCATGTTCTAGCTAAATAGTGCATCATCAAAAAGTCTGCAAACAATAAATATTGGAGAGGGTGTGGAGAAAAGGAAAACCTCTTTTTCTGTTGGTGGGAACTCAAATTGATATAGCCACTGTGGAGAACAGTATGGAGACTCCTTAAAATCTAGGAATAAAACTACCATATCACCCAGCAATCCCACTACTAGCCATATACCCTGAGTAAACCATAAAAAAAAAAAAACCACAGGTATCCCTACATTTATTTTAGCCATTATATTTTCAAACAATTTCTCTTTCTTTTTCCCTTCCCTTTGTGGAATTCCCATAATGCAAATATTGTCCCATGTGATGGTGGTCCATTCTCCTGTAGACTTTCATCTTTTTAAATTTTTTTTTCTTTTTTTGTTCCTCTGACTGAATACTTTTAAATGACTTATCTTCAAAGCCACCAACTCTTTCTTCTCTTTGACTGAGTGCATTGGTGAAGTTCCCTACTGAAAATTTTAGTGTAATAGTTGTATTCTTTAGCTCTAAAGTTTCTATTTGATTTTTTCTTATTTCCATTTCTTTTTGTTGTTGTTGTTGTTGTTGAACTTCATTTTGTTCATGTACTATTTTGGGGTTTTATTCAGTTGTTTATGCGTCTTCTCTTTTAGTTCCCTGAGTTTCTTTAATATATTTTGAGTTCTTTATCAAGTTGTTGTTAGGGCTCCATTTCTTTACGGTTAGTTATTATGACTTTGTTCATTTCCTTTGATAGTGTTCAATATCTCTGATTATTTGTGATCCTCATAGCCTCATATTGATACCTCCACATTTGAGGAAGTTGTCACTTCAAGTCATTAGAGCTTGGCTTGGAAGAAAAACTCATTCATCAGCCAGTTCATCCTGGGATTGTGGAAAGGCCAGTTCTTAGCATCCATGGACGGTTGAAGCAAACTGCCAATACTCTGATGTTGAGTGAGGACACTTGGCTGGCCTCTGAGTTGGGGGAGGGATGGGTCTGGCCTTATAGTTGGGCAGGGCTGTAATCTGGCCTCTCTGGCTGGGCGAAACTCATGAAGGGCTCCTTGTTCTAGCAATGCTCCTAGCAAGGGCCCTTGATGGACAAGGTTGCTGTTAAGGGTACAGGACTTCTGTCAAGATTTGCAGCATCAGTTTCAGTGAGCCCATAACCCTTTTCCTTGTTCCTACTATCCATGGGTGGTACATCAAAGACAGTTCCCTCAGTGTTCCATGTGGGATAAGAGAGAAGCATACCTCTCAAACAATGTCCTGAAACCCTGGGGAAGTGGACGTATGTCTTACTTTCTATTTCCTAAGCTGGAGAAATCATAGCCAAAGAGATCCTTCTCAGCATATTGCTGTTTCAGCTCAGGGAAGGGATGAGAGTGTACAAAATGAAACGTTTACTCTAACCCTTCTTGATATGTTTTTCTTGTCCTTTTGTGCCCCCACCAGTGTACTATCAGAGAAGGCAATGGCAACCCATTCCAGTACTCTTGCCTGGAAAATCCCATAGATGGGGGAGCCTGGTAGGCTGCAGTCCGTGGGGTCGTGAAGAGTCGTTCATGACTGGGCAACTTCACTTTCACTTTCACTTTCATGCATTGGAGAAGGAAATGGCAACCCACTCCAGTGTTCTTGCCTGGAGAATCCCAGGGATGGGGGAGCCTGGTGGGCTGCCGTCTATGGGGTCGCACAGAGTCGGACATGACTGAAGTGACTTAGCAGCAGCAGCAGTGTACTATAGCCTTGCACTTGAGGTGTCAGACTCTCTTCTCATTTGTGTATAGTTGCTAAATTGTTCTTCTTTGAGGGAACTAGGCCCAAGATGCCTCTTTTGCCATGTTGCCAATGTTACCTTAGATTATCCTTCAGCCTTAAAATGAATATCTATGCTGATAATAAATATGTTCTATTATGCCACCAGCCAACTTTGGAAGAATGGAGGCTTTCAAATGTTGATAGAACTGAAATATTACATGAGATATGAATTACCAATGTATTAGAGTCATTGAAAATTCTCTAACAAATTTATATTACTCTTTTAAAAACCCATATTGGGAATAAGTTATCTTAAAAAAGAAATTTCAGACCAAATTGTGAAAAGAGCTACAAAGTTTTGGACTAGAAAAATTAAATTCCTGTTACTTCTACTCAGAAACTCCGATTCATAATTTCATAAATATCTAACTCTATAAGAATTTAAAAATTATAAATTAAGGGTAAATAAGAACAACATGGGAAAATGGAAATTACATGATGGGAATTTTTCCTTACAGTTTTTCAGTTGTATAATTGTGTGGCTTTTTCATGCTGCTGACCAACTCATTCAAACAGAGGGAATATGCTAATTATTTTGTAATCTTGCAACACTTATACAGGGCTAAATAATCTAGAAGATAATACAAAGATATGTTGCTTGAAAAAATTCTTTACTACTAACTCCTAAGAAAGCCATCTACATCCAGTGTTACCTGGAATATGGTGGCAAATGGACTTGATCAAGATTAGACCTTTAGAAGGTATCAAATATTTTTAGTAATGCTGAGTATGACGTTTAGATGGCCAGACAAGTTTCCATAGGCTAAAACTGATGCCCAAGTATATTATCTATATCACTAAATAAGATCTATGTAGATCTATAACATCTAAAGTATATCATCTCAACTTTTGGAATTCCTAAATATCTAGAATCCAATAAATTGTATCTATATTTTTTGTAATTTAGTAGCTTTGTAACATTCTTCAAATACTCAAAATTTGCCTACTTCTTACCATTTCCAGTTCCTCAAGAGTGGAATAAATGAACCATATCCTAAAATTTATTTGTCTCAGTTACATTAAACCACTCATGGTGGCCCAAAGCCTTACCACTGGTTTCACTGAAATTAGATTAACTCTCTCTAGTAAGCATGGTATTTATCAAATATCATTTAGAAGATGTTTGAATTTAGAGATTAAGTCTAATCCATTTTCTGATGCAATAAAAAGTAGTCATGATCAAATATAATACTTAAAGATTTTGTGGCCTTCCTGGACTTATGTTACCATCATTATAGCCAGATGCTATAAAAATTCCACTGAGGATGTGTGTCATCAATACTGAACAGGAGATCTGGTATATATCGAATTGTTCCAATATCTCACCAGAGAGGCTTATTGATAATTCACCCTGCCATCAAGGTAAAGAAGAAACCCAAGTAGAGGCATATTTCTTTTGTGAGATTAACACCTATGGTTGAGGTTGAGGTGAGGTGAAGTTGCTCAGTCATGTCCGACTCTTTGCGACCCCATAGATTGTAGCCTACCAGGCTCCTCTGTCCATGGGATTTTCCAGGCAAGAGTACTGGAGTGGGTTGCCATTTCCTTCTCCGGAGGATCTTCCCAACCCAGGGATCGAACCCGGGTCTCCCACATGTTGTAGGCAGATGCTTTACCATCTGAGCCACCAGGGAAGCCTACCTATGGTTGACTGGACCTCAATTCCCATTAAGAAAAAGAAGAAAGTGAAAGTGAAAGTCGCTCAGTCATGTCCAGCTCTTTGCGACTCCATGGACTATACAGTCCATGGACTTCTTCAGGCCAGAATACTGGAGTGGATAGCTGTTCACTTCTCCAGGGGATCTTCCCAACCCAGGATAGAACCCCAGGTCTCCCGCATTGCAGGCAGATTCTTTACTTTCTGAGCCACCAGGGAAGCCCATTAAGAACTTTGTTAAATCCTCTAGATAGTAACTAAAAAGTTTCTCTGGTGGACAAACAGCAGGAGAGATAGATTGCTGTGTTACTTAATTATCTTCACCATTTATAATTTTGATATTTATCCTATTTCATGTTAGTTAAGCATGAAGCTTATGATGTTAGTCATTCTTCCTTTAAAAATGAGTATATTAACCTCAAGGAATTTTGAATTGATTACAAATGTTCTGAAAATGGAGTGGGAACTATAGAAACATCTATTTTGTCATAACACTTCATATACTTCAATTGGATAGTTTAAATTTAGAAGAATGGAAAATATCCAAGTCCCATCAACTATCATCAATATTACCCAAATAAAGCAATCTTAAGCGTCACCCTTTGTGTTATTGAATATACCAATGGGAAGAATTTTTTAACCCATCAAAAATACAAATATATTCAAACTGAAAGTCCCTGAACAATAACACAAAACTCCAACCGCTCTCTGTTTTACATTGCCACTGGAGTCCAGTTTAACATAACTGAAATTAATGTCAATGAGAAAGAAATATCCCCAGCCCAAATTATAAAAGGTAGTTCCTTGCAAAGTCCCAAAATGTATTGTCCCATTAAAAAATAAGCCTACCCTGTTTAGAACTTGACCATCTCCATTCCCCATACTTAAGGTTTCTAGGATCATCAAATGAATTATTTCTTTTAATATTACTACTTCTAATTTGAGTCAGTTCAATTCTACTTGTATGCAATAGGCTTTATCATTATGAAAAGTTTTTACATGAATATTAAAATGGCATCTTGATCAAACTAAATAGATTTACTAAATAATATGTTTATAGATAAATAGAAACTGAGGCCACAATTACAAACTCTGCTGATATAGAAATAGAGACAAACATACTTACTGTCTTGGAACAATTGCAGAAAGATGTAATTCAAATGCAAACAGGGTGGAATCAAAACCTAATACAGAATACAGCAATAGAGAAAAGTGAAAATAGAATAGAGGAATAACTTGTAATTGGACATCTGGGAATGAAACCTGCTGGAAAAAAAAACATGTAGCCAAATATTTTTCACAAACATTCACTCATATAACTGAATAACAATTAGTTATTCAACAACTGCAGAACTGAAATACAAATTTTCACCTATTTAGGGCAATAGTTAGATTTGGGCATGTTACCATATATGAAGAGATTAATATAAAAAGATTAATTAAAGATGGAAGAGCTGAAACTTAGCAATCACAGATTGAAACTTCTGAAAACTACAAAAGCTAACTTAACTAAAAGATACAAGTTTCCTCCTGTACATATTTGAAACTAATATGTTAGATGGGTACCTGTCCTTCAAGGAAATATATTTGAATTGAGACAATAAAACCTTAAGAAAAACATTTGTGTCTATACCAATTAATGTGCTTATAAGTGAAGAAAAAGTTCATCCATTAAGCTTTGTTCAATGATTTATAATTCCTAATAGTGTTGCAGATTTGGGTTCTATCCTTGGCTTTTTTTTTTTTTCTCTCTCTCTCTCTCTCTCTTTACATATTACAGTAAGATGTACTGCTAGGAATTACACCTTCACATTAAGTGGCAAGTGGCAGCCTTATCCATAAATTCATTCCAAAGGTATCACTGGCCAAGGCAGTTAGGTTTATTCTTTTAATCAGCCTGAATATTGATATGAAAGTGAAGGTCGCTCAGTCATGTCTGTGCCACCCCGTGGACTGTAGCCTACCAGGCTACAATCCCCATGGGGATTCTCCAGGCAAGAATACTGGAGTGGGTTGTCATGCCCTCCTTCAAGGAATCTTCCCAACCCAGGGATGGAACCCAGATCTTCCTCATTGCAGGCGGATTCTTTAACAGCTGAGCTACCAGGGAAGCCTGAATATTGACATGGGATAACCTTATTGATTGACTGATCTACTTGATGTCATCTTATGACAAAAAAATCATTGCTTATTATTTGAATTCCACATGATAATTGTTAAGAAAATTTTTATTAACCGGTATATAGAAGAATGTTTACTACTCATTCAGGTCTCTATACATGACTAAGACCAATATTTATATAATATCAAAGAAAAAAGTGAAAGTGAAATCGCTCAGTCATGTCTGACTGTTTGCGATCCCATAGACTGTAACCTACCAGGCTCCTCCATCCATGGAATTATCCAGGCAAGAGTACTGGAGTGGGTTGCCATTTCCTTCTCCAGGGATCTTTCCAACCCGGGGATTGAACCTGGTTCTCCCACATTGCAGGCAGACACTTTACCATCTGAGCCACCAGGGAAGCCCACCTGTGGGATCATAATAGTGTCATGCTGCCTTAGGGTCACTGAAAAAATTTTAACAAGTGAAAGACTCTGCCACCATAGATTAAAATATGAGATTCAGTAATTTTCTATTCTTATTAAACCTAAAGTTGATTATATTAATGAGGAAACCCATATATAAACTTCAGTGCCTGTATATCATGTTAATACATTATTTTCAGTGTAATGATGTTTGTCCTATGAATGTTGGAGGATGCTTGGAAATGAATACTATTTCTAGTAGCCTGATAATTGATTTGTTTCATGTCATTTCATATGCATCATTTTAGGAGAGTTCATATTTGGCGGTAGACAATGCCAGGCGTTACTGGTATGGCATCTTTTGATATTAGAGTAAGAAACGGCAGCCCACTTCATTGTTCTTGCCTGGGAAATCCCATGGACAGAGGAGTTTGGTGGCCTACAGTCTATGCAGTCACAAAGAGTCAGACACGACTGAGTGACTGTATATACACATCTTTTGATAAATAAATAAAGGATAATAGTTGAGACCCTCTTGTGTTCTCCTGACATCTTCTGAGTGGTTCTCCAAAGAAACCTGTATTTTGTGTCATTCTTGTGTAGGATTATCAATAGTCTACAACCTCTGCACTAGGTAATTTTCTGAGTGTTGACCATATTGTTCCATCATTCAAGCATTCAAGGGTCATGTTTCACAAGACTTAGTTCTCTGTTTTAATACATGTCCTACTCCTGTACCCTTAAATAATGAGTACAAAGAAGGAACATGGTTTGGCTTGCAACCTTTGAAAATTAATGTGATTCAGGTGCCCACTACTGAATATATCAAATGCCAGTGCAAATTGGTACCACAATTGTCTGGTATGTACATTCAGGTCCAAGTGTATGAATGTGTATCAAGTGCCATGTCTTGGAACAATGATGAGAACTTGTAGTCTTAAAGTAAGATGAAGACCTTACTGATCATGAAAAGTATGATAAATATAATTAAAATGGAGATAAACCTAGTTAACAATACAGGGAAATATGTTAATATAGGAAATCATTATGTCCTTTTTAGACACTCTATTTGGGATTTGAGACAGTGAAACCTTGAAAGAAACTCTTGTGAACCGATCCTGTCTATCTAACTCAAAGATTTAAAAAAAAAAAAAACCTCATCCTATAAGCTTTGTTTCAGAGATTTATGTTTTTTATACTACATTCAGAACCTAGTCCACTGCTTTTATCTCAATGCATCTTTGAGTAAGACATTCAACCAAGAAATGCAACACTGCATTAATGATAGGTGTCCAGTTTGGTCATATTTATATTCCAAATAGAAAATTGACTGAGGAAGATGCACTCCTAAGCATAATAGGTTTAAGCAGAAGACAAACTGAATAGGGATATGGGATTTCCTTTTGACTGAGTGACTGACTTACTTGATATAAGCTTATAACTTTCATTTGAACATGAAATTAATAATACTGAAGTTGAGAAATTTTGTTTCACTGGTCCCCAGCATAGTGGTTAATCTAATTCAACAAATGATGAAAATATTTTTATTTTCACAGGATTCTATTTGAAGTACTAAAGAATGTCCTATACTGAAGGAAAAAGACATTAAAAAGGTTAGAGATACAGTAGTACTGTCACAGAACCCAAATTCTTACCTAATATTTAGTATATACACTAAGAAACATAAAAAATTATAGATCCTAATATGGACTAACTATATAATATAATAAAGAATATGCTATAAATGATGTCAATAGATTATCGTTTACAACTGAACATAAGTCACCAAATTAGAAATAGTCTTTTTTTTTTTTTTTCTCAGTGAGCAACCAGATAAC
The DNA here is from genome assembly GCF_042477335.2 of Ovis canadensis. Lineage (NCBI taxonomy): Eukaryota > Metazoa > Chordata > Mammalia > Artiodactyla > Bovidae > Ovis > Ovis canadensis. The sequence continues at coordinate 14,532,540 of NC_091262.1, forward strand.
ATTAAGGGCAAATCCAGTATTTTGAATGACGCTGTACTGAAATAGTCTGAGACACTTTCTGATCCATGTTTGCTGCAGGTTGGTGTAATTTATTTTTACCTAAATATATAAGAAGATGTATTTACATGCATTATGAAATGAGTTCCTCTGTATCAAGTTGTTAGTCAGTCTTTAAATCATATCCAATTCTTTGTGACCCCATGACCTGCAGCACACCAGGCTTCCCTATCCTTCATTATCTGCCAGAGTTTGCTCAGATTCATGTCCTCTGAATCTTCCCCCTTATCCTCTGCTGCCCCCTTCTCCTTTTGCCTTCAATCTTTCCCAGCATCAGCATCTTTTTCAATGAATCAGCTCTTTGTATCATGTGGCCAAAGTACTGGAGCTTCAGCTTTAGCATTCAGTTCAGTTCAGTCGCTCAGTCATGTCCGACTCTTTCTGACCCCATGAATCGCAGCATGCCAGGCCTCCCTGTCCGTCACCAACTACCGGAGTTCACTCAGACTCACGTCCATCGAGTCAGTGATGCCATCCAGCTATCTTATCCTCTGTCGTCCCCTTCTTCTCCTGCCCCCAATCCCTCCCAGCATCAAAGTCTTTTCCAATGAATCAACTCTTTACATGAGGTGGCCAAAGTACTGAAGTTTCAGCTTTAGCATCATTCCTTCCAAAGAAATCCCAGGGCTGATCTCCTTCAGAATGGACTGGTTTATCATTAGTCCTTCCAATTTGTATTCAAGATTGATTTCCTTTAGGATTGACTGGTTTGATCTTCTTGCTCTCTGAGGGACTTTCAAGAGTCCTCTCTAGCACCACAATTTGAAGGCGTTAATTCTTCAGAATTCAGTCTTTTTTATGGTCCAACTCTCACATCCATACATGACTACTGGAAAAACCATAGCTTTGACCATACTGACCTTTGTTGGCAAAGTGATATATTTGCTTTTTAAAATGTTGTCATGGGCTTCCCTGGTAGTTCAGCTGGTAAAGAATCTGCCTGTAATGCAGGGGAACCCAGTTCTATCCCTAGGTTGGGAATATCCCCTGGAGGAGGGCATGGCAACCCATTCCAGTATTCTTGCTTGGAGAATCCCCACAGACAAAGGAGCTTGGTAGGCTACAGTCCATGGGGTCACAAACAGTCAGACACGACTGAGTAAGTACAGCAGATTTGTCATAGCTTTCCTTCCAAGGGGCAAGCATCTTTTAATTTCATGGCTGCAGTCACCATCCACAGTGATTTTGGAGCTCAAGGAAACAAAATCTGTCACTGCTTCCACTTTTCCCCCATTTATTTGCCATGAAGTGATGGGACCAGATGTCGTGATCTTAGTTTTTTGAATGTTTGAGTTTTAAGCCAGCCTTTTCACTCTGCTTGAGGGTGAACCCCTCAAGAGGCTGTATCAAGTTAGCAAGATATTAAAGAAAACAAATGACATAACAAAACCTTATTAACATGGTTCAAAAAAGGCCATAAATTAATTTCGAGCTAAAAAATCAAAATTACAAATAGGTGTATATTTTATTTATAATCAAAAGACACATGTGCATTCTTGCCTCCTTTGTCAAAGATAAGGTGTCCATAGGTGCATGGATTTATCTCTGGGCTTTCTATTTTGTTCCATTGATCTATATTTCTGTCTTTGTGCCAGTACCATACTGTCTTGATGACTGTGGCTTTGTAGTAGAGCCTGAAGTCAGTCAGGTTGATTCCTCCATTTCCACTCTTCTTTCATAAGATTGCTTTTGGCTAATTTTCCATAGAAATAGTGAAATTATTTGTTCTAGCTCAGTGAAAAATACTGTGTAGCTTGATAGGGATTGCATTAAATGCTGGAGAGGGTGTGGAGAAAAGGGAACCCTCTTACACTGTTGGTGGGAATGCAAACTAGTACAGCCACTATGGAAAACAGTGTGGAGATTCCTTAAAAAACTGGAAATAGAACTGCCTTATGACCCAGCGATCCCACTGCTGGGCATACACACTGAGGAAACCAGAAATGAAAGAGACACATGTACCCCAATGTTCATCGCAGCACTGTTTATAATAGCCAGGACATGGAGACAACCTAGATGTCCATCAGCAGATGAATGGATAAGAAAGCCGTGGTACATATACACAATGGAATATTACTCAGCCATTAGAAAGAATACATTTGAATCAGTTCTAATGAGGTGGATGAAACTGGAGCTGATTATACAGAGTGAAGTAAGCCAGAAAGAAAAACACCAATACAGTATACTAACACATATATATGGAATTTAGAAAGATGATAACGATTACCCTGTATGTGAGATAGCAAAAGAGACACAGATGTATATAACAGTCTTTTGGACTCTGTGGGAGAGTGGGATGATTTGGGAGAATGGCATTGAAACATGTATAATATCATATATGAAACGAATCGCCAGTCCAGGTTCGATGCATGATACTGGATGCTTGGGGCTGCTGTACTGAGACGACCCAGAGGGATGGTATGGGGAGGGAAGTGGGAGGGGCATTCAGGATGGGGAACACGTGTATACCTGTGGTAGATTCATGTTGATGTATGGCAAAACCAATATAATATTGTAAAGTAAAAAAAAAAAAAAGACACATGTAGCTTCAAAATATTTGAAAAAGTTTTTATGCAATAAAAAACAGGTATCAATATAAATCATAACTGATAAAACTCATCAATGAAACTATCTCATATATCATAATTAAACATGAAAAAAAAGTAACAAAATGTACAAACAGTCCATTTCTGTGGGAAATAATGGGGTTAACAAAACTATAACAATTACTTTTGAAAAAACATATAATTATCACTAAAAAAGTATATTTTCAACTATGAAAATCCTAAAATTGAGAAAATAACAAGGAAAAAGCAACTATGCTTAGTAAAAAAAATTCCTAAAAATATTTCTAATGAATATCAAAAATATTATAGAGTTAAATAGTCATAAAATATTAATGTTAACATTTTATACTAAGCATGTTGAAGAAAGAGGAAAACAATACATGAAAATTTAAAAAAAAATTCCTGAAAATAAAACATATTAACTCCTATTAACTCTCCTGTTAGAGAGATGATGACCTAAAAATCATGTTCAATAGGATTATACTGAGGCCCAATGGAGGTGGCAGTCTAGGGGCAAGATGTCGAGTGTGATTCTGTCCCCTTCAGAGCCCTGGGATTTGGGTGTGGAGGCACCCAATCCCTCAAGGAAAGCCCTTGAGACTCCACTTTTTCTAGGGGCTTCCACATGGCCAAGGTGTGGTCCTGCCTTCAGCTTTCTTTCCTGATCACTACTTCCACCAATCACCCAGAGATCATAGATGAGGCTTTTCCTTAACTCCTTCAAATTGTGCCTTTCCATCAGATATTCTGGTGAGAGTCTCACCAGAGACCAAATGAATACTTTTCAAAATTCATCAGAAATATTTTTAGAGGTAGTTTTACTAAGTATAGTTATTTTTTCCTTGTTTATTTTTTCAACTTAGGATTGTCGTAGTTGTGTCTGTTTTTTTAAAGTCTTGTTAAATACATGTTTTGTGTGTGATCATTATATACTTTTTCAAAACATTGACATGAATCAGCCATGGGTGTACATGTGTCCCCCATCCTGAACTGCCCTCCCACCTCCCTCCCTATCCCATCCCTCAGGGTCATCCCATGCACCAGCCCTGAGCACCCTGTTTCATACATCAAACCTGGACTGGTGATCTATTTCATATATGATAATATACATGTTTCCATGCTATTCTCTCAAATAATCCCACTTCTTCCACAGGGTCCAAAAGTCTGTTCTTTATCTCTGTATCTCTTTTGCTGTCTCACATATAGGGTCATTGTTACCATCTTTCTAAATTCCATATACATGGAATTCTAAATTCCATATACATGCATTAATATACTGTATTGGTGTTTTCTCAAGTGTTTTTCTTCCTGACTTACTTCACTCTATATAATAAGATCCAGTTTCATCCATGTCATTAGAACTAATTCAAATGCGTTCTTTTTAATAGCTGAATAATAATATTCCATTGTGTATATGTACCACAGCTTTCTTATCCATTCGTCTGCTGATAGACATCTAGGTTACTTCCATGTCCTGGCTATTGTAAACAGTGCTGTGATGAACACTGAGGTACACATGTCTCTTTCGGTTCTGGTTTTCTCAGTGTGTATGCCCAGCAGTAGGATTGCTGGGTTGTATGGCAGTTCTATTTCCAGTTTTTTTAAGGAGTCTCCACACTGTTCTCCATTGTGGCTGTACTAGTTTTCATTCCCACCAACAGCATAAGAGTGTTCGCTTTTCCCCACACCCTCTCCAGCGTTTATTGCTTGTAGACTTGTTGGTAGCAGCCATTATTAGGGCTTCCCTGATAGCTCAGTTGGTAAAGAATCTGCCTGCAATGCAGGAGACCCTGGTTTGATTCCTGGGTCAGGAAGATCCCCTGGAGAAGGAAATGGCAACCCACTCCAGTATTCCTGCCTGGAAAATCCCATAGATGAAGCAGAATGGTGGGCTACAGTCCATAGAATCACAAAAAGTCAGGAAGGACTGAATGACTTCACTTTCACTTTCATTCTGACCAAAAATGGTCCGGATCTTGCCATTCTGACTTGAATAATTTGAGATCAGTGGTTCTCTTTGGTTCTGGACACCAGACACAGAGGCTGTTGGACCTCAACGCAGTCCAGAAGAGGGAGTCCTTTCGAGAACCTCAGTCTTTACAAAGGAAGGAATCTGGCTGCCACACCATCTTGCTAGGCTCCAAGCCCTTGGCCCTGAAAAGCCTTTCCTGAGACCAGAATTCTAGTCAGATAGTACGTGGAGGCAATGTTTGCTTCCCTGCACCCTGGGGAACATTCACATATACATGTCTCTATACACCTCCACATAGCACACACTGAGCTACTGAAGGGACAATCACCAGGTGTGTGCTTTTCAGTCTCCCAAGAACTATTGGTAGGAAAATATCATGCCCCTGGCCTGGCAACAGTGAGAGGCAGGCAGAAACCTGTCAACCAGGTTTTGGCAGGTAGATGTTATTTGCTGTTGAGAGAGCTGAAGTGCAGCCCCTGAGTTTCCATGGGGCTTGGCCAGGTCACTTTCAGGCATGCCAGGGTCTGGGTGACACAAGTGATTCCTGATGGGCTGTTTGATGGGCTTTGTTTTGATCGCCCACTGGGGCCCCTTGTTTCTCCTGGGGCATTCTTCCTCTCCAGGAGCCACAATCTTCAACAATAGCAGCCCCAGAGGAGAAATCCCTTCCAAGCACTCCTTCCTAGAAAGAAAGTTGAGAGCCCATAGGAGCCCCGGTATCAACTCCATAGTGAGGCCCTAATTGCCTGAAGTAGAGGGGTGGCCCCATGACATGGGCCAAGCAGGGAGCATTGCATTGCTTTGTCTGGGGGCCTTGGGTAGGCATGGGAACAGACACCCCACCAGCTGACAGTCGCTATTGTCCCTGGTATGAGCATTCCCATGCAGGGTGTTTGCTGTTGGCTGTTAAGAGAGCTGAAGGGCAGCCTCTGAGATTCCATGAGGCTAGGCCAGGTCACTTTTGGGCATGGCAGGGTCTCTGTAAAGCCAGTTATTCCTGATGGGCCCTTTGCTGAGTTTTGTTTCATTTGTACTCAGGCACCATGCGCCTCCTGGGGACCATGGCCTTTAAAAATAACACCTCCAGAGGAGAAACCTCTTTTTTTTTTTTTTAAATTTTTTTTTATTTTTTTTTAATTTTAGTTTTTTATTTTTTAAATTTTAAAATCTTTAATTCTTACATGCATTCCCAAACATGAACCCCCCTCCCACCTCCCTCCCCATAACAACTTTCTGGGTCATCCCCATGCACCAGCCCCAAGCATGCTGCATCCTGCGTCAGACATAGACTGGCGATTCAATTCACATGATAGTATACATGTTAGAATGTCATTCTCCCAAATCATCCCACCCTCTCCCTCTCCCTCTGAGTCCAAAAGTCCGTTATACACATCTGTGTCTCTTTCCCTGTCTTGCATACAGGGTCGTCATTGCCATCTTCCTAAATTCCATATATATGTGTTAGTATACTGTATTGGTGTTTTTCTTTCTGGCTTACTTCACTCTGTATAATCGGCTCCATTTTCATCCATCTCATCAGAACTGATTCAAATGAATTCTTTTTAACGGCTGAGTAATACTCCATTGTGTATATGTACCACAGCTTTCTTATCCATTCATCTGCTGATGGACATCTAGGTTGTTTCCATGTCCTGGCTATTATAAACAGTGCTGCAATGAACATTGGGGTACATGTGTCTCTTTCAGTTCTGGTTTCCTCGGTGTGTATGCCCAGCAGTGGGATTGCTGGGTCATAAGGTAGTTCTATTTGCAATTTTTTAAGGAATCTCCACACCGTTCTCCATAGTGGCTGTACTAGTTTGCATTCCCACCAACAGTGTAGGAGGGTTCCCTTTTCTCCACACCCTCTCCAGCATTTATTGCTTGCAGATTTTTGGATCGCAGCCATTCTGACTGGTGTGAAGTGGTACCTCATTGTGGTTTTGATTTGCATTTCTCTAATAATGAGTGATGTTGAGCATCTTTTCATGTGTTTGTTAGCCATCCGTATGTCTTCTTTGGAGAAATGTCTATTTAGTTCTTTGGCCCATTTTTTGATTGGGTCGTTTATTTTTCTGGAATTGAGCTGCATGAGTTGCTTGTATATTTTTGAGATTAGTTGTTTGTCAGTTGCTTCATTTGCTATTATTTTCTCCCATTCAGAAGGCTGTCTTTTCACCTTGCTTATAGTTTCCTTTGTTGTGCAGAAGCTTTTAATTTTAATTAGATCCCATTTGTTTATTTTTGCTTTTATTTCCAGAATTCTGGGAGGTGGATCATAGAGGATCCTGCTGTGATTTATGTCTGAGAGTGTTTTGCCTATGTTCTCCTCTAGGAGTTTTATAGTTTCTGATCTTACATTTAGATCTTTAATCCATTTTGAGTTTATTTTTGTGTGTGGTGTTAGAAAGTGATCTAGTTTCATTCTTTTACAAGTGGTTGACCAGTTTTCCCAGCACCACTTGTTAAAGAGATTGTCTTTACTCCATTGTATATTCTTGCCTCCTTTGTCAAAGATAAGGTGTCCATATGTGTGTGGATTTATCTCTGGGCTTTCTATTTTGTTCCATTGATCTACATGTCTGTCTTTGTGCCAGTACCATACTGTCTTGATGACTGTGGCTTTGTAGTAGAGCCTGAAGTCAGGCAAGTTGATTCCTCCAGCTCCATTCTTCTTTCTCAAGATTGCTTTGGCTATTCGAGGTTTTTTGTATTTCCATACAAAGCTTGAAATTATTTGTTCTAGTTCTGTGAAAAATGTGGCTGGTAGCTTGATAGGGATTGCATTGAATTTGTAAATTGCTTTGGGTAGTATACTCATTTTCACTATATTGATTCTTCCAATCTATGAACATGGTATATTTCTCCATCTATTAGTGTCCTCTTTGATTTCTTTCATCAGTGTTTTATAGTTTTCTATATACAGGTCTTTAGTTTCTTTAGGTAGATATATTCCTAAGTATTTTATTCTTTTCGTTGCAATGGTGAATGGAATTGTTTCCTTAATTTCTTTTTCTACTTTCTCATTATTCGTGTATAGGAATGCAAGGGATTTCTGTGTGTTGATTTTATATCCTGCAACTTTACTATATTCATTGATTAGCTCTAGTAAATTTCTGGTGGAGTCTTTAGGGTTTTCCATGTAGAGGATCATGTCATCTGCAAACAGTGAGAGTTTTACTTCTTCTTTTCCGATTTGGATTCCTTTTATTTCTTTTTCTGCTCTGATTGCTGTGGCCAAAACTTCCAGAACTATGTTGAATAGTAGCGGTGGAAAATTAGAAATGAAAATGGAGAGATCACAACAGACAACACAGAAATACAAAGGATCATAAGAGACTACTATCAGCAGTTGTATGCCAATAAAATGGACAACGTGGAAGAAATGGACAAATTCTTAGAAAAGTACAATTTTCCAAAACTGAACCAGGAAGAAATAGAAAATCTTAACAGACCCATCACAAGCACGGAAATTGATACTGTAATCAGAAATCTTCCAGCAAACAAAAGCCCAGGTCCAGATGGCTTCACAGCTGAATTCTACCAAAAATTTCGAGAAGAGCTAACACCTATCCTCCTCAAACTCTTCCAGAAAATTGCAGAGGAAGGTAAACTTCCAAACTCATTCTATGAGGCCACCATCACCCTAATACCAAAACCTGACAAAGATGTCACAAAAAAGGAAAACTACAGGCCAATATCTCTGATGAACATAGATGCAAAAATCCTCAACAAAATTCTAGCAATCAGAATCCAACAACACATTAAAAAGATCATACACCATGACCAAGTGGGCTTTATCCCAGGGATGCAAGGATTCTTCAATATCCGCAAATCAATCAATGTAATTCACCACATTAACAAATTGAAAAATAAAAACCATATGATTATCTCAATAGATGCAGAGAAGGCCTTTGACAAAATTCAACATCCATTTATGATAAAAACTCTCCAGAAAGCAGGAATAGAAGGAACATACCTCAACATAATAAAAGCTATCTATGACAAACCCACAGCAAACATTATCCTCAATGGTGAAAAATTGAAAGCATTTCCCCTAAAGTCAGGAACAAGACAAGGAGAAACCTCTTTTGAGCTTACTTCCTAGTGAGGCAGTTTAGAGCTCTTTGCAGCTCTTTCCATCATAGGGCACTGTTTACCTGAAGTAGAGGGGTGGTTCCATGACATGGGCCAAACAAGGAGTAGTTGCCTTCTTGTTGTTTGTAGGCCTTCAGCAGGCCATGGAGGGGATGCCCTAGCAGGCAATGATGGCTCTTGTTTCCAGCTTGAATGTTCCCTTGCAGGGCATTGCCAGGTTGACTCGTGATGAGCCCATGGGCCTGGCCACAGGTACCTGCTTCCTTGAGCATCCATTCTGTGGAACTTCTTGGCCTCTTTTTTCGTGTGATTGTGGCAAATGGCCAAACTTCATGTCCGCTCAGCCACCCCTTGCTAGCACAGACCCAGACTGAGCTTGGAGGAGCATCTCCATTCCCCAAGACATGTCCATGGAATCTTGGCAGCTGAGAGGTCCTTGTGAGCCTCTCAGAGCCTATGAGGCTCTGTCTTCTCTCAGGACTCTTTCTTAGAGTCACCATTTCTATCTCCCTGGATGTATTGTTATTCATATACTCACTCAAATATTGATTCATTCATCCACTTGTTTCTTCATGTTTGTCAGTATGTAGGGTGGGAGGCAAAGATGGACAAAAGTGAGGATGTAGGGAGGTAGCGAACCAGAGAGGATGGGAGGTTGGAACTTAGAGAGGTAAGGAGGAAGGTAGACAAGAATTTCAGCCAGGGGTTTGTGTCTCTGCATATAGGTGCATTTCATTGCTTTCTTGTGTCCCTGGACTTATTGTTCTAGGTATGTCTTATAGCAACATTTGCTACATCAAAGTGTAGCGCACTTTGTAGCAAAGCCTACAGAGACAGACTAGGAGCTCTCACAGGAGTCTTTCTGCTCCCTAGATAGATAACATCTGCAAAGGAAGGATTATCTGAGTGTGGCTTGCTGCCCTTCGTGCAACTGTCTCAGCCTTGGTGCCACAGCTGGCTAGACAGAAACTCAAGTCCTTTACAGCTTCCTTATTTCCAGAAAGCTTTGGAGGTAAGACCACTTAGGTTCCTGTGCATAGATGCACTTCATGGGGCATGGCTCATTTGGGTTGATGAGAAGAATTCATATAGTTCTGAAGAGAAATGATCACCTAAAAATCATGTTCAATAGAAGTATGCTGAGGCCTATTGGAGGTTGCTGTCCAGAAGCTAGAGGTCAGGGACCTTTCTTTTTTCTCTGAAACCATGGGATTTAGGTGTGGAGGCACCTTACCCCTTGAGGAAAGCCCTTGAGGAAAGCCTACAGTATCTAGGGGCTTCCACAGGGCAAAGGCCTGGTCCTGCCTTTGGTGATCCCAATTTCCACAGCCCACCTGGAGGCATTAGGTGGGGCCTTTCCATAGTTCCTTCTCTTCAAATTGTTTCTTTTAGGCAGATGTTCTATAGAGATTCTTGCCATATGCTAAATAACTTGAGGTGAGTGGCTTTCTTTGGTCCTGCACATGGGCCCCAGAGGGAGGTGGACCATGGAGGAGGCACCCCTTTAGGCTTTCCAGAGGTGGGAATCCTTTTGGGAACCTCAGTCATCACCACGGTGGAACTTATGCTACAGTGGCATTTCCAGGGGCTAGTAACTCAGGTACTGAAAAGCCTTTCATTAAACCTGAATTCTAATTAGATTAGACATGGAGGCAATGTTTGCATCCCTGGCCAACTGGAGTCATCCACACAAAGGTCTCTGCACACCTCCATGCAGAGCATGCTGATTGACTGAGAGAATGGTCAGCTGTGGTGTGTTCTTTTCAGTCTCCCAAGAACCATAAGCAGAGAAAGATGGTGCCCCAGGACCAGTGATGGTAAGAGGCGGGCAATCTTGGCAGATAAACCCTGCTGGCTATTGAGAAAGCTGAAGGTCAGCCCATGAGATTTCATAGGGCATGGCCAGCTCACTTTCAGGCATGGTAAGTTCTCAATGTGGCCACTTGTTCCTAAGGGGCCCTATGATGGGTTTTGTTTCATTTATTCAGTAACTCGGGCCGCTTGTGTTTCATGTGGCATTCTTCCTCTCTGGGGGCCAATGATAGCACCTTCCAGAGGAGAAGTTCCTGCCATGCTTACTTTCATAATAAGGTTGTTGAGAACCTTTCAGGGTCACAGTATCACCTCCATCGAGAGGCACCATTTGCCTGAAGTAGAGAGTCAGTCCCATGATATGGACTGAGAAAGGACTAGATGCACTGCTGCTGTTTGAGGGGCTTGGGCAAGCCCATGGGAGGGAGTGCTGAACCAGCCAGCAATGGTTCCTGTCCCCATCCTGAAGGTTCCCATGTAGGGCACTGATGTGTTAACTGGTGCTGAGCCCTCAGGTCCCGTCTCCAAATATCTGCATCCTCGACCACCTCTTCTGAGGGATTTCATGACCTTGTTTTCTGCATGTTTGCAGTAAGTGGCCAGCCCCGTGTCCCCTCTGTGATCCCTTGCTTGCAAAGACCAGGTTTGACCATGGAGGAAGTCTCCATTCCCAAAACAGATCCATAAACTCTTGGAGGTTGAGAGGCCCTTGTGCCAAGCCTCTGCTGGGTGGAAAGTCCATGAGGCTCTGCCTTCTCTTGGAACTCCTCTTTGAATATGCCATTTCAGGCTGCTTGTACACGTTATTGTTATATTCACTCATGCCTTAATCACTTGTCCACTCATTCCCTCACATTTGGCAGTAAGTATGGTGGGAAGGAAGGAGTATTTGTTAAAAAGTAAAGAGGTAAGGAACTAGAGAGGTAGAGACCTAGCAGGGAGGAAGATTGGTAGTAGTTATGCATTTCAGCCAGGGATTTTTGTCTCTGCATATAGGTGTATTTAGTTGCTTTCTAGTGTTCCTGGATGTGTCTCTATAGTTGTCTTGCAGCGTCATTCACTGCATGAAGGTGCAGCATGCGTAACCACCAAAGCCTGCAAGGATGGAGTAGGTATCCTCATAGCTGTTGTTCTCCTTCTAGACAGACAACAACCCCAGAGGAAGGAAGATCAGAGCATGGCCTGCTGCCCCTAGGGCAATTGGTATCAGCCTTGATCCAGCCTTTGGTGTGGACAGAAACTCACATCCTCTGGGGCATCCTCCTTTCCAGAAAGCATCAGAAGTAAGCCTACTCAGGTGCCTGTGCATGCATACAATGCGTGGGGCATGCCTCGTTTGGGTTGGTGATGAGAATTCCTACGGTCCTGAAGAGAGATGGTGATCTAAAATCATGCTCAATAGGACTGTGGTGAGGCTCAATGGAAGTGACATTACAGGGCCCAGAGGTTGTGGTTTCTTCTGTTCTTTCTAGAGCCCTGGGATTTGAGTGTGGAGGCACCCTATCCCTGAGTCTCTACAGTGCTCAGGAGCTTCCATGTGACCAAAGCCTGTCATGCCTTTGGCTTTCTTTCCTAATCCCTGCTTCTACCACCCACCCAGAGGACATAGCCGGGACCTTTCTGTAGCTACTTCTCTTCAAATTGTGTCTTTCAGTCAAACATTCTGGAGAAGGCCTCACTGTGACCTGAACAATTCGAGGTAAGTGACTCTCTTTGGTCCTGAACATGGGCCCCAGAGGACATTGGGCTATGGAGTAGGCCCACCTCAAGGCAATCAAGAGTGGGGAGTTGTTTGTGGTCCGTAGTCCTCTCAAAGGGGAACTTCTGCTGCAGTGCCTTCAAGACCCTCTATTATCTTGGAGACTGAAATGCTTTCTATTGGTCCTACATTCTAATCAGATTGATCATGGAGGCAGTGTTTGTTTCCTGGCTCCCTGAGGAATATCCACACACAGGTCTCTGCACACTTTTGTGCAGAGCTTGCTGAACATCTAAGAGGATGGTCTCCTGTTTGTGTGCTTCGCAGTCTCTGAAGAACAAGCAGATAGAAAAAGATTATGCCCTAGACTGGACAATGGTGAGAGGCAGGAAACTGTCCAGTGGGTCATGGAAGTTAGACAGTTCTGGCTGTTAAGAGAGCTAAAGAGTAGCCCCTGAGATTCCATGGGGTGTGGCTAATTAACTTACAGGCATGGCAGGGTCTTAGTGAGACCCCTTGTTCCTGATGGGCCCTTTGATGGATTTTTCATTTTTCCACTTGGGCCCTAGGCATATCTTGAAGCGTTCTCCCTCTCGGGGGCATGGCCTTCAATGATCACACCCCCAGAAAAGAAACCTTTTGGAGCTTAACTTTCTAGTAAGGCTGTTGCAAGCCCTTCAGAGCCCTGGTAGCATCTCCATTATGAGGCTGTATTTACCTGGAGTAGAACAATGGCCTCAAGATGTGGGTCAGTCCAGGAACAGTTGCCTTGTTTTTGTTTGGGGGCCTTCAGCAGGCCATGGGAGAGGACACGCGCCAGGTGATGAGGCCTCTTGTTCCCAGCCTGAATGTTCCCATGCAAGGCATTACCAGGTTGACTGGTTCTGAGCCTTTGTGCCCTGTCACCAGATACCTGCTTCCTCAAGAATCTATTCCGTGGGACTTTGTGGGCTCATTTTCTGTGTGTTGGCTGCAAATGGCCTAGCCTCATGTCTTTTTTTTTTTTTTAATTTTTAGTTTTTTATTTTTTAAATTTTAAAATCTTTAATTCTTACATGCATTCCCAAACATGAACCCCCCTCCCACCTCCCTCCCCAGAACATCTTTCTGGGTCATCCCCATGCACCAGCCCCAAGCATGCTGCATCCTGCGTCAGACATAGACTGGCGATTCAATTCACATGATAGTATACATGTTAGAATGTCATTCTCCCAAATCATCCCACCCTCTCCCTCTCCCTCTGAGTCCAAAAGTCCATTATACACATCTGTGTCTCTTTCCCTGTCTTGCATACAGGGTCATCATTGCCATCTTCCTAAATTCCATATATATGTGTTAGTATACTGTATTGGTGTTTTTCTTTCTGGCTTACTTCACTCTGTATAATCGGCTCCATTTTCATCCATCTCATCAGAACTGATTCAAATGAATTCTTTTTAACGGCTGAGTAATACTCCATTGTGTATATGTACCACAGCTTTCTTATCCATTCATCTGCTGATGGACATCTAGGTTGTTTCCATGTCCTGGCTATTATAAACAGTGCTGCGATGAACATTGGGGTACATGTGTCTCTTTCAATTCTGGTTTCCTCGGTGTGTATGCCCAGAAGTGGGATTGCTGGGTCATAAGGTAGTTCTATTTGCAATTTTTTAAGGAATCTCCACACTGTTCTCCATAGTGGCTGTACTAGTTTGCATTCCCACCAACAGTGTAGGAGGGTTCCCTTTTCTCCACACCCTCTCCAGCATTTATTGCTTGCAGATTTTTGGATCGCAGCCATTCTGACTGGTGTGAAGTGGTACCTCATTGTGGTTTTGATTTGCATTTCTCTAATAATGAGTGATGTTGAGCATCTTTTCATGTGTTTGTTAGCCATCCGTATGTCTTCTTTGGAGAAATGTCTATTTAGTTCTTTGGCCCATTTTTTGATTGGGTCGTTTATTTTTCTGGAGTTGAGCTGCAGAAGTTGCTTGTATATGTTTGAGATTAGTTGTTTGTCAGTTGCTTCATTTGCTATTATTTTCTCCCATTCAGATGGCTGTCTTTTCACCTTGCTTATAGTTTCCTTTGTTGTGCAGAAGCTTTTAATTTTAATTAGATCCCATTTGTTTATTTTTGCTTTTATTTCCAGAATTCTGGGAGGTGGATCATAGAGGATCCTGCTGTGATTTATGTCTGAGAGTGTTTTGCCTATGTTCTCCTCTAGGAGTTTTATAGTTTCTGATCTTACATTTAGATCTTTAATCCATTTTGAGTTTATTTTTGTGTGCGGTGTTAGAAAGTGATCTAGTTTCATTCTTTTACAAGTGGTTGACCAGTTTTCCCAGCACCACTTGTTAAAGAGATTGTCTTTACTCCATTGTATATTCTTGCCTCCTTTGTCAAAGATAAGGTGTCCATATGTGTGTGGATTTATCTCTGGGCTTTCTATTTTGTTCCATTGATCTATATGTCTGTCTTTGTGCCAGTACCATACTGTCTTGATGACTGTGGCTTTGTAGTAGAGCCTGAAGTCAGGCAAGTTGATTCCTCCAGCTCCATTCTTCTTTCTCAAGATTGCTTTGGCTATTCGAGGTTTTTTGTATTTCCATACAAAGCTTGAAATTATTTGTTCTAGTTCTGTGAAAAATGTGGCTGGTAGCTTGATAGGGATTGCATTGAATTTGTAAATTGCTTTGGGTAGTATACTCATTTTCACTATATTGATTCTTCCAATCCATGAACATGGTATATTTCTCCATCTATTAGTGTCCTCTTTGATTTCTTTCATCAGTGTTTTATAGTTTTCTATATATAGGTCTTTAGTTTCTTTAGGTAGATATATTCCTAAGTATTTTATTCTTTTCGTTGCAATGGTGAATGGAATTGTTTCCTTAATTTCTTTTTCCACTTTCTCATTATTCGTGTATAGGAATGCAAGGGATTTCTGTGTGTTGATTTTATATCCTGCAACTTTACTATATTCATTGATGAGCTCTAGTAATTTTCTGGTGGAGTCTTTAGGGTTTTCCATGTAGAGGATCATGTCATCTGCAAACAGTGAGAGTTTTACTTCTTCTTTTCCAATTTGGATTCCTTTTATTTCTTTTTCTGCTCTGATTGCTGTGGCCAAAACTTCCAGAACTATGTTGAATAGTAGCGGTGAAAGTGGACACCCTTGTCTTGTTCCTGACTTTAGGGGAAATGCTTTCAATTTTTCACCATTGAGGATAATGTTTGCTGTGGGTTTGTCATAGATAGCTTTTATTATGTTGAGATATGTTCCTTCTATTCCTGCTTTCTGGAGAGTTTTTATCATAAATGGATGTTGAATTTTGTCAAAGGCCTTCTCTGCATCTATTGAGATAATCATATGGTTTTTATTTTTCAATTTGTTAATGTGGTGAATTACATTGATTGATTTGCGGATATTGAAGAATCCTTGCATCCCTGGGATAAAGCCCACTTGGTCATGATGTATGATCTTTTTAATGTGTTGTTGGATTCTGATTGCTAGAATTTTGTTGAGGATTTTTGCATCTATGTTCATCAGAGATATTGGCCTGTAGTTTTCTTTTTTTGTGACATCTTTGTCAGGTTTTGGTATTAGGGTGATGGTGGCCTCATAGAATGAGTTTGGAAGTTTACCTTCCTCTGCAATTTTCTGGAAGAGTTTGAGGAGGATAGGTGTTAGCTCTTCTCGAAATTTTTGGTATAATTCCGCTGTGAAGCCATCTGGACCTGGGCTTTTGTTTGCTGGAAGATTTCTGATTACAGTATCAATTTCCGTGCTTGTGATGGGTCTGTTAAGATTTTCTATTTCTTCCTGGTTCAGTTTTGGAAAATTGTACTTTTCTAAGAATTTGTCCATTTCTTCCACGTTGTCCATTTTATTGGCATACAACTGCTGATAGTAGTCTCTTATGATCCTTTGTATTTCTGTGTTGTCTGTTGTGATCTCTCCATTTTCATTTCTAATTTTATTGATTTGATTTTTCTCTCTTTGCTTCTTGATGAGTCTGGCTAATGGTTTGTCAATTTTATTTATCCTTTCAAAGAACCAGCTTTTGGCTTTGTTGATTTTTGCTATGGTCTCTTTTGTTTCTTTTGCATTTATTTCTGCCCTAATTTTTAAGATTTCTTTCCTTCTACTAACTCTGGGGTTCTCCAACTCTTCCTTTTCTAGTTGATTTAGTTGTAGAGTTAGGTTATTTATTTGACTTTTTTCTTGTTTCTTGAGGTATGCCTGTATTGCTATGAACTTTCCTCTTAGCACTGCTTTTATAGTGTCCCACAGGTTTTGGGTTGTTGTGTTTTCATTTTCATTAGTTTCTATGCATATTTTGATTTCTTTTTTGATTTCTTCTGTGATTTGTTGGTTATTCAGAAGTGTGTTGTTCAACCTCCATATGTTAGAATTTTTAATAGTTTTTCTCCTGTAATTGAGATCTAATCTTAATGCATTATGGTCAGAAAAGATGCTTGGAATGATTTCGATTTTTTTGAATTTATCAAGTTTAGATTTATGGCCCAGGATGTGATCTATCCTGGAGAAGGTTCCATGAGCACTTGAAAAAAAGGTGAAATTCGTTGTTTTGGGGTGAAATGTCCTATAGATATCAATTAGGTCTAACTGATCTAATGTATCATTTAAAGTTTGCGTTTCTTTGTTAATTTTCTGTTTAGTTGATCTGTCCATAGGTGTGAGTGGGGTATTAAAGTCTCCCACTATTATTGTGTTATTGTTGATTTCCCCTTTCATACTTGTTAGCATTTGTCTTACATATTGCGGTGCTCCTATATTGGGTGCATATATATTTATAATTGTTATATCTTCTTCTTGGATTGTTCCTTTGATCATTATGTAGTGGCCTTCTTTGTCTCTTTTCACAGCCTTTGTTTTAAAGTCTATTTTATCGGATATGAGTATTGCCACTCCTGCTTTCTTTTGGTCTCTATTCGCGTGGTATATCTTTTTCCAGCCCTTCACTTTCAGTCTGTATGTGTCCCTTGTTTTGAGGTGGGTCTCTTGTAAGCAGCATATAGAGGGGTCTTGTTTTTGTATCCATTCGGCCAGTCTTTGTCTTTTGGTTGGGGCGTTCAACCCATTTATGTTTAAGGTAATTATTGATAAGTATGATCCCGTTGCCATTTACTTTATTGTTTTGGGTTCGGGTTTATACACCCTTTTCGTGTTTCCTGTCTAGAGGATATCCTTTAGAATTTGTTGGAGAGCTGGTTTGGTGGTGCTGAATTCTCTCAGCTTTTGCTTGTCTGTAAAGCTTTTGATTTCTCCTTCGTATTTGAATGAGATCCTTGCTGGGTACAGTAATCTGGGCTGTAGGTTATTGTCTTTCATCACTTTAAGTATGTCTTGCCATTCCCTCCTGGCCTGAAGAGTTTCTATTGACAGATCAGCTGTTATCCTTATGGGAATCCCCTTGTGTGTTATTTGTTGTT
The DNA here is from genome assembly GCF_042477335.2 of Ovis canadensis. NCBI lineage: Eukaryota > Metazoa > Chordata > Mammalia > Artiodactyla > Bovidae > Ovis > Ovis canadensis. The sequence goes on from NC_091262.1 coordinate 14,550,187, forward strand.
TTTCCCTTGCTGCTTTTAATATTTGTTCTTTGTGTTTGATCTTTGTTAATTTGATTAATATATGTCTTGGGGTGTTTCGCCTTGGGTTTATCCTATTTGGGACTCTCTGTGTTTCTTGGACTTGGGTGATTATTTCCTTCCCCATTTTAGGGAAGTTTTCAACTATTATCTCCTCAAGGATTTTCTCATGATCTTTCTTTCTGTCTTCTTCTTCTGGGACTCCTATAATTCGAATGTTGGAGCGTTTCATATTGTCCTGGAGGTCTCTGAGATTGTCCTCATTTCTTTTAATTCGTTTTTCTTGTTTCCTCTCTGATTCATTTATTTCTACCATTCTATCTTCTATTTCACTAATCCTATCTTCTGCCTCCGTTATTCTACTATTTGTTGCCTCCAGAGTGTTTCTGATCTCATTTATTGTGTTATTCATTATATTTTGACTCTTTTTTATTTCTTCTATGTCCTTGTTAAACCTTTCTTGCATCTTCTCAATCCTTGTCTCTAGGCTATTTATCTGTGTTTCCATTTTGATTTCAAGATTTTGGATCATTTTCACTATCAATATTCGGAATTCCTTCTCCGGTAGATTCCCTACTTCTTCCTCTTTTGTTTGGTTTGGTGGGCAACTCTCCTGTTCCTTTACCTGCTGAGTATTCCTCTGTCTCTTCATCTTGGTTATATTGCTGCGTTTGGGGTGGCCTTTTTATATTCTGATAATTTGTGGAGTTCTCTTTATTATGGAGCTTCCTCACTTTGGGTGGGGTTCTATCAGTGGCTTGTCAAGGTTTCCTGGTTAGGGAGGCTTGTGTTGGAGTTTTGGTGGGTGGAGCTGGGTTTCTTCTCTCTGGAGTGCAATGGAGTGACCCGTAATGGGTTATGAGACATCAAAGGTTTTGGGATAATTTTGAGCTGCCTGTATATTGAGGCTCAGGGGAGTGTTCCTGTGTTGCTGGAGAATTTGCATGGTATGTCTTGTTTTGGAACTTGTTGGCCCTTGGGTGGAGCTTGGTTTCAGTGTAGGTATGAAGGCATTTGATGAGCTCCTATTGCTTAATGTTCCCTGAATTCAAGAGTTCTCTAATGTTTTCAGGCTTTGGGTTTAAGCCTCCTGCTTCTGGTTTTCAGTTTTATTTTCACAGTAGCCTCTAGACTTCTCCATCTATACAGCACCGATGATAAAACATCTAGGTTAAAGATGAAAAGTTTCTCCACCTTGAGGGACACTCAGAGAGGTTCACTGAGTTACAAGGAGAAGAGAAGATGGAGGGGGTAGTTAGAGGTAACTGGAATGAGATGCGGTGAGATCAAGAGAGGAGAGAGCAGGCTAGCCAGTAGTCACTTCCTTATGTGCGCTCTATAGTCTGGACCGCTCAGAGGTATTTACAGAGTTATACGGGGAAGAGGAGAGGGAGGAAGTAGACAGAGGTGACCAGGAGGATAAGAGAGAGGAATGAGTAGGAGAGAGACAAATCCTGCCAGTAACCAGTTCCTTAGGTGTTCTCTACCGTTAGCCTCATGTCTTCAATTCCACCCCTTGCTTGCACAGACCAAGATCGAACTGAGAGGTGCATCTCTGTTTTCCAAAACACATTTATAGAATTTTATTGACTGAGAGACCGTTGCAGTAGGCCTTCTTCTGGGTATAGAGCCCATGAGGCTCTCCCTTCTCTTGGGGCACCTTTGTGGAGCTGCCATTTTTCCCTCTCTGGACACATTACTTATGTATTCACTCAAGCACTGATATGCTAGTCACTTGTTTCCTCAGGTTTGGCAGTAGGTTTGTTGGGCGGTAAGGATAGATGAAGAAAAGTGAGGAGGTAGATAACTAGAGACAGGGAACATAGAAAGCTAGAGAGGTAGCAAGGAAGGTTGGTGGTAGGAGTACATTTTACCCAGGGGTTTGTGTCACTGTGTATAGATAGATGCATTTTGTTGCTGTTTTGGGTTCTTGGATTTATCACTCTAGATAGGTCTTGTAGCATCATTCACTGCGTGAAGGTGTAGCATACATGACTACCAAAGCCTACAGGGCCAAACTAGATGTTGGCACAGCTGTTGTGCTCCTCTCTAGACAGACAATGCCCCAAAGGAAGGAAGATCTGACTCATACCTGTTGCTTCCAGGGCCATCGATGTCAGCCTTGGTGCAGCACCTAGGGTAGACAGAAACTCACATACTTTGGGGCTTCATCATTTCCAGAATGCATTGAAGGCAAGCCTACTCAGACTCTTGGTATAGATACAATGTGTGGAGCATGCCTTGTTTGGCTTAATGATGAGAAGTCATATGGTTCTAAAGAGAGAAAATGACATAAAAATTATCCTCAATAGGATTGTGCTGAGCTGAATGGAAGTGGCAGTCCAAGGGCAAAAGGTCCTAGTTCCTTCTGTCCCTTTTGGAGCATTAGAATTTGGGTGGGTAGGCAACTGATCCCACAAGGAGAGCCCCTGTGTCTCTCCCTTGTCTACAGTCTTTTACATAGGCTAATTCCTAGTCCTGCCTTTGACTTTCTTTGCTGATCCCTGCTTCTACCGCCTACCTGGAGGCCATAGGCAAGGCCTTTCCTTAGCTCCTTCTCTTTGCATCTTGTCTTTCAGTAAGATGCTCTGGTGAGGGTCTCACTACAACCTGGATGATTCAAAGTGAATGGTCCCCTTTTTTCCTGGACATGAACACCAGAGGACGAAGAGCTATGAGGGAGGCACACCTCAAGGCAGTCCAAAGTGAGGAGTCCTTGCGGGAACCTCAGTCTTCACAAAGGGTGAACGTATTCTACAATGCCATCTAGACAGGCTAGGATGTCTGACATTAAAAGGCCTTTTGTTAAACCTGAATTCTAGTCAGACTGGACATCAAGACAGTGTTCGCTTCCCTGGCCCCCTGGGGAACATCCACACAAATATCTCTGCAAACTTCCATGCAGAGCACATCGATCACCTGAGGGGATGGTCACCTATGGTGTGTGCTTTCCAATCTCCCAAGAATGGTTGGTAGGGAAGGATCATGCCCCAGGCCTGGCAATGGTGATAAGCAAGTAGTAACTTGTCCACTGGGTCTTGGCGAGTGGACTCTGTTGCTGTTGAGAGAGCTGAAGGGCAGCCCGATGGAGCTTGGCCAGATCACTTTCAGGCATAGTGAGTTCTCAGTGTGGTCATTTGTTCCTGATGGGCCCTTTGATGTGTTTGTTTTGTTCACCCACTCAGGCACCTTGCATCTCCTGGGGTGCTCTTCCACTCTGGGGCCACAGCCTTCAATGATAGCACCCCCCAGAAGAGAAACCCCTCCCAAATATACCTTTTTGGTAAGGCTGTTGAGAGCCCTTTGGAGCCTCTATATCAGCCCCAGCATGCGGCCCCGTTTGCCTGAAGGAGAGCTGTGACACGGTCACGAGGGTCAAGTGAGGAGTACTTGCGTTGGTGTTGTTTGGGGCCTTTGGTGGGGCACAAGAGGGGACGCTGCTCCAGGCAACAGTGGCTCCTGCTCCAGCCTGAACATTCCTATGTAGAGTGTTGCCAGGTTGACTAGTGCCCTGTCACCAGATAGCTGCTTCCTTCAGAATCAATTCCATGGGACATTGTGGCCTCATTCTCTATGTGTTGGCAGCAAGTGACCAGACCCAATGTCCCCTCCACCACCCCTTGCTTGAACAGACAAGAATTGAGCTCAGAGGAATGTTTCCATCCCACAAGACACATCTGTAGAATCTTGGCAGCCAAGAGGTTCTGTCAGGTGGAGAACCCATGAGGGTCTGCCTTCTCTCTCAATTCCTTTATGGAATTACCATTTCTTTCCTCCTGGTCACGTTATTCATGTACTCACTCATGCACTTATCCACTCATCCACTCATTCCCTAATGTTTGCCCATACGTAAGGTGAGAGGGAAGGATGAATAAAAGTAAGGAGGTGAGGAGGTAGAGAACTAGAGAGGTAGGGAGGGAGATGGGTGGTAGTCATGCATTTTAGCCAGGGGTTTGTGTCTCTGTGTGTAAGTGCATTTTGTCACTTTCTTGGGTTCCTGTATGTCTTGTTCTAGATATGTCTTGTAGCATTAGTCACTGCATGAAGATGTAGCACATGTGACCATCAAAGCCTACAAGAAATAACAAGGAATTCTCACAAGTATCTTTTTGCTCTATAGACAGACAACATCCCCAGAGGAAGGAAGATCTGAATGTGGCTTGCTGCCCATGGGAAATAAATGTCAGCCTTGGTGCAACACCTAGGGTAGCCAAAAACTCACAGTCTTTGGGACATACTCATTTCCAGAAAGCTTCAGAGGTAAGCCTACTCAGGTGCCTGTGCCTGAATGTGATATGAGGGAAGTGCCTCAGTTGTGTCAATGTTTAGAATTCATATGGTCCTGAAGAAAGATGATGACCTAAAAATCATTCTCAAAAATATTATGCTGAGACCCAATGGACATGTCCATGCAAAAGCAGGAAGTCTCTCTGTCCCTTCTGGAGCCCTGGGATTTGGCTGTGGAGGCACCCTATCCCACGGAGAGTGTACTTAAGTACTCTCTGCAGTGTCTAGGGGCTTCCATGTGGCCAGGGACTGGCCCTGCCTTTGGCTTTCTTTCCTAATCCCTGCTTTCACCACTCACCCAGAGGACATACACTGGGTCTTTCCTTAGCACCTTCTTTTTGAATTGTGTCTTTTGGTCAGACATTCTGGCAAGGATCTTGCCACGGCCTGAATGATTCAAGGTTAATGGCTCTCTTTTGTCCTCAACACAGGCCCCAGAGGAAGACGGACTATGGGGGAGGTGAGCGTCAAGGCAGTGGAGAGCCTCAGTTCTCACAAAAGGGGAACTACTGCTGTGGCACCATCACAACAGGCTAGGAACTCGGGCACTGAAAAGCCTTTCGTTAAACCTAAATTCTTGTCATATTGTACACGGAGGCAATGTTTGCTTCCCTTGCCCCCTGGGGAACATCCATCCACACACAGGTCTCTGCACATCTTTGTCCAGAGCACACTGATCTGCTGAGAGGATGGTCACCTATGGTGTGTCCTTTTCAGTTTCCCAGTAATTTTTTGTAGGGAAGGATCCTGCCTCAGGCCTGGCAACGGTGAGAGGCAGGTATGAACCTGTCTAGGCACATAGACACTGCTGGCTGTTGAGAGAGCTGAAGGGTAGCCCTGAGATTCCATGGCACTTGGCCAGGTCATTTTCAGGCATGGCGAGTTCTCATGAGACCAATTATTCTGATGGGCCCTTTAACATATTTTGTCCTGTTCATCCACTCAGTCCCCTTGAATCTCCTGCAGTGTTCTTCCTCTCTGGGGGCCATAGCCTTCAATGATAGCAACCCCGGAAAAGAAACCCTTCCAAACTTACCTTCTTAGTAAGGCTGCTGAGAGCCCTTCAGAGCCCCAGTTATCATGTTCATCGTGAGGTCCCATTTGCCTGAAGTAGAGGAGTGGCTTCATGATGTGAACCAAACAGGAAGTAGTTGCACTGTTGTTGCAGGACCTTTGGCAAGCCATTGGAGGTGAGGCTGCACCAGATGACAATGTCTCCTGTCCCCAGCCTGAATGCTCCTGTGTAGGGCATTGCCAGGTTGACTGGTGCTGAGCCCACATGCCCCAAATCCATATATCTGCTTCCTGAAGCATCATTTCATGCTTGTTGCTTCATTTTTCTGTATGTTGGTGGCAAGCGGCCAAGCTCCATGTCTTTTCACCCACTCCTTGCTCACAAAGGCCAGATTATAACTCAGAGGAACATCTTGTCCCCCAAGACACAACCATAGAATCTTGGTAACCAAGAGGCCCTCTCGCCGGACCTTCTGCCAGGTGGAGAGCCCATGAAGCTCTGCTTTCTCTCAGTACTCCTTTATTGATTCACCATTTCTTCCTCCCTGGACTAGTTATTCATCTACTCACTCATGCACTGATCCACTTTTTCACTCTTTCCCTCACATTTGGCAGTAGGTAAGATGAGTGGGAGGTTGTAAGGGAGAAAAGTAAGGTGGTGGGGAGGGAAAGAGCTAGAAAAGTAGGGAGATAGGAAGCTGGAGAGGTAGCGAGGAAGGTTGGTGGTAGGTATGCATTTCAGCCAGGGATTTGTGTATAGATGAATTTTGTCATTTTCTCTTGATCCTGGATATGTCACTGTAGGTGTGTCTTGTAGCATATTTGTTGCATGAAGGTATAGACCATGTGACCACCAAATCCTTCATGGACATACTAGGTGTTCTCACAGCAGTCATGCTTCTCTCTAGACAGACAATATCAGAGAGGAAGGAAGATCTGAGTGTGGCCTGCTGTCCCCAGGCCAATCAATGTGTCTTGGTCTAGAATCTGGGGTAGGCAGTCTCTTGTCCCATGGGACATACTCATTTCCAGAAATCCTCAGAGATAAGCCATCTCAAGCCCCTATGCGTAGATGCAATGAGTGGGAACTGCATTGTTTGGCGTGATGAATAGAATGCATATAGTCCTGAAGAGAGATGATGACCCAAAAGTCATGCTCAGTACAATTGCACTGAGGACCAATGGACACGGCAGTCCAGGGACAGGATGTCAGGGATCTTTCTGTCCTTTCTGGAGCCCTGGGATTTGACTGCCAAGATACCCTATCCCTCAAAGAAAGCCCTTATGTCTCTACAGTGCCTAAGGCCTTCCATGTGGCCAAGGCCTGGTCCTGCCTTTGGCTTTCATTCCTGTTCCCTACCTCCAGAGTTTTGCCAAGAGAACGCACTGGTCATAGCAAACATCCTCTTCCAACAACACAAGAAAAGACTCTACACATGGACATCACCAGGTAGCCAACACCAAAATCAGGTTGAATAATCTTTGCAGCCAAAAATGTAGAAGCTCTATACAGTCAGCAAAAACAAGACTGGGAGCTGACTGTAGCTCAGATCATGAACTCCTTATTACCAAATTCAGACTTAAATTGAAGAAAGTAGGGACAACCACTTGACCATTCAGGTATGACCTAAATAAAATTCCTATGATTATTCACTGAAGTGAGAAATAGATTTAAGGGACTAGATCTGATAGACAGAGTGCCTGATGAACTATGGATGGAGGTTCGTGACATTGTACAGGAGACAGGGATCAAGACCATCCCCAAGGAAAAAGAAATGCAAAAAAGCCAAATGGCTATCTGAGGAGGCCTTACAAATAGCTGTGAAAAGAAGAGAAGCAAAAAGCAAAGGAGAAAAGGAACATATAAGCATCTGAATGTAGAGTTCCAAAGAATAGCAAGGAGAGATAAGAAAGCCTTCCTCAGTGATCAGTGCAAAGAAATAGAAGAAAACAATAGAATGGGAAAAGCTAGAGATCTCTTCAAAAAAATTAGAGATACCAAGGAAATATTTCATGCAAAGATGGACTCAATAAAGGACAGAAATGGTATGGACCTAACAGAAGCAGAAGATACTAAGAAGAGGTGGCAAGAATACACAGAAGAACTATACAAAAAAGATCTTCATGATCCAGATACTCATGATGGTGTGATAATTCACCAGGAGCCAGACATCCTGGAGTGCGAAGTCAAGTGGGCCTTAGAAAGCATCACTACAAACAAAGCTAGTGGAGGTGATGGAATTTCACTTGAGCTATTTTAAATCCTGAAATATGATGCTGTGAAAGTGCTGCACTCAATATGCCAGCAAATTTGGAAAACTCAGCAGTGGCCACAGGCCTGGAAAAGGTCAGTTTTCATTCCAATTCCAAAGAAAGGCAACACCAAAGAATAATCAAATTACTGCACAATTGCACTCATCTCACATGACGCAAAGTAATGCTTAAAATTCTCCAAGCCAGGTTTCAGCAATATATGAATCATGAACTTCCAGATGTTCAGGATGGTTTTAGAAAAGGCAGAGAAACCAGGGATCAAATTGCCAACATCTGTTGGATCATTGAAAACTCAAGAGAGTTCCAGAAAAACATCTCTTTCTGCTTTATTGACTATGCCAAAGCCTTTGACTGTGTGGATCACAATAAACTGTGGAAAATTCTGAAAGAGATGGGAATACCTGACCTGCCTCTTGAGAAATCTGTATGCAAGTCAGGAAGGAACAGTTAGAACTGGACATGGAACAACAGGCTGGTTCCAAATAGGAAAAGGAGCACATCAAGGCTGTATATGTCACCCTGCTTATTTAACATACATCATGAGAAACGCTGGGCTGGAGGAAGCAAAAGCTAGAATCAGGACTGCCAGGATAAATATCAAAACCCTCAAATATAAAGATATCACCACCCTTATGGCAGAAAGTAAAGAAAAACTAAAGAACCTCTTGATGAAAGTGAAAGAGGAGAGTGAAAAAGTTGGCTTAAAATTCAACATGCAGAAAACTAAGATCATGGCATCTCATCCCATCACTTTGTGGCAAATAGAAGGGGATACAGTGGAAACAGTGGCTGACTTTATTTTTCTTGGCTCCAAAATCTCTGCAGATGGTGACTGCAGCCATGAAATTAAAAGATGCTTGCTCCTTGGAGGGAAAGTTATAACCAACCTAGACAACATATTAAAAAGCAGAGACATTACTTTGCCAACAAAGGCCCGTCTAGTCAAGGCTATATTTTTTCCAGTGGTCATGTATGGATGTGAGAGTTGGACTATAAAAAAAGCAGAGCGTCGAAGAATTGATGCTTTTGAACTGTGGTGTTGGAGAAGACTCTTGTGAGTCCCTTGGACTGCAAGGATATCCAAACAGTCCATCCTAAAGGAGATCAGTCCTGAGTGTTCATTGGAAGGACTGATGTTGAGGCTGAAACTCCAGTACTTTGGCCACCTGATGGAAACAACTGAGTCATTTGAAAAGACCCTGATGCTGGGAAAGATTGAAGGCATTTGGAGAAGGGGACGACCAAGGATGAGATGGCTGGATGGCATCACCGTCTCGATGGACATGAGTTTGAGTAAACTCTGGGAGTAGGTTATGGACAGGGAGGCCTGGCGTGCTGCAGTTCATGAGTTTTCAAAGAGTCAGACCCGACTGAGCAACTGAACTGAATTGAGCCTCCACTGCCCACCCAGAGGATGTTGGCGGGCCCTATTTAGCTCCTTCTCTCAAATTGTGTCTTTCTGTCAGATATTCTGGTGAGGATCTTGCAATAGCTTGAATTATTTAAGGTGAGTGACTCTCTTTGGTTCTAGACACAGGCTCCAGAAGTGCTGGACTGCAGAGAAGGCCTTCCTCAAAGCAGTCAGAGGGCCGAGTCTTTTCTGTAATTTCATTCCTCACAGAGTAGGACTTCTTGATTTCTGTCAAGATGGTGGCACCATGTTGATGGGTTAAGATCTTGAACACTGCAGAACCTTTTGTTAGGCTTGAATTCTAGTCATATGGTCACAGAGGCAATGTTTGCTTCCCTGGTCCCTGGAGAACATCCACACGCAGGTTTCTGCATACCTCCATGCAGAGCACACTGATCCACTGGGGGTCAGTCACCTGTGATGTGTGTTTTGCAGTCTCCCAAGAAGAGGGATCATCCCCAGGCCTGGCAATGTTAAGAGGCTGGCAGGAACCCATCCACCAGATCTTGGCAGGTAGGTGCTGCTTGCTGTCGAAAGATGAAGCACAGTCCCTGGGATACCATAAGACTTGACCAGGTCATGTTCAGGCATGGCAAACAACTGTGAGGCCAGTTGTTTCTGATGGACCCTAGAGTGGGTTTTGCTTCACTGACCAACTCAGGCCTCTTGTATCTCCTAGGGCATTCTTCCTCTCTGGGGGCCACAACTTTTAAAGATGTCTCCCCCTAGAGGAGAAATCCCTCTGAGATTACCTTCCTAATAAGGCCTTTGAGAGCCATTTGGAAACCTGGTATCATGTGCAACATGAGGCCTTGTTTGCCCAAAGTAAAAGGTTGGCCCCATGACATGGACTGAGTAGGGAGTAGTTGCATTACTGTTTGGGGAGTTTGGTCAGGTCATTGGAGAGGATGCTGCAGCAGACAGTGATGGCTCTTTTGCACAGCCTGAATATTCCCATGCGGGGCATTGCAAGGTTGACTGGTGCTAAGCCCATGGGCCTTTCTCAGTATATCTGATTTCTTGAGCATAAATTCATGTGGTCAGATAGCCACATTGTGTATTTTTACCAAGAAAAATAGAAGCCTAGTGTCTTGCACAACCTGGGTTTCAAAGAGGTAGAGGAACCAGAGATCAAATTGCCAGCATTCACTGGATGGTGGTGAAAGCAAGGTAGTTTCCGGAAAACATTTATGTTTGCTTCATTGACTTCACTAAAGCCTTTGTGCTGATCACAACAAACTGGAAACTTCTTAAAGATGAGAGTACCAGACCACCTTACCTCTCTCGTGAGAAACCTGTATGTGGATCAAAAAGCAATAATTAGAGTCAGACATGGAACAATGGACAGGTTCAAATTTGGAAAGGAGTGCAAGGATGTATATCATCACCCTGCTTATTTAACTTATTTGTAGAGTATATCATGTGAAATGCTGACCTGGATGAAGCACATCTAAAATCAAGATTGCCAGGATAATTATCAACAACCTCACATATGCAGATGATAGCACTTTAATGGCAGAAAATAAAGAGAAACTAAAGAGCCTCTTAATGAGGGTCAAAGAGGAGAGTGAAAAAGCTGGCTTGAAACGCAACTTTAAGAAAAACTAAGATTATGGCATCCAGTACCACCACTGTATGGCAAATAAAAGGAAATAAAGTGGAAGTAATGAAAAAGTTTATTTTCTTGGGCTCCAAAATCACTGTTGACAGTGACTAAAGACATGAAAGTAAGGAGGGAAAGCTATGACAAACCTAGACAGCATATTAAAAAGCAGAGACATCACTTTGCCAGCAAAGGTCCATATAGTCAAAGCTATGGTTTTTTCCAGTAGTCATGTATTTACATGAGAGTTGGACTACAAAAAAGGCTAAGCGCAGAATTGATGCTTTCAAACTGTTGTGCTGGGGAAGACTCTTTAGAGTCCCTTGAACTTCAAGGAGACGAAACCAATCAAAAAGGAAATCGATCTTAAATAGTCATTGGAAGGACTGTTTCTGAAGCTGAAGCTCCAATACTTCGGCCACCTGATGTGAAGAACCAACTCATTGGAAAAGACCTCAATGATGGGAATGATTGAAGGCAAAAGGAGAAGGGGGCAGCAGAAGTTAAGATGGAAAGATAGCATCACCGACTCAAAGGACATGAATCTGAGCAAACTCTGGGGGATAGTAGAGGACAGAGAAGCCTGCCATGCTACAGTCCATGGGGACTCTAAGAATCAGACAGGACTAAGAGATTGAACAGCAACAGCAGCAGTGTCCTGTTTGTCATCTATAGTTTTAACAGACATTGAAGAACCGGTAGGAATTTCTTCTTTCTTTAATCATTCCATGTTATGTGAATCAACTATTGCATAATTAATGGTGCTTTTGATTGCATTCTATATTTGTTTTTGATATAAAGACATGTCAAATAAATTATTTACCATTAAAATTTTTATTTCTCATCATTGAATATTGTCCATTTTTTTGTCCTTCATTACAGACTACTTAGTAAGATGACTTTTTGGTCATTTTTGACTCTACTTTTGCCATCATATCTTCCTGCATTCAATCTAGCCACTTGTACACTGAAATTTATACTTTATTCCCACTAGGTGCTTTCTGGAACTGTTATATATATTTGTGAATATGCATATTTCCTAAATAAATTAGTTATTTATTGAATGCCTTCTTAATATCTGATCCTAATTGGCAGGAATTTTCCAAATATTTTAATACTCTTCAGTTTTTATTTTTCAAGCATTTTGATACCAGTTTTGGGGTACTTTTTATTCTTTTTTTCTTTCTGCATGTCTGATTGATAGGTGGTATACAAGTCTATGATTTTATGTGAGTGACACCACCAGTGTAGCATGTAGTGACTCAAACTCCAAATAAAGCATTGGATTAGTGAAAACAGTGTTCTATGAAAGTTTCATTCAATTGGGGAACATGAAGATTATAATAGATTTTTGTCTCATAAATGACTGGCATAATTTCCAAGATCTTTTTGAGAAACTTTCCTCTATCTTCTGAATTTCCTTTAATTGAAACTTCAGAAGTTTTATTATTCTATGGTGAATATTTATTAAACAGTTCATTTTCATTGTATTTTTTAGGGTGGTTATAGTGTTGTGATATGTTTTAAGCATTTGTGGACTACTCACAATTAAGAGACCTAGGCAAATGTGGCCTCATATTTGAGATTCATATATATGTTTTGCCTATGATATGTGGTCTTGAATATAATATATGCAAACTGATATATCTTCTAACATTTCTGATATTTCCATTGCTTTACTTCTTTCCTTAGAAAGGATGTGGGCTTCCCTGGTGGCTCAGATGTTAAAGCATCTGTCTACAGTGTGGGAGACCTTGGTTCAACCCCTGGGTTGGGAAGATCCCCTGGAGAAGGAAATGGCCACCCACTCCAGTATTCTTGCCTGGAAAATCCCATGGATGGAGGAGCCTATTAGGCTACAGTTCTTGGGGTCACAAAGAGTCAGACATGACTGAGCAACTTCACTTTCACTTTAGAAAGGAAGTACATAGTGTAATTAATTATTATTGTTCTTGATATTGCATCCTGATAATACACCTAAGGACTTGCTTGTTTATGTCCTTGATTGATAAACCTGTAGTCAACAATGTAAGCATTTTGGATATTTTAGAGTAAGAATCATATTCCTTGTGTAGAAATTATAGCATAGCCCACATGAATAATATATACATGAGAGATGTAGTTCTCAATAATAATAATGAAAAAATGAAATCTCAATCTCCTAAAGCACCTGGTAGATCCCCAGAAATGTTGTAGTAATTGTTCCAGTTTACCCTTTTTTTTGGTTTGTTTATAAGATTTTATTTTTATTTTTATTTTTTAGTTTTTTATTTTTTAAATTTTAAAATCTTTAATTCTTACATGCGTTCCCAAACATGAACCCCCCTCCCACCTCCCTCCCCACAACGTCTCTCTGGGTCATCCCCATGCACCAGCCCCAAGCATGCTGCACCCTGTGTCAGACATAGACTGGCGATTCAATTCTTACATGATAGTATACATGTTAGAATGCCATTCTCCCAAATCATCCCACCCTCTCTGAGTCCAAAAGTCCGTTTTACACATCTGTGTCTTTTTTCCTGTCTTGCATACAGGGTCATCATTGCCATCTTCCTAAATTCCATATATATGTGTTAGTATATTGTATTGGTGTTTTTCTTTCTGGCTTACTTCACTCTGTATAATTGGCTCCAGTTTCATCCATCTCATCAGAACTGATTCAAATGAATTCTTTTTAACGGCTGAGTAATACTCCATTGTGTATATGTACCACAGCTTGCTTATCCATTCATCTGCTGATGGACATCTAGGTTGTTTCCATGTCCTGGCTATTATAAACAGTGCTGCGATGAACATTGGGGTACATGTGTCTCTTTCCATTCTGGTTTCCTTGGTGTGTATGCCCAGCAGTGGGATTGCTGGGTCATAAGGTAGTTCTATTTGCAATTTTTTAAGGAATCTCCACACTGTTCTCCATAGTGGCTGTACTAGTTTGCATTCCCACCAACAGTGTAGGAGGGTTCCCTTTTCTCCACACCCTCTCCAGCATTTATTGCTTGCAGATTTTTGGATCGCAGCCATTCTGACTGGTGTGAAGTGGTACCTCATTGTGGTTTTGATTTGCATTTCTCTAATAATGAGTGATGTTGAGCATCTTTTCATGTGTTTGTTAGCCATCCGTATGTCTTCTTTGGAGAAATGTCTATTTAGTTCTTTGGCCCATTTTTTGATTGGGTCGTTTATTTTTCTGGAATTGAGCTGCATGAGTTGCTTGTATATTTTTGAGATTAGTTGTTTGTCAGTTGCTTCATTTGCTATTATTTTCTCCCATTCAGAAGGCTGTCTTTTCACCTTGCTTATATTTTCCTTTGTTGTGCAGAAGCTTTTAATTTTAATTAGATCCCATTTGTTTATTTTTGCTTTTATTTCCAGAATTCTGGGAGGTGGATCATAGAGGATCCTGCTGTGATTTATGTCTGAGAGTGTTTTGCCTATGTTCTCCTCTAGAAGTTTTACAGTTTCTGATCTTACATTTAGATCTTTAATCCATTTTGAGTTTATTTTTCTGTGTGGTGTTAGAAAGTGATCTAGTTTCATTCTTTTACAAGTGGTTGACCAGTTTTCCCAGCACCACTTGTTAAAGAGATTGTCTTTACTCCATTGTATATTCTTGCCTCCTTTGTCAAAGATAAGGTGTCCATATGTGTGTGGATTTATCTCTGGGCTTTCTATTTTGTTCCATTGATCTATATGTCTGTCTTTGTGCCAGTACCATACTGTCTTGATGACTGTGGCTTTGTAGTAGAGCCTGAAGTCAGGCAAGTTGATTCCTCCAGCTCCATTCTTCTTTCTCAAGATTGCTTTGGCTATTCGAGGTTTTTTGTATTTCCATACAAATCTTGAAATTATTTGTTCTAGTTCTGTGAAAAATGTGGCTGGTAGCTTGATAGGGATTGCATTGAATTTGTAAATTGCTTTGGGTAGTATACTCATTTTCACTATATTGATTCTTCCGATCCATGAACATGGTATATTTCTCCATCTATTAGTGTCCTCTTTGACTTCTTTCATCAGTGTTTTATAGTTTTCTATATATAGGTCTTTAGTTTCTTTAGGTAGATATATTCCTAAGTATTTTATTCTTTTCGTTGCAATGGTGAATGGAATTGTTTCCTTAATTTCTTTTTCTACTTTCTCATTATTCGTGTATAGGAATGCAAGGGATTTCTGTGTGTTGATTTTATATCCTGCAACTTTACTATATTCATTGATGAGCTCTAGTAATTTTCTGGTGGAGTCTTCAGGGTTTTCCATGTAGAGGATCATGTCATCTGCAAACAGTGAGAGTTTTACTTCTTCTGTTCCAATTTGGATTCCTTTTATTTCTTTTTCTGCTCTGATTGCTGTGGCCAAAACTTCCAGAACTATGTTGAATAGTAGCGGTGAAAGTGGACACCCTTGTCTTGTTCCTGACTTTAGGGGAAATGCTTTCAATTTTTCACCATTGAGGATAATGTTTGCTGTGGGTTTGTCATAGATAGCTTTTATTATGTTGAGGTATGTTCCTTCTATTCCTGCTTTCTGGAGAGTTTTTATCATAAATGGATGTTGAATTTTGTCAAAGACCTTCTCTGCATCTATTGAGATAATCATATGGTTTTTATTTTTCAATTTGTTAATGTGGTGAATTACATTGATTGATTTGCGGATATTGAAGAAAATTGCATCCCTGGGATAAAGCCCACTTGGTCATGGTGTATGATCTTTTTAATGTGTTGTTGGATTCTGATTGCTAGAATTTTGTTAAGGATTTTTGCATCTATGTTCATCAGTGATATTGGCCTGTAGTTTTCTTTTTTTGTGACATCTTTGTCAGGTTTTGGTATTAGGGTGATGGTGGCCTCATAGAATGAGTTTGGAAGTTTACCTTCCTCTGCAATTTTCTGGAAGAGTTTGAGTAGGATAGGTGTTAGCTCTTCTCGAAATTGTTGGTAGAATTCAGCTGTGAAGCCTTCTGGACCTGGGCTTTTGTTTGCTGGAAGATTTCTGATTACAGTTTCAATTTCCGTGCTTGTGATGGGTCTGTTAAGATTTTCTATTTCTTTCTGGTTCAGTTTCGGAAAATTGTACTTTTCTAAGAATTTGTCCATTTCTTCCACGTTGTCCATTTTATTGGCATACAATTGCTGATAGTAGTCTCTTATGATCCTTTGTATTTCTGTGTTGTCTGTTGTGATCTCTCCATTTTCATTTCTAATTTTATTGATTTGATTTTTCTCTCTTTGCTTCTTGATGAGTCTGGCTAATGGTTTGTCAATTTTATTTATCCTTTCAAAGAACCAGCTTTTGGCTTTGTTGATTTTTGCTATGGTCTCTTTTGTTTCTTTTGCATTTATTTCTGCCCTAATTTTTAAGATTTCTTTCCTTCTACTAACTCTGGGGTTCTCCAACTCTTCCTTTTCTAGTTGCTTTAGTTGTAGAGTTAGGTTATTTATTTGACTTTTTTCTTGTTTATTGAGGTATGCCTGTATTAATATGAACTTTCCTCTTAGCATTGCTTTTATAGTGTCCCACAGGTTTTGGGTTGTTGTGTTTTCATTTTCATTAGTTTCTATGCATATTTTGATTTCTTTTTTGATTTCTTCTGTGATTTGTTGGTTATTCAGAAGTGTGTTGTTCAACCTCCATATGTTGGCATTTTTAATAGTTTTTCTCCTGTAATTGAGATCTAATCTTAATGCATTATGGTCAGAAAAGATGCTTGGAATGATTTTGATTTTTTTGAATTTATCAAGTTTAGATTTATGGCCCAGGATGTGATCTATCCTGGAGAAGGTTCCATGAGCACTTGAAAAAAAGGTGAAATTCGTTGTTTTGGGGTGAAATGTCCTATAGATATCAATTAGGTCTAACTGATCTAATGTATCATTTAAAGTTTGCGTTTCTTTGTTAATTTTCTGTTTAGTTGATCTGTCCATAGGTGTGAGTGGGGTATTAAAGTCTCCCACTATTATTGTGTTATTGTTGATTTTCCCTTTCATACTTGTTAGCATTTGTCTTACATATTGCGGTGCTCCTATATTGGGTGCATATATATTTATAATTGTTATATCTTCTTCTTGGATTGTTCCTTTGATCATTATGTAGTGGCCTTCTTTGTCTCTTTTCACAGCCTTTGTTTTAAAGTCTATTTTATCGGATATGAGTATTGCCACTCCTGCTTTCTTTTGGTCTCTATTTGCGTGGTATATCTTTTTCCAGCCCTTCACTTTCAGTCTGTATGTGTCCCTTGTTTTGAGTTGTGTCTCTTGTAAGCAGCATATAGAGGGGTCTTGTTTTTGTATCCATTCAGCCAGTCTTTGTCTTTTGGTTGGGGCGTTCAACCCATTTATGTTTAAGGTAATTATTGATAAGTATGATCCCGTTACCATTTACTTTATTGTTTTGGGTTCGGGTTTATACACCCTTTTCGTGTTTCCTGTCTAGAGGATATCCTTTAGAATTTGTTGGAGAGCTGGTTTGGTGGTGCTGAATTCTCTCAGCTTTTGCTTGTCTGTAAAGCTTTTGATTTCTCCTTCGTATTTGAATGAGATCCTTGCTGGGTACAGTAATCTGGGCTGTAGGTTATTGTCTTTCATCACTTTAAGTATGTCTTGCCATTCCCTCCTGGCCTGAAGAGTTTCTATTGACAGATCAGCTGTTATCCTTATGGGAATCCCCTTGTGTGTTATTTGTTGTTTTTCCCTTGCTGCTTTTAATATTTGTTCTTTGTGTTTGATCTTTGTTAATTTGATTAATATGTGTCTTGGGGTGTTTCGCCTTGGGTTTATCCTATTTGGAACTCTCCGTGTTTCTTGGACTTGGGTGATTATTTCCTTCCCCATTTTAGGGAAGTTTTCAACTATTATCTCCTGAAGGGTTTTCTCATGATCTTTCTTTCTGTCGTCTTCTTCTGGGACTCCTATAATTCGAATGTTGGAGCGTTTCATATTGTCCTGGAGGTCTCTGAGATTGTCCTCATTTCTTTTAATTCGTTTTTCTTGTGTCCTCTCTGATTCAATTATTTCTACTATTCTATCTTCTATTTCACTAATCCTGTCTTCTGCCTCCGTTATTCTACTATTTGTTGCCTCCAGAGTGTTTCTGATCTCATTTATTGCATTATTCATTATATTTTGACTCTTTTTTATTTCTTCTATGTCCTTGTTAAACCTTTCTTGCATCTTCTCAATCCTTGTCTCTAGGCTATTTATCTGTGATTCCATTTTGATTTCAAGATTTTGGATCATTTTCACTATCAATATTCGGAATTCCTTCTCCGGTAGATTCCCTACTTCTTCCTCTTTTGTTTGGTTTGGTGGGCAACTCTCCTGTTCCTTTACCTGCTGAGTATTCCTCTGTCTCTTCATCTTGGTTATATTGCTGCATTTGGGGTGGCCTTTTTATATTCTGGTAATTTGTGGAGTTCTCTTTATTATGGGGCTTCCTCATTTTGGGTAGGGTTCTATCAGTGGCTTGTCAAGGTTTCCTGGTTAGGGAGGCTTGTGTTGGAGTTTTGGTGGGTGGAGCTGGGTTTCTTCTCTCTGGAGTGCAGTGGAGTGACCCGTAATTGGTTATGAGACAGCAAAGGTTTTGGGATAATTTTGAGCTGCCTGTATATTGAAGCTCAGGGGAGTGTTCCTGTGTTGCTGGAGAATTTGAGTGGTATGTCTTGTTTTGGAACTTGTTGGCCCTTGGGTGGAGCTTGGTTTCGGTGTAGGTATGAAGGCATTTGATGAGCTCCTATTGCTTAATGTTCCCTGAATTCAAGAGTTTTCTAATGTTTTCAGGCTTTGGATTTAAGCCTCCTGCTTCTGGTTTTCAGTTTTATTTTTACAGTAGCCTCTAGACTTCTCCATCTATACAGCACCTATGATAAAACATCTAGGTTAAAGATGAAAAGTTTCTCCACATTGAGGGACACTCAGAGAGGTTCACTGAGTTACAAGGAGAAGAGAAGAGAGGTAACTGGAGTGAGATGCGGTGAGATCAAAAGAGGAGAGAGCAAGCTAGCCAGTAGTCACTTCCTTACGTGCGCTCTATAGTCTGGACCACTCAGAGGTATTTACAGAGTTAAACGGGGAAGAGGAGAGGGAGGAAGTAGACAGAGGTGACCAGGAGGATAAGAGAGAGGAATGAGTAGGAGAGAGACAAATCCTGCCAGTAACCAGTTCCTTAGGTGTTCTCCACCGTCTGGAACACACAGAGATTCACAGAGTTGGATAGAGAAGAGATGGGGGAGAAAAGAGACAGAGGCCACCTGGTGGAGAAAAAGGAGAGTCTAGAGGAGGAGAGAGTGGTCAAGCCAGTAATCTCGCTCTCAGGTAAACTTGGGTAGTGAAGTTTGGGTTTTTAAATGTACAAAATTGACAACAAAAACCTAAGAGCAAAGATTAAAAATCTAGAGTAGAGATTGGATTTTCAAAGATAAAATATTAAAGAAAAGCAGAAGGAAAAAGGAAGAAAGGAAAAAAAAGAATTATTAAAAAACAAACAAACAAACAAACAAAAACCACCAACAACCATCCAAAGACTATATATGGTGTTTGCCTTAAAAAAAAAAAAGTCTTTTTTTTAAATAGTAATAATAGGTTATAGAAATAAAAATTAGAGGAGAAATAGAAGACTTAACAATTAAAAAAAAGTTAGAAAAAAAAGAAAACAAAAAAACAAAACAACAACAAAAAAAAGGAATGATTTTAAAAATAGTAAAAATATTTCTGGCCCTTCTTTGGTGTTATGGGCCGTGTGGGATCACTTCCAAGGTGGTTCCCTCTGTTTAACTTCTTCTGTTTGCTGGTTTTTTAGGCTCACTAGTTCAGTCGTGCTGTGGGGAGGGGGGATGCTGCAAACAAATAGCACTGTCGTGTGCACACAGTATCTTTGCCCCGCCTGACCTGTCCCTTCTCGAGGCGCACAAACCGCTCCGGCTCTACGATGCTCAGCCGGGAACCGTCTGGGGCCGGCCCTAGGCTGCGTGCACTTCCCTGGTCCAAGCTGCTCAGGTTCGGCGCTCAGGCAGCCCTCAGAGGCACAGATTCGGCTGGGACTGCGCTTTGTGCCCTTCCCAGGTCCGAGTAGCTCAGGAGTTTGGCGAGCGCGATCGCCGCGGCTTGTCACCTTTTCTGCCGCTGGTGCTCAGCTTTCTGGGTGGACCGCTGGCGCACCCCGTGAGGCAGATGTGACTGTCCAGCACCCCCAGAAGTCTTAGCAAAGGAGCCTGCTTGCAGTTAGGTAAGTAAAGTCTCTCCGGGTCTGCAATTGCCCCTTTCCAGTCCTTACGGCTCTGGCTGCCTGTCCCCGGCAGGGGATGGTCTGCAGCCAGCTTATTGCGTTCCGTCCTTTGTTCTGTGCTCGGTCCTGGCGGTGTCTTATGTTTGAGCTTTTCGCGTGGTAGCTATCCCACAGTCTGGTTTGCTAGCCCAAGTTAGATCGTTCTGGTTGCGCGTGGCACATTCCTGCCTGATTCTTACAAAGCTCTGCAGCCCGTGCCTCCCAAGCGTCCCAGCCCTGCCCCCACTTCCCAATGGCGGATGCAGGCGTCTGTGCTGCTTTTCCGCTGGGGGAGTTACTGTTGGGCTTGTAATCTGTTGGTTTTAATTATTTATCTATTTTTCCTTCCTGTTATGTTGCCCTCTGTGTTTCCAAGGCTCACCACAGACTCGGCAGGGAGAGTGTTTCCTGGTGTTTGGAAACCTCTCTTCTTAAAATTCCCTTCCCGGGACGGAGCTCCCTCCCCACCTCCTTTGTCTCCTTTTTCGTCTTTTATATTTTTTCCTACCTGTTTTTGGAGACAATGGTCTGCTTTTTTGGTTGCCTGATGTCCTCTGCCAGCCTACAGAAGTTGTTTTGTGGAGTTTGCTCAGCGTTGAAATGTTCTTTTGAGGAATTTGTGAGGGAGAAAGTGGTCTTCCCGTCCTATTCCTCCACCATCTTTCCCTCTGTCTCCAGTTTACCCTTGAAAGGTTGTTTTGGTCTACAGGTTACGGTTCTTGCCTCAGGCACAAGAGGTCCCAGGTTCAGATCCGGGACAAGCCCCCAAGATGAAAGGTTGTTGCTGAGCCCTGAAAGACTCCAGGATTCTTGGCCCCCAGAGGAGAGGAATTCAAATGATGAGGCATGATTGCTCAGAGCTTTTATGTGATAAAGTTTTATTAATGTATAAAAGAGATAGATAAAGCTTCTGACATAGACATCAGAAGGGGGCAGAAAGAGTGCCCCCCTGCTATCCTTTAGCAGTATGTTACATATCTATCAGCAGGCTGCTAATTAGAGAAAGGAAATGTCTCAAAACTCAGAGTGGCACCCTCATCCACATGCATTTTGAGATAACGTTGGCACAAGATGAGTCATCCCAGGCCATAAAACAACTGACATGAATCTTAAAGAAAGGCAGGTTTCCAAGCAAATATATAGTTTCATTAACATAGATTAGGAGAACAATTTTATGAGTAAAACATACTGGTTTGTTGAGCCCTTATCGGTTCTGAGTCTTAAACTGAACGAATTGACTTGAAGAAAGACAGAGTCTAGGGTAAAAACATAATTCATTAGCATAACTTAAGAAAAACATTTCCATAAGAAAAATGGATTGGTTAGCTCAAGATCTGAGAAAAGTTAAGTTCAGGTGGAATCAGGTGTCATCATAGCAGCACAGAATTATAAGAGAAAACTTTTAATTTTGTATAGAGGAGGGAAAAAATCTGACACTTGTAGATTGTTTTTTCCTGATGCTTAAGAGAGAGAGAGAAAAAATGCCTGACACTTGCAGCCTATTGCCTCTGTTTGGAGACCCCTAGCCTTCCTGCCTGTTACCCTGTCACCCTGACACCAGGATTTAAAGATACTATATCTGGTAAGAATTTTCAGGAAAGAACGGTTAAATCTCTAGGTAGTTTTATAGTTCATCATCTTCATCATCAATTAAAAACAGGCAAAAGACATGAATATATTTTTTCCAAAGAAGACAAATGGAAAGCAGATTTGTCATTTCATTGATGAGCTCTAGAATTTTACTGGTAGCATCCTTAGGATTTTCTATGTATAGTATTATGTCATCTGCAAAGAGTGACAGTTTTACTTTTTCTTGTCCAATTTGGCTTCCTTTCTTTTTATTCTCTCACTGCCATAGCTAGGGCTTCCAAAACTATGTTGAATAAGGTGGTGAGAGTGGACACCTTGTCTTGTTCCTGGTCTTAGCTTTCAGATTTCAGGAAAGGCTTTCAGATTTTCACCATTGAGTGTGATGTCATCTATGGTTTTGTCACATATGGCCTTTATTATGTTGCACTAGGTTCCCTCTGTGCCCATTTTCTGGAAAGTATCATAAATGGGTATTTAATTTTATTAAAATAATTTTCTGCTTCTATTGACATGATCATATGGTTTTTATTCTTCAGTTTGTTAATGTGGTGCATCACAGTCATTTACAGATATTGAAAAATTCTTGAATCCCACTTGATCATGGTATATGGTCCTTTTAATGTATTTTAATATATTGTTGGATTTGTTTTGCTAGAATTTTGTTGAGGATTTTTGCATCTATGTTCCTCAGTGCTATTGCCCTGTAATTTTCCTTTTTGTGATGTCTTTGTGTGGTTTGATATCAAAGTGATGGGGACCTCTTGAATGAGTTTTGCAGTGTTCCTTTCTCTGAAATTTTTTGGAAGAGTTTCAGAAGGATAGATGTTAACTCTTCTCCAAAAGTTTGATTGAATTTACCTGTGAAGTCATCTGCTCATAGATGTTTGTTGTGAGAGTTTTTTCCATCACAGTTTCAATTTCAGTACTTGTGGTTGGTCTGTTTATACTTTCTATTTCTTCTTGATTCAATTTTGGAAGGTTGTACCTTTCTAAGAATTTATTTCTCCTAGGTTGTTCAGTTTATTGGCATATAGTTCCTGGTGGTGGTCTCTCACAATCCTTTGTATTTCTGTGATGCCAGTTGTAACTTCTCGTTTTTCATTTCTAATTTTATTGATTTGAGTCCTCTCCCTTTTTTCTTAATGAACCTGGCTAAAGATTTATCAATTTTACCTTCTTAAAGAACCAGCTTTTAGTTTCATTGATCTTTGTTATTGTTCTTTTTGTCTCTATTTCAATTATTTCTGCTCTGGTCTTTATGATTTCTTTCCTTCTAGTAACTTTGAGTTTTAATTGTATCTCTAGTTGCTTTGGGTGTAAGGTTACATTGTTTTACTTGGGATTTTTCTTGTTTCCTGAGGTAAGATTGTATTGCTTTAAATTTCTATATTAGAACTGCTTTTGCTGTGTTCCATAAGTTTTGGATCATCATGTTTTCTTTTACATTTGCCTCTATATATTTTTTTTATTTCCTCTTTGGTTTCTTTAGTGATACATTAGTTATTTAGTAGCATACTATTTAACCTCTATGTGTTTCTGGTTTTTATAGTTTTTTTTTTAATATATATATAGTTGATTTCTAATCTCACAGTATTGTGGTCACAAAAGATGCTTGATATAATTTTAATCTTTAAAAATTTACTGAGGCTCAATTTTTGACCCAGGGTGATCTATCCTGGAAAATGTTCCATGTACACTTGAAAAGAACGGGTATTCTGCTGCTTTTGGATGGAATGCTCTGTATATTGGAGAAGGCAATGGCAACCCACTCCAGTACTCTTGCCTGGAAAATCCCACAGCCGGAGGAGCCTGGTAGGCTGCAGTCCATGGGGTTGCTAAGTCAGACACGACTGAGCAACTTCACTTTCACTTTCATGCATTGGAGAAGGAAATGGCAACCCACTCCAGTGTTCTTGCCTGGAGAATCCCAGGGACGGGGGAGCCTGGTGGGCTGCCGTCTATGGGGTTGCACAGAGTCAGACATGACTGAAGCGACTTAGCAGCAGCAGCTCTGTATATATATCAGTTAAGTCTATCTGGTGTAATGTGTGATTTAATGCCTATGTTTCCTTATTGATTTTCTTTCTGGATGATATGTTTGTCCATTGATGTAAGGGGAATGTTAAAGTTCTCTACTATTATTATGTTACTGTCAATTCCTCTTTTTATGGCTGTTAGTATTTGTCTTACATATTGATCTGCTCCTATGTTGAGTGTATATATACAACTGTTATATCTTCTTATTGGGTAATCCCTTGATCATTCTGTAGTGTCCTTCTTTGCATCTTGTAACAGCCTTTATTTTAAAGTCTATTTTGTCTGCTATGAGTATTGATACTCCAGCTTTGTTTTGATTCCATTTGCATGAAATATCTTTTTCCATTCTCTTACTTGAGATCTGTCTGTGTCCCTAGATCTAAAGTGGGTTGCTTGTAGACAGCACCTATACAAGTCTTGTTCTTGTATCCATTCAGTCACTCTGTGTCTTTTGATTGGAGCATTTAATCCATTTACATTTAAGCAAATTCCCAATGTTTGTACTTAATGCCATTTTGTTTATTTTTCTGAATATTTTCTGTAGGTCTTTTTTCTTTCTCTTTTGTTTTCTTTTCTCGTGGTGTGAGGAACAAATTTAGTGTTGTGTTGGTGTTGTTTTTTCTTTTGTTTGTATGTATCTATTGAAGTTTTTTGGTTTGTGATTACCATGCAGTTTTGATATAGCAGTTTATATAAATATAAGATTAAGTTGCTAGTCTCTTAATTTCCAATGCATTTCCAGTAACTTGCCTTTTTATACTCCTCACAATTGCTAGATTTGATGCTGTATTTGTGTGCAGATGATTTCCCACTTCTATTTTATCTTTGCCTTTACCAGTGAGTGATCCCATTTGTAATTTTTGTTGTTGTTTTTGTTTGTTTCTAGTTATGGCCTTTTTGTTTCCACCTACAGAAGTTCTTTAGCATTCCTTGTAAAGTTAGTTTTGTAGTGCTGAATTCTATGGGTTTTTGCTTGTCTGTAAAGCTTCTGATTTCTTTGTTGATTCTGAATGAGGGCCTTGGTGGGTATAGTATTCTTAGTTATAGGTTTTTCCCTTTCATCACTTTAACTATATCATGCCACTCCCTTCTGGCCTGCAGAGTTTCTACTAAAAAATCAGCTGATAACCTTCTGGGGATTTCCTTGTATATTATTTTTTGCTTGTTAGTTTTAGTATTTTTTTCTTTTTCCCCAGTTTTATCAGTATGCATCTCTGCATGTTCCTTCTTGGATTTATCCTGCCTGGTGAAGTGAAAGACACTCAGTCGTGTCCAACTCTTGTGACCCATTGGACTGTAGCCTGCAAGTTTCCTCTCTCCATGGGATTCCCCAGAAGAATACTGGAGTGGGCTGCCATTTCCTTCTCCAGGGGATCTTCCCAAACCTGGAATCGAACCCATGTCTCCTGCATTGCAGGCAGATTCTTTACTGACTGAGCTAGGAGGGAAGCCCATTATCTTGCCTGGGACTCTGCAATTCCTGGACTTGGGAGACTGTTTCCTTTTTCATGTCAGGGAAATTTTGAGCTATGATCTCTTCAAATATTTTCTCAAGCCCTTTCTCTCTTCTTCTGGAACATCTATAATGCAAATGTTGGTGAAATTAATGTTGTCCCGAGGTCTCTAAAACTGTCCTCATTCATTTATGTTCTTTTTTCTTTATTTTGTTCTTCAGCAGTGATTTCCACCATTTTGTCTTCCTACACATTTATCTGCTCTTCTGCCTCATTTACTCTTCTACCGATTTCTTCTAATGTATTTTTAATTTCAGTAGTTGTATTGTTTATCTCTGTTTTTCCTTATATCTTCTAGCTTGTTGTTAAACATTTCTTGTATCTTTTTAGTCTGTTCCTCCATTCTTTTTATAAGATCTTGGATCATCTTACTATCATTACTCTAAATTCTTTTTCAAATACATTGCCTGTTTCCACTTCACATAGTTTTCCTCTGGAGTTTGTCTTGTTCCTTCATCTGGAACATATTCTTCAGCCACCTTATTTTGTCTAAGCAATCCACAGGCTACAGGATCAAAGTTTCCCTTGGTTCTGGTATCTTCCCCCTTGGGGGTGAGGCTGATCCAAGAGACTTGCTCAGGATTCCTTGTGGGAAGTACTGGTGGCTGCCCACCAGTGGGTGAAGCTGGGTCCTGACCCTCTGGTGGACAGGGCCCTGTCTAGTGGTGTATTTAGTGGTAGCTGTGGGCTCAGAAAGACTTTAAGTGGCCTATACCAAGGGAACATTTCAAGCAAGGGTAGGCTTGATAATGGACAGAAATAGTAGGGACCTAACAGAAGCAGAAGATATTAAGAAGAGGTGGCAAGAATACACAGAAGAACTGTACAAAAAAGATCTTCATGACCCAGAGAATCCAATGGTGTGATCACTCACCTAGAGCCAGACATCCTGGAATGGAAGTCAAGTGTGCCTTAGAAAGCATCACTACGAACAAAGCTAGTGGAGGTGATGGAATTTCACTTGAGCTATTCCAAATCCTGAAAGATGATGCTGTGAAAGTGCTGCACTCAATATGCCAGCAAAGTTGGAAAACTCAGCAGTGGCCACAGGACTGGAAAAGGTCAGTTTTCATTCCAATCCCAAAGAAAGGCAATCCCAAAGAAAGGCAATGTCAAGGAATGCTCAAACTACCACACAATTGCACTCATCTCACACACTAGTAAAGTAATGCTCAAAATTCTCCAAGCCAGGCTTCAGCAATACGTGAACTGTGAACTTCCAGATGTTCAAGCTGGTTTTAGAAAAGGCAGAGGAACCAGAGATCAAATTGCCAACATCTGCTGGATCATCGAAAAAGCAAAAGAGTTCCAGAAAAACATCTATGCTTTATTGACTATGCCAAAGCCTTTGACTGTGTGGGTCACAATAAACTGTGGAAAATTCTGAAAGAGATGGCAATACCAGACCACCTGACCTGCCTCTTGAGAAATCTGTATGCAGGTCAGGAAGCAACAGTTAGAACTGGACATGGAACAACAGACTGGTTCCAAAAAGGAAAAGGAGTATGTCAAGGCTGTATATTGTCACCCTGCTTATTTAACTTATATGCAGAGTACATCATGAGAAATGCTAGGCTGGAGGAAGCACAAGCTGGAATCAAGATTGCTGGGAGAAATGTCAATAACCTCAGATATGCAGATGACACCACCCTTATGGCAGAAAGTGAAGAGGAACTAAAAAGCCTCTTGATGAAAGTGAGAGAAGAATAATAGCCAGGACATGGAAACAACCTAGATGTCCATCAGCAGATGAATGGATAACAAAGCTGTGGTGCATATACACAATGGAGTATTACTCAGCCGTTAAAAAGAATACATTTGAATCAGTTCTGATGAGATGGATGAAACTGGAGCCAATTATACAGAGTGAAGTAAGCCAGAAAGAAAAACACCAATACAGTATACTAACACATATATATGGAATTTAGAAAGATGACAATGATGACCTTGTATGCAAGACAGCAAAAAAGACACAGATGTGTATAGTGGACTTTTGGACTCAGAGGGAGAGGGAGAGGGTGGGATGATTTGGGAGAATGGCATTGAAACATGTATACTATCATGTAAGAATCGAGTTGCCAGTCTATGTCCAATGCAGGATACAGCATGCTTGGGGCTGGTGCACAGGGATGACCCAGAGGGATGTTATGGGGAGGGAGATAGGAGAGGGTTCATGTTTGAGAACGCATGTACACCCGTGGTGGATTCATGTCAATGTATGGCAAAACCAATACAGTATTGTAAAGTAAAATAAAGTAAAAATAAAAGTTAAAAAAAAAGTAAATAAAGAAAAAAAAAAGAAAGTGAAAGAAGAGAGAGAAAAAGTTGGCTTAAAGCTCAACATTCAGAAAACTAAGATCATGGCCTCTGGTCCCATCACTTCATGGCAAATAGATGGGGAAACAGTGGAAACCGTGTCAGACTTTATTTTTCTGGGCTCCAAAATCACTGCAGATAATGATTGCAGCCATGAAATTAAAAGACACTTACTCCTTGGAAGAAAAGTTATGACCAACCTAGATAGCATATTAAAAAGCAGAGACATTACTTTGCCAACAAAGGTCCATCTAGTCAGTTCAGTTCAGTTCAGTTGCTCAGTCGTGTCCAACTGCGACCCCATGAATTGCAGCATGCTAGCCCTCCCTGTCCATCACCAACTCCCAGAGTTCACTCAGACTCACGTCCATCGAGTCAGTGATGCCATCCAGCCATCTCATCCTCTGCTATCCCCTTCTCCTCCTGCCCGCAATCCCTCCCAGCATCAGAGTCTTTTCCAATGAGTCAACACTTCGCATGAGGTGACCAAAGTACTGGAGTTTCAGCTTTAGCATCATTCCTTCCAAAGAAATCCCAGGGCTGATCTCCTTCAGAATGGACTGGTTGGATCTCCTTGCAGTCCAAGGGACTCTCAAGAGTCTTCTCCAACACCACAGTTCAAAAGCATCAATCCTTCGGCACTCAGCCTTCTTCACAGTCCAACTCTCACATCCATACATGACCACAGGAAAACCATAGCTTTGACTAGACGGACCTTAGTCGGCAAAGTAATGCCTCTGCTTTTCAACATGCTATCTAGGTTGGTCATAACTTTTCTTCCAAGGAGTAAGCGTCTTTTAATTTTATGGCTGCAATCACCATCTGCAGTGATTTTGAAACCCCCCAAAAAAATCTGACACTGTTTCCACTGTTTCCCCATCTATTTCCCATGAAGTGATAGGACTGGATGCCATGATCTTCGTTTTCTGAATGTTGCTCTTTAAGCCAGCTTTTTCACTCACCACTTTCACTTTCATCAAGAGGCTTTTTAGTTCCTCTTCACTTTCTGCCATAAGGGTGGTGTCATCTGCATATCTGAGGTTATTGATATTTCTCCCAGCAATCTTGATTCCAGCTTATGTTTCTTCCAGTCCAGCATTTCTCATGATGTACTCGGCATACAAGTTAATAAGCAGGGTGACAATATACAGCCTTGACAGAGTCCTTTTCCTTTTTGGAACCAATCTGTTGTTCCATGTCCAGTTCTAACTGTTGCTTCCTGACCTGCATACAGATTCCTCAAGAGGCAGGTCAGGTGGTCTGGTATTCCCATCTCTCTCAGGATTTTCCAAAGTTTATTGTGATCCACACAATCAAAGGCTTTGGCATAGTCAATAAAGCAGAAATAGGTGTTCTTCTGGAACTTTCTTGCTTTTTGGATGATCCAGCAGATGTTGGCCACTTGATCTCTGGTTCCTCTGCCTTTTCTAAAGCCAGCTTGAACATCAGGAAGTTCACAGTTAATGTATTGCTGAAGCCTGGCCCTGGAGAATTTTGAGCATTACTTTACTAGTGTGTGAGATGAGTGCAATTGTGCGGTAGTTTGAGCATTCTTTGTCATTGCCTTTCTTTGGGATTGGAATGAAAACTGACCTTTTCCAGTCCTGTGGCCACTGCTGAGTTTTCCAAATTTGCTGGCATATTGTCAAGGCTATGGTTTTTCCAGTGGTTATGTATGGATGTGAGAGTTAGACTGTGAAGAAAGCTGAGCACTGAAGAATTGATGCTTTTGAGAGTCCCTTGGACTGCAAGGAGATCCAACCAGTCCATCCTAAAGGAGATCAGTCCTGGATGTTCATTGGAGGGACTGACGCTGAAACTGAAATTCCAATACTTTGGCCACCTCATGCGAAGAGTGGATTCATTGGAAAAGACCCTTATCCTGGAAGGGATTGGGGGCAGGAGAAGTGGACAACAGAGGATGAGATGCCTGGATGGCATCACCAACTCGATGCACATGAGTTTGGGTGAACTCTGGGAGTGGTGATGGACAGGGAGGCCTGCCATGCTGCAGTTCATGGGGTCACAAAGAGTCGGACATGACTGAGCGACTGAACTGAACTGAGCTGATATGCTGTTGGAGGGTTGGATGTGTTGTGTTCCAGCTCTGTGGACTTTTTGGCCTGAGGCATCCTAGCACTGGAGCCTAAGGGCTCTTGGGTGGGGCCAGATGTTGGCATCTAATTGGTCGCCTCTAGAACAGCTCATGCCAGTGAGTACCCCCCAATACTTCTACCACCAATATTCTTGTCCCTGTAGTGAGTCCCTGTAGAGTTGCCCTCTGCCTCCTCAGGAGACCCCCCAAGTCCAGGTGGTAGGTCTGGCTGAGGCTCCTATGAAGTCACTCTTTTTCTTCCTGGGTCCTGGTGCACACAAGACCTTGTGTGTGCCCTCCAAGAGTGTAGTTTGTTTCCCAAAATCCTAAAGTGTCCCCGGAATCCTAGAGTATTCAATTCCTTACATAAATTGGTGTCACTGTAGCTTTTAATGTATTAATATTTATTTTTATTGAAATACAATTGATGTGCAATATTATGTTAGTATCAGGTGTGCTAACAGTCATTTGACACTTATTACATACATTATGAAATAGTCACCACAATAAATTTAGTAACCACTTGTCTTCATATAAAGTCATTACAATGTTATTGACCATATCTCTTATGCTATATACTACATTCCCAAGGCTTATCTATTTTATAGCTTAAAATTCGTACCTCTTAATTCCTTTCACCTATTTTACCTATGCGCCCCCACCCCTCTAGAAAACACCATTTTTTTTTCTGTATTTATGAGTCTGCTTTGGTCTTTTATTTGTATTGACAATTGATTCCATAGTTAAATGAGATCATATGGTATTTGCCATCTGTTTGACTTACTTCACTTACCATAATACTCTGTAAGTCCACCATGTTTTCATAAATGTCAAATTGTATTCTTATGGATGAGTAATATTCAATTACATATATATATATCTCATATATTTTTATTCATTCATCTATCAGTGGACACTTAAACTGTTTCCACATCTTGGCTATGTAAATAATGCTGTAATAAACATGGGAGTGAATATATTTTTTTTCAATTAGTATCTTTGTTTTATTTGTGTAAATACCCAGCAGTGAAATTGCTGGATTATATAGCAATTGTATTTTAAATATCTTAGGAAGCTCTATACTGTTTTCCATAGTGACTACACCAATTTGCAATGCCACCAAAAATGCATGAGTGCACTTTTCACCACATCCTAAGCAACACTTATTCGTTGTTGTTTTTTATTATTTAATGTAATTCTGATAGGTCTAAGGTAGTATTTTATGTTGGTTTTTATTTGCTTTTCCCTGATGTTTATTAACGTTAGCATCTTTTCATGTATCTGTTGTCCATCTGTATATCTTCTTTGGAAAAATGTTTGTTCAGGTCCCCAGCTCATTTTTTAATTGGGTGTTTTTTTCTGATGTACAGTTGTATATGTACATCCAAGCTTGTTTTGGTTAGTTGGAGTCAAGTTTCCAAATTTTAGAATTATTTGTTCTAGCTCTGTAAGAAAAGAAATACGATTGGTATTTTCATAGGGATTGAATTGAATCTAAGGTTGGCTTGCATACAATGATCGTTTTAAAAATACTAATTCTTCCAATCTATAAGCATGAAGTGTATTTCCATTTATTTGTGTCATCTTCAGTTTCTTTCATCAGTGTCTTATAGTTTTTTGAGTGCAAGATTTTTACCTCCTTGGTTAGAGTTATGCCAGGATATTCTATCCTTTTTGATGCAATTATAAATCAGATTGTTTTCTTAATTTCTCTTTTGATACTTTGTTAGTATATGCTGCTTCCCTAGTCGCTCAGACGGTAAAGCGTCTGCCTGCAATGTGTGAGACCCGGGTTCAATCCCTGCATTGGGAAGATCCCATAGAGAAGGAAATGGCAACCTACTCCAGCACTCTTGTCTGAAAAATCCCATGGATGGAAGAGCCTTGTAGGCTACAGTTCATGGAGTCGCAAAGAGTCAGACACAATAGTGAAGTTAGAGACTCCACTATCAGTATATAGAAATGCAACAGATTTTTTTTCATCAATATTGTGTCCTGCAACTCTACTAAAGCCACTGAAGATTTCCAGTAGTTGTTTGGTGATGCCTTGAGAAGTTTTTATATACAGCAGCCTGTCATCTGTAAACAGTGACAGATTTACTTCTTTCCAATTTAGTCTACTTTTTGTCTGATTTTTGTGGCTAGGACTTCTAATGTTATGCTAAATAAAAGTGGTAAGAATGGGTATCCTTGTCTTACTCCTGATCTCAGAGATGTATTTAATTTTTCACCACTGATTTGATGTTAGCTGTAGGCTTGTCATAAATGGCCTTAATTTTGTTGTGTTTATTCTATACCTAATTTGTTGGAATTTTTATTCCTCAATTTGATAGGAATATCACATTGATTGATTGTGAATATTGAACCACCCTTGCATTCCTAGGCTAAATCCTAGGAATTAGGTAGCCATCTAGTCCTTGACATTTTTGTTAGAAATATTAAAACTAATGATTCTTTTTTATTACTGCTAATTTGGTGTCTATACTGTCTGTTTTTTTATGATTCTATCTTGGCAGATTGTATATTTTTAGGAATTGATTCATTTTTTTGAGGTTTTCCATTTTATTGGTGTATATTGTTCATAGTCAGAGAAGGCGATGGCACCCCACTCCAGTACTCTTGCCTGGGAAATCCCATGGACGGAGGAGCCTGGTAGGCTACAGTCCATGGGGTCGCGAAGCGTCGGACGCGACTGAGCGACTTCACTTTTTTTCACTTTCATGCACTGAAGAAGGAAATGGCAGCCCACTCCAGCATTCTTGCCTGGAGAATCCCAGAGACAGAGGAGCCTGGTGGGCTGCCATCTATGGGGTCACAGAGAGTTGGACACGACTGACGCGACTTAGCAGCAGCAGCAGCATTGTTCATAGTAATCTGTTATGATATTTTGTGTTTCTGTGGTGCTGATTGTAACATTTTATCTTTATTACTGATTTTATTTGAACCTGCTCTCTTTCTTGGGGATTCTTGGTATCATTGAATTTTTTACTATTTCTTAGTCTCTTATTATTTCCAATTTTATCTTTATTATTTCTTTTCTTTTAACAACTTTTGGGTTTGTTTGCTCTTTTTTCTAGTTCCTTTAGATGTAATTTTATATTGTTTGAGATGTGATTGTTTTCTGAAGTAGGTTTGTGTAATTATAAACTTTCATCTTAGAGCTGCTTTTGCGGCTAATATTTTGGAATGTTGTCTTTAGATTTTCATTTGTCTTCAGGTATATTATTTTTTTAATTTATTCGTTTTAGTTGGAGGCTAATTACTTTACAATATTTTGGTGGTTTTTGCCATACATTGACATGAATCAGACATGGGTGTACATGTTTCCCCCCATCCCGAAGCCCTCTTCCACCTCCCTCCCCATCCCATCCCACCAAATTTGAGTGCCCTGTTTCACGCCTTGAACTTGGACTGGTCATCTATTTCACATATGGTAATATACATGTTTCAATGCTATTCTCTCAAATCATTCCACCCTTACCTTCTCCCAGGGTCCAAAAGTCTTTTCATTACATCTGTGTTTCTTTTGTTGTCTTGTAGATAAGGTTGTTGTTTTTATTGTTTAGACTCCATGTTTTTGCATTCTGTGCCACTTTTCTTGTAATTGATTTCTAGTATATAATTGTGATTAGAAAAAATGCTTGATCTGATTTCAATTTTCTTAAATTTATTGAGACATCTTTGTGGCCTAGTATGTGATCTATCCTGGAGAATGTTCCATGTGTATTTGAAAATAATATTTATTTTGCTGCTTTTTGGATGGAATGTTCTACATATATCTATTAAGGCTACATGATCTAATGTTTCACTTAAGCCCAATATTTCCTCATTGATTTTCTGTATGGATGATCTATCTATCCATTGAGGTAATTGTGGTATAAAAGTCCTATGTGTGTGTTAGTCGCTCAGTCATGTTCGACTCTTTGCAACCTGCCAGTCTCCTCTGTCCATGGAATTGTCCAGGTAAGGATACTGAAGTGGGTAGTCATTCCCTTCTCCAGGTGATCTTCCAGACCCAGGGACTGAACCCAGGTCTCCTGTGTTTCAGGTAGGTTCTTTACCATCTAAGCTAGCAGGGAAGCCTAAAAGTCCTGTACTATTATTTTATTACTGGCAGTTTCTGTCTTTATGGTTGTCACTATTTGCTTTATGATTTTAGATGATCCTATGTTGAATGCATAGATCTTTTCTATTGTTATATCTTATTGCTAGGTTGATCACTTAATCATTATATAATATCCTTTCTTGTTTCTTATACAGTCTGTTTCAAGTCTATTTTGTCTGATATAAGTATTTCTATTCAAGATTTTTTTTGTTTCCATTCACATGGAATGCCTGTTTTTATTCCTTATTTTCAGTCTGTATATATCTTTAAATCTGAAATGAGTTTATAGGTAGTATATAGTGTGTGTGTGTGTATATATATATATATATATATCCTGTTTTTATATTTATTTAGCACCATTATATGTCTTTTGAGTGGAATACTCAGTCCATTACAGCTAAAGTAATTAGTGGTAATTATGTACTTATTTCCATTTTGTTAATTGTTTCCTCTTTAAAAAAAAAAAACAACTATGTGTTAAAAAATGTATCCTATCCTATGTGTTCAGTATGAACACATGTATTCTGTGGCTATGGAGTATAAATCTTTCAGATAGAAGAAGTATCACACTGAACACTTTGCATACTTTAATAATCTTTTAGGTGATATAACCCAAGTTCACAGTTAACTACTGTTTCTTTAGACCTGGGTTCGATTGTTTCTATTATACCAAATATACATATCAGCACTGAAAATCACTTCACTGCAATAGCACTTCATGTATCTTTCTAGACAGAGGAATCTTGAGATGCTTCTGGAGTTGCCCTTATAACCAAAGTTACTATAATCAAGTCGAATCCCCACCTGCGCTGTTTTCCCTATAAGCTGGATGCAAGTGGTAAACTCTCAAGAGAATTAGTATGGTGTAAGGAATGCTTATTGGCTGGTAGTTGTCCTGTCTGGATCAAGGATGAGCAGAAGTATCAGGGTTACTGAAATCCAGCCAAGTGGCCTTAGACAAGTAACACTCCCAGAACTGGCTTAATTGATAACTTCCTCAAATATCTCTGAACACCCCTACCACATGCATTGCATTTTTTAATCACAGGATATTTTTATATCATAAGGTATTTATATAGTCTTTATTATATACAACTTTAGAATTTTCCATTTCAGATAACTGCTCTGTCATTTGCATAGTTCAGTAGAGAGGATTATAGGCTATTTGTTCATGGAAAATAGATGGGGAAACAGTGGAAGCAGTGTCAGACTTCATTTTTTGGGGCTCCAAAATCACTGCAGATGGTGATTGTAGCCATAAAATTAAAAGACGCTTACTCCTTGGAAGAAAAGTTATGACCAACCTAGATAGTACGCAAAAGCAGAGACATTACTTTGCCAACTAAGGTCTGTCTAGTCAAGGCTATGGTTTTTCCTGTAGTCATGTATGGATGTGAGAGTTGGACTGTGAAGAAGGCTGAACCCCGAAGGATTGATGCTTTTGAACTGTGGTGTTGAAGAAGACTCTTGAGAGTCCCTTGGACTGCAAGGAGATCCAACCAGTCCATTCTGAAAGAGATCAGCCCTGGGATTTCCTTGGAGGGAATGATGCTGAAGCTGAAGCTCCAGTGCTTTGGCCACCTCATGCGAAGGAAAATACTCTGATGCTGGGAGGGTTTAGGGGCAGGAGGAGAAGGGGACAGCAGAGAATGAGATGGCTGGATGGCATCACTGACTCGATGGACGTGAGTCTGAGTGAACTCCGGGAGTTGGTGATGGACAGGAAGGCCTGGCGTGCTGTGATTCATGGGGTCGCAAAGAGTCAGACACGACTGAGTGACTGAACTGAACTGAGAAAACTCAGAGAGGGAACAAGTGGATAAGTGAAATAGGAAGGGTGACAGTGCATGAAGCAGTGAAGTTTGTGGAAAGAAATGCCTACATGATTAATTAAAATGGAATCATTCATGGTTTGATCTGATCTATTTTCTTTGTGGTGTTTTGCTGCAGGTCAAAAACTAGAACAAGTTACCATCTTTTCACGTGAACAAGTTATTTTCAAGGAAGGAAAGTGAGCAGCTACACTGGTACAGTTGTAATTCTTATGTGTTTTATGACTAATGATGTCAATAGTCAATGTCTGTGAGGTCATTCCTTCAGAGAACCAAGGGAGAATACTTTTATGACAGATATATCTTTTCTTGTGAATGTCTCTATATGGTTCAAGGAATTCTGATTATTGTTTCTTCCCTTTTTAGGAACTTTTTTATAAACAGTAACATGAATAATTTTGGAGAGTCATTGTCATATTTCCTTTCTTCAACATTTTGTATTGAATGACAATAATCTTGTAATTACATACAAATATGCTAAACATTGTTACTTTTAATTTTTATCTGGCACATTCAGAACATAGATGCTTCTACTTATATTTGTACTGTAACTATACTACATATAACTTTGCTACATTATTTAAATTTTCAAATTTTTAGTTACATTTTCTTTATTTTCCCAATAGAATTTATCTAATTTTATTAGAAAAATTCAAAGTCACAGTTTTCTTCATATATATACATATAAATATATATATATGAGGGTTTATATATATATATATGAATTTCATTATTCTTTCATTATTCAGGAACTAAATATAATGTTTACTATACCAGGTACTGTTCTTTATTCATAATGCAATAGGTAAGCCTGAAGGAAATGAGCCTGGCTATGGAAATGCTTATTTGTTGGGAGGGTGCTTGTCTGGATCGATGATGAGAAAAACTGTCTGAGGATGCTGAGGGACTCATTCCAGATGTCAATCTGAGGTCCAGTTGAATGCCCCTCTAACCAAACAAGTGAGACTCTCAGAGCCTGGCTCTATGTGATGACCCCTCAGTGACAACATGCCAATGTTAGCATGTTTTTTTTCTTTCTCAAAGAAAAGGGCATTAGTGTCCTATCCTGTAAGGCGGTATATACCATTATGATATAGTGATCAATTTTGCTTTATTTTGCTCTCTTTGAACAAAGAGTCATAAACATGACTTTATATATACATGTGTGGCTTTCCTGGTGGATCAGTGCTAAAGAACCCACCTGCCAACACAGGAGATGTGGACTTAATCCCTGGGTCAAAAAGATCCCCTAGAGAAGGAAATTGCAACCCACTCCAGTATTCTTGCCTGGGAAATCCCAGACAGATGAGCCTGGTGGGCTACAGAGGAGCCAGGTGGGCTAGAATCCATGGGGCTGCAAAAGAGTCGGATATGACTAAAGCACTTTAAGGAATGAGAAAATGAAAAAGGTTAAATTAAGAAGGGGACAAGCAACTGTGATAGGTACTGAAAGTCTCATTAAAGTTGGACTTAAAGAAGGGAACACCACATGCATGCAGTAAATAATGGTAACAAGTAAAATTTGGTAAACCAAATTTTAGTTCTTTATTATTTCTGCTATTGAATATCTTCTAAGACTCTGCTTTCCTTTTTGTCATGTTTTGCTGAGACAGCAGGACTGGAATCAGGTCTTCCATTCAGAGGATGGGGTGAGTAGCTATTTGAAATTCATTTATCATATGCTCTGTACCAGGTCCTGAGGTTTCTCTGTTTATCTTGAGAATATTTTGGTGATGTGTCCTTTTGCTCACTAAGGTCACTTACATTATTAAATCTTTATAACTTCTTCTTTTGTTTTGACTTTTTTCTGCTTTGATGGAAAAATGTCGAATTTTAGAGAATTTTTGGCAATTTCATAGTGGATCAAAAAATTATTGTAGTAAAATTCTATACGTGCCAAAATATTTTGAGATTTCCTCATCTTTTTAGTTGTTGGGATTTCAGGATACCAACACAGTAATTCATAAGTTTTGTCATCTCAGTGCATTATATTTTTGTTTCTGCTTTAGCATAAATTAGTTGTTTGATTAACATAAATTAGTTGTCATTCATTTTTGCACTATGGAAAGTTGTACATGAACTTTTTAGATCTCTTCAAGACCATGAAGTTTTTATATGATAAATGTTGTTCCTTTTGAAACACAAAATAGTTCAATTTTCAATATTGTATTGTACTAGAAAAAGAGTATTATTTAGAGATATTAAATAGATAAATATGAAATATTAATATCATATGTGGCATCATCATTATTTCTTCCCAAAACTTAAAATATGCCTCACCAAAAAGAGTAGTCCATATATTTCCTGGCAAGCTATGTTGAAGATTATGTATTACCTAGGACTGTGACATTAATGCCCTAAGAATAAGTAAATGTTTTTCTTGACAAACCTGTCACAAATTCTATCAGGTAGTATTTATGCTTGTGTTTATTATGTATTGTTTATTTATGTATATATTCTCTAAAACTATAGAATATAATTCTAAAGAGCTGATTAATAACTAAAAAAAAGTCATGGATTAAAAAGGAAATTGGCTTAGCCAGATATTGAAATGAACTCTAGAACCTCAATCATTAACAAACTTTGAGCAAGCATCTGAATAGTAGGAACAATGCAAAACATGTTTTTACTTTAAAAATACCTTCTCAAAACCCCTTATTTGTATATTTATTTCTGTTACTAGATGCACAGTGCCATGAAGTCAGGGATACTGTCTCAGTCCAAAGACTATAATACCTAATTCCCCAGTGGGTTTTAGGGAAAATTTTTTTTAATTTATTTATTTCAATTGGAGGATAATTACAATATTGTGATGGTTTTTGCCATATATAAATATGAATTGACCACAGGCATACATTTGTCCGCCCCCATCCCATACCCCCCTTCCCCATCCCTCCCCACCTAAAAGCAAGTGAGGGAGAGGAGTCACAAGGTGTGTGATCAACTTGTGCAGAACCCTCTTACTGGCTGATGATGTGGTAACAGGGTTGTGCCACAAGGGTTAACATTATTAGTTCTCAGGATTTAGTAAGTCTGGGGGCTACATGTTCATGGTCATCAAGTAGTTAACTTCTTCCATTTGGTGGATGTTTTAGCATCTGTAAAACAACTCAGTAAATGTGCATCAGATACTGTTATTTAGGTACTTCAGAGAGAAACTAAAGAGTCTGTGATTGCCATACAACTGATTTACTTTTTAAATTGTTACCAATTCTCCTGGCCCAAATGCTACTTTTGTCACTTCATGTTCCCATCCTTTCAATCATTAATTCTTGAGCCAGACCTTTGTGACTCAGGGGAGTCCTGAGAAACTGTACCTTTTCTACAAACAAGAGGCAGACAGAGGATATGGGGGAAGGGGCCTGTCCTGGGATGGCCCCATAGAGTCCTGTTTAAATATAAAATAAAATGGAAAAATTTACTGAAGGACACAAACTACAAAAATTCAATCATGAAGAGTAGATAATCTGAATAACTCTACTAATGAAATAATTAAGCTTGTGGTTAAAATCCTTTCCGTAAAGAAAACTCTAGGTCCATAAAGCTTCACATGAAAAAAACAAAAGACAAAAAAACAATCTACACAATTGTCTATAAAATTTGAAAGAAAGAAATACTTTTCTACTCATTCTATATGAACAGCTTTACCTTGATTTTTTTTAAAGCATGCCATTTAAAAAATATTTAAAAATTCCTCTTGAGCATAAATGGAAAATAATCTAATCAAAATTGTACTAAATGAAATCTGACAATATATAGAAATACTGTATGGCCAAGTGAGGCTTATCCAAGAACTGCAAGGTTGGTTAGCATTTAAAAATCAATGACTGTAGGTAAAACACCTCCAGAAAGTCAAAGTGAAAAACCTTCAGATAATTTGCTTCTCTATAAAATTAACAGAAACCCTGACAAAAAATGGTCAAAATTACTTTTTAAGAACTTTGGAAATTAACCAAATATTTGTAGAATTTCAAAACACATTTATTCAAGAAAACTGGCTGACTTTCACCAAGGACAGCAAGCTTCGTAACGTTTTAACTTGCCACTTCCAATACCTCTCTCCTTAGCACTATGGCAGGCTTAAAAATAGTAGACCAGCAGCCATAAGTGGAAGAACAGGTTTGGAGATCCCTCAAAAGTCCTGTCCTCAGAAAATTATTACATTGACCTCTCTGGAAGCTCCCTAAAACAGTCATGTTTACAGGACTTGTATTTGTGATGTGTGTATCTGTAGCAAGGGGGCAGGGCTAACTCCGAGCTCACTCAGTAGAGTAAGCCCTATTCCAGAAGAGTAACCAAAAGGAACCCATGGAATTTTTTTAGTGTGACATGTCCTTAAAGTGTTGATAGCAACTGGGTTAAAGAATGTGGCAAAAAAACTAAAAAAAGAAATCTTGGAAATGAGATGTACGAAGTATTATTTGAAAAATTCTGAAAATTCTTTTTGATCTAGAAAGTTACATACTTGTGCAGAGTTGCTTGCCTGAATGTGAAACAGTTGAATAGAACCTAATCAATTGCCTCTGGCTTTCTTTTTGTTAATTAATTAATTTTTGGCTGTGCCAGGTGTTTGTTGTGGTGCATGAGTTTCTCACTGCCATGGCTTATCTTCTTGCAGAGCACAGGCTCTAGGCACATGGGCTTCAGTAGTTGCAGCTCATAGGCTCTAGAGTGTGGGCTCAGTAGTTGTGGTGCGTGGGCTCAGTTAACCCATGGCATGCGGAAACTTCCTGGACGAGGGGTTGAACCTGTGTCTCCTTCATTGGCAGGCAGATTCTTAGCCACTGTATCACCAGGTAATCCTGCCTTTGGCTTTCTTTGAGGATCTGTCCAATCAAAAAGTGAAGAAGGCTAAGGAAGTGTTGTGAACTACCTGGGGCTTAAATATAAGCCCCAACACACATACACACAAACACACCTTTAACAAAGGGTGAGAGATGTATTTATTAGAGGCATTGAAGGTAATCTTGGTCTAATTAATAGCTGACCACTAAAATAACTAAGCAGAAACTTCAGTGTCCACCTACTGCTGGGAATAGAGACTTTACACAGTTAGTCCATGAAGATCATTTTTAAGACAACAGCAATAACAGCAAACAACAATAAACTTTTGGAATTGAGAAAAACAGAAAAATGAGCTGCCACGTTATATATAAAACATTCAGTTTTCAACAACAGCAACGAAAAATAAAAGATATTCAAAGAAACAGAAAATTATGACCCAGCAATCCCACTGCTGGGCATACACACCGAGGAAACCAGAATTGAAAGAGACACATGTACCCCAATGTTCATTGCAGCACTGTTTATAATAGCCAGGACATGGAAACAACCTAGATGTCCATCAGCAGATGAATGGATAAGAAAGCTGTGGTACATATACACAATGGAGTATTACTCAGCCGTTAAAAAGAATTCATTTGAATCAGTTCTGATGAGATGGATGAAACTGGAGCCGATTATACAGAGTGAAGTAAGCCAGAAAGAAAAACACCAATACAGTATACTAACACATATATATGGAATTTAGGAAGATGGCAATGATGACCCTGTATGCAAGACAGGGAAAGAGACACAGATGTGTATAACGGACTTTTGGACTCAGAGGGAGAGGGAGAGGGTGGGATGATTTGGGAGAATGACATTCTAACATGTATACTATCATGTGAATTGAATCGCCAGTCTATGTCTGACGCAGGATGCAGCATGCTTGGGGCTGGTGCATGGGGATGACCCAGAAAGTTGTTATGGGGAGGGAGGTGGGAGGGGGGTTCATGTTTGGGAATGCATGTAAGAATTAAAGATTTTAAAATTTAAAAAATAAAAAACTAAAATTAAAAAAAAAAAAGAAAATTATGGCCCATACACCAGATAAAAATCATAGAAATGTTCTATATTTCAGTAGAAAATTTTCTATTTTCAATAGAAAATATATCTGAGGCAGGTCAATGTTGGACTTAATAGACAAAGACATTAAATTAGCTAGTAAAAGTCTATTCAAAGAGCTGAAGTAAAGCATATCTTAAAAATGAAAAGGAAGTATAAGAATTATGTCTTACCAAATACACAGTACCAATAAATAGATAGAAATTGGTAAAAAAAAAAAAAAAAAAAAACCCACATGCAAATTCTGGACCTAAAAAATAAAACAATTAAAATTGAAATTGCACAAGAAGAGTTATCACAACAGAGCTGGGTAAATAGAAAAGTTAATGAACCTAAAGATAGCTCAGTTGAGATTATACAGTATGTAGAAGGAAAAATAATAAAGAAAAACTGAGCTACAGAAAACTGAGATATCATGAAATATACCAATAGACTTATAAATTAGAGCCCTAGAAGGAGAAGAAAGAGAAATATTAGAAGAAAGAGAAATATTAGAAGAAAGAGAAAACATAATAACTAAAATCTTTCAAAGCTTGATGAAAAACATTAATCTCCAGGCCACTCCAGTACTCTTGCCTAGAAAATCTCATGGATGGAGGAACCTGGTAGGCTACAGTCCATGAGGTTGCAAAGAGTCAGACACAACTAAGCGACTTCACTCACTCCACATCCAAGAAGATCAGCAAATTCCAAGTAAGAATAAACTCTAAGAGATCCAGACCGATACACATCACAGTCAAACTGCTGAATGATAAAAACAAAGAGAAAAATAACTCAGTAAGTTTAAAAATTGACTTCTAATAAGCCTTGCAGACCAGAAGGCATGTGATGACATGCTCAAAATTATAGAAAAAAAATCTCAACCAAGAATTCTGTATCTACAAAAACAACATCTTTTAAAAGGGGAGAAACTGATGATCACAGATGAAGAATTTAAAAAAAAAAAGAATTTCTTCTGTAAGATATTTTCTACAAGAAATGTTAAAGAGATTTCTTCTGTCTGAAATAGAGACACTGGAGAGTAACTGAAATCCATATGACAAAATAAAGAGTAGTTTAGTTACCTTAGCTGAAACTACATATATAAATATAAAAATAAAATATAAATGTGTTTTTATTTCACACAACAGCAGGGTGCAAATTCTATTCACGTTTTGATAGACTATAAACCAGGAGACACTGGAACATATTCAAGGACATAAAACAAGGTGCAAATAGTTTGTGTTCTAAAGGTATTGAAATCATAGAGTCTGTTCTCTTATCACTGTAGAATTATGTTAGCAATCAGTATCAAAATATACTTAAAAATAACCCATATTTTCAAGTGCAATGTGACATTTACCAACAGAGATCTTTGACAGCCATCAAAAATCTCAGGAAGGTAAAAAGACTGAAAAGACACAGAGGGTGATTGCAGAGAAGAAAACATTTAAATGAGAAATTACATCAAAATGAGAAATTAATATCAAAGATACTTTTAATACCCTGTGTATTGTGAAATTAAATGTCCACTTTTGAATGAGGGATGTATCTAAGAAGCCATAACAAGGAAAATTAGAAAATATTTAAAACAGAATAAAAATGAAAAGAGAATTTATCAGAATTTGTTACATAAAGTTGAAGTTGCTCAGATACAATGTGAAATCTTGAATAAGGTATGAAAATAAATAATGAACACTAACATAATTTCATGAACTTTGAACAAAATCTGTACTTTAGTTAATAATACTCCACATGCCAAGTTGCTTCAGTGGTGTCTGACTCTTTGCGACCCTATGGACTGTAGTCTGCCAGGCCCCTCTATCCATAGGATTTCCTAGGCAAGAGCACTTGAGTGGGTTGTCATACTCTCCTCAAGGGGATCTTCCCAACCCCCAGGATCAAACCTGCATCTCTTATGCTTCCTGCATTGACAGGCAGGTTCTTTACTGCTAGCACCATCTAGGAAAATAATACTGTATCACATGTTAATTTCCTGTTGTTTTCTTTTTAAGTCATAATATTTCTTTATATTTTCAGAAGTGGATTAAGTGTCAAGCCTTAATCAATTTTTTTAAATCACTAAAGTAATAAGTTTTCTAGACTTTTTAAAAATTTTAATTGAAGGCTAATTACTTTATAATATTGTGGTAGTTTTTTGCCATACATTCACATGAATCAGCCATGGGTGTACATGTGTTCCCCATCCTAAATCCCCCTCGTACCTCCC
Organism: Ovis canadensis; assembly: GCF_042477335.2. NCBI lineage: Eukaryota > Metazoa > Chordata > Mammalia > Artiodactyla > Bovidae > Ovis > Ovis canadensis. The sequence continues at coordinate 14,593,630 of NC_091262.1, forward strand.
TCCCCATCCCCTCCCCCAGGGTCATCCCACTGCACCAGTCCTGAGCACCTTGTCTCATGCATTGAACTTGGACTGGCAATCTATTTCACATATGATAATATACATGTGTCAGTGCTGTTCTCTCAAATCATCCCACCCTCACCTTCTCCCACAGAGTCCAAAAGTCTTTTCTTTATATCTGTGTCTCTTTTACTGTCTTGCATAGATGGTCATTATTACCATCTTTCTAAATTCCATATATATGCATTAGTATACTGTATTGGTGTTTTACTTTCTGACTTACTTCGCTCTGTGTAATAGGCTCCAGTTTCATCCACCTCATTAGAACAGATTCAAATGCATTCTTTTTAATAGCTGAGTAATATTTCATTATATATGTGTAGCACAGCTTTCTTATCCATTCATCTGCCAATAGACATCTACGTTGCTTCCATGTCCTGGCTATTGTAAACGGTGCTGTGATGAACATTGGGGTACACGTGCCTCTTTCAATTCTGGTTTCCTCGGTGTGTATGCCCAGCAGTGGGATTTCTGGGTCATATGGCAGGTCTATTTCCAGTTTTTTAAGGAATCTCCACACTGTTCTCCATAGTGGCTCTACTAGTTTGCTATCCCACCAACAGTGTAAGAGGATTCCCTTTTCTCCATACCCTCTCCAGCATTTATTGCTTGTAGACTTTTGGATAGCAACCATTCTGATCAGCATGAGATGGTGCCTCATTGTGGTTTTGATTTGCAATTCTCTGATAATGAGTGATATTGAGCATCTTTTGAGGTGTTTGTTAGCCATCTGTATGTCTAGTTTGGAGAAATGTCTATTTAGTTCTTTGGCTCATTTTTTGATTGGGTCGCTTATTTTTCTGGAATTGAGCTGCAGGAGTCACTTGTATATTTTTGAGATTAATTCTTTGTCAGTTGCTTCATTTGCTATTATTTCCTCCCATTCTGAAGGCTGTCTTTTCACCTTGCTTATCGTTTCCTTCATTGTGCAAAAGCTTTTAACTTTAATTAGGTCCCATTTGTTTATTTTTGCTTTTATTTCCAATATTCTGGGAGGTAGGTCATAGAGGATCCTGCTATGATTTATGTCAGAGGGTATTTTGCCTTTGTTTCCCTCTAGGAGTTTTATAGTTTCTGGTCTTACATTTAGATCTTTAATCCATTTTGAGTTTATTTTTGTTTATGGTGTTAGTGTTCTAGTTTCCTTCTTTTACAAGTGGTTGACCAGTTTTCCCAGCACCACTTGTTAAAGATATTGTCCTTTCTCCATTGCATATTCTTGCCTCCTTTGTCAAAGATAAAGTGTCCATAGGTACGTGGATTTATCTTTGGGCTTTCTATGTTGTTCCACCAATCTAAGTTTCTGTCTTTGTGCCAGTACCGTACTGTCTAATGACTGTTTCTTTGAAGTGTAGCCTGGAGTCAGGCAGGTTGATCCCTCCAGTTCCAGTCTTCCTTCTCAAGATTGCTTTGGCTATTCGAGGTTTTTTGTATTTCCATGCAAATTGAGAAATTATTTATTCTAGTTCTCTGAAAAATACTGTTGGTAGTTTGATAGGGATTGCATTGAATCTATAGATTGCCTTGGATAGTATACTCATTTTCACTATATTGATTCTTCCAATCCATGAACATGGTATATTTCTCCTTCTATTTGTGTCATCTGTGATTTCTTTCATCAGTGTTTTATGGTTTTCTATATATATAGGTCTTTTGTTTCGTTCAGTTCAGTTCAGTTGCTCAGTCGTTTCCAACTCTTTGCAACCCCATGAACTGCAGCATGCCAGGCTGCATCACCAACTCCCGGAGTCCACCCAGACCTACGTCCATCAAGTCAGTGATGCCATCCAACCATCTCATCCTCTGTTATCCCCTTCTCCTCCTGCCCTCAATCTTTCCCAGTATCAGGGTCTTTTCAAATGAGTTTGGTCTTCGCATCAGGTGGCCAAAGTATTGGAGTTTCAGTCCTACCAATCAGTCCTACCAATGAATAACCAAGACTGATCTCCTTTAGGATGGACAGGTTGGATCTACTTACAGTCCAAGGGACTCTCAAGAGTCTTCTCCAACACCACAGTTCTTTAGGTAGATTTATTCCTAAGTATTTTATTCTTTTCATTGCAATGGTAAATGGAATTGTTTCCTTAATTTCTTTTTCTGTTTTCTCATTAGTGTATGGGAATGTAAGGGATTTCTCTGTGTTAATTTTATATCCTGCAGTTTTACTATATTCATTGATTAGCTCTAGTAATTTTCTGGTGGAGTCTTTAGGATTTTCTATATAGAGGATCATATCACCTGCAAACAGTCAGAGTTTTACTTCTTCATTTCCAGTCTGGATTCCTTTTATTTCTTTTTCTTCTCTGATTGCTGTGGCTAAAACTTCCAAAACTATGTTGAATAGTAGTGGTGATAGTGGGCACCCTTGTCTTGTTCCTGACTAGGGGAAATGCTTTCAGTTTTTCACCACTGAGTGTAATGTCTGCTGTGGGTTTATCATATATGGCTTTTATTATGTTGAGGTACATTCCTTCTATGCCTGCTTTTCTGGAGTATTTTTATCATAAATGGATGTTGAATTTTGTCAAAGTCTTTCTCTGCATCTATTGAGATAATCATATGATTTTTATCTTTCAATCTGTTAATGTGGTGAATTACATTGATTGATTTGTGGATATGGAAGAATCCTTGCATCCCTGGGATAAAGCCCACTTGGTCATGATGTATGATCTTTTTAATATGTTGTTGAATTCTGTTTGCTATAATTTTGTTAAGGATTTTTGCATGTATGTTCATCAGTGATATTGGCCTGTAGTTTTCTTTTTTGTGGCATCTTTGTCTGGTTTTGGTATTAGGGTGATAGTGACCTTATAGAATGAGTTTGTAAGTTTACCTTCCTCTACAATTTTCTGGAAGAGTTTGAGTGGGATAGGTGTTAGCTCTTCTCTAAATTTTTGGTAGGATTCAGCTGTGAAGCCATCTGGTCCTGGGCTTTTGTTGTTTTTTTTGTTTTGTTTTGTTTTTTGTGGAAAAATTCTGATAACAGTTTCATTTTATGTGCTTGTGATGGGTCTGTTAAGATTTTCTGTTTCTTCCTGGTTCAGTTTGGAAATTTGTCCATTTGTTCCAAGTTGTCAATTTTATTGGCATACAGTTGCTGATAGTAGTCTCTTATGATCCTTTGTATTTCTGTGTTGTCCATTGTGATTTCTCCATTTTCATTTCTAATTTTGTTGATTCGATTCTTCTCCTTTTTGATGAGTCTGGATAATGGTGTGTCTATTTTATTTATCTTCTCAAAGAACCAGCTTTTAGCTTTGTTGATTTTTGTTATGGTCTCCTTTGTTTCTTTTGCATTTATTTCTGTCCTAATTTTTATGATTTCTTTCCCTCTACTAACCCTGGGGTGCTTTATTTCTTCTTTTTCTAGTTGCTTTAGGTGTAAAGTTAGGTTATTTATTTGATTTCTCTCCTGTTTCTTGAGGTAGGTTTGTATTGCTATGAACTTTCCCCTTAGCACTGCTTTTACTGACTCCCATAGGTTTCGGGTTGTTGTGTTTTCATTTTCATTCGTTTCTATCATATTTTGACTTCTTTTTTAATTTCTTCTGTGATTTGTTGGTTATTCAGAAATGTGTTGTTTAGCCTTCATATGTTTGTGTTTTTAGTTTAGTTTAGTTTAGTTTTCCTGTAGTTGACATCTAATCTTACCACACTGTGATCAGAAAAGATGCTGGAGATGATTTCTATTTTTTTGAATTTACCAAGGCTAGATTTATGTCCCAGGATGTGATCTATCCTGAAGAAGGTTCCGTGTGCACTTGAGAAAAAGGTGAAATTCGTTGTTTTAGGGTGAAATGTCCTATAGATATCAATTAGGTCTAACTGGTCCACTGTATCATTTAAATTTTGTGTTTCCTTGCTAATTTTCTGTTTAATTGATCTATCCATAGGTGTAAGTGGGATATTAGAGTCTCCCACTATTATTGTGTTACTGTTAATTTCCCCGTTCATATCTATTAGCATTTGCTTACATATTGTGGTACTCCTGTGTTGGGTGCATATATATTTATAATTGTTATATCCTATTCTTGGATTGATCCTTTGATCATTATGTAGTGTCCTTCTTTGTCTCTTTTCACAGCCTTTATTTCCAAGTCTATTTTATCTGATATGAGTATTGCTACTTCTGCTTTCTTTTGGTCTCCACTTGTGTAAAATATATTTTTCCAGCCCTTCACTTTCAGCCTGTATGTGTAGGTTTGAGGTGGGTCTCTTGTAGACAGCATATATAGGGGTCTTGTATCCATTCAGCCAGTCTTTGTCTTTTGGTTGGGACATTCAACCCATTTACATTTACAGTAATTATTGATAAGTATGATCCCATTGCTGTTTACTTTGTTGTTTTGAGTTAGAGTTTATAACTCTTTTCTGTGTTTCTTGTCTGGAGAAGATCCTTTAGTGTTTGTTGGAGCGCTGGTTTGATGGTGCTGAATTCTCTGAGCTTTTGCTTCTCTGTAAAGCTTTGGATTTCTCCTTCATATTTCAATGAGATCCTTGCTGGGTACAGTAATCTGGGTTGTAGGTTTTTCTCTTTCATCATTTTAAGTATGTCCTGCCATTCCCTTCTGGCGTGAAGAATGTCTATTGAAAGATCAGCTGTTATCTTTATGGGGATCCCCTTGTGGGTTATTTGATTTTTTTTCCCCTTGATGCTTTTAATATTTATTCTTTGTGTTTGATCTTTATTAATTTGATTAATATGTGTCATAGATGTTTCACCTTGGGTTTATCCTGTTTGGGATTCTCTGCATTTCTTGGATTTGGTTGGCTATCTCCTTCCCCATTTTAGGGACATTTTCAACTATTATCTCCTCAAGTGCTCTCTCATGGCCTTTCTTTTAGTCTTCTTCTTCTGGGACTCCTATGATTCGAATGTTGGAGCATTTGACATTGCCCCAGAGGTCTCTGAGGTTGTCCTCATTTCTTTAAATTCTTTTTTTTTTCCCTCTCTGCTTCATTTATTTCCAACATTCTATCTTCCACCTCACTTATCCTATCTTCTGCCTCAGTTATTCTACTGTTGGTTCCCTCCACAGGGCTTTTGATGTCAGTTATTGAATTATTAATTATTGACTGACTCTTTTTTATTTCTTCTAGGCCCTTGTTAAATTTTTCTTGCGTCTTCTCAATCCTTGTCTCCAAGTTATTTCTCTGCAACTCCATTTTGTTTTCAAAATTTTGGATCATTTTTACTGTCATTATTCTAAATTCTTTTTCAGGTAGACTCTCTATCTCCTCTTTTTTTTTGTTTGGTGGGCTTTTTTGGTTTGGTGTGCTTTTACCTTCTGAATATTTCTCTGCCTTTTCATCTTGTTTAGGTTGCTGTGTTTTGGGTGGCCTTTCTGTAAGCTGGAAGTTTGTGGTTCCTCTTTATCGTGGAGGTTCCTCCCTGTGGGTGGGGTTGGACAAGTGGCTTGTCAAGGTTTCCTGGTGAGGGAAGCTTACAGCGGTGTTCTGGTAGGTGGAGCTGGATCTCTTCTTTCTGGAATGCAATGAAGTGTCCAGTAGTGAGTTTTGAGGTGTCTATGGGTTTGGTGTGACTTTTGGCTGCCTGTATTATTATGCTCAGTGTTATGTTCTTGCTTTGTTGGGAAATTAGTTTGCTATATCTTGCTCTGTAACTTATTGGCTCTTGGGTGGAGCTTGGTTTCAGTGTAGGAATGGAGGCTTTGGGATGAGCTCTTGTCAATTAATGTTCCCTGGAGTCAGGAGTTTTCTTGTATTCTCAAGTTTTGGATGTAATCCTCCTGCCTCTGGCCCTCAGTCTTATTCTTACAGTAGCCTCAAGACTTCTCCATCCATACAGCACTTATGATAAAATATCTAGGTTAATGGTGAAAAGATTCTGCACAGTTGGGGACACCCAGAGAGGTACACAGAGTTACATGAAGAAGAGAAGAGGAAGGAGGGAGGTAGAGGTGACCAGGATGAGAAGAGGGGGAATCAAAAGAGGAGAGAGCAATCTAGCCAGTAATCAATTCCCTATTTGCTCTCCACAGTCTGGAACACTCAGAGAGGTTCATGGAGTTCCATAGAGAAGAGAAGAGGGAGGAAGGAGATAGAGGTAACACAGAGGGGAGAAGGGAGAGTCAAAAGGAGAGTGACCAGGCTAGCCTATGATCAGTTTCCTACGTGTTCTCCACAGCCTGGGGCATTCAAAGAGATTCACAGAGTTAAGTAGAGAAAAGAAGGGGGTGGGAGGAGATAGAAGTGACCTGGGGGAGAAAAAGGAGAGTCAAAAGGGGAGAGAGCAATCAAGCCAGCAATCACACTCCTAAGTAAAAATGGGTACTGAAGATTGGATTGTTAAAGGTACAAAATTGATAACACCAAAAAAAAAAAAAGATTAAAAATCTAGAGTAAAGGTTAGACTCTCAAAAACACAATATTAAAAAATCACAAAAGTTATTTTAAAAAATATGACATTTGCTTTAAAAATAGCATCTTTTTTTCAAGGTAATAGTAGGTTTTTTAAATGAAAATTAAAGTAGTAATAAAGGACTTAAAAATTTAAAAAAATTTAAATGATAATAGTAAAATATATCTAGGAATTTCTCTGGAGCTGTTGAGGGCAGTGTGGAGTCAGTTCAGTTTCAGATAGTTCCTTGTTTCAACTTATACTTCTCAAGATCTATAGGTCCCTTCCAATTTAGCCAGTGCTAACTACAGGGTTTTAATCTGTTGAACCTGTTACTTCCAAAGCCATTCCCTCTTCTTTGTTTATTTTGGCTTCCTCTGTTTGCAAGTCTCTTCAGTATCTAACTTCTGCCCTGGCACAAGGGGGAGAAGGTGGTCATTTATTTAGGCTCACTTGTTCAGTTGTGCTGCAGGGAGGGAGGAACACTGCAAACAAATATTACTGACTTGTGTGGGGATTGCTCACAGTGTCTGGGCCACACTGGGTTTTTCCCACGCTCATGGCATGTGTGATTTCCGGTCTGCACTGCTCAGGCTCTAGGTTGCTCTGCCGGGGAACTGTCTAAGGTGGGCCCTGGTTTGCATGCACGTCCCAGGTCTATGCCACTCAGGTTCAGGTTCTCGGGTACTCCACAAAGGCACAGACTCTGTTGGGCCTGCGTTTTGTGCCTTCCCAGATCCAAGCAGCTCAGGAAACCAGGTGCTTGGTGAGTGCACTCTCCCCAGGTCGGGAGAGGGTGTGCGTCTTATCTCTTCCCCTGTCCCAGCCGCTCGATTTCCTGGGTGTGCAGCAGGCACACAATCTCAGGCATGCTATGTGTCTCCTCTGGGGAGCTGATCTGGCTGCCACCCTCCTGGCAGATGTCAACCATCCAGGATCCCAGGAAGACTTGGTTAGCAACTGGGGGTCTGCTCGCAGTTTGGTAGGGGATGCCATCTCTGAGACTGGGATTGCCCCTCGCATTTCTGCTCTGGTTGTCTCCTGCCTGCCTCCCTCCCTCTGGTGGGGGATGGTCCAGTCCGCAGCCCGCTAGCTCTACTCTGGTGATCACTCAGTCCTTTGTTCTGTGAGTGGGCCTGGCAGTGCCTTAGGTTAGAGCTTTTCATGGTAAAGTTCTCTCTCTCTCTCCTTTTTTTTTTCCCCCCCCTCTCTCTCTGGCTATCCCACAGTTTGGGTTGCTCTCTCATGTTAGCTCCCTCAGAGTGTCCTCAGGGCATTCAGGCCCAGTCCTTACCCCAAGCAATGCAGCCGATGCCTCCCTGTTTAGCCCCTGCTTGCTGGTGGCAGACGCGAGCGTCTGGGCTACTTCTCTGCTGGGAGTTGCAATTAGGCATGTAATCTGCGGGTTTTATTTATTTATTTTTTCCTCCCAGTTATGTTGCCCTCTGAAATTCCAAAACTCCCCACAGACCCACTGGTGAGAAGGTTTCCTGGTGTTTGGAAACTTCTCCTATTCTACGACTCCCTCCCCAAGACAGGTCTCCATCCTAACTCTTGTCTCTCTTTTTATCTTTTATATTTTGTCCTACCTCCTTTTGAAAACAATGGGTTGCCTTTCTGGGTGCCTGGTTTCCTCTGCCAGTGTTCAGAAATTGTTTTGTGGTATTTTCTCAGTGTTCAAATGATCTTTCTATGAATTCGTGGGGGAGCAAATGGTCTCCCTGTCCTATTCCTCCATCATCTTAGGAACCCCACACACACACACTTTTCTAGACTTTTAGCAGTAATACTAGATTTCAGAATAAACTGAACTATATCAAAATTTTGAGTGAATATAAGTTAGATATGTAGCATTCTATTTGTACTTAGTCAAACAAGTGGAACCAAACTGTTATAATTTTTTTAGGTAAGCCAAAATTCATAAGTTTTATAAAGTATATATATATATATTATTTATACTATATATATGTGTGTATATAAAAAAGCTTTTCTATAACACTTGATAAAGGCTTGAGAAAGAGCACTAAAAAAAGAGATGGACAAATTGTAAAACATAGTCTAAATGAAATGGGAGTGCTGAATATAAAATATAAAAAGTGAAACAAACTAGATAAAAGTAAAAGATCATCATATAGTCCAGTTGTTTTTAAACATGGCTGCTCTTTAGAATCACTTCTGGAGTTTTGGAGGAAAAAACAATACCTAGGCATTTATGTTTTTCAAAAAATTCCAGGGTAATTCTAACGTGCATCTGGATTTTCAAAAGTGATTACAAGTTTTTCTGTTAAATGGTAGTTTTAGTCTATATCAAACTCTATATCAGACTTCTATTATTTTCTGTTGACAATTATGATACAATGATATTAAAATGAATACTAGCTACATAACCACAATTTAAAAGATGTTTATCAGTTTTTACAATTAATAGCCAGACAAAAAAATAAAAGATAATTACAATTGCAAGCAATAATGAAAACATGATCAACCTAACAATATAAAAGAATTACACACAATTTGAGGGGTTAAGAACAGTGGTAAGTGAAAGAGTATGAATGCACATGTTTTTATCTACACAGCCAGTCTATGTCTTTCAGTCAGTGGATTTAATCCATTTACATTTAAAGTAATTATTGATATGTATGCTCTTAATACCATTTTTAATTTTAATTTTTAAAATTTATTTATTTTTAATTGAAGGAAAATTATTTTACAATATTGTGTTTCTGCCATACATCAACATGAATCAGCCATACACATCTCCTCCCTTTGAACCTCTCTCCCACCTTCCACCCCTTCCAAACCTAGGTTGTCTAGGTTGTCACAGAGCACCAGATTTGGGTTCCTCGCATCATACAGCAAATTCCCACTGGATATCTATCTTATATATGGTAATGTAAATGTTTCAGTGCTACTCCCTCCAATCATCCCACCCTCTCTTCTATTACCATTTTATTAATCATTTTGGGTTTATTCTTTATAGGTATCTTCCTTCTCTTGTGTTTTGTGCCTTTAAGAAGTTTCTTTAGCATTTGGTGTAAAGCTGGTTTGGTGGTGCTGAATTCTCTTAACTTCTGCTTGTCTGGAAAGCGTTTGATTTCTCCATCAAATCTGAATGAGAGTCTTTCTGGGTAGAGTATTCTTGGTTGTAGATTCTTCCCTCTCATTGCTTTAGATATACCATGCTATTCCCTTCTGGCTTGTAGATTTTCTGTTGAGAAATCAGCTGATAATTTTATGGGAGTTCCCTTGTATGTTATTTATCATTTTCCCTTTATTCCTTTTAGTATTTTCTTTCTGTCTTTAATTTTTGTCAGTACTATGTGTCTTGCGTTCTTCTTTGGGCCTATCCTGCCTGGACTTTCTGGGCTTTTTGGACTTGACTGACTCTTCCCATGTTAGGGAAGCTTTCAGCTATTCTCTCTTCAAATGTTTTCTTGGGTCCTCTCTCTCTTCTCCTTCTGGGACCCATATACTATGAATGTTGGTGTGTTTAATGTTGTCCCAGAGGTCTCTTAGGCTGTCTTCATTTTTTTTTTTTCATTCTTTTTTCTGTATTCTAGTTTGTAGCAGTGATTTCCACCATACTTTCTTCCAGGTCACTAATTGATTCTTCTGCCTCAATTATTCTGCCATTGATTCCTTCTAGTGAATTATTCATCTCTGTTTGTCCTTTAGTTCTTCTAGGTCTTTGGTAAACATTTCTAGCATCTTCTCCATTCTGTTTCCAAGATCCTGGATCATCTGCACTATCATTATTTTGAATTCTTTTTCTGGAAGGTTGCCTATCTCCACTCCATTTAGTTGTTTTCCTGGGGTTTTGTTCTTTCATCTGGGAGTAATCCTCTGCCTTTTTATTTTGGTTAACATCCTGTGGCTGTGGTTTTTGTTCTGGAGGCTGTGGGGTTGTAGTTCTTGCTTCTTCTGTCTGCCCTCTGGTGGATGAAGCTGATGGGAGGGACTGGCAGTGGGAAAAACTGGGCCTTGCTCTGGTGGGCAGGGTCATGCTCAGTAACACTTTAATCTGCTGATGGGTGGGGCTGTGCTCCCTCCTAGTTAGTGGTTTGGCCTGAGGAGATCCAGGTCTGGAATCTACAGGCTCTATGCTAGGGTTCATGGTGACCTCCAAGAGGGCTCATTTGCCAAGGGGCACCTCCCAAGACTGCTGCTCCCAATGCCATTGTCCCCACAGGAAGTTACTGCTGACCCCCACCTCCACAGGAGACCCTCCAGCTAGCAGGTATCTGGTTCCATATATTGTCGGGTCGCTGCTCCTTTCCCCTGTGTCCTGGTACACACAAGATTTTGTTGTGTACCTTCTATGTTTCCCCCAGTCCTGTGGAAGTCCTTCAAACATATCCCACTGGCTTTCTAAGTCAGATTCCCTGAGGATTCTTAGTCACTTTGCTGGATCCCCAGGCTGGGAAGCCTGACAGATGGCTCAGAACCTTCATAACAGTGAAATAACTTCTTAGGTATTATTGTTCTCCAATTTGTGGGTCACCCACCTGGTGGGTATTAGATTTTATTTTATTTTGATTGTGTCAATCCTACTGTGTTGTTGTGGCTTCTCCTTTGTCTTTGGACATGGGGTATTGTTTTCTGGTGGGTTCCAGTTTCCTCCTGTTGATGGTTGTTCAACAGCTAGTTTGATTTCAGTTCTTTAACAAGAGGAGATGAGCACATGTCCTTCTACTCCACCATCTTGATTTGATTCCCTAAAGGTGTTTTATTTATAACATTTTTGTTTTATAACATTTACATTTAAAAAATTTCTTTACAGTGCTTCTATTTGATTAAAAACAATAATTTCAATTATAAATTTGTGCTGATGGTCTTGTAATTTATATAATAATATTTGTAACTTATAGACAATAATAACACAAAACAAAGGGAAGGAAATGAAGCTATATTGATGCTAATAATTATAATTACTAGAGCAACTACTATTATATATATATATGAATGTGCATGCTAAGTCACTTTGGTCATGTCCAACTCTTTGTGACCCTATGGACTGTAGCCCACCAGCCTCCTCTGTCTTGGGATTCTCCAGGTAAAAATACTAGAGTGAGTTGCCATGCACTCTTCCAGGGGAATCTTCCTGACCCTGGGATCTAACTTGCATCTCTTATGTCTTCTGCATTGGCACAAAGGTTCTTTACCACTGGCACCACTTGGAAACCCATATATATGAATATATAATGACATTTAAATGATACACTGGAAAATATTTATTTAATATAAAAGGAGAAATACAAAGGAAAACTACATAAGCCATATAGAAAATTAATAGCAATTAAGCTGTCATAAATCCTACCATATAAATAATTATGTTATTATATTAAACATAAAAGGAATAAACATTTCAATCAAAAGGCAGAGGTTTCCAAATTGCAGGAAAAAGCATGGTCAACTATATGCTATGTATGAGAGGTACACATTAGATTCAAAGCACAAATAAATTGAAAGTAAAGGATAATAACAAGATATATTGTAAAAAAAAAAAAAACTGTAGCTAAAGTAAACCTGGAGCAGCTCAGACAAAAGAGACTTTAACAAAAATTATATGGACATGGGTTTGGGAGTTGGTGATGGACAGGGAGGCCTGGCATGCTGTGGTCCATGGGGTCACAAAGAATCAGACATGACTGAGTGACTGAACTGAACTGATTGTTAAAAACAAAGATTGTTTTAAAACAAGCAATGCATGACATAACTGTTAACATATATTGAATATAGTAAACAAAAAGCACAAAATACACAGAGCAAAACCTCCTAGAATTAAAAGTAAAAATAGATGATTCAACTATTAAAGTTAGAGATCTAAAAACCCAGTTTTCAATGACTTTCAATATATAGAACAGAGGAATACCAGCAAGATGGCAGAATAGAAAGTCCCTTGCTTGTATCATCACTCAGGAACAGTAACTCAGTAGCTATTCACAGCAAAAATGCTTCTTTGGGAGCTTTGGGACCAGGGTTGGATATTGTTAAACACCACTGTGGCAAGCCTATGCTCAATCAGGAGGCTAAATTGCCAACTATAGACCCAGCTACAGAGTCCAGAACATCTCCATTCCTCAGTCAGCTCAGCTATAGCCTCATTTTGTTTTGGTCCTCTTACAATAACCAAATATTAGAGGATGCAAGAAGAGCCCCCTGGAGTAGGAAATGGAAGCCCACTCCAGTATTTTTGCCTGGAGAATCCCATGCACAGAGGAGCCTGGCAGGCTACAGCCCATGGGGTATCAAAGAGTCAGACATGACTGAAGTGACTTAGCACAGCAACACAGGAAGAGTCACACTTGCCTCTGCCTCAGGCAGTAAGCCCACAGACCTTGGTCCTGTCTGTGGACCCTGAAGTGACTCATGACCCAGGTCTAGGCCCTGTCAACCATAATCAGCAGTACTGACAACCTAGGGATCTGGCAGGGGAAATGCCCATGATTGTCCCCACAGACACTGAAGTAGTCCTATAATTCAGCTCCAGTCCCTTCTAGCTGCAGTCAGAGAGATGTCCTGCTTTACCAGGGAATAAACTGGAAACCTATCCATCTGTACTTTTGGAGAGGTGGAAACAGCCCTATAATTCACTCCAGCTCTTCCCCCAGCCACCGCCCCTGATCAGTCCTACATGCCCAGGGACCCACTGGAAGATATATCTGTCAGTGTCATTGAAGGGAGGTAAGTGAACTTTAGTCAGCAGATCCAGAAACAGCCCTGGCTCAGAACCAGATCACCTTCTCCAAGTAGTCCAACTTGCCCAGTAACTGACCAGAAGACATGCCAGTTAGTGCCCCTTGGAGGCAGGCCAACCAACCTTGGTCCACAGCAATTCTTGAAACAACCTTGTGAACCAGCTGAAGCCCCTCCCTGCCACAGTCCACAAGCAATCCTGTGCATGCAGAGATTCACCAGAAAACTAATCCATGACCTCAGAAGTAAGTCCACTGTGGTCTGCAATGGCCCTGTAACTTGACTCCTATTCTTATCAGGTCAGGGAATAGTCCTACCTTCCCAGGGACCTGGTAAGATATGCCTCATTCATGCCTCCAAGAGTCAGGCATACAAACCTCAGTTCTAGACGTGGATGATGAAGCAGCCCTCAGACTCAGTTCCAGTTCCTCTCAGGCAGGGTCCAGTGCCAATCCTGCTCATGCAGGGACTGACCCAGTTACATGGCCCTGCAAAGGAACAGGTGGGAACCACTCGTGTCCAAATACTTGATTACAGACTAATCATCTCTGGATCCAACTGTGGACCCCTTTCCCAGTTCCAGACCTTATGAAAAAGGTCATAGAGGTAATCCTATCTTCCAAGGGTCAGACAGGATCTATGCCTGTCAGAACACCTGGTAAAAGACACATCAACTATTTACAAACACTATCGTAGACTCAGAAATAACCCTGTCTCTAACCCAATTTACCTGCAAGTCCCTGGGTAATCTCATAAATTCAAGAAATCTACAGAAGACCTTCCCTAACCATAAACACTCTGAAAAAAAACTGAGACAAGTGTTTTCTCCTTCAAATGCACACACCAATGCAGGCTGCACAATAAAGACTCAAACAAGGAAACTAATAACGCTCTGGTAACCAATAAAGTTCCAGTAACAGACTCCAAATAATTGGATATTTATGAGTTGCCTGACAAAGAATTCAAAATAATCATCTTTAAATGTTCAGTAAGTTTCCTTCGTTGTGCAAAAGCTTTTAAGTTTAATTAGGTCCCATTTGTTTATTTTTGCTTTTATTTCCATTACTCTGGGAGGTGGGTCATAGAGGATCCAGCTGTGATTTATGTCGGAGAGTGTTTTGCCTGTTTTACTCTAGGAGTTTTATAGTTTCTGATCTTACATTTAGATCTTTAATCCATTTTGAGTTTATTTTTGTGTCTGGTGTTAAAAAGTGTTCTAGTTTCATTCTTTTGCAAGTGGTTGACCAGTTTTCCCAGCACCACTTGTTAAAGAGATTGTCTTTTCTCCATTGTATATTCTTGCCTCCTTTGTCAAAGATAAGGTGTCCATCAGTTCAGTTCAGTTCAGTCGCTCAGTCGTGTCTGACTCTTTACGACCCCATGAATGGCAGCATGCCAGGCCTCCCTGTTCACCACCATCTCCCGGAGTTCACTCAGACTCACGTCCATCGAGTCAGTGATGCCATCCAGCCATCTCATCCTCTGTCGTCCCCTTCTCCTCCTGCCCCTAATCCCTCCCAGCATCAGAGTCTTTTCCAATGAGTCAACTCTTTACATGAGGTGGCCAAAGTACTGGAGTTTCAGCTTTAGCATCATTCCTTCCAAAGAAATCCCAGGGCTGATCTCCTTCAGAATGGACTGGTTGGATCTCCTTGCAGTCCAAGAGACTCTCAAAAGTCTTCTCCAACACCATAGTTCAAAAGCATCAATCCTTCGGTGCTCAGCCTTCTTCACAGTCCAACTCTCACATCCATACATGACCACAGGGAAAACCATAGCCTTGACTAGACGGACCTTAGTCGGCAAAATAATGCATCTGCTTTTCAATATGCTATCTAGGTTGGTCATAACTTTTCTTTAAGGAGTAAGCGTCTTTTAATTTCATGGCTGCAATCACCATCTGCAGTGATTTTGGAGCCCAAAAAAATAAAGTCTGACACCGTTTCCACTGTTTCCCCATCTATTTCCCATGAAGTGATAGGACCGGATGCCATGATCTTCGTTTTCTGAATGTTGAGTTTTAAGCCAACTTTTTCGCTCTCCTCTTTCACTTTCATCAAGAGGCTTTTTAGCTCCTCTTCACTTTCTGCCATAAGGGTGGTGTCATCAGCATATCTGAGGTTATTTGATATTTCTCCCAGCAATCTTGATTCCAGCTTGTGTTTCTTCCAGTCCGGCGTTTCTCATGATGTACTCTGCAAATGAGTTAAATAAGCAGGGTGACAATATACAGCCTTGACGTACTCCTTTTCCTATTTGGAACCAATCTGTTGTTCCATGTCCAGTTCTAACTGTTGCTTCCTGACCTGCATACAGATTTCTCAAGAGGCAGGTTAGGTGGTCTGGTATTCCCATCTCTTTCAGAATTTTCCACAGTTTATTGTGATCCATACAGTCAAAGGCTTTGGCCATAGGTGCATAGATTTATCTCTGGGCTTTCTATTTTGTTCCATTGATCTATATTTCTGTCTTTGTGCCAGTACCATGCTGTCTTGATGACTGTAGCTTTGTAGTATAGCCTGAAGTCAGGCAGGTTGATTCCTCCAGTTCCATTCTTCTTTCTCAAGATTGCTTTGGCTATTCGAGGTTTTTTGTATTTCCATACAAATTGTGAAATTATTTGTTCTGGTTTTGTGAAAAGTACTGTTGGTAGTTTGATAGGGATTGCACTGAATAAAAGCTTTTGCACAGTGGAGAAAACTATAAGCAAGGTGAAAAGACAGCCTTCAGAATGGGAGGAAATAATAGCAAATGAAGCAACTGACAAAGAATTAATCTCAAAAATATACAAGCAACTCCTGCAGCTCAATTCCAGAAAAATAAGCGACCCAATCAAAAAATGAGCCAAAGAACTAAACAGACATTTCTCCAAAGAAGACATACAGGTGGCTAACAAACACATGAAAAGATGCTCAATATCACTCATTATCAGAGAAATGCAAATCAAAACCACAATGAGGTACCATTTCACACCAGTCAGAATGGCTGCTATTCAAAAGTCTACAAACAATAAATGCTGGAGAAGGTGTGGAGGAAAGGGAACCCTTTTACACTGTTGGTGGGAATGCAAACTAGTACAGCCACTATGGAGAACAGTGTGGAGATTCCTTAAAAAACTGGAAATAGAACTGGCATACGATCCAGCAATCCCACTGCTGAGCATACACACTGAGGAAACCAGAATTGAAAGAGACATGTGTACCCCAATGTTCATTGCAGCACTGTTTATAATAGCCAGGACATGGAAGCAACCTAGAGGTCCATCAGCAGATGAATGGATAAGAAAGCTGTGGTACATATACACGATGGACTATTACTCAGCTATTAAAAAGAATGCATTTGAATCAGTTCTAATGAGGTGGATGAAACTGGAGCCTATTATACAGAGCAAATAAGCCAGAAAGAAAAACACAAATACAGTATACTAATGCATATATATGGAATTTAGAAAGGTCGTAACGATCACCCTATATGCGAGACAGCAAAAGAGACACAGATGTATAGAAATCTTTTGGACTCTGTGGGAGAAGGTGAGGGTGGGATTATTTGAGAGAATAGCATTGAAACATGAATATTATCATATGTGAAACAGATCGCCAGTCCAGGTTCGATGCATGAGACAGGGTGCTCAGGGATGGTGCACTGTGATGACCCAGAGGGATGGAATGGGGAGGTGGGAGGTGGTTTCAGGATGGGGAACACATGTACACCCATGGCTGATTCATGTCAATGTATGGCAAAACCACTACAATATTATAATGTAATTAGCCTCCAATTACAATAAATAAATTTCAAAAAAGAAAAAAATGCTCAGTAAGTTACAAGATGTCACAAATAGAAAACTCAAGACATCAAAAAAATGTATAAAGTAGATGATAAGTTTCATAAACAAATAAAAATCACACAATTGTGGAGTAAAGAATACAATGTTAGAATTGAAAAAAGTCAACAGAGAGCTTCAGGAGAAATCTTGGTTAAACAAAACAAACTAGCAAAGTCAAAGGCAAATCATTTGTAATTACCCAATAACAAGTGCAAAAAGAACAAAAAAAAAAAAAGAGTGAAAGCCTACACAAATTATGAGACATCAACAAGCAAACAAATATTTCCCTCATCAAAATCCCCGAGGAAAAGAGAGAAATACGTAGAAAGATTAAAGAAATAATAGCTGAATACTTCCAAAGTCTGGAATAGATATGGACATGAAGTTTTGTAAAACTCAAAAGAACCAAAGAAAAGTGAGCTCAAAGTAGATGAGTCTGATAAATATTAAAACCAAATAGCTAAAAATAAAAAACAAAGAGAAAAGTTTGAAAGCAACAAAACTAAAGTGGTTTATTATCTATAAAAGAACCCCCATAAGGTGTAAACTCATTTCTCAGCAGAAACCCTAGGAGAGAGTGGGGTGACATATTCACATTGCTTAAAGAAAATCACTGGCAACCATGAATGCTATACTCAGCAAAACTTTCCTTCAGAAATGAAAAGTAGATGAATTTAATTCTTAACAACAACAACAAAAAGCTGAGTTTATCACCTCTAGACTTGCCTGAAGAGAGATCTTCAAAGACACTAAGAAAAATGAAAATGAACAGACACTAAGAAACAATGTAAATACATCTGAAAATATAAAACTGACTGGTAAATGTAAATATATGGTCAAATTCTGAATACTCTAATACTGTAAAGTGAGAGCATCAATAAATTTTAATTCCAATATAAAAGTTAAAAGACAATAGTGTAAGAAATAACTATAACTACAAAAATTTGTAAATGGATGCACAGTTTTAAAAGATGCAAACTGTGACTTCAACAACATAAAATGGAAGAACTAAAAATATAGAATACTTTGTACACACAATTTGTATGCAGTTGAAAGGAAGATGTTATCAGCTTAAAATAGATTGTTATAATTGTAAGAAGTTTTATATAAGTCTTGTGGTAACTACAAGGAAAAGCTAGTAGATATGCAGAAATAAGTAAAAGCACATCATCACACACAAACAAACAAGCAAAAAAAATGGAAACACACACACAAAAACAAACACCAAGTTCCAAAGGAAGACACAATGAGAAAGAAAGGAACAAGAGAAAGGAGAAAAAGGAACTACAAAACAGAACACAACAAAATGGGGAGACTAAGTTCTCACCTATGAATAACTAATTTAAAGGCAAACAGTTTGAATTCTCCAATCAAAAGGCAGAGTGGCTAAATTAATTTATTTAATCCAATAATATGTTGTCTGTAAAAAACTCACTTTAAGGACACGCATAAGCTGAACATAAAAGGATGGAAAAGAAATTCCATCAAATAGTAAACAAAAGAGAGGAGGAGTGGCTATACTTGTATCAGATAAAATAGACATTCAGTCAAAATTGCTCAGAGACAAAGGTCACTATATAATAATAAAGGGGTAATTCATCAGGAGGATATAATAATTGTAACTATATATGTACCTAACTTTAGAACATCTAAATATTTAAACAAATATTAACGGAAAAATAGATAGCAATACAATAATAGAAAGAGGGGCTTACTATCACATTTTCAACAGTAAATAGGTCATGTGTACCGAAAATGAGGAACAAGACATTGACCAGGTGCCTGTGTCCTCAGTTGCTTCAGTTGTGTTCAACTCTGCAACCCTATGGACAGTAGCCTGCCAGGCTCCTCTGTCCGTGGGACTTTCCAGCCAAGAATACTGGAGTGGGTTGCCATGCCCTCTTGCAGGGAACCTCCTCAAGTCAGGGATCAATCCTGCATCTCCTGCATTGCAGACAGATTCTTTACTTTGTACCATGGGGGAAGCCCATACTTGAACACACTATAAGCCAAACACACAGCATAATTTCATCCAAGTGCACCAAAATATGCATTCTTCTTAAATGCACATGGAACATTCTCTAGGATAGATGATATATTGTGCAATAAAGGAAGTCTTAACAAATTTAAGATTAAGATCATAGTAAGCTTCTTTTCAAGCTACAATGGCATGAAATTAGAAGTCGATAACCAGAGAAAATCTTAAAAATTCACAAATAAGTGGAAATTAAATACACACTGCTGAACAACCAGATGACTAAAGATGATATCAAAAGGGAAATTTAAAATATCTTGAGACCAAAAAAAAAAAAAAAAGAAAGAAAGAAACAAATTAAAATTTATGGGATAAAGCAGAATCAGTTCTAGCATATAAAAATTATATCAATAAAAATAAATATATAAATAAGCAACCTAAATGCATTCTTCAGATAAATAGAACAGGAAGAATACCTAAGCCCAAATTTAGCAGAAGAAAGGAAGTAATAAAGATTAGAGCAGAATTTTTTTAAAAAATAAATATTAGACAATAAAAAATCAACAAACTTAGTAGCTGATTTTTGAAAAGATAAAATATTTAAGAAGCCTTTAGCTAGACTAATCAGGAAGAGAGGACTCAAGTAAAATCATAAGTGAAAAAGGAGATATTACAATTAATGCCACAGAAATATAAAGTGATATGAGACCAATATGAACAATTACGTGTCACATGCTGAATAACCTGGAAGAGATTAATAACTTCCCAGGAACATATAGCCTATCAAGACAGAATCATGAAAAAAAAAGTGTGAACAGAACAATGATGAGTAAGGATATTAAATCGATAATCAAAAACCTCCTAAAAAAGAACAAGGTAGATGATTTTATGAGTGAATCTCATCATTTAGAGAATGATCAATTCCAAATCTTCTCAAACTCTACCTAAAAATAAAGAAGAGGGGGAAGATTTCCACACTCATCTTGTAAGGCCAGCATTATCCTTAAGAGGAAGCCAGATAAGGACACTACAAGAAAAAAGAAAAATGACTGACCAGTATCTCCAATAAATATAGATACAAAATCCTAAAAAAATGCTAGCAAATTGAACTGAAAAGCACACTGAAATTGTTATACACCATGATCAAGTGAGATTTATATCTAGGATGCAAGGATAGTTCAACATACACAAATCAATAAATGTAATATACCACATTAAAAAATGGAAGATAAAGATTATAGGATCATCTCAATAGATCCATAAAAAGCATTTGACAAAATTCAACATCTATTCCTGATAGTTACTGTAAAGAAATTAGGTATAGTAAACATGTACTCCAACATAATAAAAGTCATATATAATAATTTCATAGCTAACATCATGTGGTGTCCTGTGCTTAGTTGCTCAGTTGTGTCTGACTCCATGGATTGTAGCCTGCCAGGCTCTTCTATCCATGGACTCTCCAGGCAAGAATCTGGAGTGGGTTGCCATGCCCTGCTCCAGGGGATCTTCCCTACTCAGGGCTGGAACCCAGGTCTCCTGCATTACAGGCAGGTTCTTTACCAACTGAGCCACCATGGGAGCCCAAGAATACTGGAGTGGGTAGCTATTCCCTTTTCCAGGGGAATCTTCCAAACCCAGGGATAGAAACCAGGTCTCCTGCTTTACAGACAGGTTCTTTACCATCAGAGCCACGAGGGAAGCCCAAGAATACTGGAGTGGGTAGCCAACCCCTTCCCCAGAGGATCTTCCTGACCTAGGAATTGAACCAGGGTCTCCTGCATTGCAGGTGGATTCTTTACCAGCTGAGCTACCAGGGAAGCCCAACTAACATCATACTTGATGGTAAAAAGCTGAAAGTTTTCCCTCTTAGATAAGGAATAAGACAAGGATGTCAATTCTCACCACTTCTAGTCAACATAGTATTGGAAGTTCTGGCCAGAGCAGATAGACAGGAAAAATAAATAAAAGGTAATCAAATTCGAAAGAAATAAGATTGTCGATCTTTGCAGATGACATGATCTTGTATAAAAATCTTAGACTCCATCAAGAGATTGTTAAACTAATAAGTTCAGTAAAGTTGAAGAATATAACATTAATGTACAAAATCAATTGTATTTCTACACACTAACAATGAATTATTTGAAAGATAAATTCAAAAATTAACATTTACAGAGTACAAATAGTGTATATACTTTCAATTCCCATCTCCCAATTCATGCCACTTCCCTCTTTCCCCCTTCGTATCCTATACGTTTGTTGACTATGTCTGTGTCTCTATTTATGCTTTGTAAATAAGATTGTCTATATCGATATTTTCAGATTTCACATATAAGCATTAGTATTTGTTTTTCTGACTTCACTCTCTATGACAGTCTTTAGGTCCATCCATGTCTCTACAAATGACTCAATTTCAATAGATAGCTAATGAGAACCTACTGAATAGCACAGGGAACTCCATTCAATGCTCTTTGGTGAACTAACTGGGGAGGAAACCCCAAAAAGAGAGAATATATATGTATATATTTGATTGCATATATGTATATAGTTGATTCACTTTCTTATATGGTAGAAACTAACACAACATTATAAAGCAACTATAGTCCAATAAAAATGTTTTAAAAGAAAATAATGTTTACAGTAGCATCAACAACAACAAACTACTCAGAAAAAAATTTATTCAAGAAGGAACTGTACAATAAAAAGCATGAAATATTGGTGAAAATTTTAAATAAGATGCAAATAAATGGAAAGATGTACATGCTCACAGATTGGAAGAATTAATATTGTTAAAATGTCTATTACTAATCAAGACAATATGAAGATTCAATGATATTCTTACCAAAATTCTAATAATATTTCTCACAGAAATAGAAACAACAATCATAAAGTTTACACGGATCCACAAAAGACCACAAATAGCCAAAGTACATTTGATAAAGAGCAACAATACGTGAACCGTGAACTTCCTGATGTTCAAGCTGGTTTTAGAAAAGGCAGAGGAACAAGAGATCAAATTGCCAACATCTGCTGGATCATGGAAAAAGCAAGAGAGTTCCAGAAAAACATCTATTTCTGCTTTATTGACTATGCCAAAGCCTTTGACTGTCTGGATCACAATAAACTGTGGAAAATTCTGAAAGAGATGGGAATGCCAGACCACCTAACCTGCCTCTTGAGAAATCTATATGCAGGTTAGAAAGCAACAGTTAGAGCTGGACATGGAACAACAGACTGGTTCCAAATAGGAAAAGGAGTACGTCAAGGCTGTATATTGTCACCTGCTTACTTAACTGGTATGCAGAGTACATCATGAGAAATGCCAGGCTGGATGAAGCACAAGCTGGAATCAAGATTGCTGGGAGAAATATCAATAACCTCAGATATGCAGATGACACCACCCTTATGGCAGAAAGTGAAGAGGAGCTAAAAAGCCTCTTGTGAAAGTGAAAGTGGAGAGTGAAAAAGTTGGCTTAAAGCTCAACATTCAGAAAATGAAGATCATGGCATCCGGTCCTATCACTTCATGGGAAATAGATGGGGAAACAGTGGAAACGGTGTCAGACTTTATTTTTTTGGGCTCCAAAATCACTGCAGATGGTAATTGCAGCCATGAAATTAAAAGACGCTTACTCCTTGGAAGAAAAGTTATGACCAACCTAGATAGCATATTGAAAAGCAGAGACATTACTTTGCTGACTAAGGTCCGTCTAGTCAAGGCTATGGTTTTCCCTGTGGTCATGTATGGATGTGAGAGTTGGACTGTGAAGAAGGCTGAGGGCCGAAGGGTTGATGCTTTTGAACTGTTGTGTTGGAGAAGACTCTTGAGAGTCCCTTGGACTGCAAGGAGATCCAACCAGTCCATTCTGAAAGAGATCAGCCCTGGGATTTCTTTGGAAGGAATGATGCTAAAGCTGAAACTCCAATACTTTGGCCACCTCATGTGAAGAGTTGACTCATTGGAAAAGACTCTGATGCTGGGAGGGATTGGGGGCAGGAGGAGAAGGGGACGACCGAGGATGAGATGGCTGGATGGCATCACTGACTCGATGGACGTGAGTCTGAGTGAACTCTGGGAGTTGGTGATGGACAGGGAGGCCTGGCGTGCTGCGATTCATGGGGTCTCAAAGAGTCGGACGTAACTGAGTGACTGAACTGAACTGAACTGAACTGAACAAAGGGGAAGATATCCCACTTCCTGGTATCAAATTATATTACAAATCTGTAATAGTATGGCATTGGCATAAAAACAAGCACTAATGGGGAGCCAAGAAATAAATTCACACACATATGACCAGCTAACCCATGACCAGGGCATGAAGAATAGATGATGAAAAGAAGATTGTCTCTTTAATAAAGGGTGTTTTAAAAAATTAGACATCTATGTATATAAAACAAGAAAATTAAATTCTTTTTTTTATTAGTTTTTTATTTTTTAAATTTTAAAATCTTTAATTCTTACATGCGTTCCCAAACATGAACCCCCCTCCCACCTCCCTCCCCATAACATCTCTCTGGGTCATCCCCATGCACCAGCCCCAAGCATGCTGTATCCTGCGTCAGACAGAGACTGGCGATTCAATTCTTATATGATAGTATACATGTTAGAATGCCATTCTCCCAAATCATCCCACCCTCTCCCTCTCCCTCTGAGTCCAAAAGTCCGTTATACACATCTGTGTCTTTTTTCCTATCTTGCATACAGGGTCGTCATTGCCATCTTCCTAAATTCCATATATATGTGTTAGTATACTGTATTGGTGTTTTTCTTTCTGGTTTACTTCACTCTGTATAATCAGCTCCAGTTTCATCCATCTCATCAGAACTGAGTCAAATGAATTCTTCTTAATGGCTGAGTAATACTCCATTGTGTATATGTACCACAGCTTGCTTATCCATTCATCTGCTGATGGACATCTAGGTTGTTTCCATGTCCTGGCTATTATAAACAGTGCTGCGATGAACATTGGGGTACATGTGTCTCTTTCAACTCTGGTTTCCTTGGTGTGTATGCCCAGCAGTGGGATTGCTGGGCCATAAGGTAGTTCTATTTGCAATTTTTTAAGGAATCTCCACACTGTTCTCCATAGTGGCTGTACTAGTTTGCATTCCCACCAACAGTGTAGGAGAGTTCCCTTTTCTCCACATCCTCTCCAGCATTTATTGCTTGCAGATTTTTGGATCGCAGCCATTCTGACTGGTGTGAAGTGGTACCTCATTGTGGTTTTGATTTGCATTTCTCTAATAATGAGTGATGTTGAGCATCTTTTCATGTGTTTGTTAGCCATCCGTATGTCTTCTTTGGAGAAATGTCTATTTAGTTCTTTGGCCCATTTTTTGATTGGGTCGTTTATTTTTCTGGAATTGAGCTGCAGAAGTTGCTTGTATATTTTTGAGATTAGTTGTTTGTCAGTTGCTTCATTTGCTATTATTTTCTCCCATTCAGAAGGCTGTCTTTTCACCTTGCTTATATTTTCCTTTGTTGTGCAGAAGCTTTTAATTTTAATTAGATCCCATTTGTTTATTTTTGCTTTTATTTCCAGAATTCTGGGAGGTGGATCATAGAGGATCCTGCTGTGATTTATGTCTGAGAGTGTTTTTCCTATGTTCTCCTCTAGGAGTTTTATAGTTTCTGATCTTACATTTAGATCTTTAATCCATTTTGAGTTTATTTTTGTGTGCGGTGTTAGAAAGTGATCTAGTTTCATTCTTTTACAAGTGGTTGACCAGTTTTCCCAGCACCACTTGTTAAAGAGACTGTCTTTACTCCATTGTATATTCTTGCCTCCTTTGTCAAAGATAAGGTGTCCATATGTGTGTGGATTTATCTCTGGGCTTTCTATTTTGTTCCATTGATCTATATGTCTGTCTTTGTGCCACTACAATACTGTCTTGATGACTGTGGCTTTCTTATACTGTATTTTTAAAATACCACTCAAAATGAACTAGAGACTGAAAGATAAGGTTTCCATCCATGAAACTCCTAGTAGAAAACAGAAAAATGCCCTTTGACATTGGTCTTGGCAATGATTTCTTGGATATGACTCCAAAACCAAAAGACACAAGAAAAAAAGTTTTTAAGTGGGATTATATCAAACTAAAATCTTCTGCACAGCACAGGAAACAAATAACAGAGTAAAAAAAACCTATAAAGTGAAAGTAAATATTGCAAGCTATCTATTTTTGTTAGTTTTTGTGTATTTGTTTTTTGGCAAGTTTTCATACATCCAAAATATCTAAGGGACTCATACAACTCAAAATGAAAATAATAATATGATTTTAAAATTAGCAAAGGACTTGCTTAGACATCTTTTTCTTTTTTAAAATTTTTTCAGTTCTATTTATTTATGTTTTTACTTTATAATATTGTATTGGTTTTGCCATACATTGACATAAATCCGCCATTGGTGTACATGTGTTCCCCATCCTGAACCCTTGTCTCACCAGGCCCAAGCTCCCTGTCTCATGCATTGAACCTGGACTGGGGATTCATTTCACATATGATAATTTACATGTTTCAATGCCATTCTCCCATATCATCCTGCCCTCCCACTCCCACAGAGTCCAAAAGACTGTTCTATACATCTGTCTCTCTTTTGCTGTGAAACAGCATATAGGGTTTATCATTACCATTTTTCTAAATTCCATATATATGTGTTAGTATACTGTATTGGTGTTTTTCTTTCTGGCTTACTTCACTCTGTATAATAGGCTCCAGTTTCATCCACCTCAGCAGAACTGATTCAAATGTATTCTTTTTAATGGCTGCATAATATTCCATCATGTATGTATACCACAGCTTTCTTATCCATTCATCTGCTGATGGACATCTAGGTTGCTTCCATGTCCTGGCTAATAAACAGTGCTGCAATGAACATTGGGGTGCACGTGTCTCTCAATTCTGGTTTCCTCAGTGTGTATGCCCAGCAGTGGAATTTCTGGGTCATATGGCAGTTCTATTTCCAGTTTTTTAAGGAATCGCCATACTGTTCTCCATAGTGGCTCTACTAGGTTGCTATCCCATCAACAGTGTAAGAGGGTTCCCTTTTCTCCACACCCTCTCCAGCATTTATTGTTTGTAGACTTTTGGATAGCAGCCATTCTGAGTGGCATGAAATGGTACCTCATTGTGGTTTTGATTTGCATTTCTCTGATAATGAGTGATGTTGAGCATCTTTTCATGTGTTTGTTAGCCACCTGTATGTCTTCTTTGGAGAAATGCCTGTTTAGTTCTTTGGCTCACTTTTTGATTGGGTCACTTTTTTTTCTGGAATTGAGCTGCAGGAGTTGTTTGTATATTTTTGAGATTAATTCTTTGTCCATTGCTTTGTTTCATTTTTTTCAAAGAAGACATACATACACCTTTTATATACAAGTACATAAAATGGTGCTCCACATCATGAATCATCACGAAAATGCAAATTAAAACTGCAATGAGGGATTTCCCTGGTGTTCTAGTGGCTAAGACTCTGCACTCCCAATGCAGGGGCCAGAGTTCAATCCCTGGTCAGGGAGCTAGATCCTATATACCCCAACTAAGACCTGGGGCATCCAAATAAGTAAAATAAAAAACTTCAGTGCGATATCACTGTAATATGTTTGGATGGCTTTCATAAAAAATACAAAATATAATACATTTGGTGATGTTGTGGGGGAAATTGTAATGCTTATACTCTTGGTATTGATGGAAATGTGAACTGGTATAGCTATTATGAAAATGGTGTTGAGGCTTCTTAAAAATTAAAAATAGAAGTATTATACAATTCAGCAATCCTACTACTTGGCATATATCCAAAAGAACTGAAATCAGGGTTTCAAAATGATATCAGCATTCTCATGTTCACTATAGCATTACTCACAATAGCCAAGATATGGAAACAATCTAAATGTTCATCAGGTGAATTGTTCATGAATAAAGAAAATTATATATATGTGTGTATATTCAGCCATAGAAAGAAAGGACACCCTGTCATTTGTGACAACATGAATAAACCTTGAGGACATTATGTTACATGAAATAAGCCAGAAAGTGAAAGACAAAAATTGTATAATTTTACTTTTATATGGACTCTAAAATGTCAAAGTCATAGAACCAGAGAATGGCATTGGTGGTTACCAATGCTAATGGGTGGATAAAATGGGAAAATGCTGTTGAAAGGGTACTTTATTGAGTTATAAGATGAATAAGTTCTGGGAAACTAAGTCACAATGTGGTGACAGTTTATACTCTATTGTATACTTGAAACTTGCTAGGAGAAGAGATCTAAGTGTATTCACCACAGCAAAAAAAAAAAAGATAACAATATGAAGTTATGGATGCATTAATTAATTGTGGTAGTCAATTCAAACTGTATACATATATGAAAAAATGTTGGTTTCATATATAAAATATATTATTAATATAAAGTTTTATATAAAATTTATATAAAAATAAAAATTTTATCAATTATACCTCCATAAATCCCCAAAAAATGATAGATCAACTAGGTAAACTGAAGAAAAAATAAAAAAACTTAACAGCATCTAACAGACAGCTGCAGAATACATCGCCCCAAAATAGTACAATACACATTCTTCTCAAGTGCAAATCAAATATTCTCCAGAAAAACCATATGTTAAGCCATATAAACCACCTCAATTAATGATTAAAAATTGAAATCATACAACTAATAATCTATGACCACAAAGATATATTATAAACCGATAACAGAAGGGAATGAGAAAAATCACAATGATGTGAAAATTTTAAAAAACACTCCTAAAAACCCAATGAAGTAAAGAACAAATCACACAAGAATTTAGAAATATCTTGAGATAAGTAAAATTAAAGAAATAACATGCCAAAATTTTGTGGATGTACTAAAGCAGTACTTAAAAAGAAATTTACAACAATAAGTGTTTATATTTTGAATCAATAACTTAACTTTCCACCATAAGAAACAATAAAAGAGAAAATTTAACACAAAATAAGCAGGAGGAAGAAATAATAAAAATTAGCATGTTAATAAAGAAATGGTGAAAAGAAAAACAATGCAGAAAATTAATAAAACCAAAGTTGATTCTTTGGAAATATCAAATTATTATACCATTAGGTAGACTGAACAAGAAAGAAGAGTAAAGATTCAAGTTACTAAAATCAGAAATAAAAGTAGGGACATTACTAACTCACCTTACAGAAATAAAAACATATAAATGAACTCCACATTGTCCTACTTCTCAGCTGTCTTGACTCCTTAACAAGATAGCAGAGGAGTAGGAGGACATGGAGCTCATCTCTCCCCACAATGAATCAAAAATACATCTACAAATGGAAAAGTGCTCTCAGAGCACCTGCTGAATTCTAGCAGAGGACCTCAGATACAGGAGGGGCAAGACAGATTCCTGTGTAATCAGATAGGATGAAAGAAAAAAGAAAGGAAAAGGGAGAATAGAGCAAGCAGAATGGGGCTGCATTCCTGGTGGAGAGTGAAATTTAGAAAAGGGTCTCGCATCTGGGGAAGCCCCTCACCAGCAGGGCCATCAGCTGGGACTGAAGGAAAGCTTGGGGGCCCGAGGACGAGAGCAGCAGCCAGTCACTGGCAGGCAGGACAGAGGGAAACCCACACAGATGTCCCAAAGCCCTGCACACCCCATGGGGTGCCTGAGATGGGTGTCTGCCAGTGTGCACAAGGGCAGGGTGAGGAGCAGGTCTGGGAAGGAGACTGCTGTTGGCTGTGAGGAAACAGTCTGAGGGGATGGCAACGCGGAGCTCTGCAACCAGGAATACCCTTGGAGAAGCTCAGGCCACCGCAGAAGACAAGCACCACTGCTGAGTGATGTGCAGTGCTCTGGGGCCACCATCGCAGCCTCCCTCCTCACGCACTGGCCCTGGCCTCCACGGGCACTCAGAGGGGCTCCAATGGACCCCACTCACACGCCCCTGCCACCGCTGCCTCTGCCCTCCCCCCCCACCTTGGCGGCTGCTCACTCCAATTGCGTCTCTGCTCCTTTCTGCTGGAGGGGCTCATGTGCTTCAGCAATCTCTGGAACAGACTCTGGTGGGAGGAACACATACAAAAGTAGATCTGAAACTATAGCTGAGACCCAGTGTCCACGTGACTAACGAAAAGAGCCAAGATCTCTCCTCATGGTTGTACAAACCACAAAGTTACACCTCAGCTGATGGATTACTAAATTCAATGCCTGCAAAAAGATCCAAATCCAAGAGGACAACAAGAGCCTCTGTCCCTGGGACAGGTTTAGCTTTTGCAGCTGTGGGCTTTGTGGGCAAGTACATGTCGGGGCTGGGCCAGAGTATGAGCTTCCAACATAGTTCCCATGGCAGGTCCAGCGCACAACTACGGCAGTGCTTGGACCTGACCTCAGGGTATCCGTGACAGTAGCCTAGAGAAAGTGACACCTGAGACTCACTAGACCAACAATACAATGGGTGAAAGGGACGTATCAGAGCAACTCACAGGTAAACAGCTCCAGTGGAGGAATACTCAATGGTTTCTCTCCCAATGGGAGGGCTCCAGTTCTGCCTTACCCGAACTTAGATCAGAAACACAGCTGAGAAACAGATCTGGGGGCCTCTATACCAACAGTGAGGTACTAGACCCCACTCCTGCCAAGGCAGTGACAGCCTCAGAGCAAGGTGGAGGCCCCCCTCAACATCCAGGGCAAGTGTTGGTCACCACACCACCAATCAAAGGGATAATGACACAAGCCTCTAGGTCAACCTCGCCTGCGAGGGGGCAGAAACCAAAAGCAAGAAGAACTACAATCCTGCAGCCTGCAGAAAGGAGACCACACACACAGAAATTCAGGCAAAATGAGATCACAGAGAAATATGTTGCAGATGAAGGAGCAAGATAAAAACCTGCAAGGACAACTAAATGAGGAAAAGATAG
Organism: Ovis canadensis; assembly: GCF_042477335.2. Classification (NCBI taxonomy): domain Eukaryota; kingdom Metazoa; phylum Chordata; class Mammalia; order Artiodactyla; family Bovidae; genus Ovis; species Ovis canadensis. Next base: position 14,623,437 of record NC_091262.1, read on the forward strand.
GCAATCTACCTGAAAAAGAATTCAGAGTAATAATAATAAAGATGATGTAAAATCTTGGAAAAAAGGACAAATGCATGGATTAAGAAGATATAAGAAATGTATAACAAAGATTTAAAAGAATTTAGGAACAAGCAGAAGTGAACAATACAATAACTGAAATGAAAAAACACTAGAAGACATCAATAGCAAGATAACTAAGGCAGAAGAATGGAAGACAGAATGATGGAAATCACTGCCATGGAATGGAATAAAGATAAAAGAATGAAAATAAATGAGGGCAGTTTAAGAGACCATTAGGACAACATTAAGTGAACCAACATTCTAATTATAGGGGTCCCAGAAGAAGAAAAAAAGAGAAATGGACAGAGAAAATATTTGAAGAGAAAAATTTCCCTAACATGTTAAAGGAAATAGTCACACAAGTCCAGGAAGCACAGAGATTCCCTTAGACGATAAACCCAAAGAGAAATAAGCTGACACACAAAAATTAAATATAAAGAAGGCATGTACACTCGTGGTGGATTCATGTCAATGTATGGCAAAACCAATACAGTATTATAAAGTAAAAATAAAAATTAAAAAAAAATTAAATGCAACAAGGGAAAAGTAATAACATATAATGGAATTCCCATAGGTTATGAGCTGATTTTCAGCAGAAACTCTGCAGGCCAGAAGGAAATAGCAGGATATACTTAAAATGATGAAAGGAATAAAACCAAAAACCAAGATTACTCTACCCAACAAGGAGCTCATTCAGATTCAATGGAGAAATCAAAAGTTTTACAAGTAAGCAAAAGCTAAGAGAATTCAGCACCGCTAAATCAGATTTGAATCAAATGCTAAAGGAATTTCTCTATGAGGGGGAAAAAAAGAGGCCACAGCTAGAAATAACAAAATCACAAATGGGAAAGTTCACTGGGAAATTTCATACAGTAAAAGTAGGAAATCATCCATACACAAATATGATATCAAACCCAGCAGTTGTGAAGTGAATGCACATGCAGGAAATGGGACTTGCATTTGAAATTAACAGACCAGCAACTTAAAACAACCTTGCATACATATAAACTCCTATGTTTAAACCTCATAGTAACCATAAAGCAAAAAACCGCAATAGATACAGACAAAAAAAGACAAAGCAACCAAACACAACACTAAAGATGGAGATCACAGCACAAGAGAAGAGAACAAAAGAAGAAAAGAAGAAAAAAGACCTATGAAAACAAACTCAAAACAATTAATTGGCAATAGGAACATACATATCAATAATTACCTTAAGTGTAAATGAATTGCAGGCAGACTCTTTACCATCTGAGCCACCAGGGAAGCCTTGTTAGTCATTCAGTTGTGTCTGATTCTTCACAAGTCCATGGACTGTAGCCCGCCATGCTCCTCTGTCCATGGAATTCTTCAGGCAAGAATACTTCAGTGAGTAGCCATTCCTTTCTCCAGGGGATCATCCCAGTGCAGGGATTGAACCTGCATCTCCTGCATTGCAGGCAGACTCTTTACTGCCTGAGCCACCAGCGATGGTTATCAGGAGGGAAAGGGGAAATGGAAAATTGGGATTAAAATATATACCCTATGATATATAAAAGAAGTAACTAATAAGGATCTACTCTATAGCACAAGGAACTCTATTCAATACTCTGTAATAACCTATGTGGGGAAAAAAAAATCTGAAAAAGAGTGGGTATATGTATATGTATTCACTTTGCTGTGCACCTGAAACTAACTCAGCATTGTAAATCAACTATACGCCAATAAAAAAAATAAATAAAGCCTATAAGGACATTGTGAGCAAGTGAAAGTTTGAAAAATTAGATAATTTATGATAGAGACAAATTTCATAAGAGACACACACTGCCAAAACTCAAGCAATAGATAAATCAGAATAGATAATTTACAATTCATGTGATTGAATTGTCAAACATTAAAAAAAATGCTAATCCTTTATTTCTGACATATAATGAGATTAGAAGTCATCATTAGCACCTTCATGAGAAAAATGTGAACAACAACAAAAAAATCAGTCACTATTTTATACTAATCAGAGGATTGAGGTCAAGAGGCAAGCCACCATGCAAAAGCTGAAGAGATAGGCAAAAACAGAGAATCATAACTTGCTGGGAGTAGAAACCACTGAAGCCAGCAACTGATAGAAACATTCAAACGACAAATTGTAGGTTATTTTCTTTCATCACTTTAAGTATGTCTTGCCATTCCCTCCTAGCCTGAAGAGTTTCTATTGAAAGATCAGCTGTTATCCTTATGGGAATCCCCTTGTGTGTTGTTTGTTGGTTTTCCCTTGCTGCTTTTAATATTTGTTCTTTGTGTTTGATCTTTGTTAATTTGATTAATATGTGTCTTGGGGTGCTTCGCCTTGGGTTTATCCTATTTGGAACTCTCCGTGTTTCTTGGACTTGGGTGATTATTTCCTTCCCCATTTTAGGGAAGTTTTCAACTATTATCTCCTCAAGGATTTTCTCATGGTCTTTCTTTTTGTCTTCTTCTTCTGGGACTCCTATAATTCAAATGTTGGAACATTTCATATCGTCCTGGAGGTTTCTGAGATTGTCCTCATTTCTTTTAATTTGTTTTTCTTGTTTCCTCTCTGATTCATTTATTTCTACCATTCTATCTTCTATTTCACTAATCCTATCTTCTGCCTCCGTTATTCTGCTATTTGTTGCTTCCAGAGTGTTTCTGATCTCATTTATTGCGTTATTCATTATATATTGACTCTTTTTTATTTCTTCTAGGTCCTTGTTAAACCTTTCTTGCATCTTCTCAATCCTTGTCTCTAGGCTATTTATCTGTGATTCCATTTTGATTTCAAGATTTTGGATCATTTTCACTATCAATATTCGGAATTCTTTCTCAGGTAGATTCCCTATCTCTTCCTCTTTTGTTTGGTTTGGTGGGCAACCCTCCTGTTCCTTTACCTGCTGAGTATTCCTCTGTCTCTTCTTCTTGATTATATTGCTGCATTTGGGGTGGTACATATACACAATGGAGTATTATTCAGCTGTTGAAAAGAATACATTTGAATCAGTTCTGATGAGATGGATGAAACTGGAGCTGATTATACAGAGTGAAGTAAGCCAGAAAGAAAAACACCAATACAATATACTTACACATATATATGGAATTTAGAAAGATGGCAATGACGACCCTGTATGCAAGACAGCAAAAAAGACACAGATGTGTATAATGGACTTTTGGACTCAGAGGGAGAGGGAGAGGGTGGGATGATTTGGGAGAATGGCATTGTAACATGTATACTACCATGTAAGAATCAAATCGCCAGTCTATGTCCGACACAGGATACAGCATGCTTGGGGCTGGTGCACGGTGATGACCCAGAGAGATGTTATGGGGAGGGAGGTGGGAGGGGGTTTCATGTTTGGGAACGCATGTACACCCATGGTGGATTCATGTCAATGTATGGCAAAACCAATACAGTATTGTAAATTAAAATAAAGTAAAAAAAAAAAAACAAAACGACAAATTGCTGGAGTATGGACTAGTTATAGAATTAAAAACTACTGAAAGCCCAGTCTTAGAAGAGTTCCACATTTTTGTGAGCTTTTCCTGGAAAAACCTAAAGAGATTCTTACAATGAAGATGCAGAAAAATCCCCTCATCCTGGTTGTGTTTAAGTGTAAAGCAACCATGTGTCTACGGGGAAAGCCGTCATTTTGAAATACTTGATCTCAGGTGGCCTCACCTGCAGTGACTTGAAGAAGGATTTCCATTCTGGGCCAGAAACAAAGTCAGGCCATGGCAGTGAGAGCACTGAATCACAGCCGCTGGACCACCAGGGGTCAGCGGCCAGTGACAAGGCCTTGGCTCGTCAGCTGTGTAGAAATGAATTTCCACATAGAGATAGAAAGAAGTAAAACAGGTAAAATGTTTATTGGGAGGAAAAACAGTACATGTGGATAGACACATGAGCAGGCTCAGAGAGAGGGAGTCACACCCTTGTGGAAGGTGGAATCACTTTTAAGGGGCATTTCTTCCTCCTCCTCTCTTTCCAGTCATCCTGCTGTGCTTGGTTCTGAGCCCTTACTGGTATAGCTCAGGGTCCTCCATGTGTGCATATCTCTCAGCCAAAATGGATTCTAGTGAAGAGGTCTATGGGTAGGTTGGCATTACTTACTATGAGGTGCCACCCCTTTTTTTTGACCTCCAAAGCTTTTCTGTGCACATGTAATTGGGAAGTTCTCCTTGACTTTGAGAATGAGGGACATGTGGTCTTTTAACTCTTATCTGGACAGGGCTCAGCTCCTCTCTCATGCCTGCTGTTTTGGAGTGTCTGTCCATAGAGGACAAACTCTGGCTCCTTAGCCTGGGGCCCATTTATTTCCCTCCTCATATTCTTAGAACAGTCTGTTCCTCATATGGCAGTGGTCTGCCCTCTGGGGAAACTACTTCACCCAAGCCTTGTCTGAACGAGGGAAAGTGCAACTGGATGACATGAGCCCCTTCTGGTTCCCCATCTCCCATAAGGGAAGAAAAATATATTCTAAGTCACTTTTCTGAAAGTTACAGTCCAAAAGAACTTAATCATAAGGTTATAGAAAACTCATCCCTAATACCGTACCATCGCATGAATAGGTCTTTAGTATAACAACAGTGGATTACCATGAGAGGGATAAGACCCAGACTTATACCTGAAAACAATTTCTAGGAAACCACCCCCCAAACAATGTGGGAGACCAGAACAAAGACACTAGAGGAGACTGACGCTTCTGACACCTACAGTTACAGCAAACATTAAACAGCATAACTCCCAATCAAATCAATAGGAAGCATCACACAAAGACCTATTCTCTCAGATCCTATTATTCAATGTATCATGTTTTGTTTCAACAAAAATTATAAAGCATGCTAAAGACAGGAAACAATACAGTCTAAAGAGACAAAGCAAGTATTAGAATGATACTCAGAAATGGTAGAGATTAAAATGATCAGATCAAGAATTTTAAATGGAATGTGGGCGTCACTGGTGGCTCCCTGGTAAAGAGTCTGCTTGCAGTGCAGGAGACCCTGATTTGATCCCTGGGTCGGAAAGATCCCCTGGAGGAGGGAAAAGCTACTCACTCCAGTATTCTTGTCTGGAGAATCTCATGGACGGAGGAGCCAGTGGGCTAAAGTCCATGGGGCTGTGAAGAGTCAGATATGACTAAGCAACTAACACTTCACGAAGTGAAATGAAAACACTCAGTCGTGTCTGACTCTTTGCAACCCCATGGACTATAGCCCACCAGGCTCCTCCATCCGCCGAATTTTCTAAGCAAGAGTACTGGAGTGGGTTGCTGTTTCCTTCTCCAGGGGATCTTCCTGACCCAGGAATCGAACCCAGGTCTCTCACATTGCAGGAAGGCACTTTACCATCTGAGCCACCAGGGAATCTACTTATGATTAGTATAACAAGTCTTTTAATAGAAAAAGTGGTCATTCTATTGAATCATGTTTTTTAATCCTCTCTGCCAATCTCTTTTTCTTATATTGAGGTGAAATTTACATAACATAAAAATAACCATTTTAAAGGGTACAATTTAGGAGGGAGGTGGGAGGGGGGTTCATGTTTGGGAATGCATGTAAGAATTAAAGATTTTAAAATTTAAAAAATAAAAAAACTAAAAAAAAATAAAAATAAAAAATAAAGGGTACAATTCAGTGATATTTAGCATTAACAGTATACATGTGGCATGTGGCATGCAACATAACTCTGCTTAATCTTAAAAATTTTCATCACTCCAAAAAGGAAACCTCACACCCATTAAACAGTCTATTTCACTTTCTCCTTCCTCCAGCCTCTGACAACTACTAGTCTCCTTTCTGTCTTTATGGATTCGCCTATTCTGAATATCTTATGCAAATAAAATCACACGATCTGAGCTTTGTGTTTGACTTTACTCACTTAGCATAATGTTTTTGATTTTCATTTATGTGGTAGCATTTGTCAATACTTTTATTTCTTTGTATGACTCAAAAATATGCCATTGAATGGCTGAATGACATTTTGTTTATCCAGGTATCATTTGATGGGCTTTAGGGTTGTGTCCACCTATTGGTGGGTTTCCCGGGTGGCACCAGCGGTAAAGAACCTCCCTGTCAGCACAGGAAACATAAGACAAGGGTTCATTCCCTGGCTCAGGAAGATCCCCTGGAGAAGGGCATTGCAACCCACTCCAGTATTCTTTCCCAGAGAATCCCTTGGGCAGAGGGGCCCGGTGGGCTACAGTTCATGGGGTCCCAAAGAGCTGGACAGGACTGAAGAGACTTAGCATGCACGCACGCACGCCACCTATTGGATGTTGTGAATACTACTGTTAAAAACAATTATGTAGAAGTTATGTTTGAATCGGGGAAGGCAATGGCACCCCCACTCCAGTAATCTTGCCTGGAAAATCTCATGGACGGAGGAGCCTGGAAGGCTGCAGTCCATGAGGTCGCTGAGGGCCGGACACAACTGAGCGACTTCACTTTCACTTTTCACTTTCATGCATTGGAGAAGGAAATGGCAACCCACTCCAGTGTTCTTGCCTGGAGAATCCCAGGGACGGGGGAGCCTGATGGGCTGCCATCTATGGGGTCGCACAGGGTTGGACATGACTGAAGTGACTTAGCCTTAGCCTTATGTTTGAATACCTCTTTCCCTGGTGGCTCAGACGGTAAAGTGTCTGACTGTAGTGCGGGAGACCCTGGTTCGATCCCTGGGTTGGGAAGATGCCCTGGAAAAGGAAATGGCAACCCACTCCAGTACTCTTCCTGGAAAATTCCACGGACTGAGGAGCCTGGTGGGCTGCAGTCCATGGGGTCGCAAAGAGTTGGACACGACTGAGTGACCTCACTTTCACTTTCTCTTTCTCTGGTGTATATCTATTAGTGTAATTGCCAGGTTATATAGTAATTCTGGGCCTCCCTGGTGGCTCAGACAGTAAAGAATCTGCCAGCAATGCAAAAGAGCCATGGTTCGACCCCTGGGATCAGAAAGATCCCCTGGAGAAGGGGATGGTTTTGATTTGCATTTCCCAGTGGCAAATGATGTTGAACATCTTTTAATGTGCTTGTTGTTCATATGTATATCTTATTTGGAGAAATGTCTTTTCAGTCTTTTGCCCATATAAAAAGTTAGGTTGTTTGCCTTTTTACATTGAACTTTAAAGGTTTTTTTAAAAAATATATTCTGAAAACTAAATCCTTACTAGATCTATAATTTGCATTTTATTTCTCCCATTCTATGAAATGTATTTTCATTTTTGTTATAGTGGCCTTTAAGACACAATTTTAATTTTGATGAGTCAGTTTCTTTTTTTTTTCCTTTTGTTGCTTGTGCTTCTGCCCAAGTCAATGTCATGAAGAATTTTCCATATTTTCTTCTGGGAATTTTACAGTTTTAGTTCATACATTTAGATTGGTGATCCATTTTGAGTTAATTGTTGTGTATACTGTAAACCAAGGGGTTCACCTTTATTCTTTTACATGTGGCATCATTTCTTGAAGAGAATGTTTTTCTGAATTGAATAGTCTGTCACATTTGTCAAAAATCAACTGACAATCAGTGTATGGGATTACCTCAGACTGTAAATTCCATTGTATTGATAATGTATCTGTTTTTATTCCAGTACCACACTATTCTGATTACTGTAGTTTTATTGTAAGTTTTGAAAATAGGAAGTGAGTATCCTCCAAATTTTTTTTTTCTAGGTTATTTTTCCTATTGGGGAGTCTTTTGTGATTTCATGTGAATTCTAAGACTGGCATTTCAATTTATTCAAAAAAATTATATTTGGGATTTTCAGAGCAATTACATTAAATCTATAGATCACTTTGGGTAGTACTGACACATAAACAATATTAAAGCTCTCAATGCATGTCTTTATTTAGGTCTTCTATACTTTCTTTAAGCAATATTTAGAAATATTCAGTCTTGTACTTCCTGGATTAAATTTCAAGGTATTTTATCCTATTTGGTGCTATTTAAATCAAATGTTTCCATTAATTTTACTTTCAGATTGTTTATTGCAGATTTATAAATACAACTGATACAATGTATGTTGATCTAATTGTTTACAAATTTGTTGAATTCATTTATTATCTCTAATAGGTTTTTAAAGATTTTTTAGGATTTCCTACATATATTTACGCCATGTACAAATAGAGATACTTTTACTTCTTACTTTCCAATTTGGAAATTTTAATTTCTTCTCCTTGCCTAGAACTTCCAGTACAAAATAGAATAGAAATGGTAAAAGCAGCCATCCTTGTCTTTTTTTCTCATGTTGAGAATAACCTCCAGTCTTTCACCATTAAATAAAATGTTGGCTGTGGGTTTTTGTTAATATTTAAGTAAGTTTACTTCTATTCCTAAGTGTTTTTTTTTTTTACAGTTTTTACAAGAAAAAGGGATTGGATAGTATGAGATTATTTTCTGTGTCAGTTGAGATTATCATATATTTTCTTTATTTTATTAATGTGCTTTATTATATGATTGATTTTCATATGTTTATCCACCTTCACAAACCTGGGGTAAATTCCACTTGGTTATAACATACACAAGTCTCAGGCTCTGTTTATTTTCTACACCCTTTTCTTTTTCTGCCTCTCAGACTGGATAGTATCAACTGATCTATTTTTTCAAGTTCACCTGTTCTTTCTTTTGGTACTCAAATCTGGTCGAATTCCTCCTGTGAATTTTTTATTTCATTTATTGGACATTTAAGCTCCAGAATTACTATTTAGCTCCTTTTTATAATATCCATGTTTTATTGATTCTCTGTTTGGAGAGATTTAATTCTCTTGGTTTCCCTTCATTATTTGTGTGTAATTTTCTTTAATTCTGAGCATATTTAAGGGAGTCAATTAAAGTGTATACCCATGGAAGATTCATGCTGATGTATGGCAAAACCAATACAATATTGTAAAGTAATTAGCCTCCAATTAAAATAAATAATTTAAATTAAAAAAAGATTTTAAAAAATCTAAAAAAAAATTTGTCTGCTAAGTCTAATGGCTGGGCTTCTTCAAAGATAATTTCTATTAATTTTTTCTGTGAATAGCCTATGTAATTCTTTTTGAAAACTGGACATTTTTAGCCCTGTAATATGTTTATTCTGGCAATCATATGATACCCCCTTCTTAGCACTTGCTACTTTTTGTGTATTGTTTGCTTGTCTAGTGATTTTTCTGATCCATTTTTGAAAATCTATATTATTTATCAATTGTGGCCCTTGAATTCTGGGTTCTATTAATTCCATGGTGAGCTAGTGTCTTTTTTTTTTTTTAAATTTCCTCAAATTCTTTGTAGAAAAGAAGAAGTTAAATTTTAAAGGAAATTTAAAAAAAAAAAAAGGAGAAAAAAAGAACTTTATGAAAACTTTCCCAGTTTTGGCTCTATATGTGGTATTTTCTCCAACACTTAGCCAGGCCATTTACAACTCTGCCTTAGCCTTCACTTCCTACTTGTGTGGTACTTTAAGGGGTAAAAGCTTAGCATTTTCTCAGGTCTTTTCTGGGCATGATTTTTCCCTTGGATATGTGCCTGGCTTTTTCAATTTTTCAGTATAAGCAGGATCTTTTAAAAGTCTTCATTTTCCATGAATCTCTTTTCCCAATCTCTCCCTTTCAACTGTATTTAGTCCGCCAGCTGTTTGTCCCAACTGATGTTACTTGCCCCCAGGTTGCTGCAGCAAATACTATGTCTTCAAGTGTTTCCAGCAGAAACCACCTAGAAGCTTCCCCAGCCAGGGGTCTGCTCTGAGTCGGGTAAAAGTTCCCTGCAGTGAACTTTCAGGCTGTCAGAATACAAGTAAGCACACAACCACAGTTCTTTGAAAATAAGGTGTGAATTGGTTTCTCTGGCCCTAATAACCTGTAGTAGGAGATTGGGGCTGCCCTCCTCATGACCACTTACACTAGTTTGCTAGAGTTGCATAACAAAATGCCACAGATTGGATGGTTTAAATAGCAGTTTATTTCCCACAATTCTGGTGGCTAGAAATAAAAAATCAAGGTGTCAATCTGTTTGGTTTATCCTGAGGCCTCTTTGTTTGACTTTCAGATATCTAGATTCTTTCTATGTCTTCCAACTCTCTTTTCTTTGAGTATGTGCATCCCTGGTGGGCCCAGATTTTATCTTCTTTAGAGAAATAGCAGTCAGGTTAGATTAGGCTCAACTCATATGACCTCATTTAACCTAATTACATCTTTAAAGACCTTGTTTATAAATACAGTCACATTCTGAAATACTGAGGGGTTAGAATTTCAGCATACTAATTTTGAGGGTACACAATTCAGTCTATTACATTCCACCATCTGTGCTGTGTACTTAGTTGCTCAGTCATGTCCTACTCTTTGTGACCCCATGGACTTTAGCCCGCCAGTATCATCTGTCCATGGAATTCTCCAGGAAAGAATACTGGATTGAGCTGCCATTCCCTTCTCCAGGGGATCCTCCTCAACCAGGTCTTCTGCACTGCAGGCAGATGCTTTACCATCTGAGCCTTTTCCATCTGGAGCCCCTAAATTCATCTCCTTCTAACATGTAAATACCTTCATTCCATCCCAAACAGACTCAAAAGTCTTAACTCATTTCAGAATCAACTCTAATTTCCAAATCTGACCTAAATATCATCTAAATCAAGTATGGGTGAGACTTCAGGTATAATTCATCCTGAGGCAAAATTTCTTTTGCAACTGTGAATCTTTGAAATCAGAAAGGTTATCTGCTTCCAAAATACAAAGATGAGACAGGAATAGAATAGACATTTCCTTTCTGAAAGGGAGCTACCAGAAAGAAGGAATCACAAGTCCCAAGAAGTCCATAACCTAGCAGGGCAAATTCCATTATATTTTAAGACTCAAAAATTGTACTCCTTAGCTCAGTGCTCTGTCTTCCTGGACTATCAGTGTGATGGTCCTATGCCCTTGAAGGCAGTCTTGCTTATCTCTGAATACCTTTTGGGTTGTTTTCCCCTTTTCTTGAAGGAAAACACATATTTACAGAGATAGCTCTATTGTCATATCCTATAGAATCCAAAATCACTACAGATGGTGATGGCAGCCATGAAATTAAAAGATGCTTACTCCGTAGAAGGAAAGTTATGACCAACCTAGACAGCATATTAAAAAGCAGAGACATTACTTTGCCAACAGAGGTCTGTCTAGTCGAGGCTATAGTTTTTCCAGTAGTCATGTATGGATATGAGAGTTGGACTATCAAGAAAGCTGAGTGCTGAAGAATTGATGCTTTTGAACTGTGGTATTGGAGAAGACTCTTGACAGTCCCTTGGACTGAGAGGAGATCCAACCAGTCCATCCTAAAGGAGATTAGTCCTGGGTGTTCATTGGAAGGACGGATGTTGAAGCTGACACTCCAATACTTTGGCCACTGAAGTATTTGGCCAATGAAGAGCTGACTCATTTGAGAAGACCCTGATGCTGGGAAAGATTGAGGGCAGGAGGAAAAGGGGACGACAGAGGATAAGATGGTTGGATGGCATCACCAACACAATGGATATGAGTTTGGGTGGACTCCAGGAGTTGGTGATGGACAGGGAGGCCTGGTGTACTGCAGTTCATGGGGTCTCAAAGAGTTGAACACAACTGAGTGACTGAACTGAACTGAATAGAATCTCAGAAGTCTAAAAGCGTTCCCTCATTTTGCCCTATCTTTATCCTCTTTAGTCCAACCTGGAAGTGTTTCTGATGCTGGAACCCATCTCAATTCTTGGCTTCAGCTGAGATGGCTGGTTAGTCAGTGAGTTGTACATGTAGTCTCTTTGTGGGTTTTTTTTTTTTTTTCCAGCCACACTTTGGTGTTCTCTTTAGAATATGATTTCTTGTATTTTGAAGTATGTATTGGCTGATAATTTTCCAAATATTGAAGCTCTGTTTCCTTTTTGCCTAATTATTCCTTCAATTTATCTCTCTTTTCTCACGTTTTACTATAAACAACAAGAGAAACCGAGGCATACCTTCAACAGTTTGCTTAGAAATCTCCTCAGTTATGTGATGATCAAGATCATCATATAAAATTTCTACTTTCCACAAGACACTAGAACACAATGCAGATAAATTCTTTGCCGTTTTGTACCAAAGATCAATTTTCCCCCAGTAATCAATAATACGTTTTTCGTTTCTATTTGAGATGTTATCAGAATCACATTTAACATCCATATTCCTACCAACAGTCCTTTCAAGCAATCTCGGTTCAGTTCAGTTCAGTCACTCAGTCGTATCCAACTCTTTGTGAACCCATGAACTGCAGCATGCCAGGCTTCCCTGTCCATCACCAACTCCCAGAGCCTACTCAACTCATGTCTATCGGGTCAGTGATGCCATCCAACCATCTCATCCTTTATTGTCCCCTTCTCCTCCTGCCTTCAATCTTTCCCAGCATCAGGGTCTTTTCTTAGGAGTCAGCTCTTCACATCAAGTGGCCAAAGAATTGAAGCTTCAGCTTCAGTATCAGTCCTTCCAATGAATATTTAGGACTGATTTCCTTTAGGATGATCTGGTTGGATCCCCTTGCAGTCCGAGGGACTCCCAAGAGTCTTCTCCAAAAAAGCATCAATTCTTCAGCGCTCAGTCTTCTTTATAGTCCAATTCTCACACCCATACATGACTACTGGAAAAACCATAGCTTTGACTAGATGGACCTTTGTTGGCAAAGTAATGTCTCTGCTTTTCAATATGGCATGTAGGTTGGTAATAACTTTCCTTCCAAGGAGTAAGGGTTTCTTAATTTCATTGCTGCAGTCACCATCTGCAGTGATTTTGGAGCCCAAACTGTGTAGCTTAACAGAAACTTTTTTCTCACAATTCTGGAGGGTTGAAGTTCAAGTTCAAGGTGTTGGTAGGTTTGGTTTCTTCTGAGACTTCTCCTTAATTGCAGGCTGTCCCTTTACTGTGTTGTCATATAGCCATTTCTCTGTGCCTGGTGTCTCTTTTTGTGTTCAATTTCCTCTTATTATAGGAAAACCAGTCAGACTGGATTGGGCTTTCCTGGTGGCTCCACAGTGTGTCTGTCTGCCATGCAGGAGACACAAAGACATGGGTTCGATCCCTAGTTGGGAAGATTCCCTGGAGGAGGACATAACAATCCACTCTAGTATTCTTGCCTGGGGAATCCCATGCCAGAGGAGCCTGGTGGGCTACAGTCCATGGGGTTCCTAAGAGTTGGACACGACTGAAACAACTGATCATGCACACACAGACTGGATTAGGAGCCACTCATATTACTTTATTTAACTTTAATTACCTCTTTGAGGATTTTGTGCAAATAGAATCACATTCTGAGGAACAGAGAGGGCATCAACATATTTGAGAGGGACACAGTTTAGTCCTTAACATCACTACAGATCCGGTGGGATAGTAGGCAGACAATTAAAAATTCCTCAATACTTTTACCCCAAAGCACTTTCTCCCCTCTTCAACAAGTCTTCCCCTGGCTTATGTAAGTTTTTAACTAAAATCCAGAATTCTAGTCAAGTTGATGGTGAACATTTTTAATTAAAAATTTTAATTTTTAGATCAGTTTTAGTTTCACAGAAAATCTAATTGAAAAGTAGAGTTTTCTCATATATCTCCTGTTCCCACACATGCCCACTTTCTTCACTATCTGCATCTTTCACCAGAGTAGCATGGTTGTTTTTTTTTTTTTACAATCAGTAAACCTATATTGACAGATCATTATTATTAAAGACCATAGTTTATATTACAGTTCAGCCTTGAAGTTGTATATTCTATGGGCTTTGATAAATGTATAATGACATGTATCCACCATTGTAGTATAATACAGAAAGATTTTACTGCCCTAAAAATTATCTATTTTCTGCCTAGTCATCACTTCCTCCCTACTAACATCTGCCAACTGACTAATCTTTTTTTTTTAAGTATTTCCATAGCTTTGCCTTTTCCAGAATACCGTACAGTTGGAATAAAACAGTACATAGCCTTTTCACATTGCATTTAATTTGCCCCCCATGTCTTTTCATGGGTTGACAACCAATATCTTTTACTGCTGAACAATATTCCAATGTCTAGGAGTACCACAGTTTATAAATTCACCTACTGAAGGGCATATTGGTTGCTCCAAATTTGGCGGTTATGAGTAAAAATTCTCTAAACATCCATGTGGACAAAAGTTCTGTTTATTTGGTTATATATCACAGAGTATAATACCTGGATTATATGTTAAGAGTATGCTTAATTTTATTTTTAAAACTGCCAAACTGTCTTCCAAAGTGGCTGTAGCATTTTGCATTGCACCCAGGAATCCGTGTCATCACCAATACAACACAATATCTCATGTGGTATTGCCTGTGTTCTGGATTTTGCCCATTCTAGTGGATGTGTGGTGGTGTCTCACTGCTGTTTTAATTTGCAGTCACCTGATGTTGAATGTCTTTTCATATATTTATTTGCCAGGTGTATGTTTCTTCAGTGAGGTCATTTTTAAGGTCTGTGGTCCATTTTTATAATCAATTGCTTATTATTGTTGAGTTTTAAGAACTTTTTGTATATTTTGGATGAGTTCTTTACCACAAGTGTGTTTTGGGATACTGTTTCCCACTCTGAATTGTCCTCTAATTCTTTTGACATTGAATCTATAGATCAGGTTGGAAGAACTGACATTTTGATAATACATTGAGTCTTCATATCAATGAACACGAACCATTTATTTGGTTTGTCTTTGATATCTTTCATCAGTTTCATAGTTTTCTTCATATTTTGTTAGCTTTATACCTAAATATTCAATTTGGGAGAATGCTAATTTAAATAATAATATGTCCTAAATTTGGGCTTCCCTAGTAGCTCAGCTGGTAAAGAATCCTCCTGCAATGCAGGAAACCCTGGTTCAATTCCTGGGTCAGGAAGATCCACTGGAGAATGGATAGGCTACCCACTCCAGTATTCTTGGGCTTCTCTGGAGGCTCAGCTGGTAAAGAATCTGCCTGCAGTGCAGGAGACCTGGGTTCAATCCCTGGGTTGGGAAGATCTCCTGGAGAAGGGAACAGCTATCCAATCCAGTATTCTGGCCTGGAGAATCCCATGCACTATGTAGTCCATGGGATCAAAAAGAGTTGGACACAACTGAGCGACTTTCACTTTCGTGTTCTTAATTTCAAAGTATACATGTCTATTGCTGGTATACTGGAAAGGACTCAGCTCAGTTCAGTTTGGTTCAGTCACTTAGTCATGTCTGACTCTTTGTGACCTCATGAACTGCAGCACGCCAGGCCTCCCTGTCCATCACCAATTCCCGGTGTCCACCCAGATCCATGTCCATTGAGTCAGTTATGCCATCCAACCATCTTATCCTCTGTTGTCCCCTTCTCCTCCTGCACTCAATCTTTCCCAGCATCAGGGTCTTTTCCAATGAGTCAGCTCTTCCCATCAGGTGGCCAAAGTACTGGAGTTTAAGCTTCAACATCAGTCCTTCCAATGAACACCCAGGACTGACATCCTTTAGGATGGACTGGTTGGATCCCCTTGGAGTCCAAGGGGCTGTCAAGAATCTTCTCCAACACCAGAGTTCAAAAGCATCAATTCTTCGGCACTCAGCTTTCCTTATAGTCCAATTCTCACATCGATACATGACCACTGGAAAAACCATAGGCTTGACTAGATGGACATTTGTTGACAAAGTAATGTCTCTGCTTTTTAATATGCTGTCTAGGTTGGTCATAACTTTTCTTCCAAGGAGTAAACGTCTTTTAATTTCATGGCTGCAATCACCATCTGCAGTGATTTTGGAGCCCCAAAAATAAAGTCAGCCACTGTTTCCACTGTTTCCCCATCTATTTGCCATGAAGTGATGGAGCCAGATGCCATGATCTTAGTTTTCTGAATGTTGAGCTTTAAGCCAACTTTTTCACTCTCCTCTTTCACTTTCATCAAGAGGCTATTCTTGAGTTCTTCTTCACTTTCTGCCACAAGGGTGGTGTCATCTGCGTATCTGAGGTTATTGATATTTCTCCCAGCAATCTTTATTCCAGCTTGTGCTTCCTCCAGCCCAGCATTTCTCATGATGTACTCTGCATATAAATTAAATAAGCAGGGTAACAGTATACAGCCTTGATGTACTCCTTTTCCTATTTGGAACTAGTCTGTTGTTCCATCTCCAGTTCTAACTGTTGCTTCCTGACCTGCATATAGGTTTCTCAAGAGGAAGGTCAGGTGGTCTGTTATTCCCATCTCTTTCAGAATTTTCCACAGTTTATTGTGATCCACACAGTCAAAGGCTTTGGCATAGTCAATAAAGCAGAAATAGATGTTTTTCTGGAACTCTCTTGCTTTTTTGATGATCCAGTGGATGTTGGCAATTTGATCTCTGGTTCCTCTGCCTTTTCTAAAACCAGCTTGAACATCTGGAAGTTCATGGTTCAAACTGGAAAAGGCTGACTTTTGTATATTACTCTTGTATCCTATAATTTTCCTATAAACCAGGAGAAAATTTTTTCAATTCCTTCAGATTTTCTACAAAGACAATTATGTCACCTGTGAACAAAACAGTTCTATTTCTTCCCTCACAATCTGTATAACTATCATCTCCTTATCTTTTTTGTTGCATTATTTAGAACATTCTGTATGATGTTGAAGATAAATGCTAAGAGGCCACATCTTGTTTGTACCTGATCTTAATGGGAAAGCTTTGAGTTTTTCATCAAGTATGATGCTAGCTATGATTTTTTGTATATATTTTTTATGAAGTTGAGGAAGTTCTCTTTATCCCTAGTTCGTTGAGTATATATTTTTTTAATCCTGAATGAGCATTGAATTTTTGTCAAATGTCTTTTATGCATCTATTGGTATGATCATGAGACTTTTGTCTGTTAATTTGGTGGATATATTAATCTTTTAATGTCATAGTAAGTAAAGTCACTCAGTCGTGTCCGACTCTTTGTGACCCTGTGGACTGCAGCCCACCAGGCTCCTCAGTCCATGGGATTCTCCAGGCAAGAATACTGGAGTGGGTTGCCATTTCCTTCTCCAGGGGATCTTCCTAACCCAGGGATCGAACCCAGGTTTCTCGCATTGGAGGCAGACGCTTTAACCTCTGAGCCACCAGGGAAGCCCTGCAATATATGGGATAAATACCACTTGATTGTAATGTATAATTTCTTTTATACACTTTTGGATTTAACTTGTGAATATTTTGTTGAGGATTTTTTAATATATCTTCATGAAAGACATTCATCTGTAGTTTCCTTCTTTACAATGCCTTTGTCTGGCTTTGGTACTAGGATAATGCTTTCCCCACAGAATAAATTAGGAAGTATTACTTCTGCTTCTATCTTCCAAACAAAACTGTAGAGAACCCAGTGATTTCTACCAAGTATTTATTGTTGTTGTTTAGTCACTAAGTCATATCTGATTTTTGCGACCCCCTGGACTTCAGCCTGCCAGGTTCCTCTGTCCATGTGATTTTTGTAACCACCTAGACTTTAGAATTGATGCTTTTGGTTTTTTTGTTTTTTTTTTTTTTTTTTTTTTGAGTTTCAGCTTTATTTTTATTTATTTATTTATTTATTTTTTAAATCTTTAATTCTTACATGCGTTCCCAAACATGACCCCCCCTCCCACCTCCCTCCCCACAACATCTCTCTGGGTCATCCCCATGCACCAGCCCCAAGCATGCTGCACCCTACGTCAGACATGGACTGGCGATTCAATTCTTACATGATAGTATACATGTTAGAATTCCCATTCTCCCAAATCATCCCACCCTCCCCCTCTCCCTCTGAGTCCAAATGTCCGTTATACACATCTGTGTCTTTTTTCCTGTCTTGCATACAGGGTCGTCATTGCCATCTTCCTAAATTCCATATATATGTGTTAGTATACTGTATTGGTGTTTTTCTTTCTGGCTTACTTCACTCTGTATAATTGGCTCCAGTTTCATCCATCTCATCAGAACTGATTCAAATGAATTCTTTTTAAACGGCTGAGTAATACTCCATTGTGTATATGTACCACAGCTTGCTTATCCATTCATCTGCTGATGGACATCTAGGTTGTTTCCATGTCCTGGCTATTATAAACAGTGCTGCGATGAACATTGGGGTACATGTGTCTCTTTCAATTCTGGTTTCCTCGGTGTGTATGCCCTATATATAGAAAACTATAAAACACTGATGAAAGAAATCAAAGAGGACACTAATAGATGGAGAAATATACCATGTTCATGGATCGGAAGAATCAATATAGTGAAAATGAGTATACTACCCAAAGCAATTTACAAATTCAATGCAATCCCTGTCAAGCTACCAGCCACATTTTTCACAGAACTAGAACAAATAATTTCAAGATTTATATGGAAATACAAAAAACCTCGAATAGCCAAAGCAATCTTGAGAAAGAAGAATGGAACTGGAGGAATCAACTTGCCTGACTTCAGGCTCTACTACAAAGCCACAGTCATCAAGACAGTATGGTACAGGCACAAAGACAGACACATAGATCAATGGAACAAAATAGAAAGCCCAGAGATAAATCCACACACATATGGACACCTTATCTTTGACAAAGGAGGCAAGAATATACAATGGAGTAAAGACAATCTCTTTAATTAATTTATTTTAATTCGAGGATAATTGCTTACAATATTATGATGGTTTTGCCATATATCAACATGAATCAGCTACAGGTATACATGTGTCCCCCCCAGTCCTGAATCCACCTCCCACATTCCTCCCCATCCTATCCCTGTGGGTTGTCCCAGAGTACTGGCTTTGGGTGCCCTGTTTCATGCATCAAACTTGCAGTAGTCATCTGTTCTACATGTGGTAATGTACATGTTTCAATGCTATTCTCTCAAATCATCCCACCCTTGCCTTCTCCCACTGAGTCCAAAAGTTTCTTCCTTATATCTGTGTCTTCTTTGCTGCCCTGCATGTAGGATAGTTGGTATCATCTTTCTAAATTCCTTGTATACGCATTAATATACAGTATTTTTCTTTCTCTCTCTGACTCACTTCACTCTGTATAATTGGCTCCAGGTTAATCCATCTCATTAGAACTGACTCAAATGCATTCTTTTTATAGCTGAGTAACATTCCATTGTGTGTATATACCTCAACTTCCTTATCCATTCATCTGCTGAAGGACATCTAGGTTGCTTCCATGTCCCAGCTATTGTAAATAGTGCTCCAGTGAATATTGGGGTACATGTATCTCTTTTAATTCTGGTTTCCTCAGGATGTATGCCCAGCAGTGGAATTGCTGGGTCATACGGGCAGTTTTTCCTAGGCAAGTTTTTGTAAGCTTATTAGTTACTTTTTTGAAGGGATGAAGCTCTATCTTTCCCTCCTTGCAGTTCTGGTGATGTTGCTCTTTTTTCTTTTAATTGATGTTTGAAACCATTTACATTTGAGGAAACTATTGTTGCATCAGCACTTACATGTGCCACTGTATTTGTTTTCTATTTATTTTCTGCCTCTCTTTTCTAGCCTTCATATGGATCACTTGAACATATTTTTAAAGGACCAACCTGATTTATTTATGAGTGTTTTTGAGTTTTTATAATTATTCTTTATAGTTCCCTCACCACTCCAGGCAAAAGATTATAAGTCTGTTATTCTGTCCTTCACCTAATGGGAACAGATTTTTTTTTTTCTTTTTGGTATGTCTGTACTATTTGAAGTTCAAGTTGAAGGCTTGAAGCAGTGTTCTGCCTAGAATATATGAGAAGTATTAAAGAAACACACTACAACATTCCTCAAGTCTCAAGGTTCCTAGGCAATCCACCATCTTCCTTCCACATGGTAGCTGTTGGAGACCTCTTATGCTTGCTTATTATGTTATGTCTAGGGAATTTTAATTGAATGGCTGAGAATCTTAGAATAATGAAGATTCTTCCTTTTGGCCTGAACCAGAAATCTCTCTTACTACTTTATCAGCTTAAAAATTATCTCCTTTCTAACATGCCAATTTCCTGAACTCAGAAAGTTACAATCACATATTGCTAAAATGATTTATTGTGATTTAGCAAAAAGTTTTGAGGTTTTGTGTAAAATCCAACTGGACATCATTTTGGCTTTTCTGATCTAACTTCCTTCACTACTGTGACTCATTGATTTTCTGACTCAAATTTATAATAGGCTCATGGGTGTTTTACAATATTCCAACAACTCAGACACTATCTCCAGTAATAGGTATCCCTCAAAGCAGGGAACAACACAGGATGTTCCAATATTATGCTGCTGACCTCCCAGAGCCCCCAAAGTTCCTACCTACACATTCAGTGGCACATCATATTGCATAGATTGAGAAATCTGCAGTTCCAGAATTTTGTTTTGGCAAACCTAGGCATTATTTTTTAGTGATGAACAGAGAAGCCTGGCGTGCTGCAGTCCATGGGGTCGCAAAGAGTCAGATATGACTGAGTGACTGCACTGAACTGACTGAGCATTATTTTTAAATTTTAATCTCCTTCCTCCAGCTAGACACTCTGTTTATGTATTTAACTCTAGAATAGCAGCACATTTGCTTGAGGAAATTTCTCCAGCCTATGACTACCTTTTTACTTCAAGTCAAGATGAACTAATCATTAGTTTCTCTGGCACAAAATTATCCAGCTGGACAGTACTTTCTGCCTTCAATAAATCCATTCCTCTAAAAACTTGGACACAATTTAAACTACTGTGGCTTCAGATAGATTCAGTATGCCAGTTGAAACAAAATTATGCTCCTATATAATTGTGCAAGGAAGGAAACACATCAAAATTAGTGCTGATCATAGGTAAAGAGAATACATTTTCTTTTAGAGAGAAAATGTTTCTTGAGTATTGAAGAAGCTTTATTAGAATGACAATAGTTTAATTTTAAAAAATCATACTGAATCCTTCCATCTCTTTGAAGGTATATAGCTTTCCCAAAGTTGTGTGTACATCCTCTTCACAATTTTCCCTTTTTGGTTCATCATGTAATTGGGTAATGTGGAAATATGCAGAATTTTCACCTTATGTAGGTCTTGAATGTTCCATTATTTCAAAATCTTTCATAGAGTACCTCTTCATATAGATATTGAAAACTTATCCCTCATACCATTATGATTATATATAAAATATTGATTAATATTATATTTTTCTACAATGGCATAGTTAAGACTGAAGACAATTCTATAATTTCTGGTTGATGGACATGATTTTCTTGAGTTTTGACACTGAGGATACAGTTCAGGGATGCTCAGTACAAGGATATATATGCATATATTTCTCATTGAAGTCTTCTTTGACTCCTGCTACATAAATTTGAAAACACAGCATTTCCTGTCCCTTATCTTAACTCATTTTCTTTGAGAGCTTTTATCACAATCTGACATGCATTTTTGGCCATCTTTATTCATTTGAACATCTTTATTCATGTTCGCTTTTATTTTAAGAAGCAACAAGAAGCTACTTTTGAGAAGATTATCTAACATGTGATTTCTATGCTCTAATCGTGCTTCTTTTCACAAACACTGCATCTGCTGTAAACGACAGTAAGAAGTACTCTTGTGTTGAGCACAATATAAGAATTGAGATGATGTTCAAACATACTGTCAGATTCTTCTTAACCGACTCTAACAAGTAGAAAGTTCACATTTGATACAATTGTATTTGTGAGCTATTTTGCTCATGTAAAGCTCATAGCCATATCAGTTTTTTTCCAAATGGCTAAAGAGGCCTTTCTCTCTTTAGCAAGAAAGTCTGATTCTGAGCTTCAGTTCTTCTTGTTGTTGTTTTTGTTCAGGGTTTGGGGTGGATTTTTGTTGTTTGTTTACTTTTGGTGCACAAACATTTCTTCTTTCATCCAAATTTCGTCTATTAGCAATAAGAAATACTTTGAGAGAAACATATGATATTCATATCATTTACAATTATGTTTGTTTAAATACTATTTTGACTCATTTTTCTCTAACTCACAATAAAGAGGAACTTCTGAGGACAATCGGCTTCCCTTGTGGGAAAGAATAAGGTGGGAAAGAATCACCTGCAATGTGGGGGACCTGGGTTTGATCCCTGGGTTGGGAAGATCCCCTGGAGAAGGGAAAGGCTACCCACTCTAGTATTCTGGCCTAGAAAATTCCATGGACTGTATAGTCCAGGGGGCCACAAAGAATCAGACATGACTGAGTGACTTTCACTTTCACTTTTCTGAGGACAGTGTATGATTCTGAGTTCATTTTCACAAATACCACTTAGATTCATTTTAATATCTCCTTATAGTAAGAAAGCAAATGTTAGATTATTTTAAAAATTCAATTGGCAACGTAAAATTTATGAAAATATTTATAACTCCCAAATATAAGAAGGAGTAGGAACAAAGGAGAGAAAGAAAAAGACAATCTTGGAGAACAGACAAATAGCAAAAGCAGAAAATAAAAGGTGAGGGTAAAAATTCTGCAGCATCACGATGTGTTAGATGAGGCAGAGCTTCCCTGGTGACTCAGATGGTAAAGTGTCTGCCTGCAATGCTGGAGACCCAGGTTCGATCTCTGGGTCAGGAAGAGCCCCTGGCGAAGGAAATGACAACCCACTCCAGTACTCTTGCCGGGGAAATCCCATGGACAGAGAGTAGCCTGGTAGGCTACAGTCCATGGGGTTGCAGAGTCGGACACAACTGAGCGACTACTTTACTTTACTTTACTTTAGATGAGGTAAGAGAGTAAAATCTTGGGGAATCAACTAGTATCATAAGTGGAAGAGGAGGGAGAAAAGGAAGGAAAATTTCATTATTTCATAAGGGAGAAAATAATGAAAACTGGCAGTGATTAGAAGACTAGGGAAGAGAGAGAAAATTATGGAGAATTTTCCACAGTGAGAATGAGAAAACGGGTGATAAAAGCTTATAACAGTGGCATGGAAAAGCAACAGTAGAGATGAGAAGAAGTGGGAAGGAAAATTTGGAGATGATATTAAGAAAATGGGGCAAGACATTCTTGGAGAATTAGCTTGCTACTAGAGACAGTGATGTAAAATTGGCAGGCACAGAATACAACATCAGAGCAAGACACAGATTCCCCCACAGCCAGTCCCTCCCATAAGGGCAGTTTGCACAAGCCTCTTATTCTTAACCATCAGAGGGCAGACAGAATGAAAACCATAACTACAGAAAACTAGCCACACTCATAACATGGATCACAGCCTTGTAGAACTCAATGAACTTTGAGCCATGCTGTGCAGGGACACCCAAGATGGATGGGTCAAGCTGGAGAGTTCTGACAAAACATGGCCCACTGGAGAAGGGAATGGCAAACCACTTCAGTATTCTTGCCTTGAGAATCCCATGAACAATATAAAAAGGCAAAAAGATATGACACTGAAAGATGAACTCCCCAGGTTGGTAGGTGACCAATATGTTACTGGAGAAGAGTGGAGAAATAGTTCAAAAGAAGGAAGAGGCTGAGCCAAAGCAAAAACACCCAGTCATGAATGTGACTGGTTATCGAAGTGAAGTCCGATACAGTGAAGAACAATATTGCATAGGAACCTAGAATCAAGGTCCATGAATCAAGGCAAATTGGAAGTGGTCAAACAGGAGATGGCAAGAGTGAACATCGACATTTTAGGAATCAGTGAATTAAAATGGACTAGAATGGGTGAATTTAATTTAGATGACCATGATATCTACTACTGTGGGCAAGAATCCCTTAGAAGAGATGGAGTAGATCTCACAGTCAACAAGAGTCTGAAATGCAGTACTTGGATGCAATCTCAAAAATGATAGAATGATCTCTGTTCATTTCCAAGGCAAACCATTCAACATCACAGTAATCCAAGTCTATGCCTCACCCACTAATGCCAAAGAACCTGAAGTTAAACAGCTCTATGAAGACCTACAAAACGTTATAGAACTAACAAAAACAACAAAAACAGATGTCCTTTCCATCATAGGGGACTGGAATGCAAAAGTAGGAAGTCAAGAGATGCCCAGAGTAACAGGCATGTTTGGCCTTGGAGTACAAAATGAAGCAGGGCAAAGACTAACAGAGTTTTGCCAAGAGAACACACTAGTCATAGCAAACACCCACTTCCAACAACACAAGAGATGACTCTACACATGGACATCACCAGATGGTCAGTATCAAAATCAGATTGATTATATTCTTTGCAGTCGAGTATGGAGAAGGTCTATAGAGTCAGCAAAAAGGTCTATAGAGTCAGGAACTGACTGTGGCTCAGATCATGAACTCCTTATTACAAAATTCAGATTTAAATTGAGAAAAGTAGGGGAAACCACTAGACTATTCAGGTATGACCTAAATCAAATCCCTTATGATTATACAGTGGAACTGACAAATAGATTCAAGGGATTAGATCTGATAGACAGAGTGCCTGAAAAACTAGGGGTGGAGGTTCATAACACTGTACAGGAGGTGGTGAGTAAAACCAGCCCCAAGAAGAAGAAATGCAAAGAGGCAAAATGGTTGTCTGAGGAGGCCTTATGAATAGCTGAGAAAAGAAGAGAAGCTAAAGGCAAAGAAGCAAAGGAAAGATCTATCCATCTGAGTGCAGAGTTCCAAAGAATAGCGAGGAGAGATAAGAATGTCTTCCTCAGTGATCAATGCAAAGAAATAGAGGAAAACAATAGAATGGGAAAGACTGGAGATCTCTTCAAGAAAATTAGAGATACCAAGGGAAAATTTCATTCAAAGATGGGCACAATAAAGGAAAGAAATGGTATGGACCTAACAGAAGAATAAGATATTAAGAAGAAGTTGCGAAAATACACAGAAGATCTAAGATCTTCACAAAAAAAGATCTTCATGACCCAGATATTCACAATGGTGTTATCACTCACCTACCTAGAACCAGACATCCTGGAATACGAAGTTACATGGGCCCTAGGAAGCATCACTATGAAGGATGAAAGGAAGCATCACTATGAAAGCTAGTGGAGGTGATGGAATTCCAGCTGAGGTATTTCTACTCCTAAAAGATGATGCTGTTAAAGTGTTGCACTCAATGTGCCAGCATATTTGGAAAATCAGCAGTGGCCACAATACTGGAATGTCAGTTTTCATTCTGGTCCCGAAGAAAAGAAATGCCAAAGAGTGTTCAAACTGCCACACAATTGCACTCATCTCACATGCTAGCAAAGTAATGCTCAAAATTCTCCAAGCTAGGTTCCAACAGTACGTGAACCAAGAACTTCCAGATGTTCAAGCTGGATTTAGAAAAGGCAGAGAAACCAGAGTTCAAATTTTCAACATCCGTTGGATAATAGAAAAGCAAGAGAATCCCAGGAAAACATCTACTTCTGCTTCATTACTATGCTAAAGCCTTTGACTGTGTGGATCACAGCAAACTGTGGAAAATTCTTAAAGAGACAGAAATACCAGACCACCTTCAGTTCAGTTCAGTTCACTCACTCAGTCTTGTCTGACTCTTTGCAACCCCATGGACTGCAGCACACCAGGCCTCCCTGTCCATCACCAACTCCTTGAGTTTACTCAAATTATTGTCTAGTCAGTCATGCCATCCAACCATCTCATCTTCTGTCATCCCCTTTTCCTCCTGCCTTCAACCTTTCCCAACATCAGGGGTCTTTTCAAATGAGTCAGCTCTTCACATCAGGTGTCTAAAGTTTTGAAGTTTCAGCGCCCTTCCAGTGAATATTCAGGACTGATTTCCTTTAGGATTGACTGGCTGGATCTCCTTGGAGTCCAAGGGACTCTCAAGAGTGTTCTCCATGCCATAGTTCAAAAGCATCAGTTCTTCGGAGCTCAGCTTTCTTTAAGTGCAACTCTCACATCTGTACATGACCACTGGAAAAATCATAGTTTTGACTAGATGGACCTTTGTTGGCAAAGTAATGTCTTTGCTTTTTAATGTGCCATCTAGGTTGATCATAACTTTTCTTCCAAGGAGTAAGCATCTTTTAATTTCATGGCTGCCATCACCATCTGCAGTGATTTTGGAGTCCCGCAAATAAAGTCTGTCACCGTTTCCATTTTTTCCCCATCTATTTGTCATGAAGTTATGGGACCAGATGCCATGATCTTTGTTTTCTGAATGCTGAGTCTGAAGCCAATTTTTTCACTCTCTTTCACTTTCATCAGGAGACTTTTTAGTTTTTCTTTGCTTTCTGCCATAAGTGTGGTGTCATCTGCATATCTGAGGTTATTGATATTTCTCCCAGCAATCTTGATTCCAGCTTGTGCTTCATCCAGCCCTGAACTTCTCATAATGTACTCTGCATATAAGTTAAATAAGCACGGTGACAATATGCAGCCTTGATGTACTACTTTCCCTATTTGGAACCAGTCTGTTGTTCCATGTCCAGTTCTTCATCCATTGGATCATCTAAAAAAAACAAGAGTTTCAGAAAAGCATCTACTTCTGCTTTATTGACCAGACCACCTTACCTGCCTCCTGAGAAACCTGTATGAGGGTCAAGAAGCAATAGTTAGAAATGGAAATGAAATAATGGGCTAGTCCCAAATTGAGAAAGGAGTACATTAAGGCTGTATATTGTCACCTTGCTTATTTAAGTTATATGCAGAACACATCATGCAAAATGCCATACTGGATGATTCACAAGCTGGAATGAAGATTGCAGGGAAAAATATCAATCACCTCAGATACGCAGATGACACCACCCTTACTGCAGAAAGTGAAGAAGAACTAAAGAGGCTTCTGATGAAAGTGAAAGAGGAGAGTGAGAAAGCTGGCTTAAAATTTAGCATTCAAAAAGTGAGGGTCATGGCATCCAGTCCCATCACTTCATAGCACATAGAGAGGGAAACAAAAGCAACAGTGGCAGACTTTATTTTCTTGGGCTCCAAAATCACTGCAGATGGTGACTGCAGCCATGATATTAAAACACACGTGCTCCTTGGAAGAAAAGCTATTACAAATCTAGACAGCATTTTAAAAACTAAAGACTACTTTAGTGACAAAGTTCCATAGAGTCAAAGCTATGGTTTTTCCAGGAGTCATGTATAGATGTGAGAGTTGAACCATAAAGAAAGCTGAGCACTGAAGAACTGATGCTTTTGAACTGTGGTGTTGGAGAAGACTCTTGAGAGTCCCTTAGACAGAGAAGAGTTCCAACCAGTCTATCCTAAAGGAAATTAGTCCTGAATATTCATTGGAAGGACTGATGCTGAAGCTGAAACTCCAATATTTTGGCCGCTGAATGTGAAGAGCTGACTCCTGATGCTGGGAAACATGAGGGCAGGGGGAGAAGTGGGAGACAGAGGATGAGATGGTTGAATGGCATCATTGACTCAACAGACATGAGTTTGAGCAAGCTCCGGGATTCAGTGAAGTCCAGGCAAGCCTGGCATGTATGCTTCAGTCCATGGGGTTGCAAAGACTCTGGCATGACAGAGTGGCTGAACTTAACTGAAATGGAAGTGGAGTAGAGGAAAAGAAGGTAGTGAAAATTCTGGAGAATCACAGGTGTAAGAAGGGGAAAGAAGTGGTGAGAGTGTGAGAGAAAATGCTGATGCACTGACAGCTGTCAGAATGGGGAACTGGGATGCAAAGGAGAGAACAGCCAAGGTGCAGATGTCCAACTTCAGGCACAGTGTCTAGGTCCAAGGGCAGGAACAGGGCCAAGGTAAGAACTGTGATGCAAATATAATGACAAGGTCTACGTCTGAGATACGGTTCCAACATCACTGTCTAGGTTTGAGGTCCAAGAACAATGTCCAAGGTTAAGGTCTAGTTCAAGTTCTGTTCTTGTATCTACTCTCTTTTATTCAATTAATCATGAGGATGAATTCATTCATGTATGCTGAATTGCTGGTTGCCTCCTAAAGCTTTACTTACATACTGCCAACGTGCACATTTTTTTTTTAAGGACAAAGCAACAATATAACTCCAGAGCACAGTCAATAAGGCACTTATGTGAAGGACTGAACAGAAAACTCTCTGGTGATACAGTGTCATCTAAGGGTAAACAAGATACCAGTAGAGCAACTGGACTGGGTGTCCTCCAAAGAAATCCTCCTTAACTATCATTTCCCAAAATGAAGCAAGCACCAAATAATGTAATGCTGCTGGCAAAAGTGGTAGTAGTAGTAGAAGGAGGAGGAGAGGAGAAGGGAAAAAACAGCTCCTCTTTGCTGCTAATCAAGGGTGAACTTGTGTGCTTCCCCATTCACTGAGGCAGAAGGTAAATTCAAGAAAATAGTTTCTCTTATAAAAAATTAAAAGGTTTAAATGGATGGCCATGCAACAGAGGTGAAAGAATTAGTTTTCATCTTACATTTTCATAGAATTAGATTTATCTTCCCCTCAACTATTCTGAATGAATGAGATCGTTCAGTTGTGATACCATGTTTACAAGACGCTCTTCAGTTCACAGAGCACACTTCTCCCCTAGTGACACTACTCTGACACGCCTGAGTGACTGGGCTGAGCTGAGCTGACAGTGCTTGGGCCTCAGGTTCATCATCTCCCCCTGGGATTATTGCATAAGCATTTTCTTTGGTCTCTTGTGTCCAGTCCCATGGAGATTAACAGACAGGATCTGAGGGACTCTCTGGACACTCTCAGAAAACATAGCTTATGCACGTTGACAGGAACCTTTTAGAATTTCAATATTCTCCCCTCCTTCCTCTGTATCCCTGACTCCATCCTTGCGTTCCTGCTGCAGTCTTACATGTTCTCACCAGGGTGACCAATGAAACCCTCTATGCTTTTTTTTTTTTTTTTTTTTGCTTTATAATGTATTACTTTTTGTTGTACAGCAAAGTGAATCAGCTATATGTATACATATATCTCTTTTCTGGATTTCCTTCCAAAAAAGCCCACCACAAAGCACTGCGTTCAATTCCTTGTGCTATATAGCAGGTTCTCATCAGTTACCTATTTTATACGTAATGTGTGTGTACATATATATATATGTCAGTTGTTCTGTGATTTTTAATTGCTTCCAAGTAAAACTGAATCCTGCAGAATATATGAACTCTCATCTGCTTCTGCCTACCTTTCATATATCATACCTCCTGACGTACACTGTCCTTTCCAGGCCTTGAACCAACTGCCCTTCCAAGATCATCTATGAGGATCTTTGCCTAGAGTAGAAGTGAAGTGGAGTGAATTGAAAGTCACTCAGTCATGTCCACCTCTTTGTGATCCCATGGACTAGACAGTCCATGGAATTCTCCAGACCAGAATGCTGGAGTGGGTAGCCTTTCCCTTCTCCAGGGGACCTTTCCAACCCAGGGATTGAACCCAGGTCTCCCGCACTGCAGGTGGATTCTTTACCCGCTGAGTCACCAGGGAAGCCCTTGCCTAGAGTGACTTTTCTGCACCTCCTCCCTGCTCTCACAACTCAGGCAGACATTGCTTTCCCCTGGGCACCCGCTATGGGAGGCAGATTTGGTCGCCCCTCTTATGCTCTCATCGCCTCATGTAAGCACACTTGGCGGGCCCCCTTGCCACATTCAAGTGTGCAAGTATAAACGGGCACATTGTCCTCAGCTTCACTCTGGGCACCTAGAGGGCAAATACAATCTGTATGTCCCCAGCATGTAGTGCAGTGTGGTCATAGTAAGACATTAGTGAATATTCTCTAAAATTTATTTGCTGAATAAAATGCATCTATGATCCGTCTATGATCTATGATGATATATGTTAGGCTCTGAAAAGTTAAAGTAACTTTGTAGAAGTCATGCTAATCTGAAGGGTAGATCTGGAATTAAAATGTATGTACAGTTCTTAACCCACAGCCCAGGCCCATATGACCTTCATGTGCTATTATCTTGCAAATATTCTTCAGAGCCATACTGAAGATATACTCTTCAGGGTTAGGGCCTCCAGTTACACTGGCGCAAGGCAGAGCTGAGAAAAAGGATACCATTTCCAAGGAGAGCTGCCAGTTCTCTTCCCTGCTTTCATACTTCCCACTGGCAACAGAGATGCCACTGACGGCCCTGGAAGGGGGACTGACAACGTTCTCACTCACTTTCAGATGCTGACCTTACCCCCGAATTCAGAGAAGATGGACATCAAGCTGAGTTCTGTAAATACTGAGGGATGTTAATCTCACTCACCTGCAAGCAAAAGATTAAGAGTCTACTGCAAGAATTCTGATTGAGCAGACCTATTTATTTGCCTATTTATAGGAAAAACAATTCTCAATTAAGACCCAGACCTCACTGTGTTACGGACATAAACATAAAATTGCTAGGTGGAGTCAGTATTCAGACAGCTTCCCTGATGGGAATGCAGACAATCTTTAATGGCGGCCTAATCAAAGTCACTTATAACTGACTAGACCATGAACTTCCGGTACTTTTGGCTCATGAGATTATCTCATTCTCGTACACCTTCAGGACTCAGTACCGGAGCATAGTTCCTTTGTCAGGAACGAATACCTAGAAAGAATCCACTCTTGTTGCCATGTGGCAGCATGCCCACAGCTTCTGAATGAATGAGTGTTATGAAGGGAAGACTGCTGCCTATGCTGTGTTCTGAGCCTCTTCGTGATCCCCAAACTTACTCTGTTGGATATAGGGGTGCACCAGGAGGAAAGCAGGCAAGTCGCTTTCATAGCCTTTCCCAGGGGAAGTGGATAGGCTGCTAGGTCTGCTCCAGGGACTGGTGTAGGGTCAGGCTCAGGACACAACATAGAGCATCTCGTGTCTTCACTGGGATTTTTTCCTTCCAAAAAACCGTCAGGGAAGAAACCCTTTTTCTCCTGATGTAAATCTTGGGCTGCTGGCAGCCCTATCCACCATGTGGGAAAAAACCCTGAATAATAAAGTTCTGAAGACCTTGGGATAGCCTTGCATGCAGCTGTACCCCAGGCCAAGAAACACTTCAGCATTTTAAGACATTGAGGCATAACTCAGTTTAGTTCAGTTCAGTCGCTCAGTTGTGACGGTCTTTGCGACCCCATGGACTGCAGCACGCCAGGCCTCCCTGTCCATCACCAGCTCCTGAACTCCACCCAAACCCATGTCCATTGAGTCTGTGATGCCATCCAACCATCTTTTATGTGTAGATATACCACAGATTGTTTCTTCATTCATCTGTTGATGGGTGTCTGGTTTGTTTCAGTTTGGAGCTATACAAGTTAAGCTGCTGTGTACATTCATATATTTTGTAAAGACATCTGATTTTACTTTTCTTAGGTAAATACCTAGGAGGGGGAATGGCTGGATTATATATATGGTAGTAGCTATATGAGTAAATTTTTTAAGAATCTGATAAACTGTTTTCTGAAATTATATCATTTTAAATTTCCACCAGCAGTGTATGAGAGAACTAGTTTCTCTCATCCTTGTCAATACTTGCTATTGGTCAGTCTTTTTATTTTCAGTATTTGGATGGATGTGCAGTGGTTTTTCACTGTGACTTTATTGCACATTTCCTGAATGATTAATAATGTTGAGGGGTTTAAATGTGCTTATTTGCCATTCATATATCTTCTTTGGTGAAGTGTTTTTTCACCTTTTGCCTATTTTTCAACTGGGTTGTTTGTTTTCCTATGGAGGACATTTAATTTATATACTTTTGATAGAACCCTTTATTAGATATATGATACACAAATATTTTCTTCTACTTTATTTCTTGTCTTTTCATTCTCTTGTGTGTTCAAAGGGCAGAAGTTCTTAATTTTTATGAATTCCAATTTGTCGTTTTTTTCTTTTATGCAATGGAGTTTTGGTGTTGTGTTCAAGTCTTTGCTTAGCTCCAGGTTGTAAATATTTCTCCTTCCTTCTTCTTTTGGCATATAGATATTCAATAGTTCCAGTATAATTTGTTGAAAAGATTAACCTTTCTTCATTGAAGAGTCTGAATCTTTGTTAAAAATCAACTGTCCACATAAGTTTAGGTCTGTATCTAGATTATCTATATTTGCTATGCTTATGCTGAAAGCACATCTTTGATTACTGTAGCTTTCTGTGAATGTGAAAGTTGCTCAGTCACGTCCAACTCTTTGTGACCCCATGGACTATACAGTCCATGTAATTCTCCAGGCCAAATTTGTGGAGTGGGTAGCCATTCCCTTCTCCAGGGGCTCTTCCCTGTAGCTTTATAGTTAGTCTCAAAGCCAGTTTTAGTTAACTCACTTTGTTATTTTTAGCTATTTTGACTATTCTAGGTCCGTTGCACTTCTATATGAATTTTAGAACCACCTTATTAATATCTACAAGAAAAAACCTCCTAGCAATTTTTATTGGGATTTCATTGAATCTCTAGATCAGTCTGGGGAGAACTGACATTTTAACAATATTGAATCTTCCAACCCATAAACAAGGCATATCTCCCCATGTCCAATGTATTGTTGTAGCTGTTGCTAAGTCACTTCAGTCGTGTCCGACTCTGCGCAACCCCATAGACGGCAGCCCACCAGGTTCCGCGTCCCTGGGATTCTCCAGGCAAGAACACTGGAGTGGGTTGCCATTTCCTTCTCCAATGCATGAAAGAGAAAAGTGAAAGTGAAGTCACTCAGTCATTTCTGACTCTTAGCGACCCCTGGTCTTCAGCCCACCAGGCTCCTCCATCCATGGGATTTTCCAGGCAAGAGTACTGGAGTGGGGTGCCATTGCCTTCTCAGTCCAATATATTAGCTGTTCTTAAATTTCATTCAGTGGTGATTTTAGCTTTTAGTATACATGTTTTTCACAACTTTTGTCAAATTTATGAGTAAGTATTTCAGATTTTTGATGGTATTGTAAAAGATAGCTTTTATTTTAATTTGTGATTGTTCATTGCTGGTATATAAAATATAATTTTTTATTATATTGATCTTGTATCCTGAAACCTTGCTAAACTCATTTGTTCTAATAGCAATTAATACCTACAGAGATGATCATGTCATCTGTGAATAATGATATAATATTTCTTACTTTCTTATCTAAATGGCTTGATTTCTTTATTTGACTGGCCAGAACATCTGGTACAAATGTTAAATCAAAGTTTACAGATTGGATATAATTGCCTTATTCTCAATCTTAGAAATAATTCAATCTTTCACTTGTAAGTGTGATGTTAGCTGTGGATTTTTATAGGTTAGGTTACCTTTACCAGGTTGAAGAAGTTCCATTCTATTCCTAGCTTACTGAGGATTGAAAATTGGATTTTTGTTGAAATGCTTTTTCTGCATTTACTGAAATGAATATGTGGGTTCCTTTTTAGTTTATTAATGTGGTGAATAGGAGAAGGCAATGACATCCCACTCCAGTACTCTTGCCTGGAAAATCCCATGGGTGGAGGAGCCTGGTAGGCTGCAATCCATGGGGTCGCTAAGAGTCGGACACGACTGAGCGACTTCCCTTTCCCTTTTCACTTTCATGCATTGGAAAAGGAAATGGCAACCCACTCCAGTGTTCTTGCCTGGAGAATCCCAGGGACAGGGGAGCCTGGGGGGCTGCAGTCTATGGGATCGCATAGAGTCGGACAGGACTGAAGCGACTTAGCAGTAGCAGCAGCAGCAGCATTGATTGACATTCAAATGGTAAAGTAAACTTGCTTTCCTGAGATAAACTTCACTTGGTCTTGTAATATTACCTCTTTAATATTTTGTTGGGGTATGATTTGCTATAATTTTGCTAACAATTTTTGTATCTATGTTCATGAGGGTTATAGGTCTATAATTTTCTCTTTTAAAAAATATCTGTCTGCATTTTCTATCAAGCTAACACTGGACTCAGAATGATTTGGAAAGTGTTCTACCTCTTCAATTTTCTGGAAGATTTTTGTGTAGAATTGGTATTACTTCTTCCTTAAATGTTGAGTAGAATTCAGCAAGGAAGTTATCTGTGTCTGAAGTTTTCTTTGTGGATAATTTTCCAGCTACATATTCAGTTACTTTAATAGACATAGGGCTCTTCAAGTTTATCTATTTCTTCTTGAATGAGTTTGACCATTTCATCTAAGTTGTCAAACTCACTGACAAAATGTTCACAATATTCATTTGCTCTCCTTTCAGCATCAATAGAATCTGAAGTGAGATCAACACTTTTAGTCTTTAAAATAGTTATTTTTTGTCTTCTCCCTTTTTTTGTCCTGATCAATCTGACTTGAAGTTTGTCAACTTTACTGATTTTTCTCAAAGAACTAGCTTTTAGTATATTGATTTTACTTTATTATTTTGTTTTATATTTAATTTATTTCTGCTCTATTCTTTTTTTATTTCCTTTCTTCTGCTTATTTTGCACTTAATTTGTTCTTCTTTTTATAGTTTGTTGAGGTGGGAAGCTAATGTCATCCATTTGAGACCTTCCTTTTCTAATATAGATGCTTAGTGCTATAAATTTTGCCCTAATAATTACTTGACTTTCAAAAGTTTTTATGTACTTTTACATGTTCATTTTCATCTAATTCAAAATTTATCTTAATTTTGTTCTTGATTTTTGTGTATGTGGGTGTTTGATAACCAATTTCAAATATCCATGATTTTCCAGAGATTTTTATTTACCAATTTTTAAATTTAATTCCACTGTGGCTTGGAAACATGCTTTGTATGCCTTCAGTATTAATTTTTATTACTGTGGTTAAGAGTCACATAAAATGAATCTCTTTTTAGCTGTGGGGCAGGGGCAGTGGGTGAGGGAGCAATGCATAGCTTGTGGGATCTTAGTTCCCTGACCAGAGACTGAACTCAAGCCTTCGGCAGTGAGTGTAGAGTCTTAACCACTAGACCATCAGGGAATTCCCCACACAAACAATTTTAAAACATGCGATTCACCATCCTGTGGCATTTAGTACATTCACAACTTTTTGCAACTATCACCTTTATCTAGTCACCAAATATTTTTATTACTCTAAAAGGAAACCCCATATACCCATTAAGTAATTAATCTTCATTCCTCATCCTCACAGCCCCTGACAACCAATAATCTGTCTTCATAGATTTGCCAGCTCGTATGAATGATATAAAGTGTGGCATTTTACATATTAACTTCTTACATGTAGCATAATGTTTTTGAGGTTCTTCCATGTTGTAGCATGTATCCATACTTCATTCCTTTTTATGATGGAATAATATTACATTGTATGGATATACCATACTTTGTTTAACCGTTCATTAATTGATAAACATTTGGGATTTTCCCCACATTTTAAATATTGTGAATAGTGCTGCTATAAACATTGGTGTATAAGTTTCTACTTAAAACTTCAATTAGTTCAGGCATTATTATAGGAATTGATGGTAATTTTATATCTAGTTTATTTTGGAACTACCAAACTGTTCTCCTCAGTGGATGCATCATTTTATATTCCCACTTGCAATGGTGAGGGTTGCAGTTTCTCCACATTCTCACCAAAATTTGTTAATTTTTAAAAAAAATTATAGCCGTCTTGTGGGTGTGAGGTGTTATGTCATGGTTTTGATTTGTATTTCTGTAATGAATAATGATGGTGAACATTTATTCATACATTTGGTAGCCATTTGCATACACTATTTGGAAAAATGTCTATTTAAGTACTTTATTCATTATATAACTGAGTTATCCTTATTGTGGAATTGTTAAGAGTTCTTTAGATATTCTGAGTAGACATTTTTATATTTGTCCATGTATCTATTCTTACCAGAGATCTTTAGATTTTTATATGGCTTTGAATTATTTGCATCCTTTCATTTCAACCTGATGGACTGCCTTTAGCATTTCTTACAGAGCAAGTATTATGATAATGAATTCTTTCAGCTTTTGTTTATTTGCAAATGTCTTAATTTCTCCTTTTTTTGGAAGCACAGTTTTGCCGGGTATATAAGTCTTGGTTAACAGGCTTTCATTTTTTGTTTTCCCCTTCAGTTTTTTAAATATATCAATCCATTGCTTTCTGGCCACCAAAATTACTGCTGAAATAATTAAACTGATAATTATATTGAAGATCCCTGTACATGATGACTTACTTCTCTCTTGCTTCTTTCAAAATTCTTTATCTTTTGACATATTATAATGTGTCTTGGCATAAGTCTCTTTGAATTTATCCTACAGAGATTGTCAGGATTATTAGATTTAAAGAGTCATGTATTTCAATAAATTTGGGTAGGTTTCAACCATTATTTCTTCAAATTTTCCTTTTTCATATGGGATTCCTGTAATGCCTATATTGGTTTGTTTGATGATGGCTCACAAGTAGTTTAGACTCTATTCACTTTAATCTTTTTTCTTTCTGTCTGACAGATTTAACTCATTTCAACTGCCCTGCCATCAAGTTTGCCAATTTCTTCTTTTTCCTTATTAAATCTGCTGTTGAGTTTATCGGAAAAAATTTTCAATTCAGATATCATATTTTTCAGATCCAGAATTTCTTTTTGATCCCTCTTTATAATTCTGTCTCTCTATTGGTATTCTCATTTTGTTCATATATAATTTCCTATTTTTCAAAAAATTTTTTGGTGTTTTCCTTTAGCTACTTGAGCATATTTAAGACAATTCCTTTAAGGCCTTTTCCTAGTAAGCCCAATGTCTGTGCTTCTTCAGAGGTGGCTTCTGCTAATTTATTTTCTTTTATTGAACTGGTCATGCTTCTTTGTACACCATGTAAGTTCTCCTGGTTGAAAATTTGCATTTGTAAAAACATACAGCTTTCCCAGTCTTTGTAAACTGTTTTGTTGCCAGAGCAGTCTGCCACTGACTAGCTGGGCATGCTCTGAATCTAGGAAGCAGCTGAGATAAAAGCTTAAGATCTTCTTGGAGCATGCATCTTGCTTACATACTTTCGCAATTCTCTTGTTTTAATTTCTCAAGAGTTTCACCACAGCTTCTCCCTGTGATTTTAAATGGTCTATTGTATGTCTCCACAAATAATATATTGCTCTGGAGGTCTGCACATCGGTAGTATCATTGCAAATTTCACCATCAGTGACCGCCACTTTTCCCAATCTGAGATCTGTTGGGTGAGACGAAGACCAGTCCTTCAAGTAGCCCCCAGGCAGGTTAGAAAGTTGCAAATAAGGTCTGTTCTGCTACCTCTAGTTTAAAGGAGGGAATTAAGAACTGAGTTTTCACCTTATCCAAAGCAAGAACATACCAAACCAGGAGTTGGTGGGGCACCTTGGAGTAAAACACCAGTAAAACCTTCTATAATACCATTTTGAATGTGTTTTTATCCTTGACTGAGCATTTGCTTAGTTGCTATAGACTTCTGTATGCCTTCCAAGGTTCCTGCAAGCTTATTTTAGCCAGTTTTCTGGTTCTTCTCTTATGTCTCTATGGGAGAACAGTTCTGAGCTTCCTGGTTCACCATTTTGCTATTGATACTTATTTTATGACCCAGAATATGGTCTACCTTGGTGAATATTCTATTCGCTTGAAATTATGTGCATTCTGCTGCCATTGTGCAGAGTGTTCTAGAAATGTCAGGTAAGTCAAGGTGATTAATAGTAGTGGTAAAGTCTTCTATAACTTTGCTTTCTGTCCATTTATTCTATCAATAATAGAAAGACATGTATTAAAATATCTACTTTAACTGTGGATTTATCTATTTTTACTTGCATTTCTAACAACTTTTATTTCAAGTATTTTGAAGGCCTGTTATATCCTCTTATTAAATTGATTTCTTTATGATTATGAAGTAAAACTTTATTATCCTTGGTAATATATTTATTTGAGTCTTTTTAAAAATTCCAATCTGATATTCTCTACCTTTTCATTGCAGTTTTTATATGCTTTATATTTAATATGATTATTTTTATGGCCAATATTAAGTCTATCATCTTATTTGATTTGTGTTTGTCTTATCAGTGTTTTTTTTTCTTTCCCCCTTTTCTGCATTCTTTTGGATTGAGTATTGTATTCATTTCCTAGGGCTACTGTAGAAAGTACTACACATCAGGTTACTTAAAGTAATAGAAGTTTTTGGTCTCAGTTTTGAAGTCTAGTCATCCAAAATCAAGGTGTCAGCAAGGTCATGTTCTTTATGAAATCTGTAGGAGAGAATCCTTGCATCTTCTCAGTTCAGTTCAGTTCAGTCACTCGGTTGTGTCCGACTCTTTATAACCCCATGAATCACAGCACGCCAGGCCTCCCTGTCCATCACCAACTCCTGGAGTTCACTCAGACTCACGTCCATTGAGTCAGTGATGCCATCCAGCCATCTCATCCTCTGTCGTCCCCTTCTCCTCCTGCCCCCAATCCCTCCCAGCATCAAAGTCTTTTCCAATGAGTCAACGCATGAGGTGGCCAAAGTATTGGAGTTTCAGCTTTAGCATCATTCCTTCCAAATAAATCCCAGGGCTGATCTCCTTCAGAATGGACTGGTTGGATCTCCTTGCAGTCCAAGGGACTCTCAAGAGTCTTCTCCAACACCACAGTTCAAAAGCATCAATTCTTCGGCGCTCAGCTTTCTTCACAGTCCAACTCTCACATCCATACATGACCACTGGAAAAACCATAGCCTTGACTAGATGGACCTTAGTCAGCAAAGTAATGTCTCTGCTTTTGAATATGCTATCTAGGTTGGTCATAACTTTTCTTCCAAGGAGTAAGCGTCTTTTAATTTCATGGCTGCAGTCATCATCTGAAGTGATTTTGGAGCCCCCAAAAATAAAGTCTGATGCTGTTTCCACTGTTTCCCCATCTATTTCCCATGAAGCGATGGGACCAGATGCCATGATCTTCGTTTTCTGAATGCTGAGCTTTAAGCCGACTTTTTCACTCTCCACTTTCACTTTTATCAATAGGCTTTTTAGTTTCTCTTCACTTTCTGCCACAAGGGTGGTGTCATCTGCATATCTGAGGTTATTGATATTGATTCTAGCTTGTTTTTCTTCCAGCCCAGCGTTTCTCATGATGTACTCTGCATAGAAGTTAAATAAGCAGGGTGACAATATATAGCCTTGACGTACTCCTTTTCCTATTTGGAACCAGTCTGTTGTTCCATGTCCAGTTCTAACTGTTGCTTCCTGACCTGTATATATGTTTCTCAAGAGGAAGGTCAGGTGGTCTGGTATTCCCATCTCTTTCAGAATTTTCCATAGTTTATTGTGATCCTCACAGTCAAAGGCTTCGGCATAGTCAATAGGGCAGAAATAGATGTTTTTCTGGAACTCTCTTGCTTTTTTGATGATCCAGCAGATGTTGGCAATTTGATCTCTGGTTCCTCTGCCTTGTCTAAAACCAGCTTGAACACCTGGAAGTTCACAGTTCACATACTGCTGAAGCCTACCTGGAGAGTTTTGAGCGTTCCTTTACTAGCGTGCTGATATTTTTCAGCAATCCTTGGCTTTTAGATTCATTTCTCCAATCTCTGCCTCTACCATCACATGGTCATCTTCACCCTGTGTGTCCTGTTCTTGTCCTCAAGTAAGGACATCTGTAATATTGAATGGGGTCTCATCCTAATAATCTGAGCTTCAGTTGATTACATCTGAAAGATCTTATTTCCAAATACGGTCACATTCACAGATATCAGGGGTTAGGATTTCAACATATCCTTTTGGGGGACACTATTCACCCATAAGAAGTATTTTATATGACTCTCTCTCCTTTGTTGGCTTATTGATTACAACTATGCTTTATTAATTTATTGGTTGCTTTAGGATTTATTGTATACCTCTTTATTACAGTCTGCCTTCAAAAGCCTTATAATACTTTATACTGCTTATAAAACATTTATAATTAAAGGCAGTAGTGTATCAGGTACAGATGGGTTCTCAGCTTCAACAGTTGTTTACAGCTGGCACTTATTCCAGTTGGTTGGTGCTGCATTGTTAAATATTTGAAGATTATCCCTGGATGTGCTCTGTTGACTGTAAAATAAGCACTTCTAACTCATAGGGACTCGGGCTAGGGGAAACAACCTTGAAGGAGAAGGAAAAGACAGTCAATAAATGAATAACTGGGTAAATTTAGTCCCTTCACCAGTTGCAATAAACAATCCAACTACCCAAACCATTGTATGGCTGTTCTGCTATTTAAGATCAGTGACGTGAAAGAGGGACAATCCTGTACAGTGTGCCATGGGTCATCATTCTCACAAAGCCATGTCCTCCTACAGAGGCGTGAAGTACAATTTTCTCATGTCATTTAAGATGCTGTTAGCTGAAGACTTCTGGAATGATTTGATGAAACAGCTCAGCCATGCGACTTACAATCTGAATGTTTTCCCTCCGTGCAACTATCCATGGGTCAGCAGCATCTCAAGGCTGCATGTACATGGTGGTAAGGAGGCTGATGACAGGACCTGGAATCAACAGCACCTGGAAAAACATTCTTCCTTGTTCAGGTAGCCTTTTGCATCTTAAAACTCACATAAGAGAAGCATGCTTTTTTCCTCAAGCCATAGCAAACATTCTGTCATATCTCATAGGCCCTTAGTGGTTTTGGCCAGGCCACAACCCAAGCCAGTCACTGTGCAAGGCAGGTGGCATTAACTCGACTGGCTTAGATGTATCCATCTCCCCCTGTTGCTGGGCCTGCCCTCCAAATTGAATGATAGCCATTCAGCTGGAGAAGGATGGCCTGGATATTTGAGGGGAAACCTGAATTCATGAAAACTCCTTTAGATTTATGTAGTATTTTCTCATTTAGAAACCACTTTTACAGAATTTAATTTTACTAGTAAAAATAACACTTTTACCCTAAATGTTAGTAAAAGATAAGGTCCGGGTAGGTGAGGAGTTATCAAAGCTATGTGCTTTTACACAGCAGAGTTTAGCAAAACAGTAAGTCTTTTAAGGGATACAAACACAGAGGAAGTCTAAGATTTTGAGACAGTTTGGTGTGCTGAAGGAAGGCTCAGCATTATTTCAGGAATACAGTGTCTACATAAAAGAGGTCATCGTCTGCTGCTCTTGAGGAGAGTCGAAGAAGACTGGGAAGCAGGAGGAAGAAGGGCAGGAGAAGAGGCAGAGGACGGATGATTCACACACTATTTGGCAACAGTCAATGGACCCTAAGGGGAGGAAGATTATAGTTGTTACCAAAAACAGACATAACAAGTAACATTCTGAGTTGCAAAGTGGCTGGGTCACTAACACACTACATTCTTGGTTGAACAAATGCAGCAGTTTATTTGAAGGTGTTTGTATAAATGGAGCTGCGGTTTGAGGAATATCAGAGCCGTGGTTAGGAATTTGGGACTTCTGCAGGCTGCACACCTGCTAGCAGGCTCTGTAACCCACCCTGCTGTGACCTGTCTGTGGCTATCTAGAGAGGTCTACAGTTAGGGCCATATTTCTTGAGCTCACGATCCAGGGACAGTCTGTCAACAACTAATGTACTCTCAGCAAAGGTGTCCTCATTTATTATCTTCTCTTTTTCCCCTTTCTAACCCCCTTCTCCCAAATGCCACCCTTTTAAAAAAACTTTTGGGAAGTCTCATTTTTGAACAAAATTCTTATATAACACAGTTAAAGAAAGGGCCCAACTTTAAACCAGTTGACCAACTCCATCCTAGAGAGGTTCATACAGTAAAACTGTAAAAAGCATAAATGTTCTCCTACTAGATTATACTCCTAAATCTCATATCTCTGTTATTAATCTTATTAAATACTTCCCCATTACCATCTACCAGGGAGATAGAAGGAACCAGATTTAAGAAATCCCCAAACACCTATAAATGATTGAAAAGTAATCACATGGACCTTTCATCACTACCCTAGCTAATTCAGCTTCTATTACTGAGAGATCAGGGGGATGACCTTCAAGCCTCTTTCCCCTTGGATTGGGGACAGTTTCCAGGTAGCAGCTGGGCCTGTGGTAAACAGGCCAGTGAAGAAGCCTCCCAGGACCTCAGTCTTTGATGATCCATAGAGTTCCTAACAACAAACACTGGAGCCTGGAATAGAACCTTCTTGTCATAGTGCCCACATATCACTAAGCACCCTTACAGGTCTGCTGACGGAACACAAGCTGCCAGGTCTCTGGTGGGCAGAGAAATGTCAGATCCCCAGATCCACCTGGGCAGCTCCTGGAAAAGCCACCAACAGAGTGACCGTAAGAGCTTACTGGGCAACACCAAAAATAAGGGAAACAGGTGCTATTCCATATTTGGAGAGAACATAAAGCTTATGGAAACAGAGAAGTCCTACTCAATTCTGTCCTTCAACTGGAAAGAAGAGAATTTGCTGAAAAAGAAACTAAGTTTTCTAGACTCCATTAAGAAATATGAAGCTAATGCCTGGCTAATGGAGCAGAAAGCCTTTTATAAACGATGCCACTCAAAGCTCCGAAAGTCAGAACTGGCGCATGCTCGGTTGCTAGGCAACAAGGACTTGGTCAACCGGCTTACCTCCAAGAATATGTTGTCCAACTACACCACCACCTTTGTGGATGAGAGCGAGGCTGCTGTGAAAGCGATAATCCAGAACAGAAGAGAAGGGGAGAAGAACAAAATGCCCTTCAGACTTAGCCTAGACAGGGACAGACTCTACCCAACCACAGCTTCCAGGGCAACCTTAAAGGCAGACTCCAAGGATGAAAGTGAGAGGGCAACTGTAAACATAAGAGGGTCTCTCTCCAGAGGGGAGGGGAAACCAGCTCTGGTTTTATCTTTAGAGTCTTTGGATAATCCAGAGCAGGTAGAAAAACAGAGAAAGCTCCCTGTTGACAGCAGGCCATCAGTAGGGGGAGAAGGGATCGTAAGAGACGTCCCTAGTCGGCCATCGAGCACTGGGCAGGGTCATCTCCAGGATCCAACCATCGGCAGGAAATCGAAAGGCAAGTTTCTTAAATACATAATCTATGGAGACAGGAGTGGAGAGCA
This sequence comes from Ovis canadensis, assembly GCF_042477335.2. Lineage (NCBI taxonomy): Eukaryota > Metazoa > Chordata > Mammalia > Artiodactyla > Bovidae > Ovis > Ovis canadensis. Next base: position 14,666,063 of record NC_091262.1, read on the forward strand.
CCCCAAGAAGAAAAGATCACGGCCCAGGAAGAACCCACCTGTCCCGGACGGTGTGCAAATGGACCAGGCACTGCCGACCCAGGTTCAAGTCAACCTAAGGCAGGAGTTTCTCACGAGTGAAAGAGCCAAGTATCTGGAGGCCAGAATCCAAAGTCTACCACAGCCCATGTATTTTCAAGGTCACTCTTCTAACAGACCCTGGGAGAAAGGAACTGAAGGAGTAGTGCATGCTCCAGGAATCAGAACAGAGGGTGCAGGAAGAGGGCAGAAAATCATTCCCGAAGAGATCGGAAAACAAACTGGAAGCAAGTCCATCACCAAGAGCAAAAAGCTTTTTTCCTAAGGCACCTTTCCCCTTTCTACCCCTCTGCCATTCAGCAACTTCTACTTAATACTTACGAAGAAAACTCTTACCCCTGACCTCAAGACTGCTCCGGAACTCACGGAGAAAATGTTTCTCCTCTTATATAAAACTGGGACAACCAAAGCAGGATCTAACAGTAAGAACGTGGACTTGGGTGACGCCTGGTCCTTGCAGCCCTTCATGCGGAGACACCGAGACGTGCGCAGAGGAAGGGCAAGGGGGCCGCGTCCAGGAGCAGTATCTAGGGGGCACATGCTGCTGGGAAACTTTCTGCCAGTAATACTCCTACTGTAAAAAAAAAGAAAAAAAAAAGAGTGAAAGACAATGATTTTCGGAAAGTTAGCAAATCTGTTTCTTCGGTAGCTTGGGGAGGGAAAGGGAATAGGAACCTTGGTCTGACTTTTAGCCTTCTTCAATAAAATCAAACCAGTGTAAACTAGTCGACTTGAAAACTAGGAGAGCCCTCTCTCTCACTCTTCCTTGGTGCCCCGTTCCCCAGCAGGCAGGCCCTACTGGGAGACTCCCTACATTCAGTGAACCAAAAAATGTTGAAACAAGAAAGAGGACTGAAGGTGTGATAAGAACACCAAGTGGGAGACAAGAGGTTCTGTTTTCTAGCTTCATGAATTCATATGAATGCAATGATCAGAGTAATCTTGGGCAAAATGCTTCACAGCTTGAGACCTTAGTTTCCTCATCTATAAAATGAGGGTTGGAGAAGATGATCTTTCAGGTCATATTTACCCCTATACCTCTACAATACAATTCTTTTAACTTGTCCCAAAAGCAGATGTTGGATGGCTGCCCTTGAGCAAAATAAAACATCTTCAGTCTTTTGTCCTTCCAGTGGTCAGTCCAGTGGTTGGTTAACATTTCAAACTTTTCTGAGGTAATATAAGGAAGTTAAAGTCTTCATTATCAATTAGATGGTCATGAGGCAAATGTATAGAGAAGTGGCACTTTTACATTTAAATGAATAATGGTAGATATTTTTAAAACATTTTTTCTCTGTATTTCATAGTTCATATTCTTTAAATATTTTCTCTGTATTTCATAAGTAGTTAAATCCCATTATGACAGCAATCTAAGTAAGTGGAATTCATGTTGTACAGCATGTGGCTAAATAATTGCAGGCTTAACGTGTCTGAAATCAGATCTGCAGTCAGAGGGATCACTGCAGTGATCTGCACTGTCCCAAATGATTGCAACCACTTCATGTGGATTCAGTATGAATTTTACTAATTTCCTCCATGGGTTACTGGCATAGAAATACTGAAAGCACATAGGTGGTTGTGGTGATGAGAAAAAAAAAGCCACCCTTATTGAATTATGAGATTATAAGTGTAATTTTAGAGTGGGGGCAGGGATGAGGTCCTACAGTGGAGAGAAAGAGGTTCTCTTAAAACTAAAGGTGCTTAGGAAAACGTGACTGTTTACTTACCACTTCTTAGGGATACATGGCAAACTGGTTTCCCTCAACTGTTTTCCAAAACTAGATCCATTCATAAGAGCAGTATAAGGTGGTACTGTTGCTGAACAGTGGGAAGGTGTGAGGAGTATCTGAATGTCGGAAAAGCTCTTCACATGCAGGAACAACTGTTACACTACTTTTACTGGTAGCTTCTCTGGAGATTTGGAAGTCCAACTGATAAATCAGGCTCTTTGGTTTTATAAGCATAATTTCATTCATACATTCATTTGAAAAATATGTTCTGAACACCAGGGTGAGGAAAACCAGGGTGAAATATATTTCTACTCTCATGGAATAGAATTTAAGGAATGAGTTAGGCAATAATGAAGTAAGCAAAACAATACCCTGTGAAAAGCGTTTTGGAAGTATGATTATTTTGGAGACTACAGTTTAAATTTGAAAAATACTTCAATCCTATTAAAAATACATATTTAAGGCAAATGGTATTTTCTTTGGGTTTGGGTACAAGGTGCAAGCACATAGGGACAATTCTGAAATGCATTTTTAGGTAATGGACTAACTTCCACTTGACAGTCCCAAGAATACACTTGTAGTTATGATGAGCTGGGATTCTCCAGCTCAGTCTCAGCTGGAAGCATTTGAGGTTATTTCCTGCCCTTGGTGATTATTTCCAGGGCAAGGCTGCCTTCTCAGTTGCCTCAGGAAACAGATCTGATCGCACTTACTGTGAACTTCTTGATTCACTGGTAAGGGGACCAAACCCAGCAGAGCTAGGCAGATTTGCAAGTTAATATATATCACATCTCAACAGTTATGAAATACGTTCACTCAGCTGATATATCTTCCTGAGATGACAGTAAATAAACACACACACAATGTGGGCCTTTAAAAACTGTGGTAAGAATTAAGGTGGGGGAGGGTGTCAGCAAGGCGCAAAGGATAGCAGGGAAGAGGATGGGAAGGGGTTTCTGAGACACCCTGGCTTGCTGTGCAGCTTAATGAACTTTGTTCACATTCTGCTCTTGGTACTAGGGGCACAGCCATGAGTAAGACAAAGTTCCTGCCCTCATCAGGCTTGGTTTCTAGTGAAGCACAGATAAAAATGAGCAAATTAGGGAATTGCTTTTCATTTTTCTTTACTTAATGCTGAAATGCTAACATTTTCCAGGGACTCTGTCCATGTTTTTTCTTCCTCCCTTTATTACCTTTCCCTGGTGACTACCTCCATCTATGCTGAAAAACCATACATTTAAATCTTCTTTGTAGGCTTTTCTTTAAATTTGTATTTTTTTAACTGCCTCTGTACAATTCCACTTGTATATTTCCTAGACACTTCAACTGAAACATGCCCAAAATCTGTTTCCCTGTAGATCCCACACCACCACACCACCAACCCTGTCATGCAAATCAAAAATGTGGGTTGACTCCTCTCTCTCCCTGGAATATCGAATCAGTCACCCAGTCCCAGTCCCAAACATGTCTTAGAACGTCCCCTCTCTTCTATCCTCAGGCTTATATATCTGAGGATATAACTAGAATTATGGCAATCATCTCCTAACTGGGCTTCCCTGGTGGCTCAGACAGTAAAGAAGCCACCTCCAGTGTTCTTGCCTGGAGAATCCTATGGACAGAGGAGCCTGCTGGGCTACAGTTCATGGTGTCACAATGAGTCAGATATGACTGAATGACTTAGCAAAATCTCCTAAGTACAAAGATTGCATGACACTTATGTTTCTCCAATTCCATGTTATAAGATACAAAAAAATGTAAAATGAATTATCTTTGTATTTCAATATCTGCAAAACAAAGTTCAAAGTTCTTGGTATGGTCTACAAGGCCTTTCATGCTCTGACCTGCCTTCCATTCCAATCCAATCTTGATACCTTTGAATCTGACACTCAGGCATACTGAACACCGTCTTGTCTGCCTATCAACTAATCTTTCACCTCCTATTTGGACAATTTTTGGATCTGAATTCTCTGTCCAAATTGTATTTTTATGTACTTCTATAACCCTTAGTGGTTTCTCTGTATATCTGGTCCACCAGATTCAGTCTCCCCATAAAAAGACTCCTTGACTGAACAAAGTGGCTGTGAAACCAACCTGAAACCTCCAGCAAACCTGCAGCATGATTAGCATTCAATTGGTATGTTCAGTTCAGTTCAGTTGCTCAGTCATGTCCGACTCTTTGTGACCCCATGGACCACAGCACGCCAGGCCTCCCTGTCCATCACCAACTCCCGGAGTTTACCCAAACTCTCGTCCATCGAGTTGGTGATGCCATCCAACCATCTCATCCTCTGTCGTCCCCTTCTCCCTCCTGCCCTCAATCTTTTGCAGCATCAGGGTCTTTTCCAATCAGTCAGTTCTTCGCATCATGTGGCCAAAGTATTGGAGTTTCAGCCTCAACATCAGTCCTTCCAATGAACACTCAGGACTGCTTAGCATTCAGTTTTCAATTGGTATTGAATTAGCATTCAATTTGTATTGAATTCTATTTACCTGGTAAATGTTAGTAAACAGAAAATCTTCACACTTCAGTTGGAATAGGACTAGAAGCAGGTTTGAGATCTCCCTTGGAGATCTTTCCATAGCACCATCCAAAGAGTACCTACGTCCTTCCTATAGATCTACTAATTTAGTAATGAGATTTACTAAATAAGGCGGCACGTGTGTGACAGGAAGGAAGCGAGTAAGGGTGATGGTGCAGCTCAACACAACTTTTTTTTGCTGGTCTGCTCTGGCTCTGGATTTGTTTTTCCAGGAATGAAACCTCAGGTATGTAGTTTTTCTGGTCACTTTCAGATAATAAGCAAAGCATCTATTTTCTGGGTATTAGTGAAACATCAAAAATGCCACTCTCTCCTAACTGAAAATGCAACTCTTGCTCAGAGCTGCTTCTGGGTGGGAGGCCTGAAGACAGGCTCTTCGTCACATTACTTTCTTTCTCACTCAAAAGCTGTTTCTGGCCCTTTTGGAAGGGAGGAAATCCAAAGGAAAATATCCTGCCTCATCCAGCTGGTGTAACTGTCATAAGATATTGAGCCTTCAGAGAGAGGTGGGAGTTAATGGCTTTCTTTCACGAAGTAAACTCTTCAGGGAACCCCAGATGAGAGCCTCTGGCTTGGCTGGTCCCTTCTAGTTTCTCCTCTTCTCACAGCTTCCGTCTGAGGGTATTCAGATATTGGGTGTCTGGCTCCAGAACAGGAAGCCCACTTGTGCAGGGTCAGATGGCCCATGACCTATCTCTTACAGTGACCACATGTGGCCTATGGGAAATATACATTTCAGCCTCATCACTGGTAGATGTGCCCTTTATTCAGCAATATTCTAAACAGAATTCTAGCAAACCAAACTCAGTAGCATATTAAAAGGTTTGTGTACCATGAACCTGAAGAACCACCCCAGGAATGGAGGGTTGGTAGAGCATACCAAAATCCATCAATATAGCCCTAATAGAATAAAGGACAAAAACTCACAACCATCTTAATAGAAGCAGATTAACATCCTACATTGCAGGTGGATTCTTTACCAGCCGAGTCACCAGGGAAGCCCAAGAATACTGGAGTGGGTAGCCTATCCCTTCTTCAGGGGATCTTCCTGACCTAGGAATTGGACCAGGGTCTCCTGCATTGCAGACGGATTCTTTACCAACTGAGCCCCAATAGAAGCAGAAGCATCTGACAAAATCCAATATCCTTTCCTGATAAAAACAAACTAGGAATAGAAGGAAATTTTCCTCAACCTGAAGCATCTATGAAGAACTTACTGTTAGCATGACACTCAATGGTGAAAAATTAAATGCCTTCCTTATAAATCAGTACTAAGACAAAAATGTATGTTCTTGCCGCTTCTATTCAATACTGTGCTAGAGGTGCACTTAGGAAAGAAAAAAAAGTATCCAGAACAAAAGGGAAAAAGTAAAACTTTCTATTTGCAGATGTGTGATCTTGTATATAGAATATACAAAAGAATCAAAAGTAAAACATATTTAGTTAAGAAAAGCCACATAAGATCAATATAAAAAACTTCATTGCATTTTTTTTCCATTGCATTTCTACATGCTAGCAATGAATGATCCAAAAATGAAATTAAGAAAACAATTATGTTTATAATAGCATCAAAAAAAGAATAAAATACTTGGGAAAATATTTAACCAAAGAAATCAAGACTTGTACACTGAAATCTAAAATAACAATAAAAAAATCAAAGTCCTGAATAAATCCAAAGACATCCACGTTCATCACTTGGAAAACTCTATATTGTCAAATTAGTGATATTCTCCAAATTGATTTATAGATTCAACACAATGCCTGTCAAAATTCTAGATGCTTATTTTGAAGAAAATGATAAGCTGACTCTAATATTCACATAGAACTGCAAGGGACCCTCAATAGCCAAAATGACCTTGAAAAAGAACAAAGTTGGAAGACTCAACATCCCTAATTCAAAAGTTGTATTTCAAAGGACACCATCTATAAAGTGAAAATACTATCCAAAGAATGGAATAAACTATTTGCAAATGACTTATCTGGTAACAGATTTGTATCAGAATAAGGAACTGAATAATAAGGACAAATAACTGAATCAAAATATAGGGAAAGTTTCTGAATAAATGGCCAAATGGCCAAAAGCACATGAAAAGATATTCAACATCATTAGTCATTAGGAAAATGCAAATCAAAACCATGAGATACTACTTCACTCCCAATAGGAAGGCTAGACTCAAAATGTTGGCCAGGATGTGGAGAAATTAGAATTCACAAGATGCTTGCAAGAAAGTGCAACCACTTCAGAAAACAGTTGGCAGTTCCTTGAAAAGCCTGGGCATATGACCCAGGAATTCACTATGTACATTACCAAAAGAAATGAAAGCTTATGTGCACATAACTTGTACACAGTGTTCATGGTAGTACTATTTATAATAGAAAGTGAAAACAATACAACCATCTATCAAATGAATAAAAATATGGTAATTGATATACTGAAATATTCATAAAACGAAGTACTGATACATGCTACAACACAGATGCACCTTGTGTGTGATTCTATTTCTATGGACTGTCCAAAATAGGGAAATCTACAGACGAGTAAGAGATCAGTGGTTAAGTCTTGGAAGGTGGGGAAAGATAATCACTTCTAATGGATACAAGCGTTTTTCTTTTTTTTGCAGTTGTGAAGATGCCCTGGAATTATATAATGTGACACACAATTTTGTGGCTCTTCTAAAAGCCACTAATTGTACACTTTAAAGGAGTGAATTTCGTTACATGAATTATCCTAATAAAAAAAAAATCAAAGAAAGCATCCCTCCGGCATTTTTAGATAGATGAGGGTCAAATCCTGCAAAAGAAATCATTACAAACATCTTCAACCTCTCAATGAATTCCTTCTTCTGTCTTGCAACAGGTAGCACCTGTGTCTCAACTTCACTGAGTCTTGATAACCATCAGTGACATACATACACAGGCTTGGATATGCTAATCCAAGCCAAAGGATGGGCAGAGCCAGACAGAACTGAGACCATCACCCAACTCTGAAGGCTGTGCCCTCAGTCACCGTGCACTGCTCACTGACACACGCCCATTGCATTTTCTGTGGTTTTCTGAAGACTGAAAGATAGCCAGGATAATCACTCCCGTCCTATGGTCCTGTTCAGCTGAATCTAAGAATCCCAACTTAAGGGTTGATTTGTAGCAGTAATTACAAGGTTCTGGCAAACCAGGCATTCATCATGGTGAGTGCTTCATTTACTACAGAAAACAGAGCATTCAGGAAAATGCCATGGACGGAGGAGCCTAGTAGGCTGCAGTCCATAAGGTTGCTAAGAGTCAGACACGACTCAGCGACTTCACTTTCACGCACTGGAGAAGGAAACAGCAACCTACTCGTGTTCTTGCCTGGAGAATCCCAGAGACAGGGGAGCCTGGCGGGCTGCCGTCTCTGGGGTCGCACAGAGTCAGACACGACTGAAGTGACTTTTAGCAGCAGCTCCTTGACACGTGAGGGTTTGGCAACAGCAGGATGACTTAAGACACCTGCTCCCATCTCCAACAGGAGAGGAGTGTAGTCACAGAGGCTGACCACACAGAGGTTACAGATTGCCAGAGCACATCCCGAAAAGGACTGGGGAAGTCACACAGAAATCTTGCTTCCAAGGACTTGGTCCATTTCATCCTTTCCCTTTTAGTAATTTTCTTTTCACAGGCTGAAATGACAGAACCAGTTACTCACTTCCTCCAGGAACAAGTTCTTTAGCCACTAAATACTCAAATATTTTAAAATAAAACGTTTTGGGGGTAGGATAAGGAGACAGGAGACAGAGGCTATCTTTGGTGAAAACAGATGCTTCATTGAATGGCAAGCTGTCATTTTCAATCATTCAGGTGGTGACTGAGGTACTGGAAAAAATAGCACTCGTTCTGTCAACAGTTATTATGCAACTACTATATGGGACAGGAACAAAGATAAACAATCTTCCCCATGAACCTGCCCACATGCCACGTAATGGTTATGGGAAAAAAACAAAAATCCCAGTGACTCCTCATTGCTCAATGTGCATGTACTACCATGAAGTTGCTATTAGGTTACAGAGACATTTTGAAGTTTGATGAATTCATGGGTGAGGGGCTTTTTTTAACGTTTTGGCCTTTAAGGTTACTTGAGAAATATGAAATGATTAAGCACAGCATGATGATGTGGGTCAGGACACAGGGAAAGATGCCTGTAACTGATGGTAGAATTGGAAAAGTACGTGGGGCTGAGCCTACGGAGGGCTGCAGATATCATCCTTGCAGATTTCCTCAAAGGGGAACAAGTTTTGAAGCAAAGGATATTTAAATGAACAAAACTGTGTTCTAGAAGAATGAGAAAGATTGGCAAATACTGCCAAGGTGAGTTAGGGGATCAGAGGCCGAAAGAAGTATGACAGAGAGGGGAAAACAATTGATACAAGCTGTGACAATTGAAAGGTGAGGGATTCTGAAGACTGGGTCGAAAGGGATGTTTTTAAGGAACAAACAATAAATGATAGGTAGAGACAAAAGTTCCATTTTGAAGTGTATTGATTTTAAGATACCAGAAAGATATTCTGGGGGTAGAGTCTGAGCAGAAGACACGGATTTGGAGAACCACCTTTTTGAGTGGTTGAGGTTTACCAGACAGAACTGGGCAAGTACAGGTCAGAATTTTAGAATTACAGTAGTATCCACCCTACTGAAAAAGAAACAGGGTAGCAGCTGAACCAAGTTCAGGGTGCTGCCAAGGTTAGAATTCTCACTGGCAACAGAGGAGGCTCTAAGAATCTTTCAGGAGAGCTATTTCAGTGGCATAGCAAAAGTTTTAAGCAGCATTTCTCACAGGGGCATATCTGCACCAAAATCGTCCTGCAATTGGTTAACAAATGCCAACTACTGGATATGAACAGTAAAGAAGTAAAAGACTGAGACTCTGCACTTTCTCTAGACTCCCCCAGGAAATTCTCCATACACTAACACTGTGGGTAAAAGAAGGAAAGAGAAAGAAGTTGCATTTTGAATCCTCTATTGGCTCAGGGAAGGGGCAGGAGTTTAAGAGATGGTCCTTAGAGGTTGGTGGAAGGTCAAAAAGATACCTAAGGTAAACGGGTTAAGGGGATCATGACTACAGATGGAGTAGCCTTAGGAACACTGGCGTTTCCCTGGTGCCTCAGAGGTTAAAGCGTCTGCCTGGAATGCGGGAGACCAGGGTTAGATCCCTGGGTCGGGAAGATCCCCTGGAGAAGGAAATGGCAACCCACTCCAGTACTCTTGCCTGGAGAATCCCATGGAGGGAGGAGCCTGGTAGGCTACTAGTTCATGGGGTCGCAGAGTCAGACACGACTGAGCGACTTCACTTTCACTTCGGAAGACTACCCTTCCTGAGTCTGCATGAAAGTCTTGAGAAAAGCCCTTGAAAGGGCCTGAAATCCCAGCACAGTCTTGCTCTTACAGTGAGCGATGGTGCCAGGTTACACTCATCCTTCCTTTCTAGTAAGATGGATGTGTACCGATAGGGGAATGAATACCATCAGCAAGTTTTGTTTGAAGCTTGACTTCACGTATCTCCCTCCTTAGTATGTATCCCAAAGTAAAGCTATAGAAATTGTCGTTGGATTTTATCACACAATTAAGCAGAGCCGAGTAAAGTTGTATAGGGTAGGAAATACAATTCATTGGCCAAAGCTACCAGGCTCCATAAAAGTTTGGTCACAGTCCCTGTCTTTACTGTATGCTTGAGATATTCTCTAACAATGATATGTAGGAGAAACTGTGTATTTCACCTGGAACACCAATTAGTTTTCAGTTTTTTATTTCCTCCAGAGTTTCCTGGTCATCTGGGACAAAGAGTACTTTATAACACGACATCTGGGATAGAGGGAGTAACCACTATAGTCAAAATTTCTATTTGTTCCCTCTTAAGATACTGTTCAGGGAACATTTTGTAGACAGTAGGGGAAAGGAGGCAATGAGAAAAGAAGTGGTAAAATGCCCAGGACAAACAGAAACTGAGCAAGTGAGAGCAAGTAGTCTGGACAACCAATGAACTTTTCTCTTAGAATATTTTCAAGGGTAGGTTTATTTTTAACTGTTTGTTAGAAGTCTATTTGATATGAATTCTATACCTGATGATCTGTACTCAATGACCATTCAAAAACTTCACACAGATGTGATTACAATTGGATAACTTCAAGACTGTAGTGATAATAAAACTTGAGAACTGAAGAACACAAATTTCTTCACGAATTTATTATACAAAAAGCCCCCAGAGTATTTGATTTCTCGTATTCTCACTTTCATTATACACAAGAAGCACAGGAATGAGAGGCCTTTTCAGGTGACTGCGTAGCATGAGGGTCCCTTGAATCCAGGTAGTGTACATATTTTTAACAGTGTTCTCGAGGCTGGCCCAGAAAACCCCATGTTGCCTTATCACAATATGGAAAGTAATGTTTTCTTTTCCCACTAAATTATTGTGAAAAATGTCACTGTTTTATTTAGCATTATGGTACATTAACAGTTAAGTCTCAATTACTAAAAAAACTAAAATAATTCTGAAAGACATCCTCTTTCCCCTTCCAATGATTGAAAGCTGTATTTTTCCTGCCAATTTCAAACAAATCATCAAACTAATCTGTCATGGTCAGTTAAAACAATCGAGGTACAAGCTCAGCACATGAGCTGTAACTTGTAGTAAAATGATATATCAATATGTCTCTCCTCAGTTAAAAATACATAATCCTTTTATTTTATATCGCAATAAAAGAAATAAACATCACAGACACAGAAGACTAGAAGGGGAAACTACTTACTTCTGAAGGTCTAGTAATTTAAATCTACCTGTACTTTTCCACAGTACGTGAAAGTAGTATTTAACACTTTTTGAAATAAACTTTAATCTTTGGGGACAGACGATGTAAATAGGACTTAAAAGACAGTTCCATTCATTTCCAAGTCTCTGCTTACTGTATGATTAAGTAAAACAAGGCACAATAGCCATTCTTTCCACTATGTTCCAACACTGATCATGTGCCTTGATAAAATGGCTGACTGGATAAGATGATGGCGACAAGAAGGGAAGACTTTGGATTGTCTAAAATGTGGTTAATAAGCAAAGAATAAAAAATTTAAGTGCACTTTCACATGCTTTACGCTTATAATAAACAACAAACTTATCTTTCTTGCGAAGGGTCTGACTATCATTTCTTTTGGCCAAATGCACTTTTCCCCAATAAACTTAAAACAACAACAACAAATCCCTGTCCTTCCATATACTAAGAAGGAGGATTAGCTACTGAAACAGTTCATTGCAAGACACATGAAGACAACATACTGTGGCATGAGTTGTTTTTAATTTGTTGTGCTGTTACTAAAGTAAAGTTCTGAGGGCTGCAGTTAAACATTCCAAGTTCTCCCTTCCATCTTTATTGATTTTAAGATTTTTGCACAGAAGACTCTTTGGGGACTAGAACAGCAGCAATTGTATCACACTGTTTTCAAGACTTCCAAGTTTCAAAAGCAAATTGTTTAAAAAAAAAAAAAAAAGAAAATACAGCTCCTGATTTGAGTTAGATACAGGGACCAAAAAAAAATAGCACATACTTGAAGGTTACATGGTCTACAAATGGTGGCAATATTTTCCTTGGGAGGGTAGTTTGTTGGTATATATTTTTAAATATGCAAAAAGGCTCAACCTCAAGCAGTAATAAACACAAGCAAAAGTGATTTAACCCTTAAAATAAATATTCAGAAAAACCTCTCTGTACATACAAGTGAAAGAATAAGTAACACTTTCACGCAAAAAAAAAAAAAAAATAATAATAAAGGATTTGTTCATATACGTAGCTGAAATCTGCTGTTCCAGCCCATATATCCCCAATAAAGAAGGGAGGCACAGACATAGGTGACTACTGTGGTTCACTATTTAACAGCCTTTTTGTACTGGGACACTATCACCACCAATTTTATCCCTCTCGTTATATTTATTAAAATTTTAAATTTCTTTTTCTTTTCTTTTTCTTTCCATTTTTTGTTTTTTTTTACAGCATGCCAAATCCTTTGGCATAAGTGATGGCCTTCAACAATCTCTCTTTAAGTTTTTCTTTGCTTGAATATTCCGGAAGTAAAAGGACATTAAAGCAAGTATGAGATGTAGGTAACCTATATAAGAGAAAGGGGAAAAACAGGAAAGTAAGTCATGGGACATACACTCAGTACTAAATGATCCTACTTTAGATGGTATATACATTGAGATGCAAAGCACACTACACATTAATGCAAGTCATAAACTTTGATTTTGCCATACAGCTACCAAACAGCAGTTTGTCTTTACCTCATAAATTACTCAGTGCTAATGATGATGATGGTTGACAATAACATATTCCATCCACAAAGTTATTACCACATACCAGATACTGTTTTAATAGGTTCTTAATCCAGAGAGCTCATTTAACTAACCTTCCTCACAGTAAACCTACAGATGGTCAGTTTCCCCACTGTAGAGTTGAAATCACTAAGTAGTAACATTAAGTGGAGACAATATTCAAATCTCAGTTCTAAAATTTCAGTCTGGGCTCTTTAGTGCTTATTTGAAATATTCCTGGATGACTATGTAATTGATTTGATAATAAATAAATTTACATTAATATCAAATCATGTAGAACACTAAAAGAAATGTTTCTATGCATTTAAATTATTAAGTATACTACTGCTCATATATGGCCACTACACACCAAATGTTAACTCACACAATAGGGGAAACACGACTAATGTAAGGACACTGAAATTGGTGGTACTAGCATAATCTAGGGCTGAACAATCTTGTGAACTTCAACTTGACTATTCTAAATACATGACTTAATATGGCTTTCAATTAAAAAATTCTCAACCGAAAACTTTAAGAATCATACCAATTTATAAAATTTCAAATCAAGTGAACTCTGTAATTTTTAACCTGCCCAGTGTGTAAAGATTTTCTTGAACATTAGCAAGAATCATACCAATTTATAAAATTTCAAATCAAGTGAACTCTGTAATTTTTAACCTGCCCAGTGTGTAAAGATTTTCTTGAACATTAGCAGCAAAGCACTGGCTAAACTAACATTTTATGTGACTTGGAAATTTCTATTAAAAACTGCAAATGTGCTCAGAAGCTTCTGGATAGATCACACATGTGTAATAATATGGAAGCCAAGGTTTTCAATATATAGTCACAATTTAATAATTACCTTTCTGTGTCTGGACCATTTTTGGCTATTATCATCTTCAATTTTCCTAGTCCGCCCACAGGTGCCCTGTCTGTGCCTGTTGTAAACTGCAAGAAGAGTCTTTTCTGCTCATCTGTAAATGAATGAACAATTTCCCAGAACTCCCTAATGAGAAAAGATAAAAATACCGATTTTAGTTTGGCATTCATTATTGCTAGCACTAATTTAAATCTGTGATTTTCATTAAAACCATAATAGGAGATAACTTGGAGGTCAATATCAAGAGCCTGAAGGTTCTTTTCTGGGGATCTAGGACTTCCACTCATGCAAATTTAAGAAAACTATTTTCAAAAATATAAAAGCTTTTGTTCGTTGCTACATTATCTGCAACAGTAAAAACTGGCAACAACAAAAGGAAACAATTACATAAACTGTAAATATAGTCAGTAACAAACAAAAGGCAAAACCAAAGTCCTGTGAACTGAAGATGACAGCTATGTCCCTGTCTACTCATGCCTTACGTAATAACTTCAAGGGGAGGTCAGGCACAGAGTAGGGACAAAAGAAAACACAAATACCCTCATACCTAAAGTACTAACACAGAAGGACACAGTGTTTATATAAATGAGGATACTTTTATCAATACTATGTGTGCTGTGGAAGGGAGTTGGGAGTTATTCTGATATATGTATCATATGCAATTATACTGAGAATAATTTAATCCCTGGCATTCCTAAAACCTGTGTGACAGAAGTCACATTATAATGATGCTTGTTAAATTGACTCTAAAAACAAAATGCAAGTTCATTAAAAGCAATCTTGAAAAAGAGCAACTGAAATCGATACTTTCAATAATAAAGTTTCCATAAATTTAACATATGCAGTTTCAGGTGTACATATGCATATATCCATCTTTCCCCAGATTCTTTTCTCATGATACTATGAAATACTGAGTGGAGTTCCCTGTGTCATATGGTAGGTCCCTGTTGATTCTCTTTAATATATAGTTTGTGTATGTTAATCCCAAACTCCTAAATTATCCCTTCCCCACCTTTCCTCCTTGGTAACCATTAAGTTTGTTTCAGTTGGTATGTTTCTGTTTTGTAAATAAGTTCATTTGTATCATTTTATTTTTTAGATTCCATATATAAATGATATATGATGTATCTTTCTCTGATTTACTTGACTTGGTGTGATCATCTCCAGGTCCATCCATGTTGCTGCTAATGACATTATTTCAATCCTTTCTATGGCTGAGTAATATTCTTTTGTATCGTATCTTCTTCATCCATTTCCTCAATGGACATATAGGTTGCTTCTATTTCCTGGCTATTGTAAATAGTGCTGCAAAGAACACTGTGGTGCACACATCCTTTTGAATTATGGTTATCTCTGGATATATGCCCAGGAGTGTGATTGCTGGATCATATGGTTGCTCTACTTTTAAGGAACCTCCATGCTGCCCTCCAAAGGGGCAAAAACTGTTTACATTCCTATTAATAGTATAGGAGGGTTCCTTTTCCTCCACATACTCTCCTAGCATTTATCTTTTGTAGATTTTTTGATGACTGCCATTCTAATCTGTATGATGTGATACCTTATTGTAGTTCCAATTTGCACTTCTCTAATAATTAGTGATGTTGACCATTTGTCATGTGATTTTTGCCCATCTGTATGTCTTCTTTGGAGAAATGTCTATTCAGGTTCTGTCCATTTTCTGATTAGACTGTTTGCTTTTTTGATATTGAGTTGCATGAGCTGTGTGGATATTCTGGAGATTAAACCTTTATTAGTCTTTTCTATTTGCAAATATTTTCTCCCATTATGTGGGTTGTATTTTTGTTTTGCTTATGGTTTCCTTTGCTGAGGAAAGGGGTTTTTTAGGTTTAATTAGGTCTCATTTGCTTCTTTTTGGCTTTATTTTCATTATCTCAAAAAGATACTGCTGAAAGTTATGTCAAAGAGTGTTCTGCTTATGGTTTCCTCTCAGATTTTTATAGTACATAGCTTAAGTCTTTAATCCACTTTGAGTTTATTTTTGTGTATAGTTAAAGAGAATATTTTAACTTCATTCTTTTACATGTAGCCGTCCCATTCTCCCAGTACCACTTATTGAAGAGATCGTCTTTTCTGCATTACACTCCTGCCCCCCGACACAGATTAACCAACCACAGGTGTCTGTCTCTGGGCTTTCTGATTCATTGACCTGTATTTCTGTTTCTTTCCCAATACCAACTGTTTTGATTACAAAAGCTTTAGAGTATAGTCTGAGATCAGGAAGCCTGATTCCTTCAGCTGCAGTTTTGTTTCTCAGGACTGCTTTGGCTATTCAGGGTCTCTGTGTTTCCATACAAAGTTAAAAATTTTTGTTCTAGTTCTGTGAAAAATGCCACTAGTAATCTGATAGGTAGGACTGCATTGAATCTGCAGATTACCTTGGGTAGTATAGTTATTTTGACAACACTGAATCTTTCAGTCTAAGAGTGTAGTATTCCTACCTGTTTGTGTCATCTTCAGTTTCTTTCATCAGGATCTTACAGTTTTTAGAGTACAGGTGTCTCCTTAGATAGGTTTAGTGCTAGGCATGTTACTCTTTCTGATGCAACAGTAAAAGCGATTATTTCATTAATTTGTCTTTCTTGTCTTTGTTGATATATAAAAATGCAAAAGATTCTTGTATATTAATTTTGTATCCTGCAACTCTACCAAATTCACTGATGAACTCTAGTAGTTTTTGGAGAAATGCATTTTAATATTTATTTGAAAGTGCTTTCCAGAATCTGACAGAAAATGTCACACTTCCTACACACAGTTACAATTCTAATTTTTGATACCCTAGTATTCCAGTATACAATTTCTCTTACCAAAATGTTGGTATTTCTGTTGGTGCAATGCCATTATTTCTAACATAGATTAGCAGCTTTATTAGAATCCTTGGCTCTCTTCAAAGTCTTGCCATTTCTCTTCCCTGACATTCTAATATCCTCCCCATCCTTTAGTTCTCAAGAACCTCCCACCCATCTAGAGAAAACAAAAAATACAACAGGAAACTGAACATGGATCATACAAGCACATCTTTCCGTCAGGAAGGAAACAAACCATACCACAGTTTTAGGCTATTCCTTTCTGGGTGGCTGGCAAGGAAACGAAGTATGCAGTAACCCAGAGCCCTCTGTCAGGGCAAAAAAATCTCCTCACTCCTCAGGAGTGTTCTAAAGCCTAAATGAATCAGCCCCATCTGAAGAGGCAGACCAACAGGTGCCCTTAAATAGAGGAGGCAGATCCTAAAGGCAGTAGCAGACCAGCAGTGGTCGTCGAGACAAATTCAGCTGTTCCTTTGGTTCTTTCTAAAAAATTAGAACTTAAAACATT
The DNA here is from genome assembly GCF_042477335.2 of Ovis canadensis. Taxonomy (NCBI): domain Eukaryota; kingdom Metazoa; phylum Chordata; class Mammalia; order Artiodactyla; family Bovidae; genus Ovis; species Ovis canadensis. The sequence goes on from NC_091262.1 coordinate 14,682,953, forward strand.
AGGGTTACTATCAGTTTTTATAATGAAAATACTGAGCAAAATTCTCTTCCTATTAAGTGTCATGTTCTACATTAAAATTGTTTATATACACCTGAGCCCACACTAGCAGAGTCCAGGAAGAGCTTTGTGGAAAAGTGGGGTATGCAGAACAACATGGGCTGAGGGTCACCCCAAAAGGGCAGGTAAGAGCACTGGCAACAGGACAGCATCTTGGACCAAAAATGGCAATCTCACAAAGACTTCATGCCTGACAGGGGCAGGAGGCACCCTGGGAGACGGAAGTATCCCTTGAAATTAGCCTCTGGCTGTAAAGGGATGAAAGCAGCTGACAAAAAAATGGCCCGAGTTAAATATTCTGCTAAATATTGCCAAATTCTCCACAGAAATTGTGACATTTTCTATGTCACAATGCCATTTCTCAACTAACATGCAAACAGCTGAACTGAAGAACACACTGGGTTGGGAAAATTGTAGGAAATGAGATACGCATGTATATTACTGGTGGGAGTGCAAAATGTCACAGTTTCTGTGGAGAATTTGGCAATGCTTGGCAAGATCACACACATATCTACCATTTAGTTCAACAATCCCACTTTTAGCAGCAATTCCCAATTTGATGATGTTTGATGTTATGTATGGAATACTCAGTGAAATCATCCACTGTGACTTCTAACAGCAAAGAGCTGGAAGTAACTACTGTGTCTATCTACACAACACGACAGTATTGACCCATATTATTTTTTACTACTAAAGTAAAAGACGTAAATAGGACCCAGGGTCTCCTAATAAAACAGCCAAATATGCAGCATACAATCCAAAACCACTTGTCAAGCCAAGAACTATGAAAATTACATGAAAGAAAGAAAATCAACCAATGTCAAACAATGGGATAAATAACATACTGCAACTGACAAGGATTTTAATGAGATCATCATAAAAATTATTCTATAAGCAATTATAAGTTCTAGTGTTTCAATACTGAAACATCAGAAACTAAGTCTTGGCAAAATATTTAAGTTAAAAAAGAGCCAAATGCAAACTACAGAACTGAAAAACACAGTAAGAGAAAACTACTGGATGGATTCAATAGTAGAGGCAAGATGACCGAAGATCAAAACCTGAGCAAGTGAGAAAACAGACTGAACGGACTAAGAGCCTTAGGTGCACACGGGACAGTGACAAATGACTGAACACTGGTGTCAGCAGAGGTGGAGAAAGAAAGGAAAAAGAGAGTGTGACTGAGAAAGCATTTCAAGAAATAATGGCAAAGAACACTCCAAGAGAAAGCATTTCAAGAAATAATGACAAAGAACACTCCAAGAAAGACAGAAGCACACAGATTTAAGAAGATAAGAAACTTCAAACGGTATATACAAAACTGTTCAGAAATAAAGTGGAAATCACCCTGACAAAGGAAAACGGAAAGAATTAGTCATTAGCAGATCTGCCTTTGAATACTAACTAAAGGAAGTGATAAAAGATGGATTCTGAGGCAGACGGAACAGAAAAAGCAGGAACGAAGGGACATACAACAGACTATAATTCTCCTCATGAATTTTATAAATCAGATTTGATGACTGATACAAAAATTACAACAGCACTAATACTCAAGACAATTGTATTTAAATGTGGGGAAAGTAAGAGACTCAAATGGAAACAAGGTTTCCATACCTCACTGGAAGAAATGTTGATACAAATACAAACAGCAACCATGAAGAACACTATACTAAGCAACACACACAAAAGCAGAACACCAAAATCAAGAAGAAATCCTTAAAAATGTTCAAGTAACTAAGTAACTCACAGAAGGCAAAAAGACAACAAGGAACCATGAGGAACAAAGAAACAGAAAACAAATAAAATAGCAGACTTGAGTCCTACCCTATCAATAATTACCCTCAACACAAATGGTCTAAATACAACAATTAAAGGCAAAGACTGACAGAGTGAAAAAACATGACTCAGCTATTTGTAGGAAACTCATTTCAAATTCAGAACATCGATAGGTTGAAAGAAGAAAGGAAAAGATATATCATGCGAACAAAGAGCAAAGCAAAACAAATCAGGAATGGTTACATCATATGATATTCAGAGCAAAGAAAAATCACAAGACATAAAGAGAGACCTTATATAATGGTGGAGGGATAGGGAAGGGGAGCCAAATATGGGATTAACACAAACAACTACATGTAAACTAGACAAGCAACAAGGATTTACTGTACTGCACAAGGAATTATACCCAATCTTATAATAACATATAATGAAATATAATCTGCAAAAAAAAATATGCTATATACCTGAAACTAACAATATTGCAAATCAACTATAATTCAATTAAAAACATTTAAAAAACATTCACATATGATGTTAAGATAATATATCAAGTAGGAATTATGTTATTCTAAAAGAATAACATAACACCTTAACTTAAAAAGCAATTTCTCCATAAAGAGCAGCACAAGATACCTTCATCTATTCTCAGAGAAACATTAAGACACCACAAAGTCATAACTATCTGTGATCAATACTATCACTAACAGAGAGAGTGCTGTGATAATACTCACAAGTGACGCTACCCTTTGTTGTTGTTATCCATGTTATTTCAACTCTTTTATGGGTCACCTTTGAACTTCAAGTAAATAGCAGAACAGTAATTGCAAAAAGTAAATAACCACCACTGCCACTAGGAATGACCAAAGGTATGCCCAACAGAAGAAACATCAATAACCTCACACAAACCAGAGTGAAGAATAAAACAAAGGAAATAATAGAACATAAAATATTCATTTCTCGATACAAGTGATACTCATTACAGACTTCCTATACTTGATTCTCAGAGGGATAACTTTCAGAGACAATCTCCAGGAATGCTTCCCCACCACACTCTACCAGTGACAGCCAAAGGGGCATGTGTCTCTTTTTAACCCATCTCAGCAGGAGAGGAAGAAGCCTGTGTCTCTCAGGACTGGACAGTAGCAAAGAGAAGCAGACGGTACATAGCAAGAGCAACTCCTTGAGAACAGTTAAGACTCGGAATCTCTCCTTGCTGTGAGAATTTGGAGCCAAGGTCTTCAAAATAAAATAAAAATTCTAGTATGTACCTTGCTATGTAATAAGGATTAAATCAAAGAATATACCATTTCACACAAAAGCTGCCTCATATAGGGTAGGTAGGTAACATTCCCCAGAGTTCAAAAGAAAGGAGAAATATTCAGAAGAGGTAGTTCTATTTTCATCATCATCTAACTTGCACTAAGCACACTGTAACCAGAATTACTAGGAATATTAGCTACTTTATACCCCCAATGCAGAAGAAAACATGCCACTTACATAAAACATTATTCAGGAAATAAATCACAAGATTAACAATAGGAATTGGTGATTATATTACAAATATACTTTTAATTTTATACATTGAGAATTTGTGAGTTTGCTTATTTGGGAAATAAAACCTGGAGGCAAAAGTCTAAAACATAAAGCCTACACCCCTTTGGTGAATTTTAATTCTTCCTTTTAAGAATTAAGAACCTCACCTAATCACAACAGAGTCCCTGGTATAGCCACCGTCATATTCTGTAGTTTCTTCTAGTGCTTGGAAATCTAGATTCTGCAAATTCAAGAAAACACATCTTAACATCTACACCACACCATTACAAAGAAAAGATCAACAGAAGATTTTTCTGGAAACCCTTGCTTTCTTACCCGGCTTCCACATATAAGCAATTCAATTTCCTCTGGTCTGAATAAGTACTTTAAAGGAGATTCATTGGTCACCATATGAAAACCTCTCCGAAAAGCCTTGAACTGTTTTTCTACTGATTTATTGAGAATGTAGTCAGAATACAGATTGACAAATTCCTGCAGAAAACATTAACCACAAGAAGGTCTTATGATGCGTAATACAACAAAATACAAGCTACTGGACTGCATCATATTTTTATTTTCCCAAAGAAAACACAATCAAGAATATTTTAAAAAATATTTTACACACACAAAGGAAAATACCTTTAACGATTTCACAGCTCTCTATGATAGACAAAGTGTTAGTTACTCAGTCATGTCCAACTCTGTGATCCCATGGACTGTATCTGGCCAGGCTCCTCTGTCCATGGGATTCTCCAGCAGGAATACTGAAGTGGGTCACCATTCCCTTCTCCAGGGGATCTTCCTGACCCAGAAACTGAACCTAGGTCTCCCGCAATGCAGGCAGATTCTTTACACTCTGAGCCACCAAAGAGGCCACACACATATAAGTTTCAACTTCGATATTAAACAAAAGCTGGGCCTTGATACAATTTTAAAGTTCTCTCAATTAGGTTATGCAAATGCAAAAACATTTAAACCATTTATACATAAATTTATAAAAGCTGACATTTTTAATAAGAGTGCAGTGTACTGGAAATGAGCAAATAAGGAAGTCTTTCATGTTTCCTATTCTAGAATATTTGGGAAGCTGCCTACCGTTATCTGTTTCAACAAAAATATCAGTGTTTCACTTGGTGAGCAAGCTATTGTACCAAATAAAAAAAGGAAAATAAACTCTGTATCCCAAGTTAACTAATATTTTATCAAAAATTGTATTAATATAAACATTGTTTTTAAAGACTTTATATATATCATAATTCCCATTTCCAGATGCATACTTTTCTAGTCAACAGAAAACACAAAACTGATTTCTTTAAAATATTTATTCTTTAGTACTTTTCAGATGTTTATTTAAGGCACGTGTATTTGTATGTGCATTAGAAGCAATTATTGACCATTTGGTTATAAGGACCTTCCTTGTTTCCTACCCCTCTACAGCTTAATATGAGAGACAGCCTTCTTCCTGCTTTACCCACAGCCACCCACATCTGTGCACTGTCGCCCACTCGGGGCCTCTCTCTCCAGGAGGAGTTCAGTGCCCAACCACGTGCTCTCATACCAGCCTTTAGTCAAGGTTTAAAGAACTGTGGCTATTTCATTTAATGAAAAAGAACTTAGTTACTTGATTTCTTTGTAGAGCTGACATTAGAAACTTCCTTAAAACTACAAGTGTATGTGCTTTCCCTGGAGGAGGGCGTGGCAGCCCACTCCAGTGTTCTTGCTTGGAGAATCCCATGGACAGAGGAGCCTGCTGGGCTGCAGTCCATAGGGTCTCACAGAGTGGGACACAACTGAAGCAGTGCACGCACAAACGCACACATATACGCTTTAAAATTCTGTTATTAAAGAGACAAAGACAAGGATGACATAAAAACATTTATTACCTTTCTGTTTTCATTGGTAATTGGAATTTTATCACCATTTTCCTTTAGATCATACATCATCGGATTACCAAAAAGATCTGTCTGAGATATCTGGAAAGTGATCATCATATCATCTTCCACATTCCCTTCATACTCCAATAAGTCTTTTAAACTCTGATACAGAACCTACCAATCAGAAAAGGAAAAATTAAGGTTACCACACAACTATAAAATACAACAATCTGTATCACTCTTCTTGGGAAAAGATTCAAAAAACTAACAGTAAGAATTAAACCACAAACAGTACCCCTCTTCTAGTAGTTTCTATGCAGACATAAAGAAAGTCAGTCAGTCAGTGGTTAACGCGTCCCTCTGCTGAGAAACCCCACACCAGCTACTTAGCTATGGGTCTCACACTGTGCTCTACCGAGACCCTTAGAGGCATCTCAAGGGTAAGGGGGGGGCTAGCTGCAGCCACCAGAGCCACTGACTAAGGGCAGCTCTGACTCAACCCAGCAATCTCATGATTCCATTAAAAAAAAAAAAAATTAGAAACACTTTTCTACAGAATCAACCTTGTAAAGCTGACTTGCTTGTAACAAGTTCTCCTTCAAGTTTTTAAGTGTTTATGGCATTTCAGATAGATAATAAAACAAGTTTATCTTACTAGGTATAAATATTAACAAAGATTTCAAATCAAAGCTTTAAAAATTTTATATAAATTAAAATCTGTATTTGCTTTTAAATAAAATCTAAAAGAATAAAAAATGACAAGACTTACAGGATGAGAGTCTCCCAAGTCAAGAAAAGTTCCTTTTTTCCCCATTAGCTTCCTGTAGACAACCATGGGAAAATGTACATCCAGTATACAGTTATTGTAAATAGCCAAACCCAGTACTATGCCAATCAGAGTGAACTGACCCTCAGTTTCAAAAGAGGATGGATTAAACCAAAACAACTTTGTAGATTCATCATATGTGAACATACCTGTAAGAAATGATTTTTTAAAATGCATTACTTTCATATTTTATTACAGATGAACAAATAATTATACATATAAAATACAAAAATAAATATAAAATAATTACACATGTAAACTTATTTGCATTAGGGCTTTTTTCTGTTATATCAGGACTTACGAAAACAAAGTTCCAGTACATATGAATGCTACAAATTGTATAGCATATATTTAAAGTAATAAGCCATTCTGTTGGCATTTTCTAAGTTAGGAAAACTGTTCATTAAATTCAAGTTCTCTAATCTTCTATTAACATGAATCAGAAGTTAACTTGCATTCATATTTTTACCACTGAATGGTTGAAAAACGCAAAAGAATCATATTTTGAAAATGTTCCACTTATTAAAACATATTTAATCCACATGCATTGCTTTAAAAAACAATTTTGAATTTCATTAAGAAAAAGTCTTTTTCCTCCAAATTGCATAATGGTTCCATGAAGTTTTTCAAGCACCTTTTTAACAAAGATACCAAGTACTTAAACTCAGGCAAACTTGATAAACTTATGTCCAAAACCAAAGCCATTTAATATACACATTAACTGTGAGCCAAAAAGTAAAACAAAACTAATTTGTAGTCTTCTTTTAATTTCACATGGTCTTCACTATTTATATCACTCATTTAAAAATAGTAATCTAAATAGCCATTACCATGGTAGACTCATCTCTTTCCTTGTAAAGAAATATCTAAGATAAATGTAAAATGATATTTTAATTGACTTAACAATTTCATTTTACTATAAAATGTTTTGTAGTTGCTACTGTGAAACTAAATGAAAATATTTCAAGAATTAGATCTAGGAAAGAGAGGGAAGTTCCAATAGAATAAACTTTAAAAATCAACATTTTTTAAAGAAATCAACCAGTTTTTAAGTTTTTTAAACAGTTTTTAAAATGTTTAATTTTCACATTTAGTTGAATTTAAATATAAAGGGAAGTTTAAAGGGTCCCCTTGATCCTAAGAACATGAATTTAAGACATTTTTCTAATGCAACTTAATGTTCACGAAACAAAATTTTATAAATTACCTAATTTATACTTGAATCTCAGTTTATATCCAACTTTTTTTTACAGGCTGAAATTACAAATCTAGTGAAGTGCTAAAAACTTCATTTAATTATAAATATGGTATTAACTGGATCAGAACAGTTAAGAAAAGCTCCATAAAGGGTGGCTCTTCTAAAATATTCCTTTTTGGTATTTCTATTGTCATCATTTTAACTGATTTACTATCAAGCAAAATTGTTTAATGTATGTTTTTTCTTAAAAGTATTTCTGCATATAATGTAAATATACTTTATAACTAATGTTTAACATTTTTAGATACATAAAGACCTAGAGCTAAAGTTCACCAAAGATAGAAAATTAATTTAAAAGCTTCATATCTCACAAACACCATGGTTTTTAATGAAGCTTATAAATTAATTTTCTATCTCAAAAACAGCACAGATTTATACATCTAAGTTTACTTTGAGCAAATTATATATAAATGACATAGTCTTCAGATTATTAAAAAACATTAGCTAAAATACTAAGTCTTACCTTAACTATGTTTATGTCATGAAGTCAAAATGTCTACTTCCATTTATAAGCAGACTAACAACAAATATAGAAAAGTCAATTCAGTGTACACACTGAGAATCAACAGGAAATGATGTGCATTATTCTATGCCACGTTCTTCACAATTATGATGGTACCTTTAGAGGACTTCTTTTCCTCTAATTGTCATGCATTCGATTTTAAAAGTAAGCAACCCCAGTAACCAAGGTTTATACTGTAGAAATTAAATCAGATCAGAATTATCCAAATTATTTTGTCTATCAGTGAAACCCAAATTCATTTTCAGACTGACATACTATAGATCAATCTCTCCCAAATCATGTTCAATGAAAACTCTTCTGGAAAGCAAAAGCTACTAGATGTGGGATGGAAAAAGGGTTCTGGAGTTCCGTGTGGGAAAATGTTATAATATTAAACCCAAGAAATGCTGTAGGAAATAAACCAAATTAATCTGCTATCAATCAGTACACCCAAATTTTGAGCACGATACACTTGTGAGACATTCTCAAGTCTTCAGACCATTATTCTATAAAACTCTTGTCTCAGAAATGCTATGGGTGATGAGTATTTTAGACTGAAAAAGAGCAAAACATTTCTTCAACTGTTCTAATGTATCATTCTAAAATGTCTTCAATTTCTTTTATCTAAGAGATAATTTCCTATATTAAAATATGTTACTAAGTAATCTAAATAAGAACTTGAATGAATGAGTGATGCAGGATCAATCCCAAAAGCCCACAAATTCAGTCATTATCTGTGATTCTAGTTACCTCATACCAAAATCTTCTGTTGCTCTTCATAACTGAAAATATTTGTAAATCTAGTAAATAAATTCTTAATTCAAAAAGATATGATACCATGATCACATCACTAAAATATTTACCAATATCTGGATTGAAGATTTCCTCCACAACCAGCTGAAAAAATTCTTTGGAAACACCTCCCTCATCAACTCCTTGTTCTCCTTCAAATTCCACATACAACTGTTTCTTCAAGTCTGCAGGATTTTCCATAGCGATCATCTCTAGCTAGTGAGTGGAAAAAGTGGAAAGAAGATGAAAGCCAGTATTAGGATGAAAACAAAATAAATTGTAGGGGCAGGAGCAAATAAAAGATAATGCTTTTGATATATTTTAAATGGAAACAGGAAGCAAACTGGTAAAAAGCCAGTAAGGCAAAGATTGTCTCACAGATAATGGAAAAATAGGATACAAAAGAAACTGGCATAGAATTCTAAAAGGGTTACTTTTTAACTAGTGATTTGATATGAAATTAGAATTAGATTTCCTGTTAATTTTGTATATAACAAACCTGGGTTTTAAGATTAGGAAATGGGGAAAGAAGTCAAGATAGCAAAAATGCCTCAAATTATTTCAGGAGAAACAAAGGCGCGTAGAAGTTGACTTCAAAACTGTTGACTTTTAATTCTTTATTAGAATATAAACTCAAGAATTAAGTCTATCTATTAAATCATAAGTAAAATAATTTCAATCAAGAAAAATAATTTAGGGAAGCAGTTTATGGTCTCTTAATAATACTTTAGTATAAATTACCATTTTAATGGATTAGAAACATTTTATATTCACTTTTTTGAAAGCAGATGAGGCATTATTTTTGCTGATATCCTTACTCTTCTTACTAACAGTTATCAAATCCTAGTTTCAACATTTCTTCAACTATAAATCTTTATCAAATGCCTTTTGTATCTATCAAATAATAGTGATTGCTCTCTGTTATTATGAAGTTAATCAGAAAATCAACACCATATTCTAATGTGAAACATTTACACTGCAATTTGTCTTATGTATCTGTAATTTACTAATAGCATGCCTGACTCATTATCCATCTTATTTGCAAAGTGATTTTAAATTTGTCAAAACAGAATAAGGGTATTCAGATTTTTGCAACTACTACAAGAATCTTTAAAATGGTTTTGAGCAAGGCAAACATCATCAGAGTAAGTATACTATAGTCAGTCCTAAAGTAATTAGTTTAGATAATATCACTATTTGGGACATTCTAATGTGTCTATAAAAAATAAAATCTCATAAATTCAAGATTCAGGTCAGTTGCCCTAGGTAAATGTTTTTCAAGCTGCCTACTGCAATTCATTAGTGGGTAGCTCAATCCATTCAATGCAAACCAAATAAGTGAAAAAAATCAGAATGCATTACACAGTACTGGCATCTACTGTTCTGTGAAACTTCTGTTTCAATTATACATACAGGCAAATATGCACAGGAGTGAAACGTATCTTAGGGGTTGCAATCAAAAACATCTGAACAAAGGCCAAAATGATCTGGAAATCTTCAACTGCAGGATTCTGATTCTGTGAATTTAGAATCTTTAAGGAGTGTCTGTTCTGTACAACAGTGGTCTATAACACTTGCAAAATCATTTTTATGCCAAGCTGCATTAAGATAATTTTTGAGACAGTGTTGTTGTGGAAAGATTAAGTTAAATACTCTGTATTCGTCCCAACTATCACTTAATGTTAAGTTTTAACCTTTAAACTTTCGCAAAGAACTCAGCCAAGCCTGTTTCCTCATCTGCAAAGAAAAAAAATAACACGCTAGTACTATTCCTACTGCAAAGCTGTGAAGGCTTAATTAGAAACAATGCATGAGAAAGAGTTCTAGAGTGGGTGATATTTTTAAGATAATGTACATGTTTTTAACTTTTAAAACAATTTCACTCTTTTAACAAAAGATTCTCAACTTCATTTTATAGCCGTAGTCTCAAATTTTGGAAATAACTTACGGGAAAAAAAATAGCTCCAGTTGGAAATCTGTTTCAAGTCACTGGCTATAAAGAATTCTAAGGACTAAGTTAGAATTATCATTTTAGTTTAAATGTGGATTACCCACCAGGCCAATATTCCATACTGCCATGAAATCCACTGCTCATTTCCACCTGCCTACGTTATAGAAATCTCAATCAACGTTTATGTACACCTTTAATACAAAGACAAATGGGCTTCTATCAATTATAAGGTATTTCAACGTGGAAAAATATAATTACCTGTTACTTATGTGTCCTCTGTCTCTTCCTCACTAGCATTTATGACTGAGAGATAACTCCATAATCAATGTGACTGATACTTGAGGTCCTTATTTTCCAGTCTTAGCTCTACCCAAGACACTTCATATAGACAAGTGAAGCAAATTAAACTTCACTCTTAATAACATATTACACGTCTCTCCATTTCCACCAATCATCACTCTCCATCCCCCACCCTGAATGCCAAATGAATTTAATGCAATATGTTCTATTATTATGGTAATTTTAAAGTAAGGTCACTTTATCTGTTTCAGTTTTATTTGTAAAAAGAAGCATACAAATATACTAATATGTAAGTAAATGTATATGAAACACTTATATGAATTCCCTGTAAAATTATTACTTGTATTTTATTAGTTCTCAGATTTTTTTCAGGCTTGGCTAAAAACTTAACAACTCAGCCATTAAAGAACAAAACTATTACGACTTTAACAACAAAATGACATACAGCACTTAATATGGCAGCACGCTTTACATGTATCAACTTACTTAATTTTCACAAGAACCTTATCAGGTTGCTAATGTTATTAACCCCATTTTACAGTGCATAACCTGAAGAAATGAGATTCATAAACTTGCTCGTTAGTCAGTAAGTGGTAGAACAGAGATTCTAGTTGAGGCAGCAAGCTCTTTACTATGCTCTATTCCTCCTCAATGATTAGAAACAACCTTTTTAAAAATATTGAGTGATTTTCTCTCCTTTATGCACTTCTGTATTTCTCTTTAAGTATATATCACAAAAAATATATATTATGAATTAATACAGTCAAATGCAAATATTCATAAAAAGAAGGATCTGAATTTATTGGGTGAAAATTTCCTATTATTTAGATTATCAGATATCTAACGTGGTCCTGTAAAATATGGTATCATTTATGACACGAAGTCTATCTTTTACAAAAACTATGTTTGATTGTGGTAACAAACACAAAGCATAAAATTCAGCAATAACTATTTTGACAAAGGTCATTATTAAGGGACTGCATTTATGTTTATTTCTCTGAAAATAAGCACTTCTAGTTCATTATTCAATTACAAAAGACTTAAGAACTAAATGGCAAAGGTAAATTACTTAATGTAGTAGACACATACCATTTAAAATTGAATTTGTAAAATCAAACGCTATCTTGAAGTAGGATAATTGGAAGAATATGTCAATGAACATTCTGAGAAGGAGAATTTATATGCATCCTTCATTTATTCTTTTTTCTTTTCTTTTTTTTTTCATTTATTTTTATATACAGGTTTTCTTGTTGTCTAGTTACTAAGTTGTGTCCAACTCTTCTGTAGCCCACCTGGCTCCTGTCCAAGGGATTTCCCAAGCAAGAATATTAGAGTGGGTAGCCATTTTCTTTTCTAGAAGATCTTCCCGACTCAGGGATCAAACCTGCGTCTCTTGTATTAGATTCTTTACCACATCAAATTATTGACTGGAATAAGATTTTTAGATTATCCAGACACATTTAGTTGTTTCATTTCTCTATAAATTATAGAGATGAAGTTGCTTTATCTTAACTATAAATGTTTGGGTAAGAGCCAAATATATAATCACATCTCCCTGAGACCAGGAATCGTTAGTTCTACTTATAATTCTGCCATTAATTTCTGTAAGTCAGAATCTGAGTCTCATTTTCCTCACATGTAAATACTAAGGAGTCTGACAAGTTTCACTGCTTTAAACTATTGTTTGGTGCTGAGAATCTATGTAGATCTACTTCATTCTCTTGTTCTACTTAAAGGACATAAACCAAGCATAAAGTTCTTCAACTAGAACCAATCTTAAGGAACTAGAATGGCCACTGCACTGAGCACAATACAGTGAATGTGGAAGATATACGCAAGCACACCAAAGGGCCACAGATTAATCTTACTCCTAAAGAACTACCTAAAAGTAGGTCAGTTGACAAAGAATCAAGTTTTGTTTCAACAATAACTAAGGGTTTCTAACAAGGAAAATGCTGGGGACTAGATTAGGTAGTACCAGCAAAGTGAAAAGAAAAAAAACAAAAAAAATGGGTGAGTGATTTTTAGAAGAGATTGAGCATGATCTCTTGGCAGTCCAGTCATTTGTCCTCATCAACTTTCATCTTTTTTGGACTCTCCTATGCAATTCTATATCTCCTGTTCAGATGTGAGGCACACAAAGAGGTAAATAGCCTCATCACATTAGAAATGTTCTCATTCAGATTGAAAGCTGACTTCTGAGCCTACCTGTCACTGTACCGGGACTTCCCTGGTGGCCCAGTGGTAAAGAATCTGCCTGCAATGCAGGAGACGTTGAGTTCAATAATGGGTTAGGAAGATGCCCTGGAGAAGAAAATGATAACCCACTCCATTCTTGTCTGGGAAATCCCAGGGACTGTGGAGCCTGGCGGGGTACAGTCCATGGGGTCCCAGAAGAGTTAGACATGACTTGGCAACTAAGCAACATCAACACTGTACTCTTTCTTAAGGAACAAAAAATAGTGAAAGTAAGTTCCAGGGAGAAATATTCCACTAATTTAAGGGTGTAGGGGTAGTTCTTAAAGAATCCTGATATCTATTTGTGGAAAGACAACTGATACATTATATTTCACTGATTCTTAAAATCTGCTTTTCTGTTTTTATACTTTTATTTATCTGAAATCAGGATATAACATAAAATTGATAGCATCTCAAAACTAAACTGGCATTTTTTCTTTTTAATGGTAATAACAAGTGTGCCCTACAACCAGTGAATGATATGTTAAGTTTGATAAAAATACTGTAAACACTAATAATACTCCTATTGTCATCGGAAAACATTCCTCCAAAAACTCCAGTTAGGGAACAATCTGCTACTCTGCTTTGAATTACATAGGACATGAAACCACTGAATACTATTTTTCTTTTAAAATAAAAAGTCTGTAATCAGTAAGTGAAGTTACTAACTCTCCCTTCAAGTTAGTCAGTCTTACAATTAATAAGATTCAACAGAAAACATACTCAAGAGTGCCATATATGTATAATTTCCAGGACTCATTTATAAACTAATGAGTAGACAGGTTTTAAGGCTTCTTTTAGCTCTTAAAAGCCTAAGACTCTATAACCTTAATTATTTAACTACTAATATTGAACCCACCACAAAGTTTCTCATCTCTTCTTCTTTCCCTGGCCGTACTCTGTAGTTCAAAATTAGCAGGTGGTAAGAAAGTGGTTGGGCTTCCAAGGTGGTACTAGTAGTGGTAAAGTGTCTCCTACCAATGCAGGAGACATAAGAGACACAGGTTCAATTCCTGGGTCAGGACGATCCCCCGGAGGGCATGGCAGCCCACTCCAGTATTCTAGTCTGGAGAGTCCCATGGACAGAGGAGCTTGGTGGGCTATAGTCCATAGGGTCACAAAGAGTCAGACACAACTGAAGCAACTTAGCATACATGCACACAAGACAGCGGTCAGTAGGTTTATTTTGCTTATCAAATTGTGATATAAAAAGATGAGGCTTAAAAAAGGCAAAGTAGATCTTTGGGGAACGAGATGTTGAAAATCCATCAGTATTTTCTACAGTGTACCCTGAGAGGATCACCTTACACTACTTGTTACACCACCTGCTAGGAATGTTCCCTCAACATTTGCAGATTATCAACTTGACTTCCATGATCTATTTTGATGCTTTAAAAAATATAAAAAAAAAATCTTTTCACACTGTTACAGAAGATGGAAAGAAGGGAGGGAGAGAAGTGAAGAGTGGAAGAAAATGAGACTAAATTTGTTTAATGTGTGCCCCTAAGCTCCTCGGCAATCATGATTCATCTTTACATCTCTACCGCTTAGCAAAGTGCCTCACATAAAGGGTTTCTGAAGTAGTAATATTCAAGTACAGATGTTACCCAGTGAACACTAATTAGCTTTGATATAATAAGCCAAACATATGGGGGGAAAAAAAATTTGCTGGCATAATTTAAAAGCTCACAGTTAACTTTACCCTAACACTTGCTCAAAGGAAGTCCTTATAAACCAAAACAGTCATTTGCTCAAAATTCTGGAGGTTAATTTTTTAAATAGAATAAAATAATTATACAATAAGCATCTAAACTTTTGTAGGTTCTTCATCTTGCTTTACTGGCTTATCGAGGGAATGGGACAGGGGCTGAGGGAGAGAGTAAGGCTCTCAGAAATCTCAGAGGAGAAGGCAGTTAGTAAGGGAGAAAATTTTTTGAAACTCTGAATTGAGTCTTACAGAGTTAATTTCATTGCTTTTAAAGGTCAGGTATAGCTTTTGCTGGAAACAGATGAAAGGATCCCAAACTCCAAAAAGACAAAGGTAAAACGTGTAGTTTAAGGATTTGCTCTTCTGTTCTAACAATGGAAATTCACAGAAAGACCTCAACATGCTTTCTATAAAACATCATCACTTCCTTATACAATATCCTATCATTCTGCTAAACTACAGAAAGTAAGTTACTAGTTGCCTGAAGATCAGTTATTAAGTATAGTACATTATTAGTTATTTATGTAGCCCAAAACCACTAAAATAAAACGAAAAGGGCACCAGAGAGCAGCAATGGTAATTACTTCAAGCAACCACTGCCCTTTCTTGTCTCCGGTGAAAAACTGCCTGAGTTTCTTAAATAATGTAGAATCTTCAACACTAGAAGTATATTTTGTATTAAAAAACACACACACACAAACAGTAACAGAGAAGTACAGAATTCCACACCTTTTAAATTTCCAAGATGTCCAACAACTTTCCCCAATGATTTAGTTTTATAAATTCTCAGTTTTAGACAAATCTAATTCTAAAACTAAAGTATGTTTTGAAATAAGTATCATTACTTTCTAGTTATCTGTGCCATGGGCTCTTTTCCTTATAAGTATATAAGACGGACTATATCTTCATTTTAGTTGCCATTAAATTTTACTTGAAGTTGATGAAATACAACTAGCAATACCAGGTATACCTAATATTATAAATACAACAACACTCTGTGATCTAGAACCCTCTGACAAATGTAAATGTTGGTACATGTGATTGGCAACTGGATTCTGTCTTCTAGTCAGGCTTATATTCTTAAATGAGGACAGTAAATTTTTACTTTCTGTGGAGGTAAAGAATGAACAAAAAGCAACGTTATCTGAAAGAGGGTACATGTATTCTCAGCATTCTCCTAGTTTAATCTCTCTAGACTGGAATGATTATACAGGTACCATTAATTATAAGATTCCTGGAATAGTTGTTTTCCCACAAGTTCCAACTGACTCTAAGGCCCTGCATAGTCTATCTGTATGCTGAAGTGGGTTGAAACCCACAGCCCAGCAGTGCTTTACAGAAACACTGAGGGTGACCCAGCGGGACGCTCACTAGCAGCGTGCTCCAGGCTGGGTCACTTCATCTACCTCACAAACTGTACACGATGGAGTTTTTAGACACCACTTCTATTTTATGGTGTGGTATTATCCTACCACTTCTCCCCATTAAGACTTAACATTCACACTTCTTATCGGCTATCTCCCAAGTCCCCTTGTTCTGTGCTCTAAAACATCCACTTCTCTTCTGAATGAAAAAACTTCGGGGGTTAGTTGTCAAATTTAGAAAATTTATTCTTTTCAAAGAGAGAGTTAACCACGATACAAGACAATCAATATTTCGTGGAACATTTATAAACTTGGACGGGGCAACAACATAAGTATAGTACTTACAATAAAAAGTCAATGCGTTCCTATACTATATAGTATCATATACATTCACCCACCTCCCCAAAAAGTCACTTATCAAATGAATTCACTGAACTGTATTACAGCATGCCCATCATTAAGTACTGGATCTAGAACTAATTTTTAAACAGTAGCCCAACTTACCCGGACAAGTGCATCATCTATGATATGGTCACGTCTGACTTTGAGTCTCAAATATGGATTCAACTGCTGTCCTTGAACTAAGCTGTAGAGAACAGTAATTCTTCGTTCACTGTACATGCGAATTCTATTGTCATAATATAATCCCAAATTCTTTGTGACAGCATTCAGTATAAAGGGACACGTCATAAAAGAGAACTTGTTCTCGGTTTCTACTTTGAAAAAAGTATAATCTTTATCCATTTCTAGAACATCATTCAGTGGTTCATTAATAAACTCTTCAAAAGGGATAAGTGGTTTTCGACAATCCAGAGTTTTAACAGCAAGTTCAGTTTCCAGTGGGTCCACTCGAGGACCTTTCTTGTTCCTTCTTTCTTCTCCCAGTAACTCCTGAAGTGTCAATTCGCTGGACTCAGGAAGGGGCTCTTCATCATCTTCTTCATTATGGTTTGTGTCTACCTCCCCTCCTACTACATTTGCATAGTAAACCATTTTCAAGCACTTGGAAGCAGCAACAATAGCATCATCGTCGTTCACTAGATTTCGATTGTTAAAGTCAGTGCTTATGACTTTGTATGTAATAAGCTGCTGAAATGTTTCCATCATTCTCCGAATCTGGTCTGCACTGTATTTAGACCACAGTCTGACCAGTTTCCCTTGGGCTGCAAGGGGTAGCTTACTCATTGCTTTGCAAAACAGAGGCAAAGCCATTTCCAGATATTCAGGACTGTGGAGATTTCTATTCTCCATGACAATAATGAATAAATTCAGATAATTAGGATCTCGGGAGTATACATTGTGATACGTCAAGTCACATTCCACATTAGGTGACAAATACACAAGTGCGTTGAGAAAAGCAGTTTCTATTTTTTCATTAGAGAGCAATCTGGTGTAGACCCTTCTAATAGCCTCAATATCCACAGACACATCATCAGGGCCTAACTTTTGTAAGTTGTTATCTCCTTGTGAGCTATCACTTATCCTTGAGGAAGATGCTTCTGAATCCTCCTCCATAGCTGCTGCAGAACATGCAGCCTTTTCCTTTTCATCTTCATCTTTATCTTCGTCCTTTCCTTGAAGAGATTTCAGTTCTTCCTTGGTATGTTGCTTGACTTTCCGAAAGCTTTGTACCAATGCTTCAGCACTAGAAAAAACTCTTCCAATAACACGAATTAAAGGGGAATAATCCTCTCTCTCTCTACATAATTCAAGAATTTCATACACCATCTCTTCGGTTAGGTAAGTCACATCTAGAAAATCAGAAGAGAGAACATTTATTTTCATAACATACACGCACATTTGCTTTAATAAATTCCAGTGAAAAACAAAACAGCCAAATATTTTACACTAAATACCACTTATGATTTACAACTATTTTTAAAAAGTATCTTTGTTTCAACAAACAAAACATGCTTATCTTTTTCCCCCAATGTACTAGTAATAGCAGTACAACCTTACTCATTCTTTCATATCCTATATACATTCGTATACACAGCTTTTAATGAGCGCAAACTCTTTTCACAATGATGGCATATATTAACATGCACCATTAACTGTAAATATGAATGAAGGATATCATGTGCTGATTCATCACATTTCTCACTGTAGACCAGAAACAACAGCTATTTCTGAGAGGTTTCTCATTTCACTACTGTTTTCAAAAGGCTAGGACTGAGGCAATGTTTTCAGAAAGGTTTCTTCAGTCTTCTTTTGGAAACATCCCATGTCCTAAAACCAAACCAGTTCCTTTCTGAATCTTCCTTTATAGTTTTTTTTTTTTTTTTTCCAGGGTGATCATTCTGTGGGTGACGGAGAAGAATTAATATATCACTAACCATACACTCTGAAGTTGACAGATACTGCCATATGCAGCCAAGTAATAGGCTGGAATAAATCTTACACAGGAACAGGAAATAGTTACATAGTAATTAAAAATTAGAGTGGGAAGAAGACAACTTACAAACAGACAAGAGAAACACCACTGCTGCTGCTGCTAAGTTGCTTCAGCCGTGTCCGACTCTGTGCGACCCCATGGATAGCAAGCAGCCCACCAGGCTCCTCCATCCACAGGATTCTCTAGGCAAAAACACTGGAGTGGGTTGCCATTTCCTTCTCCAAAACATACCACTAGTAGTCACCAAAATTTACTTCCTCTCCTTTCTGGGTACAGAGTTGGACACATTCTCCTTCTTTCCCAGCTTTCTGAGATAAGTGCTACTTTCAAGCCAAGGTTTTTCTCCTTCTGGTTAATGGGATGACACTCCTAAGATGGTTCTGAAAATCGTGTTGAGGATAACAGTTGCCAATAAAGCTCCGTCTTTGAATGACTACTGCGTGAATCAGAACTCTCTGCCAATCCAGGATATTATGATTGGTGGACAAGCTAGAAATAAATTTCCACTGTTTGTAATAAGACAGCATTCTTTCTGGAGTCTACTTAATATTGCAGTCTAGCTGATCCTTACAAGCCACCTTTCATTTCCCCCACCTTGACTTCAGTGTCTTTAAAATACAAGTAATGATTATCTCCCCTAAAATGATGTTACCACTGTTTCTTCAGCTTGTAATATTTAAATCCATAGGAGTTCACTAAGATTTTCTATTATATCCATTCTTCCCTATCAAGAAATAATATCCTAAGGCAAAAATGACAGGAGGTCATGAATGGCCAGACTGAATTCAACTTACTACATATTTTCACAGTTACAATAATGCTAACAAGGTGAAATGCTAATGAAATCACAAAAGAAATAAAAAAGAAGAGAACACTTCAAGGATTTTTTGAGATAAAAATATCTGGAGCAATGGACTGTTACAGACATGAAAAAGTTTGTTGCAGTTTGCTGGAATTCACTTTACTTCCCTCTCATATCTGTCTTTAAATAATGTAGCTTAGGCCTACTTATCAGCTTTTGCTATCAGACTTTTTTGTTATCTGCCATTATCCTCTTTCAGAAAAAACAGACAAGCCTATGACTCTCGTTATCTTTAATGACAAATTTAAATCTGTATGTATATTCCCTTGAGAGGAACAGAGTCAATATGCAAGGTTATAGAATGCATGAGTACCTAAGAGGAGCGCCACTGCATGAGATACGTTAGAAAAAAAAAACCTCCATGTGTTCTTCTCTCACACTTTTCTTACTCAAGAAAAAAATACAAGCCCATACACAAAAATGAATCTTAACACACTATTTTCTAAAACTCCGAGTTCTCATCTCACTCAAATGTTGGTTTATTTTGTGCAACTTAATCTGAGCTTTTATAGTGTCTGACCTTTTCAAAGAAGGTACTGAGTGACTGAAGTGGAAAACAATGTAAAACATTCAAACTCAAAAAGTAGCAAACCCCAATGCTTGGGAACATCATACAATAAGCAATGTGTTGACTTAACACCTCATAAAACTCCCATGAAATTCAACTAAGAAAAAAAAAAAACTTTAAAATTAACTATAATGTACTCATTCCATAATTGATTATCAACTAAGAAAAAAAAATCAGAAAAATCCATCCTATTATCTGAAATAAGCCTATATAATTACAAATTTTCACTACCAAAGCTGAGAAATATACCTCAGTAACAGCACGTTTTCTGTTATGACCTGCATGAATATCAAACAATGTGTGCTCAGTCATGTCTGACTCTTTGTGATCCCATGGGCTGTAGGCCATCAGCCTCTGTCCATGGAATTTTCCAGGCAAGAAAACTGGAGTGGTTTGCTACTGCCTACTCCAGAAATTCTCCCTGACCCAGGGATTGAACCCACATCTCCTGCACTGGCAGGCAGATTCTTTACTACTGTGCCACTGGGAAAGCCCCAAGGTATAAAAGAAAATGTTTTAATAGTCAATAATTTACTGCATATTATAAGTACGTCAATAAAATAAAACTTAAGAACAAATTATGGGGTACAATAATAAATGTATTTTAAATGAAAGTACAATAAGCAAAAGTGTTTCAATGCTATAGTCGAATAACTACATTAAATAAAAAGGAGTGAGTGAAAATAGCCTTTACAACAGTAAAAAACCAAATTTCACTTTACAAATCAATAGCAAAGAGAAGAATAAATACTCTGGGAAAAGATAATCAAAAAATCTGAAAGTTCCATGTATTTGTGTGTGTGTGTACTCTGATCCTTAATTATTATCAAACATGTCTGGCATTACTCAAAGTACTCAAATGTTTGACAGGTAAGATTAACCAATTACTAAAAGGATATGAAATATTTAATGACCAAACACAGTATCTCATTCTAAACTAACAGAAGAAGGTCTATGTTTAATGCTGGCTAATACCCCAAGACTTTTGTGTCTTGAGACATATCAATTTAGTTTGCATGGCTATATTAACTTACATTTTCTACTGTAATTACCTCAACTCCAAAAGAAGGACTAAAATCACTTCATATCTGAAATGTGATCCTCTGAAACTGCTCTCTTCCCTCCAGCTCTCTAATACATCCAGGCAGATACTTTATGTTGGCTAACTCCAAATTCATTCACCAATCTTCATCATGACATGCCATTATGAAAGAAACTGCAAAAACTAAACACTAGTATTCCAATCCTCTTGCACTTGGGGGACCGATTTATGAAACACGTATGCAGACCTCAGTGGAAGTCTATCAGTAGACTTCTGAAGGTTTGCTTTCCTGATAAATGAAGCAAACATGACTAATTCATATTTTGAGTAGAAAAAAATCATTTGCTTTTTATTAGTAGATAAAATAAGCTAACTAGTATCACCATTTCAAATTATGAAAACAAAGATTATAGAGGTATCTGCACATCATAAAACTGTTCTTCGACAAATTTAAAAACCAATGTGCTGTGCTCAGTCGTGTCCAACTCTTTGGGACCCATGGACAGTAGCCCATCAGGCTCCTCTGTCCATGAAACTTTCCAGGCAAGAATACTGGAATAGATCGCCATTTCCTATTCCAGGGGATCTTCTGACCCAGGGATCCAACCCATGTCTCTTAAGTCTTCTGCATTGGCAGGCAGATACTCTACCACTGCACCACCTGGGAACATTTCAAGATCACTTTTCATACTGGCTAGTAAAAATTATCAAGCTGTGGAAGAAATAAAAATGACGCACTCCAAATAGTTTTTGTAATTTTGAATAAATTATTCAGATATGTTTATAGGAAAGAGAACAAGTGATATATTTTGTCTATTAACTTTAAGAAAATATATTGGTTAAAACAATGTTATTGACAAAAATCTTAATATATCCCTTTAATCAAAAGAATGACAGCTTTGTCATCAAACACTTACACAGAGCATAATTTTAGTGATGTAGATAATTATCGTCATTATAACAAATGGACCCTTGTACTGTCCAACAAATAAAATTTCTTAATATGATTCCTACCTCTACTTTTATATTTGCTTTAGAGTAAAAGACATTTTAAAATGCAAATAATTCGTGAATGAACAGCTTCCAAATGCTGAACCACCAAAATACAACATTTTATCACACCACAAATCTAATCTTCGGTCCTTGATATCAGACTGGCAATACAATTCTTTTATGGCCACAATCCTTTAAGAAAAAATCCTTAGGTTTGTTCTATTAAAAACACATAGGCATCTTCTAAACTTCAGTAATCTCTTCCTGGAAAGTGTGAAACTGCTAACTGGAGGGTATTTCCCATTATTTTAATGGGAAAAAAATTACAACAGATTCTTTTAAGATAATGCAAAAAAAATCCTAATTTCTTAATATGCAACCAATCCATGGTAAGTAGCTATTATAAATAACTATCCAGTGAAGACATAGGACACTGTGCTTCCTAATCATCAAATCATAAAGTTGTTAACACTTTGCATGCCGTAAACATGGCTTATGTTATGGACAGCAACGTTCTAGACCCACACACCCTTTTGGTAACATGTCATGCCCTTCAGAACATCTTCAAGTGTTTCTGACATTCTACTAATTCTACATAAAAAGTACCAATATTTTATCCACATAGTGTTTTGCTTAAAATGTTAAGCTGAATCTTTCAGACATAAGTATAAATTAGCTAAAAAGACACTGCATTTTGAGATATAAACATTCTAACATTTGGGTATCCATAAAATGAGGCATTCTACTGAGAAAACAATAATTGAGACATTTTTGTATGATATACCTATATATTTTATGATATATGTATATGTGAATAATACTCTTAATCTATACCATTTTATACTTAAATTCTCATGCAAAATCAGAGTTTAGGGCAGACTATTCAATATCCAAAACTGAAACTAGAGCCAGCAAATATAATTAGCACTCAAAAGTACTAGTGGCGTTGATACATTCATGATTCCTAGTGGAAACATACGACAGTGAATACAGATGCTACCAGAAAAAGGGGGCGGGAAGAAGAGTGTTGCAGACTGGAAGAACAAACTGCTAAATTATACAGATTTGAGCTTAAACAGTACACGAAGACTGGGAATAACCACTCAGTAAGTACCTCTAATCCAGAAAAAGCACATAGCCAAAAAGAAGACAGGTACACCCATCCTGTATTATAACCCCCAATGGCTTGCTGCATTCAACTGTGACGGCACACCCTACATTCACAGTAACTGTTGTTCTCGTGATACACACTTACTGGGAAAATGCACATAATGTGCTGGTGGTTCAGTCGCTCAGTCGTGTCTGACTCTTGCAACCCCACAAACTGTAACCCGCCAGGCTGCTCTGTCCATGGGATTCTCCAGGCAAGAATACTGGAGTGGGTAGCCATTTCCTTCTCCAGGGGATCTTCCCCACCCAGGAATCAAATCCGGGTCTCCTGCATTGCAGGCAGATTCTTTACTGACTGAGCTCTGTGGGAAGCCCTACTTTTACATTATACATATTAATAACATTCCCTTATTTATCTAGGGTGTGTGCTAATTCATAGAATTAGAAATATTCACACAATAAAGTTGTATAAAGTTATAAGAATTACTTTATTGTGGAAACAGAGGCTATAACACAACTACATTTCACTAATTAATTTAAACTTGATTCAAATGACGGACGGTACTAAAAATTTTATAGAAATTTAACTTATATACATCTTAAACAAAAAGGTTTCTCTTTAAAACAGAATTACCTCTGACAGGGCTGTCATTCATTCAGAAATTCAATTAGCTTGTTTCTAATACTGATTTGCCTTCACTGGGAGAAAGAAAGCTTGGGTGATTAAAAGAAAAAAAAATTTAACAGTTTCAGAATACAGGATTATTTAGACAGCCAAGTAAGGCTTGGGTAGAGTCTACCATTGTTAGGTAATGATTCTTGGCAGTATGAGTGTGCTAAATGCCTGGGAGAAGGTGAGCATGATACGGAAAGAATAGATCAGAAGGAAAACCAGTATTCTTCAGGTAACTGTTACAACATTTGCTGTGTCTTCAGAAATAGAAGCTCCTCTTTCTGCTCCGTCTGCTACATAGTGCTCAGGTTCCAAAATAAATTCCACATACTTAAGCCAGCTAGTCTAAGCTAACTGACTTCATGGCCAGTCTGTGTGATTAACTACTATGTAATACGTTTTTCCTAGTGGAAAACATTTAATATTTCTAATCAATCCATTAAGAAAGGAACTTTTGGAAATATAATCTGCTTCTAATTAGAGACCATAAGAATAGTGAAAGAGTTAAATCATTAACTCAATTATTATTTAGGTCTGCCCTTTTCCACATAAAAATCAATTCCACTATAGACATGTCCTAAGCAAATGACAACAGTTAACACCTCACACACTTTGAAAATCTCTAATTTGGTTTTCAGTCAAAAATTCTCAATTAAAAATAGAACAGCTTACCTTTAAAATCATCTCTTGCTCCTTGCCCGTCCTTCTTGTTCATTTTTATGTCAGAGCAGTTGTTAGAGGCACCTTTAGAGTTTTCAAGGTAAGCTGAGCTTGCTCCTTTCTTGGAGGGATGAGGATCACAGAGTTTTGCATTAATCTTATAAAGCTCGAGGGCTTTAATAGCTGCTGCATTGTTATCCATACGACGAAAAGTTGGACAGGAAGCACAAAACTCATTCGTGCAGGCCTCATTTCCACAGCCCTCAGTTAACTGGTGGTAGTAGCGTTCTATTAGATGTTTTGCAGCTGCTCGCTTCCTGTACCAGACATTCAAACAATAAGCACAGTGATTAGTACAGCTTTCAGGTACAAAGCTCAACAGATCATCAGCAAGGCGAAAGTTAGTCAGGCACTGAAGTAATAAACTTGCATATTAAGATGAAGTATAGAAAATGGAGATGCACTACTTACACAAAACCTTTATCCGGAGAAATATTTGATAGCTATTTCTTAAGACCTATGAATATCAATGCTTGTCAAAATACTGTTTTCATAGACTATGCTTTCCTTTGGTTTGGTGAGTGGGGCTTGTTTGATGTGTTTTAATTGTTTAGCACAACAGCTGAAAAGTTTTGTGGGTAAGAGTTTTAGTATGTTATCACTTTAAAATTAACACTAAGAAAATGAAGAGTCCAAAGTACCATTCCAGCTTTCTTTTATATAATCCCCATTTTGTTTCAACATCTGTAAATACTTGATTGATAGGTAACACAGAACTTCCATGTGGAACAAAAAAGACTCCCCCCTTTCACTATATGGAGAATTTAAAAAGATATTTATAAATAAAATATTCCAAGCTTGTTATTATATTACAAGAAAGAGGCTCAAAACATACTACCCTGAACCCAAAAGGTGTCATTAAACCTTACCATAGTACCATTAATACCTCATTAATACTATGCCATGGGAATATCAAATATTTTAAATTCTCTTTAGAGCAAAATCTTATATCCCTCTTACGTTGTGAGCTTAATGTATGTGAATGAATGTTTCATTACTGCTGTTCCAGAAGACCTAGCAAGGTCAGTGAAAGTGAAAGTGTTAGTCCCTTAGTAATGTCTGACTCTTTGCAACTCACAGACTCATTGCAGGCTGACTCACTGTAGACTGCAGAACTGACTCATTGGAAAAGACCCTGGTGCTTGGAAAGATTGAAGGCAGGAGGAGAAGGGGACGACAGAGGATGAGATGGTTGGATGGCATCACCAACTTGACAGACGTGAGTTTGAGTAGCTCCGGGAACTGGTGATGGACAGGGAGGCCTGGCATGCTGCAGTCCATGGAGTCACCAAACACTGAACCCGACTGAGCGACTGAACTGAACTAACTGAACTGAGACTGTAGCCCACCAGGCTCCTCTGTCCATGGAATTCTCCAGGCAAGAAAACTGGAATGGGTTGCCATTTCCTTTTCCAGGGGATATTTCCGATCTAGGGATTTAACCTGGGTCTCCTGTATTACAGGCAAACTTTACCATTTGAGCCACCCAGGAAAGCCCAGCAAGAATACTGAAGAAGGGGTTATTTCGTCAAGTAAGAAGCTGGACTAGATTTCTATCTTTACAGTTTATTCAAATCTTAAGATCTATATACTTCTACTATTGATGTGATAAGATGACCATAACTTTGATTAGTCTACTGATTTAAAAAACCCATAATTCACAGCTATTCCTTTTGGTTCCAAATACACATGTAGGAATAAAAACATCAAATAATCATAACTAGAAAAAATAATTTACCTAATTTAATTCTTAAGATGTTCTTACAATTATCTCACACACATGTAGGACTAAATGGCAAACAGTATTAGAGTTTCCATCTTGTTAATCGTGAGATACATCTTGTTAATCATGAGAAACGGAACAACTCACAAGAAGACAAATAAGGGACACATTAGTAAGTTCAATTTTGTCTCAAAAGTAGGACTTTGTCTCTAAACTATCAAGGTAAGTGACAAACAGTAATAAACACATTCAATTCATCCTGCCGCTCTGTTTTTCAGATGTTCCATGCAGATTTACCACTCACTACATGCAAATAGAGGAAAAAAGAAAAACCCACAAAGTGCTCTTAAAAACTGCATGAACATGACTTGAGATATCTTATTATATGCAGTTATAAATTACTCCACTCCTGAAAATTAAAATATATTATTCCAAATATATCACTGTGCTAAATATTAAAATGACAACATGTAAAGAGATATAAAGGATCTATAAGATTTATGCCACACATTGCTGCTTCTTCAAAAATGCAATAGCTTTCCCTAGTGAGAAGATAAATAAATATGAATTTTATTTCTGGCGGAAAATTATTAACATGCATCAAAAGTCTTAAAAATGAATACGAGGATCAACCATATGAACCAAAGATCCCATTTTTGGTGAAATAGGGCAGTTTTGCAAAATACGATGTTTCTATAAAGCCTGGGAAAAAACTGACATGCCATAAAAACAGGAGATTACTAAAAGGAACTGATAACCATCCACACAATGGAACAAATAAAAATTATCAAGATCTGAATTTAGCATAGATCATTAGTTGATCTTTTAATTGTAAAAGTCAGTTACAAAGTACTGTCATAATTAGCCTTTTCTATTTCAAAGTGTTAATAGCCATTTCTCTGAATGTGGTTGGATGGGTTTTTTAAATTATTCTATCATGTTGCTTGTAAGTTATTTTTTCTGTAACAGTACTTTATTAAAATTAATGAATATGAAAGAGGAAATGTTAGTGGTTTTAAAACTTCATATATGTGATTTGAATGGCTTCCAGGTTTACTAAATTATCAATATGATTTTTAAAAGATTAGTTTCAAAGTTCAAAATACCAAAAATAATTTAGCTATTTTAGAATGTTGGGTTTTGTTCTTTAAAAAAAAAAAGTCATATACATAATGCTTTTGAATGCAATACATATACAAGTGTGAACACCAAAAACAGAACAAGACTGAGAAATCAGAAAACTGGCTCTAAGTCTCAAAGTAGGTGTACTATCGGGCCCTCAGTTTCCAATCTTTAAGGCTCCTTTCAGTTCTAAATCTGTAACAGGGAGGTGAGCAAAGTACTAGCATTTATGGAATAGCTGGTAACATACTGGACATACTGCTAGGCACCATAACACAGGTTATCTCATCTGAGTTCCATGACTCTGAGGATTATCCTCAGTCTACAGCCAAAAAGGGACAGAGTCAAACCATGCATCCAAGGTCACACAAAGGTAACTGCAGAACAACTCGGATAAAAACAGGAGTCCAAGAGGCCTTCCAGCTTCAGAGTCTAAGTCGACTATACTGTCTTACAGAAGGTGATACATTTCAATTCCAATTCTTACTAAAAAACTTTTATGGAAAAAAAAAAATCCCATAAATAGTATGTAACTCAAAAAAGTAAAATGCATTCTGAAAAACCATAATTTGAATCTCATATTTATGGAATATCTGGCATCACACAAGAACACAAGCTTCTTGAGGAACAGGTAGCAAGCACTCTATTCAGCAAAGTAAACATATCTATTTTTTGAAGACCTAATAGGCATTTTACTTTCACTTTGGAAGATGGTTAAACCCTGTAAGTTAAAACCTCACACTCAGGCCAGAATGTCCAAGTTCACATGCTGGCTCTGCCACTTAGTAACTATGTGACCCTGAATACGTTTACTTAAATCTCCTATGTCTCAGTTTTCTCATCTTAAAAATGATGGTATATAGAATTATTATGGCTGTGAGAGAACTAAATGAGTTACTATATATATAAAAAGTCCTTAGAACACTGCACAGCACACAATTTAAGCACATGTTAGCCACCGTTCTTGTTATAATTGTTACTACCATCCTAAAAGTCTATATTATGCTCAGAGGAGTTATATACCTAATCACACATCTTATAAGAGATCTGAACCCAGGTTTGACTCCAAACCTTGGGCCTTTAATACCATTAAGAATAGATTTAAGAGTAGCCCCCTCTATTTGATCCACTTCTCTGCCCCAAGACTTAGAAACAGCAGCTAGACTGATGAGACAAGACTGAAAGGCCAAGCCAGAATCTCCATGTTATCAGTGGGATCAACCATACCAAATATTTTTCTTCTTCCCTCACTTCACTGACACCTGGAATTACCTGTACACAATTCTGTATCCCCATCTAATTAAGAGCATATTAAAAGGTCTAGACATTGGGAAATGTTTATGTTAATAATGACATTTTGGTAAATAACCTGTACAAGATTAATCCCTGTACACTAAGAGTTACCAATTCAAAGATCATGGACCAATCTGTTACCTGTTTTTTTAAAAGCTTTGCAGGCTAAGAATTGTTCTTAAATTTTAAATGGTTGAGAAAGTCAGTTAAGAAAAGCAGCATATCTTGCGACATGTAAAAATTACATGAAATTCAAATTTTAGCATCCAGTCTTACTTAGAACATAACCATGCTCATTCATTTACATGCTGCCTACTGCTGTTTTCACACTAAAGCAGCACAGTTGAGTAGTTTTCAGAGATTGTACAGTCTAGCCTGCAGAGCCTAAAATAAATACCACCAGGCCGTGACAGAAACAATTTCCCAACTCTTAATTTAGACACTGTGCCCTCCAGTGATGCTTCCATCCAATCACGTGGCCTCCTCACTCTTTTCAATCAGCAAATCAGTGCAATAAAATGTGTAACTCCCTCAAATGTGAAGAAAGAAGGGAAGGAGGAAAGGTAAAGAAGGGACAAGGAGAGACAAAGAGGAGGAAGAAAATGAGAAAACAGGAAAGATATGAAGAAAGGTCTTTTCCCTACTGGTTCCTTCAGTGACATATTATGGGTCATTCAAAACTATCCCAAAATGGGTTCTGGCTTACTTTCCATAATTTCCTTACATCTTACTTTTATTCAATGCGAAAAAACAAACCAGTACTTTATAACATACTGACTTTTTATAAAAGGTACTTTTTCTTATCAAATCCTGTGAAACCATCTAGTGAGAGTGCTCTCAATGATCGTGACTCTTGACATTACTTACACATTTAAAACGAACAGTACTTTCCACTGACTTATTTTATTTCTATGAATCATTAAGACATGGAATCAATCATATGTTCTATGGAATAAATCACATGTGGAGGGCAAGTTACTCTAGAAAACTTGGCAGAAATCTTTTTAAGAATGGTTTCACCTTCAGGGAAAGGGATGTCAGTGACTCTGAAATGTATGGGGATAAAAAAGATGGATTGACGAATAAAAGTAGAAGGGTAGATATGTGACAAAGCAATGTAAATAATAAAAGCAGAATCTAGATGACAAATGAGATGAAAAAAATCTAGTAGAGGTGATGCAATTCCAGCTGAGTTACTTCAAATCCTAAAAGATGATGCTGTGAAAGTGCTGCACTCAACATGCCAGCAAATCTGAAAAACTCAGCAGTGGCCACGGGACTGGAAAAGGTCAGTTTCCATTCCAAATTGCAAAGAAAGGCAAAACCAAAGAATGTTCAAACTACCACACAACTGCACTCATCTCACATGCTAGCAAAGCAGTGCTCAAAATGCTCCAAGCAAGGCTTCAACAGTACATGAACCAAGAACTTGCAGATGTTCAAGCTGGATTTAGAAAAGGCAGAGGAACCAGAGATCCAATTGCCAGCATCTGTTGGATCACAGAAAAAGCAACAGAGTTCCAGAAAAACATCTACTTCTGCTTCACTGACTATGCTAAAGCCTTTGACTATGTGGATCACAGCAAACTGTGGAAAATTCTTCGAGAGATGGGAATAGCAGATCACCTTACCTGCCTCCTGAGAAACCTGTATGCACATCAAGAAGCAACAGTTAGAACCAGACAGGGAACAACAGATTGGTTACAAAGAGGCAAAGAAGTACATCAAGACTGTATATTGTTACCATGTTTATTTAACTTATATGCAGAGTACATCATGCGAAATGCTGGGCTGGATGAAGCACAAGCTGGAAACAAGATTGCAGGAAGAAATATCAATAACCTCAGATAAGCAGATGACACCACCCTTATGGAAGAAAGCAAAGAGGAACTAAAGAGCCTCTTGATGAAAGTGAAAGAGGAGAGTGAAAAAGTTGGCTTAAAGCTCAACATTCAAAAAACGAAGATCATGGCATCTGGTCCCATCACTTCATGGCAAGTAAATGGGGAAACAGTGGAAACAGTGGCTGACTTTATTTTTCTGGGCTCCAAAATCACTGTAGATGGTGACTGCGGCCATGAAATTAAAAGACTCTTGCTCCTTGGAAGGAAAGCTATAACCAACCTAGACAGCATATTAAAAAGCAAAGATATTACTTTGCCAACAAAGGTCCATATGGTCAAAGCTATGGTTTTTCCAGTAGTCATGTATGGATGTGAGAGTTGGACTATAAAGAAACCTGAGCACCAAAGCATTGATGCTTTTGAACTGTGGTGATGGAGAAAGGACTGCAAGGAGATCCAACCAGTCAATCCTAAAGGAAATCAGTCCTGAATATTTATTGCAAAGACTGATGCTGAAGCTCCAATACTTTGGCCACCTGACGTGAAGAACTGACTCACTGGAAAAGACCCTGATGCTGGAAAAGACTGAAGGCAGGAGGAGAAGGGGACGACAGAGGATGAGATGGTTGGATGGCATCACTGACTCAATGGACGTGAATTTGAACAACCTCTGGGAAATGGTAAAGGACAGGGAAACCTGGCGTGCTGCAGTTCATGGGGTTGCAAAGAGTCAGCCATGGCTGAGCAACAAAAAGATGATAGGCACATGGCATCAACTTATCTGCTTGTTTGTAAATATTTAAAATAAATCATGTGGGGAAAATACTGTTGTCATATTGCAACTTTTTTAGAGAACAGATCAAATAAATGGCAGAGGGAATGGTTTTAGTCATCAACGAAGGAAAAGGAAAACCATCATCATCAATGACACAAATACCACATTTGCTGACTCAGTTTCTGGAACAGTCCAGTACTTATCAGAAACAAAAAAACTCAAAAAACCCTGTAATAATAAGAGTTATACTCTGATCACATTAGGTACCACAACTTAATTTGTCTAGTAAGGAAACAAATACGAGAAAAGTATGCTAACGTTCCTGTACCAACAGCAAACCACTGAAGTCAGAACCACTGAAACAACTGTCGGCAATATAGCATGGAAGTTGAAAATGACCTTAAACTGAACTTAATAGGAAGCTGGAAAATAAACAATAAATACAAGAACAAAGAAGATGAAATAAACAGCAACTATCAGAGGATGTCCCTGAGTGGTTAAGACTCCACACTCCCAATGCAGGGGGCATGTATTTGATCCATGGTTGTGGAACTAAGATTCAGCATGCTGCATGGTGTGACCAGAAAAAAAAAAAAAGCAACTGTCAGAAAGTGAAAATGTATCAGTGAACAATGAGCAAACAAGACTGGAATTAAAATTAAAAAGAATGATAGAACTTAAAAGAATCAGAAACTGTGACTGCAATGTAAAAACTACTGGTGGACAAAGTATAGAATAATGAAAGGAGATAAAAAAGGCAAAGATCAAAAGAACATGTGAATGTTAAGTATAAGGACTTTAACTGAAAATAAAGTCAAATGATGATGTGAGGAATCAAGACGTCAGAGATAAAACACAAAGGGCCCAAGACTTGTATTATCAGTCTATAAAGCTAATAACCACTGTTTACTAGCCTCAGAGTAAGCAGAACACCTTTGTTTCTTTTAGAATGTTACCTCTGTAAATGTGCCATCCCCTTTCCCAAAGTTTTACTTAACATAAAAAAATTTTAACAATTACCAATGTTATCCTAGATATTAGTAGGCCTTATAGAAACAGATCCAATGAAAAAACATCTGTGACACAGCTATGATCAGATTTAAGGTAGTGACTGTTACAATGGACCAAAATGAATTATTAAATTATCTGAATTGTGAACTCATTATTACCATGATCCAAACAATGAACCATTAACTACAGAATACGATATAGTTTCCACCAAAAAGTTTTTACTTAAATTGGTACATTTTACTTTAGAAATATGTTTAACAATAACTCCTGAGTACTCTTTTACTGAGGTTTATAATCTCACTGCCTAAATAGTTTCTTACACAGTATACACAGAAACTGTAGAAAAAACTTATAATAAACAAACAGTAAAATATATCCATCCATCTCCCTCCAACTGAGATCTGAAAGGGAAAGGAATACAAAGCACATGTTGGCATTACTGTAGAGCAACTACTAATTCTCTGTGATGATCATTAAATATGGTCTTTGATTTCTGTTTCTGATTCAAAGACAATCAAGACAAAACTTGTCCCATGACTAATTATACACTTGAATGTCTACCACGGATCAGGCAATATGCTGTAATTTCTGTGATAAAGATCTGTCTGGCTCACTATTTTGCAATTCTAAATAGCTGGATCACCTATAAAATAATCTTTTTGTTAGGAGCTCAGAAAAACTTGGAGTTATTTAAAAACTTAATAGATTTAATATACACTGCTGAGAAAACACCTAGAGTTCTTTCAGTTAGGGTGAAAAAATTATTAAGACAGATCTTTTAATTTATACTAAAGATTATTTAATATATATCAAAGTTAGTTTTGTATAGATGATAAATGAACCCATAGGTATATTCCTCCATTAACTGAACTGTACAATGACTAAATTATTTGAGAAAAGATAAAAAACTAACCAGCTAACCAGAACTGAGTCAGCAGGATAGAGAAAAAGGAAGCACCAGACAGATTAGTAGTTTGTTGCTCAGTCGTGTCCGACTTTTTGCGACCCCATGGGCCCACCAGGCTCCCTCCTCCATGGGATTCTCCAGGCAAGAGTACTGGAGTGGGTTGCCATTTCCTTCTCCAGACAGATTCTTCCACAGAAACTCTGACTTAAATGTGATGCCAAAACTTTTTTGAGAGCTCCAAAACCTGCAGAAAGCCGCAGGTACCCCCAGCAAACTCAAAGACTAAACCAGTCAGAAATGTGTAAGAAAAGTTATTCCATATCAACTGCCTCAACCTCTCCCCAAGTAGCACAGTTCACAATAGTGATGAAAAGCCTAATTTGCAGCAACACCCTTGATAAGCAGGAAAAAAAGAGAGAGAAGAATTACGTCCAACATTCCAGTTTTTCAAGGGGCTGCACAAGGGACTAGTTTCTGTCTAGCCTAACTCAGAGAACTGGACCCAGAATACACTGGATGCCCAGGGAAGACAAAAGGCAGGTCTCTGGCTTGCTGTAGACCCAGAGAACCGTGAGACAGAAAGACACAAGAGAGGGCAAAAGACTATACACTCTTGAAAAAAACAACCAATAATAAACCCTTTCAATTGGGAAATTACAAGGAGAAATCCAGAGAAAATGCACCCCCTGAAAGATTTTAGAGGTACCAAGATTCTCTAGCTATGCTGAATGATGTGATCCTCCCCTCTATGAAGCCAGTCCATGAAGAATGGAAGAGAAAGTGTTTTCCAAACGCAAAATCCACAACAAGAAGACACATAAAAAACAGAATCACAATCCAGTCAAATGAACAAAATAAAGTTCTAGAAAATGACCTTAAACAAATTAGGGTTCTACAAATTAAAATGACACACACACAAAAAAAACCCAGTATAATTGCCATAAGGAAACAAAGTACAACAGAACATAAATAAACAACTGGATGAAATTATGAGGCATGAACAAAATGAGAACATCAACAAAAAGAAGAGACAAAAAAGGAACCAAACAAAAATTCTAGAGCTGAAGTATACAATAACTGAATTGAAAAATTCAAAAGAGGGGATCAATTTCAGATTTGATCAAGCAGAAGTAAAAAAAAAAAACAAACAACAATGAACTTGATGGGTGAGTCTTTGAAATTCTTGAGTCAGAATGGAAAAAAGCAAAAAAAAAAAAAAAAAAAAAAAAGGAAGAAGAAGAAGAAGAAGAAAAGTGAAGAAAGTCAAAGGGACTTCCAGGATGAAATATCATCAAGCTGACCAACATATGCACTGGGGAATACCAGCTAGAGAAGAGAGAATGAAGCAAGCTAAATGAAAAATTAATAGCCAGATGCCTCCCAAATCTGAGGAAGAAAACGGACATCCAATTTTAAGAGGCTCAAAGGACTCCAATTAGGATGAAGAGTCGGACACAACTGAGCGATTTCACTTTCACGCATTGGAGAAGGAAATGGCAACCCACTCCAGTGTTCTTGCCTGGAGAATCCCAGGGACCGGGGAGCCTGGTGGGTGGCCATCTATGCGGTCGCACAGAGTCGGACATGACTGAAGCGACTTAGCAGCAGCAGCAGCAAAGAGACACATAGTAAGATGCAAAAGAGAGAATCCTGAAAGCAGCCGAACAGAAACAACTGGTCACACACAAGGAAGCTATCATAAGACTATAAATAGACTTATCAGCAGAAATCTTGCAGGCCAGAAAAGAGTAGGATGACATTCACAGTGCTGGAGATAAGTAACTTCCAACCAAAAGCAATATTATTTGGCAAAACTGACTTTAAATGCAAAGGAGATATAAAGACCTCCCCAGCATTAAAAAAAAGCTGAACTAGTTCATCACCATTAAACCTGCCTTACAAGAAATGCAAAAGGATACACAACAAAACAGCATCTGAAAATATAAAGCCTTCTGGTAAAGGTAAATTTATAGACAAACATAGAATCCTGTAATACTGCAATGGTGATGAGTATATCACTTTATATTCAGGTAGAGTTAAAACAGAGCAACATTTAAAAAAACCAACTCAACTATAAGGACTTCTCTGGCGGTCCAATGGTTAGGAAACCACCTGACAAGACAGAGGACGCAGGTTCAACCCTGGTTAGGAAACTAAGATTCCAGCTATTGCCAAGCAACTAAGTTCTTGTGCTGCAACTACTAAGCCCATGCATCACAACTAGAGAGTCCGTGAACCACAAGAAAAGATCCGATACGATGCAACAAACATTCTGAGTGCTGCAGCTAGCACTTGACACAGTCAAATAAAGTAAGTATTTTTTAAAAACTCTGCTATACGTTAATGGATATGAAACACAAAAAGGTGCGATTTATGACATAACAAAAAGGAGAAACCTGTAAAGTTTTTGTATGCAACTGAAATAATTATTTGTTTAAAATACATCACTAGTATTCTAAGATTTTATGTAATCACCATGGTGAACACAATGGTAAACACCAGCTTCCCCAGTGACTCAGTTATAAAGAAGCTGCCTGTAATAGCAGCCACAGGAAACACAGGTTCAATCCCTGGGTTGGGAAGATCCCCTGGAGAAAGGAATGGCTACCCACTCCAGTATTCTTGCCTGGAGAATTCCATGCAGAGGAGCCTGGAGGGCTACAGTCCACAGGGTCACAAAGAGTCAGACACGACCAAAATGACTTAGCACATAAACACAAAGAAAATACTTATAAAAGATGCACAAAGAAAGGAATCAAAGCATGTCACTATAAGAAAAGAAAAAAAGAACACAAAGGAAGACATCTCACAGGAAAAAAGGGAAAAAAATAATTATAAGATATACAAAAAACAATTAGCAAGATGGCAATAGTAAATCCTTTCCCATCAGCACTTACCTTAAATATTAATGGATTAAACTCCTAATCAAAAGATACAGAATGGCTAAATGGGATAATGAATTTAAAAAAAAGAAAAACCCAACCACGGGGAAGAGAGTAAATGAGCCAAGACGGCATGTTCAGGCTCTCTTGCCCCAGGTTTTGTAAACAGTGAGCATGCAGCAGCTGAGATCACTGATCACACTATGCATGTGTGCCATGAGGCACTGCTTGGTCACAGGCTACTCTGTGCTGTTGGCGCTTGTGAGCTCCACCTAGAAAGCGGCGGCATTACTGCTGCGTCATGGCTGTGCCCGTGAGGCCAGCCATGAGAGGAGAGAGTACAGCAGTTCTGCTGCTATGGCTACTGTGCCAGCCAGATGAGACTAAAGAATATATGGGTCTGCAATTCCCACGGCTCCTGGAGTTTTCTTCCAGCTTCCCCACTTGTGCCTTGTCTACCATGGGTTCAATGAGCAGTGTGCAGTGAGATACAGTGGGACAACTGGCGGCAAGAGCACGATCAGCAAGACACTAACTAAATGCTGTATACAAAAGAGTTCCTTTACAGATACAAGGACATACATACACAAGCTGAAAGTGAAATAAAGAAAAAAACATACTATGCAAGTGATAACTGAAAGAAGGCAGATAATATATGAGAAAATAAAGACCTATAAGTTAAAAATTGTCATTAAGAAACAACAAACATAACATATAATTTTAAAAAAATGATCAATTCACCAGAAAGATACAACTAAAAATATACGTGCAGAGCACTGAAATGAATTAAGGAAACACTGACAGATGGAAGGAAGAGACAGACAGGAGCAATTCTGGTGCGACATTTTAGTACCTCGCTTCCCATAGTGTATGTATCTGCCTGAGAAAATCATTTGGGGACAAAGGGCTTGAACACTATGATAGAACAAATGGACCTAACAGTCGAATAAAAAACGCTGCACAAAACAACAGCAGAACCTACATTTCCTCAACTGCACATGAGACGTTTTCCAGGGAGGAGCACATGCCACGCCACAAAACAATCTTAGCAAAATTTCAGAAGATGGTGATCATACTGTGTCCTTCCCAACTGCAACAGAATGAAATAAAAAAATCACAATTAAAAGGAAAACTTGAAACTAGCCACTAAGAAAATTAAAAAAACATAGTCTGAACAACCAATGGGTCAAAGAAGAAATCAGGAAAAAAAAAAATTACAGAATTCCTTGAAAGACAACTATGAAATACAGCATATCAAAATGTATGGGATGCAGAGGAAACATGGGAAGTTCACAGAGGTAAACACCCACATTAAAAACGAGAAAAGACCTCAAATCAAAAACTTAATTTTAGACCTCAAGTAACCAAAAAAACAAACTAATTCAAAGTTAGAAGGAAGGAAACAATAAAGATTACAAAGAAATGAAATAGAGCACAGACAAAGAGAAAAACTAACCAATGACAGTTGTTTGGGGGGGATTTCAAGAAAATCATCAAATCATTTGTTAAACCAAGAAAAAACTCAAATTTTCAAAATCAGAAATAAAAGAAGATAAATTATAATGATGCCACAAAAATAGAAAACATCATAAGAGACCACTAACAACAAGATACACCAATGAGCTGAATAACCTTAAAAAAATAAGTATATATTTCTACAAAAGTCCAGGACAAGAAAGTTTCACTGGAGAATTCTACCAAAGATTTAAAGAAGAATTAACACCAATCCTTCTCAAACTCATCCCCAAAAATGGAAAGAAGGATACCCTTCCAAATTTACCTATGAGGGAAGCATAATCCTGATGCCAAAACGAGAGACATATTTAAGACAAGAAAAATACACACCAATAACCCTGATGAATATGGATGCAAAAATCAATAAATGACTAGGAAGTAAAATCTGACAACACTTTCAAGTTATACACCACCACCAGGTGGGATTTCTGGAATGTTAAGATGTTTCATCATATGAAAATCAGTCAATGTCATATACCAAACTGCCCAAATGAAGGACAACAATAACATGATCATCTCAACTGATACAGAAAAAGCATTTGACAAACACCCTATCATAAGAAAAAGTCAAACTAGACACAAAAGAAATTACCTCAACATAATAAAGGCCATATAAAAAGTCCAGTCAGCATCATGCCCAATGGTGAAAAACTGACAGCTTTCCCTCTAAGATCACACACAAGGCAAGGACGCCTACATTCATCATTTGTTTTCAACACAGGATTCCTGGCAATCCTAGTCAGCACATTCAGGTAAGTAAAATCAGTGAAAGCATCCAAATAGGACAGAAGAAACAAAATTATCTCTGCCCAAAGGAAACCATAAAGATCACACACACACACACAGACACACAAACTGTTAGAATAAATGAATTTGGTAAAGTTGCAGGATGAACTAACAATGATCAACTTGAAAAGGAAATTAAGAGAATATCCCCCTCCATATCAGCATCAAAAATAAAATTCTTATGGACAGACTTACTGAAGGAGGCAAAAGACTAGTACACTGAAAATGACAACACACGGCTGCAAGAAGCTAGAGACACAAATATCCCGCAATCATCGACCGCAGCACTGTGAGTGCTGTTCAAAGGTCCATGCTGCCCGAGGAAATCTAAAGATTCAGTTCAATTCCTATCAAAATCTCAATGATATTTTCTCAGAAATGGGGAAAAACAATCCTAAAATTCATATGGAAGCTCAAAGTATGCCAAATAGCAAAAATAATCTTGAGAAAGAAAACAATGCCAGAGGCTCCCAATTCCTGATTTCAAAACATCTTTACAGAGCTACAGTAATCACAACAGCACGGTTCTGGTATAAAGACAAGACATACAAACCAATGGAACATAACAGAGAATCCAGAAATAAACCCTGAAAACGTAACAGTCAAATGATCTTCAACAAAGGTACCAAAGGTATGCACTGTGGAAAGAATAGTCTCTTCAAGTGGTGCTGGGAAAACTGAATATCCCCACACAAAGAATGAAGCTGGACCCTTAGTTTACACCATATAATATACAAGTTAACTCAAAATGGATTAACCTAAATATACAAGCTGAAACTACAAAACTCCTAAAAGAAAACATAAGGGAATAAAGGACATGAGATTTGGACAATGAATTCTTTGATATGACACCAAAAGTATAGGCAACAATAGCCAAATGGGGCTATATCAAACTTAAAATTGTGTATAAAATTTATGTAACCTTGCTAAGAAATGTAGGTCTTTTGGAATTTACTAACTATGGGCTTTCAGGACACTATTTCCTGACTTCCTTTCTCTCTGGCTGTTCTTCAGATACTTCCCTTCCTAATCTAGAAATGCTTTCCTGGTGGTGCAGAGGTTAAAGCGTCTGCCTGCAATGTGGGAGACCTGGGTTCAATCCCTGGGTCGGGAAGATCCCCTGGAGAAGGAAACGGCAACCCACTCCAGTATTCTTGCCTGCAGAATCCCATGGACAGAGGAGCTTGGTGGGCTACAGTCCACGGGTTGCAAAGAGTCGGACACGACTGAGCGACTTCACTTTCACTATACTCCCCAGGGACAAGCCATTAGACATTTTCTCTTTTCTATTTCTCTTTGGAGACTTTCATCTTTCAAGGTTTTAGCAATACCTGATGACTTCCAAATGTCTTCAGTATATTTCAAACTCTGCCTGAGAAAACAGAACTTCTATTTCAGGTCTTATGGCTATTTTTTATGAGCTCTTTCTTCAGGGAACTGTTTAAAGGGTAGGGGGTGGGGGGGAACCCAGGAGATTTTTAACATCACAAGGACTCAGGAGGTATGGCAATATAAAAAGAGGCAATTTAGCCAAGATGAATTGCAAAGGACGACTGGGGAACAGATGACAAAGAGGGTGGGAATATTGTTTCCGATAAGAGAGAAATGAGTGAGTGAAGGCAGAAGAGCCTGAGAACATGGTCTTAAGACCACAGGATGCAGTTCAATAGCATAAAGTTCAAGGAAGGACTCAAGGACTAAGCAAAGGCAGGGAGAGGCCAGATTATGGGAGAATTTTTAAGATATGATAAGGAATTCAGATTTTAGCCAGCAGAGGAATAATCTGACAAAGTCAGTAACTTTCTTCCCATAAAGATACATATATACTTCATCTGGCAAGAAGTTCCAAAGTATTCACACAGTTTTCATAAACCACTAGATAAGAACATCTGCAGCAGGAGTCATTAAAGGGCTTTAAGTAAGTCAACGACTAAGTCAAATCTGTCTTTATGATAATTCCATGTTTTAAACTGGGACCAAAATTGGCAAAATTGGAGGCAGACAATCTAGTTGGGTAATGACTACTATTAGAGACCAGACAAAGAGTGAAGAAGTAGCAGAAAAGAAAAGGAAACTGATGCAGGAAACATTTAAAAGATGTATGCATAGAGGTAATGAATAGAAAAAGCTGAGTACCTAGGTTTTCTGGGATGGGTACCTGAGTAGAAGGTACTGTTACGAGCTGAAATAACAAAAACAATAAAAATTCATTAATATAGTGAATGGTTTTGCATGTTATGGCCTTTAATCCAAAGTATTCTAGGAGGACTGTAAACTATTCCCACTAACACTTCTTACAATCTTTTAAGGACATGTACACTATAATAAATAAAATGCAAATTTGCACTGATGCTAAAAACTGCTTCGCTGGAGTACTTCAACAAAATAGCAGGGCTGTGCTCACTCTGCCTTCTGAGAAGACTCATTCAGAGGCATTCATCGCTACCATGAACCAGAAGCATATCTCCTTCTATTTAAAGATTCAGCTTAGTATCATTTCAGGATCATGACTGCTGTTCCCACAGTAACCTGTACCTATTTTCAGTACACTTTATAATAAGTGCCTATTAATTACATGGTAAGCTCCCTGAGACACATGATCTGACCATTTATCTACAATTACGTTCTCAGAATCTAGCAAATTTCAGAACCTCAGTGAGGATTCTTCATTTTCTCTCCTGATATTGGCTAGAAAGCAGTGTCAATTAACTATTTTTTTCTAGTACTTAACCATAAAGGGAAGCAGGTATCAGGATACCTCCCAGTTCCTTAGGCATACCAGAGGCACACAAAGGTGCATACAAAGGCTCAATCTGGAGAGCAAGAACACGGTGTCAGAACCCAGGAGGGAATCCTGGGAACAGAACAGCCACCTTTATTTTGTATCTTTTACTTCAGAATGTATTTCAAGACAATATTTAATCCAAAAATGTTTTTATACACATATATTTAATTTGGAGTTGTATATAAATATTTTCTTCCACTCCACAGACAAAAGAGCATCTAAGCTACATCTCAACTTCTGATTTCTGGTTCACAAGCTAGAAAGTAATTACTCCAATCCAGTAACAAATAAAACGATGAAGAGACAAAAGGACTCCATAACTCTTCTTGGATTCCTAAATGAGGGAAGAACATAACACCAAGGCAAATATAGGGAGTCATAGTTTACTGAAGCAGAGGTCCACAAGCAGGGACCTGTGACAGGACAGAAAAACCTTAACTGTAACTGACGAATTCCTAGAGGCTCGGCCTTAAGAAAATCTGGAGTTAAAAACGCCATAGAGTGAGGGAACAGTCATAGGGGAGCCCCCAGAATTTTTATGAGAATTACCCCAAGGAGCTTGAGCAGGTTCTCAGAGCCAGTACTGACAAAACTCCTCTCATGCTTCTAGCAGGTGGGCAGAGAAAGGAACCATTTTGAGATATACCAGTGGAGATCCAACCAGTCCATTCTAAACAAGATCGGTCCTGGGTGTTCTTTGGAAGGAATGATGCTAAAGCTGAAACTCCAGTACTTTGGCCACCTCACGCGAAGAGTTAACTCACTGGAAGACTCTGATGCTGGGAGAGATTGGGTGCAGGAGGAGAAGGGGACAACGGAGGATGAGATGGCTGGATGGTATCACTGACTCGATGGACAAGAGTTTGAGTGAACTCCAGGAGTTGGTGATAGACAGGGAGGCCTGGCGTGCTGCAATTCATGGGGTCACAAAGAGTCAGACACAGCTGAGCAACTGAACTGAACTGAACTGAAGCGGCCTCTTTTCTTATCAAGGCCTGTCCTCAGGCAAAAATACTTTACCCTGATGGGATATTATCAAATGCTTCCTTTCCGCTTACATCTTACTATCACAATACTGACGGCCTATTACAGCAATTCCTTTTACTTGGGAAATCATGTCCAGCTATCAAGAAAAAATTACAAAGCGTACTAAAACGCAAAAAACACTATTTGCAACCACAGAGCAAGCGTTAAGAATTAGAAATGGCAGAGATGTTGGAATTATCATACCAGGAATTTAAACCAACTAGTTAATATATAAGTTACTAAGCTTTAATGAATAAAGCAGGGCTTCTCTGGTGTCTCAGACAGTAAAGAATCTGCCTGCAATGCAGAATACCCAGCTTCAAGCCCTGAGTGGGGAAGATCCCCTGGAGAAGGAACGGCAATCCACTCCAGTGTTCTTGCCTGGAGAATTTTACAGACAGGAGCCTGGCAGGCTACAGTTCATGGGAGTCACAAGGTATCTGACCCAACTGACTGAGTGACTAACACACAAACTGGATTATCACAGGACTGCTGGCTTGGTAATTCACCATATCAACAGACTAAAAAGGAAAAAC
This sequence comes from Ovis canadensis, assembly GCF_042477335.2. Taxonomy (NCBI): domain Eukaryota; kingdom Metazoa; phylum Chordata; class Mammalia; order Artiodactyla; family Bovidae; genus Ovis; species Ovis canadensis. Next base: position 14,725,700 of record NC_091262.1, read on the forward strand.
CATATGATCTTTTCAATGAATAAGGCAGACACATGTAAATGTAAGCAGAGATGGATAGCCTAAGAAATAACCAAAACAAACAAACCTAGAGATCAAAAACACTGTAACAGAATTTTTAAATATCTTTTGAGGGCTTAACAGTAGACTGGAAACAACTAAGAAAAGAATCTCTGAACTTAGCACAGACTCTTCGAAAATTGAAAAGCAAGGAGAACAAAGACTAACAACTGTGGGACACTATAAAAAGTATAACACACACATACTGGGAATACTAGAAAAAGAAGAAAGGACCATCAGATATATCTGAAACAATCACTAAGAAATGTCTCTAAATTAGTATCAGACACCAAGCTACAGATCCAGGAAGCTCAAAAAACACCAACCAGGAAAAATTCCCACTCTAAAACCCTACACTTAGGGATATCATTTTCAAACTACAGATAATCAAAGAAAAAAAATCTGAAAGAAGACAGAGGAGGAAAATTCCTTACCTACAAAATATCAAAAATAGGAATTACATCTGACTTCTCCTCAGAAACCATGAGAGTGAAATGAAATATATTAAGTACTAAGGGGGATGGGGGGAATGGAGAAAGAAAAAAATACCAACTTAGAATTCTATACCCTGTGAAATTCTTCTTCAAGAGTGAGGCCGAAATAAAGACTCAGACAAATAAAACCTGAGGGAATTTGTTGTCAGCACACTTGCCTTCCAAGAATGTTAGAAGAAATTCTCTTAAAGAGAAGGAAAATGATACAAACTGGAACCTCAAATTTACATAAAGGATGAGTACTGATAAAGAAATACGTGAAAAGTATACAGACTGTGACCTCAAATTTACATAAAGAAGGACAAGCACTGATAAATAAATCAGTGAAAAGTAAAAGAAAACCTTTTATTTTTCTTAATCTTAACTAATCTAAGACATACAAGTTGTTTAAAATAATATCAACTATGTATTTGGTTTATGAATACTTATGTATATGTACATATGTGTGTGCGTATCTACTCAGGTATGTGTATATGTTGTTGTTGTTTAGTCACGAAGTTGTATCTGACCCTTTTGCAACCCCATGGACTGAAGTCTGCCAGGATCCCCTGTCCATGGGATTTCCTGGGCAAGAATACTGGAAGGTGTTGCCACTTCCTTCTCTAGGGCATCTTCCTGACTAAGGGATCGAACCTATGTCTTCTGCACTGAAAGGTGGATTCTTCACCACTGATTGTCAGAGTGGATCAAAAAACAAGACCCAATTATACATTATCTGTACTTTATATATAAAGACACATATAAATTAAATCGGAAAAATATATACCATGCTAATAATAATCAAAAGAAAGCAGGAGTAGCTATATTAATTTCAGCCAGAGTAGACTCCACAGAAAAGTTATCAGGGTCACACTTCCTTGAATAAAGAATAATGGAAATGAAAACAAAAATAAACAAATGGAACCTAATTAAAAGTTTTGGCACAGCAAAGGAAACCACAAACAAGATGAAAAGACAACCTTCAGAACAGGAGAAAATAACTGCAAATGAAATAACTGACAAAGGATTAATCTCCAAAATATACAAGCAGTTCATGTAGCTCAACAGCAGAAAAACAAATAACCCAAATCAAAAAATGCGCAGAAGATCTAAACAGACACTTTTCCAAAGAAGGTGAACAGACGGCCAATAAACACATGAAAAAATGCTCAACATCACTCATTAGTTAGAGTAATGCACCTCACAGCGGTCAGAATGGCCATCTTCAAACAATCAACGCTGGAGAGGCTGTGGAGAAAAGGGAACCCTCTTGCACAATTAGCAGGAATTTAAATTAATACAGCTACTATGAAGAATAGGATTTCTTAATAAACTAGGAATAAAACTACCATGATTCAGCAATCCCACTACTGCACATATACCCTGAGAAAATCATAATTAAAAAAGATACGTGTACGCCAATGTTCATTCCAACAGTATTTATCATAGGTGGCACATGGAAGAAATCTAGATGTCCATCAACAGATGAATGGATAAAGAAGTTGTGGTACACATACAATAGATTACTACTGAAATATAAAAAGGAATGAATTTCAGTCAATTATAGTGAAGTGGATGAACCTAGAACCTGTTATACAGAGTAAAGTCATTAAGAGAAAGTCACATATATATTAGGTCATTAAGAGAAAAACAAATATGTATTAAAGCATATATATGAAAATCTAGAAACATGTTATTAATAAACCTATTTGCAGGGCAGGAATGGAGATGCAGATCTGTGGACACAGCAGGGGGGAGAGGGTAGGACAAACTGAGAGAGTAGCGCTGAAACATATATATAGTCATATGCACAAGGGAGCTAGTGGGAAGCTGCCGCCTAACACAGTGAGCTCAACTCCGAGCTGCTCTACGACAACTCAGCGGGGTGGGATGGGGTGGGGCTGGGGGGGTTCAAGAGGGAGGGGACTCACACATACTTAGGGCTGATTCACCTTGTATGGCAGAAACCAATACAACAATGTAAAGCAATCATCTTCCAATTAAAAATAAAATAAAGTAAGTTATCAGGGCTAAAAGAGGGTATTACACAAGGAGAAATGGGTCAGTTTTCCAAGATAATATCACAATCCTTGTGTATGCACCAAACAACAGAGCATCAAATAACTTCAGGCAAAAAGTGATAGAACTACAAAGAAAACTAGAGCAATCCACTACTACAGTCAGAGACTTCAATACCTCTCTATCAGGAATGGGCAGATGGAGCAGGCAGAAAATCATTAACGGCACAGTTGAACTCAAGAGCACCATCAATCAACTGGATACAACTGACATCTCTTGACTATTTCATCCAACAACAACAGATTACACATTCTTCTCAAACTCACATGGAACAGACCACATTCTGGGCCAAAAAACACACCATAACACATTTAAAGAACATTAGACTTCCATGCTGGTATTAAATGAGCCAGACAACAAAGAAATCAGTCAAATGACATTAAATCCCATGAAGATAAATACAGCATGGGAGAAGGAATAGGGAAAACAGGACATGACCATTCTTTGAAGAAAGTTGGTCAAGGAAAGTCTCTCTGATAAGAATCATTAGAGAGCTCTAAAGCAAATGAGAAAGGAAGCCATGTGGTTATCAGAGAGAAGGATCATAGGAAACAGGCACACATCTTAAGAACACCAAATCATTAAGGGCAAGAGCATAAAGCAAGTGAGGATAAAATTAGGCAAAAGAAAATACAAAGGTCACGAAAGTGAAAGGAAGCACATACAGCCTTGTAGATCCTTGGACTTTACTCTGAGAAAGAGACCTCTGAAAGGTTTTGAGCATAAGTAACAGGGTTTAATAACTTCAATCTTTGATCCAATAACAATTAGCTATTTCCGTTTACACTGTGGTTGGTGTACTATGTGCTGAGTTGCTCAGTGGTGTCCGACTCTTTGTGACTCCATGGACTGTGGCCTGCCAGGCTCCTCCATCCATGGGGATTCTCCAGACAAGAATACTGGAGTGGGTTGTCATGCCCTCCTCCAGGGGATCCTCCCAACTCAGGTCTCCTGTAGTACAGGAAGATTCTTTACTGTCTGAGCCACCAGGGAGGCCCAAGAATACTGGAGTGAGTAGCCAATCCCTTTTCCAGGGGAACTTCCTGACTCAGGAAATCAAACCAGGGTCTCCTGCACTGCAGGTGGATACTTTACCAGGTGAGCTACCAGGGAAGCCCTATGAAGTTCTTACCTATAGATAATAGATAATAATGGCCTGAGGACTAAGACCTTGGTCATGCCAACATTTAGAAAAAAAATAGCATTTCCAAATACTGAACCATAAATCACTTGATACACTTACCCTTGGTTCCCTTTACAGTCTTAATTATATACCTAAAAACATAGCCGAAGTGTTAGGAGTTAAGGTTGCGGAGTAACTACCAAAGACAAGAAATCTGAAGTTACTAGAATTGCTTTGAAATCATTAAGAAAATTAAAGAGTCTAAATTAGTATGTGAAAAAAGACTACTACATGGTATGCAGATTTTAAACAAAATCCAAGTATATTATATAATTGAATAAAAAGATCTGGGTTATTGTGTCAGTTCTATTTTGAGGCTAAACTATAAATTAGCATGCAGCTGTTAAAAACTATGTTTTTCTGTGCTCTAGGAAATGGGTGACAGTAGGAATTTCTAAAAACAAGCATATTCTTTAATTTTATATAGTTATTTACAATGTATTCAAGGTGTTCCCTAAAGGATATCAAATGCAAATATATCTCAAAGTGGTAAAAAGAATCATGCTTTAATAAATATAAGATGCTGCCATTAATAAAACACACTAGTTAATTCTTAGATAAAAACAAGACTCCTTCATCACCTATTTTGTAAATCAAGACACATAAGCTTAAGGTAGAAGAAATCTTACTAAACTACTGCCTAGTTATGGTTTCTACAGTTATAGAAATTTGAGAAACTGTGGCAGACATGAAAACTTAGAGCTATAGTCTCACAATTATGGCCAGAAGCTTAGAAATCTTTGGTAGATCTAATTTGTAGTTACTCCACCTTACAATGGGCAACAGAATGACACCTTGCTAAACTCAACCAGAACTTAACACCGGAGTCTCACCTGGAACCTCACGATAAACATCCTACCACACCTCACATTCTTGCCATACTACAAAACACAAGCCTCATCTTTCCTTTTCATTCTTTACTCTTGATGCATCCATCCAACCTCTTCCATCAAGATTGCCAGAAACACATTCATGATATCTTCAATTGCTTTACGTTTTCTCAATCTCTTAGCTTTCACTAAAACCTAACTTGCCCCCAAATGCACTTCTTATAATTCTTTTAAGTGAGGTTTCCACAGACAACTCAAATCCCTAAATGTACCGTTATCCTTCTTATTCACTGTATTAAAAATAATGCCCATCCCCCACTTAAAAAAAAAAACCACACACACACACAAACATAACTTATACTTAGAAACTTTGTGGTAAATCGCACCCATATACTAAAGCCTCTATTTTGCCCCAGTTATATCACTGGCATTGTGACCTCAATGCCTGTATGCATGATCTATCCCAACCCTTGAGCCCCCAAAATACTTGACTTTCTTAACTTGAGGGTCCCTCATCTCCTCTCAGTTTCACCCAATCACTACCTTAGGCTCTGATCATCATCATCTATGCCTGCAAGAGTTTCACTTAAACTGAAACTATCTTTTTGACCCATCATGCGTTTTGTAACCAACCCAACATCTTCATCTGGCACCACAACCTTTCCAACAGTGGCCATCACGATAACATGTAAATTCAACTACTCCAATGTTAACACTCTACACACATGCCACTCCCATCTGCTCTAATAGCCAATGGTGAAATACCATGCACCTTCTTCTGGCTATTACAGAAAAGTCACCAAACTGCAAGTATGGATAAGTTAATCTTAGCTGGGTACTCTGTTAGCCTGAGACTCTCAACATCTGGTCCACTTCACCCATTTTCCCCAAGAACTTTCCAAGTTTTCAGTCTTTTCAAACCCCCTAACCAAACTCCACAAAAACTACTTTAAAATGTTTCTTAAAAAGTTACATGGTTAAAAAACTATAAAGAGATATACCCATGCTCTCATTAGGATGGCTTACAGTGAAGGGAAAAAAAAAACACAAGTAATTACAAATGTTGAGAACGTATGGAATTATAACCTTTGTGCATTATGTGGTCAAAATGTTAAAGTGATACAGCCACTCTAGAAAACAGTATGAATGTTCCTTGTGCAAAAAACTAAAAATAGGACTATCGTATGATCCAGCAATCTGACTTCTGGGCATATACCCAAAGAAATAAAAGCAGGGTCTCGAAGAGGTATTCATACATTGCAGCATTAGTCACAGTAGCTAAAACACAAGCAACCGGTGTCCATCAGCAGATAAATGGATAAATGAAATGTTACATACATACAACAGATTATTCAGTTCCTAGAAGGGAAGAAAATTCTGACATACTGTAACGTGGATGAACCTTGATATCACGCTATGTAAGTAAAATAAAAACGAACACTGTGGGCACTCAAGAGTATATGAGGAATTGTTGTCCATACCAGAGAGAGCAGAATGGTGGCTGCCAGGGCCTGGGGAGAAGAGTGAAAGGGGAGTGAGGTTTAAACTGACAGCAGCTTCAGTTTTGCAGGATGAAAAGAGTTGCAGAGAAGATGGTGGCAGTCACTGCACAACAATATAGATGTGACTAATTACCACTAACCTGGACATTCTGTAATGTGTATTTTACCGCACAAAAAAATTTTAAGTTACATGGACACATGTGTTTGAAAAATACATTTTATAATTCCTTCTTGGAGATGCACAATGTATAGCATTCTAAAGGATTTTTCACAATTTTCAGGAAAGAAATCTGCTATTTAAGTCTGTACATCCCAAGCTTAATCAACAATGAAACCACTTCTTCCAGAAGCACACAGTGGTGTAGCTGACCTAATTTACTAAGAAAATTGACAGTTTAGGTACAATGGCTTTGACTTCCCCATTCCTACCTACCAATACATTTACTATCACATAGTCATCCTTATCTCCCTCTTCTAGATTCATAAGGGTCTTTGCTCTTATTCAAGAGAAATCCCTATACCTATATTTTTCATTCCAACCATTACTACCTTAAAGCCCTGCTTCAATAATCACCATCTCTAGTTATTTTAAACTTATATTCTCACAACTAATCACTGAAGTCTTACCTACTTCACTTTCTAAATACTTTTCTTTAAACCAGAAAACTTTATCTTGAATTCCTAATATACTACTGCCCTTATTTAGGTTTTCATCGACTAAAACTTGGTCATCCTACCATATGATTTCTCTTCAATCCCGTTTCCTTGCCAGCAAAGTTACTAAAAATATATATATTTAACAAGGTTACCCTACTTAGCAAATTCTTTACTAACTCCCAAATACCTATGAGAGACAGGTCAAGGCGGTTCACATAGCATGCAAGCACCTAGTCCTTTTTATCCAGTCTCATCTCCTTTAATTTCCCACCTTTCGGTTAGTCTATAATCTAAAAATCCTCAACTGCCTACTGTTTCCTATGTTTACTATGCGGCTTTGTTAAGTGCTCATGCTTCTGCCTAGAATGTGCTAGCTAACTCCCAGTCTCACTTCAAGACTTAACTTAGCCTTCCCTGATCACCCGTTTTCTGCCATGTGGATTAGGTCCCTATTGCATCAAGGTTCCTGAGTACACTGGTACTTCTCTATGTTCATGTTCTATCGTGGGATCCTTCTACCACTATGAATGAAATGATGCGCTTCTAGGTCTTTCACACTGAACCGACTAAAACTTCTAGGGGAGCAAAAATATGTAAGAATCCAGGGGTATGCAATTATCTGTCTAGAAGTAGAAATCAATATGTTACCAAGATTTAGAGGTATTTATTTGGTAGGGAAAATGAGACATGTGTATTCCTATTTTCCAATTTACTTTCTAAAGTATTACTCTCTTTGGAAATTGTTTTCAAAAAATGTGATACCATTTAAAGCAATCTAGAGCAACTCAGACACCACAACCTCAACCAAGTTACACTTACATTCGGCTAGCTTCAATGTCGTCAGATTGAGGTTCTCCTGATGATCTGTAAAATGCAATTGAGAAAAGTTAAGCAAAATATTCCATATTTCTAAAAAGGAGCAAACATTTTATTTTGGAAGACAAATTTGAAACCAAGATTTAATGGGTTAACAATTTTAAAAGTTCAACATGAGAAAAACGTGGTCAGATCAGATTGCCATACAACACATTTATCGTTAAGGGCTAGAGTAATAAAAACTCAGTTCATTTTTTTAAGGAAAGGAAATTAAACACTATTTAGGTACCAATGTATAAACCAATGTAACAAATCATAATTATTTACAAAGTCAAATATTTATAATAAAAACATACAACTCTGAAACCATCTATAGCCAAGTATCAGTTATTCACAATATCAAAGGTATTCACTGGTATTCGTGGTCCCAAACTTTAGATAAAGTATCAGCAAACTACTGCCTGGGATGACAAACTAAGGCCTGGGTCAGCCGCCTATTTTTGTGAACTTGCTCTGGCACAGAGGCATGCTCATTCATTTACATACTGTCTATGGCTGCTTTTATACTACAAGAGCAGAGCTGAGAAACAGAGACACGTGGCCCACAAAGCCTAAAATACTTATTACCTGGCCCTTAAAAAAAAAGTCTGCCAATCTCTGCTGTAGATAATACAAACTTAAACCTAACAGCCTCATGAATTTTGAGACACTAAAGTCTGATTTACCATTCTGATCATGATTACTTTATTTCAACGAAAGTAGCTTGCCCTGAAAATACACTGGCAGCGTGTGTACCTGTCAACTGTATTCCAGGGCATTAAAAATCTTGCTGTGGATAAGTATGAATGACTTCAGCTATAAACAGTTGCCAGTTTTTTTCTACTTTTTCCAATATACTGTTGCTAGTTTAAGTAGAAATATTCAAAATTCTAAGACAGTAAGAAATATTTTATTTTCATTCTGGGGCATGAACCAATTCTGCCTACCATTCCCAACATATTAAAAAAAATAAATTCCTATTACTCCAGCATCAGTCAACATATAGGTGAATCAGCATAATACTGATTTCAACACTTTCAATTCACAGAATAGGTAAAATGTTTTTTAGAGGTCAAAAGCTAAATTTTCAAACTGATATTACAAGGACTTGATTTGTAAATTTATTACTGACTTGAGACTTCAAATTCCAAACAGCTTTTAACAAAAGAATCTTAAACTCAGAGCCACCAGAAAAGAAATAATCTGTTTCCCATATTTCTCAGTTTTAAAAAACTCACGTCTTTATCACTTTCAGAATTATTTCTCATTGCAGTGGTCCAAGGGAAAGAATGCAAAAAAAATGTAAGAGTCCAGCAGCTCAAATATTTATTTTAGATCTTCTTTGCAGTATATTCACATTTTCAATTATGCACAAAATGATATTAGAACTAAAACCTGGGGCATGCTGGAGGTGGCAGTGACTTGGCAGTGACACAAATGCAAAAATTTCACTCCACCCTCTCCCCCAGGGAGCAAACAAATCACCTTTGTGACACACCTGGTTTCCACCAGCCTTGTGGGTAAGTACCCCAAGATTGCTTCCAAACTTGTATCTCTCAGACAGAAGAGCTAAAAAGTGATGATAACCCCATGTACCAGCTGACTCATTTTTGAAAGTGCGACCGACCCTCCAGCATCAGATGTCATACTGTAAGGAGGCAGAGCAGGCTTGCAAAACAAAAAACAAAACCTGCTGGCTCTAAGGGAAGAGAGGCAGATTAGAAGCTTTTAAACACGTAGGCGGCAAAATTTTCAAAATTAACAGGGAAAGAGGGGGGGGGGGGAAACTGAGGACACATTGACAGGGAAATTAAACTACTACTACAAAAAGGTAAGATGCAAGCAAGAGGAAACACAAATCCAAGTCTCAGAAGCACAATTTGTAATTATTGTAAAATTTTGAGATTCTGAAATGGAATAGAGATTAAATACATCAAATGGTATCTACACTGTAATTTCCAAAGTCTGTTCCCTAAACAAGAGAATACGTAAATATTAGCATCATTTAATATTAACATATATTAATGTAACTACCAAAACCACTTTAAAGTCAAACCAAGTAATTTAAACCAATTCAAGAAGAAAAAAAGAATAATATAAATTGAAGATTACCTTAAAACAATCTACCCTAAGACTCTTAAACATAGTGCATTTGTTTTTCACTCAAAACGGAAATTGTTTTTTAATCAAGAAAAAGGTTAAGAATAAACACTGAACTAAAAGAAAGCACTTTTTTTTAAAGTGAGTAATAAGTAATAGTACCTGCCTGTATAAATTTCTAGTCATTCTGCTTATTGTATTCTGTCTGTAATATTCTAAATGATTTACCAAAGAGTATCCTAAAGTTAGGATCCAAACACTCAAAATTATACAGTACATAAGATCTGGGGGGAGAACAGATATATGTCTATGTATGGCTAAGCCCTTTTGATGTTCACCTGAAACTCCCACTACACTGTTAAGCGGCTACACCCAAATACAAAATAAGTTTAAAGTTTTGGGGAAAAAAAATTCCGTAACTCCAATAAATAAATAAAATACCTAAGATCTAACAATAGTTTCCAAGCTTTCATTTAGCCCCTGAAGAGTCTTTACTGTCAAATGATGGGAAGTAAGGATCTGGTTGTTCAGCTGCTCAGTCATGTCCAACTCTTTGCAACCCCATGGACTGCATGCAGCACACCAGGCTTCCCTTCCATCATCTTCTGGAGCTTGCTCAAGCTCATATCCATTGAGTCAGCTGTAATTTTACCAAATTGAGGACACAAATCAAATGAAAAAAACCCCAGAAGTACTGACTTAGGTTAACCTAAAGTTTGTCAGAAAAACAAATCAGAAGAGAGATTTTTATGAGGTGCAGCTTCTCGGGACTGCAAGCCCCTCCTTTAACTTCCACTGTAACTCTCTGGGACAGAACAGTATACCAGTGTTACTAAAACTCTCACCACGTGAAAAGCATACCTTAAAATGTATATTAAGACTTTTTTCATAGTTTTTTTTTAAATCTTCATAATAAAATCTTTATTTAAAAACTTGGAAATTTTCAGAAATACTTTCCTATTTATTCATACAGATAAGTCTGGGGAAAAGGCAGAAAGTATTTTAGGAAGATTAAATGGAGAAGCAGGTCAACTCGTAGGTTCACTATTCTTAGCAGTCAATATCCCTGTCAACTATACATTTTCTTCCTTTTTTTTAAACAGCATGTATTTTACAATGGCAGCCTTTTAAAGGCTGTAAAATAACATTCAAAATTACCTTTTACAAGCTGTGGCCATTCGGTGACATCAGGGTGATCACAGCTTTGAGTCACTGATTAAAAACAGGTTGTCACACCAGTCTAGCTGCTAACTTGATCTGAGCGTAGGTTTAATAACTCTAATAAATTAAACAAATCTTTAGTTAGAACACTTTATAAACTCAATTCATTGTTCAAAAAAAAAAATCTTCACAGGTTCAAATTAGGTGCCAATGTAACATTCATCAGAAGAATAATTATAGAAATGCTTTCAAGGACTATTTTCCAGTATTTTTCCCTTAAATTATTTCTTCACTTGAGAAAACAATGACAATAATCTTGTACTTTTATGAAGTGTCACAGTTTACAAAAGCACTTTGGTCAACACCTTAAATCTCAAAACAACTCTGGCACTAACCTATAAGTAAGTAGGATAGAAAGAATTTTAAAAAACAGAAAAACAAAGCAGCCTTAGAGTGATTAATTGACTTGCCCAAGATTTTAGTATTAGTGTTGAAGCCAGGCCTAGGACTAAAACCTAGCTATACTGACTTCCTAACCAGAATTAGTATTTTGTGATTTTGTTTAGTTTTGCTCTAGAGTCTCAAGATTTAAATATATGTAAGCAAGCAAAGATTTAAAATACAAATTGAGAATCCACAATTACAATAGTTTAAATGGGACTAATAGTAATAGAGTTTTCCAGGTAGTCAAATGCTTAATGAAATAGTTATACACAAACATACACACACACATACACACATACACATCAAGTCTATTCCTACTTATTCCATAGGATAATCTAACAGTAGCAAAAACTCCTTGGGTATTTCACAAATATTATATTCTCCTTATCAGTCATAAATCCACTCACATTCAATTTCATATCCTGCAACTAGTTTTTCCTCCGGATGATTTCCCTACCAAACTATATATCCAGGCCAAATCTGAAAAGTGATCTAAGGAAAGATGAGAAAATTAGGAGACAGAAACAAAAGACCCCTGACATTTATAAAACAGGAAGCTATCCGAGAATACTAAGGGATGAAACATCAATGCTTGAACCTGTAACTCTGCAGCCTATGAATTTGGGCTTCAAATTCAGATAAGGGTTAAGAGTTGGCCAAAGAATACATAAGTAACTTTCACGGACTCCCATACAGACATACTTCATCTTATTGCACTTCACAAATAATGTGCGTCGCCTTTGACAAACTGAAGGTTTGTGGCAGCCTGCCTCTAGCAAGTGTACGGGTGCCATCTTTCCAACAGCATTTGCTCACTTCATGTCTCCGTGTCACATTCTGGTTAATTCTTGCAATATTTCACATTTTTTCCTCATCATTATATTTGCCATGGTGACTTATTATCAGTAACTTTTGATATTACTGTAACAACTTGCTGAAGGCTCAGATGATGTTTAGCACTTTTTCTTAATCAACAAAGTATTTTTAAATTAAGGTATGTACACTATTTTTTAGACATAATGTTATAGCACACTTAGTAGACTGTAGTAAGCATCTGTCAATGTAACTTTCACAGGCACCAGAAAGCCAGAAACGTCACTCATTGACTAGCTTTATGTGCCTTACTGCAGTAGTCTAGAAGTAAGCCTGAAATGCCTCTGAGGTATGCCAAAATATGTGGGATCTATAATCCCTGGAAGATATCAAGTTTCCTAGATTTTCCTGTCATGTTACATGCTTCCTAATAACAACCTAGAAGATTCTTGAGGTCATTTGGAAAAGAGGTAATGCGCCCCCTGAAACAAACAGTATTTCCTCTGGAGTCTTCATAAGACTAATAGTGTATGTGGATTTAAAAGATCCAAGTCTAACTTTCCAACCTGTAAAACATAAAAATGAAAAAGTCAAAATACCTTTTAATTGATTAACTGAGATGAATTAATTCATTACAGAGCTACATGTTCTATGAAAAATATTGAGGCAACTTTTCTCTTCTAGACTTCCTTTTTCATAGTCCAGTGCTCAACAGAGCAAACAGCTCCCAGAGTCAGTCTGGATACAAGGCCTTGTTTGGTCCCTTACTCAATGGAAAATCTTGGGCAAGTTTCTTAACCTCTCCAAGCCCGTTTCCCAATATACAGAACTAAGGTAACAGTAGAACCTATTTCAGAAGTCTGTCATGAGGATGAACAAACATGTATTTTGTTCAAAACAGTGTCTGGCACATAGAAAAAGCCCAATAAATGGAAGCTATTATTAACTCATAGCCTAACAGCCAAACTCGCCCCCTCAATCTTCTTATATAATTATTTTACCCCTGATAGCACACTAACCTCTAAGTTTCTTTCTGAATCCCACTTGGAGCCCTCACACAGTCTACCTGGCAGCACAGTGATTTAGCACCTAGCAGAATCATCCTTTAAAAATGGCAGTCATCCAAATCTGCTGAATACATCACTATCCTAATCATGACATTAAGATATTCATGCAATTTTGACTTTCAAAAAATAAAACAGAAACATACCATATTTCGCCAAACTTCTGAGGAGCTGGTGAATTCTAAAATCAGGCTCTTACAGATTTTTAACCTAAAACATAAAACACCTCACTCAATTCTTTTTACATAGACAACTGAATAGACAACTTTCAAAGAAAAACAATTGCTCAAAAATTACAGAAGCAAACTCATTTGTAATATCTGTGAATATTCAAAACATATCAAGAGACAAATGCCCCTAAGTGCTGCTGCCAGGATGTATGGACAGGTCGTGAGGCAGGCCCTGTGCCCTGAGTGCTTCCAGCGGGCAGAACCGTGATGCCCATTTTCAGCCACAGAGTTTACTGCTCTCCATTTCCTTACTCCTATCTCTCTCCAACATGGCTGAAAATACATGACAACTGTTTAAGTACGTGTCTCGAATTCCTTCGGATACCTATAGCAGTTAAGCTTTAACTAAATTCTATATGCTGAGCATCTGTTACGTTAGGTACATACAGGAGCATCTGCCCAGCCACCTTCTAGAGTAGCAGCTTGGGAGTGTCCTGTAAATCTTAGGTGTCAGATTGTTGTATTAGTGAAAATATTTTTTAAGTATGTAAGACAATGTTGTCTGGAGCATAATAGGGCCTCAATGTATGGTAGCAATTATTATTTTTTAAATCAAACATTTAATCTATCAAAACTTCTCTCTTATCAAAAAAAAATTTTTGAAGCCTTTAAGTTTCAGCATGGATCCAAATAATCACTGTAAATTCTTATCTCATTTGTACACCATCAGAGCACGTCTCAGTTGAACAGAACTGAAGTTTTTTTTTTTTTAATACATTTCCTTTTACTACATATGAAGAAACCAAGTTCCCCACCAAGTCAGGAAACCCACCCAGCATCCTAAAGGTTGTTGTCAGAAAATGAATATACTGCATATAATTGGAGAAAGAAATGGCAACCCACTCCAGTGTCCTTGCCTGGAGAACCTCAGGGACAGAGAAGCCTAGTGGGCTACAGTCCATGGGGTCGCACAGAGTCAGATACCACTGAAGTGACTTAGCAGCAGCAGCAGCAGCAGCATAATTACTGTTTTTAAAATTAATCAAATGTTAAGATCTTAACAGACTGAGTCTCAAAACTCTCTTCTATAATACAATCACCTAAAGAATCTGTAAAAAAAAAAAAAAAATGCAGATACTTACTTGATCTCAACCTCCAGAGACTGTGACTCAGTATATAAAATGGGGATATAGGGATCTGTATTTTAAACACACATTTCATGTGATATGCATACCCCAATTTGAGATACTTTGCCTTAGAGGATTAGGAACACATAATCATCAAAGAAATATACCAAATCTGTGAAGATACAGGATAAGTGACAGAAACTGTAAGCACCAAAAATGCTAGCTGCACTCTGTACATTTAGCCATTAGCACTCTTACGCCATACCTAGCGCCTTCATTTTCTTCATATTCAACAGAGGGCTCAGTATTAATCAAAGAATAAGAAATGCATCTAAAAATAAGAAACGTCAATATGAACCTATATCCACCTGTCCTGCTATCATTTTCCCTTATCCTTAAAACAGTCCATCTGCCTATTCTCACTTCTGTCATGTCTTTTATCTCCTCTCCAATAGCCTACTTCCTTCACCTCCATGTAACCCTGGGACAAACTAAATTTCCAGACTACTTTTTCTATCACTTTTTCATTATGCCCACTTAGCAATCCTGTTCTCATTTATGCCATGTTTGCAGTGTCTTAAATTTATGGGAAAGCTACTTGTTGACAAACTCATTCAGCTTTGTACATTTGTAAATTTGTCAACAAAAGCGTGTTCCCAATAATTTTCTTGCACAAATCTTCCTGCCTTTAGGTTCTCCTCATTCTAGTTCACTCTGCAGTTAAGCTAAAATTTTTAAATATTACTTTCTTATAGTACTTCCATCATAATTCCCTCAACTCCATTAACGCTTTACAGTACCATTACCTTCCTTTAACCACCAGAAAAACCATTACCTCAGATGCTAACATACAAAACTTCACATACTGAAAGTTTTCTTATAAAAGTCATCATCATTCTCATGTCCTACATCTTATGACCTCTTAATCCTACTTTTTCTCTGCAATATTTCACAATGCTAACCATTTCTCAACCCTCCTGGCTTCCATAACGCTGTACCTGTCAGTGTTCTACCTCTGACTGGAACTAAGTCTTCTGCTAGTTCATTTTCCTACTCCCCAACCACAGCCTCTAAGTTTCCATCAGTAGCCCTTTTCCTAATGTAAGAAAAGGCGCTATTTAATTTAGGTTAAATTAATTTTCTGGACAAGGTCAGCACCTGTTCCTGTATCACCTGTCTATATATTTAGGATCCCTAATATCTTTTACAGAGAAGGCAATGGCAATCCACTACAGTACTCTTGCCTGCCAAATCCCATGGATGGAGGAGCCTGTAGGCTGCAGTCCATGGGGTCGCTAAGGACTGAGTGACTTCACTTTCGCTTTTTACTTTCATGCATTGGAGAAGGAAATGGCAATCCGCTCCAGTATTCTTGCGTGGAGAATCCCAAGGACGGCGGAGCCTGGTGGGCTGCTGTCTATGGGGTCGCAGACAGTCGGATACAACTGAAGCGACTTAGCAGCAGCTGCAACATCTTTTAAGATCCCTTACATCTTAAGAGCCTTTACACCTTTTAAGCCTTGATCTCTTGAGTTATAAGCCTGCTACTCTCAGTTACCAATGGTACACATGCACTTGGGATGTTTCATTAGCATATAAAATCAAAGTCAATTATTTAAAAAAAACCTCACTCCATCTTGATATGCCTACTCTTCCTACTCTTGTTTTCCTACTAATTACAGATAAGAAAAATGGTAAAAAAAAAAAAAGACAAAAAACAAAAAAAAAGGTGAAAAATGAGAAAAAATGGTGCCATTATTTCCCTCCTCATTTTTATTTAGCCCAACCACTGTACCGTTTGATACTAAAGATCACTCAAAGAATGTCTACTACCTAAAGCTAATACAATGTTATATGTCAATTATAGCCTGAATTTTAAAATATGTTTGAAGGTCTACAAGTGGATGAAGACATACTGGTAAGGAAACTAGACATGCTCTTACACAGATAAAAGAACAAACTTTTGGACTCTGTGGGAGAAGGCAAGGGTGGGATGGTTTTGAGAACAGCATTGAAACATGTATATTACCAAATGTGAAATAGATTGCCAGTCCAAGTTCAATGCATGAAGTGGGGCACTCAAAGCCGGCGCACTAGGACAACCCTGAGGGATGATACGGGAAGGGGGGGGGGGGGGTTTCACGATGGGGACACATGTACACCAGGGCTGATTCCTGTCAATGTATGGCAAAAACCACTATGAATATTGTAAAGTAATTAGCCTCCAGTTAAAATTAAGTAATTTTAAAAATTAAAATAAATTCAAAATTCAGTCTATAAATAAAGTTTTAGTGACCCTCTCCCCAGAATTGGAAACTAGACTTGCTCTTATTCCCATGTAATGGGGGAAATGGGCACTAACAATAAAAACCACAAGAAAGTAGGTAACTGCAATGCACAGTTAAGTGTTGTGAAGAAGAAACCACAACATTAAGTGCACCGATAAAGTATTCTGACTTAAGTCTGGGAAAAAACGTAAAGATGTTCTTTATAAAGTAACATATAAACTGAGCACTGAGGCATGAATAATGTTTATCCCAGACATATTAAGAAAAACCAGGGGAAGTAATGATACCACTACCACTCCAGTCATCCAAATTAGAAAACTGAGTCATATTCTAAAGAGAAGCCCTTTCCAGTACAACAAACTCACCCACTGCTATCAATTCTATCTCAGAAATTCCCCCACACTCCAACACTTCCCCCAATTATTCTGTTGTTGGTTTTGTTCCAGAGTAGCATTTCAGATGAAACTGTACACGATTCGGAAAAAATCTGCCAGTCCAGCCTCTTCTCTCAGACTAGACCACACTTTTAGAGAACACACATATAATTTGTTTTTATACTTCCACTGCTTGAAAATGTTCACAAAATATACTTCTCAGGATAAACATCTTACAAAAGAGGAATATTTCCTTTTAGGTGACTTGCTTTAGGTCACTTAACTAGTAAGTATAAGGTTCAGATCAAGTAGTCTGATTCTAAAGAACATGTTTTTTCCTTCCATTGTTGTTCAGTCACTAAGTTGTGTCCAACTCTTTGTGCCCCACCCACACGAGGCTTCCCTGTCCCTCATATCTCCTGGAGCTTGCTCAAGCTCATGTCCATTGAGTAAGTGATGCCATCCAACCACCTCATTCTCTGTTGCTCCCTTGCCCTCAATCTTTCCCAGCATCAGGGTCCTCACCAATGATTCGGCTCTTCTCATCAGGTGGCCAAAGTACTGCAGCTTTAGCTTCAGCACCAATAAATATTCGCGATTGATTTCCTTCAGGATTGACTGTTCTGATGTCTTTGCAGTCCAAGGGACTCTTATGAGTCTTCTCCAACACCACAGTTCAAACGCATCAATTCTTCAGAGCTCAGCTTTCTTTATGGTCCAATTCTCACATCCATACATGACCACTGGAAAAACCATAGCCTTGACTAGATGGATCTTTGTTGGCAAAGTAATGTCTCTGCTTTTGAATATGCTGTCTAGGTTGGTCATAACTTTTCTTACAAGGAGTAAGCATCTTTTAATTTCACAGCTGCAATCACCATCAGCAGTGATTCTGGAGCCCCAAAAATAAAGTCTGACACTGTTTCCACTGTTTCCCCATCTATTTTCCATGAAGTGATGGGACCAGATGCCATGATCTTCGTTTTCTGAATGTTGAGCTTTAAGCCAACTTTTTCACTCTCCTCTTTCACTTTCTTCAAGAGGCTCTTTGGTTCCTCTTCACTTTCTGCCATAAGGGTGGTGTCATCTGCATATCTGAGGTTATTGATATTTCTCCCGGTAATCTTGATTCCAGCTTGTGTTTCTTCCAGTCTGATGTTCTCTGCATATAAGTTAAATAAGCAGGGTGACAATATACAGCTTTGACGTACTGCTTTTCCTATTTGGAACCAGTCCGTTGTTCCACGTCCAGTTCTAGCTGTTGCTTCCTAGTCATCTGTATTTCTGACTTCAACGCTTTTGTTTCTCACAACACTTGACCCCGAAATACTTCTCTTTTACTAACCTTTATCTCCCACCCACCTATTATGCCCTGTTAAAAAATACTCATTTCAAACACTGTACCACACAATTCTCTAACCTCTTCTGTAAATAATTATTCACTATATATTCCTAATACCACATTAATTTCTATCTTAAGCTCACTATCTTATATATCATAGCTAGCTGCATGCATTGCACGGTGCTTCTGACTATAAGCTGGCTGAGGGGAAGGCGCAGGCCCTTCATGTTTGCTTTCATCATTGGGGGCTCTTTTCTTGCCTCCACACCTCCTGTGTACAAGGGGGGGAAAAAGAGTAAAGCTCATGGCCTGACAAAGGATTCTGAACTAGTTCTGAATGCAATTCACAGACAAATAAACAAGAGTACCCCTTAATTCCAAAATAACACAAATTTACCCCAAGTCAATTTAACGAAAGTATATTCTGAAGCTCAAAGATGTAAGAATCACCAAGAAAATTTCATTTTCTAAAAGAAACGTCACTCTTTCCAAAGAACTTGCTGTACCAGGGACTAAAGTGTAGGATATTAAATAGTATAATTAAAATTGATACAACCCCTTCAAAAAAATGACAGTTATCTACTAAAACTAAATGTATACATATCCTATAACTTAAAAATTCCACTAGGTACATCAAACAGAAATGAGAACACACGTTCACCAGAAGACATTTAGTGGAAAATTGAGAGTAACAAGTCTTAGTCACCCTAAACCAAAAATGACTAAAATGTCCATCAGCAGCAGAATGAAAAACAAAATACAGCTGATCCTTGAACCACCCAAGTTTGAACTATGCAGGTCCACTTAGATGTGGATTTTTCTTCAGAAAATACACTAATATAGTAACACTATTTACAGGTGGTTGAAGTCACAGAAGTGTCAAGTCTGCAAGGCCTACTGTAAGGCCATACATGCAGCTTTCTGACTGTGCAGGGGATGGGCACCCCGAGCCCTAAACCTTCTTAAGGGTCAACTGTACCATACAGACATGATGAGCAACCAGCGACAACCAACAGTGTGGATGAACCACACAAATATGATGTGTGAGATTAAGTCAGATACAACTACATGTGACTGTTTCTAGTTACATAAAATATAAAAACAGGAAAATCTCATCTATGCCAGTAGAAGTCAGGATACTGGTTACTCTTGAGGAAAGAGAATTAATGACAAAGAGAGCACAAGGGGCTTCAGAGGAACTGATCTTATGCCTTGATCTGAATGCAGGCTACGTCTGTGTGCTCAGTGTGTGAAAGTTCAACAACCTATGTGCATACTCATATCCTTTTGTATGTGTATCATACTTGAATCATTAAAATTTATTTTAAAAAGCACAGTATGCTATAAATACTGTGCACTTGATAAATAAATGTAGATGAAACAGAAAGTCCAGAGAAAGATCCAAAAAGTATCTAACAGTTACTTCTTATCAAAAACAAGAAAACTGGACAACATACACGAAAAAATGTTTTCAGACCCTGGGTACAAGGCAGTGTGAGACTGTGATCCATAAGAATAAACAGTTAAGGTGAACCCTTTGAATGCTTGAATTTCTGCCCAAAGGCAACTTTCTGCTAGAGTCAATGGAGGGAAACCCAGACAGAAGACAGTAGTCTCACTGGGGTGTGAAGCAAGAGGTCAGAGTTGAGTAGGCTAAAATGGCTAGAATATGTAGTAAGACTGAGTGCCAGAGAGGGGAGCTAAGCAGAGAAAAGTTTCCATAAGCCTGCCACTCGAGGGTCCTTTTAAGTCTGTCACTATATACTCAACTGGGCATGAATAAAGTGAAAGACTCCATGAAGCTGAAGAAAGAGGAGCCATGAGCTGAAATATTCCCAATGCTCATACAAGACAGGGAGAGCCCTAAGTTCCTCCCAATCAGAGTGATGAGAACATGCTGACACTTAAAATATTTCATAGACATTTACGGGACATTTAGCAGAAAACTAAGAAAGGCCATGCCGTTCTAGTAGCTACCAGCCCAAAAGGAAAGCCTTTTCTAGATACACTCTAACAGAGCCTTGAAGGAATCAAGCTGAGCAACAAGTTAATTCGATGGCTGCCAAAACAAAATTTAACATTTGAAAAGACAACAAAATCCAGCCACTCAACAACAGAATACTACAATATTCAGTATCCAGTAGTAAACTACTAAATTTACAAACAGGAAAACAAGACCAATAACCAACAGAAAAACCAGTCAAAAGACCCTGAAGTGAATCAGTAGATGAGAACTTTTAAAACAGATATTATAAATATGATCAAGGATTCAAAAGGATATATGAAAATGAAACTTTTAGAAATACAAAATAACATATATAAATATATATAAATATATAATATTTACTTAAATATATAAATCATCTCAAAGTATTTGACACTGCAGGGGGAAAAAAACAAGACAAAGTAAGTGGAAGCAGAGAGAGACAAAAAAAGAACTAAAAATGTTAATGATCAAACATTATACATGTAACCAGAGTCCCTGGAAAACAATGCAGAAGGAAGAGAAGTGACTTCAAAAAAATACTCGTGAAGAAATAATGACTGACACTTTTCCAAATTTGATGAAAGCATAAGCACACAGACCAAAACAAACAAACAAACAAAAAACACACATATACCCAAAGTCAATAAATCTTAAGCAAGATAAACACAAAGAAAATCAGGGATAAAGAGAAAATCTTAAAAGAGACGCCAGAGGGGGTGGAAAAGACTTTATGAACAGGGGAAGAAACTTTAGTCTAACCACAGACTTCTCATCAGAAACAAATGCAGGAAAAAAAAATGTCAACCTAGAGTTATGTATCAAGTGATAAATATTCTTCAAAATGTTAAGATAAACCATTATATATCGACTAGAATGGCTATATCAAAAAGACTGAGGGTCCCAAATGCTGATAAGAATGTAGAGCAACTGGAAATTTATAATTGTTGGTAAGAGTGTAAAACAAAACAACCAATTTGGGGAAGCCAAGACAAGCTATCCTGGCCAATCTCTGCCCAAAGTACAGCTTCATAAGCAAAATAAATAACTGCAGATGTTTGAAGTACACTAAGTTTGGGGTGATCTGTTATGTACCAACAGATAACCAGAAAAATATACTAAATTTAGTTAAGTGCAATACACTAAATTAATAATTATACATTTCATAAGTTCTAGTTAACTGTATATTATGAAATTAAGGATGAGATATTCTAACATCTGCAACTTATTGAGTTAGCAAAAAAGTTCATTTGGAGTTTTCTATAAAATGTTATGGAAAATCCCTAACTTTTTGGCCAAAACAAAACTTTGAAAAGCATCCACAAAAAAAAAAAGAAATAAAACAAGTTAACAGATAGATATGAGACATTAAATAAAGTAAAATATTAAGTATAGAACTACATTCTACAATTATTTCATACCTGTGTAAGTTTGAAAATTTTCCTAATAAAATTTTTACAAGTGAAATAAAAACATTTTCATACAAATAGAAGCTGAAAGGTTTTTTCTGGCCAACAGACTTAGTGCTCTAGAAATTTTTTTATTTTTTCAAGTAGAAGGAAAATAATATCAGATAGAAATCTGGGTTCATGAAAAAAATCTACGCAAAAGAAATGAAATGAAAACATGAACAAAACAGCAAAGAATATTGCTCCTGGTTTTTAAACTTCTTTATGTAACAGCTGACTATTTAAAGAAATAATCAGAAATTCTACTGTGGAAATGTATAGCTTACATAAAAGCAAAATAGAAGATTAAAATGGCAAAAAAGGATGAAGAAAGGCAAACGAATTTATAATGTTCTCGAATTCCTGTACTCCAAGAGGTCTTATTTTAATGGCAGACTGAGATAAACTAAGGCGCATACTGTAAATACTAGTGCAACCAACTGGGGAAAAAACAGAGATACAAGCTAATAGTGGAGATAAAACAGACTTCTAAATAATGCTTAATCCAAAAGAAAGCAGGAAGTGGGGGAGGGAAGTAGTATAAATAACACAACTAAAAAACAAACAGTAACCTGATACTCTTGAACTCAACCATACTGACAATTACAATAAATATAAATGGATCAAAAACTCAAAAAGCAGAGATTGTAAACAATCAAAAAGGATGTAACTACAAACTATAAAAGACATATTAAATATAATGGCATATAAGTTGAAAGTAAAGAAACAGAAACACGTAAACATGAATCATAAGAAAGGAGGAGTAGCTATATTAACACCAGACAAAGCAGACTTCAGGCCAAAGAACATTACCAAAAGAAAAGACATTTCTTAGTGATAAAGAATCAGTCCGTCAAGGAGAGGTAACAGTCCTCAATGTGAATGCACCGAACAACAGAACTTGAAAACAGATGGAACAAAAAGGAACAGAACTAGAAGAAAACATAGCAGGTTCACAATCACAGGTAAACATTTCAACACTACTCTCAATCAAGGCGTCCCTGAGAGCTCAGTTGGTAAAGAATCTGCCTGCAATGCAGGAGACCTGGGTTCAACCCCTGGATTGGGAAGATCCCCTGGATAAGGGAACGGCTACCCGCTCCAGCATTCTGGCCTGGAGAATTCCACGGACTACAGTCCACGGGGTGACAAAGACTGGGACACGACTGAGTGACTTCATTTTCACTAACTTAATAAAATAAGTACCCTGCCCCCAAATCAGTAATGATATAGAACACATGCCTGTCTAAAAAAGAACTTGTAGCCTGAAAAGAAAAAGAATGAAAATAGTTGGATATTCACAAAAAGACATACACATGGCCAATAAATATATGAAAACTTCAATATCATTAATCAGGGAAATGCAAATTAAAATAACAATGACACTTCATACCCATTATATGACAATTACTTTTTAAAAATAACATTAGCAAGGTATTAGCAAAGATGTGAAGAAATTGGAATCCTTGTGGGAAGGTAAAACAGTACAACTGCTATGGAAAATGGTATATTGGTTTTCAAAATAAATAAACATAGAATTACCATATGATGCAGCAATTCCATTCCTAGCTATATAACCAAAAGAAATGAAAGCAGGGACTTTGAAGAGATTTTTACACCCCATGTTTATAGTAGCACTATTCACAATAGCCAAAGGAAGAAAGGAACTCAAGTCTCAATGAATGAATGATTAAACAAAATGTGGTATATAGATACAATGGTATTATTCAGCTTTGAAATAGAAATTCTGATATATGATGTAACATGGGTCAACCTTGAGAACGTCATGCTAACTGGAATAAACCAAAAGCAAAAAAAGAACATCGTATGATTCCACTTACACGAGTACCTACAACAGCCAAATTCAGTCTCAAAGTAGAAGAGAGGCTGGAGGGATGGGAAGAAATTAGGTGGTTACTGTTTAATGGGGACAGAGTTTCAGTTTGGAATGACAAACAAGTTTCAAATATGGGTTAAGAGTGACGGTCGCCCAATGTGAGTGTACTTTATGCCACTGAACTGCACAATTAAAATGGTTAAAATGATAAATTTTATGTTATGCATATTTTATTACAGTTAAAAAGAAACTGCAATGGGATACCACTACACACCCATCAGTGTCTGCAATTTGAGAATATCAAATGTTGACAAGGATTTGGAAGAAATGGAACTCTAGTGTGCTGCCGGTGAGAATGCATAATGGTATAACCATCTGGAAAGGTTCATCAGTTCTTTATAAATTTAAACATAAAACTAACATGTGCATACTAAGTTGCTTCAGTCATGTCCAACTCTTTGCGATCTTATGGATTGTAGCCTACCAGGCTCCTCTGTCCATGCGATTCCCCAGGCAAGAATACCTGAGTGGATTGCCATACCTCCTCCAGGGGATCTTCCCGACCCAGCTATCGAACCCACATCTCTCATGTCTCCTGCACTGGCAGGCAGGTTACCACCAGCACCACCTACGAAGCACATGACCCAGTAATTCCAATTTAAGGCCTTTAACTCTGAGGAATGAAAACATGTTCACGTACCAAAAGACACACATGTGCAAAGAGGACCTTTATTCACAACAGCCGAAAACTGAAAAATATGCAAATATTCACTAGATAAATAAATAAATAAATACACTTTCGTACAGCCATATTGTATTTAACCAAAAAAAATCAGTGATAAAATACAAAGTAGAGAAATCTCAATTATCTGTAGTTATGTGGGTATGTGATGGCATACACAGATTTGCTGCAATAATTAAAAAGTGCTGTTCAACTCCATTCTGTCAGTTGTTCTAGCCGAAACCTCAGTGTCATCTTTTACTTCTCCCTTTATTCCACACTTAAATCTGACTCGTCACCAAATCCTACCGACTAGAACTTCAACACGTATCAGTGATTCGACCTCTTCTCACCAACCTCATCAGCCTCCCCCTGTCCAAGCCCCCATCATCCCCTCTTCACGTGTATTCCTGTAGCAGCCTATCGACTGGCCTCCTGACTCTGCCCTTCTCTTTCAATCTGCACTAACCATGGCAGCCCGAGGGATCTTCGGACGTGAGTCAGAACTTTCCACTCCACTCAAAAACTTTCAAAGGCTTCCCATCTCACTCAGAAGTAAACTTCAAACCCCTTATTATGACCAAAACATTCCCCTTTCTGACTTGATCTCCATCATTGACCTTTCTACAGCCACACCGGCCACCTTGCAGTTTCTCAAACAAACCAAGCACTCTCCCACCTCACTGTTCCCTTATGCACTACCTTCTGTGTCTGAAATGCTCTTCCCTCAGTTATCCATATGGCTAGCTTTCTCATCCCCTTCAGTTCTTTACTCAAATCACCATCTCACTGAGATTTTCTCTGGTCATACTAAAGTTTGCATTGCCCCCTGCATGCTCAAATATTTCATCTCCCACTCCTTTTTCTCCTCAGAAGTACAATATACTGCAACTGCATACAAACTGCAACATACAATATATTCTACATATCTTGTTTTTGCTGTTTCCCTACTAAGCAAAAGTCCATCAAAACAGGAGCTTTGGTGGGTTTTGTACACTGCTGTCTCTACTAGCATCTAGAAAAATGCCCATGACACAACAGGTGCTTAAAAAATATTTGCTAAATGAATGAGGTAGAGATGCACATGTAACCATTCACAGGGAAAAGATTTCTATAATAAATTGCTAAGAAGCAGGGGAGGAACCAAGTTGTACAGAAAACAAATACACAAGCAATGAACAATTTGAAAATAAAATTTTAGAACTTTCATTAGTAATTCAATATCAAAAAGAATGAATCTTAGAAATATAAACAGAATACATTTCTTTCTGAACAGAAGTGTCAAACGGGTACAACGAAAACTACAAAACACAAAAAATTAAAGACCTAAATAAACAGAAAGACATTCCATGTTCATGAATTGAAAAATATTAATGCAAGAAAACTCCTTAAAGACATCAAGAGATTCAACACAAATTTTATCAAAATCCTGGCTCCCCTTTTAGCAGAAATTGACAACCTAACTCTAAAATTCACACAGAAATTCAGAGAATGCAGATAGCCAAGAGAGGAGCCAAGTGTGAATATTCATATTTTTCAACTTTAAAATTTACTACAAATCTACAGCAATCAAGAATGTGTGTGAATGGCTTAAGAACAGACATAATGGATGGAAGACAATTCAGAGTCTAGAAATAACACTCTTACATTTATGGCCAACTGATTTTCAACAAGGGTGCCAAGACAATTCAATGGGAAAGAACAGGTTTTTCAACAAATGGTTTTGGGACAACAGGATATCTACATGGAAAAAAATATAGTTGGACCCTTACTTCATATAACATCATACACAAAAATTAACTCAAAACAGATGACAAACAAAAATGTAAGAACTAAGACTACAAAACTCTCAGAAGCAAACAGGTATAAATCTGCATGGCCTTGGTTAGGCAATGATTTCTTAAATAACACCAAAGACATCAAAAGAAAAACAGTAAACTGGACTTAACTTGTATGCCTCAGAGAAAAAAAAAAACATGAAATTGAAAACACAACTTTTGAGGGGGTGGTGGAAATACTTAGAAATCATGTATCTGATAAGGGACATGCATCCAGAACAATAAAAAGAAAAAATGACCCAGTTTTAAAATAGCAAAGGATCTAAATAGATCTCCAGAGATGGATGATCAGTACAAATGTTAGTTATCTGAGCGTGCACGCGTGCTAAGTCACTTCAGTCGGGTCCAACTCTTTGTGACCCTATGGACCATATCCCAACCAGGCTCCTCTGACATGGGATTTTCCAGGCAAGAATACTGGAGTGGGTTGCCATGCCCTGCTCCAGGTGGCATTCCGATCCAGGGACTGAACCTGTGTCTCGTACATCTCTTACATTGGCAGGCAGATTCTTTACTACTACTGTCACTTGGTAGGCTCCATTAGTCATTTAGCAAATGCAAATCAAAATCACAGACACCTTCACATCCACAAGACAACTGGTTTGGCAGGGAAGTAATTAGAAATGAACTCTCATGCATTACTAATGCAACTGTAAAATAGTGCAGCCACTTTGGAAAAGAGTTTGGCAGTTCCTTGAAATGTTAAACACAGTTAAGACCAAAGAGTTTCACTTCTAGTTATGTACTCAAGAAAATGAATATGTATGTCCACATAAAAGCTTATATGTGAATATTCATGATTCATAATAAAAAAACGGAAACAATCCAAAATTATAGATGACTGAATAACCATGACTATGTGTATACTCATACAATGCAGTATAATGAACCTTCAGAATATCATTTAAGTAAAGGAAGCCATACACAAACATATGCATACCTTACAATTCCATTTATATGAAATATCCAGAAAAGGGAACCCACAAAGAAATAAAGACAACTCGTGGCTGCCAGGGGCTGGTGGCAAGAATGGCGAATGACAGCTATAGGGCTTCTCGTGGGGACGATTAGAATGTTTAAAACCTATAGATGATGGTGACAGCTGCCAATTGAATATTCTAAAACCCACTATAAAGGGTAGATTTTATGGCACATGAATTATATCTCAAAAGTTGGAAATTACATAAGGCATATGGAATTATTTTTATAAACCACTACAAATACCTGTACTTACAGTTACATTTGTTTGGTATTCACCAGGTGTTGTGATGCTTTTCTACACTTAAATTTAACAACTGTTCAGTTTTGGAATTGGCTAAGAACAAAGAAAGAGGAAACTAACTGTTTTATACTTTAAAAAATACATATTACTTTTTGTATTTCCTTATTCTCAAAAATAATTCTATACACCAATATTTGACGGGATGCACAACCAACCATGAAATATTAAAGAGCTCTCTAGAAATGTTAAAGTGCTAGAAGTTCTGATTTTATTATTTACAGGAATAACCTACTATTTAGAATTGAGGCCATGCTGGCAAATCTACGTTTTATAGAGTGACATTTATATATACAGGAGTAGAATTTCAGATCAAAATAACAGAACTGGAAGAGAATTGAACTCTCTAATGTGACCCCTGACCCTCCCCACCATCTGGGTTCTGTGAACATTTCCAAAAGTAAATAAACTATGCTTATTGACCTAGCTGAATAACTATAAAAGGTGAACAAAACTCATGATCTGCCAACATTAAAATGCCATCTCACCAATGTTTCATTTCAGTTCAGTTGCTCAGACATGTCCGACTCTGCGACCCCATGAATTGCAGCACGCCAGGCCTCCCTGTCCATCACCAACTCCATTACCATGAAGTTCGCTCTAACTCACGTCCATCGAGTTAGTGATGCCATCCAGCCATCTCATCCTGTCGTCCCCTTCTCCTCCTGCCTCCAATCCCTCCCAGCATTAGTCTTTTCCCGAAGTGTTTATTATGTGACTTATTAGCAGTGAGAGAATCTTATCTTAGTGTAGATCTCAAATGTCATTTACAGAGACCCTTAAGAAATTACCAAAATTATTTCAATTTCCTAGCTTTTAATGATAAATCACTTATTCCAGTCAAAAATTCCATATTCTGAAAACAGAAGCAAATGTGCCACACACATAGTGCAAATGACTTATTATTTTGAAATTTTCATCTGCACAACTGAGTTCAATCTTATGTAGAAGGTAATCTAAAATAAAACCAAAAATCACATTAGTATTCAGACAAAAAATATTCATAATGCAATATACCAGAAGAACTAGAGGTAGGTGGGTTTTCCCTGAAATTACCATGAACACGTATTTTCAGTTTATTACATTTCACCTATCAAATGTAGCAACTAAACTCCTAAAATCTAAATTAAGAATAACAAAAGACCATTAGCTTCTAATTTAACTTCAAAATGCTTTCAAAATTTCACAAAATATAATTTTCAGTGAACTAGACTGTTAAAAAACAGAAAATTGTATTTCTAAAGACCATCTCTACTTGAAGGACGTAAGATTAAACACTGAGCACATTTAATCATCTATTAATGTAGGGTAAAATACTTGACTGTAGCCTAATTACAAATTTTCTTTTGAGCAGTTATTGTAATATTTCTCTAATTGGGGGGGGGAAATCCAATTTTGATCAATCAGTATACGAACATTCATTCATCCAACACTCACAAATGCCTGAATTTGCAATTTTTAAAAAAATTGATTTTTCTCATTGAATCTTCAATTCAAAAGAATCATTCAGTATCAGATGAGTTAAGTACTTACTGAAGAAAAGCAGAATTCAATCACCGTACCATACAAGAAAGCCCTATACTAGTAAATACAACAAGATTCTCAAGGAAGGTTCCCTGAGTTAATATTTAAGCTGAGCACAAAAGGATGGATAAAAATTGCTGCTGCTCTGCTGCTAAGTTGCTTCAGTTGTGTACGACTCTGTGTGATCCCATAGATGGCAGCCCACCAGGCTCCCCCGGCCCTGGGATTTTCAAGGCAAAAACACTGGAGTGGGTTGCCATTTCCTTCTCCAATGCAGGAAAGTAAAAAGTGAAAGTGAAGTCACTCAGTCGCATCCGACTCTTAGCAACCCCATGGACTGCAGCCTACCAGGCCCCTCCATCCATGGGATTTTCCAGGTAACAGTACTGGAGTGGGGTGCCATTGCCTAGCTAACTGTATACTCAATTCATTCAGTCGCTCCGTCATGTGCGACTCTTTGTAACCCCATGTACTGCAACACGCCAGGCTTCCCTGTCCAGCACCAACTCCCAGAGCTTGTTCAAACTCACATCCATCAAGTCAATGATGCCATGCAACCATCTCATCCTCTATCGTCCCTTTCTCCTGCTGCCTTCAGTCTTTCCCAGCATCAAGATCTTTGCCAATGAGTCAGTTCTTTGCATCAGGTGGACAAAATATTGAAGCTTCAATTTCAGCATCAGACTTTCCAATGAATATTCAGGACTGATTTCCTATAGGATGGGCTGGTTTGATCTTCTTGCTGTGCAGGGACTCTCAAGAGTCTTCTCCAACACTACGGTTCAAAGCATCAATTCTTCAGCGCTCAGGTATCTTCATGGTCCAACTCTCACATCCACACATGACTACTGGAAAAACCACAGTTTATATGAACCTCTGTCGGTAAAGTAATGTCTGCTTTTTAATATGCTGTCTAGGTTGGTCATAGCTTTTCTTCCAAAGAGCAAGCATCTTTTAATTTTATGGCTGCAGTCACCATCTGCAGTGATTCTAGAGCCCAAGAAAATAAAGTCTGTAATTGTTTCCCTTCTTTCCCCATCTATGAGCTATGAAATGATGGGACCAGATGCCATGATCTTCATTTTTGAATGCTGAGTTTTAAACCAGCTTTTTCACGCTCCTATTCTTTCATCAAGAGGCTCTTTAGTTCTTCTTCACTTTCTGCCATAAGGGTAGTGTCATCTGCATATCTAAGTTTATTAATATTTCTCCCTGCAATCTTGATTCCAGCTTGTGCTTCATCGACACCAGCATTCCACATGATGTACTCTGCATATAAGTTAAATAAGCAGGGCGACAATATACAGCCTTGACGTACTCCTTTTCCTATTTGGAACCAGGCTGTTGTTCCATGTCCAGTTCTAACTGTTGCTTCTTGACCTGCATACAGGTTTCTCAGGAAGCAGGTAAGATGGTGAGGTATCCCCATCTCTTGAAGAATTTTCCACAGTTTGCTGTGATCCAAAGAGTCAAAGGCTTTATCATAGTAAATTAAGCAGAAGTGGATGTTTTTCTGAAACTCTCTTGCTTTTTCAATGATCTAACTGATACTGGCAATTGGATCTGGTTCCTCTGCCTTTTCTAAATCCAGCTTGAACATCTGGAAGTTCTCAGTTCATGTATTGTTGAAGCCTGGCTTGGAGAATTTTGAGCATTACTTTGCTATCATGTGAGATGAGTGCAACTATGCAGTAGTTTGAACATTCTTTGGCATTGCCTTTCTTTGGGATTGGAATGAAAACTGACCTTTTCCAGTTTTGTGGCCACTGCTGAGTTTTCCAAATTTGCTGGCATACTGAGTGCAGAGCTTTCACAGCATTATCTTTGAGGATTTGAAATAGCTCAGCTAGTATTTCATCACCTCCACTACCTTTGTTCGTAGTGATGCTTCCTAAGGCCAACTTTACTTTGCATTCCACGAGGTCTGGCTCTAGGTGAGATCAGAACATTGTCATTATCTGGGTCATGAAGATCTTTTTTGTACAGTTCTTCTGTGTATTCTTGCCACCTCTTCTTAATATCTTCTGCTTCTGTTAGATCCATAGCATTTCTGTCCTTTATTGTGCCCATCTTTGCATGAAATGTTCCCTTGGTATCTCTAATTTTCTTGAAGAGATCTCTAGTCTTTCCCATTCTATTGTTTTCCTCTATTTCTTCGCACTGATCACTGAGGAAGGCTCTCTTATCTCTCCTTACTATTCTTTGGAAATTTGCATTCAGATTGGTATATCTTTCTTTTTCTCCTTTGCCTTTCCCTTCTCTTTTCTCAGCTATTTGTAAGGCCTCCTCGGACAACCATTTCGCCTTTTAGCATTTCTTCTCGGGAATGATTTTGATCACCACCTCCGGT
This sequence comes from Ovis canadensis, assembly GCF_042477335.2. Classification (NCBI taxonomy): domain Eukaryota; kingdom Metazoa; phylum Chordata; class Mammalia; order Artiodactyla; family Bovidae; genus Ovis; species Ovis canadensis. Next base: position 14,757,200 of record NC_091262.1, read on the forward strand.
ACAAATCACTAACCTTCGTCCACAGTTCTTCAGGCACTTTATCTATCAGATATAATAGCTTGAATCTATTTGTCAATTCTGCTGTATAATCATAAGGGATCTGATTTAGGTCATATCTGAATGGTCTAGTGGTCTTCCCTACTTTTTTCAATTGAAATCTGAATTTTCCAATAAGGAATTCATGATCTGAGCCACAGTCAGCTCCTCGTCTTGTTTTGGTGACTGTATAGAGCTTCTCCATCTTTGGCTGCAAAAAATATAATCAATCTGATTTCAGTGTTGTCCATCTGTTGATGTCCATGTGTTGAGCTTCTCTTGTGTTGTTTGAAGAGAGTGTTTGCTATAACCAATGCGTTCTCTTGGCAAAACTGTTAGCCTTTGCCCTGCTTCATTTTGTACTCCAAGGCCAAGCTTGCCTGTTACTCCAGGTGTCTTTTGACGTCTTAATTTTTCATTCCAGTTAGTTCTAGAAGGTCTTGTAGGTTTTCATAGAACCATTCAACTTTAGCTTCTTTGGCATTAGTGGTTGGGGCATAGAGTTGGATTACTATGAAACTGAATGATTTGCCTTGGAAATGAACAGAGATCATTCTGTCGTTTTTGAGACTGCACCTAAGTACTGCATTTCACACTCTTTTTGTTGACTATGAGAGCTACTCTACTTCTTCTAAGGGATTCTTGCCCACAGTCTAAGCAGACTGAAATGCACTGGGCAAAAGGTTTGCAACAAGGAGATTGGATAGCTCAAAAAACTGAATACAGGCCAATACTGTTAGATGGTTCTAAAAAAGGAGAATGTGAGTCAAACCTGAGGAAGCAGAGAGAATTCAGATCTTATGGGACCTTGTAGATCAATTAAGGATTCCCATTTTATTCTAAAAGCAGCAGAAAGTCACAAAATAATTTTAAACAGTAACAAAATAAGACTTGTATTTTTAAAAGATTACTGGAGAAAGAATCAGTTGCTTACAATAATCTAAAAGAGTCACAAACTATTAGTAGTGATGAGAGGTCCCCCAAGTTAATGGCTACAAAATCAACAGCACCAATGATCAAATGTAATAAAAGAAAAAAATCCTAAATATGCATAGACCAAATGTCTAGGAATAAATTCAATAAAGTATAAAAAGAATTTATAAAGAAAACTGTAAAACTCACAACAAATAAATGGCAATGTATACTATGTCAATTCTCAAGTTAATACTCAATGCATTTCCCAATAATATCCCCAAAGAAACTTGATACACTGGTTTTAAATACTTATGGAATATTTTATTCCATATATATTATTCCATATATATATTTCACATATTATTCCATATATGTATTTCATATATATTATTCCATATATGTATTTCATATATATTATTCCATATACATTTTATGTACATTATTCCATATATATTTCATATACATTATATGTTATGGATTATGAAAGAATGAAAGTCTAAGAAAAATAATTCTGAAAATAAAAGAGTAAGTTCTGACTCACAGATTTCAAAGCTTAATATAAAGTTATTTGAAACAAAGTAATACAGTAACAGTGCTTAAAGAAAATAAAATAAAGAAATTAAAACCAAACCCAAACATATGGTAGCTGATACAGGTGATACTAAAGAAAATAATGAGGAAAGGATCCAACGCTTAATGCTGATGCTAGTTTTTCATACCAAAAGAAAAAAAAAAAAAAAAAACCCAATTCCTAACTTCCCCCCAGACTGACCTAAATGCAAAAAGATAAATAACAAAAACCTCTCAATGATTAGCAGACATTAAAATTAAAATTTTAAATTAAATTTAAAAATTAAAATCCAATAAAAACAGAAATCATAGAAGACTCATGAGCTTCAATTGAAAAACTGAAATATTATATCCCAGAAGAGAATATCACAATGGATAGTAAGTACCATTTTCTATGTTATTATTACTCTAATGACTAACCTTAACTCTCTTGGCTGCATTATAAATTAAGAATGCTGGATGAGATGATCTCCAAGATCCTTGATAACATAAGTGTTGTATAACAGTATCTTTTTTCCTTTTAAAACATTAATTCAGGAAACACTTAAAGCACATATTAATAAACTTCATATCCATATATCCAGCACCCAGAATTAATAACTCAGGCAAATGAAAATTAAAATGAGGTATCATTTCACACCCTTCAAATCTGCAAAAATGTTAAAATCTGACAATTTCAAGTATAGGCTAGGATATTAGAAAAAGTAATGTCCATATACTGCTGATAAGCATATACTGACATTTTAGAGAATTTAGCAACATCTAGTAAAGTTAAAGATATTCACAATCTATTTCCCAGCAGTTTCACTTCCACGAGTCTTTCTATAAAGAAATACATGCAAAGAAATGTGTACAAATGATCACTGCAGCACTGCAACAGAAAAGGAAACAACTCAAATATCCATTAACAGTGAGACACACATATTTGATATATTGTACAATGGAGTACTATACAACAGTTAAACTAAACTAGAGCTACATGTATCAACATACATATGCCAAAAAATAGTAAAAAGAAAAAAAACTGAAAGATACACACAATATCACTTCACAAAAATTTTAAAACACAAAATCCAATACCACATATATCATTCACAGATACAAGTACATATATACAGTAAAAGTATAAACAAGGGTATGAAATTCAAGAACCCCGGAATCATTATTACCTTAGGTAAAGAGAGAATTAATAGGACTTGGGCATGAGGTGGCTACAAGTGAATATGTAAGACTGCATTTGTTTCTCAAAGGATCAAAATTTGCATAATTTATAGTTCTGTGTGGTGACTAAATGAGTATTTGCTATATTATTTACTCTGTTTTAAATGTTTTTAATTAAAATATACATATATATTTTAAAAAGAAGAAAGTGAGCATATAATATCCAAGCTGAAAATTACCTGGGAGATCACCTAATCCCACCTGTTTCCTTTATAAAAAAGGACTAAGGAAAGATGTCAGAGTAAGAAAACAAAATGAATACTATTGTAAATTATTGCCATTTTAAACAAAGTAGGTAGCTAAACAGCACATGCAGGAATTAGATCTTAATTGTTTGAAAGAAAACCTTAGTAGGCTAAAGAGTGATCAGCTCCAATTTGTCAAAATCTGGTGCACGCGCACACACACCCCTTCCTAGAAATGCCTTGTCAATTCAGGGCATGCACAGGCAGTGAAGTGGGTCTCTGGCCCAAGCCCAGGCTGACTTCTAGCTCATCTTTACTTAAAAGTATTAAAAGTTCTGAAGCCTAGAGTTCATTAGTCCCGAGAGCTATCTAAAAGTAGTCCTGAACTAACCATAAGGCAGTTCATTTATCCAATACTTACAAATATCTAAAAGATTACATGAAGAAAAAAGAGACAGCAAGTATTTACTGTTCATGTCGAATTTTAAATCCATAAGTAAATAAATCATTTAATTTTAGCTGAGATGTGACCTACCTATTTTCCAACTGAGAACCATCTATTTTTAAATTCACCCCTCCCTACCTTTCATCTATCCAAAAGATCAAAGAGGAATTTTGAGAGGGAGGGAGTAGACTGACTCTTCATTGAGTTAAGTGAAACCTAAGATTTCGCTTTTTCATTTTGAAGATAATTTGAAATATACTACACTGGGTAATAGTTAAATTTAAAGACATAGAAGCCTTTAAATGCAGAAATCTAGTTTTATGTATACAGAAGTCTAACATCAGCTCAGCTTTTCTATTACACTTAAGTGTTCTCAGTTTCAACATTGTATCAACTTTTAAGAAGCAGTTCCATTTTAACAAGCACACTATACCCCTATGTTAGCTACCAATTTTATCCATTTAATTTTCTATTTTCCTTTTCTATCCTTTAAACATGTTTAATATGCCCTAGTCCATTTCGGCTGCTTATTTAACAAAATATCATAGACTGGATGGTGTATAAACAACAGAAATTTATTTCTCACAGTTCTGGAGCCAGGAAGTCCAAGTTAAAGCACCAACAGATTTGATATCTGGTGAGAATCAGCTTCCTGCTTCATAGATGATGGTCTTCTGGCTATATACTCACATGACAGAAAAAGGGAAGGAGCTCTTTGGAGTTTTTCAAAGGGCACTAATTCCATCAGAAGGGCTCCATTCTGAAAACCTTATCACCTCCCAAAGGCCACTTAATGCCATCACAATGGCAGCAGGTTAGGAGGGGTGTTAGGATTTCCATATATGAATGGGGGGTGGGGGGCGCTACAGAAACTCTCATAACCACAGCAAAATGTATGAAAAATTTAATATGAATGAGGCAGCTTCACTAATTAGAAAAGCATCTCATTTCTAAAGAGCACTACATTTGGATTATCTTTAACAGCAGTTTTCCATCATCAACACAGAATACAACTCACCTCAGAAAACTAGGAAAGAAAAATTTTATCTAATTACTCTTTGTATGAAATAGGGTTTATCAATCAGTATACATGTCAAATGTAACAGCTGCTCAAAAGATACCTTTTGTTTTTAATTCTCAAAACAAAAACTTAACTTATTAGCAAAGGTAAATATTTAGTATCCTTATTCATGGCACACCAAAAGGTTATCAACATTGACAAATACACACAAGGCACAATTAACAGAATTCCTAAAAAAAAAAATAATAAGGTAATAAGCTGGAAATTAACCTATATTTCTCCCTGTGACCTATTAGCTCTATATCGAAAACAATGCTGAGCGTCTCACCCTTTCCCTTCTGAAGAACAGAATAATGCTTTACATATAAGAGATTAAGAAAGTATTTTTTGGAAAGTATGAGGAAATTCCTGTAGTGGCATCTGCAGTGCTAGAGCGATCATCCGAGAGGAAAATAACATCACTTTTAGAAAGGGTGCTAGAGAGTACAAAGAAGTGACAAAATGTGACACCTGTCCATACAGAGTGGTACACACATAATCATTATTATTCTCTGTACTGTCTGTATGCTTAATTTGGAAGGAAAATTCAGGATTTACTCTGCATCACAAAGAATATAAAATAAATGAGTTAGCATAATGGCTACATCTCACAAGGGCAATTTTTTTTTAACTGAAAAAGAGTTGCTTTACAGTATTGCATTGGTTTCTATCAAACATCAACATGAATCAGCCATAGGTTGACCCATGCCCCTCCTACTTGAATGTTTTAAAACAGGGTAAAAACTCATCTGCATGGGATAAATACATATACCTCCCCATTCCAGCCCTGTAGGTTGTTACAGAGCTCCTTTAGTTCCCTGAGTAACACAGCAAATTCCCATTGACTATGTACATACGGTAATAACGTTTCCACCTTACTCTCTCAGCCACACCTCACACCCTTTCCTTCCCCACTCTATCCTCAAGCCCCGTGGGTAAGTCTGTTCTCAACATCTGTGTTTCCATTGCTGCTCTGCAAACAGGGTCATCAGTACCATCTTTCTAGATTTCAAATACATGCTTTAGTATACAATAACTGTTTTTCTCTTTCTGACTTACTTCACTCTGTATAATAGGCTCTAGGTTCATCTACCTCATTAGGACTGACTCAAATGTGTGCCTTTTTATGGCTGAGTAATGCAGGTCAGGAAGCAACAGTTAGAACTGGCCATGGAACAACAGACTGGTTTCAAACAGGAAAACGAGTACGTCAGGGCTGTATATTGTCACCCTGCTTATTTAACTTATATGCAGAGTACATCATGAGAAACGCTGGACTGGAAGAAACACAAGCTGGAATCAAGATTGCTGGGAGAAATATCAAGAACCTCAGATATGCAGATGACACCACCCTTATGGCAGAAAGTGAAGAGGAACTAAAAAGCCTCTTGATGAAAGTCAAAGAGGAGAACGAAAAGTTGGCTTAAAGCTCAACATTCAGAAAACGAAGATCATGGCATCCAATCCCATCACTTCATGGGAAATAGATGGGGAAACAGTGAAAACAATGTCAGACTTTATTTTTGGGGCTCCAAAATCACTGCAGATGGTGATTGCAGCCATGAAATTAAAAGACACTTACTCCTTGGAAGAAAAGTTATGAGCAACCTAGATAGCATATTCAATAGCAGAGACATTACTTTGCCAACAAAGGTCCATCTAGTCAAGGCTATGGTTTTCCAGTGGTCATGTACAGATGTGAGAGTTGGACTGTGAAGAAAGCTGAGCTCTGAAGAACTGATGCTTTTGAACTGTGGTGTTGGAGAAGACTCTTGAGAGTCCCTTCAACTGCATGGAGATCCAACCAGTCCATTCTGAAGGAGACCAGCCCTGGGATTTCTTTGGAAGGAATGATGCTAAAGCTGAAATTCAGTACTTTGGCCACCTCATGAGAAGAGTTGACTCATTGGAAAAGACTGATGCTGGGAGGGATTGGGGGCAGGAGGAGAAGAGGACAACAGACGATGAGATGGCTGGATGGCATCACTGACTCGATGGACGTGAGTCTGAGTGAACTCCGGGAGTTGGTGATGGACAGGGAGGCCTGGCGTGCTGCGATTCATGGGGTCGCAAAGAGTCGGACACGACTGAGCGACTGAACTGAACTGAATATTCCACTGTATATATGCACCACAGCTTCTTTATCCATTTATCTGTTGATGGCCATCTAGGTTGCTTCCATGTCCTAGCTACTGTAGATAGGGCTGCAATGAACACTGGGTCACATGTGTCTTTTTTCAATTTTAGTTTCCTCAGGGTCTATACCTAGTAGTGGGATTGCTGGGTCATATGGTTTTACTCCTAGTTTTTTAAGGAATCTCCACACTGTTCCCCATAGTGGCTGTATCAATTTGCATTCCCACCAACAGTGCAAGTTTTCTCCATACCCACTGTAGCATTTACTGTTTGTAGATTTCTTGATGAGAGCCATTCTGACAGGTCACAGGGGCAATTCTAAGAGTACCTTCTCATGTTCAAGAGGGAGGCTGCTGTCCATGTGCCACAACTACTGAGCCTGCACACTCCAGAGCCCACACATTGTAACGAGAGAAGCCACACAGCAATGAAAACCCAACACAATCAAACCAGAAACAAAAAAAGAGGGAAGCTGCTGAGGTCGAAGTCTATTAGAAACTTGAAATGGATAACTTGTTCCTTTTGATACAAGGAGACAAAAGTTATCAAATGAAAAATTATGGGTAAAGTACGGGCAGCACCTTCATTCAGCTTCTAGCTACATAATTCATGTGCAGCACTACTTTTCTTCAATGTGAAATTCTGAATTACTGAAATTATGTAAAAAGGCACCACCTATTAAGAACTAAAAAAGAGCTACAAGCCTACACACCACGAAGAGGTCAAAAAAAGTTTCATGTTTTATTTCTGTAACATAAAGGGATCTGTGCTTGACTAACCTCAACTGATAGCAAAGGGTACAGAAGATCAACTTCTGGAACACAATGAGATAAAGTCACCACAGTATTCTCCACATTGGCTAGCCACGAGTTTCACCGAAAGAAGAGTTTTATGCTACTTGTGTAAGTGTTTAGAGCTCCTATACCGCCACCTTCGTGCTTTATTTGCAGCACAGATGCTGACTTTAATTAATGAAGTCTTACATAGGATTATCTTCTACAATCCACATATGACAGAAGATTCTAGCAGATTTCCTAAAACTGAACTTCAGGAATAATCTTATCTAGTAAGATTCTAGGAAGATTGGAATAGGAAATGGCAACCCACTCCAGGATTCTTGCCTGGAAAATTCCATGGACAGAGGAACCTTGCAGGCTTCAGTCCAAAGGGTCGCTGAGAGGAAGGAGGACAGAACCATTGAGCAAAGCACAGTAAGAGTCTGTCTCCAAAACTTTTTCTTTCAGGTCAACCTTATAATTCACTTGCTATTGTCACATCAACAACAGAGGTCAAAAATAAAGCAAATTACAGAAGTGATTTGACTTTGGACTAACAATACTATTAAGATCTGCTGTTTATTTCTAATGTATTACCAAATATAAAATAAATTCACATACTAAGTACTTCCCCAAATAATATTTCTATGGAAAGGTTAAAAATTTAAGTAGAGAAAACATGAAAATATACCAAGGTTCCAATAACCTGTCCATTACTAATCAACTTGTTTTCTCGGGCAAAACACTAACTCAGTTATAAGGTCAGTTTGTAGTTATGAATCTACTTTTTCGAGAATGATCTCATTTGAAAATCATAACCCTCAGAGACAAAGAAAGTAACACCTTTACTTGACAGGAGAGCCAAGCCTTTGAATGCTAAACGGCTTGTTCATACCCACTAGGAAATTAGAGAAGAATGAACCACGATCTTCCGACACCAAACTTAGCGTTTCTTCCTCCACATCAATGGTTCTCCACGGCTTCCGTTCATTGAACCTGTGGAGACTCTGAAGCACTTAGAATTTCATATATAATTTTATGATGTTCACAGTCACAAGACTTAGAATCAAGCAGTAATAACTGTCAGCTAAATTTCATGTGCAAAATGTAGTGGTCAAAAAAGAAAATACTAGCCTTATTTCTTTTTCAAATAGACCTATACTTAATGATCTTCTCTAAACTTCCTATCCATAATGCTATTTACATGTTAAAGATAAGAGATAACTTAGATCAAAGCACTTTAAGTGACATTTCTGAGATTAAATGAAAAGTTAGCAAAGAAATTTATCATGTATTTATTAATAAGTCATCTCATTATAAATCTGTTTAAATAGAATCTTTAAGTATTTCAAACATCACACATTTTGAACAAAGGATATAGGCTTGTATATTAACACTAATTCCACTTACTATAATTTTTCTTTATTTCCTATATTAGAAGAAAAAGTCCCATTTCCTCCAGTAACTGCTATGGTCAGAAAAGGCATCTTGTTAAAGGTTGTTTTCTACTAATATCATGTATGTGTGCTGTCATACTGTCAACCCCATGGACTGTAGACAGCCAGCCTCCTCTGTCCATGGAATTTTCCAAGCAAGAATACTGGAGTGGGTTGCCATTTCCTATTCCAGGGCATCTTCCCAACCCGTTTCTTGGGTCTCCTGCACTGGCAGGCAGATTCTTTACCACTATGCCACTTGGGCAGTGATATTCTACTAATGGTATGATATTCTACTAATATTATAGAAAGCATGTAATTGAAAAAAGGTGGGTGAGTATTCTCAAAGCAAAGTTTAACACTCCTCCCAACAGATAGGACAAAACAGTACCATTGTGTGCAGAGTCCTAACCAGGGTCCAGAGGCTCAAAATGTGCCCTGGCTCTGCCACCTGGTGACTTAAAGAAAATCATTTTAAAGGTCTGCAATTCAATTTCCTCATGTATGAAGCAAGAACAGCCCCACTTAGGCCTACAATGGGCTTTCCTAATAGCTCAGTTGGTAAAGAATCCGCCTGCAATGCAGGAGACCCCGGTTCGATTCCTTGGTCGGGAAGATCCCCTAGAGAAGGCATAGGCTACCCACTCCAGTATTCTTGGGTTTCCCTTGTGGCTCAGCTGGTAAAGAATCCACCTGCAATGGGAGAGACCTGGGTTCAATCCCTGGGTTGGGAAGATCCCTTAGAGAAAGGAAAGGCTACTCACTCCAGTATTCTGGCCTGGAGAACTCCATGGACTGTATAGTCCATGGGGTCGCAAAAAGTCGGATACAACTTAGCGACTTTCCCTTTCAGGCCTACAACTCCTATGAATTTATAACCAGATGACAGAATGACAATCATCTCAGAAAAATACCAGAGTATATACAGGCCAAAGTAAGTTTATTTTCTTTATACATATATATACACACACACTCACACACTATGTGCCAGATTGGAGTGGAGGATTGCCACTGAAATATGAAGAATCTAACATGTGACAGACAGTATATAAAGGGAGGAGTGCAGCAATATTCTTTAGAATAAGAGCTGGGAGTAGGCGGCATTGAGTCCACAGACCTGCCGAAGGATTAGAAAGGCACCAGGAGAATGTAGTTCCATTGTTTGACAAACTTTCACATAACATGGTGTTATGCGGAGGATGTCACTAGGACTGAGCACTTTCAAAAAACAGAGACATAAGTCTTGTCTTTGTAGTCCTTACACCTAGCTCAGCTCAGAGTAGCCACAGTAGACGCCTAATAAATGTTAGCTAACTATTACTGATAACTGAGTCACCCACACTCTGGTAACACACGCTCTGGTAAACAACAGGAGTCCTTGCCCTTAAAGCCTGAGTTCAAAACCAGTGAGCAAGAAAAACAATGTAGAGGATAATATGCTAGAGTCCACTATAGATAAGGTGATTTAAAAACATTTAGAAAAACTGAGTAGGAAGACGTCAAAGGATAATATTTCAATGTGCCTATGTGATGGGCATTTCACATACTTTAATCCTCACAACTCTAAGTTTCACCACCCCATTTTACAGATGACAAAACTTGCAGCTCAAAATTAAGTCACTTGTCAAGTGTCAGACAACTAGGGAAAGCCAGAATCGGAAGTAGGATCTAATTCCAAAGCTATTTTCACTATCCACACCATAAGGTCTTTGGTTTTTATACTTTACATTTATAGTGGAGAGAGAGCACGGACTGCCAAAATCAGCCAAAGCTTTGTTGTCCTGAATCATCATGAAAAGAGCATGTAAGACTTTACACAAGCATTTTAACTGAAAAAAATTACTTCTGAAAATTTGTCTTCATAAAAATGAGAAAATTAATTTTTAATAGCTGCATATGTACTTAATATCATGTTTCTACATTTTGACCTATACAAGTATAGGTCTAAACAAAAGGGCAAAACATGACTGAAGAACATTACACGTAATCATTTAGGAAAACAGAAACTTACTTGTAAGCACCATTTCAAGTACTCAGGTTGAAAAAAATTTAGGTTTTGATCCAAAGTTTTGGATTATTCCACTGACTGCATATTGAGAGAAACAATAAATTATTCCAAATATTTAAGGGGAGAGAGGACTGTTTTTGGAGGGGAGAGTAGAGGAGTCATTTAGAAACGATCTATAGTGTAGGGAATAAAACTGATTAAATGTTACATGTCAGAGACACCAGTTAGGTACCCAACAAATCCTGTTAAATGGACTGTGCAAGTGGGATAACAAAGTATCTTCCTTTCACTTCTGACTAACTACGTAAGTTATTTTTTAAAACATGGGGGAAAAAAACCCTGCAAATTTAAGAAATATGAAAGAAAAGCAGCTCATAAAACTTGTGAAAAAGAATTACAATACTGTAATTTGTTATCTCTGTGTAAAGCTAAAACTCCTCAGTAACCCAGGAATGTCAGAGGATGGTGTACATGCTACTGACCACATTAATGCTAGTTAGCAAATACTGACACAGTAAGACTTTCATAGTTTACATTGTAATTTTATAAACAGACATCATCATTTCTTGAAGCCACCTCTTGTTTCTGTTCTGTCACGATAACCAGCTTAACGGGGTTCTGGTCATTCTTAGGGCTTTATCAGCACCATCATTAATATTCATTTCATTAAAAATGTGATAAGTAGCTCAGACTTACAAGCAGGATCTAATTCTAAAGTTATTTCCACTTCTTTTTATCTTCCTAAATTCTAAACTTTTTCACGTGGTTTACAAAACAATCTCTTAGGTAAGGGTACTTACTAGTCAAGAGGTGTGAGATTAACACTTCTCATCCTTCTTGTCCAATTCATTTGACATGATTTACTGGGTACTTCAAGTGCATTTCACCGGTAACTTTTTAAAAGATGCACTTCTGAAGTTTAGGTCATTTCCATTTCAACCTCCCTTCTCCGCGCGCTCCCCCCCGAGACCCCTCCGCCAAAAATCTGGAGTAATTTCCTTTTTTCAATACTGCAGACAGTGGAATGATCCGAAATTATGGGTCATACCCGAATTCCCTTCTGATTGATGGAAGGTAACTTTGGACTATAAATCCCGTATGCCATTAGTTTACCTTTTCAGCAGCACTCTAACCACTTAATAAACATAATACCAAACAGGCTTTGTAATTATTTTTTAACATGTTCACAGGATTGAAAAAAAAAATCGGACTAAATTATCTTTCAAGGATCCTAAAACTAACCAAACAGCGTCCATATTAAAATTACTTTTAACAATTTTATGGACTAAAACTAAAACGTCTGTCGCATTAACAGCAAAACCCTCCAACACCATTACGAGTCCCTTTTATTTTCACAACTGGAAAAAAAAGCGGGGGGGTGGAGGGGGGGGAACTTGCAGGTTTGCCTTTAATGTCTCCAGCAAACCCAGTAGCTCAGGTTTAATTTCAGAATCGGATGAGTTCTGTGGACACAATCCTTGGGCTTGATTTACCACTTCATTCGCCCTCCCTCCCCAAGAGTCCACCCCAAAAAAAACCCCAACCCGCCAAAGCACACGTCTAAACATTTCTTCACCCTTAAGGCCCAAACCCCGAAAACGGCGAGAATTAGAGCTCCCCTAGGGCGGAGGAGGCCAGCCGACCCTTAGCCCGGGGACCCGGCCAGCGGGGCGAGCCCGCTCGGAGGGCCACCTACCGACTGCCCGCACGCCCCGCCCCGGGCCCGCTCGCGTCCTCTCGGGCGACGAAACCCTCCCTCCGGCGGCGCCTAGCCAGGACTGACAGTCACGGCGGCCGCCGCGGCGGACAGAGGCCTAGTCCTGGCACCGGCCTCTCCAGACCGCGCGCCCCGCGCACCCGCCCCGGAGGCGGCGGGCGTCCCTGCCCTCGCCGGGGCCGGCCCCGCAGGGCACTCGGGCGGCCGCGGGGACAAAGGGGGCGCCGCCGGCCCGGGCCCGTCCTCCACGGCGCAGGCCGTCCTCGGCCGCACTGACCTGTCGTCGCCCCCGCGCCTGGGCCGCGGCCCCAGCAGCAGCGGCCGCCTCTCTGGTCGTCGTCGCCCTCGCCCGCCGCCTCCGCCCGCCACCGCCTCGTTCCCTGTCGCTGCCGCCACCGCCGGCGCTCATGCGGGACCCGCGCTTCGTTCCCCGAAGTCCGAGACCGGGAAAGGGGGCGCAGCGGCCGCAGGAAGCCCCGCGCCCGTCGCCCGCCGCCGCTCCGCCGCTGTCCGTCCGCACCGGGGGTCACAGGGCCCGCCTGCGGGGCTCGGAGGAGCCGAGGGAGGCGCCGCCGCCCGCGGGTTCAGCGCCCGTCGGGAGAAGCGAAGCGCAAGTCGGCGCGGCGGCTGATGGCGAGCGCCCGAGCCGGCGGAGGGCTACGCAGAGGCGGGGTGCGCGAGCGAGCGGAGGGCGCTGTGTCTATGCTCCCGAGAAGGCGAGTCGGGCTCTATCGTCTCCTGCAGTCACCCCGAGCCGAGCGCCACCATCTTGGAAAAAACGCGGATCTCGCGGCCGCGGCGCAAGCCGGGAGGACTGGCTGGGCGGGCCGAGTATCCCGGCAGGCAGCGCGCACCGCCTGGCCCGGCGAGGGCTCCCTGCCTGGACGCAGGGGCGCGGGGCGTGGCCGGGGCGCGCGCGGGAGGGCACCGCGCTCTGCTCCGCCCAAATCGTCGGCTCCGCCCCCCTCCTGCTTGCCGTCCTCGCAGCGCAAAGGCGGCTGGGAAAGGGAAGTGGCTCTCTGGCTGCTCCTCGCAGTCCTACCGGGGTCGGTCGCCATCTTTGCAGCGAGGAGAGGGGGCAGGTCCTCTTTTAAGCCCCTGCGGTCTGTTCCCTGACAGAAAGCAGGCGGTACACTTGGGACATCCCCTGGAGCCCTCTGGAGTGTTGGAGAGTCCTGTGGGCTATCTAACCAGGGAACGTGCCCGAAGTTGGACGTTCCCGATTTTGTTGGGAAATCGCTTCCGAAATTTCGCCAAGCGGTTTTGGTAGCTGCCAAGCTCGCAGTGGGACAGATCCCTTCATATTCTAGGTCGCCGACCCCGAGCCCTTTGTGCTCTGAGCTGCTTTTGTAAACATTGCAGTAATAGGCCCAGAGTGCGGACCAGCTTTCTTTCAAGGGACCAAGGTCATCTGCTTAGGACTTTTGCCTGCAAACGGTGTGTCACTAGCTTACGGGAAGGTAAAAGCCTGTCTCTTGGAATTTTGACATTTCGTAGGTTGTTGATAAAGAGAAAGTGGCCCCTTGATTGACCCTAGCTGGATACAGGCTAATTCTGATCTATTTGACTGAATCCATGTAAAGCCGTGCGTCTTGATTTAGGGCTCTGAAACACTAGCAAAGCTATAATGGGGTCACTAACAATTCAGTCTTAAGGTTTGCAGCTTTTGCTGCTAAGTCCATAAAACACTATGACATCCATTTTATCTAGTATTCAAACTTTGTATATCAACAGCCATACATAGTAGTGAATTTAACTGTCATTCTTAGACCATGTGTTTTATATAGTCATAAATATATGTACACACACAGACACACATACTGCTTCCCAACAAAAATAGAAAAATAATCTGGTGGAATTTTACATTATTAAGGGATAATTCACCAGGGAAGCCCATTCTGAAACAACTAATGATAAATGACAGTGTTAAGTCGTGTCCAATTTTAACGTCATTCCTTCATTTTTCATTTCTTTCCATTACAGATTCGCATTTGGGAACTTTCAGTCATGTTTTATGGGCGAGACTAGTTAAAATTAGTGTCAAGGATTTATCTTTGCATGTTACCAAAATAGGCAAATGAAAAATTTTAAAGATGTTGTTAAAATGTTACTACAATATCTAGCATGTGAAGATTCTTTTAGCAATTACATTTCCTGTTAAGTAAAAAATAAGTGAAATGTAAATAAAAAATAATATCAAACATGGCAGAAAACCCCGAGTTCCCAGAAAACTAAAGAGAAACCTGCTCTTAGTTAAATGTCTTAAATGCTGATTCTTTACTAAGATCCAAAAGGATCCCAATTCCTCCTTGGAATCTGGAGAAATATAGCCCTTTTATCTTGTTAATATTAAATAGGCATTCTTACCTGTATCAGACTTATTTCAAAAACCCACTGTGCTCTTTGCCTTGTTCATTTTCAGATTTCAAAAATTTTGCTGGTAGAAATTAGCAACATGAACTTTGTCAGGAATCCTTAGAATCCTAATAGTGTTCCATCTCCATATATATCAGTTTTTATGAATAAATTTTTTCCCAAGTAAGACCCATATTTTCCTTCAGGTACGTTTTCCCAGGAAAATAACTTATTACCTACTAAGTTAAGTAATAAATTTGTTTGACTATTCTATGCAAAATGAGACCCAGTAGTTTCTAAGTTTCCCATTTCAGTGTAAAGTTAAAGGAGCAGTTTAATTTTTTTTCACATAGCTCATTAATTCCTTTAACAAACTTTGAACTTCTACTGTTTACCAAGCTCTGTGCCAGGCTTTTGAAAACAATAAAAGGTCAACAATCTCTATCCTTGCCCTCAAGAACTGTGAGTGAGTACTCACAGTCCAAGAGGAAATCACACCAGTAAAATGACATACTTTTCAAAGTAACCCAACAGTTTTTATGAAACAGTTTGCTCTAGATTGCTGATGAAGTTTTTTTGTGTTTTTTTTTGTGTGTGTTTTTTGTGTGTGTGTTTTTTTGTTTGTTTGTTTTTGTTTTTAAATGGCTGTTTTGGTGCTCAGAATTTCTTTTTGATGTGAGTCACAACAGATGAATCAAAATGCATAGACAATTTTTATTTCCTAGCATGCCTTTGGGATCAGGAGAAAGCTGAAAGAATGGAACAAAAAATGGTCAGATACAGTGGGATGAAAGTTACTGTTGGTATATTTAGGTTACATCAAAATGTTACACACACAACTGTAGAAAAAGACTAGGCTTTCGGTGTATGAGTAGCTCTCCATATTTAAGAAACACTGTTGTAGCAAAATTCTGTGAAGACCATTGCCTGACAGGACAAGTGCTCAGCAAATTGTAGTGCTTAGTACTAGCAGTAGTGATCGTTTATCATTACAGACTCCAGGCATAAACTCCTTCACTCCTTCACCTTTGTTCCTACAGATTACCCAAATTTGCACTCCCCTTGATCTTCTGTCTTAAAGTATGAGCCATTCTTCTTCCTTTCTAGAGCTAATGTATATGGGAGTTAGGTGCGTCTCAGGACTTAATCCCTCTCCTATTAATTCCTTCTCCTATTCATTAATTCTCCTCTTAACTTTGTTCATTTTGGAAGACCTATCAGATTATCATTTGCTTCCAAGTCCCTCTTCAACTACTGAAATGTAGTATTTGCTCCCATTTTACTATATATATTGCTTGTATTTATGTCAGTATGGCATAATAACCAAATTTAAAAGTAGCTTTTCAATTTTCATGGTATCTGACCTCTTTGCAGCCTTCCACATTGCTAATCTACTGGAAACTGCTTCCTTGATTCCATCATGCTGAGACCTCCGTCCTCTTCTCCTGTGTCTTAGATCACTCCTCAAATCTTTACAGAATGCTAGTCTTCTCTGCTTTTGATTCTCTTGACCCAACATTTTTACACAGTTGCTCACAAAACTTGTTCATGTATATTCTGTGTGCGAGCATGAGTGCTTGCTCAGTTGTGTCCAACTCTGTGCAACCCCATGGATTGTAGCCCACCTGATTCCTCTGTCCATGGAATTCTCCAGGCAAGAATACTGGAGTGGGTTGCCATTCCTTTTTCCAGGGATCTTCCTGACCCAGGGATCGAACCCAAGTCTTCTGCATTGCAGGCAGATTCTTGACTGAATGAGCCACCAGAGATCACTTGTGTCAGTCAGAAATCCGAGTCTGAACCTTGGACACTGACCTCACTCAGAAACTTCAGATATGTATCTTCAACTGCATATTGGAAATTTGTACTGAATGTCCTACATTCACCTCAAATTCATTCACATCTGAAATCAAACTGCTGACTGTGCCCTATTTTCCATCATTCACTGAGATGTGGATAATTGTGTAGGAAAGAGGGTTTTGGAAGAATAAGCAGGAATTGGTTTTTTAAAATGTTAAATTTGAGATGCCTATATGTCTGTAGTACAGAGTGATTGCTAGTCGGCCTCTAAAGTGCATTCTCTTCTTCATCCATGATAGTAGAACACCTGGCCAGATCCATGGTTTCCTATAATAAACTCTCTAGGTGTAGCCATGTCACTGTGCTGGCTAATGGGATGTGAGCAGAAATGATGTGAGCCACTTCAAGATCATACTGTAAAAGAAATGAGATGCTCCTTTCTCTCTGTCCATTTCTGATGGAGTGTGGTAGGGTTGTGAGCTCAAGCAATAGGATGGGCCCCAAGGATTTTCTGAGTGACAGCTTGTATACCAGTGTGAAATTTGGTGTGAGACAGTTCCTCACCCTGTAATAAGACATGGTTACTCTAGATACCTTTCGCTGCAGCTGACTTTGTATCCTTATATCCAAATGAAGAAATCAAGGAAGCAGCTGAATATATATAGGCATCTAGTTAGGGTTGAATGAAACCAAATCATCCTACATTCCCTGACTTGACTGATGACTCCAACATCTGTGGTAGTCCCCAATCGTAATATTAGTAATCTTAGACTTCCTCTTCCTCACTCTGCAGGCAGTTAGCAAGCAAAGTTATATGTGCCTTAACGCATTGGTTTTAGAATTAGCATAGCAAAGTGGTTAAGAGCATAGGCTCACAATTTATTAATAACTGCAAAATAGCTGACTACAACCATAAAACCCTCTCTGATTTGGGCCTCTCATCTATAAGATGGGGTTGTAATGACGATTAAATGTTAATATACAGAAAAGCACCTAGAATGAGTGGGTACGTAGTGTAAGTTAAGTAAGTTCAGTTCAGTCGCTCAGTCGGTTCCGACTCTTTGCCACCCCATGAATCCCAGCATGCCAGGCCTCCCTGTCCATCACCAACTCCCAGAGTTCACTCAGACTCACATCCATCAAGTCAGTGATGCCATCCAGCCATCTCATCCTCTGTCGTCCTCTTCTCCTCCTGCCCCCAATCCCTCCCAGCATCAGAGTCTTCTCCAATGAGTCAACTCTTCACATGAGGTGGCCAAAGTGCTGGAGTTTCAGCTTTAGCATCATTCCTTCCAAAGAAATCCCAGGGCTGATCTCCTTCAGAATGGATTGGTTGGATCTCCTTGCAGTCTAAGGGACTCTCAAGAGTCTTCTCCAACACCACAGTTCAAAAGCGTCAATTCTTCGGCGCTCAGCCTTCATCACAGTCCAACTCTCACATCCATACATGACCGCTGGAAAAACCATAGCCTTGACTAGACAAACCTTAGTCGGCAAAGTAATGTCTCTACTTTTGATTTTGCTATCTAGGTTCATAACTTTTCTTCCAAGGAGTAAGCAACTTTTAATTTCATGGCTGCAATCACCATCTGCAGTGATTTTGGAACCCAGAAAAATAAAGTCTGACATGGTTTCCACTGTTTCCCCATCTATTTCCCATGAAGTGATGGGACCACATGCCATGATCTTCGTTTTCTGAATGTTGAGCTTTAAGCCAACTTTTTCACTCTCCTCTTTCACTTTCATCAAGAAGCTTTTGAGTTCCTCTTCACTTTCTACCATAAGGGTGGTGTCATCTGCATATCTGCAGTTATTGATATTTCTCCTGGCATCTTAATTCCAGCTTGTGCTTCTTCCAGGTCGTGAAGATCTTTTTGGTACAGTTCTTCTGTGTATTCTTGCCACCTCTTCTTAATATCTTCTGCTTCTGTTAGGTCCATACCATTTCTGTCCTTTATTGAGCCCATCTTTGCATGAAATGTTCCCTTGCTATCTGTAATTTTCTTGAAGAGATCTCTAGTCTTTCCCATTCTGTTCTTTTCCTCTATTTCTTTGCATTGATTGCTGAAGAAGGCTTTCTTATCTCTTCTTGCTATTCTTTGGAACTCTGTATTCAGATGGTTATATCTTTGCTTTTCTCCTTTGTTTTTTGCCTCTCTTCTTTTCACAGGTATTTGTAAGGCCTCCCAGACATCCATTTTGCTTTTTTGCATTTATTTTCCATGGGGATGGTCTTGATCCCTGTTTCCTCTACAATGTCACGAACCTCATTCCATAGTTCATCAGGCACTCTATCTATCAGATCTAGGCCCTTAAATCTATTTCTCACTTCCACTGTATAATCATAAGGGATTTGATTTAGGTCATACCTGAATGGTCTAGCACTTTTCCCTACTTTCTTCAATTTAAGTCTGAATCTGGTAATAAGGAGTTCATGATCTGAGCCACAGTCAGCTCCTGGTTTTGTTTTTG
The DNA here is from genome assembly GCF_042477335.2 of Ovis canadensis. Lineage (NCBI taxonomy): Eukaryota > Metazoa > Chordata > Mammalia > Artiodactyla > Bovidae > Ovis > Ovis canadensis. The sequence goes on from NC_091262.1 coordinate 14,776,332, forward strand.
TTGACTGTATAGAGCTTCTCCATCTTTGGCTGCAAAGAATATAATCAGTCTGATTTCGGTGTTGACCGTCTGGTGATGTCCATGTGTAGAGTCTTCTCTTGTGTTGTTGGAAGAGGGTGTTTGCTATGACCAGTGCATTTTCTTGGCAAAACTCTATTAGTCTTTGCCCTGCTTCATTCCGTATTCCAAGGCCAAATTTGCCTGTTTCTCCAGGTGTTTCTTGACTTCCTACTTTGGCATTCCAGTCCCCTATAATGAAAAGGACATCTTTTGGGGGTATTAGCTCTAAAAGGTCTTGTAGGTCTTCATAGAACTGTTCAACTTCAGCTTCTTCAGCATTACTGGTTGGGGCATAGACTTGGATTACTGTGATATTGAATGGTTTGATCATTCTGTGGTTTTTGAGATTGGATCCAAGTACTGCATTTTGGACTCTTTTGTTGACCATGATGGCTACTCCATTTCTTCTGAGGGATTCCTGCCCGCAGTAGTAGATATAATCGTCATCTGAGTTAAATTCACCCATTCTAGTCCATTTTAGTTTGCTAATTCCTAGAATGTTGACGTTCACTCTTGCCATCTCTTGTTTGACCACTTCCAATTTGCCTTGATTCATGGACCTGACATTCCAGGTTCCTATGCAATATTGCTCTTTACAGCATTGGACCTTGCTTCTATCACCAGTCACATCCACAGCTGGGTATTGTTTTTGCTTTGGCTCCATGCCTTCATTCTCTCTGGAGTTATTTCTCTAGTGATCTCCAGTTGCGTGTTGGGCACCTACTGTCCTGGGGAGTTCCTCTCTCAGTATCCTTCATTTTGCCTTTTCATACTGTTCATGGGGTTCTCAAGGCAAGAATACTGAAGTGGTTTGCCATTCCCTTGTCCAGTGGACCACATTCTGTCCGACCTCTTCACCATGACCTGCCCGTCTTGGGTTGCCCCGCGGGCATTGCTTGGTTTCACTGAGTTAGACAAGGCAGTGGTCCTAGTGTGATTAGATTGACTAGCTTTCTGTGAGTATGGTTTCAGTGTGTCTGCCCTTTGATGCCCTCTTGCAACACCTACCATCTTACTTGGGTTTCTCTTACCTTGGGCATGGGGTATCGCTTCATGGCTGCCCCAGCAAAGTGCAGCCGGTGCTCCTTACCTTGGAGGAAGGGTATCTCCTCACTGCCGCCCTTCCTGACCTTCAATGTGGGATAGCTCCTCTAGGCCCTCCTGCACCAAGCAGCCACCACTCCTTGGACATGGGATTGCTCCTCCTGGCCGCCACCCCTTACTTTGGATGCGGGGTGGCTCCTCCCAGCTGCCCCTGTCCTCGGAGGCGGAGTAGCTCCTCTTGGCCGCTGCCCCGACCTTGGACTTGGGTAGCTCCTCTTGGCCTTCCTGCACCGTCGCAGCCTGGCACTCTCGGCTGCTGCCCCTGACCTTGAACGTGGGGTAACTCCTCTTGGCCGCCACCTTTTAGGCATGGGGTCCTCCCAGCTTCTGCCCCTGACCTCACGTGAGGTAGCTCCTCTCTGCCGCTCTTTGTGCGCTGGTCGCAGCCGGCCGTGCTTAGTAAGCTCAGTAAAGTTGAGCTTTTTATTATTCCATGGAAATCCCAGTACTGTCACCTACCAAATATAAAGACTTTAATTAAATATTCAATTAATCTCTCTGTTTCCTTATCAGTGAAGCAAGAAAAATGATAGTAGCCTCACCAAGCTACTGTGGAAAGTGAACAGGGACAGTACCTGTGAAGTGTTCGTGCCTAGCGTATGGGAAGTACTCAATAAATGGTAGCAGTCACTATTATTGTTATTCATTATTCAGTCAATAATAATATCATTATTATTATTATAACATCCAATTCCTTCGGCGGCTGCTACCATAATTTAGAACCTTAGTGTTTCTTACTTCAACCAGGATATAAGCTTCAGAAGGGTTAGAAGGGCAGGGACATATTATCTTACTATTATTGTAGCCCTAACACAATGCTGATACAGTACTTGCCTGGATGGGTAAAAAGCTCCCCATCATGTAATTTTTTTTAAACTTTTATTTTATATTGAAGTATAGCCAATTAGCTATACATAGCACACAATGTGTGATAGTTTCAGATGGATAGCAAAGGGGTTCAGCCATACATATACATGTAGATAGAATGTTGTTTTAAAGAAACATGAATCTTATTGCTCCCTTGCTTAAATATATCAGTGGCTCTTCATAGCCTTCTGAAAAGTGTTCAGACTCCAAAAACAAGGCCTACTGGAGACAGGGCCTGCCTCCTAGTCCTATTTCCTTCCACTCCCCTCATGGATACTTCCTAAAGTGATACAAACTAGAAAATCATCTGGAGCCATTTTACCTGCAGTTTGTTCTTGTAGACAAGTCCAAGAACCTCCTCTAAGAAGCCTCTTTACCTTTTTCGGTGGGATTGGTACTCACACCAGTTCTTCCTGTCATGTCATTTTTCACATCCATGCTGTGCTATCTCCACTCAAATTCCTTGAGAGAGGAGAGTGCCTTTGGCTTCCTTTTTGTTCCCAGTGTCTATCTCAGTAGATGAAACTTGGCACGTCCTCAAAAAGGGTTTGAATGAATGAGCTAATATATGGTAAAGTAGTGTATCTTTGCATATTTTACTTTCCATTGTGTCAAGCACAGATACAAGCTGTCGGACTGTACAACTTAGTTCAGTTCAGTTCCATCACTCAGTCGTGTCCGACTCTTTGTGACCCCATGAATCACAGCACGCCAGGCCTCCCTGTCCATCAGCAACTCCCAGAGTTTGCTCTGACTCACATCCAATCAAGTCAGTGATGCCATCCAGCCATCTCATCCTCTGTCATCACCTTCTCCTCCTGCCCCCAATCCCTCCCAGCATCAAAGTCTTTTCCAATGAGTCAACTCTTCACATGAGGTGGCCAAAGTACTGGAGTTTCAGCTTTAGCATCATTCCTTCCAAAGAAATCCTAGGGCTGATCTCTTGCAGTCCAAGGAACTCTCAAGAGTCTTCTCCAACACCACAGTTCAAAAGCGTCAATTCTTCAGAGCTCAGCCTTCTTCACAGTCCAGCTCTCACATCCATACATGACCAATGGAAAAACCATAGCCTTGACTAGACAGACCTTAGTCAGCAAAGTAATGTCTCTGCTTTTGAATATGCTATCTAGTTTGGTCATAACTTTTCTTCCAAGGAGTAAGCGTCTTTTAATTTCATGGGTGCAGTCACCATCTGCAGTGATTTTGAAGCCCAAAAAATAAACTCTGACACTCTTTCCACTGTTTCCCCATCTATTTCCCATGAAGTGATGGGACCATATGCCATGATCTTCGTCTTCTGAATGTTGAGCTTTAAGCCAACTTTTTCACTCTCCACTTTCACTTTCATCAAGAGGCTTTTGAGTTCCTCTTCACTTTCTGCCATAAGGGTGGTGTCATCTGCATGTATGGAGTTATTAATATTTCTCCTGGCAATCTTGATTCCGGCTTGTGTTTCTTCCAGTCCAACATTTCTCATGATGTACTCTGCATATAAGTTAAATAAGCAGGGTGACAAGATACAGCCTTGACATACTCCTTTTCCTATTTGAAACCAGTCTGTTGTTCCATGTCCAGTTCTAACTGTTGCTTCCTGACCTGCATACAGATTTCTCAAGAGGCAGGTCAGGTGGTCTGGTATTGCCATCTCTTTCAGAATTTTCCACAGTTTATTGTGATCCACACAGTCAAAGGATTTGGCATAGTCAATAAAGCAGAAAGAGATGTTTTTCTGGAACTCTCTTGCTTTTTCCATGATCCAGCGGATGTTGGCAATTTGATCTCTGGGTCCTCTGCCTTTTCTAAAACCAGCTTGAACATCAGGAAGTACACGGTTCACGTATTGCTGAAGCCTGGCTTGGAGAATTTTGAGCATTACTTTACTAGCGTGTGAGATGAGTGCAATTGTGTGGTAGTTTGAGCATTCTTTGGCATTGCCTTTCTTTGGGATTGGAAGGAAAACTGACCCTTTCCAGTCTTGTGGACACTGCTGAGTTTTCCAAATTTGCTGGCATATTGAGTGCAGCACTTTCACAGCATCATCTTTCAGGATTTGAAATAGCTCAACTGGAATTCCATCACCTCCACTAGCTTTGTTCGTAGTGATGCTTTCTAAGGCCCACTTGACTTCACATTCCAGGATGTCTGGCTCTAGATGAGGGATCACACCATCGTGATTATCTGGGTCGTGAAGATCTTTTTTGTACAGTTCTTCTGTGTATTCTTGCGACCTCTTCTTAATATCTTCTGCTTCTGTTGTGTCCATACCATTTCTGTCCTTTATCGAGCCCATCTTTGCATGAAATGTTCCCTTGGTATCTCTAATTTTCTTGGAGAGATTTCTAGTCTTTCCCATTCTGTTGTTTTCCTGTATTTCTTTGCATTGATTGCTGAAGAAGGCTTTCTTATCTCTTCTTGCTATTCTTTGGAACTCTGCATTCAGATGCTTATATCTTTCCTTTTCTCCTTTGCTTTTTGCTTCTCTTCTTTTCACAGGTATTTGTAAGGCCTCCCAGACAGCCATTTTGCTTTTTTGCATTTCTTTTCCATGGGGATGGTCTTGATCCCTGACTCTTGTACAATGTCACAAAACTCATTCCATAGTTCATCAGGCACTCTATCAGATCTAGTCCCGTAAATCTATTTCTCACTCCCACTGTATAATCATAAGGGATTTGATTTAGGTCATACCTGAATGGTCTAGCACTTTTCCCTACTTTCTTCAATTTAAGTCTGAATCTGGTAATAAGGAGTTCATGATCTGAGCCACAGTTTGCTCCTGGTTTTGTTTTTAGTGACTGTATAGAGCTTCTTCATCTTTGGCTGCAAAGAATAGAATCAATCTGATTTCAGTGTTGACCATCTGGTGATGTCCATGTGTAGAGTCTTCTCTTGTGTTGTTGGAAGAGGATGTTTGCTATGACCAGTGCATTTTCTTGGCAAAACTCTATTACTCTTTGCCCTGCTTCATTCCACATTCCAAGGCCAAATTTGCCTGTTACTCCAGGTGTTTCTTGATTTCCTACTTTTGCACTCCAGTCCCCTATAATGAAAAGGACATCTTTTGGGGCTGTTAGTTCTAAAAGGTCTTGTAGGTCTTCATAGAACTGTTCAACTTCAGCTTCTTCAGCATTACTGTTTGGGGCATAGACTACAATATAGCAGGGACAGAAAAATCAGGCAAATTTATTGTAAGATGTTTTAACTTGTGAACTCCAGCAACTAAGTAAGCAAAAATATATGTCTTTAAACTTTCAGAACCTTAATATTACGTACAAAAATAAGATAGTGAACAAGATAACATACAAAATTCTTTTTTAAATTTATCTGATGATATCAGGTCTTACTTGCAGCTCTCGACTCTTCCATCTTCAGTTGCTGCATGCAGGGTCTCTGCGGCAGTATGTGCGTTGCCTGACCAGGGCAGCCTGCACTGAGAGCTCAGATTTCCAGCCACTAAACCACCAGGGACATCCCAACTTACACAATTCTCTTAAATCTGTAAGTTAATCACCCACTAATTTTCCCTAACTGCAGATATAGCTAAGACTACTTAAGAAGTCATTCAGGCAAGGACCTGGAAGTCATTAAATCATGCTTTGAGTGTCGTCATTTTAGTCTTTTTACTGCCTCACCCAACTGGAGAGTAGCTGGAAAAGAGTTTGATCGAATGGTGATTACTGCATTCACGCTGAATTTTATCTCTAATGCCATTTGTAAGATATACTGATTCTTAAAGTTCAGTTCAGTTGCTCAGTCGTGTCTGACTCTTTGCAACCCCATGAATCGCAGCACACCAGGCCTCCCAGTCCATCACCAACTCCTGGAGTTCACTCAGACTCACGTCCATCGAGTCAGTGATGCCATCCAGCCATCTCATCCTCTGTTGTCCCCTTTTCCTCCTGCCCCCAATCCCTCCCCGCATCAGAGTCTTTTCCAATGAGTCAACTCTTCGCATGAGGTGGCCAAAGTACTGGAGTTTCAGCTTTAGCATCATTCCTTCCAAAGAAATCCCAGGGCTGATCTCCTTTAGAATGGATTGGTTGGATCTCCTTGCAGTCTAAGGGACTCTCAAGAGTCTTCTCCAACACCACAGTTCAAAAGCATCAATTCTTCGATGCTCAGCCTTCTTCACAGTCCAACTGTCACATCCATACATAACCACTGGAAAAACCATAACCTTGACTAGATGGACCTTTGTTGGCAAAGTTATGTCTCTGCTTTTGAATATGCTATCTAGGTTGTTCATAACTTTTCTTCCAAGGAGTAAGCATCTTTTAATTTCATAGCTGCAGTCACCATCTGCAGTGATCTTGGAGCCCCCAAAAATAAAGTCTGACACTGTTTCCACTGTTTCTCCATCTATTTCCCATGAAGTGATGGGACCACATGCCATGATCTTCGTTTTCTGAATGTTGAGCTTTAAGCCAACTTTTTCACTCTCCTCTTTCACTTTCATCAAGAGGCTTTTTAGTTCCTCTTCACTTTCTGCCATAAGGGTGGTGTCATCTGCATATCTGCAGTTATTGATATTTCTCCTGGCAGTCTTGTTTCCAGCTTGTGTTTCTTCCAGTCCAGCATTTCTCATGATGTACTCTGCATATAAGTTAAATAAGCAGGGTGACAATATATAGCCTTGACGTACTGCTTTTCCTATTTGGAACCAGTCTGTTGTTCCATGTCCAGATTTAAGGGACTAGATCTGATAGATAGAGTGCCTGATGAACTCTGGAGGGAGGTTTGTGACATTGTACAGGAGACAGGGATCAAGACCATCCCCATGAAAAAGAAATGCAAAAAAGCAAAATGGCTGTCTGGGGAAGCCTTACAAATAGCTGTGAAAAGAAGAGAAGCAAAAAGCAAAGGAGTAAAGGAAAGATATAAGCATCTGAATGCAGAGTTCCAAAGAATAGCAAGAAGAGATATGAAAGCCTTCCTCAGCAATCAATGCAAAGAAATAGAGGAAAACAACAGAATGGGAAAGACTAGAAATCTCTTCAAGAAAATTAGAGATACCAAGGGAAGATTTCATGCAAAGATGGGCTCGATAAAGGACAGAAATAGTATGGACCTAACAGAAGCGGAAATGTACTGGTTTGACATTGCCTTTCTTTGGGATTGGAATGAAAACTGACCTTTTCCAGTCCTGTGGGGACTGTAGAAAGTTATTATTATTAAAAAAAAAAAGATGTCCTTTTCATTATAGGGGACTGGAGTGCAAAAGTAGGAAGTCAAGAAAATCCTGGAGTAACAGGCAAATTTGACCTTGGAATACGGAATGAAGCAGGGCAAAGACTAATAGAGTTTTGCTAAGAAAATACACTGGTCATAGCAAACACCCTCTTCGAACAACACAATGTCCATAGCGCTGGTGGCTGCGACTGGCGCCCATAGCGTGGCGAGAGGAGCTACTCCACCCGAGGTCACGGGCAGAAGCAGAGAGGACCCCCTGTCCGAGGGGCAGTGGCCAAGAGGAATTACCCCATGTCTGCGGTCAGGGGCAGAAGCCAAGAGGAGCTACCCCACATCCAAGGTCAGGAGTGGTGGCCGAGAGTGCCAGGCTGTGACAGCGCTGGAGCAGCTGAGAGGAGCTATCCCACGTTGGAGGCCAGGGACGGCAGCCGAGAGGGGCGACCCTGCATCCAAGGAGTGGTGGCTGCGCAGGCACCGGAGGGCCTAGAGGACCTATTCCACGTTCAAGGTCAGGAGGGGTGGCGGTGAGGAGATTCTTGGGCTCTTACCTCGTCCAAGGTAAGAGAAACCCAAGTAAGACAGTAGGTGTTGCAAGAGGGCATCAGAGGGCAGACACATTGAAACCATAATCACAGAAAACTAGTCAATCTAATCACACTAGGACCACTGCCTTGTCTAATGCAATGAAACTAAGCCATGCCTGTGGGGCCACCCAAGACAGGCGGGTCATGGTGAAGAGGTCTGAAAGAATGTGGTCCACTGGAGAAGAAAATGGCAAACCACTTCAGTATTCTTGCCTTGAGAACCCCATGAACAGTATGAAAAGGCAAAATGATAGGATACTGAGAGGAACTCCCCAGGTCAGTAGGTGCCCAACACGCTACTGGAGATCACTAGAGAAATAACTCCAGAGAGAATGAAGGCATGGAGCCAAAGCAAAAACAATACCCAGCTGTGGATGTGACTGGTGGTAGAAGCAAGGTCCAATGCTGTAAAGAGCAATATTGCATAGGAACCTGGAATGTCAGGTCCATGAATCAAGGCAAATTGGAAGTGGTCAAACAAGAGATGGCAAGAGTGAACGTCAACATTCTAGGAATTAGCAAACTAAAATGGGTGAATTTAACTCAGATGACCATTATATCTACTACTGCAGGCAGGAATCCCTCAGAAGAAATGGAGTAGCCATCATGGTCAACAAAAGAGTCCAAAATGCAGTACTTGGATCCAATCTCATAAACCACAGAATGATCTCTGTTCATTTCCAAGGCAAACCATTCAATATCACAGTAATCCAAGTCTATGCCCCAACCAGTAATGCTGAAGAAGCTGAAGTTGAACAGTTCTATGAAGACCTACAAGACCTTTTAGAACTAACACCCTCCCCCCAAAAAAGATTCTTACAGGAATTCTAATAATTTTTTATATCAAAGGAAAACACTGGTTAAATAAAATCTTTGTTATTAAAAATAGTGCAGACAACTGTACTTACTGGTTTGGGGGAGAACCTCAACTAAAAATATCTAGCAAGGTAAGAATCATGAATATAGTTTGTAATTGATAAGCAATGTTTTTTTATTCTTGCTTGACTCTAACAGAATACAAAATTACCAAAATGATAAAAATGATAAAATGGATTTTTTTGGGGTATTGCTTGAAACAAAACTTGCCTTCTTTTTGTTGTTTCTAGTTTTGTTTTGTGACAGTAAACCATCCTTATAAAAAGACAAAGTTTTATAAGATAGTAATATAGATATTATTCATGACATGAAATATTTTATATCACTTCTTTTAGATTAGTACAAACGTAATCACAGTTTCAGTATGTAATTTAAATTATTGTAAATAGGCTCAAATGCATCTTTATTATAGTAATCAAAATAGGAACCATTACAATGAGGAACCACAACAAAATAGGAACCATTATAAACACACTTTTGCCAACAAGAAATAAACTTATTCCTGTATCATAAAAATCCATGCTTTGAGAGTCAACAAACTCTTGGAAAGCATTTTCTGCCTCCTGCTGGTTGTGGAAGCATTTTGCCTGCCAAAAGTTGTCAAGATGTTTGAAGAGTTAGTCGGAGAGAGGTCAGGTGAATATAGAGGATGAGGCAAAATGTCATAGCCGGATTCATTCAAACTTTAAAATGTTGGTTGTGTGACATGCAGTTGGGCATTGGTCATGCAGAATTAGGCCTTTTCTGTTGACCAATGCTGGCTGCAGGCATTGCAGTATTCCATGCGCCTCATTAATTTGCTGAGCATTCTTCTCAGGCCTAATGGCTTCACCAGGATTCAGAAAGATGTGGTTCATTAGACCAGCAGCAGACCACTAAGCAGTGACCATGACCATTTTGGGTTGCAAAAACCCCACATTTTTTTGGCATTAGAAAGTGCTTTGGAGCTTCTTCTCACTCCAACTACTGAGCTGGTCACCACTGTCATATAAAATCCACTTTTCATCACACTTCACAATCCAATTGAGAAACTCTCGTTGCGTAGAATAAGAGAAGACAACACTTCAAAAGGATGACTTTTTTTGATTTCCAGTCAGCTCATGAGACACCCATTTATCAAGCTTTTTCACCTTTTCAATTTAGTTCAAATGCCGAATGACCTTAGAATGGTTGACACTGAGTTCTTCGGCAACTTCTCTTGTAGTTAGTTGTAAGAGGATCAGCTGTGATGATCCTCTCAACTGGTTGTTGTCAACTTCTGATGGCAGGCTGCTGTGCTCCTCATTTTTTAGGGCCTTATCTACTTTGCAAAACTTCTTGAACCACCACTGCACTGTATATTCGTTAGCAGTTTCTGGGCCAGATGTGTTGTTGATGTTGCAAATTGTCTCTGCTGCTCTACAACCCATTTTGAACTCACATAAGAAAATCGCTCAAATTTGCTTTTTGTCTAACAACATTTCCCAAGTCTAAAATACATATATAATACACAACAAGTAATAAGTCATCAGCAAAAAAAGCATAAAGCAAGATATGTGCATTAAAATGATCTAAGTATAACCACATTTATTTAAGAATGTATTCCAATATCAAACAGCAAAGTTCGACAAAGCATAACTGCAATTACTTTTGCACCAACCTAATAATTCCTGCTAAGCATGATACTGATTGCAACTGTTATTTCAGTACTTAATGCAAAGTTGCTGAAATGAATTTATTTCCACAAATTTCATTTGTTCACCCATTAAATGCTAGTTTCTTAAATCATAATAATTCTGACAATATTTGATATTATACATTTCATGGATTAGATAATTGAGCTTAAAATAAATAACATGTTGATGTTCCATGCCTAAACTTCATAGAGCTAGGGTGTAAATCCAGGTGTGTGTGTGTGTGTGTGTGTGTCTGCTTTCCCAGAAGACAAAGATAAATTTTTAGAATTTCAAGAATATGTTTCATTGAAATGTTTTCTCAATTTTCCAGTCATCACTTTTTATTCATTGCTTCCTAAAAGTATTATGAGAAGAATATTCTTAAATTGTTACCTGAACAGAAAGCTCCTTGTCCCTCCTTTTCCATACTGTTCAGTTCAAACAAGGCTTCTGAAAGCCTCAGCCGGCCTGCTCTGCCCCTGTTCCCTTGCAGTACTTAGTCCTGGTTGCGTGATTTGGGGCCAGTTGCTTGTCATCTTTACGCTTCAAGTTTTCATCTATAAAACTGATGATATTGTAATGATTTAAGATACAGTGTGTTGCTCAGGACTTGGGTCAGTGCCTCATGCTTGTGCTAGGTTGCTTCGGTCATGTCCAGCTCTGTGCAATCCTATGGACTGTAGCCCACCGGGTTCCTCTGTCCATGGGATTATCCAGGCAAGAATACTGGAGTTGCCATGTCCTCCTCCAGGGGATCTTCCCAACCCCAGGAGCAATTCCACATCTCCTGTATTGGCAGGTAGGTTCTTTACCACTAGTACCACCCGAGCAGCTCAGTGTCACTTTAACCTCTGCACCACCAGGGAAACCCTAACACAATATAAATGCTCAATAAATGCTTGTGAATGAGTGGGTGAATGGATGAAAATGTTTTAATCTGTCAAATTGTCAATCTTGACAAAATGATTTGGGTACAAGTAGTATCTTTGGGCGGAGAAGGCAATGGCAACCCACTCCAGTACTCTTGCCTGGAAACTCTCATGAACAGAGGAGCCTGGAAGGCTGCAGACCATGGAGTCGCAAAGAGTTGGACACCACTGAGCAACTTCACTTTCACTTTTCATTTTCATGCATTGGAGAAGGAAATGGCAACCCACTCCAGTGTTCTTGCCTGGAGAATCCCAGGGATGGGGGAGCCTGGTGGGCTGTTGTCTATGGGGTCACACAGAGTCAGACACGACTGAAGCGACTTAGCAGCAGCAGTATCTTTGGGAACTGATTCCCAAAAAAACAGTAGGGAAGTAAGGAAGTAAGTTAAGGAAGGGAGACAATGAATAAAGTTGATAAACATACTATCAATCAAGCATCCAGTATAGGCAACTAGCAAGTATATATTATAATTAATAAATTAGTTGAGTGGTGGCATTTTGAAAATTAGACATTTCAATATTTTTCCCACTAGTTTCAGCAGCATTGCCTGAAAGAATTTTACACTGATGGCTATACAATCACAATTTTTCCTCCATTCCTTCTGTGTATATTAGATGTTTTCTTCAGTAAAGAAGATCTTGTCCTCCTAACTACCACTTTTGTTTAGTATTAATGTGGATTCATAGCTTCTCTTTTTATTCCATGTGGCATAATATATTACATCATTATTCTTTTTGGTGCTCAGATTGTCCTAGATTTGGCCAATCCAGACCCCTAAAGCCAATTGTGTATACTTTTGACATGTCCTGATCAGTCTGACCATATCTTTGATTTTGGTTCAATGGGTCACTTTTTCTGTCCCAGACTTGGACTCAGTCATTTCTCAGAAACCTGGTTCCTGTTAGTAAAGTGGGTACTAGTCATTGCATCTCACTTGTCATTTCTTCAATGCCTATACTTATGGAATATATATGTGTTTGTGTGTGTGTGTATATATATATATATATATAAATGATATTTCATATCCAACAATGCTGAGTTCTTTCACATCTTCTCTTGTTCTGTATTTATTTCTCTTCTCCCACAATGAAAACCCAATATATTTATCACATTCTCTATCTTAACGGTACACACACATGACCAATACCACTATCAACTACAAATGTACTAAGTTCCAGATTGCTTTGCAATTTTTCAGTCCTTAAACTAAATTTCCATAAAGATGTTCAGAGTGTTATGTTCAGAAGTTTCTTGAGTTAATTCTTATTACTGATACATCGGAGAAGGCAATGGCACCCCACTCCAGTACTCCTGCCTGGAAAATCCCATGGACAGAGGAGCCTGGAAGGCTGCAGTCCATGGGGTCACTAGGAGTCAGACATGACTGAGCGACTTCACTTTCACTTTTCACTTTCATGCGTTGGAGAAGGAAATGGCAACCCACTCCAGTGTTCTTGCCTGAAGAATCCCAGGGCCGGGGGAGCCTGGTGGGCTGCCGTCTATGGAGTCACACAGAGTCGGACACGACTGAAGCGACTTAGCAGCAGCGGTCCTTTAGTAAATCCCTCAAGAAAAGATTGAGCATACAGTATTCCCTGAGTTTGCACATATTTTAAACTGTTTTCCTATAGCTTCATGTTGAAAGGACAACTTGATAGGCTATAAAAAAGTTCCTTGGTTCACATTTTATTGTTTGTTTGTTTGTTTTACATTTTAAGCTATATTTATTATATTTATTTATGTGGCTGTGCCTGGTCTTAGTTGCAGAACAGGGGATCCTTGATGCGGCAGGTGGGATGCAGCTCCCTGAGCAGGGCTGGGACCTGGGGCTCCTGCGCTGAGAGCATGGAGCCTTAGCCACTGCGCCACCAGGGACGTCCCCACATTTTATCCGTGCTCTTCAAGTGTGTGTCACTCCGCTCTTTCTTCACTTTTGTTGCCTTAGAGAAGTCTCATGACAGCTGGATTTTCTGTCCTTTGTAAGAACTTTGACTTTTAGCATGGAGTCCAGATTTTTCTTTATTTTTAATGTCTAAAAGTTTTACTAAGACAGGATTTGGAGATGACCAGTTTTCCAAGTTCAGCACAGTGAGGTCCTTTTCAACATACAAATTCCGATCTTTTTTATTTCCATATTATCTTTTTGAAATACAGTCATAAGACTGCAGCTAGGACTGGCATGAATTCATCCCAACAGTGGAAGTGATACATACATCCATAATCAGTCTGAAGCAGACCTAAAAACCTGAAAGAACATCTGTCTCTCACTCCTTTGTTATTCACCACTGTTGCACTGTTCCTGCTCCCTTAGCTCACACCTTTGACCTGGTGGAGTGTTTTGTATGACCAGCTAACAAAGAAGAAAAAGATCTGAACTTGATTCACAATGGGTCACCTTGTGACGTTCATGTGATGAGAAAATGAAAACCAGTTTTGTAGGGTAGGGGAAAGCCTCTCAATAGGTAGAGCTTTGAGTGGTACATCATCCATTTTTTCATGGAGAGAGAAGGTATGGATACACATGGACTCATGAGCAATAGTAAATAACTTAGCTAATTGGTCAGGAGGTACAGACAAAATTTTTCTAGATGGTAAGAGACTAAGAGCATTCCCTCAAGATCATGATTAAGACAAGGATTTTCACTCTCATTTCTATTCGTTTTCTTGCAGGTCCTAGCCAGTGAAATAGGCAAGATGAAAAAATAGCATAGAAATTAGAAAGGAAAAAGTAATACTATTATTATTCATAGGTGACAAAATTATATACTTTGCTATAATAAAGAGAATCCAAATGAATCTATAAGCCTACTTTAAGAATTAGTAAGGAATTTTGCAAGATTGTTTGAAACAAAGCCAACATATAAAAATTAAAGCTTTTTCTATATGTTAACAATAAGAAACTAGAAAATGAAAATAATTTAAACATTACTATAGCATTGACTGGAAAATCCCGTGGATGGAGGAGCCTGGAAGGCTGCAGTCCATGGGGTCGCTGAGGGTCAGACACGACCCTCACTCTTCACTGTCATGCATCGGAGAAGGAAACGGCAACCCACTCCAGCGTTCTGGCCGGAAGAATCCCAGGCTGGTGGGCTGCCGCCTATGGGGTCGCACAGAGTCGGACATGACTGAAGCAACTTAGCAGCAGCAGCATAGCATTGAAAAAGCAACAAATACTTAGTAAGTGTAATAAGAGATATACTACTCCTCAATACAAAATTACAAAATATTTCTTGGAGAAATTAAAGTTCTAAATAAATAAAATTTATTGCATCTTTATGTATTAGTTGACTCATTTTAAGATGTAATTATCTTTAAATCAATGTACATATTCAACGTAATTGTGATTCAAAAACACCAGCATTATTTTGTGTAAGTTAGCAGGCTGGTTTTAAAATTCACATAGAATAAAATATTTAAGATAAGTTTAACAAAAGGGGTGCAAGACATACACTGAAAACTACATTGCTAAAAGAAATTAAATGAGAATTAAATAAAGGGAGAGGTATACCATGTGCATAGATTGGAAGATTCAATCTTCTTAAGATTTCAAGTCTCTCTCAAGCTAATCTGTGGATGCAATGAAACTTTTTTTGTAGAAATAAAATTATCCTAAAATTTATGTGGAATTAGCCAAAATAATTTTTTGAAAAATGGTTCTTTTGTTTGTTCTTTTGTATACTACATGATTTTAAATTTCATGATAAAGCTAAAGTAAATAAGACAGTTTGGTGTTAATATGAGGTTAGATTTATAGACAGATGAATCAGGATAGAGAGTCTCCAAATAAATTTACTTCTATGGTCAACTGATCTCCAACTAAGTGCCACAGCAAGTCAATGCGGTAAAGCATAGTCTTCTAAATTAATGATGCTGGGACAACTGGATATTCGTGAACTATACTCTTATCTTATATCAGGCAAAAATTAACTGAAAATGAATCAGAGACCTAAACATAAGAGCTAAAATGATAAACTTTTAGGAGAAAACATAGGAGAAAAAATTTTGTAAAGATTTCTTTGGTATGACAACACCAAAGCACAATCCATAAAAGAACACAATAAATTGAACATCATACTTTTTTTTTTTCAAAATCTTATCAAAACACAAATAGTAAAATGAAGATCCACAGACTGGAGACAATATTTGCAAATTATATATCCAATAAAGGAAGTATTCAGAACATATAAAGAACTCTTACAAATCAATACTAAGAGGATAGACAATCCAATTTGAAGTTAGCCAAATATTTGACTAGTCCTTTCACCAAATATAATATTCAAATAATTAATGTAAGATATTGAACATAATTAGTATGGAGATTCAAATTAAAATCACAAAAAGATACCACATCATGTCTACTAGGATGACTTCAGTCACAAAAGTTGATAATATCAAGCATTGTCCAAGATGTGGAAAAATTTCTGGTGGGTATATAAAATGGTACAGCCACTTTGGAAAGTAGTTTGGAATTTCCTTAAAAGTTAATCATGTATTTATCATATAACTCAGCAATGCTACTCCTAGATTTCTTTTCTTTTCTTTCTTTCTTTTTTTTTTTTTTTTGAGAAACAGAAGTTAATTAGTAATATGCATTGCACATACATGTGGGAGCACCAGTGATGGGTAACTCAAGGGGATGATTACAACTTAGTCTCTGTGGCATCTTAACAAAAGAACAACACACTTTGAGACGTGGCAAAAAAAAAAAAAAAAAAAAAAAAAAAAGGAAAAGGACTTTAAATTTCTACACCAGCAAATTGTGGGAAGGCAAATACAGAGTGGGAACTTATGAAAGACAAAGTCTTGTTAGTAAAATTTGTTAGGTAGATTCCTCTGGTGCCATCTCTGAGCTGGTAAGAGTCTAGAGGTATTTTCAGTGATTAACTTCAGTCCTTTCTGGTAGAGAAGGGTAAAGGGACACCTTTCTGAACTTCGGTCCTACTTTTAGGTAAATACTGAGCGAACGCAGAGCTTTTCTTATATCCTCTTCTCAACTGCCTGCAGTTCAAAGTAATCTTTATGCCAAAGTGATATATTTTGGGGTGGCTCACTCTGCTGCCCTTCATATATCTGGCATGCAGAAGGAATCTGTGAAGTGCGGCATTTTCCCATCTTTCCTGAAATTTAAGTTGTTTGCACTCGCTTCTGCCCCTCATATTTACTGGGCACAGATTTTGTTCCTAAGCCTGTGCCAGGGGCCATGAGACACAGACACTCACAGTAGAGGGTGCCGTGACGGAACGAACTGGGAGGACAGGAGCTGGGGAGAACGCTGCACGGTGCAGGTAGCCCGCCAGTGTCCCCCACACCGAGGTCAGCAGGCTGAAGGGAAGCTGCCAGAAAGGCAAGCATATGGATCAGCGACGACCTGGGATGAACAGGGGTTCTAGCTGTGTAGACTTTCTGGGTTCTATTTGATAGGGCATTGATTCGAAAGCCAGCATCTAGGGAGAGGCTGCTGAGTGCCAGGCGCCGGGTCAGTGAGGAGCATGAGGCTGACTAAGCCAGCCCCTGCTCTCAGGAGACTTGTCCTCTGAATCAAGCCCTCCCCACACCGCAGTGGGGATAGGAAGCAGCAAGTTGAAATACACACATAATTTGTGTCTGATCTATGTCACGGACCACCTGCTAGTCCGCAGAGGCGAGGGCGGAGGTCTGGGGCGCTCTGACCATTCGGCTGCTGGACCTGGTGATGGTCTCTGACCCCAGAGGAAGTCAGCAGGCACGTGATGGCCCAGTCCGACCGCCTCTGTCTCTCAAGTGACAGCATTTCTGAGGTTCTTCTTCTTGAAAGCCAGTTGCCAGGAAACCTTCATGAGCGGCAGAAATCAGACTCCACCCCTGGGGGGTCAGCAGTGTCTCTCCCCAGCTGTCTCCGGCAGAATCCAAAGGCCACCACGTCACATTGTTATAAATGCCACCTTTCCAAGAAAACTTACGCTGCCCTGTGAAACCGGGTCACCTCTGCGGGGCTGTGAGAAGGGTGTCACTCTCAGCGGCCTCCTGGTAACTGTTCACGGGGGCTGTCATCTCAGCAGGAGCCCTGCGCAAGCAGCAGACCTGGTGTCTGACCAGTAGCTGGTGCTGGCAGAGCGCGTGCCGGGGCAGGGACTTGGCCCTGCGTTCCTGCGCTCTGTGGACCGACCTGCCACGGCATTTGCCCTGCTCTGGTGACGATGGCTTTGCCCCCGTTAGGGTGTGGTGGCTCTAGGGCTGGTCTGTCAAACCCCACACGTGCTGCAGAAGACAGAGTCCAGTTCAAGAAAAGCTGCTTCCACCTGCCAGGGCTCGAGCACAAAGGGAGGCAGCGCTTCCCCGAAGAGCAAATAAAGGAGCCAGTTGGGAAGGTGGGGAAAGGCTCTTGGGATCCCACCGCTGGTTCTGGCAACTACCCCAGCAGCAGCTGGGCCTACTCCTAGATCTCTATCCACCAGGAAGAAAAACATATATCCCCATCAAGACTTGTATGTGAATGTCTATATAGCATTATCCATAATAGCAAAAACTGGAAGCAATGTAAGTCTCCACCAATTGGTATATCTGTACAATAGTATGCTAATCAACAATAAAAAAGGATCAAACTATTGCTACATACAACATGGATAAATGTTGAAACATTGTGCTAAATTGGAAGAAGCCAGATAGAAAACACTGTATATTGTATAATTCCATTTGTATAAAATTTCTAGAAAAAGGAAAACTGAAGAGACCAAAGATGATCAGAGGCTGCCAAGAGCTTTTAGTGGGAGCAGGGATAAGTTGCAAATGGACATGAGAGAACTTCATGGAGTGATGCAGTTGTTTTGCAATTATATTGCGATGATGTTTGCATAACTGTAATTTACTAAAAATTGTTTTAACTATACACTTACAATGAGTGAATTTCATAATATGTAGATTATAATTCAGTAAAGAGACATGAAAACAAAAAGTATGTCAGAATTATTAGATTACTTTTGTTGGTAGGCATAGTCACTGAATGTTAAAAGTTGTTTCTCTCTCCTTTTCTCTCTTTCTGTGTTTTGTTCCATTTGCCAGGGTATATATATTCACTTGAGAATCCTCTGGAGTCCAAGTCATCTCACTCTCAATATATGGTTGCTTCATGCTTTCTTGCTTGTAGCCTGACCAAACTGGTCCCGGGAGTTTAAATATAAAGGACAAAGCTTTGTTCTTTGATATAGCATTTGTTGGAACCTATCCTGAGAGTTATTAGGAATATGTAGATATGTTGATAAAGACACACTATGATTTTTTTTTTTAGTTAGGATTTGACAGTTGATTACCACAGTAGGAGAGTAGTATTCAAGTAAGGGAGATTGGTAGGGCAGGACTTGGGCATGCCTGGGTTCCTAAGAGAAATACTCTGAGAAAGCACCATAATATTCTTCTTCACCACAATGCTGGGCTGAGAAGATATGTGCACAGGGACAGGCATTTGGAGACAAGTACTGGCTTCCCTGGTGGCTCAGATGGTAAAGAATTCACCTGCAACGTGGGAGACCTGGGTTCTATCACTGGATTGGGAAGATCCCCTGGAGGTGGGCATGGCAACCCACTCCAGTTTTCTTGCCTGGAGAATCCCCATGGACAGAAGAGCTTGGTGGGCTATAGTTCATGGGGTCACAAAGAGTCAATAGAATTGAGCAACTAAGCACAGCACAGCACCAGGAGGAGAATTTGAGGCTGCAAGTGTCATCAGCAGTACTTAATTAGGGTTAGGTTAGTAAGAAAGAACCCACTCCAGTGTTCTTGCCTGGAAAATCCCAGGGACGGGGGAGCCTGTTGGGCTGCCATCTATGGGGTCGCACAGAGTCGGACACGACTGAAATGACTTAGCAGTAGCAGCAGCAGCAGTAAGAAAGAATCTTCATTTTGACTATAGAGTGAGACTGTATTAATACCTCAATGGCTCAGGTCCTCAGCCTAGAACTATCTTTATCTGGATATATATATCCATATCTATATACATATATATCCATATATTACATACATATATGTATATCATGTATATTATATATATATATATGAAACATTCCATTTCTTTTCCATATATATTAATTCAGTTCAGTCACTCAGTGACTGACTCTTTGCGACCCCATGGACTGCAGCACACCAGGCCTCCCTATCCATGACCAACTCCTGGAGTTTACCCAACTCATGTCCATTGAGTTGGTGACGCCATCCAGCCATATCATCCTCTGTTGTCCCCTTTCCTCCTGCCTTCAATCTTTCCCAGCATCAGGGTCTTTTCCAATGAGTCAGTTCTTCACATCAGGTGGCCAAAATGCTAGAGTTTCAGCTTCAGCATCAGTCCTTCCAATGAATATTCAGCACTGATTTCCTTTAGAATGGACTAGTTGGATCTCCTTGCAGTCCAAGGGACTCTTAAGAGTCATCTCCAACACCACAGTTCAAAAGCATCAATTCTTCAGTGCTCAGCTTTTTTTATAGTCCAACCCTAACATCCATACATGACTACTGGAAAAACCATAGCCTTGACTAGATGGACCTTTGTTGGCAAAGTAATGTCTCTGCTTTTTAATATGCTGTCTGGTTTGGTCCTAGCTTTTCTTCCAAGGAGCAAGCGTCTTTTAATTTCATGGCTGCAGTCACCATCTGCAGTGATTTTGGAGCCCCCCAAAATAAAGTGTTACTGTTTCTACTGTTTCCCCATCTATTTGGCATGAAGTGATGGTACCAGACGCCATGATCTTCGTTTTCTGAATGTTGAGCTTTAAGCCAACTTTTTCACTCTTCTCTTTCACTTTCATCAAGAGGTTATTTAGTTCTTCACTTTCTGCCATAAGGGTTGTGTCATCTGCATATCTGAGGTTATTGATATTTTTCCTGGCAATCTCAATTCCAGCTTGTGCTTCATCCAGCAGGGTGACAATATACAGCCTTGACATACTCCTTTTCTGATTTGGAAGCAGTCTGTTGTTCCATGTCCAGTTCTAACTGTTGCTTTCTGACTTGCATACAGATTTCTCAAGAGGCAGGTCAGGTGGTCTGGTATTCCCATCTCTTTCAGAATTTTCCACAGTTTATTGTGATCCAGACAGTCAAAGGCTTTGGCATAGTCAATAAAGCAGAAAGAGATGTTTTTCTGGAACTCTCTTGCTTTTTCCATGATCCAGCGGATGTTGGCAATTTGATCTCTGGGTCCTCTGCCTTTTTAATACCAGCTTGAACATCTGGAAATTCATGGTTCACGTATTGCTGAAGCCTGGCTTGAAGAATTTTGAGCATTACTTTACGAGTGTGTGAGATGAGTGTAATTGTGCGGTAGTTTGAGCATTCTTTGGCATTGCCTTTCTTTGGGACTGGAATGAAAACTGACCTTTTCCAGTCTTGTGGCCACTGCTGAATTTTCCAAATTTGCTGGCATATTGAATGCAACACTTTAACAGCATCATCTTTTAAGACTTGAAATAGCTCAATTGGAATTCCATCACCTCCACTAGCTTTGTTCGTAGTGATGCTTCCTAAGGCCCACTTGACTTCACATTCCAGGATGTCTGGCTCTAGGTGAGTGATCACACCATCATGATTATCTCGGTCGTGAAGATCTTTTTGTACAGTTCTTCTGTGTATTCTTGCCACCTCTTCTTAATATTTTCTCCTTCTGTTAGGTCCATACCATTTCTGTTCCTTTATTGAGCCCATCTTTGCATGAAATATTCCCTTGGTATCTCTAATTTTCTTGAGGAGATCTCTAGTCTTTCCCATTCTATTGTTTTCCTCTATTTCTTTGCACTGATCACTGAGGAAGGCTTTCTTATCTCTCTTTGCTATTCTTTGGAACTCTGCATTCAAATGGGTATATCTTTCCTTTTCTTTTCCATATACATGTATATATGTATATATATATATATATATACCTTTTTACACCAGTCAGCTGCTTAGGTTGCTATTTGTTTTACATGTAGCTGTCCAGTGTCCCCCAGCGCCACTCCCTGAAGACACTGTCTTTTCTCCATTGTATATTCTGACCTCCTTTGTTATAGATTAGCTGGCAATAGGTGCATGAGTTTATTTCTGCCCTCTCTACTCTGTTCCCTTGTGTGTGTGTGTGTGTGTGTGTGTGTGTGTGTGTGTGTGAATGCCATACTGTTTTGATTACTGTAGCTTTTAGTATAGTCTGAAGTCTGGGAGAGTTTTTTTTCCCCCCCCAAGATTGCAATGGCAGGCAGCGCCACCTCACCTGCTTGCTTGTATCCCTTACTGCTGCTGCTGCTGCTAAGTCTCTTCAGTTGTTTCCAACTCTGTGTGACCCTATAGATGGCAGCCCACCAGGTTCGCCCATTCCTGGTATTCTCCAGGCAAGAATTCTGGCAAGAGTGGATTGCCATTTCCTTCTCCAGTATCCCTTACTAGTATCCTGTATTAATAAATCTACTTCTTGCCTATCACTTTACCTCTCATTGAATTTCTTCTTTGCAAAAAAAGTTGCTTTGGCAATTCAAGGTCTTTTGTGGTTCCAAATAAATTTTAGAATTATTTGTTCTAGATTTGTGAAAACTGTCATTTTAATAGGGATTGTATTAAATCTATAGATCACTTTGGGTAGCATGCTCATTTTAACAATATTAATTTTTCCAGTCTAAGAGCACCATATATCTCCATTTCTATTAGACCTTTTGAAATTGCCCTTCATCTCTTTGAAACTCTGTCCTTTTTTTTTTCCAATTTAGTCCATCTCTCTTCTTCATATCAGATGATTTCTACTGATTTATCTTCAGGTTCACTGATTCTTTACTCTGTCATCTCCATTCTGCTATTAAATCCATGTAGTTAATTTACTTCAGATACTTTTCAGTTCTAAAGTTTTCTTTTTAAAGAAAAATTAATTAAAATTTTTTTTCATTCAATGCAAGTGTATTTTCCTTTGTTTCACTGAGCAAAGGTACAATAGCTGTTTTAAATTCTTGACTGATAACATCTGAGTCATTTCTGCTTGACATCCATCAACTTCTTTTCCCCTGAGGCCAAGTCATATTTTCCTGGTACTTTATGTATCAAATTGTTTTATATTATATCCTGGTCATTAGGAAGACATGTTGTGGAGACTCTGGCTTATGTAATACTGTTCTGAACTATGCAGACATTTAACTCGGGTTGACTCAACCTCAAAACTGCCATAACTGATGTGGGGAGCACATGCACAATGTTTTCAGTTTGCTTCATCCATGTATGTTTAAGTGATCAGCAAGAAGGTTTGGCTGAGTTTAAAAATGGAATTTGGGATTCACCTTCTCTGATTCTATTATTCGTGAGGATCCCCCTTATTCTCTGATGACCCTGATTAGTTTGGTCTCCTTTCATTGGTTCCTCTCCCCAGAAGATAGCAAGCTTTCTATCAAATCTTACCTGCCTCACATTGCCATCTCCCTAACTGTGGCTGTTCTCAGGGCAAAGTTGCAAAACATGGGAACTTTCCCTTCAGGTCCCTTGTTCCCAATTTCAGCTCTTTCCTCAAATCTACATGTGTTTGTTCAGTTTCCAGAGCCTTTAGGCATTTCAATGTTGTTGTTATTGTTTAGACTTCATAGCTATTATCTGCAGGAAGATTAATTTGTCAGGCTTCTAATCTTATGTAAACTGTTTCCATTTTTCTGATGGAGTGCAGCTGGGCATGGGCAACTTTATGACTTGATAGATCAAATAGTAGTCCACCATGGAAATTTCAGTTCATGAAGTCACTTGAAGTCCCCTTATCAGGCATTTAGTCTTTTTCAGAGCCAAGTAGTTAAGATAATTGGAAAATTTCAGACTAGGATAAATATGATTTGCTGTTTACTCAAGAGTCACCATGGCTTACAGTTTTTAACTGAGAACATGCATCTTCCTCCCTACATGATAAATGTTAGGAAAGGTCTTCCTTTTCAAATGAAATCTCATTTATCTACTCTATTATCTCTATGGGCTTCCCTGGTGGCTCAGAGGGTAAAGCATCTGCCTGCAATGCTGGAGCCTTCCCTAGGCATCTTTGGTATCTGCCACTCCCAGTTTTCCAGTCTCTCTCAGTAAAATGTCATCAATGTAGCAGACAAGAATGATTTCCTGTAGAATGCTAAGATAAGCAAATACTTTGCAGATTGTTCTGGCAGAGTGGTAGAGGTTGTGTAGCCCTGAGGTAAGGGAATACAGAGTCTCACTGTTCTTGCCAGACACAGTGAATTCATTCAGATGTTTTCTGGTCACTGAGACAGAAAAATTATCATCTTCCAGATTCATCATTTTGTACCAGTAACCAAGAACTATATTTATTTGCTCTGGTTAAGAAAATATACCTGGGGCAGCAACTGTGATTGTAATCATTATTTGATTGCATTTATAGTAATATGATATCATTCTTTAAGACCTATATGATCTCTGGAGATATGATATGAATCACCAACTACTATATATTTCAAGATTTTGAATGTGGTAAAATCTTTGAAATTTCACAGGGCTGTGTTTTTCTGTTTTGTTAAAGAGGTAGCTCCATAGTTTGCATTGGTCTTTCATCCAATAATATGTTTTGCTCCATTGATTAGGGAGCCAATTGAAGGTTCTGACAATTGCTAAGGATGGTTAGTCCAATCATATGCTCAGACATAGGAGAATAACTTTAGCTTGTGTTTGTGAACCAC
This sequence comes from Ovis canadensis, assembly GCF_042477335.2. Taxonomy (NCBI): domain Eukaryota; kingdom Metazoa; phylum Chordata; class Mammalia; order Artiodactyla; family Bovidae; genus Ovis; species Ovis canadensis. Next base: position 14,800,239 of record NC_091262.1, read on the forward strand.
TGACATAGGCTCAAAATCTTTTTTTTATTTTTTACCCTTTGTGTTTCCTCCCTGTTTAGTGAACCACAGAATTAGTTCTAAGTGTCCACAGAAGATCTGGGTTTTTCTCATTCTCCAGCACACAACTGGACTTCTAACTGGATATAACTCAGACTGGGAAATGTTAGGAAGAATAAATTCACTATTACTTCTCATGATATTATCAGAAACTGCTTCCTCAAGGTTCTCCATTTCATTCAAGGGGCTCTGGGTCTGTGAACTAACTACAACTTGGGACTTGGTACAGGATTTTGAATCTTCCTGGTATTTGTTCCCCAGCTAAGAATTCGTTTTTCAATACAGATTAAGTGAAATTGCTTCATAGGACTTCTGTGGTTGTATAATGGATAAGAATCCGCCTGCCAATGCAGAGGACACAGGTTTGATCCTTGGTCTGGGAAGATTCCACATGCCACAGAGCAACTAAAACCTATGTGTCACAACTACTGAGCCCAATGCTGTAACTACTGAAGTCCCTGTGCCTAGAGCTTATGCTCCACAGCAAGAGAAGCCACCACAATGAAAAGCCTGTGCACTACAACAGAGAGAAGCTTGCGTGCACTACAACAGAGAGAAGCTTGCGTGCACCACAACAGAGAGAAGCTTGCGTGCACCACAACAGAGAGAAGCTTGCGTGCACCACAACAGAGAGAAGCTTGCGTGCACCACAACAGAGAGAAGCTCGCGTGCACCACAACAGAGAGAAGCTCGCGTGCACCACAACAGAGAGAAGCTCGCGTGCACCACAACAGAGAGAAGCTCGCGTGCACCACAACAGAGAGAAGCTCGCGTGCACCACAACAGAGAGAAGCTCGCGTGCACCACAACAGAGAGAAGCTCGCGTGCACCACAACAGAGAGAAGCTCGCGTGCACCACAACAGAGAGAAGCTCGCGTGCACCACAACAGAGAGAAGCTCGCGTGCACCACAACAGAGAGAAGCTCGCGTGCACCACAACAGAGAGAAGCTCGCGTGCACCACAACAGAGAGAAGCTCGCGTGCACCACAACAGAGAGAAGCTCGCGTGCACCACAACAGAGAGAAGCTCGCGTGCACCACGACTAGATAAAGTTCATGAGCGGAAACAGAGACCCAGTGCAACCAAAAGAAAATAAATTAAATAAATTAAAAAAAAATAAAAAAAATTGCTTCATGGATTGCTCCTATATTTTTCTTTTATGTACCTTGTGGATCTATTGGCCAACACCAAAATCCCCCTGGAGGGCAAGCCTTAATAATTATCATTCTGGCCTTGTTCCGTACTGTAGCCCCACACCCAGCTTGTCTCTGGCAGTAAGTTGCTGCTGCTCTGCCTCTGCTTAATCATTTTGCTCTAATAAGTATGTGAAAGAAAGCAGAGAATTTACGAAGTCAGAAATTCAAGCACTGTAGTACTAAACTAACAAAGGGAGCTTACTAAAATATTTGGGAATGTGGGAGCTTTAACATCATAGATTATGATTCAGCAGGTCTTAGTGGAGTAGTGGTAAAAAATTTCCCTGCCAATGCAGGAGATACAGGAGATGTGGTTTTGATCCCTGATCTGAGAAGATCCCCTGGAGGAGGAAGTGGCAACTCCCTCCAGAATTCTTGCCTGGGAAATCCCATGGACAGAGAAGCCTGGCAGCTACAGTCTATGGGGTTGCAGAGTCAGACCTGACTTAGCAATGAAACACACAAGTCGGTCTTAGATCTCAGGAATCTGAATTTTTACCAAATGCTTTAGGTGATTTCAATGGTATTTATCCAGACACACCCTCACCCTTGTCCCTTGTGTTCCCCTGCAACCACAACCCACTTCAAAGAATATCTACTATTAATTATTAATGGCTGCCCCCAGTTCTTTTGAATATCCTGCCATCACTTTTGATAGCTTCTCACATTCTGAATTCTACTTCCCCAAAGTGGAATTGAAACAGTCTTACATCCCTCAGGCTTTTGTCTTTCTGTGCAAGGGGACTTAGGCTCTATCTGTTCTATAGTAGTAACTTTCTATTTGTAACTAAAACAGTCTTGTATGGGACAGCAGGACAGTTCTATGAAATGGTTCTGAGAAATGTTCACAGAAACAAAACCTAAATAGAGGCTGGCCTTTCATCCCTTCTGATTTCACTGTGATCTTTGCAATATTTCTTTATAAACCTTTAATTACAGCGTATTAAAAGGCAGAGACATTGCCAACAAAGGTCTGTCTAGTCAAAGCTATGGTTTTCCCGTAGTCATGTATGGATGTGAGAGTTGGACTATACAGAAAGCTGAGTGCTGAAGAACTGATGCTTTTGAACTATGGTGTTGGAGAAGACTCTTGAGAGTCCCTTGGAGTGCAAGGAGATCCAACCCGTCCATCCTAAAGGAGATCAGTCCTGAATATTCATTGGAATAACTGATGCTGAAGCTGAAACTCCAATACTTTGGCCACCTGATGCGAAGAACTGACTCATTTGAAAAGACCCTGATGCTGGGAAAGATTGAAGGCAGGAGGAGAAAGGGACAATAGAGGATGAGATGGTTGGATGGCATCACCTACTCAATGGACATGAGTTTGAGTAAACTCCAGGAACTGGCGATTGACAGGGAGGCCTGGCATGCTGCAGTCCACGGGGTTTCAAAGAGTTGGACACAACTGAGCAACTGAACTGAACTGAATTGCTGGCCAGGAATGGGTTCCCTCAACAGACCTGAGTTGTTCAAATCCTGCACATTCTAAAAAAAGACTGTCTTCAAGACTAGCCCTTTAGTGGAACCCTGGGAAATAATCTCTGAGCCTTTGTAACACTCTGTCTTATAAGGCATTACATGTCTACATGCTGCTGCTGCTGCTAAGTCGCTTGAGTTGTGTCTGACTCTGTGCAACCCCATAGACGGCAGTCCACCAGGTTCCACTGTCCGTGGGATTCTCCAGGCAAAAACACTGGAGTGGGTTGCCATTTCCTTCTCCAATGCATGAAAGTGAAAAATGAAAGTGAAGTTGCTCAGTCGTGTCTGGCTCTTAGCGACCCCATGAGCTGCAGCCTACCAGGCTCCTCTGTCCATAGGGTTTTCCAGACAAGAGTACTGGAGTGGGTTGCCATTGCCTTCTCCGACATGTCTACATTATGACCCCAAGTAAAACCTCTGAATGCCAACATTTGGATGAGTTTCTCTGGTTGGCAATATTTCACATGTGTTGTCACACGTCATTGCTGGGAAACTTTCACAAACCCCCATGTGAATGCACTGGAGAAGACATCTGGAAGTTTGTTGTCTTGCTTCTCCTGGACTTTGTCCTATCTCTTTTTTTTTTTCTTTGTTAATTATAATCTGTATTCTGTTGCTATCATAAACTGTAGCTATGAGTATAACCATAGGTTTTCTGAAGTCCTGTGAGTCCGTTAGCAAATCATTGAGCCTGAGGGGAGTGGAGGGAAACTCTGACACATCTGCCTAAACTGGTTACAGTGTATTCTGTTGTCTCCAATTGAGAACTATTACTGATACAGAATTGATCCTAAAAGATCCTCAAAGAAACAGAAATCTGGGACTAGTGTCTAAAGTGATTGGTTTGAAGGCAGTTAGAATCTAGGTAGTGTTAGAAAATGGAACAGAAGTCAATGGCAGTTAGTGACCAAGTAGTTACTTAAATGATGTCTTAGAGTCAACTGGACATAAGTGGTTATTGAAAGAAAGACTGTGATGAAATGAGAGATTCTTTGTCCATATCATTAAGAAGTCTCCTAGATGACATTTACAAAGTCTAACTTAAGTCTTACATAAAAGAGCTAGAGTAGAAATATGAATGGTTTGGTCTACATAGACATTTAGACACTTAACAGAGGTTAATTAGAAAGAAGATTCCCTTGGAGGAGGGCATGGCAACCCACGCTAGTATTCTTGCCTGGAGAATACCATGGACAGAGCCTGGGAGACTACAGTCCATAGGGTGGCACAGAGTCAGACATGGCTGAAGTGACTTAGCACACACATGATTAGAAAGTACAAGGACTGAGACAGGTGTGTAGTCCACTATGCTGTTTTTGATCAGTACAACTTTAGTTCTGGTTAAACAAGGCTTGACTGATAGCCTCTCAGTAGAGACAACATACTTTCCAGAAAGACACCATGATGCCTCAATCAGAAGGGGGACTTGTGAGCACCAGCTGCATCATTTCTCAGTAGGTCCAGTAGGCCCACAAACCCTCTTGTGATTAATTTTCCAGATTTTGAATGGCACTTATAATAGGCATGCTTGTCATCTGGCAGGATCCTCACATCAGCTCTCTGATCCATGAAGTGGGGTTCTATTAAGCTATGCACCTACCCTGTATTAAAAAAACAACAAACAAATTAATACCATTCTACGATGGGAATGTTGGTGATTAGTGCTACCACCAAAACCCTGAAAGATACAGAAGTGTTGATTTCTATCCCATCTCCCGTTTAACTTTCCTGTTTGCCCTGTGCAAAAATCAGATGGATATTCGAGAGTGACATTGTGATTATCATAGGTCTAGTCAGATGGTGATTTCAACTGCAACTTCTGTTCCTAGAATGGTTATCTGCCTCACCTCCTTTTCTCTTTCCTACCTCATTTTCCCCTCCATTGCTTCTCTTGCTTTTTAAAATTTGTATTTGCAGAATATGTCATACCTCCAGAGAAATATGTAACATCTATAAGCACTGTTTCATCACTGATAATAAAGTGTACCCTCATGTAAGCTCTACACAAGGTAATATATGAACTAGTGCTAGACCCTTAGAAGTTTCACACATGCCCTTCTCAAATGGTAAACCTTCCCTCTACCCTAGAACGAATCACTGCGCTGACTTTTCCCAGCTGGTGCTAGTGACAAAGAACCTGTCTGTCAATGCAGGAGACATAGGAGCCATGGGTACAATCCCTGGGTCAGGAAGATCCCCTGGAGGAGGGCATGGCAACCAACTGCAGTATTCTGGGCTGGAGAATCCCTTGGACAGAGGAGCCTGGCAGATTACAGTCCATGTGGTTGCAGAGTCAGACACGACTGATGCAACTTAGCACTAGTATGCAAATGACAATAATGCCTTTACTTTTCTTTATAGGTTTGTTTCCACATAGGGCTTCCAGGGAATATACATGGTATTTTGACCACTACATAAATAAAATCATACTATATATTTTGCTTTATGATTCCTCTCTTCACTTTAAAGTATTAGTGTTCTATTGTATTGTAACTAATTGTATTGTAATTGTATTATAACAAACTTAATGGCTTAAAAACACACATTTCTTATTGCATAGTTTCCATGGGTCAGACCATCTGCATTAATTGAGTCATCTGCTCAGGGTTTCACCAGCATGGCATGTGGGTGTCAACCAGGGATGCAGCCTCATCTGAAACTCAGAATCCTCTCTCACTCTCACTGGTTATTAGCGGAATCTAACTCCTTATAGTTATTGGACTGAGGTTCTCTCTCTCTCTTTTTTTTTTTTATGAGCTGCCAACTGGAGACAACTCTCAGTTTTTATATCATTGCTGTATGTGTCACTCCATTCACAACATGGCAGCTCATTTCTTCAAGGTGAGCAGAATCTCTCACCAGTCTGCTGCAGTGGACTCATGTTACACACCATAATCAAGGGAGTGACTATCCCATCATATTCACAAGTCCCTTCAGCACTCAAGTGGTGGGGATTATTGTGTGTATACCAGGGGTTTTGAATCTTGGGGCCATCCTAGAATTCTGCCTACTGCACTAAACATGATATCTATACTTCATTTATTTTAATTGTGTTATTCCATTGTACCTGTATTATTTACTTACCATTCTACTGTTGATTTACAATTGTGTTATTGTCTATTTCTAGTATAACAGACAAGCTACCACGAACATTTTATACATATATCTTGTTATAAACTTAAAAAAAATTATTTTGGCTTCACTGGGTCATTGTTGCAGTATGCAGGTGAATCTTATTGCATGGGCCCTAGAGCATTGCCCAGCATCATGTAGAATCTCAGTTACTGGAGCAGGGATTGAACATGTGACCCCTACATTGGAAGGCAGATATTTTACCATTGGATGGCCAATATTTTACCATTGGGCCACCAGGGAAGCTCCTTGTTACAAACTTCTTGTGCAAGAGTTTCTCTATGATATGTAACCAGGAGTAGAATTGCTTATTCATAGGTTGTGTTATGTGTCCAACGTCACTAGATGATGTACAGTTTTCAAAGTAATTTATCAATTTATATTCCCCACAAAATAGTGTGAAAATATGCACTTGTCTACAGCTTTACCAATTTTTGCTTTTTATACTTAAATTGTTTTGCCAAGTTGGCAGGGTAGTAGTTATATATCATTATAACTTTGCATTCCTATGATTGCTAATGAGAATGAACATTTTTTCATATGTTTATTGACTAACTACTTTTTCTGAAAATAGTCTCCTAACTGGAAGGGCTAAGATGAAAGAGTGGTTGTTGGGCTTCTTTGGGTTTTAGAGGCAACATATGCCACATTTGGGCATGCTGTTTCAAACCATTTACTGGGGAGTCTATTAGACTGCCAACTCTTAGTAATCTTGAGCAAGAAAAGGCTCTCCAGCTGAAGCAAGCTTCAAGAAAGCATCTCTGCCATCTAGTCTATAAGAGCTAATGGGTCCACTCAAACTTGAAGTGCCTGTAACTGACTAGATACTACAGGAGACACTGGTTCAATTCCTGGGTCAGGAAGATCCACTGAAGAAGGGAAAGGCTACCCACTCCAGTATTCTGGCCTGGAGAATTCCATGGACTGCATGGGGTTGAAAAGAGTTGGACATGGCTGAGAGACTTTCACTTCACTTGCTACATGAAGTAAGTCACAATTAGAAAATCATGGTAAAGACCCCAGGGTTTTAAAATAAAGCTAGGTCCTCTTTGGCAAACATTTCCCTTTCAGGAAGAGTTCTTCTCTTGTAATTGACCTTAGATAGATATGACATCAAATGTCCATCCATTTTGAGTAGCCTTCCTCTACTAGGTGTTATCTGGACCACTGAACAATAAAGTTCCACCAAGTGAATTGTGGCTCAGATGGTAAAATAGTCTGCCTGCAATGGAGGAGACCTGTGTTTGATCCCTGGGTCGAGAAGATCCCCTGGAGAAGGAAATGGCAACCTACTCCAGTGTTCTTGCCTGGAAAATCCCATGAGCAGAGGAGCCTGAGGGGCTACAGTCCATAGGGTCGCAAAGAGTCAGACATGATTGAGCAACTTCACTACTATTATGTGGGTGGTCTACAGGACAAACAGTTCAAGTAGGCCATGAAAGTTTGTTAAGTTGCTTAATTAGCTGCCTCACACTCCCAGGAGGCCAATTCTTGACGCACTGCCATCTCTTATTCAAATTTCACCTGTGGGCTTATGGAGATTTCATCATTACCAGTTGATTTGAGCCTCATACACAGCTGGGGCTTCCCAGGTGTCTCAGAGTTAAAGAATTCAACTGTAATGCAGAAGATGCAGATTTGATTCCTGGGTCAGAAAGATTTCCTGGAGAAGAAAATGGCAACCCACTTCCCTGGTAAGGATAAAATCTCCACTCCAGGATTCTTGCCCAGGAAATCACATGGGCAGAAAGAGCCTGGTTCATGAGGTCGCAAAAGAGTTAGGCACAACTTAGCAGCTAAACAACAAATATACACAGTTGGTCTGCATGAGACACTCTCACCGCCTAGAAATGATTGATCATTACAGTGTTTTATCTCTACTTCAGTGAGGCTTTAAAGGCTAGTGGGGAATAAATATTTCAGGGGAAAAGAAACTTGAGTGGTTCATTGAGTTGTTCCTCTTCTTAGATTGTCGATCACAGTGGCTAAGGGACAGCTAGATGACTGGGGACTTATAAGGAACAACATGGATACATCAGTAACAAGATGGTTTGGTAGGAGGGTAGAACTCTCATAATGTGCCTACATTGCAAGCGTATCAGGGTCCCAGGTCAATGTCACCAGAGACTTCTGATACAGTATGTCAGTCAGTGTCCAATCAAGGGAAAAATCTGTTCAATAATTGGAACACAGAAAGTTTAAAGAACAATTAACTATATAGAGGACTGATGTAATGAGAGATTGGCTAATTGGAGGTAAAAAGAAGACTATAGAATACAAGGATAGTGGGTACAGAGAAGATCTCCTTAACCTGGGCTGAGGAACGGTCTGGGGGCTGAGATTCAGACTTTGTCAGAGATGGCATGGCCATGGTTCCCGGGAGAGCACAGAAGCTGCTATGGTGCCGTGACAATGGAAACTTCTGCTCTTCAGGAAAGGTGTCTCACCAGAGGCACAGCCTAATGGAGAGCGATGCTGATGTTAGCTGCTAGGCTGCCAACCACAAAGGACTGGAGAGACTGGAGAGTGCAGAAGCTGCCTGCAGGGCAGGAGCTGGCCAAGTCAGCACACGGGGGCCCTGTCCTCCCTAAACATCTCTTCAGTACCCTCTCCTTTACTGACAAAGCTTAACATGCACCAGAAGGCAAAAAAAAAAAAAAAAAAAAAACTTTCTTAATTTAAAAAATATAAAAGGAAGAGAAAGAAAGAAAATCTAAAGGGTCCAGATCCATTGTCACAGAGCACGCAAAAGAGAGTAAATCTGGTGCTGAGAGGTAGTAACCCGATAACGAGCACAGGAGAATCTGTCAACAACGGGGGAGCACAGCAACCCATTCTGCAGAAGTCTGTCTTCCTTTTTCCTCAGCCGCCCCAGTGCTTCCTCAGTGGACTCATGGACAGTCAGCCAGCATGACAAGGGTGGTGGGTATGGACCCAACAACATGAAATTATCCTCACCAGAGCTCTCTGCTGTAACTAGTAACGAGTGCCTAAACTGTCAACAGCAAAGAACAACTGAACAACTTTGAGCCCTGCAAAAAGGCAAAAGTTACCCCATGGCAATACAATATATTTGTCCTTTTCCATCATGGAGAGGAAAATGAATACTGGATTAGACACCTACTCTTGAAAGGAAATCAGAAATGCTTTATCCAAGGTTCAGTTTGAAAAATCACAGAAAAATATCTCTGATTATCCTAATTCAGGTCACAAATCCATATCCTAGTGTAACTCTTGGGGACTATAAAATACCACGATTGGCTTTCATCATGTCTTGTGTCTGAGATGAACAGAATAGGATCTTTATGAAAATGAAAGCTGTCATTCAAACCACATGGATAGAATCACAGAAGATGTGTCTGTTTGCTCTGGCTGCCATAACAAAGTACAGCAGAATGGCTGGCTTAAACAATAGAAATTTATTGTCTCATAGTTTTGGAGCCATGCCATGAAATTAAAAGACGCTTATTCCTTGGAAGGAAAGTTATGACCAACCTAGACAGCATATTAAAAAGCAGAGACATTACTTTGCCAACAAAAGTACGTCTAGTCAGGGCCATGGTTTTTCCAGTGGTCATGTATGGATGTGAGAGTTGGACTACAAAGAAAGCTGATGAAGATTTGATGCTTTTGAACTGTGGTGTTGGAGAAGACTCTTGAGAATCCCTTGGATTGCAAGGAGATCCAACCAGTCCATTCTAAAGGAGATCAGTCTTGGTTGGTTGTTCATTGGAGGGACTGATGTTGAAGCTGAAACTCCAATACTTTGGCCACCTGATGTGAAGAGCTGACTCTTTGGAAAAGACCCTGATGCTGGGAAAGACTGAAGGCAGGAGGAAAAGGGGACAACAGAGGATGATATGGCTGGATGATATCACCAAATCAATGGACATGGGTTTGGGTGGACTCCAAGAGTTGGTGATGGACAAGGAGGCCTGGCGTGCTGTGATTCACGGGGTTGCAAAGCGTCGGACACAACTGAGCAACTGAACTGGACTGAACCGAAGACCTGTTTCTGTGCTTTGCAGATAGTCATTCTCTTACTGTGTTCTCACAAGGTCTTTCCTCCACGCATGTGCATTCTTAGCGTCTCTCTGTCTGAATTTCCTCTTCTTATGATAACAGCAGTCAAAATGGAATAGCGCCTCATTTTAAGTTAAACACCTCTTTGAAAAGGCTTTATCATATGCATGTGTGCTCAGTTGTCTATGAAGGCATGTACAACTGACTCTCTGCAACCATTTGAATTGTAGCCTGTTCAGCTCCTCTGTCCATGGGATTTTCCAGGCAAGAATATTGGAGTGGATTGCCATTTCCTCCTCCAAGGGATCTTCCTGACCCAGAGTTCGAATCTGTGTCTCCTGCATTACAGGTGGATTCTTTGCCACTGAGGCAGCAGGGAAGCCCTAATTAAAAGGCCCTATCACTTAAGAAAATTTACATTTTGAGGTTCTAGGTGTTAGGGCTTCAACATATGAATGGTGGGTGTGGAGGGGGATGCAATTCAGCCCTTCAGCCCATAACAGAAAAGGAATGATTTCCCAAAGAGGGAAGAGTGTTATAAATTATTTGTAACCACTTGAACAATTATCTTGAACCAAGGTGGTAAGGGCACAACTTAGAAGCAAGGACAAGCAGAAGCTGAAATTCAAATGCCACTGGAGTTTGTCTCTTACCTACTTCTTTTGGTAGGCTGAGTCCAAAATTTTCTACTATTACTTACTTCATGTAGGTGTTACACTTAAAAGGTAGGCAACTTTACTTTTATTTTTATCTCTCTCCTTGCATTTTTATTTATTTATTTTAATTTACTTTATTTTGATTGGAGGCCAATTACTTTATAATATTGTAGTGGTTTTTGCCATATGTTGACATGAATCAGCCATGGGCATACATGTATCCCCCATCCTGAACCCCCTTCCCACCTCTCTCCCCATCCCATCCCTCTGAGTCATCCCAGTGCACTGACTCTGAGTGCCCTGTTTCACACATCGAACTTGGTTTGATGATCTATTTCATATATGATAAATATCCATTTCATATATATATCATATATGATAATATACATGTTTCCATGATATTGTCTAAAATCATCCCGCCCTTTTCTTCTCCCACAGAGTCCAAAAGTCTGTTCTTTACATCTGTGTCTCCTTTGCTGTCTCACATATAGGGTCATCATTACGATCTTTCTAAATTCCATATATATGTGTTAATATACTGTATTGGTGTTTTTCTTTTTTTTTTTTTTCCATTGAAATTTTTTTGTTGTTGTTGTGAATACAGTTTATTTATTTTTTTTACATTAATAATTATTTTATTACTTTTTTTTCCTTTGCCATTGCTTTAAAATCTTTAATTCTTACATGCATTCCCAAACATGAACCCCCCTCCCACCTCCCTCCCCATAACATCTTTCTGGGTCATCCCCATGCACCAGCCCCAAGCATGCTGCATCCTGCGTCAGACATAGACTGGCGATTCAATTCACATGATAGTATACATGTTAGAATGTCATTCTCCCAAATCATCCCACCCTCTCCCTCTCCCTCTGAGTCCAAAAGTCCGTTATACACATCTGTGTCTCTTTCCCTGTCTTGCATACAGGGTCGTCATTGCCATCTTCCTAAATTCCATATATATGTGTTAGTATACTGTATTGGTGTTTTTCTTTCTGGCTTACTTCACTCTGTATAATCGGCTCCAGTTTCATCCATCTCATCAGAACTGATTCAAATGAATTCTTTTTAATGGCTGAGTAATACTCCATTGTGTATATGTACCACAGCTTGCTTATCCATTCATCTGCTGATGGACATCTAGGTTGTTTCCATGTCCTGGCTATTATAAACAGTGCTGCGATGAACATTGGGGTACATGTGTCTCTTTCCATTCTGGTTTCCTTGGTGTGTATGCCCAGCAGAGGGATTGCTGGGTCATAAGGTAGTTCTATTTGCAATTTTTTAAGAAATCTCCACACTGTTCTCCATAGTGGCTGTACTAGTTTGCATTCCCACCAACAGTGTAGGAGGGTTCCCTTTTCTCCACACCCTCTCCAGCATTTATTGCTTGCAGATTTTTGGATCGCAGCCATTCTGACTGGTGTGAAGTGGTACCTCATTGTGGTTTTGATTTGCATTTCTCTAATAATGAGTGATGTTGAGCATCTTTTCATGTGTTTGTTAGCCATCCGTATGTCTTCTTTGGAGAAATGTCTATTTAGTTCTTTGGCCCATTTTTTGATTGGGTCGTTTATTTTTCTGGAGTTGAGCTGCATAAGTTGCTTGTATATTTTTGAGATTAGTTGTTTGTCAGTTGCTTCATTTGCTATTATTTTCTCCCATTCAGAAGGCTGTCTTTTCACCTTGCTTATATTTTCCTTTGTTGTGCAGAAGCTTTTAATTTTAATTAGATCCCATTTGTTTATTTTTGCTTTTATTTCCAGAATTCTGGGAGGTGGATCATAGAGGATCCTGCTGTGATTTATGTCTGAGAGTGTTTTTCCTATGTTCTCCTCTAGGAGTTTTATAGTTTCTGATCTTACATTTAGATCTTTAATCCATTTTGAGTTTATTTTTGTGTGCGGTGTTAGAAAGTGATCTAGTTTCATTCTTTTACAAGTGGTTGACCAGTTTTCCCAGCACCACTTGTTAAAGAGATTGTCTTTACTCCATTGTATATTCTTGCCTCCTTTGTCAAAGATAAGGTGTCCATATGTGTGTGGATTTATCTCTGGGCTTTCTATTTTGTTCCATTGATCTATATGTCTGTCTTTGTGCCAGTACCATACTGTCTTGATGACTGTGGCTTTGTAGTAGAGCCTGAAGTCAGGCAAGTTGATTCCTCCAGTTCCATTCTTCTTTCTCAAGATTGCTTTGGCTATTCGAGGTTTTTTGTATTTCCATACAAATCGTGAAATTATTTGTTCTAGTTCTGTGAAAAATGTGGCTGGTAGCTTGATAGGGATTGCATTGAATTTGTAAATTGCTTTGGGTAGTATACTCATTTTCACTATATTGATTCTTCCGATCCATGAACATGGTATATTTCTCCATCTATTAGTGTCCTCTTTGATTTCTTTCATCAGTGTTTTATAGTTTTCTATATATAGGTCTTTAGTTTCATTAGGTAGATATATTCCTAAGTATTTTATTCTTTTCGTTGCAATGGTGAATGGAATTGTTTCCTTAATTTCTTTTTCTACTTTCTCATTATTCGTGTATAGGAATGCAAGGGATTTCTGTGTGTTGATTTTATATCCTGCAACTTTACTATATTCATTGATTAGCTCTAGTAATTTTCTGGTGGAGTCTTTAGGGTTTTACATGTAGAGGATCATGTCATCTGCAAACAGTGAGAGTTTTACTTCTTCTTTTCCAATTTGGATTCCTTTTATTTCTTTTTCTGCTCTGATTGCTGTGGCCAAAACTTCCAGAACTATGTTGAATAGTAGCGGTGAAAGTGGACACCCTTGTCTTGTTCCTGACTTTAGGGGAAATGCTTTCAATTTTTCACCATTGAGGATAATGTTTGCTGTGGGTTTGTCATAGACAGCTTTTATTATGTTGAGGTATGTTCCTTCTATTCCTGCTTTCTGGAGAGTTTTTATCATAAATGGATGTTGAATTTTGTCAAAGGCCTTCTCTGCATCTATTGAGATAATCATATGGTTTTTATTTTTCAATTTGTTAATGTGGTGAATTACATTGATTGATTTGCGGATATTGAAGAATCCTTGCATCCCTGGGATAAAGCCCACTTGGTCATGGTGTATGATCTTTTTAATGTGTTGTTGGATTCTGATTGCTAGAATTTTGTTGAGGATTTTTGCATCTATGTTCATCAGAGATATTGGCCTGTAGTTTTCTTTTTTTGTGACATCTTTGTCAGGTTTTGGTATTAGGGTGATGGTGGCCTCATAGAATGAGTTTGGAAGTTTACCTTCCTCTGCAATTTTCTGGAAGAGTTTGAGGAGGATAGGTGTTAGCTCTTCTCGAAATTTTTGGTAGAATTCAGCTGTGAAGCCGTCTGGACCTGGGCTTTTGTTTGCTGGAAGATTTCTGATTACAGTATCAATTTCCGTGCTTGTGATGGGTCTGTTAAGATTTTCTATTTCTTCCTGGTTCAGTTTTGGAAAATTGTACTTTTCTAAGAATTTGTCCATTTCTTCCACGTTGTCCATTTTATTGGCATACAACTGCTGATAGTAGTCTCTTATGATCCTTTGTATTTCTGTGTTGTCTGTTGTGATCTCTCCATTTTCATTTCTATTGGTGTTTTCCTTTGACTTACTTCACTCTGTATAATAAGTTCCAGTTTCATCCACCTCATTAGAACTGATTCAAATGTGTTCTTTTTAATAGCTGAGTCATGGAATTAAAAGACGCTTACTTCTTGGAAGGAAAGTGTTATGACCAACCTAGATAGCATATTGAAAAGCAGAGACTTGACTTTGCCAACAAAGGTCCGTCTAGTCAAGGCTATGGTTTTTCCAGTGGTCATGTATGGATGTGAGAGTTGGACTGTGAAGAAAGCTGAGCGCTGAAGAATTGATGCTTTTGAACTGTGGTGTTGGAGAAGACTCTTGAGAGTCCCTTGGACTGCAAGGAGATCCAACTAGTGCATTCTGAAGGAGATCAGCCCTGGGTGTTCTTTGGAAGGAATGATGCTGAAGCTGAAACCAGTACTTTGGCCACCTCATGCAAGGAGTTGACTCATTGGAAAAGACCCTGATGCTGGGAGGGATTGGGGGCAGGAGGAGAAGGGGACGACAGAGAATGAGATGGCTGGATGGCATCACTGACTCGATGGACATGAGTCTGAGTGAACTCCTGGAGTTGGTGATGGACAGGGAGGCCTGGCGTACTGCAGTTCATGGGGTCACAAAGAGTCGGACATGACAGAGAGACTGAACTGATTGACTAACTGAATCTTCCACTGTGTATATGTACCACAGCTTTCTTATCCATTCGCCTGCTGATGGACATCTAGGTTGCTTCCATGTCCTGGCTATTGTAAACAGTGCTGAGATGAACACAGGGGTACACGTGTCTCTTTCAATTCTGATTTCCTCAGTGTGTGTATGCCCAGCAGTGGGATTGCTGGGTCATATGGCAGTTCTATTTCCAGGTTTTAAGGAATCTCTGCACTGTTCTCTGTAGTGGCTATACTAATTTGCACTCCCACCAACAGTGTAAAAGAGTTCCCTTTTCTCCACATCTTCTCCAGCATTTATTATTTGTAGACTTTTTGATAACAGCCATTCTGACTTGGCTGAGATGGTACCTCATTGTGGTTTTGATTTGCATAAGTCTGATAATGAGTGATGTTGAACATCTTTTCATGTGTTTGTTAGTCATCTGTATGTCTTCTTAAGAGAAATGTCTGTTTAGTTCTTTGGCCCATTTTTTGATTGGTTTGTTTATTTTTCTGGCATTGAGCTCCATGGAGAAGGCAATGGCACCTCACTCCAGTATTCTTGCCTGGAAAATCCCATGGATGGAGGAGCCTGGAAGGCTGCAGTCCATGGGGTCGCTGAGGGTTGAACATGACTGAGTGACTTCACATTCACTTTTCACTTTCATGCATTGGAGAAGGAAATGGCAACCCACTCCAGTGTTCTGACTGGGAGAATCCCAGGGATGGGGGAGCACGGTGGGCTGCCGTCTATGCAGTTGCACAGAGTCAGACACGACTGAATCAATTTAGCAGCAGCAGCAGCAGCAGCAGCAGCAGCAGCAGCAGCAGCAGCAGCAGCAGCAGCATTGAGCTCCATGAGTTGCTTGTATGTTTTTGAGATTAATTCTTTGTCCGTTGCTTTGTTTGCTAGTATCTCCCATTCTGAAGACTGTCTTTTCACCTTGCTTATCATTTCCTTCATTGTGCAAAAGGTTTTAAGTTTAATTAGGTCCCATTTGTTTATTTTTGCTTTTATTTACATTACTCTGGAAGGTGGGTCATAGAGGATCTTCTGTGATTTATGTCAGAGAGTGTTTTGCCTATGTTTTCCTCTAGTTTTATAGTTTCTGGTCTTATGTTTAGATCTTTAATCCATTTTGAGTTTATTTTTGTATATAGTCCTGGAAAATGTTTTTCTTTCATTCTTTTACACATGGTTGACCAGTTTTCCCAGCACGACTTGTTGAAGAGATTTTCTTTTCTCAATTGTATCCTTTGTCAAAGATAAGGTGTCTATACTAACACATATATATGGAATTTAGAAAGATGGCAATGACGACCCTGTATGCAAGACAGGAAAAAAGACACAGATGTGTATAACGGACTTTTGGACTCAGAGTGAGAGGGAGAGGGTGGGATGATTTGGGAGAATGGCATTCTAACATGTATACTATCATGTAAGAATTGAATCGCCAGTCTGTGTCTGACGCAGGATACAGCATGCTTGGGGCTGGTGCATGGGGATGACCCAGAGAGATGTTATGGGGAGGGAAGTGGGAGGGGGGTTCATGTTTGGGAACGCATGTAAGAATTAAAGATTTTAAAATTAAAAAAATCAAAAAACAATAAATAAATAAATAAATAAAATTAATAAAAATAGAAAAAACAAACAAACAAATATAAGGTGTCCATAGGTGTGTGGATTTATCTCTGGGCTTTCTACTTTGTTCCATTGATCTATATTTCTGTCTTTGTACCAGTACCATACTATCTTGATGACTGTAGCTTTGTAGCATAGTCTGAAGTCAGGCATGTTGATTCCTCCAGCTCCATTCTTCTTTCTCAAGCTTGCTTTGGCTATTTGAGGTGTTTTGTATTTCCATACAAATCGTGAAATTATTTGTTCTAGTTCTCTGAAAAATATCTTTGGTAGCTTGATAGGGATTGCATTGAATCTATGGTTTGCTTTGGGCCGTATACTCATTTTCACTATATAGATTCTTCTGATTCATGAACATGGTATATTTCTCTATTTATTTTGTCAACTTTGATTTTTTTCATCAGTGTTTTATAGTTTTCTATATATAGGTCTTTTGTTTCTTTAGGTAGATTTATTCCTAAATATTATTCTTTTTGTCTCAATGGTGAATGGGATTGTTTCCTTAATTTCTCTTTCTGTTTTCTCATTGTTAGTGTATAGGAATGCAAGGGATTTCTGTGTGTTGATTTTATATCCTGCAACTTTACTATATTCATTGATTAGCTCTAGTAATTTTCTGGTGGGGTCTTTAGGATTTTCGGTGTAGAGGATCATGTCATCTGCAAACAAGGAGAGTATTACTTCTTCTTTTCAAATCTGGATTCCTTTTATTTCTTTTTCTGTTCTGATTGCTGTGGCTAAAACTTCCAAAACTATGTTGGATAGTAGTTGTGAGAGTGGGCACCCTTGTCTTGTTCCTGATTTTAGGGGAAACGCTTTCAGTTTTTCATCACTGAGGATGTTTGCTGTGGGTTTATCATATATGGCTTTTAATATGTTGAGGTATGTTCCTTCTATTCCTGCTTTCTGGAGGGTTTTTATCATAAATGGATGTTGAATTTTGTCAAAGCCTTTCTCTTCATCTATTGAGATAATCACATGGTTTTTATCTTTCAATTTGTTAATGTGGTGCATCACATTGTTTAATTTGTGAATATTGAAGAATTCTTGCATCCCTGTGATAAAGCCCACTTGCTCATGATGTATGATCTCTTTAATATCTTTTTGGATTCTGTTTGCTAGAATTTTATTGAGGATTTTTGCATCTATGTTCATCAGTGATATTGGCCTGTAGCTTTCTTTTTTTGAGGCATCTTTCTCTGGTTTTGGTATTAGGGTGATGGTGGCCTCATAGAATGAGTTTGGAAGTTTACCTTTCTCTGCAATTTTCCGGAAGAGTCTGAGCAGGATAGATGTTAGATGTAGAGTTGTTTCTTTCCTTGTCCCTGGGTGAAATTTATGGAAGATTCAATGACTTCTTTGGGTTCTTCTTAGATAAGAAGATATTCCTTGATCACTTTAGTTCCTCCAAAGCCTCAGTTTAAAGCTTAAAATGTCTGATTCAAGGTAGTAATCAGAAATGTCAAACTTTATCATTGTGGCATAATCTCCTCTTCTTCCTCCAGCTTAGGTTTATTGTAGTGTAACCAACTGTATTGGAAAAGGGGGTGTGGTTTCCATCTTCTGTCTTCATCACCTTGAATTTCTACTGATCCTCCTTCTACTGTTCCTCATTCCCTCTTGCAAATATCAGTTTTCACTTCACTCAAAAAAGATGAGCAGGGAATTCTTGCTTGACCAGTTATGAGATGACATAAGTGCTTCCTGAGAGATGTTGATTTTTTAAAAGAGATATCTCAGGGGTGTTTTACTGGATTGCCTTGAGACAACATCCACATCACCGAGTGTCTTGCCCTGTTGTTCCCCTGATACAGGCAAATACATATTTTGTGCTTGATTTTATTTTAGGTTCTGAGATTTTGCTCTGCTTTTGAGTTCCTACATATTGGTGGCTCTCTTGGGCAGGATCTAAGGTAGCGCCATCCCTGTTCTTTCTCAGGTGTGACTTGTCTCTCAGTTCAGTTCAGTTCAGTTCAGTTCAGTCACTCAGTCCTGTCCGACTCTTTGCAATCCCATGAATTGCAGCATGCCAGGCCTCCCTGTCCATCATCAACTCCAGGAGTTCACTCAGACTCACATCCATTGAGTCAGTGATGCCATCCAGCCACCTCATCCTCTGTCATCCCCTTCTCCTCCTGCCCCCAATATCTCCCAGTATCAGAGTCTTCCTATGAGTCAACTCTTTGCATGAGGTGGCCAAAGTACTGGAGTTTCAGCTTCAGCATCATCTGGTAAATGTTTATCCATTCTCTTCCCTGAGAAAAATATGGGTCGAAGGTCATCCAATCCAGTCACACTTTTTTTTTTTTTTTTTTTGCCACACAGAGTGGCTAGCCAACTAGTTTCCCTTTAAAATTTTTTAGGTATGAACTGGTATATTAGCTTCTTAGGGTCACTATGAGAAAGTACCATAAGCTGAGTGGCTTAGAATAAAATAAATATTTTCTCACAGTTCTGAAGGTTAAAAGTCTAAAATCAAGATGGTGACTGGGCTACTTTCTGAAGCCTCTTAAAGAAGACAGCTCCTTGAGTCTTCGGACTTCTGGTGGCCCCAGGTGATCTTTGGCTGGTGACAGCATAATTCATTCTCCGCCTCTGTCTTCATATGACCTCTTTCTTCGTGTCTCTGTCTTCAGTTGGTTTTCTTCCTATAAGGACAATGGTCATACTGGATCAAAGGACCACTCTACTCCAGTATCATGTCATCTTAACAATCACATCTCAAATGATCCTATTTTCAAATACAATACATAACTCAATGTATTGTAATCAGCTACCAGGTCACTCTGTGAGACTCTGAGGAGCAGAGTCTCCTCAGAGACTCTTGTCTCTTGACTTATGGTGAAGTGGGAAGCAACAGTCTGCAGCCCACCAGAAGCTCTCTCCCTAGCTTCCCCTGATAATCTCCAACTACTTTTTTTTGTCTCCCCAAATTCTTTTCCAGTGGAGGAGTGCATTCTTGAAGGCATCAGAGAGTTGAGAAGTATCTGGGAAAAACAGAAATCTAGAGAGGTAAAATTAGCATTTGGAACTTCTTATCAGGGAGTCTTTTATACCAGAAGAAGTGACTGAAAATAAGCATCATTTATTTTAAAGACTTGTGAGCCAGGAGACAAAAGTTAGAAGCTGGGGTCTATCATGGATGAAGTCACCACACTTTGAGATGAGACCTGGAAGGTGGAACTTCACACATAAAGGCAATAATAAGTAAATCAAGACATTTCATAAAATTTTAAGCCTGAAATTTAGTCACAATGACTAGAGTCCTTAGGAAGGATTTATTTATTTATTTTTAAATATAAATTTATTTATTTTATTTTATTTATTTTTTTTTGTTTC